>NC_141149.1:17879380-23026880 GCF_053477565.2 Lygodium microphyllum | reverse complement strand
ACATATCAATGTGAGGTGATCCAAAGAAATTGACAAGGGAAGGGCCATTAAGAGAGCCTTGATTGTTGTTTGCAAAAGCCATCGCTTAGGTGATGAGTTGAATGGCATCCTTGCGCACGAGCTTCATTCTCATTGTGACAGCAAGTTGAGCAGTGTTGTGCAAGCAAAAGCAATATTGTAGCACATCTCCAATGTGTGGTAGAGCATGACAACTCTTGGAAGATTGGAATCAATATTGCACTACAGGGTTTTCTGGACATATCCTCGAACATATAGAAGGACACCATTGAGATGTACGATGAGATGTGGGGTATGCTATGGGGTGGACTTGAAGGGTCACTTGAGTTATAGCTTGCTACTTGAATCCTGGAAGCTTCAACTTGATAAGTTTGTGGCTAAGGTTACCAACCTCAAGTCTTATGTGGGGCATTTGAATGATGTCATTGTAAGGATTGAGTATGATACAGCTGCCATGGTGGCCACAAATGCTCTTCCCAGTGCCATTCATAATGTGCGTCATGTTGTTGGCAATAATACCATGGTTGATAGGCCTTCTAGATTTCAGCACTAGGTTTCATTTTGCAAGGTTTCCTTTAGACATGGTTTTGTTTCGTGGTTATTTTTAGGAACAATTTTGTTATTCCAGTTATTAGGTCTTTCAATGATTGTTTTTTGTCTTTGTTGAAGTGTTTTAGCTCTCTCTCTCTCTCTCTCTCTCTCTCTCTCTCTCTCTCTCTCTCTCTCTCTCTCTCTCTCTCTCTCTCTCTCTCTCTCTCTCTCTCTCTCTCTCTTAAATATATGTTTGTATTAATGTACAGTTAACAAGTTTGTACAAGGTAGTAACTTGATGGATGCCATGTTCTTTTTCATAAGCATGCTTAGATTCTTCAAAATAAGATTAGTAGTATTCAAGCTACATACCGGTTGCATGAGGTGATCATTACAATGAAGAATGATCTCTGTTGAGGGAGCTCTATCCTTTTGTTTCCATGTGGGGAAGACTAGGTCTGTCTCTTCTAGTGGGTTGTTCTCTACACCATCCAATATAGACCATAGGTTTGCATGCATGAGGTAAAGCTGCATCCTAGCACTCCAACTTCAGTAGTTGGAGCTTGTTAACTTATCCATTTCTTAGGTTGGAGAAGAGCACAAAGAAGGATTGAGTGGTGACTACAAGTTGTTGAGCCCTGGTGGTAGATAATGTTTGAATCACCATTACCTTATCTTAAAAATAATGGGTGAGCTAGAGCTGAAGCATGTGAGCTAGAATGGGATCTTGGTATGCTCTGATACCATGTGAGAAAATGGAGATAGGAATGCAAGAGTCCAAGATAGTGGAAGACTTGATTGAAAAGTGTAAGTGTGTTTTTTCAAGTAGTGTTTATATACAAGGATGCCTCATAAAGAGATAAATGTGCTAGGTGAGAAAAGATATTCACTTGGTAGGTGCTACGATAAGATGATCATAAAGAAAAAGTGGTGGAAGAGATCATCTTTATTGACATTTGGAGGCTTAAATGAGATATTTCAATATTCTTTCAACAAGTTTAGGGCATGAGAAACACACTTTATACATGTTTGTAAATGCAGTCCATTAATCTCTAGATAAAGATAGCAGCTCTCTGTGTTATGTAGACTAATAGTGGTGTGTCACTAAGCCTAAAGAGTTAATTCTTGATTATACATGGATGCCCTAAACGAGGTTTCTTAAACCTTTTATACCTTGATCAGTGTGATTGGGTATTTAACCCCTAGTCCTCATACACCCCACTCATTACATTCCATCTCAACCTCGAAAGTTTTTGCCCTCAACAATAAAAGACAACTAGAGGGACTTGTCAAAGTGGCTAGTGAGTGGGGCTAGAGAGTACTACTTTGATCAGTATTACAATGAGAAGATTGAAAGGGGGAGGGGCACGTATTCAAGGAGATTTGGGATAGATGGCAAGATATGGGTGACATGCATACTATGGGCATGGTCACAAGAAATAGTGCCACCAATTCATTTTAACTAAGGGCATGAAGACTATGGACAACACGTTGTCCACCACAAGCATGCTAAAGTAAATATGTCATAACTTTTGATGGGCTACTCTAAATGGGGAGTGCTATCTATCAAAATAAAGCTTATGATGAGCACTTCTAGGCTATGTATGCTAACTAACATAAAACACATTGTGAATCTTGGGGGGGGGGAAGCTCTAATAACTAGTAAACTAAGTCACCAACTCTCTCAAGGATTCGATAGGGGCCATAGAAATGATGATGGGCCAACTTGTTAATGCTACCCTCCTCGAGAGTGGAGTAATGTGGCTTAGACACTTTCAAGAGAACTAGATCTTCCTCTTGTAATTCCAAATTCCTTCTTATCTCATCAGCATAAAGCCTTATGTGACCTTCTGTAGGGAGGGGAACCTTATACCCGTATAGTGCCTCAAAAGAAGAAACCCCAATGCTAGAGTGGGTGGAGTTGTTATATGCAAAATTAGCCAAGTGGAGCCATATATCCCAACTGTGTTGTACATCATGGCAAAAGTGCCATAGGTAGGTCTCAAGCCATTTATTTACCCTTTCGATCTGACCATTAGTTTGTGGGCAGCATGTGGTGGATAGAGCAAGCTTGGCACCAATAGATGTTAAAACCACTTGCCAAAAGTTGTTCATAAACTTGGCATCTCGATCATGCACTATGACTTGCAGTAACCCATGCAACTTAAACACATGCTCCATAAATTGAGTGGCCATCTAAGATGTAGTATACTAGGTCTTAGTTGGGATAAAGTGGGCAAATTTAGTGAGATAGCTAGCTACCATATATATATTGTTCCATCATTTCTTGGTGGAATGGGGAGGCCAGTAATCAAAATCCATAGTGATATATATCTATTTCCATTTAGGAATAGGCAAGAGCTACAAGAGATCAACGGGGGTCTAAGCGTGTTGTCCTTATTCTAGTGGCATAGAATACAACTGGGCACAAAATCCTTGACATCTCTCTATAGGCCCTTCTAGTGAAAGCTCTTGGCAATCCGATATAATGTTTTGAAAACACCCAAATGACCAGTAGTGAGGCAAGAATGCATCTCTTCCATAATCTTTTGTGTGAAGGGAGAAGTGTGGGGAATGACAATTTTACCATGGGATTAGATAAGGCCATTTTTGAGTTGATATTGGGACAGTTAATCTATTATCCCATGCTATTCTGAAATATATAGCTGATGTAATGGGAGCTCACGCTCAACCGCCAAGGCCCATGGACCACTTATTCCTTCAAGCGTTTCAAGCGAGCACCTATGGCTATCTCTCACCTAGCTGACGTGCCTTCGATCCTACCAGGGTGTAGTGAGCTGATCTTGATGCCCAAACTAGTTGCCTCCTCCCTCAAGTACTCTAGTAGCTCCACAATTCGTGATGCAAGCTCAAGCCTCCTCCTCCAAGCTCCATCCTCCTTAGCCATGCGTGAGACGAGAGAAGAGAAGAGAAGAGAAGAAGAAGAAGAGAGGAGATGATGGAGAGCTTCACCTCCAAGATCACTCACCCTCACACACACACTCCCTCACTCACTCACACTCCCTCCCTCAAGCACTCTTCACAAACAAGCAAAGAGAAGAGAAAGAGAGAACAAGATGAGTCCACTTTTGCCACACACCAAAGAATGAGCTCTTCATTCACTTTTCAACTTTATATACAAAACCCTAAATTCCTTTTGGGCGGTCATCCCCTTATCCCCTTTTTTACATGGCCGGCTGTGGCCTAGGACCTCTTTCCCATTGTCCTCCTATCTTCCTAGCTTCCTTTCTACCGCCCATCTACCTTTACAATTTGCACAAGAGGGAGCATGGCACTCTTTTACAACAGTTTTAGGGGCACCTTGCATTAAAAAATATACTTTTTCCTTTGACTTGATTTTTGAGGCCGCCCTTGTGCTTTTAGTCATTCACCCTCTTGCCTCTTCCGTTGTGTCTGATTTCCTGGGCCGCTTTTCCACTTTTTTCTACTTTCTTATTGTGTTGAGGTTAACATTACCCCCCTCCTAGCTCCGTGCATGTCAATGGCACTGATAGTAGTTGGAAGGTGGAATGGGTGTAGCTAGATGGCTTTTTTGAGTTTGTATACAAGCCCTTGCGGGGGATGGTGTTGGGTGGACCGGCCCTTGAAATTAAAGATGTAGTTGGGGTGGGTCCCTCTTTGATGTTGGACTTGAGTGGATTTATCCATTGAAATTGAATATTGTGTTGGACAGATCCCTTCTTGGAGAGAGGTTGATGGGCGGATTTGTCCTTGAAATTGACGATGGTGCTAGACGGATTCCCCCTTTGAGAATGGTGGGTGGATGGATCTATCTTGGAAATTGACGATGGTGTTAAACGGATCTATCCTCTTGCCCTCCATGGTTTCTACGGCACGATCTTAACATGGCATTTCCCTATTCCTTTCAAGTTGCCTTATCCCTTCACCCATGGTCGTGTAGAGCTCACCACTTGCGTAGGAGGAAACATGCATGCCTTATAAAATGAAATACATTGCGCCTCGCACTTTCCTTGTGCGAGAGCCCTTGGAAGTTCTCCCTCATCCTTGAGAGAGCCTTACTAGAATATCCGGTGCTCTTCATCATTCTTCAGAGCTTGCCTTCTCTTCCATTGTTCTTGTTTGAGTAGAATGAGCTTCTTCATTCACTTTCTGACTGGGGCTTCCTCAGTTCTCCTCTGCGTCACGTGGGTTGCTTGGTGATATCTTGTGGAACATTATCCCCCTCCTAGGCAATTGCAAGTTTTGTGACACTAGCAGTTCTGAGTTGATGAAGGTTTGGTGATTGAAAAAAGAGGGGTCATGCGAGTCGATGATGATGGGGTCTCATGGAGATTGGTTTTTTGGGAGGGTTGATTAGCCAGTTGAGATGGTGGGGGTCTAGAATGTATTGCATGGATGATGGGGCCTTGTGTGGATTATTGTTGGTTGAGTGGATGGTGGGGCCTCCGATATTGGTGGTTTGTAGCATTCGGTCATTACATGAAAAGAGAAGAAGTGTGCTACCTAGGGGGAGTGTCTACCTTACTGTGCTGCATTGTGCTCATGCTAGTGGAATTGGGAGTTGGGTTAGCCTGGGCATTGTCCCACACTTGAGGACCTAGTTTGTGTATAAGGGAGGTGTGGTGCATGTAGCTTAGGGTGACAGGTCTAGTGTTACCTCCCTAGGTATGTCCTGCCCTTGATGTGCCCTAAGTGTGAAATGGGGAATCAAAGTGAGGCTAGGGGGTTAGGGACGGAGCTGGCCGATCGAAGCCACCGGACGAACCTAACTTGAGAACCCCTAGGTGCAGTGACTGTGGCCTATGTGGGGTAAACTGCTATTTGTTGTGATTTCTTCTCTTTTCATCTTTGCAGTGACTGTGGCCTATGTGGGGTAAACTACTGTTTGTTGTGATTTCTTCTCTTTTCATCTTTGCTTTCTTCTTTATTTCTTTATTTCTTTCTCTTTCTCGTTCATTTTCTTTTCTTTTCTTTTCTTCTTCTTGTCCTCTTTTTTTTTTTGCCTTTTCTTTTTTCTTTTTCTTTTTGATTACATAGGCAGGACAAGAGCTAAGCTTCATCGTCCGAATGGGGTGGAGAAGGGGAACCTAAAAGACTTATTCAGGAATTGCCAACTTTGCAAGTACCCTTTGAGGTTGACGTAGACTTGTAGAGTGGTGGTAGAGAGAAATGTATGATTGCAATGCGTAAAGTGGCTATCATTCATATCTTCTAGAAGGGATGAACAAAACGAAGGGAGAAGAGCAGCGTGCATTAGTAGTCAGAGCCATGGCGCAGCTGTCTATGGTGTTGGGATCAAAATAGAGGGGTGGAAGATTGCGTTCTTGTGGAGTAGGATTTTTCCTAAGTAGTATTCTAAGTAGCCTAAGGTAATTATAGGTAGTAATGAATGCAGGGTCGGGGTATGAGGAGAATTCATCTATAAAATGGACTATAGAGTCATACAGATTTTTTGGGGTGAAGATAAGGGCCTTTTCAGGCTTAGTATAATTCTCGTTGTAGATTACAGGGAAGTCGTACTGACCATGGACATCGGGGTCAAAATCCACTTCCATTCTTTGAGGGTATGGCATGAATATTGGGTTGTTGCATTCAAATGGGAGGGTGTTGTAGAAAGCCACCCAAGTGTCCATATTTACGTCACAGAGTCACCTTCTCCATGTAGGCTGGCACTCATAGCTCGGCACTGATCTTGGACCTCAAAAACCTTGTTTTGCCAAACTTCTGCATTCTCTGTACCCCAGAGGGTGGGGTTCTGCTCTCTCTCAGCCAGCCATTTTTCCTCAAGCTTGCTTTCAATGTTGATCACTTCTTCCACCACCTTGATCGGCAGAACCCTGCGCAAATTGGCGGGGAATTGAAAGTTTAGACTAAAGGGGTTTCTGGAAGTTTTTTGTTGTTCCCAGATTATCAAATCAATGTGGAAGCTCGCTAGGAAACTATCCTAGCTCAGTGGAATAGGCGTGGGTAGCACTTGTACATGTTTGGCATTCAATCTTCTCCTTGCTTCCTCTACCATTTGTTTTCTTTTTTCCTTAAGTGCGGCCCTTCTTTCTTCGGATGTGTCTGCTTGTTGTTGGTCTTCCGGTCATGGTGGGGAAGGAGGCTATGGGGCTAGCTCTTCTTCATGGGGCCCCATCTCGAAGCTTGGGCCATCCCCATGTCCTTGTTGGGTTTCCTATTGGACCCCTTCCGTGAACCCTACTACATCTATTTCCTATGGGGTCAAGCCTGCCAACAATAGATATCTTTGTTGCTCTTCCAGGGTCAAATTGACTCCCACAGGTTGCAGTGGCATTTGCAAGCCTGCTCTCAAGGCCATGCATGCAATCTGCAACTTCTTCTTGATGGCTTCAACGACCTCCCTTTCCTTCATTTGGGTGACATCGAGCAGTGTATTGAGGAAGGCACATTGTTGGGTTTCAAAGCCCACTTGGGCGGCCTCTGCTCGGCTGTCTGCTAGTACTTTATCTTTTTCAACCTAAGCTAGATGGCATGCCAAGGCTTTGACTCTTCTTTCATTATGAGCTACCCACTCATCTGCTCTCTTCATCATCTCCTTGAGGCTTTCCCCGTGCCTCTGAGCTAGCACTATTAGCCTTTGTTCTTGATCTTCCATTTCTCTTTTCAATCTCTACTACTCTTCCTGTGCTGAGGCTACCTCCTATGTCAATTTCTTCACTTCTTTTTCATATCTGTGTGCTCTTTCCTCCCTCAGCACCTCTAGTTCCTCTGTGGCTTTATTGATCTTCTCCATCTCCGCTTGCAAGTCCTCATAAAGCCCCACGATCTCTTCGTTGTGTCTCCGTAGGCTCGCTATGGCTTTAGTCTCTTCGTCCAATCTTGCTTGCCATTTAGCTTTTGCTTCTTCTTTAGCCTATAGTTGTTCTTTGAGCTCACTGATCTCCCTTTGGGCCGTGGCTATTTGGCAGGTTTTCTCCGACTGAAATGCAGGCATGGCCTCTTTTTCTGCTTCTATTTCTTCAATGCCATCTTTTTCTCTTCCTTGGCTTTCTCTAGTTGAGAGATAAGCTCCTTGACATATTCATCGTACTCCACAGGTGGCATCTTTGTTGCGGGGATGGAGGTTGTTGAGATTGCCACCTCTTCTTTCTTCAGGTTTTGTCTAGACTCGACATCTGCTACTCTGCTGCTGCTGGTCTTTTGGTTCCTGCAAGCAGCAAGATGGGTCCCTTCTCCTATCTCCTTGGCTCATTTCCTTATTCACAAAGTATTGGACCCAAGCCATTAGATTGTTGGCATCCACCTGGGTCATAGAGGTAGGTGTGGATATGGTGGTGGTAGTGGCGGACACCATGAGAGTAGGAATGGGGGTGATTGTGGCCTTTCCCTTGCCTTCATGCATTGCAAGTGGTATGAGTTTTAGCACATGGGCACTTGAGCCCAGCCCTTGATCTCTAAGTGGGCTCATGGGCTTCGGCTCGCCGTCCTGCCTGGTGGACTATTGCTCAATGGATCTACGCATTGCAAGGGCTATATCTTCCTCCTCCTTTCTTTTCAACTTCTCCTCCTCTTCTTCTGCCTTTATCTTTCTTTCCTCCTCGGCCTTCTTGGAATCCTTGCGAGCCTTTTGTAAGTGTGCCTTTTCTTTTTTCCTCCTCTCCTCTTCTTGCTTTTCCTATACAATTTTCTTATTTCTCTTCTTAGCCTCTCCACGGCTATAGATAGCTCTTTCTATTCCATGTCCTCTTCATCCTCACTCATTATCCTTTCCCTAGATGGTGCCTCTTGTTCTTGGTGAGGTGGCGACCTACTCGCCGTTTCATCAACTCCTTCTCCTTCTCCTGGCGGCCCTTGCCACAAGTCTTCTTTGATGATGGCGGTAAGGACCCCACCGAATCCAATGGTTGAGATCTTTAAACATGAAGCTTTCCTTTTAGCCTTGGTGTCAAGGGACTCTCCTCTTGCGAGTTGTCCTCCTATTTTCGGAGCCTTTGCCGAGGTCTCGATGGTCTTTCTCACAAATCTGTTGAGGTTCACCTCATCCAGTGATCGTGTCGCGATGCTCTCTAGCAAGAGGACATTGATGTGGCTCATGATTGTGTTATATCTCTGACTAGAGAATAATGCGTGCACCATCTTGGCCTGGAGTTGGATTTCAGGATCTAGAATATCCGCCAAGCTGATGTCATTGTTGGTATGGACCTTCACCTTGTTCATCCCTAGCATGGCATATACGTCTCTCTTTGGCTTTCTCTCCACTTTGTTTGCCAGACCCAATGCTTTTTCTACCAACTCCAGGGTCAATTCAATCTGCACCCGACAAGTTTCTTCTCCCTCCCGCACAGTCACGATGCCGCGGTTCTTGTGAAAAATTCGTGAGAACTCCATGCAATGGATGTAAGCAACCCCTTGGCCCATTGCTTCCATGTCTTTCTACAGATTGCACTGCTCAATAATTTGCCTTGCGGCCCATTTTTTGATGGCTACATCTTCTAGGTTGAAGATATGCCAAAATTTAAATTGGCTGAAAGCCCTCATCTCCACACATCGAGAGGCAGTATTTCACCTGTTCTTCTTCTGAGAAAGACAATTTGCCAGTCTTTTCTTGGCCTACCATGATGGTTGCCTGTCATGAATCCATATTCACCATTAGTGCTTTTCAAAAGAATTACTTGCAGAAGGAAGGATTACATGCTTGCTGACTTGAGATGCTTAAGCACATTAGTAGACTTTTCCTTCAAGGAGTCCCTTCATTCCAAGATTTTAGGACATTTTTTCTTGATTCACAATTTAAATTTTCATCCATTTTGGACATTGACTAAGGCTTTTTGGTCTTCCTTGCACGTATTATTTCCATTACCTATTTGATTTTACCTTTTGATTTCACCTTACCCCCTCCCCCCTTGAGAATGAGAAGGATTCTTCCTAGGATTAGAGGTTAAAGAGTTGAGGGAATTCAGTGCCTATGCATGGTGCTTCATGTCCACATGAGCCAAGCATAGAAGTTTGGATTATATTCCATTTTAGCGCAGTGGTCTATGTCGATAGGTCGAATGCCTATGTGAGTGATGTAGGTAAGGACATCCATTAGGAAGTCACCGAAATCAATTCGGCTAGCAATGTGTAACTCCTCCTTAGTTAGAATACGATCTAAAGATGGATGGGTTAGGAGGTGCTCTTCTAGGGGTCTGTTATCAATTGTTGTCAAAACCCTATAGGAGGTTGGAGCTACATAAGTAGGGTCATTCTTTGAGGTTTTGATATCACGTCTCTATTCAGCATTAGTCATGATTTGATAGCCCTCAAATTCCCATTGAAGTCGGAGAGCGTACCATTTCCTCAAGAAAGAAGAGTTGTTGTCAACATCAAGCTGCTTCAATTCTTCGATTTCTTGGTCGGTGGGATATGCAGTGCGCTTGTCATATGATGTGATGAGGCATCATTTCTGTGCTTGCTCGTGGGAAATCTTGGTGTGGCGATTAACTCCTTAGCTGCTTCGACAGCCTTAATGAATGCAAATTCAGATTTATCCCATGAGCAAGGTAGCATACACACCTCCGTTGCTAAAGGTTCTTCCAAAAGGTCTAAGTCCAAGTGGCCATAGCTTTTAGCAAGTGACTAGAAGGTGGCATCTAAGCATCTAAGGCAAGCAACCAAGTCATCCCATGTATTCTTAGTGAAGCATGCAGCCAAGGTTAGAATTGATCTCCAGTCATAAGAGGGTCTAAGGCCTGCAGAGGCGGCTAGTGAACTAGAGAGTTCAACAGAGCTGATTGTCGTAGCTATAGTTGTTTCTGAGGTTGTGGCTTGGCCTGTTCTTCAATTGGATGGGTTGCGGCTGCTAATGGTGCTTTGAGGTTTGAGTGGCACTAGTAGGCCCAGGTTGAGACAGTTTGTGTTAGTAGCAGGCTGCGGTTTTGGCCTATAGATTGTTTTAGATTATGTGGGGCTGGGCTTTGGAGGTTCTATGGGCTTACCAGCCTAAGTCTCTTGTGGCCTCAGTGCTGCCTGATCTGTCCTAATGTTTCGTGTGGTCAAGCTTGAGGGCGGCGTTTGAGTAGGGCCTTTGGTCGTTTTGGCTTTGGATACCCAGATCCAAGTGTTACCCGCATAGTAGCCTTGCGCTTGCAATAAGGTCTTGGGGACCCATCTCAGCTTTAATCGTATGTTGATGTCTATAGTTTCGTTTTGGCTTCCTAGGTTTCGAGTGTGGGGCTTTAGTCTTGTGGGGCCGTGGATGTGTACTCCTAGGTGGTGGGCCTTGATGTTTAGGTATCCAATGAAGCCTTGGTTCTGATGTCTTAGTTTTGGCATCAACAGTTTGTAGGTCTTTAGGTTTAGTGGGTGGTGGCAAGTCACGACCCCCCTTCTTAGACTTGATGGTGGGTTTCTCTATCGGTGGCTTTGTGGACTTTGAAGGAGTAGTGCAGCCCTTGCTAAAAGCAGTGACTGTATGTATGTTGCCTATGGAGAGGTGAATATGCTGGGATTTGTAGTCGACATTGCAATTTTAAATGTGCATCATAACAACGATTCCGTACCTGCATCCTTGGTGTTTGGTAACACATAAAAGATCATTTGTATGCTTTCAGGCTCAATAGAGTTTGCAGCCTTGCACTTTCCCAAGAGTGCATACGATTGGCCCCCATATGGGCTGAGTTTGGTGTTGGTGGGCTAGAACTGCGGTTTGCCAATGTGAGTCCAATGATCGTGAGTTAAGACATTAAAGTCAACTCCCTCATCGATCAATGCATTGAAGATATACATTAACATGGGATTCCAACATTGGTGGCTCATGCAATGGGTGCGTAGGAGGGGAGTACTTCTTTATTCGGCTGCCATTAAAGAAGCCTATGCCCTCACTCTCTAGGGTTTCGAGTTCCACATTGCTAGTTCAACTGATGGTGCGAACTCGGAAAGGCCCTAGCCCTCTAAACTTCATTTTCTGCTTATGTCCCTTGACCGAGTACAGTAGTACCAAGTCTCCCTTTTTGAAATTGCGTTGCTTAACATTCTTGTCAAACCAGCTTTTGCGTCTTGCCTTCTTGCATATTAGTGCATAGGTGGATAGAAGTCACATTTCCGATAGGTGTTCTAGCTCAACTAGGTGATCTGTCCATGCCTCCTTTCCATCCTATCTCTCTTGATGAGCGATTCTCAAGCTAGGAACAAAGAACTCTACAGGTAGAATTGCATCAGTCCCGTAGGTCAACCTGAAGGGAGTTTGTCCCACAGCTTTTTACAAGCTGTGCGGTAGGCCCATAAAGCTACCATGAGTTTGTTATCCCAGTCATTGTGCAAAGTAGAGACTACCTTGGTAAGGACATTTACTAGATTTTATTCGTAGGCTCAGTCTGGCCATTAGTCCGAGGGCAGTACGGTGAGGATTTTCGATGGATGATTAGAAAGGTGGATAGGAGATGAGTGATCACTTCATTGATGAAGTGCATGCCTTGGTCGCTAACGAGTTCGCTAGGTTAGCCAAATCTTGAGATTACATGTTCCCAAAGGAACATGGCAGTGGTCCTGGCATCATTCTTTTTGGTAGCTCGTGCTTTTGCCCACTTCGTGAGATAGTCTGTAGTAGAGCAACAATGATGTCTTTTGCTTATGATGAGTATTGTGCTGCGAGATTGATTGGCCCAATGAAGTCAATTCCCCATTTCTCAAATGGCTGCCTTGCAATGACTAGACTCAACTCCATTTTGTCCTTACGAATTGGTACCTTGGTCCTTTGGCACTTATCATAGTGCTTTATGAATCGTGCTGCATCTGGAAAAGAGTAGGCTACCATAGCTGAGACTGTAGCACCTTTCGGGCTGTTGTGTCTCTGTTGAAATGCCCTCTTGTTATTCCGATGTGTGCCTGTGCAAGCATGTCATGCATTTCATGCTCGCACACATATCTGTGTAGCAATCCATCTTGCCCTAGCCGATAAAGTTGGCATGCTATCAATTGATAAGGTTGGATTTTGAGAATGAGTCACCTAAGTCAGGCTTTTTCCATTGGTCATTTAGGAAGCCCATGCTCAAGCACTTGGACTATGTCATCTACCCAATAAGGCATCAAATTAGCTCTAAACAAATCTCTTTCGCTCAATAGACTGAATAGATGGGCGTCTTGCAGTTCTCTCATCTGCAATGCCTTGTCCAGTGGCTTCTCCCATGGTGGGGATGCGAGACATATGGTCATCCATATAATTCTACTTTTCTTTACACACAACCATGGAGAAGTCAAATTCTAAAAGTAGAAGTAACCATCGAGCTATGTGTCCTATAGTGCACAGTTTATTAACAAGGTAAAGCAGGGCTTGATGGTCAACAAAGAAGGTAAAGGGCGTAGCCAAAAGATAATGCCAAAACTTCTTTACAAGAAACACCATGGCTAAACACTCTCTCTCCATTGTTGAATACTTCATTTCCATTTTTGCAAGTTGTTTGCTAGCAAAGCTTGTAGGATAGTCTACCAGGCTGGCACAATACCGCTCCTACAGCGAACTTAGAAGCATCAATGTAAACATGAAAAAACAATTGTCTAGTTTGGGGCTCGTAGAATTGGTGCAGTGGTTAGAGACTTTTTCAACTCCTCATACACACATGTTGGCATTCCTCGGTCCAGTCGAATATAATCAACAACTTGTATAGAGGTCTGGCAATCAATGCGTAGTTCAACACAAACCACTGATAATACCCTATATGGCCTAGGAAACACTGAATTCCCTTGTAATCAGTTGTTTGGTGGTGGAAGATCAACGATAATCTTGACTTTCGAGAAGTCAGTGTGGCAATGCCATTCTTTGACACCACGCGCTCTAAGATGTGTCCATGCTTCACCTAGAACTGCCACTTTAAGAGATTCAATGAGAGACGATATAATCGACATTGTTCAAAGACAGTTGTCTACGTGATCCTTCCAAGTGGAGTGAACACACAGACCATTGACAAAAACCTCCAACTCGTTCCTAAGTATATCCTTGAATATAGCACACGTGAGTCTCTAAAAGGTAGCTGGCGTGATAGTTAACCCGAAGGGCATGATTATGTAAGCAAAGACTCCCCACTCAGTGGCAAAGGCAGTCTTGTGACTATCGTCAGGATGCACTTGCACCTGATTGTACCCAGAGAAGACATCCAAAAACTGTAGGGCTCTTTACCAGCCACTCTCTCAAGCATGTGTTGGGGGTAAAGGTGCCTCCCCCTAGCCGCCCATATATTATTATATTGATAATACCCATGTCTATACATTGCAAGTGGCGGGCGCCCGTCACCGTCACTTTATTCTTTATTGAATAAAGGGAAGGCCAGTCACACATTGTGACTGTTGGAGTTTCCACATTGTGAGTCTCTCTCTCTCTTGCTCTTGCTCTCTCGCCATAGCTCTCTCCCGTGCAAGCTTCGATCCTTCTCACCTTTCAATTGGTATCAGAGCATGGTTGCTTGAGCACTCGAGCATGGTTCGTGACTCCATCAGCATCCCATTGAATCCCTACACCATTGGTGCATTCTCTCGGTAGCAATATCTGACTCCTTTGAGCTCCGATCACTCCCACGCTTCCTAAGCACCTACCTGGCCCATTTGGGCATCCTCATGGCATTCTTTTAGAGGTATTGAAGCATTCTTTTGAGTGTTTATTTCAGTTTGCAAGGTATAGTAGGAAGGGGGCAACCATTGGAGCTCCCCCATTTCATATCTTGGCTCCTTGGGGTCTGCTGGTCAATTTACAGTTCAAAGCATGTTGAATTTACTGCTAAGTGCATCAATACTATTCCCGATTGTTTGGCTACAATTTCTAGGTTTGGAATTGCATGTGAGGCATTTAATGAATTCTCCTGGTGTGGGTCGCACTCTACATCATCCGGGACGTGTCAGAAAAATTTGTCCATCAATGTGTGTTTGATTTGGATGTGTGCGATTTCGAGGATCAGACGGGTTGTAGCATCCGATTGGCCAAGAAATGAGTCGGATTCTCACCTATTCGATTCTCGAAATCCGACAGGATAGGGTGGTTCGAGGAGTGACGAGATGATAGGGTCCAATTTTCCAAATCGGACAAGGCCTTTGGTCCGAGTGTCGGATTTGGTAGAATTAGGCGTTAGATTCTAGGAATCGCCGACACTAGTAAACCCGTCTGATTTTGATGGCTGATACACGCGTTCGACTATGATTTGGTCAAAATCTACAAGTTCAAGCTACGATCTGTTGGCAAGACTTTCCAAAAATCAAATACAGCTGTAGGGCAAGGGCCTCATATACCTGAATCTCACAAAAAACTTCGACATGGTCCGATCAATCCGATGTACGCTCGTGGCCTGCAAGCTCACACACACACACACACACACACAAGGCTAAGATTACAAATGAGGCTTTTCCTTGTCTCTCAGGGTCTTAAACCCTTGTTGGGCACAATTTTAATCTTTCCAATAACCCCCTTGCGATTCCAACACATTTAAGTGTTCATTTTTTCCATTTTTTCCTATTTATGCCTTATTTGAGCATGTTTTACAATAGCAAACCCCTAAGCCTTCCACTATGATTTCTCGATCCTAACCTACGCTAAATGCAACAAAAATCAAAAGCAAAGTATTGAAATGATTTCTCCCACTCAACTAATCATCAAAAACCAACAATACTTGTGGCACAAATTAAAAACCCAAAAGCTCCTATCTAAATCAAGCTCCGGTTCGGGGATGAAACCCTTACTTTGATGCTTGTTTTGAGGCGTGCAAGCACTCAAGCTTGAATCCATTGGTCCCGACAAGGGAGCCAAAATAATAAGCAAAGAGAAGAGGAGAGAAGAAGATGAGTCCACTTTTTCCACTTCATTCACTTTTCAACTTTATATACAAAACCCTAAATTCCTTTTGGGTAGTCATCCCCTTATCCCCTTTTTTTACATGGCCGCAGGCCCTCTTTCCCATTGTCCTCCTATCTTCCTAGCTTCCTTTCTAACAATGGGCTACAATATGAGCTACACTTCCATAGTAACGATAGGTAATACTAGAATTAGTAGAACTTGTGTTTAGCTGTCCACCTCTTGCTCTAGAGCATTTATACCTCTAGAATCTCCATGCCCTCCTAAAATACACATGTTGCCAAACTGTTGATTTAACTTGTTTTGCTAGTTATTGCTAGCACATCCCATACCACGACCTCTTGAAGAGGAAATGCCATGTTTTTTAAAAAAATCTAAGTAGAATGCTTGGACTTGTTCACCATTTCCTTTAGATGATTCATGCCACATGCTAATTTCTTTAGTAATCATGAGAGAGACCAACTTATCAAAATCTGAGAATAACTTCCATATATACACAAAAATAACAAAAGTTTACAAAGTCTTTTCATTTATTAAGGCCACTCAAAGTAAAAAAAGTCAAATAATTATTATCAAGTATTGTATCAATAGTTGCCAAAGCATTTGCAAGGCTCGTCAGCTTTAAAATATACTCATTTACGAACATATTTTCTTTCTTCAAGATATGAGCTGAATCTTCTATACCTTGTGATCTAAGCTGCATGTGAACTCTCTACATTTTTTATATATCCCAACATAGTGTTATCAATGACTGTAAAAAGCTAATGCATCGATTTTAATCTTTTACATTCCATTCTTTCTGTGCCTTTCATTCTCATGCAGAGTAGAGTTGAAGATTGACTTAGCTTTGGTTCATTTTCTTCAATTGAAACAAACTTGTATAAGCCTTTTCCAATAAGGAAGCTTCTCACATGGAACTTTCATGATTGGTAGTTATTCTTGTCTAGCTTCTCAATAATGGGATTTCCACTGTTCTTGGACATTGTGATAAGATTGAATGCCAGACAACAAGCAAGTCTTCTATAAACTTTTAGAAGAAATGCATAATAATAAACCAGGTAGTCTTACATACAATCTACAACATGTTTGTCAATAAACCTTGTGTTTACTTTATTGGGATGCAAGCTCAACATGTGCAAATATAAACGATGGGCCACTTGGTTAGATACATGTCTATAATTGGTATATCAGTGGTCATTATGATCCTCACATGGCCACTAACTCATCACATATCATATTTGGTCAGTTTTATCTACCCATAGTTTGCATAGTTTTAGCACTTATCGATTACTATAGTAAATTATATAGTGTTTGACTTAATAGGTCACTTTCAGTTCTATTGTAACTTATCTACACTACGAGTATATTGTATAGTATGAGAAAGAAGAAGGAAAAAAAAGCAAGAAAAACTTTTGGCTCCCATTTCTCTTCTTCTTCTATTCTTGTGTGAGCTTTTTCTTGTATATACTATGTGTTTTTGGTATGGCAATTTAAGCAAGCCTCCCCATCATGCAATTTGTGGCATGATATTAGAGCCGAACAACTAATATGGACTAGTTTTGGAGGTTGAAATGAAGGAGAAGGAGTGAGGACTCAAGCAAGAAAGCAACTTCTTACCTTTTCCATTCTCTCACTCTTTGTCTTGGATAATGTCTCTAGAGGTACCAAAAGTAGATCAACGCATAAATATCCAATAGCTATGAGATTTGATATGTAATTAGAATAGTTTTTGGCCATGTGTGAGACCATTTTGGGCCTCATTTTAGCTCGTTAAGATTGCAGACAACAATGTCAGAGGATATACTTTTGAATGTGTTAACCATTCTGGGGTGCGTAGATTACAAACTCCAAATTTGTAAGTCATCCTAAGATGTTTTCCAAAAAATAAACACAAGGTCTATTTGCAAATAGGTTGCAGATTGAATGTATTGTTGATCAACCAATGAAAAAGGGTGTTTGATTTATTATTATGCACTTCTTGTGGAAGATTGAAAAAGACTTGCTTGCTCTTTGGTACTCAGCTTTGTTATATTATTTGGGAACATCAAAAAGCCCATTATTGAGAACTAGGCAAGGATAACTACCCATCATGGAAGTTCCATTTGACAAAATTCCTTATTCAAAAGGTATATACAAGTTTGTTTTAGGTAAAGAAAAGGAAGCCAAAACTAAGAGAGCATCTACTTGTAGAAGAATTGAAGGAATAGAAAGAATGAGATGCCAAGGTATAAAAGTGATGTATTAGTTTTCTACAACCATTGATAACAATATGCTACGGTATATAAAAAATATAGAGAATTCCCATACAACCTAGATTATTTTTGAGAATGTGTTTCCATGTATAGAAAGGGAAGAAAGATTAAGCTTAAGCAACCTTGAAGAAAATGAAGATGTCTATAAATGAGTATGCTTTGAAGGTTAGAAGTATCATAGATTCCTTAGTAGGTATTAATGCAATAGCAGATGATGAAAATTTTGTTTCATTTACTTTGGGCGGCCTTAATAATGAAAAGACCTAGAAATCTTTTGTTACTTTTGTATATATACGAAAGCTCTTCTTAGATTTTGATAAGTTGATCTCTCTCATGATTATTGAAGAGATCAACATGCAAGGTGAATCATTAGAAACAAGTGGTAAATAGGTCCAAGTATTCTAAACTCCAAGAAGAGAACACTATAGATCCTCTTCAAGAGGTCATAGTATGGTATGTGCTAGCTGTAGCTAGCAAAATAAGTTAAATCAGTAGTTTGGTGACATGTAGATTTCAAGAGGCCATGGCAATTCTAAAGGTGGGGGGCCTCTAGAGGAAGCGATGGAGGGTAGAAGAGAGGTTATAGTAATTCTAGAAATATCTATTATTATTGTGGGAGAATAGGTTATATTGCAGCCCATTGTTATGACAATAAGGATGACAACCATAGTGGTAAATTACAACAAGGAAATTATGTATCATCTTTAAGGCATAATGATAATAGAGACAAGCATTTGTTTTTTATTGAAGGATATGATAAATACTATTGCAAGAAAGGGCACAAACAATGGTATGTGGTATGTAGATTCTAGTGCATCAAATCACATGACTAGCCATGCTGAATGGTGCTGAGAAATGTGAGACTCGGAGAGTTTAGATTATGTAGAGATAGGTGATGATTCATGCCACCTGATCTTACAAATTGAGAAAGTTCCTTTAAAGGCATGATTATAAAACAAAATTCTTGTCAAATGTATCACACATGTTGTCAATCATATGAGTTTAGTATCTTTTGGTAGAGCAAGGGTTGCAAGTTAGATTTAATGGAAATAGCTATTTTGTTGATGAATTTAATGATAAGTGTAGGTTAATTGTAAAAGGAACTAGAGTATGGCCAAATTTTTATCTTGGATGGTAGAATCCTTGCTATAAATATTTCTATGTATACCAGACAAAGGTGTAGTTGCATATATTGAAATATTGTACAAACATATTGGACATGCAAATGTGCAAAGGCTAAAATTAATGCAATGCAAAGGATTAGTTATAGGTTTACTTCCATTTAAAGTTGCAAATTACATAAGATTTGTAAAGCATGTCATTTTGGAAAGTAGGGATGATAATAATTTTCACATGATAGAAATATAAGCATGGATATACTTTGATATATAAGCTCAATTGATACCTACTTCAATAATGCATCCAAACTGACATTACTCCATCCATAAATTGTTTGCAAGTTAAGTATCTCGAGGGACACACGAAGAACGGAGTACATACAACCTTCATACAACGGAGTAGATGATGCTACGTATAGTGGATCATCTGGCTTTGTAGAGTGACCTTCTCCCTGAACCGGTTGTGAAAATAGATTGTATACCATGTTGTCCAAAATCTCATCCTCTACGACTTGATGGGGCATTTCATGAGGGCTACTATCATGGTCGTGAGTCTCTACTTTCCTTGAAGACTCTGCCTCCTCACGTCAACGTTTTGCAGCCTCTTGACGCCCAGGAGGGAGCATCTGAGGATGTGGCACCACATCCTGCTCAACTATAAAAGGGAGTTTCATATACGTTGATATATATTGAGTAACATAGACTAGCAATCTTAGTGGTAAAAAAAAACAATGAATACCGGTGATTTTTCTCGGTCCCATTCTCCATACAAGCTGAGGTGTAACATTGCAATTCGACGTGCTTGAAAAATACACCCTCGACAACAATCACACATGCATTTAATTTTTCGTCGTAGCCATGCATCTCGATTATGAAGACGTAATGTCTCATCCTCACTTGAGGATGTGCTCGTTGACTCATCAGCATGCACCACACTAGGTGATGAGAACGACATGATTAAACCTAATTCATGACAACATCAAAATATTTATCATTCATATGTTTACTTAAAAACTTCAAGCTAGCGTATTAATTATTCTAAGATCTCAATTTTAAATACACAAAACTCATCATATATACATTAAAACTTATGAGAAGAATTCACTATCAAAACTTATCTTAAAAACAAAAAATTATGATAAAGCCTAAATGCACGTCTATATCCGCGTTTACGTACGCGTCTATATTAGCGTCTATTTGCGTGTCTATGTTCGTGCCTATACTCAAGTTTACATGAACCTTAGATGCGCATATACACGCCAAAATAGACGCACACGTCAAAATTCAAACCATATTTAAATCATTTCTTTTCAAACTGCGCCTTTCCTTTTCTACGTTTTTTGCGGTTCTGAAGCTTGAGTTTAGCCGACATGCAGTCTCTTCATGCCTCACCTAGTCTCCTCATGCCTCACCTCCTCATGACTCACCTCTTCTTTAATTTCAAACACACAAGAAGGGAAAAAGGAAAGCCAAGGAGAGGAAGAAAGAGAGAACAAGAGAGAGGAGAACAAGAGGAAGAAGAAGCAGCAAGCAAGCAAGCAAGCATCAATGGAGGGTAACTTACCAAGGAGAGGAAGAAGGAGAAGGAAGAAGTGCCACCACCCGCCACACCAAACACCCAAGGTGAGTCTCTCTCTCTCTCTCTCTCTCTCTCTTCTCTTTGTGCTCTGTCTGTGTATTAGGATTTCTGATTCCATTATGTATTGCATTTTGTAAATCATCAATGGTGGTCGTCGGACTAAAATCAGCCGACTGAGCGCGTCTGCCAGCGCATCTACATTTCAGTGTAGACGCAGGTATAGACGCGAAGAAATGTTTTCTCTCATTGCATCTAAGGACGCATCTCAGAGTGCATGTGCTGGTGCATGTGCTCTGCAGTCTACACGCGATGATACACGCGCGCACCAGAGCATTGACCTGGAATATGTGTCTAACAACGCATCTATACTCCATCTCAGATGCGGATATAGACGCGCTGGACAGAGGGTTGACTTTAGGAACGCGTCTGAGAGCGCGTCTAACCTGCAATTTAGACGCAGTCATACACGCGCCAGCTCTCCCATCTCTGATAAAAAATAATATATTTTTGCAATGATGAATGTAACCAATCCCATGTTTGTGTTTATCAATTTTCTTGTTTATAAGAAGCATTAGCACTTAAGTTTTATGTTTAATGTCTAAAGAAAGCTCTTTGAAAATATTTAGGTATGGATGAAGGTAATATATGATTTTTTGTATGCAAACAAATTTGTCTTTTTCCTGTGTTTTTTTTGCAGATGTCGTATCCTGGTTCATCTAGCAATGACCCGGATTTGGATCGCATGAATGATACATTGGTCTCGTTCGACAGGAGGTCAATGCATTTTTTGGAGGTTTTCCTAGTAGGGAAGACTTCATGGGAGAGATGACCAGACACCTTGGTCACTCTCCCATAGCAGACGAGGTGTTCAGTGTCATGTCTGGAACGCCTCTGACATCTTTGCCTGGCACTACTTCCCAAACTCCAATTGCAAGTACTCCACATACAGGTACTCCACGTGCAGCACCTGTACATGCATCGGCAGGGCTGAAGCACAAGCGTCAGTCGATGCACGTGCATCTGCAGAAGCACATGCATCCAGCGAGGCAGAGGGTAGTCGACAGAGAGGGAGGAGGGAGAGTCGAGGGGGAGGACGAGGCTTGTGTGGGGGTTGCCTAGGAGGTGGCGAGCGATAACCCTCACCAGTAGATTACGTAGAGGAGCCTGTACGCTAGTACTATAGAGTTACAGATACTGGTGGCATCTTCCATGATGATGAAGGAAGGGATGTAATGGCATACATGAGGAGCGTCGTGCATGTGATGTATAAAGATTGTTTCATCTACTTTAGAAATCAGAAAAGCGGCTTGTGGTGGCAGGAGGTGTTGAGGGCAGTCCATAGGAGGTACCCAAATCCTGAGGGTCAGCGATTCTCGGATGATTGGGGACGCACAAAAGTGAGGGATTTGCTTCACAACAAAAGATCCCACCTCATGACACGCGCCAGGGACTCACTGCGGAGGTAGGAGGAGGGGCGTGGAGCCTATAGCCAACCACCTATGTGCCACCGCATAGAGTGGAAGAAAGCCAAGAAGAAAGCAGCAGAGAAAGTGAAGAGTCACCAGCACGCAGAGGCGCGATGAATCCAAATGGAAACCATGGGATCGCATTATGGATCGAGCGGCAGAGAGTCGTGGGAGGCAGAGTTTGTAAGTATATTTTGATTTCTAGTTTTTTAAAATTTATATTTCTTTCAATTCTTTATATACTTTGTTCTAATACATTGTGTCTCATAATTGTTTGTATATATCATAATTGTTTTGCAGACTACTATCGTTGGTAGGATACCTACTTCTAGAGAGGTAGGTTACCATCGAGGCCATAACCGCGCAGCCACATGGCTTCACTTCTATGAGGAGGGTCTCATCACTGAGGACCAATACAACTGGGCTATGAGGATTCGACAGCCAGAGGAGGTATATTTTTCTTACTTTCCTATTAAAAGTATAGCTAATTATAACTTTTTCTCCACCATGTCTATGTAAGCAACCTTGATCTTTTGTGTGTGTAGGCGAACCCGGATGTAGAGCATAGCGAGGGGGATAGCGACGCTAGTAGCCATGGTGGTACTAGCGAAGATGTTTCTTCTTCAGATTCGTAGAGGAGCACCATACCTCCTCTATGGCCTTGTTTTCTTGTATATGTATTATCCATCTTTGAGCCTACTACTTGCGGCCACGCTTTAGGTCGCAAGCACTTAAACTTTCCATATAAATGCTTTTAATCTATAATGAATACATGGACTTTTATTTTCAATTCTCGTGCTTTTAGATCCATTGTCTTTTTCCCAAATGCACAATCTGATGTATGGGAGGGGGGGAAAAAAATCAGCTCTCTGGTTTTTTTTTTCCAGTTCTGTTTTGCGCGTCTATCCGCGTGTCTAAATTGCAGAAACTGCACGTTTATAAGTGCGTCTACAATGCAGAGTACACGCGCTTATACACGCGCTAGATAATTCAAATTTAAAAAAGAAATTAAATATCTTTTTTTAAAAAAGAAGATTTTTTGTTTTTCGTTCGCGTCTATGGGTGCTTGTAAAAGCGCATCTACAGGCGTGTCTATATGCCCGTCTAACTGCCAGATAGACATGCTAATAGACGCACAGAATAAATAAAATAAATAGCAATTTTGGTTTATTATGCGCTTGCATTCACGCATGTATATGTGCGTCTATTGCGCGTCTATTTTTGCGTGTAAATTCGTTCATACATGCGATTATAGACGCGATGCTGTAGACGCGCAAATAGACGGGCGGATAGACGCGCGCGTAAGATTTTCTCTATATTCAAAAATCGCATCTAAAAGTGTGTCTATGAGGCCTTTTTGTTGTAGTGTATGTAAGGATCTTCTTTATATGCCGATGATGTGATCAAGAAGGTATGACAAGGGGCAGTGATAATTGCTAGCAGAAATCTGCCAAGAATCCTCGCCTCGTATCATCAAGTTCGCAGTCGGCGAGCCAATGCGTCTTGGTCAGATTTCCAAAGTCGAGCAATCAAACCGTCCGACTAGTAGAATTGGACCATCTGACTCCAGGAGTCGGACCACTACACCATCTAGTCGGACCACCCATTAGCCGACCACGTGACCCGATCGGACCAAATACTAAAATCGGACCACTTTTCGAGGTCAGACCATCCGATTTTAGGAATCAAACCAGTTGGGCAGAAGACAAAAGAACAAGGGATAGGACCACCCCCTAGGGTAGAACTTATTGGGACAGATTCTTGAACACCCTAGGAAACCCACCTCGGCTCATCAGAGCCAGGAACTAGAGAAAACCGTGACTATAACACTTAGAGGTGGACTCTAGGAGCTTGGTCACATATCCGACTAGTCTTGTAGCCCAAGGATTGGCCTCTAGACTGTGACCCAGCCTTGATAGAGTGTAGAGGGAGCACTATAGACCCTGTACTGCCCTCAAGAGCAACCAAA
Organism: Lygodium microphyllum; assembly: GCF_053477565.2. Lineage (NCBI taxonomy): Eukaryota > Viridiplantae > Streptophyta > Polypodiopsida > Schizaeales > Lygodiaceae > Lygodium > Lygodium microphyllum. Next base: position 23,003,189 of record NC_141149.1, on the reverse strand, counting down.
GTCTGAGTGTAGAGTCTTACTAGGTCGTAGACACAAAGGGGGGATAGCTAGAATTGCATAATCCCACACATTGATTTCTTCCATAGAAGTGCACTGGGAAAGGACAGAAAGCCTAGTTTTGTACCATGCACAACAGAACACCCACCACTGAGTGTACATAAGTTGAGGGCCATTTATGATAACAGGGAATATAGTCAGACTTAATAACTCAAGGAACACACCAATAGTAGGAGACCCCATAATATAGTCGAATGCCCTCAAGCCCCATCAATAGGACTTTCGAAAATGGCGGTGGGACCAAAAGGACAACAAGATTGAGGGAAAAGCGCTACTAGAGCTGCTAGGACCGATTGACAACCTTGTGGAGCAGAAAGCAGGAACGATATCAGGAGAAAATGTAGACTTGGGAGAGGGCCAACTAGACCTAGGTGAATTCCCAGTCATAGTCCAAGACATGATTAATAAATACGACATGCTAACCAGGAGAGTGGTCCATGGCAAGCCAGTAGAGGAGGTAGTGGCAAGCCTGGAGGAAGAGAGGAAAGCGATTAGAAGAGCACTGTAGGGCATAGGTGCCTACAACTGCAAGCAAAGAACTAGGAAGCTACAAGAAGACATGGATATGCATGAGGCTTGACGCCTGCTAGCCTTATCCAAAAAAGACAAGGCAGGACCAGCCAAGAAGAAAGAGAAAGCACTAGAGGAAGCCTCACACTAAGCGAGCTTATGACGAAGTGCCTCATCGACAACACGACTGCTGAATAGAGTTTGGCAGCATTAGCGATCTAGCTACTCTCATGCCTAGGAACTACTCAGGGGGCAAAGAGCCAATCAATAATCCCTGCGATAGCTAAGCAGCTAGACAAGTACCAACCTAGTAGCGACCCATATAGTTTTGTTAAGAAGTGTGAGCAAGTTTGCGAGGCCAACGGTCTCACGGACCTTACACAATGCTCCCAAGATTTCAGACTTTTCTTAGGCGATAAGAGTAGGACATGGTACACCAACTTAGACACAGTAGAGGGGCAAACCTCATAGTTCGACTGATGAATATCAGCCAAAGGGACAAGGAGGACATAAGAGACGACACGTCACTCATGCATGCATCCTCTTCAAGAGAATCCCCACCGAATGAGCGACCAAATGAAAGAGTAGTCTCCATCGTGTTCATGAAGAGAATTCGCAATGCAGAGTTGTACAAGGCTTTGGAAGGTAACTCTAGCCTATAGTGAGAGGTGCTAGCAAGGTTCTTTGATGAAGCAATTAGGGTCGATGACCAACTGAGACAGAGAGGAGCTCTTGAAATTCAAACTGCAATAACTCCAGTTAGAGGACCTTAGAGGGGACCACCACCTCCAACAAGAAATCAAGTCCTAGCACGAAGGACAGGGGGAAGAGTGCAAGTCAAGGCTAGGAGCTACCCGAGGTGAGGATGGAGTTAGTATGACTCCAGGAATTGGCGAGGAAACCAACACAACCACATGTCCAATGACATTGTGGTAGCAGCCACCTCTTGGCCAAGTGCCAAGATCCTAGGTCTAGGCCTTGTGTAAACTGTGGTAGATTCAGCGATGATGCCATGCATTGTAGGTTACCTAGGATATTCCCCTATGTCCAAAAATACAACATGCCATACCTGGGAAACAGGCCGCCAAATTTTCTTCCAAGAGGAGCCCAACTGGTGCTTCAAGCACCAAATGATGCATGGTGTGGTATCCCTAGGATGGAGATCAATCCAACAGGCATACTGCTGTGACCATAACCCTATGCAACCCATCCATCGAGTGATTCTCCAGATCATTACATGGAGGAGTCTAACAAAGACAAACCCTACGTAAACCCATACATCTTATATGACAAAGAGGGTAACCCAGTCCTGATGGACTATCAACCAATACCAATGATGACATTAGGTAGAGGTAGGGGAAGGGGATTCACAGGGCTGATCCAAGATCCAATCTCATGTTGAACTTGCAGTCACCTAGGCCACATATCATCACAATGTTGTTGAGATGACAAGCTCAACACATGCGGACATTGATGATGGACCGCCTGGTTAGATGGGTCCACACGTCTACACTTAGCACGTCGGTGGTCATTATGACTCTCACATGGCCACTGACTCATTACTTATTATATTCAGGTTATTACACCTATTTACAGTTGGCATAGTTATAGCACCACTCGACTAGTGTAGTCGGTTATGCATTGTTTGACTTAGTAGGCCACTTTCCTTTATGTTGTATCTTATCTATACTTTGTGTACATTGTAAAGAGTGTGGAAGAAGAAGAAGAAACCAGTAAGAAAACGTTTTGGCCTCCATCTCTCTTCTTGTCTCTTGAGTGAGCTTCTCCTTGTGCATTCTATGTGTGCTCGGTGCAGCATCTTGAGCAAGTCCCCCCACCACGCGATTCTTGATATGGTATCAGATCCGCGCCACTGAGAGAGGCTGATTTCGAAGGCTGAAGTGAAGGAGAAGAAGTAAGGTTCGAGCAAGCAAGCCACGGGTAAGAAGCTCTCCCATCCTTCCACTCTTTCTCTTGGATAGTGCCTATGGAGGCACAAAAAGCAGGGCAAAGCAAAAATCTCAGATTGCAGTGAGATTTGGTGTATGCAAAGAGCTTTGTATATTCTGCAGATGAGCCCTTAAGGACTTTCCCATAGTTATTTTGGGCATCTGAGGCCGTTTCAAGCCCCGTTTTAGAGCCGCAAGTTGCGGACAACAGTTTCAGGGTACACTGATTTCGGCTGTTTTGACCGAAAGTGGGTGTGCAGATTACAGATTGCGAATCTATAATTCTTGAGGTGTTTGTAGGAAGCAAACATAAGGTTTATCTGCAAACAGGTTGCAGATTGCATATATTGTTGAGGAGGCAGTGAAAAAGGTTGTCTGGTGTATTGTTGTGCACTACAGGTCGAGGGTTGCAGAAGATTTGCTTGCTGTTTGGTATCAGTTTTGTGATAATGGCAAAGAACAGTGGAAGCCCCATCATTGAGAAGCTCAACAAGAACAACTACTCTTCACGGAAGTTTCATGTCACGAACTTCCTTATTGAAAAAGGCCTCTACGAGTTTGTTTCAGGGGAAGAAAAGGAGCCGGAGGTGAGTGATCCTCCAACTGTAGAAGAAACAAAGGCACGGAAGGAATGGAATACAAAAGATAAGAAGGTCATGTATTGGCTGTCTGCAGTAATTGACAATAATATGCTGTGATATATTAGAAATACAGAGAATTCATATGCAGCCTTGATCATACTTGAAAGTATGTTTTCCGTAAATACAAAGGCACGAAAGATTCAACTCAAGCAAGAGTTGAATACATTGAAGAAAGGGAAGATGTCTATCAATGAGTATGCACTGAAGGTAAGGAGCATTGCAGATGCATTGGCAGTGATTGATGCAATGCCCGATGATGATGATTTGGTGTCGTCTACCTTGGGTAGACTTAACAATGAAAAGGCTTGGAAGTCTTTTGTAACTTCCGTATATGTCAGAAAGCCATTTCCAGATTTTGATGAGTTGGTCTCCCTTATGATCACTGAAGAGATCAACATGCAGAGTGAGACATCTGAAAGAACTGGTGAACAGGTCCAAGCTTTCTACTCCAGTTCAGGAAGGGGACGTGGCAAGTTCTCTTCAAGAGGCCATGGTACAGGACGTGGTAGTGACAACCAACAAAACATATTGAATCAGCAATTTGGTGATATGCAGGTTTCAGGAGGTGTGTTAACTTTAGAGGCAGGGGGAGCTTTAGAGGAAGAGGTGGATGGCAAAACAGAGGTTCTAACAATTCTGGTATTGTGTGTCACTACTGTGGCAAAACATGTCATATTGTAGCCCAATGTTATGCTAAGAAAGATTATATTCGTAGTGGTAACTTGCAACAAGGAAACTATGCATCGTCTTCAAGAATAGATGAATTACTTGACCGTCTTCAAGGTGCGAAGATCTTCTCTAAGATAGATCTCATGTCGAGATATTATCAAATAAGGATCAAGGAAGAAGATATCTCGAAGATTGCATTCAGCACAAGGTATGGACACTTTGAATTCCTAGTGATGTCATTCAGGCTAACGAATGCTCCTGTTACCTTCAACAGGTTAATGCAGGATATCTTTAGGCCCTATCTTGATGACTTCGTACTCGTCTTCTTTGATGATACCCTAGTCTACTCTAAACAGGAAAAAGATCATGAACCCTAGCTTTGCATTGTCCTTGAAACAATGAGAGCACACAAGCTTTATGCCAAGAAGAAGAAGTGTGTATTTTTCAAGTGACAGATTGAATATCTGGGACTCATTGTATTAGCGGAAGGAATTTCGGTAGATCGAGCTAAGGTCAGAGACGTTCTAGAGTGGTCAACACCAACTTCTGTCAAAGAAATTCATAGCTTTCTTGGATTGACAGGATGGTACATGATTTTCATCAAAGATTATGCTTTGATTGCAGCGCCTCTGACCGATCTACTAAAGAAGCAAGTAGCAATTGTATGGTCACCTGCCGAATAGACCAACTTTGACAAACTAAAGCAAAGCTTAGTATCAGCACCCATCCTGAAACTTCCTGACCTTGGTAAAGAGTTCGAAGTGGTAACTGATGCTAGTGCACTTGCCTTATGATGTGTGCTTATGCAAGAAGGTCATCCCATAGCATATTCTTCAAGGAAATTGAAGAGCCATGAAAGGAATTATGCTACCCATGATCTGGAGCTGTTGGCTATCATCCATGCTCTCAAACTTTGGAGACATTACCTGCTAAATAATAAATTTTCCTTAGTGACAGACCACAAGAGTCTTAAATGGATCTTCACCCAGAATGAGCTCAATATGAGACAATGTCAATGGATCGAAGTGCTGGAAGAATATGACTTTGAAATCAAATATAGGCCGGAAAAAGAGAATGTAATTGCCGATGCACTCAATCGCAAGGCATTTCTAAACTCTCTTATTTTGCAAGATCCATCAACAGCTAGGTCACTAGCCACCAAGGTATCAATGCCAAACAACCCAATTCTTGAGCTAGCTAAAGAAGAGGCATGCCATGACCCAATCTATCAGAAATTGCTAAGGGAGATCCCCGTCAAGGATCAAGACCCGAAGCTAAATACGAAGTATCAAGAATTCTTTGTTAGTAGTGGACTTGTCTACTTTAGGACAATATTATGTATCCCTGCAAGCCAATCTCTCAAGCAAAAGATACTTTCGGAAGCCCATGACTCCCCTTTCTCAGGACATCTTGGCTATTCCAAGACCCTTAATGCGGTCAGGAAGAGCTATTATTGGGATAGGCTCAAAGGTGACATTCTCAAATATATCACAAAATGTTTGTCTTGTCAACGCATTAAGACAGAACATGTCAAAATGCCGGGGAAATTGCAACCACTTGACATTCCCCAAATGAAATGGGAATTCATTAGTATGGACTTCGTTGTTGGCCTACCCCAAGTTCAGGTAGGATACAACTCTATTATGGTTGTAGTAGATATGCTCACCAAGGTTGCACATCTCATCCCTGTCAAGACAAACTATAAAGCCTCAGACATCGCAAGATTATTCATCAAGGAAATATTCAAACTGCATGGGTTACCCAGAAGAATCATTAGTGATCGTGACTCTCTCTTCACATCACACTTCTAGAGGGCTATCTTCGAGGCTATTGGGACTCAACTCTATTTCAGTACAGCTTACCATCCCCAAATTGATGGTCAAACAGAATGAGTCAACCAAGTCATTGAAGATATGCTTAGGGCATACTGCTGTCGCGAACCCAAAAAGTGGATTCAATATTTGCCACTAGTTGAGTTTGCCTACAATGCTTCCTACCAACAGAGTATTCAGATGACCCCTTTTCAAGCATTATATGGGCACGATTGTCGTACCCCTTTGAGCTTCTCGGACCCAACTTTGAGGGTAGAAGCTTCAAGGCAGATACTGGAAGACATGGATGACCAAATCAAATCAATAAGACAAGACATACAAGCCACCAAGGATAGACACAAGGCTTACGTGGACTTGAAATAGCAAGATAGATCCTTCGTTGAAGGTGATATGGTCTTCATCCACGTACGCCCTAAAAAGAGTTCACTGTCCTTGGGAGAGTACAAGAAGCTAAGTCCAAGGTATTGTGGACCTTATAAGATCATTAAGTGCCTAGGGCCTAATGCTTACAAACTACAGCTGCCCGCAACCCTAAAGATTCATAATGTATTCCACGTTAGCCTATTGAAAAAGTATCTACCTAATCCGAATCATATACTTGATGATCAGGAAAATTGTAATGCCTAGCCAAGGAATCCTTGAGCTACGGCCTGATAGAGTCCTAGATGTCAGGGAGAGGCATTTGAAGTCAAGGACCTTGAGAGAATACCTCGTCCAGTGGAAAGATTATCCCAAAGAGGATGCCACATGGATGGACGAAGATACTCTCAACCAACAATATCCCCAAGTCCTCTCGAGATGAGGACATCTCGATTCCTCTAAGGGGGAGAGAATGTAACATGCCATAGGAACCCCACCTATAATTTCAAAAAAAAATTATTATCATTAGTACAAATTTTTTTACTCCCCCCTCTCTCCTCGCCGACAGCACGTCAAGGGGAGAGAGAGTGGGAGTGGTGGTGATGGGGGGAGGCATGCAACCCATAGGTGGGAGGGTTGGCCATGCCACCCACCTACTCCTCCCTATATAAGGGGAGGCCCCTCCCCTCCCTTGGCTAGACAGAGAGACTGTGCCCCCCTTCCCTGCATCGTCACCGCCAGCAGCAGCAACATCCCTTTAGCTGTCAATCGGCTCTTTCTCCCCCCTCCTCGCTTGGTGGCAAATGCACACCCCTCCCCTGGGCCTTCCGATTGGGGCTCTTTTCCCCCCTCCGTCCTACTGAAACAGGGTCTAGGGACCTACGACCATAGCCCCCCCTTCTAATCACCAATTGCGCGAGGCCCCGTGAGGGAGAGTAAGAAGAAGGGAAGTAGAGGGAGAGAAGGAGAAGAAGAGAAGGAGTAGGAGAGAAGTAGAGGAAGAAGAAGAAGAGGGAGAGAAGGAGAAGGATGAGGAGAAGGAGAAGGAGAAGGAGAAGGAGAAGGAGAAGGAGAGAAGAATAAGAGTGAAGAGAAGAAGAGGGAGAGAAGGAGAAGGAGAGAGGGAAAGAAGGAGAGGGAGAGTGAAGAGAAGAAGAGGGAGAGAAGGAGAAGGAGAGAGGAAAAGAAGGAGTGGGAGAGTGAAGAGAAGAAGAGGGAGAGAAGGAGAAGGAGAGAGGGAAAGAAGAAGGAGAGAGGGAAAGAAGGAGAGGGAGAGTGAAGAGAAGAAGAGGGAGAGAAGGAGAAGGAGAAGGAGAGAGGAAAAGAAGGAGTTGGAGAGTGAAGAGAAGAAGAGAAGAAGAGGGAGAGAAGGAGAAGGATAAGGAGAGAGGGAAAGAAGGAGAGGGAGAGTGAAGAGAAGAAGAGGGAGAGAAGGAGAAGGAGAGAGGAAAAGAAGGAGTGGGAGAGTGAAGAGAAGAAGAGGGAGAGAAGAAGAAGGAGGAAAAAAAGGGGTAGAAGAGAGGAGAGGAGAAGAAGAAGGAGAAGGAGAGAAGTAGAAGAAGAAGAAGAAGAAGAAGAGGTAGAAGAAGAAAAGAAGAGAAGCGGAAGAGAAAGAGAGGGAAGGAGAAGGAGAAGAGGAGAAAAAGAAGAAGAAGAGAGAGAAAGAGAGAGAAAGAAGGAGAGGGAGTGAGAGTTGGTGAGTAACTACAAAGAGCCACACTCAAACCACTCCCTCGGCGAAGGACCCCATCGAGTGGTCTTTCCCACCTGAACCTGTCAACCTGAACATCGTTAAGGTCCGGACTGTCCAATCTCCACGAGGCGAATGGCTCCCAAGAAGAAAGTCACGGGAAGCGTAGGTGCCAAAGCTACTGGTAATGGTAGAGAGGCGAGCGGAGCGACCAACGTAGCAAACATGAATCAAACCCAGGTTCTAAGCTTTAAAAATTAATTAGGTAATATTTCTCGTGGAAGAGATGAAAGGGTTTGTGACGTGCATGGAATTAGAACGAGTCTTAGGGTTTTTGCTTACTCTAAGCACTAAGTTGCATGCGTGAAACGGTAGAGTATGGAATTCGCATAAGATTATATGCATGAAATGTTAGTTTTTATGCACATAAAATGATAAGGCCTTCGCATTATTTCATATAAAATAATAGCTTTTAAACCAGTTCAGTGCATGAACAGTCATTTAGAATTCATGCTTCGCATTCATGATTAAAAGAAACACATGAAATGTTAGTTTCTGTTCGTAAAATGCATTTGCACCGTCGAAAAAGAAACCTATTCTTTCATATACCAAGTCACATTTGATCTGGTGCATTAGAAATAAGTACCCATTGCCAGGAATGATGAGAGACAAAGGTTGTTTAGGACGTTCAACTTTACTAAGCGCACCGTGTGCATGATGGATAAGGCTGATTGGAAAATTTTGCATGGAACCGCACTAAGGGAAATGGAGGAATCGCATGAATCTAGACTGTAACTTGAAGGCCTAAATGATGAGTCCTGTGTTGCCAAGTGTAATAACTGAACTTGGTTAGAACTAGAAGAATAAAATACCTTTGGTTGGGTTGTGAATGAGGGCATGACCGTTACTTTGATTGTCCAGTTAATGCTTGGGTTAGGTTAAGATACCATAAGGAAGAACCCAAGGAAAGAGCAACACAAAATAAGTTAACTTACATTTGCTTGCGTAATCTTGTTTGAGATTATTAGGATCTCGCCAAGTTGCGAAAAGACCCAAGATCGAATGCTAGGAGCATCCGGGGAGAAAGGAGTCACACCTTAGCAGTGTGAGAAATGCGGGATCTAGAGCATGGCAGTGATTTATGGTGGATGGAAGGAGAAGTGTGGACTCATGATGGAGAAGACAAAGACACTGTTTGTTACACAAGTGAATTAGGTTCCAAGATTGAGACTTGGACTCATAAACACAATCTTGTGTATGTGGACAATGACTTTGACACTTCACTGAAAAGAAAAGAGTACTATCATTGCATTAAGAAAAAGGAAGCAAGTACAATGCTTTATAGGAAAGTAGAAAACTGCAGTAGGCACCATTGTGCATATGGGATAGGTTAGCCTGCATATCCTTGACCCTGAAGCTCCATACAAAGAGGCTGTTTGAGTGAGTGTGATTGCTGATTCTCAACACCCCTCCTCAATCACAACTAGAAAGGCACAAAGTGTGTAGAGGCTGTAATGAGATCCACCTGCAAAGTGTGGGCATACCACAAACATGGTAGACACCAGAGGCTGTTGCAGAAAAGGCTAAGTGTGGGCACCAAAACATGATGGACATCCACAGGCTATAACAGGGGCCTCACAAAGTGTACAGGGACTGTAATGCCAAGTTACATGAGGAGTTTACAAAGCTTATGGCAAGAAGCATTAGGGCAAGGAAGTACAAGGCTTTTAAAACAGTCTATCAGAATTATGAGAGTAAAAGGACTGATGAGTCTTGTCCTTCCGATCCTGGTGGTCTTCATCTTCATCTTTTGGTCCATGGTCTTCTTCTTCTTTTACAGCTGCAAGATAGGCCTTTTGAGACCTCTTCCTAGCATGATAGAACTTTTCAGTATGTCCGGTCCTTTTGCAGAAGTCACAGAAGAGCGGTTCCTTTTTACCTTTGTATCTGTTGTTTACATATAACACTTGTTCATCCTTTGAAGTGCTGGGCTCTTCTTTGCTTTTAAGTTTCTTTTCCTCTTCTAACAGTGATGCCTGGATATCAACAAGTTCAGGATTTGGCATGTTGATTAAAGTTGTTGATACATTATTATATTCAGGAGGCAAACTCTTAAGTAGAACACCGATGCAAACATCTTCATCCATTTTAATGTTGATTCCTGCAAGTTGGGTTAGGAGTCCTTCCATGTAATTGAGATGTGTAGCAAGTGATGTGCTGGACTTCATTTCAAGCCTGAAGAACTTAATCAGGAGACCATACTTTGATGATTTAGATTATGCACCGAATAGGATGTCAAGTCTTTTCCATGTATCCTGTGAGGTCTCACAGTTATCCAGATGGTGGATATAACTGTCGTCTAGCTCTAGTTTGATAATGGCCTGGGCTCTGTCATCATTCTTTTGCCAAGTAGTTGCAAGGTCCGCGTCCCGAGGTTTCTTCTCTTTGCCATTTGTGATGGCCCAGAGACCCTTTTTCATCAAGATGAGCTTGATGCGGGTTTGCCAGGTGTGAAACCCGACTCCTTTGAATCGAGCATTTGGAGAGTCTTTTCCCATGTTGAGGTTGCAATATTAGCAGCAAATCAACACCAAAATTCTGAGATTTTATCAGTAGAAGAGCAAAATGCAGTGTGTCAAGAGACACAGTTAATGACAGTGTGAAAACACACTATGTCAGTGTTGATGTTGAGCTTGATTCTTCTTGTTCGGGATCGTTTGGTCGTTCTTCAATCTTCTCAGGTCCTTGCCCTCCTTGATTTGATGCTGGGTCAATGAATTAGAGTGACAGAGGCTTGGGTTGAGTGTCAGGAGAGAGAAAATGAAAGAAAAATGAGTTTTGGAAGATTTTGGCTATGGTGGAATTAGGGTTTCTGAGACAGGGGCCTGGTTTTTCTCAGATTGCAGGAGCTATACTTGATCATTTTCAAAAAATTTTACATGCCTAGGAATCTTACTTCATGGGCTATCAAAGCCCCATGATAATCGATTAGATTGCAGGCAGTATGGCACGCGTAGGCAACTCGATCAGATTCGGTGCAGTTCAGGACATGCGCAATCGATTTCTGTAATGCCGGGGCCAGAGCGCAACAATGTCATCAGTTATTGTGATAGAGAGTTGCACTTAGTGTTGAGGAACATCTTCCAAGAAGAGGTCATAGGCTAATTTGACCTGTAGAGGGAGATCTCAGCCCTCTATCAGAGGTATGTCTAGGCTGGCTATGGTGGCCACAAGACAGAAACACAGAAGAATGACAATGCTGGAGCTATAGGAGCCCAACGTTGGATTGTTATGCAATAGAGGGAAGCTCAGGGAGTTTAAGAACAATCCTCCAGAAGAAAGCTTGAGGAGATATTGCCTGGTTCAAGAGATCTGAGAGCTCAAAGGCAGGTAGGTGCAGGTTTGGCTATGCCTGCCAAACAAGGTAGTGAGAAAAAAAAATAGAAGATGAAGTCTTGAGCTGGAAGCTGAGCTAGATGAAAGTGAAATGGAGCTGAAGGAGTAGTGCCATGCCCGTCTGTGCTCTGATACCATGTGAGAAATGCGGGATCTAGAGCATGGCAGTGATTTATGGTGGATGGAAGGAGAAGTGTGGACTCATGATGGAGAAGACAAAGACACTGTTTGTTACACAAGTGAATTAGGTTCCAAGATTGAGACTTGGACTCATAAACACAATCTTGTGTATGTGGACAATGACATTGACACTTCACTGAAAAGAAAAGAGTATTATCATTGCATTAAGAAAAAGGAAGCAAGTACAATGCTTTATAGGAAAGTAGAAAACTGCAGTAGGCACCATTGTGCATATGGGATAGGTTAGCCTGCATATCCTTGACCCTGAAGCTCCATACAAAGAGGCTGTTTGAGTGAGTGTGATTGCTGATTCTCAACAAGCAGTCGGTCATGCAAACAACCTCCGAAATGTTTGTGCTTGTACTTAGGTACATTATTTGATCTCTTTTCTAAAGGAACTAATTCAAGGAAAACACTTAATGCTTCAGGTTGAAAGCCTGGAGGGAGAGGCAGGAACAATTACCTTCAACTATCTGCCTGGCCCTATCCAAGGGGGTTATTAGCTACGCCAGGTATATGGACCTAACCCACCGCGAGAGGTCTCTCCGTGGGTACTGCTTGGAGCGGGAGGACGCTTGGGTGCCAGGGGAGCCTCTGGCTATAAATACCTTTCCTCCAGATCCCGCACAAGAGGCCGACGTGACTCGAGATGGGATCTTGAGGCACGTGTACTAGTCAACGGGCGAAACTTGGAGCAACAATCTTGTAGATTGCTGGGATAGCCTTCGGGCGTGATATTGGATGTACTCCAGGAAATTATAAATAAATAAAAAGCAGATATCCGAGAAAAAGGAATTTGCTTGACATTGTTTTTGTGTCAGTGCCTAAGTTGCGTGAAGGAACCCGTTGATTTAATTAAGGAAGCTGCTTTTGCATGTCAAAACATAATGTGGTAGGTAATTAGATAACTAAAGCAAACTGAGGAAAGTGCGGTGGACCTGACTTAGGTTCTCCTACAGAAGGGTGGTCTCGGTTAGCTGGGAACTTTTCTCAAATGATGAGATAATAAGACTATAAAGACCTAGTGTCAATAGATGTAGAATCCCATTTTATTCTATTTTAGGGGAAAGGGATGGGACTATACCATATTGCAGAGAGGTTGAGCTCTGCATCCCTCTCGTTTCCCATTCTCCATGAACCAAATGCAGCATGAATCTGCTTTGACTCTGTTGTTCCTACGCAAAGTGGTACATTTGGAGCTCGACACTAGCTTCTTCCTAGAGACTTTGCTGATAGGAAAGGAACCCTGACCTCAGGTCGATGCCAAGTGGGAATGGTTGGACACTTTCGCTCGGGGCAGACTCGGGAAGACCTAGATCGCAAACCCTGTGTCATTCCCTGCGAGTGCCAGGCGGAGCCTTCTAGACCCTCCTCCTGATGGGCTGCTAAGATGTGTCCCACAAGCGGACAAGCGGACACGTTACAAGCTCAAAGGCAGGGTAAAGGCTTGGAAGAGATGAACAAGAAAGCAGATGAATGGAGGGGTAGAATCAAAAGCAAAGTCAAAGACCTAGCGCACCATCTAGCTCATGCAGAAGGTGACAAGATGCTAAGAGAGAGCATGGCAAATGCCAACACAAGTGAGCTTAGAAGCCCAACAACATGCCTTCCTCAACACTATCATGGACATCACCCCAACTAGAGGAGAAGGAGGCCATTGAGCCATTAAAAAGAAAGATGGGAGTCACCCACAGGGCTCTAAGATAGGGGCTACATATGCCACCACAAGCAACAAGAGTTAGGATTAGAGGAGCTATTTGCTAAGGGCGGGCTCAATTGTACAAGAACTGGATGCCCTAGGATTCATTGAAGGAGCACCACAGGAACACAGAGAAGAGGAAGGAGCAGCACTGAGCTATGAGATGGGACAACAAGATAATGAGCTTGTCCCACCGCCTCCCTCTTCATAGCTTGAAGTGCAACAGGAGGTGGACACCTATGTTGATGAGAGGAAAGCAAAGCTAAAGAAGAGAATGAGAAACATGCACAAAAAAGGTTGCAAGCTCGATTGGAAATGGTTCCAGCAGCAGCACTAATCCCACCAAGACAAGATTTCTTCCCAACAAAATGGAATGCAAAACTCATAGTCTGGGAGCAGCAGGAGAATGGCCATGAACCATTCGACTTTAATTTCTGATTCCCCACCAAATTAAGCATAGTGTTATCAATCAAGGTGGTGGAAGAGGTGATTAATGTCAAAAGGAGGTTGGGAGACAGATTGACCCTGTGAAAGTCCTTAGCGAGTTCTCCTCTTGCCTAGACCCTACCTTCCTCACTACTTGTAATTATCTTAGACTCCTTAGGGTACTGCTAAAGCAAGATCCTACCCCGCTAGAGAACCACCTCCCGCTGCTCTTTTTTTATTTCAATAATGGCATAGATAGTTGTGCCATGTCTAGATTGATGATGTGAGCTACTCTCTTACCATCCCTTTGCGTGGCCCCCTTAGAGGATATGAACAACAGTTGTTTCACTCAATGTAACCACCCATTCCTATCCACCACTCCTCTTAACACTCGAATGGGTCTAAAAGAATACATCCAAAAGTAGACAATTTCTTTGCAAATCTAGTAAGCCTCCAACTTCTCCCTCACACAACCATGACGATGTAAGATTAGTTCTTCATTATAATCCAAAAAAAGTAAAATTAAAATTAAAAAGGGGAAGAAAAGAAAAGAAAAGAAAAGACAAAGGAAAAAATAAATGATAAAAAGAGAAGAAAATGATAAGAGAATAGGAGAAGAAACTAATAAGAGAAAGAAAATGAATCCCCTCACTACATGTAGGCCATAGTCACTGCACCTAGGGGTCCTCAAGTTAGGTGTATCCATGGCCTCAGGGTTGGCCATCTCCACCCCTAATCGCCTAGCTTTTTTTTTATTCCCCACTTCACGCTTAGGGCACATCAAGGGCAAGACATACCTAGGAAGATCACCCTCACCTATGGTTAGACCTATCTCCCTAAGTTGCACCCACCACATCTCCCTTATGCATGAACTGGGTCCTCAAGTGTGGGACAACACCCAAGCTTTTTGCATGTGGTTTGATCCAAATCCTAGTTCCACTAGCATAAGCACAATGCATCGCATGCTAAGGTAGACACACCCCCCAGTGTAGTACACCTTCTTTTCTTTTCAAGTAAATACAAATGCTGCAAACCACCAACTTTAGAGGCCCCGGTGTCCACTCAATTCGCTCTTGGCCTCCACCACCTCAATCTTTTGATCAAAATCTCCCCAAGACCAATCCTCGTGAGGCCCCATCATCATCGATTCATACAACCACCCTTCAGATCACCAAATCCTCATCAACCCAGACACCCACAAGTGCCATGGGATTGGCACTCGTCTAGGAGGGGGGTAATGTTAACCCCCAATGCAAGATGGAAAAAGAAAATTCAAAAATATGGAATAATGCAAAAAAAGGCAGCCATGCAAGGAATAAAAGAGGAAATGCCAAAAGTGCAAGGGTGATCGCAAAGGTCAAGTCGAAGGAAAAGGCGCATTTTATAATGCAAAGGCACCACTAAAATTTTGTAAAAGAGCGCCAAGCTCCTTGAATTGTAAAACATAGATGGGCATAGGTGAAGGGATAAGGTAACTAGAAGGGAATATGCAAAGAGGACCTTAGCAAGATGCCCGATCATGTAAAAAGGGGATGGGCACCCAAGGGATTGAGAGCTTGTATATAAACTCAAAAATTGAATGAGAAGCTCATTCTTTTGGTCTCTGGCTAAAGTGGTCTTCTTCTTCTTCTTCTTCTTCTTCTTCTTCTTCTTCTTCTCTTCTTCTTCTCTACTTCTTTCTTGCATGTGTATGCTTGAAAGAGGGAGTGTGAGAGTGTGAGGGAGTGAGTATGTGAGGGTGAGGGACCATGGTGGAGAAGCTCTCCATCATCTCCTCTCTTCCTTTCCTTTCCTTTCCTTTCCTTTCCTTTCAAGCTCTCCATCAACTCCTCTCTTCCTTTCCTTTCATTTCCTGTCCTTTACTTTTCTCTCCTCTCCTCTCCTCTCCTCTCCTCTCCTCTCCTCTTGCGTGTGGCTATGGAGAATGGAGCTCAAAGGAGGAGACTTGAGGTTTCTTGAACTCGCATCTCGAATTGTGGAGCTACCGGCTTGCTTGAGGAAGGAGGCTACTCATTCGGGAATCAAGGTAAGCTCACTACACCGGTGGGATCAGAGGCGAATTGGCTAGGTGAGAGATAGCCATTAGAGCTCACTTGAAATGCTTGAACAACAAGTGTTATATGGGTCTTGGCGGTTGAGTGTGAGCTCCTACTTCAATAGCCCTCAAGGAGATCACTCATGAATATATGTACATATCATGTGAGTTTAAAATTAAAAAAAAACACTATTTTTATACATTTTTTACATATAGAAGGGTATTATATAAAGGGGTTACTTACAAGTTAAATAAAAAAGGATTGTGTTTTATTCAAGAAAAATTCACAGATAAGGATATTTATAAATAGGCCTAGAATGCACATGATATAGAGGATATATATAGAGGGAACCCCCCAAGATATAGCCAAATCACTTTGAGAGGTCTGCATCCTTGATGAACTATTTGAGGGGGGGTTAGTGTAACCAAAGAACTTTGTGAGGTTGGTGTTCTTTAATATTTATTTGTGAGGTTGGTGTCCTTGCCATTTTTGTTGCTCTTATATGTGGCCACTATAGCTATATGACTCATGAGTCATGCAAAAGCCATTACATATGAGCAATAATATATTAGATTGTTTAATAATCTATCATTGATGTACAAATTACAAATTTGTGGCCATTACATTATCTTCTTAAATATCTTAGTTAATGTATAATTATATATTATGGGATTTTTTGCAATTTCAGCCTATTCTTCCCGAGAACTACAAGTGGTAGTGGAATCCCAACTGGCTTAACATCTAGCTTTTGATGAGATCGATGATGCCGAAGTGACACTAACCATGAGAAACTTGTGCCAAAGAACAATCCATGAGTCTATTACACAGTCATGATGATAACATATAGGAATTAGTGAATCCACGAGTACCTAAAGTAGCTCCTTTGCCATGTCCTTGTTGTCTAGGAATCTAGCCAATAGCATTGTACAAGGTTGTATTAATTGTGACTCAACAATGAATGTGGTGACAATGAGGGAGTGCATATCTTTGTCAATAGCTCGGAAATTCTTTTGAGTGTTCTTAGAAAAGAGAGAGAATTCATTTTCTTTGCAAGGTAGTAAGATGCAAGAGTTTGATTGGGATTTGAATTGTGAGGGTACAGAAAGTGAGATAGAAGAACTTGTGAAAGACAATGTGAGGAAAGCCTTGAAGAGGGTAAGAGAGCTTGAAGAGAAAAGGACTAGGGAAGCCAGATGAACATCACAAAGTTCTCAAGAGATTAAGGAAGATGCATTAGAAGGGGATGTTGAAGAAGAACAACAAAGTGAGTTGTTTTTGGAATATCTAAAGGGGTTGAGCTCAATGAAAAGTGTTGAACTAAAGATTCAACAAAGAGATGAAATTGAAAAAGTTCATAGGTGCTTCTTCATGGGACAAAAGGAAACACGAAAATTTTGAGATCCTATTTTTGAAGATATTCTTGTTTAGGCAAGAACTCTTTGAGCAATCATGAAATAGACCAATGGACACAATAAAAGAATGGCTAATTGATTATGCATTATTTTACAAAGACTTTTACTACTAACTAGGGGGTGGGCTTGATGCATTTTTGCAAAACTAAAAAGCCCCTAAGTCCACATAGGATAGGTTACGTTCATGACCTTGTTGGCAAAAGTGGTTGTTGCCTTTGTTGTTTGATAATAAACTTGAGCTACTGACAGGCTAGAAGTTTTAGCTTTGTTTAAAATTTGATTTTTCATAATACATATAGCTTTGTATGTGTGAGGTACACGACAGCCTGATTGGCGCCCAAAATAGCATTCACAAAATGATTGCTAAAAGAGGCCATAAACAATGGTCATAGCAACATAGTAATAGAAGGAAGAAGATTAGCCATGTATTATGACAAAAGGACTTCATGACAACATAGGCATCAAAAGCTATAAAAGGATCAGAGAAGAAGTGTTGTGCTCCTTTCCTCTCCCTCTCTACTTTGCTAGTCCTTCTTCCGCTTTACTTTCTCCTTCAACCCTCTGTTTGAGTCCTAACATTTCCCAAACTCTGATGATAACCCTATAATCCTTCACAGTGTAATGCTATAATGGCAGCTAAGATATTCTAGTTCATTGTCATGTATTTCCTCTACATAGTTACCCTTTTGGGATGTACTCAATATCCTGATGTCTACTGTCAACCCCTATAAACTCTTGGTGAACTATATGAGCATTTCTTATCCTCATTAAGTATGTGTCTCAGTAGTGTAAATGGTAGTTAACTCTTTTGGTATGCTCTATTGTTAAGTCTATGATGCTAGCATACCCCTATATTGGGTCTGGTTATGATAAGGCTTTGTTGTTCCACAGAGCTGGTGCAATGAGTTTGCACTTGGGGACCACAACCAAAACTTGGACCTGATTACACATGGTGACCACATTGATCTTTTGCATACACGTAGGTCTACATATGCACGTTCTCTCAGAGTGTGTCAAAAAATGTCCACCCTATGTTCTCATGGCAATGGCATCAGATTCTGTCTCCTAAGGGGACTTCATTCCTCAATGATGATGTTTTTTTAGCAGAGCAATCCACTCCACAACCCAACAAAAAATGCTTGCGCTCTGTTCCTAAACCTCAAGATGTGCACCCTGGTCCATATCACTCCTATGATGTTGCTAAATCTAGCAAGGTGGTTATTTGCGTGAGCTCAAACCGTAGTGGTTTTACCCATTCTGCCTTGTGGTATCCCAATTAGTACTTCATGGGTGCCCATCCATGGGTTCCATTCTCGAAGTTTTCCAGCTCATAAGCTAAGTATAGGGATGCCATCCTTAGGCAGTTCAAGGTGGCATATACGGTCAATTTTTCCACCCAAGTAGATTCCACCCATAAGGTGGCCATATTCAAGTCATCGATGTGGAAAGAGGCAGAAACTTGGCTTATTGCGAAAAATAACTAGGCAATGTTTAACAATGCCTAGATAGCATTCCATTGGTGTTTCTAGCCATAGAAATTAGAAAGATTACATAGGCTAAAATAAGATAGTGCCAGTGTCCAAAGCTATACAACTTAGTTTAAAGTCTTGAGAGGACATATGTCCCAAAACACCCACCCCAATGATGAAATACTGCATTCTCTGTATGTGCAAGGCTTGAATAGAGATATCCAAAAATCCTTAACTGTAGAAGACCTATCCATTAACACCCAAGATTATTTTTACTAGCATGCTAGCCGCATTGAGATGCTTCTAGCCAAGGAGAAGTCAGAAAAAGGGAGGAAATTGGACAACCCATTGTATGAAAGCTAGTGACTCTGATATAGATTCAGACCTAGAGGAAGAAAGTAGTAGTGAGGAGGACTTTGAGGAACATGAGACTCGAAGCTAACTAAGTCCAAGAGAAAGAACAAGGCCCATAAACCCTTGGAGGGCACTCCAAAACTTGCCATTAAAATTGTGTGGTGTACCAAGTGTAGTAATGTGAGTCACTTGATTGTTGAATCCGACCTCAATCAGTGGTGGTGGTGGTGCTTCATTTGCTATATAGCTACCTATAATGGCAAATTCTACTAGTATAATCCTCACAGTTAGATGGGAAATATAGAGTCATTGTAAGGTATAGAAGGAGCATATCTGGCCCATTGGAATCACCTTGGACCACAGCTATAGCCGCAACTCTAGCCATGCCATATACACAACAAGATTATCCATCTCTCGATATAAACCATGGGGACAATGAAGATATCAAGGAGACATAGGAGGATATTATGGCCCCCCAAATAAAGAATGTTTCTTTTGTATGTATGAAGGCCATTGGAGATTTGAGTATCTCAAAGCCTAGCAGTATGATGCTCAAAAGTGACAAAGTCAAGATCGGGCTCTATCGCATTGTCTATCAATATGATGGAAATCAAAGAGCTTCCTGAGCCAAATATCAATGTGGTTATCCAGTCAAGTAAGAAGCTAAAAGCAAAGAGGAGAAGCCCACAAGAATTTCCTAAGCTCAACAAGACAAAGTCTGCTATCAGGTGTGGGTCCGTGGACAACACAAGAACCAGTACTACTAAGAGATCTTTAGCCACTGCATATACTAGATTCAAGACTCATAGGTGTGGAAGGGACAGCATGAACATTGGCACCACAACAAAAATTGCAACCGATCACAAGTTTGAAACCAATATCTTCTAAGATGAAAGCAACCAATGGATTATCGATTGCAATGCAGCATCTGCTTTTTCGACTCTTGATTTGGCACAACCCATGAGGGTCGAAGGGAATCAGACTACTACCCAAGCCAAGGCTTCCTCCTCTACACAAGCAATTTCAATCGAACCGAATACCCAAAATTCATTGGGTCCAATCTCAATTATCATTCCCTTAGAGATGTACTAAATATAGTCCCAGCATTCAAAGACCACTTGTTGAAGGTAATCTAATTAGATCTTCTTGTTCTACCAAAGCTCAAGGTTGTAGCATTGACTGCATCCACACTAGAAGAGGAAGTTTGGAAAGTTTAGCAAAAGCCAGTTTCATCAAGATCATTGTCTGACTGACCATTCCAATCATTTCCCTTTAGTTCTGAAATCAAGTCATCAACAATGTTCTATTGGATAGTAGGTCTGAAGTCAACATCATCACCGTGGCCACTTTCAGATATTTTGGGTTGATGAACTGGGAGCCATCCCCATTCTTGGTCTGAATGGCCAACCAAAAAACTTATCATCATTTGAATAGTTCTCATGGAGATTCTAATATGCCATTCATGGTTTCCTTGGTAGTATGCGACATGGAGCATGTAGGTGAAGATTACCACCTATTGCTCAAACAACCTTGGTTGCGGTAAGCACAAGTCAATCATAATTGGGATTATGATAACCATTTATTGAGGTCCTAATAATATCTAAATCTTCTTAAGAAGAATTCCACATTTATTAGTAGTTTGCTAACCAATAGTCATAAAAACAAGCATGGTGAATGGCCTGGACGATGATAAGGAAGTTGCATTTTGAGCAATAATTCCCACTTGGAGCCATTTTGTCTAGTGGATGAGCTACAGATCAGTCAACGTAGTACTTGGATCCTCACTCCCTACTCAACCCTACCTAGAAGCCAAAATCAATCTAGGACCATAATCTTTATGATCTAAAAATCTAGAATTTGGAGTTTGAGGCAAAAGTGATTTAGCTATGGCTATAGCCAACTCCAAAATTTCTGATGTCTTGACAAGAGAGAATTTAAGGCTCAAATGTAGAAAATCACAAGAATCACAGAGGATGCTCTAACCACAATCTACCTTCATCCAAAAGAAACAAAGCTAGTAAAGATCAATGTGCACCTGCAACATAACTTTTACGGCCAACTAGTTATCCTCCTAACACATTTTATAGACATTTTTGCTTAGGATTACTCTAAAATGAAGGGATTGGATCCCCATTTTTACCAAGATTGAATTCCCCTCAAACCAAATGTCATGCCAGTCTGCATGCTAAGAAACCACATGAATATGACAAAACTAGTCAAAGCTAGACCAACTCTTCCAAGTTGGGTTCATCGCTCTAATGGATTGGGTAGAGTGGATCTCGACATTGTTTCCAAGAAAAACAAGAAGTTAAAATCTGTCTAGATTATAAGAAGCTAAATGCTCTAACCATTCCAAATTCATTTCCCATTCTTTACCTTGATAGCATGCTCGATGCGATTGCTAGTCACAAGATATATTCATTATTGGATGGATTTAGTGGTAATAATCTGGATAGGTTTGGTCTAGAGAAACAAGCTAAAATTGCTTTTATCATGGCTTGGGGTGTATTTGTATGTATAATAATGTGGTTTCACTAAAGATTACCCCAGCTTCTTTTCAGTGGAATATGCAAGAAATACTTGGGCCCTACCTAACATACTTTATATAGGGTATTCTTCAATGACTTTAATGTCTTTGACACACTTCTCCTTCACTTGCATCATCTTTGGCTCTATTTCACCAAATATTGGAATTTCAACCTAAGTCTAAATGCCATGAAGTATGTCTTTGTGTGATGAAATGTGGTGTCCTAGTGGATCACATTATTTTCAGTGATAGCATTGCTACAAATCCCAACAAGGTAGCTACCATCGTGCAGGCCCCCATTCCTAACTCCCCAATTGTGATACTATGATTTCTAGGTCAAGTCTATTAGCACAAATGGCATTTACGCCTCTTGGCCCATGTAGCTATTCCTTTCAATCCAAAAGCATCCCAAAGAAGAAGATTTGCAAGTTGCTACCAAATCCATTGAAACTTGTGCTGCAACTACCATTTAGGTAGTCCCAATGACCACCATGCCCCCACAAACCATCTCTTCCACAAAAATCCTCATTTTGGTAGTTTTTTTTCAAACACAGCCCTATGCTACCTAAGCTATATAGCAAGAGGTCTCCCACTGACACCAACTATTGATGTTGTAGGTTCAAAGACTTTGAACAAAAGTGCAACACATGTAGTAGGACAATTGGGCCCTACGGACCTAGATTCAACAACAGTAGGAGGAGATTCAAGAGCAGCAACAATGTCTCTATGTCTGTCTTGTAAGGCTTGCTTAGATCTTGCCGACTCTCTCTAGGATCAATTCTAGAGAGTGACAACAGATTTTGTATCCCTATGTGGGAGCTTGGCAGCAATAGTTGCTGATCCCTACAGCAAAATGTTTCTCAATCAAGACATACTGCAGGATTTGCAAGCCAACTTCCAATCAGAACTACAAGATACTTGAAAAGACACAATCCAAAATTTTTGGCTTGCTCATCCTTGCTCCAAGCTGCTACCCCTTACCACATTTGGAAGATGATCTGGATGTTGATGCTTAGTCCCATCCTTCAACCCAAATCACTCTAACAATTCTTGCTCCATTGGCTGCTAACCTTGACCCCGCCACACCCTCTTCTTTTGTTCTTGTAACCACTCTCCCACAAAAAATGGCTCGGCAACAGCATTGTAGCAACAGCTTGTAACCTCCATCCCAACCCCTATTACCCAAGGTGTGCCCACAAAGCTTGCAAAGACACCAGTAGCTCCATCTCCTAGTTCGGTAGCCACAAATATTAAAACTTGAGGTAGAGGAGGTCTCAAACCCTTGTCACCTTTGGAGTTCAGCTGCTGCAAGGAGAAAGGTAGTATGCCTTATAAACATCCTTTGCACAACTTGGAACCACCTTGATCTTGGTGCCTTGTCACCTCTAGAGTTCAGCTGCTGCAAGGAGAAAGGTAGTATGCCTTATAAACATCCTTTGGACAACTTGGAACCACCTCGATCTCAATGCCACAACTTGCAAAGGAAAGACAGTCATCAAAGAGCAACTCATTCCCCTCAATGATGATGAAGCTCCCTAAGAAAGCCTTGTCTAGGACTTCTTTGACTTTGCAATCAACACTTCCTCTTAGGATCCCAAATGGCTTATGCTTATGGAGCAATATGAGGCCCTTGAGCAATAGTTTGACGAGGCTTTGGACTAAGTGCAAGTGCCCTGGAATGATCATTTCCACCTACTATTGATGCAAACACAAAGGCCAAATACTTGTATAAGAACATCTCCTATGGTCTAAAAAACCTTCAATTGGATGATGTAGCAAGGTGTTATCTCTTTTGACCTAGCCCAATTCACCAGCCCAAGTCATAACCAGAGCCATAGCAAGAGCCAATACCTAAGCCCAAACATCCACTACTATAGACACATTCCCAAAGGAGTACCTTGTAGAAGAAGTCCAAGGAGAAGATCAAAGACCAATGCATAGAGGCAAAAGTGAGACAAAAGAGATGGAGCCTGGCATCAAACTCATGCCGAAGTGGAGTAATTGAAAGGGATATAGACACAATCAAAGGCCTTGGCATCCAAGCACACGACGTGCATCCACTCTCTCCAAAATGCTCCTAGCCAACAAGATGAACAAATTGAGCATTGTACATAGTAGCTCATAATGGCAAGAGTAGAGTGTGATCATCTCTAGCAAGTTGCAAGTGTTGTGTTCCTCTGCTCTTCCTCTTCGCTCTGCTAGTCCTTTTTCATCTTTACTTCCTCCTTTGACCTTCTATTTGAGTCCTGACCTTTTTCAAACTCTGATAATCATCCTATAATCCTTCACAATGTAATGTTGTGATAGTGGTCAAGATGTTTGTTTACTGCAGCACAGAGGAGCGGGAAAATGGAACAGAGGAGCAGGAAAATGGAGTAGAGGAGTGGGAAAATGGAAAAAAGAAAATAGCAAAAAAAAAGCGTAGGATAAAAGAAGGAAAAGGCGCCTTGACCGGTAACCAGACCTTGAAAAATTTAAATGTTCGAGCACGACCCTCAAAAAGTCCCAGTGTCGCCCCGAGACAGCAAAAGAGTAAAAGGCGCACCATTAAATGTGGAAGCGCTCCCGAATCCTTGTAAGAGAGCACCAAGCTCGCTCCTGTGCAAATTGTATGCATTAGTTGGGAATAGGATAAATTAGAATGGTGGGAAATGAGAAATGGGCTTAGGACAATGGCCGGCCTTGTAAAAAAGGGGATGACCGCCCAAAAGGGATTTAGGGTTTTGTATATAAAGTTGAAAAGTGAATGAGAAGCTCATTCTTTTGGTATGTGGAAAAAGGAGTCTTCATCTTCTTCTCTTCTTCTCTCCTTCTTGCTTGTGTGTGCTCTTGAGAGAGGGAGTGTGAGAGTGTGAGAGAGTGAGTGTGTGGGAGTGAGGGATCAAGTGGGTGAAGCTCTTCACCATCTCCTCTTCTCTTCTTCTCTTCTCTTCTCTTCTCTTCTCTTCTCTTCTCTTGCGCACACGGCTATGGAGGATGGAGCTTGGAGATGGAGGAGGCTTGAGGATGCTTGAGCTAGCATCAAGAATCGTGGAGCTACCGAGGTGTGCGAGGGAGGAGGCTACTCGCATCGGCATCAAGGTAAGCTCACTACACTCGTAGGATCGACGACGCGTCGGCTAGGTGAGAGTTAGACATTAGAGCTCGCTTGAAACGCTTGAAGCAATAAAAGCAGTCCGTGGGTCTTGGCGGTTGAGCGAAAGCTCCCACATTTTGGTTCCGTCGCCGGGACCAATGGATTCAAGCTTGAGCACTTGCGCGCCTCATATCGAGCATCGAAGTAGGGGATTCATCCCCGAAACGGAGCTTGAGATAGGTAGGAAGTTTGGGTGTTTTTTATCTTCAAAACAAGTAAGTATTTTGGGATATTTTGGTTGTTTGATGATTAGAAAACATGGAGAAATTATTTCAGTTTTTTGCTTTCGATTCTTGTTGCGTTTAGAGTATGCTAACATTAGGAAATCGCACCCGAGAGGCATAGGGTTTGCTGTTGTAAAACAGGGAGAAAATCAAGAAAAACAAGTGAAAAATGGAGGAAATGCTCATTTGAATGTGTAGAAATTGCAAGGAGAGTGATCGATAACATCCGGGTAATGTCTAGCAGGGGTATAAGTTCTTGGAGGGCAAGGAAATCCTCATTTGCAACTAGTTGAGAGTGAGAGAGAGAGAGAGAGAGAGAGCTTGAATGACCCATTTCGATCGATCAGTGCAAGGAGTTACGTTGCTATCGGCAATCCCTAGGTATATAGATCTCTTCCCCATCACTCCAGCATCATTCCTGTTGAATCTTGTAGCTTGTAATAATCAATACCTTAAGATTTTTGACGATTTTATACTCGAAAGTGCGTTCAGGTCGGCAAAATCGGACACCCAATCCAGTGTTCGATTCTGAGAATCGGATGTTCGATTCTGAGAATCGGATGCTCGAACAACCATCCGATCGGACCATCCTGTCCGATCAGACCACTCGGACTAACCCATCCGATTTTGAAAGTCGGACTATAGGAAATCGGACCACCTGTCCGATTGGACACCTCGTCTGATCAAGGTAATTGGACCCACCCCTGTCCGATTCGTAGAATCGGACCCACGGATTAGGACACGTCAGCAATCCGACCACCCACCTAGTCCGATCGGACCACTTGTCTGATTTTTGAAAATGAAACACTTGACCCTTATCCGATTCTGAGAATCGGACCACTGCTAAATCGGACGTCCGATTCTCAGAATCAGACACACCCTTAGGCAAAAAAAGAAAACATCAAAAATTGACCCCTGTGACCGACTAGAAGTGCGACCCGCTCCAGGACAACATAGTGAACGCCTTGTAGGCAGTTCCCGACGTAGGAGTCACGACCAAGGGATAGGGGAACAGTGTTGGAGCACTCCCCAGCAACCTAACTCATTGAGAATGGAAACCCAATCGTAGGACCTGTGATCGATCCCCGAGTGAACAGAAAGAAGCAGCGCAGACCCTAGAATCCGCTAGAACGGCTAGGACTTGAGCGACGAAGCTTATCAGGCCCGAGACGAGACAAAAGGGCATAAGCATATAGATATTGTTTGCCGCACTCACATTGAATTCCGCACTTGAAGTACACATAAGAAAGCTGAAAGCATGATTGACCACAAGTGCACGAGAAACAACACACACTGAGTGATCATAAATTGATGATTGTATTCAATAAGTCAAGGAACTCACTCAGATAAAACCACTCAAGGAACCCACCAACAGGAGAGAACCAAGACATAGACAAACCATCAAAGCACAGAGTAGGACCAAGCAAGGAGCGCCAACAATGTGGATCTGTCAAGTCTATTCAACCTGATCGACAGCTTAGTGGAGCGCGAGAACTCAACCATGGCGGAAGAGAGCTCAAACCATCGATCTAATGAGGAGCTCGATTTGAACGTATTCCCAGATGCTATTCAGTATAGCTGGTGAGCAGTTATGACGCGCATGCTCGATATGAGCACCGCGGCAGGATAGCTGACGCAATCATCGCAGATCTAGAAGAGGAGAGAAGGCTAGCCCGCAAAGCATTGCAGAGCATAGCCAAGTATAATAGGGATCAGCAGGCTAGGATCCAAAGGCAAAGCATGGAGCTGCATGAGGTGCAACGAGTGCTGAACTTAGCTGGCCGAAACCGAACGGACCATGAGAGAGAACTAGAGGGAGACTTAACGTTGAGCGAGCTTCTCATGAAGCGGCTGCTCGATAATACAGCAACAGAGCAGAGTGCCACTGCACTAGTGACGTCACTGCTCACCGGACTAGGGGCGAACCAAGGCTCAAAGAGCCAGTCCAAAATACCGATTGTTGCCACGTAACTCGACAAGTACCAACCCATGACGACCCATACAGCTTTGTTGAGCAGTTTGAGCAAGTCTGCGAGGCCAACGGCCTCAGTGACCTAAGTCAATGCTCGCAAGCGTTCGGGCTTTGCCTAGGCAGCAAGGGTAGGACGTGGTATATGAGCCTAGATGCTGTAGAGCGAGCCAACTTCAATGGCCTCAAGGATCTCTTCATCAAGAGATTTGTTGAGCCCGGATATTTTGATAACCTACTAGTACGCTTGATGAACGTCAAGCAAAAAGAGGAGGACATCCGCGACTATGTAACCCACGTGAGGAGTCTCTTCAAGAGAATCCCTCTGGGCGAGCGACCGACTGAAAGAGTAGTTTCGACTGTATTCATCAGTGGCATTCGGGACAAGGAGTTATATAAGGCTTTGGCAGGCAATTCGAGCTTGCAGCGAGATGCGATAGCTAGAGTGTTTGAGAAAGCCATCAGAGTCGATGATCAGTTGAAGGAGCGGAACTCTAGGAGCTCGAATCTAGAGGAGACCAACTCGGGAAGCTCAGAGAGAGTGTCAGCCTCTAGTGAGCGATCAATCCCATCATCCCAAGATAAGGGGAAGGCCACCGAGACAGACCAAGGCTTGGCTGATGTCAAGATGGAATTAGCCAAGTTGCAAGACATGTTGAGACGACCAACGTGCCCGCACGTCCAATGCGTGTACTGTGGCAGAAACCACTTACCGGCCGAGTGTCAAGACCCTAGGTCAAGACCTTGTGCTAACTGTGGTAGGTTTGGCCATGACGTCGCGCAATGCAGATTACCAAGAAGACTTCCGTACTCGCAACCCTACGGCCAGCCTTACCTAGCGAACAGGCCGCAGCCATTCTTCGGAAGGGGATCCCCATTGGCTCTTTTCGCGCCTAACGATATGAAACCAGCCATCCCTAGAATGGACATAAACCCTACAGGCATTCCTAGACCGCCTGGTCCTTACATGACCCATCCACCGAGTGATGCTCCAGTCTACTATGTGGAGGAGCTGAATGAGGAAGAGACCTACGTATACCCTTACATCTCGCACGGCGAAGAGGGCAACGTGGTCCTCATGGATTATCGACCCGTGCCACTGATGGCATTAGGAAGGGGACAAGGTAGAGGCCTAGGAGGGTAGACACAGGATCCAGTCACCTGTTGGACTTGTGGTCACCCCGGTCGTGTCTCATCACGCTGCCCTGAAAGAGAGCAACAAAACAGAGACAAGGCTGACCAAAGGTGCACAGAGTGCGGAATCACCCATCTCTTCGTAGATTGCCCAAAGCGAAAGCCATCTTCTAGCTCAGCCAATGTACCATCTGTCCCATTGGGGCTGTTTGGTGTCAAAAACCTCGATGGGGAGGCCATACCTATCCCATTGTGGGTCATGACCCGAGCCCAAACGAAGCAGACCGGCATCTCTCTGCTAAGACCTAGCAATCTTGACGCAGCCTCGATAGGGAAGAAAAGCCGCAGGCGGAAGAAGAAGAGATCGGAAGCTAAAGTCGCACTAAAAACTGAGAGTGCTATGACTCTGTCTGCTTGAAAGAAGGTTTCAGACTCAGAGGCAAAGACTTCATCCCCTAAGATGGCCAAAAAGGGAAGCACTAAGGTAGGGGAATACCCGCATCCGAAGCGACAGTTAGAGGCCATAGAAAAGGTGAAGGAATGGGTGAAGGAGGCTCAAGAGTATCTCAAGGACGTTGAGCCCATCATAGAGGATGAGATCGATGATCTCTCCAGTGTAAGCACGCCAATACCATCGCCTCAACCTAAGTCGGCATAAGCAACCGCACCACAAGTAGTGCTGCTAAGACCAAGCCTTGATGCTACAGAGCCGCAGATCAGTTGCGGCCATTGGCCAGGACAATCTAGGTTAGGGGAAAGACGAGTATCCAACGGTCTCCTGACCACGCTAGTGACTACCCCTGTAACACTTAGCCTAGGATATCTGCTTAGACAGCATCCTAACCTATGGCAAGATCTTAAGCAGTGGGTTGAAGGGTCACGAGAGCAGGTCATGGCAGACCCTCAAGACAATGATGCAGAAACGCAAATACCAAGCTTGACGCTGCACTCTATGTCTAAATCCTTGCACGCCTTCTGGGAAGGTTCCGAGATGTATGTGGTCTTGCCAGTTTTAGCCCTAGGTGACACAACAAGAAAGGGAATCGTAGACACGGGAGCTAGGGTTACTGTGCTTAGCCACGCAGTGCTTCAGACTTGGGGCAACCCACCTATCGAAACTGCTAGGTTTAATGTCACATTAGCAAACGGTATGAGAGTGAAGCCATTCGGGGTACTTAAGAATTGGCCAGTGAAGATCGCAAGTGTCCAGTTCTCTATTGACTTTATAGTCATGAAGGGAGTGGACTATGATATCCTATTAGGCCGACCCTGGATGCACAATGCTAGAGTCATCGAAGATTGGGGTAACAGCTTGATCTTCCTTGGCAATAGAACGGATGCCGTAAGGATAGAGATGGACACTTGGAAGACCTCACCAGTCGACCTAGACACCATCTCTGCTATGCTCAAGGGTAACACTCAGGTCAAGAATTCTTATGGGCCCTTGATCAAGTATATCCCATGCCCAGAGGATGAGCGGGATTGGATGCACGTTCTCGCTACAATCGACCTGCCATTCTCAGATCATGAGGCGTATGAGCAAGCCATCAAAATGATCTGCAAGTCTAACGAAGCACTCTATATACCAGTCTGCATATTGGCAGGAAGCCTCCGTGGACAACCTAAGCATGTCACCTTCCAAGTACCATCCAACAAAAGGGAATTCCAGGGGATACTAGAACACCTAACGGATAAGCTAGCTGCAATCCAACTGCAAACTTCAAACCACTCTAGGATCTCTTAGAGGAATCCAAGTGGCAATGGACCAGGGTGCATGATTTAAACCTCATGTATAATTGGGCCCTAGTTCCTGACCAATGACACGAGACATACCAAACCCTAGGAGACGACAAGTAGTCGGATGACAAAGATTCTAGCAACGAATACGAAGACTGCCAATCCTTCAGTGATGAGAGCGAGGGTGAAGTAGATACCGTAGAATACGACACTGAAGGACAAGAAATTAAGCAGATATGAGCAGACTCCAAGCCGCAGGAAAGGCAGACCTTTAGGATAGAGCGAGGAGTCATGCGCATGGAATGTGATCGCGCTTGGTTGGATCACGTAGGAGCCATAGACCTTGAGCAAGCAGGC
This sequence comes from Lygodium microphyllum, assembly GCF_053477565.2. Taxonomy (NCBI): domain Eukaryota; kingdom Viridiplantae; phylum Streptophyta; class Polypodiopsida; order Schizaeales; family Lygodiaceae; genus Lygodium; species Lygodium microphyllum. The sequence continues at coordinate 22,973,425 of NC_141149.1, read as the reverse complement.
CTAGCCCAGCCAGGAATGACATCAGTACTTAGGACTGAATCACCATCTGAACTGCGGCCACCAGGGGAGACCACCTCTTTTAGCGAAGACAGAGGGTTTGACTCTGAATCGAAAGTTAGTTCGGATAGTGATCCAGAGATCCCTAGGCCGCCGTCCACGACCAGCAGACGTACCAAGAGGGACCTACCTGTCCACCTGAGGCGCAGACGGTTAAGGCAGGAAAAGACAAAGCAACTCAGGGATACACGAACAGAAGAACAGCGAAAGCCGTAGGACCTCCCTAAATGCTTTACGAAATTCAAAAAAGGGGATAGGGTAGTAGTTCTGTTAGGTGCCAAATGTCAAGGGCAGACGAGCGAACCAATCGAGGGACCAGCCAAAGTCAAGGAGGTAGACTTAGCCAAGGAAGGGGAAACACCCCGACCAGTATTCATTGCCGATGACTTGACTGATGAAGAAGAAACGAGTCTTGTCACTCTCTTGCGAGAGTATGTAGATGTGTTTGCCTGGTCCTTAGAGGAGCTTAAGGGGGTAGATCCGAGTGTCGTGACTCACAACATACCCATGATGCCAGATGCAGCGACCGTACCCTATGAATCCAAAACACGCTCATGCTGTCAAAGAGAAAATTGACAAGCTGATGAGAGCTGGATTCATTTATGAAATTGAGCACACAGACTGGGTATCGCCCTTAGTCATTGTGATGAAGAAGAATGGAAAAATCCGAGTGTGCGTTAATTACAAGAAGGTGAACGCTGCTACGAAGAGGGATAACTATTCATTGCCGTACACCGAGCATATGCTTGAGAGGGTGGCAGGCAAGGAAGCCTATAGTTTTCTGGACGGCTTCTCAGGGTACAACCAGGTGCAAGTGCATCCTGCGGACAGGCACAAGACCGCCTTTGCCACTGAGTGGGGCATCTTTGCATACATAGTTATGCCCTTCAGGTTGACCAATGCCCCTGCCACTTTCCAATGTCTCATGTGCACCATATTTAAGGACATGCTTCGCAAGGAGTTAGAAGTCTTTATTGACGATCTCTATGTCCACTCGACCTGGATCGAACACTTAGACAAACTCCGTGCAGTCTTTGAGTGGTGTCGCTTGTATCATCTCTCCTTGAACCCCTTAAAGTGCCAGTTTTGGGTTAAGCATGGATGCATCTTAGGGCATGTGGTGTCTAAGAACGGCATTGCCACTGACTTCTCGAAGGTCAGGGTTATTGTTGACCTTCCACCCCCAATTAACTACAAGGGAGTTCAATGCTTCTTATGCCATACGGGGTACTATCGGCAGTTTGTACTGAACTATGCGTTGATCGCTAGACTATTATACAAGCTGCTGATCATCTTCGAATAGACCGAGGCATGCCAACAAGCGTACGAAGAATTGAAAAATGCTCTAACAACAGCACCAATTCTACAAGCCCCAGATTGGACCATTACCTTCCACGTGCACATCGACGCTTCTAAGTTTGCTGTGGGGGCAGTGTTGTGCCAACCTGGCGAACACAACTTAGATTATCCAGTGAGCTTTACTAGCAAACAACTCACTGAGACAGAAATGAACTACTCGACAATAGAAAGAGAGGAATTAGCCATGGTGTTTGGTATGAAGAAATTCCGGCATTATCTTTTGGCCACACCCTTTACCTTCTTCGTGGAGCATCAAGCCTTGCTCTATCTTGTAAACAAACCTTGCGCTACAGGACGCATAGCTCGATGGCTCCTTCTGCTTCTAGAGTTCGAATTCTCCGTGGTAGTACGAAAGGGAAAACAGCATTACATGGCTGATCACATGTCACGCATCCCCATGGGAGAAGCCGCGGGACAAGGTATCGTTGATGAATTACCCGATGCCCATCTATTTAACCTGTCTAGAGAGAGAGAGTTATTTAAGGCTGATCTAACACCATATTGGGCGGATGACATAGTCCAAGTGCTTGAGCACGGACTGCCTGAGCGACCAATAGAAAAAGCCCGACTTAAGGCACTTAATCCTTAAGGTCCAGCCCTATCAACTGATTGCAGGCCAACTCTATAGGCTGGGGCAAGACGGACTACTGTGTAGATGCATATGTGAGCATGAGATGCACGATGTGCTCTCGGAGGCACACAGCGGTATCGCGGGAGGACACTTTAGCGGAGACACGATAGCACGGAAGGTGCTGCAGTCTCAACTGTGGTGGCCCACACTTTTCCGTGATGCCACGCGATTCGTCAAGCATTGTGACGAGTGCCAACAGAGAAAAGTCCCGATTTGCAAGGATAAAATGGAGTTGGCCCCAATTATTGCTCGACAACCCTTCAAAAAATGGGGAATCGACTTCATAGGACCCATCAGTCCTGTGGCATAGTACTCACAAGCCAAGTACATCATTGAGCTACGGATTACCTCACGAAATGGGCAGAGGCAAGAGCCACATATAAAAACGATGCTAGGATGATTGCCAAGTTCTTATGGGAGCAAGTGATCTCGCAATTCGGCTACCCCATTGAACTGGTTAGTGACCAAGACACACACTTCATCAACGAAGTGATAGCGCATCTCTTGTCCACCTTTCTCATTATCCATCGCAAATCATCGCCATACTACCCTCAGGCGAACAATCAGGCAGAATCCACGAATAAGCTTCTCATCAATGTCCTGACCAAAGTAGTCCCATCCTCATGCAGCGCGACTGGGTCAACAAGCTTATGGCAGCTTTGTGGGCTTACTGTACAACTTATAAGACGGCTGTCGGTCAAACCCCGTTCAGGCTGACCTATGGAACAGAAGCAATCCTACCCTTAGAATTCTTTGTTCCTAGCCTAAGAATAGCCCTTCAAGAACGATGGGAAGGGAAGGAGGCATGGACGCAACGCCTGGTTGAGCTGGAACGCCTGTCAGAGACCCGTCTTCTAGCCACCCATGCACTTATATGTGAGAAGGCCCGTCGCAAGAGTTGGTTTAACAAGCATGTCAAGCAGCGCGACTTTGAACAGGGCGACTTAGTGCTCCTCTACTCCGTTAAGGGACATAAACAGAAAATGAAATTTCGAGGCCTTGGACCCTTCAAGGTTCATGCGATCAGCCACACAGGCAATGTCGAACTCAAAACCTTAGATGGTGAGGGAATAGGCTTCTTCAATGGCAGTCGTGTCAAGAAGTACTACCCTCCCACCCATCCTTTGCACGAGCCCCCGATGTTAGAACCGCCTATCAAAGTACGAGTGGCCACAATCATGGAGATTGATGATAAGGATGAGGAAGCCGTAGAGCCCGCATACCTCCATATAACGGTCACTGCAAAACAAACCTGCGCTTTCAACGCTCTGATCAATGAGGGAGCAGACTGCAATGTCCTAACTCACGATCATTGGACCAAACTTGGCAGCCCACCACTTCAGCCCACGAATGCTAAATTAAGCCCATATGGGGCCCATTCCTACGCACTCCTTGGCAAGTGTGAAGTAGCCATTTCTATCGAGTCTGAGACTGTCGCAATGGTTTTTTACATGCTGCCAAATGCTAAAGTTGCAGGCACGGAGTCGCTGCAAGGATGCACTTTCAAAAAGCTTACTCACTGCAATGTTGATTATGAGTCGCGGCGCATCCACCTCGCAATAGGCAACGTTCGCATTGTCACAGCTTTCAGCAAGGGCTGCGCGACTTCATCACCATTTGCAAAGCCACCGATTGAATTCTCCATGACCAAATCTACAGAGGGGGTAGTGCGCGGCCGCCACCTTCCAGAATTCAGGAATCACAGCCCATAATAGCAAAACATCAGGCTCAACAGCCTAGATTTCAATGGAAGCCCAAACAGCTGCAGCCGCCGCCTAGGAGTTGACACCCCTATCCTTGTAGGACCAAAAACTCTAGCCCTAGGAGGCCAAGACGCAATAATAGAAAGAGCCGCATGATCAAGCAAAGATGGGTCCCTAAAGCCCTCTTACGTGCGCAAGGCTACTACGAGGGAAATACCTGGCTGTGGATCCCTAAGGCCCACATGCCCAAAGGCACCACTCATACACCGCCCTCAAGCTTGATCAAACCGCATTCCAAAAACCCTCAAAACCGCAAGGCGCAGTGCTCTCCTGAATCACAACCATCCGCCTCATCCACGCCTAGACCCAAGGGAGTCCCACAAGTCTACCGGCCCAAACCGCAGGCTCCGTCACAAGAGTCATCACCCACTGAAGTTAATCCGCTTCCCCAACTCCAACCTGAATGCAGCAGCCCGTCCATCATGGCTGCTCCCAATCCACTCAACATCCAAACGGCCCAACACAAACTCACGAACCCTCCCAACCGCCCATCTTCGTTGTCAAAAGTTCTTGTTCTGTCAAACCTCGACCACCCGTCGGCCTTACACCCTCCTATGAATGAAAATCCTTTCTAGCGCTAGCCACCACTGACCTTGCTAAGGACACCGGGGATGACGTGGTGGAATGCATTAAACGACTCGATGCCACCTTTGTGTCGCTAGCCCTCAGCCTACGACCGCTTGGACTTAGGTCTATTAGAAGAACCCTTTGCAACGGACCTTTTGCAACGGAAGTGCACAATATGCCTTGTTCTTTTGAATTCGCATTTGCAAAAGCTTCTCGCTCTGCTGCTGAGTTGCTCAACAACAAGATCTCCAAAGAGAAAGCCATTAAACAACGTCTCATCACATCCTACGATCAGCGAACCACTTCTAATATCTGATCAGGAAATCACAGAGTTATCCAAGCTCGCTGATACTGACTCCACGTTTTTGAAGCATTGGTACACTCTTAGGCTATAATGGGAAGTTGAGGGGTGTCGCATAATGACCAACGCTGAGCAGCGCCGCGCAATCAAAACAGTAGAGTACGATCCCGCTTACGTCGCGCCAATCTCGTATTGAGTATTAACCACTCTTCGTGGGCCGACCCATGGAAGAGCACATCAAGGGGCATCCCTACCTTGACCACCTCTTAACAGAGGAAGAACTCCACATTGCTAGTCGCGTCGATTCTAGCAATGTCCTAACCGATGTTCTGACATACATCATGCACGTGGGCATCCGTCCATTCGAATTAGATCGTGAAGCTCGGCTAGAGTACAACCCCAACTTCTATGCTTGGCTCTTGTGCAAATAGATTGACGCTCTGTATGCTGAATGCCCTTGTCTTCTCAACCTCCAATCCTAGGACGGATTCTTCTCATTCCAAAGGGGGAGGGGGTAAGGTGGAATTTAAAAAGTGAACCAAGTATAAAATGCCAATAAAAGTTGAAATGCAATGGTAAAATGTAATGGTAAAAGCCTGAAAAGAAAAGTTAAGGCTATTCTCAAAATATTTCAAATCAATAAAATCTGCCACGCTTTTCTTCTTTCAGCAAGTTACTTGTCAAAAAGCACTAATAGTGGAAATGGCTGAACTTGTAGGCATCTATCATGGCAAGCCAGGACAAGGCTGGCAAGCTCCCCTTCTCGAAGGAGGAGCAAGCGAAGTATGGGCTCACGGTGGAGACTAGAGCCTTTAGCCAGTTGAAGTTCCGTCACATCTTCAACCTTGAAGATGTGGCCATCGAAGAGCCGACGGTGCGCCAGATTATAGACCAGTGCCATCTGCAGAAATATCTAGAAGCAGTGGGCCAGAGGGTGGACTACACCCAGTGCGCCAACTTTTTGCGCACCTTTAACAGAAACAGAGGCACCATCATGGTGCGCAAGAATGAAGCCACCCGGCAAGTACAGATTGAGCTGACCCTGGAATTGGTGGAGAGGGCACTGGGGCTGCCAACTAAAGTGGAAAGAAAGCCAAAGAGGGACGTCTACGCCATGTTGGGAATGGACAAGGTGAAGGTCCATACCAACGATGGGATTAGCTTGGCAGACATCCCAAACCCAGATATCCAGCTGCAAGCAAAAATGGTGCACACTTTGTTCTCGAGCCACAGGTACAACACCATAATGAGCCGGATCAACGTGCCTCTGCTCAAAAGCATTGTGGCACAATCACTGGACGAGGTAAACCTGAACGAGTTTGTGAGGAGAACCATAGAGGCTTCAACTAAGTCTCTAGCAACTGGAGGAAGAGCCGCTGGAGGAGAATCCCCATCGTCCAGATCAAAACGCAAGGCATCGTCCTCCAAGGCCTCAACCATAGGGTTTGGAGGCGTCCTTACTGCCATAATCCAAGAAGCACTAGGGCAAGGACGGGAAGAAGAAGATAAGAAGGGAGACGAAGAAGGAAGTGACAAGTCACCATCACAATCCCCACCTCACACAAAAGAACAGCACAGGTCCTCAGATGAAACAGAGACTGACAAAGACAAAGATGGAGAGTCCCAAGGCAACCCACAGAGGCACACAGAACAAAGAACGAAAGCCCTGCATGGAAAGAGGAAGAAGAGAGCAAGAAAAAAGAAAAAGAAGATCTAGAGAGGGCTCAGAGGGAGTCGCTCAGGGATGAGGAGGAGAGAAAAAAGAAGGAGCAAGAGGAGGCAAGATTAGCTGAGATGGAATCAAAGAAGGCAGAGGAGGAGAGGAAGAAGACTGAAGAGGAGTTGAGAAGAAAGGAAGAGGAAGAAATAGCGCTGGCCACCCATCGCTCCATTGAGGAGCAGCACAAAAGAGATGAGGAGGGCGCAAAGAGCCCACGCAGAACAGAAGCACCTGGTCCCAGTACCAGTGTGCTGGAAATCACACCCCCTTTGCCACCACCAGAAGACCAGCCGCCCACTAACCCATCCGCAAAGAGAGCAGCCGCTCAAGAAGAAAGGTAGAGGAAGCTTATTGAAGAGGTCAGGGCTAGACAGAGGGCTCGGCCAGTGATAGTGGCCGCAGTGCCAATTCCGCCCACCCTAGAAGAGCGCCCTGTGCGCTTCCAAGCAAACATCACCGCCTGGGAGTAGCAGGAGATGAATAGACAACCCTATGACTTTGCTTTCAGCTTTCCCACGAACTTAAGAAGATTTTTACCCATTAAAGTGGTGGATGAAGTCATAGGTGTCGCTAGAAGGCTAAGGGACAAGTGGTTGCTGGAAAGAGAGTAGCATCCAACTGCATGGAGCAATGTAGACAGCGAATACTGGCAGAACAAGGTATTCAGACCGCCAAGATCTGTGCCAGGATTCGAAAGCCAGCCTCTGTGGGGGAAAGGCTATGTTTGATGAATATGGACACTTGGATGACCTTTTGCAATGCACTCCCCTTCAAGCGTAATGATCCCACTCACATGCCGTACCCTCGGAGGATTGGAGTCGATTTTGACCCAAGTGCCCATGGAAGGTATGATTTCCCAGTCATCTACAACCCTAATTGTACAAATTACGAGGATGCTCTTACCTTCACCCCTAGCGATCTATGTAATGCCATTGTACACTTCCTAGACACATTCTCCTCTTGCCCTGACCTAGCATTTATCACCATTTGTAATTACCTTCGCCTACTTATAATTCTCCTTAGGATAGATCCCACTCCGCAAGAGCGTAACTTACCCCCTCTCTTCTTCGATCCTAACATAATTGATAGCTGTGCCATGGCCCGTCTCATGATGTGAGCCACGCTCCTACCCTCGTTTTGCCTAGCCCTTTTAGAGGATATGAGTGACAGCTGATTTTCGACTTGTAGTCATCCCTTCCTCTCCACCACCACACTCCAAACCCGCCTCGATCTACATAGGTATCTGCAAAGCCGACCCTTGCTTAATAGATCCCGCAATCCCCAACCTCCTTCCCAACATGATCAGAGTGAGCAACAGTAGCCATATCCCCCTCTGTAACTTCTTCCCTTTATTAACAACCCAAAAAAAAAAGAGAGAAGAAAAGAGAAGAAAAGCAAAGAACGTGCAAAAAGAGAAAAGCTAAGAAAGAAAGGCAAAGCAGAAAGCATGACAACACAAGCACTCACTTGTAGAAGCACTCAATCACCACATAAGCACTATCACTGCACCTAGGGGTTCTCAAGTTAGGCGTGCCCGGTGGCTTCGGTCGGCCGGCTCTGCTCCTAACCCCCTAGCTCCTTTTGCTCCCCCACTTCACCCTTAGGGCACATCAAGGACAAGACACACCTAGGGAGGTAACACTCGCCTATGGCTAGACCTCTCACCCTAAGCCACTCGCACCGCACCTCCCTTGGCACAAATGGCGTCCTCAAGTGTGGGATATTACCAAGGGCTTGCCCAAGGTTAGACCCATCTCCCAAATCCACTGCCACGGGCACCACGCACTACACGGAGAGGCAGACACACCCCCTTAGGGAGTGCACAACTTTTCTTGCAGGTTACGTTCGTGTTTCAAGAACTGGCTACTCAGCTGAAGAAGATCACCCACGGCATCCTATTGTCAAGATTGTGGGAGAGAAGGAAGGAGTCTCACTTATAGCTTTCTTGCTTGCACAATGGGGGAATACACATAGAGGTGGAGGCTGAAAACAGTTTTTCTCTTCTTAGTTGTGTAAGCCAAAAGAACTCTCATACAAAGAAATAGAAGAGCCCTATATATGGGTCTCAAACCAAACTCAACTAACTAAGGTGGCATACTAACTGAGCCACGAACTAGAGTAGATAAGGATAGCTGTCATCTAGCTATTATTCATGGGCGGTGTACCAACCGCATCTGCAGCTAACAAGTCGGTGACATAAATGCACAACGGTCACCCTGGCATATCACGAGTGGAGCTCGATATCTCAACACTCCCCCTCGAGCTCAATCCCAATTCCTGCACACCAAGCAGGTCTCTGAACTTGCGCAGCTTCTCTACACCCAATGCCTTCGTAAATATGTCAGCTACCTGATCCTCTGTGCTGACATAAACTAGATCAATAAGACCTAGTAAAACCCTCTCCCGCACATAGTGATAATGCACCTCAATGTGCTTTGTTCTAGCATGATAGACTGGGTTATTTGCCAAGTGTATACTACTCATGTTGTCACAATAAATGACAACTGGCCCATCTGTAGGCTGATACAAATCATAAAGTAGCTTATGCAACCAAGCTACCTCACATGCAGCCATTGCTGCACCCCTGTACTCAGCCTCTGTGCTCGACAAGGCAACTGTAGGCTGTTTCTTGCTGCTCCAAGTGACTGCAGCACTCCCAAAAGAGAACACATATCCACTGGTAGATCTTCTATCAGAAATACTACCAGCCCAATCAGCATCAGTGTATCCATGCAGCTGTATCTGAACCCCAGTCTCATAAAATAGTCCATACTGCAATGTGGACTTCACATACCTGAGTATGCGTCTAGCCGCATCCAAATGTGGTTTCCTTGGAGCCTGCATAAACTGACTTACCAATCCAACAGCATAGCTCAAATCTGGCCTGGTAATAGTCATATAAATCAAACTTCCTACTATGCGTCTGTACATAGTAGGGTCTTCTAGAAGCTCACCTGCATCTGTGCTCAGCTTCACATTCTGCTCCAAAGGAACTGAAATAGGCTTACAGCCTGTCATCCCATATTTGGACAGCATGTCCAATCCATACTGCCTCTGCAAGAGCTGTATCCCACTTGGTGATCTAATCACCTCAATGCCCAAGAAATAACGCAGCTCTCCCAAATCCTTCATCTCAAACTTTTGCTTCAATAGCATTTTCACATTAAGGATATCTTCATCACTGTCACCTATCATAATCAAATCATCAACATAAATGACAAGTAGCATAATACATTTCTCTGTTTTTCTCACATAAAGTGAGAAATCTGCCTTGGAAATCTGAAAGCCAATAGTGACAAGATATTGTCCTATCTTGTCAGACCATGCTCTAGGTGCTTGCTTCAAGCCATACAAGGCTTTCTTCAACCTGCAAACAAACTCAGGATGAATAGCATGCACATAACCTGGTGGCTGCTCCATATATACATCTTCTTGCAAATCACCATGCAAGAAGGCATTCTTTACATCCATCTGATATAAAGACCATTCCTTTGATGCAGCCATAGCAATGACTGCTCTTACGGTTGCCATCCTTGCAACCGGACTGAATGTTTCTTCATAGTCAATGCCATATGTTTGTGCATACCCCTTGACTACTAATCTTGCCTTGTATCTGTTCATAGAACCATCTGCATTGTGCTTCACCTTATAAACCCACTTACAGCCAATTGCATTCTTACCTTTAGGCAAAGGTACTAACTCCCATGTAGCATTTGCTTCCAAGGCATCTATTTCTTCATCCATGGCTTTCTCCCATTTTTCTTTTCCCATGGCTTGCTCAAAAGAAGTGGGTTCTGGTTCCTGTATCACTTTGACCATATATGCATAGTGAATGGCTGTAAATCCATCATATTTCAGCCTATCCACAGGATACCTAACTCTGGTTGACCTGCGCAAAGTAGGTTCACTCCTAGGTGCTCTCAAAACATCCCTGGTCTTCCTTACTCCAGGTGTAACAATAGAAGGAATACCCAACTCATCATCAATGCTCTGTTCTGAGCCACTGGATTCACCATCCACATAAGAGTGACCTGCATTCACATCAAACATGGGCTGATCTACCTTCTCTTTTCCTTTTTGTGACACCTGCATACCACTATTTGCACAGCCTTGAGAAGATTCTCCTGATCTCAATCTGCCTGTCCATGGTGAAGAATGTGAACCACTGCTAGAGGACGCTCCAGGTCCACTAATATTTTGTGACTGCTGCTGTGAATTCTGTGCAGCATTACCATTTTGTGCATCTACATTATCAATCACATTTACTGGTTTATACTAGCTACTCATCTCATAAAAAACAACATCTCTGCTCACTGTAAACTTACAAGTAGAAGGGTTATAGTATCTATACCCTTTTTGCTGCAGAGAGTAACCAATAAAGATGCACTTCTCAGCTTTTGGATCCAACTTGGATCTCAACTCATTTGGCACATGTACATAGGCAATGCAACCAAAAATTTTCAAATGAGAAATATCTGGTTTCCTACTAGTATACCTCTCCTCTGGAGTCATCCCATGTATTGCTGCAGTGGGAGTCCTGTTCATTATATAGACTGCTGTAGCAACTACTTCAACCCAATAAAAATCTGGCAGGTCTTTTTCATTGAGCATGGCACGAGATACCTCTCCAATATGCCTGTTTTTCCTTTCTGCAATTCCATTTTGTTGTGGGGTATGACTGCATGAATATTGCTGCTTTATGCCATGCTCCTGCAAGAACCTTGCAAACTCATTTGAGAGGTACTCTCCCCCTCCATCTAACCTTAGGCATTTTATTTGCAGACTTGTTTCTTTTTCAACCATAGCTTTAAGAGTTTTGAAGTGCCCAAAAACTTCACTTTTCTTTTTCATAAAATACACCCAAACTTTTTTGCTATAGTCATCAATAAAAGTGACAAAATAATGACAGCCTCCAAGAGATGCAGCTTTAGTAGTCCACACATCAGAGTGGATTAATTCCAATGGCTTTTTACTTTCTTGAACATGTCTAGGAAATGGTTTCCTTGCCTGTTTTCCAAACTGACAGGCTTCACATACCTTATGCATTTCTGCAACCTTGAATTTAGGCAATCCTGCAACAATATTTTGGGCCTGCATTGATTTAAGTCGCTGTACATTAACATGACCAATGCGTTTATGCCAGATATCAATATCTGCAACTACACCGGTCCCATGTGCAAACATTGCTACACTCAATTCAGACATGTCTGCATCCAACGTAAACATTCTGCCCTTCTTCTTTCCTTTTGCTATCAAGCGACCTTTATTTTTCATATCCTCAACAAAGCATCCATGAGGATTAAATCTGACCTGCAAGCCCTGCTCAACCATTTGACCAACAGAAACCAAATTCTTGGTGATATTCGGGACATGAAATACATCGGACAGGTATTTCTTTTTCCCATCCTGCATAGACAAAGGAAATTTTCCAATCTGCACAATAGGATGTGCAGTATCATCAACAGTCTCCACAAATCCTGGTTTTTCCATTTTCCTTGCATCCTCCATTCATTCTGCATGACCTGTCATGTGGTTTGATGCATCTGAGTCAACATACCATACATCATTTCTTTCTTCTGCACTTGTCACAGAATTGTTCATGTGCTGCACCATGAACAAATGCTCATTTCTGTCATCACCCTGTCTACTAGAAGATGCATAATTCCCTTGTTGCAGTTTTCCATTCATGATGTCATTTTGCTTTTTATAGCAGTCTTTAGCCATATGACCCATTTTACCACAGTAGTAGCATTCAACATTACTGTTTGCATTTTGGCCTCTTTGCCATCCACCACGACCTCTTTGGCTCCCCCTGCCTCTAGAGTTACCACGTCCTCCTCCATAGGACTGGTTTTCTTGAGTTTGCTGCATATTCTGATTTCTACCATGGCCTCCAGATCGGCCTCCTCTACCTCTGCCTCTACCTCTTCCAGCATTTGAGTAGAAGACAGCTTCTTTTGAAGTTCCTCCTGAAGACGATGCACCACCATTTCTCTGCTCCTCAGAAATTATAAGAGCAATCAACTCCTCAAAATCAGGAAATCTTTCACGGACGGAAATGGATGTTCGGAACTGTGCATAATCCTTTCCTAGACCATTCAAGGTCACGGAAACTAAATCACCATCTTCCACTGGCGACCCAATGGAAGCAAGTGCATCTGCAATCTTCTTCACCTTCATGTGGTAGTCATTGATGCTCATATTTTCTCTTTGCACATTATGCAACTCTTGCTTGAGCTGCATTTTCCTGGCTTGAGTATTTGTGCTATACATTTTTGAAAAAGTATCCCATGCCTCCTTTGGCGTACTTGCATCCTGAATATGCACAATCATAGAGTCTGAAATGTTGATAGACAGCCAATACATAACTTTCCTGGCTCTCTCATGCCATGCTTTAAATGCCTGCATTTGCTATTGATTGGGAACATCAGGAAGAACTGGTTCTTCTTCATTTTCTGCAACAAAGAACACTGCAAAAAATTCTGTCACTGCAAAAAACACAGCTTCACCCTCACAAGGGCAAATCTGCAAAACTGGCGAAAGTGGTATTTGACGACACAGTCACTTCCTAGTGACAATTTTGCATAAACAGGAACCGAGGATGATTTTGTAACTCCCAATGTCTCTGCACACAAGCATACGATGCAATCTCTGTGGTAACTTTTCACCGACCTGTAGAACAGTGGTCGCACAGCATAAAACAGGGCCTTTTCCTGAGTGCGTGCAGAAAACTTCCGCCTTCAAAACAGGCCCCAAAATGGCCTCAAATAAAAAAAACAGGGTCGTCGAGGGCTAAAGCCCTCGCCCGCAGTATATACTACCCTCTTGCTTCACCGCGAAGGGCGTCTCAACCTGAGACAATGCACTCTTGCAATTTTCGGCTGTGCTACCTGCAGAGATTTGCTCCCAAAACAGAAAATGAAAGCAACACTGCTCCTCTTACCAGAACACCGCGAGCTTGGCTTGCTTTCTTGAGCTCCTTACCACGAACAAGGCTCTGATACCATGTCAAGATTGTGGGAGAGAAGGAAGGAGTCTCACTTGTAGCTTTCTTGCTTGCATAATGGGGGAATACACACAAAGGTGGAGGCTGAAAACAATTTTTCTCTTCTTAGTTGTGTAAGCCAAAAGAACTCTCATACAAAGAAATAGAAGAACCCTATATATGGGTCTCAAACCAAACTCAACTAACTAAGGTGGCATACTAACTGAGCCACGAACTAGAGTAGATAAGGATAGCTGTCATCTAGCTATTATTCATGGGCGGTGTACCAACCGCATCTACAACTGACAAGTCGGTGACATAAATGCACAACAGTCACCCTGGCATATCACGAGTGGAGCTCGATATCTCAACACCTATTATGACCAAAACTTTTTCCATGTGCCGGACATGACACCATTGCTATTGTTTCATGAGCTTTTCTGCATTGGATTGGATGGACCAACATGCTTCATGTCGCCAACCATCTGCCTGCTGATGGCTACCATGACTGAACCAAATCAAGCAAAAGGAGTACTCAATAATAGATCTGCCATTGGCATAGATCTTGGAACCTCATCTTCCAAAGATGCATGCCTAACGTCTCAAGATCTACGGATCGCTTATTGATTCCACAAGCTTGAAGATTTTCAATGCAAGGGTGAAGATCTTAAACGCAACATTGAAGATCTTGAAATCAAAGACAAAGATCTTCAAATCAAAGACACATGTCTTCAATGCAAAGACAAACCATATCTTTGTCAAGGCAGAGTTCGGGGGGGTGGAGGGGTTCCTCCAGGATAAATCCCTCCAATACCATCCTCCTAAGGGATTGCTTATTGATCAAGCGTTTCTGATGCTCAAGGGATGACCAGCTACATATTTTCCACTAGCCAACTGAAACCCCTATTAGCCGTCGCAGAATGGAAGCCACAACTGTGTGAGAAATGCCGAGTATCTTCATGAAGCCTAAAGCACGCCGGAATTTCTCCTGGTCATCGTCATTAAACTCCATCACCTCTCATTCACACAATCACCTTTGAATCAGTGTCATCTACCTACCAGTTCCACCTAGCAGTAGACCCAACTAGCCACTACTTCCCACCGCAGTGCCATGGGACTGGCACTCGGCTAGGAGGGGGGTAATGTTTACCATGTTTACTGCAGCACAGAGGAGCGGAAAAATGGAACAGAGGAGCGGGAAAATGGAGCAGAGGAGCGTGAAAATGGAAAAAAGGAAATAGCAAAAAAAGGCGCAGGATAAAAGAAGGAAAAGGCGCCTTGACCGGTAACTAGACCCTAAAAAATTTAAATGTTTGAGCACGACCCTCAGAAAGTCTCAGTCTCGCCCCAAGACAGCAAAAGAGTAAAAGGCGCACCATTAAATGTGGAAGCGCTCCCGAATCCTTGTAAAAGAGTGCCAGGCTCGCTCCTGTGCAAATTGTACGCATTAGTTGGGAATAGGATAAATTAGAATGGTGCAAAATGAGAAATGGGCTTAGGCCAATGGCTAGCCTTGTAAAAAAGGGGATGATCGCCCAAAAGGGATTTAGGGTTGTGTATATAAAGTTGAAAAGTAAATGAGAAGCTCATTCTTTTGGTGTGTGGCAAAAGGAGTCTTCATCTTCTTCTCTTCTTCTCTCCTTCTTGCTTGTGTGTGCTCTTGAGAGAGGGAGTGTGAGAGTGTGAGGGAGTGAGTGTGTGGGAGTGAGGGATCAAGTGGGTGAAGCTCTTCACCATCTCCTCTTCTCTTCTTCTCTTCTCTTCTCTTCTCTTCTCTCGCGCACGCGGCTATGGAGGATGGAGCTGGAGACGGAGGAGGCTTGAGGATGCTTGAGCTAGCATCAAGAATCGTGGAGCTACCGAGGTGTGCGAGGGAGGAGGCTACTCGCATCGGCATCAAGGTAAGCTCACCACACTCGTAGGATCAATGGCACGTCGGCTAGTGAGAGATAGCCATTAGAGCTCCCTTGAAACGCTTGAAGCAATAAGCGGTCCATGGGTCTTGGCGGTTGAGCGAAAGCTTCCACAATGTTCTAGTTTGTTGTCATATAGTTCCTCTACATAACTCTTTTGGAATGTACTCAGTATTTTAATGTCTACTGGAATGTATGAGCATTTCTTTTTTTTAAAAAATTAAGTACTTGTCTTAGTAGTGCAAATGGTAGTTAACTCTTTCGATATGCTCTATTATTGAGTCCCTAATGGTAGCATACCCTTGCAGGTCCAGGTATGATAAAGCTCTATTTTCCCACAAAGTTGGTGCAACCAATTTGCACCTATCAACCAAATTTGGAACTTGGACCAAATTATAGTATATCAAGATTGGTTGTGTCTACAAGTTGAAAAGAAGCTCGATGCAAAAGGCTGAGCAACCCTAAGAAGTGAGATAAGGTTTTTCAAGCTCTAACTTATGCAGTTTTTAGCATTCGTTTAGAGAGTACACAAAAACTTTTGACACTTTTTTCTTCCAATTGGTGGGCATCTGTAGTTTCATTTGTTCCCACCCTTTTGGATTTCTTTTGTGGGCTATTTTGTTGAATTTACTATAGACCATACTCTTGCTATTTGTGTGAACACTTGTAGTCATTATGGCAAGTTCATATGCCAATAATGCTATTTTCAATCTTCAGAATCATGATGGAAATAACTTCCAATATTGGACAACATAGGTATGCCAAGTGTTGGTACAAAAGAGGCAAGTTAAAGAGGAGATCCATTCAAATATGAAAAATGAACATCAACTATGCACAATTTCCATTTGATTTTGAGACACTTAGCACTACACATTCGGATAGGGCACCTTTACGCATGGTGACCAGACCATGTCCATGTACATTAGTAGCAAATTGTACTTCAAAATGGCTAAACACGAAGTCCTAAATGCATGGAATGCTCTATACAAGCCATTGAAATGAGAGGGCCACACATTTCCATGTCACATTGACTAGTGTCACGTTTCACTAATAGCAAGGAGAATACTGATGTGAAAAGCACAATTCTCTGCAAGGAATAATGCATGGTATTTGAAGTGTATTTTAGATTGCAGATTGGGGGGTTACAAATTGGAATTCCGCATGTCAATTAAGAGCATAACTATGGCTACATAGTTAGGAAACTTCTTTGATTTACTCACATCTATCTTGATCGCTCTTATCCAATCTCCATTCTTTACTAGTACTTCAATGCACCAAAGTAATATTGTTGGCCAAACACTTGGATACTTAGTATTTTGATGATGGTAGCTACATATTCTCTCTTGGGTACTTGGCATTTTGATGGTGGTGGCTTATTAGTATTTTGATGATGGTGGCTACACGTTCTCTCTTGGCTATGTGGTATTTTTATGAGATTTCGATGGTGATGGTTACTTGGTATTTTAATGGTGGTGGTAGCTATACGTTCTCTCTTGGCTTAGCTCCCACTTTATTAAAGAAAGTGATGCATCTTGAGATAAGACTGAGTATTAAGCTTCGTATGGTGGTACCATTATCAATCTGAGGAGTTCCATATTGCTATTGCATTCCCTTATGATACCCCTACAATGACGTACTATTATGAGTGAAAGCATATAACTCTCTCATTCTGAGATGCATTTCCCTTTTCCACCTTAGCTTCATCTCATATGTTATATAGACATTGTTGATGGGTTGCCTCGCTAGATGGGTTCATTTACAATTAGTACATCAAGATTCATTATAATCCTCACATGGCCACTGACTCATCACTTATATTATATTTAGTTAGTTACATCTACATATAGCTAGCATAATTGTAGCACCAATTGATTAGTATAGTGAGTTATGCAATGTTTGAGTTGGTAGGCCACTTTCTTTTTAATGTATAGAAGACAAAAAAACAACAAGAAAACATTTTGGCATCCACCTCTATTCTTGTGTTCTTGAGTGAGCTTCTCCTTGCATATATTGTATGTGTTTGATACAGCAATTTGAGCAAGTCTGTCCATCAAGTGATTCATGGCATGTATCAAAGTTGTACCATTGTTGAATGTTATTTTAATGGCTAGAGCAAAGAAGAAAACCCAAGGATTCATGCAAGAAAGTAATAGATAAAAATCTCTCCCATTCTCACATTCTTTCCCCTGGATAGCGCATGTGGAGGCATTAGAAGCATAGCAAAGAAAATATATTAGATTGTTGTGACATTTAGTGTGAGAGAAAAATGGTGGATATTCTATGAAGAAGCCCTTTGGAACTCACTCATTGTGTTTTTTCTATTTGAGAGTGTCTCGAGCCTTGTAATTTTAGCTCTGTAAGGTTGCGAATAGCTCTTCTAGGGTATACTATAATTTTGATTGTGTCAATCATTCTCAAGTACATAGGTTGTAGATTTCAAATATGTAATTTCTCAGGTATTTGCCAAGAAGCATGCCATGAATCCCATGGCATATGCAAGAATAAGCTCACTCAAAACACAACAAGATAGATAAAGGCCAAAATATTTTCTTGCTAGTTTTTCTTTCCTCTTTCTCACACAATACAACATACACAAACTATAGATACATTACAATATAAATGAAACCAGCCTACTATGTCAATAGATACACAAACTATAGATACATTACAATATAAATGAAACTAGCCTACTATGTCAATAGTGCATGATTGATAAACTAATTGACAAGCACTATAGCTATGCTAAATTAGCTAGATGTAACTAAATCATAGGTGCATAACTGACTATACTAATTGATAAGAATTATAACCATGCTAGTAGTAGGTAGATGCAACTAACAAAAAAAAACAAATGAAGAGTCGATGACCATGTGAGGATCGTAATGACCATTGACATGCTAAGTGTAGATGTTTATATCCTATCTAACTAGATAGTCCATCATCTATATTAATGGCACTAAACAAGGCTTACATGTTGTCATACCATACTTGGATAACATGTCCAAGCCATATTGTCTTTAGGACAGTCATATATCATTAGCGCATCTAATCACCTCAATACCAAGAAAGTACCTCAGCTCACCTAAATCCTTCATCTTGAACTTCTACTCCCTTGGCATCAACAATCCCATTGTCATATTAGTACATGTAATAATCAAGTCATCCACATAGATGATTATAACAACTAAACCTACATCTCCCTTTCTCACATATAGTGAATGATTAACATCAAAGACATAAAAACCTATCTTGATAAGATACTCTCCGATCTTTTCAAACTACTCTACGTGCTTCTTTCAACCCATAGAGTGCCTTTTTTAACTTGCTCACATATGTGGAATGCTTAAAATCCACATAGCTTGCTAGCTACTCTATATATATGTTTCCTTGTAAATCATCATGCAAGAAGGTATTATTTACATCTATCTACTGCAAATGCCAATCTTTGGATGCTGTCAAGATTGTGGGAGAGAAGGAAGGAGTCTCACTTGTAGCTTTCTTACTTACACAATGGGGGAATACACACAAAGGTGGAGGCTGAAAACAGTTTTCCTCTTCTTAGTTGTGTAAGCCAAAAAGAACTCTAGTACAAAGAAATAGAAGAACCCTATATATGGGTCTCAAACCAAACTCAACTAACTAAGGTGGCATACTAACTGAGCCACGAACTAGAGTAGATAAGGATAGCTGTCATCTAGCTATTATTCATGGGCGGTGTACCAACCGCATCTGCAGCTAACAAGTCGGTGACATAAATGCACAACGGTCACCCTGGCATATCACGAGTGGAGCTCGATATCTCAACACTCCCCCTCGAGCTCAATCCCAATTCCTGCACACCAAGCAGGTCTCTGAACTTGCGCAGCTTCTCTACACCCAATGCCTTCGTAAATATGTCAGCTACCTGATCCTCTGTGCTGACATAAACTAGATCAATAAGACCTAGTAAAACCCTCTCCCGCACATAGTGATAATGCACCTCAATGTGCTTTGTTCTAGCATGATAGACTGGGTTATTTGCCAAGTGTATACTACTCATGTTGTCACAATAAATGACAACTGGCCCATCTGTAGGCTGATACAAATCATAAAGTAGCTTATGCAACCAAGCTACCTCACATGCAGCCATTGCTGCACCCCTGTACTCAGCCTCTGTGCTCGACAAGGCAACTGTAGGCTGTTTCTTGCTGCTCCAAGTGACTGTATCACTCCCAAAAGAGAACACATATCCACTAGTAGATCGTCTATCAGAAATACTACCAGCCCAATCACCATCAGTGTATCCATGCAGCTGTGTCTGAACCCCAGTCTCATAAAGTAGTCCATACTGCAATGTGGACTTCACATACCTGAGTATGCGTCTAGCCGCATCCAAATGAGGTTTCCTTGGAGCCTGCATAAACTGACTTACCAATCCAACAGCATAGCTCAAATCTGGCCTGGTAATAGTCATATAAATCAAACTTCCTACTATGCGTCTGTACATAGTAGGATCTTCCAGAAGCTCACCTGCATCTGCGCTCAGCTTTACATTCTGCTCCAAAGGAACTGAAATAGGCTTACAACCTGTCATCCCATATTTGGACAGCATGTCCAATCCATATTGCCTCTGCAAGAGCCGTATCCCATTTGGTGATCTAATCACCTCAATGCCCAAGAAATAATGCAACTCTCCCAAATCCTTCATCTCAAACTTCTGCTTCAATAGCATTTTCACATGAAGGATATCTTCATCACTGTCATCTATCATAATCAAATCATCAATATAAATGACAAGTAGCATAATACCTTTCTCTGTTTTTCTCACATAAAGTGAGAAATCACCATGCAAGAAGGCATTCTTTACATCCATCCGATGTAAAGACCATTCCTTTGATGCAGCCATAGCAATGACTTCTCTTACGGTTGCCATCCTTGCAACCAGACTGAATGTTTCTTCATAATCAATGCCATATGTTTGTGCATACCCCTTGACTACTAATCTTGCCTTGTATCTATTCACAGAACCATTTGCATTGTGTTTCACCTTATAAACCCACTTACAACCAATTGCATTCTTATCTTTAGGCAAAGGTACCAATTCCCATATAGCATTTGCTTCCAAGGCATCCATTTCTTCATCCATGGCTTTCTTCCATTTTTCTTTTCCCATGGCTTGCTCAAAACAAGTGGGTTCTGGTTCCTGTATCACTTTGACCATATAGTTATACTGAATGGCTGTAAATCCATCATATTTCAGTCTATCCACAGGATACCTAGCTCTGGTAGACCTGCGCAAAGTAGGTTCACTCCCAGGTGCTCTCAAAACATCCCTGGTCTTCCTTACTCCAGGTGTAACAATAGAAGGAATACCCAACTCATCATCAATGCTCTGTTCTGAGCCACTGGATTCACCATCCACATAAGAGTGACCTGCATTCACATCAACCATGGGCTGATCTACCTTCTCTTTTCCTTTTCGTGAAACCTGCATACCACTATCTGCATTGTTTTGAGGAGATTCTCCTGATCTCAATCTGCCTGTCCATGGCGAAGAATGTGAACCACTGCTAGAGGACGCTCCAGGTCCACTAATATCTTGTGACTGCTGCTGTGAATTTTGTGCAGCATTACCATTTTGTGCATCTACATTATCAATCACATTTAATGGTTTATACCAGCTACTCATCTCATCAAAAACAACATCTCTACTCACTGTAAACTTATGAGTAGAAGGGTTATAGCATCTATACCCTTTTTGCTACAGAGAGTAACCAATAAAGATGCACTTCTCAGCTTTTGGATCCAACTTGGATCTCAATTCATCTGGCACATGAACATAGGCAATGCAACCAAAAATTTTCAAATGAGAAATATCTGGTTTCCTACCAGTATACCTCTCCTCTGGAGTCATGCCATGTATTGCTGCAGTGGGAGTCCTGTTCATTATGTAGAATGCTGTAGCAACTGCCTCAGCCCAGTAAAAATCTGACAGGTCTTTTTCATTGAGCATGGCACGAGATACCTCTCCAATATGCCTGTTTTTTCTTTCTGCAATTCCATTTTGCTGTGGGATATGACTACATGAATATTGCTACTTTATGCCATACTCTTGTAAGAACCTTGCAAACTCATTTGAGAGGTACTCTCCCTCTCCATCTGACCTTAGGCATTTTATTTGCAGGCCTGTTTCTTTTTCAACCATAGCTTTAAGAGTTTTGAAATGCCTAAAAACTTCACTTTTCTTTTTCATAAAATACACCCAAACTTTTCTGCTATAGTCATTAATAAAAGTGACAAAATAATGACAGCCTCCAATAGATGCAGCTTTAGTAGTCCACACATCAGAGTGGATTAATTCCAATGGCTTCTTACTCTCTTGAACATGTCTAGGAAATGGTTTCCTTGCCTGGTTTCCAAATTGACAGGCTTCACATACCTTATGCATTTCTGCAATCCTGAATTTAGGCAATCCTACAACAATATTTTGGGCTTGCATTGATTCAAGTCGCTGTACATTAACATGACCAATGTGTTTATGCCAGATATCAATATCTGCAACTACACCGGTCCCATGTGCAAACATTGCTGCACTCAATTCAGGCATGTCTGCATCCAACATAAACATTTTACCCTTCTTCTTTCCTTTTGCTATCAAGCGACCTTTATTTTTCATATTCTCAACAAAGCATCCATGAGAATTAAATCTGACCTGCAAGCCCTGCTCAACCATTTGACCAACAGAAACCAAGTTCTTGGTGATATTCGGGACATGAAATACATCTGACAGGTATTTCTTTTTCCCATCCTGCATAGATAAAGGAAATTTTCCAATCTGCACAATAGGATGTGCAGTATCATCAACAGTCTCCACAAATCCTGGTTTTTCCATTTTCCTTGCATCCTGCATCCATTCTGCATGACCTGTCATGTGGTTTGATGCACCTGAGTCAACATACCACACATCGTTGCTTTCTTCTGCACTTGTCACAGAATTGGTCATGTGCTGCACCATAAACAAATGCTCATTTTTGTCATCACCCTGTCTACTAGAAGATGCATAATTCCCTTGTTGCAATTTTCCATTCATGATGTCATTCTGCTTTTTATAGCAGTCTTTAGCCATATGACCCATTTTACCACAGTAGTAGCATTCAACATTGCTATTTGCATTTTGGCCTCTTTGCCATCCACCACGACCTCTTTGGCTCCCCCTGCGTCTAGAGTTACCATGTCCTCCTCCATAGGACTGGTTTTCTTGAGTTTGCATATTCTGATTTCTACCATGGCCTTCAGATCGGCCTCCTCTACCTCTTCCAGTATTTGAGTAGAAGACAACTTCTTTTGAAGTTCCTCCTGAAGAAGATGCACCACCATTTCTCTGCTCCTCAGAAATTAGAAGAGCAATCAACTCCTCAAAATCAGGAAATCTTTCACGGACAAAAATCGATGTTCGGAACTGTGCATAATCCTTTCCTAAACCATCCAAGGTCACAGAAACTAAATCATCATCTTCCACTGGCGACCCAATGGAAGCAAGTGCATCTGCAAGCTTCTTCACCTTCATGTGGTAGTCATTGATGCTCATACTTTCTCTTTGCACATTATGCAACTCTTGCTTGAGTTGCATTTTCCTGGCTTGCGTATTTGTGCTATACATTTTGGACAAAGTATCCCATGCCTCCTTTGGCGTACTTGTATCCTGAATATGCACAATCATAGAGTCTGAAATGCTGATAGACTGCCAGTACATAACTTTCTTGGCTCTCTGATGCCATCCTTTAAAGTCCTACATTTGCTATTGATTGGGAACATCAGGAAGAACGGGTTCTTCTTCATTTCCTGCAACGAATTCCCAATATCCTTTTCCCATAAGGAAATTCGTCTTTCTAAACTTCCATGCTTGGAAGTTGTTCTTGTCAAGCTTTTCAGTGATGACAATCTATGAAAGAGAATCAGACGCCATTACAAAACACTACAAAAAATTCTGTCACTGCAAAAAAACACAGCTTCAGCCTCACAAGGGCAAATCTGCAAAACTGACGAAAGTGGTATTTGACCACACAGTCACTTCCTAGTGATGATTTTGCATCAGCAGGCAACAAGGATGATTCTGTAACTCCCAATGTCTCTGCGCACAGGCATACGATGCAATTTCTACAGTAACTTTTCACCAATCTGTAGAACAGTGGTCGCACAGTAAAAACAGGGCCTTTTTCTGAGTGCGTGCGGAAAACTTCCGCCTCCAAAATAGGCACCGAAATGGCCTCAAATAAAAAAAACAGGGCAACCAAGGGCTAAAGCCCTTACCCGCAGCATATACTGCCCTCTTGCTACACTGCGAAGGGTCTCTCAATCTGAGACAATGCACTCTTGCACTTTCCGGCTGTGCTACCTATAGAGACTTGCTCCCAAAACAGAAAAATGAAAGCAACACTGGTCCTCTTACCAGAACACCGCGAACTTGGTTTGCTTTCTTGAGCTCCTTACCACGAACAAAGCTTTGATACCATGTCAAGATTGTGGGAGAGAAGGAAGGAGTCTCACTTGTAGCTTTCTTACTTACACAATGGGGGAATACACACAAAGGTGGAGGCTGAAAACAGTTTTCCTCTTCTTAGTTGTGTAAGCCAAAAAGAACTCTAGTACTAAGAAATAGAAGAACCCTATATATGGATCTCAAACCAAACTCAACTAACTAAGGTGGCATACTAGCTGAGCCACGAACTAGAGTAGATAAGGATAGCTGTCATCTAGCTATTATTCATGGGCGGTGTACCAACCGCATCTGCAGCTAACAAGTCGATGACATAAATGCACAACGGTCACCCTGGAATATCACGAGTGGAGCTCGATATCTCAACAGCTGCTACCAAAAGCAAATTACAAATCTCATAGTTGCCATCCTAGTAACTAGGCTAAATGTATGTTTATAGCTTATGCCATTTGTCTACACATAGCCTTTCACAACTAGGTTGCCCTTATACCTTCTAACATAACTCTTTGCATTATGCTTAATTCTATAGACCCATTTACAATGATAACTTCCTTGTCCTTAGGCAATGGTACTAGATCCCAAGTCTTATTAGTCTCTAATGCAGCCATCTCCTCATCCATTGTTGTATCCCAATTTACATGACCAATAGCTTCCTCAAAATAAGTGGATTCAACATCCTCGCGTACTTTCATATAAACATAGTGGTGAGCTACATGACACTCAAAATCAAATCTCCTAAGATGATATCGCACTCTACTAGAGCTGTGTACCATTGGATCACCCCATGGAGCCTTTACATTACCTACACCTAGTGTCTTAACTAAAGGAATACTAAGCCCATCATCCAAACTCTTTAACCCACTAGAGTCCCCATCAAGACCCCAAAGACTACTAGATGCATTGCTACCATCTAATACTTTCTTCTTCTCTTTGTCGTTACCTCCAGTACTACTAGATGCACCTAAAGATGAGGGGTTTCTCCTTAGTCTCCTAGACCAAGGACTGACTTGAGTTATGCTATTGGGCTATCCTATTCACTAAGGGTTTTACTTGAGTTATGCTATTGGGCTATCCTGTTCACTAAGGGTCAATAATTCCTACTTTTCTTTCTAAACATGGCTATTACGATCATCATCATCATCATCATCATCATCATCCAATGCATCTCCATGATATATTCTACCTAGTCATCTCATAAAAAATAAGATTCATGCTCACTCTAAACTCACCATTGATGGGTTTATAAAAGCAATATCCTTTTTGCTGAGTAGAGTACTTGATGAAGATATAATTTCTAGCCTTTGGGTTCAATTTATTCCTCAACTCATCCACACATGAATATATGTAATACAACCAAATAGTTTTAAGTGAAATACATCAAGATTCCTTCCAGTAAAGATTCTTTAGGTCTCATATCATAAACTACAATCCTAAAATTTTTGTTCATAATATATTCATTACTATGAATATTCTCAAAAAAAAAATACATGGGTATATTCTTTTTAGCTCAATGCCAATGTAACTTCTACAATATGTATGTTTTCCCTTTATGTTCTTCCCCCATTTTGCTGTGGAGTATACTTGCACGTAAACTACCACTTTATACTATGAGACCTTAAAAAGACGGTATAGTCATTAGAGTTGTATTCTCCTCCTCCATTTGGCATTAAGTACTTAACTTTTAAGCATATTTCTACTTCAAACAACAACCTTGAAAGTTCTAAGATGCTCAAAAATCTCATTCTTCTTCATGAATTACATTCACAACTTTGTAGGATACTCGTCAATGAATGTAATAGATTACTTGTTACCACTAAGAGATACATCTTATGAATCATAATATTAATTGTTCTATTTTGAAATCAGACAGAAATATATGTTGGTGGTTTTTTAACTCACTTTTAAAAATATATGTAGGTTATTATCACAAATGCTTCCAAAAGGAAACAAATTTCCAACTAAGAGAGAGCAAGCAAGACATTACTTGACATCTCTGGGAGGCCTCGATTATGTCAAGATCCATGTATGTGTCAATGATTGTGTCTTATTTCGTGGGATTCATGAGTTTGCATGAGAGTGTCCTGTTTGTGGTGAATCAAGATACGAAGTGGAGATGAAGTCAATGGATGTGCCTCGTAAGGTTTTGCGATATTTTCCGATTGTTCCACGTATAAATCTTATGTTCAAGTGTAAGTCTATTGGAAAGCTCATGTCATGGCATGCTAGTCATCGTTCAAGTGATGGAAAATGGAGGATCCCTGCAGACACACTGGCATGGCAACATATAGATAATTTTTGGCCCGTTTTCAAAGAAGAGCCAAGAAATTTGAGATTTGGTTTAGGTATGGATGGAATCAATCCATTTGGCATCAAAAGCACATCATACAGTGTATGGCCAATGGTATTGGTGAACTATAATATTCCTCCATCCATGGCAATTAAAAAGGGACATGTAATGTTGTCCCTTCTGATTCTTGGAAAGCACAAGGTAAAAAACATGGACATTTACTTAGAGCCTTTGATCGAAGAGTTAGAAATGTTATGGGAAGGTATTGAGGTGCAAGATACAAGTGCATCTGCATCCTCTAGAGATTTCACATTGAAGGCTATGTTGTTGTGGACCATGCATGACTTTCCAGGATACGGAGAGTGTTCAGGTACATGTATATAACTCTATATTTGAAATTCAAGACTTGAATCAATTGCATTTTATTAATTCACTTGTTTGTTCAGGTTTAACCACATCAGGATATCATGCATGTCCTATTTGCGGTCCCTCTCTAGTTTTCTCTAGGCCGGCACGTTTAAAGAAGGTTATCTATGACAATCATCATCGATTTCTTCCTATTGACCATCCCAAATATGTTCTCCCTACTAATGGAATGACTCCACAATCTCTAATCATTCGAGATTGGAAGGAGAGATGGATTAATGTCAACAGCCACCCTCCACTCGGCATGAGTCGGTAAGAAGTGCATTTCTCTCGATTGACTTTAAAGTATTTAGCATGATGAACTGTTTACATAATATATTGTTTGTTTGTTAGGTTCTCTATATTTTTTCGTCTTCCGTACTAGACTGAACTCAAGATCAATCACCTGTTGGACCCCATGCACATATTAAAAAATGTTGTATCTACATTATGGGATCACTTGATAGGGGCTCGTGATTCAGTCAATGTAAGGGAGGATTTACGTAACATTGGTCGCATGAGACGAGCCTGGCCACGCATTGGACCCAGAGGAAAGATTGAGCTACCCCATGCACCTTGGATGTTGTCAAAGAACAAGGAAAAAATAGTGAAGGAACAAATATGTAGCTTTCGAATACCCACAGGATGTATGAGATGTCTCAAGGGAGCCTTCATAAAGAAAAAGAAGAGAGGTGTGGAGCAACTATCTGGTTGGAAGTCCCACGATTGGCACAAAATGATTCAAGTAAGGGTATCTCTAATCATGAATATAGTAATTAGTGGAGTAACTATGTGTAAAATTTGGGGTATGATGATTTTTTCCTCAACTAATCATTTGATCTATGAATATTGTTTACATTCAGTTTGTACTTCCTACTAGCATATCGCATTGTGTATCCAAAGATGTACGTGATATCATTTACAAGATGGGAGAGCTTGTGAGGTGTGTATACATTGTATTTTTTCATTATATATATTTGAATTTCTACACAAAAATAAATAATTCTCAAATACATCCTGACAGATACGTGAGCTCGAAGGAAATTGATCCAAACACATTGCAAGATGCTCGAGTATTATCTATTGAGGTGGTTTGTTTGGTGGAGGAAAATTTTCCTCGATCCATTTTGACTACTCAATTACATTTACTCGTACATTTGATTGATGAGATCGCACTTTGTGGGGCAGTTCATGCAAGATAGATGTTTTTTCTTGAGCGCTTCATGAAAACCTTGAAAGATTTTGTGAGGCAAAAAGCACGGCCTGAGGGAAGCATGGTTGAGGGTTGGTTAGTGCAATCATCCCTTGTTTATATCTCTAAATATCTTGCTGAAGTGGATCCCTCTCAACCACGACTATGGAAAGATGATGAAGACTTGAGGATGACCTCTATAAGACCTCAAGGAAAAGGAATGAGTAAAGTGCTAACAAAAGAAGAACTTTGTAAGTTAAATAGTTTTTGTGTGCTCAATAGTGATGTAATGAGCAAATGAGTGACACTATATAATGAAGCAAGGGCAAGAAGAAAAAGCGAAAGACAAGCATTTTGCACTAGATATGGACGTAATGTCTCATTTCCAGATCATCTAAATGCGCTTCCACGTCATATTGATATAGATTGGTTACATGAGGAAATGGAGAGAATGGAAAAAGAGGAGGAAATTAATATATCTCAAGAAGAGTGGGAATACGCATGAGGTTGCTTATCAAAGGTGAGACATACTATCAATTA
The DNA here is from genome assembly GCF_053477565.2 of Lygodium microphyllum. NCBI lineage: Eukaryota > Viridiplantae > Streptophyta > Polypodiopsida > Schizaeales > Lygodiaceae > Lygodium > Lygodium microphyllum. The sequence continues at coordinate 22,945,229 of NC_141149.1, read as the reverse complement.
ATTTGTTTCTATAAGTTATATTTTATATAAATAATTGACATGTTTGATCTTTTATCTTTTACTACTAGTGCACATTATTCAATGCTATTTGGTGTGAGGGTAAACATATTCGAACTCAACGTATAGATGAAAAGAGAAATACCCAAGATTGTGGTGTCCTTGCTCACTTCGAGGATGCCAATGGTACCATGGAAGGTTATTGTGGCTTGATCCAAGATATTTTGAAGCTTGACTTCAGACGATTCTTTATATATGTACTGGATGTGAAGTGGTTTAAAGAAGTGGTAACAAATGGTGAGCATTGCACAATCAGACGTCATCCAAGTGGTTTTGTAATCATTGACTCTACAAAATTTCACCAAAACAAGAATGACACATTAGTACTACCTCAACAATGCGAGCAGATATATATGCAAAAGCTAATTTTTTAATATGTATACATGTGATACATATATACAATATAATAAGTATTTAAGTTTCTTGCTTTTGTTCTTTAAATACAGGTTGTGTATCATCCAATGGTAAACAATAACGGATGGTGGTATGTCATCCCAATATCTAATTGTTCAAAACCAATATATGGTAATATTACCGACATGGAGATAGCAGATGACAATCCAACAATTAATGATAATGTGCATGATGACACCATAATGGATGATATGCGTGATATAGTACAAGATGAACCTCACGAGGATGTTCAAGGAAACGCACAAGAAGACAATAATGTGATTGTTGATGATATTGATGAAGTTATTGAGCAATATAGCAACACATCTGATAGTGGGATAGACTTATTTGTTTCGTTACCTCTTGGTAACATAGACCTAGAAGTAGATAGTTTAGCAAGGGCTGATCTCATTGAAGATGAGATGGATCATTCACTGTAATATACTTAATTTGCTTACTGATTCAATGTTTATTCTTAATTCTATGGTTTTTTATCATGCGCACACGTGCATACTCAAGAATCAATAGTCAAGTTTAAAGCTAAATTGAATTTTCCATAATAAAAAGGAAGTATTTTTTATCATCTTCAAGTAGAGAAACACTATAAGATATAGGCCTTATACCAACGTTTAAAGCGACGAAAATACAAACAACAAAATTTTTCCCCGTTGTCGCAAAAAGCATCGTTATTAACGATGCCATAGAAACGTCGGTATTGGCGTCGCTATTGGCGTTGCATTTGCGACGCCAATAGCGACGCTAATACCGACGTTTTGAGACATGCATAGGGACAGCAATAGCAACGCGAGCAGTAAAATTTACGACGCTAATAGCGACGGTAACAGGGATAAATTTTTTTTTGTGGCAGGGCAGTATAGCACTATGTTCCTTATGAGAGCCATACAAAATATTTTCTGCACTACTGTGTACAAAGCGCTTGCAAACAAAAAGAATGTATACTGAAATCATAAAACTGATACATGAAATAAATACATGATCACATAAAAAGCGATTGGTATAATCATGGTAGGATATCACTAATACATAGAAAATGTCTACATAGATCAGGCGACTAAAAAATAAAGGTGTGTGAGCTCCAGGGATCCAAGGGCGATCGACAAATCCTCATCCCCCGAAAGCTCGTCCCACCGCAAAGGAGCATCGAACGGACTCTGCAGAAAAAGAAACAACACATCAATCTATACAATAATGCAATCAAATATCTCATAGTAACTACGGACAAGAAAGATGAGTGACTTATAGGGCCGCCGCGTCTATACAATCGGTCGATCAATGCATTGAGACCATGCCTCTCTGTATATCGAGTCTCAAGGCCGGTCGGATCGCGATTTGTAATGGAGTGCTGCAAAGAAAAAAAAATGCTAACTGTTAGAAACATGATTGTCAGTACAAAGAATATTTCAAAAAAACAAACAAGAAAAACAAAAGAAAAACAAAAGAAAAACTTACAAAGTCCTCCAAATATGTCCTGTGGCCGCCACTCCCAAGATGATGGACCACTCCGACCTCGAGTCGTGCCCTCGCCGCCTCGCGCTGCTGACTCCAACATCTTGGAGAATCTGTAGCCTCCTCCCTCAGTCGGCGCCAGTCGTCTGCATCTAACCATTGGGGCTTTGCAGTCTCACTCTTGATTGCCTTGCATGCGTCGGATCATCTATGTGACATGTATACACGCATGCAATCCATCATCCAGCCTATAGAGAATCTATCTACTGCAGCTAGCACTGGAAACTCCTCGTGCAAGGATGCTACTATGTAGTCCTTGCTCCCTTCCGATATGTTTTTCCAATGATCCAAGACGTTGTGCCGAAAAACTTGTTGGCACAAATCTCTCATGCGAGCCATCACCCTCCTCCCCTCATCATTCATGATGATGGCTCCTGACCTACTATCGACCAGATATCCATAACCCCTAGGAGTCTGCCTAAGATGGGTCCTCTCCCATATGCGTCCACACTCCTGGGAATATCCAGGAGACCCCTCTGCATCTGGTGTACCGGCGGGGGTAATCTCTCTCGGAGTGGCACCCAAAGGGGTGCCACCTGTGCTGACGGCTGCGCAAAAGCCAGAGTAATTGGAGTAGACGTCTCCACAAGTGTGACAAATCCTGGAGGTGACGCAGCTCTAGCTGAACAACGAGATGGAGACACCACATCTGTGTCTCCACAGTAGCATCCCCCTGATCCCAATGCACTCCCTCCCTCTGGCCCAAGTCATGAGCGTCGAGATCGTCTGCTCGAAGCCGAAGCATCAGATCGCGCTGAAGCAGATCTAGCAGAGTGCCCTGATGAAGAACGAGACAAGTTGTGAGTGTCGAGATCGTTTGCTCGAAGCTGAAGCATCAGATCGCGTTGAAGCAGATCTAGCAGAGCGCCCTGACGAAGAACGAGACAGTACCTGGTTTGCCATCTCTTTGAATCTCGCGAGCTAGTATGGAGACATGTGTGCGAAGATGTCCTGTAACTCCTCATCACTCATCCCTCGACTCATCCTAAAAATGTCACGTGCACATATAAAAAATGATGTTATAATAATCAATTTAAATCATACAAAGCATAGTAATATAAATCATTTTAAAAAAATCTCACTTAAAATGCATATCTTATGTACCTTTATAAGAGATTGGTCAATGAATTGAGTAAGTGGATGGTCCAAGTATGAAGTATCCTATGGTCCCATGTTAATCTCCTGACACAACTCTACATACACTGGAAGGTCGATAGACATATCACCACAAAAGAATGAGTCCGCCTCGTTCTAAAAAAATTCTTGGACTCCTGTATTTCTATCATTGTTAGCCGATGCTGGCTCCAAGCTTTCGATGGCCTCCACCCCTTGCAACATCGACCCCTCTATTTGCATATTATCTTCATCTATGCTCGGAACATCGCTTTGATCATATACTCTTGCACTTCGGGGAGTTGAAGGTATAACATACCACCATCGAGGTTGTCGGGGGTTCGAATAGAAGATTACCTGTTCACAAACACATACAAGAGAGTTCAAACCATTGTGACATAAGCCATGTCGTAATACAATTAGCAAGCAAATGACTCCATGCACCTGTTCACAATGGGCTGGCAACACAAAGGTGTCGCACAAATCCGTCCATTTTTTTTCGGAATCTATTTCGAGAAATCCAGATGGACCTTGTCGAACTGTTGCTCAAGCTCCTCCAAGTACCTCTTTGAACCATTGCACATCGAATAATATCATGGAGAAGCTACGGTAATCCACCGTAATAATACTTCGCAAGTTCCCAAAATACTCCATCTCATCCACAATCGTGTTTGGATCCGTTGCTCGTCGCCGGCTCTCTTGCTCGAACCTTGCCATGACACCACAGTCCATTGTGGAGCGCATTTTGTCAATACGCTCCACGCGAAAATGCCGTTCGTGTGACCATGTTGCACTATATATTTTGTACTGTACATTGAAACACTCAAATTAGTCGTAATAATACTTTGCAAGTTCCCAAAATACTCCATCTCATCCACAATCGTATTTGGATCCGTTGCTCGTCGCCGACTCTCTTGCTCGAACCTTGCCATGACACCACAATCCATTGTGGAGCGTATTTTGTCAATATGCTCCATTCGAAAATGCCGTCCGCGTGACCACGCTGCACTATATATTTTGTACTGTATATTGAAACACTTAAATTAGATGTCACATATAAAATTTAGATACAACAGATTCTAAACCCCTCATCACCTTTGGACTACATCCCCTCGAGAATTCCCACTCCTCCATTGAGACCTCTGTCCCTTCGCGAGATGCTGTGGTCAAGGCTCCATGCAACCATCGCGTTGACATAAACCGTGGCATCTTCTCCATGCCTTTGGGATATCGAATCGATCGATGATGCGTACTACGTCGGAATTCAGCTCGCGCTTCCTCTCGATCTTGCCTTGCAATTTGGTACTTGGCGAGCCACGTCTCCATGGAGGCATGCTGCGACATACAAAAGCGATTCACCTTCTCTTCCATTGAGGCATCCATTCTTTTTTCTACCCCATTTCCAACCACCACATCTCCAGTCAGTCTATCATCGTCCTTCAGCGACCATAGCATTTTATTGTCTGGTTCCACCGTTGGTAGGCATTGTGAAATATGCACTAGCGCCTCAGACACCAACCAACTTTCGGCCATGCTACCTTCTGGCCGAGCTTGTTGTTGCACAAAGTCTTTCAGGGTTTTCATGAAGCGCTCCAGGAAGAACATCCATCGCGTATGGACAGGTCCAACAATCTCCACCTCATCCACAAGATGCACAAGAAGGTAGATTTGTATCGTGAGCATGCTAGTGGGCAGATATTTCTCAAAGAGACAGATCGTCTCCACTACTCCCCACCTCGTGGATTCAATAGAGGACGCCTTAATCTCTTTCTGTGAGATCCATTGCACCAAAGTTGACAACCTGTAAATGGCCCCGCGAATTTTTGGAGTAAGGCATCCTGCGATCGCGATCGGTAGTACAAACTGCCACAAATGAGAAAGCGTTATGAATAATGGCCACATTCTAAATAGCAAAATGCCCACGCTAATTACAATCCATTCGTAACACAAACCTGACATATCTTATGCCAATCATGGGATTTTAGCCCCGACAATTGGTCGTCTTTAGAAAATGCGGACCTAAGAGAACGCATCATACCCGTCGGAGTGCGGATAGACTTGATTACTTGCTTCACAATGCGCTCTTCTTTAGTGGAAAAAACCCAAGGAGCGCGAGGAAGCTGCACGTGACCATCAGCACTCGACTGTGGCCAAAGCGCCTCCATCTTACCTACCTCCTTCAAATCCATTCGTGCCCCTATAGTGTCTCTCTTTCCTGTGATGTGGTCCCATAGCAAGCTGCCCACATTCTTGAAAATATGCATGGGATCCAACAAGTGGTTGACCTGTAAGTGGGTCCAATATGGCAACTCGTAGAAAACTGAGAACTGCCGCATTCCATTTGGATGTGATTCCGCGTGGACCATTTTCAGCTTGTACCAGCTTGCGGCGTTCATACGTATTGGAGGTCGTCCAAGGAAACCTTCCCTGAGTTCATGATCCTCCGGCAAGAAAGCAATGTGTCCTTGATATACCATCTTCTTCATGGTTCGTGACCTTCGGGAGTCTAATTGTGGCCCGCACAATGGACATGCATGATAACCTGAGGTAACCAGACTTGTTCCAACACCATGACCTAGTGAATACTTGATTGAATGAGATAAAATATAGATATTACTAGCGAGAACGGAGGCCTGCTCACCTGAGCACTCTCCCAATCTTGATAAGTCATGCATCGTCCACATGAGAATGGCTCAAATATTGGTTGACCGCCGACCATCGCGCCTGCTCATATCTTGCACATTGACCCCCTCCTCCCACAAAATCTTAAGCTCATCGACTAATGGACGAAGATACACGTCCATATTTTTTACTTTGTAGCGGCCTGGGACGAGCAAGATAAGGATGAGATGTCCTTTCTTCGTAGAAAGCCATGGAGGGATGTTGTAGTTGACAAGGACTATAGGCCACACACTGTAAGAAGTTGAGCGTAGACCGAATGGGTTCACGCCATCCACTGCGAGACCGAGCCGAAGAGTCTTCAATCGAGATACTCGGCACCCATCATATAATGGTATGGATACTTCCTCTCTAAGCGGATCAGAAGTCTTGACATCCATGGGAATCAATGCATCGATCATTGCCTCCATCTAAGGCTGCAAGATTGTAGGTAGGACTGGAAGGTTGTCTGTCTCCTCTGGCATTGACGGTATAGATTGGCCTTGCGAGTGGTGGATTGGCTCCTGGACTCCATCTATCGCACGCCATCTTGTCTACGTTACAACAAACAATTTAATGACTTGTAATACAATTTGGGAAAACGAGGCTCAAATGGATAGCTTTATGGAGATGTATGTCAAGTTGCAAGTTGACCATAAGCTCTTGCTTGAGAGGTTTTAGCCTCTCCAAGAGGTTGAGAAGCAAATTTTGAAAAACATTGAGGTTGATATTGATGCATCCATGGTGTTGAAATCTAAACTTCAAGATATAAGAAATGCTTTACTGATTGATGTAAAAAATGCATGGGACATAGTAGTTGAGAGATTTATTGATGTTATATCTTGGCCATATACCATGCTCAAGGATTTGTTTGTCCCGGTAGATAATTATTCATTATTGTAGAAAAAAAAAGCATTGTTTCATAAGGTTCATGGGTTGAAGACTAAATGCTTGGACTTGACTAAAAGATTGGATAATGCCTTAGATGCTAAAAGGAAAAGTGATGAATATGTTACTTCATCATTGCAACAAAAAGATTGGTGACAAGGATGCTATGATTAATGAAGTTCTTCACGAGATGAATATAGAGTTGAAGGAGATGGAACACGATTCTTCTTTGGGATTTAGTGGTGATCAGTCAATTATTGAGGTGTCTTCTTGTATGGCCATTATACCTTATATACCTAGCTACGATCTCTAGGTTATGTACTTTGAGTATCTTAGAGGGGATCTACTAGGATTACTTATACAACTGCACTAGAGGGCTTTGAGTATAAGTAATCGTAGTTAACAAAATTTATGAGTATCATTGAGGATCTCTTAGTCTAATAATAAATCCGTCTCAACAAAAAGCATCTTAGTAATGTGGTTTTTTTGTCCTAGGTCCATGTATAAAAATTAATGCCATCTATGAAATTTATCAACTTTTATTGTAATGATTGGAAGACATCAAATGCAACAATGTAATACAAGGTTACCATATCAAAGATAATATCAAATAGTAAAAATGTTTGTGCCTGTGTGGGGGTGTGTGTGTGTACCATAGTTATAAAATTTGTTCCAATCAATTATACTCATAGTCATAACATTTGAAGAAAATATCCTATGCTCAATTTAAGGGATTCTTCTTCTATGGCAATACTTTTGGGTTCATTTTGATAAAGTACCATAATGATCATTAGCTAGGGGATCGTTTTGTTTTAGTCCTTCCGTTGACTAGTTGGCATGATTACTAATTTGTTATGCCTATAAAGTTAATACAAAAACAAGGAATTATGAATATCACAATTAGATCCCCTACTTGGACATTATGAAGGATATGACCAATTTTAAGCCATCTTAAAGAGTCACCAATGTACGTGGCCCATGGTAAAGCACATTGCATACCATTATTGATAAGCCTATTATCGTGCATCTTAAATCTTCTAATTAGACTTTATAAAGTGTATGACCAATTTTTAGCCCTCTTAAGGAGTCGATGTAATGGTACCCATAAAAAAAGCAAAGTGCATACCATTACCATAATCATGGATATGTTATTGTTCCAATATATACACACACAGGTGGACTACATCTTGAGTAGACAAAAGCTATCCATTTGAGTTACATACATCTCCATAAAGCTATCCATTTGAGTATACATCTCTTTCTCTTTCTCTCTCTCTCTCATTTCCTCCCCCCTCTCTCTCTCTCCCTCTCCCTCTCTTTCTCTCTCATTTCCTCTCCCTCTCACAATATATCTTAACACTCTCCAAAAGCAAAAGGGAGAGCGAGAGAGAGAATGCACTCTCCCTCCCTCTCCCTCTCCCTCTCCCTCTCCATCTCCCTCTCTTTCTCTTTCTCTCCCTCTCTCATTTCCTCCCTCTCCCTCTCCCTCTCCCTCTCCCTCTCCCTCTCCCTCTCTTTCTCTTTCTCTTTCTCCCTCTCTCTCTCTCTCTTTCTCTCCCTCCCTCTCCCTCTCCCTCTCTTTCTCTCTCATTTTCTCTCCCTCTCACAATATATCCTAACACTCTCCAAAAGCAAAAGGGAGAGCGAGAGAGAGAATGCACTCTCCCTCCCTCTCCCTCTCCCTCTCCCTCTCCCTCTCCCTCTCCCTCTCCCTCTCCCTCTCTTTCTCTTTCTCTCCCTCTCTCATTTCCTCCCCCTCCCTCTCCCTCTCCCTCTCCCTCTCCCTCTCCCTCTCTTTCTCTTTCTCTTTCTCTTTCTCTCCCTCTCCCTCTCTCTCTCTCTCTTTCTCTCCCTCCCTCTCCCTCTCCCTCTCTTTCTCTCTCATTTCCTCTCCTAAACAAGTAAAAGAGAAAGCGATTTAAACCTTAAACAAGCAAAAGAAGGAGAGAGGGAGACTCACCGATGAGATATGGCGACTATGGGGCGGCTCCTCTTCGCGATGAAGACTCCTCCTCTCCTTCGCGAACAACGGTGGCGGCAGCGGCGGCAAATCTTCTTTCTCTCCTTCTCTCACGACGGTCGCTCTCTCCCTCGCTCTCGCTCTCAAAACACAAAACACAAAAACGCGAAATAAAGCCACACTCGGTTTCGGCCTATTTTTTCCCTATGGAGCGTCGCTATTTGCGTCGCAAATAGCGATGCCGCTACCCGCGTCGCTACCCGCCGTCGCTATAAGCTTAAATCCTTGTAGTGAAATTACAAGATACATATTGCAATGCTTGCTACTAATTGTATAATAAGGTTTCTGTTGCTTGCCGCTAATTACTTATATCAAGCTTGTCAACTGGAGGAACTGCCATTCATTAGAGAGCAATGAAAAAATAATTATTAACTCTGGTTTTTTTATTCAATGATTCAATGTGTATTCTTAATTCTATGGTTTTTATCATGCGCACACGTGCATGCGCAAGAATCAATTTCAGATGATTAAATAATTATTAACTTTGGTTTTTTAATTATATTAATTCCAATTTTAGGTGGTTAAATAATTGCATGTCTGGTGGCGCGTCTATATTGGCGTCTATTTACGCGGATATATAGACGCAAAATTCGCGTCTATTTACACGCACTTTTACACGCACATATAGACGCAATGATAGACGTGCCCGACTTTGCGCATCTAACATGCGCGTCTATGCCTCGTTTCTATTGTAGTGATACTTGGATCGATCGAAAACACTGGAATCAACACACTTGAGCTCCTCTGTGATCCAAAGCTCCCTCTCTCTTTCCAATGCCCTATCCATGTCTACATTCACCTTAATCTTGTTCCTCTTACTAGTATTTAACCCAAGGTTTCATTTTTTGCCCTTCTTTTCCTTGTTTCAACATGCTATACAGTAGCAAAACCCTATTGTGTGCTCACACTGTTTTAATCCTATCCTACCTAATGCAATAAAAAAATCGCCAGATAGCATTCACGCTTATTTAGCCTACTCATCCACATATCCAAACCCAAAAATACTTACTTACTTCCATCAATTAACACACCTAAATCTCCCATCTACCTCAAGCTCCGGTGCTTGACTCCATTTGTCCCAGCAACGGAACCAAAATGTAGAGGTGAGCACAAGCTCTATTTCCAAGACCCAGGGATCGCTTATTGTTCAAGTGTTTCAAGAGAGCACTAATGGCTACCTCTGATCACATAGTCGACGTGCCATCCCTCTCTATGACTGTAGTGAGCTTACCTTGATGCCCGATTGAGTTTCTTCCTCTCTCGAGCACTCTGATAGCTCCACGATTCTTGATGCAAGCTCAAGCATCCTCAAACCTCCACCTCCAAGCTCAATCCTCCATAGTCACATGCAACAGAAGAAGAAGAAGAAGAAGAAGAAGAAGAAGAAGAAGAAGAAGAAGAAGAAGAAGAAGAAGAAGAAGAAGAAGAGAGGAGATGGTGGAGAGCTTCACCTCCTTGATCCCTCACCCTCACACCACCCTCACACACTCACTCCCTCACACTCTCACACTCCCTCCTTCAAGCACACACAAGCAAGCAAAGATAAGAGAAGGAGAGAAGAATAAGAGTCCACTTTGCCACACACCAAAGAATGAGCTCTCATTCATCTTTTGAACTTTATATACAAAACCCTAAATCTTCCAACTTGGGCGGTCATCCCTTTTTCCATGGTCGGCCATAGTGTAGGCCCTTTTTTCCATTGTTCTCCTATCTTCCTAGCTTCCTCTTATCACCCATCTACCTTTGCAATTTGCACGGGTGGCACTTTGAAAATAAATCATGGTGCACCTTGCACTCTTTTACAAAAGTATTAACTTGTTCTTTTTCTTGTGCGTCTTTCTCCTTGATTTAGGACTTTCCTGGCACACGTGTGTTTCCATGTTTTTCTTGGTGTGCCTTTGTCTTTCCATTTTATTTTTTCCTTGGCATTGTCTTCTACTTTGGATTTTCTTGATTTTTCGCCTTGTTCGTCTGAGGGTTAACACCCTATCACACAAGCTGAAAGAAGGTGATGGGGTGGATATCAATTTTAGGCCTTAATGCAAGGGTTAAGATGAAGTTGGCATTGTTGGAGGACAAAGGCATATTGGATGAAGAGATACTAACACTATGGAATTATCATCGGGGCATTACCATCAGGGCCATTTGGGCCAATAGGAATGCTAAAATATGATCTAGTGTTTCAGTAGATTGCAAGAGAAGCGCTTGCGATGTGTGGAAAGATGAGGAGAAGAGCTTTAAAGTGAGGGTACAAGCTCCTTAGGAAGATGATTGTTTGAAGCCTATGGGAACCTTTTTGAAGCGTGGTAGTATCTTTATGGATAAACCTCAAAATACTTTGTGATAGAAATATCAAACTAAACCTTCGCATTAAAAAAAAGAGAGAGAAAGAGATTTATGTTTTAATTTTGGCAAGGGCATGGTTGCACATGTGGATATTCATACTACGTTTAATCAAGGGTTAACAATGGGGCAGGAGCTAGAGTACTGCGACATAGGATGACACACATGAACTAGATGAAGTCCATTATTGCATCTATCGACCTTGCAATAGGTCTAGTGCTGGATGTTGCTTAAAAACCATGGGGGAATTTCTTGACATAAAGAGGGCTCACATTAAGCATAGAGTGTGGTAGCCATAGGTGGGGATTGAGAGCCAATAGATATACAAATGCGGCTCACTGTTCATCACAATATTCCAATTAGCAACGTATTAAAGGTAGCTTTTGAGCATGTGCAGTGGCTTTTGATAGTCTATACATTGCATAGCTCTTGATCGTGTACACGATTGTTCTGTTATCTATGGATGAGAATAGGGATGGTAGGGCTACAATTTTTAGTGATGACATAGCCATCAAAAGCCTTGCAATAGAATCTAAATGAAAATTTTTTGTTTTGCAAGTCCATGGGGTAGATGCTATGATTGAAGAAGATAAAGGCAGAGGTTGCATTGTAACTCGAGAAAATTTCCTTTTGCAATTGCAGTCTTCTTTACCAACTATTATGACAGGAACATCATATTTTGTAACTTGTACAATAGGACTAGATCCTTCACTTATATGTGTAACATCTTGTCTACATTGGATCCATGATGTAGCACTGCAAGAAGCATTTGATTTTGCACACAATATGCATCATTGTGCTCCTACTAGTAGTTGAGGTCAATAATGTCCAGTACTTTGATAGTGGTGCTTCTAATCACATTATCTCTCACAATGTATTGTTTATCTCTACATGTGACGGAAGGACAACATTGGTGTGGATAGTCCTAGACAAAATAAAAGTTGCTAGAGTATGAAAACATGGCAGATGGCTCTTGGGGATGTGAGCAGGCAAATTGAAGCCATCAGGAGGGCTGCCCAAACAATAGCGATGGCTTGAGTTTTGACACTTAACTCAACAATCAATACCCAAGGACTAAGATGGTTACAGCAACAAAACAATTACAATAGGTTAGTAGTAGCAAATGTCAGTACCTCAAATACCTTCTTAATTCCTTGAACTAGCAGATAATAGCCTAAAATTAAGACATCATCAGATTGCAGCAGTAGTAGCACCATTGGAGCAACTATAATTTATTACAACCAAGTCAATTGGTAGGAGTGATCAATAGGGAATACAAGCAGATATTTTTACCAGGTTGGGATTTGCAGGTACTTTACTGCTTAGGGATGGTCTATTGAATTTATGTAGTGAGTATGTTTGCTAAATATGTTTCACTTAAGAATATGTGTGCTAAATATGCTTAACTTGCAAATGCAAAAGAGATTTGGAGTATGTCATCATGAAATGCTTGAAATGCAGGATATATACAATATGGGTTTAGAGAGCATGCCTTCACATATTATGAGTAGATGCAACTTGAGGGTGTCTTTGCCTTTGCTTGTGTCTTGAAGGCTTATCGTGCTAGGAAAAGGATATTATTGATGGCATTGCATTATGGTCCCATTTTGGCATCTGGTGTTGGTAGAGACCATCTTGTACATATATATGATGTTTGCAGGTGTTGTGACTTATGTACATTCATAGTATGTCATTCCTTTGTCAACATGGTGGTCATTTAATTCACTTTCAAAGTTCATGTTTTGGAGGCATATATTTTTATTGTCTTCTGCTATTGAAGAGTTTGTCTTATAGAGTACTTCTTTGAGCACGCTTGATTTTTGAATTCAAAAACTTTGATGTTATCGAGACATTAGATGATCATTCAGCTTCAATCACTACAGCAAAATTTACTTGCGGTGGTTTCAAATTGCTGAGTGCTAGTGTAGACAAGTATGGATTCCTCCTAAATTCATGGTTTTCACTCTAGATTTTAAGATTCTCAAGTCTATTTTGTCTTGGCCCAATCGTAAAACCACTTGCTTGTAGATCAGTGGTGTTTCAAAACATAGAGGCAATGGCAATGGGCATCAAGCATACACGTTATCATGAATAAATGTCTTCTTGTGGTGCACTTTATGATATAGACATTGATCTATACAACAAGCTAGCAGTAACTATTGGACAGGTTGGAAGTTATTTTCATGGAAGGTTACCACAAGTCTTATATTGAAACATGATTGGCTAGCATGTTAAGTTATTTGTCTTCTATAGTTTCAGGACAAAGCACTTGCTTCAACTAAAACACCACCCCCTCTTGAAGTTGAGCCCATGTTGCCTGGTGACTCACTCCTTGCAAAGGAATGAAAATGCTTGAAACTAAAAGAACACCAGGTAACATTAGACTATGGTTTTATGGTATAGCTTTAGAATGCTCATTGTGTAAGTATTTTTTTGCTCAGTTACTACCAACAATAAAGTCTGATCAAGGATTGCATATCAACTAGGGTATGACTGCTAAGAAGCAGAGTGTGGACCTTGGAAGCATTACAACATATGCTCTCTCCTTGGCCTGTGTCGGGTCTATTAATGGCACAAGACTGAAAAAGGCTACTACTACTAAAATTGAAAAAAGCAATAAAGATATGGCTCCTATTGTTATCAAGTATAGTAGTGTGTTGTTCCTTGGAATTATAATGCCAATGTGGTGGAAGTTTTTCAACTAGCTAACTTACCTATATCCATCATAGTGGCTCTGTTGACAACTCTCAATTTTTTTCAGCAAGGCCCTTGATTCAGAAAATCATTTTTCCCATTTTACTTGCAATGTGAGCTATGTTTACATGCTTGGAAAAGGTCTAGAGCTGTAGCTAGCAATCAGATTACTAGTAACTACCTGTGGAGAGAGCTTGCTTTAAGAGTCAGGATTTTTGAGAGCTACTAGAAGAATGGACTACTATTGCAAAAACAAGGGGAGTCAACTCAGGAGCTTCTATAGGAGACATGTTGGTTAGATTGTTGATTAAAATGAAGATCTCAATAAGGGGCAAAAGTACATTGTGTGCAAACTCTACTTATCGAAAGCATCATAGGTCGAGGCCAAATGTATGAGATATGTGCAAGGTAATCATTTGCATACACCAAGGAAGACAAGGATGTAGAGGAGGATGTTGGGTCTACTTGGAGGAAATGGAGGCTGCTTCATAGTACTTCTACCATTACCAAGGTATATTGAGCTTGTATTGTCATAGGCACAAGTTGTTAAGAGCAGTCTTTTCCATTTTGATTACATTTCATTCTATGGTGTCTCTTGCCTTAAGGCTACATGGAGCCTTATGTATCGAACGAGATATCATTCACATGCTAAAAATTGGGGCTTTCATACCATCACAAAATAGGAGCGATGATGTCTAGCAATGGCACTCTATAGCATTAGTAGATCTTTGAAATGGAAGGGATGATACATGCTCTTTGACTTTATTGATTTGTTGAATTATATTCTCATGAAACTTGACTATCTTTGCTTTCATTTTGAAAAATCTTGTGGCTGGCAAATTTACACCAACTGTAGACTCTGGCACACTGGTTGAAAAATGTGGGTGAAATCCTTGAAGTTGCTGTCACACAGCATGGAGACCTTCACTTACAAGTCACAACTAGCATAGTGACTACAGGTTCTAAGTTTAAAAGACTTAGAATGCTCAGTGTGCTGAGGTTTACATTGGTAACTTTACAAATACTTCACAGTCTAGATTTTGCATCATGCTCTCCAACCTATTGATGCATTATGCACCCCCCCCATATCTGCAAGTGCATCATACTCTATCGTCTAATCTGGTCATGTGGGGAATCTCCCCTAGCACATTGCACCACCCTCCCTTGTTGCTTATAGGCATAAATCCCACTTGTGTGCTGATGAGTCACCTCCTTGAAGGAAACAGGGAGTGGAAAGGAATCACCTCATATTTAGACCTAGTCCCACCCTCCCTGATTGATCAATACAAAGTTTGGATTAGTTTTGGGTTGTGTAAAAGTGTATCTTCCATGTTGGTCTATTTTTCTCCCATTTTGGGTTGTTTGGGGCAGATCTGAAGGAGAACTTAGTTGTGAGTAGGGGGTAGGTGCTAAAGCTCTATGACAATAGGGCAACCTGATGTTATGCAGATTTTAGGGCTGCAAATGATAAGATGCCCTAAAAGCAAGGTTATTGACAATTGTTGGTTCAAAATTAGGGTTTTAGATAGCAGCAGAACTCTAAACACCAATAGGTGACCTTATTTTTGCTCTCTGAAACAATAGAGGTTGTTGTTACAGCACTTTCGTGGTAGCATATTGAATGTGTCTCTCTCCTCTATTGTGTTCTCCCTCATCTTAGCAAATTTGAAGATATTCAGCATTGTTTTGCTCAAATTAGGCCTAATTACTACTATAATTACAAATTTTCTACTGTCTTGAGAAGTGCACCATTGAATATTGGCCATTCACAATTTTGCTCACTTGTTTGAAGGTGGACAACTCTTATATGCTCTTGGAGGTTTGGCAACAATGATGGCTCATTGGCTTCTTTTACTTGGATAGCAAGCATTGGAGAAATAGAATCTTTAGGTTGCAGTTAGGATTACTGACAAGCCTAGGAGAGACAGGTTGATAGGGAGTTTGGAGGATGCAGAGTAGTCAGAGGATCGATTTAGGACTACAAAGAAAAATAAGTGTATTTTGCATTGTGCTTGGAAAAAGCACCTCAACATAGGCTTTAGCCTCTTAGACCTCCAATGCGGGTTTAGTGGTAAGTGATGATTCAAAACAACAACCATGAATAGGGAGTAGCAGCAAAAGCATGTGCTTTAGCATGAAGAGCGAGGTGTCCACCTGGAGCACCCAGATTAGGTCCAAGCACAAGTTAGAACTCAACTAGCAAGAAGAACTTTTGAGAAACAATATCCTAGCAGCAAGGAAGTAAAATATAGGTGGAGTGAAGGCTCAAAATAGCCTAGTCAGGAGCATCCCCAATCATGCATGTTGAGGTAATTATGCAACTATAGTAGCTACAAGACGTGCCTTCAATTTAAACTATAAATGAGGGCAACAAGCAACACCATCTAGGAATAGAAACACAGCAATTGTAGCCTTTAGAACTACAAAACAATGTAGGGGAGGAGTTGTTTCGATCTAATCAGCAACCCACAAGCACTACATGACACAAGAGCGGTCTCAAGCACTAGAGAATGCAGCACCCACTAGAAACAATGCTTATTGTACATTGCTGCTAGCACAACTAATCTAGTATGGATATACTACCTGAAATCTAACTACATCGCCCCCCTTTGTAGGGCCTAGGTAGGTTAGACCGGCCTCCCACTCATTCAATAGACATGGCATTTCTAGTTGACCAAGCCAACTTGGCTCATTCACTTCATCACTCATTCAACAAATCTTGAAGAATTGCTCTGTGACTTCGCAAGAACCTTTCTTATGTTTCATAGAATAAAGGTATGCATTCCTCGTCTCTAAGAAGGCTTTTTAATTTTGCTTCCCAGTGAATCATTGTGTTTTTTCAATTTAGGTGTCTTAATTGTGTATAATAGAAGGAGACACCATGAGGGCACTATTCTTTGTAACGATTAATTTGGAGCACATCATGGCCATTGACTTGTATATAGCAAAAGAAATGTTTTTTTGCAAGGAAGGAGAGTGTTGCAAGTATTGAGAAGACTCCATAGATTTTGGCAGCTCTTGATAGCTATTATACTTAGTGGGTAGCCATTACAAAGACTAGTTTTAATTGCCTACTCAAATACAAGAGGAACACTAATTACATCATGACATCATCATCATCATCATCAACATCTCTATCTATTGCAATAATGGGAGACACAAGGGAGAATGTGATACATGCAGTTGTTTGTTATTCTTGAGAGCTCCAACATGCAATAGCTAAGCTAGGCTAGGCCTTGTTAATCAATCTTAATCATGGTTTTATAATATCCTTATCACATTCTCATGTTTATACATCTTTGTGTATTGTAGAGGGACATGCATATCATAACCATCGATAGCTATGTGGAAGTTCCTGACAACAATGAACAGGCCCTTCCCAATATAAGATTAGAGACATCTTGGTTAGTTTTTTTCGGTCTTATTTTCATCATCTTCCTCTTTCTCATCCTCCAAACTTTCAATTCCTTCTTGCTCATTCTCATCTTCCTCACTCCTTGCCTCACTCTCGTTAGTCTTTAGAGGCTCCTTTGCTGAAATATCAATATTTGTAGACAAGCTTCATTGATCATAATTAATGAAATTGTCTTTGCCCTAGTCTAATATAGCTCTTGCCTTTCCAGCCATGGTCTTCATAGTATTAGAGGAAACGACCCTATTCTCACTAGTATCAGATGGAAATTAATCTTCACAGATACCATAAACCTTTGACTTCAAGGTCCTCTATGACCCCTAGGCATTCGATTCGAGCATGATTATACAATCTAATAAAAAACATGATCTTTCAATCATCTTAATACCAAACTTCTCAACATAAGCTTGTGTGAAGACACACACTTGTGCTCTTGTATCAATAGAAGCTTCTCCAATGTCCTTATCTTCATATCAAGCATTCCTCGGGGAAGTTACTCATGAATATATGTGTGCATCATGTGGGTTCAAACTAAAGTATTTTTATAATAGCATTTTTATACATTTTTTATATATAGAAGGGTGAAATATAAATGGGTTATTTACAACTTGCATAGAAATATTCAGGAAAAATTCACAAGTAAGGATATTTATAAAGAGGTCTTGAACGCACATGATGTAGAGAATATAGATATAGTAACTTCCTCGAGGGGCATTCACAATAGGGAAAATATCATATAATTCCTTCACACTCAAGATCCTCACTATCCCTCTTTCTTTTCTCTTTATATTAGGGTTAACTAAGCTATTCCACTCTCTCCTCATCTTTGGACATACATTCTTAAACTGACCACAAGGGATGCTAGCTTTCATTCCTGAAAGGTCTTTTTGTATATCATAATCCTCCTCTCCTTGGCCTAAAGGGATGCCAATGGCATGGTAATGTCTCCTATGAGCTTTAGTTCTAGTCACCTACTTTGCAACCTCTTTGGTCTTACCTTTTTATGCCTCAACATCATCCTTTAGCTTTGCTCTCCATCTCTTACATGCCTTGCGAGTCTCTAGTTCATCCCTCTCTACTATCTTTCTCTTAATAGTAGGTGCTACATCAACCCTTTTATTGGTAGCTAGAATACAGTTCAATGCACTATTTCCTTTCTCTTTAAGTGTTGGACCTCTAGAAGCTGAAGGTTCATGCATCTCAATCCTATAGTCATTTTTCCTTTTTGATCAGTTCTTGGGAAGTGGATAATTATCACCTCCTATTCTTCTAGCTTGTGGATAATTTGGGCTTATGTGACCAACCTCACCATAGTTGAAATATGTAGCACATCTTGTAGGGAACTCTTTACCATTTCTCCTAGGTAGTTCACCTTGTGTTCCTTGACTAATAGGTTGTGCAGCTCCGCTTTCCCATTGTCTATGCCTCAAGGTTGCTAGCCTCATATTTTTCAATTTCATGGCTAACTCATGCTCATTTGTAGTTGATGGTTGGGCTCTTGTCTACTTATCACTTGACAATTCTAGCCATTATCTTCTACGAAAGGTTCCCTAACCTCAACTCTTGGATGCTTCTCTCTCGATCTTTCAAACTGATTTCTCTTTTTTAGCTTTTCACTTTTTCTTTCTTTCTCAACTGCTCTCCTCAATGTTTCTTTAACAGTGTCTAGTTCCTTGACATCTAGTTTTTTTCTTACTTCCCCTTGTAATTTTTTCACAAAGTGCTTTACTGTGAGCATGGTTAGTGCTTGCTCTCCATATCCAAGTTACAATTTCAATTGTCACACAATCTCTCAAAGTCTAGGGCAAATGACTCAATGATTTGGCCTTGTTTCCTATTGTATAATTCTATTCTTTTCCATAGCTCTGAGCTAGCGGCTTTAGTCTCCTAAAAACGGTCTAGAAAAGCTTATTTTGTTGGCTCATACTCCAATTGGACTAGAGGGCTTCTTTGGCTCAGTTTTCTTTCATAGGTCTCTACCTAGTTTCTACCCCAAAAGTTGAAACTTAAAGATTTGAAGCTTGACAATTGGTTTGATAAGTCTTTGAATGATGCAACCCAATTCTAGCTTCTCTAGGAACCTTTGAGGATCCTTATCTTTTGGTCCAATACGCTCAAGAAACAAGTTTTCTATCTTTACCTAGTCAAGTTTGGTTAGACTTATGACACTACAATCACTCACAAATTTCCTAAAAATAAGGGAACCAAGGTAAAAGTTAAGGATGAATTTTAGTCCAAAGTCTACTTTTTTGGAGGTTTTCTTGGTCAGTAGGCTAAGTTCTTAGGCTTAAAGCTAAAAAAATAGCCCATATATACAAAATTATGTCGATCTCACTATTATGGTAGCAAAGAGGAGAATCAAATGCCTCTCCCTCTCAAATGACTCATTCTTTGCATTTCTATGTTGGTTTAGAGTCTTGGACTTCTAGCATATATATAAACTTTGGAAATTTATACATCTAGAAAATAAAGAAGAAAGTATAGTCTCTCCGGTTTTCCAACTCTCTTTTGCTTAGTTGGTAGAATAGACTATAAAGCCAAACACACATTCACATAAAAGGGAACTCGGGCTGACCACATGATGCTCAATTCTTCTTCTGTCATTTCAAAATACAATATTAGAAATCTGAATATTGAGCAAAAGGCATCGGCATGTATGCCGCTGTAGCAGGACCGAAAAAGCAGCTTGTATGGTGATCGCTGAACGTGACGTTAACAGTTTCCTACATAAAAACGAACGTCAACACTGACGCACTAGCCCCCAACGTACTGTGGGAGAAAGACGAATATGCCACGTAGTGCTGGATTCTATGGGCCGGTGGTGGCCATGGCCACAAAGGTTGATGCACTGCCACAAGTAAAGTAGTGCAATTCAAAAGCCAACAATCGTGAAGGTTGCAGGAACTATATAGCTCAGGAATCGATACGTAGGAGTTAGTCCGGAGAGAGGGAGAGATTGGTTAATAATAAGTCGATAGGTGACTGCAAGTCGATGTTCGATGGATGCATCATCCCGGAGTTCAGACTTCCAGACAAGCACACTTTCCCAGAGAGAAAGGTTGTAATTGAATATAGATAGAACAGGCCACGTTCGATGATGGAGACAAAGATGCATTTGAAGTATAGTAGATAATAGATTACAGCTTATACTAGTGCAGCTGCTGAAGCTGAAGAATCGGAGCAGCCATTACATCTGGCGGGCTACAAATAAAAATGGTTATTGTGGTTCGTGACACGGTGATAAGCGGGCTGAGCTTGAAGCCTTGAACGTATCCGGCCTCGTCTGCACGTACGATGCCGTGACTCTGCAGTTCAAGGTATTCTACTGCGACGCCATGCGCAACCCCATCCTCAGCCTTCCCCCGCTGGCCGTCTTCTGAGCAGCGCCAGTCAAGATATATGCGCTGTTGCAGCAAGCACTAGTCAGTGTGTGGCTCTTTTCAGTAGTTCCGATATTCGACTTCCTAAGCGACCTTCCGCCTATCCGCTCCCCCACGAATAAGTGAATCACTCACACCAGCTCATATGCTCTTCATCTGATTCTCCACATTGCATATACACGATGTGCGTTGTCCCCTTAATTCGCTAGCTTTTTCAGCGCATTCCTCATATTATGATCTACATCTACATCTACATTACTATTACGGGAGTACACCTTGCTTGCTTCTTCTTCTTTTTTTTTCGTAAAACACCTCGCTTGCTTCTCTCTCTCTCTCGCTCTCTCTCTCTCTCTCTCTCGTCTCACAGCACGTGCGCCTTGGGAGGGGATGTGGGTACGTAATCATGCAAGAGATCTCAGCGAGCTCGACAATTTTCCATATAAATCAGCACTTACACAAGGAGTTTTTATTCAATCCCTACGTTAGGGAATTCCAAAGAACCTAGGAATTTTTCCCATATTTCCTACATATATACGTATGTAGTTCCTATATATAACTAAGAACTTCAATTTCCTATATGTAGTGACAAAGAATTATAGAATTACCTATATATACCTAGGAAATATAATTTCCTATACGAGAATGTAGGCAAGGATTCTATAATTCCCTATATATACCTAGAAAATGCAATTTCCTATATGCAAATGTAGGCAAGGATTGTAGGCTCATGGATAGAATTACCTAAGTTCTCTAAGAACTTCCTATGTAGGGAAATTTAGGAAAACTGAAGATTTGATTTAGATTTCATGGAAATAATAAAGTTTTGGTTAGTAATATAGCATATAGCACTATGATATTAAAACTAGCTTCTGCAAATGCTAATGTTGGGTTTATGTTGAACTATCTCATTTTGCAAACATATTGTTGCTAAAGGTGCTCTAAGTGGACCTTTATATACATTAAAGGAAAAAGAGCATGACTTCAATGTTGCATGTTTATCATTATTTCCCTCAAACTCCATGGAAGTACAATTATCCTAGATAGTTACTATTTTGTAGATGCATGTTCACAATAACCTCTAGAGTCTACATGTATCTTGCTCAAATCTTGAACATGTATTGTAGAGTATGAGTGACGATTTTAAGATGATCACTACAAGATATAGGCCTTATACCGACGTTTAAAGCGACGAAAATACAAACAACAAAATTTGCCCCCGTCATCGCAAAAAGCGTCGTTATTGACGACGCCATAGAAACGTTGCTATCAGCGTCGCTATTGGCATCGCTATCCGCGTCGCAGCGATGCCAATAGCGAAGCTGATAGCGACGTTTTGCGACGCGCATAGTGACGGCAATAGCGACGCGAGCAGTAAAATTTGCAACGCTAATAGCGACGGTAACAGGGATAAAATTTTTTTTGTGGCAGGGCAGCTAGCACTGTGTGCTGTATGAGAGCCATACAAAATAGTTTCTGCACTACTGTATACAAAGCACTTGCAAGCAAAAAGAATGTATACTGAAATCATAAAACTGATACATGAAATAAATACATGATCGCATAAAAAGCGATTGGTACAATCATGACAGGATATCACTAATACATAGAAAATGTTTACATAGATCAAGCGACTAAAAAAAAAGGTGTGTGAGCTCCAAGGATCCAAGGGCGAGCTACAAATCCTCATCCCTTGAAAGCTCGTCCCGTCGCAAAGGAGCATCGAACGGACTCTGCAGAAAAAGAAACAACACATCAATTCACCATACAATAATGCATTCAAATATCTCATGGTAACTACGGAAAAGAAGGATGAGTGACTTACAGGGCCGTCGCATCTATACAATCGGTTGATCAATGCATTGAGACCGTGCCTCTCTGCATATCGAGTCTCAAAGCCTATTGGATCGCGATTTGTAATGGAGTGCTGCAAAGAAAACAAAATGCTAACTGTTAGAAACATGATTGTCAGTACAAAGAATATTTCAAAAAAATAAATAAGCAAAACAAAAGAAAAACTTACAAAGTCCTCCAAATATGTCCTGTGGCTACCACTCCCAAGATGATGGACCACTCCGACCTCGAGTCGTGCCCTCGCCGCCTCGCGCTACTGACTCCAACGTCCTGAAGAATCTATAGCCTCCTCCCTCAGTCGGCGCCAGTCGTCTGCATCTAACCACTCGGGCTTTGCAGCCCCACTCTTGATTGCCTTGCGTGCGTCGGATCGTCTGTGTGACATGTATGCACGCATGCAATCCATCATCCAGCCCATAGAGAATCTATCTGCTGTGGTTGGCACTAGAAACTCCTCGTATAAGGATGCTACTATGTAGTCCTTGCTCCCCTCCAGTATGTTCTTCTAATGATCCAGGACGTTGTGTCGAAAAACTTGTTGGCACAACTCTCTCATGCAAGCTATCACCCTCCTCCCTTCATCATTCATGATGATGGCTCCTGACCTACTATCGACCAGATATCCATAACCCCTAGGAGTCTGCCTAAGATGGGTCCTCTCCCATCTGCGTCCACGCTCTTGGGCATATCCAGGACACCCCTCTACATCCGGTGTACCTACAGGGGTAATCTCTCTCGGAGTGGTACCCAAAGGGGTGGCACCCAAAGGGATGCTACCTGTTGACGGCTGCTCAAAAGTCGGAGTAATTGGAGTAGATGTCCCCATAGGTTTGACAAATCCTGGAGGTGACGCAGCTCCAGCTGAACGACGAGACGGAGACATCACATCCGTGTCTCCACAGCAACATCCCCCTGATCCCGATGCACTCCCTCCCTCTGGCCCAAGTCGTGAGCGTCGAGATCGTCTGCTCGAAGCCGAAGCATTCGATCGCGCTGAAGCAGATCTAGCAAAGCGCCCTGACGAAGAACGAGACAGCTCCTGGTATGCCATCTCTCTGAATCTCGCGAGCTGGTTTGGAGACATGCATGCGAAGATGTCTTGCAACTCCTCATTGCTCATCCCTTGACTCATCCTGAAAATGTCACTTGCACAGATAAAAACAGATATTAGAATATTCAATTTAAATCATACAAAGCACAGTAATATAAATCATTTTAAAAAAATCTCTCTTAAAATACATATCTTATGTACCTTTATAAGAGATTGGTCAACGAATTAAGTAAGTGGATGCTCCAGAAGTATCCTATGGTCCCATGTTAATCTCCTGACACAACTCCGCATACACTGGAATCGATAGACATGTCACCACAAAAGAATGAGTCCGCCTCGTTCTCAAAAAATTCTTGGACTCCTGTATTTCCATCATTGTTAGCCGATGCTAGCTCCAAGCTTTCGACGGCCTCCACCCCTTGCAATATCGACCCCTCTATTTACATATTATCTTCATCTATGCTTGGAACATCGCTTTGATCATATACTCTCGCACTTCGGGGAGTTGAAGGTATAATATACCACCATCGAGGTTGTCGGGGGTTTGGATAGAAGATTACCTGTTCACAAACACGTACAAGAGAGTTCAAACCATTGTGACATAAACCATGTCGTAATACAATTAGCAAGCAAATGACTCCATGCACCTGTTCACAATGGGCCAGCAACACAAAGGTGTCGCGCAAACCTGTTCATTTTTTTTCGGAATCTATTTCGAGAAATCCAGATGGACCTCGTCGAACTGTTGCTCCAGCTCCTCCAAGTACCACTTTGAACCACTGCACATCGAATAGTATCATGGAGAAGCTACGGTAATCCACCGTAATAATACTTTGCAAGTTCCCAAAATACTCCATCTCATCCACAACCGTGTTTGGATCCGTTGCTTGTCGCCGGCTCTCTTGCTCGAACCTTGCCATGACACCACAGTCCATTGTGGAGCGCATTTTGTCAATACGCTCCACGCGAAAATGCCGTCCGCGTGACCACACTACACTATATATTTTGTAATGTACATTGAAATACTCAAATTAGATGTTGCATATAAAATTTAGATACGACAGATTCTAAATCCCTCATCACCTTTGGACTACATACCCTCGAGAATTCCCACTCCTCCATTGAGACCTCTGTCCCTTCATGAGATGCTGCGGTCAAGGCTCCATACAACCATCGCATTGACATAAACCGCGGCATCTCCTCTATGCCTTCGGGATATCGAATCGATCGATGATGCGTACTACGTCGGAATTCAGCTGGCGCTTCCTCTCGATCTTGCCTTGCAATCTGGTACTTGGCGAGCCACGTCTCCATGGAGGCATGGTGCAACATACAAAAGCGATTCACCTTCTCTTCCATTGAGGCATCCATTCTTTTTTCTACCCCATTTCCAACCACCACATCTCCAGTTAGTCTATCATCGTCCTTCAGCGTCCATAGCATTTCATTGTTTGGTTCCACCGTTGGTAGCCATTGTGAAATATGCACTAATGCCTCTGACACCAACCAACCTTTGGCCATGCTACCTTCTGGCCAAGCTCATTGTCGCACAAAGCCTTTCAAGGTTTTCATGAAGCACTCCAAGAACATCCATCGCATATGGATAGGTCCAGCAATCTCCACTTCGTCCACAAGATGCACAAGAAGGTAGATTTGTATCGTGAGCATGCTAGTGGGCAGGTATTTATCAAAGAGACAGACCGTCTCCACTGCTCCCCGCCTCGCGGATTCAATAGAGGATGTCTTAATCTCTTTCTGTGAGATCCATTGCACCAAAGTCGACAACTTGTAAATGGCCCCGCGAATTTTTGGAGTAAGGCATCCTGTGATCGCGATCGGTAGTACAAACTGCCACAAATGAGAAAGCGTTATGAATAATGGCCACATTCCAAATAGCAAAATGCCCATGCTAATTACAATCCATTCTAACACAAACCTGACATATCTTATGCCAATCATGGGATTTTAGCCCCGACAATTGGTCGTCTTTAGAAAATGCGGACCTAAGAGAACGCATCATACCCGTCGGAGTGCGGATAGACTTGATTACTTGCTTCACAATGCGCTCTTCTTTAGTGGAAAAAACCCAAGGAGCGCGAGGAAGCTACACGTGACCATCAGTACTCGACTGTGGCCAAAGCGCCTCCATCTTACCTACCTCCTTCAAATCCATTCGTGCCCCTATAGTGTCTCTCTTTCCTGTGATGTGATCCCATAGCAAGCTGCCCACATTCTTGAAAATATGCATGGGATCCAACAAGTGGTTGACCTGTAAGTGGGTCCAATATGGCAACTCGTAGAAAACTGAGAACCGCCGCATTCCATTTGGATGTGATTCCGCATGGACCATTTTCAGCTTGTACCAGCTTGCGGCATTCATACGTATTGGAGGTCGTCCAAGGAAACCTTCCCTGAGTTCATGATCCTCCGGCAAGAAAGCAATGTGTCCTTGATATACCATCTTCGTCATGGTTCATGACCTTTGGGAGTCTAATTGTGGCCCGCACAATGGACATGCATGATAACCTGAGGTAACCAGACTTGTTCCAACACCATGACCTAGTGAATACTTGATTGAATGAGATAAAATATAGATATTACTAGCGAGAACGGAGGCCTGCTCACCTGAGCACTCTCCCAATCTTGATAAGTCATGCATCGTCCACATGAGAATGGCTCAAATATTGGTTGACCGCCGACCATCGCGCCTGCTCATATCTTGCACATTGACCCCCTCCTCCCACAAAATCTTAAGCTCATCGACTAATGGACGAAGATACACGTCCATATTTTTTACTTTGTAGCGGCCTGGGACCAGCAAGATAAGGATGAGATGTCCTTTCTTCGTAGAAAGCCATGGAGGGATGTTGTAGTTGACAAGGACTATAGGCCACACACTGTAAGAAGTTGAGCGCAGACCGAATGGGTTCACGCCATCCACTGCGAGACCGAGCCGAAGATTCCTTGGCTCTCGCGCAAAGCCTGGGAAGGTAGAGTCAATATGGCTCCATGCGCGCGAATCCGCTGATATTTGTTGAACTCCATCCGTGGACCTATTCTGCGCATGCCACGTTGTCAAGCTCGCCATGCCGGACGTACGAAACATGTGGTTTATGCGGGGGATGAGCAAAAAGTGTCTGAGAACTTTTTGAGAGATGGTTTGCCTTTGCAAGTCCTGTCGATACCTGTGAGCACCACACTTTGGACATGTCTCCATAGTCTCGTATTCTCCTCAAAACAGTATGCAATCGTTGATACATGCATGGATGTTATTGTAGTCCATGCCAAGCTTCCGTAAAACATGTCATGCATTATCACGAGACTCAGGCATGGTATTTGCAGGTGGTAATATATGATATTTTAGTAACCTTAAAAAAATCATAAAACACCTTGAAAAAGCACAAATGTTTGTAATAATAGTGTCAAAAAAAAAATCAATGAAGCCTATGTGCAAGGTACCTGAATAACTCGGTCACACTCGTATCGCTCCACCCGTATTTTGCTTGCATACTTAAGAGTGCAAGCACTGTCTTCAACCGAGATACTCGGCACCCATCATATAATAATATGGATACTTCTTCTCTAAGCGGATCAGAAGTCTCGACATCCATGGTAATCAATGCATCTATCATTGCCTCCATCTCAGGCTCCAAGATTATAGGTAGGTCTGGAAGGTTGTCTATCTCCTCTGGCATTGATGGTATAGATTGGCCTTGCGAGTGGTGGATTGGCTCCTGCACTCCATCCATTGCACGCCCACAAACTCTTCTAATTGGCCGCAAAAGGTGCACTCCCCCTTGGGACGAGACATCACCTCCCTGGATAGAAAATTTGCCAGCAAGACCCAATCTTATTGTATATGGTTTTCAATTAGCTTCCGAGTACAATGCATGATTGATATTAAATTCAAATTACCGTTTGCTGAAAATTCGCAATCGCCTGATCAATGATCTCAAATTGAAACTCGCCAAATCGTCATACGTGTTCTATAGACAATCGGCATTTTCGTCTAATTGCCAACTTGCATTGAGAGCAAGGACATGGGACACGCTGATTAAGATACGCCTCGCGATCTTGAACAACAAGACCTTCTTCGTTTTCCATCTTATCTACATTACAACAAACAATTTAATGACTTGTAATACAATTTGGGAAAACGAGGCTCAAATGGATAGCTCCTCCATGTATGTCAAGTTGCAAGTTGACCATAAGCTCTTGCTTGAGAGGTTTTAGCCTCTGCAAGAGATTGAGAAGCAAATTTTGTAAAACATTGAGGTTGATATTGATGCATCCATGGTGTTGAAATCTAAACTTCAAGATATAAGAAATGCTTTACTGATTGATGTAAAGAATACATGGGACATAGTACTTGAGAGATTTATTGATGTTATATCTCGGCCATATACCATGCTCAAGGATTTGTTTGTCTCAGTAGATAATTATTCATTATTGTAAAACAAAAAAGCATTGGTTCATAAGGTTCATGAGTTGAAGACTAAATGTTTGGACTTGACTAAAAGATTGGATAATGCCTTAGATGCTAAAAGGAAAAGTGATGAATATGTTACTTCATCATTGCAACAAAAAGGTAGGTGATAAGGATGCTATGATTAATGAAGTTCTTCACGAGGTGAATATAGAGTTGAAGGGGATGGAACACGATTCTTCTTTGGGATTTAGTGGTGATCAGTCAATTATTGAGGTGTCTTCTTGTATGGCCATTATACCTTATATACCTAGCTACGGTCTCTAGGTTATGTACTTTGAGTATCTTAGAGGGGCTCTACTAGGATTACTTATACAACTGCACTAGAGGGCTTTGAGTATAAGTAATCTTAGTCAACAAAATTTATGAGCATCATTGAGGATCTCTTAGTCTAATAATAAATCAATCTCAACAAAAACCATCTTAGTAATGTGGTTTTTTTGTCCTAGGTCCATGTATAAAAATTAATGCCATCTATGAAATTTATCAACTATAGTTATAAAATTTGTTAAGGGATTCTTCTTCTATAGCAATACTTTTAGGTTCATTTTGATAAAGTACCATAATGACCATTAGCTAGGGTATCATTTTCTTTTAGTCCTTCTGTTGACTAGTTGGCATGATTACTAATTTGTTATGCCTATAAAGTTAATACAAAAACAAGGAATTATGCATATCACAATTAGATCCCCTACGTGGATATTATGAAGGATATGACCAATTTTAAGCCATCTTAAAGAGTCACCAATGTACGTGGCCCATGGCAAAGCACATTGCATACCATTATCGATAAGTCTATTATCGTGCATCTTAAATCTCCTAATTAGACTTTATAAAGTGTATGACCAATTTTTAGCCCTCTTAAGGAGTCGATGTAATGGTACCCATAAAAAAAGCAAAGTGCATACCATTACCATAATCATGGATATGTTATCGTTCCAATATATACACACACAGGTGGACTACATCTTGAGTAGACAAAAGCTATCCATTTGAGTAGACATACATCTCCATAAAGCTATCCATTTGAGTATACATCTCTTTCTCTTTCTCTCCCTCTCTCTCCCTCTCCCTCTCTTTCTCTCTCATTTCCTCTCCCTCTCACAATATATCCTAACACTCTCCAAAAGCAAAAGGGAGAGGGAGAGAGAGAATGCACTCTCGCTCCCTCTCCCTCTCCCTCTTCCTCTCCCTCTCCCTCTCCCTCTCTTTCTCTCCCTCTCTCATTTCCTCCCCCTCCCTCTCCCTCTCCCTCTCTTTCTCTTTCTCTTTCTCCCTCCCTCTCTCTCTCTCTCTCTTTCTCTCCCTCCCTCTCCCTTTCCCTCTCTTTCTCTCTCATTTCCTCTCCCTCTCACAATATATCCTAACACTCTCCAAAAGCAAAAGGGAGAGGGAGAGAGAGAATGCACTCTCCCTCCCTCTCCCTCTCCCTCTCCCTCTCCCTCTCCCTCTCTTTCTCTCCCTCTCTCATTTCCTCCCCCTCCCTCTTCCTCTCTTTCTCTTTCTCTTTCTCTTTCTCTCCCTCTCTTTCCCTCTCCCTCTCTTTCTCTCTCATTTCCTCTCCTAAACAAGTAAAAGAGAAAGTGATTTAAACCTTAAACAAGCAAAAGAAGGAGAGATGGAGACTCATCGATGAGATATGGCGAGTGTGGGGTGGCTTCTCTTTGCGATGAAGGCTCCTCCTCTCCTTCGCGAACAACGACAGTGGCGGCGACGGCAAGTCTTCTTCCTCTCCTTCTCTCATGACGGTCGCTCTCTCCCTCGTTCTCGCTCTCAAAACACAAAACGTGAAAACGTGAAATAAAGCCGCGCTCTGTTTCGGCCCGTTTTTTTCCCCTGTGGACCGTCGCTATTTGCGTCGGTATTGGCGTCGTAAAACCGACACAAATACCGATGCAAATAGTGACGGCAATACCGACGCACATAGCGACGCTGCTACCCACCATCGCTAATCGTAGTCGCTATAAGCTCAACTCCTTGTAGTGGATTTATGGTACTTGTACATGTGCTAAGTAGAATCTAAGATTTATTATATATAACCATAAAAAATGTAGCTTTAAGTGTCACATATTTATCACTAAGAACTACTATTATGTTCAATATATAAAAAAACATTGAAAGTATTTTGGGGTGTGTTTTAGTAATTTCTAGTTAGTATGTCATGAGCCATGTTATTTAGTATATTGACAATACTGCATGTCATGATTACACTTCCTAGTTTGAGTGGTCTAAGTATAAACTCCAAATATACTTTCTAATCTAGTCACTTAGTGATAGTTTTATAATGTCACATGTGTTTGTTAGTATGCAATCTACAAATGCATATGAATGTTCTTCTATAGATTGGATTATAATACAACAAATATATATTACATTATTGGGTCTTACAATTAATATGAAATTGATAACATATTATTTCTATTTAGAGTCTTGAACACATGTCATACTACTGGCTATCATGGACCTAAAGAAGATGTCAATGGACGAGCCAGTTATATTAGTAAATTATTTTATTCTCCTAATAACTCATGCATTGTACAACATTCCTTTATAAAATTTTGAGGCATCATTTATAGAATCTCGAGGAATCACTATTGTTAAACATCAATTGTGAGGTAATCAAGATATGATTGGCCTTAATCTTGCTCCTATTACTAGTATTTAACCCAAGGTTTCATTTTTTGCCATTCTTTTCCTTGTTTCAACTTGTTATACAACAGCAAAACCCTATTGTGTGCTCAGACTGTTTTAATCCTATCCTACCTAATGCAATCAAAAAATCGCCAGATAGCATTCACGCTTCTTTAGCCTACTCATCCACATATCCAAACCCAAAAATATTTACTTATTTCTGACAATTAACACACCTAAATCTCCTATCTACCTCTGTGCTTGACTCCGTTTGTCCCACAACGGAACCAAAAATGTAGAGGCAAGCACAAGCTCTATCGTCAAGACCCATAGACCACTTATTATTATTCAAGTGTTTCAAGAGAGAACTAATGGCTACGTCTCACATAGTCGACACGCCATCTCTCTCTACGAGTGTAGTGAGCTTACCTTGATGCCGGATTGAGTTTCTTCCTCTCTCAAGCACTCTAATAGCTCCACGATTCTTGATGCAAGCTCAAGTATCCTCAAACTTCCACCTCGAAGCTCCATCCTCCATAGCCGCACGCAAGAGAAGAAGAAGAAGAAGAAGAGATGGTGGAGAGCTTCACCTCCTTGATCCCTCACCCTCACACACTCACTCCCTCACACTCTCACACTCCCTCCCTCAAGCACACACAAGCAAGCAAAGAGAAGAGAAGGAGAGAAGAATAAGAGTTCACTTTGCCACACACCAAAGAATGAGCTCTCATTCATCTTTTGAACTTTCTATGCAAAGCCCTAAATCTTCCAACTTAGGCGGTCATCCCTTTTTACATGGCCGGCCATAGCGTAGGTCCTTTTTTCCATTGTCCTCCTATCTTCCTAGCTTCCTCCTACCGCCCATCTACCTTTACAATTTGCATAGGTGGCACTCTTAAAATAAATCATGGTGCACCTTGCACTCTTTTCAAAAGTATTAACTTGGGCTTTTTCTTGTGCGCATTTCTCCTTGATTTAGGACTTTCCTGCACAAGTGTGTTTCCATGTTTTTCTTGGTGTGCCTTTGTTTTTTCGTTTTATTTTTGCCTTGGCCTTGTCTTCTACATTATATTTTCTCAAATTTTTACCTTGTTTGTCTGAGGGTTAACACCCTATAACACAAGCTCTCTAAAAGAAGGGGATGGGGTGGATTGCAATTTTAGGCCTTAATGCAAGGGTTAAGATAAAGTTGTCATTGTTTGAGGACAAAGGCATATTGGATGAAGAGATACTAACACTATGGAATTATTATCGGGGCATTACCATTAGGGCCATTTAAGCTAATAGGAATGCTAAAATATGATCTAGTGTTTTGGGAGATTGCAAGAGAAGTGCTTGCGATGTGTAGAAAAATAAAGAGAAGAGCTTCAAAGTAGGGGTACAAGCTTCTTAGGAAGATGATTGTTTAAAGCCTATGGGAACCTTCTTGAAGCGTGGTAGTATCTTTGTGGATAAACCTCCAAATACTTTGTGATAGAAATATCAAACTAAAACTTCACATTAAAAAAAAGAGAGAGAAAGAGAGTTATGTTTTAATTTTGGGAAGGGCATGGTTAAGCGCATGCAGATATTCATACTACGTTTAATCAAGGGTTAACAATAGGGCAGGAGCCAGAGTGCTGCCACACAGAATGACACACATGAACTAGATGAAGTCCATTATTGCATCCATCGATCTTGCAATAGGTCTAGTGCTGGCTATTGCTTAAACACCATGGGGGAATTTCTTGACATAAAGAGGGCTTACATTAAGCCACTACAAGGATATGGAGGTATAGCGATAGCCATTTGCGACGTAAAATAGCGGCATCGCTATTTGCATCGCTATTAGTGTCGCATTTGTGACGCTAATAGAGACGGTACTCAGACGAAAAAAACGTGGGCCAAAATCCGAGCGCGTTATTTTGCGCGTATACACGAAAGAGAGAGCAAAAGGGAGAGCAAACCTCTTGCATTTGAGAGGGAGAGGGAGAGAAAGAGAGAAAGGGAGAAAGAAGGCTTCTCACCGCCGCTGCCGCCGTTCGCGAAGAAGAGGAGAAGGTGTATGGAGGGCAAAGAGGAGCCGCCAAACCCTTCTTCGAGCCTTTATGGTGAGTGCATTGTTTATTTTTGCTTTGCTTTTGTGTTTTCTCTCTCTCTTTTACTTGTTTTTTGTACAATTCATGTGTATTGAGAGAAACACCATATTGGGGAATATGAGAATTTCCCATAAGTTTGGGACATGTGGTCAAATCTTTGCATTTCTTATAATTTGAACACTATAACTCTAAATTAAGTGCTCTATAGCTCAATAGATTCCATTTTTCAAGCGCTTTCCAATGATAGGTCACATCATATGGTTTTAAAAAACTTATATGCATGTTATCCAGGTGCCACCTTTTTAATATTCAAAAAATAAAAATTGGGAGATTTCCAAACTCACTAATGTTGTGTTGAGAGGGAGAGGGAGGGAGAGGAAATGAGAGAGGGAGAGAGGGAAACATTAAAAATAATAGGGAAAGAGAGAAAGAGAGGGAGAGGGAGAGGGAGAAAATGAGGGAGGGAGAGGGAGGGAGAGGGAAACATTAAACATAATAGGGAAAGAGAGAAAGAGAGGGAGAGGGAGAGAGAAAAGGAGATGAGAGAGAGAGAGAAAACATTAAACATAATAGGGAAAGAGAGAAAGAGAGGTAGAGGGAGGGAGAGGAAAGAGAGGGAAACATTCAACATAATAGGGAAAGAGAGAGGGAGAGGAAGAGAGAAAAAACATTAAACATAATAGGGAAAGAGAGAAAGGGAGGGAGAGGAAATGAGAGAGGGAGAGGAAACAAAAAACATTAAACATAATAGGAAAATAGAGAAAGAGAGGGAGAGGGAGGGAGAGGAGAGAGAAAAACATTAAATATAATAGGAAAAGAGAGAAAGAGAGGGTGAGGGTGAGGGAGGGAGAGAAAATGAGAGAGGGAGAGGAGAGAGAAAAAGAGAGAAAAAACATTAAACATAATAGGGAAAGAGAGAAAGAGAGGGTGAGGGTGAGAGAGGGAGAGAAAATGAGAGAGGGAGAGGAGAGAGAAAAGGAAATGAGAGAGGGAGAGGAAGAGGAAAGAGAAAGAACATTAAAGATAATAGGGAAAGAGAGAAAGAGAGGGAGAGGGTGACGGTGAGGGAGGGAGAGAAAGAGAGAAAAGGAAATGAGTGAGAGAGAGAGGAAAGAGAAAAAGAAATGAGAGAGGGAGAGGAGAGAGAAAAAACATTAAACCTAATAGGGAGAGAGAAAGAGAGGGTGAGGGTGAGGGAGGGAGAGGAAATGAGAGAGGGAGAGGAAGAGAGAAAAGAAAATGAGAGAGGGAGATGAGAGAAAAAAAACATTAAACATAATAGGGAAAGAGAGAAATAGAGGGAGAGGGTGAGGGAGGGAGAGGAGAGAGAAAAAGAAATGAGGGAGGGAGAGAAAAGAGAAAAAGAGAGAAAAAACATTAAACATAATAGGGAAAGAGAGAAAGAGAGGGAGAGGGTGAAGGTGAGGGAGGGAGAGGAAATGAGAGAGGGAGAAGAAGAGAGAAAAGGAAATGAGAGAGGGAGAGGAGAGAGAAAAAGAAAGAGAGAGGGAGAAGAGAGAGAAAAAGAGAGAAAAAATATTAAACCTAATAGGGAAAGAGAGAAAGAGAGGGAGAGGGAGAGGTTGTTATTTTCTTGTTTGTTGTAGTAGTAGTAGTAGTAGTAGTAGTAGTTTTTTTTTTTTCTGTTTATTATTGTTTAGTTTTCTTGTTTTTTGTTATTGTAGTAGTAGTAGTAGTAGTAGTTTTTTCTTATTTTCTTATTTATTGTAGTAGTAGTAGTTGTTGTTGTTTTTTTTCTTCTTCTTCTTTTCTTGTTTATTATAGTGGTAGTGGTAGTGGTAGTGGTAGTCGTGGTTGTGGTCGTGGTCGTGGTCATGGTCGTGGTAGTAGTAATAGTAGTAGCAGTAGTAGTTGTTGTTATTATTGTTTTTTCTTCTTTTCTTGTTTATTATACTAGTAGTAGTAGTGGTAGTGGTAGTGGTAGTGGTAGTGGTAGTGGTAGTGGTAGTGGTAGTGGTGGTCGTGATCGTGGTTGTGGTCGTGGTCGTGGTCGTTGTCATCGTCGTAGTTGTAGTCATAGTTGTGGTCGTGGTCGTAGTCATAGTCAGTAGCAGTTGTAGTTGTTGTTATTATTTTTTTTTCTTCTTTTCTTGTTTATTATACTAGTAGTGGTAGTGGTAGTGGTAGTGGTAGTGGTAGTGGTAGTGGTAGTGGTAGTGGTAGTGGTAGTGGTAGCGGTAGCGGTAGTGGTAGTGGTCATGATCATGGTCGTAGTCGTGGTCGTGGTCGTGGTCGTGGTCGTGGTCGTCGTCATCGTCATAGTTGTAGTCATGGTTGTAGTCATGGTCGTAGTCGTAGTCGTAGTCGTAGTCATAGTCATAGTCATAGTCGTAGTTGTAGTCCTAGTTGTAGTCGTAGTTGTAGTCGTAGTCATAGTCGTGGTCGTGGTCGTGGTCCTAGTCGTAGTCATAGTTGTAGTCGTAGTCGTGGTCATAGTCGTGGTCGTGGTCGTGGTCCTAGTCGTAGTCATAGTTGTAGTCGTAGTCGTGGTCATAGTCGTAGTCATCATAGTTGTGGTTGTAGTAGTAGTAGTGGTTTTCTTGTTTGTTATTGTTATTGTTGTAGTAGTAGTAGTAATGGTTTTTTTTGTTTTCTTGTTTATTGTTGTCTAGTTTTCTTTATTTGTTGTTGTTGTTGTAGTAGTGATAGTAATAGTAGTTTTTTTTTCTTTTATTATTATTATTAGTAGTAGTAGTAGTAGTAGTAGTAGTAGTAGTAGTAGTAGTAGTAGTAGTAGTAGTAGTAGTAGTAGTAGTAGTAGTAGTAGTAGTAGTAGTAGTAGTAGTAGTAGTAGTAGTAGTAGTAGTAGTAGTAGTAGTAGTAGTAGTAGTAGTAGTAGTAGTAGTAGTAGTAGTAGTAGTAGTAGTAGTAGTAGTAGTAGTAGTAGTAGTAGTAGTAGTAGTAGTAGTAGTAGTAGTAGTAGTAGTTGTTGTTGTTGTTGTTGTTGTTGTTGTTGTTGTAGAGAGAGATATATATTTTGCTAAAGAAAATGAGAGAGGGGAAGGAAGAGAAAAAAGAAGAAAGAACAAGAGAGAGAGAGGGAATAAACATATAGCATAATAAAGAAAGAGAAAAAGAGAGAGAGATGGAAGAAGAGGAGATAATGAATGGATAAAAAACAAAGAGAGAGTGGTGGTGGCGAGGTCCGGTGCAACACCACAAGACGTGAAACACTCCGACATATATACGTTAATTTGTGGGTGGGTAGGTGGAGACTTTATATACGTTAATTTTTACTGAGTTATAAGAGCAAAAATCCCTTCTCAAACAATTTAAGAAAGAAAAAAAGAATGATAACAAAAACAAATTGGTTGTCGTAATGCAAACAAAATGGAAAACGATGAAGGTCTTGATGTTTAAGATCGCGAGGCGTATCTTAATCAGCGTGTCCCATGTCCTTGCTCTCAATGCAAGCTGGCAATTGGACGAAAACATCAATTGTCTATAGAACACGTACGACGCTTCGGCGAGTTTCAATCTGAGATCATTGATCAGGCGATCTTGGATTTTCAGCAAATGGTAAGAAAAGTTAATATCAATCATGCATTGTATTGCAAGCTAATTGAATACCATATACAAAAAGATTAGGTGTGGCTGGCAAATTTTCTATCCAGGGAGGTGACGTCTCGTTCCACAAGGAGGAGTGCACCCTTTGCGGCCAATTAGAAGAGTTTGTGGGCATGCGATGGATGGAGTGCCTGAGTCAATCCACTACTTGAAAGGTACTACCCAATCTATACCATCAATACTAGAGGAGACGTCTATCCAATCTATACCGTCTATCCAGGGAGGTGACGTCAAGTCCCACAAGGAGGAGTGCACCCTTTGCGGCCAATTAGAAGAGTTCATGGGCATGCGATGGATGGAGTGCTTGAGTCAATCCACCACTTGGAAGGTATTACCCAATCTATACCGTCAATACCAGAGAAGACAGGCAGCGTTCCAGACTTACCTACAATCTTGGAGCGTGAGATGGAGGCAATGATCGATGCATTGATTCCCATGGATGTTGAGACTTTTGATCCGCTTAGAGAGGAAGCATCCATACCATTATATATGATGGGTGCGTGTCGAGTATCTCGCCTGAAGACACTGCTTGCACTCTTAAGTGCACAAGAAAAATACGGGTGGAGCGATGCGAGTGTGACCGAGTTGTTCAGGTACCTTGTACGTACGCTTCTTTGATTTCTCTTCGGCACTATCATTAAAAATATTTGTGCTTTTTCAAGGTGTTTTATGAATTTTTTCAGGTTACTTAAATATCATATATTACCACCTGCAAATACCATGCATGAGTCTCGTGATGATGCACGATATGTTTTACAAAAGCTTGGCATGAACGACAATAATATCCATGCATGTAATACGAGACTATGGAGATATGTCCAAAGTGTGGTTCTCACAGGTATCAACAAGACTTGCAAGGGCAAACCATCCCTTAAAAAGTTCTTAGACACTTTCTGCTTATCCCTCGCATAAACCACATGTTTCGTATGTTCGGCATGGCGAGCTTGACAACGTGGCATACACTGAATAGGTCCACAGATGGAGTTCAACGAATATCAGCGGATTCACGCGCATGGAGCCACATTGACTCTACCTTCCCAAGCTTTGCCCGAGAGGCAAGGAATCTTCGGCTTGATCTTGCAATGGATGGTGTGAACCCATTCGGTCTTTTGTGCTCAACTTCTTACAGTCTGTGGCCTATAATCCTTATCAACTACAATATCCCTCCATGGCTTTCTATGAAGAAAGAACATCTCATCCTAGCTTACTCGTCCATGGCTACTACAAAGTCAAAAATATGGACGTATATCTTCGTCCATTAGTCGATGAGCTTAGTATTTTGTGGGAGGACGGGGTTACCGTGCAAGATATGAGCAAGCGTGATAGTCGACAGTAAGCCAATATTCGAGATATTCTCATGTGGACGATGCATGACTTTCTAGGATTCAAAGAGTGCTCAAGTAAATAGGTTTCCGTTCTCGTTGGTAATATCTATCATAGCTCGTTCAAGTTTATATTCACTGGATAGAGGTATTGGAACATGTCTGGTTACCTTAGGTTATCATGGATGTCCATTGTGCGGGCCACAGTTAGACTCCCAAAGGTCACGAACCATGAAGAAGATGGTATATCAAGGACATGCCGCTTTCTTGCTAGAGGATCATGAACTCAGGGAAGGTTTTGTTGGACGACCTCCAACACGTATGAATGCCTCAAGCTGGTACGAGCTGAAAATGGTCCACACGGAGTCACATCCAAATGGAATGTGATGGTTCTCAGTTTTCTACGAGTTGCCATATTGGACCCACTTACAGATCAACCACTTGTTGGATCCCATGCATATTTTCAAGAACGTAGGCAACTTGCTATAGGACCACATCACAGGAAAGAGAGACACTATAGGGGCACGAATGGATTTGAAGGAGGTAGGCAAGATGGAGGCGCTTTGGCCGCAGTCGAGTACTAATGGTCGCGTGCGGCTACCTTGCACTCCTTGGATTTTGTCCACTAAAGAAGAGCGCATTGTGAAGCAAATACTCAAGTCTATCTGCACTCCGATGGGTATGATGCGTTCTCCTTAGGTCTGCGTTTTCTAAAGACCACCAATTATTAGGGCTAAAATCCCATGATTGGCATAAGATATGTCAGGTTGGTACTACGAATGGATTGTAATTGGCATGCGCATTTTGCTATTTGGAGTGTAGTCATTGTTCATAATGCTTTCTCATTTGTGGCAGTTTGTACTATCGATCGCGATCGCATGATATCTTACTCAAGAAATGTGCGGGGCCATTTACAAGTTGTCAACTTTAGTGCAACGGATCTCACAGAAGGAGATTAAGACGTCCTCTATTGAATCCGCGAGGTGGTGAGCAGTGGAGACGGTCTGTCTCTTTGAGAAATACCTGCCTATCAGCATGCTCATGACACGAATCCACCTTCTTGTGCATCTTGTAGATGAAGTGGAGATTACTCGACCTATCCATATGCAATGGATGTTCTTCTTGGAGTGCTTCATGAAAACCCTGAAAGGCTTTGTACGACAACGAGCTCGGCCAGAAGGTAGCATGGCTGAAGGTTGGTTGGTGTTTGAGGTGCTAGTGCATATTTCACAATGGCTATCAATGGTGGATCCAAACAACAATATGCTATGGTCGCTGAAGGACGATGATAGACTGACCGGAGATGTGGTGGTTGGAAATGGGATAGAAAAAAGAATGGATACTACAATGAAGAGAATGTGAATCGCTTTTGTATATTGCACCATGCCTCTATGGAGACGTGGCTCGCCAGGTAGCAGCAAACTAGGCAAGATCAAGAGGAAGCGCGATCTGAATTTCGACCTAGTAGGCACCATTGACCGATTCGATATCTCGAGGGCATGGAGGAGATGCCACGGTTCATGTCAATGCGATGGTTGCATGGAGCTTTGATCGTAGTGTCTCGCGAAGGGACGGAGGTCTCAATCAAGGAGTGGGAATTCTCGAGGGAATGTTGTCCAAAGGTGATGACATGTTTAGGATTTGTCGTATCTATATTTTATATGCGAAAACTAATTTGAGTGTTTCAATGTACAGTATAAAATATATAGTACAGCGTGGTCACACGAATGGTATTTTTGCATGGAGCGTATTGACAAAATGTGCTCTACAACAGATTGTGGTATCATGGCAGGGTTCGAGCAAGAGAGCCGACGACGAGCAACAGATCCAAACACGGTTATAGATGAGATGGAGTATTTTGGAAACTTGCAAATTATTGTGACGGTGGATAATCGTAGCATCTCCATGATACTATTCAATGTGTAGTGGTTCAAAGTGGCATTTGAAGGAGCTGGAGCAACAGTTTGACAAGGTCCATCTAGATTTCTCAAAATACATTCTGAAAAAAAATAGACGAATTTGCATGAAACCTTTGTGTTGTCGGCCCATTGTGAACAGGTGCATGAACTCATTTGTTTGTTAATTGTATTACAACATGGTACATGTCACAATAGTTTAATCTCTCTTGTACGTGTTTGTGAACAGGTAATCGTCTATCCAAACCCCCGACAACCTCGATGGTGGTATGTATACCCTGAGCTCCTCGAAGTGCAAGAGTATATGATCAAAGCGATGTTCCAAGCATAAATGAGGACAATATGCTAATTGCAAGGGGTGGAGGCCACCAAAAGCTTGGAGCATGTAGAGGAGCCAGCATCAGGTAACAATGATGGAAATACAGGAGTCCAAGAATTCTTTGAGAACAAGGTGGACTCATCCTTTTGTGGTGACATGTCTATCGACCTTCCAGTTTATGCCGAGTTATGTCAGGAGATTAACATGGGACTATAGGATACTTCATACTTGGAGTATCCACTTACTCAATTCGTTGACTAATTGCTTATAAGGGTACATAAGATATGCATTTTAAGTGAGATTTTTTTAAAAGATTTATATTACCGTACTTTGTATGATTTAAATTGATTATACTAACATCATTTTTAATCTATACAGGTGATCTTTGTGGATACTTAGATCATCAGGATGAGTCGAGGGATGAGCGATGAGGAGTTTTAGGATATCTTTACGCTCATATCTCTAGATCAAATGGCAAGATTCAGAGATATGGCAGACCAGGAGCTGTCTTCGACATCGTCAGGCCGCTCTATTACATCTATTCGACGCGATCAGATGCTTCAGCTTCAAGTAGAGGAGGTTGATGCTCCAGACTTGGGCTAGAGGGAGAGAGTGCTTTAGGGTCAGGGGGATGCTACAGAGATACGGAGGCACTGAGCCCGCGGTCAGCTCGGGATACAGGTACTACTCGCTCTCATGGCGGTTCCAGAGAGCGTGGCTCAGGTGGTTGCTGTGGAGGAATAGACATGGTGTCTCCGTCTCGTCGTTCTATTGGAGTTGCGTCACCTCCATGATTTGTCACACTTGTGGGGACGTCTACTCCAGTTACTCCGACTTTTTCTCAGCTGTCTGTAGGTGGCACCCCTATGGGTGCTACACCAATAGATACTACCCCGGTCGATATACCAGATGTACAGGGGTCTCCTGGATATGCCCAGGAGCGTGGTCGCAGGTGGGAGAGGACCCATCTTAGGCATACCCCAAAGGGGTATGCCTATCTTGTCGATGATAGGTCAAGAGCCATCATCATGATGAGGGATGGCTCGCATGAGAGAGTTATGCCAACAAGTTTTTTGGCATGTCTTAGATCATTGGAAAAACATACCGGAGGGGAGCAAGGACTACATTGTAGCATCTTTGCATGAGGACTTTCCAGTTCTAGCCATAGTAGATAGTTTTCTACGGGCTGGATGATGAGTGCATGCGTGCATATATGTCACACAAACGATCGGACGCACGCAAGGCACTCAAGAGTGGGGTTGCAAAGCCCAAGTGGCTAGACGCGGACGACTGGCACCGACTGAGGGAGGAGGCTACAGATTCTCCAGGATGTTGGAGTCAATAGCGCAAGGCGGCGAGGGCACGACTAGATGTTGGAGTGGTCCATCACGTTGGGAGTGGCGGCCACAGGACATATCTGGAGGACTTTGTAAGTTTTTCTTTTATTTTGCTTGCTTATTTCTTTACAATATCCTTTGTACTGACAATCATGTTTCTAACAGTTAGTATTTTGTTTCCTTTGTAGCACTCCATTACAAATCGTGATCCAACCGGCCTTGAGACTTGATATGTAGAGAGGCATGGTCTCACTACATTGATCGACCGATTGTACAGATGCAGTGGCCCCGTAAGTCACTCATCTTTCTTGTTCGTAGTTACCATGTTTAATTAGAATGCATTATTGTATAGTGGACTGATGTATAGTTGTTTCTTTTTTTGCAGAGTCTGTTCGATGCTCCTTTGCGACAGCAGGACGAGCTTTCGAATGGCAAGGATGTATAGCTCGCCCTTGGATCCCTGAAGCTCACACACTCTTCTTTTTTGGTTGCCTGATCTATGTACACATTTTCTATGTAGTAGTGATATCTTGCCATGATTGTACCACTACAACAAAAAGGCTCCATAGACGCGCTTGTAGACGCAATATTTGAACTGTGAAAAAAAAAGTCGGGCGCGTTTATTACCGCGTCTATTTCTGCATCTACCGTATTGCATCTAAAAGCGTGCTTATAGTTAGAGTTACATGTCCATGTAGACGCGCATATAGACGCGCGTATTGATGCACTACATAAATATATAATCATATTTATAAAAAAGTGGATATATTCATATTGTGCGTCTATACACGCGTGTATCTACGCATCTAAAAACGCATTTACTCTGCAAGTTTTTGACGAGAATAGACGCGCGTTTATCCTGCAATTTAGACGCGCTGATAGACGCGCAAAACAGAGGTATGAAAAAAAAACCAGAGATGCTCTCTGGTTTTTTCCCCCCCATCAACATCAAATTATATGCTTAGGGAAAACAGAGAAAGATTATTTCGAAGATTGGAT
The DNA here is from genome assembly GCF_053477565.2 of Lygodium microphyllum. Lineage (NCBI taxonomy): Eukaryota > Viridiplantae > Streptophyta > Polypodiopsida > Schizaeales > Lygodiaceae > Lygodium > Lygodium microphyllum. Next base: position 22,903,166 of record NC_141149.1, on the reverse strand, counting down.
ACTGAAAACAAAATAATGTATGTAGAACACGAAATTTCATATATATAGATGAAACGTTTTTACATTATGAGTTCTAGTGCTTGTGACGTCATGGTCGTAAGCACTAGCTGAAAGTAATACATATCAAAAACAAAAATTACAAGCCAAGGGGAGGCATGCATGCATGGGGCTCCTCTATATCTCCTCAAAAGAGGCATAATCATCGCTACTACCACCGCTGCCTGTGTCACTGCCGTTGTCGCCACCGCTACTGCTAGTCCCCCCTTTGCTATCCTCAACTGCATCAAGGTTCGCCTACACAAAGGATTAAGGTATATAAATGCCATTACAAATAATAAATTAGAGTTATCTATACTTTTCATGTAAAAAATAAAACATACCTCTTCTGGTGGTGGAATCCTCATGGCGCGATTATATTGCTCCTCTGTGATGAGTCTCTCCTCGTAGAAATGCTGCCAAGTGGACGCCCGGTTATGACCTCGATGGTAGCCTACCTCTCTAGGAGTAGGCATCCTACCAAAGATATAATACTACAAAACAATTTGAACATACAACGTATTAAAACACACTACATAATGAAGTGAAACAAATTACAAAATTTAATTTAAAAAAAGAAATCAAATAATACTTACAAACTCAGCCTCCCATGACTCCCTGCCACCCGATCCATAATGCGACGATCCCATGGTTGCCATCTGGATACGTCGCGCCTCTGCATGCTGGCAACTTGTCATTTTCTCTACTGCTCTCTTCTTGGCCTCTTTCCACTCCTTGCGGTGCCAATTGGGTGGTTGGCCATATCCATGGCGCCCCTGCTCTTGTCTCCGTAATGACTCCTTGGTGCGGGTCATAAGTTGAGACCTCTTGTTATGAAGTGCGTCTCTCACCTTTGACCGTCCCCAATCATCTGAGAATCGTGAATTCTTGGGATTAGGGTACCTTCTATGTACTGTCCGCTGCCACAAACCATTTTTTTGGTGCTTGAAGGGAATCATGCAATCTTTGTGTATGGCATCCAGGACACTCCTCAAGTAGGCTATCACTAATTCCCTCCCCTCAAAGTCATGCAAGATATCACCAACATCAGTGACAGCGTAGTACATTTGTGGAGGCTCACCTCTCTCATTTTCCGGTGAGGGTGATCGAGAGCCACCACCTAGGCAACCTCCACAAAGCCCTCGATCTCCTCGTCCTCCCGCACGACTCTCCCTCCTCCCTCGACGTGCACTACCCTCTACCTCACTCGATACATGTGCTTCTGCAGATGCACGTGCTTCGGCTGATCCATGTACCTCAACTGATCCCTGTGTAGGCAAAGATGTGATATGTGTTCCAGACATCACACTGAAAACCTCCTCTGCAGTGGGAGGGCGACCAAGATAATTGGTCATCTCCCCCATGAATTGCTCCTTGTTGAATGGGGTGCTGGAGGATCCAGGATTCCACATCTACACAAGAAAAATCATATTACCCTGTGCAGATAAAGCATATTACATGCTGCGTCAATATCTGTGTCTCTGTGCGCGTCTATATCTGCGTCTCTGTGGGCGTCTATCAGCGCATCTATTTCCGCATCTATACCTGCATCTACACTGTCATCTGGACATGCTGACAGACGCGCACACTCGGACCATTTCTTTTCAAACTTGCTTAAAAAACATGCAAAAAAACCTCCATAGATGACAAGATCCAACATGTGAAGAGAGAGACAAACAGACAGAGAAAGCAAACAAGATTGAGAGAAAGAAGAAGAACTCACCTTCTTTGCTTGTTCCAATGGGTGGCGGCTAGGTTGCAAGCTCCTTGTCCTCCTTCTCCCTTCCCTTGGTAAGTTGCTTGAATCTTCTTCTCTTCCTTGTTGTTTGGCTCTTGTTCTTTACTCTTTGGCTCTTCTTTTCTCCTGTCCTCTTTTTACTCTTATTTCCTTGCCTCATTGTCTTCATGAAGTGATAGATAGACACGAGTAGTGATATCGAGCTCGAACTGTAGAAAACACGCAAAAAACGCAGGAAAGCACAGGTTTGAAAAGAAAGCCACAACTTTTTTTAAATTTTTCTATACCTGTGTGGTGCATCTATAAGCGCGTGTAATTGCGCATGTATATGCACAGATAATGCTTATTACACGCGCTTACAGACGGGCAGGAACAATTTAGGGAATCAATGCATGGATTTAGGGAATCAATTGACCTATGTGGTGACATATATAACAAAGCTTGAGAATAAGAGATAACACATTGGCAAGTCAATTGGCACATATGTAGTGACTTACTAGACCATCCCACTTACAATTGCATGCAAGTATCAATAGGTGGATAAAGCACGAATGGTTTTTAGCTAGAGACAGATAATGCAATGAAGGTGTATACGAAAGAGATAGAGAAATGCATATTATCCATCAATCAATCAAAGATATGTACATGAAGTGACTTGATATAGTAATTAGAGTATCGTCATTTTTAGGATGCTCCATTGACTTCTGTAAGTTCCTATAACCTTGAAGTAGAATATAGCCAACCACACTGTCCATGGAAGGAAAACTTGGCATCATCAAATTAACCAAGTTAATTTACTTATACATTTCATAGATAAGAGATTTGTAGTTGGCTTGTTGGTATTGCAAAGTATCCTTACAGTGATCTATTTTAGTCACCAATAAGTGGACACATTGGCTAAAGATGATGAAAAGAGGACATGTGCACATTGGCTACATGTGGTCCATCTTATCTAAAATTATATGTGAGCTATAAGTGCACCTTGACATTATTGGAATAGCTTGCACATTCACAAGCCAACTGATTTACATCAATCTACTCATGCTATGAATTGGCATGCATGGCTAGGTTAAGTGCACAACAAATGAGACATGTGAGTGTATTGATCAGTTCTCACACACACATATACACACACACTCTCTCTATATATATATATATATATATATTTCAAATGCACAAGTCAACCTTTGATCTATATATACATCCAATCATCATACCCTATCTAATCACATTTGTATAGGGCATGATTGGATGTATATAGGGCATGAAATCACATATATATAATTAGCTTTGAATGATTGGATGTATATTTATAATACTCAGAAAGAAGTAAAGTTGATAATGTATATCATGTCCTATGCATGTATATGCCCTATACATGTATATCATGTCGTATATACATGTATATCATGTCCTAGCGTATGATCCAGGTGTAATTATGTCGTATATACATCCAATCATGCCCTATCCAATCATGCTCTATTCAAACAAATACTAGCTATTAAGAGGTTTGGTCATATTCAGGGACTTTATGAGAAATGAAAAATACGTGCGTTTATTTTCGCATCTATAAGTGTGTTTATCAACATGGATATATAGACACGTTTTTTATACTAGCGTGAATAGACGCGCTGATACACGCGCTTATAAATGCGCCCATTTTTTCGCGTTTACAGTGCGCGTCTATAGGGCCTTTCTCTTGTACCAATCCATTTCATTATCCGATCATGTATTTATTTCATGTATCAGTGTTATGATTTAAGTATACTTTGTCTTTATTTACACAAGCATTGTACACAGTGCAAAAACTATTTTGTATGGCCCAAATAAAGCACATAGTGCTATATGCACAATTTTTTTTTTCCCTGTTATCGTCACTATTAGCATCGCAAATTTACCTGCATGCATCGTTATTGGTGTTGCAAAGTGTCCTTATCAGCGTCGTTATTTGCATCGGTATCAGTATCACAAATGGGACACTTGTACCGACACAAATAGTGACGGTAATACTGACTGTTCTATGGCATTGCCAATAACGACGTTTTTTGCGACGACGATGAAAAATTTCTTTATTTACATTTTCATCGCTTTTAACGTCGGTATAAGGCCTATATCTTGTAGTGAGCGTAGAGTGTAGCGGGCATAGGTGGAGATTGAGAGCCAATAGATATACAAATACAGGTCACTATTCATCACAATATTCCAAGCAGCATATTAAAGGTAGCTTTTGAGCATGTGCAGTGGCTTTTGATAGTCTATACATTGTATAGCTCTTGATCCTGTACACGATTGTTCTGTTATCTATGGATGAGAATAGGGATGGTAGATCTACAATTTTTAGTGATGACATAGCCATCGAAAGTCTTGCAATAGAATCTAAATGGATTTTTTTATTTTGCAAGTCCATGGGGTAGATGCTATGATTAAAGAAGAGAACTGTATTTTCTTCTTGCCCCATTTTCCATGAGGAGAGGTCAGAAATGTACTACCCTTCCTTTTCATGAAAGAAATAGGTTAGTATGGAGTTGGTGCTGATCAATATGAACCTCTAGTTGCATATCTTGCTCCAAAAATTTGACTTGAAAAGGTAGAGGTTGCATTGTAACTCAAGAAAATTTCCTTTTGCAGTTGCCATCTTCTTTACCAACTACTATGACAGGAACATCATATTTTGTAACTTGTACAATAGGACTAGATCCTTCACTTATATGTGTAACAGCTTGTCTACATTGGATCCATGATGTAGCATTGCAAGAAGCATTCAATTTTGCACTCAATATGCATCATTGTGCTCTTGCCAATAGTTGAGGTCAATAATGTCCAGTACTTTGATAGTGGTGCTTCTAATCACATTATCTCTCACAATGCATTGTTTATCTCTACCTATGATAGAAGGACAACATTGGTGTGGAGAGTCCTAGACAAAATAAAAGTTACTAGATTATGAAAACATGGTAGATGGCTCTTGGGGATGTGAGCAGGCAAATTGGAGCCATCAGGGCTACCGAAACAATAGGGATGACTTGAGTTTTGACACTTAACTCAACAATGATACCCGAGGACTAAGATGGTTACATCAGCAAATCAATTACAATAGGTTAGTAGTAGCAATGGTTAGTACCTCAAATACCTTCTTAATTCCTTGAACTAGTAGATAATAGCCTGAAGTTAAAACATCATCTCTAGTAGCAGATTGCAGCAGTAGGAGCACCATTGGAGCAAGGAGAATTTATTACAAGCAAGTCAATTGGTAGGATTGATCAACAGGGAATACAAGCATATATTTTTACCAGGTTGGGATTTCCAGGTACTTTACTACTTAGGGATGGTCTATTGAATTTATGTAGTGAGTATGTTTGCTAAATATGCTTCACTTAAGAATAGGTGTGCTAAATACGCTTAACTTGCAAATGCAAAAGAGATTTGGAGTATGTCATCATGAAATGCTTGAAATGCAGGATATATACAATACGGGTTTAGAGAGTAGGCCTTCACATATTATGAGTAGATGCAACTTGAGGGTCTCTTTGCCTTTGCTTGTGTCTTGAAGGCTTGTCGTGCTAAGAAAATGATATTATTGATGGCACTCCATTGTGGTCCCCTTTTGGCATCTGGTGTTGGCAGAGACCGACTTGTACATATATATGATGTTTGTAGGTGTTGTGACTTGTACATTCGTATTATGTCATTCCTTTGTCAACATGGTGGTCATTTAATTCACTTTCAAAGTTCATGTTTTGGAGGCAGATATTTTTATTGTCTTCTGCTATTGAAGAGTTTGTCGTATAGAGTACTTCTTCAAGCACGCTTGATTTTTGAATTCAAAAACTTTGATGTCATCGAGACATTAGATGATCATTCAGCTTCAATCACTATAGCAAAATTTAATTGCGGTGGTTTCAAATTGCTGAGTGCTAGTGCAGACAAGTATGGATTCCTCATAAATTCATGGTTTTTACTCTAGATTTTAAGATTCTCAAGTCTATTTTGTCTTGGCCCAATCGTAAAACCACTTGCTTGCAGATCAGTGGTGTTTCACAACATAGAGGCAATGGCAATGTGCATCAAGCGTACATGTTATCATGAAGAAATGTCTACTTGTGGTGCACTTTATGATATAGACATTAATCTATACAACAAGCTAGCAGTAACTATTGGACAGGTCGGAAGTTATTTTCATGGAAGGTTACCACAAGTCTTATATTGAAACATGATTGGCAAGTATGTTAAGTTATTTGTCTTCTATAGTTTCAGGACAAAGCACTTGCTTCAACTGAAACACCATCCCCTCTTGAAGTTGAGCCCATGCCTGGTGACTCACTGCTTGCAAAGGAATGAAAATGCTTGAAATTAAAAGAACACTAGGTAACATTAGACTATGGTTTTATGGTATAGCTTTAGAATGCTCATTGTGTAAGTCCTTTGTTGCTCACTTACTACCAACAATAAAGTCTGATCAAGGATTGCATATCAACTAGGGTATGACTACTGAGAAGCAAAGTGTGGACCTTGGAAGCATTACAACAGATGCTCTCTCCTTGGCCTATGTTGGGTCTATTAATAGCACAAGATTGAAAAAGGCTACTACTACTAAAATTGAAAAAAGCAATAAAGGTATGGGTGCTATTGTTATCAAGTATGGCAGTGTGTTGTTCCTTGGAATTATAATGCCAATGTGGTGGAAGCTTTTCAACTAGCTAATTGACCTATATCCATCATAGTGGCTCTGTTGACAACTCTCAGTTTTTTTCAGCAAGGCCTTTGATTTAGAAAATCATTTTTCCCATTTTACTTGCCATGTGAGCTATGTTTGCATGCTTGGAAAAGGTCTAGAGTTGTAGCGAGCAATCAGATTACTAGTAACTACTTGTGGAGAGAGCTTGCTATAAGAGTCAGGATTTTTGAGAGCTACTAGAAGAAGGGACTACTGTTGCAAAAACAAGGGTAGTCAATTGTATAGTCTCAGGAGCTTCTACAGGAGACATGCTGGTTAGATTGTTGATTAAAATGAAGACCTCAATAAGTGGAAAAGGTACATTGTGTGGCAACTCTACTTATAGGAAGCATCATAGACCGAGGCCAAGTGTTTGAGATATGTGCAAGGTAAATCATTTGCATACACCAAGGAAGACAAGGATGTAGAGGAGGATGTTGGGTCTACTTGGAGAAAATGGAGGCTACTTCATAGCACTTCTACCATTACCAAGGTATATTGAGCTTGTATTGTCATAGGCACATGTTGTCGAGAGCAGTCTTTTCCATTTTGATTACATTTCATTCTATGGTGTCTCTTGCCTTAAGGCTACATGGAGTCTTATGCATCGAACCAGATGTCATTCACATGCTAAAATCTGGGGCTTGCATATCATCACAAAATGGGAGTGATGATGTCTAGCAATGGCACTATGCAGCATCAGTAGATCCTTGAAATGGAAGGGATGATACATGCTCTTTGACTTTATTGATTTGTTGAATTATATTCTCATGCAACTTGACTATCTTTGCTTTCATTTTGAAAAAGCTTGTGGCTGGCAAATTTACACCAAGTGTAGACTCTTGCACACTGGTTGAAAAATGTGGGTGAAATCCTTGAAATTGTTGTCACACAGTATGGAGACCTTCACTTACAAGTCACAACTAGCATGGTGACTATAGGTTCTAAGTTTAGAAAACTTAGAGTGCTCAGTGTGCTGAGATTTACATCGGTCATTTTACAAATACTTCACAGTCTAGATTTTGCATCATGCTCTTCAACCTATTGATGCATTATGCACCTCCCCCATATGCGGAAGTGCATCATACTCTATCGTCTAATCTGGTCATGTGGAGAATCTCCCCTAGCACATTACAACACCCTCCCTTGTTGCTTATAGGCATAAATCCCACTTGTGTGTGTTGATGAGTCACCTCCTTGAAGGAAACAGGGAGTGGAAAGGAATCACCTCATATTTAGACCTAGTCCCACCCTCCTTGATCGATTAATGCAAAGTTTGGATCAGTTTTGGGTTGTATAAAAGTGTATCTTCCATGTTGGTCTATTTTTCTCCCATTTTGGGTTTTTTGGGGCAGATCTGAAGGAGAACTTAGTTGTGAGTAGGGGACAGGTGCTAATGCTCTAGGACAGTAGGGCAACCTGATGTTATGCAAATTTTGGGGCTGCAAATGATAGGATGCCCTAAAATAAAGGTTATTGACAATTGTTGGTTCAAAAATTAGGGTTATAGATAGCAGCAGAACCCTAAACACCAGCAAGTGACCTTATTTTTGCTCTCTGAAACAATAGAGGTTGTTGTTACAACACTTTCTTGGTAGCATATTGAATGTGTCTCTCTCCTCTATTGTGTTCTCCCTCATCTTAGCAAATTTGAAGATATTCAGCATTGTTTTGCTCAAATTAGGCGTAATTACTACTATAATTAGGGTTTTTCTACTATCTTGAGAAGTGCACCATTGAATATTGGCCATTCTCAATTTTGCTCACCTGTTTGAAGGTGGACAACTCTAATATGCTCTTGGAGGTTTGGCAACAATGATGGGTCATTTGGGTTCTTTTACTTGGCTAGCAAGCATTGGAGAAATAGACTCTTCAAGTTGCAGTTAGGATTACTGACAAGCCTAAGAGAGATAGGTTGATAGGGAGTTTGGAAGATGCAGAGTAGTCAGAGGATCAATTTAGGACTGCAAAGAAACATAAGTGTATTGTGCATTTATGCTAATTGTATTGTGCTTGGAAAAAGCACCTCAACATAGGCTTTAGCCCCTTAGACCTCCAATGCGGGTTCAATGGTACGTGATGATTCAAAACAACAACCATGAATAGGGAGTAACAGCAGTAGCAGCAACAAAAGCATGTGCTTTAGCATAAAGAGCGAGCTGTCCACGTGGAGCATCCAGATTAGGTCCAAGCACAAGTTAGAACTCAACTCGCAGGAAGAACTTTTAAGAAACAATATCCTACCATCAAGGAAGTACAATATAAGTGGAGTGAAGGCTCAAAACATCCTAGTCAAGAGCATCCCCAATCATGCCTGTTGAGGTAATTACACAACATGACACAAGAGTAGTCTCTAGCACTAGAGAATGCAGCACCCACTAGGCACAATGCTTATTATAAATTGCTACTAGCACAACTAATCTACTATGGAAATACTATAACCTGAAATATAACTACATCACCGGCCCCCCCTTTGTAGGGCCTAGGTAGGTTAGACCGGCCTCCCACTCATTCAACAGACAAGGAATTTCTAGTTGACCAAGGCAACTTAGCTCATCCACTATCACTGTTCACTTCATCACTCATTCAACAAATCTTGGGGAATTTCTTTGTGACTTTGCAAGAACCTTTCTTATGTTTCATAGAATAAAGGTATGCATTCCTCATCTCTAAGAATACTTTTTAATTGTGCTTCCAAGTGAATCATTGTGTTTTTTCAATTTAGGTGTCTTAATTATGTATAATAGAAGGAGACACCATGAGGGCACCATTCTTTGTAACGATTAATTTGGAGCACGTCATGGCCATTGACTTGTATACATGTTCTTTTGCAAGGAAGGAGAGTGTTGCAAGTATTGAGAAGACTCCATAGATTTTGGTAGCTCTTGATAGCTATTATACTTAGAGGGTAGCCATTACAAAGACTAGTTTTAATTGCCTACTCAAATACAAGAGGAACACTAATTACATTATGACATCATCGTCATCATCATCATCATCAACTTCTCTATCTATTGCAATAATAGGGGACACAATGGAGAATGTGATGCATGCAATTGTTTGTTATTCCTGAGAATTCCAACATGCAATAGCTAAGCTAGGCTAGGCCTTGTTAATCAATCTTAATCATGGTTTTATAATATCCTTATCACATTCTCATGTTTATACATCTTTGTGTAGTGTAGAGGGACATGCATATCATAACCATTGATAGCTATGTGGAAGTTCCTGACAACAATGAACAAGCCCTCCTTTGAGAAATTGCCAAGAAACTTTTTATTAGTGTTCGCATCAATGCAAGTGATAGAAAATTTTCAATTCTATGTTGGGGTAATGTACAATTTGATGCCTCTATTTACCATTTCATTGGCCATTAGGGATCAACTTATCACCATATTATGGCATCATATAGATTATTTGAATAACATTTTTAAATAAAATTATCTATATGCAAGCTTTTTCTTGACATAGAAAAGAAAGTCTATATAGGAAAATATTATCTATTTAGGAAATTTTTCTTGACATAAAAAAAGGTCTATATAATGAAAATTTTCAACGTAATCTATTAGATGTGTATTATGTATTATTTAAAATTAACCAAAAAATAAATGTAATATTTTCAAGTTAGAGAAAAATTAGAATCACATAAGAAATTTTTTATATATAAAAATTATTATATGTAGGAAAACATAGTGGAAAAATTTTACTACATATGAAATAAAAAATGAAATTTCCTAGTTCAAATTACATATAAGTGGGGAAAGTAAATAATAGGGAAAGTGGAACATTTTCTTGTTAGAGAAACTAGGAAATCATATAGGAAATTCCCTAGGGAAATAATTTCTCTACATAGGGGATTCTTTTAAAATTTTCCTACTTAGGGGGATTTTTTCCTAGGGAATAAATTCTCTACATAGGGGAGATTTTTTCTTAGGGAATAAATTTTCCACAAATGGTATTTTTTTCCTATGTAGAGAATTTCCTTTGCAATTCCCTAGCTTCTCTAACTAGGAAATGTTTCACTTTCCCTATTATTTACTTTTCCTACTTATGTGTATTTTCAATTAGGGAATTAATAGGGAAGTTCCTTTTCTTTCCTATGTAGGAATTGATTAAAAGCTCATTGTGTATCATCAAACGAATATTTAAAGAGACCTTGGAACTTGTTATTTTATTCCCAAAAATATCTTCTAGATTGCTCCAATTTTGTCATGTAACCAAGCTAAGGTTGATGGATAGGTCAAGGCCTTTTGTTGGAGATTTTTGGTCATAAGAGGAGGGAAGTTGAGTGTAAATCCCTCTATCCATAAGGTATAGTCTCACACTAGCCTCCTAAAATAGTGCTTAGGCGATCCTAAGACTTAACCATATTGGGCTTGTATAGGTTTGCTTTCATATCTTAGGAATAAATTGGAGATTATAATCTCAAACTAAAGACCCTCTTCTAGTGCTTGTCCCTCAAAAGGAAGAACCTCTATATATAGAAGACCAAATATACCTAAGTAGTGATCAGGCATCTTAGCTAGTATATATACACTCCAGGTGGTGAAGATTATCGGACATGGCCCTGGAACAACATCATGCCTCATTGCCATCTAGCTCTTAAAGACACCTACCTAATTAGTATAATTTTTCCATAGTTTAATGTGACCACAATTAAACTATTAATTTTCAATAATCATTCCTTTCAAAACAAGGATCAATTAAAATTCCTAATAAATCAAATCTTTCCAATGAAAAGGTTTCTACAAAGTTGCCACTTCTTCACTAAGATTTCAATTCAAAAACAAGGTTTACCTTCGTGAATGTTCATGCCCTTTAACAGACTGTACATGTGAACATACCTTAATATTTCATGTCCATACACAATAGCACCATGTAATAATCCATGCACTTGAACATACTTTAATAAAATAATAAGAAAACTAACAGATTTTTTTAAAAATAATTGAAAAAGTAAAAAAAAAATTGTATTTTTCACCAAATATGAAAATAAAAGCACCACTTATAATAATATCATTTTTTAAGACATGATTTGCAAGCTATAATAACAAGATAGTTATTTCTCTTAAAATTAACTACTTAATTTATTAACTAAATTAAACTATCTAAATATTTAATAAAATAGTTTAGAGTTATTCTAGTGATTTCTCTATGTAACAATATAAGTTTCTTCTTATTTTCCTTATAATTTTAAGAATTTAAACTAATTGCTTAATCATAAGTACTTTCATAATTACCAATCTAATTTAATTATAGTGTTATTAAGCATGTTTTGAGTATTATAAAACTAACTATACTTTCTAGTCTATTTTAATATATTTTAAAATTGAATTTACTAATTTAGGAATAGTATTTTAGCTATATTTTAAATTAATAAAATGTAGAAATTTAAAGAAAATAAATTAAGATTGAAATGTAATTTAAGAGAATTCTTACAAATAATATTTTAATAACATAAGTTATTTATAAAATTTTAAAAATAGAAAAACATTGATCTATATTTATAGTTATAATCTTGATGTCTTTGCTAGTTAATGGTCCCCCAATCAATATGCTTACATGGGGCTATAGTAGATGTGACAAGGTGATATCAAAGATTGGATTTGTATGTAGGGTGCCAATATTCAAACCGCCACTAACTCCTTTTTGCAAAATTTCCTCACCTCTAGTAAGATTATTTTTCATTCACCCTCACTCTCTCTTAAGAGTAACCTCCTTGTTGTTGTGTTGAATTTGTAGAGGGGAGAGGGGGGAGAAGAGGGAGGAGGGAAGGGAGGGATCTAACCTTTATATGAGGAAAAACCAACATAGGCACTTGAGTCAACTCAAGACTCTCCATAGCACTCAAATCAAGTTTCTCAACATCATTACTCTCAATAAAAAATCAACTCCTTATCACATTCAACTTTATCATAAGAGTGAACACCTCTTATAGTTGCACACTCTCAATTCTCTTCATTCCTGGGAGACTCCTCTATTTCTAACTCACTTCACATAAACTTCATAGGTTTGTGCTAGGAATAACTTCCAATTTCTATTATAGAATGATCATGCCCCTTGCACAACTCATCTTATAAGAGTCTAGGCTCTAAGCTCACCCCCTTGCACATGTCCTCAAACTCATCCCCAAAAGAGATAATTTTAGTTTCCAACTAACTTTTGATGCTTACCAAAGTAGCATCCACATCACATTGGCTCCTCATCTCACAAGATCCAAAGTTACTTTCAACCAACTCTTTCTCATTCTCAACCTCTCTACTTCCTAGGTTTTCTCTTTCTTCATAGAGAGCTCATTCTCATCCTCAAAGGCTTTCTCATAAAAAACATTTGACTCAACCTCATTAGCCAATTCGCCAAGATCTTCAACCAACTCATCATCTCTAGCCCTTAGAGAAGTTACTATATATATATCCTCTATGTCACGTGCGTTCAAGGCCTATTTCTAAATATCCTTATTTTTGAATTTTTCTTGAATAAAACATAACTGTTTTCTTGAATAAAACATAACTATTTTTGAATTTTTGAACTTTTATAAGATGGTTTTTCAACATACCATATCAAATAGGTTTTTTGATACTATCGTGGCTTCTCATTCTTCAGCCATTCCCAATATAAGATTGGAGACATCTTGGTTAGTTTGTTTCGGTCTTATTTTCATCATCTTCCTCTTTCTCATCCTCCAAACTTTCAATTCCTTGTTGCTCATTCTCATCTTCCTCACTCCTCGCCTCACTCTCATTAGTCTTTAGAGGATCCTTTGCTGAAATATCAATATTTGTAGACAAGCTTCATTGATCATAATTAGTGATATTGTCTTTGCCCTAGTCTTGTATAGCTCTTGCCTTTCTAAGCCATGGTCTTCATAGTATTAGAGGAAATGGCCCTATTCTCACTAGTATCAAATGGCAATTAATCTTCACAGATATACCATAAACCTTGACTTCAAGGTCCTCTATGACCCCTAGGCATTTGATTCGAGCATGATTATACAATCTAATAAAAACATGATCCTTCAATCATCTTAATACCAAACTTTTCAACATAAGCTTGTGTGATGGCACACACTTGTGCTCTTGTATCAATAGAAGCTTCGCCAATGTCCTTATCCTCATATCAAGCATTCCTCAGGGAAGTTACTCATGAATATATGTGTGCATCACATGGGTTCAAAATAAAGTATTTTTATAATACAAATTTTATGCATTTTTATATATAGAAGGGTGTAATATAAATGGGTTATTTACAACTTGCATAGAAAAGAGTTATGTTTTATTCAGGAAAAATTCACAAGTAAGGATATTTATAAATAGGCCTTGAACTCACATGATGTAGAGGATACACATATAGTAAATTCTTCGAGGGGCATTCACAATAGGGAAAATATCATATAATTCCTTCACACTCAAGATCCTCACTATCCCTCTTTCTTTTCTCTTTATGTTAGGATTAACTAAGCTATTCCACTCTCTCCTCATCTTTGGACATACATTATTAAACTGACCACAAGGGATGCTAGCTTTCATTCTCGACAGGTCTTTTTGTATATCATAATCCTCCTCTCCTTGGCCTAAAGGGATGCCAATGGCATGGTAATGTCTCCTATGAGCTCTAGTTCTAGCCTCACCTACTTTGCAACCTCATTGATCTTACCTTTTTATGGATCAACATCATCCTTCAGCTTTGCTCTCCATCTCTTACATGCCTTGCTAGTCTCTAGTTCATTCCTCTCTACTATCTTTCTCTTAATAGTTGGTGCTACATAAACCCTTTTGTTGGTAGCTAGAATATAGTTCAATCCACTATTTCCTTTCTCTTTAAGTGTTGGACCTCTAGAAGCTGAAGGTTCATGCATCTCAATCCTATAGTCATTTTTCCTTTTTGGTCAGTTCTTGGGAAGTGGATAATATCACCTCCTATTCTTCTAGCTTCTGGATAGTTTGGGATTATGTGACCAACCTCACCATAGTTGAAAAATGTAGGACATCTTGTAGGGGACTCTTTACCATTTCTCCTAGGTAGTTCACCTTGTGTTCCTTGACTAATAGGTTGTGCAGCTCTGCTTTCCCATTGTCTATGCCTCAAGGTTGCTAGCCTCATATTTTTCAATTTCATGGCTAACTCATGCTCATTTGTAGTTGATGGTTGGACTCTTGTCTACTTATCACTTGATAATTCTAGTCATTATCTTCTACGAAAGGTTCCCTAACCTCAACTCTTGGATGCTTCTCTCTCGCACTGATTTCTCTTTTTTAGCTTTTCACTTTTTCTTTCTTTCTCAATTGCTATCCTCAATGTTTCTTTAATAGTGTCTAGTTCCTTGACATCTAGTTTTTTTCTTACTCCCCCTTGTAGTTTGTTCACAAAGTGCTTTACTGTGAGCATGGTTAGTGCTTGCTCTCCATATCCAAGTTACAATTTCAATGGTCACACAATCTCTCAAAGTCTAGGGCAAATGACTCAATGATTTGGCCTTGTTTCCTATGGTATAGAACTAGAGGGCTTCTTTGGCTCAGTTTTGTTTCATAGGTCTCTACCTAGTTTCTACCCCAAAAGTTGTAACTTAAAGATTTGAAGCTTGACAATTGGTTTGATAAGTCTTTGAATGATGCAACCCAATTCTAGCTTCTCTAGGAACCTTTGAGGATCCCTATCTTTTGGTCCAATACGCTCAAGAAACAAGTTTTCTATCTTTACCTTATGACACTACAATCACTCACAAATTTCCTAAAAATAAGGGAACCAAGGTAAAAGTTAAGGATGAATTTTAGTCCAAAATCTACTTTTTTGGAGGTTTTCTTGGCTACTAGGCTAAGTTCTTAGGCTTAAAGCTAAAAAAATAGCCCATATATACAAAATTATGTCAATTTCACTATTATGGTAGTAAAGAGGACAATCAAATGCCTCCCCCTCTCAAATCACAAGGAACTTTCAATCGTTCCCCACACAGGCAATTTGGTGAAATATAGGAAATTCTCCAATATTTCCTATGTAGACAAGTACGTATTCCCCATCTATAACTAGGAAATTGCATTCCCTACATCTTATAATTGGGAATATAGAGCATTCCCTACATTCCTTCGAAAGTCCCTACGTTCCCTACATCTTATAATAGGGAATATAGAGCATTCCCCACATTCCTTTGAAAATCCCTACATAAGGAATTATAAGGATGTGATTAAAGGTACTTTATAGATGTATAACTTATAACAAGCCTATATAGATTTGGAAATCATATATTTTCTATAAGTTGTAGGTCGTCATGTTTATGAGTTTATATATTTGTAACATACGTTTAAATAGTGCACAACATGATTAGAAGCCGTGTAGCTTTAACCCTATTACTTAGTGAAAAGTTACACAGTATGAGAAATTTTCCTTGGAAAATATAGATTATTTAATACAATTCTTACAATCTACCTTGATGCATTTTATTAAATTTGAATCCTTTATTTATTGTTCATTGTAGCTCCTTAATATTGCAACCCTTTTTAATCAACTCGATTAATTTTGTAGGATTTGCAATATTGATGCCCACTTTTGCATTGAGATTTGAAAAAGCAGAGCAAGTTTCATCTTGTGAATATGATTTGATAAACTAGACCAAGTTTGGATCTTGTGCCCAAAAGCTTCGTAAATCATTTGACAATTATTCCACATAACTTCCATTTAGAGGGTCCTCCAGTATGAGGTATTCCTATTTATGAAATCAAATAAATGTGTTGATGGTCTAGAATCAAGTTCTCATGCAAAGAGTATGTGGTAAATAAATGCATAGTTTTGTGATGGATAAAACTCTTGATAGTTAACCATGTACTAGTGTGAATATAAACTACTTAAAAATATCCAATTTACTAACAATATTTATCACTAAAGAAGTATAATTAAAAAACTACTAGATTTGGGATTTTTAAAAAAAGCACATGTTAACATTGAACCCAATTTTTGAAAATGAGTAGTTTTTCATGATTTTTTAGGAAATCTCCTTGGGAGAAACATGCAACTTACCCAAAAGATTTGCAACTATGCTAAAAACTCGAGTGTTGCTTGACCTATAGCGGCTCTCTCATCCACTCACCATATTTACACTCAACATCAACTTGGGGGTTGATAGACTTACGTGATAAAACTAGCAACATCAACTACATGCTCAAGGGGAAACAATCTTCATATCAAACTACAAAGAAGCAACTTTCCTATGCCTTAATTTCCCTTTGCCCAATGGTGGAGTACTCTTACAGACATCTCACCTCCCTCAAAATCCCTTTTCAAGTTGTGAGGATATCTGACAAGTGCTACAACCCTAAGCCACCAACATAGATAATTGAACTCTCCTCCAAGAAGTAGTCTTAAATCTTTCTATCCAATGAGGATCCTTCTATCACCGAATCTAATGTTATTAGACTCAACTCAAACTCTAGATGATATCGTCCTTTTCTTAGGTTTTGTAAGCATGTAAGAACATTCTCAAGTCAAAACACCTAGAACTAGTAGGTTGTTCTTGATTCTCACAATATTCTTCATGCAATCAATCCCTCAAGTAAAGAGTCATCACTCTCTTAATTCAAGATAGTAATCTTTCTCTTTTTTAAGAGTTGAACCAAAAGAAATTTTGGACATGGCAACAACTCACTAAGCCAACTAGTAGCTAGACATCACCACATGATATATATCACATTTGCCACATGAGGTATAGAGCATTGTATGATCTCAAGGAAAGGACTATTCATTGTATGATCAAAAGATTGTTCCACATGAAGTCTCAAAGGCACCAAATTTTCTTCATACCTTAGCATTGACCTTTATAATTTGAAAAAAAGGTGCACCATATTCCATCACAACAAAACAAAACTCTCACATGTACTTTGTCATCGTATGGAGTAATGTAAACATTTGCACTTTCAATAAGTTTCCAAAGAAGGCAAGATGAACCATCATAGGCATTATAGAGCTTCAATATCACCCTTATTATAATGAGTACATTAAAATCATTCCAATCTTATGTATGATAGAAGAACACATATTTTAACATTTTTATGATAAAAGATAAAAATGATTTGACTCTTGTAGTAAAAGATTAATGGTCTAACATGCTCTCAAAATAAATGTTATGGACTATAGGTGTTAAGTCTTGAAGTTGATTCTCTCTTCTAGGCTTGAGTCTCAAGGGTTGTCTTCTCTGGTCTCTCACGTGCATGTTCTTGCATTTCAAATTTGGATGCTCTCTAAGTGGTCCACTCTTCCATGAATACAAGGCAACTCCTCCTCCAAATAATGATAATTTCCTTCAAACTCATTGGCACTCTTGTAGCTTTATCTTTGCTTCTTTAAACTCGGCTATGTTGCTAAAAAGCTAAGTTTACATATAATACCAAGTAGCATTTCTAATTACAATGTCCACAAAGAAGGATGACACCATGAATAGATATCAGTCTGCTACTGTGACCTGAGCAAGTCAGGCTGCTAGACTAATCGCAATAATAAAAGCTGAGCCAAAAGCTATCGAGAGAGGAGTGGTTATAAAGGGGTCTACAGATTTGGATGGAGTGGTATGTGTTACTGAGCAAGGTAACGGTGGTAGAGGAGATCAAATACGCTGATGAAGGTTGTGGCATGGTGGAGTTTTCCAAGGCTGCTCCATAAACTGCAGTCATTGTTGCAGCTGCCCTGCTTTTATGTAATAGGGAATTAAAGGTACAATGAGGATAAGATAAAGATGATGTTTATCACAATTCTCTATTTCTCAATTCAAGTTGATAACGATGGTTTTGAGAAGGTAAAGACAAAGGTGATGATGACTATCACGGTGGTGATGAGGATAAGAAAAATGAAAACGACAAGGAACATATATTTCAATTGCAATTTGAGGCGGCTCCAGTTGATGAGAGAAAGGAAAGGCTTTTGTAAAGATTATTCAATCTTTGTTTTAATTTCATCCACGAGTCCCCCCCTTCACACCCAAAGCGACACATGCGTGGACAAAACACAAGATATTACAATTCCACAATGCTCCATGCCAACCATTATCCCCTCCATTCCCATGCAAGCATTCGAACTTATTTTCTTATAATCACATTTACAACATATGTATTTTCTAGAAATGCCAAGTGATAAAGAGATTATTGTGCAACCATAGCATGTGCCTCTTGTGCTAGTACTCGAGCTTGTAGAAAGTGAATGTGCCTTTGTTGCAACTTATACAACACTAAAATTTCTAGCTTTGGGTATACAACACCTAGCCAAACTTGTTGGCCCCACACCTAGCCCACATACTCAACTAAGGTGACTAGATCAATCTTATTTTTACTTTACTAATATTTAGTATTTTATTTATTTTATTTCTATGTTTAACTTTCATTCAGGCCCCATTCCTAGACCACATGGGTAGCTATGATGGGTATACAAGAAAGGCTTGGTAAACTAAAATTAATCATGAGAATTTAAATATATTATAGTTGTATTTATAACATTAACATTAACTTCTAAGGGTAACAACTTTGTGCACCCTCTCTCTCTATGTATGTATGTATGTATGTATGTATGTATGTATGTATGTATGTATGTATGTATGTATGTATGTATGTATGTATGTATGTATGTATGTATGTATGTATGTATGTATGTATGTATGTATGTATGGGGCTATAATGGAATAATGTCCTAGGTGGTTTGACTTGACATACACGAACAAAGATTTTGTTGTATTATGTATCTGTACAACACATATTCCCAAATAAACCTAGGAAAAATGAAGTCTTAAGGGTAACAACTTAATTTGTGCTCTCTCTCTCTCTCTCTCTCTCTCTCTCTCTCTCTATATATATATATATATATATATATATATATATATATATGGGGCTATAATGGAATAATGTACTAGGTGGTTTGATTTAACATACATAAGCAAAGATTTTGTTGTATTATATCTGTACAACACATATTCCCAAATAAACCTAGGAAAAATGAAGTAAAAGTGGCAAAATACCAAAAAACGCAACCTTTTTAGTTACTATTAGATTGTTTTTTACAGTATTGCAATGAAATGCCTTGTGTGTGTGTGTGTGTTTTTGTGTGTGTATGCATACCAATCTTCTAATGTATAACAACCTTCCGTGATGTGTTTTTGAAAGTATCTTCCAATATCATGTGATGTGCTTGAAAGGTGTATACCATGTGAGAGTGAAAATACTGCAATGTGTGTAATGGGAAGTGATGGCACATGCTAGTGTCGGACACACTTGCACATTGAGGACATGTAAGTCTATAGAGATTCTGATGTTGAAGAAAGACAATCAAGCTGGAGAGAACAAGAACAAACAATGGAAGCAAATCATCAAGCAAGAGGATGAGAAATGAGAAAGTATTGATGATGTAGATGCATCCAACCACATTATGTTCATATCACACTACATGCATTGGGGGTTTTATTCTCAAATGAAACTACATGAATTATCATTTAGGTTAGTAAAATGTGTTGGATGTTGTGGATTAGAACCAAAGGAAATATTGAATTTCATCCTTAAAGAGTATTAATGTTTTTGTTGTATTTAGTTATGCTAGAATTGTCATGAGGCTCTATTATCATTCATTGAAGAATACAATTCCTAAGAGCATCGAAGTACTAGCCAATCTACCAATGGCTCCCAAATGCAATAATGCAATGAAATAAAATATGAGTGTTAGCTACCTAAAATTTGTGCATGTATTTCCTAGAGGGCATCGACATCCTATTGAGGAGGTGGCGTGTGAATGATCCGTGGTCTCTTGATAATGACCAACATGGTCCAAGTATAATGCACAAGCATCATATTGTAGTCCATATCATGCCCTACATAATCCAAGGTATAATCATTCCTATAAATTGGATGACATTGGGATATGGACTAGCCCTGGAGTAGGTGTTTGAAGTATCATACCAACCATATAGAGAATCCTCATCCCAATATATAGTAGCATAAATGATGGAATAGGAAGAAATATATGTGATGCCTCTATTATCCCTATTGTCTAGAAATATGCTTTCCAAATGTGTCCAAGTATTGTTGATCCACAAAAGTCTCCCAAAAGCAATAGCACGGTGAAATAAATTTTTGAGTGATGGCTACCTAAATTTCTTGCATGTATACGTGTAATACATTATCGTCCTCTTTGCAACAGTAATACCATAGGAGAGGTCAATCGTAAACAAAATTGGTATGCTTTCATGTAGACTTATGCAAGTTACCTCTTGCTTAAGCGTGATGCACCTCAATTCAATGACACCAAAGGGAATCCCCACATTCTCTCAAAATTCTTGACATGAGAGAATGTAAAAATGTTAGCTCTTGAGCTTGGAGGGAGCCTAAAGAAATCGGGTCACCGTTCGTGGACCTGTGGTGAATGAAAAGAAACCAAGCCAAATGTGCTTCATGAATTGGACCGAGACTCGTACGCCTCTACAACCATAAACAAGTGAGGGCTCACTTGGTTTTGCAGCATCTCAAATATGCAATCATCGATGGTTTATAAGTATGATATTGTGGGACCACAACTTCAAAATAATGAATGTCTTCCAAAATGCTAGCCCTATTTGTAGCCATTCTCCATGTGTATCTATTTTTGCAAGTGTTGCTAGTAGATATTAATTGAAATATCAAAACATTAAACTAGTTAAATGGAGATAAAGGTTGATAATGGAATTTCAAAAACATATTCAAAAGGGCAAGATTCTTGATGTGAATATCAAGTGTTTGGCCATTATGTTGAGAAATAAGTGACATTTGTTCTATGTTAGTGCACAAGGAAGCAAAGCTTGTTTCCTCTAGGCATTAATTACTCTGTATCAGAGTTTACTCATTGCATCTGCATTAATTTTTAGAAGAGAGAAAGAAAGTATCAAGTTTCCATTCCATGTAAGCATATGTACTATGTGTCCTTAAATGTTTCTAAGCTTGGACCCCATGTCACATGTTTTCATTCATCACACTGCATTGAAAAAGGTTGAGTTGCTTCAAGCTTTCAGAGCAAAGAAGGATCAATGTACCTATTTAGAGAGACATGTAGTAGAATGATGATAGTTTTACCTCATAGTGCATTTTTTAGTGCAAAAGGTTTTGATGCTTCCGAGCACTTGTATATATATTTTGTGGTGCAATGCCAAATCTTCTTAAATACATGTGCACTACTGTGAGATTGTGTCACTATGATAAAATTATTCCTCTTATGTATCTACTATATTTTAGCATGCAAACATTTTTAAGATTAAATCTATACGCTTGCTTCTCATACATGATGTCTCATTCTTGCATTGATTTTGACAACCAATCGTGAAAGCATGCCTCTTGTTCATGAATTTGTAATTTTGGCATCCTTATAGCTATCACATTTTTCATAAATTAATGTTTTTTAGTCATCAAGAAATTGTGGTATGCAAACATTTTGAAAAATAAATCTACATGCATGATTGTCATACATACGTATTGTGCTTGCATTGATTTTGAAAAGGAATCCCAGAATCATGCCTCTTCTTTACATAGTTTTAAATTTACCACTCTTTTCTTGTACTAATGTTTTCTATTTGTCTCAAGACATTGCACGTATGTCATCCTAACAATGGGATTGAACACCATATTGGTGCCCCCTTAAGCTCCTACAATTTGCCCTCTTCTAGACCTCGACTCTAGTCACATAATCAATGCTAGCTCCAAAACCATGAAGGAGCATGCTTTGTTCTTGCCTTAGAAACTTTAAGAAGTGTGCATATTTGTTCATTGTATTATGATGTTTGCTATCATGGTTTGACACTAAACTATTTCTAGAAGAAGACATGTGTTGTCTTTAGATAAGAAACTAAGCTTTTAAGCCATGACTTTTCTTATTAAGAGTGCTTAGTTTAGTTAAGATTTCTACATTTTTAAGTGTATAGATGTCTGAGCAATGCACTCTTTATTTAATGAAATCATGTGAAAATTTTACCTTTACCTATGCTTACTGTTGTTGCCTACAACAATTCTTAATCTAGAGTTTTCCAATTGATTAAGCCATAGTTCCCCTAAAACTTCTTATTCTAGACAAATTAATTAAACAAAGAGCATTTGTGTCTGTAACCCCACCTCTAGAATATTATTAGTACAATTGAGTTCATCCACAAGTTTTAGAGGATCTAGTGGAGTTCTATATAGTGCAAAGAGGAGGCTAAAAACATTGAAAAGTATCCAAAGTTAATTTTATTTTCAAAATGCCTCCTCTTTTGCAACCACTCATCTGTTTCTACTTTAATGATGACATCTAGCAATGAACTTTGTCTTTTGAGTATAAGTCAACTTTATAATGTACATACCAATCTCCTCTATAAAAACTTATGTGTTGTCTTTCTCAAACCTCCTCAAATCTAAGAGAGGACTTGAGATCGTTAATTTGTTACAAGAAACACTAAGCGTATGTTCACCAAAATTAATGACATGATTCATGAGATTGTGAGGAGCCACTTGCATTTTATAGTTGGAATTTCATGACATTGATGATGATGACTCTGATTACAAGCTACTTGCCTATTTTTAGAATATCCAAAGGGTGAAGACTCTTCTTTTTAGCATGTGCAATGTAAAAGAAGAAACATCAAAATCCAATATAGAATTACATTGTGTAAGCATGTAGGTATCAAACATTGATCCATTATATAAATGTAATCTTTTACCAAGAAACACCAAAATCTAATTTTCATTATTGGTGAGCTTGATGAGAGTAATATTACTTTTATATTTGATCCAAGGGGACTGCTACACAAATGTTTGCAGACCGAGGGGAAGGACTAAATACGTCACGTGCTTTTGCATGGCTAAGAGATTAGTGGCTATGAGATTATGGTAGATTTTATTTCAACCTGACAAAGACATATTCCAATGTCAAATGGACTCGGTGGCATAACTGCATATGTACATATGCAAGATGATGCATCCTTTATTAAGGTCTAATAATAGAATGAAAAAGGGGGAGAGATTATGTATTTAATTAAATTCTTAAGGGGTTTAATGTGCTTTTAGGATGCATGCATAGGGTTGGTAGCAACGTTCATTTTGCCGCCATTTTGAGGGAGACGTGTTATAACTCAACCAATATTCACAGAGAGAGAGAGAGAGAGGTTTCTTTGAGCTATGGTATCGTCACTATTCATCTGCCTGTCCTCTAATCCTCTCACTTTGTTGTCATTATTCATCTACAATACTGCCTGTGGCTTCTGTAGAGGAGGGGGCTTTGGAGGTCGTCAGTCCAGGAGCAGTTGGTGTAGGTAGGCAACGATCGATTAATTTCTGAGATAGCTACTATTCATCGCCTACATCGCCTCCTTTCCACACCCGGCAAGATTGGGCCTACATCTTCATTCTTGCTTGCAGAAATAGTGTCTACTCATTGCACGTCTTGTTCAGAAATTAGACACGAGATTGCTTCATACATTCAACCACTGCGAAACTAGCGTACTTTCAGCTCGATCAAACAAGCCCAAGGGCGCCAGGAGCAACAAATTATCGATCTGGGTGTGGACTATTCCGTATGAAATCAATATCTATTTAAGTATCAGTACCAGTATTCAGCACGGTGGGCTGAGCAATCAATTTGGTAAGTGCACATACCAATCGATCAGTCACTTGTGGAAGGGGCTCTGGAGCATGGAGATGGTGGAGTAGGAGACTTGAAATGCCTGCACGAGAATGGAGGAGGGAATGCCAGAGCCGAACAGGATGCCGGGGAGGGAGTTGGTGCCAGGGTTAGCAGAACTGAAGGAAGCCAGGGCATGGGCGGAGGGGTCGTAGCTGGTAGGGTTCATCTGGAAGTGGACGAGGCCCTTGGGGAACACGAACAGGTCACGGCCCCTTGGGCCTGTTTGATAGAGCTGAAAAGTACACCAGTTTTGCGGCAGTTGAATGTATCATATCCAGCTACACGTCATACAGCAAACCTTACTAAAAAGAACAAGGATCTCCCACAGCATGCAGGTATCCAGCTACACGTCATCCTTTGACATCAATATAGCACCGATTCAAAGATTCAATATTAAAGATTCAGATCAGAAGCGATGTACAACAGGAATCAATATCGTCGAAATATATTTAATTGGATTAGAAGAGGACACGGAAGATGGGCCGTGGGAAGGTGGAGCTAAGCCGGATCGAGAATGCGACTGTGTGCAACATCGTGACCTTCAGCAAGCGCGCGCAGAGTCGGACTGTTCAAGAAGGCCAAGGAACTGATCGCCATTCTGTGTGACGCTGAGGTATATATATCTCTCTCTCTCTCTCTCTCTCTCTCTCTCTCTCTCTCTCTCTCTCTCTCTCTCTCTCTCTCTCTCTCTCTCTCTCTCTCTCTCTCTCTCTCTCTCTCTCTCCCCTTCACCTGTCCCCCCTCCCTCCCCTCCCTTAATTCATACTAGAATGAATACTTGTAAATAAGTCTTGCGATATGTTTTGATTTGTAGTAGGTTGCTAGGAGTACTTTCATGGTCATGGTCATCATCTACAAGTAAAGCACAACTATACCAAACATACCAATTAAACATAGGAAACAACTATAACCTAGACAAGGGTCAATATCATTTTCACTAAGAATATTGTGTAAATTTCACTTGGATTTATAAACCTAGTCGTAGTTTCTAAGCTCTTAAATGTATGAAACTTTTGGTGGGATGCTTTGCAAGGAAATTATTGTCTTTTGTTGATCAAGCTAGTACAACCATGAGGTCTCTTTCACATATGCATGTATATTTTCTCTATCTTCATTTGCCTCTTTCTCTATTTATGTATTTCCTATCTATCTACCTAGCTATCTTAAGTACTGTGGCACAAGGCACATCTCACTTACAAGTCATTTAGTGTTGGGTGAGGGATCTATCATATCCTGAAGCTCCTAATAGCATAAGAGGTATTGTGAACCAATAAAACATGATGTCACATATATAAAGTTATGCTTGAGATTGCCTTGAGTAACTAGATTTACTCTTTCTAGGGTTGTAAAAAATCCTAGTATCATTGTTAGTGTGGTTCTTTCCACAAGTTCTTTTTCAATAGGGGTCTTTACATTTGGCTTTTGGTGGTTTCCTTCATTGATGTAGACTTGAGATTTTAGTAGCTTCTTGTATACCCATCTTGTTAGAGACCTAATTTTATGCATCCTTCATCAATCCACTTTGTGTCTTTCTTGATTTTATGTAAATCTTTCATGGGATACTCTTCTTTTGTTCATATGGTGTCTACTCTTGGGTTACTAACTCTTCACATTCCTTGCTTATCTATATCGTAAGTCAAGTTTTCCTCATCAAGTTTTCTATTTGGTGGAGTTTCCTAAACAATTCCACTTTTCTTGCATCTAATAATATGAGATACACTCTCTTTGAGATGTATCAACCTACTTGTATATTTGGTATAGTTGTGCTTTACTTGTAGATGATGGTCATGGTCTTCATGGTTAGTTATCACATAAAATAATGTTGACTTGTCCTCAAATTCAATGCTTGTCAGTATTTTACATTTCCTAGTGCTAAGTAAAATTGGCCCCCATATGGACTGATCTTTGTGTTTCTCACCATATCTCTAGTTTTCCTAGTCTAGTCCAATATGAATATGTCATTTCATAAGTGTGGATAAAGAAGATTGTAAAACCACACGCAGAAGGGATAACTGTTGTGACGGACTACTAAGTGCTTATAGTTCTTGAGAATCTTTATTTTTCTTAAGCCTAAATCACATATTCAATGTGCCTTCATATATAAACAGTTCGTACACTTATGTGCTTTAAGTTCATACACTTATTGAGAAGTATTTATCTTTTCTAAAGTATAAATCAACTTTTCTATATGCTTTAGCATATCAATCTTCCACCTTTTTTATGTAACTTTAATATATAGATTGATTATTTTTTATTTATGTCTATGTTTCAGGAAGCCATAATGAATCATTTAAGGAGATGTCAATGCAATTATAAGTGTAGGCATTCAACCCTTGGTTATCAAAATGTTACTAGACAAACTTACTATGCACACAGTTGCAAGGATATGAATGGGATAATACATTCATCAGTTCTGGCTCATCAAGAAGGTCAAAATTCTACTAACAATGATGTTCCTATGAGTGAAGATAACCCTCCTATGGATCAACCATCATCTCACTCTTTGCCTAGACATAGGCGTTTGTGGTGTACATGCAGAACATATTGTGGAGGTGGATGCATGGTTCCTCACTCAACATATGCAAGACACATGAAAATTGAGGAAAGATTTAAGAGTCTCACTACTAATCTTGGTTTACGTGACTCTCAAGGACTACCACAAGATCACATTCTACTAGAGCATAATGACATGGGAGATGAGGTCCATAATGACCCATCAGATGAGATTGACAATTTAGACGAAAGGGAGGATAATGAGGTGGAACCACAACATGAAGCGTTCGATATGGATGATGTTGAACCATCTTTATTTGACAAAATCGTTCAAAGAATAATTCAATTGCAAGCACTTTGGGATGAGCATCAAGCTTCAATTGAGTTTCAAGATAAAATGCTTAAAATTCTTTTTGGTGATATGCTCAGTTCTAATCCCCCCCAAGCACATATGGACAATATATATATGCAAAGCTTGGCCAAACTACTAGTGCAAATGCCTAACACATGGGATGGAGATTTGAATGGTATAAATATTCCTACTTGTTGGGAGAAACTTGGTATCATGTTCACACGGCTAGGTATGGTTAACTCCCAATGTTACAGGGTATGCCAAGGAAGTGAGAGCTCTATTCATGCACCATTGCTTTATCAGCCAAGCAAGGAGGATAACTACATTAGAGACACAATTGAATGCTTGTGTAACACCAGAAAAGGAGGAAGGAATAAGTTAAAGCGTGATTGTTCACAATGTTGTGACAAGTGTTCCAAGTGTTCTCTACCGAGAAAAGATATGCTCTCTTTTGACTATGTCTCCATTAGAGAACAATTGCGTCTACTAACTAGAAGTAGAACTCTATGCCATGAATTGTTGGAAATGTGGAGAAATAAAAACAAATGGTTAATACAGGAGAATACACTTTGTGATTCTACAACAGATGAGTTTTGGGATGGTACAAAATGCAAAAGTCTAAATGATTTTTGGAATCCTGAATCATACTTTGAGCTTCCATTGATATGTAATAACATGCATTGCAAACAAGTCTATATAGCTTGGCCTTCTGCCCAAAGGTCACCATTGCTTGATCATTCATGGGATGATATTGAGAGTGCCTACAAGTTTATCTGCAAATCATGTCGAACGAATTGGCTTGACATCTCCTTGCATGTATCATCTCCTTGTGTATCATCAAACGAATCTTTAAGGAGACCTTGGAACTTGTTATTTTATTCCCAAAAATATCTTCTAGATTGCTCCAATTTTTTCATGTAACCAAGCTAAGGTTGATGGATAGGTCAAGGCCTTTTGTTGGAGATTTTTCATCATAAGAGGAGGGAAGCTGAGCATAAATCCCTCTATCTATAAGGTATAGTCTCACACTAGCCTCCTAAAATAGTGCTTAGGCGGTCCTAAGACTCAACCATATTGGGCTCGTATAGGTTTGCTTCCATATCTTAGGACTAAAATGAAGATTACAATCTCAAACTAAAGACCCTCTTCTAGTGCTTGTCCCCCAAAAAGAAGAACCTCTATATATAGAAGACCAAATATACCTAAGTAGTAATCAGGCATCTTAGCTAGTATATATACACTCTAGGTGAAGATTATCGAACATGGCCCTGGAACGACATCATGCCTCATTCCCATCTAGCTCTTAAATACATGCACCTAATTATTATAATTTTTCCATAGTTTAATGTGACCACAGTTGGACTCTGAATTTTCAATAATCATTCCTTTCAAAACGATGATCAATTAACATTCCTAATAATAAATCAAATCTTTCCAATGAAAAGTTTTCTACAAAGTTCTCAATTCTTCACGAAGAGTTCAATTCAAAAACAAAGTTTACCTTTGTGAACGTGAATGCCCTTTAACAGACTGTACATGTGAACATACCTTAATAATTCATGTCCATACACAATCACTACAAGGATTTGAGCTAGTAGCGACGCCGATTAGCGACGACGGATAGTGGCGTCGCTATTGGCGTCGCAAATGCGACGCAAATAGCGACGCTCCACAGGGAAAAAAAGCGGCCGAAACCGAGCGCGGTTTTCATTTCGCGTTTGTGGCTTGTGAGTTTTGAGAGCGAGAGCGAGGGAGAGAGCGACCGTCGTGAGAGAAGGAGAGGAAGAAGACTTGCCGCCGCCGCTGTTGTTCGCGAAGGAGAGGAGGAGCCTTCATCGCAAAGAGAATCCGCCCCACGCTCGCCATATCTCATCGGTGAGTCTCCCTCTCTCTTTCTTTTGCTTGTTTAAGGTTTAAATCACTCTCTTTTGCTTGTTTAGGAGAGGAAATGAGAGAGAAAGAGAGGGAGAGGGAGAGAGGGAGAGAAAGAGAGGGAGAGGGAGAGGGAGAGGGAGAGGGAGAGGGAGAGGGAGGGGGAGGAAATGAGAGAGGGAGAGAAAGAGAAAGAGAGGGAGAGGGAGGGAGAGGGAGAGTGCATTCTCTCTCTCCCTCTCCCTTTTGCTTGTTTAATGTTTAAATCACTTTATTTTTTGCTTGTTTAGGAGAGGAAACGAGAGAGTAAGAGAGAAAGAGAGGGAGAGGGAGAGGGAGAGGGAGAGGGAGAGGGAGAGAGAGGGAGAGAAAGAGAAAGAGAAAGAGAGGGAGAGGGAGAGGGAGAGGGAGAGGGAGGGGGAGGAAATGAGAGAGGGAGAGAAAGAGAAAGAGAGGGAGAGGGAGGGATAGTCTCTCTCCCTCTCCCTTTTACTTGTTTAATGTTTAAATCACTTTATTTTTTGCTTGTTTAGGAGAGGAAATGAGAGAGAAAGAGAGGGAGAGAAAGAGAGGGAGAGGGAGAGGGAGGGGAAGGAAATGAGAGAGGGAGAGAAAGAGAAAGAGAGGGAGAGTGCATTGTCTCTCTCCCTCTCCCTTTTGCTTGTTTAATGTTTAAATCACTTTATTTTTTTCTTGTTTAGGAAATGAGAGAGAAAGAGAGAAAGAGAGGGAGAGAAAGAGAGGGAGAGGGAGAGGGAGGGAGAGTGCATTCTCTCTCTCACTCTCCCTCTTGCTTGTTTAATGTTTGAATCACTTTCTTTTTTGCTTGTTTAGGAGAGGAAATGAGAGAGAAAGAGAGAAAGAGAAGGAGAGGGAGAGAAAGAGAGGGAGAGGGAGGGGAAGGAAATTTAAGATAATAGACTTATCGATAATGGTATGCAATGTGCTTTGCCATGGGCCACGTACATTGGTGACTCTTTAAGATGGCTTAAAATTGGTCATGTCCTTCATAATGTCCAAGTAGGGGATCTAATTGTGATAAGCATAATTCATTGTTTTTGTATTAACTTTATAGGCATAACAAATTAGAAATCATGCCAACTAGTCAACGGAAGGACTAAAAGAAAATGATACCCTAGCTAATGGTCATTACGATACTTCATCAAAATGAACCCAAAAGTATTGTTATAGAAGAAGAATCCCTTAAATTGTCCTTAGCTTGCTCGTCCCGGGCCGCTACAAAGTAAAAAATATGGACGTGTATCTTCGTCCATTAGTCGATGAGCTTAAGATTTTGTGGGAGGAGGGGGTCACTGTGCAAGATATGAGCAGGCGCGATGGTCAGCGGTCAGCCAACATTTGAGCCATTCTCATGTGGAGGATGCATGACTTTCCGGGATTGGGAGAGTGCTCAGGTGAGCAGACCTCCGTTGTTGCTGGTAATATCTAAATTTTATTTCATTCAATCAAGTATTCACTAGGTCGTGGCTCGCCTTACAGATCTAGTTACCTCACGTTATCATGCATGTCCATTGTGTGGGCCACAGTTAGACTCCCGAAGGTCACGAACCATGAAGAAGATGGTATATCAAGGACATGCCGCTTTCTTGCCGGAGGATCATGAACTCAGGGAAGGTTTTTTTGGACGATCTCCAACACGTATGAACGCTGCAAGCTGGTACAAGTTGAAAATGGTAAACCCGGAATCACATCCAAATGGAATGCGACGGTTCTCAGTTTTCTACGAGTTGCCATATTGGACCCACTTATAGGTCAACCACTTGTTGGATCCCATGCATATTTTCAAGAATGTGGGCAGCTTGCTATGGGACCACATCACAGGAAAGAGAGACACTATAGGGTCACGAATGGATTTGAAGGAGGTAGGTAAGATGGAGGCACTTTGGTCACAGTCGAGTGCTGAAGGGGGAGTGCAGCTTCCTCGCGCTCCTTGGGTTTTGTCCACCAAAGAAGAGTGCATTGTGAAGCAAGTAATCAAGTCTATCCGCACTCTGACGGGTATGATGCGTTCTCTCAGGTTCGCATTTTCTAAAGATGACCAATTGTCGGGGCTAAAATCCCATGATTGGCATAAGATATATCAAGTTTGTGAACAGAATGGATTGTAATTAGCGTGGGCATTTTGCAATTTGAAAAGTGGCCATTATTCATAATGCTTTCTCATTTGTGGCAGCTTGTCCTACCGATCGCGATCACATGATGCCTTACTCCAGAAATTCGCGGGGCCATTTACAAGTTGTCGACTTTGGTGCAATGGATCTCACAGAAAGAGATTAAGACGTCCTCTATTGAATCCGCAAGGAGGGGAGCAGTGGAGACGGTCTGTCTCTTTGAAAAATACCTGCCCACTAGCATGCTCACGATACAAGTTCACCTTCTTGTGCATCTTGTGGACGAAGTGGAGATTGCTGGACCTATCCATATGCATGGATGTTCTTCCTAGAGCGCTTCATGAAAACCTTGAAAGGCTTTGTGCGACAATGAGCTCGTCTAGAAGGTAGCATGGTGGAAGGTTGGTTGGTGTCAGAGGCGTTAGTGCATATCTCACAATGGCTACCAACGGTGGAACCAGACAATGAAATGCTATGGACGCTGAAGGACGATGATAGACTGACTGGAGATGTGGTGGTTGGAAATGGGGTAGAAAAAAGAATGGATGCCTCAATGGAAGAGAAGGTGAATCGCTTTTGTATGTTGCACCATGCCTCCATGGAGACGTGGCTCGCCAAGTACCAGATTGCAAGGCAAGATCGAGAGGAAGCACGAGCTAAATTCCGACGCAGTACGTGTCATCGACCGATTCGATATCCCGAAGGCATGGAGGAGATGCCGCGGTTTATGTCAACACGATGGTTGCATGGAGCCTTGACCGCAGCATCCAGCGAAGGGACAGAGGTCTCAATGGAGGAGTGGGAGTTCTCGACGGGATGTAGTCCAAAGGTGATGAGGGGTTTAGAATGTGTTGTATCTAAATTTTATATGCGACATCTAATTTGAGTGTTTCAATGTACAATACAAATTATATAGTGCTGCATGGTCACGTGGACGGCATTTTCGCGTCGAGCATATTGACAAAATGCGCTCCACAATGGACTGTGGTGTCATGGCAAGGTTTGAGCAAGAGAGCCGGCGACGAGCAACGGATCCGAACACGGTTGTGGATGAGATGGAGTATTTTGGGAACTTGCAAAGTATTATTATGGTGGATTACCGTAGCTTCTCCATGATACTATTCGATGTGCACTGGTTCAAAGTGGTACTTGGAGGAGCTGGAGCAATAGTTCGACGAGGTCCATCTGGATTTCTCGAAATAGATTCCGAAAAAAAATGGACGGATTTGCGCGACATCTTTGTGTTGCCGGCCCATTGTGAACAAGTGCATAGAGTCATTTACTTGCTAATTATAATACGACATGGTTTATGTCACAATGGTTTGAACTCGCTTTGTACGTGTTTGTGAACAGGTAATCTTCTATCCAAACCCCCGACAACCTCGATGGTGGTATGTTATACCTTCAACTCCTCGAAGTGCGAGAGTATATGATCAAAGCGATGTTCCGGGCATAGATGAAGAAAATATGCAAATAGAGAGGTCAATATTACAAGGGGTGGAGGCCACCGCAAGCTTGGAGCCCGCATCGGCTAACAATGATGGAAATACAGCAGTCCAAGAATTTTTTTGAGAACGAGACAAACTCGTTCTTTTGTGGTGACATGTCTATCGACCTTCCAGTGTATACAGAGTTGTGTCAGGAGATTAACATGGGACCATAGAATACTTCATTCTTGGAGAATTGTATTACTCAATTCGTTGTTTAGATCTTCCATAAAGGTACATAAGATATGCATTTTAAGAGGGATTTTTCAAAAATGATTTATATTACTGTGCTTTGTATAGTTTAAATTGATTATTCTAACACCATTTTTTATCTGTGCAGGTGACATTTTCACGATGAGTCGAGGGATGAGCGATGAGGAGTTTCAGGACATGATGGCACCCATGTCTCCAGACCAACTCGTGAGATTCAGAGAGATGGCAGACTAGGAGCTGTCTCGTTCTTCGTCAGGGCGCTCTGCTAGATCTGCTTCAGCGTGATCAGATGCTTCAGCTTCGAGCAGAGGATCTCGACGCTCACGACTTGGGCCAGAGGGAGGGACTGCATCGGGATCAGGGGGTGCTGCTGTGGAGACACGGATGTGGTGTCTCCGTCTCGTTGTTTAGCTGGAGCTGCGTCACCTCCAGGATTTGTCACACCTGTGGAGACGTCTACTCCAGTTACTCCGGCTTTTGCACAGCCGTTAGCATTTTGTTTTCTTTGCAGCACTCCATTACAAATCGTGATCCGCAAGGCCTTGAGACTCGATATGCAGAGAGGCACGGTCTCAATGCATTGATCGACCGATTGTATAGACGCGGCGGCCCTGTAAGTCACTCATCTTTCTTGTCCGTAGTTATCATGAGATATTTGAATGCATTATTGTATGGTGGATTGATATGTTGTTTCTTTTTCTACAGAATCCATTCGATGCTCCTTTGCGGCGGGACGAGCTTTCGGGGGACGAGGATTTATAGCTCGCCCTTGGATCCTTGGAGCTCACACACCTTTAGTTTTTAGTCGCCTGATCTATGTAGACATTTTCTATGTATTAGTGATATCCTTTCATGATTGTACCAAGCGCATTTTATGCGATCATGTATTTATTTCATGTATCAGTTTCATGATTTCAGTATACATTCTTTTTGTTTGCAAGCGCTTTGTATGCAGTAGTGCAGAAACTCTTTTGTATGGCTCTCATACAGCACACAGTGCTATATGTGGCACTGCCACATATTTTTTTCCCCCATGTTACCGTCGCTATTTGCGTCGCAAATTTACTGCTCGCGTCGCTATTGGCCTCGCTATGCGCGTCGCAAATTCACTGGTTGCATCGCTATATGCGACGCACATAGCGACGCCAATAGCGACGTTTCTATGGCGTCGTCAATAACGACGCTTTTTGTGACGACGGGGCCAAATGTAGTGAATAGCACCCTGTAATAATCCATGTGCGTGAACATACTTTAATAAAATAATAAGAAAACTAAAAGAATTGTTTTAAAAAATAATTGCAAAAAGAAAAAAAAGTGTATTTTTCACCAAATGTGAAAATAAAAGCATCACTTATAATAATATCATTTTTTAAGACATGATTTGCAAGCTATAGTAACAAGATAGTTATTTTTCTTAAAATTAACTACTTAATTTCTTAACTAAATTAAACATCGGTCGTCAGTCTCGACTCTTCTTGAAGACTCTGCCTCCTCGCGTCGACGTTTTGCAGCCTCTCGACGCCCGGGAGGGAGCATCTGAGGATGTGGCACCGCATCCTGCTCAACCACAAAAGGGAGTTTCATGTATGTTGATATATAATTCCCGTAACATAGACTAGAAATCTTAGTGGTAAAAAAAAACAATGAATACCGGTGATTTTTCTTGGTCCCATTCTCCATACAAGCTGAGGTGTGACATTGCAATTCGACGTGCTCGAAAAATACACCCTCGACAACGATCACACATGCATCTAATTTTTCGTCGTAGCCATGCATCTCGATTATGAAGACACAATGTTTCATCCTCACTTGAGGATGTGCTCATTGACTCACCAGCTTGCACCGCACTAGGTGATGACGACGTCGACATGATTAAACCTAATTTATGACAACATCAAAATATTTGTCCATCATATGTTTACATAAGATCTTAATTTTAAATACACAAAAATCATCATCTTAAAACTTATCTTAACTTATCAAAACTTAAGAAGAATTCACTATCAAAACTTATGTTAAAAACAAAAAATCATGATAAATCCCAAATGCGCGTCTACATCCGCGTCTAACTACGTGTCTATACTCGCGTCTACATTCGCGTCTATACTCGCGTCTATCTGAACAACAGACGCACATATACACACGAAAATAGACGCACACGTCAAAATTCAAACCATATTTAAATCATTTCTTTTCAAAC
Organism: Lygodium microphyllum; assembly: GCF_053477565.2. Lineage (NCBI taxonomy): Eukaryota > Viridiplantae > Streptophyta > Polypodiopsida > Schizaeales > Lygodiaceae > Lygodium > Lygodium microphyllum. Next base: position 22,868,292 of record NC_141149.1, on the reverse strand, counting down.
TGCACCTTTCCTTTCCTGCGTTTTTTGCGGTTCTGAAGCTTGAGTTTAGCCGACATGCAGTCTCTTCATGCCTCACCTAGTCTCTTCATGCCTCACCTCCTCATGACTCACCTCTTCTTTCATTTCAAACACACAAGAAGGGAAAAAGGAAAGCCAAGGAGAGGAAGAAAGAGAGAACAAGAAAGAGGAGAACAAGAAGAAGCAGCAAGCAAGCAAACAAGCATCACGGGAGGGTAACTTACCAAGGAGAGGAAGAAGGAGAAGGAGAAGCGCCACTACCCGCCACACCAAACACCCAAGGTGAGTCTCTCTCTCTCTCTCTCTCTCTCTCTCTCTCTCTCTCTCTCTCTCTCTCTCTCTCTCTCTCTCTCTCTCTCTCTCTCTCTTTGTTTCTCTCTTTCTCTCTCTGCTCTGTCTGTGTATTGCTTATTTGTGATTCCATTATAATGTATTGCATTATGTAAATCGTCAATGGCTGTCGTCGGTCTAAAATCGGCCGACCCAGCGCGTCTGCTAGCGCGTCTACATCTCAGTGTAGACGCGGACATAGACGCGCAAAAATTGTCTCCTCTCAGTGCGTCTGAGAGAGCGTCTTACAGCGCGTGTGCTAGCGCGTGTGCTCTGCAATGCACACGCGCTGCACAGAAGTTTGACCTGCAGTGTACACGCATCTGGCAGCGCGTCTGTGCTGCAGGTTAGATGCGTAAATAGATGCACATTGACCTGCGATACGCGTCTGGCAGTGCGTCTGTGCTGCAGGTTAGATGCGCAAATAAACGCACATTGACCTGGGATACATGTCTGACAGCGCATTTGTGATGCACGTTAGATGCGCAAATAGACGCGCTGGACAGAAGATGAACAGCAATGTTATGTCAAAGGCTTAAAAACTGCAATTTTATGTCAAAGGCTTAAAAACTGCAATGTTATACTTTTATACACATTAAAAACTGCAAGGTCCTATTGTATGACATCACCTAGAGCAGAATCTTGTTGCGTGGTATTGATTAACTCCTAAATAGAAGTCTAGTTAGATCTAAAAGTGACAAATTAGAAAATTGTATACTTTTATACATATTTATACAAACATTACATTCTTTACATAAAGTGAGATTGAAACTTGTGTGTTCTACATGTGGATCTCGTGAATTAGAGCCCTCACCTAGGCATATAGGCCTCAATGTGCCCTCTAGACTATGGATAGTCACCTCCACCCCTCATCCATGAGTTGCTTGTACTGCACAATATCCTCCTATGTTTTTTGTATGCAAATAAATTTGTCTTTTTCGTGTGTTTTTTTTGTAGATGTCCTATCCTGGTTCCTCTAGCAATGACCCAGATGTGGATCGTATGAATGATACATTGGCCTCCTTTGGCAGGGGGTCAATGTATTTTTTGGAGGTTTTCCTAGTAGGGAAGACTTCATGGGAGAGATGACCAGACACCTTGGCCGCTCTCCCACAGCGGACGAGGTGTTCAGTGTCATGTTTGGGATGCCTCTAGCGTCTTTGCCTGGCACTACTTTTCAAACTCCACATGCAGGTACTCCACATATAGGTACTCCATATGCAGGTACTCCATATGCAGGTACTCCACATACAGGTACTCCATATGCAGGTACTCCATATGCAGGTACTCCATTTGCAGGTACTCCACGTGCTCCACGTGCATCGGCTGAAGCACAAGCATCTGTAGAAGCACGTGCATCTGCAGAAGCTCGTGCGTCCAGCGAGGCAAAGGGCAGTCGACAGAGAGGAAGGAGGAAGAGTCGAGGGGGAGGACGAGGGTTGTGTGGGGGTTGCCTAGGAGGTGGCGAGCGATCACCCTCGCCAGTAGATCATGTAGAGGAGGTTGTACGCCATTACTATAGAGTTACAGATACCGGTGGCATCTTTCATGATGATGAGGGAAGGGATGTAATGGCGTACATGAGGAGCGTCGTGCATGCGATGTATAAAGTTTGTTTCATTGCCTTCAAAAAGCAGAAAAGCGGCTTGTGGCAGGAGGTGTTGAGGGCAGTCCATAGGAGGTACCCAAATCCTGAGGGTCAACGATTCACAACAAGTGAGGGATATGCTTCACAACAAAAGATCCCACCTCATGACACGGGCCAAGGACTCACTGCGGAGGCTGGAGGAGGGGCGTGGAGCCTATAGCCAACCACCTATGTGCCACCGCGTAGAGTGGAAGAAAGCCAAGAAGAAAGCAGCTAAGAAAGTGAAGAGTCGCCAACACGTAGAGGCGCGACGGATCCAAATGGAAACAATGGGATCGTCGCATTACGGATCGGGCGGAAGAGAGTCGTGGGAGGCAGAGTTTGTAAGTATATTTTGATTTCTAGTTTTTTTTAATGTATATTTCTTTAAATTCTTTATATATTTTAGTCTAATACATTGTGACGTCTAATTGTTTGTATATCTCTAAATGTTTTGCAGACTACCATCGTTGGTAGGACATCTACCCCTAGAGAGGTAGGTTACCATCGAGGCCATAACCGCGCAGCGACATGGCTTCACTTTTATGAGGAGGGTCTCATCATTGAGGACCAATACAACCGGGCCATGAGGATTCGACAGCCAGAGGAGGTATGTTTTTCTTACTTTTCTATTAAAAGTATAACTAATTAGAACTTTTTCTCCACCTTGTCTATGTAAGCAACCCTGATCTTTTGTGTGTGTAGGCGAACCCGAATGTGGAGCACAACGAGGAGGGGGATAGCGACGCTAGTAGCCATGGTAGTACTAGCGAGGATGTTTCCTCTTCAGATTCATAGAGGAGCACCATACCTCCTCATGAGGCCTTCTTTTCTTGTATATGTATGATATCTCTTTGAGCCTACTGCTTGCGGCCATGCTTTAGATCGCAAGCACTCAAAACTTCCCTTGTAAATGCTTTGATATATAATGAATACATGGACTTTCACTTTCAATTTTCGTGCCCGTAAGATACATTGTCTTTTTCCCAAATACACAATCTGATGTATGGGAGGGGGGAAAAAAAAAACCAGAGAGCATGCCAGAGAGCATGTGGATGCTCTCTGGGTTTTTTTTTTCCCAGTTCTGTTTTGCGCGTCTATCAGCGCGTCTAAATTGCAGGTAGTTCGCGTTTATTCGCGTGTCTATAATGCAGACTACACGCGCTGCATAATTCAAATTAAAAAAGGAAATTAAATATCTTTTTTTTAAAAATACATTTTTTTTTCCGTTCGCGTCTATCAGTGCTTCTAAAAGCGCGTCTAAAAACGTGTCTATATGCGCGTGTATATGTGCATCTATTGCGCGTCTATTTGTGCGTGTAAATTCGTCGATACATGCGATTATAGACGCGGAATGATAGACGCGCAAATAGACGGGCGGATAGACGCACTCGTAAGTTTTTCTTTGTATTCAAAAATCGCGTCTAAATGTGCGTATATGAGGCTTTTTTGTTATAGTGCTTGTGCTCTTGTATCAATAGAAGCTTCTCCAATGTCCTTATCCTCATATCAAGCATTCCTCGAGGAAGTTACTCATGAATATATGTGTGCATCACGTGGGTTCAAAATAAAGTATTTTTATAATACCATTTTTATACATTTTTTATATATAGAAGGGTGTAATATAAATGGGTTATTTACAACTAGCATAGAAAAGGGTTATGGGAAAAATTCACAAGTAAGGATATTTATGAATAGGCCTTGAACGCACATGATGTAGAGGATATACATATAGTAACTTCCTCGAGGGGCATTCACAATAGGAAAAATATCATATAATTCCTTGACACTCAACATCCTCACCATCCCTCTTTCTTTTCTCTTTATGTTAGGATTAACTACTCTATTCCACTCTCTCCTCATCTTTGGACATACATTCATAAACTGACCACAAGGGATGCTAGCTTTCCTTCCTGACAGGTCTTTTTGTGTATCATAATCCTCCTCTCCTTGCTAAAGGAATGCCAATTGCATGGTAATGTCTCCTATGAGCTCTAGTTCTAGCCTCACCTCTATGAGCTCTAGTTCTAGCCTCACCTACTTTGCAACCTCTTTGGTCTTACCTTTTTATGCCTCAATATCATCCTTTAGCTTTGCTCTCCATCTCTTACATGCCTTGCTAGTCTCTAGTTCATCCCTCTCTACTACCTTTTTTATTAATAGTAGGTGCTACATCAACCCTTTTGTTGGTAGCTAGAATACAGTTCAATGCACTATTTCCTTTCTCTTTAAGTGTTGGACCTCTAGAAGATAAAGGTTCATGCATCTCAATCCTATAGTCATTTTTCCTTTTTGGTCAGTTCTTGGGAAGTGGATAATATCACCTCCTCTTCTTCTAGCTTGTGGATAGTTTGGGATTATGTGACCAACCTCACCATAGTTGAAATATGTAGGACATCTTGTAGGGAACTCTTTACCATTTCTCCTAGGTAGTTCACCTTGTGTTCCTTGATTAATAGGTTGTGCAGCTCCGCTTTCCCATTGTCTATGCCTCAAGGTTGCTAGCCTCATATTTTTCAATTTCATGCCTAACTCATGCTCATTTGTAGTTGATGGTTGGGCTCTTGCATCTACTTATCACTTGATAATTCTAGCCATTATCTTCTACAAAAGGTTCCCTAACCTCAACTCTTGGATGCTTCTCTCTCGATCTTTCAAACTGATTTCTCTTTTTTAGCTTTTCACTTTTTCTTTCTTTCTCAACTGCTATCCTCAATGTTTCTTTAACAGTGTCTAGTTCCTTGACATCTAGTTCTTTTCTTATTTCCCCTTGTAATTTGTTCACAAAGTGCTTTATTGTGAGCATGGTTAGTGCTTGCTCTCCATATCCAAGTTATAGTTTCAATGGTCACACAATCTCTCAAAGTCTAGGGCAAATCACTCAATGATTTGGCCTTGTTTCCTATGGTATAACTCAATTCTTTTCCATAGCTCTTAGCTGGCAGCTTTAGTCTCCTAAAAACGGTCTAGAAAAACTTATTTTGTTGCCTCATACTCCAATTGGACTAGAGGGCTTCTTTGGCTCAATTTTCTTTCATAGGTCTCTACCTAGTCTCTGTCCCAAAAGTTGAAACTTAAAGATTTGAAGCTTGACAATTGGTTTGATAAGTCTTTGAATGATGCAACCCAATTCTAGCTTCTCTAGGAACCTTTTAGGATCCTTATCTTTTGGTCCAATACGCTCAAGAAACAAGTTTTCTATCTTTACCTAGTCAAGTTTGGTCAGACTTATGACACTACAATCACTCACAAATTTTCTAAAAATAAGGGAACCTAGGTAAAAGTTAAGGATGAATTTTAGTCCAAAATCTACGTTTTTGGAGGTTTTCTTGGTCACTAGGCTAAGCTCTTAGGCTTAAAGCTAAAAAAATAGCCCATATATACAAAATTATGTCGATCTCACTATTATGGTAGCAAAGGGGAGAATCAAATGCCTCTCCCTCTCAAATGACTCGTTATTTGCATTTCTATGTTGGTTTAGAGTCTTGGACTTCTAGCATATATATAAACTTTGGAAATTTATACATCTAGAAAATAAAGAAGAAAGTATAGTCTTTGCCACAAGTAAAGTAGCGCAATTCAAAAGCCAACAATCGTGAAGGTTGCAGGAACTATATAGCTCAGGAATCGATACGTAGGAGTTAGTCCGGAGAGAGCGAGAGATTGGTTAATAATAAGTCGATAGGTGACTGCAAGTCGATGTTCGATGGATGCATCATCCCGGAGTCCAGACTTCCGGACAAGCAGACTTTCCCAGAGAGAAAGGTTGTAATTGAATATAGATAGAACAGGCCACGTTCGATGATGGAGACAAAGACGCATTTGAAGTATAGTAGATAATAGATTACAGCTTATACTAGTGCAGCTGCTGAAGCTGAAGAATCGGAGCAGCCATTACATCTGGCGGGCTACAAATAAAAATGGTTATTGTGGTTCGTGACACGGTGATAAGCGGGCTGAGCTTGAAGCCTTGAACGTTTCTATAAATACGAGGACGCGCCTATCCTGGGTATCTGCAAAGCTCTCTCTCTCTCTCTCTCTCTCTCTCTCTCTCTCTCTCTCTCTCTCTCTCGTATATTCTGTGTCGCGTCGCAAACCCAGAAGAGGATCAATATGGCTAGCTGTAGGCCTCGGCTGGTGATTGTGTTGGTGTTGTCGATGATGATGTGCATGGCGAGTACTAGTGCGACTGCCAACAGGCAGATACTGCTGGTCAATGACTGCTCCAACAATGATGTGGAGTTCGCGCTGACCGTGAGTGGCCAGCTGGACGTCGTCGATGTGTCCATGAACGGCGGCTACGTGGCGGTGGATGTGAGCGTTGACGTGTTCACATGCGTGGTGAAGGTCCTCCCCCTCAACCGAGTCTCCTTGTCCTTCAACGTGGACCTCACTGTCAGCGCTGACGTGGCCGGCCTCGTCTGCACGTACGATGCCGTGACTCTGCAGTTCAAGGTATTCTACTGCGACGCCATGCGCAACCCCATCCTCAGCCTTCCCCCGTTGGCCGTCTTCTGAGCAGCGCCAGTCAAGATATATGCGCTGTTGCAGCAAGCACTAGTCAGTGTGTCGCTCTTTTCAGTAGTTCGCCCCCCCAGGAATAAGTGAATCACTCACACCAGCTCATATGCTCTTCATCTGATTCTCCACATTGCATATACACGATGTGCGTTGTCCCCTTAATTCGCTAGCTTTTTCAGCGCATTCCTCATATTATGATCTACATCTACATCTACATTACTATTACGGGAGTACATCTTGCTTGCTTCTCTCTCTCTCTCTCTCTCTCTCTCTCTCTCTCTCTCTCTCTCATCTCACAGCACGTGCGCCTGCGCCTTCCGAGGGGATGTGGTACGTAATCATGCAAGAGATCCACAAGGAACTTTAGACACTAAACTAGATTGTAAATAGTCTTATAACTAGTAAATACACTTTTTTTTCTAGTTAGTAACTAGGGTTTTTTAAATTAGAACTAGGTTTTTAATTTTACTAGATAGATGTGAAGCTATAACTAGTAAAATAAGTGTCTATATGTGGATATATATCAGCACGGGCCCCACAGATTTTGACGAGTTCAGCCCATACCAGGTAATTATGGGTCCCAAAGATTAAAAAGGCCCCTAAAATGAGGTTTGGTCTCTCCTCGACTGACTCCCAGGTTTCAAACCTTGCACCCTGTCTATCAGAGGCAGACGCTCAGAACCATGCACCCGCGTGAGAGGATGATGACAGAGCTCCATCATCCAAATTAACTATTCAAATAAATATAAAAAATTAAGCGATCGGCAAGTCACCGGAAGAGAACCGACACGTCCGCAAAAATATGGGGCCCATACTGATATTTATCTTCAGCCCACCAGATGTAATGACAGAAGAAGAATTGAGCATCATGTTGTCAGCCCGAGTTCCCTTTTATGTGAATGTGTGTTTGGCTTTATAGTCTATTCTACCAACTAAGCAAAAGAGAGTTGGAAAACTGGAGAGACTATACTTTCTTCTTTATTTTCTAGATGTATAAATTTCCAAAGTTTATATATATGCTAGAAGTCCAAGACTCTAAACCAACATATAAATGCAAAGAACGAGTCATTTGAGAGGGAGAGGCATTTGATTCTCCTCTTTGCTACCATAATAGTGAGATCGACCTAATTTTGTATATATGGGCTATTTTTTTAGCTTTAAGCCTAAGAACTTAGCCTAGAGACCAAGAAAACCTCCAAAAAAGTAGATTTTGGACTAAAATTCATCCTTAACTTTTACCTTGGTTCCCTTATTTTTAGGAAATTTGTGAGTGACTGTAGTGTCATAAGTCTGACCAAACTTGACTAGGTAAAGATAGAAAACTTATTTCTTGAGTGTATTGGACCAAAAGATAAGGATCCTAAAAGGTTCCTAGAGAAGCTAGAATTGGGTTGCATCATTCAAAGACTTATCAAACCAATTGTCAAGCTTCAAATCTTTAAGTTTCAACTTTTGGGGCAGAAACTAGGTAGAGACCTATGAAAGAAAACTGAGCCAAAGAAGGCCTCTAGTCCAATTGGAGTATGAGGCAACATAATAAGTTTTTCTAGACCGTTTTTAGGAGACTAAAGCTGCCAGCTAAGAGCTATGGAAAAGAATAAAGTTATACCATAGGAAACAAGGCCAAATCATTAAGTCATTTGCCCTAGACTTTGAGAGATTGTGTGACCATTGAAACTGTAACTTGGATATGGAGAGCAAGCACTAACCATGCTCACAGTAAAGCACTTTGTGAACAAACTACAAGGGGAAGTAAGAAAAAAACTAGATGTCAAGGAACTAGACATTGTTAAAGAAACATTGAGGATAGCAGTTGAGAAAGAAAGAAAAAGTGAAAAGCTACAAAAGAGAAATCAATTTGAAAGATCGAGAGAGAAGCATCCAAGAGTTGAGGTTAGGGAACCTTTTGCAGAAGATAATGGCTAGAATTATCAAGTGATAAGTAGACAAGAGCCCAACCATCAACTACAAATGAGTTATCCATGAAATTGAAAAATATGAGGCTAGCAACCTTGAGGCATAGACAATGGGAAAGCGGAGCTGCACAACCTATTAGTCAAGGAACACAAGGTGAACTACCTAGGAGAAATGGCAAAGAGTTCCCTACAAGATGTCCTACATATTTCAACTATGGTGAGATTGGTCACATAAGACCAAACTATCCACAAGCTAGAAGAATAAGAGGTAATATTATCCACTTCCCAAGAACTGACCAAAAAGGAAAAATGACTATAGAATTGAGATGCATGAACCTTCAGCTTCTAGAGGTCCAACACTTAAAGAGAAAGGAAATAGTGCATTGAACTGTATTCTAGCTACCAACAAAAGGGTTGATGTAGCACCTACTATTAAGAGAAAGATAGTAGAGAGGGATGAACTAGAGATTGGCAAGGCATGTAAGAGATGGAGAGAAAAGCTAAAGGATGATGTTGAGGCATAAAAAGGTAAGACCAAAGAGGTTGCAAAGTAGGTGAGGCTAGAACTAGAGCTCATAGGAGACATTACCATGCCATTGGCATCCCTTTAGGCCAAGGAGAGGAGGATTATGATATACAAAAAGACCTGTCGGGAATGAAAGCTAGCATCCCTTGTCGTCAGCTTAAGAACATATGTCCAAAGATGAGGAGAGAGTGGAATAGCTTAGTTAATCCTAACATAAAGAGAAAAGAAAGAGGGATAGTGAGGATCTTAAGTGTGAAGGAATTATATGATATTTTCCCTATTGTGAATGCCCCTCGAGGAAGTTACTATATGTATATCCTCTACATCATGTGAGTTCAAGGCCTATTTATAAATATCCTTACTTGTGAATTTTTCCTCAATAAAACATAATCCTTTTCTATGTAAGTTGTAAATAACCCATTTATATTACACCCTTCTATATTAAAAAAATGTATAAAAATGGTATTATAAAAATACCTTATTTTCAACCCACGTGATGCACACATATATTCATGAGTAACTTCCCCGAGGAATGCTTGATATGAGGATAAGGACATTGGAGAAGCTTCTATTGATACAAGAGCACAAGTGTGTGCCATCACAAAAGCTTATGTTGAGAAGTTTGGTATTAAGATGATTGAAGGATCATGTTTTTTATTAGATTGTATAATCATGCTCGAATCAAATGCCTAGGGGTCATAGAGGACCTTGAAGTCAAGGTTTATGGTATATCTGTGAAGATTAATTGCCATCTGATACTAGTGAGAATAGGGTGATTTCCTCTAATACTATGAAGACCTTGGCTTAGAAAGGCAAGAGCTATACAAGACTAGGGCAAAGACAATATCACTAATTATGATCAATGAAGCTTGTCTACAAATATTGATATTTTAGCAAAGGAGCCTCTAAAGACTAATTAGAGTGAGGCGAGGAGTGAGGAAGATGAGAATGAGCAAGAAGGAATTGAAAGTTTGGAGGATTAGAAAGAGGAAGATGATGAAAATAAGACCAAAACAAACTAACCAAGATGTCTGCAATCTTATATTGGGAATGGCTCAAGAATGAGAAGCCAAGATAGCATCAAAAAACCTATTTGATATGGTATGTTGAAAAACCATCTTATAAAAGTTATTGTGAATGAAGGGCTAGAGCTCGAGTAAGTTACTCATGACTATATGTGCACATCACGTGGGTTCAAAATAATGTATTTTTAAAATACCATTTTTATATACTTTTTACATACGGAATGGCATAATATAAAGGGCTTATTTATAGATTGAATAGAAAATAGTTATGTTTTTTACAAGAAAAATTCACAAATAAGGATATTTAGAAATAGGCCTTGAATGCACGTGACATAGAGGATATATATATATAGTAACTTCATTGAGGGCTAGAGATGATGAGTTGGTTCAAGATCTAGGCGAATTGGCTAATGAGGTTGAGTCAAATGTTTTTTATGAGAAAGCCTTTGAGGATGAGAATGAGCTCTTTATGAAGAAAGAGAAAACCTAGGAAGCAGAGAGGTTGAGAATGAGAACGAGTTGGTTGAAAGTAACTTTGGATCTTGTGAGATGAGGAGCCAATGTGATGTGGATGATACTTTGGTAAGCATAAAAAGCTAGTTGGAAAAAACAAATCTCTTTTGGGGATGAGTTTGAGGAGATGTGCAAGGGGGTGAGCTTAGAGCCTAGACTCTTATAAGATGAGTTGTGCAAGGGGCATGATCATTCTGTGATAGAAATTGGAAGTTTTTCCTAGCACAAACCTATGAAATTTATGTGAAGTGAGTCACAAATAGAGGAGTCTCCCAAGAATGAAGAGAATTGAGAGTGTGCAACTATAAGAGGTGTTCACTCTTATGATAAAGTTGAATGTGATAAGGAGTTGATTTTTTATTGAGAGTAATGATGTTGAGAAACTTGATTTGAGTGCTATGGAGAGTCTTGAGTTGACTCAAGTGGATACTATTTGTTATCGTGAGAGTAAGTTTAAGTTTCAAGAGAGTAAATCTCGATTAGTACACTTTATCATGTTGTGGTTGAAAATGAGAGTGTTAGAGGGAACAATAAAGAGGAATATTCTCTAGTTGGCCTTGTTGGTCCATTGTAGCACCCAAGGGAATGATTGAAAGGTTGAACACTTTGTTGATGACCTAATGGATCTCACAAAAGGAGTTGTGTAGAAGAACTATTTTAGTTGGGTAATATAGTTGATAAGAGTAAGGAAAATATTCCACATGTGTGGCTTGAGGTCTCTTTAGAAAAGCTGCATATGCAAGTGGCTTTTTGAGTATGCTTCAAATTGTCAAAGATTTCACTTTACTCAAAAGAAAAACCAAAAGGTTGATGCTTTCAAAGAAGGGTTCAAACAAGAATCTACTATGAAAGAAGATCAGATGAAGGATGATGTTTTTTATGTTGATCAAATTGATTCCTTAGTTGGGTTTGCAAATGAGGTGGTTGAAGAGAAAACTTAAGTAGAGAGGAGGGAGATCTTTCCAAATGTTGTTGAGGAGAGATTAGAAGGAGAGTCTAAATACCCCATGGATGATCTTATGGACATGGGTGTTTCTCATGTTCAGGATGAAGTTACAAACCCTAATTTGTCGTCTAAAGAGATGGGATATAGTGAGAATGAGTTTGATGATGAGCTTTTAGATTTAGAAGCAAGATATGAGAGTGTTGAGAGGAGAGTTGATCATACTTTGAATATTGTTAACGCTAGAGAATCATTGGAGTCATCTTTGGTTGAGGATAAGTTACTAGAGATAAGCTTGAGTTGTGAGGGGAGTTCAGGAGAGACCCCAGATGTTATGAAGGATTTTGGTGATATTTCAAGTCAAGGAGTGACTCATTGTGAAGTTGAGAATGATTTTGCTGGTGTTGGAAATCTGTAATATACCCAATTTTCTAAAGTGAAGTACTAAAAAATCAACCTATTTTGACATTTGACTGCTTGTTCAATAGTTCTTACACTCTCATGGTGGTCCCTCAAATACTATTGAATTTTATTTAATTAGATAAATATAAATTTCACATTTTAATTAATCTCTTTTTTTTAATTTTTAAATGAATTTTGTAAATGTTTAATGCTCCATAGGTCATTAATAATATCCCAAATTTTATTGATAGGTTTGAAATACATTTTTAAAGTTTTTTAAAATCAATAAATAAATTAACTAATTGATTAATTATAATTACAAAATAAAAAATAAAAAAGAGAGAAAGGGACCTTAGCATTATTAAAGATAAGGAGCTTAATAGGGGACCCTTGGGAAGGTCACTCTTAATGCATCTACTCATAATATGTGAAGGCATGCTCTCTAAACCCATATTGTATATATCCTGCATTTCAAGCATTTCATGATGACATACTCCAAATCTCTTTTGCATTTGCAAGTTAAGCATATTTAGCACACATATTCTTAAGTGAAGCATATTTAGCAAACATACTCACTACATAAATTCAATAGACCATCCCTAAGCAGTAAAGTACCTAGAAATTCCAACCTGGTAAAAATATCTGCTTGTATTCCCTGTTGATCACTCCTACCAATTGCCTTGCTTGTAATAAATTCTCCTTGCTCCAATGGTGCTACTACTGCTGCAATCTGCTACTACTAGAGATGATGTTTTAATTTCAGGCTATTATCTACTAGCTCAAGGAACTAAGAAGGTATTTGAGGTACTGACCATTGCTACTGCTAACCTATTGTAATTGTTTTGCTGCTCTAACCATCTTAGTCCTCGGGTATCGGTTGTTGAGTTAACTGTCAAAACTCAAGCCATCCCTATTGTTTCGACAGCCTTAATGGCTCCAATTTGCCTGCTCACATCCCCAAGAGCCATCTTCCATGTTTTCATACTCTAGCAACTTTTATTTTGTCTAGGACTGTCCACACCAATGTTGTCCTTCCGTCACATGTAGAGATAAACAATACATTGTGAGAGATAATGTGATTAGAAGCACCATTATCAAAGTACTGGACATTATTGACCTCAACTATTGGCAGGAGCACAATGATGCATATTGTGTGCAAAATCGAATGCTTCTTGCAATGCTACATCATGGATCCAATGTAGACAAGCTGTTGCACATATAAGTGAAGGATCTAGTCCTATTGTACAAGTTACAATATATGATGTTCTTGTCATAGTAGTTGGTAAAGAAGACTGCAACTGCAAAATGAAAATTTTCCCAATTACAATGCAACCTCTACCTTTTCAAGTCAAATTTTTGGAGCAAGATATGCAACTAGTGGTTCATAGTGATCAGCACCAGCTCCATACCAGCCTATTTCTTTCATGAAAAGGAATACTTGTACATTTTTTACCTCTCCTCATGGAAAATGGGGCAAGAAGAAAATACAGTTTGTTCTTCAATCATAGTATCTACCCCATGGACTTGCAAAACCAAAAATTTCCGTTTAGATTCTATTGCAAGGCTTTCTATGGCTATGTCATCACTAAAAATTGTAGCCCTACCATCCCTATTCTCATCCATAGATAACAGAACAATTGTGTATAGGATCAAGAGTTATGCAATGTATAGACTAACAAAAGCCATTGCACATGCTCAAAAGCTACCTTTAATATGCTACTTGGAATATTGTGATGAATAGTGAGCCGTATTTGTATATCTATTGGATCTCATTTCCGCCTATGCCTGCAACACTCTATGCTTAATGTGAGCCCTCTTTATGTCAAGAAATTCCCACATGGTGTTTAAGCAACTGCCAGCACTAGACCTATTAGAAGGTTGATGGATGCAATAATGGACTTCATCTAGTTCATGTCTGTCATCCTGTGTGGAAGCACTTTGGCTCTTGCCCCATTGTTAACCCTTGATTAAACGTAGTATGAATATCCGCATGCGCAACCATGCCCTTCCCAAAATTGAAACATAACTCTCTTTCTCTCTCTTTTCTTTAATGTGAAGGTTTAGTTTGATATCTCTATCACAAAGTATTTCAAGGTTTATCCACAAACATACTACCACGCTTCAAAAAGGTTTCCATAGGCTTCAAACAATCGTCTTCCTAAGGAGCTTGTACCCCCACTTGGAAGCTCTTCTTCTCATCTTTCCACACATCGCAAGCGCTTCTCTTGCAATCTACCGAAACACTAGATCATATTTTAGCATTCCTATTGGCCCAAATGGCCCTGATGGTAATGCCCCAATGATAATTCCATAGTGTTAGTATCTCTTCATCCAATATGCCTTTGTCCTTAAACAATGCCAACTTCATCTTAACCCTTGCACTAAGGCCTAAAATTGCAATCCACCCCATCCCCTTCTTTCAGAGAGCTTGTGTCATAGGTTGTTAACCCTCAGACGAACAAGGTGGAAAATTGAGAAAGTCTAAAGTAGAAGACAAGGCCAAGGCAAAAATAAAACAAGAATACAAAGGCACACCAAGAAAAACATGGAAAAACACTTGTGTAGGAAAGTTCTAAATCAAGGAGAAAGGCGCACAAGAAAAAGTGCAAGGTAATACTTTTGGAAAAGAGTGCAAGGTCCACCATGATTTATTTTAAGAGCGCCACCCATGCAAATTGTAAAGGTAGATGGGCAGTAGGAGGAAGCTAGAAAGATAGGAGGACAATGGAAAAAATGGCCTACGCTATGGCCGGCCATGTAAAAAGGGATGACTGCCCAAGATGGAAGACTTAGGGCTTTGCATAAAAAGTTCAAAAGATGAATGAGAGCTCATTCTTTGGTGTGTGGAAAAGTGGACTCTTATTCTTCTCTCCTTCTCTTCTCTTTGCTTGCTTGTGTGTGCTTGAGGGAGGGAGTGTGAGAGTGTGAGGGAGTGAGTGTGTGAGGGTGAGGGATCAAGGAGGTGAAGCTCTCCACCATCTCTTCTCTTCTTCTTCTTCTTCTTCTTTTTATTCTTCTTCTTCTTCTTCTTCTTCTTCTTCTTCGTCTTCTTCTTCTTCTTCTTCTTCTTCTCTTCTCTTCTCTTCTCTTCTCTTCTCTTCTCTTCTCTTCTCTTCTCTTCTCTTCTCTTCTCTTCTCTTCTCTTCTCTTCTCTTCTCTTCTCTTCTCTTCTCTTCTCTTCTCTTCTCTTCTCTTCTCTTCTCTTGCGTGCGGCTATGGAGGATGGAGCTTGGAGGTGGAGGTTTGAGGATGCTTGAGCTTGCATCAAGAATCATGGAGCTATCAGAGTGCTTGAGAGAGGAAGCAACTCAATCGGGCAACAAGGTAAGCTCACTACACTCGTAGAGAGGGATGTCACATCAACTATGTGAGAGGTATCCATTAGTTCTCTCTTGAAACACTTGAACAATAAGCGGTCCATGGGTCTTGACGATAGAGCTTGTGCTCGCCTCTACATTTTGGTTGCGTTGCTGGGACAAACGGAGTCTAGCACCAAAGCTTGAGGTAGATAGGAGATTTAGGTGTGTTAATTGTCAGAAATAAGTAAGTATTTTTGGATTTGGATATGTGGATGAGTAGGCTAAAGAAGTGTGAATGCTATCTCGCGATTTTTAGATTGCATTAGGTAGGATAGGATTAAAACAATGTTAGCACACAATAGGGTTTTGCTGCTGTATAACAAGTTGAAACAAGGAAAAGAAGGGCAAAAAATGAAACCTTGGGTTAAATACTAGTAAGAGGAGCAAGATTAAGGTGAATGCAGACCTGGATAGGGAAATAAGAGGCTAGGAGTGGCAAGGAAGACCTCACTTCTCATTGGAGAGAGAGAGGGAGCTGCGGATCATAGAGGAGCTCAAGTGTGTTGATTCCATTGTTTTTTTTCGATCCAAGTACGTAAGGATCTTCTTTATATGCCAATGATGTGATCTGGAAGGTATGACAAGGGGCCGCGATGATTGCTAGGAGAAATCGGTCAAGAATCCTCGCCTCAGGTCATCGATTTCGCAGCCGGCAAACCAATGTGTCTTGGTCAGATTCCCAAAGTCGAGCAATCAAACCGTCCGACTAGTAGAATTGGACCAACTGACTCTAGGAGTCAGAACACTAGACCATCTAGTCGGGACCACCACGTGACCCGATTGGACCAAATACTTAAATCGGACCACTTTTGAGGGTTGGACCAGCTCAGTCGGACCATTCGAATCTGAGAGTCAGACCACCTAGAATTGGACTGTCCAATTCTAGGAATCAAACTAGTTGGGCAGAAGACAGAAGAACAAGGGATAGGACAACCCCCTAGGGTAGAACCTACTGGGACACATTCTTGAACACCCTAGGAAACCCACCCCGGCTCATCAGAGCGAGGAACTAGAGAAAATCGTGACTATACCACTTAGAGGTGGACTCTAGGAGCTTGGTCACATATTCGACTAGGCTTTTAGCTCAAGGATTGGCCTCTAGACTGTGACCCAGCCTTGATACATCATAGAGGGAGTAGCATAGACCTTGTGCTACCCTCAGGAGCAACCAGAGACCACGTGTAGAGTCGTGCTAGGTCGTAGACACAAACGGAGGATAGCTAGAATTGTATAATCCCACACAATGACTTTTTCCATAGAAGTGCACTAGGAAAGGACAGAAAGCCTAGTTTTGTACCGTGCACAATGGAACACCCACCACTGAGTGTACATAAGTTGAGGACTATTTACAATAACAAGAAATACAATCAGACTTAATAACTCAAGGAACACACCAATAGTAGAAGACCCCATAACATAGTTGAATGCCCTCGAGCCCCATCAATAGGACCTTCGAAAATGGCGATGGGACCAAAAGGACAAGAAGATTGAGGGCAAAGCGCTTCTAGAGCTGCTAGGACTGATTGACAACCTTGTGGAGCAGAAAGCAAGAACGATATTAGGAGCAAACGTAGACTTGGGAGAGGACCAGCTAGACCTGGGTGAAATCCCAGTCGCAGTCCAAGACATGGTTAATAAATACGACATGCTAACTAGGAGAGTGGTCCACAGCAAGCCAGTAGAGGAGGTAGTGGCAAGCCTGGAGAAAGAGAGGAAAGCGGTTAGGAGAGCACAGTAGGGCATAGCTGCCTACAATTGCGAGCCAAGAACTAGGAAGCTACAACAAGACATAGATATGCACGAGGCTCGACGCCTGCTAGCCTTATCCAACAAAAACAAGGCAGGACCAACCGCGGAGAAAGAGAAAGGACTAGAGATAGACCTCACACTAAGTAAGCTTGTGACCAAGCGCTTTATCGACAACACGACTGGCTGAACAGAGTTTGGTAGCATTAGCGACCTAGCTACTCTTAGGCCTAGGAACTACTCAAGGGGCAAAGAGCCAATAAAAAATCCCTACGATAGCTAAGAAGCTGGACAAGTACCAACCTAGTAGCGACCCATATAGTTTTGTTGAGAAGCTTGAGCAAGTTTGTGAGGCCAAGGGTCTCACGGACCTTACACAATGCTCCCAAGCTTTCAGACTTTGCTTAGGCAATAAGGGTAGGACATGATACACCAACTTAGACACGGTAGAGGGGCAAACTTTGCTTGACTAAAAGATCTCTTCATTAAGATATTCTTAGAAGCGAAATAGTCTGATAACCTCATAGTCCGACTGATGAATATCAGTCAAAGGGACAAGGAGGATATAAGAGACTACGTCACTCATGTGCGCAACCTCTTCAAGAGAATCCCCACAAATGAGCGACCAAACCAAAGAGCAGTCTCCATCCTATTCATGAACAGAATTCGCAGTGCGGAGTTGAACAAGGCTTTGGTAGGTAACTCTAGCCTGGAGCGAGAGATGCTAGCAAGGGTCTTCGATGAAGCAATTAGGGTCGATGACTAGCTGAGAGAGAGGAGCTCTCAAAATTCAAACCACGATAACTTCAATTAGAGGGCCTCAAAGGGGACCACCACCTCCAACAAGGAATCAACTCCTAGCACGAAGGACATGGGGAAGAGTGCAAGTCAAGGCTAGGAGCTACCCGAGGTGAGGATGGATTTAGCATGACTCTAGGAATTGGAGAGGAAAACAACACAACCACATGTCCAATGTGTGCACCACGTCTTGGCCAAGTGCCAGGATCCTAGGTCTAGGCCTTGTGTAAACTGTGGTAGATTCGGCCATGATGCCATGCATTGTAGGTTACCTAGGAGATTCCCCTATGTCCAACAACACAATCCGCCATACCTGGGGAACAGGCCGCCAAATTTTCTTGGAAGAGGGGCCCAACTCGCACTTCCAACACCAAATGATGCAAAGCGCATCATCCCTAGGATGGAGATCAATTCGACAAGCATACCTCGGCGACCATGCCCTATGCAACTCATCCACCGAGTGATGCTCCACTCCATTACATGGAGGAGTCTAACAAAGACGAAGCCTACATAAACCCTTACATCTTATATGACGAAGAGGGTAACCCAGTCCTGATGGACTATCAAACAATACCAAAAATGGCATTAGGTAGAGGTAGGGATCCAATCTCGTGTTGAACTTGCAGTCACCCGAGCCACATATCATCACGATATCCTGAGAGAGAACAAGTGAATAAGGAAAAATCCAACGGATGTGCCAAGTGTGGCATTACTCATGTCTTTGTCGATTGCCCTAGACGGAAGCCATACCCTAACCTGAAAAACATGCCCTCAGTACCCTTGGAGCTATTTGGAGTCAAGACATTTGACAGCAGAGACACACCCATCCCGTTGCATGTCATGACCAAAGCACAGAGAAGCAGGCGGGCATATCACTTCCAGGGCCCAACAATGTAGATGCAGCCTCAATAAGAAAAAAGAGCCGACGAAGAAGGAGAAAAAAGACCAAGGGTGCGACAACGCTAGTGACTGGCAAGAAGGTCATGGATGAAAAGGTAGAAACTACTGCTCCAAAGATGACATAGAAAGGGAGTGCTAAGGTAGGGGAGTAGCTCCATCCTAGGCACCAACTTGAGGCAATAGCCAAAGTCAAGGAGTGGGCAAAAGAAGCCCAGGAGCACCTGAAGGATGTTGATCCTATCTTAGAGGATGAGATTGAGGATCTCTCTAGTGTAAGCACACCAATCTCACCTGCACGACCATGGTCGAGAGACGCACCCATGCCACAGGCGGTGCCACCTAAGCCAAGTTTAGACGTCATGGGCCAGCCAATCAGTCAAGACCACTAGCCAAGGAGCACAAACCTAGGAGAGAGAGGCAAGAAACCAACAACCACCTTGCGACATTAGTGACCTTGAGTTTAGAAGACTTGCTTAGACAGCACCCCACGCTATGGTAGGAGTTAAAACACTAGGTGGAAGAACCGGTGGAGCATGCTGCCCCTGACTTGTCAAATCATGATGCAGCCATGCAGATGCCCAGCTTGACACTGCACTCAGTGCCGAAGTCACTACACGTTAATACCTTTTGGGAAGGACTAAAATGCACGCAATATTGGGTATCCTAGTCCTAGGAGACCTCACACGAAAGGAAATCGTAGATACCGGGGCAGGAGTGAGAGTGTTGAGCCATATTGTGCTCCAGACTTGGGGAAACCTGCCCATGAAAATCGCTAGGTTCAATATCACTCTAGCAAACAGAATGAAAGTAAGGCCATTTGGAGTCTTTAAAAATTGGCCAGTGAAGATTGCAGGTGTCTAGTTCTATGTGAACTTCATTGTCATGAAGGGAGTAGACTACAACATTCTGCTAGGACGACCCTTCATTGTCATGAAGGGAGTAGACTACAACATTCTGCTAGGACGACCCTTCATTGTCATGAAGGGAGTAGACTACAACATTCTGCTAAGACGACCCTCGATGAGGAATGCTCAAGTCATTGAAGACTAGGACAATGGTCTAATGTTCATGGGGAATCAAACAAAAGCAGTAAAGGTTGAGATGGACACTTGGAAGACAACCTCTGTCGACCTGGATGCCATCTTTGCGCCATGCTCAGGGGTGATGCACCAATAAGAAATTCTCACTGACCCCTAACCAAATACATCCCTTGTCCTCACAACGAGCGAGATTGGATGCACATCCTAGTGACCATAGATCTCCCATTCTTAGATGAGGAGGAGGCCTACAAATAGGCTGCAAAAACTGTAAGCGTCTCAAGGAGGAAGCCTGGAGTACTCTTCAACCCAGCCACAAACAAGTGCTCCAACTCTTCAACTAGTGGTTTTAAAAAGGCTCCAAATACATCTCCACAATTTTTATGATTTTTTTGCAACTCAATGGCAAAAACAAAATAAGTATTACTTGTGATGTCAATTTTCATCCAAAGCTAAGGATGAGAATTTCAATAACACCACAATCCTTTTAAGTAGTTCATGATGCGTGGAATCCATCCCAATGTAGCAACAAAGCAATGTTACTTGGTTCTCCTTGCAAATCTAATATCATATTTGTTATGTAACAATTTAATATGAGTTGCCATTTCTAAAGACATTTGGACATTGAGAACTCTATACCTTGCACCAAACTTTTGTGCATTTGATTGGTAGGCAACACTCCTTACATGAAAAGTGGTACTCGCTTTGTAGCTCATTCCATCCATCTTGCAAAGCGTGAGACCTTGCATTGCTTGGAAATGTTTCATATGTTTTTCCACATTGTGGATTGTCGCATACCACAGGTAACTCATATGAAGTATTTGGGTTCCAAAAATGTTGTATCTCTTGATGTTTAGAGCCATCCTAAAACTCAAAAATGTGTTCTGGATGGCAGTTCGATTGCTTGCTTTACAAGCCTCTATCTTTGTCACGCCAGATCTCAAGTAGTTCATGACAAAATTATCTACTTTTAGCGAGTAACTCAATTTCTTTCCTATTGGTATGTAGTCAAACACAATTGTCTCTTGCCATGGAGTCTTACATTGAGGACACTTCTCACAACAAAATCCACAATCTTGTTAAAGAACCTTCTTTTGATTGATTGCCCTGGCATACATTAAAAACCATACTTCCCACATATTTATCCTCCTTTGATGGATGAAATAGGTGAGGTTGATGCGTATTTGTGGATGTCCCCATACATAATGTGTAAGGCTCTACTTGAACCATGCCAAGATTGTTAAAGAAAGAATTTAATAGATCCCAAATTTGTGGGACCTTAATTTCCAAGAGATACCCATTCCATGTACTAGGGAGTTGTATTAGGAGCTTTGCAAGACAAGTCTTCTTCTCAATACTCTTTCGATCCCCGATACCACCAAAGGATATTTCTAACATCTTTTCTTGTACCTTTAATGAGACATTGTGTTCATCCCATAGTGCATGGCAATTCAATTATACTCTCCATGATTTGTTTTTCTAGTGTTTCTTCTAAATCTCCATGAAAAGTATTATTGGAAAAATTTACATCTTCATGCACTTTATCCATGGGGACATCATCCACCTCTATACTATTGAATCATATGTCTTCATCCCTGTGTTCTACATGCACATAGCATGTATTGGCTTCTACACTTTCAGCTTGCAAGTCTTCTTCATCTCCATCTATAACATTGAGACCAAGAGAAATAGCAAGTTTCTCAAATTTCTATTTTAACTTCTTATGTTTGTAAAAGTTTCGGGTAGCTACATATCATCCCCCTTGACAAAAAGATACACAATCACACCACATTTTATTTTCTTCAGGAGGGCTCCTAGTTGGAGGAGGACAAGCATGTGATACTACCATAGGTGGAGACCTTGGCACACATGAAGGATGAATCTCATTCCCCAAGTCATGTTGGTAATGTTCATAGTAAGCACTTTGTCTAACCATCTATCAACCCTCCAAAGTATGAGAACACCTATAATTGCATGTGCACTTTCTTAACATTGATATTTCTTCCCTTTCCATTTCCTATAAGTTCCAAAGCAAAACATATCAGCTAGGATTGCCTAAGACATCAGACTTCCAAATTTAGTAGAACCTTTTTTTATGATTAACAAACTTAGAGATGCATAAATATAATAGTAGAACCATTATTACATCTTAAACTTCTTATGTTTGTAAAATTTTCATGTAACATTAATTACACAACCACCATTACATCCTAAACCAAAAATTCAATGAAGTGCATTGCAAAATAACATATAAATACATATTCATTATTGAAACCATTACATCTTTAAATAATACAACATCTATGGTGTTTATCAATCTGGGTGTTCTGGAATCGATGTTTCAATGCATTTTACCTAGTGGATATGTAGATGCATCTTTTGCCACACATTGTCAATGGCTTTCAACTACTTCTCCTCATCGAGAGGTTTCCTTGGACCACTACATGTGTGACAGGCTTCCTTGGACCGAGTGTGAGGGAAAACTGTTTGAATGTAAGGGAAACCACTGAGTGCGAGGGAAAGCTATTTGAATAAAACTAAGGCCTAGACTATATTCAAGAGCTGTATGAATACAAATTATCTTGATACTTAGAGATACTAATCCAAACACAGAAAGAAAGGTCGTGTCCATGGGACTTAGTAGTCCATCACAACAATTATCCCTTCTTAGTGTGGTTTAATATCTCCTTGTATCATGATAGTATAATTTCACAATTCTTTCAAACTTCAAATCATTATTGTAATCCTAGGTGTAACTCAAACTTTTCTTTTAAGTAAGCTCAATGACTCGCCACTTCTCATGATCACTAGAGTATACCCACAACATACATACATACAAGCATACCCACAACTTCTAGAGTCTATTTATGACATAGACTACTTTGACATCTACAAAAGTACAAGTTGACTCAATACTTAGAGACATTAATCCCAACGCATCAAAGAAGTTCATGTCCTTAGGACTTAATAGTCCTCATAGCAGTCACCCCTTTTGAGTATGGTTTAACATCTCCTCGTACGACAATAGGGTAATATCTCTTGCACACTTGAAAGTGCACACTGGCATATATTCACACTTTTAGTTATATAATCGCTTAGATATGCACAATGAAACTAAGGCCTAGACTATTTCAAGAGCTGCATTTGTGGAATTTCTCTTGATACTTAGAGACACTAATCCAAACACAAAAAGGAAGGTCGTGTCCCTGGGACTTAGTAGTCCGTCACAACAATCATCCTTTTTGAGTGTGGATTTACATCTTATTGTACGATGATGGTTTAATATATCTTTTACATTTAAAATTTCACACTAGTGTACACATGAAAATAAATTATATATCAATTTAAGACAACTTGGACTAGTTTGGGATCTACATGAACACATGTTTAGAGTTTGCATACTAGCTCACACACAAGTGGCACAAATGAGTAGGATGTAGTACAAATTAGATTCCAATCGGCTCACAATGTTGAGTCGAAGAAGTGGGTGGTACACCCATATTGCTCTAGGTCGAAAAGATAAATGAGTGTCTCATTACGCAGTTGACTTTGGAACATGGAACATATGAGACATAGAAATGTAACTAAATCGACATGCATTGGAATAAGAAATTCCAAACCACAATCAAACCAAATGCAATGAAATCTAGTTACACAAGATTGTAGTTAAGTGGATAATCCACAACTTTGTCATAACAATCACAATGCCAACAATTGATATAAAGTGGACCCCATAACTTTCTACGAATATTAATCAATCTATTCCCATCAAATATAGGCATCATTGTCATGATACCTGGTGCAATCTGTCAATGAAGCTCCCATACGATCGAGGCCTCTTCTTGCACTGCAACACAACCACAAACCAAGGCACAACTGTGGTTGTCATTCTTGATGTATGTTGTCTCTGGTCGAAACACACACACGGTTGTTGTCATACTCCTGGCCTAAACTCCTAGACCACGATCGACTATGATATTAATCCTCAAACTTTATAACCTTACAATGGCTAGAAATTGCACCATTATTACAAAGTGAAGGGAATCCTTGGCAAGAGCAAAGTGATCATTGGCAAGGGAATTAGTCACAGAGGGGAGATCACATGGAAGGTTCATTTGCAACAAGAAGCAAGGAATCATTCATTGTAGAAGTGATCAGACACGGCACAAGGTTCTAGTTTGTCAAGCAAAAGGGAGCCATGTTGGTCAGTTTGAGTAGGAGCAGGAAATCAGACATCGTAGTAGGAGCAGCGAATCGGTCATAGAAGGGATCAGACACACAAGTTTTTGGTTTATGAATCGTTCATAGCAGGGGATCCAAGACACGACCCAAGGTTTTGAGCTAGGTGTCCATTATTTATAATGAGTAGACTGGTCAAAACTTTCCTGTTCAACTTTCTCATAAATATGTTTTTTTAAATAGACAAGCAAGCATCCATGGCTCCAATCAAAGGACAATGATACCACAGGGGCCATCTAGAAGGGACTTCATCTGAAGTAGCAAGCAACATAAAATGAGCAAGCAATAGAAATGCATTGGAGCGTAGTGCACTAGGGAAACCTAAGTGTAGCTGGTAGGAGGGATTTGAAAATGTTGCACGTGACACAACTCGCCTGGTCCTTGCTCAGGGAGTCACCAATGGCTTGCCAGATGTCTTCATGATCCAATCCGGCCTCTGATGTATTGGATGTATAATGTACTCCAGTAGGAAGAGATTGCAGAAGACAATGCAGTTGTTTCCTTCTTTCTCTCCTACTAATTTGGCAGAAAAGCAAATGGGTTGCTCGTAGCTAACCCTAGATACATTACCACTATATACAACCACAACAATTTTCCCTCCAACAATATCTATACTTTAATATTCAAGAGACAAACAATAAACTTGGTAAGGCCCTTGGAGATATGTATTCTAAGTATGATGTGTTTGCAAAAGCTCATGGAGGTTTGGATGAGCTTCCTATTCGTGATGTTATAGTCTCTTGGAATGTGTTAATTTTGACATATGTACATCATGGGTAAGGAAGCACCTTCTAAACTTCAACATCTTTTATCTTCTTTAAATCCTCACACTACAAGGATACGGAGGCATAGCGACGGCACTTTCCGATGCAAAATAGCGGTGTCGCCGATGGTGCCCAGAGACGAAAAAATGCGGGCCGAAACCTGAGCGGGTTATTTTGCACGAACAAACGAAAGAGAGAGTGAAAGGGAGAGTAAACTCCATCTTGTATTTGAGAGGCAGAGGGAGAGAAAGAGAGAAAGAGGGAGAAGGAAAGCTCCCCACCGCTGCCACCACCGTTTGCGAAGAAGGAGGAAGTGTACAAAGGGCGAAAAGGAGCCGCCGTCGCGAAGAGGAGCCACCGAATCTATCCTCGGGCTTTTACGGTGAGTGCATTGTTCCTTGTTTCTTTGTTTTTTTTTTCTCTCTTTTTCTTTTACTTGTTTTTGTTAAAAATCATGTGTATTGAGAGAGGGAGAGGAAGAGAGAAAAGGAAATAAGGAACGAGAGAGAGAGGGAGAAAACATTAAACATAATAGGAAAAGAGAGAAAAAGAGGGAGAGGGAGAGGGAGGGAGAGATTGTTGTTATTGTTGTTGTTATTTTATTTCTTCTTTTCTTTTTTTATTATTTGTTGTTGTTGTGGTAGTGGTAGTTGTTGTTTAATTTCTTATTTTTTTGTTTGTTGTTTTTGTGGTAGTAGCGGTAGTTGTTGTTTAATTTCTTATTTTTTTGTTTGTTGTTTTTGTGGTAGTAGTGGTGTCGAAGGGTTTTTGAAAGCAAAGTCGCGACCACAGAGGTCCTTGAGAAATTCCAAGATGGAAGATCAAGCGAAGCAAATAATCAAGACGAATATGATGCCATGGTTTAAGTGTATTACAATTTTTGGTTCAAGTACAGGCAGCAAGACGGATCAATCAAGAGAATCAATCCTCTCAAGAAAACCACATCAAGTTATAAATCAGAATACAAGAGCATCAAATATGTCATCCAGTCTTCAAGAGAATGTCTTCAAAATAGATTCTTCTTCAGCTGATGGGTCAACTAGTATGTGTCTTGAGTGCAGCGTTAAAGTCAGTGCCACTGGAACTCGCCCAAGTTTCAATATTTTTCCTTTTACACTTTTCAGTTTTGCTGGTTTTCATCTGATCTACCATTCTGAAATTTTCCTGATGTCCTGCTAGCTGGGAGTACCTTGCCATCATTAGTCACAGAAACATCTGGTATTTTCAAATGTGCAAGAGCTGCAACTGACGCAAACAAAGCAGCATCGAACACCGATCCATCAGAATCAAGTCAATACACATCCAAATAGGCCATCCACGATGCCTTGCCTGGTGCATTATATAGCTCTTGTAAATCTACCATTGAGGAACTTGAAAGTGCATTTGTAATTTGCTCTGTGATCACTAGAGCTTCTTCAAATGGCCCGCCGGGATGGATTGAGGGAGAGCATCACTAGAGCTTCTTCAAATGGCCTGCCAGGACGGACTGAGGGAGAGCACATTGGTGGCATTTGGAAGTCCATGACTATGCGGCCCTCGTTTGGAGAATCTGCTGGAGAGGGCATGACTTCCAACTTGATTCCATATTTTCCAATTTGACCATGGCAGAGCCATCTACTGTTGATAAAGAACCCAATGTGAGAGAGGTGGCTCGAGCTCAACCAAGAGGACAACCATCAGGACAGACTGAA
Organism: Lygodium microphyllum; assembly: GCF_053477565.2. Lineage (NCBI taxonomy): Eukaryota > Viridiplantae > Streptophyta > Polypodiopsida > Schizaeales > Lygodiaceae > Lygodium > Lygodium microphyllum. The sequence continues at coordinate 22,841,937 of NC_141149.1, read as the reverse complement.
TCGTTAAGGAAGTGATCCAAGAACTCCGCAGGATACAAGCGACGAAGGGCCTTCCTAATTCGATCACAAAAACATCTCCTGATTGATCGCTTCCTTCAATAGGAATCAAAGAAGGTCCAAAGCCCTCTCCTTGTTCTTCGATGGTAGACTCCTCTTTCACTTCGCCTTTAGTAGGACTATCCGTTCGACTTCGGCTTCCACTGAAGTATTGACTGCATCTTGCATCACCTTAATTTGGTTGCTTTTGTGTCCTGTGTGTGAACTCCTTGATCTCTAGCTCTGTGTCTTGCAGACCACTACATATGGAACACTCGTGCAGCGCCTTCTTCTCTATCACTCCAGATGGCCTCATCTTGCCTCTCCACCTACATGATAGCTTCTGTGATAATGGCGGTCCCCAGTCATTGCTTGTTGATGTAGTTCTCCTGGCCCGTCAGAGGCCTTTCGAGAAATCTCATCGACTCCTCCCTGCATCTCACAATAATCTTTTACAAAAGTGTTACCCACTTGACAACGATCCAGTAAATACTGCTCTTGATGGTAAAGGCGATGATGTGCAGTCATTCAAATTGCTCTAACAGCCACGTGCTTGCGTGACGATTAAGATGGAGCCGACATTACGCTTGGACTGACTTTCCCCTCTATTCCTACGAACACAATGTCTGAAAATAGACGCTTGCACAACCAGTGTCGCCCCAGCTTGTGTGCTTCTTTGAGCTTCTACTCCATTGGCATGGGGATTCTAAATAACAACTTCCAAGTATGGAAGTTTAGAATGACGAATTTCCTTATGAGAAAAGGATATTGGGAATTCGTTGCAGGAAATGAAGAAGAACCAGTTCTTCCTAATATTCCCAATCAACAGCAAATGCAGGCATTTAAAGGATGGCATGAGAGAGCCACAAAAGTTATATACTGGCTATCTATCAGCATTTCAGACTATGATTGTGCATATTCAGGATGCAAGTATGCCAAAGGAGACATGGGATACTTTGTCAAAAATGTATAGCAAAAATACGCAAGCTAGGAAAATGCAGCTCAAGCAAGAGTTGCACAATGTGCAAAGAGAAAGTATGAGCATCAATGACTACCACATGAAGGTGAAGAAGATTGTAGATGCACTTGCTTCCATTGGGTCGCCAATGGAAGATGATGATTTAGTTTCTGTGACCTTGAATGGTCTAGGAAAGGATTATGCACAGTTTCGAACATCCATTTCTGTCCATGAAAGATTTCTTGATTTTGAGGAGTTGATTGCTCTTCTAATTTCTGAGGAGCAGAGAAATGGTGGTGCATCTTCTTCAAGAGGAACTTCAAAAGAAGCTGTCTTCTACTCAAATGCTGGAAGAGGTAGAGGCAGAGGTAGAGGAGGCCGATCTGGAGGCTGTGGTAGAAATCAGAATATGCAGCAAACTCAAGAAAACCAGTCCTATGGAGGAGGACGTGGTAACTCTAGAGGCAGGGGGAGCCAAAGAGGTTGATGGCAAAGAGGCCAAAATGCAAACAACAATGTTGAATGCTACTACTGTGGTAAAATGGGTCATATGGCTAAAGACTACTATAAAAAGCAGAATGACATCATGAATGGAAAATTGCAACAAGGGAATTATGCATCTTCTAGTAGACAGGGTGATGACAGAAATGAGCATTTGTTTATGGTGCAGCACATGACCAATTTTGTGACAAGTGCAGAAGAAAGCAACGATGTGTGGTATGTTGACTCAGGTACATCAAACCACATGACAGGTCATGCAGAATGGATGCAGGATACAAGGAAAATGGAAAAACCAGGATTTGTGGAGACTGGTGATGATACTGCACATCCTATTGTGCAAATTGGAAAAATTCCTTTGTCTATGCAGGATGGGAAAAAGAAATACCTGTCGGATGTATTTCATGTCCCGAATATCAGCAAGAACCTGGTTTCTGTTGGTCAAATGGTTGAGCAGAGCTTGCAAGTCAAATTTAATTCTCATGGATGCTTTGTTGAGGATATGAAAAATAAAGGTCGCTTGATAGCAAAAGGAAAGAAGAAAGGTAGAATGTTTACGTTGGAAGCAGACATGCCTGAATTGAGTGCAGCAATGTTTGCACATGGGACCGATGTAGTTGCAGATATTGATATCTGGCATAAACGCATTGGTCATGTTAATGTACAGCGACTTAAATCAATGCAAGCCCAAAATATTGTTGCAGGATTGTCTAAATTCAAGGTTGCAGAAATGCATAAGGTATGTGAAGCCTGTCAATTTGGAAAGGCAAGGAAACCATTTCCTAGATATGTTCAAGAGAGTAAGAAGCCATTGGAATTAATCCACTCTGATGTGTGGACTACTAAAGCTGCATCTATTGGAGGCTATCATTATTTTGTCACTTTTATTGATGACTATAGCAGAAAAGTTTGGGTGTATTTTATGAAAAAGAAAAGTGAAGTGTTTGGGCATTTCAAAACTCTTAAAGCTATGGTTGAAAAAGAAACAGGCCTGCAAATAAAATGCCTAAGGTCAAATGGAGGGGGAGAGTACCTCTCAAATGAGTTTGCAAGGTTCCTACAGGAGCATGGCATAAAGCAGCAATATTCATGCAGTCATACCCCACAACAAAATGGAATTGCAGAAAGGAAAAACAGGCATATTGGAGAGGTATCTCGTGTGACTGCATGAATATTGTTGCTTTATGCCATGCTCCTACAAGAACCTTGCAAACTCATTTGAGAGGTACTCTCCCCCTGTCAAGATTGTGGGAGAGAAGGAAGGAGTCTCACTTGTAGCTTTCTTGCTTGCACAATGGGGAATACACACAAGGATGGAGGCTGACAACAGTTTTCCTCTTCTTAGTTGTGTAAGCCAAAAAGAACTCTCTTACAAAGAAATAGAAGAACCCTATATATGGGTCTCAAACCAAACTCAACTAACTAAGGTGGCATACTTATAACTGAGCCACGAACTAGAGTAGATAAGGATAGCTATCATGTAGCTATTATTCATGGGCGGTGTACCAACCGCATCTGCAATTGACAAGTCGGTGACATAAATGCACAACGGTCACCCTGGCATATCACGAGTGGAGCTCGATATCTCAACACTCCCCCTCGAGCTCAATCCCAATTCCTGCACACCAAGCAGGTCTCTGAACTTGCGCAGCTTCTCTGCGCCCAATGCCTTCGTAAATATGTCAGCTACCTGATCCTCTGTGCTGACATAAACTAGATCAATAAGACCTAGTAAAACCCTCTCCCACACATAGTGATAATGCACCTCAATGTGCTTTGTTCTAGCATGATAGACTGGGTCATTTGCCAAGTGTATACTACTCATGTTATCACAATAAATGACAACTGGCCCATCTGTAGGCTGATGCATATCATAAAGTAGCTTATGCAACCAAGCTACCTCACATGCAGCCATTGCTGCACCCCTATACTCAGCCTCTGTGCTGGACAAGGCAACTGTAGGCTGTTTCTTGCTGCTCCAAGTGACTGCAGCACTCTCAAAAGAGAACACATATCCACTGGTAGATCGTCTATCAGAAATGCTACCAGCCCAATCAGCATCAGTGTATCCATGCAACTGTATCTGAACCCCAGTCTCATAAAATAGTCCATACTGCAATGTGGACTTCACATACTTGAGTATGCGTCTAGCCGCATCCAAATGCGGTTTCCTTGGAGCCTGCATAAACTGACTTATCAATCCAACAGCATAGCTCAAATCTGGCCTGGTAATAGTCATATAAATCAAGCTTCCTACTATGCATCTGTACATAGTAGGGTCTTCCAGAAGCTCACCTGCATCTGCGCTAAGCTTCACATTCTGCTCCAAAGGAACTGATGTTGAGATATCGAGCTCCACTCGTGATACGCCAGGGTGACCGTTGTGTATTTATGTCACCGACTTGTCAGTTGCAGATGCGGTTGGTACACCGCCCATGAATAATAGCTACATGATAGCTATCCTTATCTACTCTAGTTCGTGGCTCAGTTAGTATGCCACCTTAGTTAGTTGAGTTTGGTTTGAGACCCATATATAGGGTTCTTCTATTTCTTTGTAATAGAGTTCTTTTGGCTTACACAACTAAGAAGAGGAAAACTGTTTTCAGCCTCCACCCTTGTGTGTATTCCCCCATTGTGCAAGAAAGAAAGCTTCAAGTGAGACTCCTTCCTTCTCTCCCACAATCTTGACATGGTATCAGAGCCTTGTTCGTGGTAAGGAGCTCAAGAAAGCAAGCCAAGCTCGCGGTGTTCTGGTAAGAGGAGCAGTGTTGCTTTCATTTTCTGTTTTGGGAGCAGATCTCTGCAGGTAGCACAGCCGGAAATTGCAGGAGTGCATTGTCTCAGGTTGAGACGCCCTTCGCGCTGAAGCAAGAGGGCAGTATATACTGCGGGAACAAGCTTTAGCTCCTGGCGACCTTGTTTTTTTTATTTGAGGCCATTTCGGGGCCTGTTTTGCAGACGGAAGTTTTCTGCACGCACTCAGGAAAAGGCTCAGTTTTATGCTGTGCAGCCACTGTTCTACAGGTCGGTGAAAAGTTACTGTAGAAATTGCATCGTATGCTTGTGCGCAGAGACATTGGGAGTTTCAGAATCATCCTTGGTTCCTGTTTATGCAAAATCGTCACTAGGAAGTGACTGTGTGGTCAAATACCACTTTCGCTAGTTTTGCAGATTTGCCCTTGTGAGGGTGAAGCTGTGTTTTTTGCAGTGACAGAATTTCTTGCAGTATTCTGTAATGGCGTCTGATTCTCTTTCACAGATTGTCACTGAAAATCTTGACAAGAACAACTTCCAGGCATGGAAGTTTAGAATGACGAATTTCCTTATGGGAAAAGGATATTGGGAATTTGTTGCAGGAAATGAAGAAGAACCAGTTCTTCCTGATGTTCCCAATCAACAGCAAATGCAGGCATTCAAAGCATGGCATGAGAGAGCCAGGAAAGTTATGTACTGGCTGTCTATCAGCATTTCAGACTCTATGATTGTGCATATTCAGGATGCAAGTACGCCAAAGGAGGCATGGGATACTCTGTCAAAGATGTATAGCACAAATACGCAAGCCAGGAAAATGCAGCTCAAGCAAGAGTTGCACAATGTGCAAAGAGAAAATATGAGCATCAATGACTACCACATGAAGGTGAAGAAGATTGCAGATGCACTTGCTTCCATTGGGTCGCCAGTGGAAGATGATGATTTAGTTTCTGTGACCTTGAATGGTCTAGGAAAGGATTATGCACAGTTTCGGACATCCATTTCAGTTCGTGAAAGATTTCCCGATTTTGAGGAGTTGATTGCTCTTCTAATTTCTGAGGAACAGAGAAATGGTGGTGCATCTTCTTCAGGAGGAACTTCAAAAGAAGCTGTCTTCTACTCAAATACTGGAAGAGGTAGAGGCAGAGGTAGAGGAGGCCGATTTGGAGGCCGTGGTAGAAATCAGAATATACAGCAAACTCAAGAAAACCAGTCCTATGGAGGAGGACGTGGTAACTCTAGAGGCAGGGGGAGCCAAAGAGGTCGTGGTGGATGGCAGAGAGGCCAAAATGCAAACAGTAATGTTGAATGCTACTACTGTGGTAAAATGGGTCATATGGCTAAAGACTACTATAAAAAGCAGAATGACATCATGAATGGAAAACTGCAACAAGGGAATTATGCATCTTCTAGTAGACAGGGTGATGACAGAAATGAGCATTTGTTCATGGTGCAGCACATGAACAATTCTGTGACAAGTGCAGAAGAAAGCAACGATGTATGGTATGTTGACTCAGGTGCATCAAACCACATGACAGGTCATGCAGAATGGATGGAGGATGCAAGGAAAATGGAAAAACCAGGATTTGTGGAGACTGGTGATGATACTGCACATCCTATTGTGCAGATTGGAAAAATTCCCTTGTCTATGCAGGATGGGAAAAAGAAATACCTGTCCGATGTATTTCATGTCCCAAATATCACCAAGAATCTGGTTTCTGTTGGTCAAATGGTTGAGCAGGGCTTGCAGGTCAGATTCAATCCTCATGGATGCTTTGTTGAGGATATGAAAAATAAAGGTCGCTTGATAGCAAAAGAAAGAAGAAGGGCAGAATGTTTACGTTGGATGCAAACATGTCTGAATTGAGTGCAGCAATGTTTGCACATGGGACCGGTGTAGTTGCAGATATTGATATCTGGCACAAACGCATTGGTCATGTTAATGTACAGCGACTTAAATCAATGCAGGCCCAAAATATTGTTGCAAGTTTGCCTAAATTCAAGGTTGCAGAAATGCATAAGGTATGTGAAGCCTGTCAGTTTGGAAAACAGGCAAGGAAACCATTTCCTAGACATGTTCAAGAGAGTAAGAAGCCATTGGAATTAATCCACTCTGATGTGTGGACTACTAAAGCTGCATCTCTTGGAGGCTGTCATTATTTTGTCTGTTTTATTGATGACTATAGCAGAAAAGTTTGGGTGTATTTTATGAAAAAGAAAAGTGAAGTTTTTGGGCATTTTAAAACTCTTAAAGCTATGGTTGAAAAAGAAACAGGCCTGCAAGTAAAATGCCTAAGGTCAGATGGAGGGGGAGAGTACCTCTCAAATGAGTTTGCAAGGTTCCTGCAGGAGCATGGCATAAAGCAGCAATATTCATGCAGTCATACCCCACAGCAAAATGGAATTGCAGAAAGAAAAAACAGGCATATTGGAGAGGTATCTCGTGCCATGCTTAATGAAAAAGACCTGCCAGATTTTTATTGGGCTGAAGCAGTTGCTACAGCAGTCTACATAATGAACAGGACTCCCACTGCAGCAATACATGGAATGACTCCAGAGGAGAGGTATACTGGTAGGAAACCAGATATTTCTCATTTGAAAATTTTTGGTTGCATTGCCTATGTACATGTGCCAGATGAGTTGAGATCCAAGTTGGATCCAAAAGCTGAGAAGTGCATCTTTATTGGTTACTCTCTGCAGCAAAAAGGGTATAGATGCTATAACCCTTCTACTCGTAAGTTTACAGTGAGCAGAGATGTTGTTTTTTATGAGATGAGTAGCTGGTATAAACCAGTAAATGTGATTGATGATGTAGATGCACAAAATGGTAATGCTGCACAGAATTCACAGCAGCAGTCACAAAATATTAGTGGACCTGGAGCGTCCTCTAGTAGTGGTTCACATTCTTCGCCATGGACAGGCAGATTGAGATCAGGAGAATCTTCTGAAGGCAGCGCAAATAGTGGTATGCAGGTATCACGAAAAGGAAAAGAGAAGGTAGATCAGCCCATGTTTGATATGAATGCAGGTCACTCTTATGTGGATGGTGAATCCAGTGGCTCAGAACAGAGCATTGATGATGAGTTGGGTATTCCTTCTATTGTTACACCTGGAGTAAGGAAGACCAGGGATGTTTTGAGAGCACCTGGGAGTGAACCCACTTTGCGCAGGTCTACCAGAGTTAGGTATCCTGTGGATAGGCTGAAAGATGATGGATTTACAGCCATTCACTATGCATATATGGTCAAGGTGATACAGGAACCAGAACCCACTTCTTTTGAGCAAGCCATGGGAAAAGAAAAATGGGAGAAAGCCATGGATGAAGAAATGGATGCCTTGGAAGCAAATGCTACATGGGAATTGGTACCTTTGCCTAAAGGTAAGAATGCAATTGGCTGTAAGTGGGTTTATAAGGTGAAGCACAATGCAGATGGTTCTGTGAACAGATACAAGGCAAGATTAGTAGTCAAGGGGTATGCACAAACATATGGCATTGACTATGAAGAAACATTCAGTCCGGTTGCAAGGATGGCAACCGTAAGAGCAGTCATTGCTATGGCTGCATCAAAGGAATGGTCTTTACATCATATGGATGTAAAGAATGCCTTCTTGCATGGTGACTTGCAAGAAGAGGTCTATATGGAGCAGCCACCAGGTTATGTGCATGATGTTCATCCTGAGTTTGTTTGCAGGTTGAAGAAAGCCTTGTATGGCTTGAAGCAAGCACCTAGAGCATGGTCTGACAAGATAGGACAGTATCTTGTCACTATTGGCTTTCAGATTTCCAAGGCAGATTTCTCACTTTATGTGAGAAAAACAGAGAAAGGTATTATGCTACTTGTCATTTATGTTGATGATTTGATTATGACAGGTGACAGTGATGAAGATATCCTTCATGTGAAAATGCTATTGAAGCAGAAGTTTGAGATGAAGGATTTGGGAGAGCTGCGTTATTTCTTGGGCATTGAGGTGATTAGATCACCAAGTGGGATACAGCTCTTGCAAAGGCAGTATGGATTGGACATGCTGTCCAAATATGGGATGACAGGCTGTAAGCCTATTTCAGTTCCTTTGGAGCAGAATGTGAAGCTGAGCGCAGATGCAGGTGAGCTTCTGGAAGACCCTACTATGTACAGACACATAGTAGGGAGTTTGATTTATATGACTATTACCAGGCCAGATTTGAGCTATACTCTGGGATTGGTAAGTCAGTTTATGCAGGCTCCAAGGAAACCACATTTGGATGCGGCTAGACGCATACTCAGGTATGTGAAGTCCACATTGCAGTATGGACTATTTTATGAGACTGGGGTTCAGATACAGCTGCATGGATACACTGATGCTGATTGGGCTGGTAGTATTTCTGATAGACGATCTACCAGTGGATATGTGTTCTCTTTTGGGAGTGCTGCAGTCACTTGGAGCAGCAAGAAACAGCCTACAGTTGCCTTGTCAAGCACAGAGGCTGAGTACAGGGGTGCAGCAATGGCTGCATGTGAGGTAGCTTGGTTGCATAAGCTACTTTATGATATGCATCAGTCTACAGATGGGCCAGTTGTCATTTATTGTGACAACATGAGTAGTATACACTTGGCAAATAACCCAGTCTATCATGCTAGAACAAAGCACATTGAGGTGCATTATCACTATGTGCGAGAGAGGGTTTTACTAGGTCTTATTGATCTAGTTTATGTCAGCACAGAGGATCAGGTAGCTGACATATTCACGAAGGCATTGGGCGCAGAGAAGCTGCGCAAGTTCAGAGACCTGCTTGGTGTGCAGGAATTGGGATTGAGCTCGAGGGGGAGTGTTGAGATATCGAGCTCCACTCGTGATACGCCAGGGTGACCGTTGTGTATTTATGTCACCGACTTGTCAGTTGCAGACGCGGTTGGTACACCGCCCATGAATAATAGCTACATGATAGCTATCCTTATCTACTCTAGTTCGTGGCTCAGTTAGTATGCCACCTTAGTTAGTTGAGTTTGGTTTGAGACCCATATATAGGGTTCTTCTATTTCTTTGTAATAGAGTTCTTTTGGCTTACACAACTAAGAAGAGGAAAACTGTTTTCAGCCTCCACCTGTGTCTGTATTCCCCCATTGTGCAAGAAAGAAAGCTTCAAGTGAGACTCCTTCCTTCTCTCCCACAATCTTGACAACTGAAATAGGCTTACAGCCTGTCATCCCATATTTGGACAGCATGTCAAATCCATACTGCCTCTACAAGAGTTGTATCCCACTTGGTGATCTAATCACCTCAATGCCCAAGAAATAACGCAGCTCTCCCAAATCCTTCATCTCAAACTTCTGCTTCAATAGCATTTTCACATGAAGGATATCTTCATCACTGTCACCTGTCATAATCAAATCATCAACATAAATGACAAGTAGCATAATACCTTTCTCTGTTTTTCTCACATAAAGTGAGAAATCTGCCTTGGAAATCTGAAAGCCAATAGTGACAAGATACTGTCCTATCTTGTCAGACCATGCTCTAGGTGCTTGCTTCAAGCCATACAAGGCTTTCTTCAACCTGCAAACAAACTCAGGATGAACAGCATGCACATAACTTGGTGGCTGCTCTATATAGACCTCTTCTTGCAAATCCCCATGCAAGAAGGCATTCTTTACATCCATCTGATGTAAAGATCATCCCTTTGATGCAGCGATAGCAATGACTGCTCTTACGGTTGCCATCCTTGCAACCGGATTGAATGTTTCTTCATAGTCAATGCCATATGTTTGTGCATACCCCTTGACTACTAATCTTGCCTTGTATCTGTTCACAGAACCATCTGCATTGTGCTTCACCTTATAAACCCACTTACAGCCAATTGCATTCTTACCTTTAGGCAAAGGTACCAATTCCCATGTGGCATTTGCTTCCAAGGCACCCATTTCTTCATCCATGGCTTTCTCCCATTTTTCTTTTCCCATGGCTTGCTCAAAAGAAGTGGGTTCTGGTTCATGTATCACTTTGACCATATATGCATAGTGAATGGCTATAAATCCATCATATTTCAGCCTATCCACAGGATACCTAGCTCTGGTAGACCTGCGCAAAGTAGGTTCACTCCCAGGTGCTCTCAACACATCCCTGGTCTTCCTTACTCCAGGTGTAACAATAGAAGGAATACCCAACTCATCATCAATGCTCTGTTCTGAGCCACTGGATTCACCATCCACATAAGAGTGACCTGCATTCACATCAAACATGGGCTGATCAACCTTCTCTTTTCCTTTTCGTGATACCTGCATACCACTATCTGCGTTGCTTTGAGAAGATTCTCCTGATCTCAATCTGCCTGTCCATGGCGAAGAATGTGAACCACTGCTAGAGGACGCTCCAGGTCCACTAATATTTTGTGACTGCTGCTGTGAATTCTGTGCAGCATTACCATTTTATGCATCTACATCATCAATCACATTTACTGGTTTATACCAGCTACTCATCTCATCAAAAACAGCATCTTTGCTCACTGTAAACTTACGAATAGAAGGGTTATAGCAACTATACCCTTTTTGTTGCAGAGAGTAACCAATAAAGATGCACTTCTCAGCTTTTAGATCCAACTTGGATCTCAACTCATCTGGCATATGTACATAGGCAATGCAACCAAAAATTTTCAAATGAGAAATATCTGGTTTCCTACCAGTATACCTCTCCTCTGGAGTCATCCCATGTATTGCTGCAGTGGGAGTCCTGTTCATTATATAGACTGCTGTAGCAACTGCTTCAGCCCAGTAAAAATCTGGCATGTCTTTTTCGTTGAGCATGGCACGAGATACCTCTCCAGTATGCCTATTTTTCCTTTCTGCAATTCCATTTTGTTGTGGGGTATGACTGCATGAATATTGCTGCTTTATGCCATGCTCCTGTAGGAACCTTGCAAACTCATTTGAGAGGTACTCTCCCCCTCCATCTGACCTTAGGCATTTTATTTGCAGGCCTGTTTCTTTTTCAACCATAGCTTTAAGAGTTTTGAAATGCCCAAAAACTTCACTTTTCTTTTTCAAAAAATACATCCAAACTTTTCTGCTATAGTCATCAATAAAAGTGACAAAATAATGACAGCCTCCAAGAGATGCAGCTTTAGTAGTCCACACATCAGAGTGGATTAATTCCAATGGCTTCTCACTCTCTTGAACATGTCTAGAAAATGGCTTCCTTGCCTGTTTTCCAAATTGACAGGCTTCACATACCTTATGCATTTCCACAACCTTGAATTTAGGCAATCCTGCAATAATATTTTGGGCCTGCATTGATTTAAGTCGTTGTACATTAACATGACCAATGCATTTATGCCAGATATCAATATCTGCAACTACACCGGTCCCATGTGCAAACATTGCTGCACTCAATTCAGACATGTCTGCATCCAATGTAAACATTCTGCCCTTCTTCTTTCCTTTTGCTATCAAGCGACCTTTATTTTTCATATCCTCAACAAAGCATCCATGAGGATTAAATCTGACCTGCAAGCCCTGCTCAACCATTTAACCAACAGAAACCAGATTCTTGGTGATATTCGGGACATGAAATACATCGGACAGGTATTTCTTTTTCCCATCCTGCATAGACAAAGGATTTTTTCCAATCTGCACAATAGGATGTGCAGTATCATCACCAGTCTCCACAAATCCTAGTTTTCCATTTTCCTTGCATCCTCCATCCATTCCGCATGACCTATCATGTGGTTTGATGCACCTGAGTCAACATACCACACATCGTTGCTTTCTTCTGCACTTGTCACAGAATTGTTCATGTGCTACACCATAAACAAATGCTCATTTCTGTCATCACCTTGTCTACTAGAAGATGCATAATTTCCTTGTTGCAATTTCCCATTCATGATATCATTCTGCTTTTTATAGCAATCTTTAGCCATATGACCCATTTTACCACAGTAGTAGCATTCAACATTGTTGTTTGCATTTTGGCCTCTTTGCCATCCACCACGACCTCTTTGGCTCCCCCTGCCTCTAGAGTTACCACATCCTCCTCCATAGGACTGGTTTTCTTGAGTTTGCTGCATATTCTGATTTCTACCACGGCCTCCAAATCGGCCTCCTCTACCTCTGCCTCTACCTCTTCCAGCATTTGAGTAGAAGACAGTTTCTTTTGAAGTTCCTCCTGAAGAAGATGCACCACCATTTCTCTGCTCCTCAGAAATTAGAAGAGCAATCAACTCCTCAAAATCAGGAAATCTTTCACGGACGGAAATGGATGTTCAGAACTGTGCATAATCCTTTCCTAGACCATTCAAGGTCACAGAAACTAAATCATCATCTTCCACTGGTGACCCAATGGAAGCAAGTGCATCTGCAATCTTCTTCACCTTCATGTGGTAGTCATTGATGCTCATATTTTCTCTTTGCACATTATGCAACTCTTGCTTGAGCTGCATTTTCCTGGCTTGCGTATTTGTGCTATACATTTTTGACAAAGTATCCCATGCCTCCTTTGGCGTACTTGCATCCTGAATATGCACAATCATAGAGTCTGAAATATTGATAGACAGCCAGTACATAACTTTCTTGGCTCTCTCATGCCATGCTTTGAATGCCTACATTTACTGCTGATTGGGAATATCAGAAAGAACTGGTTCTTCTTCATTTCCTGCAACAAATTCCCAATATCCTTTTCCCATAAGGAAATTCGTCATTCTAAACTTCCATGCTTGGAAGTTGTTCTTGTCAAGCTTTTCAGTGACAATCTGTGAAAGAGAATCAGACGCCATTACAGAACACTGCAAAAAATTCTGTCACTGCAAAGAACACAACTTCAGCCTCACAAGGGCTAATCTGCAAAACTGACGAAAGTGGTATTTGACCACACAGTCACTTCCTAGTGACGATTTTGCATCAATAGGCAACGGGGATGATTCTGTAACTCCCAATGTCTCTGCGCACAGGTATACGATGCAATTTCTACAGTAACTTTTCACCGACCTGTAGAACAGTGGCTGCACAGCATAAAACTGGGCCTTTTCCTGAGTGCGTGCACCGCGAAGGGCGTCTCAACTTGAGACAATGCACTCTTGCAATTTCCGGCTGTGCTACCTGCAGAGATCTGCTCCCAAAACAAAAAATGAAAGCAACACTGCTCCTCTTACCAGAACACCGCGAGCTTGGCTTGCTTTCTTGAGCTCCTTACCATGAACAAGGCTCTGAAACCATGTCAAGTTTGTGGGAGAGAAGGAAGGAGTCTCACTTGTAGCTTTCTTACTTGCACAATGGGGAATACACACAGAGGTGGAGGCTGAAAACAGTTTTCCTCTTCTTAGTTGTGTAAGCCAAAAAGAACTCTCTTACAAAGAAATAGAAGAACCCTATATATGGGTCTCAAACCAAACTCAACTAACTAAGGTGGCATACTAATAACTGAGCCACGAACTAGAGTAGATAAGGATAGCTATCATGTAGCTATTATTCATGGGCGTGTACCAACCGCATCTGCAACTGACAAGTCGGTGACATAAATGCACAACGGTCACCCTGGCATATAACGAGTGGAGCTCGATATCTCAACACCCCCTCCATCTGACCTTAGGCATTTTATTTGCAGACCTGTTTCTTTTTCAACCATAGCTTTAAGAGTTTTGAAATGCCCAAAAACTTCACTTTTCTTTTTCATAAAATACACCCAAACGTTTCTGCTATAGTCATCAATAAAAGTGACAAAATAATGACAGCCTCCAAGAGATGCAGCTTTAGTAGTCCACACATCAGAGTGGATTAATTCCAATGGCTTCTTACTCTCTTGAACATGTCTAGGAAATGGTTTCCTTGCCTATTTTCCAAATTGGCAGGCTTCACATACCTTATGCATTTCTGCAACCTTGAATTTAGACAATCCTACAACAATATTTTGGGCATGCATTGATTTAAGTCGCTATACATTAACATGACCAATGCGTTTATGCCAGATATCAATATTAGCAACTACACCGGTCCCATGTGCAAACATTGTTGCACTCAATTCAGGCATGTCTGCATCCAACATAAACATTCTGCCCTTCTTCTTTCCTTTTGCTATCAAGCGACCTTTATTTTTCATATCCTCAACAAAGCATCCATGAGGATTAAATCTGACCTGCAAGCCCTGCTCAACCATTTGACCAACAAAAACCAGATTCTTGGTGATATTCGGGACATGAAATACATCGGACAGGTATTTCTTTCTCCCATCCTGCATAGACAAAGGATTTTTTCCAATCTGCACAATAGGATGTGCAGTATCATCACCAGTCTCCACAAATCCTAGTTTTCCATTTTCCTTGCATCCTCCATCCATTCTGCATGACCTATCATGTGGTTTGATGCACCTGAGTCAACATACCACACATCGTTGCTTTCTTCTGCACTTGTCACAGAATTGTTCATGTGCTACACCATAAACAAATGCTCATTTCTGTCATCACCCTGTCTACTAGAAGATGCATAATTTTCTTGTTGCAATTTCCCATTCATGATATCATTCTGCTTTTTATAGCAGTCTTTAGCCATATGACCCATTTTACCACAGTAGTAGCATTCAACATTACTGTTTGCATTTTGGCCTCTTTGCCATCCACCACGACCTCTTTGGCTCCCCCTGCCTCTAGAGTTACCACGTCCTCCTCCATAGGACTGGTTTTCTTGAGTTTGCTGCATATTCTGATTTCTACCACGGCCTCCAAATCGGCCTCCTCTACCTCTGCCTCTACCTCTTCCAGCATTTGAGTAGAAGACAGTTTCTTTTGAAGTTCCTCCTGAAGAAGATGCACCACCATTTCTCTGCTCCTTAGAAATTAGAAGAGCAATCAACTCCTCAAAATCAGGAAATCTTTCACGAACTGAAATGGATGCCCGAAACTGTGCATAATCCTTTCCTAGACCATTCAAGGTCACAGAAACTAAATCATCATCTTCCACTGGCGACCCAATGGAAGCAAGTGCATCTGCAATCTTCTTCACCTTCATGTGGTAGTCATTGATGCTCATACTTTCTCTTTGCACATTATGCAACTCTTGCTTGAGCTGCATTTTCGTGGCTTGCGTATTTGTGCTATACATTTTTGACAAAGTATCCCATGCCTCCTTTGGCGTACTTGCATCTTGAATATGCACAATCATAGAGTCTGAAATGCTGATAGATAGCCAGTACATAACTTTCCTGGCTCTCTCATGCCATGCTTTAAATGCGTGCATTTGCTGTTGATTGGGAACATCAGGAAGAACTGGTTCTTCTTCATTTCCTGCAACAAATTCCCAATATCATTTTTCCATAAGGAAATTCGTCATTCTAAACTTCCATGCTTGGAAGTTGTTCTTGTCAAGCTTTTCAGTGACAATCTGTGAAAGAGAATCAGACGCCATTACAGAACACTGCAAAAAATTCTGTCACTGCAAAGAACACAACTTCAGCCTCACAAGGGCAACTGCAAAACTGGCGAAAGTGGTATTTGACCACACAGTCACTTCCTAGTGACGATTTTGCACATACAGGAACCAAGGATGATTCTGTGACTCCCAATGTCTCTGCACACGAGCATAGGATGCAATATCTGTGGTAACTTTTCACCGACCTGTAGAACAGTGGTCGCACAGCATAAAACAGGGCTTTTTCCTGAGTGCGTGCAGAAAACTTCCGCCTCCAAAACAGGCCCCAAAATGGCCTCAAATCAAAAAAACAAGGTCGCCAAGGGCTAAAGGCCTTTCCCGCAGTATATACTACCCTCTTGCTTCACCGCGAAGGGCATCTCAACCTGAGACAATGCACTCTTGCAATTTTCAGTTGTGCTACCTGTAGAGATCTGCTCCTGAGCTCCTTACCACGAACAAGGCTCTGATACCATGTCAAGATTGTGGGAGACAAGGAAGGAGTCTCACTTGTAGCTTTCTTGCTTGCACAATGGGGGAATACACACAAGGATGGAGGCTGAAAACAGTTTTCCTCTTCTTAGTTGTGTAAGCCAAAAGAACTCTAGTACAAGGAAATAGAAGAACCCTATATATGGGTCTCAAACCAAACTCAACTAACTAAGGTGGCATACTAACTGAGCCACGAACTAGAGTAGATAAGGATAGCTGTTATGTAGCTATTATTCATGGGTGGTGTACCAACCGCATCTGCAACTGACACGTCGGTGATATAAATGCACAACGGTCACCCTGGCATATCACGAGTGGAGCTCGATATCTCAACACTATATGGTCAAAGTGATACAGGAACCAGAACCCACTTCTTTTGAGCAAGCCATGGGAAAAGAAAAATGGGAAAAAGCCATGGATGAAAAAATGGATGCCTTGGAAGCAAATGCTACATGGGAATTGGTACCTTTGCCTAAAGATAAGAATGCAATTGGTTGTAAGTGGATTTATAAGGTGAAACACAATGCAGATGGTTCTGTGAATAGATATAAGGCAAGATTAGTAGTCAAGGGGTATGCACAAACATATGGCATTGATTATGAAGAAACATGCAGTCCGGTTGCAAGGATGGCAACCGTAAGAGCAGTCATTGCTATGGCTGCATCAAAGGGATGGTCTTTACATCAGATGGATGTAAAGAATGCCTTCTTGCATGGTGATTTGCAAGAAGAGGTCTATATGGAGCAGCCACCAGGTTATGTGCATGCTGTTCATCCTGAGTTTGTTTGTAGGTTGAAGAAAGCCTTGTATGGCTTGAAGCAAGCACCTAGAGCATGGTCTGACAAGATAGGATAGTATCTTGTCACTATTGGCTTTCAGATTTCCAAAGCAAATTTCTCACTTTATGTGAGAAAAACAGAGAAAGGTATTATGCTGCTTGTCATTTATGTTGATGATTTGATTATCACAGGTGATAGTGATGAAGAAATCCTTCATGTGAAAATGCTATTGAAGTAGAAGTTTGAGATGAAGGATTTGGGAGAGCTGCATTATTTCTTGGGCATTGAGGTGATTAGATCACCAAGTGGGATACGGCTCTTGTAGAGGCAGTATGGATTGGACATGCTGTCCAAATATGGGATGACAAGCTGTAAGCCTATTTCAGTTCCTTTGGAACAGAATGTGAAGCTGAGCACAGATGCAGGTGAGCTTCTGGAAGACCCTACTATGTACAGACACATAGTAGGAAGTTTGATTTATATGACTATTACCAGGCCAGATCTGAGCTATGCTATTGGATTGGTAAGTCGGTTTATGCAGGCTCCAAGGAAACCACATTTGTATGCGGCTAGATGCATACTTAGGTATGTGAAGTCCACATTACAGTATGGACTATTTTATGAGACTAGGGTTCAGATACAGTTGCATGGATACACTGATGCTGATTGGGCTGGTAGTATTTCTGATAGACGATCTACCAGTGGATATGTGTTCTCTTTTGGGAGTGTTGCAGTCACTTGGAGCAGCAAGAAACAACCTACAGTTGCCTTGTCGAGCACAGAGGCTGAGTACAAGGGTGCAGCAATGGCTGCATGTGAGGTAGCTTGGTTGCATAAGCTATTTTATGCTATGCATCAGTCTACAGATGGGCCAGTTGTCATTTATTGTGACAACATGAGCAGTATACACTTGGCAAATAACCCAGTCTATCATGCTAGAACAAAGCACATTGAGGTGCATTATCACTATGTGCGGGAGAGGGCTTTACTAGGTCTTATTGATCTAGTTTATGTCACCACAAAGGATCAGGTAGCTGACATATTCACGAAGGCATTTGGCGCAGAGAAGCTGCACAAGTTCAGAGACCTGCTTGGTGTGCAGGAATTGGGTTTGAGCTCGAGGGGGAGTGTTGAGATATCGAGCTCCACTCGTGATATGCCAGGGTGACCGTTGTGCATTTATGTCACCGACTTCTTAGCTGCAAATGCGGTTGGTACACCGCCCATGAATAATAGCTAGATGACAGCTATCCTTATCTACTCTAGTTCGTGGCTCAGTTAGTATGCCACCTTAGTTAGTTGAGTTTGGTTTTGAGACCCATATATAGGGTTCTTCTATTTCTTTTGTACTTGAGTTCTTTTGCCTTACACAACTAAGAAGAGGAAAACTGTTTTCAGCCTCCACCTGTGTGTGTATTCCCTCATTGTGCAAGCAAGAAAGCTACAAGTGAGACTCCTTCCTTCTCTCCCACAATCTTGACACCCTATTCTTTGACCCTAATGCTATTGACAACTGCGCCATGGCTCATCTTATGATGAGGGCTAGCCTCCTCCCCTCTTTTTGCCTAGCCCTCCTGGAAGATATGAATGGCAGCCAATTCACTAGGTGCAATCACCCTTTTCTCTCCACCACTTCTCTTCATGTCCGCATGAATCTGAAAGATTACATGCAAAGTCGCCAGTTTTTGAGCAAATCTATCAGATCCCCTTCTCCTCCTCATTCTGATGAAGACAATTAGGAATGGTTGTCATTCCACAAAAAAAAAGAGGGTGAACTGGAAAGAAGAGACAACAACAAAGAAGAGCAAAGCCAAGGGATGAATCTACTACTAAGCAAAGACGAGAGAGAGGACTTCACATGACCCGCTTGCAACTTCCCTTTGCCTCGTTGTGCACCACAGTCACTGCACCTAGGGTTCTCCCTAGCCCCTTCCCCACTTCACACTTAGGGCACATCAAGGGCACGACTTTCAGACCTGTCACCCTAAGACTTGCACCGCACCTCCAACGACACATGAACTAGGTCCTCAAGTGTGGGACATTACCAAGGCCTTGCCCAAGGTTCCATCTCCCAGTTCCACTGCCACACGGGCACCACGCACTACACGGAGAGGCAGACACACCCCTTAGGGAGTGCACAACTTTTCTTGCAGGTTATGTTCAAGTTTCAAGAACTAGCTACTCAGCTGAAGAAGATCACCCACGGCGTCCTTTAATGATCAAAATTCTTTCCATGTGCTAGACATGACACCATTGCTGCTGTTTCAGGAGCTTTTCTGCATTGGAGTGGACGGACCAATGTGCTTCATGCCGCCAACCATCTACATTGGAGTGGATGGACCAACGTTCTTCATGTCGCCAACCATCTGCCTGCTGATGGCTACCATGATTGAACCAAATCAAGCAAAAGGAGTAGCCATTGGCATAGATCTTGGAACCTCATCTTTCAAAGATGCATGCCTAATACCTCAAGATCTACGAATCACTTATTGATTCCACAAGCCTGGGGATTTTCAATGCAAGGGTGAAGATCTTCAACGCAGCATGGAAGACCTTCAACTCAAAGATAAAGATCTTCAACGCAGCACGGAAGACCTTCAACTCAAAGATCTTCAATGCAGCATGGAAGACCTTCAACTCAAAGATAAAGATCTTCAAATCAAAGACACAGATCTTCAATGCGAAGACAAAGCATATCTTTGTCAAGGCAGAGTTTGGGGGGGCTTCTCCAGGATAAATCCCTCCAATACCATCCTCCTAAGGGATTGCTTATTGATTACCGCAGCACAGAGGAGCGGGAAAATGGAAAAAAGAAAATAGCAAAAATGGCGCAGGATAAAAGCAGAAAAAGGTGCCTTGACCGATAACCAGACCCTGAAAAACTAAATGTTCAGGCATGACCCTCAGAAAGTCTCAGTGTCGCCCCGAAACAACAAAAGAGTAAAAGGCGCACCATTAAATGTGGAAGCGCTCCCGAATCCTTGTAAAAGAGCGCCAGGCTCGCTCCTATGCAAATGGTACGCATTAGTTGGGAATAGGATAAATTAGAATAGTGGGAAATGGGAAAAAGGGCCTAGGCTATGGCCGGCCATGTAAAAAAGGGAAAAAGGGGATGACCGCCCATGGGATTTTAGGGTTTGTATATAAAGTTCAAAAAGTGAATGGAAACTCATTCTTTTTGTGTGTGGTAAAAGGAGTCTTCTTCTTCCTCTCTTCTTCTCTCCTTCTTGCTTGTGTGCTCTTGAGAGAGGGAGTGTGAGAGTGTGAGGGAGTGAGTGTGTGGGAGTGAGGGATCAAGAGGGTGAAGCTCTTCACCATCTCCTCTTCTCTTCTTCTCTTCTCCTCCCTTCTCTTCTCTTGTGCGCACAGCTATGGAGGATGGAGCTTGGAGATGGAGGAGAATTGAGGATGCTTGAGCTAGCATCAAGAATCGTGGAGCTACCGGAGTGCAAGAGAGAGGAGGGTACTCGATCATGCATCAAGGTAAGCTCACTACACTCGTGGGATCGACGGCGCATCGGCTAGGTGAGAGATAGCCATTAGAGCTCGCTTGGAATGCTTGAAACAATAAGCGGTCCGTGGGTCTTGGCAGTTGAACGAAAGCTCCCACAAGCTAGTTTTGGCCACACATGAGAATGAGCTTCTTCATTCACTTTTTTCCTTTTATACATAACCCAAATCCTAATCCCCTTTGGGCACCGATCCTCTTGTTACATGACCAGGCCATTTTAGCGTACATCCTCTTTTCTTGTTTGCTTTCTATTTGCATTGTGCCTTCACCCATGCCCATCTACATTTAAAAATTGCATAGAAGTGAGCCTAGCGCTTTTTTACAAGGATTTAGCATACGTTTTAATCTTTAAAATGTGCCTTTCCTCTTTTGCGCTTGTCCTAAACTTTTAAGGTTGTCCTTGCTTTTTTTATTTTTTTTCCTTCTATTTCTTTAGTCGAGCCGCTTTTATTCACTTTGCCCTACGTCTTTTAAATTTTATTTTTTCTTTCTTTGCAATGGAGTGAACAACAAGAGTGATGGTCAGTTCATGAGGTGTAACCATCCATTTTTATCCACTGCACCACTGAACGTGAGAGTTAACTTAAAACACTATATGCTAAGCCTGTCCTTTCTAAGTCACTTAAACCTCCACCCAGCTCTAATATTGCAAGAGAATGGGATGCAACTTAGTTTCATCCCTTGTAATTTGTTTAGAAAAGAAAAATAATTTTTTCTCATTTGTAATGTATGAGTATTATGAACAATACATCTAGGGACCATTAAATCCCTAGCCCCTCCCCACTTCATGCACTTAAGGCACATTAAGGGCAAGATGTTGTGATAGGCCTATCTCCCTAAGTCATACATAGCACCTCCCCCTTCCATGAACTAGGTCCTCAAGTGTGGGACACCACCTCAAGCTCTCTTATTGTTTGATCCATCTCTCAGTTTTACCACCACGACTTACACAATGCACTACACGGTAAGACAAACACACCCCTTAGATAGTACATTTATTATTCCTTTACATGTATATTTTGTAGCTGTGCAACTAGCCAACAACTCCAGAGGCCCTCTTCGATCAGTCAACATATCTTCAATACCAACAATCTCTGATCATATGTCACAAGATTATCTTACATGACCAATTTTCCAAAAGTCCCAAGTACCATTAGACCACCCTCAACTTCTCCAATCCATACTATCCAGTGCCATGGTACTAGCACTCAGCTAGGAGGGGAGTAATGTTAACCCTCTCAAAATGACACAAGTCGCAAAGAAGGCTTAAGAAGGAGCATAAGAAGATAGTATGATTGAAAAAGAAGACCAAGAAGCATGGGGAAAAAAAATTTAATCAAGAACCAGGCACACAAGAGATAAAGTGCATTTTAGCCCTTTGTAAAAGAGTTCCATGCTCCCTCCTGTGCAAGTTGTAAATGAAAAGGCATATGTAAAGAAGCCATGAGAATAGGAAAGAATAGGAAAAGAGTGGAAAAAAGGACCAAGGACGAGGATGGCCAATCATGAAAATGGGTTGGGTGCCCAAGGGAAAAAAGGCATGTATAAAAGCCAAAAAGTGAATGGATAAGCTCATTCTTAGTGTGTGCACAAACTAGCTATCTTCTTGTTCTTTCTCTTGCTTCCTTCTTGTGCATGAGAGAGGGAGAGAGTGTGTATCTGAGAGTAAGGGACCATGGAGAAGATTTTCTTCTCCTCTTTTCTTCTTCAACCTTCTTCTCTTCTCTTTTCTCATGCATGTAGCTATGGAGGTTGGAGCTTGGAGCATGGAGATGGAGTTTGTTTGAGGTAGCACCTTGAATCATGGAGCCATCAAAGGATTCGAGGAAGAGGACTATAACCATTGGATTTAATGGTAAGCTCAGTACATCCTTGTGTGAGAGTGTGCACAACTATGTGAGAGGTAGCCACTACTACTTGCTTGAAATGCTTTTTAAGTAGTTTGTAGGGTGATAGTGACAACGCTAGTTGCAACAATAAAGAAAATAGTACTTTTTCTCTCAATAGGGCATTTTGCATTGTTTCATGTTACCATATTGATAGATTCTTTCAAAGGCTACATAGAACTATGTAGAACTTTCTTGCTAGTCATGTAATAGGAGATGCCACTAATTAATACCCGTGAGTTAGTGGTAGACACTTCTTGGGCCAAGGAATACATGTCCTCAATGGTCACCATGAATAACTCCAACTTTGCTTTAGCCATATTCGTTGTTTCATTCCCTTTACTCTTTAGAGTGCCATTTTTCTCATCTGCCTTCATGACATGACAATTTATAATTGCTGGTCATTTCTTCTTATAGTAGAAGCACTCTCCTTGAAACTTTTTATTACCACCCTTGTTTTTTTGTCACCATTTTAATAGAGGAACTATCTTTGCCTTTTGCATCATCAAATAATAATACATCTTCACTACTTCTACTTTCTTGAGCTTTAAGTTGCAATTCCTTCTCCATTAGTAGTACATAAAATTCCTCAAATGTAAAAGCTTCAGATCTCAATAGTCTTAAGGGTAGTTACTAGTCCATCAAACTTTGGTGGACAAATCCAAAGACACCTTTAAGCTATCTCCTCACTACTCTTTTGTACCCCGATGCCAACTATCTGGTTATGTAGATTTTGGATCCAATTGATATATGCTTCAACTATCTCTTCTTCACTAAACTCCATTACTAGTTGATTCCCCAAGTTTCGAGTCCTTGTTTGGTTTTTTGTTTCATACTAACTCCTTAATATGGTCCAAGCCTCTAATGCCTTGGCTGCATACTGAATCAAGGTGAAAACATTTCTTGAACTATTTGTAATTAAGGTACACAACACATCTGTATCCCTTTGTTTCCAAGCCCACAGAAGGTTTACATTTAGAGAAATCAAATCACTTGAATTTTATGGATCAATGTGGATTGTGGTTTTGGATCAGTTCCCCACCATCTCCAAAAGCGCATAAAAATCAAGAATAATTGTAATTTTAGACTCTCACAAGGTCTAGTTTATACCAACTAACTTGCCTTCATTCAAGATTAGTAGATGAATCCTCAATGTTTAAATTGCGTGTATAGCATTACTAGTTCTTAATGCACCAAAACCACTTCCAAATGACAACATTGCTTCTCTTTTTTTTTTAACAATTCCAATTCCTTTCAACTTGTGAACCAATAACCATTTAATACAACCCTTTTCCAGCAAAATTTATAATAAAAAACTACAATAAGATTGATAGGTATCAAAAAATCATTTAAAGCTTGATAAGTATTGAGAAACCATTTAGAGAACTCATCATTTGAGGGCACCATACCCATGAATAAAAGAAATTGAGGTCTTCTAAAGAGAAGTCAAAGAAGCACTAGCATAAAGCTTCCATGGAGAGATCCATTTCAACCTCATGAACCATCATGGATTTCAAATGAGCCAAAAGCAAAAGACTAGGCAATGTCTTGCAGATCAAGATTCTTGCCTTTTACTTGAGAGACATCTGAGTTGACCCCCATCTCCCCATCGACTCTTGCCCTAATAACCTTGGGGCATGCAAGAGAGTCTTAGTCTGTGTCCTCTCCTATCTACTTGGCTTACATGCAAGTCAAATTAGGTGCAGAGATGGTGTGTGAGTGGCATAATTTTCCACTTGAATGCACACTTTCCCACTCAACAGTGAGTGCTCTCCAACCGATCTCCTAAATGCCCTCGAGTTACTTCATGAGTCCTAGTTCCTTAGAAGATATAGGTCTATATAAGCTCAACCACTCAATTTTGGTCTAAAATATATGTGTTTGGGCCTAGATTCTTGTACAAAAATGTGTTTTGATCTAATGCAAAAAGAAGCACCTAAATTTTACAAGTCATGAATGAAAGCTCACCTAAAAGGTTTCTTGTAAAATGAGATTCCAAAATCCAATTTTAAGTTGTATAACAAATTGGATTACATTTACTCGTTCATCTTTGCAACATCTCACATGTAATACTTCAAGAGGAAACACTATTCTCTTGATTTAAAGTGTGATTTCACAAAGTGGACACAATCACTTAACAGGATTATG
The DNA here is from genome assembly GCF_053477565.2 of Lygodium microphyllum. Classification (NCBI taxonomy): domain Eukaryota; kingdom Viridiplantae; phylum Streptophyta; class Polypodiopsida; order Schizaeales; family Lygodiaceae; genus Lygodium; species Lygodium microphyllum. The sequence goes on along the minus strand of NC_141149.1, from coordinate 22,817,512 downwards.
TCGCAGAGACATGAAACGTTTGAGATGCTTTAATCTTGCTAGAAAAAATTTATTGACTTAATAATGAAATATGCAATGTTTAAAGGTATATGTGATGCTCATGGCCATTATTTCATGATTATAGGCCAAGGACCTCGAGGAAGTAGTGGGTGCCAAAGGTAAAAGTTGTGACGAGTTATGTCAACTAGGTTTTGGAAGTCACTTGGTGTCAATTTTGGCCCTAGGATAATTAATTAACCATTAAGTTTCAATGGCGATGACACTAGGAACTAACATTAATTAACGAACTAATGCTAGTCTTAGGGTCAATTAAGGTTGCGGACCGCTCAGGGTTGCAAATGGCATAGCCAATTTAATTGTGGATGGGTACGTTTATTTTTGGGCAGGATAAAAAGGAATTAAAATAATTTTTAAAATTAATTGATTTTGAAAATTAATTAATTGGCTAAAAATTACTAGAAAATGTATTAGAGAGCTACCGCTTAGTAAAAATACCCATGCAATGGGAGAGAAGGCTGTTTGGGACTGAGGGAGAGCCATTCAATGCATTCAACACCCTCACAGAGAGAGAGAGAGAGAGAGAGAGAGAGAGAGAGAGAGAGAGAGAGAGAGAGAAGGAGCTACTAGTCATTTTCCTATGCAAAATATAGCCATTTGCTATAAGCAATAGCCATCAAAGACCTTCAGGAGGTAGATGACAACACGAAAAAATTCATCAAGGGCTAGCAATAGTATTTCTTATTAGGCAATAGCATTTGGGGGCCTCAAGAGATAGCAAGAAACTACATTTAATGTAGGCTATAGTAGGTAGCATACAAATTCTAGGATTTCCTTGTGATGATCAATCTTATATTTCCCTCTCATCTGAGCATTCTCTCACCTTTCTAGCTTGTGCTCAACCATTCTTACCATTTCTTAATCCATTAAAGGTGATCTCATCCAATTCAGTAGATAGCAAAGGAATTTCTGTTGTAAACCCTAATTTACAATAGAAGTTAGGATTTACAACCACCTTGGGACCCATGCCATCAGTGAAGGCATTGTCCACTTAAATCAACAACCAAAATTTGAGAATTATCAAGGATTTTAAATGCTAGCCCATCCCATTTGATTTGGGGTAGCATTTGGTCAATTTATGATCCAAATTGTATAACTCCTGGTGGTTGAAGATCAAGGGGCAATTGGCCCGAATTTCTTTTTGATTAGTTGTGATATTAGCAAGGGCCTTTTAGATCAACGAAGAATATTTCGAAGTCTCAGCTTGTACTACTCAATCCATTAGCAATTTAAGTTAAAGAAATACCACAAGGGGCACCAATTTTGGGGCCAAATAGGTGTCCAGTATCCAAGATCATGATGGTAATGTGTGCATTTCAATTTATGTTTATCTATTAATTGATGTAATTAAGTGCTTGATCAAGTTTTACCACACTCTCCAAGAAGGAAGGTCGGTTTCATGGTTCCGTTGTGCCGAGACACCACTCAATCCTTTGATTTGATGGGCCTAAGGCACTGATTGCAAGCCAACGTTTTGTGCTAATGCTAATTTTTTTCCTCAACTAAGTAATTATAACAAAATGTCTTCATACAACGAGATGCAATCAAGCAGTGATGATGCCTCTCAGTATGGACATTCACATGGGGAAGAAGGAAATGCAATGCTTAATCTTGAGCAAGGATCACATGATGGACAGCAAGCTGAAATTATTACAGTTGGACAAGATGTAGAGCCTTCAAGGCAAAATGAGGCTAATGACAACAAGAGAAAGAAGAATTTAATAACCATGTCAAGAATCAAATGAGGAAAGCTGCAAATCTCTTTGCTAAATTGGCAAAGGATTCTCATTTTGTTCAATTTTTGAATGGTTCTAAGAAGGGCAATAAGGGTAAGAAGAATAAGTCATCTTTTGCACCTTCGGCTCTCAAGGTGCACCAAAGATAGTGCAAAAGCCTTCACTTGAATCTCCCAAATAAGTCAATGAAGAGAAACAATTTGTACCATGAGACAATGTGTACAAATGCAAGGCCGTCCTGGTGATGCCAATCCAATGGATTTTAGACAATTGAGCATGCATGCAATGTTGGGGCAACCAGGATACTTTGGTGGTAGCATGATGTTTCATGCAATGGTTAGACAAGAACTGTGTTGAGACGGAAAGCTCAACACATGCGGATATTAATGATGGACTACCTAGTTGGATGGGTCCATACATCTACACTGAGGATGTTAGTGGTTATGATCCTCACATGGCCACTAACCTATCACTTAGTATATTTGGTTTGTTACACCTACCTACAGCTCGCATAGTTATAGTGCCAGTCGATTAGTATAGTCAATTATGCATTGTTTGACTTAGTAGATCACTTTCCTTTATGTTTTATATTATCTATACTTTGTATACATTGTATTGTATATGAAAGAAGAAGAAGAAACTAGCATGAAAAAGGTTTTGGCCTCCATCTCTCTTCTTATGTTCTTGAGTGAGCTTCCTCTTGTGTTTATGGTGCGTGTTTGGCACAACAGCTCAAGGAAGTCCCCCATCACGCAATTTATGACATGGTATCAAAGTGGCACAACTAAGAGAGGCTGGTTTTGAACGCTAAAGTGAAGCAAAAAAAACAAAGATTCGAGAAAGTAAGCAATGGGTAACAAGCTCTCACATTCTTCCACTCTTTCTCTTGGATAGTACCTATGGAGACATCGAAAGTAGGACAAAGAAAAAATTTCAAATTGTTGTGAGATTTGGCATGCAAGCAAAGCATTGTGTATTCTATGGGAAAAGCTTTTAGAGTTATCCGCTATTTTTTTAGTCATTTGAGGCTGCTTCAGGCCCCATTTAGACCTGCCATGTTATAAATAGCAATTTCAGGATATACGGCAATTTTGATTGTGTACGTCAAAAGTGGGTGTACAATTACAGGTTTCGAATTTATAAGTTTTGAGGTATTTTCCAAGAAGCAAACACAAGTTTTATCTATAAACAGATTGCAAATTATATATGATATTGGTCAATAAAAGGAACTACTTGTTATAGTGTTGTACACTTGTTGTAAAATATTACATAAGATTTGCTTATTGTTTGTATTAATTTTGTGGAAATGGAAAAGAACAGTGGAAACCCCATCATTGAGAAGCTAAACAAGAACAATTACCCATCATGGAAGTTTTGTATGATGAACTTTCTTATTGGAAAAGGCCTTTACAAGTTTGTTTCAGGTGAAGAAAGGAGCTAGAGCTAAGTAGTCCTGCAACTGTAAAAAAATTAAAGGTGTGAAAAGAATGGAATACAAAAGACAAAAAGGTAATGGCAGTCATTGATAATACTATGCTCGGATATATTAGAAATGCAGAAACTTCACATGCATCTTGGATAATTTTTTGGAATATGTTTTTAGTAAATACAAAGGCATGAAAGATTCAACTCAAGGAAGAGTTGAATACTTTGAAGAAAGGGAAGATGTTTATAAATGAGTATGTTTTGAAAGTGAGAAACATTGCAGATGCCTTATGCAATGCCTAATGATGATGACAATTTGTTTTCATCTACCTTGGGTGGCCTTAAGAATGAGAAGGCCTGTAAATCATTTGTCACTTCTGTGTATGTACAGAAGCTATTTCTAGCTTTTGATGAGTTGGTCTCTCTCATGGCCACTAAAGAGATCAAGATACCAAGTGAATCACCTGAAAAAAGTTGTGAACAAGTCCAAGTATTTTACTCAAGTTCAAGAGGAGGATATGATAGGTCCTCTTCAAGAGGTTGTAGTATGTGACGTACTGTTAATAACCAGCAAAATAGATCAAATCAACAATTTGATGAAATGTAGGTTTCGAGAGGTTGTGGAAATTTTAGTGGAAGGGAAAGTTCTAGAGAAAGAGATGGATGGCAAAACAGAGGTTCTAGATATTTTGGTATTGTTTGTCATTAGTGTGGAAAAATAGGTCATATTGCAACCCATTGTTATGCTAAGAATAATGGTCTCCACAATGGTAAATTGCAGCAAGGAAACTATACATCATCTTCATGACATAATGAAGATAAAATCCTAAGGAGGTCAATCATATATATATATATATATGTATCACGTGAGTTCAACATAAGGGATTTTTTAAATACCATTTTTACACATTTTTAAACATACAAAAGGGACCCATATAAAGGGATTACTTACAAATTGAATAGAAAAGTGTTATTTTTTATTAAGAAAAAATTCACATGTAAGAATATTTATAAATAGGCCTTAAAAGCATGTGATATAGAGGGTATACGCCTTAGCTGCATCTACTAGTGTTGTAGGTAAAGATAAAGGGAAGAAGAAAGTGTTAGATAATAATGATGTATCTGCTAATCACTTGGGGTTTGATGGAGATTCCAGTGGTTTAGAGAGTTTGGATGATGAGCTTGGTATTTCTTCAATTAGGACACCCAACTATACAGAGAGCACAAGATAATGTAAGGCTTCACTGAGTAATCCAATGATATGTAAGTCTAGCAAGGTTAGATACCCTATTAAAAGATTTGGTTTTGAAGGTTATGCAACTCACCATTATGCGTATATAGTAAAGGTAGTTGAGGATATTGAGCCCACTTATTTTGAGGATGCTATTGGTCATGCTCATTGGGGTGTAGCAATGGATGAGGAGATGGCTACATTAGAAGCCAATAAGACTTGGAATCTAGTACCATTACCTAAGGGCAAGAAAGCTATTGGCTATAAGTGGATCTATAAAATTAAGCATACTGCAGATGGTTCTATTAGCAAGTATAAGGTTAGGCTAGTTATAAAAGGCTATGCTCAAAGATATGGCATAGATTATGAAGAGACATTCAATCCACTTGTTAGAATGGCAGCTATTAGATGTGTGATTGCTTTGGCAACAACCAAAGACTAAAGTTTACAGCATCAAATGGATGTAAAGAATGCCTTCTTGCATGGTGAATTGTAGAATATATGTATATGAAGCAGCTGGTAGGTTATGAGAATTTAGAGCATCCCACATATGTGTCTAGGTTAAAGAATGCGCTCTATGGAAAGTAAGCACCTAGAGTTGACAAGATCGGAGAGTATCTTGCCAACATTGGCTTTTGTGTTTTTAATGTTGATCGCTCACTTTATGTGAGAAATGGATATACAAGTTCGGTCATCATAGTCATCTATGTGGATGACTTGATTATTATAGGTGACAGTCATTGTGGGATTGCTAAAGTCAAGGATTTTTTGACGATAAAGTATTTGGGTGAGCTAAGATACTTCCTTGTTATTGAGGTGATCAAATTTGATGATGGTATATGGCTATCCCAAAGGCAATATGGCTTGGATATGTTGTCTAAGTATGGTAACAACATATAAGCCCGTTTCAGTTCTATTGGAGCAAAATTTGAAGTTGAGTGTTGATGTTGAGGATGAGATAAAAGTCCCTACTATGTTTAGGTGGATAGTAGGGAGTTTAATTTACATGACTATCACAAGGTCATAGTTATGTTGTTAGCCTTGCCTGTCAAGTTTATGCAGATGTCTAGAAAGCCTCATTTGGGCAGTTAGATGCATATTGAGGTATGTGAAGTCCACTTTACATTATGGACTTTTTAATGAGGCATGTAAGGATACACAGGTGTTTGGATACACGGATATAGATTAGGCTAGTATCATTGTGAGAAATGCGGGATCTAGAGCATGGCAAAGGCGGAAGCTATGGAGGATGGAAAATGAAGATACTACTCATGTTGACATTGACAAAGAAGACAACTGTTACACAAGTGAATTAGGTTTCAAGATTGAGACTTGAACTCATAAACACAATATGTAGGACTGACAATGACACAGAGACTTGACACAAAGAAACAAGTACTATTGCATTATCATCATATGAAAGTGATAGTCAAGTACATCATTATATAGGATTGCTTGGTAGCACATTTCATCATTGTGCCTATGGGATCTGTCTCTCTTCCTAGAATGAACTGCATCTTCCTAGCCTAGTTGTTCCATACAAAGGGGCATACATAGGGTGTGATTGGCAGATTCTCAACAATCATGTCGACAAAAGATCTACCAGTGGATTCCCTTGGTAGTACAGCAATTACGTGGAGTAGCAAAAAGTAACCTACAGTTGCTTTATTGAGTATAGAGCTAAGTGCAGAGGTGCTACTATGGTAGCATGTGAGTTGGTATGGCTACAAAAGTTATTGGGTGATTTAAATGTACATTGAATTGGTCCAATTGTCATTCACTATGACAACATGAGCAGCATACAGTTTGCTAGGAACCCAGTGTTCCATGTAAGGACAAAACACATTGAGATGCATTACCACTTTGTGAGAGAAAAGGCACTTGCAAGTGGAATCGACTTGATATATTTCAGCACACAGGATTAAATAGCTGATATTTTCACAAAAGCATTAGGTGTAGAAAGGCAATGCACGTGAGATAGCAAGCTCAACACATCTAAATACTAATGATGAACTGCTTGATGAGATAGATCTGTACATCTACACTTAGCATGTCAGTGGTCATTATAATCCTCACATAGCCATTGACTTATCACGTATTATATTTGATTTGTTGCGCCTACCTATAGTTGGCATAGTTATAGCACCAATTGATTATTATAGTCAATTATACATTGTTTGATATGTTGTATCTTGTCTATACTTTGTGTGCAGTGTATTGTATATGAAAGAAGAAGAAACCAACAAGAAAATGTTTTGGCCTCCATCTCTCTTTTTGTGTTCTTGAGTGAGCTTCCTCTTGTATGTATGATGTGTGTTTGGCGCAACAGCTCAAGCAAGCTCCCCACTATGTGATTCGTGTGACAAATTGTATATGTGAACGTATGATACAACTCCCTATGGTATGCAGAAACCAAGGCATGGTATGCAAGGCCCAATGTATTTAAGTATGGTTGGAAATGTGCATAATCCTTTGTATGCAAGCATTGGTTTGGTACAAAGTGGCATGTTTGGTAATGCATCTACATCCCCAAATGTTTATGGGGCTCAAGGAATGAGTGTTGGTTATGCAAATGCTTCTTTTGGACTTGTCATGGTGTAAATACAACAAATGCATCCTTTTTGCAATAGCCAGTATTGACGAGTAAACTCCCAAAGGGGTAGTAAAAGACTCAAGAGAAAACTTCACTAAGTCCTCCAAGATTCGAAAGGCATCCACTTTCTTGAGAGGAATGCATTGTAGTGGTGGTCCACACTCTTGATACAAGGTAGAGCATCATTAACATGAGTACAATTCAAGCAAAGATTTGCATCGAATTGGTTGACAAGTACTTTTGAGGTGGGCATCATGACAGCTTAGAATAAGCTTGATACAAAAGGATGCAAGAATTTAGAGAAATACAATAAGAAGTTTTGGGATGCATTGTTGCCCGTCACTTCTTATCATCTGATGTCCCTTCATAAGAAAATGAAAAGTATGTAGGTGGGTGCAAAGGAATTATGAATTTTTCCATAAAATCCACCATGTCGCTAGAATATCTCAACTCATAGAGATTGCTACTATAGCCGATGCTTTGGTACATGGAAAGAATTCTGGCTTTCAAGAGAGGGTGGAAAGGGAAGTTGAATAAAAATTTGTCAAAGGCTGAGAAAAGGGGCATATCTAAAAGTCAACCTGAAAAGAGATTAAAATAGCAAAGAAAAGGCTAGAAATCATTGGCACATTATAGGGAATTAATGGTTTATTTGCAAATAGATGTTTCATTTGTAAACATGAGGGTCATATTGCAAAAGACTATCCCAATAGGCAACAAGCTGGAAAGTCAAAATATCATAAAGCTAAAAAATAAATGTTTCATTTATAAACAGGAGGGTCATATTGCAAAGGACTATCCCAATAGACAGTAAGCTAGAAAATCAAAAAATCATGAAGATCCAAGGAAAAGAAGCCCAAAACATCAATTGAATTATGCTTGATATTGCTAGTGATCAACCCAAAGCTACTGAGCTATGCAAAGCATGGGGCAAAATTAGAGATTAGCATGCATTGATATTCTTTGATAATGGTGCACGAGCAAATTTATCTCTACAAACATGGTAGCACGCCTAGGCATCAAAGAGGGTGAGATGGGATCTATGGGGGAAAGTTGGAATGGCATGCAAGTGCCATGCAGAGCTTGCACACCAGTCATTGGAAAGCTTTCATTGCACATTTAGGTATATATGGACAACGAAGAGTTCTTTATTACTCCACTTGAGAATTGTGATCTTTTGCTTGGTATGCCATGGTGCAACCATATGCATGCAGTGATTGATTCATATGCCAAAGTGATCACTATTTAACACAAAGATAAGACCCATACACTTGATGTAAAGTTGAAAGATGAATCTGTATCTATTGTATCAGCCTACTACCATTTCAAAAGTAATGAAAAATCACCTTTCAACATACTTGGTTTTTACTAAGGATAAGGTTAATAATGAAAATATTGGAAACATGTCAATGTTAAAGAAGGATCGCATTTCATTTTTGAAAATGTATATTGATTGCTTCTTTCAGTCACTTCTAGGACAACTACCACCTAAAATATTTGAATATCAACATAGATCGTATCCCTGAAAGTAGACCACCTAATAAGCCACCCTACAGAGTCAATGCAACATAGCAAGAGGAGATTACGAGCCAAGTGAATGAGATGTTAGAAAAAGGGTTAATTCACTCCATCTCTTCATTGTTTTGTTCTCCGATACTTTTATAAAATCACAATATAGAATCAATTTATGATCCCTAAGATTGATATAAATGGGTAACATCAAATACGCATTAGACCAAAAGATGTGCATAAGATAGCTTTTAGAAAATCTTTTGGATTGTATAAATTTCTTGTCATGCCTTTTGGACTTACGAATGGTCCTACCACTTTTAATCAGATGATGGATCACATTTTTGGACCATATGGACAATTTCTAAGCACTTCCTTTTATAATATGATTATTTACTCAAAGAATGGAACAAAGCATAGAAAGCATCTGAACATTGTGTTGAATGACTTGTGCAAGCATAGATTGGTCATTAATGACAATAAAATTGAATTTGTTTCGTTTGAAATCTACTTTCTGGGGCACATTGTATTGGTTGATGGTATTCGAATTAACCCTGCAAAGGCTGAGGCAATACACTAATAGCCACCACTAAAAAATGTACATGAGATCCGCAACTTCTTGGGTTTATGTTCCTATTACATAAAGTGTGTATGTGGGTTTGCTGAAATTTCATCTCCATTGTATGCTTTGTAGAAAAAGAATGTACCATTTAGATGGATAACAATGGAAATTTTAGCATTTGAAACGTTAAAAAGAAAACATGACTTCTAATCATATTCTTGTATTGCCCGATCTAAGGAAGTCGTCTGTGGTTCAGTTGATACATGTGGAAATAGCATTGGGGTTGTTTTAATGCAGGCTGGTCGAGTCGTGGCCTATGAGAGCCATCATCTCCACGATGTAGAGAGGATTTTGCAAGTCTATGAAAAAAAACTATTAGTTGTAGTTCATGCATTGTCTACGTGGAAACATTATTTGTTAGAGGCTGATTTTACAATGTAGACAAATCATCAGACATTGAGGTACTATCTGACACAAACAAAGTTGTCAGAGTAGCATAGAAGATGAGGTGAATTTTCTCTCTATGTTTCATTTTCAGATTGTACACCTTAATGGTAAAAAGAATGTTGTGGTTGATACACTATTACATAAGCCACAAATTTCAGCCACCACCAACATGATTAATCACACTGAGTTGGATGCCATGAAGGAGCAGTATGTTGTCGATTCAAACTTTGCTTATGTTTATGATCAGCTTTGTAATGGTGGGAGACATAAACACATTTGTGCTTAGAGATGGGTTTCTAATTATACATTGATGATTGTGTATCACAAGGCAATTGAGGCCTGGAGTAATCATTGAAAGTCATGCGAGCCTCCATATACAAGATAGAGATATTCATGCCACAATCAAGAAAGTAAAGCATTTCTTTTATTGGCCAGCTTTGAAACATGATGTAGAGCAACTTGTCAAGACATGCATTGTATGTTAAAAAGTTAAATATGATAGGCAAAAAATGACAAGTTTGTTGCAGCCCTTGCCTATTCTAGACAAGCCTTGGCAGAGCATTCCTATGGATTTTAACTTTGAGCTTCCTAGAACACCTACAAGGAATGATGGATATGGACTATCATTTGTAGATTTGACAAACAAGCCCATTTCATTCCGATAAGGAAGAAGATAAAGGCTAATCATATGGCATGATTGTTTTTGCAACACATCTTTAAGTATCATGACATACCAAACTCAATCGTTAGTGATTGAGATCCTCATATGACCACCTTATTTTAAAAATGATTGTGTAAGACTATGGGTACCAAACTCAAATCATTAGTAATTGAGATCCTCATATGACCACTTTATTTTGGAAATGATTGTTTAAGACTATGGGTACCACAATAACATTCTCATCATCCTTCCACATACACAAATAGATGGTCGGTCCGAAGAGACAAATTCCAAAGTGTTGGGTCTTTTAAGGTGCTATGTATCAAACCATAAGACACAGTGGAAGTAGTCCTTGCCATTGGTGAGTTTGCATACAATAATACAATGCATAGTTCCACTGGTAAAGCTCTATTTGAGGTGGTTGAGGGTGGCAAAATAATACCACCTATTTTGCACACTGAGGATAAGATCTTTGAGGCTGAACACCATGTGGAAGCTTGGATGCAACCTATGAAAAGTTAAAATCCAAAGTAGCAATCATACACAATCTCTCATATCCAGCTATCAAATCATGTATTCCATTGATAAGGGGCAACAAAGAGTGGTCCCATTTAGCAGCTGTATTTAGAGGTTTGTAGTTCATGCACATGCACCACACATCCATTTTCTTTGATGCTATGATAACAATGCTAACCCATTTACAATAGTCTTCTTGATAAATGAACTCTATCTAGAGTAAATTTGCACTTCCTCCCAAGGAATTGTCATCTGTTCAGATATCAAAGGCTTCAATCTTTGGCACACTTGTTTCCCCTTTCAATTCTATATTTAGCCCCTCCGCTTTCATTCTTCTCATTTCTTGGTAGGATGTTAGAAAAAGATTAGGATATTCACTTATCGTGTAAGGCTCTCGAGTAGTGATCTTGAACACACAACTGCTGCAACTTGGAACGTCAGCACCAAACAGAACACTCACATCGCTAATATCAAAGTGAGCTCTCTATGGTCATTTGCAAAACTCAAAAAAGCCTCATCTGTAACATAACTCTAGCACTTCTGGTGCAAAAAACTTGCTTATAACCCAATCAGGTCACAAACAATGTGAACATGGGTTACAGATATCCTAGACAAGACAGTTCAGATTTCAGGTTTCAAATATCCATAAATGTTTGGATATATCTGTTATAGATCTCCATAGAGGCCCATGTGTGTCCAAGTTATAGGGTGTTTGATAATCTTACTGACAAATAGGAATACCAAAGAAATTAACTGCCCTTTAGCCTTCTAGCATTATACTATAACAGGCTAGGCAACCAAGTTTTACCTAGTGGCTTCTTTTAAACCATGACATGTTCCGAGCACCAGACTGGCAACTACCCTACAATTTCTCATAATCATGGGTAAACTAATAGGGGGTAAGGCAACCATTATCAACAAAAGTTGGATATAGTAAACCATGTTCATGGTTGTAATCTTAGGGGAAAGAAAGGGATGTTCATGGCCTCATTTTACACCTCTTACTGCTGCCATGATAGCGGGTCTATAGATATGGTCTATCTACAGACTGAATTCTCTTGTGAAAGCATGCTCATGTACAGCTCCAACTGCTATGTTAAAGAATGTCTATCTACAGACTCACACAAGTTGCTGCTCTGTTAAGCTCACCACAAGCATATCTTGAGATCATGTCCAGATCTGGGATATATCCGCCAGCCTTAATTTGTAAACTCAAAACCTCTGACATTTCCGGTATATCTTTGTTGTGACTGTGACCAACAACGAACTCATGCAATCTTTCCTTCACCTCAATCACAGACATACCGGGCATTTTCTTTGCCCCTGCGTGATTCCTCATCTTCTGTAAGCTGTTAGCATCACTCCACTTGCCAACACTAGCATAGATGTCTGCCATCAGCGAGTAAGCAGATGAGTCTTCTTGATTCACTTCTACTAGCTGTTGGAAGCATCGCTGCCCCAGCTCCACCTCCCCATAAATCTTACAGGCACTCAGCAAAGTAAACAGAACAACACTCGATGGAGGGCATCTCATGGCTGTAAGAAACTTCTCTGCCTTGTGTATATGTCCTGACCTTGCCAAAAGATCAACCAAGCAAGCACAGTGATCTGAGGTCAGTTCCATGCCAAGATCTCTCATTGCCCAAAAATATTTACACCCCTCAATAACCAGGCTGGAATGACTGCAAGCTGCAAATAGACAAATCAGCGTATTTGGACTTGGGTTCATACCCTGCTTTTGCATGTCCTGGAAGCAATCCACAGCCAGGCTTCCCTCATGGTTTTTGCCATATGCTTTGATCATTGCAGTCCATGATATTACACTACGAACAGGTAGCTTGTCAAACACCTGGCGTGCTTCAGCAAGCAAGCCAAATTTGCCATACACATCCACTAAAGTATTTCCTAAACAAATCTCCATTTCTGATCCCCTTTTCGTCACCTCAGAATGTATAATTCGGCTCATTTCTACAGCTCCCACAATACCACAAGCTTTCAAGCTGCATACAAAAGTGACAGAATCAGGAGACAAACCCTTCTCCTGCATTTGTTGGAAAAAGCTTGCTGCCTTCTCATCACACCCAAGCTCAGTATATGCAGCGCTCAATGCCGCCCAGGATACCTCATCTTGAGCCTGCAACCCTTGAAAAACTTGCTGTGCTTCAGCAAGTGAACCACACTTTCCATACATATCCACCAACATATTTCCTATGGCATCCACCCTATCTAATCCCCTTTTGGCTATTTCAGCATGTGTTGTTTGCCCTGTTTCCATAGCTCTGATAGAGCCACAAGCTTTCAAAGTACAAACAAATGTGACACAATCAGGACAAATGCCCTCAAGCAGCATGTGCTGGCAACATTTTGCAGCTTCCTCACCGAGCCCATGCTCAAGATATCCTGTGATCAATGCATTCCACGGAGCTGAATATTGACCTGGCAGGCAGTCAAACACTTGGCATGCTTCTGAAAGCAAGTCACACTCAAAATACATAGACACAAGTGCACTACCCACATGGAGCTCTTGCTCAAATCCCTGCTTAGTTAATTCAACATGTGTTGCTTGGCCTATTTCTGAAGCTTTCGTGGCACCAACAGCCTTCAAAAACTGAATAAAAGAGACAGAATCAGGCCATATGTCCTCCATTAGCATTTGTTGAAAACATTCAACAGCTTCCTCACTCAGCCCCTGTTCATTGTATCCTAAGATTAGTGCATTCCATGAATCTGTATTTCGACCTGGCAGCCTATCAGAAACATAACGTGCTTCCTGAAGTGAGCCACAATCACTGTACATAGCCACTAGCTTACTACCCAGATGACACTCCTTGTCAAATCCTGTTTTCATAATTTCTGTATGTACAATTCGCCCAGTTTCCAAAGCTCCAACAGAGCTACAAGCTTTCAAGCTACACTTGAATGTGACAGAATCAGGTGCAATGCCCTCCACCTGCATTTTATCAATGTAGTTTTCCACTTCCTCATGCTGCCCTTGTTCAATGTACCCTTCAATTAGTGAGTTGTACACAAATGCATCTCGACCTGGCAGCCTATCGAAGACTATTCGAGCCTCTAAAATTGACTCACACTCAGCGTACATATCCACCAATGAGCTGGTTATGTAGAGATCTCTATCCACTCCTCTTTTGACTGTCTCAACATGTAGTTCTAATCCTCTGTCTAAGGCACGTGCAGTGCTACAAGCTCTCAAACTGCAAACAAAGGTAATTAAGTCCGGAGATACACCCTCCATCACCATTTTTTGAAGGGAATCTGCTGCCTCTTCATGAAGACCATGCTCAACATAACCAGCAATCATTGCATTCCAGGAGGCAGTATCTCGATCTGGTAGTCCATCCAATAATTGCTGTGCTTCTGCGAGTAAACCACATTCACTATACATAGCCACTAATGTGCTTCCAACAGTGAGCTCCATCTCGAATCCTGCTTTAATTGTTTCAGTGTGTATCACTTGACCCGTCTCCAAAGCTTGGATGGCAACACAAGCTTTTAAGCTGCAAACAAAAGTAACAACATCAGGAGAGAGACCATCCAGCAGCATCTCTCGGAAGCAGTTTCTTGCTTCTTCACCCAACCCATATTCAGCATAGCCTGCTATCAGAGCATTCCATGACACTGTGCTCCGTGCTGGCAATCGGTCAAAGAGCTGGTGTGCTTCAAACATCAAACCACATTCAGCATACATATCAACCAGGATGCTGCCTACACGAGGTTCAGTCTCCAATCCTAACTTGGCAACTTCAGCATGCATCTTTCTGCCCATATCTAAGGCTTTCATAGTGGCACAGGCTTTCAATATACAAACAAACATGACACAATCAGGAGATATGCCGTCAAGCAACATTTGTTGCAGACAACTAGCCACTTCTTCCTGCAAACCATGTTCACAATACCCTGCGATCAGGGCGGCCCAGGAAACTGCATCTTTCAGAGGCAGCCCTTCAAAAACATGGCATGCTTCTGCATACGAGCCACATTCAATGTACATGGCTATCAGAGTGCTGCCCACATGAAGATCTCTTTCCAATGCTCTTTTGATTGTTTCAGCATGTACTCCTTGGCCTATTTCCAATGCCCGTGTAGAGCAACATGCTTTCAAGCAAGAGACAAAGGTAGCAAAATCAGGGGACATGCCCTCTGACAGCATTTGTTGAAATGCAATCTCTGCTTCCTTTCCAAGCCCATGTTCAGCATAACCTGCAAATAGTGCATTCCATGAAATCGCATCTCGAACCAGCAACCTTTCAAATACCAAGTAGGCTTCCACAATCAAGCCACATGCCATGTACATGTTAACAAGTGTGTTCCCTACGTAGATCTCTGTTTCCAACCCTCTTTTGACAGTCTCAGAATGAATTTCTTGGCCCATTTCTAAAGCTTGCATGGTGGCACAAGCTTTCAAGGTGCAAATAAATGTGACAAGAGCAGGAGTTATGCCCTCCAGCTGCATCTGTCGGAAACAGTTACCAGCTTCTACACTAAGTCCATGTGCTGCATATCCTGCAATCAAAGCATTCCACGACACTGCATCTTGAATGGGCAACCTTTCAAACACTTGGTGTGCCTCTGCAAGCAAGCCACATTTGCAATACATGTCTACCAATGTGTTGCCCACCACAGCAGTGTCCATGAAAACACATTTTTCCAATCCACGTTGGACTAATTCAACATGCAAGTTTCGGCCTGTTTCTGTATCTTTCAACCTAGCACATGCACTGAGTAGGGACAGATAGGTAGTTGTAGTAGGTTGCATGCAGCTTTTTCCTCCATCTTGCAGCTTGCGGTACAGGTGGAGAGCATGTTGTGGCTCTCCATGTCCAATGAAACCTGAAATCAGAGAATTCAAGGAGTAATGGTTCCTATCATGAAAGGCCAGGCTGTCAAAAGCCTGTTCAGCATCTTGCAAGCTTCCACATTCAACCAGCATAGGGACAAGATAGTTGCCAAGAATTGGATGTGATTCCAACCCTTGTTCTAGTATGTAATCATACAGGCGCTTAGCATCCTCTATTTTCTTCTCATGTCTACACTTTTGCAGAGTGTTGATCCAATTCTGTAGCTCAGAATGCATTCCTCCTTCTCCTACCCAAGCATGCTGAAAGAACGAAAGTCACTTGAACTATCTATACTTTTCCACACTATCATGCTATATGGCTGCATAACCACTGCTGTAACTCAACATGCAGGTTATGAAGCACTCAGGACAGACGTGCCACAGATTATGACGCGTTTGTCTTCCAGCTCAGAATGTCCCCTCTTTCTCCACTGTAACACGTGACAAGTGACATACGCCTGTAAAGGCCCTAAGTAATACCAGGCAATGCATGCGTGATTGCTGTGGGGAGTGAAATATGGTTTGGAATGGCTGCAATGCAAACTAAGCTGCTTGGTAAGGAGATTGCAATCACCCCCATTCTGGCGAAACATGGTATGTCAAGTGGTAGCACAGCCGTGAGCTTGTCTACATATGACATAGCTGCCATTGAGCGAAGAGAAATGCGAGCCTTTGAAACCGAATGTTTGCTGGCCGTACTTGGATTTCTGCTAGAAGGGATCGAAGTCGAGCCAGGGGCTTGCTCGATGCTGTCCTGAGTGAGGCATGCGAGGCTCCTCGATGACGCGCTACTATTCAGCCCTGCTGGCGACTCCCCCTCCCTTCCAGCAGGCCGCGAGCTGCGAAGAGAGGGTTCTTCTTGTGTGCGTTGGTCTTCATCGTCCATTCTGTCTGTCGTTCGAAGGAACCGCTTGTCGGGACTCGGAGTCCACGGGGACTCTTACAACTGCCCCGTCCCCTGCTTCCTTTGTACAATTTCATTGTAACTCATAAATTGGCATGTCAAAGCTCCAATCTGCCAAGTTTCTTCAAAGTGGTGCCTAGAATATGTGATGGTTGATTAATCAAATCAATGATGTCTCATATCAAACAACTTGACGAGTGCATGAACATTGAAAGATAGGTTAACTAACAACACTACACTTTGATCATAGACCTACAAAGTATAGGCTTGTTTATAACATCTTGCATCGTAGGACAAGCCACACAAGCTTGCATATTGCACATTGCTATTGTCCCTTCTTTTCCCCATACAAAGGTTTGCCTTGATAGAGGAAGAGAAGAAACTTGGAAGCATATTGAGATGTCAATCCTAGCCCCATGCACATTACATTTCGAATGTGATTAGGTTTGATGACAATGAAGCATCCCATTACAGGAATGTGTGATAGGAAACAACTAGCAAAGTAATAGGAGTGAAATAGACCACCAAGACAAAGTCACCATTCTAAATCCCCCCATGAGACATGCAAGAGAGAGAGAGAGAGAGAGAGAGAGAGAGAGAGAGAGAGAGAGTGTGTGTGTGTGTGTGTGTGTGTGTGTGTGTGTTTGATGTCACATGGTTCCATGAGTTAGGATTTACTTTGTCTGTGATCAATTGCCAAGAGGTTTGAGGTCAATTTCACACCACATTTGAGTTCCAAGTGTCAATACCTTTGTGCGGTAGCCTAATGATTAGTTAGGTTGGATCATTGCATGTATTTAAGTTGAGTTTGATGTGTGAACTAACCCAAATCGGCTCCTGTGATTTCTGCCATGATTTTTGGCATGTTCTAGATGCCTTCTATTCAAGGAAAAGACAACAGAAGGCCCATGCTTTTTGTCTACAAAAACATAGGGAAAGTAAGGGGAAAAGCATGCCATCACTAGAGCAAACAAGGAGAAGACATGTGTATGCACAAAGAAGGACATATATGTGTATCTTTGGACTACTATGCATTGATCTAAACACAATAAACAGGTCGTTCGCTATTATTTGTAGCTTGTATAGGGAGTTCTACCTTAAATCGGGTGCAAACTATTGCTTTGGGTTATCCTAATTAGAGATATGTTGTGGACACAATTGAGGTTCACTTATTGCATTGCTATAGGTAAATCAAAAGTAGGATTTTATGCTAAGAAAAGAGCCTTCTTGAAGCTCTAGAATAGGATATTTTTATGTATATGGGTTGTTTTGGAAATGGGTTGTTCTATGCATATTCGAGGTGTGATTTTGAGCCACAAATAATTTGTTTTGTGCTTGAATCCTTGTGTAGCAAATATTGGATCTTTTGGGTGAATTAAATTAGGATGTCTTTGAACCATAGCCTCAGATCTATAATTTATAAGTGTATATATATGCTATACAAGGTTTGAGCCAAAGCTCCTAAATTATAAATACAATCTATGGTTGGTTTTCTTCTATCTCTTGTGTTTCAATGGGATCTTGCCTTCATCTTCTACAAAAAATTCTCTCTCTCTCTCATGTAATCTCTTCTTGCCAAAACCCTGATGGTTTTAGACCAAACATATTAAATATCCCGACATCTTTGGTGAACAATACATGAAAGGCCAATAGAAGATTTTTGTAGGATGGGAGATGTTACAAGTTCTTCAAATGATGTAAGGTAGTTATTGCAATTTTTTACTATATATTTGTAGCAATAGCAATAATAGTAGCTATTTGGATACTATTGAGCAACAGGCTCTAGGATTTGAGAATATAGAATTGTTTTTACATGCCACAAATCTTGCTTTGCAATTGAGATTGGAAGAGCTCCTTGAAGATGAAACCACATAACCCAATTTAAAAACAAAATGACAAGATGTTAAGAATGTTATCCCTATGCTTGTCAAGAGACAAAGGAGACCAGCCAAGATGCATATTGGACGTATGCCTTAAGCCTCTAGTAAGATACAATAGTGCATTTGGAGTTATAGTACTAAACACGTGCACAAGAATTGCAAGATGTACAAGGATGCATTAGAAAATAATTTGATTTTCTTTAAGAATAAAAAAAGTCATCTTCATGAGACAAGTTTGCCACTCAATCATAATTTTGGAAAGGGTGGAATGGTTAGTGGCATGGCTATATAGAATGTTTATGCTATAGTGGAAGCTACTATCTTTGGTCTATAGATTGAGAAAGATCTTGATTGGGATACTATGTCTAGCAAGAAAGCTGAAATTTGGTCACATGCTATGCATACTGCAATGAAGGGAAAGATCCCTAGAGCTAAATTCAATTGTGCAAATAAGAGTATCCGAGAGATGACAAAATGGGATGCTTGAGTTGATTCTTTTTCTGTCTATGTGTATCTTGTTAGGTCACAAAATACAAATGTTATTGTAGAAGAAAAGAGAAACAGGAATGTGATGAAAAACCAAGTGCATCTAAGAGGGTCATTAGAGGGAGTAGTCGATCTGGTCATCACCTCTTACTAAGTCTACACTTGATCAAACCATGGAGGATATTTCAAAAGAGAAAAAGTAGGAACATGAATGCAAAGCCAAAGGGGAAACAACCAAGGTATCAATTGCAATCAAACATTGAGACGGCCATCATTAATCTGAAAAGAGAAAGAGGAATATGATGAAAAACCAAGTACATATAAGAGGGTCACTAGAGGGAGTAGTCGATCTGGTAATCACCTCTTACTAAGTCTACACTTGATCAAACCATGGAGGATATGTCAAAAGAGAAAAAGTAGGAACATGAATGCAAATCCAAAGGGGAAACAACCAGGGTATCAATTGCAATCTGACATTGAGATTGCCACCACTTATTTGAAAAAGGTTCTTGAGGAATGTATCTCAAATGAGCAAAGTGGAATTTACTTTGGGAGAGATTCTTGGCATTGCCAAGAGAGAGTTTGATGAGGAAATCATTGATATTATCAAGAGATAATGGTATTTGTTGGGAAACTAACACATGCTATGATGCAAAGTGAGCCATGATTGTAGGGCATTCAAGCAATTTGTTGGGGAACTGACACATGCTATAATGCAGAGTGAAGAAGAGCTAGGATTGTAGGGTATTCGTGCAATTTGTGAGGATGATGCAAGTGATGTAATAGAAGTTGTTAATGCTAAAAATGCCATTGCTTATGGTAAAAAACCAATTGCTATGGCTGAAAAAATAGTTGTTTGCAGTAATACATCAAAGGAATTGTGACAAATGCATCACAATGATAAAGAGGCTTCATGTGTGATAGCTATGAGCCATTATACATGCAATCATTGGGCTCATGCAACTACTAAGATAGTTGACAAGGTTGGGGAACTCGAAACTCCTTGTATTGCTCTTATTGATCATGGTTCAAAAATCAATGTCATGGTCAAGAGTTTGTATGAGGATAGCAGATGGCCAGTGGATGTATATCATGAAAGGAGGATGTGGATTGCCAACAATTCTCAAGTGGATATATATGCAACTTGTTTGAATGTCACGATGTCACAACGCATAGGGTTGAAGGTCACCACAGGGGTTTGGCAAGAAAACTGGACAAGATAGATAGAGATGTGTCTTCAAGAGATAAGTAGATTACAGTGATTGTTTAAAGGTTCAATAGGTACTTCACAGTCAATCACAGGGGTTCGAGAGAGAAGAATGTATGCAAGTTCAAGAGCTTAGACTCCGAAGATGGTAGAGATAACAGAAGGGTTGAAGGTTTCAAGCCGAGCTCTTGAAGATGTTAATAGAGCTTCCAACTGCATGTTCTTAGCAAAGATCACAAGAGTATTATCTCATAAGTCTAACTCAAATCAAGCTTGTTCTCTTGACTGTAAGAGAAATCGCAAATTATAAAATCAAGTACAATATGATGTCATGTATCATAAACAACTCTGCATCCCATCATTCATACATGATGCCATAGCATGAATCAACTTTGCATGATTATATTCAATGTAGACTGTTAGGGACAAAAGCTTATGAGTCAATTACAAGGCTTGTAGGGCAAAGAGACTTGCTTCAAGAGAGCTTCAAATTGATTTTCTGATAAGGATAAGTTACCATAGCCAAGAAATAAGAGAAAAAGCTCCTCTAAATTCAACTCAAAGCATCTATGAATGATCTACAAACATTGCCTTGCCATAGGAGCACATAATACTTGCATATTTTGACAAGATGTCTTCTATAAGAAATGAATTAAAAGAATAATGATGTAGCTAATTCTCTGAATATGGCTGAAGATATCAGCCCAAATATCATTCAGAATTCACCTCTAATGATAGCATAAACTTCTCTTAACACGGTGTCGGAGCGTTTGGTGTCGAAAGTCCACCATGGGGGTAAAAGACCACAGGGTGAAGGGAGATTCAGGGAGAGGAGTAGATGGAAGAGAAGGGGTTCGAAGAAATAGAAGACATAGAAGAATACTCACAAAAAGAAATAGAAAATGTAGAAGAATACTAACAGAGATGAAGCCTGCCAGTTTATTTCTGCATTATGAGAAGATAAAACTCTAATAGACAAAAACATGTATAAAATAATACATTTCTCTATGCTGCTTAGATCACCAATCTGATGCCTCCATTGGCTCCGAAAGGGGGGTAAAACACCCGGACTCTTGTCTAGAATTCAACAAGATCACTCCTTCATCTCCCACTTTCGAAGTGTTGTTCACTTCGTGAAAACAGTGATCGCGCGTCACGCGATTTCGCCAATCTCTCTTTTTACATAAAATCCTCTCAAATTAGCTGAAAGCTAGATGCTTTCTTTTACATGTCGTCATAATCTAGAAGTTGTCTACAATTTTATGGATTTTTACAAGAAATAATATCTAAAATATCAAAAATTGGCTAAAACTTGTCTAAAAATCTAATACTTTTGAACCATGGACACTTACACTAATATCTAAAATGGCATTGGCTCTCTAAATCAATAAAAAAGCCACACTCTAGATTTTTTTACACGATGTGTGTGTAGCGGCATGACAACGATCACTTTCTATGCTTATTTGGGTTTTGAATCAAGTGATCTAAAGGACTGAACTAATGCTTTCAAGGGTCTCTACTATTGTGAATGCAAAGCTTGATATATGAAAGTAAAAGAAGGGTTGAATAGGGCTATTTCTATCAATGCATGAAAGTGAAAGAAGGGTTGAATAGGGTTATTTCTATCAATGTGGGCTAATTATGTATTAGGCTATTATCATGAATGAAAATACCTATTTTTGAACCATAGATGCTATGCTATCCAATCTATGCACAGTGGGTTAGATGCATGAAGGGTTAAATATAGCTAGATTTTCACCAAGCATAAAAAATAGAAATTGATGTTTATGCAACTATACAATTTGTGTTTGGTTTGGAAGTAGAAACTTATGCATTATAAGACATGTGTGGACCTGATTTTAGTATACAAGTCTCCTTGTCACTAAATGTTGAAACTGTTTTCCTTTCTCTTCATCTCCCATCTCCGAAAGCTTCTCTTCTTGTTTTGAACTCTTCTTATGTAAGTCCCTTCGACTTTTGGTTATACACAAAAAATCCATCGATATTTTTTGTGAACCTAATGTGAAAAGCCAAAGGAAGAGGTATGCAAGATGGGGGTAACACATTGCAATCAAATGATGTAAGTCAATTGCTTTAGAACTTCAATATGTATTTGCAACAATAACAATAGAAACAACAACAACGAATGTTGCAACTATAGTAGTAGCAGCAACAACAATAGTAGATACATCAATAATAACAGCTACTACAATAGAATTTGTTGCTAAGCTTAAATCAATTGTGACAAAAGCATTGCAGGCTATAGAAAATGAAGTGAAACTATTTGATAACAAGAACATATCAAGGTGTTTGAAGGTCTATGCAAGACATTTGAACTTTTTTGGATTCTTATGAACCAAGTGGGTCGATATTTTGTGTTAGTTGCAAGTTCATGTAAAAGATAAATAATTTATAAAAGATGCAAGGTTGGTTACAAAGAGAACCTTCTTAGAGTGGGTTGTAAAGCCCAACAAAGGGTTGGCTATATAATAGAGTTGCTTCATGAATTTGAGTAGAGATATGCCCAATTGGATGGATAGTACAATAAACTCTTGAATCCAAAAAGATTAGGCTGTTTATTTTGTTAAGGGACTTTGCACTACAATCAAGCCTTGAGTTGCTTTTGGAGGATGAAACCAAAGAGCAAGGATTCAAGTCTAACTTGAAATATGTAAAACATGTTGTGTCTACGATGGTGAAGCAACAAAGCAAAAGGGAAAATATGGATGTCATGGTATTCCTTCACTTGCAAATAAGGAAATTGAGCAAATAGGTAAACAATTGGTCACTATTGTGACTCCAATGAAGGATGATGTAATGGATGAGTTGGTGAAAGACATGTGAGACTTACATCTAAAATTTGCAAAATTGGAAGAAAAAGGGTAATCTATAGGATTGAACTTTCAAATTCATGAAACCTATATACACAAATGTATTTGGAGCATGAATGATAAGATTGTGAAACATATTAGGATGCTTTGGATAAGAATATGATTTTCTTCAAATATGGAAAAGTTCATTTGTGTGAAATTAGATTGCTACTCAATCCAAACTTTGGAAAGGGCACTGTATAGAAACTGGTAGTTGAAATGGTTGTTAAAATGCATATGTTGAAATAGCACTTGCAAACTTGGGCTTGCAAATTGAGAACATTTCCAGGAAAATTTCCAAATGTGTGACTATATTCTACAAGAAAATGGAATCTTGGTACATGAAATGCATACTATAGAGAAAGGGAAGATTCCTAGAGATGAGTTGAATAAGGCAAGGACCTATATTCAACAAATGACAAGATGGGATAGTCATGTTGATTCTTTCTCTATCTATGCATACCTTGCCAAAGCCCAAAATATTGAGGCTATTGTTGAGGAAAATAGGAAGTGGAATGCATATTCATGAAGACCATAAGACCTTATAGAAGCCTTAATTCAATCACTTATTATTAAAAAAGTTACAAGGCCTTATTGCATGCAATGGGGACCTTGTAGCAAACAACACAACCTTGAGTAGAACCAAGGAAAGACTATAACCACTTGGACTAGACACACCACATATGACCTAGAGAAGAACTCAAATGCATTGACCAACAAGGAAGATTCCCTAAAAGTGGCTAGAACATGTTGGTCAATACATCTAAGCTCTTCTCTAGGTCATGTGTGGTGTGTCTAGTCTAAGTGGTTATAGTCTTACAGGACAAGCACATGTATCCTAATGAGGATTGATTGCATTGTATGGGGATTTGGAGTTTTGATCACTTTGTTACGCACTAATTGGGCTATAGGCAAGACCATTAAACTATTGAATCTTGAGGTCGAAAAGATCTAACAAGCATATCAATTGGGACAACTTTGAGTGCATTTGCCTTGAGTTGGAACCTTATTCTAGACCTTGGAAGAGCTTTCTTCATGATAGACCTTGGAGGAACTACCCTTGACACAATCCTAAGGAGCATACTTCACTTGAGCCATCATCCCCTCGGAAGCTCGATCTTGGAGATACTCATAGCAATCGACCTCCAATCAACCACCACACAATGCCATGAGCTATTATAGTGGAGTCACATGAAACTTGACTGAAAGCCTTAAAACATTGAAAATAATAGAGGGTTATATCTCTAATCACAAGGCCAAGATAGTGCAAGGCAAAGTTATTAAATATGATTTGGGAATACTTGCTTGACTTGGGCACTCTCCTTGACTGAGAATTAGGAGTGGAAGCCTTAGTGCTTGAAACTCTTGCAACTCAAAGCTAATTAAAATGTGCAGCGAGAGAAATCCACCATCTTGCATTGTGGCTTTCAAGAAAGATATTCTAGAAGGTTGAGGCTCATTGAGAGACTTGAGGAATGACACAAGGGTCTTTTATGGATCACTAGACCCAATTTCAAGAAATATTTGAGTAGGGGATTGGAACAATGGGAATTGTGAAGACACATGCAATGAATTAAGAAGCTACCATCTGGCATGTGGATCCAACTACCTAAATCCAAGAGAGAGCAATAATTGGGCTACAGGAAAGACCATTAAATCCTTGAATATCAAGGCTTAAAAGATCTAATAATAGGAATTGAGACAACTCTAAGTGTGCTTTGAACCTTATACCAAACCCTAGAAGGAACTACCCTTGGTATGATACCAAGGGCTCACTCCATGATAGTCAGACCTGAAGGAACTACCCCTAATATGATACCAAGGAGCTTATTTTCACTTGGGCCATCATCCCCTTGGAAGCTCAACCTTAGAGATACCCATAGCAATCGACCACCATGTAGTATAGCGCAATGCGGATTTAAATTCTACGAGTTGGAAATGCTCGCTTGACTTGGGACATATTGCCACTCTCCTTGATTGAGAGTTAGGAGTGGAAGCCTCAGTGCTTAAAACTCTTGTGACTCAAAGAAAATTAAAATATGTAGTGAGAAAGATCTTCCTCTTGCATTGTAGCTCACAAAAAAGATCTTCTAGAAGGTTGGGGCTCATTGAGAGACTCGAGGAATGATGCAAGGGTCTTTTGTGGATCACTAGAACCAATTTCAAGAAAGATTTGAGTAGGGAATTGGAATAATGGGAATTGTGAAGATGCACACAACAAATTAAGAAGTTACTACTCAACATGTAGATCTACCCCCTAAATCTAAGATAGAGAGAAAATTGAGCTATGGGAAAGACCATTAAACCCTTGAATCTTGAGGTCAAACAGATGTAACTATGGGAATTGGGACAACTTTAAGTGCATTCGAACCTTACTCTAAACCCTAGAAAGGCTCACTTTATGATGGATCTTGAAGGAACTACCCTTCTCCTCCTCCTCTTTCTCTCTTTTTCTCTCCCCAACTCCATGGAGCAATCAAAGGCCTATTATTGGTAATGCTCTTCTATAGTAAAACCCTCAACAAGTATTTGTGTTGGAGTGCTTATAGGAAATTAAGAAGATTTAGCACTATGCTTCAAGAGTATTACATTTTACAATGGTGTGATGAGAAGGTGGTATAGGTCCCAAAAATAATACCCACTGTTAACTTTAGTTAAGTGGTCCACTTAGAGCTTTGAAATATGTGGATAACTTGCTTTTTGAGAAAGAAGAGTTTGTTTTAGGAAATTAAAGAAAAAGGATGCGTTGTGTGTGTGTGTGTGTGTGTGTGGAGAGAGAGAGAGAGAGAGAGAGAGAGAGAGAGAGAGAGAGAGAGAGAGAGAGAGAGAGAGAGAGAGAGAGATTGGAAGGTGGCAAATTGGAAGTCAAGGAGAGCTATGACAACCTTTACCAATTGCCAAAGCTCCAACTATGACACATTGATATATTTAGTATAGCTAGAACAAAATATTGGAAGCCACACTATGTGCCCCACAAGTCTAGATCTATGGCTCAAGAAGACTAAGGGTATGCAACATGAGAACGAGGCTTCAAATGTTTTCAACTTCCTTGGCATGGTACTAGTGTCCACTCTACCTCCTACTTGCACTACACATTGTGAGGTGTGGCTGGATTGGCAACCATTGATGAGAATGGGGACACCACTGAGTTGGTGCTTGGTAGGATAAGTTGTGCAAAGGGTCAGTAGGTGTGGGGGTCTTCGAGTAAGCTTGGCCCACTTGAAGCTATTGTCCAACTTCTACTAAAGGAACTAGCTTGCAAGGGAGCCCATTATCATCATTAAGTTGCACCTTCAAGATCACAGTACATCACTTGCTCCCTAGTTTGGTGCCTCCCAAACCTTGGAAGTCTTCACCTTGTATGTTGCCCATCTCGATGTCTTAGTGCATTTTCCTCTCTTTCAAGATATCCATTGAAGCTAACAACTCTTGGCAATGGGGACGTAGCAATTGTATCAAGTAATTGACATGGTTGGCTACAATAGTAGGACCTCCACTAGGCAGTGATATGCAACAAGCAGCAATAGCCATTCATTAGCACCATCACAACATAGTTGATTGGTGGCATTGTTGGCATCAAAGTCATTCATGAGGTTTGTAGGATGTCTATCTACACCTATGGAAGCCCTTAGCTCTTAATGCCTTGAGCACTACTCGAAGAGAGCAACTATAATCAAGCTACAAATAAGGAAGTTCATGTCCCTATTTGAAATGGGCAGGAGTCGTGCTAGCTAAGACATCATCTTGATTCCTTACCTGCCTGGTGGAAAAACATGCCTCCCCTTAATGCAAACGACCTTGGGCTACCTTACATGTAGTCATCATGCCCATATAGAGAGAGAGAGAGAGAGAGAGAGAAGAAAATGCTAGAATGATTTATTTATATTTTTAAAGGTGCATGTACAATAATGAGACTAGGCACAATCACTTAACAAACATGGAACACATAACCATGCTAGCTTGGCAAAGAGTTGGCACAACACTCTTAAAGAATTCATAATTATGGGAGAATGTGCCCTTCCCTATGAAGCAATGATATTCTATTATATTGGACTGTATTATACTATATTGTGCTATTTTGTATTATGGTAGAAACCAAGACAAATAATAGGAAACTTACCCAGATGTTCAATGTTTAAGTTGTCCATAAATTGGTATTTGTATATTGGTCTTCATTCCAAAATAATGCTTTTTGACTTACATGAACACTAAACCAACATCAACAAGGCAATGGGCTTGGGTGCAATGGTACCACCATCATATTGAGTATATGCTATTAAAGTAGCAACTATGTTGAAGAAGGTTGTACACATGCCCAAGCTCTCTTACAATTTGCTACATGACTAATTGGTGAACTATTTAATGAATGAGAGAGAGATGGATGATTCACTCCATCCCATTAAACAATGCTGAAATTATCGACAGCGGATCATCCATCCATCAATCCCGAGCAAATAATTGCTCTATAGATGCTCTGCCCATTAAATAATGCTCGAATTATTGACAGCGAATCATCCATCCATTCAATCCCGCCCCTTCTCTCTCTCTCTCTCTCTCTCTCTCTCTCTCTCTCTCTCTCTCTCTCTCTCTCTCTCTCTCTCTCTCTCTCTCTCTCTCTCTCTCTCTCTCTCTCTCTCTCTCTCTCTCTCTCTCTCTCTCTCTCTCTCTCTCTCTCTCTCTCTCTCTCTCTCTCTCTCTCTCTCTCTCTCTCTCTCTCTCTCAAAAGAATCTCCTTAGTTAGCATCGAGATAATTACTCTATTGATGCTCTTCCTGAGGTATAGACATTAATGTTTGTTACACGTGCAACTTCACAGCCCTTTTTTTTGTTGAAAACGAGTTGTATTAAAAATAAAGTAAAGGTAAAAGTATTACAAAATGTGGGCATTAATCTTATTGTATAGAAAAACAAGCACACAAGAGATGCTCATTGGGAATTCAAAGCTTGCTAGGGTGTTGGAAGTCAATCAAGGTATCATTGCCATGTATTGGCACTTATTGCTTGTATTAAGAAGGTCATAAGATCGAAGGACGTTGGCATGCCCATACCACTAATGTGCACAAATGATGAGGAAGCCAAAACAATTGGTGTACTTATTGATTGTACCAAGCAGGTCATGAGAGCATTTGGCATTTGCACACCCATACATATGCATGCAATGTGCATAAATGAGATGAGTAAGTCTCTCACCAAGGAAATTGAGTCTAACAAAAAACTAGGCTATGTTCGAGTCTTTTGGAAAATCATAAGGCCAAATATGATATATCTTAAAAAGATGCACCTTTGGTCCGTGTAAGATGTTGATCTCCTTGAGGAGAACCACCTAAACTTTCCACATCATCCATTATTTTTGGTTCAACCTACCATGCTAGTTGCTATAGTCAATATTGTTATCATTATCACAATGTTGTCATCCATTGTCATTCAGGTTTATGATCAATGAACATTATCATTAGAGTCCATTGCTATGACCAAGGTTGCCATTGTTTCCATATTGATTTGACCACTACTATACATAGTCCTCCCCTGGCATAGTGATATGGCAATTACTAACTCTAACCTCCTTTGCAAGCTCTTCAACTTTGTAAGTTGTGCAAGCTCTCCATTTTTATTGTCTCTATCCCAATCATGTCTACTAGTACTTCAACTTATAGACCATGATGGCATAGATTGCTCGCCATGTCCTTGCTTGCCCTCCCTTGATTATTCTACCTCCTACTCAAAATCTTGGAACCCAATCCACCATTTGCATTTTTGACAAGACCATCCTTGTCTAGGGCATTGATAAGCTCCATCTAGTTGTATTAACAATTAGGTTGAGAAGGGTGTAGCTAGTCTTCATGAAGTTGGGATTGGCAGTTTTGGCTGTGTGGCCCAAGAGGCCCTACAAGCCAATGGCTCATCGCTCTTTGCTTGGCACTCGTTGATACCATTGCATGCCCTCTTATTAAGCAACACTTAGCCATATGAGGACCCCTCCCTTCCTTCAAACCCTACTAGCATGTTGTGGACCGTGACTTGGTCCAACATAAATCCACACCCAAATCCTATCATTGAAGCCCTCTATAAACAAAACAATAGCTCCCTTTCTATGCATTGTGACTTGCTTGATCCCATGCTCTAATCTGCACCCAAATCTTTTCCTTTAAGCCCTCCATAGGCAAAATTATAGCTACAACACAAGCATAGCAACATCAACAAGCCATTGTGGTTGACTACATTAGTAGTAGCCTAATAACTGCTTATTTTGAGCTATTTTTACACTATTTTTCATGCAAATTGAAGGGCTTTGGCTCTGTATTACAAATATTTTTCATAATAATTTAATACAAATAAGATCGTAAAGCCATATTTGATCATGCAGAGGTGGAATTAGAAGTAGAGAGTTGGGATATTTTAGACGGGAAATTTTAGGGAGTAGGAAAAATAGTAAGTGATAGAAAGAGGATGCGGGGAAATTTTTTTAGTGAAAAGCGTAGACATTTTAGAGACAGGAAAATGTGGGTATAATTTAGCATCCATATATAGCATTTGGGTCAAGAAGCCATGGGTGGGGTCAAAAATAAGTCAAGAGATATGGAAGGATGCCAAAAAAGATCCAGTTCAAGTGGGAAAACCTTAAAATTTGAAAATAGGATATTCAAGAATTGGAGGAGGATGTCATGGGAAGTGGGGGGTTGAAAAAGAAGCAAGAGGGGGAGCAAAAAATGGGCGCTATGTTGCATGAGGATGTTGATAAGTTTGCTCCAGCATTTGGCCTCAATTTTAGCATCATATGTTGCACACAATCCCTCTTCTCATCTGCTTCCTCATCATTCTGTTCTTGAAAAGCATTCTTGGGTGTAGGGAGAGAGAATTTTTAGTAAGATTAAGGAAATTTGAAGGGATATTAGAGAAAAATATGGAAGATTAAGAGATTTGAAGATTGCTAAGTATGAAGGGAGAGAAGGAGCAAGTAGTAGCATTATCAAATACGGCTGAAGATCTTTCTTTCTCTCATTAATCGGGTATGTCAAGTTCTATGAAAGATTGAATGAAAAATGCATAGTTTGAATGATTTGTCATTGTGAATGCATTGAATTTATGATCTCTAAGTTTCAAATGGATGAAAAGAAGTTGAATGTGTAACAAAAGAAGCTGAGAGGAGAGAGAAGAAGAGCTGAGGAGAGAGAAAGAGAGCAAGAAGAAGAAGGAAGAAGACTAGAAGAAGAGAGAGAAAGAGAGAAAAAAGGAGAGAAGGAAGGAGGAAGCCATGGAAGTTGGAGATGAAGGTGATGAAGAGTATGATCTTGATACTAACTGGTTGCCCTAATCTAGGGCTTTTACACCTTAAATACCCCGGTCAGTGTGACGGGGTGTCTAACCCTAGTCGGTCTGTATCCCACTTGTTACAATCCATCCCCACTTGGAAGGTTTTTGCCCTAAAAAACAATGAGAAATAGAGAGAAGTGATGGGGGGGATAAGGGAGGGTTGTAGAGTACTACTCAGAGCCCATTGACAATGAAATTTAGGTGTGTAGAGACTAGGGATAACATGCAGTCCGGGACCGGTCTGTTGAAGTAAACATGTCATAACTTTTGATAGGCTGCTCCAAATAGGGCATACCACATGTCAAAATAGAGCTTATGACGAGTACTTTCAGCCTATGTAGAATGCACATGCATGTGATTTGAGTAAGTACAAAACTGTTCTAAAATAGTGTGCAGTCTGCTGTGGCAGAGGGTGGTCAATTGGGGCATGACCGGCTAGTCTTCCAACCGTTGGGCCTCACGGAGGTAGGGAAATTCATTGATGATGGTTACTAGGTGCCAAGAGGCTTCTTCTAAGGGTAGGCCTTGCCATTTGATGAGGTATTCTTTGATGGATCGAGACCGTAAGTGCTTATCTCACTGCCCAATGATTGCTTCAGGGACATATTGAGTGATGCCTTCTTCATCTATGGGGGAAGTTCTTCCAGATAGTCCACTGAGGAGCCTAGAAAGGGTTTCAGTTGGCTGACATGAAATACATTGTGGATTTTGGTGGTAGGGGGGAGTTCTAAGTGGTATGCCAAGTCACCGACTCTTTTTAGGATTCGGTATGCGCCATAAAAGCGGTGGGCTAGCATGTTACTACTGCCCTCTTTGAGAGTTGAGTAGCGGGACTTAGGCACTTTGAAACGGACCAATTCCCCTTCTTGGAATTCCGAATGCCTTCGTTTTTCATCAACATAGATTTTCATGTGTGTTTGGGCCTTTTGAAGGTTCATTTTGCATTGATGAAGTAAAGCTTGCATGCGATCCAATTCAGCTTGACTCTGAGGATTGATCTTATCATTAAATAAGACTATGGGGAGGGGAACCTTATACCCATATAAGGCCTCAAAAGGGGAAACTCCAATGCTAGAGTGCGTGGAGCTATTATATGCAAACTCAGCCAAGTGAAGCCACGTATCCCAATTGTGTTGAACATCATGGCAAAAGTGCCTCAAATATGTCTCAAGCCATTTGTTCACTCTTTCAGTCTGGCCATTAGTCTGAGGGTGGTATGTAGTGGATGGAGCAAGCTTGGTCCCCATGGAGGTAAAAACTGTCTGCCAAAAGTTACTCATAAATTTTGCATCCCGATCATGTACTATGGCCTGTGGCAAGCTATGCAACTTGAAGACATTTTCCATAAACTGAGTGACCACCTAGGAGGCAATGTATTGGATCTTAGTGGGGATAAAGTGGGCAACTTTGGTGAGGTGATCAATGACCACATAGATACTGTTCCACCCTTTCTTCGTCGCAAGAAGGCTAGTGATAAAGTCCATTGTGATGTGAGTCTATTTCCCTTCAGGGATAGGGAGGGGCTGCAAGAGGCCAACGGACCTGAGTGTACTATCCTTGTTATGGTGGCATGGAACACATTTGGTCACAAAGTCCTTGACATCCCATCATAAGCCTTTCCAATGAAAGTTTTTAGTAATCCTATCATATGTTTTGAAAACACCCAAGTGACCAGCAATGGGGCAAGAATGCATCTCTTCCATGATCTTTTGCGTGAAGGGGGAAGTGTGGGGGATGACAATCTTGCCGTGGGACCAAATAAGGCCATGCTTAAGCTGATATTGGGAGTTTTCAGCCATGACCCCATGCTATAATTTCTAAAATGTGTGGCTAAAGCGATCATCTAGCAAGTAAGCCTCTTGAAGCTCTTCCACCCAATCACTGTGCAATTCTGAGATAGAGGACACTCTGCATGCCCACATTCGAGAGAGTGAATCAGCCACAATATTATCCTTGCCCCAAGTGTGTGAAATATCAAAGTTATAGTTCTGTAAGGTTGCCACCCATTGCTGTTGCTTAGGAGTCAAAGTAGACTGAGTCAAGAAGTACTGGAGGACTCGGTGGTCGCTTTTTACTTAGAAGCGGCTGCCATACAAATAGTGGTGCCATTTCTTGATGGCATGGAGAATGGCCAACATATCCTAGTCATATACATTCATTTGCATTTCCTTCTCATCAAGCTTGCGGCTCTCAAATGAAATCACACCATGCTCTTGCAATAATACTGCACCAATATGCTGGCCACTGGCATCATAATGAATGGTAAACAGCTTAGAGAAGTCAGGGCAAAAAAGGATGGGGGTTGAAGTAAGCACGTCCTTTAATTGTTTGAAGCTATGATCTGCAGTGGCATCCCAAAAGAATGACTCCTTTTTCAAGTGATCAGTCAAAGGTGCTGTAATGGTGGCATAGTGCTTAATGAAGCGTCTGTAGAATGAAGAGAGGCCAAGGAAGCCACGCAAAGAAGTGGTGGTGGAGGGAGTGGGCCAATCTCTAACACATTGCACCTTCTTGGGGTCAGCCTATATACCATTTTTGCTCACAATGTGTCCCGAATACTCCACAGATGTCTGCACGAATATGCATTTGCTCTCCTTAGCAAAGAGTCGATGCTCTCTCAATATGTCAAACACCCTTCGAACGTGTGTCAAGTGCTCCATGGATGACTTGCTGTAAATGAGGATGTCATAAAAGAAAACAAGCACAAACTTGAATAGAAAGGGCTGTAGGATATTTTTCATTAGGCTTTGCAAGGTGGCAGGGGCATTAGTCAACCCAAAAGGCATCATTAGAAAATGATAGAGTCCACGATCAGTCCTGAAGTCCATTTTGACCTCATCTCGCGTCTGATGGTAGCCAAAGCACAAGTCAATCTTAGTGAAGAAGCATGCCCCGTTCAACTCATCCAACAAATCATCAATCCGTGGGATGGGATAGTGGTTCTACACTGTAATTTTGTTTAAATCTTTGTAGTCAATGCACATGCAAAAGGAGCCCTCTTTCTTTTTTACTAAGAGGACAGGGGATGCATAGGGGGAACAACTCGGTTCAATGAAACCCATCTCTAACAACTCTTGGATGTGCTTTGCAACATCTTCGCACTCACACTTGGAGAGCCTATAGGGGGGTTTATTCACTGGCTTGGAATGGGGCTCTAGGTCAAGTGGGTGGTCCACTTGTCTCTTGGGAGGGAGGGATGTAGGCATCTGAAATAGGTCATTTTATTCATCAAGTAAGGCCTACAAGGCTGAGCCATGAGATACTTCAGAGGGATAATTAGAATTGTCCTTATTTAATTGCAAAACAAAGACGTGAGCATTTCTTAAACTCCCGTTTGAGTTGCTTTGCTATAATGAGCTGAAAATCAGCATGATCTTGAACTCCCTCTAGGTGGATAGGTTGTCCATGCATCATAAACTCCATGTAAAGCTACGAGAAGTCCATCACAATCTTCCCCAATTGTTTCAGTCAATCGCATCCCAAGACAATGTCAATGGGGCCCATATCTTGGGCAATCAGGTCAACCAGTGTCACATCATTTTCAGCCAAGCATAAGGGAACTGCATGACATACATGTGTGCAGATTTCTTCTTCTCCATTTGCTACTTGGACCTTCAAGGGGTGGTATAATGCCATAGGGGTGCATTTCAACAGATCAATGGCTTATTTATTGACAAAATTGTGAGTGCTTCCACTATCCACAAGCATAAACACATGCTTTCCATTGATATTGCCTTGAATGTGAAGGGTACTAGGGCTGCGGGAACCCGTCCAAGCATCCAAGGAGATCAAGCAAAGGGAAGTGGGAGGTGGGTGGGATGTCAAATCAAGTATCTGTGATGGAGCACCACCTAGGTCAAAGGGAAACCCATCCTTGGGGTCATAGAACTACTCATGATCAACATCCTTTGTAGGCTTAGCCTTGTCAATGGGTAGGTCATCCTCCTCAGTGTGCCAATCTTCCATGACATACATGCTATGAACTTTGACCTTAACTGTCTTGTATGGAAATTTGGAGGCATGATCAGCAATGTACTTATCTCCACACTTAAAGCATAGGCCCTTTTCCTTTCATTCCTTCACAACATCTGGGGGGAATGAGCCGTTGGTTACTGGATCCTTCGTACGATGATGCAGTGGACTGTTTATTTTCAGCATACCTATTCTCAGCATTAGAGCCCAATGTTGTCCCAAAGGTGCCCATTTTTCTTTCAGCATGGAAGGCAAGGTAAGTGGGTACTTTGGGGTTGTTATTAGACATAGAAGTGCCTCGAAAACCACCTCCATATAGGGTTGATCATGAAGGAATGCAAGGTTATCCAACACCTTGCTGAAAATGCTCATTCTTACGATATTTTCTTGCATATCTCTTAGCCAATTTGATTGCATCAAATAGTTTGGTAGGTTTTTGGGCAATGACATTGGCCGATAGGCTTGGTTCCAACCCATAGATGTAGTTGTGCAATTTAGCATTGTCACTAATGCTCTCCACATACATGGTCAAGTTCATGAACTAATTTGTGTATTCACGTACAATGAGGTTACGTTGGTCAAGAGTGTACCCATCGTCTTGCCAACCATTCTTTTTCCACAGGGGACACAAAGACTTGGACCACATGCATTTTAAAATCTTCCTAGTCAATGAACTACCGATTCTCTCGATTGATATAGCACCACCATGTGTGGGCAAACCCTTCCAAGTGGAGAGAAGCAGAAAGTATTTTCTAATCATCAGTGCGAGGGTAGATATTGAAGTAGGACTCCAACTTGGACATCCATTCCTCCAAGCCAAATGGTGAGGGGGATTGCCCATTGTACTTTGTTAGGATGACCTTATCATGCACATCATAGGGGCCATGCTGCCCATGAAATCCTTGATGTCCATGTATCCCATGGTGGTCATACATGCCTTGTTGTCCATACATCCCTTGTGATGCATTAAGCCCATGTTGTCCATGATTTCCAGGCTAGCCATTTGTACCATATTGTCCTTGACGGGGCTAATTCATATGGGGTACATGGGGGCTCCTAGGTAGAGTGGGGGAAATCCAACCCAAGGTGGGAGAAGGCCTCAAATGGATGTTGCCTGCATGGTGGATGGGGGAATTCAATATGGGCTCATCCTGCGTATGAGAGGGTTCCCTGATCTCATAGGTAGAAGGGAAAATTCCCTTAGTGCCAAGTATACCCTGTGGACCATGCAATAGTTTCTGATGTGGAGGATGTCTAGACTCATGCCTAGAGTCATTGGTCTTCTCTTGGGATGAAGCGATCGCTAATTGAGCAAGAAGAGTAGTGAGCTACTCCAAGGTCTATTGAGTCTTCGAGTTTGAGATAGCCATGTGCTTGATCGCTTCATCAAACTTGGACATCATTTGGGAGTGGTTGGTGACCATATCATTGTGTCATTCCATATGATGAAGCTCATGTTGGCAGAGGGTGTGATTGAGAAGGGCATACGGGTCCGATTTAGGCATTTTCTCCTATATGTCACCATGGTAATCTTATGTCGATCTTGGTTCCTCATTCATGGAGGTCCGAGAGTCTCTAATATCCCTTTGGAGTTCCTCTTGTGCCTTACTTTTGCCTTTCTGGCCAGCCATCTGGATGTAGTCCACATGACCTGCTGTCAGTAAAAGGGGCATAACTCTTTGTAAGAAACTTTGATTGATGAGATTTTGGGCTCAAGTCAGAGGGGACAACATCCTCTTCAAGAAGAGATATTAACCTTTGTGATAGAAAATGATCAGAATTTTCTGTAATGGGTTTAATGTGCCTGTCCTGGAGTGGTCTGCACCCTATCCGCAGTGACCCTAGTGCACAAAAATGGGCATAGCTTTCAAAATATAGATCCGATTGGGGAGGTTTTTGATTCAAACCGGAGGGGACAGAGCCCTCTTCAAGGTGAGCTATAGGGCTCACTCCCAAATTCAGAAAAAAAAATTCTGCAATGGGATCTTTGTGACTGTCCTACAGGACTGTGACCAAAAACAATGCATGTCCCTTAGTACTGAGGTCTTACATGGATAGAGCATAGTTCAAGGGTCTTAATCAGCCACATCAATAGCATACTGAGCATACTGAGAATAATCCCATGCATCATTGCATGCCCATCAGCTCTGCCATTAATGCATAAGTACATTCACTGCCATACATCTCCTTTGACTGCATGTATTTCAAGTGTCATACATGGGTGCCATTAGCATTGTGGGGTATCCAAGAGGGATCATTGGGACAAGGGAGTGGAGCTCATGGAAGTACCTACACCTGCATACAAGTATTGGGCTCTGGATCACTGAGAGGTGGGCAATGTTCCCCCCATGACGGGTTGCTTACCTCTTCAGGGTCTTAAGTGGTAAGGGAGGATCACCTCTCTTTTGTCCTACCACCTCGCATGGCATCATCCTTTTTCCTCAGCCAGAGTATACATGGCAGACATTTTTATTAAGCAATCAACATGAAATGCATTGGGAAGGATACATTTGGCCTTTTCATGAGATGCAAGGAATGACAAAGATCGGGGTAGGGGTTACCTTGGCAATCTAGTGACTCATTGGCTGCTACTTACCCATTTTACAATGGCTATTATTCATTTTGGGTTCATCCAAGATCACAAGATCAAATGGGGGTTAATGTCAGCCATTACAATAAATTTCAGGAAGAGGTATGATGCATGCTCATGAAGATTATTGACTAATAACCCATGCAATCTTGAATCTCTCCAACAATGGATTAAGCTCAACAAGTGGCTAAATTGAGGGATTAAGATCAGATTGGCATACCTCTTTAATACTTGGGAGGATCGTTGAAGCATGAATCATCGATCAAGTCCGGTTGGTTGGGGCATCCGTGGAAGAATACTTCAGCATTTGAATGCTCCTACTGATGAAGAAGGCTCATGTGCTTGTCCCCGAGCTTGAGCTTCAAAGATGGGAAGCTTCAAGTGAAGCTTTCATGGCTGCCCACAAAGCTCCCATGCATGCTGACTTCATGTCTTCCTTCAGAGTAGAAGAGTCAAGGGGGATTGAGATATCTCTTGATGACTAAGCTCCAGGGTTATGGGCTAAATCAAGAGCTTGGGTTGATCAGTAATGGCTGCACACAGGATGTATAGTAGGGGGGTTCAAGCAGAGTGCCAATGTCAGAGGAAGGGTGGGTCAAATCTTGCTCAGGGGGTTAAGCCCTTACCTCAGGAGGCCAAGAGTGCCAAGGGGAAGGCCACGAGCAGGAGCAGGAGCAAGAGACAGGAGGAGACTAGGGACAGCAATGCAATTTGCGCCCCAAATTGCAAGCTGCTACCTGCTGCTTATGGCAGGGTTTCCCTGGTCACTTGCGTACTTCAGATGAAGCTGGAGATGGTGGGGATCAAGTGCAAGTGGTGGATGGAGCCCTAGAGGTGTCTGGAGCAAGTTTGTGGGGGTTATGTGGATTGGCAACCATGGCAGCTTGTAGGAGGAGAGAGAGAAAGAGCTAGAGCAAAAGGTAACTGAGGTTTTGCCGCCTTTTCAACTCCTGGGACTCTAAACTTGGCCTAGAACCCTTAAAATTTGCATGAAAAGAAGTGATGACCTGCTATTTTAACCATTTTACCTCCAGATATGTCTGAGTCTCCAGCCATAGCTCCTACTTGCTCCAAAAAGCTGAAGTTAATTGCAATCCTTCTTTTTGTACATGTACCTGTAAGCTAAGTAACTAGGGTTTTTGGGATTTGAAAAGGGAGAAAGGGGGAAGAAGAAAAGGACCAAAGATTGAAGCTCTGCTACTACTTGTAATGAAATAAGCTAAGAGGAGAGAGAAGAAGAGCTGAGGAGAGAGAAAGAGAGCAAGAAGAAGAAGGAAGAAGACTAGAAGAAGAGAGAGAAAGAGAGAAAAGAGGAGAGAAGGAAGGAGGAAGCCATGGAACCTGGAGATGAAGGTGAAGAGAATGATCTTGATAATAACTTGTTGCCCTAATCTAGGGCTCTTACACCTTAACTAGCCTGGTCAGTGTGACGGGGTGTCTAAACGCTAGTTGATGTGTATCCTGCTTGTTATTACAGAATGCTTGCATTGGATGGATTAAAATGGTAAGAAATGATGAAAAATAGGCTAAAAACTACATTTTTAGGTCATAATTAAGGGATATTGAGATTTCTAGATAGAGTTAATAGAATTATAGTTTATTTTATATTTATAGTTTGTTGTTAAAATTTTGTGGCTAATGGAATCTATTTGAAAGTATTGATATTGTAAAATGCTATTCAAGACGGAAGTAATGATTAGTGTATATCAATGATTTTACTGAAGTATTAACAAAGGTTAATGGTAAATTAAGAGTTTTTAGATAATTTCTTTCACTAATTTAAATACTGAGTAAAAAATGGGTTTGATATATTAGGAGTTCTAGTTCAAAATAAGGGTTAAAAAGTAGTATTCTGAAAGACCGCAAGTAACTTAAAGGGGATTGTTGGGTGAGTCGGTAGTTGGACTACATAAGGGAAAAATATGAGGCCTTTTATATTGATAATTTGAGGATAAAGAGAGCATATAACTCCACTTCCAAACCTTAGTTAACACAATAACTTCACATATAGTCATCTTGCCTGTATATTTGGGGGACTTCTTAGGGGGCCATCATTTTTGGTGTGTTTGCTGAGATGGGCAACCATGTTAATTAAGGAGAAGAGAGGGTGATTTGTTTTACTAATTTAAGCATAA
Source organism: Lygodium microphyllum (assembly GCF_053477565.2). Lineage (NCBI taxonomy): Eukaryota > Viridiplantae > Streptophyta > Polypodiopsida > Schizaeales > Lygodiaceae > Lygodium > Lygodium microphyllum. The sequence goes on along the minus strand of NC_141149.1, from coordinate 22,778,565 downwards.
ACCAAAAGGGCAATAAACTTTAAGGCGGAGATGACATACTAAAAAGGAATAAAATGTGGAGAGAATATCTATAAGATATTTCGATTGCCTGAAACCAAACTTCTTCCAAAGTTCAATATCCTAAAAGGGGTTGAGGATAACGAACTACTTGATATTCTTCGAAAGTTTAGTTTACACAAACAAGGTCTCTTATAGTAGAGAGTGATAAGAGGATGTGCACGGTAGAGAAAGCTATCCTGCACCAAAGTGAATGAGTGAAAGCTAGAAGCTAGCACGGGAAGAGAGAGCTAGAAGAAGATTGGAAGAGAAAGCTGAGCGAATAGTGGAGCAGTTAGAAAAATTAAATGCCGAGCTGCAAAATACTTTGCAAGGTGAGATGAATTTGTCACTAGAAACTGAAAAAGTCATTGGAGAACCATCTTTTATTGTAACTGAGTTAGATTACGATTGGGAGAGGCAAGCAAGAAGCTCCAAGGGAATTAGTGGTGCGAATAAGGGTAGCTTGAAGAAGGGGTCACCTACTAGTGAGAAGAAAGAAGAAGACACAAAAGGAGAGGAATGCAACGGTGATGATTTCACAAGTTTTGATAACTTTTCCACTAAAATAGTAGGATATAGGATAGACGAAGACTTCATTGAACGTACGATTGAGGACCATAGTATATATAGTCTTCCATAATATTGGGGTCTTAGTAGATTATTTGCTGACCCAAAAGAGCAAGTTCTAATCTTCGAGGATGTAGAAGAAGCGCTAAGAGTGTTATATATGGCTGTGAGAGCACTTGTGTGACTTACAGATTTCACATAATATTTTGGTTTTTGGGATGATGATCATGACATATATGTCCAACAATTTAAAGTGACATGTATAGAAAATGAGATTATTGATAACGATCAGAAACTTCACATATTCCTAGCAACTTTGAAGGATGAAGCAACTTTGTGGTATGGTAACCTTCCTGTTGCCACAAGGATGACTTATACACAGTGTTAAAAGATGCATTCTTAACTAAGTTTAGGTGGCAAGGGGTTTCAGGACTCGTCTAGGGTTCAAGTTTGATTATTTAGTGCAAAACCCTGAAGAAACTATGGAACATTGCATCATGAATATGAAAACATTAACTAGAAAGATGGGACAAAATGCTCATTTTAGAGGATATGCAAAAATAGAAATTTATTGAGGGACTACAGGAAAATGTTAGGGAACATGTAAGCCTTAAACATCTAGCTACTTTGGCTGACACAAAGACAGAACCATGATGGTGGGAAAAGTGCAATTAGGACAGTTGAGGGGGAAGGGATTATACAATAATTCTGGATTGGTTCCCTCAAATATGTTGCCCTCCATGGCAGCTAGTACACCATATGTGGGAGCTAGTCTATAATGTTAGCCAGCTTGCTAGTGCGATAGGATCAACACAAGCTCTAGTCAATGGAATCCCACCCCACCAAGGTCCAACACTTGGTGTGGAAAATGTCATGGTTTTGGGCATTTAGCAATAGAATGCCCCACACCAAGTATAGTGATTCTTGATCAACCAAGAATTTTGTTATGCGTGGGTATTGCTTGAGAAACAATCATGTGGAGGATCAATGCTGGATTAAGAAAACTCATTTGCAACAACAACCAGCCTAGATGAAAACAAATTATAATTACATGGATAGTCAAAATGTGACTTACCTGATAAGACCTCCTAATAAACCATTGATACTGAGAGGTATGCTGACCCAAGGAACACCTTTAGTGCCTAAAAATCAAGGACAATGAGGATATTCTGGGAATGAGAGGAGACCTTCGCCGCATAGAAATCCTAATTTTAGAAAAAATAATAACTGTTGGGGGTAAAGGCACCTCCGCCTAGCTGCCCCTATATTACTACACTGACAGTACCCACCACTACACACTGTAGGTAGCAGGCGCCCATCACAGTCACTTATTCTTTATTCTTTTAGTGATAATTTGAATAAAGGAAGCCCCGGACACACATTGTGGTTGTTGGAGTTCCCACTTTTGAGTCTCTCTCTCTCTTGGCTCTTGCTATCCATTCGCCATAGCTCTCACCGCCAAGCCTCTTCCTCCTAGGTTCCACTTCCCTTTCAACTGGTGTCAGAGCAAAGGCATTGGAGCTTGCCCGGCATTGTCTTCAGCCTGGATTTGAAGAGCTTCAACCCAAGCCTCAATGGCAGCCATGGCACCTTCATTTGCAGGTATGTTTTAATCTCTTGCCTCCTCCCCGAGCTTCCGGACCTTCATTAGCTTCTTCCCGGGTTGCATTGGAGCCCCCTCGACATTGCCAAGTGCCCCCGAGAACTGTTGAAGACACCCCAGTCTTCCCCAGGAATAGCTAGCACAAATTGCGGCGCATTTTTAGGGGGCTGGGCTGACCTACTCCTGGCATTTCTTTGCTCTTCCTCGGCTTCCTAGCATTAGTGCTTGGCTCTCGGTGGTCGATTCGAGTGCTTCTCCCTTTAGCCCTTGTTGTATACACAGTCCCAAGACTATCAAAACAGGGCAACACTTGATATTTATTGTTTGATGCTTTTTGGCATTGCCCGTTTGATGCCTATTGATGCCCGGTGATGCCCGGGTGTTATGGGATGCTATGTCTATGCTTTGGGACTGATTTGGAGCAAATTTGAGCATCGTTTGAGCTTCATTTAATAGTAAATTATTGCTTGCTGTAATACAGTGGGCTGAAGCTCATTTACTTGTGTATGCATTAGTTCATGGATATGGGGTGCTTACTGAAGGTTTGAATGATCATACCAATGCATTTGGAGGTAGTCAAATGCTACTTCTTGGTTCCAGAATGCTTTTGAGCTTGGAATAGGCTCTACCTTGATTGTCATCACTGGCATTTGGCTTTAGTTGGCATGCTTTGGACCAGTTTATGCCTATTGTCACTGCTTGACATTTAGGCTTCTTGCACTTATGCTTTGATCAGATATGGATACCACTTGATTTACCCATGCTTGTCAATTACTTGGAGCTTCATCTTCTTCAAATGTATTTGAGCATTTTGGATCTACTAGGCATTACATTTGATTGTGAGTTACATGCTCTTTGCATGCTTTCAGGCTTATGCTTTACGAGTCCGAGATAGCTTGGGATTCATGCTCCAGATGTACCCTACTGGGATTCGCCATGCTGATGCTATGTATTCAATGTATTAGAGCGTCACTTGCTCTCTTTGCATCTGACTTTACTTCCAGTGGGAGTCTCTTGGTATATTCGGATGTACACAGAGTCTTATTTACACTTGAGCTTGAGCTTGTGTGATAGTTACATGCATTTGCTCTCTTGAGAGCTTTATGTCTACAGTTAGTCTGTAGTGGGCTGATTTGATATGCCTATTGGGGCCGGCACCTATCTTTGTCACAGCTTTGTCAGTTTTGTATGCATCTTGGATGGTTATGTATTGAGCTTCTTTCTCTATCAGTTGTGCTTGTGCTTGGTCTCTTCTCTTACCCCAAGACCCATTACATGCATGACTTCTAGACCTATGAGATGTCTATTGCCTGATAGGTGATTGGTTTGATAGTTCTTGGTACCTTCTTGCCCCTAGACACTCAATGTTGGATGTATCTTGCTACCTAGCAGTTGCAGTGACATATGTATCAGTGATTGCTTCATTTTGGGATAGTTTTACATACTGCTGTCATTTATTACAGCAAGCTAAAATCTGCAGATTTTGAGCACTTCTATGAGGGTAATACTTACTATTTGATGTTATCTTGGTCATATTTGGTGGACAGGTGCTTCTCTTGGTGATATCCACTCTTTCAGCTAGTTTTAGCCGTGGTTTTAGTGCATTTTCTGCTAATTATAGTAACCTGCAATTTTTCCTTTTTGCTTTGATTTGGGACAGTATGGCTGGTCATTTGAAAGACACGGCTCTCTTTAACATTGCCAAGTTGGATGGTACCAACTATGGGTATTGAAAGTCCAAAATATGGCAGCTTTCGGTGCAGAAGTTGCAAATTAAACCCTTGCATTTCAAGGGTGTTAAACTTGAGGATATGGATGATGATGTTTGGATGAAAGTTGATGAGCTATGCAAGTCTAGCATTATTTTGTCACTCTCAGAAGAGATCCATCACAATCTTGTTGAAGATGAGAATCAGAGTGCATGGGATTGATGGGAGAAGATTCAGGAGCTTTATGCGCAACAGAATCCTGCGTCCCAGATGTATTGGCTGAAGCAGTTAATGGACCTTCGCATGAAGAAGGGGACATCCCTATCATCTCATTTTAGTCAATTTCATGCTATCATGAAGAATCTATTGTCACAGGGTATTGAGTTCAAAGACAACTTGCACCCGTTGTTTCTACTTGGCACCTCGCGTGAATCATGGGATGTCTTCCATACTGCCATATGCACAAACAAGCTTGATGGGCTGAAAATCAAAGATGTTGAGAGTGCTTTATTGACTGAGGAAATCAACAAGAGAAACAATGATGCTTCCCGCTCTTCACATGCATTGACCGTTAGAGGTGGCAGACATGGCAGGCATGATAATGATCATAAGGGCAAGGACTCTCAGAAGTCCAGATCCAAGTCATGTGGTCACAGTAAGTCTTGTGGTCGGAAGTCTGATCTTACTTGTCATTATTGTGGGAAAGCAGGACATATTAGGCCACATTGCCATAAGATACGCGATGATAAGAACAAGGAAAAGGGAAAAGAAAAAGTGTAGAAAAAGTCTTCTGAGTGTAGTATTGTACCTACAAAGTCCAGTGTGAAGATAGAAGAGGTTAATGTCATGCATGCCACCGATTCAGATGATGATTACATACTTGTAGTTTCTTCTTGTGATGCCTTACAGGCTTCTGAGATACATTCTATGTATGCGCAGTACTGGCTCTTGGATTCGGGTGCATCCTTTCATGTGATACCCTATAGAGATTGATTTCATACCTATCGTACCATGTCTAGTTCTGTGCGTCTTGGTGATGACAAGTCTCTTGACATTGTGGGCATTGCAGATGTTAGGCTGCAGTTTCCTTCTAGCAGTTCTTTTGTTTTGCATGATGTACGCCATGTACCTGCGTTGACTCGCACCCTTATGTTAGCTAGATAACTTGATGATGCAAGGTATTTTGTGTCTTTTGAAGACTCTGCATGGAGGATTACTCATGGCAGGCTTGTGCTTGCAAGAGGTACCAAGTCTGGCAGCCTCTATCCCTTACTTATATATGGAGCTACATTGGATCATGTTTTGTCTGTGGGTTCTATTCCCCATATATTCCTTTGGCATGCTCGTTTGGGGCATATGACTCTTAAAGGAATGAAAATGCGCCATGATTTGCAGTATCTTCTGCCTTTTAACTCTTTGCATTCTGATTCTTATGATCATTGTTTGTATGGTAGGTAGACCAGAAATACGCATAAAAAGTTTGGTAAGAAACACATGGGTGAGCCCTTGGCTCTTGTGCACTCAATGTGGGCCCATGCCCTGTCAGTCACTTGGTGGGGCCAAGTACTTTGTTATTTTCATAGATGATTACTCACGTAAGGTTTGGGCTTATCCCATAAAGAGAAAATCTGATGTCTTAGACACATTTCAGTGTTGGCTTGCATTGGCAAAGAACCAGTCTGGGTAAAGACTAAAATGCCTAAGGTTAGATAATGGGAGTGAGTATGTATCACGTGCTTTTGATATTTGTGATGAGCGGGGTATTAAGCGTCATTTGACCGCCCCTTACACCCCTCCCTAGAATGGTATGGCTGAACGCATGAATAGGACCATTCAGGAAAGGGTCCGTAGCATGCTTAGCTAGGATGGCTTACCGTAGCACTTTTGGGCTAAGACATTTACTACTGCAGTGCATCTCATTAATAGGTCACCTAGCAATGGCATTGACTTTCAGTTTGTAGAGGAAATATGGGCAGGCAAGCCCCCCTCTTATGATCATTTGCGTATCTTTGGATGTGAGGCATTCTGCCATGTACCCAAGGACAAATGCAATAAGCTGGATCCTAAAAGTGCCAAATGCATTTTCATTGGCTATGGAGATGCAGGAGAGATGGGCTACCATCTATGGGATCCGTAGGCGCAGAAAGTGATCTGCACCCATGATGTCATCTTTCATGAGGACAAAATGCATATGCAACCTGAGAAAGTGGTTGAGGTACGTAGAGTTGTCTTTCAGGAGGAGCCACCTGCTCCCGTTCAATCCACTCCATGGCCAGCTAGACAGTGTGTAGCATCACCTGATGCTCATGGCCCAGATATTAGACATGCTGATGTTAGACAAGATGTCAGTCAGGCAGCAGAGCCTGGGTTGAGGTGTTCTATTAGAGATAGATAACCTCCTGACCAATTTGCGCCCTCTATGGATTATGTATTGGTTACAGATGCAGGAGAGTCTCTCGCTTATAATGAGACTATGCACAGGGGTGATTGTCACTCTTAGGAGAGGGCTATGCAGTCTGAGCTTGACTCATTGCATAAGAATCAAACTTGGGATTTGGTTTCCTTGCCTCAGGATAAGAAGGCTTTGCCATGCGAGTGGGTGTACAAGCTGAAAAGTACCCCTGGACACCCCAAGCTGGCATACAAGGCTCGATTTGTTGCTAAGGGTTTTAAGCAAGAGCATGATGTTGATTTTGATGAAGTCTTTTCTCATGTGATCAAGATGACCACCCTATGCTTAGTCTTGGCCTTGGTTGCACAGCTTAACCTAGACTTGTACCAGATGGATGTTAAGACATCTTTTTTACATGGGGACTTGCATAATGAGATTTACATGGAGCAGCCTAAGGGCTTTGCAGACCCTAGCAGGGAACACCTAGTGTGCAAACTAAAGAAGAGTCTATATGGCTTGAAGCAAGCACCTAGGGAATGGTACCATAAGTTTGATGCATTCATGCAGTCACACAGCTACAGCCGCAGTGCTATGGATCCGTGCTTGTAAATGAAGAAATCTCATGATGGTTCTTTACTGATTTTGGTACTCTATGTGGATGGCATGCTTTTAGCAGGGACAGCTCATGAGGAGCTAGATGCTCTTAAGTCTTAGCTCAAGAAGAGCTTTGAGATGAAAGATCTGGGACGTGCCTCTCATATACTTGGTATGCACATTATGTGTGATAGATCTCAGGGACTACTCTATCTGTCACAGAGGGAGTACATTCATAAAGTCCTTGAGCACTTCCGTATGCAAGATGTTAAGCCCATTAGTTGTCCATTACCTTCTCATGTGAAGGTTTCACAGGCCGATTGTCCGCAGAGATAGATGAGTAGAGGGTCGAGATGGCCAAGATTCCCTATGCATCAGTCATGGGTAGTCTTATGTATGCCATGATAGCCACCCGTCCAGATATTGCTTTTGCAATTGGGGTTGTGGCATGCTATATGGCTACACCTGGCAAGAAACATTGGGACGCCGTGAAGGGTATCATGAGGTACCTAAAGGGCACAACAAATATGTGTCTTTGCTATGACAGCTAGGATACAGGAGTCATGGCGTACACTGACTCTGATTATGCAAGACATGTAGATAGTAGGAAGTCCACTTCTGGCTATGTGTTCACTTATGCTGGAGGGGCTATCTCTTGGATGTCCAGGGCGCAGAAGTGTATGGCCCTTTCTACTACAGAGGTCGAGTATATTGCAGCCACATAGGCTTGCAAAGAGGCTATTTGGTTAGGCCGTTTGATTGCAAACCTTGGTATCACAGATGCCATGCCTACACTGCATTCGGATTCTATGAGTGCCATTCAGTTGGCCAAGAATTTGGTCTTCCATACGAAGACGAAACATATTGAGGTGAGGTATCACTTCATTCGCAAGGTCATTGAGGACAAGTATGTTGACCTTGTCAAGATTCTGACTGAGCAAAATCCTGTAGACTTGCTCACAAAGAGCCTCACTACCGAGCGCTTCACCTTTCTCAAGAGATTGATGGGCATTGGATGAGATGACGCCTTTTGTTAACCCTAACATGAAGAAAGCAAAAGGGAATAAAAAAGATGCAGGGCAAAGTCGGAAAAAGGTAGCTCGATTGAAGAAAGAAGAGGAAAAAAGGCCAAAAGCACAAGGGCAACCTTAAAAGTCAAAGGCAGCTCCAAAAAGAGGAAAGGTGCATTTTAAAATGCAAAGGCGTACCCCAAAATCTTGTAAAAGAGTGCCAGGCGGTGGAAAATCCAGAAAGCTAAAACTGAAGACAAAGACAAAGGCCAAGGCAAAGAGAAACGGAAGACAAAGGTGCACAAGAAAAAGCGTGAATCAATACTTTTGTAAAAGAGTGCAAGCACATCGTGGATTAATTTAAAGAGCGTCGGGTGGGCTCTCACCCATGCAATTTGTAAAGGTAGATGGGCGGTAGGAAGGAAGCTAGAAAGATAGAAGGGCAATGGGAAAAAGGGCCTAGGCTACGGCCGGCCATGTAAAAAAGGGGAAAAGGGGATGACCGCCCAAAAGGGATTTAGGGTTTTGTATATAAAGTTGAAAAGTGAATGAGAAGCTCATTCTTGTGTGTGGCCAAAAGTGGCTCTCTTCTTCTTCTTCTTGCTTGCTTGAGCTTGTGCTTGAGAGAGGGAGTGTGAGAGTGTGAGGGAGTGAGTGTGTGAGGGTGAGGGACCGTGGGGTGGAGAAGCTCTCCATCTTCTCCTCTCTTCTCCTCTTCTCTTCTCTTCTCTTCTCTTGCTCGCAGTGATGGAGCTTGGAGCGTGGAGCTCGAGGATGGAGCTTGCTTGAAGCTTGCACTTGGATCGTGGAGCTACGGGAGTGCGCGGGAGAGGAGGTAACTTGAACGGCATATATGGATGGCGCGTCAGCTACGTGAGAGGTAGCCATTAGTGCTCGGCTTGGAACGCTTGAAACAATAAGCGGTCTGTGGGTCTTGGCGGTTGAGCGAAAGCTCCCACACCTTTTTCCTCATCCTGTTGTGCATGTGTACATGTTGTACTATCTTTTCTTTTTTCTCTCTCACTGGGGAAGATTCACCTTTAAGTGGGTGGTTGTTGGGGGTAAAGGTGCCTTTGCCTAGCCGCCCGTGTATTACTACACTGACAGTACTCGCCACTGCACACTGCAGGTGGCGGGCGCCCGTCATAGTCACTTATTCTTTATTCTTTTAGTGACAGTTTGAATAAAGGAAGGCCCAGCCACACATTGTGGTTGTTGGAGTTCGCACTTTTGAGTCTCTCCCTCTCTTGGCTCTTGCTCTCCATCCACCATAGCTCTCACCGCCAAGCCTCTTCCTCCTGGGTTCTAGTTCCCTTTCAATAACATAGAAACAAGTGTGGTTTGTTGGAGATGTGAGCAACCTAGACATGTGTCCAGGTTTTGGCTAAATGAGCAAAAAAGAAAGGATTGTGTCCCTTTATACGCTAGATGTGGCTATGAAGGCCATTATAAGAAGGATTTCCCAGGGGAAGGTACATCTTCACAAAGCCAAGATAAGGGTAAGGGCAAGGCTGCTCGCAAACCTAGTAGAAATTGTAGAGGAATTGGAGGAAAGACCGCTTAAGAAAAAACATGTCACCTTTAACTCGGATGTAATGATTAGGAAAATCACTCATTCAATGATTGGAACAAAGTCCACCAATTTTGACCAGAGCCTAATGGTGCTTTGCTTCAAACTCTAAAACAAGAGAGATATTTACCAAAACATTCAGAAGATCATGATATAGAAAAAGACATGACAGATTCATTGCCTTGTTTGGAAGATCAGCCTACTTTGCCCATTCCTTTAAATTCCCCAAAGATTAAGGAAGGAGTGGCTCCATTTCCTAAAAGACTGAGAGTGTCAAAAATAGCTAAAGATAATGATAATGAGAAAGGGAAATCTTTTGATGTATGGGATGAACTGGAAAGTTTACACTTGTCTATTAACTTGAGACAATTACTAGAAATTGCTCCTATTTGTAGAAGAGAGATATATTTCATATTAGTATGGCGAAGGGCTAAAAGGAGCAATCCTACGACTGTCTCACCAAATACAAAAGTTACTAATCCAGATAAAAGTGTTCAATCTATAAGAATCATGGATTTATTTTTGGATCCAAGGACTCTAGTTGTAGACATGGAAGTGATGAAGCACATGATATTTAGGGCTTAGTTGGATGGTGGAGTAGTAGTGAATTTAGACAGAAGAAACGATACTTAAATTAGGGTTGAATGACAAGAAGGAGATTACAAGTATCGTTCTACATTGCTGATCAGTGGAAAGTGACACCCTTATGTCTCTTAAGTCAAATTCTAACTGTGATCATGGGGTTGGACTTTAGCATTAACTTTTTGGTAGTGTGGCCTATTCAAGGAGCTACTTCTTACCCAATTCTTTTAGGAAAACCTTGGTTGTTACAATCATGGTGTGACCAAATCTAGCACAAAGGTATTATAATGATAGGACCCAAGCATGATTGGGTACAACTAAGAGTTGTGGCCAGGGAGTTTCTGCATTAACCCAAGGAGGAAAGCACATATACAAATTGATTTGATGCCTCTAGAATCGAGGATGAATTAAATGAGAGCTTGGAGACTAAGCAAAATTATGCTTGGTTATATAGGGATATACATAATATAGCCTTGTTCGATGGGGATAAGATAGCAATCAATATGGTGCACTAAAAGAATGTTGCAAAACTCTGGAGAATGGGAGAATATTCTATGCACTATTCTTTGGAAGATGACATTGATAGTGATATAGCTAATTGCTTGACAGCTTTTGATAGTGCTTTAACTGATCTATTAGAAGTTTTTGTGGATGAGGAAAATGTGGAAGAAGAATGGGAGACTTCTAGTCTTGATGCTAGAAGCTTAGTGAGGGAGCACACAAGGTCAACTATTAAGGAAATACAAGAGCATAATCATTCTGAGGATTTCTTCTTTGAGTTTGATTCTCGAGTCATCACACAAGAAGAAGAATCAGAGGACAAAATAGAGGAGACAAGTGATGAAATAAATATTGAAGAATTTATAATAGTATTGGAGATTAATGAAACGGTAACGCAAAGTCCACCTATTACCTTTGCTCCTATGGAGATGGATGAGATCCCATTTGGATTTGATCAACGACCTTCGTCTATTCAACCGCTCTACTTCCATTATTGGAGAGAGAGAATACGAGAATCCCATAGTAATAGGAGTTGTAGGTCTTTCCAATCTCTATCTTGTAAAGAAGATAATGACGATCCTCCAAATGGTGGAATTGTTTCATGTTATGTTACAATGTTAGATTGGAAAGAGAAATGGGAGGATGAGTTTAGTTCTCACCATAAAGTAGTGGAGATTCCTCAAAAGGAATTGTGTCTTATTCAATGAATCTACTGAAGGATGAAATTTTATGTGATAAAGATGAGATTGTATAGGATAGTGATCTCACTCAATCATTGTTGAATAAAATCACTCAACTACAAATAGATAAAGCTATTGCAAAGTATGAAGCGTTAAAGAACTAGAATTTGGCTCAATCCTTACAGTTATATTATAGCGAAGAGATGAATCATTTAGAAGATATTGTGATTCAGACTGAGAATTTTGCCCAGTAGGTGTTATTATAAGAGAAGCGAAACGTGGAACAAGTATAATTTCAATTGATGGACCAATTAGTTAAGAGGGATATTGTGATTCAGACTAAGAATTTTGCCGAGTAGGTGTTATTATAAGAGAAGCGAAACGTGGAACAAGTATAATTTCAATTGATGGACCAATTAGTTAAGAGGGATGCAAGGATTAGTGCTTTGCAATTAGAGGCAAACTCAACATATAAAAATAGAAGACTCATGATACCTACTCATAGGGGGCAAGGAGCTACAAATGTCCCTTGGCTCTGTCATCAATTACATCGACTAAATCATCCCAAAAGGGGAGTATCCTTAAGATCGAGGATGGGAAATTTATCTACATGAGTAAGTAAAGAGTGGGTTATGAAATGGATTTTACCACATCCTGCTGAAAAGATTATGGACTTTACAGTTTATGATGATGGGGTTGAACCACATATTTCATGGCACAAACTAGTGGCTCCAATAAATTTCACAAAGCTTAAGAGGACTATTCACTATTTAGGTTGTCGTGTACAACTAGAAGCAAATGAAAATCTTTGCATATTAATACTTAAATTGTAGCGAAAGAAATGGAGGTGGACTTATCATGATCAGCAATGTCTTGAGTGTCATAATCAGATTTTATGAAGTTATCGTCAAAATTTGCATAACCTAAGTAAGAATAAATATATAAGAACAATGTATTGTTTAAAGGATTCGCAAGCATCAATGGGCATGAAATCTAAATTGTGTCAACATTATATTGATACTGAACTTGGTATCAAACCTATACACTAGCATCAACACAATGCACCAATCCTAATTTTGCAAAAAAAGTGCATGTTGAAATTACTAAGTTATTAGATGTGGGTTTTATCTATCTTGTCACGTATAGTGACTAGGTTTGGCTTATAGTCATTGTTTCTAAGAAGAACTCTAGTCAAATTCGCATATGTGTGGATTATCGTGCACTGAATATGCACACTCATAAAGACTTCCTTTGCCCTTTTCTGACCAATTGTTAGATCGTGTGGTAGGCCATCAATTATACTCTTTTATGGATGGGTTTAGTGGATATAATCAAATTCTCATTAACCCCAAAGATCAGCCCGAAACTACTTTCACTATAGAGTGGGGCACTTTTGCCTATAAGGTAATGCAATTTGGTTTGTGTAATGCACTAGCTACTTTTTAGAGAGAAATGATGACAATTTTTCAAGATTTTCTAATTAAATGGATGGAAGTCTTCTTGGATGACTTCTATGTACATGGTGATGAAGAAAATATGGCTGATCGTTTTTGAAAGAGGTGTTCCAACATTGTGAGAGTACATGAGTCTCTTTGAATCCAAAGAAGTGCGTTTTTGGAGTGCCACCAGGCATATTATTAGGCCATGTAGTTTCCAGTGATGACATTGCAATGGATATGGCAAAAGTATAGAAAATTATTGATTTACTTGCATTGCAAAACTTGAAGTAATTACGAGGGCTTCTTGGTCATCTAAATTTTTATCAACAGTTTATTGAGTCATTTGCAACAGTAGTTGCACCTTTAACCACCTTACTAAAGAAGAATCAATCTTATGATTAGGACTCAGTGTGTCAAGCTGCATTTGAGAAACTAAAGATTAAGTTAGTGAAAGGACCAATTTTGGTTTCACTTGATTGGACTAAAGAGTTCCATATTCATGGCGACACTTCTATGGATATAATATGAGTTGTTTTGTACCAAGTAGATGATAAGAATATCGATCATCCAAATTATTATGCTAATAGTAATTTAAGTGATGTGAAGAAAAATTATATCACAACTGAGAAAGAGTGCTTATCAATTGTGTTTGCCATTACTAGATTCCCACATTATTTATTAGGCATCAAGTTTATATTCTATGTGGATCATGAAGTATTAAAGTACTTGTTAAATAAACCTGAACTTAGTGGCCGAGTTATGAAATGGATGTTGCTTTTTCAAGAATTTGATTTTGAAGTAATTGCTTGTGCCGATCGATCACATGTTCTTGCAAACCATGTCTCGATTAATTACTAATGATACAGAGGAGGGTGTAGATGATGATCTACTTGATGCTCAATTGTCTAAAGTTTCTATCACAATACTATGATATGTAGATATTGTAATTTTTTTTTGGTATGGCTAAATACTCGCCAACTGCAACTAAGCATGAATGTCGTTGTATTTTATTGCAGTCAAGATCTTATGTTTTGATGTCACACTATTTATATAAGTATTTTCCTTGTGAGGAAATTTATCGAAGCATAAACAAGTCTTGCTATTTTTCTTAAAGGGGTTTGTAACTTTGTTTTTTTTTTGGTACATTTTTTAATTAGGGTAAAAATAAAAACAAAACAATCTAAAAAAACAAAAGATCTAAACCTAAATTTGCGCACTCTCTAAGATCCTCTAAATCAAATAATAAACCTAACCCAAAATCATCGACACTATCAAAATCAAATCTATCAACTAAACTACTATCTATAGGATGCTCTTGAATGGCCTCCAATACAGGCACATCAGAGGTCATAGATTCAGTATCAGGTGCATCATTAGAATTCTCCATTATCTCATGGAGTGGAGCGGTAGTTGCATAATCAACATAAGGCATAGGTGCTATAGGTAAACATTCCAAAGAGTAGCTTATAGTCGCATCCATGTACTGACAAAAATGTGGTCCCAATAAGGATAACTATCATCTAATGCAAGATCTAAATATGATGGAGTCAAACAATAGACAACAACTTGATATCTAGCAAACTCCTATTGCTCTCTATCCATATGGTGCTACTGATTAATACCGTGCTTAAGGGTAAAAACACTAGCATAATCATGATGCTGATAAGTGTAACCAATAGCTTCCTACATGGCAATGGTACCATAATGTTGAAAATACATCTGACACTACCAACACAATAACTGAGCGTATACATAAAGATACCTTTGATATGGTCGACAACTAAACTGGGGGTGATACTGTAAACAAAATATAGTCACAAAATGTACACCGCTAGTTAGTATCCACGTAGTTAGGTAGTTAGTTGCAGCATGATTGGGATATGCCTTCAATGCTATGAGTTCATGACAAGGCAGTTTGGCTAGGTGATTGGTTTTCTAAGGGAGTTTCACTCTTCATTGCTCTAACATGTCAATGGTTTAGCGGTTAGTAGTTGAGTTTTTGTAGATTTGATGATTGTTATAATTTGAAAGCTGCTACATGCTTATTTTAGCTATACTTTGGATTTGCAATGTCATCTTTATGAACAGGTTGTTTCATTACTTCACTTAATACTATCTATGCTCTTTTGAAAAAAAAACCATCTTAATCGGCTGGAATGATTTAACATTTTGGTATAGATAATTTGTGGAAAGAAACCAAACTAAATATACCTAAATACCTACAAGATTAAGTATATAAGTGAGTTACACCAGTATGGGATGGGATATTAGCACTAAGAAGTGATCTAAGGGGGTGGTGTGTGTGCATGATCATTAGTTTGAACCTATTTCAAACTCTTTCAATGCTCTCTTTACTTTGGTTGTTTACTTTATATCCCAAGCTTTAGATAGTTTTTCTATCTTTTTAGTGTCTACTAGTCTTTTCTGTGTGCTTTTGTAGCTTTTGTAGTTGTGTTCACAAGGACGCTCGTGGCTTGGAGAGGGAGAGTATTTATTTTTACATCACAGTTCTTGGCTCATTGGCTTTGAAGCTTTCATGGATAATGCCGCCATTGAAGTAGTACTTGAAGACCGTAGTAGTTCTTATTGTGTTAGTTCGTGAGAGCTCACTGAAGCTAGTGAGGGAGGAATGATAACAGCTTATTTTGAGCTATTTTTACACTATTTTTCATGCAAATTGAAGGGCTTTGGCTCTGTATTACATAATATTTTTCATAAAAATTCAATACAAATAAGATCGTAAAGCCATATCTGATCATGCTGAGGTGGAGTTAGAAGTAGAGAGTTGGGATATTTTAGACATGAAATTTTAGGAAGAATGAAAAATAGTAAGTAATAGAAAGAGGATGCAGGGAAATATTTTTAGTGAAGAGTACAGACATTTTAGAGACGGGAAAATGTAAGTATAATTTAGCATGCATATATAACATTCAGGTCAAGAAGCCATGGGCGAGGTAAAAAATAAGTCAAGAGATGTGGAAGGGTGCCAAAAAATATCTATTTTAAGTGGGAAAACCTTAAAATTTGAAAAGAGGATATTCAAGAAGTTAGAGAAGGATGTCATGGGAAGTGGGGGGGAGGGGGGGATTGAGAAAGAAGCAAGAAGAGGAGCAAAAAATGGGCACTATGTTGCATGAGGATGTTGATGAGTTTGCTCTAGCATTTGGCCTCAATTTTAGCATCATATGTTGCACACAATCCCTCTTCTCATCTCCTTCCTTATCATTCTATTCTTGAATAGCATTCTTGGGTTTAGGGAGAGAGAACTTCCAATAAGATTAAGGAAAAATTAAGGGATATTAGAAAAAAATGTGAAAGATTAAGAGATTTGAAGATTGCTAAGCGTGAAGGGAGAGAAGCAGCAAGCTCGAGCATCATCGAATATGGCTAAAGATCTTTCTTTCTCTCATTAATTGGGTATATCAAGTTTTATTAAAGATTGAATGAAAAATGCATAGTTTGAATTATTTGTCGTTGTGAATGCATTGAATTTATGATCTCTAAGTTTCAAATGGATGAAAAGAAGTTGAATGCTTGCATTGGATGGATTAAAATGATAAGAAATGATGCAAAATAGGCTAAAAACTATATTTTTAGGTCATAATTAAGGGATATTAAGAATTATGGATAGTGTTAATGAAAAATGAAGTAAAACAGAGTTAAAACATAATAAGATGAACTTAGGGATGAAGTTTTACCTTTTGGAGATGAAATCCTTAAGAGATATAAGTATTTTAGTGATAAAAACGATAATGTTTGGCCATAATTAGGAAAATTTAAGAAGATTAGTGAAGGATGAAACCCAAAAATAGAGTTGAATTATAGTATGTTAGTGAATGAGTAAGGATGAAACCTAAAAACAAAGTTGAATTATAGTATGATGGATCTCCTCGTCATTCCTTAGCTCTAATGAATCTCTAGAATTAGAGATATCTGATTTTTAGGGTTAAAAATGGTAGTTTAGGGTGTTTTAGCAAGTAATTAGTGAATATTAAGAGTAAATGAGAGAATTTGTTGATGCCAAATGGGAGATGGATTGCATTCATTATGAAGAATATTTGGTTAAGAGAGGGCTTAAGTTTTAGAGTTCATAAAATTTTGTGGCTAATGGAATCTATTTGAAAGTATTTGATTTTGTAAAATGTTATTCAAAGACTAAAGTAATGATTAGTGTATGTAATTGATTTTACTAAAGTATTAACAAAGATTAATGGTGAATTAAGAGTTTTTAGATAATTTCTTTCACTAATTTGAATATTGAGTAAAATAGGTTTGATATGTTAGGAGTTGTAGTTCAAAATAAGGGTTAAAAAGTAGTATTCTGAAAGACCGCAAGTAACTTAAAGGGGATTGTTGGGTGAGTTGGTAGTTGGACTACATAAGGGACAAATAGGATGTCTTTTATATTGATAAATTTGAGGATAAAGAGAGCATATAACTCCACTTCCAATCCTTAGTTAACACAATGACTCCACATATAGTCATCTTGCTATATTTGGGGGACTTCTTAGGGGGACCGTCACAAGCCACCATGTCACAACTGCTAACATGTGCTTGGGCTTCAACCACATAGAAGCCCTTATCTAAGAGCACTTCAATATCATGCCATCCACCTTCTTGGTACTCATGAAGTCGTTAACCTCGGTGCAAATGCATCAAAAAACAAAGTGAAAGAAAATCAAAAGATGCAAGGCAAAGCAAAAAAATGTGCATTTTAAATATAAAAGTGTCCCCTAAATTTTTGTAATAGAGTGCAAGGCTCCCTCTTGTGCAATTTGTAAATGTAGACAGTCATGGGTGAAGGAACAATGTAAATAGGAAGGGAATAGGGAAAGAGGACCTAGGCTAAAATGGCCTGTCATGGAAAAAAGGGATGGGCACCCAGGGAGAAGATAGGGCATTTATAAAAGGCAAAAGGTGAATGAATAATCTTATTCTTGTGTTTGGCCAAAGCTAGAAACTCTCCATCTTCTCCTCTCTTCTTCTTCCCTTCTCTTATTTTCTCTTACCTCGCACGCAACAATGGAGCTTGGAGCTTGAGGATCGAGCTTACTTGAGTTTACACCTTGAATCGTAGAGCAACTAGGGACCTTGTGGGAGGAGGCAACTCGATCGGGCATGAAGGTGAGCTCGCTACACTAGTGGTGGGAGAGTGCACATGGCTATGTGAGAGATAACCATTGCACTTGGCTTGAAACGATTGAAACAATAAGCGGTCCATGGGTTTTAGCATCGAGCGAGAGCTTCCACATTTTGGTTCCATTGGTCGGGACCAACAAATTCAAGCTTTGAACGATTGCATGCTTCAAATTGAGCATTGAAGTAGGGATTACCTTGAACCAATGCTTGGATAGGTAGGAAGGGAGGGAGTTGGAAAGCATTTGATCTCCTTTGCATGTAAATTTTTTGATTTCTAAGATTTGGGTGAATAGGTTGGAGAAGTGTAGGTGTTTGCTTTATGTTGTGAATGCATCAAGGTAAGAAGAAACAAGGAAATGAAGAGAAACAAACAGTAGGGTTACTTCTATTAAAACATGGTAAAACAAGGAGAAACAGGGCTTAAATGCATTAAAGGAGCAAAGAGAGAGAAGGGAGAAGTGAGAGAGCAAGAGAAGGGGTTTAAGAGGCCAAGAGGAGAGGGAGAGAGCTCATTTGTGTGTATTTAGTCAAGAGAGAGCTTGAGGGAGAGAGAGTGAGAGCTCAGGGCAGGAGCATAGATTCATTCATCAATTTGCATTCTCATATCCTTGAGCTCTACAGGTATGCTTTGAGTGTCATTTGATGCTAGTTGATAGTATCTAGGGCCCTGGTTGCAATGTTAGAATAGGTGAGAGGAGTATTTAAGTAATTTTTTGTCATTCTAGACCCCTCCGCCACACTTGGACATTGTTTGTGATCGTGGCCTCTAATGGTCTCATTGACTCGGACAGTCTGAGTTATAGTCCATTTGGACAATCACAAAACCATCTGAGTCCAAGACTCAAACTCAAAGCCTAGACCGCATTTGGCCTCGAATGGCCATCCACTCAAACCACTTTGAGCTCAAACAAGTCTATCTCAGACGGCCACCCATTTAGCCTCAGATGGCCGAGACATCACGCTCAAACATGCACCTAACTCAAATTCAGACCTTTGAGTTTGCAATTCAAACGCTGCCACTTAGATGAGCTACTACAGAATAACACTTTTGGCACATCAAACCCATTTTAGGACTAGTAGAGCCTAAATCCAAGCTAGGCGACACCTGCATATGTCTCTAGATGCATAGAACGGCTCATAGAGCCAACAGACTCAAGAATTATGACATGATGGTCTAGAAATGACTGTGATCATCGACCATTAGTTGTTTATCCCACTAGAGACCCGAATTAGCTAATCAAACCTACTATCTCTTAGACCATGCATCTAACACATAGTAGGGACCAGAACGGACCATCAAGAGTTGGTCGTTACCCATATGAAGAACTGTAATTAGTTGAAACTAATTGGAAAGAGTATGATCTTCATTGCTTTTATTGAACTCGTATACCACATCACTTAGACACTTGGAGTGCACCAGAAAAGTAGAAAGCTTGATTTTGCAGAGTGCACATTGATAAGCACCACTCAAGCATCTAAGTGCATCTAACATTGAGGATTGTTTTGAATAGCAAGGAACTGACACAAGACAACATAAGTCAACAAACCCATTAGAGGAGATCCCTAGATGCCAAGCGAGTGACCAAGAAAACCAATCATTGAAGACTAAGAGGCTTGAGTCATTGAGCCGCTTAGGGAGTAACAAAGATTGGCACAATTAGGGATGCAACTATGCTTGATTTGATCAACCTAATCAATACACTAGTTGCTCAAGAAATTGTCAGCATGCTAAGAACTAGCACCAACCCTGGAGACAATGAACTTGGGGGAATTCCCAACCGATATCCAATAGCCTATAGACCAATATGACCTGCGAACTAGAATGGTGCATCATGGTAGATCAGTCGAGGATATTGTAGCCAATCTCAAGGAAGAGAGAAAGTTGAAAAAAAAGGCGCTACAAAGCATAGGTGTCTACAACCAAGAGTAGCGAGCTCAGAAGCTGAGACAAGACATAGAAATGCATGAGGTCCAACATGTCTTGGCTCTCACCAACAAAACTAGAGTAGGACCAAATGCTAAGAGGGAGAGAGCGCTAGAGGCGGATCTTACATTGAGAGTAGGCTTCTTATGAAGTGACTTTTAGATAATACAATTGCAGAGCATAGTAGAGCAGCCCTAGTAACTATGTTGCTATCGAGGCTAGGAATCACCCCAAACTCTAAAAGAGCTAAACCAAGATATCTACAATTACTAAATAACTCAACAAGTATCAACCCAACAATGACCCGCACAACATGACAAGACCATATAGCTTTGTAGAGTAGTTTGAGCAAGTATGAGAGGCAAACGGCCTCACGGACCTTGCTCAATGTGCACAAGCTTTCGAATTTTGCGTAGGAGACAAAGGACAGATGTTGTATACTAGCCTAGATAATGCCGAATGTAATAACTTTAGTAACCTCAAGGATCTATTCATCAAGAGATTCTCCGAGGTGGGATACTCCAACAACCTCATTGTCAGGTTGATGGATGTTAGTCACAGGGATAAGGAGGATATTCAATATTAGGTTATTCATGTATGGAGTCTCTTTAAGAGAATCCCAATGGTAGAATGACCTAATGAATGAGCGATCTCCATTGTATTCATAAATGTAATCTGAAGCAAAGAGCTTTGCAAGGCCTTGGTGAGGGACTCGAACCTCTAGAGGGATGTGTTAGCTATGGTCTTCGAAGAAGCCATACATGTGGACAACCTGCTCAAAGAGAGAATCTCAAGAGCCACAACCTGAGATAGTACTGCCTCTAGATCCTCAAAGAGAGCCACGACCATTGGTGAAAGATCCAACCAAAGCACACAAGATGAGAGAAAGAGTGTTGACCAAAACCAAGAGTTGGCAAACATGAAGTTGGAGTTGTCTAAGCATCAAGAGATGATGAGAAGACCCACACGACCTCATGTGCAATGCATGCATTGTGGAGAAAATTACCTTCTAGTCAAATGATTGGATCCTAGATTGAGATCATGTGATAATTGTGGTAGGTTTGGCCATGATGTGATGCATTGCAATTTGTTTAGACCATTCCTATATCTACAACCATACAATCAACCATATTACCTAGGGAATATGCCACTGAACTTTAGAAGAGGAGCTCCATTAGCTCTCCCATCACCCAACGACTCAAAGCCAGCCATTCCTAGGATGGACATAAACCCTGTAGGGATACCCAGACCACCTGGACCCTTTGTGACCCATCTACCAAGCCACACTTTGATACATTATGTAGAGGAGCTGAACAAGGACAAAGCGTATGTAAAGACTTACGTCTCATATGACAAAGAGGGTAACCCCATCTTGATGGATTTCAGACCAATGCCTATGATAGTGTTAGGTAGGAGAAGAGGTAGAGTTCTAGGAGGACACAACCAAGAACCCATTGCATGCTGGTCACCCAAGGCACATCTCATCTTGCTACCTCGAAAGGGAGCAAGCCAATCAAGAAACGCCAACTTGAGATGTCCAAAGTGTGGGATCACACACTTATATATCAGGTACATTAGGCGAAAAACCTCCACTAGTTCAATAATCGTGCATCCACACCATTGGGAGTATTCAGAGTTGAGACACCTAATGGTGAGGCCACACCGATTATATTGGATGTCATGACCTAAGCACAAACTAAGCAGGTTGGTGTTTCATTACCTGGACCCAAAAACCTTGATGCAGCTTCAATAGGGAAGAAGAGCCATAGGAGAATGAGAAAAAGGACTGAGACAAAGGTTACACTCAAGACAGACAGTGCCAACACTTACCCAAGGGGAAGCAAGTCATGGCTGAAAAAGTGAAACAATTTACTCCTAAGACAACAGAAAAGGGGAGTGACAAGATTAGGGAGTATCCTGACTCGAGGCACCAATTAGAGGTAGTAGATAAGGTCAAGGAGTGGGTGAGAGAAGCCCAAGAGCACCTAAAAGATGTTGAACCCATCATTGAAGGCAAGATCGATGAGCTCTCTAGTGTGAGCACACCACTCTCACCTATGTAGATAAGGTCAAGAGATGCATCTACACCCCAAGTAGCATGCATAGACAAAGCCTAGATGCCACAGGTAGGCACACAACCTAGAATCAATTGCAAAAGAGTGTAGAGACTGATAAAAAGTAAGGGGTTGGCAATCTGCCCACAACATTGATATTAGTCCCCCTATGACTCTACCTCTAGGAGAGCTGCTTAGGCAGAACTCAACACTATGGCAAGTGTTGAAGTAGTGGGTAGAAGGACCTGACAAACTTGGACTGATCAGCTTGTCTCTTGACCATGATGCAACAACACAATTACTGAGCTTAACCCTAAACTCGGTGCCTAAGTCCTTACATGTAAATACTTTTTTGGAAGGCACAGAAATGCATGTAGTCTTACCTATCGTAGCATTAGAAGATGCCACAAGAAAGGGAATTATAGATATGGGAGCATGAGTCAGTGTGCTTAGCCATACAATCCTACAGGCCAACATTGGGGTAACCCACATGTGGAGACTAAAAGGTTTACTATCACGCTGTCGTCTCAACACTATTCCTCAAGCTCAATTGTATCCATGCAACTCCAAGTAAGCTTTGAAAATTTTAAGCTTCTCCACATCCAATGCCTTTGTGAAAATGTTAGCTATCTGATCCTGTGTGCTAACATATACTAAGTCAATCTCACCTGCAACTATCTTTCCTCTCACAAAGTGGTGATGCATCTCAATGTGTTTTGTCCTAGCATGGAATACTAGGTTTGTAGTTAATTGTATGTTGCTTATGTTATCACAGTGAATGACAACTAGACCATCCCCCTACACATCCAAATCACCCAATAACTTTTATAGCCATATCACCTCATATGCTGCCATAGTAGCATCACCTTTCTACTTAGTTTTGTTGGAAGAGAGGGAGAGAGAGACAGAGGAGCAAAAGATGAGCCTCAGCTCATTCTTGTTCTTCTTCCATTATTCTTCCATCATACTAACTGAAAGAGACTTACACACATAGGTATGACTAACCAAGTCTAACTGTGGTTAAGTCACGGACTACACCGACTTATTGAATGTCACACACGTGTACAACTGTATTTAGCTAATGTCAGTCACACACATAAAGATAGACTGACTGAAGAGTAACAGGAGCTTGATATTCTAACACTCCCCCTCAAGCTCAAACCATCTGATAAAATCCAAGTAGCTATATTAAGTATATGAACTTTTATTTACCAAGAGACTTGGTAAATATATATGCTACTTGGTCTTTAGTCTTCGCATGAATCAAGTCAATTTGTCTTGTAAGAACCATTTCTTTTATGAAATGGTAGTGAACCTCAATATGTTTGGACCTAGCATGGTAGACAGGATTGCTAGCCAACATAACATTGCTGAGGTTATCACAACGCAATCTCACTCTGCTTTCCCAAGTCTTTCAGCAATTTCATCAACCAAACTACTTCGCAAGCCACTAAGATAGCTCCTCTGTACTCAGCTTATGTACTAGACAATGCAACATTAGGTTGTTTCTTACTCTACTAACTAATCATAATGTTGCCCAATCCAAATGCATAACCACTGGTTGACCTCTTGTCATAGGCACAACCAGCCCAATCAGCATCAGTAAACCCTGTTAAGTCAAGGGATTTTCCATATGCATAAAATAGTCCATAATCTGTAGTACCCTTTACATATCTCATGATCCTCTTGACTGCATCTAAATGTGGTTTGCGAGGCTTCTGCATGAACTGACTAATCAGCCCCATTGCATAACAAAAGTCAGGACGGGTAATAGTCAAGTATATCAAGATGCCCATAATTTGTAGATACATAGTCACATTCTCTATGTCATTCCCAACATCAATCTACAACTTAACATTCTAATCAAGAGATGTCTCCATAGGCTTGCATTTAGCCATACCATACTTCTGTAACATGTCATGAGCATACTACTTCTATAGTAGCCATATACCTTGAGGCGTAGAGACTACCTCAATCCCAAGAAAATACTTTAGTTCACCAAGGTCTTTGACTCTGAATTCAGCCTGTAAATATGATTCAATTTCAGCAATGCCTTATTCATCATCTCCAGTGATGATAAGATCATCTACATAAACCACTAGAAACACATATCCATGATCTGTCTTCTTTGTGAACAGACTGTGATCTACATCACCCAATCTAAATCCATGTTGCTATAAATAACTGCTGATCCGAGCATTCCATGCTTTAGGTGCTTGTTTTAGTCCATATAAAGCCTTTTTCAGCTTACATACATGTGTAGGAAAGTTTGGGTGCACGTAGCCTTCAGGTTGCTCCATGTATACTTCCTCAACCAAATCACCATTCAAGAAAGCATTCTTGACGTCCATTTGCCATAATTTCCAGCCTTTGCATGCTGCCAAACCAATGATAGTTTTAATTGTTGCCATTTCATCGACCGAACTGAAAGTCTCCTCATAGTCAAGGCCATACTAGTGCGCATACCCTTTTGCAACTAGCCTGGCCTTATAGCGTTCTAACGAACTATCTGACTTGCACTTAACCTTGTATACCCATTTGCAACCAATGGGGGCTTTGCCTTCAAGCAACTCAACCAATACCCATGTCTCATTTTCAGTTAGGGTTGTATACTCCTCATCCATGGCAGCACACCAGTTATCATCTATAACTGCATCATCAAACTTTGTAGGTTCTTTGCAACATGTTACACTAGCCATATATGCATAATGGCAGGCTGAATAACCAATATATGTAAACCTGTCAACTGGTTTTCTGACACTCTCAGATCTCCATAATTGTGGCTCACTCTAAGCTTTCCTCTCATGAGGTAGTACATAACGACTCTGCCTTGCTCCAGGCGTCATAATAGATGGAATACCCAACTCACTATCCAAACTATCGTTGTTGGATGACTCATAACTTGATGTAAGTGGACTTGTCACATCCTCAAGTATCTTTTCTTTTTCATTATCCAATCTCCCCCTCACTGACATATCCGTGTCAGTGGATGTAGGAGTATGACTCTGCAAGCATCCCGACCATGGACTTACTGTAGGTGACCCATCACCTATAGGACCACTCATAGATGTACTCACTGTAGGTGTATTTTCAGCATTACTAGTGTTGGCTGATCCGTCAATAGCCATTGCAACAGGATTACCATACCACAATGCCAGCTCATCAAAAACAACATCTTTGCTAATCAATATCTCATATGTAGACGATACATAGCACTTCTAAGCTTTTGGTCTTGTGCATAACCAAGGAACACACTCTTGATAGCTTTAGGATCTGATTTCTTCCTCTTTTCATTAGGAACATGCACATATGCAATGCTGCCAAATACCTTCAAGTGTGAAATATCAGGCTTATGACCATACAACCTCTCATATGGAGTTACATCATGAATCCCTACTGTAGGGGTTCTATTTAGCACATAGACATCAGTCACTATTGCTTCAATCCAATAACCATTTGGCAAAATCTTCTCATTCAGCATAGCTCTTGCTGATTCCATCAGTACCCTATTTTTCCTTTCTGCTACACCATTTTGCTACGGTGTATAGCTGCAAGTTAACTGTCTTCTGATCCCATATTTAGCAAGGTACCTATCAAAGTAATTAAAGGCATATTCTCCACCTCCATCTGATCTAAGACATGAAATTTTATAACTCAACTCATTTTCAACATGCTTCTTGAAGCCATTGAATGCATCAAACACATCATCCTTATGTTCCGGTATGTAAAGCCAAGTGTACCTCTGCTGAAATAATCAATGAAAGATACATAGTAACGAGCACCACTAACGAAGCATTATGAGACGGACCCCATACATCTGAATGTACCAACTTCAAGGGTCGTGAGCTATTCCGTACATGTCTCATAAATGGAAACCTTGCTTGTTTTCCAAACTGACATGCATCACATACATGTCCAAAGTCATGATACTTGAACTTAGGTAGTCCAAGCACAATCTCCTTTTGCTGCATAGATTTCAGCTTTTGTACATTCACATGGCCAATCCATGTATGCCATATCTCAACATCCTGTATAGCAACACCATCATGTGCAAACATGGCTGCTTCCAATTCTGGAATTGACGCATCAAGAGTAAACATTCTGCCATCTCTTCGGCCTCTAGCAATCAATTTGCAGCCATTACCATATTCTTCAACAAAGCATCCATCTCTATTAAATCTCACCTGTAGATTTTGTTCTACCATCTGTCCAACTGGCAAAAGATTCTTGGTTATTGTAGGTACATGTAGTACATCATGCAAGCTCTTTTTCTTGCTATCAAGCATCAACAAAGGTACAACTCCTTTATACTAAATAGTATGCTGGGTGTCATCCCTAGTACAAACATGTCCGTGCGAACCTGTAACCATCTCATCAAACCATTCTCCATGGGGTGTCATATAATTTGAAGCCCCTGAATCAATGTACCATCTCTCATCTCTATTCTACCTAGATGCATTCTTAGACACATGTTGCATGGCAAACAACCTGTCACCCTGATCATTAGGAATTCCACTAGATGAAGCATAATTTCCATGTTGTCTACTCTTGGCTTTCATGTCAACCTGCTTCTTATGACAATCTTTGGCTATATGCCCATATCTACTGCAATAATGATAGTCCTTGTCCATGTTGGAATGATCATTTGACTATCAGGATCCTTCTCTGCCTCTAAGGAATCTCCCCTTGCCTCAAAAACTGCCAGATCCACGTTGGCCCTGTGTATTCATGCCATGCCAGGCATTCTATTGTTGCTGTCCATAAGTGTTTCGAGTGTCTCCTCAACCTCGAAAAGAGCCTTGGCCTCTGCTGCCTCTACCACGTTGGCTAGAATAAAAAACAGTGTCTCTGCTTTGAGACGTAATAGAACCTGTATTCAGCCGAAGCTTAGCTTCCTCATGCAAGAGCAAAGCAATCAGCTCATCCCAATCAAGGGATTCAACTCACACAAAAGTAGATGTATCAAATGCTTTATACTCTTTGCCAAGTCCATTCAATGTCATTGCAATCATATCATCCTCAGGCACTGAAGATCCAATGGTGGCAAGCTGATCCGCTATGTTCTTGATCTTTGTAGTGTAGGCATAAATGCTTCTGCCATTCCTAGACATGTTATTGAACTGTTGCTTCAATTGAATCTTTCTTGCATGTGTTACATTTCCATAATTCTTCATGAGTATGTCCCATGCATCCTTTAGGGAACTGCATCCAGTAATCTGTATAACCATAGCATCTGATATACATAAGGAAAACCAATATAACACCTTGCATGCTCTCTCAATCCATAGCTTGTGAGCCCTTTTCTAATCATTTATCGGATTCCTTTCAAGCATTTCAGGTTTAGCCTCATCACATGTACATAAGTCCTAATAGCCTCTCCCAACCAAAAAACTCTTCATACGAAACTTCCATAAAGCAAAATTTTTGTTGTCCAACTTTTCTCCCACAATTTGAGTGATATTGTTAGTGCCTTGAGCATTTCCCATAGTTGCAACTTAGGGATTCAATGATGTATACAACCTGTGAGTATCTGACTCCTTTTCCTACAATTCAGGGTCAGTTTCCTACTATTTGGGATAGTTTCTTGCAGTTCATGACATTTTCTTGCAATTCAGGAGAGTTTCCTGCAGTTCAAGACAGTTTCCTGCAGTTCAGGACAGTTTCCTGCAATAATTTTCTACACTAAAGAAACAGGGTATTTTGGCCCTTTACAACCTTAGAAACATCCATAAGCATGTGGGATAACCCATAGGTATTTTAGTCAATACATAGACTCTTCAAGAATTGTATCTTTGTCTCATGTATTCTTTCTGCAATGAAGAGAATATGCAGTCTAAAACCTACAACATGACATTCATGTACCTTCCTAACATTCAGGAAATCAACTCCTTTGAGATCCTGAGTGATAAATGATGCTATTTTCTTTAGGAGTGTAGAGAGGCAATGTCATACACTGCATTTACTATAAATGATCAACCAAGTAGATGTCAAGGAATTTGTTTCATCTCCAAATTTCAATCCTCAGTTGCATCTAATGCTCTCTTTAGTATTCCAAGCATTCAACATACATATGTTAGGTCATACAAATGACAGGAGCTCCAAAATAACATGTAATGCTTCAATAAGAGACAATGCTTGTTGCCTACATTCAATGACAGTTTCTAGCCATTAAAATTTTCCAAATTTGAATATTTTTCAACATAAAATCCTAGCTCCAATGCATGACATCAAGTCCATATGACTTCCCAGCATATACCTATGCTTTAGTGGTACTCCTGAACAAGTTTGAGAGTTCCAAGCTCATGTCAGAGGTGCATACATGCTGTAGGTTGTCTGTATATAGCAGATCACTGTTATTTCAGATGTGTAATCAGTTCTTCAAGCTCCCAGATGAGCTCTCAGTCAAGTAATGATGCTATCACCAGTTGTTTATTGCAGTAAACAACTAGTCTGCATAGGTCTATGCTGAATATCTCAAAATCTGTGAGGAATTTGAAAAAACTTTCTTCTGCAAAGTTGTAGACCATGTCAAAACTGTAAAAAATCATAGGTTGTTTCTCCAAAAACCATTTCTGTAGCAAGATATAGCTTATGCAAAAAAATGGGCTACATGCACAATCTCCTTTGATTACGTTTTCTTCAAATCTAATGTCTTGATCATACTAATTGAAAGAGACTTACACACATAGGTATGACTAACCAAGACTAACTGTGGTTAAGTCACTGACTACACCGACTTATTGAATGTCACACACGTGTACAACTGTATCTAGCTAATGTCGATCACACACATAAAGATAGACTGACTGAAGAGTAGCGGGAGCTTGATATCCTAACAAGTCTCTATACTCAATAAGCAACTATAGGTTGCTTTTTGCTACTCCACGTAACTACTACACCACCAAGGGAAAACATGAATCTATTGGTAAATCTTTTGTCAACCATGCTACCATCCCAATCTACATCCGTGTATCCTAATAACTTGTATATATATACCTACCTCATAAAAAAGTCCATAATGCAAAGTGGACTTCACATACCTCAATATACATCTAACTACATTCAAATGAGGATTTCTAAGCATCTATATAAACTAGTTGATAATGCCAATAACATGACTCAAGTCTAGTCTTATGATAATCATGTAAATCAAACTCCCAACTATCTTCCTATAATAAATGAGGTTGAGAGGAGAGAGGAGAATGAGTAGAAGAGAAAGAAAGAGAGGAAGAAGAAGAGAGAGGACTAGAAGAGGAGAGAGAAATACAAAAAAAGGGAAGAAGGAGGAAGAAAGACATGGAAGTTGAAGGAGAAGGTGAAGATTCAGTTCTTGATTATGTCTACGTGCCCTAAATTGGGTCTCTTACATCTTATATACCCTGGTTAGTGTGATTGGGTACCTAACCTCTAGTTCCAGTGTATCTTGCTCATTACATTCCATCTTGACCCTGAAAGTTTTGCCCCTCAAAAACAAAAGACAATTGGAGTGACTTCATAGAGTGGCTAAGGATTAGAAGTGTAGAGTACTACTCTAATCCACATTACAATGGGAGGTAGCTCTTTCACATAGTCCACTAAGGTACCAATGAAAGGCTTCAGTTGGCTGACATGAAACACATTGTGAATCTTGGTGGTGGGGGGAGCTCTAATTGGTAAGCCAAGTCACCAACTCTCTTGAGGTTCAGTAGGGGCTATAGAAACAATGGGCCAACTTGTTACTACTGCCCTCCTTGTGAGTGGAGTAATGGGATCTAGACACTTTCAAGAGGACTAGCTCTCCCCCTTGGAATTTCAAATGCCTTCTTTTCTCATCAGTGTAAAGCTTCGTGTGGTCTTGTACAAGCCTTCTAAAGATTTACTTTGCATTGCTAAAGCAAGGCTTGCATGCGCTCTAACTTCTCTTTATTCTACGGATTGATATTATCATCGAACAAGACCATAGGGAGGGGAACCTTATACCCATATAATGCCTCAAATGGAGAAATCCCAATGCTAGAGTGGGTGGAGTTGTTGTATACAAATTCAGCCAAGTGGAGTCACATATCCCAATTATGTTGTACATCATGGCAAAAGTGCCATAGGTAGGTCTCAAGCCATTTATTTAGTCTTTCGGTCTGACAATTAGTCTATGGGTGGTATGCAATAGATGGAGCAAGCTTGGTGTCCATAGATGTGAAAACCACTTGCTAAAAGTTGCTCATAAACTTGACATCCCGATCATACACTATGACTTGCAGTAATCCATGCAACTTAAATACATGCTCCATAAATTGAGTGGCCACCTGAGAGGCACTATGTTGTGTCTTGGTTGGGATAAAGTGGACACCTTAGTGAGGCGGTGACTACCACATATATATTGTTCCATCCTTTCGTGGTAATGGGAAGGCCGATAATGAAATCCATAGTGATATGTGTCCATTTCCCTTTAGGAATAGGTAGGGGCTACAAGAGATTGGCGGGTCTAAGTGTACTATACTTGTTCTGTTTTGGCATGGAACACAATTGGCCAAAATTTCATTAACATCCCTCCATAGGCCCTTCTAGTGAAATCTCTTGGCAATCTTATCCTATGTTTTGAAAACACCCAAATGACTACCAGTAGGGTAAGAATGCATCTATTCCATGATCTACCGTATGAAAGGAGAAGTGTGGGGGATGACAATCTTGCCATCGGACTAAATGAGGCCATGTTTGAGCTAATATTGGGAGTTTTCATCCATTATCCCATATTGTAATTTCTGAAATATGTGGCTGAAGTCCTCATCCAACAAATAGGCTTCCTAAAGTTCCTCGATCCAATCACTATGAAATTTTGAAATGGAAGACACTATATATGCCCACATCCATGAGAGTGAATCAACCACTATGTTATCTTTGCCCTTAGTGTGAGAGATGTCAAAATCATAATTTTGCAAAGCTACCAACCATCTCCTCCACTTAGGAGTCAAAGTAGGTTGAGTCGGGAAGTATTGGAGGACTTGATGGTTGCTCTTCACTCTAAACCAGTTGCCATATAGGTAATTGTACCATTTCTTAATAGCATGGAACGGACAGCCAATATCTCCTAGTCATGAACACTCATTTGCATCTCCTTTTTTTCAAGCTTAGGACTCTTAAAAGCAATCACACCATGATCTTGTAGCAATATACCACCAATACCTCAGCCACTAGCATCACATTGAATGGTAAACTCCTTTGAGAAGTCAAGGCATATAAGGATGGGGGGCTAAATTAAAAATTTCCTTCAATTGTGTAAAGTTGCAATCAGCAATAGTGTCCCAAAAGAATGATTCCTTCTTTAACTTATCAATCAAAGGTGCAATAATGGTGGCATAATGCTTGATGAAGTGTATGTAAAATGAAGAGAGACTAAGGAAACCACATAATGAGGTAGTGGTGGATGGTGTGGGTTCGTCCTTCACACATTGCATCTTTTTAGGGTCAGCTTGTGTGCAATTGTTGCTAACAATGTGCCCCAAGTACTCCACTAATGTCTGCATAAATATACATTTACTTTCCTTAGTGAATAGTCTATGCTTTCTAAAGACATCAAACACCCTTGTGACATGTGCCAAGTGCTCCTTTTGTGATTTGCTATAAATGAGAAAGTCATCAAAGGAAACAAGCACAAACTTGAACAGGGAAGGAGTGTAAGAATGTCATCAAAGAAAATATGTACAAACTTGAATAGGAAGGGGTGTAATATTTCAATCCATGGGATGGGATATCAATTCTTAACTATGATCTTGCTTAAGTCTATGTAGTCAATGCACATGTGGAAAGAGCCATCTTTCTTCTTGACTAGCAAGACTGGAGATGCATAAGGTAAGGAACTCGGTTCAATAAACCCCATCTCAAGTAACTCTTTGACTTGCTTTGCAACTTCTTTACGTTTAGACTTGGAGAGTCTATAAGGTAGCTTGTTCATTGGATTGGAACGGGGCTATCTTCAAGTGGGTGGTCCACTTGCCTCTTAGGGGAAAGGGCTATAGGCATCTAAAATAAATCATTATACTCCTCAACTAAAGCCTTTAAGGCTGAATTCTGAGATACTCTGGAGGGCTAATTTGAATTTTCCATATTCAAGCGCAATACAAAGATCTACGAATATTGCTTAAACTCCCTTTTGAGTTGTTTTGCTATAACTAGCTAAAAATCAACATTATCATGAGCTCTCTCTAGGGAAATGAGTTGACCATGCATCATAAAGTCCATGTAGAGCTGAGAGAAGTCCATAAACACAATATTAGTGAGTTTGAAAATCTCCCAATTCCCATTTTTCAAATACTAAAAAGGTGGCACCTGGATAACATGCCAATAAGTTTCTCAAAACCATATGATGTGACCTATCATTGGAAAGCACTTGAAAAATGGAATCTATTGACATATAGAGCGCTCAATTTCGAGTTATAGTGTTCAAGTTATGACAAATCCAAAGATTTGACCATGTGTCTCAAACTTATGGGAAATTTCCATATTCCCCAATATGGTGTTCATAATAATTTTAACCAAATATTCCAATATGGGGCTCCTAGAGCCAGTCCATGCATCCATGGAGATGGAGCAAAGGGATGTGGTAGTCGGGGGTGGGGTGAAGAGCATGAGATGGGCAACCACTTGGGTCAAAGGAAACCCATTCTCTAGATCATAGAACTGCTCGTGGTCCAAATCCTTAGCATACTCCTCATTTTTAGTATGTAATTCCTCCTCATCATTATTCCAATCTTCCATTACATACATGCTATGAACTTTGACCTTGGTTGTCTTGTAAGGACATTTTGAGACATGGGCAATCATGTACTTGTCACCACATTTAAAACATAGGCCTTTTTCTTTCCTCTCCTTCACAATCTGGGAGATGAACTTTTGACCACTTGGACCATTCAAGGTTGATGCAGTTCGGGATCTATTTTTAACATATTTACTCTCACCATTAGAGCCAAATATTGTTCCAAAAGTACCATGTTTTCTTTCAGAATGGAAGGGGAGCTAAGTAGGTATTTTGAGGCTACTACTAGCCATGGGTTTATCTCTAAAAATACCCCCATATGGGGCTGACCTCAATGGGGTGTAGGTTGTCTACAACCTTGTTGAAAGTTCTCATTTCTATGATACTTTCTTGCATGTCTTTCAACCAACTCAATTGCATTGAATAAATGGAAGGCTTTTGAGCATTACATCATCCACAATAAGCTAGGCTCTAACCCATAGATGTACTTGTGCAATTTTGCATCATCATTAACAGTCTCAACATACATGGTAAAGTTCATGAGTTGATTAGTTTACTCCCATACTATGAGATTACATTGGTCAAGCTGATACCATCATCTTGCAAACCGCTCTTTTTCCACTAGGCATATAAAGACTTGAACCATATGCATCTTAAAGTCTTCCCAATCGATGAATTAATGATTTTCACAGCCATTATAGCACCGCCATGTGTGAGAAAATCCCTCTAGATGGAGAGAAACAAAGAGAATTTGTTTATCATTAATGTGTGGGTAAATATTGATGTACGACTTTAATTTGGATGTACATTCCTCCAAGTCCAATGGAGATGGTGATTGCCCATTGTACTTGGTAATAATGATATTGTCATAGAGTTCGTTGGGGCCTTTCTGCCCATGATAGTCTTGCTATTCATGCATACTATATTGCTTATACATACCATGTTGTCCATACATGCCATGATGTACATTGAACCCATGCTTCCCATTGTTGTTGCCATGATAGCCATTAACACCATGTAGTCCATGATGGGATTGAGTCAGGTAAGGCCCATTGGGGCTCCTGGGGAGAGTGGGTGAGGTTTGGCCAATGTTGAGAGTGGAAAAAGATTGAATTTTTGACTAATTTTTGTTGTTTTTGAGGTCTGAATGATTGATTTTTGATGGATTTAGAGTGATGTATGGTTGATAATGGAAGTGTTTGAGAGTGTTTTGGATGATATTGATTATGTTTTCGAAGCTCATGATGATTCTTAGTAGAGATATGAAGTTCTGTGATGTTCTGATTGGTTCTGTATACCTTCTGTATAGCTTCTGTTTTGTTCTGATTGTCTTCTGTATGAAGCATGGATTGATGATTGATGAAGATTGAGATCTTTTGGAAGCCTATTTAATAGTTTTTGATAGTTTGGAATGGTTTTAGTATGAGTTATGAGGTTCTGATGACCTTCTGTAACCCTCTATAGAGCCTTTGTCTCTGCTCTGTAATTGTTCTGTAGCTGTTGTGGTACTGTACTGTACTGTTCTGTAGACCTTCCGTAAGTGTTCTATAGAATGTATGTGTGACTTTGGAAAAGTTTTCTAACTTTTTGAACGGATGAATCTAATTTTAAAAGAGCTAAAACAAATGGAAGAAGTAGCTACTGAAGACTGAAGAGAAGACTAAGAGATAGTGACAGTAGTGAGCTATGAAGAGACACTGTAGTGGCTCTGGTGCCTCTTCATATCAGACATACCTCTTGGGAGGTGCATCCACGACCTAAGAAGGATTAGTGAGAGTTATTATGAGAGCATTGTAGTGAGGATATGATATACTATTGATGGAGAGAGGGAGAGAGAGCTAGAGATAGTCAATTCTATCAAAACAGTGTAAATGTATATGAGAGATTGATAGAGAGAACTATGAAGACATTGAAGATGAATACTATGTGATTGATTTCTATTCAAACATGGTGTATTCTTCTATGTTCTTGTTCTATTGGTGGATTCTATGAAGATATTGAAGATTATGATTGATTCTATCAAATCCGTGGGAGATATCTACTATGATGCTGCGTGAAGATTTGTTGTTTCCTTTGTCTTGGTCATCAAAAGAATGAAATAAAAGCTTGTTGATGTTACAAGATAGATTTTCTTGTAGTAGAATCCCCTTTTCCTTGGTGTTCCTCTTGGGGCTCCATGTTTTTTGTGCGCAGTCGAGGAAACTTGCCATCAACAAGCATCAGAAGAGGTTGAAAATGAAGGAAATAACATTGCCAAGAAGAGAAGAATCCAATGGATGTCTGCAAAGTTCCTTCTTCCACTGAAGAGTTGGAGATTCTCATTATCAAAGCCACTTTCCCCAAGAATTCCATCCCACAATGGCGGAAACATATTACCATCATGATGCATGCTTTATGTGGTGGATTGTTTCCTCGTCCTGTTGAAGCAGCAGAAACTTGCATCTTGGTGGCAAATTGTTTGGGAACAAACTGAAGAGCAGAAACAGAGAGAATGACCATCCATGGAAGATTTGGCATTCATTGAGAAGTTTCCAAACATCATCAAGTGGGAGATTGTGAAGAAGCTTCAAGATTCGTGGTCAGTGGAGGTTCACAAAAACAAGAAGGAAAAGAGTTGAAATTTGTTCGTGGATGCTCAACAGCAAGATACGTGGAATACTTGGTGCACTGACAACTTCTATTTGTCCAATTAGTAACCCATTCGAAGTTGGTAGACAGAGTGTTTTTCACAACATACACTGTTGAAACCCTAAGAAGCTGGCATTATTATAATGGCACAACAACGATCCTAAGAAGAATGAGTTTTGGTACTTTCAGAATGGAATATCTCCCTCTCTGTAGTGGTTTGAAAGCCGAATTCAGAGATGTTGAGAAGAAGGAAGTAGAGGAGATGTTAGCTAGAGAATCTCTTAGAGACTGAAGCCCTCTCTGATACTATCATGTTGAGTACAGACCAACTGGTTGGAGCCAAACCCTGATGAATGACACAATCAAGAGGCAAGCGTTAGAACGAGTCCAGAGGTACGTGAGAAGAGAGAAGGCAAAAATCAAAGTTGAGAATGAGCTCGCAACAGAAGCCTCCTTTGACGCCCTAAAAGCACTCTTTACAAAAGTCCCCATGGCGACTCAAGGTCCTCTTCCTAGTCAGATTCGTCCTGGAAATATTGATGAGTGACAGGCCATCAAATGTAGTCCCATTGCCAGTTTTTAAGGGAGAGTACAATGAAGACCCTAATCTTCATGTAGTAGAATTTATGGTAGCATGTGTGGCTAACAATGCCAGAACCCCTGAGCATTGGTTAGCAATATTCCTCGCCACTTTCAAGGGCACGGCGTTTCAGTGGTATGAGAGACAAGCAGCACGAACTTTTGGCACATGGGACGACCTAAAGTTGGCCTTCCTCACTAAATTCAGACGTGAAGGTTTTGAAGAGCGAATGTGAGAGGAGTTCATGAACCTAAGTTAGTCCTCTGAAGAAAGAGTAGAAGCTTATGTCTCGCGAATGGAATCCATCCTGAAGAGATGGACTAACCATCATTTGGACGAAGGCATTCAGAAAGAAGTGTTTCTTAGAGGCCTACAACCAGAAGTTCGCAAGTTCATGGAATTGAGAAGACCAGTCAATCTACAAGCTGTAGTGGAATGTGCAAGATTGTATGACGAAGTTGAAGCAAGGCTGTCAATGACTCCAGGAGGAGGAATCTTACCTCCTCCCATGCCAGGAATGGTATACCCACCAAATGCAGTCCCAAGGACAGTTAACCCACTATGGTCACCACAGACGACAGTGCCTCAAATGATGGTTCAACCACAATAACAGTGGCCTCAAACAATTCCTCCAATGGCGACTCAACAACAGTGGAATCCTACCAACTAGAATCAACAACCCCAAGTCTCAGCAGGAGCTCTAAATCAGAGCCAGAACAGAGGATCTTGTGGATCAACCCAACCAGTGTATGCAGTAATTACAGAAGCTTCCCAAAACCCTACTAGAAGTACTTCAGGAGGTGAAAATCTGAAGGACTACTTATCCAACTCAGTTGCAAGTATCAAGAAGAGCTTCTGGATGTGATTACAGAGAAGCTACAGACACTGAAGGTGAATACCGCTAATATATCCACTCTTGCGAGAGCTGGAAGAGATGTGATGCGCTCTAATACATGGTGCAGAAAGTGGCATCAAGCAGGACATTTAGCCACTAAATGTACCCGAAAACCAACCATTTCCCCAGCAGGCTGGAGAAGTGTGTGGATCCTATCAAAGATTATGACTTGGTCAAAGACCTAGACACTTTTAAACTAGACCTAACATTCTGACAGTTGCTGATGCTGTCTCCCAGCTGTCAAAAGAAATTCAAAAGCATCTTAACAAGAAGATGTGGACTAAGGATCTCTCCTTCAACAGCGACCAAGAACAATAAGGTCTCGGAGCCTGTAAAGGAAGTAGATGTGGCTAATGCCTTCCTAGATCCTGGAATCCCAGAGATTAGTGTATGGATAGAAGGATGCTTTATTTCAAATGCATTGATTGATGAAGGCTCATCAATAAACATAATGACGGATGTGACAATGAAGGACTTAGGGTTGCAAGGAATTCAACCTACATAGTGGCTTATCAGATTGGCAAACCAAAGCAGAATTAAACCGTTGGGCATCCTCCCATATGTAAAAACAACCATTGCAGGAAGAGACTATTGGTTGACATATGTGGTGGTCAAACCATATTCTTATGGGACCTCATACCCTTTGTTATTGGGAAGACCTTGGCTTTTTGAAGCAAGAGTCAGGACCGACTGGTTCAAAAGAACCCTGACCCTAGGCAGAGGACCCAACAAAGTGGTGTTGAAGTTGTATGGATCGTAAAAAGGCAATGGATCCACATCCATCGAAGTCATAACTGACTCCTCCAATGAGGTAACTGATGGTACATCAGGAGATGAAGAGACTGTTAAACAGATCTTTCCCAGGAAAACAGAGGCACAGTCCCTAACAGTGGGCACTGTAAGCCAACTACCAAGGGAAGCAAAATCCTTGTCCATGGGAGAATACATCTTGCCTCAACTAGAATTAACTTCTGAAATCACCTATGGCAGTGAAATAGAAGCATGGATGTATTGTTCTCCCTGTTACATGACGCAGAGACAGAGCAAAGGCAGAACAAATACAGAGTAGTAACAGATACAGAGACAGAGCAGAGGCAGAACAGAGACAGAGCGAATACAGAGACAGTAACAGACACAGAGTGAGAGCCAAAGCCAGAGGCAGAAGCAGAGTTAGAAGCTGTGACAGAAGCAAAAGCAGATGCAGAGGCAGAAGATATGTTCTTCTCCTACAGAGCCTCTACAGAAGTAGAGACAAAGCCTCTAGAGGAAGAGGATGAAAATGATGAGGAAGAAAATGAAGCAGATTATGAAAGTGCAGATGAAGAATTTCCTCTAATAGTGGATGATCTTGTTGATGTCCCTACAGAGACCTCAGAGACCGAAGATCTCAGGGTGCTGGATGGAATGACCATGGTTCCATTTGGGTTAATCAATGGACCACAAAGTATGCAGAATCTGTATAAGCAATAGATTAAAAGCATAAAAATTAAGTTCACTAGTGGCTCCTGTCGCCCTGACCATTCAGTCCAGAGAAAAGATGATGATGATGCTCCTTGTCAACAGAAGCCAAAGCCCAGAGCCACGGTCTCTAGAAGGTCCGTGGTATGTGATATTCCTGGACACATCTTCGGAAGATGAATCCCTAAGTCCAGAAGAGATTACCACTCACACAGAAGCAAACAAAGCTCTGATACCCTTTCAGCAACCTCAACAAACAAATGAGTCATCTATTCAGAAGGAGGACACTGGTTCTAGCGGAATATCAGACGAGGATGCTACTCTCTTAAAAGAGTCAGACCTCTATCGAGAAGCAATCCGTGGGACATTTATCCGCGAAGTGGAAGGTGAAAGACAAGTAACATTCCTGGATATTGACGGTACTGAACGTCACCTGAAAGTGGGTCTCAATCTTCCAGAAGAAGAATTATTGGTCCTGCGAGACCTACTCAAAGAGAACTTAGATGTGTTTACTTGGTCATACAAAGACCTAAAGAGGATTGATCCCACAGTATCTCAACATCACATTGACCTAGAGCCTGATGCTAAACCTGTAAGGCAAACACAAAGGCAAATGAATCCTAATTATTCTGCTCTGGTGAAGGTTGAATTATTGAAACTTCTTGAAGCAGAGTTCATTTATCCCATGGCCAATAGTGAATGGGTTTCGCCCATTGTGGTAGTACCCAAGAAGAATGGGAAACTTCGAATATGTGTAGACTTTCAAAAGCTCAATTTGAAGACAAAGAAGGATCATTTCCCTATCCCTTTTACACACCAACTGTTGGATACAGTGGCAGGCCATGAGTTGTATTCCCTCTTGGATGGATTCGGCGGATATAACTAAGTCCAAATTGCAGAAGAGGACCAATCTAAAACAACCTTCACCACAGAATGGGGGACTTATGCCTATACAATGATGCCATTCGGGCTCTGTAATGCTCCTACCACCTTCCAACGAGTAATGATGACTGCCTTTCAGAATCATTTGCGTAATTTCATTGAGGTGTATCTTGACGACTTCTGTGTCTATAGCTTAATCCGCAAGCATTGGGGACACCTAGAGTAATGTTTTGATAGATGCCGAGAGTATGGGATTTCTCTCAACCCCGACAAATTTGTCTTTGGTGTCTCCTCGAGAGTTCTTTTGGGTCATATTGTCTCTGCACAAGGGATTGCAATAGACCCTGCAAAGATTGAAAAGATTGTCGCTTTAACAGCACCAACAAACCTCAAGTAATTGAGAGGATTTCTTGGCCATGTGGGCTACTACAAAAGATTTATTGCACACTTTGTAACCAAGGCAGCCCCTCTGCACAAGCTCGTAAGGAAAGATGCGGATTTTTTTTGGACTGATGATTGTGAAGAGGCCTTTAATACCCTAAAACAGTGCCTTATCCAAGCACCTATCTTGCAGCCTCTTGACTGGACGAAGGATTTTCACTTGCACACAGATGCATCAGTTGAAGGGCTAGGTGATGTCCTATGTCAAAAGGCCCCCTCTAAATTAGATCAATCAATATATTACGCAAGCCGAAAGGTCACTGATAGGGAACGGAACTACACAGTGATGACAGAGCTTAAGTGCTTGGCAATGGTGTTTACACTGAAGAAGTTTCGACACTATTTATTGTCAACACATTTTAAGTTCTACGTGGATCATGAAGCCTTGTCCTTCCTAATGAACAAAGCAGATGTTAAAGGACGATTGATGAGATAGTTACTCCTATTCCAAGAGTTTGATTTTGAAGTGATCACTAAGCCTGACCATTCCCATGTTCTAGCCGATCATCTATCACGGACCCCTCAACCAGAAAAAGAGGAACAGGATGATCCAGACCTTCCTGATGCTTCCTTGTTTCTAGTTGAAACAGTCGCTCCCTGGTATGCAAACATAGCCAACCTCTTGGCAACTCAACAGTACCCTTCTAGCATCTCAAGCTGTGAGAAGAAAAAGCTTATGTTAGAATCAACCCCCTACACTTTGCTAGGCGGTGCACTGTACAAGAGAGTCAAAGATGAAGTGCTGTGAAGATGTGTTGCAGGGGATGAAATCGGCATAGTATTGAAAGCATGCCATGACGAACCATGTGGTGGACACTTCACGGGAGAAGCGACAGCCAGGAAGGCTCTGTTGGCGGGATACTGGTGGCCGACCCTCCACAAGGATGCATATGACTACTGCAAAAGATGTGATACTTGTCAGTGAATGGGAAAGCCCACCAAAACAAGTGCCATGCCACTGCAACCCATTCTTCCCCTAAAGTCGTTCGAGAAGTGGGGGATTGATTTTGTGGGTCCCATTGATCTACCCACCAGACGGAAGCAGAATAGATACATCTTAGTATGTACAGATTATGTCACAAAGTGGTGTGGAGCTAAAGCTCTGAAGCGAGATGATGGTAACGGTGTAACCCTCTTCATGTACGAGAATATTATCACTCGTTTCGGCAGTCCCCTTGAGCTGGTAAGTGATAGAGGTACTCATTTCCTTAACAAAATTATGGAGGAGCTGACGGAACTGTATAAAATCCGCCATCGCAAGTCCACTCCTTACTACCCCAGAGCCAATGGCCAACTTGAAGTTACCAATCGCATCCTTTGCTCGATCCTGACAAGAACGATTGCCGCACATCGTCGCGACTGGGACAATCGACTTATAGAGGCCCTCTAGACATACAGAACCTCCCATAAGGCAGCCACAGGACAGACCCCTTTTCAATTAGTGTATGGTACAGAAGCTGTCTTCCCTGTTGAACTGGAATTGCCCTCTTTGCGAGTGGCAGTTAAAGAACGCTTGGAAGATAATGAGTCACTTCAACGCTGTCTCCTACACTTGGAATGCTTGGATGAGATACATCGGATGGCCCTACAATGCATAGAAACCACTCAAGCACGACGCAAGGCCTATCATGATAGTTTCATCAAGCAGAAGGAGTTCAAAGAAGGTGATCTTGTCCTAGCCTATGATTCGAGGTTTGGCAAGTTTCCTGGCAAGCTTCAACAATGGTGGATGTGCCCATACAAGGTACTTGCTGTCAATCCTAACAGCTCTGTTCAGGTGCAAACCGTTGATGCCTCTAATGATCCTTTCTTGATCAATGGCTATCATCTGAAGATGTACTTTCCTCCCTGGGGATCTTGACAATCACAGTCGACCTACCCTTTCCCTTTTGGGCGGTGCACTGTCCTTCTCATCGTGCTGCTGATAGCCCTTATGTTTCTCCTCATGAGGCGGTCTCGTTCTGCTAGCCCCCACAGATACCTCTCAACCCAACCTTGTTCTCTTCTTGTTTGATCCAACAACGGTGGCAAGGTTGGTCCTGACACATGGCATTTTTACCATTTTCTTTCTTAACAAAAAAAAAAGAAAAAGATAAGAAAAGAAAAAAAACAAAACTGTTATGGGAGAAAAGGAAGAAATTCCCTGTCATAACAGGCCTCATTCCAAGAAAAGGTGGAAACACCCTTGGGCGGGAAGCTAACTGTGGAAAAGGTGGCAACACCCCGCAGTTCAAGATAGCTGACTCACCAACAGAACCTCTTTAGTAAGTAATTCGAAGCCACCTCCCTTGGTGCGCTGTCTCTATAATATCAATCAGTTTGCCCTTGTTAACAGACGACTCTTCTTACAAATCATTGAAGTATGAGATTTGTAGGTTGCCTCCCTGGGCATGCCTCGTCTTCAAGATCCTGATGACAACAACAGCCGACATGATCTTCATCACCAACCCCTTGAGTGATCCGGGCTTTCATCCTAACAGGATGGGGATGTGCGTATGGGTTGCCCTCTGTATCTATCAAAGAGTGAGACAGAGGGTGAGGTGAGTGACCAGTCTTTCCCTTTAAATCAAATGCGAGGTGAGATGTGTAAACGGAGTGTTGCACGCACGAGATTTGATGTGTGAACGTGCCTTTATTGCTTTAGAACCCTGATTTGATGTGCCTTTATTGCTTCGGAACCCTGATTTGATGTGCCAGCCCTGTCCTACCCCTTCCCTCTGACATTTTTTCTTTTTACTTCATGTCGTTTCGATGCATGGTTTATCAGTTATTAATTTTTGCAAGTTTTCGGGCCCTTTTCGTGCATATTTTTCACATTTATCCATGTGAACCTGCCCTATTTTACCGGAATTCCAATTTAATTTGACAGTCGTGTCCTGCCAGCTTTTCCCCCACTTTTTCATTTTTCCTCCCCTCTCTTCGGACTGCCGGATTTTTAGTTATTAATTTTTTCGAGTGTTTTCAGATGTGTTTTTTCCATGAGAACCTCTCTTAATTTCCCCCAAACTGAGTTTTGATGTGCCAGCCCTGTGAATCTCTTTCTTTCGGACATTTTTCCTTTTTACTGTTCTCTATTCCGGTGCACAATTCTTCCCGTATTAATTTTCAAGTCCATTTTCAGGCCGTTTTTGGAGTTTTTCCCATGTGAACGCATCCTATCTTGCTCGAAACTGTGTTTTTCCATGACAGGGTTGTTAGACACATTGTTCTGCACAATTTTTCTTCTTTCTGCACTTTGTTACAATGCGCGAATTTATACTCGTATGTGTTTTCGGGTTTATTTTTTACGATTTTTCCATGTGAACCCTGATTTTGCCCTGGACCCGGTGTTGCATTTTTTCATCATTTTCTCCTCGTCTCCCGGCACATTTTTTCTTCTTACGATTTTTCGATCCGATATACGGTTTGGGTTTTATTAATTTTTCTTCATTTTTGCCGTGTGGCCGCGTTTCTCGTGTCTCGCGTGAACGTGCTTGTTTCTGGTTTTACGCGCCTCGGGACGCCCCCGTGGCGTCTGTGGCTCGCGCATCGCTGTCCCTGCCCCGTTTGATCCCGTCATTGGAAATTTTTTTTACCCCCACCCGCGCATGCGTTCTTTTTCACACCTATATTCAATTTATTTTTATTTTTAAAAACACAAAAAACAAAAACAAAAACAAATTTAAAAAATCAAACACCCTACAAACCAAATACACAATATAAAACAAAATATATTTTAAGAAAAAAAAACAACTAACAAACACACCCATGAAAAAAAAAACAAACCAAAGAAACCACCCATTCCACCAAATTAAATTAAAATAATAATCATAATCATTTAAAAAATATATTTTTAAAATATACAAAACCAAAAAAAAATTAATTTTTTTAAACACAAAAACAAACAACAACACCCAAAATACTAATAATATTTAAAAACAAAACAAAACAAAAGACAAAAGAAAAAAACAAAAAAAAGAAGAAAAAGCAAAGAAAGAAAGAAAGAAAGAAGAAAAAAAAAACCTAACTGCCTTACCTGCGCACCCATCGGCTCCCTCCACGTCGCCTCCCTCCACCATCTCCATTTCCTCCTCCCCCTGCTGTTGCTCAGCTCCCTCCTCGTCGCCTCCGTCCACCATCTCCATCTCCTCCTCCCCCAGCTGTTGGTCGGCTCCCTTCTCGCCCTCCCTCCCTTCGCCGCCGCCTGGCCCTGCCTCCTCCTCGGCGCTCTCCTCCACCACCTCTCCACCCTCCTGTCGACGCCATCACCTCCTCCTCTTCAGGCCCTGCCCACCTCTTCTTCCTCCTCCACGGCGCTCTCCTCCACCGTTGGCCCGCCACGCCATCCTCCTCCTCTGCCGTGCGACGACCAACATCCCTCTCCCCCCTCTGCCCCCGTTTCTGCCCCTTCTCCTCCCTTGTCTTCCCACTAAGTGGCCGTTCTCGGTATAGGGGTATGCTAGCGGGTATTCATGCGCGAGAACGTGCTTCCGACTTGTCCATGCGGTGGGGTATTGCAGTCAACCGTTCACACGCAGTCATCCTTCGCTGTTCACACGCAGTCCGAGTACCGCCTTTTTTTTTCCAACCCGCAAAATACATAAAAACACATAAAAATACACACAAAACACATAAAAATTCTAAAAATTCATTTAAAATTCAAAAAAATTACAGAAAAATTTCTAAAAATTTTTCAACATTGCTGAAATCATTTGAAATATTTTTTTAAGTGGAAATTTAAGAAAATAAATTGCAAAAAATTCAACATTTTAAAATTACTTCAAAAATGCATACAAAATGAGTAAAATTTATTAAAAATTGTTAAAAATTCAAAAATAAATCCAAAAAATTTTCCAAAAAACTCCACAAATCCCCATTGCCCCTTTTGCCAATAATTTCTCAATTAAAAATGTTTCCATCAATGGCCAAAATATTATTTGAAGTCAAAAACCCTAAATTTGATACTTCTCCTCATGAAAATTCATTTTTAAATTCTAAAAATTAGTTGAAAAATCATGGATAAAGTACAACACATTGTTGGATTGCTGAAATTTCACCCTTACACTTCACAACATATTCATGTGTCCTATATCTCGATTTAATTACTTTTTTAAAAAATAAAAAAAATTAACAAAACAAATAAACCAAACAATATACACAATACAAACACCTAAAATTCAAAGATGAAAAAATAATAATAAATAAAAAATAAACAAAATAAAAACTAAAATAAAAATCAAACAAAAACAATGAGGTGCTTTATTTATTCCAATTTTAGTGGTTTTTTTTAAATTAGATTCCTTGCATTTGGGGACTACTCCGTGCGCCTTCAGTCTATTGCATACGCACCCCTACCAGGTATTTATTTGTGAGCTTTATTCATTTTTATCATCCCTTAATCACAATTAATTGCTAAAATGAACTATATTCACCC
The DNA here is from genome assembly GCF_053477565.2 of Lygodium microphyllum. Classification (NCBI taxonomy): domain Eukaryota; kingdom Viridiplantae; phylum Streptophyta; class Polypodiopsida; order Schizaeales; family Lygodiaceae; genus Lygodium; species Lygodium microphyllum. The sequence continues at coordinate 22,733,736 of NC_141149.1, read as the reverse complement.
ACTTTTCCACGCGCATTCGCGCTAAACACACAATGTTTCTAATAATTAAAAATCAACCAGTCGTTTACTTTGCACGCGCTACGTGCGCTTAAGAGGCACCTTAATTTTTAATAAAAATGAACCAGCCGTCATAACAAAGCTCGCGCTTGTAAAAAAAAATCACCATTAATTTTTAATTAAGGAATTTGCATTTAGAGACCCCAGTCTGGGAATTGTAGTCTAGGTTTTGTTTAAGCACCGCTTCACCCTAATAAATTGTAATTAAAATTTTAAGAAGGAACCGTCGTTTTCTTATTAAGATTTATCACCTAATAAAATGTCACCCATTGTTAATAATTTCTTAAAATGAACCCTTCATTAAAATAATTTTCCCTCACTGCACTTTTTTCTCCCTTTTTAATAAACACGCTTCATGGGATATGCGTAAAGTTCTCTTAGTAGAGCTGAAATTGTTGGTCAAGGTTATGGTTAGGTCCTGATTAGATTTTTATGGTATTATGGTTTGTTTATGTGTTACGATTACGGGTACGGTTTGTAGTTTTTCTTTCTTTCTTACCTGATACGGGGTTTTGGGTGCCTATTTATTGCATCCCATGAAGTTTTTGGTCGCATATGTGTCGAGGTCATGCCGAATGTTTTCTAGGATGTGGATTGTTTGGGGTGGTAAATTGGTTAGTTACGTCTATGTGTGTGTGTCCTTCTTTTGATCGATTTCTTTTTTATAGCTATTTTGGTTGTTTTGCAGGCATTCTTTGTGATTGTCTGTGTTTATGGTGTGTGTGTTTTTCATCTGAATGGCGTCTCACGCTCCTCCTCCTATCCAGTATGTCTCGCTGATCAATAGGGATTATTCTTCCCTATTGGCTTTTGAGCTGATAGCGAAAGCAGGACTTGCGACTTTCGTGGCTGCTTCATTCCCATTGATTCTAGATGATCCATCCCTGTGTGATGAGTTTCTTGCATCATACAGCAAGAAGTCGGGCCTGGTTCATGGTGCTTCCATGGTATTGACACCCCGAGGGTTGGGGAAGGCTTTGTCTCTTCCCTACAAAGGAGAGCCCTTTGTTACAGCTAGACAATTATTCTTCACCGATGAGATTTTCAAGCTGTTGCAGAAGCAGACCAAAGAGATTCTGGATGTCAAGAAAGTGATAAACACTTCAGGAGTATCTTTTTCCATGATCACTGATCCTCGTTGGAAGTTAGTCTCCCAGTTCCTTCAAGACAGGTTTATGCCTGCCAAAACACCATCCCATTATTTGTTCAAAGAACTCTTCACAGCTTCCAAGATCGTGTTAAAAGGGGTGGCTATTGATTGGAGTACTTACCAGCTTACAAAGATGGACCAACATTTTGTCAAAGTAACTAGAGGGAATGTCACAAATGTCACCTATAGTTCCTACCTATATGCTTTCTTGACATACTCAGGCCTTAAGAAGGGTGTGCTACCACCTCCTCCATCTGATCCAGTACCTCCCCCTCCACCTTTAGAAGAGTCAAAACCTATTGACATAGAGGATCTTGATTCTTCTCCTCCACTGGTCATTCAGTGGAAGCGCTTGAAGCATGTGCCAGATAAAACTCCCTCAGTCATTCCTTCAGTCACAATTCCTGCTACTTATGGCAGTGACCTCCCTGCTTACCTCACATGTAACAATTTATTCAGGGCACATAGAGAGGGTTCCTTGGACATATCAGTCCCGTCACTGAACAGTTTAGTGTCAGGAGATGCTATTCCATTCCTTTGTAATGACATCCAGAGTTCGATTGAACTCTCAGCGACAGCTTGTGTTCAACAGCTGTATGCTTCTTTCTATGAAGAACTGATGCAGTCCAAAGACCAGTTGTATAAGGCAACCTCAGAGTTAGCCTCTGCTAAAGACACTCTTCCAGATCTGTTTAAGCAGATGGAGCAGCTGACCCAAATGATTGAGACCCAGAGAGAAGAAATATATTCTTTGAAGATTCAGTTAACAGAAGCTTAGTCAGAGGTCACTAAAGTCTCGGAGGAGAAAGAGAGAATGTCCAAATAAGCTCAAGAGTTTCAGACTCTTTTAGATGCAAAACTATTAGCCTTACAGACTGCTCATAACACAGTGGAATTACAAGCTTCCCAAATTAAGCAGTTGCAAGACCAACTAGCACAGTCATGGTCCGTTCCTCCAAGCCCCAATGTTCCTATTATTCCTTCTATCTCTAAGTAGGACTTGGCAGTTCTCTAGAGACATGCCACGTTGTGTCCATTGTTTCAAGATAAAGTGGAAAGATTGCAGTCCAAGATGGATTTGTTATGGTCTACATTTGAGAACTTTCAAGAGTATGTTCCTCCGAACCATTCTTTTTCTGTCCACTATCAGTTGCAGAAGTCGGCCTTCTATATGAAGCTTTCAACGATGGATCTTCCTCTTCCAGAGGATGGTTGGAGTGGGGCTTGGTCTTCTAAGTTGCTGACAGAAGTGGTCCATATGGTGTTTGAAGATTTTGTGACGATGGATACCATGTTGCTGTCTTACATGTATCTACAAGGAGATCTGTTGATTTCAAATGATGTAGATTTCGCCTAGTATGTGGGGGATGTGGTTTTGCAAGCTGTTTTGTATGTCAACTATTTGGAGTTGCGGATAGATGAAATGTTCCAGTGTTATTCCTCAAAAGTGGCTACTTGCCCTGACAATTCATGGCACTCAATGATTGATTCTGTGGTCCTAAATCGACGTCAGAATACAGCTTCTACCTATGTGCAGAGCACTAACCAACTGAGGGTGGATCTCCTAGCTTATCTTTCCAAAAACCATCCAGTTGATTCATCCTTTTTTAATGCCTATCAGAGAATATCTGTTTTAGGTCCCTCTGTTCCTAGCCTATTGTACTATCAACAAATGGCTCATCGCTATGATACCTATCTTTCCTTTTATCAAACCAATTCAGCAGCTATCTTACCTCTTCTTTTTCACCCTCAAGGTTTTCCTCAAATTCCTATATTTACCTATTGTTCTTTCATCGAAGATCTAGTTTTTTTCCCTTTTCCACCATGTCCTTCTCCATCTATCCATATACCTTCTACTTTTCATGTTTATCAATTGACACCTTTCCTAACTGATTCACTTAAATTTTTAGCTACTCCTTCTTTATCTTATTCCTCCTTTTATGATTTTGCCTACCCATCTCTTCATCCACTTTTACTTATTCCACTTCCATCTCCTGCCACTTCTATTTCTCAACCCCCTCAGTTGGTTAGTGAGTACGAAGGATTTGATCAGCAAATTCCCAGAAGAAGATAATGGAGCTCGACTGATTCTCTTACGGGACCTCAAATAAACTGGCCATTATTTTCAGGGGACTAGACTACTGCTAGTCAAGCATACCATAATTACCTTCATTTTACTCACCAATATTCACAATCTTTAGATCCTTCTGTGAGATTGACAGCTCATTTTGCTTGGTATCTAGCATATATGCATAGGCATTCCCATAATGATCAAAAGTCCATTCCAAAGCTTTGTATGAATGTCAATGTGAACATTGATCTCCAACAGTTGGATGTCTTATATTTTCATGCCCTATGTCTCCCTAGAAGATACCTTGTTTTGCTAGAAAGGATGTGCTGCCTGCAGTTCTTTCAAAATCCTCCCAAGACATTTGTAGATGAGTCTTTTTCCATGGATCGTTTTCGAAACCACCAAGCCTTCAAAAGGAATCACCTTCATTGATGCCTTTGCAATGTATTTTGGATGATTCTCAATGATATATATCTCTCTTTTTGGAGGTGTCATTCAGATGGTTGTGTTCGTGTTTGTGTGTGTTGTCATAATCGTATGTGATGAGTTCGTGTTGATTGAGAATAGCTCTTTTCAAACCATTGATGGTGGATGGACATCATATGGTGAAAAGCTAAAGAAAAACCTCTTATATCCTTTACAAATTTGTTCTGACTTCCAAATGATTATCAGATGAGTTAATGAATAGTGAAGTTTTCCTTTAGAAGTTTTTTTAAAAGATACAAGTAATAAGTTGGGGTCGTGGTTTAGCGAGATTGTTGAAGATCCTACGGAAGATAAAATTGAGCTCTTTAATGAACTTATATTCTTCTTTTCCTTAGGTCGTGATGACGCTTCCTTTCTAAGTGTGGGGATATGTTGAGAGTGGAAAAAGACTGAATTTTTTACTGATTTTTGTTGTTTTTGAGGTCTGAATGATTGATTTTTGATGGATTTAGAGTGATGTGTGGTTGATAATGGAAGTGTTTGAGAGTGTTTTGGATGATATTGATTATGTTTTAGAAGCTCATGATGATTCTCAGTAGAGATATGAAGTTCTGTGATGTTCTGATTGGTTTTGTATACCTTCTGTATAGCTTCTGTTTTGTTCTAATTGTCTTCTGTATGAAGCAAAGATTGATGATTGATGAAGATTGAGATCTTTTGGAAGCCTATTGAATAGTTTTTGATAGTTTGGAATGGTTTTAGTATGATTTATGAGGTTTTGATGACCTTCTGTAACCCTCTGTAGAGCCTCTGTCTCTGCTCTGTAACTGTTCTGTAGCTGCTCTGATACTGTACTGTACTGTTCTGTAGACCTTCTGTAAGTGTTCTGTAGAATGTATGTGTGACTTTGGAAAAGTTTTCTAACTTTTGGAAAGGATGAATCTAAGTTCAAAAGAGCTAAACCAAATGGAAGAAGTAGCTACTGAAGACTGAAGAGAAGACTGAGTGATAGTGACAGTAGTGAGTTGTGAAGAGACACTGTAGTGGCTCTGGTGCCTCTTCATATCAGACATACCTCTTGGGAGGTGCATCCACGACCTAAGAAGGATTATTGAGAGTTATTATGAGAGTATTGTAGTGAGGATATGATGTACTATTGATGGAGAGAGAGAGAGAGAGAGCTAGAGATAGTCAATTCTATCAAAACAGTGTAACTGTATATGAGAGATTGATAGAGAGAACTATGAAGACATTGAAGATGAATACTATGTGATTGATTTTCATTCAAAGATGGTGTATTCTTCTATGTTCTTGTTCTATTGGTGGATTCTATGAAGATATTGAAGATTATGATTGATTCTATCAAATCTGTGGGAGATATCTACTATGATGCTGCGTGAAGATTTGTTGTTTCCTTTGTTTTGATCATCAAAAGAATGAAATAAAAGCTTGTTGATGTTACAAGATAGATTTTCTTGCAGTAGAATCCCCTTTTCCTTGGTGTTCCTCTTGGGACTCCAGCTAGTGTGGAGTGGGGGTTGAGTCGAATAAGGCCCATTGGCGCTCTTGGGGAGAGTGGTTGATGTTCAACTAGTATAGGGCAGGGGTCTTATGGAGGGATTGGTCAGTGTGGAGTGGGGGACTGAGTCGAATAAGGCCCATTGGGGCTCCTGGGGAGAGTGGGTGAGGTTTGGCCAGTGTGGAGCGGGGGTTGAGTCGAATAAGGCCCATTGGGGCTCCTAGGGAGAGTGGTTGAGGTTCAGCTAGTGTAGGCGGGGGTCTTATGGAGGGATTGGTTGCATGAATGATGCGAGAGCTCAAGAGAGGCTCACCCTAACTATTAGAAGGCTTACTAATCTTGAATGTGGAAGCGAGAGGGATATCCTTAGTTCCAAGAATACCCTCTGGGCCATGAAGTGGGTCCAATGGTGCAGGATGTTGCGATTTGCGCTTGGACTCATTTGTCTTATCTTGTTCAGTAATCGATCCTCCTCAAAAGTATTTTAGCAAATGAAGTCCTGTGAGGTTCTTTAGTGAACACATCATACAAGTGCAAAACCATAAAATCCGATGATACCTTATGGGAGACTTTGCAAAATTTGACTAGTTTTTTGTTGAAGGCATTTAAGTCAAATGTAGGCCACGATCTTAGACAAAAGAATAAGTTTGGCAAGTAAATTGCTAGAGGCAATGTGGAGGTTGAAAATGCTTTTGATATTTTGAAAAATTATTGGAGGATTCTTAGGGAGTTGAATGTATCATTGCCATTCACTTCGAGGTTGGTTGCTATGTGTTGTGTTTTGTATAACTATGTTCAAATCAAAGGGGAGTCAGAGCCTTATAAGTAAGAAGATCCACAGTTGAATGGAGAGACCGCACTAAGGTGGCAAATGGTGAGCAAGCAAAGGGCTATGGGCCTCTAAATGAGGATGGCGTTGTAGGAGGACTTTATCCAAAGTCTCTCTGAGGGAACAATTGTCTTGGTATGCATGCTTATTTGGCATATAAATAAAATTTGTATTGTAATTGTAACTTTGACAAGCACATATGGATTGACACGTCTTCTCATTTTTCTCTAGGATGATTGATGGAGAGGACACACTATCACATGTATACACTTGTAAATTCTTGTCTTACATGGCACATATGTAGGTAGTTGCATGGATGGTAACAAACATTGGAGCATGGATAATTTTCGGGTGTAGGATGGAAGGGAGGGGGCTAGGGAAAGTGGGAAATTGGTGATGGTGGAGAGCATTGGTGTTTTCTTTGTAGGATGCATATGCATTTGTGTGTGTTTTTTTTTTTTTTGCATTGCACTTGTGTTGAGTGTAGCTAAATTTGGGGTGAGAGGGGGGGCGCAGGGGGGGGGGACTTCTTGGATGAGTGGTGAGAACATGCCACTGTGCGAAGTTCAATTCCTTACAAGCTCGATATCGGAGGCATTGTTGCGAGTGTAGTACTATGTGCCATGTCCATAAAGTTAATTGAATTGGTGTGTGGCTTTTTCTAATAGGAGCGTTTGATGTGCATTCGTATAATTACATTTTGATTGTGGTTGAATTTTAATTTTAATTTAAATAGTGTTAGAGTGTTTGATGTTTATTGGTGCAATAATATTTCAATTGTAATTAACAATTAAGTATATTTTAATGTAATGGTAGCATAGATATTTCCTAACACTTTCAAAGCTTAATATTACAAATCGTATTTGCAAAGTTGATTGTTGAAAAGCTTATTATGACAAAGGTTTTTGCAAAGATTAATACAAGAGTTTTGTCAATGTGATTTAATAACAAGGCTTATTGCAAAGTTTAAAGGCTAGAGACACTTTCACACCCAAAGAATGGGTTTTCAAACTGTTAGCAGATCATGGTGACCCCTCCATGTGCTTGGGGACTCACAATAGCTAGTTGTCCCAATAAAATCCCCACAAACCTTTGGGTTGCCTTTTTGAGGCGATGTGCTAGATATTTGCTTGGTAGCAGGTAATCTGCATGACCAGAATCTAGATTTCCCTTGTGGCTGCCGGAACTCATGTGCTAAGGGCGGGTACACATTACCTCGGACGGCTAGGGCAGCATTCAATCAGTCCTATTTTACCTTTACACACTAAAAACACAAGAAGCTCTACATAACAGGAGGGATGGCTTAGTGGTATTAAAGCTTTGACACACACCTATTGGGGGAGGTTTCAATTGCAGGAGGGATGGCTTAGTGGTAGTAACGCTTTGACACACACCTATTGGCGGAGGTTTCAATTATTGTCATGGGCCATGGCCTGTAAAAACATGACATGTCATCAGCGGACACTTCTTTTTTCACAAAATGGCCATCCACATCGCGGTTACAGGCCGTCCACATCGCGGTGTGTAACCGACCTAAGGCGATTCGATGCCAACTTTTGTATCCTTTACTTTATGTGCTTGGGTGACATGTGACCATTGGGTGCGACGGGGCTCTTGGTGATTCGTGAGTGCATGAACTACGCGCAAACTCGCGGTGTGTTGCTGGTAGGGGTCCAGGGGGACTCAATGAATGGCAAATGCATGCCAGCCGCACGCACGAGGGACGGGCCCCTCCAAAACAGCTGCTGCTGCTGCAACCAACCACCACTTCCGACCCTGATTCGATGCTAGCGCGGTAGTAATAAGTAGCTGTGTGTTACACTTCTCCTTCTTCTTTCTCCACAGACAAAATTATCCTTCTTCTTGTAGGTAGTCGCGGTAAAGGCCCCCTAGCCCTAAACGTGCCAGCCTCTCTCTCTCTCTCTCTCTCTCTCTAGAGTCTCTGTCTCTGTCTCTCTCTCTCAAGACTCACAGCTGGACAACAATATTCTGGTTGGCAGATAGGCCTAGGTGATGTTTTGAGGCTAGCCTAGAACCTGGTATCCACATTGAGACTCTGAGAGAGAGAGAGAGAGAAAGAGAGAGAGAGAGAGAGCTCCAGAGAGGTGTGTGCCGCCTTTGCGACATTGCTCTCTGGCGGGAATCACCGGGCAGAGAGAGAGACAGAGAGAGAGGGGGGGCGGGGCGCGGCACGGTGCACGCTCTGTCAACCTACATTGTCTCTCTTCTTTTTCCTCGGGTCGAGCCTCTAGGCTTTCTCTTCGCCCACATTGAAGAGAGGGGATGCTCTTTACTCTGTTTAAGCAGCTGCAGATAATCAAAGGGCCCAGCTCGCACCACATTTTTAGGCCAACGCCCTCTTTGCCGTGCAAGAAGAGGACCGACGACAGCCCGATGATGCTTCCCTGAAGCTGGAGCTTCTTAGAAGAAAAGCAGAGCTTTGTCAGAAGAAGACACAAGAGTGGTTTGCCTTCATGCAAGAAATGGCGAAGATCAGCTGCAATGACCGAAGTCTGTTCGGGCATTCAAAGGTTTTGTGCCGCATGTACTGCATTCTCTCATTGTTTTTGTTCTTCCATGGCGTCATGGCAGCGACCGCATTCAAAGCCAAAGATGAATTTAGGATAGCATGTGGGGCTCCTGGCAATGTGACAGACGAATTAGGCAGAATGTGGGTCGGAGACGGCAGTGCCGGAGGGGGCAGTGCTTATCTCAACCTCAACCAAGCTAAGGATGTGGTTGCCTCAACCTCTATCCAAAATGTAAACCTTCCTGGCACTGTCCCTTACCTCTCTGCGCGCATTTTCATCAGCCCAGCCTCATACTCGTTCCCTGTTCACCCTGGCCGGCACTGGATTCGCCTCTATTTCTATCCTTTTGCGCATCTGAACTATGACCCCGCCAACGCCATTGTCACTGTTCAGACAGACTCATACACGCTTCTCAGTAACCTGAGTATCTCTGATGAGATTTCAGCCCTCAACTTGGCTTTCCTGTTCAAAGAATTCTCTGTCAATGTCACATCTGGTTTTCTGACTCTGAATTTCATCCCTGGCAAAGCTCCTAATGCATATGCAATTGTGAATGGGATTGAGATCATGTCCATGCCAGATGATATGTTTCAGTCCATCCTTGATGGTGTGGGAATTGGAAATGTGCCTTACCCTGTTCCAGGCACAACATTGGAGACTGTGCATCGTCTAAACGTTGGAGGTCAAGCCATCCTTGCAAGTGATGATGATCTAGGAAGAGACTGGTATACAGACCTCGCTTATGTCCCTTTTGCAGCACAAGGTGTAGCAAGTGCTGTCATGGATCCCATTTCTTATGGATCTCTCGACAACTACACTGCCCCGCAAGATGTCTACAGATCAGCTCGGTTCATGACGAATGATAATGCCATCAACCTGCAGTTCAATCTCACATGGAACTTCTCTGTTGATCCCAACTTCACATACTATGTGCGCTTGCATTTCTGCGAGCTTGTGTATGACAAGATCAACATGAGAGTGTTTAACATCTTCCTCAACAGCGAGCTTGCCATGTCCAATTACGACGTTGTTGGTGCTGCAGGTAATGAGTTTGAGGCCACAGTCCGTGATTTTGCTCTCATTCTCCGGGATGCTGCTTCTGCTATTACGCTGCAGCTTCACCCCTCAAATAGCACTGCACCAAGCAACTTCAACTCCATCCTAAATGGACTAGAGATATTCAAGATGAATGATTCCTCGGGGAACCTCCAAGGTCCTGCCCCACAACCCCTAGGAGCAAACATGTTGTCTAAAGCCTCTCCCGCCAAGTCGTCTTCATCAATCAAGATGTCTATAATAGGTGGAATTGCAGGTTCTTTGGCTGCTGTTGCTGCCGTTGCAATTGTTTTTGTATGCTTTCTGCAACAGAGAAAGAAAGGTGAGGACGGTGGTAGATCGCCAGCATGGCTTCCTCTTCCTGTTAATGGAGGGAATTCACATTCGATGCTCAGCAAGCTTTCAACAACCTCACGGAAAAGTGGCACTGGCAGCTATGTCTCCTCTGCTCCTTCTAATCTGTGCCGCTATTTTTCATTTGCTGAGATTCTTGAGATCACCAACAATTTCGAGGAGACACGGGTGCTTGGAGTTGGTGGGTTTGGAAAGGTGTACAAGGGCGTGTTGGAAGATGGCACCACAGTAGCTGTAAAGAGAGGAAATCCATCTTCTGAGCAGGGTGTGACTGAGTTCCAAACGGAGATTGAGCTTCTGTCGAAGCTCCGACATCGCCATCTAGTCTCTCTCATAGGCTTTTGCGAGGAGCATTCAGAAATGATTCTTGTATATGACTACATGGCTAATGGTCCATTGAGAGGGCATCTCTATGGTGCCGGTCTCCCTCCTCTCTCATGGAAGCAGAGGCTGGATATATGCATTGGTGCAGCAAGGGGCCTCCATTATCTACATACAGGTGCTGCTCATGGTATCATTCATCGGGATGTGAAGACTACCAACATTCTGCTGGATGAAAGTTTAGTTGCAAAGGTCTCAGACTTTGGGCTTTCCAAAACAGGCCCAACACTTGAACACACTCATGTGAGTACTGCTGTGAAAGGCAGCTTTGGATACCTCGATCCCGAGTATTTCCGCAGGCAGCAGCTGACAGAGAAGTCAGATGTATATTCCTTTGGTGTAGTCTTGCTCGAGGTGCTATTGGCGAGGCCAGCTATCAACCCGACACTTCCCAGAGATCAGGTGAACATGGCAGAATGGGCAATGCATTACCAGAAGAAGGGCATGCTTGATCAAATAATGGACCCTTACTTAACGGGAAGGATAAGCAAAGGCTCCCTCAACAAGTTTGCTGAAACAGCTGAGAAATGTCTGGCAGAGTCAGGGCTTGACAGGCCAACCATGGGTGATATACTGTGGAACTTGGAGTATGCTTTGCAGCTGCATGAGAGCTCACCAGAGAAGGAGTTGGAGAACAGCAACCCTAAGGTGAAAGAGATCCCTGTCAAAGCTATTCCAGATGTGGAGGTTCCAGCTATGGGTGCAGGCAAGAAGATGGACAACGGTTTAGGTACCATTCACAGCACAGCATTCAGTGAGGATTCAGATGAAGCCACGGCTAGTGCAGTGTTCTCTCAGCTGGTTAATCCCCAGGGGAGGTAAGAGATGCAGAGTGTCAGTCAGATGGTGGATTTTGGCAGAGTCTCCTGGAGTGCTGACAGAAGACTAACTTATTCGATAAGTGGGTTTGGTAGTATTGCAGTAAGTTTTTATAATGCAGCCATTCCTTCTTGAATAGCAGTGGCAAACCAAATGCGGTGCCCTGGTGCTCTCACAATTTACCTATTTAAAAGGAAAAAGAAAAGGTGTGAGCTGGCCCTGCCTGTCCTCTCATACTAGTATATATACTTATGAAGGCATACCAAATGCAGGGAGGCCATGGCTCCTCTCAATCCCTCTCTTCAAGCTGAGCGGGCCATGGCTGTCTTTCATATAGTTGTACTTACTTACGACCAGCTTTAGATTGCCAGAGTGGGTGCGTCAAGCGTTTGTTTAGTAGGTTGGCCTTCTACTTAAGAAGAAAGGCAATATTAGTCCCTCAGTTTGAATGAAGTTGGACCCCCTTGGAATCCCTTAGCTAAGAGTGCTATCAACATGTCTGTTCTGTTCCTTCTTTCTCCGTCGACGAGGCTTGTCGTCACTGTTTGCTCAGGTTTGTTGGCGGACCCAGAAGAAGAAGAAGAAGAAGAAGAAGACGACGACGACGACGAAGCAGAGGCAGCAGCAGCACAGCAGGAGAGACAGTTGGGTTTTCGAAATTGAACGTTTTAAGCTTTGTTTGTATCACAGACTCGTGCATGTCATTCCCACATTCGATTTATTCTTTCAACATTCTTTCTTGCTCATCGAAAGGCTTGAAACTGTTGGGCGCATGGATTTCATTCTTTCAACATTCTTCAGTGAAGGGCGTGGAATTCGTATCTGCGGATAGCTCCAAATATCTAATCGGTTAGCCTTACTGAACTCACAACACCCCCATAACTCAACTCACATCCAAACCACTACGACATGACCCCATTGGCATATTTGAAGGTCTTTTGCATGCTAAGTTCTCTTTGAATGCCAGAAAAATCAATAAAAGCTAATGACATGTGAGACTTGTTTTGAGTCGGAACATTAAAAGTATGTTCACATGGCGTGTGCATGAAAGTTTGAGCTATTGCCCTGAGATACTTTATTGGTCCTCTTTGGCAAGGCCATTGAGGGGGCCCCACGGTGATCTAGCTTTGTTCTTTTGGCTTGTGACTCGTGAGCTATCTATTTGTGCATAAAAGCAATGTGGGTGTCTTTTGCTCGCTTTCTTGGCTTATACTTGGACATGGGCACCCCTCCTTCTGGGTATTAAAGCATGCGTCCTATCGTGAGAAAGAAGTATAGATTAGATTTTGAGCATGTCCTTGTACATATCAATTAACTTGCACGAGAGACCTACATTTGTGCGTGGGGAATGGCTCTTATGAAGGAAAGTAGAATGCTTGAGGTATAATCCAAAAGATTACAATGAATCAGTTCCTAAGTTGTGTTGGATTTATATCTTTAATTACATGTGATAAACTATAATTGCTTATGTAGCAAGTTCTTGATTTCGTTCAATGATCTCCTCAATGGAGCATTGAGGTATTCTTCCTTTTTGAGGCCTTCTTCGGAGTTTGCTTAGGTTTTTACGTGTGTTAACTTCCCCTTGAAGCTCTCTTTCTTAAGCAATTTTGTCTTATTTTTCTTCTTTGTAGGGGTCATCGATGTTCTCTGCTTTTATTGGGATCTTCTTAGGAGTTTGATTAGATTGTATATCCACGTCTTTGTTAATAATCGCTAGTTTCTTGTTTTATGGCAAACACACATAGGTGTCAAAAACATTTCCCACATGAAAGAACATCACTTTGTTTAATTGTAAGTTAAACACTTGTTCATTGGTGGTTTTGTGGTCTCTCGCCATTGCCTAAGTATATGCGACAAAGATTGAAAGAACTCCCAAAAAGCAAAGACATAAGAAGACATGATACAAGATTGGCTACAATCTTTCCCCATGTATGGATGAGCATCTTCCTTGTACATATAATAAGTAAACTGTATTGTTTTTGTGTTAAAAAAATAATGTGCACCCATTTTTAGACTTTTGCTTTTCTTGGCTTGAATGCCTTACTTTCACCAATTATTGATAAGGTCTAAACCATGCTTTAAACCTTACAAAAATAGTGTCTTGCTAAAATGTTATGGTTTAATAATGATTCAAAGGTTACAAAATAATAAATAATTGCATATATCCAAGTAACAAATATATAGACCACCAAATTGCCAAAATAATAATTCACACCAAAGGTGCCACATTGGTAAAAGAAAAAATCATTACTGTGCATTACTCCAAAGGAACACAACTAATTGTATTGATACATGCAAGTGTGGGGGACTACTTAAACATGGGCAACTAGTTTTTTTTAAGTAGCAATAGGTCAACTTGTTTAAAGAAGCATATCGTCAACTTTCTAGAATATGCATATAGATTGCTTGTGGATTGAAGCAAGGTTTGGCTTAGTCTAAGATATAAGGGACCCTCTTACTAGGACAAGTGGATGTTTGAATCAATTTGAATTTGAAATATCTACATTTTTGTTTTCCATTGATTTTGTGCCAATTTTTGTCATTTTCTTAGTAAACTGATACAAAGCATCATATGCATAAAATGAGGTAATATCCAAATAAGACAAGATACATAGGCTTACAAAAATCTCCTCACCTTTGATATTGAAGAGCAAGTATGTTCCATCCATCCACTTCTATTAGTGGTCTAATACCATATGAACCACATGTATCCTTTTACCATATGGACCACACATGTGTCCTACAATCAAAACCTCATTCTTCCCAAAGATTGAATTCTAACCTAAAAGAGTAAGATTTACCTCTTCCAATCTAGCTAAGATTATTTCACAGTTAGCAATAAATCTTCTATATCCTTGTTTATTTAATTCCTCGTCTTTATCCTCTTTTGCACACACTTTCATTAGCATGTTGTCTAGAAAAGGCATAGTCAAATGAGGTATGTAATCTTGCAATACTTTGTTCATTGCATTCATCACATGTGCAATAGAATTCATTGCCCCTTGTGGTAGAGTACACATGTGCACTAATCCTAATGGTATTTTTGTGGTAGTAAGATCCATGTTTCTCTAGATGTAAAAGAAACTCATTACATCTAATTTAAAGCTCTTTGAGAGATTTTGCATTAAACATTTGACCAATCTTCTTTAGATCCCTCAAATTTAGTTGATGGAGTTATAAGGAGAATGGATTTCACACACACACACACACACACACACACACACACACACACACACACACACACACACACACACACACACACACACACACACACACACACACACACACACACACATGCTATGTTTGTGATGCCTCCAATAGCTCTCTTTTGAGGAACACCTTATTTCTTTATCATGCTAAAGAATAAAGAATGAGAGAGAGAGAGAGAGAGAGAGAGAGAGAGAGAGAGAGTGTGTGTGTGTGTGTGTGTGTCTATATATATATATATATATATGATTAGAGTTAGTGAGTAAGATGGGTGGCTGACCACATTAGCCTTTATCCCAATAACCTCCAACCCAATGAGAGAATTTGTGAGGTATAATAGATATGAGCTACCCATACCCAATGCCCATCAACTCCGTGTAATATGCAAACTTTTCAAAGGGCAGATTCTTGGTGAGAAGGTTTATAGATTTATCATCAATATAGACTTTGATAATCCCAATTCGCTTATCGTCAAGCACCTAACAAATGAAGTGATACCTCAGTCCTATATACTTAGTTTTCACCGAGGCCCAAGTCTCGCACTAGGCAGCTAAGCCATATGACTTCTTTGCATACCTCTATGGTTGTAGTATACTTAGCTTCAGTGCTAGATAATGCCATGCAATTTTGTAAGTGATGAAATTGCACCACTATACAAGAATCATGTGGTTGACATTTTATTTTCAATATTTCTTGCATAGTTTATGTTTGTGTATCCAAGTATACCACTGCTACTTCTCCCAAAGCATATATACATATCTCTTGCACTACTCAAGTACCTCAAGTTGCTTTTCATTACTTCTCGATATTTCTTGCCTAGATTTGATATGCAGGTGCTAACTATTCCCATTACAAATGCAATGTCCAAGCGAGTGGTAATCATAACATATATGAGACTATCCACATATAATAAATATGGAATCTTGGCCATTTCAACCTTCTCCTCATTAGATTTGGGATAATCATTAGCACTAACTTTCACAAGTGGAAGCAATGGAATACAATTTCCTTCCCTCCCTCCCTAAACCTTGCAACATTTTGCTTTGACATAATCCTTTTGGGATAGATAGAGCAATCTCTTTTTCCTATCATGAATATGTGCATATAAAAAATGTAAACTATATTATAGATTAGTACTAATACTATACTAAGTATATGTAGGTGTAATCAACCAATATAATAAATGATGATTTAATGAATGTGTGAGGATTATAATGATCATCGACGTGATAAGTCTAGACATGTGGATCCATTTAATCAATGGTCCCACATCAATGTCTGCACATGTTGATCTTGCCATCTCAATAGAAAAATCTTGGCTAACCAAGACTACATTGTCATAGGATGAATCCATTAGGGATTCACCCACGTGCTTCCTCCAAAGGCATAGCTTCAGTTTTCTATTTAATTCTACTACTATAATGTTTGACCCATATAGATAGTTTCATCAATTAAACTACTAGAACTTGTTCATCCATGTAATATTAACATAGATATAACAACAATAATAAACTATCCATTAGAAATCAATTACAAACAATATATTCACATGTACCTTCTCCAAGGTACAATGCCAAGCTAGCATTCCGTCACTTACACCAGGAACCATATCCAAAGTACATGGCTACCCATGTCCAACTCCTACAGACATAGTCCACCCTTTATCTACAATAGATCTTTCAATGTCCACAAATCTTAGGCCACCAAGGTTTTTCTCTCTATCCTAGGTCTAGCATGGGGTGTCAAAAGTTGTGGTAAAAGCAAACGTTGCCTTCTTTGGTAGTCTTCTCACTACTCAACCTTCTCTTGGTGTATCAACAGTGTCCTTCTAAGTCTCTTGCCTTTATCATTGTTCTTTTCCATAATGGGACCATAGAGATGATTCATCTATGTATTAAACTCTCATCAATAAGCCTTAGATAATGGGTATAATTCTCCCTCTTAGGGGATTCTTAAAGTGCAATTAAAAAAAAGGCAGACAACTTGTCTTTATCTAGGAAATCATTTCTTTTCCCAAGCTAGAACAAAATCACAAGTTTCTCTCCAAAAGATATAACATTTTATTATGTATTCAATATGTATAGATATTCAAAGGCTACCTTTTTTCTTTTTCCTTTCTAGGGTTAACTATTCAAATGATTTCAAAGGGTATAAGTTCTAAGTTGTGATCAAAGACTTATTGACTAAACCCTAGCCTTAGTTCTAATAACGTCAATCCCTTATCATGAGTTTTTAAAGAAAGAATATTGTTTGAGTGTAACTAATCATTTATGCCCAACTGATGATGACTTTCTATTTGAATGTCACTATTCATGTAAACTCAATACTTTTCAATTCCTCAATTCAACATTTTCAATGCATCACGAAGTTTTCCTATTACAAATATACAACTCTATTTTATAATTTAAGACATCAGGTTTTGAGGTACATAAAAATTTTGTCTAGCAATTTGGTTTGATGATGTCAATTTGATTGCACATTCCCAAACTAGAAGCACTCCTCTTGAGTGCAACACTTTGCTCCTTTTCTATATTCAATGCTCTTTGAACTTGGGCTTTGTTAGACTTGGGTAAATCTTTAGTTATTGTGCTCTATGAGCTCAACGTTGGGCGATTGATGGACACAGTCCTATAATTGGAGGAGTTTTGACCTATAAAATACTTAGGATAGCTCTCACCTAGTCACTTGCGATATATGAATGTGATTCTTTACTTATAGTGAGTTTGCTACCACGCTATCAAGTGTTTTCACAAAAACTAAAAACCCTAGTAAAACAGTAGATAGGTTTCATTTTTGTTAAGTTAGAGGTTTGCATGATTGTTTGTTTTATTATTCCATAGTTGGATTTTCTGTAGTTGTTTAGCTTGGTTTTTTTTAAATCTTTTTGTTTGATTTTATGAGTGTGAAAACTTGGTAGCCTTGGTCGAGATTGGTATATATTTTTTTGGGCAAGTTGGAACTAGAGTTTATTGATGGTTGTCAAATATCGTGGAACAAGTATGTTTTCTTGCTGAGACTCTTGCATATCATAGGGATTATGGGTTCATGAGCACTTCACATTGCACTTGTTAGATGCACTACATTAGGGGGTTGTCTCTTGATCTTATCAATTATTTTCATGCCATGGATTGGGTTTATGCATGTTTGCACAATTGTTGAGCATTAGTATGGCACGAGACCTATTGCAGCTATATGCACTAAATCTTAGTTGCACACATACATGAGAGAGCACCTTCATTTGAGCACATATTGTTTCTTACACGCACAAAAGTTGGGATATTCATCACCAAATTAGGAATTTCTAGTTGAGAGAAAGGGTGGTCGGGTGAGTTTGAGGGTTTCGAAGGACATCTTCAGTTGTGCGTTGGGTTGTTTTTATTTGGCCAATATCATGAGGACCATTATTTTCTTGAGTAACAGTGAGATTTTGGGTGGGTGGAGCAAAGTGCGATATTTTTCATTTTGAGTGTGTTGAGAGGTGAGATTAAGGATTTTAATCTAATCAAGGAGCTGTGTTTGCATATTGCGTGATGCACAAGCACTTGTAGATAGGCTAGGCACTCTATTGTTTAGTGCATACATTTTTTGTGCATGAAGCATCTCTTGTTTGATTGCATCATATGGATCCAATTTTGCATCTATTCTTAAATCATATTTGGATGGGCATGAAATTCTATTTTAGAACATGTTCTCTCTAGGACACATTGCATTGTGATAAGGTATGCATGTTCAAGAAGGCAGTGTGGTTTTGAAAGCTCAATGGATTATGTCAGATCTATTAGAAGTCAGGGAAAGAGGAAGGCCCTCAAAATTTAAAGGCATAGTCCAACAGCCTAATTCTTTATATTTTAACACTTCCATCTCTTACTTATGGAAAATTCTCCGAGATCGTCTTGTTAGCGTCTACATCGAGTTTTTCTTCCTTGGTTCTTTGGTTCTTTGGAGTCATCATTTTCATTACCATTCAGGCTTGTTGTTAGGTTATGGGTTAAGAACTTCAAAGGTGCAGCTCCTCAATATTTATGGCACTAAAGATTTATGGAAATGTGTACAGTTTACTTTAAAATCTTGATGTGGGAGAGTACATGTCAAATATAGTGTGCATGAATTAATTCAAAACAAGAAATCTCGAGAAAGAAGTTAGACAAATTGAAGATATTAAATGTGATGCATGAAGGTGAAATTTTGGGGGAGGAAATTCACCCCTCATAAGATGGTTTGTGGCACATGGGAGACCTCAAACATTGGAGTTGCTAAGTACATTCATGAAGTTGAAAATTTTGGTGACTATCAAGACATGCAATTTTTTTTCTTAGGCACCTCGTTAATTATTATTGAAAATGAATAATTCATGTTTAGGGAAAGTGTTGAGGCAATCAGGAAAGTACTTGCTTTCCAAGAGTTCACCCTGTGGGGAGTACAAATTGGAATGCTCCTTTGATTGATGTGATTCTAGTTGTTGAAAACGATGATGGTGAAGACTTAGAAGAAGTTTTGAGAGCAGCTATTGAAGCCTCCCAAAAAAAGCTGAAGAAGTTACTAGAAGGACAGAGATGCTAAATATGATACACTTGGGATGCACATAAAAGATGCTGATTTTGTCTAAGCATTTTCACGTTCATTGAAGACATGAAGACTAGTAGTTGAACATGACAATTAACATGGAACACATCCTAACTATTTGTTTTGTGTTTTACTCCTACATACGGGTACGACCAATCACCTATCTTGTGGATACAATAAACAAAGGATTGACAGCTATATGAAGACGAAAGATGACATAATCAATGCTAATTCAAGGTGACTGTAGTAGGTAAAAGAACTATCTCTCTCTGTCTTCACCATGGCGGATTTCAAATCTTGCAATGTGCATATGCGCTAGTACCATAAATGATTTTTTTCATGATTGTAATGAAGATCGTTCGATAGCGTTTTAGCAAAAACGAGCAAAGGTGGTGATAGAAGGAATGAAAAACTTAAAGCTTTCAAGGTTTAAAACCTTAAAGCTTTTGAGTTTGAAAAAAATGTTTCAAGCTTTTGACCTTTAATGTAAAAACAAGAACGATGGAAAAGCCTTAGGCTTTTCAAAAAGCCTAACTCAACGTATGAAGAAACCTATAAAAGGATGTGAAAGTGAAGAGCAAAGGGCCTTCCCCCTTTGAATGTAA
Organism: Lygodium microphyllum; assembly: GCF_053477565.2. Classification (NCBI taxonomy): domain Eukaryota; kingdom Viridiplantae; phylum Streptophyta; class Polypodiopsida; order Schizaeales; family Lygodiaceae; genus Lygodium; species Lygodium microphyllum. Next base: position 22,714,168 of record NC_141149.1, on the reverse strand, counting down.
CTTGTTGACTTGTGAGAGGAGGGTTCCATACAGTTGTATTGTGGTTCGTGTGAGAAGTTCAAGATAACGTAGACTTGAATATTGGAAGCGCAAGGAGTTGTATCAAACTTAAAAGAGGTACAAAGTATTTGTTTTTTGTTTCAGACTCAAGTATTGGGTTTAGGTGTTTGTTGATTGCTCTACCTAGAGTGTTTCTTTGGTGCTTTTTAAGAGCTTCAAAAGGAATTGTTGGTCATTTGGTTTTGAGTGTGGGTTTCGTAGTCTTCGTAAAACATTATAAATTTTCATTTGAGTTGTTCATTAACAAAGTCAATTTCATTACTGGCACTCCTTAACATTTCGCTATCGAGTAGTGAGTGAGGCTTGTTCTCGATCATCGCTCGCTTAACATCTCTTTTTTGTTGCCCCCACTTAGGAATGTTGAAAAAAGTTGACTTTGTTTGTGATTTGTGGATTGATTTCTTGTCTGAGATTGTTTTTTGATGGCCAGTTTATTTCCTGAATTTCATGGAAAAAGGGAGAGGACCCTCAACGATTCCTCGAAAAATTGGAGCTTGGATATATTATCCAGTGAATAAGTGACTCAACCGTGAAACTCCAAATTTTGAAATTTTGGTTGTTGGATGAAGGTCAAAATTGGGTTGAGGATTATGAGAAAACTCTCAAAATGAGAAATCCTCATATTCATATTCAACCAAATATGCATTTCTTGATCGTTTTAAGGAAACTAAAACTTCTCAGGACCTTGGGAGAAAAATAGAAATTTGTCAGAAAAAAGAAAACCAGACCATATAATTTTTTGCCTTACAATACACTAGACTTTGGGATTGTTGTAATGCATCTTTATCTCTAGGAGAGAGGACATTGGAAATGTTGAAAATAAAAAAATTTGCTAAAAAATTGCAAGGAGAGGTGGGAAAAAAATTGGAGATTAAGGAATCGAGTACTTTTGAGAAAGCTGTAATGATTGCTATAGAAAAGGAGAGAAAAATTCAAAAAATTAGAAAGCGAGAGCATTTTAGAACACCTAACAATGAAAATAGAGACCAAAATTGGCAAGGGGATTGACAACATTTTCAAATTTTAATGAGACAGAATGCTCAATTAGCATCGGAGGTTGAAGATTAGTTGTGTTAGGTCAAATGCAAAGTATGAGATTAGGAGCTTCGAGAGGAAGACCTTGGGAAAGAGGAAGTGGAGGACCTGTAGGACAAACTGATTAGGAAAATTTAGAAAATGGAAGAGGATATTTTCAAAGACCAATGGTGATATGTTTTTCTTGTGGAGAGTTAGGTCATGTGAGCACAACTTGTACTTATTTGCCTAGAGCAAGAGGGGATATGTATCCTTTACTTCAAAACTTGCCTAACAGGCAAAATGATTTTGGGATAGAAATAAAAAATGATTCTACATCTCAAGTTCCTAGGTTGATTGAAGAAGAGAAAGGAAAAAGTGCCACTATTTGTATTCTTCTAGAAAATTAGAATGAGTAAAATAAAATTGTTGATGTAATGTCTGCAATAAAAAGAAGGAGAGATACTAAGAGAGATTAACTTGAAACTAGTAAGGATGATGAGGAAAGAGGAAGGAAAATAAAGAGAGGAGAAATGAGAGAGAAGAGAGAAGAAAATAAATCGAGAGCACCTAGAAAACATTATCGCACTTCTAACATTCCATTGGGAGAAGAAGAGAATGACTATGATCTAAAAAATGATATGATGGGTAAGAAAGTTGATATATCTTTTGCTTAGTTGATGGAGTTGTACCCTAAAATGAGAGGACAGTGGAAGAAATTAGTGAATCCAAAGTTCAAGGAAAAAAAGAAAGGAACAGTGAGAGTTTTGAGAGTAGAAGAGTTGCCTGATATTTGTCCTATTGTTGATGCTTGGTATAAAAATGAGAACATAGGTGAAGCATATATTGATGAAGGAGCACAAATTAATGTGATTACTTAGGCTTGTGTAGAGTAATTTAGACTTTGAATTGTTGAAGGATCAAAGTTTCGAATTAGGCTTGCTAATCATGCTAAAGTGAGGCGCTTAGGTATCATTTAGAATTTGGAATAGCTCGTTGGGATTATGTGTGAATCAAAACAATACATTTTTAATGCACTTTTAAAAAGAAGATACCAAAATTCCCCATACAAGTAAGGAAAACACATGGAGCCATCCTTGGGATTAAACTTAGGTAGATTTCTTAACGCACATACCCTGCTAGCGTAAAATAAGATTTTTAAAAAATGCACATTATCTATTGAGATATAAATTATGCAAAATGACTTGCACAACTGAGGGTGGGACTAACTTCATGTGACATTTACAAAAATATTTTTTTGAGCATACATCATTCAATGAGTTAGTTAAACCAAATAGTGCTAAACATAAATTACAATGTAGTGATAGTACAACTTGCTTGCAACATTCTTGATTGCCAATATGACATCCCAAAGCTCCTACTCCTATGTAATGCAATCCATGATTGTGTGAGCCTCAAGCTTTGTGTGCAACCAACCTACTACTTCTTCTGCATGTGCATTATGCTGATTGGATGGTAAAGTTCTCTACTTCTACATACCAAAGACAATCTCTATTACTCTAGTGATAATTAGATGGAAATTTGGGTACCCATACAAAGCATCACTACGTTGTAGCCATGTCAAAAAAAATTATACCACAATGTCCTAGTTGGTATCGTGCACTTCTTGAGGTGCATCATCCTCCTTCCTTACCTGCACTCGATAAGTCACCATCTCCTTCACTAGTATTTTGGTTATGTCCTGAAGCATCCCCTCTCGAGCAAGTGCTTGACAAGTTCTGCCATGCCCACACTCTCCATGGATTCCCTAGGATGCATGTTGCTGATCTACATAGCACAAGATTCCATTGGTTGGAAACGCATGTTCATTAGGGATGTGGTTATGTAGATGACAATAGCTTTGCAAGTGACTGTAAATCAAAGTTAAGGAGTACAACACCATACAAGGGGATCATCGAGGTTTTTAAAAACCCTTATTTTTTAAAACCACATATAATTTATTTTTAATATAACTGAGAAAAATAATGCAATCTCTAAAATAGTCTTCTATGTGTTCTTAACCTAGATTGATTAATTTACCAATTAATTAATGCATCACTAATATCAGATCTCCAAAGAAACAAGAAAAAATACAATAAACTTGTGACTTGAATTCTACCAAAGGGTTTAAGTATATTATCCTTTGAATATATTGTATCTAGCTTAGAAAATGCTTATACATCCTTTCAATCTCTTTACAAAGAAATGGATAGTTCTCTAATAAGGCCTTTCAGACTAAAAATTGAGGGACCCTTCAAATTTGGCACTTCAAGGATAGGATTTAAGGAGTATAACATTGGTGAGGATGAAGTTTCTAACGTGCAGTTCTAAGAGGCACAACTGACTTGCCAAAAGTCAAGTCTTTGGGCAAGTGTGAGTACTGCATGCAATCAATGTAGTGACAACTCCCTCTTTTTGAGGATGACCATTCATAGTGTGAGTAGAAAGCGCGGGTAATTCATTATATGTATACCCTCTATATCACGTGCATTCAAGACCTATTTGTACATATCCTTATCTGTGAATTTTCCCTTCATAAAACATAACCCTTTTTTAATTCAATTTGTAAGTAACCCCTTTATATTGGACCCATTTGTATGTAAAAAATGTATAAAAATTGTATTAAAAAAATCCCTTATGTGTTGAATCCACGTGATACATACATATATTTATGTGACTAACCTCCCTAAGGTAGAAAAAGAGGGGGAAAATGGAGTATGGCAAGAAGGCCAACTTGATGCCTTGCACCATCATTTGCAAGACGTGTGAATCAACACACTCTCTCTCCAACATTTCCATTCATTTACTCATCTTCAGCTAATCCACGTGCAAAGTTGTATTTGATCGCTATGGTGGAGACAAAGTTTCACCTAATTGCTATTGTGGAGGCCATCATGAATACAAGGGGAAAGAAAGCTCAGAAGTTGCCCATCAAGAAGAAATGGAAATAGTGTAGAACTATTGATGTGGAGGAGGATGATTGGAGTGATAGCCCACTCGAACTAACACCTGCAGAAGCAAGATGACTCCCAAAGCTACCCAAAATGTATCAAATGAGGATGATTGTGAGTTGTCCATACCCTTTGTTGATTCTTTGCTCTTCCTGGATACCTCTGAGGCCACCACAAGAGGGTGGTTTAATGCAAATCGTATTGTTAAAATTTATTGAGTTACTTGGGCAAACAATGTTCATGCTAAGCAACAGTTGGCTATACTCTGTGATATGGGCAAGATAGGGGGTAAGCATGACATAACTCCAGCTTTGTTATCTAAAGTCTTTGCTCTCAAGTTGAATGATCATGTTAAGAATTGGTGTTGTACCAAAGAAGCCATGCAGCAAGAAATTGGGAATACAACAAGTAGCAGGAATCAATATGTATTACGGAATGTTGATCCTAAGAGGAGGCATTACATCAAGTGGTTTATGGAGAGATTCCTTCTGTTCATCAAAACAGATACTACTACAGGGGATACTTTTGAAATATTGTGGTATGGAAATAATGAAGCAATGCAAAATTGGGCTGGAACACTTCATGATAAACTCATGCAGAAGGTATATGTGCATACAGTTTGGAAGCAGCAACAACAAAAGGGTCATGTCGATTCTATGCTTGGAGCTCTTTATGCACATTTTTTGATCGTATACCCTACCATTTAGTCATCCATGTGGGATACATTGAATGGGGAGAAGTCTCATGCTTTGAAGAGACAAAATATGATTGATGGACTAGTAATTGATGTGTTTGACATGGATGCAACTCAATGTAACGAATTGGGTGGCAGTGGACATGGTAACACTAGTAAAAGTAGCCTACTCCTTTGAGTATGGGATTGGGTATGCATGATGCCCAGCATGATGATGCACTCAGTTCTAGTATGCATATTGATTTTTCAGATTGGCTCAATGATGACAAGTAAGATATGTTGGGTGAGGATGTTGTGGTTTTAGGTATGCAAAAGAAAGTGAAATTTTCTAAGGTCAAAATGGAGTATATGCATAAGAAGCAAGATCTCATGCATGAGGGGAATGCTATTTGTGATGTTGACAAGAGACCAATATTTGCAAGTTATGTACCATAGAGCCTTGAGGAGGCTTGTTCCATAATGATAGGTTCACACAAATTCTTGGATGACATGCAAACTATTGGAGTGGTAAAGTTGGATGTAGTTGAGAATTTATAGTAGCATCTTATTTCTAAAAAAACAAAAAGGGATGCTATGAGCATTGAGATGCATACATTGAAGAATTTACACGAGAATGAGTCGGAAGAATTGAGAAGGTAGGTGGATGAGTATGGCATGATGCTTCAAAAGTGTAATATTTCTTCATCAATATTTAAAGAATGGACATTAACCATGAGCATAAATTTCAATAGGAGTTTGACTTGGTAGCCCAAGAGAATGCAAGGTTGAAAGTTGAAAGAATGCTTTTGGATGCAATAATGGAGCCTTTGTTATAGGTGGAAAAGTAGCTTTTACATGATTTAGAAGTGGATTTGGAAGGCTCAGTGTTCATGTAGAAGGACTTAAATGCAATGAAGAATGCATTGGTCAAGACTATGTATGATCAGTGGACTACTATATCAAGGAGGATGTCTCAAGTCACATCTTGGCCTTATGGATTATTACAATAGGGATTTATATCAAAAAATTTGGAGGCTTTAGTTAATGCAAAGGATGCCTTAAAGGAAAATTTGGATGGATTTTAGGGGGGATATGATAAATTGTTGGTCATGATTTCAAGATTGCAGGGTATTAAGACTCATGCTAAGGCCTAAATGTAGTCATTTGATAATACAGATGCAGATAAGTCTGATATAAATGATACCTTGTTGGATATCAATGAAGAGTGAAGATTAGACACCTTACTCATGATAAGGTGCACGAAATGAGTGTGGTTCCATTTTATTCACAAGATCATAGTTCTCAAGAGGAGTCCCATGTAATGTCTTTGACTATTTCTCATGATGATCATATGCCCAAAGCGCCTCTGTAAGTTGATCATCCCAATCATTGTAATGTGTAGCAATCATCCTTGTTAAGATCGAGTAGAGGATGTGATTGGTAACTTCAACTTGGCCATTGGCTCTAGGGTAGTAACAAGGTGTGGACTTGCGATGGCGTATCTTGTACACCTTTGTTAATTCTTCCATAATCTTGTTGATAAAGTGAGTACCTCTATCACTTACTAGATCTAGGGGACTACCAAAACGGGTTATCATGTTCTCGTACAAGAATACAGCCACGTTGTTGCCATCGTTCTGTTTCAGAGGTTTGGCTTCACCACTTGGTGATGTAGTCCATACAAACCAACATGTATCTGTTCAACTTCCTTTTGGTTGGTAGATCAATGGGACCAATGAAGTCAATTTTCCACTTCTTGAACGACTTTAGGGGAAGGATGGGATGTAGTGATATGGTGCTAGATTTGGTAGGGTTTCCCATCCATTGACAAGAATCACAATGTTTGCAATATTCATAGGAATCCTTGTGGAAGGTCTACCACCAATATCTTGTGAGTAAGGCCTTTATGGATGTCGCTTCTCCTACAAAGTGTCCTCCTCATGGCTCGTCATGGCATGCTTTCAACACTATTCCAATCTCGTCTCTTACCACACATCTTTGCAACACTTCATCTTTGCCTTTCTTGTACAAGGTGCTACCTAATAGGATGTAAGGGGTTGATTCCAATAGAAGCTTCTTCTTCTCATGACTAGAGATACTAGAGGAGGATACTGTTGCATAGCCAAGAGGTTGGCTATGTTTGCATACCATGGGGGTTACAATTTCTACTAGAAAAAGGAAAGCATCAGGGAGGTCTGAATCATCTTGCTCCTCTTCATCGTTTTGAGGGATCCACGAAAAATGATCAGTTATAAGACATGGGAGTGATAAGGTTTGGAAACCACTTCAAAGGCAAACTTTTGGAACATAAAGAGCCATCTCATCATTCTTTCCTTCACATTTTTGGTCATCAAGAAGGATAGGGCCTCATGATCCACATAGAATTTGAAATGAGTTGACAATAGGTAGTGTCAAACTTCTCTAGGGCAAACACAATTGCTAGGCACTCAAGCTCCTGGTTTTGTTCTTAATCAATTACTTTTTGGTTTGCATAATAGATAGGTTGGTGAACTTTGAGGAATCTTTTTGATATAAGACCTATTGAAGAGTCAAGATCATAGTCCTTGGTCCTTAGTTGAATAAGGTTAAGTCATACTGACTTAACAATGATTAGAACTAGATACTTGTTTGTGTATGAGAGTGTTGTACTTGAGTTGACTTTACTATGTTGATGATAACGGGTTGAATATGGAGCATGTTTGCTACCCTTTTGGCTTGAGTCTTTGTCCATCTCTCTCCTTGGTTTGTTACATGGTATCAGAGCAGGGTCCTAGTAGAGGGTAGAGGCAGGCCGGATGGATCCTTCTCATATGGGTGAATCATATTGAGCTGGGATGTAATATTCTTGTTAGGGTCTGCCAATATCGGGAAAGAGATAGAGACAGAATTGTATTCCTCAATGTCCTTGATCCAAGACTTGTGATCCTCCACAAAATCATTCGATATTGCAATCACCTTCACGTTACATTTCTAGATCTTCGGCAGGTACCTGGCGACGACGGAGCCCAACTTGGTGGTGCAGACATGAGTGAAATAAGCTGAAAGTGGGAGAAGAACTTAGTGACGATCTAAAGGAAATTCATGTTCCACTTCTTGTCAGGACTAGATTATTGGTTCGATAGTTGATAGATGGTGTAGATACAAGGAGATGTTGATGTCTGTGTTGGAGAAAAAGAGGTTACACACCTCACTACTGGACATGCGATTTCATATTCATGATTTGCTTGGCTCTGGGAAACTTTGCCTTATGCACACACTTGCTAGCCTCCTTGTTGTCAGAATGCCTAAGGATTGAGTTGTGGCATCTCTAAAAGCATGGTGCCTGTACTTCGGCATCATCTATCTCTTGGAACTCTGGTCATATATCTGTATTGTTGTCTCTGTGCCTCTCTATGGCACTGTATTGCTCTATACTACATTCTTATGCTCTGTATTGTTCTGTGTCTTGTTGGGAAGATTGAAATTTACCATTTTGGCAAAGAGAATATTCTCTTTTGGAATAGTGGGTTCTCTTTTCTTGGCACACATTATTGCAACAACTTCCAATTCCACCAAATCAGAGGCAGGTTCTTGGGTCTTGTATTGGGTATCAGTGGTAGTTTTTATAGGAGCTAGACTAGTACAATCTTTTGCAGTGTGGCCTTCTTCTTTGCATCTATTGCATAAGGGTTTGTAGTCCATAGACCTTCTAGTGTTTGGGTAGTTTGGTGAGATATGTCCCTTTTCTCCACATCTGTAGCACTCGACTTTTGATCTCTTGCCACCACCAGATTGCCGTCCTCTGTAACTCTAAGAGAAAAACCTCCTTGGACCAAAATTAGGACCAAAATTTCTAGGCTTTGGTCCAATATCCTGAGTGGTCATCTTAGATTCCAACAAGTTGAATCTTGCTTCTTCATCTTCCTTCCTTCTTTCATGCATCTCCTTTTTAGAGAGTAGATATCCTCTATATGGTTCTTTCTTAAACACTATGAACATGAGTCTCCAAGAATAGTTTGTTTTTGACTACATTCAGTGGCTAGATATCTCGCTTGCTGGCACTTTTTGCACCATATATTAGATCACATCACATCTCTTCCATCTCTCGTAGGATTGGATGTATTGGTGGTATTCAACTTTAGTGTTTGCAGCTATTTTGTAATTAGATCCATCAACTCCTTGATGCTTGCAACTGAATTGGATAGACAGTCCTTTAAATTTTTGCCTCATGGAGTACTTGTAGTAGGGTCACTGCATAGACTGGTTGATGAAAGGTGAGAAGCATCGAAGCTTGCTTGGAAGAGCTATGGTGGGAGAGCAAGAACAAGAAAGAGAGAGCAACCAAATGGGAACTCCAATCTTCAGAATGTGTGATTGGGCCTTCATTTATTCAAACTGTCACTAAAAGAATAAAGAATAAAGTGATGATGATGGGTGCCCGCCACTTGCAGTGTGCAGTGGCGGGTATTGTCAGTATAGTAATACATAGGTGGCTAGGTAAAGGCGCCTTTATCCCCAACAACCTCCCACTTAAAGGTGAATCTGCCCTAGTGAGGAGTGAAAAGAAAAAGAAAAGACAGTACAATGTACACATATACAACACAATGAGGAAAAACATAATCTCATCCAATGCCCATCAATCTCCCGAGGAAGGCAAAGCACTAAGTAGTGACGCTTTTCCGTGAGCAGATCTACAAGATTTTCGTCAGTGGAGATCTTGACAAGGTCAACAGACTTGTCCTTCACAACCCCATGTATGAAGTGATACCTTACCTCAATGTGTTTCCTCTTTGCATGGAAGACCATATTCTTGGCTAGTTGAATAGCACTCATAGAGTCCGAATGCAATGTAGGTATAGCATCAATCCCAAGGTCATGAACTAAATGGCCCACCATATGGCCTCGTTGAAAGCCTTAGTGGCTGCAATATACTCGATCTCAGTGGTAGAGAGAGCCATACACTTTTGAACCCTGGACATCCAAGAGACAGTAGCTCCAACATAGGTGAATACATTACCAGAAGTGGACTTCCTACTATCTGCATGTCCTGCATAATTGGAGTCTGTGTATCCCACAACTCCTATATCCTAGCTGCCATAGCAAATACACATATCTGCTATGCCTTTGAGGTATCTCATGATACCGTTCATGTCATCCCAATGTTTCTTGCTAGATGTAGCCATATAGCATGCCACAACACCAACTGCAAAGGCAATATCTGGATGAGTGGCTATCATGGCATACATCAAACTTCCCACGGCTAACGCATAAGGGATTTTGGCCATCTCGGCCCTTTGCTCATCTGTTTGTAGACAATCGGCCTGTGAGACCTTCACATAAGAAGGTAATGGACAACCAATAGGCTTCACGTGTTGCATGCAAAAACGGTCAAGGACTTTATGAATATACTACCTTTGTGAGGGTAGAGTAGTTCCTGATGCCTGTGGTGCTTAATGCATATACCAAGAATGTGAGAGGCCTATCCCAAATCCTTCATCTCAAAGCTCTTCTTCAACTGAGATTAAAGAGCATCCATCTCATCATGAGCTCTCGCTGCTATGAGTATATCATCCACATAAAGTACCAAAATAAGCAATGAGCCATCACGTGCTATCTTCGTGTAAAGAACCACTGTGTAATAGGGCAAAGTGTACACAACACTGGTGGCAAGACTTGACACAAAGAGGTGTATGCTTAAGGAGTGCAAAGCCCAAATCAACCCAAGTGCATCTATGAGGACCACTGCATAATATCAACCATGCAATGTCCAAGTGAAGATCCCAATCTCAAGTATCCAAATACTCAAGTAGCATAAACCGCCTGCTCAATGTCTGTCAAGCATATCAAGACACTTCCATTGGCAGAAAAGCCGTAAGTATCAAGCAAAGAAGCTCAACAAGGGCATGTGATAGCATCAGTACTACCAGAAGATCCAAGATCAAGCATCAATAAGACCTCATGAGCATATAGGCTCTGTAGCATCCGTACATAGCATCCAAAGACATCAAGTACATCCAAATTGTAACTCTGAGACTTTTTATACAGAAGAAAATTAGAACAAAACAAAAGCTAAACAGAAGGTATCAGAACCAATCAAAACCTATCAGAACATCACATAGCCTCATATTTCTACTAAGAATCATCATGAACTTCCAAAACATAATCAATATAATCCAAAATACTCTCAAACACTCCCATTAACAAGCATACATCACTCTAAATCCATCAAAAATCAACCATTCAGACCTCAAAAACAACAATAATTAGTCAAAAATTCAATCTTTTTCCACTCTCAACATATCCCCACAGTTAGAAAGGAAGTATCCTCATGACCTAAGGAAAAGAAGAATGTAAGTTCAGTAAAGAGGTCAATTTGATCTTCTTTAGTATCTTCAACAATCACTACACCACGACCCCAACTTATCACCTGCATATCTGATACTACTACAACGAAATGAAAACACCCTTTTGGATATTATCTCCATAAAAAAAAAACAAAAGGTTAGCAACACAAAGTCATAAAGGATATAAGAGTTTTATTTGAATCAGCATCATCTTCTGCTAGCTTGTAGTCCAACATCTTCTTCATCAATCCATCTTCAACTTCAGCTCCATCCAACAAAGATAAACAATATATACATACCACATATACAACTCACACAGACACAACACCAAGTAATTTGAATGGCACATGCCCCCAAAAAATGGAGAGCAGAGAAAAAGATTTCCATTAGAGAAAAAGAACTGATACATCCAAAAATAACTCCACTGCTAAGCAGGATGCAGACACTTCTTCTTAACTGCATGCTAGACTTGAGACGCTCCAGAGTTTTACTCTCATCTACAAAATGCAAAGGCACATTCTGGAGGAACGGTATACAACACATCCTTTCCGGCAAAATAAGAAACCTGGTAGGGAAAGCTTGTGTGAAGTAATATAGAATATCCATCTGAGCAGCAGTCACATCCACATTTGGATTGATGATCAAACATGGGATACACTTGCGAGTGTTCAGATTAGACTGCTGATGCATAAAATCAAGGTACCAGCAAAAATGAGCTGCAAGACGTATAGAGGTATCCTCAGAATGAGCATGCACCCGAGCAAAATGAATGTAAGAGTTCGAACATGTTGCAGAGGTATCCCAGAACCTTGGAATGAAAGGCTAGTTAAACATAGGTCCTATCACAGAATCATGCATTGTCCATTGTCGTCGACGAAGTATGTCACTATCATACCCTGGTGTATCCAGCACTGATTGAGGAGGAAGGGTAATGTAATCGAAAGGAGAGGGGAATAGAATAAGAGGAGAGCATTGTAAAGGAGGATATGATAGATCATAAAAAGAAGGGAAATGAAGAGATAAGGAAGATGGAAGAGATGGAAAATTCCACAAAAACTTATGAAGGGAATCTGTTGAGAAAACAAAAGGAATAGGAAGAACTACACGAGGAGGTTCAGAAGGGGTAGGTGATAATGACGGATTGGCAATGAAAGGACAAAAAGTAAAAACAGGAATGTGAGGGGAATTAGAAGGAGTAAAAGAAAACAGAGGAATAGTGTCAGGGTTGGAAGTGAGGAGGGAAATATACAATGAAAAACAATAGGACATAAGAGAATAAGACAAAAGATCAGTGGGATCTAATGGATAAAAAGAACAATGATAAGCAAGAGCTTGGAAAAAAGAATCAGTGAATAATGGATGATCAGCAATATGATGCAACAATTGAGTTTGCAAAGGCTGGATTTAAGATTTTTGGAATACACTCTTGAGATGACGAGGCTTCAAAGCAACATCCTCCAAAGGTAGATGCCAAGCATGTCCTCTACACCAAGACGTCTGCTCATGATAAGTTTTTAACCCTTCAGCTAAAAGAAGCTCCACTGAATGTACATACATCACAGCCTATAAGATGACATCTCCCACATACAAATTGATATCTTACTCATTAGGAATCTGCAAATGCCTCGTAAGATACATGAAAGATAACAATTGTACGTCATGCGAAATCAGCTCATCAACAAATCTGTCAAACACAGACTTCAGCAAATCTGCAGACCACAAATTCTGCCACCCATCCTTTGGAGGTTCTAAATCCAGATTGCTCAAAGAGATATACAAGGCAAAATGCTGCTGATTATACTTGATTCAGAAAGACAGTGGGGGTGACACCCACATAACTAGTAAAATCATCATGCACATAGTTCATACATTGTTGAAGGCGTTCTACCTTAGTAAAAGAACCATTACACAACTTTTCCTTCTGCTGTAACTGGTCAAGCTCCTCGCTGGAAGATACTACAGAAGAAACCACAGAAGGTGGAGGAACAGAAAGAGTAACAATCTTTTGATTAAGCTCTGCAATCATTGTCTTCTATGACTCAACAATTTCCTAAGAAGACTGTAGCTAACCCTCACAAGTATCCAGCCTACTGGTAGACTCGATCATCTCCTCAAGGGCAGAATTCTTCTCTTTAGTCAAAGATGCATTCTCTGCTTCCAGGGTAACTACTTGAGCTTCTAACTTCTGAATGGTGGCCTTCTGGGAATCCATCAGGGTAGTAGCTTTAGTCATTTTTTAATGAATATCCATGAGGGCGGCTTTCTCAGATGCTAGATCCTCCAAAGCCTTACTCAATTGACCTTGCAAGAAGGTATACACCCCTGTGTAAATGGACTGAAGACAAGTCGTCAGTGAAGTCTCCAATGTAGCCTGGACACCAAAAACTAACTGAGGAAGCAAAGGTCCAACTAACATTGTTTGTAAGGAAGCAAGGATTTGTTTATCCAACTGCCCATCACTTTGTGCTGCAAATAGATTAGGACATGACAAGAATGAAGGAAGGGAATTGGTAGAAACAAGAGGAATGGAGTCCTGTGTAGGAGAATCAGAAACTGAAATAGAAACAGGACTAAGGGGCCCTTTAGTATGTAATCTTTTACTGCGAGAGAATTTGGCAGGGGGCTCATCCTCCGAATCAGAATTGGGCTGTAATGGAGAAGGAGTTGGAACAGAAGGTGGCAGCTGCTTCGGAAGAGGAGCAAGATCAGGAATTGGCATACCACCAAGAGGAGGTGCAAGGGAGATAATCTTTTGAAGAAAAACACCGTAGGAGACATTACTGCCCTGATCTTTCTGAACTCTCTGAAAATGATGATCCATCTTTGCGAGCATGAATGCTGCCCAATTGAAATTGGCTCCCTCCAGGATCCCAACAGAAGTAGTAAATAGCTCCTTGGATAGACATTTGGAAGCAGGCTTCCCTGACATGAACATGTCTTGCAGAAATTGGCAAAGTTGTTTCCGTACTGGGGAGGAGATGTGGGCTACAGAAACCCTAGAACTGGTGATAACTTTGCTGGAGACCAAAGGAGTAGAGGTTTCTTTCTGCAGGAGAGAAAGGATCTCCTCAACTGTCAATAATTGATTTCCACCAGGGACGAAAGATGCTGAAAGAGGCAAACACAACGCATCACTGATATTGGCTGTGGATAAGCAAAAGTGTCGATTATAAAGCAAGCCAGACTGGTTCTTGTAGGATGCCAGGAAGGAGTAGCAAATCATGTTGTCCACTAGCGAAAACTTCAAAGCCACAAAAGGATGAAGATCAGCATGGCGAATGCAATCCACCTCCAGGAGAAGAGCATAGTCATGCACCGGCAATGGCACATACTGGATGGCAATATGAGAAATAGAGGTAGATGCTAGTCAGACTACACAGAATACCCACACACACAACCAAGAAAAAAGACGAAAAATTTCATGCAAACCCAGACAAATCAACACTGAGAAGAATATCAAAACAAAGGACAGACGACCAGACTAGATTGGACCAACTTACCCAAACAATCCACATCCCACGGAAAAAAAATTGACATGACCTATGCACTTGTGCGATCGTAAGCTTCATGCTATGTAACAAGCAGGCACCCTAATCCCGTGTAATCAAGCAATCGATAAAAAAACTCAAACACACCGTACCCCAGGCAATGACCAAACTCAAACAGAATCCAAGACTTGGACCAACAGAATAAAGAGAGATGAACAAGACCGATATCTTGGATTTAACAAATCCCAATCTCTGTAAATGCATTGCGTAAACCTATGGTGCAGTGAACGTGGATGGGTGAACACTATCGAATTCAGTTTAACCATGTACAAATTAGATTGTAGTTCGTTATTAATTAACCATTAATGCATAGTGAGTTGATTCCGCAATCCCAACCCCTACTTAGACTGACTTGACAGACATGGGGTCTCTAAAAATGCAATTCATTGTTACAACTTACGTGATCTATGGCGCAAAGCGCATGTATGCGTGATAGTGGGGGTTCATTTTAATTACAAATAAATTGTGTATGTAGTGCGTGTGTGCGTACACTATGGATTTATTTTAGAAAATTATGTGGGTTATTGTGCCATGTGCTTGTGCAACGACGGGGTTCCTTTTACAAATAACGGTCGGGTTCCTTTTAAATTAAAAATTAATGAAGTGCATTCTGTTTATTTGGTGGGTGCAACGGTCGGTTGATTTTATTACAATTACATGTGTGTTATGGTGTAATGTGAGAGAGGGAAAAAGAGAAAAAACTTGGCAATGAGTGGGACTGTCTGCAAAGTCTAATACCACGTCCTAAAAAAAGAAAGAAAGGTGCAATCCACAAATATTCCACACAACTGACAAAAGGTCGACTAAAACTAGTCATCCTGTTATACAAAAAACGAAAAAACAATTAACACATTGACCAAAACAAATAATGAAACAAATGATACGTATGACCAAAATAAAATAAAATGATGGATATGTTTTGGATTTTTTTTGATTGGGTTTTATTGTTATGGTTTTGGTGTTTGTTTGGTTGTGAGTTTTTTTTTCTTTTTTAAATTTTTCTTAAAGGAAACAATTGCGGAAAATAAAATGAAGGGCAATATGGTGGTTCATGTTGATGTGTATTGAAACAACAAACCAAATGAGAATACATGTCACATTTGAAATATCAATGTGTGAAAAGTTTGTGGTTTTGTTTTTTTTTTGTTTTTTGTTTTTATAGTGTGTTTTGGTTTCTTTTTTAAAACATAATGTAAAAATGAGATTTTAGCAAATCAAACATGATCATTTAGTGTCAATAAGGTAATTAGATTTAATTCACATTTTTCAGCTCATTGTTGAGATTGAAAATGAAATTTGCATAAATTTGGACAAAAAATTAGGGTTTTGTCTTCAAATAATACTTTGGCCAATTAAGAAAGAATTTTCAATTGAGAAATGATTGACAAAAGGGACAAGGAAGTTTGTAGATTTTTTTTAATTTTTTTTGAAATTATGTCAGTATTTTTATCAAATTTAAAAGAATTTTGGCCAATTTTTTAATATTTTTAAAAAGAAGTTTTAGTTTTTGATTTTTTTACAATTTTTTTCTTGACATTTCCAGTTTGAAAAATATTTCAATTGTTTGCAGAAATATTGGAGATTTTTCAAGTTTTTTTTGTAAATTTTTTGGATTTAAATTGAATTTTAATGAATATTTGAATTTGTTAATGTATTTTTAGAGTTTTCGGGATTTGAAGTACTCGTGACTACATATGAATGGCTACTAATGATTGTGACTGCGTACGAATGGCTGCAAGACCCTACCACACGAACAAGTCGAACGTGCGTCCTCGCGCGTAAACGCATGCCACCGACACCAAAACGTCAACCGTAGCACACGAAGGGGGATGAACAAAGGGTGAGGGGTAAAAGGTAGAGGTAGGGGGTGGGACAGGGGGCTTAGGTGGAAGGTGAGGTAAATTGAGAGAAGGGGAGGGGTAAATTTGGGGAGGGGGTCAACTTAGAGGGGGAGGGGGGGTCAAATTAGGGGGCGGGGGTCAAAGTGGGGGGGGGGGTGGGTAGGTTGGGTGGTGGTGGAGGAGGAGGAGGAGGAGAAGAGGAGGAGAAGGGGGTGCAGAGGAGAAGGAGAAGGGTGGTGGTGGAGAAGGAGGAGAAGAGGAGGAGAAGGGGGTGGGAGAGGAGGAAGAGAAGAGGAGGAGAAGGGGCACGGGCGGGCGGATGGGCTGGCGAGGACGGCGAGTGGCGGTGCGGAACGGGGACAGGCGCAGCGGCGCGTGGGGTGCAGGCGGGCGGACGAGGAGTAAGCGGGCGGTGGCAAGGAGAGGGCGGCGGACAGGGAGCAGGTGGGCGTCGGCGGCAGGGAGAGGAAGGGGAGGAAGAAGAGGAAGAGAAGGAAGAGGAGGGGAGGGAGGCGAGAGAAGAAGAGGGAGGGGGAAGGAAAAGGAGAGGAGGAGGGAAGAAGAGGGAGGGAAGGAGAAGAAAGAGAGAAGGGAGGGAGAAGAGCAGGGGAGGAGGAGGAGGGAGAAGAAGACGGGGAGAGAGAAAGAGAAGGAGAGAGAAGAAAGAAGAGAAAGAGAAAAAGAAGGAAATAAACCGTCGGATGGGGGGGGGGAGAATTGTTTTTTTTCTTCTTTTTTTTGTATTTAGTTTAAAAAGAAATGTTGTTGTTTTGTTTTGTTTTGTTGTTCTTTTTTTTTGTTTTTTGTTTTGTTTTGTGTGTGTGTTTTTTTTTGGTTGTTTTTTTGTGTTTGTGTTTTTTTGTTTGTTTTGTTTTTTGTTTTTTATTTTTATTTTTGGTTTGTGTTTGGTAATAGTTTTGTTGGTGTTTTATTTATTTATTGTTTTTTTTGGTTTGGTTGTTTGTTTTTGTTGTTGTTGTTTTTTTTAAAAAAATGTGTTTGTTAAAATAAAGAAAAAGAAAGAATGGGGATCCGGTCCCGTCCCATGCGCATGCGCGGGGCGGGGTTAAAAAATTTTGCAGGGATGGGAAGGGGACATGACAAAACAAAGAAAAATTAATAACTCGCAAACCGTTCGCCGGAATGCAAGGCGATAAAAAAGAAAATGGGGCTGGAAGGGGAGGGGAAGACTGCAAAAAAGTACAATGGGGTGGTCAGGATCAAATCAGGGCGTTCCCTTGGGAAAAACACGAAAAATAACTTCAAATATACATACGTGGATTAATATTGGAAAATCAGCACGCCGAAACACAGGACAAAAAGAAGGAAAATTGTGCCAAATAACGTGCCCGACAAACCTATCACGTCAAAACATGGTTTCGAAGAGAGGACATGTTCACATGGAAAAAACCCAAAAAACGAACCCAAAAATGGGCTCAAAGATGAATACAAAAAGAACCGAGCAGTGAAATGAAGGGTAGTAAAAAGGAAAAATGTCCCGGGAAGGGGATACACAGGGCTATCACATCAAAACTCACTTCTGGTGAAGTTAGATGGGGTCCACATGAGAAAAATACCAAAAGTAGAATTGAAAATATATTGAACATAGGTCAAAATAGGGCAGAGAAAAAAGAAAAAATGTGGGGAAAGGTTGGCAAGACACATCAGTCAAATGAAATTGGAATTTTGGTGAAAATAGGGGATGTTCACATGGCAAAATGTTAAAAATATGCACGAAAATGGCCCAAAAATGCGCAAAAATTAATATTGGATGAATTGTGCACGGAAGGATATGGAGCAAAAAGAAAAATTTTCAGGAGCAAGATGGAGGACATGGCTGTCACTTCAGATTGTTGTGCGAAAGTAATAAAGGTGCGTTCACATGGAAAACTGGTCAATGTACGAGAAATGCTTCAAAAATTAATAACTCAAGAACCGTCGACCGGAATAGGGGTTGATAAAAAGAAAAAATGATCATACCACCTTTTCCACAGTCAGCTTCCTGTCCAAGGGTGTTTCCGCCTTTTCTTGGAATGAGGCCTGTTATGACAGGGAATTTCTTTCTTTTCTCCCATAACAGTTTGTTTGTTTTGTTTTTTATTTTATTTTTTTCTATTTTTTTTGTTAATAAAGAGAATGGTAGAAATACCATGTGTCAAGACCAACCTCGCCACCATTGTTGGTTCAGACGAGAAGAGAACAAGGTCGGGTTGAGAGGTATCTGTGAGGGGCTAGCAGAACGAGACTGCCTCATGAGGAAAATCATAAGGGATATTAGAAGCACGAAGAGAATGACAGTGTGACGCCCAAAAAAAAGAGGGTAGATCAGCTGTGATTGTCAAGATCCCCAAGAAGGGTCCCCAAGAAGGGAAGTACTTCTTTAGACGATAGCCATTGATCAGAAAAGGATCATCAAAGGCATCAACGGTCTGCACCTAAACAGAGCCATTAGCAAGTACCTTGTACGGGCCCATCCACCGTTGTTGAAGTTTGCCAGGAAACTTGCCAAATCTCGAATCATAGGCCAGGACAAGATCACCTTCTTTGAACTCCTTGTGCTTGATGAAACTGTCATGATAGGTCTTGCGTCGCGCTTGAGTGGTTTCCATACATTGTAGGGCCATCCGACGAATCTCATCCAAACATTCCAAGTGTAGGAGGCGGCATTGCAGTGACTCATCATCTCCCGAGCGTTCTTTAACTGCCACTCGCAAAGAGGGAAATTCCACTTCAACAGGGAAGACAGCTTCTGTACCATACACTAGCTGGAAAGGGGTCTGTCTTGTAGCTGCCTTATGGGAGGTTCTGTATGCCCAGAGAGCCTCTGTAAGTCAATCGTCCCAGTCGCAACGATGTGCGGCAATATTTTTTGTCAGGATCGAGCAGAGGATGCAATTGGTGACTTTAACTTGGCTGTTGGCTCTGGGGTAGTAAGGAGTGGACTTGCGATGGCAGATCTTATACAGCTCCTTCAACTCCTCCATGATTTTGTTAAGGAAATGAGTACCTCTGTCACTTACCAACTCGAGGGGACTACCAAAACGGGTAATAATATTTTCATACATGAATAGAGCTACGCTGTTACCATCGTTCCGCTCTTCAGAGCTTTAGCTTCACACCACTTTGTGACATAATCCGTACATACTAAGATGTATCTGTTCTGCTTCCGTCTGGTGGGTGGATCAATGGGACCTACAAAATCAATCTCCCACTTCTCGAACAGCTTTAGGGGAAGAATAGGTTGTAGTGGCATGGCACTTGTTTTAGTGGGTTTTCCCATTCGCTGACAAGCATCACATCTCTTGCACTAGTCATATGCATCCTTGTGGAGGGTCAGCCACCAGTATCCTACTAACAGAGCCTTACTAGCTGTTGCTTCTCCTGCGAAGTGTCCACCACATGGTTTGTCATGGCATGCTTTCAATACTGTGCCGATTTCATCTCCTGCAACATATCTTCGCAACACTTCATCTTTGCCTCTCTTGTACACTCTCTTGTACAGTGCACTGCCTAGCAAAGTGTAGGGGGTTGATTCTAACAGAAGCTTCTTCTTCTCACGGCTTGAGATGCCAGGAGGATACTGTTGAGTTGCTAGGAGGTGGGCTATGTCTGCATACTAGGGAGTAACTATTTCAACTAGAAACAAGGAAGCATCAGGAAGGTCTGGATCATCCTGTTTCTCTCTTGCAGTTTGAGGGATCTGTGATAGATGATTGGCTAGGACATGGGAATGGCCAGGCTTAGTGACCACTTCAAAATTGAACTCCTGGAATAGGAGCAACCATCTCATCAGTCGCCCTTTGACATCTGCTTTGTTCATCAGGATGGATAGGGCTTCATGATCCACGTAGAACTTGAAATGCGTTGACAGTAGATAGTGTCAAAACTTCTCTAGTGTAAACACCATTGCCAAGCACTTAAGCTCTATCACTGTGTAGTTCTGTTCCCTATTAGTGTCAAAATGGGGCTGGAAGGGGAGGGGAAGACTGCAAAAAAGTACAATGGGGTGGTCAGGATCAAATCAGGGCGTTCCCTTGGGAAAAACACGAAAAATAACTTCAAATATACATACGTGGATTAATATTGGAAAATCAGCACGCCGAAACACAGGACAAAAAGAAGGAAAATTGTGCCAAATAACGTGCCCGACAAACCTATCACGTCAAAACATGGTTTCGAAGAGAGGACATGTTCACATGGAAAAAACCCAAAAAACGAACCCAAAAATGGGCTCAAAGATGAATACAAAAAGAACCGAGCAGTGAAATGAAGGGTAGTAAAAAGGAAAAACGTCCCGGGAAGGGGATACACAGGGCTATCACATCAAAACTCACTTCTGGTGAAGTTAGATGGGGTCCACATGAGAAAAATACCAAAAGTAGAATTGAAAATATATTGAACATAGGTCAAAATAGGGCAGAGAAAAAAGAAAAAATGTGGGGAAAGGCTGGCAAGACACATCAATCAAATGAAATTGGAATTTTGGTGAAAATAGGGCATGTTCACATGGCAAAATGTTAAAAATATGCACGAAAATGGCCCAAAAATGCGCAAAAATTAATATTGGATGAATTGTGCACGGAAGGATATGGAGCAAAAAGAAAAATTTTCAGGAGCAAGATGGAGGACATGGCTGTCACTTCAGATTGTTGTGCGAAAGTAATAAAGGTGCGTTCACATGGAAAACTGGTCAATGTACGAGAAATGCTTCAAAAATTAATAACTCAAGAACCGTCGACCGGAATAGGGGTTGATAAAAAGAAAAAATGATCATACCACCTTTTCCACAGTCAGCTTCCTGTCCAAGGGTGTTTCCGCCTTTTCTTGGAATGAGGCCTGTTATGACAAGGAATTTCTTTCTTTTCTCCCATAACAGTTTGTTTGTTTTGTTTTTTATTTTATTTTTTTCTATTTTTTTTTGTTAATAAAGAGAATGGTAGAAATACCATGTGTCAAGACCAACCTCGCCACCATTGTTGGATCAGACGAGAAGAGAACAAGGTCGGGTTGAGAGGTATCTGTGAGGGGCTAGCAGAATGAGACTGCCTCATGAGGAAAATCATAAGGGATATCAGAAGCACGAAGAGAATGACAGTGTGACGCCCAAAAAAAAGAGGGTAGATCAGCTGTGATTGTCAAGTTCCCCAAGAAGGGTCCCCAAGAAGGGAAGTACTTCTTTAGACGATAGCCATTGATCAGAAAAGGATCATCAAAGGCATCAACGGTCTGCACCTAAACAGAGCCATTAGCAAGTACCTTGTACGGGCCCATCCACCGTTGTTGAAGTTTGCCAGGAAACTTGCCAAATCTCGAATCATAGGCCAGGACAAGATCACCTTCTTTGAACTCCTTGTGCTTGATGAAACTGTCATGATAGGTCTTGCGTCGCGCTTGAGTGGTTTCCATACATTGTAGGGCCATCCGACGAATCTCATCCAAACATTCCAAGTGTAGGAGGCGGCATTGCAGTGACTCATCATCTCCCGAGCGTTCTTTAACTGCCACTCGCAAAGAGGGAAATTCCACTTCAACAGGGAAGACAGCTTTTGTACCATACACTAGCTGGAAAGGGGTCTGTCTTGTAGCTGCCTTATGGGAGGTTTTGTATGCCCAGAGAGCCTCTGTAAGTCAATCGTCCCAGTCGCAACGATGTGCGGCAATATTTTTTGTCAGGATCGAGCAGAGGATGCAATTGGTGACTTTAACTTGGCTGTTGGCTCTGGGGTAGTAAGGAGTGGACTTGCGATGGCAGATCTTATACAGCTCCTTCAACTCCATGATTTTGTTAAGGAAATGAGTACCTCTGTCACTTACCAACTCGAGGGGACTACCAAAACGGGTAATAATATTTTCATACATGAACAGAGCTACGCTGTTACCATCGTTCCGCTCTTCAGAGCTTTAGCTTCACACCACTTTGTGACATAATCCGTACATACTAAGATGTATCTGTTCTGCTTCCGTCTGGTGGGTGGATCAATGGGACCTACAAAATCAATCTCCCACTTCTCGAACAGCTTTAGGGGAAGAATAGGTTGTAGTGGCATGGCACTTGTTTTAGTGGGTTTTCCCATTCGCTGACAAGCATCACATCTCTTGCACTAGTCATATGCATCCTTGTGGAGGGTCAGCCACCAGTATCCTACTAACAGAGCCTTACTAGCTGTTGCTTCTCCTGCGAAGTGTCCACCACATGGTTTGTCATGGCATGCTTTCAATACTGTGCCGATTTCATCTCCTGCAACATATCTTCGCAACACTTCATCTTTGCCTCTCTTGTACACTCTCTTGTACAGTGCACTGCCTAGCAAAGTGTAGGGGGTTGATTCTAACAGAAGCTTCTTCTTCTCACGGCTTGAGATGCCAGGAGGATACTGTTGAGTTGCTAGGAGGTGGGCTATGTCTGCATACTAGGGAGTAACTATTTCAACTAGAAACAAGGAAGCATCAGGAAGGTCTGGATCATCCTGTTCCTCTCTTGCAGTTTGAGGGATCTGTGATAGATGATTGGCTAGGACATGGGAATGGCCATGCTTAGTGACCACTCCAAAATTGAACTCCTGGAATAGGAGCAACCATCTCATCAGTCGCCCTTTGACATCTACTTTGTTCATCAGGATGGATAGGGCTTCATGATCCACGTAGAACTTGAAATGTGTTGACAGTAGATAGTGTCGAAACTTCTCTAGTGTAAACACCATTGCCAAGCACTTAAGCTCTATCACTGTGTAGTTCTGTTCCCTATTAGTGTCAAAATGGGGCTGGAAGGGGAGGGGAAGACTGCAAAAAAGTACAATGGGGTGGTCAGGATCAAATCAGGGCGTTCCCTTGGGAAAAACACGAAAAATAACTTCAAATATACATACGTGGATTAATATTGGAAAATCAGCACGCCGAAACACAGGACAAAAAGAAGGAAAATTGTGCCAAATAACGTGCCCGACAAACCTATCACGTCAAAACATGGTTTCGAAGAGAGGACATGTTCACATGGAAAAAACCCAAAAAACGAACCCAAAAATGGGCTCAAAGATGAATACAAAAAGAACCGAGCAGTGAAATGAAGGGTAGTAAAAAGGAAAAACGTCCCGGGAAGGGGATACACAGGGCTATCACATCAAAACTCACTTCTGGTGAAGTTAGATGGGGTCCACATGAGAAAAATACCAAAAGTAGAATTGAAAATATATTGAACATAGGTCAAAATAGGGAAGAGAAAAAAGAAAAAATGTGGGGAAAGGCTGGCAAGACACATCAGTCAAATGAAATTGGAATTTTGGTGAAAATAGGGCATGTTCACATGGCAAAATGTTAAAAATATGCACGAAAATGGCCCAAAAATGCGCAAAAATTAATATTGGATGAATTGTGCACGGAAGGATATGGAGCAAAAAGAAAAATTTTCAGGAGCAAGATGGAGGACATGGCTATCACTTCAGATTGTTGTGCGAAAGTAATAAAGGTGCGTTCACATGGAAAACTGGTCAATGTACGAGAAATGCTTCAAAAATTAATAACTCAAGAACCGTCGACCGGAATAGGGGTTGATAAAAAGAGAAAATGATCATACCACCTTTTCCACAGTCAGCTTCCTGTCCAAGGGTGTTTCCGCCTTTTCTTGGAATGAGGTCTGTTATGACAGGGAATTTCTTTCTTTTCTCCCATAACAGTTTGTTTGTTTTGTTTTTTATTTTATTTTTTTCTATTTTTTTTTGTTAATAAAGAGAATGGTAGAAATACCATGTGTCAAGACCAACCTCGCCACCATTGTTGGATCAGACGAGAAGAGAACAAGGTCGGGTTGAGAGGTATCTGTGAGGGGCTAGCAGAACGAGACTGCCTCATGAGGAAAATCATAAGGGATATCAGAAGCACGAAGAGAATGACAGTGTGACGCCCAAGAAAAAGAGGGTAGATCAGCTTTGATTGTCAAGTTCCCCAAGAAGGGTCCCCAAGAAGGGAAGTACTTCTTTAGACGATAGCCATTGATCAGAAAAGGATCATCAAAGGCATCAACGGTCTGCACCTAAACAGAGCCATTAGCAAGTACCTTGTACGGGCCCATCCACCGTTGTTGAAGTTTGCCAGGAAACTTGCCAAATCTCGAATCATAGGCCAGGACAAGATCACCTTCTTTGAACTCCTTGTGCTTGATGAAACTGTCATGATAGGTCTTGCGTCGCGCTTGAGTGGTTTCCATACATTGTAGGGCCATCCGACGAATCTCATCCAAACATTCCAAGTGTAGGAGGCGGCATTGCAGTGACTCATCATCTCCCGAGCGTTCTTTAACTGCCACTCGCAAAGAGGGAAATTCCACTTCAACAGGGAAGACAGCTTCTGTACCATACACTAGCTGGAAAGGGGTCTGTCTTGTAGCTGCCTTATGGGAGGTTCTGTATGCCCAGAGAGCCTCTGTAAGTCAATCGTCCCAGTCGCAACGATGTGCATCAATATTTTTTGTCAGGATCGAGCAGAGGATGCAATTGGTGACTTTAACTTGGCTGTTGGCTCTGGGGTAGTAAGGAGTGGACTTGCGATGGCAGATCTTATACAGCTCCTTCAACTCCTCCATGATTTTGTTAAGGAAATGAGTACCTCTGTCACTTACCAACTCGAGGGGACTACCAAAACGGGTAATAATATTTTCATACATGAACAGAGCTACGCTGTTACCATCGTTCCGCTCTTCAGAGCTTTAGCTTCACACCACTTTGTGACATAATCCGTACATACTAAGATGTATCTGTTCTGCTTCTGTCTGGTGGGTGGATCAATGGGACCTACAAAATCAATCTCCCACTTCTCGAACAGCTTTAGGGGAAGAATAGGTTGTAGTGGCATGGCACTGGTTTTAGTGGGTTTTCCCATTCGCTGACAAGCATCACATCTCTTGCACTAGTCATATGCATCCTTGTGGAGGGTCAGCCACCAGTATCCTACTAACAGAGCCTTACTAGCTGTTGCTTCTCCTGCGAAGTGTCCACCACATGGTTTGTCATGGCATGCTTTCAATACTGTGCTGATTTCATCTCCTGCAACATATCTTCGCAACACTTCATCTTTGCCTCTCTTGTACACTCTCTTGTACAGTGCACTGCCTAGCAAAGTGTAGGGGGTTGATTCTAACAGAAGCTTCTTCTTCTCACGGCTTGAGATGCCAGGAGGATACTGTTGAGTTGCTAGGAGGTGGGCTATGTCTGCATACTAGGGAGTAACTATTTCAACTAGAAACAAGGAAGCATCAGGAAGGTCTGGATCATCCTGTTCCTCTCTTGCAGTTTGAGGGATCTGTGATAGATGATTGGCTAGGACATGGGAATGGCCATGCTTAGTGACCACTTCAAAATTGAACTCCTGGAATAGGAGCAACCATCTCATCAGTCGCCCTTTGACATCTGCTTTGTTCATCAGGATGGATAGGGCTTCATGATCCACGTAGAACTTGAAATGCGTTGACAGTAGATAGTGTCGAAACTTCTCTAGTGTAAACACCATTGCCAAGCACTTAAGCTCTATCACTGTGTAGTTCTGTTCCCTATTAGTGTCAAAATGGGGCTGGAAGGGGAGGGGAAGACTGCAAAAAAGTACAATGGGGTGGTCAGGATCAAATCAGGGCGTTCCCTTGGGAAAAACACGAAAAATAACTTCAAATATACATACGTGGATTAATATTGGAAAATCAGCACGCCGAAACACAGGACAAAAAGAAGGAAAATTGTGCCAAATAACGTGCCCGACAAACCTATCACATCAAAACATGGTTTCAAAGAGAGGACATGTTCACATGGAAAAAACCCAAAAAACGAACCCAAAAATGGTCTCAAAGATGAATACAAAAAGAACCGAGCAGTGAAATGAAGGGTAGTAAAAAGGAAAAATGTCCCGGGAAGGGGATACACAGGGCTATCACATCAAAACTCACTTCTGGTGAAGTTAGATGGGGTCCACATGAGAAAAATACCAAAAGTAGAATTGAAAATATATTGAACATAGGTCAAAATAGGGAAGAGAAAAAAGAAAAAATGTGGGGAAAGGCTGGCAAGACACATCAGTCAAATGAAATTGGAATTTTGGTGAAAATAGGACATGTTCACATGGCAAAATGTTAAAAATATGCACGAAAATGGCCCAAAAATGCGTAAAAATTAATATTGGATGAATTGTGCACGGAAGGATATGGAGCAAAAAGAAAAATTTTTAGGAGCAAGATGGAGGACATGGCTGTCACTTCAGATTGTTGTGCGAAAGTAATAAAGGTGCGTTCACATGGAAAACTGGTCAATGTACGAGAAATGCTTCAAAAATTAATAACTCAAGAACCGTCGACCGGAATAGGGGTTGATAAAAAGAAAAAATGATCATACCACCTTTTCCACAGTCAGCTTCCTGTCCAAGGGTGTTTCCGCCTTTTCTTGGAATGAGGCCTGTTATGACAGGGAATTTCTTTCTTTTCTCCCATAACAGTTTGTTTGTTTTGTTTTTTATTTTATTTTTTTCTATTTTTTTTTGTTAATAAAGAGAATGGTAGAAATACCATGTGTCAAGACCAACCTCGCCACCATTGTTGGATCAGACGAGAAGAGAACAAGGTCGGGTTGAGAGGTATCTGTGAGGGGCTAGCAGAACGAGACTGCCTCATGAGGAAAATCATAAGGGATATCAGAAGCACGAAGAGAATGACAGTGTGACGCCCAAAAAAAAGAGGGTAGATCAGCTGTGATTGTCAAGATCCCCAAGAAGGGTCCCCAAGAAGGGAAGTACTTCTTTAGACGATAGCCATTGATCAGAAAAGGATCATCAAAGGCATCAACGGTCTGCACCTAAACAGAGCCATTAGCAAGTACCTTGTACGGGCCCATCCACCGTTGTTGAAGTTTGCCAGGAAACTTGCCAAATCTTGAATCATAAGCCAGGACAAGATCACCTTCTTTGAACTCCTTGTGCTTGATGAAACTGTCATGATAGGTCTTGCGTCGCGCTTGAGTGGTTTCCATACATTGTAGGGCCATCCGACGAATCTCATCCAAACATTCCAAGTGTAGGAGGCGGCATTGCAGTGACTCATCATCTCCCGAGCGTTCTTTAACTGCCACTCGCAAAGAGGGAAATTCCACTTCAACAGGGAAGACAGCTTCTGTACCATACACTAGCTGGAAAGGGGTCTGTCTTGTAGCTGCCTTATGGGAGGTTCTGTATGCCCAGAGAGCCTCTGTAAGTCAATCGTCCCAGTTGCAACGATGTGCGGCAATATTTTTTGTCAGGATCGAGCAGAGGATGCAATTGGTGACTTTAACTTGGCTGTTGGCTCTGGGGTAGTAAGGAGTGGACTTGCGATGGCAGATCTTATACAGCTCCTTCAACTCCTCCATGATTTTGTTAAGGAAATGAGTACCTCTGTCACTTAGCAACTCGAGGGGACTACCAAAACGGGTAATAATATTTTCATACATGAACAGAGCTACGCTGTTACCATCGTTCCGCTCTTCAGAGCTTTAGCTTCACACCACTTTGTGACATAATCCGTACATACTAAGATGTATCTGTTCTGCTTCTGTCTGGTGGGTGGATCAATGGGACCTACAAAATCAATCTCCCACTTCTCGAACAGCTTTAGGGGAAGAATAGGTTGTAGTGGCATGGCCTGTGTTGTCATTTTAGATTCTAGCAAGTTGAATTTTGTGTTTTCATCTTTCAGTCTTCGTTTGTGCATCTCTTTCAGAGGGCAAATATCCTCTATATGGTTCTTTTGCAAACAGTAAGAACAGAAAGCTCCAGGAATGGTTGGTTTTTGGGTACATTCAGTGGCTAAATGTCTCGCCTGATGGCACTTTCTACACTATGTATTAAAACACATCACATCTCTTCCAGCTCTCACAGGAGTGGATATATTGGCGGTATTCACCTTCAATGTCTATAACTGCTCTGTAATCACATCCATAAGCTCTTTCTTGATACTTGCAACTGAGTTGGATAAGTAGTCCTTTAGATTTTCACATTCTGAAGTACTTGTAGTAGAATTTTAGGAGGCTTCTGTAATTACTGCATACACTAGTTGGGTTGATCCAAAGGGTCCTCTATGTTCTGGTTCTGATTCAGAGCTCTTGTTGAGACTTGGGATTGTTGATTCCAGTTGGTAGGGTTCCACTGTTGTTGAGTCGCCATTGGAGGAACTGTTTGAGGCCACTGTTGTTGTGGTTGAACCATCATTTGAGGCACTGTCATCTGTGGCGACCACAGTGGATTAGGTGTATTATACTGCGGCACTGTTTGCATCTGGGGATAGGAGTAGGGAACTATCCCTGGGACTGCATTTGGTGGGTATACCATTCCTGTCATGGGAGGAGGTAAGACTCCTCTTCCTGAAGTCATTGATAGCATTGCTTCAAATTCATCATACAATCTTGCACCTTCCACTGTAGCTTGCATATTGATTGGTCTTCTCAATTCCACGAACTTGCGAACTTTTGGTTGTAGGCCTTTGAGAAACACTCCTTTTTGGATACCTTCCTCTAAATGATGGTTAGTCCATCTCTTTAGGATGGATTCCATTCGCAAGACATAAGCTTTTACTCTTTCTCCAGAGGACTAACTTAGGTTCATGAACTCCTCTTACATCCACTCTTCAAAACCTTCACGCTTGAATTTAGTGAGGAAGGCCAACTTCAGGTCGTCCCATGTACCAAAAGTTCCTGCGGCTTGTCTCTCATACCATTGAAACACCGCACCCTTGAAAGTGGTGGGGAATATTGATAACCAATGCTCAGGGGTTCTGGCATTGTTAGCCACACATGCTACAATAAACTCTGCTACATGAAGATCAGGGTTTTCATTATACTCTCCCTTAAAAATTGGCAATGGGACTACATTTGCTAGCCTGTCATCAATATTTCCAGGACAAATCTGACTAGGAAGGGGACTTTGAGTCACCATGGGGACTTCTGTAAAGAGTGCTTTTAGGGCGTCAAAGGAGGCTTCTGTTACAAGCTCCTTCTCAACCTTGATTCTTGCCTTCTCTCTTCTCACGTACCTCTGGACTCATTCTAGTGCTTGCCTCTTAATTGCATCATTCATCAGGAGCTTGGCTCCAACCAGTTGTTCAGCGCTCAATAGAATAGAGTCAGAGAGGAGCTTCAATATCTGGGGATTCTCTGGCCAACATCTCTTCTACTTCCTTCTTTTCAACATCTCTGAATTCGGCTTTCAAACCACTACAGAGGGGGAGATATTTAGTTTTGAAAGTATCAAAACTCATTCTTCTTAGGATCGTTGTTGTGCCATCATTATAATAATGCCAGCTTTTGATGGTTTCAATAGTGTATGTTGTGAAAAACACTCTGTCTACCAACTTCCACTGGGTTGCTAATTGGACAAACAAAAGGCTGTCAGTGCACCAAGCATCCCACGTATCTTGCTGAACAAATTCCAACTCTTTTCTTTCTTGTTTTTGTGAACCTCCACAAACCACGACTCCTGAAGGTTCTTCACGATATCCCACTTGATGATGTTTGGAAACTTCTCAATGAATACAAAATCTTCCATGGATAGTCATTCTCTCTGCTTTTGCTCTTCAGTTTATTTCCAAACAATTTGCACCAAGATGCAAGTTTCTGTTGCTTCAACAAGAAGAGGAAACAATCCACCGCATAGAGCTTGCATCATGATGGTAATATGTTTTCGCCATTGTGGGATGAACCTTTTGTGGAAAGTGGCTTTGATAATGAGAATCTACAACTCTTCAGTGGAAGAATGAACTTTGCAAACATCCATTGAATTCTTCTCTTCTTGGCAATGCCATTTCTTTCATTTTCAGCCTCTTCTTATGCTTGTTGATGGCAAGTTTCCCCGGTTGCGCACAAAAAACATGGAGCCCTAAGAGAAACACCAAGGAAAAAAGGATTCTATTGCAAGAAAATCTATACATCAACAAGCTTTTATTTAATTCTTTTGATGACCAAAACAGAAGAAAACAACAAATCTTCATGCAGCATCATAGTAGATATCTCCGATGGATTTGATAGAATCAACCATAATCTTCAATTTCTTCATAGAATCCATCAATATAACAAGGAACACAAAGGAATACACCACTTTGAATAAAAATCAATCACATAGTATTCATCTTTATTGTCTCCATAGTTTTCTCTCTTAATCTCTCATATACAGTTACACTGTTTTCATAGAATTGGCTATCTCTGTCTCTCTCTCTCTCTCTCTCTCTCTCTCTCTCTCTCTCTCTCTCTCTCTCTCTCTCTCTCTCTCTCTCAATAATACATCATCTCCTCACTACAATACTCAATAATGGCTCTCAATATTCCTTCTTAGGTCGTGGATGCACCTCCCAAGAGGTATGTCTGTGTTGAAGAGACACCAGAGCCACTACAATGTCTCTTCATAGCTCACTACTGTCATTGTCACTTCAGTCTTCTCTTCAGTCTTCAACAGCTGCTTCTTCCAATTGTTTTAACTCTTTTGAACTTAGATTCATCATTTCCAAAAGTTAAAAAACTTTTCCAAAGTCACGCATACATTCTACAGAACACTTATCGAAGATCTATAGAATAGAATAGAACAGGAACAGAGTAGAGACAAAGGCTCTTTAGAAGGTTTACAAAGGGTTATAGAAGGTCATCAGAGAACAACAAATCCTCATAACTCATACCAAAACCATTCCAAAATATAAAAAACTATTCAATAAGATTTTAAAATTATTTCAACCTTTATCAATCATCAATCCATGCTTTATACAAAAGAAAAGCAGAACAAAACAGAAGCTAAACAGAAGGTATCAGAATCAATTAGAACCAATCAGAACATCACAGAGCCTCATATTTCTAATAAGAATCATCATGAACTTCCAAAACATAATCAATATCATCCAAAAAACTCTCAAACACTCATTAACAACCATACATCACTCTAAATCCATAAAAAATCAACCATTCAGACCTTAAAAACAACAAAAATCAGTCAAAAATTCAATCTTTTTCCACTCTCAACAATCCTAGATTGTGGGGTGTTACCACCTTGTCCACAACTAGCTTCCCGAGTGCGTTTGACATCTTTTCTTAGAGCAAGGATTGTTATGATAATAAATTTCTTCCTTTTCTTCCATAACATTTTTGAATTTTTTTCTTTTTTCTACTCCCGAGGGTGTTTCCACCTTTTCTCGAAGAATAGGTTAGCATGATAGGGACCGAAGTCCTTTTCTCTCATGATCGATATATATTGTTTTTTTCTTACAAAAAGAAAAATGGCAGAAACACCATGTATCAAAACCATCCATGCTAGCTCTGCTGGATCAGATGGAAAGGGAGCAAAGGAGGGGTGGGAGGTGGCTATGAGGGGCTAGAAGAACAATGCCACCTTGATTAGGAAAACCAAGAAGGCTATCAAGAGAAATAGGCAAAGCCTTACCAATCGACGCGCATGGAATGAAGGGGCTATTGGCGGTGATTGTCAAGATCCCTAGGTAGGGTAATACTTATTGAGGCAATACCCATTAATTAGGAAGGGATCATCAAAAGCATTGATTATTTGCACTTGGACAGAGCCATTAAGGTCGATAGCAAGTACCTTATAGAGGCCAATCTATCACTATTGGAGCATTCTTAGGACCTTGCCGAATCTCAGCCATAGACCAAGACTAAGTCACCTTTCTTAAACTCCTTCTGCTTGATGAAGTTGTTGTGATAGGCCTTTTGTCGCGGTTATGTGGCTTTCATACTGTAGGGCCATCCTGTGAGTCTTGTCCAAATATTCCAAGTGTAGGAGATGGCAATGTAGGGACTCATCATCTCCCAAGTACTCTTTGATAGCTACATATAGAGAGGGAAGCTCCAATTCAACAAGGAAAATGGCCTCTGTACCATACACCAACTAGAAAGTGGTCTATCCTGTAGCAGCCTTATGTGACGTTCTATATGCCCAAAGGGCCTTTGTAAGTCAATCATCCCAATAAATGCTCTACTTAAACAAACATTCTCTTTCCATGGGGACTGAACTTGCTCCTTGGAATACTAAAAGGGTATTAGGGCTATTTCGGGTTTTTTTTGGGACTTAGTTATGTCTTGGTTCAAGGACTTGTCTTCTAAGGATGCCTCCAAGAATGTCACATAATAGGAATCTTCGGAGGTCTATTTGGATTGTTGGTGGTTTTGGCATCATCATCATCCTTTCTTGGTGGTTTTGGCATGGTGCGTGCATCGTCATCATCCTTTCTTGAGAAGGGTGGATTCATGTGATAAGAGCAACTACTAAAAGAGGGATTATTTTGCTTAATCCATTTCTTATGGATATTTATCATGTGTTGGGACTCATTAACTAGTCCAAAGGGTACCAAAGTCATTCTGTGTAACAACATGGGATCTTAAGCTTTTGTAGCCTCTAGAACTTCTTCCTCATGTTTGTGTCTCTTCTGCAAGTAGGATGGATTCTTTGAGATTGCTTTTATAATCTTATTTTTCATTGTCATATATGTCCTCTTCAGACTTTGTTTTTGCCTTTGTAGGGGCTCTGTACGAAAAGACTAGATTCTCTATGGTATCCTCTGCCTGTGCTTTTGCAGCTATTTTTGTCTCTAGCTCTAACCCTACTTCTATCCTTGTCTCTATCTCTGTTATGGCTATATAATAGGGAGAATAGTACATCCATGCCTCTATCTCACTATCATAGGTGATTTTAGAAGTCAAATTGGGTTCAGGAAGGAGGTATTCACCCATTGACAAAGCCTTTTCTTCTTTCGAGAGTTGGCTTACAGCACCCATTTTCAGGGACTGACTTTGTTTTCTTGGGAAAGATCTATTTGATAGCTTCTTTGTCTCCTAAAGTGCCATTTATTATTTCATTGGAAGAGTCTGGTGATGACTTCAATGGAAGTGGATCCATTACCATTTTGCAAGCCATACAACTTCAACACCATTTTATTGGATCCTTTACCTAGGGTTAGGGTTCCTTTGAACCAATCAGTTTATGCCCTTACTTCAAAAGGCCATAGTCTTCCCTTTCTCAACAACAGAGGAAATGAGGCCTCGTAGGAATTTGGTTTTACCATTGGATACATCAACCAATAGTCTCTTCCTGCGAGGATTGTCTTCACATATGGGAGAATGCCCAAAGGCTTAATTCTACTTCAGTTTGCTAGTTTGATAAGCAACTGTGTGGGCTGCATACCTTACAAGCCTAGATCCTTTATTGTCACATTCGTCATTATGTTCACTGATGAACCTCCATCATTCAATGTGTCTGCAATAAAACATCCTTCAATCCACATGCCAATCTCTAGGTACCAAGATCCAAGAAGGCTTTAGCCACATCCACTTCTTTGACAAGCTCGAGGGCTTTGTTAGACTTAGTTGCTCTTGAGGGAGTAATCCTTAGGCCACGTCTTCTTGTCAATATGGTTTTGAAATTCTTTCAGTAATTGGGAGATAACATCAGCAATTGTCGAAATGTTAGGTTTGGTTTAAAGGTGTCTAGGTCTTTGACCCAGTCATATTATTTAATAGGATCCACTGGCTTCTCCAATCGGCTAGGCAATGGGGCAACACCTAATTTTAACTACCCTCTTTCCTCTAGCTATGGCAACATTTGCACTTCTTCTACTACTGGAGGTACTTCGGCATCCTTTATCTCTTGGAACTTTGGTCATGTCTCTGTGTTATTGTCTCTGTGGCTCTTTGGGGCACTGTAGTGCTTTGTATTACATTGTTATGCTCTGTATTGTTCTGTGTCTTTTTGGGAAGATTGAA
Source organism: Lygodium microphyllum (assembly GCF_053477565.2). Lineage (NCBI taxonomy): Eukaryota > Viridiplantae > Streptophyta > Polypodiopsida > Schizaeales > Lygodiaceae > Lygodium > Lygodium microphyllum. The sequence goes on along the minus strand of NC_141149.1, from coordinate 22,680,008 downwards.
CTTTACCATTTTGGCAAAGTGAATATTCTCTTTTGGAATAGTGGGTTCTCTTTTCTTGGCACATATTAGTGCAACAACTTCCAATTCCACCAAATCAGAGGCAGGTTCTTGGGTCTTGTATTGGGTATCAGTGGTAGCTTGATGGAACCTAGAATGGGCCGGCACTGGCTCGTGCACTAGCCAGACCTCTATCTCACACACTCAACAACCCCACGGCCTCGCGGCCAGGAGCGTTGATGCCACATACATTGCCTTCCTAGACATCTTGCATTTGTATTACGTCGTTTGTAGTCCACTCTTCTCTCACCCACTACTCCTCAGAGGGAGTTCCTTACACATTGCCTAATGGCACGAAGCACAGATATAGGGGGTCCTCCAACGGCTGAGTGCCGCCACCTCTCTGCGACTCTCCTACACCTCGGGGATTGGCCCCTCGGTGCGTCGCTCAACATATAAACATGTCGCACAAAAATCCACTCAAGGTACCATTTAATCGTATACAGGAATGTACCATTGTCCTTACTTCTCTTTCCCCTAGACCCCACGACTAGCCTATGGCTTAGGGTGTCCTGTCTCTCACTCAACGTGGGTCAAGGTCCTAATGAAAGCAATTGCTGTGCATCCAGGATTTTTGATACCTTTAAATATTTCCATGATTTATGCATAGTGTAGATGCCAAGTGCTCAAACAGTTATGAAATCAATATTGTGCACATGTGCAAAACATCCTTTCAATGATTTTCAACTACCGTTCTTATGCGGCGTTGCACGAACCTAGCACCAAGGAAATCCTGGTGCTACTAGGCTCTTATTTTATAATTATTCACCGACCTATATGGCATGCAAACAAAAATAGCAATATTTTCATCATCTTACTCCACATTTAGACACATTTTGACTACTCTATCCTCCCATCGATCAAATGTTACATTGTGGTATAGATTTATAGGGCATTTTGCTATCATTTTATGTGTAAAGAGCGGGAAACACACACTAGAACAAGAAGGTGGGGTTGAACTGAGGCAAATCTACATTCACAAACATTGTTCTTAATTATCATTAATTTTTCCCACCCAAAATGCATTTTTCCCCTATTTTTAGTGATTTTCCTCTATTTTCCTTGTATTTTCTCTTATTTTCTGCATTATTTAATTACTAAAAATTAAAAATAGGTTATGGGCTGTGGCCCTTAGTTCCTTCTTACAACAAAAATGAAAATTTAGTTGGTGTTCCTATTCATTTCTCCATTTTTATGCCCAAAAACATCATTTTCCCTTGATTTTCCATATTTTACGTGTTTTAGTGTATTATTTTGAGCCACAAGATGCATATTTTTCTGATTTTCTGATTATGATCAACAAGTACTCATAGAAAACAGCAACATAAACAATGTTTGGCCCACATGAACAACACTTTGTCAATCAAAAGCCATAAAACCTCAAATTTCCTTTGAAAAAAATTGAATTACCGCTTATTTGCGTGTTTCAGGTTTCATGTCCATGGTTGCAAATTTGAAAATCAGCAACACTTCATGTCCAGCACAATCACAAATCACCATTTCCAGCCCGTGGAGCAATCCGATCCATGCCGGACAAGCCTCCATCATTCTTTCTTCTTCCTTCTTCTTCCCACATGAATTCCCCCTTAGAAGAGAGAGAGGGAGGAGAGAGAAAGACTGAAATCAGAGATCTTCAAAGAGAGCATCATTTGACGGGCGAGAGGCGGCGATAGAGTCAACATCTAGGAGGGAAGCAAGGGCAATGATCAGTTATGGTGGTTGTTTTGAACATGCATGATGCCCTCTCTCCATCCTAGCGCAAAATTCGGCGCCATGTCTGCACACGTTTTCTTCACGATTCTCTCTCCACGATTCTCTCTAATGCATGTCTTTTGGTTGGGGGGGTTAAAATTCCCCCAAAGGGCACCCCCCCTTTGGTCCATGTTGTGGCCACCCTTTCAAATCTTGACCAATTCTTGGCCATTTCCCTGCCCGGACTCGGAATTGAACTCTGAAAAATCCTGGGCGTCCGGCTTGGCATCCCGCATTGGCCAGTAGCTTGTGTCAACCCACACGACTGTCTGAAAAATTATGAAAAATCAACAAGTGTCACTCGGGCGCCTTTAAAGCACTTTGGTGCTTAAAATCGTCCTAGACCGAGCCGCCGCCTTTGACGTGAATATTTTTCCCTTGATATTTGTAATTTTTAGCTATTTTTAAGCATTTTTCGGCACCAAAATTCCGCTCTCATTGGCGACCATGGGATAGGGCGACTCAGCCCGTCGAATCCACGAACATATCTGCAGATAAATAACCAAAGAAGCATCAAGCTGATACAAAACAAATATATAATAAAACTCAGCACAATGCTCCCCCTACCCCTGGACAGAACCAAGGCATGACATCCACAAGGAGTAGGCCTAGCATCATCGAATAGAAGATCCAAAGTGAGTCGCTAACCAACTGCTCCAACACAGCCAAACTAAAAAACCTATAAAAAAGGTTGCCCTAAATGGTAGTCTAAACTACTTACCAACTAAAGACAACACAACTAGGAGCTCCTACAAGGCGAGGACTCCTATAGCCTGATTAAGGAGTATTTGCTTTCAGTACATTTCTTCTTTTAGGGTTTTTATTTTATTGACATACTTGGGCATGTAAAAAGGAGGGAGCTGAGCGTAGTGACCGAAGGAGAACAGGGCATCGGCCTCAGGACCTGTCTCGGCACCCAAGAACCTACCAAGCCCTCGCAAGGCGACACTTAATCCTTTTCTAACGCTCACTTTTATTTTCGCTCCAACCTTCCTTGTTTTGTCATTCATTCTTCAGCAAGAAGCCACCCCTAGGAAGACAAGGTATCGGCCCCGGGTCTAACTCGTCCCCAGGAACCTACCAGGCCTTCGCAAGGCAATGATCAACTGCTTATATATTTTCATTCCTTTTCTTTTCTTTGATAGGGGTTAGAACCCCTTTTTACACACCTTCGTATTTATATTCATCTTACAGGATGTTCAGGGTTTCTTGGCATCATCATTATTATCTTCTAGCAGGCTTCTCTAACTGCCTCACTGCGAATAGGAACTCCTAGGACGGCTGCCTAGCAGGCTAGCAGAATAGGGCCACTAGGACTCCCTTCTAAAACAGGCCTTTCGATGCCTGACAATGTCTTTACAGGAGGCAGGGACTACTCCGACCTCCCTCAAACATACTTAGCCTAAACCTGGGACGTCATGCCTTTGTTGCCGGTCCCCAAAAAAAGTATATCCCCTTGACAAGTACAAATACATATAACAGGAAAGAAAGGTACTCGTAAAGGAGAGATATCACCTGGATTGGCCACAAGAAGCTTCCATCGCAGCAAAGGCTCCTCCGAGCTCCACCAACATTTATGAACACGAAACCTGTCCAGCACAACACTTAAAACAAAAACCCGATTAAACGCACCCGCACTAGACAGGGAAATGGCCCTCTTGGCCTAATGAAATGAAACAATACTACTCATAACATCCTCCTGGAAACAACTATGATAGACATCAAAGCATACCATTCCCAGGGGGACAGAGGCTCGTAGCCCTAAACTAGGTGCATTAAATTATGACCCATCCCTCCTGCGTATATCGCAAGAGGTGTTCGCATCACATGTCGTCTAATCAGTCTATGGGTCCAAGATAATAAAGGCAGATGAGTCTCGCTTACCCTCTGCATCACCCAGATCAACCATCGTCTGCCAAAGAGAGCATGTTCAGAAAGCATACCCCACAAACGACCAGGTCCTGTCTCACCATCAATAGATATATCGGGACAAGGACCACAATTAAAGAAGAGGTCTTCTTCATACGCAAAATTAGCCAATGAATCGGCAAACTGATTCCAGTTTCGTGGAATCAGCTGAAAAGACACTCTATCAAATTCGTTTAGCAGGGCTATGGCAATATGATGGTACATGCAAAGGATGGGATTTCGCACCATGTACGTCCCATTGAGTTGATTTAAAACCAACTGAGAGTCCCCTTTCACCAATAACTGACGGATACCACCCTTCTTGGCAATATTCAAACCCATAATCAGGGCTTTGTATTCGGCCATGTTATTGGTAAAATTCACCCCGAGATAAGCAGCTAACTTCATGAGAATGCGTCGTCGGGGGTCTCGGATGACAACTCCTACACTTCCTTTTTTTCATGCACCCCTGGACGCCCCATCAAAGTACAAGGTGTATGCCCATAAAGGGTTTACATATCCTACCATCCTGAACTCTACTCGTAATTATGGTAATCGAAATTCAGCATATTCAACGGGTGGACTGTAGGCTCCATCCCTCCATCATCATTGAATTCAACAGGGATGCTCGTCAAAATTTGTAGACAGTGATGGCAGAAGACCTTGATTTCCCAAATAAATGTCCCGCCTTCTTGCTCAGTCACCTTATATCCTTTGCTCCACCAAATGAGCTTTCCCTGATGATATCTCTGTTCTAAATACGGGTGTTCTAAATAAGGGATCAAACGACCCATCAAAATCTATCACGATTTTCTTGTAGATATTTGATCGATCTCTCCTAGACCTGCAAGGCAGTCATAGTATTAGTGCAATCAGAAATAATAAGGTTTAATCTTATTAAGATTAACCTTATTTTTAAATTCTATCCCCTCAAGGTCAGCTAACAAGACTGTGGATTTATTCTTTCCCATTCTAACGATCCTATAGGGCCCGTCCCATTTGGGCTCTAGCTTGCTTGGAAATAATTCACGTCGTGCGTCATAATAAGAACAAGCTGTCCTTTCTTGAAGGTGTATTTCTTGGCTTTGAGGTCGTGTAGCTGATTCATTCGGCGCTTTGCCACTTCTTGGTGCAATAAGCTCTACAGCTTAAGCTCATCTAAATGTGCCAGTGTCGTCAAGCGCTCAAAAAGTGTGTCTTCATCACTCAAATAATGATTGATGGCAAACCGAATAGTCGGCAGCTCAATCTCTAAAGGCAAGACACACTCCTCCCCATATACTAACTTGAACGGGGTATGGCGAGTGGCTCGTTTGAAGGTCGTATTATAGGCCCATACTGCCACATATAACTTTTTATCCCAATTCCGTTTCTTTTCCGACACAATTTTGGACAGGATGCCCACAAGCTGCTTGTTGGTGCTTTCAACTTGCCCATTGGCTTGTGGGTTATATGGGGTTGTCTTGTTATGCTTGATTTGCCACATCTCTATCAAACCTTTGATCACCTTATTCAGGAAATGGGTTCCGCGGTCCGACACTAATTCTTTCGGCAAACCAAAACGGCATATTATTTGCTCTAAAAGGAAACTAGCAGTTTCTTTAGCATCATCTTTCCTTGTTGCACGTGCTTCTGACCACTTTGTGAAGTAGTCAGTTGCTACAATGATGTACCTCTTTTGCGCAGTCGACGACGGAGTAATAGGACCCACAAAGTCTATTCCCCACTTCTCAAATGGAAGTATCGCCATAATAGGGGTGAGTGGTCGTTTCCTATTCTCTCGACTATCATGTCGTTGACAAATATCGCATCTCTTAACATACACAAACACATCCTGAAAGATGGCAGGCCACCAGTAACCTGCTCTTAAAGCCTTTTGTGCTGTAAGCCGTCCAACAAAATGGCCACCGCAAGCGGAATCATGTCACTCTTCCAAAATGAATGGCACCTCGTCAGGCATCACACATCGGCGATAGATGTCATCAACCCCTTGCCGATATAATGTACATGCAATCAAGGCAAACTTTAACGCTTGCTGCTTAATTTTCCTTCTCTCAGCTTTAGATAATTTGGATCCCGCCTCTCCCGTCGATAAATAATGCGTTATTGCAGCGTACCAGGAGGGAATAAATGCCGTATCTATTTTAAATAACAACTCCATGTCACTACCTTCAGCCACAGATTCTTTCGGCTCCCCAAAGTCCACAAGACATTCCATGATGCCTTGCAACCTTGGTGGCTTACTCCTGATTTCATAATCAAATTCCTGCAAAGTGATCAACCACTTTGCTAGACGATCAGGCGGTTGTAGCTTATTCATCAATAATTGAAGTCCCTCCGCCTTCGTATAAAGCACGACTTTCTCATAGAGAATATAATGCCTGAATTTCTTGGTCCCAAAGACCATCGCTAGACACAACTTCTCCATGTAAGTATAATTGATTTCGGATAACCCCAGCTTCCGGCTAGCAAAAGCAACCGGGTGGTACCACTTCTCTTCCCAAATTTGTGCCAAACAACAGCTAATACTATACATGGTGGCTGCTGAAAATATATAGAACACCTCACCTCTTTTAGGTGCCTTTAAAACGGGCACTCTTGCTAGCTCCTGTTCCACATCCTCGAATGCTACCTTACAACGGTCACCCCATACAAACGAACAGCTAAAGGACAATAAATTTGTAAGCGGCAACGTTCTTTCTGACAAGGCGTTTATGAATCTACGGTAATAACCAACCGAAGACAGAAAGCGTGGTGGACCCATGGCAACTATAACTTTAACCTTCTCGGGGTCTGTCGCAATTCCTACCGAACTAACCACATGACCCAGCAATAGCCCATAAGGTACTCCAAAAACATACTTCCATGGGTTTAGGGCGATGCAAAATTGTCTACAGCGCTCAAAGCATTTTCTTAAAATGATCAGGTGCCTTCCTCTCACGGTGGCGGCCCCTAAGTCATCAATAAACATTTTCAACTCTTCAGGGGATATGTCACCGAATGTCTTATCTGCTGTTCGTTGCCACGAACCAGGCGCATTGTATAAACCAAAAGCCATCACATGGTATGGAAAAGTACCAAATACAGTAATAAAAGTTGTTTTCAACTTGTCCTCTTCTGCAATTGCCATCTGGTTATATCCTGCAAAGCAATCCATGAACGAATATATTTCCCTACCCACTAATTGATCCAAAATCTGGTCAATAAATGGCAACGGGTAGTAGTCCTTAACTATCTGCTTATTCAGCTCCCTAAAGTCTACACATAATCGGATTTGATTATTCTTCTTCTTTCTAATCACAACTGGCGAACACCATTCCATGTGTTGCACATGAAAAATCAAACCTGCTTTCCGAAGCTTCTGTAACTCTTCAAATAGCCCGTCCCTCAGTTCGAAAGGCATACGCCTTACTTTCTGTCGTACAGGACGACTGCCCTCTTTCAACGGAATTGTATGAACAGCAAGATTAGGAGGAATGCCTCTCAGCTCATCATAACTCCAGGCAAAGATATCACGGAATTCCTGAATCAAGGCCACATAGTCCTCTCTTTCTGCTGTGCTGAGCATAGAATATTGGCCGCGAATCATCAGGCGTACCAAGGTCTAGCTCGATAACATCTGCATCTCTTATACGATCTTGGCCCTCTATCGGCTCGTTCAAAGTAATCTGATAGATGTCTTCCGTGGTGGATCCCTCTTTGGACTCATCACTCGATGATGTCTCACTGGCAGATAAATCTTCTAATGTCTCCAATTCTGTAGAAGATAGAGGAGCTCTCTCACTCTGCGGAGACTCAGGATAAGCATCTACCACCACACGCTGGGCACCTCTGCCGAATATTAGTCGACCGGCGGGTATATCTACTTGGCAGTCCGCTTGCAAGATCCAAGGTTGTCCAAGTAATACTTGGTAACTTGGACGGCCTGCAAAACGAATCACCCTGAAGTCCAACAGGCATTCTACATTTGCAACACTGACGTGGACCTTAGTAATGCAGCCTTCCGGCTGTCTCAAACTATCATCTGCCATCCTGATGATTGTGGAGGTATCTTTCTGGATCGCAAGACCTAACCTTTCCATCAGTTCAGAACTCATAATGTTAACAGATGATCCTGTGTCGACAATGGCATAATCTACTAATATCCCATTGACATAGGCTGCAACCCTTGGGCAATGCTTCTCAGCATGCTCGAACCAGTCATCACCAACTCGCGCAATACTCAAAGGTTCTACGATATACCCGGTACATAGAATCTTTCTAAATTCCTTGTGTACTTCTGGGGAAAGCTTAATAAGCTGTAAGAGGTTCACATCCGGCTTGACTTCACAAAGAGAGCTCGCCAAATCAAATTCATGATAGTTCGATAGAGCTCGCTTTTCACGCCAAACCATCCGCTCTTTAGGTCGCTGAACCGGCTTTATTGTCTCTTTCTTAACTTTCACCTTCTTCTTTGGTGGTTCCTTATCGGCTTTACTTTCCACCGGCTTCAAAGGTCCCCCTTCCATGGCAGGATCCAAAACTTGCGTTCCTTTGTCGCCTTGTTTAGGGTTTCCATCGACAGGCTTATCCTTGTCGGCTTCTCTACCCTTTTGACCTCTTGTAAGAACAGCTCGCAGATTAGAGGTTTCAGCATCGTTAACGCGTACAGCCTCAATCAAACTAACCCCACTACCACTAGGTAGCTTCTCCACTGTAGTCTTTGGTCATTGAAGTATTTGTTTAGGCCCATCTTCTCGCTGGGAATCATTTCCTTGCGCACGATGATTAACAGGCCCTGGTTGCTGACTACCTCGCTGGAGGGAACTGATCTTACTCCAGCAAGTAGCTGCTAAATGGCCGGATTTTCCACAGATGTCACACTTAACATTTGGGCAATTTCTTGGATAGTGTTGCCCACCACACCATTTGCAACTAAACCTCGAAGGTGCACCCTTCTCTGGGTATCTACTTCCTATCAAATTTTTTTGTTTTTTAAGGAAGTTGACATCAACAGCTATTTGCCGATACTACTCCGTTATCATGTCGGTATAATGCTTCATCATGTCCTTAACCTCGCCAAGAACATTGGAAGCGCTCGACTCGTAGCCTTGATCATTACCATGTCGTTCCATCGGCCTAACCATTCGATTAGGCACTGGTTGTTGAGCCACAGGCATGGCATTAGAATTGACCACCTGGCCTCCACCATTTGGAGCCATTTGACTGCCCGTAGGCATCGACATGCTAGGGGGAGCTGGTAATAAAGGGACATTCTGCATCATGTTCCCTCTCCCATTAGGGTTAGCCATCACTATCCCTTGGCCACTACTGCCATTGGCCATCGCCACATTGTTTCCCAATACTAAACCCATATTCGAATTGCCTCGAGAAGCATAGGCTACTTGTAGTCGGGATTCCACCTCTTGTGCTCGTGTAATGGCAGTATCTATATCCCCCAAAGGGACACTACTCAACTGCAATTGGATATTAAAGTCCAAACCATGAAGGAAATATTGCAATTGGGCAGCTGCGCGGATAGGAATAGAGGTGTCCAACTTACGGAAAACCTCTTTTATTTTCTTCGCATAAGCACGAATATCCTCGTGTGGTTCTTGGCAGGTCATGTTGAGTACACGCAACCAATATTGCCCACCCCTTTCAGGGGCAAACTCCCTTCGAAAAGCTCCATAAAATGAATCAATATTCAATATGGTTCCAGCTTCTAAACCATGATACCATATAGCGGCTCTTCCTTTGAGAGTCATATTGAAGAACATCATTAAATGTCCTTCCTCTTGGATGCGACAGTTAAACATCAGCTTTTGAAACTCCCTAATGTGGAGTTCCGCATCTTCCTCAACTAGCCCATTAAAAATGGGTAGCGGGTAACCTAGAGCCGGCAAATCCGTCGTTCCTGCTGGAATTGCAATAGGCTGCGCCATCACGAGGATTGGATTTGCACTAGGAATAAGGGACGGTGAGGTTGCACCTCCCGCACTTGATGTAAATTGGCTTATGGAAGAAAGGGGAACACTAGAGCTTCCACCTTCTCCTAACTTACTGCTTGTGGCCCCAAGTCCACTAGATCCACTCCCACGTAAGGGTTCAGCACCGCTACGCTTAGGGGAATATCTCCTAAAAATTTCAGCACGTTGCCTAGCTCTTTCGTCTCTCTCTTGCTTTTGGATTTCTGCTAGACGATGCTTATCGCTAAATAACGGATCAATCACAGTATCCTTTGGCATAAACTGCAAGTTGGTCCCTAAACAACCAGGATTCGAGGACCGCCACTTTTAAGCGGCTCCCGGCAAACGCACCACTGATGGAACCTAGAACGGGCTGGCAATGGCTCGTGCACTAGCCGGACCTCTATCTCATACACTCAACAACCCCACGGCCTCGCGGCCAGGAGTGTTGATGCCACATACATTGCCTTCCTAGACATCTTGCATTTGTATTATGTGGTTTGTAGTCCACTCTTCTCTCACCCACTACTCCTCAGAGGGAGTTCCTTACACATTGCCTAATGGCACAAAGCACAGGCATAGGGGGTCCTCCAACGGCTGAGTGCTGCCACCCCTCTGCGACTCTCCTACACCTCGGGGATTGGCCCCTTGGTGCGTCGCTCAACATATAAACATGTCGCACAAAAATCCACTCAAGGTACCATTTAATCGTATACAGGAATGTACCATTGTCCTTACTTCTCTTTCCCCTAGACCCCATGACTAGCCTATGGCTTAGGGTGTCCTGTCTCTCACTCAACGTGGGTCAAGGTCCTAATGAAAGCAATTGCTGTGCATCTAGGATTTCTGATACCTTTAAATATTTTCATGATTTATGCATAGTGTAGATGCCAAGTGCTCAAACAGTTATGAAATCAATATTGTGCACATGTGCAAAACATCCTTTCAATGATTTTCAACTACCATTCTTATGCGGCGTTGCACGAACCTAGCACCAAGGAAACCCTCGTGCTACTAGGCTCTTATTTTATAATTATTCACCGACCTATATGGCATGCAAACAAAAACAGCAATCTTTTCATCATCTTACTCCACATTTAGACACATTTTGACCACTCTACCCTCCCATCGATCAAATGTTACATTGTGGTATAGATTTATAGGGCATTTTGCCATCATTTTATGTATAGAGAGCGGGAAACACACACTAGAACAAGAAGGTGGGGTTGAACTGAGGCAAATCCTCATGCTTCAATCCCCACAAACATTCACAAACATTGTTCTTAATTATCATTAATTTTTCCCACCCAAAATGCATTTTTTCCCTATTTTTAGTGATTTTCCTCTATTTTCCTTATTTTTTGCATTATTTAATTACTAAAAATTCAAAATAGGTTATGGGCTGTGGCCCTTAGTTCCTTCTTGCAACAAAAATGAAAATTTAGTTGGTGTTCCTATTCATTTCCCCATTTTTATGCCCAAAAACATCATTTTCCCTTGATTTTCCATATTTTACGTGTTTTAGTGTATTATTTTGAGCCACAAGATGCATATTTTTCTGATTTTCTGATTATGATCAACAAGTACTCATAGAAAACAGCAACATAAATAATTCTTAGCCCACATGAACAACACTTTATCAATCAAAAGCCATAAAACCTGAAATTTCCTTTGAGAAAAATTGAATTACCGCTTATTTGCGTGTTTCGGGTTTCATGTCCATGGCTGCAAATCTGAAAATCAGCAACACTTCATGTCCAGCACAATCACAAATCACCATTTCCAGCCCGTGGAGCAATCCGATCCATGCCGGACAAGCCTCCATTATTCTTTCTTCTTCCTTCTTCTTCCCACATGAATTCCCCCTTAGAAGAGTGAGAGGGAGGAGAGAGAAAGACTGAAATCAGAGATCTTCAAAGAGAGCATCATTTGACGGGCGAGAGGCGGCGATAGAGTCAGCATCCAGGAGGGAAGCAAGGGCAATGATCAGTTATGGTGGTTGTTTTGAACAGGCATGATGCCCTCTCTCCATCCTAGCGCAGAATTCGGCGCCATGTCTGCACACGTTTTCTTCATGATTCTCTCTAATGCATGTCTTTTGGTTGGGGGGGTTAAAATTCCCCCAAAGGGCACCCCCCCTTTGGTCCATGTTGTGGCCACCCTTTCAAATCTTGACCAATTCTTGGCCATTTTCCCGTCCGGACTCGGAATTGAACTCTGAAAAATCCTGGGCGTCCGACTTGGCATCCCGCATTGGCTAGCAGCTCGTGTCAACCCGCACGACTGTCTGAAAAATTATGAAAAATCAACAAGTGTCGCTCGGGCGCCTTTAAAGCACTTTGGTGCTTAAAATCGTCCTAGATCGAGCCGCCGCCTTTGACGGTGAATATTTTTCCCTTGATATTCGTGATTTTTAGCTATTTTTAAGCACTTTTCGGCACCAAAATTCCGCTCTCATTGGCGACCACGGGTTAGGGCGACTTAGCCTGTCGAATCCACGAACATATCTGCACATAAACAACCAAAGAAGCATCAATCTGATACAAAACAAATATATAATAAAACTCAGCACAATGCTCCCCCTACCCCTGGACAGAACCAAGGCATGACATCCACAAGGAGTAGGCCTAGCATCATCCAATAGAAGATCCAAAGTGAGTCGTTAACCAACTGCTCCAACACAGCCAAACTAAAAAACCTATAAAAAAGGTTGCCCTAAATGGTAGTCTAAACTACTTACCAACTAAAGACAACACAACTAGGAGCTCCTATAAGGCGAGGACTCCTATAGCCTGATTAAGGAGTATTTGCTTTCAGTACATTTCTTCTTTTAGGGTTTTTATTTTATTGACATACTTGGGCATGTAAAAAGGAGGGAGCTGAGCGTAGTGACCGAAGGAGAACAGGGCATCGGCCTCAGGACCTGTCTCGGCACCCAAGAACCTACCAAGCCCTCGCAAGGCGACACTTAATCCTTTTCTAACGCTCACTTTTATTTTCGCTCCAACCTTCCTTGTTTTGTCATTCATTCTTCAGCAAGAAGCCACCCCTAGGAAGACAAGGTATCGGCCCCGGGTCTAACTCGTCCCCAGGAACCTACCAGGCCTTCGCAAGGCAATGATCAACTGCTTATATATTTTCATTCCTTTTCTTTTCTTTGATAGGGGTTAGAACCCCTTTTTACACACCTTCGTATTTATATTCATCTTACAGGATGTTCAGGGTTTCTTGGCATTATCATTATTATCTTCTGGCAGGCTTCTCTAACTGCCTCACTGCGAACAGGAACTCCTAGGACGGCTGCCTAGCAGGCTAGCAGAATAGGGCCACTAGGACTCCCTTCTAAAACAGGCCTTTCGATGCCTTCTTCTTTGCATCTATTGCATAAGGGTTTGTAGTCCATAGAGCTTCTAGGGTTTGGGTAGTTTGGTGAGATATGTCAGGCTTTTCTTCACATCTATAGCACTCAACTTTTGATCTTTGGCCACCACCAGATTGCCGTCCTTTGTAACTCTAAGAGAAGAACCTCCTTGGACCAAAATTAGGACAAAAATCTCTAGGCTTTGGTCCAATATCCTGGGTGGTCATCTTAGATTCCACTAGCCAAGCTGCCCAAGGGTCTACCACCCAGGCGAGATGTAGATCACAAAATTGAGCTAATCCCCGGGTCGGCCCCACCAGCCGAGCTCCCTATCGCATGAATCACACCGAACTAATGGAACTGAAGAAGCAACTGCATGAATTAGAAGAACAAGGATTCATCCGCCCTAGCAAATCCCCCTTTGGTGCCCCAGTGCTATTTGTAAAGAAGAAGGATGGGGGACTCAGACTCTGTGTAGATTATAGGCCCCTTAACAAAATCACCATAAAAAACAAATACCCCATGCCCCTAGTGGAGGATCTCTTAGATAGGTTACACGGGGCCAAGTACTTTAGCCGAATTGACCTTAGATCCGGATACCACCAAATCCGCATAGCAGAAGAAGATATCCCCAAAACAACATTCCGTACCCGATATGGTAGTTTTGAGTGGCTAGTACTAGGATTTGGCCTAAGCAATGGGCCAGGCACATTTTGTGGCCTCATGGATGGAGTCTTTAGACCGGAGATAGATATCTTTGTCATTATCTACATAGATGACCTCCTAGTCTACAGCAAAACATTAGAAGAACATAAGCAGCACCTACACCGAGTTTTTGAGAAACTGCGGCAGCACCAGTTATATGCCAAGCCCGAAAAATGTGAGTTTGCAGTAAAAGAGTTGGAGTTCTTAGGCTTTATTGTAGGAGCAGATGGAATCAAAGTGGATCCTAAGAAGGTGGAAGCCGTCCAAAGATGGCCCGTACTCAAGAATGTAAGAGAAGTGCGGGAGTTCCTCGGCTTCACAGTGTTTTGCCGAAGATTTATGAAAGATTACAGCCTCATCACTGCCCCCCTCTCCCACCTCACCAAGGAAGATCACCCTTTTACATGGGGGAATGCGCAATAGGAAGCCTTTGAGCAGATGAAGAAGTGCATGAGCCAAACTCCTGTCCTAAAGGTGCCAAACTTTACCAAACCCTTTGAAATTTCCACAGATGCATCCGACTACGGCATAGGAGGTGTCCTGGTACAGGAGGGTCGCCCCATTGCTTATGAGTCAAAGAAGTTCACTGGTACTGAAACAAGGTGGAGCATGCATGAGAAGGAAATGTTGGCAGTCATACACTGCCTTAGAAAATGGAAGCATTACGTTCAAGACAAGCATACAGTCGTCTTCACCGACAACATCTCCCTCAAATACTTCCAATCTCAGCCCAAGTTATCGGCAAAGCAAGCCCGCTGGCTAGACTTCCTAGCCGAATTCGACCTAGAGATTAAACACAAACCCGGCTCCACGAACAAGATAGCAGATGCATTGAGCCGGAAAGCAGACCTAAAAGCTGTCAGTGTGGTCAGCAGCAACTTCATAGAACTCGTCAAAGAGGCCCTAGAGCAAGACCAAGAAATGCACAAAATAATCAAAGATGTGGAAGCAGAGAAGACCCCACACGGAATGTATACCTTAGAGGAAGGTATCCTCTTTCTAGGCAAGAGATTGTATATCCCCAACAATGTGGAATTGAAGAAACTAATACTGCATGAGATACATGATGGCAAGATTGGAGGACACAAAGGGCAAAGCAAAACCTTGGAGGCCCTTAGGAAGCAGTTCTTCTGGCCAAACATGAAGGAAGAAGTAATAGACTACATCAAAACTTGCCCCACTTGCCAAATGGTCAAAGCACCATGATCAAGACCAGCAGGTCTACTACAGCCATTACCAGTACCCAGCTGCCCTTGGGACGTCATCAGCATGGACTTCATTGTGGAACTACCTGAGTCCCATGGGTACACAATCATCTTTGTAGTGGTGGACTATTTTTCCAAACAAGCTCACATCATCCCAGCCAAACCACCACTGAATGCCAAGGAGGTAGCACGCCTCTTCTTCACACATGTATTCAAACTTCATGGCTTACCGCTGGCTATTGTATCAGATAGAGATGGAAGATTCATGAGTGACATGTGGAAGGAACTCTTCAAGACTCTGGAAACACAATTGAGATTCTCATCATCCTTCCACCCAAAGACAGATGGACAGACAGAACGAGTCAACCAAGGCATCGAAGATTATCTCCGAAGCTATGCCCGAGTGGACCAGAAAGATTGGGCATTGTACCTTGATGTTTTGGAATTCCACTATAATAGCTCCATACACTCAGCAACCGGGTACACTCCCTTCGAGTTAGCAACAGGAAAAGAAGTCAGAACACCGTTGGCCTTAGCATCCGGAGCGGCCAAAGCAGAAGATCAAGATGCAGAAGAATTCATGAAGAAATGGAGAGACTGCAATGCAGCAGCTAAACAAAGCCTAGAGCGGAGCAAGATCACCATGACAGAGCAAGCAAACAAAAAGAGAAAGGTTGTACTATTCACCAAAGGAGACATGGTCCTAGTGAGCTCTAAGAATATGTCACTTCCCAAAAACATGACCCCCAAATTCAATCACCGTTACTATGGACCCTACCAAATCACTCAAGTGCTGAATGAAGTCACCTACAAGCTGGACCTGCCAGACAGTGTTTGTGTTCATAACGCATTTCATGCTCGTCTTTTGCGCAGGTTCTATCCCGACAACCAATGGGGACGGCGCGTACCAATGCTCCATTCCAACGGTCCCTTCGAAGTAGAAGCCTTCCTCCGATGCCGGGAACAAAGAAGCTTCCCCGAATACCTCACCAAGTGGCGCGGGCGTCCACTCAAGGAGGTCACTTGGATCTCAGAAGCAGAGGCCCGCGAACGCGAAAAGGATGCCTTCGCCCTTTGGCTCGAGGAGAACCCCCCCAGCTCCTTCCAATGACCCTTGAGCCTTTCCAGTACTTCAACAAATAATGCGGTTCTCAAGCATAGACCCACACGTGCCCCCACTCCTCAAATGTAATCGAGTCGAGGGTGGACCCGCATGGTAGCAACCATCCAAAAAACAACTCCAGTAAATAAAAAGCCCCGACGTCCTAGTGCTGCAGACACTGGCCAGTCTGATAGCATAGACTGTGTTAAGACCCCGCAGTCCCTTAGACCGGCAGACACTGACCAGCTTGATAGGAAAAGCTGCGTTAAGACCCCGGATGAGTCAAATAACAAACGCTACCCTTAGATTGCTGAGGTCAGCAACAATCCAGTAAGCGGGGGTGAGTGTAAGGGCTTTGTAGCTATACCATGTCGTTGCTACCGATTGCACCTATATAGGGAGTAGTAGTGACTCAAAGCCCTGCCTTGTTTCCACTCTACGTGTGATTCCCTATGCCCAGTGGTGAACCCTCTTATGTGCGGCGTCACGAGGGTGTAGTCCTGGGATGTGTCTATGTTGTCCCGCTTTTGGATTGAATAATACAAGAGTATACCTTGAGCTCATATCGTGTTACCTTTCTGTGCCGTGTTGAGTGCGTAACGAGTGCAGGTTTATCACATTTAAACCACCCCGCCCAACCTTGTTAACCCTCCCCACTCCCCATTTCAACCCCCCGCCCAACTCTTTGTCCCCTGCCCATCCCACCCCTACCCCTTCCCAAGTGATGCCTACCCACTCATCGTCTCCCCGTAATAAGCCCCCCATTTCCCCATTCAACCCCCTTCGTCCCCCACTCGTCCCTCGTAACCCCAACCCTTTTTCTTTTTTATGCCCCCCATTCTTAACACACAAATCCAATTTTTCTCCCACCCCTTGTCAAGCCCATTACAACCTCTTCTCATTACCACTCGATAAGCCCTTGTGGCATTTGTTTCAGGTTTTGTTCGCCATCATTTGCGTGGAAGATTTGTCGCAGATGCGCGGGTGTGTTCTTTCAGTTGTCGTTAACGCACGAGGATGAGCATGGGTTCTCCGCCATGCCAAGGTATTGTTGTTTATCACATGCGTTGTCACGGATCCCGATACATGCATTTTATGCATTCTCAATTGCTAAAAATACCACATAAAAATTCAAATAAGAAAAAAAAATAAAAAATCCTACTTTTTAAAAAAATATCATTGATATTTTTGCTTATAAATTCTACTAAAATTTGCAAATAAAAAATTGAAACTTTTGAAAATCCCAATAAAAACCCAAAAATCATTTAAAAATCCCTCAAAATTTTAAAAATACCTTTAAAAATTTCCTAAATATGTTTAAAAATCCCCAAAAAAAATAATGACTCATTTTTAACCTTTTATTGGTTGTTTACACAAATATAAGATTCGAAACTCAATAAACTAAATAAAAATTAGAGAGAACATATCTTTAAAAATCCAAAATAAATCTTTAAAATATTTAAAAATACATGTGCCATTTTTTGTATTTTTTCCTCATGTTGTAAAATTTTAGCTTGGTAAGATTAGCTTTTGGATTTCTTCAAGGCTAGTTTTCTCTTCACCCATTGATTTTCATGTGCCAATTTAGATTAGGGTACATTCACACATTCTACATGTATTTATTTATTTTTTTAGCTACATCCTTGCCACATTTAATAGTTAAAAGAAACTTGCTAATCACTTTTTTCACATACATTCTTGCTTAATGTACACTAATTTAAATAAAATAAAATCAACCCATCGTTCACATTGCAGGCATTTCATGCACTAAATACACACAATTTTTAATTGGAAATAAAATAAACGAGTCATCAGTCTTGCACATGCTGGCCAAAACAAAGCTCTACACACACAACAAATTGGAATAAAATGAACATGCATTTAGAGACCCATGGAGTCGAGATCGAAGTCTGAGTTCGTTTAATGCATTGTAAAATGTAATAATTTTTCTTAAAAGATAACATGAACTGTAGTTTTATTTTTAAGGTTAATCACCTAATAAAAACTTCATCCATTATTAATAATTGGTAAAATGAATTTTTTCCTAGGATGTGGATTGCTTGGGGTGGTCTTCTGTGTTGTGGATGAATTGATCCTGTGTCAAAATCTTATTGGTTTTTTCATTTTACTATTTTGCAAGTCCCCCTTTGTGTTTGTTTGTGGTGTGTGTTTTGTTTTTTTAATCTGGATGGCACCCCGTACTCCTCCTCTTATTCAATATGTTCCATTGGCTATTCAGGATTATTCTGAGCTGATGATATCAGACCTTATTACCAAGGGAGGACTCTCCCAATTTGTGGCTCTCATGGCCACTTATTCTTGATGATCCTACTTTATGTGATGAATTTTCAACCTCATACAGCAAGCAGTCTAGCTCTGCTCGAGGTATTACTGTTCTAATGACCCCTCAAAAGGATTGGGGAAAGCTTTGTCTCTTCCCTATAGTGGGGAATCTTTTATAGTAGTCCACAAGCTCTTTTTCAATCTTGATATTCCAAAGCTCTTATAGAGACAAATCAAAGAATTATTAGGTGCCAAACGGGTCATCACTACATCTGGGGTTTGTATCTCCATGATTTTTTATCCTTTTTGGAAATAGCTATGCCAATTTATTCAAGATGACAGGTTTATGCCTTGCCAAGACTCCATCCAATTATATGTCCAAGGAATCATTCATTGCTTCTAGAATAGTGCTCAAGGGCATAATCATTGACTTGACTTTCTATCTCTTGGCTAAAAGGGATCAACATTTCATCAAGGTGACTAGGGGTAATGTGACCAACATCACGTATGACTCTTATTTGTATGTTTTTCCAACATATTTTGCCCCTACCAAAGAAATTCCACCACTTCTTGATAACCCTCTAGCGGTTCCCCCTCCTTCTGTTGAGGATTCTGAGCTAATCCCAAAAGATCATGACTCTCCTCCTCATGTGGTCGTTTAGAGAAAGTGTTTGAAGTGAGTGACAAAAATAGTTCATGTTTTTTTTCCTCCAATGTCAATCCCTACTACATCGAGCAATATCCTTCCTCCATGCCTCACAGCTCCAAATTTATTCAGGGCATACAGAGATGGTAGTTTGGACATACCAACTCCTTCTCTGTATTGCCTAGAAGCTCAATTGACTGAAGAAAAAGCTCAACTAGCTACTACCAATGAGAATAAGGATCATATTTTTCAAGAGACCCAAGAGCTTAAAGCTTTAATTACAGTCTAAATAGTGGAGTTACAATTTGCCAATTGTATAGTTCAGCACATAACACCAAGATTGAGGAGTTAAAAGAACAATTGGCTCAACTATGCTCCATTCCTCCAAGTCCTAATGTACCATTAGGACCATCTTTATCAGCTATGGACTTGGCTACTCTTCAACATCAAGCTACTTTATGTCCTTTGTTCCAAGCTAAAGTGGAAAGACTTCAACCCAGAATGGATCTTTTGTGGTCTTATTTTGAGTAGTTTTTGGAATACATCCCGCCAAATCATTCCTTCTTTGTACACTATCAACAACAGAAGCTGGCTTTTTAAATGAAGTTGTCCACTATGGATTTATATCCTCCAAAGGATGGATGGGATGGTGCTTGGTCTTCAGATCTTTTAGCAAAAGTTCCAAGAATGGTTTTTGTGGATTCATTCATACTAGTCACAATATTGCTATCTTATATGTACCTTAGAGGTGATCTCCTAATTCCTAATGAAAAAAAAAAATGTCTTGTTATATGGGGGATGTCATATTGCAGGCTATTCTTTATGTTAGAAATGTGGAGTTGCAAATGGATGAACTTTTTCAAGCCCATCCTTCCAAAGTGGATACATGTTCTAAGGTGTCTTTGCATTCCATGATTGAATTTATGGTATTAAGTCAGAGGCAATTGAAAGCTCCTGCACGATTACAAACTACTAACCAACTAAGGGAGGATCTTTTAGCCCATTTTTCTAATCAATTTCCTTTTGATACCTCCTTCTTTGAAGTTTATAATCATTGCTCTATTTTAGGTCCATCAATGTCTTCCCTTACTTATTATCAATAAATGGCCCACATATTAGATTCTTATCTATCCATACTTAAAATGTCTCCCCATGTCATTTTCCCTCTTCTTTTTTAACCACAAGTTGCTCCTCAAATTCCTATTTTTACTGTTGACAATCGTGTTTTCTCTCCTACTCATTGCTTGACACCATCCATCACACTCCTTTTCACTTTTCCAACCTATTTCCTAACCCCTTTCCTATCCTATTTAGTGAAATTACCTAAATCTCCATCTTTAACTATTTCTTCTTTTTATGATTTTTCCTATCCACCATCCCTTCATTCCTTGATACTTGTTCCACTTCTCTTATCTACATCTTTTATTCCTAGTCCCCCCTTAGTTGGTTAGTAGCTACTCTAGTTTTGATCTACAGATCTAAAGATGAAGAGGGTGGAGCCAGATTGATTCATTGACAATACCTCAGATTAACTTGGTTGTAATTTTAGGGGATTGGTAGACTCCTATCCAAGTTTATCATAATTATTTGCAATTTTCCCAAATTCATCATCAATCTACAAATTCTTCAATTAGATTGACTGCTCATTTTATTTGGTACCTAACATACATGCATCGACACTCTCATAATGATCAAAGTTAGGTCCCAAATTTGTGCTTGATTGCCAATGTGGGTATTGATCCCTATCAATTAGATATCTTGTACTTTCATACCCTTTGTCTTCTGAGTAGATCTCTTGTCCTTGTGGAGAGGATGTGTTTTTTGCAATTCTTTCAAAATCCTCCCAATATTTTTTGTACATGAATCTCCTTCTATGGGTAAGTTCTGAAATCATCAGGCCTTTAGATGGGAACATCTTCATTGATGATTTCTTTTTTGATATACTTTACCTAGTTTTGCCAAGCAACAACCTAAGGAAGCTGCCAACACATCTGAAAATTCAAAGTCTCCCAAAGAAAAAGACCCTTCATTGTTGAAGAAGAAACAAGAAAATTAATAGCAATAGTCTTGTGTAGCCACTCAACTTAAGCAAAAGGGTGCACAAAATACAACAAAGGATGCTCCAAAGAGCCAGCAACTTCTCATTAAGAGCAAAGACAATGTGACATTAGAAACCTCCAAGAGGTCATCTCCTCAAGATAAAGGGACAAAACTTCAAGATCTTGGCAAGACCACTCACTCTAATAAAGGAGACAAGGAGATTATAGAAACATTGAAGGTAGACAAAAAATGGTCAACAGTCTACCACAACTACTAGTTTAGCCAAATCATTGATATCTCTTACTCGCCATTGTCACCAAAAGACAAGTCCAAAGTACATTACAACAACCTCATAACATTGCTTAGACAAGAAAAGCAGCTCTTGAAGGAAATAATTATAAGATGTGCAATGAAAAGGTACCAAAACTACCACCAAGGGAACATCCCAAACTAGTAAACCTAACAACACTTCCAAATTATCCAAGGATCTAGCTATGCAATTGCCCTCAATTGCTATCACAATCAAATCCATCAATCACTTGGCTACTATTTCCAAATCCAAAGTGGAAACTAGGTTGCATTTTATGTTATTTGAAAATTATTTTTTAATACGAATAATGGCCAAATTTTACATTAGCCCCAAAAATTCAGGTGTATTATCTAGTGACATGTCAGTATTTAAGGAAATGACTAAATATTGTTTACATTTTGATCAGAATAGTTTTGGTTTGAAAGATTTTCAAATCAAACGCTTTTCGATCATAAAATTTGCATACCTAATAAATCCTCATGTTGTCACACAAGCTTTGCAAGCACTTGTGTTCAAGTATCTAGCTTGAACTTTCATGAAGCTTATAAGATTTATTAAAGTTAAAAATTAAAAATAGATTTTTGGTTTTTTAAAATTAGATATTATCTTTTAGAAAAATATATATATAATAAGATGAGCTAAATTAGTTAAAATATATAAATTAGTTTGAGTAAGTAATTAAACTAAAATATTTTAAAATAATTAAATTAGATAATTATCTCAATAATAAAATAGTAAAGTAATTTAATAAATATAAAATTTTAAGGAGTTCTTAATCTTTTAAGAGTTTCTAGATAGAAGTTAAATATGAGGTCATTCAGAGTTTTTAGATTAAAAATCTTATATAAAGTTAGAGTTTTTAGAATGGTGGAAATGGTTTCAATTGATCAAAAGATTTTCAATTGAAAAGATTTGGATTGAAGACTTTTAATTGAAAATCTTTTTTATAAAAAATAATTTTATTCAAAAATATGGGTATTATTCATTAAAACCCCAAATAATAGCATATTATCTATACACAAACAATTGTTCATGTAGAATAATGCTACCTAGAGTGGAAACCCAATAAATGCACTCATTGGTTGTGACTAGAATGATGAAATTTATTCTAGAACAAACTTATAGTGGTTAATAAAAAGAAGATACAAATACCGAAGTTGGAAGTGTCATCAATCAATTATTGAATAAGACATGTTCTGCTCAGCAAAAACCTCCCATAAACTTGAAGCCCAAATTGATAGAAATATATATTATGGATGTAGCAAAATAAAAGGCACAAGATGAGACTCCATTAATAATGAAGTGCTACAACCAAATCAATAACAAGATAAACATAGGTGGACATGCTTGTTGATCTTGGTTGTCCACCTAAGGAATAGAAGGAATTCTTATGTCCGCTCTTAACATGGGGCAAGCAAGAACATGTTTTTAAGCATTACTTAGAAATGGCACATATGCACATCTAGTATATGCCAAATGTTGAAGTAGAGGATATTTGCTTAATTCCCTATTTCCACAATGAGAACTATATGAATGACATGGACGTCGTACAAGCATTGAAATTTAAATTAAACGAACCAACTGAGTTTGATAAGAAAGAGTACACCATGTGAGCATCAATTCACAAACTTGATGCTCAGCAAATGACTATCATTGAGAAAACATAACCTACATGGATTTCCACAAATGACCCAATGCATGTAGCCACAACCTCTTGCAAATACTTATGAGTGTATGAAATATTGAATTACCTAAAGTGGTACTAGGTTGCCCTCTACTAAATAAGCTTCTCATAGAGGAGGAATTGCACATTACTAGTTGATTAGGCCAAAGAAATGTGGTACTTGATGTTATTGTGTATATACTGTTCTCAGAAAAATCTCTATACCTCCTTGATACTTATGTATGCCTCAAATATAATCATGACTTTGATAAATGGCTTATCACTATGTAGAGTAACATTGTACCATGGTTTATTAACTTATATAAATAAGGAACTCATTATAATTACTAGACATAATAAAATCAATCATATTTATCAAAAATCCCAAGTAAATAGCCATGATACCATAAAAATGATACATGTGCAATGCCTAGAAGCAATGTAATATTTTTTCATGCATAGAGAGAGCAACTAATAAATGAGTTGCTAACGAAACTGTTGACTGCTGAAATGACTTGATTTTTTGCCTGATTTTTATTATTTTTTGTGGATTGAATGGTTGATTTTTTATTAAGTTTGAATTATGATTTATTTTTTGGAGTGTTTAAGATTGTTTTGGATAAGGATGATTAGGTTTGAGAATATCATGATGTTTTTCAATGGAGATATGATGTTGTGTTGATGTCCTGATAATGTCTGATTGGTTCTGTTTAGCTTTTGTCCCCTTGTCGACCGTCTGTAGTAGAGCCTCTGTTTCTATTCTATATGCCTCTATAAGTGTTATGTTGGATGAATGTGGAATTCTTGGGGAAATTTTCTAACCTTGATAAGAGATGAATACAAGTTCAAAACAGCTAAAAGAAGTGGAAGAAGTAGCTTCTAAAGACTCAAGTAAAGACTGAAGTAACAATGACATTGTTGATCTATGAAAGGACACTATAGTGTCTCTAGTGACCTTTCATGTTAAACACACCTATTGGAATGGGTATCCAAGGCCAAAGCAGGGTTATAGATAATTATTCTTGATTATTCCATTGTAATATTGAGAGAGAGTATGTGTGTGAGAGATAATCAATTTTTTATGTAAAACAATGTATCTATGAGTGAGAGATTGTGAGAGGGACTATGAAGACTATGAAACTATCGAAGATGAATACTATGTGATGATTTTCATTCAAAGTGGAGCATTCCTTTGTATTCTCTTATTCTTTTGATGAAGAATATGAAGAATGTGTTGAAATTTTGTTGTGATAAATCTGTGGGAGAATTGTTATATGATGTTGCGTGAAGATTTGAGAAGATTGGTGTTGCTTTTCTTGTTGTGGTTGATTAAAATATAAAGAGCATGCTTGTTGATGATACACGATATATTTTCTTGCAGTAGATTTTCCATTTTCTTGGTGTTCCTCTTGGGGCTCCATGTTTTTTGTGTGCAGCCGGGAAAAACTGCCATCAATCAATAGGCATCAAAAGGGGTTGAAAATGAAGGAAATGGCATTGTTGAGAGGAGAAGAATTCAAGGGATGCCTACCAAGTTCCTTCTACCACTGAAGAATTGGAAATTCTCATTTCCAAAGCCACTTTTTACAATAAATTTATCCTACAATGGCGGAAACATATTACCATCTTGATGCATGCTCTATGTCATGGACTATTTTCTCTCCCTACTATTGAAACAACAAAGATGTGCATCTTGGTGGAGAATTGTTTGGGAGCAAACTAAAGAGCAGAAATAGAGAGAATGACCATCCATGGGAGATTTAGCTTTTATTGAAGAGTTTTCAAACATCATCAAGTGGGAGATTGTGAAGAAGATTCAGGAGTTGTGGTCAATTGAAGTTTAAGGAAAAGAGTTGGAATCTGTTTATAGATACCCAACAACAAGATATGTGGGATGCTTGATGCACTAACAACCTTTTGTTTGTCCAATTAGCAACCCACTGAAAGCTGGTAGACAGAGTGCACAACATACACTATTGAAACCATCAAAAGCTAGCATTACTATGATGATGGCACCACAACGATGCTCAGAAGAATGAGTTTTGATACCTTTTGAACTGAATATCTTCCCCTCTGTGTAGTAGTGAAATGAAATATGAATTCAAAGATGTTGAAAAGAAAGAAGTAGAAGAAATATTGGAAAGAGAGTCCTTTAGAGACTGAAGCCCTTTTGATTATGTTTTGTTGAGTACAGACAAACTGGGTAGAGCTAACTCCCTAATAAATGACACAATCAAGAGGCAAGCACTAGAACGAGTCTAGAGGTATGTGAGGAGAGAGAAGGAAAAAATCAAAGCTGAGAACAAGCTAGCAACAGAAGCCTCCTTTGACACCCTAGTGATACTCTTTACAAAAGTCCCCATGGAAACTCAAGTCCCCTTCCTAGTTAGATCCGTCCTAGAAATATTGATGACAGGCCAGCAAATGTAGTCATGTTGCCCATCTTTAAGGGAGAGTACAATGAAGACATTGATCTTCATGTACCTAAGTTATGGTAGTGTGTGTAGCCAACAGTGCCAGAACCCTCGAGCATTAGTTGGCAATATTCCTCGCCACTTTCAAAGGTGCAACATTTCAGTGGTATAAGAGACAAGAAGCAAGAACTTTTGGCACATGGGATGACTTGAAGTTGGCCTTCCTCACTAAATTCAAGCATGAAGGTTTTGAAGAGTGAATGTGAGAGGAGTTCATGAAATTAAGTCGGTCCTTTGGTGAAAGGATGGAAGCATATGTCTCTAGAATGGAATCCATATTGAAGAGATGAACCAACCATCATTTGGATGAAGGCATCCACTAGAAGGGAGTTTTTCTTAGAGGCCTATAACCAGAAGTTCATAAGTTTGTAGAATTGAGAAGAGTAGTTAACCTACAAGCTGCAATGGAAGGTGCAAGACTATATGATGAAGTTGAAGCAAGGCTATTGATGACCACAAGAAGAGGATTCTTACCTCCTCCCATACCAAGAGAGGCATACCCACCAAATGCAGTCCGAAGGAGAGTTCCCTACCCCTACCCTCAAATAAAAACAATGTTGTAGTACAATACACCGAATCCATAGTGACCACAGACAACAATACCTCACATGATGATTCAACCACAACAACAGTGGCCTCAAATAGTTCCCCCAATGGCAACTCAACAATAGTGAAACCCTACCAATTGGAGCTAACAACCACCAGTCTCAACAAGAGCTCTGAATCAGAGTTTAAAAAAATGACCCTCTGGGATTGACCCAATTGTTGGGGGTAAAGACGCATGTCCCTAGTCGCCCGTGTATTATTACACTGGCAATACCCACCACTGCACACTGCAGGTGGCAGGCACTTGTCACCGTCACTTTATTCTTTATTTTTTTAGTGACAGTTTGAATAAAGGAAGGCCCAATCACATATTCTGACTGTTGGAGTTCCCATTTGGTCTCTCTCTCTTTCTTGCTTTTGCTCTCCTGCCATAGCTCTTTCAAGCAAGCTTCGATCCTTCTCACCTTCCGATTGGTATATCAGAGCATGATTGCTCAAGCATTCTGACTTGGTTCGTGACTCCTTCAACTTCCTATCGATTGCCTACCATTATTGGGTCTCCTTCTCGACAGCCATAGCCGACTCTCCCGAGCTACCGTCACTCCCTGGCTTCCCAGTGAGCACCTACCCAGCCCATTTGGATACCCTTAGGGCATTCCTTTAGAGGTATTGATCTTTTTTTGGTAATTTTACTTTAGTCCACAAGTTTTGTGAAGCAGGCCAGCCATGTCCTCTTGCTTCTTGTGATGCCTACTCTCTACCGGTGACTTTTCCCTTCAAGAGGGAGCTCCTAGGGATCCTTTAAAACTCCCCCAACCTTGCCTTGACCTTGCCCAACCCTTTCATAGGCATCTTGAAAACACTCCCTTGGCACTTATTGGCAGCTTGAAAACACTTCATTTGGCACTTGGAAACACCCCCTTGATGCTTGACATTGGTGGTATCATTGGCATTGATTTGTGGACTGATTTACCTCACTCTAGGACTGTTTTACTTTAGCCCTCCCTTGGCACTTATTGGCAGCTTAAAAACACTTCATTTGGCACTTGTAAACACCCCCTTGATGCTTGACATTGGTGGTTATCATTGGCATTGATTTGTGGACTAATTTACCTCAGTCTAGGACTATTTTCCACAGTCCATAGGCAACCACAAATAGTGTTACATTAGCACTTTATGTTTATGCTTGATTAGCATTGACATTATGTATGCCTATGATGTGAGATTATTTTGGGAATGAATGTACTCAGTCATTGACTGTTTTACATAGTCCACAGGCAGCCCAAAATAGGGCAGCCCTCTGTCATTACACTTTATGCACTTTGTGCTCATGCTACATAGTCATTTGATGCCCGATTATGCTCTATTGGTGCCTATACATATGGGAAAGTATGCCTATGGTTTGTCTATGGTTTTGAGCTTGGATTGAGCCATTTTTTGCTCATTTTTGGATGTTTATTTGCTGCTGGAATATTTAGGACTGAAGCTCTTTTTCTTATGCCTATTGCATTCAGGCTATGTCTTGGATGTATACATTGATGTAGTGACTCTCGGGGATTGACATAGAGCTTGGATTTACTCTTGAATCATTGGTTGAGCTTGAGTGTGCTTCGCATAGCATTAGGATCTTCATGAGAATATGTGTCACATGCCTTTGACCAGCTATGTGATGAGAGAGGTATAAAGCATCACTTTAGCGCCCCCTATACCCCACCCCAGAATGGTTTGGCTAAGCAGATGAATTGAACCATCCATGAGCGTGTACGCAGTATGCTTAGCCATGTAGGCCTATCACAGAGCTTTTGGGTGTTGAGGCAGTTGGTACAAATGTGCATATCATAAATAGATCACCTTCCTGTGGTTTGGATTTCGAAGTTGCAGAGGAGATATGGACTAGGAAACCTCTGTCTTATGAGCATCTACATGTCTTTGGATGTGAGGCATTTTGCCATGTGCCCAAGGACAAGCATACTAAGCTAGATCCTAAGAGTGTCAAATGCATTTTCCTTGGCTACGAAGATGTAGGTGAAATGGGTTATCACCTCTAGGATCCACAGGTGCGAAAAGTCATCTGCGGCCATGATGTAATCTTCCATGAAGACAAGATGCATAGGCAGCCTGAGAAGGTGGTAGAGATACGCATGGCTATATTCCAGGAGGACCCATGTGCTCCTACACATCCAATTGGAGAGCTTGTAGCAGCAGCAATTAGTACACATGGCTAGGGTGTTGGACAGGATGCTAGACATGCAGTAGAGCTTGTAATGAGATGGTCTACTAGAGCTAGATGTCCACCTGATAGATTTGAGCCCATGATGCATTATGTCTTGGTTACAAATGTAGGAGAGCCTCTCACCTATGATGAGGCTATGTGCAGGGGTTACAGTCACTCTTGGGAGAGGGCTATGCAGTCTAAGATGGACTTCTGCATAAGAATATGACTTGTGATTTAGTTGCATTGCCTAATAACAAGAACGATTTGCCATGCAAATGGGTGTACAAGCTAAAAAGTACCCCTGGGCACCTCAAGGTGGCTTATAAGGCAAGACTTGTTGCTGAATGGATTTGACTTTGATGAAGTCTTTTCTCTTGTGGTCAAGATGACCACCCTAGGCTTGGTTTTAGCCTTGGTCGTTGAAGAGCACCCTGCCACGGCACCATGAGAACCACGAACCGTCTAAGTAGAGGCTGCAAATGGCTTGCTGGCCATGAATTCTTGCAAGAAAACTCTCCTTCTTCTCACCAAGAACCGTGCTCTCCAAACACACAAGGAAATGACACACAAGAGATTGATAGATTCAAACCATCCTCACACTCTTTCTCTTCCTCACTCTCCATGAGATTCTGCAAAGGAGCACAAGAGAGGGAAACAAGAACAAGAAGGCAAGTGTTGTGCCAAATTAGGGAGAGAGGGAAATGAAGCGTGAAAGGAGAAGATAAAGGAAGAGAGAGGGTGTAACCACCTCAACCTCCCACCTCCCCAAATCCCACGATTGCAACCGCCTCCTTTTCCTTTCTTGAATTATAAAATCAAGTTGCATACATTGGCTAAGGTCTAAAGACCCTTTATTTTTTGAACGAGACAAAAGATGTTTGACCTTCCCTTTTCCATTCAACAATTTTTGTAAATGTGAGCCTTTTGGACTACACATTTTACATTGCTTCATATTTGAAATTTTACAAGAGAGTACAAAAGCAAAATGTTATTTTTCCAAGGATGTTTCCAAATTGACCACATTTTTGTGCCTTTATTTGCATTGATTTCCTGGTTATCAGTCGCGCAGCTTGACTTGGACATGTATCAAATGGATCTCAAGATTGCATTCTTGCATGGGGATTTGCATGATGAGATTTACATGGAGCAAGCTAAGGGCTTTGAAAAACCTGGCAAGGAGCACTTAGTGTGCAAGTTGAAGAAAAGTTTTTATGACTTGAAGTAGGCACCTAGGGAGTGGTATCATAAATTTGATGCCTTTATGTAGTCACAGTGCTACAGTAGGAGTGCTATGGATCCATGTCTTTACACGAAGACAGCCCGTGATGGCTCATTGCTTATTTTGGTACTTTATGTGGATGATATGCTGATAGCAGGGAGAGCTCATGATGAGATGGATGCTCTTAAATCAGCTGAAGAAGAGCTTTGAGATGAAGGATTTGGGATAGGCCTCTCACATTCTTGGTATGTGCATTAAGCACCACCGACATCAGGACTACTCTACCTCTCACAAAGGGTCACAAAGGGAGTACATTCATAAAGCCCTTGAGTGTTTCTGCATGCAGAACGTGAAGCCTATTGGCTATCCATTACCTTCTTATGTGAAGGTCTCACGGGCCAATTGTCTGCAGATAGATGAGCAAAGGGCTGAGATATCCAAGGTCCCTTATGCATCAGCCGTGAGATATTGCCTTTGCAGTTGGTGTTGTGGCACGTTATATGGCTACACATGGCAAGAAACATTGAAATGCCATGAAGGGTATCATGAGATACCTGAAAGACATAGCAGATATGTTTATTTGCTATGGCAGCTAGGATACAGGAGTTGTGGGGTACATACACTCCAATTATGCAGGACATGCAAATAGTAGGAAGTCCAATTCTGGTTATGTATTCACCTATGCTGGAGGTGCTGTCTCTTGGATGTCTAGGGTTCAAAAGTGTATGGCTTTCTCTACCACTGAGGCTGAGTATGTTGCAGCCATTGAGGCTTGCAAGGAGGCCATATGGTTAGGCCATTTAGTTCATGACTTTGGGATTGCTTCTATACCTACACTGCATTCGGACTCTATGAGTGCTATTCAGCTAGCCAAGAATCCGGTCTTCCATGTAAAGACAAAAAAGCGCTTTGCCTTCCTCAGGAGATTGATGGGCATTGGATGAGATTACGTTTTTCTCATCATATTGTACATGTGTACATTGTACTATCTTTTCTTTTTCTTTTCATTCCTCACTAGGGCAGATTCACCTTTAAGTGGGAGGTTGTTGGGGGTAAAGGCGCCTCTCCCTAGTTGCCCGTGTATTACTATACTAGCAATACCCGCCACTGCACACTGCAGGTGGCAGGCACTTGTCACCATCACTTTATTCTTTATTTTTTTAGTGAAAATTTGAATAAAGTAAGGTCGAGTCACATATTCTGACTGTTGGAGTTCCCATTTTGTCTCTCTCTCTTTCTTACTCTTGCTCTCCCGCCATAGCTCTTCCAAGCAAGCTTCAATCCTTCTTACCTTTCACCAACCAATCTATGTAGTGACCCTACTACAAGTACTCCAGGAGGTGAAAATTTGAAGGACTGTCTATCCAATTTAGTTGCAAGCATCAAGGAGTTGATGGATGTGATTACAAAATAGCAATAAACATTGAAGGTTAATACCGCCAATATATCCAGCCCTACGAGAGATCGAAGATATGTGATGTGATCTAATACATGGTGCAAGAAGTGCCATCAAGCGAGACGTCTAGCCCACTGAATGTACTCGAAAACAAACTATTCCTGGAGCCTCATATTCATAATGTTTAAGAAAGAACCATATAGAGGAAATCTGCTCTCTAAAGAAGATGCATGAAAGAACGAAGAAAGATGAAGAAGCAAGATTCAACTTGTTCTTTGAACTCTTCCAGTATTTTTGCCACCTCTGTTTTCTTGTTCTGTTGTCTGGGTTTCTTGCCACTTTCTTCTTCTTCAATCGGTCGGATCATGCATAGATAGACCATATCTCCTTGTTTGACTGATTTTTCGACTTGCTTGGCACTGCAAGTCATGATATGTGGCCTGATAACGGTCCCCTGGACCGGTACACTTTGGGTCTGGCCCTTTGGTTGGGTTGTAGTCTGCTTCATTGTTTGACAAGCTACTCCTGGCTTATTTTCCTTCATTTGCACTTTGATTGGGGTCCTGCCAGGCAGTTGCATTCTTTCACATGGTACTCTGACGCCTTCTCCTTGCATATCTAACATCATTTCATTTACACCTTTACCAAACATTGCAATGACATACTTGTCATAGAATTCCAATCCCAGATCACTTCAAAATCATCCATGGGGATTACTAAGAAGTTGAGTTTCGCCTTCCACTTGTCGGCTGCTACTTGGACTGCAAAGACTTGTTTCAGCTCCTTGGCTTCTCCTTGTGCGAATGTCACTGTTAGTCCTTCTGGGGCCTTCGACAGTTTTAGTCCATGTTTGGCTGCACACCCTCGTGTCATGAAGTTGTGTGTTGCTCCTGTGTCCACCATGATGGGTTGGTTACTCTCGCCCACTTGGCCTTTGATGCATAGATGATGGACTGTTGCTACTCTGGCTGCCATGCATTGGGGTCGGGCGCTAACTGACCCTACCCTTGGGTGGTTCATGCTTTCTTCACTCCCACTAGGGATTTCCTGGATTCGCGGTGGTTGTAGTTCTTCTCCTCCATATGCACTAGTTGCATTCACCCTTGATCCACTTGACGAAGCTGCATCTTCTATTGGGCATCTGTTTTGCTAGTGTGGACCCCTGCATTTGAAGCATCTGATTCCGATGGACGGGCCTGGGGGTCTTCACCATGACGTGTTTGATCTTGCTGGCCCATATGATGTACTAGGGGTTGGCCTGTAGTGATTATTTCCCCATCTTCCTGCTGCTTCTCTCGGTACTAAGGCAGTTTGTGATACGGCCGTGGTGGTCGTGTTGTTTTGGCTCCTTGTATCTATGAATGCTCCTCTAGGAGCATTGGGCCTCTGGTTCCATGAGTTGTTGTTGTTGAAGGTGTTGTTGAAGTTGTTGTTGAACCTGTTTTGATTTCCTTATGCTGTTCTTCTGCCTTCTAGGTCCACCAGTCGTTCGGCCATTCTCATGGCTTCTGCTAAGCTTGTTGGCTCCTGTCTCTCCACATCTCTTCTCACCCATTCTTGCATCCCAAACAAAAATCCATGTAGCTTAGTATCTGTATCCATGTTTGGTAGCTGCAGCATGATCTGTCTATATTTGTTGACATATTCTTTCATCTTTCCTTGTGTTTGCTTGAGGTTCCTCCATTCATCTCTCACTTTGAATTTCTCCAGCTTTGGAATAAAGTAGTCCTTCAGTTCTTCCTGGAGCTCTTCCCACGAACAGATTGTGTGGCCCTGCTCTTGTTCTAGCAAGTACCAACTGGCAGCGTCCTCCTCCAAGTAAATGGCTGCCACCTCCGCCTTCCTGTCTTCAGTAATTCGTGAATACTTTAAGTACCTGTCCACCTGCGGGTGGTTGTGGAGGGGGGGGTTTGTGTGGTTTGTGTCATAATTTTTTTTTGGGTGTGGTTTGTGTCACATAAATTATTGTTATTTTGTTGTGTTGGTAACTAAAAAACAAGCAAGGATTGGTTAGCATTGATGGGATGGAATGACACATCATACCCAATGGCACGTGCCCTGAGGTGAGAAACAAGCATTCGTGTAGACATGCCAATGAAATGGAAATAAAATACACAAAAAATTTAATTCGAGAAGATTCAAGCATCGAATGAACATGCATGAAAAAGGAGTGATGGGTAAGGTGATAGGGGAAGTAGACGGGACCAATTGAATGACACATCTGACAACCAGAATAGACATTCACATGGAAAAAGTAAAAAAATACACCTGAAAATAGAATACAAAATTAATAACCAAAAATTCGTTGACTAGAATAGAAGGCAACAAAAAGAAAAAATATATGGATTGAGAAGATAAACACAACCATCAAGTCAAAACATAGATTTGATTAGAAATCGGGGCGTTCACATGGAAAAAAATAATAAAAACACACAAGGAAATTGAAACAAAAATTAATTTGAGACGATTTGTTAGTCAAACCAAGGGGTAACAAAAAGGAAAAATGTTGAAGGAGTGGCGTTCAATAGGACTGTCAGGTTAGAATATGATTTTGATGTAAGAAAGGAACGTTCATATGGAAAAAGATAATAAATGCATAGAAAAACACAGTTAAAAATTAATAATAAGAAATTTGTGGACCTGAATGAGGGGAAGAAAAAAGAAAAAATGCCTGGTTTGGTTGATAGCTCAAGGCTATCTAAAGAAGACACCATTTTGATGAGAAGAGAGCGTGCTCACATTGAAAAATAGCAAAAATCATGTAAGAAAATACTCGCAAACACACAGAAATAAACAATGGTCAATCCATGCACTGGACAGATAGGTTGTAAGAACAAAAATTGGCTAAGAGAAGGGGAGGATTAGGACTATCATGTCAAACTGCAGTCCCAGTGCGAGAACGATACATTTGTATGGAACACATCCAATTTGCATAAAATTCATTTAAAAAAATCATTGATGAACCGTTGCTCAGAGCAGATGGAAATAAAAAGAAAAAGTATCAAGTTCGAAGGGATGAACAAGATTATAAGGTTAGATGTCAATTTTGGTGAACATATGATGTGTTCCTATGAAAGACCAACAAAATAAGAAAAAAAGCGAAATGATAAGGAATGTGGTAGAATAGGATGGTTGGGTGAGGAAGGGACCTCAACAAGGCCTAAATAAAACATAATAGCATTGAAAGATCAAATAATAGTGTGTTCATGGATATATGTTAACAAGACACGTAGGGATGTGTCCCCACACTTAAAACATGAACTCATCAGTTTGTCTAATTAATCGCGCTTAGTACTCGACCATGACTTACACCCTTGCATCCTCACACTTAAGACATGACAAATATATAAATAAATGCAAGAGGTAGGGTTAACAGCACTTGGCCCATTCAATTGGTCGATGTAGATTGTCATCATCGACGCATTAGGAGTCCACTTGTAGGAGGTACCATGGCTCACCACAGCATGTGTCCAGCATGGTAGGGACTATGTAGTAGCACCCAGGGAGGTAGCGATGTTGATGAAGAATCTGTAAGTAACGGGGATAAGGAATACCATACTTAGCTCAACAAACACTCATATAAGAACAATAGATCAATCGTTTGCCGCCCATGGCTCATGCCATTTAGAGAGAAATGAATGAAGCCCGTATCTCACACCTGATTGAGAAATTGACAAGGGAAACGATGCAAAGGAAGTATGCCCATGTGCACTGTTGATGGTACATTAGTGCATCCCAAGCCATTTGGCATAAATGTGAGAAGACAAACTAGGGAGCCTTGTAGTGCAATGCACATAACAGATTGATGTGTTCGGTGGTGATGGTAGAGGCCTGTCTCGTGTGTGCATGGGAAAAAAAAATGTACCAGCCACTAGTGTCGTAACATCCCTCAATCCTCACCTCTGAGAGTTGATTGAAGGCAATTGATGGTGCAACAATGCATCTTGCCCTGTGCCGACATACAATGCAGGAAGGAAGGCCAAGGAGCCTTATAGTGCTATGCACATGAATAAATTGTGCTTTGTACATTGAGAGGCCCACCCTATGTGTGCAACACTTCATTCACACATGTCACCTCTCATTTGGATTTAAAGGACAAGGAATGGTCACTCACCCCACCCTCTGTCTCACACTTTATTGATAGGTATAAAAGGGCAGCCCATACTCTCATCAAGCTCTTATCCCCATTTGGTTAGGATACAAGATCACATCATTCAAGGGGTTGTTGATGAAGATTAGCTTGTATTTGTTGATGATATCGAACAATGTCTATTGAGGAAGAGGTGTGTACCAAGGAAGATAGTCGATAAATCAAGAACTTGTTGTGGATATAGGAGGTTACGTTTGCTAGAGGAGTTAGATGC
Source organism: Lygodium microphyllum (assembly GCF_053477565.2). Taxonomy (NCBI): domain Eukaryota; kingdom Viridiplantae; phylum Streptophyta; class Polypodiopsida; order Schizaeales; family Lygodiaceae; genus Lygodium; species Lygodium microphyllum. The sequence goes on along the minus strand of NC_141149.1, from coordinate 22,644,814 downwards.
TCTATGGTGCCATAGGGCAGAGTATACCAAGAAAAGTGGCTTCCGAACTATATCCTCAAAATTTCGAGTGAGGAACTAGCTAGTTTGGACTATGGGATGTTGCCACCTTTTTCATAGCCAGCTTTCCATCCAAGGGTGTTTGCCATCTTTTCTTGGAGTGAAGCTTGCTATGATAGAGAATTTCTTTCTTTTCTTCCATAAAAAATTTTTCATCTTTTTTTTCTACCTATTCTTGAGGGTGTTTCTACATTTCTCGAAGAGTAGGTCAGCATGGTAGGGATTGAAGTCCTTTTCTCCCATGACCTGTATGTTTTTTTTTTCAATGGTTGGGGATCCATTTGTTAGAACCATCCATGCTATGTTTGTTGGATTGAATAGAAAGGTAACAGCATAGGTGCGGGAGGTAGAGCTAAGGGGCCAGAAGAACAATGCCACCTCGTCAAAAGCAGAATGATGGCTATCAGTAACAATATGCAAAGCATTACCAATCGAAGTCAAAGGAAGGAAGGGCTATCGACTGTGATTGTCAAGATCCCTAGGGAGGGAAGCACTTCTTCAAGCAATAGCCATTGATCATGAAGGGATCTTTAGAGGCATCAATGACTTGTATCTGAACAAAGCCATTTGGGTTGGCTACTAGGACTTTATACAGGCCCATCTAGCATTGTTGGAGCTTTCGTGGAAACTTACCAAAGTACGAATTATAGGCGAGGACTAGGTCACCTTTCTTGAATTCCGTGTGCTTGATGAAGCTATCATGGTAAGCCTTTCATCAAGCATGCGTGGTTTCCATACACTATAAGGCTATCCGCCGTATTTCATCCAAACATTCAAAGTATAGAAAGGCGATGATTTCGAGACTTGAAATCTCTCAAGTACTTTGTGATAGCCACTTGCAAAGAGAGTACTTCTAACTTGATAGGGAATATGACTTTTGTACCATACACTAGCTAGAAAGGTATCTGTCTTCTTGTCGCAACCTTATGGGAGGTTTTGTAAGCCTAGAGGGCCTTTGTAAGTCAATTATCCTAATCATGGTGATATAAATAAATCATCCTTGTTAAGATAAGATTGGTAACTTGGACTTGGCCATTCTCTCTGGGGTAATAGAGTGTGGAATTGTGATAGCATATTTTGTAAAGCTCTATCAGTTCTTCCATAATTGTGTTTAGAAAGTGAGTGCCTCTATCATTGACCAGCTCTAAGGAATTGTCAAAGTGAGTGATGATATCCTTGTACAAACATAAGACCATGCTATTATCATAATCTCCTTTGAGAGCTTTGACTTCATACCACTTTGTCACATAGTTCATACATACTAAGATGTACCAGTCTTGCTTCCTTTTGGTTGAAGGGTCAATTGGGCTAATGAAGTCGATGCTCAACTTCTCAAACAGCTTCAAGGGAAGGATGGGTTGTAATGGCATAGCACTAGATTTAGTAGGCTTGCCCATCTACTGACAAGTATCACAATGTTTGCAGTAGTCACATGCATCTTTATGTAGGATAGACCACCAATAACCTATGAGCAAGGTCTTTCTAGTTGTTACTTCTTCCACAAAGTGTTCGCCACATGGCTCATCATGGCATGCTTTCAACACTGTCCCAATTTCATATCTCACAACACATCTCTACAACACTTTATCTTTGTCTTTCTTGTACAGAGCGCTGCCTAGCAAGGTGTAGTGGACTAATTCTAGAAAAACTTTTTCTTCTCTCTGCTAGAGATACCAAGGGGATTACTCTTGTGTGTCCAAGATGTTGGCAATGTTTGCATGCCATGGGGTTACTATTTCAACCAAAAAACAAGGAAGCATCAAGGAGGTCTAGATCATCCTGCTCCTCTTCTTTAGTTTGAGGCATACATAATAGATGATTGGCCAAAACATGAGAGTGACTAGGCTTTGTAACCACTTCAAAGTTAACTCTTGGAAAATAAGGAGCCATCTCATCATTCTACCTTTACCATTTTCCTTTTTCATTAGGAAGGATAGTGCCTCATGGTCCACATAAAACTTAAAATGCATTAACAACAAATAGTATTGAAACTTCTCCAAGGAAAATACCATTGTAATGCATTCTAACTCCATCACTATGTAGTTTCTTTCTCAATCAATGACCTTATGGCTTGCATACTAGATAGGCTAATCTAGATTCAAGGAGCCTTTTTGACATGAGACTCCATCTAACCCTTTGACAAATGCATCAGTGTGTACATGGAATTCCTTTGTCCAATCAAGAGGTTGCAAGATGGGTGCTTCAATCAGACACTACTTCAGAGCATTGAAGGCTTCTTCATAATTAGCAATCCAAGTAAACTCTATATCTTTCAAGAGCTTATATAAGGGTGTTGACTTTGTTGCAAAATGTGCAATGAACCGCTTGTAATAGCCCACATTGAAGGGAGGTGAGTCTTGAAGTGGAAGCAAGAGCAGAAGCAAGAGCTATGGTGGAAGGAGCAAGAGCAAGAGCAAGAGCAAGAGCAAGAGCAAGAGAGAGAGAGAGAGAGAGAGAGAGAGAGAGAGAGAGAGAGAGAGAGAGAGAGAGAGAGAGAGAGAGAGAGAGAGAGAGAGAGAGAGAGAGAGAGAGAGAGAGAGAGAGAGAGATTCCAAATGTGAAAACTCCAATAGTCACAACGTCTGATCAACTTTTCCTTTATTTAAATGTCACTAAAAGAATAAATAATGAAGTGATAGTGATGGGCACCATGCCTACAGTGTGTAGACATGGGTACTATCAATGTAATAATACATGGGTGGCTAGGCCGAGGTGCCTTTATCCCTAACAACCTCCCACTTAAAGGTGAATTTGCCTTAGTAGGGAGGAAAAAAAGAAAAAGAAAGTACACGTGTACATAGGTACAACAAGATGAGGAAAGAAGTCATCTCATCCTATGCCCATCATCTTCCTAAGGAAGGCAAAACACTTCAATGAGAAAAATTTCATGAGCAAGTCTACATGATTCTAGTCAGTCAAGATCTTGGATAAGATCAATAGTCCTGTCCTCAATGCCCTCACAAATGAAGTGATACCTCACCTCAATGTGTTTCAGCTTCACATGGAAGACCAAATTCTTGGCTAACTGGATATCACTCAGAGAACTATGATTATAGCCATGTGATTGCATAAAAGCATCAAACTTGTAGTACCATTTCCTAGGTACTAGTTTTAGACCATAAAGTCTCTTGCTCGGTCTGCACACTAGGTGCTCCTTACTAGGCTCTAGAAAAACCTTAGGCTTCTCCATGTATATCTCATCATAGAAGTCCCCATGTAAGAAAGCCATCTTGACATCCAATTGATAAAGATCCAAGTCAAGCTAGGTAACCAAAGCCAGGACTAAGTGTAGGATAGTCATCTTGACCATAGGAGAAAAGACTTCATCAATGTCAACACCATGTTCCAACTTAAAACCCTTAGCAACCAATCTAGCCTTGTATGCCAACTTGGGGTGGCCAGGGGTACTTTTCAACTTGTACACCCACTTGCAAGGCAAAGCCTTCTTGCCACTAGGCAAGGAAACTAGGTCCCATGTATGATTCTTATGTAATGATTCAATCTCAGACTGCATAGCCCTCTATCAAGAGTGTTCGTCACCTTCGCACATAGTCTCATCATAGGTGAGAGGCTCTCCTACATTTGTAGCCAAGACATAATCCATCGAGGGCGTATAACGGTAAGAAGGTCGTCTATCTCTAGTAGAATGCCTCAAGGAAAGTTGTGCTGCCTATCCAACATCCTCTCTAGCATCCTGGCCATGAGCATCGGTTGCTAGTGCAAGCTGTCTAGCTAGCTATGCATGGGCAATGGGCTCATCTTGAAAGATAACCCTATGTATCTCAACCATTCATGTTGCCTATGCATCTTGTCTTCATGGAAGACTACATCATGGTTGCAGATGACTTTTCATGTGCCTGCAGATCCCAAAGACAATAACCCATCTCACCTGCATCTCTGTAACCAAGGAAAATACCAGTTGAAAGGAGATGAGCCTTAAAGTGGAAGCACGAGTGGGAGAAAGAGCTATGATGGAAGAAGTAGGAGTAAGAGAGCAAGAGAGAGAATCCAAATGTGAGAGCTCCAATAGTCACAATGTGTGACTGGCCTTCCCTTTATTCAAATGTCACTAAAATAATAAAGAATGAAGTGATAGTGATGGTGCTTGCCACCTACAGTGTGTAGGCATGGGTACTGTCAATGTATACAGGTGCAGCTAGGCAGAGATGCCTTTACCACCAACACACATGGCCAAGAATCCCCTCAACTATTTGAAGTTGGTTGGCATGGTTAGATCTGCAATCTTCTAAATCTTGGTGGGGTCTATTGCTATCCATTTTGCAGAGATAATGTAATCGAGAAGAACTCTAGGAGAAACTCCAAAGATGAATTTTTTGGGGTTGAGGGAGATCCTATACTCTCGGTATCAATCAAAGCACTACTCCAAGTATCCACAATACTCACAAATTAGAATATAAACACAACAAAAGGCATCCAAGTATACCTCAATGAAATCATGTAGGTGATTTTGAAATGCAACCATAATCACCCTTTGAAAGGTAGCAAGGATATTACAAAGTCCAAATAGCATCACTATGTAAGCATAGATTTCCTATTCTATTGTGAAGGTTTTTTTGGATTGGTCCTCTTTTGCTATCTTGACTTGGATGTACCCATTGAATCCATCTAGTAGGGAATAGAGCTCATATATGCCATTGTGTCTAACAATTAGTCTGTGAGTGAAAGGAATAGAAAAATGATACTTCTTTGTCTTGAAGTTTAGCTTATTGCGGAAGTCTACAAATATTCATAGCTTTCCATTCTTCTTGGATACTACCATAATGGGTGAAAAATATTCACTATTGGCCACACAATAAATAAACTTAGCTTCAAGGAGCTTCAAGAACTCAGCTTTCACTAACAGCTTTCACTAAGGCTGATGCGCCGTTGAGTTTACCTTTTTAGGTTTGGCATCAAGATTTAACTCAATGTAGTGTTGATACACCATGTGATTAATCCCCTTTAGATCTTTATACGACCATGCAAAAGCATCCAAGTTCTCCTTTAGTAGGTCATGTAGGACCGACAACTCCTCTTATGGAAGAATGGTACCCACCGTCAAGTGACATTTAGTACCATCTGTATCCACAAAAGTCAATTTCTTTTCATCTTCCACTTCACAGATGAAGGTTCCACGGACTGTTTGTGGGTATAGATTTGACTCCTTCAAAGGAGTGGCCTACTCATCTCATACTCAACTAGAAGTGACTTCTTCTTCTCATAAGGACCCGACTGGCTCTTTGGGATGCTAGAATGATATCATGGTTTTTTCGAATTTCATGGGATAGTTGATTACTTCTTGACTCTAGAACTCATCTTCTAAGGATACCTCCAAGAAGGTCACATAACATGAACCATTTGAGTTTTTTTGGGATGTAGAAATAATGTTGTTTGGCAAGGTGTATCATCATTGTCCTTTCTTGAGAAGCGTAAACCTGGGTGATAAGCTCCACTGCTAAAGGAGGGCTTACTCTACTTACTCCATTTCTTATAGTGGTTTTGCATATAATGAGATTCATTCACTAATCCAAAGGGCACCAAAGTCATTCTATCCAATAGAATGGAAGCTTTAGCTACTAGTGAAGCCTTTGAGACTTCATCCTCATCGGTATCATCTTTTGGTTGGATAGATTCCTCCACCTTGCTTCCATAATTTGCATCTTGAATTTCATCATCATCATCTTTAGAATCTACCCTTGCCTCTGTAAGGGTTATGTAGGAGAAGAATATACTCTCTGGTGTATCTTCTACTTTTGCTTCTACCTGTGAATTTGCTTCTGTCTCTATTCCTATGTCTGTCTCTATCTATGCTTTGGTATTTGACTCTGCACTGGCCATGTAACAGGGGGAACAATACATCCATGACTCTATCTCACTGTTAGAAGTAATTTCAAAATTCATTTCTAGTTCATGCAGCAGGTATTCACTCATTGACAATGACTTTGCTTCTTTTGGGAGCTGGCTTATAGTGCCCATTGTTAGGGACCGCACCTTTGTTTTCTTGGGAAAGATCTGTTTGACAACTTCCTCCTCTATTGTACCATCTGTAACTTCATTGGAGGAGTCTGTTAAGACTTCAATAGAGGTGAATCCATTACCTTTATGTGAGCCATATAACTTCACTACCATCTTCTTGGGTCCTCTACCCAAGGTCAGGGTTCCCTGAAACCAATCCATTTGTGCTCTTGCTTCAAAGGGCCATGGTCTTCCCAGTAGTAGCAAAAGGATATGAGGTTCCATAGAAATTTGGTTTTACCACACTAGATAGGTCTGCCAATAGTCTCTTCCCTCTGTCGAGGTTGTGTTCACATATGGGAGAATGTCCAAAGGCTTAATTTTGCTTTGGTTTGGTAGTCTAATAAGCCAATGTGTAGGCTACATGCCTTGAAAGCCTAAATCCTTTATTATCACATCCGTCATTATGTTCATTGATGAGCCGCTATTAATCAATGAATTAGTAATAAAACATTCTTCAATCCAAATACCAATCTTTGGGATACCAAGATCCAGGAGGGCGTTATCCACACTTTTCTTTCATAGGCTCTAGGGCTTTATTGGACTTAGCGGTAGTTGCAGGGGCAATCCTTAGGCCATGTCTTCTTGTGAATATGCTTTTAAAATTTTTACAATAGCTTGGGGACAACATCAGAATCTGTTGAAATTTTAGGTTCGGTTTGAAGGTATCCAATTCCTTGACCAAGTCATGCTCTTTGATGGGATCCATGGGCTTCTCTAGCAAGAATGGGGCAACACCCATGTTTATCTTTCCTCTTTCTTCTAGAAGCAGCAACACTTGTACTTCTTCTATCACTAGGGATACTTCTACATCTTTGATCTCTTGGACCTTTGGTCCTACTTTTGTAAGTGTCTCTATATCCTTTTGTGGCAATGGATTGCTTTGCACTATACTGTTCTATTATGCACTGCTCTATTTCTTCGTTGGTAGATTGAACTTCAAAACTTTGGCAAAGAAAAAATTCTTTTTTGGAATTGTGGGTTCTCTTTTCTTGCCACACGTTATTGCAGCAACTTCCAATTCCACCAAGTTAGAGAGGCAGGTTCTTGGGTCTTGTGTTGGTTATTAGTGGTGTTGCCTTTCACAAAAGCTGAATTGGGATAGTCTTTTGTAGTGTGACCTTCTCCCTTACATCAACTGCATAAGGGCTTGTAGTCCATGGACCTTCTAGGGTTTGGATAATTTGGTGAGATATGTCCCTTTTCTCTGCATCTATAGCACTCCACTTTTGATCTCTAGCCATTGCCAGTAGACTATTGTCCTCTCTATAACTTTGAGAGGGAACTCCTTGGGATGAAATTAGGACCAAACTCTCTAGGCTTTGGTCTGATATCTTGGGTTGTCATCTTCGATTCCAACAAGTTGAAACTTTCTTTCTCATCTTTCTTCCTTCGTGGATGCATCTCCTTCAGAGAGTAGATATCTTCTATGTGGTTCTTTCTCAAATAGTACAAATAGAAGGCTCCAAGGATAGTTGGTTTTCCAGTACATTCAGTGGCTAAATGTCTTGCCTAATGGAACTTTCCGTACCATGTATTTGATCGCATCACATCTCTTCCACATCTTGTAATACTAGATATGTTGGTAGTATTCACCTTCAGTGTCTCTAGCTATTCTGTAATCACATCCATAATCTCTTTCTTGATGCTTGCAATTGAATTGGACAAATAGTCCTTCAAATTTTCTCCTCATGACATACTCGTAGTAGGATTTTGGAATGTCTTTGTAATCATTACGTAGACTGGTTGGGTTGATCTAGAGGGTCCTCTACTCTGATTTTGATTCAGAGCTCTTATTGAGATTGGTGGTTGTTGGTTCCAGTTGTGGTAGGGTTCCACTGTTATTGTTGAGTTGTCATTGGGGGAACTATTTGAGGCCATTGTTATTATGATTGAACCATCATTTGAGGTATTGCTATCTACAGCCACTATGGATTTGGTGCATTGTACCATGACAGTGTTTGCATCTAAGGGTAGAGATAGGGAATAGTACCTTGGATTGGATTTGGTGGTTATGCCATTCCTAGCATGGAAGGAGGTAAGTCTCCTCTTCTCGAGGTCATCAATAGCCTTACTTCAACTTCATCATATAATCTTGCACCTTCCATTGCAGCTTCTAGGTTGACTGGTCTTCTCAGCTCTACAAACTTATGAATTTCTAGTTGCAAGCCTCTAAGAAAAACTCCCTTTTGGATGCCTTCATCCAACTGATGGTTGGTTCATCTCTGCACTATGGATTCCATTTTAGAGGCATATGCTTCCACCCATTCTCCAAAGGACCAACTTAAGTTTATGAATCCCTCTCGCGTATGCTCTTCAAAACCTTCATGCTTGAATTTAGTGAGGAAAACTGCCTTCAGATCATCCCATGTACCAAAAATTTCTACTACTTGTTTCTCATATCATTGAAATGCCACGCTTTCTTTGAAAGTGGTAGGGAATATTTCCAACCAATGCTCGAGGGTTTTGACATTTTTGGTTACACATGCTACCATGAACTTATCTACATGAAGATTATGGGCCTTCACTGTACTCTCCCTTGAAGATTAGCAACAGGACTATATTCGCTAGCTTGTCTCATCAATATTTCTAGGACGGATCTGGCTAGAAAAGGGACCTTGATTCACCATTGGAACGTCTTTAAAGAGTATCACAAGGGAGTCAAAGGAGGCTCCTGTTGCTAGCTTGTTCTCGGCTTTGCTTTTTGCCTTCTCTCTTCTACGTACCTTCGGATTTATTCTAGTGGCATATTGATTGTATCATTCATCAATGAGTTAACTCCACCTAGCTTGTATGTATTCAATAGAATATAGTCAGAAGGACTTTGGTCTTTGAAGAACTCTCTTGCCATCATTTTTTCTACTTCCTTCTTTTCAACGTTGTTGAATTCAGCTTCCATTCCACTGCAGAGGAGAAGATATTCAATTTTCTGAAGGTATCAAAATTCATTTTTTTGAGGATCGCCATAGTGCCATTGTCTTGATAATATCAACTTTGGAGCATTTCAATAGCATATGTTGTGAATAACACTTTGTCTACTAGCTTCCAATGGGTTGCGAATTGGACAAACAAAAGGTTATTAGTGCACCAAGCATTCCATGTATCTTGCTGTTGAGCATCCACAAACAAATTTCAACTCTTTTTCTTCTTATTCTTGTGAACTTCTACTAACCACAACTCCTAAAGCTTCTTCACAATCTCCCACTTTGATGAGGTCTGGGAATTCCTCAATGAAGACTAAGTCTCCCATGGATAGTCATTCTCTTTCTCTCTGCTTCATCTTTTAGTATTGTGGAAAACAATGGGCTATTGTGATACAAATTTCTATAGCTTAAGAAGAAAGTGGAATTGGTCTATCACATAGACCCTACATCAAGATAGTGGCATGCTTCTGCTATTGAGAGATGCACTTCTGGTAGAAAGTGGCTTTTCCATTTTTAGCCTCTGTTAGTGCTTGTTGATGTCAATTTTTCCTAGCTACGCACCAAAAACATGGAGCCTCAAGAGAGACACCAAGAAAACAGAGGAATCTACATCAAGAAAATCTATCGTCACATTAACAAGCATATTCTTCATTTTTAAATCAACCATAAGAAGAAAAACAATGCCAATCTTCACAAATCTTTATGTAGCATCATATAGCAATTCTCCCATGGATTTATCACAATAAATCTTTAACTCATTCTTCATATTCTTCATAAAAAAACATTAAAGAACCACAATGACACAAAAGAAAGATCAACTTTGAATGGAATTCATCACATAGTATTCATCTTTCATTGTCTTCATGGCCTTTCACTACAAGGATTTAAGCTTATAGCGACGGTGGGTAGCGATGCAGGTAACGGCGTCGCTATTGCGACGCAAATTGCGATGCAAATAGCGACACAAATAGCGACGCTCCACAGGGAAAAAAACAGGCCAAAACCGAGCGCGGCTTTATTTCGCGTTTTTGTGTTTTGTGTTTTGAGAGTGAGAGCGAGGAAGAGAGCGGCTGTCGTGAGAGAAGGAGAGGAAGAAGACTTGCCGCCGCCGCCGCTGCCGCCGCCGTTGTTCGCGAAGGAGAGGAGGAGCCTTCATCGCGAAGAGGAGCCGGCCCACAGTCGCCATATCTCATCGGTGAGTCTCCCTCTCTCCTTCTTTTGCTTGTTTAAGGTTTAAATCACTTTCTCTTTTGCTTGTTTAAGGTGCGTTCTCTCTCTCCCTCTCCCTTTTGCTTTTGGAGAGTGTTAGGATATATTGTGAGAGGGAGAGGAAATGAGAGAGAAAGAGAGAGAGAGGGAGAGAGAGAGGGAGAAAGAGAAAGAGAAAGAGAAAGAGAGGGAGAGGGAGAGGGAGAAGAGAAAGAGAGAGAGAGGGAGAGGGAGGGGGAGGAAATGAGAGAGGGAGAGAAAGAGAAAGAGAGGGAAAGGGAAAGGGAGAGGGAGGGAGAGTGCATTCTCTCTCTCCCTCTCTCTTTTGCTTTTGGAGAGTGTTAGGATATATTGTGAGAGGGAGAGAAAATGAGAGAGAAAGAGAGGGAGAGGGAGAGGGAGAGAGAGGGGGAGGAAATGAGAGAGGGAGAGAAAGAGAAAGAGATGTATACTCAAATGGATAGCTTTATGGAGATGTATGTCTACTCAAATGGATAGCTTTTGTCTACTCAAGATGTAGTCCACCTGTGTGTGTATATATTGGAACGATAACATATCCATGATTATGGTAATGGTATGCACTTTGCTTTTTTTTATGGGTACCATTACATCGAATCATTAGAGGGCTAAAAATTGGTCATACACTTTATAAAGTCTAATTAGGAGATTTAAGATGCATGATAATAGACTTATCGATAATGGTATGCAATGTGCTTTACCATGGGCCACGTACATTGGTGACTCTTTAAGATGGCTTAAAATTGGTCATATCCTTCATAATGTCCAAGTAGGGGATCTAATTGTAATATGCATAATTCCTTGTTTTTGTATTAACTTTATAGGCATAACAAATTAGTAATCATGCCAACTAGTAAATGGAAGGACTAAAAGAAAATGATACCCTAGCTAATGGTCATTATGGTACTTCATCAAAATGAACCCAAAAGTATTGCCATAGAAGAAGAATCCCTTAAATTGAGCATAGGATATTTTCTTCAAATGTTATGACTATGAGTAGAATTGATTGGAACAAATTTTATAACTATGGTACACACACACACACACCCCCACACAGGCACAAACATTTTTACTATTTGATATCGTCTTTGATATGGTAACCTTGTATTACATTGTTGCATTTGATGTCTTCCAATCATTACAATAAAAGTTGATAAATTTCATAGATGGCATTAATTTTTATACATGGACCTAGGACTAAAAAACCACATTACTAAGATGCTTTTTGTTGAGATTGATTTATTACTAGACTAAGAGATCCTCAATGATACTCATAAATTTTGTTGACTAGGATTACTTATAGTCAAAGCCCTCTAGTGCAGTTGTATAAGTAAACCTAGTAGAGCCCCTCTAAGATACTCAAAGTACATAACCTAGAGACCGTAGCTAGGTATATAAGGTATAATGGCCATACAAGAAGACACCTCAATAATTGACTGATCACTACTAAATCCCAAAGAAGAATCGTGCTCCATCCCCTTCAACTCTACATTCACCTCGTGAAGAACTTCATTAATCATAGCATCCTTGTCACCAATCTTTTTGTTGCAATGATGAAGTAACATATTCATCACTTTTCCTTTTAGCATCTAAGGCATTATCCAATCTTTTAGTCAAGTCCAAACATTTAGTCTTCAACTCATGAACCTTATGAACCAATGCTTTTTTTTTCTATAATAATGAATAATTATCTACCGGGACAAACAAATCCTTGAGCATGGTATATGGCCGAGATATAACATCAATAAATCTCTCAACTACTATGTTCCATGCATTTTTTACATCAATCAGTAAAGCATTTCTTATATCTTGAAGTTTAGATTTCAACACCATGGATGCATCAATATCAACCTCAATGTTTTTCAAAATTTGCTTCTCAACCTCTTGCAGAGGCTAAAACCTCCCAAGCAAGAGCTTATGGTCAACTTGCAACTTGACATACATCTCCATAAAGCTATCCATTTGAGCCTCGTTTTCCCAAATTGTATTACAAGTCATTAAATTGTTTGTTGTAATGTAGACAAGATGGGAAACGAAGAAGGTCTTATTGTTCAAGATCGCGAGGCATATCTTAATCAGCGTGTCCCATGTCCTTGCTCTCAATGCAAGTTGGCAATTAGACGAAAACGCCGATTGTCTATAGAACACGTATGATGATTTGGCGAGTTTCAATTTGAGATCATTGATCAGGCGATTGTGGATTTTCAGCAAACGGTAATTTGAAGTTAATATCAATCATGCATTGTACTCGCAAGCTAATTGAATACCATATACAATAAGATTGGGTCTTGCTGGCAAATTTTCTATCCAGGGAGGTGATGTCTCGTCCCAAGGGGGAGTGCACTCTTTGCGGCCAATTAGAAGAGTTCGTGGGCGTGTGATGGATGGAATGCAGGAGCCAATCCACCACTCGCAAGGCCAATCTATACCGTCAATGCCAGAGGAGACAGACAACCTTCCAGACCTACCTACAATCTTGGAGCCTGAGATGGAGGCAATGATCGATGCATTGATTCCCATGGATGTCGAGACTTCTGATCCGCTTAGAGAGGAAGCATCCATACCATTATATGATGGGTGCCGAGTATCTCGGTTGAAGATATTGCTTGCACTCTTAAGTGTGCAAGCAAAATACAGGTGGAGCGATACTAGTGTGACCGAGTTGTTCAGGTACCTTGCACATAGGATTCATTGATTTTTTTAAAAACACTATTATTATAAACATTTGTGCTTTTTCAAGGCGTTTTATGATTTTTTTTTCAGGTTATTGAAATATCATATATTACCACTTGCAAATACCATGCCTGTCTCGTGATGATGCACGACATGTTTTACGGAAGCTTGGCATGGACTACAATAACATCCATGCATGTATCAACGATTGCATACTGTTTCGAGGAGAATACGAGACTATGGAGACATGTCCAAAGTGTGGTGATCACAGGTATCGATAGGACTTGCAAGGGCAAACCATCCCTTAAAAAGTTCTCAGACACTTTCTGCTCATCCCCCGCATAAACCACATGTTTCCTACATCCAACATGGCAAGCTTGACAATGTGGCATGCATAGAATAGGTCCACGGATGGAGTTCAACGAATATCAGCGGATTCGCACGCATGGAGCCACATTGACTCTACCTTCCTAGGCTTTGCGCGAGAGCCAAGGAATCTTCGGCTTGGTCTCGCAATGGATGGCGTGAACCCATTCAGTCTGCGCTCAACTTCTTACAGTGTGTGGCCTATAGTCCTTGTCAACTACAACATCTCTCCATGGCTTTCTACAAAGAAAGGACATCTCATCCTTAGCTTGCTCGTCCTAGGCCGCTACAAAGTAAAAAATATGGACGTGTATCTTCGTCCATTAGTCGATGAGCTTAAGATTTTGTGGGAGGAGGGGGTCATTGTGCAAGATATGAGCAGGCGCGATGGTCGGCGGTCAGCCAATATTCGAGCCATTCTCATGTGGACGATGCATGACTTTCCGCGATTGGGAGAGTGCTCAGTTGAGCAAGCCTCCGTTCTCGTCGCTGGTAATATCTATATTTTATCTCATTCAATCAAGTATTCACTAGGTCGTGGTTTTGGAACATGTCTGGTTACCTCAGGTTATCATGCATGTCCATTGTGCGGGCCATAGTTAGACTCCCGAAGGTCACGAACTATGAAGAATATGGTATATCAAGGACATGTTGCTTTCTTGCCGGAGGATCATGAACTCACGGAAGGTTTCCTTGGACGACCTTCAACATGTATGAATGCCACAAGCTGGTACAAGCTGAAAATGGTCCACGCGGAATCACATCCAAATGGAATGCAGCGGTTCTCAGTTTTCTACGAGTTGCCATATTGGAACCACTTATAGGTCAACCACTTGTTAGATCCCATGTATATTTTCAAGAATGTGGGCAGCTTGCTATGGGACCACATCACAGGAAAGAGAGACACTATAGGCGCACGAATGGATTTGAAGGAGGTAGGTATGATGGAGGCACTTTGGCCGCCGCAGTCGAGTGCTGATGGTCGCATGCAGCTTCCTCGCGCTCCTTGGGTTTTGTCCACTAAATAAGAGTGCATTGTGAAGCAAGTAATCAAGTCTATCCGCACTCCGATGGGTATGATGTGTTCTCTCAGGTCTGAATTTTCTAAAGACGACCAATTGTCGGGGCTAAAATCCCATGATTGGCATAAGATATGTCAGGTTTGTGCTACGAATGGATTGTAATTAGCGTGGGCATTTTGCTATTTGGAATGTGGCCATTATTCATAATGCTTTCTCATTTGTGGCAGTTTGTACTACCGATCGCGATCACAGGATGCCTTACTCCAAAAATTCGCGGGGCTATTTACAAGTTGTCAACTTTGGTACAATGGATCTCACAGAAAGAGATTAAGACGCCCTCTATTGAATCTGCGAAGCGGGGAGCAGTGGAGACGGTCTGTCTCTTTGAGAAATACCTGCCCACCAGCATGCTTACGATACAAATCCACCTTCTTGTACATCTTTGGACGAAATGGAGATTGCTGGACCTGTCCATACACGATGGATGTTCTTCCTGGAGCGCTTCATGAAAACCTTGAAAGGCTTTGTGCGATAATGAGCTCGGCCAGAAGGTAGCATGGCCGAAGGTTGGTTGGTGTCTGAGGCACTAGTGCATATTTCACAATGGCTACCAACGGTGGAACCAGAGAATGAAATGCTATGGTCACTGAGGGATGATGATAGACTGATTGGAGATGTGGTGGTTGGAAATGGGGTAGAAAAAAGAAGGGATGCCTCAATGGAAGAGAAGGTGAATCACTTTTGTATGTTGCACCATGCCTCCATGGAGACGTGGCTCGCCAAGTACCAGATTGCAAGGCAAGATCGAGAGGAAGCATGAGCTGAATTCCGATGTAGTACACATCATCGACCGATTCGATATCCCGAAGGCATGGAGGAGATGCCACGGTTTATGTCAACGCGATGGTTGCATGGAGCCTTGACCATAGCATCTCGCGAAGGGACAGAGGTCTCAATGGAGGAGTGGGAAATCTCGAGGGGATGTAGTCCAAAGGTGATGAGGGGTTTAGAATCTGTCGTATCTAAATTTTATATGCGACATCTAATTTGAGTGTTTCAATGTACAATACAAAATATATAGTGCAATGTGGTTGCGCAGACGGCATTTTCGCGTGGAGCGTATTGACAAAATGCACTCCACAATGGACAGTGGTGTCATGGCAAGGTTCGAGCAAGAGAGCTGGCGATGAACAACGGATCCAAACACGGTTGTGGATGAGATGGAGTATTTTGGAAACTTGCAAAGTATTATTACGGTGGATTACCGTAGCTTCTCCATGATACTATTCAATGTGCAGTGGTTCAAAGTGGTACTTGGAGGAGCTGGAGCAACAGTTCGACGAGGTCCATCTGGATTTCTCAAAATAGATTCCCAAAAAAAATGGACGGCTTTGTGCGACACCTTTGTGTTGCCGGCCCATTGTGAACAGGTGCATGGAGTCATTTGCCTGCCAATTGTATTACGACATGGTTTATGTCACAATGGTTTGAACTCTCTTGTACGTGTTTGTGAACAGGTAATCTTCTATCCAAACCCCAAACAACCTCGATGGTGGTATGTTGTACCTTCAACTCTCTGAAGTGCGAGAGTATATGATCAAAGCGATGTTCCGAGCATAGATGAAGATAATATGCAAATAGAGGGATCGATATTGCAAGGGGTGGAGGCCGTCGAAAGCTTGGGGCCAGCATCGGCTAACAATGATGGAAATACAGGAGTCCAATAAATTTTTGTAGAATGAGGCGGACTCATTTTTTTGTGGTGACATGTCTATCGACCTTCCAGTGTATGCGGAGTTGTGTCAGGAGATTGACATGGGACCCTAGGATACTTCATACTTGGAGCATCCGCTTACTCAATTCGTTGACCAATCTCTTATAAAGGTACATAAGATATGCATTTTAAGTGAGATTTTTTAAAAATGATTTATAGTACTATGCTTTGTATGATTTAAATTGATTATTCTAACATCATTTTTTATCTGTGCAGGTGACATTTTCAGGATGAGTCGAGGGATGAGCAATGAGGAGTTGCGGGACATCTTCGCACGCATGTCTCCAGACCAGATCACGAGATTCAGAGAGATGGCAGACTAAGAGCTGTCTTGTTCTTCGTCAGGACACTCTGCTATATCTGCTTCAGTGCGATCGGATGCTTTAGCTTCGAGCAGAGGATCTCCATGCTCACGACTTGGGCTAGAGGGAGGGAGTGTATCAGGATCACGGGGATGCTGCTGTGGAGACATGGATGTGGTGTCTCCATCTCATCGTTCAGCTGGAGCTGCGTCACCTCTAGGATTTGTCACACCTGTGGGGATGTCTACTCCAGTTACTCCGGCTTTTGCGCAGCTGTCAGTATAGGTGGCACCCCTTTGGGTGCCACTCCGAGAGAGATTACCCCCGTCGGTACACCGGATGTAGAGGGGTCTCCTGGATATGCCCAGGAGAGTGGACGCAGATGGGAGAGGACCCATCTTAGGCAGACTCCTAGGGGTTATGGATATCTGGTCGATAGTAGGTCAGGAGCCATCATCATGAATGATGAGGGGAGGAGGGTGATGGCTCGCATGAGAGAGTTGTGCCAACAAGTTTTTCGGCACAACTTCCTGGATCATTGGAAGAGCATATCGGAGGGGACAAGGACTACATAGTAGCATTCTTGCACAAGGAGTTTTCGGTGTCAGCCGTAGTTGATAGATTCTCTACGGGCTGGATGATGGATTGCATGCGTGCATACATGTCACATAGATGATCCGACACACGCAAGGCAATCAAGAGTGGGGCTGCAAAGCCCGAGTGGTTAGATGCAGACGACTGGCACCGATTGAGGGAGGAGGCTACAGATTCTCCAGGACGTTGGAGTTAGCAACGTGAGGTGGCGAGGGCACGACTCGAGGCCGGAGTGGTCCATCATCTTGGGAGTGGCGGCCACAGGACATATTTGGAGGACTTTGTAAGTTTTTCTTTTGTTTTGCTTGTTTTTTTTTTGAAATATTCTTTGTACTAACAATCATGTTTCTAACAGTTAGCATTTTGTTTTCTTTGCATCACTCCATTACAAATCGCGATTCAATAGGCCTTGAGACTCGATATGCAGAGAGGCACGGTCTCAATGCATTGATCGACCGATTGTATAGACGCGGCGGCCCTGTAAGTCACTCATCTTTCTTGTCCATAGTTACCATGAGATATTTGAATGCATTATTGTATGGTGGATTGATGTGTTGTTTCTTTTTTTGCAGAGTCCGTTCGATGCTCCTTTGCGGCGGGACGAGCTTTCGGGGGACGAGGATTTGTAGCTCGCCCTTGGATCCTTGGAGCTCACACACCTTTATTTTTTAGTCGCCTGATCTATGTAGACATTTTCTATGTATTAGTGATATCCTATCATGATTGTACCAATCGCTTTTTATGCGATCATGTATTTATTTCATGTATCAGTTTTATGATTTCAGTATACATTCTTCTTGTTTGCAAGCACTTTGTATACAATAGTGCAGAAACTATTTTGTATGGCTCTCATACAGCACACAGTGCTATACGTGGCAGGGCAGCTTGCTACCCTACCACAAATTTTTTTAAATCCCTATTACTGTCGCTATTAGCGTCACAAATTTTACTGCTCGCATCGCTATTGCCGCCACTATGCGCGTTGCAAAACGTCGCTGTCAGCGTTGCTATTGGCGTCACTATCAGCGTCGCAAATGCGACTTTGATAGCGACGCCACCTTCTACTTGGGCATGTCTCTCCTTTATATAGTCTGTTTGCTTGCTACCATATTCACTCCGTCCATGTGTTGTGCCAATGGTCTTTACTACTCCTACACATGCATCTCATAAATGCAATGCTGGTGGCCCTTGTTTTAAATACCACTACTACTGCCACCTTTAACATTGGCACACATGATGGACTCGAACCCATAGACTTATTCACTGATGTTGCCTCCATCCTCTATGTGAGGCATAATACTGCCCTTGTCTATATATCACTAGTTGTTTTGAGTCTATGAAACTTTGTTGTCCCTCCATCGATTGTTCTTGAGTATTTTGTCACTATCATTTCCATCTTTGTTGAGACTACTGGATTGGATTTATCTAGCAATACACATTTGCAAATTCCTTCGTCAAGTGTCTTAGTATTCATTTTCATTGCTTTAACTATGCCAAACTCTATACGTTGGATGTTGAGTATAGAGTAAGATGTTGGGGTCCACCTATGCTGGCTCTGAGTATGACTGCTCTTTACTTTGTGGCGGTGATGCTTGGACTCAATTACACCTATGCTCACATGTCTCATGATTTCTATCTCTTCCCACTTAAGCATGTGGTTCATAATAAAAGGATACTGAAATGGTATATCTCAATTGCAAAAATTGATAACATTGACTTGGAATGTACATTTTGAAGCATATTCATGGCTCCAATACCCAAATCAAGATTATTATTCAAATATCCCATGAAAATTGCCTATATAATCAAAGGGATAAGAAGAAAACTTGTAAGAAATTGCAACTAGCAAAAATGTATAGAAAAACTAACTAAAAGACAACCATGAAATAAGGTTTAAAATATAGATAGAGCAATTGGTGCTGGGAATAGCTATGGTTCTTCCCATGTGTGCTTGTTATAGCTTTCCATGTGCTTTGTGCATGTGAGGGTAGAGACATGGATAAGAAGTTTCCAAAACTCGCAACCCTATAGCATACTATGCTTATAGATCTTGTGCCTGTGAGATGAAACAATTATCTTCCTTAAGAGGACAACATACAAAGTAAGAGAATATCAAATTCCCGAAAAGCATAGTACAATAGCACACCATGTTTATAGAAAAATAAGATTGCTACTATTAGAAAAAATATCTAAGGCATTGCTATTATATTTCATAAAAGATGATTCACATGGAAAATGAGGAGAGGTACAATGTCTTTATGCCATAAACATGATGTCAAATCTCCAATCAAAATCTCATCCAATGCTACTTAACAAAGAATGAAATAGCTAGTGGGAAGATCAATGAACCATCAATTACTTGATAATAGAAATGACCAATCTTAGCTAAAAATGAAGTGAGCCTTAAGTGATCAAGGTTTTGATGAAGCCCAAGGTATAAAATCTTCCTCAATAAGACATTGCCCAACCCATTTATTTCATAACAAATCATAGTATTCTTTGAAAGAGAACACCATTGAAAAATTCAATTGAGCATTTAATCGAACAAATTAGTCATGCTAGCATAATTAGTTACATCATAAGTTACAACAATGACTTTCTTTGGAACTTTTTCTATCTTTCCCATTTAAGGTTGTTCCTTTCATCACATAATTCACCTTATAATAGTCAATGTATTGATTGAAACAAAGATAATTGAAAAGTTTAACCAAGCCATGTCCTAGTCATTTTAGCACAACTGGCTGCATGACTTGTAATTGAAACACTGACTACCTTCATAACCAATTCTACCAAGTTACCCCTTATGTTCAATGATCCATCTCCAAATTGGCAGTGCAAGCTAATATCATTTGTCTTCTATATTGGAGAAAGTTTGTGGTTGATCGGCCTTCATATGCATTTATATGAGTATATTGTAACATGGAAAAGAATACAACTATGAGTTTTCTTTATTGATGGTGATCTATCCTACCAATCAATCCATAAATGCATGGAAAAGAATACAACTATGATTTTTCTTTATTGATGGTGATCTATCCTACCAATCAATCCATAAATGCATGGAAAAGAATACAAGCATGAGTTTTCTTTATTGATGGAGATCTATCCTACCAATCAATCCATAAAGGCCTAGAGATAGATGTTGCAACTTGCATAATTGGAAATCCAATCAAATCAATCGGCAACATGGATGAATTAGGACAAAGGGTTAAGAGGTGATCGGGAGGCTTGTAGATAGGAATAGGTCTATACATTGCTCATGAAAAACCAATTTGTTAGCGAATATAAAAGATGCTAAACACGAATAAATATTGATTAGGGTGAAGGGTTAAGAGGCAATCGGGAGGCTTCTAGATAGGAATAGATCCATACATTGTTCATGAAAACTAATTTGTTGGCGAGTATAAAAGATGCTAGACACGTATAAATTGGTTGGGAAAATTCCCCTGAAATTAAGACCTTCTTTAAAAATTTAAGGGTGCTTTTGAAAGCTCTGCAATTCATTTTGCATTAATCCTCCGGATGTTAGTGAGCATTGGATCCGTATAACAAAGGTTATGACTATGAGCACAACCCAAACGGATGGTGTTATGTAAGCTAGCCTTCCTTTCCACAGGTCGAATGGGACGAACTTTCTAGCTGAGATGTCACCTTCTCTGACCCCGAGGCGTTATTCATGCGCGTTGTCCATATAAATGCTCAGATGTAGCTGCGCAGGCAACAAAAGTCCCGTGCATCACTGTGCCTTAATTTCTTTGCATCTGCTACATGTACACACCCATGAAGCTACCAGGATCTCTTGCTCCATGGCGGCAGAATACTGACCACTTGCAGCTTGGTGGCTGCAACCAGACAGCTGCAAGGTCTTGACGGAGCTAACATTGCCATTCCTTGTGTGTGTGTGTGTGTGCGTGCGAGAGAGAGCGTTGTGTTGTTACCTCTGTCAAGACTGTGCACCTGTCTGACGCAAACATCTCCGCTTGCCACAGTTAGATTGGTTACAGTACATCACGTGACTGTGTATCTCGTGCGTGTCGACTGCGTCTCGTCTCCTGGACGAAAGGCCTTCCGTTCCAATGCGCTCTCAGTTGGTATGTTAACCTAATTCTCTCTCTCTCTCCTCTCTCTCTCTCTCTCTCTCTCGTCCTTCCGCGAAAGGACCGCTGTGATTCTCGCTATTGAGTGAGCCGCTGTTCCGTAGCGGCTTGCTCGCTTTCCAAACAATCAGCCTTTTGTAAGTGGGCGAGTTCGACATTGTCGCTTACCGAGCTTCGAGTGAGCCGCTGTTCCGTAGCGGCGTAGCGGCTTGCTCGCTTTCCAGACAATCATCTTGTTGTCAGTGCGCGAGTTCGACATTGTCGCTTACCGAGTCTCATCGCTTACCGAGTCTCAAAGCTCATCTTCTCACCATACTTCACCATACCAAATTATCACACTCCCAAGAAGCTGAACTGGAAGGCGCTTTCGTAATCCTTGCCACATGAGAGGAGAACATCAAGTCCTCAATGGACTTAGGCGGGGTTCACACACATCTTTTCTATAGACGCACATATTGGTTCAAGCTCTTCTTCTCATAACAGTTTGTTATCTTCGTAAGACAAATTTCTAGGCCATTTTCTTTTCTGCACACACACACATTGGTTCAAACTCTTCTTCTCATAATAGTCTGTTATCTCTGTAAGACAAATTGCAAGCCCATTTTCTCTCTACACAAATGGTCCTTACCGACATGATCCTAAGATATTCCACAATAAAAAAACTCCAACAAGAAGCCTCATCATTGTCCATATAATCATTCACACTATACTCATGTAGCCAATAGTAGTTAGTGAAGATCTCAAGTTAAGAGATGGTGAGCTAGAGAAGCAAGGAGAGCATCCAAGTTAGAATGCTTATGCTCCCAAAGGATAAGAAGGGAATCATGAGGATGAGGGTGCCTTATTTTGAGTTGACCATGCAGAACCACCATGATTGTAATGCTACATTTATAGCCAACCCAATGGTCTTAATATGACTAGGTCATGTTGGGCACCATGTGCTCAACATTGGACGATCTCTTGCATAGTCACTTGTACACAAATCCACATTGGATTGTAGTCAATGAGTGAGGCAAATCTCCTTGCACGAAGAATGCTCTCACACCTAATACGATCCAAGGTGCACTCCTTAGGCTCCCAAATGCTCTATGGCCTCTCTTTGTCACTCTCTCTCCCACAAGACAAAAGCAAGAAAGCAAGAGTCAAAAGTTAGCATACACAAGAATAGCTTATTCCATTTTTTCTCATCCTTTTTACACAAGTTTTAAGGGTTGGGGTTTCCCATTCCCCTTGGGTATTCCATCCATCTTTTTGGCCAAGTGATCGGTCACTCTTCCTTGTATGCATCTAGAGCTATTGCTTTATATAACTTGAACTCACGTGCTACTCATCTCTGAATAACACAATACTAGTGAGTTTGGGAATCTCCCAATTCCCATTTTTTGAATACCAAAAAGGTGGCACCTGGATGACATGTCCATAAGTTTCTCAAAACCATATGATGTGACCTATCATTGGAATGCGCTTGAAAAATGGAATCTATTGAGCTATAGACCGCTTGATTTGTAGTTATAGTGTTCAAGTTATGACAAATCCAAATATTTGACCATGTGTCCCAAACTTGTGGGAAATTCCCATATTCCCCAATATGGTGTTGAATACAAATTGCATGTGAGGGAGCCCGACTCCCTTTACATATTTCAAAATAATGATAAAACTCAAAAATTTAAAAAATTGTGGTCTTTCCAAGCTCTTTCATTTCTTTGTGTCTTCACCTTATTAACATTGTAACCTCCTAGTCAAGTGCCAGTCCCATGGCACTCATATCATAGGAACATAATATAGCTGTGGTGGTGATGGTTGGGTCAATTGATGAAGATATCTTAGAGATAAATTTGGGGTTGATAGTTTAAGAGAAAGGTGAGGGTATTCTATTGGTGGTGATGAAGATTGGAATCATTGCCATTAGGGGTGTAGGATGTTGTAGAGAGAAAAAGGTGCATGCTATTGATCTTGATGATTTTAGATGCACTTAGTATGCTTGTCATATAACCATGCTCTCCCTGAGAGGTGTGTCTACCTATCTTGTGTAATGTGGACTGTGCATACTATGCAACTAGGAGTTGGAGATCGACTTTCAAGTTTTGGCCATGGATTTTTTGATGTGTTCGATCCATCATGCATTCAAATTTTGCTTTGTTAGGTTTCTTGTTAGATGCCCTCCATAAGCCACTTGGGTATTCTAGTTAGGCCAATCGAGGGCTTATTGTAGGTGAATTAATGATGGAACACATGTTTGGTGATCCTTAACACCTCGTCATATACACGGGTAGCAGCACTCCCTTCTAACCAAGAATAGGATATTTCCATTGCCGAGATACTTTCACTAGTTTTTGAGCTTTTCTATAAATTGTCGACTTCACTTTTATCCCCAAGGTTCTCTACCACCTCCAAAGTGAGCAATTATGGATTCTTAGGTCACCCATTATTCCTTGCTTTGGATATTGAGCCTGAGTTTAAAGGTTTTTCCTTTTGGATAGTAGTAGAAGATGGAAGCTTCATAGGTTGGGAAATGTGGCTAGATATCACTTGAGATAACTTTCTAACTCACATTTTGATATTAGTTCTCATAGTGACCAGTAATTATTCACCATTGTCTTGATCATGATTGTGGTTTTACATAGGGTGTCATTAAGGATGCCTTTGACAAGGATGTACTTGTTCCCTATTCATGGTTTTTTAACAACTTGTAAGGTCAAAGAGTTCTTGTGAGTGCTTCAAAAATTCTTGAAAGATAATTCATTATTCAAAGTTTTGCAAAAATTCAACTTTATAAATATTTCAATACATTTTCACGACGAATTTCAAAATTCTTAACCATCATTACAATAAATTTTGACTTGGTTGGGAGTCTTGGTTGTTGGTCTTAGAAAGTTACTCTTTTTTTTTTGGGAAGTTACTCTTTGGAGGTTGCAAAGATATTGAGAACTTATTATCTTTGGTCTCTTTCCCCATCCTCCAAAATAGGATTAAGCCTCCCAACTTGAAAGAGAATGTCAGAGTGCGTGCAAAACGTATTTATTTTGTAAGGTAGTTTTATTGTTATGTACAATTGAAGAAGTGGTTTATTTTTGTATAATGGGAGAAGGATGCAACAACTCCGTTGGAGGCATTACCATAAGGGATTTGATGATTTCCCATAGTGAAGAGGTCTCACAGTATGCAAGTCATATTTTGGAGGCATTATTGTAAGGGATTTGATGATTGCCCATAGTGAAGAGGTCTCACAGTATGCAAGTCATATTTTAGGAAACTAACTGGTGCGCAGATCGGTCGCTGTATGCTCACATAGTGAATCCCGGAAGGTCCCCAAGAACAATGAACTCTACCTTTTTGTACAAAAAACAATGTAAAAAGCATGAACGACAAGAGCAAGAGACCAATTGGGTTCAATCTCCCCCCATGACTTGTGTGAGTGCTTCACAAAGCATGTATTTTATGTATATTTTCATCTTCATGCTCAATAATAGTCCAATTTACAAAAATATGACAAGCTTTTAGCTTTTGAGTTTGCTTTTACAAAAATAGGAAATAAAGCTAATGGACGGTGCCCATAGAGTCTGGCATGCCCAACACAATGTCCCAAATAGAAATAACATATCCGTGCGCATAGGCGCATACAAAATAATAATAAATAATCGATGCCTCAATAGACATAACAAAATATAGGCGTGGCGCCTATCAAAATATAATCCATAGGTCGAATACTCACTAGACTCCAATGCTTTCCTCCGCCACTGCTGCTATATCTACACATCAACTGAAGCATTCACAATCGTTAGTAAAATAATACAATTAAACCGACAAAAGTGAATACCTAGCAGTCTTCAGCTACATAAATAAATCAACTGGTTAGAAATAAATCCTAACCTTAATTTATTACGAGTGCGCACTCTAAACTCATAAACGTTTATTAATTTAATATGTATTTTGCGGAATCACCCGCTATGGAATCACCCATGTACACACTAAATTAATGAAACGCCCGAAAAGGACAGGCATCCCCATCAACTTCTCGCACAAAGAATCCACTTTGTGTATGAGCCCCGGTCATCAAAGTTTACGGAATCCACCGTAAAACCTCACGAAATCCACCGTGGAATATGCCTCCTAGCATCATACCCCCGGGGTGGGATAGCAATTGACCTCAATTGCTATTAGCTCAATGTGGAGCTAACAGAGTGGGGAAAGCATTTAAGTCTCTAGCATGCATCCATTGTGCTTCCTCTACAGGATGGTTCTTAAATTTAACTAGATATCTAGAATACCTTCGGCCAGTTCTAGTGGTCATAAAGTCAGTGTCTATGATAGCTTCTGGTTCAAGTATTTTAGTCTCTTCCTCTAATAAAGGTGGGTTTTCATAAACAGGGTGGACAAGTAATTGGCCTCTAAGTGGTCTCAATAAACTAATGTGAAATGTATTGTGAATTTTCCAATGAGATGGTAATTCTAATTTGAATGCATTATCATTAATTTTATGAATGATTCTAAATGGTCCATAAAATCTGGGAGCTAATTTGACAACTGGATGTCTATCTACACTTTGCAACTTACGTTTTTCTATTCTCAGCCAAACATAATCATCAACTTTGAAATTCATGGCTTGTCTTTTCTTGTTGGCTTGTTTGGTATATGATTGCTGGGCTTTAGCAATCATATCTTTAACCTCATCAAAAATACTATTATGCATACTAGCAATATCATCAGCACTCTGAATTCTATTAGACAAAGATGCAACAGGTGTAGATAATCTATATCCATAAATGACTTCAAACGGTGCTTTCTTTGTAGATGTGTGCGGTGTATTGTTATATGCAAACTGTAATAAATGCAAATGAGTGTCCCATGTCTGAGGTTTAGAGATAGTATATGTACGTAAAAGATCTAGAATGGTGCTGTTTGTGGCTTCTGTTTGTCCATTAGTTTCTGGATGAAATGCAGATGAGAAATCAATCTTTGTGCCTAGATTAGCAAACAGGGTAATCCAAAAATTGTTACAAAATCTAGAATCACGATCTAAAATAATCACTTTTGGCAATCCATGGTTAGTAAAAACAGTTTTCAAGAACAACTGTGCTGCTTGTGATGCTGTTAAAGTTTGCTTACATGGAATGAAATATGCTTGCTTACTAAATCTATCTACAATTGTCCAAATCATATCATGGTTAGATTTAGTATTTGGTAAACCACTAATGAAATCCATAGAAATTTGTTCCCAAGGTTTAGATGGAATAGACAAAGGCATTAGTAATCCATACTGTTTACCATGATGTCTCTTAACTCTTTGACAAATCAAACATTCAGAAACGAAATTAGATACATCTGCATCCATATGCGGCCAATAAAAATCTTCAGTTAATATACGTAATGTAGATATGATACCTCTATGACCTTGATATGGGGGACAATGAATTTCATTCAAAATAAAAGATCGGAATGGAATAGTAACACACAGTCTCTTTTCATAAAACATAAATCCATCATTATATGACAATGAATCAATATGAATGAAATTATTTTGAATCAATTTATTCTGAAAAGTAATATCCTGGTGATATGTATCTTTCATAGCAATCAAAGAATCAAAAGATATGACAGAAATATTATGAATTGCAGGTCTTCTACTCAATGCATCAGCTACTACATTTTCTTTTCTAGGTTGGTACTGAATGATAGGATGAAAACTTTGAATAAAGGAAGCCCATTTGATATGACGGTCAGAAATTTGGGGTTGGCTAAGTAAATGTCTAATACTTTGTTGGTCGGTCTTTATCATGAATTCTGAACCCATTAAGTAGTGTTTCCACTGTCTTAATGCTTGTACAACTGCTAATAGTTCTTTGTCATATGTGGAATATTTCAGCTCAGAGGGTTTCAATTTACAACTAGAATATGCTATTGGATGATTGTCTTGCATTAGTACGGCTCCTATTCCTGATCTGCTAGCATCAGTCACAACTAAAAAGAATGGTCTATTAAAGTCAGGCAATTGTAGAATAGGGGCATTGGTTAATGCATGTTTCAATAAGTCAAAGGATTTCTGTTGATTTTCGGTCCATTGATAAACAATTCCTTTCTTGAGAAGTTTTGTTAATGGTAAAGCAAGTAATGAAAAATTACGTACAAACTTCCTATAGAAACTAGCAAGACCAAGGAATGAGCGTAATTCATGCACGTTTTTAGGAACATGCCAATGCAATATTGCATCAATTTTCTTAGGATCAACTTTAATTCCTTCAGATGATACAGTATGACCTAAATACTCAATTTCTATCTTAAAAAATTCACTCTTTTCAGGATTTGCAAACAGTTGATTTTCTTTCAATAATTGAAAAACTAATGACAAATGCTCATAATGCTCTTTCTCATTTTAACTAAACACCAAAATATCATCAAAGAAAACAATCACACAATACTGATATTTCAGAAAGATACGATTCATCATTCTATTAAAGGTAGCAGGTGCATGAGTTAATCCGAATGGCATGACTAAGAATTCGTAATGGCCAAACTGTGTTCTGAATGCAGTCTTAAATATGTCAGATTTATCTAGCCTCACCTGATGATGACCAGACTTAAGGTCAATTTTACTAAATATAGAAGACCCTTGCAGTTTGTCCATAAGGTCATCAACTCTAGGAATAGGATACCTATTCTTTACAGTGATCTTATTTAAAGCTCGGTAGTCAATACACATACGATAGGTATTATTCTTTTCCTTGACTAACAATACAGGTGCACCGAATGGAGAACTGCTAGGTCGAATTAAACCTCTATTTAGTAATTCTTCAACTTGACTCTGGATTTCTTTTTGCTCTATTTGGTTGTGCCTATATGGTGCTTTGCAAGGTGGTTGTGTACCAGGTATCAAATCAATCTTATGGTCTTCTGGACGTGAAGGAGGTAAACCTGGTGGTAGGTCTTCTGCAAAACAGTCCTTAAAATATGCAAGAAATTCCTTATGCCTAGGGTGCATATGATTTTTCTTTACTTGCAATTCATTCACCCAAATGAGATATGATTTACTACTCTTGCGTAATGCACGTTTAGCTTGAGTATGCGAAAGCAGTGAAAAAACATTAGATGCATGCATACCATATAATGTAATAGATTTTCCTTGAAAATTAATATTCATTGTGTGTGTGGAATAGTCTATATCTAGGTTATGCTGGTGTCGCCAAGGCATTCCTAAAATAATGTCACTCGACTGTAATGGAACAACTAAGAAATTTATTCTTTCAGTGTATGAACCAATTTGAATCTCTAAATCTTGCACTTCCTGTGTACCATTATACCTAGTACCTAAAAATGCAGCTTTTATGCGGTAATGCGTAGGTACAGTCTGTAATTTCAATTCCTTTACCAATTTTGCTGAAATAAAATCATGAGTACTACCATCATCATGCAAAATAGTCTTTTCTTTTCCATGCATCAAACATTTCATAGTTAATAATGAATGTGGAGTAGGCATACCTGGTAAAGTATCGGAAGTAGTAGTAGTGTCATCCTCATCTTCAGTGAAATCAGGCATATCCTCATGCTCATCTTCGTCCATGGCTCCAAGATAATTGATATGAGTTGGTGGCTTCTTTGAATGACAATTTGCTGCGAGATGTCCAGGCTGGTGACATTTATAGCATACTATTGGCTTGGCTTTGGTTACATTATTTGCAATGGCTGAAAGTCTAGGTACATTTGGATTTGCTTGTGGAATAGGCTTAGGATTTGGATTGACATTGGATGGTAATGCTGGTGGTTTAGCCCAATTCTTGCGGAAAGATGATGAAGAGAAACGACCTGGATTAAATCTTCTAAAATTGGAATTGAATTATTTAGATCCATAATTACCATTGGCTTGGAATTGCTGTGGTCGTCTGTCTCTACCGCGTAACTTATCTTCAGTGTCGTGAGCTAGTGAAATGGCGTCTTCAAGGGTAGCAGGCTTGAACATGTTCACTTCAGCGTAGTAATGTCCAAGAAGTCCAGACATATACTTCCGCTTATGTGTCGTCTCTGGTACGTCTTCAAGCATGCGTAGCTGTGGGAGTGCATTCCAAAAACGCTCTGTATACTGAGGAATAGGCTCATGATCCCGTTGTTGAAGTAGATCCCATTGCTTGATAGCCTTCTCATGAAATTGCGGTGGAAGGAAATTCTGCATGAACTTCTTCTTGAAATCTTCCCAAGTAGTAGGACATTCTATGCTCTTGCGTACTACAGTCCACCAAAGTGATGCTCTGTCTACCAAATGATTAGTAACACACTTGATTTTATCTTTTTCTGGATAGGTTTCCTCATGGAAATAGTCATCAAACTGGCTAATGAATGATAAAACAGTCTTTCCTTCTCGTATACCATTGAAAGTGCGAAATTTGAAACTTCGTTTACTTATCTTTGATTCCTTCTGAATGGTTTGAGCTTCAAGAGTGGCGTCGATGGTACGTCGAATTAAATCTTCAGCTTGAGGTTCTTCTTTGTCGGTAGACGCTCTTTGTAATTTTGTCAATTGCGCTTGCAATGCTTGCCTAGCCCTTCGTTCTTCTTCCAATTGCATCATGATTAGATATTTCCATGGTAGGCTCAGGTAGGTCGTCTTCAGCCATAGGATCATCCATATGTGGTTCCGTCATCCTGTAAAACTCAAAAGACCTTTCTCACTCAAAATCAGGTTAGTGGGATGAGCGTAGCTCAAATTCGGGGTTACAAGGCTATGCGTTTTTGGGTATTTCTTTCTCAATCTTCAGAAAATCTGCGATATTTCCTTCTTCGTATGCTGAAAATACTTCAACAAACCTGCGTATGGATAGAATACCTTGCCACAAACAACTTTGCAGTTCGGAGTTTCTGCGCAGGAACAACCCTTCTAGGAGTTTTGAGCACTAGTCAGTTCTGACTCCAGTTGACTAGTCTGACTTGCAGAGTTGCAGACTTAGATGACTTGCAGAGTTGCAGACTTAGCCGACTTAGTGAACTTGCAGGACTTGATCATAGTTGACTTGCAGAACTTGATTTCTGGAGTGCAGGACCCGGAGTTGCTGACTTGCAGAGTGGAGATTTGTCTTGTCTGACTTAGCTTAGTTATGGGACTTATGGCTTACTAAGCCCAATGTGATTTTCTGGTATCGCGGCATGTTGACGTCGCGTTTGAACTCGGCGAGAAGATACTGACACCGCCCATGGAATTTATGAGATTAAGCTTCTTAAAGCTTAATACTAAGCTTTATAACTTTTGATTTTTAAGCTTTTAGGCTTGTAGTGATGAAACTTAGCTCTGGTTTTTGACGACTTGATGAAGGAGATGAATGCGTGGTCCTCCGCCTGTACAGCCTGGTCCTTCGCGATCTGATAGCAGAAACAGGGGTTCTTGATCGCCAGAAGTCTGCCTGTATCGACGGTTCGCGACGAGATTGACCGTAGAGCCCGATCGTTCCAGGAGCTCCGCCTTCGCACGAGATGGGTAGCGATTGGAAGCTCTTGATCTCAGCTCCGCTCTGATACCACTGGTGCGCAGATCGGTCGCTGTATGCTCACGTAGTGAATCCCGGAAGGTCCCCAAGAACAATGAACTCTACTTTTTGCACAAAAAACAATGTAAAAAGCATGAACGACAAGAGCAAGAGACCAATTGGGTTCAATCTCCCCCCATGCCTTGTGTGAGCGCTTCACAAAGTATGTATTTTATGTATATTTCCATCTTCATGCTCAATAATAGCCCAATTTACAAAAATATGACAAGCTTTTAGCTTTTGATTTTGCTTTTACAAAAATAGGAAATAAAGCTAATGGACGGTGCCCATAGAGTCTGGCACGCCCAACACAATGTCCCAAATAGAAATAACATATCCGTGCGCATAGGCGCATACAAAATAATAATAAATAATCGATGCCTCAATAGACATAACAAAATATAGGCGTGGCGCCTATCAAAATATAATCCATAGGTCGAATACTCGCTAGACTCCAATGCTTTCCTCCGCCACTCCTGCTATCTCTACACATCAACTGAAGCATTCACAATCGTTAGTAAAATAATACAATTAAACTGACAAAAGTGAATACCTAGCAGTCTTCAGCTACATAAATAAATCAACTGGTTAGAAATAAATCCTAACCTTAATTTATTACGAGTGCGCACTCTAAACTCATAAGCGTTTATTAATTTAATATGTATTTTGCGGAATCACCCGCTATGGAATCACCCATGTACACACTAAATTAATGAAACGCCCGAGAAGGACAGGCGTCCCCATCAACTTCTCGCACAAAGAATCCACTTTGTGTATGAGCCCCGGTCATCAAAGTTTACGGAATCCACCGTAAAACCTCACAGAATCCACCGTGGAATATGCCTCCTGGCATCACTAACCATCTTTTTGTGCTCGACATTGGGTGGCTACTTGGCTTCCTAATATGGTAGCCTCCTAGCAAAGTGTATACCATTTGTTCAAGAAGAAAATGGTTGAGTTCTAAAGTTGTTGTAAGTTGTCAATGATGCATGAGTCTTTGAGGATCATAGTTGGTACATTAAAAGGAAGGATTTGGCATGCTCCTAACTTTGTTTGAGGTATTTCTTTATCTAGTTGGTCTACAACCATTAGACTTTTGTGGTATAGATACTCTTGTTCCTCCCATTTAGGGTGCCATTATTGCGAAGAAAGAATCAATATGTTAGTGTTGACCAGCCCTAAATATATCATTACAAATAGTTTGGAAAAAGTGTCAAACATGGAGTCCAATTTCAAAAAGCAATTAGTGGTGGGCTTGCTAGCAAGCATGGATAGATCCTCAACCATTCTATAAATAGATTGGCATTGTCATAGCACTCTACAACAAGTGGCTAGAAGAGGTCTAAACTTGCTTGTTTGATAAGGGAAGTTTTTGTAGACATTGGCAAGGATATCTTCTTTCGATGGTAGATGGTTATTGCTTGAGTGTGTGGCTAGGTCCAAGGACTAGCTAGGGGATTTATTGGAAATGGGGTAAGAAGGTGAGATAGGGATGGAAGGGAGAAAAGCGGTCAAGGAAGAGCCTTGATCTTAATAATGAGTTTGGCATATGGCCTTGATAGGAGCTAGTAGTTATGATTTTACATGTTATGGATGGAGTTAGAGTTGCCCATTTGTGGGAGATCATGGGCAATTTTGGTAGCCAAAGTTGATGAGAGCCTTCATAATACCCTTGTGCTCTTACTAGTTTTATTTGGAATCCATTGTGATTTGATGCATGGTTTGAGATGATGCTATTGATATCGACATGGTTATCTTTGCTCATGTTTTTATGGTGCATGTTGTGAAGCAATGTGGGAAGAGACTTTAGCTTTCCATTATTTGTGGATTGGAATGTTGATAGGAGGCCTCTTGTGAGCTTAATCCATCAAAAGCTAGGCCAACAATGGTGGGAATATGGGTAGTTTCCTACACAAAGAGGTAGGGAAAGACTAAGTGAGATTAGGCCATACTCCCTTGGGGGAGAAGATAGTAAATATTTGGGTGTCCATAAACTATAAGTGGATGTGACTGTCAATATAAATGACATTATAGTTGGTATAGAATTCAAAATTACTCTACAAGAGAATTTCAACACTAACTTCTTTCGTGTTTGAAGAACATAAAATAGGAGTGGGATGCTCTCAGTCTCAATGGTCACTACAAGGGAATGGGGAAATTGTGACGGCCATTTGCAATGCAAAAAAGCGATGTCACTAAAAGCGATGCTATTTGCGTTACTATATGCACCTCTAATTCTATTAGCGATGCTAATAATGACACTAATAGCGACGTTGTTTTGAGAAAAAGTTTAGGAAACCCGAGCGTGACATTTACTGATAAAACATTTGTGAGAAAGAATGAAAGAGAGAGTGAGAGAGCTTAAAGATTTGAGAGGGAGGGGAGAGGAAGAGGGAGAGAGAGAGGGGGGAGCTCATCACCACCGTCACTGCCATTGCCGCTATATACGAAGAAGAAAGAGAAGTGTGCAAGGGAGAAGGGAGGGAAGGTGCGAAGAGAAGGTATAAAGGGTTTCCTTTAGGCCTTTGAGGTGAATCTATTGCCTCTTCTTACTTTATTTTTGTGTTCTCTTTTTTTTTTTCTTTGCAAAGAGATGCATGGAAAGAGAGGGAGGGAGGGAGAAGAAGGAAGGAAGAGGAAGAGAGAAAGAGGGAGAGAAGGGGGAGAAAGGAAACAAAGAGAAAGAGAAAGAGAGAAATGAGAGATAAAGGGAGGGAGAGAGGGGATGAGTGAGAGCAAAGAATTTCATCATATATGTGTTGAATCAAGAACACTATTTGATTTGCATCAATCCTAGACATGATCCAATGGGGTATTTACATTATAGAAGGAAGAGTTGGTCTTATCTCTTAATACAAGAGGAAGTAATATACTATAACTTGTGAACATACCGTAATCATATTATGATTTTAGGCATAAGGATAATGATTTATTTGGATATTGTTATTATGGTATAGCTTTGGGTTATTGTGTTGATGATCTTGTAGGCGAGGCTATTATCATCAGCATGTGAGATAAAAAATATGTATGTTGTTTGTGCTATTTTGGTGATGGTGAGGCTAGATAAAGAAGTGCCATATTGGGAGGATGATGTTTCTAGGTGAAGTTTATTATCAACCATGGCAATATGTTTGATAACATGCTTTATGATGATGATGAAGAGGGAGGCATATGTATAATAGGATTTATCATAACGATGAAGAGGGATGTATACATAGGGTGGGCCTCAATAACTTGGCATTGCACGATGGATGGATATCCCATACTTGGTGGGGGGACATACTTTTTTGAGGTAACGAGAGGGGGACACAGCCTTGATATCTAAGTAGACAAGTAGAGAGCATGTAGAGACATATGGGAGGAGAAAGAGAGAATAAGCCACCTAGAGGAGGTGCTATTTCATAAGCACAAGGAACACCATTTTAGAGAATTTGGGAATCTCCCAAGTCCCATTTTCAAATAAGAGGTAAAGATTTGGCCATATGGCTAAACCTTAACCCATGCTTCAAATTTGGGAATCTCCCAAGTCCCATTTTCAAATAAGAGGTAAAGATTTGGCCATATGACTAAATCTTATCCCATGTTTCAAAGTGGGAGTTAGAAAGACAACCTATATAGTAATTAGAGTAGACTCCACTTTCAAGTAAGGGGACAAGATTTGACCGTGTGGCCAAATATTAACTATAATGGGAATTCCCAAACTATATGAGAATTTGCAAATTCCCTAATATGGTGTTAAGGGCTGACTCCCAAGGAATAAATGAGATATTGATGACTTGAAGGAGAAGAAGGCACTATTGCTATAAGGAGCAAGTAAGTAAAACAATACCAAGGTATACAAATCCAGGTTGGTGAGAGGATGAAGATGGGGATGAGTGCTTGGTGATTAAGAAGAAGAGGAACCATTTTTTATGTGAGTTTGAGTTTGTATTTGAACACTGAAGACCTTACTTGTGAGTAGAAGATGAGTTGGTCTTTGAAGGCCAAGTAGAATAACTATTTAAGGTGCTCTTAGTTGAATTATTTTGAAAATCACATGTAGCCCCAAGTATGCATGTTTCTTCTAATACCAAGCAGGAGGTGCTCGCTTTAAAACTCTACAATGCCTTTTTCAATTTCTACACTTTGTTTTCCTAACCCTTTGAAGAAAACCATGAGGCTAAAAAATATATACTTCCTCGTGTAAATCAACATTAAAAAATAGAGTTTTTGTTATGGGAAGATGTATTTTTAATGCTCATCTTTCACATTAATAGTTATGCAATGTGAGGTGCACATGTAAAAATTTAAATTCCAAAGCGGTTAGCACATTAAATGTTAATGCACATCAATCAATTAATGGATAGGGTAAAATGGATAATTAATTACATTAAAAATAAATTTTAATAAATAATTAATACTAAACAAATCTTTTGAAATGTTGTCACCTAGCAAACTTGCTTGTGCAAGGTGAGAGAATGTTGCAAGTTGAGAGAAGGTTGTTTAGGGCTGGCTGAGTATGGTGGCAGCCATTTTGGACGTTGATGGAGAAAGGAGAGGTTGTGAAATCAAGGTGCAAATTGGTTCTTACTATTAAAATTCATTTATGATATCCCATTGTATCCAAGATTGAAAGGAGATTAGTCCATAACATAGTGTACTTTGACTTAGAATAATATCTGCCAAAGAAATGCCATAAGGGGTGCCAACTGTGGGGGGCAACAATGAGGTGTACTAGGTTTTCAAGATTAATTAGTAAAGTATAAATTTTATATTCAAGAATTTTATGTAGAAATTACATGGTACAGTGGGATAGAATCTGATCAAGGAGTAGAGAACACACAACAAATATGAGAAAAACAAAAACTACTTTAGTTTAAAACAAACTGATACAAAGATGGCTCTATCCACCTATGCGCTTCCATAGTGAAGCTTAAATGGTGATCCAAATATATGATAAGGGAAGAGCTTAAGGGTAGTTGGAAGAACTTTGATTGGGTGAAAGATAGATTAATGATGGCTTTGGAGGGATCTTTCTTTTATAGCTTCGAAAGATAGATTAATGATGGCTTTGGAGGGATCTTTCTTTTATAGCTTCGAAAGGCAGTGTAGTCGGCTTATCCAACCATATTATGAACCTTCCCTAGTCAACCAAGGAATATTCCAAGGAAAATTTCCTTTATCATTGGGCTAGGGGCACTGCCCCCCCAGACCCTCATTAGGGGGTCGGTTGGCCCCCCTGAGATCCCTCCAAGGGCCACTTTCCACAACCCTTAGACCCTAAAATATGGTCCTTGATAAC
The DNA here is from genome assembly GCF_053477565.2 of Lygodium microphyllum. Taxonomy (NCBI): domain Eukaryota; kingdom Viridiplantae; phylum Streptophyta; class Polypodiopsida; order Schizaeales; family Lygodiaceae; genus Lygodium; species Lygodium microphyllum. Next base: position 22,608,976 of record NC_141149.1, on the reverse strand, counting down.
TCCCACAACCCAAAACTCAATGCATTGTGCTTCAAGTTACTACTAGCATAAATACTCTATCTAGCCCAATAGCTAGATCAAAAAAGGTTGCCTTTCTACCATCTAGTCACTTAGACCTCATTTGACATACAAATCAGGACCCAACTAATGTCCATACTCACACATGGCTTCTCTACATAATTGGGACCTTACGACTTAAAGCACCATAGATCATTGGTGGTACCTTATGAGGATGGGGCATTAAGCATATCTAACATTTTATTGCTTGCTATAAAATGTGTTGAAATAGTTCAATCACCACCCTTTCCAAGAACAATGCTAGTTTCATGGTTCCATTGCCAAGATCACATCAACTCTCTTGAGTAGCTAGACTTGTAGCACTTGATTGCAAGTCATGATTTTTGCATCTTGTTGGGTTTGTGATTAATTGAGTGCATTTCAACAAGGATGCCATCATGCTATATTGAAATGGCCTTAAGTAAGAATGGCACTCCATAGTCTGAAGGTTCACAAAGCATTGGGGGATGTATGCTCATAGAATGAATGCTGGTCATGCAAATGCTTCATATGGTGATGGTCATGATGCAAATACAAAAAATATATCTTTCTTGTAGTCACCAATATATGATAATGTGGCACCTAAAGGCAAGCCAAAGGAAAAGTACTTCAACAAGAGTGGAAAAGTAAGGAAGTTTGAGATCTTAGTGGTGCATAGATGGATTATAGTTTTTGAATTCCATTCAATAATTTGATGCAACCTATTTGGGAGGAAATTTCACTGAGTCATAGAAGGTAAGAAAGGAAACCACTTTCTTGAATGGTAATGCACTGTAGTAGTGGGTGCATACATTTTCATGCAAGGTAGAACACCAGCAACATGGGTTTAGTTTAAGCAAATGTTTTCTTCCACTTGGTTGATGAGTATCTTTGAGGTTGATGTCATGACTACTTGTTGATGAGTATCTTTGAGGTTCATTTCATGACTACTTTTTGGCATAAGTTGGATGCATGATGTGGGAATTTTGAGCAATATAACAAGAAGTTTTGGGAGTTGCTACCCATTACTTTCTATCATGTTGTTCCTCTTTTGGAGTAGATAGAGAAGAATTATTGTGGGTTGCCTAAGGAAATCAAGGATTTTTGCACAAATGCCACTATGACTAGCACATTTTAGCTAATAGCATGTGCAAAAGATGCATTGCTAGATGAAAATCCTATAACCTTCAAGGGTGATAACAAGAAGTTGGTTAAGAAGTCCTCTAAGGGGAAGGTCTAAAAATAGGGATAAAAGGAGGCAAAGCCAATAAATAAGGAAAGATTAGGAAAGTGCTACCCAATGCAAATAATTGATGACTATAACTAAACATTTTGTATGTGAATAGGAGTGGCACATGAATAACAAATATGTCAATAGGCAACAAGTTGAGAAGGCTAAAAATAAGGGTGATCCAAAGAAGAAAAGACCAAAAATCTCAATTTTCTTGTATATATGTGCTCAATGATTAGTTGGCCAGCCGCCTAACTTTGTAGAGCATGGAAAAATGTAAGAGAGAGACATTGATCTTCTTTAATATTGGTGCATGAGTGAATTTAATATCTATAGATGTGGTTGCCCATCTAGGCATCAGATAGGATGACATGGGTCCCATGGGAGAGATTGGTATGGCATGCAAGAGGCATATAAAGCTCATCACACCCATAATTTGTCAAGATTGTGGGAGAGAAGGAAGGAGTCTCACTTGTAGCTTTCTTGCTTGCACAATGGGGGAATACACACAAGGGTGGAGGCTGAAAACAGTTTTTCTCTTCTTAGTTGTGGAAGCCAAAAGAACTCAAGTACAAAGAAATAGAAGAACCCTAGATATGGGTCTCAAACCAAACTCAACTAACTAAGGTGGCATACTAACTGAGCCACGAACTAGAGTAGATAAGGATAGCTATCATGTAGCTATTATTCAGGGGCGGTGTACCAACCGCATCTGCAACTGACAAGTCGGTGACATAAATGCACAAAGGTCACCTTGGCGTATCACGAGTGGAGCTCGATATCTCAACACTTCCCCTCGAGCTCAATCCCAATTCCTGCACACCAAGCAGGTCTCTGAACTTGCGCAGCTTCTCTGCGCCCAATGCCTTCGTAAATATGTCAGCTACCTGATCCTCTGTGCTGACATAAACTAGATCAATAAGACCTAGTAAAACCCTCTCTCGCACATAGCGATAATGCACCTCAATGTGCTTTGTTCTAGCATGATAGACTGGGTTATTTGCCAAGTGTATACTACTCATGTTGTCACAATAAATGACAACTGGCCCATCTGTAGACTGATGCATATCATAAAGTAGCTTATGCAACCAAGCTACCTCACATGCAGCCATTGCTGCACCCCTGTACTCAGCCTCTGTGCTCGACAAGGCAACTGTAGGCTGTTTCTTGCTGCTTCAAGTGACTGCAGCACTCCCAAAAGAGAACACATATCCACTGGTAGATCGTCTATCAGAAATACTACCAGCCCAATTAGCATCAGTGTATCCATGCAACTGTATCTGAACCCCAGTCTCATAAAATAGTCCATACTGCAATGTGGACTTCACATACCTGAGTATGCGTCTAGCCGCATCCAAATGTGGTTTCCTTGGAGCCTGCATAAACTGACTTACCAATCCAACAGCATAGCTCAAATCTGGCCTGGTAATAGTCATATAAATCAAACTTCCTACTATGCGTCTGTACATAGTAGGGTCTTCTAGAAGCTCACCTGCATCTGTGCTCAGCTTCACATTCTGCTCTAAAGGAACTAAAATAGGCTTACAGCCTGTCATCCCATATTTGGACAGCATGTCCAATCCATACTGCCTCTGCAAGAGCTGTATCCCACTTGGTGATCTAATCACCTCAATGCCCAAGAAATAACGCAGCTCTCCCAAATCCTTCATCTCAAACTTCTGCTTCAATAGCATTTTCACATGAAGGATATCTTCATCACTGTCACCTGTCATAATCAAATCATCAACATAAATGACAAGTAGCATAATACCTTTCTCTGTTTTCCTCACATAAAGTGAGAAATCTGCCTTGGAAATCTGAAAGCCAATAGTGACAAGATACTGTCCTATCTTGTCAGACCATGCTCTAGGTGCTTGCTTCAAGCCATACAAGGCTTTCTTCAACCTACAAACAAACTCAGGATGAACAGCATGCACATAACCCGGTGGCTGCTCCATATAGACCTCTTCTTGCAAATCACCATGCAAAAAGGCATTCTTTACATCCATCTGATGTAAAGACCATCCCTTTGATGCAGCCATAGCAATGACTGCTCTTACGGTTGCCATTCTTGCAACCGGACTGAATGTTTCTTCATAGTCAATGCCATATGTTTGTGCATACCCCTTGACTACTAATCTTGCCTTGTATCTGTTCACAGAACCATCTGCATTGTGCTTCACCTTATAAACCCACTTACAGCCAATTGCATTTTTACCTTTAGGCAAAGGTACCAATTCCCATGTAGCATTTGCTTCCAAGGCATCCATTTCTTCATCCATGGCTTTCTCCCATTTTTCTTTTCCCATGGCTTGCTCAAAAGAAGTGGGTTCTGGTTCCTGTATCACTTTGACCATATATGCATAGTGAATGGCTGTAAATCCATCATATTTCAGCCTATCCACAGGATACCTAGCTCTCGTAGACCTGCGCAAAGTAGGTTCACTCCCAGGTGCTCTCAAAACATCCCTGGTCTTCCTTACTCCAGGTGTAACAATAGAAGGAATACCCAACTCATCATCAATGCTCTGCTCTGAGCCACTGGATTCACCATCCACATAAGAGTGACCTACATTCACATCAAACATGGGCTGATCAACCTTCTCTTTTCCTTTTCGTGATACCTGCATACCACTATCTACATTGCTTTGAGAAGATTCTCCTGATCTCAATCTGCCTGTCCATGGCGAAGAATGTGAACCGCTGCCATAAAGCAGCAACAGGACAGACACCCTTCCAGCTGGTGTATGGTACAGAAGCTAATTTTCCTGTTGAATTGGAACTACCCTCTTTGAGAGTGGCTATCAAAGAGCATTTGGGGGACGATGATTCACTGCAACGCCGTCTCCTGCACCTGGAATGTTTGGACAAAATTCGTAGGATGGCTCTACAGTGCATGGAAGCCACGCAAGCTCGACGCAAGGCTTACCATGACAGCTTCATCAAGCACAAAGAGTTCAAAGAAGGTGATTTGGTCCTAGCCTATGATTCACGATTTGGCAAGTTTCCTGGAAAGCTTCAACAGTGGTGGATGGTACGCTCCAAGTCCACTAATATTTTGTGACTGCTGCTGTGAATTCTGTGCAGCATTACCATTTTGTGCATCTACATCATCAATCACATTTACTGGTTTATACCAGCTACTCATCTCATCAAAAACAGCATCTCTGCTCACTGTAAACTTACGAGTAGAAGGGTTATAGCATCTATACCCTTTTTGCTGCAGAGAGTAACCAATAAAGATGGACTTCTCAGCTTTTGGATCCAACTTGGATCTCAGCTCATCTGGCACATGTACATAGGCAATGCAACCAAAAATTTTCAAATGAGAAATATCTGGTTTCCTACCAGTATACCTCTCCTCTGGAGTCATTCCATGTATTGCTGCAGTGGGAGTCCTGTTCATTATGTAGACTGCTGTAGCAACTGCTTCAGCCCAATAAAAATCTGGCAAGTCTTTTTCATTGAGCATGGCACGAGATACCTCTCCAATATGCCTGTTTTTCCTTTCTGCAATTCCATTTTGTTGTGGGGTATAACTGCATGAATATTGCTGCTTTATGCCATGCTCCTGCAAGAACTTTGCAAACTCATTTGAGAGGTACTCTCCCCCTCCATCTGACCTTAGGCATTTTATTTGCAGACCTGTTTCTTTTTCAGCCATAGCTTTAAGGGTTTTGAAATGCCCAAAAACTTCACTTTTCTTTTTCATAAAATACACCCAAACTTTTCTGCTATAGTCATCAATAAAAGTGACAAAATAATGAGAGCCTCCAAGAGATGCAGCTTTAGTAGTCCACACATCAGAGTGGATTAATTCCAATGGCTTCTCACTCTCTTGAACATGTCTAGGAAATGGTTTCCTTGCCTGTTTTCCAAACTGACAGGCTTCACATACCTTATGCATTTCTGCAACCTTGAATTTTGGCAATCCTGCAACAATATTTTGGGCCTGCATTGATTTAAGTCGCTGTACATTAACATGACCAATGCATTTATGCCAGATATCAATATCTGCAACTACACCGGTCCCATGTGCAAACATTGCTGCACTCAATTCAGACATGTCTGCATCCAACGTAAATATTCTGCCCTTCTTCTTTCCTTTTGCTATCAAGCGACCTTTATTTTTCATATCCTCAACAAAGCATCCATGAGGATTAAATCTGACCTGCAAGCCCTGCTCAACCATTTGACCGACAGAAACCAGATTCTTGGTGATATTCGGGACATGAAATACATCGGACAGGTATTTCTTTTTTCCATCCTGCATAGACAAGGGAATTTTTCCAATCTGCACAATAGGATGTGCAGTATCATCACCAGTCTCCACAAATCCTGGTTTTTCCATTTTCCTTGCATCCTCCATCCATTCTGCATGACCTGTCATGTGGTTTGATGCACCTGAGTCAACATACCATACATCATTGCTTTCTTCTGCACTTGTCACAGAATTGTTCATGTGCTGCACCATGAACAAATGCTCATTTCTGTCATCACCCTGTCTGTTAGAAGATGCATAATTCCCTTGTTGCAGTTTTTCATTCATGATGTCATTCTGCTTTTTATAGCAATCTTTAGCCATATGACCCATTTTACCACAGTAGTAGCATTCAACATTACTATTTGCATTTTGACCTCTTTGCCATCCACCACGACCTCTTTGGCTCCCCCTGCCTCTAGAGTTACCACGTCCTCCTCCATAGGACTGGTTTTCTTGAGTTTGCTGCATATTCTGATTTCTACCACGGCCTCCAAATCGGCCTCCTCTACCTCTGCCTCTACCTCTTCCAGCATTTGAGTAGAAGACAACTTCTTTTGAAGTTCCTCCTGAAGAAGATGCACCACCATTTCTCTGTTCCTCAGAAATTAGAAGAGCAATCAACTCCTCAAAATCAGGAAATCTTTCACGAACTGAAATGGATGTCCGAAACTGTGCATAATCCTTTCCTAGACCATTCAAGGTCACAGAAACTAAATCATCATCTTCCACTGGTGACCCAATGGAAGCAAGTGCATCTGCAATCTTCTTCACCTTCATGTGGTAGTCGTTGATGCTCATATTTTCTCTTTGCACATTGTGCAACTCTTGCTTGAGCTGCATTTTCCTGGCTTGCGTATTTGTGCTATACATTTTTGACAAAGTATCCCATGCCTCCTTTGGCGTACTTGCATCCTGAATATGCACAATCATAGAGTCTGAAATGCTGATAGACAGCCAATACATAACTTTCCTGGCTCTCTCATGCCATGCTTTAAATGCCTGCATTTGCTGTTGATTGGGAACATCAGGAAGAACTGGTTCTTCTTCATTTCCTGCAACAAATTCCCAATATCCTTTTCCCATAAGGAAATTCGTCATTCTAAACTTCCATGCTTGGAAGTTGTTCTTGTCAAGCTTTTCAGTGACAATCTGTGAAAGAGAATCAGATGCCATTACAGAAGACTGCAAAAAATTCTGTCACTGCAAAAACCACAGCTTCACCCTCACAAGGGAAAATCTGCAAAACTGGCGAAAGTGGTATTTGACCACACAGTCACTTCCTAGTGACGATTTTGCATCAACAGGCAACAGGGATGATTCTGTAACTCCTAATGTCTCTGCGCACAAGCATACAATGCAATTTTTACAGTAACTATTCACCGACCTGTAGAACAGTGGCTGCACAACATAAAACTGGGCATTTTTCTGAGTGCGTACAGAAAACTTCCGCCTCCAAAACAGGCCCCGAAATGGCCTCAAATCAAAAAAACAAGGTCGCCAAGGGCTAAAGCTCTTACCCGCAGCATATATTGCCCTCTTGCTTCACCGCGAAGGGCGTCTCAACCTGAGACAATGCACTCCTGCACTTTCCGGCTGTGCTACCTGCAGAGATCTGCTCCCAAAACAGAAAATGAAAGCAACACTGCTCCTCTTACCAGAACACCGCGAGCTTGGCTTGCTTTCTTGAGCTCCTTACCACGAACAAGGCTTTGATACCATGTCAAGATTGTGGGAGAGAAGGAAGGAGTCTCACTTGTAGCTTTCTTGCTTGCACAATGGGGGAATACACACAAGGGTGGAGGCTGAAAACAGTTTTTCTCTTCTTAGTTGTGGAAGCCAAAAGAACTCAAGTACAAAGAAATAGAAGAACCCTAGATATGGGTCTCAAACCAAACTCAACTAACTAAGGTGGCATACTAACTGAGCCACGAACTAGAGTAGATAAGGATAGCTATCATGTAGCTATTATTCAGGGGCAGTGTACCAACCGCATCTGCAACTGACAAGTCGGTGACATAAATGCACAACGGTCACCCTGGCGTATCACGAGTGGAGCTCGATATCTCAACATAATTGGGAAGCTTCACTTGCACATTTAGAGTTATGTGAACATGAGGAGTTCTAACAAATTGATACCTCAATTGCAAGGTTGTGGTATATTACTTGGAATGCCTTGTTGTCATTAAGTTGCAAAATCTTCACCATAGGAAAAAACCACACAGATTGGATATATAATGAAGACATTGGAGATGTGTCTAAGTTGGATAATAATCACATTTTTAAAAGTGTATGCTGATTGTTTTTTTTAGACACTTTCAATACAACTTCTACTTGAAAGGAAAGAGGATCATCCATGCATTTGATCCCTAGAGGGGCTGATTAAACCTAGCCCATCTCCTTACTATTCTCTACTACTTTTGGTGCAAAAGAAGGATGGCTCATGGCATACCACATTGAATATCATATGTTGAATAAGATCACAATCAAAATTTGATTTTGGATTCCTAGGATTGATGCTATCATGGATGATTGCAAGGGTTAGCCATAATTAGCCGCATTGATTTCAAAACCGCATAAAAAAAGTGAGTTCTTTTTGCATGAAGTTACACATTTTGTTAGTTGTTGGAGTGCATGTGGATCCCATGAAGGCTAAGAAGACAAATTCAAGGACACACTAGTAGAATGCACATGAGGTCCATAGTCTCTTGGGCTTATCTTCCTATTATAGTTGGTACATTTGTCATTTTGCTAAAATTTCTTCTCCACTACATGCTTTGAAAAAGAAGGGAGTATCTTTTAGAAGAACAATCATGGAAATTTTAGCATTTAAAAAGTTGAAAGAAAAGATGACCTTAGATCTAGGGCTTGTGTTGCCAGATTTCAAGAAGTCTCTTCTAGTATAGTATGATGCATGTGGTAATAATGTAGGGGTTGTTTTGGTGGAAGATGGTCATGTAGTGGCCTATGAGAGCCATGTTCTCCATGGGAAAAATAAGAATTTAAAGATTTATGAGAAGTAAGTACTTGCCATCTACATAGAAACACCATCTTTTAAGGGTCAATTTTACAGTGCAGACATTACACTATTTTCTTACTCAGATAAAGTTATCTAAGAATCACATGAGATGGAAAAACTTCCTCTTTATGTTTCACTTTAAGATTGTGCACATTGGTGGTAAGAAGAATGTAGTGGCTGATGTCTTTTCTAGAATTCCTTAGATTTTACTAGTCACCATGGTTTATCACCTTAAGTTGGATACAATGAAATATTAGTTTATACAACTGATTTCAATTTTGCTAATGTGTACAATCAGATTTGCAATGGCCACAAGCATAAGCACTAGGTGCTTAGAGATGGCTTTCTTATGATGCATGGGTGGTTATTTATCACAAAGACATGGCAACCAAAAGTGATGATTCAAAGTCATGCTACTCAATATGCAAGACATAGAGGCATTGATGCTACAATTAAGGCATTGAAGCACTTCTTTTATTGGCTAGCTTTGAGATACTATGTTTGAGCAGTTTGTTTGTACATCCATAGTATGTCAAAAGGTCAATAATGATAGGTAGAAGTTCCAAGCTTATTGCATCCTTTGCTTATATAATTGAATATGCTTTGGTAGAGCATTGCTATGGATTTTATCTTTGATCTTCAAGGCCTCATACAAGAAATGATGAGATTTTGACTATCAATTGTACATTTAGTGAGCATCCCCATTTCATTTGTATAAAAAGAAGATAAAAGTCAAACAATATATCTTTAAGTACCATGGCATGCATGAGTTGAATATTTGTGATCGAGACCCTTGGATGGCTGGTTTATTTTTGAAGGGAATGGTTGAGAATATGATACCACACTCCAATTTTCTTAATCGGCCTCCCATTCATAGAAAATATGTACTTTGGACCTCTTGCTATTTAGTATACTAATCTGCTATGAGGTCACACTATTGAATGTACTAGTCATTATAGTTGGTATGGGTTTAGTGTTTGCCATGTCTTTGAGACTATACATTTACATAAATTTAATTATCAATCGTTTTCAATTGACTTTTATTGCCACTAAAACCACAACCATGATTTATGATTGATTTATACTTTACTATGGTTGCATGGCCAAAAAACTTTTGGCTCAATGTTAATGGTTGCATCCCATGTGGTTTTCATAGTGATTATGATTACTTTTTGGTGAATTATGACTTGGTTATGCTGGCTAGAAAGTTTGGCAATAACATAGTTTAATAGTAGTGCATGATATTCTTTGTTATGATACCTATGATTTTTCTAGTCGAGCACTTTTGTTTGTGTTACATTGCAAGTGTGATCATATAGTTTCTTCAATCATAGCTACTAATCCATTTGCTAAAGTCTTGAATTAGTGTGCACACGTTCAAGGTGGCTTAGTAAACCCTTATTTTTCCCTGTAAGGTAGGGTTTGAAAATAGTAGAGCATCATTTCCCTAAGTGTGATCATATAGTTTCTTCAATCATAGCTATCCATTTGCTAAAATATTGAATTAGTGTGCACACGTTCAAGGTGGCTTAGTAAACCCTTATTTTTTCCTATAAAGTAGGGTTTGATAATAGTAGAACACCGTTTCCCTTCACCAACGGCTAGAATATGCTAAGAATTAATGGTGCCCCACACCAAGGAAAAGGGGATTCTACTGCAAGAAAATCTATCTTGTAACATCAACAAGATTTTATTTCATTATTTTGATGACCAAAACAAAGAAAACAACAAATCTATTAGATATGATCAATGCCCCAGTCTCATTAGGTGCTACCAATGATCCATGGTGCTCAAAGTTGTAAGGCCCCCATTATGAGGAGAAGCCAAATGTGAGCCCGGACATTGGTTGAGTCCTGACTTGTATATCAGATGAGGTCTATGTGACCGGATGGCAAAAAGGTGACTGTTGTGGGTCTAATCTTTGGGTTAGACGAAGTGGTTAAGCTGCTGCCCCGGCCCGATGGTAAAGAGAATATTCCTTGGAATATTCCCTGGCTGACTACTAGTGGAGGCTTATATGGTAGGTCGGTCAAGCCAACCTCACAGCCTTCGCAGGCTATAAAAGCTAAACCCCTTCACAGCCATCGATCACTCATCTTTCACCCAGTCAGAGTTGTTGTTCCAGCTAGCTTTAAGCTCTTCACCTATCTTCTGTCTAGATCGCCATCTAAGCTTCACACAGTGGAAGCGCACGGCTGGACAGAGCCATCTTTGTATCAGTTGTTTGGAGTTAAAGAATTTACTGATTCTCCTCTTATCTGTTGTGTACTCTCTATCTCTTTCTCAGATTCTGTTCGCTGTGCCGTGTAATATTTTACATGGTATCAGAGCCCAGGGGGCTCTAGAGATCGAAGAGTGTGCAAGAGACAAAGGCTTCAATAGCAAAGAGAAACTATGTCGACTTCCGGAAGCGATTCTGGTGCATCAAGAAGCGGTGTAGGAGGTGGTGTTGCTGTATCGGCTATTCAAACACTGAGGATTCGCCCACCAACCTTCAGCGAAGGCAAGTTAGATGGTACAAACTACACCTTGTGGAAGTTCAAAATTACAACTATCCTTGATTCTTATGAGCTTCTGGAGACTGTGCTGGGGACTGACACAGAACCGCAGCCTACCCCCAACCCATCAAATCCTAATGTGATGATTCCTCCAAATGAAGATCTTCTACGAGCTTGGAAACAAAGGAATGCAGATGCATTGTGTGCCTTAGTTACAAGCTGTTCTGACAGTGTTTTGACTTTGATTCAGCATACAACCAAAGCATCAGAGGCTTGAAATGTACTAAGGAGTCAGTACGAAACACGAAACCAAACAAGGATTCAAAACTTGGAGAATCAACTAGCAGCGGAGAAGTTTACTGAAGGAGAGACGATTGAAGCATTCATCACTCGGATTAAGAATCTGCGCGACCAGATGGCTGGCGCTAGGATACAAAAGACTAGCGAAGAGCTAGCTCGGAGGTGTCTTCAGATTTGTCCACAAAAGTTTGATGGACTAGTAACTGCCCTTAATACTCAGGTGAGACCTCAAGCTTTGACTTTTGAGGAGTTTTGTACATTATTAATGGAGGAGGAGTTGAGGCTAAAAGCTCGAGAAGGAAGCAACAATGGAGATGCTGCATTCTTTGCCAATGCAAAAGGCAAAGGTGGTTCCTCCACCAAAAATGATGGTGACAAAAAGAACAAGGGCGGAAAGAAGAAGTTTCAAGGAGAGTGCTTCTACTGCAAGAAGAAAGGACATGCAATTGCAGATTGTCGTGTCAAGAAGGCAGATGAAAAGAATGGTACCCTTAAAAGTAAAAGGAAAGAGACAGCCAATACGGCTGAAGCAGAGCTGGAATTATTCATGGCGACCATTGAGGAAGTGTGCTCCTCGGCGTAAGAAGAATCTACCATTGACTCATGGGTGTTGGATAGTGGGGCCTCCCGTCACATGACCAACAAGAAAGGTCTATACAGTTCTATGCAGCCTCTACAAGAATCCATCACTGTGACGATTGGAAATGATGCTAAATGCCCTCCTGCAGGCATAGGTACTATTTCTTTTGTTGCTGCAAATGGTGAAGTCAGGAAGCTTTCAAATGTGTTGTATGTTCCCAAAGTCAGGAGAAATCTCTTATCAGTTTTGCTACCATAACTGATCTTGGTCATGAAGTGAGGCTCAAGAAGACAGGTGCAGAAATTCTTGATAGTGCTGGCATAATTATTGGCAAAGGAGAAAGAAGGAACAACCTGTATGAGCTAAGTGCTCTTACAGCCACCGCTAGAGTGGGCACAAGTAAGCTTTGGCATGAAAGGTTTGGATACATCAGATTTGCAGTATTGAAGGATATGAAAAAGCAAGGCATGGTTGCTCACCTACCTACAATAACTGAATTGAAGGAACCATGTAAAGCTTGTATGATGGGCAAGCAACAGAGAAAGGCATTTCCACAAGAAAGCAAGAATAGAGCACAGGCTCCTCTAGAGTTGGTGCATGCTGACTTGTGTGGTAAGATGCCTACACAGGCCTTGGGGGGATCTTCTTATTTTATGTTGATTGTCGACGACTACAGTAGGAAGATGTGGGTGTACTTCCTTCGTGATAAGGCTCAAGCTTTTGGTAAGTTTAAAGAATGACTAAAACTTGTTGAGAATGAAACAGAGAAAAGTGTGAAGAAATTTAGAACAGATGGTGGTGGTGAGTTCAACTCAAAGGAGTTTGAAGGCTTTTGCAAGAGCAAAGGGATCAAGCGTCAATTGATGACATGTCACACACCTCAGCAGAATGGTGTTGTGGAACGCAGGAATCACACCATTGTGGAGATGGCAAGATACATGCTAAAGGGCAAGGGATTGCCTAACCATTTTTGGACTGAAGCTATTAATATTGCAGTCTACATTCTAAATCAGAGCTACACAAAGGCTCTCAAGGGAAAAACACCTCATCAGGCTTACACTGGTAAGAAACCATCTGTCTCACATTTCAGAATTTTTGGATGTGAATGTTATGCACATGTTCCAGATGAGAAGAGAAACAAGTTAAAACCAAAAAGTAGAAAATGTATCTTCTTGGGTTATAGTGATGAGCAGAAGGCTTACAAATTATATGACCAAGAGGCAAAGAAGATCATCGCAAGCCGTGATGTGGTGTTCAAGGAGGAGCCACATACAGTGGAGCAGAAGAAGGCAAGTTCTTCCACTTTATCATCAAGCGAAGAAGTAGTCCACTATGAACCTGTCCCGAGAGCTATCCCTATCCTTAAGGAGGAGGAAGCATCATCTTTAGATGATGAGGAAAAAGTTCACCAACCTGACATCACCCCACCGGAAAAGCCATTGCCGTGCTGGGTGAAGCAGCTCTATGACCACAATAATCCTATGCCTGCATCTGTTGAGGAGAAGGCAGACGGACCAAGGAGGTCTCAGAGAATAGAGGAGCAAAGGAGGGCTTCTGCTCACATAGTCAATATGGCCTTGATAATTGAGATTATGAGAGAAGTAAAGGAGCCAACTGACTTAGAAAAAGCACTTGCAGATCCTTCATGGAAGGCTGCTATGTAGGCGAAGTATGACAGCATAATGAAGAATGACACTTGGGAGCTAGTGGATCGACCAGCAAAGCGGAAGGTTATTGGCACCAAGTGGATTTGGAAGGTAAAGTACAAGGCTGATGGTACCTTAGAAAAGTACAAAGCTAGACTGGTTGCCCAAGGATTTTCACAAGTTTAAGGGTTTGATTTTCAAGAGTCATTTGCCCCAAATGCCAGAATTACCACTATTCGCATGGTACTTGCAATAGCTGCCCACAAGAAGTGGCCAGTGTACCAAATGGATGTTAAGTCAGCGTTCTTAAATGGTGACCTCAAGGAGGAGGTGTACATGGCTCAGCCACCAGGGTTTGAGGCCCCCCATTCTGAGAACAAAGTGTGTAAGCTGAAGAAGGCATTACATGGGCTGAAACAAGCCCCCAGAGCATGGTACCAGCAGATAGATAAGTTCTTTTTAAACCTAAACTTCAAAAGATGTGCCTCAGATGCTAACTTGTATGTTTACAGGGATGGTAAAAAGTCTGTAGTGATTGTCCTGTATGTGGACGACCTTCTTATTACAGGTGACTATGAAGATATGATCAACCAAACTCGAAAGGCACTATTGTTTGGGGATTGAAGTCTGGCAAGAGCCAGGAAAGATCTTCATCTCTCAGAAGAAGTATGCATGGGAGATCTTGAAGGCATTTGGCATGACCAAGTGTAAGGAGATAGCTACACCTATGGAGGTGAATGCAAAGTTATCCGTCGAGGTTACATCAGCACTAACAGACATTGGGAGGTATACTTGCAACAATGAGGAATGTCGGGAGCCTTACTGTCCCAGAAATAAATCAAGGCAAGCAACACATCCTGAAAGACCTCTCACCCCGGATCCCATTGCCAAAGCAGAACAGGCTGCTGCATTTGATGAATACATAGAAGCCAGGAAGCACTGGATGAGACCAAATGAGTCTGATGACGAATATGACCCGACACCATGGCTCAACATGATGAATGCAGAAGCGCCAAAGGCGGAAGAAAAAACAAGAAGGAACAAAATCAACAATCTCCCTCTATAGAATATCGACTCTTTGAAGCAAAGAGAAATAGAGGAAGTATTCCATGAAATGTTTGGCTACTTCAACTCCCTCTACCGGAATCAAGGAATCTCGCAGATCAATGCAGTAAACCACATAACCCATGGATTCACTGGGGACCTACGATATTGGTGGGAGTCTATCGACAACCAAGCGAAACTAATCATCCAAAGAGATCCCAATCCTGGGTTGCTTTTCTTTGAAGCACTCCTCTCAGAATGGGTAGGGAGCTGAAATGATGAAGCCAAGCACATCTGTGGTAACAAAAATATGCATCCAATCTCGCTCATCCTCAAGGCACGAGATATACTTGGTTAAAGCCCCATAGGATTTCCTAATCTGACTATCACCCTTCAGTATGGTGGAGATGGCATCTAGATCATCAACCAGCATAGTCTTCCAAGTGCATCTCTACTCTTACAACCTTCGTTTGATTACCTAAGAAGATGAGACCATTGCCCCAGTCTTCTATGACTCTTGCGTTGCGCATCTAGGAGGTTGGCAGTCTGATCTACTTGTGTAAAACTAGACCAGATATCAGTTTTTCTTTTGGTGTTTTGAGCAGGTTCTCAAAAAAACCTCATGAGAGTCATTGGAAGGCTGGGATGCGGGTGCTCAGATACTTGAAGAAAACTCTTGACTATGGTATCACATACAGTTTCGGAACTTCTCTTGTGGGGAACTGTGACTCAGATTGTGGGCAGGAGACAGTCATTCCAGGAAGTCAGTTTCTAGTTATTGTTTCTCTTTGGGTTCATGAATTTTCTCTTGGATTAGTAAGAAGCAGCCAACAGTGGCATTGTCTTCTACCGAACCAGAGTACAAGGCAGCTTGTTTTGCTGCATGCGAAGCAGTATGGTTGAGAAGGATTCTATGGCATATGGGAGTGCAGGATGAAGAACCAACTCTGCTGAGATGTGACAATCAGATTTGCATCGCCATTGCCAAAAATCCAGTGTTTCATGCACACACCAAACATATAGAGATCCAGTATCACTATGTGCGTGATTTGATGGAGAATGGGATAGTGGAATTGGTCTACTGTCCAACAGTGAAGAATGGAGCAGATATCTTCACCAAAGCACTTACAAAGGATCTGCTTCAAGTTCATCTTCAGAGACTCGGCATTGGGCCGAGGAGATAGTTCACCTATGGGTGGACTTTGAGGGGGGGTGTTAGATATGATCAATGCCCCACCCTCATTAGGTGCTACCAATGATCCATGGTTCTCAAAGTTGTAAGGCCCCCATTATGAGGAGAAGCCAAATGTGAGCCCGGAAATTGGTTGATTCCTGACTTGTATATCAAATGAGGTCTATGTGACCGCATGGCAAAAAGGTGACCGCTGTGGGTCTAATCTTTGGGTTAGACGGAGTGGTTAAGCTAGTAGCAACTCGAGGCACATTGCATCGAGTTGTGGGGTAAGGGAGTTAAAAGGGGCCCCTATTGTGGGGTCCGGGGGCCACGGAAGCGGCCCCTGGTTGCTGCCCCCGGACCCAATGGTAAAGGAATATTCCCTAGCCGACTAGTGGAGGCTTATATGGTAGGTCGGTCAGGCCAACCTCACGGCCTTCGCAGGCTATAAAAGCTAAACCCCTTCACAGCCATCGATCACTCATCTTTCACCCAGTCAGAGTTGTTGTTCCAGCTAGCCTTAAGCTCTTCACCTATCTTCTGTCTAGATCGCCATCTAAGCTTCACACAGTGGAAGCACACGGGTGGACAGAGCCATCTTTGTATTAGTTTTTTGGAGTTAAAGAATTTACTGATTCTCCTCTTATCTGTTGTGTGTTCTCTGTCTCTTTCTCAGATTCTGTTTGCTGCGCCGTGTAATATTTTACAAAATCTTCACGCAGCATCATAGTAGATATCTCCCACAGATTTGATAGAATCCAACATCTTCATAGAATCCATCAATAGAACAATGAACATAAAATAATACACCATTTTTGAATGGAAATCAATCACATAGTATTCATCTTCAATGTCTTCATAGTTTTCTCTCTCAATCTCTCATATATAGTTACACTGTTTTGATAGAATTGACTATCTCTGGCTCTCTCTCTCTCTCTCTATCAATAGTACATCATCTCCTCACTACAATACTCTCTTAATGACTCTCAATAATCCTTCTTATAGGTCGTGGATGCACCTCCCAAGAGGTATGTCTGATGTGAAGAGACACCAGAGCCACTACAGTGTCTCTTCATAGCTCACTACTGTCGCTGTCACCCAGTCTTCTCTTCAGTCTTCAGCAGCTACTTCTTCCATTTTTTTTAGCTCTTTTGAACTTAGATTCATCCTTTCCAAAAGTTAGAAAACTTTCCCAAAGTCACATATACATTCTACAGAACACTTGCAGAAGGTCTACAGAACAATATAGTATAGTACTAGAGCAGATACATAATAGCTACAGAGCAGAGACAGAGGCTCTACAGAAGGTTTACAGAGGTTTACAGAAGGTCATCAGAACCTCATAACTCATACTAAAACCATTCAAAAATATCAAAAACTATTGAATATCCCAGTCAGCATCAGTGTACCCCATCAAGTCAAGGGGTTTTCCATATGCATAAAACAGCCCATGATCTGTGGTACTCTTTACATATCTCAGAATTCTTCTGACTGCATCTAAGTGTGGTTTGCGAGGCTTCTGCATGAACTGACTGATCAGCCCCACAGCATAACTCAAGTCAGGTCTAGTGATCGTGAGATAGATCAAGCTGCCTACCATGTGTCTGTACATAGTAACATTCTCAATCTTTGTCCCAACATCAATCTGCAGCTTGACATTCTGCTCCAAAGGCGTATCCATAGGCTTGCAATCAGCCATACCATATTTCTGTAACATGTCATGAGCATACTGCTTCTGTAGCAGCCATATGCCTTGAGGTGTAGAGACAACCTCAATCCCCAAAAAGTATTTCAGCTCTCCAAGGTCCTTGACCTTAAATTCAGTCTGTAAACATGTCTTTATTTCAGCAATCCCATTTTCATCATCTCCTGTAATGATTAAGTCATCAACATAGACAACTAGGAAAACATAGCCATTATCTATCTTTTTCACAAACAGATTATGATCAGCATCTCCCAATCGGAAACCATGTTGCTGTAAATAACTGCTGATGCGAGCATTCCATGCTTTGGGTGCCTGTTTCAGCCCATATAATGCCTTTTTCAGCCGACATACATGTGCTGGAAATTCTGGATGTACATAGCCTTCAGTCTGTTCCATGTAAACCTCTTCCTATATTTCTCCATTGAGAAATGCATTCTTTACATCCATCTGCCATAGTTTCCAGCCTCTAGTTGCTACCAAAGCAATCACAGTTCTAACTATAGCCATCTTTGCTATAGGGCTGAAAGTCTCCTCATAATCAAGACCACACTGCTGAGCATACCCTTTTGCAACCAGCCTGGCCTTATATCTTTCCAATGATCCATCTGATTTACATTTTACCTTATACACCCACTTGCATCCAATAGGTGTTTTGCCTTCAGGCAACTGTACCAAATCCCATGTACCATTTTCAGCCAAAGCTGAATATTCCTCATCCATACCAGCACGCCAATTCTCATCTACAACTGCCTCATCAAACTTACTTGGTTCTCTAAAACTTATTACTTTTGTCATATAAGCATAATGACGGACTGAATATCCAGTGTAAGTATACTTGTCAATAGGTCGTCTGACCCTCTCTGATCTCCTGAGCTGTGGCTCACTGTGACTTTGCCTCTCATGAGGCGGCACATAACGGCTCTGCCTAGCACCTGGCGTCATAACAGACAGAATCCCCAATTCACTATCGAAGCTGTCACTGCTAGATGAATCATAACCTGCAGTGAGTGGACCTGTTACATCTTCAAAAACCTTTTCTTTTCCCTTATCTGTTCTCCCCCTCACTGACATATCCGTGTCAGTGGATGCAGTAGTGTGACTCCGTAATCATCCTGTCCAAGGACTCACTGTAGATGATACATCACCTGTCTGACCAGTCATGGAAGTACTCTCTGCAGGAGTATTTTCAGCATGACTCATACTGGGTGAGCCATCAGTAGGCACTGCAACAGGATTCCCATACCAAGATGCTAACTCATCAAATACCACATCTCTGCTTATGAGTGTCTCATGGGTAGAAGGTACACAACACTTATAAACTTTCCATTCCTGTGCATATCCAATAAACACACTTTTCACTGCCTTAGGATCCAATGTCTTCCTCTTTTCATCCGGTATATGCACATATGCAATGCTACCAAATACCTTCAAGTGTGAAATATCAGGTTTATGACCATACAGCGGTTCATACGGAGTGACATCATGAATCCCTGCTGTAGGGGTTCGATTCAGCACATATACAGCAGTCACCACTGCTTCAGCCCAATAACCATTTGGTAGATATTTTTCATTCAGCATAGCTCTAGCTGACTCCATCAAAGCTCTGTTTTTCCTCTCTACAACACCGTTTTGCTGTGGTGTATAACTGCATGTGAGCTGTCTTCTGATCCCATGTTTAGCAAGATATCTGTCAAAGTAGTTTGAGACATATTCACCTCCTCCATCTGATCTCAAACATGATATGTAACAGCCCAATTCATTTTCAACATGTTTCTTGAAGTCTTTGAATGCATCAACCGCATCATCCTTATGTTTCAAGATATAAATCCAAGTGTACCTGCTGAAATCATCAATAAATGAGACATAATACCGTGCACCACCAAAAGAAGCATTATGTGAAGGACCCCAGACATCAGAGTGCACCAACTGTAAAGGCCTAGTGCTGTTTTTTACATGTCTCATGAAAGGAAATCGTGCCTGCTTCCCAAAATGACATGCAGGGAATACATGACCAAAATCATTATACTTGAATTTAGATAATCCAAGTACTACTTCTTTCTACTGCATGGATTTCAGCTTTTGTACATTGACATGTCCAATCCGCTTGTGCCAAATCTCTACATCCCGAATGGCACTCTCATCATGTGCAAACATGGCTGCCTTGAGTTTCGGAATGGTCGCATCCAATGTAAACATCCTGCCATCCCGTCTGCCCTTGGCAATTAACTTGCAGTCATTTCCATACTCCTATATTGCTTCAGTAATGCACAATACTTGTCATTGACTGTGTATGACAGTTTTTAGCCTGTCAATGATTTTTAGATCTGAGTATTCTGAGCAAGAAATCTGAGCTCCAAGACATTTGATCCAATGTATACATGCTTTGACACATTATTGTGCTCCAAAGATGCCTTCTGAGTGTAGTACAAGGCTCCTGTATGTCAGTAATGACTGAATGCATGATGTCCATTCATGTTTACAGCAGTTCAGAACTGATTACAGGTCTGTGTCTGTTACTCTAGCTCATAACAGAGCTCCCACACAAGCATTTACTTCTTGTACACTTCAGATACCTTCAATAGTGAGCATACATGCTCTATGAATCTTGTCCAGGTGCCCCATTGAAGATTGATAGGTTGCTGTCCACCCAGATCAGCAGGCACAGATCATGCAGAATTCTAGGCCTTGTTTTCAGTTGGTCCTCCTCATTATGAGGCTCAATGACCACTTGCAGATGCTCAAGGATGCCCACCAAGGCTCCCAGAAATGCCTCAACCACTATGATAAAGTATGGAGTCCAAGATGAGCAAATGCATACCTTGACAGAGTAATGGCAGCCTGTTCTTGTTTTCAAAAGACCTTGTTCTTCAACTTCTTCAAGTCTTCTTGACTCCCTCCTGCTCCAGAGAGCTCAACCTGGCAATGCTCTGATACCATGTTCAAAGAGGAGAGAGAGATAGGGAAAACACCATATCCATGAGCCTTCAGGCTCTCAAGCTCATTCTTTCATTTCCACACTCTAAACTGAAAAGCACCCACTCTACAAGATAAAGTGACCTAGTGTAAATGTAGACTAGATGGACTAACTCTAGTGAGGTCACTAACTGACTACTAACCCGACTTATTTAATATAGTCACATGTAGACAGCTGTACACACTAGCTGTCATAGATTTCGGTCATAGATGAAGACACACTGACGGTGAGCTTGATTTCTAACAACAGAGCTTCATATCTCCACTAAAAATCTTTGACAGGATCCGCAGGCTTCTCCAGCCTGCTGGGGAATGGGGCTATACCCATTTTCATCTTTCCTTTTTCTTCTAGCAATGGCAGCATCGGCACTTCCTCTGTTTTTAGAAGTGCTTCCGTATCATCTATCTCCTGGACCTCTGGTCCTGTTTCTGGGACTATCTCTGTGACTCTTTGTAGCACTATAGTGTTCTGTACTGCACTATTCTGTCCTATACTACTCTGTCCCTCTGTTGGCAGGTTGAACTTCACAATCTTGGCAGGAGAATTATTTTCATTCTGAACAACTGGTTCCTTCTTCTTGGCACGCGTGAGAACGGCAACTTCCAACTCTACTAGATTGGAGGTAGGCTCTTGTACCTTCTGTTGGCTATCAGTGCCATTAGCCTTTACAGGAGTTGGGCTTGGACAGTCATTTGCAGTGTGGCCTTCACCTTTGCATTGGCTGCATAAGGGCTTGTAATCCACAGATCATCTAGGGTTTGGAGGATTTTGAAAGAACTATAGGCAACACATCCTTTCTAGCAAAACAAGGTATCTATTAGGTAGACATAGGGCATGAAAATATAGGGCATCTAACTGTTGGGAATCAATGTTCACATTGACATTCATACAAAGCTTTGGAATGGCCTTTTGATCGTTATGGGAATGCCTATGCCCTTCATTTTAGCAGTTGTCCAGTCCCTTGGAATTAATGGCCAGTTAATTTGTGGTCCTGTGAGAGAATCAGTCGAGCTCCATCCTCTTCTTCTCGGAATCTGCTGATCAAAGCCTTCATACTCACTAACCAACTGAGGGGATTGAGAAATAGAAGTGGCAGGAGATGGAAGTGGAATAAGCAAAAGAGGATGAAGAGATGGGTAGGCAAAATCATAAGAGGAGGAATAAGCTAAAGAAGGAGTGGCTGAAATTTTAAGTGAATCAGTTAGAAAAGGTGTCAATTGATAAACTAGAAAAGTAGAAGGTATATGGATAGATGGAGAAGGGTATGGTGGAGAAAGAGAAAAAACTCGATCTTCGATGAAAGAATAATAGATAAATATAGGAATTTGTGGAAAACCTTGAGGTTGGAAAAGAAGAGGTAAGGTAGCTGTTGAGTTAGATTGATAAAGGGAAAAATAAGTATCATAGCAATGGGCCATTTGTTGGTAGTACAATAGGCTAGGAACAGAGGGACCTAAGACAGATCTTCTCTGATAGGCATAAAAAAAGGATGAATCAAATGGATGGTTCTTGGAAAGATAAGCGAGGAGATCCACCCTTAGTTGGTTAGTACTCTGCACATAAGTAGAAACTGTATTCTGACGTTGATTCAGGACCACAGAATCAATCATTGAGTGCCATGAAAACAGCTTGCAAAACTATATACCCCACATACCAAGCCAGATCTATATCATCTGAAATCAACAGATCACCTCATAGATACATGTAAGACAGCAACATGATATCCGTCGTCACAGAATCTTCAAACACCATACGGACCACTTCTATCAGCAAATCAAGAGACCAAGCCCCACTCCAACCATCCTCTAGAAGAGGAAGATCCATCGTTGGAAGTTTCATATAGAAGATCAACTTCTGCAATTGATAGTGGACAAAGAAAGAATGGTCCGAAGGAACATACTCCTGAAAGTGCTCAAATATAGACCATAACAAATCCATCCTGGACTGCAATCTTTCCACTTTATCTTGAAACAATGGACACAATGTGGCCTGTCTCTGGAGAACTACCAAGTCCTGCTGAGAGATAGAAGGAATCATAGGAACATTGGGGCTTGGAGAAATGGACCGTGACTGTGCTAGTTGGTCTTGCAATTGCTTAATTTGGGAAGCTTGTGATTCCACTGTATTATGAGCAGTTTGTAAAGCTGACAGTTTTGCATCTAAAAGAGTCTGAAACTCTTGAGCTTCTTTGGACATTCTCTCTTTCTCCTCTAAGACTCTAGTGACCTCTAATTGAGCTTCTGCCAACTGAATCTTCAAAGAATATATTTCTTCTCTCTGGGTCTCAATCATTTGGGTCTACTGCTCCATCTGCTTAAACAGATCTGCAAGTGTGTCTTTAGCAGAGGCTAACTCTGTGGTTGCCTTATGCAACTGGTCTTTGGACCGCATCAGCTCTTCATAGAAAGAAGCATACAGCTGTTGAACACAAGCCATCACTGAAAGTTCAATTGAACTATGTATGTCATTACAAAGGAATGGAATAGCATCTCCTGACACTAGACTGTGTAGTGAAGGGACTGATATTTCCAAAGAACCCTCTCTATGCGCCCTGAATAAATTGTTGCATGTGAGATAAGCAGGGAGATCACTGCCAAATGTAGCAGGAATTGTGATTGAAGGAAGTACTGAGGGAGTTTTATCTGCCACACGCTTCAAGAGCTTCCGTTGAATGACCAATGGAGGAGGGGAATCAAGATCCTCTATGTCAATAGGTTCTGACTCTTCTGAAGGTGGTGGGGGAGGAACTTGATCAGATGGAGGAGGTGGTAGCACACCCTTCTTAAGGCCTGAGTATGTCAAGAAAGCATATAAGTAGGAACCATAAGAGACATTTATGACATTCCCTTTGGTCACTTTGACAAAATGTTGGTTCATCTTTGTAAGTAGGTAAGTACTCCAATCAATGGCCACCCCTTTTAACACCATCCTGGAAGCTGTGAAGATTTCTTTGGACAGATAATGGGATGGTGTTTTGGTAGGCATAAACCTGTCTTGGAGGAACTAGCAGACTAACTTCCAAAGAGAATCAGTGATCATGGAAAAAGATACTCCTGAAGTGTTTATCACTTTCTTGACATCCAAAATCTCTTTGGTCCGCTTTTCTAACAGCTTGATAATCTCATCATTGGAGAATAATTGTCTAGCTGTAACAAAGAGCTCTCCTTTGTAGGGAAGAGACAAAGCTTTCCCTAACCCTCGGGGTGTCAACACCATGGAAGCACCATGAACCAGGCCCGACTTCTTACTATATGATGCAATAAACTCATCACACAAGGATGGATCGTCTGGAATCAATGGGAATGAAGCAGCCACGAAAGTTGCAAGTCCTGCTTTCTCTATAGGCTCAAAAGCCAGTAGGGAAGAATAATCCCTACTAATCAACGGGACATACTGGATAGGAGGAGGAGCATGAGGCACCATTTAGATGGAAAACACACACACCACAAAACACAGACAATCACAAAGAATGCCTGCAAAACAACCAAAATAGCTATAAAAAAGAAATCAATCAAAAGAAGGACACACACAGACGTAGCTAACCAATTTACCACCCCAAACAGCCCACATTCTAGAAAAAAATCGACATGACCTCTATCCATATGCGATCGAAAACTTCATGCAATGCAACAAGCAGGTACCCAAAACCCTGTATCAGGCAAAAAAGAAAGAAAAATTGCAAATCGCACCCGTAATCGTAGCATATAAGTAAACCATAATACCATAAAAATCTAATCAGAACCTGACCATAACTTTGACAAACAATTTCAGCTAAGAGGACTTTACGCACCCATCCCACAAAGCATGTTTATTAAAAGGGAGAAAAAAAAAGTGCAGTGAGGGGAAATGGTTTTAGTGAAGGGTTCATTTTAAGAAATTATTAACAATGGGTGAAATTTTATTAGGTTATAAACCTTAATAAGAAAACGGTGGTTCCTTCTTAAAATTTTAATTACAATTTATTAGGGTGAAATGGTGCTTTAAGGAAACCCGAACTACGATTCCTATACTGGGGTCTCTAAATGCAAATTCATTAATTAAAAATTAATAGTGATGTGGAGTGCTTTTCTGCCAGCACATGCTTTTTTTTGTGACTGCTGGTTCATTTTTATTAAAAATTAAGGTGCCTTTTAAGCATACGTAGCGCGTGCAAAGTGAACGGCTGGTTGATTTTAAATTATTAGAAAGTTGTGTGTTTAGCGCGAGCGCGCGCGAAAAAGTAGGTGAATATAAATTATTTTAGCAATTAATTGTGGTTAAGGGATAATGAAAATGAATAAAACTAAAAAATAAATACCTGGTAGGGGTGTGTATGCAATAAACTGAAGGTGCACTGAGTAGTCCCCAAATGCAAGGAATCCAGTAAAAATAAATAAACCCCACTAACTGAAAAAAATAAAGCACATTAGTATGTTTGTGTTATATATATATATATATTTTAAAAGGCGTATTTTAGGTGTGTTTTTATTTTGTATATTGTATGGTTTTTTTTCTTCTCTCTTGTGTTTTAAAAAATATATTTTTAATGATTAAAACGGGATATAGGATACATGAACATGTTGTGAAGTATAAGGGTGGAATTTCAACAATCCAATAAGTGTCAACAATGTGTTTTAATTTATCCATGATTTTTCAGCTGATTTTTAGAATTTAAAATGAATTTTCGCGAGTGAAGTATTAAATTTAGGGTTTTAGCTTTAAATAATAATTTAGCCATTTATGGAAGCATTTTCAATTGAGAAATTATTGGCAAAAGGGGCAAGGGGATTTGTGGAATTTTCTAGAATTTTTTTTGGAAATATTTCTGAATTTTTACTAATTTTTAATGAATTTTACTCATTTTGGATGTATTGTTGAAAGAATTTGAAAATTTTGAAAATTTTGTAATTTATTTTCTTGAATTACCACTTTTTAAAAATAATACAAATGATTTGAGCAATGTTGAAATTTTTTTAGAAAAATTTTTGTAATTTTTTTGGATTTTAAATGAATTTTTGAAGTTTTTAGGTGTTTCATGTGTATTTTTATGTGTTTTTATATATTTTTCGGGTTTGGAAATTAAAAGGCGGTACCCGAGCTGCATGTGAACAGGGGAGGATGACTGCGTGTGAACATCTAACTGCAACACTCCACCGCATGGACGAATCGGAAGCGTGTCCTCGCGCATGAACGCCTGCTACCAGCTCACGAACACGTGCGCACGCGACGGAGGAACAAAGGAGGAACAGGGGCAAAGGGGCAAAAACATGGGCTACACGGGAAAATGATGGTTAGAAGAAGGGTAATTGGGTTAGGGTAGTAACTGGAGTTAAGGATATGAGTGGGGTAACCTAAGTGAATTAGGTTAAGTGAGTAACCTAGGGGAATTAGGTTAAATTAATATGTTAAGTCAATGAGATTAAGTTAGTGCGTTAAGTTAGTGTTGTAAGTTAGTGATTAGGTTAATATTGTAAGTTAATGATTAGATTAGTATTGTAAGTTAATGATTAGGTTAGTAGTTACTAACTAGGGCCGGCGGCAAGAGAAGGAGAGGAGGGGAGGAGGCGAGCGGAGGTGGAAGAGAGGAGGGGAGGAGGTGGATGTGGTGGAGAAGAGGAGGTGGTGGAGAGGAGGGGAGGAGGTGGATGAGAGGAGGGGAGGAGGAGGCGGACGAGGGAGAGGCGGAGGAGAGAAGTGATCATCGATGGCTGCGCAGAAAAACAGGTAAACGGCTTGTGTTTTTTTTTGTTGTTTTTTTTAAATTTATGTTTTTTTTGTTTTAAATTAATGGTATGTTTGTTTTTTTTAAAGTTGATTATATGATTATTTATTTGATTTGTGTTTTTTAGTGTTTGTTTATGTGTGTGGTTTTAAAAAAATAAATAAATTTTAATGTGAGTGTTTGTTGGTTTTTTTTTTTGGTTTTTTTGTGTGTATGTTTTTTTTAAAGAAATGGGTTATGGGTGTGAAAAAGGAATGCACCCCCGTCCCGTGCGCATGTGCAGGGCGGGAGTAAAAGAAATTTGGGATGACGGGATCAAACGGGGCAGGGACGGCGACGTGTGAGGTATCGAGGCGACAGGGGCGTCCCGAGACGCATAAAACTAAAAACAGGCGCGTTCACGCGCGACACGAGAAACACGGTCACACGGCATAGAAAAATCCAAACCCAAACCGTACGTTGGATAGAAAATCCGTAAAAAGAAAAAATGTGCCGGAAGACAAGGAGAAAATGATGGAAAAATGCAGCACCGGGTCCGGGGCAAAATCAAGGTTTGCACATGGGAAAAACGCAAAAAACAAGCCCAAAAACACATATGGGTATTAATATTAGAAAATACGTGCATTCGAACGAAGTGCATAAAGAAGGAAAAATGTGCAGAACAATGTTTTCAACAACCCTATCATGGCAAAACACAGTTCCGATCAAGATAGGCCGCTGGACTTGAAAATTAATACAAGAAGAATTGTGCACCGAAATAGAGGACAGTAAAAAGGAAAAATGTCCAGAAGAAAGGGATTCACAAGGTTGATGTATCAAAACTTAGGTTGGGGGAACTTGGGAGAGGTTCACATGGAAAAAACACAAAAAACGCATCCGAAAACACTCGAAAAAAGTAATAACTAAAAATCTGGCAGTCGAAAGAGGGGGAGGAAAAAGGAAAAAGTGGGGGAAAGGATTAAAGGACATAGCCATCAAGTTAAACTGGAAATCCGGTAAAAATAGGGCAGGATCACATGGAAAAATGTGAAAAATGGGTATGAAAAATGCCCGAAAATTCACAAAAATTAATACGGACCAACCGTACATTGGAATGACAGGGACTAAAAAGGAAAAGTATCAAGGGGAATGGGTAGGACAGGGCTAGCACATCAGATCAGGGTTCCGAAGCAAGAAATATGCGTTCACATGGAAAACCGGCCAATTTACGGGAATTGCTTTAAAAATTAATAAGTTAAGAACCGTCTGTCGGAACGAGAGTTGGTAAAAAGGAAAAATGGGCAGTTCAAAGGGGCAAGGCTGTAAGGTTGTATGTAAGTCTCAATGACGTAGGGTGCGTTCACATAGAAAAATCGCAAAACAAAGGATTAAGGGCAAACGATCAAGAAACAGCTCCGTGGACAGAGTGAAATAGAATGGAGGAGTGGGGAAGGGACCCCATCAGCATAAAATGAAGTCATGGCATAGATGCATGATCATAGCAGGGTATATGCATGGGGGTATGCAACATAACGCGCAGGGACGCGTCCCCACACTTAAAACCTTAACAGAAAGGGTAAACCGAACATCAAGGACGTAGTACCACACATCAGACCAACCACGATGTCCTTACACTTAAGACGTGACCGTTACTAAGAAACAGAAGGTGTAGGGTTAGAAAAACTTAGCCCATATTCCCGAGGAGGAATGTCGACTATCGAGGTTGCCTCTTGTATCATTGTCGACTACAGGAGGTAGCAAGGTGTCGTCACAGCACACGTCCTTCGTCCTTCGGGGCAGGGACCATGCAGCAGCACCTAGGGAGGTAGCTAGTTGAAGGAATCACAGGAAATTCATCGATGACAAGGGATATTGCACTCAACTCACGATCACTCAAATGGATTGAAAGAACAGTCACTTGCCCCACTACTAACATCACTCGAGGAAATAATGATGAAACCCAGAGCTCACACCACCCAGTTTAGGAATCGACAAGGGAATGGTGCAGAGAGAGTATGCAAGGGTGCACCATTGATGGTGCATCAGTGCGTCCAACTCGTCTGGCATAGGTGCAAGGAGAAAGGCCAGGGAGCCTTGTAGTGCAGTGTACTAAACAGAGTGACATTGTCCTGTGCTGATGGCAGAGACCCATCCCGTGGGTGCATATGGAAACAGAAACGTACCTGACTCCAATGGTTGTAACATCCCTCAACCCTTACCTCTCGATAATTGATTGAAGAAACACCAATCACACTCAGCCCACCCTCTGTCTCACGCTTTGTTGATAGATACAGAGGGCAGCCCATTTCTGAAACCCATGAATGTAATCCTCACTGTCACTTGTGCAGAGGTTGTATGCCTTCTGCACATTTGATTGGTGCAATAGTGCATCCTGCCCTGTGCCGGCATACGGTGCATGAAGAAAGGCCAGGGAGCCTTATGGTGCAGTGCATAGGAACAGATCGTGCATTGTGCATTTAGAGGCCCATCCCGTGCGTGCAACACTCCGTTCACACATCTCACCTCTCATTTAATTTGAAGGGAAAGACTGGTCACTCACCCCACTCTCTGTCTCACGCTCTGATAGATACAGAGGGCAGCCCATACGTGCATCCCCATCCTGTTAGGATGAAAGCTCACATCACTCAAGGGGTTGGTGATGAAGGTCATGTCACCTATTGTTGTCATCAGGATATTGAAGATGAGGCATACCTAGGGAGGTAGCCTAAAAATCTCATACTTCAATGATTTATAAGAAAAGTCGTCTATTAAGAAGGGAAAACGGACTAATATTGCAGAAACAGTGCACCAAGGGAGGTGGCTTCAAATTATTTACTGGAAATTTTTGCTGCTGATGAGTCAGCTATCCTGAACTGCGGGGTGTTACCACCTTTTCCACAGTCAGCTTCTCACCCAAGGGTGTTTTCACCTTTTCTTGAAACGAGGCCTATTATGACAGGAAATTTCTGCATTTTCTCCCATAACAATTTGTTTGTTTGTTTTTTCTTTTTCTTTTTCTTCTTTTTTTTTCTTCTTTTTTTTCGTGAAGAAATAGAACATGGGTCAGGACCAACCTCGCCACCGTTGTTGGATCAGATGAGAAGAGAACAAGGTCGGGTTGAGAGGTATCTACGAGGGGTTAGCAGAACGAGACCGCCTCATGAGGGGAATCATAAGGGCTATCAGAAGCACGACGAGAAGCATAGTGTGACGCCCAAAAGGGGAAGGGTAGGTCGACTGTGATTGTCAAGATCCCCAGGGAGGGAAGTACTTCATCAGACGATAGCCATTGATCAAGAAAGGATCATCAGAGACATCAACGGTCTACACTTGAACAGAGCCGTTAGGATTGATAGTAAGTACCTTGTATGGGCCCATCCACCATTGTTGAAGCTTGCCAGGAAACTTGCCAAATTGCGAATCATAGGCTAAGACAAGATCACCTTCTTTGAACTCCTTGTGCTTGATGAAACTGTCATGATAGGCCTCGCATCACGCCTGAGTAGTTTCCATGCACTGTAGGGCCATCTGTCGTATCTCATCCAAGCATTCCAAGTGCAAGAGACGGCGTTGCAGTGACTCAGCATCTCCGAAGCATTCTTTAACTGCCACTCGCAAAGAGGGAAATTCCAATTCAACAAGGAAGACGGCTTCTGTACCATGCACTAGCTGGAAAGGGGTTTGTCTTGTAGCTGCCTTATGAGAGGTTTTGTATGCCTAGAGGGTCTCTGTAAGTCAATCATCCCAACTGTGACGATGTGTGGCAATTGTTCTTGTCAGAATCGAGAAAAGGATGCGATTGGTGACTTCAACTTGGCCATTGGCTCTAGGGTAGTAGGGAGTGGACTTGCGATGGTGGATCTTATATAGCTCTATCAGCTCCTCCATGATTTTGTTAAGGAAATGAGTACCTCTATCACTTATCAGCTCAAGGGGACTGCCAAAACAGGTGATAATATTCTCATACATGAACAGGGCTACGCTGTTACCATCGTCCCATTTCAGGGCTTTAGCTTCACACCATTTTGTGACATAATCCGTACATACCAAGATGTATCTGTTCTGCTTCTGTCTGGTGGGTGGATCAATGGGACCCACAAATCAATCCCCCACTTCTCGAACGGCTTTAGGGAAAGAATGGGTTGTAGTGGCATGGCACTTGTTTTGGCGGGTTTCCCCATTCACTGACAAGCATCACATCTCTTGGAGTAGTCGTATGCATCCTTGTGGAGGGCCAGCCACCAATATCCTGCTAATAGAGCCTTCCTGGCTGTCGTTTCTCCTACGAAGTGTCCACCACATGGTTCATCATGGCATGCTTTCAATACTATGCCGATTTCATCCCTTGTAACACATCTTCGTAGCACTTCATCTTTGCCTCTTGTACAATGCACCACCTAGCAAGGTGTAGGGGGATGATTCTAACAAAAGCTTCTTCTTCTCACGGCTTGAGATGCCAGGAGAATACTGTTAAGTTGCCAGGAGGTTGGCTATGTCTGTATACAAGGGAGTAATTGTCTCAACTAGAAACAAAGAAGCGTCAGGGAGGTCTGGATCATCCTATTTTTCTTCTGCAGTTTGAGGGATCCGTGACAAATGATCAGCTAGGACATTGGAACGGCCAGGCTTAGTGACTACTTCAAAGTCGACGAACTCCTGGAATAGGAGTAACCATCTCATTAGTCGTCCTTTAACATCTGCTTTGTTCATTAGGAAGGACAAGGCTTCATGATCCACGTAGAACTTGAAATGCGTTGACAATAGATAGTGTCGAAACTTCTCCAGTGCAAACACCATTGCTAAGCATTCAAGCTCTATCAACACTGTGTAGTTCCGTTTCCTATCAGCGACCTTTCGGCTTGCATAATAAATGGGTTGATCTAATTTAGAGGGGCCCTTTTGACGTAGGACAACACCTAGCTCTTCAACTGATGCATCTGTGTGCACATGAAACTCCTTCGTCCAGTCAAGAGGTTGTAAAATAGGTGCTTGGATAAGGCATTGTTTTAGGGTATTAAAGGCTTCTTCACAATCATCAGTCCAAAGAAAATCCACATCTTTTCTTAGGATCTTGTGCAGAGGGGCTGCCTTGGTTGCAAAATGTGCAATAAATCTTTTGTAGTAGCCCACATGGCCAAGAAATCCTCTCAATTGCTTGAGGTTTGTTGGTGTTGTTAAAGTGGCAATCTTCTCAATCTTTGCCGGGTCTGTTGCAATCCCTTGTGCCGAGACAATATGGCCCAAAAGAACTCTTGATGAGACGCCAAAGACACACTTGTCGGGGTTGAGAGAAATCCCATACTCACGGCATCTGTTAAAACATTGTTCTAGGTGTCCTCAGTGCTCGTGGATTAAGCTATAGACACAGAAGTCATCAAGATACACCTCAATGAAATCATGAAGATGATTTTGGAAGGCAGCCATCATTACTCATTGGAAGGTGGCAGGAGCATTACAGAGCCCAAATGGCATCACTCTATAGGCATAGGTCCCCCATTTTGTGGTGAAGCTTGTTTAGATTGGTCCTCTTCTGCAATTTAGACTTGGTTATATCTGCTGAATCCATCCAAGAGGGAATACAACTCATGGCCACTGTGTCCAACAGTTGGTCTGTAAAAGGGATAGGGAAATGATCCTTCTTCGTCTTTGAATTGAGCTTTCGAAAGTCCACACATATTTGAAGTTTCCCGTTCTTCTTGGGTACTACCACAATGGGCGAAACCCATTCACTGTTTAGCCACAGGATAAATGAACTCTGAAGTTTCAATAATTCGACTTTCACCAGAGCATAGTAATTAGGATTCATTCGCCTTTGTCTTTACCTTACAAGTTTGGCATCAGGCTCTAGGTCAATGTGATGTTGACATACTATGGGATCAATCCCCTTTAGGTATTTATATGACCAAGCAAACACGTCTAAGTTCTCTTTGAGTAGGTCTCGCAGGACCACTAGTTCTTCTTCTGGAAGATTGAGACCCACTTTCAGGTGACGTTTAGTATCGTCAGTATCCAAGAATGTTACTTGTCTTTCACCTTTCACTTCGCGGATAAATGTCCCACGGATTGCTTTTGGAAAGAGGTCTAGCTCTTTCAAGAGAGTAGTATCCTCGTCTAATGTTCCACTAGAACCAGTGTCCTCCTTCTGAACATATGATCATTTGTCTGTTGAGGTTGCTGGAAGGGCATCAGAGCTTTGTTTGCTTCTGTGTAAGTGGTAATTTCTTCTGGACTTAGGGATTCATCTTCAGAGGATGCATCTAGGAATATCACATGGCATGAACTTTCTAGAGGTTGTGCCTCTGAGGGCTTTGGCTTCTGTTGAGACAAGGGGCATCATCATCATCTTTTCTCTAGACTGAATGGTCAGGGCGACAGGAGCCACTGGTGAACTTAATTTTTATGCTTTCAATCCATTGCTTATACAGATTTTGCATACTTTGTGGTCCATTAGCCAACCCAAATGGAACCATGGTCATTCCATCTAGCACCCTGAGATCTTCGGCCTCTAAGGTCACCGTAGGGACATCAACAAGATCATCCGCTGGCAGAGGAAATTCTTCATCTGCACTTTCATAACCTGCTTGGTTTTCTTCCTCATCATTTTCATCCTCTTCCTCTGGAGGCTCTGTCTCTGCTTCTGTAGAGGCTCTGTAGGAGAAGAACAGATCTTCTGCCTCTACATCTATTTTTGCTTCTGCTTTTGTTACTGCCTCTGACTCTGCTTCTACCTCTGTCTATGGCTCTATGTCTGTTACTATTTTTGTGACTGTCTCTGTATCTGCTCTGTCTCTGTTCTTCATCTGCTCTGTCTCTGTATCTGTTACTGCTCTGTATCTATTATGTCTCTGCTCTGTCTCTACGACTGTCATGTAACAGGGAGAACAATACATCCATGCTTCTATTTCACTATCAGAGGTGATTTCAGAAGTTAATTCTAGTTGAGGCAGGAGGTATTCTCCCATGGACAAGGTTTTTACTTCCCTTGGTAGTTGGTGGATAGGGAGCTACGGAGCTCTACCCCGAGACCTACGAACCGCTTATTGATCAAGCATTTCAAGCCGAGCAACCATGGCTACCTCTCACATAGCCGACTCGCAATGCCTACCTTACGGGTGTAGTGAGATTACCTTGATGCTCAATCGAGTTCCCTCCTCTCTCTTGCACTCCGGTAGCTCCACGCTCCTTGTGGAAAGCTCAAGAAACCTCAAGCCCTCTCCATTGAGCTCCATCCTCCATAGCCGCGCGAGAAAAGAGAAGAGAAGAGAAGAAGAGAAGATGAAGAGAGAAGATGGGGAGCTTCTTCTCCACGATCCCTCACTCTCACACACTCACTCCCTCACTCCCTCACTCTCACTCAATCCCTCACTCAAGCACAAGCAAGAAGGCAAGAAACAAGAGAAGAAGAAGAAGAAGCTTTGGCCACACACAAGAATGAGCTTCTCATTCACTTTTCAACTTTATATACAAAACCCTAAATCCCTTTTGGGCAATCATCCCCTTATCCCCTTTTTTACATGGCCGGCCATGGCCTAGGCCCTTTTCCCATTGTCCTTCTATCTTCCTAGCTTCCTTTCCACCGCTCGTCTATATTTACAAATTGCACGTGGCACTCTTTAAATTAAATCATGATGCGCTTGCGCTCTTTTACAAAAGTATTGACTTGCACTTTTTCTTGCGCGCCTTGGTCCTTCGTTTCATTTTGCCTTGGCCTTTGTCTTCTGCTTTAGCTTTTCCAAAATTTCCACGCTGTTTGTCTGACGGTTAACATTACCCCCCTCCTAGACGAGTGCCAGTCCCATGGCGCTGTGGTGGGGAGTAGTGGGGTAGTTGGGGTTGGTGCTAAGTGGAACTGGTGGGTAGATGACCACAATCAAAAGGTGCTGTTGTGAATGAGAGGTGATGGAGCTTGATTAACGATGACCGGGAGAGATTCCGATGTACTTTAGACTTCATGAAGATGCGCATAGTTGTAGCTTCCATTCTGCAACGGCTGATAATCATGGGGATCTCTAATCATTTGGAGAATATGAGGTTCCAAAATCTATGCCAATGGTGGGTCCATCACTGAGTTTTCCTGCTGCTTGATTTGGTTCAGTCATGGTAGCCATCAACAGGCAAATGGTCGGTTGCATCAAGCATGTTGGTCCATCCAACCATCGGAGTATGCAAGAGATCCTG
The DNA here is from genome assembly GCF_053477565.2 of Lygodium microphyllum. Classification (NCBI taxonomy): domain Eukaryota; kingdom Viridiplantae; phylum Streptophyta; class Polypodiopsida; order Schizaeales; family Lygodiaceae; genus Lygodium; species Lygodium microphyllum. Next base: position 22,574,650 of record NC_141149.1, on the reverse strand, counting down.
AAGTTGCTGTAGTGGTGTCCTCTCCGACTCATGGAACAATTTCTGGTCATTAGCGGATATCATGGATGGTCTTCTTTAGTTGGGGGTGCCATTCACTCAGTCACGGTCATAGCTTGCAAGGGAAAGTTGTGCACTCCCTAAGGGGTGTGTTTGTCTCACGGTGTGATGTAAGTGCAGGTGTAGTGGAACTGGGAGATGGGTCTAACCTTGAGTGAGCCCTTGGTAATGTCCCACACTTGAGGACCCAGTTCGTGTGTTGTTGGTGGTGCAGTGCAAAACTTAGGGTGACAAGTTTGGAAGTCTTGCCCTTGATGTGCCCTAAGCGTGAAGTGGGGGGGGGCTAGGTGTAAACCCTAGGTGTAGTGAGTGAAGTGAGACCTCGTGTTTTTTTTTTCCTTCTCTTTTCTCCCTTTTTTTTCTTTTCTTTTTCTTTTATTTTTTCTTTTCTCTCTTCTTTTTTTTTTTGAAGAATCGCATACAAGGAAGATGTCTTGGCTAATGCCTATCACCTTCAATTGGATTAAGAGGCGGTCGCAAGCATTGGGATAGGAATGCACGACTTTGTAGATATTCTTTAATACCGGCCCGGGCCTTCAGAGGTGTGGATGAAAAGAAAGGATGATTGCACCTCGTGAAGCGAGTATCATTCATATCTTCTAAGATTTCTAAGCAAAAGGAGAGAAGCAGGATTGTCCTCATCATTAATCTAGTCATGGATCTACTATCTATCCCTAGGTTGATGTCAAAAAAGAGTGGAGGGAGGTGGGCTTCCTCAGCTGTGGCTCTGTATTAGTAGGAACTTGATAAGCCTAAGATAATTATAGGTAGTTAAGAAGGCTGGATCTAGGAAAGAAGAAAAATCCGCGAGGAAGTGGTTAATAGATGGGAGGAGATCCTCTAACCTAAAGACTAGGCATTCCTCGGGGCTCTGGGCATTAACATTATATATCTTAGGAAAGTCAAAATCCCCATGAATATTTCGATCATAGTCAACTCCATGCCTATATGAGTAGGGCATGTAAATGGGGTCGTTGCATTCTTCAAGGAGCGAGCTGTAGAAGGTGATCCAGGCATCAAAATTGGTATCCCAAATCGTCCTCCGCCACTTCAGCTGTGCCTCGTAGCCTTGGACGGTCTTGGGAACCCTGTTTACCTTGTCTTGCTAGTAGTCTTCAGGCTCTTGCCTCCATCTGGTTATTATGAGGCTTTTTTCCTCTGTCCACATGTTTGCAAGATCATTAGCCAGATCCTTGATCTTGGCTAGAATACCTAGAGGCAAAGCACGGTCCAGAGAGCGTGGATAAGCAAATGAAAGTTCAAATGGCCTCATCTGGAACTCCCGTTCACGCCATATGACCAATTCCTGAGGCCAATTGATAGGATGGGGATCCCCTTGTAGTGGCACATGCTCTTCAGGGAATTGTCTTGGCAGTGATTGTGCTCTGCTTTGGACTTCCTCTACTAGTTCTTGTCTTCTTCTTCTGGCTACCACAATGCGCTCAGGCATATGGGCATCTTCGAGCTCTTCAGGTGGGAGGTCTGGTAGAGGCAGACTGGGCTTTCTTCGTTGCTCTTCTTCAGCATCTTGTTGAAAGTTTGGACCCTCTTTGACATTCCGCTCGACAACTGATGGAACCGCTTATGGTGGTGGCAGTGGCTGCTCTTGCTCTTCAAACCCAAGTTCCTTAGGCTCAACAGTGGAGAGGCCGGCACGGCGTAGGTAGTGAAATTACTGCTCTTTTGTGATTCCTATGCCTGTTGGAAGCTCCCGTCCTTGAAGGCCATACTTTAGTGCTCGGGTGGTCAGTTCTAGCTTCCTTCTTAACTTCTCCACTAAATCATTGCCCTCCGCCTGGGTGACATGTAGTACTGTGCTGAGGAAGGCTTGCCTTTGTGTGTTGGCACATACATCAGTAGCTTCTACCCTGGACTCCGCAAGCACTCTCTCGTACTCAGCCACCGCCAAGCGTTCTATGTTAAATGCCTAACTCTTTCAAAATTGTTCTTTTCCCACTCACTGGCTCTCTCATCCATCTTCTTTTTTCCCTCCTCTAGCTCACTTGCCAAGGTTGTCATGACCTGCTGTTGCTCATTCATTAAGAACCAGAGTTGGTTCCTTTACCTGATTTTCAAGCCAGCTGTTCTTCAGCAATTTCTTTTGCCTGATTTGCAATGCTGAATCTTTTTTCTGCCTCAGCAAATAGCTCTAACTTTTCTTGCACAAGCTGCTCGTGACTTTGGATCTCTGCAAGGTGTAATCTTCTTTGGGTGAAAGCCATGGCCATGAGGGTCTCTATGTCTCCCTTGGTAATCTCCAATGCATCTTGCAGTCGTTGTGCCTCATTCTACAGCCTTTGTGCTTCTGTTGCGGGAACTCCCGGCCTTTCCTGCTCTAGGAACTTTATTTTCCTCTCCAATCTGTCTTGTTCTTGAAGTTCATACCATAGACGGAAAGCTATGGCATCTTCTTGTCGCTCACTTGGCTCACCCTCTTGAGCTTCTATCTGTCAGTACCTTTCCAACTTGGCAGTTCTCTGTTCCAAGTCAGCATATTGCTGCACTAGTAACTTCAAGCTTCGCTGGTCTGCGACTAGGTTTTGCTCTTCATCTTCTAGCCTTTGTCTTAGGCGACTCTTATTGTCCTAGGCTTCCTTGGTCTTTGCTTCCAGCTGATCTTGTAGTGCTTTCACTTCCCTTCTTTGGTTGGCTCCTTGCTTTGAAACTTCTAGCCTTAAGGCTGCCGATGTTTCCTTTTCTTTCTCTAACTCCACCAGGGCTATCTTCTTTTCTTCTTTTGCCTTGTCCAATTGTGCTAGAAGCTCAGCCACATAAGCATCGTAGTCGGCACTAGGTGGCATGGGAGTAGGGGCTGTAGTGGTTGATGCCTCTAGCTTGTGTCATTTTGGATCTTGCCTAGACTCGGCATCTGCGGTAGCGAGCCTTTTTGCTCTGGCTTTTGGTACAATTTCAGCCACTTTACTGACAAGTAACTACATCATGCTCATCAGTTGTGTTGTGTCTAGAGAGAGCGTGGGTTGCAGGGTGGTTGTGGTTGTGGCGTCGGTTGGTACTAGCATGAAGGAGAAAGGCAGGGGATGCAGTAGGGACTTGCCCTTGCCGACAACTACTGGTGCCATTTCCACACTGCCACTTGCTTCAGTTTCATGGTGGGGACTCAAAGGATTGATCTCTCCTCCCCCATGGGTTTCTTCGACAGATCTATGAGTGGCCTCTACCAACTCAGTCACTTCTTTCATTCTTAATTCTTCAGCTTCCTTCTCTGCCCTTCTTTGCCTCTCTTCTTTTGCCCTCTTTGATTCTTCTCTAATTCTTTCGATTTCTTCTTCTTCTTTTTTCCTTCGCTCCTCCTCCACCCTTCTTGACTATCTTTGAGCCCTCTTCATCTGGGCTCAATCTTCTTTGCTTAGTCTTTCTTTCTTCTTCTTCTGGCTCTTGTCACTCTTCTTTTGCTCCCATCGTTTAGCCGCTTGAGTGGGTGGTACCTCTAGCTCTCCTTTGTCGCTTATTGTCTTTTTACTCGAGCCTTCTTCCTCGTGGTGAGGTGAGCTTTGGTACACAGCTTGCTCTTCATCTACACCAGCATCCTTGATAGCCTCATTGATGATTTCCGTTAGGACACCGCCATATCTGATTGTGGAGGCTTTCGAGGCAGGCTTTTTCCTTGCGGATCGTGTAGTAGAAGTAGGAGACTCCCCACCAACTAGTGCTGCAAGGGATAAACTCTTGATAGTTTTCTACACAAAACCATTCCAATCCACCTCCTCTAGAACTCTTGCAGCGATGCTTTCTAGTAATGGCACCCCGATTCTGTTCATTAAAGTGTTGTATCTCTATCCTGAGAAAAGGGCGTGGACCATTTTAGCTTGCATCCTTGTTGCGGGGTCTGGAATATCAGCCAAACTGATTCCATCCACTGTGTGTAGGTTCTCTTTTTTGACTCCCATCATGGTATATACATCTCTTCTTGGATGCCTCTCCTTCTTGGACACAAGCCCTAGGGCTTTCTCAACAATAGTTGCATTAAGGGGCACTTGCACCCTTCTTTCCTGGTCACCAGTCCTTACTATGACCGTGCCTCAGCTCCTATCTTCATCAAAGCTCCTTAAAAAGTCAGTGCACATGCTGTAATCTACAGCCTGTCGACCTTTTTCACATAGTTTCGGAGGTTGCATTTATCCACCAACTCCTTTACTGTCGGCTCTTCCAGGATGGCATCGTCTAAATTCATGGTATGTTTGAATGTGAACTGGCTAAATCCACGTGTCTCAACACTGATCCCATACTTTGTCAGCTCCTCTTTAGTGAATGGAAGTTTACCCCCCTTTTCTTGTCCTACCATGGTAGGTGTTTGTCATCATACCATGCCAATATTAGCGTTGTGAATTGACTCATTACTAACAAAAACCCAAGAAAGAATGCATGTGAAAATTTTCCGTGCTGCTTAAAAGGTATGAAACTTGGAAATAATTCAAAAGCAACATCTATTTCCTCCTTGCATTCTTTCCTATTTAAATTTAGTTGATCATTTTCATCCATCACTACACCTTGCTACATCACTTGGCTTACACCTTGCTACATCACTTGGCTCTCACTTTGCTCCCCCCCCCCCCCCCCCCCCCTTCCTTAAGTTTTAAAGGAATCCTTCCTAGGATTAGCAAGGGAAGAAGGAGGGCTCACATGGACTTTGTGGGGCAAGTTACTTGGCCAACAGCCAAGTATAGAGGTTAGGGTTATATTCAAGCTCAGCATGACGATCAAGTTCACATGGTCATATGGAAGCTTGGATGATATAGGTCAAGACATCATGAAAGATGTCCCAGGAGTTGAGGCAGCTAGCAACGTGCAGTTCCTCTTCCGTAAGGAATTGATCAATGTAAGGTTGGGCTAACACATGGTCATCTAAGTGTATGTTGCGTGTAATGGCCAAAACCCTGAATGAAAGAGGTGCCACATAAGTAGGGTCGTGTTCAATTGTTTTGATTGCCCTTCTTTGCTCGGCATTGGTCATGATGTGGCAACCTTTTTTCTCCCATTAGAGTTGCAAGGCATACCACAGTTGTAAGAACGAAGAATCAGAGCTGGCAAGCTGCGTGAGCTCCTCCAGTTCTTGTTCAGGTGCAGAGTGAGCAGTCTTGCGGTATGAGGTAATTAGTCTTCTAAGAATGGCTTGCTCCTTTGAGATTACTCCATTAGCGATTAATTCGGTGGCAATTTTGGGAAATTTGACGATCATAAATTCGTAGTCTTCCCAAGTGCATGGCAACACATGAACATCAGAAGCAAGGGGGTTGTCGAGAAGTCCTAGGTCAAGTCTCTCATAGCTCCTAGCAAATGTGGTGAAGATGTTATCTAGCTCCTTGATGCATGTCACTACGTCATCTCCTCAGCTCTCAGTAAGATCCTTGGCCACTAAAAGGAAAGATCATCTTTCATACAAAGGCCTAAGACCTGCTCGTGGTGATGGTGCAATTGGGCTAGACAGTGGTGACTCCATTGATGGCGTCACAGATGAGACTTTGCACTCAGAAGCACTTTGAGATGCTGTAGGGGGCTCCGGTGGCATAGGAGGTGTGCTACATTCTATCTAAGCTAGCATGGGGGTGCTCAACTCCTCTAACTTGGATAATTCTGGGGCATCTAGCTTGGGATGATAAATGTGTTGGGATTCCTTAATCACAACCGATGCTGGTCCAGCTTGCCTTGCAGCCTGGGCTGCGTATGTGCAAGCCTCTGTAGCTGGAGTGAGGTTTCTTAGAGTTGAGCCTCTTGAATGTCCACTCTTAGGCACCCATATCTAGAGGTTTCCCTCATAGTATCCTTGTGCTTGCAAGAGATCTTTGGGGATCCATCGCGGCATGGTCGTGCGCCTACGTCAATAGCATGTGAGTTTCCTCTTAGGCTATGACTAATAGTTTTTGCGTTTAGAAGCACGTTTCTGTGGTTTACAAGGAGGTGGCCCTTGTTGTTTTGGCACCCATATAAGCGTGGACTCCTTGGCCTTGTGAATGGCCTTGGCGGGCTTGGTTCTAGTAGCTTGAGCGTGGGGTGAGATATCACATCCCTTCTACCTAGGCTTGGTCATAGGCATGGTCATAAGGGTCTCTATCGATGGCTTTACAATTGTAGAAGGATCAAGATAACCCTTACTAAAAGTAGTCACTATGCGCACATTGCCTATAGCGAGATGGATGCGATCTAAGTTATAGTCCACATTGCAGTTCGTCTCTTTTTAAAAGTGTGACCTAGTAGTGACTTATTACCAGCCCCTTTAGTGTTTGGCAACACATAAAAGAAGACTAGTATACTTTCAGACTCGATAGAGACAGCCACTTTGCATTTTCCTAAGAGTGAGTAAGTGTTGCCCCCAAATGGGCTGAGTTTAGTGTTTTTGGGCTGTAATTTAGGTTGAACAATGCGTGTCCAATGGTCATGCATCAAGATATTATAGTCGGCACCTTCGTCGATCAAGGCATCAAAAGAATACGTCCGTTCTGCAGTGACCGTGATTCGTAGGTAGGCAGGTGCCACTGCTTCATCTTGATCTATCAATTCGGTAATAGTGGCTGCACAAACATTGACAGGGGCTTCAAGCATAGGTGGCTCGTGCAACGGATGGGAAGGAGGATAGTATTTTTTCATGTGACTGCCATTGAAGAAGCCTATTCCTTCACCTTCGAGCATCTCCAATTCAACATTGCCTGTTCTACTAATTGTACGTACTCGAAAAGGTCCTAGTCCTCAAAATTTCATTTTCTGTTTGTGACCCTTCACAGAGTGTAGTAGAACAAAGTCCCCCTGATCAAAGTTGCGCTGTTTGACATGCTTGTCAAACCACATCTTTCTTCGTGTCTTCTTGCAAATTAGAGCGTGGGTGGCTAAGAGTCGAGTCTCTGTGAGACACTCAAACTCCACTAAAGCGGTTGGTCCAAGCCTCTCTTCCCTCCCAATGCTCCTGGGCTACTATCCTTAAGCTAGGAACAAAGAACTCGGGTAGAATGGCCTCCGTTCCATAAGTCAGGGCGTCTATCCTAAAGCTGTCTTATAAGCTGTACGATAGGCCCACAAGGCCGCCATTAATTTGTTATCCCAGTCACTTCATGATGTGGATACCACCTTCATAAGCACGTTGACTAGGATTTTATTCGTGGATTCTGCTTGGCCATTTGCTTGAGGGTAGTAGGGCGAGGACCTTCTATGAATGATTAGGAAGGTCGAGAGCAGGTGGGATATCACTTCATTAATGAAGTGCGTGCCCTGATCACTTACTAGTTCAATTGGACAACCAAAACGTGAAATGACCTGCTCCCACAAGAACTTCACAGTGGTTTTAGCGTCATTCTTCTTAGTGGCTCTTGCCTTTGCCCACTTCGTCAGGTAATCAATTGCCACAATGATGTAGTGTGCATGGGAGTATTGTGCCGCAGGACTGATAGGTCTAATGAAGTCAATGCCCCATTTTTCGAAGGGTTGTTGTGCTATTACGGGGGTCAATTCCATCTTATCCTTGCGCACAGGCACCTTAGTCCTCTGGCACTCATTGTAGTGTTTTACAAATTTAGCAGCATCATGGAATAGGGTGAGCCACCATAGTTGGGATTGTAGCACCTTACGGGCTGTTATATCCCCACTAAAGTGTCCTCCAGCTATTCCACCATGCACTTCTCTCAATACATCGTGCATCTCGTGGTCACACACACATCTACACAACAAACTATCTTGTCCTAGCCTAAAGAGTTGGCTGGTGATCAATTGGTATGGCTGGATCTTTAAGATTAGTCTCCTTAGTCTAGCTTTCTCAATAGGTCTCTCAAGTAGACCATTCTCTAGCACTTGAACTACATCATCGGCCCAATATGGCGTCAGATCAGCTCTAAACAAGTCTCTTTCACTAGACAAGCCAAAGAGATGAGTGTCCGATAGGTCGTCATATATACCTTGTCTAGCAACTTCTCTTGTGGGTATGCGGGACATGTGATCAGCCGCCATGTAGTGCTGCTTTCCCTTACGTACAACCACAGAGAAATCGAATTCCAACAAGAGAAGTAACCATCAAGCTATGCGACTTGTAGTGCATGGCTTGTTCACGAGATAAAGCAAGGCTTGATGGTCAACGAAAAAGATGAAGGGGGTGGCCAACAGATAATGCCTAAATTTCTTTACAACAAACACCATGGCTAACCCTTCCCTTTCTATAGTGGAATAGTTCATCTCTGTTTCAGTGAGCTGCCTACTGGCAAAACTAACGGGGTAATCTAGGTTATGCTCACTAGGCTAGCATAGAACAGCTCCAATAGCAAACTTAGAGGCATCTATGTGTACATGAAACGTTATGCTCCAATCTGGGGCTCATAAGATTGGTGCACTGGTGAGAGCCTTCTTCAACTCTTCATATGCATGCTGGCATTCCTTAGTCCACTTGAATACGATAGCAGCTTGTACAATGGTCTAGAAATCAGTGCATAATTCAGTACAAAGTGTCGATAGTATCCCGTATGGCCTAAGAAACACTGAATGCCCTTGTAGTTAATGGGTGGTGGTAGGTCGACAATAACCCTGAATTTTGAGAAGTCAGTGGCAATGCCATTCCTTGACACTACGTGCCCTAGGATACATCCGTGCTTCACCCAGAACTGGCACTTCAAGGGGTTCAATGAAAGGTTGTATAACCGACACCATTCAAAGACAACTCTCAACTTTTCTAAGTGTTCGGCCCAACTAGAATGCACGCATAAGTCATCTACGAACACCTCTAGCTCATGTCTAAGCATATCCTTGAAGATGGTGCACATTAATCATTGAAAGGTTGTAGGCGCATTCATTACCCCAAAGGGTATAACGATGTAGGCGAATACACCCCACTCCGTGGCGAAGGCAATTGTCGTCAGGGTGCACTTGCACTTGATTATAGTCAGAGAAGCCATCCAGGAAGTTGTAGGCTTCTTTGCCTGCTACCCTCTCCAACATGTGCTTGGTATACGGTAAGGGGTAGTTGTCCCTTTTCGTAGCGGCATTAACTTTCTTGTAATTCACGCACACTCAAATTTTACCATTTTTTTTCATAACGATCACTATAGGTGATACCCAATCCATGTGCTCAATCTCATATATAGATACCGCCTTCAGGAGCTTATTGATTTCCTCCTTCACTGTATGGGCGTGTTTGGGATTCATAGGGTAAGGTCGTTGTTTTGTTGGCACCGCATCTGGAACCATTGGGATATTATGGGTCACAACCCTAGGATTGACTCCTTTAAGTTCTTCCAAGGACCAAGCAAACACGTCGACATACTCTCGTAGAAGAGCAACAAGTTTAGCCTCCTCATCCTTGGTCAAGTCATCAGCAATGAACACAGGTCGAGACTTCTTGCCTTCCCCTGCCAAGTTGACTTTCTTGACCTTGGCAGGCCCCTCAATTGGCTCATTGGTTTGCCCTTGTCTCTTTGCTCCTAGCAGAATCACCACCCTATCACCCTTCTTAAACTTTGTGAAGCGTTTGCGGAGATCATGCGGCTTCTTTTGCCTCTCTGCTTCTGAGTTCTTAGTTAGCTTCCTGGCCTCCTCCTTTAGCCGTCTGTGCCTTAGGTGGGCTGGCAAGTCCCCTTTGGTGTGTCTAACCTTAGAGGGTTTGGGTATTTCAGGATCACTCTCTCTACTGACTTTTGACTCCGAGTTAAACTCACATCCCTTGCTTGAGGAAGGAGTTTTGCTAGGGGTCGTAATTTAGTAGGTGTATCCGTCTTAAGCACTAGAACTACCAATGGTTGCACCACTCCTGCATGCTCATAATCCATGGCTCCTAAGTGCTCCAACCAGGATCTATTGCACTCCATCCGCATGAATCGTCTTTCATTCCAGCCTGCCCTTTCCCTTCTAGGCCTAGAGCCTGCCTTGATCTGTTCGATCGTTCTCCCTTCAGTCTCATATTCTATCGTGTCTAGCTCTTCTTTTCTCTCGTCTCCAATAGAGCGACAGTCCTCGTACTCCTCATCATCAGAGTCTTGCCCCTCTGACTGCTCGTCATCCCCCAAGCTTTCCTCTCCAATCTCCTTTTCGTCAGTGACTAAAGCCCAATTGTATAATAGGTTCAGATCGTGAATTTTGGTCCATTTCCACTCAAGCTTAGCCAAAAGATCACTTAGGGGTTTTAGATTGGCAGCCATGTTCCCTTCAGTTTATTGATCATGTACTCTATGATTTTCTAAAGCTTGAGCTTGTTGGTGGGGATATGGAACGAGACCGGTTTCCCTGGGTTATGTGAGCTTCCTGCCATCATACAGAGTGGCATGATGGGCTCCCTTGCTAGCATTCTTGGGGATTTAGCAGCTTGCCTATATAGCTCTTCCTCATCTGAGAACGATAGGTCAATGGTTGCCAAGACGTGCATCCAATCCCACTCGTAGTCAGGGCAAGGGATGTACTTGGTCAATGACCCATAGGGTTTGCTTGCCTATGCATCACCTTTTAGCATGGTTGCGATAGCATCAAGGTTGGCTGGGGTAGTCCTCTAGGTATCCATCTCAACCCTTACCACTTCTATTCTATTCCCCAAGAAGATGAGATTGTTATCCCAATCTTCAATAACTCGAGTGTTCCTCATCTAGGGTCGGCCTAGCAGTATGTCGTAGTCCACTCCCTTCATGACAATGAAGTTCACGGAAAATTGCACCCCTGCGACCTTCACTGGCCAGTTCTTTAGGACCTCGAATGGTCTGACCTTCATTCCATTGGCCAATGTGACATTGAACCTAGCCGTTTCCACGGGTGGGTTTCCCTAGGCCTGTAGAACTGCGTGGCTCAAGACACTGACACCGGCGCCCGTGTCTATGATTCCTTTTCGTGTTACATCCCCCAAGGCTAAGATAGGTAAGACAGCATGCATCTCAGTGCCTTCCTAGAAAGCATTGACGTGCAATGACCTTGGAACTGAGTGTAGCGTTAGGCTTGGAATCTGCATGATTGCATCCTACTCTTGAAGTTAGCTGCAGTGTGCTCCTCTTTTCCCTCCACCCAGTGCTTTAATTCTTGCCATAAGGAAGGGTACTACCAAAGTAGATCTCCTAGGCTCAAGGTTACTGGCGTGGTTACTAAAGTGGTGAGGAGGTTGCTGGGTGGTTGCCTTCCTCCTTGGTCAGCACTCTTTGGCCATATGTCTTAGCTGACATGCTTCTTCCTGGTCTTGCCTTTGTGGCATCTCATGTGGTGTGGGTGTGTTCCCCGATTGAGGTCACGACGCCGGTGAAACAGGTGTGCTCACACTAGAGAGGTCTTCAATTTGGTCTTCCAGTATGGGCTCTACGTCCTTAAGGTGTTCTTGGGCGTCCTTGACCCACTCCTTGACTTTGGCTATAGCCTCGAGTTGCCGTTTAGGGTGGGGGTATTCCCCTACCTTGGGGTTCTGCTGTCTTAGGAGCTGAGGTCTCTGCCTCTGCATCAGTGACCCTCTTTCCTGTCACTAGCGTTGTAGCTTCCTCAGTCTTAAGGGTAATCTTTGCGTCTATTCTCTTTCTTCTTCTCCTCCGGCTTTTCTTTCCCAACGAGGCTGCATCCATGTTACTTGGCCCAGGCAATGAGATGCGTGCCTCTTTTTTCTGTGCTTGCGTCATGACATGTAGTGGGATGGGCGTATCCTCACTGTCAAAGGTCTCCACACCGAACAGCCCCAAGGGTACTGAGGGCACGTTGGCAGAACTAGTTGATGGCTTCTGTCTAGGACAGTCAGGAAATAGGTGTGTGATTCCACACTCGGTGCATCAAAGGTCAGCTTTGTCCTTGTTTGCATGTTTCATTTTCGGGCAGCATGATGAAATATGGCCTAGATGACCGCAATTCCAACACGAGATTGGATCTTGGCTTGGTCCCCCAAAGCCTCTGCCTCTCCCTCTACCTAGCACTATCACCAGTACTGGTCGATAGTCCATCAGGACTGGATTGCCTTCCTCATCGTAGGATATGTATGGGTTCACGTAGGTCTCCTTTTCACTAGGTTCTTCCACATAGTGAACATGAGTGTCACTCGGTGGATGGGTTACATAGCGCCCTGGTGGTCTGGGTATGCATGTTGGGTTCATCTCTATCTTAGGAGTCTTGCGTCATTTGGTGCTGGAAGCACCAACTGGGCCCCCCTGCCAAAGAGGTTAGGTGGCCTATTGCCTAAGTATGGAGGGTTGTATTGCTGCACATATGGGAATCTCCTTGGCAGTCTGCTATGTAATGCGTCATGACTGAACCTACCACAGTTCGAGCATGGCCTAGATCTAGGATCTTGGCACTCAGCTGGGAGGTGGTTACCGCCACAGTGTATACACTACACATGCGATCACACAGGTTTCCTCATTTGGTCTTGCAATGGTGCAAGCTCCATTCTCACCTCTGGCCTTGGTCAACACTCTTTTCCTTATCATGTATGCTAGAGTTCTCTCTCTCTCCTGAAACTGTTGACCGCTCTGGAGCTCTCTGACTTGTACTATCTCGATTGGGGTTCCTCATGCTTCACTCCCTAAGCTGATCGTCCACCCTTATTGCCTCTTTAAAGACTCTAGCTAACATGGTGTAGAGTGGAGTTACTAGCCAAAGCCTTGTAGAGCTCCTTGCTTCGAATTCCATTTATAAATACGGCAGACAAAGCCTTCTCGTTAGGTCTCTCATTTGCAGGAATCCTCTTCAAGAGGCTACGCACATGATGACATAGTCCCTTACGTCTTCCTTTTCCCTCTGACTAACATTCATCAACCGGACGATGAGATTGTCAGAGTACCCTATCTCAGAGAATCTCTTGATAAAGAGGTCCTTAAGATGGGCAAAGTTCGTGCACTCAACTGCATCTAGACTAGTGTACCAAATTCTCCCCTTATCACCTAAGCACAAACCAAAAGCTTGAGAGCGTCGTGCAAGGTCCATGAGATCGTTTGCTTCGCAAACTTGTTCAAATTTCTCCACAAAGCTATATGCATCATTGCTAGGTTCATACTTGTCTAGCTACTTTGCTACAATAGGGATTCTAGATTACCCCTTTGCCCCTTGTGTGACCCCTAATCCTGAGAGTAATGCAGTGGCTAAGGCTATTGCGCTCTGCTCATCAGCGGATGTATTCTCCATGAGCCACTTGGCTACAAGTTCACTCAACCATAAGTCAGCCTCTACTGCTCGTTCTCTCTCTGCATTTGGCCCTGCTTTGGCTGCACCAGCCAAGGCTAGCACACGCTGAGCCTTTTACATGTCTACATCTTGTTGGAGTTTCCTAGTCTTCTGCTTGTGGTTACAGGCAATTATGCTCTCTAGCGCCTTTCTAATCGCCTTCCTTTCCTCTTCTAGACTTGCTACCACTTCCTCTACTGGTATACCCTGAACTATTGCCCTAGTCAACAAGTCATACTCATTGACTAACTCCTGCACTAAGACTGGGAATTCTCCCAAGTCCAGTTGATCCTCTCCTTGTGTCCGCCTCGTGATCCTGACATTGCTCCCACTTTCAACTCCACAAGGTCATCGATCAATTTGAGTAGCTCCGATCCTCTATGTTGTCACCTTCTGGATCTTCGTGTCCTCTTAAGGTCCTATTAATGGGGCTCTAAGGCACCCAATTATGTTTTGGGATCTTCTCCTAATAGTGGATTCCTTGATGTTATTGAAGGCAGTTGTCAATCTTATTCACAAGTTGTGCTTCGTGCTTTCTAGTGCTCAGTGTGAAAACAGGATTTCTCTTTTCTTGTAGTGCACCTTTGGTGATAAAATCAAAAGTGAGGTGTAGATGTAGGAAATGCTCAATGCAAACTCCACTCTTCCCCTCACATTTGTAGCCTGATATGGCTCTAAGCGCAGGTTCTGGCTAATCTAAGGTATTATTGAAAGTCCATGCTATGTTCTCTATTCTGCTTCAGGGTTGGTTGGTTGGTTACCAAAAGTCAAGTTAAGTTCTAAATTCAGTCCGCTCAGTGTCAAGCTATTTTGGGGTGAATCCTTGGTTATCCTGTCTGGCCTCTGGCTTCTAAGGGCTAAATTGGGTTTCCAAGGGGGGTGAGAAATGTGAATAGGGTGGCTAGGACCATCAGGCAGGTTCCAAAACCCTCTATTTTAAGTTCTGGTGAAGTGGTCCGATTTTGAGACTCGCACAAGGTGGTCCGATTCTGGGAATTAGACGGGCTGGTCCGATTGTGAGACTCGAACAGGCTGGTCTGATTGTGAAAATTAGACAGTTCAATTTCTACTTTGGTCTGATTTCCCTAGTCGGATAGGGTGGTCGACTCCTGCAATAGGACGAGTGGTTCGATTGTGGTGCTAGGACCAATGGTCTAATTTTCACACTAAGAAGAGTGGTCTGATCCTTGCAGGTGGTCCGATTTTGACACTTGGTCCGATTCTAGCAGTCGGACGAGGTGGTCCAATTCTAGCAGTCAGATGATCCGACTCTAGAAATCGGGTGGTTCGATTCTGGGACTCGGACGAGCTGGTCCGATTGTGCAAATGAAGGCCCGTGGGTTGTGCGCGATGATTCAAGTTCAGCGCCTACTCCATGGAATCATCCAGTGCCTTCCAGATAGGTGCAAGACATTGCAAGGAAATGGTAGACATACTTGGAATCACTATGGTGCTCGAATTGAACGGCACTCCAAGGATCTCCATGCAGCTCTCTCTCTCCCTAGCTCTCACGCTCACTCTCTCTCACAAAGCAGAATGTCAAATGTGGTCTTTCCTCATTCCCTGGGTCTCTTATTGCCCCATCCCAGCCTGCTGTAACCTTAGAAGCTAATCCCTCATGCTCTTCCAACCAGAAATTTGAATTTGTGCCCCTATTTCCCTATTTCTAGCAGTAGCAGAACCCTCTCTATTTTCCTTCTTTTTCCTATCCTAATCTTAACGTAATGCAACAAAAATAAAAAACAGAGATGGAGATGGATAGTCCTACTCTAACATTCAACAACAAATCAAAATATTTACTTGATCCAAGGATTAAAACCTCCTAAATCTCCTAACTATCTCGAGCATCGGTTCGGACTGCAAACCCTACTTCTATGCTTGATTCAATACGCGTGGCACTCAAGGCTCGATTCCGTCGATCCCGGCAACGGAACCAAAATGGATGGGGAGCTATGGAGCTCTACCCCAAGACCTATGGACCGCTTATTGATCAAGTGTTTAAAGCCGAGTGGCCATGGCTACCTCTCACATAGCCGACACGCAATGCCTACCTTATGGGTGTAGTGAGCTTACCTTGATGCTCGATTGAGTTCCCTCCTCTCTCTTGCACTCCGGTAGCTCCACGATCCTTGCGGCAAGATCAAGCAACCTCAAGCCCTCTCTGTCGAGCTCCATCCTCCATATTTGCACGAGAAAAGAGAAGAGAAGAGAAGAAGAGAAGATGGGGAACTTCTTCTCCATGATCCCTCACTCTCACACACTCACTCCCTCACTCCCTCACTCTCACTCAATCCCTCACTCAAGCACAAGCAAGAAGGCAAGAAACAAGACAAGAAGAAGAAGCTTTGGCCACACACAAGAATGAGCTTCTCATTCACTTTTCAACTTTATATACAAAACCCTAAATCCCGTTTGGGCAGTCATCCCCTTATCCCCCATGGCCGGCCGTGGCCTAGGCCCTTTTTCCCATTGTCCTTCTATCTTCCTAGCTTCCTTTCCACTGCTCGTCTACATTTACAAATTACATAAGTGAGAGCCCGACGCTCTTTAAATTAAATCATGATGCGCTTGCACTCTTTTACAAAAGTATTGACTTGCGCTTTTTCTTGCATGCCTTCGTCCTCCGTTTCACTTTGTCTTGGCCTTTGTCTTCTACTTTAGCTTTTCCAGATTTTCCACCTTGTTTGTCTGACGATTAACAATTGGCTTACAGTGCCCACTGTTAGGGAATGTGCCTCTGTTTTCTTAGGAAAGATCTGCTTAACAGCCTCTTCATCTCCTGATGTACCATCTGTTACCTCATTGGAGGAGTCAGTTATGACTTCAATGGATGTGGATCCATTGCCTTTTTGTGATCCATACAACTATAACACCACTTTGTTGGGTCCTCAGCCTAGGGTTAGGGTTCCTTTGAACTAGTCCGTCCTGGCTCTTGCTTCAAAAAGCCAAGGTCTTCCCAACATCAGAGGGTATGAGGTCCCATAAGAATTTGATTTGACCACCAGACATGTCAGCCAATAGTCTCTTCCTACAAGGGTTGTTTTTACTTATGGGAGGATGCCCAACGGTTTAATTCTGCTTTGGTCTGCCAATCTGATAAGCCATTGTGTAGGTTGAATTCCTTGCAACCCTAAGTCCTTCATTGTCACATCCGTCATTATGTTTACTGATGAGCCTCCATCAATCAATGTATCTGAAATAAAGCATCCTTCAATCCATACACTAATCTCTGGGGTTCCAGGATCTAGAAAGGCATTAGCCACATCGACTTCCTTTATAGGCTCCGGGGCCTTATTGGTCTTGGTCGTTGTTGAAAGAGCGATCCTTAGTCCACGTCTTCTTGTCAAGATGCTTTTGAATTTCTTTTGGCAACTGGGAGACAGCATCAGCAGCAGCTGTTAGAATGTTAGGTTAGGTTTAAAAGTATCTAGGTCTTTTACCAAGTCATAATCTTTGACAGGATCCACAGGCGTCTCCAGTCTACTGGAGAATGGGGCTATACCCATTTTCAGCTTTCCTTTTTCTTCTAGCAATGGTAGCATCGGCACTTCCTCTGTTTCTAGAAGTGCTTCTATATCATCTATCTCCTGGACCTCTGGTCTTGTTTATGGGATTGTCTCTGTGACTCTCTGTAGCACTATAGTGTTCTGTACTGCACTGTTCTATCCTGTACTGCTTTGTCCCTCTGTTGGCAAGTTGAACTTCACAGTCTTGGCAGGAGAATTATTTTCATTCTGAACAACTGGTTCCTTCTTTTTGGCACGCGTGACAGCAGTAACTTCCAACTCTACCAGATTGGAGGCATGCTCTTGTATCTTTTGTTGGCTATCAGTGCCATTGGCCTTTACAGGGACTGGGCTTGGACAGTCCTTTGCAGTGTGGCCTTCACCTTTGCATCGACTGCATAAGGGCTTGTAATCCACAGATCGTCTAGGGTTTGGAAAATTTGGGGAGATATATCCCTTTTCTCCACACCGATAACATTCCACCTCTAATCTTTGACCACCGCTAGACTGTCGTCCTCTGTAACTTTGAGAGAGAAATCTCCTTGGACCAAAATTAGGACCAAATTCTCTAGGCTTTGGTCCAATATCCTGTTTTGTCATTTTGGATTCTAGCAAGTTGAATCTTGCATTTTCATCCTTCTGTCTTCGTTCATGCATCTCTTTCAAAGAGCAAATATCCTCTGTATGGTTCTTTCACAAACAGTAGGAACAAAAGGCTCCAGGAATGGTTGGTTTTCGGGTACATTCAATGGCTAAATGTCCCGCTTGATGACACTTTCTGCACCATGTATTAGAGCGCGTCACATCTCTTTCAACACCCACAAGAGTGAATATATTGGTGGTATTCACCTTCAGCGTTTGTAGTTGCTTTGTAATCACATCCATAAGCTCTTTCTTGATACTTGCAATTGAGTTGGATAAGTAGTCCTTCAGATTTTCACCTCCTGAAGTACTTGTAGTAGGGTTCTGGAAAGCTTCTGTAATTACTGCATACACTGGTTGGGTTGATCCAGAAGGTCCTCTATTCTAATTTTGATTTAGAGCTCCTATTGAGACTTGGGATTGTTGATTCCAATTGGTAGGGTTCCGCTGTTGTTGAGTCGCCATTGAAGGAACTGTTTGAGGCCACTGTTGTTGTGGTTGAACCATCATTTGAGGTACTGTCGTCTATGGTGACCACAGTGGATTAGGTGCATTATATTGCGGCATTGTTTGCATCTGGGGATAGGGGTAGGGAACTGTCCCTGGGACTACATTTGGTAGGCATACCATTCCTGGCATGGGAGAAGGTAAGACTCCTCTTCTTGGAGTCATTGATAGCCTTGCTTTAACTTCGTCATACAATCTTGCACCTTCCACTACAGCTTGCAGATTGACTAGTCTTCTCAATTTCACAAACTTTCAAACTTTTGGTTGTAGGCCTCTGAGAAACACTCCTTTCTAAATGCCTTTGTCCAAATGATGGTTAGTCCATCTCTTTAGGATGGATTCCATTCGCGAGACATAAGCTTCTACTCTTTCTTCAGAGGATTGACTTAAGTTCATGAACTCCTCTCGCATCCGCTCTTCAAAACCTTCACGCCTGAATTTAGTGAGAAAGGCTAACTTCAGGTCATCCCATGTGACAAAAGTTCCTATTGCTTGTCTCTCATACCACTGAAATGCTGCGCCTTGAAAGTGGCACGGAATATTGCTAACCAATGCTTAGGGGTTCTGGCATTGTTAGCCACACATGCTACCATGAATTCTGCTACATAAAGATCAGGTTCTTCATTGTACTCTCCTTTAAAAATTGGCAATGGGACTACATTTGCTAGCTTGTCATCAATATTTTCAGGACGAATCTGACTAGGAAGGGGACCTTGAGTCGCCATGGGACTTCTGTAAAGAGTGCTTTTAGAGTGTCAAAGGAGGCTTCTGCTGCAAGCTCGTTCTCAGCTTTGATTTTTGCCTTCTCTCTTCTCACGTACCTCTGGACTCATTCTAATGCTTGCCTCTTGATTGTGTCATTCATCAGGGGGTTGGCTCCAACCAGTTGGTCTGTACTCACAGGATAGTATCAAAGAGGGCTTCAGTCTCTGGGGGATTCTCTAGCCAACATCTCTTCTACTTCTCTCTTTTCAACATCTCTAAATTCGGCTTTCAAACCACTATAGAGGGGGAGATATTCCATTCTGAAAGTATCAAAACTCATTCTTCTAAGGATCGTTGTTGTGCTATTATAATAATGCCAGCTTCTGAGGGTTTCAACAGTGTATGTTGTGAAAAACACTCTGTCTACCAACTTCCAGTGGGTTGCTAATTGGACAAACAAAAGATTATTAGTGCACCAAGCATCCAACGTATCTTGTTGTTGAGCATCCATGAACAAATTCCAACTCTTTTCCTTCTTGTTTTCGTGAACCTCCACAGACCATGACTCCTGAAGCTTCTTTACAATTTCCCACTTGATGATGTTTGGAAACTTCTCAATGAATGCTAAATCTTCCATGGATGGTCATTCTCTCTGTTTCTGCTCTTCAGTTTGTTCCCAAATAGTTTGCCACCAAGATGCAAGTTTCTGCTACTTCAACAGGAAGAGGAAACAGTCCACCACATAGAGCATGCATCATGATGGTAATATGTTTCTGCCATTGTGGGATGGAATTCTTGTGGAAAGTGGCTTTGATAATGAGAATCTCCAACTCTTCAGTGGAGGAAGGAACTTTGCAAACATCCATTGAATTCTCCTCTTCTTGGCAATGCCATTTCCTTCATTTTCAGCCTCTTCTAATGCTTGTTGATGGCAAGTTTCCTCGGCTGCGCACCAAAAACATGGTGCCCTAAGAGGAACACCAAGGAAAAGGGAATTCTACTACAAGAAAATATATCTTGTAACATCAACAAGCTTTTATTTCATTCTTTTGATGACCAAAACAAAGAAAACAACAAATCTTCACGCAGCATCATAGTAGATATCTCCCACGGATTTGATAGAATCAACCATAATCTTCAACATCTTCATAGAATCCATCAATAGAACAATCATAAAAGAATACACAATTTTTGAATGAAAATAAATCACATAGTATTCCTCTTCAATGTCTTCATGGTTTTCTCTCTTAATCTCTCATATATAGTTACACTATTTTGATAGAATTGACTATCTCTGGCTCTCTCTCTCTCTCTCTCTATCAATAGTACATCATCTCCTCACTGCAATACTCTCTTAATGACTCTCAATAATCCTTCTTAGGTCATGGATGCACCTCCCAAGAGGTATGTCTGATGTGAAGAGGCACCAGAGCCACTACAGTGTCTCTTCATAGCTCACTATTGTCACCGTCACTCAGTCTTCTCTTCAATCTTCAGCAACTGCTTCTTCCATTTGTTTTAGCTCTTTTGAAATTAGATTCATCCTTTCCAAAGGTTAGAAAACTTTTCCAAAGTCACATATACATTCTACAGAACACTTACAAAAGTTCTACAGAACAGTAGAGTACAATACTAGAGCAGATATAGAACAGTTACAGAGCAGAGACAGAGGCTCTACAGAAGGTTTACAGAGGTTTACAGAATGTCATCAGAACCTCATAACTCATACTAAAACCATTCCAAACTATCAAAAACTATTCAATAGGCTTTCAAAAGATTTTAATCTTCATGAATCATCAATCCATGCTTTATAAAGAAGAAAATCAGAACAAAATAGAAGCTATACAGAAGGTATACAGAACCAATGAGAACCTCAACAGAACCTATCAGAACATTACAGAGCTTCATATCTCTACTAAAAATCATCATGTACTTCCAAAACATAATCAATATTATCCAAAACACTCTCAAACACTTCCATTATCAACTATACATCACTCTAAATCCATCAAAAATCAATCATTCAGATCTCAAAAACAACAAAAATCAGTCAAAAATTCAGTCTTTTTTCCACTCTCAACAATCAATGAGGGAATGTCAAAGGATGAGAGAGAATATTCTAGAGAGAAAATATGCTGATCTTTTATCACCAAAAGTAGCCAAAATTTGCTACCATCCCAAAAAACAACCCTATGAGCTATCACTTGCTACTTGATGGTATGAAAATGATGTTGACAATTAGCTTTGTCACTAGTCCCTATTTTGCCAAGAAATGATGTCAAACAACCTGGTCTTCACCTCCATAGTTAGTTTGAAGACCAATTTGTACCCAAATTGTAATACAATCAAGGACCAAATTGATTCTTAATATACAAATTTATATCCAGATTGTGCACAAATTTTAGCCCCAATTTATGCCCAAATTTAGTATCCTCAAGGAGAAATTTGATTCATATTGATGCTAAAGGATATCAAATTCCATATCTAAGTGTAATTCAACTTATAGTAATACAAGATATAGAAATACCATAAGGGGTGCTAGTTGTTGGGGCCAATTGGATGTTGACTATCCAATAGTAATTGCTAAATTATAAATTTCATACTTTTGAATTTTATTGCTTACTATAGAATGGGTTGAATCATGTCAATTGCCACCCTATCCAAAGGAAGGTTGGTTTCAGTTTTGATGTCCAACTGAGTTCCAACCTTGATGAGCTACTAATGCACAAATACTAAAAATTATTATAGCAGGTGGAAGAAAGGGTCTCATTAAAGTCAATGCCCTTTTACTCAACACAACTCTTTGCCACAAGTCTTGCCTAACAATGATCAACACTACCATTTGGCTTAAGCTTCTATTTGTAAACTTGGCTACTCTACCAATGGCCTATAGCTCACGTATATAGTGGATATGCATTCAAGGTACTATTTATTGGTAGTATGTTTCCATGAGGTCACTATTTAGTGTAATAGCCAATGTAGTTGGTATATAGATATGGGTATAGTCTTTACCATGGCTTTGGCATGATAATACATTTTTATTAGTTATCAATAGTTTTTAACTGAGTTTTATTGGACACTAGTGTTAGATAATGCCATTGAAAGTACATCCATGACTTACGCTCAATTTATGCTTTCTTATGGTTGCATGGTCAGAACACATTTGATTTTATAGTTAATGGGTGCATCTCATGTGGATTTGATAGGGTTTATCATTAATTCTTGGTGAACTATGACTTAGATATGTTGATTAGACAAGAGAAAAATAGCAATAACTTTGGATGTGCAACTTCAAATAGGACAAATGAGGTGTCTAAAGATAGAAAACACTTTAGACCATTAAAAACCCAATTTGATGAAGTCATACCAATTACTTTTACTACATAAATTTATTACAACAAGCTAGTTGTCATGTCCTACATTCAAGAGTCCTCTTGAAGAAGCCATGGAAAGTTATCCAAATAAGTGGATAGTTGCCAAGTAGACTCTTTCAATGGTAAATCCTTCCATTTGATAAGATATTCGATGAGAGAATAGGTGAAAAGAATCGTCTCATGCTTGCAAATAATCTTTTCATGCTTACAGATGATTAAACCATCCTCATCAATGGGTGACAACTCTTGAAGCACTTGAATTTCAGGTCTCAAGCTCAATATTACACTTGTCCTATTGATTTAAAGAAACAATATGGTATGAGGCCTCAAAGTTTCATTTTCTTAGGGCATTTGAGAGAGTACAAGAGAACCATGTCACCTTTGTTAAAGGATAGTTGTTGTATCTATGACTATTTAACTAGGCCTTATGTTAGGCATTTTCAGCAAGGAGGGCATATATGGCCAAAAGATAGATTTCAATCAAGTGTTCAAACTCCACAAGGTAGGTGGTGTTGAGATTTCAAGCTCATTATCTTGTGTGTATCCGACAGTGTCTTAGCTGTGTCTAGTTGTACATGTGTGGGACATTTAATAAGTCGGGCTAGTCAATGTGACCTAACCAAAGTTAGTCTTGGTTAGTGAAACCTAGTGTATAACTTACTCTTTAGTAAGTGAAGAAGTACAGTGGAATAATGAATAGAAGGATGAGAGCATGACTGAGCTCTCACTTGGCTCTCCTCTCTCTCTCTCTCTCTCTCTCTCTCTCTCTCTCTCTCTCTCTCTCTCTCTCTCTCTCTCTCTCTCTCTCTCTCTCTCTCTCTCTCTCTCTCTCTCTCTCTCTCTCTCTCTCTCTCTCTCTCACAACATGGTATCAGAGCCATCTTGGATGGGCTCTCTACAGCTTATCAAAGTGAAGAAGATTGAAAGATTGAAGAGATAGGATCTATGTGAAGAGGAGCAGGCTGCCATTGTTCATGCTGAGTAAGTATCATGACATTTATGTTTCTCTTTGCTATTAGAGTGTGCCTGGGTCTTGTCTAGAGCACTTGGAGGCTTCATTGACCACATTAGAGAGAGCAATGATCATAAGTCGGCTGGAGGTTTACCGAAATACATCCAAAGCTACATTAGGTGATTGTGCTTGTTGTCCAAACTCTTCCCCATGGATGTTAATCAATGAAATAATCACTAGTCAAGTGATCTACAGCTTGCATACACAATTTGGAAGGTACTTGATGGATCTGACATGGCAATGCATTGATGGAAGCTCAATTTTAAGGTTATGCACAGGTACATAGACCTAGAATAGAGAATGAACTACTATAAATAGTGAACATACAGCATACACTAGATCTTGGTTGAAGCATTGAAGCCATCTGACATGCATTATTGGCTCCATTGAAGTGTAGATACATCTTGAAAGACATACGTATTGTGTCTTATGCATTTGAGCTGCAATTTCTTGAAGAAAATACTTAGATCTAGAAGTATATGATAGTCTAAAAACTGTGGACAACAAGCGCTTATTGGTCTTGAAGTATTACATAACATTGTTTAGCTTGTGTCAAGTGTATGACATGGCATATGTCTACTGAATGTCTAGAGGACTGAGATGAGCATTTAATTCTCATGAAAGATGAATTTTGAAGCTGAAAATAAATGTATTGACATTGTATTGGCTGGTTACAAATAGGGAATGCATTCTATGACATTTTTGGTTGAAGACAGAGTGTCTACGGTTGTCTATATGGTCATGTATTGACCCCTACACTTGATAGCATATGTATGAAGTAATTTGAGGACATTTTTGGAGTTGGATGAACTTGCTTTAACTTAGTATTGGCTAACTGCAACCTGCAAGCAAGGTATTTAACACTTGTACTTAATGTATATGCACTGAACTGTGCATGCATGTTCATGTATGGACTCCTACATGTACTAGCAGATGTCAAAGTTTTTGGAGCATGTATGACATGTATATATCTCATGTTTGGCCTTGAAAGAGTTGCTGGTCATTGACAGTCTGCATATTTTAGATTGCATGTTTGGTTGACTACAGTAAGGTGTCATGATACAGAGTTACAGCAACTACATGGTCTATATGTTGACTGATGTACCTACAGGTTATGCCACATGGTTGTGGATGGTCTTGAGAAGTTAATGGACTGAAATACCCTAAGTACAGTAGAACATTAATTGCAAAAAACTATCATAAACAATCAAAAAATCCAGTTGGTCAATTAGACTTGTTGGCTTGCAGGAAGTCAGACATTGACTGGCCATTGTCTGTTACAATATGGCAAATGTAGATAGAACCGACAACATAACCCAGACAATGGGGGGAAAGCTAGATAATGATAATTATGCCATATGGAAGTTCCACATGGAGAAATTCTTGATAGGTACAGGATATTGGGACTTGGTGACACGTCTTGAAGCTGAACCTAAAATTCCAAAGAGGAATCCTACATCTAATCAAAGATGAGCGCACTGAGCTTGGTTGAAAAGAGCTCACAGGGTGCTACACTAGTTATCTTTGTGTATCTTGGATGATATGGTAATGCAGATCATGAATTGCAAGTCACCAAGCAGATGCATGGAAAATATTGATCAATTACTATGGCACAACTACCAGTGCTAGAAAGATACACTTAAAGTAGAAATTCAACAACATGGAGAGAAAAGGTAGATCTATATAGGATTATGTCACAGAGATTAAGATGATTGCAGATCAGTTGGCATCCATTGGCACATAGGTTGAGGATGAAGACATGGTTGCAGTGACATTAAATGGCTTGGGATCTAAATATAAGTCATTTGATACTTCCATCTCTATGCTAGCTGAAATGGTAGATTTCAATGAGTTGGTTGCATTGCTTATTCATGAGGAAGTTAAACTAGGATTGGATACAAGCTCTAGTAGTTCCAAGAGCAAGGATGTTGTCTTCTATTTGAATCAATGCAGCCATGGCAGTTGTGGTAGAGGTTATGGTTCTGGTAGAGGAGGCAAACAAAATGTATCTTATGTAAATAATAACCAACACGGTTCAAATGCAAGAGGAGGTGAAAATTTCAGAGGCAGGGGGAGATCTAGCCCTAGAGGCAGAGGCTCTTGGTAGCAGTAGCATCCATCTGAAAATCCTAATAAGGGTAAGGATTGTCACTACTATGGAAAGTACGGTCATATTGCCAAGGATTGTTGGAAGAATCAAGGCAATCAAAAGGGCAAGCAACATGGTCATTATGCATTGTCTAGTTAGAAAGATGATGCTTCTAGGGATAAACTATTTGCCATGACATATGTGAAAGGCACGGCTGCTGAGAAGTCTACTGAGGATGTTGTTTGGTATATTGATTTGGGGGCATTGAATCATATGACCCCCCATGGTGACTAGTTTATTGACATGGTGCCTGAGAGGAACGGCTATGTATGCACAGGGGATGACACGTAGCATAGCATTGAACATAAAGGCAAAGTGCCTCTGGTAATCCATGATGGCAAGAAGAGGAAATTACATGACGTATTGCATGTCCTATCAATTACTAAAAATCCATTGTCTATGCACCAGATGACCGAGTAGAATTTTTAGGTTAGGTTTAATAAGCATGGTTGCTTCATTGAGGAGTTTGGTAATCATTGCAAATTGATTGCTCATGGTCATAGGAATGGCAAGATGTTTACTCTTGATGCCACTTTGCCATAGTTGAGATCAGCCATGTTTACTCGTGGCTCTGGCATAGTTAGAGATTTAGAAATATGGTATACGAGAGTGGGACATGTTAATTTCAACGGCTGCAAATGATGCAAAAGAAACAACTTGTTACAGATCTACCCAAGTTTGCTTACATGGATATTGGTAAAAACAGTCAAGGTTGCCATTTGTCAAGCATGTAAGAAATAGTAAGCGATCGTCGCAGTTAGTTCACTCTAATGTGTGGGGGCCAGCCCATAATGCATCTATGGGAGGCTCTAAGTATTATGTGACATTCATTGATGACTGCAGTTACTATACTTGGGTTTATATACTGAAAAAAAAGGATGAGGTTTTGCTCTTTCGCAGCAATTTAAGCAGTAAGTGGAAAAGGAATTTGATTGCTATATCTCTTGTTTGAGATCTGACAGTGGTGGGGAGTATGTGTCAAATGAGTTTGACAATTTTTTGGCTAAAAATGGTGTATGTAGGCAGCTTACATGTAGCTACACTCCACAACAGAATGGGGTAGCTGAACGGAAGAAAAGGGTCTTAATGGAAGTTACGCATGCAATGATGAATGAGAAGAAGATGCCGCTCTATTATTGGGATGAGGCTATTATGAAAATCATGTATATCTTGAACAAGACTCCCACTGCAAGTATTCATGATATGACACCATTTGAGAAGCTGTATGGCTACAAGCCTAATATCATTCACATGAAAGTATTTGGTTGTCTTGCTTATGTGCACATCCATGATGAGAAGAGGAAGAAGCTGGATCCGAAAGCACATAAGTGTGTCTTTATTGGTTATTCATAGGAGAAGAAGGCATATAAATGCTATGATCACTCTACTAGGGAGACACTAGTGAGGAGAGATGTTATCTTTGATGAGATGGCCTCTTAGTATGCATCATCGGCTGCAATGCCATCAGATATGTCTTCTACACATGTTTCTATAGTAGATTTGCAACAAAGTATTGCATTGACATGCCCTAGTGGTACGACAATATTTGCATGGACAGGGAGAATGCGGAGCTTCATCTTACCATCCATTGACACCAGTATGCTAGTGAGGGGGCGATATGATGTGATGGACAACAAAGGGAAAGAAAAAGTCATTGAGGATACATCTCGTGTGATGACACCTAGCAAGATGACTTCACTCAAATGACAGTTTAGACTGTGAGCTTGGTATTCTGACTGTGTGTACACCTAGCACTAGGCAAAACATGTACATTCCACCTTATGAGAGAGGGGAATTGAGTAGTGCACCATAGCTTAGACACTTGCAGAGAGTCAAGTACCATATGGATAGGCTAACTTATAGTGGTTATTCTATGAAACATTATTCTTACATGACAAAAGTGACAGAGGTCAAAGAACCTACTACATATGCTGAAGAAGTGATGGATAAAAATTGGTGCACAACTATGGATGAGAAAGTATCTGCCTTGGTTGAAAATAGAACATGGGATCTTGTACCACTGCTAGAAGGAAAGAAAACCATTGGTTGCAAATGGTTCTACAAGATTAAATGCAAATTGGATGGCAGTGTAGAGAGGTATAAAGCTAGACTAGTTGCTAAGGTTATGCCCAATAGTATGGGTTAGACTATAAGGAAACATTCAGCCTTGCTACTAGGATGGAAACTGTATGAACAATGATCGCATTGGTTGCTACTAAAGGTTGGAAATTGTAGTAGATGGATGTTAAGAATGCATTTCTCAATGGTGATTTAGTAGAAGATGTTTATATGGATCAGTGTAGAGGCAAGCGCAAGCTCAATCGCCAAGACCCACAGATCGCTTATTGTTCAAGCATTTCAAGCAAGCACTAATAGCTACCTCTTACATAGCCAATGCGCTATCACTCTCTATGAGTGTAGTGAGGTTACCTTGATTCCTGATTGAGTTGCTTCCTCTCTCAAGCACTCCACCAATAGCTCCATGATTCTTGATGCAAGCTCAAGCGTCCTCAGACCTCCACCTCCAAGCTCCATCCTCCATAGCCACAAGTGAGACAAGAGAAGAGAAGGCAAGAGGCAAGAAGAAGAAGAGAGGAGATGGTGGAGAGCTACACCTCCTTGATTCCTCACCCTCACACACTCACTCCCTCACACTCTCACACTCCCTCCCTCAAGCACACATAAGCAAGCAAAGAGAAGAAAAGGAGAGAAAAAGAAGAGTTCACTTTGCCACACACCAGAGAATGAGCTCTCATTCATCTTTTGAACTTTGTATAAAAAGTCCTAAATCCCATTTGGGTGGTCATCCCCTTCTTACATGGCCAGTCATAGCCCAGGCCCTTTTCCATTGTATTCCTATCTTCCTAGCTTCCTTCCTACCGCCCATCTACCTTTACATTTTGCATGGGTGAGAGCCCGACACTTCTTAAAATGAATCGTGGTGCACCTTGTGCTCTTTTACAAAAGTGTTGACTTGTGCTTTTTCTTGTGCACCTTTCTCCTTGATTTAGGACTTTTTTTCACTTCTTGTGTTTCCATATTTTTCTTGGTGTACCTTCATCTTCCGTTTCACTTTTTCCTTGGCCTTGTCCTCTACTTTAGAGTTTCCCAAATTTCCACCTTGTTTGTCTGAGGGTTGTGGACATACCGTGTTGAGGATGTGTTGGAGGGATTTCTGGAACTGGAAGGCTCTTGATGTTGGAATAAGGCCTAGTATTGGAGGAATTTATGGAGCTGGAAGGCCTTGGCATTGGGTATGATCCCTGGTGTTGGGGGGATGTTGAGGGGCGGGTCCATCTTTGAAATTCAAAATGGTGTTAGATGGGTCTGCACTGGGAGGATGGCGTGTGGACAGATCCTTCTTTGAAATTTAAGATGGTGTTATATGGATCCATCAT
Organism: Lygodium microphyllum; assembly: GCF_053477565.2. Classification (NCBI taxonomy): domain Eukaryota; kingdom Viridiplantae; phylum Streptophyta; class Polypodiopsida; order Schizaeales; family Lygodiaceae; genus Lygodium; species Lygodium microphyllum. The sequence continues at coordinate 22,546,202 of NC_141149.1, read as the reverse complement.
TTAATCTTGTGGCTGAGTTCGCTTGTGTTGTTCCAAATGAGCTTCTTCATTCACTTTTTGATCAGGGCTGTCGTATCCACCTCTTGCTTGGGTGCACTTTGCCGGATGGCACGGGGCATGGGATGGGGAGTGCATTGCATGGATGATGGGGTCTCTAAAGCTGGTTGTGGGGCCTTTGCTTGTACCTAGAAAGAAAAGAAGGTGCACTACCTGGGGTGTGTCTGCCGCCTAGCTGTGGAGTGTGTGGTGCCGATGCTTGTGGAACTGGGAGATGAGTCTACCTTGGGCAAGCCCTTGCTGGTGCCCCACACTTGAGGACCCAATTGGTGTAGATGGAGGGTGCAGTGCATGTAGCTTAGGGTGACTGGTCTAACCATATAAAGTGGTACCTACCTAGGTGTGTCCTGCCCTTGTTGTACCCTAAGCATGTGTTGTGGGGGGTGGGGCTAGGTATGAAATTGCTAGGTGTAGTGATTTGTGGCATGCAAAGTGATTCTCTCTTTTCTTTTTTCTTTTTTTGGATACTCGGAGTGCTCTCAAACTCTACCCTACAAATGAGTTGTGAGGTGGTCTTTGGGATTTAGTCAAGAAAGTGTGGCTTTGCAAGTATTCCTTAATGTTAGCCCTTGCATTGAGATGTATGGTTGAAAAAAAAGGGTGGTTGCACCTCATAAATTGGTTATCATTCATGTCTTTAAGGATCCTCATGCAAAATGAGGAAAGCAGGGTTGCCCTCATCATGAGCCTAGCCATAGCACAGTTATCTATTCCTAGGTTAATGTCAAAAAAAAGTGGGGGAGATGGGCTTTCTTAGCTACTGGCTTTTGTTTAAGTAGAAACCTAATGATCCTAAGGTAATTACAAGTGGTTATGAAGGATGGGTCTAGGCAGGAAGAGAAATCCTGAGGAAGCGGTTAATAGAAGGGCGCAAGTCCCCTACTCTAAAGGTCATGCATTCCTCGAGAGTTGCTACATTGACATTGTAGATCTTTGGAAAGTCATACCTGCCATGCACCCCCTATCGTAATCCACTCCATGTTTGCAAGGGTATAGCATGTAGGCGGGATCATTCCGTTCTTCCTGTAGCATGCTGCAAAAAGCCATCCATACATCAAAATTGGTGTCCCAAATCCTCCTCCGCCACTTTGGCTACGCCTCGTAGCCTTGGACAGTTTTGGGAACCTAATAGATCATGTCCTACTAATAGTTTGTGGGATCACGCCTCCATTGTGTGATGATGATACTCCCTCCTCGATCCATCGGTTTGCTAGTAGAGTATTGCCCAAATGAATGATTCTTTCCACTACTTCCACGGGTAATACTCAGCTTAAGGCCCGTGGGTAGAGGAAGGAGGACTCGAAGGGTTGGGATTGGAGCTCGTGTTGTTGCTAGATTGTCAGCTCGTGCAGCCAGTTAACGGGGTGGTGATCCTCACATGGCGGCATATGGGCTCATTAGGCTTAGTTTAAGGCCCATGGGTAGAGGAAGGAGAACTCGAAGGGTTGGGATTGGAGCTCATGTTGTTGCTAGATTGTCAGCTTATGCAGCCAGTTAACAGGGTGGTGATCCTCACATGGCGGCATATGGGCTCATTAGGAAGCTGCTATGGCCATGCCTGTGCACTCTGCTAGGCTTGTTCCACAAGTTCCAGTCTTCTTCTTCTTGCAACAATAACATGCTCGGGAACCTGGGTACCCTCAGGCTCTTTTGGGGGTAGATTCGGTAAGGGCGGACTGGCCTCTCTTATTTGTGGTTCTTCTTTGAATGCTTGCTTGAGGTCAAGCCCTTCCTCGGTGTCTTATTCCATAGAGATTTGGATTGGGGGTGGGTGGGGCTGCTCTTGTTCCTCGAATCTAGGCTCTATGAGCTGGAGAGGCCGGCTTGTTGCAAGTAGCTACGTTGCTCCTCCTTGGTTATGCCCGTGTTGGTTGGAAGTGTGCACTCTTGCAGGCCATATCTTAAAGCTCTGATTGTCAGTTCCACCTTCCTCCTTAGTCTCTCCACCAAGTCCTTGCCTTCAACTTGTGTGACATGAAACATAGTGCTAAAAAAGGCTTGCCTCTACATGTTGGAGCATGCTTCAATGGCCTCAGCTCTAGACTTTATGAGCACCCTCTCACATTTTGATACTGCCAAGTGCTCTGTCAGTCCCTACACTCTTTCAAGGTTTCATTCCTCCCACTAATGTGCCTTTTCTTCCATGTTTTCCTTACCCTTCTCCATATCATGAGACATCATCATTACCACTTGTTGCTACTCGCTCCAGATTTCCATCATCTGGGTCTTCTCTTTATCCTGGCAGTTCAATTGCTCCTTGGCTATCCTCCTACCTTGCTCAGCCACCACAAAGTACTATTGGTAGGCTTCTGCGATCCGTTTTGATAGATCTTCATTGGTTTGCATGCAACTTTCAAGCTCTGCCGCCCGGTGCAACTTCCTTTCGGTCATGGCCATGGCCATTAGTGCCTCCACCTCCTCCCAGGCATTCTTCAGGTCGTCTTGTAGGCTTCTTGTGCCTTTGTCAATGGCCTCGTCCCTCATTTCTGACATGGCTTCTATTTCTCTCTCCAGTCTTACTTTCTTTTCCATTGTCGACCACAGCTGGAATATCAGAGCATCCTCCTAATTGGCATCGTTATTTTGGTGCCTAGTCTCCTTCTTACGAGCTTTCCTGTAATTATGCATGCATAGCTTCCACCCGTGCCATTCACTGCTGGAGCTCAGCATGTTGTTGGATGAGCCACTTGTGGTCTCGCTCCTCCGCCACTTAGTCTTGGGCTTCATCCTCTAGTCTTTGCCTTGGGTGATTTTCATTTTCTTGAGCCTTCTTTTCTTGGGTACTGAGTTGCTCTTTCAAGCTCCAAATTTCTTTTTGATGCTCAAAGGCTTGCCTTGTCATCTCTAGTCGTAGGGCCACGACAACCTCTCTTTCGGCCTCTAGCTCCACAACAGCGTCCTTCTTCTCTTCCTTGGCCCTCTCTAGTTGGGCTAGGAGTTCAGCCACATAGGCGTCATAGTTTGCAGCTGGGGCATTGTTGGCAATGCTATGGTGGATGCTTCCTGATTTTGCCACTCGGGGTCTTGCCTAGACTCGCGTCCACCGCAGATAACCTTTTGGCTCTTTCCCCTGGGGCATCATTGGCAATGTTGCGGTGGATGCTTCCAGCTTTTGCAGCTTGGGGTCCTGCCTAGACTCGCATCTGCCATAGACAACCTTTTGGCTCTTGCCCCTAGTGCCATTTCTTGTACTTTTGTGACCAAGAATTGCATCATGGACATGAGTTGAGTGGTGTCCATGGCAGAGGTTTCCTCTTATGTGGTGGAGGTGGTGGTGGTGGTTTGAGGTGTGAGGGTTGAAGAGGGAGGGGGTGCAATGGGGCCTTATCCTTCCCCGCACTGATTGGGACCAGTTCAGCACAGCCACTTGGTTTGCCTTCATGCCGTGAGCTCAAGGTGGCCATTCCTCTAGAACCGTAGGTCTCCTCTATAGACCTGTGCATGGCCTTCGCCATGTCTTCATCTTCCTTTCTTTTTAGCTCTTTTGTCTCTCTCTTGGCTCTTCTCTTTCTCTCATCTTCGGCCCTTTTGGCCTTCCTCAACTCAGCCCATTCCTCCCTTGTCATCATTTCTTTTGTTTCCTTTTGTAGCTTTGATGGGGTTTCCTTTGTCTGTGCCTTCGGCTCTCCTTGGCTGGATTGCTTCTCCTACTCTTCCTTATCACTTATAGTCCTTTCACTTGACTACACCTGTTCATGGTGAGACAATCGGTCAGGGGTTTCCCCTACTCCTTTTCCACCTTCCTCTATGTCTTTCAAGGCCTCCTAGATGATGTTCATTAGGATCCCACCGAACCTAACGATGGATGCTTTGGAGGAGGACTTTTTTTGAGCTAATCTTGCTATGGAGGTCAGGGATTCTCCTCCTACTACCATTCTATCAGTGGTCAAAGCTTTTGCTGAGCTTTCAATAGTTTTGTGCATAAAAGTGTTTCAAACTATTTTGTCTGGGGATCCTGTTGTGATGCTCTCCAACAACGGCACCCTGATTCTTTTCATAAGGGCATTGTACCTCAGATTGGAGAAGAGAGTATGGACCATATTTGCCTACAGCTTGATCTTAGGATTTGGAATATCCGCTAAACTTATCCTATCCACTGTGCGTACGACAGCCTTGTTCATCCCTATCATGTTGTACATGTCCCTCTTTGGGTGTCACTTGGTCTTGCTAGTTAAGCCTAGGGCCTTCTCCACCACCTTAACGCTCAATTCCACTTCTACTTGGTGGGCTTCTTCCCCTTTCCTGATTGTCACCATGCCACAATTCCTTTTGGCATTGAAGCTCCTCAGAAACTCTATGCATTTTTCATAGTTGACTGCCTGCCCAACCTTTTCTATGTACTTCTATAGGTTGCACTAGTCCAGCCCCTCGTTTTTACTGTCAAGCCATACTTAGCTTGCTCTTCCTCTGTGAATGGAAGCTTGTTGCCTTTATCTTGCCCTACCATTTTAGGTTCATGTCATATATCATGGTTCACCATTAATATTCCTAAGACATTTTATTACTAGAAAATAAACAAGAATTAATCATGCTTTTATGGCAAGAAGAATATGCTTTAAGCAAAAAAAAGAATTTTCCCTTGAGTAGTTCTATTCCTTTCCAAGATCTTATGACACTTTTCCCTGATTTCACCTTTCTTCACCTTTACCCCCTCCCCCCTTGGGAATGAGAAGAATTCTTCCTAGGATTGGACATGGGAGAGGCAAGATAGTTGAGGTGTAGAGTGCTATTTACTTGGGCATCAACCAATTATAGAAATCAAGGTTGTATTCCAATTGGGTATGATGGTCCAGATTATGAGGGCTAATGCATACTTGGGCAACGTAAGTCAAGACATTGGTTAAAAAGTCACCCGAGTTGATGCGGCTAGCCACATGTAGCTCTTCTTTGGTAAGGATATGATCAATGTAAGGATGGGCCAAGACCTGGTCATCTAGGTATTTGGATCGAGTGGTGGCCAAGGCCCTAAATGAGGTTGGTGCTATGTAAGTCAGGTCATACTCAGCACGGGGGGTTCACTCATAGTAAAGAAGACATGTCACTTGCGTGCAAGGACTTCTAAAAAAACCCCTATTTATGATGCTTGTAAGACTAATATACCTTCTTACTTAATCTTATAAGATATGTACATGTATGACTTTTTATGTACCCCTTTTTTTAAATGTAAGTCTTCATAGAACATATAGTAACTTTCTTTTTAAAAGTTGGAATTATCCTAAGCAAATAAAAGTATCAAAATGGTCATATCACAAAGTGATTTATGTAGTGGCACTTAGATCCCATCAAAGTATGTGTCGTAATGTTTTTGAGTGCCTGTCCCCCCTTACCACATGAGGAGAGAGAGTAGGGGAATCGAATCCCTTTCTACTTAAAGTGACTACACCAAGCTCTCTTTGGAAGAAGGAGAGTTGAATCTCTCTACCAAAACCATGGGAGAGTGCCAACTCCCCCCTCCCACACTATGATTAATTCAATAAACCTCCTATGTGAGAGTTTAGGGTTTTAACCTTACTTGTCAAGGTCTCTTATATGCCATGGAGAAACCAATCTCTGGAGAGAGGTGATCAAATGCATCCCCCGCCTTCTTTTTTCCCTCTATCCCCTCCTTAAATTTAAGTTCAATATAGGAAATTAAGAGGGATCTACGTCTAATGTATATGCTTAAGTGTCCCCTTCCCAAAACCCCCCTCCCTTACACTCACGTGATACCATACAACATCTATAGTGAACCCCCAAGGATACTCAATTGTTTTGATGGCGTGTCGCTGCTCAGCATTAGTCATTATTCAAAAACCCCATTTCTCCCATTGGAGACGTAGGTTACCCCATTTTTGTAGGAGTGAGGAGTTAGAGTCAGCAAGGCAAGTAAGTTCCTCAATCTCCATGGTTGACACAGGCCTTTGGGGCTTGCGGTAGGATGTTATTAATCGTTTGATGAACGTGTGCTCTTTTCAGATTTCACCATTATCAATCAACTCCTTTGAGACTTTGGGGGATGTTATGGTTATAAACTCATATTCTTCCCAAGTGTAGGATAAGGAATGAACCTCGACGTTAAGGGGTCCATCAAGCAAGCCGAGGTCAAGTCTTTCGTAGTTCCTAGCAAATGTGGTGAAGGTGGTGTCCAAGAGCTTAATGCAAGTTACCAAATCATCTCCCATATTCTCAACAAGGTCCTTGGCGATTGATAGAAATGAACATCACTCGTAGGAAGGCCTAAGGCCTGTTGGTGGTTGAGGTGGAAGGGAGCTAGACATTAACGATTCAAGGGGGGAATGATATAATAGTGGTGTGTCTACAGGTAGTTCTTTAGCCTGGTCAGTGGGACTGGTGCGGCATTGGGATACTGAGGGTGGCATCAGGGGCACGTTGGTGCTTTGCTCACCTCATGTGCAGCCACTGGGATGCCAAGATCTCAAGCCTTAGAGGATTCCAGGGTGTCATGCATCTGTGTGGTTTGATAGGTTGGTTGGGGTTTTTTGACTGCAGCCATCATGGGTTCTGTAGTCTTGGCCGCTCGGGTTTTCTAGGTGTTCACTGCATCAGCATGAGCATGGCTTCCTGGAGATGGGGGGCACGTGATGGGCGTGGTTGGATTGTGCTTGTAGCATGTTTCTTCTTGGGCACCCATATCCAGGTGTTGCCTTCGTAGTATCCTTGAGCTTGCAACAACAGATCTTTGGGGATCCACCGCGACTTAACTCTGTGCCTATGTCGATAGTGTCGGGTTGGTTGTTTAGGGTTTGAATGATGGTTGTGAGTTGTGCGGGACAGTGTTTGCTAGCTATGGGGAGGTCGTTTTTAGTGCTTCGACACCGATTGAAGTGCGGGCTTTGGGACTTTGGGGATGGCCTTAGTTGGTGGCAGTTTTGTAGTTTGGGTGGGTTGTGGTGGCTCATGAACCTTGTCCCAGGTCTTAGTCCTAGGTAGTTCTATCGGTGGCATGGGAGATTGGGTGGAGCCTCACTGCCCTTGCTAAAATCTATCATGATTCGAACGTTGCCAATGGCCAAGTGAATACGCTACAGATCATAATCTACGGTATACTGTGCCTGTTTCTTAAAGGTGCATCCTAATAACAACTTTCACCTACACCCTTTGTGTTTGGAAATACGTAGAAGATGATGGATAGGCTCTCAGACTCGATATAGATTGCGATCTTGCATTTCCCTAGGAATGCATATGACCTATCCCCGAATGGGCTAAGTTTAGAGTTGGTGGACTATAACTGTGGGCTGACCAATGAGGGTCCAATGCGTGTGATTCAGGACGTTATAGTCAATTGCCTCATCAATCAAGACATCAAAAGTATGTGTGCACTGAGTAGTGGCCGTGATGCATAGGTATGCTGGTGCTACTACCTCTTCATCCTCATCCTCTAGTTCGGTGATGGTGGCTACATGGACATTGACAGGGGCTTCCAACATGGGGGGCTCATGCAGTTCTAGCTTGTTGCTAGGAACATGGGGAGGGATAGGTCTAGGTCAGCTACCTGAGCTCCTGGCCATCATACCGAGTGGCACTACAGGCTCCCTCCTTGGGACACTTATGGTTTTTGCAGCCTGTTCTACATCTCCTCCTCATCTGAGAATGAAAAATTGATGGTTGTTAGTACATGCATCGAATCTTGCTCTTTTTCAAGGACAAGGTATGTATTTGGTTAGGGGTCCGTGAGACTTCCTTATTGGTGTGTCACCCTTGAGCATGGCAGAGACGGCATCCAGGTTGATAGGGGTTGTCTTCCAAGTGTCAATCTCAACCTTTATCGCTTCCATTTGGTTCCCTAGGAACATTAGACCATTGCCCCAGTCAATGACTCAAGCGTTCCTCATCCAGGGTTGTCCTAGCAGAATGTCGTAGTCCACTCCCTTCATGACAATGAAGTTCACATAGAACTGGACACCCGCAATCTTCGCTAGCCAATTTTTTAAGACTCCAAATGGCCTTACTTTCATTCCGTTAGCTAGAGTGACATTGAACCTAGCGGTTTTGACGGGTGGGTTTTCCCAAGCCTAGAGCATAGTATGGCTCAACACACTCACTCTCACCCTGGTATCTACGATTCCTTTCCATGTGACGTCTCCTAGGGCTAGGATAGGCAAGAATGAGTGTGTTTCAGTGCCTTCCCCAAAGGCATTAACGTGTAGTGACTTCGGCGCTGAGTGCAGTGTCAAGCTGGGCATCTGCATGACTACATCATGATCCTACAAGTCAGCGGCAACATGCTCCACGGGTTGTTCCACCAAGTGTTTCAATTCCTGCCATAGCATGGGGTGCTGTTTGAGGAGGTCTCCTAAACCCAAGGTCATTGGAGTGGTCACTAATGTTGCAAGGAGGTTGTTGGTTGCTTGCCTCTCTCCAAGGTTTGTGCTCCTTGGCCACGGATCTTGACTAATCAATCGACTCGTGGCATCTAAACTTGGTTGAGGTGGCGCCGCCTATGGCATGGATGGGTCTCTCAACCTTGGTCGTGTAGGTGAGACTGGCGTGCTTACACTAGAGAGATCCTCGATCTCATCCTCTAAGATGAGTTCAGCATCCTTAAGGTGCTCCTGGGCTTCTTTTACCCACTCCTTGACTTTGGCTATTGTCTCAAGTTGGCGCCTAGGATGGGGACACTCCTCTACCTTGGTACTCCCTTTCTCTATTGTCTTTGGAATGGTAATTTCTCCCTCTGCATCTGTGACCATCTTCCTGGTCACTAGCAGCATTGTTGCACCCTCAGTCTTAAGAGTGACCTTTGTGTCAATCTTTTTCCTCCTTCTTCATGGGCTCTTTTTTCCTATTGAGGCTACATCTACATTGTTGGGCGCTGGCCTTGATATTCCTACCTGGTTTGTCTGTGCTTTGGTAATGACATGTAGTGGGATAGGTGTGTCCTTGCTATCGAATATCTCGACTCTGAACATCCCCAATGGCATTGAGGGCACATTTCTCAGGTTAGGGGATGGCTTTTGCCTAGGGAAATTAGCAAAGAGGTGAGTGATGCTACATTTGACACATCTGAGATCGGACTTTTTCCTTATTCAGTAGTTCTCTCTCTAGACAACATGATGATATATGGCCCAGGTGACCGCAAGTCCAACACGAGATTGGATCTTGGGTCAGCCCTGTGAATCCCCCTCCCCTACCTCTACCTAATGCCATCACTGGTACCGGTCGATAGTCTCGGTCGATAGTCCATCAAAACTAGGTTGCCCTCTTTGTCATACAAGATGTAAGGGCTTACGTAGGCTTTGTCTTTGTTAGGCTCCTCCACGTAATGGATTGGAGCATCACTTGGTGGATGGGTCACATAGGGTCTTGGTGGCCGGGGTATGCCTATCAGATTGATCTCTATCCTAGGAATGGCGGTCTTTGCATCATTTGGTGCTGGAAGTGCCAGCTGGGCTCCTCTTCCAAGGAAATTTGGCGGCTTGTTCCCCAGGTACGACTGTAATAAAGGAGACCTAACTGTCCTAACTAAGGGGAAGCAGAGAGAAACAAGGACTGCAGAAGAAGAGGGAGAGGAGAGAGAAAGGCAATAAGAAGAGAGAAAAAGAGAGAGAGAGGAAGAAGAAGAGGAAGAAGAAGAAGAAGCCATGGAAGCTTGAGAAGGTGAAAAGAGAGTTTCTTGATAAATTTTGTGATGCCTTAAAATACCCTCTTACACCTTATATATCGTCAGTGTGACTAGTATATTCGCATGCCATATTCCCGTGATCCCCGTTCATTACAAACCATCCCGTCTCATAAAGTTTTTGTCCTAAAAAATAAGGGATGTAGTCATGGATTGTAAGGGTGTGCTGTAGGAAATCAGCCATAACTTTGTGTGGGAAACTCCGAATGGGACAGTTGAGGTGTTGTTACAGAGCCCATGAGATGTACTTTCAGCCCATGTGGGTGGGGCAGGGCTGCAATCAGGTCAGGACCAAAACTGGTACAAAATAAAGGGCTGTCCACGAATTACTAGTGTGCAGTCCCAGATGGTATGGCTAGAGAAAGATAGCTATAACTTCCACTAGGGAATTCCGATCGGGGCAAGTAAGGTGTCGGCACGGAGTCCAGGAGGTGTAATTTCACCCATGTATGGAGGATGGGGCTGAAAATGGACCAGGAGCGTTAGCATCTTGTGCAGGACCCGGAAGGCAAGGGATTTACGGCCAGAGCCCCCCTGGCACCCAAGCGTCCTCCTGCTCCAAGTAGAACTCAACGAAGAGACCTCTCGCGACGGGTTCGGTCCACGTTCCTAGTGCGGTCAACAACCCCCTTGGTTAGGGTCAGGCAGGCAGTCGGGGGTAACTGAAGCTGCCTCTCCCTTCAGGCCTTTAACCTGAAGTATAGGTACTTATTTAATTTGTAATTCATAATTCAAACAGAGCCCTAAAATCTCTAGCAAGCACAAACATTTCCATTAATCAACCCAGTTGTATGGCAAACTGCTAAGGAAGTGTTCTTTCCTTTTTGAGTGTATCAACACTCGTTCCCAAGGTGTCTTGTAATTTGGCAAGATATCTTACATTCCGGTGTAGGGCATACCCAACTTGGTTAACCCTAAGGTACCTTAGATATGCTAGTTTCTGGTTTACAATTTTCGTTATTTAGAAGGATATCCAAAAATACGTCTTTTTGCAAGATAACTTGCATAAGGATCTGCCGTCCTTGATGAGGGTTTTTCCCTTTTCTCCTTGTGAATCAATCAAAAAATGATTTCATACATGTTGCGCAAGTCCTGCGATGGAATAATCTGTTTAGATTCCCTAAGCTGACGTATGTCAGGCCTAGGGTTTCTTCATTTAAGAACCTTAGGGACAAACCCTAGTTTCTTATCTTTATGAATTTACTGTCCCTACGGTAAGGAAAGTAGTCAAGTGTTTAGGGTATGAATGTTTCTATGTTTAGATTGGTTCGGTTAGCTTTTTGGAAGGTAATCTTACTCGTCTTGTCACGGTTTTACTATCCTTGTGACAATTAACTTTCCCAATCAATACAGTTTAATTTGGCATATAGCATAATGCCAAGATGATACAAAGAGTGACGATACTCCTTGGGACAAAGGCCTAGCTGAGAAATTGGTGTATACACACTTTATTAGTCCCAAGTCCTCAAATAGCAGGGGAAAAGTGTTAATAGAGTGTCATCCAACAATTCCCCATTACATTTTCTTTCCAAATGAGTTCGTATATCTAATTTTTATACTTGTTAATTCCTAAAATTTAACTTCCGTTTTCTTTAAAGATGAACTCATGCCAAATAACAACAATTGCCTTGCTAAGATGTGCAACTAGCAAAGATAACTCCCTAGTAATTTGAGCATCGAAAGAAACCTTTCATGAATTTAGCGATTTTACCATGATTCGTTGCGAAAGGAATAAGACTAATGGTGCAAGATATAATTTCTACATTTTAGGAATATATTACTATAGTAAATTGATAATCTTGCCTATAATTTTATAATGCTTGATGCAATTTGAAGAAAGCTAATTTGTATACATTGTCATTCATAAGCTAACTCCTTCGTTAAAAATAACTCGAATAAATATATCTTTCCTTAACAATTTTTCTTTGCATGATTGACTTAAAACCGAATTAACACCAAGAAGAAAAACCTGGCTTTGAGGTGAGATATCCACATGGATACCGGGAGATGACCCTCCCGCAACTACACCTTGGACTTTCTTTGGCGGCATCGTAGTTCGAATGTGAGATAGCCTTTTCCTTTTTCTTCTTGGAATTCCACCGTCTTCTCCTTCCTTATCTTTTACCTTTTTCCCACTCTTCGTCCTTCACTCCCTCTTTTCACTCCCTCTACTTCCCTCCCTATCTTTTATCTCACGGCTATTTCTTCCTTACGGGATACCATACGAGGCCATGATGATGACTTGGATTTTTAGGACATGGGAGTGTGTGGACACCGGCTTGTTTGATAAGACTAAGAACACAAAGCTCAGCTACGAGAGCACTTGCACAAAAAGATTTAAAAAGTGAGTGAAGGAATTTATGCAAGAAAATGGAAGTCTACAAGGTAGCCTAAGGATAGAGTAGGCTTATGGGTGTGACTTGAATAGTCTAAAGAAAAATCCGGAGGGGAAAAGGGCAAGGGCTTAGGGGGGAAAATTAAAACTGGGAGGGGAAACAAGGGGGCTTAGGGGGGAAAATTTAAACCTGGGGGGTAATAAGGGCTTTGGAGGGATTAAAATCCGGAGGGGGAAAAACAAGGCTTAGGGGGGGGATTAAATCCGGGAGGGGGGGGGGGAAAACAAGGCCTTAGGGGGGGATTAAAAACCCGGGAGGGGGGGAACAAGGGCTTAAAGAGAAAGGGGGAAATTGAAATCCTAGGGGGGTGTGCGGTTCCAAAAACCATGGGAAGGCTAAGAGGCTTTTTGAAACCCTGGGGGGGGGGGGGGGGGGGGGGGGGGGAACAAGGGGGCTTGGGGGGGGATTTAAAAACCCGGGAGGGGGGGAAGGAAACAAGGGCTTAGGAAGCCCACCTTGGAACCTTCCAAGGGGCTTTCTGGAAGGGCCACGTGGGGGGGGAAAGGCTTCTGACGGCGTGATGACCAGGTAGCAGGGCCTGCGAATGCAAGCGGCGTGCTGGGAGGCGGCTGCTGACTGGCGCAGCAGCCCATGGCTCCCCAAGACGGACTGTCGGTTGTAGATGGCGATGTGGTGGAGGCAAATGATGGCGACTCGTCTTCCTCCTCGGCTCGGAGTTATGGCGGCATGGCCCAGCCTCCTCCCGTACAGTGGCCCCCTCCCCTCATTTAAATAGTGGAGGGAGGGGGATCTTTTCTTCTTGCATGTCGACACGCATGTCCTCCCTCCCTCCATAGGCTCCACCAAGGAGCCTAGTATCTCCTTCTATTCCCCTCCCCCTCTAGCTCGTCAGTCGGCTGGAGGGATAAGGGGGGGAATTAAAAAAATTCCCGTAAGTCCCCTTTATTTTCTCCATGCGAAATATTACATGCATGTCCTCTTCTAGCTTGTCACTATCTTCCAGCACGTACATGCTATTAAACTTAACAGTGGCGTTCTTAAAGGGGCATTTGGATGCATGATCAGTCGTGTACTTATCCCCACATTTAAAGCACAAGCCTTTGGCTTTTCTATCCTTGATAACTTCAGGAGGAATGAAATTTTGGCCGTTAGGACTGAAGCCATTCTTTGCCTTATTTTTAGGATACTTTGGGTCACTTTTGGAGGGTAGTGCTGTCCCAAAACTGCCATATTTCCTTTCAGCATTAAAAGTGGGGTAAGTAGGAATTTTTGGGGCTGCCATTCCCTGCATTGTTGCTGCGATAATTATTAGCATATGGGATTGCCTGATAGGGTATCTTTGCTGTCCTGCAATGGGCTGCATGCTCTCATTGCGGCGATATTTTCGACCATAGCGTTCGGCCAATTCTATGGCTACAAACAGGGTGGCTGGCTTTTGAGCCATTACATCAGCTGAAAGATGCGCATCTAGCCCATAAATGTATTTATGCACTTTGGCCTCATCACTGCCTTGACATACATGGATAAGTTCATAAATTGGTTGGTGTACTCCCTCGCGGTGAGATTTCACTAATCAAACTAATACCATTGCCTAGCCAAGCGTTCTTTTTCCCCCAGGGAGACAAAAACTTGGATCATATGCATCTTGAACTCTTCCCAATCATGAAACTGCTGATTTTCTCTTTGAACAAATCTCCACCATGTGTGGGCAAAACCTTCTAAATGAAGGGAGGCAAAAATGATCTTTGCCTCATTGGTACGGGGGTAGATGAGAAAATAGGCTTCCAATTTAGAGGTCCATTCCTCTAGTTCAGCTGGGGATGAGAATTGCCCATTGAATTTAGTAAACACAATCTTGTCACGCAGCTCATTTGGGCCTGGCTGCCCATGAATGCCATGTGCTACATACTGCCCATACATGCCTTGCTGTCCAAAATTCCCATGGGGGCCATGCTGCCCGTGCATTACATGGGGACCAAATTGCCCATTAGGACCTTGCTATCCAAAATGTCCATGCTGCCCATTACCATATACATGCTGCCCATTGCCATATGCATGCTGTCCATTGCCATATGTATGCTGCCCATTGCCATGTGCATGCTGCCCATTGCCATATGCAAGCTACCCATTGCCATATGCATGCTACCCATGCACTCCGTGCATTCCTTGCTGCCCAAGATTTGCATTGGAGCCATTCCCTTGAGTGTGCAAGTAGCTTCCATTACGGGGGAGTTGGGGTGCCAATGATGGGCTTGAAGGATTCGTAATGGGGGAGGGAAGGAGGGGCTCATCATGTCGAGTGGAGGGCTCACCTTGTGGGCTACGCCCGGTCTCCAAGGGGGGAGGGCAGTCAGCCTCACGGGGAGGGACATACTCCTTGGGTCGATACGAGGGGGGGGGGGGCAATGGCGGGGATGAGGGCACCCATGCGCTCTATGAGTAAGTCCATCTTGGCCATCATATCAGAATGATGGTGATCTTGGCGGGTTTCCATATTCCTGTGGTGTCGTTGCTCCATCTCTCGATGTCATTCAACATGACGGGTCTCATGTTGGCATAAAGTTTGGGCGAGCAGAGACAAGCGGTCTATCCTCTTGGGCCTTTGCTTTACCCTTGTGGCCTGCCATCCCAAGTGCAGTCCACCAGACCCCTTGTTACAGAAATAATGATAACTTAAGCTAGGGAACTCCGATTGCCAAACTTTCTGATTTAAATGAAAGCCCTCGATCCCCTCTACGAGGCTATGTAAAAATATCTCCGACAATAAATGATCAGGGCTTTGCTGTAATCACTTTTTGTGGGCTGACTGTGTAGGAGTGCTGCCTGTCCCACAGTACCTCTTGACACAAAACTGAGTGTATCTCCCAAACTGTAGGGCAGAATGGGGAGGTTTTTAGCTCAGATTGAAGAGGAAGATGCCCTCTTTGAATCAAGCTATAGATCTTGTCCTCAATCACACAAGAAGGCTTTGATGTAATCAACTTTTGTGGGCTGATTGTGTAGGACTGCTGCCTGTCCCACAGTACCTCTGAGCACAAAACTGAGTGTGGAATGGGGAGGTTTTTAGCTCAGATCGAAGGGGAAGATGCCCTCTTTGAATCAAGCTATAGAGCTTGCACTCAGTCACACAAGAAGGCTTTGCTGTAATCAACTTTGACGGGCTGATTGTGTATGACTGGCTGTCTACAATACCCTGCAAAGACTCCCTCAAGGAGCATACTTCATCCCAATGGTGAGGGTCTTATCACAGACATCCAGGGCCTAAACGGTGGCTCTCAATGCCCCATAAAGCCATACATCCTTTGCATCCATAGCTCATTGCTGAGACCAATTCCATAACTGCATACCCTGCCCTTCTTGCATTGCATCCACCATACATTACCAAGTGGTTCATGACATTACCAATGCATCTAGGGGCTTGTAGGCTCAAGTGATCAGGGTTCGGGCTATTCCATCAAATGTACCTACACCTGCAATAATTCTTTAGGCTTTGGATCACCAGGAGGTGGGCAAAGTTCCCCCCGAGCCGGGTTGTGCATCCCTTCAGGGTCTTTGATGGCAAGGGGGGTTCACCCCTCTTTTGTCTTGCCACCTCGCCTGGCATCGGGCTTTTCCTCACCCGGAATATACATGGTAGACATTTATTAATTAAACACCCATCATGAGATGCATTTCAAGAATCAAAATTTTGGGCTTTTCATGAAGTGCATGGAATTGGAATGGAGAATAGGGATAGAGAGCTTACCGGCAGTGACTCACTGCCTACTCACCCTTATATAATGGATTTTTTTATCACTTCTTGGCTCAGCCAATTCACAAGAAGCCAAACAGGTTATGGGTAAGCAAAATATAATCACAATGAAGCTTCAGCATGAGTAAAATCCATTTCAATACTATAAGATCAAAGGGAAATGACTGGGATTAATACTCAGCATGCATTAAATGTCTGGGACTCCTATTATCTACTTGGACTCATACATTCTCTCAAACAAGTGGATGGGATTCAACAAGAGGCTTAAATGGAGAGAATGAGAGCCAAGAATCATCGATTACCTTGAGTCTTTTGGAGAAGAAGGCAGCCACTAATGCCACTTCAGTCCTTCATGAGAGCTCCACTTTGATCCCGCATGCTCCATAGCTCCAAAATGGTTGTGCTCCCCCAAGAAAGGGTGAAGTCAAGCTTGGGGCAGGACGGTTCAAGACCTTCCCATGAAGAGTTCTTGCTGAAATTGAAGTCCTATTCCATAGCCATGGCTGCCCACAAGTGCATGCCTTCAAATCTTGCTTGTAATCTTCTTCCTGTGCTTCTTGATGGCTGAAATCTTGAGCTAGGTTGAAGAGGGACTCTCGGGGACCAAGAAGAGACCAAAATCTTCAAGATTTCTGAGCTTGATGCCAAGGTTCCATGGCTGCCATGGACTACACCAGACCAGGGTTCCTTGAAGTGCAAAGGGGAGTCCAAGGGCTGAGGAAGATGCCTCTAATACTGCCCAAGAAGGTTGCCAAGAGCCAGGAGTGAGGCCAGGAAGGAGAGGAGGGCTGGGAGGGTTGTCCAGCAGGCCAGGAAGTAGCCCATTTTTTGCGTTGCAAATTTTAGGCTGCTCTTGGGGGGGCCACAGGCAGGGTAGACCAGGGTTGCTGCTGCTCAATGTGATGCTCCAACTGAGGGGAAAGCCTTGGGACAAGCCATTCTTGCTGAGGAAGAGGGGGGGAGTAAGATTTCTGAGTTCCTTGGGCTAGAGCTTCCATGGCAGCTTGGGGAAAAGAGGAGAGAGAAGGTATTCTTGAAAAGTAACTGAGTTTTTGGCCTTCTTTAACTGTGCTACCCTCCTTTTTGCCCAAAACCCTAAAAAACTTGCATGAAAATTAGTGACGACCTGTCAAATTTGTCTGCCCGTCTCCAGATTTGTCCATGGTTCTTGGGAAAGCTCCAAGAAAGGTTACCATAGTCTTCAAGAGGGCTGACAGCCTGCATGAGTACTCCTGTGTACCTACAAAAGAGATGTAACTAGAGCTTTCTAACTGTGGGAAATTGTAAGAGCCCTAAATCTATGGGGAAAGAGAAGGATCAAGGACAAAGCTCTGATACCACTTGTAATGAAGGAGACCTAACTGTCCTAACTAAGGGGAAGGAGAGAGAGAGAGAAGGACTACAGAAGAAGAGGGAGAGGAGAGAGAAAGGCAAGAAGAAGAGAGAGAAAGAGGGAGAGAGGAAGAAGAAGAGAAAGAAGAAGAAGAAGCCATGGAAGCTTGAGAAGGTGAAAAGAGAGTTTCTTGATAAATTCTGTGATGCCTCAAAATACCCTCTTACACCTTACATACCGTCAGTGTGACTGGTATTTCCCATGCCATATTCCCATGATCCCCGTTCATTACAACGACGGGTTCTGCTATTGGACATAGGGGAATCTCCTAGGCAACCTATAGTGCATGGCATCATGGCCGAATCTAGCATAGTTTGTGCAAGGCCTAGACCTAGGATCCTGGCACTTGGCCAGGAGGTGGTTGCCGCCAAATGCGCGCATTGGACATGTGGTCGCATTGGTTTCCTCACCAATTCCTACAGTCGTGCTAACTCCATCCTTACCTCGGCTAGCTCTTGGCTTGGTTTGCACTCTTCCCCCTCACCTGCATGCTAGGAGTTGATTCCTTGTTGGAGGAGATGGTCCCCTCTAAGGTCCTCTAACTGGAGTTATCATGGTTCAATTTTTGAGAGCTCCTCTCTCAGTTGGTCATCCACCCTAGTTGCTTCATTGAAGACCCTTGCCAGTATGTCTCCCTGCAGGCTAGAGTTACATGCCAAAGCCTTGTATAATTCCTCACTGCGAATTCTATTCATAAACATGGTGGAGACTGCTCTTTCATTTGGTCGCTCATTCATGGGGATTCTCTTGAAGAGGCTATGCTCATTCATGGGGATTCTCTTGAAGAGGCTACGCACATGAGTGACGTATTCTCTTATGTCCTCCTTGTCCCTTTGACTGACATTCATTAGTCGGTAGACTATGAGGTTATCAGAGTATCTTGCTTTCAAGAATCTCTTAATGAAGAGATCTTCTAGTCGAGCAAAGTTTGCATGATCTACAATGTCTAAGCTAGTGTACCATGTTCTGCACTTATCGCCTAAGCAGAGTCTGAAAGCTTGGGAGCGTTGTGTAAGGTACATGAGACTGTTGGCCTCACAAACTTGCTCAAACTGCTCAACAAGACTGTACGGCTCGCTAATAGGCTAGTACTCGTCTAGCTGCTTAGCTATCACATGGATTTTTTATTGGCCCTTTGCCCCCTAAGTAATTCCTATGCCTGAGAGTAGCGAGGTTGCCAATGCTGCCGCACTCTGTTCAACAGCTGTGTTGTTGATCAAATGCTTGGTCACAAGCTCACTCAACGTGAGGTTTGCCTCTAGTGCTTTCTCTTTCTCTGTGGTTAGTCCTACCTTGTTTTTGCCAGTTAAGGCTAGCACACGTCGAGCGTCATGCACTTCTATGTATTGTTGCATCTTCCTAGTTCTCTGATCACGGTGGTAGGCAGCCATGTCTTGCAGTGCTCTCTTAACCGCTTTCCTCTCTTCCTCCAAGCTTGCCATCACCTCCTCTAATGGCCTACTTGTCAAGATTGTGGGAGAGAAGGAAGGAGTCTCACTTGTAGCTTTCTTGCTTGCATAATGGGGGAATACACACAAAGGTGGAGGCTGCAAACAGTTTTCCTCTTCTTAGTTGTGTAAGCCAAAAGAACTCAAGTACAAAGAAATAGAAGAACCCTAGATATGGGTCTCAAACCAAACTCAACTAACTAAGGTGGCATACTAACTGAGCCACGAACTAGAGTAGATAAGGATAGCTATCATGTAGCTATTATTCAGGGGCGGTGTACCAACCGCATCTGCAACTGACAAGTCGGTGACATAAATACACAACGGTCACCCTGGCGTATCATGAGTGGAGCTCGATATCTCAACACTCCCCCTCGAGCTCAATCCCAATTCCTGCACACCAAGCAGGTCTCTGAACTTGCGCAGCTTCTCTGCGCCCAATGCCTTCGTGAATATGTCAGCTATCTGATCCTCTGTGCTGACATAAACTAGATCAATAAGACCTAGTAAAACCCTCTCTCGCACATAGTGATAATGCACCTCAATGTGCTTTGTTCTAGCATGATAGACTGGGTTATTTGCCAAGTGTATACTACTCATGTTGTCACAATAAATGACAACTGGCCCATCTGTAGACTGATGCATATCATAAAGTAGCTTATGCAACCAAGCTACCTCACATGCAGCCATTGCTGCACCCCTGTACTCAGCCTCTGTGCTCGACAAGGCAACTGTAGGCTGTTTCTTGCTGCTCCAAGTGACTGCAGCATTCCCAAAAGAGAACACATATCCACTGGTAGATCGTCTATCAGAAATACTACCAGCCCAATCAGCATCAGTGTATCCATGCAACTGTATCTGAACCCCAGTCTCATAAAATAGTCCATACTGCAATGTGGACTTCACATACCTGAGTATGCGTCTAGCCGCATCCAAATGTGGTTTCCTTGGAGCCTGCATAAACTGACTTACCAATCCAACAGCATAGCTCAAATCTGGCCTGGTAATAGTCATATAAATCAAACTTCCTACTATGCGTCTGTACATAGTAGGGTCTTCTAGAAGCTCACCTGCATCTGTGCTCAACTTCACATTCTGCTCCAAAGGAACTGAAATAGGCTTACAGCCTGTCATCCCATATTTGGACAGCATGTCCAATCCATACTGCCTCTGCAAGAGCTGTATCCCACTTGGTGATCTAATCACCTCAATGCCCAAGAAATAACGCAGCTCTCCCAAATCCTTCATCTCAAACTTCTGCTTCAATAGCATTTTCACATGAAGGATATCTTCATCACTGTCACCTGTCATAATCAAATCATCAACATAAATGACAAGCAGCATAATACCTTTCTCTGTTTTTCTCACATAAAGTGAGAAATCTGCCTTGGAAATCTGAAAGCCAATAGTGACAAGATACTGTCCTATCTTGTCAGACCATGCTCTAGGTGCTTGCTTCAAGCCATACAAAGCTTTCTTCAACCTGCAAACAAACTCAGGATGAACAGCATGCACATAACCTGGTGGCTGCTCCATATAGACCTCTTCTTGCAAATCACCATGCAAGAAGGCATTCTTTACATCCATCTGATGTAAAGACCATCCCTTTGATGCAGCCATAGCAATGACTGCTCTTACGGTTGCCATCCTTGCAACCGGACTGAATGTTTCTTCATAGTCAATGCCATATGTTTGTGCATACCCCTTGACTACTAATCTTGCCTTGTATCTGTTTACAGAACCATCTGCATTGTGCTTCACCTTATAAACCCACTTACAGCCAATTGCATTCTTACCTTTAGGCAAAGGTACTAACTCCCATGTAGCATTTGCTTCCAAGGCATCCATTTCTTCATCCATGGCTTTCTCCCATTTTTCTTTTCCCATGGCTTCCTCAAAAGAAGTGGGTTCTGGTTCCTGTATCACTTTAACCATATATGCATAATGAATGGCTGTAAATCCATCATATTTCAGCCTATCCACAGGATACCTAGCTCTCGTAGACCTGCGCAAAGTAGGTTCACTCCCAGGTGCTCTCAAAACATCCCTGGTCTTCCTTACTCCAGGTGTAACAATAGAAGGAATACCCAACTTATCATCAATGCTCTGTTCTGAGCCACTGGATTCACCATCCACATAAGAGTGACCTGCATTCACATCAAACATGGGCTGATCAACCTTCTCTTTTCCTTTTCGTGATACCTGCATACCACTATCTGCATTGCTTTGAGAAGATTCTCCTGATCTCAATCTGCCTGTCCATGGCGAAGAATGTGAACCACTGCTAGAGGACGCTCCAGGTCCACTAATATTTTGTGACTGCTGCTGTGAATTCTGTGTAGCATTACCATTTTGTGCATCTTCATCATCAATCACATTTACTGGTCTATACCAGCTACTCATCTCATCAAAAACAACATCTCTGCTCACTGTAAACTTACGAGTAGAAGGGTTATAGCATCTATACCCTTTTTGCTGCAGAGAGTAACCAATAAAGATGCACTTCTCAGCTTTTGGATCCAACTTGGATCTCAGCTCATCTGGCACATGTACATAGGCAATGCAACCAAAAATTTTCAAATGAGAAATATCTGGTTTCCTACCAGTATACCTCTCCTCTGGAGTCATTCCATGTATTGCTGCAGTGGGAGTCCTGTTCATTATGTAGACTGCTGTAGCAACTGCTTCAGCCCAATAAAAATCTGGCAAGTCTTTTTCATTGAGCATGGCACGAGATACCTCTCCAATATGCCTGTTTTTCCTTTCTGCAATTCCATTTTGTTGTGGGGTATGACTGCATGAATATTGCTGCTTTATGCCATGCTCCTGCAGGAACCTTGCAAACTCATTTGAGAGGTACTCTCCCCCTCCATCTGACCTTAGGCATTTTACTTGCAGACCTGTTTCTTTTTCAACCATAGCTTTAAGAGTTTTGAAATGCCCAAAAACTTCACTTTTCTTTTTCATAAAATACACCCAAACTTTTCTGCTATAGTCATCAATAAAACTGACAAAATAATGACAGCCTCCAAGAGATGTAGCTTTAGTAGTCCACACATCAGAGTGGATTAATTCCAATGGCTTCTTACTCTCTTGAACATGTCTAGGAAATGGTTTCCTTGCCTGTTTTCCAAACTGACAGGCTTCACATACCTTATGCATTTCTGCAACCTTGAATTTGGGCAATCCTGCAACAATATTTTGGGCCTGCATTGATTTAAGTCGCTGTACATTAACATGACCAATGCGTTTATGCCAGATATCAATATCTACAACTACACCGGTCCCATGTGCAAACATTGCTGCACTCAATTCAGACATGTCTGCATCCAATGTAAACATTCTGCCCTTCTTCTTTCCTTTTGCTATCAAGCGACCTTTATTTTTCATATCCTCAACAAAGCATCCATGAGGATTAAATCTGACCTGCAAGCCCTGTTCAACCATTTGACCCACTGAAACCAGATTCTTGGTAATATTCGGGACATGAAATACATCGGACAGGTATTTCTTTTTCCCACCCTGCATAGACAAGGGAATTTTTCCAATCTGCACAATAGGATGTGCAGTATCATCACCAGTCTCCACAAATCCTGGTTTTTCCATTTTCCTTGCATCCTCCATCCATTCTGCATGACCTGTCATATGGTTTGATGCACCTGAGTCAACATACCATACATCGTTGCTTTCTTCTGCACTTGTCACAGAATTGTTCATGTGCTGCACCATAAACAGATGCTCATTTCTGTCATCACCCTGTCTACTAGAGGATGCATAATTTCCTTGTTGCAGTTTTCCATTCATGATGTCATTCTGCTTTTTATAACAGTCTTTAGCCATATGACCCATTTTACCACAATAGTAGCATTCAACATTACTGTTTGCATTTTGGCCTCTTTGCCATCCCCCACGACCTCTTTGGCTCCCCCTGCCTCTAGAATTACCACGTCCTCCTCCATAGGACTGGTTTTCTTGAGTTTGCTGCATATTCTGATTTCTACCACGGCCTCCAAATCGGCCTCCTCTACCTCTGCCTCTACCTCTTCCAGCATTTGAGTAGAAGACAGCTTCTTTTGAAGTTCCTCCTGAAGAAGATGCACCACCATTTCTCTGTTCCTCAGAAATTAGAAGAGCAATCAACTCCTCAAAATCAGGAAATCTTTCACGAACTGAAATGGATGTCCGAAACTGTGCATAATCCTTTCCTAGACCATTCAAGGTCACAGAAACTAAATCATCATCTTCCACTGGTGACCCAATGGAAGCAAGTGCATCTGCAATCTTCTTTACCTTCATGTGGTAGTCGTTGATGCTCATATTTTCTCTTTGCACATTGTGCAACTCTTGCTTGAGCTGCATTTTCCTGGCTTGCGTATTTGTGCTATACATCTTTGACAGAGTATCCCATGCCTCCTTTGGCATACTTGCATCCTGAATATGCACAATCATGGAGTCTGAAATGCTGATAGACAGCCAATACATAACTTTCCTGGCTCTCTCATGCCATGCTTTGAATGCCTGCATTTGCTGTTGATTGGGAACATCAGGAAGAACTGGTTCTTCTTCATTTCCTGCAACAAATTCCCAATATCCTTTTCCCATAAGGAAATTCGTCATTCTAAACTTCCATGCCTGGAAGTTGTTCTTGTCAAGCTTTTCAGTGACAATCTGTGAAAGAGAATCAGATGCCATTACAAAAGACTGCAAAAAATTCTGTCACTGCAAAACCCACAGCTTCACCCTCACAAGGAAGAATCTGCAAAACTGGCGAAAGTGGTATTTGACCACACAGTCACTTCCTAGTGACGATTTTGCATCAACAGGCAACAGGGATGATTCTGTAACTCCCAATGTCTCTGCGCACAAGCATACAATGCGATTTTTACTGTAACTATTCACCGACCTGTAGAACAGTGGCTGCACAGCATAAAACCGAGCCTTTTCCTGAGTGCGTGCAGAAAACTTCCGTCTGCAAAACAGGCCCCGAAATGGCCTCAAATCAAAAAAACAAGGTCGCCAAGGGCTAAAGCCCTCTCCCGCAGCATATACTGCCCTCTTGCTTCACCGCGAAGGGCGTCTCAACCTGAGACAATGCACTCTTGCAATTTCCAGCTGTGCTACCTGCAGAGATCTGCTCCCAAAACAGAAAATGAAAGCAACACTGCTCCTCTTACCAGACCACCGCGAGCTTGGCTTGCTTTCTTGAGCTCCTTACCACGAACAAGGCTCTGATACCATGTCAAGATTGTGGGAGAGAAGGAAGGAGTCTCACTTGTAGCTTTCTTGCTTGCACAATGGGGGAATACACACAAAGGTGGAGGCTGCAAACAGTTTTCCTCTTCTTAGTTGTGTAAGCCAAAAGAACTCAAGTACAAAGAAATAGAAGAACCCTAGATATGGGTCTCAAACCAAACTCAACTAACTAAGGTGGCATACTAACTGAGCCACGAACTAGAGTAGATAAGGATAGCTATCATGTAGCTATTATTCAGGGGCGGTGTACCAACCGCATCTGCAACTGACAAGTCGGTGACATAAATACACAACGGTCACCCTGGCGTATCATGAGTGGAGCTCGATATCTCAACACTACTGTGGACCACTATCATGGTTAGCATGTTGTATTCGTTAACCATGTCTTGGACTGCGACTGGGAATTCACCCAAGTCCAGTTGGTCCTCTTCCTAGTTTGTGTTTGCTCTTGACATAATTCTTGCTTCCTGCTCCATGAGGTTGTCAATCAGTCCTAACAGCTCTGGTAGTGCTTTGCCCTCAATCTTGTTGTCCTTTTCGTCCCACTGCTGTTTTCAAAGGTCCTATTGATGGGGCTCCAAAGCATCCGACTATGTTATGGGGTCTCCTCCTATTGGTGTGTTACTTGAGTTATTAAGTCTGACAACATTCCTTGTTATTGAAAACAACCCTCAACTTATGTACACTCAGTGTTGGGTGTTCTGTTGTGCATGGTGAAAAATCAAGCTTTATGTCCTTTTCCAGTGCACTTTTGTGGAAAAATTACTGTGTGGGGTGCATTGATGAAATGATCATGCAATTCTAGCTATCCCCCCTTCGTGTCTACAAACTAGTACAGCTCTGCATGCAGTCTCTAGTCACTCCTAAAGGATAGTATGAGAACTATGTTGCTCCTCTACACTCTATCAAGGCTAGGTCACAATCAAGAGGTCAATCTCTGGGCTACAAACCTAGTCCCCAGGCTCCTAGAGTCTACCTTTAATTGGCATAGTCATAGTTTCCTCTAGTTCTAGGCTTTAGCAAGCCAGGGTAGGTTTCCTGAGGTGTTCAGGAATGTGTCACAATAGGTCATGCCATGGGGGGGTCCTACTCCTAGTTCTTCTATCTTCTTCTCAACTGGTTCGATTCCCAAAATTGGACGGCGGTCCTCGATTCTAGGTGGTCTTGTCTGACCCTGAAAGATGGACTGACTATTCATGTGGTGCAATAGTAGTTTTTAGTCTGAGTGAATTACGTGGTTTGACTGATGGGCGGTTCAGTTGGGGAAGGTTGTCCGATTGGACGGTTGGGTATCCAATCGGATCAAAGGGCTTGGTCTGACTATCAAAGAGTGTCCGGTTGGATGGGTGGTTTGATCGGTGGACCCAAGGTGGCAGTTCAACTCGTGGAGTTAGATGGTCCGATGCTCTTAGTCGGTTGGTCTGATTGTCTGACTCTGGGAGTCGGACCAAGACACAGTGGTCCTCAATTGTGAACTTGACGGCACAACACAATGATTTTTGGCTAATTTCTCCTAGCGCTCATCATAGCCCCATGTCGTCATACCTTCTTGATCACATCAATGGCATATAAAGAAGATTCTTATGTATTTGGATTGGTAAAAAATACCAGAATCAAAGCGGGTGATCTCCTTTGTGATTAGCAGGTCTCTCTCTCTCTCTCTCTAATGCAAAATAAGGACTTTCTTCCCACTCCTAGCCTCTTTTTGACCTGCCCAGGTCTGCATTCACCTTAATCTTGCTCCTCTTATACCAGTATTTAACCCAAGGTTTCATTTTTTACCCTTCTTTTTCCTGTTTCAGCTTGTTATACAGTATCAAAACCCTACTATGTGCTCACATTGTTTTAATCCTATCCTACCTAATGCATTTAAAAAATCACTAGATACCATTCATGCTTCTTTAACCTACTCATCCACACATCCAAACCCAAAAATAATTACTTGTTTCTAACGATTAACATGCCTAAATCTCCTATCTACCTCAAGCTCTAGTTCGAGGATGAAACCCTTACTTTGATGCTCAATTTGAAGCCCTCAAGCGCTCAAGATTGAATCCATTGGTCCCGGCAATGGAACCAAAATGTAGAGGCAAGCACAAGCCCCACAAACCACTTATTGTTCAAGTGTTTCAAGCGAGCACTAATGGTGGCTATCTCTCACATAGCCAACATGCTATCCCTCTCTACGAGTGTAGTGAGCTTACCTTGATGCCCGATTGAGTTGCTTCCTCTCTCAAGCACTCCGATAGCTCCATGATTCTTGATACAAGCTCAAGCATCCTTAAACCTCCACCTCCAAGCTCCATCCTCCATAGCCACATGTGAGATAAGCAAAGAGAAGGCAAGAGGAGAGAAGAAGAAGAGAGGATATGGTGGAGAGCTTCACCTCCTTGATTCCTCACCCTCACACACTCACTCCCTTACACTCTCATACTCCCTCCCTCAAGCACACACAAGCAAGCAAAGAGAAGAGAAGGAGAGAAGAAGAAGAATCCACTTTGCCACACACCAAAGAATGAGCTCTCATTCATCTTTTGAACTTTATATACAAAGCCCTAAATCCCATTTGGGCGGTCATCCCTTTCTTACATGGTTAGTTATAGCCTAGCCCCTTTTCCATTGTCCTCCTATCTTCCTAGCTTCCTTCCTACCACCCATCCACCTTTACAATTTGCACGGGTGAGAGCTCGGAACTTCTTAAAATAAATCATGGTGCGCCTTGCACTCTTTTACAAAAGTGTTGACTTGCGCTTTTTCTTGTGCACCTTTCTCCTTGATTTAGGACTTTTCTGCGCTTCTTATGTTTCCATATTTTTTTTGGCATCCCTTCGTCTTCCATTTCACTTTTGCCTTGGCCTTGTCCTCTACTTTAGGGTTTCCCAAATTTCTACCTTATTCGTTTGAGGGTTAACAATCAGCCTAAAGGGTATGTACACCCTGATTTTCAGCATTATGTATGCAAACTGAAAAAGACATTGTATAGGTTGAAGCAGGCTCTGAGAGCCTGGCATGCAAGGATCAATAATTACTTGCAGAGTTTGGGATTCATTGTTGGCAGGGCTGATCATAGTCTATTTACAAAAAAGACAGGTAGTGCTGGTTATCTATGTTGATGATTTGATAATCATAGGTGATGATGACTTTGGGATACAACATGTTGTGCGGATACTAAAATCTAAATTTGATATGAAAGACTTAGGTGAACCGAAGTATTTCTTGGGTATTGAGGTGATCAAGGCTGAAAATGGTTTATGGATTATGCAAAAACACTATGCCATGGAAATGCTAAAAATATATGGCATGGCTAAATGTAAACCACTGGATACACCTCTTGATCAGAATGTCAAGTTAGACATTAGCACTGGAGTTGAAATTGATGATGTGACTATGTATAGGCAGAGGTTGGAAGTCCGATCTACTTGACCATCAGTAAGCCTGACTTGAGTTATGTAGTTGGGCTCATAAGTTAGTCCATTCATAAGCCCAGAAAGCCACACTTGGATGATATTAGGCGAATTATGAGATATGTAAAGTCCACTGTAGGTTATGGGCTATTTTATATAAAAGATAAGCCGTTGACACTGGTTGGATACACGGATGCGGATTGGGCAGGATGCTCATATGATCATAGATCTACAAGTGGTTATGCCTTTGGATTTGGAAGTGGAATGATTAGCTAGAGCAGCAAGAAGCAACCAATGGTTGCATTGTCTAGCACACTGAGGTAGAGAACATGCGTGCTGCATTGGGAGCATGTGAGGTTGCATGGTTGCTCAAGCTTATGGCTGATTTGGTCATACAGGTGGATGCTTCAATGACCTTGTTATGTGGCAATCTCAGTAGTGTACTACTTGCAAAAAATCTGGTTTATCATGCTAGGACTAAACACATTGAGGTACGCTGCCATTTTATTAGAGAGATTGTTCTTACAGGGAAAGTAGATCTTATGCATGTGAAGAAGGATGAGCAGGTAGCAGATATCTTTACCAAGTCTTTGGATAAAGATGAGTTCAATCGATTTTGAAAGCTACTTGGTGTGTAGGTTTTATCTTGAGCTTGAGGGGGAGTGTTGAGACTTCAAGCTCATTATCTTGTGTGTGGGTGACAATGTCTTAGTTGTGTCCAATTGTACATGTGTGGGACATTTAATAAGTCGGGTTAGTCGGTGTAACCTAACCAATCTTGGTTAGTGAGAACTAGTATATAACTTACTCTTTAGTATGTGAAGAAGTACAATGGAATAATGAATAGAAGGATGAGAGCATGAGTGAGCTCTCACTTGGCTTTCCTCTCTCTCTCTCTCTCTCTCTCTCTCTCTCTCTCTCTCTCTCTCTCTCTCTCTCTCTCTCTCTCTCTCTCTCTCTCTCTCTTAATAGGTGGTCCATGGACTTGTGCCTTCCCAATGCTCCTACACTAAAATGCAATGACTAGGGATGAGAAATTATACTGGCATGTTAGCATTCATGCCATAAGTAAGTTAGAATGAAGATTGACAATTTTGTGTCTTAAAAGTTGTAGAATAAGCCCATAGGGCTACCATAAGCTTGTTATCCTAATTTGGACGTAAGGCAAAAATAGTCTCAATTATAACATTAAGCAAAATCTTGTTGGCAGACTCAGCCTAGCTACACTAGCTTGAGGATAATAAGGAGATGACTTATGATGGATAATTAGAAATGTAGAGAGAAAATGTTCAATAACCTTATTCAAATAGTGACTCTCTTGGTCACTAACCAACTTAATAGGGTAGCCAATGCAAGAAATCACTTACTTTCATAATAACTTAGCCATGGTGTGGGTGTGATTATTCCATGTGGCTTGTATCTTAGCCCATTTGTTCAGTTGCCACAATGATGTAGCATTCTTGGGAGTACTAAGTGGTTGGAGTGATAAGTCCCACAAAGTCAAGTCCCCACATTTTACAGGAATGTCTAGCAATTAATGGTGAGAGCTTCATCTTGTCTTGTGAATTAGAAGTTTAGTGCACCAGAACTCATTGCAATGCTTAACAAGACGTGCTGCATCCTTAAACAAGGTAGGCCACCACAGTATGCATTTCAAAACCTTGTAGGCCATAACTTTGGCTATTAAAATGTCTAGTAACAATGCCACCATGGAATTCTTGAGGCACACACTCAATCTTATGTTCACACATGCCTTGTCAAAGAAGATTGTCCTACTCGAGGTGATAAAGTGGACTAACAACCATCTGATAGGGTCATGTCTTAATCAATGTCGACTAAGATGAGCATCCTCAATGATGGGGAATTCAGGAATTTCATTTTCCAAGATAGTAATAATACCATCTGCCCAATGAGGTGTGAGATTAGCCTTGAATAATTGGGCCTCATGTTGAAGTCTAAAGAGATGGCCATTAGATAATTTATCATCTACACTAGTTATCTTTTCTCCACTATTAGTTGAGAATTTTGATCAACCATGTAATGCTACTTTCCTTTGTGCAGGACCATAGAGAAATCAAACTAAAGGAGAAGCACCAGCTATCTTGCAAAGTAGCCCATAGCACATGGCTTGTTCACAAGATCAAGTAGAGCTTCATTATCGACAAAAAATGTGAAGGGAGTAGCAAACCTTTCCATTCAATGGTGGAATAATTCATCTTGTTCATAGTGAGTTTCTTGATTGTAAAGCTCACTAGAAAGTCTAGGTTGTGTTCATCAAGTTGGTACAAAACATCTCCAATGGCAATATGAACATGGAACATAATTGTACAATTTGGGGCTCATAAAATAGGTGCAAAAACAATAATCTTCTTCAAGGCCTCATATGATTTTTTCCATTTAACAATCCACTCCCACACAATCAAGAGCTTATAAAGTAACCTAGCAACAATGGTATAGTTTAGAACAAAGTGGTAATAATAGATGGTATGCCCAAGAAAGCATTGAATGTTCTTTGGACTAATGGGAGTTGCCAACTCCATAATAACCTTGATCTTGGTTGTGTTAATGGAAATATTTCAAAGACAAGGCCAATCTTGGCTAGGTGATCTTTGCAGTTGGTATGAACACATAAATCATTGAAAAAATCTTCCAATCACTTATGAAACATGTCCTATGCATGGTGCACGTCAATTGTTGAAAGGTGAAGGTGCATTGGTCAGCCCAAATGGCATTAAAATACAAGCGAAGATCCCCCACTCAACGGCAAAGACAATATTATGTTGGTCATTTGGGTGAACATGAACTTAATTGTATCCAAATAATCCATCCAAGAAGCTATAAGCCACCATCCTAGCCGCTCTCACAATCATGTAATCCATGTATGAAAGTGGATAGTGGTCTCATTTGGTCACTGCATTGACCTTCTTATAGTTGATGCATACTTGGATTTTACTATTTTTCTTAGGTAGAATTCATGGGATATGGCCTCTACTTAACAAGTTTGGTATCTCACTGTATGGAAATAGTGTGAGCACCATAGTACCTAGGGTGGAATGCCTTTGAGATCTTTCTAATTCCAAGCAAACACATTGGTGAAACTCCTTGAGTAACCAAATGAGCTTTTACTCATCTTCCTTCCTCAAATCCTCAGTGAGAAAGGCTAATTGAGGTGTTTTTCCCTCCTTAAAAAGGTTAACTTCCTTTACTTTAGCTAGTCCTATTAAAGATTCACTGGAGAGACACAAAGACATGGAGCTATAACAAAGAGTAGTGTATTCTCTTGTTCTCATCTTCTCATTATTCCATAATGCTTACTAAACTCTAGTTACACATAACTAAAAACACACTAGGTCATTAACTAATTGTACCACTAACTGTGGTTGACTCTCATTGACACATGGAGAGTGACATCTAAGACAACAACTATCTAGATAAGATTGGTCATGTCAGTGATATTGATCACGATCTTGATTCTCAACACTCCCCCTCAAGCTCAAGCTAGCTGCTATTCTCCAAGTAGCTCTCTAAAATGCACAAGCTTCTCTTTACCAAGCGATTTGGTAAAGATGTCTGCTACTTGGTCTTCTATCCTCACATGGAGTAGATCAATCTCTCCAACAAGTACCATCTCCCTAATGAAATGGTAATGAACTTCTATGTGTTTGGATCTAGCATGTAAGACAAGGTTGTTAGCCAACATCACACTACTAAGATTGTCACAATGCAAGGTGACCTTTCCTGTCTAACTGTATACCCAAGTCATGTAGCAATTTCACAAGCCAAATTGCTTAACATGCTGCTAAGGTTGCATCCCTGTATTCTGCCTCTGTACTGGCTAAAGCAATGGTCGATTGCTTCTTATTACTCCAACTGATCATACTACTATCTAGGCTGAAGGCATAACCACTAGTTGACCTTTTGTCGTAGGCACAATTGTCCCAATTAGCATCCGTATAACCTATAAAGTCAAATGAATTTCCATGTTTATAAAATAGCCCATAATCAGTAGTACCCTTCACATATCATATAATCCTCTTGATTACATCTAGATGTAGCTTACGAGACTCCTACATAAACTAACTAATCATCCCCACTACATAACTAAGGTCAGGAGACGGGTGATAGTGATCTAAATCAGGCTGCCCATCATTTGTCTATACATAGTGACATTTTGATCCATTGTTATTTCCATGGCTTTACACTCCATCATACCATATTTCAGCAACATATCATGAGCATACAGTTTTGGCAATAGCCATATACCTTGAGGTGTAGACACAACCTCAATCCCAAGGAAGTATTTCAGCTCTCCAAGATCCTTCACCTTGAATTTAGCCTATAACCATGATTGAATTTCAGCAACCCCATGATCGTTATCTCCAATGATGATCAAGTCATCCACATAAATCACCAAGATAACATAACCATTCTCTGTCTTCTTTGTAAACAAGCTATGGTTTGCATGACCCATTTGAAAACCAAGCTACTGTAAATAAGTACCGATATGAGCATTCCATGTCTTGGTGCTTGTTTAAGCCCATACAAGGCCTTTTTTAGCCCAGATACATGTGTCAAATAGTCAGGGTGTACATAGCCCTCAGGTTGTTCCATATACACTTCCTCAATCAAATTACCATTCAAGAATGCATTTTTGACATCCATCTACCATAACTTCCATCCCCTAGAAGCTGCTAATACAATGACTATTTTTACAGTTACCATCTTTGTAATCGAGCTGAAAGTTTCCTCATAGTCTAAGCCATATTGTTGTGCATATCCCTTTGCAACTAGCTAGGCTTTATACCTTTCCAATGGACCATCTACCTTGCATTTCACTTTATAAACCCATTTACATCCAATGGGTGTTTTTTCTTCAGGAAAATTAACCAAATCCCATGTTTCATTTTCAGCCACCCAGTGCTCTGTATTCTTCATCCATGGCAACACACCAATTTTTATCTACAGCTGCCTCACTGAACTTAGTACGTTCTTTGTGTCTTATCACTTTTGTCATATGTGCATAATGTGGGGCTGAATACCTAGTGTATATCAGTCTATCAACTAGTTACTTGACCCTTTCAGACCTTCTCAATTGTGGTTCACTTTGTGGTTTCCTCTCAGAGATTGCACATACCTGCTTTGCCTTGCATCAGGTATCATAACTAATAGTATAGCCAATTCAATGTCAAGACTACCACTGCTAGGTGACTCATATCGGGCCAGTTACATCATCAAACATCTTCTCTTTTCCTTTATCTAATCTCCCCCTCTTATTGACATATCCGTATCAGTGGATGTAGAAGCATGACTACATAGTCATCTTGTCCAAGGACTAACAGTACAAGTACCATCACCTGTAGGTCTACTCATGGTAGTACTAACTGAATGATAGTTTTTAGTATGAGTAGGGTTGGTTGGTCCATTAGAAACCACTACATTTGAACCACCATACCATGATGCTAGCTCATCAAACACTACATCCCTGCTAACCAAGGTCTCTTGAGTAGACATGTTTTAACACTTGTAGGCTTTTCTATCGTGTGCATAGCCAAGAAAAACACTTTTTATAGCTTTTGAATCTAATTTTGTCCTGTTTTCATCAGGCAAATGTATATAAGCAATGCAACCAAACACTTTGAAGTGGGTAATATCGGGCTTGTGACCATATAACTTCTCATATGGTGTCAAATCATGAATTCCAGTTGTAGGTGTTTTGTTCAATACTGTAACAAACCACCTTGACAACACAAAATGTACACACAAGAAAATTAAGAAATCTCCCATGGCAATTTTCTTCATCGTATACACGAGCAAAATCATTGATTCTTGTATAAACTTCCCCCCTCCTCTCCCACTAGCAAAAGGACTTAAGCCTTAAAAGTACCAAATCGGTGGGGATAAGTTACCCATGTGAACTCCTCCATAGGCATATGTGCACACGTATACATGTGAACATGTGCATGCACATTTCATAAATAAAGATATAATTTACGCTTGTGAACTCACTCTTGATGTACGGTTGTGCATTTACTTAAAAGCACGCGAACACGTGCAAAAAGAATAGTTTTTGCAAACACGGGGTAATTATTTTCAATAGTGTATGTGTGTTATTCCTTATCATGAAAACTCCACCTTAGTCACATCGACAAAGCACATAAGAAATTATGCATGCATGAAAATGAAAAATGGGAAGAAAAGAAAAATCATCCAGTTAGTTTAATTCTAACTAAAAGCCAAAGAGTAGTTAACTAAAAGAGAGAAAGAGTTCAATTGTAAGTAGGACTTTACAAGAGAATGACACATGGTGAGAGAGGGATAAGTAAGGATTAGAAAGAGTGTGTACTTTTCCTCCTATCTCTTGCCACATAAGTACTCATTCCCCTATTTTTCCAACTATCATATAATTTTTTTAAAAAAAATCCTAGTACTTTTTAATCTCCACAAGACACCTCATTTCTGATATCCTAATTTTTTATTAAAAAAATAAAAAACAAGATTCTTTTTTATTGATTGAAAATTCCTAAGTTGTCACATTAGTACTCCTCCAATTTTTCCAATTTTTATTTAAAAATTTTGGGATATTTTTAAGTCACTTCCAACCTTATCAAGACACCTCATACCCTCTTTCTAATTTTCTCTTCAAATAAAAAACAAGTTTTTTTTAAAAAAAAATATCAAACTGTCGTCTCATTAGAAATATCCTACACATGGCATTTTCATGTTTTAAAAAAATTAGGAAATTTTAACAAGCTAACACTCAGTAGGAAAGATTCCCTCCTATGGTGACTCATAACCATGAGGGGATCTGGTCAAAACTTATTCCTAGAATATATAGTCCGGAGAAGAAATCCGTACTGTTATCAATGCGGTTTTGCATTAGAGCCTGGAGATGCAGGCTGAAAACGCTTATCTGGTTTTTGAGGGCGGAACTGAAAATATATAAATATGCTTTTATTCAATGTTTTGAAAGGACTCGTTTCATTGTTTTCATGTCGTGAATTAATAAAGACGTAAAATGAACCCTGTGCTAAAAGGGTAATTAATGAAGCTTTTTTTATGTGTTCAACAACATAGTAGTATGCTATGTTTAGATAACTAAAGAAAACACAATTCTAAAAGGAAGCGGGCGAGTGACCTTTCCCGACGAAAGGTGTTTGATGGCAAGGTGGACTGGATGAGTTGGTTGCTTTCCTGAAAAGGAAAAATAGAATAAGAGACGACACGATGACTTACCCTAGGGTAAGAGTCCTAGAACCCGAGCTGATCATTATCTAAGGGGAAAGGTGTAGCGGCTATGCCAGAACATGTTAGGATTTCATGAACCCAAGCCCACTACTGAAAAAAAGTGTTGCACTCCATGAACCAAGGGAAATGGCCCCTCTCCGTTCAGACAAGAAGCCCCTCGAAGGACACCTTCAAACGTGAGCTAGCTAAAGATAGGAGAGTGTTAGGTCAGCAGGAAACACTCAAGTCGATCCTCGTGGGATGAGACAAGTCGTTTCCCTATGAGGTGGACCTCGGGTCTCGCCTAGACTGATCAAAGTCTAAACATTCCAATGGAGTGTGGACGACTGTAGCTGGGAAAGACCCTAGACGACCACCAAACGTTATCGACTATATGTAGCGGGGTCGATACTTCACATGTGGTATCGGAGCAAGATTTTTTTTCAAAGTTTTTTTTTAAATACTGTAAATAATAGAGGATGACCTAGCCCAAACTGCCATAAGCACAATCCCTAGAAAAGATCTTGGAAAGGAAATTCGTAGGAATTATTTATGAATGGATCTATGGGTAAAATGATGCAGTTTGAGGCTAAGGATTATTGGTTAGAAAAATATTACTAATCTTGCACTGGAATATTTCTTAAATAACATTGCTCATCTTGGAAATTATGTGCAGGATGAAGAATGGTTATTCGTGAAATATTTCTGGAAATATAACATGGAAACCAATGTTCTCTTTCACTAAGAGAGAAATTTTTTTGCATTATGGAAAATATTTTTATTCCCCCAAAAATTCAAGCTAATCCTAAGTGGTGGACCCTAAAGCAGAATTGGGCACGGACACCTACTTACTGGCCAATTTTTGCTGATAGAACAAACAGTATTGAGTATAGCTTATGGGCATTACGTTGGGCAGAAAGAATCCAACTGATCATGCTCTATATATTTCATAGAAGTGATATGAATCCAATAGTGCATAACAATGGTGAGACAATGTCTCTAAATAATGGATCTACAGTTCCACTGTCAACATCATCCAACCAAATCAGGTGATGGTAGCCTATCGTACTCGTCAAGATAATTATGAGGTGGAGGAACTACCAAATCTTTCCAATAGCTATTTGGTGTTGGATACGTCCATAGAACCTCCTACTTATTACTCCTTGTCTTTATCCATAATCCATGGATACATTTGTAAATTTTATTAAATATAAGAAGCTGAAAAATATGTATAGAGCTTTAGTAGTTTGTAGGACAAGCCCATGAAAACAAAAAAAATTGTAAAGCCTATGGTGCTTGTTAAAAGTATATAATATACTTTTTTTTTGGAAAGATTCTATCATGGTTGAAAAAAATATTGGTTTGAGATAAAGAAGACTTATACAAGTTGGGTAGGTGCTGCTATCCACATACACAAGTATGACAACAACTCTGAAAAGAGGCAATGTTGAAGCTATAATTGCCCAGTTTCAATGATTGAGGTGCCAAGGAGGAGCTCTGGAAGTAGAGAAACACTTCTTCATAAGGAAGTTTAGATAGATTTGACCTGTGGAGAGAGATATGAAAGCTTCAAGCTAACAGGGTGCTGCTAGCTATGGCTGCCATGGAAGCTTCATTAAAGGTACGAATGCAAATGAAGTTGGAGATGGGGTTTAGCACTCAAACTGAGCTGAGCTGAGGGTGAAATGGAGCTAACATATGCTAAACCATGCTCAGCTATGCTCTTATACCATGTGAAAAGATGCGGGATGTAGAGCATGGCAGATGCTATGGTGGATGGAAGATGAAAATTGAGATCATGATGACATAGACAAAGACTTGATCTGCTACACAAGTGAATTAGGTTCCAAGATGGAAGTTTGGACTCATAAACACAATCTTTTTTATAAGATTGATAATGATCAAGACACTAACTGAAATGGTAAAGCATCATGATATTGCATTCATCATATATTAAAAAGTGGTAGTCAAGTACAATGCTTTATAGTTGTTGGATAGGTAGTAGTTTCCCTTTCTATGCATATGGGATTCAATCTGTCTGCATGTCCTAAGCCTAAACTTCCTCATACAAAGAGGCCATAGTGGGTATGATTGTAAATCTCAACACAGTCGCCATTTAGCAAATGGTAAATTAGTCTGTAAACCAAAATGGTATATCATGGTAGACTAACTGAGGAGATCATAGTTGATCTTGAGGAAGAGAGAAAGCTAGCAAGAAAATCACTTTAAAGCATTGCTTCCCTACAACCAAGAGCAGTGAGTACAAAAATTGAGACAGGATATAGAAATGCACGAGGTCTATCATATTTGCTCTTGCCCCAATAGAACTAGGGCAAGACCAAATGCGCAAGTTCCAATGTGTCTGCTCATTTCAATGGAACTAGGGAAATACTAAATGCTAAGAGAGAGAGGGCACTAGAGGCTAATCTTATGCTGAGGGAGCTTCTCACAAATCAACTCTTAGACAACACTACTGCAAAGCAGAGCAGAGCAGCCCTATCGACTACGTTTCTAGGTTGTAGGACTAGAAATCATGCCAAACTCTAAGAGCCAAACCAAAATACTTGCAGTTACTAAGAAACTCAATATGTATTAGCCTAGCAATGACTCGTATAGCTTTGTAGAGTAGTTCAAATATGTAAAGTGAACGGCTTCACGGGCCTTAATCAATGAGCACAAGCTTTTGGACTTTGCCTAGGAGACAAAGGATGGACGTGGTTTACTAGCCTAGACAATACCAAATGGAATAATTTTAATACCCTCAATAGTCTCTTCATCAAGAGGTTCTCGGAAGTGAGATAATCTGACAACATCATCGTCAAGTTGATGAATGTTGGCCAAAAGGACAATGAGGATATTCAACATTATGTTACCCACGTGCACAGTCTCCTTAAGAGAATCCCAGTGGTGGAATAATCATCGTATTTATAAACAAAATTCGAAGCGAAGAGCTCTACAAGGCCTTGGTGAGCAACTCAAACTTGCAAAGGGATGTGCTAGCTAGGGTCTTCAAAGAAGCTATACTTGTGGATGACCTACTCAATGAGAGAAGCTCTAAAACCTTGACCCAAGATGACACTCCCTCTAGATCCTCAAAGAGAGCTACGATCACTAGCAAGAGATCTAGCGAGAACACACAAGACAAGGAAAAGGGTGTTGACTAGAGTCCAAGTTGGCGAATATGAAGCTAGAGTTGGCTAAGCTTCAAGAGATGATGAGAAGGCCCACATGACCTCACATGCAATGCATGCATTGTGGAGAATTTCATCTCCTAGTTGAGTGCTTGGATCCTAGGTCACGACCATGTGCTAATTGCGAGAGGTTTGCCCATGATGCAATGAATTGTAGATTGCTGAGATGATCTACATACCTGCAACCATACAATCAGCCATACTACCTAGGGAATAGGCTGTTGAACTTCAAGAGGGGAGCTCCATTAGCTCTCACAATACCCAAAGACTCAAAGCTGGCCATCCCTAGGATAGGCATCAATCCTACGCGGATACCTAGACCACCTGTACCCATCATTGAGCGACACTCTCATGTATTATATAGAGGAGCCAAACAATGACAAATCATACTTGAACCCTTATGTCTTGTAAAATGAAGAGGGTAGCCTCATCTTGATGAATTTTAGACTAGTATCAATGATGGCATTAGGCAGGGGAAGAGGTAGAGGTCTAGGACAATAGCACGTAGAACCCATGGCATACTATACTTGTAGTCACCCAGGGCATATCTCATCACAGTGCCCCAAAAGGGAGTAACCCAATGGAGACAAAGTTGACATGAGATGTCCTGTAATATTTCATATCAAGAAACAAATTTGAGCTTGAGGTCTTTTAAAAAAATTACTTGTCGAGCTATCATATAAGTGACCGCACATAATTTTCTCAATATCGAGTATTGCATTAAATCAATTCCGCAATCTGACACGAGAAGACACCTCAATGTTCCCCGACCAACAAAAAGCAAAGACACCTCATAAATAATATTACGATTGCTTGATCATAATTTTTTCCATAGTATATTTGATTTGGTATTCCCAATTCCATTTCATGCATCAAAGATCGCATTGATTTTGTAATCGCAAGACAAATCGCAAAAGCCTTAATTGGTAGATGAAGAATGCGCAAGAATGAGCATGATATTGAGTAAGTTAAGTATCAAAGAGTATGGCATGACTTTATAAACTAGATAAGTCATGAGGTAACTTGGCCAAAAACCACCAGAGAAAGTCCTTTTGAAGAAAAAAAAAGGTGTTTCTAAAAAAATAAGACAAAATTCATGAAGGATTTTATGCCTAGAGGGAGAGAAAGCATAAAATAATCATCCCCATGCCACCATCCAATAGTTAGGTGATCAAAATACATTTTTAATAAGCTCACTTGGCTCTTGACAAGTAGCCAAAAGAATGAGTCGACAACATGCTCCCCCTCATGCCTATAAATACATCCCCTCTCCTTCACAAAGAAAGCAAGAAAGAAGACCTCCTGAATGGAAAATTTTCTCTACTTCTCTTATCCATTGAAGCTTTGAGCTTGAAAGAGGAAAATACCCCCCTTCTAACTCATTTCCATTCTGCCTACCCCATGTTATGCCTTTGTTCCATATAGCCATATTGCCGAGTGAACCGTTAGCAAAATTTTTCTAGACGACTGCTAAATCTCCCTGAACTACCATGTCAATTTCAGCTAACATCCATGGCTCCACGAGGTTGTAGAAATTCAAAAAGCTCATTTAAGGGAAGCAAAGAATGCGGCCAATAGAGAAAATGATGCGGTAGGAATTGGTGAAACCCTTGTTACATCAAACCTAAGAGAGGTAACATCTCATCGGTTTGGAAAAAATTAATGTTTTATAATCTTATCGCTATATTTGGCTTTAAACGATTATAAACGCATTCTAAATTAAGTACATATGAATTACTGCTTAGAAAAATAACCTAAGTAATATAATAATTAACTATTCAGTGAAAAAACTATTTCACTTGAAAAAGGATCATATGTCTGTCATTAAGAAAATATCATAATTATGGTTTATTTTGTGATATTTATTGCTATTTCATTAATGATGCATGTGATCATAATAACAAAAAAAGGTAGACGATGTTAGGGAAGGGAGTATTTTATAATTTTTTTCTAAAAGTGACTATCTCTATTTCATTTTGCTAATGATAAAAAAATAGATATGAGTTTTATAATAATTTATAGAAAATTATTTAAATAATATCATGAAATAATCAATGCATTAAATTAATAGAAAATTATGTAGAAAAATATATACTAGAAACACATAAATTAGGTGCTTAGTAATATAATTCGATGTTTGAAAGATGAAAGAAAAATTGTACTTCTGATTTTTGCATTGCCTAGAATAAAGTTTTCAGAAAAACAATCAGCATTGCACTTAGGACATAGCTAAATGAAAGTTGTTCTTTCTAGATAATGTTGAAAGTTCAGCAAATGGTCGGACATCATCAATTAAACCATAGAATATGAGTAGAATAAAATAAAAATTATTTTCTTACTAAAAACACATGCAATGTTAATATTAATTATTATATTAGCGAGAGCGTCAATATCATGATTTGACCCACGTATGAGTCAACGAGAAAACCTTACCTAAAATATCAATAATATTGAAGCAAAAACAACTATGAAATACTCGACAACCCTAAAACTATCAATATCAGGAAATTAAATAAATATCAAAACTTTGTAGGACTTATTGGACATTGATACGAATTTATCGACACTAATTCTAAAGTCTAAACAGACTTGGAAAAGCATTTGAAATCATGCTAAGTGTTAGTTAGGGCAGGGGAGCGCATGAATTACTTTCCATAGGTATAAATGCCCATATTATCTTTTAGGGCAGAAATACCAAATTTTTCATAAGGAGAAAATACACTTCGAATTCACAAAATAACTTGCGGATCCTAAAAAAGAGTTACAAGTATGAAGTAAAACCCTAAGAATAAGGTAGGACCTTGCAACAATTAGATCTGATTGTAAATATACAATCACGATAATAAGAGGAAAGATTGCACTATGTCTCCCTCACGACTAGACGCAGAACCCTGCTCCAAGGGAAATTGTTTTGTACCATCGCGAGGAGATTTGGACTGGCCTCAATGGCGAGAGGTTGCTTGGTGAGGAATTCGTTAGGTAGGAGGAGGTGAGAGTGCGAGGGGGGCTTTGGCCATAAACCTCTCGATCGCTCCTAAAAACTGCTTGACCCTCACATGAATCAGGATGGGATCCTCGTATCCCCGATACTGGTGAAGGGATAGAAATCTTGGAGGGTTTCTTTTCTTCTGCACAGATAATAGGGGTTTTTCGATGAATTGAGATTTATCTTCTACATAGGCAGAAGGGGAAAATCATTGTAGATAACT
Source organism: Lygodium microphyllum (assembly GCF_053477565.2). Taxonomy (NCBI): domain Eukaryota; kingdom Viridiplantae; phylum Streptophyta; class Polypodiopsida; order Schizaeales; family Lygodiaceae; genus Lygodium; species Lygodium microphyllum. The sequence goes on along the minus strand of NC_141149.1, from coordinate 22,505,296 downwards.
TTGTGAGATAATATAAATATGTTTTGCCAAAAGAATGTTTTCTCTGTCTTTGTGTTGTGCTGTAAAATTACGCGAAGGAACATGTGATAATGGGTTAATTAACAAAGCTGCTTTCATATGTCATAACTTAATGTGATAGGTAATTATAAAACTAAAGAAAACCATTTGTGGAAAGGAGGTGGGCGAGATCCCTAACGAATCCGCCCTACGGATGGGTGGTCTCGGTAAGCTAGGAGCTTCTCTTAAGAGATTGAACAAAACGTTAATTAGGAAATATTAGGTAGAGCCAAGGGTTGACTTACCTAGGTTCAGGTCTTAAAAAATTGATTAGTAATTATCTTAGGGGGAAGGTGCGGCGACTGTGCCAAAACTTTGTTAAGGTTCCTTGAATCCTAAGCAGTTGTTTGCTGGAAAAAAGCGTTGTACTCCATACACCAAGGGTAATTATGATCGCTCCAGTTGGATGAGAAGCCCTTGTGGGACACCTTTGATGGAGCTAGTTGATGCATCGAGATCTCAGTTGTTAAATTAGGACCTCGAGCTTACAGGTTGATCCTCGTGGGGATGGCCAGTACCTTCCTTTACGGGGTAGACTTTGGGAAACCTAGATGATAGACCCCGTGCATTCTCAGGAGTGGCGAGCAAACCATCTAGGATAGGTGGACCACTAAACCAGGGAATTATTAGGTCAGCACATGACACATGGTATCAGAGCATAATTGAAATTAAAATATCTATCATTTTTAAGACCAATTTTGCTAAGTAATAATTAGCCTACTAATTGTTAAGGGATAAACTTTGGCAAAATAATGAAGCCTAGAACCAGTTCCTTGTTTTTCGAGTAATGTACACATCTGCAATGAACTCCACAAATGATGAGTGGAGAAGAGAAATAATGAGGATACTCGATCACCTATATGATCCATCCCCTGTGAATTGTGAAGGAAGATGGTTCTGGAATGAGCGTTATTGTTACATTGAGGCTCATTGATTCTTCAACATGCAGACTAATCTAAAATGCCTTGAATGGATAGAAAATTTAAAAGTAGTTGAGGCCTTTATCTTTTGTCCATCCAGAAGGAATCCACTTATGATTACTAGTGGTAGGAAGATATGTCTAGACTGTTATATCTATGACAAGGTACTGAAGCTAATCCTAGCCGACAAGATTATAATCCAAGGATGCTGCAAGATTGAGATTACCGTATCCATGGTTTTCTAGATCTGTCATTTCCACAGTATAGGTTTTTGGACATAGACATCAATTGGCCTACTTTCTTCTACATGAATGTAACTGATATTCATCCCTGAAAAAGAAAGATTTAATGATTTCATGTTTTGGAAATTGTACATAGCATCTAGCCTATCCTATCGATGCTAATATATCTCTACTTGTTGTAAATATCTGTCATTTGTAAATATCCCTTGTAAAAATCATAGCATATGGCTATAGATAATAAAAGGTAACATCGGCTAGATTTTGTAAAACTATTGTGATCTTTGGCCCATCATTGTTTTACAAAACTAGTAAGGTATAATAATGTGGAAACAAAGCTTAAAACTTTAAGTGGTAAACTAACTCGTGAAACTTATGATAACCCAGGGTAATATAACTATTGCTAGTCAGTGTGAGATTTAGGAGAAGAAGTATCTCCTTAAGCAGGTTAAGCCACCAAAATTCAATGGCAAGGGCAATGACATTGAAACCGAGGCAGAGATTTGGATTGAGACCATGGAGGACTACTTTACTACTGTGGGAACTACCCCTACCAGTCAAGCTATGATTGCCAAGTTGAAATTGACCGGTGAGGCATGCCTATGGTGGGAATAGTGGTGTAATTACTGAGACAACTATTACATGGGAAAAGCTGAAAGAAGCTGTGAGCGGTCGATATTTGCCATTGGTTTATTGCACACTAAAAATGAATGAGTTTTTTAACTAAAGACAGCTGGGGAATGAGCTTGGAGGCATATTACTCAAACTTTATCTCATTGCTTAAATATGCACCTTCCATGACTATTGCTCACTAAGTTTTGTCACAGATTGAATGCTCCTCACACGCCTTGAATCTATGTGCCCAACTGATCTGCAATATACTTTGATTTGCGTAGAACCTCTTGTTCACAAGACTTCAATCAAAATAAAGGGACTTCACGGGGCTATGTTAAGTGAGCCCAAGGTCAACGTCCACTTGGTCAAGGAAAGAGGGTAAAAACAAATGCAATCCGAAACTTCATACCTACGGGAAGTAATTCAAAAGTACCTAAGTGTTTCCACTATAATGAGCCAGACCACTTTAAAAGATAGTGCCCAAGAATTCCTTGCCAAGGGTAGTACAAAGGTCAAAACCAAGCTTCAATTGCAAAAGGAAAAGCATTTGTTGTAATTCTTAACGAGCTTGAAGAAGAGGGAAACCCAACTATGGAAGCCAATATGGAGAGGGCATCAATTCATGCGGCCCTCCATAAGAAAGGCCCAAATTGCGAGTTTTCAATGATTCAAACACCATCATAATATTAGGGTAAGTCCTTTAAAATTTTGATTGACTGTGGAAGCGCACACTCATTTATGTCGCCAAAGTGTGCCAAGAAATTAGGCATAGACACTATACCTACATCTAGGTTGTTTGTGGAACTTGCTAATGGAAAAGAAATATTGCCTACTCAACAAACTTACAAAGTGACATTTAGCCTGGAAAGAAATCTCTCTAAAATGGAATTTAGGATCATGAATTTAAGGGCCCATGAATGTCTATTGGGTATGGACCGGCTAATCCCCAATGACACACATATTTAGTGCAAAAAAGGCTAGGTGAATTTTCAAAACCTAAAGGGAAAAAAGTGATGACCCAAGGTGAGGCAGGAAAACCTAAGGTTCAACTAGCCAAATCACCTCACATAACAAAGGGGTTAAGAAAGGGCTACCTGTGTATCTCATAAAATTAAATAGGTTTGAGCAGAATAAACAAGATGAGGGAGAGCCATATTGGGTGAAGAAATATAATGATATCTTTCCAGAAGAGCTGACTGAATTACCACCTCAAAGAGAAGTTGATCATGAGATTAGACTGGAACTAGGAGCTGCTCCAATCACTAAGAGTCTATATAAAATATCTATCCCTTAAGAAATTGAGTAGAAAGAGCAACTCAAGCTGTTACTAGATCAAGGATACATAAAACCTAGTAATTTTCCATGGGGAGCCCCAATATTTTTTCAAAAGAAAAAGGACAGAACTCTCCGCCTTTGCATTGATTACCAAGGTCTAAACCAAGTAACAATCAAGAATAAGTATCCAATCCCAAGAATAGACAAGCTACTTGATAGGCTACAAGGGGTGAAAATCTTTTCCAAGATTGATTTCCAATCTGGTTATTACCAAATAAGGATCAAGGAATAAGATATCCCAAAACTGCCTTCAATACCAGATATGGTTATTTTGAATTTCTTGTAATGTCTTTTGATCTAACTAATGCCCCTGCTACATTTATCAAATTAATGCATGATATTTTTTGACCTTATCTTGATGAGTTTGTCCTAGTCTTCTTTGATGACATCCTAACATATTCCAAGAGAGACGAACACCATGAGCTGCAATTGTGCATTGTGTTGGACACAATGAGGACGCACAAGCTCTATGCAAAGAAAAAGAAGTGTGTCGTTTTCAAAAGATAGATGGAATATCTTGGATTCATAGTATCTGCTAAAGGAATCTCTATAGACCCAGTCAAAGTTAGAGATGTTCAAAGTGGAAACCTCCAAAGACAAATAAGGAAGTAAGAAGTTTTTTAGGGTTGACTGGATGGTATAGAATTTTCATAAAAATTTACACCCTAGTAGCTCAACCTCTCACTAATTTTCTGAGAAAGCAAACTACCATTGTATGGACGCCCATTGAGAAAGCCAATTTTGAGCAGCTCAAGAAAAGTTTGGTAATAGCATCCATTTTAAAGCTACTTGACCGAAGTCAAGAGTTTGAGGTCGTAACAGACACAAGTTCTCTTGAACTAGGTTGTGTGCTTATGCAGTAAGGTCATCTGATAGCCTATTCCTTAAGGGAATCAAAAATCCATGAGAGGAATTATCCCACCCATGATCTCGAGCTGTTAGCTGTAATCCACGCTCTCAAATTGTCGCAACACTATCTTCATGGAAGAAAGTTTACTTTGGTCACTAACCACAAAAGTCTCAAATGGATCTTTACTCAACCAGACCACCTCAGCATGAGGCAATGTTGGTGGATTGAAGTCTTTCAAGAATTTGATTTGAAATCAAGTTTAGACCTAGAAAAGAGAATGTGATTGCTCATGCATTAAGTCGTAAAGCCTTTTTGAATGCACTTATCATGGAAGAGCCATCTAAAGGAGAGACTTTAGCTACCATGATATCGATGCCTAGCAATGTAGTCATTGAGCTAGCTAAAAGAGAGGCATACAAAGATCTTAAGTATCAACTAATGCTTAGAGAAATCCTAGTTAAGAACAATGATCCTAAGCTCAGAGTCAAGTACCAAAATTTCACTATGTTTGATGGACTTGTCTATTTTAGGACAATGCTTAGAGAAAAAGAAGATATTATGGGAAACCCATGACTCCCCATTCTCAGGACACCCTGGCTATGCAAAAACTCTTAAAGCAGTCAGGAGAAGTTACTACTGGGAAAGACTGAAGCATGATGTACTTAGATGACCTATAGTGTGCAGGATCCCATTCTATGGATGTACTATCACGTAGCTTTGGATATGTTGCATATTTTTGAGATGTGACGTGTTAATTAGTTCCTCGACAATGGAATCACTTTGCAAATTCCCTAGCTAACTACTCTTTCATTGAAGATGCCTTTTTCAATTCTGGTCCAAAGGGAGCCCTTACAATTACCTCCTAACATTAGCCCTTGACTACTTTGGGGTCTTCTGGCTGACACATCATATTTCAACTGCCAATGGTTAGTTTGGGTTATGAGTTTAACTGAGCACCTTCCTAATTTGTCTTGGATGCATAGGATTGTGAATCGTCATATTCGTCGGACACACCTTACTATTTATGTAGGGGGGCTAGCTAATAACCTGATGCACTTAGTGTAGGGCTTGAGGAGCCCTTATCCTTGGTCGATCTTTTGCTTTAGTAGAGTTATGTCAAGACCAAGGGTTTTTTTTAGCAGTACATTGCTAAATGGTAGTAAATTGTTTTATGCCATAAGGGCAAGAGGGTTGTTTTTGTAGGGTTCTAATGTGTTATTTCATAAGACCAAGATGGCCAGTTTGCTAGTTATGAAATGTTATATTCCTTTAGGCCAAGAGGGTCATGTTTCTATTTGGTGCGGGTGCATTTAATGGTCTTTTGTTTTAATGATTGCATCAGATGGGTTTGATGAGGTGCCTGCAGAGAGCCTTTGTTGCATGGGAGCTTCTTGTGGCCATTCTAGGTGGTGTTATCACATTTCGAAGTTTTGCCTTTAAGCTTATAATGTTATATATGTATGTGGGGGTTATTTTCTTTTCATTTGTGGGGATTGACAATCACGGCATGAAGTCCTAGGGCTTGGTTAGGTATACCTGGGGGAGATTTGAGTAGTTGTCTACCTCCTATAAAGACATTATTAAGCATTGAAAGACTTGCTTTAGAAGGCAGTCCTAGTGACCCTATTCTGCTAGCCTCCTAGGCAGCTATTCTAGGAGTCCCTGCTAGTCTCAGGCAGTTAGAGAAGCCTACCAAAACAAAAAAGAAGAGAAATTTCAGAATATATTTAAAGATAAAATTATAGAGTGCGTAAAAAGGGGTTCTAACCCCTCACCTAGAAAGAAAAGGAAGAAAACTCCTAAAAGAAATTGATGATCACCTTGTGGAGGCATAATAGGTTCTTGGAGACAAGAAAGGAGCATCATGTTGCATGGAATAGGCCATTTTTTAGCAGCAGCTCACGTTTTTTATCTCCTACAGCATATCTTCTTTATTGGGTAGCTATACGAGCACTTATACAGTTGGTTTTGATGCTTGGCATTGATCCTTCCACTCTTAACATTTGATTTGAGTGTTAAGCTTCAGTTTCAAACTATTATAATAGTCCAGAAGACTGTCATAAATTAGGGCAATACTTATCTTCAATGTCTAGACTCATTGCCATTGGTTGGATGATGCTCAATTATACCTGATTGATGCTTATAATTTTGGGGATGTTATGTCATTGCTTGGAGTTGATTTTGGAATTATTTAAACACTTCATTTACTCTATTTTGGTTGAGGTTTGCTAGTTGGAAATACAAGGCATCACCTTGTTTGATGCTTCTATGGTTAGCTTTGTTGGTCTTATGATGCCCGGTTATGCTGGGGTGATGTTCACATGTACAAGAATGCTATGCCCATGTTATGGGTTGGATTTGGAGCTGATTTTGATATTGATATAGCTTGGTTTGAAAATGTATTCATTGCTATATACAACAGGGTAGCTAAACCTCTTTTACATGGATTTTATATGTCTATTGCTTCTGGCTATGATTTGGATGTTCACTATTGATGTGTACCATTGATGCTAATACATTGGTATATCATATGCCCATGATTTGTGGTGGCTTTGAGCTTGATTTGAGAATCGATATAATCAGCTTTGATAGTGAAGTTAGTGGTGTAATAACCAGAGATGAAGCCTATTTGGTTAGTGTATGCTCTACCTAGTGCTTATGAGTGATTCTCGGGTGATTCATTTGACCATAGGGATGTATATGGAGGCTGGAAAATGCTTTGTTTTGGTTCCAGAATGCTTTTGAGCACTGATTAAGCTCTTTTTTGGTCTACACTAACTGGCATTGGACTATAGTTGGCATTCTTTGTGACAATTTATATCTATTGTCTATGCTTGACATCTAGGCTTCATGCTTTGATGCATATGTTAGAAATGGATGCTACTTGGAATGTCTATGTCTGACTAACATTTGGGGCTTCATCTATGATTGCATTTTAGGATTTTGGAGACCTAGGACACTCTATTTGATTGCCGACTTGGGAATTTTTAGTTCTCTATGCTTTATGGGCTTGAGCTACATTGGAATTTATGCTCAGAATGTATCCTATTTTGATGTCACATGTCTGATGATATGTACTTGATGTATTTGAGTAGTGCGCTTTATCTGCATCTGAATTTCCTTCCAGTGGGATATTTTGGCCTATTTGGATGTACATAGAGCTTTGACTTTGCAGTTGAGCTTGAGATCATGGGACATTGACATGTATCTACTCTCTCTGTGCTACATGATGTAGTCCATGCTTAGTGGGCTGATCTGACACTACACTAGGGCAGGCACCAATCTCTATCATGGAATTGTCAGTTATGTATGCATCTTGAATGGCTCTGTATTGAGCTTTACTTGCATTTCTCTATCAGTTGTGCCTATGCTTGGTCTCTTTTGTTACCCTAAGACTTGTTACACGCATGACTTTTATGTCTATGAGATGTATCTTGTCTCCTAACACCGTGCTTGCTTGATAGTTCTTGGTGCCCATTACTCTATTTCACTCATGCTAGATGTATTTGCTTCTTGGCAGTTGCAATTGGTCATTTATCAGTGATAGCTCCGCTTTTGGCTTCTTTTACCTAATGCTATGATTTATTATAGCAAACTGTAAATAACAGACTGTGAGCATTTACTGAGGGCAATCATTACTGTTTGACACACTTTTGGTCATATTTGGTGGACAACTGGTCATTTTAGTAGTTTCTCTTATTTTTAGTTTGTTTTGGCAGTGGTTTTGGCATGTTTATTGCTAATTACAACAACTTAGTTTTTGTATAGTCTGCCTCTATTCGACTCATTATGGCTAGTCATCTCAAAGAAACAGCTTTGTTTAACATTGCCAAGTTGGATGGCACCAACTATGGCTATTGGAAGTCTTAAATATGGCATGTTTGGTACAAAAATCCAAATTAAGCCACTAAGAAACAAGGGTATTAAATCCGAGAACAAGGATAATGATGATTGTGCTGATTTAGATACACTATGCAAGTCCACTATCATTCTATCACTCTCTAAAGAGGTCCACAATAATGTTATTGAAGATGAAGATTAGAGTGCATGGAATCCATGGGAAAATATTCAAGAACTTTATTTAAAGTAGAGCCCTACTTTGTAGATGTATTGGCTTAAATAGTTGATGGATCTCCACATAAGGAGGGGACCCCATTGCCTACTCACTTTAGTTAGTTTCATTCTATCATGAAGAATCTTCTTTAACAGGGTACTAAGTTTCAGGATAATCTGTGTCCTTTGTTTGTGCTTGGCACTTTACATGAGTCTTGGGATGTATTTTGCACTGGGATCTATACAAACAAACTTGATGGGCTAAAATTGAAAGATGTAGAGAGTGCTCTTTTGATTGAAGAAATTAACATTAAAAACAATGATGCTTCCCAAAATTCACATGCTTCATCTGTTAGAGGTGGCAGAAGTGGCAAGAAAGATCATTATCGTCATGGGAAGAACTCTTAGAAGTCTTGGTCTAAGTCACATAGATGTAGCAAGTCCCGTGGATGTAAGTCTGATCTTACATACCATTATTGTGGGAAAGCAAGACACATATGACTGCAATGCCATAAGATACGCGATGATAAGTGAAAAGAAAAGGGGAGAGAGAAAATGCAAGAGAAATCCAATGATTGCAGTATTACACCTACAAAGTCTAGTGTAAAATTTGAGATAAATATCATGCAACTTGAGGAGTATGATGGTGACTACATATTAGCAGCCTCTTCATGTGCTACCTCTCAGCTAACCAAGGCTTAGTCTATGCATGCACAGTGTTGGCTCTTGGATTCGGGATGCAAGTTATCATATATGACTTGATGATTCTGCATGGGAGATAACTCGTGGAAGGCTTGTTCTTGCAAAAGCTGCCAAGTTTGGTAGCCTCTACCCCTTGGTTGTATCTAGTACTATTAACCAAGTTTTGTCGGTGGGTTTTATCCCACATGTATCTCTTGGCATGCTTGTCTTGGGCATATGTCGCTTAAGGGAATGAAAATTCTTAGTGCTTTGCATTATCTTCCGTCTTTTGACTACTCGCATTTTGAGTTGTGTGATCACTATTTATATGGCAAATAGACTAGGAATTCACACAAAAAGTCTGGTATTCCACGTATAGGTGAGCCTTTGGCTCCTGTGCATTCAAATGTATATGGACCCATGCCCTGTCAGTTATTAGGGGGTGCAAAGTACCTTGTTACATTTATTGACGATTATTCACATAAGGTTTGGGCTTATCCCATAAAGCAAAAATATGATGTCTTGGCTATCTTTCAGCATTGGCTTGCTCTCGCAGACAATTAGTCTTGGCATAAGCTGAAATGCCTACGGATAGATAATGGGGTGAGTACGTCTCACGTGCCTTTGAGCAGTTTTGTGATGAGTGGGGTATGAAGTGTCAGTTGACCGCCCCTTACACCCCTTCCCAGAATGGTATGGCTGAGCGCATGAATAGGACTATCCAGGAGAGGGTCAACATTATGCTTAGCCAGATAGACTTACCACAACATTTTTAGAGTGAGGAAATCTCTACTGCGGTGTATCTCATTAACAAGTCACCTTGCAGTATTGACTTCTAGGTTGCAGAGGATGTATGGAGACAGGAAAGCCTCCCTCATATGCTCATTTTCATATCTTTGGATGTGAGGCCTTCTGCCATGTGCCCAAGCACCAACACTGTAAGTTGGATCCGAAAAGTGTGAAATGCATTTTCATTGGCTATGGAGATGCATGTGAGATGGATTACCTGTCGATTGTGGGAGAGAAGGAAGGAGTCTCACTTGTAGCTTTCTTGCTTGCACAATGGGGGAATACACACACAGGTGGAGGCTGAAAACCATTTCCCTCTTCTTAGTTGTGTAAGCCAAAAGAACTCTAGTACAAAGAAATAGAAGAACCCTATATATGGGTCTCAAACCAAACTCAACTAACTAAGGTGGCATACTAACTGAGCCACAAACTAGAGTAGATAAGGATAGCTATCATCTAGCTATTATTCATGGGCGGTGTACCAACCGCATCTACAACTAACAAGCCGGTGACATAAATGCACAACGGTCACCCTGGCATACCACGAGTGGAGCTCGATATCTCAACACTCCCCCTCGAGCTCAATCCCAATTCTTGCACACCAAGCAGGTCTCTGAACTTGCGAAGCTTCTCTGTGCCCAATGCCTTCGTGAATATGTCAGCTACCTGATCCTCTGTGCTGACATAAACTAGATCAATAAGACCTAGTCAAACCCTCTCCCGCACATAGTGATAATGCACCTCAATGTGCTTTGTTCTAGCATGATAGAGTGGGTTATTTGCCAAGTGTATATTGCTCATATTGTCACAATAAATGACAGCTGGCCCATCTGTAGGCTGATGCATATCATAAAGTAGCTTATGCAACCAAGCTACCTCACCACTCGGTACGGCCTTGTGGCATTTTGTTTCGGGTTTTGTTCACCACATTCGCGTGGGAGCTTTGTCATTGATGTGTGGGTGTGTTCATTCAAGTTGCCGTTCGGGAACAAGAATGAGTGTGGGGTCTCCTCCATGCCAAGGTATTGTTGTTGTTCACATGTGGTGTCGTGGATCCCCATACATGCATTTTCTGCATTCTAAATTGCTAAAAATACCAAAACACTAAAAATTTTATTTTAAAAACACATAAAATTAAATAAAATTAAAAAACAAAAATTTTAAAATTTCATTGACATTTTTGCTTATGAATTCTAGTAAAAATTACAAATAAAAAAGTTTAAAAACCTAATAAAAACCCCAAAAATCATTTAAAAATCCCTCAAAATTTAAGAAAATACAAAAAGATTTTCCTAAAGATTTTTTTAAAATCCTAAAATTTTCCATGACTCATTTTCAACCTTTTGTTGGATGTTTGCATAAATACAAAATCCAAAACTCAATAAAAATAAATAAAAACTAAAGAGAAAATAACTCTAAAATCTAAAATAAAAAATATTTAAAAATACACGTGGCACTTTTAGTATTTTTCCCTCATGCTATAAATTTTCAGCTTTGTAGGATTACCTTTTGGATTACTTCAAGGCTAGTTTTCTCTTCACCCGATGATTGTTGTGTGCCATTTTAGATTAGGATATATTCATACACTCTACATGTTTTTTTTTTCTTTTACTACATCCCAACCACACTTAATGGCTAAAAGGAACCTATTGATCACTTTTTTCACATGAATTTGTGCTCAACATACACTAATGCAAATAAAATAAAATCAACCCACCATTCACATTGCACGCATTTCGTGCATTGAATACACACAATTTTTAATTTGAAATAAAATAAACCAGTCATCACTCTTGCATGGGCTAGCAAAAACAAAGCTCTACGTACATAATAAATTGGAATAAAATGAACATGCATTTTGAGACCCATGGAGTTGAAATCAAAGTTTGAGTTCGTTTAATGCACTGTCAAATGAAATTATTTTTTCTTAAAAGATAACATGATGCTCCACATCATGTATATTATCACCCCCAATAATCAAACCATCCACATATAAGGTAATCACAACAATATCCCTATCACTATGATGGCCATAAAGTGATTGATTTGTACTTCCAACATGAAAACCAATAGAGACAAGATACTATTAGCCTTGCTTTTCCTCATTCTAAGTATATGAGCAACTAGAATACCAAACTCCTCATCCATACTTTGATCTGAGCCATCATGCCAATGTTAGACTCACCATTTACATGTGAATAACCTATAAAAGCATCTAGCACACCAAGTGACTCAACCACCTTTTCTTTTAATTCCTTGTGTGATACATTTCCTACACTTGTAGGAGTGCTATTCACATGCAGCCTTCCACTCCATGGTCTCTCAATTAGACCTATTAGAAGATGACTCTTGTAGCCTACTCAAAGTTTGTGACAGTGAACCCACATTTTCTACAATCACCTTCCCTTTTTCATCATTTGCAACAATATGTTTTTTATCAATGTCATACAAAATGCTCATCTTATCAAATAGAACATCTCTACTCACATGTAGGTTGTGTGTAATTGGATTATATACCTACAACCCTTTTACTCAAGGAAATAACCAACAAATACAAACTTTTTAGCCTTCACATCCAACTTCTTTCTTAACTCATCAGGATCATATATATATGCAATGCATCCAAATACTTTAACATGTGACAAATCTAGTTTCTTGCTAGTAAAATTATCCTCCAGTATCACATCATATATTGCAGTAGTGGGAGTCCTATTCATAATATACAGAGCTCTAGAGATAGCTTCAGCTCTATAAAATTGTGGGATATTCTTTTCAGCCATTAAGACGTGCAATTTTTGCAATGTTCTTGTTGTTCCTTTCAACAATACATTTCTATTTTGGAGTACACATGTATGTAAATTGACTTTGAATTTCATACAATTTCAAAAAATGACTAAATTAATTGAAAATATATTCTCCTCCTCCATCTAGCCTCATGCACTTAATTTTCATATGTGTTTATTTCTCAATCAAATTTTTAAAATCTTGAAAATGAAAAAACACATCACTTATCTCCTTCATGAAATACACCCGTACCTCGATGAATGATGAGAGTAGCATTTAAAGACCCGTGAAGCACCGAAAGGGAGCAAATTAATGTAAAATTTATGTGGAAATTTAAAGCCGACATTAGTGGAACATGTAGATCCGAGAATTTTTAGAGACCAAGGAAGATAGAAATGCAAAACTTTGGCCGTTGCAGTGGTTGAGGATTTTTAGTAAATTTTTCGATGATCGAATCGAAGAGAGAGAGAGAGAGAGAGAGAGAGAGAGATATATATATATATATATATATTCTCGGCCGTTTGGGATGTCAAGTCGAACATGCAGGATTTCATAGATCTGAAATTGGGCATCGCACGGAAGAGATCTTGAAAGCCAAGCAATTTAAAGGTTGAAATGGACAAAAGAGTGAAAAAATTTGGGCATGGCCCCTTAGGGGGCTAATTGGCCCCAAAAAATTTTGTGATGGGGGGAGGGAAGCTATTTTTCAAATGGGGGTAGAAAAAATGACACCCCCCTGCATCTGTGGAGGGGTGGTTGGAAACTTGAAAAGAAGCAATCAATCAAACCATGGCAATCTTCTTCTCCAATTTCTTGCTCCTCATCATCTATCTCAAATTAGGAAATGCCTGCTTGGTGGAGGATGTGGAAAACTAGTATTTCTCTCTCCTCTCTCCTCTCTCCTCTTGATGGTTGTTTACACGCATGATTCTATGGAAGAAGGGGAAGGAGTTGGATACGAGATATTGATGGAATAATGGAACATGAGCAGAGTAGATGGTAGATTAAAGTTGGAGAGAGCTTCAATGACCATAAATGAGTGTCAGTGGCCTCCTAACCATTAAATACGCGTCTCCAAAATCGAGTTTCCATGTGTAAGCAATCCTTTCATTTGTTTTATGAAAGATGTTTGATGAAATTGTTTGTAAATGGATGCCTTTGATTGATAATGCTAAAATTTATCAGAAATCTTGAGGAAAACCAAAAATTTTAGTCATTTAAAAATTTATATCAAAATACGCAAATCTCACAATTATGCGATTTTCATGGAAATGATAAATTTTGGGGATTTTGTTATAATTTTGGGATTCACATCGAGTAGAAATGAATGTAAAATCAATGCTCAATGATTGTGATCAATCTCAACTCATAAATTAGAAATATTAGATTTTTTATTTAAATAAATAAATAAAATAATAAAAAAATGGGAATTTTTAGTTTTTTGCACTAGAAAATTAAGAAACAATATGCTTCATGTTTTTGAATGTATCGCATGGTTGGAGCATGAAGGATAAACCTCAGTTCAGCCTTGCCTTCATGTTAAAGTCTGTTTTTTACTACTTTTTACAAGAAAAACACATGAAAAAACCGCTCTTTATACTTATTAGTGATGTACAAACTAAACGGTAGGGGGAATGAGGGGTTTTAATGCTAATTATTTGCTAATAAAATTTAAAATTATGATGTATTTATTTGTGCATACCATATGTGATGTTTATAAATTAAGTTAAAAGGGGTCAAGCAGCACAAGAAGGCTTGGTGCAACGCAGCACGACGTATAGGCTGAAATCATTGAAAGAAATGCTTGTTGCACTACACAATATTGATTTATAAATCGTAAAATATTTGAGTACTATGGAATTCACAGCTGCATTGTGCATATCACATTGTGTAATCCCTGGATGCATTGTAATTGGTTTCTTATACTTATGGCCCACACTTAGGTGTGAGATACCTAAGCTGTAAGTCTAGGCATTTAGGTTCCTTGGGAAACTATTAAGTGAGGAAATATCTTATCTCTTGGAAAATTTTAAATAAGAGTGGAGTTTGTGATGCATGTTATTTGTGCTAGCAACACATCGAGGTGCCAATCCCTGAGGTGTAGGAGAGCTGCAGTGAGGCCACAACATTTAGTCGGAGGGGAGCCTCCTTCTGTTTGTGTTACAAGGTGTTTGGCACCAATCTATGTGTAGGGACTCCCTCTGAGGAGTGTGGGAAAGGCTTAATCCTTGGACTACAATTAAAAACAAATGCAAGATTCATGATAGCAGTTAGGACAGTGTGGCCCTTAGATGCTCTTGGCCGTGAGGCCGAGGGGGTGTGCTCTTTGAGTATAAAGAGACCTGGCTAGTGCTTAGAGCTAGTGTTGGCCCGTTTTAGGTCCCAAAAGGTGATTCATTTGCCTGGAGCTACTAATAAGTGGTGGTTTCAGAATCTCGATCAATAGGGACCAATTCATTAGTGTATACCAAAAATCAGTGAGCTAGACTCACAAGACCGCCAAGCCAAGCTTTAAAAGAAAGAAAGTGCTAACGAACTAGACGGTAGGCCGAAATAAATAGAAGATATTCTTCGCAAAGGAGTGGGCCAATATCCTTACAAGGGCGGGGTCTTAGTAACCCTAGCTTGATGCATAGTTCGTTAGGGGGAGGAAGCTTTAGTACTTCCCCCCTTTCAATCAGTCTGTCCACTTCAAGTGGAGTGATAGTTCCAGTTGTTCAAACTCCTTTAGCGAATCTGATTGTTACCATGGCAATGCAACCCATTGCAATTTCTATTGGAACGATGGATTTTCTAGCTTTAGGGTTTCCTCTACCCATTTTTAATGGGTTAGCAAAAGAAGATGCAAAACTGCATATCAATAAATTCCAAAAGTTAATGTTTAAATGTTGTGAGGAACACTTGATGATATTCTTGAACATGACTCTAAAAGGAGAGCTGCAGTGTGGTATCATAGCCTCGAGGTTGGAACCATGACTACGATCTTTGTGGCCTTTCGAAGAGAGTTTGCCCTGAAAGTTTGCCCCTGAAAGGGAGGTCAGTTTTTGCTAATGTGTCCTTAATGTTACACATCAAGAACCTCATGAGAATATCCATGGGTATACCAAGAAAATGAAGGAGGTATTTTGTAAGTTGCAAACCTATATTCCTATTCCAGTTGTTGCTCAATTGCAATACTTTTTGAATGGGCTAGACTTTAGCATTCAAGTACAGTTGAGCAATGTTGCTCTTGCCAACATTGGTACAACTATTACATGAGTAAAAGAGGTAGAATGACAATCACAAGCAGCTTATGCCTCTAGCTCAAAATGGAATTTTGAGTTTAGGGTTTGGAACTACTTTAGTGTTGACGAACAAAGGTCAAGGGATGCCCATGAGTCCTCCTAACATGAGAGGAAGCATAATTCCAAATGTGCCCATGTTGCCAGCTCCTCCTAGTATGACCATGCTTATGACTAGTTAGATGGCTCCACCAACTATTGTAAGCCCAATGATAAATCCTACCATTGTTTCAAGGAATCAATAGCCAATCCCTAATCAAGTGGCTAGGCTAATGGAACAACAGGTAACGATCGCGGCAATGAGTCAAGTGCCTCGAATGTCCTTGGCAAAGTTAAGGATATCATGAAGCACTATACTGATATGATTAGCGAACAATATAGACAAATAGTTGTTGATGTTAATTTCCTTAAGAAGCAGTAGAATTTGATAGGGAGTCAACAAACTGAAGAGGGTGCTCCCTCAAGATTCAATTGTAAGTGGTGTGGTGGCCAACATTTCCCTAGGAATTGTCCAAATATTAAATGCAATATATGTGGGAAGTCCAGCCATTTAGCTAGTACCTATTGGAGTAAGATTAGCTCTCTCCAACAAGAAAGTAAACAACCAAGTCCAATTAATCATCGAGCACAAGTGAATAATCTCCAGCTAGATGAAGGATCGAAACAAATATTATAAAGAGGGAAAGCTATGGTAGAGGAGCCACCTAGTGACAGTGGAGTTAGCCTTATAGAAGTTGTTTGCATCAATGGTCTTGAAGCTTCTAATCTACAGGTTATTACGAGAAGTCAAAAAAGTAAAGAGGTTGAGAAAGCCAAGGCAAAACTTGTCGAGGGAAACCCCAAGCAAGATGATAAGGGGACATATGCCCTTAATCCGAATAAGGAAAGTGGACCTCTCAAGCATGTAGATGGTAAAGTTGATCCCAAGAAGGATAAGGAGTTGCCAAAGAAGAGGAAAAAGCCAAGAAAGAAGCACCAAAGCCGGTTCAAAGACCAGAGGAGAGAGTGGTTTGGCGAGAAAAGTGAGCTCTTACTATTTATCATGAATTTGATTTAGCGAGTTCTCTTTGTGAAGTTAAGCCAGATGTAAATCTTCTACATTTAATTAAGTTGTCTCCACGAGTACACAATGAATTTAAGAAGATTCTATGCATTGGGTATATTGTTGAGCCCTTGGGAATAGTACGAGTCGAAGATGATTGGTTTGAGCATGCTAAAAAGCATTCTTCGAGGGTAGCAACATATGTTGATGGAATATTAGAGGACCATGCTATTGTCGACATAGGATCCTCCGTCAACATTATGAGTTCAGAATTGATGGAGCGACTCGGATTAGAAATAAAAAAAGATGCCTCCACGATCATCCAAATGGCCAATGATAGTTTAAGACAACCCAAAGGTTGCATCACTAAAGTCCATGTGACCGTTGCTAATGTAGAATGCATTCTAGACTTTAGGGTCATTAGGTTTGCACAGGGAGACCTAGCTATCAAGTATTGCTAGCCATGGAACCTACAAGAAAACTATCAGGTTGATAGACCTGCTAATCGATTGATCTTTGGTCGAGGTGCTAGACGTGCAATAGTAGATGCTTATCCTGAATCTCCTCAGAGTGAGAGAGTTTCATTATCTTCATGAGAGTTTGATACGCTAGATGCTCCCTCTATTAGTGAGACATCATCAAGTGACCATTGAGGGGTCCACTACAGAGGATATCTACCAAGTGACTTTGAATGAGCCAATAGAGGCTCAAGAGAGGATAAGGGATGTAGATGTAATTGAGCTCGGACCTTGGTACGATGAATGATTCACGCCCAATTAAATTAGGGTCTGTGCTCAATTCTGAAGAAAGAAAGGACTATGTGTCCTTGATTCAAGAATTCTGCAATATCTTTGCTTGGAGTTATGATGAGCTAAGAGGCATTCCTCCTAGCCTGGATATTCATACGATTCCTTTGAAGCAAAGTAGCTGCCCTATGTGACAGAAAGTAAGGTGTATGCCTTTCGAATTAAGGGATAAGCTATTTGAAGAATTGACAAAGTTACGAAAGGCAGGCCTGATATTTTCGGTTCAATACACGGAATGGTGTTCACCAATTGTTATTAGGAAGAAGAAGAACAATCAAATTCAATTTTGCATAGATTTCAAAGAACTTAATAAGCATGCAGTGAATGATTACTACATGTTTCCATTCGTTGATCAAATTTTGGATCAATTAGCGAGTAGGAAAATTAATTCATTTATGGATTGCTTTGTTGGATATAACCAGATGGCTATTGTGGAGGAAGACAAATTGAAAACAACTTTTATTATGTTCTTCGATACCTTTACGTATCATGTGATGGCCTTTGGTCTATGCAATGCGCCTGGGTCTTGGCAACACTTGGGGAAGTTGCTCTATGTATATCCTCTACATCACATGTGTTCAAGGTCAATTTATAAATATCCTTATCTGTGAAATTTTCATGAATAAAACATAACCCTTTTCTTTTCAATATGTAAATAACCCCTTTATATTATATTCTTCTATATGTAAAAAAGTTATACAAATTGTATTTTAAAAATACCTTATTTTGAACCCATGTCATATATACATATATTCATGAGTAACTTACCCGAGTGGCAACAAACAGCTAATAAGACCTTTGGTGATATCTCCCTAGAGAAGCTAAATGTCTTTATTGATGATCTGGGGCAACCACTATAAGGGAGTGACAAGTGATTATTATGAAGAAATGTTTTGAGCATTCGAGATAGTTCTGCATTGCACTTAACCCTAGAAAGTGTGTATTTGGAGTGCCCCATGGGTTGTTACTTGGCCACGTGGTTAGTGTAGCTAATATTGCGATTGACCCTAAAAAGATAATGGTTATGGTCTCTATGAGCCTGCCACACATACTCCAAAAGAGGTGCACAACTTTCTATCATCAATGGGATATTATGGAAGATTTATCAATGCATTGCTAGAAAGAGCATTGCCATTGGCAAGCCTCCTATCTTTTAATTGTCGATTTGAGTGGAATGAAGCCTCAAGTATCCTTTGAGGATGTGAAGTAGGAATTAGCAAAAGTGCCAATCCTAAAAGCACCTAGAAGAGGTGAAGTTTTCTATATATTTTTAGCAGCCACAATGCATACTTGGGGGGTCCACTAGGGTTTACCATATGGTACCACGTGAGTGTAAGGGAAGGGGGTTATTTAAGGGAAGGAATGTACATTTTATAAGGTAAGGTCCCATAAATAAGGGGTAGATAAGGGGTTTTTTCATATATTTCTTGCACGCACGTGATGTCTCCTTATTACTACTAGTGAATTCCCCATGAATGCATAGTATCAGCTACTGTTTAGCTCAAATTTGGGAGGAGAAATGGTATCATCCAATTGACTTTGCTAGTAGGAAATTTGGGATATCTAAAGTTAACTATACATACATGGAGAAATTGTGCCTTGGAATGGTCTTTGCAACAAAGAAATTTAAGTATTATATTCTCTATGAGAAGGTAGTATTCTTTATGAAGGCAGAAGGCTCAGATTGTTGCTAAACAAGTTGCAGCTGCCTAACCATTTAGCAAAGTGGTTAATTACTTTTTTGCAAGAGTTCGATTATGAGATTAGGAGAAAGCCACCAAAGCTGCAGGGTATTGTAGAATGTCTTGTGGATTTCAAGGAGCCAAAGGAAATTCTGGCTGAGAGAAGTGATATTGAAGGTCTATTTAAAATTGATACAGCTTCCATTCCTTCCTGGTATGCAGCTATAATGCATTATTTATCTACAAGAGGATTTGGGGCTGCTTTATCGAAGTCTGAAGGAAAGAGAAAGATCAAGCAACAAGCATTATGCTTTTTGATTATAGCAAGTATCTTGTATCGAAGAGGAGTAGATGATATCTATCGCCATTGTGTAGTACCCGATGAGGTACCATTTATTCTTGAGGAGTGCCATGATTTAGCATGTGGGGGACATTTTGCTAGCTAACCCAAAAAGTTCTCTATGTTGGATATTGGTGGCCATCAATTTTTCAAGATGCTTTCAGTTATGTTAAGCGCAATGATGCATGTCAAAGACAGGATGCAATGGAAAATCGTAGGCGACCTCTAAATCACATTTTGGTTATGTTACCCTTTGAAAAGGGTATTGATTTTATGGGACGAATATACTCTTCATCAACTATGCGAAAGCGGTATATTATTGTAGCAATGGACTTCGGTCCACCAAAGGATATTGTGTCTGATTGAGGGACACACTTCTTGAATAAGGTTATAGTGGCCTTGAAGCTTTGAAGATTAAGCACAACAAGACTACCCTGTATAATCCTCAAGTGAATGGTCAGGTTGAGAGTACAAAAAAACAACAGGTAGGAATCTTATCCAAGACAGTATTGGAAAGCAAGCATGACTGGGATAAGAAATTATGTGTGGCAATGTGGGCTTACAACATGACATTCAAGAGAGCCATAGGCCACACCCCGTTCAAGCTAGTGTATGGGGAGGAGTGCGTTCGGCCATTAGAAATAGAGCTCCCCACTATGCATTTTTCCCTTGACACGCGAGCATTGGTGTAGTCATTAAATATCCCTGACATAAGGTTGTCATTAAGATGGGAGTCTATTTAGAACCCTCTTTTACTAATAATATGGCAGAATACAATGCCTTGATCATGGGGCTGAATGTAGCCTAATGTGCTGGTATCCACCAATTATTGGCTAAATGTGATTCGTAGTTACTAATCAATTAGGTAAATGGGACCTATAGTGTGTGGGATCCCATCTTACAGATGTACTGTCGTGCAACCTTGGATATGTTGCATATCTTTGAGATGGTGATTTGTCAATTAGTTCCTCGACAATGGAATCGCTTTGTGGATTCCCTAGCTAACTATGCTTTCGTGGAAGATGTTTTTTTCAATTGTGGTCGAGGGGAGCTCTTACAATTACCTCCTAACATTACCCATGGACTACTTTTGGGTCTTCATATTTCGGCCGTTGATGATTAGTTTGGGTTATGAGTTAGGTAGTAAGTGAGCACCTTCCTACTCTATCCTAGATGCATAGGATTGTGTATCATCATATTTGTCAGACACCCCTTGCTATTTATGCAGGGGGTTAGCTAATAACCTGGTTCACTTAGTGTAGGGCCTAAGAGGCCTTATCCTTGGTCAGTTTTGTGCTTTAGTAGAGTAATGTTAGGACTAAGGGATTGTTTCAACAATATGTTGTGTTGAATGGTAGTGGATGGTTTAGCAAGGGGGATTTGGTACCCAAATCCATCGGTTACCTGTGTAATACCCTTGAGCACGTAGTAACACTTTAGATATCCATTGCGCCATTTTGCTGGCTCTCCATCAATGCCTTCATCTATAAGGCTTGGGCTTCTTTTGTGGTCTTCTATGATATCTGTAAGTCCAAAGCCTACCCTTGGCATTGTCTCCTGACCTTCTTGTTTCAAGCATGGCCTCACTCATTGGTTCTCTCTATTCAATATGCACTTGTATCAACTCTTTCAACAAGTCCTTGCTCTCGTTACTAGGCTTGCATGGTATGTCAAAATGTTCCTTATCTTTTCCCCCAAGGTTTAATGAGGTCACCCTTACTAAAGGTTGTGATTATCCTCACACCCAGTAGTGTCAACTGTATCCTCTGTGCTACATAATCAGCCTCACACTTCATCGCCCTCTTGAAGGGTCTTCATAGGAGGGTTTCCTTTCCACAATCAACACTATTTAGAGGAACATAGAATAGGATAGGCAAGATTTTCGTTTCAATAGGTGCAAGGATTTTGCACTTCCCTATAAGTGATTGTGAGTGTCCCCTGTAAGGACTAAGAGTTGCATTAGTTGGTGTGAGCTCTAGTTGGCCTAGTAGGGTCTATGCTTCATAGGTCAAGATATTAAAATCTGCTCCTTTATCAATGAGAGCATCAACACAATGCTCTCCTTTTGTGGTGAGTTTGACCCTAAGATAAGTAGGCGGTACTATGTCTTCATCTTCTAGGTCTTGGCTTATAAATTTAAGCCTTCTGATACATGCCTTTGAGTCCCCAACTGCACAACCAAATGTGGATTCTCCACTGATGTCTGGGGTTGTTTGTGTAGTGCCGTTCAAGGTGCATCTATCGTCAAGACTGTCATGTCTAGTCATCCTCATAGTTGTAGCTTGATGTTCTTGCATTCCTCTTTGACTGGATGCAGTCCAAATGCAACATATACATGTTTTTGTGGTGTGGCCTTTTTGCCCTTGTTGGTTAGATTGGCCCATTGAGGTTCTAGGGTCTTTGTTTTGTTCGGGTATGGGATTTTGGTTGTTGTTTTGTGAGTGATGAGAATTTATGCTTGTGCAGAGCCATTACTACACTAGGATCTAATTCTGACTTCTCAGTTAGTTTCATCCAAGCTTACATGACAGGAATCCTAAATTGTCTTTTGGTTCTATACTAGAGTCACCCAAACCTCCTAAGCAAGAGAAAAATAGCTCTGAACACAACATCGGAACTGATAAGAAGCAATGGAGGAATGTTCCAATGGGTAAGGACAAGAGCATAGAGCAAACACCCCCCCCCCCCCCCCGACCTGGAGAACCTGCCAATCAATCGGATGAGGGGCTAAACGAAAGAGAGTTGGATAAAGAGCTAGACTCTCCATAAAGAGAGGCAATTATACCCTCAGAACCTAGCGAGGCTGTTTAGCATGCCACAGCTATGTCCCATGAGGACACACTAGACAAAGAGAATGCTAAGGCCCAACCAAGCATATCAATGGCTGTCGTGGTTTAGAGTCTTGAGTCTTTAAAGGACACACCTCAATTTCCCAAGAAAAAGAGGAGAAAACAATGGCAATTGCAAGTGGTGGTAGATGCCAAGAAGATTGAAACCAAGGGTGCTAAAGAATTGAGGAATGAAGCATCGAGTACACCCACCAAGGAACCCATTGCCATCTCTCCTAATGGTGGTAAAACCTCAAACACATCCGTGTGTTCTGATAAGTCAAAGCAACCATTACCATCAACGGTTGCTTGCAACACTCAATCCACCGACAACAAGACTTGCATTGACCAATCAAGAGTGGATATGACACTGTCACAACAGGTTGACAAAACTATACCACCCACATCCAAGGAGAACCATGACACAATAACAGCAAAGCCTTAGGAGAAACATGAAAACCCCAAGGGCATAAGAAATCCTAGCATTGACCAATCTTGCTCATCTAGGCCGCTTGAGTCCCCCAACCATGCTAAAGCCTAGGGAAATTCCCAGAACCTTGCATGAGATAGCAACCGAATAAGCCTTCATAGAACATAGAAGTGTCACAGAGTGCTTGACCGAGTTGGAGGCTAAACTCAAATTATTCTCAAGTGCTTAGTCCTTGCAAACATGGGCACATTCCCTAGGGAGCAGCTCGAGGAATATTTGTCATATCCGCTATCATGGGAAGAGTAAGAATATCTTAACGAGCACTATGACAAGCTCCTATATGAACGCATGCAACTCATCTCTGATGAGGAAGCTAATGAACTATGCTTAATTTTGACATTCAACGAAGTACTTTGCCAACCAAACCTCTTTGAGATAGAGAAACTAAAGCAAAAATTAGAGGGTTGAAGTCAATTTGAAAAATGTTGGTTTGAAAACCGCGCTACAATGGCCAAACTTGGAGCCCATATGATGACAGTCTCAGAGGAGTGATTGGTCAAATGGCAGTCTCAAAGAGACCCAACCTATGTGGCACAAACTTCCTTTTGATTACTAACTACCATTCACGGTATGGAATTAGCTGAAGCTAGCCAAGAGAACTCTCTGATTGATAAAATTCTCACTAAGGAGAAGCTACATGTTGCTAGTAGACTTGCACAAGGTACCATGCTACTCGATGTTGCAAAATATTTGTTGTTATTGAGTAGGCTGCCATGCGTACTAGATGTGTGTGCCACACTCCAATACAATCCTAAGTTCTACAATTGGTTTTTATCCTCACGAAGTAACATGGATTTATGAATATGTATGTAAATAAACAATGTGTTTTGTGACTGTGTATAGATAATACCAAAAAAACAAAAGCCAGCACACACACAAGCAATGATAATCAAGTGCAGGTGATATGCATTGAAGTTAACACTATGGGATTTAGATAAGTGATGTCTTTTTGAGTTGCACCTGCTCATTATGATTGAAGCATGACTTGCATGTACTCTCATGAGTTATCAAGTGGATGTAGGATGACATATGTCTTGGTATGAAAGCATTCAATGTCCAAGTCTCATCACAAGACCACCAACCCCACAAAAAACCATAATGGAGAAAGTGACAGAAATACCAAGAGCAAAGAGCCATGATGAAAGCCCCACTTGCTAGAAAAGAAAATCACCCCTGTAGAAAGCACACATTGCATTTGAGCATGGCCCAAAGCATAGTCATTGGCTACTCTCTCTTTCTTGGCTAAACACTAGGTTCGAGGAAAGATTAAGGTGGAAAGCTCCCGTTCATGATGAAGGAGCAAGAAAAGTACCGATTGATGGTAGAAATGAGGGGGTTTCAACTAGTTTCTATTCAAGCTTACCCTAAACCTAGAAGAAACCATCATGGAGGAGCCAGCCATAAAATACCTCCTGGACTAGTGTAGTTTACAGAAGTATGTAGAGAAGGTTAGGCAAGCTATCAATTATAGCAAGTGCGTAGAATTTTGAGGAGCTTCAATGCCAAAAGAAACTGTGGCATGGTGACGGTGAGAAGAGGAGAAGAAGCTCACCAAGTAGAGGTGGAGTTGAGCCCTGTGACATTGGAGAAGTCCCTAGGTTGAGCCAGCAGCAAGATTGAGAAACGCCTGAGGAGGAATATGTATAATATGCTGGGGGTGAGACGTCACCAATCAAAGAACAAGGGGGAGACAAAGTCCATAAGGAATAGCAAGACAACATAGAGAGAGTTACTAATAAAAAGGAGAATGACCAACCATCTCAAGAGCAAGAGAGCGAGAGGACAATTCATGAGCAACAAGGCTAAAAAATTATCTAGTCAAGTGGAAAGGAAAGATCACACTCTCAAAATCCCCATAATAAGAACTCAATCCACCTTCAAAGAAAACAAAGAGCTGCAAAGGGTGGAGGAGGAATTCAGGAGATTAGGAGAAGAGCACAACCAAAATCTAGAAGAGGAGAAGAATGACTAAGGCGAAAGGGAGGAGGAGATTACTCTAATGAAGATGGAATCAAAGATTTAGCTTACAAGCTAGCACATCACTACAACATGGACTCTATGCTATGATACCTAAGACTAACACTAGCTTAAGAGTAGAGGAGAAATGTGCTCCCCTAATCTCAACTGGTTGAACCTCATAGGATAGGGGCTTGGGGAGCCAAAGCAAAGAAGGGCATGACTCCAAATCAAATCAACAAATGAAAGAATGAGTGCAAGAACCAAGCCCCCTTAGTGGCCATGACAAGTACAGTTAGAAGAGCAAAGGGATCTATGTCAAGCCATGCATTCCTTGGTAAATCTCTTAGGCCCCCTCGTAATGTAACTATTTTAGAGTATCAGGATGATGTCTAGGGTACCCCCTCCCAATGCATCTTCAAAAAAAAAAAAGAGAGAGAAGAAAAAAAGAAAGGAGCAAATAAACAAAGACTCATACAAAGAAAAAGGAAAGAAATAATGAGCTTTTCCATGTATATCAGAGTGCCACACAGACACTGCACCTAGGGAACCTCATGTTAGGCATGTCCGGTGGCCATGGTCAACCGGCTTCGTACTCTAACCCCCTGGCTCTTCCTGTGAAGAAGCCAGGTTGTAGGATAAAAAATGATGATGAAGAATTTCCAATCGGTTGGAGGCCACGTTCTTCAAAAACTTGTTACTCGAAATTTTGCCATATCTCAATCCAAAAATTCATCTCAAATAAATGCAGAAAAACATGGCCGGGAAATTGATTGTCATCAATTCGTCTCAAGCAAATGTGAAAAGACATTGCTACGTCTTATCAACACACCTCAAAGGAGTGGTAAAAAAGAAGAGCTTGACGGAAAACTTAAGAGCTTGCTGCCTGTGGGCTTTTCTTCGATCTAGTGGAAGACGATGCTTCAGAGCTGGTGAAGATGGTGAACATAACCAAAAGTAGGGCCAACAGACTTTGTACTACAATTCGACCTCAAGAGCATGTCACTTTACAAAGAAGTCCCCTAGTTGATGAGAACGCAGATTTCCTTGCGGCCTTGTGAACAGATGATGGATTTGAATGAAGGATCTCGCGAATGGCATTCGGTGCTACCAAGCTAGGGTGCCATATTTTCTTGGAATGGATCTCCTTCCAAGATTCATGCTGTCACCTTTGTTGTTGCAGCGTCCTCATCTTTGACTTCAGCTCATTGTACTTCACCTTCTCTTCTTCAGCCAGCCGTCATCGTCCTTCATCACCCCCACATTCGTCCTTTCAGTCTGTCGATTGACTAACATCAATTTAGCTTCAGCACCACACAACACTCCTCCTTTGTCTTTTCTGAGCTCACCGAAGTCCCTCCGTTCTCCTCTGTCACAGTGAACACCGATGCTTTTTCTTGATTGTGCTCCTTTCCCTTTGTTAGCTACATCGTATGCAATGTTTCGACTTTGTTGTATTCATCATTATCATCCATCATACTGATATCATCGTCTTCCACATTACCTTTTGTCAAGAATCACATGATGGGGGGATTTGCTTGAGCTACTGTGCCAAACACACACTGTATACACAAGAGGAAGCAGTATCAAATGATGTTTCTAGTCCACTAAGACTTTGTGATTCTTGTTTTTCTTTCTGCACATAGCTGTCCTGATCATTATCATCATCTAATACATCACCAGTAGGTGCATACCAGCTACCCATCTCATCGAAGGTAACATCCTTACTCACTCTGAACTCACCTGTGACAGGGTTATAATAGCAATACCCTTTCTACTCTAAAGAGTACCTAATAAAAATACATTTTTCAGCCTTTGGATTAAGCTTCTTCCATAGCTCATCTGGCACATGAACATATGCAATACATCCA
The DNA here is from genome assembly GCF_053477565.2 of Lygodium microphyllum. Classification (NCBI taxonomy): domain Eukaryota; kingdom Viridiplantae; phylum Streptophyta; class Polypodiopsida; order Schizaeales; family Lygodiaceae; genus Lygodium; species Lygodium microphyllum. The sequence goes on along the minus strand of NC_141149.1, from coordinate 22,478,677 downwards.
AATACCTTCAAGTGTGATACATCGGGCTTCTTGCCAGTAAAGCATTCTTCAGGAGCCATCCCATGAGCTACAGATGTGGGAGTTCTATTCGTAATGTAGACAATAGTATGGACAATCTCAGACCTTTGAGCATATTCTTTTCAACTATTAATGCCCGTGCAACTTCTGCAATGTGCCTATTTTTTCTTTCTGAAAACCCATTTTGATGTTGGGTATACCTGCAAGTAAATTGCCTCTTTATCCCATGAGTCCTCAAGAAGCCACTAAACTCATTAGAGAGGTACTCTCCCCCTCCATCTAATCTCAAGCACTTCACTTTTAAGCCTATTTCTATTTCAATAACTGCCTTAAAAGATTTGAAGTGCTCAAACACATCACTTTTTTCCTTCATGAAGTATACCCATAACTTCCTTGAACAGTCATCAATAAATGTGACAAAGTATTTGCTGCCACCAATAGATACATTTTGTGTAGGCCCCCAAACATCTGTATGCACTACATGAAGTATTTTTCTACTCACTTCTCTATCATGCAAGAAGGGTTGTCTTGCCTACTTATCAAAGTGGCATGCTTCACAGACTTTATGCAATTCTGCAACTCCAAAAGAAGGCAACCCTATAACCAATCCTCTAGATTGCATTAATTTCAGCCTTTGCACATTTGCATGTCCAATACGTTTATGCCATATTTCAATATTTGCAACTACTCCTTTTCCTTTAGCATACGTAGTAGCATCCATTGAAGGAATTCCAGCATCTAAAGTGAACATTCGGCCAACTCTACTTCCTTTTGCGACGAACCTGCACTTATCATTAAAGTCTTCTACAAAACAACCTTTTGCATTGAATCAAACCTGCAACCCTTGCTCTACCATTTGGCCAACAGACACTAGATTCTTTGTGATTGATGGCACATGTAATACATCTGTTAGACTCTTTGTCTAGCCATCATACAAGGACAAGGGAACCTTTTCAATGTGTGAAATTGGGTGGCATGAATCATCACCCGTCTGCACATAACCTAGATTTTGTAAGTCTTGCATCTCTCCAAACCATTCAACATGACTGTTCATATGATTAGATGTACCTGAATCGACATACCATACATCATCATGTGTCCCCTTTCCAGTAACTACATTCATCATATGCTACATAACAAACATACGCTCATTTTTGTCTTCATTGTGTCGTGAAGACGATGCATAGTTTCCTTGCTGCAATTTACCACTGTGAATATCATCCTTCTTAGCATAGCAATGGGTTGCAATATAGCCTATTGTGCCACAATAATGGCAAACAATAGCAGAATTTCAAGAACCTCTATTATGCCATTCACCTCTTCCTATAGAGCTCCCCCTGTCTCTAAAGTTTCCTCGGCCTCCTAAAACCTACATTTCACCAAATTGTTGATTGAACATTTTTTTTCTGGTTATCGCTAGCACATCTCATACCATTGCCTCTCAAAGAGGATTTACCACATCCCCTTCCTAAACTTGAGTAAAATGGTTGAACAATTTCACCATTTTTTTCAGATGAGTCACCTTGCATATTGATCTCTTCAGTAATCATGAGAGGGATCAACTCATCAAAATCTAGAAATGGCTTCCGCATGTATACTAAAGTAACAAATGATTTCCATGCCTTCTCATTATTAAGGTCACTCAAAGTGGATGAAACCAAATCATCATCATTAGGCATTGCATCAATTGCTGTTAAAGCATCTACAGTGCTTCTCACCTTCAAAACATACTCATTGACATACACTTTCCCTTTCTTCAAGGCATTCAACTCTTACTTGAGTTGAATCTTTCGTGCCTTTGTATTTACTGAAAACATGTTCTCAAAATTTGTCCAAGCTGCATGTGAAGTTTTTGCATTCCTGATATGTCCCACTATCGTATTATCAATGCCTTCAGATAACTAGTACACCACCTTTTTGTCTTTCACATTCTATTCTTTCCATGCTTTTAATTCATCTGCAGTAGGGATACCCAGCTCTGGCTCCTTTTCTTCACCTGAAACAAACTCATAAAGGCCCTTTCCAATGAGGAGGTTCGTCACACGGAACTTCCATGAAGGGTAGTTATTCTTGTCGAGCTTCTCAATAATGGGATTTCCACTATTCTCTGCCATTATCACAAATAAGGATACAACACAGCAAGCTAGTCTTCTGCAATCTTTCACAACACGTGCACATCAATACACCAAGCAATCTTTTTCACTGATTGCTCAATAGTACATGTAATCTACAACCTGTTTGCAGATAAAACTTATGTTTGCTTCTTGAAAACACCTCAAAAATTACATATTCGAAATCTGTAACATGTGCACCCACTTTCAGTCAATACAGTCGAAATCACATTGTACCTTGAAATTGCTGTCCGCAACCTTGCGGCTCTAAACCGGGGCCTGAAATGGCCTCAGACCCCCAAAATAACTCTGCTCGCACACAAATCTCATAGCAATATGAGATTTTTTCTCTACCTTGCTTCCGGTGCCTCGACAGGCACTATCCAAAAGAGAGAGTGGAAGAATGGAAGAGCTTCTTACCCGTTGATTGCTTGCTCGAACCTTGCTTCTTCTCCTTCACTTCAGCCTTCAAAATCAGCCTCTCTCAGTGGTGCGGCTCTGATATCATGTCAAGAACCGTGTGATCAGGGGATTTGCTTGAGTTGTTGTGCCAAACACACACTGTATACACAAGAGGAAGCTCACTCAAGAACGCAAGAAGAGAGATGGAGGCCAAAACATTTTCTTACTAATTTCTTCTTCTTCTTCCACACACTATACAATGTACAAAAAGTATAGATAAGATACAACATAAAGGAAAGTGGCCTTCTAAGTCAAATAGTGCATAACCGACTACACTAATTGACTGGCATTATATCTTTGCCAGTTGTAGGTAGGTGTAACAAACTAAATATAGTAAGTGATAAGTCAGTGGCCATGTGAGTATCATAATGACCACCAACGTGCTAAGTGTAGACATGCGGACTCATCTAGCTAGGCGGTCCATCATCAAGGTCTGAAGCTGTTGAGCTTGCCATCTCAACAACTTTCAGGACCTCATCTTCTGTTGCAAAGCCCACATTCCTCTTCTTTGACAACAGGTCTTCTGTTTGATCCCCTCTACAGCAGCATCAACACACAGAAGTTAACTTTCACAGCTTCCTCCTCCACTGCTTACCCACCCTTTGTCTCCTCTTTTATGATGTTCTACCACCCTGTAAACTTTTGAAAAGCTTCCTTGCTCATGAAATCAATGGCGATAATATTATTGTTCTGTTTGGAGCACCAATCGATAGCTTTAAAAGCATCCCTTATTTTCGTTTCCATTTTTGTTTAGAGTGCCAATCGGAAGCTTTAAAAGCATCCCTTATTTTCGTTTTTGTTTTTCATCATCAATTGTGTTATCGCTTTATTATTGTGTAAAATGCCACCTTCACCATGAGACCCTTTTGTAATTAAGCATCCAGTACCATAAATTCCAGCTGGATGGACTTGTACAACTCTAGATCTTTACACAGTAGGCCAGCACATGCAATCATGGCATTGCTGTCATCCCTTGTGCTTGTTTTGGTTGTTGTTATAGAAAGTAAGCCCTACTTTATGCTCCACTATTGAGCCCAAATTTTGATGCAATGATCCATCCTCCATACATCTTGTGCCATTTTTCCCAAAATTGTATTTATGCCGCCTTGAGCAATAGTTGTGTGGGATCATGTGGGGAACAACTTTGAGATGCAAATAGTATTAAAACCATGCTCAGAGAGTCAAATTGCTGTACAAACTCTGCCTCAACCTTTTTAGACAAATTCGAGTAGAACCTTGACAAATAGAATGTCTAACTGTAAGGCTTTGGATCACTAAATCATATTGAGACTCTTCCTACATATCCAAAGATCATGGCTCATAAGTTAAAAGCTTTTCTGTCTTAATAGGGTAGGATGTTTTGTCAACCACTCAATTTTGTTGCCCATTTAGGATCAATACAGCTTTTGGCAATATATGTACTTGAGAAGTCACATGTCAAACACTCAGTCATGTGAAGAATGCTTCAATCGATTGTCAGTCCATATTACGCAAGGCACTTTAGTAGACTGAATGTTCAAGGGACATCATTAACCAAGATATGTGTAGTCTCGATGAGCTTTTTTAATATTGAACGTATGTTTTAACTTCACACCATCTTTACAAAGAATATAAGTGTCGGATGTAGCAATACTCCACTTAAATGTCCATGATATGAGCGGATAACTTTTAGCCTTTGTAGGCTGCTAATGTTGAACCAAGTTTTTTTTTGAAGAGACCTTTTATCTGCGCTGGCAACATCCGAAATACAAGCGATATGGGGAAAATCCAAAGCGAAGGATCATTATAATCTTTCCCTCAAGACCTTAAACCTTTAAAACGGAATCCTTTTTGTGAATCAATTTTCCCATGCATTATGTCCTATCAAAAACATGCTTTGGCAAAGAACTTCATGCCCAATCACTCGTGCTGCTTGCAAATCAGGTTCCATGCAATGCAATCAATCGAGCAATGCTCCACACAAAATTATGAATGCATTGAGGAATTTGTGCCTAGCCTATCTACATGTGCTTGTGCATCATGCAAACACAAAAGATACACAAAATAGAAATCAAACTCATAATGACTCTAACTTAAAAGTTCAAAATCGCTCCATTCTCCTCTGTTAGACAGTAGACGAGTTCCACTATCCCATCCTCCATCAAATCACGCACAAAGTGATACTAGATCTCTATGTGTTTGGTGCATGCATGAAACACTGGATTTTTGGCAATGGCGATGCAACTCTGATTGTCACATCTTAGCACAGTCGGTTCTTCATCCTGCACTCCCATATGCCATAGAATTCTTCTCAACCATACGGCTTCACATGCAGCAAAACAAGCTGTCTTGTACTCTGCTTCGGTAGAAACAATGCCACTGTTGGTTGCTTCTTACTAATCCAAGAGAAAATTCCTGAACCCAAAGAGAAACAATAACCAGAAATTGACTTCCTGGAATCAATGTCTCCTGCCCAATCTGAGTCACAGTTCCCCACAAGAGAAGTTCCGAAACTGTATGTGATACCATAGTCAAGAGTTTCCTTCAAGTATCTGAGCACCCGCATCCCAGCCTTCCAATGACTCTCATGAGGTTTGTTTGGGAACCTGCTCAAAACACCAACAACAAAACTGATATCTGGTCTGGTGTTACACAAGTAGATACCTCCTATACCTCCCAATGTCTGCTAGTGTTGATGTATCCTCGACGGATAACTTTGCATTCACCTCCATAGGTGTAGCTATCTCCTTGCACTCGGTCATGCCAAATGCCTTCAAGATCTCCCATGCATACTTCTTCTGAGAGATGAAGATCTTTCCTGGCTCTTGCCAGACTTCAATCCCCAAACAATAGTGCAGCAAGCCTAAGTCTGTCATTTCAAACTCAGAACTCAAAGCCTTTCGAGTTTGGTTGATCATATCTTCATAGTCACCTGTAATAAGAAGGTCGTCCACATATAGAAAAATCACTACAGACTTTTTACCATCCCTGTAAACATACAAGTTAGCATCTGAGGCACATCTTTTGAAGTTTAGGTTTAAAAGAAACCTATCTATCCGCTGGTACCATGCTCTGGGGGCTTGTTTCAGCCCATACAATGCCTTCTTCAGCCTGCACACTTTGTTCTCATAATGGGGGGCCTCAAACCCTGGTGGCTTAGCCACGTACACCTCCTCCTTGAGGTCACCATTTAAGAACGCTGACTTAACATCCATTTGGTACACTGGCCACTTCTTGTGGGCAGCCACTGCAAGTACCGTGCGAATAGTGGTCATTCTGGCAGTTGGGGAAAATGACTCTTGAAAATCAAACCCTTCAACTTGTGAAAATCCTTGGGCAACCAGTCTAGCTTTGTACTTTTCTAAGGTACCATCAGCCTTGTACTTTACCTTCCAGATCCACTTGGTGCCAATAACCTTCCGCTTTGCTGGTCGATCCACTAGCTCCCAAGTGTCATTCTTCATTATGCTGTCATACTCCGCCTGCATAGCAGCCTTCCATGATGGATCTGCAAAGTGCTTCTTCTAAGTCAGTTGGCTCCTTTACTTCTCTCAAAATCTCAACCATCAAGGCCATATTGACTATGTGAGCAGAAGCCCTCCTTTACTCTTCTATTCTCTGAGACCTCCTTCGTCCGTTTGCCTTCTCCTCAATAGATGCACGCATAGGATTATTGTGGTCATAGAGCTGCTTCACCCAGTGCGGCAATGGCCTTTCCGGTGGGGTGATGTCAGGTTGGTGAACTTTTTCCTCATCATCTGAAGATGATGCTTCCTCCTCCTTAAGGATAGGGATAGCTCTCGGGACAGGTTCATAGCGGACTACTTCTTCGCTTGATGATAAAGTGGAAGAACTTGCCTTCTCCTCCTCCACTGTATGCGGCTCCTCCTTGAACACCACATCACGACCCGGGATGATCTTCTTTGCCTCTTGGTCATATAACTTCTAAGCCTTCTGCTCATCACTATAACCCAAGAAGATACATTTCCCGCTTTTTGGTTGTAACTTGTTTCTCTTCTCATCTGGAACATGTGCATAACATTTACATCCAAAAATTCTGAAATGTGAGACAGATGGTTTCTTACCAGTGTAAGCCTCATGAGGTGCTTTTCCCTTGAGAGCCTTTGTATAGCTCCGATTTAGAATGTAGACTGCAGTATTAATAGCTTCAGCCCAAAAATGGTTAGGCAATCCCTTGCCCTTTAGCATGCATCTTGCCATCTCCACAATGGTGCGATTCCTGCGTTCCACAACACCGTTCTGCTGAGGTGTGTGAGGCTTCATCAATTGATGCTTGATCCCTTTGCTCTTGCAAAAGCCTTCAAACTCCTTTGAGTTGAACTCACCACCACCATCTGTTCCAAATTTCTTCACACTTTTCCCCGTTTCATTCTCAACAAGTATTAGCCATTCTTTAAACTTACCAAAAGCTTGAGCCTTATCACGAAGGAAGTACACCCACATCTTCCTACTGTAGTCATCGACAATCAACATAAAATAATAAGATCCCCCCAAGGCCTGTGTAGGCATCTTACCACACAAGTCAGCATGCACCAACTCTAGAGGAGCCTGTGCTCTATTCTTACTTTCTTGTGGAAATGCCTTTCTCTGTTGCTTGCCCATTATACAAGCTTCACATGATTCCTTCAATTCAGTTATTGTAGGTAGGTGAGCAACCATACCTTGCTTTTGCATCTCCTTCAATACTGCAAATCTGATGTGTCCAAACCTTTCATGCCAAAGCTTACTTGTGCCCACTCCAGCGGTGGCTGTAAGAGCACTTAGCTCATATAGGTTGTTCCTTCTTTCTCCTTTGCCAATAATTGTGCCAGCACTATCAATAATTTCTGCACCTGTCTTCTTGAACCTCACTTCATGACCAAGATCAGTTATGGCAGTAACTGATAATAGATTTCTCCTGATTTCGGGAACATACAACACATTTGAAAGCTTTTTGACTTCACCATTTGCAGCAACAAAAGAAATAGTACCTGTGCTCGCAGCAGGGCATTTAGCATCGTTTCCAACCGTCACAGTGATGGATTCTTGTAGAGGCTGCATAGAACTGTATAGACCTTTCTTGTTGGAGGCCCCACTATCCAACACCCATGAGTCAGTGGTAGATTCTTCTTGCGCTGAGGAGCACACTTCCTCAATGGTCGCCATGAATAGTTCCAGCTCTGCTTCAGCCGTATTGGCTGTCTCTTTCCCTTTACTTTTAAGGGTACCATTCTTTTCATCTGCCTTCTTGACACGACAATCTGCAATTGCATATCCTTTCTTCTTGCAGTAGAAGCACTCTCCTTGAAACTTCTTCTTTCCGCCCTTCTTCTTTTTGTCACCATCATTTTTAGTGAAGGAACCACCTTTGCCTTTTACATTGGCAGAGAATGAAGCATCTCCATTGTTGCTTCCTTCTCGGGCTTTCAGCCTCAACTCCTTCTCCATTAATAATGCACAAAACTCCTCAAAAGTCAAAGCTTGAGGTCTCACCTGAGTATTAAGGGCAGTTACTAGTCCATCAAACTTTTGTGGACAAATCCGAAGACACCTCCGAGCTAGCTCTTCGCTAGTCTTTTGTATCCCAGCGCCAGCCATCTGATCACGCAGATTCTTAATCTGAGTGATGAATGCTTCAACCGTCTCTCCTTCAGCAAACTTCTCCGCTGCTAGTTGATTCTCCAAGTTTTGAATCCTCGTTTGGTTTCGTGTTTCATACTGACTCCTTAGTACATTCCAAGCCTCTGACGCTTTGGTTGTATGATGAATCAAAGTCAGAACACTATCAGAACAGCTTGTAACCAAGGCACACAATGCATCTGCATTCCTTCCTTTCCAAGCTCGTAGAAGATCTGCATTCGGAGGAATCATCACACTAGGATTTGATGGGTCGGGGGTAGGCTGTGGTTCTGCGTCAGTCCCCAAAAACAGTCTCCAGAAGCTCATAAGAATCAAGGATAGTTGTAATTTTGAACTTCCACAAGGTGTAGTTTGTACCATCTAACTTGCCTTCGCTGAAGGTTGGTGGACAAATCCTCAGTGTTTGAATAGCCCGTACAGCAACACCACCTTCTACACCGCTTCCTGATGCGCCAGAACCGCTTCTAGAAGTCGACATAGTTTCTCTTTGCTGTTGAAGCCTTTGCCTCTTGCACACTCTCCGATCTCTAGAGCCCCCTGGGCTCTGATACCATGTAAAATATTACACGGCGCAGCGAACAAAATCTGAGAAAGAGATAGAGAGTACACAACAGATAAGAGGAGAATCAGTAAATTATTCAACTCCAAACAACTGATACAAAGATGGCTCTGTCCACCCGTGTGCTTCCACTGTGTGAAGCTTAGATGGCGATCTAGACACAAGATAGATGAAGAGCTTAAGGCTAGCTGGAACAACAACTCTGACTGGGTGAAAGATGAGTGAGAGATGGCTGCGAAGGGGTTTAGCTTTATAGCCCGGGAAGGTCATTAGGTCGGCCTGCTGAACCGACCTACCATATGAGCCTCCACTAGTCGGCCAAGAAATATTCCAAGGAATATTCCCTTTACCATCGGGCCACCGCAACTCGATGCAATGTGCATCGAGTTGCTACCAGCTTAACCACTCCGTCTAACCTAAAGATTAGACCCACAACAGTCACCTTTTTGCCATCCAGTCACATAGACCTCATCTGATATACAAGTCAGGACTCAACCAATGTCCGGGCTCACATTTGGCTTCTCCTCATAATAGGGGTCTTACAACTTTGAGACCATGGATCATTGGTAGCACCTAATGAGGGTGGGGCATTGATCATATCTAACAAATGGAACCAAAATGTGGGAGCTTTCGCTCAACCGCCAAGACCCACGGACCGCTTATTGTTTCAAGCTTCCAACCCAAGCATTAAGGGCTACCTCTCACACAACTGACACGCCATCCATATCTATGGGTGTAGTAAGCTTACCTCCATGCCAATCGAGTTACCTCCTCTCCCGCGCACTCCGGTAGCTCCACGATCCAAGTGCAAGCTTCAAGCAAGCTCCATCCTCAAGCTCCACGCTTTAAGCTCCATAGCCGCGAGCAAGAGAAGAGAAGAGAAGAGAAGAGAAGATGAAGAGCTTCTCCTCCCCGGTCCCTCACCCTCACACACTCACTCCCTCACACTCTCACACTCCCTCTCTCAAGCACCAGCTCAAGCAAGCAAGAAGAAGAAGAAGAGGAGAGCCACTTTTGGCCACACACAAGAATGAGCTTCTCATTCACTTTTCAACTTTATATACAAAGCCCTAAATCCCTTTTGGGCGGTCATCCCCTTTTTCCCATTGTCCTATTATCTTCCTAACTTCCTTCCTACCATCCGTCTACATTTACAAATTGCACGGCTGCACTACAAGATATAGGCCTTATATCGACGTTTAAAGCGACGAAAATGCAAATAACAAAATTTGCCCTCGTCGTCGCAAAAAGCGTCATTATTGGCAACGCCATAGAACAGTTGATATTACCGTCGGTATCAGCGTCGGTATCAACGTCGCAATGCCAATACCGACGCTGATAGCGACGGTTTGTGACGTACATAACGACACCAATAACGACGCGAGCAGTAAAATTTACGACGCTAATAGCGACGGTAACAGGGAAAAAAAAATTTTGTGGCAGGGCAGCAAGCTGCCCTACCACATATAGCACTGTGTGCTTTATGAGAGCCATACAAAATAGTTTCTGCACTACTGTGTACAATACGCTTGCAAACAAAAACAATGTATACTGAAATCATAAAACTGATACATGAAATAAATACATGATTGCATAAAAAGTGATTGGTACAATCATGACAGGATATCACTAATACATAGAAAATGTCTACATAGATCAGGTGACTCAAAAATAAAGGTGTGTGAGCTCCAGGGATCCAAGGGCGAGCTACAAATCCTCGTCCCTCGAAAGCTCGTCCCGTCACAAAGAAGTATCGAACAGACTTTGCAGAAAAAGAAACAACACATCAGTCCATCATAAATAATGCATTCAAATATCTCATGGTAACTACAGACAAGAAAGATGAGTGACTTACAGGGCCGCCGCGTCTATATACTCCGTTGATCAATGCAGTGAGACCGTGTCTCTCTGCATATCGAGTCTCAAGGCCAGCCGGATCGCGATTTGTAATGGAGTGCTGCAAAGAAAACAAAATGCTAATTGTTAGAAACATGATTGTCAGTACAAAGAATATTTCAAAAAAATAAACAAGCAAAACAAAAGAAAAACTTACAAAGTCCTCCAAATATGTCCTGTGGCCACCACTCCCAAGATGATGGACCACTCCGGCCTCGAGTCGTGCCCTCGCCACCTTGCGCTGCTGACTCCAACGTCTTGGAGAATCTGTAGCCTCCTCCCTCAGTCGGTGCCAGTCGTCTGCATCTAACCACTCGGGCTTTACAGCCCCACTCTTGATTGCCTTGCGTGTGTCAGATCGTCTATGTGACATGTATGCACGCATGCAATCCATCATCCAGCCCGTAGAGAATCTATCTACTGCGGTTGGCACCAGAAACTCCTCATGCAAGGATGCTACTATGTAGTCCTTGGTCCCCTCCGGTATGTTCTTCCAATGATCCAAGACGTTGTGCCGAAAAACTTGTTGGCACAACTCTCTCATGCGAGCCATCACCCTCCTTCCCTCATCATTCATGATGATGGCTCCTGACCTACTATCGGCTAGATATCCATAACCTCCAGCTGGAGTCTACCTAAGATGGGTTCTGTCCCATTTGCACCCACGCTCCTGGGCATATCTAGGAGACCCCTGTGCATCCGGTGTACTGACGGGGGTAATATCTCTTGGAGTGGCACCCACAGGGGTGCCACCTGTTGACGGCTGCGCAAAAGTCGGAGTAAGTGGAGTAGACATTCCCACAGGTGTGACAAATCATTGAGGTGACGCAGCTCTAGCTGAATGACGAGATGAAGACACCACGTCCGTGTCTCCACAGCATCCACCTGAGCGTAAGGCACGCTCCCTGGAAGGGCCACGAGAGTGAGGATTCGCACATGTATCTCGTGTCGACCGCGAGCTCACTGCCTCTGTATCTCTGCAGCATCCCCCTGATCCCGATGCACTCCCTCCCTCTGGCCCAAGTCGTGAGCATTGAGCTCGTCTGCTCGAAGCCAAAGCATCCGATCGTGCTAAAGCAGATCTAGCAGAGCGCTCTTATGAAGATCGAGACAGCTCCTGGTCTGCCATATCTCTGAATCTGGCGATCTGGTCTAGAGACATGAGTGCGAAGGTGTTCTGTAACTCCTCCTCACTCATCCCTCGACTCATCCTGAAAATGTCACCTGCACATATAAAAATGATGTTAGAATAATCAATTTAAATCATACAAAGCACAGTAATATAAATTATTTAAAAAAAATCTCACTTAAAATGCATATCTTATATACCCTTATAAGCGATTGGTCAACGAATTGAGTAAGTGGATGCTCCAAGTATGAAGTATCCTATGGTCCCATATTAATCTCTTGACACAACTCCGCATACACTGGAAGGTCGATAGACATGTCACCACAAAAGAATGAGTCCGCCTCGTTCTCAAAGAATTCTTGGACTCCTGTATTTCCATCATTGTTAGTCGATGCTGGCTCCAATTTGACGGCCTCCACCCCTTGCAATATCGACCCCTCTATTTGCATATTATCTTCATCTATGCTCAAAATATTGCTTTGATCATATACTCTCGTACTTCAGAAAGTTGAAGGTATAAAATACCACCATCGAGGTTGTCAGGGGTTTGGATAGAAGATTACCTGTTCACAAACACGTACAAGAGATTTCAAACCATTGTGACATAAACCATGTTGTAATACAATTAGCAAGCAAATGAGTCCATGCACCTGTTCACAATGGGCCGACAACACAAAGGTGCTGCGCAAATCCGTCCATTTATTTTCAGAATCTATTTCGAGAAATCCAGATGGACCTCGTCGAACTATTGCTCCAGCTCCTCCAAGTACCACTTTGAACCACTACACATCGAATAGTATCATGGAGAAGCTACGGTAATCCACTATAACAATATTTTGCAAGTTCCCAAAATACTCCATCTCATCCACAACCGTGTTTGGATTCGTTGCTCGTCGTCGGCTCTCTTGCTCGAACCTTGCCATGACACCACAGTCCATTGTGGAGCGCATTTTGTCAATACACTCCACACGAAAATATTGTCCGCGTGACCATGCTGCACTATATATTTTGTACTATACATTGAAACACTCAAATTAGATGTCTTATATAAAATTGAGATACGACAGATTCTAAACCCCTCATCACCTTTGGACTACATCCCCTCGAGAATTCCCATTCCTCCATTGAGACCTCTGTCCCTTCGCGAGACACTGCAGTCAAGGCTCCATGCAACCATTGCATTGACATAAACTGCTGCATCACCTCCATGCCTTCGGGATATCGAATCGATCAATGACGCGTACTACGTCAGAATTCAGCTCGCGCTTCCTCTCGATCTTGCCTAGCGATCTGGTACTTGGCGAGCCACGTCTCCATAGAGGCATGGTGCAACATACAAAAGTGATTCACCTTCTCTTCCGTTGAGGCATCCATTCTTTTTTCTACCCCATTTCCAACCACCACATCTCCAGTCAGTCTATCATCATCCTTCAGTGACCATAGCATTTCATTGTCTGGTTCCACCGTTGGTAGCCATTGTGAAATATGCACTAGCACCTCAGACACCAACCAACCTTCGGCCATACTACCTTCTGGTCGAGCTCGTTGTTGCACAAAGCCTTTCAGGGTTTTCATGAAGCGCTCCAAGAAGAACATCCATCGCTTTCATAAACCTTCATTGTAGTCTGAAAGTGCTCCTTGTTGTCGATATAAACCTTCATTGTAGTCTGCTTTGTCCTGGCTATCACCTATTGAAAATGACACAAATCAGAAACTTAAAACACAAATCAAAAACCTAAAAAAAAAATCAAAAGTTGTCACATCAGATACGATGCGAAGGGAGGGAAGCCCAAGATAGAAAGTGATTCATTCACCTCGGGGGGTTCACTATATATATATATTATCTATATAACGTGTATTCATGGCCTATTTATAAATATCCTAATCTTTGAATGTTTCTTGAATAAAACACAACCCTTTTCAGTTTAATCTGTAAGTAACCCCTTTATATGACACCCTTATGTATATAAAAAATGTATAAAAATGGTGTTTTAAAAACCCCTTATTTTGAACTCACGTTATATGTACATATATTCATGAATGACCCCCTTGAGTTCATTCATGCAGTATCTGAAAAACAAATGAGGAGATTAACAAGAAGTATGGCGCAAATAGAAATGAGTGCCAAATTAGACGCTAACCATTTATGCCATATTTGTGGACCACTCATTTGGCTCAACATTTTTTCTAACAAACACACTCCAGTAGCATATTCAAGGTTGTCTACTCGTGCCGTATCTATAGAGAGAAGGTGACTTGCATGGTCGATACGATGTGAAGACTAATAATCGGACAAGATGCACAAAGGAATACTCGTTTGGCTAATGTTTTTGCAAATGATAGATATGGCACAAACGCACTTGAGCGGTTTATTGAAGGTTGTCTACTCGCACCGTATCTGCAGATAGAAATTGACTTACAAAGGTATATAGCGCGAAGCACGACACTCGTTCAACTCGATGTTTTTGTGAATGACAGATATGGCACGGATGCACTCGAGCACTATATTAAAGGTTTTCTCCTCGTGCCGTATTTGTAGATAGAAGGTGACTCGCAAAGCATACAATACAAAGACTAATGATATCTGATAATATGCACAAAGAAAGCTCATATATGGTGCAAATAAGGAAAATTGAGATAACGCATCAAACATATTCTCATCATATCTCTGCTCTAGATCTTGGAAAGCATAGCTCTTTTAGCCTTGAAATGGGATTAACCGACACAGTGCAATGATGGAAGAGCATTGGCAGTGCAAGAGATCACTCGCTCCATATCGTCGTTCGTGGTCATGGATGTGAAAAGTCAGCCACGTAAGCTGGCATGAGTCTTTTATACTTGTGGGGTAGGTGATACGTGGCATTGTATAATTTGCTAGGGTTTACAAGGACCATCCACGTGGCTGTGACATGGCTCTCCATGTGGCAAATCCCTGCCCTTGTCTATATATACATATAGTTAGGCATTTATGGTCTTTTTAGAAAATTATCAAGCCTAGCTAGATTTGAGCTCCTCCTGCTCTTTTATGTTTGTTCTTGTACCATATCAATATTTTATACTTTTCAACTATACAAAGGGAGGATTATTTTCAAGTGTCATCCAATCTGTCGATTCACGCCATACTGTGCACTCCTTGATACAAAGCAAGCGGGCTTCCTCATTGTTTGGGGAATCATCCTTTCACACCGTATCGTGGACCCCCCTATAAAAATCAAGGAGGCATTGTTTGTGAGGTCAAGTGCACCCTTTCGTGTTGTATCGTGATTTCATTCATGTCTGAACCAAAGGATATTGCAAGCTCCCAAGAGGTGGTCACCCCTAATAGGAAAAGAAGAAGATTGTCATTAGGGTCAAGGGCTTCTAGTTGTCATGTCTTCTCCCTTGAAATTCCCACTACTTCCTCCCCTTGTTTAGTAAGAAGTGTGGGAATGCCTAGAAAGTCTCTAGTCAAATGTAAGTCACCATTGAGGGTTCCTAGATTGTCTTAGATATCAAAGAGGTTTCTCCCTCAAAAAGGGTTCTAGACTTTCTTCTCCATAATGGCATGGAGTTATCTTACGATGGAACTGCAAATGATATTTTCAACCTTGACTGGGATATTGACCATGTCTTGAACTCTTGCGAGAAGTTTTTCTTGGAGGAGTTTGATGAGTTTGAAGTTCTTGCATTTCCTCTGGTTGAAAAGGATGCAGAAGAATATGTTCATGTACCTATTGGGAGCTCACCTTCAGAGAATGCTTTGTTTTCAAGAAAGTGTACATCTCATTCTCTTGACAGGTTTTGTACCCCAGATTTGTTTTGTTTTGCTCATTTTAGAAAATGCATGCTAATATCAAAAGTAGCTACATTCATTGCA
The DNA here is from genome assembly GCF_053477565.2 of Lygodium microphyllum. Taxonomy (NCBI): domain Eukaryota; kingdom Viridiplantae; phylum Streptophyta; class Polypodiopsida; order Schizaeales; family Lygodiaceae; genus Lygodium; species Lygodium microphyllum. The sequence continues at coordinate 22,463,027 of NC_141149.1, read as the reverse complement.
TATACTCTTGTTTAAATATCCTGTTAGATTTAATGAATGACAATTAGAGGGTCCACAATGTTCCATATTTTGCCTTTTGGACAAGGTGGCAAATAACAAGGATGCATAGGAATGTTTGGATCCTGAGCAAGAAGTATATATTGCTAGCAAACTAGATGTTGCCCAATTCAAAGCTAATACCATTATTGAAGAAAACCAGACAAATGCAAATATTGTATGTGACTCTTCTCTCTATATTGTTCCTTCACTTCCAACTTTCCCTATCAAGGACAAGGAATACATACTGCTATCAAACATCCAAAGGCTCTTCAATCTCAGGGAGGACTATTGTTTAATGATCATTGTAGACGGTTCTAATGCTGCAAATGGCATTGTTGACGTCAAATGTGAATCGAAAGAAGAGTTACTGAAACTTGACACTAAAATTACGGACAACAAGTTTATTGAAGCCGGGGATGCCCTTTCTCTTTGTTTTAATATGATAAAGAATGCTGAGAAAGAGTATGGGATTATTGAAGAGGAGTTCCATGTTCTTCAAGACCGGCTTGGAATTTCCAATTTTGGAAGAGGGGAGTCAGAGTATGTTAAAGAATTGGAATATACCAATGAGGCACAATCATCAATTAACATATGGAATCCAACTAAGCTAGAGAATGATGAAAATCAATTGGTACTATTATCTCAAATTCTGTAAGGTACATTAATATCTTTGATTTCAAAATTCATTTGACATTCATCTTTTTTAAAAAAATTGGAGATTGAAGATTTTAATAACTTCTTGGGATGGGATAAAGGGACAAAAGCTAGTATTAGTTCATTGAAAGATGTTGCACTTGGCCATTACTTAGCAAGGATTGATCTGCATGTTTTCTTGGTATTTCATAACATCTTCTTAGAGGAAGCAACATGGCCTATATTATGTATGAAGGCACTTACAAGGCTACTTGGTTTCTCTGGGTTATAGTACAATGCACACAAGGTGATGTTTTTGGAGAAGACTGTGGCAATTAGGATTTTTGGTTAAAGTCCTAGTTTATCTGCTTCTAGAGCAGGATACTTTCTGGCCCTCTCATCTTATGCTTTTGTAGTAAACTAAACTAATATAAAATCAATAATTGGCTATAAGAGGAAAATTTCTATATTATAGAGGAAATATCCCGGAGGGGGAGGAATATGTAAAGGCTCTAAAGAGCTAGCTTTGTACTTTTCTTTCTTGAAAAATACTATGAATTCTCAAGTTTCATTGTCATCTTTAGTATTCATTCTTTGAAGTTGCCGTCGAAAAACCAAATTGGATAGCTCCTTAAGAGCATTTCTTTTTGTAACTCTTCCATGTCTTGTGCTTCAAAAAAAACTTGTACGCGCTTGATAGTGAGATTTTTCCATGCCTTGGCCAGTATAACTTGCTAGGGGGCCTTGTTCCTCCTCAAAGTAAGGCCCATGGATATGAAGAATATGTTACAAATTCAAAAGAGTAATGATCATTTTATGCCATTGGAAATTTTATTAAAGAAAGATTGGATTAAATATTCTCTCTTACCAAATAAAATGTGATATCATTTTCTCCTCATGCCCCCTTTATTGCTTGAACAAGATTTGTAATTGAACATTTAAACTCTTCTGGATATGTGTAGGTTATCTTTTCTTACTTGAGGAGCTATAGAAAGACATCCAGGTGTCTCCAAACCTCTATCCTTATAAATGCAAGTCACGATGTACTTGCAACGTTTGTTGCTATCCCACACAACTCTCTCCGATGCTCCCAAGTAAAGCTCACCTATTTTCTTGTATGGTTTTCTAAAAAGAGTCTAGCTTTTGAGCCTCCCATTGAGACATTAGCCAAGACATCTCTTGTTTTTCCTAAAAGTGTTGGATCTTCTCTTAAGTGAACTTGACCTCCATGAAAACCCATTTTGGAGAGTAATGCCTCACATTTGTCAATACACTCATCCGAAAAAGACAAGGGCTTAATTGAGTAGGCATAGTCAAGATGCAACCTGAGAAGTTTATCAATAATTATAATCTCTATACGAAAAGTACATTAATGAACATTTGTAAGAGGAATTGAAAGAATGAGATCCCATATATCTTCCTTATTTTTATTTTTACTCAGATCTATAGAGTCTCTAGTTGAGGCTCTTCTTGCAAGGTGCAAGTTGCTTCAATCTTTAGACCTAACACTTTCCATGCAATAAATACAATGATATTTTGCATTTTCCCCATTACATATTCCAAGCATACATTTGATAGTTTTCAAGTAAGCACTCAAGTGCCATTCCACACATTAAAATTACCAACCCCATCAACAACCAACATTTCTCCTTCACTTTGAGATTTAATCATGTTTGGAATACCTATATGAGTGAACAAAAATTTCAGTGTTTGATGATTCTCAATTGGTACCTAAACTGCATCAACCTACTAAATCTCCATCTCAAACTAGAACTTATGCATTGGTGCTTGACCCCCACCATTGTTGTAGTCCAATCCCATGTTCATGATGCAAATGCTGTCTCTTTCCATCTTTTGCCCTTTTTGAATTTGTGCTTCATCTAACTTCAAGGAAAACTTCAAAACACCTTGCCATTCCTCTAACATGAGTCTATACATGTGAACCATTGCAATCTACACTCTTCTTAGATCAGCCCATATATTGTTAAAAGTATTGTATTCAAAACTAGATTTTCTTTTTGTCTTTTTGTATGGCATAGACACTTCAATATGAATGTATTCCCCAAAAACATGTGGAATCTTACGATTCATGGTAGTCCTTGCAATGGATACTCTAAGGGCTTGATGCAACCCAAATGTAAGTATTTTATTACATTTTTAATTTTTAAACCATAATCTTGAGATAGCACGATAACCTTTTCGACTAATGCCTATAATATCACATGTCTATACTTTTTTTTTGTTTCATTGTGTCCTTTAATTCGTTGACCAATTCTTTGAGAGTTGGGCCTCTAAAATCAATATTCTGAGGTAACTTAAGAATCCTCAAAATATCATTCTTATTCATGGTCTCTTTTAAAAGACTGATTGTCTCCTCACTCTCTCGAATATTAATGCATGACATGTTAGAGACATATTTCTTTGCAAGATTCAATCTTCTTTTCTTTACTCTCACACACAAGCTAGTTATATTTTTTAATGGTCTCTTTCTCTCTATGAATCCTATTGGAGTTTTCTTTAAGTGTGCTAGCTTGTCTTGTAATGACTTATTAGCATTTTCCAGAATGTCAATCTTATTTGTAAGCTCACAAATGCTTGTCTGTGCAATAAATAATACTTTTCTCATTTTATTCATTTGAGCCATGTATGTGTAAGATACAAAGTATAACCTTTTACAATAGCCAAGCATCCAATTATAACCTTCCCCAATATATCTCACATAGCCATGAATATTTTAAAAATTAGGATGTGTGGAGCACATGTTTGCTCAGCACTTGAAGCAACTACAAGGATTGAGGTTTCTCCTTTGCTCTTGAGCTTGACAAAAGTGTGCCTAACTTTCTTCTTAGCATTCTTCTTTCCAATGAGGGAGCTAATTGCTAGAGATGGGCAAGGGATATTGACTCCACCTTACTTTGCTTGTGCTCTAGTAATGGTGTTGATTGGAGTGGGGATCATCATCTTTTAGCATCTTGACCATAAAGAGACTCAAGGGCATAGTGATGGATATATACTACGGCTTTCTTGGTACGAGCTTTCCTATTTGGAAAATCAAGGTATATGTCGGTTATTCCACACATTCAGGACACCTTTGGTCAACTTCATTCTCCTCTAATTATTCTTGTTTTTTAGGGAAATGCATGAAGATATGACTAGGTTGGCCACAAGTTGGCTAACCCACAAGTCCCAACAACATGCAAAAGTCTCTCAAGGTTGCATCATGCCTCACCCTCTACCTCTTCTAAACAACATGATCAATATTAGTCTATAGTCCATGAGCACCACAGTTCCTTCTATAGCACAATAAATATATGGGTTGATATAATTTCCATCCTTCGTGGGCTCTTCAACATAATGAACTAGGGCATCACTAGGTGGATGGGCTATGATTGAGGCCCAAAGGCCATGGAATGCCAGATGGGTTGATGTGAGCTCCAAGCATTATAGGTATTTGCTTTAAGGGATCAAGTAGAGCCATTTGATGTGGCCTTGGTTATATGAAGTCTTTATTTGGATATGGTGCAAAGTATGTGAGTTTCCTAGAGGCTTGATAGGTGGATACCTCATGTTTGAATTGTCCACAATTGGTATATGCTTGCTCTATTGAGAGCATTTAGATAGAAAATGATCACCACCACAATGTATACATTGCATGTTTTGTTGGTATGGGTGGTTCTTGAGTGAGTCAATCATTTTCAATAGCTCTTGTTGTTGTTTCATAATGTTGGCCATTAGGTTCTAAGTTTGAAGGTTTCCTATCTCAAATTTTCATCAACTAGATTGGGATTCAAACTCTAGGCTATATTTATTTCTTGTCACGACTTCCTTCCTTGTGAATATTTTCTATCCAAATTGCTTCATTTAAGACCATTGAGATTTGTGTGATCTAGCACATAAATGCTAGATAGCACCTCATTGATGTTTTCATGCAGCCTCCCTTAATGAAATCCTTCATGACTACATTGGTGGCTAGTTTCTCTACAAGTGGTATGCTATTGTATAACCCTTGTAGTTTTGACACATAATCCTGCATACTCTCTTCTGTCAAGATTGTGGGAGAGAAGGAAGGAGTTTCACTTGTAGCTTTCTCACTTGCACAATGGGGGAATACACACACATGTGGAGGCTGAAAACAGTTTTTCTCTTCTTAATTGTGTAAGCCAAAAAGAACTCTTGTATAGAGAAATAGAAGAACCCTATATATGGGTCTCAAACCAAGCTCAACTAACTAAGATGGCATACTAACTGAGCCATGAACTAGAGTAGATAAGGATAGCTGTCATCTAGCTATTATTCATGGGCGGTGTACCAACCGCATCTGTAGCTAACAAGTAGGTGACATAAATGCACAACGGTCACTGTAGCATATCACGAGTGGAGCTCGATATCTCAACACTCCCCCTCGAGCTCAATCCCAATTCCTGCACACCAAGCAGGTCTCTGAACTTGCGCAGCTTCTCTGCGCCCAATGCCTTCGTAAATATGTCAGCTATCTGATCTTCTGTGCTGACATAAACTAGATCAATAAGACCTAGTAAAACCTTCTCTCGCACATAGTGATAATGCACCTCAATGTGCTTTGTTCTAGCATGATAGACTAGGTTATTTGCCAAGTGTATACTACTCATGTTGTCACAATAAATGACAAGTGGCCCATCTGTAGGCTGATGCATATCATAAAGTAGCTTATGAAACCAAGCTACCTCACATGCAGCCATTGCTGCACCCCTGTACTCAGCCTCTGTGCTCGACAAGGCAACTGTAGGCTGTTTCTTGCTGCTCCAAGTGGCTGCAACACTCCCAAAAGAGAGCACATATCCACTGGTAGATCGTCTATCAGAAATACTACCAGCCCAATCAACATCAGTGTATCCATGCAGCTGTATTTGAACCCCAGTCTCATAAAATAGTCCATACTGCAATGTGGACTTCACATACTTGAGTATGCGTCTAGCCGCATCCAAATGCGGCTTCCTTGGAGCTTGCATAAACTGACTTACCAATCCAACAGCATAGCTCAAATCTGGCCTGGTAATATTCATATAAATCAAACTTCCTACTATGCATCTGTACATAGTAGGGTCTTCCAGAAGCTCACCTGCATCTGCGCTCAGCTTCACATTCTGCTCTAAAGGAACTGAAATAGGCTTACAGCCTGTCATCCCATATTTGGACAGCATGTCCAATCCATACTGCCTCTGCAAGAGCCGTATCCCACTTGGTGATCTAATCACCTCAATGCCCAAGAAATAACGCAGCTCTCCCAAATCCTTCATCTCAAACTTCTGCTTCAATAGCATTTTCACATGAAGGATATCTTCATTACTATCACCTGTCATAATCAAATCATCAACATAAATGACAAGTAGCATAATACCTTTCTCTGTTTTTCTCACATAAAGTGAAAAATTTGCCTTGGAAATCTGAAAGCCAATAGTGACAAGATAGCTCTCCCAAATCCTTCATCTCAAACTTCTGCTTCAATAGCATTTTCACATGAAGGATATCTTCATCACTATCACCTGTCATAATCAAATCATCAATATAAATGACAAGTAGCATAATACCTTTCTCTGTTTTTCTCACATAAAGTGAGAAATCTGCCTTGGAAATCTGAAAGCCAATAGTGACAAGATACTGTCCTATCTTGTCAGACCATGCTCTAGGTGCTTGCTTCAATCCATACAAGGCTTTCTTCAACCTGCAAACAAACTCAGGAGGAATAGCATGCGCATAACCTGGTGGCTGCTCCATATAGACCTCTTCTTGCAAATCACCATGCAAGAAGGCATTCTTTACATCCATCTAATGTAAAGACCATCCCTTTGATGTAGCCATAGCAATGACTGGTCTTACGGTTGCTATCCTTGCAACCGGACTGAATGTTTCTTCATAATCAATTCCATATCTTTGTACATACCCCTTGACTACTAATCTTACCTTGTATCTGTTTACAGAACCATCTGCATTTTGCTTCACCTTATAAACCCACTTACAACCAATTGCATTCTTATCTTTAGGCAAAGGTACCAATTCCCATGTAGTATTTGCTTCCAAGGCATCCATTTCTTCATCCATGGCTTTCTCCCATTTTTTTCCCATGGCTTGCTCAAAAGAAGTGGGTTCTGGTTCCTATATCACTTTGACCATATAGGCATAGTGAATGGCTGTAAATCCATCATATTTCAGCCTATCCACAGGATACCTAGCTCTGGTAGACTTGCGCAAAGTAGGTTCACTCCCAGGTGCTCTCAAAACATCCCTGGTCTTCCTTACTCCAGGTGTAACAATAGAAGGAATACCCAACTCATCATCAATGCTCTGTTTAGAGCCACTGGATTCACCATCCACATAAGAGTGACCTACATTCACATCAAACATGGGCTGATCTACCTTCTCTTTTCCTTTTTGTGAAACCTGCATACCACTATCTGCATTGCTTTGAGGAGATTCTCCTAATCTCAATCTAACTGTCCATGGCAAAGAATGTGAACCACTACTAGAGAACACTCCAGGTCCACTAATATTTTGTGACTGCTGCTGTGAATTATGTGCAACATTACCATTTTGTGCATCTACATCATCAATCACATTTACTGGTTTATACCAGCTACTCATCTCATCAAAAACAATATCTCTGCTTACTGTAAACTTACGAGTAGAAGGGTTATAGCATCTATACCCTTTCTGCTGTCTGCAAAGAGTAACCAATAAAGATGCACTTCTCAGCTTTTGGATCCAACTTGGATCTCAACTCATCTAGCACATGAACATAGGCAATGCAACAAAAAAATTTCAAATGAGAAATATTTGGTTACCTACCAGTATACCTCTCCTCTGGAGTCATCCCATGTATTGCTGCAGTGGGAGTCCTGTTCATTATGTAGACTGATGTAGCAACTGCTTCAGCCCAGTAAAAATCTGGCAAGTATTTTTCGTTGAGCATGGCACGACATACCTCTCCAATATGCCTGTTTTTCATTTCTGCAATTCCATTTTGTTGTGGGGTATGACTACATGAATATTGCTGCTTTATGCCATGCTCTTGCAGGAACCTTGCAAACTCATTTGAGAGGTACTCTCCCCCTCCATCTGACCTTAGGCATTTTATTTGCAGGCATGTTTCTTTTTTAACCATAGCTTTAAGAGTTTTGAAATGCCCAAACACTTCACTTTTCTTTTTCATAAAATACACCCAAACTTTTCTGCTATAGTCATCAATAAAAGTGACAAAATAATGACAGCCTCCAATAGATACAACTTTAGTAGTCCACACATCAGAGTGGATTAATTTCAATGGCTTCTTACTCTCTTGAACATGTCTAGGAAATGATTTCCTTGCCTGTTTTCTAAATTGACAGGCTTCACATACCTTATGCATTTCTGCAACCTTGAATTTAGGCAATCCTGTAACAATATTTTGGGCCTGCATTGATTTAAGTCGTTGTACATTAACATGACCAATGCGTTTATGCTAGATATCAATATCTGCAACTACATCGGTCCCATGTGCAAACATTGTTGCACTCAATTCAGGCATGTCTGCATCCAATGCAAACATTCTGCCCTTCTTCTTTCCTTTTGCTATCAAGTGACCTTTATTTTTCATATCCTCAACAAAGCATCCATGAGGATTAAATCTGACCTGCAAGCCCTGCTCAACCATTTGACCAACAAAAACCAGGTTCTTGGTGATATTCGGGACATGAAATACATCCGACAAGTATTTCTTTTTCCCATCCTACATAGACAAAGGAATTTTTCCAATCTGCATAATAGGATGTGCAGTATCATCACCAGTCTCCACAAATCCTGGTTTTTCCATTTTCCTTGCATCCTGCATCCATTCTGCATGACCTATCATGTGGTTTGACGCACCTGAGTCAACATACCACACTTCGTTGCTTTCTTCTGCACTTGTCACAGAATTGTTCATGTGCTACACCATAAACAAATGTTTATTTCTGTCATCACCCTATCTACTAGAAGATGCATAATTCCCTTGTTGCAATTTTTCATTCATGATGTCATTCTGCTTTTTATAGCAGTCTTTAGCCATATGACCCATTTTACCACAGTAGTAGCATTCAACATTACTGTTTGCATTTTGGCCTCTTTGCCATCCACCACGACCTCTTTGGCTCCCCCTGCCTCTAGAGTTACCACGTCCTCCTCCATAGGACTGGTCTTCTTGAGTTTGCTGCATATTCTAATTTCTACCACAGCCTCCAGATCGGCCTCCTCTACCTCTACCTCTACCTCTTCCAGCATTTGAGTAGAAGACAGTTTCTTTTGAAGTTCCTCCTGAAGAAGATGCACCACCATTTCTCTGCTCCTCAAAAATTAGAAGAGCAATCAACTCCTCAAAATCAGGAAATCTTTCACGGACGGAAATGGATGTTCGGAACTGTGCATAATCCTTTCCTAGACCATTCAAGGTCACAGAAACTAAATCATCATCTTCCACTAGCGACCCAATGGAAGCAAGTGCATCTGCAATCTTCTTCACCTTCATGTGGTAGTCATTGATGCTCATACTTTCTCTTTGCACATTGTGCAACTCTTGCTTGAGCTGCATTTTCCTAGCTTGCGTATTTGTGCTATACATTTTTGACAAATTATCCCATGCCTCCTTTGGCGTACTTGCATCCTGAATATGCACAATCATAGAGTCTGAAATACTGATAGACAGCCAGTACATCACTTTTCTGGCTCTCTCATGCCATCCTTTAAATGCCTGCATTTTCTGTTGATTGGGAACATCAGGAAGAACTGGTTCTTCTTCATTTCCTGCAACGAATTCCCAATATCCTTTTCCCATAAGGAAATTCGTCATTCTGAACTTCCATGCTTGGAAGTTGTTCTTGTCAAGCTTTTCAGTGACAATCTGTGAAAGAGAATCAGATGCCATTACAGAACACTGTAAAAAATTCTCACTACAAAAAACACAGCTTCAGCCTCACAAGGGCAAATCTGCAAAACTGACGAAAGTGGTATTTGACCACACAGTCACTTCCTAGTGACAATTTTGCATCAACAGGCAACAAGGATGATTCTGTAACTCTCAATGTCTCTGCACACAGGCATATGATGCAATTTCTACGGTAACTTTTCACCGACCTATAGAACAGTGGTCGCATAGTAAAAAACAGGGCATTTTCCTGAGTGCGTGCAGAAAACTTCCGCCTCCAAAATAGGCCCCGAAATGACCTCGAATCAAAAAAATAGGGCAACCGAAGGCTAAAGCCCTATCCTGCAGCATATACTGCCCTATTGCTACACCACGAAGGGCGTCTCAATCTGAGACAATGCACTCTTGCACTTTCCGGCTGTGCTACCTATAGAGACTTGCTCCCAAACTCGAAAAATGAAAGCAACACTGGTCCTCTTACCAGAACACCGCGAACTTGGTTTGGTTTCTTGAGCTCCTTACCACGAACCACGCTCTGATACCATGTCAAGATTGTGGGAGAGAAGGAAGGAGTTTCACTTGTAGCTTTCTCACTTGCACAATGGGGGAATATACACACAGGTGGAGGCTGAAAACAGATTTTCTCTTCTTAGTTGTGTAAGCCAAAAAGAACTCTTGTATAGAGAAATAGAAGAACCCTATATATGGGTCTCAAACCAAGCTCAACTAACTAAGGTGGCATACTAACTGAGCCACGAACTAGAGTAGATAAGGATAGCTATCATCTAGCTATTATTCATGGGTGGTGTACCAACCGCATTTGTAGCTAACAAGTCGGTGACATAAATGCACAACGGTCACCCTGGCATATCACAAGTGGAGCTCGATATCTCAACATCTTCTTACTATTGTCTGATATTAATTGATTGGATAATAAGATTATCCCCATAGTCAACTTCTATGAATTTCTTGATGAAATGATTCTTCAAGATTGAATTACAAGTCTTCTTAGCCACATCAAGATTGATAAATCAAGTGTGACCCTTTCACCCTGCAAAGCTTAAAGGCTTGAGCTTGCTTGTCATCTGTTATTAGGTTAATGACCTCAAAAACTTACTTGAGTTGCTACACAATGAATTTGTATGGATCATCTCAAGCATGATAATTGTCATATTGTTTGGCCACCAAGGAGGGCACTTTGACTTGTCAAGTTGTTGGGTAGGTATATTGCCCATCCTAGTCAGTAATATTTGGACCATGTGAGCTCCTATAGTGAGAAGATTCATGTGATCAAAGAGCTGATTACATATTTATGAGTGACCCCCTTGAGTATATATCACATCATATAGGGCACATTATCCCACCCTCATGCACACTACACACCCGAATGCACACGTGTATTAGTACACCCATTAGTACACATACACTAGTGCAGTCATCTCGCACTATCCTTGTGCACATGTGTACTAGCCTACCTCAACCTTAGTGCATTGTGCACACTTACACTATTGCACCTTGTATATCCCCTATACCCACGTAAGTATCTTGTGCTCTTGATCACATGACACTCACTTCATTATATCACAATCTAGTGCACTAGATTGTGTACTAGGACACTACACTTGTACATAGTGCACATGTACTAGCACACACATGCCATTGCACACCTATAGTGTGCATGCATACAATGTAAAGTGTACAATACATAGTATACATGTGGATTAGTGCACACATCTTAAGTCATCATAGTTCACTCATCCTTGCATACCCTACACAATAGGTCAGTGCACATAGGCACCCTAGTGTACACAAATCACCTTAGTAGACTCATGCACTAGCACAGTACACCATGAATAGTGCAAATGCATAGTACACCCATACCCCCACCATAAAGTATAGAGTGCACACACATAATGCATAGTGCATAACAACTAGTGCACATGTGCATTAGTACACCCCATCTTAAATCATCCTAGTATACACATTCTTGAATACCCCCACATAATATATCACCACATATAGGAACCCTAATTCATCCTAGTGCACATCACTTACCTTAATGCACACTCATGCACTAGTACATTATACTTGTGCACAGTGTACACGTATAGTGCATAGTACTGCACACATGTACTATTCCCCCTCACAATCTTATGAAATATTTTTATAACCCTTTTACATACATTTCCTAGTGCACATTTGGTGTGTACTTGTGCACCTAACCCCCACAAAATATATCACCACATATAGGAACCCTAATTCATCCTAGTGCACATCACTTACCTTAATGCATACTCATGCAATAGTACATTGTACCTGTGCACAGTGTACACTTGTAGTGCATAGTACCACACACATGTACTAGTCCCCTTCACAATCTTATGCAATCTTTATGTAACCCTTTTGCATACATTTCCTAGTGCACATTTGGTGTGTACTTGTGCACCTAACCCCACACCATAATGCATTTTGACCTCATACATGTAAGGTGAAAGCATGTATAGATGGCCTACTTGTGGTGCTAAAAAGTACATAGTTTTTGGGGGCTTAAAAGCATATAATTTTAGGCTTTTGACATACTATAAATAGTGATATCTTGAAATACAAGTTTAGTTTTAAAAAAATCTTATATTTTGAATGTGTTAAAAGAAAGGCCAATATATTATATAACTACTTTATAACCTTAGGCACACTAGTGTTGTGATGAATGCCAGTAATCCCTAACAACTCTCTCTCTCTCTCTCTCTCTCTCTCTCTCTCTCTCTCTCTCTCTCTCTCTCTCTCTCTCTCTCTCTCTCTCTCTCTCTCTCTCTCTCTCTCTCTCTCTCTCTCTCTCTCTCTCTCTCTCTCTCTCTCTCTCTCTCTCTCTCTCTCTCTCTCTCTCTCTCATATGCTATTAGGAGATCTCTATTAGCTAAAGCAATCCATTTTTGAAGCAAGAGGTAGTCTACTTTGCTCTATTTCTTGAATGTTTTGACCCTTGGTTTTACACAACATGTAGTCAATACTTGTATGGTCACATATAGGTTTAAAGATTTTGCAAGCATCATGAATATTAAGGACTACATGCATGCTTATAGGATTCATCATTTAGTCTACAATATTCTTAGGATATTGTACTTTTATGATTGTTTATAGGAATCATCATTTATTAAGTAGACTATAGCTGTAAGTTGTATGTTGTTATCTTGCTCAAAACTTCTTTTAGTATTAGTAAGTGTTCATCCCATGTTTCTATGTGTATTACTATGTCATCTAACTATACTAATATTTTTCTCTAATCTATCTATTTTTCAAAGATTGTGTTTATTGTCCTTTGAAAGGTACTTCCTATATGAGTTAGCCTAAAGGGTATCCTTTTGAATCAATATAATCCCTTTGGAGTTTGAAATGTTGTTTTATGGGCATCTTTAGGATTGAGTGGTATTTTCCAATAGCCTAATGCTAGATTGAGCAATGTGAAATGTTTTGATTTTCCAAGTTCATCCAATAGCATGTCTAACCGTGGCAAGGGATAGGCATCATGTTGTATGACATTGTTTAGAGGAACCAAGTTGATGTAAAATTTGTATTGGACATTGGATTTTTGCATTAGGCAAGGTTCTGCTATCCAATCACTTTGTGATGGTCCTATGGTGCCTTTTCGTAGCATCTCTTCTACAACTTTGTTGATATTTTCAATCTCTTTGGGTGATCTTTGCCTCATTGCCATTTTAATTGATAGATAATCCTTTGTCCTTATCTGATGTGATATTGGCAGATTGATTTGTGATATTCTTATGGGTGGGTTAAAAGCGCTTTGAAATTTTATTAGTAGATGCCTAATATCTTTTGTTCTTTCTTTTTCTACTATTTTGTATGTTGTGTTTCTATATTATGTAGATTGTGTCGAGTGATGCACTTTGAAGTCCTAAAAGTAGGATTGTGTGTGGTATTCTAGGTGTTTTGTTTTTTAAGTCTAATTTTATCTCATTGTCTAGATGAGGCCATTCCTAGGGTGATTGGAAAAAATTGGCATAGGAGTATATAGAGTTCTTTTGTTAATTCCTTGTTAGCCATTTGAAAAGTGAGTATTGATTTTTCTGTGTAGTATAGCTTTTGGTGGTCACCAAACATGACATTGGTGGGTTATATTTTGTGTTCCTATAGTTTTAAATTTTGAGTTGTTTCTTGGCCTATAGAGGATATTGAACTTCGAGTGTCCAAGAGTTCTTTTATATTTGTTGCTAGATTAAAGATCAATGTGGCTAGCCTCCCATCTTACTCACTCACCCTAACTATTCATATATACACTCATTCTTTATTCTTTGAGTGATACGACAATAAGGTGCTGCTCATAAGAGAGCTATAAGACGCACCACAAACATAGTGACCTCACACACACACACACACACACACACACACACACACTCTCTCTCTCTCTCTCTCTCTCTCTCTCTCTCTCTCTCTCTCTCTCTCTCTCTCTCTCTCTCTCTCTCTCTCTCTCTCTCTCTCTCTCTCTCTCTCTCTCTCTCTCTCTATGTGTGTGTGCGTGCGTGCGTGCGTGTGTGCGTGTGTGTGTGTGTGTGTGGAATTTCCATTCTCCTTTCAACTCTTGACAACTAGTATCAAAGTGTGAGAGAGTCTCTAGCTAGTGCAACCAATAGAGATATTCACGATCTATGTTTTGGACAAGATTTGATGTGCACAAAGAGGTTGAACTTGTGTTTTTTTATTTGAGGTTGATTTGGGCTCCATTTTAGATCTATAAGTACTGCACACGAGGTTTTGTCTTCTTCTTTTTTTGTAATTTTGCATAGGTTATTCATAAATGAAAAATAGGTCAAGGATTATAGAGTCCACTCTAGAGATGCTACAAACATGTTATTGAGCATTGATGACTAGTGATAGACTACTAGAAACAAGAAGTTTCAAGTTGTAGGTATTTTGATATAAGTTGTAGATTGTAGATTTCATAATCTTGGAGGCTGCCATTGATTGCTACTATATGCAATAAGTATTATTGGAGTAAAGACTTTGATGTATTTGGTAGAGCAATTCTTGAGCTACATGTATTGTCATACTATTCATGCATATTAGCTCATAAATGAGCAAGAATACTAGTCCTTGATGTATTGCAGTGGTCTTAGGGAGATCAATTTTCTGATGTACTTCTGAATGTTTGGTTGATGGTATGCTACTATATATGTGAGAAGGCATTGATATTGTAGTACCATGTTTTAATTATATGTAGTGATTTTCATATTGTTTCAAGAATGGTATATGGATTATTAATGAGTAGTGGTTTATTTTGTAGCTTCTCTCAGTTTTAGTCATACTGAGAAGGTGCTGTAGAAAGATTACTAGTTTTGTGGTGTAGTTTGCTAAAATTTTTATTGTTGTTTTGCACAAATGGCTTCATTATCTACAATGGATAGGGAACCATACAACATCAAGAAGTTTGATGGAAAGAACTTTGGTTTATGGAAGGAGCAAATCCAAAATGTCCTTATTCAAAAGAAGCAACTAAGGCCCATAAGAGGCAAAGATGGAAAACTAGTAGACATGTCTAAAGGTGATTGGTCAGAGCTTGATGCACTGACCAAATCCACAATTAGGCTATACTTGGTAGAATTTGTGCATGTTATAGTTGTGAATGAGAATACTACACAGGACTTATGGAAGAAGAAATGTGACACTTACAAGAAACTGCCTCCTCTAAGAATGTGTATCTCATGTTAAAGTTGTTTGAGTTGCAAATGAAGGAGGGATCTATTCTTGCCTCCGACCATAATGAATTCAACATCAATTTAGTTAGATGCAAGCTCAAAAGTTGAAGTTTGAAGATGAGGTTAAGGTAATATTTTTTATGTAGTCATTGGCTACATCATGGGGCATATTTAGAACAACAATCTATAATTCAACTCTAGATGGTGAGTTGAAGTTTAATGATATTTTGGGTAGTTTATTGGCTGAGAAGACACATAAGAAATCCATGCACAAGGAAAAAATTGTTAGGCATTGGAAGCTCACAAAGAACGAGGCAAAAAATTGTATAAAGGCAAGAATTAGGACCTTGGATGATCATACAAAAAATCCAATCCCAAAAAAGATATTGAATACTTCCATTATAGTAACATAGGTCATATGAAGAAGGATTGTTACAAATGGAAGTGAAAGTAAAAGGATGAGAAGGAGGATAAGGATGCTAACAAGAAAGAAGGTAAAGGAAAGGTAAAGATTGAAGAAATTAATGTAGTGATTATGCATAATAATGATGGTGAGGTGTTATTCACTTCAACTCTTCCTGCACATATGTTAACTGCAACAAATAGACAACTAGCTCAAGATTGGATTCTTAATTTTAGTGCATCTTTTCATGTGACTCCTCATAAGGAGTAGTTCTATTCATATGAAAATAGTAGACATGGATTTGTCCATCTTGGTAAATGCCTATCTATGTGATATAGCTAGTGTAAGCGATGTGCAATTTTCTTTTTAGAATGAATCTACCTTTAGTCTTTGAAATGTATGCCACACGTGTAAGCTTACTAAAACCTTGATATCTATTGGTTAATTGGATGACTTTGGATACTCTACTACTTTTGGGAATCAGTCACATGGAAAGTTCACAAGGGATCATTTGTTATTGCTAAAGGAGCCAAATGTGGTACTTTGTATTCCCTTTATGTGTCACATGTCAAGAATCATGTAGTTGTAGTAACTGATCAGCCATATGTATCTTTGTGGCATCCTTGGTTAGAATATGTGTTTAAAAAAGGAATGGAAATTCTATCTCATTTGGGTTACTTGACTTCTCTTGATTTTTTTTACTTTTTCTATTTGTGAACATTGCATATACAGAAAGCACATATTCAATGCATAAGAAAACCTTAAACCTGAAAAGGAGTGAGCCATTTGACTAGTGCATAGTGATATATGTGCACCTATGCCTGAAAAGTCTATAGGAAGGGCATCCTATTTTATCACATTCGTTATGACAATGCCATCTCATTTGAGTTACTTACCTTCTTATGATTTTTTTTTAATTTTTCTATTTTTGAGCATTGTATATATAGAAAGCATGCACATTTAGTCCATAAGAAAGCCTTATTTATTAAATAGCAAGTTGAGAGTCCTATGGTGCCTCATGAAGAAAGAATGTAGGTTGAAATTCCCACTCCAAGTTAAGCCATTATTCTACATAGATCTACTCATGTCTTTTATCCCCTTGAGAGATTTCAATTTGGGGTTGGCTATATGATGTTGACAAATTCTGGGGAGCCTAGATATAGACCTTGTACAATTGGATGTTAAGACAACATTTCTACATAGTGATCTTCATGATGAGATACTTGTGATTTTAGATGTTGGTGATTTGTTAGACACATAAGCAGGCCTATAGATGCATTTGTAAGATTGTTTAAAGCTCAAAAAGTGTCTCCATTTGTCAGTTTACAAGGCTAATCCCTTATAATACAATAAGTTTTGTTATTACACAAGTTAATCAATTCATGATGGATTAGGTGGCATCTATGTTGAACCATTTATTGCAATGTGATACCACATCTCTATCGCATTTCCAATGTGCATTGGTTACATGGGCATGGCACACATTGAGCATCATGATTCAATGCTTGTAACTATATAAAACTAAAATTTCTTATTTATATTGCAAGTGAGTAGGAAATGCGCATAACTTACATCAACCTAGGATGAACTTATCAATGTATATTTTTGCAATAAATCGTATACCTATTCTTTGTCTTTATGACCTAAACCTTCTATCTTATACTTGTATACTAATCTAACAAGCCTATATTAGCATACCTTTCTACTAGTCATACTCATATACTAATCTAAACTACCTATTAACAAATCAACCTAAAGTACTAACATAGGTGGTCCATTCTCTTTATCTATTATTAACTTACTACCCTATTCTTTTGAAGTTTAGTTATATCATACTCTCAAGTTATTTTGAGCTACCTATTACACATCAAACTAAAATGCTAACATAGTTGGCCCAACCTTGTAATTTACTTATTGTCTTAGTACCCTATTCTTTGAAGTTTGCTTCATCTTTACCAAACGTACACATAAAAATGCCTTGGCGTTTGATTATTGACCATATGAATTGCAACCACTCTAAGATAATGACTCCAATGTACCTACTCTAAAATGCAAACATACTTCCTCTAACATACAAATCCAATCTACATCTTAACATGCTAACCTAGTTTAATTTAACCTACTAACCTAACTAATCTAATGTAATGCAAAAGCTTGAATTTATTGACCATTAAAAAATTAATTAATACATCAATTTTCAAAATCTATTAATTTATGTGATAGATAATTTATATATTGACCATTTTACTCTATTTCACTTGCTTACACCACTTAATTTCACAGGTCTAACTTTTTAATTTAATTAGAAGTTGAAATTTTGTTGTTTGTTTCATTATTGCATTGATTAAATGATTTAAATATACTAATGTAGTTAGGAGTATATATCGCACTCATACTTCTAATGCATGAGTTAATAAATTTATTATAGTACACTTACACATGCTAACTAATCTTTGTAAGAGAGAATGCAATCCAAGAAGTATAGTAGAAGCAAGACAATAGCGAAATGATAAATTGCATGCCCATAAGGGTGATGTTGAACATTACAAAATCACCTTATGTTAACAGTAAAGTATCTATATGGAGCAAATAATGATAATAGTTTTATCTCCTTGACAAGAGAAACTTGATCTATGAATTAAGCATCCTCGACCAAATATGAGTCGTGGGACATTTGACAAGGCATGTACTTGTCAAATATAGCTATAATATTGGCCATTCACACCCCTCCATTAACCCTTTTTAAACTTTTTATGTAAAACAAATCAAATACATGAGAGTAAAATACTCATCCATAAGATGGCTATACCAAAGCTTTGAAGACCTCAACTTTGCTTTTTCCTCCAAAAATGTGAAGTCCATACCTCGAGTGGTGCTAAAGTAAATTGATTATTTGAAGACTTTGGCTTAGTAGCTAATAAGAAAAAAATGGTTGGCAATATATCCTTATGCGAGTTAGTGCTTGCATGTTTTCTTTTCTTTTTTCATAAGTACTCAATTTCTATTGGCCCAAGTATGCTTGAGAACCATAGCTTTTACTATGTTCCAAATCTTTATGATTTCTTCATTGATCCTCACCTTCTCAGAAAACAAAGTGCCACAACTGTCGATTGATTCATTCAAACCCTTTTGCTTTGAGCTCCTTCATTCAGACTCTATTTTGATGTACATATTTACTAATGTTATGTGTGTTATTAGGAAAAAACAAAGAGTTAGTGCTTGTTGTTAGGGGGAGGGGGGTTGTGTCACACACTTTCTCTTGGATAGTCTATATCAATGGACTTATGGAGGTTCCATAGAGATAAAGTGAACGCTCCAAACCTTGTTATACTCTCTCTCTCATATAGCCTATATCTGATATATAGACTTATGAAGGATCCACAGAGAAAAAGACAACACTCCAAACCTTCTCACATAGGTTGTATCAGTTGGAAATCGTAATCAGTGCGATGGGACAATGAACATCACAACAAAGGATGCAACGGAGTGATAGCCTAAAGGACGGCGACGGCCGGCATAAGGTAACTCATGAACTGCTTTGCAATTCCGAGACAAGGAAGGAATTAGCTGCCAAGTGCTATAAGACGAGATCAGATCACTACGATTGCCTTATCGTCTCTGTCGCAATTAATTTCATCACAGGAATCGCAGTGTTGCAGTATAGCCATCATCGTGATGCAGCGGCCTACTCGCAATAATTATGACAGCAGGATGAGGGCAGCTCCACGTAATAATCTCTTACTCATGATCAGCAGCTTCTTTCATGTGCTGGCGCTGCTTCATCTGGTTGGCCTGCAGGCGGCAGCTGCTGCTGGTACGTTCCATCGTCTACTCTCACTCTCTCGTCGGCGCTGTTGTTAATGTACTGTGCGTATACACGGGACGTTTTTGACAGTGTTCTGGGTGAGGAGAAGGGTATGTTTTCCTTGGTTTGTACTCCTTGTAGTGTTCATCACCACCATGAACTTCTTCTCGGGAGGCACCGCGCCATGCCGAGCTAAGTGCAGGGCAAAGGAGCCGGCACTGTGGCATGTACCCTGCCTCCTCTCAATATCTCTGCGAGATGAAGAGTTGGCCAAGTCCTTTGAGCGAGGCTCTCGCTAGTTGAATAAGGCGAGCCTACCGAGAACATTTGAGTTGCTGAAGATGATCAATGCAGGCACAATCATATTAGTTACCCTTAAAAAAATGCCCTAGGAAGCATAGCAGGTAAGGGCTATATGAAGATGAATGCTACCTGCCAGCTCTATATATCCCATAATTGCACTTCACGCCCTCCACTCACATTGTCTAGTTTGCTCTTTGGGGGGGGGGGGGCGCGCGGGCGGGCAGCCATCACAGTCACTAAAGGGGGCCCACAACATTACTAGGGGGCCTGCAACATTACTGGCCCCTTTACCCTAGTTGGGAGGAGGGCATTGGCGCCACCCACTCTTGGGGCCAATAGCCTCTGTGCCCCCCACCACGCCTAGCTAGGTATGCAGTCCCTCTCTCACAGATGATGTTCATGATGTTGTAATTCGAATTCACAATGTTTGAATTACGGTCTAACACTAAAACAATTTAGGGTACATAATTATGGACCTGGCAATTTGTCCCCACACTTATGCAGTTTAGGGTGCCATAATTATGGTAGGAATCTACCTACCACTTATAGTTTAGGGTATCATAATTGCTCCAATTACCTCTACGCTCTTGCTTGAAAAGTATATTCAATTAATTAATGCTCCAAATGACATTTGCTAGTTCGATGCTAAAGCTTGAATGATTTGCTATCATTACTTCTTGGAATTTGTCACCATCCATTGCCGTCGTCAACATTATTGTTAATGCTCCTATTGCTTCTCTTTTTGTTGTCATCATTGTATCATGAGTACCAATTCAGACCTCTCTAACTTGACATTGGGATTAGCATTAGAATACAATACTAAAGCATACAATGTAAATTGAAGTTTATGAAGCTAACGCCAACTTGAAATTTCATATTAAGGTTCGACAACGAACTTGAGATTGAAATTGTTGGAATGAAATCAAGCCTTCTTGAGATTGTTAGATTGTGTAAGACTTTACAATCTTACTCATAGAGACTTGCACTACAATCCAATTTTGCAGAGAGAGTTATATCCATACGCAACCCCATTGGGAAGTATTTTCTATGATCCCATTTGCTCAATGATGTATACTTGTTCTTTAGGGATGACTTAAGTTCGTATATGTCTTATCTCATGGCAAAGAGATTCAATTAGGACTTGCCTTCTCAAGCAATAGGAGGAAAATTTCAACTAGATTGATGGATATTCCATTTCTTGCATAAAATTTCTAATAGTTTCAAAACATTTTGGACAAACTTTGGAGATAAGTGATGATAAAAATCTTAGGCAGAAAGTGGCATGAAGTATATAGTTATTGATTTATTGGAAGGTCCTTATATTCATTGACTTTTAGATTTAGTTGTAACTAATTGGGCTTTTGAATCTACCAAGGCACAATTAACATTGGATTAGAAGCTCCTTCCCACCATCTACACACCCAATATTTAAAAGCTTTAAATACCATTTCATCTAAAGCTATTTTTTAGAACTCCAAGTCTTATACAATGAACCTCCAAAGTGTTATCACTTTTGGACCTCGTAGTGTTAAGGATATTACAAGTGATAGACATGTTTAACTTTTGATGACACCCAACATGCATTGTTCTAGTATTGGATTTCTATAATTGAATTACATTCAAAGGTTTAACTTATTTCTAAGAGTTATTTGTTCACATAATTTACTTTTATGAGTTGTAGGTAAACAACAACATAAGCATGATACAAAGGTGTTTCGAGAATATTTCGGAGTTAGCACAGATGTGAATGTCCACTTCACTGATGTTCCAATTCCAAATGAGGATATAGAGATGCACTTCATCCTTTCTTTTGCAATAGACTATGAGCACAACTCAGACGGTAGCTTTTCTTCCACCAATGGGAACTTCTTACCATATTGGAATAATGCTTCATCTATTGACACAATCAATGCTATCAAATCCAAGCACAAGAATGTGAAGGTTAGTGCCCATATAGCTAGGCTTTTATTTAAAAAGCTAGTACTAAAGCCATGGAACATGATCACATATTTGTAATGTTAGAATTATTGTCAAAGAACCTCATTCTGGAATTCATAGGAGAGGATGACTCTTGTTTAAGGTCCTTGTCTCAGATAGTGTTTATTACATCATACCTTCTATAAGATGAAAAGTAATGTGGTCAAACCATGTGCAAATGCTCTCTCACATGATGCAAAAGAGACCTAACTCTAAAATTAACTTAAGAAATCACACATGAAAGCAACAACATAAGATTAAAATATATTGTAAAGGTGCTATTTTAGCAATAGTTCTTGTAGCCATCTAGCTATGAGAATAAATCACCAAGTTGTATGGTGTGCTCAAGCTTGTGGAATCGTTATTGTATGAGTAAATCTTGTATGTTGTTATGTATTTCTTTTAAATCCTTTGATTATAGCTTAACACATCAATTCACAAATGGAGTAGAAATCACAAGACAAAGCATGAAAACAAGAGAGTGCATGACACAAGATTAGATACAATCTTCCCCATGCATTGAGAGGCCTCTCCTCAACACATATTTAGTTTATTAGAGTAGCTTTTCTATAAATAGTCCTTTTCTAAAAAGGAATTAAGTTTTTGCTAATTTTTTCTTGTTTAATTAAGCTAAGGTTTGTGGACCTTTATCAGTCAAATAAATGATTGAATTATAAGGTTGAATAAAACAACAATCCAATGGTAAGGCATCTCATAAATAATAATCAATTATGTTTGTAAAAACAAATAAACCCATTGACATGTATTTAGTAAATAATTCTAATGATGCTAATAAATAGGACATAATTCAAAATTTATTAGATGATCAACCCAACATTATGGGCATATACACATCACCCACCTCTACATATCAACACTTGAGTCTTTAAAAAATTTAACTTATTAAACAACAATTGTCGCAAAAGATAAAAAGTCAATTTATACTCCAAGGGCACTTGACTATGAAAAAATCTGACAAGAACTCTTTATACACATAAATGTTGATACTTTGCTGATGTCTATATCGTAGAATTACCCACTAGTGTATGTCACCCATGTACACAAGAGTGATTGTCACACTTGAGAATGGAAAAACATTTGTGTCAACTTTCTACTCAAGGGAGAATTGTCTAATCCCATCACCGATATGAGAATGTGCCCTAAATGCTAATATTGATTACTAATGCATATATTATAGAATCACTTGCTCATGAAAATCACCTACATACATAAGAGATAGTGTCACACTCAGCAAAGAGGATAGAAATCTCCATCAACTTTCACCTAGATAGAACCATCAAATAATTGCTATCCCCTTGAAAAGAGGATAGAAATCTCCATCAACTTTCACCTAGATAGAACCATCAAATAATTGCTATCCCCTTGAAAACGTGCCCTCTAAAGCATAGAGAAGAACCTCATTTGATTGCTATACTTTCATTTTATTGCATGGTATATCTTACATAATGATAAAAAAACCTCATTCTTGATACTCATTAAAAGAGCATGATTAATCCTCATAAGTCCTATATAAAGGATCATGAAGAAATGATGAAGCTTAAATTAAACAATGTATTCAAATCCAATATTGTGAATGTAATCCAACCATATAGGCATGGGTGCATGCATGCCAATTCATTATGTGTGAACTCTAATTTTGTGGGACTCAAAACATGTAGGTCTAATCTATTTGTCCGTTTTTGCCATTCATCATCCTAATAAAATTCTTCATCACCTTAGTAGAACACTTTGTAAAAGTCCACATTGAAATGTATTGTTTGCCAATGATCAAGCATCATGGATATACTTATAGCATTACATAATAGAAAATTAACATTGAAACCAGCTAATTAAGGGTTCATTGATTACAAAAGAAAAGTCATTTGATAGAATAGTTGTCAATGATGCTAAGATTAGGTAGTCCTTCCACTATCAAGAATCCAATGCAATGAATTATATTTGAAGCAATATAATTCATTACTTCATTTTATAAACAATTTTCATTTTCATGCTAAGTAGCTATTGTTCAACTCTAACTTCATGCAATTTGTTATCCCAATCATAGTTGTCATAATGCAAATGATCCTAATATAAATACTTGATTTCATAGACAAGAACATGTAGAAGCACAACTTTGCATAGTTTGTAAAAGCTACCCCTATAAGTAATGACTTTCTATGACAACCATATTTGAGTGTAGAATTTATGCCTCAATTGGACAAGAAGTTTAGAAGTTTGAAATAAAATCTTTGTTGGATCTGCTTATTACATCTAACAATTATGTATTCTATTCCTTTTCTTTCCTTTATGAAGGTGATGATGAGCATTGGTGGAGATTCAATTGGAAATGCAAAGAATGCAACTAAGGTTGAGTTTAACCCGCATAATTCCACCATTTGGCTACAGA
Source organism: Lygodium microphyllum (assembly GCF_053477565.2). NCBI lineage: Eukaryota > Viridiplantae > Streptophyta > Polypodiopsida > Schizaeales > Lygodiaceae > Lygodium > Lygodium microphyllum. The sequence continues at coordinate 22,438,841 of NC_141149.1, read as the reverse complement.
ATGCAATATATTCTCTCACAAGAATGGTGGAAATGTTCCATCTTGATGGCATTGATATAGATTATGAGCATTTTCATACAGATCCTTCTACATTTGCATATTGCATTGGCGAGATGATTACCCATCTTAAGAAATCAAACACAATTACCATTGCATCTATTGCACCATTTGATAGTGTGCAACTTTATTACCAAGAACTATGGGAATCATATGGTAGCATTTTTGACTATGTGAATTTCCAATTTTACACATATGACACTTATGCCACCACTGACCAACTTATTGACTATTATGAAAAGGCAAGTTCAATCTACAAAGGAGGTAAAGTGCTCCCAAGTTTTAGCACTGACCCTGATGCGTTTAGCCCCCAATCTGCAACAAATGATGAAGGGATTACACCCAAGAATATGATAATGGCTTATTCTCAAATACAACTTAAACATTCATTAGGTGGCATATTCATGTGGGTAGCCGATACCTCAATATCTTCTAATTTTACATATGAAAAACAAGCCCTTGATCTGATTCAAGGTACAATGGCATGGTGAAGTAAAGAAATGCATGGCTAAAGCAAAAGCTTGTATCTAGTGAGTTGAATATTTTAATGGATTACATTGAAGGTAATGAGCATCCTATTTGTGAGTTTGTGACATAAAGATGAAATGAAAAGTTGGTTAAATCAAATTTAGGCAAATCTCACCTTTTCTTTTTATGTTACAAAATCCATCTACAAAAGTAGTATGATAAAAGCATATTCACTCTTTGATTAGATTATGTTCCAACACGAACATTGTATCAAGACTCAAATCCTTTAGAAAAGGAGAACTCATATTTTCTCTATGTCTTATTCATGTGAAGTTATCATGTTGTATCTCTACATGATTGAGAATAATAGCCTTATGCCAAAAAGAGAACTAGGTGACATTGGAAATTCTCTGGAAATTTTGCATGGTGTGCCCTAAAGTTCTGGAATATGAAAAACAATATTTACTAGGTAGAATATGAAGAATGTCATGTTGCAATTAAGCTTGACATATTCAAAGATCAAATGATAACTAATTGAAAAAAATGAAAATTTAAACATGTTTCAACTCTTAAAAGTATGAAAGACCTTCTTTGCATTATTGTCGACTTGTGAGCATTGGCCATGAAGTATAATACTCATTTATTAGACCAAGGGTGTAGGTTCATATGTAAATTTTCTCCATACGTGTGCTTTTACACATGTGCATGTGCACATACATGCATACACTACATACTTACCCTTGCCTTTGTACTATGCTTATGCATGAGGGATGTGACCAAACAATTGATGCATTATGCCCTTTACAATGTACTACTTACCTTACTACTTACCTTGTAGAGTTGTAGAAACTCACACATATAAGCAATATCCACATTATAAGGACATGGTTTCATCTCATACATATGGCACAAGCTAGCAGTATTATACAAGTCACACGATTTTGGTTTCACTTTGAAAGTATAGTATTAATCACTACTTTTATGGCACAATTGGGTACCACAAAGGTCTATGGAAGTTGTTTCTTCCAACCTCTTTAAGGGTTGTAAGCTATACATGTGAGCAAAGTGGCATATGCAACATAATCTTCTAACTCTCTTTTTTACCATACACATGCATATGTTGCCTAAGGGTTTTCCTCTTGGCTAAGTTTCAAATATGGATGCAATGGAACACTCATAGTTGTCCCCCTCTCCACATTCAAATGCTCCAATACCTTTCCAATGTGTACCTTCTGGGACAAATAGAAAATGTTTAAATCTTGATCTTGCATAATGCACATATCAAGAATATGACTAGTATTCCCTAAGACCTTCACGTCAAAGGTTTTGTATATCTTTACCTTTAAATCATTCATATCCACAAGAGACTTCCCAATAATCAACATGTCATCCACATTAAAAAACAAGATAATAAGGCTACCACCCCTGGCCTTTCTAGTGTATATATAGTACCCAATCTCACTCCTAGCGTATTCCTGAGACTACATAAAGGCATCAAACTTATGATACCATTCCTTGGGAATTTGTTCCAAACCATATAATCTCTTATATAGCCTACATACTAACTATTCCTTTCCTTCCACAATAAACCACTTAGGCTACTGCATGTAGATATCATCGTGCAAGTCCCCATACAAGAAAGTGGCATTTCCATCCACCTGAACCAATCCCATATCCTCTCTAGCAACCAAAGAAAGAACAATATGAAGGGTGGCCATCTTGACTACTAAGTGACAAGTCCTCAACAAACTCAGTCCTCTTCTTCAACTTAAATCGTTTGACCACCAATCTTGCCTTATACTTAGGCAATGCATAAGATGGAGATACCTTTAGCTTGTACACCCACTTACATTGTAGTGCATGTTTTTCCTTAGGCAAAGGAAGTAACTTCCAACAAGTAGAATTCTCTTACAAAGAATATTCTTCATTGCATAGGCTCCCTCTACTCTACTTGTGACTATCATAATCATAATACAACAAATCACCACAATGACCATGGCATGATATAAAGACAAAGTATATCTATGTGGTAGTCTAGAAACCCTTATAGATATGTACAAAATTGCCTCAACATGATCCTCTAGCTATCCCACCTCTCTATCCTATAAGACATGAGACCATCCACCATCTTGTGACACTCCCATCTCAACATTAGCAAGCTATCCAAACCTTGCATCATGTGGAACATGTGTAGTCTGCTTATGTGTTGGTTGCCCATCCTCTTGAAATACCACTCCATGGATCTCAATAATTTTGATAAATATTAGACTTCTTATGTATCTTATCCTCATTAAAGATGACATAATTGCTACGTACTATCCTTCTAAATTCAAGATCCCATAAGTGATAGCCTATTCCACAAATATAGCCAAGAAAGATACATTTGTTAGACTTAGGATCAAGCTTAGTCTAGTTATCCCTAGGTATATGCGTAAATGCCTCACAACCAAAAGCATGCAAGTGATTATAACTAGGTCTCTTGGTAGACCATAACTCCTCTAATATATTCGTATCCCATGGCTTGGTAGGAGATGTGTTGATCAAATGTGCTACAACTTCAACCCAAAATCCATCAATAAGTTTAGCATTACATATCAATATAGTATAGAATATTTTCTAAATGGTTAGGCTCATATTCTCATCCACACCATTTTGAGTAAGATTTTAAGGATTTTTCAACTTTCTCTTTATACTATGGCTTACACAAAGTTTGTTGAGGCATGTGAGTTGTACTCACACCATCATTATAGCCTCAAGCACTTAAGCTTTTTGCCTAATTAAAACTCTGTATATGTCAAGAATCTTTTTAATGTATCCAATTATTACTCTTCTTACGAAGAGGGTAAACCCAATTCTTCCTAGTTGAATCATCTTTAGAATTGACAAAGTATAAATCTCTACCCAATGAAACTCTAGACATTGGTCCATACAAATCACTATGCTCCAAACCAAGACATTCTAATCTTGATCTTATCTTTACATCGAGCATGATAAGAGTGAACAAAAGTAGAAATCAAGAATTTTTTTTATTTAAATGATTATGAATATACAAAAGATGAAGAAATATAGTAGTATTAGAACAACAAAAGACAAAAGCAATCTATGTTGCCAAGTATTGATGCAAAGCTTAATATATATCCAGTTGTTTTTGGAATATAGCTTGATAGGATCTATCTTTCTTCACAAGTGCACTAAAAAAAGGAAATGTCCTTGCTCTAATCATCTATATAGTTTTGGTCTATCTTCTATCAGCTTCTAGATGCCTATTAAACTACTTCATAGGATACATTCATACTTATCATGGTTGCAACTATCTCAGCATAGCAAAGCAATGCACTACATGAATATTGACAAAGTTTCCAATCCATGAACCTTATGTAGAGTTGTAAGAAGATTGATTATTGTTGCACAAACATCAAGCATGCCAATGCATCCATGGATAAGAATATGCATTCCCACAGTAATAATAAATGGTATAATGGAAGTAGGAAAAGTCACGTACATAACAAACAACTATCATGTGTATTGCATGAACAACACTAACTAGCAACAATCTATGAGAAAAATAAGCATTCAAGAAGACAAGTCATACTAATCAAAAGGAAAATCATAGGCCTCATCCTCTTAATATCTCTCCATATTATCTTCCCAATATCACCTTATGAGCCGAAGGAGGTCTCTCCACGGAGATGTACACAATGTGGTCAGTGTCACAATCAAATGAGTAGCATGGATACTCAGAAGCCATTCACGCATGTATCAATAGGTATATACCGTAACCTGTCTCAAGAGCTAATCCTTGAGGATGACACAACATATCTAAAAAACTCCATATAAAGTTGAGATTGTGCTACACATTGGCTTTGAACATGGGAGCTCTATCCCCGCGTGCACTTCCACTGCGAAGCTTAGATGCTGATCCAAATAGATGATAGGCAAAGAGCTTAAGGCTAATTGGAAGAACTTTGACTGGGTGAAAGATATATTGATGATGGCTTAGAAGGGGCCTTTCTTTTAGCCTAGGAAGGTAGTTTGGTTGGCTTATCCAACCATATTATGAAGCTTTCCTAGTCAGCTAACTCCTCACTGGCAGCTAGCAACCATCACTCTACCCACATTTTGCAAGTAATATTAAATTATGTGTCCTCTAAAGCCTATATTCTATCTCTTATGAACTTTAAAGAACCCACAAGCTATACCAATGCCAACCCTCCATAGTGTTGAAGAAGATAGAGAATATATTAGGCTTACCAGAGGAGACCTCTATAGAGATTTCAGTGGGATCTAGGAGAGTGAGTATGGAGGGATATGTTCATTGATAGACCTTGCAATGTGCCCTTTTTTGGCTACACTTCCAGGTTGGGGAGGAGAATACAAACGTGCAAGACTAGAGCATAGCCAAAATCCTCCCTCCATTGACATAGGGAGAGAATCACATAGGAGTTCTTAGGTGACTTTTGGAGGAGGCTAGATGATCACTTTAGGCCTAGGAAGATCTCTCTCTTCATATGGCTTGTAGGTCATAGGAGCCTAGTAGTTGGCATGTTTCTTTGATACACCAATGACCTAGTAGTATGCGAGATGAGTAGTCCAATCGAGACACATAGACATTACCTATGGGATTATTGTAGAGGCCATGAGGTTTGGAGGAGAGCCCTCAGGATGGTATTTCATGGCACAATAGAGACCATGGTTGCTACCTGGGAGGCTATAGCATGGGTCATAGATAGATGCCCAACATGTGGCTATGAGGATGTTCAGAGGAGCTACTATTTTCTCATCATTGGACAACATGTGAACAAGATTCCCACTCTAGATTACTCACAGGCATAGTGGACATAGGGACACTGCCATAGATAGGGGTTGATTGCCAATATCATAGCTTGGTATATTTGGATTGTGAGATGTAGCCATGCTATTGACCTTCTGGATGTATCCAGAGTGGAGACTCTATCAAGGATCTAGACAAAGATCATTCACACTCTGCAGCAGGAGATGGGAGAGGATGCATGGTAGCTCTAAGATGATGAGGAAGAGAAAAGAGACTTTTCTGTAGATATGGGATTTATGTGCTTTCTTCTATTGTCCCCCATATGCTTTGGCATTATACACAAGGAACTTTCAATCGTTCCCCACATAGGCAATTTGGTGAAATATAGGAAATTCTCCAATATTTCCTATGTAGACAAGTATGTATTCCCCATCTATAACTAGGAAATTGCATTCCCTACATCTTATAACAGGGAATATAGAGCATTCCCTACATTCCTTTGAAAGTCCCTACGTTCCCTAGATCTTATAATAGGGAATATAGAGCATTCCCCACATTGCTTTGAAAATCCCTACATAAGGAATTATAAGGATGTGATTCCCTACTTTTATGTAATAGGGAATTAAAGGTACAATGAGGATAAAATAAGATGATGTTTATCACAATTCTCTATTTCTCAATTCAAGTTGATAATGATGGTTTCGAGAAGGTAAGGACAAAGGTCACAAGAAACTCTAAACCACTTACTATATAGAAAGTTCACATTATAACTAGGAAGATTACTAACCAAACTAGGAAGAATGTAGAATTTTCTAGTTATAACTAGATAATTTTGCCATCACTAGTCTCTTCTAACTAGTAACATCCTTTTCCTAGATAGTATCTAGAAAATTGAAGCCCTATCTAGCAACATTATCTAGCAAGTTATTGTATAACTAGTAATAATATCAACCTAATTAGAAAATTTTACTTTTTACTAGTCATAACTAGTAAGTACTATCCTCTAACTAGGGAATTATAGATATTCTATCAAGTTAACTTGGAACTCATGATTTTTCTAGGTATAATTAGTAAATAAATATTCATTGATTAGACATTTACATTTGTATAATACTTACTCACAGCTAAACTTTTCACATTGACACAAAAGCAAGACCACAATTGTTGAAAGGTAATCACAATAACAAAAAAGAAAATTAAAAGAAAGATGTTTAGTACACATGTATAACACAAACTGTGTGGCCCCAACAACAGAGTCATTGCATTTAGCAACAATAACACTTACAATGTTGAGCAAAGTACATGGCCACATTGACCAAGCATATATCATGGCCATGGCATCCATCTTATTGCAAAGCTCATGATTATATTAGTGAGAAAAAAGCATATTGCACCAATGGATTAAATAGAAACTCCACACACTAACATCATATTCCCTACTGTCCAAATGAGCAACAAGAGCAAACATTCAAAGTGCATGGCAAGAAAACCACACAATCATATATACCCCATCATGAAAATTAGATAGCCATATTAAAAAGGAAAGCACATTACCAAGTGCATGACCATATTGGTCATGGAAGTGCACATGGAAAAAAAGAACCACTAAGGCAAAGCGCATAGCCATATTGAGAAAAAGCTAAATTGCATTGCCTAAAACATGTGGCTATAGAAAATAAAGCAAACTACATTGCTAGTTGTATGATGAAATATTATCACCTTTCAAACTAGCACTAAACTTTTAAACTTCATGTCTTAACACAAAAATATAAGTACCAAGGATTCTAGTGATTGCCAACTATTGTAGCTAGCTCTATGTGGAAGCTTGCAACATGATAGATGGGAAGCTACTTTAAGGTTCACTATGAGGTGACTTGAATAAAAAGAAGGCTACACCTAAATAGCCTTATAAGGGTGGAAGTATATTACCTTTACAAAGAACTAGTGCTCCAAAACAAAGAAATACTCATTGGAGATTCTCATTTTATTAGGGTTTGAAGTTGAGAAATTCCATAGAAAAGTATCAATGGGAGCATATCAAATTCTCACCAATCTCAAAGGTAGGTGAAATAATTCAAACAATGTAGAAACTCTTGCAAATTCTCAATGGAACATTGAAAGTGCATCATAATAAAAGGAAATCACAAGAGGAAAAGAAGAACAAATTAAGATTGGAAAAATTTTGAATTTATATTTTGAGAAAAAATAAGAGAGCTAAAAGAGGCATGCTTTTTGTGCTAAGAACATGCTCAACAAGGCCAATATTAAAATAGAGTACTATAAAAAGCAAGGAGGGGAGGAAAGCATGTTGGGCTATTCTCTCCTATACATCTTAAACCTTCCATGTTGAGTAAAAAACCATAGGTTTGAATCTCTACAAGAGAGGCTGAACCCCTAGAGGATCTTAATGTACTCTCCGTGAGGATTTCAATCATGCTATGCATTTGGCAATTCAAAAATTATGATGTGTGCAATCTTGTGTAGCAACTTCTCCTATAGGCACCTATTTGGCTAGTATCATCTTGTGGTCATAACAAACATCAAGTGTAACATCCATGACAAGTCTATTTATGCTACCCTCTAATCCCTCCTAACTTGCTCTAGCCCTTATTCCTATAAGTCAAGCCTTAGAGGTAATTCAAAGCTCCCAAAAATCTTGGAACAACTCAAGAAAATTCATGAGCACTATCATATCCCTTCTCTACCCTTAGAAATAATAGACACATGAATTTTTAGCAATCATATATACTTGTGAAGATCATATCCCAACGACTATATTTATGGCCCCAAAAAACATTATTACGAATATTTTAAAATTACTCTATGAAATTATCATTTTGTCTAAGTATAACAAATATTTTGAAATTATTCTCTAAAATTATTGTTTTTCATGGAACAATCTGGCCACATTTTTATCATTGTAGTTCAAGCCATTGGCATTTCCATCCCAATATGCCTTAGCATCCTATAAGATACCAAAATACTCACTAGTGGGTTGGGATCCCATGATCTTTTAGGAGATAGGTGTTTTTGATTACATGAGTGCTTGAGAAGGCAAAAGGCCAAGTGACCCTATTATATAGGATACCTTTTATGCTGAGGGAAGCTTATCATGGCTCTAAGTTAATAAGTTCCCTACTATGTGTTGTTGACAGAAGTAGTGTAATCACATACAACCCGATCTTATGGGGTTGGAAGCTCATATCCTAGGCTAGACAATTGTTTTCTCTGTAGGGAGATGGATTTTATACTACTTCATGGAATGGTGTTTTTATATATTATCTTTTGTGCAATAGAATGTTGTTTTCCAAAGTGTTTGTCATGTGCTACATGTTGTGTTAATGGACCCTATGTAACATGATAATAAAAGGAAGCTGTTTTTTAATGTTGTAATAGTATGGTACCTTTGCTAATTAGATAAGTAAAATAAATCCCATCAAGGAACGTGAGAATATCTCAATCCTGATGACCAATCATCTATGGCTAGATGGACCTAATAATTTGGGTAGCTTTTCTAAACATTAGATGGAGTTATTAATACATGATCCTCCAAATTCAGTAGGATATATATGAGGCTCAACTTCATTTTTGGGGGGCTAATGTGAGATGATGCCTTATCGGCAAGGGGATCAACATTTTATTCTCTTCCACTTCTCACTCTCTTTGAACCAAGTGCCAAGGTCATTCACCTTCTTATGTGCAACCAGATGGTGCGAAGCTGCAGAGCAAGAAGGATGCAGTTCCTGCTGTATATGTTGATTGCCTCCAGATTGTCGCCTCCAAATTGCTGAGCTGTGCAACCTCATCCAGAGTTTGGAACGTACCATACATCCATAAGCCTGTTGACAACAAATTATTCAAAGGCAGCACAGGTTGGTTGTATCTTTTGAGAAACTCTGCTACAATCTTCACGCTCAAGGTGTGCCAGTGGCTAATATTAAATGAAGATCATTGTAACTTCAGTTATGCTTTTGCATGTCTTAGACATTGTGGATTTATGCAGCTATTGTGACTTGTACATTCATAGTCTATCATTCCTTTGTCAACATGGTGGTCATTTAATTCACTTTCAAAGTTCATGTTTTGGAGGTAGATATATTTTTTGTCTTATGCTATTGAAGAGTTTGTCTTATAGAGTACTTCTTTGAGCATGCTTGATTTTTGAATTTAGGAAATTTGATGTCATCGAGACATGAGATGATCATTCAGCTTCAATCAGTGCAGTAAAATTTGCTTGTGGTGGTTTCAATTTGCTGAGTGCTAGTGCGAACAAGTATGGCTTCCTCCTAAAGTCATGGTTTTTACTTTGAATTTTTAGATTCTCAAGTCTATTTTGTTTTGGCTCAATTGTAAAACCACTTACCTGTAGATCAGTGGTGTTTTGCAACATAGAGGCAACAACAATGGGCATCAAGAGTACACATTATCATCAAGAAATGGCTTCTCGTGTCATAGTTTATGATATGGATATTGATCCATACAACAAGATAGCAGTAACTGTTGGACAGGTTGGAAGTTCTTTTCATGGAAGGTTACCACAAGTTTTATATTGAAACATGATTGGCTAATATGTTAAGTTATTTGTCTTGTATGGTTTCAGGATAAGAAGCTGAACATGCTCAATCTTGCTAGTGGGAAGTATTAGCTATATATAGTTTGTCTATATATAGCATCCCTGGTCCCCTCTATATATTCCAACTATGTGTGCTCACTTGATGCACTTCTGGGGTTCCACTTCCAGTGTCTCATGTCTCTCTTCTCTTCTCTCTTCCTCCGTTCCTCGTCTCCCTCGCGCACTATTCAACATGGTATCAAAGCGAGGTTGTTAGTTGCTAAGTTTCTAAGATCTTAAAGACTTCAAAGTCTTATTCTTGGCTTGTTTCAAAGTCATGCTAATTTTCATGGATTAACGATTGATTGTATGCAATTTACTGTAAACTTCTTGATTTTGCGAGCTATGAAGCTATGGTGAATTGAAAGGGGCTGGCTTCTTGCGAGTGAGGCTCCATCACTGCTAACTCCGTACTCTTTCTGGTGCGCTTGCTGCTTGCGCCGGCAGCCTTAGTAGCGCTAAAGGATTCCCACGTATGTCCCTCATTCTTTTTCCTTAAGTTACAGAGCACATTGATAATTATTTTACCCTAGAAGCTCTCAGTGTTGAGATTATGTATTTTACATATCCCTCCTGTGTTGGCATTATCATCATCAAGAGGGCCTAAGATGGAGAGGGCTATTGTTGATCAGCTTGCACCCAACAATACTACTCCTACTAGCACAGAACCAAGCCCGTTGCAAAATTCATCATCATCTCAACAGGTGTAGGTCATTAATCACAAATATCATATCGCTTCGATTAGGCCTACACCGGGAAGCCCCTCAGGCTCCGGATCAGCACCCGGGAGCCATACACAAAGCTCCGGCGGTCCATCTACCGTGCCCTGCACTCGGCCATCGGCTACGGCGGCTTGTCGCCCACCCAATCGGCAGTACCCCCCTTCGACATGTGCTTCGAAACCCGGCCTGTCTACGACCAGGGAGGTCGCCCCTACCCCTATCCATCCCACCTGCTCATCGTCCTCCAATTGGACGCTGGTGTTTCCTAGACCATCACCCCTCGCAACTCTTTCGTGTCTATAGGTACCAGCACCGCCTGCCTGGGCTTCGTGGATGCTGGCCCCAAGCAGCCGTCCATGCTTCCAACAACAAGATTGGCTGCTGTAGTTCGACCTTGAGCACTCTCTACTCAGCTTCACCAACATCTTCCAATTCCAAGACCTCCACCCATCTACTTGCAGCTATTGAAGGCCAGTTGCCAAGATTTATTTTAATCATCAGTTTCAACAAGCTACTCCGATTAGTCCTAATCAAAGCATAAACAGCTCAATATCCACCAGTGGTGGCGTAACTTCCCTATCTAATCAGACAGAGTCCAGCAAGGGTACCTGCTAGAATATTATGAATTCCTATAGCGACAAGTAAGTTCTCGATTGAATATGATTTTGCATATGATTTTGATCTATTCTCTGTGTTATTTCAATTATCTAGTTAATTTAATGGTAACTTGAATGGTTTCTTTTTGCATTCACAGTTCTGCTTTTAATGGCTTTGACCCATGCTTGTTGACTACAGGGAAATTAGAGATGGCACTAGAGACTACTGGTTCACTCCTCTTACGGCACAAGTAAGCTTTTTTTCTAAGGTATTCCAATCCTCCATCTGTAGTCTACTTGAAGACGATTGATTTTTTTTTGCTTAGAGGAATGGCTTGTTATTCAGGATGAATGAAAGATGCAGGCAAAATTAATGCATACTCACAGTGATGGAGTGTGCCAAGGAGACATTGATCTTCACAAGTAGGTTGGAACCTACTTATGGCAGAGAACTCTTTAATCTACATTTAGGACTTGGGTAGCAGCAGTAGCTCTAGCGTCGGCACATTTAGCAGCACCGAGATGTATTTCTTCAGAGAGGAGATTGACATGTGCACTCCATCCCGACAAGACGGCATCAACGTCCAAGCAGAGACGTTCCTTAGACACTCCTAGCTAGCAATTCTGCCCGCCTTTTTGTACACCCTGCTGGCATGGCGCCTTCCACCGCCCCACGACTTCTCAGCGACCCTGCACCAGGCCTACCTTGTGGTAAGCCCTGCTGCGACGCTTCTCTGCTGCGTCTGGGGGAGATGGCGGCACTGGAAACAATGATAATGGCACCGATGGTGGTGATTCCCGCAGGAGTTCCCCCTTCCGAAGCTGTAAGAGAAGGTGATAAGGCACCTAGGGAATCCATTTTGAGGTAGAAGCAGGGGCCCGACTGGGAGTTATTGCCTTCTGTTTGTTGGCACAGCAAGGGCGAGAGGCCGATGGTAGGGACCTCGTGCAGGACGATTGAGGCATCACTGTAGGGGCGATAGGGAGGGGGCAGTATGAAGGGAGCAGGGACGTGATCGGCTTGATGAAGATGATGATTTGCATCGCCATGGCCGTCTTTTTCTTCCTCTGCCCCTGCCCCTACCCTCGCCTCTCTGCCTCTAGCGGCAGCTCTCTATGCAGTGCACATCTGAGCAGGGCGACTACAGATCTCAGTACCCTGCTGTGAAATCTCTCGCAAAAAAGATAGTACCATGAATTTTAATGTATCATATGCTCCAGATGGCCTATGCGATCTTGATGATCCCTCTTCCTTTTGGGAGTATGAAAGATCACCCTTCAACATGCATGGATTTGCATCACAGAATGGAATGCATGATTTCTTGGCACGTTCATAGAGCACATCAACTGTTGAGGGCTGCACATCCTCATCCCAGTTGATCAACTCACAGAAAATTGATTGTGCTCCACTCCATGAGCTCAAACAAATCGACCAATTTCCAGTGTCACACAGCTCTCAACTTTCACCGAGCTTTGCATTGGATAAATCCCATGCTCCATCTGATTTGTCTCCTTTGATTCCTAAAAGAAATCACTCATATTTTGCTTATACTGGGTACAGTCCTGGAAGTTGTCATTCTACTCGAAGAAGGCTTGAGGAGCTAAAGACTTGGCTGTGGATGAGACGAGAACAACCATTTGTTTTCATGAAAGCGGGTAGTTGCTTCCATCTAAAATCATGGTTGGAGAAGCATTTGGAGTGCCTGAGAAATCTGGTCAAAACTGCATCATTCAAAAACTAGTTCAAAGGCCGAAGAAAATAGAAATTCATAACACAAAATGCTCGATTACAAGCAGCCTTGTCTGTTACTATTGTTACAGCTAGAATAGCAGCTTCAGCATCAAATGAAAGAGATGCAAAGCTAGGCTTAGCTTTGGCCTCAGCTGCTGCATTATTGCAGCCCAGTGTGCTAGGCTTAGCTTTGGCCTCAGCTGCTGCATTATTGTAGCCCAGTGTGCTGATTTTGTAGAGGATGTTGGTGCTGATCATCATGCTGTTACTGATGTGTTGATTTTACAGAGGATGTTGGTGATAATCATCTTGTTGTTACTGAATCTATGAGATCTGTTGGACAAATAAAGTTTGCTGAAGATATCATAAATCTGACTGCTTTTGTTGCCTCCTACTCGCAAACAATGAGACACACCTCAAAGCTGCAAAGTGAAGCACGCATACATGTAGTTGTTTCCCTGTGTGAGAGACAAAATAGTCCATTTGGTTGTAGCTCTGCTTTTGATGATAGCTCTGCTTTTGATGATTAGCTAACCAACTGATGAGATTAGGGACGTTTATGTTGAATGGATCAGCCCAAACATTTCTGAATCCTCAAGTTGTTATTGCCTATCAATAGAGCTGTTAGAGGTGTGTTAAATCAAATGGGCCAGAGCTTCAGGATGGGTACAATATAGTTTGCCTCTCCCATGTAGGTTAGCAGAATCATACAATGCTTCCCTTGCTATACTTCATGTTATTTCCATCTGGGTCTGTGGCTTTTAAGCATAGGTCAGATCAATAAATTGTACATGTCTTATCACTATTAGGATGTTGCTAATAGGATGATTTTTCTGCATGTAGGGAAATGTGATTGCTCGTGGGATTATTGAATGGTGTGATGGAGCGCCTCAGGTAAGGAATTCTACAGTTGGCAAATGAAACTTGATTTTGCTCAAGCTAGAAAGAAGATATCGTTGACTAGTTTTTTTTACCATTGTAGTTCAAGGTACAATGCTGCACTTGTTGCACATTAGCAAGAAATGGATTCCTTTTAAAGACTTTAAATTAGACTTATTGGCCACTTGTTGCTTAAAGGCTTTACAAATAGCATCTCAATAATATCAGATGCTCTTTAAATCATGAGAGGAAGTGTAACTCTGCCAAGACCACAGCAAAGACATATTGTTTTTTGTATTTTAGATGACTCATGGAGTTAGATATAGAAATAATGAAAATCTTGAAGAAGCTTGAAGGAGATTGATGATGAAGTACTGAAACACCAAAACACGGATCATGAAGTGATGTAATTTGCAGATGAAGCACGGCGAAATGCAGCAATTGAGATGCTACATGGCAGTCCATAATAAGTGGTCAGCAGGCTTGGAGTGGAAATGCAGCAGCTCGACAAGTCATGTTGGTTGTAGCTGACTTGAAAGATCTCAAATAGTAATAGCTGAGGTGAGGATGATGAATTAGGAGAAAAACTAGTAGATAGAACCACGTGTAGACTGTCATCAGTAGTAGGTGGAGGGCAATGAATAGGCAGCAGCAACCCGTGGAGCAAGTTGTGATGGTTGGCTGAGAGAGGAGTGTCTTTGGCTACCAGCCGAGGGTGGGGGCCAGGAGCCCCTTACCCTCGATGGCAACTAGTGGCAACTAGCTAGATATGCAGTGGCTCCCAAGGAGAAGCTCATGTTATTGAACACTATTAGGGGAAACCAAGGGAAAACAGATCCCTTTTCCACATGGGAAAATTATGTCAAAAAAACTTCTTGTGATTGACTATATTCCATCTTGACATTTGATTTGTAGGCTGCAGGAATAGAGAGATCATGAAGAATTTGGTCACTTCATGCGATAATCATGGCAAATTTGGTCAAGATATCCTGAACATCAGCAATCTCCTCGAGATTAAAGCCAACATGACTGCAAAGGATTCTGATCCATCTGATCAACCTGGCCATATCATGAATCAAGTGAATCAAGCTGATATTTCAAGGTCATGTGGTATGATTAGCATATCCTTAAATTGGCCATGGACATCCATGCTACTTAGTGGATCAAGCCTAGGCAGCACTGGTCAAGAGCATGTGCTCCAGCTCAACAACATGGGTGGATCAAGAGGCATGATTGGTGATGATGATCTGCATAATTTGCAGGATAACTTCAATTTGGTATCTTCTGTTGCTAGACATGTTCAAGTTGATAACTCAACAAATCTGAAGGCTCCAAGGTAAGTGGAATGGAGGTTTCTTGTTCTTTTAGTAAAAAACCTTCTGGGTTATGGGTTGAGGGTTGTTATACAAAACATTAAAAGAAGATATGATAGGGAAAGGAGGAATCTTATCATGCTTTTGATGCATCTTTTTATCCCCATTAGTAAGTATGATACAATATGGTTCCATGAGCAAATAATTTAAATATCATTTCATTATTTGTCTTGTTGTGGATCATCAGACAACATCGACACCCACAGTCACAACATCGTCAATGGATCATCAGACTGTGACGAGGAGGATAGATTGGATGAGGAATCAGATGCAACAGCTATTAGGAAATGCGCTAAAATTCAGCAAGCCATATCCATAGGAGCCACATCATTTTTGCTGACAAAGTACAAGTATTTGGTTTATTTCATGGGCATATTTGCTGCTGTCATTTTCTTGTTCCTAGGATCTGTGAAGGGGTTCAGTACTAAGCCCCAGCCTTGCAGATACGATCCAAAGCAGGAATGTGCCCCAGCTCTCTTTACAGCGATTTTCACTATAGTTGCATTTATATTGGGAGCTTTGACGTCCATAGTGTTGGGATTTTTGGGCATGATGATCGCAACATATGCGAATGCTCGCACAACTTTGGAAGCCAGAAAAGGGATAGGCAAGTACTCAAAATCGCCTTCCAATCAGGTTCAGTGCTGGGTTTCTTACTTGCTGCTAATGGCCTCATAGTTTTATACATCACTATAAAACTGTTACAACTTTATTACAAGGATGATTGGGAGGGCCTTTTTGAGGCCATTATTGGCTATGGGCTTGGATGCTCATCCTGGCTCTATTTGAAAGGGTTGGAGGTGGAATCTATACCAAAACTGTGGATGTTGGAGCAGATCTTGTTGGAAAAGTAGAAAGGAATATCCCAGAGGACGATCCGTGAAATCCAATGATCATTGCTGACAATGTGGGTGATAATGTGGGAGATATTACTGGAATGGGTTCAGATTTGCTTGGCTCCTTTGCTGAAGCTTCTTGTACAGCTCTTGTTGTGGCTTCCATGTCATCAGTTGGCACAAATCATGGCTTCACTGCTATGTGCTTCCCTCTACTCATTAGCTCTATGGGCATTGTGGTGTGCATCATCACAACCTTGTTCGCAACTGATGTGTTCGAGATCTCAAATCTAAGGGATATTGAGTCTACACTGAAGAGACAGTTGCTGATATCCACCATCTTAATGACATTCGGTGCAGCTTTTGTTTGTTGGCTAGCACTACCATCCACGTTTTACATATATGATCCTAACGGTGGTGCAAAGATGGTTCAAAATTGGAAACTATTTTTTTGCGTTGGAGTAGGGCTTTGGGCAGGGTTGGTAATTGGCTACGTTACAGAGTATTTCACCAGCAATACATACAGACCAGTCGAGGATGTTGCTGATTCTTGCAGGACAGGAGCTGCTACCAATGTCATCTTTGGTTTGGCACTTGGCTACAAGCCTGTAATTATTCCAATATTTGCTATTGATGTTGCTATCTATGTCAGCCATACCCTAGCAGCCATGTACGGGATCACAGTTGTAGCTCTTGGAATGCTTTGTACCATTGCCACCTGTCTAGCCATAGATGCATATGGTCCCATAAGTGATAATGCTGGTATCACAACCGGTCTCTGGATGACCATGATACTTCTTACACATCTCTTCACAAGAAGCGCAGCTGCAGTATAGACTATGAGGCCACAAACGCTTTCAAGATGGACAGATTCCTCAACCATAGGACTTCTTCAAAGTCCAGCTTGCGGCATCAACAGCCCCCAGTTGACAGCACTTTGGGGGAGCGCTTTCTCAGATTAGAAGAGATGAAACTGCAGATGCAGAGAGAGTCTGAGCGATTTCGTGATGATTTGGAGGCTAGGCGTACAAAGATGTTCCTAGAGTCCCAAAAGCAGATTGCTGAGATGTTTGCTTGGGCTCTGAGCAGCAGTAAGAAAACTGATGAGCTCTTGCTGATGATTGTCGGTATTTTGTTCATCATTTGATTATTCTAAATGTTTCTTTCTTCCAGCTGATTTTTGGCTCTTCATGCTACGTTTCATACCATTTCATCTATATTACAGCTAATGCGTTGAAATTATTCCATGCTTTGTTTATAAGAAATGTTTCGAGCTGATGGGATGATATTTCATTTCATTCTTATTTCAGCTGTTGAAATGTTCCAGCTGATGTTTCATTATTATTCTAGCTGTTGAGTTGTTCTAGTTGATGTTTCATTGTTTTCAGTTGTTGTTTGTCTATTTTTAGTTGATTCATCTGTTCAAGCTTATGTTTATTCTACTTGATGTTTTATCTATTCTAGCTAAGGAGCTGATGTTGTAGCTAATGTGTGCTCACTTGATGCACTTCTGGGGTTTCACTTCCGGTGTCTCGTGTCTCTCTTCTCTTCTCTCTTCTCTTCTTTCTTCCTCCGTTCCTCGTCTCCCTCACGCACTGTTCACAGGAAGTTTGTAAGATGCTTCAAACCAGAAGGAGAAGTTGGTGAGCCCATAAAAGTATAAACAATGAATTCCTTGTTTTCACCTGCTCAATTTACTATCAGTTGGTGTAAAGAACAGGGCAAAAAAGGTATGCGTGTTTTGATGTTTTGATGTTTTACAAATGCGTGTTTTGATGTTTTACAAATGTCTCTTATGTTTCTAAACTTTGGTTTATTATGTGTACATAAAGGTAACAAAATCACAAATGATGGTACAAGAGATAATGGAACAATGAAAGCTAAGGAGGTCATTGGCCCTAATGTCTCTTCAAATCACGATATAGGTATATGTCTTTATTTCTACTAAACTTTGAAAATTAAAATTTGTACATATTTTACATCTTGCTTTATTAGGTGATTCATTTTGAAATTAACTAGCTTTAATTAGTCTCTTTGTCTAATTTAAAATGTTCATAGTTATTCATATTTTTAAACTTTGAGTAATTGTGTGTATATATATAAATATAGATTAAAGAACAACAAAAGGTGGGAAAAGAGGTAATGTAAGAAAGGGAGATCAGCAGGTTACTCGCAATAATGTTTCTTCAAGTCAAGATGCATGTACCAACTTTAAGGATCAAAAACTTGTACAAATTTGGTGACCCAAATTGATACAAAATATCTAATTACTTTCTTTTGTGTTATTGAAATTTTTCATAACCTTGTATTATCGTGAGCTTTGGTTAACTCTATGTATATATAGGTAAACAAGTTACTAAAGATGACACAAGAGACAATGCAAGAAAGGAAGACATTGAGATTGCTTGCCTTAACACTTCTTCAAGCCAAGAATCAGGTATTACCAGCTTTCTTATGTTGATAATGAGTCATTTTTTGAAATGGTTATAGTAACTAATGATATTTGATCACTTGAGTATCAATAGGAGTGATACGCATACCATCATATGATGATATCTATCGGCCACCCATGTTGAAATTTAGAGAAGAGGGTAGACAAACATTTATTAATTTGCAACATATTGGAGATTTAAGGGATAAAACAATCAAGACACACATGTTGCTTAATTAGTTTTTAGTTCTATGCTCCTTTAAAATTATTTTCATTTTACTTTTGGTTGCTAGAAGTAGATGTTGATGTCTTAATTTGTTTAATCTATTTTGATCATTAGATGTATGTTATTGATTCTTACTTAGAAATGATGACATTCTCTATATAATTTTCTAGATAAAAAATTATTATGCAATTTCTTGTTTGATATTAGCATGTCTAAGAGGAAGGGCAAAGTAGATAAAGTGATAAGGAAAAAATAGAATTTCCACGGAATTCCCTAGTTGAAAGTACATATAAGTAGAGAATGTAAAAAATAGGAAAAATGAGAGATTTCCTAGTGAGAGTACCTAGGGAATCACCTTTAGAAAATTTTTCCTATATATGAAATATTTCCTATATAGGAATTATTCCCTACATAGAAAATTTTGTATTTTCCTATATAGGAAATATTTCCTATGTAGGAAATATTTCCTACATAGGAAAGGTCTTATGTGATTCCCTACTTATTCTCACTAGGAAATGTCACATTTTCCCTAGTTTTTACTTTCCCCACTTATATGTATTTTCAACTAGGGAATTCCATGGGGAATTCTCTTTTTTTCCTATATGGGGATCGATTGAAAGTTCCTTGTGATAGTCAATCAGATTGGTTGTTCACACAACAATTGTATAATTTGTGATGTACTTAATTGCTCTTCACAAAAGTCATTGTACTTTTTATTTTACCTTAGGTTATTCTTTGAGGTGTTATTAATAGAAATTTCTTTTCTTGAAAAAAAGAGATGCATCCACCTACCATGGATCACCAACACAACATGAAACATGTAAACATATCCCTATGATGACAAAATTGTACAATATTAAGGCATCATACACTCAAATAAAAAGTCAATGGAGTTACTCTCAACCATCATCTCCCCCGTTGGAGCAATCTCTTCCATAGTTAACCTATGCATAATATCTAGATTCAAATGGGGAACATGCCTCTCAATCCATGAAGAAGAAGTGCCCAAGTTGCACAACATAGAAGACCAAAGGTGATGCATATCTGTTAGCCTATGTTATGTTATTATGCTATAGCTTACTTTTCAGCTATTCTATAAAATTAGATACATAATGGCATTTAAAGCTAGATCCATCTATTCATTTTGAGTCCACCCATGCCTCTTCCAAGGTAGCCTCTTCATAAAGTCCCAACATCACTAAAACGTTCATTCATCCTACCATTAAATATGTGTATGTATGTGCTTGTGCAAGCATGTCCATGCACGATTGCACCTGTATATATTTATTAAGTGATCACATATTTGTAATATAAATATGGATGTGTATATACATTTACCAAGCATTTAGCATCTCTAATATCAATGTATTTATGCACACCAATGTGCATATTTGTATTACACATTATTTTGTTATCCCTCAACTAATATTGTACCATGGAATATTTGTCCCCATCAATGTCAAGTGCTAGCGCTTTTCAAAGTAGAGTAATTATGGGAGACTATCCACACGGAGGCATGGAATGCCAAGAAAATGTACATTGAAATGGATGGAGCATGTTTTTCTTGCAATCAAGTATGCCAAGAACTAGTGCTTCATGTAGATAAGGGCACAAAAACAACAACTTGAATTACAACTATGCATCATGTGCCATGGAATCTAAAGCATTGGTGCTTCATAGCATGGAGTACCTGTCAAGTAATACATGAGGAGCAAAATCTATACAACCTCCAAACTCCATAACAAGACTTGTTTTACCATGAAGTATGTGTCAAATTAACATGTACAATTAGTATATGTCAATTAACAGGAGAGAAATGAACTCCATACAACCTTGAAACTCCCTCATGGGACTTATTTTATCTTGCAAAAGAAGGTCATGAATGAAGGATCCTTAATTATCAATGGATAATATGTCCATGGCTACCACCACATAGGTAATATCATGAACCTTAGTATGCTTTAAATAAACATGGACCATATCCATATGGTGGTTAGAAAGCCATAATACCTCAACAGAGACTTGTCAATATATCACATGATGAAATTTGTGTATATGGTTAGCTTGAAACCTTGGGATAGACACTATAAGCAAAAAGTGGTTGGCTAGTATATGGTTGAGAATGCATGATGCTAAGGTACATGCATAGAAGATTTAACCCTATGGATTTTTCAAATGTGTCGATATAAAATTTCCTACCAAACTTGTCAAGAAGTGATTCACCATCACCAAGTCAAGGACTAAATATGCTAGGTACTAGTGCACCACTATAAAGCATTGGCCCAAACAAACCCAAACATCACCAAGTAGTATGTATATTGGGAGTTTTGAATCCACTAAATAATGCCAAGCATTGTTGCACTATCATACAGACCCATCCTCAAATACACAAAGACAATCACACATATCAACATGGCCTAGAAATGCCCCTTACATGATCAACACAGTGACAATAAATACCCCCAAAAAATGCCAACTGCTATTGCTGGGATATTGTTGTAGGCCTGAATATAGATGATACAAAAAATATTAATACACGTTGGAAATGCCAAGTACCATTCTAGATTTAAATAACTATGATGACATAAAGGTCAACATGCCCTAGAAATGTCAAGTCCTGACGCTTGGGGAATACTTGTGGACTTAAATGTGCTAAGGAACCACCAAGTGTTGGTGCTTAGTATATAATTAGTGAGATAGTTAAATGACACATCGATTTGAGTATGGGACTTGAGCACATTTTGGACTTGGTGCATGTATGGAATAGGGCATTTGAGCCATCGAAATGATGTAAATGAGTGACATGTCAAGCACAATTAGGAATTTAGGAGGAGGAGGAGGTGTGCTATTGAGAGGTGTTGCTTTTTTTTTTGGGGGGGGGGGGGGGGGGGGGGGGGGGGCAGTGCTAGCCAAGTTGACATGGTTCCAACGAGTGATTTGAAATTTCGAAGCATGATGGTTGTATTATCCCCTGGATTTTCAAGTGAGTGATTACTAAAACTAATAAATGTAATAAGGCAGACATGTAACCACAGTAGTAGTGTAGTATAGGCCACTATTCTTATGTAAGCCTTTTATAAATGTTGCACACATGATTATGTTATTTCATTTGACTAGGATAAAGGCAAAGGATGATTAAGGGAGGCATGGCTTAGAATCTTTGATAATTTGCAATTGCAAATGATTGAGTCGATGGGGAGCTAGCTTCGAGAACAATATAAACTTGGACATGCTAATGAACTACTATGCATTGGTGCTTGGATATACTTATTGATAATTTTAAGAAAGCGTTAACTTAACATTCCCTAGAACTACTAAGGCCGGTTACACACCAGGCTATGGATAGATATGAGCTAGCTTTGAGAACAATATAAACTTGGACATGCTAATGAACTACTATGCATTGGTGCTTGGATATACTTATTGATAATTTTAAGAAAGCATTAACTTGAACATTCCCTAGAACTACTAAGTCCGGTTACACACTGGGCTATCGATAGATAGGAGGTGCAAGCTGTCCATTGCTTTCTTTACACACTAAACCACGCCCATGTATTTCACCAAAAGGGGGTTCGCCCATTGGTAATGAATGTGAGGTGTGAGGGGATTGGTGGGGGTTCAATTCGTGTCAGTCCCATGGCGCTCCTTTTTAAAAAAGGTGTTGTCGTCTTGTACATTGGGCATGCTTGAATTTTGGGATGGGGGAAATCCCTCGTGCAGAAGTGTCTGCCAACCGCAAAAATCAGGCCCAATGACCTTTTGACATGTAGGGCAGCGGATGCCTCTTTTTCCACTTTTTGTCCATCCATAGCCTGGTGTGTAACCGGCCTAAGTGCAAATGCTTGGAATTTCGAGGGGTACTTGGCCATGAGGTCACCATCATGCTTGGAGGTATTATGAGCACACCCTAAAATTGCCAAGCACCAAGCGCCAATACTCAAGAGGGCCTCGTTCCCCAACCTTTGGCGTGCTTATCCTGCATGGTGCCAACGTGGCGTGTTGCAACACCCATGGTGATATGCTGCTTCACGTGCATGCATCCCACTTCCAGCTCACTAGTGTGGTAGACCTGCTATGCGAGCTAGACCCCCTCTGCCATGTGGGTCTAGATGCCTAGAACAAGGACGCCGATAGAACGGCGGGGGCCTACATTGTCAATAGTTATATGCAATAGGTGTATTAATGGCAACGAATAACAAAAAATGTTGACATAAATACACCATATTGATGATGACACTTTTAGAGAATAATGCACCCCTGTGAGTGGTTTTTCAAATGGTACATATTATTTGGAAGCATGTGAGATTATTTTTCCTTTTCTGAAATACTATGAGATTATTTTTCCTTTTCTGAAATACTATTATAAGTATAGATTCTAAACGTATGATACAAAATCATTCAAATTTCCTTCCTAGGATAGCTTGAACTATACATCTTATTATAATGTTGTAGAGCTAAGCTCCCTACCCCCAAAGGTCAAACAACCCAATATTCCTCTCTAAATTTAGCATCTAATATCTCACTATGGTAGATTGTGGGCTAGTTGTAAAGTTTAGGTAATTTGGTTGTATTTTGGTTTAACATTGCAAGAAATGTTGCTTTTTTCGTACATGGTGTTGCAAAGAGAGATGTTTACTAAGATTTCTAGGCTTAGAAAAATCTTGATAACTTGTGGATGCATTGACTAGTTTTTGAAGTTTGAGAGATACTAATATCTTAAGTGACTATATGTGGTAGACTTAAAAAGTAAATGTGGTTGGTCAAAAGTGATCGTATGAGTGATGTCATCAATGGAGGGATGCATCAAGTGAGGTGTCCATTCAAGTAGTCATTGAATGCATATGAGGACAATTATAGTCATTGAATACTTAGCTTTCTTGGTGGGAGTTGAGGGGGTCCCATTAGGAAAAGTGGATGCTAACTCAAGGAGATAGAGGCCACTTTTTGCCCTCAACAAATATGCATCAGTGTAAATATGCATCTATGAGGGAAGCTCTTGGAAATGATCAACAAGTTAGCTTATACACTTATTATAATATAGATCTTGCTATGTCAGTCCTTTTGAGTGCTCATTGTAAAGCTTATTTGAGAGGATGTCATGATGTCTCTAGATTGGGTCTTAGAAATATAGACTATAAATTTATGATAGGGATTGAGAGAGTGCTAATGAGAGAGCTTGGTTGATCTAATTTTAATAGTTCTAGAGGAGTGGAAAATAACATATGACTTGCACAGCAATGTCAAGCATCAGACTATTGTGCAAAAGAGAAGAAATGTGCATGTAAGCATTATGCCAGACAATGATAGCCATAGGCCCAAGTATGAGAAATCATTATTCATTTTACAAGGTCTAGGGAAGGCCCAACCCTTAATAGAGCCATCGATAGAGAGACTAATGGGGATATGAAGAAATGGGCTATTTATTAGGCAGTGGCAAATTTTCAATCCACATGTTGGGAAGTGTTGAAGGGGAATAGAGAGATTGATGTGGATATGAAGAAATGGGCTATTTGTAAGAAACTGGAAAATTTTCAATCCACATGTTGGGAAGTGTTGGAGGAGAAAGCAAAGCAATGTGGGGCATTTATTCATGATGGCATAGATAGGAGGGCTAAGGGTGTGCCTACACCATGCTTCAAGGGCCAAAGACAATACAAGGATTAGAAGATTTGGCAAGTGTTCTAGATTTGTCTCTCAAGGTAGTTCACTTATCAAGGATAGTAAGAAGATTTCAAGCTTCTATGGACCAAGATCTATTCATTGAAGCTAGTCAAGGGGACCTCCATTATACTATTTAGAGCTTCTATGGACCTACACTATATTGTTTTGTATTTGATCTCTACACTATTAGTTTGTGGATGTGAGTCTTGGATTGGTAGGCTAGGATTGTTCGATCTCCTTCTAATCATGGCCTAGATATTTTAGTGTAGGTTCTTATATTTGGTTTTGCCACATGAATAGTATGAAAATAGTCAATTTTGCATTGGATCTCACTTACATATAGTGTTTGGATATGAATTCTACCTTGGTAGGGCAAGATAGTCTCTTCCTAGTTTGATCTAGGATAGTGTCTTCCTAATTATGGCCCAAGTTTCCATTAGTTAGTTTAGCTTTATGTGTTTAGTTTTAGCAAAGTATAGGAGAGTAAATGCTCTCTTCTTAAGAAAATTATAGTATGAAACTAGTATATTTTTTCATAAATTCATGTAAATTCCCAATCCATTCATGCTCAACAGTTTCTTGCCTTGCTACTCCATGTTTGCTCAGTTTATAATAATCCTCCTGATCTTCTATTCCCACAATCTCTCTTATGTGACATTTTCATTTTATTTCTAAAGATTCAATGCTCACGAAAGCCAATATTAGAAAAAATTGGTAATAGAAGATAATGAAAATATCACAAAACTTTCATTCTAATGACCAATATGTGTTCCAAATGGTAACACCTTGCAAATCTTCCCAATATGATCACCAAATGTCACTTTATAACCATAATTATAAACCTGTCTTGTATTAGTTAAATTTTTAGTCAAGTCTAAAACATGTACATTTCATAATACAAAAGAAGATCCATTTGCTAGTGACAAGTTCAAATCTCAAATGCCAACAATCTTGCATGCATAGTTATTTCCAAGATGGAGGCATCCTCTCTTTTCAATATCATAGGTAGTAGACAACTCTATGCGAAGTGACTTGAAATGGTGCTCTAGAATTTAAAAGCCAATTTTGAGACATGCTATTATCCATGGCAACTAAGAATGCATTATCATCACTAATATACGTATATATCTCCTCTATCTTTGCCTTGTTTTTTCCTTCCTTTTTTCCATCATTCTCATTTACCTTTTTTCCCTTTTGCTTGTTTCTCAATCGATACTGGTCCTTTTTTATGTGTCCGTTTTTGTTCAAATAAGTTTTTAATATCTATTTTACTACGTGACTTGTTCCTTGACTTACCTTTCTCACAAGGATTCCCCTTAACATTTGAACTTTCTTTCATCATAAGTGCAATGGAACTCTTTGACCTTGCATTATTCTTCTATTAACATCACTACTCATAAGACCACCTAGTAGTATGGGTGTGGACTCCCTACTAGAATTCTTGAAAGTATCTCAATATTAGACAAGGTGACTAATAGAAACATCACCTTCAATGAATCATGAAAAAAAATCTTGTGAGACATCAATTGATTGAAAATAGTATTGAACTCATTACAATAATTAGACATCCAAGCCCCCTCCTCCATGTAGTTATTAATGGGGTTTTTCAACGAAATAAACTTATGAGGGTATACTTTCTTTTTTATGCAAGTCACCAAGATTTTCCCATACACCGTATATACCTTCTCTATTTTCATATTAAAATACATAGAATTTCAAAGTGTTAGCATAATACTGGAGTATGTCAACTCATCTGATTCCTCCCATGCATTTGGATCCATGCCCTTAGCTCAATATATTCACTCACCACATGTAAGCATATTATGTGGATTCAAAATAGAAATTTTAAAATATTATTTCTACAATTGCTCAATTTTATAGAGATTTTTTATTGCTATAATAAGCAAGGCTAAATGCTATTTTATCAGTGAAAGCATATGTCAATTGCTCACAGGTGCTAACTAATTATTCAAGGTGAGGTGATGTATCAATGCTTATGGTTCATGTTACATGCTTGGTTACGATATTGAATTGCTTTTGAGTTGAGATTGAAACTTTGAATCTTGACATTGGCTGTCATTCACTATTATGTACGGTTATTTTTAGCATGTTGTAGTTGTAGTTTATTGCATTGTTTATGCGAGCACTCACCTTCATTTGACAATTCTTGGCATTGAGTTTATGGATAGTTCATTACTTAGTCAGTACCCCTTATTTTTAGCTTGATCTGGCAATGGTTTTAAGTCTGTTTGTAGTAATTACAACAGCATGCTATGATAGTTTATGCACTTGTTGCCTTCATTATGGATGGTGGCTTGAGTGATAGTGCTATCTTTAATATTGACAAGTTGGATGGCAACAATTATACCTTCTGGAAGGCCCAAATCTAGCAAGTTTTAGTGCAAAAAATGTAGGTTAGGCCTTTGAAACATAAGGGTGTCAAGCGTGAACTTATTGATGTATAGGATTGGGTTGAATTAGATGAGCTATATAAATCCACCATCATATTATCTCTCAAAGCACGTGTTCTATAATGTTGTCTCTGATGGATAGTCTGCATGGGAATCATGAAAAAAGATTCACAATGTCTATGAATAAGAGAGCCCCGCTTCTCAGACATATTGACTGAAGTAACTCATGGATCTTCACATGAAGGAAGGCACTTCTATGTCTAGTCACTTAAATGAGTTTCATTCCATTATCAGTCATTTGTCTTTGCAAGGTATTGAATTCAAGGGCACTCTTATTCCCATGTTCCTCTTAGTTACACTACCTGAATCATGGGATATCTTTTGTACTATTATGTGTGCCAACATACCTATTGATGGGTTACAGTTGCAAGATGTAGAGGGTGCACTCTTGATTGAAGAGGTTAATAAAAAGAATGTTGATGCTTCCTACACCTCTCATACTTTGACTGGTAGAGGCAATAATGGTAGGAGTAGTAATGACCATGTAGTGGGAGAGACTCTCAACCGTCTCACTCTCTCAGTCACCTGGATAGTTTCACATTAATCTCTATGGCTATAAGTCCTCCTTGACTTGTCATTATTGTGAGAAAGCATGGTATGTTTGACCACAGCGCCATAAGATGCGTGAGGAAAATTTCAAAGAAAAGGGCAAGGGTAAAGTACAGGGAAAAAATAATGATCACAATATTGTCCCTCTAGCAGATCACATTTTTAGGAGCTTGGAAATTTTCATAAAGTTTGGAATTCCTAATGTGATTAATATTTGGATACATGATCAAATCTTATCCCCTTACTTGAACGTGAAATTTTTCATAGATACTATATAAGTACTCCCCCCAAGTCCCACTCTCAAATATGGGGTTAAGATTTAGCCACTTGGTCAAATATTTACTCCTTATTTGAAAGTGGAACTTGGGAGATTCCCAAATTCTCTAATATGGTATTAGCAAGTCAAGTGTTAAGGTTGAAGATAGTAATGTTGTGCAAACTAATTTTAATAATGATTTCATACTTACAACTCCTTTTCTTAATACTTTACACCTGACTAATGCTTTGTCAGGGTATACTCAATGTTGGCTAATAGATTAAGGGACTTCCTTTCATGTGACCCCTCATAGAGAGTATTTTGACTCCTATCATAGTTTGACTGGATCTGTCTGATTGGATAATGATCTAGCACTCAAGATAGTTGGTATTGGTGATGTCCAACTACACTTTGATTTAGGTTGCATATTTACTCTTCATGATGTATGTAATGTACCAGCTCTCACAAAGAGCCTTATCTCTGTTGGTGCTTTGGATGATGCAGGTTATGCGGTTTCCTTTGGTGATTTCTCATGGAAGATTACCCAAGGAAATATTATCATTGCATGTGGTACTAAGTTCAATACTCTCTATATGTTCAAGGTGATATTTCAAAAGGATCCTCCTACTACTGTATAGCCAGCTAGACTGCCTACTACAATAGTTGATGCCCCCATGGCCCAGGTCCCTATTGCCCCACAAGATGTATAGGTTCGTAGTCAGTCTACTAGAGACAGATAACAACTTGCATGGTTTGGGCCCTCTATGGATTATGTTATGGTGACAGATGCTGGTGAGCCTCTTACTTATGATGGGGCCATGGCACAGAGGTGATAGTCACTCTTGGGAGAGTGCCATGCAGTCATAGAATGACTCACTGCAAAAAAATCATGCGTGGAATTTGTTTCATTTACCTAATGGCAATCGTGATTTGCCATGCAAATAGGTATACAAGTTGAAAAGTATCCTTAGACACCCAAGTTGGGATACAAGGGCACATTGGTTGCTAAGGGCTTCAAGCATGAATATGGTGTGGACTTTGATGAAGTATTTTCTCCTATTATGAAGATGACTATCTTACTCTTGGTACTAGATTTAGCTACTCAATTTGACTTAGATCTTTATTAGAAGGATATTAAGACAACTTTTCTTCATTGGGACTTGCATGATAAGATTTACATGGAGCAACCTAAGGGCTTTGCAAAACCTGGCAGGGACCACCTAGTGTGTAAATTAAGGAAGAGACTTTATGGCCTTAAGTAGGCACCTAGGAAATGGTATCGCAATTTTGATGTTTTTATGCATTCATAGGGATATTCTCATAGTGATATGGATTCATGTTTATACACAAAGAGGGCTCATGATGGCAATCTTATGATTTTGATCATCAATGTGGATGATATGTTGATTGCTGGAAGTGCTCTTAATGAGCTAGATGCCTTGAAAGGTCAAATGAAGAAGAGCTTTGAGATGAAGGACATGGGACATGCCTCACATATTCTTGGGATGCCCATAACGTGTAATCACTCTAAGGACCTCCTCTACTTGTCACTGAAGAGGTACATCCAGAAGGTCCTTGAACAATTTCATCTGCAGGATGTTAAGTCTATTATTGGTTGTCCTTTACCTTCTCCTGTAAAGCTTAATCAGGCTGATTGTCCACAATATAATGAGTAGAAGGCCAACACGGCCAAGATCCCTTATGCATTTACAATGGGTAGTTTGATGTATGCCATGATAGCCACTCATCCTGATGTAGCATTTGCAGTGGGAGTTGTGGCATGCCATATGGCTACACTAGAAAATGGCATTGGGATGTCTTCAAGGGTATCGTGAGGTATCTGAAGGCCATAGCAGCTATATGCATATACTATAGTGGCCAGAATACCAAAGTCATGGGGTATATTGACTCTCATTATGTAGGACATGCAGATAGTAGGAAGTATACATCTGACTATGTTTTCACTTTTTGTTGGAGGTGGTATTTCTTGGATGTCTAGGGTGCAAAAATTTCATGTATCCTTATTATCTCCCTAAACAAAAGGATACATGAAATTTCCTCTATCCTTATTAAAATGATTTTAAAAAAGCTAAAATATTTGGGTATTTCTAAAAGTAAGAAGAAGGAAAAGCATTGTGAGATATGTCAAAGAAAGGGCCATGAAACTAGGACATGCTGATATAATCGTAATGTCAAGATGGCACAACAAATGCCAGTGATGCTAGCTCGATCAAGACCTATTCAACCAACTGCATTAAATTAGATTATTCCTGACACCATACCACCGAGACCCTTTATAGGACCTAGAAGAATGCAGGCTAGACATTCTTGGGGAAATTTTTTGAGCACAACAACAGACTAGTCAAATGGGATCATGCCACTATTATGGAGGTCAAGAAATAAGGATACAATAAACTAAATGTAGAAAACATCCAAGAAACAAGGATTTCATGTATCCTTATTTCTTGGATGTTTTCTTGTATCCTTATTATCTCCCTAGGGTGCTATGCATATAGTAGAAAGTATACATCTGGCTATGTTTTCACTTTTTGTTGGAGGTGGTATTTCTTGGATATCTAGGGTGCAAAATTTCCTGCATCCTTATTATCTCCCTTAACAAATTTTGAAGCAACCTGCTTGGCATATGCCTCAAACCACAATAAATAGCTTATTTCTCAAGATCACCATCAAACAAATCATGAACATTATGAATATTTTTACCATCAGGAGAAGCGTCAATTTTAACGAGGTACGCTCACTACACTCATGGATAGGTAGCGCGTAGGCTATGTGAGAGGTAGCCATTAGTGCTCAGCTTGGAAGGCTTGAAGCAATAAGCGGTCCATGGGTCTTGGTGGTTGAGCGAGAGCTCCTACATTTTGGTTCCATTGCCAGGACCAACGGATTCAAGCCTTGAGCACTTGCACACTTCGAATAAAGCATTGAAGTAGGGTTTTTCCCAAACCGGTGCTTGAGGTAGATAGGTAGGAAGTGAGGGAGTTTGAAGAGGTATTCGATCTCCTTAGCAAGTGGGTTTTTGGTTTTTTGGATTTGGAAAAGCATGTTGGAGTACTGTAGTATTTGCTTTGTGATTTGGATGCATTAAGGCAGGAAAAAACAAAGAAAAAGAAGACAAATAAGCATCAGGGTTTTTGTTGTCATAACAGGGCATAAGGGTTTGATTCATTTGCCTATTTGCATTTTTGAGTTTATTGCCTATTCCAGGTATATACAACTCTTCCCCTCCATCCATAGCCTTGATCTAGAGGTGTCTGCAATAGGCCGTGACCTGAATCATGTGATTTGAGCGATTTATTATTGTGCTTGTGAAAAATGCGTCGTGCTCGGCCCGTCCGAGTGATGGCGATTATGGGCCAAGTCCCAGAATCGGCCCCTCAGTCCACTACCACTCAGATGCGTCGAAATTCAGCCGTCGGCCCACTTGACTCGGACACCCACTGCTTGGCCTATCCAAATCTACCATTCGGACCAACTTGGTACTCGGCCCTTGGCCCTCAGACCACTCAACCCTCGAACCACTTGGCCATTTGGCCATTCGGCCCTCAAAAAAACGCACTCGAACCGGCCGAATCAAGCTTTCGGCCCCTGCAATTCAGACCTGTTGGGCTGATTTTGGATTTTTTCAAATTTTAACCTATAGACCCTGAAACTAATCGAGAGACCATATAGAGCCAAAACCACATCACAGATCTATCACTGGGCTGAAATCTAGAGCAAGTAGTTTAAAAATGGGCCAATATAACCTACAAGGGCAAAAAGGCCATACCACAAAAACATGTCTAGATTGCATTCTACATCTAGTCAAAGCAGAATGCAACAACCTCAAGCTACAACTGCGAGGATGATAGACATGACAGTCTTGACGATAGATGCACCTTGAATAGCACTGCACAGACGATCCAAGACATCAGTGGAAAATTCACATCTAGTCGTGCAGTGGGCGACTCAAGGGCATTTGTCAAAAGGCTAAAATTTACAAGCCAAGGCCCGGAAGATGAAGACATAGTATCACATCCTTATCTTAGGGTCAAACTCATCGTAAAAAGAGAGCACACTGTCCATGCCCTCATTGATGAAGGAGGAGCTGATTTTAATATATTGACCTATGACACATGGACCCTACTAGGCCAACCAGAGCTCACACCAACTAATGCAACTCTTAGTCCTTATGGGGGACACTCACAAGCACTTATAGGGAAGTGCAAAATCCTTATAACTATTGAAACAAAAAGCTTGCCTATCCTCTTCCATATTCCTCCAAATAGTGCTAATTGTGAAAAAGAATCCCTCCTAGGAAGACCCTTCGAAAGGGCAACAAAGTGTAAGGCTGATTACGTAGCACAGAGGATACACTTGACACTACCGGGTGTGAGGATAATTGCAACCTTTATTAAGGGTGATCTCATCGAACCTCGAGGAAAAGGCAAGGAAGGTACTGACATAACAGTCAAGCCTACTAACAAGAGCAAGGACTTGTTGAAAGAGTTTATACAAGCACAGGTCAAACAATGAGAACCAGTGAGTGAGGCCATGCTTGAAACAAGAAGGTCAGGAGACAATGCCAAGGACGGGCTTTGGACTTACAAATATCGTAGAATACCCCAAAAGAAGCCCAAGCCTTATAAACAAAGGTATCGATGGAGAGCCAGCACAACGCCGAGATGGATATCCAAAGCGTTGCTACGTGCTCAAGGGTATTACGTAGGTAACCGACACTACAAGATATAGGCCTTATACCGACGTTAAAAGCGACGAAAATGCAAATAACAAAATTTGCCCCCGTCGTCGCAAAAAGCATCGTTATTGACGACACCATAGAACAATCGATATCAGCATGCGACGCTGATACCGATGCTGATAGCGACGGTTTGCAACAAAAATAACGACGCCAATAATGACGCGAGCAGTAAATTTGCCATGCTAATAGCGATGGTAACAAGGGAAAGAAAAATTTGTGGCAGGGCAGCTTATGGCGCTGTGTGCTTTATTAGAGCCATACAAAATAGTTTTTGCACTGTGTACAATGCGCTTGCAAACAAAAACAAAGTATACTAAAATCATAACACTGATACATGAAATAAATACATGATCACATAATAATCAATTGGTACAATCATGACAAGATATCACTAATACATAGAAAATGTCTACATAGATCAGGCGACCAAAAAATAAATGTGTGTGAGCTCCAGGGATCCAAGGGCGAGCTACATATCATCGCCCTCCGAAAGCTCGTCTTGCTGCAAAGGAGTATCGAACAGACTTTGCAAAAAATGAAATAACAACACATTAGTCCACCATACAATAATGCATTCTAATTAAACATAGTAACTACGGACAAGAAAGATGAGTGACTTACAGGGCCACCGCGTCTATACAATCGGTCGATCAATGAAGTGAGACCGTGCCTCTCTACATATCGAGTCTCAAGGCCGGTCAGATCGCGATTTGTAGTGGAGTGCTCCAAAGAAAACAAAATACTAACTGTTAGAAACATGATTGTCAGTACAAAGGATATTGCAAAAAAATAAACAAGCAAAACAAAAGAAAAACTTACAAAGTCCTCCAAATATGTCCTGTGGCCGCTACTCCCAAGATGATGGACCACTCCAGCCTCGAGTCATGTCCTCGCCGCCTCGCGCTGCTGACTCCAACGTCCTGGAGAATCTGTAGCCTCCTCCCTCAGTCGACGCCAGTCATTCGCATCTAACCACTCGGGCTTTGCAGCCCCACTCTTGATTGCTTCTTGCGTGCGTCGGATCGTCTGCGTGACATATATGCACGCATGCAATCCATCATCCAACCCATAGAAAATCTATCTACTGAGGCTGGAATCGAAAATCCTCATGCAAGGATGCTACTATGTAGTCCTTGCTCCCCTCCGGTATGTTCTTCCAATGATCTAAGACGTTGTGTCGAAAAACTTGTTGGCACAACTCTCATGCGAGCCATCACCCTCCTCCCCTCATCATTCATGATTATGGCTCCTAACCTATCATCGACTAGATATGCATATTCCCCTGGGGTCTGCCTAAAATGGGTCCTCTCCCATCTGCGTCCACACTCCTAGGCATATCCAGGAGACCCCTGTGCATCCGATGTACCGACCGAGGTAATATCTCTCGGAGTGGCACCCATAGGGGTGCCACTTGCTGACGGTGGAGTAACTGGAGTAGACGTCCCCACAGGTATGACAAATCCTGGAGGTGATGCAACTCTAGCTGAACGACGAGACAGAGACATCGCGTCCGTACCTCCACAGCATCCACATGAGCCTGAGCCACGCTCCCTGGAACCACCACGAGAGTGAGGAGTTGCACATGTATCTCGTGTCGACCGCGGGCTCACTGTATCCGTATCTATGCAGCATCCCCCTAACCCTGAAGCACTCCCTCCCTCTGGCCCAAGTCTGGAGCGTCAAGCTCATCTACTCGAAGCTGAAGCATCTGATCGCGCGGAAGTAGATCTAGCAGAGCGCCCTGACGAAGATTGAGACAGCTCCTGGTTTTCCATATCTCCGAATCTCACAATCTGGTCTGAAGACATGCGTGTGAAGATATCTTGTAACTCCTCATCGCTCATCCCTCGACTCATCCTAAAAATGTCACCTACACAGACAAAAAATGGTTAGAATAATCAATTTAAATCATACAAAGCACAGTAATATAAATCCTAAAAAAAATATCTCACTTAAAATGCATATCTTATGTACCCTTATAAGTGATTGGTCAACGAATTGAGTAAGTGGATGCTCCAAGTATGAAGTATCCTATGGTCCCATGTCAATCTCCTGACACAACTCCGCATACACTGGAAGGTCGATAGACATGTCACCACAAAAGGATGAGTCCACCTCATTCTCAAAGAATTCTTGGACTCCTGCATTTCCATTATTGTTAGCCGATGCTGGCTCCAAGCTTTTGGTGGCCTCCACCCCTTGCAATATCGACCCCTCTATTTGCATATTGTATTCATCTATGCTTAGAACATTGCTTTGATCATATACTCTCGCACTTCAGGGAGTTGAAGGTATAACATACCACCATCGAGGTTGTCGGGGGTTTGGATAAAAGATTATCTGTTCACAAACACGTACAAGAGAGTTTAAACCATTGTGACATGTACCATGTCGTAATACAATTAACAAACAAATGAGTCCATGCACCTGTTCACAATGGTCCGGCAACACAAAGGTGTCACGCAAATCCGTCCTTTTTTTTCAGAATCTATTTCGAGAAATCCAGATGGACCTCGTCGAACTATTGCTCCAGCTCCTCCAAGTACCACTTTGAACCACTGCACATCGAATAGTATCATGGAGAAGCTACGGTAATCCACCGTAATAATACTTTGTAAGTTCCCAAAATACTCCATCTCATCCACAACTGTGTTTGGATCCGTTGCTCATCACTGGCTCTCTTGCTCGAACCTTTCCATGATACCACAGTCCATTGTGGAGCGTATTTTGTCAATACGCTCCATGCGAAAATGTTGTCCCCACGACCACGCTCCACTATATATTTTGTATTGTATATTGAAACACTCAAATTAGATGTCTCATATAAAATTTAGATACGACAAATCCTAAACACCTCATCACCTTTGGACTACATCCCCTCGAGAATTCCCACTCCTCCATTAAGACCTCTGTCCCTTCGCAAGATGCTGTGGTCAAAGCTCCATGTAACCATCGTGTTGACATGAACGGCGGCATCTCCTCCATGCCCTCAGGATATCAAATCGATAGATGACGTGTCGGAATTCAGCTCACGCTTTCTCTCAATCTTGCCTAGCGATCTGGTACTTGGCGAGCCACGTCTCCATAGAGGCATGGTGCAACATACAAAAGCGATTCACCTTCTCCTCCATTGAGGCATCCATTCTTTTTTCTATCCCATTTTCGACCACCACATCTCTAGTCAATCTATCATCGTCCTTCAACGACCATAGCATTTCATTGTCTGGATCCACCGTTGGTAGCCATTGTGAAATATGCACTAGCACCTCAGACACCAACCAACCTTCAGCCATGCTACCTTCTAGCCGAGCTCGTTGTCGCACAAAGCCTTTCAGGGTTTTCATGAAGCGCTCCAAGAAGAACATCCATCGCGTATGGACAGGTCCAACAATCTCCACTTCATCTAAAGATGCACAAGAAGGTGGATTTATATCGTGAGCATGTTGGTGGGTAAGTATTTCTCAAAGAGATAGACCATCTCCACTGCTCCCCGCCTCACGGATTTAATAAAGGACGTCTTAATCTCCTTCTGTGAGATCCATTGCACCAAAGTTGACAACCTATAAATGGCTCCACGTATTTTTGGAGTAAGGCATCCTGTGATCGCGATCAATAGTACAAACTGTCACAAATGAGAAAGCATTATGAATAATGGCTACACTCCAAATAGAAAAATGTGCACGCCAATTACAATCCATTCATATTTCAAACCTGACATATCTTATGCCAGTCATGGAATTTTAGCCCTGATAATTGGTCGTCTTTAGAAAATGCAAACATGAGAGAACGCGTCATACCTGTCGGAGTGCGGATAGACTTGACTACTTGCTTCACAATGCGCTCTTCTTTAGTGGACAAAACCCAAGGAGCGCGAGGTATCTACACGCCACCATCAGCACTCGACTGCGGCCAAAGCGCCTCCATCTTACCTACCTCCTTCAAATCCATTCGTGCCCCTATAGTGTCTCTCTTTCCTGTGATCTGGTCCCATAGCAAGCTGCCCACATTCTTGAAAATATGCACGGGATCCAACAAGTGGTTGACCTATAAGTGGGTCCAATATGGCGACTCGTAGAAAACTGAGAATTGCCGCACTCTATTTGGATGTGATTCTGTGTGGACCATTTTCAGCTCGTACCAGCTCCTTGCGGCGTTCATACGTGTTAGAGGTCATCCAAGAAAACCTTCCCTAAGTTCATGATCCTTTGGCAAGAAAGCAGCGTGTCCTTGATATACCATCTTCTTCATGGTTCATGACCTTCGCGAGCCTAAGAGTGGTCCGCACAATGGACATGCATGATAACCTGAGGTAATCAGACCTGTTCCAACACCACGACCCAGTGAATACAAGCTTCAACGAGATAAAATATATATATTACCAACGAGAATGGAGGCATGTTCACCTGCGCACTCTCCGAATCCCAGAAAGTCATGCATCGTCCACATGAGAATGGCTCAAATATTGGCTGACCGCCAACCATCGTGCCTGCTCATATCTTGCACGACGGTGGCCCCCTCCTCCCACAAAATCTTAAGCTCGTCGACTAATGGACGAAGATACACGTCCATATTTTTGACTTTGTAGCGGCCGGGGATGAGTAAGCTAAGGATGAGATGTCCTTTCTTCATAGAAAGCCATGGAGGGATATTGTAGTTGACAAGGACTATAGGCCACACACTGTAAGAAGTTGAGCGCAGACCGAATGGGTTCACGCCATCCATTGCAAGACTGAGCCGAAGATGCCTTGGCTCTCGGGCAAAGCCTAGGAAGGTAGAGTCAATGTGGCTCCAATCACGTGAATCCGCTGATATTCGTTGAACTCCATCCATGGACCTATTCTGCGCATGCCACGTTGTCAAGCTCGCCATGCCGGACATATGAAACATGTGGTTTATGCGAGGGATAAGTGGAAAGTATCTGAGAACTTTTTGAGGGATGGTTTGCCCTTGCAAGTCTTGTCAATACCTGTGAGCACCACACTTTGGACATGTCTCCATAGTCTCGTATTCTCCTCGAAACAATATGCAATCATTGATACATGCATGGACGTTGTTGTAGTCCATGCCAAGCTTTCATAAAACATGCCGTGCATCATCACGAGACTCAAGCATGGTATTTATAGGTGGTAATATATGATATTTCAATAACCTTAAAAAAATCATAAACACCTTGAAAAAGCACAAATGTTTTTAATAATAGTGCCGAAAAAAAATCAGCGAACTCGGTCACACTCGTATCGCTCCACCCATATTTTGCTTGCATACTTAAGAGTGCAAGCAGTGTCTTCAGGCGAGATACTCAGAACCCATCATATAATGGTATGGATGCTTCCTCTCTAAGCGGATCAGAAGTCTTGACATCCATGGGAATCAATGCATCGACCATTGCCTCCATCGCAGGCTCCAAGATTGTAGGTAGGTCTGGAAGCTTGCATGTCTCCTCTGGCATTGACGGTATAGATTGGCCTTGCAAGTGGTGGATTGGCTCATGCACTCCATCCATCGCACTCCCACGAACTCTTCTAATTGGCTGCAAAGGGTGCACTCTTCCTTGGGACGAGACATCACCTCCCTGGATAGAAAATTTTCCAGCGAGACCCAATCTTATTGTACATGGTATTCAATTAGCTTGCAAGTACAATGCATGATTGATATTAACTTTTCTTACCATTTGCTGAAAATCCGCAATTGCCTAATCAATGATCTCAGATTGAAACTCGCCAAATTGTCGTACGTGTTCTATGGACAATCGACGTTTTTGTCTAATTGCCAGCTTGCATTGAGAGCAAGGACATGAGACACGCTGATTAAGATACGCCTTGCGATCTTGAACAATAGGACCTTCATCATTTTCCATTTTGTCTACGTTACAACAAACAATTTGTTTTTGTTATCATTCTTTTTTTTCTTAAATTGTTATTCTCTCCTTCCATCTCTCTCTTTTTTTTTTCTTTATTAAATTGTTATCCTCTCCTTCCATCTCTCTCTCTTTTTCTACGTTAGAACTACAACCACAACCATGACCACGACGACTACGACCACGACCACGACCATGACCACGACCACAACCACGACCATGACCACGACCATGGCTACGACTACCACCACCACCACCACCACCACCATGACTACGACCATGACTATGACCACGACCATGACCACGACCATGACCACGACCACAACCACGACCATAACCATGACCACGACCATGACCACGACCATCACGACCATGACTACTACCATGACCACGACCACGACCACGACCACAACCACCACGACCACGACTACGACTACGATTACGACTACAACCACGACCACGACCACCAGGACCATGACCACCATGACCACGACCATGACTATGACCACGACCACCACGACCACGACTATGACTACGACCACGATCACGACCACGACTATGACTGCGACGACTACGATGACCACGACTACGACGACCATGCTATGGGTAGGTTGCACTCACTAAGAATAGGATTGGTGATTCATCTCATCTTCTCTCCATCATCAATAGAATTCTCCTTTACCATTTACAACTCACACATCTTCTCTCCACACTATTGCACACTACAATCTCTATGAGGGCATGAGATTGGGATCTCCACAGATACCAAAGCATGATCTCTAGCTTGATGGTTGCATATATACTACTACTACTCATGGAATAAACCTTAAAATAGTTATTATGCTCAAATATATGCTTGTTAGAGCATAAATTTGTTCCTAAGACTATTCTAAGGAAGAAATAGGGTTAATGATAAAAGAGTTTCCTTCCTTGCAAGTGATTTTATATTATATTTATTAATTAAAATTGATAGTTGAAGACGAGTTTCCTAAGAGATCTTGTGGTAATACTGTTTTAGTTTTGCGAAGCATATATATGAATGATGCTATTTTAGTTTTATGTATTTGTCTTTTTAAGAAGAGATTGATTTTTATGGAATATCCAAAGTTATTTTTGGGATTACGTTATGAAAAATAAATGTTTTTCATACTGATAGGCTGATTGCCTTCATTGTATATTTGTGTGGTGGAGGCTAGGACAAGCCCCATGTATGAGAGGTCTCTTTGCAAGAAGAACATTATGCTAGGAGGCACAAGTATGCTAGGGCTCTCTAGCCATATATCCCTTAGGTTTGTTGAGGATTGGCCTAACCCCTATGAGCCTAGGATGAGCTTATTGTAAGGTCCTATTTACTTTTCTCTCTTTCTCTCCCTCTCTCATTTCCTCTCCCTCCCTCACCCTGACCCTCTCTTTCTCTCTTTCCCTATTAGGTTTAATGATTTTTCTCTCTTTTTCTCTCTCCTCTCTCTCATATTTCTTTTTCTCTCTCCTCTCCATCTCTCATTTTCCTTTCTCTCTTTCTGTCCCTCTCTCACCCTCACCCTCACCCTCTCTTTCTCTCTTTCTCTACTAGGTTTAATGATTTTTTATCTTTTTCTCTCTCCTCTCCCTCTCTCATTTCCCTTTCTCTCTTTCTCTCCCTCTCTCATTTCCTCTCCCTTCCTCACTCTGACCCTCTCTTTCTCTCTTTCCCTATTAGGTTTAATGATTTTTCTCTTTTTCTCTCTCTCCTCTCTCTCTCATTTCTTTTTCTCTCTCCTCTCCCTCTCTCATTTCCCTTTCTCTCTTTCTCTCCCTCTCTCATTTCCTCTCCCTCCCTCACCCTGACCCTCTCTTTCTCTCTTTCCCTATTAGGTTTAATGATTTTTCTCTCTCCTCTCTCTCTCTCTCTCATTTCTTTTTCTCTCTCCTCTCCCTCTCTCATTTCCATTTCTCTCTTTCTCTCTCTCTCTCATTTCTTTCTCTCTTTCTCTCCCTCTTGTTGAGATATCGAGCTCCACTCGTGATATGCCAGGGTGACCGTTGTGCATTTATGTCACCGACTTGTCAGTTGCAGATGCGGTTGGTACACCGCCCATGAATAATAGCTAGATGATAGCTATCCTTATCTACTCTAGTTCGTGGCTCAGTTAATATGCCACCTTAGTTAGTTGAGTTTGGTTTGAGACCCATATATAGGGTTCTTCTATTTCTATGTACTTGAGTTCTTTTTGGCTTACACAACTAAGAAGGGGAAAACTGTTTTCAGCCTCCACCTTTGTGTGTATTCTCCCATTATACAAGCAAGAGAGCTACAAGTGAGACTCCTTCCTTCTCTCCCACAATCTTGACATGGTATCAGAGCCTTCTTCGTAGTAAGGAGCTCAAGAAAGCAAACCAAGTTCGCGGTGTTCTGGTAAGAGGACCAGTGTTGCTTTCATTTTTCTGGTTTGGGAGCAAGTCTCTGCAGGTAGCACAGCCAGAAAGAGCAAGAGTGCATTGTCTCAGGTTGAGACGCCCTTCGCGGTGAAGCAAGAGGGCAGTATATACTGCGGGTAAGGACTTTAGCCCTTGGTGACCCTGTTTTTTTATTTGAGGCCATTTCGGGGTCTGTTTTGGAGGTGGAACTTTTCTGCACGCACTCAGGAAAAGGCCCTGCTTTATGCTGTGCGACCACTGTTCTACAGGTCGGTGAAAAATTACTGTAGAAATTGCATCGTATGCCTGTGCGCAGAGACATTGGGAGTTACAGAATCATCCTTGTTGCCTATTGATGCAAAATCGTCACTACGAAGTGACTGTGTGGTCAAATACCACTTTTGTCAGTTTTATAGATTTGCCCTTGTGAGGCTGAAGCTGTGTTCTTTGCAGTGACAGAATTTTTTGCAGTGTTCTGTAATGGCGTCTGATTCTCTTTCACAGATTGTCACTGAAAAGCTTGACAAGAACAACTTCCAAGCATGGAAGTTCAGAATGACGAATTTCCTTATGGGAAAAGGATATTGGGAATTCGTTGCAAGAAATGAAGAAGAACCAGTTCTTCCTGATGTTCCAATCAACAGCAAATGCAGGCATTTAAAGCATGGCATGAGAGAGCCAGGAAAGTTATGTACTGGCTGTCTATCAGCATTTCAGACTCTATGATTGTGCATATTCAAGATGCAAGTATGCCAAAGAAGGCATGGGATACTTTGTCAAAAATGTATAGCACAAATACGCAAGCCAGGAAAATGCAGCTCAAGCAAGAGTTGCACAATGTGCAAAGAGAAAGTATGAACATCAATGACTACCACATGAAGGTGAAGAAGATTGCAGATGCACTTGCTTCCATTAGGTCCCCAGTGGAAGATGATGATTTAGTTTCTGTGACCTTGAATGGTTTAGGAAAGGATTATGCACAGTTCCGAACATCCATTTCCGTCCGTGAAAGATTTCCTGATTTTGAGGAGTTGATTGCTCTTCTAATTTCTGAGGAACAGAGAAATGGTGGTACATCTTCTTCAGGAGGAACTTCAAAAGAAGCTATCTTCTACTCAAATGCTGGAAGAGGTAGAGGCAGAGGTAGAGGAGGCCGATCTGGAGGCTGTGGTAGAAATCAGAATATGCAGCAAACTCAAGAAAACCAGTCCTATGGAGGAGGACGTGGTAACTCTAGAGGCAAGGGGAGCCAAAGAGGTCGTGGTGGATGGCAAAGAGGGCAAAGTGCAAACAGCAATGTTGAATGCTACTACTATGGTAAAATGGATCATATGGCTAAAGACTACTATAAAAAGCAGAATGACATCATGAATGGAAAACTGCAACAAGTGAATTATGCATCTTCTAGTAGACAGGGTGATGACAAAAATGAGCATTTGTTTATGGTGCAGCACATGACCAATTCTGTGAAAAGTGCAGAAGAAAGTAACGATGTGTGGTATGTTGACTCAGGTGCATCAAACCACATGACAGGTCATGCAGAATGGATGCAGGATGCAAGGAAAATGGAAAAACCAGGATTTGTGGAGACTGGTGATGATACTGCACATCCTATTATGCAGATTGAAAAAATTCCTTTGTCTATGCAGGATGGAAAAAAGAAATACCTGTCGGATGTATTTCATGTCCCGAATATCACCAAGAGCCTAGTTTCTGTTGGTCAAATGGTTGAGCAGGGCTTGCAGGTCAGATTTAATTCTCATGGATGCTTTGTTGAGGATATGAAAAATAAAGGTCGCTTGATAGCAAAAGGAAAGAAGAAGGGCAGAATGTTTACGTTGGATGCAGACATGCCTGAATTGAGTGCAGCAATGTTTGCACATGGGACCGGTGTAGTTGCAGATATTGATATCTGGAATAAACGCATTGGTCATGTTAATGTACAGCGTCTTAAATCAATAAAAGCCCAAAATATTGTTGCAGGATTGCCTAAATTCAAGGTTGCAGAAATGCATAAGGTATGTGAAGCCTGTCAGTTTGGAAAACAGGCAAGGAAACCATTTCCTAGACATGTTCAAGAGAGTAAGAAGCCATTGGAATTAATCCACTCCGATGTGTGGACTACTAAAGTTGCATCTCTTGGAAGCTGTCATTATTTTGTCACTTTTATTGATGACTATAGAAGAAAAGTTTGGGTGTATTTTATGAAAAAGAAAAGTGAAGTTTTTGGGCATTTCAAAACTCTTAAAGCTATGGTTGAAAAAGAAACAGGACTGCAAATAAAATGCCTAAGGTCAGATGGAGGGGGAGAGTACCTCTCAAATGAGTTTGCAAGGTTCTTAAAGGAGCATGGCATAAAGCAGCAATATTCATGCAGTCATACCTCACAACAAAATGGAATTGCAGAAAGAAAAAACAGGCATATTGGAGAGGTATCTCGTGCCATGCTCAACGAAAAAGACCTCCCAGATTTTTATTGGGTGAAGCAGTTGCTACAGCAGTCTACATAATGAACAGGATGCCCACTGCAGCAATACATAGCATGACTCCAGAGGAGAGATATACTGGTAGAAAACCAGATATTTCTCATTTGAAAATTTTTGGTTGCATTGCCTATGTTCATGTGCCAGATGAGTTGAGATCCAAGTTGGATCCAAAAGCTGAGAAGTGCATCTTTATTGGTTACTCTCTGCAACAAAAAGGGTTTAGATGCTATAACTCTTCTACTCGTAAGTTTACAGTGAGCAGAGATGTTGTTTTTGATGAGATGAGTAGCTGGTATAAGCCAATAAATGTGATTGATAATGTAGATGCACAAAATGGTAATGCTGCACAGAATTCACAGTAGCAGTCACAAGATATTAGTGGACCTGGAGCGTCCTCTAGCAGTGGTTCACATTCTTCGCCATGGACATGCAGATTGAGATAAGGAGAATCTTCTCAAAGCAATGCACATAGTGGTATCCAGGTATCACGAAAAGGAAAAGAGAAAGTAGATCAGCCCATGTTTGATGTGAATGCAGGTCATTCTTATGTGGATGGTGAATCCAGTGGCTTAAAACAGAGCATTGATGATGAGTTGGGTATTCCTTCTATTGTTACACCTGGAGTAAGGAAGACCAGGGATGTTTTGAGAGCACCTGGGAGTGAACCTACTTTGCACAAGTCTACCAGAGCTAGGTATCTTGTGGACAGGCTGAAATATGATGGATTTATAGCCATTCACTATGCCTATATGGTCAAAGTGATACAGGAACCAGAACCCACTTCTTTTGAGCAAGCCATGGGAAAAGAAAAATGGGAGAAATCCATGGATGAAGAAATGGATGCCTTGGAAGCAAATGCTACATAGAAATTAGTACCTTTGCCTAAAGGTAAGAATGCAATTGGTTGTGAGTGGGTTTATAAGGTGAAGCATAATGCAGATGGTTCTGTGAACAGATACAAGGCAAGATTAGTAGTCAAGGGGTATGC
Source organism: Lygodium microphyllum (assembly GCF_053477565.2). NCBI lineage: Eukaryota > Viridiplantae > Streptophyta > Polypodiopsida > Schizaeales > Lygodiaceae > Lygodium > Lygodium microphyllum. Next base: position 22,394,714 of record NC_141149.1, on the reverse strand, counting down.
ACAAACATATGGCATTGATTATGAAGAAACATTCAGTCCGGTTGCAAGGATGGCAACCGTAAGAGTAGTCATTGCTATGGCTGCATCAAAGGAATGGTCTTTACATCAGATGGATGTAAAGAATGCCTTCTTGCATGGTGATTTGCAAGAAGAGGTATATATGGAGCAACCACCAGGTTATGTGCATGCTATTCATCCTGATTTTGTTTGTAGGTTGAAGAAAGCCTTGTATGGCTTGAAGCAAGCACCTAGAGCATGGTCTGACAAGATAGGACAGTATCTTGTCACTATTGGCTTTCAGATTTCCAAGGCAGATTTCTCACTTTATGTGAGAAAAACAGAGAAAGGTACTATGCTACTTGTCATTTATGTTGATGATTTGATTATGACAGGTGACAGTGATGAAGATATCCTTCATGTGAAAATGCTATTGAAGCAGAAGTTTGAGATGAAGGATTTGGGAGAGCTGCGTTATTTCTTGGGCATTGAGGTGATTAGATCACCAAGTGGGATACAGCTCTTGCAGAGGTAGTATGGATTGGACATGCTGTCCAAATATGGGATGACAAGCTGTAAGCCTATTTCAGTTCCTTTGGAGTAGAATGTGAAGCTGAGCGCAGATGCAGCTGAGCTTCTGGAAGACCCTACTATGTACAGACGCATAGTAGGAAGTTTGATTTATATGACTATTACCAGGCTAGATTTGAGCTATGCTGTTGGATTGGTAAGTCAGTTTATGCAGGCTCTAAGGAAACCGCATTTGGATGCGGCTAGATGCATACTCAGGTATGTGAAGTCCACATTGCAGTATGGACTGTTTTATGAGACTGGGGTTCAGATACAGTTGCATGGATACACTGATGCTGATTAGGCTGGTAGTATTTCTGATAGACGATCTACTAGTGGATATGTGTTTTCTTTTGGGAGTGTTGCAGTCACTTGGAGCAGCAAGAAACAGCCTACAGTTGCCTTGTCGAGCACAGAGGCTGAGTACAGGGGCGCAGCAATGGCTGCTTGTGAGGTAGCTTGGTTGCATAAGCTACTTTATGATATGCATCAGCCTACAGATGGGCGAGTTGTCATTTATTGTGACAACATGAGTAGTATACACTTGGCAAATAACCCAGTCTATCATGCTAGAGCAAAGCACATTGAGGTGCATTATCACTATGTGCGGGAGAGGGTTTTACTAAGTCTTATTGATCTAGTTTATGTCAACACAGAGGATCAGGTAGCTGACATATTCACGAAAGCATTAGGCGGCGCAGAGAAGCTGCATAAGTTCAGAGACCTGCTTGGTGTGCAGGAATTGGGGTTGAGCTCGAGGGGAAGTGTTGAGATATCGAGCTCCACTCGTGATATGCCAGGGTGACTGTTGTGCATTTATGTCACCGACTTGTCAGTTGCAGATGCGGTGGGTACACCGCCCATGAATAATAGCTAGATGACAGCTATCCTTATCTACTCTAGTTCGTGGCTCAGTTAGTATGCTACTTAGTTAGTTGAGTTTGGTTTGAGACCCATATATAGGGTTCTTCTATTTCTATGTACTTGAGTTATTTTTGGCTTACACAACTAAGAAGAGGAAAACTGTTTTCAGCCTCCACCTTTGTGTGTATTTCCCCACTGTGCAAGCAAGAAAGCTACAAGTGAGACTCCTTCCTTCTCTCCCACAATCTTGACACCTCTCTCATTTCCTCTCCCTCCCTCACCCTGACCCTCTCCTTCTCTCTTTCCCTATTAGGTTTAATGATTTTTCTCTCTTTTTCTCTCTCCTCTCTCTCTCTCTCATTTCTTTTTCTCTCTCCTCTCCCTCTCTCATTTCCATTTCGCTCTTTCTCTCCCTCTCTCATTTTCTCTCCTCCTCACCCTCACCCTCTCTTTCTCTCTTTCTCTATTAGATTTAATGATTTTTTTCTCTTTTTCTCTCTCCTCTCCCTCTCTCATTTTTTCTCTCTCCTCTCCCTCTCTCATTTCCCTTGCTCTCTTTCTATCCCTCTCTCATTTCCTCTCCCTCCCTCACCATGACTCTCTTTCTCTCTTTCCCCATTATGTTTAATGATTTTTCTCTCTTTTTTTCTCTCCTCTCTCTCATTTCTTTTTCTATCTCCTCTCCCTCTCTCATTTCCTCTCCCTCCCTCACCCTCACCCTCACCCACACCCTCTCTTTCTCTCTTTTCCTATTATGTTTAACATCTTCTCTCTTTTTCTCTCTCCTCTCATTCTCTCATTTTTTCTCTCTCCTCTCCCTCTCTTATTTCCTTTTGCTCTCTTCCTCTCCTCTCATTTCTTCTCCCTCCCTCTCCCTCTCTCATTTCCCTATTATGTTTTCGTCTCCCCCCCTCTCCCTCTCTCATTTCCTCTCCCTCTCTCATTTTCCTATTATGTTTAATGTCTCCCTCCCTCTCTCTCTCCCTCTCCCTCTCTCATTTCTCTATTATGTTTAATGTCTCCCTCTCCCTCTCTCATTTCCTCTCCCTCCCCCTCTCTTTCTCTCGCCCTCCCTCCCCCTCTCCCTCCCTCTTCCTTTCCCATTTCATCTCCCTCTCCCTCTCTCATTTCATCCCTCTCCCTCTCCCTCTCTCATTTCCTCTCCCTCCCCCTCTCTTTCTCTCTCCCTCCCTCTTCCTTTCCCATTTCCTCCCCCTCTCCCTCTCCCTCTCTCATTTCCTCCCTCTCCCTCTCCCTCTCCCTCTCCCTCTCCTTCTCTCTCATTTCCTCTCCCTCTCTCAATATACACAAACTATACAAAAGAGAGAGAGAGAGAATACACTCTCCCTCCCTCTCGTTCTCTCATTTCATCCCCCTCCCTCTTCCATTTCCTCCCTCTCCCTCTCCCTCTCTTTCTCTCTCTCTCCCTCCCTCCCCCTCCCTCTCCTATTTCCTCCCTCTCGCTCTCGCTCTCCCTCTCTTTCTCTTTCTCACCCTCCCTCTCCCTCTCTCATTTCCTCCCCCTCCCCCTCCCTCTCCCTCTCTTTCTCTATCTCCCCCCTCTCTTTCTCTTTCTCCCCCTCCCTCTCCCTCTCCCTCTCCCTCTCCCTCTCTTTCTCTCTCATTTCCTTTCCCTCTCTCAATATACACAAATTAAACCCTAAACAAGTAAAAGAGAGAGAGAATGGACTCACCGTAAAGATTTGCAGGAGGGTTTGACAGCTCCTCTTTGCGACGGCGGCTCCTCCTCTCCTTCGCAAGCGGTAGCGACGACGGCGCGGCAACAAGCCTTCTTCCTCTCCCTCTCTCACCCTCTATGCAAAACGGTCGCTCTCTCTCTCTCTCTCGCTCTCCCTCTCGAAATGTTTCACAAATGCGGGAAATGAAACGCGCTCGGGTTTCGGCCCGCTTTTTTTCTCTGTGGGGCGTCGCTATTAGCGACACTAATAGCGATGCAAATAGCAACGCCACTATTCTTGCATCGCTACCCGCCATCACTATTCCTTTGTTTCCTTGTAGTGCAATGGATTTGGATACCAAAACCCCCTACTAAACCTCATCAATCAGCTGAAGGCCAGACTGTATCAAGAGCAAAGAAGCACAGGAGGAAATATTAACGAAAAGCCAAGTCTCGAGTCAAAAACATTGGAGTGACCGAGCCCCTCATGATCGAAATCAAGAAACTAAATGGGACTATGCGAAGGGTAGATCCTCAGCCTAGCGTGCTTGATGAGTAGATATTAGATGTAATCGTTGAGGATAAGAAAAAGCCACTAGTGCCTAAGGAGCCTTTGATTTCCCAAGAGGATAACAGGTAACATAGGCACAACATTTCTCATGGCAAGGTTAAATGCTCAACAAAGCAAATGGCAAAATGATCTAACAGCCATGAGTAAATCTTCCAGCTAGTGTCAAAGCCATGTAGGAGTCCCAAGTCTCCTACACCCTCTTTTCCAAAATGGACACAGGAAGCACAACAATAGTCGTTGAGTGCAGCTGCTCAATCCCAATCTGTATCTCCATCTAAGCTTTTAAATGACGAAGAGGTGGGACATGACATCACCCGTAGCTCTCGGCCCAAGGATATGCCTATGCAATCTAATGTGACTAGATCAACTAAGACTTGATCTCGAACGAATCTTGGTGGGCTTGCAGGATGATAAAGGATAAGAATTCAGAGTTGAGTGTCAATGAAGAGCGTGTCAAGATTGTGGGAGAGAAGGAAGGAGTCTCACTTGTAGCTTTCTTGCTTGCACAATGGGGGAATAAACACAAGGGTGGAGGCTAAAAACAGTTTTCTTATTTGTAGTTGTGTAAGCTAAAAGAACTCTCATACAAAGAAATAGAAGAACCCTATATATGGGTCTCAAACCAAACTCAAATAACTAAGGTGGCATACTAACTGAGCCACGAACTAGAGTAGATAAGGATAGCTATCATGTAGCTACTATTCATGGGCGGTATACCAACCGCGTCTGCAACTGACAAGTCGGTGACATAAATACACAATGGTCACCCTGGCGTATCATGAGTGAAGCTCGATATCTCAACACTCCCCCTCGAGCTCAATCCCAATTCCTACACACCAAGCAGGTCTCTGAACTTGCGCAGCTTCTCTGCGCCCAATGCCTTCATAAATATGTCAGCTACCTGATCCTCTGTGCTGACATAAACTAGATCAATAAGACCTAGTAAAACCCTCTCCCGCACATAGTGATAATGCACCTCAATGTGCTTTGTTCTAGCATGATAGACTGGGTTATTTGCCAAGTGTATACTACTCATGTTGTCACAATAAATGACAACTGGCCCATCTGTAGACTGATGTATATCATAGAGTAGCTTATGCAACCAAGCTACCTCACATGCAGCCATTGCTGCACCCCTGTACTCAGCCTCTGTGCTCAACAAGGCAACTGTAGGCTGTTTCTTGCTGCTCCAAGTGACTGCAGCACTCCCAAAAGAGAACACATATCCACTAGTAGATCGTCTATCAGAAATGCTACCAGCCCAATCAGCATCAGTGTATCCATGCAACTATATCTGAACCCCAGTCTCATAAAATAGTCCATACTGCAATGTGGACTTCACATACCTGAGTATGCGTCTAGCCGCATCCAAATGCGGTTTCCTTGGAGCCTGCATAAACTGACTTACCAATCCAACAGCATAGCTCAAATCTGGCCTGGTAATAGTCATATAAATCAAGCTTCCTACTATGCGTCTGTACATAGTAGGGTCTTCCAGAAGCTCACCTGAATCTGCGCTCAGCTTCACATTCTGCTCCAAAGGAACTGAAATAGGCTTACAGCCTGTCATCCCATATTTGGACAGCATGTCCAATCCATACTGCCTCTGCAAGAGCTGTATCCCACTTGGTGATCTAATCACCTCAATGCCCAAGAAATAACGCAGCTCTCCCAAATCCTTCATCTCAAACTTCTGCTTCAATAGCATTTTCACATGAAGGATATCTTCATCACTGTCACCTGTCATAATCAAATCATCAACATAAATGACAAGTAGCATAATACCTTTCTTTGTTTTTCTCACATAAAGTGAGAAATCTGCCTTGGAAATCTGAAAGCCAATAGTGACAAGATACTGTCCTATCTTGTCAGACTATGCTCTAGGTGCTTGCTTCAAGCCATACAAGGCTTTCTTCAACCTGCAAACAAACTCAGGATGAACATCATGCACATAACCTGGTGGCTGCTCCATATAGACCTCTTCTTGCAAATCACCATGCAAGAAGGCATTCTTTACATCCATGTGATGTAAAGACCATCCCTTTGATGCAGCCATAGCAATGACTGCTCTTACGGTTGCCATCCTTGCAACCGGACTGAATGTTTCTTCATAGTCAATGCCATATGTTTGTGCATACCCCTTGACCACTAATCTTGCCTTGTATATGTTCACAGAACCATCTGCATTGTGCTTCACCTTATAAACCCACTTACAGCCAATTGCATTCTTACCTTTAGGCAAAGGTACCAATTCCCATGTAGCATTTGCTTCCAAGGCATCCATTTCTTCATCCATGGCTTTCTCCCATTTTTCTTTTCCCATGGCTTGCTCAAAAGAAGTGGGTTCTGGTTCCTGTATCACCTTGACCATATATGCATAGTGAATGGCTATAAATCCATCATATTTCAGCCTATCCACAGGATACCTAACTCTGGTAGACCTGCGCAAAGTGGGTTCACTCCCAGGTGCTCTCAAAACATCCCTGGTCTTCCTTACTCCAGGTGTAACAATAGAGGGGATACCCAACTCATCATCAATGCTCTGTTCTGAGCCACTGGATTCACCATCCACATAAGAGTGACCTGCATTCACATCAAACATGGGCTGATCAACCTTCTCTTTTCCTTTTCGTGATACCTGCATACCACTATCTGCATTGCTTTGAGAAGATTCCCCTGATCTCAATCTGCCTGTCCATGGCGAAGAATGTGAACCACTGCTAGAGGACGCTCCAGGTCCACTAATATTTTGTGACTGCTGCTGGGAATTCTATGCAGCATTACCATTTTGTGCATCTACATCATTAATCACATTTACTGGTTTATACCAGCTACTCATCTCATTAAAAACAACATCTCTGCTCACTGTAAACTTACGAGTAGAAGGGTTATAGAATCTATACCCTTTTTGCTGCAGAGAGTAACCAATAAAGATGCACTTCTCAGCTTTCGGATCCAACTTGGATCTCAACTCATCTGGCACATGTACATAGGCAATGCAACCAAAAATTTTCAAATGAGAAATATCTGGTTTCCTACCAGTATACCTCTCCTCTGGAGTCATTCCATGTATTGATGCAGTGGGAGTCCTGTTCATTATGTAGACTGCTGTAGCAACTGCTTCAGCCCAATAAAAATCTGGCAGGTCTTTTTCATTGAGCATGGCACGAGATACCTCTCCAATATGCCTGTTTCTCCTTTCTGCAATTCCATTTTGTTGTGGGGTATGACTGCATGAATATTGCTGCTTTATGCCATGCTCCTTCAGGAACCTTGCAAACTCATTTGAGAGGTACTCTCCCCCTCCATCTGACCTTAGGCATTTTATCTGCAGGCCTGTTTCTTTTTCAACCATAGCTTTCAGAGTTTTAAAATGCCCAAAAACTTCACTTTTCTTTTTCATAAAATACACCCAAACTTTTCTGCTATAGTCATCAATAAAAGTGACAAAATAATGACAGCCTCCAAGAGATGCAGCTTTAGTAGTCCACACATCAGAGTGGATTAATTCCAATGGCTTCTCACTCTCTTGAACATGTCTAGGAAATGGTTTTCTTGCCTGTTTTCCAAACTGACAGGCTTCACATACCTTATGCATTTCTGCAACCGTGAATTTAGGCAATCCTGCAACAATATTTTGGGCCTGCATTGATTTAAGTCGCTGTACATTAACATGACCAATGCGTTTATGCCAGATATCAATATCTGCAACTACACCGGTCCCATGTGCAAACATTGCTGCACTCAATTCAAACATGTCTGCATCCAACGTAAACATTCTGCCCTTCTTCTTTCCTTTTGCTATCAAGCGACCTTTATTTTTCATATCCTCAACAAAGCATCCATGAGGATTAAATCTGACCTACAAGCCCTGTTCAACCATTTGACCAACAGAAACCAGATTCTTGGTGATATTCGGGACATGAAATACATCGGACAGGTATTTCTTTTTCCCATCCTGCATAGACAAGGGAATTTTTCCAATCTGCACAATAGGATGTGCAGTATCATCACCAGTCTCCACAAATCCTGGTTTTTCCATTTTCCTTGCATCCTCCATCCATTCTGCATGACCTGTCATGTGGTTTGATGCACCTGAGTCAACATACCATACATCATTGCTTTCTTCTGCACTTGTCACAGAATTGTTCATGTGCTGCACCATGAACAAATGCTCATTTCTGTCATCACCCTGTCTACTAGAAGATGCATAATTCCCTTGTTGCAGTTTTCCATTCATGATGTCATTCTGCTTTTTATAGCAGTCTTTAGCCATATGACCCATTTTACCACAGTAGTAGCATTCAACATTACTGTTTGCATTTTGGCCTCTTTGCCATCCACCACGACCTCTTTGGCTCCCCCTGCCTCTAGAGTTACCATGTCCTCCTCCATAGGACTGGTTTTCTTGAGTTTGCTGCATATTCTGATTTCTACCACGGCCTCCAAATCGGCCTCCTCTACCTCTGCCTCTACCTCTTCCAGCATTTGAGTAGAAGACAGCTTCTTTTGAAGTTCCTCCTGAAGAAGATGCACCACCATTTCTCTGTTTCTCAGAAATTAGAAGAGCAATCAACTCCTCAAAATCAGGAAATCTTTCACGAACTGAAATGGATGTCCGAAACTGTGCATAATCCTTTCCTAGACCATTCAAGGTCACATAAACTAAATCATCATCTTCCACTGGCGACCCAATGGAAGCAAGTGCATCTGCAATCTTCTTCACCTTCATGTGGTAGTCATTGATGCTCATATTTTCTCTTTGCACATTGTGCAACTCTTGCTTGAGCTGCATTTTCCTGGCTTGCGTATTTGTGCTATACATCTTTGACAGAGTATCCCATGCCTCCTTTGGCGTACTTGCATCCTGAATATGCACAATCATAGAGTCTGAAATGCTGATAGACAGCCAGTACATAACTTTCCTGGCTCTCTCATGCCATGCCTTGAATGCATGCATTTGCTGTTGATTGGGAACATCAGGAAGAACTGGTTCTTCTTCATTTCCTGCAACAAATTCCCAATATCCTTTTCCCATAAGGAAATTCGTCATTCTAAACTTCCATGCCTGGAAGTTGTTCTTGTCAAGCTTTTCAGTTACAATCTGTGAAAGAGAATCAGACGCCATTACAGAACACTGCGAAAAATTCTGTCACTGCAAAAACTCAGCTTCACCCTCACAAGGGCAAATCTACAAAAACTGACGAAAGTGGTATTTGACCACACAGTCACTTCCTAGTGACGATTTTGCATAAACAGGAACCAAGGATGATTCTGAAATTCCCAATGTCTCTGCGCACAAGCATACGATGCAATTTCTACAATAACTTTTCACGGACTTGTAGAACAGTGGTCGCACAGCATAAAACAGGGCTTTTTCCTGAGTGCGTGAACTTCCGCCTCCAAAACAGGCCCCGAAATGGCCTCAAATCAAAAAAACAGGGTCGCCGTGAGCTAAAGCTCTTGCCTGCAACATATACTGCCTTCTTGCTTCACCGCGAAGGGCGTCTCAACCTGAGACAATGCACTCTTGCAATTTCCGGCTGTGCTACCTGCAGAGATCTGCTCCCAAAACAGAAAATGAAAGCAACACTGCTCCTCTTACCAGAACACCGCGAGCTTGGCTTGCTTTCTTGAGCTCCTTACCACAAACAAGGCTCTGATACCATGTCAAGATTGTGGGAGAGAAGGAAGGAGTCTCACTTGTAGCTTTCTTGCTTGCACAATGGGGGAATACACACAAGGGTGGAGGCTGAAAACAGTTTTCATCTTCTTAGTTGTGTAAGCCAAAAGAACTCTCATACAAAGAAATAGAAGAACCCTATATATGGGTCTCAAACCAAACTCAAATAACTAAGGTGGCATACTAACTGAGCCACGAACTAGAGTAGATAAGGATAGCTATCATGTAGCTATTATTCATGGGCGGTGTACCAACCGCGTCTGCAACTGACAAGTCGGTGACATAAATACACAACGGTCACCCTGGCGTATCATGAGTGGAGCTCGATATCTCAACAGAGCGAACGACACTTTTGTTGGAGTCTTCAATACATGCAATTGAAAACCTCTCATATGTGGTCTCTCCCTTGAGATAGTGCTAGTCTTTTTATTGTGCACAAGACGTGGTTCGATTAGTTTGGGAGACATGTCAAACTCTAAGCAATATGAGAGTATTGTCCTGCACTTGAGGACCCACCCGGCCCGTCGCCCATCCCCCTTCTCCCCCCAACCCAACTAACCTAACCCCCCCCGCCCAACTAAACCCAACCCCACCCCACTACACCCCACCCCCCATTAAACTAAACCCCCCTTTTCCCCTAACCAACCCCCATTACCACAAACCCCCCTCCCCCTTCCATTCCCCCTCACCTCCATCCTTTAAGCTCCCCTTCCCACCTAATCCCACCCGCCCCTAAAATAAAACCCTCCTCCTAGCCCTCATTCCCCCTTTCTTTTGCCCCCTCTACCTGTGTTTCCCTTCCCCTCTCCCTTTGTGTTGGTGCACTTGTTTATGGACGTTTGTGTGCAGTCGTGCGAGACTCCATCTCGTGTTAGTGTGCATGGCTTTGTGCGTGCATCCATGCGGTTTGTGGAGCGGGTATTCTTGCACGAGGACGTGCATCAGACTCATTCGTGGGTGTGTGCATATGTTGTTTACACGCAGTCGAGTACCCATTTTTCATTTCAAAACTGTAAAAAACCACTAAAAACACATAAACATCGAAAAAATAATTAAATTTTCTAAAAATTCATTAAAATTTGCATAAAAATAGCGAAAACTTCATTTAACCAAATAGACACTTTTTGAATTATTTTTCAAAGCTGATATTCTACAAATAAATTGCAAACAATTCAAATACTTCCAAAACTCATTTAAAATCCATTAAAATTTGGTAAAAAATGGTTATAAATAAATAAAAATAAAAAAATCTCTAAAATTTTTTCATCCACCTTTTACTTTAATTCTAATTTTTTTCCAAAGCTAAGCATGCTTTATAAAATGGTCACATTTCTATTTTTGGGCAAAATTCTTGAAAAAACACATGTTAAATGCTAAACATAAACGAAAAAATGTTGGAAAAATCTAGTATTGTCTTGCCAAAAATCTCAACAAACACCACATGTTTATTATTATTATTATTATTATTATTATTTAATGAGATGTTGTTTTGGTTTTTTCTGAGCTTATCATGTTCAAATATTTTTCAATTTTGTTGGCTTTTCTCTTTTGAGATTCATTTGCATTGTGGGACTGATACGTGTGCATTCAGTATCCTTGCACACACAGACACTCAGGTAATTCTTTTTTCCCTTCTCGTTTATTTTTTCTACTACCCTAAAATTCACATATTAATTTCTAAAATAAATCTTAATCACCACCATGGCACGCACATCTGCACTAAATACACCTTCTTTTTAATTAAATAAAAATCAACTAGCCATTCACTTTGCACGTGCTATGTGCATTTCAGAGGCACCTTAATTTTCAATAAAATGAACCAATCATCACAAAAATGCACGCATTAAAAAAAAGCGCTTCAGATACATTAAATTATTAATTAATGAATCTACATTTAGAGACCCAGTCTGGATATCAAAGACCGGGATCCGTTAAAAGCACAACTTCACCTTAATAAATTGTAAATAACAATTTAAAAATGAATCATCATTTTCTTATTAAGGTTTACAATCTAATAAAAGTTCATCCATTTTTAATCATTTATTAAAATGAACCCTTCACGAAAATCATTCCCCTCACTGCACTTTCTTTTTTCCCTTTTCAATAAATACGCTTCACGAGATGGGCACGTGTAGTCTTCAGAATGGTCTTTCTCATCACTGATGGTCAATGGTGTTCTGGTTATGATGTGTGTGTCTATTGATTTGGTTGATTTATACGGTTAAGGGTATGGTTTGAATTCATTTTATTTGCCTAATACGGGGTCTCAGGTGTGTGTCTGTTGTATAGCATGAAGCTTTCGATCACATATGTCTAGAGGTCATGTTGAATTTTTTCTAGGATGTGCCTTGCTTGGGGATAGTTGGTCGAGTCTCATTTCAAAAACTTGGTTGATATCTTATCTTTTGATCTTTTTTGCTAGTTTTACATGCATCTCTTTTGTTTGTGAGTTGTGTTGTGTGTTTACTATCTGAATGGCACCTCATACGCCTCCTCCTGTTTAGTACATCCCATTGATCAGTAGGGAATATTTTTCCCTGTTGACTTTTGAGCCTATTGCGAAAGATGGCCTTGCATCTTTTGTGTGGCTGATTCTCTCCGTTTGATTCCAGATGATCCAACCCTTTGTGATGAGTTTCTCGCGTCATATAGTAAGAAATTGGGCTTAGTTTGTGGTACTTCCATGGTCCTGACACCTAGAGGGTTAGGGAAGGCTTTGTCCTTTCCCTACAAAGGGGAACTCTTTGTCACAGCCAGACAGTTATTCTCCAATGAAGACATCCTCAAGCCATTACAGAAGCACACTAAAGAGATCCTCAATGTCAAGAAGGTGATTAACACTTCAGGAGTGTCTTTCTCAATGATCAGTGATCCTTTCAGGAAGCTAGTTTGCTAATTCCTTCAGGACAGGGTTTATGCCTGCCAAGATACCATCTCACTCCTTGTCCAATAAGCTTTTCACAGCTTCTAGGATGGTTTTGAAAGGGGTTCCCATTGACTAGAGCACTTATCTTCTTACGAAGATGGACCAACATTTTGTCAAGGTGACTAGAGGGAATGTTACCAATGTAACCTTTGGCTCATATTTATATGCTTTTCTAGCATATTCAGGCCTTAACAAGGGTGTTTTATCTCCTCCTCCATCTGATCCAGTCCCTCCCCCTCCACCTTCAGAAGATTCAAAACCCATTGACATAGAGGATATCGATTCCCCTCCTCCACTGATCATTCAGTGGTGGAAGCACTTGAAGCGGGTAGCAAAGACAATTCCACCAGTCATTCCTTCAGTGTCAGTTTCTACTACCTTTGGAAGTGAACTTCCTGCCTACCTCACATGCAACAATTTATTCAGGGCATATCGAGAGGGTTCTTTGGATATATCAGTTTCTTCGCTGAACCGCTTAGTGATAGGGGATGCCATTCGTTTCCTTTGTAAAGACATCCAGAATTCTATTGAACTCTCAAACAGCTTGTGCTCAACAGTTATATTCTTCTTTTTATGAAGAATTGATGCAATCCAAAAACCATATGAATAAGGCAACCACCAAGCTAGCCTCTACCAAAGACACTCTTTCCGATCTGTTTAAGCAGATGGAGTAGCAAACCAAAATGATTGAGACCCGGAGAGAAGAAATATCTTCTTTGAAAAATCACTTTAGCAGAAGCTTAGTCAGAGGTCACCCAAGTTTCTGAAGAGAAAGAGAAAATGTCCAAAGAAGCTCAAGAGTTCAAGACTCTTCTGGATACGAAATTGTTAGACTTGTAGATTGCTCATAATACATTGGAATCCTAAGCCTCCCAGATTAAACAGTTGAAGGACCAACTAGCACAGTCACGATCCATTCCTCCAAGTCCCAGTGTTCCCATGACTCCTTCTATGTCTCAGCAGGACTCTTCAACAGAATGCCACTTTATGTCCTTTATTTTAGGCCAAGGTTGAGCAATTGCAGTCTAAAATGGATATCTTACGGACTACTTTTGAGCAGTTTATGAAGTTTGTTCCTCCCGCCGACTCTTTCTTTGTTCATTATCAACAACAAAAGGTGGCCTTTTATGTTAAACTTTCAACCATGGATTTATCTCCTCCAGAGGATAGCTGGAGTGGAACCTGGTCTGCGGATCTGTTGTTTAAAGTGGTCAGGATGGTGTTTGAGGATTCGGTAGTCCCAGATTCAATATTGATGTCCTATATGTACCTCAGAAGTGACTTGTTAATTCCAGATGATGAAGACCTCTCTTAGTATGTTGGAGATGTAGTCTCGCAAGCAATACTCTATGTACATCAATTGGAGCTTCAGATTGATGAAATGTTTCAAAAGTATTCTTCTCGAGTAGCTGACTATCCAGAGGATTCTTGGCATCCTATGTTGGATTCTATGATTTTAAATCAAAGACAGTTAAAGGCTTTGTCTCATGTGCAAAATGTTAACCAATTGAGGGTGGATTTGATATCCTATCTTTCCAAGCAACCTCCTTTTGATCCTTTATTTTTTGAAGCCTATGCTAGACGTTCTGCCTTAGAACCATCAGTTCCATCTTTGACCTACTATCAACAAATGGCTCATAGGTATGATGCTTATTTGTCTCTTTTCCAAAATACCCCACATGTCATTTTACCCCTTCTATTGCAACCTAAAGATGCACCCCATATTCCTATTTTTACGCAATGTCCTTTCATCATTGATCGGGTATTTTCTCCCCTTCTTCCTTGTCCTCCCCCATCTTTTCATTTCATGTCCATGTTGCCACCACATTTACTTACTCCCTTTCTTTCTGATATTGCTAAATTGCTGGATTCTCCTACCTTATTTTATTATTCTTTTTATGATTTCCCTTATCCCTCTCTTCATCCTTTATCCCTTATTCCATTCCCATCTCCTTCATCTTTTATCCAGACTCCCCCTCAGTTGGTTACATAATATGAAGGTTTTGATCAAACAATCGTGAGAAGAAGAAGCTGGATTGTTGGAGATTCTTTGATGGGACCCCAAATGAATTGGCCGGTGATTCCAGGAGAATGGAAGATTGCAAATCAAGCCTTTCACAACTATTTATGTTTTTCTTAGCTTCATTCTCAATATTTGGATCCATCAGTGAGACTAACTGCTCATTTTTCGTGGTATCTAGCCTTTATGCAAAATCAAGTGCCAACAAAGTTATGTTTGGATGTCAATGTGGATATAAATACCCATCAGTTGGATGTGCTTTATTTTCATGCTTTGTGCTTGCCAAGCAGATTTGTTATCCTACTGGAGAGAATATTTTGTTTTAATCATTAAAAGGGATCATCTTCATTGATCCGTTCTCCTTTGTAACTTTGGTGCTTGATTAGAATACATCTATCTACCTTTTTCCTTCTAAAGAGGTGCCATTTAAATATTGTTTGTGTAAGTTGGTGTGAGTTGTGATATGTGTATATTTTTTATCTTTGTTGAATGGAGCTGAAGTTGAAGCTGGCGTGATGACGACGATACTGGATTCAAAGCTAGCAGAAGATGATGTTGATTTCAAGAAAACTCTTATATCCTTTATGAGTTTGTGTTGCTATCAATTTTTTTAAAAAAATTGAAATAATATCCACAAGGGTGTTTTCCTTTCGTTGTAGTCTTATCAGATATATAGGTTACTTGTTGGGGTCGTGGTTGGGTGATTATTGAAGATACTAAAGAAGATTGAATTGAGCTCTTTATTGACCTTATATTCTTCTTTTCCGTAGGTCGCGAGGATGCTTCCTTTCTAAGTGTGGGAATATGTTGAATGCTAAAATGAAGGCTAGAATTTTTGGTTGATTTTTGTTGTTTTTTAGGCCTAAACGGTTGCTTTTTTATGAATTTTGAGTGATGTTTGGTTGTTTTCAAAGTGTTTGAAAGATATTTTTTGGATGATATTGACTATATTTTGGATGGTCATGTTGATTCTTAGTAGAAATATGAGGCTCTGTGATGTTCTGATAGGTTCTATTGAGGTTCTGATACCTTTTGTTTAGCTTTTGTTTTGTTCTGATTTTCTTCTATATGAAGCATGGATTGATGATTGATGAAGGTTGAGGTCTTTTGAAAGCTTATTGAATAGTTTTGATAGTTTGGGTTGGTTTTAGTATGAGTTATGAGGTTCTGATATTCTCTGAGATCTTCTGTTAACCCTCTGTAGACCTTTTATAGAGCCTCTATTCCTACTCTATTCCTGTTGTGTTCTGTTCTGTAGATCTTCTATAAGTGTTCTGTGGAATGTATGTGTGACTTTGGAAAAGTTTTATAACTTTTAGAAAGGATGAATCTAAGTTCAAAGAGCTAAAAAAATGGAAGAAGTAGCTGCTAAAGACTGAAATGAAGTGACAGTAGTGAGCTATGAAGAGACACCGTAGTGGCTCTAATGACCTTTCATATCAGACACACCTTTTAGAAAGGGCATCCACGACTTAAGAAGGATTATTGAGAGTGATTATTGATTATTTTAGTGAGGAGATGATGTACTATTGATTGAGAGAGAGAGAGAGAGAGAGAGAGTCAGAGATTGCCAATTCTATCAAAATAATGTATCTATCTATGAGAGATTGAGAGAAAGAACTATGAAGACAATGAAGATGAATCATATGTGATTATTTCCATTCAAAAGTGGTGTATTCTTTCTTGTTTCTTTTTCTATTGATGAATTATATGAAGATGTTGAAGATTATGGTTGATTCTATGAAATCCGTGGGAGATATCTACTATGATACTGTGTGAACATTTGTTCTTTTCCTTGTTGTGGTTCTCAAAAGAATGAAACAAAAGATCTAAAGGGGATTGATCCCACAATGTGTCAACATCACATCGACCTAGAGGCTGATGCCAGGCATGTGAGGCAAAGACAAAGGTGTATGAATCCAAATTAATCCACCCTCATTAAAGCCAAATTACTGAAGCTCCTTGAAGCTGAGTTTATCTATTCAGTGGTCAATATTTGTTGAGTGTTGAAATGACTTGTTTTTTGGCTGATTTTTGTTGTTTTTGAGAGCTGAATGGTTGATTTTATGAGATGATTGATTGGTTTAAAAGTGGTTTGAGAGTGTTTTGGATTATATTGATTGTGTTTTGGAAGTTCATGATGTTTGTTAATGGTTATGTGATGTTCTGATAGGTTCTGATTGGTTCTGTATACCTTCTGTTTTGTTCTGTTTTGGTCTGTTTTGTTCTGATTGTTTTCTATAAGGAGGGATGGAGTATTGATTGATGAAGATTGAGATCTTGTGAAAGTTTATTGAATGGTTTGTGAGAGTTTGGAATGGTTTGAGTATGAGTTATGTGGTTTTGACGACCTTCTGTAACCTTCTGTAGGTCTTCTGTAGAGCCTCTGTTTCTGTTCTATTCTGTTCTGTACTGTAGTTGTTCTGGTACTGTTCTGTGACTGTTCTGTATGCTTCTGTATGTGTTCTGATAGATGAGAGTGTAGCTTGGGAAAGTTTTTTAGCCTTGGAAAGAGGTGAATACAAGTGCAAAAGAGCTGAAAGAAGTGAAAGAAGTAGCTGCTGAAGACTCGAGTGAAGACTAGAGTGAAGTGACAGTAGTGAGCTATGAAAGGACACTGTAGTGGCTCTGGTGACTCTTCATATCAGACATACCTCTTGGGAGGGGTATCCACGACCTAAGAACGATTATTGAGAGTGATTTTGAGAGATTGTAGTGAGGATATGATGTATTATTGATAGAGAGAGAGAGAGAGAGAGAGTCAGAGATAGCCAATTCTACTAAAACAGAGTGATTGTATATGAGAGATTGAGAGAGAAGACTATGGAGATATTGAAGATGAATACTATGTGATGTATTTCCATTCAAAGATGGTGTATTCCTTTGCTTTCTTTGTTCTATTGATGGATTTTGTGAAGATATTGAAGAATATGGTTGATTCTATCAAATCCGTGGGAGATCTACATGATGCTGTATGAAGATTTGTTGTGCCTGGTGTTCTTTTCTTCATTGTGATCATATGAAACATAATAAACAAGCTTGTTGATGTTACAAGATAGATTTTCTTGCAAGAGAATTCCCTTTTCCTTTGTGTTCCTCTTGGGGCTCCATGTTTTTGGTGCGCAGCCGGGGAACCTTGCCATCAACAAGCACCAGAAGAGGTGGAAAATGAAGGAAATGGCATTGCCAAGAAGAGAAGAATTCAATGGATGTTTGTAAAGTTCCTTCTTCCACTGAAGAGTTGGAATTCCTCATAATCAAAGCCACTTTCCACAAGAAGTTCATCCCACAATGGCGGAAACACATCACCATCATGATGCATGCTCTATGTGGTGGACAGTGTCCTCTTTCTGTTGAAGCAGCAGAAACTTGCATCTTGGTGGCAAACTGTTTGGGAACAAACTGAAGAGCAGAAACAGAGAGAATGACCATCCATGGAAGATTTGGCATTCATTGAGAAGTTTCCAGACAACATCAAGTGGGAGATTGTGAAGAAGCTTCAAGAGTCTTGGTCTGTAGAGGTTCACAAAGACAAGAAGGAAAAGAGTTGGAATTTGTTCGTGGATGCTCAACAGTAAGATACATGGGATGCTTGGTGTACTGATAATCTTCTGTTTGTTCAATTGGAAACCCACTGGAAGTTGGTAGACAGAGTGTTTTTCACAACATACACTATTGAAACCATCAGAAGCTGGCACTATTATGATGATGGTACCACCACAATGCTCAGATGTATGCATTTTGACACCTTCAGAACCGAATACCTTCCTCTATGCAGTGGAATGAAAGCAGAATTCAGGGACGTTGAAAAGAAAGAAGTAGAAGAAATGTTGGCAAGAGAGTCCTCCAGAGATTGAAGCCTTTTGTTAACCCTCTGTGGAGCACTAATAACATAGTGGAGCCAACCCCCTAATGAATGACGCAATAAAGAGGCAAGCGTTAGAACGAGTCCAGAGGTACGTGAGAAGAGAGAAAGCAAAAATCAAGGCTGAGAACGAGCTCGCAGCAGAAGCTGCCTTTGACGCCCTTGCAGAACTCTTTACAGAAGTCCCAATGGCACATCAAGCCCTTCCTCCTCCTGCTGGAGGTCCACTTCCAAGCCAGATCCATCCTGGAAATATTGATGACAGGCCAGCGAATATAGTCCCATTGCCAGTTTTTAAGGGAGAGTACAATGAAGACCCCGATCTTCATGTGGCAGAGTATATAGTAGCGTGTGTGGCTAACAATGCCAGAACCCCTGAGCATTGGTTGGCAATATTCCCCGCCACTTTCAAGGGCGCGGCGTTTCAGTGGTATGAGAGACAAGCAACAGGAACTTTTGGCACATGGGACGACCTGAAGTTGGCCTTCCTCACTAAATTCAGGCGTGAAGGTTTTGAAGAGCGGATGCGAGAGGAATTTATGAACCTAAGTCAGTCCTTTGGAGAAAGAGTAGAAGCTTATGTCTCACGAATGGAATCCATCCTGAAGAGATGGACTAACCATAATCTAGATGATGGCATTCAGAAGGGAGTGTTTCTCAAAGGATTACAACCAGAAATCCGTAAGTTTGTGGAGCTGCAAAGACCAGCCACCCTGCAAGCTGCAACAGAAGGTGCAAGACTGTACGATGAATAGGAAGCTAGATTAGCAACGAATACAAGAAGAGGAGTCCTACCTCCTCTGATGCTAGGAATGATGTACCCACCAAATGCAGTCCCGGGGACTGTCCCCTACCCTTACCAACAGATGCCCCCAGTATCACAGTACAGTGCATCAAATCCACAGAGGCCACAATCCATGCCTCAAATGATGGTTCAACCACAACAACAATGGTCCCAACCAATTTCCTCAATGCCAAATCAATAGAGCAACAGTGGAATCCTACCAACTGGAGTCAACAGCCAACAGTTCAAACAGGAGCTCTGAATCAGAATTAGAACAGAGATCCCTCTGCACCAGCCCAACCTGTTTATGCAGTGATTACAGAGACTCCTCAAAACCCTCCTGCCAGTGCCTCAAGAGGAGAAAGCTTGAAGGACTACTTATCCAACAGTTGCAAACATCAAAAAGGAGTTGATGGATGTGATTACAGAGCAGCTACGGACGCTGAAAGTGAACACCGCTAGCATATCCAACGTTGCAGGATCAGGAAGAGATGTGATGCGGTCAAATACTTGGTGTGGTAAGTGTCATCAAGCAGGCCATTTAGCCACTGAATGTACACGAAAACCAACCATTCCTGGAGCCTTCTGTTCCTACTGTTTGCGGAAGAACCATATAGAGGACATTTGCTCTCTGAAGGAGATGCATGATAGGAGAAGGAAGGAAGAAGACGCAAGATTCAACTTGCTGGAATCCAAAATGACAACACAGGATATTGGACCCAAGCCTAGAGAATTTGGTCCTAATTTCGGACCCAGAAGATTTTCTTCTCAAAGTTACAGAGGAAGACAGTCTGGCGGTGGTCAGAGAACAAAAGTGGAGTGTTATAGATGCGGAGAAAAGGGACACATCTCACCAAATTGTCCAAATCCTAGAAGGTCAGTGGATTACAAGCCCTTATGCAGTCGATGCAAAGGAGAAGGCCACACTGCAAAAGACTGACCAAGCCCAGCCCCAGTGAAAAACAGTCCTACTGATAGTCCGGCCAAGGCCCAAGAGCCTACCTCCAATTTAGTGGAATTGGAAGTTACTGCCATCACTCGTACAAAGCAGAAGGAACCACCTATCCAGAAAGAAAATAACCCTCCTGCCAGAACAGTGAAGTTCAATCTTCCACCAGAAGAACAGAACAGAACAGAGCTTGACAGTGCCATACAGAGCCCTACAGTGCCACAGAGAGTTACAGAGACAGTTACAGAGACAGGACCAGAGGTCCAGGAGACAGAAGAGGAGGAAGTACCACAAATGACAGAAGAAGCTCCTGTAATTCCTCTGTTGGAAGAAAGAGGGAAAATAAAAATGGGTGTTGCCCCATTTCCTAACCGGTTAGAGAAGCCAGTGGATCCTATTAAGGAATATGATCTGGTTAGAGATCTAGATACCTTTAAACCAAACCTCACATTTCGACAATTATTGATGTTGTCTCCCAGTTGCCGGAAAAGGTTCAAAAGTATATTGACAAGAAGATGTGGTTTAAGGATTGCTCCCTCAACAGCGACAAAGTCCAACAACGCTCCAGAGCCTGTCAAAGAAGTGGACGTGGCTAATGCCTTCCTAGATCCGGGTACTCCAGAGACTGGCGTGTGGATAGAAGGCTGCTTCATTGCAAATGCACTGATTGATGGTGGTTCATCAGTGAACATTATGACGGATGTGACAATGAAGGATCTAGGCTTACAAGGTGTGTGTTAACCCCAACATGAAGAGAGCGAAAGAAAGTGGAAAAGACGCAGGGCAAAGGCGGAAAAAAGGTAACCCGACGAAAGGAAAAGAAGGAGAAAAGGCCAAAAGCGCAAGGACAACCGTTAAAGGCCAAGGCAACCACGAAAAGGGAAAGGCGCATAAAAAGCGCACCCTAAAATCTTGTAAAAGAGTGCCGGGCTCTCACCCGTGCTATTTGTAAATATAGAAGGGTAGTGAAAAGGAAGCAAGGAAGATAAAAGGACAATGGAAAACAGGGCCTGGGCTATGACCGGCCAAGTAAAAAAGGGAAAAAGGGAATGACCGCCCAAAAGGGAAGTAGGGTTTTGTATATAAAGTTGAAAAGTGAATGAAGAGCTCATTCTTTGGTGTGGCAAAACTATTCTTCTTCTTCCTCCCTTCTTCTCTCCTTCTTGCTTGTGTATGCTCTTGAGAGAGGGAGTGTGAGAGTGTGAGGGAGTGAGTGTGTGAGAGAGTGAGCAATCAAGAGGGTGAAGCTCTCCACCATCTCCTCTCCCCTTCTCCTCTTCTCTTTTCTTCTCTTCGCTTGCGCGCGCGGCTATGGAGGATGAGGCTTGGAGATAGAGGAGGCTTGAGGATGCTTGAACTAGCATCAAGAATCGTGGAGCTACCGAAGTGTGAGAGAGAGGAGGGTACTCGATCAAGCATCAAGGTAAGTTCACTGCATTCGTAGGATCGACGGCGCGTCGGCTAGGTGAGAGATAGCCATGAGAGCTCGCTTGGAACGCTTGAAACAATAAGCGGTCCGTGGGTCTTGGCGGTTGAGCGAAAGCTCCCACAGTGTGCAACCAACCCAATGGCTCATCAGACTGGCGGATCAGAGCAGAATCAAGCCTTTGGGCATTCTCCCATATGTGAAGACTACAGTGGCTGGAAAAGATTATTGGCTAACCTATCTGGTGGTGAAGCCAAACTCTTATGGTACATCCTATCCTCTGTTAATAGGCAGACCATGGCTTTTTGAAGCCCGAGCAAGGACGGATTGGTTCAAAGGAACCTTGACCTTGGGTAGAGGACCCAACAAAGTGGTGCTGAAACTGTATGGTTCTTAAAAAGGACATGGATCCACCTCCTTGGAATTATCTTCTGACTCCCCTAATGAGGCTATAGATGGAACATCAGCAAACGAAGATGCTGTCAAACATATCCTTCTCAAGAAAATAGTGGCACGTTCCTTAACAGTTCCAAAAGATGCAAAGTCATTATCAATGGGTGAATACTTCCTGTGTGAACCAGGAATGACTTCTGAAATCACTTCTGACAATGAGATAGAAGCATGGATGTACTGCTCTCCCTGTTACATGGCCATAGCAGAAGCCGAGACAGAGGTAGAAGATGAAATAGAGAACTTGTTCTTCTCTTACAGAGCTCCTACAGAGATAGAGACAGAAGTAGAGACAGAAGCAGAAGCAGAAGCAGAAACAGAAACAGAGACAGAAGAGGATGGATATGATATGGAAGAAGAAGGTTATGAAAGTGAACCAGAAGAATCTATCCCACCAGAAGAGGATACATTTGAAGAAGAAGGTCCAGAAGCATCAGAAGCAGACGAGCTCATGCTATGGGACAGAATGGCGATGGTACCATTTGGTCTGGTAAATGGATCTTCTTGTATGCAAAATCTTTATAAGAAATGGGTTAAGAAGAACAAGCCGTCTTTCAACAGTGGCTCATGCCGTCCTCACCCATCCTTGCCAAAGAAAGATGATAATGATACACCCTGCCAACAAGCACCAGTCCCACAAACCCAACAGAAATCAGAGGGTCCCTATTATGTGACATTCCTGGATGTGTCATCAGAAGATGAGCCTTCAAGCAAAGAGGTAATTAATTTTGAAACCAAACCCGAAACGGCTCTAATCCCATTCCAACATCTCAAGGAGCAAATTAAGTCTCCACCAAAAGAAGAAGTTGGTTCTAGTGGGACATCAGAAGAGGACACCACTCCCTTGAAGGAGTCGGATTTGTATCCAGAAGCAGTCCGTGGGACCTTCATCCGTGAAGTAGAAGGTGAAAGGTAGTTAACCTTTGTGGATGCAGATGGCATTGAACGCCACTTGAAGGTGGGTAGCAGTCTCCCAGAAGAGGAGTTTTCAACCTTGTACAACTTGTTGAAAGAAAATTTGGACGTGTTTGCATGGTCCTATAAAGACCTAAAGGGGATTGATCCCACAATATGTCAACATCATATTGACTTGGAACCTGATGCCAAGCCCGTATGGCAACGACAGAGGCGAATGAACCCGAATTATTCCACATTGGTGAAAGCGGAGCTGCTGAAGCTTCTGGAAGCCGAGTTCATCTATCCAGTGGCAAATAGTGAATGGGTTTTACCCATCGTGGTTGTACCCAAGAAGAATGGCAAATTGCGAATATGTGTGGATTTCCGTAAGTTGAATTCCAAGACGAAGAAGGATCACTTTCCTATCCCTTTCACAGACCAACTGTTGGACACAGTGGCAGGACATGAGCTTTATTCCCTTCTGGATGGATTCAGCGGATATAACCAAGTCCAAATCGCAGAAGAAGACCAGTCCAAAACAACCTTCACCACAGAATGGGAGACCTACGCTTACCAAGTAATGCCATTTGGGCTTTGCAATGCCCCTGCTACTTTCCAACGAGTCATGATGGCCGCATTTCAGAATCATCTGCACGACTTCATTGAGGTATATTTGGATGACTTTTGTGTCTATAGTTTGATCCGTGAACACTGGGAACACCTGGAACAATGCTTTGACCGATGCCGGGAGTATGGGATTTCCCTCAACCCCGACAAATGCATCTTTGGGGTCTCTTCCGGAGTTCTGTCGGGCCACATTGTCTCTGCACAAGGGATATCAACAGACCCTGCAAAGATTGAAAAGATTGGAGCTCTGACAGCACCCACCAACCTCAAACAGTTGAGGGGATTTCTAGGCCATGTGGGTTACTACAGAAGGTTCATAGCCCATTTCGCAACAAAGGCAACCTCCTTGCACAAGCTTCTGAGGAAAGATGCAGATTTTACTTGGATGGAAGAATGTGACAAAGCCTTCCACACTCTGAAGCAGTGTCTGATTGAGGCACCCATTCTGCAACCTCTTGATTGGACGAAGGAGTTCCATGTACACATTGATGCATCAATTGAAGGTTTAGGCACAGTTCTCTACCAGAAGGGTTCCTCGAAGCTGGATCAACCGATCTATTACGCAAGCCGAAAAGTCACTGATAGGGAATGGTACTACACAGTGACAGAGCTGGAGTGCTTGGCAATGGTGTTTGCCCTAGAGAAGTTCCGCCACTACCTCCTATCTACCCACTTTAAATTTTATGTGGATCATGAGGCCCTATCCTTCCTGATGAATAAAGCAGATGTGAAAGGATGAATGATGAGATGGCTCCTTCTATTTCAGGAGTTCGACTTTGAGGTGATTACTAAACCTGGTCGTTCCCATGTTCTGGCTGATCATCTGTCGCGTATTCCACAAACTGCCGACGAGAAGCAAGATGACCCAGACCTCCCTGATGATTCCCTATTCTTGGTAGAAACTGTAACTCCCTGGTATGCAGACATTGCCAATCTGCTGGCAACCCAACAGTACCCTCCTGGCATTTCTAGTCGGGAAAGGAAGAAGCTCATGTTAGAATCAGCCCCCTACACCCTGTTAGGCAGTGCACTGTATAAGAAAGGCAAAGATGAAGTGCTCAGAAGATGTGTTGCAGGAGATGAGATTGGGATTATTCTGAAGGCTTGCCATGACGAGCCATGTGGAGGTCACTTTGCAGGAGAAGCCACAGCCAGGAAGGCTCTGCTAGTAGGTTACTGGTGGCCTATCATTCATAAGGATGCCTATGATTACTGTAAAAGATGTGATGCTTGTCAGAGAATGGGGAAACCCACCAAGACAAGTGCCATGCCACTGCAACCTATCCTTCCCCTGAAGCCGTTTGAGAAGTGGGGCATCGACTTCATAGGTCCAATCGATCCTCCTACCAGAAGGAAGTAGAACCGATACATCCTCGTATGTACGGATTATGTCACAAAGTGGTGTGAAGCTAGAGCCCTAAAGCGGGACGATGGTAACAGCGTAGCCCTGTTCATGTACGAGAATATCATCACCTGTTTTGGCAGTCCCTTAGAGTTGGTAAGTGACAGAGGCACTCATTTCCTTAATAAAGTCATGGAAGAGTTGACAGAGTTGTATAAGATCCGCCATCGCAAGTCCACTCCTTATTACCCTAGAGCCAACGGCCAAGTCGAAGTCACCAATCGCATCCTCTGCTCGATTTTGACAAGAACGATTGCCGCACATCGTCGTGATTTAGATGATCGACTTACAGAGGCCCTCTGGGCATACAGAACCTCCCATAAAGCAGCAACAGGACAGACACCCTTCCAGCTGGTGTATGGTACAGAAGCTGTTTTCCCTGTTGAACTGGAATTACCCTCTTTGAGAGTGGCTAAGAAAGAGCGTTTGGGGGACGATGATTCACTACAACGCCGTCTCCTATACCTGGAATGTTTGGACGAAATTTGTAGGATGGCTCTACAGTGCATGGAAGCCACACAAGCTCGACGTAAAGCTTACCATGACAGTTTCATCAAGCACAAGGAGTTCAAAGAAGGTGATTTGGTCCTAGCCTATGATTCACGATTTGGCAAGTTTATTGGCAAGCTCCAACAGCGGTGGATGGGCCCCTATAAGGTACTTGCCATCAACCCTAATGGCTCTGTCCAAGTGCAGACCATTAATGCCTCTGATGATCCCTTCGTGATCAATGGATATCGCCTGAAGAAGTACTTCCCTCCTTGGGGATCTTGACAATCACGGTCACTTGATCTTTTCCCTCATTGGCACGGCACTGTACTTCTTATGATGCTACTTCTGATAGCCGTTCTTCAGTCACTTCTGATGAGATGGACGCAACCCTCTGTCCCCTCAACTCCACCTTCCAGCCTTGATCTCTTATCCTCTATTTTCCACCAGCGACAGTGGCGAGGTTGGTCTTGACAAATGGTCTTTCTACCATTCCCTTGCTTAATTAGAAAAAAAAAAGAAAGAAAGAAAGAAAGAAAAAAAAAACATATCGATCATGGGAGAAAAGGACTTAGGTCCCTGTCATGCCGACCTATTCTTTGAGAAAAGGTGGAAACACTCTCGGGAATAGGGAAAAACAAGAAAAAAAAAAGAAAAAAAAACTGTTATGAGAGAAAAAAAGGAAGCAATTCCCTGTCATAGCAGGCCTCGTTCCAAGAAAAGGTGGTAAACACCCTTGGGCGAGAAGCTAGCTGTGGAAAAGGTGGTAACACCCAGCAGTCCAGAAAGTGGATTCATCACTTGAAATTTCCAGGATCCAATTCCGAAGCTGCCTCCCTTGGTATGCTGTGTCCTGGGTCTCTCTGCAATGCGTTTACCTGTCCTCTAGCAGATATGTTCCTATCTAACACGACATTCGATTTGATGACTACCTCCCTGGGTACGCCTCTTCAACAACTGATGACGTGATCTTCATCGACAAACTCCTTGAATGACGTGAGCTTTCATCCTAACCGGATGGGGAAGTGAGTATGGGTTGCCCTCTGTAACTATCAACAACGAGTGAGACAGAGGGTGGGGCGGCCAGTCTTTTCCCTTCAACTCAAATGAGAGGTGAGAAGTGTGAATGAAGTGTTGCATGCACAGGATGGGCCTCTCAATGCACAAAGCACAATTTGTTTCTGTGCACTGCACCATAAGGCTCCTTGGCCTTCCTTCTCGCACCGTATGCCGGCACAGGGAGGGATGCACTGTTGCACCATCAAATGCGCACAAGGCATACAACCTTTGCATAAGTGATCGTGAGGATTACATCAATGGGTTTCAGGAAAAGACTGCCCTTCTGTATTTATCAACAGAGCGTGAGACAGAGGGTGGGTTGAGTGTGACTGGAGTTTCTTCAATCAATTATCGAGAGGTGAGATTGAGGGACGTTACGACACTTGGAGTCAAGTATGTTCCCGTTTCCCTATGCACCCATGGGATGGGTCTTTGCCGTCAACACAGGACACGTTACCCTATTCTGTGCACTGCACTATAAGGCTCCCTTGCCTTCCTCCTTGCACTTATGCCAAACGGGTTGGATGCACTAATGCACCATCAACTATGCACCCTGGCATACTCCCTCTACACCATTCCCCTGTTGATTCCTAAACCGGGTACGAGATATGGGTTTCCATCATTCTTCCTCGAGTGATATTAGTCATGGGGTGAGTGACTATTCTTTCATTCCATATGAGTGACTGTGAGTTGAGTGCAATATCCCTCATCATCGACAACGAATTTCCTATGATTCCTTCCATTAGCTACCTCCCTGGGTGCTGCCGCGTGGTCCCTGCCATGAAAAACGTGTGCCGAGAAGATGCCTTGGTACCTCCAGCAGCCGACAACGACACCGGATGTGCCATCGACACTCAACCTTGATTCCCGACAACATGGGCCAAGTTTTTCTAACCCTCCAACTTTGGTTTCTCCGTGACGTTCATGTTTTAAGTGTGGGGAAGTTAGTGGATGGTCTGTGGCGTGGTCCTAGGTCCCTGTTGCTCGGTTAACCCTATCCATTAAGGTTTTAAGTGTGGAGACGCGTCCCTGCGCGTCTACATTGCATACCCTTCTGCATATGCCTTAACCTGCTCATGCCTCTCTGCCATGACTTTCTTTTACCCTAATGGGGTCCCTTCCCACCCACCCGTTTATGTTCCACCCACCCTTGGGGCTGTTCCCTTGTAGTTTTCCTTCATTCCTTGCTTTTGAGGACCTGCCAGGTGAATGCATCCTACGTTCACCGAAGTCCAAATCCAACCTTATAGCCCTGTTCCTCCTTTTGAACTGACCATTTTTCCTTTTTCCCTACCCCTGTTCCGGTGCACGGTTTTTGAGTTATTAATTTTTGACATATTTTGCGTAAGTTAGCTGGTTTTCCATGTGAACGTGTTTTTCTTGCTTCGGAACCATGATCTGATGTCATAGCCCTGCTAAGCACTTCTCCCCTGATATTTTTCCTTTTTACTCTGAGTCATTCCGATACACGGTTTTGTCCAATATTAATTTTCCAATTTTTTACAACTTTTTCGTGCATCTTTTTGACATCTTTCCATGTGAACCTGCCCTGTTTGCATCGGAATTCCAATTTGATTTGACACCCATGTCCCCTGTGTCTTCTCCCACATTTTTCCTTTTTCCTCCCCCCTCTTTCGACTTGCGGATTTTTACTTATTAATTTTTCAGTGAGTTTTCGGGTATATTTTTGGAGTTTTTCGCATGTGAACCCCTCCTACTTCCACCAGAACTGCGGTTTAACATGACATCCTTGTGCCACCCCTTCCTGCGGACATTTTTCCTTTTTACTACGTGTCATTCCGACAAACGCTTCGTTCGATATTAATTTCCGATCCCATTTTTAGGTTTATTTTTTGGGTTTTTCCCACGTGAACGCGTCTTATCTCAGTCGGAACTATGTTTTGATGTGATAGGATTGTCGGGCCTATCTTTCTGCACATTTTTCCTTTTTCCTGCACCTCGTTCCGATGCACGGATCTTCCGATATTAATTTTTTAATTGCGTTTTTTGGTTTTTTTTGTGTTTTTTGCACGTGACCGCCCTTTACCCCTCCCGGAACCTCTGTTATATATTTTCCCTGTCTTCCGCCTGCCGTCCTGCCCACTTTTTGTTTTTACGTCCTTTCATTTTGACGTCCGGATTGGGAGTTATTAATTTTTCTTTATTTTTATGAGTATTTACGCGCTCCGTCCTGCACGTGAACGCGCCTTTTTCGATTTTACGCGTCTTAACGCGCCCTGGTCGTGTCCGCGTGCTCCGTCCCTGCATCGAGGCGCCCTTTCCCTCCCGTCACCGCAAATTTTTTTACCCCTGCCCCGCGCATGCACGCGGGACAGGGGCGTCTCACCTCTCCTTTTGTTTTCCTTTTTTTTAAAAATTAATTAATTAATTACTTAATTAATTAGTTAATTTATTTTTCTTCACCCTTCCCTCTCCCCAACGGACACCCTCTCCCCCCCCCTCTCAACTGCCCTCCCCTCTCTTCTCTCTCTCTCTCTTTCTCTCTCTCTCTCTCTTCTTCCCCCTCGCCTCCTTCCTTCTTCCCCCCCGCCCTGCTTACCCCGCCCCCGCCCTGCTTACCCCGCCTCCTTCCTTCTTTCCCCCCGCCCTGCTTACCCCGCCTCCTTCTTGCTTACCCCACCTCCTCTCTTCTTCCCCCCCGCCTCCTTCCTGCTTACCCCGCCTCCTTCCTTCTTCCCCCCCGCCTTGCTTACCCCACCTCCTTCCTGCTTACCCCGCCTCCCTCCTTCCTCCCCCCGCCCTGCTTCCCCTCCTTCCCTCCTTCCTACGCTTCCCCCCCATCTCCCCCGTCTCCTGCCCGCCCTCTGCCCTCCGCATTCTCCTCTGCTGCCCGCCCTCCGCCTTCTTCTCTGCCCTGAGCCGTCCGCTCTCCGCCTTCTCCCTTGTGTTGTCGAAGCAGCCGCCGCCGCCTTGCAGGCAGCCGCCCTGCCGTCGAAGAAGCCGCCGCCAGTCGAAGTAGCAGCCACCGCCGCCCTGCGGGTCCCGTCGCCGCCGAGCCGTCACCGCCCTGCAGGTCCTGCCAGCTGTCTCGTCGTCGCCGCCGAGTCGCTGTCTCCCAAAGCCGTCGCTGGGCTACCGCCACGCTGACGGGTCGCTGCCGTACCGCCCACAGTCGCAGTCGCCGCCCGTCCATGACGCAGTCGCCACCCGTCGACATCGCTGCCGCCGTCTCCCACAGTCGGAGCCGCCACCTGCCGAACCGCTGCCGTCGCTGAAGCCGCAGCTGCCGGGTCGCTGTCGGCCGCGCCGCCACCCCCTTCTCCCACCTCCTCCTAACTAACCCTTAGGTTAGTTACACTAACTTGTATTCAGTTAACCTAACTAACTTAATGAACTTAATTAACTAATCTAACTAACCCTAGTTAGGTTAGTAACCCTAACCCTAACCCCTTCCCCACTAACCCTAGTTAGGTTAGTAACCCTAACCCTAACCCTAACCCCTTCCCCACTAACCCTAGTTAGGTTAGTAACCCTAACCCTAACCCCTTCCCCACTAACCCTAGTTAGGTTAGTAACCCTAACCCTAACCCTAACCCTAACCCCTTCCCCACTAACCCTAGTTAGGTTAGTAACCCTAACCCTAACCCTAACCCTAACCCCTCCCCATTAACCCTAGTTAGGTTAGTAACCCTAAACCTAACCCTAACCCTAACCCTAACCCTAACCCTAACCCTAACCCTAACACTGACCCTACCCTTACCCTACTTAGGTTAACTAACCCCCCTTAGGTTAGTATCCACTAACTTGCCTTAATTGACTTATCTGACCTCACCTAGACTAACCTAGTTCCATTTGACTAACCTGACTTGACTTAGTCAAACTTACATGATTTACACAGACTAACAGGACTTAGTTGACTTAATTTGACCTTACTTACCAGACTAAGCTGATTTTCCTGATTTAACTGATTTACTTAATTTATAAATTAATTTCCACTCAATAAAATTTCAAAAAAAATTCTAAAAATTCCCTTCGCTTTTTGCCACTTTTTGAAATTTGTCAGTTGGCAATTTCCACCCCCCAAAATTTTTGAAAATTCAATATTTCCCAATTTATCCCAAAAATTACCAACAAATGTAAAAAAAATCATTTAAAATTAGTAAAAAACACCCAAAAAATCCCAAAAATTCTAAAAAATTCCACTCACCCCCTTGACCTTTTTTCATTTATTTTTCACTTTAAAATATTATCATACATGGCACCCCTATTTTTAAAATTAAAAAAAACACAAAACAAACAACCCACCAAACGGAAATTAACCATAAACCTCTCTATTTTATTTTCATACACTCAATTGTGGATATTACCTCCATGGCTGTTCATGTGCTATATATCTTGATTTCATTATTCTTATTCTTATTAACAAAAAAAAAAACAAAAACAAACACCAAACCCAAAACAAACCATCCATAATAGCAAATTAAAATTCAATTTCAATTTTTTTTTAAAAAAACACAACTAAACCAAATAAACGAAACCACACTATAAAACCACCACAACCACACCTAAAATATAACCCCACTCCCATCCACAATAACAACTTAAAAATTCATTCCAAATCAACAATCCCACTAAGGTGTTGTCTTTGTTGTTTTGTCAGTGGTCTTTACTTTTCTTTTACTGGATTCACTTCTTTTGGGGGACTCTTCCGTGCGCATTTAGGCCATTACATACACACCCCTTCTAGGTATTTATTTTATATGCTTTATTTATTTTCATTTTTCTCTTAATCACAAATTAATTGTTAAAATAAACTATTTATTCACCCACAGTTTCCACGCGCATTCGCGCTACATATACATATTTTTTAATTAAAATAAACCTGCCGTTCACTTAGCACGCACTACGTGCGCTACTATAGAGGCACTTTAATTTTTAATTAAAATGAAGCAGCCGTCACAAGAGCACGCACTGGCAAAAAAGCGCTCCACATCACCTTAATTTGTAATCAATGAACTTACATTTAAAGACCCAGTCTGGGTATCGAAGTCCGGGATTCGAATTAAAGCACAGTTTTAACCTAATAATTGGTAATTCAATTTCTAATAAGGAACTGCCGTTTTCTTATTAAGGTTTATCACTTAATAAAAATTCACCCATTTCTTAATAATTTCTTAAAATAAACCCTTCATTAAATTAATCCCCCCTCACTGCACTTAATTCCCCTTTTTAACGAACCCGGTTTCGTGGGATGGGTATGCGCCATCATTAGAGTTCTTTCCATGGTCAAACACTGGTTTATCACCGATGTAGTCTTGATATGTGTCGGATGTGGTGATGTTTTGGTTCCGCTTCTTTAATATGGTTAAGGGTACGGTGTGTAGTTTTTTTTCTTTTATTGCCTGATACGGGGTTCTGGGTGTTTGTCTGATGCATAGCATGAAGCTTTCGGTCGCATATGTCTCAAGGTCATGTCGAATTTTTTCTAGGCTATGGTTTGCTTGGGGTTAGTTGGTCGAGTCACGTTTTCTTGTTTTGGTTGTTCTCTTATCCTTGGATTTTTGTCTGTTGCTTTGCAGGCATTCTCCTTGATTGTCTGTGTTTGTGGTATGTGTGTAACTATCTGAATGGCACCTTCTCATGCTCCTCCCCCTATCCAGTACGTCCCATTAGTTAGTAGGGATTACTCTTCCCTACTTACTTTTGAGCCTCTCACGAAGGCGGGACTCGCTGCTTTTGTGGCTACTTCCTTTCCATTGCTTCCGGAGGATCCGTCGTTATGTGATGAGTTTCTGGCCCCCTACTGCAAGAAGACAGGACTAGTCCATGGAATTTCTATGACTTTGATACCTCGAGGCTTAGGGAAGGCTCTATTCTCTAATGAAGAGATTCTGAAGTTGTTGCAAAAGCAGACAAGGGAAATGCTGGATGTAAAGAAGATGATCAACTCTTCAGGAGTTTCCTTTTCCATGATCACTGATCCCGTATGAAAGATGGTCTGTCAATTTCTCCAGGACAGGTTTATGCCTGCCAAAACGCCTTCCCAGTATTTGTCCAAAGAGCTTTTCACAGCTTCCAGGATGGTGTTGAAAAGAGTTGCTATTGATTGGAGCACTTACCTCCTCACTAAAATGGATCAACATTTCGTCAAAGTCACCAGGGGTAATGTTACCAATGTCACATATGGATCATATTTGTCTGCCTTCTTGACCTATTCAGGTTTACAGAAGACTGTGCCTCCACCTCCTCCATCAGATCCAGTACCTCCTCCTCCACCTTCAGATGAGTCAGAACCTATTGACATAGAGGATGATGATTCTCCACCTCCCCTGGTCATACAATGCAAACGCTTGAAGCGGGTAGCGGATAAAGCTCCTTCAGTACTTCCTTCAGTGCCCATCCCTGCTACCTCTGGCAGTGAACTCCCTGGGTATCTCACTTGTAATAACCTGTTCAGAGCACATCGAGAAGGATCATTGGACATCTCAGTTCTCTCCCTGAACAGTCTAGTCTCATGAGATGCAATTCCTTTTCTCTGTAAAGATATTCAAAGTTCCATTGAATTGTCTGTGACAGCCTGTGTTCAACAGTTGTATGCGTCTTTTTATGAAGAACTCATGCAGTCTAAGGACCAGTTGCATAAGGCAACATCCGAGTTCGCTTCTACTAAGGATACTAGAGGTGAACAAACCCAACTGGTTGCCACCCAAAGCGATGAGATATCTTCTTTGAAGATCCAGTTACTAGAGGCTCAATCCCAGGTTACTAGCCTTTCAGAGGAGAAGGAGAGGATGTCCAGAGAAGCGCAGGAGTTCCAAGCTATCTTAGATGACAAACTTTTAGCTTTACAGATTGCTAATGACACAGTGGCATCCCAAGCCTCCCAAATCAAGCAGTTGCAAGATCAACTGGCAAAGTCACGCTCTGTTCCTCCAAGCCCTAATGTTCTCTTGATTCCTTTTCTTTCACAGCAGGACTTGGCTGCTCTTCAGAGACAGGCTACTTTGTGTCCTCTCTTTCAAGATAAAGTGGAAAGATTGCAGTCCAGAATGGACTTGTTATGGTCTACATTTGAGCAGTTTCAGGAATATATTCCATCAGCCCATTCTTTCTTTGTCCACTACCACTTACAGAAGTTGGTCTTTTACATGAAGCTTTCCACGATGGATTTACCTCTTCCAGAGGATGGATGGAGTGGGGCTTGGTCTGCTGAGTTGCTGACACAGGTAGTAAGGATGGTGTTTGAAGATTCTGTCACACCAGATACCATGTCGATGTCCTACATGTATCTACGAGGAGACTTGTTAATTCCCGATGAGGTGGATATGGCATGGTATGTGGGGGATGTGGTTCTACAAGCTGTTTTGTATGTCAACCATTTGGAGTTGCGCATAGCTGATATGTTCCAGAGTTACTCCTCCAAAGTGGCTGATTGTCATGATAATTCGTGGCATCCCATGATTGATTCTGTGGTCCTGAATCAAAGACAAAACACAGTTCCTACCTCTGCCCAGAGTACTAATCAACTGAGGATGGATCTCTTAGCCTATCTTTCCCAACATAATCCGTTTGATGCTACCTTCTTTGATGCCTATCATAGACGATCTCTCTTAGGACCTTCTGTTCCTACCCTCCTCTATTACCAACAAATGGCTCACCGATATGCTCTATATCTTTCCCTTTGTCAATCTAATTCCACAATTATTTTACCCCTTCTTTTCCAACCTTCATCTTTCCCCTCAAATTCCCATTTTTACATACTGTTCCTTTATTGAGGATAGGGTATTTTCCCCTTCTCCACCATGTCCTTCTCCATCCATTCATGTATCCTCCACATTTCCTATTTATCAGTTAACACCCTTCCTTAGTGATTCCCTCCAAATTTCTGCCACTCCTTCTTTAAATCATTCTTCCTTTTATGATTTTGCCTATCCCTCACTTCATCCACTTTTCCTTATTCCACTACCCTCTCCTAACACTTCTATATCTCAACCACCTTAGTTGGTTAGTGACTGTGACGGGTTTGATAATCAGATTTCCAGAAGAAGGGGATGGAGTTCGGATGATTTCCTTACAGGACCTCAAATTAATTGGCTAGTAATTCCAGGAGAATGGACAGCTTCCAGTCAAGCTTATCAGAACTATATTCATTTTGCTCAGCAGTATTCACAGTATGCAGATCCTTCAGTGAGATTAACTGCTCACTTTGCTTGGTACCTGGCATGTATGCATAGGCACTCTCATAATGATTCCAAGCCTATTCCAAAGTTGTGCATGAATGTCAATGTGAGCATTGATTCCCAGCAGTTGGATATATTGTATTTTCATGCCCTTTGTTTGCCTAGCAGATACCTGGTCCTGTTGGAAAGGATGTGCTGTCTTTAGTTTTTTCAAAATCCTCCTAAAACCTTTGTAGATGAATCCTTGTCTATGGATCTTTTCCGACAACATCAATCTTTCAAGAGGGATCATCTTCATTGATACCTTTCCAATGTATGGTGGAAGCTTTTTAATGAAAATCTCTCTTTTTGGAGGAGTCATTCAGATGGTTGTGTTGTATTAGTGTTTGTGTTGTGAGTTCATTTATGTAAAACGAACGTGGTGGTTTCCTATTGGATCTCATGCGAGTTACATTTTGGAGAATGGTGGTGATGGGTCGTGGTTGCAGAGTTGAGACTGATGCTGATGAAGAAGAAGAAAACTCTTATATCCTTTACAAATTTGTTGTGATTTTTTTTAGTTTGATAAGAAGTGTTAATGTATACAGGGTTTTCCTTTCTTTGTATTTTTATATCAGATACAGATTATAAGTTGGGGTCGTGGTGGATGGATTTTTTTTTAAGAGACATTGACGATCAAAGTTGAGCTTTTCCCTGAACTTGTATTCCCTTTTTCCTGGGTCACGAGGACGCTTCCTTATTAAGTGTGAGGATATGTTGAGTATTGAAATGACTTGTTTTTTGGCTGATTTTTGTTGTTTTTGAGAGCTGAATGGTTGATTTTATGAGATGATTGATTGGTTTAAAAGTGGTTTGAGAGTGTTTTGGATGATATTGATTTTGTTTTGGAAGTTCATGATATTTGTTAGTGGTTCTCTGATGTTCTGATAGGTTCTGATTGGTTCTGTATACCTTCTGTTTTGTTCTGTTTTGGTCTGTTTTGTTCTGATTGTTTTCTGTAAGGAGGGATGGAGTATTGATTGATGAAGATTGAGATCTTGTGAAAGTTTATTGAATGGTTTGTGAGAGTTTGGAATGGTTTGAGTATGAGTTATGTGGTTTTGATGACCTTCTGTAACCTTCTGTAGGTCTTCTGTAGAGCCTCTGTTTCTGTTCTATTCTGTTCTGTACTGTAGCTGTTCTGGTACTGTTCTGTGACTGTTCTGTATGCTTCTGTATGTGTTCTGATGGATGAGAGTGTAGCTTGGGAAAGTTTTCTAGCCTTGGAAAGAGGTGAATACAAGTGTAAAAGAGCTGAAAGAAGTGAAAGAAGTAGCTGCTGAAGACTCAAGTGAAGACTAGAGTGAAGTGACAGTAGTGAGCTATGAAAGGACACTGTAGTGGCTCTGGTGACTCTTCATATCAGACATACCTCTTGGGAGGGGTATCCACGACCTAAGAAGGATTATTGAGAGTGATTTTGAGAGATTGTAGTGAGGATATGATGTATTATTGATAGAGAGAGAGAGAGAGAGAGTCAGAGATAGCCAATTCTACTAAAACAAAGTGATTGTATATGAGAGATTGAGAGAGAAGACTATGGAGATATTGAAGATGAATACTATGTGATGTATTTCCATTCAAAGATGGTGTATTCCTTTGCTTTCTTTGTTCTATTGATGGATTTTGTGAAGATATTGAAAAATATGGTTGATTTTATCAAATCCGTGGGAGATCTACATGATGCTGTATGAAGATTTGTTGTGCCTGGTGTTCTTTTCTTCATTGTGATCATATGAAACATAATAAACAAGCTTGTTGATGTTACAAGATAGATTTTCTTGCAAGAGAATTCCCTTTTCCTTGGTGTTCCTCTTGGGGCTTCAATATTGAATGGGTTTTTCCCATCTTGGTAGTACCCAAGAAGAATGGAAACCTGGGAATATGTGTGGACTTTCAAAAGCTAAATTCCAAGACTAAGAAGGATCATTTTCCTATCCCTTTCACAGACTAACTATTAGATATAGTGGCTAGACATTAGCTTTATTCTCTCTTGGATGGATTTAGTGGGCACAATCAAGTCTAGATTGCATAAGAAGATAAATCCAAAACAACTTTCACAACAAAATGGGGAACCTATGCTTATAGAGTGATGTTGTTTGGGCTCTATAACGCTCCTACTACCTTCCAATGAGTAATGATGTCCGGATTCCAAAATTGTCTGCATGATTTCATTGATATGTATTTAGATGACTTTTGTGTCTATATCCTAATCCATAAGCATTGAGGACACCTAAAGCAATGCTTTGACATATATTGAGAGTATGGGATCTCTCTCAACCCAAAAAATTTGTCTTCCGAGTCTCTTCAAAAGTTTTTCTAGGCCACATTGTCTCTGCACAAGGGATAGCAACAGACCCTACCAAGATTGAGAAGATTGCAACTTTAAAAGCACCAACCAACCTCAAAGAGTTGAGGGGATTCCTTGGCCATGTGGGCTATTACAAAAGGTTCATTGCACACTTTGCAACAAAGGACGCTCCCTTGCATAAGCTCTTGATGAGGAAAGATGCAGAGTTTACATGGACTATTGATTGTGACAAAGCATTCAACACTCTGAAGCATTGTCTAATTGAAGCACCTATCTTGCAACCTCCTAAGGAAAGATGCAAAGTTTACATGGACTAATGATTGTGACAAAGCACTCAACACTCTAAAGTAGTGTCTAATTGAAGGCCCTATCCTGCAACCTCTTGATTGGACGAAGGAGTTCCATGTGCACACTAATACATATGTTGAAGGCCTAGGCACAATCCTATGCCAAAAGAGCTCCTCAAAGTTAGATCAACCCTTTATTATGCAAGCTGAAAAGTAATTGACAGATAACGAAACTATATAGTGACAAGACTTGAATGCTTGGCAATGGTGCTTGCCTTGGAGAAGTTTTGACACTACCTACTGTTGACTCACTTCAAATTCTATGTGGACCATGAGGCCTTGTCCTTGTCCTTCTTGATAAACAAGATAGATGTGAAGGGAAGAATGATGAGATGGCTTCTTCTATTTCAAGAGTTTGATTTTGAAGTGGTTACCAAACCTGGTCCATGTCCCTATCACAAATTCCTCAAAGCAACGAAGAGGAGTAGGATGACCCAGACCTTCTTGATGCTTCCCTTTTTCTAGTCAAAATTGTAATCCCATAGTATGAAGACGTAGCCAACCTCTTCCCAACCCAATAGTATCCTCCTTGTATCTCGAGCTATGAGAAGAAAAGGCTTTTGTTGGAATTAGCCCCCTACACCTTGTTAGGCGATGGTGCTCTGTACAAGAAAGGCAAGGATGAAGTACTGTGAAGATATATTGTAGAAGATGAGATTGTAGTAGTGTTGAAAGCATGTCACCACGAGTCCCTGTGGAGGACACTTTGCAAGAGAAGTGATAACGAAAAAGGCCTTGCTCACAGGATATTGGTGGCCAACCTTCCACAAGAATGCCTATGACTACTGAAAATGTTGTGATGCTTGTTAACGAATGGGAAAGACTACCAAAACCAGCACTATGCCAGTACAACCCATCCTTCCCCTAAAACAATTCAAAAAATGGGGAATCAATTTCATTGGCCCCATTTATCCTCCAACCATAAGGAAATAGAGCATATAATACATCTTGGTCTGTATGGACTATGTGACAAAGTGGTGTGAAGCCAAAGCTCTTTAGGGGATGATGGCAATGGTGTGGCCTCGTTCCTATATGAGAACTTCATTGCCCATTTTGGTAGTCCCGTAGAGTTGGTAAGTGATAGAGATACTCACTTTCTCAGCAAGATTATGGAAGAATTGAGAGAGCTATATAAAATCCACCATTGCAAGTCCATGCCTTACTACCCCAGAGCCAACGACTAAGTATAAGTTACCAATTGCATCCTCTGTTGGATTTTGAAAATGATAATTGTAGTACATCTCCATGATTAGGAGGATCATCTTACAGAGGCCCTCTCGGCATATAGAACCTCCTATAAGGTTGCTACAAGACAAACCCCTTTCTAGCTGGTGTATGATACAGAGGTTGTTTTTCTTGTTGAGTTAGAATTGCCATCTTTGCACATGGCTATCAAAGAGCGCTCGGGCGAAGATGAGTCCTTGCAATGCCACCTCTTGCACTTGGAATGTCTAGATGAGACTTGCAGGATTGCTCTACAGTGTATGGAAGCCACGCAAGCTCGACAAAAATCCTATCATGATAGCTTCATCAAGCAGGAGTTTAAGGAGGATGACTTAGTCCTGACGTATGATTCATGTTTCGGTAAGCTCCCTGGGTCTCCTGCCATTCTTCTTTTTAAAAAAGAAAAAAAGAAAAAAAGAGAAAAACATTATATAAATCATGGGATAAAAGGACTTTTGTCCCTCTCATGCTAACCTATTCTTTGAGAAAAGGTGGAAACACCCTTGGGAGTAGGGAAAAAGCGAAAAAAAGAGAGAAAAAAAAGAAAAAAAAACATCAAAACTAGTATAGGGTTAAGGAAGAAATTCCCTGTCAAATTCCAAGAAAAGGTGATAGACACCCTTGGATGGGAAGCTGGCTGTGGAAAAGGTGGCAATACCCTGCAGTCCCCAGGATAGTTGAATCACTAGCAGAACTCTTCCAGAAGCAGTTCCAAAGCTGCCTCCCTTGGTGCAATATATCTTGCAACTTCATTAGTGCTTTTGACTCCTACAACATATGCCCTTTTCGATGTGTAATCCAAGTATCAGACTTGTTGGCTACCTCCCTGGGTACGCCTCTTCATCAACTTGATACACGTTGACATCATCAACTAGACAAAGCCGAGATCTTCATCAACAAACCTTGAGCAATGTGAGCTTTCATCCTAACCAGATGGGGAAGTAAGTACAGGCTACCCTCTGTATTTATCAATAGAGCGTGAGACAGAGGGTGGGGTAAGTGACTGGTCCTTGCCCTTTAAATCCAACATAGAGATGAAATGTGTGAATGGAGTGTTGCATGCAGCATGGGCTCAGCCTCTCAATGCACAAATCACAATTTGTTCCTGTGCACAACACTACAAGGCTCCCTAGCCTTTCTTCTTACACCATATGCAGACACAGGGTGGGATACACTATTGCACCATCAATTGCACTCAAGACATACAATTTTCACAAAAGTGGCAGTGAGGAATACACCAATGGAGTTCAAAAACAATTTGCCCTCATGTAATCATTAACAGAGCGTGAGATAGAGGGGGGGACGAACGTGATTGGTGTTTTCTTTAATCAACTGAGAGGTGAGGATTGAGGGACATTACGACAATTGCAATTAGGTATGTTTTTGTTTCCCTATGCACACACGGGATGGGCCTTCTTTGCTATCACTGCACACATCACTTTGTTTGGTGCACTGCATGATAAGGCTCCCTCTAACCTTCCTTCTTGCACCTATGCCAAATTGATTGGGATACACTGATGCACCATCAACTGTGTACATTGGCATACTCCCTCTGAACCATCCCTCTTGTTGATTTCTAAATTGTGGAAAATCAGAGTTTGCAGTAAGAAGAATGTGCACAAGAGGGAGATGAGAGCTAAAAGTACAAGAACAAAATCTTTCTTACTAAGTTACTTAGAGTACAACTTTGGTACACTCTCTCACACCCTTGATAGTGACCCGTAGGCTGTTTATATAGCCTCTGCCAAGCTAGGGTTAGGGTTTCCCTTGCCCCTTAAGGCCATTCACATCCATCTGCCCTCATAGACCCTTGCTTAGGGTGAATCCCCATGCCTATATTCTAACACCCCCTCAAAGCTAGGGTGGCATTGCATCACAAGACATGTTAAAGTTCCCTCCCTCAATCAAATGGGATGCCTTTATAAATCAGGCTCTACAAGGATATTCATAGGTAGAGGATGTTACAAGACTCAAAAGAGTCCGTCATCTATGGATTGGGAGGCAAAGTTGGCCTCCAATTCCTTAGGTACTTTTAGAACACTGGGACATTGGTGATATGCCCGGTATTTTTGCACTTATTGCACTTCATTTTGTTAGGATATTTCTTCTAGCAATTGCTTACAATATGCCCTTTTGTGATAGATGGAGTACTTAATAGAAGCGGTATGGACTAACACTTGCTCATGGGAAGTAAATGCTCAAGTCCCTTTAGTATGGTTTCTCTTCTCTTCATCCAAGCAAGACTGGATGGTACTTGCCAAGGTTGGGTTTAGGATATTAGTTAGGGTTATCACAAGGGTTGGAAAAACCTTCTTTACAAACTTTAGAAGGATGGCAATGGCATCTTCATCATGAATGGGTGCTTGAACGGAGGCCAGCTGTGCCATAAGCCCCTTCATATGTGAAATAAACTTTCTTAGATCTTTTCCTTGTTTGTACTCCAAGCTAAAAAACTCAATCTTTAGAAAAATCTTAGAGTTCTTTCCTGCAGCATCATAGAGCCTTTCAAGTTCATCCCACTTCTCCTTGTGGCAGTGGAGAGTTGGCCAATATGATGAATTAAAGATTTCTCTAAATGAAGCATGATGATGGCTTGAGCCCTTTCATCATCTTCTACATCAAGGGGATTGGATGGGTCAATAACTTTGGTCCCTTTTATGAAGGGCCAGTAGCCTCTTTCCATCATTTTGTATTTTACCAGGACTTGCCAAGGATGGAAATCTTTTCCATTGAACTTGTGAATTTGATGTCGTACATCTGCATAGGTCATGGCCATTATAGGAAGGTCTTACCTATTGCCTAAAGCAATGCCAATGTCTAGTCCTTTACAGATGGCCAAGTACAACCGAATAGCAGAACTGATAGCCAACTTTTAAAGTTGTAGAGTTGAAAATGGTTGGAAATCATACATATGCAATATCTCAAGATAGGATTTACGAGGTCCTGTTCTTCGAATAATTCTTGATTTAAGCTTTACTATTTTCCTAGGTTTCAATGAGGTGAGCTTTGACTACTTCAGGCTCTTCCTAATAATGTGGCCTATTAGAGGAGTTCTTGGTGGAGGACAGCTTATCAATCAACTCTATGCTCTGGGATGAATCAGAGGAGAGTACAATAACACTCATATTTGATGTACCAACAACAAACTAATATTGGGATATGGTCTATGTGTTTATAGTTGTACACATAGCCTTACAACCAAGCAAGAAGAGGTTAATGACATAAAGCACTTGATGGATTTAATTTTCTGATAAAAACTCCAGATTGAGTCAATATCCAACTAGCAACATGATTGTAAAATGCAACATTAGTGTTTATAAGCACTCATCTCAAGGTTTATGCCACTTGAGATGTGAAATGTGGGTTGTTTGATGAACTAAAGAGGTCCATCAAGGGTAAGAGACTTTGAAATAGAGCTTTCAAATCTTCAACTAGCTTTGGGGAAGACCAATCAATGATTAGAATCACTGTTAGTGATAGCAATAGTGTGAAAAAATTGAAATATTAAGAAAGTTTGAGGTTTGGCTATGGCTGCTAGAAAACAGGCAGTTAGGGTTAGCCTCTGTGTGGCCAACAGAGAATAAATTTTGTCTAGCCCTTTTAGGGTTAGGAAGTCACTTGGGGGGCTACCATTGCCCCAAGAAGCCCACGATGATTGTGCCTTCTAGAGTGCACGCAGCAATATGGGCAAACCTAAATTTGCACCTGTCTCTTCGTTTTTCACAATGCCACCTTCCACTACACCCAATGCCAGTGTTTTTTGTGCCACGCTGCTGCACCTTGTGTTGGGGAAGAAATCTTCAGTAGAAGTTAAGAGCTAAAATGCTCTCCTTTGCTCTCCCTAGGTCCTCCAAGGTCAAGGGGTCAAGGTTTGGCTATGGAGGTAAGAAGGAAAAGATGAAGATGATGGAAAATTATGTGCACTTAGTGAAGCTGAGGATAGAGGAAGCTGAAAGGATCAGAGGAGGCTTTGATACCATGTGAAAAATCAAAGTTTGCAGCAAGGAGAGTGTGCACAAGAGGGAGATGAGAGCTCAAAGTATAAGAACAAAATCTTGCTTACTAAGTTTCTTAGAGTACAACTTGGGTACACTCTCTCACACCCTTGATAGTGACCCATAGGCTGTTTATATAGCCTCTGCCAAGCTAGGGTTAGGATTTTCCCTTCCCCTTAAGGCCATTCACATCCATATGCCCTCATAGACCCTTGCTTAGGGTGAATTCACATACCTATATTCTAACATAAACTAGGTATGAGATATGGGTTTCAATCCTTCCCATCTAGTGACGTGAGTCATGGAGCAAGTGAGTGTCAAGAATCACATGGTGGGGGGAGTTGCTCAAGATGTTGCGCCGAACACACATAGAATGTACAAGGAGAAGCTCACTCAAGAGACAAGAAGAGAGATGGAGGCCAAAACGTTTTCTTGCTGGTTTCTTCTTCTTCTTTTACACTCTTTACAATGTACACAAAGTATAGATAAGATGCAACATAAAGGAAAGTGGTCTACTAAGTCAAACAATGCATAACCGACTACACTAGTCGACTGGCGCTATAACTATGCCAGCTGTAAATAGGTGTAACAACCTGAATATAATAAGTAATGAGTCAGTGGCCATGTGTGAGTCATAATGACCACTGATGTGCTAAGTGTAGACGTGTGGACCCATCTAACCAGGCGGTCCATCATCAATGTCCGCATGTGTTGAGCTTGTCATCTCAACACTCCCCCTCAAGCTCAACTGCATCTCTGCAACTCCAAGTAAGCTTCGAAACTTTTGAAGCTTCTCTGTACCCAATGCCTTCGTGAAGATGTCAGCTATCTAATCCTGTGTGCTGACATACACCAAGTCAATCTCACATGCTAGTACCTTCTCTCTCACAAAGTGGTAGTGTACCTCAATATGTTTTGTCCTAGCATGGAACACAGGGTTTCTAGCCAACTGTATACTGCTCATGTTGTCACAATAAATGACAACTGGACCTTCCACCTACACATCCAAATCAGCCAATAACTTTTGCAGCCATACTACCTCACATGCTGCAACAACAACACCTCTATACTCAGCCTCTGTACTCGACAAAGCGACTGTAGATTGCTTTTTGCTGCTCCAAGAAATTGCTGCACTACCAAGAGAGAACATGTATCTGCTGGTAGATCTTCTATCAGACATACTACCAGCCCAATCTGCATCTGTGTATCCAAACACATGTACATCTATACCTGCCTCATAGAAAAGTCCATAATGTAATGTGGACTTCACATATCTCAATATGCGTCTGACTGCATCCAAATGTGGCTTTCTAGGTACTTGCATAAACTAACTCACAAGACCAATATCGTAGCTCAAGTCTGGCCTTGTAATGGTCATGTAGATCAAACTCCCGACTATCCTCTTGAACATAGTAGGGTCTTCTATCTCATCCCCAACATCAGCACTCAACTTTACATTCTGCTCCAATGGGACTGAAAGTGGTTTGCATGCTGTCATACCATACTTGGACAACATATCCAAGCCATACTGTCTTTGGGACAGCCATATACTATCATCACATCTGATCAGCTCAATGCAAGGAAGTATCTTAGCTCACCTAAAACCTTCATCTCAAACTTCTTCTTCAAAGAATCCTTGACTTCAGCAATCCCACTATCACTATCACCTGTAATAATCAAGTCATCCACATAGATGACTATGATGACCAAACCTGCATCTCCCTTTCTCACATGAAGTGAGTGATCAGCATCAGAAACATAAAAGCCAATATTGACAAGATACTCTCTGATCTTGTCAGACCATGCTCTAGGTGCTTGCTTGAGCCCATAGAGCGCCTTCTTCAACCTGCACACATACGTGGGATGCTCTAAATCTTCATAACCTGCTGGCTGATCCATATACACTTCTTCTTGCAAATCACCATGCAAGAAGGCATTCTTCACATCCATTTGCTGCAACCTCCAACCTTTGGCTGCTGCCAAAGCAATCACACATTTGACAGTTTCCATCTTAGCAATTGGACTGAAGGTTTCATCATAATCTATGCCATATGTATGGGCATAGCCTTTTGCAACCAGCCTAGCTTTGTACCTGCTAA
This sequence comes from Lygodium microphyllum, assembly GCF_053477565.2. Classification (NCBI taxonomy): domain Eukaryota; kingdom Viridiplantae; phylum Streptophyta; class Polypodiopsida; order Schizaeales; family Lygodiaceae; genus Lygodium; species Lygodium microphyllum. Next base: position 22,350,301 of record NC_141149.1, on the reverse strand, counting down.
TAGAACCATCTGCATTGTGCTTAATCTTATAAACCCATTTACATCCAATGTCTTTCTTGCCCTTCGGCAATGATACTAGATCCCAAGTCTTATTGGCCTCTAATGCAGCCATCTCCTCATCCATTTCTACATCCCAATGAGCATGACCAACAGCCTCCTCAAAACATGTGGGCTCAACATCCTCAACTAGTTTCACCATATAAGCATAATGGTGAGCTGCATAACCTTCAAAACCAAATCTTTTAACAGGGTATCTGACCCTGCTAGATCTGCGTATCACTGGATCACTCAATGGAGTCTTTGCATTAACGCGTGCTCTTTGCACACCTGGAGTCCTCACTGAAGGAATGCCAAGCTCATCATCCAAGCTCTCTGAGCCACTGGAATCTCCATCAAGAACTGCATCAATGCCTTCTGACACTTTATTCTTTCCTTTGTCTTTACCTATAGTGCTACTAGATACACTCGAAGATGTAGAGGTACTCCTTAGTCTCCCAGACCAAGGACTACTAGATGATGTCTCTGGTCCACTAAGAGTCCGTGATTCTTGCTTTTCACCTTGCACATGAGTGTCATGATTATCATCATCATCCAACGCATCACCACTAGATGCATACCAACTGCTCATTTCATCAAAGATGACATCCCTGCTCACTCTGAACTTACATGTGGCAGGGTTATAACAGCGATACCCTTTCTGCTCTAAAGAGTATCCAATAAAGACACACTTTTCAGCCTTTGGATCTAGTTTCTTTTGCAACTCATCTGGCACATGAACATACGCAATGCAGCCAAACACTTTCAAGTGTGAAACATCAGGCTTCTTACCTGTAAAACATTCTTCGGGGGTCATACCATGAACTGCAGCTGTGGGAGTTCTGTTCATAATATAAACAGCAGTATGAACAGCCTCAGACCAAAAATGCTTAGGCATATTCTTTTCAGCCATCAAGGCACGTGCAACTTCTACAATATGCATGTTTTTCCTTTCTGCAACCCCATTTTGCTGTGGGGTATACCTACATGTGAAATGTCTCTTTATCCCATGAGACCTCAGAAAATCACTGAACTCATTTGAGAGGTACTCTCCCCCTCCATCTGACCTCAAGCACTTTACTTTCAAGCATGTTTCTCTTTCAACTGCAGCCTTGAAGGTTCTAAAGTGCTCAAACGCTTCACTCTTTTCCCTCATAAAATATACCCACAACTTTCTAGAACAATCATCAATGAATGTCACAAAGTATGAACTGCCTCCAAGAGATACATTTTGTGTAGGCCCCCAAATGTCCGTATGCACAACGTCAAGGATATTTCTGCTTACATCTCTGTCATGTAAAAAGGGTTGTCTTGCCTGCTTACCAAACTGACATGCTTCGCATACCTTATGAAATTCTGCAACTTTAAATGTAGGAAAACCTGTAACCAACCCTTTGGACTGTATTAATTTTATCCTTTATACATTTGCATGTCCAATGCGTTTGTGCCAAATTTCAATGTCTGCAACAACACCTTTTCCTTTGGCATACATAGCAGTATTCATAGCAGGAATTCCAGCATCTAGAGTAAACATACATCCAACTCTACTTCCCTTTGCTACCAACCTATACTTGTCATTGAAGTCTTCTACAAAGCAGCCCTTTGCATTAAATCTGACTTGCAGCCCTTGCTCTACCATTTGACCGACTAACACCAAGTTCTTTGTAATAGATGGCACATGTAATACATCTGAAAGACTCTTTGTCTTACCATCATGCAAGGACAAGGGAACTTTTCCAATGTGTGAAATTGGGTGGCATGAGTCATCACCCGTCTGCACATAACTTGCATTCTGCAAATCCTACATCTCTCCAAACCATTCTGCATGGCTGGTCATATGATTGGATACACCTGAATCAACATACCAAACATCTTCATGTGTTCACTTTTCTCTAACAGCATTCAGCATATGCTGCATAACGAACAAACGTTCATTTTTGTCTTCATTCTGTCGTGAAGACAATGCATAGTTTCCTTGCTGCAACTTACCACTGCGGATATCATCTTGGAGCCCCGAGAGGAACACCAAGGAAAAGGGAATTCTCTTGCAAGAAAATCTATCTTGTAACATCAACAAGCTTGTTTATCATGTTTCATATGATCACAATGAAGAAAAGAACACCAGGCACAACAAATCTTCATGCAGCATCATGTAAATCTCCCACGGTTTTAATAAAATCAACCATATTCTTCAACATCCTCATAAAATCCATCAATGGAACAAAGAAAGCAAAGAAGTACACCATCTTTGAATGGAAATACATCACATAGTATTCATCTTCAATATCTTCATAGTCTTTTCTCTCAATCTCTCATATACAATCACTTTGTTTCAATAGAATTGGCTATCTCTGACTCTCTCTCTCTCACTCCATCAATAATACATCATATCCTCACTACAATCTCTCAAAATCACACTCAATAATCACTCTTAGGTCGTGGATACCCCTCCCAAGAGGTATGTCTGATATGAAAGGTCACCAGAGCCACTACAGTGTCTCTTCACAGCTCACTACTGTCACTTCACTCTAGTCTTCTCTTGAGTCTTCAGCAGCTACTTCTTCCACTTCCTTCAGCTCTTTTGCACTTGTATTCACCTCTTTCCAAGGCTAGAAAACTTTCCCCAAAGTCACACATACATTCCACAGAACACTTACAGAACAGTCTACAGAACAGTACCAGAACAGTTACAGTACAGAACAGAACAGAACAGAACAGAAGCAGAACAGTCTATAGAAGACCTACAGAAGGTTACAGAAGGTTATCAAAACCTCATAACTCACTCTCAAACCATTTCAAACTCTCACAAAACATTCAATAAGCTTTCACAATATCTCATTCTTCATCAATCAATACTCCATCCCTCCTAACAGAAGACAATCAGAACAAAACAGACCAAAACAGAACAAAACAGAAGGTATACAAAACCATTCAGAACCTATCAGAACATCACAGAACCATCAACAAACATCATGATCTTCCAAAACACAATCAATATCATCCAAAACCCTCTCAAACCACTTCCTAATCAATCAATCATCCCATAAAATCAACCATTCAGCTCTCAAAAGCAACAAAAATCAGCCAAAAAACAAGTCATTTCAACACTCAACATATCCCCACACTTAATAAGGAAGCGTCCTCGCGACCCAGGAAAAAGGGAATACAAGTTCATAGAAAAGCTCAACTTTGATCTTCAATATCTTTTTACAAAGAATCCATCCACCACGACCCCAACTTATAACCTGTTTCTGATATGAGAATATAAAGAAAGGAAAACTCTTTTGACATTAACACCTCTTATCAAACTAAAAATCACCACAAATTTGTAAAGGATATAAGAGTTTGCTTCTTCTTCTTCATCTTCATCTACGTCAACTCTCCAACCACGACCCCATCTTTACAAATCTCCAAAACAGAGCTCGTACACAAAATCCAATAGGAAACCACCACGTTCGTAGGACATACATGAACTCACAACACAAACACTAATACACAACCATCTGAATGACTTCTTCAAAAAGAAGAGTTTGGTATTAAAAAGCTTGCACCATACATTGGAAAGGTATCAATGAAGATGATCCCTCTTAAAATATTGATGTTGTCGGAATCGATCCATAGATAAGGATTCATCTACAAAGTTTTTAGGAGGATTTTGAAAAAATTGGAGACAGCACATCCTTTCCAACAGGACCAAGTATCTGCTAGGCAAACAGAGGGCATGAAAATACAGTATCTCCAACTGTTGGGAATCAATGCTAACATTGACATTCATGCACAACTTTGGAATAGGCTTTGAATCAGTATGAGAGTGCCTATGCATATACGCCAGGTACCAAGCAAAGTGAGCAGTTAATCTCACTGAGGGATCTGCAGACTGTGAATATTGTTGGGCAAAATGAACATAGTTTTGATAAGCTTGACTTGAAACTGTCCATTCCCCTGGAATTACTGGCCAATTAATCTGCGGTCCTATAAGGCAATCATCCGAACTCCATCCCCTTCTTCTGGAAATCTGAGTATCAAAACCGGCACAGTCACTAACCAACTGAGGTGGTTGAGATATGGAAGTGTTAGGAGAGGGTAATGGAATAAGGGAAAGTGGATGTAGGGAAGGATAGGAAAAATCATAAAAGGAAGAAAAGGTTAAAGAAGGAGTGGCAGAAATTTGTAAGGAATCACTAAGGAACGGTGTTAACTGATAAATAGGAAATGTGGAGGGTACATTAATGAGGGGTGAAGGACAAGGTGGAGAAGGGGAAAATACCCTATCCTCAATAAAGGAACAGTAAGTGAAAATGGGAATTTGAGGGAAATTAGAAGGTTGGAAAAGAAGTGGTAAAATTACTGTGGAATTAGATTGAGAAAGGGAAAAATATATAGCATAGCGGTGAGCCAATTGTTGGTAATAAAGGAGGGTAGGAACAGAAGGTCCCAAAAGAGATCGTCTCTGATAGGCATCAAAGAAGGTAGCATCAAATGGATTATGTTTGGAAAGATAGGTTAAGAGATCCATCCTCAGTTGGTTAGTACTCTGGTTAAAGGTAGGAGCTGTGTTTTGTCTTTGATTTAGGACCACTGACTCAATCATGGGATGCCACGAATTATCCTGACAATCAGCCACTTTGGAGGAATAACTCTGAAACATATCAGCTATGCGCAACTCCAAATGATTGACATATAGAACAGCCTGTAAGACCACATCCCCCACATACCATGCCATATCTACCTCATCTGGAATTAACAAATCTCCTCGGAGATACATGTATGACATCAGCATGGTGTCTGGCGTGACAGAATCTTCAAAGAGCATGCGGACTACCTCTGTCAACAACTCAGCAGACCAAGCCCCACTCCAGCCATCCTCTGGAAAAGGTAAATCCATCGTGGAAAGCTTCATATAGAAGACCAGCTTCTGTAAGTGGTAGTGGACAAAGAAAGAATGGTCAGGTAAGACATAGTCCTGAAATAGTTCAAAGGTAGACCATAACAAGTCCATTCTGGACTGCAATCTTTCCACTTTGTCTTGGAATAGAGGGCACAAAGTAGCCTGTCTCTGTAGGGCAGCCAAGTCCTGCTGTGAAAGAGAAGGAATTAATGGAACAGGAGGGCTTGGAGGAACAGAGCGGGACTTTGCAAGCTGATCTTGCAACTGCTGGATTTGGGAGGCTTGGTTGGCCACTGTGTCATTAGCCATCTGTAAAGCTGAAAGCTTGTCATCTAAAAGAACTTGGAATTCTTTCGCTTCACTGGACATCCTCTCCTTCTCTGCTGAAAGGCTAGTAACCTGTGACTGAGCCTCGAATAACTGGGTTTTCAATGAAGAAATCTCATCGCTTTGAGTAGCAACCAGTTGGGTTTGCTGTTCCATTTGCTTAAATAGATCTGCTAGGGTATCCTTAGCAGAAGCTAACTCAGAGGTTGCTTTATGCAACTGGTCTTTGGACTGCATGAGCTCCTCATAGAAAGATGCGTACAGCTGTTGAACACAGGCTGTCACTGACAACTCAATGGAACTTTGAATATCCTTGCAGAGGAAAGGAATGGCATCTCCTGAGACGAGACTGTTCAGGGAAGGAACTGAGATCTCCAAGGATCCTTCTCTATGTGCCCTGAATAAGTTATTGCAAGTGAGATACCCAGGGAGTTCACTACTAGAAGTAGCAGGGATAGGCACTGAGGGAAGTACAGCAGGGGCTTTGTCCGCTACCCTCTTCAAGCGTTTGCGCTGTATGACCAGGGGAGGCGGAGAATCATCATCCTCAATGTCAATAGGTGCTGACTCTTCTGAAGGTGGAGGAGGAGGTACTGGATCTGATGGAGGAGGTGGAGGCACAGTCTTCTGTAAACCTGAATAGGTCAAGAAGGCAGACAAATATGATCCATAGGTAACATTGGTAACATTACTCCTCGTGACTTTAATGAAATGCTGATCCATCTTAGTAAGGAGGTAGGTGCTCCAATCAATGGCAACTCCTTTTAGCACCATCCTGGAAGCTGTAAAAAGCTCTTTGGACAAATAGTGGGACGGCGTTTTGGCAGGCATGAACCTGTCCTGAAGGAACTGGCACATTGTCTTCCAGACGGGATCAGTGATCATAGAAAACGAAACTCCTGAAGAGTTTATCACTTTCTCAACATCAAGGACTTCCCTTGTCTGCTTCTGCAACAGCTTGAGAATCTCTTCATTAGAGAAGAGCTGACGAGTGGTTACAAAAGGTTCTCCTTTGGAGGGTAAGGACAGAGCCTTCCCTAAGCCGCGAGACGTCAATGTCATAGACATGCCTTGGACTACTCCTGTCTTCTTGCTGTAAGAGGCCAGGAACTCATCACATACGGACGGATCCTCTGGAAGTAATGGAAAAGGAGTGGCCACAAAAGCAGCAAGGCCTGCCTTCGTGAGGGGCTCAAAAGTAAGTAGGGACGAGTAATCCCTACTAACTAGGGGGACGTACTGGATAGGGGGAGGAGCATGAGAAGGCGCCATTCAGATGGTTACACACACACCACAAACACAGACAATCAAGGAGAATGCCTGGAAGGGGTGTGTATGAAATGCAGGAATGCGCATGGAAGAGTCCCAGTAAAGGAAAAGCAAAAAGCACTGATGAAACAACAATGAACACCTTAGCAGATGTGTTAAGGTGATTTATGTTGGTTTTTTATTTTAATTTATTATTATTTTATTTTTAGTTGTGATTTTTTATGTTGGAATAAATGGAAAATGAGCAAGGGAGGTGAGGGAAAATTTTTTGAATGTTTTTAGAAATTTTTAGAATTTTTTACAAATTTTTAAATGATTTTTCATATTTTTTGGCAATTTAGGGGTAATTTAGGAAAGATGGATTTTTCTAAAATTATAGGAAAGGCAATTCCTAGCAGACAAAGGTCCAAAAATTGGCAACTGGCAGAAGGAATTTTTAGAAATTTTTTTTTAAATTTTTTAATGGAAAAATTAATGGAGTGATTAATTAAGTCACATTAATCACATTAGTTACATTAGTCCTAAGTCAGGTTAGTCAAGTTAATCAGGTAAGTCTACCTAGGTTAGTCTGGTAAGTCAAAACAACTAAGTTAGGTTAGTTAACCTAAGTTAGTTAAGTAAGTCAACCTAAGTTAGTGAAGTAAGGTCTACCTAAGTCAGTTAGGTCAAGTCTACCTAAGTCAGTTAGGTTAGTGTTTAACTAGGTTAGTTAAGTTAATGTTTAATAGATTAGTTAAGTGTTAATTAGGTTAGTTAGGAACCTGAGGAGGAGGTGGGGTAGGAGGTGGAGGGTGGAGGGAGGCGACGACGGTGGAGGTGGGCGAACCGGCGGTGCTACGACGGCGAGGTGGCGGCGACAGCGGACGGGGCGGCGGTCGTGGTGGCGACGGCGGCGACTGACGATCTGGCGGCGGGGCAGAACGCGACGGCGGCGAGCTTGGAAGGCGACGGCGGCGACTGACGGCAGACGGGGGGGGGAAGAGGAGGAGTAGGACAGCGCTGGGGGGGCGCTCTGTGGAGGAGGAGGGGGAGAGGGAGAGGAGAGGTGGAATGCGCTGGGGGGGGCGTGAGAAGAGGGAGAGGGAGAGGAGGAAGAAGAAGAGGGAAGGAGAGGAGGGAGAAGAAGAGGGAGAAGGCGCAGAGAAAGAGAGAGAGAAGGAGAGGGAGAGAAAAGAAGGAGAGAGAAGGGAGAGGAGGTGGAGATGGAAGAAGGGAGAGGGAGGAGAGAAGGTCGGGCGATCACAGAGAGGGAGAGAGAGAGAGAGAAAGAAAGAGAAAGAGAGAGAAGAGAGAGAAGAGAGAAGTTGGTTGAGAGTCAGGGGGGGGAAGGGTGTCCGTTGGGTAGGTTTTTTTTTTTTAAATATAAAAAATTAATTAATTAAGTATGTTTTAGGTTTGGGTTAAATAAAAGGTGGGCAGGGGTAAGGGAGGATGGGCGGGTTCAAGAGGGAACGGATCCTCGTCCCGCGCACGTGCGCGGGGCGGGGTAAAAAAATTTACCGTGACGGGATTGAAATGACGCGGGGATGACGGTACGGGGTACGCGGACACGACCGGGGCGCGTGGAGACGCGTTAAATCGAAAACGGGTGCGTTCACGCGCAAAACGAGCGTGAGAAAAAACGTAAAAATAAAGAAAAATTAATAACTCCCAATCCGGATGTCAAAACGAAATATCGTAAAAACGAAAAGTGGGCAGGACGACAGGGGGGAAACAAGAAAAATATGGGACAGGGGTTCCGGGAGGGGGAAAGGGCGTTCATGTGCAAAAAACACAAAAAACGAACCAAGAACGCAATTTAAAAATTAATATCAAAAGTTCCGTGCATCGGAATGAGGTGCAGCAAAAAGGAAAACTAGGCAGAAAGATGTGCCCGACAATCCTATCATGTCAAAACATAATTCCGACTAAGATAAGACGCGTTCACATGGGAAAAACCCAAAAAACAAACCCAAAAATGGGATCGGAAATTAATATCGGACGAACCATTCACCGGAATGACATGCAGTAAGAAGAAAAAATGTCCGCAGGAAGGGGTGGCACAGGGTTATCACGTTAAAACGCAGTTCCGGCGGAAGTAGGAGGGGTTCACATGCGAAAAACTCCAAAAATACTCCCGAAAACTCATTTAAAAATTAATAAGTAAAAATTCGGAAGTCGAAAAAGGGTGGAGGAAAAAGGAAAAAGGTAGGGGAAGGCACAGGGAACACGGCTGTCAAATCAAAGTGGAATTCCGATGCAAACAAGGCAGGTTCACATGGAAAAATGTCAAAAATACACACGAAAAAGTCTTAAAAAACCGGAAAATTAATAACGGACAAACCATGTATTGGAATGATGTGGAATAAAAAGGAAAAATGTCAGGGGAAAAGCTTTGGTCAGGGATATGACGTCAAATCACGGTTTCGAAGCAAGAAAGGCGCGTTCACATGGAAAACCGGCTAAATTGCGTAAAATGCTTCAAAAATTAATAACTCAAAAACCGTGCACCGGAACAGGGGTAGGTAAAAGGGAAAAATGGTCAGGTCAATGGGAGGAACAGGGCTATGAGGTTGGATTGGGACTTTAGTGAACGTAGGGTGCATTCACATAGCAGGACCTCAAAATCAGGGAATGAAGGAAAACTGCAAGGGAACAGCCCCAAAGGTGGGTGGAACATAACCGGGCGGGTGGGAAGGGACCCCAGGAGGGTAAAAGCAAGGCAAGACATTCATGCATGAGCAAGATAAAACATATGCAAAGGATATGCAATGTAGACGCGCAGGGACGCGTCCCCACACTTAAGACCTTAACGGATAGGGTTAACCGAGCAACAGGGACCTAGGACCATGCCACAGACCATCCACTAACTTCCCCACACTTAAAACATGACCGTCACTAAGAAACAGAAATGGGAGGGTTAGAAAAACTTGGCCCATTTCGTCAAAAATCAAGGTTGAGTGTCAACGGCACGTCCACAGTTGTTGTCGGCGCTAGAGGGACCAAGGCATCTTCTTGGCACACGTTCGTCACGGCAGGGACCACGCGGCAGCACCCAGGGAGGTAGCTAATGGAAGGAATCGTAGGAAATTCGTTGTCGATGAGGGATATTGCACTCAACTCACAGTCACTCAATGGAAATGAAAGAACAGTCACTCGCCCCATGACTAATATCACTCGAGGAAGAATGATTAAAACCCATTTCTCATACCCGGTTGAGGAATCGACAAGGGGGAAATGGTGTAGAAAGGAGTATGCCAGGGTGCACAGTTGATGGTGCATTAGTGCGTCTAACCCATCTGGCATAGGTGCAAGGAGGAAGGCAAGGGAGCCTTACAGTGCCGTGTACAGAACAGGGTGATGTGTCTTGTGTTGACGGTAAAAACCCATCCCGTGGGTGCACAGGGAAACGGAAACATGCCTGACTCCAAGTGTCGTAACGTCCCTCAATCTCACCTCTCGGTAAATGATTGAAGAAACTCCAGTCACACTCAACCCACCCTCTGTCTCACGCTCGGTGGATAGATACAAGAGGGCAGCCTTTTCCTGAAACCCATTGATGTAATCCTCACAATCACTTGTGCAAAGATTGTATGCCTTGTGCGCATTTGATGGTGCAATTGTGCATCCCGCCCTGTGTCGGCATACGGTGCAAGAAGGAAGGCAAGGGAGCCTTATGGTGCAATGCACAGAAACAAATTGTGCTTTGTGCTTTGAGAGGCCCATCCCGTGCGTGCAACACTTCATTCACACTTCTCATCTCTCATTCGATTTGAAGGGAAAAGACTGGTCTCTCGCCCCACCCTCTGTCTCACTCTCTGTTGATAGATACAGGAGGGCAGCCCATACTCACGTCCCCATCCGGTTAGGATGAAAGCTCACATCACTCGATTGTTTGTCGATGAAGATCGCGTCATCAGTTGTTGAGGAGGCGTACCCAGGGAGGTAGCCATCAAATTCGAACATTGTGTTGGATAGGAATATGTCGTCTGTAAGAGGACAGTTAGTCACTTTGCAGAAAGACCCAGGACACAGCATACCAAGGGAGGCAGCTTCGGAATTGGATCCGAGGGATATCAATTAATGAATCCACTTTCTGGACTGCTGGGTGTTACCACCTTTTCCACAGCCAGCTTCTCGCCCAAGGGTGTTTACCACCTTTTCTTGGAACGAGGCCTGCTATAACAGGGAATTGCTTCCTTTTCTCTTATAACAGATTTGTTTTGTTTTTTTTTTTTCCTTCTTCTTTGTTTTGTTCTTTTTCTTATTTTTCCCTATTCTTGAGGGTGTTTCCACCTTTTCTCGAAGAATAGGTCGGCATGACAGGGACCTAAGTCATTTTTCTCCCATGACCGATATATTTTGTTTTTTTTTTCTTTTTTTTTTCTCTTCATAGTGAACAAGGAAATGGTAGAAAAAACCATGTGTCAAGACCCACCTCGCCACTGTCGCTGGTGGAAAATAGAGAATAAGTGATCAAGGCTGGAAGGGGGTTTGGAGGGGACAGAGGGTTGCGTCCACTTCATCAGGAGTGATTGAAGAACGGCTATCAGAAGTATCATCATAAGAAGTACAGTGCCGCACCAACGAGGGAAAAGATCAAGTGTCCGTAATTGTCAAGATCCCCAAGGAGGGAAGTACTTCTTCAGGCGATATCCATTGATCAGAAAGGGATCATGAGAGGCATCAACAGTCTGTATTTGGACAGAGCCATTAGGGTTGACTGCAAGTACCTTATAGGGGCCCATCCACCGCTGTTGGAGCTTGCCAGGAAACTTGCCAAATCGTGAATCATAGGCTAGGACCAAATCACCTTCTTTGAACTCCTTGTGCTTGATGAAACTGTCATGGTAAGCCTTGCGTCGGGCTTGCGTGGCTTCCATGCACTGTAGAGCCATCCGACGAATTTCGTCCAAACATTCCAAGTGCAGGAGACGGCGTTGCAGTGAATCGTCATCCCCCAAACGCTCTTTGATCGCCACTCTCAAAGAGGGTAGTTCCAGTTCAACAAGAAAAACTGCTTCTGTACCATACACCAACTGGAAAGGTGTATGTCCCGTTGCTGCTTTATGGGAGGTTCTGTACGCCCAGAGGGCCTCTGTAAGTCGATCATCCCAATCACGACGATGTGCGGCAATTGTTCTTGTCAGAATCGAGCAGAGGATGCGATTGGTGACTTCGACTTGGCCGTTAGCTCTGGGGTAATAAGGAGTGGACTTGCGATGGCGGATCTTATACAACTCTGTCAACTCTTCCATGACTTTGTTAAGGAAATGCGTGCCTCTGTCACTTACCAGCTCTAAGGGACTGCCAAAACGGGTGATGATATTCTCGTACATGAACAGGGCCACGCTGTTACCATCGTCCCGCTTGAGGGCTTTAGCTTCACACCACTTTGTGACATAATCCGTACATACGAGGATGTATCGGTTCTGTTTCCTTCTGGTAGGAGGGTCGATCGGACCTACGAAGTCGATGCCCCACTTCTCAAACGGCTTTAAGGGAAGGATAGGTTGCAGTGGCATGACACTTGTCTTCGTGGGTTTCCCCATTCTTTGACAAGCATCACATCTTTTACAGTAATCATAGGCATCCTTATGAATGGTAGGCCACCAATATCCTGCTAGCAGAGCCTTCCTGGCCGTAGCTTCTCCTGCAAAGTGACCTCCACATGGCTCGTCGTGGCAAGCCTTCAGAACAATCCCAATCTCTTCTCCTGCAACACATCTTCTGAGTACTTCATCTTTGCCTTTCTTGTACAGTGCACCGCCTAGCAGGGTGTAGGGGGATGATTCTAGCATGAGCTTCTTCCTTTCCCGACTAGAGATACCAGGAGGGTACTGTTGGGTTGCCAGCAGATTGGCAATATCTGCATACCAGGGAGTTACAGTTTCTACCAAGAATAGGGAAGCATCAGGGAGGTCTGGATCATCTCGTTTCTCGTCTGCAGTTTGTGGGATACGCGACAGATGATCAGCCAGGACATGGGAACGACCAGGCTTAGTAATCACCTCAAAGTCGAACTCCTGGAATAAAAGGAGCCATCTCATCATTCGTCCCTTCACATCTGCTTTGTTCATTAAGAAGGACAGGGCCTCATGATCCACATAAAATTTAAAGTGGGTAGATAGGAGGTAATGGCGAAACTTCTCTAGGGCAAACACCATTGCCAAGCACTCCAGCTCTGTCACTGTATAGTTCCGTTCCCTATCAGTGACTTTTCGGCTTGCGTAATAGATCGGTTGATCCAACTTCGAGGAGCCCTTTTGGCAGAGGACAGCACCTAAACCTTCAATTGATGCATCAGTGTGTACATGGAACTCTTTCGTCCAATCAGGAGGTTGCAGGATGGGTGCCTCTATCAGACACTGCTTCAGAGTGTGGAAGGCTTTGTCACATTCTTCTGTCCAAGTAAACTCTGCATCTTTCCTCAGGAGCTTGTGCAAGGAGGTTGCCTTTGTTGCAAAGTGAGCTATGAACCTTCTGTAGTAACCCACATGGCCTAGGAATCCCCTCAACTGTTTGAGGTTGGTGGGTGCTGCCAGAGCTGCAATCTTTTCGATCTTTGCAGGGTCTGTTGATATCCCTTGTGCTGAGACAATGTGGCCCAACAAGACTCCAGAAGAGACCCCAAAGATGCATTTGTCGGGGTTAAGGGAAATCCCATACTCCCGGCATCGGTCAAAGCATTGCTCCAGGTGTCCCCAGTGTTCACTGATCAAACTATAGACACAGAAGTCATCCAAATATACCTCAATAAAGTCGTGCAGATGATTTTGAAATGCGGCCATCATGACTCGTTGGAAAGTAGCAGGGGCATTGCAGAGCCCAAATGGCATCACTCGGTAAGCGTAGGTCCCCCATTCTGTGGTGAAGGTTGTTTTGGATTGGTCTTCTTCTGCGATTTGGACTTGGTTGTATCCACTGAATCCATCCAGGAGAGAATAAAGTTCATGTCCTGCCACTGTGTCCAACAGTTGGTCTGTGAAAGGGATAGGAAAATGATCCTTCTTCGTCTTGGAATTAAGCTTTCGGAAATCCACACATATTCGCAATTTGCCATTCTTCTTGGGTACAACCACGATGGGTGAAACCCATTCACTGTTTGCCACTGGATAGATGAACTCGGCTTCCAGAAGCTTCAGCAGCTCCGCTTTCACCAATGTGGAATAATTCGGGTTCATTCGCCTTTGTCGTTGCCGTACTGGCTTGGCATCAGGCTCCAAGTCAATATGATGTTGACATATTGTGGGATCAATCCCCTTTAGGTCTTTGTAAGACCATGCAAACACGTCCAAATTTTCTTTCAACAAGTTGTACAAGGTTAACAACTCCTCTTCTGGGAGACTGCTACCCACCTTCAAGTGGCGTTCAGTGCCTTCAGCATCCACAAAGGTTAACTGCCTTTCACCTTCTACTTCACGAATGAAGGTCCCACGGACTGCTTCTGGATACAGATCCGACTCCTTCAAGGGAGTGATGTCCTCTTCTGATGTCCCACTAGAGCCAACTTCTTCTTTTGGTGGGGACTTAGGTTGCTCCTTGAGATGTTGAAATGGGGTAAGAGCTGTTTCGGGTTTGGTTTCAAGAGTAATTACCTCTTGGCTTGAAGACTCATCTTCTGATGACACATCCAGGAACGTCACATAGCAGGGACCCTCTGATGCTTGTTGGGTTTGTCGGACTGGTGCTTGTTGGCACGGTGCATCATCATCATCTTTCTTCGGCAAGGATGGGTTAGGACGGCATGAGCCACTACTGAAAGACGGCTTGTTCTTCTTAACCCATTTCTTATAAAGGTTTTGCATATGAGAAGATCCATTTACCAGACCAAATGGTACCATTGCCATTCTGTCCCATAGCATGAGCTCATCGGCTTCTGATGCTTCTGGAACTTCTTCCTCAAATGTATCCTCTTCAGGTGGGATAGACTCTTCTGGCTCGCTTTCATCATTCTCTTCGTCCATATCATATTCATCCTCTTCTGTCTCTGTCTCTGCTTCTTCTTCTGTTCCTGCTTCTGTTTCTGCTTCTGCTTCTGCTTCTGCTTCTTCTTCTGTTCCTGCTTCTGTTTCTGCTTCTGCTTCTGTCTCTATAGGAGCTCTGTAACAGAAGAACAGATTCCCTGGTTCCTCTCCTGCCTCTGTCTCTGCGTCTGCTTCTGCTGCTGTTGTGACCATGTAACAGGGAGAGCAGTACATCCATGCCTCTATCTCACTATCAGAAGTGATTTCAGAAGTCATTCCTGATTCAGGCAGGAAGTATTCACCCATTGATAATGGCTTTGCATCTTTTGGAAGTCGGCTTACTGTATCCACTGTTAAGGAATGTGCCACTGTTTTCTTAGGAAGGATTTGTTTGACAGCATCTTCGTCTGCTAATGTTCCATCCGTAACCTCATTAGGGGAGTCAGAAGATAATTCCAAGGAGGTGGATCCATGTCCTTTTTGAGAACCATACAGTTTCAGCACCACTTTGTTGGGTCCTCTACCCAAGGTCAAAGTTCCTTTGAACCAATCCGTCCTTGCTCTGGCTTCAAAAAGCCATGGTCTACCCAGTAACAGAGGATAGGATGTACCATAAGAGTTTGGCTTCACCACCAAATAGGTCAGCCAATAATCTTTTCCAGCCACAGTAGTCTTCACATATGGGAGAATGCCCAAAGGCTTGATTCTACTCTGATCCGCCAGTCTGATGAGCCATTGGGTGGGTTGCACACCTTGTAAGCCTAGATCCTTCATTGTCACATCCGTCATAATGTTCACTGATGAACCACCATCAATCAGTGCATTTGAAATAAAGCAACCTTCGATCCATACGCCAGTCTCTGGAGTACCCGGATCTAGAAAAGCATTAGCCACATCCACTTCTTTTACAGGCTCTGGAGCCTTGTTGGACTTTGTCACTGTTGAGGGAGCAATCCTTAAACCACGTCTTTTTGTCAGTATGCTTTTGAATCTTTTCCGGCAACTGGGGGACAACATCAATAATTGTCGGAATGTGAGGTTTGGTTTAAAGGTATCTAGATCTCTGACCAGATCGTATTCCTTAATAGGATCCACTGGCTTCTCTAATCGGTTAGGGAATGGGGCAACACCCATTTTCATTTTCCCTCTTTCTTCCATCAGAGGAATTACAGGAGCTTCTTCTGCCACTTCCTCCTCTTCTGTATCCTGGACCTCTGGTCCTGTCTCTGTAACTGTCTCTGTAACTCTCTGTGGCTCTGTAGGGCTCTGTACGGCACTGTTAGGCTCTGTTCTGTTCTGTTCTTCTGGTGGAAGATTGAACTTCACTGTTCTGGCAGGAGGGTTATTTTCTTTCTAGATAGGTGGTTCCTTCTGCTTTGCACGAGTGATGGCAGCAACTTCCAATTCCACTAAATTGGAGGTAGGCTCTTGGGCCTTGGACGGACTATCAGTAGCATTGTTTTTCACTGGGACTGGGCTTGGACAGTCTTTTGCAGTGTGGCCTTCTCCTTTGCATCGACTGCATAAGGGCTTGTAATCCACTGACCTTCGAGGATTTGGACAATTTGGTGAAATGTGTCCCTTTTCTCCGCATCTGTAACACTCCACTTCTGATCTCTGACCACCGCCAGACTGTCTTCCTCTGTAACTTTGAGAAGGAAATCTTCTGGGTCCGAAATTAGGACCAAACTCTCTAGGCTTGGGTCCAATATCTTGTGTTGTCATTTTGGATTCCAGCAAGTTAAATCTTGCGTCTTCTTCCTTTCTTCTCCTATCATGCATCTCCTTCAGGGAGCAAATGTCCTCTGTATGGTTCTTCCGCAAACAGTAGGAACAAAAGGCTCCAGGGATGGTTGGTTTCCGTGTACATTCAGTGGCTAAATGGCCTGCTTGATGACACTTACCACACCAAGTATTTGACCGCATCACATCTCTTCCTGCTCCTGCAACGTTGGATATGCTTGCTGTGTTCACTTTCAGCGTCTGTAGTTGCTCTGTAATCACATCCATCAACTCCTTTTTGATGTTTGCAACTGAGTTGGATAAATAATCCTTCAAGCTTTCTCCTCCTGACGTACTGGCAGGAGGGTTTTGAGGAGTCTCTGTAATTACTGCATAAACGGGTTGAGCTGGTACGGAGGGGTCTCTGTTCTGGTTCTGATTCAGAGCTCCTGTTTGAACTGTTGGCTGTTGGCTCCAGTTGGTAGGGTTCCACTGGTGCTGCTGATTTGGCATTGAGGAAATTGGTTGAGACCATGGTTGTTGTGGTGGAACCACCATTTGAGGCATGGATTGTGGCCACTGTGGATTTGGTGCACTGTACTGTGATACCGTGGGCATCTGTTGGTAGGGATAGGGAACAGTCCCTGGAACTGCATTTGGTGGGTACATCATTCCTGGCACCAGAGGAGGTAGGACTCCTCTTCCTGTATTCATTGCTAATCTAGCTTCCACTTCATCGTACAGTCTTGCACCTTCTGTTGCAGCTTGCAGGGTGGCTCGTCTTTGTAGCTCCACAAACTTACGGACTTCTGGTTGTAATCCTCTGAGAAACACTCCCTTCTGAATGCCATCATCTAGATTATGGTTAGTCCATCTCTTCAGGATGGATTCCATTCTTGAGACATAAGCTTCTACTCTTTCTCCAGAGGACTGACTTAGGTTCATAAATTCCTCTCTCATCCGCTCTTCAAAACCTTCACGCCTGAATTTAGTGAGGAAAGCCAACTTCAGGTCGTTCCATGTGCCAAAAGTTCCTGCTGCTTGTCTCTCATACCACTGAAACGCCGCGCCCTTGAAAGTGGCGGGGAATATTGCTAACCAATGCTCAGGGGTTCTGGCATTGTTAGCCACACACGCTACCATAAACTCTGCTACATGAAGATCGGGGTCTTCATTGTACTCTCCCTTAAAAACTGGCAATGGGACTACATTCGCTGGTCTGTCATCAATATTTCCAGGACGGATCTGGCTTGGAAGTGGACCTCCAGCAGGAGAAGGAAGGGCTTGATGTGCCATTGGGACTTCTGTAAAGAGTTCCGCAAGGGCGTCCAAGGCAGCTTCTGCTGCGAGCTCGCTCTCGGCTCTGATTCTTGCTTTCTCTCTTCTCACGTACCTCTGGACTCGTTCCAATGCTTGCCTTTTTATTGCGTCATTCATCAGGGGGTTGACTCCACTATGTTGTTAGTGCTCCACAGAGGGTTAACAAAAGGCTTCAGTCTCTGGAGGACTCTCTTGCCAACATTTCTTCTACTTCTTTCCTCTCAACGTCCCTAAATTCTACTTTCATGCCACTGCACAGAGGAAGGTATTCGGTTCTGAAGGTGTCAAAATGCATACGTCTGAGCATGGTGGTGGTGCCATCATCATAGTAATGCCAGCTTCTGATGGTTTCAATAGTGTATGTTGTGAAAAACACTCTGTCTACCAACTTCCAGTGGGTTGCTAATTGAACAAACAGAAGATTATCAGTACACCAAGCATCCCATGTATCTTGCTGTTGAGCATCCACGAACAAATTCCAACTCTTTTCCTTCTTGTCTTTGTGAACCTCTACAGACCAAGACTCCTGAAGCTTCTTCACAATCTCCCACTTGATGTTGTCTGGAAACTTCTCAATGAATGCCAAATCTTCCATGGATGTTCATTCTCTCTGTTTCTGTTCTTCAGTTTGTTCCCAAACAGTTTGCCACCAAGATGCAAGTTTCTGCTGCTTCAATAGGAAGAGGAAACTGTCCACCACATAGAGCATGCATCATGATGGTGATGTGTTTCCGCCATTGTGGGATGAACTTCTTGTGGAAAGTGGCTTTGATTATGAGGAATTCCAACTCTTCAATGGAAGAATGAATTTTACAAACATCCATTGAATTCTTCTCTTCTTGGCAATGCCAATTCCTTCATTTTCAGCCTCTTTTTGGTGCTTGTTAATGGCAAGTTTCCCCGGCTGCGCACCAAAAACATGGAGCCCCGAGAGGAACACCAAGGAAAAGGGAATTCTCTTGCAAGAAAATCTATCTTGTAACATCAACAAGCTTGTTTATCATGTTTCATATGATCACAATGAAGAAAAGAACACCAGGCACAACAAATCTTCATGCAGCATCATGTAAATCTCCCACGGTTTTAATAAAATCAACCATATTCTTCAACATCCTCATAAAATCCATCAATGGAACAAAGAAAGCAAAGAAGTACACCATCTTTGAATGGAAATACATCACATAGTATTCATCTTCAATATCTTCATAGTCTTTTCTCTCAATCTCTCATATACAATCACTTTGTTTCAATAGAATTGGCTATCTCTGACTCTCTCTCTCTCACTCCATCAATAATACATCATATCCTCACTACAATCTCTCAAAATCACACTCAATAATCACTCTTAGGTCGTGGATACCCCTCCCAAGAGGTATGTCTGATATGAAAGGTCACCAGAGCCACTACAGTGTCTCTTCACAGCTCACTACTGTCACTTCACTCTAGTCTTCTCTTGAGTCTTCAGCAGCTACTTCTTCCACTTCCTTCAGCTCTTTTGCACTTGTATTCACCTCTTTCCAAGGCTAGAAAACTTTCCCCAAAGTCACACATACATTCCACAGAACACTTACAGAACAGTCTACAGAACAGTACCAGAACAGTTACAGTACAGAACAGAACAGAACAGAACAGAAGCAGAACAGTCTACAGAAGACCTACAGAAGGTTATCAAAACCTCATAACTCACTCTCAAACCATTTCAAACTCTCACAAAACATTCAATAAGCTTTCACAATATCTCATTCTTCATCAATCAATACTCCATCCCTCCTAACAGAAGACAATCAGAACAAAACAGACCAAAACAGAACAAAACAGAAGGTATACAGAACCATTCAGAACCTATCAGAACATCACAGAACCATCAACAAACATCATGATCTTCCAAAACACAATCAATATCATCCAAAACCCTCTCAAACCACTTCCTAATCAATCAATCATCCCATAAAATCAACCATTCAGCTCTCAAAAGCAACAAAAATCAGCCAAAAAACAAGTCATTTCAACACTCAACACATCTTTCTTAGCATAACATTGGGCTGCAATATGACCTGTTTTGCCACAGTAGTGGCACACAATACCAGAGTTGTTAGAACCTCTGTTCTGCCATCCACCTCTTCCTCTAAAGCTCCCCCTGCCTCTAAAGTTACCATGATCTCCTGAAACCTGCATATCGCCAAATTGCTGATTCAATTTGTTTTGCTGGTTGCCACTACCACGTCCTGTACCACGGCCTCTTGAAGAGAACCTTCCACGTCCCCTTCCTGAACTGGAGTAGAAAGCCTGGACCTGTTCACCACTTCTTTTAGATGTCTCACTCTGCATGTTGATTTCTTCAGTGATCATTAGAGAGACCAACTCATCAAAATCTGGGAAAGGCTTTCTAACATATACGGAAGTTACAAAAGACTTCCAAGCCTTTTCATTGTTAAGTCCACCCAAGGTTGATGACACCAAATCATCATCATCGGGCATTGCATCAATCGCTGCCAATGCATCTGCAATGCTCCTTACCTTCAATACATACTCATTGATAGACATCTTCCCTTTCTTCAATGTATTCAACTCTTGCTTGAGTTGAATCTTTCGTGCCTTTGTATTTACAGAAAACATACTTTCAAGTATGGTCCAAGCTGCATATGCATTCTCTGCATTTCTAATGTGTCCCAGCATATTATTGTCAATTACTGCAGACAACCAATACATGACCTTCTTGTCTTTTGCATTCCATTCCTTTCGTGCCTTTGTCTCTTCTGCAGTTGGAGGATCATTCACCTCCGGCTCCTTTTCTTCACCTGAAACAAACTCGTAGAGGCCTTTTCCAATAAGGAAGTTCGTGACACGAAACTTCCATGATGGGTAGTTGTTCTTGTCGAGCTTCTCAATGATGGGGCTTCCACTGTTCTCTGCCATTATCACAAAATTAATACAGATAAACCTTGTGTTTACTCATTGGTAAACACCTTTGAACTTACAGATCTGAAATCTGTAACGTGCGCACCCACGTTCAGTCAATACAGTCGAAGTCACAGTGTACCTTGAAACTGTTGTCCGCAACCTTGCGGCTCTAATGATAAATAGATTTCATCTCATCCTATGCCCATCATCTTCCTAGGGAAGGGAAAATGTTTTGCTGAGAGACTTTTAATGAGAAGATCTATATGATTCTTATCATTCAAGATCTTGACAAGCTCAATAGACTTGTTCTCTACCACTTGTCTCTGCTAATGAAGTGATAGCACACCTTAATGTGCTTTGTCTTTGCATGGAAGAATGGATTCTTGCTAAGTGAATGGCATTCATAGAATCCAAATGTAGTTAGGGACCACATCAGTTTGGTACTCTTTACATATCTCAGAATTCTCCTGACTGCATCCAAGTGTGGTTTGCAAGGCTTCTGCATGAACTGACTGATCAGCCCCACAACATAACTCAAGTCAGGTCTAGTGATCATGAGATAGATCAAGCTGCCTACCATCTGTCTGTACATGGTAACATTCTCAATCTCTGTCCCAACATCAATCTGCAGCTTGACATTCTGCTCTAAAGGTGTATCCATAGGCTTGCAATCAGCCATACCATATTTCTGTAACATGTCCTGAGCATACTGCTTCTGTAGCAGCTATATGCCTTGAGGTGTAGAGACAACCTCAATCCCCAAAAAATATTTCAGCTCTCCTAGGTCCTTGACTTTAAACTCAGCCTATAAACATGTCTTTACCTCAGCAATCCCGCTTTCATCATCTCCTGTAATGATCAAGTCATCAACATAGACAACTAGGAATACACAGCCACGATCTATCTTCTTCACAAACAAACTATGATCAGCATCACCCAATCGGAAATCATGTTGTTGCAAATAACTACTAATGTGAGCATTCCATGCTCTGGGTGCCTGTTTCATCCCATATAATGCCTTTTTCAGCCGACATACATGTGCTGGATATTCTGGATGCACATAGCCTTCAGGCTGTTCCATGTAAACCTCTTCCTGTAATTCTCCATTGAGAAAGGCATTCTTTACGTCCATCTGCCATAGTTTCCAGCCTCTAGCTGTTGCCAAAGCAATCACAGTTCTAACTGTAGCCCTCTTTGCTACAGGGCTGAAAGTCTCCTCATAATCAAGACCATACTATTGCGTATACCCTTTTGCAACCAGCGTGGCCTTGTATCTTTCCAATGATCCATTTGATTTACATTTCACCTTATACACCCACTTGCATCCAATAGGTGTTTTGCCCTCAGGCAACTGTACCAAGACCCATGTACCATTTTCAGCCAAAGCTTAATATTCCTCATCCATAGCAGTACGCCAATTCTCATCTGCAACTACCTCATCAAACTTACTTGGTTCTCTAAAACCTGTTACTTTCGTCATATAAGCATAATGACGGGCTGAATATCCAGTGTAAGTATACCTGTCGTCTGACCCTCTCTGATCTCCTGAGTTGTGGCTCACTGTGAGCTTGCCTCTCATGAGGTGGCACATAACGGCTCTGCCTAGCACCTGGCGTCATAACAGATGGAATCTCCAATTCACTGTCTAAGCTCTCACTGCTAGATGAATCATAACCTGCAGTGAGTGGACCTCTTACATCTTCAAAAACCTTTTCTTTTCCCTTAGATGAATCATAACCTGCAGTGAGTGGACCTGTTACATCTTCAAAAACCTTTCCTTTTCCCTTATCTGTTCTCCCCCTCACTGACATATCCGTGTCAGTGGATGCAATAGTGCGACTTCGCAATCGTCCTGTCCAAGGACTCACTGTAGATGATACATCACCTGTCTGACCACTCATGGAAGTACTCTCTGCAGGAGTATTTTCAGCATGACTCATACTGGGTGAGCCATCAATAGGCACTGCAACAGGATTCTCATACCAGGATGCTAACTCATCAAATACCACATCTCTGCTTATGAGTGTCTCATGCGAAGAAGGTACATAACACTTATAAGCTTTCCATTCTTGTGCATATCCTATAAACACACTTTTCACTGCCTTAGGATCCAATTTCTTCCTCTTCTCATTCGGTATATGCACATATGCAATGCTGCCAAATACCTTCAAGTGCGAAATATCAGGTTTATGACCATACAGCCGTTCATACAGAGTGACATCACGAATCCTTGCTGTAGGGGTGCAATTCAGCACATAGACAGCAGTCACATTGCTTCAGCCCAATAACAATTTGGTAGACATTTTTCATTCAGCATAGCTCTAGCTGACTCCATCAGGACCCTGTTTTTTCTCTCTGCAACACCATTTTGCTGCAATGTATAGCTGCAAGTAAGCTGTCTTCTAATCCCATATTTAGCAAGATACCTGTCAAAGTAATTAGAGACATATTCACCTCCTCCATCTGATCTCAAACATGATATATAGCAACCCAACTCATTCTCTGCATGTTTCTTGAAATCTTTGAATGCATCAAACACATCATCTTTATGCTTCAAAATATAAAGCCAAATGTACCTGCTGAAATCATCGATAAATGAGACATAATACCGTGCACCTCCAAATGAAGCATTATGTGAAGGACCCCAGACATCAGAGTGCACCAATTGTAAAGGCCTAGTGCTGTTTTTTACATGTCTCATGAACGAAAACCGTGCCTGCTTCCCAAACTGACATGCAGCGCATACATAACCAAAGTCATTATACTTGAATTTAGGTAATCCAAGTACTACTTCCTTCTACTGCATAGATTTCAGCTTTTGTACATTGACATGTCCAATCCACTTGTGCCAAATCTCTACATCCCGAATGGCACTCTCATCATGAGCAAACATGGCTGCCTTAAGTCCTGGAATGGTCGCATCCAAAGTAAACATCCTGGCATCTCTTTTGCCCTTGGCAATTAGCTTGTAGCCATTTCCATACTCCTCAATGAAACACCCATCTTTGATAAACCTCAATTGCAAATTTTGTTCTACCATTTGACCCACAGACAACAGATTCTTTGTTATGGTTGGTACATGTAATACATCATGCATGCCTTTCTTCTTGCCATCAGGCATCATAAGAGGAACAATCCCTTTATGCTTTATGTCATGTTGGGTGTCATCCCCAATACATACATGACCATGTGTACTTGCAACCATCTCATCAAACCACTCT
Source organism: Lygodium microphyllum (assembly GCF_053477565.2). Taxonomy (NCBI): domain Eukaryota; kingdom Viridiplantae; phylum Streptophyta; class Polypodiopsida; order Schizaeales; family Lygodiaceae; genus Lygodium; species Lygodium microphyllum. The sequence goes on along the minus strand of NC_141149.1, from coordinate 22,326,671 downwards.
CCATGCGGTGTCATGTGGTTTGATGCTCCAGAGTCAATGTACCATCTGTCATCTTTATCATGTCTCGATGCATTTCTGGATACATGCTGCATGGCAAAGAGTCTATCAACTAGCTCATCATGAGCACCACTGGAAGATGCATAGTGCCCATGCTGTCTGCCCTTTGCCTTCATATCTCCCTGCTTCTTCTAACAATCCTTTGCAATATGCCCATACCGACCACAATAATGGCAATCCTTGTCCCTGTTGGACTGATCAGATGACTGCCATGAACCAGAACCACCACCTCTACCTTAGGGTGATCTCCCCCTGCCTCTAAACCCGCCAGCCCACGCTGGCCTTGTGTATTTGCACCATGCCAATTACTCTGCTGCTGTTGTTTTCCATAAGCATTACGAGTGTCACCACGACCTCGAAATGAGCCATGACCTCTAGATCCTCTACCACGCTGGCTAGAGTATAACACAGTGTCTCTACTCTGAGATGCACTGGAACCTGTATTCAAACCAAGTTTGACTTCCTCATGCAGCAACAAAGCAACTAGCTCTTCCCAGCTAGGGGGCTCTTCTTTGACAGAAATGAAAGTGTCAAAAGCTTTGTACTCTTTGCCTAAGACATTCAAGGCAACAACAATCATATCATCTTCTGATACACTTGAGCCAATGGTAGCAAGTTGATCAGCTATGGTCTTAATCTCCGTGGTTACACCTAGATGCTCTTGCTATTCCTAGACATGTTGTTGAACTGTTGTTTCAACTGGATCTTCCTTGCATGTGTCATGGTTCCATAATTTTTCATCAGTATGTCCCAAGCATCCTTCGGAGTCTCACATCCACTGTTTTGAATTACCATAGCATCAGATATACATAGAGAAAACCAATGCAGCACCTTGCATGCTCTTTCATTCCATAGCCTGTAAGCTCTTTTCTATTCATTAGTTGGATTCTATGCAGGCAACTCAAGAGTAGCCTCATCTCCTGTACATAGATCCCAATAACCTCTTCCAACCAGAAAGTTTTTCATTCTGAATTTCCATAATGCAAAGTTCTTGTTGTCCAACTTCTCTCCAACTATCTGAGTGATATTGTCAGTTTCATGTGCATTAGCCATGATGCAATAGACTATCTATCAAGTGCCTGACTCCCTGCAGACCAATAAGTATGACTGACCAAGTTCAGTCCGTAACAGTTTATGATAGTTTTTTGCACTAAATTGCCGAAAAAAAAGGGTATTTCAGCCCACTGACACCCCAAAACAACTCACAAACAAGTGGTCTCAACTGTAGGTATAACTGTCAATACATAAGCTATGTGTTTGCTTCAGCTTAAGCTTCTGTAACCTCACTACTAGGGTACATACATGCAGTCTGAAAACTGTAAACTATGAGTAACCATCAGCAATTTCAAGTCCAAAATTGAGTGGTAATCATGTCATACATATTCAAAACCTCCCAGATAGCTACTAGTACATTTGCTAGTCAAGACATGAGCATAGAGGCACAGAACAGTGCATAACTAGCACATACAAGTGTCAACAAATTTAGTTGCAGGTTGCAGTCAACCAAAAATCAGCATAACAAGCTCCAAGCAGCTCCAAAATGTCTTCCAATCATGTCATACATTTACTTTGTAGTGGCAAGTTCAATACATGAGCATCTGAGTAGGCATAGACAACGTGTCTTTGTTGACCAATGGCATAAACTTCATGAACTATTTGTAATTAACTAAGACAGTGTGACTGCATTTACTTCAGCTTCAGAATTCAGTTTTCAATTATGCTCATTGCTTGCTTCAATCCTCCATACATTCAGCATGTATAGGTCAGTTCATATAGATGATAGAACCCCCAAGATGACATGTATTGCTTCAGTAATACATAATGCTTGTCATTGACTGTGTATGAGAGTTTTCAACCATTAACATACTTCAGATTTGAGTGATTTCAGTGAGCAACTTCAGCTCAAATGCATTACATCCGGTACATATGGCTTCTTGACATACATCTTGGCTCTAGTGATGCTTCTGGGTATGTACGAGTGCTTCAAGCTCATGCCAGACAAGTGTATATGCTTTGTAGTGGCTGTATACAGCAGACCACTGTTTATGACAGATGTGTGATCTCTGTTTTCAGCTCATAAGTGAGCTCTCACATAAGCATTCACACCTTGTACTCTTTAAGTACCTTCCACTAGTCTCTGTCAGGCATTTAGCCACTTCATATCACTTTCATATGATGTTTCCAGCCACGAAGATGTCTGCAGAAACAGGTGCAGTTTGCGCAGATCTGTCCTTTGCTCCAGCAGCTTGATTTGATGATGATGATGATGATGGAGCACACACTAGTGCTTAATACCCCCTTCACAAGGCTCTAAACAAGCCACAGACTGTAGCTTGAACCATAGAGTAGGCAATCACACAATGCCTACCTTACATCACAATGACAGCTTGTTTGATCTTTGAGAACCCTTGATCTTCCACTCCTACAAGTCTTCTTGACTTCCTCCTGCTCCAGAGAGCTCAACCTGGCAAAGCTCTAATACCATGTTCAAAGAGAGAGAGAGAGAGAGAGAGAGAGAGAGAGACAGACAGGGAAACACCATATCCATGAGCCTTCATGCTCTCAAAGTCTTTTCTTCATATTCCACACCAACTGAGAAGCACACAATACAATGTAAAGTAACCTAGTCTTAGTGTTGACTAGACTGACTAACTCTAGTCAGGTCACCTACTAACACAAACCTGACTTATTCAATGTAGTCACATGGAGACATCACACACCTAGCTGTCACAGATGTCAGTTACACACCAAGACAAACTGACGGGTGGAGCTTGATTTCTAACACACACAGGGTCAGATACCCTGTTGACAGGTTGACAAATAGTGGCTACTCTGCTGCAAAGCATTATGCTTACATGACAAAAGTGATGAAGATCAAAGAACCAGGTACATATGCTGAAGCAGTGGAAGATGAGAACTGGTGTGTAGCTATGGATGAAGAAATGAATGCCTTGGCTGAAAATAATGTCAAGATTGTGGGAGAGAAGGAAGGAGTTTCACTTGTAGCTTTCTCACTTGCACAATGGGGGAATACACACATAGGTGGAGGCTGAAAACAGTTTTTCTCTTCTTAGTTATGTAAGCCAAAAAAACTCTTGTATAGAGAAATAGAAGAACCCTATATATGGGTCTCAAACCAAGCTCAACTAACTAAGGTGGCATACAAACTGAGCCACGAACCAGAGTAGATAAGGATAGCTGTCATCTAGCTATTATTCATGGGTGGTGTACCAACCGCATATGCAGCAGCTAACAAGTCGATGACATAAATGCACAACGGTCACCCTGGCATATCACGAGTGGAGCTCGATATCTCAACACTCCCCCTCGAACTCAATCCCAATTCCTGCACACCAAGCAGGTCTCTGAACTTGCGCAGCTTCTCTACGCCCAATGCCTTCGTAAATATGTCAGCTATCTGATCCTCTGTACTGACATAAACTAGATCAATAAGACCTAGTGAAACCCTCTCCCACACATAGTGATAATGCACCTCAATGTGCTTTGTTCTAGCATGATAGACTGGGTTATTTGCCAAGTGTATACTACTCATGTTGTCACAATAAATGACAATTGGCCCATCTGTAGGCTGATGCATATCATAAAGTAGCTTATGCAACCAAGCTACCTCACATGCAGCCATTGCTGCACCCCTGTACTCAGCCTCTATGCTCGACAAGGCAACTGTAGGCTGTTTCTTGCTGCTCCAAGTGACTGTAGCACTCCCAAAAGAGAACACATATCCACTGGTAGATCGTCTATCAGAAATACTACCAACTCAATCATCATCAGTGTATCCATGCAACTGTATCTGAACCCCAGTCTCATAAAATAGTCCATACTGCAATGTGGACTTCACATACCTGAGTATGCATCTAGCCGCATCCAAATGCGGTTTCCTTGGAGCCTGCATAAACTGACTTACCAATCCAATAACATAGCTCAAATCTGGCCTGGTAATAGTCATATAAATCAAACTTCCTACTATGCGTCTGTAGATAGTAGGGTCTTCCAGAAGCTCAGCTGCATCTGCGCTCAGCTTCACATTCTGCTCCAAAGGAACTGAAATAGGCTTACAGCTTGTCATCCCATATTTGGATAGCATGTCCAATCCATACTGCCTCTGCAAGAGCCGTATCCCACTTGGTGATCTAATCACCTCAATGCCCAAGAAATAACGCAGCTCTCCCAAATCCTTCATCTCAAACTTCTGCTTCAATAGCATTTTCACATGAAGGATATCTTCATCACTATCACATGTCATAATCAAATCATCAACATAAATGACAAGTACCATAATACCTTTCTCTATTTTTCTCACATAAAGTGAGAAATCTGCTTGGAAATCTGAAAGCCAATAGTGACAAGATACTGTCCTATCTTGTCAGACCATGCTCTAGGTGCTTGCTTCAAGCCATACAAGGCTTTCTTCAACCTGCAAACAAACTCGGGATGAATAGCATACACATAACCTGGTGGCTGCTCCATATAGACCTCTTCTTGCAAATCACCATGCAAGAAGGCATTCTTTACATCCATCTGATGTAAAGACCATCCCTTTGATGTAGCCATAACAATGACTGCTCTTACGGTTGCAATCCTTGCAACCAGATTGAATGTTTCTTCATAATCAATGCCATATGTTTGTGCATACCCCTTGACTACTAATCTTGCCTTGTTTCTGTTCACAGAACCATCTGCATTGTGCTTCACCTTATAAATCCACTTACAACCAATTGCATTCTTATCTTTAGGCAAAGGTACCAATTCCCATGTAGCATTTGCTTCCAAGGCATCCATTTCTTCATCCATGGCTTGCTCAAAAGAAGTGGGTTTTGGTTCCTGTATCACTTTGACCATATAGGCATATTGAATGGCTGTAAATCCATCATATTTCAGCCTATCCATAGGATACCTAGCTTTGGTAGACCTGCGCAAAGTAGGTTCACTCCCAGATGCTCTCAAAACATCCCTGGTCTTCCTTACTCCCAGTGTAACAATAGAAGGAATACCCAACTCATCATCAATGCTCTGTTCTGAGCCACTGGATTCACCATCCACATAAGAGTGACCTGCATTCACATCAAACATGGGCTGATCTACCTTCTCTTTTCCTTTTCGTGAAACCTGCATACCACTATCTGCATTGCTTTGAGGAGGTTCTCCTGATCTCAATCTGCCTGTCCATGGCGAAGAATGTGAACCACTGCTAGAGGACATTCCAGGTCCACTAATATTTTGTGACTACTGCTATGAATTCTGTGCAGCATTACCATTTTGTGCATCTACATCATCAATCACATTTACTGGTTTATACCAGCTACTCATCTCATAAAAAACAACATCTCTGCTCACTGTAAACTTACGAGTAGAAGGGTTATAGCATCTATACCCTTTCTGCTGTACAGAGTAACCAATAAAGATGCACTTCTCAGCTTTTGGATCCAACTTGGATCTCAACTCATCTGGCACATGAACATAGGCAATGCAACAAAAAATTTTCAAATGAGAAATATCTGGTTTCCTACCAGTATACCTCTCTTCTGGAGTCATCCCATGTATTGCTGCAGTGGGAGTCCTGTTCATTATGTAGACTGCTGTAGCAACTGCTTCAATCCAATAAAAATCTGGCAAGTCTTTTTCGTTGAACATGGCACGAGATACCTCTCCAATATGCCTGTTTTTCCTTTCCGCAATTCCATTTTGTTGTGGGGTATGACTACATGAATATTGCTGCTTTATGCCATGCTCCTGCAGGAACCTTGCAAACTCATTTGAGAGGTACTCTCCCCCTCCATCTGACCTTAGGTATTTTATTTGCAGGCCTGTTTCTTTTTTAACCATAGCTTTAAGAGTTTTGAAATGCCCAAACACTTCACTTTTCTTTTTCATAAAATACACCCAAAATTTTTTGCTATAGTCATCAATAAAAGTGACAAAATTATGAGGAAATGGTTTCCTTGCCTGTTTTCCAAATTGACAGGCTTCACACACCTTATGCATTTCTGCAACCTTGAATTTAGCTTCTTCATTTCTTACAACGAATTCCCAATATCCTTTTCCCATAAGAAAATTCGTCATTCTAAACTTCCATGCTTGGAAGTTGTTCTTGTCAAGCTTTTCAGTGACAATCTGTGAAAGAGAATCAAATGCCATTACAAAACACTGCAAAAAATTCTGTCACTGCAAAAAACACAGCTTCAGTCTCACAAGGCAAATTTGCAAAACTGATGAAAGTGGTATTTGACCACACAGTCACTTCCTAGCGACGATTTTGCATCAACAGGCAACAAGGATGATTTTGTAACTCCCAATGTCTCTGCACACAGGCATACGATGCAATTTCTACAGTAACTTTTCATTGACCTGTAGAACAGTAGTCACACATCAAAAAACAGGGCCTTTTCCTGAGTGCGTGCAGAAAACTTCTGCCTCCAAAACAGGCCCCGAAATGGCCTCGAATCAAAAAAACAGGGCAACCAAGGGCTAAAGACCTCTCCCGCAGCATATACTACCCTCTTGCTACACCGCGAAGGGCGTCTCAATCTGAGACAATGCACTCTTGCACTTTCCGACTGTGCTACCTGCAGAGACTTTCTCCCAAACTCAAAAAATGAAAGCAACACCGGTCCTCTTACCAGAACACCGCGAGCTTGGTTTGTTTTCTTGAGCCCCTTACCAGGAACCACACTCTGATACCATGTCAAGATTGTGGGAGAGAAGGAAGGAGTTTCACTTGTAGCTTTCTCACTTGCACAATGGGGGAATATACACATAGGTGGAGGCTGAAAACAATTTTTCTCTTCTTAGTTGTGTAAGCCAAAAAGAACTCTTGTACAGAGAAATATAAGAACCCTATATATGGGTCTCAAACCAAGCTCAACTAACTAAGGTGGCATACTAACTAAGCCACAAACTAGAGTAGATAAGGATAGCAATCATCTAGCTATTATTCATGGGCGGTGTACCAACCGCATCTGCAGCTAACAAGTTGGTGACATAAATGCACAACGGTCACCCTGGCATATCACAAGTGGAGCTCGATATCTCAACAAATACGACATGGAATCTTGTGCCACTGTCTGAAGGAAAAAAGATCATTGGCTGCAAATGGATCTACAAAATCAAATGCAAGTTGGATGGCAGTGTGGAAAGGTACAAAGCCAAGGCTGGTTGCTAAGGGGTATGCCCAACAGTATGGACTTGATTACGAGGAAACATTCAGTCATGTTGCCAAGATGGCAACCATACGCCATTGGCTGCAAATGGGTCTACAAAATCAAATGCAAGTCGGATGGCAGTGTGGAAAGGTACAAAGCCAGGTTGGTTGCTAAGGGGTATGCCCAACAATATGGACTTGATTATGAGGAAACATTCAGCCCTATTGCCAAGATGGCAACCATATGCACAGTGATTGCTTTGGCTGCTGCTAGAGGCTGGAAATTACAACAGATGGATGTGAAGAATGCCTTTCTTAATGGTGGCTTAGCAGAGGATGTCTATATGGTTCAGCTGGAAGGGTATATTCACCCTGATTTTCAGCATTATGTATGCAGGCTGAAAAAGGCATTGTACGGGCTGAAGCAAGATCTGAGAGCTTGGCATGCTAGGATCAGTAACTACTTGCAGAGATTGGGATTCGCTGTTGGTAGGGCTGATCACAGCCTATTTACAAAGAAGATTGACAGTGGCTTGGTAGTGATGGTCATATATGTTGATGATTTGATAATCACTGGTGATGATGACTTGGGCATACATCATGTAATGAAGATGCTGAAATCTGAATTTGACATGAAGGACCTAGGAGAACTGAAGTATTTCTTGGGCATTGAGGTAGTTCTAGCTGAAAATGGTTTATGGCTGATGCAAAAGCACTATTCCATGGAAATGCTGAAGACGTATAGCATGGCCGAATACAAACCATTGGATACACCCCTTCATCAGAATGTCAAGCTGGACATTAGCACTGGAGCTGAAATTCAGGATGTGACTATGTACAGGCAGATGGTGGGAAGTTTGATCTACTTGACCATCACTAGGCCTGACTTGAGCTATGTTGTAGGGCTCATAAGCCAGTTTATGCAGAAGCCCAGAAAGCTGCACTTGGATGCAGTTAGACACATTATGAGATATGTTAAGTCCACTGTAGAGTATGGGCTATTTTATGTTAGAGATAAGCCCTTGAAACTCAGTGGATATACGAATGCAAATTGGGCAGGATGCTCATATGGCCGTAGATCTACAAGTGGATATGCTTTTGGCTTTGGAAGTGGCATGATCAGCTGGAGCAGCAGGAAGCAACCAACGGTTGCATTGTCTAGTACTGAGGCAGAGTACAGGGGTGCTGCATTGGTAGCATGCGAGATTTCATCACTGCTCAAGCTTATGGTTGATTTGGATATTCAAGTGGATGCTCCAGTGACCTTATTATGCGACAATCTCAGTAGTGTACTCCTAGCAACGAATCCAGTATACCATGCTAGGACAAAACACATAGAGGTACACTACCATTTTATGAGAGAGATGGTTCTTGCAGGGAGAGTAGATCTTATGCATGTGAAGACTGATGAACAGGTTGCAGATATCTTTACCAAGTCTTTGGGTAAAGATAAGTTTAGTAGTTTCAGATAGCTACTTGGAGTTCATCAGATGATTTGAGCTTGAGGGAGAGTGTTAGAATATCAAGCTCCCATTACTCTCCTATCAGTATGTATGACCGACATTAGCTGTGTCCAGCTGTGTCCAGCTGTATCAGCAAGTGTGGGATATTAAATAAGTCGGTGGTCTTAGACCCAGTGTGAATGGTCCTATGGACCTTAGTACTATTGTATACACTTATGTTATGTTTGTAGTTAATGACATAATGGAAGAAGTAGAGAGCACTCAGCTCTTCACTCTTGTCTCTGTCTCTGATTAATAACACTTGAAACAATAAGTGGTCCGTGGGTCTTGGCGGTTGAGCGAAAGCTCCCACAATAGTCCTTCCTACAATTGCCAAGTTTCCAACCTACCTAGAGCCTCTATTCAGCAAACAGAGCAACCTGGACCCTCTTATGCCCATGGGGAAGAGCCTTCCAAGTCTAAGAGAAAGAGAAAGTCTAGATTTTATTATGTTCAGAAATGTCTTAGTGAGATAAGAAAGGCACAAAGATCTACATAGCATGTCATTCCAAACATAGCTTTTATAAAAGTTGTCAAGGCATTTCTTATAGATTATCAAGGGTCTCCATTAAAGTGGGCATGCAAAAGAAATGGCAGCTTGCAGCCATTCTTTGTCTTCACGAGGTACCTGAAGACTTTGTTATTGATTTTATGAACAATGCTTACATTGTTGTTGTTCATGCTCATAGGGTGACTTTGATGAACAAAGAATTTAGTATGGTTAGAAGAATCAGGTATAGGTTCAACAAGATATTGAGGCCCTTGCCCACTATTGATAAAAAGCCTTTGAGATACTTAACGTTCCACCAAAATTGTCTAGGAGAGAAAAAGGGCTAGTGATTGAGGAGGTGACACATTTATACCCAACAAAGTTCAACAAGAACAACAAAGACTACGTCCCAACAAGTGTTTGCCCAACAAGAACAACCACAAGAGGTTATAGAGTCAAAGGATGAAGTTTGCAAGAGGAAAATTGTTATATCCTTGGCCTTGTCAATCTGAAGAGAATGGGGGAGGTATACGAGAAAATGGTTGTGAATGTCTATTGCACTTCTTCAAAAAAGGACTATCTAAGTATATGCCCTGAGGACAAATCCATGCTTATTAAGAAAGATATTCAATTGTCAAATTATATAGTCTTTTGTTATATAAGGTAAGGCATTTTGATTCAAAGTTTTTACTATATGAAATGATTGTGTTGTTCATTGCAAATGACATTCCTTTGTTTTTGTTATTGGTTTTAGGGCGTTGATTGCGTCTCTCAAGCAAGAAATCTCTAAAACTATATTTATTGTTGATTCACTATTATCAGTGGAATTGTTTTTGAGATCTGTAACATGTCCGCTCATTCACCTGTGGAACACGTCTTAGTAGCCCATCGGGAAGAGAGTCTAGAAAGTGCCACCTCGCACTCGGAAGGAATGTCATAGGGTTTGCGATCTAGGTCTTCCCGAGTCTACCTCGAGCGGAAGTATCCGGCCATTCCCACTTCGGATACCTGAAGTCAGGGTTTCTTTCCTATCAGCAAGGTCTCTAGGAAGTAGCTAGAATCGAGCTTCAAATGACCCACTTTGCGTAGGAACAACAGAGTCGAAGTGGATTTATGGTGCACTTGGTTCATGGAGAATGGGAAACGAGAGGGATGCGAAGCTTCAACCTCTCTACCCATAAGGCATAGTCCCATTCCGCTCCCCTAAAACAGCATAAATCGGGATTCTAGCTCTACTAACTCTAGGTCTTCATAGTTTTGTTATCACGTCTTTTGAGAAAAGTTCCTAGCTAACCGGGACCATCCTTCCATAGGACGGTGGACCCAAGTCACGTCCACCGCACTTTCCTCGGGTTGCTTAGTTATCTAATTACCTACCACGTTATGTTTGACATGCAAAAGCAGCTTCCTTAATTAATCAATTTAAACACAGGTTCCTTCACACAACTTAGGCACTGACATAAAAAAAACAATGTCAAGCAAGTTCCTTTTCCAAATATTTGACCAATATTTATCATAGTCTTGAAAATACATCAAGTATCTTGCCTGAAGGCTATCCCAGCAATCAATAGGATTGCTGCTCCAAGTTGCGCCTGTAGACTAGTACACGGGCCTCGAGATCCCATCTCAAGTTACGTCGACCTCTTGTGCGGTATCCGAAGGCAAGGAATTTACAGCCAGAGCCTCCCCTGGCACCCAAGCGTCCTCCTACTCCAAGCAACGCCCACGAAGAGACATCTCACGGCGGGTTCAGTCCATGTTCCTGGCATGGCTAACAACCCCCTTGGATAGGGCCAGGCAGGCAGTTGAAGGTAACTAAACCTGCCTCTCCCTCCACACTATTAACTTAAAGCATTAAGTGTTTTGCCTTGAATTAGTTTCTTGGGCAAAGAAGTTCAAGCAATGTACCTAAGTGTACAATCATGATCATTTTAGTGGTCGTTTGTACGACCAACTGCTAAGGTGTGATTCCTTCTTTCCGAATGCTCCCAGCATTCCATCCTAGATCGTTCACGACTTGGCGAGATTCCAAGGGCTTGGCAAGCTAGTTTGCTTGTTTCCCCTTTTTCTTTGGGTTAGGGTCTGTACCCTACTAACCCTAATTATCCTTACCTTAGGTCTCCTTGTAAGATAGATCCTAGACAACCCCATCATCCTCGGTTGGTCAACTTGCTGGTTGTCTCCTAGATCCCTTGCAGTACCTATGTACCTTTATCTTTGATCTTAATTGATCAAGATTGTCTATCCCCTTGACCATGGTTGGTCAAGATGGTTCTGTTTAGAATAGTTCCTACTCCATCTTAAGTATAATCTTCTTAAGTCCTCTTAATAATTCTCACATGCACTAAGCTTTTACCTATCCCTCTTGAAGTCACCAAGGACTTTGACATAGGTCTCATGGATCTCAATCCCATTTGGTAAATTACAAACAATATTGAATTTTCCCAACAACTTTAATGCATGCAACGTAATGGCATACCTACATTTCAATGCTTACAATTTTGATATAATCCATACGATATTTTTTGCCACACATGCGAATGTATTTTCTATGCATGCAATCTTAACATTATCCTCTATGTAATTAATTACACGATCCATAACCTTCTTGAATGATCTGAAGTACCTTGTGATGCAATCTAAAAGTTTCTTGAACATTCCTATGATCTTTGTGAAAGAAAGCATTCAATTATAGTAAATTTTCAATGCGATTAAGACTACCCTATGTGAATTTATACTTAGTGCACCCATATAATTCGGAAACGAAAAGGGTGAATTTGATGGAACCTAAACTTCTGCAAGAGGGGTATCATCGGCTTTTGCACTCCGGGTGAGGACTCCTACATGTTCTCCTCTTGCTCCCGTGTGTGCTCCTCTCGTGTGGTGCTTTGGGGCCATCGCAATCGGGGCTAGGGCAGGTTGAGGGTGTGCTGAAATTCCCTGCAACTAGTAGTCCTTCCCTCCCACAAGGGAACTCCCTTCACAAAACATTGTGTCCTTCACCCGATCTAAGTCTTTGGTAGGAGGCTTCAATACATCGACTAAATTGAAATTAGAACAATCTAGATGTACATTTTAATAATGATGGCAGCATCGGATGCCACATAGTTCAAAACATATACACGGGCCCCATGCTTTAGCTAGTGTAACATGTCGTAACATGTTTTACAACTAGTTGCAAACGATTTTCCACACATGATTATATTTTTAATTCACATCACAATCTCAAACATGATCGCATCCAACACCCCCGAAGCCAATGTGAGGATTGGGGAAGGCCATCTTTCAAGGCTAATGTCCATGTGTTATGCTTAGTGTTCGTAGAGTTAGACTCTAGTGTCATTAGAGATGTTAGCCAAAAGCTAATGTAACTCTCGAGTGTGGCAGACTGAGAGAACCAATTCATCCCTCTCGACACTTGCATCCTGTCTTTTGCGATTGTGAATTAGATTAACATCATCTACGAGGCCTTTATCTACAAGGCTCATGCAAAGCAACCTTCAAGCCATAGGTGTGTAAGACGACATGTGAGACGAGACAGAGCACCAACAATTTTTTTACAAAAGTGGCACTTGGTTGGGAGAAAATTATGGATGGCATCGAGCTAAGAATGGGGAGGAAGACCAAGATGATGATAATGTCGATGATGGGGGGGAGGGGGGCACTGAAATCAAGAGCCAGAGGGGGGGGCTGCTGTCGAAGACCACCAGGGAGGAGGGTGTTGCCTGACGATGAGGGCGAGGAAGGGCTTATTGAGATACTTGCAATCACACCTACTCTAATCCCTTTGTATAGGACAACTAGGCTAGGAAGATGTAGTCTATTCTAGGAAGAGAGACAAAATCCCATATGCACAGTGGATGTTAAGTGCTACCAAAGAACTCTATATTATGTTGTACTTGAACTATCACATTCATATGATGATAATGCAATAGTACTTGTCTCTTATGTCAAGTGTCTGTGTCATTGTTGTCCATACACTTGTTTATGAGTTCAAGTCTCAATCTTGAAACCTAATTCACTTGTGTAACAGTTCTCTACATTGTCATGTCAACATGAGTTGTGTCTTTATCTTCCATCCTCCATAGCTACCGCTTGTGTCATGCTCTAGATCCCGCATCTTTAACATGGTATCAAAGCTCAGTTGAGCATGGCTTAGTTCTCCTCTACTCTCTCTCAGCTCATCTTAACCTCAGGTCAACTCAAGTCCAGCTCATGGTTCCATTTCTCACCTTCATCTCTACTTTACCTTCCTTGGCAACAACAGCCAACCTGCACCCTGCTTGCTTCAAGCTCTTGGATCTCTCTCCACAAGTCATATCTCGCTGCAATTCCTTCTGGAAAAATGTTTCTCTACTTCCAGAGCTCCTCCCTAGCATCTCACACCTAAGCATTGCACACCCTGGAGCTCAGCATTGTCAATCTTCTCAACTTCTACCTTGGGTGTCCTCCATAGCCAATAGGACCCAGCTCACTTGGAGTCATTGAATCTCTCAATATAGAGCATATCAGCTCATGATTCCTTCTAAAGACCTCTTCCTCTGGTTAAGGCGTAGTAGCTCAGCACCATAGACACTGACATTAGCTACCTCTTCCCCCAGCAATATCAAAATCGTCGAGATCTGCCTGAATTGAGCCTGTCTGTGTTTCGTCATCCTGCACGGCTGCTGCTCGACCTGATGCTGACAATGGTTATGGGGCAATGAAAGCCCATAAGATAAGACTTCTTTCCATACAAAAAGTTTGGAAAATGATCAAGTATTCAGCCCACACAGAGCAAAAAACCAGGCCCTTGTCTGAAACCCTAAACTGTCAGCCATAGCCATTTTTCATCAAAGCTCAAAAATCTCATCATTTTCTCTCTCCTGCCACCTGGAGCAACCCACTACCACTCTGACCTACTACCCTAGCATCAAATCAAGGAGGGGAAGGACCTGGAAAGATCGACAAAGGATCAAAGACCTGAACAGGAAGATTCAAGCTCAATATCAAGTCAGACATAGTGTGTTTTCGCACTACCATTACTTGTGTCTCTTGACACATTGTAATCTGCTCTTTCACTTGTAAAATCTGAGAATCTTGGAACTGGTTTTCTGCTGCTCCATCTCTCCAGCATGGGAAAATACTCACCGACATCTCAGTTCAAGGGAGTTGGGTTTCACACCTAGCAAACCCGCATCAAGCTCATCTTGATGAAGAAGGATCTCTGGGCCATCACAAATGGCAAAGAGAAGAAACCTCAGGATGTGGACCTTACAGCTACTTGGCAAAAGAATGATGACAAAGCCCAGGCCATTATCAAACTGGAGCTAGACGACAGCTATATCCACCATGTGGATAACTGTGAGACCTCACAGGATACATGGAAGAGACTTGACACCTTGTTCGGTGCACAGTCTAAATCATCAAAGTATGGTCTTCTGATTGAGTTTTTTAGGCTTGAAATGAAGTCCAGCACATCACTTGCCACACATCTAAATTACATGGAAGGACTTCTAACCCAACTTGCAAGAATCAACATTAAAATGGAAGAAGATGTTTGCATCAACGTTTTACTTAAGAGTTTGCCTCCTGAATATAATAATGTATCAACAACTTTAATCAAAAGGACAAATCCTGAACTTGTTGATATCCGGGCATCACTGTTATAGAAGAGGAAAACAAGCTAAAAACTAAGGAAGAACCAAGTACCTCAAGAGATGAGCATCCATTATATGTTGGCAACAGGTACAAAGGCAAGAAGGATCAGCTCTTCTGTGACTTCTACAAAAGGACCGGACACACCGAGAAGTTCTGCCACACAAGAAAGAGGTCCCAAAAGGCATATCTAGTTGCATTCTAAGAAGAAGAAGAAAATGGAGCAAAGGAAGAAGAAGAAGAAGATCACCAGGAGAAGGACAAATCTCATCAGTCCTTCTATTCAGATAGACTTTTTTAGTTTTATGTTTCCTAGTCCTAATGTCTCAAACATAAACTTGTAAAACTCCTTGCTTATCCTTGTACTACAGCCTCTGTACACTTTGTAAGGCCCTTGCTACAGCCTCTAGATGTCCATCATGTTTGTGGTACCCACACTTAGCATTTTTTGCGACATCCTCTGGTGTTTTGCCATGTTTATGGTGTGCCCACATTTTGCAGGTGTTTCTTTTACTAAAGCCTCTACACACTTTGTACTATTGGTTGTGATTAAGGAGGGGTGTTGGGATACTTGCAATCACACCTACTCTAGTCCCTTTGTATAGGACAGCTAGGCTAGGAAGATGTAGTCCATTCTAGGAAGAGAGACAAATTTCCATATGCACAGTGGATGTTAAGTGCTACCAAAGGACTCTATATAATGATGTACTTGAACTATCACTTTCATATGATGATAATGCAATAGTTGTTAACCCCAAATCAAGATGACCCCAGGTCGAGATGGCAAAAAAGGAAGGAAAAAAACAGATAAACATGGAAAAAGAGCAAAGACACGCTGGCGACCTCCAAAACCAAGCCAGGGCAAAAAAGTGCAATTTTAAATAAAGGGCACCTCAAAAAACTCGAAAAACTCTTGTAAAAGAGCGCCAGGCTCCCTCCTATGCCAATTGTAAAATACTAGACGGGTGTAGGCTAGAGGCATAAGGCTAGAAGAGGGACATGGAAAAAAAACCTTGCCACAAGGGCCGGTCGTGTAAAAAAGGGATGGGTGCCCATGGGATTTTAGTGTTTGTATACATAAAGTTCAAAAAGTGAATGAGAGCTCATTCTTTTGGTGTGTGGCAACAAGAGTCTTCTTCTTCTTCTCTCCTTCTCATCTTCTTGCTTGTGTGTGCTCTTGAGAGAGGGAGTGTGAGAGTGTGAGGGAGTGAGTGTGTGAGAGTGAGGGATCAAGAGGTTGAAGCTCTTCACCATATCCTCTTGTCTTCTTCTCTTCTCTTCTCTCTACTGGCGCGCGCAGCTATGGAGGATGGAGCTTGGAGGTGGAGGAGGCTTGAGGATGCTTGAGCTTGCTTCTAGGATCGTGGAGCTACTGGTGTGTGTGAGAGAGAAGGAAACTCGTATCGGCATCAAGGTAAGCTCACTACACTCATAGGATCGACGACGCATTGGCTAGGTGAGAGATAGCCATTAGAGCTCTCTTGGAATGCTTGAAACAATAAGCGGTCTGTGGGTCTTGGCGGTTGAGCGAAAGCTCCCACAATAGTACTTGCCTCTTATGTCAAGTGTCTGTGTCATTGTTGTCCATACACAAGATTGTGTTTATGAGTTCAAGTCTCAATCTTGAAACCTAATTCACTTGTGTAATAGTTCTCTACATTGTCATGTCAACATGAGTTGTGTCTTTATCTTCCATCCTCCATAGCTACCGCCTGTGTCATGCTCTAGATCCCACATCTTTAACAGGGCTCCCCTTTATAGTGGGGAGGGGTGGTATAGGGGGGCGAGACGGCTGTTCACGGCCACCACCCCTTCCACCTGGGGGGCTGCATGGCCCCCTTCTCTTTACTCCCTCTCTCTCTCTCTCTCTCTCCCCGCCATGTAGTCAGCAGATAGGGAGAGAGTAAAAAAATTTGGGTTAAAATTAAAAAAATTTAAAGGAGGGGTTCTTATGCTGAAGGTATGGGGAGGGGGGATATTACATCCTCTCCCCCTTAGAGGAATTGAGATGTCCTCATCTCGAGAAGACTTGGGAATATTGTTGGTTGAGAGCATTTTCGTCCATCCAGGTGGCATCCTCTTCTGGGTAATCTTTCCACTGTATGAGGTATTCTCTCAAGATCCTTGATCTCAAATGCCTCTCCCTAACACCTAGGATTCTATCAGGCCATAGCTCAAGGACTCCTTGGCTACGCATTATGATTTGCTGATCATCAAGTACATGATTCAGATTAGGTAGATACTTTTTCAATAGGCTAACGTGGAATACATTATGAATCTTTAGAGTTGTGGGCAACTGTAGTCTGTAAGCATTAGACCCTAGGCACTTAGTGATCTTATAAGGTCCACAATTCTTGTACTCTCCCAAGGACAGTGAACTCTTTTTAGGGCGTACATGGATGAAGACCATATCACCTTCGATGAAGGATCTGTCCTGCCGTTTCAAGTCAGCGTAAGCCTTTTGTCTATCCTTGGAAGCTTGAATGTCTTGTCTTATTAATTTGATTTGATCATCCATGTCTTCCAGCATCTGTCTAGAAGCTTCTACCCTCAAGGTTGGATCAGAGAAGTTCAAAGGGGTACGACAATCATGCCCATGTAATGCTTGGAAAGGGGTCATCTGAATACTCTGTTGGTATGAAGCATTGTAGACAAACTCAACCAGTGGTAAGTATTGAATCCACCTTTTGGGTTCACGATAGCAGTATGCCCTAAGCATATCTTCAATGACTTGATTGGCTCATTCTATTTGACCATCAATTTGGGGATGGTAAACTGTACTAAAACAGAGTTGAGTTCCAATAGCCTTAAAGATAGCCCTCCAGAAGTGTGATGTGAAAAGAGAGTCACGATCACTAATGATTCTTCTAGGTAACCCATGAAGTTTGAATATTTCCTTGATGAATCTTCTTGCGATGTCTGAAGCTTTGTAGTTTGTCTTGATAGGGATGAGATGTGCGACCTTGGCGAGCATATCTACTACAACCATAATAGAGTTATATCCTCCCTGAACTTGGGGTAAGCCAACAATAAATTCCATACTAATGAACTCCCATTTCATTTGTGGAATGTCAAGTGGTTGCAATTTCCCAGGCATTTATACATGTTCTGCCTTAATGCCTGGACAAGATAAATATTCCGTGACATATTTGAGTATGTCTCCCTTGAGTCTTTCCCAATAATAGCTCTTTCTGACCACATTAAGGGTCTTGGCATAACCAGGATGCCCTGAGAAAGGGGAGTCATGGGCTTCCCAAAGTATCTTCTGCTTGAGAGTTTGGCTTGCAGGGATACATAATCTTATCCTAAACCAGTCCATTACTGATGGAGAATTCTTGATACTTTGTCTTTAGCTCCGGGTCTTGATCCTTGATGGGCATCTCCCTTAGCATTTTTTGATAGATTGGGTTACGATATTCCCCTTCTTTTGCTAGCTCAATAATCGGGTTGTTTGGCATTGATACCTTTGTGGCTAGAGACCCTGATGTTGATGGATCTTGCAAAATAAGAGAATTTAGAAATGCTTTGCAACTGAGTGCATTGGCAACTACATTCTCTTTTCTAGGCCTATATTTGATTTTAAAATCATATTCTTCAAGCACTTCCATCCATCGCCGTTGCCTTATATTGAGCTCATTCTGGGTGAAAATCCATTTAAGACTCTTGTGGTCCGTCACTAAGGAAAATTTGTTACCTGGTAAGTAATGTCCCCAAAGTTTGAGTGCATGGATGAGAGCCAATAGCTCTAGGTCGTGGGTAGCATAATTCCTTTCATGGCTCTTCAATTTTCTTGAAGAATATGCTACAAGATTACCTTCTTGCATAAGTACACATCCTAAAGCAAGTGCGCTAGCATCAATTACCACTTCAAACTCCTTACTAAGATTAGGAAGTTTCAGGATGGGTGCTGATACTAAGCTTTGCTTTAGTTTGTCAAAGATGGTCTGTTCAGTAGGTGACCATACAATTGCTACTTGCTTCTTTAGTAGATCAATCAGAGGGGCTGCAATCAAAGCATAATCTTTGATGAAAATCCTGTACCACTTTGTCAACCCAAGAAAACTACGTATTTCTTTGACAAAAGTTGGTGTTGGCCATTCCAGAACGTCTCTGACCTTAGATGGATCTACTGAAATTCCTTTTGCCAATACAATGAATCCCAGATATTCAATCTGTCACTTGAAAAATGTGCACTTCTTCTTCTTGGCATAAAGCTTGTGTGCTCTCATTGTTTCAAGAACAATGCAAAGCTGGGGTTCATGATCCTTTCCCTGTTTTGAGTAGACTAGGGTATCGTCAAAAAAGACAAGTACAAAGTCATCAAGATAGGGCCTAAAGATATCTTGCATTAACCTGCTGAAGGTAGCAGGAGCATTCTTCAGCCCAAATGACATCACTAGGAATTCGAAATGTCCATACCTTGTACTGAATGCAGTCTTCGGAATGTCTTCTTCTTTGATCCTTATCTAATAATATCCAGATCTGAGATCTATCTTTGAGAAAATCTTCGCTCCTTGAAGAGGGTCAAGTAATTCATCTATTCTTGGAATGGGGTATTTGTTTCTGATGGTTGCTTGATTCAACCCTCTGTAGTCAATGCATAGAAGCATTCCATCTTTCTTCTTTTGAAACAACACTGGAGCTCCCCATGGAGAACTACTAGGACGGATGTAGCCTTGATCTAATAGTTGCTTGAGTTGCTCTTTCAATTCGATAGCTTCTAGGATGGACATTTTATATGGCCTCTTTGCGACCGGTGCAGCTCCTGGCACAAGTTTGATTTCATGGTTGACTTCCCTTTGGGGAGGAAGTTCCGTCAGATCTTCAGGGAATACGTCTACGTATTACTTTAACCATGAAGGTTCTTCTCCAGATCCCTGATTCTGATCTAGCTTATTCAGTTTAATCAGATAGATAGGTAGGCTCTTTTGAACACCTTTTATTATCTGTGTGGCTTTTTCCAACTGTATTTTTGGCTTACTAGCCTCACCTTGAGTTGTGACTAGTTCCTCTTCAGAATTTTGGAAGGAAACTTGGCCCTTCCCATAGTGGATGTGGGCATCATTGGGTATTAGCCAATCCATTCTAAGTAAGCATTTGTGGACACCTAGGTTCATTACCCTGAATCTCACAAAAGTTGGCTTCCCACCCAATAGGAATTTCACCTTAGCAGTTTGCCTAGTACAAGTGACCTCATGACCATTTGCTAATTCCACAAGTAAAGTAGGTGCATCTATTGTGGCTATCCCTATAATATTTTTGCATAGATTGGTGAAATGAAGGAATGTGTACTGCCACAATCAATCAAGGTTTTGAAGCTTTTACCTTGATATTCTGATGGAGTTTGAATAACTGAGAATTGGCGATTTGGACCCTTCTTGTGAAGAGTGGCGTGAACCATTGCCCTCTCAATGTCAGCATCCATAGATGGATATTCTTCATTGTCCAACTCCTTGTTTGAGACACTGGAGGTTCTCTCTCTGCCCATAACGGTGGTTCCTTGGCCACATGAGCAGCTCTATTTTGACCTTGGAATTGCCCTCGGCAATGTCCTCTACCAAGCTTGGGACACTCCCTCTTGAAGTGTCCAGACTTGTTGCAATGGAAGCAACGTGGGTTGTGATCATTGCTTCGTGTTGGAACAAAGTTGTTGGCAACATTGGCCCTAGCTTTCTTTCTTTGGCCCTGATTCTGACCATGTGCTCTCTTAGTTTGAGCCTTAGTCATGCCCTTATTTTGATCCTTGTAAGGCCAAATCCTATTGTCCCTTGGTTTGGTCTGCACCTTGTGTATTATTGGAGTAGCTCAAATGAGTGCATCTTGTAGGTCTGTTGGGCACATTGATTCCAATCGAGTGTTTATGGGTGGATTCAACCCAACACAAAATTTGGACACTTGTTGTGTCATATCCATTGGGGTGCATACTTTAGGAGTGAAACAAACTTTGAATAATATGTTTTCAGGGATAATCCTAGCTGCTTCAAGTCATAGAATTCATTCATCTTTTATGTGCGGTAGGCATGTGGCAAATACCTCCCTCGCACAGCTTCCTTAAGCTTATCCCAAGTGACTAGCCCCTCCGAGATTGCTTGGTCTCTGCACCACTGTTTCCACCAAAGTCTCGCTTCGCTTGTTAGCTTAAGTTTGGCGAGCATGGCTTGGTTAGCAAGTGCAGTTCCTGCTGCCTCAAAATAGTCCTCCATGGACTCAATCCAGATCTCGGCGTCGGCTTGAACAGTCCTCCATCAAACTCGGGTGGCTTAATTTGTTTGAGAATGAATTTCTTCTCTTGAGCCACAGCTGCACTTAGTACAGAAGTCGGATTTGGAACCTGCACTTGGGGTTGCGTCTGAACAATAAGATTCTTTATGTTAACATCTTATCATATCTTCCCATATTATTTCACTATGACTAGCACAACTTTTTAGCAAAGTGATTTAATCACTTAACACCTTAGTTAACATTTATGATCAAGATAGACAATGGTAAAAAGTCTTATTTATTCACAAAGGCATAACCCCTTGAGTACATTTATTTTGGATAGGTAGGACAAGCTGATTGATACATCAATTTGGGGAAAATAGGATTGTGTTACAATCGGCTATAGGGACAGAATAATAATATGGAGTGGGCTCATGGATTTTCAGGAAACCGTAAGTCATAGGAAGCTTGGGGTATCCCTTCCTTTGATACCCGTTCTTCTCATAGCACCCTAACATTTTGATTCTGTCAACAGAGATTACCCGGGTCACTTCTTCATAGACATACTTGTTCTGCTTGACTTGCCGACCACTAATGAGCAAAGTTGCATTTACGCGAGCTTCGACAAAGATGAATAGCTTCACGGTCTTTAAATCCTCCATCCACTTGATTCTCTTCAAGTTGGTCTGAAGGTATGTGAGTCGGTGGGCTGCTATGTATATTCTTGAGTCTCCTGTCCATCTCTGTTCCAAATAGAGGGGCGAAGGATTATAGATGCAGTCCAAAATATCCATCATGCCAAGCCTATGATGATAATTCGAAGCATGCATTGCAGTCATGAACATGACCTGGAACACCAAGAACTTGCTCCATGCTTCGTGACTCTGCAACCCAGCATCCATAAGTGAGTAAAGAAATGTTTTAAATAGAAAAAACTACTCTATTCTACTCACCTTCCCCTGTTTATCCCCTTATTCCCTTTATTTTTCTCCGTTAAGTTTCCTTCTAATCCTTATATCTCGTTGCTTTGCTCTGATACCAACTGTAACGTGTCCACTCATCCACATGTGGGACACATCTTAGCAACCCATCAGGAAGAGAGTCTAGAAAGCGCCACTTGGCACTCGCAAGGAATGCCACAGGGTTTGCGATCTAGGTCTTTCTGAGTCTGCCCCAAGTAGAAGTATCCGATCGTTCCCACTTAGGATCGACCTGAAGTCAGGGTTTCTTTCCTATCAGCAAGGTCTCTAGGAAGTAGCTAGCGTCGAGCTCCAAATGACCCACTTTGCGTAGGAACAACAGAGTCAAAGCAGATTTATGCTGCACTTGGTTCATGGAGAATGGAAAATGAGAGGGATGCAAAGCTCAACCTCTCTGCCCATAAGGCATAGTCCCATTCTGCTCCCCTAAAACAGCATAAACCGGGATTCTAGCTCTACTGACTCTAGGTCTTCACAGTTTTATTATCACATCTTTTGAGAAAAGTTCCCAGTTAACCGGGACTACCCTTCTGTAGGACGGACCCAAGTCATGTCCACCGCACTTTCCTCGGGTTGTTAGTTATCTTATTACCTACCACGCTATGTTTGAGATGCAAAAGCAGCTTCCTTAATCAATCAATTTAAACACAGGTTCCTTCACGCAACTTAGGCACTGACATAAAAAAAACAATGTCAAGCAAGTTCCTTTTCCAAATATTTGACCTTTATTTATCATAGTCTTGAAAATACATCAAGTATCTTGCCCAAAGGCTATCCGAGTAATCAAGAGGATTGCTGCTCCAAGTTCTGCCCGTAGACTAGTACACGGGCCTCAAGATCCCATCTCGAGTCACGTCGGCCTCTTGTGTGGGATCCGGAGACAAGGAATTTATAGCCAAAGCCTCCCCTGGCACCCAAGCCTCCTCCCGCTCCAAGCAACATCCATGGAGAGACCTCTCGCGGCGGGTTCGGTCCATGTTCCCAATGTGGCTAACAACCCCCTTGGATAGGGCCAGGCAAGCAGTCGGAGGTAACTGAACTTGCCTCTCGCTCCAAGCTATTAACCTGAAGCATAAAGTGTTTTTCCTTGAATTAGTTCCTTGAGCAAAGAAGTTCAAGCAATGTACCTAAGTGTACAATCACGATCATTTTAGTGGTCGTTCGTACGACCAACTGCTAAGGTGTGATTCCTTCTTCCTGAATGCTCCCAGCATTCCATCCTAGATCGTTTGTGACTTGGCAAGATTCCAAGGGCTTGGCAATCTAGGCTGCTTGTTTTCTCTTTTTCTTTGGGTTAGGGTTTGTACCCTTCCAACCCTAATTATCCTTACCTTAGGTCTCCTTGGAAGATAGATCTTGGACAACCCCATCATCCTCGGTTGGTCAACTTGATGGTTGTCTCCTAGATCCCTTGCAGTACCTATGTACCTTTATCTTTGATCTTAATTGATCAAGATTGTCTATCCCCTTGACCATGGTTGGTCAAGCTGGTTCTGTTTACAATAGTTCCTACTCCGTCTTAAGTATGATCTTCTTAAGCCCTCTTAATAATGCTCACATGCACTAAGCTTTTACCTATCCCTTTTGAAGTCACCAAGGACTTTGACATGGGTCTCATGGATCTCAGTCCCGTTTGGTAAATTACAAACAACGTTGAATTTTCCCAACAACTTTAATGCATGCAACGTAATGGCATGCCTTCATTTCAATGCTTACAATTTTGATATAATCCATACAATATTTTTTGCCACACATGCGAAGGTATTTTCTATGCATGCAATCTCAACATTATCCTCTATGTAATTATTTACATGATCCATAACCTTCTTGAATGATTTGATCTTTATAACTTTATGTGATTATTGTATGAGTGCATCTTTTAACACATGAACCATATATTCACGAATGCAACAACCTTTCATCATGATGGTGTGCAAAATATAAGTACCTTGTGATGCAATCTAAAAATTTCCCGAATATTCCTATGATCTTTGTGAAACAAAGTGTTTAATTATAGTAAATTTTCAATGTGATTAAGAGTGCCCTATGCGAATTTATACTTAGTGCACCCACATCATGCAAAAATGAAAAGGGTGAATTTGATGGAACCTGAACTTCCGTAGGAGGGGTATCATCGGCTTTCACGCTTTAGGTGGGGACTCCTACATGTGCTCCTCTTGCTCCTAGGTGTGCTCCTCTGGTGTGGCTCTTTGGGGCCATCGCAATCGGGGCTAGGGTAGGTGGAGGGTATGCTGAAATTCCTTGCAACTGGCAGTCCTTCCCTCCCGCAAGGGAACTCCCTTCACAACAAATTGTGTTCTTCACCTGATCTAAGTCTTTCGTAGGAGGCTTCAATACATCAACTAAATTGAAATTAGAACAATTTAGATGTACATTTTAATAAAGATGGTAGCATCGAATGCCACATAGTTCAAAACATATACACGGGCCCCATGCTTTAGCTAGTGTAACATGTCGTAGCATGTTTTACAACAAGTTGCAAACGATTTTCCACACATTATTATATTTTTAATTCACATCACAATATCAAACATGAAAGCATCCAACACCCCGGAAGCCAATGTGAGGATTGGCGAAGGCCATCTTTCAAGGCTAACGTCCATGTGTTGTGCTTAGTGTTCATCTGGAGACAGACTCTAGCGTGATTAGAGATGTTAGCCAAAAGCTAATGTAACTCTCGAGTGTGGGAGACTGAGAGAACCAATTCATCCCTCCGGACACTTGCATCCTGTCTTTTGTGATTGTGAATTAGATTAACATCATCTATGAGGCCTTTATCTCCAAGGCTCATGCAAAGCAACTTGCAAGCCATAGGTGTGTAAGACGACATGTGAGACGAGACAAATCACCAACAAATCGTTTACAAAAGTGGCACTTGGCTGGGAGAAAATTCTGGATGGCATTGACCTGAGAATGGGGAGGAAGACCAAGATGATGATAATGTCGATGATGCGGGGTGGGGGGGGAGAGGGGGGGCGCGCTACCGTAGACGACGAGGGGGGTGGTGCTATTGAAGACCACCAGGGAGGAGGGCACTGTCTGACGACGAGGGGGGGAAGGGCTCCCCTTTATAGTGGGGAGGGGTGGTATAGGGGGGGGGGAGAGAAGGCTGTTCACAGTCACCACCCCTTCCACCTGGGGTGTTGCATGCCCCCCCCTTCTCTTTACTCCCTCTCTCTCTCTCTCTCCCCGCCATGTAGTCGGTAGGGGGAGAGGGTAAAAAAATTTGGGTTAAAATTAAAAAAATTTAAAGGGGGGTTTCTTATGTGGAAGGTAGAGGGGGGGATATTACAAGATCTCATTGAAACATAGAAATATTTTTCAAAATGTTTGATCCAATCACAAAATACATTTTTTTTTTCCTTACATCAAAAGGTATGCAATTTTGCTAAGGGCTTAATATATACTTCTTTGTTGTATGCATTTCCTACTAACAATTCACTTTGTAGAGGACATTGAAGCCTAATTTATATTAATATTCTCACTAGAGAAATTATCCTTATGAACTCTCTTAGTGGTATCCACGACCAAGCAAGAATGTGCGTTGAATAGAATAATGCTTAAATTTTGGTTTATTTTTTATTTTATTTTATTGTCTATTTTAGTAACATATTTGCATTTATAGTGCTCGCAGGCTTGCGGCTACCTTTTTGGACATCGCATATGAGGATATTTCTTATCCTAAAAAACCATATAGTTTTCTCTAACAAGAGCTTCCTTTGCAAAATGATGCATATTCTTGTGGATGGAGAGTGATTTCAAATGTTTATAGGACAATAGATTCAAAGATTCTCAAGATAGATGGGGTTAATGTGAGTATTTTTCACATTGTTTTTTGAGCAACCTGTCTTTGAGTTTTTCAACTTATTAGAATTTTTCATCGCAATGCCAAGATTTCCCCAATTCATACACATGGTGGATAAGGGAGAGATGTATTGAGTTGATTTTGGATAGGGAAATCATACCAGTCGACCTCGACTCCCCTCCACTAAAATCCTCAACTAAGAGTAAGGGTAAGGTGAAGGGCAAGTCATTTGGAAAGACTAGTAAGGTAAACTCCAAAAAGAAAGAAATCCCAACACTCTTTCATCCATCTCCTCATAATCATGAAGAGAAGAGGCCCCCTATCCAAGTCAAAATCTTCCAGAAACCAAATAAAAAACCCACTGTAAGGAGAGTAGATATCTTTGCAGAAAGTGGTGAAGAAGTTACAAAGCTAAAAGAAGACAAATAGATACAAACGAAGCAAGATCCATGTATATTTATATTTCAATTTTATAACTCTTGATTAAAAGAAAAGCTTTTTGTCATATGTAAATGAAATAAATGTTTTCAAAGACATCTGGGATCCCATTCTTTCAATCTCTCTTAAGAATGTTCATATTTGTACTTTGCATGCAGAGATTAGAATAATCGATAAGCTTCTGAGGTTGCATCTTGACTACGCATATTCCATTAAGCCATTATCTTTATCAGATGAGTGTATTGATAAATGTGAGGCATTACTATCGAAAATGGGATTTCACGGGGGCCAAGTTTACTTGAGAAAGGATCTAATACTTTCAGGAAAAACAAGAGATATCTTGGCCGATGTCTCTATGGGAGGCTCAAAAGCTAGATGATTCTTAGGAAACCATTCAGGAAAGCAGGTGAATGCGGCTTGGGACCGAGGCTTGCATTTCTTAGAATGGAGGTCTAGATACACCTTGATGTTTTTCTGAAACTCCTCGGGCAACATAAGACAACATATACATATGCGGAAGAGTTCAAAAGATCAATCACAAATCTTGTTTAGGCGATAAAAAAGGCATGGGGAGAAAAAGATATCACTTTTTATATGGTAAAGTAATAATTATTTAATATGGGTTTATTTTAACAGGGTTTTCAATTGGTATAAAATTAGTGTTACTTTGTATTGCAGCATATTCTTCATATTCATGGGCCTTACTTTGTGGAGGAGCATGGCTCCTTAGCAACTTATAGTAACCAAGGCATGGAAAAATCCCATTATCAAGCACGCACAAGTTATTTTCAAAGCACAAGGCATGGGGGAGGAGTTACAAAAAGCAATGCTTTGGAGGAGCTATTCAATTGGTTTTTTCGACGACAACTTCAAAGAATGCAGATAAAAGATGGCAATGACACATGAGTAGTCGCACTTTTATATATAAGAAAGAATATATACAAAGCTAGCTTTCCAAAACTCTCACATTCTCTTCCTCCTCAAGAATATTTCCTCTATAACGTAGAAATTTTCTTCTCTTGTAGCCAGCTATAGATTTTACATTAGTTCGGTTTGCAGCTAAGGCGTAGGATGTGAACACCAAAAAGTATCCTGCTCTAGAAGCAGAGTAACCTGGACCGTAGCCAAAAATCCTAATTGCTGCAGTCTTTTCCAAAAACATTACTTTGTGGGAATTATATTGTAATCATGAGAAACCTAGAAGCCTTGTAAGAGCTTTAATACAAAGTATGGGCCATGTTGCATCCTCTGAGAAACTACTATGAAGTACTAAAAAGGAATCAGGGTCAATCCTAGCCAAGTAGTGGCCGAGTGCAATGTCTTTCAATGTACTACCACCAGCTCTCGATCCTTTGCCACGTCCCAAGAAGTTATTTGAATTAGCAATCTCCAACTGCAAATAAAACCCATACTGAATGAGCGTGAAATGCAAACCTACCAATGTGTAAAAGTAAATTCAAAATTATCTTACCACTTGGTTTTCATCGTACTCCAATTTAACTGGATTTCATAAATTTATTGATGATGATGTCTCATTGGTGTTAATCAATTCTTTAACGTATTCAGACTCCTCTCTTCCAAAATTGGAAATCCCAAGTTGGCTTTGAATGCAATTGAAGTCCTCATCAGTAATACTCAACTCTTTCTCAGCTTCTTTTGCCTTTTCAAAACAAAGAGAGAGGGCCTCACCAGCATCAATAAACTTATCGTCTAGAGTTTCTTTATGAAGTTTGAGTATTTCTTCCTTTGATTCATTCTCTGTGTCAATTATCCCATTTTCAGCATCAAAAGCCTCTGCAATAATTGCTAGACAATAATCTTCCCTAAGATTGAAAAGTTTTTGAATATCTGACAGTAAAATGTACTCCTTCTCCTTGAAAGGTATAGATGGTAGAGAAGGAACAGTATGGTGAGAACTCTCATCAGTTGCAGGGTTTGCATCTCCTTGGCTCTCCTCAATGATGGTCTCAGTTTTGAAGTGAGCAACATCCAACTTCTAAGCAATAGAAGCCTCAAAATATGCATCTACAGCCTCCTTTGTTTCCTTTTCATCTGCCAGATCATCTAACATGCAAAAGCTAGCATACTTTGCTCCTTCCAACTGTTGCTCATCAGCTTTCAAAGGATATTTGACAAGGGCGAAAACAATAAAAGTAGCAGACTTTGACATCATCTTGCAGTTCTTGGAATGAGTGGAGCACAATATGTCTCTTGCATAAAACCTGTCCAGAGAGTGGGCACCACACCTCTTAGTAAACACTGACTTATTGCTAGAAGGATGAACTCTAGTGACTTCCTCACTGATGACTTGACCTACATTACACATGTAGGAATTAGACCTCATGACATGGACCATCACATCCACTTGGAGTATAACCCAAACTTCTACGATTAGTTCATGACAAAGTAAAGCATAGCAAGCATACACATGAATGCCCTTAACCCTTCATCCTCCAATCCTAGAAATGATTTTCATCATTCTTGGGAGGGGAGGGGGTAAGATAGAAAATAAAATATAACTTGAACTTCAAATATTCAAACCAAATTTCAGAAGCAAAAAAAAGAAAGGGGGGGATGAATAAAGGAAACTTGTACTTCAAGAAAATCTTCTATGCAATTCATGCTCGGAATGTGTGAAGTGCTTGAAGTATAAAAAGTTCCATTCCCTACTGAAACAATCGCACCATTCCATAATGTTCATTCTTAAACTTTTTTCTTTTTTGCAAAAAGTACTCTCAAAGGAGCTAATTGTAAGATGTTGAGCCATAACAAGAACTCGATATGGCAGGCCAACTTTCATTCTTAAAGGAAGAGCACAATATGTACCAACTGGCCATTGAAACACAAGTCTATAACCAACTAAAGTACCGTAGCATCAACAATTTGAGAGAGCTGGTGAACAAGGCACGGTGAGACAAATAGTTGACTACTGCAATCTCCACAAATACAAGGAGAAGGTTGACCAGAAAATCGACCATGGTAGATGCACATAATTCGTAAGAACTTTTAGCATAAGAAGAAACATTAGCACGGTGTACCATTACTAGAGAGTCTTATAGTCAACGCCTTAGACAAGGAAAATTGGAATGCCCATGCACCTAGAAATAGCATAAACAAAGATACTAGCCACAGCACTAGAAAAGGAGTCTCCCGCTACCATAGTAGAGGCTTCGACTATAGGCTTTGAAGGAGTATTAATTGCCATCATTTGGGAAGCTCTTGGGGAGGAAAAAAGAGAAGTAGTGGAGAAGACCTCAGAGCCAACACACCAATCTAAGAGCAATAACGCTCTTCCACCCCAGCAAGCCCAACCATCTCACTTCTAGTAAGAGAATAGGGGTAAGACGAAGTCCATAAGGAATAGTAGGACAACATGGAGAGAGTTACTAATGAAAAGGAGATTGACCAACCATCTCAATAGCAAGAGCAAGAGGACAATTAGTAAGCAGCAAGGCTCAAAATTATTGAGCTAAGGGGAGAGGAAAAGATCACTCTCAAAATCCCCATAAGAAGAACTCGATCCACCTCCAAGGGAAACAGAGAGTTGCAAAGGGTAGAGGAGAAATTGATGAGACTAGAAGAAGAGTGCAAGAAAACGGTAGAAGAGGAGGAAGAATGACTAAGGCAAGAGGAGGAGGAGATTGCTCAAATGAAAATGGAATCAAAGATTTAGCCTATAAACTGGCCCATTCCAAAGGTGGAAAGAAAAGCAACAGCTATCAAGACAGGAATACTAGAGGAGCAACATGCATCTTTTAGCACAACATTGAATGTCATGCATTCGAGAGGAGAAGAGACATTGGAACAACTAAGTAAACTAGAGCTAACAAGGAGGGTGATGTAACATGAACTCCATGCCACAACATCCAAGCCTAGCATCAGCTTCTTTAGAGTAGAGAAGCAACGTGCTCCCCTAATCTCAACTGGTTGAGCCTCACGGAAACTCTCCTTGCTAGGGCTTGGGGAGCCAAAATAGCAAATGTAGCTACCTCAATAGGAGCCACTGGAGCTAGTCCAAGAAGAAGATCATGATTCTAGATTAGATCAACAAAAGAAAGAATGAGTGCAGGAACCAAGTATAGTTAGACGAGCAAAGGGCTACATGCCAAGCCATGCATTTCTTGGCAAATCTCTTAGGCCCCCTCAAAATGTAACTATTTTAGAGCATCAAGATGATGTCTAGCATGCTTCCTCCCAACACATCTCCCAAAGAGAGAGAGAGAGAGAGAGAGAGAGAGAGAGAGAGAGAGAGAGAGAGAGAGAGAGAGAGAGAAACAAAAACAAAAGAGAAAACAAATAAAAGACCCCTTTCCCATATAATATTAGAGTATCACAAACATTGCACCTAGGGGTTCTCAAGTTAGTTGCACTCGGTGGCCTTGGTTGACCGGCTTCATGCATAATCCCCTAGCCCTTTCTATCCCCCCCATTTCACACATAGGGCACATCAAGGGTAAGACACACCTAGGGAGTTTGTGCTTGCCTATGGTTAGTGGGCCTATCTCCCTAAGTCACACATACAACACCTCCCCTATACACAAACCGGTCCTCTCAAGTGTGGGACAACACCACAGGCTTCCCTAAGGTTCCCCTAAGGTTCAACCCAACTCCTAGTTTCACTAGCATAGAGATCATGCCACTGTACGATGAGTTAGATACACCCCCAGGTAGTGCACTTTCTTTTTCTTTTTCAGGGACACTCAACAATTGCGATCAACCACCGACATCGGAGGCCCCCACTACCCAATCAAATCTATTCTCGATCTCTGCAATCTATCATCAAATTTTGATGCTTCTTCTCACCATCCTTTCTCCATAGAGCTCCATGACCAACCCATAAGGCAATCCTTTAACTACCCAAGCTCTCATCCACAAGTGCAGTAAGTGCCATGGGACTGGCACTTGGCTAAGAGGGGGGTAATGTTAACCCAAGTGCAAAGCAAGCAAAAATAAAATTTAAAAGACACACCACAAAGAAGAAAAAGGTGGCCCTAGAGTTGAAGAAATAGAAGAAAAAAAGGCCAAAGTGCAAGGGCCTTCTTAAAAGCTCAAGGCAATCAAAAAAGAGGAAAGGCGCATTTTAAATATAAGATCGCACTCTAAATCATTACAAAAGAGCGCCAGGCTCCCTCCTGTGCAATTTGTGAATGTAAACGGGTATGGGTGTGAAGGCACAATGAAAATAGGAAGGAAATAGGAGCATAGGACCTAGGCTAAAATGGTTGATCATGTAAGAAAGGGATGGGTGCCCAAAGGGGATTAGGGTTAGGGTTTTGTATAAGAGGCAAAAAGTGAATGAAGAAGCTCATTCTTATGTGTGGCCAAAATTGACGCTCCTCTTCTCTTCTTCTTCTTGTTCTTACTTTCTTGAGCTTGTGTTTGAGAGAGGGAGTGAGTGTGTGAGGGTGAGGGACCGTGGTGGAGAAGCTCTCAATATTCTCCTCTCTTCTTCTTTCTTCTCTTCTCTTCTCTTGTCTCAATGGAGCATGGAGCATGGATCTTGGAGCTTGAGGATCTCGAGCTTGCTTGAGCTTGCATCTTAGATCATGGAGCTATTGGAGTGCTTGAGTGAAGAGGCAACTCGATCGAGCATATAGGTAAGCTCACTACACTCACTCAGGGGGAGGGGGGTCACTATGTATAAAAATGTGTATAACATGAGTTCAAGCAAAGGGAATATAAAAATACAAAGGCTTACAGGTGTACATTTATAGAAGGCAATATTTTGAAAGCAATAAATCTGTTCAAAAAATGGGTTTTTATATTGAACATGTAAAGTTTTTACAAAAGGGTATTATTAAATCATAAAATTGGCCTGGATCTTTAAAAAAAGGGTATGATGAACCTCAACAAGTAATCATAGTATCCCTGATCTTTAGGGTATTATGCCCACACACACACACTCTCTCTCTCTCTCATACAAGAGGTGGAGGATGAGTGAAAAGACCTAACATTGAAGATACATTCTCTAAATTGGTCAAGCACTTGGACTTAGATTTTGTAAAACCAACCCAAAGAAAGAGAAAGAGTGATTGTTATATTATTTTGTGGAGTTGCATGAGAGATGCATTCTCTCTCTCTCTCTCTCTCTCTCTCTCTCTCTCTCTCTCTCTCTCTCTCTCTCTCTCTCTCTCTCTCTCTCTCTCAAAGATGTGAAAAAGATGGAATGAATCTTCGTTAATCAAAAGTAACATACACATTCGAGACTAAAGTATTCTTTAAAGGCAACTATCAAGACTGTTTATATTTCTTTTATTATTAATAGATAGATTATACATGTAGTGTGGTGGTTTGATTAGTCTTCTTTTTCTTATTCCTCCATATCTCCTTATATATATATATATATGAGACTAGGCTCAAAGGAGTATGGCCATGAACAGTTGATGGCATTCTTTTCTCTTCTTAGGAGGTATAAACGAGTAATTTTGAGAACACTCCAATTTAAGATGCAAGAGACACATAATTAGCAAGTAGCTATGTAAGTCAGTAACGACAGGACTTTGTAACACATGCCTCCAAAAGTGATATTACGTTACTATCATAAGGCACATGTTAAGCTTCCTAATAATAACAATTGTAAAAACCTTATGTTTTGTCTTTATCTTTAATATAACATGCACTTTATTCATACATGTACATACATATACATATACATGTACATATACATAAATGCACTTTCTTTATATATGTACATATATATACATCTACACACATATATACATCCATACATACATGCATGCCTATGCACACACGCACACACACACACACAAAGAGAAGTTAATTCACATAATGTAATAAAAAAGAGTTTGAAAATAGCTCTTGGATCAGAAACAAGGGTTTTGTAAACCTTCAAAACTTTCTAATGAGCATGACATTAACAAACCTATCAAAGAAGTGGAGATATCTCAAGACAAGGGGGAAACTCTTTTGAGGAAGCCACACGAAAGCAATTCTCCTTCTAATTAATTACAAGCCAATGATTCTCATGCATTTATTTTTGTTTGTAACTTTGTTCAAACAAGAGTTGAAAATCTTAAATAAAGGGTTAATAGCATCACATGGATTAGTAATGACAAAAATAAGTTACACTAGTGAGGGCCAATACTAAGATACCTTCCAACAAGTAAATATAGCCTCAAAGAGTGTAAAACATATAGAATGTTGATGTCTTGATGCGCTCTTACTAGCCCAATTATTTTAATGTATAGGAAGTTATTGAAGAGACCTGAGATGCATTACCTTATGGAGTGTCCAAACTTTCTTATCTAGTGCTATTAATCAAGAGACCTTAGATGTACTATTGTTGGCCCTTTCATACTAGAAAATGCAACAACACACCAAAACTAGGGGTTCAAATGGCACAAAACTCTCATGAAATTAGCTTCACATACATAATCATTGTCTCTTTGTTTACTAGTTGCTATGGCAAGATAATTATGAATCTAGTAACATGGAGTGGTGATATGATGACCAAATTTTTTTGGTGGTAACCATCTCATTTTCATGATACCATGTGTAGGTAAGTGGTGGTTGGGACACCATCTTGTACTAAGTCTCAAGCACTTAACCAAAATGACCATTAACAAAGTTCTTCATACTATGGGTGGGATTACAATATGAGACATTATGAAACTCACATATGGGTGTAGAGTGATACCCCCTATGAGCCCCCTACTAGTGGCTAGTTACATATGTAACTTAGGTAAAAGGGACTGTGCATGTAGCCCCATCATATGCTAGACCCTGCTTTGAAGCAACCATATAGTTTGTAGAATGTGCATTGATAAAGTTTACATGAAAATATGGATTCATAGTCCATTGAAAATGGCCAAAATTGCACGAAATGTTTTGTTAGTGGCATGAAATAAGTGTGTGAGATTTTGTCAGTAGTATATGGTGCACATTGTAAGGCTTTGCCATAAGAGCCTAAATAGGACTCAAGGTATAATTGGATATAAGCATACACATGGTGGTGGGGACTAGTCCATTGGTCATATACCTTTGCAAAGTATAATTCATTAATGATCACAAATAATCATCATGTGTCTATCCTCGCTTGACCCATTTTTTGACACACTCGATTGCTTGATGCATGCATGCCCGACCACCCCCATACATTCTCAACCGCCCATGCGATACACCCACCCAGTGTTGGCATGAAGTGCACCATCAAAATTTAACCATACATGGTGGATGAGATGTCTTGAGGAGAGTGGAGTGAACTAGTGGGGTAGTGGCTCCATAATGTCTTTATTGTTCCTTCATGTGGCCATTATTGCATGAAGATGTCTAAATGTAAATGCACTCTCTCTCCCTCTCTCCCTCTCTCTTTGAACGGTCTGTTCTTCTATGGAGTCCCAAGAGGAATACCAAGGAAAAGGGGATCCTACTGCAAGAAAATCTATCTTGTAACATCAACAAGCTTTTATTTCATTCTTTTGATGACCAAAACAAAGAAAACAACAATTCTTCACACAACGTCATAGTAGATATCTCCCACGGATTTGATAGAATCAACCATAATCTTCTACATCTTCATAGAATCCATCAATATAACAAGGAACATAAAATAATACACAATTTTTGAATGGAAATCAATCACATAATATTCTTCTTCAATGTCTTCATAGTTTTCTCTCTCAATCTCTCATATACAGATATACTGTTTTTATAGAATTGGCTATCTCAGGCTCTCTCTCTCTCTCTCTCTCTCTCTCTCTCTCTCTCTCTCTCTCTCTCTCTCTCTCTCTCCATCAGTAATACATCATCTCCTCATTACAATACTCAAGAATGACTCTCAATAATCCTTATTAGGTCGTGGATACACCTCCCAAAAGGTATGTCTGTGTCGAAGAGGCACCAGAGCCACTATAGTAACCCTTCATATTTCGCTCATGTCTCTGTCACTCTAGTCTTCTCTTCAGTCTTCAGCAGCTGCTTCTTCCATTTGTTTTAGCTCTTTTGAATTTAGATTCATCCTTTCCAAAATTTAGAAAAAAAATTCAAAGTCACACATACATTCTACATAACACTTACAGAAGATCTACAGAACAGAATAGAAATAGAGCAGAGACAGAACAGAGATAGAGGCTCTATAGAAGGTTTACAGAGGGTTACAGAAGGTCATCAGAGAACAACAGATCCTCATAACTCATACTAAAACCATTCTAAACTATCAAAAACTATTCAAAAATCTTTCAAAAGACCTCATCCTTCTTCAATTATCAATCCATGCTTCATACAGAAGAAAATTAGAACAAAACAGAAGCTATACAGAAGGTATCAGAACCAATTAAAACCTCAATAGAACCTATTAAGACATCACAGAGCCTCATATTTCTACATAGAATCATCATGAACTTCCAAAACATAATCAATACCATCCAAAACACTCTCAAACACTTCCATTAACAACCATACATCACTCTAAATCCATCAAAAATCAACCATTAAGACCTCATAAACAACAAAAATCAACCAAAAATTCAATCTTTTTCCACTCTCAACATATCCCCACACTTAGAAAGGAAGTGTCCTCGTGACCTAAGGAAAAGAAGAGTAAGTTCAATAAAGAGCTCAATTTGATCTTCTGTAGTATCTTCAACAATCACTCCACCACGACCCCAACTTATCACCTGTATATTTGATAATACTACAACGAAAGGAAAACACCCGTTTGGATATTATCTCCATTTTAAAAAAAAATTTGTTAGCAATCACAAAGTCATAAAGGATATAAGAGTTTTCTTTGAATCAGCATCATATTCTACTAGCTTGTAGTCCAACATCTTCTTCATCAATCCATCTTCAACTTCAACTCCATCCAACAAAGATAAACAATATATACATACCACATATACAACTCACACAGACACAACACCATGTAATCTGAACGGCACATGCCCCCAAAAAATGGAGAGCATAGAAAAAGATTTCCATTAAAGAAAAAGAACTGATACATCCAAAAAGAACTCCACTGCTAAGTAGGATGCAGACACTTGTTCTTAAACTGCATGCTAGACTTGAGACGCTCTAGAGTTTGGAATCAAGCAATCAATAAAAAAAACTCAAACACGCCATACCCCAAGCAATGATCAGACTCAAATAGAATCCAAGACTTGGACCAACAAAATAAAGATAGATGAATAAGACCGACATCTCAGACTTAACAAATCCCAATCCCTGTAAACGCATTGCGTAAGCCTATGGTGCAGTGAACGTGGATGGGTGAACACTATCGAATTCATTTTAGCCATGTACAAATTATATTGCAGCTCATTATTAATTAACCATTAATGCATAGTGACTCGATCCCACAATCCCAACCCCTACTCTGACTGACTTGACTGACAGGGGGTTTCTAAAAATGCAATTCATTGTTATAACTTACGTGATCTGTGGCGCAAAGCGCATGCATGCATGACGATGGGGGTTCATTTTAATTACAAATAAATTGTGTCTGTAGCGTGTGCGTGCGTGCACTGTGGATTTATTTTTAGAAAATTATGTGGGTTATTGTGCCATGTGCTCGTGCAATGGCGGGGTTCCTTTTACAATTAACAGTCGGGTTCATTTTAAATTAAAAATTAATAAAGTGCATTATGTTTATTTGGTGGGTGCAACGATCAGTTGAGTTTATTACAATTACATGTGTATTATGGTGCAACGTGAGAGATGGAAAAAGAGAAAAAACCTTGCAATGAGTGGGGTTGTCTGCAAAGTCTAATACCACATGCTTTAAAAAAAAAAAAAAGGCACAATCCACAAATATTCCACACAACTCAACTAAAACTAGTTGTCATATTGTACAGAAAAACGAAAAAACAACTAACACATTGAAAAATAATAATAAAACAAATTATATGTATGACCAAAACAAAAAGACGGATATGTTTGGATGTTGAATTGATTAGGATTTATGGTTATGATTTTGAAATTTTAGCAACCAATCATGAGCATCAAGTGTCAAAAAGGTAATCAGATTTAATTCACATTTTTCAGCTCATTGTTGAGATTTAAAATGAAATTTTCATGAATTTGGCCATCAAAATTAGGTTTTGTCTTCAAATAATACTTTGGCCACTTAGGGAAGCATTTTCAATTGGTTAAATATTCTCAAAACGTACAAGGGAGTCCTACGCATAAGCGTGGGGCGAGGTAAAAAAATTTGCAGTAGCGGGAAGTGGTGGGGGTCGAGATGATGATGGGGAAGGCGCGATCGCCATTGGGGCATGGCGAGATGCGTAAAAGCAAAAACACACACGTTCACACGCCAGGTGAGACGTGCGTGGGCATAATAAAACAAAGAAAATTGAATATCATGCAAACTGTGAGCTGGAACGCAATGCAGTAAAAAGGAAAACTGTGCCGGAAGGCAAAGGGGAGACTGCAGAAAAGTACAACGGGGTGTTAGGGCGTTCATATGTGAAAAATACAAAAAAAGGCCCAAAAACGCATATGACAATTAATATCGAAAAAGCCACTCACCGAAATGAAATGTGGGAAAATGAAAAATTGTGAGAAAAGTCATGCCAGACATGCCTATCATGTTAGAACACAGTTTCGATGGAGATAAGACCTGTTCACATGGAAAAAACCCAAAGATCGTACCAGAAAAGAGATTCGAAAATTAATATGGAAGGACCCGTGCGCCGAAACGAGGGGCAGTAAAAATGAAAAATAATAGGACACACAAAATCTTTAAGGCTCTGACATCAAATCGCAGTTCGGATGGGGTTAGAGGCGTTCACATGGAAAAAACAAGAAAATAGAGCTAAAAATTACCAATAAAAATTAATAACAAAAAATCCAAAGGGCTAAACAAGGCAGAGGAAAAATGAGAATTGTGTATGAAGGGTGGCCAAACAAGGCCATCTAGTCACAATGGAATTTCGAAGAGAATAGGACAGGTTCACATGAAAAAAGGGCAAAAATACACACGAAAAAGACACGAAAACTCGGAAAAATTAATAACGGGCAACTTGTATAGTGGACGGACAAGGCGTAAAAAGAAAATATGTCCAGGGGA
This sequence comes from Lygodium microphyllum, assembly GCF_053477565.2. Classification (NCBI taxonomy): domain Eukaryota; kingdom Viridiplantae; phylum Streptophyta; class Polypodiopsida; order Schizaeales; family Lygodiaceae; genus Lygodium; species Lygodium microphyllum. The sequence goes on along the minus strand of NC_141149.1, from coordinate 22,288,353 downwards.
AGGCGTAGGACAGGGCTGGTATGTTAGATTACTATTTTGAAACAAGAAGGATGCGTTCACATGGAAATATATCCAATTAGCGGGAATTGCTTCAAAAATTAATAACTAAAAAACAGTAAGCCGGAACAAGGGGATGTAAAAAGAAGAAGTATGTCAGTCAAAGGGACAAAGTGGGTTATGACATCAGATATTAGGTCCAATGAACGTAGGATGTGTTCACATGGAAAAACATAAAACTGTTCAAAATAGGATAGCGAATGAACCGTAAGTCGGAACAAAGGTGTATAAAAAGGAAAAACGGCCAGTTCGGAGGAATGAACAAGGCTATAAGGTTGGATATGAGTCTCAGTGAATGTAGGGTGTGTTCACATGGAAAATGGAAAAACAAATGATAAAGGCAAACAAACAAGGAACAACCCCAAGGACAAGGTGAAATAGAACGGATGAGTGGGGCAGGGACCCCATTAGAGCAAAGAAAATGAATTTCCACATTTGGAGGTGGATAGATGTATTTCCATAATGATATGCAAAACAAATCCGCAGGGACGTGTCCCCACACTTAAGACCTTACCAGACAGGGTTAGATGCAGCAACATAATGCCGCCCGCACAAAAGTTCAACCCTGATATTTTTTCCAAAAACTTCAATACTGTGAAGGCTTGGATTGAGTTTAATGGCTTTAGCCTTTCAAGTCAATGTAGCAACAGTAAAGCATTTGCAAAAATACTGTCTCAAGAAGGTTGGAGCAAAAGGCATGTATCCATCTCAAACTCACTAAGAAAGAAGACCAAAAGCACCTCACAAAGAAGACTAGAGCACAAGATAATGAAGAACAAGTCAAAGATGAAGAGCATAAGACCAAGATCAACAAAGAATAAAACAAAAGACCAAGAAGATCGAGAAAAGTGAAGAATGCCAAAGAAGCGTGAAGAAGAAGATATTTTCCGCTACTACAAACAAAATGTTATGCAAAAATTTTCCCATCATGGATCATGTTTTCCCAAAGTGGATCTTTTCCATAGTGGATCTCAAATTCCCTTAGTGGATCTACTTCCCATAGTGGATGTAACAAACCCTACAAAAAATGTAAAGTTTCAAGCTTGACCTGACTAAGGCTGCCAAAGAGCTAGTCTCTTGGTCCATGTTTGCATGTAGGCAGGGCAAATGCCAACAGGTGTAGGAACTCATCATTTGAGGGGGGTTGTTGAGAATAGAAAATGATTCCTGATATAGAGGCTAGCCCATAATTGGCTTTGTATGAGAGATATGACAAAGATATATGCTCTAGAAGCTCTAGGAAGAGATGTCTCATAAGCATAGAGAAGAAAAGTGGTACTATCCAAAAAGCTATAAAGGCATGTACTTGATACTCATTTCAATGTAATGGTACTTTCAGTTTGAGTCACTCAAGATTGCGTTTATGAGTTCAAGCTAATATATCTTGGAACCTAATTCACTTGAGTTACAATCTCTTCTCTTTATCATGTTTTAGTTATATGACTTGCGTGCACCATATCCAACTAGCTCTATATTTGTGTTTCTTGACATTGAGACTAAGGGGGGGCTTGGAGGAACACCCATCAGCCACCTACTTCATTAGTAGTACCCATCAATAGCATTATGAAGTTCGTGATCAACCCCAGCAATGCCATCAAGAGCATCATCAATGGTAAGTGCCCATGATTAGAGCAAGTAGGTAGTTGTGGTACTATCAAGTTCAGGACCACCTGCAACAATGCCATCAATGCTATCATTAGTGGTTGAGTGCACATGACTAGATCCAGTAGTCAAAAGTAGAGTCAGTAGAGGTTAGTAGCTCATTTTGAAGGAATCCATAAGGCATTAATTGGCAACAAAAAATCTGACTTTCAGCCTAGTAGTAGCCATACAAATAATGTGTTTTGTATGAATGCAATGATTCCAAGTAGGGGGTGTTTTATTTTTCATAATATATGGCTTGAAATCACATTATCCCCAATAAGAGTTGTGTTGAATGATAATGAAACCCCCTATGTGTACAAACTCTATAATAAAAGGAAGTAGATTTATTACAAACTCTATATACTAGGGCACAGTGCCATGCCCTAGTTTAGAGAGAGAGAGAGAGAGAGAGAGAGAGAGAGAGAGAAAGAAGCCTTCTCATTGGCAAATATGAATCACTCAAAACATGTTGCTTGGTGTTTGGAAGGACTCTATAATGTTCAAAGATTAATTATCAATGTTTATTTAGGTAAAAGATTATTGTGTTGTCCTCTATTGGAGGAAATGAGGGTTTGATCCCATACTAATATTATAATAAAATGCTTGAATCTTTCAAGGGCATTTTTATTTTTGTGATTCAATCCACCGTTACATGACGTGACATTTGCATTGATGGTAGAGTTCAAACCAATGAATGCATAGATGGTTGCTTTGTCTCAACCTTTTACTTGACTTGCAAACACCAAGCCACAAAGAGTTACATGTAATATGATTGGCCCCTCTACCCTAAAAAGTGAAATGGTTGAGTGAAAGTAAAGAAGAAAAAACTAAAAGCCTTGCACTACTCGATAGTAGGGAAAATTTACAAGGGTATAATATCTTTTACAAGAGCTGCTTAGGTAATGTTTAAAAAAAAATTTGATCGGTATACTTTTTAGGGTTAATACTTTCATTGTAGGATTTATTGCATGTGTAAATCTACTATTTCCATATGATCAATACACGTTTATATGATTGCACTTGGCACAAGTTAAGAGGCCATAGTTCTCACCTAGTTTACTTGGTTTGTGCATGCCATCGTTAACATCATTTTGATGCAGAAGTGATCACATGCGCACCACCTTAGGAATATTTAATATGGGTCATCATACTATTTAGGAACATTAGTTATTGTCTATTATACTTGGTTTGTATGTGTACTTGTAGATTCATTCACAATAAGGAGAGTGTTTTAGGCATTAGAAGAACTCTCTCTCTCTCTCTCTCTCTCTCTCTCTCTCTCTCTCTCTCTCACACACACACACACACACACACACACACACACACACACACACACACACACACACACACACACACACACACACACACACACACACACACACACACACACACACACACACACACACACACACACACACACACACACACACACACACACACACATCAAACTCATTAGTGAGATTCTATGTCTTCAATTATCTTTTGAAGGTGTTTAACTTTTGAAAATATTGTATATAAGAATGTTGAACGTTAATTAGACCAATACATAATCCATCATGATAGTCTAAATCATACATGATCCTTGATTGGAGTATCAAGGTCTAACATATGACATGACCTTGTATATAGTTCAAAACCTTTTTGGAACTATCAAATGGCGTTCATTCAGCAAAGAATATATCTTTTACACTATGGCTACATAGTACTTTACACTATGGCTTTGGAAAATGTATTACACTAAACATGGTATCCATGTCCCAAGTCCATTTGGCTTGGCACTACATGATACTATATATTTAGTGTCATTATTTTCACATCTAAAGAGACATAAATTTTACACAATCTTACCATGCAATTTGTTACCCAATGTAGTAACTATACATAAACTACTCATAATCTAATAGGAGTCTAATGCAAGATCCAATGGAGAATATTACTAAAGAGATTTAAAGATTATTGATAAAGCATGAGGTTGATCAATTAATGGAGTTTAGGAAGAATAGTTAGTGTTGACTTGCACTAAAGATAGTATCTATGTCCCATGTCTTTATGATTTTGGCATTAACAGATATCATATCTAGTGTGGTTAATTTATATACAAAAAATTATAACTAATGTAAAAAAATACTAGTAGATTTTATCTTCGTGCTTCTTAACACTAAAATAATTATTCATATACTTGTTTCAAAGCAAGTACTTGATAATCCACACTAGTATCTATCTTAAGCTCAAAATTTAAGAGTAAATTTTTAACTATATAAGATGGGAACACACACACACACACACACACACACACACACGCACGCACGCACGCACGCATGCACGCACACACACACACACACACACACACACACACACACACACACACACACACACACACACACACACACACACACACACACACACACACACACACACACACACACACACACACACACACACACACACACACACACACACACACACACACACACAGAGGAGAGTAGAGTAGAGTAGTTTATTATTGTCCACAGAAGGTCAAATTATGACCCATGGGACCCTTCCACATATAAAATGATTCTCCTCCCCTGTGGTAGGAAAGGGTAGCTACAGTGAAAGAACGATCTATGCAATGTGGTTTCCCCGAAAGCGTAACATGCAGGTGATGAGAGCCCCTAACTTCGATATAGGAGTAGTGGTCAGAAACTGGTGAAGTGGCATCTGTAAAGGGATATGTGAGAGAGAGAGAGAGAGAGAGAGAGAGAGAGAGAGAGAGAGAGAGAGAGAGAGAGAGAGAGAGAGAGAGAGAGAGAGAGAGAGAGAGAGAGAGAGAGAGAGAGAGAGAGAGAGAGAGAGAGAGAGAGAGAGAGAGAGAGAGAGAGAGAAAGATATTATCAATATGCTCTATTGGTTTCACCTTTTAGGTATGGATGGAGGGACAAACATGTGTCCAAGTTAATATGAGTAAATGGGATAAAAATATAATTTTGGAAAAATGTAAAACATTGGGCTATTTATAGAAATATGCTTTATGAAAGAAGAAGAGATGAGAGAAACTTGTTGGAATATTGAAAAAAGAGACATACTAAGATGTAATGTGATTTCACAAATTAAAAAACACGTAGAAAACCCAAGGATTGCATGTTCAGCTAAAAATATGGATTTGGATGTTGTTGCCACAAGATGGATCTCCACCATGATTGGAAATCTTTTAGAAATTTGGAGCACCAGTAAGCCCAGCTTCCAACAAGATTTTGATGTTGAAAAAATACATGCATGGGATACATTGTATGTGGAAGTACGAGTTGCATAATCAAAATATGATAGAAGCTTAAACAAGTCAATTTCATGGGATAAAAAGATATCGTCTGCATATGTTGCTATGGAGCAAAATTTTACCACTTCAATGGCAATATTTGAAGTACATGTCCTTCAAACTAACTATGCACATATGTCTCATGTGTACTCTACAACATATCTGAGTGAAGATGAGATAATTCTAGGGGAAAAACTAGGAAAGGGTGCTTGTGGTGTTGTATTCAAAGTAAATGTTGTAGGAGTAGTAAGATTTGATCACAAAAAGATCTATGTAGAAAAGTGTTATAGAGGAAAAGACTATATAAGGCTAGCAGAGCAACAAAGAGAGATAGTGATGTAGATCAGACATCCAGTGTTAGTACGTGTGCTTGCAGCTACTGCAGAAGAACCTCTATGGATCATAATGCCATATTTTAATGGTGGAAACATTTTAAGTTTCATGACTCAATTGCCTACGTATTTTAGTCGATTTACAAGGTTATTTCATGCTTGGGGTACAACTCAAATAAGGTATGATGAAGAAACTCAATTGAAAAGTGATAAAAAAGTGCAAATAAATATATTATGAAAATGTATCACATCTATTATACATGCATTAATTTTGGGAATGTGTCGTTTTGCACAAAGCAGCGTGATTACACATAGATCTGTTGAGATATTTGCAATCACACCTATTGTGGCCTCTTTGTATGAGGTAGTTCTGGGTTTAGGACATGTAGGCATACTGAATCCCATATGCACAGAAAGGGAAAACTACTACCATCCAAGAACTATAAAGCATTGCACTTGAGTACCACTTTTCATATGGAATGAATGCAATGTCATGATGCTTTGTACTTTCAGTTAAATATCTTGTCTTTGTTAGTCCTACAAAGATTGTGTTTATGAGTCCAAGCTGCCATCTTGGAACCTAATTCACTTGTGTAACAGTTTGTCTCTACTTGTCTATGTCATCATGAGTTTGTTCTTCATTTTCCACCCACCATAGCATATGCCATGCTCTAGATCCGCGTCTTTTTACATGGTATCAAAGCCTAGTCGGCCATGGCATGACTCCCTTCTCTACTCTCTTAGCCCCTCTTAACCTCAAGTCAGCTCAATGAGCGTATCCCTCAACTCATCTCCACTTGCTCCACCTTGACAGGCATAGCCAGGTCTACACCTATTTTCCTTCAAGATTCTATAACTTTCTCTATAGGGCATATCTCTCCAAGATCCATTTTGAAGATTTATTCCTTGACTCCCAAGGCTTCTCTACATCACATAAGAACTTGACATTTCCCTATCTACTACTCAGCATTGTCCTTTCTCTCAGGTTTTTTCTTGTGTAGCCTCCATAGCCATGCAATACCTAATCACCTTGGAGCCCCTGGATCTCACACTAGAAGCCATTATTCATCATGATTCCTTCTAGGAGAATCTTCTCTAGCTTCAAGCGCACCTTCTTGGCATGACGACTCTACATCGATCTAGATAATGATCATAGGGCTTTTATAGACATAAAGAGAGCTTCATTTATATTAAAAGAGGTTTTCAAAATGATCCATTGTAGCTCCTACAATCAATGCAAAACTAGGCCTGGGTCAAAACCCTAATCCAGGAAGCCATAGCCAAGATTACTTAAAGCTTCAATTTTCTTCATTTTCTCACTCCTCTTGGCACACTCAAGCTCTTACCACTTTGAACTAATTAATTACTCAGTGTTTAGCAAATATTTCATCAACCAATCATCAAGCTTTGGAAGATTTGGAGAAATCAAAGCTCAATGGGACAACATCATTGCTACTACAAGTCTCAAGCTCTTCAATTTCTCACTCTTTTTAGTTAAGTAGAGTTCCTACCATTCAAGATCTACTACAACACTTAGTCTTCCAGGAAATATTTAATTGATTTACCATCAAGAAGGGGTTTCAAGTTGAAGGGGTAACATCAAACATCAAGCAATAAGAATCATCATCTTCAAAACCATAGTATCTTTTGATACTACATAGTGGGGTTTGATAATACCCCATCACTTGTGCTTGTTAGCACATTCAAGAATCAACCCACTACTAATTTATCTCAGATTTGAAGCTAATACTCAATGACCAAAATGAAGTTTTCCATGTGGACACATGCTATCAAGGGTAACACAACTACTCTTATTACTCACTTGTACTATGTAGAAGATGTTACTCTACCTATAGAAAGACATGGAGCTACCTATATCCAAATGCCATCAATGTACCCATGTGAAGACCTTGAAGACATGAAAGTGCAAAAGTTTGCAGTTATTTCTATTGCCTAAAAAATAATGATATCTTTGCTTGAGGGGGACATGAAGACTAGTGCAAGCAAAGAAGACCATGAACAAAAGGACCAAAAGAGCAAAGTGAACAACAAGTACAAGATCAAAAGGAGCAAGCTGGACTACACCGACAAGAAGACCTACAATAAATTGAAGATCTATGCAAAAAGAAATGCTGAAAACTGCAAGGGCCTAATGGTCCTTGACCCAATTTTTTAGTAGACCTTTTAGCCTTGTAATGCCTAGCCCTATTTTCATAAGCTTGTAAACTCCTCATGTAGCCTTGTACTATAGCCTCTGTACACTTTGTGAGGTCCCTGTTAGAGCCTCTGGATGACCATCATGTTTGTGATACCCACACTTAGCCTTTTTTGCAACAACAACCCCTAATGTTTTGCCATGTTTATGGTGTGCCTACACTTTGCTGGTGTTGCTCTCACTAAATCCTCTAAACACTTTGTACTTTTTGGTTGTGATTGAGGAGGGGTGTTGAGATATTTGTAATCACACCTATTGTGGCCTCTTTGTATGATGCAGTTCTGGGCTTAGGACATGCAGGCAGACTGAATCCCATAAGCACAATAGAAAGGGAAAACTACTACCATCCAACAACTATAAAGCATTGCACTTGACTACCACTTTTCATATGGAATGAATACAATGCCATGATGCTTTGTACTTTTAGTTAAGTATCTTGTCTTTGTCAGTCCTACACAAGATTGTATTTATGGGTCCAAACTACCATCTTGAAACCTAATTCACTTGTGTAACAGTTTGTCTCTACTTGTCTATGTCATCATGAGTTTGGTCTTCATCTTCCACCTACCATAGCATCTGCCATGCTCTAGATCCGCGTTTTTTTACAAGATCTACATCCTAGTAATATTGCATTAGATTTTGTTGACCTCGAGAAGTTTGCAACTTCTTACGCTAGCATCAACGTATTTGATTCTTCTTTCTTGTTCAGATACTGTTTGCCGTGTGGGGATTATAGATTGGGGCACAGCTTTGGATTTCTTAGAGAAGAGAAATGCATTTTCTAAGCCACATTGAGGGTGTGCAAACGATGATAAAGTGTATTCAAAAAAACTAGAGCAATGCAAAGCAGAACATATACGGAGAAAATGGTTAGCACCTGAGTTGAAAGATACCACATCGAAGGGGTTATTATAACCCACAAACTGATGTTTATGCTCTTGGTTGGATACTACGGGAGCTTTTCTATTTCTATGAGGATGCTTCTAATTACTTTGATATAACAAAAGTTATCTCCCCATCCTTGATAACGATTAGATACTTGTCTAAATTTTTTGGAGATAAAATGATGGATGTAGATCCATAAAAAGGGTTTCATTTGACAACATAAATGGTCATATCTGTAAGTGCCATGGTATGAATGGTTAATTGGCTATGCATCCCTTGGAAGAAATGGAGCCAATATTTATCTAAATATAGTTTTACATGATCAATGTTGAGATGGCAAGCTCAACACGTGCGGACGTTGATGATGGACCACCTGGCTAGATGGGTCTGCATGTCTACACTTAGCACATTGGTGGTCATTATGATACTCACATGACCAATGACTTATCACTTATTATATCTAGTTTGTTACAGCTACCTACATCTATCAAAGATATAGCGCAAGTCGATTATTGTAGTCTATTTATATGCACTGCTTGACTTAGTAGGCCACTTTTGTTTATGTTGTATCTTATCTGTACTTTTTGTACATTGTAAAGTGAGTGGAAGAACAAGAAGAAATAAAAAAGAAAATTTTTTGACCTCCATCTCTCTTTTTGTGCTCTTGAGTGAGCTTCCTCTTATGTATACAGTGTGTGTTTAATGCAGCAGCTCAAGTAAGTCCCCCCACCATGGGATTCTTGACATGGTATCAGAGGGGAGCCATTGAGAGAGGCTGATTTTGAAGGCTGAAGCAAAGGAAAGGAAGAAAGGTTTGTGCAAGAAAGAAACAAGTAAGAAGCTCTCCCATTCTTCCACTCTTTCTCTTGGATAGTGCTTATGGAGGCACCAGAAGTAGGGTAGAGTAATAATCTCAAATTGATGTGAGATTTGGTGTGTGAGCAAAGCATTGTATATTTTGCAGATAAGCCCTTTAGGACTTGTACACAGTTTTTTTGGGCATCTGAGGCCGTTTCAAGCCCTATTTTAGAGCTGGAAGGTTGCAGACAACAATTTCAAGGTACATTGTGATTTTGGCTCTGTTGATTGAAAGTGGGTGCACAGGTTACAAATTTTGAATCTGTAATTTTTGAGGTCTTTGCTAGGAAGCAAACATAAGGTTTATCTACAAACATGTTGCAGATTATATGTACTATTGAGCAATCATTGAAAAATGTTGCTTGGTTTATTTTTGTGCACTTGTTGTGAAAGGTTGCAGAAGAATTGCTTGCTATGTTATATCATTTTTTGTGATAATGGCACAAACTAGTGGAAATCCCATTATTGAGAAGCTCGACAAGAACAACTACCCTTCATGGAAATTCCGTGTGACGAACTTCCTCATTGGAAAGGGCCTCTATGAGTTTGTTTCAAGTGAAAAAAAGGAGCTAGAGATGGGTATCCCTCTGACTGCAGATGAATTAAAGGCATGGAAAGAATGGAATGCAAAAGACAAAAGGTGATGTACTAGCTATCTGTAGTAGTCATTAATAATACTATGCTGGGACATATCAAGAATGTAAAAAATTCACATGCAGCTTGGAAAATTTTTGGGAACATGTTTTCAATAAATACAAAGGCACGAAAGATTCAACTAAAGTAAGAGTTGATTATCTTGAAGGTCATGATTATCGAAGAGATCAATAGGTAGGGTGACTCGTCTGAAATAAATGGTGAACATGTCCAAGCATTTTACTCAAGTTCAAGAAGGGGATGCGATAGATCCTCTTTGAGAGCCCGTGGTATGGGACGTGCTAGCGATAACCAACAAAACAGGTTCAATCAGCAACTTGGTAAAATGCAGGTTTTAGGAGGCTGAGAAAACTTGAGAGGCAGTGGGAGCTCTAGAGGAAGAGGTGGATGGCAGAATAGAGGTCCTGGAAATTCTGTTATTGTTTGCCATTATTGTGGCAAAAAAGGTCATATAGCAACCCATTGTTATGCTAAGAAGGATGATATTTGTAGTGATAAATTGCATCAAGGAAATTATGCATCGTATTCATGATAGAATGAAGAAAAAAATGAGCATTTGTTTGTTATGCAACATAGGATAAATGCAATTATAGGAAAGGGGACACATGATGATGTATGATATGCTAATTCAGGTGCATCTAATCATATGACCAGTCATGTTGAATGGTTTGGAGAGATGCAAGACTTAAAAAATCTAGGTTATATGCAGACGGGCCACCCAATTTCACACATTGGAAAATTTTTCTTGTCCTTACATGTTGGCCAAATAAAGAGTCTCACAGATGTATTACATGTGCCATCAATTACAAAGAATCTAGTGTCTGTTGGCCAAATGGTAGAGCAAGGGTTGCATGTCCTGTTGAGATTTGCAATCGCATCCATGTTGCCTCTTTGTAAGAGTAGATATGCTGAAGACATGCAGACTCTGCAGGAATCCCATATGCATAGAGAGGAAGACTAACACCTACCAATCTCTATATAACATTCTACTTGGATGTCACTTTCATATATGTTGAATACAATATCATGATGCTTTTCCATCTCAATTTAGTGACTTGGTCATTGTCAGTCTCATACTCAAGAATGTGTTTATGAGTCCAAGCTTTCATCTAGGAACCTAATTCACTTGAGTAACAGTTGGTCTCTTCAGTCTATGTCATCATGAACATTCTCTTTTGTGTTCCATCTGCCATAGCCATGCTCTAGATCCTGTGTCTTTTGGCATGGTATTAGAGCTCAGCTGAGCATGGCACTGCCTCTCTGGTCTCTTCTCACCTTTGATCATCTTTGCCCACTAGCTCACATCCAACTCATGCCTTCATTTTCAACTTTAACTTCATCTTGACCTTGAGTTTGCCGTAGCCAAAAAACACATACCTCTGATGGAGCTTCTTGATCTCCTCATCTAGGATAACTCTTGAAGCCCTCTTCTAGGGATATCTCCCCCAGGTCAAGACACTCCTTGCTGGCTCATCACAACTTGACATTACTCGTCACTGAGCCCAACATTGCGTGGATTTCCTGTCGCCGTCTGAAGTGCACCTATTGATGGTCATATGATTGGATCTGTGTCTGCGTGATGAAATTTACCATATGCCTATAGGGAATTTGAAGCCTACCATGCGAGCTTACTCTTGACAAAATTTGAGCTCAAATGCTTCACTCTAGCTGCTATAATCAAGAAAAAAACCAGAAACCCTAGAGTTGGCAGCCATAGCCAACTTCTCAAAAGTTTCATCTTTACACCAAGTTCTTCTTCCACCTCATTTTCTCACTTCTTGAGACTCAAAAAATCCACTGCCACTCTGATCTATTTAACTATCCCATTCAAATCAGCAAGGGAAGAAAGAAATCAAGATGCTTAAGCCAAGCAAAGAGCCAACTCAACAAGAGGATCAGCATCAACACCAAGCTCATCAAGATAGTAACTCTTGATACTAAGTTAGTGCTTACTGGCACTTGTGCTCTTTAACACATTCAAGATCAACTCTTTGCTAGTCACTTGGAGCTGATATCCTATCATGGGAATGTCAAATAAGAAAAATTTTATATGGCTACTTCCAAAGAAGAGTAACATTACTCTTGTTGCTCATTTCAAGCACATAGAAGATGTGTTTGTCTTACTTGTAGGAAATGATGGAGTTGTGAGCATTCAAGTGCTATTACTATTTGAAGACATGCCTGCTATCTTGGAGATAGTGCACGAGATTGAGGTCATTTTCGTTGCCTCAAAGAAAATGATATCGTTGCTTGAGGACGACATGTACATGAAGACTAATGCAACTAATGCAAGCAATGTCAATGAAGAAGCAGACTAGGAGGACCTAGAAGAAGAGGACCAAAAGATCAAAGCAGTGGACACTGAAGCTGCAAGCAAAGTGAAGAACAAGTACAAGATCAAAAAGAGCAAGTTGAACTACACCGACAAGAAGATCTATAATAAATTGAAGATCTATGAGAAAAGAAATATTGAAAACTGCAAGGGCCTGCCGGTCAACCCAATTTTTTACTAGACCTTTTTAGCCTTGTAATGCCTAGCCCTAATGCTTTTGACATAAGCTTGTAAAATCCTCATGTAGCCTTGTACTATAGCCTCTGTACACTTTGTGAAGCCCTTGTTACAACCTTTGGATGTCTACCATTTTTGTGGTATCCACACTTAGCCTTTTTTGCAATAGCCTCTAGTGTTTTTCCATGTTTATGGTGTGCCCACACTTTGAAGGTGTTGCTTTCACTAAAGCCTCTACACACTTTGTACTTCTGGTTGTGATTAAGGAGGGGTGTTGAAATTTGCAATCACATCCATGCTACCTCTTTGTAAGAGCAGATGGGCTGAAGACATGCAGGTTGCAGGAATCCCATATGTATAGAGAGGAAGATTGGCACCTACCCATCTCTATATAATATTGTACTTGGATGTCACTTTCATATATGATGAATACAATATTATGATGATTTTTCCATCTCAATTAGTGTCTTAGTCATTGTTAGTCTCATACTCAAGATTGTGTTTATGAGTCCAAGCTTTCATCTTGGAATCTAATTCACTTGAGTAACAGTTGGTCTCTTTAGTCTATGTCATCATGAATATTCTCTTTGTGTTCCATCCACCATAGCCATGCTCTAGATCACTTGTCTTTTGACAGGTCTGATTCAATGCAAAATGTTGTTTTGTAGAAGACTTTAATGATACGTGTAGGTTGGTCAGAAAAGAAATTAGAGTTTTCTGCATGTTCACTTTAGAGGTTGGAATTCCTAAAATGGATGCTGCTATGTATGCTAAAGGAAAATGAGTGGTTGCAAACATTGAAATATGATATAAATGTATTGGATATGCAAATGTGCAAAGGTTGAAATTAATGTAGTCCGGAGGACTAGTTACAGGGCTGCCTTCTTATAGAGTTGCAGAATTTCATAAAGTTTATGAAGCATGCTAGTTTGCTAAGCACGCGAGACAACCCTTATCGCATGACAAATAAGTGAGCATAAATATAATTGATGTAGTGCATACAGATGTTTGCGGGCCTACGCAGAATGTTGTTGAGATGGCAAGCTCAACACGTGCGGATGTTCATGATGGACCGCCTGCCTAGATGAGTCCGCACGTCTACATTTAGCATGTTGGTGGTCATTGTGATACTCACATGGCCACTGACTTATCACTTATTATATTTAGTTTGTACACATATCTGCAACTGGCATATATATAGGGCTAGTCGATTGGTGTAGTCTGTTATGCACTGTTTCACTTAGTAGGCCACTTCTTTTATGTTGTATCTTATCTATACTTTGTGTACATTATATAGTGTGTGGAAGAAAAAGAAGAAATCAGCAAGAAAACGTTTTGGCCTCTATCTCTATTCTTGTGTTCTTGAGTAAGCTTTCTCTTGTGTATACAGTGTGTGTTTGGCGTAGTAGCTCAAGCGAGTCCTCCCACCACACAATTCTTGACATGGTAAATCATAGTTATGCCACTGAGAGAGGTTGATTTTAAAGGCTGAAGTGAAGGAGAAGAAGCAAGGTTTGAGCAAGCAAGTAATAGGTAAGAAACTCTCCCATTCTTCCACTCTCTCTCTTGGATAGTACATGTGGAGGCACCGGAAGCAAGGTAGAGTAAAAATCTCAGATTGTTGTGAGATTTGGTGTACAAGTAGATATAGCACTATGATTTCGGCTGTATTAACCAAAAGTGGGTGCACAGGTTATAGATTTTGAATCTATAATTTTTGAGGTGTTTGCCACCAGGAAGCAAACATAAGGTTCATCTGCAAACAGGTTGCAGATTACTTGTACTATTGAGCAATCAATGAAAAAGGTTGCTTAGTGTATTGTTGTGCACTTGTGAAAGGCTGCAAAAGACTAGCTTGATGTGTTGTATCCTTTTTTGTGATAATAGCAGCGAATTGTGGAAATTTTATTATTGAGAAGCTTGACAAGAATACCTACCCTTCATGGAAGTTCCATGTAACAAACTTTCTCATTGGAAAGAGCCTTTATGAGTTTGTTTCACAGGTGAAAAAAAGGAGCCTGAGCTGGGTATCCCTTCGGATGCTGTAGATGAATTAAAAGCATGAAACTAATGGAATGCAAAAGACAAAAAGGTGATGTACTGGCTATCTGCAGTCATTGATAATACGATGTTGGGACATATTAGAAATGCAAAAACTTCACATGTAACTTGGACAATTTTTGAGAATATATTTTTAGTAGTAAATACAAAGGCACGAAAGATTCAACTCAAGCAAGAGTTGAATACCTTAAAGAAAGGGAAAATGTCTGTCAATGAGTACGTTTTGAAGGTGAGGAGCATTGCAGATGCTTTAGCGGCAATTGATGCAATGCATGATGATGATGTTTTGGTTTCATCCACTTTGAGTGGCCTTAATAATGAGAAGGTATGGAAATGATTTGTTACTTCAGTATATGTACGAAAGCCATTTCCAGATTTTGATGAGCTGATCTCTCTCATGATTACTGAAGAGATCAATATGCAGGGTGACTCAACTGAAAAAAATAGTGAACAGGTCCAAGAATTTTACTCAAGTTCAGGAAGAAAACGTGGTAGATCCTCTTCGAGAGGCTGTGGTATGGGATTTACTGGTGATAACTAGCAAAACACGTTTAATCAGCAATTTGGTGAAATGCAAGTTTTAGGAGGCTGAGGAAACTTTAGAGGAAGTGGGAGCTCTAGAGGAAGAGGTGGATGGCAGAATAGAGGTTCTCAAAATTCTACCATTGTTTGCCGTTATTGTGGCAAGGCAGGTCATATTGCAACCCATTGTTATGCTAAGAAGGATGATATTCGCAGTGGTAAATTGTAGCAAGGAAACTATGCATCGTCTTCACGATAGAATGAAGACAAAAATGAGCATTTGTTTGTTATGCAGCATATGCTAAATGCAGTTACAGGAAAGGGGACACATGATGATGTATGGTATGTCAATTCAGGTGCATCTAATCATATGACCAATCATGTTAAATGGTTTGGAGAGATGCAGGATTTACAAAATCTAGGTTATGTGTAGACAGGTGATGATTCATGCCACCCAATTTCACACATTGGAAAGATTTCATTGTTCTTGTATGATGGCCAGAAAAAGAGTCTGACAGATGTATTACATGTGTCATAAATCACAAAGAATCTAGTGTCTATTGGCTAAATGGTAGAGCAAGGGTTGCAAGTTTGATTCAATGCAAAAGATTGTATTGTAGAAGACTTTAATAATAAGTGCAAGTTGGTCACAAAAGAAAGTAGAGTTGGTCACATATTCACTTTAGATATTGGAATTCCTGCAATGTATGCTGCTATGTATGCTAAAGGAAAAGGAGTGGTTGCAGACATTGAAATATGGCATAAATGTATTCGATATGCAAATGTGTAAATACTGAAATTAATGCAGTCCAGAGGATTGGTTACATGTTTTCCTTCTTTTAGAGTTGCAGAATTTCATAAAGTCTATGAAGCATGCCAATTTGGTAAGCAGACGAGACAACCCGTCTCGCATGACAGAGAAGTGAGCAGAAATATACTTGATGTAGTGCATACAGATGTTTGGGGGCCTACACAAAATGTATCTCTTGGTGGCAGCAAATACTTTATGACATTTATTGTTGACTATTCAAGGAAGCTATGGGTATATTTTATGAAGGAAAAGAGTGATGTAATTGAGCACTTCAAATCTTTCAAGGCAGATGTTGAAACAGAAACATGCTTGAAAGTGAAGTGCTTGAGATCAGATGCAGGGGGAGAGTACCTCTCTAATGAGTTTAGTGGCTTCTTGAGGACTCATGGGATAAAGATGCAATTTACTTGCAGGTATACCCCACAGCAAAGCAGGGTTGCATAAAGAAAAAATAGGCATATTGTAGAAGTTGCATGGGCATTAATGGTTGAAAAGTATATGCCAAAACATTTTTGGTCTGAAGTTGTCCATAATGCTGTCTATATTATGAACAAAACCCCCATAGCTCAGTTCATGGGATGACTCCCAAAGAATGCTTTACTGGCAAGAAGCATGATGTATCACACTTGAAGGTATTTGGCTGCGTTGCATATGTTCATGTGCCAGATGAGCTACAGAAGAAGCTTGATCCAAAGGTTGAAAAGTGTATTTTTATTGGATACTCTTTAGAGCAGAAAGCATTAGGGCCAAAAACGCTTCAAAAAATGCACTTTTGTTAATCACAGGATTAAGGAAAGGGCCAAAGAGAGTTTGCCACGTATGTAAGAATATGGTATTCTTTTCTCCTCTTTTTTAGAGATAGTGGAGTCCATTTCGTGATTCTCTCTTCTTTTTTAGCCAAAATTCCTAAAGTCTGACATGTTTTGGAGTCCCAAAGACGTTATTTACTTACAAATCTGACAAAATACGTGACAGAGATGTGATGAAATTAATAATGAGTTTTTTGAAAGTTAGGAGATCTTTCAATATTCTTTTTGGCGCCTAATACATACTCATTTGTGTTCTTGGCGCTAATTTTTAGTTCATTCACCCCTCTTTGAGCTTCTTTCTCTGCAATTTCATTCTTTTCATGGCTTCCTCTAGGCGTCCTTCTCGTTCAATACTCTTGCACAGTCTATAGCCAGGGAGCAGATGGAAGTTGGGAGCCCAAAACCTTTACTGTAAACGATTGGGTTACCATGCTGCCATCTTGCAAGGGCTCTCATAAGGTGAAAAGAAGAAAACGAGATCACTGGAAGGGGCATATCATTGCCTTCAAAATTATGCCCGAAGGATGGTTTGTCAAGGTGCAACATGTTTACATGGCCAAGGATATGCACTTGCCTCCAAATAAACATGTTCCCCAACAAACACATTGTAAGTTATTAGTTGAATAACGTATATAATTCTTTTCCATTTAGGCAAGTTCTAACAACCGGTTCGTCATTGCAGATATATTTCCATCAACAAGTATTGAATGGCAACCTATGGAAAGCCTAAGTGGGACTTTCCATGCCATTCATAAGGTATCGGCAGACATTATTTATGCCGATCAAACTGTATCTTTTTTTAGTGAATGCAAGGTTTTTATATATTATGCACAGTATATGGTTCCCTCTAAAGCGGATATATATGTGAATATCGAAGATTTGCCATTGCCAAGCCTTTCATCTCTAAATTGGGAGATTCCTGACAAGGTAACGGTGCAGAGTTTCAAATTCAAAATATCTCAAGGTACTCAAAAGTCCATGACAGCTGGAAGGATCTCAAGAAGAATATGTTTATCATGGTTTGTACCCCTCCATATCTTCGTGGCTTGCTTCAAAACAGTAAATTTACAAAGAAAGAAGGTATCCTGGCTAAGTAGAAACTTTTCGGAAGAGGATTTGGACAACACTATAGGGACGCTTTGGAAATCTAGAGAGTGTGACCATAAGGGTGATATCTTGAGGTGCAGTGCATGCCCTCAATCCTTGGCTTTGGCACAGTATCCCTCGCCAAACTCTTGCTTTGGGCTTTAATTACAGGAGATACAAACTAAGATTGGGTATTTGGGTTCCCTTGGATTCCGATACAGATTACACACCATATAAACTTGCGGTGCACGTTTTGCCGCATGAAGAAGTAAAGAAGATGAATGTTACTTCCAATTGGTGTCTGAAAGATGTGACGGATACCTTGGAATTGCTAGACAATACATCCCCTAGATATAAGTTCAAAGTGAATGGCGTAACAATTGGTAAAAGAGTCGAGCGCTCTTTCTCTTGTACGAGTTTTTTGTCTCCCACAATTGTGAGTTTTGAGCCTTGAGAATGAAAACTTTGCAAGAATTTATCTTAATAGAATGTCCTTAAGATATTTTTTAGTGGGAACTCATAAGCTATCATGAAGCAAGTTGCCTTTCGAATGTATAGAAATAAATGTACATTACATTCGATTTATAAGTGAAAAAGTTCATTACATCATGAGGTACAAAAATGTCATATAAATGTACAAAGCCAAAATAATAAGGCTTGTGTATGCTTATGTTTGCTCTTTTGATTCTTTATCTGCTGCCTTCTCCTTTGTTGGCTTTGTGGCTTCTTTATCGATTTCTTCAAAGATGTTTTTTCTCACAGGGCCTTTCTTTGATTGTTGAAAGAATTTCACCTTTACAGGTACTCTCTTTTCTTGGGGTTTAAGAGGGGATGGATCAAATTTCAGAGGAGAAAGCATTGGCATTCCTTTTTTTTAAGACTCTGAAGCAGTGGTCTTTGTGGCTGACTTACCATTACCATTGCCATTGCCATTACCATTGCCATTGCCATTGCCCTTGCCCTTGCCATTGCCCTTGCCCTTGCCCTTGCCCTTGCCCTTGCCATTATTATTGCCATTTCCCTTACCATTGCCTTTACCCTTTCCCTTTCCCTTTCCCTTTCCCTTTCCCTTACTTGTGTCCTTGGCCATTGAAGTTTTGGGAGGAAGAGGGGAGTCAGGATCATGTGTGATTGCCTTGTCCAAAATCATCTCAATGCATCTCTCCCTTATCCACCAAACATATGAATCAGGATAGTCTCTACACTGTAAGAATAAATGTTATAAGTTAGTGAAAAGACATCATGATAAGGGTTACACAAAAATCAAATGAAATTAACTTACATTCACTCCTATTTGTAACAACTTGAATCCACTATTCTGCAAATATTTGATATAACTCTCCATCCACAAGAATGCACATCGCTTTGCAATGGAACTTCTTGTAGAAGAAACATATAAGGCTTTTGAGGATCAGCAAGATCCTCATATGTAGTATCCAAAAATGTAGAAACAAGTCTACCAGCGCTGCAAAAGGAAGCTTTGTAAGTTTAAAATATTTTTTGTAAATATAATCAAAGCAAGTAATTTTCTTTCAACATACATTCGTGCTTGGCCATGAACACCGCTGAGAGAGTTCATAAAGATAATTTCTCTAATAAGACAGTTAATATAGATAAGACTCCAATACCCTCTACAAATTCAAAATAGAGGTGAGCAGAAGGGTGAAAGCAAATGAATATAAATTTTCCTCTACAAAAAAGAAAAATACATTTCTACATAAGGGAAAAAGATGTGGTAATTTGTCACACTATCGAAAGTACGAAAGAATAGTGCAATATTAGACCCAGATCTTGCAAATAGTTCCACAGAGAGAAGTGGATCAACAACATATATGGCTCTACGGATATCAAGAGTGAGAGAGGAGGCGAATGCCCTGCAGTCAATAGCAAAAGCTATTTGAATCGATCAAAATCAATACAAATTACATATAAAATATACTTGAACCTATAAGCCTTACCTTATGCAACAAAAAACAACGGAGTTAGATAGTTGGACATCCCTTTTCTCCAACATGGGCTTGTCCTCGGGAGATATACTAAGGTAATCCTCCTCAGGTTCCGCAGAAACATTCACAACTATTTGCCCATACACTTTACCCATCCTCTCGTTGTTGACGGGAGCAAGTGATGCGGCTTTCCTCTTGTAAACTTCGTCTTCAGTTTCCAACACCTCTTGAAAATTTTCACTCAAGATAGACTCCTGCTGGGTGGTACCCCTTGTAGAGTAAAGGTGAGTTACATCCTCAACCTTTAACTTTTACCTTTCCTGGACGATTTCGGGGGAATGTTAAGGATTTCAAGGGCTTTTTGATTGTTGGAAGGCAAGGGACTTAACACTTTATCGAACCTATACCTGATTCTGCTCATGATGCTGAAATCTTTATTCGTAAGGGTAATTCTATGAGCATGCGCAGCAGCAATGTAAGCATCGTTCATGAAATCAATAACAAAATCTTCTGCAGCCTCTTGTAGAGCAAGAATGGCTGAGAGTTGCCACTTCTTATTTAGACCAGAGACAATTTCCACTTGAGACAATCTATCAGAGATCTCTTTAACAACTCTTATGAAACCAGCCTTTGGAATCATGTGCTCTGTAGCTCTCTAGGCTTTTCTAATCTCACTGAAACACCTCTGCATGTAGAAGAATCGGGACTTCCTCTTTCTCTTTTGTGGCTTGGGAGGCTCAGTGGCTTTAGCAGATGTAGGCTTAGGTGCAAGTGGAGGGGATGAATCCTTCACAGGGCAAGTCTCACCCTTTGCTTCTTCAACTTCAGGAGAAGAAACATTCTCTGCACTGAAATGCTTTAACTCCATGGAAGATGTTAGGCCAACACTTGGTGTAGGGGGGATTTCTGTGGCAAAATGCTCTAGGGCCTCTGATGGCCCAGCTTTAGCAATATTTGAAGAGGGCTCCTCCTCAGATTCATCAAATTGTAACTTCCTTCTACCCCCATTGTCCTTCCTATCCACATACACTTTTCTTGCAGTTTGCTTTGTCCTTGCCATACAGAGGAGAAAATAGAAGAGCCAAAAAGACAAAAATGATATAGGAATTTTCTCGAAAATCTGACAACAATGCAGCAAGCACAATACAGCGCGAGAAGGAACAAATGAAAAAGACGAATCGTCACGTTCGCACCGTATCGGAGACGAGGATAGCGTGATAGAGAAGGCCGAAATGGCGCGAGATGGATATTGCAAAGACTACCGAAGGATGCCCTTGCTCCGTATCGGCCCACCGACTGAAGACCACCAAAATGAGGAAATCGGGAAAGAGGCAAATGCACACTCGCTCTGAATCGAGGACGGGAACTGATACGACGCGAGAGGACAGAAACGCAGTAGATGCAACACTGGGATCGCTCCGTATTGGCAAGCAAGGAGCGAGAGCTCGAGAAATGTAAAGTGTACACGTAAGCAAAATAACCCCTTATATACCCTCGTCAACCATGACACAGTTCGACACATGTCTCGCATTGATTGTGCCATGTGTCCACCTATCGTCCATATGCCACATGTCGACTGACGATCGGTCCACGTGTTTGCCACGTGGTTCGGCCACGTGTCGGCCAACGGCTAGTGCCAGGTGTCGAAGCCCAATGGTTAGTGCCACCTGTCGAAGCCCAATAGCTAGTGCCACGTGGCATTATTGCGCGCCTACATAAGGGGTTGTCCCTCATCTGTACGGCTTTTTTCGTTTTCTTTGTGGACCTCTCTTTCTTCTCCCAATACGGCGCGAGAGCGAGTGTTCCTCTTTTGCGCTTTTGCCTGTTCACGTCGTTTTGGGCTTTCCTATTCTTCTGAGTCTTCCTCCGGTGTGCCTCCTAACCCGATACTGCGCGAGGGTGCGTGATCATTGATTTTTTCTTTGCCTTATCGCGTCGTTACGGTTGCGGCCCTTTGATTTAAGTTGTTCTAGTTTGCATTACCGATATGGCGTGAGTACGAACATCCGTGTCTAGCATTTGAGTCTCATCGCGCCGTATCAAGCAAAAGTTGGAAACATGTCTGAACCTACAGATTTTCTGGGCTCCAAGGTTTTTCCAGGAACTGGGAAAAGAAGAAGGCTTTCAAATGGCTTGAGAGCTTCAACATGTGATGAGCCTGTGCATTCTGTTTCTTCTCCATGCTCTGCCACCAGTGTCAGAATGCCAAGCACATTTCCAAGGAAGCGAAAGTCGACAATGAGAGGTCTTGGAGTATCAGAGCTTACTGATGTCACTCCATCAGAGAGGCTTCTTGATTTTATCCTTCAGAATGGCATGGATCTCTCTTTCTATGGAGTTGTGAAGAATGTCTTTAATCCTGATTGGGACCTTGACAGTGTTTTGAAATATTGTAAAAAATATTTTTTGGAGGACTTTTTGGAGTTTGAAAATCTAGCAGGTTCTTCTATTGAAGTTGGTACAAAGGAATATGTCCATGTTCCCATTAGGTCAACTTGGCATGTGGAGCAATAGGGACACTGAAAGTGTTATGTTGAGATGGCTTAGGGATGGCTAGTGTTACTGCTTTGTTCAACTGACTCGTTGAGGTTCTATGGATTTGGTGCTTTTGATTAAATGATTTTTTCATTCCTACCTAGCTCATTGCTTTGTGGAGATAAGCTAGAGGTCTTGGATTGAGGAGCATGCATATCGTTCCTAGTCTTAGGCAACCAAATCCAATTGTTGCCTTTGTAGTAGCCTTGAGTACGCAATAGGTCTTTGGGTATCCATCACGGCTTCATCGTTCATTTGCTTCAATAGCACTAGCTTTGGCTCCCAGGCCTAGAATATGAAATATGTGGTCAAGGGTTTGTGAATGTTGGCTTCTAGGCAGTTGCGGTTGTTGTTTGGACACCCATTTCAGCTCCTTCTCAATGGTCTTGGATGTGTCTCCTTTAGGTTGTAGCCAACGTGTCTTGGCAAGATGGGACAAGTTACATCCCCCCTCCTTAGACCTTGCGTTAGGTTCCTCCATTGGTGGCATTGTAGGCTTTGATGGAGCTGTGTTTCCCTTGTTGAAAGCTATCACTATCTGAACATTTCCAATGGCAAGGTGAATGTAATGTGATTCATAGTCGACATTGCAATGTGATTGTTTCTTGAATGTGAATCCTAGTAGTGATTCCTTACCAGTAGCCTTGGTAGTAAGCATCACATATAATATCATAGGTAGGATTTTAGTCTCGATAGAGAATGCTATTTTTCACTTTCCTAGTATTGAGTAGGGTTGTCCTCCAAATGGGTTGAGTTTAGTGTTGGTAGGCTACAATTGGGGCTAACCAATGAGGGTCCAATGATCATGCATAGGGATATTACAGTCAGCTCTCTCATCAATGAGTGCATGAAAGAAGTGTTTCTTCTCGGCAATCACTGATATGTGTAGATAGACAGGTGCCACTACTGCCTCACCCTCTTTCTCAATCTAATGATGGTGGCTACTCTTACATTTATAGGGGGTTCTAGGATTGGAGGCTCATGTGGTAGGTGTGCTGGTATTGGTCGATTACTAGAGTTCTTGGCCATCATGCAAAGTGGTACTCATGATGGAACCCTATCCTTCGGCGGCAGCTAAGATGATGTGACTTTTTGGGACTCACCCACTGTCCTGGTGGTAGCTTGTTTATAATCATCCTCCTCATTTGAGAATGGAAGATCGATGGTGGCTAGAACATGTATCCAATCCCTCTCATCCTTGAGGAAAGTAACTTTGTTAGTGGCCCATAGGATTTGTTGACTTGTGAGTCACCTTTCAACATAGCAGAGGTGGCATTTAGGTCGACCAGACTGGTCTCCCAAGTTCCCATCTTGACTCTTATAGCCTCTGATCTATTTTCTAAGAATATGAGACTGTTGCTCCAATCTTCTATCACTCATGCATTTTGCATCCAAGGTTGGCCTAGCAAGAAATCATAGTCCACTCCCTTCATGACTACGAAGTTCACTGAGAACTAGACTCCCACTATCTTCAAGGGCCAAATCTTTAAGCATTCCAAATGGTTTGACCTTCATTCTGTTAGCCAACATGACATTAAACCTTGTGTCTCCACATGTGGGTTACCCCAAGCCTGCAAGATTGCTTGGCTAAGTACACTGACTCCTCCTCCTGTGTCTACAATTCCCTTTCTTGTAGCATCTCCTAATGCATTGACAAATAAGAGTGTGTGTATCTCTGCGCCTTCTCAAAAAGCATTCACATGCAAAGACCTAGGCACTAAGTTCTAGGTTAAGCTTGCTATGTGCATTACTATATCGTGGTCAAGCAATTCGGTCATGCCAAGTTTGTCATGTCATTCTACCCACTGCTTCAACCCTTCCCATAGCATCGAATTCTGGCTGATGAGTAGCTCTCCTAGAGGTAGGGTCATAGGGGCTGATATCAATGTCGTGAGCAAGTTGCCAACTACTAGATTTTTGTTAGACTTTACACTCTTTTGCAAATGATGTTGGGCAGTCAACCATCTAGGCTCTGTCTATGTGGTGTTACGTGGGGTGCGAATGCGTCTCTTAATTTGAAACGAGTAGGCGAGATTGGTGTGCTCACACTAGAGAGCTCATCGATCTCATCTTCCGTGATAGGTTCCTCATCTTTTAGGTGTGCTTGGGCTTCTCTCACCCACCACTCCTTGACCATATCAACCACTTCTAATTGGTGCCTTCAAATTGGGATATTCTCCAACCTTAGCACATTTCTTTTCTATTGTCTTAAGAGTAGATGTCTCTACTTTTGCATCTGTGACTTGCTTCCCCTCTGGTAACATGATGGCACTATCTCTCTTAAGCGTAATTCTTATCTCATCCCACTTTCTCCTTCTTCTATGGCTTCTCTTCCCTATTGAAGCTGCATCGAGGTTGATAGGTCCTGGTAATGAAATACTGGCCTACTTTGCCTATGCTCAGAGGTCATGACATTCAATGGAATTGGTGTCACTTTTCCATCAAGTGTTTCAACTTCAAACAGACCCAATGGTATAGATGGCACAATAACCAAACTAGTGGATGGTCTCCACCTAGGGCACTTGGCATACAAGTGCCTGATTCCAAACTCAAGGAATCTCAGGTCAGCCTTGTCTTGATTAGCTTGCTCCCTTTTGGGACATTGAGATGACATGTGTCCTAGGTGATCGCAAGTCCAACATGTGATGGGTTCCTGGTTCTCTCCTCCTAGATCTCTACCTCTTCCCCTATTGAATGCCATCATTGGCACTTGTCTAAAATCCATCAAGATAGGATTACCCTCGTCGTCATACAAGACGTAAGGGTTTACGCATGCTTCATCGTGATTTGACTCCTCTATGTAATATATTGTCACAATGGGTCCAGCTGGTCTAAGTATATATCATTGTGGGGTTGATGTCCATCCTAGGGACAGTGGGCTTTGGATCATTGGGTGCTTCAAGAGCTAGTGGAGCTCCCCTTCTGAAGCAAGATAGTGATCTATTCTCTAAGTAGTAAGACTAATTGTATGGCAATGGCCTCGGTAATTGGCAATGCATTGCATCATGGCCAAACCTACTGCAATTGGCATAGGGAATCTAGGATTCATGCACTCAGTTGGAAGGCGGTTTCTTCCGAAATGCATGCATTGCATGTGAGATGTGGACCTTCTCATAATCTCTTATAGCTTAGCCAACTCTAGCTTCACGTTTGCTAACTCCTCGCTATGATCAACATTATTTCCCTTGTCTTGGGTGCTTTGGCCTGATCTTTCACTAGGGGTCATAGCTCTTTCTAAGGTTCTAGAGGCAATGTTATCTCAGGTTATAGGTCTTGAGCTCCTCTCTTTGAGTAGGTCATCCACTCATATGGCTTCTTCAAAGACCCTAGCTAGCATATCCCTTTGCAAGTTTGAGTTGCTCACCAAATCCTTATAAAGCTCTGTGCTTTGGATTCCACATATGAACACAGTGGAGATCACTCATTCATTAGGTTACTTTGTGGTAGCTAGGATTCTCTTAAAGAGACTTCGCACATGTGGATGACATAGTCTTGGATATCTTCCTTGTCCTTTTGAATGACGCTCATCAATCTAACAATGAGGTTGTCAGAGTATCCAACCTCAAAGAATCTCTTGATGAACAGACTCTTGAGGGTATTAACGTCATTGCATTTGGCATTGTCTAAGCTAGAATACCACATCCGTCCTTTGTCTCCTAAGCAAATTTCAAAAGCTTGTGCGCAGTGAGTAAGGTCCCCATGAGGATGTGCGCCTCGAATACTTGCTCAAACTACTCCAAAAAGTTGTACGGGTCATTGTCGAGTTGATATTTGTCAAGTTTCTTAGCAACCACAGGTATCTTGCTCTGGCTCCTAGAGTTTAAGGTGATTCTTAGTCCTACTAGCAACGTAGTCGCTAGAGCTATCTGTAGCTATGTTGTATAAGAGTCAATTCATGAGAAGCTCGCTTAGCATAAGATCAACCTGTAAGCATCTCTCCCTCTCAAAATTTGGTCCTCTCCTGGCTCTATTGGCACGAGAGCTAAGACACATTGGACTTTGCACATTTCTATTTCTTTTCTCAACTTTTGAGCTCGTTGCTCTCGGTTGTTGTAGGTGGCCATGCTTTGTAGTGCTTCCATCGCTAACCTTCTCTCCTCCTCTAGATTGGCAAAGATTTCCTTGATTGTGTTCTACCATGATGCTCCATTTTGGTTTGCAGCAGGTCATACCAGGTTATTAGTTACTAGGTGTCGACTAGGAACTCTCCCAAGTCAAGCTCATCATTTTCCAATTTGGCATTGGTTCCTGACATACTGCTGACTTCTTGAGCAACTAGGATGTTGAGAAAATTGATTAAATCAAGTTAAGTTGTGTCCCTAATCATGCGTATTGTTGTTGCTCCCTAATTGGCTTGACGATTCAAGTCTCTCAGTCTTCGATGATTGGGGTCTTTGGTAGCCATTGTTCAATTTTTGGGGTCTCCCCCTAGTAGTGGGTTTATTCAGCTTATCTTAGCTTGGGTGAGTTCCTTGTTATTTAAAGCAATCCTCAATGTTACACGCACTTAGATGCTAATGGTGTGCTCTTCAAGATGCAATGTGCAAAATCAAACTTTCAACTTTTCTATGCGCATCAAATGTTTAATTGATGTAATGTGTGAATCCAATGAAAACAATACAGTGCAGCATACACTTTCTTGATTCTTTCATGCATTTAACAACCACTCTACTTGGTTTGTTTTGGTCTCTACAGCGTCCTAGACATGTGGTTTAAGGGGTAGTAAGTTTGGTCAACTATTCCATATCTCTATTGGGATACAAGGCTGAGGGTTTGTATTGTGGTCATTTTCGAGACTATCAGATCTTAGCTCATGAGTTAATTAGCTTTATTGTCCCATTCACTCACCTAGGGATTTGTTGGGTTGTCCTATGGCCTAGAGCTTGTGGCCTCTACAAGATCTAGTGAGATCAAAGTTTGTCAAAATTTGATATTCTATTTGCCATCTTATTTGCAGGTTTTTTTGTCACATTCCTAGAATCAATTGTTTGATTCTGGCTAATCGATTTTGGATTGTTTGATTCTGGAATGTCCAATTCCGAAATATCTGATTTCGAGAATCGGACTACTGGCTACGAACGGTGAAAATGTGGGTAGAATCGATGAAAATTCAACATATCACACTCGATGCTTCCACCTAGTCTCTGGCAAGATCGTGAATCAAACAACAAGGAGTGAGTCATCAAAACAACTCACCTATAGCCTTCGAATGCACCCAATCGCAGGAATCGAAGCTCTCCTTGCCTTGTTTTTTTCCTTGTTTTGGGTCTATTATTATAGCAGACACCATGTTGTGTATTTTTCTATTTTTTCTTATTTTTTCCTTACCTAAATCCATTCAAATCACAAGCAATAACTTACACTACTCCAATCAACTTTCCTAAATCCAAAAAACCAAAAAATTTTACTTGCAAAGGAGATCAAATACCTCTTCAACTCCCTTGCTTCCTACCTATCTCAAGCACTGGTTCGAGGAAAACCCTACTTCAATGCTCAATTTGGAGCACATAAGCACTCAAAGCTTGAATCTGTGCATCCTAGCAATGAAACCAAAATGTGGGAGCTTTCACGACAGCCAAGACCCACTCATGAATATATGTGTGTATTATGTGGGTTCAAAATAAGATATTTTTAAAATACCATTTGTATACATTTTTTACATACAAAAGAATGTAATATAAAGGGGTTATTTAAATATTTAATAGAAAAGGGTTATGTTTTATTTAGAAAAAATTCACACATAAGGATATTTATAAATAGGCCTTGAATGCAGGTGATATAGAAGATATACATATAGTAACTTCCCGGAGGACCCACGGACCGCTTATTGCTTCAAGCATTTCAAGCGAAGTGCAATGGCTACCTCTCACATAACCGTATTTACTCTCACACCTACGAGTGTAGTGAGCTTACCTCCATGTTTAATCAAGTTTCCTCCTCCCTCAAGCACTCCGATAGCTCCACGATCCAAGGTGCAAGCAAGCTTGATCCTCAAGCTCCAAGTTCCATGCTCCGTTGCCGCATGTGAGACAAGAGAAGAAAAGAGAAGAAGAAGAAGAGAGGAGAAGATTGAGAGCTTCTCCACCACAATCCCTCACCCTCACACACTCACTCCCTCACACTCCCTCTCTCAAGCACAAGCTCAAGCAAGCAAGAACAAGAAGAATAAGAGAAGAGGAGAGCTAGTTCTGGCCACACACAAGAATGAGATTCTTCGTTCACTTTTTTCCTCTTATACAAAAAACTAACCCTAATCCCCTTTGGACACCCATCCCTTTCTCACATGACTAGCCATTTTAGCCTAGGTCGTCTTCTCGTATTTCCTTCCTATTTGCATTGTGCCTTCACCCATGCTCGTCTACATTTACAAATTGCACAGGAGGGAGCCTGATGCTCTTTTACAAGGATTTGGAGTGCACTTTTATATTTAAAATACGCCTTTCCTCTTTTGCACTTGCCTTGAACTTTTAAGGTTTTCCTTGCGCTTTTGGCATTTTTTCCTTCTATTTCTTTAGTCCGGACCACCTTTTTCTTCTTTGCCCTATGTCTTTTAAATTTTATTTTTGCTTGCTTTACACTAGGGTTAACAATATGAGACTGTCATTGTTGAAATTATTTCCTTGTGATGTTAAATTATGTGGTTGGCAAAGTTCGAACTTATGCAAATGGCCTTTCCAAGAATAACTAGGATAAGGAATAGTATTATTAGGGATGTCATTAACAAATTAGGATCAAAGACTTGTTATATGTGACAAAATGATGGGTAAATTGATATGTTTAGAAACCTTGAGCTAGAAGAGGATAAAGAATGCTCATCTCATGAGAATGTGAGACAATTAACTTAGTTGTATTTACATTGACATTAAGTGAGGATTAGTCAGATTAATTAATATAAGTTCATTGTAAGTGATGGTTACCAAATAAAAATAAAGCAGTTTGTTTAGCATGAATAAGTTAAGAGTTATCTCCCAAAGATTCACTAAAGAAAGATAAATGTGATAAAACATGATTTACTATTTATATTGTACTATGCAGTCATGGATGCATGGTTATGTAGTAGTATCATCAAAATAATTCAAAATAGAGGATGAGATGTTGGAAGGTGCCATCATGGTTGCCTAGGCAAGTTACTATCTAAAATAGGGATCATGTTAGGTACTTTGTGTACTTATGTTTTCTACGATAAGCATTATGCAATGTTTTGTACACATAGGGGTGGTGTTATCTAATATAGTAATCATGCAAAGTAAATTTTAAATGCATGGAGATCCTCTATTTTGGAGATCAAGATCATGCTATGGAATCATTCTTTGAGATCATTGTAAGATGTTATGCTTTTTGAATCATTCCTTATGTGACTAATGCATATGATGTTGCTGAAGATGTGGATTGTGCAATGGAATCTTGTTGAGATGTTGCACAAAGAGTTGATTATTTATAGTGGACTTAATACACTTTGTTATGGCTAATTGTGGATTACTGGTTTTGATAGATGTGCTTGTGTCTAGATATGATCGGATGTGGATATGAGTGAATACATGTAAATTGGCTATTGTGATGTGATAAGATTATTATTAGCATGAATTATCCCCTCAAACTTGCCATCATCAAAGCTCCCAGGTTGCCAATTATTACCATCTAGAGTGTAGACACCACCTAGACAACAAGAGGTTGAATGTGTGAGGAATGTTCCTCCTCATGGTAGTACAAGACTTAGTGGGGCTCTAGTCAATTATGTAATACTCATGATCAGTCCTATAATAGAGAAGAAACCCTTAGCAAGCACATTTTGTGGTGATAGGTACTAGCGGGACTCCAATTAGAAGAGGGGGCTCAACTCGGGGTCAAAGGGTATATTAAACATGGTTTGGGGGGTGGAGATGTCCTATGGGGGGATATCATAGGATGGAGAAATTTGGAATAAACCAAAAGTATCCAGATAATCTCAGTTGGCATATGGTTAAAATAAAATTGATTTATCTTTGTTTAGAAATTATTATTTTTATGTTTTTGGATCATACTTAAAGGCATGGAATGAGTACGATTTAATGGACTATTAATGGAGATGCTTTTGTATGTTCTCAACGTGATAGGACCCTAATTAGATAATTAAGCATACACAAATGTGTGTATAGAAGGTGGCTTGATGGTTGACATGACGATATTGTTTGATAGATGGGCAAACCTAATAAGTTGAGTTCTTTCCAACTGATGGAAAATAAGCTCAAGGAGTAATTAACTATAATACTAATCTTAGTAATCTATAATACTAATATAAGGTTAGTATTATAGATTAGGTAGTTAAGAAGTTATTTATTTTTTTAAAGAGAAATTATTAACATTAGCAAATTAAAAGGGAGGAATTAAGTGGGGAGGCAATCATTTGTAAGCCACAATCATGGCAACACACCCTACCACCTATCATACAGCAAAGTGACCCCCCCCCCCCCCCCCTCCACATTAGCTCCTAGTCACCCAATCTACCAACTCATACCCCCCATTAGACTCTTCAGGCCCCCAACATTCTTTGCATATTGTTAGTAAGTGTAAACACCCTTGCTCTTTGTGTGTGTGATAATATAATATTCCCTCCCCTATATAAAAAGTGATCCCCCTTATATAGCAACTTCAATAAGGCCATAAGCCTAGGGGTATGACAAGAAGACTCATGTAAGTTACTCATGAATATATGTGTGCATCACCTGAGTTCAAAAAAAGTATTTTTAAAGTACCATTTTTTTACATACAAATGGGTGTAATATAAAGGTGTTATTTATAGATTGAATAGAAAATGGTTATGTTTTATTCAAGAAAAATTCATTGATAAGGATATTTATAAATAGTCCTTGAATGCACGTGATGTAGAGAATATATATATAGTAACTTCCCCTAGCAAGGAGAGAGAGAGAGAGAGTCAAGGAGGAAGGGAGAGAATAAGAGATAATAAGAGAGAGACCAAAGAAGATAATGCAAGAATGGATGAGGGTAATCAATAGCATGCATGGAAATTCATGAGTATCCTCTTCTTCTTTTATCTATCTTTCACTTCCCTTGGAGGCTTTGAGCATAGAAAGATATCATGAAGCTACCCATACTCATGTTTGACAAACTCAAATGCGTATATGTCCTTTCCTTATTTCAAGTTTTTCTCATTATTTTTTCACATTAAATAGTCAAATTATTGGTTTAAATACTAACTATCCAATGGTAGTTACTAGTTCAAGACTGATAGTTACCACTCCCAAACTAAGAGTTACCAGTCTAGACTAAGAGCTCCCAATCTGAGTGGTAGCTATCCAAACAAACTTGATAGTTACCAATAGTTACCAAACCTAGACTAAGAGTTACCAATCTGAATGATAGCCACCAATCTCAAACTGGTAGTCTAGTAGCTATCAATTAACTAGTCTAGGACTATAGTAGCTATAGGTCCTAGAGTAGGCACTACAAATCTAGTAGTTTGGAATTGATAACTACTAGTTTGGGGCTAGTAGCAACTAGTATATTGGTTTGGAATTGGTAACTACTAGTTTAGGGCTAGTAGCAGTTACTAGTATATTGGTCTAGAATTGGTACCAAACCAGGAATGGTAGCACTTGTAGTTAGGATTGATGGAGCTGGCAAATAGCTACCAGTCCCAAGTTGGGAAATAAGTCAAGGGCTAAAGGCCATTTGTGCCTAGCCACCTACATTTACTTTATACACAATGCCCATACACATGTACACTGCAAGTGACAACCACCCATCCTAGCCCATATTCATTTCCTCGTGGTACAAAAAACTATTTTGAACTTTCAACAACTATGGGATTCACAATATAATTGCTCATACCTTTTTGTATGTTATAGAATTGTTTTTTTGCTTTCGTACAATTATATGATTTCTTAATATTCTTTTTCGTGGTATTTAAATGATCAATTTTTCATTTGAACAAGAGCATTTTTCTTCTCCAAAAATCACTAGCTACTAGGACTAACCCCCTTGTCACCACCCCAAAGAGAGATAGCTCCATGACTAGCCCCTTCTATTTAACCTAGCATGGAAAGTTGTGTGAAACGTTTGTGGGTAAGGAGTAAAAGAATTGGGATATGTAGATCAATTCCACAAGATGAGCACCCTTAAGGCCTCTCGATGTTTGTGGTTCATATATATGTGCCATAATTCCTCGAAAGTGGCTTTTTTTAGTCTTTATGCATCAAATGAGTGATGTTTGAAGAATGCATATAGTTTGTTCCGAGTCTTGGAGTGAGAACAAGATCGAAAATCACGCCTCCGTCAGTGGCAGTTGCCACACTCGCCAATCGCTGCTGGAAGAGTTGCCCCTCGTCGGCCACGCTGTTGGGGCGAGATCGCGCCACGTAGTTGCTGATTGCGTCCTAAAGTCAGTCTTGGGAGGAGGGACCGATCAGTGCCACAACAGACGATGCGTTGTATCATGTATGTAAAGTAATAGATTCAGAAATCAAGCGTGCATAGTATTGCGGGGCGCCGCGACGTAGTTTAGTCCTTCCATTATCCGCCCAACCGGCGCGCACAGAGAGAGAGAGAGAGAGAGAGAGAGAGAGAGAGAGAGAGAGATGAGTTATTTGATACGTCTCTGAGATCACTGGCTGCTAGTAAGCAGCGCCCCAAGACTGATTGCCAGCTCTGTATTATGGTAGATTTAAAAAAAGAGGATCCCCTTCTCATCTCCATGTTCTCTTCTTCTCCCACTTCTTTGTCCATCTATTGGTCCCCACACCACCCACGAATGCTTCTTACCTGCAAAAAACCAAGAGCTCCACATGTAAGTACTCAACCGCCCTGTCTTGCAACTAATGCAATGCAAAAGAATAATACCTTGATTCTTTATTTCTACTTAGAATCTACCTACAATTCAAGAATCCCACTTCCAAGCCACACAAATAATTTTGGCAAATCACAAAGGATGCCATGGATCAGCAGCACCCCTTGCCCAACAAAATGGCATAGCAAAATGGTCACGACAACATCACACCTCTGTCATATCTCCTCTTGCCCTCCCTCTTCAAGCATATTGCTCCTGCAACATTTGTCTTCACTGTGTACTCTTCAAGCAGCATTTGTCCTACCTTCTCTCTCTTCCCTCCCCCCATGTATTCTTCACTATGTATTCTTCAAGCAGCATCTATCTAATATCCTCTTGCTCTTCCTCCTCAAGCATATTCTTTCACTACGTCATCTATCTTCACTGTGTATCTTTCACTACATATTCTTCATTGTAGCATCTATCCTACCTTCTCTTGCTCTCCCATGTATTCCTCATCGTGTATTCTTCAAGCAACATCAAGCACTATCTCGTCTTGCTCACCTTCTGTCCATAGCAAGTATGCATGCTCTCCATCTCCACTAGAGTCCACTGCCTATGCTTTGTTGCATGCTCTTCAAGCCTGTTGCTTCACCGCTGCTTGGAGTTAACCAATGAATAATTCAGATTCACCTAAATTCCACTTCCAGCCCACCCAATCCAATTTGGATTGTCATACAACTTGTCATGGATCAGCACCAATGAATAATTCAAAATCACCTAGATCCCATTTCTAGCCCACCCAATCCAGTTTAGGTTGTCATACAACTTGTCATGGATCAGCACCAAGCACACTGCCCAATGAAAGGACTCAGGAGAAGGGTCACCGTAGAAAGTGTACCACCACACTTCTATCAAAATTCCTCATGCCCTCCCTCTCTACCATAGTCAACAATACGCATGCATGTTATCCCTCTCTTACCATAGTTCAATGCATATTCTGAATGCTTCGTCTTGATTAAACCAATCAGTTCTCTCTATCATGGTAAGCCCATGTTTCCCAGTCGTCATTGTGTACTCTTGAAGGCAAACCACACTTCCATATCTCATGGCATCCATGGCTCACCTATACTGCCTTATGCCCCATCTACTTCAAGGCATATTAGTCCGTTGCAATTCTCTATATAGCAATGTCTAAATGAATCTAATGTCTTCTACTACTCCTCCTTGTCAATGCTAAAAATGTTTGTCTGAGAGAATACCTATCGTTGCCTAATTTCTATGCACCAATAATCAACTACAAAGGAACAATGAGAGAGAGAGAGAGAGAGAGAGAGAGAGAGAGAGAGAGAGTGTGTGTGTGTGTGTGTGTTGTTGTTGTGGTGGCATTCATGTGAAGCCCAATGCATTTTGCAAGGCCAAGAGACACCCATCCAAGTTGAGCCTTCAATCCAGTCCCCCTTCTACACTCCAAATAGCATCCTCCAAATTTGTGTTAGAACTTCTGTCTACTTATGAGAAGCAACCTTTGTTTGTAGATAATGATGCACAACCACCCAAGAAGAGATTCAATGTGAATGATTATTCATCTCTTCTAAAGGACGTGCAATAGCCATCAATCTTTGCCTTATATAGTATGTATTCCAACTATTTGTGCCTTATATAGTATCACTTTCTTGGATATTGAATAATGATGGATATAGTATCCATTTTGGAATGCAACTACTCGTGCATCTTCTCTTAATATCTATGTTACACATGACAAGGTCCACTATTTGAAGCAATAGATGCCTAAAGGGAAAGTTCAATCCCATTGGCAAGTTCAATCCCATTCAATGGTGTAAAGCCTCCTCTCCACAAGCCAAGCACAATAAATCTCACTCCAAAAGAGCTCAGGAGAAAACTCTCTCATCAACACTATCTCAACCAACCCCTATGTGAACCACATGCAAAGGTACAAAGACAGAAAGTTGTCAAGCAATGGACCATGGAAGACATGGCTCAAGCAATTGTTTCCCATGAAGTAGGAGTTTCTCTTAGGAAGTGTGTTAACAAATATAGGATGAGTGCCTCAGTGATTTTGAATTAATAAGAGGAATGGCAAACCAACAAGAAGGCAAAAGGACTAGCAACAATGCTAATAGCAAAAGGGGAGAGAGCTCTTCCTGATTGGAATCTCAAATAATGTGATTATGGCCATGGAGTGCATATTCTCGATGTGAAGCTGAAGGTCACTAAAATATGTGAAACCAGGCATACATTATTTAGTCATGGTATTCTTGGGAAGATCTTGTGGGAATGCTTTTGCAAGCAATATCCAGATTTGGTGTTTCGAGTAAGTGAACCCTTGGAGCAATCCATGGCCATTAGTTTCTGGCCAAAAATTGTAATGACCTTCCACGAGAACTTAAAGACCATTTATGAGCAAGACAAGTACCCCCCAAGTAATGTTTGAAATGCAAATGAGATGAGATTCCAAGGCATGCTAAAGATACTTGCTCTTCTATCAACCATCCTAGTCCATGTACTCCTATTGTGAAGAGTAGAGGGCTAGGTGTGGTAACCTTGTTTGATGGAGCCTGAGAGAGGGAAGGGTGTTGTTAGTCATCCATTGATTTCCACCCTACTAGAGCCATTTCTTGAACAAGATGGATATAAATTTATTGCACATGCGCCCTACCCCCACATGTAGTAATGATTGAAAGAAAAAGTCATGCTCCAATTGATCGTACGCTTTGTCAATAGGTTGGAATTTGATTTTTTTTAAATGGTCATATGTAAAAAAAAAGCAACATTTTATTGTCAGCCACATGTCTCATATCACGAAAGATGAAGAAGAAATTGGGATTGATGATAATCTCCTAGAGGCCCATTTGTTCTACATTTAGCAAGAAGCCCAGCTATTTAAGGAAGAACTTACAACCCATTAGGCAGATGATATCATTCATGTTTTGAAAAATTGCTTGCTAGAGCAACCTATCAAAAGGCATGACTCAGTCTCTCACTCCTAATCAAGAGCTGACCCTATCAAATGATCCATGACCAATTATGTCAACTAGGACAAGAAAATCTTCTTTGAAGATGTGTATATGAGCATGAAATTGAGGTTGTGTTGTAGGAAGCACATGGAGGGATTCAAAAAGTTGGATCCTAAGGCATAGAAGGGTGTGCTTATTGGCTATGCTCAAGTGCAAAAAGCTTATATATGCTTTGATCCATCTACATGAGAAATTGTGATTAGCAGAGATGTCATCTTTGATGAGTTTTCTTCTGGTATGGTCTATCTATTACCATTCCCCATGATCGGTCTTCAAATCATGTATCTACTGTTATTTGGCAGCATCGTACTACTATGTCTAGACCCACAAGCAATGTATCTCCCATTTTTTCTTCTTGGACTAGTAGGTTACACAATCATGTATCACCATCCACTAATAGTGTTATTTCAGTGAGGGGGAGAAATGAAGGAGAAATGCAAAGGCAAAGAGAAAGTTCTTGATTATGCTCTTGGGATTTTGACTTATGGATATGATTTAGTTGACAATTTGGATAGTGAACTTGGAATTCCATCTGTTTATACTCTTGGAGTTATGTAGAATAGGTATGTGCCACCTCATGAAAGAAGGGAATCCAAGAGTCCTTAGTTGGAGAAGGTCATAGAGAGTAAGATACCCTATTGTGACAAGCTTACATATAGTGAATTTTCAGCAAAGCATTATGCATATATGACAAAAGTCATGGAACATAGAGAGCCTGCTACATTCAATAAAACTATCATCATGAACAAAAATTGATGTAAGGCAATGGATGAGGAGATGAATGCACTAGTCTAGCAAAAAATCAGAGTTGGGAATTAGTAGCATTGCTTGATGGTAAGAAGTCAATAGGTTGTAAATGGGTTTATAAGTTTAAGTGTAAGTCCAATGGCAACATTGAAAGGTATAAAGCCAAGTTGGTGGCAAAAGGATATGCACAATAGTATGGCTTAGATTATGAAGAGACATTCAACACCGTTTCCGAAATGGCAACCATTAAGACAATTATTGCATTGGTTGTAGCAAAGGGCTTGAAATTATAGCAAATGGATATTAAGGATGCATTTTTGAATGGAGATTTGGTAGAAGATGTATTTATGGATTAGCCAGAAGGATATGTGTACCCTCAGTATTTGCATTATACCTGCAAATTGAAAATGCACTTTTGCTCTAAAACAGGCTCCAAGAGCTTGGTATGTAGGAATTAGTACTTTCTTGCAGAGCCTTAGATTTGTAGTTGGAAAGGCTAATCATAATCTCTTTACTAACAAAATAGATGCAGGTCTTATGGTACTAGTCATCTATGTAGATGTTCTAATCATTATAGGGGATGATAACATTGAGAGATAGGATGTTATGGCCATGTTCACAACTAAGTTTAATATGAAGGATTTGGGAGATCTAAAGTTCTTTTTAGACATTAAGGTTGTGAATTCAACTCATGGACTTTGGCCAATGCAAAAATAGTATACACTTGAGATGCTAAAGAAATATGGTATGATAGACTGCAAACCTTTGGATACTCCATTAGATCTAAATATTAAGTTGGATATTAACATTGGAGATGAAATTTTAGATATTACTATGTACAAGTAAATAGTAGGAAGTCTCATCTACCTTACCATTACTAGGCATGATCTTAGTTACTTAGTTGAACTTATTACTCAATTCATGCAAAAGTCTAGAAAACCTCATGTGGATGCAGTGAGAAAAATTATGTATTATGTCAAGGCTACAGAGTAGACTATTGACTCTTCTATGAGTATGATAAGCACTTTAAGATCATGGGGTATACAGATGCAGATTGGGCAGGTTGTCCATATGACAAGAGTCTTAGCCTTGGCAACGATATGATTGGTTGGAGCAGCAAGGAACAACCAACAGTTGCACCCTCTAGTATTGAGGTAGAGTATAGAGGTGTCACATTAGCACCTTGTGAGATGGTTGCTGAAGCTATTGACAAATTTGACTATGCAAATAGATGCTTCAGTCATATTGCATTGTGACAATATGAGTAGTGTACTTCTGGCTATGGGCCTAGTGTATCATGCCAATATCAAAACACATTGAGGTACACTATCCCTTCATATAAAAGATGGTACTTGTTCTTTACCAAGACACTAGGTAAATACAAGTTCAATCGCTTTAGAGAGTTGCTTGAAGTACAATGTTTGTCTTGAGCTTGAGGGGGGTTGTTGAGAATCAAGCTCTATCGACTCTTTAGTATAGTTGTAGTCTAGTTATAGAGCATGTGTGATACAATAAGTGAGTCAGTAAACCATAGTTTATTAGTAAGTTCAGTTAGACCTATCTCTCTTTTCACTATTGTAGACTAAGTATGACAGATGAATAATGAAGATGGAAGAATGAAGACCGAGAGAGAGCACATAGCTCTTTGCTCTAGCCCAACCCTTTGTCTTATTTTCTCTCCTGACTTTTAACAATATGTGTACATGATAGCCAAAGGATCAATACATTCACTAGAAGTACCTAGACAACATCAAATTGCTTTATGCATAACTTGTCCAAATAAGTGCTAGCTATAAACAATTTACAACAGCAAAATGACAGTTAAACTAAACACAATGTGAGCCTAAATTAGTCCAAGAGCATCTTAAGATATCACCATAGCATCCCAACTTCAATACATGTCCATATATGTATCAGTAGGTGCATAAATCTCGTGCCAACATGAAGAAAAGTCTTCTCATAGCCAATGACTAAAGCAGCTTGTTTTAACTAGTAGCGTATCAACTGTAAGCTAAGCAATCTATACTCAAAACATCTCAAGGGGCATCCCAGAGTAGCCAAGAATTATTTGAGCACCAATAACTAGATACATATGCATGAAGGGATCATAAATAAGCCAAGTACTTGACCATTGCACATTATAGTAGTATGTCTATTGTATACAATATATAACATAGAAGAAGAAGCTCCAATGATGTCCACAAACACGCTCCCAATGCTAGAGAAGCAGCCAATGCCTTTGCCAAGCTTGCCAACAAGTATCCAATGTCAATCAGCATCACATAGCTTATTGCTTCCAATCACTGCCACAAGCCTAGGAGAGCATGCCCAAACAACATGGCTATTCTAGGCTGCATTGACATCATTTGTTGAGCACTATTGTGAGTGTTTAAAGAGCTCCTATACATGCTAATAGACCCACACTTGAAGCCTCAATAGGCTTTGATAGCTTTGGAGGGGAGAAACATCAAATGTATACCTTTGAGCAAGAAGTCATGGCTATCCTTAAATGAATTGGTGTAGGTATTCAACAACTAAGTGATGCTAGGTCAGTCTTCACAACTCTTGCTCTCTGCAACATCGACATTTAATACCATGTTCAAAGAGAGGGAAAGAGACTGAGACAAAGGATGGAGCTATCAAGTTAGAGGGCAGTGAACCCGCATCTTCTTCATTATACCATTCCTTTAGTGCAACACACATGACTACTAAGTCACACATACAATTGAAGAGATAGGTCACTAATTGACCACACACACTAACCATAGTTGAGTCACAATGACTCATTTATTATATCTCACATGATTGATGATAGCTAGTGTATATCTATCCTACGGTATGTGAGGTCAGTGCTAAAGCTTGATTCTCAACACATTATCTGCTATCCATACACATCTCTATTCATATTTTTCACATTGAGGTTATAGGTTTTCACGTTTTGCAATCTCAAGATTTACAAGAATGCAAGTTTATGAAATTTTGAAATTCAACTTTTCAAGTTTTGCTGATAGCAAACTATCAAATTAATGATGCATTTTTTTTCTCTCTCTTTCTCAAGCTATGCAAGCTCTATTTTATAGCATATAAAAATTTGGGTTTAGTAAATCAGTGGCTAGGGTCTATAAAGACTTGTCATTTTGGGTGTGGAATTGCTTGATGAACATATTTCAACCAAAACCCCCAATTTCCCCTAATTTGGATCACCAAATCATTGAAGATTCAGGGCAGACAACATGGAAAATATATCAAACATGTAGGTTTGATTTTCTAGCCACAATGAATGTATTAAATTCAACATCTAATCTCAGGGTAAATGCATCCAGAGATAATGGACAACAGGTTTACAAGTCTAAATTACTTCAATTTGAAAGTGAATTGAAGGTGCATTAGTTAGGGAAAAGCTCTAAGATTGTTGGACAATCAAGGTTGATGCCTCATTTGATGAATCGGATTGGTCTCTTATTTTCTTTGTTAAATTAAATTGTGTGCATCTTGTAAATTAAAATTCACTATTGTATAGATCATAACTACAATCTAGTCTCATGGTTCCACCCCCACCGAGAGCTTTGGTTGTCTTGAGGTGTATACACAAGTTTTGGCCAAGGTTATAAAGATAATATAGAAGTTGTTTAATTTTGAGATTGTGTTTCACTCAAAAGATAATCCATTGCAATATAACATTGAACTAACACTCTTCTTTTAAATATATGACAATTTTTCAAGGATTGTTATAGTAGCAATCATGTTTGATATATATGAGCAAAGCTTTTCAAGTACATAATTAGCAATTGCATACAAGAAAAACAAGGAGATAAAGAGGACATAGAGAGTGTGAAAATAGAAAAGGAAGGAAAAATACCTCAATACTTAAGGCAACCAAAGCATCAAAGAAAGGCAAAAGAACTCCTAAAAAGGATGTTCCTCACAAAAAGAAATAACTTTTGTATATTATCTTGTAAGACCTCATATATGTAGATCATGAATAAAGCAAATACAAATTTATTGCAATATTTGCAATTATATTTATGTTGAAAGTAAAGAGATTTTTAAAAAATATCCTTACACTATATGTTTTTCTCTCTCCTCTTTGATATCTTCAAAAAAGTTAGTATAGATGTTTTATATTCAAGAAGTGGAATCAAATATACATCTACTAAAAATAACTAGATGTGCAAACTCACACATTTGTTGTTGGAATAATACAAATGAGCATGGCAATTCAATATCCTCATTTTGTAAACACATTCTCACTTGATGTAGTATATATTATGATCTAACCAGAAGTATTGTAATAAATTTCCTCATTGAGTCAAACATTAAGATCCACTGTAGGATCTTTGCTAAATTCCTCAAGATTATTTTGCAAAGAACTAGACTACTACCAATATATGAGAGAGGGAGAGAGGGAGAGAGAGAGAGGGAGAGAGGGAGAGAGGGGGAATCGTTGTGGTTTTAATGGAGGGGGAGAGTAAGATGTGGTGGTGGTGGTGGCAATGGAGGAGCAACAACGCGAGTGGTGCTTGATATATGCCCAAAAGAAAAAGAGGGCCAAGCCGACTATGTGGAAGAAAACTAGAGGTTGCCGAAAAAATCTCACTAAAATGCTCACTTCTCGCACGCAATCCCCTATTAATGGTAAGTTTCGGGTGAGCAAGGATATTATTTTTTATGAGACGAGCAGTTGGTATACATTTGATGGAGATCCATTGGATGATGTTGATTATCATGATAGTTATATGTAGATGAAAAAGCAGGAATCATGGACTCTTAGTGGACTAGAGACATCATCTGGTAGCAGATCTATAGTCAATTCTTGTTCTAGGAGACTAAGGAGCAGCCCCATATCTTCAAATGCATCTACCAGTGTTATAGGTAATGACAAAGGCAAGAAGAAAGTGTTAAACGAAAATAATGTATCTACTAGTCATGCAGTTCTTGATAGAGACTCTAGTGGCTCAGAGAACTTGGTAGGTATTCCTTTAGTCAGGACACCAGGTGTACAAAGAGCACATGGTAAGATAAAGGCTTCATTAAGTGATCCAGTGGTATGTAGGTTTAGCAGGGTGAGATATCCTATTAGAATATTTGGTTTTGAGGGTTACGCAACTCACCATTATGCTCATATGGTAAAGGTAGTTGAGGATGTTGAGCCACTTGTTTTGAGGAGACTATTGATCATGCTCATTGGGATGCAACAATGCACCAGGAGATGGTTGTGTCAATGCCAACATGAGTTGGGATCTAGTGCCATTGCCCAAGGGTAAGAAAGCTATTACTTGTAAGTGGGTTTATAAAATAAATCATAATGAAGATGGTGATGTTAGCAGGTATAAAACTAAGCTGATTGGAAAAGGCTATGCATAGACATATGGCATAGATTATAAAGAGACATTCAATCCACTTGCTAGGGTGGTAACTGTTAGATGCATGATTACTTTAGCAGTAGCCAAAGGGCAGAGTTTATAGCATATGGATGTGAAGAATGCCTTCTTGCATGGTGATTTGCAAGAAGAGGTCTATATGAAGTAGCCAACAAGTTATAGGGATTTAGATGATCCCACATATGTGTGCCATTTAAAGAAAGTGCTCTATGGGGTTTGAAACAAGCACCTAGACCATGGTCTGACAAGATTGAAGAGTGTCTTATCAACATTGGATTTTATGTTTCAGATATAGGTCACTCACTTTATGTGATTAAGGATGATATAGTTTTGGTCATCATAGTTATCTATGTGGATGACTTGATCATTACATATAATAGTGACAGTGGGACTACTAATGTCAAGGAGCTTTTGAAACAAAAGTTTGAGATAAAGGATCTAGGTGAGCTGAGATACTTTCTTGATATTGAGGTGATTAGATATATAGATGGTATATGGTTGTTCCAAGGCAATATAGCTTAGATATATTATCCAAATATGGTATGACATCATGTAAACCTCTTTTAGTGCCATTGAAGCAAAATATAAAGTTGAGTACTAATGTTGGGGATGGCATAGAAGACCCTGCTATGCTCAGGAAGATAATAGAGAGTTTGATCTATGCTATTGGACTAGTGAGTTAGTTTATGTAGGCACCTAGAATGCCTCATTTGGATACAATTAGATGCATGTATTGAGGTACATGAAGTCCATCTTGCATTACAGAATTTTTTATGAGGCAAGTAAGGATGTACATGTTTGGTTACATATATGCAAATTGGGATGGTAGCAACTTTGATAGAAGATCTACCGATGGATTCATGTTTTCCCTTAATAGTGCAGTAATTGCTTGGACATGCAAAAAGCAACCAATGGTTGCTTTATCTAGTATAGAAGCTAAGTATAGAAGCATTGTTATGGCAGCATGTGAGGTGGTACGGATGCAAAAGTTATTGGGTGATTTGGATGTGCAGGGAGATGGCCCAGTTATTATTCATTGTGACAACATGAGTAGTAGACAGTTGGCTAGGAACCTAGTGTTCTATGCTAGGACAAAACACATTGAGGTACATTACCATTTTGTAAGAGAAAAGAAACTTAGATGAGAAACCGATATGGCATATATTACCACACAAGATCAGATAACTGACATTTTTGTAAAGGCATCGGGTGTAGAGAAGCTTTAAAAATTTCCAAAGTGTACTTGGAGTTGCAAAGATGCAGTTGAGCTTAAGGGGGAGTGTTGAGATGGCAAGCTCAACACGTGTAGGCATTGATGATGGGCCACGTGGTTAGATAGGTCAAAACATCTGCACTTAGCATGTTGGTAGTCATTAGATCCCCACATGGTCACTAACTTATCACTTATTATACTTGGTTAGTTACACTTATCTACAACTGGCATAGTTATAGTGCTAGTCAATTGTTGGTATAGTCAACTATGCACTATTTGACTTAGTATGCTACTTTTCTTTATGTTTTATCTTATTAATAATTTGTATACATTGTATTGTGAGAGGAAGAAGGAAGAAATACTAGTTAAAAAATGTTTCAGCCTCCATACCTCTTCTTGTGTTCTTGAGTGAGCTTCCTCTTATGTATAGTGTATGTGTTTGATGCAATAACTCAAGAAAGTTCACCCACCACATGATTCATGATTGATATCCTTGTTTGGGTTCAAAAAAGAGACTTGATCCTCTTTCTCCAAGTCTGGATGTTAGGGGGTAGAATGCTTTTGCAGTACTGGAAGTGGCTTTTTTCTTGGAAGACGATGTACTCTAAAAGTTGGCTAAAAAGGTCGAATTGAGGAAGGATCGACCTCAAATATGATTTTCAACTCACTTTGTGAGCCCATGAATATTTCCACTTGGAAGGTTTGTAGGATTTTCTCTCATAACAAATAGCATGACATGTGGCATGTGTTGCATGAGAATAAATGGGATGCCTTGTGTGCTATTGAACACAAGAGTTGTGGGGATGCTCAAAAAACTATTGAATTGCATGGATTTTGATTGTTTTATGCTGGAAATGTTGCCATCCACTATTCTCATGTTCTCATGATTGTTCATGAGAGATTTCAAATAGTCCTTATGAAAAATGATGTATTTGACAACTTTTTTATGGTTGAAATTTTGGTTGATGGCGAGGTTCTATGGCTGGTGGGTCTCTATGTACAGAATGATTCATCACATTATTGTAATTGTGGGCTCATTAGACAATGTCTTATGATGGGAAACTTTAATATGTGTATTGCTTCATTGAAGCCTCTACCTTTGAGCACTCAATAATGGATGTACTAGAACGTAGTGCTTGGATGATTTTCACTTGGTATTTCTTAAGCAAGATGTCTTGACCTAGCTTTGCCCATTTGGTTTGGGTTTTACCTTACATTTAATATAGCATATGATAACATGGATTGCATGTATGCTATGCAAGACAATGCTTTCTTGCCTAGATTTTGGAGATGAGAGTATTGCAACCATATGCTTTATTTAATCACTTTCCATTGTAGTTTAAAATGCTTGGCCAACCTATTGCTCCCTTTGAATGGTTCCTAGATGGGCTCCTTCTATGTTTCAATTCCTTTCTTTCTGAGTTTGAATGGTTACATGGGACACCT
Organism: Lygodium microphyllum; assembly: GCF_053477565.2. Taxonomy (NCBI): domain Eukaryota; kingdom Viridiplantae; phylum Streptophyta; class Polypodiopsida; order Schizaeales; family Lygodiaceae; genus Lygodium; species Lygodium microphyllum. The sequence goes on along the minus strand of NC_141149.1, from coordinate 22,243,544 downwards.
ACTCAATAGGTTTTTAATTAATTTTCCATGTGTTTGTAGTGCCTCTTTAAGTGGTTGGTATGAAATGTGCAAAGGGTTGGCCTTGGTTCATGTTTGAATCTATAGATGATGATTTCTTGGCTTCTTGATTGGTCCATTTAGTTGATCTTGCTAAGTACTTTCAACTTCATACTTATCAATGATCCAAGCAGAAAGTGTTGATAGAGGGCTTGCACAATGTGGGAGCTTTCGCTCAACCACCAAGATCCACGGACTGCTTATTGCTTCAAGCGTTCCAAGCGAGCTCTAATGGCTATCTCTCACCTAGCTGACGCGTCGTCGATCCTATTGAGTGTAGTGAGCTTACCTGATGCTGACACGAGTTGCCTCCTCTCTCGCACACCCTGGTAGCTCCACGATCCTAGATGCGAGCTCAAGCATCCTCAAGCCTCCTCCATCTCCAAGCTCCATCCTCCATAGCCGCGCGCTCGAGAAAAGAGAAGAGAAGAGAAGAAGAGAAGAGGAGATGGTGAAGAGCTTCACCCTTTTGATCCCTCACTCTCACACACTCACTCCCTCACACTCTCTCACTCCCTCTCTCAAGAGCACACACAATCAATAAGATGAGGAGAAGAGAAGAAGAAGAGAGCTCTTGTTAGCCACACACCAAAGAATGAGCTCTCATTCACTTTTTGAACTTTATATATACAAACCCTAAAATCCCATGGGCACCCATCCCTTTTTTACATGACCGGCCCTTGTGGCAAGGTCTTTTTTTCCCTTTCCCTCTTCTAGCCTTATGCCTCTAGCCTACACCCGTCTAGTAGTTTACAATTGGCACAGGAGGGAGCCTGACACTCTTTTACAAGAGTTTTCCAAGTTTTTTGAGGCGCCCTTCATTTAAAATTGCGCTTTTTGCCCCGGCTTAGCTTTGGAGTTCGCCTACGTGTCTTTGCTCTTTTTCCATGTTTTTTCTGCTTTTTCCTTCCTTTTTTTGCCATCTCGACTTAGGGTTAACATTACCCCCTCCTAGACGGGTGCCAGTCCCATGGCACTTCTGTGTTGTTGTAGGTTGGCAGACAATTGGCCAAGTGGTGCAATGGTGAGGCCACTTGGAGACTTAGGTGCTTGTGGAAGCTGTGAAATTTTTTTGTCGGAGGAGCCAAATGGGTATTGCGTCGTTGACGGGGCCTCCGAAGTCGGTGGTTTGTTGCTTTTTGTGATCTTTGAAAGGAGAAGGTGTGATGATGTTCCTAAGGGGAGTGCTCACCTCATCGTGTTAGTGCATTGTGCTCGTGCTAGTGGAATGGCAGGGTGGGTCTAACCACAGGCGAGCTTGGGTAATGTCCCACACTTGAAGATCCCATTTGTGCCAAGGGAGGTGCGGTGCAAGTGGCTTAGAGTGACAGGTCTAACCATAGGCGAGTGTTACCTCCCTAGGTATGTCCTACCCTTGATGTGCCCTAAACGTGAAGTGGGGGAGAAAAAGGGCTAGAGGGTTGGGAGTGGAGCCGGCCGACCAAAGCCACCGGGCACGCCTAACTTGAGAATCCCTAGGTGCAGTGATCGTGCTTTATGTGGTGGTAACTGCTTCTGCAAGTGGGCTATGTTGTCCAGTTAGTGGAGAGTGTTTTTCGTACTATTCTTTTCTCCATTTTTACTTCTCTTTACTTTTCTCCTTTAAAAAAAAAGTTACAGTAGTGGAATGACAACCAGGGCCTAATTCTCTTCATCTGAATGAGGAGGGGAAGGGGGTCGGATGGATTTGCTCAAAAATTGGTAGCTTTGCATGTATCCTTTTAGATTCATGCGGACGTGGAGGGAGGTTGTGGAGAGGAAAGGGTGATTGCACCTAGTAAACTGGCTATCATTCATGTCTTCTAGGAGAGCTAGGCAAAAGGAGGGGAGTAGGCTAGCTCTCATCATTAGGCGTGCCATAGCGCAGCTATCAATAACATTGGGGTCAAAAAAGAGGGGGGGCAAGCCATTCTCTTGTGGTGTCAGATCTTGTTTGAGTAATAGCTTAAGAAGCCTAAGGTAATTACATGTAGTTATAAAGGTGGGATCTGGGCAGGAGGAGAAGTTTGCGAGAAAGCGCGTCATGGAGTCACTTAGGCTTCCTAAATCAAAAAGGAGGGCATGCTCGAAGGAGGTGGCATTGGAGTTGTAGATGATGGGGAAGTCATGCCACCTATGGAGGGGAGCAACAAAATCCACGCCTACCCTACGAGGATACGCCATGAATGTGGGGTCGTTCCTCTCGTAGGGTAGGGTGTTGCAAAATGCCATCCAGGCGAGCATGTTAATATCGCATACTCGCCTTCTCCAGAGAGGTTGGCAGTCGTAGCCCCTTACAGTGTGTGGTACCTCGAACACCTTGTCTTGCCAAAACTCTGATTCCTCCGTGCCCCACAGAGTGGGGGTCTTTGCCTTGTCTTCCAGCCATTTTTGGCCCAGCCGGCTGCTAGCCGCGATCACCTCCTCCATTACCTTAATTGGCAAGACCCTTCTCAGGCTGTTAGGTATGAGGAAACTGAAAGTAAAAGGGTCCTTTTCATTTTCCTGTTGTTCCCAAATTACCATCTCCGCGTGGAATTGTGTTGGGAGGTCATCGGGGCATGGTGGGAGGGATGCGGATGGCCGCACGACTGGTTTGGCTTGCAACTGCCTTCTAGTTTCTTCCACTAATTTTCTCCATCACTCCTTGAGCATGGTTTGTCTGTCCGGGGGCGGGTCGCGAGTTGTTGTTGTTCCTGATCGTGTGGCGAGGGGGGTTGTGGGATTATTTCTTTGTTGGTTCTTCTTATGACAAATTCAATGTCAGTGTCCTCCCCTTGCCAGTCGTCTAGCTGTGCTCCTTTTTCAAAGCTGAGTGCATCTGCTTCCTGGGGGGTTAGGCCGGCCAATAATAGGTACTTTCGTTGTTTTTCTAAGCCCAGCTTAACCTCTGCAAGTTGGGGTGGTATCTGTAGCCCCGCATGCAGGGCTCTACGTGCGATGCTCAGTTTCTTCTGCACCACCTCCAACGACTTCTTTCCTTTCGATCGGGTTGTGTCCAGTAATGTGTTGAGGAAGGCTTGTTGCTAGGCAGTGAAGGCTATTTGGGCAGTGTCCACTTTGCTTTCTACCACCACCAGTGTTTCCTGTTCTTCTTTTTTGGAGTTCAGCTGATCGGTCAGGGACTCGATCTTGTTCTGCTGCTCCATGTTCTGTTTTCTTTCCTCGTCCCTGGCATTGAGCTCCACCATAAGCACTTCGACTCTGGCGGTTTTTGCAATGAGCTCCTCGTATTGCATGATCAAGAGCTTGTGTTCTCTCTGCATTTTCACAAGTTTCTGTGTTTCATTGTCTAGTAGCTACCTCCAGTGCTCTTTCCTGTTGTCCCTAGCCTTCACTTCTTGCTTGAGATCTGAGATCTCCCTTTGCTGCATGGCTATCATTCTAGTTTTGTTGAGTTGGAATGCAGCTACTGACTCCTTTTCAGCCGCCAACTCAGCCACCACAGCTATCTTTCATTCCTCTTTAGCTTTCTCCAATTGGGAGAGTAGCTCGGTGACATACTCGTCGTAGTTAGTTGATGGCGTCATCGTTGTGTGGGTTGGTGATGTCGAGGCTTCCACCTTTCTGCTATTTAGGGTCTTGCCTTAATTCTACATCAGTTGGACTGGCCTCTTTTTCCCTGTGGCCGTAGTTTCGATGCTTTGTCCCTGGCCCATTTCCTTGTTGATGAAGTACTGCATCCATGCCACAAAATTTGAAACATCGGCACTGGTCGGGATGCTGGGGGTGATGGTAGTTGGTTCGGTGGGAGGCACCATGAGGGGAGGAATCGGGTGAATTGGGGCTTTGCCCTTGCCCTCAATGACAGCAGGCGACACGATTTTCGGTGCCTGTGTGAACCTGGCTCTCCTTCTCTTTGCAGGCTCAGATTCCCCAATTCATCTGCCCTGCTTTTTTGTTCGATAGACCGGCGTATAGCCTCAGCCAGGTCTTCTTCCTCCTTTCTTCTTAGCTCCTCGTCTTCCTCCACGACTTTTCTTTGCCTTTCTGCTGCTATTTTTCGACGTTCTTCCTCCTTTTTGTCTTTTTCTTCATTTTCCTTCTTTTTTCTCTCCTCAACCTCCTGTTTTGATGCCTTCTTTGCCTTTTGTAGTTCCTTGCTTTTCTTTTCTTCTTCTTCTCCCTCTCCTTGGCCTCCTTAAGGGATTCTTTTTTGGCCCTTTCCAAGTCCTCTTTTTCCTTCTTGCAACCTTCGTCATCCTTCTTCTTCCTTGGGGCTGTTTTCTTCTTGGGTTTCTTGGTTGTCCTCTTGCTTTTTTGTTCTTCCCCTTCTTCCTCGGTCTCAGTCCTGTCTCACTGGACCTCTCCTGGTATTGATAAGGGGGTGACCTGTCAAGTGTTTCCCCTTTCCCCTCTTCTGCATCCTGTGTCTCTTTCACGGCCTCTTGGATGAGTGCTGTTAAGATGCTTCCATAGGCAATGAATGAGGCCTTGGAGGAGGCCTTCTTTCTTTCTGTGGCCTTAGACGCTGGGGACTCTCCTCCTGTGAGGGCATGCTTCCTAAAGCTAGCATTTTAGTCACCTGGTCGATGGTTTTGCGCACATAGCCATTCCAATCAACTTCATGCAGGGTATGAGCCGCCACATTCTCCAGTACCGACACACTGATTCGGTGCATCAATGCGTTGTAGCGCTGGCTGGAAAAGAGCACGTGTATTAGTTTTACCTGCAATCTGGTTTCTGCATCGGGGATATCTTGGATGCTGAAGCCATCGTTTGCCAGCACGTCCTCCTTTCTCATCCCCAGCATGGCGTACACATCTCTCTTCTACTTCTTTTCCATTTTCGGTTCTAGTCCCAATGCCTTTTCCACCAAGGCGGGGGTTAAGCGAACCAACACTTGATTGGCATTTTGTCCCCTTCCTATTGTGACGGTGCCGCATTCGTTGTCGGGGTCGTAAGACTTGAGAAATTCCATGCAACTTGTATGGTCGGGTTCTTATGTGAATCTTTCCAGGTACTTGGTGAAGTTGCAGTTTTCAACGACTCTCCTGGCCACCTCTTCCTTGGCCACTAATCCTTCTATATTATGAATAGTTCAGAATTTTAGTTGGTTGTAGGCAAGGCTCTCCTGGGTGATGCTGTACTGCGCTCTCTCCTCTTCCGTGAATGGAAGCCGATGGGCACGATCTTGTTGCGACATTTTTTGTTCCTGTCATAAACTGAAATTTTTATTAGTGCTTTCCACATAGTAATTTGCTGATTGCTGAAAAATAGAAACTCTATGCTTTTTTAATGAATTCATTAAGAACCACTGTAGATTTTCCTTTTCAGCCTTTTGACTTTTTGCCCTTTACTTCAAAGTTTCCATGCCCTTTTTCCTACCCCATCCGTTTTTCATAATATATGTTTATGTGTTTCACTAATTTTGATTTGATTGGCCTGATTTGATTCACCTCATGCCCTCCCCTTCCAGCTTGAGAAGAATCCTTCCTAGGATTTAGGGTCAAGAAGGGCAAGGGCATTTGGCATGGTGGCGTAGGAGTTACTTGTGAAGGAGCCAATCATAGAACTGGGGGTTGTATCCTAAGTGAGCTTCGCGGTCCAGATCAGAGGGTTGAATCCCCATTTGCGTGATGTATGTGAGAACATCTATTAGGAAGTCACCAGAGTTGACACGGCTAGCAATGTGTAACTCTTCCTCAGTCAACAAGCGGTCGAGGTAGGGGTGTCCTTTGATGTGTTCTTCCATGGGTCGGCCCCGAAGAGTGGTTAACACTCTATACGAGGTTGGCGCGACATATGTGGGGTCATATTCCATTGTTTTGATAGTGCGGCGCTGCTCAGCATTGGTCATTATGTGGCACTCTTCAACTTCCCATTGCAACCTAAGAGTATACCAATGCCTCAAGAACGGGGAGTCAGTATCAACGAGCTTTAATAACACTGTGATTTCTTGATCAGTGATAGCAAAAGTGGTTCGCTGATCGTATGACGTGATAAGGCGCTGTTTGATGGCTTGCTCCTTAGAGATCTCTCTGTTGAGCAATTCAGCAACAGAGCAAGAAGCATTTGCGAATGCGAATTCAATGGTCTCCCAGGAGCATGGCATGGTTTGAGCTTCAGTTGCAAAGGGTTCCTCCAATAGTCCTAAGTCCAAGTGGTCATAGCTTAGTGCTAGCGACATGAAGGTGGTGTCTAGTCGTTTAATGCATTCCACCACGTCATCCCCAGTGTCCTCAGCGAGGTCGGCGGCCAGCGCTAAAAAGGATTTGCATTCATAGGAGGGTGTAAGGCCGACGGGTGGTCGAGGTTTGCTAGAACTAGAGCCGGTGGCAACGAAGAGTTGCGGTTGGGAGTGTGCTTGAGTCTGCGGTTGGGCTGCTTGGATTATGGGTGGATTAGGAGTAGCCACGATAGATAGACTGCTGCATTCAGGGTGGATTTGGGGAGTCGGGTGATGAATCGTGTGACGCAGTCTGTTGTTTGGGCCGATAGGCTTGTGTGACTTTCTTGGGTTTAGACGTGGATGAGTCGGATGGTTGTGGTTTTGGAGAGCACTACAGCGAATGGTTTGGAGGGTTTATGGGACTTGGGTTGATCAAGCTCGAGGGTGGCGTATGAGTAGTACCTTTGGCCGTGTAGGCCTTAGGGATCCACATCCAGGTGTTGCCCACGTAGTAGCCTTGCGCATGCAAGAGGGTTTTAGGGACCCATCTTTGCTTGAGCATGCGACGCTTACTGTGACTGCGTCTTGGCCTCCTAGATTTAGGGTTTTTGGTTTTATGAGGATAGGAGCATCGATTACTAGGTGGTGGTTGCGGCTGCTTAGGGTGCCATTGAAATCTAGGCCGTTGGGCCTTAGGTTTTGCTGTTGTGGGATGTGATTCATGAAATCTGGGAGGTGGCGGTCGCGCACTACCCCCCTCCTTGGAGTTGGCTACGGATATTTCTACCGGTGGCGTTGCGGATAGTGATGAGGTCGCGCAGCCCTTACTGAAGGCTCTAACAATGCGAACGTTGCCTATTGCGAGGTGGATGCGCTGCGACTCATAATCAACATTGCAGTGAGTCTGCTTTTTGAAAGTTCGCCCCAACAATGACTCCGTGCCTGCGTTTTTAGTATTTGGCAACACGTAAAAAACTATTGGGATAGTCTCAGACTCGATAGAAATGGCGCCTCTGCACTTGCCGAGAAGTGCGTAGGAATGGGCCCCATATGGACTTAATTTCGCATTAGTGGGTTGAAGTGGCGGTCTGCCAAGTTGATTCCAATGATCATGAGTTAAGACATTGAAGTCTGCTCCCTCATCGATCAAAGCGTTGAAAGCGCATGTTTGTTTTGCAGTGACCGTGATATGGAGGTATGCGGGCTCTACGGCTTCCTCAGAGAGAGCACATCGTGCATCTCATGCTCGCATACACATTTGCGCAACAATCTGTCTTGCCCCAGCCTATAGAGTTGGCCCGCGATCAGCTGATAGGGCTGGATTTTAAGGATTAATCGCCTAAGTCGGGCTTTTTCTATCGTTCGATCAGGCAGTCCATGTTCAAGCACTTGGACTATGTCATCCGCCCAATATGGCATTAGATCAGCCTTGAATAAATCTCTCTCGCTGGACAGGTTAAATAGATGGGCGTCGGATAATTCGTCAACAATTCCTTGTCTAGCGGCTTCTCCCGTGGGAATACGTGACATATGGTCAATCATGTAGTGCTGTTTTCCTTTTCGTACAACCATGGAGAAGTCAAATTCCAAGAGTAAAAGGAGCCATCGAGCTATGCATCTGGTAGCGCAAGGTTTGTTTACTAGATAGAGCAGGGCTTGATGGTCCACAAAAAAGGTACAAGGTGTGGCCAATAGATAGTGCCGGAATTTCTTCACAGCAAACACCATGGCTAATCCTTCTCTTTCTATCGTCGAGTAGTTCATTTTTGTCTCAGTGAGCTATCTGCTAGCAAAGCTCACTGGATGGTCTAAGTTATGTTCGCCAGGTTGGCACTACACTGTCCCCACGGCAAACTTAGAAGTATCGATATGTACGTGGAAAGTAATGGTCCAATCTGGGGCTCGTAGAATTGGTGTTGTGGTTAGAGCCATTTTCAACTCTTCATATGCTCGTTGGCATGCCTCGGTCCATTCGAAGACGATCAGTAGCTTGTACAAAGGTCTGGCGATCAATGCATAGTTCAGTACAAACCGTCGATGGGTGTAAGGTCAACAATAACCCTAACTTTCGAAAAGTCAGTGGCAATGCCGTTCTTCGACACCATGTGCCCTAAGATGCATCCATGCTTTACCCAAAACTGGCACTTTAAGGGGTTCAAGGAGAGACGATATAAGCGACACGGCTCAAAGACTGCGCGGAGTTTGTCTAAGTGTAGGTCGAGTGGACACAGAGGTCGTCGACAAAGACTTCCAACTCCTTGCGAAGCATGTCTTTAAAGATGGTGCACATGAGGCGTTGGAAGGTGGCAGGGGCATTAGTCAACCCGAAGGGCATGACTATGTAAGCAAAGACGCCCCACTCGGTGGCGAAGGCAGTCTTGTGCCTGTCTGTAGGATGCACTTGCACCTGGTTGTACCCTCAGAAGCCGTCCAGAAAACTGTAGGCTTCCTTGCCTGCCACTCTCTCAAGCATATGCTCGGTGTATGACAATGGATAGTTGCCCCTCTTAATAGCAGCGTTCACCTTCTTGTAATTGACGCACACTTGGATTTTTCCATTCTTCTTCATCAGAATGACTATGGGCGATACCCAGTCTCTGTGTTCAATTTCGTAAATGAATCCCGCTCTCATCAGCTTATCAATCTCCTCTTTGACAGCATGAGCGTGTTTTGGATTCATAGGGTACGGTCGCTGCTTGACCGGCATTGCGTCTAGCGTCATGGGTATGTTGTGAGTAATGACACTTGGATCTACCCCCTTAAGCTCCTCTAAGGACCAGGCGAGCATGTCTATGTACTCTTGCAAGAGAGCGACAAGACTCGTTTCTTCTTCCAAGCTAGCTGCCCTAGGTGCTCCATGTCTTCCACGTAGGGGGACCTGCAAAATGCGAACCAAGGATTAGGCCTTGAGATAGGATAAAACCATTCGCATGGAAGGGATTTATACAGTGGGTTATCAAGTGCATATGACGAGGAGGGGAGAGGTGAAGCATGTAGTGGTTATAGTAGAGGGATGGCCCCTGTGATGATGTTTGCTTGGCCTCCAGCCATTAGTAGATCTTGGCTTATGCGAAGTTGCATGGACTGGTTGTCATGGAGTGGGGCAGGGCTCATCCTTGGAAGGATAGACTGGAAAGGGGGAAAGGTGTATAGAAAGGAACGGTACCCTGTCTACACCATCAGAGATGTTGGTCAGGGCTTCCTATGGTGGTAATGAGGGTTGCATACCCTCCGCCTGGAGGTGGGAATGGTCACACAACTTCTAAATGTGTGGTGAGAGGAGGACCTGAGGAGCTTAGCTTATTGAACCCAACTCTTCTCCCTGCGCTTGACTATCATTACTTGTGTGTGTTGATATTGTCTGTACAGGGTCACAAATTCATTGTTTATTTATTTACATATTTACGAATCCTTGTCACATCACGAGGATAAAAGCCAATTGTAGAACTCCAGATTGTATTGGAGTGTGGCACATGCATCTAGTACTCGTGGCATCTTACTCAATACGGATAGATATTTTGCAACATCGAGTAGCATGGAACCTTGTCCGAGTCTACTAGCAACATGTAACTCCTCCTCAGTGAGAACCTTATCAGACAGAGAGTTCTCATGGCTAGTTTCAGCTAAGTCCATACCCCGAATGGCAGTTAGCAATCGAAAGGAAGTTGGTGCCACATAGGTTGGGTCTCTTTGAGACCGCCATTTGGCCAATCACTCCTCTGAGACTATCATGATCTGGGCTCCTAGTTCGTCCATTGCAACGCGATTTTCACACCAACGTTGTTCAAATTGACTTCAACCCTCTGTTAGTCGCTTTAGTTGCTCTATCTCTAAGAGAATTGGTTGGTAGAGCACATCATTGAATGTTACAGTTAAGCGTAGTTCGTCTACTTTCTAGTCAGAGATGAGTCGCATGTGTTCATACAGGAGTCTGTTATAGTGCTCGTCAAGATGTTCTTGCTCTTTCCAGGATAAGGGAAATGGTAAGTATTCTTCGAGCTGCTCTTTAGGAAATGCGCCCATGTCTGCCAAGACACAGATACATGCGAACACTTTGAGCTTAGCACCCAACTCAGTTAAGCATTCTGTGGCACTTCTATGTTCAACGAGGGCTCGCTTGGTTGCTATCTCATGCAAAGTTCTAGGAGTTTGCCTAGGCTTTAGCATAGCTGGGGGCTCAGACCTAGACGAGCAAGATTGGTCAATCCTAGGATTTCTCATGCTGTTGGGGTTTCCATGTTTCTCCTGAGGCTTTGTTATTGCATCATGGTTCTCCTTGGATGTGACTGGTATAGATTTGTCACCCTGTTGTGACAGCGTTGTATCCACTCTTGATTGGTCAATGCGAGTTCTATTGTCAGTGGATTGAGTATTGCAAGCAGCCGTTGATGGTAGCAACTACATTGATTTTTCAGAGCACACGGATGCGCCTGAGGTTTCACCGCTATTAGGATAGGCATCAATTGGTTCAGTGGTGGGTGAACTCGATGCTTTATTCCTCAGCTCTCTAGCGCTCTTCGTCTCAATGTTCTTGGGGTCCACAACCACCTGCAACTGCTATTGTTTTCGTTGTTTTTTCCTCTTTTTCTGGTCAGTGAAGGTGTATCTCTCAACAACTTAGGACCCTGGACCAGGTCAACCATTGATGTGCTTGGTTGGGCCTCAGCATTCTCTTTCTCTAGCATGTCCTTATGGGACATAGCTGTGGCCTGCTGAATAGCCTCGCTAGGTTGTGAGGGTACAACTACCTCCCTTTTTGGAGAGTCTAGCTCTTTCCTTCTGTTTAACTCTTCTAGCCTAGGCTTTAGACACTTTGGAAGTGCTAGAGTTGTCAAGGAAGTTGGTTGCAACACCTCCTCCACAGGTAAACTACTAAGGACACGTTCCACAAGGGGCATTGTCACAGCCAAGGGCTATGACTACTGTGATTCCTGATTGGAAGTAGTAGCGGCTATTTCAGTGGGCTGGCCACTCTTGGTGGATTGCGGTGTTAGGTCCCTAGGGCGATCGGAAGTGGTCGTGTCTTTTGTTGCCCTTTGAGCATTCATCTGTGTAGATCGAGCATGAGTTGATCTAGTCCCATTAGGTTGCACAGGCATCTCCTTGGCCCGAGAGCTACGGCTAGTGTCATGTCCCACCTTTTGGACATTTGGAAGCTTAGATGGAGATAGAGATTGGGAGTGAGCAGCCGCCCTTGACGACTGTTGCTGTGCTTTCTGTGTCTATTTGGGAGAAGAGGGTGTAGGAGATCTAGGACTCTTAGGTGAACTTGGCACTGGCTGAATGATTTGCTCGAGGCTATTAGACGATTGTGCCATGTGCTTTGTTGAGCGATCAGCCTTGCCATGAGCAATGTTGTGCCTATGATGCTTGTTATCCTCTTGGGAAATCAAAGGCTTTTTGGACACTAATGGCTTTTGTGCACACTCAATGGTTACATATGACATCTGCTTATTAAGCATGCTAGGTTGAGGCTCTTTCTTTCGAACACTCATGTTTAGTTTCTTGCCTCAAGACATGGAGTTTCTCTTAGATTTCCTCCTGTGCTTCATTGCTTTTGGTGCAATCTGGCCTTCAGCTGATAGATGTGGTCTAGCAGGGGGTTTTGGTATCCAAATCCATCGGTTACCTGCGTAATACCCTTGAGCACATAGCAACGCTTTGGATATCCATCGCGGCATTGTGCTGACCCTCCATCGATGCCTGCGTTTATAAGGCTTGGGCTTCTTTTGGGGTCTTCTACGATATTTGTAAGTCCAAAGCCCGTCCTTGGCATTGTCTCTTGACCTTCTTGTTTTAGGCATGGCCTCACTCACTGGTTCTCGTTGTTTGACATGTGCTTGTATCAATTTTTTCAACAAGTCCTTCTTGTTTCAAGCATGGCCTCACTCACTGGTTCTCGTTGTTCGACCTGTGCTTGTATCACTCACTAGTTCTCGTTGTTTGACCTGTGCTTGTATCAGTTTTTCCAACAAGTCCTTGCTCTTGTTAGTAGGCTTGACTGTTATGTCAGCACCTTCCTTGCCTTTCCCTTGAGGTTCAATGAGGTCACCCTTGCTAAAGGTTGCGACTATCCTCACACCCGGTAGCGTCAGGTAAATCCTATGTGCTACATAGTTAGCCTCACACTTGGTCGCCCTTTTGAAGGGTCTTCCAAGGAGGGTTTCCTTCCCGTAATTAGCACTATTTGGAGGAACATGAAATAGGATAGGCAAGCTTTCAGTTTCAATTGTTGCAAGGATTTTGCACTTCCCTATGAGTGCTTGTGGGTGTCCCTCGTACGGGCTAAGAGTTGCATTAGTCGGTGTGAGCTTTGGTTGGCCTAGTAGGGTCCATGATTCATAGGTCAAGATATTAAAATCTGCTCCTTCATCAATCAGAGCATCGATGGTATGCTCTCTTTTCGCAGTGAGTTTGACCCTAAGATAAGCAAGTGGTATTATGTCTTCATCTTCCGGGTCTTGGCTTATAAATTTAAGCCTTCTGACAAATGCCCTTGAGTCTGCAACTTCATGACCAGATATGGATTCCCCATTGATGTCTTGGGTCATCAGTGCAGTGCTATTCAAGGAGCATCTATTATCAGGACTGTCATTTCTAGTCATTCTCGCTGTTTTAGCTTGATGTTGTTGCTTTCCGCTTTAACTAGATGCAGTCCGAATGCAACACGTATGTGTTTTTGCAGTGTGGCCTTTTTGCCCTTGTTGGCTAGATTGGTCCATTGATGTTCTAGGGTCTCTGTTTCTCTCTGTTCAGGTATGGGCTTTTGGTTGCTCTTTTGCAAGTGAGAATCCATGCTCATGTAGAGCCATTAATACACTAGGGTCCAATTTGGAGGATCTGTCACGACGCGCATTTTCTTTCCAACCTACTTGGGGGAGGTGCAGAGGGTCCGGGGGGCAGTCCCCCCGGCCCGCAGGGCCATCACGGTAAATGCCATGCACAATATGGAGGACCATTTATAGCCAAATTTTGAACTACTTGCTCTACATTTCAGCCCAGTGATGGATCTGTGATGTGCCTTTAGCTCTACGTAGCCTTTGGGGTCAATCTCGGGGTTTAGATGCGTCAAATTTTGTGTTTTAGATACCTGTCCGATTTTGACAGTTTTCTGTCCGATTCTCAAATGTCCGATTTTTAGGAGTTCGATTATCAAAATTGGACGTCCGATTTTGGGTTGGTCCGATTGGCCCAGTGGTTCGATTTTGGTCATGTCTGATTTTGACAGGTGTCCAATTCTGAGTGGTCCGATTCTAGACTAGTCCGAGTCTGGATTGGTCCGAGTCTAGACTAGACCGAGTCTGGACTGGTCCGATTCTAGACTGGTCCGATTCTGGGAATCGGATCGGAAGGGTGGTCCAATTTTCTAAGTCGGACAGTTTTTTGAGAGGTCCGATTTTTGGAGTCGAACGGTCCGATTCTAGGACTCGGACGAGCTGGTCCGTGCAGCCGACGGCCCGCGAGTTATGCGCGATGCCTCTAGGCTGACGTCTACTACACCGGATCGTGCAACGCCTTCTAGATAGGTGCAAAACACTATAAGAAAATGCCAGACATGCCTGGAATCACTGTGGTGCTCGAATCAAACGGCACTCCAAGGATCTGTGCTCTTATTTCCCTGTTTTAGCCTGTTATACAACAATAGAAAACCCTAATGTTTGCTTCTTTTTCTTTGTTTTTTTCCTACCCTAAATGCATACAAATCACAAAGCAATCACCTACACTACTCCAACATGCTTTTCCAAATCCAAAAAACCAAAAACCTACTTGCTAAGGAGATCGAATACCTCTTCAAACTCCCTCGCTTCCTACCTATCTACCTCAAGCATCGGTTCGGGGAAAACCCTACTCCAATGCTCGATTCGAAGCATGTAAGCGCTCAAGGCTTGAATTTGTTTGTCCCGGCAATGGAACCAAAACGTTGGGAACTTTTGCTCAACCGCCAAGACCCACGGACCACTTATTGTTCAAGCGTTCCAAGTTGAGCACTGATGGCTATCTCTCACATAGCCGACATGCCATCCATATCTATGGGTGTAGTGAGCTTACCTCCATGCCGATCGAGTTACCTCCTCTCTCGCACACTCCGGTAGCTCTAAGATCCAAGTGCAAGCTTCAAGCAAGCTCCATCCTCAAGCTCCACGCTCCAAGCTCCATTGCCGCGAGCAAGACAAGAGAAGATAAGAGAAGAGAAGAAGAGAGGAGAAGATGGAGAGCTTCTTCTTCTCGGTCCCTCACCCTCGCACACTCACTCCCTCACACTCTCACACTCCCTCTCTCAAGCACAAGCTTAAGCAAGCAAGAACAAGAAGAATAAGAAGAAGAGGAGAGCTACTTTTGGCCACACACAAGAATGACCTTCTCATTCACTTTTCAAGTTTATATATTAAACCCTAAATCCCTAATGGGCGGTCATCACCTTATCCCCTTTTTTACATGGCCGACCGTGGCCTAGGTCCTTTTTCCCATTGTCCTTCTATCTTCCTAGCTTCCTTTCCATCGCCCGTCTACATTTACAAATTGCACGGGTGAGAGCCCGGCGCTCCTTGAATTAAACCATGATGCGCTTGCGCTCTTTTACAAAAGTATCGACTTGTGCTTTTCCTTGCGCGTCTTTCTCCCTTATTTAAGACTTTTCTCCTTGTGCGTCTTTGCCTTCCGTTTCACTTTGCCTTGGCCTTTGTCTTTTGCTTTAGCTTTTTTGGATTTTCCACCTTCGTTCGTTTGAGGGTTAACAATTGACAATAAGGTGATCGGTCTCCACTGGGAAAGCTCCAACCCGTCTCTCCCTTTAGGGAGAAGACTGATAAGACCTGCCGAAAGACTCCCTCGCATCTGTCCTGAAGTGAAAATCTCCTAGAAGTCCATCAGTAGGGGGTCCTTCACTACCTCTCCTAGTAGGTGGTAAAGAAGGCCTTAGAGAGGCCATCCTCTTGTCAACAATCGTGTGGTGGGAGGACTCACTTGAGCTGCTGTACCAAACACACACTGTATACACAAGAGAAAGATCACTTAAGAACAAAGAAGAGAGATAGAGGCCAAAACATTTTCTTGTTGATTTCTTCTTTTTCTTCAACACACTATACAATGTACACAAAGTATAGATAAGATACAACATAAAGGAAAGTGGCCTACTAAGTCAAACAGTGCATAACAGACTACACTAATCGATTGGTGCTATATCTTTGCCAGTTGTAGGTAGGTATAACAAACTAAATATAATAAGTGATAAGTCAGTGGCCATGTGAGTATCATAATGACTACCAACGTGCTAAGTGTAGACGTGCGGACCCATCTAGCTAGGCGGTCCATCATCAATATCCGTACGTGTTGAGCTTGCCATCTCAACACTCCCCCTCAAGCTCAACTCTATCGATGCAACTCCAAGTAAGATTCGAAACTTTCGAAGCTTCTCTACACCTAGTGCCTTTGTGAAAATTTCAGCTATCTGATATTGTGTGTTGACATATACCAAGTCAATCTTTCCTGCAGGTACCTTCTCTCTCACAAAGTGGTAGTGTACCTCAATGTGTTTTGTTCTAGCATGGAACATTGGATTCCTAGCTAAGTGTATGCTGCTTAGACAGGACCATCTCCTTGCATATCTAAATCACCTAATAAATTTTGGAGCCATACCACGTCACATGCTGCCATAGTAGCGCCTCTATACTCAGCCTCTGTACTTGATAAAGCAACTGTAGGTTGCTTTTTGCTACTCCATGTAACTACTGCACTACCAAGGGAAAACATGAATCCACTAGTAGATCTTCTGTCTGACATACTACCAGCTCAATCTGCATATGTGTATCCAAAATCTTGTACATCCTTACCCGCCTCATAAAAAAGTCCATAATGTAAAGTGGACTTCACATACCTCAATATACGTCTAACTGCGTCCAAATGAGGCTTTCAAGGCATTTGCATAAACTGACTAACAAGGCCAATATCATAGCTGGCCTTGTGATAGTCATGTAAATCAAACTCCCTACTATCCTCTCTTGAACATAGTAGGGTCTTCTATCTCATCCCCAATGTTAGCACTCAACTTCACATTTTGCTCCAATGGTACTGAAAGCGGCTTATATGTTGTCATACCATACTTGGATAACATATCTAAGCCATAGTGCCTTTGTGATAGCCATATACCATCATCACATACGATTACCTCAATACCAAGAAAGTATCTTAGCTCACCCAAATCCTTCATCTCAAACTTCTTCTTAAAGAAGCCCTTAACTTTAGCAATCCTATTGTCACTGTCACCTATAATAATCAAGTCATCCACATAGATGACTATGATGACCAAACATGTATCTCCCTTTCTCACATAAAGTGAGTGATCAACATTAGAAATACAAAATCCAATATTGACAAGATACTCTCCAATCTTGTCAGACCATGCTCTAGGTGCTTGCTTCAGCCAATAGAGTGCATTCTTTAACCTGCACACATATGTGGGATGCTCTAAATCCTCATAACCTATAGGCTACTTCATATACACTTCTTTTTGCAATTCACCATGCAAGAAGGAATTTTTAACATCCATTTGTTGCAAACTCCAACCTTTGGCTGCTGCCAAAGCAATCACGCGTCTAAGAGTTGCCATCCTAGCAATTGGACTGAATGTCTCTTTATAATTTATGCCATATGTTTTAGCATATCCTTTTGCAACCAGCCTATCCCTATACTTGCTAATTGAACCATATGCATTATGCTTGACTTAGTAAACCCACTTATAGCCAATAGCTTTTATACCCTTAGGCAAGGGTACCAAATCCCGAGTCTTATTGGCTTCCAATGCAGCCATCTCCTCATCCATTGATGCATCCCCATGAGCATGACCGACAATATTCTAAAAAAAAGTGGGCTCAACATCCTCAATTAGTTTCACCATATAAACATAATGGTGAGCTGCATAACCTTCAAAGCCAAATCTTTTAACAGGGTATCTGATACTGCTAGACTTACGTACCACTGGATCACTCAATGGAGCCTTTACATTACTATGAGCTCTCTATACAACTAGTGTCATGACTGAAGGAATACCAAGCACATAATCCAAACTCTCTGAACCACTAGAATCTCCATCAAATCCCAAATGACTAGTAGATGCATCATTACCATCCAACACTTTCTTCTTTCCTTTGTCTTTGCTTGCAACACTTATAGATACACCTAAAGATGTGGGGCTACTCCTTAGTCTCCCAGACCAAGGGCTCATTGTAGGTGTAGTACCAAATGATGTTTTTGGTCCACTAAGACTCTGTGATTCTTGCTTTTCTTTCTGCACATAGCTATTATGATCATTATCATAATCTAATACACCAGCAGCAGCAAGTGCATAACAACTACTCATCTCATAAAAAATAACATCCCTACTCACTCTGAACTCACTTGTGATAGGGTTATAACAACGATACCCTTTCTACTCTAAAGAGTATCTAATAAAAATAAAAATTTCAACCTTTGGATCAAGCTTCTTTCGTAGCTCATTTGGCACATGAACATATGCAACACATCCAAATACCTTCAAGTGTAATACGTCAAGGCTTCTTGCCAGTAAAGCATTCTTTACGAGTCATTCCATGAACTGCAGTTGTGGGGGTTCTGTTCATAATATAGACAACACTATGGACAACTTCAGACCAAAAATATTTTAGCATATTCTTTTCAACCATTAACGCCTATGCAACTTCTGCAATATGCTTATTTTTTCTTTTTGCAATCCCATTTTGATGTGGGATATACTTGCAAGTAAATTTCCTTTTTATCCCATGAGTCCTTAAAAAGACACTAAACTCATTAGAGAGGTAGTCTCCCCCTCCATCTAATCTCAAGCACTTTACTTTCAAGCCTATTTCCATTTCAACAGCTGCCTTAAAAGATTTGAAGTGCTCAAATACATTACTCTTTTCCTTCATGAAATGTACCCATAGCTTTCTTGAATAATCATTAATAAATGTGACAACGTATTTGCTGCTACCAAGAGATACATTTTGTGTAGGCTCCCAAACATATGTATGCACTACATCAAGTATATTTCTGCTCACTTCTCTATCATGCAAGAAGGGTTGTCTTGCCTGCTTACCAAACTGGCATACCTCACAAACTTTATACAATTTTACAACTCTAAAAGAAGGCAACACTATAACCAATCCTCTGGACTACATTAATTTCAGCCTTTACACATTTGCATGTCCAATACATTTATGCTATATTTCAATATCTACAACTACTCTTTTTCCTTTAGCATACAAAACAACATCAATTGCAGGAATTGCAGCATCTAAAGTAAACATGCGGCCAACTCTACTTCCTTTTGTGACCAACCTACACTTATCGTTAAAGTCTTCTACAAAACGAACTTTTGCATTGAATCGGACTTGCAATCCCTGCTCTACTGTTTGGCCAAAAAACACTAGATTCTTTGTGATTAATGGCACATGTAATACATGTGTCAGACTCTTTGTCTGGCCATCATACAAGGACAAGGGAACCGTTTCAATGTGTGAAATTGGGTGGCATGAATTATGACCCATCTACACATAACTTGGATTTTGTAAGTCCTGCATCTCTCGAAACCATTCAACATGACTGGTCATATGATTAGATGCACCTGAATCGACATACCATACATCATCACGTGTCCCCTTTCCTGTAATCATCATATGTTGCATAATAAACAAATGCTCATTTTTGTCTTCATTCTGTCATAAAGACGATGCATAGTTTCATTACTGCAATTTACCACTGTGAATATCATCCTTCTTAGCATAACAATGGGCTGTAATATGACCTGTCTTGCCACAATAATGACAAACAATAGTAGAATTTCCAGAACCTCTATTCTGCCATCCATCTCTTCCTTTAGAGCTCCCCTTGTCTCTAAAGTTTCCTCGACCTCCTGAAACTTGCATTTCACCAAATTGCTAATTGAACTTGTTTTGTTGGTTATTGCCAACATATCCCATACCACGGCCTCTCGAAGAGGATCTACCATGTCCCCTTCTTAAACTTACGTAAAATGCTTGGACCTATTCACCATTTCTTTCAGGCGAGTCACCCTGCATATTGATCTCTTCAGTAATCATGAGAGAGACCAACTCATCAAAATTTGGAAATAGCTTCCGTACGTATACTGAAGTAACAAATGATTTCCATGGCTTCTCATTATTGAGTCCACTCAAAGTGGATAAAACCAAATAATCATCAACATGCATTGCATCAATTGGTGCTAAAGCATCTGCAATGCTCCTCACCTTCAATATATACTCATTGATAGACATTTTCCATTTCTTCAATGTATTCAACTCTTTCTTGAGTTGAATCTTTCGTGCCTTTGTATTTACTGAAAATATGTTCTCAAAAATTGTCCAAGCTTCATGTGAAGTTTTAGTATTCCTAATATATCCCAGCATAGTATTATCAATGACTACAGATAGCCAGTACATCACCTTTTTATCTTTTGCATTTTACTATTTCCATGCCTTTAATTCATCTGCAGTCAGGGGGATACCCAGCTCTGGCTCCTTTTCTTCACTTGAAACAAACTCATAAAGGCCCTTTTAATGAGGAAGTTCGTTACACGGAACTTCCATAAAGGGTAGTTGTTCTTGCCGAGCTACTCAATAATGGGATTTCCACTATTCTCTACCATTATCACAAAAAATGATACAACACAGCAAGGTAGTCTTTTGCAACCTTTCACAATAAGTGCATAGCAATACACAAAGCAACATTTTTCACTAATTGCTCAATAGTTCATATAATCTGCAACCTATTTGCAGATAAACCTAATGTTTCCTTCTTGGCAAATACCTCAAAAATTACAAATTCGAAATCTGTAACTTGTGCACCCATGTTCGGTCAATACAGTTGAAATCACAGTGTATCCTAAAACTGTTGTTCCAGCCTTGCGGCTCTAATACGGGCCTAAAATGGCCTCAGAAAGCCCAAAAAGACTGTGGACAAGCCCTAAAGGGCTTGTTTACAAAATATACAATGCTTTGCTTGTACACCAAATCTCACAGCAATCTGAGATTTTCACTCTACCCTGCTTCATGTACCTCCACAAGCATTATCCAAGAGAAAGAGTGGAAGAATGGGAGAGCTTCTTACTCGTTGCTTGCTTGCTCGAACCTTGCTTATTTTCCTTTACTTCATCCTTTCAAATCATCCTCTCTCAAAAGCGTGGCTCTGATACCATGTCAAGAATTGTGTGGTGGGAGGACTTGCTTAAGCTACTGCGCCAAACACACACTATATACACAAGAGAAAGCTTACGCAAGAACAAAGAAGAGAGATGGAGGCCAAAACGTTTTCTTGCTGATTTTTTCTTCTTCTTCCATACACTATACAATGTACACAAAGTATAGATAAGATACAATATAAAGGAAAGTGGCCTACTAAGTCAAACAGTGCATAACAGACTATACTAATCAGCTGGCACTATATCTTTGCCAGCTATAGGTAGATGTAACAAACTAAATATATTAAGTGATAAGTTAGTGGCCATGCGAGTATCATAATGACCACCAACGTACTAAGTGTAGACATGTGGACCCATCTAGCGAGGCGGTCCATCATCAATGTCCGCACGTGTTGAGCTTGCTATCACAACACCTCTCTCGGGCATTTCTGCTCGTCTTGTGTATGGAAAGCCTCATCTAGTTCCTTCTCTATGAACGGGGCTAGAAGGGAGTGTCCCATCTCCTCTGTGACAAGGGATGGGATGTGATCCCAGACCTGCTGTCTACATCGATGTCCTCTAGCTGAGGCTATCTCCTATTGGAAAAGGCGTCTGTAGTAGTCGGTGGCAATCTCCATCGCCTCATTTGGGATAGAACAAATCCTTCCATACTGATCCCAAAGGTTGCGTATTTGCTCTCCTGTGGTGCAAGGCTAGTGCACCTAGAAGAACTCCCTACACATCATGTCCCCCTTTTGCACTTAGAAGGTTGCTGAGGTGCGAAAAGAGAACTCCAAGCGCATGTCCTCAAGGCCAATAATGGCTGCTTACACTCGCACCTCCTATGCGTGGAGGGTGAGATCCCCTAGTGCCTCCTATAATAATCTCTGCATGGCTACAAGGTCTCGTCGGAGTGCTCTCTCCTCCTCCCAGATCTGCTGCCTGACCTGTATGGCTACCTCTTGGCAAATTCTGCTCAACCCGGCTAGGACCTCTGCAACCTCCTCTGTGATCTGGTCCCTCCTACCCCACTCCCTAGTCCAAATTTGCTCTATCTATCTCGTCACCTCCTCCCTCTTATAGATCGAGTCAAGGATCTAGCATGATTGTGTGTCTAGGGTAGATGCTGGGGGGTCAAGGGTCAAGTTAAGTAGGCAATGATCGGAAAATGTGGTGCCCCCCAACTGCTCAATCTGGCCTCCATAAGAGCCTCCCCACTCTCCCACATAAAACTTGTCCAACCACTCTAGCAGGACTCCACCTAGCCGGCTGTATCCCTAAGAGAAGTCTAGTGACCTTTCCCTCCTGTGGAAGGCAAGGTCTCTCAAGCATTGTGTGCTCCTACTGCCAATAGAAAGACCTCCCATGCTTTGTGCTCCTCCCCAGCCATGCCCTGGTAGTTTCTGCCTCTGCCCTGCTGGTCCTCCAAAGCCTCTAGGTTATTGAAGTCTCCTCCAACCATCCAAGAGTCCACCTCTGGGAGTCCATCTATGATCTTCACCCTGAACCTCCTACATGCCCTAGCCTTTGTAGGGGCATAGACATTGAGAAATCCAAGGTACGAGTCCCCAATATCCAATTTTCCCTCCCTGCCACTATCATCTCATAGTCTTGTACACAGGAGGTGAGACTCGGGCCAATAGAGGTGCATATGCCTCCACTCCTACTGTGGGAACCTATGACGTGCTCCCAGTAAGTGTGCGAGCTGCCCGGGAGTACCTTCCCTACCCGTTGCGCTTGGGTGGTGGGAGTGAGCTTGTGATCATGTAGAAGTAAGATGTCGATCTATCTGGCAAGGGTAGGCTATAGCTCTTGCCGAACAATCAACTTTGTGGAACCACATGTCCCACTATAGTGGAGACTGTTCACATTCCAGGATGCAAGGTGTAAGCTCTTGGGGAGACCTATGACTGACCAAACATGCATCTGTTTAGTGTGGAGGCTGCTGATGAAGAGGAAAAACTATGGGGCATACAAGTATGCTTTGTTGCTAGTATGGATGGCGAACTCTAGTCCCCCATGGTGGCCCTCGGCCCGGACCATAGGTATGATAGATGCTCCCGATGGTACTATTAATGCATTTATCAACCATGCTGAGAGTCGTGACTCTGTACACTGGTACAAATGAGCGGCCTGTGCCAGGGGCCACTCAATCACATCCCGCGGAGCTCTCCACTGTGGAGGGGCTCAAAAGATAATGCTCAAGTATGGGACCTCGGCACCAGCCCACCAGTTAATATCCATCATGCAACCAGGCCATTGCTGTGCAAACAATGCTAGTCCTTCTTTTCCTATCCACTTGGAGGTGTGGTCCACCACCTGACTCTTCAGCTCCTCCTCTATCTATGTCGTCCAATCCTTTGAGTGAGAGGATTGAAAGAAAAAAGCATAGTTTGGTCCATCCGGTGGTGCTAGTAGATGGACCTTGCCCCTCCTTGACTTATGAACCACAAAGATCCCCACCTCAAGAGGTAGTGGAAACTCTCTGCGCTCCGCAACTCTCAAGTAGGACCATGGGCCAGTGCGGAAGAACTCTTATGGCAACAATTGTGCTTGTCTCAAAAAAGTGTGACGAGCGGCAGGGGAAGATGAACTGGTAGCTGTGTGGGAGGGGGAGCACTGTTGGTGTGAGGAGGATGTAGGCATGTGTGGCTCATCACCGCCTGTGGGAGGAGGGG
The DNA here is from genome assembly GCF_053477565.2 of Lygodium microphyllum. Classification (NCBI taxonomy): domain Eukaryota; kingdom Viridiplantae; phylum Streptophyta; class Polypodiopsida; order Schizaeales; family Lygodiaceae; genus Lygodium; species Lygodium microphyllum. The sequence goes on along the minus strand of NC_141149.1, from coordinate 22,220,530 downwards.
GTGGGTTTGGGGGGATCATCTGAAACCAGTGTGGATAAGGGGGGTGCTCAACAGGGGAGGTGGTGGGGGGGAAGAGGGGTGTCAAGGGATGGAGGGATGGTCGGAGGTATGTGTCAGGTGTGGGGGGGTTGTGGGCCAGGGTCAATGGGGGGGTGGGTTTGGGGGGATCATCTGAAACGAGTGTGGATAAGGGGTTTTCTCAGTAGGGGGGTGGTGGGGGGGAAGAGGGGTGTCAAGGGATGGAGGGATGGTCGGAGGTATGTGTCAGGTGGCGGGGGGTTGTGGGCCAGGGTTAATGGGGGGGTGTGGGAAACGAGAGGGGAGGGGTGTGGGGGCTGTGGGATCTCAGGTGAGGTAGTTTGTGGTGTAGCTGATGGATGTGGGGGATTGTGGTCCTGTCGGGTGGGGCGGGCTACAGAGTGCTTTGCTGAGGGGGCGTCCATCACCCTCCTGCTCCTTGCTGTCGAGGCTAGGTCTGAGGAGTTGTCTGTGGCCCCCCTTGTCGTCTCCCTCTTTGTCATCTCTGGACCCGTGTGAAGCCGTCAACATCCACCTGTGGGCCTATTGATGGAGCTGCCTTGGCTTCAAAACGTGTACAATATACTGCTTGATACCCAAAGTCATGGCAGCGCAGGCATTGCCCTGGTTGCCCAGTCACAATGACCTGTTGTCTAAAGGATTGACCTCCAGCCTCAATCTCTAGGAACTTTGGTATGCTTTTTGTGTCTTTCATGGCCACTTGTACCTTTGGGACTCCTGCAACTGTCACTGCATCCGTGAGGGAAATAGGAAGAACTGTGCCAAAGAGCCATCTAAAGTCCTCCACTAGCTGGCGGTACTCTACTGCCAGTCCGGGGAAAAGTAGGCTGACTGGGTGTTTGAGAAAACTATTGTGGAGCGCAAATGACTCCACTGTGAAGCCGCTATACCAGGGAACCATGTAGATGACCCCCTTTGTGGAGGCACAGGGTGAGCTCTCCACTAACTCGCGGGCTATGTCTGCAAAGGTGAGTCGAACCATGAAGATCCCTCGGTCCATGAGGACTAATCCACGTTGTACCAATGCGCTGTAAAAATATTACACGGCGCAGCAAACAGAATCTGAGAAAGAGATAGAGAGTACACAACAGATAAGAGGAGAATCAGTAAATTCTTTAACTCCAAACAACTGATACAAAGATGGCTCTGTCCACCCATGCGCTTCCACTGTGTGAAGCTTAGATGGCGATCTAGACAGAAGATAGGTGAAGAGCTTAAGGCTAGCTGGAACAACAACTCTAACTGGGTGAAAGATGAGTGATAGATGGCTGTGAAGGGGTTTAGCTTTTATAGCCCGCGAAGGCTGTTAGGTCCGCTCGACTGACCTACCATATGAGCCTCCACTAGTTGGCCATGGAATATTCCAGGGAATATTTCCTTTACCATTGGGCCGGGGGCACTGCCCCCGGACCCCCGCAACTCAATGCAATGGGCCTCGAGTTGCTACCAGCTTAACCACTCCGTCTAACCCAAAGATTAGACCCACAACGGTCACCTTTTTGCCATCTGGTCACATAGACCTCATCTGATATACAAGTTAAGACTCAACCAATGTCCGGGCTCACATTTGGCTTCTCGTCATAATGGGGGCCTTACAACTTTGAGCACCATGGATCATTGGTAGCACCTAATGAGGATGGGGCATTGATCATATCTAACATGCGCAACATGGAGTGGAGCCAATCCCGCAGCTAGGCCCTCGATGGGGAGTGTCCAACGACCTGACCAAAGATCGCTGTTTCTTTTAGCTCCAACTCTGTGGCCTAGACAACCAAGAGATGTTTCTTAGAAAGGATGATGTGCAAGGTGTTTGATTGGGGGACACTTGTAGAATGCACCAGCGTTTGACTAGAGGTTTCCATTGCATGTCCTTGTTGAGGACCTACCACTCACGTTGCTGCACTGTCGTAGGGCGGGGGATGTTGCTACAAAGGAAGGGAGCAACTGGAGAGGAGGGCCAATGGTGAAGGGGGGGGGGGGGAATGCTTTTTTACATGGTGGGGCAAGTGTTGGACACCACTATAGTCCAGCTCGTGACTATTTGTCTGTCCTAATGGTGTGTAGTTTTAGTTAAGCACCATTCACTTTTTTCCTTTTTCAGCATATGATAGGAAGGCAAGGGGATTAGGCCAACAGGCAGAAGAAGAGGGGTGGGTTCAGGCGGGGGGGAGAGTTGATGGAAAGTGGAAAAGCAAGTGGGCATGGGTGAGGCAGAGGTAGCACTGGGGGGGGCACGCCAGGGAGTAGCGCTCCCCAAGGGGGGAGTAGGCAGGGGAATAGATAGAGTAGAGGCGGGGGAGTAGACGGAGTAGAGGCGGGGGAGTAGACGGAGTAGAGGTGGGGGAGAAGGCGGCGGGCAGTCAGTGTGGGGAAGAAAGCATGGATAAGTCACTTGGTTGTAAGGCCTCTCTTGCATGTCATTATTGTCGAAAGCACGGTCATATTTAGCCATAATGCCATAAAACGCGTGATGACAAGCACAAAGAAAAGGAAAATGATAAAGTGTAGGAAAAGAGTGATGATCACAATATTGTCCTTAGTAAGTACAGTGTCAAGATTGAAGAGATTAATATCATGTAGATAGATTGTGATGATGACAACATAGTTACAGCTTTTTCTATTGATGCTTTGTAAATGACCGATGTCTCTCTACCTATACTTAGTGTTGGCTCCTTAATTCGGAGGCTTCATTTCATGTTACCTCTCATCGAGAGTAGTTTCACTCTTATCGTATGACAATATCTGTCAGATTGGGTAATGACCTGGCCTTGGATATTGTTGATATTGGAGATACCTAGATGTAGTTTCCTTTAGGCACTGAGAGTTGATTTTTGAGCCTGAGAAGTGCTTAAAAATTTCCAAAAAATTTAAATTTCAAGGGAAAAATAAACTCCATCGAAGGCGGCATAGGCAATTAGGTCGAATTTAAGTAGCAAGTTAGAGATGGGTTTTGGAAGTGCTTCAAGATGCACCAACTAGCGGTTGCTAATTTTTCATAATTTTTTCGACTGTCGAATTGGATCCCGAGAGGTGCCAGGCAGTGTGGGACCCCAAGATGGACTACCAAAAATTTACAAACCTCAAATTGGAGGCCAAACGCGAGGACTGGGAGTACCCGAGGTGGAGGGACAAAAGAGAGGTAATGTAAATGGGCTTGTTAGCCAAGGGGGGTGACCCTTGGGGTCTCCCAACCCCCCCAAACTCTCACGTGACCCGGGGAGGGGGGGCTTTTTTTTTTTCAAAAAAGAAGAAAAAGAAGGCGCCATGGTAGGATACGACGATTGATGGGGGGGGGGGGGGGGGGGGGGGGAGAGGGCAAATGCCACTTCAATACAACCCCATAAACCGATTGCAGCAGTAATCTACATTCTTTCCTCCCTTCCAATCACCGCCTCTGGCCCATGAAATGGCTGCCCAAATCAAAAGATCAAAAACCAGTCTTTCTCTCTCCTCCCTCTCTCTCCTCTAAGAGGCAATTCATGTGGAAGAAGCCCGATTGGTGAATGCTTGTCCGATGGCGTACCGGATCGCTTCCAAATCGAGTGGGGCTGAAGATGAATGACCGGAGATGGGCTGAGCATCAACGTTGGACTGTTTTGCTGTCTCGAATCCGATTTTAAAAAAACATGCAACAAAAGGAAAAATTAATAACTCTCTTTTATGAAGGAAAATGGCTCTTTTTTAATATTTTATTGGTCAAATGGTGTTCATCTTGGATGAAAATTGGTAGGAATGTTGTTTGTTGTATGTTTGATGATTCTATGTCAAAAAAGATAGAATACACGATGCCATAATACTGAAAATAATTATTTAAAATCCAAAAAATGCGCATTTTACAAAGAAAATGGAATTTTTTGTCATTTCAGGTTTGATAAAAAAGATACATATAGGATGAAATGTGGAAAATGGGTAATTCTCAGTTGTCATAGTCAGAAAAACTAGTAAATATTCTATTTTCTTGATAAATAAATAGTAAAAAATAGCAAAAATGAAAAAAATAGGTTTTTGTGTCCCAAAAAATAGGGAAAAATATGATTAATGTCCGTGCATGTTTGGTAAGGTTGAGGCATGAGTTATAGTCTCAGTTCATCCTTATTTGTATGTTTTAGTGTGTTTTTATTGCTTTATACATAAAAAATGACAAAAAATAAAACCCTACACCTATGCAACGATGCAACATATAAGGGTAGGGAAAAAAGAAGGGTTGTGCAAGTGTTTAAGTGCTGAAAATGAAGTAAAGTCCAATATTTTGCTTATGCACATCATATAGGACGATAATCATTTAAGTTTTAAGAGGCTAGTAGCACGAGATAACTCGGTGCTAGTCTCTAGTAACGCAACAACAACGAATAGATTGAAAATCATTGAAGGGCTGATTTTACACTCCACTTTGCTGATTTGTTTTAGAATAAAATGTTTATGCACAATAAGCATACACTTTTACACTTTGCATGCCATATGGTATAATCTCTTGGATGCATAGCACTTGTATGCTAAACATTGATCAACGCTGAGAGTGTGAGGAAGTCCTTTGTTGTAGGCTAGACGAGCAATTTCTTAGGATAAGTTCAATGAGGAAATATAAAGTCTTGGATCGTTCAATAAATCAAAGAGTGGACTATGTATTGTGTGTTTTATTTGTTGAGGCAGCGCAGCAAGGGGCCAATCCTCGAGATATAGGAGAGCTGCAGTGAGGCCGCTGTGTTTCAACTAAGGGGCTGCCTCCTGTGTATGTGATACAAGGTATTGTACATGTATGTTATGGGATCTCCCTCTCATAGGAGAAGGTAAACGTTGGACTGGTTCTATTACAAATGCAAAATCGATATTAGAGTTTAGTGTAGTGTGAGCCTTAGATGCTCTTAGCCGCGAGGCCGTGTGGGGTGTCTTCTGTGTCTTAGAGGTCGAGCTAGTGCTTGAGAGCCAGTGTCGGGCCCATTTCAGGTCTCGATAGGTGGTGCATCTGTCAGGAGCTGCCTATAAGTGGCAGTTTTTGAATCTAGGTTGTAAAGGGACCTAAGTTTATAATTTCCATTAGGAGTGTGCTAGACTAACTATAAAATGGGGTTTGTTCAAGGATGGAAAACCTTGGCTTTCCCTATACAAAACTTACTTATGTACTTAGTTATGTAGAGCGAGAGTAACCAGTTAGTGGTTACCCCATCCTCTAATGCAATGGCATGGGCCGAGGTTCACCTTGGTGTGGTCTCTACCCAAGAAAAATCATGTATAACCATCCATCAACCTAGAGGGCATGGAACAAGTATGTTAGAAGCTATGGCAGAAGTCATGGAATTGACAAGTGATTATGCTAAAGCCGTAGAGCCATGGGAAAAAATTGACATACAGTGGAGTGCAGTTATGGATGAAACATCCCATGTGGTGGGGCATCATGCCAAAATTTTAGGTATCACAAGGATGTTAGAAGCCCTAGATGAAAAGGGAAAACTGTTGCTTAAAAGTCATAGTCCCCAGGTCGTCCTAACTACTAAGGATAAGTTTGCTTTTGATGAGGGGAAAAAGCTCCTAGATAAAGCCATTGTGGAACTGCCTGGGAAGGGGAAAGATATGGAAGATCCTCTAAGAAAGGATCGGAATGACATGCTAAGAGCTATAGGCCTCCCTAGACCACTTTATGAGCTCGCATAAGGGCCATTAAGGATGGTATTGACATTCCTACACCAATAAAGGTGGAAACGGAAGAGGCTAGGGACCCTAAGATGCTAGAGCCAGGTCATGATTATGAAGATTTTAATGACCCAGTGCTAATCCCAAAGGAGAGGACTAAATGCCCTCCTCCTTATGGGGATCTCCTAGTGTTTCATGGGCTAGTAAATGAGGACCCGATGTTGCACTTAAAAGAATACAACCTAACTTGCCTTGCAAGTGGGTTTGATGTCACACATCGGATGCTTATGTTCTCTAGCACCCTGAAGGGAGAAGCTAAGAAATGGTAATAGAGCCTCCTAAGAGAGTCGATTAAATCTTTCCAAGAGCTGCACGATAAATTTTTAGATGAATATGAAAAAAAGGTGCCTATGACCCAGGTCTTAGGGCAACTTATGCAGATAAGACAAGAGTCTTACCCTTTTGCTAAAGAATATGCTAAAGCCTTTGACGACATTCTTAGGATTTGGCCAAGAAGAGCTAATATGTTGCCTAAGGATGTGCTATGTGAGCTCTTTATGAGCGGCTTAGAGATTAATACGCAAATCCAAGTGAGATGCGAGATCCTAAGTCATTAAATGAGGCCAAGAGCCATGCAATTGACTTTGAGCAGTATATTAGAAGATGTTGGGAAAAATTTTGGAGTTTCCCCCGCTCGTTGCAAGTGCATCCAAATATCCAGTCAATTTTGCAAAGAGAAAATCCTTTCACTAATACCAAGACAACCTTAGCGGGAGATCTTGGTGGTCGAAATTTGCAAGTAGGAAGTGGCAATCCTGTGAGCAGTGATAGGATGCCTCTTGGGGATAAAAAGATTCCATGCCTTGCAAGTCCCATGAGAGGTAGTTGCAACAGTTCCATGAGAGGTAGTTGCAATGGCGGCATTAATAGGACCATCGGGCCTATGAGTATGGATAAGTGTGCTATGAGTGGTCCTAGTTGTGCTGCTAGTAAGGCTTTTGAGAAGCCTTTTCAATTAATGGATGAATCATGCTTTCAATAGATGCTATTCCTTTTAGTAAAAGCATGGTTCCTATGGCTATGCAGTTGCAGAGTGGACAAAGGAAAGGGAAGACATTTCATATATAAAGAAGATGTACCATGTCCAGGGTCCACCTATGTTTAGTAGAAGCCCTAAGGATGTGACGTCATCTGGCTATAGCAATAAGTTCGTTTTGAGTCCATTAGACCAATGTGGAAAAATGAGGCAATATAAGAATATGAAAAGGAATAGGAGATGGGTTTGGAGACCCAAAATTTCTAAATGTATGGTTGGTGTGTCAGATGAAAAGGAAATTTTGGGTTTGGAGACCCAAAATTTCTAAATGTATGGTTGGTGTGTCAGATGAAGGGCTAGGAATTCCATGTGGATATGCCTTGATGATTTCCCAAGTGGATGAGATCAACGGCCATAATGACACATATAACAATAGGGACGCCCTGAGATGCATCTATGTGATGGGTCTAGGCTTGAAGCTTTGTCTAGTTTGGATCGTATCATTGACATATGTAAGGGTCCAATTAGAGAAGAGTTGAATGATCATAAATCCATGATTCTCCTTGTAGGAGGAGTTATTGGAAAGTTGGGACAAGCGATCCGTTTAAATGATGACCAAGCAGATGAGATATATCAACCTAATGAGGTCATTCATTTAGCTCATAGTACCCAAGAAGAGATAGCCATTATTACTGAGATATCAATAGAAAGGCTTGGGCTAGTGGATCTACAAAAATGGCTCGTTTGAAAGTCGTATTATAGGCCCACACTGCCACGTATAACTTTTTATCCCAATCCCGTTTCTTTTCCGACACAGTTTTGGACAGGATGCCCACAAGCTGCTTGTTGGTGCTTTCAACCTGACCATTGGCTTGCGGATTATATGGGGTTGTCTTGTTATGCTTGATGTTCCACAACTCTGTCAAACCTTTGATCACCTTATTCAGGAAATGGGTTCCGCGGTCCGACACTAATTCTTTCGGCGGACCAAACCGGCATATTATCTGCTCTAAAAGGAAACTAGCAGTTTCTTTAGCATCATCTTTCCTTGTTGCTCGTGCTTCTGACCACTTTGTGAAGTAGTCAGTTGCTACAATGATGTATCGCTTTTGCGTAGTCGATGATGGAGTAATAGGACCCACAAAGTCTATTCCCCACTTCTCAAATGGAAGTATCGCCATAATAGGGGTGAGTGGTCGTTTCCTATTCTCTCGACTATCATGTCGTTGGCAAATATCGCATCGCTTAACATACGCAAACGCATCCTGGAAGATGGCAGGCCACCAATAACCTGCTCTTACAGCCTTCTGTGCTGTAAGCCGTCCAGCAAAATGGCCACCGCAAGCAGAATCATGGCACTCTTCCAAAATGAATGGCACCTCGTCAGGCATCACACACCGGCGATAGATGTCATCAACCCCTTGCCGATATAATGTACCTGCGATCAATGCAAACTTTAACGCTTGCTGCTTAATTTTCCTTTTCTTAGCCTTAGATAACTCGGATCCCGCCTCCCCCGTTGATAAATAATGCGTTATTGCAGCATACCAGGAGGGAATAGATGCCGTATCTATTTTAAATATCATCTCCATGTCACTACCTTCAGCCACAGATTCTTTCGGCTCCCCAAAGTCCACTAGACATTCCACGATGCCTTGCAACCTTGGTGGCTTACTCTTGATTTCATAATCAAATTCCTGCAAAGTGATTAACCACTTCGCTAGACGGTCAGGCGGCTGTAGCTTATTCATCAATAGTCGAAGTCCCTCCGCCTTCGTATAAAGTATGACTTTCTCATAAAGAATGTAATGCCTAAATTTCTTGGTCCCAAAGACCATCGCTAGACACAGCTTCTCCATGTAGGTGTAATTGATTTCGGATACCCCCAGCTTCCGACTAGCAAAAGCAATCGGGTGGTACCACTTCTCTTCCCAAATTTGGGCTAAACAGCAGCTGATACTATACATGGTGGCTGCTGAGAATATATAGAACACCTCTCCTCTTTTAGGTGCTTTTAAAACGGGCGCTCTTGCTAGCTCTTGTTTCACATCCTCGAATGCTACCTTACAAGGGTCACCCCATACAAATGAACAGCTAAAGGACAATAAATTTGTAAGTGGCAACGTTCTTTCTGCTAAGGCGTTAATGAATCTACGGTAGTAACCAATCGAAGACAGAAAGCTATGAACTTCTTTCGGAGTGCGTGGTGGACCCATGGCAACTATAACTTTGACCTTCTCGGGGTCTGTCGCAATTCCTACCGAACTGACCACATGACCTAGCAATAGCCCGTAAGGTACTCCAAAAGCACACTTCCGTGGATTTAGGGCGATGCAAAATTGTCTACAACGCTCAAAGCATTTTCTCAAAATGATCAACTGCCTTTCTCTCATGGTGGCAGCCCCTAAGTCATCAATAAACACCCTCAACTCGTCAGGAGATATGTCACCGAATGTCTTATCTGCTGTTCGTTACCACGAACCAGGCGCATTGCATAAACCAAAGGCCATCACATGGTATGCAAAAGTACCAAATACAGTAATGAAAGTTGTTTTCAACTTGTCCTCTTCCGCAATTGCCATCTGGTTATATCCTACAAAGCAATCCATAAACGAATATATCTCCCTACCCGCCAATTGATCCAAAATTTGGTCAATAAATGGCAGCGGGTAGTAGTCCTTAACTGTTTGCTTATTCAGCTCCCTAAAGTCTACACATAAACGGATTTGATTATTCTTCTTCTTTCTAATCACAACTGGCGAACACCATTCCGTGTGTTGCACAGGAAAAATCAAACCCGCTTTTCGAAGCTTCTGTAACTCTTCAAACAGCCCGTCCCTCAATTCGAAAGGCATACGCCTTACTTTCTGCCGTACAGGACGACTGCCCTCTTTCAACGGAATTGTATGAACAGCAAGGCTAGGAGGGATGCCTCTCAACTCATCATAACTCCAGGCAAAGATATCACGGAATTCCTGGATCAAGGCCACATAGTCCTCCCTTTCTGCTGTGCTGAGCATAGAGCCTAATTTGATTGGCCGCGAATCATCAAGCGTACCAAGGTCTAGCTCGATAACATCTGCATCTCTTATACGATCTTGGGCCTCTATCGGCTCGTTCAAAGTGATCTGATAGATGTCCTCTGTGGTGGATCCTTCCTTGGACTCATCACTCGATGATGTCTCACTGCCAGATAAATCTTCTAATGTCTCCAATTCTATAGAAGATAGAGGAGCTCTCTCACTCTGCGGGGACTCAGGATAAGCATCAACCACCACACGCTGGGCACCTCTGCCGAATATCAATCGACCGGCGGGTATATCCACTTGGCAATCCGCTTGCAAGATCCAAGGTCGTCCAAGTAATACTTGGTAACTTGGCCGCCCTGCAAAACGAATCACCCTAAAGTCCAACAGGCATTCTACATTTGCAACAGTGACATGGACCTTAGTAATGCAGCCTTCCGGCTGTCTCAAACTATCATCTGCCATTCTGAGAATTGTGGAGGTATCTTTCTGGATTGCAAGACCCAACCTTTCCATCAGTTCAGAACTCATAATGTTGACCGATGATCCCGTGTCGACAATAGCATAATCTACTAATATCCCATCGACATAGGCTGCAACCCTTGGGCAATGCTTCTCAGCATGCTCGAACCAGTCATCACCAACTCACGCAATACCCAAAGGTTCTACAATATACCCGGTACGTAGGATCTTTCTAAATTCCTTACGCACTCCTGGGGAAAGTTTAATAAGCTGTAAGAGGTTCACATCCGGCTTGACTTCGCAAAGAGAGCTCGCCAAATCGAATTCATGATAGTTCGATAGAGCTCGCTTTTCACGCCAAACCATCCGCTCTTTAGGTCGCTGAACCGGCTTTATTGCCTCTTTCTTAACTTTCACCTTCTTCTTGGGTGGTTCCTTATCGGCTCTACTTTCTACGGGCTTCAAAGGTCCCCCTTCCAGGGCAGGATCCAGAACTTGCGTTCCTTTGTCACCTTGTTTAGGGTTTCCGTCGACAGGCTTATCCATGTCGGCTTCTCTACCCTTTTTACCTCTTGTAAGGACAGCTCATAGATTAGAGGTTTCAGCATCATTAACACGTACAGCCTCAATCAAACTAACCCCACTACCACTAGGTAGCTCCTCCACTGTAGTCTTTGGTCGTTGAAGTATTTGTTTAGGCTCGTCCTCTCGCTGGGAATCATTTCCTTGGGCACGATGATTAACAGGCCCGGGTTGCCGACTACCTCGCTGGAGGGAACTGATCTTACTCCAGCAAGTAGCTGCTAAATGGCCAGATTTTCCGCAAATGTCGCACTTAACATTTGGGCAATTCCTTGGATAGTGCTGCCCACCACACCATTTGCAACTAAACCTCGACAGTGCACCCTCCTCTGGGTATCTACTTCCTATCAAATTTTGTTGTTTTTTAAGGAAGTTGACATCAACGGCTATTTGTCGATACTGCTCCGTAATCATGTCGATATAATGCTTCATCATGTCCTTAACCTCGCCAAGAACATTGGAAGCACTCGACTCATAGCCTTGGTCATTACCATGACGTTCCATTGGCCTAACAATTCGATTAGGCACTGGTTGTTGAGCCACAGGCATGGTATTAGAATTGACCGCCTGGCCTCCACCATTTGGAGCCATTTGACTGCCCGTAGGCATCGACATGCTAGGGGGAGCTGGTAATAAAGGGACATTCTGCATCATGTTCCCTCTCCCATTAGGATTAGCCATCGCTATCCCTTGGCCACTACTGCCATTGGCTATTGCCATATTGTTTCCCAATACTAAACCCATGTTCGAATTGCCTCTAGAAGCATAGGCTGCTTGTAGTCGGGATTCCACCTCTTGTGCTCGTGTAATGGCAGTATCTATATCCCCCAAGGGGACACTACTCAACTGCAATTGGATATTAAAGTCCAACCCATGTAGGAAATATTGCAATTGGGCAGCTGCGGGGATAGGAATAGAGGTGTCCAACTTACGGAAAACCTCTTTTATTTTCTTCGCATAAGCACGAATATCCTCGTGTGGTTCTTGGCGGGTCACGTTGAGTACACGCAACCAATATTGCCCACCCCTTTTAGGGGCAAACTCCCTTCGAAAAGCTCCATAAAATGAATCAATATTCAATATGGTTCCGGCTTCTAAACCATGATACCATATAGCAGCTCTTCCTTTGAGAGTCATGTTGAAGAACATCATTAAATGTCCTTCTTCTTGAATGCGACAGTTAAACATCAGCTTTTGAAACTCCCTAATGTGGAGTTCCGCATCTTCCTCAACTAACCCATTAAAAATGGGTAGCGGGTAACCTAGAGCCGGCAAATCCGTCGTTCCTGCTGGAATTGCAATAGGCTGCGCCATGACGTGGATTGGATTTGCACTAGGAATAAAGACCGGTGGGGTTACACCTCCCGTACTTGACGTGGATTGGCTTATAGAAGGAAGGGGAGCACTAGAGCTTCCACCTTCTCCTAACTTACTGCTTGGGGTCCTAAGACCACTAGATCCACTCCCTCGTAAGGGTTCAGCACCGCTACGCTTAGGGGAATATCTCCTAAAAATTTCAGCACGTCGCCTAGCTCTTTCGTCTCTTTCTTGCTTTTGGATTTCTGCTAGACGATGCTTATCAATAAATAACGGATCAATCTCAGTATCCTTTGGCATAAACTACTAGTTGGTCCTTAAACAACCAGGATTCGAGAATCGCCACTTTTAAGCGGCTCCCGGCAGACGCACCACTGATGGACCTAAAAAAACGGGCCGGCCCTGGCTCATGCACTAGCCGGACCTCGTCACTACGCACAAGACAACCCCTCGGCCTCGCGGCCAGGAGCGTCTATCAAAATCTCTGCCTTCCTAAACATTGCGTTTGTAATACGTTGTAGTCCAACTGATCCTAACCCAATATTACTCCTTAGAGGGAGTCCCTTTCACATGGCCAAAAGGCTCGAATCACATACACATGGGGTTCCTCCTACGGCTGAATGCCGTCAACCCTCTGCGACTCTCCTACACCTTGGGGATTGGCCCCTCGATGCGTCGCTCAACATTTAGACATTTCGCACAAACGTCGCTCAAGGTACCAAATAAGCGTGTCCAGGAATGTACCATTGTCCTTACTTGATTTTCCCTTTAGGATCCCACGACTAGCCTACAGCATGGGTATCTCACTGCCTCTCAACGTAGGTCGTGTTCCAAAACCAATTGCAATGCATGTCCAGGAGCTGATCACCGATACTCTTAAATTCTTTTCATGCTCCATGCATTTGGTGGATGTCTAGTGCTCAAACATTTAGCAAAACAGTATCGTGCACAAGTGCAAATCATTCTTTTAATGGTTTCCAACTACCGTTCGTGCTTCGTGGCATGGGCCTAGCACCGAGGTGATCCTCGTGCTACTAGGTTTTAATTTTTATCATTATTATTCCGTCCTAGATGCGATGCATATAAAATCAGCAAATTATCCCTCATGCTCAGCGGCATTTAACAATTTTTTCCACAACTCTACCCTTCCCCGTTTTGATAGTGCATCATTGCATTCATTTCTTTTAGGGTTTCCTTGTCATTTTATGTGGAGAAAGGAAGGAAACACGCACTGAAACATATAAACAAGGCTGAACTGAAGCATAACTTCATGCCCCAGCCTTGCTATACATCAACAAACATAAATCCTATTTTTCTATATTTTTCGTAGCCCCAAATGTATTTTTCCCCTATTTTCCATGGTTTTTTTATCATTTTCTCGCCATTTTCTTCATTTTCTTGTATTTTTTAAATTGCTGAAAATGAAAACCAGTTTGTGGGCTGTGGCCCTTAGTTCATTTGCAACAAAATTGAAAGATTAGTTGATGTGTATCGACGGTTTTCCCCATTTATATGCTCAAAAAATCCCATTTTTCCCATTTTTCTATGCTTTTGCGTGTATTGTTTGAATATTTACGACCATAAAATGCGTATTTCTCTGATTTTTTCCTTTTCCTTTTATGAACAACAAGAAAACAGCAAGAACCAAATTTATCTTCTAATCATACTCCATAGGAACACATTTTGGCAAAGCATTTTGCAAAAAAAAAACCATCATTTTCTTCATAAAATTCTTATTACCGGTTTTTTTCGGGTTGCGGGTTTTCAATTGCGCACACCGAGACTGATTTCTAGCCATGCCTTCAGCCTGAAATCAGTAAATTATCTTCATCATGGGTGTTGGAGCGATCCCCCTTCATCCGGGCCGTCATCCATCAAGCATTCTCCATCTCCTTCTTGCATACGCGAACTAGGCTTAAGAGGAGAGAGAGGGAGGAGAGAGAAAGACTGGTTTCCCCTCTTCTTCCACGGGCAGCCATTGCGTGCGTGAAGACAAGCGATTGGAGGCGAAAGAAATCAGAAGTCGGGCTGTGTCTTCATCTCTTCCTGTCTCTCTCATCGTGGATTTGGCATTTGGGGGGGGGGGGGGGGGGGGCGGCCGTTTTTTTCCTACGCGCTGCCGTCATCGCACTACCTTGGATGGCACGAAAAAATTTGTTTTGGGGGAGCCAAAGGGCACCCCCAATGGCCCCCCTACTTCATGCCTTTTCATATTTGGCCATATTAGGTCCCGGCCGGCCGGTTTTGGGCCAACTCTCGCGTGCGAACTCCGAACTGCGTTCTGAAAATTTCTGTGACTTCCTCTTCGCGTCCCGCACTGCCTGGCATCTTCAGTGACCACCACAGGCACTCGAAAAAATTACAAAAATTCACAGAGCATCTCACGGGCGCCCGTCAAGCACTTGACACTTAAAATCGTCCTGGATCGAGCCGCCGCCTTCGCGATCGAATATTTTTCCCAGCTTTTCCACATTTTTCCGCTATTTTTAGGCACGTTTCGATGCCTAAAATTCGCAGTCATTCTTTTTGGCTTGGCCATGTTGGAACAGTTGGTTAGTGGCTAGCTTTAGGCTTTCTGTCAAATTATACTTGGCCTACTCCTCGTGAATTTCATGCCTTGGTTTTGAAAGGGGGTAGGGTGAGAGTTGTGATGTGGTTTGTTGTGTATCTATTTTGTATCAGCTTGATGCTCTTTATGATTGTGCATGTGCACATTTATTCGTGGGATTCGACAAGCTGAGTCCGCCTATCCTAGGTCGCCAATGAGAGCCGATTTTTTTGCCCAAGAAGTGCTTAAAATTTCCAAAAAATACGAATTTCAAGGGAAAAATAAACTCCATCCAAGGTGGCATAGGCAATTAGGTCGATTTTAAGTGGCAAATTAGAGACAGGTTTTGGAAGCGCTTCAAGATGCACCAACTAATGGTTGCAAAATTTTCATAAATTTTTCAACTATTGGATTGGATCTCGGAAGGTGCCAGGTAGTGCAAGACCCCAAGACAGACTACCAGAAATTTACAGACCTCAAATCGGAGGCCGGACACGAGACTGGGAGTGCCCGAGGTGGAGGGATAAAAGAGAAGTAATGTAAATGGGCTTGTTAGCCAAGGGAGGTGACCCTTGGGGTCTCCCAACCCCCCCAAATTTTCACGCAACCGAGGGGGGGGGGGGGGGTTTCGAAAAAGAAGAAAAAGAAGGCGCTATGGTAGGAAATGACGATTGATTTGGGGGGGGGGGGGGGGGGGGGGGGGGGGGAGAGGGCAAATGCCACTTCAATACAACCCCATAAACCGATTGCAATAGTGATCTACATTCTTTCCTCGCTTCCAATCGCCGCCTCCGGCCTGTGAAATGGTTGCCCGAATCAAAAGATCAAAAACCAATCTTTCTCTCTCCTCCCTCTCTCTCCTCTAAGAGGCAGTTCATGTGGAAGAAGCTCGATTGGTAAATGCTTGTCCGGCGGCGTACCTAATCACTTCCAAATCGAGTGGGGCTAGAGATGGATGACCAGAGACGGATTGAGCATCAATGTTGGACTATTTTGTTGACCCAAATCAGATTTTAAGAAAACCGCAAATAAAAGGAAAAACTGATAACTCTCTTTTATGAAGGAAAATGGCTATTTTTTGATATTTTATTGGTCAAACAGTGTTCATATTGGATAAAAATTGGTATAAATGATATTTGCTGTATTTTTTATGATTCTATGTCAGAAAAATTAGAATACATAATGCCATAATATTGAAAATAATTACTTAAAACCTAAAAAATACGCATTTTACAAAGAAAATAGAATTTTTGTCATTTCGGGTTTGATAAAAAAGGTGCATATAGGATGAAATGTGGAAAATGAGTAATTCTCAGTTGTCATAATCAGAAAAACCAGTAAATATTCTATTTTCTTGATAAATAAATAGTGAAAATAGCCAAAAATGAAAAAAGATTTTTGTGTCCCAAAAAATAGGAAAAAATATGATTAATGTCCGTGCATGTTTGGCAAGGTTGAGGCATGAGGTATAGTCTCAGCTCATCCTTGTTTTTATATTTTAGTGCATTTTTATTGCTTTATACATTAAAAATGACAAAAAATAAAACCCTACACCTATGCAACGATGCAACATATAAGGATAGGGAAAAAAGAAGGATTGTGAAAGTGTTTAATTGCTGAAAATGAAGTAAAGTCTGATCTTTTGGTTGTGCATGTCATATAGGATGATAATCATTTAAGTTTTAAGAGGCTAGTAGCACGAGGTAACTTGATGCTAGTCTTTAGCAACGCAGCAACAACGAATAGATTGAAAATCATTGAAGGGCTGAATTTACACTCCACTTTGCTGATTTGTTTTAGAATAAAATGTTTGTGCACAATAAGCATACACTTTTGCACTTTGTATGCCATATGTTATAATCTCCTGGATGCATAGCACTTGTATGCTGAACATTGGCCAACACTGAGAGTGTGAGGAAGTCCTTTGCTATAGGCTAGACGAGCGGTTCCTTGGGATAAGTTCAGTGAGGAAATATAAACTCCTGGATCGTTCAATAAATCAAAGAGTGGACTATGTTGGAGAGCTGTAATGAGGCTGCAATGTTTCAACCAAGGGGTTGCATCTTGTGTATGCGATACGAGGTATTATACGTGTATGTTATGGGATCTCCCTCAGAGGAGAAGGGAATGTAAACATTGGACTGTGTCCTATTACAAACGCAAAATTGATATTAGAGTTTAGTGTAGTGTGAGCCTTAGATGCTCCTAGCCGCGAGGCCGTGTGGAGTGTCCTGTGTGTCTCAAAGGTCTAGCTAGTGCTAGAGAGCCAATGTCGGGCCCATTTCAGGTCCTGACAGACACTATGTTTACTTTACATGATGTGCACCATGTTTCAAAAGTCTGCTTTTGGTTGAGATGGTTGGATGATGTAGGTTATGTTGTATCTTTTGGTGATTTCTCATGGAAGCTTACACATGGGAATCTTGTCTTGGTACAAAGTACCAAGTCTGACACTCTTTATCCCCTTAGTTGTATGTAGGTCTATTGACTATGTTTTGGTAGTTGCTACCGTATCACATGTATCATTATGGCATCATCACCTTGGGCAAATGTTATTAAAGATAATGAAAATGCTTACCTATTTGCAGTATCCTCCATCCCTTGACTATAAGTGTTTTGATTCTTTTGATCATTTTCTTTATGGTAGGTAGACTTGTAACTCACATAAGAAATCTCGTATTATGCACACAAGTGATCATTTTCCTCTTATTCATTCTGAAATTTGTAGACCTATGCCCTACAAGTCATTAGGTAGTGTGAAGTATTTCATTACTTTCATTGATGATTACTCACATAAGGCCTAGGCATATTCCATAAAGCAAAAATCAAAAATCTTGGCTACCTTTCAGCATTGGCTTAATTTTTTTGAGAACCGATCTATGTATAGGTGGAAATACCTACGATCTGACAATAGGAATCAATATGTATCTAAAGCCTTTGGGCAGTTTTGTGATGAGGGGGGTATTAAGCATTAGTTGACTGCCTCATACATCCTACCCAAGAATAGTATGACTGAGCGCATAAATATGAAGATTTAGGAGTGAGTTCATAGTATGCTTAGCTAAGCAGGCTTATCGTAACAATTTTGGGTTGAGGTACTTACTATCTTCATACGTTTGATTAATTCGTATTGCTCTTGACTATCAAGTTGTTGCAGAGGAGGCATGGTTTTGAAACCCAATCTTATGCTCATTTGTGTGTCTTTGGTTGTGAGGCTCTTGGCTATGTTCTCGAGGACAAGTCTAATAAGCTGGATACTAAGTCCATGAAATGCATCTTTCTTGGTTATGGGGATGGAAGTGAGTTGGGCTATTGCCTATGGGATCCATAGGCTCGGAAGGTCATTTGTAGCCATGATTTTATTTTCCATAAGGAGAAAATGCATACCTTTGGAGACCCCAAGCTAGCCTATAAGGCTAGATTGGTTGCCAAAGGTTTTAAGTAGGAGCATGGTGTTGAGTTCGATGAATTCTTCTCTCTTTTCATAAAGATGACAATCCTACGCTTGGTATTGGCTTTGGTTGCATGGCTAGATCTAGACCTCTATCAAATGAATGTCAAGACGGCTTTCTTACATGGAGATTGTATGATGAAATTTATATGTAGCACCCTAAGGGCTTTGAGGAAAAATGCAGGGAACACCTAGTATGCAACTTGAGAAAGAGCCTTTATGGCCTTAAGCAAGCACTTAGGGAATGGTACCACAAGTTTGATGCTTCATGCATTCATATGGATATACTTATAGTGATACGAATCCATGTTTATATATGAAAAAGGACTCCTGTGATAACAACCTTACGATTTTGGTACTCTATGTGGATGATATGCTGATTGCTGTGAGTGCTCATGGTAAGTTGGATGCCTTGAAAGGTCGCCTCAAGAGAAGAGCTTTGAGATAAAGGACATGGAACATGCCTTGCATATTCCTTGAATACGCATCACACATGATTGCTCTAGGGGGCTGTTTACTTATCGTAGAAGTGCATAAGAGCATCCTTGAGCGGTTTCATATGTAAAGATAATAAGCCTATTGGATGTCCTTTACCTTTTCATGTGAAGGTTAGTTAGGTTGATTGCTTGTAGTCTGATGAGCAGAAGGCCGAGATGGCCAAGTTTCCTTATGCATCCGCAGTAGGTAATTTGATGTATGCCATGATAGCCAGTCATCCTAACATAGCATTATAGTGGGAGTTGTGGCATGCTACATGGCTACACTTGGCAGACAACATTGGGATGCTATGAAGGATATCATGAGGTGCCTTAAGGGCACTATATATATGTGCATATGTTATGGTGGCCAAGATATAGGAGTTATGGGATATACGAACTCTTATTATACAAGACATGTAGATAGTAGGAAGTCCACCACCTCTGGCTATGTTTTCACCTTTACTGGAGGTGATGGTTCTTGGATATTAAGGGTGTATAAATGCATGGTGATGTCCACTACATAGGTAGAGTATGTTGTAACCATTGACATTTGCAAGGAGGATCTATGGTTAGGCTATCGTCTGGTGGTAGATCTTGATATTACTGATGTGGTTAGGCTTTGTGGTTAGGCCACCATCTAGTGGTAGACCTTGATATTATTGATGTGGTTAAGCTTTGTGGTTAGGCCATTTGGTGGTAAACCTTGATATTATTGATGTGGTCCCTACACTACATTCGAATTCTATGAGTGATATTCAATTGACCAAGAATCCAGTCTTCCATGTGAAGACAAAGCATATTGAGATGTTTTACCACTTTATTTGAGAGGTCCTTAAGGACAAGTCCACTGAGGTTGCAATTGACCAAAATCCTATAGATTTACTCATTAAAAGTCTCTTAGCGGAGTATTTTTCCTTCCTTAGGAAACTAGTAGGCATTGGATGAGATGATGTCTTTCCTCATCCTATTGTACTTTATGTATGATTGTCCTTTGCCACTTTTTTCTTGCTCTCTCACTAGGGACACATTCGCCTGGAGTGGGAGGTTGTTGGGGGTAAAGGCACATGTGCCTTGCTATTTGTTAACCCCAAGTCGAGATGGTGGAAAATGAAGGAAAAAGAGGAAAAAGCATGGAAGAAGAGAAAAGACATGCGGGCAACCTCTAGAGGCTAAGTCGAGACCAAAGGTGCAATTTTAAATGAAAGGCGTCTCAAAAAACTTGGAAAACTCTTGTAAAAGAGCGTCAGGCTCCCTCCTGTGCCAATTGTAAAATATTAGACTGGCATAGGCTAGAGGTGTAAGGCTAGAAGATGAAATTTGAAAAAAGACCTTGCCACAATGGTCGGTCATGTAAAAAAGAGGACGGGTGCCCATGGGATTTTAGGGTTTGTATATAAAGTTCAAAAAGTGAATGGAAGCTCATTCCTTGGTGTGTGGCCAACAAGAGCTCTCTTCTTCTTCTCTTCTTCTTGCTTGTGTGTGCTCGAGAGAGGGAGTGTAAGAGTGTGAGGGAGTGAGTGTGTGGGAGTGAGGGATCAAGAGGGTGAAGCTCTTCACCATCTCCTCTTCTCTTCTTCTTCTCTTCTCTTCTCTTGCGCACGCGGCTATGGAGGATGGAGCTTGGAGATGGAGGAGTCTTGAGGATGCTTGACCTAGCATCAAGAATCGTGGAGCTACCGAGGTATGCAAGGGAGGAGGCTACTCACGTCGGCATCAAGGTAAGCTCACGACATTTGTAGGATCGACAGCGCATCGGCTAGATGAGAGATAGCCATTAGAGCTCACTTGAAACACTTGAAGCAATAAGCGGTCCGTGGGTCTTGGCAGTTGAGCGTGAGCTCCCACTACATTTTGGTTCCGTTGCTGGGACCACGGATTCAAGCTTGAGCACTTGCACGCCTCATATCAAGCATCAAAGTAGGGGATTCATCCTCGAAATGGAGCTTGAGATAGGTAGGAAGTTTGGGTGTTTTTGATCTTCAAAACAAGTAAGTATTTTGGGATATTTTGGTTGTTTGATGATTGGAAAACATGGAGAATCTATTTCAGTTTTTTGCCTTAGGATTTTGTTGCATTTAGCGTAGGTTAGAATTAGGAAATCGAACCGGGAAAGGGTAGGGTTTACTGTTTCAAAACAGGGCAAAACAGGGCAAAAATCGTGCAAAAATGGGTAAAATGCTCGCTAGTGATACCTAAGATTGGCAAGTGAGTGATTGGGGGAAACAACACCACACTTCGGAAGGGGTATAAGAGCCAGGAGACCAAGGGAGAGCTCATTTGTGCCATTTCAGTGAGAGAGAGAGAGAGAGAGATAGAGAGCTCCAGCCCACATCGATTCGATCGCATCACCGATGCACTTATCGGCCCGTTCAGATATATGAATCTCTCCCTCTACTCCCCTAGATAGGATCTGGAAGTGCATGGCCATGGTGCTTGTCTGCATCTGGTTAATCGATCAAATTTGTGTTTGCAATGTTTATGCGCGCCGCACTCGGCCAGTTCGAGTGGCCTTTTTTGGGCCAAGTCCCAGAATCGGCCCTCGGCCCCGGTCACCCGGCCCACTCGGCCAAACCCTAGTCAGCCCTCGGAAGCCCTCGAACCGTCCGAGAAAAACCTTCCGAGTCAACCTATTCGGCTCGTCTGAATCAAAAATTTTTGCCACGTGGCACATTTGGCCTCAGCCCGTTCGAACGACCCGTCTGAGCCTCAAATTTGGCGCTCAGCCACGTCCCACATTCGGCCCTCTGCCCAAGTGCCTCTGTCCGTCCGAATCACCTTGTCCGAATCTGCCATTCGGCCATCCGAATCAAAACTATCCGAGTCTAACCCTGAAATTCGGCCCTCGGCCCTGTGTCTCGGCTCGTCCGAGTGACATACTCGGACCTTGCAATTCGGACCAGTTGGTCCGAGTGCAACTTTTTATCAAATTTTTCAAAAATTTGACATGACCCGGCAAATATGCAGCAACGCAAACTGTCGAAACCCTTCGGGCGCTCAAAACTTGATTCATGCACACGTAATAGGAAAAAGTCGTAGCGCGTAACCGCTTAGCAGCTAGAAGTGAACAGTTGCGAGACCCAAGGACTTAGGCACGAACCGCTGAGCTGTAAAACCTAATTGACCGAAAATAAACAAGGCGACATATGAGAAAATCCTAAACCCTGACAAGACGGCCGGAAAATTGATCTACAAGTCTATCAGGCCCGAAACAAGCGAGAGTGCATAAGACGCTGAGGAATTGCTTGCTACACTCAAACTGAATTTCCGCACTTGAAGTATACTTAAGAAAGCTGAAAGCCTGATTGAGCACAAGTGCACGAGAAACGACACACGCACTGAGTGATCATAAATTGAGGTTTGTATTCAATAACTAAAGGAACTCACTCAGATAAACCACTCAAGGAACCCACCAATAGGAGAAGACCCAAGACATAGACAAACCATCAAAGCGGAGATTAGGACCAAGCAAGGGGCCCTAACGATGTGGATTTAACAAGTCTACCGACGAACCTGATCGACAGCGTGGTGGAGCAAGACAACTCGACAATGGCAGAGGAAAGCTCAGACTGCTGGTCTAATGAGGAACTCGATTTGAACGTCTTCCCAGATGCTATTCAGCCAGCTAATAAGCAGTTATGACGCACACGCCCAGTATGAGCACCGCGGTAGGATAGCAAATGCTATCATCGCAGATCTAGAAGAGGAGAGAAAGCTAGCCCGCAAAGCATTGCAAAGCATGGTTGAATACAATAGGGATCAGCAGGCTAGAAGCCAAAGGCAAAGTACGGAGTTGCGCGAGGTGCAGCAAGTATTGAACTTAGCAGGTAGGAACCGAACAGATCACGAGAGAGCCCTGGAGGGGGACTTGACGTTGACCGAGCTTCTCATGAAGCAACTGCTAGATAACACGGCTGCAGAACAAAGTGCCGCGACACTAGCGACATCGCTGCTCGTAGGACTAGGGGCGAACCAAGGCTCAAAGAGCCAATCCAAAATACCGATCATTGCCAAGCAACTGGACAAGTACCAACCCCATGATGACCCATACAGCTTTGTTGAGCAGTTTGAGCAAGTCTGCGAAGCCAACGGCCTCAATGACCTAACTCAATGCTCGCAAGCATTCGGGCTTTGCCTAGGCGGCAAGGGTAGGATGTAGTATACGAGCCTAGATGCTATAGAGCGAGCCAACTTCAATGGCCTCAAGGATCTCTTCATCAAGAGATTCACCGAGCCCGAATACTCCGATAACCTACTAGTACGCTTGATGAATGTCAAGCAAAAAGAAAAGGAGGACATCCGCGACTACGTAACCCATGTGAGGAGTCTCTTCAAGAGAATCCCTCTGGGCGAGCAACCGACTGAAAGAGCACTTTCGACTATATTTATAAGCGGAATTCGAGACGAGGAGCTATATAAGGCTTTGGCAGGCAATTCAAGCTTGCAGCGAGACGCGGTAGCTAGAGTGTTTGAGGAAGCCATCAGAGTCGATGATCAGTTGAAAGAGCGGAGCTCCAGGAGCTCGAATGTAGAGGAGACCAACTCCCGAGGTTCAGAGAGAGCGTCAGCCTCTAGTGAGCGATCAATCCCATGATCCCAAGATAAGGGGAAGGCCACCGAGACAGACCAAGGCTTGGCTGATGTCAAGATGGAATTAGCCAAGTTGCAAGACATGTTGAGACGACCAACGCGCCCACACGTCCAATGCATATACTATGGCGAAAACCACTTACCAGTCGAGTGTTAAGACCCTAGGTCAAGACCTTGTGCTAACTGCGGTAGGTTTGGCCATGATGTTGCGCAATGCAGATTACCAAGAAGACTTCCGTACTCGCAACCCTACGGCCAGCCTTACCTAACAAACAGGCCGCAGCCATTCCTTGGAAGGGGATCCCCATTGGCCCTTCCCGCGCATAACGATATGAAGCCAGTTGTTCCTAGGATGGAAATAAATCCTACATGCATCCCTAGACCGCCTGGTCCTTACGTAACCCATCCATCGAGCGATGCTCCAGCCCACTACGTGGAAGACCAAGTGAGGAAGAAACTTACGTATACCCTTACGTCTCACATGACAACGAGGGCAACGCTGTCCTCATGGACTATCGACCCGTGCCGGTGATGGTGTTAGGAAGAGGACGAGGTAGAGGCCTAGGAGGGCAGATGCAGGATCCAGTCATCTGTTGGACTTGTGGTCACCCCAGTCATGTCTCATCACGTTGCCCTGAAAGAGAGCAGCAAAACAGAGACAAGGCTGACCAAAGGTGTGCAGAGTGCGGAATCACCCATCTCTTCGTAGATTGCCCAAAGTGAAAGCCATCTTCTAGCTTAGCCAACATACCATCTGTCCCATTGGGACTGTTTGGTGTCGAAAACCTTGATGGGAAGGCCACATCTATCCCATTGCAGGTCATGACCCGAGCCCAAACGAAGCAGGCCGGCATCTCTCTGCCAGGATCTAGCAATCTTGACGCAGCCTTGATAGGGAAGAAAAACCACAGGCAGAAAAAAAAGAGATCGAAAGCTAAAGTCGCACTAAAAATCGAGAGTGCTACGACTTTGCCTGCTAGAAAGAAGGTTTCAAACGCAGAGGTAAAGACTTCAGCCCCTAAGACGGCCGAAAAGGGAAGCGCTAAGGTAGGGGAATATCCGCATCCGAAGTAACAGTTAGAGGCCATAGAGAAGGTGAAGGAATGGATGAAGGAAGCTCAAGAGTAAGTCAGCAGGAGCAACCGCACCACAAGCAGTGCCACTAAAACCAAGCCTTGAGGCTACAGAGCCGCAGATCAATCACGGCCATTGTCCAAGACAATCCAGGTTAAGGGAGAGACGAGTATCCAAAGATCTCCTGACCACGCTAGTGACTATCCCTGTAACACTTAGCCTGGGAGATCTGCTTAGGCAGCATTCCACCCTATGGCAAGATCTTAAGCAGTGGGTCGAAGGGTCACAAGAGCAGGGCACGGCAGACCCTCAAGACCATGACGCAGAAACTCAAATACCGAGTTTGACGCTGCACTCTGTGCCTAAATCCTTGCACATCAATGCCTTCTGGGAAGGTTCTGAGATGCACGCAGTCTTACCGGTCCGAGCCCTAGGCGACACAACAAGAAAGGGAATCGTAGACACGGGAGCTGGGGTTAGTGTGCTTAGCCACACAGTGCTTCAAACTTGGGGAAACTTGCCTGTCGAAACTGCTAGGTTTAATGTCACACTAGCAAACGGTATGAGAATGAAGCCGTTCGGGGTACTTAAGAATTGGCCAGTGAAGATTGCAGGCGTCCATTTCTCTGTCGACTTTATAGTCATGAAGGGAGTGGACTACGATATCCTATTAGGCTGACCCTGGATGCGCAACGCTAGAGTCATCGAAGATTGGAGTAACGGCTTGATCTTCCTTGGCAACAGAACAGAGGTCGTAAGGATAGAGATGGATACTTGGAAGACCTCACAGGTCGACCTAGACACCATCTCTGCTATGCTCAAGGGTAACACTCAGGTCAAGGAGTCCTATGGGCCCTTGACCAAGTATATCCCATGCCCAGAGGATGAGTGGGATTGGATGCACGTTCTTGCTGCAATCGACCTGCCATTCTCAGACCATGAGGTGTATGAGCAAACCATGAAAACGATCGGCAAGCCTAGCAATACACTCGCCGTACCAGTCTACATGATGGCAGGAACCCTTCGAGGAAAGCCTAAGCCTGTTAACTTCCAAGTCCCAACTAACAGAAGGGAACTCCAGGAGATGCTTGAATATTTGACAGACAAGCTAGCTGGCAATTCAGTTGCAAACTTCAAACCATTACAGGATCTCTTAGGTGAATCAAAGTGGCAATGGACCAGAGTGCATGACCTAAACCTCATGTATAACTGGGCCCTAATCCCTGACCAACGACAAGAGGTGTACCGAGCCCTAGGAGATGACAAGCAATTTGATGAAGGGGATTCTAACGACAAATTCGAAGACTGCCAATCCTTTAGTGATGGAACTGAGGGTGAAGTAGATACCGTAGAATACGACACTGAAGGACAAGAAATAGAGCAAATACGAGCAAACTCCAAGCCGCAAAAAAGAAATATCTTTAGGATAGAGCGAGGGGTCATGCGTAGGGAATGTGACCGCGCCTGGTTGGAACACGTAGGAGCCATAGACCTTGAACAAGCAGGCGTAGCCCAGTCGAGGACGACACTAGTCCTTAGAACGGAATCTCCATCTGAACTACGTCCACCAGGGGAGACTACCTCTTCTAGCGAAGACGGGGAGTTTGACTCTGAGTCGGAGGTTAGTTCGGACAATGATCCAGAAATCCCTAGGCCGCCCACGGTTAGACGCACGAAGGGGGACCTACCCATCCACCTGAGGCACAGACAGATAAGGCAGAAAAAGGTAAAACAACCCAAGGATATGCGAACAGAAGAATAGCGGAAACCGCAGAGCGCTTCACAATTCAAAAAACGGGATAGGGTAGTAGTTCTGTTAGGTGCCAAATGTCAAGGACAAACCAACGAACCGATTGAGGGACCAACCAAGGTCAAGGAGGTGAATCTGGCCCAGGAAGGGGAAACACCCCGACCGGTCTTCATTGCCGACGACTTGACTGAGGAAGAAGAAACTAGTCTTGTCGCTCTCTTGCAGGAGTACATAGACGTATTCGCCTGGTCCTTGGAAGAGCTTAAGGGGGTAGACCCGAGTGTCATGACTCACAACATACCCATGACGTTAGACGCAAAGCCGGTCAAGTAGCGACCGTACCCTATGAATCCAAAACACACTCATGATGTCAAAGAGAAAATTGACAAGCTGATGAGAGCGGGATTCATTTACGAAATTGAGCACACAGACTGGGTATCATCCATAGTCATCGTAATGAAAAAGAATGGAAAAATATGAGTGTGTGTCAATTACAAGAAGGCGAACGCTGCTACGAAGAGGGACAACTATCCATTGCCGTACACCGAGCACATGCTTGAGAGGGTGGCAGGCAAGGAAGCCTACAGTTTTTTGGACGGCTTCTCAAGGTACAACCAGATGCAAGTGCATCCTATGGACAAGCACAAGACCGCCTTTGCCATTGAGTGGGGCGTCTTTGCTTACATAGTCATGCCCTTTGAGTTGACTAACGCCCCTACCACTTTCCAACGCCTCATATGCACCATCTTTAAGGACATGCTTCGTAAGGAGTTAAAAGTCTTTGTTGATGACCTGTGTGTCCATTCGACCTGGATCAAACACTTAGACAAACTCCGCGCAGTATTGGAATGATGTCACTTATATCGTCTCTCCTTGAACCCCTTAAAGTGCCAGTTTTGGGTAAAGCACGGATGTATCTTAGGGCACGTGGTGTCAAAGAACGGCATTGCCACTGACTTCTCGAAAGTCAGGGTTGTTGTTGACCTTCCACCCCCAATTAATTACAAGGGAGTTCAATGCTTCTTAGGCCATACGAGGTACTATCGGCGGTTTATATTGAATTATGCGTTGATCGCAAGACCATTGTACAAGCTATTGATTGTCTTCGAGTGGACCGAAGCATGCCAACGAGCGTACGAAGAATTGAAAAAGGCTCTAACCACGGCACCAATTCTACGAGCCCCATATTGGACCATTATCTTCCACATGCACATCGATGCTTTTAAGTTTGTCGTGGGGGTAGTGTTATGCCAACCTGATGAGCACAACTTAGATTATCTAGTGAGCTTTGCTAGTAGACAACTCACTGAGACAGAAATGAACTACTCAACAACAGAAAGAGAGGGATTAGCCATGGTGTTCGTTGTGAAGAAATTCCGGCATTACCTATTGGCCATGCCCTTCATCTTTTTCGTGGACCATCAAGCCCTACTCTATCTAGTAAATAATCCTTGTGCTACAGGACGCATAGCTTGATGGCTCCTTCTGCTCTTGGAATTCGATTTCTCCATGGTTGTGCAGAAAGAAAAACATCACTACATGGCTGACCATATGTCACGCATTCCCATGGGAGAAGCTGCCGGACAAGGCATCATTGATGAATTACCCGACGCCCATCTATTCCACCTGTCCAGTGAAAGAGATTTATTAAAGGCTGATCTAACGCCATATTGGGCGGACGACATAGTCCAAGTGCTTGAGCACGGACTACCTGAGCGACCAATAAAAAAAGCCCGACTTAGGCGCTTGATCTTTAAGATCCAGCCCTATCAGCTGGTTGCAGGCCAACTCTATAGGTTGGGCCAAGACGGATTGCTGTGTAGATGCGTATGTGAGCATGAGATGCACGATGTGCTCTCGGAGGCACACATCGGCATTGCGGGAGGACACTTTAGCGGAGACACGACAGCACGGAAGGTGCTACAGTCTCAATTATGGTGGCCCATACTTTTCTGCGATGCCACGCGATTCGTCAAGCATTGTGACGAGTGCCAGTGGACAAAAGTCCCGATTCGCAAGGATCAGATGGAGTTGACCCCAATTATTGCTCGACAACCCTTTGAAAAATGGGGAATCGACTTCATAGGACCCATCAATCCTGCGGCGCAGTACTCACAAGCCAAGTATATCATTGTAGCCACGGATTGCCTCACAAAATGGGCAGAGGCAAGAGCCACACATAAAAACAACGCTAGGACGACTGCCAAGTTCTTATGGGAGCAAGTGATCTCGCGATTCAGCTGCCCCATCGAACTGGTCAGTGACCAAGGCACGCACTTCATCAACGAAGTGATAGCGCATCTCCTGTCCTTCTTTCTCATTATCCATCGCAAATCGCCATACTACCCTCAGGCGAACGGTCAGGTAGAATCCACGAATAAGGTTCTCGTCAATGTCCTGACCAAAGTAGTCTCAGCATCACGTAGCGACTGGGACAACAAACTTATGGTGGTTTTGTGGGCTTACTGTACAGCTTATAAAACGGCTATCGGTTAAACCCCATTCAGGCTAACCTATGGAACAGAAGCAATTCTACCCTTAGAATTCTTTGTTCCTAATCTAAGAATAGCCCTTCAAGAACGATGGGAAGGGAAGGAGGCACGGATGCAACGCCTGGTCGAGCTTAAATGCCTATCAGAGACCCGCCTTCTAACCACCCGTGCACTTATATGTGAGAAGGCCCGTCACAAGAGTTGGTTTGACAAGCATGTCAAACAGCGCAACTTTGAACAGGGCGACTTAGTGCTCCTCTACTCTATTAAGGGACATAAACAGAAAATGAAATTTCGAGGCCTTGGACCCTTCAAAGTTCGTGCGATCAGCCGCACAAGCAATGTCAAACTCGAAACCTTAGACGGTGAGGGAATAGGCTTCTTTAATGGCAGTCGTGTCAAGAAGTACTACCCTCCCACCCATCCTTTGCATAAGCCCCCGATGTTAGAACCGCCTGTCAAAGTACGAGTGGCCACAATCACTAAGATTGATGACGAGGATGAGGAAGCCGTAGAGCCCGCATACCTCCTTATAAAGGTCACCGCAAAACAAACCTATGCTTTCAAAGCTCTTATCGATGAGGGAGCAGACTTCAATGTCCTAACTCAGGATCATTGGACCAAACTTGGCAGCCCGCCACTTCAGCCCACGAATGCTAAATTAAGTCCCTATGGGACCCCTTCCTACGCACTCCTCGGCAAGTGCAAAGTAGCCATTTCTATCGAGTTTGAGACTATCGCAATGATTTTTTACGTGTTTCTAAATGCTAAAGCCGCAGGCACGGAGTCGCTGCTAGGGCGCACTTTCAAAAAGCAGACTCACTGCAATGTTGATTATGAGTCGCAGCGCATCCACCTTGCAATAGGCAACGTTCGCATTGTCACAACTTTCAGCAAGGGCTGCGCAACTTCATCACCGTCCGCAAAGCCACCGATAGAATTCTTCATGACCAAATCTACGAAGGGGGGTAGTGCGCGGCCGCCACCTCCCAAAATTCACGAATCACAGCCCATAGTAGCAAAACATCAGGCTCAACAGCCTAGATTTCAATGGAAGCCCAAACAGTTGCAACCACCGCCTAGGAGTTGACACTCCTATCCTCGTAGGACAAAAAACTCTAACCCTAGGAGGCCAAGACGCAGTCACAAAAAGCGTCGCATGATCAAGCAACGATGGGTCCCTAAAGCTCTCTTACGTGCACAAGGCTACTACGAGGGAAATACATGGCTGTGGATCCCTAAGGCCCACACGGCCAAAGGCACCATTCATACACCGCCCTCAAGCTTGATTAAACCACGTCCCATAAACCCTCAAAACCACAAGCCACAGTGCTCTCCTGAACCACAACCATCTGCCTCATCCACGCCTAGGCCCACGCGAGTCCCACAAGCCTACCGGCCCAAACCGCAGGCTCTGTCACAAGAGTTCTCACCCGCCAAAGTCAACCCGCAATCTGAATGTAGCAGCCCGCCGTCCGTCGTGGCTGCTCCTAATCCACTCAACATCCAAGCGGCTCAACCACAAAATCACGAACCCTCCCCACCGCCCATCTTCGTTGTCAAAAGTTCTTGTTCTGTCAAACCTCAACCACCTATCGGCCTTACGCCCTCTTATGAACGAAAATCCTTTTTAGCACTAGCCGTTGACCTCGCTGAGAACACCGAGGATGACGTGGTAGATTGTATTAAAAGACTAGATGACACTTTCGTGTCACTCGTGCTAAGCTACGACCGCTTGGACTTAGGTCTATTAGAAGAACCCTTTGCAACTGAAATACAGAATATGCCTTGCTCTTGGGAAACCTTTGAATTCGCATTCGCAAAAGCTTCTCACTCCACTGGCCGAGTTACTTAATAGCAAAATCTCCAAGGAGCAAGCCATCAAACAGCGCCTTATCACATCATACGATTCACGAACCACTTTTGCTATCACTGACCAAGAAATCATGGAGTTATCACACCTCGCTGATACTGGATCACCTTTCTTGAGGCAGTGGTATGCTCTTAGGTTGCAACGGGAAGTTGAAGGATGTCGCATAATGACCAACACTAAGCAACGCTACGCCATCAAAACAGCAGAGTATGATCGTCGCATCCACCTCGTATAGAGTGTTAAACACTCTTTGGGGCCGACCCATGGAAGAACACCTCAAAGGACATCCCTACCTCGATCGCTTGTTGACCGAGGAAGAGCTACACATTGCTAGCCCTGTCGACTTTGGTGACTTCCTCACAGATGTTCTCACATACATCATGCACGTGGGAATTCGACCCTTTGATTTGGACCGTGCAGCTCAATTGGAATACAATCCAGATTTCTATACTTGGCTCATTCACAAGTAACTCATACCCCAACATGCCGAAAGCCCTTGACCTTTTGACCCTCAATCCTAGGAATGATTCTTCTCAAGATGGAAGGGGAGGGGGTAAGGTGAAATGAATCTGATGAGAAATGAATCAAAGGGGATAAATCAAAGTAAAATCAGTGAAAAGTATAAACATGTATTATGAAAAAACAGAGGGGGTAGGAAAATGGGCATGAAAACTTTAAAGTAAAGGGCAAAAAGTCCAAGTCTCAAAAAAAAAAAATCTACATTGCTTCTTAATGAGTTCATTCAAAAAGCATAGAGTTTTTCTTTTCTAGCAATCAGCGAATTAATATGTGAAAAGTACTAATGAAAGTTACGATTTATGGCAGGAGCATAAAATATCGCAGTAAGACCGCGCCCATCGACTCCCATTCACAGACGAGGAAAGGAAGCAATACCGCATCCATCTAGAGAACCGCGCCTTCAGCCAGCTCAAATTTCGAACCATCCACAACATAGAAGTTGTGGTGGCCAAGGAGGAAGCAGCCAGGAGGGTGGTTGAACAATGCAACCTCATGAAGTACCTTGAAAAGTTCTTGTAGGAGCCAGACCACCTGAAGTGCATGGAGTTCCTCAGAACGTACAACCCAGATCAAGAATGTGGTACTGTGACGATAGGCAGAGGAGAAGATACAAAGCAGGTACACGTCCGCTTAGACCCAACCTTGGTGGAGAAGTCTTTGGGGTTGGTACCAAAGACGGAGAGGAAACAAAAAAGGTATGTTTATGCCATGCTTGAAATGAAGAAGGAATAGGTGCTCACGAATGACGGCATAAGCATCCAAGACATCCCCGACACAGAAGCCAGGATGCAAGCCAAGCTGATACATGTGCTCTTCTCCAGCCAGCGCTACAATTCATTGATGCATCGAATCAGCGTACCTGTGCTGGAGAATGTAGCAACCCATACCCTAGACGAAGTAGATTAGAACGGGTACGTGTGAAAAACGATTGACTAGGCAGCCAAAGCATTGGCCCTAGGAAGTGTACCAGCAGGAGGAGAATCTCCAGCCTCTAAAGCCACAGAAAGAAAGAAAGCCTCCTCCAAAGCCTCCTTCATCGAGTATGGAGATGTCTTGATTGCGCTCATCCAGGAGGCAATGAAGGGAGCACAGGACACAGAAGAAGGAGAAGGAGAAACACCAGAAAGGTCACCTCCTCACCAGGACAAGGATAGGTCCACCGATAGAACTGAGACGGAGGAAGAAGGGGAAGGACAGACAAGCAAAAAGACAACCAAGAAGCCCAAGAAGAAGACAACGCAGAGAAAGAAGAAGGATGACGAAGGCTGAAAGAAGGAGAGAGAAGACTTGGAAAGGGCAAAGAAAGAGTCCCTAAAAGAGGCCAAGGAGAGAGAGAGGACGAAGAGACAGGAGGAAGAGAAGGAAAAAAAAGAATTACAGAAAGCAAATAATGCATCGAAACAAGAAGCAGAGGAGAAAAAAAGAAAGGAAAAAGAAGAAAAAGAGAAAAAGAAGGAAGAGCAAAGAAAGGCGGAGGAGGAACGGAGAAGAAAGGCGGATGAGGAAGAGAAAGAACTAAGAAGGAAGGAGGAAGAGGACTGGCTGAAGCCACACGTCGGTCCATCAAGCAACAAAGTCGAGCGGATGAATTGGAGAATTGGAGCCCACAGAGAGAAGAAAGACCGGGGTCTAGCACACAGGTGCCGGAGATTGTGCCACCTGCAGTCATGGAGGGCAAGGGCAAGGCCCCAATTCATCCAATTCCTACCTTCCTGGTGCCTTCCACTGAACCCACCACCATCCTCTAACATCCCGACCATTGCCGATATGTCAAATTTCGTGGCGTGGATGCAATATTTCATCAACAAAGAGATAACCCATGGACAGAGCATAAGAATCACGGCCATAGGACAAAAGAGGCCAGCTACTGATGCGGAATCCAAGCAAGAGCCCAAAAGGCAGAAGGTAGAAGCCTCAACCTCACCCATCCACACAACGATGACACCATCGGCTAACTACGACGAGTACGTCGCCGAGCTGCTCTCCCAATTGGAGAAAGCCAAGGAGGAATGCAAGATAGCCATGGCTGAGTTGGCAGCTGAGAAGGAATCAGTGGCCACCTTCCAGCTGGATAAAACGAGAATAATAGCCATTCAGCAAAGGGTGATCGCAAATCTCAAACAAGAAATGAAGGCTAAGGATGATAGGAAGGAGCATTGGAGACAGCAGCTTGAAAACGAGACACGGGAGCTAGTGAAAATGCAAAGAGAGCACAAGCTCCTGATAGTGCAATACCAAGAGCTCGCTACGAAATCTGCTCAGGTTGATGCCCTTGTGGCTGAGCTGAATGCTAGAGATGAGGAGAGAAAACAAGACATAAAGGAGCAACAAGAGGAGATCGAGCGCCTGACAGATCAACTAAACTTTGAAAAAGAAAAGCAAGAGAGGCTGGTCAGGGAGTTGGAAGATCACGAGCAAAAACTCATGATACTAACCCTAAAGCAAGGCGAAAGCATGGAAGAAATGAACAAAAGAGCAGAGGAGTGGGTTGTGCACAATGAAAAGAGAGTGAAGACACTGGCACGGCGCCTTGCTCTGGTAGAGAAGGAGAAAATCATTGCAGAGAGCAAGGCAGAAGCCGCCCAAGTGGCCTTCGGCACTCAACAGAGAGCCTTCCTCGACACCATCCTGGACACCACCCGCTCAGCGCAAGGAGTCATTGGAGGTGACGCAAAGAAAGCTCAGCATCACACGCAGAGCCTTGCATGCTGGACTGCAGATGCCACCCCTACCTGCGAAGGTTAGGTTGAGCTTGGGGACGAGCAACGGAAATATCTATTGCTGGCCGGCCTAACCCCCCAGGAAATCGACGCCCTCGGATTCGAAGAGAAAGCACCACAGGGAGAACGGCAAGGGAAGGAAGCAGAAATTGAAATTGACATGAACCAATCCAAGGAGAATGTAGTCCCACAACCCCCCTCGCCACAATCTCAAGAGCCACCACAAGAGGACCCATCTGCGGAAAGAAAAGCCGCATCTAGGAAAAGACGTAGAAAGCTAGTAGAGAAAGCCAGGAAACAAATGAGAGCCAAACCAGCCGTGCTGCCATCCGTACCCCTCCTACCTTGCCATGATGATATCCCCGCGGGATTCCACACAGAACTGGTGCTGCGGGAGATACAGAAACAAGGAAAGGATCCATTTACCTTTAGTTTTCTCCTACCCAACAGTCTGCGGAGGGTCTTGCTGCTCAAGGTGATGGATAAGGTAATCGCGATCGGTGGTCGGTTGGGGCAAAGATGGCTAGAAGAGCAAGAAAAAACCCTGACCTCTTGGGACACAGAAGCGGCTGATTACTGGCAGAACAAAGTTTTTGAAGTCCCACACACTGTACAGGGCTACAAAAGCCAACCCCTGTGGAGGAGGCAAGTATGCGACATCAGTATGCTCGCCTAGATGGCGTTTTGTAACACCTTGCCATTCGAGCGGAATAACCCTACCTACATTGGATACCCTCAAAGGGTAGGGGTGGATTTTGATGCCACCCTCCATGGGCGGTACGACTTCCCTATTATTTATAACTCTAATGTAGTATCCTTGGAGCATGCCCTTCTCTTTACCTCCGAAAGCCTAGATGATTCTATGACACGCTTTCTTGCGGATTTCTCCTCATGCCCTGACCCCGCCTTTGTAACAACCTGTAATTGTCTTAGGTTACTTAAGCTACTCCTTAAGCAGGACCCGACTCCACAAGAACGCGACCTACCTCCCCTCTTCTTTGACCCTAACACTATTGACAACTGCGCCATGGCTCGTTTTATGATGAGGGCTAGTCTCCTCCCCTCTTTTTGCCTAGCCCTCCTAGAATATATGAATGACAGCCAATTCACTAGGTGCAATCACCCTTTCCTCTCCACCACTTCTCTTCATGTCCGCGTGAATCTAAAAGATTACATGCAAATTCACCAGTTTTTTAGCAAATCCATCCGACCCCCTTCCCCTCATTTAGATGAAGACAATTAGGCCTAGCTATCATTCCATAATTTATTTATTTTTTAAGAAAGAAAGAAGAATAACATGAAAGGAAAGGCACACAAGCACTCACTTGCAGAAGCACTTAAACACCACATAGAGCACTATCATTGCACCTAGAGGTTCTCAAGTTAGGCATGCCCGGTGGCTTCGGTCGGCCGGCTCCACTCCTAACCCCCTAGCCCTTTTTGCTTCCCCACTTCATGCTTAGAGCATATCAAGGGCAGGACATACCTAGGGAGCTAACACTCGCCTATGGTGACCTATCACCCTAAGCCACTTGCACCGCACCTCCCTTAACATAAATGGGGTCCTCAAGTGTAGGACATCACCCAGGCTTGCCTACGGTTAGACCCACCTCCCCATTCCACTAGTACGAGCACACTGCATTACAAATAGTAAGGTAGACACTTCCTTAGGAAGAGCACCGCACCTTTTCCTTTCAGGCATCACACAATCGGCAAACCACCAACTTCGGAGGCCCCTGTCAACCACTCGCTATCCATCCGGCTTCCCCGACAACCATCAGCTTCCACACGCAGCTGAATCTCCATGTGGCCCTTCCCTTTACACCATCATTTTCCAAGTGCCTACCACCCTACAACAACACAGAAGTGCCATGGGACTGGTACCCGTCTCAGAGGGGGGTAATGTTAATCCCAAGTCGAGATGGTGGAAAATGGCAGAAAATGAAGGAAAAAGTGAAAAAAGCATGGAAGAAGAGCAAAGACACGCAGGTGACCTCTAGAAGCTAAGCCGAGACCAAAGGCGCAATTTTAAATGAAAGGCGCCTCAAAAAACTTAGAAAACTCTTGTAAAAGAGCGCCAGGCTTCCTCCTCTGCCAATTGTAAAATATTAGACGGGCATAGGCTAGAGGCGTAAGGCTAGAAAAGGGAAATGGAAAAAAGACATTGCCACAATGGCCGGTCATGTAAAAAAGGGGATGGGTGCCCATGAGATTTTTGGGTTTGTATATAAAGTTCAAAAAGTGAATGGAAGCTCATTCCTTGGTGTGTGGCCAACAAGAGCTCTCTTCATCTTCTCTTCTTCTCTTCTTCTTGCTTGTGTGTGCTCTTGAGAGAGGGAGTGTGAGAGTGTGAGGAAGTGAGTGTGTGGGAGTAAGGGATCAAGAGGGTGAAGCTCTTCACCATCTCCTCTTCTCTTCTTCTTCTCTTCTCTTATCTTGCGCGCGCGGCTATGGAGGATGGAGCTTGGAGATGGAGGAGGCTTGAGGATGCTTGAGCTAGCATCAAAAATCGTGGAGCTACCGAGGTGTGCGAGGAGGAGGCTACTCACGTCGGCATCAAGGTAAGCTCACTATATTTGTAGGATCGATGGCGCGTCGGCTAGGTGAGAGATAGCCATTAGAGCTCGCTTGAAACGCTTGAAGCAATAAGCGGTCCGTGGGTCTTGGCGGTTAAGCGTGAGCTCCCACTATACTATTGTATCACCCATTCTCTATAGCCCTGCTCCACTTCTAGTTTTTTCTTCCTTTCCTCTTCCTCTTCCTTCGTCTGCATGTTCCTCCATATTGACTCCAGCATGCCTGACATGCCATCTAATTGCCTTTCCAGTCCGGCCACCTTCTCCTCTTGGGTCACTCTCCATTCTTGCCCTCTACTCTTCTTCCTCTCCTCCATTGTTGGGAAGCTGACATTCTCCCTTTCGTCCTCCATGTGGTTGGTGGTGATGTCTGCGTGGGAAAGCTGCGATGAGGTTGGCGCGGGGAAGCCGCATCTCGCCTGTGGTGGAAGTGGTCGTGCTACGGGGAAGCTGCGTCACGTCTTCAGACGGTGGAGTGTCCGAGTTGGGACGTCATGTCGTGTCTCGCCTGTGGTGGAAGTGGTCGTGCTACGGAAAAGCTACGTTACGTCTTCAGACAGTGGGGTGTCTGAGTTGGGGCGTCACGCCGGGGGCCAACATGCCAGGTTGGCGCGGGGAAGCTGCGTCTCGCCTGTAGTGGAAGTAGTCGTGCTACGAGGAAGCTGCGTCACATCTTCAGACGGTGGGGCATCCGAATTGGGGCGTCACGCCGGGGGCCGATATGCCGAGGCATCGGGACGTGGGGCGATACGACAGGGGTCAATGCAATGGGGAGGGACGCGACGTGGGGCATTGCGCTGTGGGTCATTACGACTTCGTTCTCTTCAGGGCATTGGATCTTCTCTCCTGCTTCCGTGTGAGCACTCCACTCCGAGCAAGTGTTGCTCTGATACCAAGTGTGATGAACCTACACTCGTTACGCACTCAACACGGCATAGAAAGATAACACGATATATGAGCTCAATGTATACTCTTGTATTATTCAATCCAAAAAGCGGGACAACATAGACACATCCCACGACTACACCCTCGTGACCCTGCACATAAGAGGGTTCACCATTGGGTATAGGGAATCACACGTAGTGTGGAAACAAGGCAGGGCTTTGAGTCACTACTACGCTCTATATAGGTGCATTCGGTAGCAACGGCATGGTATAGCTACAAAGACATTACATCCGGAGGGGGGGAGGGGGGGCGTTGAACACCTGGTGGAAGCATAAGGCTCGAGAGAAGGCCAGACGGAAGGGAGAGAGGCAAGCAGGCGATGCCCCACCCAATGGGAAGGGGCGTCACGGTTGCGGGTCCCGCAGCAATGCCGGGGCGCGAGGAAGGGACGTTGTGTATGTGGCGGGCCCACTACCCAGGCGAGGCGGCAGCGCACGTGCCCCACCGACAGGGTCACTATCCGGCTTGTCCAAGCATTGGGGGGGTGGGGGGGGAGTTGAACACGTGGTCGAAGCACAAGGCTTGAGAGAAGGGCGGACGGAAGGGAGATAGGCAAGCGGGTGATGCCCCACCCAATGGAAAGGGGCGTCACGGTTGCGGGTCCCGCAGCAGTGCCGAGGGGCGAGGAAGGGACGTTGTGTGTATGTGGCGGGCCCACTGCCCAAGCAAGGCGGCAGCGCACGTGCCCCATCGATAGGGTCACTGTCCGGCTTGTCCAAGCGGGGGGGGGGAGTTGAACACGTGGTGGAAGCACAAGGCTCGAGAGAAGGGCAGACGGAAGGGAGAGAGGCAAGCAGGTGATGCCCCACCCAATGGGAAGGGGCGTCACGGTTGCGGGTCCCGCAGCAGTACTAGAGGGCGAGGAAGTGACGTGTATGTGACGGGCCCACTGCCCAGGCGACTCGCGAGACGACAGCGCACGTGCCCCACCAACAGAGTCACTGTCCGACTTGTCCAAGCGTATGTGCCCCACCAGCTCATGTTCTGGAGCCCTACGAGGGGCGTGCTCCCGCGTGGCATCCCACGCTGGCATTGCGACCCCGTGACAGCGAGCAAGTCACCCCACAGTCACTCGAGAGTCAATAGTAGTTTCCCTCCCCCCATTCGTGAACTCCTCTTTTTATTTTTAATTTTTTATTGCCCCCTCCCCTTTTCAACCCCCCCTCGATATGCCTTCAAAAGATATATATATTTGTTGAGAGAGAAAGAGGAAGATGATGATAATGATGATGAGAAGAAGAGCAATTTTTACGTGTGGTAGAAGCAATCCCAAGATATTTCGAAGACATATTCCACGATTCCAGCTGTTGTACCCTGGTTGATTTAATCTGCAAAACAAACGATTCCACTGCCATAAAGGTAAGCAACATAGTAGTGCAAGGTTTCCCTTTTATTTAGATCACCTCCTATATTTTCTTTTATTTGGTTTTTGTGGAGTTGGTTACACATGCACCCATTGTAGAAGAGTGATTTTTGCATGGTAAGAACAATGCCAAAATTTTTCTTTGATTTTTCTAAGAATATACTATTCTTTGTCAAAAAGCAAGATATCCACACATTAATCAAGACTAAATGAACCACTGAACTGAAGTTAAGGGTAAAAATTTTTACACTTGCACCACCTTATCATCAACTGCACCATTGTATAAGCATATCCCCTAAAGGACAACTGTAATAAATTGTGGATGATGGGGGTTGGTGAAGGAATGGTGGCACAATAGAGGCTATTTCCCACACACACACACATGCGATGAAAGAAGCTTCAACCACACTTAAACGTGCTTCTAAGAGAAATCCTTTTTGGATATGAAACAATAGGAATCAATATCTCTTCCCCACATGATAAGAACTTTCATACCATCCATAAAGGCATTCCTATTATGTCTCCAACCATTCTCATTGTCACCAACATTAAGAGAACTTGTCCAATTCAAAAGACTCGGAAACACATCCAAATGAATGCCTCTCTCCTCAAAGCTATTATGATTGCTGAAACTATCATCACCATCATCAAAATTAGCAGCTTTAGTGTACTCATCGACTGGACAAAGAATTTTAGGAGCCACATGTATCTCTGCAACATCAACACCAAAATCCTGCTTATCTTTATGGCTCACAATAGCAACCTGAGGTCCCAACATGGCAGAAGCTGCATCAGTAGTAGCAAAGAAATCTACTAGGTAGTATCCCTAATCATTGTCACATAATTTGCCACTCACAACACCATCATCACCAACATAAGCCTCCTGCAAAGCAGAACCATCATTGCTGCCTTTCTGCATCATCTCAGACTCACAACCACAAGTAGAGCCTCTTCAAGGAGCACTTCCATCACCATCACTGAAATAACCCTCTTGCAAAATGCAGAACCATCATGGTTGCCTTTCTACATCATCTCAGACTCACAACCACAAGTAGAGCCTCTTCAAGGTGCTCCTTACCCTACAAAGCAGACTCCATGCAAACTGGACTACTATGACTACACTGAAAGATCTGTTTCATCACCAATGACCAGCTCCTTCCATGCATAAGCATCCTCAAGCATAGTTACATCAGTCTGACCATGTTAGAATTTGCCGATTCTATGGGTAGCCCCAATGTAATTTGTGTGGTGTAGACACTTATTAAAGTGTCAATTATTTGTACTTTTGTGAGCACACATTTCAAGAAGGGTGAGATACAACAGTATAGTGCTGTAATTTATTGGCTGAGTGCTGATTTGGGTGGCATTGTGTACACTTTGGCATTTGAGTGACAGTTTGGTACTTGTTTCTTAATCCCATAGGGGATTTTGGTACTCTGAGGAGTATACTCTATAATTCAGCATTGAAGTATTTGGTTGCAGATTTTTATCTATCATTAACAACATGAAACGTTAGGGGAAAAATGATCAAAGCAACATCCTTGGTGTCCTCACTTGGGAGGACAAACTTGATGGCTCAAACTACCCATTGTGGAGTTTTATGGTCCGTAACCTTCTTGTGGCAAAGGAGTTGTGGGACTATGTTATAGGTGATTTGCAGCAACCAGGAGGTCTTGCACCTCAAAAACCTCAGCGTAACACTTGAGGATAGGTCGTTGGTGCTGTTGGTGGTGGTATTGGTGCTGCTACTGTTGTTGCCCCTCCTCTCCCTTCTACCAAGGATCTGAGGAAATAGAACTCAAAAGATGCACAAGCATTGTCTTTGATTGCCTTGTCAGTGAAAAGGGAAATTATTCCGTACATTCGGTCTTGTAAGACCTCAAAATCAGCATGGGATGTACTTGATCATATGTTTGCAGCACGCAATGAGGCCAGGATATCCTATCTCTGTAGAGAGTTGGCCAATGTGACCATGGATGAAGGTGATAGCATGAGAGAGCACCTTACTCACATACAAGATTTGCGTAAGCAACTACTCAATGTTGATGAGGTCATTTAGGATGCTGAATTGGTAAACATCACACTAAACTCTCTTCCACAGTCATATCTTGAATTCCACACCTCTTTGATGTTGTCTTTGAGATGGGGGTAGCAGCCCCTTACATTGTGTAGTTGGAAGGCCTCTTACTACAAGAGGAACAAACTTGGAAGAATGTGGCATTGCATTCAGGTGATGTGGCTATGCTTTCAAAGTTCAAAGGCAAAGGAAAAGTCAAGCAAAATGTAAAAAATCAGCAAAAGGGTGATGTTGGATAGCTATCAAATAAGGTTTTCCAAGACACAGAAAAGACTAAAAAGAAGGGAAAATGCCATTATTGCAAGAAGCCCTACCACTATATCGATGAATGTAGAAAGAAATTGGCCGAAGAGAAGAAAAACAAATCTGGTTTGGTTGTCCAAGAAACATCAACCAGCAAATCTACTGATGATGATACTTCAGCCAACTTTGTAGAGGAGGATTATGCATTTCTCACATGCAGTTATGATTATTCAATGGATGATTCAACATTTAATGCTGTTGAAACGTAGCAAACATGGTATTTTGACAGTGGGGCGTCAAAGCACATCACTTCAAGAAAGTGTTTTTTTACCTCTTTACATTCAACCCCTACTGGGAAGCGTGTTACATGTGCGAACAGCAGCAGTTATGATGTATGTGGCATTGGG
Organism: Lygodium microphyllum; assembly: GCF_053477565.2. Classification (NCBI taxonomy): domain Eukaryota; kingdom Viridiplantae; phylum Streptophyta; class Polypodiopsida; order Schizaeales; family Lygodiaceae; genus Lygodium; species Lygodium microphyllum. Next base: position 22,179,336 of record NC_141149.1, on the reverse strand, counting down.
ACAATCACTATTACTGCTGGAGATGGTTGTGATTTCATGCTTCTAGATGTCTTATTTGTACCTAGCATTACAAAGAACTTGTTGTCTATATCTGCTTTAATAAGCATGGCTTTCAGGTCATCTTTGACGATGACAAATGCATTGTTAGAGACAAAGAGATGGATTATGCACTTAGGCTGCCCAACACCCTCCATAAGGGTCTATTTTTGTTGGATACATATGATAGACAATCTCATGATGCTTTAGCAATCACTACTCTTTTGCCCGCTATGCAAAATGTGGAGCTATGGCATACCCGCTATGGACACATGAGCTTTGGGAGTTTGATGACCCTTCAGAGGTGTCATATGTTAGATGCATTGCCTCCACTGGAGAATCCACCTCCTCATGCATGTGAGGGATGTATTTCGGGCAAGATGCATAGGTTTTCCTTCAAAAAGGATGGTGCAGTGCGTGTTGTCTGAAAAATGCAGATTATTCACTCTGGACTCTGATGTTTGTGGTCCCATGAGGACACGTGCACTTGGAGGTCATCAATACTTTGTTACATTTATTGATTACTACTCTCGGTATACATGGGTGTATGGGCTAAAGGAAAAATCCAATGTGTTCGTGCATTTCAAACATCTTGTTGCAAAGCTTGAAGCTCAAACTGACTTAAAAGTGCAAACACTTCGCACAATTAGAGGGGAGGAGTACATGTCTTGTGCTTTTGAGACATATTTGCTTAATCATGGCTTTACTCATCAAGCCACTATTAGAATGACTCCTCAACAAAATGGTGTTGATGAAAGGAAGAATCAGACTCTGATGGAGATGACTCATTGTATGCTAAAAAGCAAGGGGCTACCTCATAAATTTTGGCTAGAAGACCTTCAGTGTGCAAATCATGTTGAATCGTGCACCCCCTAAGGCACTGAAGACGATCACACCGTTCGAAGCTTAACATGGCAAGAAACCCAAAGTAGACTACTTTCGGGTGTTTGGTTGCATAGCCTATGCACATGTTCCGACAGAGCTTCATGGGAAGCTTGATGACAAGGCTGTAAAACGCATATTTATTGGCTATAGTTTGGAGAGCAAGGGCTATCGCTTGTATGACCCATGCACAAAGAAAGTCTTTGTCAGTAGGGATGTCCTATTTGCTAAAAATGTTGCATTTTCACATGATCAGTTTCAAATGCCAACCACCCATGACATTTGTGATGTCTTTGAGGGTCTTTTTCCACTTACTTTGGAGTTTGTGCCTGCTGTAAATGGCAGGACAGACTTAATACAGCAAGCTATTGATGCACCATATGTTTCTCAAGATTGTGGGAGAGAAGGAAGGAGTCTCGCTTGAAGCTTTCTTGCTTGCACAATGGGGGAAGACACACAAGGGTGGAGGCTGAAAACAGTTTTCCTCTTCTTAGTTGTGTAAGCCAAAAAGAACTCTAGTACAAAGAAATAGAAGAACCCTATGTATGGGTCTCAAACCAAACTCAACTAACTAAGGTGGCATACTAACTGAGCCACGAACTAGAGTAGATAAGGATAGCTATCATGTAGCTATTATTCATCGGCGGTGTATGAACCGCGTCTGCAACTGACAAGTCGGTGACATAAGTACTCAACGGTCACCCTGGCGTATCATGAGTGGAGCTCGATATCTCAACACTCCCCCTCGAGCTCAATCCCAATTCCTGCACACCAAGCAGGTATCTGAACTTGCGCAGCTTCTCTGCGCCCAATGCCTTCGTGAATATGTCAGCTACCTGATCCTCTGTGCTGACATAAACTAGATCAATAAGACCTAGTAAAACCCTCTCTCGCACATAGTGATAATGCACCTCAATGTGCTTTGTTCTAGCATGATAGACTGGGTTATTTGCCAAGTGTATACTACTCATGTTGTCACAATAAATGACAACTGGCCCATCTGTAGACTGATGCATATCATAAAGTAGCTTATGCAACCAAGCTACCTCACATGCAGCCATTGCTGCACCCCTGTACTCCGCCTCTGTACTCGACAAGGCAACTGTAGGCTGTTTCTTGCTGCTCCAAGTGACTGCAGCACTCCCGAAAGAGAACACATATCCACTGGTAGATCGTCTATCAGAAATGCTACCAGCCCAATCAGCATCAGTGTATCCATGCAACTGTATCTGAACCCCAGTCTCATAAAATAGTCCATACTCCAATGTGGACTTCACATACCTGAGTATGCGTCTAGCCGCATCCAAATGCGGTTTCCTTGGAGCCTGCATAAACTGACCTACCAATCCAACAGCATAGCTCAAATTTGGCCTGGTAATAGTCATATAAATTAAACTTCCTACTATGCGTCTGTACATAGTAGGGTCTTCTAGAAGCTCACCTGCATTTGTGCTCAGCTTCACATTTTGCTCCAAAGGAACTGAAATAGGCTTACAGCCTGTCATCCCATATTTGGACAGCATGTCCAATCCATACTGCCTCTGCAAGAGCTGTATCCCACTTGGTGATCTAATCACCTCAATGCCCAAGAAATAACGCAGCTCTCCCAAATCCTTCATCTCAAACTTCTGCTTCAATAGCATTTTCACATGAAGGATATCTTCATCACTGTCACCTGTCATAATCAAATCATCAACATAAATGACAAGTAGCATAATACCTTTCTCTGTTTTTCTCACATAAAGTGAGAAATCTGCCTTGGAAATCTGAAAGCCAATAGTGACAAGATACTGTCCTATCTTGTCAGACCATGCTCTAGGTGCTTGCTTCAAGCCATACAAGGCTTTCTTCAACCTGCAAACAAACTCAGGATGAACAGCATGCACATAACCTGGTGGCTGCTCCATATAGACCTCTTCTTGCAAATCACCATGCAAGAAGGCATTCTTTACATCCATCTGATGTAAAGACCATCCCTTTGATGAAGCCATAGCAATGACTGCTCTTACGGTTGCCATCCTTGCAACCGGACTGAATGTTTCTTTGTAGTCAATGCCATATGTTTGTGCATACCCCTTGACCACTAATCTTGCCTTGTATCTGTTCACAGAACCATCTGCATTGTGCTTCACCTTATAGACCCACTTACAGCCAATTGCATTCTTACCTTTAGGCAAAGGTACCAATTCCCATGTAGCATTTGCTTCCAAGGCATCCATTTTTTCATCCATGGCTTTCTCCCATTTTTCTTTTCCCATGGCTTGCTCAAAAGAAGTGGGTTCTGGTTCTTGTATCACCTTGACCATATATGCATAGTGAATGGCTGTAAATCCATCATATTTCAGCCTATCCACAGGATACCTAACTCTGGTAGACCTGCGCAAAGTGGGTTCACTCCCAGGTGCTCTCAAAACATCCCTGGTCTTTCTTACTCCAGGTGTAACAATAGAAGGAATACCCAACTCATCATCAATGCTCTGTTCTGAGCCACTGGATTCACCATCCACATAAGAGTGACCTGCATTCACATCAAACATGGACTGATCTAACTTCTCTTTTCCTTTTCGTGATACCTGCATACCACTATTTGCGCTGCCTTCAGAAGATTCTCCTGATCTCAATCTGCCTGTCCATGGCGAAGAATGTGAACCACTGCTAGAGGACGCTCCAGGTCCACTAATATTTTGTGACTGCTGCTGTGAATTCTGTGCAGCATTACCATTTTGTGCATCTACATCATCAATCACATTTACTGGTTTATACCAGCTACTCATCTCATCAAAAACAACATCTCTGCTCACTGTAAACTTACGAGTAGAAGGGTTATAGCATCTATACCCTTTTTGCTGCAGAGAGTAACCAATAAAGATGCACTTCTCAGCTTTTGGATCCAACTTGGATCTCAACTCATCTGGCACATGTACATAGGCAATGCAACCAAAAATTTTCAAATGAGAAATATCTGGTTTCCTACCAGTATACCTCTCCTCTGGAGTCATTCCATGTATTGCTGCAGTGGGAGTCCTGTTCATTATGTAGACTGCTGTAGCAACTGCTTCAGCCCAATAAAAATCTGGCAAGTCTTTTTCATTAAGCATGGCACGAGATACCTCTCCAATATGCCTGTTTTTTCTTTCTGCAATTCCATTTTGCTATGGGGTATGACTGCATGAATATTGCTGCTTTATACCATGCTCCTGTAGGAACCTTGCAAACTCATTTGAGAGGTACTCTCCCCCTCCATCTGACCTTAGGCATTTTACTTGCAGGCCTGTTTCTTTTTCAACCATAGCTTTAAGAGTTTTGAAATGCCCAAAAACTTCACTTTTCTTTTTCATAAAATACACCCAAACTTTTCTGCTATAGTCATCAATAAAACTGACAAAATAATGACAGCCTCCAAGAGATGCAGCTTTAGTTGTCCACACATCAGAGTGGATTAATTCCAATGGCTTCTCACTCTCTTGAACATGTCTAGGAAATGGTTTCCTTGCCTGTTTTCCAAACTGACAGGCTTCACATACCTTATGCATTTCTGCAACCTTGAATTTTGGCAAACCTGCAACAATATTTTGGGCCTGCATTGATTTAAGTCGCTGTACATTAACATGACCAATGCGTTTATGCCAGATATCAATATCTGCAACTACACCGGTCCCATGTGCAAACATTGATGCACTCAATTCAGACATGTCTGCATCCAATGTAAACATTCTGCCCTTCTTCTTTCCTTTTGCTATCAAGCGACCTTTATTTTTCATATCCTCAACAAAGCATCCATGAGGATTAAATCTGACCTGCAAGCCCTGTTCAACCATTTGACCAACAGAAACCAGATTCTTGGTAATATTCGGGACATGAAATACATCGGACAGGTATTTCTTTTTCCCATCCTGCATAGACAAGGGAATTTTTCCAATCTGCACAATCGGATGTGCAGTATCATCACCAGTCTCCACAAATCCTGGTTTTTCCATTTTCCTTGCATCCTCCATCCATTCTGCATGACCTGTCATGTGGTTTGACGCACCTGAGTCAACATACCATACATCGTTGCTTTCTTCTGCACTTGTCACAGAATTGTTCATGTGCTGCACCATAAACAGATGCTCATTTCTGTCATCACCCTGTCTACTAGAAGATGCATAATTTCCTTGTTGCAGTTTTCCATTCATGATGTCATTCTGCTTTTTGTAGCAGTTTTTAGCCATATGACCCATTTTACCACAATAGTAGCATTCAACATTACTGTTTGCATTTTGGCCTCTTTGCCATCCACCACGACCTCTTTGGCTCCCCCTGCCTCTAGAGTTACCACGTTCTCCTCCATAGGACTGATTTTCTTGAGTTTGCTGCATATTCTGATTTCTACCACGGCCTCCAAATCGGCCTCCTCTACCTCTGCCTCTACCTCTTCCAGCATTTGAGTAGAAGACAGCTTCTTTTGAAGTTCCTCCTGAAGAAGATGCACCACCATTTCTCTGCTCCTCAGAAATTAGAAGAGCAATCAACTCCTCAAAGTCAGGAAATCTTTCACGAACGGAAATGGATGTTTGAAACTGTGCATAATCCTTTCCTAGACCATTCAAGGTCACGGAAACTAAATCATCATCTTCCACTGGCGACCCAATGGAAGCAAGTGCATCTGCAATCTTCTTCACCTTCATGTGGTAGTCATTGATGCTCATATTTTCTCTTTGCACATTATGCAACTCTTGCTTGAGCTGCATTTTCCTGGCTTGTGTATTTGTGCTATACATTTTTGACAGAGTATCCCATGCCTCCTTTGGCGTACTTGCATCCTGAATATGCACAATCATAGAGTCTGAAATGCTGATAGACAGCCAGTACATAACTTTCCTGGCTCTCTCATGCCATGCTTTGAATGCCTGCATTTGCTGTTGATTGGGAACATCAGGAAGAACTGGTTCTTCTTCATTTCCTACAACAAATTCCCAATATCCTTTTCCCATAAGGAAATTCGTCATTCTAAACTTCCATGCCTGGAAGTTGTTCTTGTCAAGCTTTTCAGTGACAATCTGTGAAAGAGAATCAGACGCCATTACAGAATACTGCAAGAAATTCTGTTACTGCAAAAAACACAGCTTCACCCTCACAAGGGCAAATCTGCAAAACTGGCGAAAGTGGTATTTGACCACACAGTCACTTCCTGTAGAACAGTGGTATTTGACCTGTAGAACAGTGGTATTTGGCCTGTAGAACAGTGGTATTTGGCGAAAGTGGTATTTGACCTGTAGAACAGTGGCTGCACAGCATAAAACTGAGCCTTTTCCTGAGTGCGTGCAGAAAACTTCCGTCTGCAAAATAGGCCCCGAAATGGCCTCAAATCAAAAAAACAAGGTCGCCAAGGGCTAGGGCCCTTTCCCGCAGCATATACTGCCCTCTTGCTTCACCGTGAAGGGCGTCTCAACCTGAGACAATGCACTCCTGCAATTTCCGGCTGTGCTACCTGCAGAGATCTGCTCCCAAAACAGAAAATGAAAGCAACACTGCTCCTCTTACCAGACCACCGCGAGCTTGGCTTGCTTTCTTGAGCTCCTTACCACGAACAAGGCTCTGATACCATGTCAAGATTGTGGGAGAGAAGGAAGGAGTCTCGCTTGAAGCTTTCTTGCTTGCACAATGGGGGAAGACACACAAGGGTGGAGGCTGAAAACAGTTTTCCTCTTCTTAGTTGTGTAAGCCAAAAAGAACTCTAGTACAAAGAAATAGAAGAACCCTATGTATGGGTCTCAAACCAAACTCAACTAACTAAGGTGGCATACTAACTGAGCCACGAACTAGAGTAGATAAGGATAGCTATCATGTAGCTATTATTCATCGGCGGTGTACCAACCGCGTCTGCAACTGACAAGTCGGTGACATAAGTACTCAACGGTCACCCTGGCGTATCATGAGTGGAGCTCGATATCTCAACAATGTTCTCGAACAGTAGGGTATGGATGATGGTTTGCCTCTGTAGTGGAAGAATTAGTATAACATGAAAGGGATGTTGTAAATGCAGCCAAACAGTCCCAAGATGGCTGCTACAGACTCTCCAAGAGGGTAAAATGGATGATCCTATACCTCAATACACTAGAAGCGCTACCAAAAATGCAGCAAATGATGCAAGGGGGGCACATTTGATTGATTTTACACAAGTAGATGATTGTGATGAGCATATGTTTATGACCTCACTATTGGATGACAATGAGCCTACTTCCTCGGATGAAGCTCAGCATTATGTACATTGGATGCAAGCCATGCAAGATGAGTTAGACTCTATTGCCACTAACTCTACATGGGATCTTGTGGATTTACCACCTAGCAAGAAGGCCATTGGCACAAAATGGGTTTTTAAACTCAAACACTAGGCTGATGGTACAATTGACAGGTACAAAGCACAGCTGGTAGCAAAAGGTTGTGCATAGAAGAAGGGCATAGATTATGAAGAAGCTTTTGCTCCTACATCCCTATGAGTACGATGAGATGTGTGATTACTATGGCTACAAATTATGGCTCGAAAGTACATCAGTTGGACATTAAGACAACATTCTTGAATGGGGATTTGCATGAGAATGTTTATGTGTCACAACCTCCAAGGTTTGTGGTTAAAGGGAAAAAACACATGGTATACAAGCTGCATAAAGCTCTTTATGGTCTCAAACAAGCTCCTCGTGCATGGTACTCCAAAATTAATGGTTATTTGTCCAGCAAAGGGTTCAAAAATAGTCCAACTGCTCCCACTCTTGTCTAGCAAAGGGTTCAAAAATAGTTCAAAAATAGTCCAACAAAGGGGGAGGGGGGGAGGGGAGACTTGCTAATTATCATTCTTTATGTAGATGACATGCTGCTCATTGGACCTATAGAAAAAAAAATTGTAGATTTTAAGGCTGAATTAAAACATGCATTTGCTATGTCAGATACAGGTTGCCTACACTATTATTTGGGGATTTAATTCACCCAAAATCAGTGTGGTATCATCATATCATAGTCACAATATGTGGATAAGCTATTACATAGGTTTAGTATGCAAGATTGCAAACCTATGTGCACTCCTATGGAGCTCGGCTTAAAGTTGTCTATGCATGATGGTGAAGAGATGTCTAATGTTGCAATTTATAGCCAAGTTGTTGGTTGTCTTATTTATCTTTGCAACACACACCCTAACATTTACTATGTAGTATCTCAGGTGAGCAAGTATATGCATATCCCACGGACCATACATTGGCAAGCTGTTAAGCGGATCTTCAAATATTTGCAAGGTACTCAATCACATACATTATTATTTCCTAGGGGGAAGACTTGCACTACAGGCTTACAATGATTCAGATTGGGTTGGTGATGCAAACACTAGGAAGTCTACTAGTGGACATTGTTTCTTTCTAGGTCAGTCATGCATTTCATGGCTAAGCAAGAAACAGACTACAGTGGCTACCTCATCTTGCGAGTCTAAGTATAGGGCAACCTTCATGGCAAGAGTGGAATGTGTATGATTGCGCAAATTGTTGGCTGATCTACATTTACCATTGGAGGGTCCTACACCCATTCTTTCTGATAGTCAGAGTGCTATTGCAATAGCACGAAATTCTATGTTTCATGCTCGCACGAAACACATAGAGGTGCATTACCATTATGTCAGAGAGAGATACTATGCAGGAGAGATTAGCTTGATGTATGTACCCACATAGAAAAATGTTGCAGACATTTTCACCAAGGCACTACCACGCGAGAAGTTTGAGGCTTTTCGAAAGTCCTTAAACTTGTTACCCTTTGGTGATTGATCATCCTTGTACTTCATCACATTGGCACTATAGGAGGATGTTAGAATTTGTTGATTCTATGGGCAGCGCCCAATGTAATTTGTGTGGTGTGGACACTAGTGTCAATGTAAGGTGTGTACACCTAGTGTCTTAGAAACTTAAAGTAGTGACACTAGGCTCTAGAGTAAAATAAACCTAACTCTAGTTAGTTGGTGGAAGGCTGATTAGGTCAACCCTTGACCTAAACATAAGTTGTACTTTCACTCTTTCGGGCTGCCATTTTCCAACAGACCACTCACTGCATCAATATCTACATGGAAACATATATCTGGATTACTTTACTCACAAGGTTCACAAGCATGCCCATCCTCAACTCATTTGTGGAACACTTTTGTACCTACGATTCCACCACAATGACGTTGCGATCAACACGCATTTCTTCAAGTGTCTTCTTGCTATATCTGTTGATCAAACTTGTCTTGAATAAACTCCAATCAGCTCAAGGACTTGCTGCGGTTGTCCTTCCCACCAAATCTTCAAATAACATATATAGCATCCACAACTTATCTACATCTTTGTCTTTTTTTAGATGGAAAGCAGTCCAATCCAGCGTGCCTAAAAACTCATCAACATCTTCAGTATCTATACCCACAAATGGGTAATACTCGAAGAAAACCATTGCTTGAGTCTGTATTCGGATGGACACCAAACCAAATACAATTTTCCAATTGCCCAAAACAAATAGAGATCCTCAGCAAGAGGACCTATGGCACATGAATTCTGTAGGTGGCCTCTAACAACCACAAACCCAAAACACAATAAGACAATTTTATTAACAAATTCTTCGAGTTGACACCATAGCAAATACATTACAATCATTCATGCATTACCTACTCTGCATACACATCTCTGTTCATATTTTGAGTAATTCAACTTTACAAAGTTTCAAGTTTTGCAGGATTTCAAGATTTATAGGATTACAAGTTTACGAGAAATTGGGAGTTCAGGTTTTCAGGTTTTGCTAATAGCAAATTGTTAAATTCATGATACATTCAAATCAATATTTCCATAGTAAACAACATGATTTTTGAGATTACAGCTAGCAGACATTCAGATTTTCAAATTCTCACGAAAAAACCTGTACTTCTGCAACAAATTCCCAATATTTCCCCAAATACTTAAAGGTTTCAGCCATCTTGCTTTTGACATAAATCTTTGAACGTCCATTCATACACAATAAAAAGAGCAATCTACACATATCCTTGACCAATAGAAACTTGCATTTTCTCTCTTTGAATTAAATAGAAGATGGCCTCCTTTCTCCTCACGACAACATGCTACACACATAGTAGCCTCCTGCAACAAACTAGCATGCTCATGAAAAAAGCAATCATGATTGCTTTGTGAAGGGAGGTGAGCCTTGAAGTGGAAGCATGAGTGGGAGCAAGAGTATGGTAGAAGGGGCAGGAGCAAGAGAGAGAGAGAGAGTCCAAATGTGGAAACTTTAATAGTCACAATGTGTGACTAGCCTTCCCTTTAAACAAAATATTAGTGAGTTTGGAAATCTCCCAATTCCCATTTTTTGAATACTAAAAAGGTGGCACCCAGATAACATGCTCATAAGTTTCTCAAAACCATATGATGTGACCTATCATTGGAAAGCTAGCAGACATTCAGATTTTCAAATTCTCACGAAAAAACCTGTACTTCTGCAACAAATTCCCAATATTTCCCCAAATACTTAAAGGTTTCAGCCATCTTGCTTTTGACATAAATCTTTGAACGTCCATTCATACACAATAAAAAGAGCAATCTACACATATCCTTGACCAATAGAAACTTGCATTTTCTCTCTTTGAATTAAATAGAAGATGGCCTCCTTTCTCCTCACGACAACATGCTACACACATAGTAGCCTCCTGCAACAAACTAGCATGCTCATGAAAAAAGCAATCATGATTGCTTTGTGAAGGGAGGTGAGCCTTGAAGTGGAAGCATGAGCGGGAGCAAGAGTATGGTAGAAGGGGCAGGAGCAAGAGAGAGAGAGAGACTCCAAATGTGGGAACTTTAATAGTCACAATGTGTGACTAGCCTTCCCTTTAAACAAAATATTAGTGAGTTTGGAAATCTCCCAATTCCCATTTTTTGAATACTAAAAAGGTGGCACCCAGATAACATGCTCATAAGTTTCTCAAAACCATATGATGTGACCTATCATTGGAAAGCGCTTGAAAAATGGAATCTATTGAGCTATAGAGTGCTCGATTTGAAGTTATAGTGTTCAAGTTATGACAAATCCAAATATTTGACCACATGTCCCAAACTTATGGAAAATTCCCATATTCCCCAATATGGTGTTTTTATTCAAATGTCACCGAAAGGATAAAAAATGAAGTGATAGTGAGATGGGCGCCCACCACCTGCAGTGTGCAATCACAGGTACTGTGAGCATAGTAATACACGGGCGGCTAGGTAAAGGCGCCTTTACCCCCAACAACCTTGCACTTAAAGGCAAATTTCCCTCAACGAGAAGGAAAAAAAGAAAAAATTACAAGTGTACATAGATACAACAAGATGAGGAAAGATTTTATCTCATCCTACACCCATCATCTTCTTAAGGAAGGCAAAATGCTCCACTAAGAGACTTTTCGTGAGCAAGTCTGCAAAATTTTGGTCAGTCAAGATCTTGACAAGATCAACAGTCCTATCCTCAACGACCTCACAAATGAAGTGACACCTCATCTCAATGTGTTTTATCTTCGCATGGAAGACCGGATTCTTGGCTAACCGGATAGCATTCAGAGAATCCAAATGTAGTGTAGTAATAGCATCTGTCATACCAAGGTTAGCAACCAAACAACCTAACCAGATGGCCTCCTTGTAAGCACAGTGGCCACAATATACTCGACCTCTATAGTTGAAAGTGGACTTCCTACTGCCTGTATGTCCTACATAGTTAGAGTTAGTGTACCCCACGACTCATGTATCCTGGTTGCCATAATAAATGCACATATTAGCGGTGCCCTTCACGGTATCCCAATGCCTATTGCCAAATGTAGCCATATAACGTGCCACAACACCAACTGCAAAAGCAATATCTGGATGGGTGGCTATCATGGCATACATAAAACTGCCCATTGTGGATGCATAGAAAGTCTTGGCCATCTCAACCTTTTGCTCATCTGCTTTTGCGGACAATCGACATATGATATCTTCACATAAGAAGACAATGAACAACCAATAGGCTTCACATCCTACATACAACAGCACTCAAGGACTTTATGAATATACTCCTTCTATGATAGACAGAGTAGTCCCTAAGACCTGTCATGCATAATGTATTAAGAATCACATGGTAGAGGAACTTGCTTGAGCTGCTGTGCCAAATACACACTACATATACAAAAGGAAGCTCACTGAAGAACACAAGAAGAGAGATGGAGACCAAAAAGTTTTTCTTGCTAGTTTTTTCTTCTCTCATACACAATACAATGTACACAAAGTATAAATAAGATATAACATAAAGAAAAGTGCCCTACTAAGTCAAACAGTACATAACTTACTACACTAGTCAACTGGTGTTGTATCTATGCCAACTATAAGTAGATATAACAAAATAAATATAATAAGTGATAAGTCAATGGCCATGTGAGTATCATAATAACCACTGACGTACTAAGTGTAAACATATGGACCCATCTAGCCAGACAATCCATCATCAATATCCGCACGTGTTGAGCTTGCCATCTCAACACTCTACCTCAAGCTCAACTCTTTCTTTATAACTCCAAGTAAGCTTTGGAACTTTTGAAGCTTCTCTACACCCAATGCCTTTGTGAAAATGTCAGTATATGATTCTGTCTACTGACATATACCAAGTCAATCTCTCTGTCAAGTACCTTCTCTCTCACAAAGTGATAGTGCACCTCAATGTATTTTGTCCTAGCATGGAATACTAGGTTTCTAACTAGCTGTATGCTGCACATGCTGTCACAATGAATGACAACTGAACCATCTTCCTACACATCCAAATCAGCTAATAATTTATACAACCATACCATCTCGCATGTTGCCATAGACCAAACTCAGCCTCTACTCGATAAAGCAATTGTAGGTTGCTATTTGCTGCTCCATGTAACTGCTACACTACTAAGGAAAAACATGAATCCATTGGTCGATCTCCAACGTCAACACTCAACTTCACATTTTGCTCCAATGGTACTGAAAGAGTCTTACATGCTGCCATACCATACTTGAATAACATATCCAAGCTGCTAGCTTGGGGTGGCTAGGGGTACTTTTCAACTTGTACACCCACTTGCAAGGCCAAGCCTTCTTACCACTAGACAAGGAAACCAAGTCTCACATGTGATTCTTATGCAATGAGTCAATCTCAGATTGCATAGCCCTCTCCCAGGAGTAACAATCACCCTTGCACATAGCCTCATCATAGGTCAGAGGCTCTCCTACATCTATAACCAAGACATAATCCATAGAGAACGTATAACGGTCAAGAGGTCATCTATCTCTAGTAGAAAGCCTCAAGGTAAGTTGTATTGCATGTCCAACATCATGTCTAACATCCTGGCCATGAGCATTGGCTACTGGTGCAGGCTGTCAAGCAAGTTGTGCACGAGCAGGGGGCTCCTCTTGATAAATAACCCTGTGTATATCAACCTTTCTCAAGCTGTCTATTCATCTTGTCTTCATGGAAGACTACATCATGGCTGCTGATGACTTTCCATGCCTACGTATCCCAAAGATGATAACCCATCCCACCTGCATCTCCATAGCCAAGGAAAATGCATTTCACACTTTTTGGATCTAACTTATTACATTGGTACTTGGACACATGGCAAAAGGCCTCACATTCAAAGACACACAAATGAGGATACGAGGCAGACTTTCTTGTCTATACCTACTCTACAACTTGAAATTTAATACCACTACAAGATGACTGTTAATGAGATGTACGGCAATAGAAACTGTCTCAGCCCAAAAATGTTGTGGTAAGTCTGTCTAGCTAAGCATACTACGGATCCTCTCCTGGATAGTCCTACTCATATGCTCAACCATACCATTCTGGGAAGGAGTGTAAGGAGCCATCAACTGACACTTAATACCCTGCTCATCACAAAACTGCTCAAAGACACGTGAGACATACCCCCATTATTTGTCCTTAGGTATTTCAGCCTTCGCCCAGACTGATTCTCTGCGAGAGTAAACCAACGCTGAAAGACAACCAAGATATCAGATTTCTACTTTATGGGATAAGCCCAAACCTTACGTAAATAATCATCAATAAATGTAACAAAGTACTTTGCATCCTCTAATGATTGACAGGGCATGGATCCACATACATCTGAATGCATAAGAGCCAAAGGCTCACCTATGCATGGAATACCAAAATTTTTATGTGAATTTCCAATCCGCATACCATATAAACAATGATCACATGACTCAAAATGCAAGTAGTCAAAAGGCAAAAGATACTACAAAGCACTAAGCATTTTCATTCCCTTAAGTGACATATGTCCAAGACGAGCATACCAGAAAGATACATGTGGGATAGAACCCGTTGACAAAATATGGTCAATAGTACCAAATACAACCAAGGGATTGAGGCTGTCAAACTTGATATCTTTTGCAAGAACAAGCCTGCCACGAGTTAACTTCCATACAGAATCACCAAAGCGTATATGATAACCTACATCATCAAGTTGCCCAGCAGACATAAGGCTTTTAGTCAGTGCAAGTACATGATGTACATTATGCATAACAAAAGTGCTACCAGAGAGACTCTAGAGTGACATCACCAATGCCAATAATAGCAAGAGATCAATCATCACCTAAGCACACAGAACCAAATACATTACGATAGGTATGAAACCACTCACGGTAGGGGGTCACATGAAAAGACGCATCCGAATCCAAGAGCCAACATTGTGCATACATAGATTGAGCCTCGATTAGTTGAGAGCCATCACATAAAGAGGCTACTAATATATAGTCACCATCATACTCAGGCTGCATGACATTTATCTCCTCAATCTTTACGCTAGACTTTACAAGTATAATACTACGATCATTGGATTTCTCCTGCACTTTCTCTTTTCCCTTTTCTTTGCACTTGTCATCGCGCATCTTATGGCACTACGGTCGTATGTGTCCTGCTTTCCCACAATAATGGCATGTAAGATCAGACTTACATCCACGGGACTTGTTGCGTCTACATGACTTAGACCGGGACTTCTGAGCGTCCATCCCATGACAATCATTATCTTTTTTGCCACTTTTGCCACCTCTAACGGATAAAGCATGTGAATTGCAGGAAGCATAATTGTTTTTCATGTTAATTTTTTCAATCAAAAGAGCACTCTCTACATCTTTCAATTTCAACCCATCAAGTTTGTTGGTACAAATCGCAATGCAAAATACATCCCAAGACTCTGGTAAAGTGCCAAGCAAAAACAAAGGATGCAGATTATCATGAAACTCAATATCTTGTTGAAGGGAATTCTTCATGATAGAATGAAACTGGTTAAAGTGAGCAAACAATGGGGTCCTCTCCTTCATGCGGAGATCCATCAACTATTTAAGCCAATACATTTGCGAAGCAAGGCTTTGCATTGCATAAAGTTTTTTAATCTTTTCCTATAGATTCCATGCACTTTGATCTTCATCTTTTACAACATTATTGTGGACCTCTTCAGAGCGTGTTAAAATGATAGTGGACTTGCATAGTACATCTAAATCAGCCCATCATCATCATCCATCTTCTCGAGTTTAATACCCTTGTTTTTTAGTTGCTTAATCTGTAATTTATGCACCGAAATCGGCCATATTTGAGACTTCTAATAGCCATAGCTGGTAACATCCAACTTAGCAATGTTGAACAAAGTCATATCTTTGAGATGACCAGCCATAATAAGTCAAAGAGACAGACTATGCAAAAAACAAGCTGCTGTAATTAGTAGTAAATAGGCCAAAACCACTGCCAAAAAGAATTGGAAAATAAAAGAAACTGCTAAAATGACCAGTTGTCCACCAAATATGACAAAAAAGGGTATCAAATAATAATGATTGCCCTCAGTAAATGCTCACAGTTTGCAATTTACACCTTGCTGTAATAAATCATAGCAGTAGGTAAAAGAAGCCAAAAGCGGAGCTATCACTAATACATGACCAATTGCAACCATCAGGAAGCAGATATATCGAACAATGAGTGAAAAAAATAGTAATGGACACCAAAAACTGTCAAGCAAGTAGGGTGTTGGACAAGATACATCTCATAGACATAAAAGTCTTGCATGTAATAAGTCTCGAGGTAACAAAAGAGACCAAGCACAGGCACAACTGATAGAGCAATGTAAGTAAAGCTCAATACAAAGCCATTCAAGATGCATGCATAACTGACAACACCATGACAGAGATAGGTGTCTGCCTAAGAGTAGCGTTAGATTAACCCACTAAGCATGAACTCCATACATGAAGCATAGAGAGAACAAATACATGTCAATGTCCTACGATCTCAAGCTCAATTGCAAAGCCAAAGCTCTATGTACATTCAAATAGGCTAGAATCTCCTACTGGAAGGAAAGTCAGATGCAGACGGAGCAAGCACTACTCAAATACATGAAGTACATATCATCAGACATCAGACATCCAAGTAGGATACATCCAGAGCATAAATCTTAAAGTAGCTCAAGCCCATAAAATATAAAGCACTGAAGCTTCCAAAGTCAAGTAGCTGGCAACCAAACAGAGTGTCCAAGGTCTCCAAAATGCTCAAATCACAGGTGAGGCCCCAAATGTCGATCAGACATAAACATTCCAAGTACCATCCATTTCTGACATAAACATCAAAGCATGAAGCCTAGATGTCAAGTATAGACAATAGGCATAAACTCTCACAAAGAATGCCAATTATAGTCCAATGTCAGTTAGTATAGGCCAAAACAGAGCTTAATCATTGCTCAAAAGCATTTCGGAATCAAAACAAAGCATTTTTCAACCTTCATATACATCCATATGGTCAAATGAATCACCCGAGAAGCACCTGTAAGCAATAGGTAAAGCATACATTGATCAAATAGGCTTCAGCCCTGGTTATTACAGTAGTGAATTCACTGTCAAAACTAAGTAAATCAGTCCTCAAATCAAGCTCAAAGCCACCTCAAATCATGGGCATATGATATACCAGTGTATTAGCATCAATGGTATACATTAGTAGTGCATATAGAACACCCGAATCATAGCCAAGAGTAATAGGTATATAAAATCCCTATTAAAAGAGCCCTACTGTATACAGCAGTGAATACACTATCAAACCAAGCTATTTCAGTACCAAAATCAGCTCCAAATCCAACCCATAACACGGATATAGCATTCCCATATATGTAGACATCACCCCAACATAACCGGGCATCATAAGACCAATAAAGCTGACCATAGAAGCATCAAACAGGGTGCTACCTTGTATTTCCAGCCAATAAACCTCAGCCAAAGCAGAGTAAATGAAGTGATTAAATCAGTCTAAAATCAGCTCCAAGCAATGACATAGCATCCCCGAATATATAAGCATCAACCGGGTATCATCCAACCAATGGCAATGAGTGTAGACATCAAAGATAGGTACTGCCCTGTTTTATGATAATCTATGGACTGTTATAACAGTCCAAAACTGAAGCTTAACGCTCAAATCGAATGCCAAGAGTGGAAAGATCAATACCAAACATCAAAACCAAGTGTATAAGAACTTGTATAGCTGCCCAATGAAGAAGATATGCTGTAGGAGATGAAAAATGTGAGTTGCACCAGTAGGGTGAGGGCTATGGGGGGCTGCTCCAACTTGCTCGAGAAGGCTCAAAGAGTACCCAAGAAAAATGCCACTGATAGGAAGCTCAAACAGAGTGGCTATGGCTGCCAACAAAGAGATGATTACTGTAGGTATTCGAATGGAAGCTGAGAATGTGCCGGACCAAGCTCGAGCTCACAAAGAAGAAGACTTTGATACCAGTTGAAGGGAGGTTAGCCCTAAAGTGAAAGCACGAGTGGGAGCAAGAGCTATGGTAAAAGGAGCAAGAGCGAGAGAGAGAGAGAGAGACTCCAAATGTGGAAACTGCAATAGTCACAATGTGTGACCGGCCTTTCCTTTTTTCAAATATCACTAAAAGAATAAAGAATGAAGTGATAGTGATAGTAGGTACCCACCGCCTATAGTGTGCACGTGCGGGTACTATCAGTGTAGCAATACACGGGCAGCTAGGCAGAGGCGCATTTACCCCCACCACTTTGATACTATTATGGCATTGCTCCTCCTCCTCCTTGTAAGTCTTTTCTCTCTACCCCTGCAAATAGAGAAATTTTGCAGCACTTTCTGGTTTTCACGCTCTCTATTTCTCATACCAAACACACCCAATATCATCAACAGCAAAACAAGAACAAAATCCAGAGCTCCCTGTAGACATCTCTCCCTCTCCTTTCCTTCTGCTATTTCAAGCAGCTTGTTAGTCTGCTCCTGCAACTGCCTGCCCACATGCTGTCAGCAACTATGATGGATTGTTTCTTTCCTTGAGTGTCATCTGATTCATCTCTGGCCTTCTTTGTTGTCCTTGCATAACTTTGAAAAAATCCATAGATTCATGCAGTCAAGCTTCCCTCTCGGGCATTTAGCATTTGTGGCAGCCATATTCTTCTCCACACTACTGAAAACCATTCCATAGCTGCCCGCACTCTCACTATAACAGCCCTTAAAGTGGCCTTCAGTTGATCAAACGGCCCATATCAACCCTGAAATGACTGCACCTATTGCCTCAAATCTTCATAGACCTGCAGATGATCTCCACAAGATAGCGCATCCAAAACCTCTATATTCTGCTTTGCCTGCAGCCCTCAGGCTGAACTTCATGAAACAACAGCCAATAGATGACCTTCAAGAACACACAGTCACCAGAAAATTTCCCCCTTTTCTTCCTTAAGGAATGTTTTTTCTGTCTTTTTTCCCCTTTGCCAAGTGACAAATCGTGTGGCAAACATGCATGCTATTATTTAAAAAACATTCACTAATACAACCTTTGTGATGGGTATTGATTTCAATACTTAGCATCCAATACACATATGTATTCATTCATGAAGAAACACTGAATCGCAAACCCATGGTCACAGAAATCCTCCCATGAGCAGGGTTATATGTTCTAGTAGAACAGGACCTGTACTATTTGCAGCCACTCTAAAGGAGGTTAATTCCTCACTCCCAGGAGAGAACATCCCAATAGTATGATGGGGCACACCACCCTAAAGACCACCAAAAATAGATAAGAGTTAACTAAAATACATGATTGGTGAGGCCAAACAAAGGCCAGAGGAGATCATATAGAAGAAGGGAAGAGTACATAGCTGCATTGAGAGATAAGAAGCAACCACACTAGTCCCAACCAATATTGTACGTCTTCTATTTGATTGATCCACCTCTCTAGGCATGGTCCCACTGGAGACATCAGTGGCATCCAGACAGTTTGTGCAACCAAACATTGAGCATAAAACTGGCAGGCACCTTTCAAAAGGATAGAGTGCTCAGACTTGCCAAATCCTTCCTACGCCTTTTGCCCATATTTTGTAAGAGATTAACTTGATTGACTATACCTCAAATGACCTCAAAAGAAGGGTACAATGTGCACACATACACAACCATGCCCACACCATTACACCTATTTTATTAGATATAAAGTTGGACTAAACCGCAAATCATTCATGAGACTAAACCATGGACTATATAATGTGCACACATACACCGAGACCTGCAGACCAACATGAAAGGAGAAAGGAGAAAGGAGAAAGAAAACAGAAGGAAGAAGCAGAAAGAGACCTCCCAACCAAGAAAAGTCGTACACTTTAATTGCAGCTGAATTCTCGCCTTGCATTAGACCACTTGGGGCATCAGCAGCACTTAGACTTACTGACAGCAAGCTTGAGCATCCAGGCAGCAATCCCTTTCCACATCCAGGCCAACTCACCTGTGTCATGGTAGTAGTTGGCTACAGCCTCCAACTAGAAAAGCCATGTTTCACACATGGCCACGCTGTACATAGATCCACAGATAATTCCAACATCCATATCAAACAAGTAAATGCTTCAAAACAACATGGAAACCCTTGTTTGCAAGTTCAAATCCTGCCTCACCTAATGAAGTATTTGAACCTCTTCTTTATAACACTGTGAAATCAAGTTTGTCCACGTCAAGTCTGCATGACTCTTACCTTTCAACAACATCCATTCATTCATGACAATATGCCTTTCATAGCATCCGTGTCAAGGTCGTCAAAAGTTGTTTGAAGAGTCTCTGCACTTCCAAAATAATAAATGCTTATACACAAAGGAACTGCTTGCTTGTATCCATCCAAATAAGATTTTGAACCTGTCTTCCACAAAAAATATTCATCTTGGCTGCAACAATTCCCTAGACCTGTTCCAGCAACAAACCTGCATCCTAATATGTGTGCATAATATTTATATTCTCAGTACGTCGTTTGGGTAGGCAAATACTGTGACTCTGAATCAGATTGTAGGTTTTAGTTAGATACTGTGCAAGCTGGTTTCCTGGTCTCAATCCTGACATTGTGCATGCTTGAGATGCGTATAAATATTCATCTTGGCTGCAAGAATTCCCAACCTGTATCTGAAACAAACCTGCATCCTAATATGTGTGCGTAATATTTATATTTTCAGTACGCCATTGGGTAGGCAGATACTGTGATTCTGAATCAGAATGTAGGTTTTGATTAGATACTCACTGTGCAAGGTGGTTTCCTGGTCTCAATCCGGACATTGGGTACACTGGACACGGGAATAAATAATGTTGTGTGTGAGGTTAAGTTCTTGATATAAAATTAGTATGTTCTAGATGCAAAATATGGGTTTATAGTAACAAACCTGTGGCCTAATATGTGGGTGTGGAATTTCTTTTTTCAGTAGGTCATTGGGTAGCAATTACTGTTGACTCAGTCAGATTGTTGGTTTTGATCAGATATTCGCTGCACAAGCTGTTTTCATGGTCTCAATCCTGATGCTGGAGATGGGTACAAATTCTGTGGTGTGTGAGGTTAAGTTCTTGATAAAGGCCATGATGTTCTGGATGCAAAATATAGGTTTACAGTTGCCCAACTTAGCAGATGTCAAAAGGCATATACACAATGTTTAGTTTTGCCTCAAGGCATTCCTCATTGTCGAGGTTTAGCGAGCATTGAAAGAGTCTCCCAATCATTTGTTCATAGATGAAGCACCAAAACCAATCATTTGCTCATAGAATATACTGAGTTCCTTGGAAGGCAACACCAACCAATAAGATTGGAACATCCACCCAGCCAGAGAATGTAACAGGATCCCCTGTGAGTTAAGGCTATTAGAGGTGGTTGCAAGTTCCTTGTCACCTTCTGAGGGACGCCGTTTCACAGAGACAAATTGCATACTTGTACAACCAAACCAGATTTCAAAAAACCTCCTGCAGCATCACACTCATAACCAGTTCCTAGTCAAACGCAACCTACTAGACTAGAGAGAGAATGTGTCTGCCCAATGAACTGTGGAAGAGTATATTTAAAGCATACTTTGTGAAGTCAAAGCCCACCTGCATCAAGTCCACCTTCAACAACAGCATTCACTACTTGCACTTACCCTAAATGAGAATTTCACACCATCCATATTACTTAAGGTAATTAGAGGTGATTGCAAGAGCCTCAAGAAATTCTGCCACTTGATATCAAAAATATGGATTAGAGTAAAGATCATCCTACTTATTGTAGGTATATTATTTTCCTCTATAACCAGGGAGAGGATCAATCAGATTGGAGCATTCAAGTGGCAGACCCTTTCCACATCCACATTACCTCACTTGTGTCATTGAAGTACTTTGCTATAGCCTCCACCAGAAAAGCCATGTTTTACACGTGTTCACTCTGTAGATAGAACCAAAATAGTTACAACATCCATGTAAAACAAGTAAACATTTCAAAATGACATAACATTGTGAAATCCAGCTTGTCCACCTGGAGTCTGGATGATTCCAACCTTCAACAGAAGCTTCCACCCATGACAAAATGCATTTCATAGCATCCATTATAATGGAAGTCGACAGAGGTTGTTGGAACAGTCTCTACACACAAGAACTGCTTGCTTATAACCAAACAATTTTTAAAATTGTCACCTGCAACAGAAATCCATCTTGGCTGGGAAAATTCCGATGCAACTGTTCCAATGACAAACATGCAGCTTAATGTGTGTGTAATAAATAATGTTTACAGCAGGCGATTAGGTAGGTGAACACTGTGAGTCTGAACCAGATTGTTGGTCTTGATGAGAAACTTGCTGTGCAAGCTCCTCTGCTGGTTTCAATCCTGATATTGCAGATGCTGGAGATGGGTATAAATTCTGTGGTGTGCATGGTTAGGTTCTTGATAAAAACCATGGTGTTCCGGACACAAGAATGGATTTACAGTTGGATAACCAAGCAGATGTGAAAGGGCATAATGCACAATGTTTGGCTTTGCCTCAAGAGACCCATGAAGGGCAGCAACCATCAAGAGTCTCCTGATCATTTACTCATAGATGAAACATCGGAACCAAACTCTCTGGATCAATACTCTAGAGCACACTGCGTTCCTTGGGAGACAACATCAACCAAACAGCTTGGGATATAGAGTTAGCCAGAACATAGGATCAGGAAAAGACAAACCAGAAAACAGAAAGCACACATCCGCTCATAGGAAGAAAGAGACGCTTGCTGTAAAGCAGCAAAAGAGAGTCTCAGCACCATAAACACATCTCCAACCCCATATAACATCAATAGGCTGGCATACATGCAGACAGACCTTTTGTGCCCTACTCTTACCCTCATACAGTGTTGCTTGATTTTCAAGCACGCTCACACACAGAGGAAGGGAAGGGACCCCATAGTAACATGGGATAGGTTATGTTCTCTCCAATCTAGATTAGATCTGACTGAGCTTTTGAGCCAGAACATTTCCGGCATCATGATGACAGAGTGGATGATGTAGAGCCCAATTCAGTTTCATAAGCAATGGTTGAAAGAACTGCAGCTGAACGTAACTGCAAAAATACATTTAAGCTCCGCCGCAAGTTGGTTTCAAAATCACCATATTCGAATCGTAACTGTGTTGAATGCTACAAAGATAAAATCACTGGTTTAAAATTGTGACTGTGTCGATGTTATACAGTAACATCGACACAACAACATTGGAACACACGACATTTGGAACATGTCCTGTACCTTCTGACCCGATTTCAATTCCTTTCTCGTCTTTTTGTCTGAGCTGTTTCTAGAAGTTGAAGGGATATACAAAAAGCACAGGACGTTAATTTGGAGGCTTTCGTGAGTTAGTCCACGATCCCTACTTGAATAAAGATCTCTGCTGGTATTTCACAAGTTAAGACAATCAACTGCCGCACAAAATCCAGGGCGGCGTTGTGCGACTCCCCCGGGATATGTTCATTGTGTGCATCCGAGAAGTCATCCGTAATGAGTACATACTCATTACCAAAGAACATGAGGACCAGCAACATGAAAGCAAACATGAGTACATGAGGACCAGAAACATGAAAGCAAACGCACCGAAGCAGAACCAAGAACATGATGCAAACGCACAGAAGCACGCACGACACCACACCATGAGGGGGGATAAAGCGCCCCCCTCAACAGACCAAAAGTCTTCTCCTTTTATTGCCAGGTAGGAGATCCACCCGGTGAGCGCACCCATAGGGGAAGGATCTCTCTCCTCTGTTGTTAGATGCTTGGTCTAATACAATCGATCAACGGCTCTTCAGATCGCTAAGGAGTGATCTGCTGCATTGTGCCAAGGCAAGGTGCACGGCAAAACCTAGTTTGGCAGACTGTTTGTCTGGGAGACTGTTTGTTATCATAGCTGCTTCCAACAAACAGGATCTCTATATTCTTCACTGATTGCCAACTCTGCATTACCTTGGATTTTTAAAAAAGAGGATCCCCTTCTCATCTCCACGCTCGATTCTTCTTCTTCCACTTCTTTGTCCATTTATTGGTCCCCACACCACCCACGAATGCTTCTTACCCACAAAAACCCAAGAGATCCACATGTAAGTACTCAACCGCCCTATCTTCCCCGACAAAATGGCACAGCAAAATGGTCATGACAGCAGCACACTTCTGTCCTATCTCCTCTTGCTCTCCCTCTTCAAGCATATTCCTCACTGCAACATGTGTCTTCACCGTGTACTCTTCAAGTAGCATCTCTCTCTCTCTCTCTCTCTCTCTCTCTCTCTCTCTCTGTGTATTCTTCAAGCTTCATCCATCTAATCTCCTCTTGCTCTTCCTCCTCAAGCATATTATTTCACTACAACATCTATCTTCACTGTGTATTCTTCACTACATATTCTTCACCGCAACACTGTCCTACCTTCTCTTGCTCTCCCCATGTATTCCTCATCATGTATTCTTCAAGCAGCATCAAGCACTATCTCCTCTTGCCCCTTCTGTCCATAGCAAGTATGCATGCTCTCCATCTCCACTAGAGTCCACTACCTATGCTTCGCTGCATATTCTTCAAGCCTATTGCTTCACTACTGCTTGGAGTAAACCAATGAATAAGGCACATTCACCTAGATCCCACTTCCAACCCACCCAATCGAGTATGGATTGTCATACAACTTGCCATGGATCAAAACCAAGCACTGCCCAATGAAAGGACTCAGGAGAAGGGTCACAACAGAAAGTGTACCACCACACTTCTGTCCAAACTCCTTCTGCCCTCCCTCTCTACCATAGTCCACAATAAGCATGCTTGATATCCCTCTCTTACCATAGTTCAATGTATATTCTGAATGTTTCATCTTGATTAAACCAATCAGTTCTCTCTGTCATGCATGCTAAGCCCTTGTTTCCCAATCTTCACTATGTACTCTTGAAGGCAGCCCACGCTTTTATATCTCATGGCATCCATGGTTCACCTGTATTGCCTTATGCCCATTAGTTGTCCATCTACCTCAAGGCATCTTGGTCCCTTGCAATTCTCTTGCTATGGATGGCGTGAACCTATTCGGTCTGTGATCAACTTCTTACAGTGTGTGGTCTATAGTCATTGTCAACTACAATATCCCTCGATGACTTTCTACGAAAAAATGACATCTCATCCTTAGCTTGCTCGTTCCCAGCCGCTACAAAGTCAAAACTATGGACATGTATCTTTGTCCATTAGTCGATGAGCTTAAGATTTTGTGGGAGGAGGGGGTCACCGTGTAAGATATGAGCAAGCGCAATGGTCGACGGTCCGCCAATATTCAAGCCATTCTCATGTGGACCATGCATGACTTTCCGGGATTCAGAGAGTGCTTGGGTAAGTAGGCTTCCGTTCTCGTTGGTAATATCTATCATAGCTCGTTCAAGTTTGTATTCACTGGATAGAGATATTGGGATAGGTTTGGTTACCTCAGGTTATCATGTATGTCCATTGTGTGGGCCACAGTTAGACTCCCGAAGGTCACAAACCATGAAAAAGATAGTATATCAAGGACACGCCACTTTCTTGCCAGAGGGTCATGAACTCATGGAAGGTTTTCTTGGACGACCTCCAGCATGTATGAATGCCCAAAGCTGGTACGAGCTGAAAATGGTCCACACGGAGTCACATCCAAACGGAATGCGACAGTTCTCAGTTTTTTACATACTTACAAATCAACCACTTATTGGATCCCATGCATATTTTCAAGAACATGGGCATCTTACTATGGGACCACATCACAGGAAAGAGAGACACTATAGGGGCATGGATGGATTTGAAGGAGGTAGGCAAGATGAAGGTGCTTTGGCCATAGTCGAGTGCTGATAGTCACTTGCACCTACCTCGCGCTCCTTGGGTTTTGTCCACTAAAGAAGAGCGCATTGTGAAGCAAATAGTTAAGTCTATCCACACTCCAACAGGCATGATGCGTTCTCTTAGGTCCGCGTTTTCTAAAGACAACTAATTATCAGGGCTAAAATCCCATGATTAGCATAAGATATGTTAGGTTTGTACTACGAATGGATTATAAGTGGCCTACGTATTTTGCTATTTGGAGTGTAGTTGTTGTTCATAATGCTATCTCATTTGTGGCAGTTTGTACTACTAATCGTGATCGCAAGATGCCTTACTCCAGAAATACGCGGGGTGATTTATAGGTTGTCAACTTTAGTGCAATGGATCTCACAGAAGGAGATTAAGACATCCTCTATTGAATCCGCAAGGCGGGGAGTAGTAGAGACACTATGTCTCTTTGAGAAATACCTGCCTACCAGCATGCTCACGATACAAATCCACCTTGTTATGCATCTTGTAAATGAAGTGGAGATTGCTGGACCTGTCCATACGTGATGGATGTTTTTCTTAAAGTGCTTCATGAAAACCCTGAAAGGCTTTGTGCGACAACGAGCTCGGCTAGAAGGTAGCATGGTTGAAGGTTGGTTGGTGTCTGAGGTGTTAGTGCATATTTCACAATGGCTACTAACGGTGGGTTCAGACAATAGTATGCTATGGTCGCTGAAGGGCGATGATAGACTGACCAGAGATGTGGTGGTTGAAAATGGGGTAGAAAAAAAGAATGGATGATGCAATAGAGGAGAAAGTGAATCGCTTTTGTATGTTGCACCATGCCTCCATGGAGACATGGCTCGCTAGGTACCAGCAAGCTAAGAAAGATCGGGAGGAAGCGCGATCTAAATTTTGATGTAGTACGCGCCATCGACCGATTCAATATCTCGAGAGCATGGAGGAGATGCTGCGGTTTATGTCAATACAATGGTTGCATGGAGCTTTGACCGCAGCATCTCGCGAAGGGGTGGAGGTCTCAACCGAGGAGTGGGAATTCTCGAGGGGATGTAGTTCAAAGGTGATGATGTGTTTAGGGTTTGTCGTATCTATATTTATATGCGACAACTAATTGAGTGTTTCAATGTACAGTACAAAATATATAGTGCGGTGTGGTCACGCGGATGGCATTTCCGCGTGGAGCATATTGACAAAATGCGCTCCACAACAGATTGTGGTATCATGGCAAAGTTCGAGCAAGAGAGCCGATGATGAGCAACGGATCCAAACATGGTTATAGATGAGATGGAGTATTTTGAAAACTTGCAAAGTATTGTCACGGTGGATTACCGTAGCTTCTCCATGATCCTATTCGATGTACAATGGTTCAAAGTGGTACTTGAAGGAGCTGGAGCAACAGTTCGACAAGGTCCATTTGGATTTCTCAAAATAGATTCCGAAAAAAGATGGACGGATTTGTGCGACACGTTTGTGTTACCGGCCCATTGTGAACAAGTGCATGAACTCATGTTTTTTTTAATTGTATTACGACATGGTACATGTCACAATAGTTGAATCTCTCTTGTACGTGATTTTGAATATGTGATTTTCTATCCAAACCCCCGACAACCTCGATGGTGGTACGTTATACCTTCAGCTCCCCGAAGTGCGAGAGTATATGATTAAAGCGATGTTCCAAGAATAGATTAGGACAATATGCAAATGGAGGGGTCGATATTGCAAGGGGTGGAGGCCACCGAAAGCTTGGAGCATGTAGAGGAGCCAGAATCGAGTAGCAATGATAGAAATACAAGAGTCCAAGAATTCTTTGAGAACGAGGTGGACTCATCCTTTTGTGGTGACATGTCTATCGACCTTCAGTGTATGCGAAGTTGTGTCAGGAGATTGACATGGAACCATAGGGCACTTCATACTTGGAGCATCCACCTACTCAATTCGTTGATGAATTGGGTACATAATATATGTATTTTAAGTAAGATCATTTTTTAAAGATTTATATTATCATGCTTTGTATGATTTATATTGATTATGCTAACATCAATTTTTGTATGTGTAGGTGACTTTTGTGGATATTTAGATCAGCATGATGAGTCGAGGAATGAGCCACAAGGAGTATAGGAGATCTTCACACGTATGTCTCCACATCAGATAGCTCAATTCAGAGATATGGCGGACCAAGAGCTGTCTCAGACACCATCAGGCCGTTCTGTTAAATCTACTTCAGTGCACTTTGATGCTTCAGTTTCTAGTAGACGAGGTCGACGCTCTAGACTTGGGCCGAATGGAGGGAGTGGTTCTAGGGGATGCTACAGAGACATGGATGCAGTGAGCCCGCGGTTGCCTCGGGATACAAGTGCTACTCGTTGCTCTCGTGCAAGTTCGAGAGAGGGTGGCTCATGTGGTTGTTGTGGAGGTACCGATGCAATGTCCCCGTCTCGTTGTTCTGTTGGAGTTGTGTCACCTATGGGATTTGTCACACCTATGGGGATGTCTACTCCAGTCACTCCAGCTTTTGCTCAACCATCCGCAGGTGGCACCCCTATGGGTGCTACTTCGAGAGATACTACCCCCATAGGTACACCAGATGTACAAGGGTCTCCTGGATATGCCCAGCAGCGTGGTCGCAGGTGGGAGAGGACACATCTTAGGCATATCTCAGAAGGGTATGGATATTTTGTAGATGATAGAATAGAAGCCATCATCATGAATGATGAGGGGAGGAGGGTGATGGCTCGTATGAGAGAGTTGTGCCAACAAGTTTTTCGGCACAACGTCTTGGATCACTGGAAGAACATACTAGAGGGGAACAAGGACTACATAGTAGCATCCTCGCATGAGAAGTTTCCGTTACCAGCCATAGCAGATAGGTTTTCCATGGGCCGGATGATGGAGTGCATACGTGCGTACATGTCACACAGACGATCGGACGTATGCAAAGCACTTAAGAGTGGGGCCTCAAAGCTCGAGTGGCTAGACGTAGACAACTGGCACCGACTCACGGAGGAGGCTACAGATTCTCTAGGACGTTGGAGACAGCAACGCGAGGCAGCGAGGGCACGACTAGATGCAGGAGTGGTCCATCATCTTGGGAGTGGCAGCCACAAGACATATCTGAAGGACTTCGTGAGTTTTTTTTTGGTTTTGCTTGCTTATTTTTTTGCAATATCCCTTGTATTGACAATCGTGTTTCTAATAGTTGTGTTTTGTTTTCTTTGCAGCATTCCATTACAAACCGCAATCCCACCTGTCTAGAGACTCGATATGCAGAGAGACACGGTCTCACTACATTGATCAATCGATTGTATGGACGCGGTGGCCTTGTAAGTCACTCATCTTTCTTGTCCCTAGTTACTAAGTTTAATTAAAATGCATTATTGTATGGTGGACTGATGTATAGTTATTTCTTTATTTGCAGAGTCTGTTTGATGCTCCTATGCAATGGGACGAGGTTTCGAATGGCGAGGATCTATAGCTTGCCCTTGGATCCCTGGAGCTCACATACTCTTCTTTTTTGGTCACATGATTTGTGTAGACATTTTCTATGTAGTAGTAGTATCTTGCCATGATTGTACCGATTGCTTTCATTATGCGATCATGTATTTATTTCATGTATCAGTGTTATGATTCAAGTACACTTTGCATTTATTTACACGAGCATTGTACACATTACTGAAACTATTTTGTACCAAGGCATTCCAATTTTCATGTACCAAAAGCAACATCACATTTGGTTTTAGGGCCATCGGGTTATGGCCACTTAATCCAACTACTCTACAATTCAATGGGATCCCATCCCAACACATGAATGTCATTAGAAGTGATGAAGTGGTTATGGAAAAACTTTCATCACAAGTTCCCACTACACCAATGGAAGAGCTTGCAAGATGAGGCCATATATGTCTTAATATCATTAGGGACCAATGAAGCATTGCCTAGTCATGTTGAGCCTATGCAACTAGTAATCCTAGGTCCTTCTAATGATGCCACAAGGGTCCTAGACATATTGCACTTGTCTTTGATAGAGGTTTTAGTCTATGATGGGCTTAGGGAGGCATTTGTGGGCTATACCAATAGTCTTATTCTAACATGAGACCAATACATTGAGAGCTTGGGAATAGGAATTGGTGATAGATAGGAATTGGTGATAGATAGAGACATACCTTGAATCTAAATCTTGATTGGTGAGAGATAGAGACATACATTATGTTTCAATTGGTAAATGTGTGTGTGTGTGTGTGTGTGTGTGTGTGAGAGAGAGAGAGAGAGAGAGAGAGAGAGAGAGAGAGAGAGAGAGAGAGAGAGAGAGTTGAATTGTGCCAATGACTTTCAATTGTTGAGAGAGAGATAGAAAGGCAAGTATCTAGATAGAAATGCAATTGGTTAGTGCACATCTCATGCACATTCATGCGCTGTGTTTTTGCAAACGAGGGCATGAGATTACCAAGCTTTCTTTCACTTTCTATGGGAATCTTTGCATGCTGCTATGTACTTTTGTGGGTCTCATGATGACAACTTTGACCCATAAAACCTTGACCTTCATGACCGTAGCCTCTCTATGATGGCAAGTCAACCCATGTGTAACATAGTCTATGAGTTTTCTAGTAGCATCAATATTTCCTAATATGCAAGCAGGGGAAGCTTTAATCTATGTACTATCATGCAATAGATTGTCGAGTATCTTTTTTATCATGCTTATTTGAGAAAATTGTCTTTCCAACAAGACATTTGTGTCAGAATTCTTTCACATGCTCCACTTGCAAGGTTCATTAATCACCTTCGACTTAGTGGGCACCATGTCAAGCCCCATCAAACATATGACAACAATTTGAGATTGATTTCTAAATTTCCCTTTCTTAGAATTATTTAGAATGCTTAAAGCAACAACAAGCATTTCATTTGGGTAAGAATGAGCAATAAGCATTTCTTGTGGTGTCGATTCCTTGCTACCAAATTCCATGTGAAAAATGATCATAGTTGGGCATAGAGAATTCCAGCGCATCTATAGTTTTCACATAACCCTTGTGCTCTGTACATAGCTCCCTCTGATGAGGGTGATGTTTGATGCCTCAATGGCAATCCTATAACCACATCACTATTTGTCTCCCAATAGTTGATCATAGCCTCAAAAGGCACTTCATGGGTTGAAATAGGCTCCAAGAGCTTGACATGCACGGATTAGTACTTACTTACAAAGCTTCAGATTTGTAGTTGGAAAGGCTTATCATAGTCACTTTACTAAGAAAGCAAATGCAGGTCTTGTGGTATTAGTCATCTATGTAGATGATCTAGTCATTATAGGGGATGATAACACCAAGATACAGGATGTTATGGCCATTCTAAAAACTAAGTTTGATATGAAAGATTTGGGAGAGATGAAGTTTTTTTTAAGCATTATGGTTGTGAATTCAGCTCATGGACTTTGGCTAATGCAAAGATAATATGCACTTGAGATGCTAAAGAAATATGGTATGATAGACTGCAAACCTTTGGATTCTCCATTGGATCAAAATACTAAGCTAGATGTTAACATTGGAGCTGAAATTTTAGATATTACTATGTACAAGTAGATGCTAGAAAGTCTCATCTACCTTACTGTTACTAGGCCTAATCTTAGTTACTTAGTTGGACTTATTAGTTAGTTCATGTAGAAGCCTAGAAAACCTCACTTGGATGTAGTGAGAAGAAATATGCATTATGTCAATGCTATAGTAGACTACGGACTCTTTTATGAGTATGATAAGACTTTAAGCTCATGGGATATACAAATGTAGATTAGGCAGGTTATCCATATGACAAAACATCTACTAGTGGATATGCCTTCTTGGCATCGATATGATTAGTTAGAGTAGCAAGAAGCAACCAACAATTGCACTCTCTTGTACTGAGGTAGAGTATAGAGATGCCACATTAGCAACTTGTGAGATTACATGGGGATTGGTGAAATCACACGTGTCGCGATCGCAATTTACGCGCAACAAACAACACTCCGAACATGGAGAAGGAGTGAGCATCATATTGCATCTTGGAAGCTTCAAATTGTTGATTTCTCCAAGATTCCCTCCATAAATAGCTCTTCTTCTTAGCCACCACCGTTCTTCTCTAATGTAGCTATAAATAAGAGGCATGGGGAACCATTGAGAGTAGTTATTAGAGCAAGAGAGAAGAGGCCCTTCTTAGGAGTATAGAGTAAGAGGGAGTGGGGCAAGAGAAGAGTGAGGATAGGAATTCCTCGTCAAGAAGACAAGGAGGATACTCCGCGAGCTCTCAAATTCAATTCCTCCATCCCTTTTATCCTACTCCCCCCTATGGAATCAAGACTCTTCTTGATTTGTCGAAATTCTTGGTGATCACTCCCCCCCCCCCCCCCCCGGTCAATCAAAATTTCGTAAATCTAAATACCCCCAACCTCCTTCCCCAAATTTCCCTTTTTTCGATCTCACAATTAAAGACCATGGCCCCGAAGAAGAAAGCTACGAAGGTCGCAGAGGCAGGTGGTGCCAATAATGTTATGAACAATTACTACAAACGGAATGGCAAGTACGTGAATTACAAATGAAGCTGCAAATACCATCAACCATGCACCCGTCATGGATCCTCAAGTACTATTTTTCTTAAATAAAAACAACTAGTAAGCCTTTATTCCATGAATAGGCAATAGAAGCTGCATGCGTAAAATAAGATTTTATTTCATTTCTACAAATAATTTCTTTGAGGAATTCTTAACCGCGAATTCCAAGGGGCAACTTGGGTCTATACAAGATGAACCTAAGCAAGTACAAGGTAATGTGTCCCTAATAGATTTAATATTTTTGTTTTTTATGTTGATCAAATGAAATCTCTGATGGGTAATCACGAACATTAATCCTTGGTATATAAGAGACCTTGAGATGCAATTGCCAAATGATATTGCTCGTAATTAAACTAACCAAGATTTTCTTTTATTATGGGCAAAGACCCACAAAACTCCAAGGTATTTTTGCATTAAATCTCCAAAACTAGATGAAGAGGCCACTTATTTATTTTACATGACACCTTGTTCTAGAAGTTTCCATAGCTTTTTAATATATTTATAATAAATAATATCCAAAATATCAAAAATATGTTAGTTTTGTCCAAAAATCTAGTATTTTTGGACCATTAATGACTAATATGGTTCACGACTCTCGTTCATGTTAGGGTAAAAGGCCCTTGGGCTTGCCCGTGTACAGTGACTGTCCATATTCTTTATTTATATATATATGAAAGTGCAATAAGGCTGTCATAACATTGTTGACAGCACCTACATTGTGTGTGCTATTCTCTTTCGCGTCTCCTGCATCCCTTTCAACTGGTATCATAGCCACTCCTTCGCGAGCTCTTTCCGGCATCTACACGAGGTATGAGATCTTATTCTCTCTCATTCATTTTAGTCCACATAGGTACAACAGGGTTTACAGGTTGGGGCAGCCATTGATGAGCTTCCCCCCTTGAACTTGTTGAGGCTTGGTTTGGAGGCAGCCAAGTTCAAGGGGGGAAGCTTGAAACTTCCCCCCTTGAACTTGGCTTGTTGAGGCTTGATTTGGAGGCTTCTATTGGCTTCCTTGAGCCCCCTTGTGGCTCCATTGAGCCCCCCCTTCATGAAAAACGTGATCAGCCCCCTCCCTACAGTTTGTGCCAATTTTTGGCACTTGAAAGCAGCTCGTGATCCTCTTCCTTCAGCTCCTCTCCTTGTTGGCACTCTTTGGCACTTCAAAATGGCTTTATGAGAGCCCCGGGCACTTGGCATTTGACTTGGCATTGATTTGTGGGCTGATTTACTTCAATCCAAGATTGTTCGCAGATAGTTTACTGTGGGAGCTTTTGCTCAACCGCCAAGACCCACGGACCGCTTATTGTTTCAAGCGTTCCAAGCTGAGCACTAATGGCTACCTCTCACATAACTGATGCACCGTCCATACCTACGGGTGTAGTGAGCTTACCTCCATGCCATTCGAGCTACCTCCTCTCCCACGCACTCTGGTAGCTCAACAATCCAAGTGCAAGCTTCAAGCAAGCTCCATCCCTAAGCTCCACGCTCCAAGCTCCATTGCCGCGAGCAAGACAAGAGAAGAGAAGAGATGAGAATAAGAGAGGAGAAGATGGAGTGCTTCTCCTCCTCGGTCCCTCACCCTCACACACTCACTCCCTCACACTCTCACACTCCCTCTCTCAAGCACAAGCTCAAGCAAGCAAGAAGAAGAAGAAGAAGAAGAAGAAGAAGAAGAAGAGAGCTACTTTTGGCCACACACAAGAATGAGCTTCTCATTCACTTTTCAACTTTATATACAAAACCCTAAATCCCTTTTGGGCGGTCATCCCCTTTTCCCCTTTTTTACATGGCCAGCCATAGCCTAGGCCCTTTTTCCCATTGTCCTTCTATCTTCCTAACTTCCTTTCCACCGCCCGTCTACATTTACAAATTGCACGGGTGAGAGCGCTCCTTGAATTAAACCATGATGCGCTTGCGCTCTTTTACAAAAGTTTTGACTTGTGCTTTTCCTTGTGCGCCTTTCTCCCTTATTTAGGACTCTTCTCCTTGTGCGTCTTTGTCTTCCGTTTCTCTTTGCCTTGCCCTTTGTCTTTGTCTTCTGCTTTAGCTTTTTCGGATTTTCTACCTTCGTTCGTTTGAGGGTTAACATTACCCCCTCCTAGACGAGTGCCAGTCCCATGGCACTCACCGGAGTAGGTAGCAGGCTGTAGCATGCACTGAAGATGTGGGTGACAAGGATGCATGTGGTTTCTGTGGAGGAGCGTTGGTGGTGGTGTGAAAGAAGGTCCTGGGGGTCTGTTGGTGGCCAAGGTGGCAGGTGGAAGGGTTGTTGGAGTTGGTGGTAGGGCTATTCTGTGTTGGGGATTGCCTTGATGGCCAGCACAAGTGTAGGTTTGTTGGGGATACTGCACGTGACGATTCTTGGCAGGCTTACAGGGTGATAAGGATAGGAATTCAGAGTTGAGTGTTGATGAAGAGCGAACAAAACCGTCGTTGGAGTCTTCAATACCTGCAATTGGAAAACCTCTCATGTGGTCTCTCCTTAAGGGGTAATGCTAGTGTTCTTATCGTGCACAAGACATATTTTGATTAGTTTGGGAGACAGGTTGAACTCTAAGCAAGCCTGGAGTATTGTCCTGCACTTGAGGACCCAAACTGTGTATATACTTCGGTGCATATATTATGTGAGTGCTCGTGCATACTTAGATATTATGTAGTTAGAAGACTGTGGGCTAGTTTCTCGTAACAATGTGTGGATGAAGCAAAGTTGTCCATGTTGAGAAGAAGTATATGTGAAGGTATATGAGACATCCTTTGCATTGTGACTGCACGACGTAGCATAATTGAATACAAGGACACCACACTTTTGGTAGCCGGAAGCTATTGGACTTGCTTGATGAGGACGGTGTACTTTTCATGGCCAATTGTGTGGTGCTTACCACCACTGATTGCAATGGTACTAAGGCACAGTGCAAGAGAGAATTGTGCAAGTGGGTCAGGGTGACAAGTCTAACCAGAGACAAGCTCCCTAGGTATGTCCTACCCTTGATGTGTCAAGATTGTGGGAGAGAAGGAAGGAGTCTCACTTGTAGCTTTCTTGCTTGCACAATGGGGGAATACACACAAAGATGGAGGCTGAAAAACAGTTTTCCTCTTCTTAGTTGTGTAAGCCAAAAAAACTCACATACAAAGAAATAGAAGAACCCTATATATGGGTCTCAAACCAAAGACAACTAACTAAGGTGGCATACTAACTGAGCCACGAACTAGAGTAGATAAGGATAGCTGTCGTCTAGCTATTATTCATGGGCGGTGTACCAACCGCATCTGCAACTAACACGTCGGTGACATAAATGCACAACCGTCACCCTGGCATATCACGAGTGGAGCTCGATATCTCAACACTCCCCCTCGAGGTCAATCCCAATTCCTGCACACCAAGCAGGTCTCTGAACTTGCGCAGCTTCTCTGCGCCCAATGCCTTCGTAAATATGTCAGCTACCTGATCCTCTGTGCTGACATAAACTAGATCAATAAGACCTAGTAAAACCCTATCCCACACATAGTGATAATGCACCTCAATGTGCTTTGTTCTAGCATGATAGACTGGGTTATTTGCCAAGTGTATACTACTCATGTTGTCACAATAAATGACAACTGGCCCATCTGTAGACTGATGCATGTCATAAAGTAGCTTATGCAACCAAGCTACCTCACATGTAGCCATTGCTGTACCCCTGTACTCAGCCTCTGTGCTCGACAAGGCAACTGCAGGCTGTTTCTTGCTGCTCCAAGTGATTGCAGCACTCCCAAAAGAGAACACATATCCACTGGTAGATCGTCTATCAGAAATGCTACCAGCCCAATCAGCATTAGTGTATCCATGCAACTGTATTTGAACCCCAGTCTCATAAAATAGTCCATACTGCAATGTGGACTTCACATACCTGAGTATGCGTCTAGCCACATCCAAATGCGGTTTCCTTGGAGCCTGCATAAACTGACTTACCAGTCCAACAGCATAGCTCAAATCTGGCCTGGTAATAGTCATATAAATCAAGCTTCCTACTATGCGTCTGTACATAGTAGGGTCTTCCAGAAGCTCACCTGCATCTGCGCTCAGCTTCACATTCTGCTCCAAAGGAACCGAAATAGGCTTACAGCCTGCCATCCCATATTTGGACAGCGTGTCCAATCCATACTGCCTCTGCAAGAGCTGTATCCCACTTGGTGATCTAATCACCTCGATGCCCAAGAAATAACGCAGCTCTCCCAAATCCTTCATCTCAAACTTCTGCTTCAATAGCATTTTCACATGAAGGATATCTTCATCACTGTCACCTGTCATAATCAAATCATCAACATAAATGACAAGTAGCATAATACCTTTCTCTGTTTTTCTCACATAAAGTGAGAAATCTGCCTTGGAAATCTGAAAGTCAATAGTGACAAGATACTGTCCTATCTTGTCAGACCATGCTCTAGGTGCTTGCTTCAAGCCATACAAAGCTTTCTTCAACCTGCAAACAAACTCAGGATGAACAGCATGCACATAACCTGGTGGCTGCTCCATATAGGCCTCTTCTTGCAAATCACCATGCAAGAAGGCATTCTTTACATCCATCTGATGTAAAGGCCATCCCTTTGATGCAGCCATAGCAATGACTGCTCTTACGGTTGCCATCCTTGCAACCGGACTGAATGTTTCTTCATAGTCAATGCCATATGTTTGTGCATACCCCTTGACTACTAATCTTGCCTTGTATCTGTTCACAGAACCATCTGCATTGTGCTTCACCTTATAAACCCACTTACAGCCAATTGCATTCTTACCTTTAGGCAAAGGTACCAATTCCCATGTAGCATTTGCTTCCAAGGCATCCATTTCTTCATCCATGGCTTTCTCCCATTTTTCTTTTCCCATGGCTTGCTCAAAAGAAGTGGGTTCTGGTTCTTGTATCACTTTGACCATATATGCATAGTGAATGGCTGTAAATCCATCATATTTCAGCCTATCCACAGGATACCTAGCTCTCGTAGACCTGCGCAAAGTAGGTTCACTTCCAGGTGCTCTCAAAACATCCCTGGTCTTCCTTACTCCAGGTGTAACAATAGAAGGAATACCCAACTCATCATCAATGCTCTGTTCTGAGCCACTGGATTCACCATCCACATAAGAGTGACTTGCATTCACATCAAACATGGGCTGATCAACCTTCTCTTTTCCTTTTCGTGATACCTGCATACCACTATCTGCATTGCTTTGAGAAGATTCTCCTGATCTCAATCTGCCTGTCCATGGCGAAGAATGTGAACCACTGCTAGAGGACGCTCCAGGTCCACTAATATTTTGTGACTGCTGCTGTGAATTCTGTGCAGCATTACCATTTTGTGCATCTACATCATCAATCACATTTACTGGTTTATACCAGCTACTCATCTCATCAAAAACAACATCTCTACTCACTGTAAACTTACGAGTAGAAGGGTTATATCATCTATACCCTTTTTGCTGCAGAGAGTAACCAATAAAGATGCACTTCTCAGCTTTTGGATCCAACTTGGATCTCAACTCATCTGGCACATGTACATAGGCAATGCAGCCAAAAATTTTCAAATGAGAAATATCTGGTTTCCTACCAGTATACCTCTCCTCTGGAGTCATTCCATGTATTGTTGCAGTGGGAGTCCTGTTCATTATGTAGACTGCTATAGCAACTGCTTCAGCCCAATAAAAATCTGGCAGGTCTTTTTCATTAAGCGTGGCACGAGATACCTCTCCAATATGCCTGTTTTTTCTTTCTGCAATTCCATTTTGCTGTGGGGTATGACTGCATGAATATTCTTGCTTTATGCCATGCTCCTGCAAGAACCTTGCAAACTCATTTGAGAGGTACTCTCCCCCTCCATCTGACCTTAGGCATTTTATTTGAAGGCCTGTTTCTTTTTCAACCATAGCTTTAAGAGTTTTGAAATACCCAAAAACTTCACTTTTCTTTTTCATAAAATACACCCAAACTTTTCTGCTATAGTCATCAATAAAAGTGACAAAATAATGATAGCCTCCAAGAGATGCAGCTTTAGTAGTCCACACATCACAGTGGATTAATTCCAATGGCTTCTTACTTTCTTGAACATGTCTAGGAAATGGTTTCCTTGCCTGTTTTTCAAACTGACAGGCTTCACATACCTTATGCATTTCTGCAACCTTGAATTTAGGCAATCCTACAACAATATTTTGGGCCTGCATTGATTTAAGTCGCTGTACATTAACATGACCAATGCGCTTATGCCAGATATCAATATTTGCAACTACACCAGTCCCATGTGCAAACATTGCTGCACTCAATTCAGACATGTCTGCATCCAACGTAAACATTCTGCCCTTCTTCTTTCCTTTCGCTATCAAGCAACCTTTATTTTTCATATCCTCAACAAAGCATCCATGAGGATTAAATCTGACCTGCAAGCCCTGCTCAACCATTTGACCAACAGAAACCAGATTCTTGGTGATATTCGGGACATGAAATACATCGGACAGGTATTTCTTTTTCCCATCCTACATAGACAAAGAAATTTTTCCAATCTGCACAATAGGATATGCAGTATCATCACCAGTCTCCACAAATCCTGGTTTTTCCATTTTCCTTGCATCCTCCATCAATTCTGCATGACCTGTCATGTGGTTTGATGCACCTGAGTCAACGTACCATACATCATTGCTTTCTTTTGCACTTGTCACAGAATTGTTCATGTGCTGCACCATAAACAAATGCTCATTTCTGTCATCACCCTGTCTACTAGAAGATGCATAATTCCCTTGTTGCAGTTTTCCATTCATGATGTCATTCTGCTTTTTATAGCAGCCTTTAGCCATATGACCCATTTTACCACAGTAGTAGCATTCAACATTACTGTTTGCATTTTGGCCTCTTTGCCATCCACCACGACCTCTTTGGCTCCCCTTGCCTCTAGAGTTACCACGTCCTCCTCCATAGGACTGGTTTTCTTGAGTTTGCTGCATATTCTGATTTCTACCACGGCCTCCAGATCGGCCTCCTCTACCTCTGCCTCTACCTCTTCTAGCATTTGAGTAGAAGACAGCTTCTTTTGAAGTTCCTCCTGAAGAAGATGCACCACCATTTCTTTGCTCCTCAGAAATTAGAAGAGCAATCAACTCCTCAAAATCAGGAAATCTTTCACGAACTGAAATGGATGTCCGAAACTGTGCATAATCCTTTCCTAGACCATTCAAGGTCATAGAAACTAAATCATCATCTTCCACTGGCGACCCAATGGAAGCAAGTGCATCTGCAATCTTCTTCACCTTCATGTGGTAGTCATTGATGCTCATATTTTCTCTTTGCACATTATGCAACTCTTGCTTGAGCTGCATTTTCCTGGCTTGCGTATTTGTGCTATACATTTTTGACAAAGTATCCCATACCTCCTTTGGCGTACTTGCATCCTGAATATGCACAATCATAGAGTTTGAAATACTGATAGACAGCCAGTACATAACTTTCCTGGCTCTCTCATACCATACTTTAAATGCCTGCATTTGGTATTGATTGGGAACATCAGGAAGAACTGGTTCTTCTTCATTTCCTGCAACAAATTCCCAATATCCTTTTTCCATAAGGAAATTCGTCATTCTAAACTTCCATGCTTGGAAGTTGTTCTTGTCAAGCTTTTCAGTTACAATCTGTGAAAGAGAATCAGACGCCATTACAGAATCCTGCAAAAAATTTCTGTCACTGCAGAGAACACAGCTTCAGCCTCACAAGGGCAAATCTGCAAAACTGACGAGAGTGGTATTTAACCACACAGTCACTTCCTAGTGACGATTTTGCATATACAGGAACCAAGGATGATTCTGTAACTCCCTGCCATTTTGGCACCCACATAAGTCTGGGCTCCTTGGCCTTGTGAGCATTCTTAGTGGGTTTGGGCCTTGGGTCGAGTGCGTGGCACGAAGCCACAGGTTTCGCCCATTTAGACTGCATCTGGGGCGTGGTCCTAGGGGTTTCTATCGGTGGCGTCGTGATGGTGGAGGAATCCTGACAGCCCTTGCTGAAGGTCGTTACTATACGGGTGCTGCCGATGGCAAGATGAATGCCGTTTAGGTTATAATCCACATTACAGTGCGTTAGCTTCTTGAAGGTGCCACCCAATAGTGACACATTACTGTCTTCTTTAGTGTTAGGCAACACGTGGAAGAAGGCTGGTAAACTTTCAGTCTCGATGGAAATAAGTGCCTTGCACTTCCCTAGGAGTGAATAGGCAACACCCCCAAACGGGGTGAGGTTGGCATTAGTGGTCTGTAGCGTCGGTTGACCAATGCATGTCCAATGGTCATGCGTCAAGATGTTGTAGTCGGCCCCTTCATCAATCAAGGCGTCGAAAGAATACACCGTGCCTGCTATGACTGTGATTCGTAGATATGCCGGTGCTACTGCTTCCTCATCCTGATCCGTAAGATCGGTTACAGTTGCCATTCAGACGTTCAACGGGGCTTCTAGCATGGGTGGCTCATGTAATGGATGGGAAGGAGGATAGTACTTCTTTACTCGGCTGCCATTAAAAAAGCCTACTCCTTCACCGTCAAGTGTCTCCAACTCAACATTCTCAGTTCTACCAATCATGTGTACTCTAAAAGGGCCTAGTCCTCAGAACTTCATCTTTTGTTTGTGTCCTTTCACTGAGTATAGCAGAACAAGATCTCCTTGTTCGAAGTCTCGTTGCTTGACATGCTTGTCAAACCACATCTTTCGTCGAGCCTTCTCATAGATGAGCGCATGGGTGGCTAGAAGACGAGTCTTTGACAGGCGTTCCAGCTATGTCAGGCGTTGCGTCCATGCTTCCTTCCCTTCCCATCGTCCTTGGAGTGCTATTCTCAGGCTAGGGACAAATAATTCTATTGGTAGAATTGCTTTAGTCCCATAGGTCAGCCTAAAGGGGGTTTGACCGACGGCTGTTTTATAAGCTGTGCGGTAGGTCCACAAGGCTGCCATCAACTTGTTGTCCCAGTCGCTTCTCGAGGCTGAGACCACCTTAGTCAGGATGTTAATAAGAATCTTGTTAGTCGATTCTGCCTGGCCATTAGCCTGAGGGTAGTATCGCGAGGATTTGCGATGGATGATAAGAAAGGTGGATAGGAGATGTGCTATCACTTCGTTGATGAAGTGTGTGCCTTGGTCGCTAACCAGTTCGATGGGGCAACCGAAGCGCGAGATCACTTGCTCCCATAAGAACTTGGCAGTTGTTCTAGCGTCAATTTTTCGTATTGCTCTTGCCTCTGCCCATTTCGTGAGGTAATCTGTGGCCACTACGATGTACTTGGCTTGCGAGTACTGTGCTGTGGGGCTTATTGGTCCTATGAAGTCAATTCCCCATTTTTCGAAGGATTGACGAGCAATAATTGGGGTTAACTCCATTTGATCCTTACGAATCGGAACTTTTGCCCGTTGGCACTCATCACAATGCTTGACAAATCGCTTGGCATCGCGGAAAAGTGTGGGCCACCATAGTTGGGACTGCAACATCTTCCGTGCTGTCGTGTCTCCGCTAAAGTGTCCACCTGCAATGCCGTTGTGCACTTCTGGGAGTACATCATGCATCTCATGTTCACACACACACCTTCGCAGCAATCCGTCTTGCCCCAACCTATAGAGTTGGCCTGCAATCAGCTGGTAGGGCTGGAGCTTCAATATCAAGCGCCTAAGTCGTGCCTTTTCTATAGGTCGCTCAGGTTGTCCGTGGTTGAGCACTTGGACTATTCTGCCCAGTATGGCATCAGATCAGCCTTAAATAGGTCTCTCTCTCTGGACAGGTGGAATAGGTGGGCGTCAGGTAACTCGTCAATGATGCCTTGTCCAGTTGCTTCTCCTGTGGGTATACGGGATATGTGATCAGCCATGTAATGCTGTTTTCGCTCTCGTACCACCACGGAGAAATCGAACTCTAGGAGTAGGAGCAGCCATCGAGCTATGCGTCCTGTAGCACAAGGTTTGTTTACCAAGTAGAGCAGGGCTTAATGGTCCACGAAGAAAATGAAAGGTGTGGCTAGTAGATAGTGCCGGAATTTCTTCACGGCAAACACCATGGCTAGTCCCTCCCTTTCTGTTGTTGAATAATTCATCTCCGTCTCAGTGAGTTTTCTGCTAGCGAAGCTCACTGGGTAGTCCAAGTTATGCTCACCCGGTTGGCACAACACTGCTTCTACGGCAAACTTAGAGGTGTCAATGTGTACGTGGAAGATAGTGGTCCAGGCCGGGGCTCGCAGAATCGGTGCCATCATTAGAGCCTTTTTCAATTGTTCGTACGCCCGTTGGCATGCTTCGGTCCACTCGAAGATGATTAGTAGCTTGTACAATGGCCTAGCGATCAGCGCGTAGTTCAGTACAAACCACCGATAGTATCCTGTGTGACCTAAGAAGCATTGAACTCCCTTGTAAGTACTTGGGGGTGGAAGATCAATGATAACCCTGACCTTCGAGAAGTCCGTGGCAATGCTGTTTTTTGACACCACGTGTCCTAAGATGCATCCGTGCTTCACCCAAAACTGACATTTCAAGGGG
Source organism: Lygodium microphyllum (assembly GCF_053477565.2). Taxonomy (NCBI): domain Eukaryota; kingdom Viridiplantae; phylum Streptophyta; class Polypodiopsida; order Schizaeales; family Lygodiaceae; genus Lygodium; species Lygodium microphyllum. The sequence continues at coordinate 22,136,717 of NC_141149.1, read as the reverse complement.
TTCAGGGAGAGGCAATATAAGCGACACCGTTCAAAGACCGTGCGGAGTTTGTCTAGGTGTTCAATCCAGGTCGAATGGACACACAGGTCATCCACAAAGACCTCCAACTCCTTGCGAAGCATGTCCTTGAATATGGTGCACATAAGGCATTGAAAGGTGGCGGGGGCATTGGTTAACCCAAAGGGCATGACTACGTAAGCAAAGACGCCCCATTCAGTGGCAAAGGCGGTCTTGTGCCTGTCTGCAGGATGCACTTGCACCTGGTTGTACCCCGAGAAGCCATCTAGGAAGCTGTAGGCTTCCTTACCTGCCACCCTCTCAAGCATGTGCTCGGTGTACGGCAAGGGGTAATTGTCTCTCTTCGTAGCAGCTTCACCTTCTTGTAATTGATGCACACTCAAATCTTGCCGTTTTTCTTCATCACAATGACTATGGGTGACACCCAATCTGTGTGCTCAATTTCGTAAATGAATCTAGCTCTCATCAGCTTGTTGATTTCCTCCTTGACAGCATGAGCGTGCTTTGGATTCATGGGGTACGGTCGCTGCTTGACCGGCATTGCATCCGACATCATGGGTATGTTGTGAGTCACAACACTCCGATCTACCCCTCGTAGCTCATCTAAGGACCAAGCAAATACGTCTATGTACTCCCGCAAAAGAGCGACAAGACTGAACTCCTCTTCAGTAGTCAAGTCCTCAGCGATGAACACCGGTCGGGATACTTCCCCTCCCAGGGCTAGGTTTACCTCCTTGACCTTGGTTGGCCCTTCGATTGGTTCACTTGTTTGCCCTTGGCACTTGGCACCTAGCAGAACCACTACCCTATCCCCTTTTTTGAATTTAGTGAAGTGTTTAGGGAGGTCTTGTGGCTTTCTTTGTTCCTCTGATCGTGCATCCTTGGGGCGCTTTGCCTCATCATACCGCAATCGTCTGCGCCTCAGGTGGACAGGTAAGTCCCCCTTGGTGCCTCTGGTCATGGATGGCCTAGGGATTTCTGGGACGCTATCAGAAGCAACTTTCGATTCAGAGTTAAACCCCCCATTTTCACTAGTAGAGGTGGTCTCCCCTGGTGGCCGCAGTTCAGATGGCGATTCGATTCTAAGCTGTGATGTCGTTCCTGGTTGGGCTAGGCCGGCTTGCTCAAGGTCTACTGCTCCTATGCATTCCAACCAAGCATGATCACATTTCGTACACATGACTCCTTGGTCCATTCTAAGGGCCTGTCTCCTCTGCGGCTTGGCGTCTGCCCGTATCTGCTCAATTTCTCGTCCTTCAGTGTCGTACTCTATGGTATCCACTTCACCCTCACTTTCATCACCAAAGGATTGGCAATCTTCGTATTCATCACAGGAATCTTTATCGCTGGACTGCTCATCATCTCCCAAGGCTTGCTCTGTGTCGTCTCGTTGGTCGGGGACCAAGGCCCAATTATACCTGAGGTTCAGCTCGTGCACCCTGGTCCACTTCCACTCGGACTCCTCCAAGAGGTCCTGGAGCGGCTTGAAGTTGGTGGTTGCGTTGCCTGCTAGCCGGTCCATTAAGTACTCCAGTATTCCATGGAGTTCCCTTTTGTTGGAAGGCACTTGGAAGGTAACAGGCTCAAGCCCTTCATGGGGGCTTGCTGCCAACATGTAGAGTGGCCTAGGAAGTGTTCCGTTTGCCTTGCCGACCGTTTTGATGGCTTGCTCGTATGCCTCCTGATCGGAGAACGATAGGTAAATTATAGCGAGGACGTGCATCCAATCCCGCTCATCCTCTGGGTAGGGGATATACTTGGTCAAGGACTCATAGGGCTTCCTGACCTGAGTGTTCCCTTTGAGCATAGCTGAGATGGCGTCCAGGTCGACTGGTGAGGTCTTCCAAGTGTCCATTTCTATTCGTACGGCGTTAGTTCTATTGCCAAGGAAGATCAAGCTGTTATCCCAATCTTCGATGACTCTAGCGTTGCGCATCCAGGGTCAGCCTAATAGGACATCGTAGTCCACTCCCTTCATGACTATAAAGTCAACGGAGAATTGGACTCCTGCGATCTTTACTGGCCAATTTTTCAGGACCCCGAATGGTTTCACTCTCATACCGTTTGCTAGCGTAACGTTAAACCTAGCAGCTTCAACAGGCGGGTTTCCCCAAGTTTGCAGCACCGAGTGGCTAAGCACACTAACCCCAGCTCCTGTGTCTACGATTCCCTTCCTTGTTGAGTCACCCAGGGCTAGGACCGGCAGGACGACGTGCATCTCAGAGCCTTCCCAAAAGGTGTTGACATGCAAAGATTTAGATACAGAGTGCAGCGTGAGGCTGGGCAATTGTGTTTCTACATCCTGGTCTTGCGGGTCTACCGTGACCTGCTCTTGTGAGCCCTCAACCCACTGCTTAAGGTCTTGCCATAGGGCAGGGTGCTGCTTAAGCAGATCTCCTAGGCCAAATGTTACAGGGGTGGTCACTAGTGTGGTCAAGAGATTGCTAAATACTCGTCCCTCCTTTAAGCTAGACTGTCCGGGCCAACGGCCACGGCTGATCTGCGGCTCCGTTGTGTCTAGGCTTGGTCTTAGTGGCACTGTTTGTGGCATAGTAGCCTTGGCCGACTTAGGTGGAGGCGGTGACCTTGGCGTGCTTATGTTGGAGAGATCCTCGATCTCATCCTCCGTGATGGGTTCTGCACCTTTGAGGTGCTGTTGAGCCTCCCTCACCCATTCCTTCACCTTTTCGATGGCCTCCAACTATCGCTTGGGGTGCGAGTATTCCCCTATCTTGGCGCTTCCCTTTTCAGCTGTCTTAGGGGCTGAAGTTTCTACCTCCGCGTCTAATACTTTCTTCCCAGCAGTTAAAGTCGTAGCACTCTCGGTCTTCAATGCGACCTTAGCGTTCGACCTCTTCTTTTTCCGCCTGCGGCTTTTCTTCCCTATTGAGGCTGCGTCCAGGTTGCTAGGTCCTGGTAGAGAGATGCCGGCCTGCTTGGTTTGGGCTCGGGTCATAACTCGCAAGGGAATAGGTGTGGCCTCCCCGTCGGGGTTTTCAACACCAAACAGCCCTAATGGGATGGATGGCAAATTAGCTGCGCTAGAGGACGGCTTCCGCTTTGGGCAATCAATGAAAAGATGGGTGATTCCACACTCTATGCACCTTTGATCAGCCTTGTCCCTGTTTTGCTGCTCTCTTTCAGGCTACCCCGTCCTCTTCCCAATGCCATCACTGGCAAGGGTCGATAATCCATGAGGACCGCATTACCCTTGTCGTCATGCGAGATGTAAGGGCAAATGTAGGTCTCTTCATCATTTGGCTCCTCCACGTAATGAACTGGAGCGTTGCTCGGTGGGTGGGTCACATAAGGACCAGGCGGTCTAGGAATGCCGGTGGGGTTTATGTCCATTCTAGGGACGGCGGGTTTCACATCGTTAAGCGCGGGTAGAGCCAATGGGGCTCCCCTTCCGAAGAATGGCTGCGGCCTGTTAGCTAGATAAGGCTGGCCGTAGGGTTGCGAGTATGGAAACCTTCTTGGTAGCCTACATTGTGCGACATCGTGGCCGAACCTCCCGCAGTTGGCGCAAGGTCTTGACCTAGGGTCTTGACACTCAACCGGCAAGTGGTTCCCTCCACAGTACACGCACTGGATGCACGGCCGCGTTGGTTGTCTCAGCATGTCTTGTATCTTGGTTAATTCCATCCTGACCTCCGCTGGTCTGTCTCGGTGGCTTTCCCCTTATCTTGGGGTGATGGGTTCGACTGCTCACTAAAGGCTGGCGTTCTCTCTAAACTCTGCGGGTTGGTTTCTTCTAGGTTTGAGCTCCTGGAGCTCTGCTCTTTCAGCTGGTCATTGACTCTGATGGCTTCCTCAAAAACCCTAGCCACCACGTCTCACTGCAAGCTTGAGTTGCCTGCTAGTGCCTTATACAACTCCTCATCTCAAATTCCACTGATGAATACAGTCGATACTGCCCTGTCAGTCGGTCGCTCGCCTAAAGGGATTCTTTTAAAGAGGCTTCTCACGTGGGTCACATAGTCGCGGATGCCCTCCTTCTCCTTCTGCTTGACGTTCATCAGGCGTACTAGTAGGTTGTTGGAGTATCTGGGCTCGGCAAACCTCTTGACAAAAATATCCTTGAGGTTATTGAAGTTGGCCCATTCTATGGCATCCAGGCTTGTATACCATGTCCTACCCTTATCGCTTAAGCAAAGTCCGAATGCTTGCGAACATTGAGTCTGGTCATTGAGGCCATTGGCTTCGCAGACTTGCTCAAACTGCTCGACAAAGCTGTACAGATCGTCATGTGGCTGGTACTTGTCGAATTGCTTGGCGACAATAGGTATTTTGGCCTGGCTCTTTGAGCCCCGGTTTGCCCTTAACCTTGCAAGCAGCGACGTTGCTAGTGCAGTGGCACTCTGGTCTACTGCGGTGTTATCGAGCAGCTGTTTCATGAGGAGCTCACTCAACGTCAGGTCTCCCTCTAGTGCTCTTTCCTGGTCCGTACGGTTCCGGCCAGCCAAGTTTAGCACTCGATGCACCTCATGCAGCTCCATGCTTTGCCTCAGGTTTCTGGCTTGTTGATCCCTATTATACTCGGCTATGCCTTGCAACGCCTTGTGGGCTAGCCTTCTCTCCTCCTCTGCAATGATTGCATCTGCCGTTCTGCCATGGTGCTCGTATTGGGCATGCGCATCGTAACTGCTCACTATCTGCTGTATCGCATCTGGGAATGTGCTCACGTCAAGCTCCTCGGTAAACCGATGGTCTGAGCCTTCCTCCGTCATGGTCGAATTCTTGCGCCTCGCTGCGTTGCCGATCAGGTTGGCTAGTCGTGATAGATCCTTGTTGCTGGCGCTCCTCGCTTGGTTCTCCTCTACGCTTTGCGTGTCTGTCTACGTCCTGGGTCTTCTCCTATTGGTGGGTTTATTGAGCGATTTATCTGAGTGAGTTCCCTTAATTACTGAATACAATTCTCAATTTACCGCCACTCGGTGAGTGTGTTGTTCCTCGTGCACTTGTGCCCAATCAGGCTTTCAGTTTCCTTAAGTGTACTTCAAGTGCAAAATTCAATGTGAGTGCAGCAAGCAATTTCTCGGCGCCCCACTCACTCTCGCTCGTTTCTGGCCCGATAGGCTTGTAGGTCCATTTTCCGGCCGTTTAGTAAGGGTTTAGGGTTCCTTGTTTGTTTCCTTGTTCACTTCTGATCGGTCGGGTCTTCGTGGTTCAGTGGCTTGCATTCTAGTCCGTGGATCCCTCAACTGTCTACCGCCCACCGCTAAGCGGCTGTGTACTATAATTTCACTTATCCCGGGTGCCAGAATCAAGTTCTGAACGCCCGAAGGGTTTCGACAAGTTGTGCTAATGCGCGTTTGCCGGTCGGGTCAAATTTCTGACAACTTTGACAAAAAGCTGCATTCGGACCAAGTGGTCCGAATTGGAGGGTCCGAGTGGGTCACTCGGACGGGCCGAATGGCATGGGGTCAAGGGCCGAATCTCCAAATCTGGCTCGGATGAGTTTTACTCGGACGGGCCGAATGGCGGGTTTGACAGATTCGGACAGGCTAATTCGGATAGGTCGAACCGCAGTTGGCCGAGGGTCAAATCCCGGGTGTGGCCGAGTTCTGATTGTGGAATTCAGACGGGTCGCTCGGACGGGCCGAATAGCACAAGGCCGAATGTGCCACGTGGTTAAAAAGTTCTGGCTCGGACGGTCCGAGGAGGGTCTCTCGGATGGGTTGACTCGGACGGGCCGAATGCCGACTAGGGTTTTGGCCGAGTGGCCGAATGGCGAGGGGCTGAAGGCCGATTCTGGGTGTCGGCCCAGAAGCAATAGCTCGGACGGGCCGAAAACGGCACGACTGAAACCGCGCGATGCCGATCTTGCCCGATTCTTATGATTTACTCAACCATTACAAGCACAAACCTCCAGATACCATCTAGGGGGTTTGAGGGAGGGATTGATATACCTGAATGGGTCGGTGAGTGCGTCGGTGCTGTGATCGAATCACACGGCCTGGGGCTTCCTAGCTCTCTCTCTCTTTCTCTCACATTGAAATGGCACAAATGAGTTCTCTTTTGACCTCCCGGTTCTTATATGCCCTCCCAACTGTGGCGTTGACACCCCTGATCCCTCTCTTATCGATCTTAGTCCTCACTAGCAAGCATTTTGCGCATTTGCATGACTTTTTTCCCTGTTTTTACTCTGTTTTGAAACAGCAAACCCTACCCTTTTTTGGTTCGATCTCCTAGCTCTAACCTACGCTAAATGCAGTAAAAATGAAAGTCAAAAAACTGGAATAGATTCTCCATGCTCTCCAATCATCAAACAACCAAAATATCCAAAATACTTACTTGTTCCGAAGACTAAAAGCACCCAACTTCCTATCTATCTCAAGCTCCGTTTCGAGTATGAATACCCTACTTCGATGCTCGATGTGAGGCGTGCAAGTGCTCAAGCTTGAATCCGTTGGTCCCGGCAACGGAACCAAAATGTGGGAGTTTTCACTCAACCGCCAAGACCCACGGACCGCTTATTGTTTCAAGTGTTCCAAGCCGAGCACTAATGGCTACCTCTCACATAGCTGACGCGCCATCCATATCTATGGGTGTAGTGAGCTTACCTCCATGCCGATCGAGTTACCTCCTCTCCTGCGCACTCCGGTAGCTCCACGATCCAAGTGCAAGCTTCAAGCAAGCTCCATCCTCAAGCTCCACGCTCCAAGCTCCATTGTTGCAAGCAAGACAAGAGAAGAGAAGAGAAGAGAAGAAGAGAGGAGAAGATGGAGAGCTTCTCCTCCTCGGTCCCTCACCCTCACACACTCACACACTCACTCCCTCACACTCTCACACTCCCTCTCTCAAGCACAAGCTCAAGCAAGCAAGAACAAGAAGAAGAAGAAGAAGAGGAGAGCTACTTTTTGCCACACACAAGAATGAGCTTCTCATTCATTTTTTCAACTTTATATACAAAACCCTAAATCCCTTCCGGGCGGTCATCCCCTTTTCCTCTTTTACATGGCCGGCCATAGCCTAGGCCCTCTTTCCCATTTCCCACCATTCTAATTTACCCTATTCCTACTAATGCATACACTTTGCACAGGAGCGAGCCTGGCACTCTTTTACACAGATTTGGGGGTGCTCCCCTATTTTGATGGTGCGCCTTTTCCTCTTTTATTACCGTGGCCGCATACCGAAGCCTTTTGAGGGTCGTGTCTGAATATTTGAATTTTTCAGGGATTGGTTGCCAGTCAAGGCGCCTTTTTTGCTCTTGCGCGTTTTTTGCTCTTTTTCCTTCTTCCCAGTTTCTGCTCCTCTGTGCTGCGGTAACGTGGTCGGACACACGGTAACACAAGGATTAGGATTTGTCACATGATAAGACCATTCATATGTAAGGGATTATAGTGCAGGTTATCAAGCACATAGGACGAGAAGGGGAGGGGCGGGGCATGCAGTGCTTGTTGTAGAGGGATGGCCCCCGTGATGTATATTTAGTTTCCTGCCATTAGCAGATCTTGGTTCACGCCGAGTTACGTTGGCTGGCAGTCATGGATTTAGGCAGGGCTCCTCCTCGGAAGGATAGACCGAAAAGGGAAAAAGGTGTATAGAAAGGGACTACACCCTGTCTACACCATCAAAGTTGTTGGTCAAGGCTTCTTATGGCGGTAATGTGGGTTGCATGCCCTTCACTTGGAGGTGGGGATGGTCACACGGCTTTTAAATGCATGATGAGAGGAGGACTTGAGAAGCTTAGCCTGTCAGACCCAACTCTTCTCCCTGCGCTTGACTATCATTGCTTGTGTGTGTTGATATTGTTTATACACGGTGACACAAAAATCAGTGTTTATTTATATACATACTTATGAATCCATGGCACTTCACGAGGACAAGAACCAATTGTAGAACTCGGGGTTGTACTGGAGCGTGGCACATGCATCCAGCACTCGTGGCAGCTTACTTAGTACCGATAGATATTTTGCCACATCGAGCAGTATGGAACCTTGTCCGAGTCTACTGGCAACGTGTAACTCCTCCTTAGTGAGAACCTTATCAATCAAAGGGCTCTCTAGGCTAGTTCCAGCTAAGTCCGTACCTCGAATGTTAGTCAGCACTCGAAGGGAAGTTGGTGCCACATAGGTTGGGTCTCTTTGAGACCGCCATTTGGCCAATCGATCCTCAGAGACTGTCATGATCTGAGCCCCTAGTTCGGCCATTACAACGAGACATTCGCACCAACGCTGCTCAAATTGACTCTGGCCTGCTGACAGCCGCTTTAGTTGCTCTATGTCTACGAGATTTGGTTGGCAGAGCACTTCATTGAACATGACGGTTAAGCGCAGTTTGTCAGCCTCCTCGTCAGAGATGAGTCGCATGCATTCATGTAAGAGCTTGTTATAGTGCTCGTTAAGATGTTCTTGCTCTTCCCAAGATAAGGGGAATGGTAAGTATTCTTCGAGCTGCTCCTTAGGGAATGCGCCCATGTCCGCAAGGACGTAGACACGTGCGAACACTTTGAGCTTAGCATCCAACTCAGTTAAGCATTCTGTGACACTTCTATGTTCAACGAAGGCTTGCTTGGTTGCCATCTCATGCAAGGTTCTAGGAGTTTCCTTAGGCTTTAGCATAGCTAGGGGTTCAGGCTTGTATGAGCAAGATTGGTCAACACTAGGATTGCTCATGCTCTTGGGGTTTCCTTGTTTCTCTTGAGGCTTCGTTATTGCGTCATGGTTCTCCTTGGTGTGACTGATATGACCTTGTCACCCTATTGTGATAGTGTTGTATCCACTCTTGATTGATCAATGTGAGCTCTATTGTTAGTGGAGAGAGTATTGCAAGCAACTGTTGATGGCAACGGTTGCTTTGGCTTTTTAGAGCACACGAATGTGTCTGAGGGTTCACCACTATTAGGAGAGGCATTAATGGGTTCATTGGTGGATGGACTCGATGCTTTATTCATCGGCTCTCCGGCGCTCTTCGTCTCAATGTTCTTGGGGTCCACAACCACCTGCAATTGCTGTTGTTTTTGCTGTTTTCTCCTTTGTTTCCTGGTCCGTGAAGGTGCATCTCTCGTCGACTCAGGATTTTGGACTAGGCCAACCGGTGATATGCTTGGTTGGGCCTCAGCATTTTCCTTCTCTAGTGTGTCCTTATGGGACATAGCTATGGCCTGCTGAATAGCCTTGCTCGGTTGTGAGGATACAACTGCCTCCCTTTTTGGAGAGTCTAGCTCTTCAGCCAACTCCCTTGTGTTTAACTCCTCTGGTTTAGGCTTTAGGCACTTTGAAAGTGCTAGAGTTGTCAATGAAGTTGGTTGTGACACCTCCTCCACAGGTAAATCACTAAGGACACATTCCACAAGGGGCATTATCACGGCCAAGGGCTGTGACTGCTGTGATCCCTGATTGGAAGTAGTTGTGGCTAGTCCAGTGGGCTGGCTACTCTTGGTGGATTGCGGTGTTAAGTCCTTAGGTCGATTGGAAGTGGTCATGCCTTTTGTTGCCCTTAGAGCATTCACTTGAGTATCAGTTGAGCTAGCCACGGTGGATTGTATAGGCATATCCTTAGGTTGAGAGCTAAGGGTGGTGTCGTGTCCTGCCTCTTGGACATTTGGAAGCTCTGATGTAGGTAGAGATTGGGATCGAGGAGCCACACTTGACGATTGTTGTGCTTCGTGTGTCTGTTTAGGGGAAGAGGGTGTAGGAGACTTGGGACTCCTAAGTGGACTTGGCACTGGCTGAATTATTTGCTCGTGGCTATTAGATGATTTTGCTATTTGCTTTGTTGAGCATTTACCCTTGCCATGAGCAATGTTGTGCCTATGATACCTACTATCCTCTTGGGGAATCAAAGGCTCCTTGGGCACTAGTGACTTTTGCATATCCTCAACGATTACAGCTGATGTCTGCTTGTCAAGCACGGTAGGCTGAGGATCTTTCTTTCGAACACTCATGTCTAGCTTCTTGCCTCGAGACCTAGAGTTTCTCTTAGATTTCCTCCTGTGCTTCATTGCTTTTGATGCAATCTTGCCTTCAGTTGATAGAGATGGTTTAGCAGGGGATTTTGGTACCCAAATCCATCGGTTACCTGCGTAATACCCTTGAGTGCGTAGCAACGCTTTGGATATCCATCACGGCGTTGTGCTGACCCTCCATCAATGCCTGCGTCTATAAGGTTTGGGCTTCTTTTGGGGCCTTCTACGATATTTGTAAGTCCAAAGCCCGTCGTTGGCATTATCTCTTGACCTTCTTGTTTCGGTCATGGCCTCACTCACTGGTTCTCGTTGTTCTTCTTCCAATGACCTGTTTTGCCACAAATGTGACAAGTAGACTCCTTTTCTTTGTCCTTAGATTTGTCCTCCTTATTCTTCTTTTGGTCCTTCCCCTTCTTTTAAGAGGACTAACCAACCAAGGCCTCAAATTTAGAAGCATTGGTCCCTTTTAATTACTCCTCTTGGTCTAGGACCATAGAAACCAACTCTTCCCACCGAAGAGTCTTAGACCGCCTTGAAGCAATCAAGGCGGAATAAAAACCACTGAAACAAGGTAGTAACTGTGAGAGAAGAGTTATCCATTTTCACGATTTGGACCTTGGTCCTGACATCTCATTAGCCTCTTGGTCCATTAAGTTGTCGATCAAAGTGATCAACTCAAGTAAGGTTGAATTCCTAATCATGTTAGTCTTCTTGCTCTCCAAAATGCTTGCTTTTGATACTTGGTATCCTTGGCATTGCATTTGAGATTTGAGGGACTTCTCCTATTAGTGGGTTTGTGTAGGTCACTTATCTTGCATGTGAGTTCCTTGTTAATTTAGCTAGTTCTCAAATTTAAGTGCGCTCACGTGCTTGTGGGGTGCTTCTTTTTGTGCACAGTATGGAATTAGGATTTCTACTTTCTCAGTGCACTTCAAGTGATTATTCATGTAGTGTGTGACTGTGATGAAAATAATGTGATGCAACACACTTTTCTAGTCATCTCCCTTAGGTGGTGGTTACTTTGACAGGTTTGTTTGATTTCTTTACGATGTTTTGGATGGGTGGTCTAAGAGGCTTTGTTTGAGGTCACTTCCTAGGCAGCTGAGTCACGATCTTTGAAGTCTGGAGGCTCCATGAGCCATTTGACATGCCTAGATGCCTACGGGGGTGTTACTTTGCTTTGGGTTGAGCTTTACTTGGCCTGGGATGTATTGGATTGATCAGTTTCCAAGTTTTGGTTAGTATGTCTGATTATCAGATGTTCAAATTCCTAGAAATGGACTATTTGATCCTAGGTTTGTTTAAGTGAGAAAATCGGACTAAGTTTGAGTCTTGCGTTCGAGTTGATTTTCCAAATTGGACGGCGATGGAGTCTGAGTCTAATTGTTTGGGTCTGGCTGTCCAATTTTGAGTCTTTCCACTAGCCATGACTGATTGGATGAGAAATTGTAGGTGTCCGAGTGGGCCAAATCAAATTGTCTAAGTCCGAGCGGTCCAATTCTAGGAATTGGACTCTATGACGTGCATCCAATTTTGGCAATGAAAACAAACTACGAGGAAAAATTTCAATTCGTTTGATCTCTCAGTTGATGCTAAGCCCTGAGGACTTCCAGAATCAATGAGTAAGTGCTAAAGAAGATTTTTGTGTACTTGGGATAGTTGAAAACATCCAAATCAGTGTGCTCGATCTTGTCTTTTCCCTAGAGCTCTAGCTTTCTCTCTCTCTCTCTCTCTCTCTCTCTCTCTCTCTCAAAACCCTGAAATTGAAAATGAGCTCTCTTCCCGCTTTCTCAGGGTTTTAGACCCCCTCTCCAACACTCCTTGGATGCCTTTTTCTCTTCTTTGCTAGATTTCAATCCCATTTTCCTTTGATTCAGGCCTGCTGTTACACAAAACCCTACTGTGGATTTCTTTCTCTTTCCCTATTTTTTTTTCTACCTAAATGCCTACAAATCACAAGCAAATGCTAATGCTAATCAAACAAACTTATCCAAACTTTAAAAATCCAAAACACTTGCAACAAAGATCTAATGCCCTTTCTTCCTACTTATCCACTTCAAGTACCAGTTTGGGGAAAACTTTCGAATGCTCGATTCGGAGCGCACAAGCACTCAAGGCTCGAATTCGTTGATCCCAGCAAGGAAACCAAAATGTGGGAGCTTTCACTCAACCACCAAGTCCCACCATGGACCACTTATTTCTTAAGCGTTTCAAGCCGAATGCCAATGGCTACATCTCACATAGCCATATGTACTCTCAAGCCTACAAGAATTTATACTTAGTGCACCCATATAATTCGGAAACGAAAAGGGTGAATTTGATGGAACCTAAACTTCCGCAAGAGGGGTATCATCGGCTTTTGCACTCCGGGTGAGGACTCCTACATGTTCTCCTCTTGCTCCCGTGTGTGCTCCTCTTGTGTGGCGCTTTGGGGCCATCGCAATCGGGGCTAGGGCAGGTTGAGGGTGTGCTGAAATTCCCTGCAACTGGTAGTCCTTCCCTCCCACAAGGGAACTCCCTTCACAAAAAATTGTGTCCTTCACCCGATCTAAGTCTTTGGTAGGAGGCTTCAATACATCGACTAAATTGAAATTAGAAAAATTTAGATGTACATTTTAATAATGATGGCAGCATCGGATGCCACATAGTTCAAAACATATACACGGGCCCCATGCTTTAGCTAGTGTAACATGTCGTAACATGTTTTACAACTAGTTGCAAATGATTTTCCACACATGATTATATTTTTAATTCACATCACAATCTCAAACATGATCGCATCCAACACCCCCGAAGCCAATGTGAGGATTGGCGAAGGCCATCTTTCAAGGCTAATGTCCATGTGTTATGCTTAGTGTTCGTAGAGTTAGACTCTAGTGTGATTAGAGATGTTAGCCAAAAGCTAATGTAACTCTCGAGTGTGGCAGACTGAGAGAACCAATTCATCCCTCTCGACACTTGCATCCTGTCTTTTGCGATTGTGAATTAGATTAACATCATCTACGAGGCCTTTATCTACAAGGCTCATGCAAAGCAACCTGCAAGCCATAGGTGTGTAAGACGACATGTGAGACGAGACAGAGCACCAACAATTTTTTTACAAAAGTGGCACTTGGTTGGGAGAAAATTATGGATGGCGTTGAGCTAAGAATGGGGAGGAAGACCAAGATGATGATAATGTCGATGATGGGGGGGAGGGGGGCACTGAAATCACGAGCCAGAGGGGGGGGCTGCTATCGAAGACCACCAGGGAGGAGGGTGCTGCCTGACGATGAGGGCGGGGAAGGGCTTGTTGAGATACTTGCAATCACACCTACTCTAATCCCTTTGTATAGGACAACTAGGCTAGGAAGATGTAGTCCATTCTAGGAAGAGAGACAAAATCCCATATGCACAGTGGATGTTAAGTGCTACCAAAGAACTCTATATTATGTTGTACTTGAACTATCACATTCATATGATGATAATGCAATAGTACTTGTCTCTTATGTCAAGTGTCTGTGTCATTGTTGTCCATACACAAGATTTTGTATATGATTTCAAGTCTCAATCTTGAAACCTAATTCACGTGTAACAGTTCTCTACATTGTCATGTCAACATGAGTTGTGTCTTTATCTTCCATCCTCCATAGCTACCGCTTGTGTCATGCTCTAGATCCCGCATCTTTAACATGGTATCAGAGCTCAGTTGAGCATGGCTTAGTTTTGCTCTACTCTCTCTCAGCTCATCTTAACCTCGGGTCAACTCAAGTCCAGCTCATGGTTCCATTTCTCACCTTCATCTCTACTTTACCTTCCTTGGCAACAATAGCCAACCTGCACCCTGCCTGCTTCAAGCTCTTGGATCTCTCTCCACAAGTCATATCTCGCTGCAATTCCTTCTGGGAAAATGTTTCTCTACTTCCAGAGCTCCTCCCTGGTATCTCACACCTAAGCATTGCACACCTTGGAGCCTAGCATTGTCAATCTTCTCAACTTCTGCCTTGGGTGTCCTCCATAGCCAATAGGACCCAGCTCACTTGGAGTCATTGGATCTCTCAATATAGAGCATATCAGCTCATGATTCCTTCTAAAGACCTCTTCCTCTAGTTAAGACGTAGTAGCTCAGCACCATAGACACTGACATTAGCTACCTCTTCCCCCAACAATATCAAAATCGTCGAGATCTGCCCGAATTGAGCCTATATGCGTTTCGTCATCTTGCACGGCTGCTGCTCGACCTGATGCTGACTATGGATATGGGGCAATGAAAGCCCATAAGATAAGACTTCTTTCCATAAAAAAAGTTTGGAAAATGATCAAGTATTCAGCCCACACAGAGCAAAAAACCAGGCCCTTGTTTGAAACCCTAAACTGTTAGCCATAGCCATTTTTCATCAAAGCTCAAAAATCTCATCATTTTCTCTCTCCTGCCACCTGGAGCAACCCACTGCCACTTTGACCTACTACCCCAGCATCAAATCAAGGAGGGGAAGGACCTGGAAAGATCGACAAAGGATCAAAGACCTGAACAGGAAGATTCAAGCTCAATATCAAGTCGGACATAGTGTGTTTTCACACTACCATTACTTGTGTCTCTTGACACATTGTAATATGCTCTTTCACTTGTAAAATCTGAGAATCTTGGAACTGATTTTGTGCTGCTCCATCTCTCCAGCATGGGAAAATACTCACCGACATCTCGGTTCAAGGGAGTTGGGTTTCACACCTAGCAAACCCGCATCAAGCTCATCTTGATGAAGAAGGGTCTCTAGGCCATCACAAATGGCAAAGAGAAGAAACCTTAGGATGTGGACCTTGCAGCTACTTGGCAAAAGAATGATGACAAAGCCCAGGCCATTATCAAACTGGAGCTAGACGACATCTATATCCACCATGTGGATAACTGTGAGACCTCACAGGATACATGGAAGAGACTTGACACCTTGTTCGGTGCACAGTCTAAATCATCAAAGTATGGTCTCCTGATTGAGTTTTTCAGGCTTGAAATGAAGTCCAGCACATCACTTGCCACACATCTAAATTACATGGAAGGACTTCTAACCCAACTTGCAAGAATCAACATTAAAATGGAAGAAGATGTTTGCATCAACGTTTTACTGAAGAGTTTGCCTCCTGAATATAATAATGTATCAACAACTTTAATCAAAATGCCAAATCCTGAACTTATTGATATCCAGGCATCACTGTTATAGAAGAGGAAAACAAGCTAAAAACTAAGGAAGAACCAAGTACCTCAAGAGATGAGCATGCATTATATGTTGGCAACAGGTACAAAGGCAAGAAGGATCAGCTCTTTTGTGACTTCTACAAAAGGACCGGACACACCGAGAAGTTCTGCCATGCAAGAAAGAGGTCCCAAAAGGCATATCTAGTTGCATTCCAAGAAGAAGAAGAAAATGGAGCAAAGGAAGAAGAAGAAGAAGACCACCAGGAGAAGGACAAATCTCATCAGTCCTTCTATTCAAATAGACTTTTTTAGTTTTGTGTTTCCTAGTCCTAATGTCTCAAACATAAACTTGTAAAACTCCTTGCTTATCCTTGTACTACAGCCTCTGTACACTTTGTAAGGCCCCTGCTACAGCCTCTAGATGTCCATCATGTTTGTGGTACCCACACTTAGCGTTTTTTGCGACATCCTTTGGTGTTTTGCCATGTTTATGGTGTGCCCACACTTTGCAGGTGTTGCTTTTACTAAAGCCTCTACACACTTTGTACTGTTGATTGTGATTGAGGAGGGGTGTTGAGATACTTGCAATCACACCTACTCTAGTCCCTTTGTATAGGACAGCTAGGCTAGGAAGATGCAGTCCATTCTAGGAAGAGAGACAAATTTCCATATGCACAGTGGATGTTAAGTGCTACCAAAGAACTCTATATAATGATGTACTTGAACTATCACTTTCATATGATGATAATGTAATAGTTGTTAACCCCAAATCAAGATGACCCCAGGTCGAGATGGCAAAAAAGGAAGAAAAAAAGCAGATAAACATGGAAAAAGAGCAAAGACATGCAGGTGACCTCCAAAACCAAGCCAGGGCAAAAAAGTGCAATTTTAAATAAAGGGCGCCTCAAAAAACTCGAAAAACTCTTGTAAAAGAGCGCCAGGCTCCCTCCTGTGCCAATTGTAAAATACTAGACGGGTGTAGGCTAGAGGTATAAGGCTAGAAGAGGGACATGGAAAAAAGACCTTGCCACAAGGGCCGCTCGTGTAAAAAAGGGATGGGTGCCCATGGGATTTTAGTGTTTGCATACATAAAGTTCAAAAAGTGAATGAGAGCTCATTCTTTTGGTGTGTGGCAACAATAGTCTTCTTCTTCTTCTCTCCTTCTCATCTTCTTGCTTGTGTGTGCTCTTGAGAGAGGGAGTGTGAGAGTGTGAGGGAGTGAGTGTGTGAGAGTGAGGGATCAAGAGGCTGAAGCTCTTCACCATATCCTCTTGTCTTCTTCTCTTCTCTTCTCTCTTCTTGCGCGCGCAGCTATGGAGGATGGAGCTTGGAGGTGGAGGAGGCTTGAGGATGCTTGAGCTTGCTTCTAGGATCGTGGAGCTACCGGTGTGTGTGAGAGAGAAGGCAACTCGTATCGGCATCAAGGTAAGCTCACTACACTCATAGGATCGACGACGCGTCGGCTAGGTGAGAGATAGCCATTAGAGCTCGCTTGGAATGCTTGAAACAATAAGCAGTCCGTGGGTCTTGGCGGTTGAGCGAAAGCTCCCACAATAGTACTTGCCTCTTATGTCAAGTGTCTGTGTCATTGTTGTCCATACACAAGATTGTGTTTATGAGTTCAAGTCTCAATCTTGAAACCTAATTCACTTGTGTAACAGTTCTCTACATTGTCATGTCAACATGAGTTGTGTCTTTATCTTCCATCCTCCATAGCTACCGCCTGTGTCATGCTCTAGATCCCACATCTTTAACAGGGATCCCCTTTATAGTGGGGAGGGGTGGTATAGGGGGGCGAGACGGCTGTTCACGGCCACCACTTCTTCCACCTGGGGGGCTGCATGGCCCCCTTCTCTTTACTCCCTCTCTCTCTCTCTCCCCGCCATGTAGTCAGCAGAGAGGGAGAGAGTAAAAAAATTTGGGTTAAAATTAAAAAAATTTAAAGGAGGGGTTCTTATGCTGAAGGTATGGGGAGGGGGGAGGATATTACATCCTCTCCCCCTTAGAGGAATTGAGATGTCCTCATCTCGAGAAGATTTGGGAATATTGTTGATTGAGAGCATTTTCGTCCATGCAGGTGGCATCCTCTTCTGGGTAATCTTTCCACTGTATGAGGTATTCTCTCAAGGTCCTTGATCTCAAATGCCTCTCCCTGACATCTAGGATTCTATCAGGCCGTAGCTCAAGGACTCCTTGGCTAGGCATTATGATTTGCTGATCATCAAGTACATGATTCAGATTAGGTAGATACTTTTTCAATAGGCTAACGTGGAATACATTATGAATCTTTAAAGTTGCGGGCAACTGTAGTCTGTAAGCATTAGACCCTAGGCACTTAGTGATCTTATAAGGTCCACAATTCTTGTACTCTCCCAAGGACAGTGAACTCTTTTTAGGGCGTACATGGATGAAGACCATATCACCTTCGATGAAGGATCTGTCCTGCCGTTTCAAGTTAGCGTAAGCCTTTTGTCTATCCGTGGCAGCTTGAATGTCTTGTCTTATTAATTTTATTTGATCATCCATGTCTTCCAGCATCTGTCTAGAAGCTTCTACCCTCAAGGTTGGATCAGAGAAGTTCAAAGGGGTACGACAATCATGCCCATATAATGCTTGGAAAGGGGTCATCTAAATACTCTGTTGGTATGAAGCATTGTAGACAAACTCAACCAGTGGTAAGTATTGAATCCACCTTTTGGGTTCACGATAGCAGTATGCCCTAAGCATATCTTCAATGACTTAATTGATTCATTTTGTTTGACCATCAATTTGGGGATGGTAAACTGTACTAAAACAAATTTGAGTTCCAATAGCCTTAAAGATAGCCCTCCAGAAATGTGATGTGAAAAGAGAGTCACGATCACTAATGATTCTTCTAGGTAACCCATGAAGTTTGAATATTTCCTTGATGAATCTTCTTGCGATGTCTGAAGCTTTGTAGTTTGTCTTGACAGGGATGAGATGTGCGACCTTGGTGAGCATATCTACTACAACCATAATAGAGTTATATCCTCCCTGAACTTGGGGTAAGCCAACAATAAAGTCCATACTAATGAACTCCCATTTCATTTGTGGAATGTCAAGTGGTTGCAATTTCCCAGGCATTTTGACATGTTCTGCCTTAATGCCTGGACAAGATAAATATTCCGTGACATATTTGAGTACATCTCCCTTGAGTCTTTCCCAATAATAGCTCTTTCTGACCACATTAAGGGTCTTGGCATAACCAGGATGCCCTGAGAAAGGGGAGTCATGGGCTTCCCAAAGTATCTTCTGCTTGAGAGTTTGGCTTGCAGGGATACGTAATCTTGTCCTAAAGTAGACCAGTCCATTACTGATGGAGAATTCTTGATACTTTGTCTTTAGCTCCGGGTCTTGATCCTTGATGGGCATCTCCCTTAGCATTTTTTGATAGACTGCGTCACGATATTCCCCTTCTTTTGCTAGCTCAATAATCGGGTTGTTTGGCATTGATACCTTTGTGGCTAGAGACCCTGATGTTGATGGATCTTGCAAAATAAGAGAATTTAGAAATGCTTTGCAACTGAGTGCATTGGCAACTACATTCTCTTTTCTAGGCCTATATTTGATTTTAAAATCATATTCTTCCAGCACTTCCATCCATCGCCGTTGCCTTATATTGAGCTCATTCTGGGTGAAAATCCATTTAAGACTCTTGTGGTCCGTTACTAAGGAAAATTTGTTACCTGGCAAGTAATGTCCCCAAAGTTTTAGTGCATGGATGAGAGCCAATAGCTCTAGGTCGTGGGTAGCATAATTCCTTTCATGGCTCTTCAATTTTCTTGAAGAATATGCTACAAGATTATCTTCTTGCATAAGTACACATCCTAAAGCAAGTGCGCTAGCATCAATTACCACTTCAAACTCCTTACTAAGATCAGGAAGTTTCAGGATGGGTGCTGATACTAAGCTTTGCTTTAGTTTGTCAAAGATGGTCTGTTCAGTAGGTGAC
Organism: Lygodium microphyllum; assembly: GCF_053477565.2. Classification (NCBI taxonomy): domain Eukaryota; kingdom Viridiplantae; phylum Streptophyta; class Polypodiopsida; order Schizaeales; family Lygodiaceae; genus Lygodium; species Lygodium microphyllum. Next base: position 22,117,643 of record NC_141149.1, on the reverse strand, counting down.
CATACAATTGCTACTTGCTTCTTTAGTAGATCAATCAGAGGGGCTGCAATCAAAGCATAATCTTTGATGAAAATCCTGTACCACTTTGTCAACCCAAGAAAACTACGTATTTCTTTGACAAAAGTTGGTGTTGGCCATTCCAGAACGTCTCTGACCTTAGATGGATCTACTGAAATTCCTTCTGCCAATACAATGAATCCCAGATATTCAATCTGTCACTTGAAAAATGTGCACTTCTTCTTCTTGGCATAAAGCTTGTGTGCTCTCATTGTTTCAAGAACAATGCAAAGCTGGGGTTCATGATCCTTTCCATGTTTTGAGTAGACTAGGGTATCGTCAAAAAAGACGAGTACGAAGTCATCAAGATAGGGCCTAAAGATATCTTGCATTAACCTGCTGAAGGTAGCAGGAGCATTCGTCAGCCCAAATGACATCACTAGGAATTCGAAATGTCCATACCTTGTACTGAATGCAGTCTTCGGAATGCCTTCTTCTTTGATCCTTATCTAATAATATCCAGATCTGAGATCTATCTTTGAGAAAATCTTCGCTCCTTGAAGAGGGTCAAGTAATTCATCTATTCTTGGAATGGGGTATTTGTTTCTGATGGTTGCTTGATTCAACCCTCTGTAGTCAATGCATAGAAGCGTTCCATCTTTCTTCTTTTGAAACAACACTGGAGCTCCCCATGGCGAGCTGCTAGGACGGATGTAGCCTTGATCTAATAGTTGCTTGAGTTGCTCTTTCAATTCGATAGCTTCCAGGATGGACATTTTATATGGCCTCTTTGCGACCGGTGCAGCTCCTGGCACAAGTTTGATTTCATGGTTGACTTCCCTTTGGGGAGGAAGTTCCGTCAGATCTTCAGGGAATACGTCTGCGTATTACTTTAACCATGAAGGTTCTTCTCCAGATCCCTAATTCTGATCTAGCTTATTCAGTTTAATCAAATAGGTAGGTAGGCTCTTTTGAACACCTTTTATTATCTGTGTGGCTTTTGCCAACTGTAAATTTGGCTTACTAGCCTCACCTTGAATTGTGACTAGTTCCTCTTCAGAATTTTGGAAGGAAACTTGGCCCTTCCCATAGTGGATGTGGGCATCATTGGGTATTAGCCAATCCATTCCGAGTAAGCATTCGTGGACACCTAGGTTCATTACCCTGAATCTCACAGAAGTTGGATTCCCACCCAATAGGAATTTCACCTTAGCAGTTTGCCTAGTACAAGTGACCTCATGACCGTTTGCTAATTCCACAAGTAAAGTAGGTGCATCTATTGTGGCTATCCCTATAATCTTTTTGCACAGATTGGTGAAATGAAGGAATGTGTACTGCCACAATCAATCAAGGTTTTGAAGCTTTTACCTTGATATTCTGATGGAGTTTGAATAACTGAGAATTGGCGATTTGGACCCTTCTTGTGAAGAGTGGCGTGAACCATTGCCCTCTCAATGTCAGCATCCATGGATGGATATTCTTCATTGTCCAACTCCTTGTTTGAGACACTGGAGGTTCTCTCTCTACCCATAAGGGTGGTTCCTTGGCCATGAGCAGCTCTATTTTGACCTTGGAATTGCCCTCGGCAATGTCCTCTGCCAAGCTTGGGACACTCCCTCTTGAAGTGTCCAGGCTTGTTGCAATGGAAGCAACGTGGGTTGTGATCATTGCTTCGTGTTGGAACAAAGTTGTTGGCAGCATTGGCCCTAGCTTTCTTTCTTTGGCCCTGATTCTGACCATGTGCTCTCTTAGTTTGAGCCTTAGTAATGCCCTTATTTTGATCCTTGTAAGGCCAAATCCTACTGTCCCTTGGTTTGGTCTGCACCTCATGTATTATTGGAGCAGCTCAAATGAGTGCATCTTGTAGGTCTGTTGGGCGTATTGATTCCAATCGAGTGTTTATGGGTGGATTCAACCCAACACAAAAATTTGACACTTGTTGTGTCATATCCATTGGGGTGCATACTTTAGGAGTGAAACGAACTTTGAATAATATGTTTCCAGGGATAATTCTAGCTGCTTCAAGTCATAGAATTCATTCATCTTTTATGTGCGGTAGGCATGTGGCAAATATCTCCCTCGCACAGCTTCCTTAGAAGAATAGGAAAGCCCAAAACGACGTGAACAGGCAAAAGCGCAAAAGAGGAACACTCACTCTCGCGCCGTATTGAGAGAAGAAAGAGAGGTCCACAAAGAAAGCAAAAAAAGCCGTACGGATGAGGGACACCCCCTTATGTAGGTGCGCAATAATGCCACGTGGCACTAGCTATTGGGCTTTGACAGGTGGCACTATCCGTTGGGCTTCGACACCTGGCACTAGCCGTTGGCTGACACGTGGCCGACAACCACGTGGCAAACACGTGGACCAATCGTTAGTCGACATGTGGCATATGGACGATAGGCGAACACATGGCATAATCAATGCGAGACACATGTCGAACATGTGTCATGGTTGACGAGGGTATATAAGGGGTTATTTTGCTTACGTGTACACTTTACATTTCTCGATCTCTCGCGCCTTGCTTGCCGATACGGAGCGATCCCAGTGTTGCGTCTACTGCGTTTCTGTCCTCTCGCGTCGTATCGGTTTCCGTCCTCGATTCAGAGCGAGTGTGCATTTGCCTCTTTCCCGATTTCCTCATTTCGGTGGTCTTCAGTCGGTGGGCCGATACGGAGCAAGGGCATCCTTCGGTAGTCTTCGCAATATCCGTCTTGCGCCATTTCGGCCTTCTCTATCACGCTATCCTCGTCTCCGATATGGTGCGAACGTGACGATCCGTCTTTTTCATTTGTTCCTTCTCGCGCCGTATTGTGCTTGCTGCGTTGTTGTCAGATTTTCGAGAAAATTCCTATATCACTTTTGTCTTTCTGGCTCTTCTATTTTCTCCTCTGTATGGCAAGGACAAAGCAAACTGCAAGAAAAGTGTATGTGGATAGGAAGGACAATGGGGGTAGAAGGAAGTTACAATTTGATGAATCTGAGGAGGAGCCCTCTTCAAATATTGCTGAAGCTGGGCCATCAGAGGCCCTAGAGCATTTTGCCACAGAAATCCCCCCTACACCAAGTATTGGCCTAACATCTTCCATGGAGTTAAAGCATTTCAGTGCAGAGAATGTTTCTTCTCCTGAAGTTGAAGAAGCAAAGGGTGAGACTTGCCCTGTGAAGGATTCATCCCCTCCACTTGCACCTAAGCCTACATCTGCTAAAGCCACTGAGCCTCCCAAGCCACAAAAGAGAAAGAGGAAGTCCCGGTTCTTCTACATGCAGAGGTGTTTCAGTGAGATTAGAAAAGCCCAGAGAGCTACAGAGCACGTGATTCCAAAGGCTGCTTTCATAAGAGTTGTTAAAGAGATCTCTGATAGATTGTCTTAAGTGGCAACTGTCTCTGGTCTAAATAAGAAGTGGCAACTCTCAGCCATTCTTGCTCTACAAGAGGTTGCAGAAGATTTTGTTATTGATTTCATGAACGATGCTTACATTGCTGCTGCGCATGCTCATAGAATTACCCTTACGAATAAAGATTTCAGCATCATCAGCAGAATCAGGTATAGGTTCGATAAAGTGTTAAGTCCCTTGCCTTCCAACAATCAAAAAGCCCTTGAAATCCTTAACATTCCCCCGAAATTGTCCAGGAAAGGGAAAAAGCTAAAGGTTGAGGATGTAACTATCAAGTACTTGGTTTGAAACAAGTATATGAATAATTATTTTATTGTTAAGAAGCACGAAGATAAAATCTACTAGTATTTTTTTACATTAGTTATAATTTTTTGTATATAAATTAACCACACTAGATATGATATCTGTTAATGCCAAAATCATAAAGACATGGGACATAGATACTATCTTTAGTGCAAGTCAACACTAACTATTCTTCCTAAACTCCATTAATTGATCAACCTCATGCTTTATCAATAATCTTTATATCTCTTTAGTAATATTCTTGTTGAGTGTTGAAATGACTTGTTTTTTGGCTGATTTTTGTTGTTTTTGAGAGCTGAATGGTTGATTTTATGGGATGATTGGTTGATTTGGAAGTGGTTTGAGAATGTTTTGGATGATATTGATTGTGTTTTGGAAGTTCATGATGTTTGTTGATGGTTCTATGATGTTCTGATAGGTTCTGAATGGTTCTGTATACCTTCTGTTTTGCTCTGTTTTGGTCTGTTTTGTTCTGATTGTCTTCTGTAAGGAGGGATGGAGTATTGATTTATGAAGAATGAGATATTGTGAAAGCTTATTGAATGTTTTGTGAGAGTTTGGAATGGGTTGAGAATGAGTGATGTGGTTTTGATGACCTTCTGTAACCTTCTGTAGGTCTTCTGTAGAGCTTCTGCTTCTGTTCTGTTTCTGTTCTGTTCTGTCTCTGTTCTGTTCTGTACTGTAGCTGTTCTGGTACTGTTCTGTATGCTTTTGTAAGTGTTCTGTGGAATGTATGTATGACTTTGGGGAAAGTTTTCTAGCCTTGGAAAGAGGTGAATACAAGTGCAAAAGAGCTGAAAGAAGTGGAAGAAGTAGCTGTTGAAGACTCAAGAGAAGACTAGAGTGAAGTGACAGTAGTAAGCTGTGAAGAGACACTGTAGTGGCTCTGGTGACCTTTCATATCAGACATACCTCTTGGGAGGGGTATCCACGACCTAAGAGTGATGATTGAGAGTGATTTTTGAGAGATTGTAGTGAGGATATGGTGTATTATTGATGGAGAGAGAGAGAGAGAGTCAGAGATAGCCAATTCTACTCAAACAGAGTGATTGTATATGAGAGATTGAGAGAGAAGACTATGAAGATATTGAAGATGAATACTATGTGATGTATTTCCATTCAAAGATGGTGTATTTCTTTGCTTTCTTTGTTCCATTGATGGATTTTGTGAGGATGTTGAAGAATATGGTCGATTCTATTAAAAACCGTGGGAGATTTACATGATGCTGCATGAAGATTTGTTGTGCCTGGTGTTCTTTTCTTCATTATGATCATATGAAACATGATAAACAAGCTTGTTGATGTTACAAGATAGATTTTCTTGCAAGAGAATTCCCTTTTCCTTGGTGTTCCTCTCGGGGCTCCATGTTTTTGGTGCGCAGCCGGGGAAACTTGCCATCAACAAGCACCAAAAGAGGCTGAAAATGAAGGAATTGGCATTGCCAAGAAGAGAAGAATTCAATGGATGATTGTAAAGTTCCTTCTTCCACTGAAGAGTTGGAATTCCTCATAATCAAAGCCACTTTCCACAAGAAGTTCATCCCACAATGGCGGAAACACATCACCATTATGATGCATGCTCTATGTAGTGGACATTTTCCTCTTCCTATTGAAGCAGCAGAAACTTGCATCTTGGTGGCAAACTGTTTGGGAACAAACTGAAGAGCAGAAACAGAGAGAATGAACATCCATGGAAGATTTGGCATTCATTGAGAAGTTTCCAGACAACATCAAGTGGGAGATTGTGAAGAAGCTTCAGGAGTCTTGGTCTGTAGAGGTTCACAGGGACAAGAAGGAAAAGAGTTGGAATTTGTTCGTGGATGCTCAACAGCAAGATACATGGGATGCTTGGTGTACTGATAATCTTCTGTTTGTTCAATTAGCAACCCACTGGAAGTTGGTAGACAGAGTGTTTTTCACAACATACACTATTGAAACCATTAGAAGCTGGCATTACTATAATGATGGCACCACCACAATGCTCAGACGTATGCATTTTGACACCTTCAGAACCGAATACCTTCCTCTGTGCAGTGGCATGAAAGCAGAATTTAGGGACGTTGAGAGGAAAGAAGTAGAAGAAATGTTGGCAAGAGAGTCCTCCAGAGACTGAAGCCTTCTGTTAACCCTCTGTGGAGCACTAACAACATAGTGGAGTCAACCCCCTGATGAATGACGCAATAAAAAGGCAAGCGTTGGAACGAGTCCAGAGGTACGTGAGAAGAGAGAAAGCAAGAATCAGAGCCGAGAGCGAGCTCGCAGCAGAAGCCGCCTTTGACGCCCTTGCGGAACTCTTTACAGAAGTCCCAATGGCACATCAAGCCCTTCCTCCTCCTGCTGGAGGTCCACTTCCAAGCCAGATCCGTCCTGGAAATATTGATGACAGACCAACGAATGTAGTCCCATTGCCAGTTTTTAAGGGAGAGTACAATGAAGACCCTGATCTTCATGTAGCAGAGTTTATGGTAGCGTGTGTGGCTAACAATGCCAGAACCCCGGAGCATTGGTTAGCAATATTCCCCGCCACTTTCAAGGGCGCGGCGTTTCAGTGGTATGAGAGACAAGCAGCAGGAACTTTTGGCACATGGGACGACCTGAAGTTGGCCTTCCTCACTAAATTCAAGCGTGAAGGTTTTGAAGAACGGATGAGAGAGGAATTTATGAACCTAAGTCAGTCCTCTGGAGAAAGAGTAGAAGCCTATGTCTCACGAATGGAATCCATCCTGAAGAGATGGACTAACCATAATCTAGATGATGGCATTCAGAAGGGAGTGTTTCTCAGAGGATTACAACCAGAAGTTCGTAAGTTTGTGGAGCTACAAAGACCAGCCACCCTGCAAGCTGCAACAGAAGGTGCAAGACTGTACGATGAAGTGGAAGCTAGATTAGCAATGAATACAGGAAGAGGAGTCCTACCTCCTCTGGTGCCAGGAATGATGTACCCACCAAATGCAGTCCCAGGGACTGTTCCCTACCCCTACCAACAGATGCCCCCGGTCTCACAGTACAGTGCACCAAATCCACAGTGGCCACAATCCATGCCTCAAATGGTGGTTCCACCACAACAACCATGGTCTCAACCAATTTCCTCAATGCCAAATCAACAGCAACAGTGGAATCCTACCAACTGGAGCCAACAGCCAACAGTTCAAACAGGAGCTCTGAATCAGAACCAGAACAGAGACCCCTCTGTACCAGCCCAACCCATTTATGCAGTAATTACAGAGACTCCTCAAAACCCTCCTGCCAGTACGTCAGGAGGAGAAAGCTTGAAGGATTATTTATCCAACTCAGTTGCAAACATCAAAAAGGAGTTGATGGATGTGATTACAAAGCAACTACAGACGTTGAAAGTGAATACCGCAAGCATATCCAATGTTGCGGGAGCAGGAAGAGATGTGATGCGGTCAAATACTTGGTGTGGTAAGTGTCATCAAGCAGGCCATTTAGCCACTGAATGTACACGAAAACCAACCATCCCTGGAGCCTTCTGTTCCTACTGTTTGCGGAAGAATCATACAGAGGACATTTGCTCTCTGAAGGAGATGCATGATAGGAGAAGAAAGGAAGAAGACGCAAGATTCAACTTGCTGGAATCCAAAATGACAACACAAGATATTGGACCGAAGCCTAGAGAGTTTGGTCCTAATTTCGGACCCAGAAGATTTCCTTCCCAAAGTTACAGAGGAAGACAGTCTGGCGGTGGTCAGAGATCAGAAGTGGAGTGTTACAGATGCGGAGAAAAGGGCCACATCTCACCAAATTGTCCAAATCCTCGAAGGTCAGTGGATTACAAGCCCTTATGCAGTCGATGCAAAGGAGAAGGCCACACTGCAAAAGACTGTCCAAGCCCAGCCCCAGTGAAAAACAGTGCTACTGATAGTCCGTTCAAGGCCCAAGAGCCTACCTCCAATTTAGTGGAATTGGAAGTTGTTGCCATCACGCGTGCAAAGCAGAAGGAACCACCTATCCAGAAAGAAAATAACCCTCCTGCCAGAACAGTGAAGTTCAATCTTCCACCAGAAGAACAGAACAGAACAAAGCCTAACAGTGCCGTACAGAGCCCTACAGTGCCACAGAGAATTACAGAGACAGTTACAGAGGCAGGACCAGAGGTCCAGGATACAGAAGAGGAGGAAGTGCCACAAGTGGCAGAAGAAGCTCCTGTAATTCCTCTGATGGAAGAAAGAGGGAAAATGAAAATGGGTGTTGCCCCATTCCCTAACCGATTAGAGAAGCCAGTGGATCCTATTAAGGAATACGATCTGGTTAGAGATCTAGATACCTTTAAACCAAACCTCACATTCCGACAATTATTGTTGTTGTCTCCCAGTTGCCGGAAAAGATTCAAAAGTATACTGACAAGAAGATGTGGTTTAAGGATTGCTCCCTCAACAGCAACAAAGTCCAACAAGGCTCCAGAGCCTGTCAAAGAAGTGGACGTGGCTAACGCTTTCCTAGATCCAGGTACTCCAGAGACTGGCGTATGGATAGAAGGTTGCTTCATCGCAAATGCACTGATTGATGGTGGTTCATCAGTGAACATTATGACGGATGTGACAATGAAGGATCTAGGCCTACAAGGTGTGCAACCAACCCAATGGCTCATCAGACTGGCGGATCAGAGTAGAATCAAGCCTTTGGGCATTCTTCCATATGTGAAGACTACAGTGGCTGGAAAAGATTATTGGCTAACCTATCTGGTGGTGAAGCCAAACTCTTATGGTACATCCTATCCTCTGTTACTGGGCAGACCATGGCTTTTTGAAGCCCGAGCAAGGACGGATTGGTTTAAAGGAACCTTGACCTTGGGTAGAGGACCCAACAAAGTGGTGCTGAAACTGTATGGTTCTCAAAAAGGACATGGATCCACCTCCTTGGAATTATCTTCTGACTCCCCTAACGAGGTTACAGATGGAACATCAGCAGACGAAGATGTTGTCAAACAGATCCTTCCCAAGCAAACAGTGGCACATTCCTTAACAGTGGATACTGTAAGCCGACTTCCAAAAGATGCAAAGCCATTATCAATGGGTGAATACTTCCTGCCTGAACCAGAAATGACTTCGGAAATCACTTCTAACAGTGAGATAAAAGCATGGATGTACTGCTCTCCCTGTTACATGGCCACAGCAGAAGCAGAAGCAGAAGCAGAGATAGAGGCAGGAGAGGAACCAGAGAATCTATTCTTCTGTTACAGAGCTCCTACAGAAGCAGAAGCAGAAGCAGAAGCAGAGACAGAAGCAGACGCAGAGACAGAGACAGAGACAGAAGAGGATGGATATGATATGGACAAAGAAGGTGATGCAAGTGAGCCAGAAGAATCTATCCCACCAAAAGAGGATACAATTGAGGAAGAAGTTCCAGAAGCATCAGAAGCCGATGAGCTCATGCTATGGGACAGAATGGCGATGGTACCATTTGGTCTGGTAAATGGATCATCTCATACGCAAAACCTTTATAAGAAATGGATTAAGAAGAGCAAGCCGTCTTTTAAGTATGGCTCATGCCGTCCTAACCCATCCTTGCCAAAGAAAGATGATGATGATGCACCGTGCCAACAAGCACCAGTTCCACCAACCCAACAGAAATCAGTAGGTCCCTGTTATGTGACGTTCTTGGATGTGTCATCATCAGAAGATGAGTCTTCAAGTCAAGAGGTAATTAGCTTTGAAACCAAACCCGAAACAGCGCTAATCCCATTCCAATATCTTAAAGAGCAACCTAAGTCTCCACCAAAAGAAGAAATTGGTTCTAGTGGGACATCAGAAGAGGATACCACTCCCTTGAAGGAGTCGGATCTGTATCCAGAAGCAGTCCGTGGAACCTTCATCTGTGAAGTGGAAGGTGAAAGGCAGTTAACCTTTGTGGATTCAGAAGGCACTGAACGCCACTTGAAGGTGGGTAGCAGTCTCCCAGAAGAGGAGTTGTCAACCTTGTACAATTTGTTGAAAGAAAATTTGGACGTGTTTGCATGGTCCTACAAAGACCTAAAGGGGATTGATCCCACAATATGTCAACATCATATTGACTTGGAGCCTGATGCCAAGCCAGTACGGCAACGACAGAGGCGAATGAACCCGAATTATTCCACATTGGTGAAAGCGGAGCTGCTGAAGCTTCTGGAAGCCGAGTTCATCTATCCAGTGGCAAATAGTGAATGGGTTTCACCCATCGTGGTTGTACCCAAGAAGAATGGCAAATTGCGAATATGTGTGGATTTTCGAAAGCTTAATTCCAAGACAAAGAAGGATCACTTTCCAATCCCTTTCACAGACCAACTGTTGGACACAGTGGCAGGACATGAACTTTATTCTCTTCTGGATGGATTCAGCGGATACAACCAAGTGCAGATCGCAGAAGAAGACCAATCCAAAACAACCTTCACCACAGAATGGGGGACCTATGCTTACCGAGTGATGCCATTTGGGCTCTGCAATGCCCCTGCTACTTTCCAACGAGTCATGATGGCTGCATTTCAGAATCATCTGCATGACTTTATTGAGGTATATTTGGATGACTTCTGTGTTTATAGTTTGATCCGTGAACATTGGGAACATCTGGAACAATGCTTTGACCGATGCCGGGAGTATGGGATTTCCCTCAACCCCGACAAATGCATCTTTGGGGTTTCTTCTGGAGTTCTGTTGGGCCACATTGTCTCAGCACAAGGGATATCAACAGACCCTGCAAAGATCGAAAAGATTGCAGCTCTGGCAGCACCCACCAACCTCAAACAGTTGAGGGGATTCCTAGGCCATGTGGGTTACTACAGAAGGTTCATAGCCCATTTTGCGACAAAGGCAACCTCCTTGCACAAGCTCCTGAGGAAAGATGCAGAGTTTACTTGGACGGAAGAATGTGACAAAGCTTTCCACACTCTGAAGCAGTGTCTGATAGAGGCACCCATTCTGCAACCTCCTGATTGGACGAAAGAGTTCCATGTACACACTGATGCATCAATTGAAGGCTTAGGCGCAGTCCTATGCCAGAAGGGCTCGTCGAAGCTGGATCAACCAATCTATTATGCAAGCCGAAAAGTCACTGATAGGGAACGAAACTATACAGTGACCGAGTTGGAGTGCTTGGCAATGGTGTTTGCCCTAGAGAAGTTTCGCCATTACCTCCTATCTACCCACTTTAAATTTTATGTGGATCATGAGGCCCTGTCCTTCTTGATGAACAAAGCAGATGTGAAAGGACGAATGATGAGATGGCTCCTTTTATTCCAGGAGTTTGACTTTGAGGTGATTACTAAGCATGGTCGTTCCCATGTTCTGGCTGATCATCTGTCGCGTATCCCACAAACTGCAGATGAGGAGCAGGATGATCCAGACCTCCCTGATGCTTCCCTATTCTTGGTAGAAACTGTCACTCCTTGGTATGCGGACATTGCCAATCTGCTGGCAACCCAACAGTACCCTCCTGGTATCTCTAGTCGGGAAAGGAAGAAGCTCATGCTAGAATCAGCCCCCTACACCCTGCTCGGCGGTGCACTGTACAAGAAGGGCAAAGATGAAGTGCTCCGAAGATGTGTTGCCGGGGATGAGATTGGGATTGTTCTGAAGGCTTGCCACGACGAGCCATGTGGAGGTCACTTTGCAGGAGAAGCTACAGCCAGGAAGGCTCTGCTAGCAGGATATTGGTGGCCTACCATTCACAAAGATTCCTATGATTACTGTAAAAGATGTGATGCTTGTCAAAGAATGGGGAAACCCACGAAGACAAGTGCCATGCCATTGCAACCTATCCTTCCGTTGAAGCCGTTTGAGAAGTGGGGCATTGACTTCGTAGGTCCAATCGATCCTCCCACTAGAAGGAAACAGAACCGATACATCCTCGTATATACAGATTATGTCACAAAGTGGTGTGAAGCTAAAGCCCTAAAGCGGGACGATGGTAACAGCGTGGCCCTGTTTATGTACGAGAATATCATCACCCGTTTTGGCAGTCCCTTAGAGCTGGTAAGTGACAGAGGCACTCATTTCCTTAACAAAGTCATGGAAGAGTTGACAGAGTTGTACAAGATCCGCCATCGCAAGTCCACTCCTTATTACCCCAGAGCCAACGGCCAAGTCGAAGTCACGAATCGCATCCTCTGCTCGATTCTGACAAGAACAATTGCTGCACATCGTCGTGATTGGGACGATCGACTTACAGAGGCCCTCTGGGCGTACAGAACCTCTCATAAAGCAGCAACGGGACAGACACCTTTCCAGCTGGTGTATGGTACAGAAGCTGTTTTTCCTGTTGAATTGGAACTACCCTCTTTGAGAGTGGCGATCAAAGAGCGTTTGGGGGATGACGATTCACTGCAACGCCGTCTCCTGCACCTGGAATGTTTGGACGAAATTCGTCGGATGGCTCTACAGTGCATGGAAGCCACGCAAGCTCGACGTAAGGCTTACCATGACAGTTTCATCAAGTACAAGGAGTTCAAAGAAGGTGATTTGGTCCTAGCCTATGATTCACGATTTGGCAAGTTTCCTGGCAAGCTCCAACAGCGGTGGATGGGCCCCTATAAGGTACTTGCAGTCAACCCTAATGGCTCTGTCCAAGTGCAGACCGTTGATGCCTCTGATGATCCCTTTCTGATCAATGGATATCGCCTCAAGAAGTACTTCCCTCCTTGGGGATCTTGACAATTACGGCCACTTGATCTTTTCCCTCATTGGCGCAGCACTGTACTTCTTATGATGCTACTTTTGATAGCCGTTCTTCAGCCACTTCTGATGAGGTGGACGCAACCCTCTGTCCCCTCAAAACCCCCTTCCAGCCTTGATCTTTTATCCTCTATTTTCCACCAGCGACAGTGGCGAGGTGGGTTCTGACAAATGGTCTTTCTACCATTCCCTTGTTCAATATAGAAAAAAAAAAGAGGAAAAAAAAAACAAAACAAAACATATCGGTCATGGGAGAAAAGGACTTAGGTCCCTGTCATGCCGACTTATTCTTCGAGAAAAGGTGGAAACACCCTCGGGAATAGGGGAAAATAAGAAAAAGAAAAAGAAAAACAAAGAAGAAAAAACAAACAAGAAAAACAAATCTGTTATGAGAGAAAAGGAAGCAATTCCCTGTCATAGCAGGCCTCGTTCCAAGAAAAGGTGGTAAACACCCTTGGGCGAGAAGCTGGCTGTGGGAAAGGTGGTAACACCCAGCAGTCCAGAAAGCGGATTCATTAATTGATATCCCTAGGATCCAATTCCGAAGCTGCCTCCCTTGGTACGCTGTGTCCTGGGTCTTTCTGCAAAGTGTCTAACTGTCCTCTAGCAGATGACATGTCCTATTCAACACAATGTTCGATTTGATGGCTACCTCCCTGGGTACGCCTCTTCAACAACTGATGACGCGATCTTCATCGACAAACAATCGAGTGATGTGAGCTTTCATCCTAACCGGATGGGGAAGTGAGTATGGTTGCCCTCTGTATCTATCAACCGAGAGTGAGACAGAGGGTGGGGCGAGAGACCAGTCTTTTCCCTTCAAATCAAATGAGAGGTGAGAAGTGTGAATGAAGTGTTGCACGCACGGGATGGGCCTCTCAAAGCACAAAGCACGATTTGTTTCTGTGCACTGCACCATAAGGCTCCCTGGCCTTCCTTCTCGCACCGTATGCCGGCACAGGGCGGGATGCACTGTTGCACCATCAACTGCGCACAAGGCATACACCCTTTGCACAAGTAATTGTGAGGATTACATTAATGGGTTTCAGGAAAAGGCTGCCCTCCTGTATCTATCAACAGAGAGTGAGACAGAGGGTGGGTTGAGTGTGACTGGAGTTTCTTCAATCAACTACCGAGAGGTGAAGATTGAGGGACGTTATGACACTTGGAGTCAGGTATGTTCCCGTTTCCCTATGCACCCACGGGATGGGTCTTTACCGTCAACACAAAACACATCACCCTGTTCTGTACACTGCACTGTAAGGCTCCCTTGCCTTCCTCCTTGCACTTATGCCAGACGGGTTAGACGCACTAATGCACCATCAACTGTGCACCCTGGCATACTCCTTCTGCACCATTCCCCCCTTGTCGATTCCTCAACCGGGTATGAGATATGGGTCTTACTCCTTATTCCTCGAGTGATATTAGTCATGGGGCGAGTGACTGTTCTTTCATTCCAATTGAGTGACTATGAGTTGAGTGCAATATCCCTCATCATCGACGAATTTCCTGCGATTCCTTTCATCAGCTACCTCCCTGGGTGCTGCCGCGTGGTCCCTTCCATGACGGACGTGTGCCGAGAAGATGCCTTGGTCCCTCCAGCGCCGACAACAATACTGGACGTGCCATTGACACTCAACCTTGATTCTTGACGAAATGGGCCAAGTTCTTCTAACCCTACACTTTGGTTTTTTTTTCGTGCCGGTCATGTTTTAAGTGTGGGGAAGTTAGGGGATGGTCTGTGGTGTGGTCCTAGGTCCCTGTTGCTTGGTTAACCCTATCCGTTAAGGTCTTAAGTGTGGGGACGCGTCCCTGCGCGTCTACATTGCATACCCATCTGCATATGCCTTATCTTGCTCATGCATGAATGCCTTGCCTTGCTTTTACCCTCCTGGGGTCCCTTCCCACCCACCCGGTTATGTTCCACCCACCCTTGGGGCTGTTCCCTTGCAGTTTTCCTTCATTCCCTGATTTTGAGGTCCTTCCATGTGAATGCACCCTACGTTCACTTAAATCCAAATCCAACCTCATAGCCCTGTTCCTCTCTTTGAACTGATCATTTTTCCTTTTTACCTACCCCTGTTCCGGTGCACGGTTTTTGAGTTATTAATTTTTGAAGCATTTTATGCCATTTAGCCGGTTTTCCATGTGAACGCACTTTTCTTGCTTCCGAATCATGCTCTGACATCATAGCCCTGACCAACGCTTTTCCCCTGACATTTTTCCTTTTTATTCCGCATCATTCCGCTACATGGTTTGTCCGTTATTAATTTTCCGGGTTTTTAAGACTTTTTCGTGCGTATTTTTGATATTTTTCCATGTGAACCTACCCTATTTACATCAGATTCCAATTTGATTTGACAGCCGTGTCCCCTGTGCCTTCCCCTACCTTTTTCCTTTTTCCTCCACCATTTTTCGACTTCTGGATTTTTACTTATTAATTTTTAAATGACTTTTCGGGAGTATTTTTGGAGTTTTTCACATGTGAACCCCTCCTATTCCCGCCGGAACTGCGGTTTAACGTGATAACCCTGTGCCACTCCTTTCTGTGGACATTTTTCCTTCTTACTACATGTCATTCCGGTGAATGGTTTGTCAGATATTAATTTCCGATCCCATTTTCGGGTTTGTTTTTTGGGATTTTCCCATGTGCACGCGTCTTAGGTCAGTCGGAATTATGTTTTGACGTGATAGGATTGTCGGGCACATCTTTCTGCACAGTTTTCCTTTTTTCTGCACCTCATTCCGATGCACGGATCTTTCGATATTAATTTTTTAAATTGCGTTTTTGATTCGTTTTTTGTGTTTTTGCACGTGAACGCCCTTTACCCCTCCCGAAACCCCCGTCCCGTATTTTTCTTGTTTCCCCCCTGTCGTCCTGCCCACTTTTCGTTTTTACGATATTTCGTTTTGACATCCGGATTGGGAGTTATTAATTTTTCTTTATTTTTCCGTTTTTTCTCGCGCTCGTTTTGCGCGTGAACGCGCCCGTTTTCGATTTTACGCATTTTAACGCGCCCCGGTCATGTCCGCGTGCTCCGTCCCTGTATCCGAGTGCCCTTTCCCTCCCGCCACCGCAAATTTTTTTACCCCCGCCCCGCGCATGCGCGCGGGACAGGGGCGTCTCACCTTTCCCTCTTTTCTTTTTTTTAAAATTAATTAATTACCTTATTTTTTTAAAAAAAATTATTTTACCCCACCCATCCCCCCAACGGACACCCTCCCCCCCCCCGAATCTCAACCACCATCCCCCTCTCTATTTCTTCTCTCTCTCTCTTCTTCTTTATCTCCTCTCTTTCTCTCTCCTACCCATCTTTCTCTCTCCCCGACTCTCCCCTCCATCTCTCCCCCCTGTTGATTCCTTCAGCCTCCTCCCTCTACCTCCCTTCTTCCTCCATCCCGCCCTCTTCTGCTCCCACCGCCTCCTCCATCGCTTCCTCTCTTTCCTCTTCCTCCACCTCCTTCTCCTCCCGCCCCCACCTCCTTCTTCTCCTACCCACCTCCTTCTCCTCCCGCCCCCACCTCCTTCTTCTCCTACCCAGCGCCTCTCCCCCCCACTCCCCCCGTCTGCTTCCCTACCCCGCCGCCGCCCAGGGCCGCCCTCGACAGCGCCCGCCGCCGCGCCTCCTCGATTCGACCGCGCTGCCGCCGCCGTGGTCGCCCTGTGGAACGTGCCGCCGCGCCTCCTCCCTGTGGCCCGCGCCTCCTCCCTGTGGACAGCGCCGCCGCCCGCGCCTCGTAGTTCTGCCAGCCGCCGCCGGATCGCCAGCAGCCGCCGTCGAAGTCGCCATCCGCCGCGCCACGCCGCCGCGTCCGCCACAGCCGCCACCGTCTCCCAGCCGTGGCCGCCGCCCTCCTCCCCTTCTTCCTCCTCCTACCTAACTCCCCTAGGTTAGTGGACTAACCTCCTACTTAGCTCACTAACACACCTCTAGTTAGTTCTGATTAACTTAACTTACCCCCTAACCTAACCTTAGTTAGGTTAAAACTAACCCTAACCTAACCTTAGTTAGGTTAAAACTAACCCTAACCTAACCTTAGTTAGGTTGACTAACCTACCCTGACTAACCTAGCTGACTGACTTACCTGACTAGACTTAGGTAGACTACCCTGACTTATCCCACTAACCTGACTTAATTGACTTATGTTTAATTGACTTATGTGATTAATGTGATTTAGGTGACTTAATTAATCACTACATTAATTTTTCCATAAAAAAATTTCAGAAAAATTTCTAAAAATTCCTTTTGCCTTTTGCCAATTTTTGGAAATTTGTCTGCTGGAAATTGCCTACCCTATAATTTCTGAAAATTCCACATTTCCTAAATTTATTCCTAAATTGCCAATAAATATAGAAAATTCATTTTAAAAAATTCTAAAAAATTCTAAAAATTTCTAAAAACATTCTAAAAAATTTTCCTCACCTCCCTTGCTCATTTTCCATTTATTCAACCATAAATAATAACAATTAAAAATTTAAAAAAATAATAATAAATAAAAAATAAAAAAAACCAACACAAACCAAATTAATACATCTGCTAAGGTGTTGTCCTTGTTGTTTCATCAGTGCTCTTTACTTTTCCTTTACTGGAACTCTTCCGTGCGCATTCCTGCATTACATACACACCCCTTCCAGGTATTTATTTTATGTGCTTTATTTATTTTTATTTTCCCCCTTAATCACAAATTAATTGTTACAATGAACCCTTTTCATTCACCCACAGTTTCCACGCGCATTCGCGCTAAATACACATTTTTTTTAAATTAAAAATCAACCAGCCGTTCACTTAGCACGCGCTACGTGCGCTAAAGAGGCACTTTAAAATTTTAAATTAAAATCAACCAGCCGTCACATGAGCACGCGCTGGCAAAAAAGCGCTCCACATCACCTTAATTTATAATCAATAAATTGCATTTAGAGACCCAATCGGGAATCGAAGTCCGGGAATCGAATAACTGCACCGTTTAACTTAATAATTGGTAATTTAATTTATAATAAGGAACCGCCGTTTTCTTGTTAAGGTTTATCACTTAATAAAAATTCACCTATTTTTAATAATTGATTAACATCAACCCTTCATTAAATTAATTCCCCCCTCACTGCACTTAATTCCCTTTTCTAATGAACCGTTTCGTGGGATGGGTATGCGCAGTCATTAGTGTTATTTTCCATGGTCCAGTCTTGGTTCTATCACAGATGTCGTATTGATATGTGTCGGATATGGTATGGTTTTGGTTTCCTGTCTTAGTTACGGTTACGGGTACGGTATGCAGTTTTTTTTCTTTTGTTGCCTGATACGGGGTTCAGGGTGTTTGTCTGATGCATCGCATGAAGCTTTCGGTCGCATTTGTCTCGAGGTCATGTCAAAATTTTTTTAGAATGTGGTTTGCTTGGGGTTAGTAGGTCGTGTCACGTTTTGATTGGTAATTCTCTTATCCTTGGTTTTTGTCTGTTGCTTTGCAGGCATTCTCCTTGATTGTCTGTGTTTGTGGTGTGTGTGTGTAACCATCTGAATGGCGCCTTCTCATGCTCCTCCCCCTATCCAGTACGTCCCATTAGTTAGTCGGGATTACTCGTCCCTACTTACTTTTGAGCCTCTCACGAAGGCCGGACTTGCTGCTTTTGTGGCCACTCCTTTTCCATTACTTCCAGAGGATCCGTCCGTATGTGATGAGTTCCTGGCCTCTTACAGCAAGAAGACAGGCGTAGTCCAAGGCATGTCTATGACATTGACATCTCGAGGCCTAGGGAAGGCTCTGTCTCTACCCTCCAAAGGAGAACCTTTTGTGACCACTCGTCAGCTCTTCTCTAATGAAGAGATTCTCAAGCTGTTGCAGAAGCAGACAAGGGAAGTCCTTGATGTTAAGAAAGTGATAAACTCTTCAGGAGTTTCTTTTTCTATGATTACTGATCCCGTATGGAAGACGATGTGTCAGTTCCTTCAGGACAGGTTCATGCCTGCCAAAACGCCATCCCACTATTTATCCAAAGAGCTTTTCACAGCTTCCAGGATGGTGCTGAAAGGAGTGGCTATTGATTGGAGCACATACCTCCTTACTAAAATGGATCAGCATTTTGTTAAAGTCACGAGGGGTAATGTTACCAATGTTACCTATGGATCATATTTGTCTGCCTTCTTGACCTATTCAGGTTTACAGAAGACTGTGCCTCCACCTTCTCCATTAGATCCAGTACCTCCTCCTCCACCTTCCGAAGAGTCAGCCCCTATTGACATTGAGGATGATGATTCTCCGCCTCCCCTGGTCATACAGCGCAAACGCTTGAAGAGGGTAGCGGACAAAGCCCCTGCTGTACTTCCCTCAGTGCCTATCCCTGCTACTTCTGGCAGTGAACTCCCTGGGTATCTCACTTGCAATAACCTGTTCAGAGCACATAGAGAAGGATCCTTGGAGATCTCAGTTCCCTCCCTGAACAGTCTCGTCTCAGGAGATGCCATTCCTTTCCTCTGCAAGGATATTCAAAGTTCCATTGAGTTGTCAGTGACAGCCTGTGTTCAACAGCTGTACGCATCTTTCTATGAGGAGCTCATGCAGTCCAAAGACCAGTTGCATAAGGCAACATCTGAGTTAGCTTCTGCTAAGGATACCCTAGCAGATTTATTTAAGAAAATGGAACAGCAAACCCAACTGGTTGCCACTCAAAGCGATGAGATTTCTTCATTGAAGACCCAGTTACTCGAGGCTCAGTCACAGGTTACTAGCCTTTCAGCAGAGAAGGAGAGGATGTCCAGTGAAGCGAAAGAATTCCAAGTTCTTTTAGATGACAAGCTTTTAGCTTTACAGACTGCTAATGACATAGTGGCCAACCAAGCCTCCCAAATCCAGCAGTTGCAAGATCAGCTTGCAAAGTCCCGCTCTGTTCCTCCAAGCCCTCCTGTTCCATTAATTCCTTCTCTTTCACAGCAGGATTTGGCTGCCCTACAGAGACAGGCTACTTTGTGCCCTCTATTCCAAGACAAAGTGGAAAGATTGCAGTCCAGAATGGACTTGTTATGGTCTACCTTTGAACAATTTCAGGACTTTGTCCTACCAGACCATTCTTTCTTTGTCCACTATCACTTGCAGAAGTTGGTCTTCTATATGAAGCTTTCCACGATGGATTTACCTTTTCCAGAGGATGGCTGGAGTGGGGCTTGGTCTGCTGAGTTGTTGACAGAGGTAGTCAGAATGGTCTTTGAAGATTCTGTCACGCCAGACACCATGTTGATGTCATACATGTATCTCCGAGGAGATTTGTTAATTCCAGATGAGGTAGATATGGCATGGTATGTGGGGGATGTGGTCTTACAGGCTGTTCTATATGTCAATCATTTGGAGTTGCGCATAGCTGATATGTTTCAGAGTTATTCCTCCAAAGTGGCTGATTGTCAGGATAATTCGTGGCATCCCATGATTGATTCGGTGGTCCTCAATCAAAGACAAAACACAGCTCCTACCTTTAACCAGAGTACTAACCAACTGAGGATGGATCTCTTAACCTATCTTTCCAAACATAATCCATTTGATGCTATCTTCTTTGATGCCTATCATAGACGATCTCTCTTAGGACCTTCTGTTCCTACCCTCCTCTATTACCAACAATTGGCTCACCGTTATGCTATATATATTTCCCTTTGTCAAACAAATTCCACAGTAATTTTACCCCTTCTTTTCCAACCTTCCAATTTCCCTCAAATTCCTATTTTCACTTACTGTTCCTTTATTGAGGATAGGGTATTTTCCCCTTCTCCACCCTGTCCTTCACCCCTCATAAATGTACCCTCCACATTTCCTATTTATCGGTTAACACCGTTCCTTAGTGATTCCTTACAAATTTCTGCCACTCCTTCTTTAACCTTTTCTTCCTTTTATGATTTTTCCTATCCTTCCCTACATCCACTTTCCCTTATTCCATTACCCTCTCCTAACACTTCCATATCTCAACCACCTCAGTTGGTTAGTGACTGTGCCGGTTTTGATACTCAGATTTCCAGAAGAAGGGGATGGAGTTCGGATGATTGCCTTACAGGACCGCAGATTAATTGGCCAGTAATTCCAGGGGAATGGACAGCTTCAAGTCAAGCTTATCAAAACTATGTTCATTTTGCCCAACAATATTCACAATCTGCAGATCCCTCAGTGAGATTAACTGCTCACTTTGCTTGGTACCTGGCGTATATGCATAGGCACTCTCATACTGATTCAAAGCCTATTCCAAAGTTGTGCATGAATGTCAATGTTAGCATTGATTCCCAACAGTTGGAGATACTGTATTTTCATGCCCTCTGTTTGCCTAGCAGATACTTGGTCCTGTTGGAAAGGATGTGTTGTCTCCAATTTTTCCAAAATCCTCCTAAAAACTTTGTAGATGAATCCTTATCTATGGATCGATTCCGACAACATCAATCTTTTAAGAGGGATCATCTTCATTGATGCCTTCCCAATGTATGGTGGAAGCTTTTAATGAACAACTCTCTTTTTTTGAAGGAGTCATTCAGATGGTTGTGTTGTGTATTAGTGTTTGTGTTGTGCGTTCATTTATGTCAAACGAACGTGGTGGTTTCCTATTGGATTTTGTGTACGAGCTATGTTTTGGAGATTTGTAGAGTTGGGGTCGTGGTTGGAGAGTTGAAGCTAATGCTGATGAAGAAGAAGCAAACTCTTATATCCTTTACAAATTTGTGATTTTTAGTTTGATAAGAGGTGTTAATCTATAAAGGGTTTTCCTTTCTTTGTATTTTTATATCAGAAACAGGTTATAAGTTGGGGTCGTGGTGGATGGATTCTTTTTGAAAAGATATTGAAGATCAAAGTTGAGCTTTTCCCTGAACTTGTATTCCCTTTTTCCTGGGTCGCGAGGACGCTTCCTTATTAAGTGTGGGGATATGTTGAGTGTTGAAATGACTTGTTTTTTGGCTGATTTTTGTTGTTTTTGAGAGCTGAATGGTTGATTTTATGGGATGATTGGTTGATTTGGAAGTGGTTTGAGAATGTTTTGGATGATATTGATTGTGTTTTGGAAGTTCATGATGTTTGTTGATGGTTCTGTGATGTTCTGATAGGTTCTGAATGGTTCTGTATACCTTCTGTTTTGCTCTGTTTTGGTCTGTTTTGTTCTGATTGTCTTCTGTAAGGAGGGATGGAGTATTGATTTATGAAGAATGAGATATTGTGAAAGCTTATTGAATGTTTTGTGAGAGTTTGGAATGGGTTGAGAATGAGTGATGTGGTTTTGATGACCTTCTGTAACCTTCTGTAGGTCTTCTGTAGAGCTTCTGCTTCTGTTCTGTTTCTGTTCTGTTCTGTCTCTGTTCTGTTCTGTACTGTAGCTGTTCTGGTACTGTTCTGTATGCTTCTGTAAGTGTTCTGTGGAATGTATGTATGACTTTGGGGAAAGTTTTCTAGCCTTGGAAAGAGGTGAATACAAGTGCAAAAGAGCTGAAAGAAGTGGAAGAAGTAGCTGTTGAAGACTCAAGAGAAGACTAGAGTGAAGTGACAGTAGTAAGCTGTGAAGAGACACTGTAGTGGCTCTGGTGACCTTTCATATCAGACATGCCTCTTGGGAGGGGTATCCACGACCTAAGAGTGATGATTGAGAGTGATTTTTGAGAGATTGTAGTGAGGATATGGTGTATTATTGATGGAGAGAGAGAGAGAGAGTTAGAGATAGCCAATTCTACTCAAACAGAGTGATTGTATATGAGAGATTGAGAGAGAAGACTATGAAGATATTGAAGATGAATACTATGTGATGTATTTCCATTCAAAGATGGTATATTTCTTTGCTTTCTTTGTTCCATTGATGGATTTTGTGAGGATGTTGAAGAATATGGTCGATTCTATTAAAAACCGTGGGAGATTTACATGATGCTGCATGAAGATTTGTTGTGCCTGGTGTTCTTTTCTTCATTATGATCATATGAAACATGATAAACAAGCTTGTTGATGTTACAAGATAGATTTTCTTGCAAGAGAATTCCCTTTTCCTTGGTGTTCCTCTCGGGGCTCCAATTCTCCATTGGATCTTGCATTAGACTCCTATTAGATTATGAGTAGTTTATGTATAGTTACTACATTGGGTAACAAATTGCATGGTAAGATTGTGTAAAATTTATGTCTCTTTAGATGTGAAAATAATGACACTAAATATATAGTATCATGTAGTGCCAAGCCAAATGGACTTGGGACATGGATACCATGTTTAGCGTAATACATTTTCCAAAGCCATAGTGTAAAGTACTATGTAGCCATAGTGTAAAAGATATATTCTTTGCTGAATGAACGCCATTTGATAGTTCCAAAAAGGTTTTGAACTATATACAAGGTCATGTCATATGTTAGACCTTGATACTCCAATCAAGGATCATGTATGATTTAGACTATCATGATGGATTATGTATTGGTCTAATTAACGTTCAACATTCTTATATACAATATTTTCAAAAGTTAAACACCTTCAAAAGATAATTGAAGACATAGAATCTCACTAATGAGTTTGATGTGATAGAGAGAGAGAGAGAGAGAGAGAGAGAGAGAGAGAGATCTTCTAATGCCTAAAACACTCTCCTTATTGTGAATGAATCTACAAGTACACATACAAACCAAGTATAATAGACAATAACTAATGTTCCTAAATAGTATGATGACCCATATTAAATATTCCTAAGGTGGTGCGCATGTGATCACTTCTGCATCAAAATGATGTTAACGATGGCATGCACAAACCAAGTAAACTAGGTGAGAACTATGGCCTCTTAACTTGTGCCAAGTGCAATCATATAAACGTGTATTGATCATATGGAAATAGTAGATTTACACATGCAATAAATCCTACAATGAAAGTATTAACCCTAAAAAGTATACCGATCAAAAAAATTTATTTAACATTACCTAAGCAGCTCTTGTAAAAGATATTATACCCTTGTAAATTTTCCCTACTATCGAGTAGTGCAAGGCTTTTAGTTTTTTCTTCTTTACTTTCACTCAACCATTTCACTTTTTAGGGTAGAGGGGCCAATCATATTACATGTAACTCTTTGTGGCTTGGTGTTTGCAAGTCAAGTAAAACGTTGAGACAAAGCAACCATCATGACTCAAAGTGGTTTCATGGACCGCAAGTTAAGAGTATAGTTTAAAAAGCTATTTTTTGGAAAATCCATTTTAAAAATATCTCGCAATAGAAAAACGATCTCTAAAAACGGGCCACGAGGGTTATCGGAAACATCGAGATCTACAACTTTCGTGTTGGACGTTTCTTCATCCAAACAACGCACAAAGAGATATCTCAAAATTAGTGCTGCAGAGTGGAACAACCACATCTTGCATGAAGAACAACTCAACTCTCTCTCCATGAAGAGAAGCTTTTGAAAGCCTATAAAAGAGGAGGCTCTCTTTGGGTGTAAGGGAGAGGTAGAAGGAAGCATCACTTTGCATGTATCCAAGAGGAGAAGAGAAGGTGCAAGTGTTGCGGAAGCCCTACTGAAATCAAGTTCCAAGAGGAGAAGAGAAGGTGCAAGTGCTGCGGAAGCTCTGCTGAAATCAAGTTCCAAGAGGAGAAGAGAAGGTGCAAGTGCTGCGGAAGCTCTGCTGAAATCAAGCGCCAAGAGGAGAGTCCTACACATATTGTGTAGGAGAGAAGGAGACTCAAGAAGAATCAAAAGGTGCCAACTTCCAAGTTGTGCAAGTGTTAGCTGGTTGTATAGCGTGCAAGGAACAGTGATCTTGTTTCCAAGATCTACAAGTAAGAACTGGCTTATTTGTAATGGAGGAGCTTGCTCCTTGTCAATAATATAACTCCACAAGGGGGGGGGGACTGACCCATCTTCCAGTCCCTAGTGTGTTGCCAATTTCTTTACCTCTCTCTCTACATTTTTCTTTTTTCTCATCTATTCTCCCTTTATGCCAACATAATATTCACCATATATATTTTAAGTATATAAGAAAGTCAAGCGTGTATCTCAGATTTTATAACAGTATGGCTCAGTGGATGACCCTTGTGTTGGACAAGGACGGTCTATGATTTCAATGATTGTTGCTGATGATTCTGAGAAGAGTACAATGACACTCATCCCTCTAATTTCATTGACCATTATACTTAAGAAGAAATCACTCAAGATATGCAATACACTTCTAGTGTATGATGGTCTATGTGTTTATAGTTGTACACATAGCCTTACAACTTGAAGCACGGTACTTAGTTGTTTTATTTTCTTAATAAAAAACATTTAGATTATGTAAGTACTAGTAGCAATGATGATTAGGCAATGTGCCTTAGTGCTTACAAGAACTCATCTGTAGCTCATGTTTCTAGAGATGGTAAATGTCAGTCTTAATGAGCTTGATGATGACCCATCGAGTAGAAGAACCTCTAAATGAAGTTTCTATGTTCATAACTCACTTTGAAGAGTTAACTCAGTGATTAAAATCACTGTTGATGACCAAACATTGAAAAAAATTTGAAGATGGAAGAAGCTTGAAGCTCTTGGCTATTGGCTGCCAGAGATTGATAGTTAGGGTTTGGCTTATAGCAGTCAATAGAGGTCAAATTTCCTAGAGTCCTATTAGGAGTAGATGGCCCATTAGGGGGGCTACAAAAGCCCTGTGGTAGCCCCCGAGGGGTCCACTAGGGTTTACTGTATGGTACCATGTGAGTGTAAGGGAGGGGGGTTATTTAAGGGAATCAAAGTACATTTTATAAGGTAAGGTCCCATAAATAGGGGATAGATAAGGGGTATTTTAATATATTTCTTGCATGCAAGTGACGCGTCCTTATTACTACTAGTAAATGCCGCGTGTGGTGGCCGCCTTCAATGCGTCTCCCACAGCCCGCGCTTCAGTACGAACTGACCGCCTTCCCAGAACTGCACCGTTCTACGTTTTTGATCATGCTGCTCACCATGGCATCCAATGTCAAGAATTGATGTGCCACGCTTAATCACCCAGTGCTTAGAAGAAGATCTCCAGAAGAAACCAGAGACTGAAACCCCTTCTGTTGCACACACCAGCTCCTCCAAGGTCAAGGGGTCTAGTTGACTATGGAGTTTGAAGGTCCAAAATGAGAGAGATGGAGATTGTCTTGTGCACTTAGTGGAGTTGAGATTTGAGAAAGCTGAGGGGATCAAAGGAGGCTCTGATACCATGTAAAGAAGTAGAGTTGCAGCATTGGAATGTGTGCACAAGAGGAAGGAGAGAGCTCAAAGTACAAGAACAATATCTTGTTTACTAAGTTGCTTACAAGTACAACTTGGGTGCACTCTCCCACACTTGATAGTGACCCATAGGCTGTTTATATAGCCTCTGAAGAGCTCCTATTGAAGCTTGGGTTTGTTGATTCTAGTGAGTAGGATTCCAATGTTGTTGAGTCACCACTAGAGAAACTATTTGAGACTATTGCTGTTGTGGTTGAACCATCATTTGAGGCATTGTTGTTTGTGGCGGTGGATTAGATGCATTGTATTGCGGCACTATTTGCATCTGGGGGTAGGGGTAGGAAACTGTCCTTGGGACTGCATTTGGTGGGTATACCATTCCAATGGGAGGAGGTAAAGCTCCTATTTTGTTGTTTGTGGGGGCTGTAGATTAGATGCATTGTACTGCAGCACTGTTTGCATCTGGGGGTAGAGGTAGGGAACTGTCCCTGGGACTGCATTTGGTGGGTATACCATTCATGGCATTGGAGGAGGTAAAGCTCCTCTTCTTGAGGTCATTGACAACCTTGCTTCAACTTTGTCATACAATCTTGTACCTTCCAATGTAGCTTGCAAATTGACTGGCCTTCTCAATACCACAAACTAGCAAACTTCTGGTTTTGTAGGTCTCTAAGGAACACTCCTTTCTAGATGCCTTCATCCAAATGATAATTGGTTCATCTATTCAGGATGGATTCCATTCGCAAGACATAAGCTTCTACTCTTTCTCCAAAGGATTGACTTAGGTTCATGAACTCCTCTCATATCCACTCTTCAAAACCTTGATGCTTAAATTTAGTGAGGAAGGCGTCCCATAAGCCAAAAGATCCTGCTTCTTGTCTCTCATACCACTGAAACGCCGTGCCCTTGAAAGTGGCATGGAATATTGCTAACCAATGCCTAGGGGTTTTGGCATTGGTAGCCACACATGCTACCATAAACTTTGCTACATGAAGATCATGATCTTCATTGTACTCTCCCTTAAAAATGGCCAATGGGACTACATTTGCTAGCCTATCACATCAATAATTCCAGGACGGATTTGACTAGGAAGAGGACTTGAGTAGCTATGGGGACTTCTATAAAGAGTGCTTTTAGGGCCTCAAAGGAGGCTTCTGCTCAAGCTCGTTCTCGACCTTGATTTTTTCCTTCTCTCTTCTCACGTACCTCTAGACTCATTCTAATGCTTACCTCTTGATTGTGTCATTCATCAGGGGGTTGACTCCAACCAGTTAGTCTATACTCAACAAAACAGAATTAGAGGAGGCTTTAGTCTTTGTGGGACTCTCTAGCATTAGGAGAAATATGGACTCTCATTTTTGCCCCTTAAGGGTTTCTCTCACCTCTCTCTCTATCTAAAAAGAGATTCCAAAATAATATTAGAATAAGAGATCTTCTACAATCAAGTAAATCTCGTATTTTTATTTTCAATAGATTTCACCTTTTATTTTATTCTCAAACTCTAGGATAAGGTCGCTTTTTCTTAAAATCCTCACAACTAAAAAAATACATTTCTATTTTCGATAAAAACGGAGCCAATCATTAATATACGACTCTTTAATGCCCTCATGACTTTTCAACATGAAAATATATTAGAATCATTCTCATTCTTGCTTCTTAAAAGGGCGGAAGTTAAAAAATGATATAAAATGACGTACACATCATATTTTAAGATTATTTTTTACCCAGAGATACCTTTTTAACTCGAGAGTTTCCTTATAAATATTATTGTTTTTGGACAAGTATATGCCTATTTTCGGGCATTTCTTCATTCCCTCTCAAAGCTCTAGTTTTATTCGAAGTTTTGTGTACTCTTCTCCTTCCCTCAAGAATATGGTTTCTTGCATACGAATTCTTCTGAAGCAATACCCAGTACTATCTACAACACTCTCTACCCTGCTACAAGCAATCTCAGGAGTGGTTTTGATAGCATTTGTTGAAATCAAATAATCTCTATCTACAACACTCTCTACCCTACTACAAGAAATCTCCCTCTTCAGTACTGTGCTATAAGATATCTTCCTCTTCAACACTCTATACTACAAGTAGTCAAGTGATAATGGAGGTATTTTTATTTTTTTAATCTCTATGATGTTATTATTCTTCATAGCTGTTGTTTAATCCTTAAGTATCAATTCATAGAGAGAGAGAGAGAGAGAGAGAGAGAGAGAGAGAGAGAGAGAGAGGGGGAAGAGAGAGGACTGTGTGAGATGAACTAAGAAAACAAGTGATAGAGTGACAGAGAGTAAATTAGGGTAAAAGATAAGATGATGTTATTTTTCTCCACTAGCAAAGCTTATGTATAAATGTGTTTAAATATCTTTGATCAATTCTGAGAGAGAGAGAGAGAGAATATTTTGGATAGAACAGAAGATAAGATTGGATACTGATTAGAGGTAGATTAAAAGCTAATATTACAGGTAGATTAGGGTCTATCATGACTAAAATCAAGAGAAAGAGACAAGATCCAATTGGGTAAAAAAGAATACAGATATAGTGAATCAAAGGGGTGTAATTGTGTGATTTGAGCCAATCGAGAATTAGATGCATGCTGCTAGATTGATGCTGACCTGCAACTCCTAGATATTTAGATGTTCTTGCTATTGATAAGAAAATTGGCATCGACTCCTCAACTTACTGTTAATCAAAGGGGTGTAATTGTGTAATGTTAAAAGTTTTATATTTTTCTTTACAGGATGCAGGCGCAAGACGTACCAAGAGAAAGAGAGATATTCACTTTCAATTGGAGGATAAATATGCACCAATGTTCAAAAGAACTGTAGAAAGGGATGATGCAATAAGATACATGATGCAACAAGAAAGAAATGCAAGGAAAAAAAAACGTGGACCTTTGGGTTGATGGGTGCATTTATCCACCTGATCCAGTCACTCAAAGGCCACCACAATTTGAAGGGCTTCCATCATTTGTAAAGTTTGTTTGTGAAGGCAATGAAGGGTTGTACGGATACACATGCAGACTTGTCACACAAGGATTAGCAGGGGTTCATCAAGCCTTGACAAATATGCATAC
The DNA here is from genome assembly GCF_053477565.2 of Lygodium microphyllum. Taxonomy (NCBI): domain Eukaryota; kingdom Viridiplantae; phylum Streptophyta; class Polypodiopsida; order Schizaeales; family Lygodiaceae; genus Lygodium; species Lygodium microphyllum. The sequence goes on along the minus strand of NC_141149.1, from coordinate 22,089,065 downwards.
AAGATTACAAGGGAATTATGCAGTCTTTGATGGAAAAGGATAGATTATTGGCTAAGAAGGATAGGGAGAACGAGAGCCTATAACAAGCAATGTCTGTCATTGAAGATGTTATGCAGGCTACACACGTGCAAAATATGGAGTCACAATCTAAAGTTATGGACTTGAAGAAGGAGAATCGAAAAATAAAGAGGAAGCTCACAAAAACTTTGGAGATTGGGTCCACTTTAAAAACCAAAGAAGCACGTCGTCACATCCGATTAGTTAAACCAATTCACCAATTAACCAAAAAAAGTGGACAATATCATAGAAGGATATATGCTCAATCTGCTACAATGAGAAATGTGTTCCCTCATGCAGAGAATGATACTATTGTCAAAGTCCTAAGCAAGGATATGGTAAAAAATGCATTGGAAAATCATAAATTCAGGGACATTGTAGATGGTGTTGCAAGTGAACATCTTAGGGATATGAGCAACTTGTTTACTGCTACAAATTGCTCAGGGATTATGTGACAAGGTGGGAATGAGTTCTGAGTCATATAGTATGCTCTATCAACAATTGGATACATGATTTAAGCAAGTCTTCAAAACTAAGCGAGTAATGCCTCTGCCAAAACCATTTCACGTGAAGAAGGCTCGAAAACAACTAAATGAGAAAGTTTTAGAACTAATTGGTGAGCCAATGCATCTGAAAAATACACACATATTGAAATATGGTTCCAAAGAAGTTGCATTTGTATTGAATGCATCCAACAACCTTGTATTGTATATATGTAGGGTTCAGATTGCTATGGTCAAGTTCTACAATATGTCTATGGAAGAATGTAGGGGCAAGCTTAAGTTTGTCCTCAAACTTGATGAGAGTGATATTATTAAGGGGAAAAAACTTGAATGTGTGAGTATAACACTTATGAATCGAGCATTGGATCCCAACATTGATGAAAGCCATCCTTTATACTTCAATGTACAGTCAGAGAATGAAATATCGTGGCTTGCAGCATTTGAAGTACCAAAGGAGGACCATGAAGTACTTAAAGTTTTTTTAAACCTCACTAATATACCCAATGTTATTCAACAATAAAATAATGGAGCAATTTTACACATCAAGGGGTTTGGGGACTATCAACTTGAATGTCATCTTGCAGGTGATTTAAAAACATTGAAGTGTATGTTTGGCTCATCAAATGCAGTGAATGTAAAATTTCCATGCAGATACTACATGCAAACTAGGAAGGAAGGGAAAGATGGAAATAAAGAATGGCTTGCCAAGGCAGGATAACAAGGTGCTCCAACAGGTGATCAAAAAGTCATGAGAAATGGAATGCTAGTTCCAATGGAATCCAAACTGGTGCCCTATTTTGGAAATACCACTAACAAGGGTTCACTTTTGCACATTGCATTTTTTGGTTAGAATAATTCAGAAGCTAGTATATGAATATATATGCTTTGCATACAAGATGTAGCCTGTGTCAGAAGCTGATGCTACATGCAAGAAGGTAGAATGAGTCCTCTATGAAGTTGGATTGCACAGGGGCTAAGTAGAAATAAAAAAGGACAAGAAAAATTCAGACAAGAGTGGAAATATCCCTTGTAAATCATGCTTTGGTGGACCCAAGGCTAGGAAGTTTATATCTCCACCTTGAGATGAGGAAGGCAATATACTTGTAAAACAACCAGAGAAGTATGAAGCATGGAAAAAGTTGCACCTTGCTGTTCCAGATTGGAGCAAAGGGGGATGAACGAGGATTGCAAAGGTAGAAGTGTGGATACACCTAGATAGATTAGCAGCTCTCTTACAAAAGTTGAGGTTTAGGGATGGTGATACAACTAGATTTAAAGAGACAGTTGCTAAATTTCATAAGTCCATGGTGGAGACATGGACTACAAGCAGTATAACACACTACATGGTTAGTATTGTCACCATTAGAAAAAAAAATCATTTCAAATTAGTTTGTGTTTCTAATCTCTCTTCTTGTGCAGCATATACTTGAAGCACATGGTCCACACTTTGTAGATCAAGGAAGTTTGGCAGTATGGTCAATTCATGGCGTGGAATGATCTCATTGGCAAGCTCGCTGTGCTTTTCAAAAGGAAACTGATCATGGAGGTGGCATAAATGATTCCAATTCTATGTGGCAATTATTACAATGGTGGTATAGGAGATTAGAGATACGATACGAGAAAAAAGAAAACAAGTCTAAGACCTCTCAAGTAGAATTTATAATTAGGGAAATATATGAAGTGAGAAAAGCAAGATATGAAAACAGCACAGCTAGACAACGCCACACAGAATGGTTGGCAACCGAAGACTCGAGAGATGGTAAGAAATGGAGACCTAGATAAAGATAATACTTTTGATGCATTTAGAGTCCACGAGAGAGAGCATAGGTGCCCAGGATATGACACATCAATACTCCTATCTTTAACATGATATGTCTTGAAAAATTTGTTTAAAATTTTGAAGGTTTATCACTATGTTTTTCAAAGTTGATTTTGAACTATGTTTTTTAATTTTAAAGTTCACTTACACCACATTAAGTTTAAAAATTTCGTAGTTAAGTCAAGTCTCTCCTTTCTTTTTTTCCCATTACTCTTCACTCTAACCTCCACCTTTCTATCCTTCATTATCACAACCATGGCACGTTCCAAGCTTCCTATCAAGGAGGCACCTGCAAGAGCAAGAGCTCAACACTCTTCCAAATCTAGTGAGTAACAAAGGTCCCTTGGTGGCTGACAATGATGGCTCTACTGCAGCTAATAATGGTGGTGCTACTATGTCCAACAATGGTGGCCCTAGTGTGGTTAATAATGATGGTTCACCATTGTCTAGAAATGGTGGTCCACGTGCTCCAGTTGCTCCACCTTCTCCCACTATTGCTCTAGCTGGTAATACACATCCTCCAACAAATAAGAAGCGAAGATGGAGACTGGTCACAATGCGCTACATGATATAAGGAAATTCCAGAAGAGTGCCTAATTGGATCTATGTTTTTAGCTCAGGTTTGGTTGTAGATTGCATGGAGCATAGTTTTGGTTTCTCTTTTCAATAGACCTTCAAGTATTTGATAGCAGTGGTCTACAAAATGGAGCTAAATTTTACCTAGCTCTAGTTGTACTTGGTGCAGTGCACTATCTACCGTGTATTTCATTGTTTCGTAATACCAAATCTGATATTTTGATATTCTATTTTTCCATGATTTGCATTGTGCATATTTCCAAGTTTCTAATTTTGAAAGTAGTTTTGTTAAGGATAAATTCAATGCACAATCACACACACATCAGTGATCAGTTGTATATGGGGCGATGCACTATATCTTTACTGTATTTAGAGATTTGGCAACACTATATCCAATATGCGATATTCCATTTGACCCATGACTTATTTTTTTGTGGATTTTTAAGTTTCCAATATTTCACATAGTTTGGTTGACAACATATTTAATATGCAGTTGCGCACACTCGGTGCGGTGCTAAGTTTTTCTATTATCAGTGAATACTCGATTGGAATCAATGTGTCCTTTGATTTACAATATGCATTAATGATAAGAGAAGGATGCATTGCCCAAGAAGTCACCCAAAGTCCAAGAATAATAGACCCTGGTCTCACACAGACCAAAATCTAGGGATGTTAAAGGCTCAATTTAAAAGGGCCCAAGGACAGAGTCAAGGCCAACAGAAGAAGCCGAGGGCAAATGTAGTAAGTGACTTTGTCCCCACTCAAAGAAACGCCCAAAGTCTGTGATGTTTTTACTGTAAGGAACCTGGGCACTTCAAAAGAGAATGTCTCAAACTTGGCGAAGACCATCGTCAAGGAAAATTCAGTGGGCAAACTAGGACCCGATCGCTGGACTGCCCACGCCCTCCTTGCACTAGAGGAAGCTACCGAAGCTTATGCCATCGAAGGGCATTGGGAGTATGCACATCAAATTTTGACGGGATTGGAACCCTAGAGTTACTAGTCGGAGGCCCCTTGACACGTGAGCCTCCCGTGAGGGTAGCTCTGGGGAGCCTGATTCCGGCAAAATTTGATGTGCATACTCCCGATGCCCTAGAGGCCCTATTGGTAAATTTTGACGCAAATCTGATAACATTACCTTCTCTCCATCATCTATCTGTTGTTGTAATGGAGCATCCAGGTCTGCTCCTGCGATTGGACCACCCTCGCCTCTCTCTTGGGAAGGTATTACGTAGTTGGGTCGAGGTCCAAAAATGCTTTCTTGCAACTGCTTGAACTCCTCATCTGAGATCTCATATTGTGGCGCCACATTCTCAATTTTCTCTTGGATGCTCACAATGGCAAAGACGTTGTCATTGACACTCATGCCATCATATCAAGCCATCTCATCAACATGTGCTAGCGCATCTTGTATATCAAAATCTATAAAATCATAAGGTACATCATGCACCATGATACAATATAGCTCTTCTTCCCTTAGCTCCAAAATTTCTAGTACATTCTACATAAGTAAATATTCCACCCCCTCGATGATGATAGCATGGAAAGAAGCGAGGGGTGGCTCATCGATTGTCGGCATCTCAACAGGGCAAGGAGGTGGGTGCACAATGGCTATGCTTTGTGTTGCCTCTACTCTCGCATCGAGTGTGATCTCTTCAGCCTCCCTCTCAAAATACTCTAGCTATGGCCGAGAGGGTGTGTCGATGTCTTCCTCACTATTCTCTTGCACCTTAGTGTGCACAAAACATATATGGCAAATGCTGCATCGCGCTCAATGAGATCCATTGTGGCGTGGTCTTGAGATGAGGCTGTCACTGGTTTGGCATGAAGATGCTGCCCCACATGCATGAGGGCTCGATTTATTACCTTTGCATGGCTTGATCCAGCATGCAAACTATATAGAAAATCTATGGGGACTCATCTGAGAGAAGAGTCTGAAATAGAGCAGGTGAGAGGGTTTGCCGCATCACAAAACAATGCCAGTATACTAGAGCTAGGGTCTACGGCGGAAAGCAAGCTCTCTAGACTCAAGGTCGCACAAACCTAGGGTATATCTAGTCTCCTACGTGCGCATAGCATGTGGAGCTAATCTATACGGCGAAGGCAGGAGTGGTAGCCATGGCACACAAAGAGAGAAGGGAGGAGAGCACAAGTGTAGGGAAGTAGAGAATGAAAGTGAAAATGAGTTTGAAGTTATAGCTTTTATGTATCTAGGGTTTTAAATAAAGGTTCTTTTTTAACCTAAAGTTTCAAATTAAAACTCTTACCTTAGTTTCTTTATTTCAATACTTTAAAGTAATCGTTAAAATTACTCATACAGACAAATGCTTCATTCTACATTATTATATCCTCAAATATACTTGGATCATTGAGTGTATTCAAGTCCAACCACAAAAATTATAGAAAATTTTTAAGAAAAAAAATATGAAAGACCTTCAAAATCCCTTGGATCCAATTTAATATTTAATTTTAAGAAATAAGTAGAAGAGATGAGCTACAATATATCATTATGCAAAGACAATATTTCATAGATTATAGAGCTCCAGCCTGCAATTTAATTATGATTTTAACCAACATGATTGACTAATTATAGTACGTATTATTGCACGCTTGGATTATAGTAAACTAAGATTATCTAAATTGAAAGTACTCAGAAGTTTAAAAAAAGTTTATATTCATTCTTTATGAATTTTTTTTACAAGGATTCCACTATCTCAAGGATATGTGCAGAAGCACATTGTTTACGTGTCATGGATTGCTCACTACAAATCCTGACTTTTGTATTATCTAACTTGAAATAGAATTTCCAGAGGGGCTCATTGGACATTAATTGGATTTCTTGTCTCAGAAAAGAAATGGGCCAATGGCTCTTTGCACTGATCACAAAAGGATTATGACTATTCCACAAGATAACCATATCTATGAGAGCTATATGTGTCTCATCTCGGGTATCTTGATCCAAGCTGATCTACTCCCCTTGCAAAAGTCACCATCTTCTATATCGAAAGCAAATGCAGAGAGTTTGTCTAACGATGAAATACCTGTAATAAAAACAAAAATAATGGTAAGTAAATGCGAATAACACAACAATTCATCTAAGCAAGACCTATGCCAATTAAATCAAGGCATTCAAAGTAGTAAAAAAGATTTACTTGAATGTGAGATCATATTGGTTGACCTTGCATTCAATCGTCTCATCAAAATGCGTTCTTTTGACTTGCCAAGACTCACCCAATAGCTGACTCATCCATTCCTTGGATGGACACTTGCATTGATAAGTAATCTTTGTTTTTTTCAAAACATCACATGAACCAAATAAATGTGCAAACAATGGGAATGTAATAAACCAACTAAGATGCACATCTTTGGAGCATGTGGTGGGTTTCATAGCACTATTGATGTCAGATTTTATCTTGGACATACATGCTCCTGACAACTCCAAGCTACCAATCAACCATTCACCACTAGATAGTGGTGGCGATGGGACATGGTGCAATCTCTGGCTTTCTACTACATACAATGAATTATAAAAATGATATTTTGAGTTGCAAGTTGACTTGTAGAGATATTATCATAGATCAAAGAGCCTATGTCTTCATGCCAGACATGTATCTTGCTGCTCAAACATTCAACATTCTGCCATTCATACAAAGTTGATGGATATAGAGCTGTCAGTAAAACAAGATTGAATTAGAAAACTGCAAAGATTTAAAAAAAAACTCTGATTCAAAAGAATAAACAATGATAAAATTTAAAAACTTACTGTTTTGTTTATAATTTGCAATGTAGTTCTTGTCGTGTAAGAGATTTGTTTGTGTGTATAAACATGTTGGATCAACACTTCTGTTACTGTACTTGTTCCATTGAACACTTTTTTGAACTTTGAAATTCTACCTTTCCAATGTTTGCTAGGGTTTGCAACATCCTTATGCTTGTCCTTGAAACTCTCTTGAGTACTTGGGTGCATCAAAATCCAATCCAACTTATAGTACTCATCACAAATCCAAGTATCGCCACTATCTTTCCTATTGAAGACCTCCACTGCAAGTATGCTATCGATGTTTTTCCTTCGTGAAGACATCCATGATAACCAAATAGAAAAGTTACCTATGGTATAATTTATAAATTTTTTCTCCAAATAAAATGAAATTTAAATGGAGCAATTTAAAAAAAACATTGTACTTGCAATTCTTTTCACAAAGAAGCCCAGAGATGTTGAACAAGTTGACTTATAATAAGACCATTGTTCCTTCAATGACAAATTCCTAGACTACAAAAACAAAAGAAATATCAAGTCAAAGCATACATATAACTTACATAGGCTTTGTCCAAATGAGTTGAAACTTAACCATGGAGCAACAAAAAAAAGTGGCAATATACATATGGCTCTCTTTGCAAAGAAGCCCAAAGACGTTGAAGAAGTTGAGTTTTTAAAAAATCATTGTTCTCCACCCTCAAAGACTTTGGGAGTAAAAAAAAAAAGAAGGAAAACTCAATATGCATTTAGCTTGCATACATTTTGTCCAAATGAGATAAAATTTAACCATGGAGCAGCAAAAAAACAAGGCAACATACCTGTAACTTTGTTTACAAAGAAACCGTAACATGTTGAAGAAGAAGTTGAGTGTTCAAAATATCATTGTTCTTGACTGTAAGAGGCTCCTAGAGTACAAAAAAAAAAGAAATTACATGTCAAAGAATGAACGTAACTTGCACAGGTTTTGTCCAAACGATATAAAACTTTACCATAGAACATCCATGGAAGAGATGGAAGAGAACAATATACATGTAAAGTTTTGTGAAGAAAATCTTAGGGCTTTGGTAGAACAAGATTTGCTCTCATAAAACATGTGAAACTCACTCTGTGTTTGTGTAGAGGAAATGAAATTTCACAAGGTTATAGATAGGGCAAGCAACAATGAGGCTGTAAGATTTCGTCAGGAAAGAAGAAGCGGGGAAAGAGATATGACAAATTTGAGTTCCGCCTGAGAAAGAGGGAGAAACTGAAAAGGGGAGAAACGAAAAGTCAAACATAAAAAAATAAGAAAATGAAAATTCAAGTCACAAACTTCCAGGAAGTATCAGCATTGTATTCCCCATATTTTCCCTTATTTTATTATTGAGGGAAGATTTGGGCCAAGATATGGCTTGAAGATTCATGTTACATGAATATGGAATCCCAGCTCTAGGCCTATATTTCCCTCCTTAAGGGGCAAAAAAGAGAGTCCATATTTCTCCTAATGCCAACATTTCTTCAACTTTCTTTTTTCTACATCTCTGAATTCAGCCTTCAAACCACTATAGAGGGGGAGATATTCTATTATGAAGGTATCAAAACTCATTCTTTTGAGGATCGTTGTTGTGCCATCATCATAATAATGCCAGATTCTGATGCTTTCAATAGTTTATGTTGTGAAGAACACTTTGTCTATTAACTTCCAGTGGGTTGCTAATTGGACAAATAGGAGATTGTCAGTGCAGTAGGTATCCCATGTGTCCTGCTATTGAGCATCCATGAACAAATGCCAACTCTTTTCTTTCTTGTTTTCGTGAACCTCCACTGACCACGACTCCTGAAGCTTCTTCACAATCTCCCACTTGATGACACGAACTAGTGGTTGTTATACTATATAAGGATCTACTTTATATCCTTCTAAGAAAGTTGAGACTCTAGGTATTCCAATATGCCATGACACCCTAGCAGTGGGATGCTTTGGAGTTAATAAGACCTTGGAGCTTATTTCAAGAGATTTTTGGTGGCTCCAGATGTGGAAAGAAGTTAAAGAATATATAAAATCATGTGATACCTACAACACGACCGAGGTATCTCGTCACAAACCACATGGTTTCTTGCAACCCTTGCCCATTCCAGCGTGACCCTAGTCTTCTATGTCCATGGATTTCATAAGAGATTTTTCCAAATCAGACAAATATGACTCTATTCTTGTTGTGGTAGATAGAATAACAAAAATGGTAGATTTCACCTCTACCACCAATAGCATCATAGATGCAGCTACCACTAGACTCTTCCTCAGATACATTTCAGATTACATGGACTCCCAGATGACATCATTAGTTATTGGGGTCCCCAATTCATATCTAGGTTTTGGAAGAGCCTTTGAAATCTCCTCAAAGCCCAAATTAAGTTATCTAAGCTAATCATCCACAGACTGATGGTCAAACAGAATGGGTAAATCAAGTCTTGGAACAAGATCTCTGCTGCACCATCAACTACCATCACAATGATTGGTTTGAGCTCTTGTCCTTTGCAGACTGTGGTTATAATAATAGTATCTATGCATCTACTTTAAAAAATCCTTTCTTTGTAAACTATGGCTAGCATCCAAGGATGGATCCTTTCAAGCAAAGAACCCTCTTGCGTGAGATAAAGTTCAATACCTAGCATATATACACCAAGAACTCAAGAAAGAAATCCAAAAAGCTCAGAATCAGTACAAGCACTATGTGGACTAGCATCGTCTCTAGCATGTGGCATACAAAGTTGGTGATAAAGTATGGTTACTCATGCATAACCTCTAGACAATAATGCCCTCCACCAAGCTAGACCACTAGAGATTTGGGCCCTGCACTATCATAGCCCAGATCAACCTGGTTTCTTATCGACTCCAACTCCCCAACACCATGAATATCTACCCAATATTCCATGTTTCCTTGCTTGAGCCATACATAGCTTACCATTGAGAGGGGAGAGATCTAATCCCCCACCACTTGTCCAAATCAAAGACCATAAAGAATTTGAGGTTTTAAACTTGAAGATCTTTTGAGGTAGATTGGAATACCTAGTTCATTGAAAATAATATGACATCAATGATTGCACTTGGGAACATGCATGATATCTCCAAAGAGCGCCTCTTAAAGTTAAAGAAGTTCACAAGAGGAATCTAAAGAAACTTGGATCAAACCGCCAAGCTACTCCTCGTGGAACTCATTGTTAGAGGAGGGGGTGATTTCATGGACATGCCATGATCAAGTGCATGTATTAATTCTTTCTCATCATGCCATATGAATCCACACCCCATGTGAATGCACACTTAAGAAAACAACCTCGAGCCAACCATACGAACCCACCCTTGCCATGTCATCATAGAACCTTCTACAAGACATGCCATGTCATTGCTTGCATCATCAATGATGTCATCATGGAACATTCTAGATCATCTTTAGCCAGCCTCCAACACCTATAAAAGGAGGGGCTCACTAAAGAGCTCCTTAGTCTTGCCAATGCTAGTCTTGGGAGCTCAAGGAGTTGAGACCTCCAAGTAACTTTGAGTTCCAATTCTAGTTCTTGTCTAGTCATGGTATCTAGTCTTGTCTTGTCTTCCATTATACCACTTTTGTATTGTCACCTTGTAATCTCATAGTAGGAGATATTGTCTAGTACTATCTTATATCTTGTTCATCCCCCTCAAGGGACATCTTGTAATTTTGATATCTTTGAGATCTTTCATATCCTATTGAGTCTTGTTGTTTATACCTATACTCCCACGTTGTGGGATTTGTTGTATCGTGTTAAGTTATCATTGTATCCTTGTAGCCCTATGTGAATTATCTTGTAATCAGAATTCTTATAACAAATCTTGCATCTAGTCTAGTCACTTGACCACAGTCTAATGCTTGCATAACAATTGCTAAGGAATAGCTCCAACTAGTAGTGAGTGAATATGCTTCTGACACCAAGAATTGTCAAAGAATCAATGTGTCAGACTGAGATACATCCCATAGGCATAACCATCATGCATAACATGGATCTCATGGGTAATAGAAGAGACCAACCAAAGGCACAACGGACTAAGCAATGTAATAGAAGCTCAATACATAACCAACTAAGATGCATACATCACTAACAACATTGTGACAAAGATAGGTGCTAGCCCAAGAGTAATGTTAGATTGATCCATTAAGCATCCACTGCGTGTATAAAGCATGACAAGAGCATGTACATGTCACCAAGTCTCACGGTCCGGCCAGGGTTGTAAGACTACTGTGTAACCAAATGCTCAATGTAACCCGGGAGCATTCGACCCAAGTAACTTACAAAGCTTGATAGATGACACACCTATATTCAACTGCCACATGTAGAGCGAATGGTGGGTCCACTCTAGTGCTCAACTTCACTAGGCAACAAAGCTATCCACTTGAGATCTAGGTTTATGGAATGTGTTTTCTCACACAAACACATGCACACACAAAGCTACTGGACCATTTGAAGGTGTATCGTTGACATCGTATCTCTAAATTGTATAGGGATCAAGTTAAGAGCACTCACACACTATACCTAGTTGCTTGTTAATGGCTAATATGTAGCAAAGCTGTAAACAACAAGTAAAAGTTGTGTAGTAAACGGTTATGCTTCGCCACAAATGAGCAAATTTCGAGTATATGATGAGATGATAGGTTCAATGGTAGTACCACAAATCATCCGAATTATGAGACAAGAGTGAATGTTCAATGGTATGAAGGAGATAATGGGCGGTCACAATAATATAAGGCGCATAAGAAACCATAGGTCGCTACCGATGATAAGGGGTCGCGACATCAGATTATCATGGTGATTGTAAACGTAGTACCGATGACCGAACAAATCAGAAGACGGCGAGCGGGGGCAGGGCCCGGATGGGGTTGCCCTGCGCGTCGCAGTAGAAGACCTTGAATTTGTGTTTCAGGGTGTCGTACGTGCAGATGAGGCCGGCCACGTCCGCGCTGGCAGTGAGGTCCACGTGGAAGTACAGGGGGAGCTGGTTGAGAGGGAGGATCGTCATCGCACAGGCGAACTCGTTGACGCTCACATCCGTCGCCACGTGTCCGCCGTTCTTGGGGACAACCTCCACGTGGCGATCCCCGACTGGCAGGCCCAATCCCAGGTCCAGCTTGAACTGCACGTCGTTGTAGGGGCAGCTGTTGACCAGTAGCAGTTGCCTGTTGGCGGGCACAGTGCGACTGCTCGCCATATTCACGCAGACAATCATCACTATCACGAGCATCATAATCACCAGCTCCAGCTTAGCCATTGCTTGATGCGGCTTGCTTATATATGTATAGACTTAACTCAGTATTGATGAGAGAGAGAGAGAGAGAGAGAGAGAGAGAGAGGGGGTGTGAACGATCGGCAGCTGACTTAATAAGTGGGTACCCGGCAAATGAGATTATGAGGCAGACTAGTCACTATATGGATTGTTAGCATTCTCGACGTATTTATACGAGATCGGATAGCTACTACGTGCACTTTGTTATCAGTTATCTGTTCCAACTACCATCACCGTATCACGAATCACGAATCACAATGACTAATATTTTGCCTTTCCATCGAACGTGGCCTGCACGATAATGTCTTTTGCTCTCGGAACTTGTTCTTCCTTCGACCGCTCTGGTCAGGGCGCTGCTTACTAGCAGCCAGTGATCTCAGAGACGTATCAAATAACTCATCTCTCTCTCTCTCTCTCTCTCTCTCTCTCTCTCTCTCTCTCTCTCTCTGCGCGCCGGTTGGGCGGATAATGGAAGGACTAAACTACGTCGCGGCGCCCCGCAATACTATGCACGCTTGATTACTGAATCTATTACTTTACATACATGATACAACGCATCGTCTGTTGTGGCACTGATCGGTCCCTCCTCCCAAGACTGACTTTAGGACGCAATCAGCAACTACGTGGCGCGATCTCGCCCCAACAGCGTGGCCGACGAGGGGCAACTCTTCCAGCAGCGATTGGCGAGTGTGGCAACTGCCACTGACGGAGGCGTGATTTTCGATCTTGTTCTCACTCCAAGACTCGGAACAAACTATATGCATTCTTCAAACATCACTCATTTGATGCATAAAGACTAAAAAAAGCCACTTTCGAGGAATTATGGCACATATATATGAACCACAAACATCGAGAGGCCTTAAGGGTGCTCATCTTGTGGAATTGATCTACATATCCCAATTCTTTTACTCCTTACCCACAAACGTTTCACACAACTTTCCATGCTAGGTTAAATAGAAGGGGCTAGTCATGGAGCTATCTCTCTTTGGGGTGGTGACAAGGGGGTTAGTCCTAGTAGCTAGTGATTTTTGGAGAAGAAAAATGCTCTTGTTCAAATGAAAAATTGATCATTTAAATACCACGAAAAAGAATATTAAGAAATCATATAATTGTACGAAAGCAAAAAAACAATTCTATAACATACAAAAAGGTATGAGCAATTATATTGTGAATCCCATAGTTGTTGAAAGTTCAAAATAGTTGTTTGTACCACGAGGAAATGAACATGGGCTAGGATGGGCGGTTGTCACTTGCAGTGTACATGTGTATGGGCATTGTGTATAAAGTAAATGTAGGTGGCTAGGCACAAATGGCCTTTAGCCCTTGACAATATTTCCCAACTTGGGACTGGTAGTTATTTGCCAGCTCCATCAATCCTAACTACAAGTGCTACCATTCCTGGTTTGGTACCAATTCTAGACCAATATACTAGTAACTGCTACTAGCCCTAAACTAGTAGTTACCAATTCCAAACCAATATACTAGTTGCTACTAGCCCCAAACTAGTAGTTATCAATTCCAAACTACTAGATTTGTAGTGCCTACTCTAGGACCTATAGCTACTAGAGTCCTAGACTAGTTAATTGATAGCTACTAGACTACTAGTTTGAGATTGGTGGCTATCATTCAGATTGGTAACTCTTAGTCTAGGTTTGGTAACTATTGGTAACTATCAAGTTTGTTTGGATAGCTACCACTCAGATTGGGAGCTCTTAGTCTAGACTGGTGAGAGTTTGGGAGTGGTAACTATCAATCTTGAACTAGTAACTACCATTGGATAGTTAGTATTTAAACCAATAATTTGACTATTTAATGTGAAAAAATAATGAGAAAAACTTGAAATAAGGAAAGGACATATACGCGTTTGAGTTTGTCAAACATGAGTATGGGTAGCTTCATGATATCTTTCTATGTTCAAAGCCTCCAAGGGAAGTGAAAGATAGATAAAAGAAGAAGAGGATACTCATGAATTTCCATGCATGCTATTGATTACCCTCATCCATTCTTGCATTATCTTATTTGGTCTCTCTCTTATTATCTCTTATTTTTTCCCTTCCTCCTTGACTCTCTCTCTCTCTCTCTCTCTCTCTCTCTCTCTCTCTCTCTCCTTGCTAGGGGAAGTTACTATATATATATTCTCTACATCACGTGCATTCAAGGCCTATTTATAAATATCCTTATCTGTGAATTTTTCTTGAATAAAACATAACCATTTTCTATTCAATCTATAAATAACACCTTTATATTACACCCATTTGTATGTTAAAAAAATGGTACTTTAAAAATACTTTTTTTGAACTTAGGTGATGCACACATATATTCATGAGTAACTTACTTGAGTCTTCTTGTCATACCCCTAGGCTTATGGGGGGGTATCACTTTTTATATAGGGGAGGGGAATATTATATTATCACACACACAAAGAGCAAGGGTGTTTACACTTACTAACAAGATGCAAAGAATGTTGGGGGTCTGAAGAGTCTAATGGGGGGGTATGAGTTGGTAGATTGGGTGATTAGGAGCTAATGTGGAGGGGGGGGGGGGGGGGTTTCACTTTGTTGTATGATAGGTGGTAGGGTGTGTTGCCATGATTGTGGCTTACAAATGATTGCCTCCCCACTTAATTTCTCCCTTTAATTTGCTAATGTTAATAATTTCTCTTTTAAAAAATAAATAACTTCTTAACTACCTAATCTATAATACTAACCTTATATTAGTATTATAGATTACTAAGATTAGTATTATAGTTAATTACTCCTTGATCTTATTTTCCATCAGTTGGAAAGAACTCAACTTATTAGGTTTGCCCATCTATCAAACAATATCGTCATGTCAACCATCAAGCCACCTTCTATACACACATTTGTGTATGCTTAATTATCTAATTAGGGTCCTATCACGTTGAGAACATATAAAAGCATCTCCATTAATTAGTCCATTAAATCGTACTCATTCCATGCCTTTAAGTATGATCCAAAAACATAAAAATAATAATTTCTAAACAAAGATAAATCAATTTTATTTTAACCATATGCCAACTGAGATTATCTGGATACTTTTGGTTTATTCCAAATTTCTCCATCCTATGATATCCCCCCATAGGACATCTCCACCCCCTAAACCATGTTTAATATACCCTTTGACCCCGAGTTGAGCCCCCTCTTCTAATTGGAGTCCCTCTAGTACCTATCACCACAAAATGTGCTTGCTAAGGGTTTCTTCTCTATTATAGGACTAATCATGAGTATTACATAATTGACTAGAGCCCCACTAAGTCTTGTACTACCATGAGGAGGAACATTCCTCACACATTCAACCTCTTGTTGTCTAGGTGGTGTCTACACTCTAGATGGTAATAATTGGCAACCTGGGAGCTTTGATGATGGCAAGTTTGAGGGGATAATTCATGCTAATAATAATCTTATCACATCACAATAGCCAATTTACATGTATTCACTCATATCCACATCCGATCATATCTAGACACAAGCACATCTATCAAAACCAGTAATCCACAATTAGCCATAACAAAGTGTATTAAGTCCACTATAAATAATCAACTCTTTGTGCAACATCTCAACAAGATTCCATTGCACAATCCACATCTTCAACAACATCATATGCATTAGTCACATAAGGAATGATTCAAAAAGCATAACATCTTACAATGATCTCAAAGAATGATTCCATAGCATGATCTTGATCTCCAAAATAGAGGATCTCCATGCATTTACAATTTACTTTGCATGATTACTATATTAGATAACACCATCCCTATGTGTACAAAACATTGCATAATGCTTATCGTAGAAAACATAAGTACACAAAGTGCCTAACATGATCCCTATTTTAGATAGTAACTTGCCTAGGCAACCATGATGGCACCTTCCAACATCTCATCCTCTATTTTGAATTATTTTGATGGTACTACTACATAACCATGCATCCATGACTGCATAGTACAATATAAATAGTAAATCATGTTTTATCACATTTATCTTTCTTTAGTGAATCTTTGGGAGATAACTCTTAACTTATTCATGATAAACAAACTGCTTTATTTTTATTTGGTAACCATCACTTACAAGGAACTTATATTAATTAATCTGACTAATCCTCACTTAATGTCAATGTAAATACAACTAAGTTAATTGTCTCACATTCTCATGAGATGAGCATTCTTTATCCTCTTCTAGCTCAACGTTTCTAAACATATCAATTTACCCATCATTTTGTCACATATAACAAGTCTTTGATCCTAATTTGTTAATGACATCCCTAATAATACTATTCCTTATCCTAGTTATTTTTGGAAAGGCCATTTGCATAAGTTCGATCTTTGCCAGCCACATAATTTAACATCACAAGGAAATAATTTCAACAATGACAGTCTCATATTGTTAACCCTAGTGTAAAGCAAGCAAAAATAAAATTTAAAAGACATAGGGCAAAGAAGAAAAAGGTGGTCTCGACTAAAGAAATAGAAGGAAAAAATGCCAAAAGCGCAAGGAAAACCTTAAAAGTTCAAGGCAAGTGCAAAAGAGGAAAGGCGTATTTTAAATATAAAAGTGCACTCCAAATCCTTGTAAAAGAGCGTCAGGCTCCCTCCTGTGCAATTTGTAAATGTAGACGAGCATGGGTGAAGGCACAATGCAAATAGGAAGGAAATACGAGAAGACGACCTAGGCTAAAATGGCTAGTCATGTGAGAAAGGGATGGGTGTCCAAAGGGGATTAGGGTTAGTTTTTTGTATAAGAGGAAAAAAGTGAACGAAGAATCTCATTCTTGTGTGTGGCCAGAACTAGCTCTCCTCTTCTCTTATTCTTCTTGTTCTTGCTTGCTTGAGCTTGTGCTTGAGAGAGGGAGTGTGAGGGAGTGAGTGTGTGAGGGTGAGGGATTGTGGTGGAGAAGCTCTCCATCTTCTCCTCTCTTCTTCTTCTTCTCTTTTCTTCTCTTGTCTCACATGCGGCAATGGAGCATGGAACTTGGAGCTTGAGGATCAATCTTGCTTGCACCTTGGATCGTGGAGCTACCGGAGTGCTTGAGGGAGGAGGAAACTTTATTAAACATGGAGGTAAGCTCACTACACTCGTAGGTGTGAGAGTGAATACGGTTATGTGAGAGGTAGCTATTGCACTTCGCTTGAAATGCTTGAAGCGATAAGCGGTCCGTGGGTCCTCGGGAAAGTTACTATATGTATATCTTCTACATCACCTGCATTCAAGGCCTATTTATAAATATCCTTATGTGTGAACTTTTTCTAAATAAAACATAACCCTTTTCTATTAAATATTTAAATAACCCCTTTATATTACATTCTTTTGTATGTAAAAATAGATTACAAATGGTATTTTAAAAATATCTTATTTTGAACCCACATAATACACACATATATTCATGAGTAACTTACCCAAGCGTGGGTCTTGGCTGTCGTGAAAGCTCCCACATTTTGGTTTCATTGCTAGGATGCACAGATTCAAGCTTTAAGTGCTTATGTGCTCCAAATTGAGCATTGAAGTAGGGTTTTCCTCGAACCAGTGCTTGAGATAGGTAGGAAGCAAGGGAGTTGAAGTGGTATTTGATCTCCTTTGCAAGTAAAATTTTCTGGTTTTTTGGATTTAGGAAAGTTGATTGGAGTAGTGTAAGTTATTGCTTGTGATTTGAATGGATTTAGGTAAGGAAAAAATAAGAAAAAATAGAAAAATACACAACATGGTGTCTGCTATAATAATAGACCCAAAACAAGGAAAAAAACAAGGCAAGGAGAGCTTCGATTCCTGCGATTGGGTGCATTCGAAGGCTATAGGTGAGTTGTTTTGATGACTCACTCCTTGTTGTTTGATTCACGATCTTGCCAGAGACTAGGTGGAAGCATCGAGTGTGATATGTTGAATTTTCATCGATTCTACCCACATTTTCACCGTTCGTAGCCAGTAGTCCGATTCTCGAAATCAGATATTTCGGAATTGGACATTCCAGAATCAAACAATGCAAAATCGATTAGCCAGAATCAGACAACCCAGAATCAAACAATTGATTCTAGGAATGTGACAAAAAAACCTGCAAATAAGATGGCAAATAGAATATCAAATTTTGACAAACTTTGATCTCACTAGATCTTGTAGAGGCCACAAGCTCTAGGCCATAGGACAACCCAACAGATCCCTAGGTGAGTGAATGGGACAATAAAGCTAATTAACTCGTGAGCTAAGATCTGACAGTCTCGAAAATGACCACAATACAAACTCTCAGCCTTGTATCCCAATAGAGATATGGAATAATTGACCAAACTTGCTACCCCTTAAACCACATGTCTAGGACGTTGTAGAGACCAAAACAAACCAAGTAGAGTGGTTGTTAAATGCATGAAAGAATCAAGAAAGTGTATGCTGCACTGTATTGTTTTCATTGGATTCACACATTACATCAATTAAACATTTGATGCACATAGAAAAGTTGAAAGTTTGATTTCGCACATTGCATCTTGAAGAGCACACCATTAACATCTAAGTGCGTGTAACATTAAGGATTGCTTTAAATAACAAGGAACTCACCCAAGCTAAGATAAGCTGAATAAACCCACTACTAGGGGGAGACCCCAAAAATTGAACAATGGCTACCAAAGACCCCAATCATCGAAGACTGAGAGACTTGAATCGTCAAGCCAATTAGGGAGCAACAACAATACGCACAATTAGGGACACAACTTAACTTGATTTAATCAATTTGCTCAACATCCTAGTTGCTCAAGAAGTCAGCAGTATGTCAGGAACCAATGCCAAATTGGAAAATGATGAGCTTGACTTGGGAGAGTTCCTAGTCGACACCTAGTAACTAATAACCTGGTATGCCCTGCTGCAAACCAAAATGGAGCATCATGGTAGAACACAATCAAGGAAATCTTTGCCAATCTAGAGGAGGAGAGAAGGTTAGCGATGGAAGCACTACAAAGCATGGCCACCTACAACAACCGAGAGCAACGAGCTCAAAAGTTGAGAAAAGAAATAGAAATGTGCAAAGTCCAATGTGTCTTAGCTCTCGTGCCAATAGAGCCAGGAGAGGACCAAATGTTGAGAGGGAGAGATGCTTACAGGTTGATCTTATGCTAAGCGAGCTTCTCATGAATTGACTCTTATACAACATAGCTACAGATAGCTCTAGCGACTACATTGCTAGTAGGACTAAGAATCACCTTTAACTCTAGGAGCCAGAGCAAGATACCTGTGGTTGCTAAGAAACTTGACAAATATCAACCCGACAATGACCCGTACAACTTTTTGGAGTAGTTTGAGCAAGTATAGGAGGCGCAAATCCTCATGGGGACCTTACTCACTACGCACAAGCTTTTGAAATTTGCTTAGGAGACAAAGGACGGATGTGGTATTCTAGCTTAGACAATGCCAAATGCAATGACGTTAATACCCTCAAGAGTCTGTTCATCAAGAGATTCTTTGAGGTTGGATACTCTGACAACCTCATTGTTAGATTGATGAGCGTCATTCAAAAGGACAAGGAAGATATCCAAGACTATGTCATCCACATGTGCGAAGTCTCTTTAAGAGAATCCTAGCTACCACAAAGTAACCTAATGAATGAGTGATCTCCACTGTGTTCATAAGTGGAATCCAAAGCACATAGCTTTATAAGGATTTGGTGAGCAACTCAAACTTGCAAAGGGATATGCTAGCTAGGGTCTTTGAAAAAACCATATGAGTGGATGACCTACTCAAAGAGAGGAGCTCAAGACCTATAACCCGAGATAACACTGCCTCTAGAACCTTAGAAAGAGCTATGACCCCTAGTGAAAGATCAGGCCAAAGAAATAATGTTGATCATAGTGAGGAGTTAGAAGACGTGAAGCTAGAGTTGGCTAAGCTATAAGAGATTATGAGAAGGTCCGCATCTCACATGCAATGCATGCATTTCGAAAGAAACCGCCTTCCAACTGAGTGAATGAATCCTAGATTCCCTATGCCAATTGCAGTAGGTTTGGCCATGATGCAATGCATTGCCAATTACCAAGGCCATTTCCATACAATTAGTCTTACTACTTAGAGAATAGATCACTACCCTGCTTCAGAAGGGGAGCTCCACTAGCTCTTGAAGCACCCAATGATCCAAAGCCCACTGTCCCTAGGATGGACATCAACCCCACAATGATATATACTTAGACCAGCTGGACCCATTGTAACAATATATTACGTAGAGGAGTCAAATCACGATGAAGCATGTGTAAACCCTTACGTCTTGTATGACGACGAGGGTAATCCTATCTTGATGGATTTTAGACAAGTGCCAATGATGGCATTCAGTAGGGGAAGAGGTAGAGATCTAGGAGGATAGAACCAGGAACCCATCACATGTTGGACTTGCAATCATCTAGGACACATGTCATCTCAATGTCCCAAAAGGGAGCAAGCTAATCAAGACAAGGCTGACCTGAGATTCCTTGAGTTTGGAATCAGGCACTTGTATGCCAAGTGCCCTAGGTGGAGACCATCCACTAGTTTGGTTATTGTGCCATCTATACCATTGGGTCTGTTTGAAGTTGAAACACTTGATGGAAAAGTGACACCAATTCCATTGAATGTCATGACCTCTGAGCATAGGCAAAGTAGGCCGGTATTTCATTACCAGGACCTATCAACCTCGATGCAGCTTCAATAGGGAAGAGAAGCCATAGAAGAAGGAGAAAGTGGGACGAGATAAGAATTACACTTAAGACAGATAGTGCCATCATGTTACCAGAGGGGAAGCAAGTCACAGATGCAAAAGTAGAGACATCTACTCTTAAGACAACAGAAAAGAAATGTGCTAAGGTTGGAGAATATCCCAATTTGAAGGCACCAATTAGAAGCGGTTGATATGGTCAAGGAGTGGTGGGTGAGAGAAGCCCAAGCACACCTAAAAGATGAGGAACCTATCATGGAAGATGAGATCGATGAGCTCTCTAGTGTGAGCACACCAATCTCGCCTACTCGTTTCAAATTAAGAGACGCATTCGCACCCCACGTAACACCACATAGACAGAGCCTAGATGGCTGACTGCCCAACATCATTTGCAAAAGAGTGTAAAGTCTAACAAAAATCTAGTAGTTGGCAACTTGCTCACGACATTGATATCAGCCCCTATGACCCTACCTCTAGGAGAGCTGCTCATCAGCCAGAACTCGATGCTATGGAAAGGGTTGAAGCAGTGGGTAGAATGACATGACAAGCTTGGCATGACCGAATTGCTTGACCACGATATAGTAATGCACATAGCAAGCTTAACCTAGAACTTAGTGCCTAGGTCTTTGCATGTGAATGCTTTTTGAGAAGGCGCAGAGATGCACACACTCTTATTTTTATGCATTAGGAGATGCTACAAGAAAGGGAATTGTAGACATAGGAGGAGGAGTCAGTGTACTTAGCCATGCAATCTTGCAGGCTTGGGGTAACCCACATGTGGAGACACAAGGTTTAATGTCATGTTGGCTAACAGAATGAAGGTCAAACCATTTGGAATGCTAAAAGATTTGGCCCTTGAAGATAGTGGGAGTCTAGTTCTCAGTGAACTTCGTAGTCATGAAGGGAGTGGACTATGATGTCTTGCTAGGCCAACCTTGGATGCAAAATGCATGAGTGATAGAAGATTGGAGCAATGGTCTCATATTCTTAGAAAATAGATCAGAGTCTATAAGAGTCAAGATGGGAACTTGGGAGACCAGTCTGGTCGACCTAAATGCCACCTCTGCTATGTTGAAAGGTGACTCACAAGTCAACAAATCCTATGGGCCACTAACAAAGTATATTACTTTCCTCAAGGATGAGAGGGATTGGATACATGTTCTAGCCACCATCGATCTTCCATTCTCAAATGAGGAGGATGATTATAAACAAGCTACCACCAGGACAGTGGGTGAGTCCCAAAAAGTCACATCATCTTAGCTGCCGCCAAAGAATAGGGTTCCATCATGAGTACCACTCTGCATGATGGCCAAGAACTCTAGTAATCGACCAATACCAACACACCTACCACATGAGCCTCCAATCCTAGAACCCCCTATAAATGTAAGAGTAGCCACCATCATTAGATTGAGAAAGAGGGTGAGGCAGTAGTGGCACCTGTCTATCTACATATATCAGTGATTGCCGAGAAGAAACACTTCTTTCATGCACTCATTGATGAGAGAGCTGACTGTAATATCCCTATGCATGATCATTGGACCCTCATTGGTTAGCCCCAATTGTAGCCTACCAACACTAAACTCAACCCATTTGGAGGACAACCCTACTCAATACTAGGAAAGTGAAAAATAGCATTCTCTATCGAGACTAAAATCCTACCTATGATATTATATGTGATGCTTACTACCAAGGCTACTGGTAAGGAATCACTACTAGGATTCACATTCAAGAAACAATCACATTGCAATGTCGACTATGAATCACATTACATTCACCTTGCCATTGGAAATGTTCAGATAGTGATAGCTTTCAACAAGGGAAACACAGCTCCATCAAAGCCTACAATGCCACCAATGGAGGAACCTAACGCAAGGTCTAAGGAGGGGGGATGTAACTTGTCCCATCATGCCAAGACACGTTGGCTACAACCTAAAGGAGACACATCCAAGACCATTGAGAAGGAGCTCAAATGGGTGTCCAAACAACAACTGCAACTACCTAGAAGCCAACATTCAGGAACCCTTGACCACATATTTCATATTCTAGGCCTGGGAGCCAAAGCTAGTGCTATTGAAGCAAATGAATGGTGAAGCCGTGATGGATACCCAAAGACCTATTGCGCACTCAAGGCTACTACAAAGGCAACAATTGGATTTGGTTGCCTAAGACTAGGAACGATACGCATGCTCCTCAATCCAAGACCTCCAGCTTATCTCCACAAAGCAATGAGCTAGGTAGGAATGAAAAATTCATTTAATCAAAAGCACCAAATCCATAGAACCTCAATGAGTCACTTGAACAAAGCCGTAACACTAGCCATCCCTAAGCCATCTCAACATAACACTTTCAGTGTCCCTATTTCTCCACATTCCAAGAACAGTACATCAAGTGAGCCGCAGGATCAATCCATTGCATAAGTGACCAACAAACACCCCATTGAACAGCCCAAAAGTCAGGCATCAATAGTTGAGCTATCCAACTCAACCAAACCCCAACCTTCCACAAGCCTCAAACCCTCCTATAAGTGTAAATCTATCCTTACTTTAGCCATGGAACTAGCTGCCAAATCATGACGGCCAATGCTGAGTAGAGATGCACAATCAACACCATTGAGTACGACCCTACCTATGTGGCTCCTACCTCATTCAAAGTCTTGGCCATCACGCACAAATGACATTTAGAGGAATATGTCATGGTCCACCCCTATTTCGATCTAATCTTGACCAAGGAAGAACTGCATATTGCTAGAAAGATGAACTCTAGTGACTTCCTCACTGATGACTTGACCTACATTACACATATAGGAATTAGACCTCATGACACGGACCATCACATCCACTTGGAGTATAACCCAAACTTCTACGATTGGTTCATGACAAAGTAAAGCATAGCAAGCATACACATGAATGCCCTTAACCCTTCATCCTCCAATCCTAGAAAGGATTTTCATCATTCTTGGGAGGGGAGGGGGTACGATAGAAAATAAAATATAACTTGAACTTCAAAACTTCAAACCAAATTTCAGAAGCAAAAAAAAGAAAGGGGGGGATGAATAAAGGAAACTTGTACTTCAAGAAAATCTTCTATGCAATTCATGCTCGAAATGTGTGAAGTGCTTGAAGTATAAAAAGTTCCATTCCCTACTGAAACAATCGCACCATTCCATAATGTTCATTCTTAAACTTTTTTCTTTTTTGCAAAAAGTACTCTCAAAGGAGCTAATTGTAAGATGTTGAGCCATAACAAGAACTCGATATGGCAGGCCAACTTTCATTCTTAAAGGAAGAGCACAATATATACCAACTGGCCATTGAAACACAAGTCTATAACCAACTAAAGTACCGTAGCATCAACAATTTGAGAGAGCTGGTGAACAAGGCACGGTGAGACAAATAGTTGACTACTGCAATCTCCACAAATACAAGGAGAAGGTTGACCAGAAAATCGACCATGGTAGATGCACATAATTCGTAAGAAATTTTAGCATAAGAAGAAACATTAGCACGGTGTACCATTACTAGAGAGTCTTATAGTCAACGCCTTAGACAAGGAAAATTGGAATGCCCATGCACCTAGAAATAGCATAAGCAAAGATACTAGCCACAGCACTAGAAAAGGAGTCTCCCGCTACCATAGTAGAGGCTTCGACTATAGGCTTTGGAGGAGTATTAATTGCCATCATTTGGGAAGCTTTTGGGGAGGAAAAAAGAGAAGTAACGGAGAAGACCTCAGAGCCAACACACCAATCTAAGAGCAATAGCGCTCTTCCACCCCAACAAGCCCAACCATCTCACTTCTAGTAAGAGAATAGGGGTAAGACGAAGTCCATAAGGAATAGTAGGACAACATGGAGAGAGTTACTAATGAAAAGGAGATTGACCAACCATCTCAATAGCAAGAGCAAGAGGACAATTAGTAAGCAGCAAGGCTCAAAATTATTGAGCCAAGGGGAGAGGAAAAGATCACTCTCAAAATCCCCATAAGAAGAACTCGATCCACCTCCAAGGGAAACAGAGAGTTGCAAAGGGTAGAGGAGAAATTGATGAGACTAGAAGAAGAGTGCAAGAAAACGGTAGAAGAGGAGGAAGAATGACAAAGGCAAGAGGAGGAGGAGATTGCTCAAATGAAAATGGAATCAAAGATTTAGCCTATAAACTGGCCCATTCCAAAGGTGGAAAGAAAAGCCACAGCTATCAAGACAGGAATACTAGAGGAGCAACATGCATCTTTTAGCACAACATTGAATGTCATGCATTCGAGAGGAGAAGAGACATTGGAACAACTAAAAGAAAACTAGAGCTAACAAGGAGGGTGATGTAACATGAACTCCATGCCACAACATCCAAGCCTAGCATCAGCTTCTTTGGAGTAGAGAAGCAACGTGCTCCCCTAATCTCAACTGGTTGAGCCTCACGGAAACTCTCCTTGCTAGGGCTTGGGGAGCCAAAATAGCAAATGTAGCTACCTGAATAGGAGCCACTGGAGCTAGTCCAAGAAGAAGATCATGATTCTAGATTAGATCAACAAAAGAAAGAATGAGTGCAGGAACCAAGTATAGTTAGACGAGCAAAGGGCTACATGCCAAGCCATGCATTTCTTGGCAAATCTCTTAGGCCCCCTCAAAATGTAACTATTTTAGAGCATCAAGATGATGTCTAGCATGCTTCCTCCCAACGCATCTCCCAAAGAGAGAGAGAGAGAGAGAGAGAGAGAGAGAGAGAGAGAAACAAAAACAAAAGAGAAAACAAATAAAAGACCCACAAAAAGCAAAAGGAAAGGAACAACTAGCTTTCCCATATAATATTAGAGTATCACAAACATTGCACCTAGGGGTTCTCAAGTTAGTTGCACTCGGTGGCCTTGGTTGACCGGCTTCATGCATAATCCCCTAGCCCTTTCTATCCCCCCCATTTCACACATAGGGCACATCAAGGGTAAGACACACCTAGGGAGTTTGTGCTTGCCTATGGTTAGTGGGCCTATCTCCCTAAGTCACACATACAACACCTCCCCTATACACAAACCGGTCCTCTCAAGTGTGGGACAACACCACAGGCTTCCCTAAGGTTCCCCTAAGGTTCAACCCAACTCCTAGTTTCACTAGCATAGACACCATGCCACTGTACGATGAGTTAGATACACCCCTAGGTAGTGCACTTTCTTTTTCTTTTTCAGGGACACTCAACAATTGCGATCAACCACCGACATCGGAGGCCCCCACTACCCAATCAAATCTATTCTCGATCTCTGCAATCTATCATCAAATTTTGATCCTTCTTCTCACCATCCTTTCTCCATAGAGCTCCATGACCAACCCATAAGGCAATCCTTTAACTACCCAAGCTCTCATCCACAAGTGCAGTAAGTGCCATGGGACTGGCACTTGGCTAAGAGGGGGGTAATGTTAACCCAAGTGCAAAGAAAGCAAAAATAAAATTTAAAAGACACACCACAAAGAAGAAAAAGGTGGCCCTAGAGTTGAAGAAATAAAAGAAAAAAAGGCCAAAGTGCAAGGGCCTTCTTAAAAGCTCAAGGCAAGCAAAAAAGAGGAAAGGCGCATTTTAAATATAAGATCGCACTCTAAATCATTGCAAAAGAGCGGCAGGCTCCCTCCTGTGCAATTTGTGAATGTAAACGGGTATGGGTGTGAAGGCACAATGAAAATAGGAAGGAAATAGGAGCATAGGACCTAGGCTAAAATGGTTGATCATGTAAGAAAGGGATGGGTGCCCAAAGGGGATTAGGGTTAGGGTTTTGTATAAGAGGCAAAAAGTGAATGAAGAAGCTCATTCTTATGTGTGGCCAAAATCGACGCTCCTCTTCTCTTCTTCTTCTTGTTCTTACTTTCTTGAGCTTGTGTTTGAGAGAGGGAGTGAGTGTGTGAGGGTGAGGGACCGTGGTGGAGAAGCTCTCAATTTTCTCCTCTCTTCTTCTTTCTTCTCTTCTCTTCTCTTGTCTCAATGGAGCATGGAGCATGGATCTTGGAGCTTGAGGATCGAGCTTGCTTGAGCTTGCATCTTAGATCATGGAGCTATTGGAGTGCTTGAGTGAAGAGGCAACTCGATCGAGCATATAGGTAAGCTCACTACACTCACTCAGGGGGAGGGGGGTCACTATGTATAAAAATGTGTATAACATGAGTTCAAGCAAAGGGAATATAAAAATACATAGGCTTACAGGTGTAAATTTATAGAAGGCAATATTTTGAAAGCAATAAATCTGTTCAAAAAATGGGTTTTTATATTGAACATGTAAATTTTTTACAAAAGGGTATTATTAAATCATAAAATTGGCCTGGATCTTTAACAAAAGGGTATGATGAACCTCAACAAGTAAACATAGTATCCCTGATCTTTAGGGTATTATGCCCACACACACACACTCTCTCTCTCTCTCTCTCATACAAGAGGTGGAGGATGAGTGAAAAGACCTAACATTGAAGATACATTCTCTAAATTGGTCAAGCACTTGGACTTAGATTTTGTAAAACCAACCCAAAGAAAGAGAAAGAGTGATTGTTATATTATTTTGTGGAGTTGCATGAGAGATGCATGCTCTCTCTCTCTCTCTCTCTCTCTCTCTCTCTCTCTCTCTCTCTCTCTCTCTCTCTCTCTCTCTCTCTCTCTCTCTCTCTCTCTCTCTCTCTCTCTCTCTCTCTCTCTCTCTCTCTCAAAGATGTGAAAAAGATGGAATGAATCTTCATTAATCAAAAGCAACATACACATTCGGGACTAAAGTATTCTTTAAAGGCAACTATCAAGACTGTTTATATTTCTTTTATTATTAATAGATAGATTATACATGTAGTGTGGTGGTTTGATTAGTCTTCTTTTTCTTATTCCTCCATATCTCCTTATATATATATATATATATATGAAACTAGGCTCAAAGGAGTATGGCCATGAACAGTTGATGGCATTCTTTTCTCTTCTTAGGAGGTATAAACGAGTAATTTTGAGAACACTCCAATTTAAGATGCAAGAGACACATAATTAGCAAGTAGCTATGTAAGTCAGTAACGACAGGACTTTGTAACACATGCCTCCAAAAGTGATATTACGTTACTATCATAAGGCACATGTTAAGCTTCCTAATAATAACAATTGTAAAAACCTTATGTTTTGTCTTTATCTTTAATATAACATGCACTTTATTCATACATGTACATACATATACATATACATGTACATATACATAAATGCACTTTCTTTATATATGTACATATATATACATCTACACACATATATACATCCATACATACATGCATGCCTATGCACGCACGCACACACACACACAAAGAGAAGTTAATTCACATAATGTAATAAAAAAGAGTTTGAAAATAGCTCTTGGATCAGAAACAAGGGTTTTGTAAACCTTCAAAACTTTCTAATGAGCATGACATTAACAAACCTATCAAAGAAGTGGAGATATCTCAAGACGAGGGGGAAACTCTTTTGAGGAAGCCACACGAAAGCAATTCTCCTTCTAATCAATTACAAGCCAATGATTCTCATACATTTATTTTTGTTTGTAACTTTGTTCAAACAAGAGTTGAATATCTTAAATAAAGGGTTAATAGCATCACATTGATTAGTAATGACAAAAATAAGTTACACTAGTGAGGGCCAATACTAAGATACCTTCCAACAAGTAAATATAGCCTCAAAGAGTGTAAAACATATAGAATGTTGATGTCTTGATGTGCTCTTACTAGCCCAATTATTTTAATGTATAGGAAGTTATTGAAGAGACCTGAGATGCATTACCTTATGGAGTGTCCAAACTTTCTTATCTAGTGCTATTAATCAAGAGACCTTAGGTGTACTATTGTTGGCCCTTTCATACTAGAAAATGCAACAACACACCAAAACTAGGGGTTCAAATGGCACAAAACTCTCATGAAATTAGCTTCACATGCATAATCATTGTCTCTTTGTTTACTAGTTGCTATGGCAAGATAATTGTGAATCTAGTAACATGGAGTGGTGATATGATGACCAAATTTTTTTGGTGGTAACCATCTCATTTTCATGATACCATGTGTAGGTAAGTGGTGGTTGGGACACCATCTTGTACTAAGTAAAAGGGACTGTGCATGTAGCCCCATCATATGCTAGACCCTACTTTGAAGCAACCATATAGTTTGTAGAATGTGCATTGATAAAGTTTACATGAAAATATGGATTCATAGTCCATTGAAAATGGCCAAAGTTGCACGAAATGTTTTGTTAGTGGCATGAAATAAGTGTGTGAGATTTTGTCAGTAGTATATGGTGCACATTGTAAGGCTTTGCCATAAGAGCCTAAATAGGACTCAAGGTATAATTGGATATAAGCATACACATGGTGGTGGGGACTAGTCCATTGGTCATATACCTTTGCAAAGTATAATTCATTAATGCTCACAAATAATCATCATGTGTCTATCCTCGCTTGACCCATTTTTTGACACACTCGATTGCTTGATGCATGCATGCCCGACCACCCCCATACATTCTCAACCGCCCATGCGATACACCCACCCAGTGTTGGCATGAAGTGCACCATCAAAAGTTAACTATACATGGTGGATGAGATGTCTTGAGGAGAGTGGAGTGAACTAGTGGGGTACTGGCTCCATAATGTCTTTATTGTTCCTTCATGTGGCCATTATTGCATGAAGATGTCTAAATGTAAATGCACTCTCTCTCCCTCTCTCCCTCTCTCTTTAAACGGTCTGTTCTTCTATGGAGTCCCAAGAGGAATACCGAGGAAAAGGGGATTCTACTGCAAGAAAATCTATCTTGTAACATCAATAAGCTTTTATTTCATTCTTTTGATGACCAAAACAAAGAAAACAACAATTCTTCACACAACGTCATAGTAGATATCTCCCACGGATTTGATAGAATCAACCATAATCTTCTACATCTTCATAGAATCCATCAATATAACAAGGAACATAAAATAATACACAATTTTTGAATGGAAATCAATCACATAATATTCATCTTCAATGTCTTCATAGTTTTCTCTCTCAATCTCTCATATACAGATATACTGTTTTTATAGAATTGGCTATCTCTGGCTCTCTCTCTCTCTCTCTCTCTCTCTCTCTCTCTCTCTCTCTCTCTCTCTCTCTCTCTCTCTCTCTCTCTCTCTCTCTCTCTCTCTCTCTCTCTCTCTCTCTCTCTCTCTCTCTCTCTCTCTCTCTCTCTCTCTCTCTCTCTCTCTCTCTCTCTCTCTCTCTCTCTCTCTCTCTCCATCAGTAATACATCATCTCCTCATTACAATACTCAAGAATGACTCTCAATAATCCTTATTGGGTCGTGGATACACCTCCCAAAAGGTATGTCTGTGTCGAAGAGGCACCAGAGCCACTATAGTAACCCTTCATATCTCGCTCATGTCTCTGTCACTCTAGTCTTCTCTTCAGTCTTCAGCAGAGCTGCTTCTTCCATTTGTTTTAGCTCTTTTGAATTTAGATTCATCCTTTCCAAAATTTAGAAAAAAATTTCAAAGTCACACATACATTCTACAGAACACTTACAGAAGATCTACAGAACAGAATAGAAATAGAGCAGAGACAGAATAGAGATAGAGGCTCTACAGAAGGTTTACAGAGGGTTACAGAAGGTCATCAAAGAACAACAGATCCTGATAACTCATACTAAAACCATTCCAAACTATCAAAAACTATTCAAAAATCTTTCAAAATACCTCATCCTTCTTCAATTATCAATCCATGCTTCATACATAAGAAAATTAGAACAAAACAGAAGCTATACAGAAGGTATCAGAACCAATCAAAACCTCAATAGAACCTATTAGAACATCACAGAGCCTCATATTTCTACATAGAATCATCATGAACTTCCAAAACATAATCCAAGAACCATTGTAAAAACCCCGGGGGGGGGGGGGGGGGGGGGGGGATATAGGAGTGTAGAGCTATCCACCAGCTCAAACAAAAGAACTACTAGAATCAAGTGTTTGCTCTCCAATATGAATGCTAAATATTGCAATTATAACACTGCTATAAATCTAATAGAAAGCAATCTAACAATAGAGCAAACTCCTATTGCCAAGAATGCCTAGATAACAATTGGGATATGCAAAGTACAACTAGTAGTGAATTGTAAAATTAGTCCGTAAGTAGAGTAACTACATGCAATAACATCCATGAGAGGATAGACATAAAGTCAAGAGTCCCATTACCTCAAAGACCCAAGTTCAAATGCATAAAGTATCCAAAGTGCATCCACTAACTCAAAACCATGAATGTCCAAGAGCACAACAAGGCTCAATACATTTGAGAAACCCAAGCACATCAATTGTACATCCAAGAGCAATACATCAAATAAAGCTTCACTACTCGTGGTGAGTAATGACAAAAGATCAATGTAGCTCACCAAATCTCAAAGACATCAAATGTTGCTCAAATTCAAGTACTAAATGTCATCATAGACCCATCCATGTGCATACATAAGTGCTAGACATCACATTAGACATATAACATACTCAAAAGACCATATAGGCATAGTAGGCATAAGTTGGCAATTAAAAATACTTGTTTTCCACTGTATTACATTTGGAAAATGAATGTTAAAATCAAGCTAGTGCAAGCTCCAATTAATCCTAGAAGCATGTCAATACATCCTCAAATGATATAGCATCAATACATATGCATATATGCATCAGTAGAAGCAAGTAAAAGCTCCAAAGCACTAAGATATGGCTATCGTAGATTTATAACAATAATTCTCATGTTATATATAACAAACAATAGAGATATTGCACCTCAAAGGAGAGCCCAAAATAAGCCAATGATGCTTGGGGAAATCTCAAATGAGTTTCCAAGTATATGCCCAAGTATTCCAAGAAGAATGTAACTGCCATAGAGCTGTAGGTGACTGCAGAAATGCCAAGGATACCATCCAAAACACTCTCAAACACTTCCATTAACAACCATACATCACTCTAAATCCATAAAAAATCAACCATTCAGACCTCATAAACAACAAAAATCAACCAAAAATTCAATCTTTTTCCACTCTCAACATATCCCCACACTTAGAAAGGAAGCGTCCTCGCGACCTAAGGAAAAGAAGAATAAGTTCAGTAAAGAGCTCAATTTGATCTTCTGTAGTATCTTCAACAATCACTCCACCACGCCCCCAACTTATCACCTGTATATTTGATAATACTACAACGAAAGGAAAACACCCATTTGGATATTATCTCCATTTAAAAAAAAAAAATTGTTAGCAATCACAAAGTCATAAAGGATATAAGAGTTTTCTTTGAATCAGCATCATATTCTACTAGCTTGTAGTCCAACATCTTCTTCATCAATCCATCTTCAACTTCAACTCCATCCAACAAAGATAAACAATATATACATACCACATATACAACTCACACAGACACAACACCATGTAATCTGAACGGCACATGCCCCCAAAAAATGGAGAGCACAGAAAAAGATTTCCATTAAAGAAAAAGAACTGATACATCCAAAAAGAACTCCATTGCTAAGTAGGATGCAGACACTTCTTCTTAAACTGCATGCTAGACTTGAGACGCTCTAGAGTTTTACTCTCATCTACAAAATGCAAATGTATATTCTGGAGAAACTATATACAACACATCCTTTCCAAAAAATAAGAAATCTGGTAGGGAAAGTTTGTGCGAAGTAATACAGAATATCCATCTGAGGAGCAGTCACATCCACATTCGGATTGATGATCAAACAGGGGATGCACTTGCGAGTGTTCAGATTAGACTGCTGATGCATAAAAGCAAGGTAACAGTAAAAATGAGCTGCAAGACATACAGAGGTATCCTTAGAATGAGCATGCACCTGAGCAAAATGAAGGTAAGAGTTTGAACATGCTGCAGAGGTATCCTAGGACCTTGGAATGAAAGGCTAGTTAAACACTGGTCCTGTCACAGAATCATGTAGTGCCCATTGTCGTTGACGAAGTATATCACTATCATACCTTGGTGTATCTAGCACTAATTGAGGAGAAAGGGTAATGTAATCGAAAGGAGAGGGGAATGGAATAAGAGGAGAGCGTTGTAAAAGAGGATATGATAGATCATAAAAAGAAGGGAAATGAAGAGATAAGGAAGATGGAAGAGATGTAAAATTCAGCAAAAACTTATGAAGTGAATCTGCTAAGAAAATAGAAGGAACAGGAGGAACTACAGGAGGCTCAGAAGGGGTAGGTGATAATGTCGGATCGACAATGAAAGGACAAAAAGTAAAAACAGGAATGTGAGGGGAACTAGAAGGAGTAAAAGACAATAGAGGAAGAGTGTGAGGAGGGAAATATACAATGGAAAACGATAGGACATAAGAGAATAAGATAAAAGATCAGTGGGATCTAATGGATAAAAAGAACAACGATAAGCAAGGGCTTGGAAAAAAGAATCAGTGAATAATGGATGATCAGCAATATGATGCAATAGTTGAGTTTGCAAAGGCTAGATATCAGATTTCTAGAATACAACCCTGAGATGACGAGGCTCCAAAGAACATCCTCCAAAGGTAGATGCCAAGCATGTCCTCTACACCAAGGTGTCTGCTCATGATAAGTTTTTAACCCTTTAGCTAAAAGAAGCTCCATTGAATGTACATACATCACAGCCTATAAGATGACATCTCCCACATACAAATTCAAATCCTTCTCATCAGGAATCTGCAAACGCCCCGTAAGATGCATGAAAGACATCAACTGTACTTCATGCGAAATTAGCTCATCATCAAATCTGTCAAACACAGACTTCAGCAAATCTGCAGACCACAAAATTTGCCACCCATCCTCTGGAGGTTCCAAATCCACATTGCTCAAAGAGATATACAAGGCAAAACGTTGCTGATTATACTTGATCCACAAAAAGATGGTGGGGGTGACACTAGCTCAGCATAACTAGTAAAATCATCCTACACACAATTCATACATTGTTGAAGGCGTTCACCCTTAGCAGAAAAACCATTACACAACTTCTCCTTCTGTTGTAACTGGTCAAGCTCCTCGTTGGAAGATACTACAAAAGAGACCACAGGAGGTGGAGGAACAGAAAGAGTAACAATCTTCTGATTAAGCTCTGCAGTCATCTTCTTTTGTGACTCAACAATTTCTTGAGAAGACTGTAGCTGACCCTCACAAGTACCCAACCTACTGGCTAATTCGATCATCTCCTCAAGGGCCGAAATCTTCTCTTTAGTCAAAGACGCATTCTCTGCTTCCAGGTTAACTACTTGATCTTCTAACTTTTGAATGGTGGCCTTCTGGGAATCCATCAGGATAGTAGCTTCAGTCATTTGTTTGTGAATATCCATTAGGGCGGCTTTCTTAGATGCTAGATCCTCCAAAGCCTTACTCAATTGACTAGTCAGGGAATCCAATTTGTCCTGCATGGAAATATACACCCCCGTGTAAATGGACTGAAGATAAGTCATCAGTGAACTCTCCAATGTAGCCTGGATACCAGAAACTAACTAAGGAAGCAAAGGTCCAGCTAACATTGTTTGCAAGGAAGCAATTATCTTTTTATCCAATTGCCCATCCCTTTGTGCTGCAAATAGATTAGGATATGACAAGAATGAAGGAAGGGAACTGGTAGAAACAGGAGGAATGGAGTCCTGTGCAGGAGAATCAGAAACTGAAATAGAAACAGGACTAAGAGGCCCTTTAGTACGTAATCTTTTACTGTGAGAGAATCTGGCAGAGGGCTCATCCTCCGAATCAGAATTGGGATGTAATGGAGGAGGAGTTGGAACAGAAGGTGGAGGCTGCTTTGGAAGAGGAGCAGGATCAGGAACTAGCACACCACTAGGAGAAGGTGTAAGGGAGATAATCTTCTAAAGAAAAACACCGCAGGAGACATTACTGCCCTGACCTTTCCGAACTCTCTGAAAATGATGATGCCACGAAGGAGTAGAAAATCGTATTGTCCACTGGTGGAAACTTCAAAGCCACAAAAGGACAAAGACCAGCACGACGAATGCAATCCACCTCCAGGAGAAGAGCATAGTCATGCACCTGCAACAGCACATGCTGGATGACAATACGAAGAATAGAGGTAGATGCCATTCAGGCTACACAAAAGACCCACACACACAACCAAGGAAAAAGACGAAAGATTTCCTGCAAAACCCAGACAAATCAACACTGAGAAGAATATTAAAACAAAGGACAGACAACTAGACTAGACTTAACCAGACTTCCCCAAACAATCCATATCCTACGTAAAAAAAAATTGACATGACCTAGGCACTCATGCGATCGAAAGCTTCATGCCATGCAACAAGTAGGCACCCAAGACCCCGTGGAATCAAGCAATCAATAAAAAAACTCAAACACGCCATACCCCAGGCAATGATCAGACTCAAATAGAATCCAAGACTTGGACCAACAAAATAAAGACAGATGAATAAGACCGACATCTCAGACTTAACAAATCCCAATCCCTGTAAACGCATTGCGTAAGCCTATGGTGCAGTGAACGTGGATGGGTGAACACTATCGAATTCATTTTAGCCATGTACAAATTATATTGCAGCTCATTATTAATTAACCATTAATGCATAGTGACTCGATCCCGCAATCCCAACCCCTACTCAGACTGACTTGACTGACAGGGGGTTTCTAAAAATGCAATTCATTGTTACAACTTACGTGATCTATGGCGCAAAGCGCATGCACGCATGACGATGGGGGTTCATTTTAATTACAAATAAATTGTGTCTGTAGCATGTGTGTGCGTGCACTGTGGATTTATTTTTAGAAAATTATGTGGGTTATTATGCCATGTGCTCGTGCAATGGCGGGGTTCCTTTTACAATTAATAGTCGGGTTCATTTTAAATTAAAAATTAATAAAGTGCATTATGTTTATTTGGTGGGTGCAACGATCAGTTGAGTTTATTACAATTACATGTGTATTACGGTGCAACGTGAGAGATGGAAAAAGAGAAAAACCTTGCAATGAGTGGGGCTGTCTGCAAAGTCTGATACCACATGATTAAAAAAAAAGAAAAGGCACAATCCACAAATATTCCACACAACAGACAAAAGGTCAACTAAAACTAGTTGTCCTGTCGTACAGAAAAACGAAAAAACAACTAACACATTGAAAAATAATAATAAAACAAATGATATGTATGACCAAAACAAAAAGATGGATATGTTTGGATGTTGAATTGATTAGGATTTATGGTTATGATTTTGAAATTTTAGCAACCAATCATGAGCATCAAGTGTAAAAAAGGTAATCAGATTTAATTCACATTTTTCAGCTCATTTTTGAGATTTAAAATGAAATTTTCATGAATTTGGCCATCAAAATTAGGTTTTGTCTTCAAATAATACTTTGGCCACTTAGGGAAGCATTTTCAATTGGTTAAATATTCTCAAAACGTACAAGGGAGTCCTACGCATAAGCGCGGGGCGAGGTAAAAAAATTTGCAGTAGCGGGAAGCAGTGGGGATCAGGATGATGATGGGGAAGGCGCGATCGCCATTGGGGCGTCGCGAGATGCGTAAAAGCAAAAACACACACGTTCACGCGCCAACTGAGACGCGCGTGGGCATAATAAAACAAAGAAAATTGAATATCATGCAAATCGTGAGCTGGAACGCAATGCAGTAAAAAGGAAAACTATGCCGGAAGGCGAAGGGGAGAGTGTAGAAAAGTACAACGGGGTGTTCGGAACAAATCAGGGCGTTCACATGGGAAAAATACAAAAAAAGGCCCAAAAACGCATATGACAAGTAATATCGAAAAAGCCACTCACCGAAATGAAATGCGAGAAAAGGAAAATTTGTGAGAAAAGTCATGCCGGACATGCCTATCATGTTAGAACACAGTTCCAATGGAGATAAGACCCGTTCACATGGAAAAAACCCAAAGATCGTACTTGGAAAGAGATTCGAAAATTAATATGGAAGGACCCGTGCACCGAAACGAGGGGCAGTAAAAATGAAAAATAATAGGACACATAAAATCTTTAAGGCTCTAACATCAAATCGCAGTTCGGATGGGGTTAGAGGCGTTCACATGGAAAAAACAAGAAAATAGAGCTAAAAATTACCAATAAAAATTAATAACAAAAAATCCAAAGGGCTAAACAAGGCAGAGAAAAAATGAGAATTGTGTATGAAGGGTGGCCAAACAAGGCTATCTAGTCAGAATGGAATTTCGAAGAGAATAGGACAGGTTCACATGAAAAAAGGGCAAAAATACACACGAAAAAGACACGAAAACTCGGAAAAATTAATAACAGGCAACTCGTACAGTGGAAGGACAAGGCGTAAAAAGAAAATATGTCCAAGGGAAGGCGTAGGATAAGGCTGGTATGTTAGATTACTATTTTGAAACAAGAAGGATGCGTTCACATGGAAATATATCCAATTAGCGAGAATTGCTTCAAAAATTAATAACTAAAAAACAGTAAGCCGGAACAAGGGGATGTAAAAAGAAGAAGTATGTCAGTCAAAGGGACAAAGTGGGTTATGACATCAGATATTAGGTCCAATGAATGTATGATGTGTTCACATGGAAAAACATAAAACTGTTCAAAATAGGATAGCGAATGAACCGTAAGTCGGAACAAGGGTGTATAAAAAGGAAAAACGGCCAGTTCGGAGGAACGAACAACGCTATAAGGTTGGATATGAGTCTCAGTGAATGTAGGGTGTGTTCACATGGAAAATGGAAAACAAAGGATAAAGGCAAACGGACAAGGAACAACCCCAAGGACAAGGTGAAATAGAACAGATGAGTGCGGCAGGGACCCCATTAGAGCAAAGAAAATGAATTTCCACATTTGGAGGTGGATAGATGTATTTCCATAATGATATGCAAAACAAATCCGCAGGGACGTGTCCCCACACTTAAGACCTTACCAGGCAGGGTTAGATGCAGCAACATAATGCCGCACAAAAGTTCAACCCTGATATTTTTTCCAAAAACTTCAATACTGTGAAGGCTTGGATTGAGTTTAATGGCTTAAGCCTTTCAAGTCAATGTAGCAACAGTAAAGCATTTGCAAAAATATTGTCTCAAGAAGGTTGGAGTAAAAGGCATGTATCCATCTCAAACTCACTAAGAAAGAAGACCAAAAGCACCTCACAAAGAAGACTAGAGCACAAGATAATGAAGAACAAGTCAAAGATGAAGAGCATAAGACCAAGATCAACAAAGAATAAAACAAAAGACCAAGAAGATCGAGAAAAGTGAAGAATGCCAAAGAAGCGTGAAGAAGAAGATATTTTCCGCTACTACAAACAAAATGTTATGCAAAAATTTTCCCATCATGGATCATGTTTTCCCAAAGTGGATCTTTTCCATAGTGGATCTCAAATTCCCTTAGTGGATCTACTTCCCATAGTGGATGTAACAAACCCTACAAAAAATGTAAAGTTTCAAGCTTGACCTGACTAAGGCTGCCAAAGAGCTAGTCTCTTGGTCCATGTTTGCATGTAGGCAAGGCAAATGCCAATAGGTGTAGGAACTCATCATTTGAGGGGGGTTGTTGAGAATAGAAAATGATTCCTGATATAGAGGCTAGCCCATAATTGGCTTTGTATGAGAGATATGACAAAGATATATGCTCTAGAAGCTCTAGGAAGAGATGTCTCATAAGCATAGAGAAGAAAAGTGGTACTATCCAAAAAGCTATAAAGGCATGTACTTGATACTCATTTCAATGTAATGGTACTTTCAGTTTGAGTCACTCAAGATTGTGTTTATGAGTTCAAGCTAATATATCTTGGAACCTAATTCACTTGAGTTACAATCTCTTCTCTTTATCATGTTTTAGTTCTATGACTTGCATGCACCATATCCAACTAGCTCTATATTTGTGTTTCTTGACATTGAGACTAAGGGGGGGCTTGGAGGAACACCCATCAGCCACCTACTTCATTAGTAGTACCCATCAATAGCATTATGAAGTTCATGATCAACCCCAGCAATGCCATCAAGAGCATCATCAATGGTAAGTGCCCATGATTAGAGCAAGTAGGTAGTTGTGGTACTATCAAGTTTAGGACCACCTGCAACAATGCCATCAATGCTATCATTAGTGGTTGAGTGCACATGACTAGATCCAGTAGTCAAAAGTAGAGTCAGTAGAGGTTAGTAGCTCATTTTGAAGGAATCCATAAGGCATTAATTGGCAACAAAAAATCTGACTTTCAGCCTAGTAGTAGCCATACAAATAATGTGTTTTGTATGAATGCAATGATTCCAAGTAGGGGGTGTTTTATTTTTCATAATATATGGCTTGAAATCACATTATCCCCAATAAGAGTTGTGTTGAATGATAATGGAACCCCCTATGTGTACAAACTCTATAATAAAAGGAAGTAGATTTATTACAAACTCTATATACTAGGGCACAGTGCCATGCCCTAGTTTAGAGAGAGAGAGAGAGAGAGAGAAGCCTTCTCATTGGCAAATATGAATCACTCAAAACATGTTGCTTGGTGTTTGGAAGGACTCTATAATGTTCAAAGATTAATTATCAATGTTTATTTAGGTAAAAGATTATTGTATTGTCCTCTATTGGAGGAAATGAGGGTTTGATCCCATACTAATATTATAATAAAATGCTTGAATCTTTCAAGGGCATTTTTATTTTGTGATTCAATCCACCGTTACATGACGTGACATTTGCATTGATGGTAGAGTTCAAACCAATGAATGCAGTTCTCATTAGTAATATGGCTATTGCTTCTTTATTTAGATTATGGACTTCACAAAAATACATGTTTGATCTCCTTACAATTCTATGACAATATTGAAAATAGCATGCAAAATAGCTCCATAGACAAGCATAGAAGAGTGATAGCTAACTATAATTATTACTAGTTTCCTCTAGTTGCTTTGTATTCCCATGTAACCTTCCTTCTTCTCACATTCAAGGTGGACAAGCTATCAATGCACCACATGCAAGGTGCCACCTTGTTTGAATAGAGCAAATACAACCTAGTTTCAATTGAAGAAGGGATGCAATAAGACCTCCAATTGTTGCCCATAGAAAGGAGGATCTTTAGTATACCCATTACATTCTCCCTAATGGTTCAAAAAGGCATAAAAATTTTGGTTTGACTACCCTTTTCTCCTATTTAGAAGTAGGTTGAGTTCTTAGGGATTATGAGCTTGAAAGATGGATGGTTAAGATATGTAAAGCTTGTTGAGATTGAGAGAGGCAGAGACAGAGTGAGGAGCAAGCATGCTCTCTTCTTCTTCATTCATTCATTCTCACTTAACCACACACATAGAGTAAGTGTATACAATAGTACTAAGGTCTGTAGGACCATTCACACAGGGTCTAAGACCACCGACTTATTTAATGTCCCACACTACTGATACAGCTAGACAAGACTAATGTCGGTCATACATACTAATAGGATAATAGTATGAGCTTGATATTCTAACACTCCCCCTCAAGCTCAAATCATCCGATGAACTCCAAGTAGCTGTCTAAAACTACTAAACTTATCTTTACCCAAAGACTTGGTAAAGATATCTGCAACCTATTCATCAGTCTTCACATGCATAAGATGTACTCTCCCTGCAAGAACCATCTCTCTGATAAAATGGTAGTGTACCTCTATGTGTTTTGTCCTGGCATGGTATACTAGATTCGTTGCCAGGAGTACACTACTGAGATTGTCACATAATAAGGTCACTCAAGCATCCACCTGAATATCCAAATCAGCCATAAGCTTGAGCAGCCATGAAATCTCACATGCTGCCAATGCAGCACCCCTGTACTCTGCCTCGGTACTAGACAATGCAACTGTTGGTTGCTTCTTGCTGATCCAGCTAATCATGCCACTTCCAAGGCCAAAAGCATAATCACTCATAGATCTGCGATCATATGAGCACCCTGCCCAATCTGCATCTGTGTATCCAACTAGTTTCAAGGGCTTATCTCTCATATAGAACAACCCATAATCTATAGTGGACTTAACATATCTCATAATCCGCCTAACAGCATCCAAATGTGGCTTCCTGGGCTTCTGCATAAACTGACTTATGAGCCCAACTGCATAACTCAAATCAGGCGTAATGATGGTCAAGTAGATCAAACTTCCAACCATCTGGCTGTACATAGTCACATCCTGAATTTTAGCTCCAGTGCTAACGTCCAACTTGACATTTTGATCAAGGGGTGTATCCAATGGTTTGCATTCAGCCATGCCATACTTCTTTAGCATCTCCATGGCATAATGTTTCTGCATCAGCCATAAACCATTTTCAGCCTTGATTACCTCAATACCCAAAAAGTACTTCAACTCACCGAGATCTTTCATGTCAAATTCAGATTTCAGCATCTTCATTACATGCTGTATGCCCAAACCATCATTACCAGTGATTATCAAATCATCAATATATATGACCAGCAGTACCAAGCCACTGTCAGTCTTCTTTGTAAATAGGCTGTGATCAGCCCTACCAACAGTAAATCCCAACCTCTGCAAGTACTTACTGATCCTAGCATGCCAAGCTCTCGGAGCCTGCTTCAGCCCATACAATGCCTTTTTCAGCTTGCGTACATAATGCTGAAAATCAGGGTGAACATACCCTTTTGGCTAGACCATACAGACATCCTCTGCTAAGTCACCGTTAAGAAATGCATTCTTAATGTCCATCTGCTATAATTTCCATCCTCTAGCAACAACCAAGGCAATCACAGTGCGTATGGTTGCCATCTTGGCAACAAGGCTGAATGTTTCCTCATAATCAAGTCCATATTGTTGGGCATACCCCTTAGCAACCAGCCTGGCTTTGTACCTTCCCACACTGCCATCCGACTTGCATTTGATTTTGTAGACCCATTTACAGCCAATGGTCTTTTTTCCTTCAGGCAGTGGCACAAGATCCCATGTCTTATTTTCAGCGAAGGCATTCATTTCTTCATCCATGGCTGCACACCAGTTCTCATTCCACTACTTCAGCATATGTACCTGGTTCTTTGATCTCCATCACTTTTGTCATGTAAGCATAATGATTTGCAGTGTAGCCACTATATGTCAACCTGTCAACAGGGTATCTGACCCTTTTTGAGTGTCTAAGCTGTGGTGCACTGCTTGATTCCCCTCTCTCATGAGGCAAAATGTACTTGCTGTGCCTTGTGCCAGGCGTATAGACAGTCAGAATACCAAGTTCACTGTCTAAAGTATCAGTAGACTCATATCCAAAAGTCATTCTACCAAGTGTCATCATCCTAGATACATCCTCAGTAACTTTCTCTTTTCCTTTGTCCGCGACATCATATCTCCCCCTCACTGACATATTAGTGGCAGTGGACGGTGAGCTCCTCAATCTCCCTGTCCATGGAGATGCTGTCTGACTACTAGGTCCTATCATAGCAGTGCTCTGCTGCATATCAACTGTGGATACATGAGTAGAAGGCATATCTGATGGCACTATAGCCGGTGATACAAACCAAGAACCCATCTCATCAAAAATAACATCCCTGCTCACCAAGGTCTCCCTGGTAGAGGGATCATAGCATTTGTATATCTTCTTCTCCTGCGAATACGCAATGAAAACACACTTATACGCTTTTGGATCCAACTTCTTCCTTTTTTCATTTGGAATATGCACATAAGCAAGACAGCCAAAGACTTTCATGTGACTTACATCCGGCTTATAGCCATACAGCTTCTCAAATGGTGTCATCTCATGAATACCTGGTGGGAGTCCGATTCAAGATATACATGGCTATCATAACAGCCTTAGCCCAATAATAGAGTGGCATCTTCTTCTCATTC
The DNA here is from genome assembly GCF_053477565.2 of Lygodium microphyllum. Classification (NCBI taxonomy): domain Eukaryota; kingdom Viridiplantae; phylum Streptophyta; class Polypodiopsida; order Schizaeales; family Lygodiaceae; genus Lygodium; species Lygodium microphyllum. The sequence continues at coordinate 22,046,619 of NC_141149.1, read as the reverse complement.
ATCATGGCATGAGCAACTTCCATCAAGACCATGTTCTTTCTTTCAACTACCCCATTCTGCTGAGGAGTGTAGCTGCAGGTAAGTTGCTTGCGTATGCCATTTTGAGCCAAAAAGTTATCAAACTCATTTGATACATACTCCCCACCGCTATCTAATCTCAAGAAAGAGATATAACATTCAAATTCCTTTTCAACCTGCTTTTTAAACTGGTGAAAAATAGCAAACACCTCATCCTTTGTCTTCAGAATGTAAACCCAAGTATAATGACTGTAATCATCAGTGAATGTCACATAATACTTCGAGCCTCCCATGGATGCATTATGGGCTGGCCCCCAAATATTAGAGTGCACTAACTGCAACGGGCGTGTACTCTACCTTACATGCCTGACAAATGGCAACCTTGACTGCTTACCAAACTGGCAAGCATCACATACATGACCAATATCAGAATATTGGAACTTGGGTAAACCTGTAACCAGCTGTTTTTTCTGCATAATTTGTAGCCTTTGTAAATTTACATGACCCACTCTCTTGTGCCAAATTTCCAAGTCTCTGACAGTGCCAGAACCATGGGCAAACATGGCTAAATTTAGCTTTGGCAAGGTAGCATCAAGAGTAAACATTCTGCCATTCTTGTGACCACGAGCTATTAACTTGCATCCATTACCAAACTCTTCAATAAAACAACCATGCTTGTTGAATCTAACCTACAAGTTCTGCTTCAACAGATAGTAGGTTCTTCGTAATCGAAGGAACATGCAATACATCATGCAAATTTTTCTTTTTGCCATCATGAACCACAAGAGGCACTTTGCCTTTATGCTCAATGCTATGCTGCGTGTCATCACCTGGCATAGCCATTTTTTTCAGCCACCATATTAGTGAACCAATTACCATGAGGAGTCATATGGTTTGATGCCCCTAAATCAATATATCAAACTGCATCATCAATGGATTTTTCAGCAACTCTATCTTTTACATACTGCATGGCAAACAATCTATCTCCTGAAGTATTATCTGCCGGACTAGATGTAGCAAAATGTCCATATTGTTTGCCTTTCTAATTGCCTTGCTTCTTCCAGCAGTCCTTGGCAATATGCCCATACTTCCTGCAGTAATGACAATCCTTATCCCTGTTCGGATTGTCAGATGGATGCTACTGTTGCCAGGAGCCTCTACCTCTAGGGCTAGATCTCCCCTTGCCTCTAAAGTTTCCACCACCTCTTGCATTTGATACCTGTTGGTTGTTATTGCCATAGGATGCATTTTGCTGGCCTCCCCTGCCAGATCCATAGCCTCTACCACGGTTTCCATGGTCGCGTTGATTGGAATAGAAAACTGCATCCTTGTTTTTAGAACTGCTAGATCCTGCAGCCAAGCCAAGCTTAACCTCTTCATGGATAAGCAATGCAACCAGCTCATTGAAATCAGGCATTTCAGCCCGCACAGACACAGAAGTATCAAAAGACTTATACTCAAGCCCCAAGCCATTCAAAGTCACAGCAACCATGTCTTCATCTTCAACCTGTGAACCAATAGATGCCAACTGATCTGCAATGGTCTTAACCTCTGTGACATAATCCTGTATGGATCTGCTCTTCCTCTCCATGTTGTTGAACTTCTGCTTCAACTATATCTTCATGGCACTTGTGGTTGTACCATAATACTTGACCAAAATGTCCCATGCATCCTTAGGAGAGCTGCAGTTCATTATCTGCACTACCATGGCATCTGAGATACATAAAGAGAGCTAGTGCAAGACTCTACAAGCTCTTTCTGTCCAAGCTCGGTGTAATCATCTCTGATCAGCCGTAGGTCGATCTGGGAGCTCAGGTTTAGCTTCCGCTCCAGTCACACCAACTCCCAATAGCCTTTCCTTATTAAGAAGTTCTCCATGCGGAACTTCCATATGGCATAATTGTTACTGTCAAGCTTTTCCCCCACTATCTGGGTTATGTTGTCAGTCCTCTCTGCATTAGCCATGTTGTACCAGGCACTATTTAGTCACTGCCTGACTTCCTGCAAACCAACAAGTATGACTAACCAAGTTCAGTCCTCAACTGTTTATGACAATTTTTTGCAATTAATTGCAGTAAAAAACCAAGGTATTTCAACCCAATGACAGCTCAAAATAGTCCACAAACCAGTGGTCTAACTCATAAGTATAATAGTCAATACATATGCTATGGAGTTTCTTCAGCTTAAACTCTTGCAACCTCACTGCTAGGGTAAATACATACAGTCTGAAAACTGTAAACTGTGAGTAACCAGCAGCAATTTCAAGGCCAAAATCAATGTGTATACATGTCATACATGTTCCAAACCCTCCAGAATATCTGCAGGTACATGTGGCAGTCCAACCATAAGCATACAGGTACAAAACAGTGCATATCCAACAAGTACAAGTGACATAAATCTACTCACAGATTGTATACAGCCAATAAACTATCAAACCAAGATGTATTTCAGCCCAAGAGATCCTCAAACCACTTCATACATATGCCACTGTGTGTACAGGTCAATACATGACCAAACAAGCATCCGCAGACACTCTATCTGTAGGAGGCAATACGTGACCAAGATGTATTTCAGCCCAAGAGATCCTCAAACCACTTCATACATATGCCACTGTGTGTACAGGTCAATACATGACCAAACAAGCATTCGCAGACACTCTATCTGTAGGAGGCAATGTCATATAATGCATTCACTGTTTATGACTAGCCAATACCCTGTGAATACATTTGTTTCTAGATTCAGACTTCAGTTTTTAAGAGCTTTCAATGCTCATATCAATGCTTATAGCATTCAACATTCATATCCCGTACCATGCAACTCCCTGTAGGTAACAAAAGGCATGTACTTCTTCAAGGCCAATGAGTATATATTGATGACAGTTTATGACAGTTTTCAGCCTGTCATAAACTCACAGATCTCAAATAATTCTAGCTCCAATGCATGACATCAAGTCTATATGTCTTCCTGGCATATACCTGTGCTTCAACGATGCTTCTGAGCATGTTTGAATGCTCCTATCTCATGTTAGAGATGCATACCTACTGTATGTTTCTTGTATACAATAGTCCATTATTTATTCTAGATCTGTGAACAGTCCTTCAAGCTCATTAATGGGTCCATGATCAAGTACTGACATATCCAAAACTTCAATGACCTTCCAAAGAGCATAGACAAGCTGTGTGTCAGTCTATGGATGATGGAGATGATGATTTGCAGACCATGAAGGCATCAACACAAACAGGGGCAGTCACGCTATTTTCAGATCCTAGACCAGCAACTAATGTTGATGATAATAATGATGATGAGCACTCAAATGTGCTCAAGGATGCTCCCAAAGACTCCCAGACAAGTCTTCACCACTGCCATGAAGCATAGAGTCTCACATGAACAAATGCATAACTTGGAGAAACAATGGCAGTCTGTTTGGTCTTGAGAAGTCCTGATCTTCAACTCCTGCAAGTCTTCTTGACTTCCTCCTGCTTTAGAGAGCCCGCCTAGCATGGCTCTGATACCATGTTGAGATTGAGAGAGGCAGAGACAGAGTGAGGAGCAAGCATGCTCTCTTCTTCTTCATTCATTCATTCTCACTTAACCACACACATAGAGTAAGTGTATACAATAGTACTAAGGTCTGTAGGACCATTCACACAGGGTCTAAGACCGCTGACTTATTTAATGTCCCACACTTGCTAATACAGCTGGACAAGACTAATGTCGGTCATACATACTAACAGGAGAATAGTATGAGCTTGATATTCTAACAAAGCTAACACAGCTTTTTTGTGTTTGCTAGAAGGGGGGTTTTTTCTTTCCTCTTATTTCCTCTCTATAGAGAGGGATTGGATGGTATACTACTCTTCTATTGAGCTCCTACAATAGTTGGATTGGATGAATAGTGAGGTTGGCCCCTTTGTTGAAGTGCTAGAAAAGGTATTGTATGCGCCTCTATGTCCCAAGAGGTTAGGGAAGATGGCTATATACATTAGGATAGGAGCTAGGATCCCCTTGAATTCTTGTAATATGAATGGCATTGAGTTTATCATAGAGGTCAACTTTTTGCCATGTCTAGAAGCTTGCTACATCTCTTAAGGGCACTAGCTAGTTTTCCCATGACCGTCTAAATAGGATTGTGATGGTGGATGGGAAAGGGGAGACTTGTAACTAGAAATATTATATTTCTAAAAACCTATGCTAGGACACAATTTGAGCATATTGCTAGTGCAAGTAGAAGCAGGGTATTAAAATGAATAAGGAGTTAACTCAATCATATGCTAAAGATGGGAAAATGTGAGGAAAATGTGCATGAGCTTGGTAAAAATCCTCAACTCGAGAGGGATTATGTTTAAGACCATCATCTAAGCCAAGAAATCTTGGATGATAAGGAGAATAAATCTCCATTGAAAAATGATCAAGTAAAGAAAAAAATTATTTTAAGAAGAATGCTTACAAATTTCTCGTTGAAAATAAGATTATGCAGCTTTGATGAGTTTTATGCATAAGTTGGCATGGGTGTCAAGGAATCCTATTTTTTTTGCACATAAGAGAAATCTAATGGAATATAAAATGATGATAGGTTTCAGACCAACATGAGCCTAGAGGAGATTAAGATAGAATAGGCTGATGTAATTATTGACCTATTCCAAGGTTGGTTCAATATTGTGAGTGTTTCTTTTTCCTTTTTTCTTCTTCGAGAACTCTTTAACTAAGAAAGAAAAAGGGTGATACCCTTGTGTATTTGGAGCATAGTGTTTTAACTATTTTCATGATTTTGGAGTGTTATTTCCATACCCACATAAAGAGACTAGTTATAGCTGGAAGAGAGGGAATCTCTACATACTCAAACTTGTAAGCCCAAATAAAAAATTCAATAGCTTATTTGTACAATCAACCTTGTGAGATAACTTAAGCGAACCCAAATTCAATCACATATGAAGAGATTTTGTCAATAACTAGAGAGAAGCTAAGGATTTTGTAGAGAACTCATACACAATATGTGACTAGACCATTTGATTGAAAAGGAAATAGAGGTAAAGCTTCCAAAAAACATTGATTTTTTAGAGAACTCATACACAATATGTGACTAGACCATTTGATTGAAGCTAGAGAGAAGCTAAGGATTTTGTAGAGAACTCATACACAATATGTGACTAGACCATTTGATTGACAAGGAAATAGAGGTAAAGCTTGCAAAAAACATTGATTATATGTAGATGGTTGCATTAAAAAAATATACAACATCTTGAAATGAATATTTGCAAGATTTGATTCCCACTAAATTGGAAGTGCCATTAAGCTAATCCCATTTGAACTAGAGTGGCGTAGAATAAGCATATGCTCACTTGGTAATGTAATTGAGGCTGTTTAGACATCAAGAATAACCCACACCCACCACAAAAAATGAAGGTGCATATCGACAAATGGCACTTTTCAATTGGCACCACATTTCATGAGCCACTGATATTTTTAGGCAAGCAATATCCCTTGCCTAGTGTACACCATCCATGCCCAAGCACGCATTATCATATATCTACTCTAATAAAATTCATTGGACTTAGTGAGATTGGGACTTTCACCATTATAGAAGACGGTGATTGGTTCAACCACAAAGTTAAGAATCACTTTTAGAATTGAGGAAGCTTGAGATAGATAATTCAAAATCAATGGATGAGCCTAGGAAATGATTGTAGTAATGTAATTGCATTATATGATCACTATTAATGTACAAGACCTCTTCTCCTTAATCAAGGCACACCAATGTTATGATTGCTTTCTTCCTATTTTCAATACCTATCTTCTTTCTCTTGATGTCTTGACAGTAAATGAAATCAGCTCACACACACATACACATGCACACTAGATTCTCATTTTTTCAAAAATTATAGAACATGGAGTTAAAGCCTATCACCATGCCATGACCAACGTTTATGATTGAGTGGGGATTATGGACTCTAGCCTTGCCTCTATCTTGACTCTCCTTCTTTGTGCCTTGAAATCTTCCTCAACTTCTCCTCAAGTCTAAACATAACTCCTCAACTTCAACTCTCCTTTTTTGAACCTTGAGACCTTGATTGACTTCTCTCCAATACTCAACAATAGTCCCCCTACCAATGCACATGGGGTGATATGATCACAACATTTTTTGCATGGAGCTAGCACCATGTTGATGTGCATCAAACATGCCATGTAAGCTATTAACTCAGATGTTAGCTCCTCGATGTCTTCTCCTCTTTTCCCAAATTTCCAATTTTCCATATACCACATCCATCAAGTAGGAATCTGCATGACTACATCCATCAAGCAAGACTCAAAGAGCAACATTGTCATTTGATCTCTTCCATCTAGTGTGGAATAATTTAGAGACATTATCATTTTCCATCACTTGACCCAGTGGGGAATCAATATTGATTGACATTATTGTTTGATTGCTCATTATCATTTGACCTAGTAGGGAATGATCAATGAGTGACCTACATTAAACATGCCATGTCAACCTATGCTAAACATGCTAAGTGAACTCGTTATGACCCAATAGGGAATCAATGAGCTCGCTTGGTACTTTGTATCCTTTGCATGTTTTTTATACTAAAGACCATGTTGTAGCTATCACTAAACATCCATCAATTTCTCTATGGTATTACTATTTGGAACACATATCGATCATTAGAATGAAAGCTTTGTGATATTTATTACTAAATTTTTCTAATACTGGATTTTTTAAGCATTGTCTCTCTATAAAGCAAATGAAAATGTCACATAATAGGAATAATGGGAGAGTACCTCTCAAATGAGTTCAGTGATTTTCTGAGATCTCATGGGATAAAGAGACATTTCACATGCAGGTATACCCCACAGCAAAATGGGGTTGCAGAAAGGAAAAACAGGCATATTGCAAAAGTTGCACGTGCCTTGATGGCTGAAAAGAATATGCCTAAGCATTTTTGGTCTGAGGCTGTTCATACTACTGTTTATATTATGAACAGAACTCCCACAGCTGCAGTTCATGGTATGACCCCCGAAGAATGTTTTACAGGTAAGAAGCCTGATGTTTCACACTTGAAAGTGTTTGGCTGCATTGCGTATGTTCATGTGCCAGATGAGTTGCGAAAGAAACTGGATCCAAAGGCTGAAAAGTGTGTTTTTATTGGATACTCTTTAGAGCAGAAAGGGTATCGTTGTTATAACCCTGCCACATGTAAGTTTAGAGTGAGCAGGGATGTCATCTTTGATGAAATGAGCAGTTGGTATGCATCTAGTGGTGATGCATTGGATGATGATGATGATCATGACACTCATGTGCAAGGTGAAAAGCAAGAATCACGGACTCTTAGTGGACCAGAGACATCATCTAGTAGTCCTTGGTCTAGGAGACTAAGGAGTACCTCTACATCTCGGGTGCATCTAGTAGCACTACAGGTAAAGACAAAGGAAAGAATAAAGTGTCAGAAGGCATTGATGCAGTTCTTGATGGAGATTCTAGTGGCTCAGAGAGCTTGGATGATGAGCTTGGCATTCCTTCAGTGAGGACTCCAGGTGTGCAAAGAGCACGTGTTAATGCAAAGACTCCATTGAGTGATCCAGTGACACGCAGATCTAGCAGGGTCAGATACCCTGTTAAAAGATTTGGTTTTGAAGGTTATTCAGCTCACCATTATGCTTATATGGTGAAACTAGTTGAGGATGTTGAGCCCACATGTTTTGAGGAGGCTGTTGGTCATGCTCATTGGGATGTAGCAATGGATGAGGAGATGGCTGCATTAGAGGCCAATAAGACTTGGGATCTAGTATCATTGCCGAAGGGCAAGAAAGCCATTGGATGTAAATGGGTTTATAAGATTAAGCACAATGCAGATGGTTCTATTAGCAGGTACAAAGCTAGGCTGGTTGCAAAAGGCTATGCCCAGACATATGGCATAGATTATGATGAAACCTTCAGTCCAATTGCTAAGATGGCAACTGTCAGATGTGTGATTGCTTTGGAAGCAGCCAAAGGTTGGAGGTTGCAGCAAATGGATGTGAAGAATGCCTTCTTGCATGGTGATTTGCAAGAAGAAGTGTATATGGATCAGCCAGCAGGTTATGAAGATTTCGAGCATCCCACGTATGTGTGCAGGTTGAAGAAGGTGCTCTATGGGCTCAAGCAAGTACCTAGAGCATGGTCTGACAAGATCAGAGAGTATCTTGTCAATATTGGCTTTTATGTTTCTGATGCTGATCACTCACTTTATGTGAGAAAGGGAGATGCAGGTTTGGTCATCATAGTCATCTATGTGGATGACTTGATTATTACAGGTGATAGTGATAGTGGGATTACTGAAGTCAAGGATTCTTTGAAGAAGAAGTTTGAGATGAAGGATTTAGGTGAGCTAAGATACTTCCTTGGCATTGAGGTGATCAGATGTGATGATGGTATATGGCTATCCCAAAGACAGCATGGCTTGGATATGTTGTCCAAGTATGGTATGACAGCATGCAAACCACTTTCAGCCCCATTGGAGCAGAATGTAAAGTTGAGTGCTGATGTTGGGGATGAGATAGAAGACCCTACTATGTTCAGGAGGATAGTGGGGAGTTTGATCTGTTGGGGGTAAAGGCGCCTCCGCCGCCCCGCCCCGTGTATTACTACACTGACAGTACCCGCCACTGCACACTGCAGGTGGCGGGCGCCCGTCACGTCACTTTATTCTTTATTCTTTTAGTGACAGTTTGAATAAAGGAAGGCCCGGTCACACATTGTGACCGTTGGAGTTCCCATTTCTTGTCTCTCTCTTTCTTGCTCTTGCTCTCCCGCCATAGCTCGCGTGCGAGCTTCGATCCTTCTCACCTTTCAACTAGTATCAGAGCTTGGCATTCTCTTGCTCGAGCTCGACTCGGTGCTTCCCGACCTTCGCATCGACTCGCTTCACGCATTGGGTCTCCATCCCGGCAGCCATAGCCGACCTCTTGAGCTCCCGACTCTCCCCGGCTTCCCGAGCTCCATCCTGGCCTTCTTGAGCTTCATCAGGGCCTTGCCCTTGAGGTATTGCTTCAGCATTTGCAGGCATTTGAGTGTATTCTCAGATTGAAACAGGGCAGGAACAAAGGGCAGCCACTCTTCTTGAGCTCCATAGCTCATATCTTCCCTCCCCTTTGCATTGGGCCTTCATGGCTTGGTATGTGCCTACCTTGGGCCATCATTGAGCCCCCCATTACCCCCTTTTCAGCCCATGTGGAGCAGCAGCAAGTTCAGCACCAACAGGGCAGATTGCATCATTTTTTCCAGGCTGTGAGCACTCATCTACTTCAGCTCCACACTTGGCCATTGCTTCTTGCTCTCTACCTTGATCAAGAGGGCTATAGACTTCATGTTTGATGTCATTAAAGCTTTGGGCATTGGTATTGATCTTTCGGGGCTGATTTCTTCAGATTTGGGACTGTCATAAACTGTCATAACAGGCTGAAAACAGGGCAGCACCATTGGCATTAGCATTTGTTGCTTATACTCCATTCAGGTTGTGCTATTTGATGCCCGTATGCGGTCTACATGATGCCTAGTGCCTTGGGAATGTATGCACATGATTATGCCATGATTTTGGCTTGAAATATTGGCTGATTTGGGATTGTTATTTACTGTTATACAGTGCTGGAAACAGGGCAGCCACACTTGGCATTGGCATTTAATGCTTATACTCTACTCCGGTTACCTTGTTTGATGCCCGTATGCGGTCTACTTCCTACCCGGATGTATTGGGGATGTATGCATTTGGTTTGACCATGATTTTGGCTTGAATTTGGGGCTGAAATCTACTGTTTAGAACAGTAAATACATGCTGGAATAACAGTGGGCTGAAGGTACTTTACATGCTTTGGCACTTACCTACCGATACCGGATGTATGCTTTGAGCTTTGGCATGATATCTCTAACATTTGGGGACGACTTGGAGCATATGTATGAGATTATGGGATGCTTTTGAGCTTCGCATTAGCTCCGTCTTCACTGGCATTTGGACCGACTCGGCATGCTCATGGACCGCCTATGCCTCATGTCTCTGCTTGACAGTTAGGCTTTTGCATTACATGCTTTGGTTCGTGACATATGCTATTTGGTTCGTGTATGCCATACCGACATTTGGACCTTGGATTTGGATGTATTTGAGCATTCCCGGCTTACTTGATCACTGATCTTGGTTGCTATTTGGATGTCATTGAGTTGACCGAGAGCTTATTTGGGCTTATGTATTGCTTCATGGTTAATACGACCGGTGCTTCATGTATGTCATGCTCTCTCGGATGCGCTTGATCCATTGACAGGGTCACTTATCACTGGTGCTTTCTCTTGGGTTGTTTGAGCTTCTGAGCTCACTTTGTACGCCTTTTGTGCCAGTGGGAGCATTTTACATGCTTTCTTGACCTTTAACAGTTGCATGCTATTGGAGCACTTACATGTATTTGGAGCAGTTTATGTCTTGAGCAGCTACATACACATTGAGACTTTGGGATCATACTCCGATCTTTATGGATATGCATTGATGTACTCTTGGTTCACAGGATGCTTATGAGCTGAGTCTCATATTTGGATCTTTCTCTTTGAGCAGATACCTATTTGTGTCAGGTTTTGGCAGTTACAAGAACACTTTGCCTAGAGTGTCTGGGGGTGTGCCTTTCACTGGCAGATGTTATTTTGACATGCTTGGTGTTGAGCTCATGTTCTTTTCACTGTCATTGGCCTTGCTTATGTCCATTTCATGCCGGCTTTGGACCTAGCATTGTTTACTTGACATTGGATCCTATTTTGGGACAGTTTGCTCTCTAGACTGCATACCTGCAATTTATTACAGCAAGCAGTTATTGGTGGACTGAGGTGTACTTTTCATGCTGAAATATCCTGATTTGGTGTACCGCACCTAGTACTAAGTGGGCAGCCACTTTTGGCACACTTTGCTCGCCCTTTGGACCCCGTTTTGGTCATTTTTGGGCAGTTTCTGCAGTAAAACAGCTAGCAGTTTTGGACTGTTTGGGCATTTCCAGCCTGCATAATGGCGTCATCTTCGCATGATAGTGCCATCTTTAACATTACAAAGTTGGATGGTACCAACTACTCTTACTGGAAGAGTCAAATATGGCAGGTTTTGGTGCAGAAATCTCAGATTAAGCCACTTCGGTTGAGTGGGGAGCAGCCTGAAACTATGGACAATGACGACTGGCTTGAACTTGATGAGCTATGCAAGTCCACGATTGTATTGTCTCTCACTGAACAGGTACATTATAATGTATTTGAGGAAGCACAGAGTGCATGGGATCTATGGAATAAGATCAAGAATCTTTATGATAAGAAAAGTCCGGCGAGTCAGATGTACTGGTTGAAGCAGCTTATGGATCTGCGCATGAAGGATAATGCGACTATGTCTGCTCACTTGAGCCAGTTCCATGCTATACTGAAGAACCTGACTTCGCAGGATATCACCTTTGGAGAGGAAGTAACTCCTCTTTTCTTGCTTGGAACTCTGAATGAGTCATGGGATGTATTCCGTACTGCTCTTTGTGCCTCTAGTGCTACTCTAAAATTGGCAGATGTTGAGAGTGCTCTTCTTCAGGAAGAGGTGAATCGCAAAAACTTGGATGCCTCTCGTGGTAGTCATGCTTTGACAGTTAGAGGCAGGAATGACAGGTATGACCGTGGTAATGGCCGAGGCCGTGACTCGCAGAAGGGTCGGTCTAAATCTCGTGGTGGCAAGTCGCGTAGTAAGTCACGTGGACGCAATGCAAATGTCACTTGTCATCATTGTGGGAAAAAGGGCCATATTAGACCACAGTGTCATGAGTTGCGCAATGAGAAGCGCAAGGATAAGGGGAAAGATAAAGTGCAGGAGAAGTCCTCTGATCGCAGCATAGTACCTACGAAGTCCAACGTCAAGATTGAGGAAATTAATGTCACGCAGACTGAAGAGTCCGATGGTGGTGATGAGTTTATACTTGCAGCTAGTTCTTCTGATGCTTCACACTTGACTGAGACACCTAGTATGTATGCACAGTGCTGGTTATTGGATTCAGGTGCGTCCTTCCATGTGACGCCTTACCGTGAGTGGTTTCACTCTTACCGTACTGTATCTGGATCAGTCAGACTTGGAGATGACAGGTCTCTTGATATTGTGGGCTGTGGAGATATTCAGTTGCAATTTTCCACTGGCAGTTCCTTTTTGCTCAGGGATGTACGTCATGTACCTGCGCTTACGCGTAGTCTTATGTCTGCAGGACAGTTGGATGATGCAGGATTTCATGTCTGTTTTGGGGATTCTACCTGGAAGATTACCAAAGGCAGACTTGTGCTTGCTAGAGGCGCCAAGGCTGGCAGCCTCTATCCTCTTGTTGTATCTGGGTCTTCTGTAGACCATGTTTTGGCAGTGGGCTCTATCCCACATGTATCACTTTGGCATGCCCGTTTGGGGCATATGTCTTTGAAAGGAATGAAAATGTTATCTGGTTTGCAGTATCTTCCGCCTTTGGATTATGCATGTTTTGACTCGTGTGATCATTGTCTTTATGGTAAGCAGAATAGGTCTACGCATAAGAAATCGGGTAGGCCACGCATGAGTGAGCCCTTGGCATTGGTGCATTCCGATGTTTGTGGGCCTATGCCTTGCATGTCTATGGGTGGCGCGAAGTACTTCGTTACCTTCATTGATGATTTTTCAAGGAAAGTGTGGGCTTATCCCATAAAGCAGAAGTCCGATGTCTTGGCAGTTTTTCAGAGATGGCTTGCTCTTGTTGAGAACCAGACTGGGTATAGGCTGAAATGCCTTAGGACAGATAATGGGGGAGAATATGTCTCGCATGCTTTTGAGCAGTTTTGTGATGACAGGGGTATTAAGCGTCAGTTGACCGCCCCTTACACCCCACCCCAGAATGGTTTGGCTGAGCGCATGAACAGGACTATTCAGGAGCGTGTGCGCTCTATGCTTAGCCATGCAGGCCTACCCCAGAGTTTTTGGGCTGAGGCAGTTAGTACGGCAGTGCATGTCATAAACCGATCGCCTTCTAGTGGATTGGATTTCCAGGTTGCAGAGGAAGTTTGGGCTGGTAAGCCACCCTCTTATGCGCATCTCCGTGTCTTTGGATGTGAGGCATTCTGCCATGTGCCCAAGGACAAGAGGAGTAAATTGGATCCAAAGAGCATTAAATGCATATTCCTTGGCTATGGTGAGTCAGGAGAGATGGGCTATCGCCTATGGGATCCGCAGGCGCGGAAAATAGTACGCAGCCATGATGTTGTCTTCCATGAAGACAAGATCCACAGGCAGCCTGAGAAGGTGGTTGAGATCCGCAGAGTGATCTTTCAGGAGGAGCCTAGAGCTCCAGCACAGCCAGTAGTACAGCCTGCAGCAGTTCCTCCACATGGCCAGGATGATGGACAGGCAGTTAGAGAGGCAGCAGAGCCTGCGGTGAGACGGTCTGCTAGAGACAGACGTCCACCTGACAGATTTCAGCCCTCTATGCATTATGTTTTGGTTACAGATGCAGGAGAGCCTTTCACTTATGATGAGGCTATGCAGTCTGAGATAGACTCCCTGCATAAGAATGAGACTTGGGATTTGGTTGCCTTGCCTAAGGGCAAGAAGGCTTTGCCATGCAAGTGGGTGTACAAGCTGAAAAGTACCCCTGGACACCCCAAGCCGGCATACAAGGCTAGATTGGTAGCAAAGGGTTTTAAGCAGGAACATGGTGTGGACTTTGATGAGGTCTTCTCTCCTGTGGTTAAGATGACCACCCTGCGCTTAGTCTTGGCTTTGGTTGCACAGCTTGACTTAGATCTATATCAGATGGATGTCAAGACGGCTTTTCTACATGGGGACTTGCATGATGAGATCTATATGGATCAGCCTAAGGGCTTTGCAGAACCTGGCAGGGAGCACCTAGTGTGCAAGTTGAAGAAGAGCTTGTATGGCTTGAAGCAGGCACCTAGGGAATGGTATCATAAGTTTGATGCCTTTATGCAGTCACAGGGCTACAGCAGGAGTGCTATGGATCCGTGTCTTTACACGAAGAAAGCCCGTGATGGCAGTTTGCTTATCTTGGTACTCTATGTTGATGATATGCTGATAGTAGGGAAAGCTCATGATGAGCTAGATGCTCTTAAATCTCAGCTGAAGAAGAGCTTTGAGATGAAGGATTTGGGACAGGCCTCACATATACTTGGGATGCGCATTAAGCGCGATAGGCATCAGGGACTTTTGTATCTCTCACAGCGGGATTACATTCATAAAGTCCTTGAGCGCTTCCGCATGCAGGACGTAAAGCCTATTGGCTGTCCATTACCTTCTTATGTGAAGGTATCACATGCCGATTGTCCGCAGACAGATGAGCAGAGGGCCGAGATGGCCAAGATCCCTTATGCATCAGCCGTGGGCAGTTTGATGTATGCCATGATAGCCACTCGTCCAGATATTGCACATGCAGTTGGTGTTGTGGCACGCTATATGGCTACACCTGGCAGCAGACATTGGGATGCCATGAAGGGTATCATGAGGTACCTGAAGGGCACAGCAGATATGTGTATTTGCTATGGCAGCCAGGATACAGGGGTCGTGGGGTACACTGACTCCGATTATGCAGGACATGCAGATAGTAGGAAGTCCACTTCTGGCTATGTATTCACCTATGCTGGAGGGGCTATCTCTTGGATGTCCAGGGTTCAGAAGTGTACGGCTTTGTCTACCACTGAGGCCGAGTATGTTGCAGCCACTGAGGCTTGCAAGGAGGCCATATGGTTAGGCCGTCTAGTTGCTGACCTTGGGATTGATGCTACACCTACACTGCATTCGGATTCTATGAGTGCCATTCAGTTGGCTAAGAATCCGGTCTTCCATGCGAAGACGAAACACATTGAGGTGAGGTATCACTTCATACGTGGTGTCGTGGAGGACAGTTCTGTTGACCTTGTCAAGATCTCCACTGACGAGAATCCTGCAGATTTGCTCACGAAGAGCCTCACTACTGAGCGCTTTGCCTTCCTCAGGAGGTTGATGGGCGTTGGATGAGATGTCACCTTTCCTCATCCCTTGTACCTATGTACATTTGTACTGTCTTTTCTTTTTCTTTTCTCTCTCACTAGGGTAGATTCGCCTTTAAGTGGGAGGTTGTTGGGGGTAAAGGCGCCTCCGCCGTGCCGCCCCGTGTATTACTACACTGACAGTACCCGCCACTGCACACTGCAGGTGGCGGGCGCCCGTCACGTCACTTTATTCTTTATTCTTTTAGTGACAGTTTGAATAAAGGAAGGCCCGGTCACACATTGTGACCGTTGGAGTTCCCATTTCTTGTCTCTCTCTTTCTTGCTCTTGCTCTCCCGCCATAGCTCGCGTTCGAGCTTCGATCCTTCTCACCTTTCATGATCTACATGACCATTACAAGGCTAGACTTGAGCTACGATGTTGGTCTTGTGAGTCAGTTTATGCAAGTACCTAGAAAGCCACATTTGGATGCAGTCAGACACATATTGAGATATGTGAAGTCCACATTACATTATGAACTTTTCTATGAGGCAGGTATAGATGTACAGGTGTTTGGATACACAGATGCAGATTTGGCTGTATGTCTGATAGAAGATCTACCAGCGGATACATGTTCTCTCTTGGTAGTGCAGCAATTTCTTGGAGAAGCAAAAAGCAATCTACAGTCACTTTGTCGAGTACAGAGGCTGAGTATAGAGGTGCTGCTGTTGCAGCATGTGAGGTAGTATGGCTGCAAAAGTTATTGGCTGATTTGGATGTGTAGGTGGAAGGTCCAGTTGCCATTTATTGTGACAACATGAGCAGTATACAGTTGGCTAGAAACCCTGTGTTCCATGCCAGGACAAAACATATTGAGGTACACTACCACTTTGTGAGAGAGAAGGTACTAGCAGGTGAGATTGACTTGGTGTATGTCAGCACACAGGATCAGATAGCTGACATCTTCATGAAGGCATTGGGTACAGAGAAGCTTCAAAAGTTTCGAAGCTTACTTGGAGTTGCAGAGATGCAGTTGAGCTTGAGGGGGAGTGTTGAGATGACAAGCTCAACACATGCAGACATTGATGATGGACCGCCTGGTTAGATGGGTCCACACGTCTACACTTAGCACGTCGATGGTCATTATGACTCACACATGGCGACTGACTCATTACTTATTATATTCAGGTTGTTACACCTATTTACAGCCGGCATAGTTATAGCGCCAGTCGACTAGTGTAGTCGGTTATGCATTGTTTGACTTAGTAGGCCACTTTCCTTTATGTTGCATCTTATCTATACTTTGTGTACATTGTAAAGAGTGTAAAAGAAGAAGAAAAAACCAGCAAGAAAACGTTTTGGCCTCCATCTCTCTTCTTGTCTCTTGAGTGAGCTTCTCCTTGTGCATTCTGTGTGTGTTCGGCGTAGCATCTTGAGCAACTCCCCCCACCACGCGATTCTTGACACTCACTTGCTCCATGACTCACGTCACTAGATGGGAAGGATTGAAACCCATATCTCATACCTAGTTTATGTTAGAATATAGGCATGTGAATCCACCCTAAGCAAGGGTCTATGAGGGCATATGGATGTGAATGGCCTTAAGGGGAAGGGAAAATCCTAACCCTAGCTTGGCAAAGGCTATATAAACAGCCTATGGGTCACTATCAAGGGTGTGAGAGAGTGTACCTAAGTTTTACTCTAAGCAACTTAGTAAGCAAGATTTTGTTCTTGTACTTTGAGCTCTCATCTCCCTCTTGTGCACACTCTCCTTGCTGCAAACTTTGATTTTTCACATGATATCAAAGCCTCCTCTGATCCTTTCAGCTTCCTCTATCCTCAGCTTCACTAAGTGCACATAATTTTCCATCATCTTCATCTTTTCCTTCTTACCTCCATAGCCAAACCTTGACCCCTTGACCTTGGAGGACCTAGGGAGAGCAAAGGAGAGCATTTTAGCTCCTAACTTCTACTGAAGATTTCTTCCCCAACACAAGGTGCAGCAGCATGGCACAAAAAACGCTGACATTGGGTGTAGTGGAAGGCGGCATTGTGAAAAACGAAGAGGCAGGTGCAGATCTATGTCTGCCCATATTGTTGTGTGCACTCCAGAAGGCACAATCATCGTGGGCTTCTTGGGGCAATGGTAGCCCCCCAAGTGACTTCCTAACCCTAAAAGGGCTAGACAAAATTTATTCTCTCTTGGCCACACAGAGGCTAACCCTAACTGCCTGTTTTCTAGCAGCCATAGCCAAACCTCAAACTTTCTTAATATTTCAATTTTTTCGCACTATTGCTATCACTAACAGTGATTCTAATCATTGATTGGTCTTCTCCAAAGCTAGTTGAAGATTTGAAAGCTCTATTTCAAAGTCTCTTACCCTTGATGGACCTCCTTAGTTCATCAAACAACCCACATTTCACATCTCAAGTGGCATAAACCTTGAGATGAGTGCTTATAAGCACTAATGTTGCATTTTACAATCATGTTGCTAGTTGGATATTGACTCAATCTGGAGTTTTTATCAGAAAATTAAATCCATCAAGTGCTTTATGTCATTAACCTCTTCTTGCTTAGTTGTAAGGCTATGTGTACAACTATAAACACATAGACCATATCCCAATATTAGTTTGTTGTTGGTACATCAAATATGAGTGTTATTGTACTCTCCTCTGATTCATCCCAGAGCATAGAGTTGATTGATAAGTTGTCCTCCACCAAGAACTCCTCTAATAGGCCACATTATTAGGAAGAGCCTGAAGTCCAGTCAAAGCTCACCTCGTTGAAACCTAGGAAAATAGTAAAGCTTAAATCAAGAATTATTCGAAGAACAGGACCTCGTAAATCCTATCTTGAGATATTGCATATGTATGATTTCCAACGATTTTCAACTCTACAACTTTAAAAGTTGGCTATCAGTTCTGCTATTCGGTTTATAAAAGGGACCAAAGTTATTGACCCATCCAATCCCCTTGATGTAGAAGATGATGAAAGGGCTCAAGCCATCATCATGCTTCATTTAGAGAGATCTTTAATTCATCATATTGGCCAACTCTCCACTGCCACAAGGAGAAGTGGGATGAACTTGAAAGGCTCTATGATGCTACAGGAAAGAACTCTAAGATTTTTCTAAAGATTGAGTTTTTTAGCTTGGAGTACAAACAAGGAAAAGATCTAAGCAAGTTTATTTCACATATGAAGGGGCTTATGGCACAGCTGGCCTCCGTTCAAGCACCCATTCATGATGAAGATGCCATTGCCATCCTTCTAAAGTTTGTAAAGAAGGTTTTTCCAACCCTTGTGATAACCCTAACTAATATCCTGAACCCAACCTTGGCAAGTACCATCCAGTCTTGCTTGGATAAAGAGAAGAGAAACCATACTAAAGGGACTTGAGCATTTACTTCCCATGAGCAAGTGTTAGTCCATACCGCTTCTATTAAGTACTCCATCTATCACAAAAGGGCATATTGTAAGCAATTGCTAGAAGAAATACCCTAATAAAATGAAGTGCAATAAGTGCAAAAATACCGGGCATATCACCAGTGTCCCAGTGTTCTAAAAGTACCTAAGGAATTGGAGGCCAACTTTGCCTCCCAATCCATAGATGACGGACTCTTTTGAGTCTTGTAACATCCTCTACCTATGAATATCCTTGTAAAGCCTGATTTATAAAGGCATCCCATTTGATTGAGGGAGGGAACTTTAACATGTCTTGTGATGCAATGCCACCCTGGCTTTGAGGGGGTGTTAGAATATAGGCATGGGAATTCACCCTTAGCAAGGTCTATGAGGGCAGATGGATGTGAATGGCCTTAAGGGGCAGGGGAAACCCTAACCCTAGCTTGGCAGAGGCTATATAAACATCCTATGGGTCACTATCAAGGGTGTGAGAGAGTGTACCAAAGTTGTACTCTAAGTAACTTAGTAAGAAAGATTTTGTTCTTGTACTTTTAGCTCTCATCTCCCTCTTGTGCACATTCTTCTTACTGCAAACTCTGATTTTCCACAATTTAGAAATCGACAAGAGGGATGGTTCAGAGGGAGTATGCCAATGTACACAGTTGATGGTGTATCAGTGTATCCCAATCAATTTGGCATAGGTGCAAGAAGGAAGGTTAGAGGGAGCCTTATCATGCAGTGCACCAAACAAAGTGATGTGTGCAGTGATAGCATGCTATGGCCCATCCTATGTGTGCATAGGGAAACAAAAACATACCTAATTGCAATTGTCGTAATGTCCCTCAATCCTCACCTCTCAGTTGATTAAAGAAAACACCAGTCACGTTCATCCCCCCCTCTATCTCATGCTCTGTTAATGATTACATGAGGGCAACTTGTTTTTGAACTCCATTGGTGTAATCCTCACTGCCATTTACATGGGCGTAGCCTTATACAACGTCTCGTGTGATGATAATCCAATCATTACATTCAGTTTGGGGAGAATAACGTTGTACTGCATTTGTCTACAGGAACTGTGTAATAGTAGGGTTTTGGGTCATGGATCTTTAGGAATCGATAATTCATTGGAAGTTCTGGATACCCTTTTCGTTGGAATCCATACTTCTCATGGCGGCCCAACACTTTAATCCTGTCAGCTGGGATTACAGGGGTTACTTCCTCATATACATATGAGTTCATTTCAACCCTCCGACCTTGAATATGTAAAGTCGAATTTACGTGAGCTTCCACAAAAATGAACAGCTTCACGACTTTCAAGTCTTCTAACCACTTGATCCTCTTTAGGTTGGTCTATAGATAAGCGAACCGGTGGGCAGCTATGTAGTAGATTCCTGAAGACCCCGTCCATCTTCGTTATATGTATATCAACCGACGCTACAGCCCACTAATGCCAACCTCACCCCGTTTGGGCGTGCTGCCTATTCACTCCTAGGGAAGTGCAAGGCACTTGTTTGCATCGAGACTGAAAGTTTACCAGCCTTCTTCCACGTGTTGCCTAACACTAAAGAAGATGGTAATGTGTCACTATTGGGTCGCACCTTCAAGAAGCTAATGCACTGTAATGTGGATTATAACCTAAACGGCATTCATCTTGCCATCGGCAGCACCCGTATAGTAACAACCTTCAACAAGGGTTGTCAGGATTCCTCCACCATCACGACGCCACTGATAGAAACCCCTAGGACCACGCCCCAGATGCAGTCTAAATGGGCGAAACCTGTGGCTTCGTGCCACGCACTCGACCCAAGGCCCAAACCCACCAATAATGCTCACAAGGCCAAGGAGCCCAGACTTATGTGGGTGCCAAAACGGCAGGAACCGCATTCGGGTACACCACCCAAACGGGACACTAATCGCCACAGAAACGTCAGCCATTCCGGCCTCGGAGGCAGTATAGACGCTATTGCCATAGACAAACGACCATGCTGCGATGGATCCCTAAGGATCTCTTGCGGACACAAAGATACTACGAGGGCAACCCCTGGATTTGGGTGCCTAAAAATGGCCGGCTAAAAAGCTCATCTACAAGTGATATCGCCCTAGAAAGGAAGGCTTGCATACGGGGGTAACCAGCACATAATCAGCACGCCATTGCCAGCAACGGCTAGTAAGCCTCAACTCATCTATCGACCTAAGAAACCGCCACAAGCCTCAAACCTGCTTAATCCAGAGGGCTTAAAAAGCCCTATGACTGCTCACTCACAACCCAGCCCAACCCCCAGGCCCCCAGAGCTCCCTGCAGCACCTCAATGTGCTTCTGCATACAAAGCCCAACCTGTGACACCGCGGAAGGAGTCACCACTATCCAGTCCAGTTGCACCATCCCCACCAGCAAATCTTAGACCCTCGTACGAGGTCCGACCTTTCCTCTCCTTGGCTAACGACCTTGCCGCGACCTCGGGGGACGACACTTTCACCACATTCGCTAGAAGCTATGAGAGGCTAGACTTAGGCCTCCTTGACCGAACCCTTGCTTCGCAGGTTCATGCATTACCATGCACATGGGAGGAATACGAACTTATAACTACTAAATCCCCCAAGATTGCTGCAGAACTCATAGCTAACAATGAAATCCCAAAGGAGCAAGCGGAGCTCAGATGCCTAGTCACTTCATATCGAAAGTCTCCCCGATCTATTCCTGAACACGAGATGCACGAGCTCATGCAGATGGCAAGTTCGCTCTCCACGTTCTTACAGCAGTGGTTTGCTCTGCGAGTCCAATGGGAGAAAAAAGGTTGCCAAATAATGACCAATGCTGAGCAACGCAGGGCAATTAAAACCATTGAATATGACCCCACTTATGTGGCAACCATCTCATTTAGGGTTTTGGCCATCGCCCGCAATCAGCAATTGCTCGCCCACCCCTATATTGACTAACTCCTCACCAAAGAGGAATTACATGTTGCCAGCCGCCTTAATACTGGGGATCTCTTTCATGATGTCTTGACCTACATCTCCCAAGTCTCTATCCAACCAGATGCTCTTGATTGTCATGTGCAAATGGAATACAACCCACGATTCTACACGTGGCTTCTTCACACGTATATTCCTACCCCAACAGCACCAACACCACCCTTTAACTCCCAATCCTAGGAAGGATTCTTCTATCAGCTGGAAGGAAGGTGGTATGTACGTGGGAAACCCGGTAAAAAGAAAAGTGAAAAATACGGTGGAAGGAATTAGATAGAAAATGAATAAAAAGGGGGTCTAGTAAAGTAAAAGTAGTGAAAGACTTAAGCATTAGTATGAGAAAAATGGCTTCCAAAAATTTAGTTAAGAGTTTAAAAACAGCAAAGTGCCATGTGGAAAACACTAACGGAAGTTATGAATTATGGCAGGAGCAGAAAATGTCACAGCAAGACCGCGCCCACCGACTCCCATTCACTGACGAGGAAAGGGAACTATATTGCATCCAATTGGAAAACTACGCCTTCGGCCAGCTGAAGTTCCGAACCATCCACAACATCGGAGTTGTGGTGGAGAAGGAGGAGGCAGCCAGAAGGGTGGTGGAACAGTGCAACCAGACAAAATATATTGAAAATTTCTCGCATGAACCTGATCACTTCAAATGTGTGGAATTCCTCAGGACATACAATTCAGACCAGGAAATGGGCACTGTAACAGTAGGCCGAGGAGAGGGCGCAAAGAAGGTACCGGTCCGATTGGATCCAGTCCTGGTGGAAAAAGCTCTGGGATTGGCACCTAGGACAGAAAGGCGGCAAAAAAGGGATGTCTACGCCTTGCTAAAAATGAAGAAGGAAGAGGTACTTACAAACAACGGCATAAGCATCCAAGACATCCCCGACACTGACGCCAGGCTGCAGGCCAAGTTGGTGCACGTGCTCTTCTCCAGCCAACGATACAACTCCTTAATGCATCGGATTAGTGTGCCCATGCTGGAGAATGTAGCAGCCCACACTCTAGATGAGGTGGATTGGAATGGCTATGTGCGGAAGACTATCGATCAAGCAACCAAAGCACTAGCCCTGGGAAGTGCACCAATAGCACGAGATTCTCCTGCTTCTAAGGTAACGGAAAGGAAGAAAGCCTCCTCCAAGGCCTCTTTCATCGGCTACAAAGGAGTCTTAACTGCACTAATTCAGGAGGCAGTAAAGGCAGCACAAGAGTCGAAGGAGGGAGAAGGAGAAACGCCGGAGAAGTCGCCCCCTCGACAGGACAAGGACAGGTCCACCGACAGAACAGAGACAGAAGAAGAAGGGGAAGGATCAACTAGTAAGAGGGCAATTAGAACAACGAAGAAAAAGGCGGCACAGGGGAAGAAAAAGGGTGATGAAGGCAGGAAGAAAGAAAGGGAGGACTTGGCAAGGGCAAAGAAGGAGTCCCTGAAAGAAGCAAAAGAGAGAGAAAGGATGAAAAAGTAGGAGGAGCAGAGGGAAAGAGAGGAGTTGCAGAAAGCCAAGGAGGCATCCAAACAAGAAGCTGAAGCTGAGAAAAGGAGGGAAAAAGAACAAAAAGAGAAAAAGCAGGAGGAGCAGAAGAAAAGGCAGGAGGAAAGGAAGAGGAAAGCGGAGGAAAAAGAGGAGGAGCTGCGAAGGAAAGAGGAGGAGGACCTGGCGGAGGCCACACGACGGTCCATCGAACAGCAGTGCCGAGCAGACGAGCTAAGGAACCTAAGCCCATGCAGAGAGGAGGGGCCTAGATCCAACACACAAGCGCTAGAATTCGTGCCACCCCCAGTCTCCGAAGGCAAAGGCAAGTCCCCGCTTCACCCAATCCCTACCCTCCTGGTACCTCCCACAGAACTCACCACCGTCACCCCTAGCATTCCCACTAGCGCTGATGTGTCGAATTTCATGGCGTGGATGCAATATTTTATCAACAAAGAAATGGGCCAGGGGCGGAGCACATAAACTATGGCCACAAGACAGAAAAGGCCAGCCGCAGATACAGAGTCCAGGCAGGAACCCAAGAAGCAAAAGGTTGAAGCCTCCACCTCGCCTATTCACGCAATGATGATGCTACCGACTTATGATGAATACGTCGCTGAGCTGCTCTCCCAGTTGGAGAGAGCGAAGAAAGAACGCAAAACAGCTGTGGCGGAGTTGGCAACCAAGAAGGAAACCACGGTCGCCTTCCAGTTGGACAAGACAAGAATGGTAGCCTTGCAGCAGCGCGAAATTGCAGAGCTGAAACAGGAACTGAAGGCTAGGGATGAGAGGGAGGAACATTGGAGGCAGTTACTCGAGAATGAGATGCAAGAGTTGGTAAACATGCAAAGAGGGCACAAGCTTCTCATAGGGCAGTACGAGGAGCTTGCTGCAAAAGCTGCTAAGGTGGATGCACTCAGGGACGAGCTGAATGCTAGGGACGAAGAAAGGCAACGAGGCATGGAGGAGCAGGAGGAGGAGCTCAAGCGCCTAACAGATCGGCTGACCTATGAACGACAAGAACAAGAGAGGCTGGTCAGGGAACTAGAGGATTATGGATAGAAAATCATGATGTTGACCTTGAGACAAGGGGAAGGCCTGGAAGTGATGAACAAGAGGGCAGAGGAGTGGGCCGCGCATAACGAGAGGAAGGTGAAGACACTGGCGTGCTGCCTTGCTTTAACAAAAAAAGAGAAAACCATTGCAGAGAGCAAGGCAGAGGCAGTGCAAGTGGCCTTCAGCGCTCAACAGAAGATCTTCCTCGACACCATCTTGGACGCCACCCACACAACACAAGGAGAGTCGCTGAAAGCAGTATAGAGGAAGCTTGGCATGGCGAGAAGAGCTCTACATGCTGGACTGCAGATGCCACCACTGCCGGCGAAGGTGAGGCTGAGTCTGGAAGAACAGTGGAAATATCTGACGAGAGCCGGCCTGACCCCCCAGGAAATAGATACCCTTGGGTTCTAGGAAGAAGCAGAACTCGCAGAACGGCAGGGGGAAGAAGCCGAGCTGGAAATCAATGTGAATCACTTCAGGGAAGATGTGGTCCCGCAACCCCCCTCGCCACAGGCCCAAGATCCACCACAAGCAGACCCAGCTGCTGCAGAAAGAAAAGCCATCTCTAAAGAAAGGCGAAAAAAGCTGGTGGAGGAGGCCAGACAGAAGCTGAGAGCCAAACCAGCCGTGCTACCATCCACGCCTCTCCCTCCGTGCCCAGATGATCTCCCGGCGGGATTCCATACAGAACTGGTGGTGTGGGAGGTGCAGGAACTAGCAAAGGAGCCATTCTCCTTCAATTTCCTCCTACCCAACAGTCTGCGGAGGGTTCTGCCCCTCAAAATGATGGATGAGGTGATCGCAGTCGGTGGCCGGCTGGGGAAAAGATGGCTGGAAGAGCGGGAAAAGACCCCAACCTCTTGGGGCACCAAACCGGACGACTACTGGCACGATAAAGTTTTTGAAATCCCCTACACTGTACAAAACTATAGGGACCAACCCCTGTGGAGAAGACGAGTATGCGACATAAGCATGCTCGCCTGGATGGCTTTTTGTAATATCCTGCCATTCGAGCGGAACGACCCTACTTATATGGCGTACCCTCAAAGGGTAGGCGTAGATTTTGATGCCACCCTCCACGGGCGCTATGACTTCCCCGTCATTATAACTCCACTGTAGCATCCTTCGACAATGCCCTTCTTTTTACCGCAAAAAGCCTAGACGAATTCATGATGCGCTTCCTTGCGGATTTTTCCTCATGCCCTGACCCCGCTTTCATAACCACCTGTAACTATCTTAGGCTACTTAGGCTACTCCTTAAGCAGGACTCGACTCCACAAGAGCGTGGCCTGCCTCTCCTATTCTTCAACCCTAATGCTATAGATAATTGTGCCATGGCTCGTCTCATGATGAGGGCTACCCTCCTCCCTTCTTTTTGTCTAGCCCTCCTAGAGGACATGAACGACAGCCAGTTCACTAGATGCAACCACCCCTTCCTCTCCACTACCTCCCTACATGTCCGCATGAATCTAAAGAATTACATGCAGAGTCGCCAATTTTTGAGCAAGTCTCTCCGCCCACCTTCTCCCCCTCATTCCGACTAAGATACTTGGGCCTATGTCTCATCTCCCAAAAAAAAAAAAAACTAGGGATCTCCCTAGCCCCCTCCCCCACTTCACGCCTAGGGCACATCAAGGGCAGGACTTTCAGACTTGTCACCCTAAGGCTTGCACCGCACCACCAACAAAGCACAAGCTGGGTCCTCAAGTGTGGGAAATTACCAAGGGCTTGCACAAGGTTAGACCCATCTCCCAGTTTCACGGCCACGAGCACAACACGCTACACGATAAGCAGTACACCCCTTAGGGAGGGCACAATTTTTTTTGCAGGATATATCGACTCTCAGGGGCTGGCTACCCGCGGAAGATCGTCACCCCTGGCACCCCTCAACGACCCAAAGCGTGCTGACCTCTAGCCACCCGCCTGATGCTGAAGGCCACTATGATCGAACCAGCTCGAGGTGAGTCCACCATTGGCATAGATCTTGGACATGTATCGTCCAACGACCTATGCCCTATGCCTCAAGACCCACAGATAGCTTATTGATTCCACCGGCCCGAAGACCTTCGGATCCAAGGCACAAATCTTCAATCAAAGCCACAGGGTTTAAGCCAGACCGAGTTCAAGGGGTTTTTACCAGAATAAATTCCCCCACACCATCATTGCATTGCTTCCAACGCTTCTCCTACTCACAAGACGACCGGCTACAACCGTGTGACAGATGCCGAGTGTCTCCATAGAGCTTACCATACGCCGGACTCGCTCCGGGTCATCATCCCTAACCACCCACCTACCTACTCCGCCTACCAGTCGACCCAACGTGCCCCTTGTCCCACCGCAGTGCCATGGGACTGGCACTTGGCTAGGAGGGGGGTAATGTTACCGTGTGTGTCCGACCACGTTACCGCAGCATAGAGGAGCAGAAACTGGGAAGAAGGAAAAAGAGCAAAAAATGCGCAAGAGCAAAAAAGGCGCATTGACTGGCAACCAATCCCTGAAAAATTCAAATATTCGGACACGACCCTCAAAAGGCTTCGGTGTGGGGCCACAGCAATAAAAGAGGAAAAGGCGCACCATCAAAATAGGGGAGCGCCCCCAAATCTGTGTAAAAGAGTGCCAGGCTCACTCCTGTGCAAAGTGTATGCATTAGTAGGAATAGGGTAAATTAGAATGGTGGGAAATGGGAAAGAGGGCCTAGGCTACGGCCGGCCATGTAAAAGAGGAAAAGGAGATGACCACCCGGAAGGGATTTAGGGTTTTGTATATAAAGTTGAAAAAATGAATGAGAAGCTCATTCTTGTGTGTGGCAAAAAGTAGCTCTCCTCTTCTTCTTCTTCTTCTTCTTCTTGCTTGCTTGAGCTTGTGCTTGAGAGAGGGAGTGTGAGAGTGTGAGGGAGTGAGTGTGTGAGGGTGAGGGACCGAGGAGGAGAAACTCTCTATCTTCTCCTCTCTTGTTCTCTTCTCTTCTCTTCTTTTGTCTTGCTCGCGGCAATGGAGCTTGGAGCGTGGAGCTTGAGGATGGAGCTTGCTTGAAGCTTGCACTTGGATCGTGGAGCTATCGGAGTGCGCGGGAGAGGAGGTAACTCGATTGGCATGGAGGTAAGCTCACTACACCCATAGATATGGATGGCACGTCGGCTATGTGAGAGGTAGCCATTAGTGCTCAGCTTGGAACGCTTGAAACAATAAGCGGTCCGTGGGTCTTGGCGGTTGAGTGAAAGCTCCCACACCTTGATTCGCATCTTACAGGCCCCCCGCGAGGAAAACATGGAGAACCAAGGACAGCTAGCTTGCAAGGACGCTCTCCGCAGTCGACAGGACATGCAGCACATGCCCCTCCGCCGGTGCGCTACGTGCCCACCCTGAAACGGTATGCAAAGAAACGAGGGCCTAAGCGACACCGTCTCGGATGTAGGCCGAAGAATCCCCAAGCCAGGGAAGCAAAAGCTCAAAGCAGCATACAAGAAGTGGCAATACCAGTTGCGCAAACACCCAACGGATGCTCAGGCACCAGGTGCTCAAAGGCAGAAAGGGCAGCTCGAGATAGGGAAGAATTCAATGATTTGTTCAAAAGAATTTTGGAAACGGTGGCGGCCAGGGATTACACCATTCATGTCCCGACCAACATGTTCCCTACGCAACCCCACGGGAGCGCCACACCAGCAGAGCCCCAATTGCGCGACCACCCAGACTTGCCCTGCCTCGTACAAATAGAATGGCCCCATGTTATATAAAGTCTTATTAAAAGCTACCTGGCCAGGACTCTTTGTCTTCAAATGGTTAAGTGTTGACATGTTCCCCAATTCTACGAACTTTTCATATCTGCGTTTAATGTATTTGACGTCTTTAGCAAAAGAAAAAGCTAATCAAGCACAGGTGATAAATATCTAAGTCAACACCATAGAATTCAGATAAGTGATGTCTCCTTGCGTTGCACTGGTTTATTATAGTTGCGGCATATGCCATGCATGTACTCTCATGAAGTGACGAGTGGATGCAGGAGGATACAAGTCCTTGTGCGAAAGTGGTCAATGCTCGATCACCGCACGACCATCGACCCCACAAAGAGCCGTGGCAAAGCCACGCTACCGACAGCAAAAAATCACCCTTGCAGACAGCCCACATCACATGGCCCAAAGCATATTCATGGGCTACACTCTCTTTCTGGGTCAAGCTCTATAGTTGGCTCACGGCAGTCATTACCTCAATTGTACCAACATCGCGTGTGTCGCAAGGAGGTTTGCAATATCTCAAGCGTATCTCCCCATCTCAATAACTGCTTCTCTAACAACGAGGCTAGGGCACAATCATCACTGTAATATCCATTTCTTGAGCCTTCGAAGATTGACATTTTCCAACCCATTGAAAGGTTGCTAGCCTCAACATATTGTAATGGTTGTACTCAGGCAAGTCCCAAAAAAAAAAAAGAAGAGAGAGAGAACAAAACGAAAGAAAGAAAGAAAGAAAAAAGCACAAGAAAAATAAACAAAAAGAAAGAAAGAAAGAAAATAAAAAAAGCACCCACGATCACAGCACAGCACCTAGGGGTTCTCAAATTAGGTACGTCCAGTGACCTTGGTCGACTGGCTCCGTCCCTAGTCCCCTCGCGCTTTAGCATCACCCACAATTGTTCAGGGCACATCAAGGGTAGGACATACCTAGGGAGCTTGTCTCGCCTATGGTTAGACTTGTCACCCTGACCCACTTGCACAATTCTCTCTTGCACTCTGCCTTAGTACCATTGCAATCAGTGGTGGTAAGCACCACACAATTGGCCATGAAAAGTACACCGTCCTCATCAAGCAAGTCCAATAGCTTCCAGTTACCAAAAGTGTGGTATCCTTGTATTCAATTATGCTACGTCGTGTAGTCACAATGCAAAGGATGTCTCATATACCTTCACATATACTTCTTCTCAACATGGACAACTTTGCTTCATCCACACATTGTTACGAGAAACTAGCCCACAGTCTTCTAACTACATAATATCTAAGTATGCACGAGCACTCACATAATATCTGCACCAAAGTATATACACAGTTTGGGTCCTCAAGTGCAGGACAATACTCCAGGCTTGCTTAGAGTTCAACCTGTCTCCCAAACTAATCAAAATATGTCTTGTGCACGATAAGAATACTAGCATTACCCCTTAAGGAGAGACCACATGAGAGGTTTTCCAATTGCAGGTATTGAAGACTCCAACGACGGTGTTGTTCGCTCTTCATCAACACTCAACTCTGAATTCCTATCCTTATCACCCTGTAAGCCTGCCAAGAATCGTCACGTGCAGTATCCCCAACAAACCTACACTTGTGCTGGCCATCAAGGCAATCCCCAACACAGAACAGCCCTACCACCAACTCCAACAACCCTTCCACCTGCCACCTTGGCCACCAACAGGCCCCCAGGACCTTCTTTCACACCACCACCAACACTCCTCCACGGAAACCACAGGCATCCTTGTCACCCACATCTTCGGTGCATGCTACAGCCTGCTACCTACGCCGGTGAGTGCCATGGGACTGGCACTCGTCTAGGAGGGGGGTAATGTTAACCCTCAAACGAACGAAGGTAGAAAATCCGAAAAAGCTAAAGCAGAAGACAAAGACAAAGGCCAAGGAAAAGAGAAACGGAAGACAAAGATGCACAAGGAGAAGAGTCCTAAATAAGGGAGAAAGGCGCACAAGGAAAAGCGCAAGTCAAAACTTTTGTAAAAGAGCGCAAGCGCATCATGGTTTAATTCAAGGAGCGCTCTCACCCGTGCAATTTGTAAATGTAGACGGGCGGTGGAAAGGAAGTTAGGAAGATAGAAGGACAATGGGAAAAAGGGCCTAGGCTATGGCTGGCTATGTAAAAAAGGGGAAAAGGGGATGACCGCCCAAAAGGGATTTAGGGTTTTGTATATAAAGTTGAAAAGTGAATGAGAAGCTCATTCTTGTGTGTGGCCAAAAGTAGCTCTCTTCTTCTTCTTCTTCTTCTTCTTCTTGCTTGCTTGAGCTTGTGCTTGAGAGAGGGAGTGTGAGAGTGTGAGGGAGTGAGTGTGTGAGGGTGAGGGACCGAGGAGGAGAAGCTCTCCATCTTCTCCTCTCTTATTCTCATCTCTTCTCTTCTCTTGTCTTGCTTGCTGCAATGGAGCTTGGAGCGTGGAGCTTGGGGATGGAGCTTGCTTGAAGCTTGCACTTGGATCGTTGAGCTACCAAAGTGCGCGGGAGAGGAGGTAACTCGAATGGCATGGAGGTAAGCTCACTACACCCGTAGGTATGGATGGTGCATCAGTTATGTGAGAGGTAGTCACTAGTGCTCAGCTTGGAACGCTTGAAACAATAAGCGGTCTGTGGGTCTTGGCGGTTGAGCGAAAGCTCCCACAGTAAACTATCTGTGAACAATCTTGGATTGAAGTAAATCAGCCCACAAATCAATGCCAAGTCAAATGCCAAGTGCCGGGGGCTCTCATGAAGCCATTTTGAAGTGCCAAAGAGTGCCAACAAGGAGAGGAGCTGAAGGAAGAGGATCACAAGCTGCTTTCAAGTGCCAAAAATTGGCACAAACTGTAGGGAGGGGGCTGATCACGTTTTTTATGAAGGGGGGGCTCAATGGAGCCACAAGGGGGCTCAAGGAAGCCAATAGAAGCCTCCAAACCAAGCCTCAACAAGCCAAGTTCAAGGGGGGAAGTTTCAAGCTTCCCCCCTTGAACTTGGCTGCCTCCAAACCAAGCCTCAACAAGCCAAGTTCAAGGGGGAAAGCTCATCAATGGCTGCCCCAACTTGTAAACCCTGTTGTACCTATGTGGACTGAAATGAATGAGAGAGAATAAGATCTCATACCTCGTGTAGATGCCGGGAAGAGCTCGCGAAGGAGTGGCTATGATACCAGTTGAAAGGGATGCAGAAGACGCGAAAGAGAAGAGCACACACAATGTAGGTGTTGTCAACAATGTTATGACAGCCTTATTGCACTTTCATATATATATAAATAAAGAATATGGACAGTCACTGTACACGGGCAAGCCCAAGGGCCTTTTACCCTAACATGAACGAGAGTCGTGAACCATATTAGTCATTAATGGTCCAAAAATACTAGATTTTTGGACAAAACTAACATATTTTTGATATTTTGGATATTATTTATTATAAATATATTAAAAGCTATGAAAACTTCTAGAACAAGGTGTCATGTAAAATAAATAAGTGGCCTCTTCATCTAGTTTTGGAGATTTAATGCAAAAATACATTGGAGTTTTGTGGGTCTTTGCCCATAATAAAAGAAAATCTTGGAATTACGAGCAATATCATTTGGCAATTGCATCTCAAGGTCTCTTATATACCAAGGATTAACGTTCGTGATTACCCATCAGAGATTTCATTTGATCAACATAAAAAACAGAAATATTAAATCTATTAGGGACACATTACCTTGTACTTGCTTAGGTTCATCTTGTATAGACCCAAGTTGCCCCTTGGAATTCGCAGTTAAGAATTCCTCAAAGAAATTATTTGTAGAAATGAAATAAAATCTTATTTTACGCATGCAACTTCTATTGCCTATTCATGGAATAAAGGCTTACTAGTTGTTTTTATTTAAGAAAAATAGTACTTGAGGATCCATGACGGGTGCGTGGTTGATGGTATTTGCAGCTTCATTTGTAATTCACGTACTTGCCATTCTGTTTGTAGTAATTGTTCGTAACATTATTGGCACCACCTGCCTCTGCGACCTTCGTAGCTTTCTTCTTCGAGGCCATGGTCTTTAATTGTGAGATCGAAAAAAGGGAAATTTGGGGAAGGAGGTTAGGGGTAATTAGATTTACGAAATTTTGATTGACCAGGGGGGGAGTGATCACCAAGAATTTCGAGAAATCAAGAAGAGTATTGATTCCATAGGGGGGAATAGGATAAAAGGGATGGAGGAATTGAATTTGAGAGCTTGCGGAGTATCCTCCTTGTCTTCTTGACGAGGAATTCCTATCCTCACTCTTCTCTTGCCCCACTCCCTCTTACTCTATACTCCTAAGAAGGGCCTCTTCTCTCTTGCTCTAACTGCTCTCAATGGTTCCCCATGCCTCTTATTTATAGCTAAATTAGAGAAGAACAGTTGTGGCTAAGAAGAAGAGCTCTTTATGGAGGGAATCTTGGAGAAATCAACAATTCGAAGCTTCCAAGATGCAATATGATACTCACTCCTTCTCCATGTTTGGAGTGTTGTTTGTTGCGCGTAAATTGCGTTCGCGACACGTGTGATTTCACCAATCCCCATGTAATCTCACAAGTTGCTAATGTGGCATCTCTATACTCTACCTCAGTACAAGAGAGTGCAATTGTTGGTTGCTTCTTGCTACTCTAACTAATCATATCGATGCCAAGGTTGAAGGCATATCCACTAGTAGATGTTTTGTCATATGGATAACCTACCTAATCTACATTTGTATATCCCATGAGCTTAAAGTCTTATCATACTCATAAAAGAGTCCGTAGTCTACTATAGCATTGACATAATGCATATTTCTTCTCACTACATCCAAGTGAGGTTTTCTAGGCTTCTACATGAACTAACTAATAAGTCCAACTAAGTAACTAAGATTAGGCCTAGTAACAGTAAGGTAGATGAGACTTTCTAGCATCTACTTGTACATAGTAATATCTAAAATTTCAGCTCCAATGTTAACATCTAGCTTAGTATTTTGATCCAATGGAGAATCCAAAGGTTTGTAGTCTATCATACCATATTTTTTAGCATCTCAAGTGCATATTATCTTTGCATTAGCCAAAGTCCATGAGCTGAATTCACAACCATAATGCTTAAAAAGAACTTCATCTCTCCCAAATCTTTCATATCAAACTTAGTTTTTAGAATGGCCATAACATCCTGTATCTTGGTGTTATCACCCCCTATAATGACTAGATCATCTACATAGATGACTAGTACCACAAGACCTGCATTTGCTTTCTTAGTAAAGTGACTATGATAAGCCTTTCCAACTACAAATCTGAAGCTTTGTAAGTAAGTACTAATCCATGCATGTCAAGCTCTTGGAGCCTATTTCAACCCATGAAGTGCCTTTTGAGGCTATGATCAACTATTGGGAGACAAATAGTGATGTGGTTATAGGATTGCCGTTGAGGCATCAAACATCACCCTCATCAGAGGGAGCTATGTACACAGCACAAGGGTTATGTGAAAACTATAGATGCGCTGGAATTCTCTATGCCCAACTATGATCATTTTTCACATGGAATTTGGTAGCAAGGAATCGACACCACAAGAAATGCTTATTGCTCATTCTTACCCAAATGAAATGCTTGTTGTTGCTTTAAGCATTCTAAATAATTCTAAGAAAGGGAAATTTAGAAATCAATCTCAAATTGTTGTCATATGTTTGATGGGGCTTGACATGGTGCCCACTAAGTCGAAGGTGATTAATGAACCTTGCAAGTGGAGCATGTGAAAGAATTCTGACACAAATGTCTTGTTGGAAAGACAATTTTCTCAAATAAGCATGATAAAAAAGATACTCGACAATCTATTGCATGATAGTACATAGATTAAAGCTTCCCCTACTTGCATATTAGGAAATATTGATGCTACTAGAAAACTCATAGACTATGTTACACATGGGTTGACTTGCCATCATAGAGAGGCTACGGTCATGAAGGTCAAGGTTTTATGGGTCAAAGTTGTCATCATGAGACCCACAAAAGTACATAGCAGCATGCAAAGATTCCCATAGAAAGTGAAAGAAAGCTTGGTAATCTCATGCCCTCGTTTGCAAAAACACAACGCATGAATGTGCATGAGATGTGCACTAACCAATTGCATTTCTATCTAGATACTTGCCTTTCTATCTCTCTCTCAACAATTGAAAGTCATTGGCACAATTCAACTCTCTCTCTCTCTCTCTCTCTCTCTCTCTCTCTCTCTCTCTCTCTCTCTCTCTCTCTCTCTCTCTCTCTCTCTCTCTCTCTCTCTCTCTCTCTCTCTCTCTCTCTCTCTCTCTCTCTCTCTCTCTCTCTCTCTCTCTCTCTCTCTCTCTCTCTCTCTCTCTCTCTCTCTCTCTCTCTCTCTCATTTACCAATTGAAACATAATGTATGTCTCTATCTCTCACCAATCAAGATTTAGATTCAAGGCATGTCTCTATCTATCACCAATTCCTATTCTCATTCAAGCTTGATTTTAAAATGTACACATGCATGTGGAATATTGTAGCCTAATGTTGGCATGTCCATTGATAGATGAAGCCCGTTGAGTTGATTGTACAGATGATCAAGCAACATGGAGAGGCTGATGTAGGTGAGTTTCTTCTCACCAGTCTCTCACCAATACCCTCTACCTTGTTTTGTCGCTAATTACTATGCAAAACTTCCATTAAAGCAAACAATGATAGTGCATGGCAGTACACAAATTAAAGCTTCCCCTACTGACATGATTCTCTCTCTCTCTCTCTCTCTCTCTCTCTCTCTCTCTCTCTCTCTCTCTCTCTCTCTCTCTCTCTCTCTCTCTCTCTCTCTCTCTCTCTCTCTCTCTCTCTCTCTCTCTCTCTCTCTCTCTCTCTCTCTCTCTCTCTCTCTCTCTCTCTTTGTGGTTCACCAATTGAAATGTAATCTATGTCTCTATCTCTCACCAACCATGGTTAAATCTCTATCTATCACGAACTGAGATTCAAATTCAAATTCATGCTTCATTTTTAAATGTACATATTCTTGTATAATAATGTAGAATGATATTGGTATGTTCATTTATAGATCAAGGATGTTGAATTGATGGTACAAATGATTAAGCAACATAAAGAAGCTGATGTAGGTGAGTTTGTTCTCACCAATACCCTCTGCCTTCTTGTTTTGTTGCTAATTACTATGCAAAGCTTCCATTAAAGCAAACAATGATAGTGTATGTAAATAGAAATGGTTGATAGCTGTGTAGACAGAGACATACTAGTAGCAACAAAATGTGTGGACAGAGACATACTAGTAGCAACAAAATTACACCTAATACCTGATAGAAAATTCATAGAGTAATACCAAAAAGTGTTGCTATACAAGCATTGAAATCTTCAAAAAGGTTCGCAATTAGTCTAGTGTAGGATAGCATAATAGATACAAAAAAAAGAGACTATAGGATAGTGAATGCAAGCTATATGTACTACTATGGTTGCAATCAAGGAAGCCGCATATCATGTGATGAGCTATTGCTAACATGTTGTGTCTGAACCCATCAAAGCTTCTCTAGATGTGCCCTTCATGCCATTTGGTGGTGAGGGCCATGAACATACAATTACACAAGGTGATCATCAGAACCTCTTGCACTCTCCCATAAGACTACCCAAAGTCATGTGTTAGTTGCTAGTTCTTTAGCTTCCCATGCCCTTCTTGCAAGCATTGCATGTCATTCTACCCCCCTTTTTTGTTTGTGTAGTTTTGCTATACTGCCAAATTCTCTTTATTGTTGTGCGCTCTCTCTCAAGCCTTTTCTCCTCCTTGGTCTTGGCAATTTTTTCTTTCTTGGCATTTTTTATTCCCAAGCTCTCAATGTATTGGTCTCATGTTAGAATAAGACTATTGGTATAGCCCACAAATGCCTCCCTAAGCCCATCATAGACTAAAACCTCTATCAAAGACAAGTGCAATATGTCTAGGACCCTTGTGGCATCATTAGAAGGACCTAGGATTACTAGTTGCATAGGCTCAACATGACTAGGCAATGCTTCATTGGTCCCTAATGATATGAAGACATATATGGCCTCATCTTGCAAGCTCTTCCATTGGTGTAGTGGGAACTTGTGATGCAAGTTTTTCCATAACCACTTCATCACTTCTAATGACATTCATGTGTTGGGATGGGATCCCATTGAATTGTAGAGTAGTTGGATTAAGTGGCCATAACCCGGTGGCCCTAAAACCAAATGTGATGTTGCTTTTGGTACATGAAAATTGGAATGCCTTGGTACAAAATAGTTTCAGTAATGTGTACAATGCTCGTGTAAATAAATGCAAAGTGTACTTGAATCATAACACTGATACATGAAATAAATACATGATCGCATAATGAAAGCAATCGGTACAATCATGGCAAGATACTACTACTACATAGAAAATGTCTACACAAATCATGTGACCAAAAAAGAAGAGTATGTGAGCTCCAGGGATCCAAGGGCAAGCTATAGATCCTCGCCATTCGAAACCTCGTCACATCGCAAAGGAGCATCAAACGGACTCTGCAAATAAAGAAATAACTATACATCAGTCCACCATACAATAATGCATTTTAATTAAACTTAGTAACTAGGGATAAGAAAGATGAGTGACTTACAAGGCCACCGCATCCATACAATCGGTTGATCAATGTAGTGAGACCGTGTCTCTCTGCATATCGAGTCTCTAGACAGGTGGGATCGCGGTTTGTAATGGAGTGCTGCAAAGAAAAAAAATACAACTATTAGAAACACGATTATCAGTACAAGGGATATTGCAAAAAAATAAGCAAGCAAAACCAAAAAAAAACTTACGAAGTCCTTCAGATATGTCCTGTGGCTGCCACTCCCAAGATGATGGACCACTCCTGCCTCTAGTCGTGCCCTCGCTGCCTTGCATTGCTGTCTCTAACGCCCTAGAGAATCTGTAGCCTCCTCCGTGAGTCGGTGCCAGTTGTCTGCGTCTAGCCACTCGGGCTTTGAGGCCCCACTCTTAAGTGCTTTGCGTACGTCCGATCGTCTGTGTGACATGTACGCACGTATGCACTCCATCATCCGGCCCATGGAAAACCTATCTGCTACGGTTGGTACCAGAAACTTCTCATGCGAGGATGCTACTATGTAGTCCTTGTTCCCCTCTAGTATGTTCTTCCAGTGATCCAAGACGTTGTGCTGAAAAACTTGTTGGCACAACTCTCTCATACGAGCCATCACCCTCCTCCCCTCATCATTCATGATGATGGCTTCTATTCTATCATCTACAAAATATCCATACCCTTCTGAGATATGCCTAAGATGTGTCCTCTCCCACCTGCGACCATGCTGCTGGGCATATCCAGGAGACCCTTGTACATCTGGTGTACCTATGGGGGTAGTATCTCTCGAAGTAGCACCCACAGGGGTGCCACCTGCGGATGGTTGAGCAAAAGCTGGAGTGACTGGAGTAGACATCCCCATAGGTGTGACAAATCCCATAGGTGACACAACTCCAACAGAACAACGAGACGGGGACATTGCATTGGTACCTCCACAACAACCACATGAGCCACCCTCTCTCGAACTTGCACGAGAGCAAGGAGTAGCACTTGTATCCCGAGGCAACCGCGGGCTCACTGCATCCATGTCTCTGTAGCATCCCCTAGAACCACTCCCTCCATCCGGCCCAAGTCTAGAGCGTCTACCTCGTCTACTAGAAACTGAAGCATCAAAGTGCACTGAAGTAGATTTAACAGAACGGCCTGATGGTGTCTGAGACAGCTCTTGGTTCGCCATATCTCTGAATTGAGCTATCTGATGTGGAGACATACGTGTGAAGATCTCCTATACTCCTTGTGGCTCATTCCTCAACTCATCGTGCTGATCTAAATATCCACAAAAGTCACCTACACATACAAAAATTGATGTTAGCATAATCAATATAAATCATACAAAGCATAATAATATAAATCTTTAAAAAATGATCTTACTTAAAATACATATATTATGTACCCTTATAAGCAATTCGTCAACGAATTGAGTAGGTGGATGCTCCAAATATGAAGTGCCCTATGGTTCCATGTCAATCTCCTGACACAACTTCGCATACACTGGAAGGTCGATAGACATGTCACCACAAAAGGATGAGTCCACCTCGTTCTCAAAGAATTCTTGGACTCTTGTATTTCTATCATTGCTACTCGATTCTGGCTCCTCTACATGCTCCAAGCTTTCGGTGGCCTCCACCCCTTGCAATATCGACCCCTCCATTTGCATATTGTCCTCATCTATTCTTGGAACATCGCTTTAATCATATACTCTCGCACTTCGGGGAGCTGAAGCTATAACGTACCACCATCGAGGTTGTCAGGGGTTTGGATAGAAAATCACATGTTCAAAATCACGTACAAGAGAGATTCAACTATTGTGACATGTACCATGTCGTAATACAATTAAAAAAAACATGAGTTCATGCACTTGTTCACAATGGGCTGGCAACACAAACGTGTCGCACAAATCCGTCCATCTTTTTTCGGAATCTATTTTGAGAAATCCAAATGGACCTTGTCGAACTGTTGCTCCAGCTCCTTCAAGTACCACTTTGAACCATTGTACATCGAATAGGATCATGGAGAAGCTACGGTAATCCACCGTGATAATACTTTGCAAGTTCCCAAAATACTCCATCTCATCTATAACCATGTTTGGATCCGTTGCTCATCGTCGGCTCTCTTGCTCGAACTTTGCCATGATACCACAATCTGTTGTAGAGCGCATTTTGTCAATATGCTCCACGCGAAAATGCCATCCACGTGACCACACCGCACTATATATTTTGTACTGTACATTGAAACACTCAATTAGTTGTCGCATATAAAATATAGATACGACAAACCCTAAACACATCATCATCTTTGAACTACATCCCCTCGAGAATTCCCACTCCTTGGTTGAGACCTCCACCCCTTCGCGAGATGCTGCGGTCAAAGCTCCATGCAACCATTGTATTGACATAAACCGCAGCATCTCCTACATGCTCTCGAGATATTGAATCGGTCGATGGCGCGTACTACATCAAAATTTAGATCGCGCTTCCTCCCGATCTTTCTTAGCTTGCTGGTACCTAGCGAGCCATGTCTCCATGGAGGCATGGTGCAACATACAAAAGCGATTCACTTTCTCCTCTATTGCAGCATCCATTCTTTTTTCTACCCATTTTCAACCACCACATCTCCGGTCAGTCTATCATCGCCCTTCAGCGACCATAGCATACTATTGTCTGAACCCATCGTTAGTAGCCATTGTGAAATATGCACTAACACCTCAGACACCAACCAACCTTCAACCATGCTACCTTCTAGCCGAGCTCATTGTCTCACAAAGCCTTTCAGGGTTTTCATGAAGCACTCTAAGAAGAACATCCATCACGTATGGACAGGTCCAGCAATCTCCACTTCATTTACAAGATGCACAACAAGGTGGATTTGTATCGTGGGCATGCTGGTAGGCAGGTATTTCTCAAAGAGACATAGTGTCTCTACTACTCCCCGCCTTGCGGATTCAATAGAGGATGTCTTAATCTCCTTCTGTGAGATCCATTGCACTAAAGTTGACAACCTATAAATCACCCCGCGTATTTCTGGAGTAAGGCATCTTGCGATCACGATTAGTAGTACAAACTGCCACAAATGAGATAGCATTATGAACAACAACTACACTCCAAATAGCAAAATACGTAGGCCACTTATAATCCATTCGTAGTACAAACCTAACATATCTTATGCTAATCATGGGATTTTAGCCCTGATAATTAGTTGTCTTTAGAAAACGCGGACCTAAGAGAACGCATCATGCCCGTTGGAGTGCGGATAGACTTAACTATTTGCTTCACAATGCACTCTTCTTTAGTGGACAAAACCCAAGGAGCGCGAGGTAGGTGCAAGTGACTATCAGCACTCGACTATGGCCAAAGCACCTTCATCTTGCCTACCTCCTTCAAATCCATCCATGCCCCTATAGTGTCTCTCTTTCCTGTGATGTGGTCCCATAGTAAGATGCCCATGTTCTTGAAAATATGCATGGGATCCAATAAGTGGTTGATTTGTAAGTATGTAAAAAACTGAGAACCGTCGCATTCCATTTGGATGTGACTCCGTGTGGACCATTTTCAGCTCGTACCAGCTTTGAGCATTCATACATGCTGGAGGTCGTCCAAGAAAACCTTCCATGAGTTCATGACCCTCTGGCAAGAAAGTGGCGTGTCCTTGATATACTATCTTTTTCATGGTTTGTGACCTTCGGGAGTCTAACTGTGGCCCACACAATGGACATACATGATAACCTGAGGTAACCAAACCTATCCCAATATCTCTATCCAGTGAATACAAACTTGAACGAGCTATGATAGATATTACCAACGAGAACGGAAGCCTACTTACCCAAGCACTCTCTGAATCCCGGAAAGTCATGCATGGTCCACATGAGAATGGCTTGAATATTGGCGAACCGTCGACCATTGCGCTTGCTCATATCTTACACAGTGACCCCCTCCTCCCACAAAATCTTAAGCTCATCGACTAATGGACAAAGATACACTTCCATAGTTTTGACTTTGTAGCGGCTGGGAACGAGCAAGCTAAGGATGAGATGTCATTTTTTCGTAGAAATTAGTCATGGAGGGATATTGTAGTTGACAATGACTATAGACCACACACTGTAAGAAGTTGATCACAGACCGAATAGGTTCACGCCATCCATAGCAAGAGAATTGCAAGGGACCAAGATGCGTT
Source organism: Lygodium microphyllum (assembly GCF_053477565.2). NCBI lineage: Eukaryota > Viridiplantae > Streptophyta > Polypodiopsida > Schizaeales > Lygodiaceae > Lygodium > Lygodium microphyllum. The sequence continues at coordinate 22,006,281 of NC_141149.1, read as the reverse complement.
GAGATAGATGGACAACTAATGGGCATAAGGCAATACATGTGAACCATGGATGCCATGAGATATAAAAGCATGGGCTGCCTTCAAGAGTACATAGTGAAGATTGGGAAACAAGGGCTTAGCATGCATGACAGAGAGAACTGATTGGTTTAATCAAGATGAAACATTCAGAATATACATTGAACTATGGTAAGAGAGGGATATCAAGCATGCTTATTGTGGACTATGGTAGAGAGGGAGGGCAGAAGGAGTTTGGACAGAAGTGTGGTGGTACACTTTCTGTTGTGACCCTTCTCCTGAGTCCTTTCATTGGGCAGTGCTTGGTTTTGATCCATGGCAAGTTGTATGACAATCCATACTCGATTGGGTGGGTTGGAAGTGGGATCTAGGTGAATGTGCCTTATTCATTGGTTTACTCCAAGCAGTAGTGAAGCAATAGGCTTGAAGAATATGTAGCGAAGCATAGGTAGTGGACTCTAGTGGAGATGGAGAGCATGCATACTTGCTATGGACAGAAGGGGCAAGAGGAGATAGTGCTTGATGCTGCTTGAAGAATACATGATGAGGAATACATGGGGAGAGCAAGAGAAGGTAGGACAGTGTTGCGGTGAAGAATACACAGTGAAGATAGATGTTGTAGTGAAATAATATGCTTGAGGAGGAAGAGCAAGAGGAGATTAGATGGATGAAGCTTGAAGAATACACACACACACACACACACACACACACACACACACACACACACACACACACAGAAAGAGAGAGAGATGCTACTTGAAGAGTACACAGTGAAGACACATGTTGCAGTGAGGAATATGCTTGAAGAGGGAGAGCAAGAGGAGATAGGACAGAAGTGTGCTGCTGTCATGACCATTTTGCTATGCCATTTTGTCGGGGAAGGGGTGCTGTTGATCCATGACATCCTTTGTGATTTGCCAAAATCATTTGCGTGGCTTGGAAGTGGGATTCTTGAATTGTAGGTAGATTCTAATTAGAAATAAAGAATCAAGGTATTATTCTTTTGCATTGCATTAGTTGCAAGATAGGGCGGTTGAGTACTTACATGTGGATCTCTTGGGTTTTTGTGGGTAAGAAGCATTTGTGGGTGGTGTGGGGACCAATAAATGGACAAAGAAGTGGAAGAAGAAGAATCGAGCGTGGAGATGAGAAGGGGATCCTCTTTTTAAAAAATCCAAGGTAATGCAGAGTTGGCAATCAGTCTTGGAATAGTGACATGGCTCAAGCCTAGTAAAGGTATAGTTGTATACCAAAAATATAACATTTTATTATGTGGTACACTTGTACCGTTTAAAAAACACCTCTTTTTTTGTATTAACTGAAAGTGTGCTATCATTGGATCCCAACACTCGCAAGATATTAGACAATCACTGGCCCCTCATTCAACTATTGGCCCTTCACCCTACCGTGTAAATATCGTATTTTCCTACTTATCAGTTCAAGCTAGTGCTGTGTATATATGCTGAAGTCTTGCCAACTCCATCTGTCTGATCGGGCGCTCGTGGATGAGTGCGTGGGATAAAACGCGGAGGCGCATACTCGCGGGAAGCGCTCGTAAATTGTGCGAGGGCGGCGCGAAGGTACGTAGCAAGGCGTTTGAGGAAGATGAAGAATATAGAGATCCTGTTTGTAGGAAGCAGCTATGATAACAAACAGTCTACCAGACAAACAGTCTGCCAAACTAGGTTTTGCCGTGCACCTTGCCTTGGCACAATGCAGCAGATCACTCCTTAGCGATCTGAAGAGCCGTTGATCGATTGTATTAGACCAAGCATCTAACAACAGAGGAGAGAGATCCTTCCCCTATGGGTGCGCTCACCGGGTGGATCTCCTACCTGGCAATAAAAGGAGAAGACTTTTGGTCTGTTGAGGGGGCGCTTTATCCCCCCTCATGGTGTGGTGTCGTGCGTGCTTCTGTGCGTTTGCATCATGTTCTTGGTTCTGCTTCGGTGCGTTTGCTTTCATGTTTCTGGTCCTCATGTACTCATGCTTGCTTTCATGTTGCTGGTCCTCATGTTCTTTGGTAATGAGTATGTACTCATTACGGATGACTTCTCGGATGCACGCGATGAACATATCCCGGGGGAGTCGCACTGCGCCGCCCTGGATTTTGTGCGGCAGTTGATTGTCTTAACTTGTGAAATACCAGCAGAGATCTTTATTCAATTAGGGATCGTGGACTAACTCACGAAAGCCTCCAAACCTAACGTCCTGTGCTTTTTGTATATCCCTTCAACTTCTAGAAACAGCTCAGACAAAAAGACGAGAAAGGAATTGAAATCGGGTCAGACGGTACAGGACATGTTTCAGATGTCGTGTGTTCCAATGTTGTTGTGTCGATGTTACTGTATAACATCGACACAGTTACATTTTTAAACCAGTGATTTTATCTTTGTAGCATTCAACACAGTTACGATTCGAATCTGGTGATTTTGAAACCAACTTGCGGTGGAGCTTAAATGTGTTTTTGCAGTTACGTTCAGCTGCAGTTCTTTCAACCATTGCTTACGAAACTGAATTGGGCTGTACATCATCCACTCTGTCATCATGATGCCGGAATTGTTCTGGCTCGAAAGCTCAGTCAGATCTAATCTACATTGGAGAGAACATAACCTTTCCCATGTTACTATGGGGTCCCTTCCCTTCCTCTGTGTGTGAGTGTGCTTGAAAATCAAGCAACACTGTATGAGGGTAAGAGTAGGGCCCAAAAGGTCTGTCTGCTTGTATGCCAGCCTATTGATGTTATATGGGGTTGGAGATGTGTTTATGGTGCTGAGACTCTCTTTTGCTGCTTTACAGCAAGCGTCTCTTTCTTCCTATGAGCGGATGTGTGCTTTCTGTTTTCTGGTTTGTCTTTTCCTGATCCTATGTTCTGGCTAACTCTATATCCCAAGCTGTTTGGTTGATGTTGTCTCCCAAGGAATGCAGTGTGTTCTAGAGTATTGATCCAGAGAGTTTGGTTCCGATGTTTCATCTATGAGTAAATGATCGGGGGACTCTTGATGGTTGCTGTCCTTCGACCATCATGGGTCTCTTGAGGCAAAGCCAAACATTGTGCATTATGCCCTTTCACATCTCCTTGGTTATCCAACTGTAAATCCATTCTTGTGTCCAGAACATCATGATTTTTATACAGAACCTAACTATGCACACCACAGAATTTATACCCATCTCCAGCATCCGCAATATCAGGATTGAAACCAGCAGAGGAGCTTGCACAGCAAGTTTCTCATCAAGACCAACAATCTGGTTCAGACTCACAGTGTTCACCTACCTAATCACCTGCTGTAAACATTATTTATTACACACACATTTAGCTGCATGTTTGTTACTGGAACAGTGGCATGGGAATTTTCCCAGCCAAGATGGATATCTGTTGCAGGTGACAATTTTAAAAATTGTTTGGATGCTTATAAGCAAGCAGTTCTTGTGTGTAGAGACTGTTCCAACAACCTCTGTCGACTTCCATTATAATGGATGCTATGAAATGCATTTTGTCATGGGTGGAAGCTTCTGTTGAAGGTTGGAATCATCCAGACTCCAGGTGGACAAGCTGGATTTCACAATGTTATGTCATTTTGAAATGTTTACTTGTTTTACATGGATGTTGTAACTATTTTTGGTTCTATCTACAGAGTGAACACGTGTAAAACATGGCTTTTCTGGTGGAGGCTATAGCAAAGTACTTCAACGACACAAGTGAGGTAACGTGGATGTGGAAAGGGTCTGCCACTTGAATGCTCCAATCTGATTGATCCTATCCCTGGTTCTAGAGGAAAATAATATACCTACAATAAGTAGGGAGATCTTTACTCTAATCCATATTTTTGATATCAAGTGGCAGAATTTCTTGAGGCTCTTGCAATCACCTCTAAATTACCTTAAGTAATATGGATGGTGTGAAATTCTCATTTAGGGTAAGTGCAAGTAGTGAATGCTATTGTTGAAGGTGGACTTGATGCAGATGGGCTTTGACTTCACAAAGTATGCTTTAAATACACTCTTCCACAGTTCATTGGCAGACAAATTCTCTTTCTAGTTTAATAGGTTGAGTTTGACTAGGAACTGGTTATGAGTCTGATTTTCCAGGAGGTGGGTTGAAATCTGGTTTGTTGTACAAGTCAATTTGTCTCTGTGAAACGGCGTCCCTCAGAAGGTGACAAGGAACTTGCAACCACCTCTAATAGCCTTAACTCTCACAGGGGATCCTGTTACATTCTCTGGCTAGGTGGATGTTCCAATCTTATTGGTTGGTGTTGCCTTCCAAGGAACTCAGTATATTCTATGAGCAAATGATTGGTTTTGGTGCTTCATCTATGGACAAATGATTGGGAGACTCTTTCAATGCTCGCTAAACCTCGACAATGAGGAATGACTTGAGGGAAAACTAAACATTTTGTATCTGCCTTTTGACATCTGCTAAGTTGGGCAACTGTAAACCCATATTTTGCGATCCAGAACATCATGCATGGCCTTTATCAAGAACTTAACCTCACACACCACAGAATTTGTACCCATCTCCAGCATCAGGATTGAGACCAGGAAAACAGCTTGCACAGCGAATATATGATCAAAACCAACAATCTAACTGAGTCAACAGTAATTGCTACCCAATGACCTACTGAAAAAATAAATTCCACACCCACATTAGGCCACAGGTTTGTTACTATAAACCCATATTTTGCATCTAGAACATACTAATTTTATATCAAGAACTTAACCTCAGACACAACATTATTTATTCCCGTGTCCAGCATACCCAATGTCCGGATTGAGACCAGGAAACCACCTTGCACAGTGAGTATCTAATCAAAACCTACAATCTGATTCAGAATCACAGTATCCGCCTACCCAATGACGTACTGAAAATATAAATACTACACACACATATTAGGATGCAGGTTTGTTTCTGATGCAGGTTGGGAATTCTTGCAGCCAAGATGAATATTTATACGCATCTCGAGCATGCACAATGTCAGGATTGAGACCAGGAAACCAGCTTGCACAGTATCTGACTAAAACCTACAATCTGATTCGGAGTCACAGTATTTGCCTACCCAAACAACGGTGGGGGTAAAGGCGCCTCTGCCTAGCCGCCCGTGTATTACTACACTGATAGTACCCGCACGTGCACACTACAGGCGGTGGGTACCTACTATCCCAATCACTTCATTCTTTATTCTTTCAGTGATATTTGAATAAAGGAAAGGCCGGTTACACATTGTGACTATTGCAGTTTCTACATTTGGAGTCTCTCTCTCTCTTGCTCCTGCTCCTTTTACCATAGCTCTTGCTCCCACTCGTGCTTTCACTTTAGGGCTAACCTCCCTTTAACTGGTATCAAAGTCTTCTTTTTCGTGAGCTCGAGCTTGGTCCGGCACATTCTCAACTTCCATTCGAATACCTATAGTAATAATCTCTTTGTTGGCAGCCATAGCCACTCCGTTTGAGCTTCCTATCAGTGGCATTTTTCTTGGGCACTCTTTGAGCCTTCTCGAGCAAGTTGGAGCAGCCTCCCATAGCCCTCACCCTACAGGTGTAACTCACGTTTTTCATCTCCTACAACATATCTTCTTCATTGGGCAGTTATACAAGTACTTACACACTTGTTTTTCATGTTTGGTATTGATCTTTCCACTCTTGGCATTCGATTTGAGCGTTAAGCTTTAGTTTTGGACTGTTATAACAGTCCATGGATTGTCATAAAACAGGGCAGTACCAATCTTTGATGTCTACACTCATTGCCATTGGTTGGATGATGCCCGATTGATGCTTATATATTCGAGGATGCTATGTCATTGCTTGAAGCTGATTTTGGACTGATTTAATCACTTCATTTACTCTGCTTTGGCTGAGGTTTGTTGGCTGGAAATATAGGATAGCACCCTGTTTGATGCTTCTATGGTCAGCTTTGTTGGTCTTATGATGCCCGGTTATGTTGGGGTGATGTCTATATACATGGGAATGCTATATCTGTGTTATGGGTTGGATTTGGAGCTCATTTTGGTACTGAAATAGCTTGGTTTGACAGTGTATTCACTGTTGTATACAGTAGGGCTCTTTTAATAGGGATTTTATATACCTATTACTCTTGGCTATGATTCAGGTGTTCGATATGCACTACTAATGTATACCATTGATGCTAATACACTGGTATATCATATGCCCATGATTTGAGGTGGCTTTGAGCTTGATTTGAGGACTGATTTACTTAGTTTTGATAGTGAATTTACTACTGTAATAACCAGGGCTAAAGCTTATTTGATCAATGTATGCTTTACCTATTGCTTATAGGTGCTTCTCAGGTGATTCATTTGACCATATGGATGTATATGGAGGTTGGAAAATTCTTTGTTTTGGTTCCGAAATGCTTTTGAGCAATGATTAAGCTCTGTTTTGGCCTACACTAATTGACATTGGACTACAATTGGCATTCTTTGTGACAGTTTATGCCTATTGTCTATGCTTGACATCTAGGCTTCATGCTTTGATGTTTATGTCAGAAATGGATGCTACTTGGAATGTTTATGTCTGATCGACATTTGGGGCCTCACTTGTGATTTGAGCATTTTGGAGATCTTGGACACTCTGTTTGGTTGCTAGCTACTCGACTTTGGAAGCTTCAGTGCTTTATATTTTATGGGCTTGAGCTACTTTGAGATTTATGCTCTAGATGTATCCTACTTGGATGTCTGATGTCTGATGATATGTACTTCATGTATTTGAGTAGTGCTTGCTCCGTCTGCATCTGACTTTCCTTCCAGTGGGAGATTCTGGCCTATTTGGATGTACATAGAGCTTTGACTTTGCAATTGAGCTTGAGATCGTGGGACATTGACATGTATTTGTTCTCTCTATGCTTCATGTATGGAGTTCATGCTTAGTGGGTTAATCTGACGCTACTCTTAGGCAGACACCTATCTCTGTCATGGTGTTGTCAGTTATGTATGCATCTTGAATGGCTTTGTATTGAGCTTTACTTACATTGCTCTATCAGTTGTGCCTATGCTTGGTCTCTTTTGTTACCTTGAGACTTATTACATGCCTGACTTTTATGTCTATGAGATGTATCTTGTCCAACACCCTACTTGGTTGACAGTTTTTGGTACTCATTACTATTTTTTTCACTCATTGTTCGATATATCTGCTTCCTGACGGTTGCAGTTGGTCATGTATTAGTGATAGCTCCGCTTTTGGCTTCTTTTACCTACTGCTATGATTTATTACAACAAGCTGTAAATTGCAGATTGTGAGCATTTACTGAGGGCAATCATTATTATTTGACACTCTTTTTGGTTATATTTGGTGGACAACTGGTCATTTTAGCAGTTTCTTTTATTTTCCACTTGTTTTTTGTAGTGGTTTTGACCTGTTTACTACTAATTACAACAGCTTGTTTTTTGCATAGTCTGCCTCTATTTGACTTATTATGGCTGGTCATCTCAAAGATATGGCTTTGTTCAACATTGTCAAGTTGGATGCCACCAACTATGGCTATTAGAAGTCTCAAATATGGCCGGTTTTGGTGCATAAATTGCAGATTAAGCAACTAAGAAACAAGGGTATTAAACCCGAGAAGATGGATGATGATGATGGGCTGATTTAGATGCACTATGCAAGTCCACTATCATTTTAACACTCTCTGAAGAGGTCCACAATAATGTTGTAAAAGATGAAGATCAGAGTGCATGGAATCTATAGGAAAAGATTCAGAAACTTTATGCAATGCAAAGCCTTGCTTCGCAAATGTATTGGCTTAAATAGTTGATGGATCTCCGCATGAAGGAGAGGACCCCATTATTTGCTCACTTTAGCCAGTTTCATTCTATCATGAAGAATTTGCTTCAACAAGATATTGCATTTCATGATAATTTTCATCCTTTGTTTTTGCTTGGCACTTTACCGGAGTCTTGGGATGTATTTTGCACTGCGATTTGTATCAACAAACTTGATGGGCTGAAATTGAAAGATGTAGAGTGCTCTTTGATTGAAGAAATTAACAGGAAAAACAATTATGCTTCTTGCAATTCACATGCTTTATCTGTTAGAGGTGGCAGAAGTGGCAAAAAAAATAATCATTGTCATGGGATGGACGCTCAGAAGTCCCGGTCTAAGTCATGTAGACACAACAAGTCCCGTGGATGTAAGTCTGATCTTACATGCCATTATTGTGGGAAAGCAGGACACATACGACCGTAGTGCCATAAGATATGTGATGACAAGTGCAAAGAAAAGGGAAAAGAGAAAGTGTAGGAGAAATCCAATGATCGTAGTATTATACCTGTAAAGTCTAGCGTAAAGATTGAGGAGATAAATGTCATGCAGCCTAAGGAGTATGATGGTGGCTATATATTAGTAGCCTCTTCATGTGATGCCTCTCAGCTGATCGAGGCTCAATCTATGTATGCACAATGTTGGCTCTTGGATTTGGATGCATCTTTTCATGTGATCCCCTACTGTGAGTGATTTCATACCTATTGTAGTGTATTTGGTTCTATGTGCTTAGGTGATGATTGATCTCTTGCTATTATTGGCATTGGTGATATCACTCTAGAGTTTCTCTCTGGTAGCACTTTTGTTATGCATAATGTACATCATGTACTCGCACTGACTAAAAGCCGTATGTCTGCTGGGCAACTTGATGATGTAGGTTATCATATATGCTTTGGCGATTCTGTATGGAAGTTAACTCGTGGCAAGCTTGTTCTTGCAAAAGATATGAAGTCTGGCAGCCTCAACCCCTTGGTTGTATTTGGTACTATTGGCCATATTTTGTCAGCGGGTTCTATCCCACATGTATCTTTCTGGTATGCTCGTCTTGGACATATGTCACTTAAGGGAATGAAAATGCTTAGTGCTTTGTAGTATCTTTTGCCTTTTGACTACTCACATTTTGAGTCATGTGATCATTGTTTATATAGCATGCGGATTGGGAATTCACATAAAAAATTTGGTATTCCATGCATGGGTGAGCCTTTGGCTCTTATGCATTCAGACGTATGTGGATCCATGCCTTGTCAATCATTAGAGGATGCAAAGTACTTTGTCATATTTATTGATGATTATTTATGTAAGGTTTGGGCTTATCCCATAAAGTAGAAATCTGATGTCTTGGTTGTCTTTCAGCGTTGGTTTACTCTCGCAAAAAATCAGTCTGGACGTAGGCTGAAATACCTAAGGACAAATAATGGCGGTGAGTACGTCTCACGTGCCTTTGAGTAATTTTGTGATGAGCAGGGTATTAAGTGTCAGTTGATGGCTCCTTACACTCCTTCCCAGAATGGTATGGTTGAGCATATGAATAGGACTATCCAGGAGAAGATCCGTATTATGCTTAGCCAGACAGACTTATCATAACATTTTTGGGCTAAGACAGTTTCTACTGCCGTACATCTTATTAATAGGTCATCTTGCAGTGGTATTAACTTTCAAGTTGTAAAGTAGGTATAGACAGGAAAGCCTCCCTCGTATGCTTCTTTGTGTGTCTTTGAATGTGAGGCCTTCTACCATGTGTCCAAGTACCAATGCAATAAGTTGGATCTGAAAAGTGTGAAATGCATTTTCCTTGGCTATGGAGATGCAGGTGGGATGGGTTACCATCTTTGGGATATGCAGGCGTGGAAAGTCATCCGCAACCATGATGTAGTCTTCCATGAAGACAAGATGAATAGACAACCTAAGAAAGGTTGAGATACACAGGGTTATTTATCAAGAGAAGCCGCCTGCTCGTGCACAACCAGCTTGACAGCCTGCACCAGTAGCCAATGCTCATGGCCAGGATGTTAGACATGATGTTGGACAAGCAACACAACTTGCCTTGAGGCTTTCTACTAGAGATAGATGACCTCTTGACCGTTATACGTTCTCTATGGATTATGTCTTGGTTATAGATGTAGGAGAGCCTCTCACCTATGATGAGGCTATGTGCAAGGGTGATTGTTACTCTTGGGAGAGGGCTATGCAATCTGAGATTGACTCATTGCATAAGAATCACATGTGGGACTTGGTTTCCTTGTCTAGTGGTAAGAAGGCTTGGCCTTGCAACTAGGTGTACAAGTTGAAAAGTACCCTTGGCCACCCCAAGCTAGCATACATGCCAAATTGGTTGCTAAGGGTTTTAAGTAGGAACATGATGCTGACTTTGATGAAGTCTTTTCTCCTGTATTCAAGATGACCACCTTGCTTCTTAGTCCTAGCTTTGGTTGCCCAACTTGACTTGGATATTTATGAATTGGATGTTAAGACGGCTTCCTTATATAGGGACTTGCATGATGAGATATACATGGAGTAGCTTAACGGTTTTGCCAAGCCTAGTAAGGAACACCTAGTGTGTAGACTGAGGAAGAGTCTTTATGGTCTAAAGCAAGCACCTAGGGAATAGTACCGCAAGTTTGATGATTTTATGCAATCACAGGGCTACATTAATAGTGCTATGGATCCGTGCTTGTACACGAATAAAGTTTGTGATGGTTCATTATTGATTTTGATACTCTGTGTGGATGATATACTTTTGGTGGCAGGAAACGCTCATGATGAGCTAAATGCTCTTAAGGCTTAGCTTAAAAAGAGCTTTGAGATGAAAGATCTAGGGCATGCTCTCATATACTTGGTATGTGCATTATGTTGAGATGGCAAGCTCCATACGTGTGGACATTGATGATGGACCGCTTGGCTAGAGCCGCCATGTTGTGGATAGCAGTTTTAGGGTATACTATGATTTCAGCTGTAGTGATCGAAAGTAGATGCACAAGTTATAGATTTCGAATTTGTAATTTTTGAGGTGTTTGCCAAGAAACAAGTATAAGGTTTATTTACAAACAGGAATAGGTTGCGGATTACATGTACTATTCAGTAATCAATGAAAAAGGTTGCTTGGTGTATTGTTGTGTACTTGTTGTGAAATGTTGCAAAAGACTAGCTTGCTGTTTTGTATCATTTTTTGTGATAATGGCAGAGAACAGTGGAAATCCTATCATTGAGAAGCTTGACAAGAATAACTAACCTTTATGGAAGTTTTGTGTGACGAACTTCCGCAGTAGTCAAAGGTTGGAGTTCGCAACAAATGGATGTTAAGAATGCCTTTTTGCATGGTGAATTGCAAGAAGAGGTGTATATGAAGCAACCAACAGGTTATGAGGATTTAGAGCATCCCATATATATATGTAGGTTAAAGAAGGTGCTATATGGGTTGAACTAAGCATCCAGAGCATGGTTTGATAAGATCGGAGAGTATCTTGTCAATATTGGCTTTCGTATTTTCGATGTTGATCACTCACTTTATGTGAGAAGGGAAGATGCATGTTTGTTCATCATAGTCATCTATGTGGATGGCTTGATTATTATAGGGTGACAATGACAATGGGATTGCTGAAGTTAAGGACTTATTGAAGAAGAAGTTTGAGATAAAGGATTTGAATGAGCTGAGATACTTTCTTGGTATTGAGGTGATCAGATGATGTGATTATGGTGTATGGCTATCCCAAAGGCAGTATGGCTTGGATATGTTATTCAAGTATGGTATGATAGCATGTAAGACTCTTTCAGTACCATTGGAGCACAATGTGAAGTTAAGTGTTGACATTGGAGATCGACTAATGGATTCATGTTTTTCCTTAGTAGTGTAGCAGTTATATGGAGTAGCAAATAGCAACCTACAATTGCTTTATCGAGTAGAGGCTGAGTCTGGAGATACTGTTATGGCAACATGCGAGATGGTATGGTTGTATAAATTATTAGGTGATTTGGATGTGTAGGAAGATGGTTCAGTTACCATTCATTGTGACAGCATGTGCAGCATACAGCTAGCTAGAAACCTAGTGTTCCATGCTAGGACAAAATACATTGAGGTGCACTATCACTTTGTGAGAGAGAAGGTACTTGACGGAGAGATTGACTTGGTATATGTCAGTAGACAGAATCATATAGGTGACATTTTCACAAAGACATTGGGTGTAGAGAAGCTTCAAAAGTTCTAAAGCTTACTTGGAGTTATAAAGAAAGAGTTGAGCTTGAGGGAGAGTGTTGAGATGGCAAGCTCAACACGTGCGGGTATTGATGATGGATCACCTGGCTAGATGGGTCCGTATGTCTACACTTAGAACGTCCATGGTTATTATGATACTCACATGGCCATTGACTTATCACTTATTATATTTAGTTTGTTATATCTATCTATAGTTGGCATAGATATAACACCAGTTGACTAGTGTAGTAAGTTATGTACTGTTTGACTTAGTAGGGCACTTTTCTTTATATTGTATCTTATTTATACTTTGTGTACATTGTATTGTGTATGAGAGAAGAAAAACCAACAAGAAAAACTTTTTGGTCTCCATCTCTCTTCTTGTGTTCTTCAGTGAGCTTCCTTTTGTATATGTAGTGTGTATTTGGCACATCAGCTTAAGCAAGTCCCTCTACCACGTGATTCTTAATACATTACGCATGACGTGTAAACACCCCGAACAACGTAGTATGCTTAACAATTATGATATTCGCTTGTTTTCAAGATTTAATATAAAAGAGAATGAACACTTAAAGCTAAAAATGAAAATTACTCACAAAATTACAGCCATGAAAATGTAAAAGTAACGGAGACAAGATTGAGGGTTGAAGATGGGCAACCCCCCCCCCCGAAGGAATGTATTTTTGCTCAACCCAAGTCCCTTAGGGAAGGGCTCAGTTACAATCAACCAGAGAGTGAGAAGAAGTAATTCTCACTCTTACAAGATCATGCAAAGATGTACAAACACACACGCATTATTTATTATGCAATGATAAGAACTTATTTCTTTACAGTATGAGAGAAGAAAAAGGGGAAATCAGCCTTCTCCATCGTTGAACAGTAGTACATGGATAGGGCTTGCTTCTTGTTGCTAAAATGGAAGAAAGAGCTTGAAAATGAGGTGTTGTAATGAATTTACAGGCTTGTTGTCCTGTAAAACAGCAGTGATAGAAGAGGGAATATGGAGGAATTTGATAATGGAGAAGTGGGGGATGATGATGGAGATGGATGGGGCCAGTTTCTGGCTATCTGTGGGTGCTGTACATGAGTTTACATAAAAGAAAAATGATGTTGAATGAAGAAAAACGAGCTCTTATTTATAGAAGAGGGAAGAGCTAGTACAAAAGGGGAAAATGAAGTAACACAAGACAAGTGTCCAGCCACATGTCATGAGATGTGACAAGTGGTGGGACACTTGGAAACTTGTGTGACAAGTGTCTTGACACTTGTCTCTTCTCTATGGCCTTCCTTTTTGGGTTGAATACTGTCAAGAATAAAAACAACCAAATTTAGTAAGCACAGTCAGAGTACAGAACTTACTATTTTTAGAATGATATCCCTATTTTTTAGGACTAGCATTTTTAGACTAATTAGAGGCTCCTAAAATTTAGGGACATCCTAAAATTTAGGGACCCTCCCAATATGGGTGTCATATGAAAGCTTTTTCCGTGTACATCGCAAAAACGGTATCAGAATCTTCATGTGACTTTCCTATGCAAAGAAATGTGCATTTCAAACTTTCAGCCCACACATGCACGTTATACAAGCATTTCATGATCATGCCATCTTGTTGATTGTAACTGTCTGTTCTGGTGGGTCTAGCCCACACTTCAAGGCATCAATCCTTTCTGTGTGCGAGTCTAACCCTGATATGCGTGAGTTCTAGTCACAGGCACCCAATCGGGCCATATAGGTGGAAGTGTGAACTATCTTTTCTCTAACCCACCGCGTGGGTCCACCATAACCTGTGAGACCACTCATCAGTGGCCAGCTCCAATGCACTTTTCTTTATATCTAATTAGTGCAAAGGAAATAAATTTAATAAATAATTATATAGACAAATTAATGAAAAAGAATACAAATTCTGTTTCTATAGAGTTGTGACATGACAGGTCTTAGGGACTACTCTGTCTATTGTAGAAGGAGTATATCCATAAAGTCCTTGAGTGCTTTTGTATGTAGGATGTGAAGCCTATTGGTTATCCATTGTCTTCTTATGTGAAGATATCATAGGCCGATTGTCCACAAAAGCAGATAAGCAAAAGGTTGAGATGGCCAAGACTTTCTATACATCCACAATGGGCAGTTTTGTATGCCATGATAGCCGTCCATCCAGATATTGCTTTTGCAGTTGGTGTTGTGGCACGTTATATGGCTATATCTGGCAAGAGGCATTGGGATACCGTGAAGGGCACCGCTAATATGTGCATTTATTATGGCAGTCAGGATACAGGAGTCGTGGGGTACACTAACTCTGACTATGTAGGGCATACGGGCAGTAGGAAGTCCACTTTCAGCTATGTGCTCACTTTTATTGGAGTGCTGTTTCATGGATATCCGGGGTGCAAAAATGCATGACCCTCTCTACTATAGAGGTCGAGTATGTTGTGCCCATTGTGCTTACAAGGAGGTCATCTGGTTAGGCTGTTTGGTTGCTGACCTTGGTATGACATATGCTATTCCTACACTACATTCGGATTCTCTGAATGCTATCAGGTTAGCCAAGAATCCGGTCTTTCATGCGAAGATGAAACACATTGAGATGAGGTATCACTTCATTTGTGAGGTCGTTGAGGATAGGACTGTTGATCTTGTCAAGATCTTGACTGACCAAAATTCTGCAGACTTGCTCACGAAAAGTCTCTTAGTGGAGCATTTTGTCTTTCTTAGGAAGATGATGGGTGTAGGATGAGATGAAATATTTCCTCATCTTGTTGTATCTATCACTTGTACTTTTTTCTTTTTTTCCTCCTCGTTGAGGGAGATTCGCCTTTAAGTGCAAGGTTGTTGGGGGTAAAGGCGCCTTTGCCTAGCCGCCCGTGTATTACTAGACTCACAGTACCTGTGCTTGCACACTGCAGATGGCGGGCGCCCATCTCACTATCACTTCATTTTTTATCCTTTCAATGACATTTGAATAAAAACACCATATTGGGAAATATGGGAATTTCCCATAAGTTTGGGACATGTCAAATATTTGGATTTGTCCTAACTTGAACACTATAACTCCAAATCGAGCGCTCTATAGCTCAATAGATTCCATTTTTCAAGCGCTTTCCAATGATAGGTCACATCATATAGTTTTGAGAAACTTATGGGTATGCTATCTAGGTGCCACCTTTTTAGTATTCAAAAAATGGGAATTGGGAGATTCCCAAACTCACTAATATTTTGTTTAAAGGGAAGGCTAGTCACACATTGTGACTATTAAAGTTCCCACATTTGGAGTCCCTCTCTCTCTTGCTCCTGCTCCTTCCACCATAGCTCTTGCTCCTGCTCATGCTTCCACTTCAAGGCTCACCTCCCTTCACAAAGCAATCATGATTGTTTTCTTCATGAGCATGCTAGTTTGTTGCAGGAGGCTACTATGTGTGTAGCCTGTTGTCATGAGGAGAAAGGAGGTCATCTTCTATTTAATTCAAAGAGAGAAAATGCAAGTTTCTATTGGTCAAGGACATGTGTGGATTGCTCTTTTTATTATGTATGAATGGACGTTTAAAGATTTAAGTCAAAAGCAAGATGGCTGAAGCCTTTAAGTATTTGGGGGAATACTGGGAATTTGTTGCAAAAGTACAGGTCTTTTCGTGAGAATTTGAAAATCCGAATGTCTGCTAGCTGTAATCTCAAAAATCATGTTGTTTACTATGGAAATATTGATCTGAATGTATCATGAATTTAACAATTTGCTATCAGCAAAACCTGAAAACCTGATTTCCCAATTTCTCGTAAACTTGTAATCCTATAAATCTTGAAATCCTGCAAAACTTAAAACCTTGTAAAGTTGAATTACTCAAAATCTGAACAGAGATGTGTATGTAGAGCAGGTAATGCATGAATGATTGTAATGTATTTGCTATGGTGTCAACTCGAAGAATTTGTTAATAAAGAGATCCTTAATTTTTGTATTATTGTGTTTTGGGTTTGTGGTTGTTAGAGGCCACCTACGAAATTCACATGCCATAGGTCCTCTTGCTGAGGATCTCTGTTTGTTTTGGGCAATTGGGAAATTGTATTTGGTTTGGTGTCCATTTGAATACAGACTCAAGCAATGGTTTTCTTTGAGTATTACCCATTTGTGGGTACAGATACTGAAGATGTTGATGAGTTTTTAGGTACGCTGGATTGGATTGCTTTCCATCTAAAAAAAGACAAGGATGTAGATAAGTTATGGATGCTATATATGTTATTTGAAGATTTGGCTAGATTATGGTGGGAAGGACAACTGCAGCAAGTCCTTGGGCTGATTGGAGTTTATTCAAGACAAGTTTGATCAACAGATATATCAAGAAGACACTTGAAGAAATGCGTGTTGATCGCAACGTCATTGTGGTGGAATCGTAGGTACAAAAGTGTTCCACAAATGAGTTGAGGATGGGCATGCTATTGAACCTTGTGAGTAAAGTAATCCAGATATATGTTTCCATGTAGATGTTGATGCAATGAGTGGTCTGTTGGAAAATGGCAGCCAGCTATGGAGAGAGAGAGGAGAGACAATGACAGCAAGAGAGTGAGCTGAAGCAAAAAGAGAAGAGTGTACTTGGAAGAATGAAAGAAAGAGTGAAAGTACAACTTATGTTTAGGTCAAGGGTTGACCTAATCAGCCTTCCACCAACTAACTAGATTAGGTTTATTTTACTCTAGAGCCTAGTGTTACTACTTTAAGTTTCTAAGACACTAGGTGTACACACCTTACATTGACACTAGTGTCCACACCACACAAATTACATTGGGTGCTGCTCATAGAATCAACAAATTCTAACACCCTCCTACAGTGCCAATGTGATGAAGTACAAGGATGATCAATCACGAGAGGGTAACAAGTTTAAGGACTTTCGAAAAGCCTCAAACTTCTCACGTGGTAGTGCCTTGGTGAAAATGTCTGCAAAATTTTTCTATGTGGGTACATACATCAAGCTAATCTCTCCTGCATAGCGTCTCTCTCTGACATAATGGTAATGCACCTCTATGTGTTTCGTGCGAGTATGAAACATGGAATTTCGTGCTATTGCAATAGCACTCTGACTATCAGAAAGAATGGGTGTAGGACCCTCCAATGGTAAATGTAGATCAGCCACCAACAATCTGCGCAACCATACACATTCCATTGTTGCCATGAAGGCTGCCTTGTACTCAGCCTCACAAGACGAGGTAGCCACTGTAGTTTGTTTCTTTCTTAGCCATGAAATGCATGAACAACCTAGAAAGAAACAATGTCCACTAGTAGATTGCCTAGTGTTTGCATCACCAACCCAATCTGAATAATTGTAAGCCTGTAAGTGCAAGTCTCCCCCCCTAGGAAATAATAATGTATGTGATTGAGTACCTTGCAAATATCTAAAGATCTGCTTAACAGCTTGCCAATGTATGGTCCGTGGGCTATGCATATACTTGCTCACCTGAGATACTGCATAGTAAATGTTAGGGCATGTGTTGCAAAGATAAATAAGATAGCCAACAGCCTGGCTACTGATGCAACTTCTGCCATGTTGGGACCTCAGCTTGCTATTGTGAGCCATGAAGATAAGCAGGATTTTGGTGTTGATGTTGCAGAGATACATGTGGCTCCTAAAATTCTTTGTCCAGTCGATGAGCACACTAAAGCTGCTAATTTTGATGAGGGTGATGACAGTTTCAGGAATCAAAATAGCTTTGAGGAGAGAGGCATTCATTCGGATGTGTTTCCGAGTCTTCTTAATTGGACAAGTTCTCTTAATGTTGGTGACAATGAGGACGGTTGGAGACATAATAGGAATGCCTTTATGGATGTTATGAAAGTTCTTATCATGTGGGGAAGAGATATTGATTCCTATTGTTTCACATCCAAAAAGGATTTCTCTTAGAAGCACGTTTAAGTGTGGTTGAAGCTTCTTTCATCGCATATGTGTGTGTGTGGGAAATAGCCTCTATTGTGCCACCATTCCTTCACCAACCCCCATCATCCACAATTTATTACCGTTGTCCTTTAGGGGATATGCTTATACAATGGTGCAGTTGATGATAAGGTGGTGCAAGTCTAAAATTTTTTACCCTTAACTTTGTTGAGATGACAAGCTCAACACATGCGGACATTGATGATGGACCGCCTGGTTAGATGGGTCCACACATCTACACTTAGCACGTCAGTGGTCATTATTACTCTCACATGGCCACTGACTCATTACTTATTATATTCAGGTTGTTACACCTATAAACAAATGGCATAGTTATAGCGCCAGTCGACTAATGTAGTCGGTTATGCATTGTTTGACTTAGTAGGCCACTTTCCTTTTATGTTGTATCTTATCTATACTTTGTGAACATTGTAAAGAGTGTGGAAGAAGAAGAAGAAATCAGCAAGAAAACGTTTTGGCGTCCATCTCTCTTCTTGTCTCTTGAGTGAGCTTCTCCTTGTGCATTTTGTGTGTGTTCGGCACAGCATCTTGAGCAAGTCCCCTCACCACGCGATTCTTGACATGGTATCAGAGCCGCACCACTGAGAGAGGCTGATTTCAAAGGTTGAAGCAAAGGAGAAGAAGCAAGGTTCGAGCAAGCAAGCCACGGGTAAGAAGCTCTCCCATCCTTCCACTCTTTCTCTTGGATAGTGCCTGTAGAGGCACCGAAAGCAGGGCAGAGCAAAAATCTCAGATTGTAGTGAGATTTGGTGTGCGCGAAGAGCGTTGTGTATTTTGCAGATAAGCCCTTTAGGGATTGCCGCAGTTATTTTGGGCATTTGAGGCCGTTTCAGGGCCCGTTTTAGAGCCGCAAGGTTGCGGACAACAGTTTCAGGGTACACTGTGACTTCGACTGTATTGACCAAAAGTGGGTGCGCAAGTTACAGATTTCAGATCTGTAAGTTCAAAGGTGTTTATCAGTGAGTAAACACAAGGTTTATCTGCAAACAGGTTGCAGATTGCATGTATTGTTGAGCAGACAGTGAAAAAGGCTATCTGGTGTATTACTGTGCACTACAGGTCGAGGATTGCAGAAGATTTGCTTGCTGTTGGTATTAATTTTGTGATAATGGCAGACAACAGTGGAAGCCCCATCATTGAGAAGCTCGACAAGAACAACTACCCTTCATGGAAGTTCCGTGTCACGAACTTCCTTATTGGAAAAGACCTCTACGAGTTTGTTTCAGGTGAAGAAAAGGAGCCGAAGGTGAGTGATCCTCCAACAGCAGAAGAGACAAAGGCACGGAAGGAATGGAATGCAAAAGACAAGAAGGTCATGTATTGGCTGTCAGCAGTAATTGACAATAATATGATGGGACATATCATAAATGCAGAGAATTAATATGCAGCTTGGACCATACTTGAAAGTATGTTTTCTGTAAATACAAAGGCACGAAAGATTCAACTCAAGCAAGAGTTGAATACATTAAAGAAAGGGAAGATGTCTATCAATGAGTATTCACTGAAGGTAAGAAGCATTACAGATGCATTGACAGCGATTGATGCAATGCCTGATGATGATGATTTGGTGTCGTCTACCTTGGGTGGACTTAACAATGAAAAGACTTGGAAGTCTTTTGTAACTTCCGTATATGTCAGAAAGCCATTTTCAGATTTCGATGAGTTGGTCTCCCTTATGATCACTGAAGAGATCAACATGCAAAGTGAGACATCTGAAAGAAGTGGTGAACAGGTCCAAGCTTTCTACTCTAGTTCAGGAAGGGGACATGGCAAGTTATCTTCAAGAGGCCGTGGTACAGGACGTGGTAGTGACAATCAGTGAAACAGATTAAATCAGCAATTTGGCGATATGCAGGTTTCAGGAGATCGGGGTAACTTTAGAGGCAGGGAGAGCTTTAGAGGAAGAGGTGGATGGCAGAACAGAGGTTCTAACAACTCTGGTATTGTGTGTCACTACTGTGGAAAAACAGGTCATATGCAGCCCAATGTTATGCTAAGAAAGATGATATTCGGAGTGGTAAGTTGCAGCAAGGAAACTATGCATCGTCTTCACAACAGAATGAAGACAAAAATGAACGTTTGTTTGTTATGCAGCATATGCTGAATGCTGTTACAGGAAAGGGAACACATGAAGATGTTTGGTATGTTGATTCAGGTGCATCCAATCATATGACCAGCCATGCAGAATGGTTTGGAGAGATACAGGATTTGCAGAATGCAGGTTATGTGCAGACGGGTGATGATTCATGCCACCCAATTTCACACACTGAAAAAGTTCCCTTGTCCTTGCACGATGGTAAGACAAAGAGTCTTTCAGATGTATTACATGTGCCATCTATTACAAATAACTTGGTGTCAGTCGGTCAAATGGTAGAGCAAGGGCTGTAAGTCAAATTTAATGCAAAGGGCTGCTTTGTAGAAGACTTCAATGACAAATGCAGGTTGGTAGCAAAGGGAAGTAGAGTTGGACGTATGTTTACTCTGGATGCTGGAATTCCTTCTATGAATGCTGCTATGTATGCTAAAGGAAAAGGTGTTGTTGCAGATATTGAAATTTGGCACAAACGCATTGGACATGCAAATGTACAAAGGCTAAAATTAATGCAATCCAAAGAGTTAGTTACAGGGTTGCCTACATTTAGAGTTGCAGAATTTCATAAGGTATGTGAAGCATGTCAGTTTGGTAAGTAGGCAAGACAACCCTTTTCACATGATAGAGATGTAAGCAGAAATATCCTTGATGTTGTGCATATAGACATTTGGGGGCCTACACAAAATGTATCTCTTGGAGGCAGTTCATATTTTGTCACATTCATCATTGATGATTGTTCTAGAAAGCTGTGGGTATATTTTATGAAGGAAAAGAGTAAAGCGTTTGACCACTTTAGAACTTTCAAGGTTGCAGTTGAAAGAGAAACAGGCTTGAAAGTAAAGTGCTTGAGGTCAGATGGAGGGGGAGAGTACCTCTCAAATGAGTTCAGTGATTTTCTGAGGTCTCATGGGATAAAGAGACAGTTCACATGCAGGTATACCCCACAGCAAAATGGGGTTGCAGAAAGGAAAAACAGGCATATTGCAGAAGTTTCACGTGCCTTGATTGGCTGAAAAGAATATGCCTAAGCATTTCTGGTCTGAGGATGTTCATACTACTGTTTATATTATGAACAGAACTCCCACAGCTGCAGTTCATGGTATGACTCCCGAAGAATGTTTTACAGGTAAGAAGCCTGATGTTTCACACTTGAAAGTGTTTGGCTGCATTGCATATGTTCATGTGCCAGATGAGTTGCAGAAGAAACAGGATCCAAAGGCTGAAAAGTGTGTCTTTATTGGATACTCTTTAGAGCAGAAAGGGTATCGCTGTTATAACCCTGTCACATGTAAGTTCAGAGTGAGCAGGGATGTCATCTTTGATGAAATGAGCAGTTGGTAATAAGTGGGAGCTGAGTAGGATGTAGCCCGCATTTTTTGGTGCTAAAACTGGGCTTGCATACCTGTGGCAAATGGAGAAGGAGCTGTGAGCTATGGTGCATGCTCCAAAGCATGCAAACTCAAGGCAAACTGGAGCTGAAGAAGGAGATACAAACAAGGAAGGTGAGAGCTCTTCTTACCTGTCCATTTCTATGACGAAAATGAATGGTATGACAGTCCATAAAAGGAGAAAACTTGAGAAAAAGTATTCAGCCTGCTCTTATGTACGTCTTCTCTCATTCTTTTACCTTATTCATGGTCCAATGAAGCCCGTCTTATACCCAAGTACTTGAGTGACTTTGGGGCAAGCATGCCTAAATCCCTCCTTAGAGATATATGCATATGCATATATATATATATATATTGTTAGAGTGCAGCGAATGTGGAAACCTATGGACAAGATTGAGAGACAATAAACACGAGAGAAGAGGGAGAGAGAAGATAGACAACAGAATGCAAAAATCTCTAGTAGATGAACGACATTGAAATGAAAAATATTTATTTGCAAACGGGTTGTCAAAAGTATCTCCACAAGCTGATCTCTTGACCCACTTAAAAATGAAAAATGAATTGGGCTAGCTAAAGTAGCTAAAAATAGCCTAATAAAATGACCAGGTCTGGCAAGAAACTATTGAAAATAATTGATCACAAAGAAGTTAAGTAGAAAATATGTGATTTGTGTCGCCACACTACCGCTTGCCCAACAAATGACTTGCCTAGTGCATAGTGCCTCCTTTGTTTGCTTAACTTTTTGGGCATTGTCACTTATCAAGATGAGATCAACTATATAAAGCACAAACAATGTGTGCCCTCCAACTGAGATGTGACATACAATTGGGGATCGAAAGAGGAATGCCAATATTCTAATGTCACTTGGAGAAAAAATTGATGATGATGATGATCATGACACTCATGTGCAGGCTGAAAAGCAAGAATCACGAACTCTTAGTGGACTAGAGACATCATCTGGTATTCCTTGGTCTGGGAGACTAAGGAGTGCCAAAGGGCAAGAAAGCTATTGGATGTAAGTGGGTTTATAAGATTAAGCACAATGCAGATGGTTCTATTAGTAGGTACAAAGCTAGGCTGGTTGCAAAAGGCTATGCCCAGACATATGGCATAGATTATGATGAAACCTTCAGTCCAGTTGCTAGGATGGAAACTGTCAGATGTGTGATTGCTTTGGCAGCAGGTAAAGTTTGGAGGTTGCAGCAAATGGATGTGAAGAATGCCTTCTTGCATGGTGATTTGCAGGAAGAAGTGTACATTACATTATGGACTTTTCTATGAGGCAGGTACAGATATACAGGTGTTTGGATACACAGATGCAGATTGGGCTGGTAGTATGTTTGATAGAAGATCTACCAGCGGATACATGTTCTCTCTTGGTAGTGCAGCAGTTGCTTGGAGCAGCAAAAAGCAATCTACAGTTGCTTTGTCGAGTACAAAGGCTAAGTATAGAGGTACTGCTGTTGCAGCATGTCAGGTAGTATGCTTGCAAAAGTTATTGGGTGATTTGGATGTGCAGGTGGAAGGTCCAATTGTCATTTATTGTGACAACATGAGCAGTATACAGTTGGCTAGGAACCCTGTGTTCCATGCCAGGACAAAACATATTGAGGTACACTACCACTTTGTGAGAGAGAAGGTACTAGCAGGTGAGATTGACTTGGTGTATGTCAGCACACAGGATCAGATAGTTGACATCTTCACGAAGGCATTGGGTACAGAGAAGCTTCAAAAGTTTCGAAGCTTACTTGAAGTTGCAAAGATGCAGTTGAGCTTGAGGGGGAGTGTTGAGATGACAAGCTCAACACATGTGGACATTGATGATGGACCGCCTAGTTAGATGGGTCCACACATCTATACTTAGTACATCGGTGGTCATTATGACTCTCACATGGCCACTGACTCATTACTTATTATATTCAGGTTGTTACACCTATTTACAGCTGGCATAGTTATAGCGCCAGTCGACTAGTGTAGTCGGTTATGCATTGTTTGACTTAGTAGGCCACTTTCCTTTTATGTTGTATCTTATCTATACTTTGTGTACATTGTAAAGAGTGTGGAAGAAGAAGAAGAAATCAGCAAGAAAACGTTTTGGCCTCCATCTCTCTTCTTGTCTCTTGAGTGAGCTTCTCCTTGTGCATTTTGTGTGTGTTCGGCGCAGCATCTTGAGCAAGTCCCCCCACCACGCAATTCTTGACAAACTTCAGTTCAGTGGTTCATTTAGTCTTGATTAATGTGTGGATATCTTGCTTTTTGAGAAAGAATAGTATATTCTTAGAAAAATCAAAGAAAAATGTTGGCATTGTTCTTACCATGCAAAAATCACTCTTCTACAATGGGTGCGTGTGTAACGAGCTCCACAAAAACCAAATAAAAGAAAATATAGGAGGTGATCTAAATAAAAGGGAAACCTTGCACTACTATGTTGCTTACCTTTATGATAGTGGAATTGTTTGTGCAAGTGTTTCCAATTTCGCAGATTAAATCAACCAGGGTACAATAGCTGGAATCGTGGGATAAGTCTTCGAAATATCTTGGGATTGCTTCTACCACACGAAAAAATTTCTCTTCTTCTCATCATCATCATCATCTTCCTCTTTCTCTCTCAACAAATATATATATCTTTTGAACACATATCGAGGGGGGGCATAAAAAAATAAAAATAAAAAGAGGAGTTCACGAATGGGGGGGAGGGAAACTACTCTCGACTCTCGAGTGACTGTGGGGTGATCGAACGCATTCGGGAATACCCGTTGTCACGAGGTTGCAATGCCGACGTGGGCTGCCACGCGGGAGCACGCCCCTCACAGGGCTCCAGAACATGTGAGCTGGTGGGGCACGTACGCTTGGACAGGCCGGACAGTGACCCTGTCGGTGGCGCACGTGCGCTGCCGCCTCACATAGACGGTGCACCCGCCACATACACAACGTCCCTCCCTTGCCCCCCGGCACTGCCGCGGGACCCGCAACCATGACGCCCCTCTCCACTGGGTGGGGCATCGCCTGCTTGCCTCTCTCCCTTCCGTCTACCCTTCTCTCAAGCCTTGTGCTTCCACCACGTGTTCAACTGCCCCCCCTCCAGATGTAAGGTCTTTGTAGCTATACCATGCCGTTGCTACCGAATGCACCTATATAAGGAGTAGAAGTGACTCAAAGCCATGCCTTGTTTCCACACTACGTGTGATTCCCTATACCCAGTGGTGAACCCTCTTATGTGCGGCGTCACGAGGGTGTAGTCCTGGGATGTGTCTATGTTGTCCCGCTTTTTGGATTGAATGATACAAGAGTATACATTGAGCTCATATACCGTGTTACCTTTCTATGCCGTGTTGAGTGTGTAACGAGTGCAGGTTCATCACACTTGGTATCATAGCAACTCTTTCTCGGAGTGAAGGAGTGCTCATGGAAGCAGGAGAGAAGATCCAGTGCCCCGAAGAGAACGAAGTCGTAATGACCCACAACGCGATGCCCCATGTCGTGTCGCCCCCCATCGCATCGACCCCTGTCGCGTCGCCCCACGTTACGACGCCCGGCATGACGCCCCAACCCCAACACCCCACCGTCTGAAGACGTGACATAGCTTCCCCACAGCACAACCACTTCCACCACAGGCGAGACGCGGCTTCCCCGCGCCGACCTCATCGTGGCTTTCCCACGCCGACATCACCACCAACCACATGGAGGACGAAAGGGAGAATGTCACCTTCCCAACAATGGAGGAGAGGAAAAAGAGTAGAGGGCAAGAATGGAGAGTTGCCCAAGAGGAGAAGGTGGCCGGACTGGAAAGGCAATTAGATGGCATGTCAGGCATGTTGGAGTCAATATGGAGGAACATGCAGATGAAGGAAGAGAAAGAGGAAAGGAAGAAAAAACTAGAAGTGGAGCAGGGCTATAGAGAATGGGTGATACAATAGCAAGAAGAGGAGAAAAGACACAAAATGCAAGAGGAGATGGATAGAATGGGTAGAGAGAAGACATCTAGGAGGGTGCAAGATACAAGGAAAGAGAAGGAGAAGGTAGTAGAAGCAGGAAGCAAGAAGAAAGACAAGAAGAAGGAGAAGAAGCACCACCGTAGAGAGGAGGAAGATAGTGACAGTTCAGAAGACGACTATCGAAAATTCAAGATGCCCCAACCAGCCAAGTATAAAGGAGAGAGAGACGGGCTAGTCCTAAAGAAATGGATCGCAAAGGTGGCAAGTACTTGAAGTATTCACGAATAACTGAAGACAGAAAGGCGGAAGTGGTAGCCATTTACTTGGAGGAGGACGCTGCCAGTTGGTACCTGCTGGAGCAAGAGCAGAGCCACACCATCTTTTCGTGGGAAGAACTCCAGGAAGAATCGAAAGACTACTTCATTCCAAAGATGGAAAAATTCAAAGTGAGAGACGAATGAAGGACCCTCAAGCAAACACAAGAGAAGATGAAAGAATACGTCAACAAATATAGGCAGATCATGCTGCAGTTACCAAACATGGATACAGACACTAGATTACATGGATTTTTGTTTGGGATGCAAGAATGGGCTAGAAGAGATGTGGAGAGATAGGAGCCAACAAGCTTAGCAGAAGCCATGAGAATGGCCGAAAGACTAGTGGACCTGGAAGGCAGAAGAACGGCCCAAGGGAACCAAAGCAGGTTCAACAACAGCTTCAACAACAACAACTCATGGAACCAAAGGCCCAATGCCTCTAGAGAGGCATTCATAGATACAAGGAGCCAAAACACCACCACCACAATGGCCGTGTCACAAACCGCATTAGTACCAAGAGGAGCAGCAGGAAGATGGGAAAAAGATCACTACAGGACAACCCCTAGCACATTGTATGGATCCGCAGGATTGAATACATCATGGTGGAGACCCCTAGGCATGTCCATCGGGATCAGATGCTTCAGATGTAGGGGCTCACACTACCAAAACAGATGCCCGGTAGAAGATAGTGTCATCAAGCGGGTCAAGGGTGAATGCGATCCGCAGGATCGAATACATCATGGTGGAGACCCCTAGGCCTGTCCATCGGGATCAGATGCTTCAGATGTAGGGGCCCACACTACCAAAACAGATGCCCGGTAGAAGATAGTGTCATCAAATGGGTCAAGGGTGAATGCGACTAGCGCATATGGAGGAGAAGAACCACAACCATCGTGTATCCAAGAAATCCCAAGTGGAAGTGAGGAAAGCATGGATCACCCAAGGGTAGGGACAGTCAGTGCCCAACCCCAATGCATGGTGGCCAGAGTAGTGGCAATCCACCATTTATACATCAAAGGCCGAGTGAGCAAAGGAAACCAACCCATCATGGTGGACACAGGGGCAACACACAACTTCATGACACTAGAGTGCATAGCAAAACATGGATTGAAATTATCTAAGGCCCCAAAAGGATTAACAGTAACATTCGCCCAAGGAGAAGCCAAGGAAGTGAAACAAGTCTTTGCAGTCCAAGTAGAAGTTGACAAGTGGAAAGTAAAACTCAACTTCTTAGTAATCCCCATAGATGATTTTGAAGTGATACTGGGCTTGGAATTCTATGACAAATATGTCATTGCAATGTTCAGTAAAGGTGTAAATGAAATGATGCTAGATATGCAAGGAGAAGGCGTCAGAGTACCTTGTGAAAGAATGCAATTGCCTAGCAGGACCCCAATCAAGGTGCAAATGAAGGAGAATAAGCCAGGAGTGTCATGCCAAATAGTGAAGCCAACTGCAACCCAACCAAGAGGCCAGACCCAAAATGCACCGGTCCAAGGGACCATTATCAGCCCGCATATTATGACATGCAGTGCCAAGCAGGTAGAAAAATCAGTCAAACACGGAGATATGGTCTACTTATGTATGATTCGACCGAAGAAGAAGATGGCAAGAAGCCCAAACACCAAAGCAAGAACATAGAAGTGGAAGAAATACTTGAAGAATTCAAAGATGTAATGCGAGTAGAGCTACCCAAGGGTCTACCACCCAGATGAGATGTGGATCACAAGATTGAGTTGATTCTAGGATCGGCCGGCCTGAGCTCCCGACCGCATGAACCACACCGAGCTCATGGAATTGAAGAAGCAACTACATGAACTAGAAGAACAAGGATTCATTTGCCCTAGTAAATCCCCCTTTGGTGCCCTAGTGTTATTTGTAAAGAAGAAGGATGGGGGACTTACACTTTGTGTAGATTATAGGGCCCTTAACAAAATCACCATAAAAAACAAATACCCAATGCCCCTAGTGGAAGACCTCTTAGATAGATTGCACAGGGCTAAGTACTTTAGCTATATTGATCTTAGATCAGGATACCATCAGATCCGCATAGCAAAAGAAGATATCCCAAAAACAGCCTTCCGCACCTGATATGGTAGTTTTGAGTGGTTAGTATTAGGATTCGGTCTAAGCAATGGGTCAGGCACATTTTGTGGCCTCATGGATGGAGTCTTTAGACCTAAGATAGATATCTTTGTCATTATCTACATAGATGACCTTCTAGTCTATAGCACAACCTTAGAGGAGCACAAGCAACACGTACGCCGAGTTTTTGAGAAACTACAATAGCATTAGTTATATGCCAAGCTTCAAAATGTGAATTCGTAGTGAAAGAGTTGGAGTTCTTAGTCTTTATTGTAGGAGCAGATGGAATCAAAGTGGATCCTAAGAAAGTGGAAGCTGTCAAAGATGGCCTGTACTAAAAACTGTAAGAGAAGTGCAGGAGTTCCTCGGCTTCACAGTATTTTACCAAAGGTTCATCAAAGATTACGGCCCCCCTCTCCCGCCTCACCAAAGAAGATCACCCTTTTACATGGGGGAATGTGCAACAGGAAGCTTTTGAGCAAATGAAGAAGTGCATGAGCCAAACTCCCGTCCTAAGGGTTTTACCAAGCCCTTTGAAATTTCTACAAATGCATCCGACTACGACATAAGAGGTGTCCTGGTGTAGGAAGGTCACCCAATTGCTTATGAGTCCAAGAAATTTAGCGATGCTGAAATAATGTGGAGTACACATGAGAAGGAAATGTTGGCAGTCATCCATTGCCTCAGAAAATTGAAGCACTATTTTCAAGACAAGCACACAATAGTCTTCACTGACAATATCTCCCTCAAATACTTCCAATCACAACCCAAGTTATCAGCAAAGTAAGCCCGCTGGCTAGACTTCCTAGTTGAATTCAACCTAGAGATTAAACACAAGCTCAACTCCACTAACAAGATAGCAGATGCCTTGAGCCGGAAAGCTGACCTGAAAGTTGTCAGTGTGGTCAGCACCAACTTCATAGAACTAGTCAAGGAGGCCCTAGAGTAAGACCAAGAGATGCACAACATAATCAGAGATGTGGAAGCAAAGAAGACCTCGCATGGAATGTACACCCTAGAGGAGGGTATCCTATTTTTAGGCAAAAGATTGTATATCCCCAACAATTTGGAGTTGAAGAAACTCATCCTGCATGAGATACATGATGGCAAACTTGGAGGACACAAAGGGCAAAGCAAAACCTTGGAGGCCCTTAGGAAGCAGTTCTTTTGGCCGAATATGAAGGAAGAAGTAATAAACTACATCAAAACTTGTCCCACTTGCCAATTTGTCAAAGCACAATGATCAAAACCAGCAGGATTACTACAACCATTACCGGTACCCAACCACCCATGGGATGTCATTAGTAGGGATTTCATTGTTGAACTACCCGAGTTCATTGTGGGATGTCATCAGCATGGATTTCATTGTGGGATGTCATCAACATGGATTTCATCAGCATCGATGCCAAAGCGGAAGATCAAGATGCAGAAGAGTTCCTGAAGAAATGGAGAGATCGAAATGCAGCGGCTAAGCAGAGCCTCGAGTAGAGCAAGATCACCTTGACCAAGCAAGCCAACAAGTAAAGAAAGCCTGTACTATTTGCCAAAGGAGACATGGTCCTAGTTAGCTCTCAGAATATGCCACTTCCCAAGAACATGACTCCCAAGTTCAATCACCGCTACTATGGACCCTACCGAATCACTCAAGTGCTAAACGAAGTTACCTACAAACTAGACCTGCGAGACAGTGTTTGTGTTCATAATGTGTTTCATGCTTGTCTTTTGCGCAAGTTCTATCCAGATAACCAATGGGAATGGTGCACACCAATGCTCCATTCCAATGATCCCTTCGAAGTAGAAGCATTCCTTCGACACCGGGAACAAAGAGGCTTCCCCGAATATCTCACTAAGTGGCATGGGCGTCCACTCAAGGAGGCCACTTGGATCTCAGAAGTGGAGGCTCGCGAACTCAGCAAAGATGCCTTTGCCCTTTGGCTTGAGGAGAACTCACCTGCTCCTTCCAATGACCCTTGAGCCTCTCCAAAAACCAAACAAAGTGGTTTTCAATCATAGACACCAATGTGCCTCCACTCCTCAAATGTAATTGAGTCGAGGGTGGACCCGCATGGTGATAATCATCAATAACTCCAAAAAACAAAGCCCCAATAATACAGTCTAGATGGGCAGACATTGACTAGTTTGCTAGAAAAGGTTGTGTTAAGAACTCCAAGTCCTAGTGCGGCAGACACTGACCAACTTGATAGGAAAAGCTTTGTTAAGACCCCGGATGAGTCAATAACAAATGCTACCCTTAGATTGCTGAGGACAGCAATCCAATAAGTGGGGGTGAGTATAAGGGCTTTGTAGCTATACCATGCCGTTGCCACCGAACATACCTATATAGGGAGTAGTAGTGACTCAAAGCCCTACCTTGTTTCCACATTACGTGTGATTCCCTATACCCAGTGGTGAACCCTCTTATGTGCGGCATCAGGAGGGTGTAGTCTTGGGATGTGTCTATGTTGTCCCGCTTTTTGGATTGAATAATACAATAGTATACCTTGAGCTCATATATCGTGTTACCTTTCTGTGCCGTGTTGAGTGCGTAACGAGTGCAGGTTCATCACACCAGACCCCATTATCTGAAGAAGGGCACTCTTCTAGGTTACCTTTATTCGGGAAAGGTAAATTTTTTCTAGTACTTTTCAAGAGCAAGCCATGAAAAAAATGCATTTTCACACACACACACACACACATCTAAAAATTTTATTATGTAAACTTAAAAGTTAGAAGACATTACTAAATTAAAGGTGTAGTTCACATTGTAAAGCTTTAAAAAAATATCATAATTGCAAACCAAGGCATTATTTGCTATATTGAAAAAAAAAAGGTTTATGGAGCAACACATGTCAAAAGCACCAAGAAAAAACCACTTTCTTATGTTGTCATCACATTGGAATTTTGATGATCTTTCAACCCATCCCAAGCAATATACATGGCATCCCAATCCATTGCATGAGGATTTTTCTCACCATTGCAGGATAAAAACATGAGCTGCTCATATTTAATGTCTCCAAAGCTAAGCGGTTTCTCTCAAGAGTCTTAATTCTATTCATTTGAGAGAACCCTCTCTCACAGTCCACTGTACTTGCAACAATCACTAGACAAGCATGCCAAAGCTTCTTCATTTCTCCATTCAGTTGCTCCCAATGCTCATCAACTCCACATATTGCCCATGCCTTGTGCATACTCATGCTTGGACAAGTCCTTTTCAATCTAATCATGAAATCCTCACATTGCAAGTTACATACATTCACATCAACTTAGCCTCCAATTTTTTCTAACAAAATAGGCATCCAAATCCTTCCCATGGCAAACATTGCCTTATGCTCAATAGGGTAGTCTTTTGGACTAAATACTTTTGCTGCTTCAAAGAGTTTTATATCTTTGAATCGCAGACATAAGGATGATATAATCTTTCCAACAAATTTTCTACCCATAGATATGCAACTCTCCCAAGAGTTTAGATTATGAATTGTATCCTTATCTCCAAATGAACGAGTGTGAAGAGCATGCACTTCTTGTCCATATGTGTCACATGTATAGCGAAGATATCCATCATTTGCTTTTTCAACAAAGGATGTGTACTGTTGTGCTCTAATGCCAAATATATCTCCAAGAAACCTTTTCTCCAATGTCTCCATTGTCACTACAAGCTCAGTGCCAATGGAAGTCACATCAACATTCTTGCTTTGAAACTTTATATTGAGCATGTTTAAATAATGAAATACATCTGCAACAATGTGTAGAAAGAATTGTACCTTGAAATATGTAAAAAAGTCATATAAATCATGGCTTTCCAACTTCAAAAGATGCAATAAAGCAGGCATAAGTTTCATAAACCTTAGTGCAACATCACCTCATGAGAGCCAACGAATATCATGCATTCTCAAAACCTCTTGCACTGGAAACTCAAAGCTTTTAGCTCTTTATGGCATTTATAAGAGCTTCTTATCCACTTGTGTGCTTTCTTAATAATCTTTTCCAAAAGTTTAAAAACAGGAAATGGTTCCAATGCATCCTTAACAGCTAGTGCCTCTCTATGTGCAATACAATGCACACCCACCAAATGG
This sequence comes from Lygodium microphyllum, assembly GCF_053477565.2. Lineage (NCBI taxonomy): Eukaryota > Viridiplantae > Streptophyta > Polypodiopsida > Schizaeales > Lygodiaceae > Lygodium > Lygodium microphyllum. The sequence continues at coordinate 21,974,484 of NC_141149.1, read as the reverse complement.
GGAACTTCCCTTGCAAATTGAGTCACAAGGCCATTTTGACAACCAATCATTACATTACACCCATCACTTGCAAAACCAACAAGTTTTGCCTTAGGCAACTCAAGCTCCAAGAGGTATGATGTAAGACTTGCATACAATGCATTTGCGGAACCATCTACTGTTTCCAATAATCTCATAAATCGACTGCAAATGGACCCATTCCCTTTTTCAGTAAGATATGTGATACATACAATCATTCTATGATTACATGATATGTTTGTGCTTTCATCAACCATTATTGAGAAGTATGGATGTTCCTTTAGTTCAATAGTGATCTTATCATAATACACATTATGACAAGCTGTGAGAAAAAGCTTTGCAGCATATGAAGATGTGTATGCACCATAAGAGTTCACTATCGGTGCATTTGGCACATTATAGAAAACTAGTTCCTCAACATCTGCCTCAAAGTCAAAAATAGGTTTTTCTCTCAAAGAAATTGCATGCATCTTTTGAAGAAGTAATTTGATGCGAGATATCCTTTTTTCCTCTTCACTATCATGCAAAACTTGCACGTGCTTTTAGGTCTTTGAATATTCTTGTTATTATTGTGCCAAAAGGATTTTTCATTTTGAAGTGCATACACCAAAGACAATGTACTCTTTGTTGCCCCTCATCATCATAAGATGAATAACTCCATTCACAATACACCTTCTAGTGCTCCTTATAAATCCGAATACCCTTTTACTTTTTGGGAGGCTTTTCATTTGTCCTTTGCCCATGCGTAGCATATTGGGCTTGGATCTCATGAAGATTATTTAATGCATCCTCAAGAGGAGAAGCTAAATCCACATTACTTGGAGGTAATCCATCTCCACCATCATCAATCACACTTTGCAATGGCATATTCAAATCCAAGCTCATTGATATATTAGCACTAAATGTATCATCACATGCCATACTATCACTGCTAGCATTTTGCAAAGAGCTTGCATTCCAAAAATAATCGTTTCCTGCATCATTAAAAATAACCTCACATGTAGCATTGTGCGGCATTCCCAAGTGCATATTTGTATCTATAACCCATTCACCATGCATACCATCACTTGAATTTTTGACATCTGTGTTGCATATTTCAGCATGCAATGTCATGGCTGATGTATCTACATCATCATTTTGACCTACATGAGAACTAATTGAATTTGATGATGATCCCACAATGTCCCTTTGTGTAGTTCTCTTTCGAGAGAATGCACTAGAAATACTCAATTGTAGAGCATCGCTCTTTGGCCGACTAGGACCCATATTCTGGAGAAACACATATAGCTTATATGCTATCATTAATCAATACACAGGGCCCTCGGGGCCCACACCTACGGCACCTTCTCGAAACACTAGGCTGCCTAGAACAACAATAATAACATCATATAACCTTCTTAGTTCCATTCATTTTTTACATATAGGTCATAAGAGGATGATCCATGATATGCATGTACCTAATAATGCAAGACAGTAAAGTGCCTGTAAGTTAAAACTATGGAAGTTGGTCTGCCTCTTGTAGTACTTTTGTCGGGCGATCACTGAAGATGACCCATATCCTCCGAGTGGAAATGAGAATTGGCAGTCAATTATAAGTCTAAAGATGAAAACAAGAATTGCCAATTGATTAAGGCTAAAGGTGGAAATAAGGCACACACTTCTTTTATAATGCTAAGTATGTGTTATAAAAGAGTATTTACATCATCCAAAAAAAGGAAACAGGCCAAAGTGAGAGACCTCAGTCAAATTACTTTAGTGCTTTGTGGAACTCTCTAAACCTAGAGAAGTGATTTGTAGCAAAATACTCTTTTGTTGTAGGTGTGGCAATCGTGATCAAGCAACATGTTCTTCAAACACAAATGCATGCCAAAAATTAGAGTTTGTGGATAGCACGTTTACAAGTTTGAATTACTTCATTTTAAAAGTGAATTAAAGGTGCATTGGTTAGGGCAAAGCTCTAAGATTGTTAGACAATCAGGGTTGACGTCTCATTCGAGGAATCTAATCGATCTAAGATTGAGATTCATACGAATTCCTCATTAATTGGAGTGTGCCAATAGTGAGAGACCATTGATGCATTTCTCAATGTCATGTTAATATTAAAGTGATTGTCACTTTGTATGCTCGACAACACACTAGTTTGAGTGTGTAATTGAGATAAATTCAAGGCTCATTGGTCAAGGTTGGTGAGAGTGATTGAGGATATAGCAGATGGAGTGAACTTGATCCATTATAGAGTCAAATGCACAAGGAATCATTAATAAAAAGAGTGCTAGTATGTGACAGTCATGTTGATCGCATGGGCATGATACAAGTGGTTCATGTAAAGGCTCGTCTTCAATATCAACAAAATACTGTAACAAGTGCTCACCTTGAGAGCCAATCTCGTGTTGTCTACTGTGTAAGAGTGCTCTAGCTCTCAGTTTCTTTGTGTCATTTATTTTCTTTGTTGAATTGAATAGTGTGCATGCTATAAGTTTAATTTAACTATCCTATAGATTAGATCTACAAGCATGTTTCATGATTCCATCCATCGAGAGCTTTGGTTGTCTCAAGGTGCATACACAAGTTTTGGCTTGCTATAATTGAGTGTATATGAGTGAATTTTCTCATGTAATGCTTGGACCTTAAAATTTAAAGAACAAGAATAGGCATTCACATTCTAAACATGCTAGAAAAGCACATGGGTAGTAACCTCAGTATATGCCATTTAATGGGTAGCAGCCTAATGTGCATGTGACTCTAATTCAATAGTTGGTACATGGACATAGTGTGAGTATGTATGCACAAGGAAATAATTTTCGGCATATATTTGGGCAACTAATTATGTAATAACCTTGACATCTAGGTTATTTTGGAGGTGGTTCAATATTCCAGGCCATGGATGGCAATGCATCAGGTGAGCAAAGTTATGTTGTTGGTTTTCAATTGGATTCGTAGTAATTATAGGGTAATGTTTTTAGTAGTGCACAACTAAGAATGCACCATGGCATAGATAGAAATATTGATATGCAACCAAGGTTGCAATCAAGCTTTTATGGATACATGGGAGGGATTGTAGAGGAGCATTGAATGCAAAGTTTAGGAGTTGGTCCTAATAATCCAAGCATGGATGTGACTAATGCAAATGTAGGAGTGGTACCTCCTATGTCTGCATATTTGTAGCCACCAATTCATGGCAATTTGTCACCTAAGAAAAATGATAAAAATTGTAAGGTTAGAGGTAAAGTTTCCCATCATTATTCAGTGAAATCTATGAACCATTAGATGTGAAGTGGATGGAAGAGGGTGACATAATAGATTCACCTTAGTTGTTTCAACTATACCTTGGGGAATTTTAGTTGGAGTAGTTGTGCTTCCATCAGGCTCAGTAGAGTGAAAATTTGGAGCATTTCCTTATGCTTAAGAGGGGCTAGCACTTCCACTCCTTTAGATTAGATACGCTTAGATATCTAACAATTTCTTGATGTACTTTACGTACATTGGAGATATTGTATGCTACCAATGTATTTGCTTTGGGACCTCAATGTTATAGATACGATATGTGTTTTTATGTAGTAATCTATGGATGCTTACCGTGACATTGGGCATCATACTTTTAAGGAAATAGTGAATTTCACTTGTGAACATGTATATGTCAACTATAGTGCACATGTTGCCGGGCCATCTTTTGTTTCCCAATAGGTAGTGCCTCTACACTAACCACAACATAGGCACTTGCCTCAATAAGAAGAATAATATCATGCATCTCAACCTCATACAATAAGTGGTAGCCCAAGTTAAGTGCTTGCCAGTAGACAACCCTCCAAGAGATAAAATCAAAGCTAGGCACCATTCCGTGAAGAATGTGGTATGTTCCTCTCCACACCAACTGTGTTGCCTCACAGAACCAAAGGCAATGCTTTGGAGTTTCCAAGCATTGCGGATAGTGCTTGCAAACTCCATCCTGCTACATTTGAATCAGGTAACTCCCAATTGCCAAGCTATATGCTAGTAGCCATAGGAAATATGATACCCTCCATATCCTCTAGGTATCCCACAAGTATTTCCTAGAAGGCCTCAGTAATATTGTGTTCTACCTTGTGTCCATTGCGGGAGGGTGCCCAATCCATGTCCTCTTGCACAACATGCTTGCCAATATGTGTAGTGTAGTCCAAGAAGCCCTGGGGCTTCTTGGCAATTGCGGTGGCCGGCCAAAGCCACTCTCTACGGTCCCACTCCAGCCCATCAAGAGCCTGGCTCTTTCCAATCCAAAGGTGCCATTCTTGGAACTCACTCCAAGGTATGTAGGGGTCTAGCAGAGCCGAGCCTTCCCTTGGAGTCTGATAACCCAAATCTTCCTCCAAGGTATAACTAGTAGCCCCTTCTCCTCCTCACCTTTGTTAGGGGCTAGATTATTGAACTATGAACAATACCTCATGGGGGACCCCACCCACTCTATCTACTACTTGCAAAGGGATGCCCACTGATGAGAACCTAGCTGCCCACACATCTTCAAGCAACAACACTAGCTCTCGAATGGGAGTCCAGCTAGTCTTGTGGAATTGCTACCTAAGTCTCCCTCCTAGTCTTAACTCTATGCTAGCAACCAAATGTCTGCTATAGGATCACTTGGTCAGTAGGCCTATAAACCTCCCTCCATACTCTAATAGTATGGGTAAGGCATGCCTCCATGTCTACCACCCTTGGCATGAGCCCACAAACCACTAGCTTACCCCAAGGATGGCCAAACTCTGATACTTAGGTTTCCTAGCCCCCCTTGGCATGGGTCCATAAACTCAAGTGGATGCCCTACTTAGTGCTAGACTCTAGATGTGTGATAAAAGAAATTGACTTCCTCCAATTGATTATTGCCCCGCAATTGTGTATAATACCTCCAATGCAAGTCTCACCTTCTCTAGTATCACCTCATCATTCTTCGCATAGAGAGTCGTGTCATCTACATCCTTGGAGTATACTAGCTCTGTGTACTCACTCACTAAGAGCCTGAGGCCTTGCAGGCTGCTCACTCTTGTGGAAAAAGTAGGACACCGCCTCTGCAAAGAATAGGAAGGGGGCTAGAGGGTAGGCCTCTGCGACCTCTCCGAACAAAAATCCTCCCCCTTCTTGCCTCCTATGAGTACATTGCTAGTGGTTGATCTATATAGAGTAGATACCCCTCTGATCCACTCCTAGGGAAAGCCCAATCATGCCATAGTACCTTCTAAGAAGTCCTAGTTGACCTTGTCATAGGCCTTCTCAAAATCCAGTAGAAGCATAGCCATCCTCTGACTGCTATGTTGATAGCCACTTAGTGGCTTCAAAAAAGATAAAGACATCAAGGATGCTCCCTATCTTGGACAAAACCTATATGTGTGTCATGGATGATGTATGAGAGAATGGGGTGAATCTTGTTGCCAATCATATTGGCAAGGGCCTTAGAGTCTATTGACAACAAGGTGATCGACTGCCAATAGGATATCTCCAAATGGTCTCCCCCTTTGGGAAGAAGATTGAAGAGTCTTGCTGACAGTCCTGGTCGGCATCTAATCTAAGCTGAAGATCTCCTGGAAAGCTTGGAACAAGGGGTTCTTCACTACCTTCCAATAAGTGTTGAAGAAGTCTCTAGATAGCCCATACACTTTGCCACATTACTACCCATTCTATGTGTGGAAAGCCTTAGCTACTTTCTTCTCCATGAATGGATCTAGGGGTGCATGTCCCATCACCTCGGTGGCTCACGTTAAGAATTAGCCTCCTTGCCTATGTGGCAAGAGGCCCACCATCTTTTCTCCTTCCAAAGGGCCCAGGCGTTTCACCGTTCACCACAATTTTACCTCCTCGAGACGGCGTGATGCTGGTCCCACCTCGCCCCATTCCCGCTCAATCTGAGTATTCTGTTAGCTCATTGAATGCACCTCCCCCCTCTCTCTCATTCACCACATTTCCCTCCGCATATTCCACAATCTCCATATTCCATCTCTTTGTCTCCCTCCCTGGAAAATTAAAGACAACCCTACACACAATACATTTGTCAAAAATGTAACACTTTTAGTCCATGAATTAAATGTTTTCCAAAATGACATAGGCATGTGAAATGTATCTATCTCTCTTTCAGCATCATCCACCAAAAAAGTTGTTGGCTCCCACGATTTGTGAAAATCTAGCATGTGATCCCTGAATTTTGTGAGCCAAAATTTGTTTACGTCAAATGTTGCACTTGAGGTTAACACCCAAGCAATTGGGACACCATTTCGATGGGAGTCAAATACAAGGATTGTGTATAAATCGAACTGTCAAATGCAAGTTTCAAATATAAGAAAAATGCATAAATTTCTGAGAAGTAAAAACTATAAGTACACAAGAATAATATTAATAAATTACCTTATAGTTGTTTGTACCAAATGTTGAATCCATTGCTAATAAGTTGCCATTTCCATATCTATCACACATATCTCGTTGCCATGGTGTTTGAATCCCCAATATGAAATCCTTATCAATAGAAAGATTTTGTTCCTGATACACAAATGTCATTTCCTTGTTTTCAATGCACCATTTCTTTGTGCTTTCAGTATCATTTTCATGTAATTGATATTGGTCAATGGCAAGCTTCCTAGATATATTCATAATAACTTGGATGGAGAGAAAGTCATCTCTTTCCATAGGAAGATTTTGATTGTTGCTTTGGCCCTGATGCACATATTGAATGTGACACTCCAATACTTGTTGTGGTGAAAAACCTTTGTATAACATACTAGACACCCATCTTTTTTTCTCTAGTGATATCCATGGGGAAAATAAGGAATGTGAATTGACCTTTAAATCCTCCATTGCAATGCCATGAAAAATCATATCTACATCATCAGTATGATATGGATTGATAAATGAGATAAATGCCAAATTGGTGTCATGGGATAGGCGAGTCACTATAAAATGACACAAACAACCCTTGTTAAGCTGTCCCATTGTTTTGCGTGGTCGGAGTTTTCTTGGTTGTCCTTGACTGGTCAAGATGTCATTAGGACATAAAACCTCCACATTTCAGGTGTCCTTAGGACCATAAGCACACCAAAATCTGTTTTGTAGGAAATGAATGTTGTAGCTATTAGTGTGGTCAAATAATAAGGAAATCAATATGAGTAGAAAAATAATTATATACACTTACATGATCTTCTCTATCCATGTGTTGTCTGATGGCTATTTCAATTCATTTGGTTGTCATCAATGGTGAGAGTACTTTTTGAAAGTTGTAGGAAAATCAATATTTTTTCCTTTCCCTTGTGCAAAATCATTTATTTGACACCATGGAATAATTGCCCTTCTCAAAACCTTATATTTCGATTTCTCATCATAAACGAGCTGCCATTGTAAATGCTTTGCATTGAATATGCCGATAGGCAATGTCAGGGATTGTGGGCTTGCCATATTTAGGAGAAGAGAGTGAGAATATGGGCTATCTATCCGCACAAAAGTAAAGTTATCCCATCAATATATTTTATTAGATAGACTAAATGTTACTTTCCTCTAAAGTTGTTTGTTCTGTAAAGTATGATTACTTTACATCTCATTGTAGTGTAAAAAAGGAATACATTAGTGCAAGCTTGACTCTCTCTCTCTCTCTCTCTCTCTCTCTCTCTCTCTCTCTCTCTCTCTCTCTCTCTCTCTCTCTCTCTCTCTCTCTCTCTCTCTCTCTCTCTCTCTCTCTCTCTCTCTCTCTCTCTCTCTCTCTCTCTCTCTCTCTCTCTCTCTCTCTCTCTCTCTCTCTCTCTCTCTCTCTCTCTCTCTCTCTCTCTCTCTCTCTCTCTCTCTCTCTCTCTCTCTCTCTCTCTCTCTCTCTCTCTCTCTCTCTCTCTCTCTTGTCATACATTAATCACTTTGAACTTCATGTTGTGCATCACTAATGATTTTGTGGTTACCTAATATAATACTTAAAATATACACATTCTTATATGAGCAATATGAAATGTAATAGAGGAACTTTATTTCTTGTAGTATATACATTGATGTAGTCTAGCTACATATAGTGATGTATCTATTGCTCATAGTACATGAAATATAGTTACAACTACGATTACATTTCATGCTTTGCATCATTAATAGTTATGTGCGTACCTTTCACCGTAGTAGCTTAAAATCAATGCAATTGAGTGGCATATATTCCTATAGTACAAACATTTTTGTACGATCCATTATGTGATAGAGTAACGTTGATTCTTGTAATACATATATTGATGTAGTTTAGCCACATATAGTGGTGTATCTATTGGTCATAGCTGATGACATGAAGTTAAAACTCGGCACACTGTATGCTATATATCTTTAATAGTTTTGCAAGTACCTTATATGCATTCATTACATACATTCTTATAGCTCACAATACATACACTCTTATAGCTTATATTCAATGCAATTTATAGACTACAATACATACATTCTCAAAACACATAACAAATGTAATAGAGTAGGATAGAACATAAATTCTTATTTTTTGATTGCTCATAACAAATGTAATGGAGGAGCACAAACATACATTCTAGCTCAAAATCAATGTTAAAGACCGAAATAATGTTCTTCTAGTACGTACATTCTTATAGGTGATAATCGATCTGCATACATAGCTAGAATAATCAATGTAAATCAATAGTGCAAAACATTGTTTGCAATATAGTTGTATATAGCCCTAAACCTGATTTAATGGTGCAAAAGATCCGTATAATGGGGAGCAAAACTACAAGGTGTTTTGGACTGAACAATGCGCTCCAAATACTCTCCGGCACCTCAGATCCACACTCCAAATGAGGAAATGAAAGCCAGTTGCTCTAGTTAACTTGCTCCATCAAACGATATATGGCTCATTTAAAAAAAACCACAACTACAGTCATCTCCTTTATGCATCATAGTCTGCGACATTTTCATATTCAATCGTAGGAAGTTATAAGGAATCAACACAATTTTTCAAATGTTGCTCGTCCCTTTATGAAGAGCCTTTAACAGAGACATGCTTACAACAAAAGAAAACACGCCTTGATCCAAATTATACATACATTGATAAGAAAATTGACCCAGGGAATCTGAGACAAATCACCAGATCCAGATTATACGTACCTCTCGATCATTTGTGAGAGGGAGAGGCGGATTGGGCTGGGAAGCACACATAAAAGATGGAGCCGTAGAGAGGGAGGAAAATGTGGCAGATGAAAGGGAGGGAGACAGAGAGATGGAATATGGATATTGTGGAATATCCGAAGGGAAATGTGGTAGATGAGAGAGAGAGAGGGGGGGAGGTGCATTCAATGAACTAACAGAATACTCAGACTGAGTAGGAATGGGGCGAGGTGGGATGAGCATCACACCATCTCGAGGAGGTAAAACGGTGGTGAGAATGTTGAAACACCTGGGCCCTTCAGAAGGAGAAAAGATGGTGGGCCTCCTTGCCACGTAGGCAAGGAGGCCGATTCTTAACGTGAACCCACCTCGATCAGGGGGCGCGATGCATTCCCACATCTATTGTCTACATATTGGAGCACCTTGTCCGATATTGCCTTCTATTGAAAAAGCTCTTTGTAAAAGACCATAGCAAGCTCCATCAATTCCTTTGGGTAGCAAGAATGTATCCTCATGTTGGTCATGAAAACTTTGGATCTAGTCTCCTAAGGAACATGGCTAATGCATGGCTAATGCACATGGAAGAATTCTCTGCACATCATGTCCCTTTTCCATGCCCAAAATTCTATTAAGGTGTGGAAGAAATCTAAGAATGGATCCTCTACGCTTACAAGGGTCACCTGTGATTGAAGCTCCTATGTGCACAGGATGGGATCTCCAAGTGCCTCCTAGAGCAATCTTTGGATAGTTGCTATATCTCTCCAAAGAGCCTCTCCTCCTCCCAACATTGCCAAGCTTGGAGGGCAGGCTCTTGGTAGATCTTGTTGGACTCCCCTAGAATGTTTATCACCTCCTCTGCAATTTAGTCACTCCCCAATCCCTAATCCAAAGTTACTTGATCTACCTCCTCACCTTTTTGCATCCATAGGTTGAGTTTGGGAGGTTTTCGGTGCTGAAGTAGATGCATCCAATGTGAGTAGTACCAAAGAGTGATCAGAAAGGGTGGTTCCAACTAGTTGTCCAACATGCCCTCCTCTGGAGCACCCTCATCTCCCAACATAAAACTTGTCCAACCACTCCAAGAGAGTGCCAACCAATTGCCTATACCCCTAGGAGAACTCCAAGGAACCATCTCATCTATGGAAGGTGAGGTCTCTCCAAGCATCTTGGGCACCTAATGCAAGGTGGAAAACCTCCCATGCCTCTTATTCCTACTTGCGATGCCCTAGAAACCTCTGCCCATGGGTGTGGTGATCCTCTAAGATCTCTAGATTGTTGAAGTCACTTCCAACAATCCAAGGGTCAACCATAGCAAGACCTACTGTGACCTCCACCCAAAAGCTGGTGCATGCAAGAATCTTCGTAGAAGCATAGACAATGAGGACCCAAAGACAAGAGTCCTCCAAGTCAAGACTTTCCCATAGGACCCTTACTGTCATAATCATCCCATGGTCTCGCAAACAAGCGAACAAAATTAGTGCAAACCCCTCCACTCCTATTGTGGGCACCTATGGAGTGCTCTGAATTGGTGTGCTATCTACCTAGGAGTACCTTATCTACCCTATTAGCATGGGCATGGGAGTGTTTATGCTCTTGAAGAAGTATGATGACACTTCATTAAGCAAGGGATGGCTACAACTCTTTCCTAACGATCAACTTCTTGGGACCACATGCCTCACTATTGTAGAGGTTGTTCACATTCTAAGATGCCAATTATAAACTCATGGATAGGGCTAGTAGTTGCAAAATAGGCTCCTGGTTAGTGTAGAAGAAGTTGAGGAGAAGGAATTGTGGGGCTTGTGCATTCTATTTGTTGTAGGCCTAGAGGGAGAACTCCATTCCCCCAACGTTGACATGTCATGTACAAGGGGGGTAATAGATGCTCTTGGCTACAAAACCAAGGTATCCATGAGCCAATATGAGAGACGAGACTCTATCATATGATATAATTGGGCGGCGTAGGCAAGTGGTCTTGCGATCACATCCATTGGTAGGATCCACTAGGGAGGGGCTTGAAAGATGATGTTGAGGTGTGGAACTTTAGCCTTGCGCCACCAATTGATGTCCATCTAGCATCTTGGCCACTGATGTGCTAGTAGTGCTAGTCCTACCTCTCCTAGCCATTGAGAGACATGGATTACTACCTAGTTCCACATGATCTCATCCACTAGAGCTGTCAACTAGGTGCCTAAGTGAGAAGACTATAGAAAGAAGGTGTAGTTTGGCCCATCTAGTGGTCTAAGTAGGTAGGCTTTGCCACCCCTCAATTTGTGAACCACAAAGATCCCACCTCTAGGGGATGCAAAGACTCTATCTATCCTACCACTCTTATATATGACCACATGCCACAATAGAAAAAATCGTGTGTCATGAGTTGTACTTGGTGGGGGAAAGTGTAGAGAGTTGGCATTGCTACAGAACTAGTGGCGGTGTGATAGAGGGCGGTAGTAGGCTATGGACGAGGAGAGCTATCAAGCGTGTGGGGGCCGTCACTCCCTATGGGAGAAGCCTATGGCTAGTGAATGAGGCCGTGAAGGACCAAGAGAGGGGGTTGTGTATAGGCGGCGTCAGTTGTGCCAAGGACATAGGGGGGAGATGGAATGCATTCGGACTATGGTGCAAGTTGGGGGTGTTTTGTCAGCTAGTGGAGGAAGAGGATGGGAGGTCGAGTCTTGAGGAGGATGGGGGACTATGTTGCAGGTTGGTACTATGGGTTGCATTCTCTAGGTGGGGGGAGGGGGGATGGGGGGCCCTCTGGCAGGGACATGCCTCATAGCCCTCAACCCTTTGTTCGTAGGGGTAGGGTTGCGGTATCAACTGTCTTGTTGCCTCCCCATCTCAGAAACCCTTGTCATCCATTGTTGAGTTCCTCCACACCACAATAGGTATACTTGATGGCATGGTGCCCAAAACCGTGACATTACAAGCACCGTGACTAGGTTTCCCTATCATAATGACATGCTATCTAAAGGTGTGCCAGCCAGCCTTAATCTCTAAAAACTTAGGTATTTTCATGGTATCTTCCATTGCCACCCGTATTTTGGAAACCCATGTGGCCATCACTACATCACAAAGGAAGGGTAGAGGATTGTACCAAAGAGGTGCCCAAAATCCTCTACCAACTATTTTTACTTGACTGCAAGTTTGAGAAAAATCAGGGTGACTAGATAATAAGGGAGTTGGTTGTGGAGCTGAAAGCACTCAACAATGAAGCTATTGTACCATGGGACCATGTAAATAACTCTTTTCATGGAGACTATAGAGGAGCTGTCAACAAGCTCTAGAGCTATCTTTGTGAAAGTGAGACAGACCATAATAATACCCTGACCTATCGATATTTCCTATACAATCTGCAAGGTACCAATGTGCAAGGTTGAAATAAGTCAATCATGGAGTTGCACCCTAGATAGAGAATGCCCAATGACCTCATCAAAAATCATAGTCTCCTCTAATTCCTTTCTATGGCACAAACACACAAGACCTACTCCTTCGTAACAGTGACACGTAAGGCATGTGATTAGGAGGCACTCACAAAGTGCTTTGACATTGGACCAAGGGTTTCCATTGTGGGTCTTCATGAGAGACCTTTAGAAAGTGCTATCGAATGTTTGGGGGGGAATGCTACCTCTCAAAGGGAGGGGGAAGTAGAAAATGGTACAATTTAGACAACTTGTGGTGGGTTTGAGGGGTGCACGGGGAAGGAGTGTGTGTGGTGGTGGGATGGGGGGGAAAGAGAGCACAAAGGATAGCTAAATGGCTTGGTGACCAAGGTTGTGGTGAAAGCCAGCTTGTGGGGGGGCTTCTAGAGAGGTCAGGGAGGCACTGCTAGGGTAGATAATGGGGGAGGAGTTAGAAGATGCACTAGGCACCATGCAGGATGTTGCATGGTTTAGATGGCAGGGTGGTAGGTGGCATACTAAATTTGGTGGAGGTGGCAACACAACTTGGAGAGGGTAGTGACACTTGTCACGTTTTCAACCAAAATATCAAGGGTGCCCTCATCGATTCTTTAAAATATATGGTTATCTTTAGTGTGAAAAGAAGTTGCACTTTATAATTGTAAAGCATCAATAATTGATGCCATTGAGAAAGCACTAGTAATACTTTTTTTGGCCAACTTTGAGATAAGAGATGGATGCTTTTGAAAGGAATTTGCACTGCCAGAATGAAGTTATTGGGTTTGTTGCATCCTTCCACCTTATTAGACAATGAACTTTGAGACTTACTCTGATTAGTATTGTAGATACTTGTATTTCTATAGTTTTGCTTGATTATTCACTAGTGCAATGAGTACCACACTTTGATAGCCATGGATATGTCTAGTCATGATTGGTTGTTTAGTAGTATGGTGGCTACCATTTTACACAATTGTACATTGCCAGCACATGGAGTAATAGTAGTGTATACTCAATTACTTAGAAACCTTTATGAACATCTGTACATTGAGAGTATGTGCAGTAATGGAAATATGATTTGTAGTGAGGGCTCACGCTCAACTGCCACAACCCATGAACTGCTTATTATTTCAAGCGTTTCAAGCAAGCACAAATGGCTATCTCTCACCTAGCCAATGCGCCTTCGATCCTACAAGTGTAGTGAGCTTACCTTAATGCTCAATGGAGTAGCCTCCTCTCTCAAGCCCTCCAATAGCTCCACGATTCGAGATGCAAGCTCAACCATCCTCAATCCTCCACCTTGCTCCATCCTCCATAGCTGCACCTGCGAGACGAGAGAAGAGAAGAAGAGAGGAGAAGATGGAGAGCTTCTCCATCACGGTCCCTCACCCTCACTCATTGACTTTCTCACACTTTCACACTCCCTCTCTCAAGCACAAGCACAAGCAAGCAAAAAGAAGAGAAGAAGATGAGTCCACTTTGCCACACACCAAAGAATGAGCTTCTCCTTCACTTTTTGGGTTTATATACAAGCCCTAAAACTTTTGGGCACCCATCCCCTTTTTACATAAATGAGCCTCTTGTCAAGGTCCTCTTTTCCTATTCCCTTCTATTCCACCCTATCCCTTCACCTATGCTCGTCTAGATTTTACAATTTGCACAGGAGGGAGCTTGGCACTCTTTACAAACATTTCAGAGGAGCCTTGCATTTAAACATGCGCCTTTTGCCTTTTGCACTTGCCTTGGATTTCTGGGGTGCTGTCCTTACACTTCTTCACCATTTTTCCCATTGTGTCCGCATTTTTAGATTTTTCTTGTATTTTATCGCGCCTTCTTTTTCTTTGCATTGCACTGGGGTTATACCCCTCCTAGATGAGTGCCAGTCCCATGGCATTGGTGGGGTACTGATGAGGGCTTCGGGGTTGAATGGGTGGTCATGGCAATTGTGAATCAAACTCTTATAGCAAGATGCAGGACTCTTGCTTGCGCACACTGGAGGCTAACTGTTCTGGTTAGGGCTAGTGAAGAAATTGCTGGAACTTGGATGTTGTTATGGGTCACCTGGGAAATTATAATGGGAGAAGCAGAGAAGAGGTGTTATAAGCACCATTGGTAGGACTGTAGAGAGGTTTAGTAGCTTACATTCGTCAAACTGATGATGATGATCTGTCAATGATATGTTGATATTTTGCTGCTGTTGTTGTGCTTTAAGAAGAAAGGTCACCTGTCATTATGGGCTCAGCCAAATCTCTATTAATATTCCATCTAACTATACGTGAATTAAAGGCCTTGGCCCTGCCCCATCGATTTGCAAAAAGCTCGACATTCTTGAGGTGAGAGCTTGCAGATTGGTTATTGGAGTGGATGATGGGCCTCCAAAGTTGGGGGTTCATTGCCTTTACTATACCTGAAAAAGGAAAGATCGTGCGCTTTACTGGGGGTGTGTCTACCTTACTAGGTTGTGTTCATGTGCTCGTGATGTGGAACTGGGAGTTGGGTCACCCAAGCTTTGTCCCATACTTAAGGACCCAATTTGTATAGGGGGAGGTGTTGTGGACGTGACTTAGGGAGCATGAGCTCCCCTTGGTGTGTCTTGGCCTTGATGTGCCCTAAGTGTGCAATGGGGGAAAAGGGTTAGGGTACACCCTAGGTGCAGTGATGGTGACTCTCAGTGGAGAAAGATGGCCCCCCTTTTTTTTCTTTTTTTCCTTCTTTTTTTTTAAAAGCTATTTCTTTTCTTCTTCTTGATTATGATCTTTAAGGGGCAATACAAAATTGAGAATCTACTCCTTGGGCTCTTGAGTGTGAGATGGGAAGGTATGGGGCTTCAATTATTTACTAAGAAAGTTCCTACTTTGCATATACCCTTTTTGGCCTATCCTAACATGGAGAGGAGTGGTTGTAATATCCCCCCCCCCCCCCTGTACCTTCCCCATAAGAACCCCCCCTTAAAAATTTTTAAATTTAACTTAAATTATTTTACTCTCTCCCCCTGCCGACTACATGGCGGGGAGAGAGAGAGGGAGTAAGGAGTGAGAAGGGGGGCATGCAGCCCCCTAGGTGGAAGGGGTGGCGGCTGTTAATGGCTGTCCTCCCCCCTCGTGAAGCCCAACTCCTCCCCCTATAAAAGGCAGCGCAACCCCCCTTGGTCGTCAGCATGCAACACCCCCCCTCCCTTGTTGTCAGGCAGTTGCCCCCCCCCCCCCCCCCCCCCCGGTGATCATCGCACACACAGAGAGGGGGGGGAGCTTTGGAAGGTTCTTCTTCCCCCCTCTTTAAAGGGAGGTCACACACCCCTCAACATTTTCGAAAATACACCCCTCCCCTTCATTAACTTTCCTCCACTCAAGGAGAGGCGACGAGAATTTTACATAGGAGAGTTCGAGAATTCTATCACTCATACACACATCTTCGAGTATGGCCCCGAAGAATAGTTCCACAAGGACAGCCAGAAACCTTGCAAGTGTGGATGGTGGTTCGAATCAAGAAGGCACTGCAACCACAAATGGTCGATCATTAGGTGTAAACACCGCTATAATCAAGACTTCACTCCAAACCCAGGTTGCTCTATTATTAAATCATAGATTATAATTATCATAGTGAAAATCATATTCACATGCATTACATTAATTGCGTGATTGATAATTTCTTAGGTATGAACTTAGTTGTGATGTATGTAACAAACAAGATAATTTCCATTGTAAGATGACATCATAATAGGTGAAATTGATCAGATAATTGCATCGTAAACGACCAAAAACGTATTGCATGAATTCCTGCATAAAGTGCATTGCTCCTTGCACAAGTTCTTGCAAAATACATTTCAGAGGACATCAGAAGAAGCAAAGTGCATCTCCATATCGCAAGATGGATTCTAAGGTACATGTAATAAACTACAGAAAAGATTAAATCATACAATAATCACATAAAGTTATAAAGATCAGATCATTCAAGAAGGTTATAGATCGTGTAAATAATTACAAAGATGATAATGTTAAGATTGCATGCATAGAAAATACCTTCGCAGGTGTGGCATAAAATATGGTATGGATTATATCAAAATTGTAAGTATTGAAATGAAAGCACGGCATTACGTTGTGTGCATTAAAGTTGTTGGGAAAATTCAATGTTGTTTGTAATTTACCAAATGGGACTGAGATCTATGAGTCCCATGTCAAAGTCCTTGGTGACTTCAAGAAGGGATAGGTAAAAGCTTAGTGCATGTGAGCATTATTAAGAGGGCTTAAGAAGATTATACTTAAGACGGAGTAGGAACTGTTCTAAACAGAATCATCTTGACCAACCATGGTCAAGGGGATAGAAAATCTTGATCAATTAAGATCAAAGTTAAAGGTACATAGGTACTTCAAGGGATCTTGGAGACAACTAGCAAGTAGACCAACCGAGGACGACGGGGTTGTCCATGATCCTTCTTATAAGGAGACCTAAGGTAAGGATAATTAGGGTCGATAGGGTACAAACCCTAACCCGAAGAAAAAGGGAAAACAAGCAACCTAGCTTGTCAAGCCCCTGGAATCTCGCCAAGTCGCGAATGACCCAGAACCAAATGCTGGGAGCATTCGGGAAGAAGGAATCACACCTTAGCAGTTGGTCATACGAACGACCACAAAAATGATCGTGATTGTACACTTAGGTACATTGTTTGAACTTATTTGCTCAAGGAACTAATTCAAGGCCAAACACTTAATGCTTCAGGTTAATAGCCTGGAGGGAGAGGTAGGTTCAATTACCTCCGACTGCCTGCCTAGCCCTATCCAAGGGGGTTGTTAGCCGCGTCGGGTATATGGACCAGACCTGCCGCGAGAGGTCTCTTCGTGGGTACTACTTGGAGCAGGAGGACACTTGGGTGCCAGGGGAGGCTCTTGCTGTAAATTTCTTGCCTCCGAATCCCGCACAAGAGGTCGACGTGACTCGAGATGGGATCTCAAGGCTCATATACTAGTCTACGGGCAAAACTTGGAGAAGCAATCCTATTGATTGCTGGGTTAGCCTTTGGGCATGATACTTGATGTATTCCAGGACTATGATAAATAAAGATCAGATATTTGAGAAAGGAACTTGCTTGACATTGTTTTGTGTCAGTGCGTAAGTTATGTGAAGAAACGTGTGTTTAAATTAGTTAATTAAGGAAGCTGCTTTTGCATGTCAAACATAATGTGGTAGGTAATTAGATAACTAAGCAAACCGAGGAAAGTGCGGTGGACGAGACTTGGAACTGTCCTATGGAAGGGTGGTCCCGTTTAGCTGGGAACTTTTCTCAAAAGAGACCTAGCCTCGGTAGAGTTAGAATCCCGATTTATGTTGTTTTAGGGGAGCAAAATGGGACTATGCCTTATGGGCAGAGAGGTTGAGCTTCGCATCCCTCTTGTTTCCCATTCTCCATGAACCAAGTACAGCATAAATCCACTTCAACTTTGTTGTTCCTATGCAAAGTGGTTCATCTGGATCTTGACGCTAGCTACTTCCTAGAGACTTTGCTGACAGGAAAGAAACCCTGACTTCAGGTCGATCCTAAGTGTGGGAACGGCCGGATACTTTCGCTCAGGGTAGACTCGGGAAGACCTAGATCGCAAACCCTATGACATTCCTTGCGAGTGCCAGGTGACACTTTCTAGACTCTCTTTCCGATGGGCTACTAAGACGTGTCCCACAAGTGGATGAGCGGACACGTTACAGTGGTGGACAAAAATGGATGGCTACATCTGCTGAAATAGCTGTCATTCATATCCTCAAGGAGGGCCATGCAGAATGATAGGAGTAGAATAGCACACAGCATCAATCGAGTCATGGCACAGCTATATATTCCTACATTTATATTAAAAAAAGAGAGTTGGAAGGTGGTATTCTACAGGTGTAGGGTGTTGCTTGAGGAGTGTCCTAAGTAATCTAATATAGTTACATGTTGTTACAAAGGTGGGGTCTAGGCAGGAAGAGAATTTTCCTAAGAAGTGGGCCATGGAGTCCCCTAAATCTTTTTATGAGAAAGCGAGTGCTTCCTCAGGATTTGTGGCATTGATGTTGTAGATCTTAGGGAAGTTGTATCGGCCATGGATGTTAGGATTAAAATCTACTCCTATCCTCCTAAGATATGGTAGGTAGGTCAGATCATTTCACTATAAGGGTAGGGAGCCACAAAACAACATCCATGCATCTACATTACCATTCTAGACTCTTCTCCTCTGTTTAGGTTCAGATTCATAGCCTTCCACCATGTGGGGTACCTCCTCAACCTTATTTTCCTAATAATCTAGAGATTTCATCCCCCACGCAGTTGGATTCTTCTCTCTTTCAGTGAGCCATTAGTCACGAATCATTCTTTCCATGGTGATAACTTCCTTTACCACTTTGGTTGATAGTACCTTGCTCAGGATCCTTGGGTATCGAAAACTAAAATCAAAGGGCTAGCGGCGGTTTTTCCACTACTCCCACATTGATGGCTCTATGTTCTAGTTCATGGGTAAGCAATCTTTCTTTGGTGGGATAGGAGGTTGTGGGACTACAAGCAGTTGCACTTTTGCTCTTTTGATTGCCTATTCAAGCATTCTAGCTCTTTTCTTTTTAGCCTCAGCTTTTCTTTATGCTGTGGTACCTTGTTCCTAAGGGGGTTTTGGTTGTGGCAAGGGAGGTGATGGGACCAACTCCTCATCTCATTGCACCCTGTCATGGCTTGATCCTACTTCTGCTTCTTGTGGCTATTCCTCTTGGAGTCCTAATGCATTCACTTCCTGCGGTGTCAAGCCTGCTCTCAGCAGATTTTCTCACTGGTCTTACCAAGTTAGACTGAATCTTATTGCATGGACTTGAGAGCACAACCCTTGCCTTATCGCCTTGCAAGCTATTTCCAGCTTCCTTTTAAGTGTATCAACTGCCTCCTCCTCTTTAGAGAGTGTGATGTCCAAGATATTGCTGAGGAAGGCATGCTGATGGGTCTCTAGACTTGCTTGAGCAGTGTTTGCCTTACTTTCTACCAAATATTCTGCTTCCTTCCACAAGGGCCAAACAGCTCGCCAGGTCTTTCACTTTCTTCTCACTCTTGGTCTCCCATTCCTTTGCCTTCTTTTTCATTTCTTCCAAGCCTTCACTTTGCCTTTGTGATAGGGCCACTATCGTCGGCTCTTGTTTCTTCCATTTCTGTGCCATTTCTTCTTTCTCCTTTGTTCGGCACTCGATCTCTCTTTCTTCTATCTCCCTTTGCACTCTATACTTCACTTCTTTCCTCTCTCTTTGATGTTCCTCTTTTTCTCATGCTCTCTCTGCATCTAGTGCAGTGAGCTCTTCCATGTCTTCCTGGAGCCTTCTCGTCCGCGTTTTGAGCTCTGCTTGCTGTAGGATCAAGAGCTTGTACTCCCTTTGCATTCCTACCATCTCCCGGTTCTCTTCTTCTAGTCTTTCTTTTGCCAGTATTCCTCCTTATCTTCCTTGGCCTTGAGCTCTACTTTTAGCTCCTTGATTTCTTTTTGTTGTATAGCCACTTGGTGTGTATTTTCTAGCTAGAAGGTAGCCGACATTTCTCTTTCAGCTTTTCTAACTTTGCCATCACGGCTTTCTTCTCCTCCTTTGCTCTCTCTAATTGAGTATAAAGCTCCTTGACATGCTTATCATGATCAGTGGGCTGCGGCCCTGCAATGGTGGTAACCTCGACTATTTATCGCTTGCTACCGAGATTCGGTATCCACAGTTACCGATCTTTTCATTCTTGTCATTGGGGTCCCTGCACTAGAGTCGTGTGTTGGGGTATGTGCTTTGTCTACTAAGAACTCCACCCATGCCATGAGGTTGCTGGCATCAACTATGGTTGGCGTGCCTTGTGTCGCTGCAATGGTTGGGGTGGTTGGCAATATGGTGGGTGGGATCGGGTGGAGTGTGGCCTTGCCTTTTCCTTATGGAATGGGTGTGTTGAGAAATGACAAATGATATATGCTCAAGGAAGAGATGTCCTAAATCCCATATGCATAGTGAGGAGAGTGGAGAAGCTGAAAAGCTATAAAGACATGTACTTGGTTCACTTTTCATGCAATGTTATTTGTACTTTGTACTTCATTCTATGTCTATGTCATGGTCAGCTCAAGTTTGTGTTTATGAGTCCAAGCCTACATCTTGGAACCTAATTCACTTGAGCAATAGTTTGTCTTCTTGTCTATGTCACTATGAGTCTTGTTACCGACTTCCATCCTCCATAGTCAGTGCTATGCTGTAGATCCATATTTTCTCATAGGATGGAGGCAAGTCTTCTAGCACTTGACCATTGGTCCCCATTGTCTTTCCTTGGTGGGCTCATTGCTACCAATTCCTCGTGTCTGCATTGCCGCTCAATGGACATATGTATAGCTCGTGCCAAGTTCTCTTCTTCCTTCCTCCTCAACTCTTCATCTTCATCTTCTGTCTTCCTTCTCCTTTCCTTCTCTACCCTTTTTTATTATTTTTCTATTCTCTGTAGTTCAACCTTCTCTTTTTTTCTTCTCTCTTCTTCGACTTTCTTGGACTCTCTTTGTGCTTTCACTAGCCCTTACTTCTCCTTCTTTATCATTCTATCTTTAGTTTCCCTTTGCTGCTTTTGGAGAGTCTCTTTCCTTGGTCTTTGGGGCTTCCTTTGGGTTGATCAGGTTTGTTCTTCCTCACTATCAATTTTAGTTCTTTCACTTAATGTCATTCTTGGTCTCTCTTGCCTTCTCTTGGTGCATCTTTCAGCCCTCTCCTTCTCCATCCTTTCTTCTTCTAGCTCTTGTTCTCTTCTCGTCTTTGGAGACTGTGGTGGGCTTCTAGGGCTTGGTGGTACATCTTTCTCTTGAGAGGGTGACCTATTCGACATCTCCCCCATGTGCTTAGGTCCTTCCACCTCCCTAATGGCATCTTTGATTAAAGCTATGTGTATGCTCTTGAAGCCGATGAATGAGGCCTTTGATGTAGGGATTTTGCATTCCTTTTCTATGGTTGATGCCAAGGATTCTCCTCCTGCCTGCCTTGTTGATAGTGCCTTACTTTAGACTTGGATTGTCTTTCGCACATATATGCATTCAAGTTCACTTCATCTAGGGCCCTGGCTACCACACTTTCCAACATGGGGATAGGGATTCTATGTATTACCACATTGTATCGTAGGCTAGAGAAGAGGGTATGTGCTAGCTTGGCCTATGTTTCTATCTCCCTATACGGCACATCTTCCAAGTTGATGCCATCATTGGTGTGTATCTTGTCCTTATCCATATGTAGCATGGAGTACACATCTCTTTTAGGCCTTCTTTCGAGCTTGTAGATCAATCCTAAGGATCATTCGATTAGGTCCGGATTGAGTCTCACTTCCATCTCCTTAATCTCTCCTCCTTATCCTATCTTCACTTTTCCAATATTCCTCCTAGCATCATAAGTCCTCCAAAAATCCAAACACTTTTCCAATATTCCTCCTAGCATCATAAGTCCTCCAGAAATCCAAACACTTTTCCAATATTCCTCCTAGCATCATAAGTCCTCCAGAAATCCAAACACTTTTGGTGGTCGATCTCCTACCCCCTGAACTTCTCTACATATCTGGCCAGGTTGCATTGATCCACAACTTGCTATCTTGCTAGTTCCCTAGCCACCAACTCTTCCATGTTCGTGACACTTCAGAATTTGAGTTGGTTGTAGCTGCAGGTCTCAAAGCCGATGTCATATCTTGGCGCTCATCGTCGGTGAAAGGAAGGAGGTGTCCCGTGTCCTTGTGTGCTGCCATTCTCAATTCCTTCATGGCAAAAATGGCTTTTCCTTAGTTCGTTATTAAGGTAATTTTACATTGTGGAGTGATAATAATGACAATCTTCTTTAATATTGACAAAGATTTTCATTTTATGTTATTCATACATTCCAAGCAAGTGTAAGTATACCATCGTTTCACCCTTCCTTCCACTTTATGTTTTGTTACTTTCTTTTTATTTTCTACACTTATTCTATTATTTTGGTTTGATTTTTCCTCACCTTGCCTCCTCGTCTCCAAATTTGAAAAAAATCCTTACTAGGAGTGGAGAATGAAGGGGTAAGGGCATTCTACGTGTGTGGAACATTACTTTCGCATGAGCCACGCATAGAAGTTTGGATTATACTCCAAGGTAGCATAGCAGTCCATGTCAAAAGGTCGGATGCCTATGTGAGTGATGTAGGTTAGGAAATCCATTAGGAAGTCACCCCAGTTGATTTTGCTAGCAATGTGTAACTCCTCCTTAGAGAGAATGCGGTCTAAATAAGGATGGGTCATGATGTGTTCCTCTAGGGGTTGATTGTGGATAATGGTCAACACCCTATATGAGGTCATACTCTCAGGTTTTTATTGCACATCTCTGCTCGGAATGAGTCATGATTTGGCAGCCTCTTTGTTCCCATTGAATGCGAAGAGTGTACCTTTTTCTCAAGAAGGCGGGATCACTTTTATCGAGGTGCTACAACTCCTCCACGTTCGTGAGTGATGGTTGAGACTACACTTTTGTTGTATGAGGTGATAAGGCATTGTTTGCAAGCTTGTTCTATGGATATCTCAGTGACAATTAACTCCTCAGCTACTTGTGGGGTCTTAACAAATACGAATTCCGATTCTTCCCAAGAGCAAGGGAATGTACGCATTTCCATTGCCATAGGTTTATCTAAGAGACCTAAGTCTAGCCGGTCATAGCTTTTAGCAAGTGTCATGAAGGTGGCATCTAAGCGGAAAATGCAAGTGACTAAGTCATCCTCCATATTCTCAACCAAATTTGAGGCCAAAGTAAGGATTGATCAACACTCATAAGAGGAGATTAATCCTGGGGTTTGATTGGGCTAGATAGATCTGCAGCACAGCTAATGCTACGGTGTTGAGAGGTCTTGTGGGTGTGGCTTTGCCTCTTGGACGTTAGAGGTAGTCTGTGATGTTGAGTCTCTATTGTCAAGCATTTGAGAGGGCTTGAGAACATTAGCAGTGCTAGGTTGAGGTGGCTTAGGGACAGCATGGTGTGGTTTTGGCCGATAGATTAGTTGAGGCTCCACAGACTTAGTGGTCTTGTGTTGGATGGGCTTAGGAGCTTGAGCTATTGGTGGTTTTGGTTCTGCATTTATTGTTCGATCTGGTATGGTCAAGCTTGAGGGTTGTGGTTGAAGGGTTCCGTTGGCTTTAGGTACCCATATCCAGTTATTGCCCTCATAATAACCTTGCGCGTGCAATAGGTCGTGTTTTGAGTAGTGACCGTTATATGCAAGTAGGTGGGTACTAGAGCTTCTTCATCCTCATCTGCTATCTCTATGAGGGTGGCAACTCTGACATTGACAGGGGGTTCCAGCATCGAGGGCTCGTGGAGTGGATGAGTTGGAGGATAGTACCTCTTGATGCGACTACCATTGAAAAAACCTATGCCCTC
This sequence comes from Lygodium microphyllum, assembly GCF_053477565.2. Lineage (NCBI taxonomy): Eukaryota > Viridiplantae > Streptophyta > Polypodiopsida > Schizaeales > Lygodiaceae > Lygodium > Lygodium microphyllum. The sequence continues at coordinate 21,950,609 of NC_141149.1, read as the reverse complement.
GTCGTCTAGGGTTTCTAGTTCCACATTACTTGTTTGGCTGATGGCACGAACCCTAAAAGGTCCTAATCCTCTAAACTTCATCTTTTGCTTATGCCCCTTTACCAAATACAACAGTACAAGGTTGCCCTGGTCAAAGTCCCACTGTTTCACATGCTTGTCAAACTAGCTTTTCCTTCGTGCCTTCTCATAAATCAATGCATGTGTTGCCAGAAGTTGAGTCTCAGATAAGCTCTCCAACTCAACTAGACAATCTGTCCATGCTCCCCTTCCTTCCCATCTCTCCTGGATGGCTACCCTTAGACTAGGAACGAAGAATTCTATTGATAGAATAGCTTCTGTACCATAGGTCGATCGGAAAGGAGTCTATCCCACAACCGTTTTATAGGCTATACGATAGGCCAATAGTGATGCCATCAATTTGTTGTCCCAGTTGTTCTGTGAGGCAGAGACAACCTTGGTCAGTATGTTCACTAGAATTTTATTTATGGATATTGCTTGACTATTTTCCTGAGGATAGTAGGGTGAGAACTTTCGATGTATGATCAAGAAGGTGGACAAGAGGTGGGCAATCACTTCATTGATGAAGTGTGTGGCTTGATCACTAACGAGCTTGATGGGACAACCGAATCATGAGATCACTTGTTCCCAAAAAAACGTGGTTGTGGTTCTAGTGTCGTTCTTTTCATTAGCCCGAGCTTCGGCCCACTTCATAAGGTAATCTGTGGTAACTATGATATATCTAGCTTGTAAGTATTGCGCTGCTAGACAAATGGGCCCAATGAAGTCTATTCCCCATTTTTCGAATGGTTATCTCAATAATAGGGGTCGGCTCCATTTTGTCCTTTTAAACAAATGTCTTGGTCCATTGGCACTCATCACAATGCTTCACAAATCTTGCTGCATCACGAAAAAGGGTGGGCCACCACAGTTGAGACTGTAGCACCTTGCGGGTTGTCATGTCTTCACTGAAACGTACTCTTGGAATTCTGACGTGCATCTCATACTCACATACACATCCATGCAACAAGCCGTCTTGTCCTAGCCTATAGAGTTGACCAACTACGAGTTGATATGGTTGTAGCTTGAGGATGATATGCCTAAGTCAAGCCTTCTCACACAATGGGTCTCTCAGGTAGTTCGTACTCTAGCACTTGGACTATGTCATCTACCATGTATGGCATTAAATCGGCTTTTAATGAATCTCTCTCACTAGATAAGTTAAAGAGATGTGCATCGAGCAAGTTGTCCATTATACCTTGTCCAATGGTTTCTCCAATGGACATGTGGGATATGTGATCAACCATGTAGTGTTGTTTCCCTTTGCGTACCACCGTTGAGAAGTCAAATTCAAGAAGTAGAAGCAACCATTGAGCAATGTGTCCTATAGTGCATGGTTTATTCACTAGATAGAGCAATGCTTGATAATCAACAAAGAAAGTGAAGGGCGTGGCTAAGAGATAATGCCAGAATTTCTTCACAGCAAATACCATGGCTAGTCCTTCCCTTTCTGTGGTGGAGTAGTTCATCTCCGTATCTGTGAGTTTTCTACTAGCAAAGCTCAAAGGATAATCTAAGTTGTGTTTACCGAGCTAGCACAACACTGCCCCCTTGGCAAACTTTCAAGTATCAATATGAAAATGGAAGGTTATGGTCCACTTTGGGGCTCTTAAGATAGGTGCTATTGTTAGAGCCTTTTTCAACTCCTCATATGCATGTTGGCATTCTTCGGTCCACTCTAACACTACGAGTATTTTGTAAAGAGGTCTACAATCGATCCATATGGAGCCCCAAGAGGAACACCAAGGAAAAGGGAATTCTCTTGCAAGAAAATCTATCTTGTAACATCAACAAGCTTTTTTATTAGGTTTTATATGATCACAATGAAGAAAAAAACACCAGGCACAACAAATCTTCATGCAGCATCATGTAGATCTCCCACGGATTTGATAGAATCAACCATATTCTTCAATATCTTCACAAAATCCATCAATAAAACAAAGAAAGCTAAGGAATACACCATCTTTGAATGGAAATACATCACATAGTATTCATCTTCAATGTCTTCATAGTCTTCTCTCTCAATCTCTCATATACAATCACTCTATTTTGATAGAATTGACTATCTCTTACTCTCTCTCTCTCTCCATCAATAATACATCATATCCTCACTACAATCTCTCATAATCACTCACAATAATCCTTCTTAGGTCGTGGATACCCCTCCTAAGAGGCATGTCTGATATGAAGAGTCACCAGAGCCACTACAGTGTCCTTTCACAACTCACCACTGTCACTTCACTCCAGTCTTTACTTGAGTCTTCAGCAGCTTCTTCTTTCACTTCTTTTAGCTCTTTTTCACTTGTATTCACCTCTTTCCAAGGTTAGAAAACTTTCCCAAGCTACACATACATTCTACAGAACACATACAGAAGCATACAGAAGGTATACAGAACAGTCACAGTACAATACCAGAACAGCTACAATACAGAACAGTACAAAGACAGAAGATCTACAGAAGGTTACAAAAGGTCATCAAAACCTCATAACTCATACTCAAACCATTCCAAACTCTCAAAAACTATTCAATAAGCTTTCACAAAATCTCAATCTTCATCAATCATCAATCCATGCTTCATACAAAAGACAATCAGAACAAAACAGAAGCTATACAGTAGGTATACAGAACCAATCAAAACCTATTAGAACATCACAGAACCTCATATCTCCACTAATAAACATCATGAGTTTAATAAAACCATTCCAACCTATCCAAAACACTCTCAAACCACTTCCAAACCAATCAATCATCTCATAAAATCAACCATTCAGCTCTCAAAAACAACAAAAATCAGCCAAAAAAATAAGTCATTTCAACACTCAACATATCCCCACACTTAATAAGGAAGCGTCCTCGCGACCCAGGAAAAAGGGAATACAAGTTCATTCAAAAGCTCAACTTTGATCTTCAATAAGTCTTCAAAAACAGTCCATCCAACCACGACCCCAACTTATCACCTGTATCTGATATAAAAATACAACGAAAGGAAAACCCTTTATATATTAACACTTCTTATCAAACTGGAAATCACAACAAACTTGTAAAGGATATAAGAGGTTTCTTCTTCTTCCGCTTCATCATCTTCAACTATCCAACCACGACCCCATTACCACAATTCTCCAAAATGTAGCTCGCACGAAAGTAAATCGAATAGGCAACCACCACAATCTTATTACATCAATTAACCCACAACACAAACACTACACACAACACAACCATCTGAATGACTCCTCCAATAAGAGAGATTTTATCATTAAAAATCATCCACCATACATTGGAAAAGGTATCAATGAAGATGATCCCTTTTGAAAGATTGGTGATTTCGAAAACGATCCATAGACAAGGATTCATCTACAAATGTCTTGGGAGGATTCTGAAAAAATTGAAGGCAGCACATCCTTTCCAACAGGACAAGGTATCTGCTAGGCAAACACAGGGCATGAAAGTACAATATATCCAGCTGCTGGGAATCAATGCTCACATTGACATTCATGCACAACTTTGGAATAGGCTTTGAATCATTATGAGAATGCCTATGCATATACGCCAGGTACCAAGCAAAATGAGCAGTTAATCTCACAGAAGAATCCAGAAACTGTGAATACTAGTGAGCAAAATGAATATAGTTTTGATATGCTTGACTGGCAGTTATCCATTCTCCTGGAATTATTGGCCAGTTTATTTGAGGTCCTGTAAGAGAATCATTCGAGCTCCATCCCCTTCTTCTGGAAATCTGATAATCAAACCCGTCATAGTCACTAACCAACTGAGGTGGTTGAGATATAGAAGTGGCAGGAGATGGAAGTGGAATAAGGAAAAGTGGATGAAGAGATGGATAGGAAAAATCATAAAAGGAGGAATAATTTAATGAAGGAGTGGCTGAAAATTGTAGGGAATCACTTAAGAAGGGTGTTAATTGATAAATAGGAAAGGTAGAAGGTACATGAATGGATAGAGAATGACATGGTGGAGAAGGGGAAAATACTCTATCCTCGATAAAAGAATAGTATGTAAATATGGGAATTTGAGGAAAAGATTGAGGTTGGAAAAGAAGGGGTAAGATGGTTGTGGAATTGATTTGATAGAGGGAAAGATATATATCATAACGGTGAGCCATTTGTTGGTAATACAGTAGGGTAGGAACAGAAGGATCTAAGATAGATCTTCTCTGATAGGCATCAAAAAAGGTAGAATCAAATGGATTATGTTTGGAAAGATAAGCTAAGAGATCCACCCTCAGTTGATTAGTGCTCTGGATATAGGTAGGGGCTGTGTTCTGTCTTTGATTCAGGACCACAGAATCAATCATGGTATGCCAGGAATTATCAGGGCAAGTATCCACTTTGGAGGAGTAACTCTGAAACATGTCATCTATTCGCAACTCCAAATGGTTGACATACAAAACAGCTTGTAAAACCACGTCTCCCACATACCAAGCCATATCCACTTCATCTGGAATCAACAAGTCTCCTCGTAGATACATATATGACATCAACATGGTATCGGTCGTGACAGAATCTTCAAACACCATACGGACCACCTCTGTTAGCAACTCAAGAGACCAAGCCCCACTCCAACCATCCTCTGGAATAGGAAGATCCATCGTGGAAAGCTTCATGTAGAAGGCCAACTTTTGTAATTGATAGTGGACAAAGAAAGAATGGTCCGGAGGAACATATTCCTGGAATTACTCAAATGTAGACCATAGCAGATCCATTCGAGATTGCAATCTTTCCACTTTATCTTAGAAGAGAGGACACAAGGTAGCCTATCTATGAAGAGTTGCTAAGTCCTGCTGTGAGAGAGAAGGGATCCAGGGAACATGAGGGCTTGGAGGAACAGACCATGACTTTGCCAGTTGATCAACTGCTTGATTTGGGAAGCTTGTGATTCCACTGTGTCATTAGCAGTCTGTAAGGCTGAAAGTTTGACATCTAAAAGAGTTTGGAACTCTTGCGCTTCTTTGGACATCCTCTCCTTCTCCTCTGAGAGGCTAGTAACCTCTGATTGAGTCTCTATTAACTGAATCTTCAAAGAAGATATCTCATCTCTTTGGGTTTGAATCAGGTGGGTTTGTTGCTCCATCTGCTTAAACAAATCTGCTAGGCAATCCTTAGCAGAGGCTAACTCGGATGTTGCCTTATGCAACTGGTCCTTAGACTGCATCAGTTCTTCATAAAAGGAAGTATACAGCTGTTGAATACAGGCTGTCACTGACAGTTCAATGGAACTCTGAATGTCTTTACATAGGAAAGGAATGGCATCTCCCGAGACTAGACTGTTCAGTGAGGGGACTGATATGTCCAACGAACCTTCTCGATGTGCTCTGAACAGGTTATTACATGTGAGATAACTAGGGAGATCACTGCCAGAGGTAGCAGGAATAGGCACTGAAGGAAGAACTAAAGGAGCTTTATCTGCTACCCACTTCAAGCATTTGCACTGTATGACCAAGGGAGGCGGAGAATCCAAATCCTCTATATCAATTGGTTCTGACTCATCTGAAGGTAGAGGAGGAGGTACTGGATCAGATGGAGGAGGTGGAGGCACACTCTTCTGTAAACCTGAGTAGGTCAAGAAGGCAGACAAGTACGATCCATAGGTGACATTGGTAACATTGCCCCTGGTGACTTTGACGAAATGTTGATCCATCTTAGTGAGTAGGTAAGTGCTCCAATCAATAGCTACTCCTTTTAACACCGTCCTTCAAGCTGTAAAGAGCTCTTTGGACAAGTAATGGGAGGGCGTTTTTGCAGGCATAAACCTGTCTTGGAGAAACTAACAGACCAACTTCCACACAGGATCAGTGATCATATTTGCCAGTGCGTGCTTTTGTGACGGCTGCTTCATTTGAATTAAAAATATTAAAGTGCCTCTTACGCGCACTTAGCGCGTGCTAAGTGAACGGCGGGTTTATTTTTATTAAAAAATGGTGTGTTTAGCGCGAGCGCGCGTGCCATGGTGGTGTTTAGGGTTCATTTTAATAATTAACTCTGGATTTTGGGATAGCGGAAAAAAATAAAAATAAAAAAAGAAAAATACCTGGTAGTGGGTGTATGTGAATGCAAAGAATGCGCTCTTCTCAATCCAACAGGTATCTGGATGTTTTTTTTTTTCGAGATTTTTCAATTGGTATTTTGAATGAAAGATGTGTTTTTTTTTAAATGAAGTTAGGATTTAATGAAGTATTTTTACAGCTTAAAAAATATGCCAAAAATAAGAAAAAATGTTAATAGAATTTTTAGGAATTTTTCGGCAATTAATTTGGATTTTTTTAGCATTTTTAATGAATTTTTTTCATTTTTTGGGTATTTTTAAATGAATTTTGAATTATAAAATGTCTCTAAATTTTTTATTTTATTTTTTTGAAATTTTAGTTTAGAAAAATAGTACAATTTACTGCAAAAATATTGAGAATTGTTGAAGATTTTTTTGTAATTTTTTGTGAATTTTAGGTGTTTTTTAATGTTTTTTTTGTAATTTTCAATGTATTTTAAAGGTTTTCGGGTTTTTGAAGTAAAAATCCGGGAAAATACCCAGAAATAGGCTGCATGTCAGCTGCGTGTGAATAGCCTGCTGCACACCACCTCACGGTCCAACTAACGCGCGTCCTCGCGCATGAACATCCACTAGCGGTCTCCCGCACACGATCCCGAGCAAGCACACTCTCATGAACAGCCACACACGCGTGTCAAAGGACGAGAAAAGGGGCCTGCGGGTTCGGCGAGTTGTGGTTGGGTGCGGCTGGGTGGGACGGGGGCGTATGAGGGGTTTGCCGCTGTTGGGTTTCTGCGGGGGAACAGGGGTTATGGAGGTTTGTGTGCTTTGGTGGGGGTTTGGGTAGGTGTGGTGTTTGGGGGGAAGGGGGGCTTAGATGGGGTAATGGGAAGGGTAGGTTGTGTGCTGGTGACTGGGTGGGGGGGGGGGGGGGGGGGGGGGGGAAGGGGTTTGGAGTTACAGTGGGGGGGAAGGGGGGCTTAGAGGGGGGGTAGGGGTGTTGTGTGATGTGCAGGTGGGTACGTGGAGGAAGGGAGGTCAACGGGCGGCTTCCAGGGCGGGCCACGAGGGCGATGACGTGAACGGCGAGGTGGGAAGGCCCACGACGACGTCAACGAAGACCTGCACGGCGGCCAGGGCGCCAACGGCTCTGTAGAGGGCGACGGGGCGGCGAGGAGCAGCGGCCAGGGCTCCACGTGGCAGCGGCGGCGTCAGGGAGGTGGTACACCGCGGCAGCAGGCGGCGTAAAGCGCAAGGAGTCAGCGGCGTCAGAGGAGGGGTGCACGGCAGCAGCAGGCGGCGTGAGGCACAGGAAGTCCCACGACGGGCGCTGCAGAGGAGAAGAGGGAGGGTGCACCACCGGCAAGGAGAAAAGGGAGGGGCCGTCGTGGAGGAGGGAGGGAGGAGAGGAGGAGAAGGAGGAATGAGGAGGAGGAGGGGAAGAAGAGGAAGAGGGGAAGGAAAGGAGAAGGAGGGGAGGGGAGGACCAAAAGGGGAGGGTGAAGAAGAAGATGAAGGATATGGAGAGGGGGAGCACACAGGGAGGAGGGAGAGAGAAAGGCAGTTGGGGGGGGAAGGGTCGAGGAGAGAGAAGGGTGGGGGGGATAGGGAAGGGTGTGGGGGGGTGGAAAGGGTGCGAGGGTATGGGCAGGGGCCCATGGGATGGGGGGTGGGCATAGGGGTATGGGCAGGGGCCCATGGGAGAAAGGCGTACCCCGTCCCGAGCGCGTGCGCGGGGCGGGGTAAAAAAATTTACCGTGACAGGATCAAAATAGCGCCTGGATGATGGGACGGGGCAGCGGACGCGACTGGGGTGCATGGAGACGCAGGAAATTGAAAACGGGCGCGTTCACGCGCGGGATGAGTCGCGTGAAAACACAAAAAAATAAAGAAAAATTAATATCTGCCAATCCGGTCATCAAAATGAAATGCCATAAAAACAAAAAGTGGGAAGGACGGCAGGGGGAAGACAAGGGAAACATGCAACGGGAGTTCCGGGGGGGTAAAGAGCGTTCACATGCAAAAAACGCAAAAAACGGGTCCAAAAACGTAATTAAAAATTAATATCGGTAGATCCGTGCATCGAAACGAGGTTCAAGAAAAAGGAAAAATGTGCAAAAAGACGTACCCAACAATTCTATCACATCAAAACATAGTTCCGACTGAGATAAGATGCGTTCACATGGGAAAAACCCAAAAATAGAATCGAAAATTAATATTGGACGAACCGCTTGCCGGAATCACACGCAGGAAAAACAAAAAAAGTCCGCAAGAAGGGCGGGCACAGGATTGTCATAGCAAAACGCAGTTTCGGCGGAAGTAGGAGGGGTTCACATGCGAAAAACACCAAAAATACACCCTGAAAACACATTTAAAAAGTAATAATAAATCATCCAGAAGTCAAAAGAGGGGGGAGGAAAAATAAAAAAGGTGGGGGAAGGCACGATGGACACGGCTGTCAAATCAAATTGGAATTCCGATGCAAACAAGGCATGTTCACATGGAAAAATGTCAAAAAGACGCACAAGAAAGTCTAGAGAAACCGCAAAATTAATATTGGACAAACCGTGCATCGAAATGACATAGAGTAAAAAGGAAAAATGTCAGAGAAAAAGTTGTTGTCAGGGCTATGATGTCAGATCACGGTTCCGAAGCAAGCAAAGCACGTTTTCATGGAAAACCGACTAATTTACGCAAAATGCTACAAAAATTAATAACTCGAGAACCGTGCACCGGAACAGGGGTAGGTAAAAAGGGAAAATGGTCAGTTCAAAGGGATGAATAGGGCTATAAGGGTGGATGTGGACTTTGGTGAACGTAGGGTGCGTTCACATAAAAACACAGCAAAATAAGGGAATTAAGGAGAACTGCAAGGGAACAGCCCCGAGGGTGGGGTGACAGTGGACGGGCGGGTGGGAAGGGACCCCATTAGGGTAAAAGCAAGGCATGGCATAGAGGTATTAGCAGGTTGAGGCATATGCAAAGGGGTATGCAATGTAGACGTGCAGGGACGCGTCCCCACACTTAAAACCTTAACGGATAGGATGAACCGAGCAACAGGGACCTAGGACCACACAACAGCCACTAATGTCCCCATACTTAAAACATGAACGTCACTGAGAAACAGGATGTAGGGTTAGAAAAACTTGGCCCATGTTGTTGAGGATCAAGGTTGATTGTCGATGGCACGTCCGGTGTTGTTGTCGGATGCAGGAGGTACCAAGGTTCACTCCAGCACACGTCCTTCATGGCAGGGACCACGCAGCAGCACCCAGGGAGGTAGTTGGTTGAAGGAATCGCAGGAAATTCGCCGATGGTGAGGAATATTACACTCAACTCACAGTCACTCAAATGGAATGAAAGAACAGTCACTCGCCCCAGGACTAATATCACTCGAGAAATAATGATCGCAACCCATATCTCATACCCGGTTTAGAAATCAATAGGGGAATGGTGCAGAAGGAGTATGCCAAGGTGTACAGTTGATGGTGCATTAGTGCGTCCAACCCATCTGGCATAAGTGCAAGGAGGAAGGCAAGGGAGCCTTACAATGCAGTGTACAGAACAGGGTGATGTGTCATGTGATGACGGTAGAGACCCATCCCGTGCGTGCATAGGGAAACAGGAACATACTGGACTCCAAGGGTCGTAACGTCCCTCAATCTCACCTCTCAGTAATTGATTGAAAAAACTCAAGTCACACTCAGCCCACCCTCTGTCTCACGTTTTGTTGATAGATATAGGAGGGCAGCCATGTCCTGAAACCCATTGATGTAATCCTCACGGTCACTTGTGCAAAGGTTGTATGCCTTGTGCGCATTTGATGGTGCAACTGTGCATCCCGCCCTATGCTAGCATACGGTGCGAGAAGAAAGGCCAAGGAGCCTTATGGTGCAGTGCATAAAAACAGATCGTGCTTTGTACATTGAGAGGCCCATCCCGTGCGTGCAACACTTCATTCACACTTCTCACCTCTCATTTGATTTGAAGGGAAAAGACTGGTCACCCGCCCCACCCTCTGTCGCGCACTCTGTTGATAGATACAGAGGGCAACCATACTCACTTCCCCATCCGGTTAGGATGAACGCTCGTGTCACTCAATTGTTTGTCGATGAAGATCGCGTCATCAGTTGTTGAAGAGGCGTACCCAGGGAGGTAGCCATCAAATCGAATGTTGTGTTAGATAGGACATGTCGTCTGCTAGAGGACAATTAGACGCTCTGCAGAGAGACACAAGACACAGCATACCAAGGGAGGCAGCTTCGGAACTGGATCCTGGGGATATCAACTGATGAATCCACTTTCTGGACTGCTAGGTGTTGCCACCTTTTCCACAGCCAACTTCTCGCCCAAAGGTGTTAAACACCTTTTCTTGGAACGAGGCCTGCTATGATAAGGAATTGCTTCCTTTTCTCCCATAACAGATTTGTCTTTTTTTTCTTATTTATTTTCTTTTATTTTCTTTTTCTCCTACTCCCCAGGGTGTTTCCACCTTTTCTCGAAGAATAGGTCGGCATGACAGGGACCGAAGTCCTTTTCTCCCATGACCGATATGTATAATTTTTTTTTCTTTTGTTTTTCGATTTAAGCAAGGGAATGGTAGAAATACCATTTATCAAAACCCACCTCGCCACTGCCGCTGGTGGAAAATAGAGGATAAGAGATCACGGCTGGAAGGTGGGGTTGAGGGGACAGAAGGTTGCATCCACCTCATCAGGAGTGGCTGAAGAACGGCTATCAGAAATAGCATCATAAGAGTGAGAGTGCCATGCCAATGTGGGAAAGGATCAGGTGACCGTGATTGTCAAGATCCCCAAGGAGGGAAGTACTTCTTCAGACGATATCCATTGATCAGAAAGGGATCATCAGAGGCATCAACGGTCTGCACTTGGACAGAGCCATTAGGATTGACAGCAAGTACCTTATATGGGCCCATCCATCGTTGTTGGAGCTTGCCAGGAAACTTGCCAAATCGTGAATCATAGGCTAGGACCAAATCACCTTCTTTGAACTCCTTATGCTTGATGAAGCTATCATGGTAAGCCTTGCATCGAGCTTGCGTGGCTTCCATGCACTGTAGAGCCATCTTGCGAGTTTCATCCAAACATTCCAAGTGCAGGAGACGGCGTTGCAATGAATCATCATCCCCCAAACGCTCTTTGATAGCCACTCGCAAAGAGGGTAATTCCAGTTCAACAAGGAAAACAGCTTCTGTACCATACACCAGCTGGAAGGGTGTCTGTCCTGTTGCTGCTTTATGGGAGGTTCTGTACACCCAGAGGGCCTCTGTAAGTCGATCATCCCAATCACGACGATGTGTGGCAATTGTTCATGTCAAAATTGAGCAGAGGATGCGATTCGTGACTTCGACTTGGCCGTTGGCTCTGGGATAATAAGGAGTGGACTTGCGATGGCGGATCTTATACAGCTCTGTCAACTCTTCCATGACTTTATTAATGAAATGAGTGCCTCATTCTCGTACATGAACAGGGCCACGCTGTTACCATCGTCCCGCTTTAGGGCTTTAGCTTCACACCACTTTGTGACATAATCTGTACATACGAGGATGTATCTGTTCTGTTTCCTTCTGGTGGGAGGCTCGATTGGGCCTACAAAGTCAATGCCCCACTTCTCAAACGGCTTTAAAGGAAGAATAGGTTGCAGTGGCATCACACTTGTTTTCGTGGGTTTTCCCATTCTCTGACAAGCATCATATCTTTTACAGTAATCATAGGCATCCTTGTGAATGGTAGGCCACCAGTATCCTGCTAGCAAAGCCTTTCTGGCTATGGCTTCTCCTGCAAAGTGGCCTCCACATGGCTCGTAATGGCAAGCCTTTAGAACAATCCCAATCTCATCTCCTGCAATACATCTTCTGAGCACTTCATATTTGCCTTTCTTGTACAGTGCACCGCCTAACAGGGTATAGGGGGTTGATTCTAACATAAGCTTTTTGGTTACAGTTTCTACCAAGAATAGGGAAGTATCAGGGAGGTCTGGATCATCCTGCTCCTTGTCTGCAGTTTGTGGGATATGCGACAGATGATCAGCCAGAACATGGGAACGCCCAGGTTTGGTAATTACCTCAAAGTCAAACTCCTGGAATAGAAGGAGCGATCTCATCATTCGTCCTTTCACGTCTGCTTTGTTCATCAGGAAGGATAGGGCCTCGTGATCCACATAAAATTTAAAGTGGGTAGATAGTAGGTAGTGGCGGAACTTCTCTAGGGCAAACACCATTGCCAAGCACTCCAACTCTATCACTGTGTATTTCCGTTCCCTATCAGTGACTTTTCGGCTTGCATAATAGATGGGTTGATCCAGCTTCGAGGAGCCCTTCTGGCATAGAACTGCACCTAAGCCTTCAATTGATGCATCAGTGTGTACATGGAACTCTTTCGTCCAATCAGGAGGTTGCAGAATGGGTGCCTCAATCAGACACTGCTTCAGAGTGTTGAAGGCTATGTCACATTCTTCTGTCCAAGTAAACTCTGCATCTTTCCTCAGAAGCTTGTGCAAGGAGGTTGCCTTTGTTGCAAAATGGGCTATGAACCTTCTGTAGTAACCCACATGGCCTAGGAATCCCCTCAACTGTTTGAGGTTGGTAGGTGCTGTCAGAGCTGCGATATTTTCGATCTTTGCAGGGTCTGTTGATATCCCTTGTGCAGAGACAATGTGGCCCAACAGAACTCCAGAAGAGACCCCAAAGATGCATTTGTCGGGGTTGAGGGAAATCCCATACTCCCGGCATCGATCAAAACATTGTTCCAGATGTCCCCAGTGTTCACTGATCAAACTATAGACAGAAGTCATCCAAATATACCTCAATAAAGTCGTGCAGATGATTTTGGAATGCGGCCATCATGACTCACTGGAAAGTAGCAGGGGCATTGCAGAGCCCAAATGGCATCACTCGGTAAGCGTAGGTCCCCCACTCTATAGTGAAGGTTGTTTTGGATTGGTCTTCTTCTGCGATTTGGACTTGGTTGTATCCGCTGAATCCATCCAAAAGGGAATAAAGCTCATGTCCTGCCACTGTGTCCAACATTTGGTATGTGAAAGGGATAGGAAATTGATCCTTCTTCATCTTGGAATTGAGCTTTCGGAAGTCAACACATATATGAAGCTTGCCGTTCTTCTTGGGTACAACCACGATGGGTGAGACCCATTCACTATTTGCCACTGGATAGATGAACTCGGCTTCCAGAAGCTTCAGCAGCTCTGCTTTCACCAATGTGGAATAATTTGGATTCATTCACCTCTGTCGTTGCCGTACTGGCTTGGAATCAGGCTCCAAGTCAATATGATGCTGACATATTGTGGGATCAATCCCCTTTAGGTCTTTGTAGAACCAAGAAAACACGTCCAAATTCTCTTTCAACAAGTTGTACAAAGTTGACAACTCCTCTTCTGGTAGGCTGCTGCCCACCTTCAAATGGCGTTCAATGCCATCTGCATCCACAAAGGTTAACTTGCCTTTCACCTTCTACTTCACGGATGAAGGTCCCGCAGACTGCTTCTGGGTACAGATCCGACTCCTTCAAGGGAGTGGTGTCCTCTTCCAATATTCCACTAGACCCAACTTCTTCCTTTGGTGGAGACTTAGGTTGCTCCTTGAGATGTTGAAATGGGATTAGAGCCGTTTTGGGTGTGTTAAGATTAGTTATCTCTTGGCTTGAAGACTCATCTTCTGATGACATGTCCAGGAACGTCACATAACAGGGACCCTCTGATGCCTGTTGGGTTTGTGAGACTGGTGCTTGTTGGCACGGTGCATCATCATCATCTTTCTTTGGCAAAGGTGGGTGAGGACGGCGAGAGCCACTGCTGAAAGACGGCTTGGTCTTCTTAATCCATTTCTTATAAAGAGTTTGCATATGAGAAGATCCATTTACCAGACCAAATGGTACCATCGCCATTCTGTCCCATAGCATGAGCTCGTCTGCTTCTGATGCTTCTGGATCTTCTTCTTCATATGTATCCTCTTCGGGTGGGATAGACTCTTCCATCTCGCTTTCATAATCTTCTTCTTCCATATCTTCTCCATCCTCTTCTGTCTCTGTCTCTGTCTCTGTCTCTGTCTCTGTCTCTGTCTCTGTCTCTGTCTCTGGCTGTCTCTGGCTCTGTAGAAGCTCTGTAAGAGAAGAACAGGTTCTCTGTTTCATCTTCTACCTCTGTCTCTGGCTTTTTATGGCCATGTAACAGGGAGAGCAGTACATCCATGCTTCTATCTCACTATCAGAGGTGATTTTGGAAGTCATTCCTGGTTCAGGCAGGAAGTATTCACCCATTGACAATGGCTTGGCCTCTTTTGGGAGTTGGCTTACAATATCCACTGTTAAGGAACGTGCCACTGTTTTCTTGGGAAGGATCTGTTTGACAGTATCTTCGTCTGCTGATGTTCCATCTATAGCCTCATTGGGGGAGTCAGAAGATAATTCCAAGGAGGTGGATCCATGTCCTTTTTGAGAACCATATAGCTTCAGCACCACTTTGTTGGGTCCTCTACCCAAGGTCGAGGTTCCTTTGAACCAATCCGTCCTTGCTCTGGCTTCAAAAAGCCATGGCCTGCCCAATAACAGAGGGTAGGATGTACCATAAGAGTTTGGCTTCACCACCAGATAGGTTAGCCAATAATATTTTCCAGCTACTGTAGTCTTCACATATGGGAGAATACCCAAAGGCTTGATTCTACCCTGATCCGCCAGTCTGATGAGCCATTGGGTTGGTTGCACACCTTGTAGGCCTAGATCCTTCATTGTAACATCCGTCATAATGTTCACTGATGAGCCACCATCAATCAGTGCATTTGCAATGAAGCAGCCTTCTATCCACACGCCAGTCTCTGGGGTACCCGGATCTAGGAAGGCGTTAGCCACGTCCAATTCTTTGACAGGCTCTGAAGCTTTGTTGGACTTTGTTGCTATTGAGGGAGCAATCCTTAAGCCACATCTTCTTGTCAGTATACTTTTGAACCTTTTTCGGCAACTGGGAGACAACATCAATAATTGTCGGAATGTGAGGTTTGGTTTAAAGGTATCTAGATCTCTGACCAGATCGTATTCCTTAATAGGATCCACTGGCTTCTCTAACCGGTTAGGGAATGGGGCAACACCCATTTTCATTTTCCTTTTTTCTTCCAACAGGGGTATCATGGGGACTTCTTCAGTCACTTGTGGCACTTCCTCCTCTTCTATCTCCTGGACCTCTGGTCCTGTCTCTGGAACTGTCTCTGTGACTCTCTGTGGCACTGTAGTGCTCTGTACGGCACTGTCAGGCTCTGTTCTATTCTGTTCTTCTGGTGGAAGATTGAACTTCACTATTCTGGTAGGAGGATTATTTTCTTTCTGGATAGGTGGTTCCTTCTTCTTTGCACGCGTGATGGAAGCAACTTCCAATTCCACTAAATTGGAGGTAGGCTCTTGGGCCTTGGCCGGATTATCAGTAGCACTGTTTTTCACTAGGGCTGGGCTTGGACAGTCTTTTTCAGTGTGGCCTTCTCCTTTGCATCGACTGCATAAGGGCTTGTAATCCACTGACCTTCTAGGATTTGGACAATTTGGTGAAATGTGTCCCTTTTCTCTACATCTGTAACACTCTACTTCTGATCTCTGACCACCGCCAGACTGTCTTCCTCTGTAACTTTGGGATGGAAATCTTTTGGGTCCGAAATTAGGATCAAACTCTCTAGGCTTGGATCCAATATCCTGTGTTGTCATTTTGAATTCCAGCAAGTTGAATCTTGCGTCTTCTTCCTTCCTTCTCCTATCATGCATCTCCTTCAGAGAGCAAATATCCTCTGTATGGTTCTTTCGCAAACAATAGGAACAGAAGGCTCCAGGAATGGTTGGTTTTCGTGTACATTCAGTGGCTAAATGGCCTACTTGATGACACTTTCCACACCAAGTATTTGACCGCATCACATCTCTTCCTACTCCTGCAATGTTGGATATGCTAGCGGTATTCACTTTCAGTGTCTGTAGCTGCTCTGTAATCACATCCATCAACTCCTTTTTGATATTTGCAACTGAGTTAGATAAGTAATCCTTCAAGCTTTCTCCTCCTGAGATACTGGCAGTAGGGTTTTGAGGAGTCTCTGTAATCACTGCATAAACAGGTTGGGCTGATGCAGAGGAATCTCTGTTCTGATTTTGATTCAGAGCTCCTATTTGGACTGTTGGTTGTTGGCTCCAGTTGGTAGGGTTCCACTGTTGCTGCTGATTTGGCATTGGGGAAATTGGTTGGGACCATTGTTGTTGTGGTTGAACCATCATTTGAGGCATTGATTGTGGCCACTGTGGATTTGGTACATTGTACTGTGATACTGGGGGCATCTGTTGGTAGGGGTAGGGAACAGTCCCTAGGACTGCATTTGGTGGGTACATCATTCCTGGCATTAGAGGAGGTAGGACTCCTCTTCCTGGATTCATCGCCAATCTAGCTTCCACTTCATCGTACAGTCTTGCACCTTCGGTTGTAGCTTGCAGTGTGGCTGGTCTTTGTAGCTCCACAAACTTACGGACTTCTGGTTGTAATTCTCTGAGAAACACCCCCTTCTGAATGCCATCATCTAGATTATGGTTAGTCCATCTCTTCAGGATGGATTCCATTCGTGAGACATAAGCTTCTACTCTTTCTCCAGATGACTGACTTAAATTCATAAATTCCTCTCGCATCCGCTCTTCAAAACCTTCATACCTGAATTTAGTGAGGAAGGCCAACTTCAGGTCGTCCCATGTGCCAAAAGTTCCTGCTGCTTATCTCTCATACCACTGAAACGCCGCGCCCTAACCAATGCTCAGGGGTTCTGGCATTGTTAGCCACACATGCTACCATAAACTCTGCTACATGAAGATCGGGGTCTTCATTGTACTCTCCCTTAAAAACTGGCAATGGAACTACATTCACTGGCCTGTCATCAATATTTCCAGGACGGATCTGTCTTGAAAGTGGACCTCTAGCAAGAGGAGGACGGGCTTGATGTGCCATTAGGACTTCTGTAAAGAGTTCCGCAAGGGCGTCAAAGGCGGCTTATGTTGCGAGCTCGTTCTCAGCTTTGATTTTTGCTTTCTCTCTTCTCACGTACCTCTGGACTCGTTCTAACGCTTGCCTCTTTATTGCGTCATTCATCAGGGGGTTGGCTCCACTATGTCATTAGTGCTCTACAGAGGGTTAACAAAAGGCTTCAGTCTCTGGAGGACTCTCTTGCCAACATTTCTTCTACTTCTTCCTTTTCAACGTCTCTGAATTCTGCTTTCATGCCACTGCACAGAGGAAGGTATTCGGTTCTGAAGGTGTCAAAATGCATACGTCTGAGCATTGTAGTGGTGCCATCATCATAGTAATGCCAGCTTCTGATGGTTTCAACAGTGTATGTTGTGAAGAACACTCTGTCTATCAACTTCCAATGGGTTGCCAATTGGACAAACAGAAGATTATCAGTGCACCAAGCATCCCATGTATCTTGCTGTTGAGCATCCACGAACAAATTCCAACTCTTTTCCTTCTTGTCTTTGTGAACCTCCACAGACCAAGACTCCTGAAGCTTCTTCACAATCTCCCACTTGATGATGTCTGGAAACTTCTCAATGAATGCCAAATCTTCCATGTATGGTCATTCTCTCTGTTTCTGCTCTTCAGTTCGTTCCCAAACAGTTTGCCACCAAGATGCAAGTTTCTGTTGCTTCATCAGGAAGAGGAAACTGTCCACTACATAGAGCATGCATCATGATGGTGATGTGTTTCTGCCATTGTGGGATGAACTTCTTGTGGAAAATGGCTTTGATTATGAGAAATTCCAACTCTTCAGTGGAAGAAGGAACTTTACAAACATCCATTGAATTCTTCTCTTCTTGGCAATGCCATTTCCTTTATTTTCAGCCTCTTATGGTGCTTGTTGATGGCAAGATTCCCCGGCTGCGCACCAAAAACATGGAGCCCCAATAGGAACACCAAGGAAAAGGAAATTCTCTTACAAGAAAATCTATCTTGTAACATCAACAAGCTTTTTTATTAGGTTTTATATGATCACAATGAAGAAAAGAACACCAGGCACAACAAATTTTCATGCAGCATCATGTAGATCTCCCACGGATTTGATAGAATCAACCATATTCTTCAATATCTTCATAAAATCTATCAATAGAACAAAGAAAGCAAAGGAATACACCATCTTTGAATGGAAATACATCACATAGTATTCATCTTCAATGTCTTCATAGTCTTCTCTCTCAATCTCTCATATACAATCACTCTATTTTGATAGAATTGACTATCTCTTACTCTCTCTCTCTCTCCATCAATAATACATCATATCCTCACTACAATCTCTCATAATCACTCACAATAATACTTCTTAGGTTGTGGATACCCTCCCAAAAGGTATTTCTGATATGAAGAGTCACCAGAGCCACTACAGTGTCCTTTCACAGCTCACCACTGTCACTTCACTCCAGTCTTTACTTGAGTCTTCAGCAGCTTCTTCTTTCACTTCTTTTAGCTCTTTTGCACTTGTATCCACCTCTTTACAAGGTTAGAAAACTTTCCCAAGCTACACATACATTCTACAGAACACATACAGAAGCATACAGAAGATATACAGAACAGTCACAGGACAGTATCAGAACAGCTACAATACAGAACAGTACAGAGACAGAAGCTCTACAGAAGATCTACAGAAGGTTACAGAAGGTCATCAAAACCTCATAACTCATACTCAAACCATTCCAAAATCTCAAAACTATTCAATAAGCTTTCACAAAATCTCAATCTTCATCAATCATCAATCCATGCTTCATACAGAAGACAATCAGAACAAAACAGAAGCTATACAGAACTAATCAGAACCTATCAGAACATCACAGAACCTCATATCTCCACTAATAAACATCATGAGGTTAATAAAACCATTCCAACCTATCCAAAACACTCTCAAACCACTTCCAAACCAATCAATCATCTCATAAAATCAACCATTCAGCTCTCAAAAACAACAAAAATCAGCCAAAAAAATAAGTCATTTCAACACTCAACACCATAGTTTAGCACAAATCGCCGGTAGTATCCTATATGGCCTAAAAAGCACTGAACTTTCCTATAATTAGTTGGGGGTGGAAGGTCAACAATTGCCTTGACTTTCGAGAACTCCGTGGCAATGCCATTCTTCAATACCACATGCCCTAGAATGTAGCCATGCTTTACCCAAAACTTACACTTAAGGGGGTTCAATGAGAGACGATATAACCGCCATCGTTCAAAGACAACGTGGAGCTTATCCATGTGTTCTTGCCAGTTGGAATGGACACAAAGATCATTTACAAATACTTCTAGCTCACGTCTAAGCATGTCCTTGAAAATGGCACACATGAGCCATTGAAACATCATTGGTGCATTAGTTAGCCCGAAGGGCATGACTACATAGGCAAAGACACCTCACTTAGTGGCGAATGCAGTCTTATGCCTATCATTAGAATGAACTTGCATCTAGTTGTATCCTGAGAAGCCATGTAGAAAAATGTAAGCTTCTTTACCCGCCACTCTTTCTAGCATGTGCTCTATGTACGATAATGGGTAATTGTCTCTCTTCGTGGTAGCATTAACCTTCTTATAATTGACACACACTCTGATCTTTTCATTTTTTTTCATAACGATGACAATGGGTGAAACCCAATCTGTGTGCTCAATTCCATAAATAAACCCAGTCTTCATTAGCTTGTCTATTTTCCCCTTCATAGCATGTGCATGTTTGGGATTCATAAGATATGGTCTCTGTTTGACTGGCATCATAGGGATGTTATGAGTCACTACACTCGGATCTATCCCTTTTAGCTCATTGAGGGACCAAGCGAATACACCTATGTACTCTCTTAAGAGAGAAATGAGACTCGCTTCCTCCTCCCTGGTCAAGTCATTGGCTATAAGGACACGTCAAGGTGTCTCCCCTTCCTTGGTTAGATCAACCTCCTTGACTCTAGCTGACTCTAGATGGTCCTTCTATTGGCTCACTCTCTTGCCCTTGTCATTTGGCTCCTAGCAAGATCACTACCCTATTGCCCTTCTTGAATTTCATGAATCTCTTTGGTAGATCTTGAGGTTTCTTTTGCTCTTTAGCTTCTAGCTCCTTGGTTTGCTTCCTCCTTTCCTCCTTTAACTGCCTGCTCCTTAGGTGGTTTGGCAAGTCTCCCTTGGTGCATTTGATTGTAGGGGTTCAGGGTGCTTCGGGGTTGTTGTCCAAGCTTATCTCTGATTCTGAGTCAAACTCTCCATCTTCGCTAGAAGAGAAAGTCTCTCTAGCTGGTCTTAATTCAGATGGATTGAGTGAGACCAACTTGCTCATAATTGATTGCTCCTATGCACTCCAGCCAGGCATGATCACAATTCCGTTCGCATAATTCCACATTCAATTAAAAAGGTATTCCCCTCCTGTGGCTTGGAGTCTGCTCGTATCTGCTCTATTACTCGTCCATCAATGTCATACTCGATCGTATCAATGTCCTCTTCGCTTTCGTTGCTAAAGGATTGGTAGTCCTCATATTCATCGTTTAAACCTCCGTGTTCCAACTGCTCATTGTCTCCTAGATCCAAATCCTCATTTCCATCAATCACTAAATCCTAATTGTACATTAAGTTTAGGTCGTGCACTTTTGTCCACTTCCACTCTAGTTTGTCCAAGAGATCTCTAAGAGGTTTCAAATTACCAACTGAATTGCCATCTAACTTGCCTGTGAAACATTCAATGATCTCATGGAGTTCTCATTTGTTATTTGGAACGTGGAACATGATAGGGGTTGGTCGACCATTAGGAGCTCTAGCCATCATGCATAAGGATATTGAGGACTCATTCTTGGGCTCACTTCTTGCCTTGGTAGCGCGCTTGTATTCCTTGTCATCTGAGAATGGCAGATTGATAGTGGCAAGCACGTGCATCCAATCTCACTCATCCTCCAGACATGGGATGTACTTTGTTAGTAGCCCATACAGTTCCCTAACTGGAGTATCGCCTTTAAATAGAGTAGAGATGGCCTGCAAGTCAATTGGTATAGTCTTCCAAGTGTTTATCTCCACCCTCATGGCTTCCATTCGATTGCTTAAGAAGATTAGACCACTAACCCAGTCTTCTATGAATCGTGCATTTCTCATCCAAGGTCGACCTAGCAGGATATCGTAGTCCACACCTTTCATAACAATGAAGTCTACTTGGAATTGCACTCGTGCAATCTTCAATGGTCAATTCTTCAACACATTGAATGGTTTTACCTTCATTCCATTGGCCAATGTGACGTTGAACCTAGCATTCTTGACAGGCAGGTTACCCTAAGCCTCAAGCACTGCATGGCTAAGCACACTTACGTCTACCCCCATGTCTACAATCCCCTTTCTCATGGCATCTCCCAATGCTAAGACTAGTAACACAACATGGATCTATGTACCTTCCCAAAAAGCATTAACGTGTAAGGATTTGGGCATCGATTGTGACGTTAGACTAGGTATTTGCATGACTGCATCATTGTCATGCAAGTCGGCTGTTCTTGACTCCATAGGTCCTTCTACCCTGCTTTAGCTCTTACCATAGTGTCAAATTTTGCTGAAGCAAGCTTTCTAAGCTCAGAATTACAAGGGTGTTGACTAGTTTCGTAAGAAGGTTGCTAGCCCCTTGCCTCTCTCCTAACTATGTGTTCCCTAGCCAATGGCCTTGACGAATTTGCTACCTTTTTATTCTCGTGCTTTGCCTAAGAGGAGCTGCTTGAGGTACAATATCATTTATTGTCCCTATGCGTGTTGGTGAAACTGTTGTACTTGCACTAGAGAGGTCATCTAAATCATCCTCTAAGATAGGCTCGGCATCTTTTAGGTGTTGTTGGGCTTCTCTTACCCACTCCTTGACCTTGTCTATTGCCTTGCGTTGGTGCCTTGGGTTAGGATATTCACTGACTTGTGCACTCCCCTTCTGTGAAATCTTTGGAGTGGATGTCTCCGCTTCTGTATCTGTAACTTTCTTGCCCTCATGCAACATTGTAGCACTCTCAGTCTTGAGTGTGACTTTTGCTTCAGTCTTCTTCCTTCTTCGCCTCCTACGGCTCTTTTTCCCTATTGAGGCAGTGTCTAAGTTACTAGGTCCTAATAGGGGTATGCCCGACCTGTTTTGCTTGTGCTCATGTCATCACATGCAATGGGATGGGCGTAGCCTCTGCATCGAGTGTTTCAACTCCAAATAGCTCCAATTGTACTGATGGTATGATTGCTGAGCTAGTGGTTGGTATTTTCTTAGGGAAATCTACGAACAAGTGAGTGATTCCACACTTTGTGCACCTAAGGTCTACTTTCTCTTAGTTAGCTAGCTCCCTCTTGGGGTAGTGCAAAGAGATATGGCTCGGGTGTCCACATGTCCAATAGGTGATTGGGTCTTGGGATTGGGTTGCCCTCTTTGTTGTATGAGATGTAAGGGTTCACGTAGGCTTCCCCTTCACTTGGCTCCTCCACGTAATGGACTGGAACGTCACTCAGTGGATGGGTTACGAAGGGTCTTGGTGGCCTAGCTATACATGTGGGATTGATCTCCATCCTAGGGATGGCTAGTTTAGTGTCATTAGGTACTGGAAGAGCCAATGGGGCTCCCCTCCCAAAGAAGTTTGGCAAATGGTTCCCTAGGTATGGTTGCTTGTAGGCTTGTGGGTATGGGATTCTCCTTGGTAGCCTGCAATGCATGGCATCATGGCCGAACCTACCACAATTAACACGAGGTCGAGACCTAGGGTCCTCACACTCGATTGAAAGGTGGTTTCTGCCACAATACACACACTAAACATGAGGCCGTGTAGGTCTCCTCACTAATTATTGCAATCTAGCTAGCTCCATGTCAGCCAGCTCTTGGCTCTAGTCAATGGCCTTTCCCTTGTCTTGCGTGGTCTGGCTTGATCGTTCATTAGATGTAGTGGCTCTCTCTGAAGTTCTAGACCTATCCTCATCTCGATTTGTACTCTTGGAGCTTCTCTCCTTTAGTTGATCATTCACTCATATAGCTTCTTCAAAGACTCTGGCCATTGCATCTCTCTACAAACTTGAGTTGCCTGCTAAGGCCTTATAGAGCTCTTCAATGTTGATTCCATTGATAAACACCATGGATATACCTCTCTCCATTGGTTGGGATTCTCTTAAAGAGACTCCACATGTGAGTAGTGTAGTCTATAATGTCCTCCTTGTCCCTCTGCTTGGACATTCATCAGTCTCTTATGAGGTTATTGGAATACCCTGCCTTAGAGAATCTCTTGAGAGACTCTTGAGGTCGTTGAAGTTGGTCCTATCCACCGTGTCTAAGCTAGTTTACCACGTTCTACCCTTATCACCTAGGCATAAGCCAAAAGCTTGTGTGTATTGAGTGAGATCAGTGAGGCCATTTGCCTCACAGACTTGCTCGAACTACTCTACAAAGCTATATGGGTCGTCACTAGGCTGATACTTATCTAGCTACTTCGCGACTATGGGGATTTTCAACTAGCTCCTGGAGCCTTGGTTGATTCCTAATTCTGCTAGCAATGAGGTTGCCAAAGCTGCTCCACTTTGCTCTATAGCAGTGTTGTCTAGGAGTCGCTTTGTGAGAAGCTTGCTCAATGTAAGATCTGCTTCTAGCACTCTCCCCCTCCATGTATTTGGTCATGTTCAGTTCCTAGTGGCTAGAGCTAGTATTGGATGGGCCTCTCGCATCTCTATGTCTCACTTGCAAGTTCCTAGCTCACTGCTCTTGATTGTATACTGCCATGCACTGCAGCTACTGTCGTGTAAGCTTTCTATCTTCCTCAAGGTTGGCTATGATCTCCTTGGATGGCCTACCTTGATGATCTACCTTTGCTTGTAGGTCATATTGCCTTATCGTTTGTTGGATCTCGATCGGGACGTCCCTCACGTTTAGCTCATTGTTTCAAAAGTTTGTGTATGTTCCTACCATGCTGATGGTTTCTTGGTCCATTAGGCTGCCTATGAGGTTGAGTAGGTCGAGGATAGTTGCGATTCCAATGGTTCTCTCTTCTTGCCCTTCTTGGTGGTCTCATGGTCCAAGGTTATGTTCTATGTTTGGGGTCACCTCCTACTACTGGCGGGTTTGTTTTGTTATTATCTCTAAGTGCGTTCTTTTTTATTGCAACCAATCCTCAACTTATATTCACTCACTGCATGTGTGGTGTCTTTTCCGTGCATGGTGCAAAATCAAGCTTTCAGCTTTTGTCTCTAAGCATAATTACTGGCCACTCTTAGGTCTGCTAGGATTTCTGCTGTGTTGTCCTACCCCTTGGGCTAGGTCTAAGCATTGATTGGCAGGGTCAGTTAGTTGTGGTTTTTTGTTTTTTGTTTTTGTTTTTGATACAACCTTGGCCGATTCTCAGAATCAGATGGGGTCGATTATCAGCTTCGACTAATTCAGTCCGATTTGGCCAAATTGGATGAGACAATTCTCTTGGGACGACGATCGATTTTTGGTGGGCCGATTTTGCCAATCGGACAATCCAATTTTATTGTTCGATTTTCAGTCATCCAAATCGAACGGGTTGATTTTTCCCTAAGGCAATCGATCGGGTCGATTGTCCAATTTTTTTTTAGTCGAATGGGTCGATTTTGCATGATGAGTTTATCGGCAAGGCATAAATTTGCTCAATTCGATCCAAGGCAGCAAGCACCTGCTTTCAAACTTCACAGGAATGTTAAACAACTAGGGATCATGTCTAGCTCACCTAGGATGATGGAAATTCACGTACGTGAGGATTAAGGAGTTGACTCTTGTAGTGTCTTATCACAAAACCTGACTCTCTCTCTCTCTCTCTCTCTCTCTCTCTCTCTCTCTCTCTCTCTCTCTCTCTCTCTCTCTCTCTCTCTCTCTCTCTCTCTCTCTCTCTCTCTCTCTCTCTCTCTCTCTCTCTCTCTCTCTCTCTCTCTCTCTCTCTCTCTCTCTCTCTCTCTCTCTCTCTCTCTCTCTCTCTCTCTTTCATTGCTATACTAAAAATGAGCCTTCCTTCCCCCTTCCTTGGGTTTTATACCCTTGGGCCAACACTAGAGGATTGCCCCATGCCTACTCTTGCTTTTTTGGTGGATTTTTACCTCTTTTTTCCCCACTTTTTGCCCCTGTTTTGGGCCTGTTTACAGCAACAACCCTACAACAGTATGCTTTGATTTCCAAATCCTAGGCTACTCCAAATGCAACAAAAATCACAACCAAAGTACGTTCAAGAATCGTGGGGGGACTTGCTCAAGATGCTGCGCCGAACACACACAGAACACACAAGGAGAAGCTCACTCAAGAGACAATAAGAGAGATGGAGGCCAAAACGTTTTCTTGCTGGTTTCTTCTTCTTCTTCCACAGTCTTTACAATGTACACAAAGTATAGATAAGATACAACATAAAGGAAAGTGGCCTACTAAGTCAAACAATGCATAACCGACTACACTAGTCGACTGGCGCTATAACTACGCCAGCTGTAAATAGGTATAACAACCTGAATATAATAAGTAATGAGTCAGTGGCCATGTGAGAGTCATAATGACCACCGACGTGCTAAGTGTAGATGTGTGGACCCATCTAACCACGCAGTCCATCATCAATGTCTGCATGTGTTGAGCTTGTCATCTCAACACTCCCCCTCAAGCTCAACTGCATCTTTGCAACTCCAAGTAAGCTTCGAAACTTTTGAAGCTTCTGTGTACCCAATGCCTTTGTGAAGATGTCAGCTATCTGATCTTGTGTGCTGACATACACCAAGTCAATCTCACCTGCTAGTACCTTCTCTCTCACAAAGTGGTAGTGTACCTCAATATGTTTTGTCCTGGCATGGAACACAGGGTTCCTAGCCAACTGTATACTGCTTATGTTGTCACAATAAATGACAACTGGACCTTCCACCTGCACATCCAAATCAGCCAATAACTTTTGTAGCCATACTACCTCACATCCTGCAACAGCAGCACCTCTATACTCAGCCTCTGTACTCAAGAAAACAACTGTAGATTGCTTTTTGCTACTCCAAGTAACTGCTGCACTACCAAGAGAGAACATGTATCCGCTGGTAGATCTTCTATCAGACATACTACTAGCCCAATCTGCATCTATGTATCCAAACACTTGTACATCTGTACCTACCTCATAGAGAAGTCCATAATGTAATGTGGACTTAACATATCTCAATATGCGTCTGACTGCATCCAAATGTGGCTTTCTAGGTACTTGCATAAACTGACTCACAAGACCCATAGTGTAGCTCAAGTCTGGCCTTGTAATGGTCATGTAGATCAAACTTCCCACTATTCTCTTGAACATAGTAGGGTCTTCTATCTCATCCCCAACATCAGCACTCAACTTTACATTCTGCTCCAATGGGATTGAAAGTGGTTTGCATGCTGTCATACCATACTTGGACAACATATCCAAGCCATACTATCTTTGGGACAGCCATATACCATCATCACATCTGATCACCTCAATGCCAAGGAAGTATCTTAGCTCACCTAAATCCTTCATCTCAAACTTCTTCTTCAAAGAGTCCTTGACTTCAGCAATCCCACTATCACTATCACCTGTAATAATCAAGTCATCCACATAGATGACTATGATGACCAAACCTGCATCTCCCTTTCTCACATAAAGTGAGTGATCAGCATCAGAAACATAAAAGCCAATATTGACAAGATACTCTCTGATCTTGTTAGACCATGCTCTAGGTGCTTGCTTGAGCCCATAGAGCGCCTTCTTCAACCTGCACACATACGTGGGATGCTCTAAATCTTCATAACCTGCTGGCTGATCCATATACACTTCTTCCTCCAAATCACCATGCAAGAAGGCATTCTTCACATCCATTTGCTGCAATCTCCAACCTTTGGCTGCTGCCAAAGAAATCACACATCTGATAGTTGCCATCCTAGCAACTGGACTGAAGGTTTCTTCATAATCTATGCCATATGTTTGGGCATAGCCTTTTGCAACCAGCCTAGCTTTGTACCTACTAATAGAACCATTTGCATTGTGCTTAATCTTATAAACCCACTTACATCCAATAGCTTTCTTGCCCTTCGGCAATGATACTAGATCCCAAGTCTTATTGGCCTCTAATGCAGCCATCTCCTCATCCATTGCTGCATTCCAATGAGCATGACCAACAGCCTCCTCAAAACATGTGGGCTCAACATCCTCAACTAGTTTCACCATATAAGCATAATGGTGAGCTGCATAACCTTCAAAACCAAATCTTTTAACAAGGTATCTGACCCTGCTAGATCTGCGTACCACCGGATCACTCAATGGAGCCTTTAAATTACTATGAGCTCTCTGTACACCTGGTGTCCTGACAAAAGGAATACCAAGCTCATCATCCAAGCTCTTTGAGCCACTGGAGTCTCCATCAAGAACTGCATCAATGCCATCTGACACTTCTTCATGGTTCGACTCAACTCTGCAGACACAGCCCGTGAGTTAGTGGAGAGCTCACCCTATGCCTCCACAAAGGGGGTCATCTACATGGTTCCTTGCTATAGCAACTTCACATTGGAGTCATTTGCACTCCACAATAGTTTTCTCAAACACCCAATCAGCCTACTTTTCCCCGACCTGGCAGTAGAGTACCTCCAGCTAGTCGAGGACTTTAGACGGCTCTTTGGCACAGTTCTTCCTGCTTCCTTCGCAAATGCAGTGACGGTTGTAGGAGTCCCAAAGGTACGAGTGGCCATGAAAGACACAAAGAGCATACCAAAGTTCCTAGAGATTTAGGCTGGAGGTCAGTCCTTTAGACAACAGGTCATTGTGACTGGGCAACAAGGGCAATGCCTGCGCTACCATGACTTTGGGTATCATGCAGTAGATTGTATGCGTTTCGGCGGAGCCAATGCGGTTCCATCGACAGGCCCACATGTGGATGTTGATGGCTTCACACGGGTCCAGAGACGACAAAGAGGGAGACGACAAGGGGGGTCGTAGACAACTCCTCAGACCTAGCCTCGACAGCAAGGAGCAGGAGGGTGATCGACACCCCCTCACCAAAGCACTCCGCAGCCCGCCCCACCCGACAAGACCACAGTCCCCCACATCCATCACCTACACCACAAACTAGCTCACCTGAGATCCCACAGCCCCCACACCCCTCCCCTCTCGTTTTCCACATCCCCCCCACTAAACCCTGGCCCACAACCCCCCCACACCCGACACATACCTCCGACCATCCCTCCATCCCTTGACACCCCTTTTCCCCCCCACCACCTCCCCTGCTGAGCACCCCCCTTATCCACGCTCATTTCAGATGATCCCCCCAAACCCACCCCCCTCCTCCCATAGGCGGTGATGAGCCACACACGCCTACATCCTCCTCACACCAGCAGCGCTCCCCCTCCCACACAGCCCCCAGCTCATCTGCCCCTGTCGCTCGTCACACTTTTTCGAGACAAGCATAATTGTTGCCACAGGAGTTCTTTCGCACTGGCCCATGGTCCTACCTAAGAGTTATGGAGCACAGAGAGTTTCCACTACCTCTTGAGATGGGGATCTTTGTGGTTCATAAGTCAAGGAGGGGCAAGGTCCATCTACTAGCACCACCGGATGGACCAAACTATGTTTTTTTCTTTCAGTCCTCTCACTCAGAGGATTGGACGATGGCATAGATAGAGGAGGAACTGAAAAGTCAGGTGGCGGACCACACCTCCAAGTGGATGGGAAAAGAAGGTCTAGCATTGTTTGCACAGCAATGGCCCAGTTGCATAATGGACATTAACTTGTGGGCTGGTGCCGAGGTCCCACACTTGAGCATTATCTTTTGAGCCCCTCCACAGTGGAGAGCTCCGCGAGATGTGATCGAGTGGCCCCTAGCACAGGTGACTCATTTCTACCAGTGTACAGAGTCACGACTCTTAGCATGGTTGATAAATGCATTAATAGTACCATCGGGAGCATCTATCATCCCTATGGTCCGGGCCGAGGGCCACCATGGGGACTAGAGTTCACCATCCATACTAGCAACAAAGTGTACTTGTATGCCCCATAGTTTTTCCTCT
This sequence comes from Lygodium microphyllum, assembly GCF_053477565.2. Lineage (NCBI taxonomy): Eukaryota > Viridiplantae > Streptophyta > Polypodiopsida > Schizaeales > Lygodiaceae > Lygodium > Lygodium microphyllum. Next base: position 21,921,537 of record NC_141149.1, on the reverse strand, counting down.
TCGTCAGCAGCCTCCACACCAAACAGATGCATGTTCGGTCAGTCACATTTTCTCCATGAGATTACACCTTGCATCTTGGAATGTGAACAATCTCACTATAGTGGGACACGTGGTTCCACAAAGTTGGTTGTTCGGCAAGAGCTGCAGCCTACCCTTGCCAGACAAATTGACATCTTACTTCTACATGATCACAAGCTCACTCCCACCACCCAGGCGCAATAGGTAGGGAAGGTACTCCTGGGCAGCTCGCACACTTACTAGGAGCACGCCATAGGTTCCCATAGCAGGAGTGGAGGCATATGCACCTCTATTGGCCCGAGTCTTACCACCTGTGTACAAGACTACGAGATGATAGTGGCAGGGAGGGTTCTGTTAGAAGATGGGCATAGAAACCCACTGTAAGCAAGGGAGTATAAGGGCAGATGGGTGTGAATAGCCCTAAGGGTAGGGGAAACCCTAACCCTAGCTGGCAAAGGGCTATATAAATAGCCTATGGGTCACTATCACTTGTGAGAGAGTGTACCCAAGTTGTACTCTAAGCAACTTAGTAAGCAAGATTTCATTCTTGTACTTTGAGCTCTTCTCTCCCTCTTGTGCACACATTCTACTGCTGCAAACTCTGATTCTCAACATGGTATCAGAGCCATCTCTGATCTCCTCAGCTTCCCTCAGCATCAGTCATCACTAAGTGCACATTAGCTGTCATTTTCTTCACTCTATCCTTCTTTCCTCCATAGCTGCCTGCAACCTACCTCCATTGGAGGACTTGAGGAGGACAAAGGAGGCCATATTAGCCTGATATTTCTTCTGGAGATCTTTTCCCCACATCAGGGCGTAGCTCCCTGTCAGTTCAAACACTGACATTGTCCACGCGTGAGGCCACCATTGCCAACATTCGAAAAAACGGTGCAGTCTGGACAGGCACAAATCTCGGGCTAAATCGTGGGCAGCAGGAGGCACAATTCCAGCCACTATCATAGGGATTTGATAGCCCCCCAAGTGGGCTATCCTCAGCTAAGAGGGCTCTAGGAAATTCCTCTTCTGTTGGCTGCTACAAGCCAAACCCTAACTGTGTTTTTTTGGGCAGCCATAGCCAACAAGCTCCAAGCTTGACATTTTGGGATTTTTGCACTCTGAGCTTCATTAACAGCGATTCTAATCACTGAAGCAGAGTCTCTGAATCCTATTCCAGAGTCTAAAGCTCTTGGGCATGATTAACGGACATCACCAAACATCGAGAAGCCAACTTCCAACCGGGTTCCATTCAAGCACTTCACTAAGCTTGACAATAGTGTTCTCTTAACACTAATCATAAATCATCAGTTGAATAGCTTACTGGGCATTCACTAAAACCTAGTGAGTTTTTTATTCCTCTTCATATATTGTTGTAAGGTTATGTGTAAAATGAACACATAGACCATTATGCACAAGAAGTGTATTGCATACCGTAAGTGACATTGTCTCAAGTACTTTGGTCAGTAAAATCAATAGCATGAGTGTCATCATACTCTCCTCAGAGTCACCAGGAACAAGCATTGAGATCATAGACAAACCGTGTCCAACACAAGCCTCATCCACTAAGCCGTACCACAAGGAGGAGCCTGAAGTCCAGTCTAGGTTTACTTCATTAAAACCTAAAAAGACTATTAAACCACGGAAGAAGTTTGCACATAAGAAAGGACCACCAAAGTCATACCTGGAAATATTACACTTATATGATTTTCAACCTTTCTCTTCATTGCAACTTTAACTTCACTTTGTCTAAATTGCTTCCGCATTCAGTGAAAGGTTTGTAAGGGACTAGACACTGCCCTTGTCCTAACAAGTGGTAAGACCTTCCCAATGACCACAACATATGCTGATGTCCGTCCTCAAATTCGAAAGTTTGATGGTAAGGATTTCCATCCATGGCAGGTACTTATAAAATACAAAATGATGGAGAGAGGGTATTGGCCTCTTATTCAAGGCAATAGAGTTGTAAACTCTGCAAATATGATTGATATAGAGGATGACCAACGGGCTCAAGCAATCATAATGCTACACTTAGATGAATCCCTGATTCATCATGTTGATCAACTAAACACTGCTAAAGAAAAATGGGATGAGCTTGAAAAGCTCTATGGAGCCACTGGGAAGAATATTAAAATCTTCCTTAAAATTGAATTCTTTAGCTTGGAATATCGTTCAGGAGAAGATTTGGGTTAAAAAATTCATTTCTCATATGAAGGGACTTATGGCACAGCTTGCTTCTGTACAAGCTCCAATGCTTGAAGAAGATGCTATTGCTATTCTCCTAAAAGCTGTAAAACAGGTGTTTCCTACTCTTGTAACCACTCTCACCAACATTCCAGATCCTACTTTGGCAAGTACCATTCAATCCTATTTGGATGAAGAAAAGAGGAACCACAAAGAAAGCAGCAACAGTCAGGCAACTTCAAATTCCCGTGAACAAGTATTGGTTCATACAGTTCTCACTAAATGTTCTTTCTGTAAGAAAAAAGGACATCTTGTAAACAACTGCTGGAAGAAGTATCCCGAGAAGATGAAATGTAACAAATGCAAGAAGACAGGGCATATAACAAGTAAATGCCCCAACACTCTTGAAATACCCAAAGAATTGGTGGCCAACTATGTCTCCAATTCATCTGAAGATCGACTGTTTTGACTATTTAAATCATCTACCTAAAACAATCTTGTAAGCCTGATTTATAAAGGCATCCAAAAAGGGGGGGATCTTTTACATGTCTTGTAATCCAATGCCATCCAGGCATTGAGGGGGGGTGTTAGAAGATGGGCATAGAAACCCACTGTAAGCAAGGGAGTATAAGGGCAGATGGGTGTGAATAGCCCTAAGGGCAGGGAAAACCCTAACCCTAGCTGGCAAAGGGCTATATAAACAGCCTATGGGTCACTATCACTTGTGAGAGAGTGTACCCAAGTTGTACTCTAAGCAACTTAGTAAGCAAGATTTCATTCTTGTACTTTGAGCTCTTCTCTCCCTCTTGTGCACACATTCTACTGCTGCAAACTTTGATTCTCAACAGGCTCTATGGATAAGATTGGATATTGGGGACTCGTACCTTAGATTCCTCAATGTCTATGCCCCTACAAAGGTTAGGGCACGTAGGAGGTTCTGGCTGGAGATCGCAGATGGACTCCCAGAGGTGGACTCCTGGATGGTTGGAGGAGACTTCAACAACCTAGAGGCTTTGGAGGACCAGTAGGGCAGAGGCAGAAACTACCAGAGCATGGCTGGGGAGGAGCAGGAAGCATGGGAGGTCTTTCTACTGGCAGTAGGAGCACACAATGCTTGAGAGACCCTACCTTCCACAGGAGGGAAAGGTCATTGGACTTACTCTTGGGGATACAGCCAGCTAGGTGGAGTCCTGCTAGAGTGGTTAGACAGGTTTTATGTGGGAGAGTGGGAAGGCTCTTGTGGAGGCCATATTGAGTAGTTGGGGAGCACCACGTTGTCCGATCATTGCCTAGTTAACCTGGCCCTTGACCCCCTAGCATCTGCCCTAGACACACGATCATGCTAGATCCCTGACTCGATCTATAAGAGGGAGGAGGTGACGAGATAGATAGAGCAAATTTGGACTAGGGAGTGTGGTAGGAGGGACCAGATCGCAAAGGAGGTTGCAGAGGTCCTAGCCGGGTCGAGCAGAATTTGCCAAGAGGTAGCCATACAGGCCAGGCAGCAGAGCTGGGAGGAGGAGAGAGCACTCTGACGAGACCTTGTAGCCACGCAGAGATTATTATAGGAGGCACCAAGGGATCCCACCCTCCACGCATAGGGGGTGCGAGTATGAGCAGCCATTGTTGGCCTTGAGGACAGGCGCTCGGAGTTCTCTTTTTGCACCTCGGCAACCTTCTAGGGGCGGAAGGGGGACACGATGTGCAGGGAGTTCTTCTAGGTGCACCACAGGAGAGCAAATACGCAACCTTTGGGATCAGTATGGGAGGATTCGTTCTATCCCAAATGAGGCGATGGAGATTGCCACCGACTACTACAGACGCCTTTTCCAACAGGAGACAGCCTCAGCTAGAGGACATCGATGTAGACAACAGGTCTGGGATCACATCCTGTCTCTCGTCCACAGAGGAGATGGGACACTCCCTTCTAGCCCCCTTCATAGAGAAGGAACTAGATGAGGCTTTCCATACACAAGACAAGCAGAAATGTCCGAGAGAGGTATTGAGATAGCAAGCTCAACACGTATGGACATTGATGATAGACCACCTCGCTAGATGGGTCCACACGTCTACACTTAGCACGTTGGTGGTCATTATGATACTCAAATGGCCACTAACTTATCACTTATTATATTTAGTTTGTTACACCTACCTATAGCTGGCAAAGATATAGTGCCAGTTGATTAGTGTAGTTTGTTATGCACTGTTTGACTTAGTAGGCCACTTTCCTTTATATTGTATCTTATCTATACTTTGTGTACATTGTATAGTGTATGGAAGAAGAAGAAGAAATCAGCAAGAAAACGTTTTGGCCTCCATCTCTCTTCTTTGTTCTTGAGTAAGCTTTCTCTTGTGTATATAGTGTGTGTTTGGCGCAGTAGCTCAAGCAAGTCCTCCCACCACATGATTCTTGACATGGTATCAGAGCCGCGCTTCTGAGAGAGGCTGATTTTAAAGGCTGAAGTAAAGGAAAATAAGCAAGGTTCGAGCAAGCAAGCAACAAGTAAGAAGCTCTCCCATTCTTCCACTCTTTCTCTTGGATAGTGCTTGTGGAGGTACATGAAGCAAGGTAGAGTGAAAATCTCAGATTGTTGTGAGATTTGGTATGCAAGCAAAGCACTGTATATTCTGCAAACAAGCCCTTTAAGGCTTGTCCACAAATTTTTTGGGCATCTGAGGCCTTTTTAGACCCCGTATTAGAGCCGCAAGGCTGCGGACAATAGTTTCAGGATACACTGTGATTTCAACCGTATTGACCAAACGTGGGTGCACAAGTTACAGATTTTGAATTTGTAATTTTTTAGGTGTTTGCCAAGAAGCAAGCATTAGGTTTTGAGTTGGTCTCTCTCATGATTACTGAAGAGATCAATATGCAAGGTGACTCGCCTGAAAGAAATGGTGAAAATGTCCAAGCATTTTACGCAAGTTCAAGAAGGGGACATGGTAGATCCTCTTCGAGAGGCCGTGGTATGGGACGTGCTGGCAATAACCAGCAAAACAGGTTCAATCAGCAATTTGGTGAAATGCAGGTTTCAGGAGGTCGAGGAAACTTTAGAGGCAAGGGGAGCTCCAAAGGAAGAGGTGGATGGCAGAATAGAGGTTCTGGAAATTATTCTATTGTTTGTCGTTATTGTGGCAAGAGAGGTCATATTGCAACCCATTGTTATGCTAAGAAGGATGATATTCAAAGTGGTAAATTGCAGCAATGAAACTATGCATCATCTTCACGACAGAATGAAGACAAAAATGAGCATCTGTTTATTATGCAACATATGATGAATGCAGTTACAGGAAAGGGGACACATGATGATGTATGGTATGTCAATTCAAGTGCATCTAATCATATGACCAGTCATGTTGAATGGTTTGGAGAGATGTAGAACTTACAAAATCCAAGTTATGTGCAGACGGGTCATAATTCATGCCACCCAATTTCACACATTGGAAAGGTTCCCTTGTCCTTGTATGATGGCCAGACAAAGAGTCTGACAGATGTATTACATGTGCCATCAATCACAAAGAATCTAGTGTTTTTTGGCCAAATGGTAGAGCAGGGGTTGCAAGTCCGATTCAATGCAAAAGGTCGTTTTGTAGAAGACTTTAACGATAAGTGCAGGTTGGTCACAAAAGGAAGTAGATTGGCCGCATGTTTACTTTAGATGATGCAATTCCTGCAATTGATGTTGTTATGTATGCTAAAGGGAAAGGAGTAGTTGTAGATATTGAAATATGGCATAAATGTATTGGACATGCAAATGTGTAAAGGCTGAAATCAATGCAGTCCAGAGGATCGATTATAGTGTTGCCTTCTTTTAGAGTTGTAAAATTGCATAAAGTCTGTGAGGCATGCCAATTTGGTAAGCAGGCAAGACAACCCTTCTTGCATGATAGAGAAGTGAGCAGAAATATACTTGATGTAGTGCATATAGATGTTTGCAAGCCTACACAAAATGTGTCTCTTGGTGGCAGCAAATACTTTGTCACATTTATTGATGATTGTTTAAGGAAGCTATGGGTATATTTCATGAAGGAAAAGAGTGATGTATTTGAGCACTTCAAATCTTTCAAGGCAGTTGTTGAAATGGAAACAGGCTTGAAAGTGAAGTGCTTGAGATCAGATGGAGGGGGAGAGTACCTCTGTAATGAGTTTAGTGGCTTCTTGAGGACTCATGGGATAAAAAGGAAATTTACTTGCAAGTATACCCCACAACAAAATGGGATTGCAAAAAAGAAAAAATAAGCATATTACAGAAGTTGCACAGGCATTAATGGCTGAAAAGAATATGCTAAAACATTTTTTGTCTGAAGTTGTCCATAGTGTTGTCTATATTATGAATAGAACCCCCATAGCTGTAGTTCATAGAATGACTCGTAAAGAATGCTTTACTGGCAAGAAGCGTGACGTATCACACTTAAAGGTATTTGGATGTGTTGCATATGTTCATGTACCAAATGAGCTACGAAAGAAGCTTGATCCAAAGGCTGAAATTTTTATTTTTATTAGATACTCTTTAGAGCAGAAAGGGTGTCATTGTTATAACCCTGTCATAGGTGAGTTCAGAGTGAGCAGGGATGTTATTTTTTATGAGATAAACAGTTGGTATGCACCTGCTAGTGATGTATTAGGTGATGATAATGATCATGATAGCTATGTGCAGAAAGAAAAGTAAGAATCACGAAGTCTTAGTGGACCAAATACATCATTTGGTACTACACCTACAATGAGCCCTTGGTCTGGGAGACTAAGGAGTAGCCCCACATCTTCAAGTGTATCTATAAGTGTTGCAAGCAAAGACAAAGGAAAGAAGAAAGTGTTGGATGGTAATGATGCATCTACTAGTCATTTGGGATTCGATGGAGATTCTAGTGGTTCAGAGAGTTTGGATTATGTGCTTGGTATTCCTTCAGTCATGACACTAGTTGTACAGAGAGCTCATAGTAATGTAAGGGCTCCATTGAGTGATCCAATGGTATGCAAGTCTAGCAGTGTTAGATACCTCGTTAAAAGATTTGGCTTTGAAGGTTATGCAGCTCACCATTATGTTTATATGGTAAAACTATTTGAGGATGTTGAGCCCACTTTTTTTTAGGATGTTGTTGGTCATGCTCATTGGGATGCAGCAATGGATGAGGAGATGGCTGCATTGGAAGCCAATAAGACTCGAGATTTGGTACCCTTGCCTAAGGATATAAAAGCTATTGGCTATAAGTGGGTTTACAAAGTCAAGCATAATGCATATGGTTCAATTAGCAAGTATAAGGCTAGGCTGGTTGTATGCTAAAACATATGGCATAAATTAAGAAGAGACATTCAGTCCAGTTGCTAGGATGGCAACTCTTAGATGCATGATTGCTTTGGCAGCAGCCAAAGGTTGGAGTTTGTAACAAATGGATGTTAAGAAATCCTTCTTGCATGGTGAATTGCAAGAAGAAGTGTATATAAGTAGCCCGTAGGTTATGAGGATTTAGATCATCCCACATATGTGTGCAGGTTAAAGAAGGCACTCTATGGGCTGAAGCAAGCACCTAAAGCATGGTCTGACAAGATTGGAGAGTATCTTGTCAATATTAGATTTTGTATTTCTGATGCTGATCACTCACTTTATGTGAGAAAGGGAGATACAAGTTTGGTCATCATAGTCATCTATGTGGATGACTTGATTATTACAGGTGACAGTGACTATAGGATTGTTAAAGTTAAGGGCTTCTTGAAGAAGAAGTTTGAGATGAAGGATTTGGGTGAGCTAAGATACTTTCTTGGTATTGAGGTGATTAGATGTGATGATGGTATATGGCTATCACAAAGGCACTATGGCTTGGATATGTTATCCAAGTATGGTATGACAGCATGTAAGCCGCTTTCAGTACCATTGGAGCAAAATGTGAAGTTGAGTGCTAACATTGGGGATGAGATAGAAGACCCTACTATGTTCAAGAGGATAGTAGGGAGTTTGATTTACATGACTATCACAAGGCCAGCTATACCATTGGCCTTGTTAGTCAGTTTATGCAGATGCCTTGAAAGCCTCATTTGGACGCAGTTAGACGTATATTGAGGTATGTGAAGTCCACTTTACATTATGGACTTTTTTATGAGGCAGGTAAGGATAAACAAGCATGTGGCAAGGCCTTCATAAGGCCCTAATCTAATGCCCCCCAAGTTGTCAGGAGAAGATAGATTGTCAACTGGTGATCTGGAATCCCCAAATCAAAGATTGGGAAGGGGCAAAAATTGGTAAGCGCCCCCACATCCAATGGGCTGGTTGGGAGGCCTGCCCGACTCATACCATTTGGACATGGCGGGAGGTGTACATGACAGTGGACGAGGAGGTGCTGCATTGAGTATCAAGCTACAAAAGAGGAGTGGAGTTGAGGAGAAGGAAGATAGATGCAACAATACCTCAGGAGTGGCTTGCTCCCCTGAGATGAGAATCGAAAGAGCCCAGGGGCTGCTAGGTTTTCACCAGCAGGCATCCCCCTACAGGTTAGGTAGAGTGGGTAGCGCTCCACCCGAGACCCTCTTCACTATTTAGGGGGGGATCTGGCCCTTGACAGAGGGCAGCAAGATGAGGGGATAGCTGCCCTTTCATGGGGGAGGATACAGGTGATTGGCATGTAGGGAAAGACATGGAGACTGGACCCTTTTGTCTTCTAGAAAGAGCTCAGGAGTGGCGCCTCTAGATCTGGGAGGGCATGCCACTTGATGAGCTGGAGTGGGACCTGGGAGAGTGGCTATGGCCGGCCATAGTGGTCGCCAAGAAGCCACTGAGGTTCCTGGAATACATGGCCAGGATTGGCAAACACGTACTGATGCAAGAGGATAAATTAACATGATGCCTGAAAAGGATAGGCATCCCCATCAACTTCTTGCACAAGGAATCCACCTTGTGTACGAGCCTTGGAAAATAAATATAGCTTTACGAAATCCACCGCAAAACCTCACGGAATCCACCATGGAATATGCCTCCTGGCATCAGTCTAATATCTTTCCCTTGGTACTAAGATTCCCTTGGGTAGATCTAGCAATTGATCCTTTTGATTAGACTTTGAGTTGATACACAAGAAAGTGTGTTGCTTGGAAATAACTTAGGCTAGTGCTATGTAAAGTAGTAGCTCTTTAGGCAAATTCTTTGACCGGTCTCGGTTAGTGAATTGAGTAAAACTCACTTAAGTTGGGCTCAAAAGAGACCAGGCAATTAATTGGACTAAGCAAGTATACTTTGGATAGGGTTCATTCAGTCAAATATATTTTTTCTCAAGTATGAAAATAATTCAAATACATAGTTGGCTCAAGTGTTGGCCTTTTCCTCATAGTCTTGATCTTGATATACTCAAATATATTTCTTAAATGATTTGAACTCAATCCCAATATGTTGGGGTACAAGCCAATGGCCTACAATAGTGATTGGGCATCGTCACGTAGCAAGCACTCGGCGGAGCACAGCATCACGAAGCCTTTTCGATGGACCTTCTAGCACTGCCTATGGGATAGTTGGAGGCCGAGGAGGGTATCGTATTTCTTATCTGGTAGTGGCACATGGAGGCTTGGAGGTGGGAAGTTGGCTTGCCCAAATGCAAAAGGAGGGAGGTTGTATGCACTACACATAGCAACCTTTGGAAACACCAAAGCACTGCCTTTGGTCGTGTGAGGCGGCGCAACTCGTGTGGAGAGGTGCATGCCCCATCCTTCGCCGTATAGCACCCAGCCTTAGATATATCTCATGGGGTACTTTCTACTGGCAAGCAGTCAGCCAGGGCCACCATCTTCTGTATGAGGCCAAGATGCAGGACACAATATTCATTATTGAGGCATGGTCATGCGCAATGGTCAATTTAGATGCTCTACCCATCCGCCAGGTACTAGAGCCCACAGTAGACCGCTCTAAGGTATGGGAGATCATAGGGAGTCTTAATGGCTGGCATATTTGGAAGGCATGGTGCCAGGAGGCTTTCGGCGGAGAGAGACTCTCAGCACAAGCAACCTTAGCAGAGCTCTGAACCTCCATCATTCACTCGCTCCGCGGCCGACAGGATCAGGTGCATGGCAAATGCAGGGCTCGTCAAGAGTTCTAGTGTTATTTCATGCGCACTTGGGGTGGCCAGGACCCATTTTTTGTGATGTAGGTAGGCATCCCCAGATAGTGATATACCCCTCCCCCCCTCCATGGCTTCTTGTCCCCCATCCCCCCCAAACTGCCTTGAGAGGCTTGTATACATGATGTACTTGTGACTTTCATCAGCTCCAGCTAGTCTATTGGGCATGAGAACTCCGTTGTAATCAAAAAGTAATCAAATCATCCCACTATATGGTAATTGCATCCGATACATATCAAGAGAGCATGTACATGAAATAAGTGTCCCACTGTCTCAATGAACGAAGCTATACCAAGTACAAGTGTCTCCCACTAGAAGTAAATCCAAAATGCAAAGTGAGGAAGCAAAGCTCCATATATATACATCAAAGAATCTAGGAAGCCCAAGCACATCACAAATACATACGGGACCATAAGTATTAAATAAAGCTTCAATATCTGTAAGTGAGTAAGTATAAAAGCTCAAAGCAATTGACCAAAACCCAAGTATATCAAATGTAGCTCAAATCCAAGTGCCAAAGCATGTCATAACCATATTGGGGCTCACACATCAAGGTTAGATATCATGGTAGACATATAATATACCCGAAATACCATGTAAGTATAATAGGCATTCAAAGAATGAAGCTCTTTGTTGTATGCTTACTGTCCAAACTATTGTGACAGTAATAAACCTCTACAAAATTGGGCTAATCGAGCTCTAAATGATCCAACTAGCATCCCAAAAGCATAACCATACCATCTGAGTACCAAAATAGCATTCTCAAAGCATCAAACATACATTATGAAGTTTACTATTTGCTATCCAAACCAAAATTATTTATTCCTATATAAAATAGAGAACAAAATATGCATCAAATCAACTCTATGAGTACTTGGATTTGTAGCTCTCATCGCACTCTTTGTTTCTGGCTATAAAACAATTAAATCCAATATTGTATGCAAAAGTTATAGCCAAAACATGGCATTGCTGTTAAGCTGCCATAGCTCCCCATGACTTGTACATCATGCTTTGTATCCATTTAAAATGGATAGAATGGCTGCTCCTCAACTCAATAAGCACTCAACAAGGCTCAACTAAGCCTTGGAAAGCTTTTTGGCAAGCCTTCAGCAAGTTGAAACAAACTAGAAGAAGGAAAGACTCAATGCATACCTTGGGAGGAAGAAACAATGGCTACCATGAAAACTTGAGTTGAAGCTTTCAATCCGGGTTGAAACAAAGGATGAAGAATCTCCTTGAATGGTTGGCTTTGCAATAGAGCAAGCATTGGAGCTTGAATAGATGGGGTGCGATAGATTATCACACTAGACTTGTTGCAAGCGAGGACATGCCTTCTAGGCATGAGCATGGTAGAGACTTAGAAGGGATAGAACTCTTAGTGATCGTCATGGAAGCATCTTCATCATGTTTGCTACATTTTGATATATCAAAGCATGGATCCATCCCCTCAATGCATGGGACCATTTCAAAAAAGCAAGAAGTCTGAATACAAGAATGGTAGAGAGATAGTGACACCTAAGTGGAGAGAGATCAAAGTACATAAATTTGCAAAGACCACACTTCTATTAGCATAAAATGATTGCTTGATACACATGCTGCCTTTCCTCTCTTTTTATAGTTGAAGAGAGGGGAGAGAAAAATATGTTCATACAATATCAATATTTAGAGACCTTGGAGTGGTGCAGAAGGTTTTCTCTTGACCATCACCGAAAATATCTGGTCGAGCAGCCTTGCAAGTTGGGTGTCTAGATTGCCTCAAAAACTCTCCAAACAAAAAGTCTAGAGAAAAAATCTCTGGTGGGATGGTTCTTGACGTAGGTCCAATTTGGGTCTGCTTGGTCCAAGAAGTCTCTAGAGAAATTCTAGTTTGGAGAAAATGCAAAAAATATATTTAAAGAGAAAACATCATCACTTAATTAAGACAATCCATGATTAGGTTAGCACACATAAAGTGCACCACTTCGCCCTAGTTCACACAAGTACCTACATTCACTACAAACACTTAACTTGTACCACCTTAAATTAGGTATCTTAGTGCACAACTTCTTGCATAAGTCCACCTAGCATCCTAGTTTACATCACCTGACCACACTTTAATTTCCACCCTTCATAACCTAGTGCATTAGCACATTGCAGATGTGCAACTACCTTGTGCACTAGCGTACCATTTTTGCTCTTTTGCAGACTAGCACACACCCAATGTGCACTTGTCCACCCTATGTCACTCCTATAGACACATATTTGTGCACATGTACTTGAGCCCTTAGTGTAGTGCCCTCATGCCCATGCACAAGTGTGCACGTGCATGGGTGTATACTAACCTTTGTGCACCTATCCCATTGCCACCCCCTGTACACATATCCTTGATACATAACTTAGCTCTCACATTTTACACTAGCAATAGCACACATGCACAATAACCCATACATCCATTCTAGTCTTTTTACCTTAGCACATCCCTACATGTCACCCTTGCATACCACACCAATATACATATAGACATAGGATATATAGGATGAATCATACCATTGCATATGCATACACCTTTGTGCAAATGAACCTTTGAGGATTGAACATGAACCAGAAAGTCGAAACATAAGAACCAAGGGAAACAAAAGAGAATTCATTGTCTAAAATCAATTGAGCTCATTGAATAACATTGTTGACTTGAGCCTAGAGTATCTAAAGTGCTATAAGTTGGTTGTTTTATGAATCATAGATTGTTTGGAAAAGAGATAAAGCTTGCTCACTATACACATGAATTCTATTTGAAATTAAGAAACATGTGATCATTGCTTAGGATGGTCACAAATAGAAACTTATGAAAGACATTAGGCAAAATTGAAAAACTTGACTGAGCAACAAAAAAAACAAGAGTTTGAAAGAGGAGACAAGAAAATGTTGAAAACTAGAGAACACCCAAAAGTTGTGCTCTACTAAGCCCTATGGAATGAAATCCAAGGTTTGCTCCAACTAAAATTCCTCAAGGTAAAATTACAACAATTATCACTATTTTGTGATCAATTGTCCATAAGTCCTTCTCTCTCCTCCTAATCATGTTCTCTATCTTCATTAATATTCTCTCTCTTCCTTTTGCATTCTCTCTCTATGACTTGGGCTTACATGTGGTCATGTAGACGTAAAGTCCCCATAGCACACTCATAAGTCCATACACTTGGGTGTGGTGTGGCTCTTATCAACTTATAATCCACACACATGAAGGCTATCTGTTATGATACATGGAGAAGGAGAATAAGGGGCAGAACTCATGAGATTAAGGGTGGTTACACATCAACATGACCAAATCCAAAAACCAAAAATTTGAGGCAATGTGTTTACACACTAAAAGACATCATTATAAAGCAGGGCATGCGTTTACACACTAAAATGCTCAAACAACATTATAATGTAAGGCATGGCCTAGTGGTTTTATGAATCAACTAGGGGAGCAATGGCAGGTGTTCAAATTCCATTAAGTGCAATTTAACTAATGAACTTGCAGAGTAATGGAGGGTGCCCCATTAAATATGTCCCTTTATTTTTTTAACCGATGAGTTTTCCTTCAGTGTATAACTAATCGAAATGAAAACGACTTTTTGAGCCTTCTTCATGTGCGCCTATTGTTAGTGGAGACTTAAAATAAAAAGCACCATCTTTAACAAGATAATAAAATATGCTTCAACTCTCTTCGAACAAACATATCATTGGATATCAAAAAAATATGCTTTAACATATAACTAAATCTAAGTAGCCATTGTGGCACATAAAGCAACTAGTTTGGTTGGGAATTGCATAGTGGCAAGAACTAGAGTTCCCACCACATGGCATGCACGCGCGCGCATGCAGGCACGCACGCACACACACATGCATGCATGCACATGCACACACACATGTATGTATGTATCCGTAAATATTTCTCTCTTCGCAAATAGTTCCTCTCTCTCTCTCTCTCTCTCTCTCTCTCTCTCTCTCTCTCTCTCTCTCTCTCTCTCTCTCTCTCTCTCTCTCTCTCTCTCTCTCTCTCTCTCTACAAAAGTATTCATGTGAGCTTTGTGGATCTATAGAATATGTGTTACAGTCTTATGACAAGTGTTGCAACAAAGATTATTGGTATTACATTAAATTTGCACTTATACTACTATTGAGAAAGGTCGCTCATAAACATGTAGGCATACCATGTCGATTCAAAATAAGAGATTTAAAAAATATTATCTTTAAATTTTCTTACATGAAAGGGTAACATGTAAAGGGATTATTCACAAATTTAATAGAAAATGGAGTGTTTTATTCAAAGAAAATTCACAAATGAAGGTATTTTTAAATAGGCATTGAATGCATGTAATATTTTACATATAGTGAACCCCTCAAGTACCATGGTACCATAGACTTAGAGAAGAATGATAGAAAAAAATTATAAAAATTTTGATCACAACTAACCAAATGAGCTATGACATTATTTTTCTTTTCTTGGTCACATTATTGGGCAATGAGAAAAAAGTTCTCATGTACCCAAATATGAGGTGCAAGTTTTCTTCTATAAGCACAAGTTGGTGTATAAACATGTTCACATTTGTATCCATTCTAGAATATCAAAGGTATAGATAGTGCAAGTGCTTGCATGCCAAACATTGCCTTGTCTTCCGATGCCAATCCATGAAATCTCGACAATTACATATTGGATTCTTTGCAATGTGTGCATCGTAACACTCCCACAAGACACTTGAATTAGGTGTCTCTAGTTTGAAAAGCTCATAATTTCAAGGCTTTCAACACTGTGTATCCCTTCACAATTGTATCTAGAGCCAATACTCAATATATCCTTTTCACTATAGCTTATGAGACCTCATTCCAATATTTGTGTGAGCCCTCATTAGCATCCACTTGTTGTGGTGCCTTTTGTAAAACAAACCCACCACTCTCTAACATGTGGATTTCTTCTATAATCAAATTTGTTCCACAAGCCATTGACCATACTTATGGGACTCTAGATGGTATGCGTTGAATTGAAGAACGTATGTTTCATGTAAGGCCCGCTCTACCATTTGCAAAACTACATGAACTAGTGTTGGATTCCATGTTGATTGCTAACATGTGCTTGTTAGTTAGACCACTCCATGATGTCCCAAAATGAAGATGCAGGTATCCTTTGTGTTGCATTTCTAATTGGTTTCTTACATTTTTTGGTTGAACTTCCAACCAGCCCCAACATTGGACACAACAATAGAGCTAGAATCCTTCCTATGGCCAAGATGGTGTCGTGTAGATTGATCTCCACCATCACTTCCTTTGAAGAAATTAGAGACATTGAACTTGCTTGGTTTGAAGGTGAAGAGCCCCCCTTGAAATTTAATTTTCTTGTACCCTTTCTTCTATGTCTATTTCTAGCTACATACTCTCTAGCCTATCAAAGGTGTTTGCTCCCTTTGACCTCACTTTTTTATCAATCTTTAGTTTTCTTGCTATAGTTATATTGTCGGTTCTAAAATCGGATTGTTGATACATTTCAATTCAAGCTGTCATCTCCTCCACTATCCTTGCTGTAGACCCAGAAGTTTCTCTACACTCGATCCTATACAATAGAAATTTCCTCCAATGAATGCATGTCTTTTTTTGCTTTAGATTAAAGCATTGCCCAAATCATTGAAATATGCATTATGCAAGCTAATAGTCCCCTTGAAGCCCTCATTGGCTAGCCAACTTACATGCATTGTCTCTACTAGGTTTGTGGTCGGCATATAAGTAATGTTTTGTACCACCTCTGCAGAAAACCAATATGAATGTGTATGGAGTGTGAGAAAAGAATTAGAGGGTATATCACACTACCTACTCTTAGGGATTAGACTTACCCCAACAAAAGTATCCTCTCTAGAATGAACATTTTAGATGCCCCCAACTAATCCAATAATCCATTCCAAGAATAGTAGTCTACAACCTTTTATGAGAACCAATAGATTCCAATGAACTAGTACTGCATCGTTGCATCATCTTTTGTGGGTGCGTATCTCCACATGTGGCACAAATGGTCGTGCTGCTCTTAGAAATTTGTGTACACATGTTGCAATGTGTGTATTTAGAAACTTTGCTCCCCATGAAATAAGCAATATTTCTTCCTTTATTACATTATATTAAATGAATAATCATTGAACACTATGTAGACTACCCTTCCATTGGCATGTGCCTCGTCTGCCATGAACCCTCAAAAATCAACTTTGGAGTGGCCACACTTCTCCAATGCTTCATTTAACTTTGACCAAAATAGAGCTTGTGCAACCATATATTCTTCCTTCATCTCACATATTGCCACAGTCATCAACTATCATACATTGCAAAACATAATCACAAATTGAACTTCAGGGAATAATATATTCTTTATGTTCATGTGGTGTGACAAAACAAGACAAGAATAACTACAGTGGATCATACACATATGTTGCCATGGCACTCCTATCATTCATATAGTGCACATGGTTGACGCATATCAAAATTTTGCATAGATCCTCGACACCATTCCCTCATATGGGATTCACCAAGTTGATCCTTCACTCTAGCCCTGTCCTTAACATTTTGAAGATGAAGCGCCTATTATCATCAACAATAGCTTGACCTAGAAATAGGCTACCATGAAAAAATATGTATGCAAGACATTATTTTAACTTCAAAAGACAAGATTCCATCCCTTGATCACTCTAAAGCATGTTGCACTAACCATATGTTTGAACCTATATGCATAGAATACTCAATATCCTTTCTTGGATTGTTTTTTAGTTGTATTACCATACATTTCTTGTTCTTGATTGGAAGCATATGCTACCTATTCCTATGAACAAGTGGTTGAACACTTCATTATTGGCTCATTAGTTTGTTGCACTATCTTGTCAGCCATCTCCTGCATAGGGGGTTCTAGAGGTGATGAGGACGTTTCTTGAAATATCACTTCTGTGAGTGGGCTGACAAGGGCTTGCTCTTGTGTGGATGTAGGCTTTGTCACAGACAAAGGGTGTGACTATTGAGATTCCCATTGGGAAGTAATAGTAGCTCAGTTAGTGAACTAGCTACTTCTATTGGTTGAGATAGATTGCTTGGTCAAATACTTATCATGCTGGGTATGGCAATGTTTGGGCTAGTTTCTATGGATTTAGATTGAGTAGCTACATGAGGCCATTATTTGCTGGGCTTCCTATTTTTGCATAGGTAAATAGGTTTTAGGAGATTTAGGCCTCCTAAATGGGCTAGTCAGTGCGCCTGAGTGGCTACTCATTACTTCTTGATGGTGCGACTTTTGCCTCACTTGGGTGGTCATGTGCAGTTAGAGTAGTGCCTTGAGGTGGACACTTTAGTTCCCTTTTGCAATTGTTGGATTAGGAGTTAGTACCAACTTTTCCTTGGATTCAAAAACTCCATTAAGTGGTCATACCTCAATGTTGGGCTGATTCTCTTTTTTTCAATAGGTGAATGTCAGCTTCTTGGTTTCTATTTCAATTTACTTAATTTCTCAAGTGGCTTTTGTCCTAGTCCAAGGTCCAAGTTTAGATCATTTCATTTGGGCTATGATTTGACAGAGGTGGTGATGCAAGTGGTTTGGGGGAACCAAATTCATCTTCCTATATAATACCCTTGAGCATGTAGCAACACTTTGGGTATCCAACACATCCTAAATACCCATCAACATTTATGGTGGTATCCCTAGGATCTTTGTTTCTTCTCATGCAGGGATCTATGTTTGGTAGCAATACTAGAAATGGGATGGGAATTGTGAGATGCTTGGGATTTCTTGCTAGGACTAGGAAACTTTTCACTAATAAGGGGCATTTGCTTTTGGTCTGTGCTTCTAGTAGTTCTTTAAGAACTTCATGACTCCCTTCCGTTGAGTTTCAATCGAGGTCAAAAACTAATTGCTTACCCTTGACTTGAGCAATAGCAAGGTTGCTTTTGCGCAAGATGGTAATGATCTTGATGCCAGGTAGTCTCAAGTATATCCATTGTGCCTCATAGTCTACATTGCACTTAGTTGCATGTTTGAAAGGTCTGCTAAGTTATTCACCTCAAAAACTTGCTCGATTTGCTCTAAAAAGTTGTACAAATCGTCATTGGCCCTATACTTATCTAGTTATTTGGCTATCAAAATAATTTGATATTGGTCTCTTTGGGCTAGAGTGTTTCCCATCCATGTCAAAATGGTTTGTGTAAAGTGCATTCCTCCTTGGAGTATATTGGTTTGGTCAAACAATCAACCTTGTACAAGATCAAAGAGTGAGCCTTAGGAAGAGCCAATTTCTCTTGCATTGAACAACATCTTGAGAATGTTGTCCATTTATGCCTACATGGTGGCAAGTTGTATGTTGGTGCCATTGTTGAGGTCCACTAAGCAATGAAGGGCGATTTGTTCTTCCTCCCTCAACTCGACTAGTTTTTATCACAAAACCTCGAGAGTCATATTAGAGACATCGAAGCTTGTAGCCTACTAGAAGCTATCTACTATGGCTTGGAAGTCATCCAAACTTTCTCCTAAGTTTCCTAACCTATCCATCATGTCAATCATTATTTTGAGAGTCTCTTGGCTAACTAAATCAATGATTATGTTTATAAGGTGTAGTTTCAAGGTCAAGAACATGATTAGAACTTGGGTCCCTACTAGTGGTCAGAGTGCAAAGCTCTTGGCCACTCCTTAGGCACATGCAATTTAGGTTTAGGCTTGTGGGTTTGGAGTTGGTTGGGCACTTCTTAGTTTGAGATAATTTGGTGATTTTGGCTTTTGTTCTCTTCTTGTTTGGTTTGCGAGTTCTTGACTACTCATGTCTCCTCGTTATATTACTTGAAAGAATTAAGTCCAAAGTTCCTTAACACCCCAGTTTGCAATGTGCAAAGTACTTGATGTGCTTGATATGCATGCTCCTAATGTGAAGGCAAAAATGCAAATGCAAAATGTAGGGTCTCTAAAGGTGCAAGTGCCCTAAGTAGTAGTAAATGCTTTGTTAACTAAATGTAGATGCCCTAGTATGCTAGTTGACACACATGAGTCCATTTACGTAAGCACGGTTGCTTTGCAAGATTCTTTTGTATGCATGTATTACCGCAAGCGCATGAGCTCCTCCTTTGCATCCCCTTGTTCCCTTGGAATGTGTCTCGCAGTATATCAACAAGTAGTGTAATTATTAGATCATCATTACTTGTGCATATGTGTGTTATAAGGTTCATGAATGTCTATTTGTTGTGGTTTACATGTGGAGCCTATTTGCCAGGTGTAATATCCTAGGTGCTAAGCATACTAAAGTAGTCGTGTATGGGGTATGGTTGATGCGCAACAAAACTTCACACTTTTCACAAGTTCCCGTAAGTATGCCCCAATGCATCCAAGTGCACACTATTGCACACATACGATTGCTCATGTTTCCTTGCATTTTATTATACATGGCTAGGTGCATTTGTGTATGTGAGTGGCAGATGGTTTGATGCACTTCAGCTATGAGGCTAATTATATTTGCACTAAAGTCTTGTGGATAAAGGTGAATGCCATCAACTCCACTACACCATTCTTTGAGTTTTGGACACACACAAGGTGAACTTTAAAGGGAAAGTGAATGTACTATGGGTTATGTTGCCTAAGATTGACTAAGGGCTTTCTAAGTTACTCAACGTGTGGTGGAAGCACATCATGGTGTTGCAGGAAGTGTGGTGTGGAAAATATGGATGCTCTATGGTGGATACACAAAGATGTACTTTAACAAATGCACGCTTAGAATGGATGTCTCTCTCTCTCTCTCTCTCTCTCTCTCTCTCTCTCTCTCTCTCTCTCTCTCTCTCTCTCTCTCTCTCTCTCTATGTGTATATGTACACACACACACACACACTGTGTGTGTGCGCATGTGTGTGTAGAGCACAAAGAGTGATGTTACATGGATTGTATGCATTGTAGGTTGCAAAAAAGTACTCCATGTATCTAAGATTGTATGCATTGTAGGTTAATGATGTGAGTGCTCTCTATGTGTGATGGGATGTGTAGTATGTGTGGTTGGATGCACACAAGGTGTTAGTGCACTTGATTGCACATGGTGGTATATCCCTAATTGCCCCTCACCTATCTCTCTTTCCATTTTCCTTCCATCCCACAAGGTTGGACTAGGGTTGCAAAGAAGGAGATTCGCCGCTTGGATGCACACAACTATGTGAGAGACCTCCTATCCATCTATATGATTATGTGTAGTTTATGTGCACCAAATAATTATGTAGTTTAAAAGGATGCATAGTATGTTGTGGAGATGGAAGCACAGTGTAACAATGAGTGCAGTACTAAGGTTAGATGCACTATATGAATGCACAATGCAAGCAATAGGATACATTGCATGTTACTATGCACATTGGTATGTGAGGTCAATGCACTTATGTGTGGTGTGGATACACTACGTGCAGGTGTCTACACACACAGTGCCACACACAGGTTATCTCTTCTCCTTACCTTAGTTCCCATTGTCCTTCCATCCTTCAAGGCTAGACTTGGATTATGGAGGGAGAGACGAGGCTCTTGTTGGAGGCACAAGTGTACATGAGGTGTACTATGTGTCATGAGAATCACAATGGGGTGCCTAACTTAAAATTTTAACAAGAGAATCAATTGTACTCACGAATGATAAGACATACACAAAGACAATCAATTGAACCCACATTGATAAGTTGCACAATTGAGCTTCATAGATTTCAATTGTACTCAAAATTGTGCCATCATCGCATTGTCCATGTGGTTTCAAATCCACCATGTAGTGGCAGTGCACTAAGCATCCATTGGCCTTGCCACTCCTACCAACCCTCCCACCCAATAGGTTCTCTTGACATTCCTTATCTATAGTGTAAGCTAAAGCATGCTACCTTCAATGAAGAGTGTCGTGGAACTAGCACTTGACAAGAACAAGCCTTATGCTCACACAGCTACATGTGTGCAAGAGGGTGTACATAGTATAGACAAAAAAGAAGAATACTATCTTTTTACCCCAATAATTCAAAAGTAAATATTTGAAGATTCACATCCCCTCTCCCTTGTACCTAGGTATGTATAGTAATTAATGCACCAACTAAGAGAATATAGGTGCAAATCCTTTATTACTACTACATGCACTAGGGTTTCTTTTCTTCAAAAATGCAACTATTAATGATACATGAGTACCTAGGTTGTTACATTTGACACACTTTCTCTTTGAGCAAGCACTCACTCAACCAGGAGGGATGAGAGTCATTGAAAGGATGTGTTGGGGTCCCAACCTATCACACATAGCAGCTCAATGTCACCAATGTTTTCACATGTGAGAGGTTAAACACCATACATGTGGCTTCTATTGGGCTGCCATGGCATCCTCTGGTAGTGCTTCTCTTATCTCTGCATTGGCTATGGGCTCCTCCTCCTCCTCTGGCAATGGTTCTCCTCCCTTCTCAATGTGGGTCTTCATCTTTAGTGGATCTGTGCTTTTCTTTTTCTTCTTCTTTCTCACTGCATAGCCCATGACATAGAGCTCCTTCTCTTACACAGTGATAGGGATAGCCGTTTGATGGCATGGTGATGGCGGCCTAGCCTCACAGCCTACACAACAATGGTCACAACCATGGTTGCATGATTATACTGTGATGACCGTGATGATGACAATTGGAGAGGATGAGGGCATGTTAGCTACTAGTGGGTGTGGCTCCTCTATGATGGCAATAGCATACATCTCACATGAAGATGGTCATGGCCACAACTCCACATAGGTGCATGGCTCACATGAAGGTGATCATAGCCATGACTCCACATGGGTACATGACTCACATGAAGGCATTGCACATGGACAATAGGGCTATAGTGACAATAGTGGTGATGAAGGTGATGAGGGTGATGGTGATGGCTATGGTGGCCCTACACGAGGGATATGGTGATGGAAATGAAAATAGGCAAGAGGGGTGAGAGGTGAAGAATCCAAGAGCATATACACAAAAGCAATGGAGGTTTGAGAACACAAAGAGATAGGGTTGGAATCTTCTTCTTTTTCTTTCTCCTTCTTCTTCTTCCATGCAAAAGAACTAAGTTTATAACATGATAAAAGACTAATATGAAAGTACCACAATGTATGTACATGTTGTCATCACTAAGTGTGAGCCCGCTAAGGAAAGAATATGCGGTACAATGAATGTGTCATAACCAAGGATGAACTGCATGGGTGTAGTCTAGCAATAGAATCACTTGTATATCCTCATGTCAGTCACCTGACATGCCAATGAATAATATCCTACCACATCTTCAAGGTGCGTAGTGGATGCTAGCTCATGTAGAGTTTGACATCTCAACATTCACCCTCAAGCTCAGCATGAGCTTGTGAACTCCAAGCACAATCCTAAAGCTTCAAAGCTCCCAAGGCCTTGGTGAAAATGTCAGTAGCTTGATCCTCAATAATGACATAAACTAAGTCAATACTAACCAATTGAATGCTACTAAGGTTACCACAATAAATGATAACCTTGTTTTTCACTTACATCCCCAAATCACCAAGTAGCTTATGTAACCAAGCGATTTTACATTTTGCAATTGTAACACCTCTATACTTTGCCGCTGTACTAGAGAAAGCAACTATTGGCTCTTTCTTACTGCTCTAAGTAACAACATCACTGCCAAAGGAAAATATAAAACCATTGGTAGACCTCCTGTTTGAAATACTACCAACCTAATATGTATATGTGTAGCCATGCAAGTCCAATGGTATGCTTGAACCATAGAATATGACATAATCCAATGTGGACTTGACATAGCATAATGTGCATTGCACTACATCCAAATATAGCTTTCGTGGAAGCTACATAAACCGGCTCACAAAACCAACTATGTAGTTTAGCTTTGGCCTAGTGATGATTGTCAAATAGATAAGGCTGCCCACAATCTTCCGATACATACTGGCATCCTCAATCAAGTCACCCTCATATGCACTAAGCTTAGTAGTAGCATCCAAAGGTATAGAAATAGGCTTGCAATTAGTCATACGATACTTCTTTAGCATATCCAATGCATATTGTCTTTGTTACAACCATATATCATCTGGAGCCCTGATTATCTCTATGTTAAGAAAATAACACAACTCTCCCAAATCCTTTATCTCAAATTCATTCTTGAGGAGACCCTTTATATGGTCAATCTATGTCTCACTATCACTGATCAAATCATCCACATACATAGTAATAACCACAATACTTGCATCACTCTCATAGACATGGAGTGAGTAATTAGCATGTGCTCTACAAAATCCAATGCTATCAAGATATTCTACAATTATGTTATGCCATGCCTTGGGTGCTTGCTTCAGTCCCCCATACAAGGCCTTACAAAGCCTACATATATAATTTAGATTATTCTCATCCAAATAACTAGGTAGCTGCTCCACATAAACTTCCTCTTGCAACTCCCCCTACAAGAAGGCATTCTTCACATCCATTTGATGCATGATCCAACCTTTTGATGCAGCCACTGCTATGACAGCCCTTATAGTGGCCATTTTAGTCATTGGATCAAAAGTCTTCTCATAATTGATACCATGATTTTTCGCATACCCTTTTGCGACTAGTTGTACTCAATAGATCTATCTAACTCGTACTTGACCTTATAAACCCCATTACAGCCAATAGCTTTCTTGCCTTTAGGTAAATGCATCAACTCCCATGTGTCATTATCCATAAGTGCAACCATTTATTTATCCATAGCATGATCCCAATACTCGTTACCCACTACGTCCTCAAAACAAGTGGATTCCACATCCAGCACAACCTTAGCCATGTATGCATAGTGATGAGCTACATAGCCATCATATGTCAATCACTACATTGACTTTCTTACTCTACTTGTTGACATGCATGGACCTAGATCACTATTAGTGCTTTAGCCTCCTCTTGTGCCTTCCACGCACTAGGTGTTTTAATAGATGAAATCACAAACTCCTCATCCAAGCTCTACCCAGAGCCATTTGAATCAGTATCAATATAGTAGAAACTTAATGATACATCTGTCGCACTAGGTGAATCCCCAATTTTCTCTTTACCTTTTCCTAACATATATAATGTACTTGGTAGAGTAACTTGTGACCTCAATCTACCACTCCAAGGTCTATCAACATAACCATGACTAGGAGAGTCTTGTGGTCCACTCAATGTTTGTGATTGCTAACCTGTTTTCTACATAGCCACACTCTCATGCTCATCAGTCCCAAGTGCATTCTGCACATTACTATACTACCTACTCATTTCATCAAAAACAACATTCCTTCTAACTCTCAGCTCATGTTATGTAATAGGATTATAACATCTATATCCCTTCTACTCAACAAAATATCTAACAAATACACATTTTTCTACTTTGGGATCCAATTTACTACACAACTCATCAAGAATATGTACATAAAGCAATACTTTCAAATACTTTTAGATGGGACAGATTTGACTTTCTACCCTCATAAACTTCTCTTCAAGTGTCTTACATTTACAACAATAGTGGGCATCTTGTTCATAATGTATACAACATTAGCCAATTGCTTCAGCCCAATAGTAATGAGATAAGTTTCTTTCTCATATCAATGCACGAGCCACCTCTGCAATGCCTATTTTTTTGCTTAGCAACCTCATTTTGCTACAAAGTATATCCACATATATACTACCTCTATATACCATTTTTTGTTAAAAAACAAAAAACTCATTAAAGAGATATTTTCCCCCTCCATCTGACCTTAGGCATTTAATATGCACCCCTATCTCCTTCTCAATCAAAGCCTTAAAGCTTTTAAAGTGAGTTATTCACTCACTTTTCTTATGCATAAAGTAAACCCATACTTTGCAAGTATGGTCATCAATGAAGGAAACATAATACTTACAACCACTCAAAAGTTGCAATTTTTTAGGATCCTATGTATCCAAATATATCAATTCAAGTGGCTTCTTAAGTACATGCTTTTCATGTGAAAATGTATACCTTGCTTGCTTTCCAAATTGACATGCTTCGCATACTTTATGCATCCCATCAACTCTAAACTTAAGCAAACCATCCACAACCTATTTTGGCTGCATGTCTTTCAGCCATAACGTATTCAAATGACTAATTCTCTTATACAAAATTTCAATATTAGCCACAATACTTGATGCCAAGAGGCATATTCTACGGTGGATTCTGTGAGACCACGCTGGATTCCGTGAGTTTTTTATTCCATGGTGGATTCCGTAAAACTATATTTATTTATCGGGGCTCATACACAATGTGGATTCCTTGTGTGAGAAGTTGACGGGGACGCATGTCCTTTTTGGGCATCATGTTAATTTAATATGCACGTGGGTGACTTCACAGTGGGTGATTCCGCAAAATACATATTTAAATTAATGGACGTTTATGAGTTTAGAGTGCACTCATATTAAATTAAGGTTAGGACAGAGTTCCAACCTATTTATTTATTTTGTAGCTCAAGACTACTAGGTATTCACTATTGTTTGCTTATTTTATTTATAAACAATTGTGAATGCTTCAGTTGACGTGTAGAGCAGGCAGCGGTGGCTTTGGGTAGCACTAGGCATTAGCGTAAGTTTAAGCGAAAATTTTATTATTAAAATTATTACTCTATTTGTAAGTTATAAGTTTAAACTTCTTTAGTAATAATTAGATCATTGTCCTTAGTACTATTAATTTATTTATTTTTAAATATAGATTATTTTAGAATATGAGATTTAAGATATGCTTTTATTGAAATAAGATTTCTTTATGGAATACTTGTTATTTTCTTAATGTGGTTAAGTTTAGAAGGCTTTTCTAGCTTTCTTTATAAAAGCAACAAGATCGCGTGCAAAACAGGAAAACAGGGTGATTACTTAGTTTTTCATTTCTCCCTCATCCTGAATTGGAATTCAGAGCTTCAAGAGTTATTTAGGGAGTTTTGGCATGCTCCGGATGCGATGGTGATATCAAAACGTCAAGATTCAGAGCACAGAATTTTTTGCAGCAATTGCAGTATGTTACAAGATACCTTTTGACTCTTAAAACTCTGTATTTCAATTGAAATTTGTATTTTCTTTGTAATTATATGTAAGATATGTATGCAAATATCCATGTAAAACTATAATATATAATTAAGGATGGCAAACCATAGCTTTGCCATGGGGGAGGTTGGGCCCAATCGTGCATTTTTCTCTTGTCTTTCTCAATCTATTGAGTTATTCAAATCCTCTTATGTATTATAATGTTGTTTGTATTCAATAGTTGAGATTTTTGATTTATTAGTTTTTTCCACTAAATTATTTGTTTATGATTGAGATTTGATTTGCTAGATTTGCCACGTGTTCCATTTCGCAGCAATACTTGAACCTTGTGCAAATAGAATAGCATCCATTTCAAGTACACTTACATCAAGAGTAAACAATGTGCTAGTATGTTTCCTATTTGTAATCAATGTACAATCATTTTTTAGATCTTCTACATAACAACCATCCAGTGTGAGCCGAACTTGCAATCCTTATTCTACCATCTGACTACTAACAGAAACCAAGTTTTTGTGATATTTGATACATACAACACAACAACCACGTACTTAATTTTACCATCCTGCATATTCAAATGAACATTTTTAATATGAATAATGGGGTAAGCTATATCATCCCCTATCTCCAAATAGCTTGGAGACTCTAGACTATGCATCTCTCTAAATCACTCTCCATGAGAAGTTGTGTGGCTAGAGGCACGTGAGTCTACATACCATACATCATTCTTTGATGAATCATTAGCAGTCACAGTATTCATAACGTGCTGCATAACAAACATATTCATTTATGTCATCATTGTTTCTACTATATGGATGCATAATTATCTTATTCACTTCTATCATAGCATTCATAAAGTGCCACATAACAAACAACATGTTCACTTCTGTTCATCATTGTTTCTACTATATGGATGCATAATTGCCTTACTACTTTTTTCCATTTCTAATTTCAACAATCTTTTTAAAGCACTTTTTAGAAATGTAACATTTTTTACCACAATGCCAGCACTCCTTGCTTTCACTAGAATTATGTTGCCTATTAGAATTTGTCGCTTGGCCCCTTCGAATGCCCCTTCCTTGAGATTGTCCTCCTCTATTTTGCTCTACATTATAACTTTGACCACGACTACCACCTTGGCCTCTAGCACAACCTCTACCTTTACTACTAGAGTACAACACCTATTAAAAGTTATTCTTGCTTTGACAAGAAGAGAAATCCAAGCCAAGGGTCTTCTCCTCAACTATAGTATGAAAATCAAGTCTGCAAAGTGAGGGATATCATCCCTCGTATTCATAGATGACTTGAAGTCTTGTATTCATCTCCAAGGTTATCTAAGCATGCATGCACAACAACATCATCATCATCAACTACCACATTGATAAATCCAAGTGCTTTCACAATACTCTTGATCTTTGAGGCATAATCATTAATATACAAGTTTTCTCTTTTTAATTGGTTTAGCTTTGATTTCAGTTGTTGCAGCTTTCTGGCCTTTGTGTTTACTTTGAACAACCTTGCCAAAGTCTTCCATGGAATAGTGGGGATATCAGATTCCTACAAATAGCCCATCATGCTATCTGTGAAACTAAAAATTAGCCAATACACGACTTTACTCTATGTTTGCACCCCTCCCCCTCCCCAATCTTTCTTAGCCTTTACCTGTTTTGCAATAGCATTTCGCACAAGAACTTTTGATGCCACTGCCATGTCTCCTTCAATATAATTCCAAACACCTTTGTCCTTCGAGAAATTTGACATCCTAAAATTTCATGCAAGATAATTATTTTTATCAAGCTTCTTGCTAACAATCTGGTTGAAGTTGTCAAACAATTTGAAAAAACAAATAACTTACAAAAAACTGCTATCTGCAAGCAAGCTGATATAAGGTGCACCATAATGACACATGATTTTTCATTGACTGCATAATGATAACCATAATTTTCAACCCCTATGTAGATACCATCTATGTTTGCAACCTAGCAAACACTTAAAATAATGTAGATTTGAAATCTGTAAGCTATGCACCTGTAAACACTGATATAATCGAAACTATAGTATACCTAAAAACTATTATATTGGGACCACTTGCAGGTCTAAAATGTAGGCCAAGATGACCTCGAATGCTAAAAATCATAGCGAGAAGTCCTAAAGGGTATATCTACAATACATACATTGTTTTTCTTACTCACTAAGTTTCATTGCAATCAGAGACTACCTTAAGAGCCTCCTATGATTATAACCCAAGGTAAATCAAGTAAGATGAAAGAGCTTTTTACATGTTGCTTGCTTTCTTTCTTTTGTATTCCAACACCTTCATCTTAGCCTTCAATCGAGCTCCATATAGCCTTGGAGAGACTATGATATCACGAAAATAGACAAATTTCACTACAATTGGAGATTGGAGCCCTACCAACGTTGGGAGCATCCTACAGCTATAATCTAAAGCAAATCGAGCAAGGTGCAAGAGCTTCTTACATCTTGCTTTCTTGCTTGCTTTTGTGATGCAATGCCTTTACCTCAACCTTCAATTGAGCTCTACATAGTTGTGGGACAACTTTGATACCATGAAAACATACAAGAGGGAAGAGAGGTGAAGAGCCCAATAGCACACATACAAAAGCAATGGAGACTTGAGAACATAGAGAGATAGGGATGAAATCTGCTTCTTCTTCTTCCACACAAAAGAATTGATTTTATAATATGATAAAAGACCAAAATTTGCTTCTTCTTCTTCTTCCACACAAAAGAACTGATTCTATAATAGAGAGATAGGGATGAAATCTGCTTCTTCTTCTTCTTCCACACAAAAGAACTGATTCTATAATATGATAAAAGACCAAAATGAAAGTACCACAACGTATGTATATGTGGTCACTGTGTGAACCTGCTAAGAAAAGAAGAGGTGGCACAATGAATGTGATGTAACCAAGGGTGGACTATGTGGGTGTAATCTAGTTATAGAATCACTAGTGTATCCTTATGCCGATCACCTAACATGCTAGTGAATAATATCCTACCACATCACCAACATGTAGAGCTTGACATCTCAACACAGAAGTGGTAGAGAGTGAAGATGAAGGCGGGAGCAAATGCGGGGCACTAACACAGGCCAGAGGAAAGGAAAGTGGAGGTGAAAGGGATAGATGTAGGAAGGAAAAGGCAATGGCGGCGTGTGAGGTGGGATGTGGTGAGTGTGCTAGCAATGTTGTGGTGGGATAGATATGGAGGGTGATGGCAACTGTGACGAGCTGTAGGTGATGATGCTACAGGCAGTGGATGATGTCAACATCACATGAGCAATAGGAAAAGTGAAGGAGAGGAGGAGGAAGAAGAAGACAAATATGATGACAATGATTGGGTGGGTGGGTAATTGAGGAAAATTCCCCTCCTTTCCAAAAGCATCACGTTTTTTTTTGGGGCGTCAAGCCCCCTTCACACTATGCAAGCAAGCAACACATACTTCACAACGCATGCACACACACACATGCAACTTCCTTGTTCTTGATACGTATTCTCTTATGCACAAGGCCCCTAAGACTAATTCTTTTTCCCTTGCTTATTCTATAAGGCAAGAGCCACCATTTTTCATGTAAAACCTATTAACGAAAATTTCCTTTCATGCAACTCTATCTCTTTCTCTGGTGTCACATACTTTCACTTATGCATGAGAGAGGGTGTTGTTGGTGCTAAGTTCTAGAATTAAAAGTGGAAGAAAACACAAGAAAAGCATGTGTTTTAACATGTCATATGCTAAACAAAATGAAGTCAACATGTCAAATCCATAATCCACATACAATGCAAATGTCAAAGTCATAACGACAAAAATGCAATCAAACCTAACTAGCTTTCGCACATATTTTGGAGTTGATGCGACTAGCACCCTCCTATTCTGCGGCAAACACCATATAAGCAATCTGCGGTCCACGTGCCTTAGGTCCTGGAAACATAACCAAAATGTTGTGCTACATGCTCAACATGTCAAGACCATTGGGCACACTCTTATTCATTCAAGAGCTTAAACTTGCATATTGTAAACTAGCTCTCACCTAATCACTCACACACAGATTGAGAACAAACCATTGTATTGAGAATCGAGTCACATGTGTCCTAACATGAAGGTCGTAAGCTCTAGCTCCATGATTCAAGTAAACAATCCATTGCCCCTCAACCCTTTACGACCCTTGTCATGCAAGAGAAGACATGGTAGGCATGAGAAAGTACAAGAGAGAAGGCTAGAGGTTTCACCCTATTTGTCCCTCGCTTCTCCCTCACTCACTCACACACACAATACTTGGAGCAAGAAAGTAGAGAACCAAAGTTTGCACACATAAGAATAACCATTTCTATTCAAACTCATCACTTTTATACATTAGGTCTAGGGTTAGGGTTCCCCTTTTCCATTGGGCATCTTGCCCATCCTTTGGCCATTTGACCGGTCCTCTCCCTTTCGCACACTCTTAATCCATTTTCATATGCTACAGTTAACAATTTGCATGGGAGAAGAGCCCAACTCTTAGTAGAGTTAATACAAAACTTTGACAATTGATACAATTTCCAAAATTTTGTGGCTGCATTTTCCAATGTCTTTATGCTTTCAAAAATCCATTAACACCAATCTCATGCATGCATGCATGCTTGCATTGCCATGCACGGCCATGAAAGCCTTCGTAAACATAGAAAATTAGGACATCTCAATTAAAACCTGCCAACCCTCAAGACAATAGTCTTGGCTATTAATTAGTGAGGCAACCTCGCTCTAATACTAGTGTCACAGATACATGCATAGCCTCTATAAATAAAGGAAGTCAAAAGAGCTTGACTAAGCTCCCAACCACTCAAGACATAGGTTCATAGCATCCTAGATGTTGATTCAATCATGTAACCTTGCTCTGATACTGGTGTTGTATACATATGCACAAATCACCTTCATGCCACCATAGCCTTCACTAACATTGAGAGTTAGGATAGTTCGGTTAACCGTCTAGCCACTCAAGATGATAGCCCTCTTTTAGCACCATGTTGGTATCTTCTAGGTAGACCTATGGATTATATGTTTAGACTATTCTCCCTTTAAAAGATTTTACTTTTAAATAAAGAATAAGTTTACTTTTAGTTCTTAACTTAATAGAAACCGGATAGAAATTTTTATGGAATAAGTACATTCTATTATTAAAGAGAATATATTTACATCTTGGTGGAAAAAAAGTAGGAAAATCCAAAACCCCTACTAGGCTATTTTAAAGTCAATATCCTTTTGTTCGTAGAAATAAAGCTAGCAACTTAGACCTAAGAGACCTAAAGAAAACTTATGTCAACAAGTATCATGCCTTGGGGGATGCCCCTAACAATGCATTGGGGGATCTTTAAGTAATACTTGACAACCATCTTACCTTCCCAAGAGAGGCTCTAGTACTACCTCTAGGAGGGAAGGATTCATTAAGATAACTTTAGATTATAATTATTCATGGTTGTGGTGATTCTACTCATTTGCCTAACTTGAAAATTAGCCATGTCCCTTTAGAATTTAATGTTTCAAGCTTGAGACCTCCATCTCTTCTAGCAATTGTGATCACATCCTAAGATACACAAAGCTGTATTGATTTGCCTTCATAGCTCCATAGGAAGCCCTGTAGCACCTTCTCCACCTTTGTGCGTTCATTTGGGACCATGGGGGCCATTGCGGCTATAAAGCTGACTACTATTAAAGGGATCTTATCAATGACTATAAATTTTCCCCCAAAGCTTAGAGAAAGTTGGTCAAGTAGTTTAATCTTACCTTCCAACTTCTCTATGATTGCTAGCGTTAAGGACAATGAGACAAGTTGTCTTACCCCCAACAAGCCGATCATCCAAGCCCACATACATCACTTCAGTTTTCCCCATGCTCACCAACAATCCAAAGGCTATAACAAAATTGTTATGGAGCTCCAATAGCCCTCCATGTTGCACTTGTCTACCTTTAGCATATTAGAGTTGTCATAAGTGAACAATGGTTTTAATTTGACTTGCATGAAGGAACGGGAGGCCAGGCTTGAATGATGCTTCTCTACATGGCATAGTCTATCATTTCTAGGAGACGAACATTCACTTGCAATTAAATATAGGAAGGGAACTAAGGGGCACCCCTGGCTCATTGATCTCTTCAATTCAAAGGGTGAAGAGACTACACTATTTAGTTCAACACCAATAGTGACATTAGTGAATAATGTATTAACCATTTTAGAGAACAAAGTGCCAACTTGGATTTGTAGAGTACAACATCTAATATTTATAAGCCTTGTCTAAATCCATATTCAAGAGTACAAATTGGACCTCCTTTCAAGGGCATAGTCGATAAAGACTGTAAGATATAGGTTTGCATTGTGGATTTTCCTCCCACTAAGCCTTATTTAAATCCATAATCAAGAGAACAAATTGGACCTTCTTTCAAGGGCATGGTCCATAAAGACTATGAGCTAGGATTGCATATTGGATTTTCCTCCCATAAAGGAAAGGAAACCATATTGAGATGGGTGTGGATTATGTTGAGACTTGTATTTTTTAAATCATTCATTAAAACAAGATTATAGTCTCTTCATCTCGCCTCCTTCTCCTAACTTTCATGGCTTCTCTCACCTCTCTCCAATCTTTCTCTCTCCTAGTCAATTTTTCTTTCTCCTCTTTTCTCTCTATTCTGCACTCTTCTCTATCCTCCTTAGTCCTCTTATTAACAAGGGGCATTACAGTATTGGTCTTTGATCCATTTAGTTACATTCTAATGAAGTTTTTCCCACACATGTACAAGTTGTACGACTCTTGAAGGAGACTAGTGCTACTAGATGTCCAGGTTGATGGCATTTATAACAAACTATGGGTTTGGCTTTAGATACATTGTTGGCAATGGCATGAAGTCTAGGAATATTGGGATTTGGCTATGAGGATGGCTTAGGGTTTGGATTGGTATTTGATGGCAAAGCAGGTGGTCGTGTCCAAGACTTACGGAATGTAGATTTTGAATCTTCTAAAATTTGAATTGAATTGCTTGGAACCATAGTTATCATTAGTTTGAAATTGTTGTGGACGCTTGTCTCTTCCTCGAATCTTGTCTTCAGTGTCATGGGCCAAAGAAATTGCATCTTCAAGGGTTGTTGGCTTGAACATATTGACTTTAGCATAGTAATGTCCAAGTAAGCGAGACATAAACTTGCGTTTGTGAGTCGCTTCAGGTACGTCTTCGAGCATGTGTAGTTGCAGTAGGGCATTCCAAAAACGTTCAATGTATTGGGAAATAGGTTCACGTTCTCTTGCTGTAGAAGATTCCATTGCTTTATGGCTTTTTCATGGAATTGAGGAGGAAGGAAATTCTGCAAAAATTTCTTTTGGAAACTCTCCCAGGTAGTGGGACAATCAATGCTCTTGCGAACCACAGTCCACCATAGAGATGCTCGATCGACTAAATGATTAGTGACACATTTAATTTTGTCTTTCTCAGCATATGTCTCTTCATGAAAGTAATCATCAAACTGACTGATAAATGCAAGTACAGTCTTTCCATCTCGAGATCCATCGAAAGTACGAAATTTGAAGTTTATTTTACTTATCTTTGTTTCTTTACGGATGGATTGAGCTTCAAGCGTCGCATCGATGGTACATCGTATAAGATCTTCGGGTTGCGGTCCATCTTTGTCAGTGGTTGATCATTGTAAATTGGCCAATTGAACTTGCAAAGCTTGTCGGGCTCTTTGTTCTTCATCAAGCTGCATCATAATTAAATCCAATTTTTGTTCCATTGTAGGTTCGGGTAAATCACCTTCAGCCATTAAATCGTCCATGTTTTGTTCCGTCATCCTGTAAAATCCAAAAGACCTCACACTATCGAAATCTGATTAGCGAGATGAGCGTAGCTCAAAGTCAGGTATACAAGGCTTATAAATGTTGTTTGGCTTTTACAGTCTTTGTCTTTTGCGGTTGCGGGATTCGTTATCTTCATAAAAATGGTGTATAATCTTCGTATAACCTGCGTATGACCTTCTCTGTTTACTGAAACTGGTTCATCAAGTCTGCAAATAGGAACAGGGTCTTCCAGAGAGCAATTCGGTGATTCTGTGCTTCTGCATAGGAATATTCTTTATGGGAGTAATTGAGATAAGTCTGTTTTGATCCCTGTGACTTACAGAATTTGCAGGAGTAAATAAGCTTGAAGAACTTAGTAGACTTGAGAATTTGAAAGCTTATGTGATTAAGCTTATGAAATATGGCTGATCACGATTTCGATTTTAGGGGGGAGGGGCGTTTTTTACGCCGCTAATTCCGTCGTCAGTATGTCGCGTTCACAGACGTCAAATTTCGTTGAAGTAAGCTTTATAAAGCTTACTATTAAGCTTATTAAGCTTTAACTTGAGCTTTTGAACTTTTTTGAGATATGGAAGAAGAGTTTACTGTTTGTTGAAAAACGACTTGTAGAAGGAGATGTACAAGTAGTCCTCCGCCTCCTCAGGCCAGTCCTTCGCGATCAGAGGATGCAGATAGAGGTTCTTGACCGCTAGGAAGACACCCGTATTGACCGTTCGCGATGAAACTGACTATAGAGCTCGATCGTTCCTGGGGCTCCACCTTTGCCCAAGATGGTAAGCGATTGGAAGCTCTCGATCTCAACTTCGCTCTGATACCACTGGTGCACAGATCGGATGCCGTAAGCGCGCGTAGTGAGCGTCAAAAGGTCCCCAAGAACAAAAGAACTCTACTTTTTGCACACAAATCAATGTAGAAAGCATGCACGACATGAACAAGAGACCAATTGGGTGCAATCTCCCCCCATGCCTTGTGTGAGCGCTCCACAAAGCATGTATTTTATGTATTAATCATCTTCAAGCTCAAATAATAGCCCAAATTACAAAATAGCACGCTTTTGGCTTTTGAGTTTGCTTTTGTGCCAAATAGAAATAAAGCTAATGGGCGCCCAAGAAGTCAGGCGTACCCAAATACAATGTCCAAATACAAATATCTAAATCGTGCGCCCATGCGCATACAAAAATAATAAATAAATATCAAATGCCTTGATAAATAAGCGTGACAAAATATAGGCGCCATGCAAAAGGTATGTGCCCATCAAAATATTGACAATAACTCGAATACACGCTATCCTCCAATGCTTTCCACTGCCACCGCTGCTATCTCTACGCATTAACTAAAGCATTCACAATCATTAGTAAACTAATACAATTAAAC
Organism: Lygodium microphyllum; assembly: GCF_053477565.2. NCBI lineage: Eukaryota > Viridiplantae > Streptophyta > Polypodiopsida > Schizaeales > Lygodiaceae > Lygodium > Lygodium microphyllum. The sequence goes on along the minus strand of NC_141149.1, from coordinate 21,886,023 downwards.
CGACAAAAGTGAATACCTAGCAGTCTTCAGCTACATAAATAAATTAATTGGTTACAAATCAATCCTAACCTTAATTTATCACGAGTGCGCACTCTAAACTCATAAACGTTTATTAATTAAATATGTATTTTGTGAAATCACCCGCTATGGAATCACCCATGTACACATAAAATTAACAAAATGCCCGAAAATGATAGGCGTCCCCATCAACTTCTCGCACAAAGAATCCACTTTGTGTATGAGCCCCGGTAATAAAAGTTTACGGAATCCACCGTAAAACCTCACGGAATCCACCGTGGCATGGAATACACCGTGTAATATGCCTCCTAGCATCAAGTGTAGAGACCAAGGGATCTTCAAGTGCAGAGGACAACCTCGTCAGAGCTATTTTCATGGCATGGAGGGAAAGTTGGAGGCAAGATGGATGAGTTAGTAAGTCATCACCAAGATACATACTATTTTTTCAGGTACTTTGGTTAAAGAAGAGGTCATAGGAGTTAGTTAGGGTTTAAACTCCAATTACATTTTGCAAAAGGCTCTCTCTCTCTCTCTCTCTCTCTCTCTCTCTCTCTCTCTCTCTCTCTCTCTCTCTCTCTCTCTCTCTCTCTCTCTCTCTCTCTCTCTCTCTCTCTCTCTCTCGCAAGCTTTTCTTCAAGCTCCATGGTGGACAACCATGAATCTCTTCTCCTACTCACAAGACGCATGATCTCTCTCTCTAACATTGGGACAAACATTCTCTAAAGTTTACTTAGCTAGTAGACAAGACTTGTATAGCATCACCAACTACAAGACGTGCATTGCTACAATGACATAAAAATTTGACATCTCCCATAGGTCAATCACCTATCTCTCTCTCTCTCTCTCTCTCTCTCTCTCTCTCTCTCTCTCTCTCTCTCTCTCTCTCTCTCTCTCTCTCTCTCTCTCTCTCTCTCTCTCTCTCTCTCTCTCTCTCTCTCTCTCCAATGACCCTTGAGTCCAAAGGCTACCATTGCGATAGAGTACAAAGCTCCCAATACATTCATCCTTGAGTCTATTAAGAAGATGTGCTTCAAAGGAGCACCCATGCAAGTGCTAACTGACTTGGTGTCCACCATCATTAGCAAGTTTTCTATGGTGGGCCTGAGCGAGCAGGACATTGTGGTGCTATTAGGGGGGCATACCTTTGAGCACACTTGGTTGTGTCTCCTTCGGGCCACCTTAACAACTTTAGCAGCATTGACCAACCCAACTCCATCATGGGCTCCACCTACCTCTAATCATTGTAGACCATAAGGCCACAAGGAAGGGACCCTAACATGTTGGCCCTATTGGACCTAATGACCTAGAATGCCTTTGACAATTTGTACTACCTGAATCTATAGGACAAACATGGGTTGTTGCAATTAGACTAGGAGCTGTTGTCCACCTTCAGCTAGGACACCATCCAAAGCTTATATGAAAACAACATCATCTTCAAGCAATCCACCTTATTCACTAGTTTCATGGACTTGATGGTAAACATAGACAACATTAGCCCCCTCACTAGTTTGGATAGTCAAATTCACCTCAACTACTATGGCCAAACCCAATTAATCTAGCTAGCCTAGCACCTTGCTACACTTGATTGAAAAAAGGAGTCAATCCCTTAGGTACATCTATCATCATATAAAATTTAAATCCTAGATTGATCCAATCGACAAATTCAAGTTTTTAAGTATAAATTTCTTATGCACATGAACACAATTTGATATGCAATACTTCACTTCTCAAGGAACATGCATATTGAGAAATACATAAATGTTAGCATGTATCTTCATTGCAATATTTGAGAATGTGCAATCACTTTAGAATTAGTAATCAATGTCATTGCAATATTTGAGAATGTGTAATCACTTCAGACTTAGTAATCACTTGATTTAATGTGACAAATATCAATACACGGTTTTTGTAAGAAAAGATATACTCATGTTGCTCAAGATTTGTACCTACATAAAGTACTGCACAAAGATAATCATTCCTCTTGGGTTTATGTCATTAGTGAGGTTTGCAATGTTTCTTGCATATTTCCTAACACATTCCATCAACACGCGCACCTTCCTCTATCATGTCAAACTCATTTTCTAGCCCTTATAGTAGTCTAGTCAAATTAGACGAGCCAATACATTTTAAGGAGTGTTAAGCTAAATATAGATATAATAAACAAACAAACAAACTTACAAATGGATGTAGTGGACAAAGTTTCACCTTAAGTTGTGGTATAGCCCTAACGAGTGACCGTCTCTACCATTGCTATAGGGTAATCTTTAGTCTCCTTATAAAATACATGAATTTGAATCTTGATTAGTATGGGTGATTTATAGTTTGATATGAGTTGTTATTGATATGTTTATATGCACATGCATATACTTACAAGTAGAGCAATGAATATACACCTGTACATTTGCCCTAATCCCAATGTGTGGTCAATTGATAACCTAGCATAAGCAACCTCTTAGAAGATTTTGGGGGAATAACGAGATACAATATTAGCAAATACTTTAATTAATTAACCAAAAAAGAGTTCCACTTTACACAAATGCTTGTACAAAAACATCTTCATGGATGCATCTCTCATAAAAAAAATGCACAGGCGAAATCTTCATGAAACATAATTGGTTTATAGCTCTCCTTGACAAGAGTGTATCCCAATAAGTGTGCTTTCACATATGAAACGTAGAGATGACGAGCAATGATGAATGGCAAAGTGTCGTAGTATGCTAGGGAGGAGAGACGTGTTGGAGCTGAGCCAAATAGGTAGGCACAGAGAGAGAGAGAGAGAGAGAGAGAGAGAGAGAGAGAGAGAGAGAGAGAGAGAGAGAGAGAGAGAGAGAGAGAGAGAGAGAGAGAGAGAGATCCTCCCCCCTCTCTCTCTTTCATAGTGAAGTTTTTTTCTTATGTATTAATATACTTCTTGATATTGACAATTATATTATAATTTAACTTTATAGTTCTCTTTATTTATCTCATGATGATGGTTTTATGGTTGTATTCTCTCTCTTTCCCCCCTCTCTCTACATAAGGAGTATGCCTTAGGGCATGAGGTGCCCTAATTTGTTACTAACATCAGCGTCAAGCGCTGGTCCAAAAGCAATGCGAAGCATAATCAAAATCTAGGCATGGAATGCATGACTAAACATAATAAGAGGGTGCCATTGTCTTGGCTTGCTCATGCTAATACGTTTAAGCAAGAAATTGAACCTTCCCATATCCACAAACTTAGCAAAATAGGACTAACTTTTGAATCATGATTCACCATGCCACCATATCATTGAAAAAGCATATGCCCAATGTGGCAAGCTAGCGTCTTGAGATACTAGAGAAAGAAGGCAAGGGGACTTGCCATGTGCGAACATGCCCTTTAATTGGTAGTGCTACTCTCAACTGGGAAGGTCGTACAGTTTGCATTTTGCACCACCTTCACCAAAGGCTTGTGCGACGAGCGGAGACAAGGAGGAGGAGAGGAAGCCAGCCTGCAGACATCAACCTTCAAACGCGACGCACACATCAAGCCTCGGCAGATACAGGTCATTGTGATGTGGCGGTCGAGGCTTCCATGGAAAAGAGCCCTTTATGCCGCCGGTGCTACTGCTTTTGGCTTGTACGAACTCCATGGTAACGCCTATACCATCCTTTGTTTGCATCATATTCCACATTCCATCGTTTGCCTCATTATTTCAACTTGAACATTAGATTCCATCGTCTCTTCCATCTTTCTTACTGTTGAGCGCATTGATTTCCCTTTTCCAGCTCATCAATCCGACGAGAATCCTTACATCGCCAGTGTGAGGATCGCAAATTTGCTGCGTCATGAGAATGTGTGGGAGGATTTTCGACAACCTTGGAAGCTTGCCTCAGGTCTCGTCTTCTCCAAGATCTTGCTTTTCTTATTCACTGCTTATTATTACATGCTCATCGAAATGGTTGATTTAGGGAATAATCATTTAATCAGTTAAATAGTAGACCGCAACAGCCAACCAACCTGGTGCCAAGCAGAGTTCTATCCCACAGGGACATAAAGATTAGACGGAAGGTTGCAAAGAACCACATGCATTTTAGTTCTGAAAACGACATTGCTAAGAACCTCATACACATTGTAATTGTGGAACGTGGAAACCACAGAAACATTTCCATTGCCCTTCGAGATTCAAGATTAAACAGATTAAGAATGAAGTACGATAGCAAACAGAAAGGCAACAAATCCAAAAATCACAAGGTAACTAACTTTGCCTTAAATTCTAAGGGCCGATAAAACATCGTAAATTCTATCTGCCCAGACATTGTGAAAAGATTTCAAAGAACCACATAAAACATTGCAATGAGATTAAGCAGATTATAAAAATTGTTAAGTTAATAGGGACAATGATGACAAAACCAAAAATGACAAACCAACCAACTTGCCCTGAAGTCTCAGAGGCTGGTAAGAATCTAGAATGCAGGTGTATCAAAAGTCTGATTAATGTCATTGACTCTTGGAATTCAAGATGATATGGTGTATTCCTGTATGTAGGTCAATCTTCTAAAGCCACGATGTATAGTCTTGGCAATGTTGCTTTATGCGAGGCAGCATCACCGGGTTCTTCCAGTTCTTCTGCAGCTGAAGCAAAGTCTGATCTGTCTACAGTTGACAACAAAGCTTGTTTAATGCGTTCCAGCATTGCTGATGCTGCTGCAAAAGCTGCGCCTGCAGTGGTGCATATCACAGTCACTATTGGTTTGCAGCATGACTTTATCTTGAATTCCAAAAATGCTTTTCTTTGTTACTGAGATGACTTCTGCTTTGGACTGCTTAAAAAGTACTCCCCTAGTTCCCCTCTCCTCCCTTTCTTCTTGTTTTGTAGCTCCTCTTCAATGTGAAGTACAAGCACTAGCACATTTGATAGTTCTAGGGACAAGCAATTGGTCACATCATACTTGGGTTTGAAAAAGGCTTAATGTAAATTTTACTTCTCTTATTTAGTGTTGCTTGTGGGTATTTTATGTGGGGACATGATGTAGAACTGCTTTGATTTTCTCAAATATGAAAATAGGTGATGATAACTCCCAGAGTTTCCTAGTGTAAGTATGGTCTTCTAGAATAATTCAAAGCAACAGTTGCATAATGCTTTGAGTTTTGTGCAACAAATTGACCTTTCTTTCTCTTTGATCTCTCTTTGGTGTAGGTGATATGGGCTTGTTTGTTGGGCAAGGTGCAGGTTCTGGTGTTATAATAAATCCAAATGGAACCATATTGACAAATGCCCATGTGGTAGCAGGCTATGGAACGGCTCTGTATAGAGGCAAGGTAATTAGTATGATTCTAAGATTATGTAGGGATACAAGCACTCAAAATGTATTATGGATTATTCTTACATCAATGAGTATTTGAAATGATTGAACTACAAGACTGCAAATTTGTTTCCTGATAAAGGATTCAATGTGAAAATGTGAGTGAAAGCAGAAGCATGTGAATAATGGCTGAAACATGTCGAGTGAAGGCAATGAATGATCAGCTATAGCAATGAAGAAGATAATTGATAGGCAAAAGCAAAGAAGATGAACATTTAGGAAGACAATGAAGAAGGCTAATACAAGGCAGCCCTTATAGGTGCCAATATATGGATTTTCAGTGTGAGCATTGGGAGATCGAATCCATGAAGGATGAGGACAAAATGATGTGAGTGAATAGTAGCCCAACCAACAAGTTATTCTATTGGAGTGTATGCAACTAGTGGCCTAAAATTGGCACAAATGTGTCCATACTCGAAATAACACGAGAGCCCAAAAAGTGGAGACTTTGTGAAACTCAACAAAAGTAGACCATATTGTCCAAGGATTACCATTGGATAGAGTTGTACATACCAAGAGGTCTTGTGTCTTGCTTGAGCTGCCTTTTTTTTTGCAAATTAAGTGTGGCTAGTCATATTACTTCAGAAAAAACCTGAATACAAAGAAGTGTCTAAACCCACCATTGCGCACGACCCTGCCTCGATAATGAATATCGTATCCTGCATCCTGGTCTCATACAGAAGGTGACAGCCATGGCTGACCGCCTGCTAGTAGAAAGCACCCCAAAAGATACATCCAAGGTTGGGTGCTATGCGGCGCAGGATGTGGCATACTCCTCTCCACGTGAGCTGTGTCGCCTCACACGACCTTGCTTGAGCTACCTACCTAGAGGCATTGAAGGCTCTCCTAGGTAGTTTGTTTGGGTGCATGTGGCATACTCTATGTACAAAGTTGATGGTTTGAGAGAGAGCCTCTACCATCATAGGGGTCATGGTGGTGAACTCTGCTCTGATGATCTCATGTGGCCAAAAGTAGCTCTCCTCCTCCTCCTCTTCTTCTTCTTGTTCTTGCTTTCTTGAGCTTGTTAGACCCCATGTATATATTCAAGAATGTTGCCTCTACATTATGGGATCACTTAATCGGGGCTCATGCAACCTCCAAGATGTCGGGCAACAGCAAATAGAGCAAATGATGTTTTGGATTAGTGTCGGATGTGTAGAGGAGAGAGAAAAAAAGACAACACAGCAGCAACTGACGATGTGGCAGCCTGTAGATCACAAATGAAAATGGTGATGTGGCAGCCTATACGGAAGCCTACTGAGGCAAGCACAAAATTTCTGCAATTGTTTGGGGCAGAGTGGCAGCCAGCAGGTACAAATGCAGTAGCAAAATGCCATGTGGCAGCTGGCAACATCAGAGGAGTAAACAGCAGCAACAATTAGGGCTGGACAGCAGCTATAGAAGGTGTGGACTGCACGACGAAGGCTGGAAATAGGCCTCGGATGGGTGTAGACAAGGTTGGGCAGCCTCTACTAAGATGCCCTTTGTGAGCGGGGTGTGGGCAACGAAGCTAGAAGGCTTGAAACATGCAAAAATGAGATTGGGCTGAATGGAGGACAGCCTACCTATTTGTAGAAAATCAGGGGACCTTGAATCTCTCCCTGTTTTAAATTCTCTCAAACCGCTCCCTATTTTATGGTTTTTTTACCAATTAAGCATTTTTGGGGCTGTTCAAGAGGCTAATTCAGCATGTAATATATATTTTAACTTAACACCTAGGCCCAAAAATTGAGCTAGAAAGGAAGGCCAATCTGATGTTATGTTTGTGGTGTTGTTTTTATCCAAGGTGTCCCACCCAAAGTAGCTAGGGCATTGGACAAAGGGTGTACGGTGGTTGCCCAATGGTCTATCAAGACTATAGAGGCAATGGTTATTTACCAAGGGATTCTTAAGTAGTTACCCCAGAGAGGCTAAGGCATCGGAGGAAGGGTGCATGCCAACTGCCTAGTGGCCTACCAAGTTCTGTAAAGGCGGATGGAACCACAATGAACCTTTTTTTTTGGGTCGGTTTTTGTTTTTGTAGATGGGTTGCGGTTAATTAAGTAATTGATGGGAGACTAATGGTCAAACCTAAGACCTTCATAAAATAAGCAAGTTATCCCTACCACTATTGGGTGTTGATGATGAAGGAATAGACTAAGGATGTGTGAAGCAAATATGGAGGGTATGCGGAGAGGCAAAAAGTGTGGAAAAAGCAAGCTAGCGAAACTAAGCAAGCAAGGGAGACTATCTTGGAGATTGCCATGAGCAATGCCATAAATGTGGTGGATCCAAAGTCGAAAAAGATCGAAAAGGGATAATTCCACATAGATGCATGTTTACGAGAACAAATGTAACCAACCTTTCTCCTCGGATAGGGTGGTAAATAACCTGATTAAGCACTATTTCCAGCAATTAACAAATTCACAAAACTGAAAAGCACACTTTACCATATAATCTTGGACATTGGACACCCTGTTGGCCCCAAAACTGGTGCCCCTTTCGGTATTTATTTAACTTAATTGAAGAAGACGTTGATGTACAATGGGATTCTCCCAATCCCTTTCGGTATTCCAACTCCCCTTGTCGTACAAAATGACTAGCAAGTTTTTAGATTTGCCCCTTGATTCAGGCAATCAATTGGCCTTCAACCACTTTGATGGAGATGGAATATGCCCCAAATTCAATTATTTACTGGTCCCTCCACTTGAATAGGCTAAAAACAACTTTCCTGAATCCAAGTCTTGGAGCTTCTAGTTTTTGGTACACTTCCCGAGGCTGTTGCTAAATCTTAATTTTTGTTGCAGATCAGGGTTTACGGCAAAGAAATCTGAAATTTCTTAGCCTTTGATGATCTCAATGCTACAATATTTAGAGCAAAGCTATAGAAAGGCTGGGAGATGAGAGAGAATGCCGAGGAGAGAGAAAATTCAGACTTTCTTCGCGAAGAACTGAAGAAAATCTGTCATTTACTGCTGCTGCCTTGCCTCAACTGCTTGTAGATGCAAAGAATTGAAGAAAATCAATCATTTACTGTTGCTACCCTATCTTACGAGCTTGTAGATGCTGTCACCTGCTGTTGATTGGTCTTCTCCTGTCCCTGGCTATCTTAGAAGGTCCTCCCATGGCTGCAAATCAGACCAACATCTCCTTCCTCTCTCTTGCGGGCTGAATACACTAAAAATGCCTCTCTTCAACCTCTAAAGACGTTTTTTAGTCTTGCATGGGCGTTTTTGACAAGTGGTAGCCTTTCCAAATGGTTTTTTCAGCATTATCCATAATTAAATATTAATTTTCAGTCTTTAAATACTGAGAATTAATCTAATAATTATTTCGATGCCCTGAAAAATAATTGACTGGCCAATAATTAAATTGGCTAAGCAACTTTCATTCCCAAGTGTCTTTGCGCTATCTTTGACTGTTAGATTGGTGTTAGGTACTATTAAACGCCACTTCTCTAGTGTCAGCATCTAACACTTATGGCTAAATGAATGACCTAGGCCAACAACTGGCACCAGATACCATTGAGGACTTGTGCGGCGTAACTTATAGCAACTTTTGCCTTTGATATCTCGTGATTTTCTTGGTCTCGGGCTCGTAATTTTACTCTAACCCTAGTTACACCTCATATGTGCAACATTTACTTAACCATGTGATTAAAAATTAATCCACATGTTAAGTGAGATTTCAAAAATAAATGTCCTTATGACAACACAATACCAATGCATTGGAGTTGTGTAAGAGACAATGTAGGTGTGATCGTGCTTATACAAAATGCTATGCAATGGTGCCACTTGGATAGTTCTTTGCAGGGGAATTGTTTGCTTGCCCAAGCGCTCTTTTACAATCATATTATCTTGATGATTTAGATGAAGATACAAAGTCCAATGTACACAATGTTTGAAAGAGAAATTGTAAATAATATTCTGTGACCACACCAAGAGAAGAAAGCTGCCCCTTCTCAAGCTAGAAGGGAAAGTTGGAGGAAATCACTCTCTTCGTGTCAATCTGAAGAAGTAGTGAAGGGTGTACCCAAGCCGATCCTGGGTAGCAAATACTGAAGCACTGGCCAATTGACCACCTTGGTTAGTATATCTACAAAGTTATCTGATGAAGGCACAAACTCTAGGCGGATGGTGCTTAGCTCAACCAGCTCTGTGGTGAAGTGGAAGTGGATTGTTGCAAGTAAGCTCCTCAAGTAGATAGTCTCCATGCCGCTAGTAAGCTCCTCAAGGAGATAGCCTCTGTGGTACTGTCAAAGCGAGTCCTATACTCAGTCTTGGTTGCGGAAGCCACCACCGTCTCTTGCTTACGACTGGCCCAAGAGATGGGTGCTGTGCGTAAGGTAAAGAGATAGCTACCATGGAAATGTCGGATTTCAAGATCTCTTGCTCAGTCAAAGTCAGTGTATCTCTGCAAACATAAACCATAACCATAAGTTAGACCATAAAAATAGGTACATCGTAAACATCTCAAAACACAAAGACATGCAATCCAATGTGACATCCTAGGTGCAATGAAATATCGACTAAGCAAACTAATTGTGTAATCTAAATCTAGCCTAGTGTAAAACAACCAAAGGAGTTTCCCCATCACAAATTTATAGATATGCTCATCAAAGGGCTGACCTAAACTATCCTTAGAAAGATGGATGGTGGGATAAAGAGGCATGGCCACAAGCCGTGTCTGATTTGTGCAATACTGATCTACTATATTTGAAGAGTGTACATCTATTGTGGCACCAAAATACTTCCCTCAGATCAAACTATCTACCCCCCAAAATAAGAAAACAAAACAAGGTTTATCATCTCAAAAGTAATACAAAGCTGAGCCTTAATTTGTGTTGTAGTAGTAGAGTTTGGGCCGGTGATAAGTAAATCATCTACATATAGCAGGATATAGCTAACCTCCTTTGAAGTGATGTGAGTATATAAGTTTGGATTGTAAGGGGTAGAATGGTATTTGTGAGTTCTAAGGAACTCATCCATCCTCTAGAACTAAGACCGTGGTGCTTGCTTTAGCCCATAAAGAGCTTTTCGCAAGTAAAAGATTTTATCTTCCGGTCAATAGTAGAAAATCAGGGTGGCTGTCCACATAGACTTCCTCCTCCAGAACTGTTCAGAAAGCTGCTTTTGACGTCTATTAGAGAGTGCAACCAATAGACGAAAGGATGTCAACTGTGTAGTAGGAGCAAAAGTCTCTTTTTAGTCAATGCTTGTTTCTGTTAGAACCCTTATACCACAAGGCGAGCCTTGTACTTGTCTAAAGTTCCATAAGCTTTTAGCTTAGTCTAAAAAATCCACTTTGTCCCAATGACTTTCTTGTGACTCAGAGGATCGACCAAGGTTCAAGTCTCATTTTGATCCATAGTCTCTAGCTTCTCCTCCATAGCCTCTCGCCATTGTGGGTGTTGAAGAGTCTCCTATCAAAAGATGACATACCAGCGAGATAGTAGGGTTGGCGGGGAGGAACACGGAGTGAACTCGGCAAACATGGAGAAGAGAAGAGAAGAGAGAAGAAACTCTGATGAATAGAATGATGAAGTTCCGAATCATGGAGTGAATGTGATATAAGGGAACAAGGGTGCTGTAGCACAAGGAAGATGATGAAGATAGCCACGAACCACAAACCACAATGTCCTCTTGAAGGGGTGTGAGGGTAGTGGAAAGGTTGGAGAGAAGAGGTGACGGACTGAATGAATCAGCCGTAAGGAATGAATGAAAGAGTGGTCTATAAATAGGCACAGTCAGTCTAGGATGGCGCCCCTTTTTGGGGCTGCAAACCCTAAACGCAAAGCGCAGAAATGCAAAAATGCAAATTGCAGGTGAAGGGTTTCTCAACACCTCCTACCAACTATCTGACTTAGAATGCACTATGTAATTAGGTGTAAACGATGTACGAGGTGCAAGCCGCAGATCTTCTAGGGTCCTAAAAATCCACTTTGTTCCAACGACTTTCTTGTGACTCAAAGGACCCACCAAGGTTCAAGTCTCATTTTGCTCAATACTCTCTAGCTCCTCCTCCATGGCCTCTTGCCATTGGGGCTATTGAAGAGCCTCTTGCCAACTATCCGGCTGAGAAGGTGAGCAGATCTTCTAGGGTCCTCCACAGTGGAATCTGGTGGAAGGATCCTCGAATTCCACATGCTTTGCTAGTATTGGCAAGGTAATGGGTCTTGCAGGGGGGCTTGTGAGTGGAAGAGTTTATCAGTGGGTAGTAGACCGAGCTTAGAAGGCACTATCTTTGAGCAAATAATGTGATAAAAGGGCTCGGAATCTGGTGCAGAAAACTACACAATGTCCCTCTTATTAAACAATACATCTCTCCTGACGATCACTTTCTTTGTCCAAGGATCAAACAAATGATAGGCTTTCGCTTGGAGGAGTATTCTACCAAAATAAGGAGATAAGCTCGAGGAGTGAGCTTGTGTATCTCATCATTAGGAGTGTGTGTAGCCATGACTCCCAAAGACTCTAAAGTGGGAAACTACAGGCTAAAAGCCAAAATATGCCTCATATGGAGTCCTTTAGGGACTACTGCCCCAGGTTGCCACATGGCAGGCTTCTTCTTCGCTTGAGTTGGTTCATACCGACCTTTGTGGGCCCATGGGCACGGTTTCCCTTGGGAAGGCCAAGTATTTGATGCTGATTGTTGATGACTTTAGTTGTCATGTGTGGCCTTATTTTTTAGAATACAAGAGCGATACGTACTCTTGCTTTTGTGAGTGGAAGGCGTTTGTGGAGACACAAACAACTTCCAAGGTCCTGAGGTGTACGAGCAGATCACGACATCGAGTTTACTTCTAACCTCTTTTCTAAGTTTTGTAGGGATCATGGGATTCGCATGGAGTACTCCCATCCGAACACACCATTTGAGAATGGTGTGGTAGAGCCGGCAAATTGGACCATGTTGGAGATGGCCTGATCCATGTTGGAGCTTAGGGGTCTCCCACATTCCCTTTGGGGTGAGGTTGTGGCTATCACGGTTCACATCCATAAATGCTCTTCGACTTTTGCTTGGCAAACATGAATCCCTATGAGGCTTTCTTTGGGAAGAAGTCTTTTGTGCCCCATTTTCGCATCTTCAGGTGCGAGGCATATGTCCATGTGGACAAGAAGAAGAGGCAGACGAAGCTTTGACTTGAAGTTGCGGAAACTTCTCCTCGTGGGATACAATACGACCACGAAGGGCTATCGGCTCTACGACCCGTCCATGCGGAAGATTGAGATGAGTTGGGATGTGATCTTTAATGAGGTTGTGGTCTTCGATGATTCGGTTGATGGTTCTTGTGTAGGTGATACCTTGTCCTTGCCTGATCCTTCCCCACCCTTAGTACCTCTTCTTCCTTCTAGGTTCCCTATTAGCACCCCTCTTATCATTGGCTTTCCCTCTCCTCCTACTCCTCCATCTTCCCCCGCTTGCCTTCCACCCCTGATAGATGCTCCTTCTTCACCAAGTATTTCCATCTCTTTAGTCTCCTCTTCTTCGGAGTCTTCTAGGGATCCTTCATCATTAGGAGGGGAGCCTTTCTTAGATCTAGAGGATATCCCTTCACTTCAGGAGGGGGAGTCCCTTTCTTTGACGGGTGCATTACATCCCTTGCAACACGATGAGCCGCTCCACATTCCTTTGTGGTATCAACAACTTATGCAGGACCCCTTCAGGTCCACGCAGATCAGTCTGCTTACAGGCCTAGCGGGATAGTTCCCTCTGTGTGAACTATGCTCTTATGTCGCAGATTCTTTAGGATAGAGAGCCTACTACCGTTGATGAAGCTCTTGCATAGGATGTTTGGCGGCAGGCTATGTAGGTTGAGCTCACTTTTATTGAGCGCAATCAGACTTGGGAGTTGGTTCCGCATCCTCAGAAGCGGAAGGTGATTGGTGTGAAGTGGGTCTTTAAGACTAAATATCTTGTAGATGGTTCCTTGGACAAGCACAAAGCTAGGCTTGTTGCCAAGGGTTTTGCACAACGTGTATGATTGGACTATTTTGAGACTTTCGCACCTACAACTCGGATGTCTACTATTTGGACTATCTTGGCTATCGCTACCCATAATCATTGGCTTGTTTAGTAGATGGACGTCAAGTCCGTCTTTCTTGAATGGCGTTCTTGAGGAGGAGATTTATGTCTCCGATCCTCTAGGTTTTCTTGTGTAGGGGAAGGAGGACCATGTCTACAAGTTGCGGAAGGCGCTTTATGGCTTGAAACAAGCTCCTAGGGCTTGGTACTAGAGGATTGATTGATTCCTCTTTACTAAGTGGCTTCCATCGATTGGTACACGACCCCAACCTTTACTACAAGGTTGAGGGTAACAAGTGTGTTTTGATTATTTTGTATGTGGATGACCTTATCATCACTAGGAGCTCTCTACAGGAGGTTGATTGGACTTAGGAGAATTTGAGACAAGAGTTTGACATGATAGATCTTGGGATCCTTCACTTCTTCCTTGGATTGGAGATCTATCACATGGCATAGGGCATTTTTATTTGCTAGCATAGGTACATCTCCAAACTTCTTTCGGAGTTTGATTTGGTAGAGTGTCGGCCTCTTTCTTGCCCCATGGACCTTGAGTCTAAGCTTGTGGCAGCAAGAGATCCCCTTACTGATGCTACCTGTTACAGGTGCCTTGTTGGCTCTTTGATGTGGCTTATTCATACTCGGACGAATCTCTCTTTTGTGGTAGCCTTGCTGTCTACTTTTATGAAGACTCCTACTCAAGATCACTGGAGAGTGGCTTTGTGCGTTCTTTGGTATTTACAAGGGACTCGGTTCTACGGGATCATGTATGGAGAGGGGGTTACTCTTTTTGGATGGAGTGACTCTGATTGGGTAGGTGATGTGGATTTGAGACGGTCTACTACATGTTATGCTTTCTCCCTTGGATTGGGAGCTATCTCTTGGAGTAGTAAGAAGTAGCCTACTACGGCTCTTTCTTCTACAGAGCCTGAGTACCGTGTTCTTTGTTCTACCGCAATGGAGGTTGTTTGGCTTTGTCATATGATGACGGAGATTGGCTTTCCTCAGATAGGACCTACAGTGCTGTGCGTGGACAACCAGAGTGCCCTTGCTCTAGCGAAGAACCCAGTGTTTCATGCTCGCACGAAGCACATCAATGCTCATTATCATTACGTTCGAGAGTGGATCGTGGATTTTGAGTTCGTGGTGGCCTACTGTCCCACATAGGACAATGCACTAGACCTCTTCATGAAGCCTTTGCCTCAAGCTTCTATGCTTCATCACATGAGGTTGTTGAGTCTTCACACACTCCCAGGATTTGAGAGGGGGTGTTAGCTTGCACTTTAGTCATATCAGTCTATCATCTCTTGGTTGTGAGCTCTTGTCAGAGTCTGGCAGAGACATGGGAGCTTTGACAGTTTAGTATACATTTCTCCCATTTTAGGCATATTTCTTTTGCATTTCCTGATTCTGTTAAGAGGTTTCTACCTTTGGCCAGTGTTAGATTGCTCCACGACTAGTGGTTATTTTTGTCATTATTTTTTACATTTTTTATAGCAGTCAGACTGTATGGCGGAGACATGGAAGCTTTGACAGTTTAGTGTACATTTCTTCCATTTTAGGCACATTTCTTTTGCATTTCCTGATTCTATTAAGAGGTTTCCACCTTTGGTTAGTGTCAGACTGCTCCACAATTGGTGGTTATTTTTGTCATTATTTTTTCCATTTTTTACAGCAATTAGACGGCATGAAATGCAGTCATTTTTGGGCATTTATTACAGGCGGCCAGATTTAGAGCCTCCTACGGCAGTCGGCCAGATTTGGAGGGTGTTGGCTGTTTAAAGCCATCTCATTGATCACTCTCTCACTTCTTCTATAGGTTACCTTCAGTACACTCCTCTCCAACTGTTATGAGGACATGTATTTTTGATACCTCACTTAACATGTGGATTAATTTTTAACCATATGGTTAAGTAAATGTTGCACATGTAAGATGTAACTAGGGTTAGAGTAAATCTATGAGCTTTGGACTTGAGAAAATCACAGGATGTCAAAGGCAAAAGTTGCTATAAGTTATGCCGCACAAGAACTTGGTGGTATCTAGTGTCAGTTGTTGGCCTAGGTCATTCATTTGGCCATAAGTGTCAGTTGGTGACACTAGAGAAGTGGCGTTTAATGGTACCTAACATCATTTTGATGGTCAAAGATGGTGTAGAGACACTTGAGAATGGAAGTTGCCTAGCAATCTTTTTATTGACCAATTAGATTATTTTTTAGGATATCAAAATAATTATTAGATTAATTTTCAGTATTTGAAGTCTGAAAATTAATATTTAGTTATGGATAATGCTGGAAAAACCATTTGTGAAGACTGTCACTTATTAAAAATGCCCGTGTAAGTCCGAAAAACGCGTTTAGAGGTTGGAGAGAGGCATTTTTAGTATATTCAGCTTGCAAGAGAGAGAGAGAGGAGATGTTTGTTAGTCTGATTTGCAGCCATTGGAGGACCTTCTGAGGCAGCCAGCTGAAGGAGAAGACCATAGTGACAGGAAACGGCCGGAACGGCCCCCCGGCACGCGGAATCGCCGTCCCCGGCATGTATCCGGCGCGGACCGCGTTTCCAAAAAATGGAACGTTCCCTGTCTGAAACGGGACAAGGAACGCCACGTGGCAAAATGACCTGCGGGCCGCCCGCGCCCAGTTTTCGCCCGTGCCCAGTTTCCGCCTGCGCCCTGTTCTATTGCGTCCCGCCTGCTCCCGCCTGCGTCCTGTCTGCTCCCGCCTGCGTCCCGCCTGCTCCTGCTTGGCCCATTTCTCCTGCTCCCGCCTGGCCCAGTTCTCCTGCCCCTAGGCCCAGCCACCTTCTTCCTTGTCTTCCCTCTCTTCCTTCTTCTTCTTTCTCTTCTTTCTCCTCCCACCTCCAACCTCTTCCTTCTCTTCCTTCTCTTGCTTCTTCTTCTTTCTCTTCTTATTCTTTCTTCTCTTCCTTCTCTTCTTCCTTCTACCTTCTCTTCTTCCTTCTACCTTCTCTTCACTTCTCCCTTCTCTTCTTCCTTCTTCCATGAACCTTCTTATTCTTCTCCCTTCTCTCCCTTTCCCTTCTCTCTCGACTCTTGAGTGAGTCTTGACTCTTGAGCCTTCTCCCTTTTCTCGAGCCTTCAATAATCAATTTTCAGCCTTCAATTTTTCCTTCTCTCGACTCTTAAACCTAAGGCCTTCAATTTTCAGCTTGAAATCATAAATGGCTTCATCTTCCCGCCCCGCTCGTCAGGTTGGTGGTCGAGGAAGAAGGTTTGATGATTGGTCATGGTGGGAAGAAGTAAATGCTGACCGCCCTTTGAGTGGTGGAGGATCTCGACCATGGACTTGCAAGCTTTGCTTATACAAGCGAACTAGTGGAGCAAACAAGGTAATCCATTGAGCCGAGCATTTGTATTTCAAAATTTTATTGATTTTAATTTTTCAAAGTTACTTAAATGTTAGAATATGGACTACCAATTGCCACTTGTTCCATTTTAAATTTTAATATTTATGCATAATCAGGGCCGAGCTCATCTCCTACATGAGCCAAATTCAGAGGTGCAGTTTTGTCCAAATGTGACCTTGGAGAAGCAAAGGGAGCTTCGTGACCGTGTAGCAGGTCAACAAGCTTATCTTGCATCTAGACCATGACGTGTTGCAGTTGACCCTGCAACTTTTGTGACACCATCCCTATCAGATGTATCTAGAGCAGGGTCAGTATCAGGAAGTGCTACCTCCACACCTACTACAGGCATTGCATCGGCCATGGCATCAACAACGCCACATGTTGCACGTAGACAAAGCACACTTGATGCTAGTTGGGATCCCAAGAAGAAGGAAGAGGTGGATACATCAGTGGCATGCTTTTTTTATCATGACCACATTCAATTTCGTGCAGCCAAGTTAGAGTATTTTAAATTGATGTGCAAGAAGATTGGTGAGTATGGCCCTTCGTATATACCTCCATCATCAGAGACCTTACGCACCACTTTGCTCGACAAGGAAAAGTGCCTTGTTGAGCAAGCAACAGTGACTAGAAAGAGCATGTGGGCTAAAAATGGAGTTTCCTTGATTGCTGATGGTTGGAGTGATACACGCAAGCGATCCATTCATGGTATGGTTGCTTATTCTCGTGGGGAAATGTATTTTATATCTTCACATGATGCATTGGGGACAGGAAAGTCAGCAGATGTACTTGCAGCAGAGTGGGTTACAGGTGTTGAGCTTATTGGCCCAGAGCATGTTGTGGGATTTGTTGTAGATGGAGAGCCTGCAAATAGGGCAGCAGGTGCTATTATTCAGGGATATTATCCACATATCACAGTTTCATATTGTATGGCTCATTGCTTGAACAACCTACTAAAGGATATTGGTAACCTGTCATGGCTTGCACCTGTCATAGAGCAAGGAGCTCAAATGGTTAGCTTTGTTTTGAATCACCAATTTCTTCGCCATCACTTTTCTTTGCGGTCGAAGAAGACGCTTTTAAAATACTCTGATACCAGATTTGCCTTTAACTTCTTGATGCTAGGCAGGTTAAGAGAATGCAATGGTGCCTTGAGGCAGTTATTTCTTAGTGATGAGTTTACCTCATCAACATTGGCAGATACTCCTACAGGTATCTTATGCTTGGAGAAAGCAAATAACTCCACTTTTTGGGATGATGTAAAGCTGATAGATGCTATGGCATCACCCATTGTATATTTATTGAGGGTTATGGATGCTATGCAACCTTGCATTGGCAAGGTATATAAGGCTATGGACAGGCTGAATGAAAAGTTGCAGGAGTTGGCACCAAATGATGAGGTGTATGAGGAAATGCACCATTTAGTTGTGACGAGGTGGAACTCCTATAGCTCACCCATGCATGCAGCTGCATTTGTTGTGGATCCTGAGTTCCAGGGCAAGGGTCAGGAGAATGACAGTGAGGTTATGGATGCATGGAGACTTATATTGTCTCGTCTAGTGCTTGATCATGGCACTAGACGAAAGATCAGAGATCAACTTTCATGTTATGGGACCTTTCGGGGTTCTTTTGGTTGTGGGGATGCACAGGAGGATCGCTGTAAGATTGGGGCAGCTTTGTGGTGGGAGGACTATGGTTCGGATGGTCCTGAGTTGCAGCAACTAGCCATCCGTATTTTGAGTCAGTCAGTTAGCTCCTCTTGTTTGGAGCAATTGTGGAGTACCTACGCTCACATTGCTTCAAAGAAGAGGAACCGTCTTAGTGTGGAGAGGGCAAACGATCTAGTATTCGTTAGTGCTAATTTGAGGATGTTATGTAACAGTATGATAACAAAGCCTGATCCATTCACAGAGTGGGAGATGCAGCAAGAAGAGGAGACACATGTTGATGTTGAGGGAGATGCAGCAATTCATGGTACACATGATGATGAGGCTGGCACTTCAGGAGTGGCTAGAGCAGCCTCAGATCATGATCATGATCATGATCTTTGATTTAGCTTACTTATCACGAGTCTCATGATACATGACACATTTACATTATATATGATATTATGATCATTGATGACACTGTGACACTTGGGTTGTTGACAGTTGTGCCATGTCGATATTATATTTGTACTTGAGTCTTGCAGTCTTGCAGTTGCCCTTTGGGCTATTTTGGCATGCCGCATTTTGCTTTAGTCTAGAGATTAGACTTTATATTTGCAGTCTTTTTTGGGGCAATGAGCATGTTCTTTCAAAGATTAGACTTCAATTTCATATTTGTAATCTTTTAAGTTTTTTGGCAATGGTACCATAGGTATGTTCTTTTAGCTTAGACTTTTAAGTTTAGTTCATTGTTCATTGTTTTATCATTTATGATTTTTGGCATATGTATTATGGATTTTATTATTTATAATTGAATAGCTTACCTCTTGAGCCTTGTAAGTTGCAATTCAATTTCTAATGAGTAGTTTTAGAATAATGCATGATATCTTAAAGTTAAAACTTAAAATGATTTGTCCTTGTGGATTATATACCTTGGTTTTAAGTTTTAACACTCCAGAGTCCACATGGATTATGAGTGAAATATTAATTTTTTTTCATGAATTTTGATTTTTTAAATGCCGTTCCCGTTCCCACGTCCCCGTTTCCTAGGTTTGGCGTTTCCGTCTCCATCCCCGTCCCCGTTCCCCGTTCCCGTTCCCCGTTTCATGTTTCTATGGAGAAGACCAATCAACAACATGTGACAACATGTACATGCTATTGAGATAGGGCAGCAACAGTAAATGATTGATTTTCTTGAGTTCTTTGGATCTACAAGCAGTCGAGACAAGGCAGATGCAGTAGATGACAGAATTTCTTCAGTTCTTCGTGAAGAAAGTTTGAATTTTCTCTCTCCTTAGCATTCTCTCTCATTTCTTAGCCTTGCTTTGAAGATTATAGCATTGAGATCACGAGAGGCTAAGAAATTTCAGATTTCTCTGCTGTAAACCCTAATCTGTAGTGGAAATTAGGGTTTAGCAATGGCCTCAGGAAGTGTGCCAGAAATTGGAAGCTCCAAGAATTGGATTCAATAGGGTTGAAGCTGTTTTTAGTCAAATTCAAGTGGAGGGACCAGAAAATCAATGAATTTGGGGAATTTTTCATCTCTATGTAAGTGGATGAAGGCCAATTGACTGCCCGAATCAAGGGGCAAATCAGATTGAAGACTTGTTGGTCATTTTGGACAGCAAGGAAAGTTGGAATATCGAAAGGGATTGGGAGAATCCCATTGTACGTCAACTTCTTCTTCAATCAAGTTAAATAAATATCGAAAGGGGCACCGGTTTTGGGGCTAACAGGATGTCTAATGTTCGAGATTATATGGTAAAGTGTGCATTTCAGTTTTTTGAATTTGTTAATTACTGTAAATAGTGCTTAATCAGGTTATTTACCACCCTATTTGAGGAGGAAGGTTGGTTATACCAACACTCTCCGTCATTGGTGCTGGTCTCACCATCTCAGCTTGATCTGGTGCCCCACTGACACTCCGGGCTGCATGCAAGGATTGATCACTCCTCATCATTGTATTTAGCATTCCTCTTCAATGTAGTATATTTTCCTTCATCTTTTGTTTCCTTCTCTCTCTCTCTGCTCATGTTTTTTCTTCCATCGCGCACTCTCATATTAGGATCCCCTTCCTAGTCAAAATCAGTGTGACGTTGCAAACATAAACCATGATCATAAGTTAGTCCAAAATTATAGATACATCTTAAATATCTTAACACACGAAGACCAACACATGAAGACAACCAATCCAATCAGACATTCTAGGTGCATTAAAATACTGACTAAGCAAACTAATTGAGAATGCAAGATCTGGCCTAGCATGAACTAACCAGAGTATTTTCCCTACAATAGAACGATGGGGATGAGTATTAAAAGGCGGACCCGAGGTATCCGTGATATGGATAGTGGGATCTAGAGAATAGGCCACAAAAATCAAGAGATCAACTCGAGGGGTAAACTTTCTTATCTTGTCATCAGGAGTGTGTATATAAGTACGACTACCGAAAACCATGAACCTTATACGGAGTCTTTTTAGGGATCGCCGCAATTAGGCATCGATTGAGGATGTACATGAAAGTGTTAATAGCCTTGACCCAAAGGCACTCAGGAAGCTCTGCTACTGCAAATAACATAGAGCGTACCATATTTAGGACAGTCTGGTTCCTATGCTCTATGACTCCATTATGTGTAGGGCTCTGAGACTATACTTATGCATGAGTTTTTGGACCAGTTTGACATGAGTTTTTACCTCAATTTTGAGATTGATTTCTGATTAGTTTCAGCTCAGTTTTTGATCAGTTTGAGAACCGTTTATGATCACTTTGGGATCAGTTTTGCATCAGTTTTTGCATCAGTTTCTGATCAGTTTTTTTTACCATCAGCTTGTGATCAGTTTGGAGTTACATTTGCAGCCATTTGTGGTCAGTTCTCATATCAGTCCATGATCAGTTTATGATCAGGTCATGCTCAGTTTTTAATGGTTTACAGCTGATTCCACGAACAGCCACATGTAAACGAATGTCATTGACAGTTTCAGCTATGGTTTATGCTGAGAATATGCTTTACTATGGTTTTGAAGTCAGCACTGTTGAGAAACAAGAGTTTGGGATGCATCCAAAGAGTTTCTGGCAATAGTTCTGGACTATTGTTGAGCTTTATGTTATGTTTATGCTGGCTGGAAATTTTCAGCAAATGGTGGGCATATGAGATAGTTAGCCAGCAGTGGCCAATGTTATGTTGACTATGATGCCTTGTGAAAATTCCAGTGCAATATTGTTTGCTTTGACACATTACAGTGCAATCGAGGACGATTGCCAGGATTTCAAGGGGGTGGTCTGTCACGAGGACGTGAAAATTTGATGCTTTGCTTATGTTTAATTGACATTTGATTAAAGGATTAATCAAATGTGCAATTAAAAGATGCACATGTGTTGCACATGTGAGGTGCAAGCTACTTTTTCACTGTTGAAGGCCAAAGGACCTTGTGAAAAAGATGGGTGTCAAATGCAAAAGTTGTAACAAGTTACACTTGTTAGATTCTAGGTGAATTTTAGTGTCAGTTTGCCCCTAGGACCATTAATTGGCTATTAAGTGTCAGTGGTGACACTAGGAACTAGGCATTAATTTATGGATTAATGCTTGTCCAAGGGTCAATTAATGCATGGGACTACTTCAAATGGCCTAGCCAATTAATTTTTGGATGGGCAAGGTAAATTTTCTGGGCATGGATTAAGGGCTGAATTAAAATTAATTAAATGATTGGAAATTGCTGAAAATGGATTAAGAAAGCTGCCACTTGGCAAAACTTTTCCATGCAAGTGGGGGAAAGGCTGAAGGGAGAGGGAAATCTCGTTTTTTCATTTTGGAGCTGTTGGAAAGAGGTGTTGGACTGTTGCTGCTAGCTTCTGGGGCCATTTCCCAACCATTGGAGACCATTTTGGCAATGGGGATTGCATATTCTTGACCTTGGGAAGCTAGCAATTGCTGCTGATGCAATTTCTCCTGAAGATCACAGTCTTTGATGCTCCTATTGTTGTTGGTGCATCCGTTTGGGGCTGGTACAGCAGGGTAGTAGCTGAATTTGATCAGTTCTTCGCGACAAATCTCAGAATTTTCTCTCTCTGCAGCATTCTCTCATCTCCTTCAGCCTATGCTCAGCCATTCTCAGCAATTCTCAGCCATTGGGAGGAGATTTCAGCCATTTTTGGTGGGCTGATCTGTAATTTCTGCAGTAAACCCTAATTTACAGCAGAAATTACGGTTTAGCAGCCACCTTGGGATTCGTGCCATAGATTGAAGGCTCAAGGGATTGAAATCAGCAGCTGATAATTGAAGATTATCAAGGGATTTTCAAGAGCCAGCTCATCCCAAATTGATTTGGGGCAGCATTTGGCTAGTCAAGGGTCAAATTGGAAAAGAAGTCCTAGGTGAATCAAGGGGCAAATGACCCAAAAGGCTTGCTGGTCATTTATGACAGCAAGAGCAATTGGTTAGCAGGAGGAGATTGAAGAATCTTAAGTTGTACTCCTTCCAATTGAATGAAAGCTAAAGAAATACCGCAAGGGGCGCCAATTTTGGGGCCAATAGGGTGTTTACTGTCCAAGAATGTTATGGTAAAGTGTGTATTTCATTTTATGTGCATTTATTTATTACTGCAATTAACTCTTAAATCAGGTTATCACCACCCATTTCAAGAAGGAAGGCTGGTTTCACCTCATCAGGAGGCAACTCGCAGATATGAACGAGACTCGTATTTGATATCTCTAAGGAGACAATGTAGGCCTCTGTAGACCAATTAGACAAACCCTCTAGAGTTGAGTAGTTCACCAATTGTGATGACAGAACGGTGGTAGTGTGGGTATGGCCTTTCCACTGCCCTTGTTGAAGGTTGTTACCCCCTTGCTTCCCTTGTTGGGGGTTACCCAATTGGGATGTGAGGGTTTGATTCTTGGATTTTGGCAGTGTGGCTCTTGCATCAGATCGACACTCGTTGTCATAATGGCGAGCCTTTTGACAATGTTAACAATACCTATTCTATAGAGACAGGGAACCCCTATTCTGGCACATAGGAATGGATTAACGCGCTATGGGAGGTTCGAGACTCGAGTTCATGAAACGCTGGCGGAATGTTCCAACCCGTTTCCTGTCCCGTTTCCTCCTGTTGTAGGGCCGTTCCCTATTTGGAACAACCGTTCTAGCAGCTGATTTAAAAAAAAAAGGGTCGATTCGTTGGCCCACCGACTCTCTCACCTCTCCCGTGCCTCTCGCCTCTGTTACCTGTGTTACGCGACTGCCCCACCTGTGCCGCCTTTGTTGTGCCTACTCCCGCTACTCCCACCTGCCGTGCCTGTGTGGCCCGCTTGCTCCTGCTTCTCTCGCATGGTTCGCCTGCCACACCTGCCTTGTTTGGGCCTTGCCTGCTCTCACCTGCCTCTCCCACCTGCCTCTCCTGCCTACTTGGCGTGCGGCCCACCTCTCCTGCTTGCTTGGCCTGACTTCTGTGTCCATGATTAGGTGAGGTTTGAGGAATCTCGATGCTCGTGTTGAAATTTTGGCTGAAATTTCTGCAATTTCATTGAACTTTGACACATGGATGTTGAAATTTTGGCTGCAGATTTATGCAAATTCATTGAAGTATACTGATTATTTGTCACTTCTATATAAATGGCAGCATTGACATCTATGGGATTTTCATCATCCTTAATAGGTACTTCGTCAACAACTGGACGAAGTCGAAGTACTATTTGGTCATGGTGGGATGAGGTAGATGCAGGGGTGCCATTGAGAGGTGGAGGGGCTCGCCCTTTGAAATGCAAACTTTGCTCTTATGCTCGCACTAGTGGGGCTGATAAAGTGAGAGCCCATCTTCTACATGAGGAGGGGAAAGAGGTGCGTTTTTGCACCAATGTATCAATTGAGAAAGGGCAGGAGTTACTTGACCGCATGGCCACTTCTATGGGGAATTCACATGCCAAGAGGATGCCAAATATAGCAGTGGATCCAACAACATGGACTCCAAGGCCAGCAAGGCATGTTGCTTCATGTAGAAGACCACCAGGATTAGTGGCTACATTACCTTCTCGTGGGCCATCAGTGGCAACAGGTCGTGGTGTTAGACTGAGTTCATTGCACACTTCAAGGAAACCAAAGAAAAAAGAGGAAACAGATTCAGTAGTGGCACACTTATTTTACCATGATCATATTGCATTCAAATCAGCCAGGTCACCTTCTTTTTTAAATATGGTGAAAAAGATTGCGAAGTATGGACCCACATATAAGCCCCCTTCATTAGAAACTATAAGGACTACATTGCTTCAGAAGGAGAAAGCAACCATAGAGATTGCAACAACAAATATTCACAATCAATGGGCAAAGAATGGAGTGACATTGATAGCAGATAGATGGAGTGACACACACCATAGGTCCATACATGGTGTTGTCGCATATTCTTGTTGGGATGTATATTTCATTGGTAGTCATGATGCTTCAGAGACTGGAAAGAGTGCAAATGTATTGGCATTCGAGTGGTACGAGGCAATGCAGGCTATCGGAGCAAAAAATGTAGTGTAGTTTGTGGTAGATGGTGAACCTACAAACAGGGCAGCAGGAAACATTTTAATGGCAATGTATCCATATATCACCTTTAGTCCATGCATGGCGCATTGCTTGAATAACTTGTTGAAGGATATTGGGGACTTTCCATGGATTGCATCTCTTGTTACGAAAGGCAACAAGATTATCACATTTATATGTAATCATTAATACTTGCATGCTGAGTTTCGCAAGAGAAGTGACAAAGAACTTCTCAAATACTCGGATACACGATTTGCCTATAACTTTCTTATGCTTGGTCGATTGCACTATTGCAAAGGTGCAATTAGGGAGCTATTTGCTAGTAATGAGTATAAAAATTGGACTGGGGCTGCCACTGCTACTGCTGTGTTATGTAATGCATATGTCTTTGATAGAGATTTTTTGGATGAGGTGAATCGCATCAACCAAATGGTTGATCCTATTATGCACATGTTGAGGCTTGCAGATGGCATGGATCCATGCATTGGAAAGATCTATGAAGGTATGGATCACATGATCGAGAGGTTGGAGAGTTTGGAACCAAATGCAGACAGGTATGAGCATATCAAGGAGTTATGCATCAACAAATGGAATGAGTATGACTCTCCTATGCATGCTGCAACATATGTGCTTGATCTTGAGTTTCAAGGAAAGATGCAAGAAAGAGATCTTGAGGTGGTCAAGGCTTGGAACGCATTGCTTGCAAGGCTTTATTCAAGCCGTGAAATGCAATGCAAAATTAAAAATCAGCTCTCTGTATATCGGCAAACATTAGGGATGTTTGGTACAGAGGATGCACTAGAGGACATAACAAATATTGGGGCTGCTTTATGGTGGGAGGACTACGGGGCAAAAGCTCCAGAGTTGCAGAGTTTGGCTATTCGTATTCTTAGCCAAAGAATCAGCTCTTCTTGTTCAAAGCAACTATGGAGCTCATTCAATCACATTCACACTCAAAGAAGAGAAATCGTCTTGATACAATGAAGACGAATGACCTAGTTTATGTGAGCTCCAATCTTCGCTTGCTAGCTCGTACATCAGTTGCAAAGGTTGATTCTTTTATACGTTGGGAAAAAGATGACGATGACGATGATGATGGTGATGGTGATGGGCAAGATGTTGTTCAATAGGATGAGCATTCAGGCACAGCGGAGCCATCTTCCATGAATTAGAGCACTTAGCAGCTAGCCTTTTGGAACTTTAGAGTATGGACTTGGAAATTTGAGCTCTTGTAACTTGGATCTTTAGACTTTAAAGTTTAGTGCATATTTTGTGTCTTTGCAATGCACACGTGTTGGACTAATGCAACATTGGTGATTACAATATTGAATCATGAATGCGACCATTCATTGCTGGTTACAATGTTTTGAATCTTTATTATTGTTGAAACTTGATTATTATGTCTCTAGAGTCTAATTTCACGAATTATGGTTGATATGATCTCTCTCTCTCTAGATTCTAAGACTTAAGTGTTGACTCTCTCTCTCTCTCTATATATATATATGTGTGTGTGTGTGTGTGTGTGTGCGTACCTTGTTGGCTCCGTTCCCGTTCCCGTTCCCATTCCCGTTCCGTGTTCATGATAACTATGATCTATTCTTTTTAGGTAAATTTTGCCATCCTTGTTTAAGTGTGGATTGATTGTTTCCTTGGGATTCACTAGCTCTATTTTGATTTGAGTTTTTTGGCCCTTGCCCTATTGTCTCCTTTGAGAAGATGCAACTAGAGTCCCCTCTATCAAGGATGTGGTATAAAATTGATTGAACAATTGTGCGTAATGCAACAACTGACAGCCAAACTCATAAAATGTGGGCATCTGAGGTTGTGAAATCATTTGTTGCACAAAATGAAAATATTTTCTCAGTAGCTTGTTAAGGAATAGGGTAACCTGAGTATTAGAGGACTTAGGAGCCACAGTGGTTGAGAACTTGGCAAGGAGACGCTGATAGTCAGCCAACTTGACTTTCAAGTCATCCTTGTTGGTGATTTTGAAATTTTGAAGCTCATGATCCAAATTGATGCAACGGGTCCTATTCCAAGTCACGTAGAAGTCAGTGAAGTGTGTTCAACCCTTGAATGCAAAGTCAAAATGCTGAAGCTGAGAGTGAAACTCAGGCAACAAACCCTCCATAAGCTTGACAATAGCGGAGGCATTACGAGCCTTCCATGAGTAGACGACCTCGTATGGAACAAGGGTGGGATCGGATTTGGTTTCAACCCCCACTAAATCCCATAGGTTTTGAGAGTCTAAGGCATGCCTCATCAAATTTGACCAAGTGGTGTAGTTTGACTCGTAGAAACAAGTCTTTCATTAAATGCATGCTTAGTGGATGAGGAACTAGAACCATGAGGTGCCTAGGAAGATGGATAGATGGGATAAGATAGTGGTGGATAAAAAGTGGGAGGGGGTAAAGATGGATAGGCAAAAATAGGATGCTGATGTCCAATGACTGTTGATTGCTGCGAAGGTATCAAAATGGATATAGGTCCATATGATACCATAGGTGTAGGTGGAGGCATTAGGACGCAATAGCCTCGTCCAAATGTTGGTTGGGGCACTACAGAATGATCGGATAGTCCACTAGGTAATGCCATAGAGGCAAAGTGCGATACCAAACGATCCACCCTCGAAGAATACCTTAGAGGAGGAAAATTTGAAAAGTGTGTGTGTGGGAGGTCAAGCCTTCATCACAGGAACATTATCCAGAAACGCGTATGTAGAGGTTTTAAAGGTTGTGCCTAAATGTGCAAAACACCCCCAGTGTAGTGTGTGGTAGTGGATAATGTGGTGCACTTAATGGAAGTGGAAAGAAAGGTGTAGCGGAAGATGAGGGAGGGATGAGTGGGAGCCCAAATAGATTTGTGATGGATGTTGTTGTGGGGAACATTGTAGATTCCTTTTGTCGATTAAATGCACTAGATGAAGATGCACCTACTCTATATTGACCATGAGAAATAAAATTATTTAAAGGAAAAGGAAGGATAGGAATACTTGCAAGTTCTTCTTTTAGTGTCTTACCTAGTTTTGAGTTCATGAAGAAATACTTGTCTTCCTTATTACTCACAAACCAAAGCTTCTTTTGAAGAGTCCCTTCTTGATGAGCATCTCGTGATCCAAAAGAAAATATAGAATCAGTTGGCATAGAAACAGAAATAGTAGGGTTCGTACCTAGCATTGAATAAAAGTAGAACTATGGAAGTGATGTGTAATTCAAGCTAGATTCCACTTGTGGATGACTAGCCCGTAGTGGAGATTCCAAAGGTCCTACAAGATCATTAGTTCTATGCACCGAATCTAAAGGAGAAAACTTGGGTTTACCTTCAACCTGCTGCCGAGCCCTATGCATAAGGATAAGATCTTCTTCAACGGCAGAAATTTGATATGGTTTGTGGACTCCATGGTCGTCCGATGGTTCTCCGCCCATGTCAAACTAGGTAGTAGCAAGCTGGGAGGCCCACTCCTAATTGTTTATGTTCATGTTTGGCTGTGGAGATTGGTGCAGTGTTGTGAATGTGTTCGAAGTCATTTGACCCTTGTTGTTCCTGCTTTTGCGAATGAGCTTTCCGATCAAAGGTGAAGGTTTTTCAGAGAGTATCTAGCTCTGATACCATGTGAATAAATACTTTAAATGCAAAAAGCATGAAATCAATCATACGACAAAGCATATACTGATAAACTTAGAATGGAGTTAGGGTTAGGGTTAGGGTAACTTAGAGACGGTGAACATGACTCCTTTATAATCATGATAAACGATATAACTAATTGAATTGAAAAAAAATACATATAGACAAAATGGATAAGAGGAGAAAGCTACATAATATCTAATCAAGTCTATAGAGTAGGAACAATGGAACATCATAACATACACTCCAATACAGAGCTTGAATCTCCCGACTACCCCCGAGATTATATCATGTATATAATAAAGGATTTCAATCTCACTTTTACTCTCAATCTCATTGATAATCACAATCACGATCTCGAATTATTAGATGAAGATTAAGAATAAGAATTGGCTCAATCAACAGTTTTCTATATGAATGGATGAATTGCATATTTTCTTAAACAATGTATTTCTCAAGGAAAGCTTGTTTCAACTTGTGTGATATACCAAGTAAGCAATGTATATACGACTCTCAATTCTATTTTCGATCTCAATTCTTATAATCAAACTCAACTATATAAGAGAAAATAATCATACATAACTCAAAAAGAAAAGAAGTAAGTGACAAGAACTTCCTATATCTATGTAGTTTAAACTATCTTGAAGTAGTTTAATGAATAATAAAGTGAACGAATAATGAATATAGAGTGCTCATGTAGCAAACACACTATGCAGTGAATATTGAGCCTTGAACTCTCGTATCTTGGGGGTCAAGGCAGGGGTTATGAGCCAAAGGCTTCCTTAGAGTATCGAACACCAACAAATGCAGCCAAGGAAGATTGGATGTGATGTAGACGGCAGTGCAAGAGAGAGAGACAAAAAATGTAGATACCTGAAGAGAGAGAATGTGCACAACAGCTATTAGGTGCAAGCACAACAGACATGGTCAAAGAACGTCAGTGCGGATAGCATTCAGAGGAGAGAGAAGATCTTAGCGATAGTTGTCAGTTGGTGGCGATAACAACCAATTGTAGACGATAACACCCAACTATAGGTGACAGCTCTTGGGACTTGGCGATAGTAGCAAACATGCGAAGAAGGCTAGAGTCAGGTGCCAGATGGTAGCAAGTGGTTGGTGGAAGCTTTGACTACGATGTCCTCCGCGAACGGGGTATGGGCAGTAGAGTTACGACTCCTGAAACCTGCAAAAATGAGATTGAGAGTGGTGGATTGCATGCCTATTTATAGAAAGGTTGGGACACCCAAATTAGGGTTTTGCATGTGGGACACAGTAACTCTCTAGGATCACGTTTAAAAAAAAAAGAGGTTTTCTTCATTAATTAAGCATGTTTTGGGGCTGTTTAAGTTAGGCTAATGCGTTTTTAGCTGAACACATGTGGGCTGAAAGCATGTTAATCCTTCGAATAAGAGCCACTTCTTTATCCCTTTATAAATAACAAGACAGTCACCTAGCCCTAGATGTAGTAAATACTGACCTCATCTTGGAATCTCAATATTAATGTATGCTTTTGTCACGAGGATGTGAAATTTTGGGATGTGAAATCGTCATCTATGTAGATGGGATCCCTTGGGGGTTTGTATAGTAGGGCCTTTATGAAGGTCTCTTCACCTCATCTTGGAATCTCAATATTAATGTATGCTTTTGTCACGGGGATGTGAAATTTTGAGATGCTTTAATCTTGCCAATACATATGATTGAGTTATTAATCAAATGTGCAAGGTTGTTTAGTAGATGTGATGCATATGGCAGTTATTTCATGGTAACGGGCGAAGGACCTTGAGGATGCAGTGGGTGCCAAAGGCAAAAGTTTTGATAACTTATGCCAATTGGATTTTGGTGGTTAGTTGGTGTTAGTTTTGACCCTAGGATAGTTTTTTGGCCGCTTGAGAGAGAGAGAGAGAGTTGATGGTGTGATTTTCCTACTATGGAGACATTTAGGAGGCTACCAACTAGTACAGGAGACCCTGGTGATGTAGGTGATAACATTTATGATGCCTATAGATTCAGGCAATAGCATATCATTCAGGCAACAACGGCTGGGTACTTCCCCTGGCAGTAGGCGATTGTAGAGCAGACAACAGTCAATTTCAGCCATTTCGTGCATGGAAATCAGGAATTTTTCTCTTTTGTGGCACTCTTTCATCTTTTCCAGCCAATTCTCAGGAGATCTCAACATCTCTTTGCCATTTGAAGCAGATCTCAGGCATATTTGGTGGAGCGCAAAGGGATTTTTATTGTAAATTCTAAATTTCTGCAGAAATTATGGCTTAAAAGCCACATTGAGATCCGTGCCAATAGGAGAAGGCATCGTACCCTGAAAGTAGCTCCTGCAAATTGTTGTATTGTCAGGGATTTTAGATGCCCAGCCATCCGTTGTAAAATTGGGGCAGCATTTGGCCAATTGGGGTCTAGTTAGAGCAAGTCCAAGGTGAAAATCAAGGGCAAATTGCCCAATTTGTTTGCTAATTGTTGGAACAACAAAAGGGCTTTTGGATTAGCCAAGGAGATCTCAGCTTGTAATCAATCCATTGGCAATTGAAGTTAAAGAAATACTGAAAGGGACACCAGTTTTTGAGCCAACAGGTGTCCAATGTCCAAGATTATTAAGGTGAATTATGCATTTCAATTTATATTTATTTGCTGATTGCTGTAATTAAGTGCTTGATTGGGGAATTACCACCCTCTCCAAGAAAGAAGGTTGGTTTCATGGTTCCATTACCGGGATACCCACTCAATCCCTTGATTTGGTGGGCTCGAGGCACGTGATTGCAAGCCAAACCTTTGTGCTAGTGCTGATTTTTTGTTCTCAGCCGAGAAACTACAGCAATATGTCTTCATACAACTAGATGGAATCAAGTAGTGATGATGCCTCTTAGTATGGACACTCACATGGGGAAGAAGGAAATGCAATGCCTGGTCTTGGACAAGGCTTAGACTATGGACAACAAGCTGAAAATTGGGCAAGGTGCAAGGCGTTCAATGCATTATGAGGCTAATGACTAGCAAAGTGAAGAGGAATTTGATGACCAGTTCAAGAATTGGATGAGGACAACAGTAAATCTCTTTGTTGAATTGGCAAAGGATCCTCAGTTCACCCAGTTTTTGAATACTCCGAAGAAGGACAATAAGGGCAAGAAGAAAAGTCATCTTCTACACCTTTGGGACAGCAAGGTGCATTGAAGGTAATGCCAAAGTCTTCACTTGAAACTCCCAAATATGCTACTAAAGCAAAATAGTTGGTACGTATGGGGTAAGGAATGCAAATGCAAGGCTATCATGGAAGTGCCATTCCAATGTATTTTGGACAGTTGGGTATGCATGCTATGATGGGGCCGCTAGGATACTTTGGTGGTAACTGTGAAGATATGGTAGGGTTTGCATTGAGGAAACATAGCATGCACGACCAAGACTAAAACATCTCAGACACTAAGCACAAAATGCAAAACACAAAAACTCAAAACTCAAACGCAAAGAGAAGAAACTGTGAAGTGAATGAATGTTGTAAATAAATGTAAGAGTGTATAGAATGCCCAAGAATAGAGCAATGCAGCGTCGGAGGGTGATGTCCATCGGAGACAGATCCCAAGTGTTGTGATGACTAGTCGGAGTATCGGAGTGCGAGAAATATCAAACATTGATTGCTAGTGTCAGGGAATTGAGGCGACAGTAGGAGAGGTGTTTGCTGAAGTAGACAGCCTCCTGGGTAGTAAAAACATAGGTATTGGAGTAGTCGCCTGGTGGGAGAGATGGCGGTAACCTATCGCTTGGTACTAAATGCTGAAAATGTAGGTTGATCAGGTGCTATGATGATGCAATAGATGGAGATCTCCAAATATCAAGGCCATAGTTACCAAGAACGGGGAATGGGAATGGGACCCCGCGGAACGGGGGGAACTCCCAAAGTTAGGGAACGGGAACGGGAACGGAAGGAACTACGTATATATATATATATATATATATATATATATATATATATATATATATATAGAGAGAGAGAGAGAGAGAGAGAGAGAGAGAGAGAGAGAGAGAGAGAGAGAGAGAGAGAGAGAGAGAGAGAGAGAGAGAGAGAGAGAGAGAGAGAGAGAGAGAGAGAGAAGAGAAGAGAGAGTAAACGATCGCGCGTGGAGAACGGAGCGATGGCGACCTGCCGTGACCCGTCTTCTGCAGCGACCTGGCTCGAGCTTGCGCCTGCTTTTTTCTGCCCCGCTTCTACACGCAGGTGAGAGAGAGAGAGGGAGCGAGCAAGGGACAGAGGCGTTGTGTTTACCTGCCTGCGGATGTGCCTCCCCTGCCCAGCGGACGTGTGTACCTGCTCGTGCGCTGCCTGAGCTCCTTCGTCAGACCAGCGCAGGGTTTGGCCTGCCCTGTTCGTGACCTGCCATCGCTTCCTCGTGAACAGCTGGCCTTCCTGGGGAGCCCTACTCTGCGATTGCTACACAGAGAGAGAGAGAGAGAGAGAGAGAGAGAGAGAGAGAGAGAGAGAGAGAGAGAGAGAGAGAGAGAGAGAGAGAGAACCAGAGGGCCTGTCGTGCCACCACGTCTGCAGCCGCCACGTCTCCCTGTTGCCGCCTGTAACCGCCCGCACGTGTGTTGTCTCCCACAGGCTCGCCGCCTGCATCTGGCGGCCCGTCAGCTGCGCCTCCAGCCCTGCTGTCGCCCGCGTGCACTGCGGGCTCTGCGCCTGGTTCACGCCCGTTCGCCTTGTGCGTCAGGGCTTCTGCCCATGCCTGGTGTCCGCCCTTGCCTGTCGGTCGCCCCCCTCGCTTGTCGGACCCTGCCCTCGCCAGTCAGCCACCGTGGTGATCGCCCCAGACTTTTAACGCCTGCAACCTGTTCGTGTGACGTCCTGAGGGTCGTCCTCCTCCGTGTACGAAACCAGCTTACAGGGGTGCAGATTTCTAACTCAGCCGACAGCGATCTGCACTGTGCGTCAGTCCTCTTTCGAGATCAGCTCGTCATACAAGATGGCTGGTTTGGATCTGGATTTCATAGACCAAACGGTGGCAGCACTTGGCCCGGATTCTGATGCTGAGGAACCGGAGGATATGGTTCCGTGCACTGAAGAGATGCCCCCGGGTCCTGACATCCAGCCTGCGGGTAAATGTACCAAGCATACCTCGGAAGAGATAGGTGTTATTCAGGATCGTTCCTATGCGCAGGTTGCTTCGGATTCTGTGGACTCTCAGGAGGTGGACTGGGAGCATCTGCTGGAATTTGCCAACACTTTGCTTGGCGAATATGTTCAACATAATCAGGAAGCCTTTTCTGACTCGGCACCTGCCGATGTTCTGGAAGCTACCGTCGACCCCAAAACTGTCCTACGCTCCTTTTCGGTGTTTTATGATCACGCTGTGATACTCTTCTTCACTGGTCGAATCCCGTTGCTTTCCCGTATTCGCCAATGGCTGCAGAGTCTGCTACAAGGGGAATGTGTCGAAGAGATTTTTGTTGGGTCCCGAGGTTTTTTTGAAGTCCTCTTGAAAACTGAGACGCATCGTGCTGCTCTCCTGTCCAAACTACCTTTGTTTTTTGATCGTCGGTTGGTTCATGTGGTTCCATGGCGCCCGATGGCAGATTTTCAGCGCCTCCTGCAACGTGAATGCCCTGTGTGGGTAGAAGTGGAAAATTGTCCGGCTGTTTATTGGCCGCTATTGAAGGATGCTATGGCTGCTGTGGGCACGGTTCTGGTCCCTCCCAGTCTCAGGGCTGTGAATCGCAACCGCTTGTGCATGTTATGGGATACTGCAAGGAAAAGGCCTGCTTGGTTACGCCTCAATTGCTCTGGCATGCATCCGTTACACTTTCGTTTGAAATGGGGCAATTTTGCAGGCCATTGCTTTTCCTGTGGACAGTTGGGCCACTTTATGGCCGAATGCCCAGAGCAGCAACATATTTCAGATGCGGGCCATGTTGCTCCGCCCATGGAAGATATGGTGTGTGATGCTCCATCGCTGGATACTATCCACCTGCCCCAAGTCCTGGCCAAAGGTAAACAACAGGTTTCGGGTCTGGATTCCCGTGCCACTGATTGGGTTGAAGTACGTGCAAAAAAAGGCAACAGGACTGTTGCTGGCATGGAGAGTACTGTGCCTACTACCTCACAAGATTCCATGCGTACATATATGCGCAGGAAGGAAATGTTGTCTTCCGAGTGCTCTGCTCCTGCTATGGTTTCCTCAGCCCCCCGTTCTCAGCCCGCCAGGAAAATGTATTCGGATCGTCTAAAGGGTCCACCTGCAAAGCTGGCTTTTGACACCAGAGGCAACGTCATTACCCCGTGGGACCGTCGTTATCCACGTTCCAACCCCAAGCAAGCAGATATGCCGTCTACTTCCAAATCTGGTCCTCAGAACTCTTTTGCGGTGTTGGCGGATTTCTTGGATGAGGGAGTCCTGGACATTCTCGCCGACAAAGTCAAATTGAGGCAAGCTGTGCCTCGTACCTGATTGTGTTTTGCATTCACATGAAAATAGCCACGTGGAATGTGCGAGGAATTTGTTCTCGACACAAGCAACATGCCATGTGGACTGCCTTGTATGAGAATCAGTGGGATGTCCTGTGCACTGTTGAGCACAAGAGTCACGGTGACGCCGGAAAAGTTGTGGATTGCCATGGCTTTCGTTTGTTCTATGCAGGAACACAAGCGATGCATTATTCGGGTGTGCTCATGATTGTACATGCCAAATATCAGCCTGTTCTTATTAAAAATGATGTTCATGGCCGCTTTTTGGTGGTTGAAATTTTGTTCGAAGGGGAAATCTTATGGTTACTTGGCCTCTATGCTCCGAATGATTCGTTATCTCGCCGGGAGCTTTGGCAGACTTTGCAGACTTCCTTGTCACTTGGCAGACGGGGCTTCTTCATGGGGGATTTCAATATGTGTGTTGATTCTTTCCAGTCCACATCGGAGCACTCGGTCATGGATGCGCCGGAAAGTCGTATGTGGCATGAGTTGGCTCTTGTTGTTCTTAAGCAAGATCTCTGGTCCTGGCTACACCCGTCTTCTACAGGGTTTACTTTCCATTCGGCCCAGTATGCAACAACATGGTCGCGGTTGGACCGTATATATATCATGCAGAATGATGATTTTCTGCCTGAGATGCTCGAAATAAAAGTGTTGCAGCAATATGCCTTGTCGGACCATTTGCCTCTGCAGTTCGAGTTGCTTGCACAACCCATTGCACCTTTCAAGCAATTTCTGGAGAGACTCCCTCAGGGCTATATGCAGCAATTGCTTGACAGATTCTTCTTGGACTTTTCCTCTCAGGGCATTGCCTCGTTTGAAAGATTGCTCTCTAATGTGCAGCGGGTTGCTCGGCAGTATGGGATCTATCATGCCTCTCTTTGTCGGCGCCGTCGACAGGCAGCGGAGGACATGCTGGTTTTGGTTCGCTCCCTGCTGGTGGACACTCCGGATGATGCATTTCTGCTTGCACTGGCCATGCGGGTGGCCGATCTTATTAAAGAATTTCAGTTAAAATCGTATCAGCAGGCCAAATTGCAATATCTGACAGAGACTTTGCAAGATAGTGCATGTCAGACCCATAAGTTCTTTCGAGCTCTCCATGCCTCTCTTGCTCGAGAGAATATGACCAGACTCGAGGATGTGGAAGGCCACCTTATCCTGGATCCACAGACTATTGTGCATATGTGCATGAATTATTTCCGTGACCTTCTCGGTTCCGCTTCTCCACCTTCAGCCCAAATTACTCAGGCCCGTTCGGTTTTTTATGACCTGGTCCGCAATCAGCTTCCGCAGGACATGCAAGCTACTATGGAGTCAGATATTGGTGAGGCAGAGGTTATGGACGTCTTGTTACACTTGCCCAAAGATAAAAGTCCGGGTTGGGATGGTCTCACCAATGAGTTCTTTGAAGCTTTCGCTAACCAAGTGGCGAAACCATTGCAGGCTTTGTTTCAGCAGGTGTGGGAAACGGGGATCATGCCTCCCTCATGGAAACAAGGACTTATTAAACTGCTTCCAAAAGTTCCTTCGCCATCTAAGTTGACACAGTGGCGCCCAATTTCTTTGATGGGTTCAATGTACAAAATCTTTTCCAAAGTAATGGCGAATCGGCTCCATAAGCATCTCCCTGCCCTTGTGCACCCTCTCCAGTATGGTTTCATTAAGGGCCGCAATATTCTACACAATGTTTTGAATGCCCAATTGGCCATTGATTATGCCAGGCATTCTAATCAGGAGGTAGTACTGATTCAACTGGACCTGGAAAAGGCTTTTGACTATCTGGACTGGTCTTTCGTTGCTGAACTTATGTCTGCTATGGGCTTTGGTGCTCGGATGTCTCGTCTAATCTACACCATTAGTGCTGCGGCGTCTTCGCGAGTCATGCTGAACGGAGGCGTTACTGAGCCATTTGTCCTTGCCCGTTCTGTTAGACAGGGGTGCCCTTTGAGCCCTTTATTCTTTGCCCTTGCGACACATCCAGTTCTTTCCATGTTATCACATATGGCCGCCTCTTCTTAGTTGGCCGGACTGTCGCTTCCTACCGGACAGCACTTCATTAGCCAATCCTTGGCGGATGATACCTTTATGATTTTGCGTGCGGACAAGGATAACCTTCGAAAAGCATTGGATGTTTGGGGTCTCTTTGGTCAAGCGTCAGGCCTTCGTATCAATGCGCTCAAATCAGCCATTCTAAGCTGCACGGAGTCGGATTTGCAGTCCTTGGACTGGCAGGGTCTGGTTGTTCCTCGTGGCTCCATTGTCCGGCATCTTGGATACCCTTTGGGTGTTGATGTTCCCCCAAAGCAGCTTCTGCAGTGGATTTCTCAGAAAATGGTGGCTAAGTTTATGTATTGGAAGTCTCAGGCCTGGCCCTTCCATGTTCGCCTTAAAGTAGCCCAGATAATTATGTTGCCAATGCTCACATATTTCTTGCCATTGTTGCCCTGGACTACTACGACTCTGAATGTTATTACTCAGTCTATTCGCTTCATGCTATGGAAGAAGGACTCATTGCATGCAGGTATTTCCTGGATCTCGTGGTCGCATGCGTGCACCCCCAAACGCATGGGTGGCGGAGCTATTTTAGATGCCCAAACTCACATGCAGGCACTTCGTTGGTCTCTTTTCCGCGCCATGTGCTCGGATCATCATCCGTGGGTCGCTATAGCCCGTTATTTCCTTGAGGGCCATGGGCTTCTGCATGGCAATACCCAAATTCGGAGTTCTTGGTGGCATGTTCTTAATGCTGATTCGCGGTTCTCCAGTTCATCTTCATCGCTGCTTACTCATTTGGTATGTTCCTGGAAACACGTCCTTCAAAAGGCTCAGTGGCATCCAACGGAGGATCGCTTGGCTACTAACTCTTTTCAAATGGAATTACTGGCAGTCTCGCGTTTACTTTCGTGGGAAGGTAAACATGAGCTTAGAACCACGATTCAACCGGATGGCACGTTTGGGCTTGTCTTCGGTTGCGGATGCCACCCTTGCCAGTCGCAATGTGCTTATATCGTTTCGTACAGCTAGGAGGCTTTTCAGGATCCCTCGTGGATATAGGCCTTTATGGGAACAGCTTTTGACGGTGCTCCAGAGCAGACAACCCTTTCCTGCTCTTGCTTCGGATCATCCCTGGCAGGATTGGGACCTACAAGGCCGGCTGAAGTTGAGCAAAGCTTCTGCTAACCAAGTGTATCATCTTCTGATTAAAGATCATCAATGGCTAGTTACTAAAGCGAATGCTTTATGGGGATTGCGTAAATCCCGGTCATGGTGGAAGGCAACTGTGATGGAGGGCTGGTTGAACAAGACACCCTTTAAATATAAAGTCTTTCTTTGGAGAGTGATGATTGGGGGTCTTCCGCTTGCTTCGGCTCTTTCCAAGCGACGAATCTCCAATGGCACCTGTTTCTTTTGCACCACTACTATGGAATCCGCCCGCCACCGATTTATTTCTTGTCCCGTCGCTAAGAAAGTCTGGTTATTTTTGTCGACTGTTTGGCGAGGGGTGGTTGGTATAACCCTGCGCCCCTTTGATTGGGTTTTTGGCCAGCCCAAATACCCTACTCCCGCACACCCCCATATGAAGCTCATGTATCACTTTCTTCGATACTGGGGCTGTTGGCATAACTGGACCATTCGGAATGCTTTTCTGTTTGACTCCGCCTATAATGTTCAGCGGCATATTGTGAGGTTTAAGGGCCTCTTGTATTGGCAGTTAGCTCTTCTCCATCGTTCTGATTTGCTCTCTACGGAGGACTTCTGTCCCTGGCATATGGCAATTTCCTCCGCACCCTTGCCATGACATTGTAACTTGTAGTACTTAGAACCTCTTCACATGATGGCTTGGATTGTCGTCATGTATCTTGTAATCAAGTAATCTTGTATTTTTTTCGTAATTAATACAATTACCTTTTACGAAAAAAAAAGAGAGAGAGAGAGAGAGTCAGTCTTGGAATCTAGAGAGAGATCATATCAACCATAATTCGTGAAATTAGACTCTAGAGAGAGAATAATCAAGTTTCAAAAATAATAAAGATTCAAAACATTGTAACCAACAATGGATTGTCGCATTCATGATTCAACATTGTAATCACCAATGTTGCAATAGTCCAACAAGTGTGCATTGCAAAGACACAAAATATATGCTAAACTTTAAAGTCTACAGATCCAAGTTACAAGAGCTCCAATTTCCAAGTCCATACTCTAAAGTTCCAAAAGGCTAGTTGCTAAGTGCTTTGATTCATGGAAGATGGCTCCACTATGCCTAAATGCTCATCCTGCTGAACAACATCCTGCAGGAGAGAGAAAGACAAAAAACGGAGCCTGCAGGAGAGAGAAAGACTGATTGGGGGTCCTAACACCAAATTCCACTCCAAAGGGCCCTAGAAAATCTACTTTGCTTGCACCTAGTGCATCATTTGTATCTATCTTTATGGCAGATAATATAGCACATTCTAAGCTAGAGAGTTGGCAGGAGGCTTGAAAGTATCTCCAACGGCAAGAGTCCATGCAAAAGGAGCTTGAGAGGATGACTTGGACCTTGGTGGATCATTTGAACCACAAGAAAGTCATCAAGACCAAGTAGATTGTTAGGACTAAATTAAATGCGAATGGAACTTTGGATAAATACAAGGATCACCTTGTAGTGTAAGGCTTTCGACAAAAACATGGTATAGATTATGAGGAGACCTTTGCACCCACTACGCAGTTGACATCATTCTATCTATTGGTGACACAAGCCACTCACCACAGTTGACCGCTCTATTAGATGGATCATGGATGTCAAAAGTGTCTTTTTGAACAATTATTTGGAGGAGGAAGTCTATATGGAGTACCCTCCCGGATTTCTTTTTGCAAATCATAAAGACAAGGTCTTTCATTTACGGAAAGCTCTTTATGGAATAAAGCAAGCACCATGCACCTAGTAGGATGGATGAGTTTCTTAGAACTCATAGCTGCCATTCTACCCCCTACGATCCAAACCTGTATGTAAAAACCACTTCAGAGGGGACCAACTATATCCTTTTGTACGTTGATGATTTGTTTAATACGGGCTTAAATCCTACTACCATAGCGAATATAAAGGCCCATCTTTGCTCAACATTCGAGATGTCTAATATTGGTTAGTTGTCCTACTTCTTGGGGATAGAGGTAGTTTGATCTAGGGATAGCATTTTTGACTCACAACCAAAGTATGCCCTTCAGTTAGTTGAGTAGTTTTACACTAATCAAACATGGCTTGTGGCTACAGCTCGTGATCCTACTGCCAAGCTTTCTAAGGATTCCTTGGGTTTCAGCCCTTCGATGAGCACATCTATACGTCCATTGTGCAAGGAAACTTCTTTGATTGATTCATACTAGACCAAACCTTCCGTATTTTGTCTCAATACTCGATCAATATTTCAGTGCACCTTAGATGTCACATTCGATTGCTTGCATGCATCTGTTGAGATATATTTGGTGTATTTATTCTTATGGTCTAACATATGGACATGGTTTTGCTTTTACAAGGGTACACTGATTTAGACTGGGCTCAAGATGTGAACACATATCGTTCTCATAATGGCTATATCTTTTTTTTTGGCATGGCTTCCATTTCTACCCGGGATTGGCATGGATGCACCCTCGCCTACTACTTCAAATTGACGGGGATTAGGTGATTCCCTCTAGCTTTCCCTTCCACATTAAGAGGAGGTGGTCTTCTTCTCTTAAGAGTGACAAGATTTTTGTTTATTATTGCTTCACATACATTTATTTTTATACATGTCTCATCATCTACATCCTCTAGATGATTACAATTGTAAGAGGGCGCTTGGATATGGCACCGCTACATAGCATTTTACATGAGTATGATGATCTACATTGCCTCTTGCATAATCTCATTCATTGGCATTCTATTCTTGTAAACATGCTTTTGTACACAATGACGACTTGCTCACATGTATTGAATAGTTGAAAGGTAGGGTTCATCTCTTCAGGAAAAGGAATATGCAAAATACAAATTGCTAGCTAGAGCCAAAGCTATACACGATAATAGCTGTCAATCCCATCAATTTTTTGCTCGTTTGCACCAGAAATATGCCCGGGAAAATATAGTGTGTTTAATGGATGGGCAAGGTGTTATGTGGCTGATCTTGCTTCCATCATTCGGATGAGTGTTGACTTTTATAGATCCTTATTGGGTCCACAAGAGATTCTTTCTGATGTTGTTCACTCTGCTAGCCGATATATTTGTGAGTTTTTTTTGGTGGTCAAGCTTCACATAAATCTGGAGTTATGTTGGTTGTCAAATCTTCCTTGCTACCATCTTTGGTTTCTTAGAACCCTCGCGGCTGATTTTTGATTCTGGAAATACTTTATGAGGGAGAGGTGTTGTGGTTGGTGGGCGTGTATGCTCCTACTGCACGGGAATGTCGTAAGCTTTCAGATGACCTACATTGCCTTGCCGTGGCTCATCAAGGCTTTGTCATGGGTGATTTTAATACATGTGTATTTAGGGATCAGACGATGTCTCTGCATTTGGTCACGGATGGTCCTAAGCGACAGGCTTAGGATGCTCTAGCAATTGTGTCTTTGAAACAGGACATGTGGTCTTGGATGCATCCATCACAACTAGGATATACTTATCGTTCTTTTCAACATCCAAATACCTTGGCCACACTGGATAGGATCTACATTTTCCAGAGTGATTCTTTTCTTCCCGCAGTCATTGACACGTGGGTGGAACGATAATATGTCTTGTCAGATCATTACCCTTTGGTCTTGCAAATGAGCCATAGACGTATTCATGCATTTAAGGCTCTCCCTACTCGTTTGCCTCTTCGTTTTAATGAATCTTTTCTGCAGCAAAATCAATTTTCGGATGGCGTTCAACAATTGATAGCTTCTTTTAGCTTGAGGGTCCTATCTGGAGGGATGGAAGCATGGGCTGCTTTTAGGGATAATGCGCGAGCGTTATCTCGACAATGTGATTTTCAGCATGCTTCCTCTTTACGAGCTGAATTGCAGCATGCCCAATCTTTATTGGCCCACTCCTTGTCTCTGTCTTAGTGAGGGGATTCCAATGATGATTTGCTCACATGCATTGAATGGTTGAAAGATAGGGTTCAATCTCTTCAGTAAGAGGAATATGCAAAATACAAATTTCTGGCTAGAGCCGAAGCTTTACACGATAATACCTATCAATCCCATAAAATTTTTACTCGTCTGCACTAGAAATATGCTCGGGAAAATATAGTGCCTTTAATGGATGGGCAAGGTGTTATGGTGATTGATCTTGCTTTCATCATTCAGATGCGTGTTGACTTTTATAGGTCCTTGTTGGGTCTGCAAGAGATTCTTTATGATGATGTTCACTTTGCTTGCCAATATATTTTTGAATTGGTTAGTAATCAGGTAAAACCAGAATGGGTGGATTGAATGGAGACTGATATTTTAGAAGATGAAGTGGAAGAAGTGCTGTCCCACTTTCCTCGAAGGAAAAGTCCTAGCCAGGATGGGCTGCCTAACGAACTTTTTTCAGCCCATGTGGAGCAGCGTAAGGACCCATTAACTGGCCTGTGTCAATAAGTGTGGAATTCTGGTATGATGCCTTCAAATTGGAAGATTGCTGTCATTAGGTTGTTGCCCAAGGTTCCCTCTCCAACCTCTTTGAAACAATGAAGACCCATTTCTGTTATGGGTTCTTTATATAAAATCTTCTCCAAAATCATTGCCAACAAATTACAGAAGGTATTTCCGCACCTGGTTCATCCATGTCAATACGGTTTCATTAAAGGCCAGAATATAATGCACACCATTTTGAATGTTCAACTCGAAATTGACTATGCCAAAGCTTCAAGCCAGCAGGTTGTTATGCTTCAGCTTGATATTGAGAATGCATTTGGTCATGTTAGCTCGTCTTTTTTGCGACAATTAATGTCTACAATGGGATTCGGTCCTCGCATGATTTCTCTGGTAGATACCATTAGTTAGGGTGCTGTGGCTCATATTGCACTTAATGGAGGGATCATGGAGGAAATTGCCTTATCTTGGTCTCTTCGGCAAGGCTGCCCTCTTAGCCCATTGCTGTTTGCTTTAGTCACTCACCCGATGCTCTCATTGTTGGATAAGTTGACTGATCAAGGTGAGATAGTTGGCTTGTCTCTTCCCTGTGGTACCCAACTTGTGGGTCAATCGTTGGTAGACATTTCTTTTATGTTCCTTAAGGCTGATCGCATTAATGTTAATCGGGCAATGGTGGCGTGGAATCTTTTTGCTTTGGCATCGGGTCTTCATAATAATACTCAGAAATCTACTCTACTCTCGTGTACGGAGAATGATCTGTAGGCCTTGGGTTGGCATAGTATTGTGATCTCAAAGGTAAATATAACCAGACACTTGGGATATCCTATTGGTGTCGAGGTAGCTCCTTGTGCCTTGCTGGATTGGACAGACTTTCGGATTCATGATAGGTTCATGTATTGGAAATCTCAAGGCTGGCCTCCACATGTCAGACTTAAAGTTGCTCAGTGCATTATGATCAATTTGATTTCGTTTTTTATGCCACTACTTCCTTGGACTAAGAGGTCCCTTTTGGAATTGGTTCAGCCTTTCTGATTCATGTTGTGGAAAAAGAAAGGTAATTGTTTGGGATAGGTGTGGATTTCGTGGCAGCATGTGACTACTCCGAAAAGGATGGGGGTTTGTAGCTTTGTTGGATGTTAATTTGCATATGGCTGCTTTGAGGCTAACCCTTTTGCAGGCCCTATGTGTACTAAGTCTATCCTTGCTCAGATATTACTAAAATTTTCATAGAAGAGACTGGCATATCCCATGGTAGCAAGGTTACTCATGCTTCGTCGTGGCATGTGTTTAATTCCACGAGGCCTATTAAGGTTAAGGTCTCCCAATCTTTTCTCCTTTCTCATTTGATTGCATCCTGGCAGGAGATGTTACGTTTTGCAGTTTAGCGCCCTGGTGATATTTGTAAGGAGGAGAATTCATTGCAAGGAGAAGTAGTGGCCTCCTCCAGGTTGTTGGATTGGCCGCATAAAGATTTGCATATAGACAAGTTTAATTGGATGGCTCATTTTGAGGTTGCAGACAGTCCTTTATGGTGTTATTCTTGGGCAGCCCTGTCTTTATTCTTTCAGGCGTATTCGTCAGTACTTACGGGTGCCTCGTGGATGTAGTGACATTTGGTCATCCATAGAGGACAGACTCCACAGTTTCTCTCCTATGCGTGCGTTACAACCATTGCATCCATGGCGTGATTGGATGTTTGTGCTTCCTGATGATTTCGAGAAGAGGTCAACTAATTAGATATATCATAAGATGGTGGAGGCCAAGAAATGGGAAGGTTAATAAATTATGGCATATTTGGGATAGTGAAAAGAAGTGGTAGGAAAGATTTATCCAGCTTTGGAAGTCTAAGGTTCCGTACTAGGGTAAAGTGTTCATGTGGAGGCTGCTTATTGTCTTCCAACTAGGGATGTGCTGCATGCCCGAAAGATTTATGCTGGTCATTTTGTATTCTGCATTAAATGTGATGAGACATTGCTTCATCTCTTTGTCTCTTGCCCTGTTGCTCGACAGATTTGGAGTTTTATTTCCTACGTGTGGTCCTCGATGACTCAGCACCGAATACTTGCTTGTTCGTGGATTATGGTAAACATGCCCTCTATTTCCTCTTTGCATTTTGATTATTCCTGCCTTTTCCATTTCCTTAGATGGACAGCCTTGTGGCATATTTGGCGTACTCGGAATGCCTTTATTTTTGATTCAATATCGGGCATCCATGGTCTTGTGGCCCATGTTCGTGGTTTAGTGTATGGCAG
The DNA here is from genome assembly GCF_053477565.2 of Lygodium microphyllum. Classification (NCBI taxonomy): domain Eukaryota; kingdom Viridiplantae; phylum Streptophyta; class Polypodiopsida; order Schizaeales; family Lygodiaceae; genus Lygodium; species Lygodium microphyllum. Next base: position 21,841,245 of record NC_141149.1, on the reverse strand, counting down.
ATCTCTTCTATGATGTCAGCTGACCTGGTTCTTCTTGACATTATTGCTGCTCCCTCGCTGGCTATTGTTCGCTCTACTCCTGGTGTCCTTTCTGTGTGATCTCTTTGTGTTACTCATGTAGAAGGTTGTTCTGATAGCCTGATGGCTGCAGTATAGTTGTTTTGTTACTGTTTGGTTGGCCTAAAGGCCTGATGTAAATATTTCCATATATTAATATACACTTATTAACGAAAAAAGAAAAAAAAAAGAGTCATATTGTTGGAGCCATGGCGTTCTTTCGTCATCATCAGAGCTCCAATCTGAAGCAGTCTATGGCCAAATGTTTCAAAGGTGAAATTGAAAGAGATTCTTGCTTAGCTGTACGAAGTCAGAGATCCCCAGACAGTTTTTGTCTTTGGCTTCCGAACTCAGTTTGGGGGTGGAAAATCTACAGGATTTGGGCTGATTTATGACAATCTTGATTCTGCAAAGAAATATGAGCCAAAATATAGGCTTATCAGGAATGGGCTAGGAACCAAGGTCGAGAAATCAAGGAAGCAAATGAAGGAAAGGAAAAACAGAGCGAAGAAGATTCGTGGTATGAAGAAGACCAAGGCTGTTGATGCTCAGAAAGGTGGCAAGAAGAAGTACGATATTGGTTATCGGTGCTATCCTTTGACAGTTGGATCCACACATGTATCTCAAATTTTCTGAAGAGACAATTCGTGCCTGTGCTAGTTACAACAGTGGCTGGATGTCCAGAAAGTTTTGTAGATTAAGATCTTTTCATTCAAAGTAATCGGTGAATTGCACCTTCTGTGACACTGACTTTTGAGAGAGGAAAAGTGGTAGAGGGAGAGGAAAAGGGTTTACTTTGCTAGAGGGATGTGCACTCAAGTCAATGGTTTTCTCCTAGAGTTCCAGCTTTTCGCTTGATAGGGTGTTATAACTGTGGAAGATCGATAGTTAGCTTACTGTTTTGTTTGGGGTAAAACCACTCTCAGCAATGCTGCTCCACATGTGGGAGAAAAGGTGGAGTCTTTTGTGGTCTTTTATGAGGTGGACCCTAAAGTTATTCGAGAGCCTGGCCTACTGAGTAAGACTAGTAGATGATAAGGTACTCTCAAAAAAAGAAAAAAGAAAAAAGAAAAAAGAAAAAAGAAAAAAGTCCATGGGAGGCTGAACTCGACCTATGGGACAGACGCTTCCATTTACATTCCACTTTGGGGAAATGAAGTAAAATAAAAACAAAAGCAAAATCACTTGATTATGAAAAAAAGAAGAGAGAGAGAGCATTCGTGGCTACACATGTTACCCTTATTCTTCACCAATTGGTCATGGGGTATGCTATGAGGTATCAGGTGTAGCTATAGCTCTGAAAAGTCAGTGAGGATGTGCTACCATGATCCCCCAGGATACCTCCCTCAAGATTGTAAGAGGTGACCTCTTTGTTGTGCAGCTCCTAAATGAAGAGTTGAAAGCAGTGCTGATGTAGGAAGTCCATCACCCTAGATAGTGGTCCGAAAACTGTCTTGGAATAGATAGTGTAAGTGCCCTCTAATCTCATAGTACACCAAACATTTGCATATGTAGAGCTCCTAAGTCTTTGGCTCAACATGGCAAAGCTGGCAGAGCTAGTCCTCTGGGGAAAGAGCATCTACTCCATAGTGGACTGGTCTCTATCTATAACTAATGCGAGGATGTGCAGAGCTGACCAATGGCACATTGTACTACATGGGACAAGTGTGTGCCCATGCATCTTGGCCAAATCATAGAACCATTAGGGGATATATGTAGGAGATGCTTTTGGTAGAAAACCATCTTCGTCCCTAGATCCTAGGATGGTGTCAACCACGTCTTGGCTACATGTAGCTGAATAATGTCCATCCTAATAATCTTGTTGAGCTCCTCTTGGCTGAATTCTAAGAAAGGGGAATCCAAGCTGCTTGAAGGAGGGGGAGGGGGGTGGCACAAAACACCTATTGTTTCGTACGAAATTGTATGAATACATATGATACGGTTAAGGCTAGCATTCAATAATAGCATACATGCATTAATACTTAAGTATGATTGAAAGGCTTTTATTTGCACTGTAGGTCAAATGCATCAAAATCCTCTATGAAAGGGCATGTAGTGGGCATCCCTATTATCCCTCTTAGTGACTATGAGAACATCTCACTTTTGGTCTCTCATGACCACTCTTCCCATCTCCGAGTGCTTTCCTTCTTCCTCCACCAATCTTCGTGTGGTGGATTATCACTGGAGCTGCCGCCCACTGAGTTCAGGCTGCTGCTCAGCTGTCACCTACTCTGCCTATGCTGCCACCGGTGAAAGAGGAGGTACACAGCCTGGACATACATACTGAAGCTGCATTTCATGCCGCTGATACTACATTTATGTCTGAAACAGGCTGCCTTGCTGTCATCATCAACATTCGACGTGCTGTGACCTGATCGCACCATTACATGTCAGAGCCGCATTATTTTCTGCTGCTGCTACTATTGCAGCCTGCCAGTCTTCATTTGGAGAAGTTATCTACCTTTGTAAAGGCATTCCCAGCCAGCTGACCTCTGCGTTTTGGTGCTGCTGTTCCTGGAGATCATTTTACCTCACGTCACAGCTACAGAGGACTGCATTTTACTCCCTCTACTGCTGTCCATCTTCATCCAGTGTCTTCTCCAACACACCTTTGCCTGGAGGACTGTGTTTTGCTCCCTCTACAATGCATATTCCTTCACAAGTGCCACCGCCTGATCAGCCAGGACAGTGCAATCATCTTGGGTCACTCCATCAATGCCAGACTTTGTTACTCACACAGCGGCCCCAGTCTTGGAGACATGGAGCCAAGGCCCCTGTTGTGTCATCATTGTACACAATTCATCTTTTCATGCATTCTTTGTGTTTCTGATCTCATTCCCTATTAGTGTTTGTTGTGCATTTTGTCATCTCCATTGCAAACCCTACTAGTTCCTTACATTTCTTTCACACAGAGACACACACGTGATGCTAGCACAAATTTGTTACATTGACTTTCACATTCTCTATCACATACATACACATACTTTGATGCGTTGTACTTTTTTTTTTTTTTTTGCATACTATCATTAAAGATGTATGGTAAGGAAATTACCTATTTTATGTTTTTTAATATGCTGTTCTACCCCTGCTCATCATCCTTGTTCCTTGGGTTTGGCTGTCCCTTGTGCCCTGTCCTTGTCCCCATCCTCATTCCCCATCCTATTTTTCTACGTTATGCAGAGATTGGAGACCAAGTGAGTAGTCAAGCATGTCTATGTTGCCACAAGGAAACTAACACTGATGTATGGCCTTAATGTATCATTTGTGTTACTTCTACACCATTGCATAGCCACTCTGGCACTGGCAAGCAGTGCTAAACTTCAAAATGGGTTGCCAATTTGAGTGGTAAAGTGAAATTTTGTCTATCCATATGTTTCATCAAGGGTAGTATATGAACAACTACTAAGCTAGGGGCAAAATACCTTAAGATCTGTGAAAAAGAGAAGCATGTGTCCATAATATTTTTTACTCCCAGTGTGTATTCTATTAGTGTTTATTCTGTGTTCTTGTTGTTTGTTTATTATGATCTTGTAGTATTTATTGTGCTGACTAATCTCCTGTTATTTCAAATCTCAGGTCAAATGAGGCTTTTCGTTTGAAGCAAATTTAATAATTGTAACTACTTCTTAAAGTATCAGAGAATTCAACATAGGTTTCTGTTCAATCTTTTGAAATCAAGTGATTTTCTTTTACATCATTGCAGGTCAAAGTGAGCATGCAAGATGGAAGGACTTTTGATGGAACAGTAGTTAGCTACGATCTAGCATCAGACATTGCAGTGGTTAAAGTTGACTCTAAGACACCTCTCCCAGCAGCAGCACTAGGGTCTTCACGAAAGCTAAGGCCAGGAGAGTGGATAATAGCCCTAGGAAGTCCTCTTCATCTTCAGAACTCAGTAACAGTGGGCGTGATAAGGCAAGCTCTATTATCAAAGAATCAAGTTTTGTGGTGTGGAATGTCATGGTTTCTGGCTTTTACGTGCAGCAAACTAGTGTTCTCTGTCTAACAAGGCTTGTTTCAAGTTCAGTTGTGTAGAGCGCAAAAGCAGTGAAATTGGTCTTAGAGGTGTTCATGGAGGGTTCATCCAAACAGATGCTGCTATTAATCAGGTGCATAATTCTCTTCAACAGTAAGCTGTTGGGTTCTAATTTCATTAAGGTCATTCAATGATACGCTGGTTCTAGGTGTATAATACCTTTCTTGGAGTATATAATGTCTTGATGTTCTGTCCCCTGTAGATTAAAGACATACTTTGATGGATCCAGAAATGCAACAAGGTAGCCTCCGAAGGTGTCTGGCTGTAGCAAATGCAAAAGCTCAGGCTGTGGATCAGTGTCAAACAAGCAGAGTGGAGGCTGAACACAGCAAATGCAGTCCTAGTTGATGATGTGGCAGCAAAATGCAGCTCTCAAGGGGTCAAATGGCAGTAGATGGTCAAAACGCAACAATTTGGATCATGTTTGAGGCTAGGTGGCAGCTGGCTGGTGTAAATGCAGGTTGGTATGCAGCTGCTAGCAATGGGCGACAGCTCGTGGCTGGTGTAGGCAGATTGGAACACATAAAACAGCAAGCAATGGCTGGACAGTAGGTGCTAGATGATGGGTGATGATGACAAACAGCTCTGACTGAGATATCCTTTGTGAATGGGGTGTGGACAACGAACCTTTGACACCTGCAAACTGCAAAAATGAGATTGGGTTGAATGGAGGGTAGTCTGTATATTTATAGAAAGTTTGGGCCTCCCAAATTAGGGTTTGCATGTGGGCACATTTGAAATGCAAGTCAGTTAAGTGAGAGTGAGATCTTAGTAACCTTGGTGACCAGTGGGTGACATTGGCAAAAGTTGTACAAAGTTATGTTGGAGAGGTACTTGTGGGTGCTTGATGTCAGTTTGGGTCTAGGCCAATAATTGGGCCATTAAATTTCTAGTGGTGACATTAGAGAGACTAGGCATTAATTATTTAATTAATGCTAAGTCCAAGGCCAATTAATGTTGGGACAATTTAATGTCCCATGGGGGTTAGCACATGAAATGTGGATGGATACTTGCAAGTCCTTGGGTAGGGTCAAAAGAATAAATAATGATTTTTTTCCAAATTAATTCTGAAACTTAATTAATTAAAGCTAGAAATTTCTTTTGGAGAGCTAGCAAGTGGCAAAACAGGCTGCCACTTGTCAAAATTGTGAAAGTGCGCAACGGAAGGATCATGAACACAAAGAGAAGAAGATAGTGGGAATATGAAGGAAGAAAGAAATCTGCACCGACTAGGAAGGACTGATCTGTCCTTGCATGTAGATCGAGGCATCAGTGAAGGCACCAAATCTAGTTCAAAATGATGATGGTAGTAGTAGCACTGAAGACAAAGGAGTGTGCCTGAAGTCAGAGGAGCAGCCCGCAAAAGATGATCTGCCCTTGCGAAATTGTTTGCTATAAATAGTAGAATGTGTGTCAAACTGGCCAACTTGATACTGGCTGACCAGCTGCAAGCTATTCAACTACATTTAGCAACATAAAAAAGTGCTAGAAAAATTAGTTGACATGGCAAAAAAATTTGGGGAGACAGGATAATATTTGATAGGGTGGCATAGGCTGGGAAATGTAGAAAATGCTCAAGAATGTCACCAGGTGGTTATACTTTTTGTAGTTGTTTTCCTTATTTACTTATATAAATATTTTATTTTATTTTCTTTAGTTGTTGTTGCTTTTTACCCCTAGAGTTCTCTTGGATTAAGCCGAGATCTTTGCATGGCCAGAAGAGGCAGTCATTGGGACAAATTGAACTAATGGTTTGTCTGAGCCTTGGGACCAGATTGAATGGGCACTGAAGAATAGAATGCCAGTGGTTTGGGACTGTGTACTTAGCCATTGGAGATGGTGCAGGACAATGAGCCTGGCCAAGACAAAAGATGCACATGTGAGAATGCCCATGGAACAAAAGTCACCGTATCTGAGACACATTACACTTTTTGATGTGGTTGCAATATAAAAGTTGCTTAGAACAACTTGAGAAATACAGGGGTCACCATCTCTAAAATTTAGAGAGTTACCATTTTTGGAACCCAGAATTTGTTCGCGTCATTATCTTTGTTTTTGCATGAGGATTAATTATTTGGTTTGTGCGGGGGTCAAATTTTGCACTGATCATGAAGAATTTTAGACTGGAATGTTTAAACGGGAAAATTGTTACGTGTATGCCATGTGGCATAAATTCCCAAAAGAGAGAGAGAGAGCATTAAAAAAAAACGTAATAGGCATGAGGGGCAGATCTGAGAGTGAAGTTTTGAGGAGCTGAGGGCAGATTGCTGCTAGTACATCAGCTATGGAGAGTACTTTTTCGTCTCTGACTCATGTATGGAGGTAGAGCTTGCTCCCTTTGGTAAACTCTCTTTATTTTCAAAGGTTGCATGATGGGTTGATTCCATCGAATGTATAGTTCTGTGTTTTCTTTGCACTTCTGCTAAGGCAAGAGCCTCACTGTCTAGGTTCAGGAGCAGCTGAAGGCTTCGCCAATGTAGGAACTTAAGAAAATGATGACCATGCCACACAGGAACAAGGTTTTTCAGCTGTGATTTAGTGCTGTTTGTGGGATTGTTTTATTGCTGGAATAATGCCAGGGTACAAGGGATATTGTTCTAGATATGCTGGACAGTAAAAACAATAAATACAAAGTTTTGCAAATTGCAATTTTACAAGTGAATCATTGAGTTATGGTCATAGAAAGTGTTTTCCTAAAAGGGATGTTGTTCTGGATATGCTGGATAGTAAAAAACAGTAAATACAGAGTTCTGCAGACTGCAATTCTGCACGTGAATCATTGAGTTATGGTCATAGAAAGTGTTTTTCTAAAAGGGATGTTGTTCTGGATATGCTGGACAGTAGAAACAGTAAATACAGAGTTCTACAGACTGTAATTTTGCACATGAATTATTGAGTTATGGTCACAGAAAATGCTTTCCTAAAAAGGATGTTGTTCTGGACGTGCTGTACTGTCCTTATGCAGTTGGGATTTACATAGAAAAGATGAAAATCAATTGTTCACAGGTTATGTATTTTGGAACATTTCATTTTTTGTAACTTTTCGTCTTTTAATTGATAAAGAAATATTGAGAGGGGCGCCGGTCTTCGGGGCCAATCTGGTGTTGAGGGAGGGAGTGAGGTCTCTGTTTGTATGTGTGTGTGAAAAGACCAGGTATTAATTGAAGGAACTACTGCTTTATGTGAGTCATAGACCGATTCCAAAGAAACTTGAGAAATGTACTCTAAAATGCCAGAGCTCCCATATCTTTATCAAACTATGACAAGAGCTCACAATTGGGAGATGACAAATTAACGATACTAAAAGTGGCAAGCTAACACCCCCTCTCAGATCTTGGGAGTGTCTGAAGGCCTAACAATCTCATGTGATGAAGCATAGAATCCTTGGGCAAAGGCTTTTGAAGAGATCTGTTGGATTGCCCTCAGTAGGATAGTAGGCCACCGCTAACTTAGAGTTCGTGATCCGTTATCAAACATAGTGGTACTGAACCTTGATGTACTTCGTGTGAACATAAAACACCAAGTTCTTCGCTAGAGTGAAGGCACTCTGGTTGTCCACTTATAGCTAAGTAGGTCCTGTTTGTGAAAAGCCAATCTATGCTAACAAGCGATGGAGCCAAAGTACCTCCATAGTTGTAGAACAAAGGACATGATACTCAGTCTCTGTAGAGGAAAGAGCCACAATAGACTACTTTTTATTGCTCCAAATGATAGCTCCGAATCCAAGGGAAAAGACATAACCAGCAGTGGATTGTATCGAGTCCACATCACTTGCCCATTGGAGTCACTCCTTCTAGAAAGAGCGACCCTCTCTCCATACATGATCCCGTAGGATAGAGTCCCCTATAGATAGGGTAGAACATGCAAAGCAGCTCACGTGTGAGCCTGTGTAGGAGTCTTCATGAAAGAAGAGAAGAAGGCCACCACAAAAGAGATGTCCGACCGAGTGTAGATTAGCCAGATCAAAGAGTCGATGAGGCACCAGTAATGGGTGGTATCACTAAGGGGATCTCATGCTGCTAAAATCTTGGACTTTGGGTCCATCGGGCACGAAATAGGTCAATACTCATCCATATCAAACTCCAAAAGAAGCTTAGAGATGTACTTGTGTTGGGAAATAAAAATGCCTTGTGCTATCTGATAGATCTTCAATCCAAGGAAGAAGTGCAGGATCCCAAGATTCGTCATGTCGAACCCGGTCTACGAGTATGATCAACCTCCTTTGTATCACTCCCTATGATAATGAGATCGTCAACATACAAGATGACCAAGACGCACTTGTGCTTCGCAACCTTGTGATAAAGGTTGGGTTCATGATTTGATTGATGGAAGCCACTGTCTAATAAGAATTGATCAATCCGCTGATACCAAGCCCTAGGAGCCCTCTTTAGGCCATAGAGTGCCTTCCGTAACCTATAACCATGGTCCTCCTTTCCTTGCATAAGAAAACGAGGAGGTTGTGAGACATAAATCTCCTTCTCCAAGACACCATTCAGAAAGGATGACTTCACATTCTTTTGATAAACTGACCAATGGTGACAGGCGATTAATCCAAGATAGCTCGAATAGTGGACCTTTGAACTGTTGATGTGAAAGTCTCAAAGTAATACAAACCTGCATGTTGAGAGAATCCCTTGGCAATAAGCCATGCCGTATACTTGTCCAATGTTCCATCTGCAAGACACTTGGTCTTATAGACCCACTTCACACCAATCACCTTCTGTTTCTTCGGACAAGGAACCAACTTCCAATTTGATTCCACTTGATAAAATCGAGCTTAGCTTGCATAGCACTGCGTAAAAGATCTTGTGCAAGAGCCTCATCAATTGTAATAGGCTCATGGTCTTGAAGAATTTGTGACATAAGGGCATAGTTCACCTAGAGTGTACTATCCTACTGGGTTTGAGGCCTAGCTGATATGTATGGGCCAAGAGATGTCTCAGGGAATTGAGTTATCCCTGAATCTTGCATGGGCCATTGATACCATTGAGGAATGGTGATAGGCTCATCTTGTTGAAGGAGACCAAGAAGTCTCCAATACTTGCTGTAAAGCACGTTTGTGGAAGGGATTCCCCCTCACTAAGGGAAGGTGGATCCTCCTCACTGGATGAACAAGACTCCCTCTCTGATGACTCATTCCCCCCAGAGGAAACTTTAGGAGATGGGGAAGGGGTAGGAATATTTGATGACGATGTAGTAGACGAAGGAGCCATTAAGGGTGTAAGGGTAGAAGGTAAGGGAGAAGGGGAAGGAGGGGGAGGTGTTGCAGATGGAGTGCCAAGGGGTAACCTAGAAGGAAAGGGAGGGGCTAATGGTGGGGAGTTTTGGGGGGAGGGGGTGTCATGAGGACATGTATTTTTGAAACCTCCCTTAACATGTGGATCAATTCTTAATCACATGATTAAGTAAATGTTGCACATGTGAGGTGCAACTGGATTTGAAGTAAATTTACGACCCCAGGACCCAAAGAAATCACGGGATGTCAAAGGCAAAGGTTACTGTATTTGGTAGTATTTGGTGCGAGTTGTTGGCCTAGGTCATTCATTTGGTCATAAATGTTAGTTGATGACACTAGAGAAGTGGCGTTTAGTGGTATCTAACGCCAATCTGATGGTCAAAGATGGCACAGAGACACTCCGGAACGAAAGTTGCCTAGCCAATTTAATTATTGGCTGGTCGGATTATTTTTCAGGGCATCGAAATAATTATTAGATTAATTTTCAGCATTTAAAGATTGAAAATTAATAATTAATTATGGATAATGTTGGAAAAACCATTTGGGAAGGTTGCCACTTGTTAAAAATGCCCATGCAAGACTGAAAAACGTCTTTAGAGGTTGGAGAGAGGCATTTTTAAAAATTCAGCTTGCAAGAGAGAGGGAGGAGAGGCCATTGGAGGACCTTCTCAAGCAGCCAGGGGCAGAAGAAAACCGATCAACAGCAGGAGACAGCATCTACAGGCTGTTGAGACAGGGCAGCAGCAGTAATTGACTGATTTTCTTCAGTTCTTTGCATCTACAAGCTGTTGTGGCAGGGGAGCAACTGCATTTGACTGATTTTCAGTCATTCTTCGCGACAAAACTCTGAATTTTCTCTCTCTATAGCTTTCCCTCTCATCTCCCAGCCATTTCACAGCCTTGCTCCAAAAATCTCAGCATTTGGACCCTCGGAGGTTGAGAAATTTCAGATTTTTTTGCTTAAAAAATTAGGGTTTAGCAGCAGCCTCGAGAAGCGTGCCAGAAATTAGAAGCTCCAAGACTTGGATTCAACAGGGTTGAAGCTGTTTTTAGCCTATTCAAGTGGAGGGACCAGCAAATAATTGAATTTGGGGCATTTTCCATCTCCATCAAAGCGGGTGAAGGCCAATTGATTGCCCGAATCAAGGGGCAAATCAGATTAAAGACTTGTTGGTGATTTTGTATAGCAAAGGGAGTTGGAATACCGAAAGGGATTGGAAGAATCCCATTGTAAATCAACTGTTTTTGAATTAAGCTAAAGAAGTACTGAAAGGGGCACCAATTTTGGGGCCAATCGGATGTGCATTGTTGAAGATCGGTAGGTAAATTTGTATTTTCAGATTTGGATTAATTGTTTGTTGCTGTAATTAAGTTGTAATCAGGGATTTACCACCCATCCATGGAAGAAAGGCTGGTTTCAGGGGGTGTTTAGTCGAAGACGAAAAACTATATGTAATAGAAGAACCATCAATCGGATCTTCGGAGGCCGCAGCCTCATTGAAGAGCACATTCTTGCTCACCTTGATCTTGAGAGTTGTTGGATCGTAGAGCCAAAAGCCCTTCCTAGTCGTATTGTAACCAACGAAGATGAGCTTCTTCGAGTTGTAATTGAGTGTGCTTTGCTGTTTCTTCTTGTCCACATGGACGCATGCCTTGCATCCAAAGATGTGAAAGTGGGAAATGGTAGGCTTCTTTCCAAAGAAGGCTTGGTAGGGAGTCATAGCCTTAAATGCTGAAGTAGGTGACTTGTTGCGGATATGTACCATAGTAGCCACTGCCTCACCCCATAAGGAATGGGGAAGACCCTTATGCTACATCGATTGGGCCATCTCAAACATGGTCCGATTGGCACACTTTACCACACCATTTTTAGATGGTTTATTTAGGTGGGAATATTCCACTCGAATACCATATTCTCTGCAAGACTCAAAAAATAAGTTAGAACCAAACTTGCTGCTATGATTTGCTCGGACACTGCGAACTTTGAAGGAGGTTTGGTTCTTTGCAAATGCTTTCCACTCATAGAAGTAGGAGTACGCCTTGCTCTTGTACTCTAAGAAATAGGGCCACACATAATGACTAAATTCGTCATAAACTAGCATAAGTTACTTGCTCTTCCCAAGAGAAGTCGCACCCATTAGTCGGCAAAGGTTAATATGAACCAACTCAAGTAGGGTAGATGTCCTCCAAGCAACAACCTGTGGACGAGGTTGCCTTTGTTGCTTGCCCCTCAAGTAGCTAGCGCATAACGTGTGAAGGGAGGGGAAATTTGGAAGTCCCTCTACCATCTTTTGCCTAAAAGTCCGCCAAATAGCATCAAGATTCAAATGCCCATAATGAGCATGCGAAAGCAGTCCAAGCTTATGGGAAGACCTCATAGTAAGGACTGTGAGTGTGTAGAGTCTACTCCTGTGTGTACTTGTCCATAGAGTAGCTCTTGAAGATGCATCCTCCACGGTGATTGCATCATGGTCAAAGATGACTCGGATACCTAGTTGTGTAAGACCGTAAATGAACAAAAGGTTAAAGCCTAAATCTGGTACATAGACGACTTTGGACAAAGAAGAATTTCTATTGGGCAACAATGGGAATGGTCCCCACTTCACGCACGGGGATTGATGAATTGTCACCAATGGTAACGGATTTCCCTCTAGATCTCATATCGTGAAGACAATCCTGGAGGTAAGTCATGTGGGAAGAGACCCACTATCCATGAGCCAAGGCTTTTTCTCCGAAGAAGAAGTGCCGTATCCTTCATCTCAAACAAGTGTACGAAGACAGACTCTGTGGTAGCGAGTGTAGTCTTTGAATCCTTAGACCCCTCCTTAGGCTTCAAATGGGGGTACTTCTGCCATCACTTCTCCTCACGATGAGTGCTTTTCCCATAGTGTGGGTACTTGGGCTTCTTTTTCTTCTGATCCTTGGTTTCATCCTTCTTGTCCTCTTCTTTCTTAGCATGGGGTTTCCACTTTTTCTCCCACCCCTTGAATCTACAATAGAAGCCTTCGTGGAGCTAGATCCACTAGTTTCCGTCTCTTTGAGATGCTGATCATGCTCCAAGACAAGTGGTGAAAGCTTTGTTGAGAAACCACTTCTTCAGTTCACACACTTCGTCTAGGGTTTTGCACTGACAACCCCAAAAAGGAGTAGTGTCCACATTTTGGCCACTTTTTTAGTGGGCGCCAATAGTGGTGTGCCACCGTAGATAGCCTATGCCTATAAATAGGTAGTCACTTCATTCATTCTTTACACTCCTACCACCTCTCTCTTGAGTTATTATTGACCACCTTCTTCGGTCATCAGACACCCTTCTCTTCTCTCATCGGCCCTTTCACTGCCCTTACACCCCTTCAAGAGGACATTGTGGTTTGTGGCTCGTGGCTACCTTCACCATTCCTCTCTTGCTTCAGGCGCCTTGTTCCAACATCAAGCCTTGCGTTTGGAGCATCTTCCACTTGGTGTCACCATCATTTGCTTCGTGTCAGTACCCTTTTCCATCAGGCTCCACCTTCACCTGCGTTTTTGCAGCTTGGCTTCTTCTCCATCCCTTGGCATCATTTGTCTATCAGAGGGGCTGTTGGGATCTGCGTTTTTGTAACCTAGCTTCTCCTCCATCACTTGGTGTCACTCATCTGCCACAAAAGTTGTTGGGACTTGCGTTTTTGCAGCCCGGCTCATCCTCCATCATCTGGTGTCATCATTATCCACCTAATGCCAGCATTTGGACTGCTCTCCTTGCATTTGACAGCTCTGACATTTTGGGATTGTGTTTTGTTGCCTAGGTCACTCTCGAGCATTAGGGAACTGTAATTCGCTCTCTTGACAGTTGGTGATCGTCTTCCACATCTTTGACGGCATTAGAGGACTACGGTCTACTCCCTCGATAGTTGTCTTTCACCTTCCATTGATTACTTCAATAGCCCATTGCCTGGAGGACTGTGTTTCACTATATATTTCCCATAGGTGTTGCTATCTAATTCAGACAGGACAGTGCAGTTATCTTCGAAGCTTCGGCTATGTTGTATCAACTTTTCTTCTCATAGCATGATTCAGTGTACCATCACCATGTTCTTGTGTTTCTGAGTTTCTCCTCTCTCTTAGTGTTTAGCGTACACACTGTGTTACTCTTCGCAAACCCTATTGTCTCTCAGTACTGTCGCTTACTTTGACATGATATCAGAGCATAGCTATTATTTTTGACATGTTATCAGAGTGTAAGAACGCTAAGGGCTAAAGACTCTGTTCATTAGAGAAGGCATAGACAGGTTGTGGGTTCAGCATCATCTACTAATTTTCCCCTTTATTTTTCACTACATCACCAGAAGACAAAGATACCTTTCTCTTCCTCTCCCACCTACCCTTCCTTTTATCCGGTGCTATGACTTCTCCATAAGCAGACAGACAGACTAGTGGGTGGTCCTCTTCCGGCGTCACCAGAACCCCCACAGATGCTTGCCAACATGTACCTTTGCTCCGTACCGTGCCTTCGTGTCAATATCCTTTTCCATCAGGCTCCACCTTCATGTGCGTTTTTGTAGCTTGGCTTCTCCTTCATCCCCTGGCATCATTCGTCTATCACAGAGGCTGCTAGGACGTGCGCTTTTGCAGCGTGGCTTCTCCTCTATAACCTAGCGTCACTTGTTTGCCATAGAGGTTGCTGAGACCTGCGTTTATGCAGCTTGGTTCATCCTCCATTTGGCGTCATCATTATCCACCTAGCATCAACATTTAGGCTACTCTTCTTCTGTTTGACAGCTCTGACATACTAGGATTTGTGTTTTGGTGCCCAGGTCACTCTTGGGCACTAGAGGACTGCGGTTCGCTCCCTCGATAGCTAGTGATCATCTTCCACATCATTGACGGCATTAGAGGATTACGGTTCGCTCACTTGACAGTTATATTTCACCTTCCATTGATTACTTTGAAAGCCCATTGCCCGGAGGACTGCGTTTCACTGTCTTCATTGTGCACATTTCCCACAAGTGCTGCTGCTTGATTCTGACAAGATAGTGCAGTTATCTTTTGAGCTTCAGCTCTACTGTATCAGCTTTTCTTCTCATAGCATGATTCAGTGCACCATTACTGTGTTCTTCTTGTGTTTCTGAGTCTCTCTTCTCCCTCAGTGTTTGCCATACACATTTTGCGTTACTCCCCGCAAACTCTATTGTCACTCTGTATTGCCGCTTTTTTTGACATGGTACCAAAGCATACTTGTTATTTTTGACAAGCTCCTCCTATAGAAGTGTATCTCAGGTCCTCGATGTCAGAAGGTTGGTGTAGAAAACATCGTACTTAGGAGATGGCAGCTGAGTTAATAGAATCATGTCCATATCCTACGAAGATATCATCCTTCCGAGGGACATAAGCTTGTTCCACATGTCCTCCAGTTTGTTGATGTGATCCTTCATAGAAGGAGAGTCATCAACATTGAGCATTGGAAGCTTCTTCTCCAAGGAGATCTTGTGGGTAAACGTCTTTTGATGGTGAAGAGACGTAAGCTTCTTCCACACCTTCGCCACAGTCTTCAATGTGCGAACATGAATCAAGATAGAATCTTGTAAACTCATAAAGAGAAAGGATCGGGCGCGGGATTTTAACTGATCCCAAAGGAATGCACGGTCCATCGATATGCCATGTGCGGGATCTTCCACGGGCTGGTGAATAGGGAGAAAGATAGACTCCCAAAGGTTGAAGGTGTCAAGAATGCACTCCACCTTACACGACCATAGAGAATAGTTGGAACCATCCAACTTGTCTTCTTTGGGCAAAGAAGGAAGCACAGGCACATGCATAGCGGATGCCATATAAGGCATCTTCAAGCCGGTAGACCGAGCCTTAGTGGAAACATGAAGGGAGGGAGGAGGAGAGGGTCACTCCGAATGAGGAGTCCGAACGGGGGACTCTGATTGCTGATAATCTCACCGTCTCTTAGAGGAATGAAAAGAGACATCATGCTTTGAGTTAGTAAAGCCAAAACACTGGTGTTGAGACATCTTGGAAACTTGCAAATACCCGGAAAAGCTGCATTGAGCTGTCAAACAGCACAATCATAGGAGGAAAACAACTATAGTTGTAGAGGCACCACCTATGCAGTAGATGGTGTCACCTGCTGAAGAAGACTGTGAGCTTGAGGAGAAAATTTGCGTTTTCAGCCAAAAAGCTGACGATTGATGGAGAAAACTTGTTGCCTATAGTCAAAAGACTGTTGCTTGGGCTGAAAACCTGTCACCTGCAGTAGAAGACTGTTGCCGGGGTCGAAAAACCAGTCACCTACTGTAGAGGAGAATGCCTCAGCAGCAAACACAAGGTTAGCTGCCTGTATTTTGGGGTTGGGTGGTCTCCTTGTTAGATAGACTGCATTGTGTCCATTCCGAGGCGATGATACCATGTGAAAGTGTGCAACAGAAGAAGGAACACAAACACAAAGAGAAGAAGACAAGAAGAAGATGAAGGAAGAAAGAAATCTTCACTGATTGAAATAAATGTTGATTACAAACGAAAGGATTGATCAGTCCCTGTGTAACTGGCCTGTTCACTGGGAAGGGCGGTAGTGTACAACCAAAATATATAAATGCTTTCACCCAATTCACAGTTGCCCACTTTACCTGAACTTAAAGACACAGAATCAAGAAGAAAAACAGGAAGCTAGAATGCTCTTGTTGCCACACAGACACCCTGTTGGCCCCTAAGTCAGGTGCCCCTTGTGGTATTTCTTTATTTTTAAAAAGAGAGAAAGTACAATGGGCTGTCTTTCACCTATTCTGGGTGAAATTCGATAGCATAACAGTACAATTACTAACCCAAATCAAGTTGACCAGGAGGGGAAACTCTGCCCAAGTCTGAAACTTCTGGTTGGAGTGCAGAATTGACCATTTCAGCTTGCTGTAATTACTGGTTCAGATCTGTTTTGAAACCTGTTTTCAGTTCATACTGTTCCCTGCACTGTTCAGCCCACAGTAATTCCTGGTTCAGACCTGTTCTGAAACCTGTTTTCAGCTTATATCGTTCCCTGCACTGTTCTGCATCATCTGCGCCAAGTGCCCCTTGATTCTGACATCAATTGGGCTCTGAAATAACCTCTGAACAGTCCAGAATCAGTACTGATGTGCTGTTTTAGACTCTTGCTTGGTGGGGTTACCACCCTCACCTGTTCCTGCTTGTGGGCAGCAAACAACTGCTCCCGTTCCTGAAGAAAGAAGGCTCTTGCCTCATGCAAAGACATCATATTCCACATAGCTGTACTTGAATCAGAAGAAAGGCCCTTGATTCTGCAGCATAACCATACTGTCAGGAAGAGAAAGAGAGAGAGTAGGAAGCAAGCTCAAGCCTCTGTGCATCATAGACAAGGTAGACCAGCTCTCAAGAGCTCTCCATCTGGAACAATCCATCTCCCTTTCACAAAATGAGTCCCCCATGCATTGAAACTCGTTTTTTGTGCTGCCCTCTCTCTCTTTTGGGAATTTATGCCCAAATTGTGACACATGGCATACATGTAACAATTTTTCTGTTTAGACCTTTCGGTCTAAAATTCTCCATCCTCGGTTCAAAATTTGACCTCGGCACAGACCAGAGGATTAATCCTCGTACAAAAACGAAGATAATAACGCGAACAGATTCTGAGGTCCAAAAATAGTAACTCCCTAAATTTTAGGAGTTGCTTCCATTGCATCCCCACTAGTCTTCTGACCATCTTTGCAGACTATGGCTACATCCAAATTTGTAATGTAGCTCAACTGAAAGTGAATTTCCACTGATGACCCCACATGGACTAATCTCTTGAAGATTTGTCCATCTTCACTTTGAACTAGTCTCTTCCAGGCTAGTTCTTCAACACACTTGTCCATATACACTTTCACAAGTCTCTTCCAGGCTTGTCAATCTACAGTTCCATCAGTCTCTTCCAGACTTACATTGGACCTTAACTGTCCAATCTTGACTCACTAGACATTCCTGTCCATTTCACAAACTGGCCATGCAACTCAGGCGTTTAGATTTCAAGAGGGATCCTTCCAAAAAGAAAAACCAAATAAAATATGTAATAAAGAAATCAACAAAAAGGTAATAGTTGTCACAGTCTTGTGACACCCTGCACGCTGTCGGAGGTGTCAATGAAGGCACCGAATCTGGCTAGAAATGATGATAGTAGCAACAACAACGGAGATGGAGGAGTATCTCCCAAGTTGGAGGAGCAGCTTGCAAAAGATGATCTGCCCTGGCCAAAGTGCCTGGTATAAATAGCAAAATGTGTGTCAAATTGGCTGACCAGCTGCCAGCTGTTCGACTACATTTAATGCAACGCAGCATATAAAAGTGACAGAAAATCAGCTGACATGGCAGGAAAATGGGAGGAGATAGGACAATGTCCGACAAGGTGGCACAGGCTGGGAAATGCAGAAAATGCTCAGGAAACTCCAAAAAATGCACACTAAAATGCCAAAGTTCCCATGTCTCTGTCAGATTGTGACAAGAGCTCATAGCCGGGAGATTATAGATTGACAACACTAAAAGTGGCACACTAACAAAAACTTCCCACGCAAAGTGGAGGGGGTTGTTTGTGGGCTAGCTGAGGGTGATTTCAGCATTCAGAGTCTGAGGAAGGAAGAGCTGTCGGATGAGCTTAGAGAGAGGCGATAAAGGATCGCGCAATGAGATAGGATAGGGGCAACATGTTTCCTTGTTTGCCTAAATGAAAGCTGGTGGTAGGAGAGGAGAGTTCGCTAGGTGGATTGGGGTTTTACATCTCTTTTGAAGCTATTGGCACCATCAGAATTGCCATTGGAGCTAGTGATCAAAAGGTACTCCTTTCAACTGATTTTCCCTATCTATATCTTCCTCTCATCCTTTGACAATCCCTCAAGCCATTCTTAGAAATTTCCAGTTTGGGATGGAGAGCAATTGCAGAAATTGTTACTGAAAACCCTAATTTAGAGCAAAAACTAAGGTTTCCATAGCTACCTTAGGATCTATGTCCAATAATTGAAGACCAACACTCATGTTGCAGCTCAAGGCAAAGAGATTTGCAGCTGAAAACAAAATGTGCCCAAGCATGTATGACAGCTAGTGTATTGAACATTGAAGGAGATCAGCTTTGTTACATTAATAAGGTAATTTATAGGAGACAGGCGCGAGGGATGACCGTCTGGGGGCCTTGGGCACCCGAACGGGGTCAAGGGGAGCCTAGAGAGTAAGAGAGTCCAAGAATAGTAGGACTTACTTGAAGCGGCCGGCTGGCAGAGGAAACTGTGAGAGAGGAGCCAACACTTGTCTAGGCGAGGGAGGAGAAATGGAATCACTCGTGCCATTGATTCACGAACAGATTGTCCGTCATCAGGAGTTGGACTGCTACTCATCTATTCGTCAGACTGGTCAACTACGTTATACTGGTATCAGAGCCGCCGGGTCCTCATGAAGAGCCGCCGGGTCCTCACGAAGAACCATCGGGTCCTGTCTTTTGGATCAGCCGTCCGATTCCGTTTTAATGGAGGCGAATGCTTTCGACTGTCCTCTCGCGAATGCTTTCTCCCATCCGGACGCAAATCCAAACTCGAGTAGACGGCGCCCACATGGACACAAATCAAGTTTGAGTACTTGACGGATTACGTCAGTACTGATTAGCCGACGCGTGACAGGATTGGCCCATACCTCATCATACGTGATTGATTTTGTGTAGCGGAATTGGACGGTAGTATCAAGCTAGTCGGGCGAAGTCCTGCTTGACATATAGCTGTGGGTACAGCTAGTTCACACGTGACCTGTTAGGGAGGGGGTGTGCTTAATCCCCTCCTTATTCTATGTTCCTGCTTGACAGGCTTCATTTCAACGCGACTGGCTCGGTTTGGGAGAAGTTGAACCATTCCTCACTCTTTGGGTTATTACTAAACTGTTAAAGCCATCAATAGCTGCCCTATCACTATTATCAGGGAAGTACTTTACTTTGTACGCAAATGTCTTATATTTGCTTTCCAATTCCAATATATTAATGGAGGGGAAAGGGAGAGAGGGAGTAATCGAGGGCTCTAGTTCTGGGGACCACCCTATGGTAGATCCCCATGAAACGGAGATACAAGAAGAACAATGGGAAGAATTTTTTGCCACACGAGAACAATTTGATGATCTAACCGCTCGTGTGCAAGCACAGGGGGTTCAAATGGAATTTCTAACTCAAACACTCACTGAAATAAAATCTCAATTAACCTTATTATTAGAAAGATATAAAAATAAGCTAGAAACCTCGGATATTCCATCTTCATCAAAAGATTTAGATGTGACTATGCGAGATCCTAGGGAACCCCACCAAAAGCTAAGGGATAATCCAGTGTTAAAAGATATAAAACCCCCTCAGTTTCATGGGGAGGAAAAAGATAGAAATAAAGAGACTATCTTTAATTTTCTCCAAAAATGGGAGGATTTGCACAAAGTTAAAAATACTCCACCACATCTCCAAGCGCTGGAGGCCAGTTTAACTTTGGGGCCAAAGGCATATAAATGGTGGCGAACTTTAAAGGAGGCAAATAAAATACCTGAAACTTGGGCTCAATTTGAATCAGTCTTTTTGAAAGAATTCATTTCTGAAAATGAAATTGAAAGAAATTGGGAAGATTGGGATTATGTCAGACAAAAGGGAAGACCCCTGCTCACATATCTGGAGGAATATCGTGAGATAATCCTCAAATTGGAAGGAATAGATGAATTTCAAAAGACAAGAGGATTCATTAGGGGACTAGATAAGGCCTGTAAAAAAGAAGTGAAAAGGAGTTCACCTAAGACGCTCGAAGAGGCTATTACATTTGCATTAATCAATGAAGATAGTATGCGTCCAGGTATACTCATGAGTCTCACTGATATGGAGCCCAAGACTAAGGAATTGGAAACCTTAAAATTTGTAGTCAAATTTAAAAGGAAAATGCCATTTCTTAAGGGCAAGAAACAACCCTTTGAAAAGAGACAATATGTAAGGCCGTAAGGCCAAAGTTAAGTCAAGATGACTTTGATAAGGCCAAAAAAGAAAGGTTGTGTTTCAATTGCCTATCCCCTAACCATGCTATCTGGAATTGTCCTCAAAGTTAAAAGGGGGAAGATAAAGGAAAGGATAAGGACAAGGGCAAGGGAAAAGAAAAACAAATCCATGTAGTGTAGACCTTGGAATTAAAGGGGCATGAAAGGTATAAATCTTTAGAGGTCTTGCACAAGGATGTACAACACAGGTGTTGTATGTCAACTTCTATGTGGCAGCCTACTTTTGGGCCACATGATTTAGTTAGAGTGCATGGATTGATAGCTGGAAAGAGGGTTTAGAGTCATGATTGATGACTCTGCTACCCACAATTTCATAAATTATGCACTTGTCAAAAATTGAAACTTCCCTAACAAAAGAGTGGGCATCAATATGTTGTTCGTATGATGCAAGGTCAGGATAATAAAATATGGGATACAATGGTATCCAATTTGGAAATTGAGATCCAAGGATATAAAGATAAACTTGATTTTCAAATTATGAATATGGAAAGAGCCGATATTGCTTTAGGGAGGGAGTGGCTATAGGGATTGGAACCATTCTTAAAACGTAGTTATCATCATAATACACTGGAATTTGAAAGGGATTGTAAGACTTTTGTGATTCAAGGTGAACATGAAGTATCTGATAATCCTTTGTTGTGTTCGACTGAAGTTCAGAAGCTGATAAAGAAGGAAGCTTGTGAGGTATATATGTTATGGTCTCTTCCTGTGCAAAACACTTTTACTTTTTGTAATATAAAGCAACAATTTTCTTATGTTTGTGAGTTGAATGTAAGTAATGAATTAAGTGGTTTGTTAGATCAATTTAAAGATGTGTTTCCTTCTGATTTACCAAGTGGCCTTCCACCAAATAGGGGTGATATAAATCACCCAATTGATATAGATAGGGATACACACCCTATTTCTAAACCACCTGATAAGTTAGGTGAAACACAGTACCAAGAAGTTGAAAGACAAATTAAGGATTACCTTGATAAAGGGTTTATTCAACCCAACAATTCACCTTGGGCTTCGCCAATTTTATTAGTAAAGAAAAAAGATGGTTCTATGCGACTTTGTGTTGATTATAGAGCACGTAATAAGATAACAATGAAAAATAAATTTCCTATGTCCAGAATGGAAGATCTTTTTGATCAATTACAAGGGGCAAAATTCTTCACAAAGATAGACTTAGGATTAGGCTATCACCAAGTAAGAATTAAGGCACAGGATGTTCCTAAGACAGCATTTTGTACTAGATATGGGCATTATGATTTTTTGGTGATGCCTTTTGGCCTCACTAATGCACCAACTACCTTTATGAAGTTGATGAATAGTCTGTTACGACCCTATCTAGGATACTTTGTAGTAGTCTTCTTGGATGATATCTTGATCTTAAGTAGATCAAAAGAAGAACATTTGGAACACTTACGATTAGTATTCCAATTGTTAAGAATACATTCCCTTTATGCGAAGAAAACTAAATGTGAATTCTTCGCACAAGAGGTCAAATATTTGGGGCATATCATCTCAAAAGAGGGAATCAAGATGGATCCAGAAAAAGTAAGGGCAATTATTGAATGGCCATCTCCAAGGAACCTGGAAGAGCTACAGATCTTCCTAGGATTATTTGGATTTTATCGTAGATTCATTCGAGATTATGCCAAAATAGCTATTCCAATGACAGACCAACTTAAAGGGAAAGGGAAGAGCTTTAATTGGGGAACAGACGAAAATAAAAGTTTTCAAAAACTTAAGGTAGCTATTGCTATAGCTCCAGTATTATTAATTGTGGATTCCAATAAACCATTTGTGGTTGAAGCCGATGCCAGTGATAAGGTGATAGGCGTGGTCTTATTACAAGAAGGTCGACCGGTTGCTTTTGAAAGTAAGAAATTAGACCATGCAAAATGGAATTATTTTGTTTATGAGAGGGAGCTGTATGCAATAGTACATGCAATGAAGAAATGGAGGCACTATTTGTATGGTGTCAAACTTTTGATATTGTCGGATCATGAAAGCATTAAGTGGCTTAATGACCAACCGGATCTACAAGAACGTAAAGCCAGATGGGCTCAACTCCTCCAAGAGTTCTACTATGAGATAAGGTATAGAAAAGGGAAGTATAATATAGTGGTTGATGCACTCAGTAGAATGGCCATCATAAATGAATTGAGTTTTACTCAGTTCACTTCCGATTTGCTTGAATCCTTAAAAGGGAAATGCCAGGTTGATCCAGCATATTCCAATATATGGGAAGCAATAGGGATCCAAATGGAAGGGCCTCCACTGAGGAAGGAATATTTGAGGATGTTCAACAAGGAAATGGAGCATCAGGGGTTGGTCAAATGGGATTCAAGTTTACCATTGATAATGGTTATTTACTCTACAAGGGTAGGGTATGTGTCCCGAAAGATGAAGGAATAAGGCGCCAGATACTCTTTGAGTGTCATGATACCTCTAGTACGGGACATCCAGGAGTTAATAAGACTTATAGTCTTATTAAAAGGTAGTTCTATTGGCTTGGAATGAATAAGGACGCCCTTGACTATGTGGTTAAATGTAATAAATGCCAGGTTAATAAAGTTGAAAGATTGAAAATGGGAGGACTTCTCCACCCATTAGAGATTACTTCGGAAAAATGGGAGAGTATCTCCATGGACTTTATTGTTGCGTTACCTAGAACACAAAGGGGGCACGACTCTGTGTGGGCGATTGTGGATAGGTTAACCGAAATGGCTAGGTTTATTCCAACTTCAACTGATGTTAAAACACAAGAATTGGCTAGATTGTTCGTAGAGAACATATACCGATTGTATGGCCTTCCGGCAAATATAGTTTCTGATCGAGATAGAAAATTTGATAGTCAATTTTGGCGTGCTGTATTTAGGAAGTTGGATACTAAACTTAGCATGAGTACAACGGATCACCCGCAAACTGATGGGCAAACTGAAAGGGTTAACCAAATCCTTGAAGATATGCTCAGGGCATATGTAAGTAAAAGGCAAACTAATTGGGAACAGTATCTAGCGATAGCAGAGTTTGCATATAATAGTGCCATGCACTCTTCCACTGGATATAGTCCATTTATGTTAATGTATGGGTTTCAGCCTAGAGCTCCTCATGCGGTAGGACTGCATAAGGAAAAGGTTCAGGCAGCCAAGGATTTTTCGGAGGATATGAATAGTATGTTAAAATTTGCTCAAGAAAATATTAAGAAAGCTCAAAATCGAGCTAGAGCTTATGCAGATCCTCACCGAAGAGACATCTCCTTTAAAGAAGGAGAATTGGTCTATCTTAAGGTGCCTGAACAAACTAAAACCATGAAAACGGGATGATGTCCAAAGCTTTCACCCAGGTATTGTGGTCCTTTCATAATACTTAAAAGAGTGGGAGAACAGGCTTACAAGCTCCAACTACCTACTGGTAGTAAAACACATCCGGTTTTCCATGTAAGTAAGCTAAGGAGGAAGCTGGGTGATTTGGATAGTTTGATCTTAAATGATAACATTGAGGAGCTATTAGATGACCAATCTAATCCACATGAACTAGAAATAATATTAAATGTTCGTAATAGACGAACAAGAAATACTATTTATCAAGAATGTTTGATCAAATGGAAAGATTGTTTAGAAGAAAGCTCAACATGGAAGTGAGTAAGTACCCTAAGGAAAAGGTTTCCCAATTTACAGTTGGACCTTCCAAGTATCGTTTTCGAGGACGAAACCGATTCTTAAGGGGAAGGAAATGTTACATTAATAAGGTAATTTATGGGAGACAGGCGCGAGGGATGACCGTCCGGGGGCCTTGGGCACCCGAATGGGGTCAAGGGGAGCCTAGAGAGTAAGAGAGTCCAAGAATAGTAGGACTCACCTGAAGCGGATGGCTGGCAGAGGAAACGGGGAGAGAGGAGCCAGCACTTATCTAGGCGAGGGTGGGAGGAGAAATGGAATCACTCGTGCCATTGATTCATGAATAGATTGTCCGTTATCAGGAGTTGGACTGCTTCTTGTCTATTCGTCGGACTGGTCAACTACGTCATAAGCTTATATCTCATTATATTCCAACCTTGAGCAATACAAAATAAAGGAATACCATTTGATGCTATATCAATGTACCATGAAGAATGGACTCTAGAGGTATATATTTCGTTATATGGTGCTATCCGTCCTCTCATATGTACTATTTGTCAATGCCTAACATTGGTGACTGCCCCTTTAAACATATTACATAAATGCTGATGCTTCTTTATGATAAGTAACTCTGCTAGGTAGCATACGTTTTGCACTTATGATTTAAATCCTGACAATTATACTCTTTTGTACAATAGTGATTAGTTGACAACGGATGTTTCATAAATAGAAATAACATGAAGGATATATTCGATGATTTGCCTGATAATCGGGGTGTGTTTCTTGGAATTCTTGGAAAGAGATTCTGGGACTGGTTTTGTGTGCATTGTGATATCTATTGAACGCTATTTGCATAGGTAGTAACATAATCACTTAGAAAGTTTTAAACTTCTAGAGATGGTCTCATATTTGTCAACTTAAAATCCTGGTTTTGTATATAATTGAAAGCTGAAAATGGTTGAGAATCAGTGTCTTGCTGTATAATATGATGCAACTCCAAAACTTTTGGTGCTAAAACGTATTGTCCCTGATGCAGGGTAATTCAGGTGGACCGCTTCTCAATCTTGATGGTGAGGTTATTGGTATCAACACAATGAAAGCCTTTGCTGCAGATGGAGTGAGTTTTGCAATACCGATAGACACCGCTATAAGGGTTATGGAGCAGCTTGAAAGACATGGGTCATTTCTCCTATTCACCTATTTCCTGTTGGAGAATGCATATGAACTCCTAGAGATGATGGTTGTTTATTTAAATCCTTAAATGTGTTTGTTTGTCTGCATTAGTAGATCACTTCTTACTCTTTTATGACTATTGTACAGCTCAGGTAAGATAGGCTGAAGGTTGATCTGAGTTACACCTTGTGAACCTGCAGGAGGGTTGTACGACCATGGTTAGGGATCAAAATGTTTGATCTCAATGAGCAAGTACTTTCTCAGCTGAAAGAAGAAGACCCAAAGTTTCCTGATGTGACAGAAGGTGTTCTTGTCCCACAGGTACTACTCTGATATGAGGAGATGAAGTCTTTTTAAAAAAAGACCTGTATGAGTGATTTAGCAATAAGGAAGGTGGTATCGATCTCTCAGCCAAATGTTGGACTTAGAAGCTTCTCACTTCAAAAGCTAGTAAATCTATTGCCAGATTGTGGTGTGGTTACTACAACAAGGCCCAAACAAGGATATAGAGAAAATGCAATTTTATGGTTTGCTTTTGTCATGAATACTTGCGCATGAGGCTGTGAGTCCTGTTTGATAAACCTTGTATACTGGCACTTCAAACCATGAATATAACCATGTACATTGTCTATCTAGATAGTGCAGATGGGAATGGCTTCAAGAAGTCTGCATCTTGAGATCCTTGTGTACTGTGATGCTTGTGGGGATTTCCACAAAGTATCATAAGTCCTATACTATGTACGGATAGTCTTTTTTTTGTGTGTGTGTGTGTGGGGCGCCCTCCTGTCCTGTTCAAAGCCTCATGCTCCCTTGGCACAGGTGTCTTATGAGCTGCTCTGTTGATAGCTCCCTTCCATCTATGGCGGGCCTGAATATGGACTGTATTGATCAGACTGTTGCAGCCTTGGGTCTGGACATGGATGTGGAAGAAGACATGGTGCCCTGCAACGACGAGATGGCCCTGCTCCCCCCTGATGTTCAGCCATCTGTGAAACGCAGCAAGCATCTCCATGATGAATTCAATGCTGCTTCTGAGGCCCCTAACCTGGGCGATTCTCTGCCTCACTCATATGCTCAAGTGGCCTCTACTTTGCAAGATTTGCAAGAACCAAATTGGGAACAGTTGCTTGAGTTTGCAAATACTTTCTTGGAGGAATATGCCAAGCATAACCACCGAGCTATTCTTGTTTGCGCAGAGGAGGAGATTTTTGGATACACAAGTGCATACCCAGGAGGTTCTTTACTCCTTATTTGCTTTATACGAGCGAACCATTATTTTCTTCTTCACTGGCTGGATTCCTGTGGTTGCTAGGATCCATCAGTGGCTGACATCTATCCTTCATATTGGTTGTGTGGAGGAGATCTTTGTTGGTCCGTGTGGATTCTATGAGGTTGTGCACGTTTCTACTTTGGCACAGGATCTCCTTCTCAATAAGCAACCCCTTTTCTTTGATAAATAGTTGGTGTTATTGTCTCATGGCATCCAATGGCAGATTTCCAATGTTTACTCAAGCAAGACTGTCCAATATGGGTGGAAGTGAAGAATTGCCTGGCTATTTATTGGGTCATTCTCAAGGATTCAATGGCTGCCATAGGCATTGTGTTGGTACTCCCAAGTGTGAAGGTAGCTAGTAGAAACAGATTGTGCAGGCTGTGGGATACCACCAGAAAGAGACCCAATTGCTTGCACCTCAACTGTAGCACCGTGTAGCCTCTTTGGTTCTGGCTCAAGTGGGATACTTTTGCTTGTGGTCAATTGGGCCATTTCATGGTTGAATTCCCAGACCGAAAGAGCACCCTAGTGGATCAGCCCATGGATAAGGACCAAAACATGGCTTCAATTTCTGCCCAACAATGGACTATTCAGCCCAGTCAGTCTAAAGGCAAGCAACCAACTTCTCCTTTAGACCTGGAAACACAGGGATGGGGCGGAAGCCCAACACAATAAGGGAAAAGCAAAGGAGACTTTTGTGTCCACAGTATCTATTCATCCTTCTTTGAGTTCATAGAACCTTCTCTGCAGTTATTTGCGTCGCAGAGATAAATCCTCCAATGTGCCTATTACTCCAGTTCTCACTCTTGCAAAGGGTCCACTACCCCTTGAACAACAACTAGAATAGCAGTAATTGAGCCAATCATTGTTGTGTGCTTATGGATCTCCAGCTTAGCTGGCCTTTGATGCTACTGGTAGATTCATCAGTCCATGGGATTGCAAGTATCCAGGCTCTTACCTCCCACCCTATAGATGATGTATGTCATGCAACATGGGTAGTCTTTTCATTTTATACTTGTATGGATTGATTGAAGGTACTTCCTCATTGTAATATACTTATTTGATGTTCACTTTGCTAGAAATTGAACCATCACAAGCTCCCGTGTGCCTCTTGCACTCATCCTTTTGTATCGGTCGAGATTGTTGTGTCCATTCTATGCACGATGGCCTAGAGCTGCCCTGTATCTTGTACCCTTGTAATCTTGTTTTTTTTGTACTTAATACAATTACCTATTATGAGAGAGAGAGAGAGAGAGAGAGAGAGAGAGAGAGAGAGACCGTCAGTCCCCTGTCTGTTCTGGCCTTCAAATCCCCTGTAGTAAGAGTGAACGGCACACAGTCATGCAGGTTTCTGACACAGCAGAAAGAATTCTGTGATACAGCAGAGGGACGGCCTCAGCAGTGTGAGAAACAAGCATACAGAGGTGCAGATTTCTAACACAGCAGACAGAGATATGTGATACAGCACACACACACACACACACACACACACACACACACACACACACACAGAGGCCTGTGCTGTTTCTGTCTTCCATGAGCTCCTGGCTCAGCATCCGACCTGCACAAGTGGTGATACAATATGGCTGGTCTGGATATGGCCTTTATCGACCAAACGGTGGCAGCCCTTGGTTCGGATTCTGATACAGAGGAACCAGGGGATATGGTTCCTTGTACGGAGGAGATGCCCCCTGGTCCTGACTTCCAGCCTGCGGGCAAACACACCAAGCATACTTCGGAAGAGACAATGGATCATCAGGAACGTTCTTATGCGCAGGTTGCTTTAGATTTTGTGGATTCTCGGGATGTTGATTGGGAGCATTTGTTGGAGTTTGCCAACACTTTGCTTGGCGATTATGTTCAACATAATCATGAAGCGTTTTCTGACTCTGGAATTGAAGATGTTCTGGAAGCCACTGTGGACCCGAAAAATGTCTTGCGCTCATACTCAGTGTTTTATAAATGTGCTGTTATACTCTTCTTCACTGGTAGGATTCCAGCGCTTTCCTATATTCGCCAGTGGCTGCAAAGTCTACTACAAGGGGAGTGTGTTGAAGAGATTTTTGTTGGGCCCTGAGGCTTTTATGAGGTGCTGTTGAAATCCGAGAAGCATCGTGCCGATCTGCTGACTAAATTGCCATTGTTCTTTGATCGCCGTTTGGTCCATGTTGTGCCATGGCGCCCAATGGCAAATTTTCAGCGCTTGCTTCAACATGAATACCCGGTGTGGGTTGAGGTGGAAAACTGTCCGGCTGTCTATTGGCCACTGTTAAAGGATGCCATGGCCGTTGTGGGCATTGTTTTGGTTCCCCCAAGCCTAAGGGCCACGAATCGTAACCGTTTATGTATGTTATGGGACACTGCTCGGAAAAGGCCTGCTTGGTTACGTCTTAACTGCTCTGGTATGCATCCTTTGCACTTTCGTCTGAAATGGGGTAACTTTGTAGGCCGTTGTTTTTCGTGTGGAAAATTGGGGCATTTTATGGCCGAATGTCCAGCAAAGCAACCGACTTCAGATTCTGAGCATGTTTTGCCTCCTAGGGAAGATATGGTGCTTGATGCTCCGTCGCAGGATGCGACCCAACCACCTGAAGTTTTGGATAAAGGCAAACAACATGTTTCGGGCTTGGATTCCCATGACAATGATTGGGTAGATGTACGTGTCAAAAAAGGTAAAAGGTTTGATGCTGGCATGGCGGATACTGTGCCTAATGCTTCACAAGATTCCTTGCGTACTTATACGCGCAAGAAAGACATGTCGTCAGAGCACCCTTCTCATGCTATGGTTTCTTTTGTTCCTCGCAATCAGTCCACTAGGAAAGTATATACGGATGGTCCGAAGGGCCCACCTGCTAAGTTGGCTTTTGATGCTAGAGATAATGTGATTACCCCATGGGATCAGCGTTATCCCCGTTCCATCCCCAAGTCAGTGGATACACTGTCTACCTCTAAATCTGCCCGTCGGAACTCTTTTGCCGTGTTGGCTGATTGTTTGGATGAGGAAGTCCTTGACATTCTAGCAGAAAAGGTTAAATCGAGGCAAGCGTTGCCTCGTTCCTGATCTTCTTTTTGAATATACATGAAGATAGCCACGTGGAATGTGAGAGGCATTTGTTCTCGCAATAAGCAGCATGCCATGTGGAGTTTATTCTATGAGAATCAGTGGGATGTCTTGTGTGCTGTTGAGCACAAGAGTCACGACGAAGCAAGAAAAGTTGTGGATTGCCATGGCTTTCGCTTATTTTATGCAGGGACACATGCCATGCATTATTCTGGTGTGCTTATGATTGTACATGAGAAATATCAACCTGTTTTTATAAAAAATGATGTATATGGTCGTTTTGTGGTGATTGAAGTTTTATTTGAAGGAGAGATCTTATGGTTACTTGGGCTCTATGCTCCAAATGACCCTTTATCTCGTCGGGATCTTTGGAATACTTTGCAGACCTCCTTGTCACTTGGCAGACCAGGTTTTTTGATGGGGGATTTTAATATGTGTGTTGATCCTTCGCAGTCCACATCAGAGCATTCGGTGATGGATACTTCGGAAAGCCGTGTGTGGAATGCGTTGTTGGGTATTTGACTCACGCCTCACTTACGCCTACGCTCATATGGGAGTGTCGGTGATCAGTAGGACACTGGGGCACTTTTTACTCTCGGTAGGAGAGGTTTTTTCCCCCAGACTTATAGTCTTATTGTCGTATGTGCTTATGTGCTTATGTTACACACTTATGGGCACTTAGTGTGTGTCGGGTGTGAACACCCCCTACAACCCTAAGGTTTAAGGGTTGTACTTTGTACTTTCTAGTTACACTCTTTCAGTCTATTGGATTGGGTGTCGTGCTTCACTCTGTCTCTCTCACTCTCACACTGTCTATTGTACTCTCAGCTGCATTTCGATCCTATCACCATCTTTACATTTGGTATCAGAGCAATCTTCTGTCTGCTGTCTGCAGCCCCCGCCAGCTCTTCCCAGTCGCCACCAGTCTGCAGAGTTCAGCAGCTCGACCTGCAGCTCGTCTGCCCGCCAGCACCGCCTGATTCTGCTCGTCAGCTCCGTCAGTTCCACTTGCCTATCTGTGGCCAAAGTGCCCCTGCGCCTGTTCGTCCGCCAGCGCGCAGATCCAGACGCCGCCTCCTGCCTCCAGCACGTTTACCTGCAAACGTTTGTCTCTAGCGCCGCCTGCCTGTGGCACGCCTGCCTCCAGCACGTCCGCCAGCTGCAGGCGCAGTCGCCACCAGACCTGGGCGACGCCTCACAACTGCTGCGCCGTCCTGTTCGTCAGCTCCAAACGGCTGCTTGACTGCCGCGTCTTTCAGTTTTCTTCTACAAGCCATTTTCCTTTTGGTGTTCATCTTCGCATTCACAAGATCCACCATCAATATTCCACTTTTGAACATTTTCGTTTAGTTCACAAAATCTTCCCACTTCATACACTCCACATCCATCCACACCACAATTTCAAATCCCACCCATCAGACTCTTTCATTCTGGTATACCTTCACTCATTCCTCCATCTATTGCACCACTGTCGTTCCACCGTCAGCCCAGTCCACGTCAGCCACGCTACCCGCCCGACTGCTCCAAAGGCTAGCGACTAGACTATCGTCCGCCCTGACCACGTCATGTATTTTTTTAAAAAAAAGTCACTTTATTCCAGAAAAAATTTCTGGCAAAGGAGGTTCATACGCTGCAGGCACCGCAAACAGGATACAAGTGTGGGCTAAATTTGATGCAAATTTCTGGACTTGTTCATCAGAAATTTTGGGGCTTTTATGTATTTTGAGGACAGTCGCATATGAACTGCTGTTACAGTCACAGAAAGACTGTTTTGAACAATTTTTTGGCAAAAAATTTTGGGGATTTTGATATTACAGTGTTGCTGAGCACTGTTTGCACCTTGGGAAGCATGCATTAAAAGACAGTTTTTGAGAGTACGCCCTTGCACATTAATTGCAGAAGTGTGCTTGCTGCAATTTCTGGAAATTTGCAGATTTCCAGTCCTTACTGCTTTGACATTGCTCATTTGTCTTTGGAAATTTGTCATCATGGCAAATCAGGGAGGTGATGTATTTACGTACGTATCCAAGGAAGACAGATTGGACGGAAACAATTACTCGCTATGGTCATTCATGATGAAGAATGTATTAGTAGCCAAAAATTTATGGGATTATGTCAGTGGAGAGGAAACTCGACTGGGAGTTGTAGCTCCCGTTACTCCTCCTCCTCAAGGAGCATGTGGACAACGGGGACCTCAGCCCGCTCCACCTCAGCCACTTCCTCCAAGAACTGCAGCTCAAAAAGCTTGGGATACACGTGATGCATAGGCCTTGTCTCGCTGATTGCTTTGGCAGTTTAGCGGTCCATCATCCCTCACATTCGTTCAGCATCTTCTTCACGAGATGCATGGTTGACATTGGAGCATATGTTTGCAGGAAAGAATGAAACTCGGATCTCTTTCTTGAAGAAAGAGTTAGAGACTTTGAAGATGAATGAGGGTGATTCTATGCAGGATCACTTGAATAAGATTCAGGACTTGAGGGAGCAGCTCATGAATGTAGATGAGTTCTTTTCAGATGCACAGCTGATATCCACCACATTGAATTCCTTACCTCCTTCATACTTGTCTTTTCATACTGCATTGAAACTCACCATGAGGATTGCCGAGCACTCACTCACTTTTATTCAGCTGGTTAGTTTGCTTCTAGAGGAGGAGCAAACAAGGAAAAATAGTGGTGTGGATGCTATAGTCTCTGAGTAGGCTTTTGTGGCAAGACAGAAAGGCAAAAACAGCAAGGTGAAAAATGCTCCACAGAGTTTTGGCACTTTGGGCACATCGCATAATCAGACACAAGGGGGGACGCAAGCTAAAAAAGGAAAATGTCATTATTGTAAGAAGCCAGGCCACTATATCACTGAGTGCAGGAAGCGCATTGCCAAAGAGAAGGAGTCAGGAATGTCTGTTTCTACTACTCCTTCCACTGCTAGTGAGTCCGCGTCCTTTGTTGTGGACAGGGACTATTGTTTTTACACTTGTAGTTATGACATCTCTTGGGCCGATAGAGCACTTAGCTCTACAGAGGATGTTGACACTTGGTTCTTTGACAGTGGTGCTTCTAGACATATTATATATCGCAGAGATCTGTTTGCTTCAGTTAGTGCACCTCCCGTTGGGAAATCTGTACAGTGTGCCAATAATGCATCATACCCTGTTCGTGGTATTGGGGAGATTCAACTCACAGCCATTGATGGCTCTATTCTCCGCCTGCAGGATGCTTTGTTTGTGCCTGGAATCAAGAAGAATTTGCTTTCTATTTCTTCTTTGGCACGTTGTGGGTTGCAGGTCACATTTGATGATGACCGTTGCATGATTAGAGATAAAGAACACATGACTTTGGTCTTGACAGGATCTTTGTGTCATGGTTTATATGAGTTGGATGCTCTTTCAATAGATCACACGGCATACTTGACATCCACTCTTACTCCTGCTATGATACAGGCGGAGTTATGGCATGCTCGTTTAGGGCATGTAAACTTTGGCAGCTTGATGCTTTTGCAGCGTACTCAGATGGTGGATGGCTTACCTCTCTTGGAGAGACCTCCTGAGCACTTATGCGAGGGATGCATTTTGGGAAAAATGCATCGTTTTTCATTTCCCCGTGATGTTGCTTTTAGAGCAACAACCAGATTGCAGTTGGTGCATTTAGATGTTTGTGGGCCTATGCAAACAATGTCATTGGGCGGTTGTTATTATTTTGTGACATTCATTGATGACTTTACACGTTTTTGCTAGGTCTACTGTTTGAAAAAGATGTCAGAAGTGTATGATGCATTTTTGGCTTTCAGTGCACTTGTTGAAAATCAATCTGGATGCAAAATTAAGACTCTCCGTTCGGACCGAGGGGGGGAATACATGTTCTCTATGCTGAATTCTTTTTTGAAGCAGAAAGGCATAGTCCATGAGTACACTACTGCCTATACTCCACAGCAGAATGGGGTAGCAGAGAGGAAGAATTGGTCACTCATGGAGATGGCCAGATGTATGCTGAAGGCAAAGAGCTTGCCTCATAGTTTTTGGATGGAAGCAGTCATGTGTGCTTGCCATATTTTGAACAGATGCCCTACCAAAGCCTTGAAGACCATCACACCTTTTGAGGCTTGGAACAGCCGTAAACCTTCTGTTGGTCACTTTCGTACCTTTGGGTGTCTTGCCTATGCCCATATTCTACAGGTACTTAGAAAAAAGTTGGACAACAAGGCTGTTAAGTGCATTTTTATGGGATATAGCAATGAGAGCAAAGGCTACAGACTCTATGATCCCGTTACAAAGAAGGTTTTTGTCAGCAGGGATGTTGTTTTTGATGAAAAATCAGAATTATCCTTGGCTGGTTTAGACACATATCAGGCTGCCCATGATGTTTTTGAAGGGCTACTGCCTATTACTTTTGGTGATTCAGCTGGAGCTTCAGAAAATGAACCTAATGTTCAGCCAGCTGCTCCTATGGAAAGTGCAGAAATTCAGCCATTGGCTAATCGGAATATTCAGCATAATGCTGAAACTGAAATTCAGCAAGAGCTTGCACACAGTCAGGAAGCTAGACAGTTACCTAGATGGTATTTGCAGACTATGCAAGATAGTCCTTTGGATGCACCCATGGCTGGTCGTACTAGAAGGCAAACTCGTTTGCATGATTCAGCACATACCATGGAGTTTGTTATGGCAACAAGTACTTTTGATGATGAAGAGCCTGAATGTTTTGAGGATGCACAACACAGTGTGCATTGGATGGCAGCAATGCAAGCTGAATTAGATTCTATTACGAAGAATCAAACTTGGGATTTGGTGTCCTTGCCATTTGGGA
Source organism: Lygodium microphyllum (assembly GCF_053477565.2). Classification (NCBI taxonomy): domain Eukaryota; kingdom Viridiplantae; phylum Streptophyta; class Polypodiopsida; order Schizaeales; family Lygodiaceae; genus Lygodium; species Lygodium microphyllum. Next base: position 21,806,980 of record NC_141149.1, on the reverse strand, counting down.
AGAAAGCCATTGGAACGAAATGGGTCTACAAATTGAAAAGGAAAGCAGATGGATCCATTGATAAATACAAGGCACGGCTTGTAGCTAAAGGCTACGCACAGAAAAAGGGCATTGACTATGAGGAGACATTTGCTCCTACTTCCCGTATGACGAACATCAGGTCTATGATTGCTTTGGCTGCACATTATGGTTGGACAGTGCATCAGCTAGATATCAAGACTGCATTTTTACATGGGGAACTTCAGGAGGAAGTTTATGTACAGCAGCCCATTGGTTTTGCAGTTGAAGGCTCAGAACATTTGGTATGCAAGCTCAAAAAGGCACTATATGGTTTGAAACAAGCTCCTAGAGCTTGGTATGCAAAAATAGATGCTTTTTTGCTTGGTCAAGGGTTTCTAAACAGCTCATCTGAGTCTACCCTTTACGTACGTAAAGAAGGGGGATCTATGCTGATCATATGTCTTTATGTTGATGACCTTTTGCTCACTGGAACACATGCTGATCAGATTTCAGCATTCAAACAAAATTTGTAGTAAACTTTTGACATGTCGGACTTGGGAGTTTTGCATTACTACTTGGGCATCCAGTTCATACATGATGCTCGAGGTATTGGGCTATCACAGTCAAGGTATATTGGGCAGCTTCTTGAGAAGTTTGGCTTACAGGATTGCAAGCCAGTTTGTACCCCCATGGAACCTGGACTGAAACTGTCATTACATGATGACAGTGATTTGTTTGATATACATACATATGCTCCTGCAGTTGGATGTCTTATCTACCTATGCAACACTAGGCCGGACATACAGTTTGCAGTTTCAGCTTTGAGCAGGTATATGCATCAGCCACGTATGTCACATTGGCAAGTTGTCAAGCATGTTTTTCGTTACTTGCAAGGTACTCGATCTCTTGGGTTGCTTTATGCCAAGGGGGGACCACTGCAGTTACATGCTTACAGTGATTCTGATTGGGCTGGTGATTATGATACACGTCACTCCACTAGTGGCAATTGTTTCTTTCTCGGCTCTTCTTGCATTTCTTGGCTTAGCAAGAAACAATCCACTGTTGCCACATCGTCATGTGAAGCTGAATACAAGGCAGCTTTCACTACCACAGTTGAATGCGTATGGCTTAGACGCTTGCTAGTTGATCTGGATGTATCTATTACGGAGCCTACTCCTTTGTTCACTGACAGTCAGAGTGCCATTGCAGTGGCACGGAACCCAGTGTTTCATGCCCACACGAAACACATTGAGATCCATTATCACTTTGTCAGAGAGAGGCTACAAGCAGGTGATATCAGCCTTGTCTATTGTCCTAACACCAGTAATGTGGCAGACATCTTCACCAAAGCTCTTCCTCGTGACAAATTTGAAGCATTTCGCGATGCTTTAAATTTGATATCCTTTGGTAGCGGATGATCCTTGCACTCTTGATCACTCTTCACTCCAGGGGGGTTTGTTGGGTATTTGACTCATGCCTCACTTACGCCTACACTCATATGGGAGTGTCGGTGATCAGTAGGACACTGGGACACTTTTTACTCTCAGTAGGAGAGGTTTTTTCCCCCAAACTTATAGTCTTATTGTCGTATGTGCTTATGTGCTTATGTGCTTATGTTACACACTTATGGGCACTTAGTGTGTGTCGGGTGTGAACACCCCCTACAACCCTAAGGTTTAAGGGTTGTACTTTGTACTTTCTAGTTACACTCTTTCAGTCTATTGGATTGGGTGTCGTGCTTCACTCTGTCTCTCTCACTCTCACACTGTCTACTGTACTCTCAGCTACATTTCGATCCTATCACCATCTTTACATGCGTTTGCTCTTGCCGTACTTAAGCAAGATCTTTGGTCATGGCTACACCCTTCTTGTACAGGGATTACTTTTCATTCTCCGCAGTATACATCTACATGGTCGCAGTTGGACCGCATGTACATCATACAGGATGATGCTTTTCTTCCTGAGATGCTAGAAATGAAAGTGTTGCAGCAATACGCCTTGTTAGACCATTTTCCTCTACAGCTTGAGATGCTTGCACAACCCATTGCACCTTTTAAGCAATTTCTGGATAGACTCCCTTTGCGTTTCAACTTGTCTTATTTGAAGCATTCAATCTTTCAGGATTATATGGAGCAATTGATTGATAGATTTTTATTGGACTTCCCTTCTGAGGGCAATGCTTCTTTTGAACGATTGCTCTCTAATGTGCAGCGGGTTGTACGACAGTATGGGATCCATCATGCCTCTCTTTGTCGGCGGCGTCGACACGCAGCGGAGGAATTACTGGTTTTGGTTCGTTCTCTACTAGTGGAGACTCTAGATGATGTATTTCTACTGCCATTGGCTATGCGTTTGGCTGATCTTCGTAAAGAGTTTCAGTTGAAATCTTATCAACAGGCCAAATTGCAAAATTTGACGGAGAATTTGCAAGATAGTGCTTGTCAGACTCATAAGTTCTTTTGTGCTCTTCATGCATCTCCCGCTCGAGAGAATATGACTAGACTCCAGGATGTAGAAGGTCAAATGGTCACTGATCCTCAGACTATTGTGAATATGTGTAGGAATTATTTTCTAGACCTTCTTGGTTCTACTCCTTCACCTTCTGACCAAACTACTCATGCTCGCTTAGTTTTCTATGATTTGATCCGTAATCAGATTCCTCATGACATGCAAACTTTTTGGAGACAGATATTTGTGAGGAGGAGGTTATGGATGTTTTGTTACACTTGCCCAAGGATAAAAGTCCCGGTTGGGATGGTCTCACCAATGAATTCTTTGAGGTTTTTGCTACCAGTCTGGTGAAACCATTGACGGCTACGTTTCAGCAGGTTTGGGAAACGGGGCTCATGCCTTCCTCATGGAAAGGACTTATCAAACTGCTTCCAAAATTTCCTTCGCCGTCTATGTTGAAACATTGGCGACCAATTTCTTTGATGGGTTCTATGTATAAAATCTTTTCCAAAGTAATGGCGAATCGGCTCCATAAGCATCTTCCTGCCATTGTACATCCTCTTCAATATGGTTTCATTAAGGGCCGAAACATTTTGCATAGTGTCTTGAATGTGCAACTGGCTATTGACTATGCAAGGCACTCTAATGAGGAGGTGGTATTGATTTAATTGGACCTGGAAAAGACTTTTGATTATTTAGACTGGTCCTTCATTGCAGAACTTATGTCTACTATGGGCTTTGGTACTCGGATGGCTCGTTTGATCTACACCATTAGTGTTGCGGCTTCTTCGCGAGTTATGCTGAATGGTGGTGTTACTGAGCCTTTTGTCCTTGCACGCTCTGTGAGACAGGGTTGCCATTTGAGTCCTCTCTTTTTTGCCCTTGCGACTCATCCGGTTCTTTCGATGTTATCTCATATGGCAGCTTCTACTCAGTTGGCTGGATTGTCTCTTCCTTTTGGACAACACTTCATTAGTAAATCCTTGGCTGATGACAGCTTTATGATTTTGCGTGCAGATAAGGATAATCTTCGCAAAGCATTAGATGTTTGGACTCTCTTTGGTCATGCTTCTGGTCTTCATATCAATGCTTTGAAATCAGCCATTCTCAGTTGCATGGAGTCAGATTTGCAGTCACTGGACTGGCAGGGAATGGTTGTTCCCCGTGGTTCCATTGTCAGGTATCTTGGGTACCCTTTGGGTGTCGATGTTCGACCGAAGCAACTACTAGAGTGGATTTCATAGAAACTGAGAGCTAAGTTTTTGTATTGGAAGTCACAGGCTTGGCCTTTCCATGTTCTCCTCAAAGTGGCTCAGACAATTATGTTGCCAATGCTCACATATTTCTTGCCATTGCTGCCTTGGACTACTACTACTTTGAATGCTGTTACCTAGTGCATTCGTTTCATGTTATGGAAGGACTCCTTACATGCAAGTATTTCATGGATCTCTTGGTCGCATGCATGTACCCCCAAACGCATGGGTGGTGGGGCTATTTTGGATGCCGAAACTCATATGATGGCACTCCGTTCGTCTCTTTTTTGTGCCATCTGCTTGGATCATCACCCGTGGGTCTTGATAGCCTGTTATTTTCTTGAGAATCACGGGCCTATGCATGGTAATACTCAAATTCGGAGCTCCTGGTGGCATGTTCTTAATGCAGACTCTCGGTTTTCTAGTCCTTCATCATCCCTGCTTGCTCACTTGGTATGTTCTTGGAAATTGGTTCTCCAGAAGGCTCAATGGCATCCAACGGAGGTCGAATGAGATCTATGTTACCGGATGGCCAAAAGGAGACCGTTGTAGATCTAGCCTTTGGGTTAGACATAGGTAAAGTTGGTAGCAACTCAAGGCATGCCGCATCAAGTTGCGGGGTAAGAAAGTCCCTAGAATATTTCCCGATCAACTAGTAGAAATACACATGGAAGGTCAACAGATAGGTGCATATGAAAGGTCATCCACCATGATCTTAGCTACTAACTCTTTTCAACGGGAACTATTGGCAGCCTCGCGATTACTTTCTTGGGAAGGCAAACATGAGCTCAGACCAAAATTTAACCGTATGGCACGTTTGGGCTTGACTTCAGTTGCAGATGCCACCCTTGCTAGTCGCAATGTGTTGATATCGTTTCGTACAGCCATAAGGCTTTTCAGGATCCCTCGTGGATACCGTGATTTATGGGGACAGCTTTTGATGGTGCTCCAGAGCAGACAACCCTTTCCTGCCCTTGCTTCGGATCGTCCCTGGCAGGACTGGGACCTTGCAGGCCGCCCGAATTTGGAAAAGGCCTCAGCTAACTAGGTGTATCATCTTCTGATTAAAGATCATCAATGGCTGGTTACTAAAGCTAATACTGTATGGGGATTGCGTAAATCTCAGTCATGGTGGAACGTAACTGTGATGGAGGGCTGGTTGAACAAGACACCTTTCAAATGCAAGTTCTTTCTTTGGAGGGTGATGATCGGTGGTCTTCCTCTTGCTTCAGCCCTTTCCAAGCGTCGAATCTCCAACAGCAATTGTTTCTTTTGCACCACCAGTGTGGAATCGGCCTGTCATCGATTTATTTCTTGCCCTCTTGCTAAGAAAATCTGGTAACTCTTGTCGGCGGTTTGGCGAGCAGTGGTTGGTTTCTCGCTAAGCCCTTTTGACTGATTTTTGCGCAGCCCAAATACCCCACACCGGCTTAGTCGCATATGAAGATCTTGTTTCACTTTCTTAGATACTGGGGCTGTTGGCACAATTGGACCATTCGGTATGCTTTTCTTTTTGATTCAGCCTATAATGTTCAGGGACATAATGCTAGGCTTAAAGGCCTCTTGCATTGCCAGATAGATCTCATTCGGCACTGTGACTTACTCCCTCCGGAGGACTTACTTCCTTGGCATATGGCAATTTCCTCTGCGTCTTTGCCATGACTTTTTGTAACTCTTTTGTCGTTTAGTACTTTAGAGAGAGAGAGAGATTTACACACGATGGCTTAGAGCCATCGTGTATCTTGTAATCATGTAAACTTGTATCTAAGCCATCGTGTATCTTGTAATCATGTAAACTTGTACCTTTTTTTCGTAATTAATACAATTACCTTTTACGAGAGAGAGAGAGAGAGAGAGAGAGAGAGAGAGAGAGAGAGGAAATGAGAGAGAGAGAGAGAGAGAGAGAGAGAGAGAGAGAGAGAGAGAGAGTGTGTGTGTGAGAGAGTTTTACGAAAAAAAAGAGTGTGTGAGAGAGTGGCATGGAGAGAAGTCCGAGCTGCGATGGCGTCCTTGCGTCGTGCCGCCTTGCCCTCGCCTGGCCCTGCACGCCCTCTCGTCGCCTTCATCTGCGCTGACGCAGAGTGAAGATCCCTCTTTCTCGCGCGCTCGCGTTCCGCTCAGTTGCTGCCCGACGTGACGTCGCTCGCCTGACGGCCCGTTGCTGCTCGCTGGTTACTTGCGCCTCCTCAGTCCCGTCGTCGCCTGCAGTTCCGTTCAGCCTGGACCTTCGTCGTGCTTGCTCCCTGCGCCGCCAACGTCACCCATCGCGCGTGGTTCCTGACGCCCTACGCCTGCCGCCGCCCACGCCTTCTTCGCCTGGCGCCCTGTTCGTAGCCGCCTCGACGCTCTGCTTCAAACGCCCTGTCCACGGCCGCCCTTGCTGCCCTGTCCCTTGACCTGACGGATCCCTGCCCGGCACCTCAGCCTGTCCCGTCCTGCCGTTGCGACCGACTGGCTTTGTTTCGCCCTTCTGCCCCTGCACGGTGACAGGTACAGCTTAGCTTTTATTAGCCGTCTTTGCAGAGTACACCCCGGGACAGCGCCTCTGTACAGACCAGCGGGCGAGAGAGAGAGCGGGAGAGAGACAGGGTCAGTCCTCCTTCAAGATCAAATTGTCACACGATGGCTGGTTTGGATCTGGATTTCATAGACCAAACAGTGGCAGCACTTGGCCCGGATTCTGATGCCGAGGAACCTGAGGACATGGTTCCGTGCAACGAAGAGATGCCCCCTGGTCCCGACATTCAGCCTGCGGGTAAACGTACCAAGCATACTTCGGACGAGATAGGTGTTCCTCAGGATCGTTCCTATGCTCAGGTTGTTTCGGATCCTGTGGACTCCCAGGATGTTGACTGGGAGCATTTGCTGGAATTTGCCAACACGTTGCTTGGCGATTATGTTCAACATAATCAGGAAGCCTTTTCCGACTCAGCACCTGAAGATGTTCTGGACGCCACCGTCGACCCAAAAACTGTCCTACGCTCCTTTTCAGTATTTTATGATCGCGCTGTGATACTCTTCTTCACTGGTCGAATCCCGCTGCTTCCTCGTATTCGCCAGTGGCTGCACAGTCTGCTACAAGGGGAATGTGTTGAAGAGATTTTTGTTGGCTCCCGGGGGTTTTTTGAGGTTCTGTTGAAATCAGAGACGCACCGTGCTGCTCTCCTGTCTAAATTGCCTTTATTTTTTGAACGCCGGTTGGTTCATGTGGTTCCATGGCGCCCAATGGCAGATTTTCAGCGTCTGCTGCAACGTGAATGCCCTGTGTGGGTAGAAGTGGAAAATTGCCCGGCTGTTTATTGGCCATTGTTGAAGGATGCTATGGCCGCGGTGGGACTGTTCTCGTCCCTCCCAGTCTCCGGGCAGTGAATCGCAACCGCTTGTGTATGCTATGGGACACTGCAAGAAAAAGGCCTGCTTGGTTGCGCCTCAATTGCTCGGGCATGCATCCGTTGCACTTTCGATTGAAATGGGGAAATTTTGCAGGGCATTGCTTTTCCTGTGGACAGTTGGGGCATTTTATGGCTGAATGCCCAGAACAGCAACACACCTCCGATGTTGGCCATGCGCCGCCCACGGAAGATATGGTGTGTGATGCCCCGTCGCTGGATGCTATTCACCAGCACCAAGTTCTGGCCAAAGGTAAACAACAGGTTTCGGGTCTGGATTCCCGCGCCACTGATTGGGTGGAAGTACGTTCAAAAAAAGGCAACAGGGTTGTTGCTGGCATGGAAAATACTGGTCCTACTCCTTCACAAGATTCCACGCGTACATATATGCGCAGGAAGGAAATGTTGTCTTCCGAGCGCGCTGCTCCTGCTATGGTTTCCTCCGCCCCCCGTCATCCGCCCGCCAGAAAAATGTATTCAGATCGTCCAAAGGGTCCCCCTGCTAAGCTGGCATTTGATACCAGAGGTAATGTCATTACCCTGTGGGACCGTCATTACCCCCGATTCAACCCCAAGCCAGCAGATATGCCATCTACTTCCAAATTTGGTCCTCAGAACTCTTTTGCTGTGTTGGCGGATTTCTTGGACGAGGGAGTCCTGGACATTCTTGCTGACAAAGTCAAATCGAGGCAAGCTGTGCCTCGTACCTGATTTGGCTTTAACTACACATGAAAATAGCCACGTGGAATGTGCGAGGAATTTGTTCTCGCCACAAGCAACATGCCATGTGGACGGTATTGCATGAAAATCAGTGGGATGTCCTGTGCGCTGTTGAGCACAAGAGTCACGGTGAAGCCGGAAAAGTAGTGGATTGCAATGGCTTTCGACTGTTCTATGCAGGGACACAGGCCATGCATTATTCGGGAGTGCTCATGATTGTACATGACAAATATCAGCCTGTGCTTATTAAAAATGATGTTCATGGCCGCTTTTTGGTGATTGAAATTTTATTCGAAGGGGAAATCTTATGGTTACTTGGCCTCTATGCTCCGAATGATTCGTCATCTTGTCGGGAGCTTTGGCAAACTTTGCAGACCTCCTTGTCACTTGGCAGACGCGGCTTCTTCATGGGGGATTTTAATATGTGTGTGGATTCTTCCCAGTCCACATCAGAGCATTCAGTAATGGACGCGCCCGAAAGTCGTATGTGGCATGAGTTGGCTCTTGCTGTTCTTAAGCAAGATCTCTGGTCCTGGCTACACCCGTCTTCTACAGGGTTTACTTTTCATTCGGCCCAGTATGCGACAACATGGTCGCGACTGGATCGTATGTATATCATGCAGAATGATGATTTTCTTCCCGAGATGCTCGACATCAAAGTGTTGCAGCATTATGCTTTGTCAGACCATTTCCCGCTGCAGCTTGAGCTGCTTGCACAACCAATTGCACCCTTCAAGCGATTTCTGGACCGACTCCCTTTGCGCTTCAACTCATCTTACCTGAAGCATGCACTCTTTCAGGGCTATATGCAGCAATTGATTGACAGATTCGTCTTGGATTTCTCTTCTCAGGGCACTGCGTCTTTTGAAAGATTGCTCTCTAATGTGCAGCGGGTCGCTCGGTAGTATGGAATTTATCATGCCTCGCTTTGTCGGCAGCGTCGCAAGGCAGCAGAGGATCTGCTGGCGTTGGTTCGTTCTCTGCTGGTGGACACTCCGGATGATGCATTTCTGCTCGCACTGGACATGTGGGTGGCTGATCTTATTAAAGCATTCCAGTTGAAATCATATCAGCAGGCCAAACTGCAACATCTGACGGAAACGTTGCAAGATAGTGCATGTCAGACCCATAAGTTCTTTCGAGCTCTCCATGCCTCTCCTGCTCGAGAAAATATGACCAGACTCGAGGGTGCAGAAGGCCACATTATCCTGGATCCATAGACTATTGTGCATATGTGCAGGAATTATTTCCGTGACCTTCTCGGTTCCATCTCTCCACCTTCGGCCCAAACTACTCAGGCCCGTTCGGCTTTTTATGACCAGGTCCGCAATCAGCTTCCGCAGGACATGCAAACTACTATGGAGTTCGATATTTGTGAGGCAGAGGTTATGGACGTCTTGTTACACTTGCCTAAGGATAAAAGCCCGGGGTGGGATGGTCTCACTAATGAGTTCTTTGAAGCTTTTGCTACCCAACTGGTGAAACCATTGTAGGCTTTGTTCCAGCAGGTGTGGGAAACGGGGATCATGCCCTCCTCATGGAAAGAAGGCCTTATTAAGCTGCTTCCAAAAGCTCCTTCCCCATCTAAGTTGACACAGTGGCGCCCAATTTCTTTGATGGGTTCAATGTACAAAATCTTTTCCAAAGTAATGGCGAATCGGCTCCATAAGCATCTCCCGGCCATTGTGCACCCTCTACAGTATGGTTTTATTAAGGGCCGAAATATCCTACACAATGTATTGAATGCTCAACTGGCAATTGATTATGCCAGGCATTCCAATCAGGAGGTCGTACTGATTCAACTGGACCTGGAAAAGGCTTTTGACTATCTAGACTGGTCTTTCGTTGCTGAACTTATGTCTGCTATGGGCTTTGGTCCGCGGATGTCTCGTCTCATATACACTATTAGCGCTGCAGCGTCTTCGCGGGTCATGCTGAACGGAGGTGTTACTGAGCCATTTGTCCTTGCCCGCTCTGTCAGACAAGGGTGCCCGTTGAGCCCTCTATTTTTTGCCCTTGCAACACATCCAGTTCTTTCGATGTTATCTCATATGGCAGCCTCTTCTCAGTTGGCAGGACTGTCGCTTCCTACAGGACAGCACTTCATTAGCCAATCCCTAGCAGATGATACTTTTATGATTTTGCGTGCGGATAGGGATAACCTTCGAAGAGCATTGGATGTCTGGAGCCTCTTTGGTCAGGCGTCCGGCCTTCGCATCAATGCCCTCAAATCAGCCATTCTCAGCTGCACGGAGTCAGATTTGCGGTCCTTGGATTGGCAGGGTCTGGTTGTTCCTCGTGGCTCCATTGTCAGGCACCTTGGTTACCCTTTGGGCGTTGATGTTCCCCCTAAGCAGCTGCTGCAGTGGATTTCTCAGAAAATGGTGGCTAAGTTTATGTATTGGAAATCTCAAGCCTGGCCTTTCCATGTTCGCCCCAAAGTGGCCCAGACTATCATGTTGCCAATGCTCATATATTTCTTGCCATTGTTGCCCTGGACTACTACGACTCCCAATGCTCTTACTCAATCTATTCGTTTCATGCTATGGAAGAAAGACTCATTGCATGCAGGTATTTCCTGGATCTCGTGGTCGCATGCGTGCACCCCCAAACGCATGGGTGGCGGAGCTATTTTAGATGCCCAAACTCACATGCAGGCACTCCGTTGGTCGCTTTTCCGCGCCATGTGCTCGGATCATCATCCATGGGTCGATATAGCCCGTTATTTCCTTGAGGGCCAGGGGCTTCAACATGGCAATGCCCAGATCCGGAGTTCTTGGTGGCATGTTCTTAATTCTGATTCGCGGTTCTCCAGTTCTTCTTCGTCGCTGCTTACTCATTTGGTGTGTTCCTGGAAACACGTCCTCCAGAAGGCTCAGTGGCACCCAGCGGAGGATCGCTTAGCTACTAACTCTTTTCAATTGGAGTTGCTGGCAGTCTCGCGTTTACTTGCTTGGGAAGGTAAACAGGACCTCAGACCACAATTCAACCGGATGGCCCGTTTGGGTTTGTCTTCAGTGGCGGATGCCACCCTTGCCAGTCGCAATGTGCTTATATCTTTTCGTACAGCCAGGAGGCTTTTCAGGATCCCTCGTGGATACAGGCCTTTATGGGAACAGCTTTTGAGGGTGCTCCAGAGCAGACAACCCTTTCCTGCCCTTGCTTCGGATCATCCCTGGCAGGATTGGGACCTACAAGGCCGGCTGACTTTAAGCAAAGCTTCTGCTAACCAAGTGTATCATATTCTGATTAAAGATCATCAATGGCTCGTCACCAAAGTGAATGCTTTATGGGGATTACGTAAATCCCGGTCATGGTGGAGGGAAACTGTGATGGCGGGCTGGTTGAACAAGACACCCTTCAAATGTAAAGTTTTTCTTTGGAGAATGATGATTGGTGGTCTTCCGCTTGCTTCGGCTCTCTCCAAGCGATGAATCTCCAATGGCCACTGTTTCTTTTGCACCACTGCTGTGGAATCCGCCCGCCACTGATTTATTTCTTGCCCCATCGCAAAGAAAGTCTGGTTATTTTTGTCGGTTGTTTGGCAAGGAGTGGTTGGTTTCACCCTGCGCCCCTTTGATTGGGTTTTCGGGCAGCCCAAATACCCCGCTCCTGCACAGCCACATATGAAGCTCGTGTATCATTTTCTTCGATATTGGGGCTGCTGGCATAACTGGACCATTCGGAATGCTTTTCTTTTTGACTCCGCCTATAATATTCAGCAGCATATTGCGAGGCTTAAGGGCCTCTTGTATTGGCAGTTGGATCTTCTCCGGCATTCTGATTTGCTCTCTAGGGAGGACTTACGTCCCTGGCATAGGGCAATTTCCTCTGCATCTTTGCCATGACGTTGTAACTTGTAGTTCTTAGAATCTCTTCACATGATGACTTAGATTGTCGTCATGTATCTTGTAATCAAGTAATCTTGTACTTTTTTCGTAATTAATACAATTACCTTTTACGAAAAAAAAAAGAAAAGAGAGAGGAAATGAAATGAAATGATATATTGACGTCTACAAAATGCCAAAATGACCTATGAGACCATGAGTTACAATCATGTGTATGATGGTACAACTGTCTGGGTAAAATATGTAGCACAAAGCAAAATAAGTAAGGAAACTATGGCTATGTGTAAAACATAGATCTCTATCTAGTAACAATGAGCTCCAAATGGTATAATCTCATGTGGGTATGGAGGGCCTAGCTCTAGCTTGAGCAGTAATCCCTTGTATCTCCTATGAAGGTGTTGCCGGTGTCTGTGTCAAGGCCTAGGACGTTTGGATCGGCTAAGCTGAACGGCTCAATCAATCTGTGTTCCTTGTCTATATGTGGACTGTGGCGGTGAGAGAGGCTCTCGTGTGGACTGTGGCTGTAACTTTATTGAAGTCTTCTGAGTTTCCTTTGCAAAGAAGTCTATGAGCTGCCTCTGTGGAGGGTCTCGGTGTCCTGGAGCAGTTGTACTCCTGAGGCGCATGTCATGAAGCCGTCGTATCTCAAGAAGAAAGAGGCCAAGGCATCGTTGATCGGTAAAATCCGTCTCTAAAAAGACAGTGGAAACGACCACATACCTCATAATACATTGGGCAGCGGCAGATATAATGCTCCTTTGTCTCTGGGTCTAATTGGCATATCTAGCATATGCGCTCCTCTGATGGGATGGATCTATACTGCTAGTCTCAATCTCTAGCTGATGTGAGGAGGTACGCAACTAGCCAATAGTACATCTGATCTCATGGGAAAGGTGGGTGTCCATGTATCTCAGGCGAGCAATAAATCCATCATCTGTAGTATGAAGGAAATGCTCGCGGTAGAAAGCCATCTTTGTCCCTAGCTCCTGCCCTGGTATCAATCATATCCGCCTGATATCCAACTGGGTAAGATCCATTCTGATGATCTTGCGAATCTCTAATCTGCTCAGATCAAGAGATGGTGCATCAAGGGAGTATTGGAAGGGGGGTAACTTGTCCATGCTAAAGCCATCCAGCTCAAACGAGGCCGATATCTATGTATACCAACATGAAGTATCACCCTCTCTAGCAAGCTGTTTGGAGAACTCAAGGGCCAACCGTGCATACCTGTGTGTGGGTAAGTGCCATAGGCTATGTATGTATGTGACCGATCGGGTGAGGGCCTCTACCACAATCGGTGCAGTTACTAGCTCAGCTCTGATGATCTCATGTGGCACTAAGGCCTTACATCTGATCATCCCGGATATCATGGACACTAGGGGTTTCTCCATCGACCTCCATCCGTCATAAGTGCACCCTGATCTACTACGGTGGTCAAGATTGGGCCCCCATATGTGTACTCCATAAAGTAGTGTGGATGTGACCAGTGTATCGAAGAGCCATAGCTTGGTGCGGGGTTCTTGGAATTGCACCTTTGAGCACATCCTCTCCAAACCACCTAGTGTTGTGTATCCGCGAGTCAGTCTAGTGTCTCCTGCCTCTCGTATAGAAAAGGTGGGCCCTGTGAATAAGACTCCCAGGTATGTATAAGAATCCAGGTACTCCAGCTCCTCAGATCCATATGTGAATTTAGGTGCCGATCTCCTGACCCATTGTGGTGTAGTATTAAATACCATCACCTTGGTTTTACCAAGGTTCACTGAAAGCCCACTGTCCAAAGTATAGGAGTGTAATGCATCCAATTGTCTCTGTAGACCCTCTGGAGAGTCAGCTATTAATACAATGTCATTTGCATACAATAGGAGAGGTATCCAAGTGCCTGCTAGTGGAGCTCCTCTATCTCCTTCTTGTGAAATGTAATCAGCAATCCTATCAATGTACATGCCAAATAGTGTCGGAGAGAGGGGGCATCCTTGCTTCACCCCAATGGTGGAGTAAATAGGTGCTGAAAGGCCCTCAGGTGTCTGAACTCTGCCCACAACCCTCTCATACAATGCCAAAATACCCCAATTGAGCTCTTTTGGTACTCCCATGGCATGCAATCTATGTATCAGCCTGTCTCTCGGTACTGTGCCAAAGGCTTTGCAGAAGTCCACAAAGCAGCAGTAGGTCTATCGGCCATGGGCCCTTCCCTCCTCAATGATCGCTCCGAGTGTGAGGATGTGATCCAATGTGGAGAAGCCTCTCCTAAAGCCAGCCTGTCCTTGTGCTCTAAGACTCCACCTATCTGCCCACCTGCTTAACTCATGCTTAAGGATGGAAGCATATAACTTAGGCAATGTATGCCCAACCATGATAGTCCGATAGTTACTGGGTAGAGTAGGGTCCCCTGACTTGAGGATAGGCACAATAGTGTTCGTGCTCCAGCTTTCTGGTAGGCCTTCACACATGGCTCTGTTAAACATGTAAGCTAGGAATCCTGCCACCAAATCTCTCGCATGGATCAAGTGCTCGGCTACTAGTCCATCATGATCTTGTGCCTTTCCTCTGCTAAGTCTATCAATGGCCTCTCGGACCCTACTTTCTGTAAAGAAAGTGGTGGTCTTTGGACAAGGCTCAAGTGGGTTAGGAAGAGGTGGTTGACCCTCCAGAGTATAGAGACTAGCTACATACTCTTCCCATACAGCAGTGGATGTAATAGGTGTGGTTGGGCAATGGTCTTTGAAAAGGCTCCAAGTCTCTCTAGAGTCCTGGCTTAAGAATAACTGATATAGGTCTCGCTCCAGCTGGGCCAAGAATGTTCTCTTCTTCCACCATGTGAGGCGTCTAAAGAGTATCTGTGCCTGTCTCTGGGTAGTGGACCCCAGCGCTATCTCTCTCTGTAGCCATGCGCTAGTCTCACGTCACTCATCATCATACCACTTGTTCCGAGGTGTCCCCCCTGGTGGAGGCTCTCTGTGTGGGTCGTTGAGTGTGGGAAGGCTACACTTGTAGCGATGTGTAGGGCCTTACTGAACTGTTGAGTCAGCTCCTGTAATGGAACGTTGGGGTTTGCATCATGTAATAGTCTAAGGATCTCCGCCTCATAGGTATCCTTTGTCTCTCTGGAAAAGACGTATCTCGGGTAGTGGTGAGTTGCATGATGGGTTTGTGTGTCAAGTGAATTGGAGGTTGATGGTGAATGATAGGTAGGCATGATCCACTACAACTCCGAGAAGGTGTGGGGATACTGAGAGGTCCTGGATGTGAGATATCAGTGTTGGTGGGGCAAGAACATAGTCTATTGTGTTGGCACCGTGTCAATGAGGATAACATGTGAAGTCATCGGATAGGGGGTATCTAGCAAGGCCATTGAGAATGGCCAACCTGTGTGCTGTGCCCATCGCCACAAGGTATCTCCCATATTCGGTGACTTTCCCCATATCTTGAGATGTCCTCTCTAGCTGTAGCTCTGACACATCTTGCTCTTGTAGCATCTCCTCAGATGCATCAAAGAAAGACACCTGATGGGAGGCTATTGTGGCATTTAAGTCTCCTAGTAAGATAACGTCTCCCTCCTTCGAGAACTCCCAAATGTCCTCATCCAAAGCCACATATAGTGATAGACCCTTGGGTGGGGTGTATCGGGACGTCATAGGGGGGAAATAGCATATGGCAACATACAAAGTGCGTTCCTCACCCCGCACTCTCATCCACATGTATTTGGCCTGCTCATCTTTGCGGACTACCTGGATCATATGCTGTAGCTCCTTCTTGATTAACACTGCCACTCCTCCCGACCCGCGATTACTGTGGTTTGTGCGTGTCTCCTTCCTGCAAGCTGACTCCCACCTATAGCCTATCACCCGTGGAAGTGTAGTATGTGGCCCCTGATGTGTCTCTGAGTAGAACACTATATCTCTCCCTCTGAATGTCTCCTCAAAAGCTCCCACATCCAATCGGAGGGCTCCATTACAGTTCCAGACTACAAGTGCAAGGTTGGCCATATGTCTCATGCTGTCATTTGTGGCGCCTCTCCATGACCACCACTCTCCCTCCTCTGTAGAAGGCGAGTTTGCCCTCCTCCCTGGTTGCCTTAGTTTTTGGCATGCACTCCCTCATGTGGGCTAGTCGGGTTGGTGTGAGATTGTAACCCAAAAACACGCACTGGTCCTCTGTAGAGAGAGAGAGAGAGAGAGAGAGAGAGAGAGAGAGAGAGAGAGAGAGAGAGAGAGAGAGAGAGAGAGAGAGATATTAATGTCTATGAAAGGCCAAGTTGGCCTATGAGACCAAAACATTACATACAAAATGTCTGGGAAACTTTTGAGGTCCCAGTAAAGCTACCATCTAATGCTATGATAAACTAATTGAGTAGGTACAAAATGGTATGTAGGTTGGGTACAATTCATTTGTGTTCCAAGTATGGTGTGGAACTGCTCATGGAGCTTGGTCATCCTAAAATGTCCCGCATGGGTCTATCTAACATCGAGAGGTTGAATCAGCGGGGCAAGGCCCTTTGGTGGTGGCATAGTATTCCTTGTATCCTCGACATGTGCGTCCTGTGGGGGCGGGGGCCAGTTGGGTGTGGGCGCCAAGCTTTTCTTCTTGCCGTGGCTATGGCTAGGGTGGTCCCCCGTGGTCGGGAGGTCAGCAGGACTGGTGGGGGCTTAGGGGTGGGGATGGTAGTCGTCTCTTGGTAGAATTCTGTGAGCAGGCGTTGGGCAGCTCCCTGTCTCTGCTTCGAGGTCCCGAGAGAGAGAGAGAGAGAGAGAGAGAGAGAGAGAGAGAGAGAGAGAGAGAGAGAGAGAGAGAGAGAGAGAGAGAGAGAGAGTTATATTAACGTCTTCTAAAGACTAAAACTGGCCTATGAGACAAACTGTGATACAACTGATGAGGTCCAGCTATCCAAAATAAAAGTGCTGAATGAAAAGCTAAAAACTGGAAACTGAAAATACGGTGCTGTGAGTGTGATAAGTGTCGTGTATGTGTATGTGCGTATGTAGCTCTGGTACTCCAGATAATGGCTACAAAAGGGGAACAAATGTCGGCTGTGATAGGGGAACAACTGTCGGGTGTGATAAAGTGGTGCGATGTGTATATGTAACAGATGCAGGGAGATATACTATCCTGGGATGTAGTAGCAATCGTCGAAGTCGCTAATAGCAGGTGATCCCTCCTGGATGCAGGATGTGGTACATCGGCGGTGGAGAAAGAGCAAACTGGAGATCTGAGATCCAATGTATGGAGTGTCGTCGGATCTCAGTCTGCTGTCGATGTAGATCAAGAATCCTCCGGATCTCCTGTCGGTGTGGCTGTGGGGTCTGAAACCCACGGATCCTTGTGCGGTGTCGGGTACACTGGTCCTCAGCCTGCTGTAGTGTGAGCCCGGAGGTCTGGCTGGAGGCTGGTACAGTAGCTCTCACTCTGTCTGTCTGAAAGAACTGTGTAATAGTCGTCTGGGTGGGCCCCTCTCTGACTGGGACCCGCTGTGTGCTCTGTTCTCTGATGTGCCATGCCTCTCTCAGAAAACGGCCAAACGATCTCTGATCCATATTAGTCATACATCCCTGAAGTGAGCTGCTCAATGTGTATCTAGATCTCAACTCTGAGTATGCCGGGCATCTGAGAACAAAATGCTCCTCACTCTCCACCTTTGATCTGCAAAGGGGGCATATCCTCTCCTCTCGTGGGATGCCACTGGCTCTGCCACTCTCAATCATAAGCTGATGTGATGATACCCTGAGCTGTCCAATAAGAACTCTCAATCGATGTGGCATATAGATCTGCATATATCTCGGAATCTCTATGAATCCCTGCTCTGATATGCTCAAGAACTGTGTATAATAATGTGCCATCTTCGATGGCAGTGGCTGTGCAGGGCTGATCCATGTCCTCTGTATATAAATATGCCATATCTCCTGTCTGATGACTCTGTTCCTCTCAGAGAGAGAGAGGGTGTAAGTGGGAGCCTGAGTATCATATAGAAGAGGTGGGAGTCTATCAATGTCCAGCCCATGTCTGTCAAACCAAGCTCTAGTGTGTGCATACCATGATGTGGTATCCCCTGCTCGAGCCATCTCCTGAGATGCCATATATGCTCTGTATGCAATGCGATCTCTGTCCATATCCTGAAATCTGTGTAGGAAGCAGACTGTCTGAAATAATGCCTTGACTAGCATGGGTGGTGTGGCAAGCTCTGCTCGCACAATGTCATATGGGACTGAGGCCTTGATGCGAATCAATCTAGATATCATGATCACCTGAGGTCTCTCCATCAATGTCCATACATAATCGGCAAGGCCTGGCCCCCATATAGCTGCTCCATACATCAGTGCTGGAGTGACTAGAGTATCAAAGAGACACCCCTTGGTGTGGGGATCCTGGAAATGTGCCTGATGACACTGTCGCTCCATAAGAGCCAATGCTGAGTATCCTCTAGTGAGGCGGTCACGAGCTGCCTGTGTCATCGAAAAAGTCCCTGAGGTTGTTGTAAAGGTGACTCCCAAATATACATATGATCCAGTGACCTCAATACTCCCTCCTGCTGCCATGAAAATACTCTGTCTGCGTATCTGAGCTGATGTATGGAATATAAGAACCTTGGTTTTACCAAGGTTCACTGTCATGCCTCTCTGTATGCAAAAATCAGCCAATGCTAATAAATGCTGCTGTAATCCCTGAGCTGAGTCTGAGACCAACACAATGTCATCTGCATATAGTAAGATATGAACTGTGGCTCCACTGAGATCTATACCTCCACCGGCTCGCTGTTGAATAAACTCTGCTATCTCATCAATGTATAGCCCAAATAGAGTCGGTGAGAGTGGGCATCCTTGTTTCACACCAATGGTGCTCACAAGGGGATCTGATATACCTCCTGGACATCTGACTCTGCCAGTAACCTGCTCATATAGTGCATAAATACCCCACATCATGTCATCATCCACCCCCAGATCAAGTAGGCGTCTGAAAAGCCTCTCTCTCGGAACCAAGTCAAAGGCTTTGCGGAAATCCACAAAGCAACAGTACAATCTCTGTTTCTTCACTCGTGTCTGGTCGATCAGACAACGGAGAGTGAAGATGTGGTCTGAGAGAGAGAGAGAGAGAGAGAGAGAGAGAGAGAGAGAGAGAGAGAGAGAGAGAGAGAGAGAGAGAGAGAGAGAGAGAGAGAGAGAGAGAGAGAGAGATGGCGGACGATCGTGTCCTGTCCCTGAGCCGCCTGCGGAAGCCCTGTCCTTGAATCGTCTACGTGGTCGGTCCCTACCTGTGGACGTCGACCTGCACGCGGGTGCCTACCTGTGGAGGCTCGAGATTCGTCGAGGACGTCCGTGCCTGCAAGGTCTGCCTCGTTCCTGTTTCGCTTACTGCCTTCTTGTCTTCTGCCTTTGGCCATCAGGTCGAGATCCGAACTCCCCCTGCTGTGCGACTGTGCCCTACTGCGCGGCGTCCTGCCTGATGTCTCCCCTCTAATGCGTGCACAGCCTGTTCTGCCTTGCCCTGCCCTTGCCTATCCTCTGGACTCATGTTGCCTCCCTGCGTGCGACCTTCCTCCTCTGGTCCGCGCGAGAGAGAGAGAGAGAGAGAGAGAGAGAGAGAGAGAGAGAGAGAGAGAGAGTGAGAGAGAGAGAGACATAATTGGGGAGCATGCGACTGCGACTCTGCACAGTTCACAGAGCTGATCTGCCCCTGTACAGCGAGAGAGAGAGAGAGAGAGAGAGAGAGAGAGAGAGAGAGAGAGAGAGAGAGAGAGAGAGAGAGAGAGAGAGAGAGAGAGAGAGAGAGAGAGAGAGAGAGAGAGAGAGAGAAGAGAGAAGAGAGAAGCATGGTTGGTCTGGATCTGGCTTTTATTGACCAAACGGTAGCAGCCCTTGGTTCGGATTCTGATACAGAGAAACCAGAGGATATGGTTCCTTGCACAGAGGAGATGCCTCCTGGTTCTGACTTTCAGCCTGCGGGCAAACGCTCCAAGCATACTTCAGAAGAGACAATGGGTCATCAGGAATGTTCTTATGCTCAGGTTGCCTCTGATTCAGTGGATTCTCAAGATATTTCAAGATATTGACTGGGAGCATTTGCTGGAGTTTGCTAACACTCTGCTTGGCAATTATGTCCAACATAATCATGAATCTTTTTCTGACTCTGGCACCGAAGATGTTCTAGAAGCTACGGTGGACCCGAAAAATGTCTTGCACTCATTTTCGGTGTTTTATGACCGTGCGGTTATACTCTTCTTCACTGGCAGGATCCCAGTGCTTTCCCATAGTCGCCAATGGCTGCACAATCTGCTATAAGGAGACTGTGTTGAGGAGATTTTTGTGGGGCCCTGAGGCTTCTATGAGGTGCTGTTGAAATCTGAGAAGCATCGTGCGGATCTCCTGTCTAAATTGCCATTGTTCTTTGATCGCCGTTTGGTCCATGTTGGCCATGGCACCCTATGGCAGACTTTTAGCGCCTGCTTCAATGTGAATGCCCGGTGTGGGTTGAAGTGGGAAATTGCCTGGTTGTCTATCGGCCACTGTTAAAGGATGCCATGGCCATTGTGGGCACTGTTCTGGTCCCCCCGAGCCTAAGGGCCGTGAATCGTAATCGTTTGTGTATGTTATGGGACATTGCTAGGAAAAGGCCTGCGTGGCTACGTCTTAATTGCTCTGGTATGCATCCTTTGCACTTTCGTTTGAAATGGGGCAACTTTGCAGGACACTGCTTTTCGTGTGGAAAATTGGGGCATTTTATGGCCGAATGCCCAGAGAAGCAACCGTCTTCAGATGATGAGCATGTTGTGCTTCCTATGGAAGCCCAAGGATGATACTACTGAGTTATGCAAAGCATGGGGCAAAATCAGAGATTAGCGTGCTTTCATTTTCTTTGATAATGGAGCATGAGTCAACTTCATCTTTGCAAACATGGCAACCTGTCTAGGCATCAGAGGATGAGATGAGACCCATGGGAGAAGTTGGTATGGTACGCAAGGACCATGCACAGCTTGTCACATTGCTCATTGGAAAGCTTCGTTTGCACATTTAGGAATATGTGGACAACGAAGATTCTTTATTGCTCCACTTGAGGGTTGTGATGTCTTGCTTGGTATGCAATGGTGTCATCGTATGCATGTAGTGATTGACTCACATGGTAAAGTGATCACTATTTAGCATAAGGGCAAGACCCATAGTTTGGATGTTAAGTTGAAAGGGAAATTTGTCCCTGTTGTATGGCTGTTGCTATTTCCAAAGTACTGAAAAATCACCTTTTAGCATATTTGGGATCTACTATGGATAAGGTTACTAATGAAAATATTGGAAACATGTCAAAGTTAGAGAGAGATTCCATTTCATTTTTGAAAATATATAGTGATTGCTTTTCTTAGTCACTTTCGAGGTAGGTACCACTTGAAAGGCCAAAAGATCATGGCATAGATCTTATCCCTAGAAGTAGCCCATCTAAGAAATCATTCTACAGGGTATGTGCAGGCCAATAGGAGCAGATTATGAGCCAAGTGAATGAGCTGTTAGAAAAAGGGTTGATTCAGCCTAGCTCATCTCCCTTCTGTTCTCCAGTGGTTTTGGTACAGAAAAAAGATTTTTCATGGCGTATATGCATTGACTATTGTACTTTGAATAAAATCACAATAAAGAATCGGTTTTGGATCCCTCAGATCGATGATGTTATGGATAGATTGCAGGGGATAATCATATTTAAGCTATATAGATTTAAAAAGTAGGTATTGTCAAATATGCATTAGAATGAAGGATGTGCCTAAGATAGCTCTCAAGATTTTTTTTTGGGTATATGAGTTTCTTGTCATGCCTTTTGGACTTATGAATTCTCCTACCACTTTTAATTAGATTATGGATTGCATCTTCAGGCCACATAGGGGATTTGTGGGTACCTTCTTTGATAACATGATTGTCTACTTAAAGAATGAGGCAGAGCATAGAAAGGCTAAAGCATTTGGACATTGCGTTCAATGAGGTATGTAAGCAGAAGTTGGTCATTAATGACAAGAAAATTCCATCCTAGACCCATGAAGATTTCCCTATACTAATTAAGAGAAGGTTTGTTGAAGGCCCAATAGCGATAGTTCGTATCCAACGTGGTATGCTCAATATTGGACGATCTATCTAGAGTAGTTTTTGGTTCCATACAAGGCAATTTTTCCTGGAAATGATTTTGTGATTCATTGATGGTCATTATGTTTAATTTGCTTGAAATAAAGGATCATTTTTCAATTATTTTCTTGTAGGTGCTACATAGTTTTGGTACGAAAGGTATGGTACAATAAAATACGGCACTAAATGGTACCTTATGATTTTATAAGGTACGGTACGATATTAGTATGAAAGTTTTTTAAAGATGATTTTTCAAATAACAAAAATCATAATTCATTAAATGAAAGAGATGGTTTTTCGATGATGCATGGAGGATCGTGTATTGCAAAGTAGTTGAGGCCTAGAATGATCACTAAGAGTCATATTCCTCCTTATGTAGGGCATAGAGAGATTGATGCCACAATCAAAGCAGTGAAGCATTTCTTTTATTGGCCAGCATTCAGGTAGGACGTAGAGCAGTTTGTTAGCATATGTATCGTATGTTAGGAAGTAAAGTATGATAGGCAAAAGATGCTGGGTCTGTTGCAGCCCTTGTCTATTTTAGACAGGCCTTGCCAGAGCATTGCTATGGACTTCATCTTTGAGTTTCTTAGGACATCTATAGGGGGGTGATGGGATATAGACTATCATTTGGAGGTTTAGTAGACAAGCTCATTTTATTCTGGTAAAAAAGAAGATAAAGGTTAATCATATGGCATGTTCATTTTTGTAGCATATATTTAAGTATCATGATATGCGAGAGTCGATTGTCAGTGATTGAAATCCTCGTATGACTAGTTTATATTGGAAGGGGTTGTTTGAGAATATGGTGCCACGTTGAAATTCTCATCATCCTTCTATTTGCAAATAGATGGTTAGTGTGAAGAGGCAAATTCCAGTGTTAGATCTTTTGAGGTGCTATGTATCTAAGCATAAGACACAGTGGAAGCAACATAGTTACTAAGAAACCCATTTCATAAGGTTACGAAACTCGTAGCATCTATTTTAAACTTTTGAAAGTGTCATACCCTAAATATCTCGGGACTTTTGTAATCATCGTTTATTATCATGTTGTTGTGCCCTCACCTGCCTGTTCGTTGTGCCTCGGCCCGCCCCCATCCCGTCACTTCGTCGTGCGCCAGTAGCATTGACTCCCTCCGTTGCCATCGGCAACCACCAGTGCCCATCTTTCTCGCCTCGCCACGGCCCTTCGTCAGCTCCCTGCGTCCGCCTTGCAATCCCCCCCCCCCCCCCCCCCCCCCCCCCAATCCCTCCTTGGCCGCCTATCTTGTTCACCCCTCCCGCCCCGTGAGTGCTGCCTTGCCGGGAGGCCTAGCTTGCTATTAGGCTGCAACACCACCGCCATCGAAAACAGAAACACCCCCCCTCCCCTCCTTTCGCCATCGACACCCCTCGCCTTCCTCCTCTAGTTGCTCCCTCCCCCTGAAGCAACTCCCCATCCAGTAGCACAGCAGCGCGATAGGTAGGTTCTCTTAGAAGGGACGCGCAATGGAAACCTATGGGCAGACGCCGGCGCACTCACCGAGTACCTCGAGTCGAACACCTTGCGTGTAGTCCTCTCTGAGGAACAGCTCTTAGTCGTCCGAGCTAAAGAGTTGGAGCTAATGGAAACAACGACTTATGGTTAGGTAGTAGGACATTCCCCAGCCAAGGCCTAGCTTCGGGACTGGCTTCACTCCATGTTGCGCATCGGCACAACGCAGATCATGGAGGCGGTTCTATTGGACCAAGGGATCTTCATGGTCTGCCTCAGCTCGGCAGACGCAGCTCATGAGCTACTCGCCAGTTCACCATATGCATCCACGAAGGGGGTCATATACATGGTCCCTTGGTACAGTGGCTTTATTGTGGAGGCGTTTGTACTCCACAACAGGTTTCTTCGGCACCCGGTCACCCTTCTTTTCCCCGGCCTAGCAATTGAGTACTGCCAGTTGGTGGAAGACTTTGGGCGGCTCTTCGGCACTGTGCGTCCTTCGCGGATACAGTGACAGCTGCAGGGGTTCCAAAGGTACGGGTGGTAGTGAAAGAGGTCAAGAATATCCCACAGTTCTTAGAGGTTGAGGTAGGTGGGCACTCCTTTAGGCAGCAGGTCATTGTGATTGGGCAACCAGGGCAGTGCCTGTGTTGCCACGACGTCGGGCATCAGGCAGCAATTTGTACATGTTTCGGAGCCAAGGCGGCTCCGCCCATAGGACTGCAGGCGGACACTGACGGTTTCATACGGGTCTAGAGGCGACAGAGAGGGAGATGGCAAGGGGGGGCGCAGCCAGCTCCTTAGACCCAGCCTCGTCGGCAGGGCAATGGCGGGCAAGCGGCCCCCTCTTGGTAGAGCACTCCACAGCCCCCCCTGTCCGCCCCACCCGACAGGACCGCAGCCCCCCACTTTCTCCACATGCGCCAGAGACTGCCTCGCCTAAGTTCCCACAGGCCCCTCACCCACTCCCTCCCCCCTCACATTCCATGCCCACCCTCCCTCCACTGACCTTGGCCCACAGCCTCTCCTTGCCAGGGTCACCACCCTCCCCCCACACCCGCCATGCATCTCCAGCCATCCCACCATATCTCGATCCTCTTCACCCCCATCACCCCCCCTAATCAGCACCCAGGTCAGGTGAGCCCCCCCAGGCCCACCCCCCCTCCTCCCACAGGAGTTGATGAACCACACACACCTACCTCCTCTGCACACCAGTAGTCTCCCCCCGTCCACACAGCCACCAGCTCATCTGCCCCTGCCACCCGCCATACTTTCCCGAGACAAGCACAGCTGCTGCCACAAGAGTTCTTCCACAGTGGCCCATGGTCCTACCTATGAGTTGCGGAGTGCGGAGAGTTTCCACTACCTCTAGAGGTGGGGATCTTCATGATTCATAAGTCAAGGAGGGGAAAGGTCCACCCACTAGCATCACCGGATGGACCAAACTACGCCTTTTTTCTTTAGTCATCTTACTCAGAGGAGTGGACGACTACATAGATTGAGGAGGAGTTGAAGAGTTAGGTGGCGGATCACATCTCCCAGTGGATGCGAGATGAAGGATTAGCACTGTTTACACAACAATGGCCAGGTTGCATAATGGACATTAACTAGCGGGCTGGCGCCGACGTCCCGCACTTGAGCATTATCTTTCGAGGCCCCCCCCCACAGTGGAGAGCGTCGAGGGACGTGATCGAGTGACCCCCGGCACAGGCGGCCCGCTTCTACCAATATACAGAGTTGCGTTTTGCAGCATGGCTGATAGATACATTGATAGTACCACCTGGAGCATCTATCACCCCTATGGTTTGGCCGAGGGCCACCATGGTGGATTGGAGCTCACCATCCAAACCGGTGGCAAAACGCACTTGCATGCCTCGCAGTCTCTCTTCTTCATCTGCAGCATCCACACCGAACAGATGCCTGTTCGGTCAGTCACAGGTTTCCCCATGAGCTTACATCTTGCATCCTCGAATGTCAACAGTCTCCACTACAGTGGGGCACGTGGCTCGAGGAAGCTGATTGTCCGGTAGGTATTGCAGCCTGCCCTTACTGGATGGATAGACATCTTGCTTCTGCAGGAGCACAAGCTCACCCTCGCCCAGGCTCAGCGGGTTGGGAAGGTACTTCCGAGCAGCTCGCATACTTACAGGGAGCAAGCCATAGGTGCCCACGACAGGAGCGGACGCATATGCACCTCTATTGGCGCGAGTCTCACCACTTGTGTACAAGACCACGGGACGATAGTGGCAGGAAGGATCCTATGGATCAGATTGGATATTGGGGACTCGTGTATTGGAGTCCTCAATGTCTATGCCCCTACGGAGGTTAGGGCACGCAGCACGTTCTGGGTGGAGATTGTAGCTAGACTCCCAGAGGTGGACTCCTGGATTGTTGGAGGAGATTCAACAACAGGGTAGAGGAAGAAACTACCAGGGCATGGCTGGGGAGGAGCAGGAGGCATGGAAGGTCTTTTTGCTTGCAGTCGGAGCACGTGATGCCTGGAAAGACCCTGCCTTCCACAAGAGGGAGAGGTCGTTGGACTTCTCCTGGGGATACAGGCGGCTAGGTGGAGCCTTGCTAGAGCAGTTGGACAGGTTTTACGTGGGAGAGTGGGGAGGATCTTGTGGAGGCCAGATTGAGCAGTTGGCAAGCACCATGTTATCCGATCACTGCCCGATTCTCCTGGCACTTGATCCCCCAGCATCTGCCCTAAATACACGATCCTGTCGGATCCCTGACTCGATCTATAGGAGGGTGGAGGTATCGAGACAGATAGAGCAGATTTGGACCAGAGAGTGGGTCAGGAGGGACAGGATAGCAGAGGAGGTTGTAGAGGTCCTAGCCGAGTCAAGCAGAATCTGCCAAGAGGCAGCCGTACAGGCTAGGCAGCAGTGCTGGGAGGAGGAGAGAGCACTCCGGCGGGACCTTGCAGCCACGCAGAGACCCCACCCTCCATGCACAAGAGGTACGCGCGCGTGCAGCCATTGCTGGCCTAGAGGACAGGCGCTCAGAGTTCTCTTTCCGCACTTCAGCAGCCTTTTGGGTGCGGAAGGGGAACACGATGTGCAGGGAGTTCTTCCAGGTGCACCAGTCCCGCACCGCAGGAGAGCAGATATGCAGCCTTAGGGATCAGTATGGGAGGACCCGTTCTAGCCCTGATGAGGTGATGGAGATTGCCACCGACTATTACACACGCCTCTTCTAGTAGGAGACAGCTTCAGCTAGAGGACAGAGATGCAGACAACAGATATGGGATCACACCGTGTCCCTCGTCACAGAGGAGATAGGACACGCCCTCCTAGCCCCCTTCACAGAGAAGGAACTAGAGGAGGCTTTCCATACACAGGATAGGCAAAAATGCCCGGGGGAGGATGGCCTCTCTAAGCTTTCTTCACTACCTACTGGGATGTGGTGAAGGACCCCCTACCGAGGGCTTTCCAGGAGATCTTCACCTCGTGACAGTTGCTAGGGAGGCTCTCGGCAGGCCTTATCAGTCTTCTACCCAAAGGGGGAGACCGGTTGGAGCTATCCCAGTGGAGACCGATCACCTTATTGTCAGTGGCCTATAAGGCTCTAGCAAAGATGATTGGTAGACGATTACGGCATGTGCTTCCAAATATCATTCATGACACATAGACAGGCTTTGTCCAGGATAGGAGCATCCTAGACAATGTATTTACATTCTTTGAGGCGACAGAGTGGGCTCAGCACAGTGGGCAGAGATTGATAGTACTACTCTTGGATTTCGAGAAAGCTTATGACAGGATGGACTGGGATTTCCTAGAGGGTACCATGGTGAAGTTGGGATTCCCCCACACTTGGATTCAGGAGGTCTCCGGCCTATACAGATCAGCCACCAGCAGGGTTCTCATAGGCGGAAGGCGAGGGGAGGAGTTCCGGCTGGAGAGATTGGTCCGACAGGGCTGTTCCCTGGCCCTATACCTGTTCCTACTCTTCGCAGAGGCGATGTCTCACTTCCTCAGGTCACGTGTGAGCGGACTACGCAGCCTCTGACTTCCAGTGAGAGAGGAGACCGAGTTGTTAGACTCAGAGTACGCAGACAACACAGGCCTCTACATAGAGGACGATGAGGTGATGCTGGAGAGAATGAGGCTGGCTCTTGATGTGTTTTGCATTGCAATGGGTGCGAAAATCAACTGGCGAAAGTCGGTTGGTCTCCTCACAGACCCGGACTCCAGCACGGAGTGGGGCGTCCACTTGGGATTTAGATAGGTAAGCAGAGGGCAGACCGTTTGATACCTAGGGTTCCAGGTGGGACTTGACATCACTCCTGCCCAGCAGTTTCTTCCTGTCCTAGATTCTATTCGGAGGAAACTGACCTACTGGAGCACGGTTAACCTCTCACTAGCCGGTCGAGCCTTGGTGGTTAACTAAGTCCTCCTAGCGACGGCCTGGTACATTGCCTCGTGTTGGTGCTTCTCCTCATCGTGCGTAGGGCAGCTTCGCCGCCTAGTGCGGAATTTCCTTTGGTTTGGGTCTGATGGCTCCAGGGACTCCAGGGCCAAGGTGGCGTAGGCAACCATCATACGACATCGATCAGAGGGAGGGCTTGGGATCATAGACTCGGAATATCAGAGTATGGCCCTCTTGGGCAAGCTAGTTGTCTGCGGTCTCACACCAGGGGCAGACCTGGAAGGTCTTACTACAGGAGGGTCTTCAGTACTGTAAACCGAGGCTTGGCGGTGAGTGGAGGCCGTCCCTGAGATGGATCTTCACTTCAGCCTAGATCACCCCCCCTAGATCACCTTTCCTGCGGAGCCTACTCCGCGTGTGGCAGGGCCTCCGTAAGGCCCTAATCCAGAGTCCCCCCTGATTGCCAGGAGGAAATAGACCGTCAGCCGGTGATCTGGAACCTCCAGGTCAAAGATAGGGAAGGGGCACAGATAGGTGAGTGCCCCCACATCCAGTGGGCTGGGTGGGAGGCCGCCTCGGCTCATTCCATCAGGACATGGTGGGAGGTGTACAGGATGGCGGACAAGGAGGTGCTGCAGCGAGTATCAGGGTGCACGAGAGGAGTGGAGTTGAAGTAGGAGAGATAGACGCAGCAATACATCCAGAAGAGGGCAACAGGATGAGGGGATTGCCACCCTTTCATGGAGGAGGATTCGGATGGTGGGTCTTCAGGGGAAGACTTGGCGACTGGACCCCTATGTTTTCTGGAAGGAGCTTAAGGAGTGGCGCCTTTGGATCTGGGAGGGTAGACCACTTGATGAGTTGGAGTGGGATCCAGGAGAGTGGCTATGGCCGGCCTTTGCGGTCGCCAAAAAGCCACCCAGATTCCTAGAGTATACTGCTAGGATTGGCAGACATGTACTGATGCAGGAGGATATGGACTAGGCACCGTCACGTTGCAGACACTGGGCAGAGCACAACATCACTGAGCCCTTCCGACGGACCTTCTGACACCGCCTGTGGGATAGCTGGAGGCCAAGGAGGGTGTCGTATTTTTCATGGCTGGTGGCACATGGAGGCTTGGCGGTGGAAAGTTGGCTTGCCCAGATGCAGGAGGGAGGTTGTAAGCGCTGCACACAGTAGCCTCTGGAAACCCCAAAGCACTGCCTTTGGTCTTGTAAGGAGGCGCAGCTCGTGTGGAGAGGAGCATGTTGTATCCTTCGATGTATAGCGCCCAACCTTGGGTGTATTTCATGGGGAGCTTTTTGTTGGCAAGCAGTCAGCCAGGGCTGTCACCTTTTGTATGAGGTCGGGATGCAGAGCACGATATTCATGATCGAGGTAGGGTCATGTGTAGTGGTCGGTCTAGAGGCTTTACTCATTTGCCAGGTACTGGAGCCCACAGCATACCGCTCGGAGATATGGGAGATCATAGGGAGTTTTACTGGATGGCATATTTGGAAGGCGCGATGCCAGGTGGCTTTCAGCGGAGAGAGACTTTCAGCACTTACAACCTTAGTAGAGCTATGGACCTCCATCATCCATTCCCTCCGCGGCCGATGGGATCAGGTGCAAGGCGAGTCCAGGGCTCGTCAGGAGCTTCGTGGTCACTTCATGCGTACCTGGGGCGGCTTCTTTGTGATGCAGGCAGGCAGCCCCATTTGGCAATATAAAAAACACCCCCCCCCACAATGGCTTCTTGCCCCCATCCCCCCTAGACTGCCTTGAGAGGCTTGTATACATGATGTATTTGTGACTTTGCATCAGCTCTAGTTAGTCTGTTGAGCATGAGCACTCTGTTGTAATCAGTTTTTTTTAGTAATATAATCAGCCACATTTTACTTGCAAAAAAAAAATCATCGTTTATTATGGATTTATTTAACAGGTTGATATGGGTTTTAACATTGATTGCCAGAGTTTTATTTTGAGTTATCCATGATGATTGCATATATTGATGATGTTGGGCATGGATAGTGGACCATGATGTGTGCAAATATTGATGCTATGTTGAATATTCATTTGCATTATATAGAATAATGAATAATTTCAATTTGTGTTTTCTATGTCACATGAGGTCATACATTATATATATATAAACATTTCATACTTTTTGTCATATCGAATGAAATCTAATTCTAACATTTTATGAAACTCGCACGAAACCCGTTTCATACCTCACGTTTTAGAAACCCTTGACAACAATGCGGAGTAGTATTTGCCATTGGTAGAGTTTGCATACAACAATATGATGTATAGTTTCACTAGCAAAGCTCCATTTGAGGTTGTTGAGGGTGGCAGTATTGGCTATTGGTAGAGTTTGCATACAACAATACGGTGAATAGTTTCATTGGCAAAGCTCCGTCAGGTTTAGTAGGGTAGGGGTCTAGAATAGTACCTAATGCTCAAGGGGGATGCAGCACTTCCACTCCTCTCGTAATGGATAGCTTTCGTATGTAGTGGATCTCGGATGTATTCATCATACATCCAAGGTATTGTGCATAGTTGTCAGGTACGAAAGGTACGATACGGTACGGTACGATAAAATACGGTACTAATTGGTACCTTATGATTTTATAAGGTACGGTATAATATTAGTACGAAAAAAATAAGATGATTTTTTAAATAACAAAAACCATAAATCATTAAATGATAGATCATAAAATACATGTTTAAAGTGAAAATAGCCATTTCATTATAGAATAAGATGAATACATGAGGGTGACCATCGCGGTCGCATGGGCTACGCAAAACATGCAATACAACTACAGTCTAGTATAAAAAGAGAGACCTATGTGACATGTCATATGAATGATGAATCTATGATGAATCATGAGGCATCACTATCATCATCATCATCATCATCATTAGAACCATCTGAGTGCTCATCAAGAGAGTCTGAAGATGACTCCTCGGCATCCGATGATGAGACTGACTCATACTCATCCTCACTGATGAGGTTACCATCATCATCAAATGATGGCTCCCTAGGTGGCAGTTGTGTAGGCAAGGGGGGAATGTCATCATGAGGCACAGGTTGTGAGCTACTAGAGCCCGCCTTATATATGTCTGCAAGCCACTCGAACTACCCCTCCTCAATGATGGAGGGCGTCAAATGACCATGCCCCTGCTACCACCTACTCGAAATCCTCGCCCACGAGCACGCTGATTGCGAGTGTCACGAGTATCTGCTGCTATAAGCTCTCTATAGAGCTCTGCAAAAATCATCTCCTCCTCATCCACCTCCTTATGTACACTCGGAAGAGTGTCGCCCGTCAACTTAAATGTATCAACATTCACCTACACAGTCATCAATGTAGTGATGCATGTAAGATTGATCATGATTCATTGTAAATACTAAATGCTAAAGTCTAAATTGTAAAGTATAAAGTTTAAACTTCAAAGTTCAAAGTTTAAAAGTTAAAACAACAAATTTTAAATGTTATGGTTAAGTGTTTAAACTTTACCTGCTTCGGACTACCTATGCTCATCATAGCCCTCATCATGCGTAAGTTAGTGCGGCAATAGACTAGCCGGTCTAACTGTCGCGTGCTAAGCCGGTTGCGAATCTTTGTGTGAATGAGAGAATAGGCACTCCAGTTTCTCTCACATGCACCCGAAGAGCAATCCTGGGCAAGGACCCTCATGGCTAAGGGTTGAAGGGTCTCCAGTGCGTATCCAAAGTTTTGCCACCAAAATAAAGGCTTCACAAGTGACTTTCTCCTCCAATAAGTGGAAGAAGCAAAAGCTACATGCCCTCTCTGATCTGCATAGCATCCTAGCTCCTCTAGCACTGCATTGTGGTCATCAACAGGGACCACACGAGTCAAATAAGCAAAGCTCATCTGAACGGAACTCTCTATCGTCCATGACCGCCGGTGACTTGTAGGCTGGATGTTACAATGCGGCAAAACCATGGATGGGCTTATACATCCACGCACATCTCCTCTTTGCTATCTCGAAAAACATGTGCATGCTGTGTCTCTGTGATCACTGTACAAGCACGTGCCTCCATCAATGCCGCTCTAAAGAAGTGAACGAGAAGGCCCATGGTGGACCCTTCGTAATCACTCATACGTAACACCCTATAAAAGGGAGTTCCGACAATGACAATGGCACAGACTTTTTGCCAAAATTGCTCATTAAGGCATAAGTGTTGCATGGCTTTGGCCTCCTTTGTCTCATGCTCATCCCGCTCATTCCATAGAGTGGACACCATTGTCTGGTGCAAGGCGGACCGCACCTCATAAAGGCGCTCCAGCAATAACCACATGTAAGCAAAGCGAGTTGAAGAAGGCTTCTTCAACTCAAGTGTGCTATGCTCACGATACATTGCAAGTACCTTTACCTTTACGTGAAGAATGTGACAATTGATGTAGCTTTGCGGACCACCCTCTTCACCCACTTGAGCTTCCCAATGTGACAATTTATGTAGCTTTGCAGACCACCTTCTTCACCCACTTGAGCTTCCCAATGTCCTCCATGAGTAAGTCTAAACAATGACTCGCACATGGAGTCCACACAATGGTAGGGAACTCGGCCTTAAGCAAACGGCCCATGCGCCAACAATGCGATGCATTGTCGGTAACAACTTGCACTACATTTGAGGGGCCCACCTACAACCATAATTTACAAATTACAAGTTATGTATAAATCAAATTTCAATTATGAATCATGAATGATGATATTATGATTTATCATTATGAAAGAAAGTGAAACAAATTTAAAATGCAAATTGCAATGTATACCTCAATGATAGCTTGTCGAATGTGGCGGTAGATGAATGCACCTGTCGTTTTTCTCCCCCTCTTGCCGGTACCTACGGCCCGCAAAAAGTAAGTGCCGAGTGGACATGAGACGAGTATGTTGATGATACCCCGTTTCTTACGATCACTCCATCCGTCGGTGAGAATGGAGCAACCATATTTTATCCATGCGGCCCGAATAGGATCAAGGGCTCTATCAATCCTCTCCTTCTCTTCATCAATCTTTCTCGTCCTCATGTCGTTGTATGTGACACCGGTCCATCCTTCACATGGACCCACATTGGCAATGGCTTTTACCATATTCTTCCATTGTTCTTGCTTTAGGACATTGAATGCAAGATTGCACTGAATCACCGTGCGTGCAATTTCAATGTCTGCAAGTCGTTTGCCTTTCTCTAAGAAAGGCAACCGATCCACGCACATGACCGGGTGCTTGAGAGAGAGACGATTGTCTCTTCGGCACCGCATGAGCCTCCACTCTTTGTCTTTTACCGGAGCCGGATGCGGATGTGGAGCCCCCACCACCAATGGTAGAGACCTCTCCCGCATCGGTTGAAGATACGCCCACATTGGACGCTTCCTTGTTAGTAGGCAGAGGAGTTGGTACCGATAAGCCACTTCCTCCTCCTCTTGTGGATCCCCCTCTCATCTTGATGAGAATCTCCTCCACAATGTTTGGAGGGATCTCCTTGCATGGAGCAACTTGCCCCCCCGTCTTGGAAAGATGTTGGAGAAACCGAGTTGCACCACTTGTATAGCGCTTCCCGCAATACTTGCATGTCCAATGGTGGGAGTTGGACTTCTTTGTGTCCCTCTCCACATGGATTGCATGCAAATTGAAGGCCTCGTGCTTCTCACGACTCATGGTGCCGATGACGAATAAAGAGGCCAGAGAGAGAGAGAGAGAGAGAGAGAGAGAGAGAGAGAGAGAGATGCTTGAGTCTCGACTCTAGACTCTTGAAAGTTGAAACTTGAGTCTTGAAAGTTGAAAGAGAGACTCAAGAGGCCCGAGGGTTGGGATAAAGTTGTGGGGTAAAGTTGAAAGAGCAAGAGTGACAGAGAGGGAATGGGAGATGAGAATGGCAAATGCTTTGATAGGGTACAGGATAGAGGGGATGGGATATGAGATTTGACTCTTTGAGAATGGCAAATGCTTCAATAGGGTGCGGGAAAGAGGAAGATGAGAATGGTAACTTGTAAGTGCTTGCTGAATTGGTGTGGAAGCATGGAGGAGAGGAGCACCTTTTGTAGATGAGAGAAGGGTCAAAGTTCAAAGTTCAAACAGTCAAAGTCTAAAGAGAGAAGGAATCCAAAGTCTAGACTCTAAAGAGAGGGCTGCAAGCTGGAGCCTGGAAGGAATCCAAAGAGGAGCATTAAGTTTTGCATGGATGATGGCTGGAATTTGGAAGAGGGGGGTGGGGTGAGGTATCCAAAGCTTCCCACCCTCCCAAAAAGTGCAAAGTGCACACTGCAGCTTGCAGGAAAAGCACAGGAAACGCGGGATGCGGGGGGGGGGGCACAGGAATTTACGCGGAAAGAGCATGCGCAGGCTAGGTAGCCAAAATAGGCCAGTTTTTTCATACGAAATTGTACCGTACGGATCATACCGTACGGACCGTTTCGTACCACGTATGGAGGCAACTATGGTATTGTGTTGACAATATGTCTACCATGAGGTCACTATTTAGTGAACCAGTCACTATGAGATGTATGCAGATGAGTATGGTTTTTACTGTGGCACTAAAATTACACTTTTTCATCAGTTTGGGTTCACATTTGCATTCAGTTTGAGATCAGCATATGATCAGATTATGGTCAGTTTATGCTTAGTTATCAATGGTTTTCCACTAGTTTCATGGACAATAGTATGTTTAATGAATGCCATTGACACTTCAACATGGTATATGTTTCCAATTAAATTGTGGATTGGCACATCTAATTTTGGGCGGGGTCAAAAAGGGCTGAATTAATTTTCAGAATTAAATAATTCTGAAAATTAATTAAGTGGCTGGAAATTTCTGGAAAATTGAAAAAGAAGGTTGCCACTTGGCAAAAACTCCCATGCAATGGGGGAGAAGGCTGTTTGGGGCTCATTTAGTGCATTGGGGCCGAGAGATATAGGAAGAACAGGTTGCTGGTTGCATTTCCCTGTTGTGTAGACCATTTGGAGGATTCCAATTGTAGGAAACACCATGACTAGTTTGGCAATAGTAGGTGACAGCTTCTACGCTGATCCAAACATGAGTAGCAACTATTTTCAGGGTTGTCTTGTGAGGAAATTCAGAAATTTCTTTCTCTACAACATTCTCTCACCTTCTCTAGCCTATTCTTTGATAATTCCAGCAAATCTCAGACATTTGGAGCAGATCTCAGTCAAATTTGGTGGATAGCAAAGGAATTTTCGCTGTAAGCTCTAATTGACAGCAGAAATTAGGGTTCACTCAGCCACATTGGGATCCATGCCAGCAATTAGAGTCATTGAAGATTGAAATCAGCAGCTGGAATTCAAGGAATTGCTAGAGATTTTAGATGCCAGCTATCCCAATTGATTTGAGGCAGCATTTGGCAAGCCAAGGGTGAAGATTTTACAAGTGTGGGTGAAGAACAAGGGGCAAGTTGCTCAAAAGGCTTGCTGATCATTTATGACAACCATAGTTGTCAGGTACGAAAGGTACGGTACGGTACGATAAAATACAGTACTAAATGGTACCTTAAGATTTTATAACGTACGGTACGATATTAGTACGACAAAAAAAATAACTTGATTATTTTGGACAAAAGATAATATAATAGATATTTCAAGTCTAAATAGCAATGCTATTAGAGTATATAAGATGAGTACTTGAGGGTAACATGCCAAAACCTAATACAGAATGCGCAACATGCGCTACTGCTACCTATAACTTATAACTACATAGATGGGAGTGGATACATCATACATGCATGATCATACAAATAAGAGAAGTGTGAGCTTGAGAGAGAGAAGGTTGGGAGAAATTGTTTGAATCTCAAATAACCTAATCTCATGGGAGAATCATATTAATACAAGGAGCATTTAGCTCGTTCCAAAGTGCAGTTCGAATGGGAAAGATGCATCCATTAAGTTGGTACCTTATGGTACTAATACGTAAGGTACAGTACCTAAAGTATGGTATAGTATCAAACCTATCGTACGTGGTACTAGTGCAACTAGAGAGAGGAAGAGGCTAGAGAGAGAGAGAGAGAGAGAGAGAGAGGAGAGAGAGGAGAGGAGATAAGAAGCGATGGCGGATCTGACTCCCCCTGACGTGCGGACGTGCTTACCTGCCCTGTGCCCTGCCTGAGTTCTCCCCTCAGACTAGTGCAGGGTCCGTTCTGCCCTACTCGTAACATTGATCCCTACCCTTGCCTACCTGTGAATATCCTGTCGACCCGTTGTGCTTACCGGCGTGTGACCTTCCTTCCAGTGTTGCCCTGCTCTGCGAGAGAGAGAGAGAGAGAGAGAGAGAGAGAGAGAGAGAGAGAGAGAGAGAGAGAGAGAGAGAGAACTGCCGTTGCGTAGACCTGCGCAGGCTACTGGACAGAGTTGTGTCTTGAAGCGCCAATCTCCTGCCCTATAACGTTTCGCCTTGCAGATGCCCACCAGATTCGACCGTCCTATTGCTCTCATGATCGTGCTTGTCTTAAATCTGGAGTAGCGCCGCGCTGCACTAAATCCTAGCCAGGAAGTGACATCGTCTGAGAAAGGGAGTGCCTAATCACACAGGTCATGTGCAGAGAGAGAGAAAGCGCCCTGCAAATAGCTTCAGATCTCTCGTTAAAGTGGTGACACAACATGGTTGGTCTGGACATGGCCTTTATTGACCAAACGGAAAAGAGGGTGTGAGAAGCTTGAGAGAGAGAGAGAGAGAGAGAGAGAGAGAGAGGCTTGGGGGAGAAATAAGAAAGAAAGAAGAAAAAAAAAGAAATGAGAAAGAAAAAAAGAAAGGTGTAGCTTTAAGCAGAGTGGCCAAAAGGTATCCATTTTTTCGCACTAAATCGTACGGATACGTACCGTACCGTACCGTACGGATCAGTCCGTACTACGTATGGAGACAACCCTGATGACAACATGGGGCATTTGGATTGGCAAAGGAGATTGAAGAATCTCAGTTGTACTCCTTCCAATTGCAATATAAGTTAAATAAACACCACAAGGGACACTAGTTTTGGGGCCAACATGGTATCCAATGTCCAAGATTGTATGGTAAAGTGTGGTGCTTAATCAGGTTTTGAGCACCCTTTCTGGGAAGCAAGGCTGGTTTCAACTGGTATGGAATACATCAAACTTTGGAGATGATAGCTGAGTCAAAAGAATCATGGCCATGTCCTCGGAAGATATAGTCTGTTTGAGATATGCAAGCTCATCTCTCATATCCTCCAATTTATTTATGTGATCCTCCATGGAAGGAGAATAATCGACACTGAGCATCTAAAGCTTCTTCTCAAGGGATATGGAGTGGGAAAACGTCTTTTGATGGTAGAGAGACGCTAGCTTCTTCCACAACTCTGGAACAATTTTCAATTTGCGAACATGCACTAGGACAAAATTTGTCGAGCTCATGAAAAGAAAAGATCCATCTCAAGAGTTGAGCTGATTCCATCGGGCAGCACACTCCATTGTGATACCACTTTGGGGTCCTCCATGGGATGGGGTACATGATGGGAAACAAACTCCCAAACCTCGAAGGTGTGGAGTATGCATTTCACCTTATACAACCACAATGAATAGTTAGAACCATCCAAGTGGTCCTCTTTGGGTAAAGAAGGAAGTATGGGCACTTGCACTAAGGGTGCCATAGGAGGCATCTTAAGACCATGTTGATGGGTCTTTTGAGAAATATGGAGGGAGGGGGGAGGAGAGGGCTGCCGTACAAATGGACTTGGTGACGTGCGTTCTTCTCAGTGTTTAGGTGACCTGCGTTCTTCCCGGTGTTCTCGAGAATCATTGTGATAATCTCGTCTCTTTTCAGAGGAATGATGAGAACCTTTGTGTCTTCTTGATTTGGGGGGGGGGGGTGGTGGTGGTGGTGCGCAGGGGGGGGCCGCGCGGGGGAAATGGCAGTGCCGCAGGGGAGGGAGATGGCGGGGGCGGTGTGTCCCAGGACAACGGGTGGGGGAAGGATGCGCGATGGCGGAGGGCAGTCAGGGCGGGCACAAGCAGTCGGGGCAGGGGGCAGCAGTGCAACATGACGGGCGTGGAGCTTCACAGGCTTATTATCGTGGTTACAGTTGCTTTGAACAGAAGCTGTAAAGAATATGTGCCTACAAAGTGGTCTGGCTGAATTGATTGATATTACATTTTCTGATACTTTTCCCACAGGTGATTCCAGGATCTCCAGCAGAGCGTGCAGGCATACGTGCTGGAGATGTGATTGTCCAGTTTGATGGGTCGCCCATTCACAAGTCCACACAGGTAAAATGTCATGATTTACCACAATCAAGTGAAAGAAAAAAAAAGTATAAGTCTGTATAGTACTTGACAGAAAAGTAGTTCATACCATAAAGCCAGAAAGCGCACAAAATATAAAGGTTGGTTTCAAATCAGTCAGGTAGCCACATAGTTGTGATTCTGTTTTCCTCCATGACTCTGGTATGTGCATGCTATCCCAAGCTGAAGCACTTCTTGATCCTGAAATGGATTAAGGATGCCCCATTATGTGAAGGGATACTTGAACTGTTGTGAATATCTGCTTCAGTGAGGTTGAGAGCGAATGCTATGTTACCATTTTTGGGCCATTCATATTGTTCTCACCATGTTGTTGATTCAGAGTGCTATACTGCAAATTATCGATTCAATGCCTATAAGCAGTTATGATTAGTCTTAGAAGAGTTAATCTTGTCCAGCACCAGAGGTCCATTTTGCATGTCATCTTTGTCTTATCTAATTGGCATTGAATTTCTGTTTACTTTATGACAATCATTCAATGCTTCCATTCCTGGATATTTATTTTGAAATTCTCTCTAATTGATTTTTATATTTGAACAAATTGTGCAATTGCGCTTCCTTTTGTGTAAGCCTTTTCTGAATGCAACTATCTCTTGGAGAAGTAGGAGATTGTGTAGCTGCAAGAATTGCATGCCAAAACATGTTGTCATTTTCTTTGGGATTGGTATGGTAGTGCAGATAGTAGATAAATTGGGCGACAAGATTGGTGCTCAATACAAAGTACTAGTGAAGCGGCCTAATAACAAGTCAGTTTTACTCACTGTGACAACAGAAGAAGCAAGAACTCAATCATAAGGAAGCATCTATTCTAGCTGGCATATCACAAAGTTCTTGGCAAAGGTAGAAAACAAAACCCTATCTACATTTGATTTCTATGCAATGTCTCTTGTGAGCACAGATGGTGATAGAGGTGTGTTTAATCCTTGGTTTTCTTTAGACCTCCTATGAAAGTACCTGCTGTTGAAAGTGATTTACTAGGATTTCACTGTGCACACTTGGGAACCTGAATTCTCGTGACTTCGTATCCTTAGCATACAAGAAACATTTTGGTGAACCAGGTCAATGTTTTGTTTATTTGGGCTCATTTTGTGCAGGAAACATTTTCATTCAAAAGTCTTGTCTTCTAAAGATGCACTCCAGTCACTAATTATCAGCTGCAGAGTTGGCTTTTATTTTTAGCAAGTGACATCGTTTTTGAAAGTCCTCAAATGTGGTTTAATATTAGTTCACTTGCAATGTAATGAATCATAACTATTAACAACTATGTAGTTGTTATGACTTCCCTCTTTAATTCTCTCTTTCAATGGCTATGTTCAGGTAGAGCAAGGTATAAAACTAGTTTTTATAGAAATAGGGGAACCATTAAGAAAGTGTAGAATATGACATGATGATTTCTTCGCTAAGGCTTATCTTACACAATCCTTTTTGAACCTCAGAGGCATCCCTCTTTGTTCCCAACTTTGTCACCACTAGGATTTAAATTCTCAAAGATGGGTGATGAGTTTAAAAATGAGTACTGAGTGGCTATATAATGCTTCTGATGCAGCAATTCTTGACATGTAAGTCATGTTAAATGTTGACTTTGCATGTGCAATATGCTAGCCTCCTGTTATTTTCATGGAGTTTATGGACTAAAATGTACTTGAGTAACCTTTAATAAGATGTCGACAAGATTTCTAGCGAGTTAAGTTGTCGTCTTCTTATGCATTATCAAAGTATTTAGGAATGGGCAAGCCATTAAATGCACACAAGGATAACAATATCTTTTTACAATGGTTGTTGGGAACAATAACTCTTAATGGCTTGCAAAATGCTTCTATTCCTAGGATGTTTCAAGAGAAGTGTGAAAGCTTCCACTTGGTTCGATGGATGAGAGCTTTGGCTTATTTTATTCATTGAAAGCTTGTACATTTTGTAGCAAATACTTTAAGTAGGCATGAAGCCCTGATAAATTGTTTTCCGAATTCAAGCAAATGAAGTTTTAATCATTTGCCTTTGAAATAGTTTGATCCCTAAATACATTTAAGGCAACATATTGCGTCTCAAATTAAAAATTGACCATGACTTTGCATTCCTTTCATGATTCGCTTTTCTTTAACAATTTTCTAGAGCATATCTAATAAATTTAATAT
The DNA here is from genome assembly GCF_053477565.2 of Lygodium microphyllum. Classification (NCBI taxonomy): domain Eukaryota; kingdom Viridiplantae; phylum Streptophyta; class Polypodiopsida; order Schizaeales; family Lygodiaceae; genus Lygodium; species Lygodium microphyllum. The sequence continues at coordinate 21,766,985 of NC_141149.1, read as the reverse complement.
TATTAAAATAATTATCTTAATCATAAAGTATTATTCAAATATTACAACAATTATAAGTAACTCCATGCAAATTTTCATAAATAAATTTGTGTAAAGTAGCACTAGAATGTTTCCATTGGGAGTAGAGATACCAAAAAACCTAAGTGAAGGGGTTCATCATTGTTGTTATGTTGACTCATGTTAGAAGATGCAAAATCTCGATCAAGAGTGCATTTTTTGGGCCATGTTTTAGTTTGTAGTGCACCTTAGGGCCATTTTTATGTTTCAAGGTTGGTACTTCTTTGAATGTAGTTGATCATCACATTTCTTCTTTGAGTTATATTTTTTTGAAAAGTATGTGCTATTTTGGGTGCAATAGTTTAGTCAATCATTTGTGCAATTGTATCTCTTGATGGGCTATTGTTCTAGTAGCTTTAGATTTTGATACAATGGTTGATAACAATTGTGGATCTTTTATATTGGTAGTTTGAGGACAAGGTGGATGAGTCCTAATTACTTATGATGTGTATATGATTACATCAAGTATTGGTTGCATAGGGGCTTGGGAATGTTGCTACATGTATTGTGGCGGCGAGTATTTGGAATAATGATACCTCTTACAACTAGAGGATGAACCAAGTCCAACCACTAAAATCAAGTTCACCTCCACTTGAGTCTCTTGTATAAATTGCATAAGAACACAAAAGATATGATGGTAGAGATACATAGACATTACTTTGATTGGTTTGTTAATTAGACATTTTATTATCTTATACACTTGCTTGTGTAAGAGTTTTAGTGATGATTGAAATTTACTTAGTACTTTGTATGAGGTTTGCAATGACGGATGGGTTGCTTAATTACATTATCAAATTTCTTTATGAAATTCAATATCTTAAGAAGCAAATGGTTACTATAGATGAGATAATGGTTGGTAATGCACCTAAGATTGTTCTTGATGGAATACCAAATTCTTGTCAAAGCTATCTTTATTAGCACGTCTATGATGATGAATGATCTAAATGCTTAGCGGTTTGAAAAGGAGGTTTTAGGTAGTTCTACGTACATAGGGAAAATTGGAACTAACATGCATGTAGCTTAGGTTTTTATCATTGGTTAAAGTGAGAAATAAAAGGCCTCTTCAAACGTCAACCCAAAAGCTACTAGTTTATAAACAATTGCAATTATGACCTACCTTTCATAGGATGACCTCTATTTTTCCATTATGTATTTTAGTTATTAATTTACATGTTGGTATTTAAATAGTGGTGCTAGTAAGCACATCACTTAGCAAGAGATGTTTTCATCACTTAAGCTTCCCTATAGAGAATATAATCATGTGTGCTAGTAACTCTTCATATCTTATTTTACAAATGTCTATATAATAAAACTTTGTATTCTATATATGATGTAAAACCAAAATGTCCAAGCAAAATAAAAAACTTGATGTTAAAACCAATCCTTATTATACAAGTGTGGGAAAATGCTTATTGCGATAAGTCCATTTTCAAAGATGTGCACACCAAATTCAAATCCATTGTGCATAGAAAGACGGATAGCACATGGATCCCTCATTATTGATAACCCAAAGGAAGTTGTGCATTAATTTGATTGTAGTCCCATCAAAGGAAGTGTCACATCCTTACTTACCTTTAGACTAATGGGAGCTCATACAATTGCAAGTACAATTTCAGTTCAAAGAAATGGTTTCTTTGGACTAAAGTGTGGCTAACTTGATTATATGAGATTTCTACATGGGTTTGATTGTATTGATGGTTGTGTGGAGCATTATTAACATGTGTAAGATGATGTGTGGCCACCAAGGATTTGGCATGAAATTTGACCGCATAGAAGGCCTCAAGATTGGATTATTGCTCTTGGAGAGGGTAGGAGATTGCAATTTAACAATGAACATATAGTATAGCTAGATGTATTCCAACCTAGACTAGGGAGAACCATGGGCATGTAGTATAGCTAGATATATTCTAATCTAGGCTAAAGAAACTATGTCACCATTTTTGGATGTGCAATTACAATTTGAAGGCATTCTAGCCATTTTAGGCCCTTTGTTTTTATATTTAAGATTTGGTCAATTATTAACCCTTAATATTAGTTATTATTCAATATTACTACATATATTAATAATTAAAATTAATATTAAAGTTAATAATCAATTAATATTAATTCAGCATAAATTATAAGTAAATATAATTATTGGTAAATATTAGTATTATTAAGTAATATGTGAATTATATTAGTGTTAAATAAATAATAATAATAAAATAGTATTGAGTAATTAATAATAATGTTAGTCAAATGTTAGCTAACTATTATTAGGTGATTAATTTTTCTCATCTAGAATGGGTTGCGACTAGCTCCTTGTCCAAGCAGGTCGCATAATTTGTGTGTGTGTGTGTGTGTGTGTGTGTGTGTGTGTGTGTGTTTTTTTTTTTCTTATAAAAGGATCTCTCCCCCCCAAAACCACATTATGATTTGTCTCCCCAACCTTGGTATGTGGTTGTCACACACACACACACACACACACACACACACACACACACACACACACACACACACATGCACACAGGCACTTGCTCGCTTGCTCACTTACTCATATACACAGATACACAGATACACAGACACACACACACACGCTCTCTCTCTCTCTCTCTCATCCCATCACATGCACATACACAAATACACATTCTCTCTCTCTAACTCTCTCTCTCTCTCTAGGTGTCATCATCACGAATTGACTTTCTTTCTACTCGATCACCATGTTTTCTTAATTCATAATTAGTATTTGTAACTTGTTATTTATGGTAGGTAATCTTGCAAGCAATATCTCGCTAACCAGTAATTATTGACAACCCACTATCATGGTAAGATTAGATTTCAGAAGACAAGATCATGTTACTAAAAATGGTGATTAATGCATAGAAGAAGGCTTGGTTTGACCTCATGAGGGTTGCTCCCTAGACATGTGGGAGTTCTCGTCACAATTGCGCATCGTAGAGGTGTGAAGGTCTATGATATATCTAATAATAAGATTGAGCTCTAAGAATATGCAATTGGATAGTGGTTGATTGAATTAACGGTAAGTAGCTCCTCTCTTGAATTAAATTATTATACTTTACCTTCCTCTCTTACCTTTTATTGGATTTTTGTAGGAAAGAGAGTGACAATCTAACAAGTCTTTGGAGGAATGAGACTTGCCCCTTGACCTAAAACTAAATAACCTATAGTCACCATCAACACACAGTATCAAAGGGAGGGATGCTCTCTAAGAGGGAGGGGGAGAGCAACACAAATACAATCACTAATATCCACAGAGGTGGAGGTGGTTGTCGCGCTTGCAAGGGAGGGGAGGAGAGACCTTAAGAGAGGGAAGACATGCTTTGATGAAGGAAACAACGAAAGAAAAGAGAAAGCTCATAGTATTGGAGAGTGAAACTGAAGGGGCTAGAGTTGAGGAGAGTGATGGCCAACAAAGCGTTGAGTCATTTAGTGCACAATAGGGGCGTGGCTACGCACAAAGCAAAAAGACATAGAGGCAAAGAATAAGAGTGTACAACAAAAGTTGGGGATACAAGTGGCGAGACTACTTGCACGGTCATTTGTGACAAACGTATCATGCAAGCTTGCATTGAGGACTAGCTAGAGACGTTAACTCTGAGTATTCATAAGAGATTGTAATGTGTTATTATATATGGTTTTTCCTTTTAATATTGTTGTCAATATTAATATATTTTACATGCAGATGTGAACATCCATGCCTTTGCCTCCCATCCCATTTGTGATGTTTGGTTGCCATGCCCACAATAAGATAAGTTATTGTGAGGAGGTACAAGAAACTCTTAGAGACCTTTTTCAACAATGGCTATGTTAGAGGGATGGCTATATTCATAGTATCATTGAAGACTCTAGGGCACTAGTGCAAGTCATTTGATGATTCTATTACAAAGGAGTGGTTCCCCCCATTAAGTAAAGGAGCACAATGAGTTCAAGGCAAAGATCGGTGACACCGATTGGGCCTTCTTGTCAAACGGTATGTTTTATATTTGGGACGAAAACCATTGGCTTACAGCTTGGGTGAATGAGATAAACATACGTTAATGGCCCTAATCCCTGAATCCTATATTTTCTAGTGTGATTGGCTCTAGTGTATGTTGATTGCGAGCATGATGGCAGGAAAGCTTGAGATCATAGAGGAAGGAGATCAAAGCAGGATGCTTCACTACCATTGTCTATGGCAGGAACAATGGCTCCGCATCTTTGGTTGTTTTGATTGGGGGGAGGAGGTAACAACGATTAAAAAATCTCTCTCTTAAGCGAACAAGCTACCTATTATGCCCACAGAGAGAGAGAGAGAGAGAGAGAGAGAGAGAGAGAGAGAGAGAGAGAGTGTGTGTGTGTGTGTGTGTGTGAGTGAGTGCATTGCCAATGATGTTTAAAATATCTAGAGGTTGGTGCACTATAGCATGCCACGTAGCGTTGGTTTCAGGTATGTGAAATCTGTGAATTATGATTGTTTCTTACATTCTACTAATCGTTTTCTACATTTGTTAATAGTTCTTATATGTATGTATGTATGCTCGAATACCAATAATACTTCTACTGCTCTGCTAAGCTTATTTTTTATTTCCCTTATTTTACATTTATTTATCTATTATTGATTTTTTGGTTGTATTTTTAGATGTTTTGCAATTATTACATTGTTTTCCAACATTAGTAGACCTAGAATTTTCAGTATCTAAACCTATCTAGACTTAGTATCTCCCCCATCGAATACTCTCTCCTAACCATGATGGTTTCAATGTTCAAAAATAAGATTTTTTAATTTGCCTTGATTTGTTATTCATAATCCACCTTTTTATGTCATTTCTATATTACAATCCTCGTGATCTTGCACATATGTACATACATACATGCTGAGTTTCCATATGTATGTATGTATGTATGTATGGAAACTTGACAACACTTCTTATTGCTCTCACCAACATTCTATCCTCAAATTTCTACAGAAGTCTAGTAGTTCTTGTTAACCAGTTTACTCTTCATGGAGGCCAATAAGATGTAAATCGTATGAGTCAACATGGATAACAACTAGGTGGGTCTTTGACACTTGAAATATATACTAGAAGTCATGACTCTCACCCACTTCTTTTGTTTGGATACAAGTGCCAAACTTCACTTCTACTCATGTTGTGTTATGCCATGATTAAATTTATATTTCTTTATTAAATGATGCAAAGTTTCTTTATTTAATTATTAATAGTATTTCTTGCCAAATCAACTCCCTTATCTTATTTGGGTTTATTGTTGGATAAATTTGAGTTAATATAGTCTCCCTTCAAAGCTTGCATCATTCATAACGATGGCTCTTCCTCCTTTAGCTTTTGTCAACGCTCTTTGGTAACACACGCATATATGAGAGTGTGCAACATACATCTCATCTTTGTAACTATTATGCGAGCTAATTTTCAATCCAATCCTTTTGTAGTATATAGTGTGGCACCCTGAGCTTGCTACCTTGGGGTATTTTGATCCGCTACAACCCCCATCCATATTTTGCAATGAATATTTTGCTACATCAATTCTAATGAGTTGCATCGAACAATGATCAATAATGATATTGCTACCCTCCAAGTTCTCCCAGACTCAGAAAGGATTATACTTTTATAGCTAGACACTTCTAACTTGCTAAAGATCTATTATATAGCCCTCTCTGATGCAAGTAATGTGATTTTTAAATTGGAAATCTTAGTTAAGAACCTTGATGTGTTGATAAAGGAGGATGAATATAATCATGGTCAATGGATGGATTCCTCCAAAGGTATCATCCACAATCTTTTTTCTCATACTAAGATAATGTTCATGGACAAAAATCCTAGACCAAGGAAGTTTGTTGATGTTGCCACTCCTTCCTTTGCTGACCCTACTGTAAGGAAGGCTCTTATTCCTTCTAATTTCTCAGAATTTGACATGAAATTCCTAAATGCCACCTAGGATACTCCTAAATGATTGAAAGATCATGACCAAGGCTCCTATATTGATTTTTAAATCCCTCCTAGACTTCTTGATCTCTATCTCCACGTTTGCAAGCTACAATCTTGGGTCTACGGGGTGCTTACACTTGTAGCACCTATATCAACTGAAATGTGGCTCTTACTACTTCAAGAGGAGGATTTCCCTAATGATTCCTAGTACTACGCCGGGTTGGCTCATGAAGGTATTTCATCTCTTACAAAGACCACTATATTGAATGCATACTTGACTATGGTGTTATTTGACACTAGCAGATATTACTCACCCTATAGTGTTTCTGTATCTACCAAGTCCACCAAGCCCAATGAAGGAAGACATGACACCACATTTTTGTATGGTGAATTCAACTATTTGAGGCCCTTTATTAAATATTGTTGTGATCTTTCTGGTCACAAGACTGATTGTAAAAACAATTCAATATTATGGTTTGATCATGCAATCTAGTTTGTCATGCATAATGTTGATACAATATTTCAAGCGAAATCACTTAGAGGCTCTGTGATATCATTCTTCAAATGGCTTGCCACTAAAGCACATGATGCTATTAAAGATGGCCCGGTTTTCTCCTACTTCTCGAGAAATGATACTTCTACAAAGAATTTTATGATCAATAATGGTACACAAAGTATTCTCACCAATGTCAAAGGTGAAGGTTCCACACTCATTGAAAGATGCTTCTACAATAACAAAATTTCCAATCCTATTAACAATTTATCCCTTCAAAGGAACTCACAAGCTTCCTCCTATGGTAGTTGACGGATTGAAGGTAATTATAGGCCTAAAATTTTGATTCTACAAGCATTACTACTTCAAACCATGGTTGTAGCAATAGCCGCAACACTGCTCACAACCTAAAAGCAAAAGGAGTTATACTTGAAGATTGTAGTTCAATAGCTAAACTCCTACAGTTTGATTGATTGTTGCAAATCTATTTAACTTATAATCCACCAATCTACCTAACCTCACACCAACCCTACATGATAGGCATCCAACAATTCCCAAGCCATCTATCTGTATAAATCCAAAAACTATAGAAATTTTAGCATAAATCCAAATATTATTAGTCCAAAAACTAAATCTGTAGATTTGTAAATACGAGAACTTAAAAGTAAATGGATTTAAGTATAGAATTTTTAGCATAAATCCAAAAATAATAGTCCAAAAATTAAATCTATAAATTTGTAAATAGAGAAACTTAAAAGTAAAAGGATTTAAATATAAAAAGTTTAGCAGCAACTTGACTGTAGGAGAAGGTTTGACATTACAACTTCCACGAAAAAAGGGAGGGGTTAAGAAGATGGAGATGGTAATCACTCAAGACTCAAGGATTAATAAAAGGACATGCACAAACTTCATACAACTCATGAGGTCAGTAGTGATGGATGAGAGATTATCACAATAGAATGGAATAGCCATGGATGGTTGCACTTTTCATTAGCATTGCAAGCCCATCGAGTAAGTCCACCTCTGATGTGATATCTAATAGCATGTCTCATATATCTGATCGCATGTCACTATCACTAACTTGCATCATGTTTTTTATTTTTTACAATGTTACTCAGTTGGGAAGCCATTGCCATCACCAATATTTATTCTGCCTTCAACTTTGTTCTAGGTTCACCCCTCTTTTCTACAAGATAAAGAAGATATGATATGATAAAAGTTGTGCTTTTAAATTTTAAAATAGATTGTTCTTTCACCGTAGCTACCCTTTCCTACCATGGGAAAGGAGAATCATTGTATATCTGGAAAGGTCCCATGGGTCATAATTTGGCCTTCCATCCTCTCTCTCTCTCTCTCTCTCTCTCTCTCTCTCTCTCTCTCTCTCTCTCTCTCTCTCTCTCTCTCTCTCTCCACACACAATCACAGAAGCTAATGCTCATTGTTGGGTGTGGTGGGCCAAAAGGCCACTAGAGGTGACGGCATGTGGATGGGCTCCATCGGGCTATCCTAAATACAAGACAGGCTCTACATGGGTACAACTACATGATCCTTAGGAGGGATGGGGTGGTTGTGGTAGAAGAGGAAGCTTTAGAGGGTGCAGTTGTGGCCTTTTGAGGGGAATCTACTAGCACTTTGGTTGGAGGAGCAACCACCTTGGGAGGGGTAGGGGTGGTTGTGGGAGACTTTAGAGGGTGCAGCTGTGGCCTTCTCAAGGTAGCCACAACAAGGCCTAGCATGGGGAAGAGGGAGAAAACCTTGTGAAAGAGGAAGGAGGAGTGAACTTGAGGGACAATATAATATAGGGAGAGAGAGGCATCGACACATGGCATGAGTGAGTCACTAATTACCAACAGTAACTCTCACACACAACTATCACACGTGTGAGAGTTATTGTTGGCAAACAATCACTCCCCTATGCCATGTGTCAATATCTCTCTCTCTCTCACCTCTCCCTTTGCCATTTTACGAGGCGATTGAAGCAATGATTCACATTGGACACCTAGAAGATCATTAAGGATGAAGCGCACCAACTCTACCCATCTGAATGTGAGATCCTACTTTGAAACCAGCAAGGATTGAATAGATTTTGCCAAATGCTTAAGAGATTTGTCTTGATGCCAACTCTGAGGCCCCGAGATGGGGTCATTCAAGGCAACAACATTTTGCTAGGCAATGTGTGTGACTGTGCGATTTGTGTGTGTATGATTGACAAGTGACCTTGACAACAAAGGTGATGGAGGGTGTTGGAACCTAGAATGTGTGATGTTTTTCAAGTGCCTTTGATAGGGGAGGCACTCTTGCTTGTGTGTGTGTGTGTGTGTGTGTGTGTGTGTGTGTGTGTGTGTGTGTGTGTGTGTGTGTGTGTGTGTGTGTGTGTGTGTGTGTGTGTGTGTGTGTGTGTGTGTGTGTGTGTGTGTGTGTGTGTGTGTGTGTGTGTGTGTGTGTGTGTGTGTGTGTGTGTGTGTGTGTGTGTGTGTGTGTGTGTGTGTGTGTGTGTGTGTGTGCCTCCTCCAACTAGGGTAGGTGAAACTTCAAATGGTCAATGTGACTCAAGCATGTGAAGCTCTATTTCTATCTGATCTCAAAGGGAGCTAGAAGGCATGCAGCAACTATTCTACAAACAAGTGGTCATGCCTTTGTTGGGAGGGTTTTGCGGTTAGTCTTTGATGTAACACATAGGTGAAGAAGGGGGAGCAAAAGCCCACATGTGACCTACTGAGATGGAGATCAATCAGGAGCTATGACATAAAAAACGAAGTTGGAGGGTATCAATGTGGCTTGTAGGCAACGGTGGCTAGGGACTTCGGAGGGAGAGAGTGTGATGTTCTAACTTCATCTAACCAAGGAGGAGGAGGAGGAGAGAACGTGATGGCAAGTGGGGAGTGGGGTATCCTCGAAAATGCAAGGATAGATCCGGGGGGGACAAGAGAAAAATAGAGGGACTTGTGAGAGGGGGAGAGAGAGAAAGAAAGAAAGAAAGTTATATTAATGTCTACGAAAGGCCAAGGTGACCTATGAGACCAAAACGTTACATAAAAAATGTCTAAGAAACTTTCCAGGTCCCAGTAAAGCTACCATCTAATGATATGATAAACTAATTGAGTAGGTACAAGGTGGTATATAGGTTGGGTACAATTCATATGTGTTCCAAGTATGGTGTGGAACTACTCATGGAGCTTAGTTATCCTAAAATGTCACACATGGGCCTATCTAACATCGAGAGGCTGAATTAGCAAGGGCAGGGCCCTCCAGTGGTGGCATAATATTCCTTGTATCCTCAACATGTGCCTCCTGCGGGGCGGGGGGCGGTTGGGCATGGGCATCGAGCTTTGCTTCTTGCCGTGGCTATGGCTAGGGTGGTCCCCTGCGGTCGGGAGGTCAGTGGGGCTAGTGGGGGACTCAAGGGTGGGGATGATAGTTGGCTCTCGGTAGAATTCTATGAGAAAGCGTTGGGCGGCTCCCTATCTCTGCTCCGAGGTCCGGAGGAGGTGGTCTATGTGGCACCATATTTTTAGCAGGAAGAGCCCAAGGCATCTCTGGTCCTTGAAATCCATCACTCAAGAGAGTGGCCCGAATCCTTCTCTGAACAGGAAATGGAAGCGTCCCTGGATGCTGGGCACCTACATATGTAGTGTTCTTCTATCTCTAGTGGCTCGAGCTGGCAGATTTGGAAAATCTGATCTTCCAGGGGGAGGGGGTGGGCACCATATCTACCTGTCTCAACCCATAGCTGATGTGATGTACGGATCTATCCCATGGTGCTTCTGACTCCATGGGACATGTGTGTGTCCGTGCAGCTTGGGTAGGTTATGAAGCGGTTTGGAGATATGTGCAGGAAATGCTCCCGATAGAAAGCCTTCTTTGTCCCTAGGTCTTCTCTGCCGGAGTCACCCATGTCTTGGCCGTGTGTAGCTGAATGATGTCCATTCTAATGATACGGTTCACCTCCTCCTAGGTGGCTGAGCTCCAGGTGGTGGGGGCAATCTAGGCTGTATTGTAGTGGGGGGAGGTGGTCCATGTGTAGGTCATGTAGCCCTAGCCAGGTCTCTGTTTGGGCATACCACCATTCAGTGTCCCCTTGCAGTGCTAGCTGTTTGGACGACTTCAGTGTGAGTCTAGGGTACCAATGTCGGGGAAAGTCCCATAGTCGGTGTAAGAAGGCCACGCTATAGATACCAAGAAAAATATGGAGGGTATCAATGGGCATGCAGGTGATGGCTAGGGACTTCGGGGTGAGAGAGAGCGAGGATTCAACTTCATCCAAGAAAGAGGAGAAAATGTGATGGCGAGGTAGGGAGTGGGGTATCTTCCAAAATGTAGGGATAGATCTAAGGGGACCAAGAGAAAAACATAGGGACTTGAGAGAGAGAGAGAGAGAGAGAGAGAGAGAGAGAGAGAGAGAGAGAGAGAGAGAGAGAGAGAGAGAGTAGCCTGCTTGTTGGCATGCTACAGGTACAAAAAACAAAGCTAGGTGGTATCAATGGGTCCTATAGGCAGCTAGGAACTTGGGGGGATGTTTGAGATAGGGAGTAGCGAGTTATGAGAGGGGGGTGAGAAGAGAAAGTAATTCTCACATGTGTGAGGGAGAGAGAGTATTCCCGTAACTCTCTCCCTCTCTCTTCTCACCCCCCTACCCCAACAAAGTTACAACACCAATGGATTTATTGTAAATGTTATTAGTTATAATGATCCCATAAGAAAAAGTTAGTTCCTTGATCTCTCTCAAGATGACATGAAAATTGTGTATATGCCATGCAAAAGAAAAGTTGGACAATTTGATGATACATTTAGAAAAAAATGTGTGTAACACCATATTGGGGAATATGGGAATTTTCCATTTGGGACACATGGTCAAATCTTTGGATTTGTTATAGCTTAAACACTATAACTCCAAATCAAGCGCTCTATAGCTCAATAGATTCCATTTTTCAAGCACTTTCCAATGACCGGTCACATCATATGGTTTTGAGAAACTTATGGGCATGTTATCCGTGTGCCACCTTTTTAGTATTCAAAAAATGGGAATTGGGAGATTTCCAAACTCACTAATATTGTGTTGTGTGCTCTTTGGAAAAATACAAAATGAAGAAGTTGGTCAAGTGCCCTTTAAATTTAAAGCCTACAAAATAAAATATTTCTTCTACTTACTAAATCAACCGCTTCCCCCTAATCTTTTTTATGATTTGATCATTGGGTGGAGATTCTATCCATCTCTTAATGATTTCCTCTACAAACCCACATATACTTTTTGTGGTAATAATCCTCCTTTTGTAGTTGCAATTCCTATGATAGTAGATTCTATTTTAAATGGACACATTGCATGTTGGTACCTTGGATACTACTATTATTGCTGATGAAAAACTAAGAGTATTGATTTCTAAAGGGTTAAATGATATTTCTTCCAGAAACTACAATATCAATGAGGCTCATAACTCTTTGATTTGCTACATTTGACCAATTCTTACAAATTCTCAAGTTACACATAAGTTATGTAAAAAGTTTTTCCTCTTATATTATCCAAAAAGTAACTTTAGCTTCATCCTCTATTGGTGTTGGTAACTGTTTGGAACTTAATGCTTATTCAATTTCCATAGTGCTTAATGAGTTTTATATTGTTACCATCAAGTGGAAAGAGATATGGAAACAATGCATTCACCAATGTGATATTTGGGCAAGATGAACGTGTTGCAAGTAACCTGTATGTTTTGAACATTGTTGTTCTTTGTAGAAGCTAGCTATTGTCTTGAAGGATGATGCATACAAACTCATGTTGATTAGCCCTTTGAAATGCTTGTCTTGTTGACTAGGCTCGACTATGTTGTGAGAAACGTAAAACCTACTTCGTTTTTTGTTTCTAATATGGGGTTGAACAAGGATCTTTTGTATTGGAGTTTCAGAATCCTTTAAATTGACTACTTACTAAGGATGCAAAGACATATCTTTGGATGTGGATATTCTGCTATCGTGATGTATTTTGGATAGTTGGATTATACATAATATTAAACATGAATACACTAGCCATGATAGATATTGTCAAGTCTAGCATATGGATGAGCAAGTAGTGCATCATTCCAAAAGACCAAAGGATTGTCAAGTATTGATGTCATTGATCCAATGTTCATTTGTGATTGTTATTGTCATTTTGGAGACTAAGATGGAGACATCAATGATGCTGCACAAATGGATGTATTGTAAAGGGAACATGAACCTAGGACCCTGAATGATGAGACAAGTAACACTCTCGACAAACAAACTCTCTAATGAGTAGTGACGGACAAATGAGTGACACAATGAACAAAACACAACACTCTCAAACTTGGATGATGGGACTCTCAATAAACAAACTCTTTGATGAGCACCAATGAAATATAGTCAACCCATAGTGAAATAGTGAAAGCTAAAAGCTTAAAAGACAAAAAAAACGATGAAGAAGGAAAAAACAACGGAGCTGACAAATAATGAAAAGGCAATGCAAAAGCATCCAACCAATGTATAGCATAAAGCGTTTAATGATTTGGAGAAGGACAATTTACTTTGAAATTTAAGATTAAAAATGACAATAAAGGACATTTGGATTTTAAAAAATAATTATTTAAAAAATATAAATATCATATCTCCTTTAGCTACATGTATAATGAGCCCAAAGCTAAAGTGTCCATTTGCCATATCTTTCACGGCCCCCCAAATAGGAAGATTAACTTTACTATCATATAGTCCTTCCCTCAATGTTTGTCACCATCTCCTTACTTACATACAATGTATGCAAGCACATCACTAAGCATGGGAAAAGAACCAATCCTTGCATGTCATCTTTTTGCAAGGTCCCAAGAAGTTGCACTACTTTAGTCCTTTCCATGTTTGTACCCAACTTCAATCCCTCTTTGTAAATATAGGATATGCAAGCATTGGAAAAATAACATCACCTCAAATGTTTCTTCCTCTACATAGATAATTAGCACCATCATCTCTCCTTTTGTAAATCCACTAGTACAATCAATGAAGAAATTCATCCATGCATACAAAAACTATCCAAGTAAGACTGTTGTCTTGCTAATTGTTCAACCATGAATCCTTCTTGAATGTAACATACATATCCTTAGCTGGGCTAGAGAAGGTAATGTTTATTAGTTGCTCAAACACGTCCTAGAAACCCGCGTAGGATGCAAAGACTTAGTAGCTAGCTAAATAGTCTCTTCTAGCATAACTTAAAGGCCTCAATTCAAAAGGATTGAATTTGATGGTCCCTAAAATTATAGGGTTCTTGTAAAAAGAAAAATCTAATGCCTCTCTTAAAGAAACCATTTGGAAGCCTCTCAAGGATGAGAGTAGTCAACACCATCCTTGGTTCCTAAACTTCTAAAGTGCTCCTAAAAACAACAAATGAGCACCCCTCCTATAGAAACCACTTGGTACCTCTCAACAATGCATGGACTTAGTTAGTTGAGTAGTCTCTAAATCCACTTTATAACAAAATATCAAGGCCTCAAGAAAAAAGGACCAAACTTAAGGGCCCATCAACTTATAAGGTCTTCCTAAAAACAACAAGTTATTGGCATGCCTAAAGAAATCATCAAGTAGCCTCTCAAGAATGACAGTAATATTCAACATCGTGCCCTTGGTTCAAGGAGAGTGTGACACAAGGAAAAACTAAGCATCAACCCCTCTATCGTGGTATAGTCACACTAAAGTTCCCTTAAAATAATGGTGGTTTGGATTCCATCTTGCAACTTGGGTGATCACAATTAATTAGTTCAAATTCTAATAACAAATTAAAAATGCACCCGATTAGTCAGATCTATCCATCCTTAGGATGGGGCCATCAAACCTTCATCCACCTACTTTCCACCCTCCTTATCTAATAATCTTTAGTTATCTAAATAGTGTGCACTACCATATTATGAAACATATACAATCAACTTCCTTAATTAACTCATTGCGCAAGGTTCATTGCACAATCTTTATTGCACAAAATGTCAACAATCAATCAATGAAAAATATTGATTTTAAGTAGGGTTAAATCTTTATGAGAATCCCTACAAGATTCTTGACTTTCACAATGCTGATCCATGAGAATTCAAGCGATAGGAATTATGAAGTTCTCACATTACTATCATAGGTCAACTCAATCATTGCCATTTGAGCCCAGTTTCTTTTCCTCAACATCAGTACTTTTTTCTCTATCTCAACCATGAAGATTTTCCTGCTATAATAAGTGTCACTATAATTTGTATGTGGATTGGGTCCTCAAGTGTGGGGCATATTTAGGGAGTCTCAGATCATTAGACCCATCTCCCAATCCAATAACATATGTGTATGCATAAAAAGACTAACACTCCCCTTAGGAAATGAGTACACATGAGATTTTATTTTGCAAATATTGAAGCTCGTGGAATAGTTCTTCATCGTTACCATCAAAATCAAACTTTGAATCCTTTTTGAGTTTTCCAATTCCTCTTTTCTTGTACTTCTAATCATGTTCATTATAAAAGGACTCACCAATCAAGTGTAGAATTATAAAGTTTCACCTAGCAAGAAAAGTAAACTTCATTCCTCATCCCCTACTATGTGATTTACTTGGCCATCAGTAACAACAATTGCTTGACTGTCAAACTTCACCACTCAAGTCCCAATATTCCAGATCTAGGTTTGTAGTATACACACTACCTTCAACAATGAGTGAAGGGACTAACTATTGCAAAGTGGACCATGTGGTGAATCTAGCATCTCAAATTGTGGTTATTATAGAGAATCCTATGTACTAAATCATGATATTTTGACATTACTATCACGTCCTAGAATATGCCAAAACCTTTAAAATGACTTCAAAAGCTTTGAATTTCGACTCCAAATGAGGGAGTAGCAACAAAACAAGATTTTTAACTTGTTCTCCTATTTTGTGTGTGATCCTCTTGCTTTTATAAAGAAAGCTATGAAAGCTTTCTAAAAATGAACCACATAACGAAAATAGCAAAGCATTCCATAAAGAAAGCTTATTTTTTAAAAAATATAACCTAAATCTAATACTCTAATATGATTTATGCTAAAGAGATTAAATAAATTACATTAATAGTACTAAAAATCAATCATTTAGTTAAAATCACTACTAAAGAGGTTCAAACTTACAATTCATAGATATAATAATAATTTTAAAAATATACAATACCATGTATATATATTACAATATTTAAAAAATGCATACTATTATAATATGCATACTATATAGATTTACTTAAAGGTATTTATACTTAACAATTATTTAAAAATATCATTTCATCCAATTTTGCCTAATAATGTACTCATCACAACACAAAGTACATTAGTATCCTAAGTACTATCTATCAAGCATAATGGGACTAGTTTCACACACATGTATACGCACGATAAGTCATGAATCATGTAGCAAATAGACAAAATCTACAAAAATAAATAAAGTTTAAATCATTTTATTTTCATAGTGAATTCCAATAAATTCCATAATTACATAACACCATCACTCATGTAGAATTATCAAAGTACAAAAACTAATGATGCCAACAAGGACCAAGGGTTGGGCAATAAAACTTTGCTTCAAATAGATGATTGTGAGCTAAAATATTGAGAGAGAGAGAGAGAGAGAGAGAGAGAGAGAGAGAGAGAGAGAGAGAGAGAGAGAGAGAGAGAGAGAGAGAGAGAGAGAGAGAGAGAGAGAGAGAGAGAGAATTGTTTGTGCAACATGAAAAACTATTCACATATAGAGAGAGGGAGGAGAGAGAACAAGAAATTGAGAGAGAGAGAGAGAGAGAGAGAGAGAGAGAGAGAGAGAGAGAGAGGGGAGGGAGGGAGGGAGGGAGAGAGAGAGGGGAAATGGAAAGAGAGAGTATATGTGAGTGAGAGAGATACTAAGAATATATGTGTGTGAGGGGGGAGAGAAAGAGAGGATGAATTGTTTACACACACACACACACACACACACACACACACACACACACACACACACACACACACACAGAGATAAGGAGAACGGGTTGTTTATGGGTAGAGAGAGAGAGATAGAGGGACATAGAGAGAAAGAGAGATAGAGGGGGAGAGAGAGAATGAAAAGAGAGAGACAATGAGTGAGTGCAAGGGGAGTGTGAGGGATGGGATGTGAAGCACTCAAAGATCCTCCACCTTCTTTTTATCTTGGCATACTTCACATGATGGCCACAAGAGTGGTGGATTGTGCATCCAATTCGAAATCTTGTAGAAGGAGGTAGTGCCATTTGAATTGTGAGACCACCTTGGCTTGCTAAGATTACAATGATGAGTAAACTCCAAGTGTGTCTACTACAAATGTAGTCCCATTGGTTGCTTTTGCTACCTTATGAAAGTAGCCATTGGATGAGAGAGGTGAAAGACTAGGTGACAGAGCCGGTCTACCTTGGATAGTTGAACTCCTGAAACAATAGGAGCTCTACATGTGCCCCAACTCTCAAGTGTGGTTGTAGCCCAATAGTGATGTTGAGTATGTGAGGGAGGGAGAATCATGCAACATGAATCTCTTTTTCATCTCCTCTCATTCGGTAGATTCAACTCCTCTCAAGTGAGTAGATAGAAATGGAAGCCATGAGGTGCTAACCCCAATGCAAAGAAAATTAAACAGATACAGGAGGGCAAAACAGAAAAAGGAAGCCCAATTGAAGAAATAGGAGAAAAAAAGACCAAAAGGGCAATGACAACCTTAAAGTTCATGGTAAGTGCAAAAGAGGAAATGCACATTTTAAATGCAAAGCACACTCTAAATTGAGAGTACCAAGCTCCCTTCTATGCAATTTGTAAATGTAGATGGTCATGGGTGAAGGCACAATATAAATAGGAAGGGAGCATGAAAAAAGGACCTAAGCTAAAATGGCCAGTCATGCAAAAAAGGGATGGGCCCAAAGGGGATTAGGGCTTGTATAAAAGGCAAAAAGGGAATGAAGAAGCTCATTCTTGTGTGTGGCCAATACTTGCTCTCTTCTTCTCTTCTTCTTCTTGTACTTGCTTATGCTTGTGCTTGAGTGAGGGAGAGCGAAGGAGTGAGGGACTGTGGATGTGAAGATGAGGGACTGTGGTGGAGAAGCTTTCCATCTTCTCCTCTCTTCTTCTTCTTCTCTTCTCTTCTCTTGTCTCATGTGTGGCAATGGAGCTTCGAGCTTGAGGATGGAGCTTGCTTGGGCTTGTACCTTGGATGGTGGAGCTACTGAGTGCTTGAGAGAGGAGGCAACTTGATCGAGCATGGAGATAAGCTCACTACACTTGTGAGTATGAGAGTGTGTACAGCTACATTAGAGGTAGCCATTGCACTTGGCTTGAAATGCTTGAAGAAATAAGGGATCCGTGAATCTTAGGGTTGAATGAGAGCTCCCACATTTTAGTTCCATTGCCATGACCAAAGAATTCAAGCTTTGAGTGCTTGTGCGCTCTAAATCGAGCATTGAAGTAGGGCTTGCCCCGAACCTATGCTTGAGAAAGGTAGGAAGCAAGGGAATTGAAGAGGTATTTGATCTCCTTTATAAGTAATTTTTTGGTTTTTTGGATTTATGTAAGTCGGTTGGTTTAGTATAAGTGGTTGCTTGTGATTTGGATGCATTTAGATAAGGAAAAAACAAGAAAAACAAAGAAACACACAATAGGGTTTCTATCGTAATAGCAGGTCCAGGGTTTCTGTCGTAATAGCAGGTCCAAAACAAGGAAAAATAAGGAAAAAGAGAGCTTCAAAGCATTAAGATGAAAAAGAGAGAGAAGGGGCAGCTAAAATACTAAGCAAAGAGGGGTTTAAGAAGCTAAGAGGGTAGGGGACAGCTCATTTGTCATTTCTGAGTCGAGGGAGAGAGCTTGAGAAAGAGAGAGAGCTACAAGATTGAAAACCATTTCATGCTTAGCAATCTTCACCACCGTGCCTTCAAGCCCCGCAGGTGAGATTTGAGTGTGCCTTTGTGTTGGATAATTTCTTCCAAGATTATAATTGAGAGATTGATCAAGGCGGGTGTGAGATTGGTACAATTTTGATCGTTTGGAACTTTCGGCACCACACTACTCGAACGAAGTCACAATCATTCAAGTCTTGCCACTACTTGAACAATCTAAGTCCTCAATCCATTCAGAAAAACCGTACTAATCTGAGCCTCAAACAGCCACTTGACCTTAGACGGCCAATTTTGGACTCCCAAAATAGTCCACTTTGACATGTAAACATTCAACCTCAGATAGCTCCATTCACTCAAACCACTCGGCTGAGTCAGACACTCGGACATTGTCACTTGGACAAATTGTGCAAAATCCAGAATCTAGCAAGTTGGACCTACCCTAGGGCACATAGAGCCTAAGCTCAAGCTAGACAACACCCCCTAGGCCTCTAGACCCATAGAATGGCTCATAGGGCCGCCAGACTCACGAATCACGACCTAATGGTCGGGAAAGTGGCTGCAATCACACTGACCCTTAGTTGCATATCTTGATAAAGACCCAGACTAGCTAGCTAACCGAACTTGCTACCCCTCGGACCACATATCTAGAACGTCGTAGAGACGAGAATGAACTAGCTAGAGTGGTTGTCACCCGCACGAAAGGATTAGAAAAAGTGTATATTGTACTGTATTATTTTCATTGAATTAATATTTGACATGCACTAGAAAAGCTGAAAGCCTAATTTCACACAATGCACATTAAGGAGCACCGTACTAGTATCTGAGTGCCTATAATAATGAAGATTATTTTAAATAACAAGAAATTCACGCAAGACAAGATAAGTTGAATGAATCCACTAGTAGGAGGAGACCCCCAAATATTAAATAGTGGCAAGGATACCAATACTAAGAGACTTGAATCATCGATCTGCTTGGGAGCAACAAAGATAAGACACAATTAGGGACACAACTTTACCCAGCTTGATCAATCTCATTGACACGCTAGTTGCTCAAGAAATCAACAACATGTCAAGAGCTAGCACCAACCTTGGAGATAACGAGCTTGACTTTGGAGAATTCCCAGTAAACATCTAGCAAATGATAACCCAGTATATGACCTACAAACCAAAATGGAGCATCACAATAGACCAACTGAAGACATCATAGCCGATCTCGAGGAAGAGGAGAAGTTGGCAAAGCGTTGCATGGTATAGCTACTTACAATTCAAAAAATAAGGTGAAGAGATAGAAATACGCAAAGTCCAATGCATCTTTACTCTTGCCAATCGAAATAGGACAAGACCAAACGCTAAGAAGGAGAGAGAACTAGAGGACAATCTTATGTTGAGCAAGCTTCTCACAAAGTGACTCTTGGACAACACACTTGCAAAGTTTAAAGGAGCAACCCTGGCAACGTTGTTTCTAGCACGACTAGGAATCACCCCAAATTCTAAGAGCTAGACCACCAAGGTACCTATGGTTACTAAGTAACTTGATAAGTATCAGCCTGATAATGACGCACATGGCTTTGTAGAGTAGTTTGAGCAAGTATGTGATGGAAATGGCCTCATGGAACTTACTCAATGTGCACAAGCTTTCAGACTTTGCCTAGGAGACAAAGGACGAATGTGGTACACTAGTCTAGACAATGCCAAATGCAATAACTTCAATAACCTCAAGAGTTAGGGCAAGGAGGATATCTAAGACTACACCACCCATGTGCGGAGTCTCTTTAAGAGAATCCAGTCAACATAGAGCGACCTAGTGAATGAGAGCAGTCTTCATCGTGTTCATAAGCGGAATCCAAAGTGAAGAGCTTTACAAGGCTCTGGTGAGCAACTAAAACATGCAAAGGGATGTGCTAGCTAGGTTCTTCAAAGAAGCCATATAAGTGGATGACCTACTTAAGGAGAGAAGCTCAAGACCCACAAACCGAGACAACATTGCCTCTAGAACCTCAAAAAGAGCTATGGTCGTTAGAGAAAGATCTAGCCAAAGCACCCAAGACGAGGGAAAGAGTATCAACCAAAGCCAGGGATTGGCGCATGTGAAGCTAGAGTTGGCAAGGCTTCAAGAGATGATGAGAAGGCTTGCACAATCTCACATGCAATGCGTGCATTATGTAGAAAACCACCTTCTCGTTGAGTACATGGATCCTAGATCCAGACCCTGTGCCAATTGTGGTAGGTTTGGCCATGATGCAATGCATTGCTAATTATCAAGGTGATTTCCATACTCACAACCATACACTCAGCCTTACTACCTAGGGAATAAACCACCACATTACAGAAGGGGAGCTCCACTAGCTCTCTGAGCACCCAGTGATTCAAAGCCAGTTGCCCCTAGGATGGATACCAACCACACAAGGATATCTAGACCACCTGGACCTATCATGACCCATCCACTGATTTGATGCACCAGATAGAGAAGTCAAACGAGGATGAAGCATACGTGAACCCTTAAGTATTGTGTGATGAAGAGGATAACCCCAGCTTGATAAATTTCAAACCAGTGCCGATAATGGTGTTGGGTAGGAGAAGAGCTAAAGTCAAGGAGGACAGAACCAAGAACCCATTGCATGTTGGACTTATAGTCACCCATGGTATATCTCATCTCGATGCCCCAAAAGGGAGCAAGACAATCGAGACAAGACCGACCTGAGATGTCATGAGTGTGGGGTCACACACTTGTACACCGAGTGTCTTAGGTGAAAAACTTCCACTAGTTTGACTATCGTGCCATCTATGCCATTGGGATTATTTGAAGTTGAGACACTTGATGGCGAAGCCACGCCAATTCAGTTGAATGTCACCTGACCACAAGCAAAGCAAATTGGTTTTTCATTACCCAGACCTAGCAACCTCAGTGCAGTTTTAATAGGTAAGAAAAGCCATAGAAGAAGGAGAGAGAGGGCTGAGACCAAGATTATGCTTAAGACAGATAGTTCCACCACGTTACCAAAGGGGAAGCAATTCATGAATGCAGAAGCAGAGACATTTGCTTCTAAGATAGTTGAAAAGGAAAGTGCCAAGATTGGAGAATATCCTAATTGGAGGCACCAATTAGAAGTGGTTGATATAAGATCAAGGAGTGGGTGAGAGAAGCCCAAGCCCACCTAAAGGATACAAAACCCACTATTGAAGACGAGATCGATGAGCTCTCTAGCATAAGCGCACCAGTCTTGTCTACTCGGTTAAGATCAAGAGACGCATGATCACCCCATTTAGCACTACATAAACAAAGCCTAGATGCTGCAGGTAGGCAAACTGTCCAAGATTGTTGGCAAAAGAGTATGGAGACTAACGAAAAGTAGGTGGTTGGCAACTTGCACATGAAGTTAATATCAGCCCTTGTGACTCTGTCTTTGGGAGAACTACTTAGGAAGAATCCAACCTTATAACAAGTGCTAAAGCAGTAGGTAGAACGACTAAATGAGCTTGGAGGGACCGACTTGTCCCCCGACCACAATGCAGCCACGTAGATACCCAACTTGATCCTAAAATCGGTGCCTAAGTTCTTACATGTGAATTCTTTCTAGGAAGGTATGGAAATGCACCTAGTTCTACCTGTCATAGCATCAAGGGATAGCACAAGAAAGGGGATCATGGACATAGGAGCAGGAGTCAGTGTACTTGGCCATGCAGTCCTGCAGGCTTGGGGTAACCCTCATATGGAGACGGCAAGGTTTAATGTCATCTTGGCCAATGGAATGAAAGTTAAGCTATTTGGGGTACTAAAAGACTAGCCCTTGAAGATAGCTAGAGTCCAATTCTCAGTGAACTTCATAGTCATGAAGGGAGTGGACTACGACATCTTGCTAGGTTGTCCCTGGATGCGAAACGTACGAGTGATAGAAGATTGGAGTAATGGTATCATGTTCTTAGGCAATAGATCAGAGGCTGTAAGAGTCAAGATGGATACTAGAAGACCACACCGATTAACCTAGATGCCATCTCCACTATCTTGAAAGGAGACTCACATGTTGGGAATTCTTACGGGCCACTAACAAAGTATATCCCTTGCCTTGAGGAGGAGTGGGATTGGATGCATGTGCTAGCCACCATCGACCTAACGTTCTCATATTACGAAGAGGATTATAAGCAGGCTACAAGGATAGCTAGTGAGTCCCATAAAGCCACAACATCTTAGCTCTGCTAAAGGGTAAGACCCCACCATTAGTACCAGTTTGCATGATGGCCAGGAGCTCTAGAAAACAACCAACACCTATTCCATTCCACATTCCATCTAACAAACTTGAGCTTCACGGGGGATGCTTGAATACTTGACAAGAGAGCTAGCAAGTAATCCAACTGCCAATCTCAAACTCCTCAAGGATCTCATGGACAAGCCGAGGTGGTGGTGGATCAAAGTGCACAACTTGAACCTAATGTACAATTGGGCACTGATCATGGATTAGAAGAGGGATAAGAATGGAAACCTAGGAGACAATGAACAGTTAGAAGGTAATGATTCAAACAACGAGTATGAAGAATGTTACTCTACAGACAAGGAAAGTGAGGAAGAGGCGGAGACGATAGAGTATGACATGAATGGTCAAGTGAATGAATAAATAATAGTAGACTCCAAGCCATGGAAATCCAATGTCTTTAGGATTGAAAGAGGAGTCTTCAAAATAGAATGCGACTGGGACCACCTAGGAGTAATAGCCTATGAGCAAGCTGGATTAGTTCAACCAAGTACCACACCACTCCTTAGAACAGAATCGGCCTCACAATTGCAACCACTAGGGGAAACTCCTTCTAGCAAAGGTTGTGAGTTTAACTCCAAGTTGGAAGTGAGCTCTGAGAATGACCCAAAAATACCCTGACTACCTAAGACCAAATGTACCAAAGGGGACCTGCCAGTCCACCTAGCACAGGTAGTTGAAGGAGGAAAAGAGAATGCAGTCAAAGAGATCGAAAGCCAAAGAACAACGGAGGCCCCAAGACCTATCTAAGTGCTTCACAAAGTTTAAAAAGGGCGACATGGTCGTGATCTTGTTAGGATCTAAGAGGCAAAAACAAGCAAATGAACCAATAGAGGAGCTTACGAAGGTCAAGGAAGTCAGCTTGGCAAGGGGAGGGAAAATGCCTTGACCTTTGCTCATAGCTGACGACCTGAATAAGCAAGAGGAGGCTAATCTCGTCACTCTCCTATAAGAGTACATAGATGTATTCACTTGGTCCTTAGATGAACTCAAAGAAGTCCATCCGAGGGTTGTGACCCATAATATCCCAATGACTCTTGATGCAACACTAGTTAAACAACAGTCATATCCAATGAATATAAAGTATGCACATGCCATCAAGGAGGAGATAGATAAGTTGTTGAAGACTCGATTTATATAAGAAATCGAGCACAGGGACTAGTATCTTCTATAGTGATTGTCCTAAAGAAGAATGGAAATTTTCAAGTGTGCATAAACTATAAAGAAGTCAATGCTGTGACAAAAAGAGATAACTATCCACTATCCTACATGGAGCACATGCTCAAGAGAGTAGCACGAAAAGAGGCCTATAGTTTCTTGGATGGCTTCTCACGCTACAACCAGGTGCAGGTACACCCTGAAGATAGACATAAGACAGTGTTTGCCATGGAATAAGGCGTGTTTGCCTACATAGTCATGCCATTTGGGCTGACAAATATGCCAACTACCTTTTATCGTCTCATGTGTGCCATCTTCAAAGACATGCTTAGGTGAGAATTGGAGGTGTTTGTTGATGATCTATGTGTTCACTCCACTTGGAGGGAACACCTAGATAAACTTCGTGCAATCTTTAAGTGGTGTAGGCTATATAATCTCTCCTTGAACCCTTTGAAGTGCCAGTTCTGGGTAAAGCATAGATGTATCCTAGGGCATGTAGTGTCTAAGATCGGCATTGCCAGTCAGAGTCATGGTTGATTTACCACCACCCCGTGAACTATAAGGGAGTTCAGTGCTTCCTAGGACACACGGGATACTATTAATGATTCATTTTGAACTATGCATTGATCCCTAAACCCCTTTACAAATCACTAATCATATTCGAGTGGACCAAGGAATGCCAATGCACCTACAAGGAACTTAAAAAGGTTCTCACAATTGCACCAATCCTACAAGTCCCTGATTGGAATATAACATTCTGCATGCACATTGATGCCTTGAAGTTCGTCGTGGGAGCTATTTTGTGCCAACCTAGTGTACATAATCTTGATTATTGTATGAGCTTTGCTAGTAGACAACTCACATATACGGAGCTAAAGTACTCCACAATGGAGAGGGAAGGCCTAGCCATGGTATTTGCTATAAAGAAGTTTTGTTATTATTTTTTGGCTACACCCTTTACCTTCTTCCTTGACCATCAAGCTTTTCTTTATCCAGTCAACAAATCGTGCACTACAGGATGCATAGCTAGATAGTTACTTGTGCTTCTAGAATTTGACTTCTCTATGGTTATACGCAAGGGTAAGCAGCATTACATGATGGTAGACCGTCCCACATACTGATAAGAGAAGCTGTTGGATGGGGCATTGTAGATTACTTGCCTAATGTGCACATGTTCAGCATGTCTAGTAAGAGAGTCCTATTTAGGGCCAATCTAATGCCATATTGGTGGGTAGATAACATAGTCCATGTCCTAGAGTATGGATTGCCTCAGAGACCTATAGAGAAGGCTAGACTAAAGCACCTTATCCTTAAGATTCAGCCCCATCCATTAATTTCCGATGAGCTCTATAGACTAGGATAGGATGGATTATTGTGAATATGCATGTGTGAGCACGAGATGCATGATGTGCTTTGCTGAAGCACATGGTGGAATTGTTGGAGGGCACTTTAGCAAAGACACTACAACATGCAAGGTGGCCGCCCTATTCTGCGATGTTGCTAAGTTCATGAAGCATTTTGGTGAATATCAAAGGACCAAAGTACCCATCCATAAGGACAAGATGAAATTGACCTTGATAATAGCATGACAACCCTTTGAAAAGTAGGGGCTCAACTTTATTGCGCCAATCAAGCCCATAGTATAGTACTCATAGGCAAAGTACAACATTGTAGCAACGGATTATCTCACAAAATGGGCCGAAGCTCAGGCACCTAGAAAAAATTATGCTAGGACCACGGCTAAGTTCCTTTGGGAGCAGATGATTTCACGATTTGACTGCCCCATTGAGCTAGTTAGTGACCAAGGCACACACTTCATTAATGAAGTGATTGCCCATTTACTATCCACATTCTTGATCATCCATAGAAAATCATCACCATACTACCCTCAATCTAATGGTTAGGCAGAATCCACAAATAAGATCCTAGTGAATGTCCTAACTAAGGTAGTCTCTACCTTGCACAGTGACGGGACAATATACTCATGGTAACACTATGGGTCTACGGGACAGTCTACAAGATGGCCGTAGGGCAAACACCATTCAAGCTGACCTATGGGATCGAAGCGAACTTGCCAATGGACTTTTTTGTTCCAAGCTTGACTATGGCGGTGCAAGAGAGATGGCATGGAAAGGAGGCATGGATGGAATGCCTAATGGAGCTAGAATTCCTTTCTGAGTGACCTGACTCCTAGCTAGCATGTGCTAATCTATGAAAAGGAAAGATGCAAGAGCTAGTTTGAAAAACATGTCAAACAATGTGACTTTGAGCAAGGTGACCTAGTGCTACTGTATTATGTAAAGGGCCATAAGCAAGAGATGAAGTTCGGAGGACTGAGGCCTTTCAAAGTCCACAACATTAGTTGAACTGCTAACATAGAGCTCGAGACCTGAGAGAGAGAGGGCGTAGGCTTCTTCAATGGCAGCCACCTCAAGAAGTACTACCCTCCAACACATCTAATGCATGAGCCTCCAATACTAGAACCACCAGTGAACATAAGAGTAGCCATCATCACCGAGATAGAGGACAAGGATGAGGAAGCATATGCATATCAGTTACTGCCCAAAAGACACACACCTTTGATGCACTCATTGAGATAAGGGAGATGACTTTAATATCCTTACATACGATCATTGGACCCTCATTGGTCAGCCCCAACTACAACCTACTAACACTAAACTCAACCCATTTGGGAGACAATCCTAGTCACTGTTGGGAAATTCCAAAATAGCAGTCTTTGTTGAGATTGAAAGCCGACCTATGATATTCTATGTGTTGCCTAACACAAAGGCTATCGGTAAAGAATCGCCGCTAGGACACGCATTCAAGAAATAAGCACACTGCAATGTCGACTATGACTCAAAGTGCATTCACCTCGCCCTTGGCAATGTTCGGATAGTGATGGCTTTCAGCAAGGGCAATGTGACTCCATTAAAGCTTGCAATGCCACTGGTAGATGAACCTAGTGCAATATCAAAGGAGGGGGGCCGTGACTTGTCCTACCCTGCCAAGACAAACCACTCACAACCCAAAGGAGACACATACAAGATCACATAGCAGAACCTCAAATGGGTGCCCAAATGACAACTAGAGTTGTCTAGAAGCCAAACCGCACGAATCCATAACCATAGAACCACACGCCCTAGGCTTAGGAGACAAAGCTGCCATACATAAGCAAACAAATAGTCAAGCCATTGTCGGAGGGGTTTTTGTCGAAAGGTCGAATCCACCGAGGATCAGAGGTAGAAGGAAGTAGAGATAGGAGATGGAAGAGAAGAAAGAGAATACATAAGTGGTAAACACGACAAAAACAAAGCACAATGAATTGAATCAATATGTATTGAAAGAACCTGGAATCCTTGCACTACTCAGAAGCAATCTCTAGGTATTAGATCTCCTAGAGCTTCTTCATAGAACAAAACGTGCATCAAAATTACAGCTCCTTCTCTGCTGCTCGAAACCCAAATCTAATGGCTCCGTTGGCTCCAAAAGGGAGGTAAAACCCGAGGACACCTGATCACGGATCACCCAAATCACTCTTTCTTCTTCTTTTAGTTCAAACTACAATTTTCAGCTTGTTTACAGCGATCGCGACGCGTGTGATTTCGTCCATCTGTCCTTCTTATGAAAATCCCATAACTGGCTGAAAAAGCAACTTGCTTTTTGCATGCCATCCTTATCTAGAAGCTTTTCTAACTTTTTCGGATTATTATAATAAATAATATCAAAAATAGGTTAAAATTATCCAAAAATATAGTATTTTTGGATAATCCATACAACTCGCACTAGTATTAATGACTTCGGTCACATTGACTCTCTTGATCAATAAGATGTCGGATGATGATGCATTCCAGAGTTTTTCACACCATGTCCATGTAGTGACACGACATCCATCCCCTCTGAATCTGCACATCCTCCAGTATGTGCCAAAATCCTAGTTGTCACCAGATTCTGAGTCCTCCTCACCTTCTGCAACCATATCCTTTTCTTCTTCATCTTCCATATCTTCTTGGCTAGCCCTTGTATCATGGCCACTATTTTCTTCCAATCCTGGCAACTCATAGGCAGTAGATTCCTGCCTCTTGAATAATTTGATTCTTTTCCCTGCTACTGGAAGTTTTATGGCCATTCCATCTAGCTCATTTAATGCATAAGTAGCATTGTCAAATACTTGTCTTACCACATAGGGTCCAAACCATCTTTTGGAAACTTTACGCATGGCACTATGCTGGTTGTCTAAACTACTATCGTAAACCAATACCTAGTCCCCATCTTGTATGGTTCTTGGTCTCAATCTATGTCTTTTGTCAAACCGTTTCTTGTTCTGTATCCTTGTTGCCCTTAATTTTGCGACTGCTACCTCTATGTCTTCTAACTTCCTTTCCAACTGTCTAATGCGTAAGGCCAATAACTCCTCTCGATTCAACTCCTCCTCCCAAGGTATCACACTCCATGTGACTGTCATCTCTTCTATTGACATGATAGGTTTTTGACCGTGCATCAATTCTATAGGCATATATCCTATAACGGCACTATGAGTTGTTCTGTCAACCCACAAAGCATAAGGGAGCAATCATGGCCACTCTTTTACCTTTTCTCCACATGCTTTTGCCAATGCCTTCACAATAGGTGGATGACCTCTTTCACTTTTTTCATTTCCTTCAGGATTATAAGCTAAAGTTAAAGCAAGCTTTATCCCCAACCTTGCAAAGAAATCATGAGCTTCATCTGCATCTAGCTCACCCCTATATGCAGTAATTTTTCCCACACAGCCATACAAACAAAAGATCTCTTCTAAGAGAAAAGTACACACAACATTTGTTGTCTTAGTACATAGATCTCTCCCTTCCACTTGATTAGTCAAGTCTTCACGAGCAAGCACAAGATACCTCATTTGCCAAAGACCCGTAGGCATTGTGACCAAATCCACCACCCACTTAAAATGAAGAGACAATGGATATGTGGATTGCAATTCATCCCGATGTCTCACAGATGAATACATTTGACATGTCATACATGTTTCCACAAAGTGAACAACGTCCTTATACATACCTTGCCACTAATATCTTTCTTTGATCTTTGCAAAAGTACCCCAAACACCTCTATGACCAGCCTACAAGTTTTCATGAAATTCTTGCATAAC
Source organism: Lygodium microphyllum (assembly GCF_053477565.2). Lineage (NCBI taxonomy): Eukaryota > Viridiplantae > Streptophyta > Polypodiopsida > Schizaeales > Lygodiaceae > Lygodium > Lygodium microphyllum. The sequence continues at coordinate 21,738,100 of NC_141149.1, read as the reverse complement.
ATTTACTTGTGAAGCTCTGTCACCCAAAACTCGCAATGGCATACCATGTTTCTTTATAGCATGTTTCTGTAAGTATCCATCTTTTAAGAAAAACCCATACGCTTTCCTCTTGATTTTCTTAAACTCCTCATCTAACCATTCATCTCTCTTTGTTAATGTACTGAGGTATTGACCAATTCTCAGCCACTCTCCTGCATATTTGTCTTTCAAAAACACTTCTACACAAGATGCAAAACATCTAAAGTGTCTTCTCTTTGTTGTCCAAGCTTCTATTAATGCTGTAGCAACACCTTGCATTGCTAAATTCACTCTTGCAACATCATTTTCAACCGCAAGAAAGTCATCTTCTTCCTCCTCATCCATCATCCCATCTTCATTCTCATAGCATGCTCGAGATAACATGTCTGCCATTGGGTTATCTCTTCCTGCAATATATTGAAATTCAAGGTTCAAAGATTTGACGTATGCAATCCATCAGAGCATAGCAATGTCCGGGGTAGCACAACTAGTAATCATACCCAATACCAGCAAACAATCAGTCTTAGTGACTACATGAGCACCCACAAAATACTTCTTATCACATTTAAGGGCTGTCACAATTCCCCATAAATATCTTTTTACCTATGGATATCTTCTCAGTCGTTCAATCAATACTTTAGCACCAAAGTGTATTGCATATCTTTGCCCTTCCTCATCATCTTGCCCAATTGCCCATCCAATCCCAATTGGGCTTGTATCAATAGTAATAATGATAGGCTTTCCATGTGAATAGTCAGCCTTTCTCAATGTAGGAGCAAATTTTAAGAGTTGCTTCAATTTCTTCATTGATTTCTGATGCTTCCTTTCCAAATGAAATCTCTGACCTTTCCTCAGAAGTTGATATAGAGCATCGGCTATATGTGCAAAGTGAGGAATTCATATCAAATAGAACACACATGTTCCTAAGAATCTACGCACCTCTGATACATTCGTGCATACATCTTGCATTCTATCAATCCCATCTATTTTTGCTGGTGATGGTATTCGCCCATAGGGCCCACACATATGCCCAACAATCAAAACCTCTTCAACTCCAAAGATAGAATTTTGTCCAGAAAGAGTTAAATGCAACTCTTCTAGACGTGTCAAAATCTTCTCACAATCCATAATATGGTCTGCAACAAATTGTCTGCACCCATGAGCATCCATCTCTTCTTTCTTTTCATCCACTGCACACCCTTTTATTGGAATATCATCCAAGAAGGGCATAGTCAATTGTTGTATAAAATCCCTAAGTACCCTATTCATAGCATTTGTCATGTGTGCCACTGAGTTTGTTGCACCCTGTGGGAGAGTACACATCCGTACTAACCCCAAGGGAGTCTTCATGGTTGTGATATCCCTACTTTCAATTGCAAGCTGAAACTGATCATACCCCGAGTAAAGATCACCCAAAGAATAGATCGCTCTGCCTGCAAAAGCCTATGCGAATTTCTTATGGTCACTTTATTGACCGGTTGCATGTCTTGAATAAATCTCAAAGCCCCATTCTTTTTAGGCACAGTAAGCCAATGATTTGAGCACGGGGCTGAAGAAGGCTCCAAGATCTTCATGCAAATCTTTTCATTTAGCAAATCCATCAGCTTTGGCAAGTAAGCTTTAGGCACTGGAATAGGCCTCAAGTTCCATGGTACATGTGGCACAGTAAATATGACCATAGGAGAGACAACATTTGGATCCACACAACCTATTTCACTTGGCTGAAATGCAAATGCCTTTCCATGTCTAGCCAACATCTGCATAAAACAATCTCTCTCGGTGAGCAAAAGAAACCCTTCTGTACCAATTTCAATTTCTGTAATGTTTTAGATGTAAACGGATGACCTATATCTTTAGGATCCCATAAGCTTGGCTGCCTTGACACTTTTTCATACAAACTCTCACTCTCTAGTGGAAGTGGCAAAGCAATGGTTTCACCTTTTTGTCAATTGTCTTATACTTTGTCTCCACAAGTGCTTTAGCCCATTATAATCCTTCCTACTGAGCAAGTGCTTTAGTCCATTGTAAACTGATGACCTATATCTTTAGGATCTCATAAGCTTGGCTGCCTTGACACTTTTTCATACAAACCCTCACTCTCTAGTGGAAGTGGCAAAGCAATGGTTTCACCTTTTTGTCAATTGTCTTATACTTTGTCTCCACAAGTGCTTTAGCCCATTGTAATCCTTCCTGCTGAGCAAACAATGCTATAACATCATACATATCCAAAGAATGTACTGACAACACTCTGTTTTCAGCCTCATTTTCTGCATGTATAGTTGCTGAAATTTCAACCATAGTGTCATTAATATTCAGCCCATAAAAGATGCCTGAAATGCCTTCATTTTCAGCTAACAGTCCCAATGCTTTCAGTTCCTTAGTAGCCCGTTTCATAGATATGCGTTTAGCCTTGCACATAGCTTCCATAGGCTTAAACCAACATGAACTGTTTGTTGTAAACTGAGAATAACCAATAGTAAATACATGCTTCATTCCATCAACAGGCGAGTACATCCTTTGAACATCACTACTATAGCCCCGCATTACATAAGTGCTTAATGAAAATCCAAGTCTTTGAATTCCCTTGCATTTGGAGCCAAAGGAGACTCTCAAAGCATATCCTGATTTCTAGGATGATTAATAGAAACAGTAAGAAATTGGACTGCTTTCTTCCCATCCTTGCATAAACAGAACCATCATCAAGCACCTTTGTTTCCAAACATACTCATGTAATATAGGGCTGTCCTAAAATCACTGCATATGAGGAATTATCCTGCACAAAGAAGGGTTGCTCTTCTTGTACATCACCAATTGTCACTTTCACATTAGGACATGTAGCATAAAGCTCTTTCGAAGAATTATTTGCAGCCCTCATACGTCAACCATGATCAGTTTCTACATGCCATGCACCGTTTTCATACAATCCATGCTCAATGACATTTATCTCAGACCCATGGTCAAGTAAAGCAACACAAAGAGTTTCACGTTCCCCTCCCTATTTTCACTATCGTTTCAGTGGTAGCCCTAGCCCAATGATTTCTTGTGTAGTAGCTTTGAGGAATAAATCCTAGAGTCTCTTCCCCATATTGTTGCATATGCCTTACTCCACCATGCATATTGCTACAAGACAATGCATTTTCAACCACTTTCTTCTCTTTTCCACATGCTGTCCCTGATTAGTAGCATCCTGCATAGACAATCCTGTACTTACTTCATGCTCATATTCAGCCCGAATACCTAACAAACCAGTTTCCTATTCAAATTGTAGCAATGCACTAGTGGTATCACCAAGAAACTGACACTTTCTCTTAATTATGTCAATGATCTCATCATGAAATTCTCCCTTGGCAATGCCAAGCACCTCCCAAGGTGAATTCCACCCGAATGTTTAGGATCCGTTCTTCAAGAACCTTCTTAAGATGTATGACTGTCTCAATGTCAGACTGCAACTTATATCCTGGCTACTTGCCCTTCTTTTTGCCCTCTTGTTTGTTATCTTGTTTTTGCTCCTGACTGACCTCTTCCATAACATGCTCGGGAGGTGGCTGATTTGCAACTTTAGGCTAATCCACACTTCTTCTTGTCATTATTTTAGATGTCCTTGCATTATCTTCATCTCTTTTTCATTTTTCTTCCACAAGTACATTCGTGTTTTATACCTTTACTAAATATGCATACACTGAATATGCATCTACTGGTGATTCCCAACCAGTTATGTCACGAATGTCTTGCCCTCAATAAGACATTTCACAATCAGTAGCCTTTCTCTTTTTAGCTACATGTAAAGCATGTGTCTTTATTTCACCCTTTGGACCAACCATCACTTGGCCATGCATTCTATCCAATTTAGACCATCCAACAACTTCTGCATACCTCGCTTTCCGAAATGCAAAGTAAGAGGCAATCCCATTTCTTATGCATGGATCTTGCCATCTTTCCAAAAGATGAGTTGTGGTGCCAATGCCTCCTGATAGGCAGCACAATCCTTTCTCTTATGCTACAAACTATCACACCACATACATCTTTTTCCTGGCTTAGAGGCTGCTGCCCGTCCCCTTTCCTCTTGTCCTTTTTCATCCAATTTTGCAACCTTCAATTGAAGATCCCGCATACCTTTGACCAATTCATCTAAGACATCTTCCCTAATAGAGGGAACAATAGTAAGTACAGCCATAGGGTTAGCCACAGAAGTAGGTGGCTTAATGGATAAATCAACTTGTCTTGCCCGTAATAGTGTGTAGGCTAGAGACATGCAATCTTTCTCTTCTTCTATGCTTCTTCACAAGTGTAGTAACAGCTTCTTTGACATGTCTCCACTCTGTTTTCAAACATGTCTCTGTAGTCTAATCCTCTAGCAAATCATCAAGCTTCTCTTGAAGCTCAAGATCAACTGTCTGTAGAAACAATTCAAATTTTTGACTTGCAAAAGCTTGCTGTTTTGCAAGATCCAACCGCTCAAATCGACTTTCAAATTCTCTTAGCAATTTTGTAGTCACAAGACCCTTATTGGGTTGTAAAACCCACTTCTAAAAAGTTTTGTGTGTAATCAAACTAGTATCTTCAATGTAAACTTCTTCCATGAGTGTCTTCTTGAAAGCTACCCAATCAGCACCCTGCAAGTATAATTCAGTAATCCGTGCTTTCAATTCATGTATAGTAACATATACAAAATACTGGCTCCATGCAGGTTGAGCCACCCCAAAGAATTCCATCTTCTGAGCATAGGTATGTACATATGCAAATACATTCCTACCATTGAATAACCTCACCTCACGCTCAACTGCTTGCAAAGCATTCATCACAACACTTTCTGTTTGAGCAAAAGCTTGCATCACCTATTGTTGTTATTGTACTTGCATAAGCATATTCATATTTTGCACCAACTGTTGCAAAACATCACTGGAGATTGTGTTCGAAGATTCTCCCATCTTGTCTTTCCTTCTTCTGACGATCTTTCATGTCGAGTTCACCAATGTCGGAGGGGTTTTTGTCAAAAGGTCGAATCTACCGGGGATCAAAGGTAGAAGGAAGTAGAGATAGGAGATGGAAGAGAAGAAAGAGAATACACAAGTGGTAAACATGACAAAAACAAAGCACAATGAATTGAATCAATATGTATTGAAAGAGCCTGGAATCCTTGCACTACTCAGAAGCAATCTCCAAACATTAGATCTCCTAAAGCTTCTTCGTAGAACAAAACGTGCATCAAAATTACAGCTCCTTCTTTGCTGCTCGAAACCCAAATCTAATGGCTACGTTGGCTCCGAAAGGGGAGTAAAACCCCATGACACTTGATCACAGATCTCCTAGATCACTCCTTCTTCTTCTTATAGTTCAAACTGTAGTTTTCAGCCTGTTTACAGTGATCGCGATGCACACGATTTCGTCCATCTGTCCTTCTTATGAAAATCCCATAACTGGCTAAAAAAGCAACTTGCTTTTTGCATGCCATTCTAATCTGGAAGATTTTCTAACTTTTTTGGATTTTTACAATAAATAATATCAAAAATAGGCTATAATTATCCAAAAATCTAGTATTTTTGGATAATCCATGCAACTCACACTAGTACTAATGACTCAGATCACATTGACTCTCTTGATCAATAAGAAGTTGGATGATGACGTATTCCAGAGTTTTTCACACCGTGTCTGCGTAGTGGCACGACACCGCAATGGGTACCCAAAGAACTATTGTGTGCTCAAGGCTACTACAAAGGCAACACAACCAGATTTGGTTGCCCAAGACTACAACTGGCATGCATGTCCCTCAATCCAAGCCCTATTATTATAGTAATGAAATATCTGAAAAAACAAAGCTAAATGTGTACTCAAAATAGCCCAAAAGCATAAGCGTACCATGTGGGCACCAAAATAGCATTCTCGAAGAATTAAACATGCATTATGAAATTTATTGTTTGCTATCCAAACTAGAATAGTTTTGTTCTATTAGAAATAGAGAATAGAAATTTGCATAGAATCAACTTTATGAGTGTCCAAATTTGTAGATTTTGTTGCACTTTTCGTTTATAGCTATAAAATGCCTAAATTCAATATCGTATGCAAAAGTTATGGCCAAAATACAATAGTGCTATCAAGCTTCCGTAGTTGTCCACAACTTCTACATCATGCTCTATATTCACTCAAAAATGGATAAAATGGCTACTCCTCAACTCAATAAGCACTCAACAAGGCTTGCTTAAGCCTTGGGAAGCTCCTCAACAAGTACAAAGCAAGTTGGAACAAGCCGAAAGAAGGAACGACTCAATACATACCTCAAGAGAAAGAAACAATGGTTGCCATGAAACCTTGAGTTGAAGCTTTGAATACGGGCTAAAGTAAAGGATGAAGAAGCTCCTCAAATGGTTGGCTCTAATACTAGTTGAAGGGAGTGAGCTCGGAGTGGAAGTATGTGAGTAGAACCAAGAGCTATGGTGGAAGAAGCAAAGGCAAGAGAGAGACACACACGATGTGGAAACTCTAGCAGTCACAATGTGTGACAGGCCTTCCCTTTATTCAAATGTCACTGAAAGAATAAAGAATGAAGTGACAGTGATGGGCACCCACCACTTGCAATATACATGTGTGTGGGAACTGTCAGTGTAGTAATACATAGGCGGCTAGGCACATGCACCTTTAACAATTGTTTTGCAAACAAACAAGTGTGTCTCATCAATTATATGTATCAGTAAAGGCATGGCTTCAAAGACAGCTTTTGTTATCCTTTCCTGCATTATGGGAGTTTACACTTGAAGAACGGTGTCAAATATAGGCAATATAGTACACTTATTTTCAAACTTTTGTATTTTGACAATATTTTAAACACATGGATTGTTGATCGTTATTAAAGGCATCTAGCTTGACATGCTTTACATGAAAAATCGACACATCTTTTCCGATGCTATTTTGATCAACATAGGACTTCACCAAGTGTCTCACAATCAACAACCTAGGATGCACCCTTCCCTCAACATCATCACAACATATGGGAGTGGGAGACAATTGATGCAATTCATTTTACACATGTAGGGTGTGATCCCTTTGACACAGACGGTGTACTTCTACTAATGCTAGAATTCATGTTTTGTTATCTTTCATTATCATCAACAACATTCTAATGTTGGGCATATGTGCATTCAAACCCCTTATAGGAAACTGCTTTCATTGTTCCCTCTATCATCACTTCACCTTTGCTTATTATCCTTGAAAAGACATTCATGTCTCATTTTGTTGTACTTTTCCTATGACATGGATTTGAAAAAAATGCATGCTACTTCTTTAAGCTATTGTTGTCTTTTGCATCAACTCAAACGATATGTAAACATGATGTTAACTAAAGCCCTATGACTCTAATTAGGCTTCAATTCCAATAATTGAATTTGGTCAATTTCTTGTTGGCATAGATATGATGATGGTTATCAAATGCATGTGTCCTAGCACCACATGCATGAAAGTAGGCACATAATTTCCAATATTTCTTAGTTTTAACATTGGACATCCGAAGAAGTTTATTTCAAATTACCATGTTTGCATAAACCTCAACACAATAAGGGAATTAAAAGGTTATATGAAGCTTCTAGTAGACATATATTAGAGGATACTACATCACAACCTTTTGATAACAACTCAAACTTAGCAATGCAAAAATAAACAACACACAAAATATTGCAAAAAGATTTGTATGAACTAGAAATTCTATTACTCTATGAGCCAATGCAAATATTGTGGCAATTATTGTAGGGGGATAGAGAAACTAACACATGATCTCCATTGTCATTTAGTTATATGTGACATCAAAGTTCTAAATTAAACAACATGAGGTAGTGTGCTAGACATTATCTTATTGCAAACATAAAGTTTATGTAAAGTTTATGTATGTTATAATAACAATTCACATGTGATCCATGACTCCTCAATTACTTTCAAGACTCTCTTGATTGGTGACAATGGTTAACAAGAGACTAAGCTACCTCTTGAAACATTTTCTCATGCACATCTTTGATAAAATTAAACACTTGTACATACCCTATCGCAACATCCAAATGCAAATCTAACATATCGAGATCGACTAGTTCACAGTCTTACATTTTCCAAGACTCGATACACCAAATTAATAACCCCAAGAATTGCATGTTTCGCTTGTTGTAGCGACTCTTTACAATCACTGTATGCCTGTGTTGCCATGCTTTGAACTTGCGGTGTGTCTCCACCAAAGTTTTCTTAAAGGACTTCTCCTCACATGTGATGTCCACACTCTTGCTTGTTGATGCCATCCATCTAGCCAAAGTTTTCTTAAAGGACTTCTCCTCACAGTGATGTCCACACTCTTGCTTGTTGATGCCATCATCCAACCATTGAACAACATTTTTTTTCACTAACTTCAATATTAAAACAAAATAGATTTTAAGACATACATCACTTCATAACCTTGCAATTGCTTCAACTTACTATGATGATCTTGGCTAGTAAGGCTCAAAACTAATATGTTTCAAAATCTGTGACAATTCAACAAACAATTTGTTGGAGTTTTGCATTTCAAATTTAAAAAATGTCTCTAAAAATGGCATAATCACTATGAAAAAGTTATATTTTCACAAATCGAGATTTGGCATTCTCATGTTTAAATATGTAATAGAAAAAATAACAAGATACAACCCTAGAGGCTTTCAACTTTGCAAAACAAACCAAACTTGTTTTGGACAACCTTAACTTGTTTAATGAGCACACAAATCTAAAGTGGGCTCCTCATGGAAATCAACAAATAAGATGCATGGAATGCAAATAAAAAATGATCTGCCAAACGATCAATAGATCTTGTGACTTCAATGATGGAACCTACTATGACATTAATGGCTTCTAATATTGTCTACAAAGACTTTTCATGACACCTATTATGTCCCTCTTTTGCCATTTTCCAAGCCCCGCATAATATTGGAGGTTGAGGCGCACATCAACCTCCTACACTCTTTTATTCCCACACTGTGGGATGCCTCCTCCTAATGAATGCAAGCCCTCCTCCATTAAGATCTATGTCCCCTTAGAGGCTCTATATGTGTCATTGCTTCCTCTGCGAATGAGAAAATGGTTAGATAACAAAATATCATAGTTGTTAAATATTTTGAAATTTGAGGATTAAAATATGTAAAATACCAAGCTTGGAGGATTGCGTGAGCCGATTATATCAGCTATTGGATCCACTACTCCCTCTCGTCCAAACATGTGCTCCATAAAGTTGAAGAAGTGACATGCAAAGTTGAGATAATTGAAATTTTCTTTCTTCTACTCATCGGATGGCATCATCTAGTAGCTATTCATCCCACTCAAGATTTGGCACTCCCAATTGGCAAATTGCTAAAAAGTGGGCCATAATCTTGACCACTTTAGTAAAGCTTGTTCCCATGTAACAACCAATCCTTTCTCTACACAATGACGTGCCATGTCCTCCCACTCTTCACGCTTTAAATTTTTTTAGCAAACCCCCCACAATATGTATACCGAAAGTCCTTATTGAACCTTGCATTGCTACAAGCCTAGTTGTTATTATCTTGCCAGTGTTTGAAGGGGTGGTGCTACCTCTAAGTTTTCTATTGTTAGTGCACTCGCTAAGACAGAGACATTTTCAGAGTTGGAAGTGGAAGAGGGGATTGAGGTTGGACACGAAGAATGTGATGGAGGATGGGGGTGGACCCTTGTGTTGTGCATCATGTTTAATTGATATTGTGATTGCCAAAGGGGGAACATGATGAAAATATTGAAAATAGGGTAATGGAAATTGCATGGATTTGGGATGATATAGAATTGGATGAGAAGGTCTTGTAAGATGACTTGGGATGGGCGAAACATGCTCAAATGTAGTTTGCATGGGGGCTTGAGGAACACATTGAGGAGTCACTAGTGGATGGAAAAGGTGGTGGTGGAACAGAGGGACTTGAAGGAGGAGGACATCATAAAGTAGACCTATAGACCGAGAAGTTCAATAAGGACTTTTTGAATTCTCAAGAGGCCTCATCAGGATCTTAGATCAATGTGACTACATTGAGTGTCTCACACTTGTCAACATGGGATGGAGACTATAATTCAATGGTGGGACATATGGCACATGCGTGGATGCAAGCTTGGTGCCATGTGAGAGTATTTGTAGTGGTGCAAGGGGAAAACAAAAAGCCATGGTGATGATAGAAATGACCTATGAGTTGCAAGTACAATTAGTTCAACATTGACTTAGTGGGGCCCAAATTCATAAAATTAACATAGGTACTATTTTTTCCATAAGTCTAGACCTTTACAAACCCCATAACATTGACTTAGTGGGGCCCAAATTCATAAAATTAACATAGGTACTATTTTCTCCATAAGTCTAGACCTTTACAAACCCCATAACATTATTAAAAAGCCATAACTTTTCATTGAGATTTGCACTCAAGTGTATGACTACCTAGACAAAGGAAATTGGAGAAAAGCACCATTGTATTTGAATACAAATTGAGGAGCACATAACAAATAATTGCAAGAATATTTCCCTAGAAGCATCTAAAAGCCTTTATCTACCTAATCTCAAAAGTAGAAGCTAATAACCATTCAAAAAAGGGAGGAAAAAAAAAGAAAAAAACTTCATTAACACAAACATAACGACACAATATATACTTATGCCATTAAATGTTGCAAATACACCATTTAATAAGAAAAAATCATGATTTGTTTTTGGTTTGGATTATGACATCAAGAAGATTCAATCAAGTGAACTATGGTGCAATTTAAAGTTGAAGTTTGTGATACTGGTGCTACATGAAATGCTTAATTACAACAATCAACAATGTGTTTAGACTTGACAAACGATTCACTTATTTTCTAGAACATTTATAGCAATGTGAAAATTTGTAACAAAATGCATGATAAGACAAGTATGTATGGACCATATTCAAGAATGTAGAAGAGACCATTTTTGTGTTTCTTGCATTCCAAATAGTTCGTTGCAGTGTAAAAGAAAAGGTAATGTGTTCATGCAACATTCTTTATTCAAACCAAAGCCAAACATTATGTTGTAGCCGGTGTGACCAACTTAAAACACATCATTTGAAAGGACCATTATAGATATTTTCTTGATGCACACAACATTGGGAACACAAAAATCCCCCTAGAGAATGTTCGCTACATTTGAGTGAAAATTTAGATATGTGAGTCAATCACTTTCAATTAAACCATGGAATCACTAAAGTGTTGATCATCTTTAGCCTTGTATTTGCATAAAAATGTTCAAGCACATGCATGTAAAAAACCTTTTAGGAAATAAAATGCTTTCAACCCTTTAGAAATTTAGCAATCAGAAATGCAAAAATAACATCAACAATTAAATGGATTTTGAATTCTATGACAATAGACATTATTTCTTCGCATAGGTCACAATAAGACCGCATGCATCACAAAAGCATGACAAATGAAAAAACTATTTGTTAATGTTTTGGTTTACATTTAAACAATTACAAAACAAAACTAAATGTTCATACACAATGTATTGGGAGACATTACAAGCAAAAATGCAATTAATGTCATATTGAACAAATGCCTTCCTTGCAATTACATAAATTAGGGAAAACCATAGTGACTGTAGCTTACTACAAAATTGTAGACATGGTTGATGCATTTTATTTGTTTATGGAATAGAAATGTAGACGAGGTTGTGTGCTCAAGTTGTGGAACAGTGTATTGCACACCTTTAGAATGTATAAACAATTAAACCATAAGTGCTTTCCATGAACTTGACAACATGATTTTAAGCTTATGGACATGAAAATACTGGAGAAAATGTGCACTCGTGCAAGTCCCTAAATCCTTGCCAACAATTGTCATGCATGTGGTGTAGCCCAACACTTTCATTGATGTGCCACATCTATATTTGTGTTTGCCGATTTATTAAATGAAAGCACAAATGCACGACAATTTGTGAGAGGACGTTCTTAAAGATGAGTAATGGAATTAATAACCATATTGTTGTACACATTCAGACGAAAGGGCTTGCAACCATACATGATGAAATGTGATATGCAATGGACATGATTTGATGATGCAACAAAGATGTTCATTTCCCTAACCATGAAGCATAGAGGGTTGCCGTAGAATAATAGATGGGACAAGCCTTGATGGGGGACTTCCATTGAAGAGATGAATTAAGGGAGATCCAACATAGAGGATTGTCATAGAATAACAAATGGGACAAGCATTGAATAGATGAATCAAGGAAGATCTAGCACATGTTGAGAGACAAGTAGTGAGAAGAGGGAAGAAAGAATAGCACATAGGTGGCCACGACCCACAAGACAACAACATCAATGGTGGAAGATTAGCAGATATGGTTTGCTTGTAAAGGAGGAGCAATCGCTGGAGGATGTAGATGAATGCACAACACAAGACAGAGCCACCATAGTAGGTTGTCATCACTGAAGGATGAAGATGAATGTGCAACTTAAGATAGAGCCACCACAACAACGTGCACCATAGGATAGAGCCACCATAGTAGGTCATCGTTGGAGGATAAAGATAAACGCATATATGCTATGCGATGTAACAACACGAGACAAAATGGCAAGAGAATGTTTCTTGGGCATATGGAAGGATTAAATGCAATATAATAAAGACAAAAGACTATCTTGGTCCCATGACCGATATATGGATAGAAGAGCTACATGCTATACTCACATAGGTGTGGGTATTAGGGTGCCTATCTAGCATGGATGTGCAATCCCCTCTCCTCCCCCCTCACTCTCCTATTCTGAGAATATATATATATCAAGATAGCATGTAATCGCTAAGAGAATTGTGCATCCACAAATTCCAAAATGTAATGGAAATCAATTATAAAGCTTAGGCTTACATGTAAAAATACATGGATCAAATGTATTGTTGCAGGGTTGAAATAACTAACTATTCATATAGAGCACACCAATATTATAGATGGCCCCATAAGCTATGGTTGGTTCAATGTGTGTGTGAATATGGTGCATATGTGTATGCACATGCACATTTTTTATACCACTTCAGATGCACATATGATGTGGTTTTCCACATATGATCATTGGAGTATTAAGACTTATTATTTGCATATAAGTTTTAATGGTATATAGCCTTTAATAGCCTATGCAATATGTAGATATCCTGAAGTCCCCAAACATGATCACGAGATCCCACCTCAGGCCACCTGCTCTCGCGTGCATCAGCCCCCAAAGGCTAGCAAAATGTCACCTCGTACCACATGCTATTCTCCCAGGCACGTCAGCAAGGTCGTCGTCACACCACAACTGCTGCATGCCATTGCGCGATGACCCATGCAGTCAGAATATGGTGGAGTATCAGCCGCTCGCCTCTTTCTCCCACTCCCAGCCTAGCTATTGGGTTTGTCCATGAGCCAACCCAGGATTTATTTGCCATTTTCAAGTTTGACTTGCAAAGGTGGGGGGAGGTGGCTCTCGATGCAGAGCTTGATTGCACCGAGTAAGCCTGGTGGTGACATGCCGAGATGTTCAATCCCCTTGATGGCACGAGCAAGGAGCTCCCCATCATCAGCAATAGTGGATCGAGACCAGATGGGTAGCTAATTTCACCTTGGGAGACTTCCCAACCTACAGAATGCTCGCCATGCGAAGCAACAAAAACGGTGAAGATGACAAAGATCAGATTATGGAAGGAACGATGGAGGCTGGAATTAATTAGCCACAACAATGCAACTACCATACACTTGATGAACACAAGAGCTGTAAGCAACATTAGGGGATGGATAAATGCAAGAGCTGTTAAAACGCCCTACTTCTGTTAGTAAGAGGCTGGGAGAAAGAACTGTGGGGAAACAAATGAAGGTTCACCATATAAGCATGCTATGGCCATATGGCGATCAAGTGGCACTGCAGTCCCAATAGACTTAGGGGTTTCCTATTAGGCAAGACATGATCTCCTCCTCCCCCCTCCCGCTTCATTTTCGATCTACCACCCACGAGCTTATCATATCCAACATGAGAGGAGAAGCCTTCAAACCATTTATGGTGCTTTTGCAGGTTCTTCAGCCGTAGTTCTTTCGACCATTGCTTATGAAATTGAATTGGCCAGTACGTCATCAAACCTGTCATCATGATGCCAAATTGTTCTGACTAGAAAGCTCGGTGAGATCTCTTGCAGTCAAATGAGACTTAAGCTCTTAGGGACGTATCACTCACCAAGGGGGAGAGGAAGAGATCCATGCGCCAGAGCGCACGCACGGAGAATTTACATTTGGAAAGAGAGGCTCCCCACAATGTGAGCATATACTTTGTAATGCTACAATCATATGAAGTCTCAGTATCATCCTGCACTTTTCTTTAAAAAAACCATTTGTAGGAGCATTAGTGCTTATGGCAATGTAGAAAGCAACCCATGACTTGGGAAGAGTGAAAAGTAAGAACATAGCCCTGATATTCTCCTTCAAGGTAATCCCCTGAGAAGTAAGTTGGCTAGAAATAGAATGAAACTCTTTCAAATGAGAAAACATAGTTGTGCCTTTCTTCATATGAAGATCCATGAATTTCTTAAGCTAATACAATTGTGAAGTAGGGCTTTGCCTATCATTAAGATTACATGCTTTCTTCCATAACTCTTAAGCACCACCTTCTGTCTCAATCATATTAAAGTAACCATACTTTAACAAAGGTGTAATAATAGTGGACTTGCATAACTCATCAAGATTAGCCCAAGTCTCTATATCTGTCATGTGCTCGACTGAGGACTCCTCAACAGTACGAGTTAGTGGTCCATCAAGAGACTTTTCCTAAGTACACCAACCAGTACTCTTCAAAATAACATGGGATTTGTTGCCTAGGCTCTCAACTCTCTTGAACCCACTTTGCAATAGAAGATTCTAACCATAACTTGTAAGGATCAACTAGCTTCCTAATACGGCACTAAGATCACCTAATAGCTTAATTAGCATTTGTCCTTGAGCCACTACATTCGCAAGTCAACTCTATTGGGGGTAAAGGTGCCTCTGCCTAGCTGCCCATGTATTACTACACTAACAGTACCCACCACTGTATACTGCAGGTGATGGGCACCCGTCACAGTCACTTATTCTTTATTCTTTTAGTGATAGTTTGAATAAAGGAAGGCCTGGCCACACATTGTGATTGTTGGAGTTCCCACTTTGATTTTCACTCTCTCTCTTGCTCTTGCTCTTGCTCTCCATCTGCCATAGCTCTCATCGCCAAGCTTCTTCCTCCTGGGTTCCACTACCCTTTCAACTAGTATTAGAGCAAAGGCATTGGAGCTTGCCCAGCATTCTCTTCAGCCCGTATTTCAAGAGCTTCAACCCGATCTTCAATGGCAGCCATGGCACCTTCATTTGTAGGTATGTTTTGATCTCATGTCTTCTCCCCGAGCTTCCGGACTTCCATTGGCATCTTCCAGGGCTGCATCGGAGCCCCCTCGACATTGCCAAGTGCTCCCGAGCACTGTTGAAGACCCCCCAACCCCCAGGAATAGCCATTATAAAATGTGGTGCATTTTTAGGGGGCTGTTCTGACCTGCTCCCGGCATTTCCCACTTCTTTCTCAGCTTCCCGGCACTCTTGGCAACCTTCCCGATCATTGTTAGACTCCCAGTGGTGATCGATTCGAGTGCTTCCCCCCTTCAACGATTGATGTATACACAGTCCCAGGACTATCAAAATAGGGCAGCACTTGACATTTACTGTTTGATGCATCTTGGCATTGCTCGTTTGATGCCTATTGATGCCTGGTGATGCCTGGATGTTATGGGATGCTATGTCTATACTTTGGGACTGATTTGGAGCAGATTTGGGCACTGATTGAGCTTCATTTAATAGTAAATATGCTACTGTAATACAGTGGGCTAAAGCTCATTTACTTGGTGTATGCATTGGTTCTTGGATACGGGGTTACTGGAGGTTTAAATGATCATACCGATGTATTTGGAGATTGTCAAATGCTTCTTTTTTGTTCCAGAATGCTTTTGAGCTTGGATTAGGCTCCGACTTGGTCGTCCTTCGCTGGCATTTGGCTTCAGTTGGGCATGCTTTGGACCAGTTTATGCCTATTGTCACTGCTTGACATTTAGGCTTCTTGCATTTATACTTTCGTCAAATATGGATACCACTTGGTTTGCCCATGCTAGACAGTTACTTGGAGCTTTGTCTTCAGATATGTTTGAGCATTTTGGACCTATTGGGCATTACATTTGGTTGTCAGTTACATGCTCTTTGAATGCTTTCAGGCTTATGCTTTACGGGTCTAAGATAGCTTGGGATTTATGCTCCGAATGTACCCTACTAGGATTTGGCATTTTTGATGATATGTACTCCATGTATTAGAGCGTTGCTTGCTCTCTTTGCATCTGACTTTACTTCCAGTGGGATCCTCTTGGTATATTTGGTCGTACACAGAGTCTTACTTACACTTGAGCTTGAGCTTGTGGGACAATTACATGCATTTGCTCTCTTGAAAGCTTTATGTATGTTTATCACAACATAAAGGATCAGAAAATGGAGCAAAAGTGCGGGAAAAATGGAAGAAGGAGATAACCAAAAAGGCACAGGACAAAGGAAGGAAAAGGCGTCCCGAATGGAAGTCAGACCGTGAAAATTTGAATGACGACCTCCCAAAAGGCTTCAATGTAGCCTCGAGAAAAGAAAAGAGTAAAAGCGCGCCATTAAATATGAAGGCACTCCCGAACGCTTGTAAAAAGAGCGCTGAACTCAGTCCTGTGCAAATTGTATGCATTAGTGGGAATAGGATAAGTAAAACGGTGGGAAATAGGAAAAGAGGGCCTAGACTAATGGCCGGCCATGTAAAAAGTGGGGATGACCACCCAAAAAGTAGGGCATGTATATAAAGTTCAAAAGTGAATGAGAAGCTCATTCTTGTGTGTGGCCAAAGCTTCTTCTTCTTCCTCTCTTGTTTTTTGCCTTCTTGCTTGTGCTTGAGTGAGGAAATGAGGGAGTGTGAGGGAGTGAGGGAGTGAGTGTGTCAGAGTGAGGGATCGTGGAGAAGAAGCTCCCCATCTTCTCTCTTCATCTTCTCTTCTTCTCTTCTCTTCTCTTCTCTTCTCTTGCGCGGCTATGAAGGATGGAGCTTGACGGAGGGGGCTTGAGGTTGCTTGAGCTTGCCACAAGGATCGTTGAGCTACCGGAGTGCAAGAGAGAGGAGGGAACTCGATCGAGCATCAAGGTAAGCTCACTGCACCCGTAAGGTAGGCATTGTGTGTCGGCTATGTGAGAGGTAGCCATGGCCGCTCGGCTTGAAACGCTTGATCAATAAGCGGTCTATAGATCTTGGGGTAGAGCTCCATAGCTCCCCTCCATTTTGGTTCTGTTGTTGGGACCAACGGAATCGAGCCTTGAGCATCGCGCGCATTGAATCGAGCATAGAAGTAGGGTTTATAGCCCGAACCGGTGCTTGAGATAGTTAGGAGATTTAAGAGGTTTTAATCCTTGGAGCAAGTAAGTATTTTGATTTGTTGTTGAATATTAGAGTAGGAACATCCATCTCCATATCTGTTTTTTATTTCTGTTGCATTAGGTTAAGTTTAGGATAGGAAAAAGAAGGAAAACAGAAGGGTTTTGCTGCTGCTGGAAACAGGGAAATAGGGGCACAAGATCAAATTTTTGGTTGGAAGAGTGTGAGGGATTAACTTCTGAGTTTCCAGCAGGCTGGGATGGGGCAATAAGAGGCCCAGGGAACTAGGGAACACCACATTTGACATTCTGCCTTCTGAGAAGAGAGTGAGCTTGAGAGCTAGGGAGAGAGCAAGAGAGAGAGAGCTGCGGGGAGATTGGGAAGTGCTGATCGATTCAAGCGCCACATCGCTTCTAGGTATGCCAGGCAATTCCCTCCATTGCTTTGCATCTATTTGGAATACACGGCACGATTCAGTGGAATAGGCATTGACCTTGAGGCATCGCGCGCTACCCGCGGGCCATCGTCCGCGCTGTCAGACTAGTTCGTCCGAGCCCTAGAATAGGACTACCCGATTTCTAGAGTCGGACCGTCCGATCGTGAAAATCGGACCACTTTTCTTATTCGATTCCCAGAATCGAACTAGCTATCCGACTGTTATAATCGGACTCGGTGTCAAAGTTAGACCACGTATCCTAGTCCCAGACTTGGACCACTCGACCCATTGCAGTAGTCCGCCGACCTCCCCCGTGTTCGACTAAGAAAATCGGACCTAAGTAAAATTTGACCAGCCCGTTCAATTGTTATAATCAGACTAGCCCAGAATCGGACCAGCTCGTCACATTCCCAAAATTGGACCGGTTTACCAGAACTTTAGTAGAAGGTTTTTAAACCTGTCCCACAATCCTGGCCACCTTGGTCACATCTCTGATCCCCCAGGGAACCTAGTTTAACCTTAGAAGCTAGAGGCCAGACAGGATAACTGAAGATTCACCCTGAACAGCTAGACACTGAGCAGACCAAATTTGCAATTTGACTTGACGTTCGGCGGCCAGCCAACCAACCAACCCTGAAGCAAAATAGAGAACGCAGCAGGGCCTTTCAGTAAAACTTTGGATCAGCCAGAACCTGCGCTTAGAGCCACATCAGGCTACAAATGTGAGGGATAGAGTGGAGTCTGCATTGAGTATTTCGTGCATCCGCACCTCACTTTTTGATTTCATCACCTAAGGTGCACTACAAGAAAAGGAAAAACCTTGTTTTTGCACTGAATACTAGAAAGCACGAAGCACAAGTTGTGAATAAGTTTGACGACGATTGCTTCCAATAACAAGGAGCTCATCAGGAGACATAATAACATCAAGGAACCCACTACTAGGAGAAGATCTCAAAACATAGCTGGCTACCAGAGAGCCCCATCAATAGGACCCTAAGAGGACACGAAGATCTGGAAGGCGACAACATAGAGGATCGGACGCTGCCGGAGTTACTCAAATTGATCGACGACCTTGTGGAGCTAGAAGTGGGAGCAATGTCAGGATCGCGAGGTAGACAAGGAGAGGACCGGACTTGGGAGAATTCCCAGTCATAGTGTAGGAGTTAGTCAACGAGTATGACTTGTTGACTAGGACGGTAGTTCAGGGTAGGCCAGTAGAGGAAGTGGTAGCAAACCTCGAAGAGGAAAGAAAGGTGATCAGAAAGGCACTAGAGAGCATGATTGTCTATAACCACAAGCAAAAGGCTAGGAAACTCCAACAAGATGTAGACATGTACGAGGCCCAGCAGGTGCTAGCCTTGGCTGGTGCAACCAAAGCATGACCAAATGCAGAGAGAGAGCGAGCAGTAGAGGTTGACTTATCATTGAGTGAGCTTGTATCTAGGCGGCTCATGGACAACACATCCACAGAGCAGAGCACAACAGCCTTAGCCACAGCATTACTCTCAGGATTAGGGGTCATGCAAGGGGCAAAGGGGCAATCTAGGATCCCTGTTGTAGCAAAGCAACTAGACAAGTATGAACCTAGCAATGACCCATATAGCTTTGTGGAGTAGTTCGAAAAAGTTTGAGAAGCAAACGGTCTCGCAGACCTTGCATAACGCTCTCAAGCCTTCGGGCTGTGTTTAGGTAATAAGGGGAGAATTTGGTACACTAGTCTAGATGCAGCCAAGTGCACGAACTTTGCCCGTCTTAAAGACCATTTTATCAAGAGATTCTCTGAGGCAGGGTACTCTGACAACCTCATTGTCTGGTTGATGAATGTCAGTCAGGGAAAAGGAAGACGTAAGATACTACGTCACTCATGTGCGTAGCCTCTTCAAGAGGATCCCGGCCAATGAACAACCTAACGAGAAGGCTGTGTCTACCATGTTTATAAATGGAATCCGAAGCGAGGAGCTCTACAAGGCCTTAGCTAGTAACTCCACTCTACATAGAGACGTGTTTACTAGAGTTTTTGAAGAGGCAATAAGGGTGGACGATCAGCTTAGGGAGCGAAGCATGAGGAACCCTAGTCAAGATAGTACAAGCCAGAGAGCTCCAGAGCGGACACCGGCATTGGGAGAGAGAGAGAACTCTAGCATACAGGATAAGGGAAAAGGTGTTGACCAAGGCCAAGAGCTGGCTGAGGTAAGAATGGAGCTTGTACAATTGCAAGAACAGATGAGGAAGCCTCCGCGGTCTCACGTGCAATGTATACACTGTGGCGGAATCCACCTCCCAGCCGAATGTCAAGATCCTAGATCTAGGCCGTGCTCGGACTGTGGTAGGTTCGGTCATGACGCATTACACTGCAGATTGCCTAGGAGATTCCCATATGCGCAGCAATACAACCCTCCATACTTAGGCAACAGGCCACCTAACCTCTTTGGCAAGGGAGCCCAGCTAGCACTTCCAGCACCAAATGACACAAGACCAGCCATTCTTAGGCTAGAGATAAACCCAACAGGCATACTCAGACCACCAGGGCCCTATGTAACCCAACCACCGAGTGACGCTCCTGTTCACTATGTGGAAGAACCTAGTGAAGAGGAAAGCTATGCGAACCCATACATCTCCTATGACGAGGAAGGCAATCTAGTCCTGATGGACTATCGACCAGTACCAGTAATGGTGTTGGGCAGAGGAAGAGATAGAGGCTTTGAAGGACCAAGTCAAGATCTCATGCTGGACTTGCGATCATCCAGGCCATATTTCATCACGCTGCCCAAAAAGGGAACAGGCAAACAAGGACAAAGCTGACCTTCGATGCACCGAGTGTGGGATCACACACCTATTTCCTGACTGCCCTAGACGGAAGCCATCAGCTAGTTCTGCCAACGTGCCCTCCATACCCTTGGGACTATTCGGTGCGGATACCTTTGGCAGTGAGGATATGCCCATCCCACTGCATGTCATGACATGAGCACAGACAAAACGAACAGGCATCTCGAAGCATAGGCCAAGTAACCTGGATGCAGCCTTGTTGGGAAAGAAAAGCCAGAGGAGAAGGAGAAAGAGAACATATGCAAAGATTACCCTTAAGACTAAGGAAGCTACAACCTTAGTGGCGGGAAAGGGGGTCACTGATACCGAGGCAGAGACCTCAGCTCCCAAGACATCAGAACTAGGAAGTGCCAAGGTAGGGAAGTACCCCTATCCTAGATGGCAACTTGAGGCTATAGCCAAGGTTAAGGAGTGGGTCAAGGATGCCCAGGAACACCTTAAAGATGTAAAACCCATACTGGAAGACCGAATGGAAGACCTCTCTAGCGTGAGTACACCCGTTTCGTCATTGTAACCTCAATCGGGGAACACACCCACACCACGAGAGATGCCACAAAGGCAAGACCAAGGACAAGCTTGTCAACAAGCTAACCAGGACATATGGCCAAAGAATGGTGACGAAGAAGAAAGCCAACCACCCAGCAACCTCCTCACCACTGTAGTAACCACCCCAATAACCGTGAGCTTGGGAGATTTGCTTCGGCAGTACCCTCCCTTATGGCAGGAATTAAGGCACTGGGTGGAGGGAAAAGGGGAGCATGCTACCGCTGACTTGCAAGAGCAGGACGTGATCACGCATATTCCAAGCCTGACGCTACACTCGGCTCCAAGGTCACTGCACGTCAACGCTTTCTAGGAAGGCACAGAGATACATGCAGTCCTACCTATCTTAGCCTTGGGGGACGCAACATGAAAAGGAATCATAGACACAGGCGTTAGGGTCAGTGTCTTGAGCCACGCAGTTCTACAGGTCTGGGGAAACCCACCTGTGGAAGCAGCTAGGTTAAATGTCACATTGGCCAATAGAATGAAGGTCAGACCATTCAGGGTCCTAAAGAACTGGCCAGTGAAGGTCGCAGGAGAGCAATTTTCCATAAACTTCATTGTCATGAAGGGAGTGGACTACGACATACTGCTAGGCCGACCCTGGATGAGGAACGTGCGAGTTATTGAAGATTGGGGGAACAATCTCATCTTCTTGGGGAATAGGATAGAAGCAGTAAGGGTTGAGATGGACACCTGGAAGACTACCCCAGCCGACCTCAATGCTATCTCTACCATGCTAAAAGGTGATGCCCATGCAAGCAAATCCTATGGGTCATTGACTGAGTACATCCCTTGCCCTGAGGACGAGTGGGATTGGATGCATGTCTTGGCAACCGTTGACCTACCGTTCTCAGATGAGGAAGAGCTGTATAAGCAAGCTGCTAAATCACCAAGCATGCTAGCTAAGGAGCCCACCGTGCCACTCTGCATGATGGCAGGAAGCTCACGTGACCCAAGAAAACCAGTCTCGTTACATATCCCCACCAACAAGATCGAGATTCAAGAAATCATAGAGTGCTTGACCGATAAACTAAAGGGCAACAAGGCTGCTAATCTAAAACCCCTAAGTGATCTCTTGGCTGGGCCTGAGTGGAAATGGACCAAAATGCACGATCTTAACCTATTATACAATTGGGCTTTAGTCACTGACAAAGAGGAGATTGGAGAGGAAAACCTGGGGGATGATGAACAGTCAGAGGGGCAAGACTTCGATGATGAGTGATACGAGCACTGTCGCTCTGCAGGGGACAAGAGTGAAGAAGAGTTGGACATGATAGAATACGACACTGAAGGGAGAGCAATCGAACAGATCAAGGCAGACTCTAGACTTAGAAGGGAAAGGGCAAGCTGGAAGGAAAAAGGAGTCATGTTGATGGAGTGCGATAGGTCCTGGTTGGAGCACATGGGAGCCATGGATTATGAGCAGGAAGGCGTGGCACAGCCACTGGTAGCTCCAATACTGAAGATGGATTCACCTACTGAATTAGGACCCCCTGGTGAAACTCCTTCCTCAAGTGAGGGATGTGAGTTTAACTCGGAGTCTGAAGTCAGTACAAAGAGTGACCCTGAAATACCCCAACCCTCTAAGGTCAGACGCACCAAAGGGGACTTGCCAGTCCACCTAAGGCGCAAACGGTTAAGGGAGAAGGCCAGGAAGCAAACTAAAGACTCAGAAGTAGAGAGGCAAAAGAAGCTGCAGGATCTCCCCAAACGCTTCACGAAGTTTAAGAAGGGTGATAAAGTGGTGGTTTTGCTAGGAGCAAAGAGACAAGGGCAAGCCAGTGAACCAATTGAGGGACCTGCCAGGGTCAAGGAAGTCGACCTGGCAGGGGAAGGTGAGAGGCCTCGACCTGCGTTCATCGCTGACAACCTGACCAAGGATGAGGAGGCTAGACTTGTTGCTCTCCTATGAGAGTATGTCGATGTGTTTGCTTGGTCCTTGGAGGAACTTAGAGGAGTCGATCCTAGGGTTGTGACCCATAATATTCCAATGGTTCCAAATGCGATGCCGACAAAACAGTGACCTTACCCTATGAATCCCAAACACGCCCATGTAGTAAAGGAAAAAATTTGATAAGCTCATCAAGGTGGGATTTATATATGAGATTGAGCACACGGATTGGATATCACCCATAGTGATCGTTATGAAAAAGAATGGTAAAATTCAGGTGTGTGTGAATTACAAGAGAGTTAATGCCGCTACAAAGAGGGATAACTACCCCTTGCCGTATACCGAGCACATGCTAGAGAGGGTGGCAGGCAAAGAAGCTTATAGCTTCCTGGATGGTTTCTCTAGCTATAATCAAGTGCAATGCACCCTGACGATAGGCACAAGACTGCCTTTGCCATGGAGTGGGGTGTATTCGCCTACATTGTTATGCCCTTTGGCCTAATGAATGCACCTGCAACCTTCCAACAATTAATGTGCACCATCTTCAAGCATATGCTGAGACGCGAGTTAGAGGTGTTCGTAGACGACTTATGCATACACTCTAGTTGGGCCGAACACTTAGAGAGGTTGAGAGCTGTCTTTGAACTGTGTCGGTTATACAACCTCTCGTTGAACCCCTTGAAGTGCCAGTTCTGGGTAAAGCACGGATGTATCCTAGGATACGTAGTGTCAAGGAATGGCATTGCCACCGACTTCTCAAAAGTCAGGGTCATTGTCGGCCTACCACCACCCATTAACTACAAGGGCGTTCAGTGTTTCTTAGGCCATACGAGATACTACCGATGCTTTGTACTGAACTACGCACTGATTGCTAGACCATTGTACAAGCTGTTGATCATATTTGAGTGGACGGAGGAATGCCAACGTGCATATGAACAATTGAAGAAGGCTCTCACCACTGCACCAATCTTACAAGCCCCAGACTGGAGTATGACATTCCATGTACACATAGATGCCTCTAAGTTTGCTATTGGAGCTGTTCTATGCCAGCCTGGTGAACATAATCTTGATTACCCAGTGAGCTTTGCCAACAGGCAGCTCACCGAAATGGAGATGAACTATTCCACTACAGAAAGGGAAGGTTTAGCCATGGTGTTTGCTGTAAAGAAATTTAGGCATTATCTATTGGCCACACACTTCATCTTTTTCGTTGACCATCAAGCCTTGTTGTATCTTGTGAACAAGCCGTGCACTACAAGTCGCATAGCGAGATGGTTACTTCTCTTGTTGGAGTTTGATTTCTCTGTGGTTGTATGTAAGGGAAAGTAGCACTACATGGCAGATCACATGTCCCGCATACCCACAGGAGAAGCTGTTGGACAAGGCATACCTGACGACTTATCGGACGCTCATCTTTTTAGCCTGTCTAGCGAAGGAGACTTGTTTAGGGTTGATTTGATGCCATATTGGGCCGATGATGTAGTCCAAGTGCTAGAGAACGGTCTGCCTAAGAGACCTATTGAGAAAGCCAGGCTAAGAACACCATATTGGGGAATATGGGAATTTCCCATAAGTTTGGGACACGTGGTCAAATCTTTGGATTTGTCATAACTTGAACACTATAACTCCAAATCGAGCGCTCTATAGCTCAATAGATTGCATTTTTCAAGCGCTTTCCAATGATAGGTCACATCATATGGTTTTGATAAACTTATGGGCATGTTATCCGGGTGCCACCTTTTTAGTATTCAAAAAATGGGAATTGGGAGATTCCCAAACTCACTAATATTGTGTTTAAGGAGACTTATCTTAAAAATCCAGCCATACCAACTGATCGCTGGCCAACTCTACAGGTTGGGACAAGACCGTTTGTTGTGTAAATGTGTGTGTGAGCACAAGATGCATGATGTATTGAGAGAAGCATATGGCGGGATAGCTGGCAGACACTTTAGTGGGGATGCGACCGCCCGTAAGGTGTTACAGTCCCAACTATGGTGACCCACCCTATTCCGTGATGCTGCTAAGTTTGTCAAACACTGTGATGAGTGCCAGAGGACTAAGGTGCCCATGCGCAAGGATAAGATGGAGTTGACCCCTGTAATAGCTCGACAGCCCTTCAAAAAATGGGGCATTGACTTCATTGGACCTATCAGTCCTGCGGCGCAGTATCCCATGCACGCTACATCATTGTGGCAACAAATTATCTGACGAAGTGGGCAGAGGCAAGAGCCACTAGAAAGAACGATGCTAGAACCACTGCGAAGTTCCTGTGGGAGCAGGTCTTTTCACAGTTTGGTTGTCCAATCGAACTAGTGGGTGATCAGGGTACGCACTTTCTTAATGAAGTGATATCCCACCTGCTCTCAATCTTCCTAATCATTCATAGAAGGTCCTCGCCCTACTACCCTCAAGAAAATGGCCAAGCAGAGTCCACAAATAAAATCCTAGTCAATGTGCTTACTAAGATAGTATCCACATCACGATGAAACTGGGATAATAAATTGATGGCAGCCTTGTGGGCCTATCGTACGGCTTATAAGATGGTTGTCGAACAAACGCCCTTTAGGCTGACTTATGGAACGGAGGCCATTCTACCCGTAGAGTTCTTTGTCCCTAGCTTAAGGATAGCAGCTCAGAAGCGTTGGGAGGAGAAGCTTGGACCGACCGCTTAGTGGAGTTAGAGCGTCTCATGGGGACTCGACTCTTAGCTACCCACGCTCTAATTTGTCAGAAGGCACGACAAAAGATGTGGTTTGACAAGCATGTCAATCAGTGCAACTTTGATCAAGGAGACCTTGTCCTATTATACTCGGTGAAAGGTCACAAATAGAAAATGAAATTTTGAGGACTGGGACCTTTCCGGGTAAACATTGCTACTACACGAGCAAAGGAGCTAGAGTCATGCTTACAAGTAGCCTACACATCTAAGGCTAATGTAAATTTGAGTCTAGGTCTTGGAAATAACTTAACATTGATCAATGGTTTAAGAATATCCTTCGCATTGGGTATATCATGGAACCCTTGGGAATAGCTCGTGTGGGAGATGATTGGTTTGAACAAGCTAAAAAGCATTGTCCAAGGATGGCAACATATGTTGATGGTATATTAGTGGATCATGCCATTGTGGATACAGGATCTGTGTCAACATTATGAGTTCAAAATTGATGGAAAGGCTTGAACTAGAAATCCAAAAGGATGGCTCCACAATTCTCTAGATGGATGATGATAGTTTAAGATAATAGGAAGCTGGCATGACCAAAGTCCACGAGACTGTGCTAATGTGGAATGCATCTTAAGCTTTAGGGTTATTAGGTTTGTAGGCAGCCAAGCTATCAAGTATTATTAAGAAGACCATGGATCTTGCAATCTAACTATCAAATTGATATACTTGTTGGTCATTTGATTTTTCGCAAAGATGCTAGGTGCATAATAGTGGATGCATATCCTGAATCTCCTCAAAGTGAGAGACTACCCTTATCTTCGATAGAATTAGATATATTTTTTCCTGGAGCTATGATGAGCTGAGGGGTATTCCTCCTAGTCTGGTTTTGCATAGTGTTCCCCTCTGAAGGAGGGTAGTTGTCATGTTTGACAAAAAGTGGGGCGTATACCTTTTGAGCTAAGGGATGGACTAATATTTTCTATACAACACATGGAGTCGTGTTTACCAATAGTTATCAGAAAAAAGAAAAATAATCTAATCTAGATTTGCATAGATTTTAGGGAGCTTAATAAATAGACGGTCAAAGATTACTATCCACCATTTATTGATCAAATTCTAGATCAATTAGTGAGTAGGGATATCTATTCATTTATGGACTGCTTTGTTGATTATAACCAAATGGCTATCGCAGAGGAAGATAAGTTGAAAATGACATTTATCACTGTGTTTGGCACCTTTTCATATCATGTTATGGCTTTTGGATTATGCAATGCACCAGATTCTTGGCAACATATGGCTAATAAAACTTTTAAAGATATTTTCCCAAAGGAGCTAAAGGTCTTCATTGATGATCTGGGAGGCAGCACAAGGGAGAGACAATTGATCATTCTCAGAAAATATTTCAAGCAGTGCAGATAGTTTTGCATTGCTCTCAATCCAAGAAAGTGTGTTTTTTGAGTGCCCTATAGATTACTATTGGGCCATGTGGTTAGCTCGATTGGTATTGCCGACTGATCCTAAAAAGATAAAGGTTATCATCACTATGAATCTTCCACGTACTCCTTGAGAAGTGCATAGCTTTTTCTATTGTTAGTTGGATATTATCCATTGACGAATCTATTGTCCTTTACATGTCCATTTATTTGGAGTTGGGTTTAGAGTTTCTTGTGTTACAAAGACATGGGCGTCTACTCCGAGGCGACGGTTGCAATTGTTTAGGCCTCCATTGAAACTCAGGTTGTTGGGCCTTAGCTTTTGCCACTGTGAGCAGTGGCCTATGAGACTTGGTGGATGAAGGTTGAGCACTACCCCCCTCCGTAGACTTGGCTGTGAGTATTTCTACCAGTGGCCTTGCGGACTTTAATAGGGTCATGGAGCCCTCTGAAGGCTGTAACAATACGGACGTTGCCTATGGCGAGGTGGATGTGTTGTGACTCATAATCGACATTGCAGTGAGTTTGCTTCTTGAAGGTTCACCCTAGCAGTGAATCTGTGCATGTGTCTTTAGTGTTTGGCAACACGTAAAAGATCATTGGTACAGTCTCAAACTCGATAGCAATAGCGGTCCTGCACTTACCGAGATGTGTATATGAGTGGCCCCCATATGGGTTTAATTGGGCATTAGTGGGCTATAGTGGTGGTTTACCAAGTTGGGTCCAATGATTGTGAGTTAAGATATTGAAGTCTGCTTCCTCGTCGATCAAGGCATTGAAAGCGCATGTTTGCTTGGCAGTGACCATGATTTGAAGGTATGCGGATTCTACGACTTCCTCGTCCTCATCATCAATTTTCGTGATTGTGGCAACTTGTACTATGATAGGGGGTTCAACATTGGTGGCTCATGCAGCGGATGCATGGGAGGGTAGTACTTCTTAATGCGACTGCCATTAAAGGAGCCTATGACATCACCGTCTAGGGCCTCGAGCTCAACATTGTCAGTTCGGTTGATTGCATGAACTTTAAAAGGCCCAAGACCTCTAAACTTCATTTTCTGCTTGTGTCCTTTAACTGAATATAGGAGCACTAAGTCACCCCGTCCAAAGTCGCGCTGTTGGATATGCTTGTCAAACCAGCTCTCACATCGTGTCTTCTCGCATATGAGCGCATGGGTGGCTAGAAGGTGTGTTTCTGAGAGTTGTTCAAGTTCAACCCGGCATTGCGTCCATGCATCCTTCCCTTCCCACCATTCTTGAAGTGCTATTCTTAGACTAGGAACGAAGAACTCTACTGGTAGAATTGCCTCAGTCCCATAGGTTAACCTAAAGGGAGTCTGGCCGACAGCCGTTTTATAAGCTATACGGTAAGCCCACAAGGCTGCCATCAGCTTGTTATCCCAGTCACTGCGCGAAGCAGAGACTACTTTGGTCAGGACATTTACAAGGATCTTATTTGTGGATTCTGCCTGTTTGTTTGCCTGAGGGTAGTATGGAGAGGATTTTTGATGGATGATCAGAAAGGTGGATAGAAGATGCGCTATCATTTTATTGATGAAGTGCGTGCCCTAGTCACTGACTAGTTCGATGGGGCAGCCGAATCGTGAGATCACATGTTCCCATAAGAACTTAGCAGTCATTCTAGTGTCATTCTTTCGTGTCGCTCTCACTTCTGCCCATTTTGTTAGGTAGTCCATGGCCACAATGATATATTTGACCTACAAGTAATGTGCCGCATGACTAATGGGTTCTATGAAGTCGATCCCCCACTTTTCGAAGGGTTGTCGTGCAATGATTGGGGTTAACTCCATTTAATCCTTGTGAATTGGGACCTTTGTCCACCACTGACACTGGGTATACATCATCATCTTTTATTATTTCATAGACTATTGACATAACATAAGTGTATACAATAGTACTAAGGTCCGTAGGACCATTCACACTGGGTCTAAGACCACCGACTTATTTAATGTCAGCATGTGGTATAGCTACACATGTCAGGTGTCAGGTACACATAACCTAAGTAAATGATCTTGAAGTCTTAACACTCCTCCTCAAGCTCAAGACAGCATCTACACACCAAGTAGTTGTCGGAAAACACTGAACTTATCTTTACCCAAAGACTTGGTAAAGATATCTGCAACCTGCTCATCAGTCTTCACATGCATGAGATCAACTCTCCCTGCAAGAACCATCTCTCTGATGAAGTGGTAGTGTACCTCTATGTGTTTTGTCCTATCATGGTATACTGGATTCGTTGCCAGGAGTACACTACTGAGATTGTCACATAATAAGGTCACTGGAGCATCCACCTGAATATCCAAATCAGCCATGAGCTTGAGCAGCCATGAAATCTCGCATGCTGCCAATGCAGCACCCCTATACTCTGCCTCAATACTAGATAATGCAACCGTTGGTTGTTTCTTGCTACTCCAGCTGATCATGCCACTTCCAAATCCAAAAGCATAACCACTTGTAGATATGTGATCATATGACCATCCTGCCCAATCCGCATCTGTGTATCCAACTAGTTTCAAGGGCTTATCTCTCACATAGAACAGCCCATAATCTACAGTGGACTTAACATATCTCATAATCCGCCTAGCAGCATCCAAATGTGGCTTCCTGGGCTTCTGCATAAACTGACTTATGAGCCCTACAGCATAGCTCAAGTCCGGCCTAGTGATGGTCAAGTAGATCAGACTTCCAACCATCTGCCTGTACATAGTCACATCCTGAATTTTAGCTCCAGTGCTAATGTCCAGCTTGACATTCTAATCAAAAGGTGTATCCAATGGTTTACAATCAGCCATTCCATATTTCTTCAGCATTTCCATGGCATAATGTTTCTGCATCAGCCATAAACCAGTTTCAGCCTTGATCACCTCAATACCCAAAAAGTACTTCAATTCACCTAGATCTTTCATGACAAATTTAGATTTCAGCATCAGCATAACATGATGTATCCCCAAATCATCATCACCTATGATTATCAGATCATCAACATAGATAACCAGCACTACCAAGCCTTTATCTGTTTTTTTCATAAACAGACTGTGATCAGCCCTACCAACAGCAAATCCCAAGCTCTGTAAGTAGTTACTGATCCTTGCATGCCAGGCTCTCGGAGCTTACTTCAGCCCATACAATGCTTTTTTCAGCTTACATACATAATGCTGAAAATCAGGGTGAACATACCCTTCAGGCTGAACCATATAAACATCCTTTGCTAAGTCACCATTAAGAAATGCATTCTTAACGTCCATCTGTTGCAATTTCCAACCTTTAGCAATAGCCAAAGTAATCACTGTGCGTATGGTTGCCATCTTGGCAATAGGATTGAATGTTTCCTCATAATCAAGTCCATACTGTTGAGCGTACCCCTTAGCAACCAGCCTGGCTTTGTACCTTTCCACACTGCCATCTAACTTGCATTTGATTTTGTAGACCCATTTGCAGCCAATGGTCTTTTTCCCTTTACGAAGTGGTACAAGATCCCATGTCTTAGGCATTCATTTCTTCATCCATAACTTCACACCAATTCTCATCTTTCACTGCTTCAACATATGTACCTGGTTCTTTGATCTCCATCACTTTTGTCATGTAAGCATAATGCTTTGCAGAGTAGCCACTGTACGTCAACCTGTCAACAAGGTATCTGACCCTCTGTGAGCATCTAGGTTGTGGTGCACTACTCGATTCCCCTCTCTCATGAGGCGGAATGTACCTTCTCTGCCTTGTACCAGGCGTATAGATAGTCGGAATACCAAGTTCACTGTCTAAAGTGTCAGCAGACTCATATCCAGAAGTCATTCTACCAAGTGTCATCATACCAGATGCATCCTCGGTAGCTTTCTCTTTTCCTTTTCTATCCAAGACATCATATCTCCCCTCACTGACATACTGGTGTCAGTGGACGTTGAGCTCCTCAATCTCATGTCCATGGGAATATTGTCTGACCACTAGGACTTGTCATAGCAGTGCTCTGCTACGAATCAACTGTAGATACATGAGTAGAAGGCATATCCGATGGCACTGCAACCGGTGATACATACCAAGAGCCCATCTCATCAAAGATAACATCCCTGCTCACCAAAGTCTCCCTGGTAGAGGAATCATAGCATTTGTATGCCTTCTTCTCCTGCGAATATCCAATGAAAACACATTTATGCGCTTTTGGATCCAGCTTCTTCCTTTTCTTATCTGGAATGTGCACATAGGCAAAACAACCAAAGACTTTCATGTGTGTTACATCCATCTTATAGCCATACAGCTTCTCAAATGGTGTCATCTCATGAATACTTGCAGTGGGAGTTCGATTCAAGATATACATGGCTTTCATAACAGCCTCAGCCCAATAATAGAGTGGCATCTTCTTCTCATTCTTCATGGCACGAGCAGCTTCAATCAAGACCCTGTTCTTTCTTTCAGCTACCCCATTCTGCTCAGGAGTGTAGTTGCAAGTAAGCTGCTTGCGTATGTCATTTTCAGCCAAAAAATTGTCAAACTCATTTGACAAATACTCCCCACCACTATCTAATCTCAAGCAAGAGATATAGTAGTCGAATTCCTTTTCAACCTGCTTTTTAAACTGTTGAAAAACAACAAACACCTCATCCTTTGTTTTCAGGATATACACCCAAGTATAGCGACTGTAATCATCAATGAATGTCACATAACACTTCGAGCCCCCAAACATCAGAGTGTACTAACTACAATGGATGCATTATGGGCTAGCCCCCAAACATCAGAGTGCACTAACTGCAATGGATGTGTACTCTACCTTACATGCCTGACAAATGGCAACCTGGATTGCTTACCAAACTGGCAAGCATCGCATACATGACCAATATCTAAATATTGAAACTTGGGTAAACCTGTAACAAGCTGCTTTTTCTACATAATTTGCAGCCTTTGCAAATTTACATGCCCCACTCTCTTGTGCCGAATTTCCAAATCTCTTATAGTGCTAGAACCATGGGCAAACATAGCTGAATTCAGCTCTAGCAAAGTAGCATCAAGAGTAAACATTCTACCATTCCTGTGACCGTGAGCTATCAACTTGCATCCATTTCCAAACTCTTCAATAAAGTAGCCATGCTTATTGAATCTAACATGCAAGTTCTGCTCCGTCCGACAGACAGTAAGTTCTTTGTAATCGATGGAACATGCAGTACATCATGCAAATTTTTCTTTCTGCCATCATGAACCACAAGAGACACTTTGCCTTTATGTTCAATGCTATGCTGCGTGTCATCACCTGTACAGACATAGCCATGTTTTTCAGCCACCATATCAGTGAACCAATCACCGTGAGGGGTCATGTGGTTTGATGCCCCTAAATCAATATACCAAACTGCATCATTAGTGGATTTTTCAGTAGCTCTGTCTTTTACATACTGCATGGCAAACAATCTATCTCCTGAAGTATCATTTGCCTGACTAGATGTAGCAAAGTGTCCATGTTGTTTGCCTTTCTGATTGCCCTGCTTCTTCCAACAGTCCTTGGCAATATGACCATATTTCCCGCAGTAATGACAATCCTTATCCTTATTTGGATTGTCAAATGGACGCTGCTATTGGTAGGAGCCTCTACCTCTTGGGCTAGATCTCCCCCTGCCTCTAAAGTTTCCACCACCTCTTGTGTTTGATACCTGCTGGTTGTTATTGCCATAGGATGCATTTTGCTGGCCTCCTCTGCCAGATCCATAGCCTCTACCACGGCTACCATGGTCGCGATGATTGGAATAGAAAACTGTATCCTTGTTTTTAGAACTGCTTGACCATGTAGCCAAGCCAAGTTTAACCTCCTCATGGATAAGCAATGCAACCAGCTCATTAAAATCAGGCATTTCAGCCCTCACAGACACAGAAGTGTCAAAAGACTTATACTCAGGCCCCAAGCCATTCAAAGTCACAGCAATCATGTCTTCATCTTCAACCTGTGAACCAACAAATGACAGTTGATCTACAATGGTCTTAACCTCCATGACATAATCCTGTATAGATCTGCTCTTTCTCTCCATGTTGTTGAACTTCTGCTTCAACTATATCTTTATGGCACTTGTGCTTGTGCCATAGTACTTAACCAAAATATCCCATGCATTCTTAGGAGAGCTGCAGTTCATTATCTGCATTACCATGGCATCTGATATACATAGAGACAGCCAGTACAACACCCTACGAGCTCTTTCTGTCCAAGCTCGATGTAGTCGTCTCTGATCAGTCGTAGGTCGCTTTGGGAGCTCATGTTCAGCTTCTACTCCAGTCATCGACTCCCAATAGCCTTTTCCTATTAAGAATTTTTCCATGCGGAACTTCCATATGGCATAATTGTTACTATCAAGCTTTTCCCCCACTATCTAGGTTATATTGTCAGTCCTTTCTGCATTAGCCATATTGTACCAGACAATATCTAGTCACTGCCTGACTTCCTACAAGCCAACAAGTCACTCTGACCAACTTCAGTCCTTGACTGTTTATGACAGTTTTTTGCAACTATTCTCTGCAAAAAACCAGGGTATTTCAACCCTTTACAACCTCAAAAAAATCCACAAACATATGGTATAACCCGTAGGTACATCAATTAGTACATAGACTTTGTAGGTATTGTAACTCTGTGTCATTCAAGCTTATTGCAGTAAAGAGAATATGCAGTCTGAAACCTGCAATTTTTTAGTAACCAGTAGTGAATTTACTGTCAAAAACCACTTTAAAGCATGTCATAAATGCTCTAAACTTTCCCAAACATTTGCTAGTATATGTAGGCAACTAGACATAGTCATACGGGCACAAAACAGTGCATATCCAGCAAGTACAAGTGACATAAGTCTGCTCACAGATTGTATACAGCCAGTAAACTATCAAACCAAGATGTATTTTAGCCCAAGAGATCCTCAAGCCACTTCATACATATGCCACTGTGTGTAGGGATCAATACATAACCATATGGGCATTCGCAGACTCTCTGTCTTCAAGAAGTAATGTCAAAAAGTACATGGACTATTTATGACCAGCCAATACACTGTCAAAGCATTTGTTCTCTGATTTAGATTTCAGTTTTGAAGAGCCTTCAATGCTCATCTCAATTCTCATAGCATTCAATAATCATATCCCGTACCATACAACTCCCTGTAGGTAACAAAAGGCATGTATTTCTTCAAGTCAATGAGTGTATGTTGATGACAGTTTTATGTCAATTTTCAGCCTGTCATAAAATTTCAGATCTGAATATTTTATCAGTAAAATACCACCCAAATTCATCAAACTCATTACATATGCTTCTCGAATGAACCCTCACTTTAGTAGAGCTCAAAAATCTCAAATGGCTTCAATGCTTCAAAGAGTGATCAGTGTATGCTGCCCTGTTTCAGTTTACAGCAAACTGTCTTCAATTTCAGATCTGTACTTTAGTATTCCAGCTCATTTATCAACTCCAGACCAAGCATTGACATGTCAGATCGTTAATATGTCTTCCAAACAAGCATACAAGCTCTGGATCACTCAAGTAGTGATTTATGTCTTTAATAGCAGCAAGATAGCCTTCATTTACAGTAGGTGCAAACACGCCATCAGTACGACAGTTTACAGCAGCAGGTCGTCTCCTTCTACATGCTCAACCAAGTCTCTTGAAGGCTCTAATCAAGCCTCAAGCACTACCATGAACCATAGAACCCAAAATGGCAAAATGCATACCTTCACAGATACAATGTTAGCCTGCACAATGACAGCTTGCTTCTCTTCAACCATTGCCCTGAGTCTTTAGGCTACATGTCTTTCTCACAACTTCATGCCTTCAAGAGCCCATCCATGATGGCTCTGATACCAAGAGAGGGAGAGAGACAATGTAATGGAGCAGCAACCTGACATTCAGGTCATTCATCATCTTTTATTATTTCATAGACTACTAACATAAAATAAGTGTATACAATAGTACTAAGGTCCGTAGGACCATTCACACTGGGTCTAAGACCACTGACTTATGTAATGTCAGCATGTGGTACAACTGGACATGTCAGGTGTCAGGTACACACAACCTAAGTAAATGAGCTTGAAGTCTTAACACACCACAGTTGAGACTGCAACACCTTGCAGGCTATCATGTCTCTGCTAAAGTGTCCTCTAGCAATCCTGCTATGCGCCTCTGTGAGCACATCGTGCATCTCATGCTTGCATATGCATCTACACAATAACCCGTCCTTCCCTAACCTATATAGTTGGCCTGCTATCAACTGATAGGGTTGGATTTTGAGGATAAGTCGCCTAAGTCGAGCCTTTTCTTTCGGTCGCTCAGACAATCCGTGCTCCAGCACTTGGACGATGTCATCTGCCCACTATGGTATTAAATCAGTCTTGAATAAATGTCTCTCGCTGGAAAGGCTGAACAGATGGCGTCTAGCAATTCATTGGCAATGCCTTGTCCAGCGGCCTCTCCTGTGGGAATGCATGACATGTGGTCAACCATGTAGTATTGTTTTCCCTTCCGTATGACCACGAAGAAGTCGAATTCTAAAAGCAGAAGGAGCCATTGAGCTATGTGTCCTGTAGCACAGGGTTTGTTCAATAGATACAACAAGGCTTGATAGTCCACAAAGAAAGTAAAAGGCGTAGCCAAAAGATAATGCCGAAACTTCTTTACAACAAATACCATGGCTAAGCCCTCTCTCTCAGTCATTTAGTTCATTTCGGTCTCAGTGAGTTATCTACTAGCAAAGCTCACTGGATAGTCAAGGTTGTGTTCGCAAGGTTGGTACAATACAACCCCCACGGTGAATTTCGAAGCATCAATATGTATGTGGAAGGTAATGGTCCAATCTGGGGCTCGTAGGATCGGTGCAGTAGTCAGAGCCTTTTTCAATTCCTCGTACGCTCGTTGAGAGGCTTCAGTCCATTCGAAGATGATCAATAGCTTGTACAAAGGTTTGGCAATCAATGCATAGTTCAGCACAACACGTCGATAGTACCCCATATGGCCTAAGAAGCATTGAACTCCCTTGTAGTTAATTGGGGGCGGAAGATCAACAATAACCTTGACTTTTGAGAAGTCAGTGGCAATGCCATTCTTTGACACCACTGCCCTAGGATACATCCAAGTTTCACCCAAAACTGGCACTTTAAGGGGTTCAGGGAGAGACGATATAGGTGACACCGCTCAAAGACTGCTCGAAGTTTGTCTAAGTGTTCTTGCCAGGTCGAGTGAACACACAAGTCATCCACGAAGACCTCCAATTTCTTGCGAAGCATGTCTTTAAATATGGTGCACATGAGGCGTTGAAAGGTGGCTGGGGCATTAGTCAACCTGAAGGGCATGACCATGTAAGCAAAGACACCCCACTCAATGGTGAAGGCAGTCTTATACATGTCGGCAGGATGCACTTGCACCTAATTGTATCCAAAGAAGCATTCTAATAAGTTGTAGACCTCTTTGCCCGCTACCCTTTTGAGCATGTGCTCGGTGTATGGCAATGGGTAGTTGTCTCTCTTAGTGGCAGCATTCACCTTCTTGTAATTGACGCACACTCTAATCTTTTCGTTCTTCTTCATCACTATGACTATGGGTGACACCCAGTCTGTCTACTCGATTTTGTAAATGAATCCTGCTCTCATTAGCTTGTCAATCTCCTCTTTGATTGCATAAGCATATTTTGGATTCATTGGGTACGGTCGCTACTTGACCAGCATTGAGTCTGGCGTCATGGGTATGTTATGAGTTACTACACTCAGATCTACCCCCTTAAGCTCTTCTAAGGACCAAGCGAACACGTCTATATACTCTCGCAAGAGAGCAACAAGACTTGTCTCCTCTTCCTCAATCAAGTCATCAGCAATTAAGACCAGTCGGGGTGTCTCCCCCTCCTATGCTAGGTTCACCTCCATGACCTTGGTTGGTCCCTCGATGGGTTCACTCATTTGCCCTTGGCATTTGGCACCCAACAGGATTACCACCCTGTCACCCTTCTTGAATTTCATAAATCTCCTCGTGAGATCCTGCGGCTTTCTTTGCTCTTCTATTTGTGTGCCCCTAGGCTGCTTTTCCTTTTCTTCCTTCAACCGTCTGCGCCTTAGGTGGACGGGTAGGTCCCCTTTGGTATGTCTGGTCTTGGATGGTCTAGGTATTTCTAGGCCGCTATCTGAGCTTACCTCCGAATCAGAATTGAACTCACCGTTCTTGCTAGAAGAGGTGGTTTCTCCTAGTGGTCGTAGCTAGAAGGGTGACTATGTTCTAAGCACTGGTGTCATACCTAGTTGGGTTAGTTCTACTTGTTCAAAATCTATGGCTCCTATGTGTTCCAACCAAGCGTAGTCACAATCCATGCTCATGACCCCTCGTTCTATCTTAAAGACACTCTTTTTCTGTGGCTTGGAGTCCGCTCGTATCTATTATATTTCTTGTCCCTCAGTGTCGTATTCCACCGTGCCCATCTCCCCCTCACTTTTGTCACTGGAAGAATGATAGTCTTCGTACTCGTCATTGTAGTCATCTTTGTCCGACTGCTCATCGTTTCCTAGGTTTTGGTATATCTCTTGTTTCTAATCCGAGACTAGGGCCCAATTGTACATGAGTTTAAGTCATGCACTTTGGTCCATTGCCACCTTGGTTCGTCTAATAGATCTTGGAGTGGCTTGAAGTTTGCTACTGGATTGCCAGCTAGCATCCTAGTCAAATACTCCAGAATCTCTTGGAGTTTCTTCTTGTTAATTGGCACTTGGAATGCGACAAGCTTACGTTGCCCACAAAGGGTTCCTGCCATCATGCAGACTAGTATGGAGGGTGTGTCTTTTATTCTGCCAACTGTCTTGATGGCTTGCTCGTATGCCTCATGATCTGAGAATGGCAAGTCAATCGTAGCAAAGACATGCATCTAGTCTCGCTTATCCTCCAGGCATAGGATATACTTGGTCAAGGGCCCACAGGACTTCTTGATCTGAGCGTTACCTTTAAGCATTGCCGAGATGGCATCCAAGCCGACTTGTGAGGTTTTCCCCGTGTCCACCTCTACCCTCACAGATTCCATTCTATTGCCAAGGAAGATCAAGACATTACCCCAATCTTCGATGAATCTGGCATTGCGCATCAAGGGTCAGCCTAATATGGTATCGTAGTCCACTCCCTTCATGACTATAAAGTCAATTGAGAACTAGACGCCTGCAATCTTCACCAGCTAGTTTTTAAGTACCCCAAATGGTTTCACACTCATGCCGTTTACTAGTGCAACATTGAGCTGGCGGTCTCGACAGGTGGGTTTCCCCATGTCTGAAGCACTGTGTGGCTCAGTACACTAACCCTCTCTCCTGTCTCTACAATCTCCTTTCTAGTTGTGTCACCTAGGGCTAAGACAGGTAAGACCGCATGCATCTCGGTGCCTTCCCAGAAAGCATTAACATGCAAGGACTTAGGCATAGAGTGCAGCATCAGGCTCAGGATTTGTGTCTCTACATCACGCTCGTGTAGGTATGCACCAGCTTGCTCTCATAATCCTTCAACCCACTACTTCAGGTCTTGCCATAGGGTGGAATGCTGCCTAAGTAGGTCTCCCAGGCTCAGCGTCACAGGGGTGCTCACTAGCGTGGTAAGGAGGTCATTTGCTCCTCGTCTTTCTCCTATTCTAGATTGCCCAGGCCAATGGATGTGACTGATTTGCTGGCCTATAGCGTCAAGGCTTTGCCTAAGCGGTACCACTTGCGGCACAGTTGCATCTCTTGCTTTTGGTCGAGGGGGTGAGACTAGCATGCTTATGCTGGAGAGAGCTTCGATCTTATCCTCTAGGATGGGCTTAGCATCTTTTAGGTGCTCTTGGGCCTCTTTTACCCATTCCTTCACTTTCTCGATAGCCTCTAGTTGGTGCTTCGAATTCGGGTGCTCCCCTACCCTAGCACTTCCCTTTTCGGCCGTCTTAGGAGTTGAGGTTTCTGCCTCCGCGTCAATGACCTTTCCAGTAGGCAGAGTAGTGGCAGTCTTGGTTTTCAGCGTGATCTTAGCTTTGAGTTTCTTCTTTCTCCGTCTATGGCTCTTCTTCCCGATCGAGGCTGCATTGACGTTGCTCCGACCTAGCAACAATATGCCTGCATGCTTCATCTGTGCTCGGGTCATGACATGCAATGGATAGGTATGGCCTCCCCATCGAGGTTCTCGACGCCGAACAGTCCCAATGGGACAGATGGCACATTGGCTAAACTTGAGGATGGTTTTCGCTTGGGACAGTCAATGAAGAGGTGAGTGATTCTACACTCTGGGCACCTTAGGTCTGTCTTGTCTCTATTTGGTTGCTCCCTTTCAGGACAACGTGATGAGACGTGCCTTAGATGATCGCAAGTCCAACATATGATTGGATCCTGTGTCTACCCTCCTAGGCCTCTACCTCGGCCTCTTCCTAACACCATCACCAATACTAGTCGATAGTCCATAAGGACTGCATTGCCCTTGTCGTCATGTTAAATGTATGGGTATATGTAAGTCTCTTCCTCATTTGGCTCCTCCACGTAGTGGACTGGAGCGTCACTTGGTGGATGAGTCACGTAGGGACTAGACGGTCTAGGTATGCCTGTAGGGTTTATGTCCATTATAGGAACAGTCGGTTTAACGTCGTTAAGTGCAGGAAAGGGCCAATCGGACCACCCTTCTAAAGAATTGTTGGGGTCTGCTCGCTAGATATGGTTGGCCGTAGGGTTGTGAGTACGGGAGTCTTCTCGGTAGTCTACAATGCACAACATCGTGAACGAATCTACCGCAATTAGCATAAGGTCGTGACCTAGGGTCTTGATACTCAGCCAGCAAGCGGTTTCTGCCACAGTACACACATTGGACGTGTGGGTGCGTTGGTCGTCTCAACATATCTTGTAGTTTGGCTATCTCCATTTTTACCTCAATCAAGTCTTGGTTTGTCTTAGTGGCTTTCCCTTTGTCCTGGGTTGTTGGACCTGATCATTCACTAGAGACCGACGCTCTCTCTGAACTCTGCAAGTTGGTCTCTTCTGAATTTGAGCTCTTGGAGCTCCGCTCTTTCAGCTGGTCGTCTACTCAAATGGTCTCTTTAAACACCCTAGCTATCGAGTCTCGCTGCAAGCTCGAGTTGCCTACCAAAGCCTTATACAGCTCCTTCTCCATATTCCAGTGATAAATATAGTGGACACCACTCTTTCAGTAGGTCGTTCGCCCACGGGATTCTCTTGAAGAGGCTCCTCACGTGGGTGACATAGTCATGGATGTCCTCTTTCTCTTTCTGCTTGACATTCATCAGTCTCACTAGCAGATTGTCGAAGTATCTGAACTCGGAGAATCTCTTGATGAAGAGGTTTTTGAGGCCATTAAAGTCCCTCATTCTCCGGCATGTAGACTCGTGTACCAAGTCCTACCCTTGTCGCCTAAGCAAAGCCCGAATGCTTGAGAGTGTTGAGTCAAGTCGGTGAGACCGTTGGCCTCGCAGACTTGCTCAAATTGCTCTACAAAGCTGTATGGATCGTTTGGAGTTGGTACTTGTCAAGTTGCTTTGCAACAATTGGGATTTTAGACTGGCCCTTAGAGCCTTGGTTTGCTCCTAATCCTACTAGTAATGATGTCGCTAGTAGTGCTGCAGCACTCTGTTCCGCTACTGTATTGTCAAGCAATTGCTTCATGAGAAGCTCACTCAATGTCAAGTCTCCTTCTAGGGCTCTCTCATGATCAGTTCGACTTCCACTTGCCAGGTTCAGCACCCGCTGTACCTCGCACAATTCTGCGTTGTGCCTTAAGCTCCTATTCCAAGTCTGTTATGATGGCTTCTGTCGTTCTGCCGCGGTGCTCATACCGTGTGTGAGCATCGTAGCTGCTTACCATTGCTGAATTGCCTCTGGAAAAACTCTTAAGTCGAGTTCCTCGTTCAGCCTGTGGTCTGAGCTTTCCTCTGACATGATCTCGTTCTCGTACTCCACCAAGCTGTCGATCAGGTTGAGCAAGTTGGTAAGATCCACTTCTCTAGCGCTGCTTGCTTGGTCCTACTCTATGCTTTGGTTGTTCGTCTATGTCTTGGGATCTTCTCCTACTAGTGGGTTCCTTGAGGTGTTTATTTGAGTGAGTTCTTTGACTTATTGTATCCAATCCTCAATTTACCTCTACTCAATATGTGTGTTTTCTTTCTCGTGCACTTGTGCTCAATCAGGCTTTCAGCTGTTCTCGAGTGTACTTCAAGTACGAAAATTCAGGGTGAGTGCGAAAAACAAGTATCTAAGTCGCTTACGCACTCTCTCGCTTCGTTTTAGGCCTAATAGGCTCGTTGACCCACGTCTGGCCATCTTGTCCGTTTTTAGGGTTTCTCACTAGATTATCTTGCCCATTTTAGGGTTATTCAGGGTCTTTGGCTCAACTGGCTGTCGCTAGGACTCTAGGTCTAGCAATAGCCTACTCGAGCTGCTAGGTGACCATGTCCTATGAATTTTTCTATTCCCAGTGCCAAAATTGAGTTCCGCGCCTCGGGGGTACTCACAAAGGTTTACGCGGCCGGAGAATTTGGAAAAATCTTGACTTGGCCCAACTTGTCCAAGTTGCAAGGGGGGCCGAGTGTGTCACTCGGACGGGCTGAGGGCCGAATGGAATTGTGGGCCAAGGAGATTCACTCGGACGAGCCGAGGGCCAAATGGTAACTAGTCCGAATGGGGTTAGTCGAGGGCCGAGTGGTCGAGTGGCCGAGTCAAGTGGGCTGAGGGCCGAATGGTGAATTCGACCGGGCCGAGTGTCGACTTGTCCGAGTGGTGTTGGGCCGAGTTGGCTGGGCCGAATCGGCAGGGCCGAGGGCCAAATTTCAAACTTGGTCCAAACGCTTCACTCAGACGGGCTGAGTAAAAGGTATTCAAGTGTAGTTGGTCAAGGGCCGAATGGCCAAGTGGTCCAAGGGCCGATTTTGGGATGGCCCAAGATCGCCATCACTCGAACGGGCCGAGCCGTGCACGACGACGGCCGCGCCGGGGATGATTTCATTGAATCTAACGATTCGCACAACGACCAAGCACGCCGCCTTCCATATCACAACAAATACATAGTAGGGAGGTCCTGATGTACCTGAATCACTCGCAAGAAGAACTCCCCAATGGCAAGATCGAATCGAATCAATGTTGGAAACACACTCTTGCTCTCTCTCAATGTCAAGGTATGAAATGAGCTCTTCCTTGACCTCTTGGCTCTTAAATCCCTTCTCGGGTAAGGTTTTGATGTCCCCAATCACTCACTTGTTGCTGACATTAACATCCCAAGCATTCTTTTTTCCCATTTTTGCATGACTTGTGCCCTCTTTTGCCATGTTTTACAGCAGCAAACCCTACACTTTTTCTATATGGTTTCCTAATCCTAACCTACTCTAAATGCAACAACGGTCGAAGGCAAAAAACTGAAATGATTTCTCCATCTTTTTCAATCATCAAACTAGCAAAATAACCCAAAATACTCACTTGTTTCAAAGATCAAAAAACCCAAAATTCCTACCTACCTCAAGCTTCGGTTCGGGGATGAATCCCTTACTTCGATGCTCGATATGAGGCGCACGAGTGCTCAAGCTTGAATCCATTGGTCCTGGCAATAGAACCAAAATGTAGGGGAAGCTCATGCTCAACCACCAAGACCCATGGACCGCTTATTGCTTCAAGGGTTCCAAGCTAGCTCTCATAGCTATCTCTCACCTAGCCGATGCACCGTTGATCCTCTCGGGGTGTAGTAAGCTTACCTTAATGTTGAAATGGGTTGCCTCCTCCCTCACACAAGTCGGTAGCTCCACGATCCTAGATGCCAACTCGAGCATCCTCAGGCCTCCTCCATCTCCAAGCTCCATCCACCATAGCCGCGCGGGAGATAAAAGAAGAGAAGAGAGAAGAGGAGAGAAGAGGAGATGGTGAAGAGATTCACCCTCTTGATCCCTCACTCCCACACACTCACTCACTCCCTCACACTCTCACACTCCCTCCCTCAAGAATATACACACAAGCAAGATGACGAGAAGAAGAGAAGAAGAGAGGACTCTTGTTAGCCACACACCAAAGAATGAGCTTCCATTCACTTTTTGAACTTTATATA
Source organism: Lygodium microphyllum (assembly GCF_053477565.2). Taxonomy (NCBI): domain Eukaryota; kingdom Viridiplantae; phylum Streptophyta; class Polypodiopsida; order Schizaeales; family Lygodiaceae; genus Lygodium; species Lygodium microphyllum. Next base: position 21,694,826 of record NC_141149.1, on the reverse strand, counting down.
TACAAACCCTAAAACCCCCATGGGCACCCATCCCTTTTTACATGACCGGCCATTGTGGCAAGGTCCCTTTTCTTAATTCTCTCTTCTTGCTTCATGCCCTAAGCTGATACCTGTCTATTCTTTTACAAGTGGCACAGGAGGGAGCCTGGCGCTCTTTTACAAGAGTTTTTAGAGTTTTTGAGCTGCCTTTCCTTTAAGATTTCTCTTTTTGCCTCAATTTAGCTTTAGGGGCCGCCTCTACGCCTTTGATCTTTTTCCATTCTTTTTTTGGTTTTTCCTTCATTTTTTTGCCATTTCGATTTGAGGTTAACAACTATTTCTCACCTAGCCAACACTCCTTTAATCCTACCGAGGTGTAGTGAGGTTACCTCGATGCCCGAGAGAGTTGCCTCATCCCTCAAGCATGCCGGTAGCTCCACGATTCGTGATGCAAGCTCAAGCACCCTCAAGCTCCATCCTCCATAGACACATGCGAGACAAGAGAAGAGAAGAGAAGAGAAGAGAAGAAGAAGAGAGGAGACGATGGAGAGCTTCACGTCCAAGATCCCTCACCCTCACACACTCACTCCCTCTCTCAAGCACACACAAGCAAGCAAGGAGAAGAGAGGAAGAGAAGAACATGAGTCTACTTTTTCCACAAACCAAAGAATGAGCTTCCCTATTCACTTTTTGGCTTTTATACATGCCCTAAATCCCTTGGGCACCCATCCCTTTTTTACATGACCAACCATTGTGGCAAGGTCCTCTTTTCCATTTCCTTCTATTTGCCATATCTCTTTATCCATGCCTGCCTACCTTTTACAATTTGTATAGAAGGGAGCCTGGCGCTCTTTTACAATAGTTTTAGGAGTGCCTTGCATTTAAAAATGCACTTTTTCCTTTGACTTGATTTTTGAGGCTACCCTTGCACTTTTAGCTATTCTCCATCCTGCTTCTTTTGTTACATTTGCATTCTTTACTTCTTTTTCTTTCGTCTCAAACTGGGGTTAACATTACCCTCCTCCTAGATGAGTGTCTATCCCATGGCACTTGTGGGGCTTTGCTAATAAAGGCTTGGTGCTTGGAAGGGTGGTTGCTGAGGTGATGATGGGCCTTTTGTGGGTGGGTACTAGGTGAGAAGCTTAGCAATTGATTGTGTTGTTGGAGGTTGAGGATATGTTGTGTGGATGGCAGGGCCTCCAATGTTGGTGGTTTGCTGCATCCATCATTACTTGAAAGAGAAGAAGTGTGCTACCTAGGGGGTGTGTCTACCTTACCATGTAGTGCATTATACTTGTGTGAGTGGAACTGGGAGAGCTGGGTCTTATCCCAGGCAAGCCTGGGTGGTGTCCCACACTTAAGAGCCCAATTCATGCATAAGGGAGGTGAGTGGGTGCAGCTTAGGGAGACATGTCTAATCATAGGTGAGTGTGACCTCCCTAGGTATGTCCTGCCCTTGATGTGCCCTAAGCATGTGTAGTGGGGAACCAAAAGGACTAGGGGATTAGGGATGGAGTCGGCTGATTGAAGCCACCGAACGCATTTAACTTGAGAATCCCTAGATGTAGTGCTTGTGGCCTATGTGAAGTGAGGTGGTCTAACTGCTTTGCTCATGAGGTGCTTCTCTTTCCTCTTTGTTCTCTTTTTTTTTTAATTACATAGTCATGATGAGAGCTAGTCTTTGTCATCCGAGTGAGGTGGAGATGGGGGCCTAAGAGATTTATTCAAGAATTGCTAACTCTGCAAGTACCCTTTGAGGTTCACACAGACTTGTAGAGTGGTAGTAGAAAGCAATGGATAATTACAACACGTAAAGTGGCTATCATTCATATCTTCGAGGAGGGAGAAGTAAAATGAAGGGAGAAGAACAGCTTGCATCATCAATCAAGTCATGGCACAACTGTCTATGGCATTGGGATCAAAATAGAGGGTTGGAAGGCCGCGTTCTTATGGAGTGGGATCTTGCCTAAGTAGTATTCTAAGTAGTCTAAGGTAATTACATGTAATGATCAAAGCAAGGTTGGGGCAAGAGGATATTTCATCTACGAAGCAAACTATAGAGTCATATAAATCTTCAAATGTGAAGACAAGGGCCTCTTCAAGTTTAGTACAATTAGATTGTAGATTATAGGGAAGTTGTATCAGCCGTGGACATTGGGGTCAAAATCCACTCATGTTATTCAAGGATATAGCATGAACGTTGGGTTGTTTTGCTCGAAGGGGCAGAATGTTACAAAAACCCATCCAAGTGTCCATATTCACATCATTGATGTGCCTTCTCCATGTGGGTTGGCACTCATAGCCAGGCACAGATCCAGGCACTTCAAAAACTTTATTGTGCCAAAACTCGATGTCTTCTATGCCCCATAGGGTGACCAGATATTTCTCCCCGATTCTGCTTCCAATATTAATCACTTCTTCCACCACCTTGATTGGTAGAACCCTACACAAGTTGGCTAGGAATTAGAAACTAGGATCGAAGGGGTTTCTAGTAGTTTCTTGTTGTTCCCAAATTATCAAGTCAACATGGAAGCTTGCTAGAAAGTAATCTTGACTTGGTGGGATAGGTGCGGATGAACCTATAGCCAATTTAGCACTCAGTCTCCTACGTGCTTCCTCCACCATTTGCTTCCTCTTTTCTCTAAGTGCAATCTTTCTTTCTATGGAGGTGTCTGCTTGTTGCTGGTCTTCTGGCCATTGTGGGGAAGGAGACTGTGGGACTAGTTCCTCTTCTTGAGGTCCCAACTCAAAGCTTGGTCCAACCCCTTCTCCTTGTTGGTCTCCCTGTGTTGCTCCCTCCTATGAATCCTAGCGCATCTATTTCCTATGGTGTCAAGCTTGCTTATAGTAGGTATCTTCATTGCTCTTCAAAGGTTAAGCTAACTCCCACGTGTTGCGGTGGCATCTGCAAGTCTGTTCACAGGGCCTTGCGTGCAATCCCTAGCTTTTTCTTTATGACGTCAATAGCCTCCCCTTCCTCCATCTAAGTGACATTCAGCAAGGTGTTGAAGAAGGCACGTTGCTGGGTTTCAAAGCCCACTTGAGTGGCCTCCGCTCTACTCTCAGCTAGCACTTTATCTTTTTCTACCTAAGCCAAATGGTGTGGCAAGGTTTTGACTCTTCTCTCATTGCGGTTTGCCTAGCCTTCAACTCTCTTCTTCATTTCTTCAAGGATTTCCCCTTGCCTCTAAGCCAATACCATTAGCCTCTACTCTTGATCTTCAATCTCTCTTCTCAGTCTCTCTATTGCTCCTCCAACTCCGAGGCTACTTCCTGTTTCAAGTTTTCTATTTATGTGTGTAATCTAAGGGTTTGCTCTTGTCTATATGTTTCAGTATAGCCGTGGCATCCCTGAGATTTGCCATTTCCTCCTATAGTCCTTTACATAACTCTCCCAACTCCACATTTTGATGCATCCTCATGAAGCTTTTTTTTCCTTTGGCCAGCCTTGCCTCCCACCATCCGTCTTCTCCTTCCTTTGCTCTGAGCTCTTCTCTCAGCTCATATATTTTCTTTTGGCACATGGCCGCCTATCTAGTCTTCTCCAACTGGAAGACAGCCATCGACTCCTTCTCAGCTTCCAACTCAGCCATTGTTATTTTCGTCTCCTCCTTAGCTTTCTCTAATTACAAGAGTAGCTCTTTGACATACTCATCGTAGTCAATAGTTGGCATCATTGTTGTAGGGATGGGAGTCGTGGAGGTTTCCACTTTCTATTGTTTTGGATCCTGTCTTGACTCAGCGTCTACTACTGCTGCCGGTCTCTTTTGCCCAATAGTTGTGGTTTCCACACTCTTCCCCTATGTTAGTTCCTTATTGACAAAGTATTGCACCAAGGCCATGAGATTGCTGGCATCTACAGTGGCCATGGTGCCTTGAGTAGGTGTGGCTGCTGCGGTGGTGGGTATCAAGAGGGGTGGGATGGGGTCGATAGGGGCCTTACCCTTTCCCTCAATCACTACAAGTGGTGTAATTTCTGGTACATGTGCACTTGAGCTAGGGTCTTGATCTCTTTGCATACTCAAGGCACCCAGCTCCTCTTGCGTGCCTTGATGTTTGATGGACAAGAACATAGCTAGCACGACATCCTCCTCTTCCTTTCTCTTTAATTCCTCCTCCTTTTCAATAGCCTTTCTTTTTCTCTCCTCTTTGGATCTTTTCGATTCTCCTTCCAATCTCTCAGACTCTTCTTTCTCTTTCTTCTTCCTTTCCTCTACCTCTTTCTCGGACTCTTTCTTATCTTTTTGCGAGTCTTCCTTCTCCTTTTTCTTCATTTCTTCTTGCTGCTTCTCCTATGTCATCTTTTTCTTGGCCTTTGTTGGTTTTCTTTTGCTGGACTAGGCTTATGGTTCTCCCTCCTCCTCACAATTTGTTCTCTCGCTTGACTACTCTCGTTCATGATGGGGAGGTGACCCTCTAGGTGTTTCATTAGCTCCTTCCTCTCTATCCTACGCCTCCTTTATTGCTTCTTGGATGAGAGCAATCAAAATTTCCCCATACCCAATGAATAGGGCTTTGGACAATGGTTTCTTTCTCTCAACTCCCTTTGATGCCAAGGATTCCCCATTAGGCAGCTTGCTTCCCGGGGCTAGTGCCTTAGCGGATTGATCAATAGTTTTTTGCACATATCCATTCCAATCTATTTCTTTCAAAGAGTGAGCTGCCAAGCTCTCCAACATGGGCACACTGATTTTGTGCATGAGGAAGTTATATCTTTGACTGGAGAAGAGAGAATGGATGACTTTTGCCTGCATTTTGATTTCTGGGTTGGGGATGTCTGCTTATGCCATCATTTGTCAAGACTTGCTCCTTCTTCATGTTCAACATGTCATGAACATCCTGCTTCTGTCTCCTTTTCACCTTGGATTCTAGACCTAGCGCCTTCTCCATCAAGGCCTCATTGAGCTGAATCTACATTTGCTTAGCTCCTTCTCCCCTCTCCACAGTCATTGTCTTACATTCCCTGTCAGGGTTTTAGGTCCTTAAAAATTCCACACATTTGGTGTGGTCCAGCTCTTGTTCAAATTTCTCGAGGTACTTTGCTAGGTTACGTTGCTTCATAACCCTTTTGGTAGCCTCCTCCTTAACCACCACCTCTTCAATATTTTGGATGCTTCAGAACTTGAGCTAGTTATATGTGTGATTCTCGAGGAAAAGGCCATACTTCGCTCTTTCCTCATCCATGAATAGAAGACAATGGCACGATCCTGTTGTGCTACCATCTTCGTCTCCTATCATGAAACCATGGTTCACCATTAGTGTTCTTAAGACACTTTCTTGCTAGAAAATAAGCAGGAGTTGATCATGCTTTTATGGAAAGAAGAACATGCTTAAGCACAAAAAGAGAATTTTTATTCAAGCAATTCTATTCATTTCCAAAATTTTATGACACTTTTCCTCAATCACAAGTTAATTTCCATCTATTTTGGACGTTGATTAAGACTTTAAATTTTTCATTGCGTGTTTCATTCCCCTTACATGTTTGATTTCACTTGTTGATTTCACCTTACCCCCTTCCCCCTTGGGAATGAGAAGAATCCTTCCTAGGATTAGAGGTTGAGAGGTCAAGGGCATTCAGCGTGTGTTCTTAGTGCTTTACTTCTGCATGAGCCAAGCATAGAAATTTAGATTGTATTCTAGATCAACATGAGCTAGTTCTGCTGATGGTGCGGACTCTGAAAGGCCCTAGCCCTCTAAACTTCATCTTCTATTTATGACCCTTGACTAAGTATAAGAGCACTAAGTCTCCTTGTTCGAAATCTCACTACTTGACATGCTTGTCAAACTAACTTTTGCGTCTTGCCTTCTCACATATCAGTGTGTGGGTGGCTAGAAGTCGAGTTTTTGATAGGCATTCTAGCTCAATTAGGCGCTTTGTCCATGCTTCATTTCTATCCCATCTCTCTTGAAGAGTGATTCTCAGCCAAGAACGAAGAACTCTATGGGTAGAATTGCTTCAATCCCATAGGTCAACCTAAAGGGAGTCTGTCCTACAATTGTTTTATAGGCTGTGCGGTAGGCCCACAAGGCTGCCATCAATTTGTTATCCCGATCACTGCGCGAAGCAGAGACTACTTTGGACAGGACGTTCACTAAGATTTTATTAGTAGACCTAGCCTGGCCATTCGCGTGAGGATAGTAAGGGGAAGACTTTCAATGGATGATTAGAAAGGTAGATAGGAGGTAATCGATCACCTCATTAATGAAGTGCATGCCTTGGTCACTAACCAGTTCGATGGGGCAACCGAATCATGAGATCACCTGCTCCCATAAGAACTTGGTAGTGGTCCTAGCGTCGTTCTTCCAAGCTGCTCATGAGATAATCCATGGCAATGATGATGTATTTGGCTTGTGAATAATGTGCCGCATGACTAATCACCCCAATGAATTTGATTATCCACTTCTCAAAAGGCTGTCTTGCAATAATAGAGGTTAGCTCCATTTGATCCTTGCAAATTAGGACCTTGGTCCCTTGGCACTCATCGCAGTGTTTTACGAATTGTGCTACATCTGGGAAGAGAGTAGGCCACCACAATTGAGACTACAACATCTTGCGGGCCGTCATATCTCCACTGAAGTGTCCTCTTGCAATCCCACTATGTGCCTCTGCTAGTACATCATGCATTTCATGCTCACACACATCTACGTAGCAACCCGTCTTGTCCCAATCTATAAAGTTAGCTTGCTATCAATTGATAGGGTTGGATTTTAAGGATGAGTCACCTAAGTCGAGCCCTCTCGATAAGTCATTCAGGGAGTCCGTGCTCAAGCACTTGGACTATGTCATCTGTCCAATATGGTGTCAAATAGGCTCTAAATAAATCTCTCTCGCTAGACAGGTGAAACAAATGCACATCTGGCAATTCATCCGGGATGCCTTGTCTAACGGCTTCTACTATGGGTATGCAAGACATATGGTCAGCCATGTAATACTACTTCCCCTTGCGTACCACCACATAGAAGTCAAATTCTAAAAGTAGAAGTAACCATCAAGCCATGCGTCCTGCAGCGCAAGGTTTATTTACAAGATAAAGTAATGCCTAATGGTCAACAAAGAAGATAAAAGGCATGGCCAAAAGATAATGCCGAAATTTCTTTACAGCAAATACCATGGCTAAGTCCTCTCTCTCCATTGTTGAGTAATTCATTTCTGTACCCATGAGTTGTCTGCTAGCAAAGCTTAATGGATAGTCTAGGTTATGTTCACCACGTTGGCACAACACAACTCCCACAACAAATTTCGAAGCGTTGATGTGAACATAGAAGGTGATTGTCCAGTCTAGGGCTCATAGAATTGGTGAAGTGGTTAGAGCCTTTTTCAATTCCTCATATGCATGTTAGTATTCCTCAATCCACTCAAATATAATTAGCAACTTGTATAGATGTTTAGCAATCAATGCATAGTTCAACACAAAGCACTGATAGTATCATGTGTGGCCTAGGAAGCATTGAACTCCCTTGTAATCGGATGGTGGTGGAAGATCGCCAATAACCCTAACTTTCAAAAAGTTTGTGGCAATGCCGTTCTTCGACACCACGTGCCCTAGGATGCATCCGTGCTTTACCCAGAACTGACACTTCAAGGGGTTCAATGAGAGTTTATATAACCGACATTGTTCAAAGACCGCTCGGAGCTTATCTAAGTGTTCCTTCCATGTAGAGTGAACACACAAATCGTCTACGAAAATCTCTAACTCCTTCCTAAGCATGTCTTTGAAGATGGCACACATGAGCCTTTGGAAGGTGACTGGTGCATTAGTCAACCCAAAGGGCATAACTATGTAGGTGAAGACAACCCACTCAGTGGTGGCAAATGCAGTCTTATGCATATTGTCAAGATGCATTTGCACCTTATTGTATCCCGAGAAGCCGTCCAGGAAACTATAAGCTTCTTTACCAGCCACTCTCTCAAGCATGTGCTCAGTGTATGGCAATGGATAATTGTCTCTCGTCGTAACAACGTTTACCTTCTTGTAGTTGACGCACACTCTGATCTTTCCATTCTTTTTCAGCACGATCACTATGGGTGAGACCTAGTCTGTATGCTTAATCTCGTAAATGAATCTTGCTCTCAACATCTTATCAATTTCCTCTTTTACTATGTGAGTATGCTTGGGATTCATTGGATATGGTCACTGTCAAGATTGTGGGAGAGAAGGAAGGAGTCTCGCTTGAAGCTTTCTTGCTTGCACAATGGGGGAAGACACACAAGGGTGGAGGCTGAAAACAGTTTTCCTCTTCTTAGTTGTGTAAGCCAAAAGAACTCAAGTACAAAGAAATAGAAGAACCCTATATATGGGTCTCAAACCAAACTCAACTAACTAAGGTGGCATACTAACTGAGCCACAAACTAGAGTAGATAAGGATAGCTATCGTGTAGCTATTATTCAGGGGCGGTGTACCAACCGCGTCTGCAACTAACACGTCGGTGACATAAATGCACAACGGTCACCCTGGCGTATCACGAGTGGAGCTCGATATGTCAACACTCCCCCTCGAGCTCAATCCCAATTCCTGCACACCAAGCAGGTCTCTGAACTTGCGCAGCTTCTCTGCGCCCAATGCCTTCGTGAATATGTCAGCTACCTGATCCTCTGTGCTGACATAAACTAGATCAATAAGACCTAGTAAAACCCTCTCTCGCACATAGTGATAATGCACCTCAATGTGCTTTGTTCTAGCATGATAGACTGGGTTATTTGCCAAGTGTATACTACTCATGTTGTCACAATAAATGACAACTGGCCCATCTGTAGACTGATGCATATCATAAAGTAGCTTATGCAACCAAGCTACCTCACATGCAGCCATTGCTGCACCCCTGTACTCAGCCTCTGTGCTCGACAAGGCAACTGTAGGCTGTTTCTTGCTGCTCCAAGTGACTGCAGCACTCCCAAAAGAGAATACATATCCACTGGTAGATCGTCTATCAGAAATACTACTAGCCCAATCAGCATCAGTGTATCCATGCAACTGTATCTGAACCCCAGTCTCATAAAATAGTCCATACTGCAATGTGGACTTCACATACCTAAGTATGCGTCTAGCCGCATCCAAATGTGGTTTCCTTGGAGCCTGCATAAACTGACTTACCAATCCAACAGCATAGCTCAAATCTGGCCTGGTAATAGTCATATAAATCAAACTTCCTACTATGCGTCTGTACATAGTAGGGTCTTCTAGAAGCTCACCTGCATCTGTGCTCAGCTTCACATTTTGCTCCAAAGGAACTGAAATAGGCTTACAGCCTGTCATCCCATATTTGGACAGCATGTCCAATCCATACTGCCTCTGCAAGAGCTGTATCCCACTTGGTGATCTAATCACCTCAATGCCCAAGAAATAACGCAGCTCTCCCAAATCCTTCATCTCAAACTTCTGCTTCAATAGCATTTTCACATGAAGGATATCTTCATCACTGTCACCTGTCATAATCAAATCATCAACATAAATGACAAGCAGCATAATACCTTTCTCTGTTTTTCTCACATAAAGTGAGAAATCTGCCTTGGAAATCTGAAAGCCAATAGTGACAAGATACTGTCCTATCTTGTCAGACCATGCCCTAGGTGCTTGCTTCAAGCCATACAAGGCTTTCTTCAACCTGCAAACAAACTCAGGATGAACAGCATGCACATAACCTGGTGGCTGCTCCATATAGACCTCTTCTTGCAAATCACCATGCAAGAAGGCATTCTTTACATCCATCTGATGTAAAGACCATCCCTTTGATGCAGCCATAGCAATGACTGCTCTTACGGTTGCCATCCTTGCAACCGGACTAAATGTTTCTTCATAGTCAATGCCATATGTTTGTGCATACCCCTTGACTACTAATCTTGCCTTGTATCTGTTCACAGAACCATCAGCATTGTGCTTCACCTTATAAACCCACTTACAGCCAATTGCATTCTTACCTTTAGGCAAAGGTACTAACTCCCATGTAGCATTTGCTTCCAAGGCATCCATTTCTTCATCCATGGCTTTCTCCCATTTTTCTTTTCCCATGGCTTGCTCAAAAGATGTGGGTTCTGGTTCCTGTATCACTTTGACCATATATGCATAGTGAATGGCTGTAAATCCATCATATTTCAGCCTATCCACAGGATACCTAGCTCTTGTAGACCTGCGCAAAGTAGGTTCACTCCCAGGTGCTCTCAAAACATCCCTGGTCTTCCTTACTCCAGGTGTAACAATAGAAGGAATACCCAACTCATCATCAATGCTCTGTTCTGAGCCACTGGATTCACCATCCACATAAGAGTGACCTGCATTCACATCAAACATGGGCTGATCAACCTTCTCTTTTCCTTTTCGTGATACCTGCATACCACTATCTGCATTGCTTTGAGAAGATTCTCCTGATCTCAATCTGCCTGTCCATGGCGAAGAATGTGAACCACTGCTAGAGGACGCTCCAGGTCCACTAATATTTTGTGTCTGCTGCTGTGAATTCTGTGTAGCATTACCATTTTGTGCATCTTCATCATCAATCACATTTACTGGTCTATACCAGCTACTCATCTCATCAAAAACAACATCTCTGCTCACTGTAAACTTACGAGTAGAAGGGTTATAGCATCTATACCCTTTTTGCTGCAGAGAGTAACCAATAAAGATGCACTTCTCAGCTTTTGGATCCAACTTGGATCTCAGCTCATCTGGCACATGTACATAGGCAATGCAACCAAAAATTTTCAAATGAGAAATATCTGGTTTCCTACCAGTATACCTCTCCTCTGGAGTCATTCCATGTATTGCTGCAGTGGGAGTCCTGTTCATTATGTAGACTGCTGTAGCAACTGCTTCAGCCCAATAAAAATCTGGCAAGTCTTTTTCATTGAGCATGGCACGAGATACCTCTCCAATATGCCTGTTTTTCCTTTCTGCAATTCCATTTTGTTGTGGGGTATAACTACATGAATATTGCTGCTTTATGCCATGCTCCTGCAAGAACTTTGCAAACTCATTTGAGAGGTACTCTCCCCCTCCATCTGACCTTAGGCATTTTATCTGCAAGCCTGTTTCTTTTTCAACCATAGCTTTAAGAGTTTTGAAATGCCCAAAAACTTCACTTTTCTTTTTCATAAAATACACCCAAACTTTTCTGCTATAGTCATCAATAAAACTGACAAAATAATGACAGCCTCCAAGAGATGCAGCTTTAGTTGTCCACACATCAGAGTGAATTAATTCCAATGGCTTCTCACTCTCTTGAACATGTCTAGGAAATGGTTTCCTTGCCTGTTTTCCAAACTGACAGGCTTCACATACCTTATGCATTTCTGCAACCTTGAATTTGGGCAATCCTGCAACAATATTTTGGGCCTGCATTGATTTAAGTCGCTGTACATTAACATGACCAATGCGTTTATGCCAGATATCAATATCTGCAACTACACCGGTCCCATGTGCAAACATTGCTGCACTCAATTCAGACATGTCTGCATCCAATGTAAACATTCTGCCCTTCTTCTTTCCTTTTGCTATCAAGCGACCTTTATTTTTCATATCCTCAACAAAGCATCCATGAGGATTAAATCTGACCTGCAAGCCCTGTTCAACCATTTGACCAACTGAAACCAGATTCTTGGTAATATTCGGGACATGAAATACATCGGACAGGTATTTCTTTTTCCCACCCTGCATAGACAAGGGAATTTTTCCAATCTGCACAATAGGATGTGCAGTATCATCACCAGTCTCCACAAATCCTGGTTTTTCCATTTTCCTTGCATCCTCCATCCATTCTGCATGACCTGTCATGTGGTTTGATGCACCTGAGTCAACATACCATACATCATTGCTTTCTTCTGCACTTGTCATAGAATTGTTCATGTGCTGCACCATGAACAAATGCTCATTTCTGTCATCACCCTGTCTACTAGAAGATGCATAATTCCCTTGTTGCAGTTTTCCATTCATGATGTCATTCTGCTTTTTATAGCAGTCTTTAGCCATATGACCCATTTTACCACAATAGTAGCATTCAACATTACTGTTTGCATTTTGGCCTCTTTGCCATCCACCACGACCTCTTTGGCTCCCCCTGCCTCTAGAGTTACCACGTCCTCCTCCATAGGACTGGTTTTCTTGAGTTTGCTGCATATTCTGATTTCTGCCACGGCCTCCAAATCGGCCTCCTCTACCTCTGCCTCTACCTCTTCCAGCATTTGAGTAGAAGACAGCTTCTTTTGAAGTTCCTCCTGAAGAAGATGCACCACCATTTCTCTGTTCCTCAGAAATTAGAAGAGCAATCAACTCCTCAAAATCAGGAAATCTTTCACGAACTGAAATGGATGTCCGAAACTGTGCATAATCCTTTCCTAGACCATTCAAGGTCACGGAAACTAAATCATCATCTTCCACTGGCGACCCAATGGAAGCAAGTGCATCTGCAATCTTCTTCACCTTCATGTGGTAGTCGTTGATGCTCATACTTTCTCTTTGCACATTATGCAACTCTTGCTTGAGCTGCATTTTCCTGGCTTGCGTATTTGTGCTATACATTTTTGACAAAGTATCCCATGCCTCCTTTGGCGTACTTGCATCCTGAATATGCACAATCATAGAGTCTGAAATACTGATAGACAGCCAATACATAACTTTCTTGGCTCTCTCATGCCATGTTTTAAATGCCTGCATTTGTTGTTGATTGGGAACATCAGGAAGAACTGGTTCTTCTTCATTTCCTGCAACAAATTCCCAATATCCTTTTCCCATAAGGAAATTCGTCATTCTAAACTTCCATGCCTGGAAGTTGTTCTTGTCAAGCTTTTCAGTGACAATCTGTGAAAGAGAATCAGACGCCATTACAGAACACTGCAAGAAATTCTGTCACTGCAAAAAACACAGCTTCACCCTCACAAGGGCAAATCTGCAAAACTGGCGAAAGTGGTATTTGACCACACAGTCACTTCCTAGTGACGATTTTGCATAAACAGGAACCAAGGATGATTCTGAAACTCCCAATGTCTCTGCGCACAAGCATACGATGCAATTTCTACAGTAACTTTTCACCGACCTGTAGAACAGTGGTCGCACAGCATAAAACTGAGCCTTTTCTTGAGTGCGTGCAGAAAACTTCCGTCTGCAAAACAGGCCCCGAAATGGCCTCAAATCAAAAAAACAAGGTCGCCGAGGGCTAAAGGCCTATCCCGCAGCATATACTGCCCTCTTGCTTCACCGCGAAGGGCGTCTCAACCTGAGACAATGCACTCCTGCAATTTCCGGCTGTGCTACCTGCAGAGATCTGCTCCCAAAACAGGAAATGAAAGCAACACTACTCCTCTTACCAGACCACCGCGAGCTTGGCTTGCTTTCTTGAGCTCCTTACCACGAACAAGGCTCTGATACCATGTCAAGATTGTGGGAGAGAAGGAAGGAGTCTCGCTTGAAGCTTTCTTGCTTGCACAATGGGGGAAGACACACAAGGGTGGAGGCTGAAAACAGTTTTCCTCTTCTTAGTTGTGTAAGCCAAAAGAACTCAAGTACAAAGAAATAGAAGAACCCTATATATGGGTCTCAAACCAAACTCAACTAACTAAGGTGGCATACTAACTGAGCCACAAACTAGAGTAGATAAGGATAGCTATCGTGTAGCTATTATTCAGGGGCGGTGTACCAACCGCGTCTGCAACTAACACGTCGGTGACATAAATGCACAACGGTCACCCTGGCGTATCACGAGTGGAGCTCGATATGTCAACAGTCACTGCTTGGATCGGTGTTGCATCGAGTGTCATGTGTATGTTGTGAGTCACTACACTCGAATCTATCCCTTTTAGCTTATCGAGGGACCAAACAAACATATCTATATACTCTCGCAAGAGAGCAATGAGACTTGCTTCCTCTTTCTCAGTCAAGTCATCGGCTATAAAGGCAGGTCAAGGTGTTCCCCTTCCTTGGCTAAATTGACCTCCTTGACCTTGGTGGGTCCTTCTATTGGTTCATTGGCTTGCCCTTAGCGTTTGGCTCCTAGCAAGATTACCACCTTATCACATTTTTTAAACTTTGTGAATCGCTTTGATAGGTCTTGCGGCTTTCTTTGCTCATCGGTCAGTGGTTCCTTGGGCTGCTTTCTCCTTTCCTCCTATAGCCTTTAATGCCTCAGGTGAATGGGTAGGTCCCCTTTGGTGCATCTAGTCTTAGGAGGTTGAGGTATTTTGGGATCACTATTTGAGCTTACTTTTGACTCAGAATCGAACTCTCCATCTTCCCTAGAAGAGGGAGTCTCTCCTAGAGGTCGCAATGCTCAAAGGGTGAATCCGCTTGAATAATGGTGCGGTACTTGGTTCGTACTTGGTTGGATCAGGCATGCTTGCTCGTAATCTATCGCTCCTATGTGCTCCAACCATGTGTGATCGCAATCCATGCACATGACTCCTTTCTTAATCCTAAAAATATTCTTCTTGGTTGGTTTGGATTCTACTCGGATCTGTTTAATCATTCGTCCCTCAATGTCACATTCTATGGTATCCATCTCTCCTTCGCTTTAGTCACTATAGAAATAAAAGTCCTTGTATTCATAGTTAAAGCTATCTTCATCCAACTACTCATCATCTCCTAAGTCTTGATATGGCTCCTCCTTTTTATCGGTGATTAAGGCCCAATTGTACATCAAGTTTAAGTCATGCACTTTGGTCCACCGCCACTTAGGTTCGTCCAAGAGATCTTGGAGAGGTTTAAGGTTAGTGGCTGGGTTGCTTGCTAGCTTGTTTGTTAGATGCTCTAGGATCTCAAGGAGTTCTTGCTTATTGCTGGGGATATGGAATTTGATAGGGTTTGGTCGTTTGTTTGAGCTTTTAGCCATCATGCAGAGACTAGCATTGAAGGTTCATCTTTGGGCTTACCGATTGCCTTAGTAGCCTGCTCGTACTCCTCACCATTCGAGAATGGCAGATCAATAGTGGTTAGCACGTGCATCCAATCTCACTCATCTTCTGGACAAGGGATATACTTAGTCAACATCCCGTAAGATTTTCTAATCTGGGTGTCACCCTTTAGCATGGCTAAGATGGCATCTAGGTCGATTGTTGGTGTTATCTTCCAAGTGTCCATCTCTGCCCTCACTACTTCTATTCTATTGCTTAAGAAAATTAGACCATTATCCCAGTCCTCTATGACCTGTGTATTGCATATCCAGGGCTGGCCTAGTAGGATGTCATAGTCCACCCCTTTCAAGACTATAAAATTAACAGAGAATTGGACTCCTGTGATCTTCAAGGGCCAATTATTTAGCACTCTAAATGGCCTTACCTTCATTCCATTAGCTAGTGTGACATTAAACCTAGCATTCTTAACAGGCGAGTTACCCTAAGCATGGAGTACTGCATGGCTAAGCACACTAACTCCTGCCCCTGTGTTAACAATTTCCTTTCTTGTGGTATCTCTAAGAGCTAAGATTGGTAAGACAATATGCATTTATGTACCTTTCCAAAAAGCATTGACATGCAAGGATTTGGGCATTGAGTGTAGCATCAGACTCGATATTTGCATATCTGCATCATGTTCGTGTAAGTCAGCAGCAACATCTTCCTCCATTGAACCTTCAACCCACTGTTTCAGCTCTTGCCATAGCATCGGATGCTACCTAAGTAGGTCTCCTAGGCTTAGAGTCAAAGGGGTGGTCACTAGTGTGGTGAGGAGGTTGCTAACTGCTTGCTTTTCTCCAAATCCTACATTATCAGGCCAATGGCCTTGACTAATTCATTGGCCCATAGCATTCGAGCTCTATTTAAGTGGCACTGCTTGTGGTACAATCGCATCTCTCAATTTTGGTCATGGTGGTGAGTCTGGCGTGCTTATGCTTGAGAGATCATCAATCTCATCTTCCAATATGGGCTCAATGTCTTTTATGTGTTCTTGGGCCTCTTTCACCCACTCCTTCACTTTTTCAATGACTTTGAGTTGGCACTTTTTGGCTTAGGGTACTCCCCGACCTTCGGACTTCCCTTTTCAGTCATCTTTGGAGCCGATGTTTCTACCTCTGCATCTGCCACCTTTTTTCTAGCAAGCAGCGTCATAGCACTCTTTGTTTTTAGTGTGACCTTTGCGTCTGATTTCTTTTTCCTTCGCCTATGACTCTTTTTTTCGATTAAGGCTACGTCTAAGTTGCTAGGCCCTAGCAATGATATGTCAACTTGCTTCGCGTCTACGCACGAGCCATGACATGCAACAAGATGGGTGTGGCCTCCCCGTCGAGTGTCTCGACACCAAACAACCCCAATGGGACTGATGGCATGATTACCGAACTAGAGGATGGTTTTCATCTAGGGCAGTCGACAAAGAGATGAGTGATTCCACACTCCATGCATCTAAGACATGCCTTACCGCGATTGGCTTGCTCCCTCTTAGGGCAGTGCGAGGAGACATATCCTGGGTGATCACAAGTCCAGCATGAGATCGGATCTTGGGTCTACCCTCCTAAGCCTCTACCTTAATCTCTACCTAATGCCATCACCGGTATTGGTCTGTAATCCATACGGATCGGATTACGCTCTTCGTCATACAAGACATAAGGGTTCATATAAGGTTCTTCATCGTTCAGTTCCTCCACATAGTGGACTGGAGAGTTGCTAGGTGGATGGGTTACATAGAGTCTAGGTGGTTTGTGTATTCCTATGGGGTTTATCTCCATCCTAGGTATGGCTGGTTTAGCGTCGTTGGGTGCCAGAAGAGCCAATGGGGCTCCCCTTCCAAAGAAGTTTGGTGGTCTATTTGCTAGGTAAGGCTGATTGTAAGGTTGTGAGTACGAAAGTCTCCTTGGCAGTCTACAAATGCATGGCATCGTGGTCAAACCTACTACAATTTGCACAAGGTTGGGACCTAGGGTCCTGACACTCAGTTGGTAGGTGGTTTCCGCCACAATACACACATTGAACATGAGGACATGTTGGTCATCTCATCATCTCTTGTAGTTCGGCTAGCTCCATCTTTATCTCCGCTAGCTCGGTCAACGCCATTTCCTTTGTCTTGAGTACTTGGGCCTAATCTTTTCCTTGACATTGAAGCTCTTTCAAAGTTTTTAGGGTTAGTCTCTTCTCAGCTTGAGCTCCTAGAGCTTCTCTCCTTGAGCTTGTCATCCACTCTAATGGCCTCTTCAAAGACCCTAGTTAGCGCGTCTTGTTGCAAGCTTGAGTTGCCTGCCAAGGCCTTGTAGAGTTCTTCACTCCATATCCCATTGATGAAGACTGTGGACATCACTCTCTCCGTGGGTCATTCGTTCATCGGGATTCTTTTAAAGAGACTCCTCACATGGGTCACATAATCCTTGATGTCTTCTTTATCTCTCTGTTTCACGTTCATGAGTCGTATGATCAGGTTGTCTGAGTACCTAGTCTTGAAGAATCTCTTAATGAAGAGATTCTTGAGGTTATTGAAGTAATTGCAATCTTCGGCATCTAGGCTTGTGTACCAAGTCCTTCCCTTATCGCATAAGCATAGGCCGAAAGCTTGTCATCACTGAGCGAGATCAGTGAGGCCATTGGCTTCACAAACCTACTCAAACTTCTCTACGAAGCTATAGGGATTATTGTTTGGCTGGTATTTATTTAGCTACTTTATGACTACAAGGATTTTTGGTTGGCTCTTGGAGCCTTGGGTAACTCCTAGTCTTGTAAGCAATGAAGTCGTTAAAGTTGTTGCACTTTGCTCTACCGCCATGTTATCTAGTAGAGTCGCTTCATTAGAAGCTCACCCAATGTGAGGTTTTCTTCGAGCACACACTCTCTCTCTGTCTCTCTGTCTCTCTTTCTCTCTCTACGTTTGGTCTTGTCCGTCATAGCTAACACTCGCTGGATCTCTCGCATTTCTACGTTCTGCTGTAAGCTTCTAGTTTGCTGTTCCTAATTGTATGCAATTATGCCTTGCAAGGCTTTGCGTGCTAGCTTTCTTTCCTCCTCAAGATCCACTATAATATCTTCTACTGGTCTACCGTGGTGGTCAAGCTGGGTTTGAGTATTATATTTATTCACAATTTCACGTCTGGGAAATCTCCCAAGTCGAGTTCTTCGTCCGTATGCAGTCAGTACTTGTCTCTGACATGTCAATGGTCTCTCTCTCTACTAGGTTGTCAATGAGATTGATTAGATTGGGTAGATCTACTCCTCCAATGGTGTCTATCCTTACTGCATCTAGCTTCTCTATTGCGTCTTCTGCTTGGTCCTACTCTTGGGGTTTCAATCACCCGACTGTGTCTCAGGGTCTTCTCCTCTTGGTGGGTTCGTTCTATGTTTACATCTGAGTGCATTCCTTGTTAATTACAAACAATCCTCAATTTACAGTCACTCTGTGTGTGTGTGTGTGTGTGTGTGTGTGTGTGTGTGTGTGTGTGTGTGTACTCTCTTCTATGCATTGTGCGCAATCAGGCTTTTGGCTTTTCTTAGGTATACCTCAAGTGCTAGAAAACAATACGAGTGCAAAGGTAAAGTGACTATATGCGGCTCTTGCATTCTTGTTTACAGATTTGACCCGATAGGCTATAAGTTTGATTTTCGGCCACAGTTTTCGGTCATTCTCACTGGTCCTAGGATTTTGCTACATCATTCAACTTGATCGAGATCTGTTTGGGGATCTATGACTCAATTTGGTGCTACTAGCGGCTTGGACTGCTAGCTGGTCAGCTAGAGTCGCTTCTAAGTTTGTGTTTTGTTGATTTTCATGTTTCTCGTGTCAGAAATGTATTTTAAGCATCTGTATGGCCTTTGGGGGTTTGCACGGCAGTGTCTGGTTCTACATGTTAAAAATTTGAAAAAATCCAAATTTGGCCCACCAGGTTTGAATTGCAAGGGCTGAATGTTCGATTCGACTCGTCAGAATGGCTGAGGGCTGAATGAGAAAGGGCCAAATGCAACTAGTCCAAATGTCAAATTCGGCCAATCCAAATGTGGTTGTCTGAGGGGGCTGAATGGCCGAACAGTAGTGGGTCGAATTGACCAGGACAAGGGCCGAGTGGTTCATTCGAATGGGTTGAAGTCAAACAGTCGAGGACCGAGTTAGGTGGGCCGAAAGCAAAGTGGGTCGGAATGGTTAATTCGGTCGGGGGCCGAGTCCTAAGCATCCGAATGGTGGTGGGCTAAATGACCAAATACAAGAGAATCGAGGGCCGAATCTAGGGTTCAGCCCAAAATTGCCATCACTCGAATGGATTGAATGCGGCACGATTTTGGCAAATATGATGACAAATCGATCAAATCATACGATTTAGGTCAAGAGATATAGCACACACCTCCAGATCAAAACTATGGATAGAGGATAAGAGTTGTATATACCTGCAATGCGCAAAAGACTCTTAGGTGAAGCGATCGATCCAACGTAGCAATGGGTCTCTCTCTCTCTCTCTCTCTCTCTCTCTCTCTCTCTCTCTCTCTCTCTCTCTCTCTCTCTCTCTCTCTCTCTCTCTCTCTCTCTCTCTCTCTCTCTCTCTCTCTCTCTCTCTCTCTCTCTCTCTCTCTCTCAATGCCATAGTTGCAAATGAGCTCTCCCTTGGCCTCTTGGGTTATAAACCCTTCCCCGACTAAGGCTTGACCTCTCCAATCACTCTCTTAGTGACATAAATCCATTCAAACACTCTTTTCTTCCCCAATTTTCTTGATTTGTGCCCTATTTGGGCCTATTTTACAACAGCAACCCTAAAGCTTTCCGCTTCGATTTCTCGAGCCTACCTACTCTATAAATGCAACAAAAATCAAAAGTAAAGTATTGAAATGATTTCTCATACTTGCATAATCATCAAAAACCAAAAATACTTGTTGCAAGGATTAAAAGCCCAAAACCTCCTATCTATATCAAGCTCTAGTTTGGGGATGAACCCTTACTTCGATGCTTGAGTTGAGCCGCGCAAGCGCTCAAGCTTGAATTTGTTGGTCCATGCAATGAAACCAAAATGTAGAGGGAGCTCACCGCTCAACCGCCAAGACCCATGGACCACATCCCTTCAAGCATTTCAAGCAAGTACCTATGACTATCTTTCACCTAGCCGACGCGTCTTCAATCCTACCAAGGTGTAGTGAGCTTACCTCGATGCCCGAAAGAGTTGCCTCCTCCCTCAAGTACACCGGTAGCTCCATGATTCCTGATGCAAGCTAAAGCACCCTCAAGCCTCCACCTCCAAGATCCATCTTCCATAGCTGCGTTTGAGACAAGAGAAGAGAAGAGAAGAGAAGAAGAAGAGAGGAGATGATGGAGAGGAGAGATTCACCTCCAAGATCCCTCACCCTCACACACTCACTCCCTCAAGCACACACAAGCAAGCAAAGAGAAGAGAGGAAGAGAAGAAGACGAGTCAACTTTTTCCACACACCAAAGAATGAGCTTCCCTATTTACTTTTTGGCTTTTATACATGCCCTAAATCCTTGGGCACCCATCCCTTTTTTACATGACCGGCCATTGTGGCAAGGTCCTATTTTCCATTTCCCTCTATTTGCCTTATCTCTTTACCTATGTCGGCCTACCTTTTACAATTTGCGTAGAAGGGAGCCTGGTGCTCTTTTACAATAGTTTTAGGGGTGCCTTGCATTTAAAAATGTGCTTTTGCCTTTGACTTGATTTTTGAGGCCACCCTTGCACTTTTAGCTATTCTCCATCCTGCTTCTTCCATTGCATCTGCATTCTTGTCTTCTTTTTCTTCCGTCTCAAATTGGGGTTAACACACACACACGGAGTGAGTGAGTGAGCGAGTAAGGAAGGAGAAGCTTCTTCACTTCTTTTTATTTGCTCTTCTTGGAAGAATTGGTGGTGAGCAATTAGATTGGATCAACAGCTTTAGAGCTTGAACCAACATACCTTGCATCACCATCAAGCTTCTTTAATTGGTGGGTAGACTATAATGAGAAATGTAGATTTGGAGAGTCTACTACAAACTTTAAGCCTTCTTTGATCTCTTACATTCATTGGATTGAGTGGAAAAAGTATGGTTGGTCCAAAGCTTGAGTACAAGCTAACTATGTGAGAGGTGGCTTGTGCCATCAAAGAAGAGGGGGAACTCTAGAAATAATAAGAGTTTATCAAAGTTCCACTATTGTGTAGCCACAATGACCTACAAAAATAACCATGTGTACTCAAGCAAGACTTGATAGAGTCCACTTCAAGCATATTATTTCTTATGTGCACATAATAAACAATTCAATTTTACACAATAGGAGGATTCAAAAGGCAACACTTAACCTTGGATGATCAATGGATTTTGCCTTAGAGTAGAGTATGGAATTTTATATATGGTTGGAGGATTCATGAGGTAGCACTGGCTTGTAGTAGAATATCATTGTATTATTTATGGATTTATGAGGTAGGCTCATTTTACCCATGCTAATACATTTGTTTGTACCAATGCTACTGCTATTGCATATATGGAATTAACCTTGTACTCTCTACAATCCTCAATGTTGGCTAAATACTTTTGCTTGGAAGAGTGGGATCTCTCTTGCTAGATTAGGTTCATGAAGGTAATAGTAACACGAATTCGTGAAGACCTATGGGATGATAAAAAAAACTTGAATGGTTGGAGAGGGAGAAGATTCATGATTCAATTCATCAAATTGTGAAGTCAAACTCATTGAATAAATTATGTCTCACCTCAAGAAATCTTGGCTACATCATTTAGAATAACCTCAAATCACATCTGAGTTTCTTGAAAGTGGATAATGTTCATCTTAGTAGAGGAAGAAGAGTAAAATGAATGCTGCTTCTCCTTGGTTGAGAAGCCAACAATTTGGCCCAAGTTAGATGGACATTTTGATTTTGGTAAATGTATAAAATTGGTCGTAAGGTATTGGAAAGGTACACCATTTAGTACGATCAATCTACATTGCTAGAGAATCCTATTGGCAACATGAGATTGCATTTCCAAATCAGAAGGAGGTGCCTTGTTACTACCCTTTCTATCAACATGCCACTACTTGGTTTGGTTTGTAAAGTGGCAAGGAAAGATTGGTTAAAGATTGCAAAATGGATTCCTAAGTAGGTTCTCATGAGAGAATTATCTGGAGGAGTATTTTATTAGGTATAAAGGGTGAAATGAACCCTTTTTTATTGATATATCTATAGATTTTAGGAGGCATTGTTTTGCAAAGCCTTTGGGAGGCAAGGAACTTGCTAGATTTTAGCTCTAAGTCAACAAGTATGAATACTTTTTGTGACTGGTTTAATAAGCTTGCAAGTTGGATCCTTGAACTTCTTAATGCCTTGCATGCCAAGAATGGTTATAAGTTGTCGTATTTAGTCTTAAAACCTCCATGTGAGTTGGATTAGCTTTGTGCCATCTAATTATTTTATACTCAAAACTCCATGTGAGCAAGATTAGCCTTGTGTGATGTAATTATATACAACATATGAAATCTCATTTTATTGCCATAAAAAACAATTAATCATAAATAGTCCATGACTACATCCTAGCTAATTACCACTTATTTTAAAGTTCCTCTACTCTTCCTTGCCTACCATGATTCATATATAGGCTCCACACTCTACACAAAAATCACTCTACATAGTAATCTATTCAAGTCAAAGTCTTGAAAGATCTAAACCATAGAGTCTTTAGGGGAAATATGAGAGAAAGGAACAATGCTCATGAATTGCACATTCCCTACTTTGTGAAGCTTATGCATGCCGTCCACTTGTCATGACCAGAACCATCAATCTTGTAGAACACATGAACCAAGTTTAGTCCTAGTATCATTAAGGCTAATACACAAGCAAAGCACAAGTTGTACATTTTTACAAGTGTACGTGTGCAAAGAGAAGATTACAGGGGAACTAAAAGAGTTGGTGAACTTGATTGGGACTTGAAATAATAAAGATACTCAAGGAACGACATTTATTGACATCAAACAAGGCTCACAAGACTTTGGCTATACCTTTGAGGCTATGTAAAATTTAGTTTTGTATAGAGGTGTTGCGGATTAGGAAAGATGATTGATTCTACAATATAGGAGTCAAAGGTTTAGGTAGAATTTTTGTATTTTAAAGAATGCACAAATTGTGGGGAGAGAGAGAGAGAGAGAGAGAGAGAGAGAGAGAGAGAGAGAGAGAGAGAGAGAGAGAGAGAGAGAGAGAGAGAGAGAGAGAGAGAGAGAGAGAGAGAGAGAGAGAGAGAGAGAGAGAGAGAGAGAGAGGTCACATGTAGAAAGCTCACATGTTACCTGCTCAAAAAGGGATTTTAAAGTGCACCTTTTCATTGTTAAAAAACAAATGGAGGGTGAATACTAGCTCCATGTGTTCACTTACCAAATACATGAAAACGTGACTAAGGAGAAAAAGAGGTTCCCTCCTCCAATCTATGAAACTTATAAACTTTTTTGGTTGTATATGCATCTTACTAAACAAATGATGCTAAAACTAAAAAGATCCCACACATATTGAAGTAACCTTCATTTTTAGGATGACACAAATGAAAATATGTTCATGATTTGATTTATCAAAATGGTATGCAACCTACTTTCAAAAGAAACACTTGTTTGTATAAACTTACAAAATTATTCTCCTTGCAAACTCTTTACATGCTATAATAGTACACTTCTTTTGACTTTTGATTGTAGATTTGGAAAGAGCAATAACTCATGTTCACATAACTTGCTTAAAGGTTTTGGGTCCATCTCTATATCTCAATACCATAGCCAATTTCTAGCTCTTATTCTACATGTAGCATATAAGCACTTTTTGGTTTGGCATCCCAAATGTTGACAAATGCCATATGAATGTAGGAAATTTTTTTCTATTAACTAGGAGTTGCCTATGTTTTGCATTTAGTGTAATGTGAAAAAGCTAGGCAATCTACTTGGATTTTTGCATGATATTCCTTGGTAGGGCATGGGGCAAGAGCTACATTGTTTTTACATGCACATTGTAAATGCAAATGCACATTATAAGATTGAGGCTACTTGAAACATTTCAATGTAATATGTTTTGTTTATTCAATAGGATACAATTTTAGATCTAGACAACAATATGAGGCATGAACTTACTATGTAGACAAGTTTTATGACTGTAGACCTAGTTTCAAAGACCGTATATTTCACAGTGTCCATATTCCCTTTTGTTTATAATACACAAATAGTAAGCATTTTGTTTGTAATGTGATTATGGTGCCTTTTGGTAGTAATGTGAATAACACCCATCTTTCACCCAAAGATGATGCACCTTGTAGGCGCCCAATTGTGGGATTTGAACCCTTGACCTCCCACAACTCATACACATGCCTTGACCTTGTAGCCACCCAATTGTGGGTTTTGAACCCTTGACCTCCCACAACTCATACACATGCCTAACCAATTAGCTTAGTCATTTTGTGTGAATGGAGCTTTTATCTCTCTTGAAATGGGCTCTCTTTCTCATTAATCATGTTTCTCTCTCTTATCACTCCTAATCAAGTTGGATGCACAACAATTTTCAACTCAAATTAAAATGTAATAAATAATTTCAATAGAGCCCAAAAAAGAGGACAAAGGTTTGAACATACTTAACCTCAATTTTAAACCAATGACATTATGCAGCGTAAGAGCCTCGCCATGCACAGGTCTATCAACTTGCAATGGTGGGCCTATCAACTAGTTGGTACACTGGCCACAAGCAAGTAATATATTTGGAGGACTTAGCTATATCTGGCAGCTAAATGTGCTAAAGGAGGAGAGGGAAGATTCATCTATTAGGAGAGCATTGTTGGGTTATCAATGGCTAAGGAACATGCCAACAATACTTGTGCTAGGTAACACATGCTCACTATTTTTGAATGTACTTCATTTACCACCACAAGTTTTATTTTTCTAGGAGGTGGACACCCACTGTGCAAGTGTTAACCAATCAAAGTACTTCTTTAGGGGTTGGGCGTTCTAGTTCTTTACACAACCATAAAGGACATGACTTACTGTTTACCTACTAAATAGGTGAACTCTCCTTGCCTACTTTTGAACAGGGAGTCTCTCTTTCCAAGTTTGTAAAGTGATGGACAAGGGTACACTTTTTGCATTTGTAGCAGCCAATCAAAAAAAATAAAAAAGGTGATATTTTTTCATTTCGAACAAAATGTGTCCTTTTGGTGCGGAAATATTTCATGCCCATGTGTGTGGCCAGTTTCCAAAATTACGCGCCCACCCTCTGGGGCCTGGGCAGAGGTTGGGGCGCCCATCATCATTTGATAATTAACCAGCCTAAGTTGGTCAAGTTGATACGCCATCACGCACGCTATTTCAAGACCGATTCTACACGTGCAAGTCAATTGACTTGTGCGTTGGACTCTAACAGTCTAGGTCTTATATTAGTCACAATTAATGTTAATGATGCTCCATTTAAAGGCACGCGGGGAAGGAGAGAGGTTCTAGCCTTCAAGACCAATACCTCTCTCTCTCTCTCTCTCTCTCCTTTGAATCCATGATGATCGTACCGAGCTAATTTCCTCTGCTTGCATGATTCGAGAGCGTCACAGACGTAACACATTTTATAATCATGCTGATAGGAACCACAGCTAAGGTGCAGCCATGGCATCCATCGGCTGCTGCCACTGTTGCTGCAGCTGATCGGATGGCGCCATGCACTTTCGGTAAGAGAAGAGCAATGTTGGGTAGATCCTATGTGGTGGCCCAAGCTTCGCCAATAGACAGTAAGAACCACAGTTGCAGCAACAACAGCCCTGAACCTAGCTCAAAGATGGCCATGACAAGAGCAGATTTGGAAGCTTGCCAATGGCTGAGACCTTCAATGATTAAGGAGCCTCAAGCGTTTCATTCTGACATGGACCATGGAGATCACAGTTTTGCAACCTCCGACGATTCTCACTCCTGCAGAAATGGCAGTGCTGCTACCCACTCGAGCTCCAGCTCTCCAAAACATTCCTCTATCCTCGTCAATACCATCTCTTCACCCCTCTTCACCGATGCGATCACATTCTCCTCATGGCAAGAGCGTGCTGAAACCGGAATTGAGAGAGTAAGACCATTCCCTATTACCATTCCTCGTCTTGTTATGTCGTTTGTTTCCATTGGCACAAGAAGTTTTAGACAAATTCCCACTATTACGAATTACAACAACATCATGAGTTTCTGCAAGGGAGGGACCGCATGCTTAGCTAGCTGCGGTTGGGGGTGGGCAATCCCTGCCCCCAGCCAAACCTAACTAATTGTGAGGTGCGTCCTGAGCAGAAGCTCAGGATGCTGAACACTGTAGGGTAAAACATGGAAAAAAAGCCCCTTTTGCCAAATGGACAAATGCTAAAACCTTCTTGTGTGGTTCTGTTGACCAATCAAGTTTACTTGCTACTAGGCATAGTTCATCATCCACTAATACACTGTCTGCGTGCCATGCTATGGTCATTCAAGCAACTCAATACCCTGTGATTCATAACTTGTTAGGTGTAATTCACTGTGAAGCACTCTGTGTGCACGTGTGCCATCCAAGAGCCGTCGAAACAACACAACGCTCTGTAATTCATCACTTGTTAGGTAAGATTCAATATCATACACTGTGTGTGTGTGCATGCACCCACCATGCTAGAGTCATCCGAGTGACTCAACACCCTGTGAATCATTGCTTGTTAGGTGTAATTCACTCTCAAATACGCTCCCAAGTGTGGGCATGTGCCATGCTAGAGTTATCCGAACAATTCAATACCTATGGTTCAAGCAACTCATTGAATCAGCATAATAATAAGGAATAGATAAAGAGGAGTTGCTAGACAGGAGATGGGGATGAGAAGCTGAAAACATGCCCCAGAAGGCACGGTCAAATGCACCTACTAATATCAAGTCCCTATGTTGGTATATGTACAACAAGAGTTCCTCAGACTCTTACACCAGTGCTCCATTGGTCTAATTGCCTATGATGAGTGTTAAAGTCCAATTGCCTCCGACGAGCGTTAAAGTCTAATATCTCTAGTCACAAAAAATATTAAAGCTATAGCAACCGCTCTTAGACCAGTACACCATTTGTCTAATTGCCTCTGACAAGTGTAAAAGTCTAATATCTCTAGTTGCAAAAACTGTTTATATATGAAGCACAACATCGAGCCTTATAAATACAAGTGAAAAAAAAAGAGTGAGTTCAGGCCGATATCTCAAAGGAGGATATCTGGTATAATTGATGAGTAAAAAGCCAAACTCTAGTTGATACCTCAAACAGGCTTGGATATGATCTCCAAGTGGTGATGGTTGCATCTTCAGAAGCCCAAAGAGATGCCTAAATGCCATATCACTCTTGTGAATGCCCAAAATCTGGGCAGCCTAAGAAATGCATGAGGCTGAATCTCCACCTTTGAATGTTGGCAGCAAGAGCAAAGATTGTGCTTTCTTGGTACATCCTGCTTTAAACCAAGCTCAATCTCTAGCTTATGAAACTCAATTGACTTGCAAGTTTTGAGGGGGAGCTCCTTGTAATGGGCTAGGAAAAGCTAGCCATTGCACTGAAAGCTCAATTAGTTCCCTGTTGCAAGCTGGACTGAAGCTCATTGGTGGCATATACTGAAGGTGAAGTCTGCTGTTGCAAATTGACTTTGAGTTGACTGCTGCAAACTGCATGTGCACTTTTGATGCTTAGGCTACAGACATTTGTGTGTGATCTTTGCTGCTAAAGGTCTAGGATTTGATCACCTGTCATATTGCTGAGCAAATTTTGTTGGCACCCTTTTCTTTCCATTGAAGGGTTGCAGAGTTTCTGTGACATTTGCTGAAATTTGTGGCACCTTGAACTAGTGAGAATGTGTGGATGATTGGAAGCATGAAAGGGAGAGCATGAACATTGATACAATTGAAGAAACTCAAAAGCTTGAGGATGAGACATGAGACAACTAAAGAAACCTTAAAATGGACTGCCCAATTGCCTTTAACCAGCCCTCAATCGAAGGCTAAACATAGTGCCTAAAGCCCATGATATGTGCTAAACTAACACTCTCTCTTGGATCATGGGTGATCAGTACATGTGATATATAGCGATGGAGAACATACAAACCCTTAGGGTCGAGTACTAGGACCCATTGCACAACGGCTTGTTAGAAGCTATAAGGTCATAATACATATGGACAATGACAATTAACTAGGATCATGGTGTTGAGCTAAAAATGCATTAGCTTGACTTAAACCACCCCAAAACACGCTTAATTAATGAAGAAACCATCTTATTTTAAAAAGAAATTCAATCAATCAACTAGGATTATAGTGTTGAGCTAAAAATGCATTAGCTTGACTTAAACATCCCCAAAACATGCTTAATTAATGAAAAAGCCATCTTATTTTAAAAACAAGCGTGATCCTAGAGAGTTATTGTGTCCCCCACATGCAAAACCCTAATTTGGGTGCTCCAAACTTTCTATAAATAGGCATGCAGCCCACCACTCTCTCTCAATCTCGTTTTTGCAGGTTTAAGGATTCGTATCTCTGCTGCCCATACCCCGTTTGTGGGGAACATCGCGGTTAGAACCTTCCATCGTAGTCTGCTATCACTTGTCGCGTGTTTCCGGTTTTTGTATTTGTCGCCTACCTCTTGGAGTTGTCACCATCATTAGGGAACTTGCGTTTGTTGCTGCCAGGGCCAGTCGCCATCATCTGCATCCAATCGCCTTTAGTAGGAGCTGTCACCATCATCATCCTATTTGCGTTTGCAATCAATCTCTCTCCTCTAGTTGTTGCTATCAACATCTGTACTGTTGCCATCAGTTTTCAGTTGTCGCCAATATGGCTAGCTTGCATTTACCTGTTTCACACAATCACCAGTTTTCTCTCTACTTAGGTACTTGTGTTTTTTCTCTTTCTCTCTCC
Organism: Lygodium microphyllum; assembly: GCF_053477565.2. Lineage (NCBI taxonomy): Eukaryota > Viridiplantae > Streptophyta > Polypodiopsida > Schizaeales > Lygodiaceae > Lygodium > Lygodium microphyllum. Next base: position 21,666,110 of record NC_141149.1, on the reverse strand, counting down.
TCATTGCTTGCTTGCATTAGATCCAACCTTCCTGGCTACATTTGTTGTTCTCTTTTCTCTTGTAACAAAAGCTTGAACATTTGGAGCACCGGCTAGAGGTGCCAACCTCCCATCTTGCCTTAGGGTAGACTCACGCTCTAGCAACATTGGCTGCATGTGAAGAAAAGTGAATGGAGTTATTGAGGTTTGGGCCTTCAAGGCAATGGCCACACCATCAAAGTTGAATGATAGCTTGTAAGGCACTAGTGCCATATGATGTGCTTCAAGAAGAGTAACTTGCTTGCTATGAAGTTGGTCTTGGATAGTTGTCACTTGAAGAAGAAAGGATTGGATGGAGTTCATCGTCTTGAACTTGTGGGTTTGAAGATGTCCATGAAGAGTGACAACCTGCATTGGTGATGGAGCCTGATACATTAGGTGAAGCTTTGCCCACACCTTGGGGGAAGGCCCATAGGGGGTGACACCGATAAGACTTCCTTGAGATGCGGCGTATTGGAGTCTCAATCAAGGGTTGCCTCCTTGAAGCTATCCTTGTCCCAACCAAAGGGAAGTGGAGATGGTCGGTGAGGATGTAAAGTCAAACCAAAGTTGATATTGTTAGGAGTCATTTATGTCATGCATAGTCATCTCTTGCGTATGAGCCTTAGCTTGAGTCAGATGGGGACATTGGGAGCTCTGTCATTTTGTCTATTTGTCATTTCATGTGTTTTGATGGAGGAGGTAGCTCCCTAGGTGCACATTTCATTGTAATTTACAGCTGACATTATTCATTGATAGACACATTGTCTTATAGATGTCAGCACTCTTCGACATCCAGTGACACTCTTTCATCTGGGGCTTCTCTCCATCATCAGCTTGATCCAGTCCCCTCAATGATGCGTTGGGTTATGTGTAGAACTGATCATCCACATTGTATTCAGCATTCTTTTGGAGTTCAATGTTTGTTCTTCCATTTTCTTCTTTCTTTGGTTGTGCACCCTCACATGGTATCATCTCCAAAAGAGAGGATCCAAAAGTTTGACAAGGCCACACTCTATTTGCTGTTTGGTGCAGATTTGTTGCAAAGAATGCAAGTTTTTAGCATTGTTTGGGCCTTCTACGGTGTGCAGGCATCTCAACTTGTTTTGTAGGAGTGTAGCTGATTTCTTCTCCGTTTGGGCAGATTGACGCCAAAATGCAGCACTTTGTTGTGTGTTTGCAGATTTCCTTAAAGAGATATGGACTATTAGTTTGATGCGTGTGACGACTCAGACAAGGAGTCAATCCATTCCTTTGAAGATAGCCAGTCCCACCAGTAAGATATTGTGAAGAGTGGCACCAAGATTGAAGATTAGAGCCATGATAATCTAGAGATCATCACTCTAAAAGGTCTAGAAGATTGGAGCAACCTTGTTTTCCCCTGCTTCTCTATATGTTTCTAATAGGGCACCTATTGTAGGGCCTCGAATGGCCATTGTGGCACTATAAGTTTAGGTGCGTGTTTTTCCATTGTTATCCAATAAGGATCGACTTGGTGGCACCAACTACTACCTTTGGTCTTGCAAAGTGGAGTGCACATTGGATACCTTCGATCTATGGGCATTTATTACTACCTTGATAGCATGTCCACTAGAGGATCCCGGCATTGGTTCCACCATGGACCAAGTTGCTCTTTGAGATTGGCTCAACTCTAGAGCCTAATCTTTTCTCTTGACAAGTTCATAGGATTTTGTTTTAGCCTGCTTGTGTTATTCATGTCAATCTATCATCTCTTGGTTGTGAGCTCCTGTCAGAGTTTGGCGGAGACATAGGAGCTCTAGCAGTTTAGGTGGATTTTCTTTATTTGTCAGCTTCTTGCTTCCTGTGTGCATTCCTATGTGAGTAACCGCTTTCCATAGTCTGCATACACCTACCAAACATTGTCTTTGTCATTTGGGGTTTTTTGAGTTGTCCCCTATTTTTTCTGGCATTTCTTTCTCTACGACCAGCATTTATGGCCTCCACTGATACAAGTCGGCCATGTTTGGGCATTTATGGCTATTTATAGCGAGTCCCCAACTTGGCAGATACACACACTCTTCAGTCTTCAATCTTCAATCTTCCTCTTTGCAGGTGCACACTTTGATACTCCGACTCTCCGTGCTTGGTGCTGCCATCGTCATCAACGTGATTTGGTGCCCTTACTGATGCTTTGGGCTGCATGCAGGGATTGATCAATCCATCATCATTGTATCAACATTCTTCTTCAGTCAGTGGAATATTCTTCCCTTATCTTCTACTTCCTCTCTCTCTCTCTCTCTCTCTCTCTCTCTCTCTCTTTGTACTTCTCTGTGTTCGTGTTTCTCTTCCTTTGCCCACTCTTACATGGTATCATTGTCTAAGTGAGGACACAGTTTGGAGATTTCTTGTAGAAGAGCAAGTTTTCATCGCGGAGGGGCAACAAAGATTTCCAAAATGTAGATTTTCAGCTTGCGTTTACTGTGTTTACTACCTGAACAAGTGGTCCATTGCCCATTTGCAGCTCTAGGTAGCTAGGGACAGTCTCCAAGGACCAGGTGGCAGCTTTTTGGCATTAGGCGGCATCAACTTTTGTGTTTTGCTCAAAAAGCAGATTTGCATTTTGGCAAGTGTTCGCTTCTTGGTGTAGGCATTAGCATATTGTTGTAGGTGACAACTTCTTGAGACTTGGAGGAGCTTCTTTCTAGATACTCTTTTGAGGGGAGACATGATTATCGCGATTATAGTCAGCATGAGGAGTCCCCCGTGTGCACCCATTCCCTTCTATTCATCTTTCAAAGAAGGCTCCGTTCTTAGTGAAGATACTGCCCTTGATACCTTCGGTATAGGTGCTTATCTTACCTTCATTATCCAAAGAGGACAAACTCGATGGTTTGAACTATTTGTTGTGGTCATGTAAGGTGGAGTGTATACTCGACACCTTCGATCTTTGGGCTCTTGTTGCAGATTCCATCCCTCGTCCTAAGGAGGATCCCATAGATGGAGCTTCTATGGACCATGCAGCCTCGTGGGATCGGCTTAACTCTCGAGCTCGATCCTTTCTCTTTATAAGTTTGCAGGATTTTGTGCTTATGCATGTTCGCAGGAAGTGTGAAAGAAGCTCGTGTCTTTGTATCAGCATAATACGTTTTCCTGCAAGATTTCCCTGGAGAAGAAGTTGTGGATGCTCAATCTTGATGATTCCTCCTCTATGAAGGGGTACATCACGAAGATGGAGGACATGAGAGGTGAGCTTGCCTCTCTTAGTTGGATGATATCCTTTGAAGATATGGCTATGATCCTTTTGACTTGGCTGCCATCTCCTTGGTTCGATGTCTTCTACACCAGCTTTATCACATCGAGGACCCGCGAGACCCTCTTATGGGAGGAGCTTTCACCGCTCGTCTTAGAGCATGATGAGTGACTCAGAGAGGTTGGGGCTTGTGGTTCTAACTCCACCAAGGCATTCATTTGTAGGTACAGGTGGAGAGAAGAAGAAGAAGGCATAGGCCAAGGACAAGAAGTAGGTGGACAAGAAGGATGAGAAGAAGCCCAAGTGCCCACACTGTGGGAAGGATACTCATCCCGAGGAGAAGTGTTGGCAAAAGTATCCCCATTTAAAGCCAAAGGAGAAGGATTCAAAGGATTCGAAGGCTGCCCCGGTGATGACATAGTCTATCTTTGTGCATGTATTTGTTGAGGAGAATATAGCTCTTACCTCTTTCACTCAGGAGAAGCCTTGGCTTGCTGATAGTGGGGTCTCTTCTCACATGACCTATAGATAGGATTGGCTTCAGGACCTGAGTGCCAGAGGGGGCACAGTCACCATTGGTGACAACTCTACCATTTCCATTCGAGAAGTGGGGACTATTGCTTTATTGCCAGACAGACAGTCTTCTTTGGCCAAGGTTCTCTATGTACTGGATTTAGGTTTTAACCTATTGTTTGTTCATGGTCTTATATGGCTTGGTATTTGTGTGGTCTTTACACAGGATGTGGTGACAATGGAGGATACTTCTATAGGTACCGTTCTTTGGACAGGCTCCCAGGAGGGTGGGCTTTACACGCTCAGAACCTCAGTCGCGCAGTCTTCCCATGAGCTTGGGCTGCTTTGGCATGCTTGTTATGGTCATCTTCACATTGATGTGGTTAGATGGGCTTCTCAAAAGAAGATGATGGAGGGCCTTTCTGATTTTTCTCTTGTTCATACTTTGTGCCCTAGCTGTTTGAGGGGCAAGCAGTATAGGCAGTCACATTCCCAAGTTGCCACTAGGAGGGCTTCCTCGCTTGAGTTGGTTCACACTGACCTTTGCGGACTTGTGGGCATGACCTCCCTTGGGAAGGCCAAGTATCTGATGTTGATTATAGATGACTTTAGTCGTTATGTGTGGCTTTATTTCCTAGAGTATAAGAGTGAGGCGTACTCTTGTTTTTGCAAACAAAAGGTGTTTGTGGAGGCACAGACTACTTCCAAAGTTTGTGGCGTGCAAGCGGATCATGGTGGTGAGTTTACTTCTAACCTCTTTTCTTAGTTTTGTAGGGACCATGGCATTCGGGTGGAGTATACCCATCCGAACATACCTTCGGAGAATGGTGTGGTGGAGCGTGTGAATTGAACCATGCTAGAGATGGCCTGATTGATGTGGAGCATCAGGGTCTTCCTCATACCCTTTGGGGTGAGGCAGTGGCTATTGCGGTTCACATCTGCAACTGCTCCCCGACTTCTACATTACAAGACATGACTTCGTATGAGGCTTTCTTTGGTCGAAAGGCTTCCATGTCTCTATTTTATATATTTGGTTGTGATGCATTTATTGCCATGAGAACATGTATTTTTGAAACCTCACTTAACATGTGGATTAATTTTTAATCACATGATTAAGTAAATGTTACACGTGAGCTGCAATTGGGATTAGAGTAAATTGATGAGTCTAGGACCCGAGAAAATCACAAGATGCCAAAGGCAAAAGTTGCTATAAGTTATGTTGCACAGGTACTTGTTTGGTGGTATTTGATGTCAATTGTTGGCTTAGGTCATTCATTTGGCCATAAGTGTCAGTTGTTGGTGACACTAGAGATGTGGCGTTTAATGGTACCTAACGTCGATCTAATGGTCAAAGATGGCACAGAGAGACTCGGGAGTGGAAGATGCCTAGCTAATTTAATTATTGGCCAATCAAATTATTTTTCTGGGCATCGAAATAATCATTAGATTAATTTTCAGTAATTAAAGACTGAAAATTAATACTTAATGATAGATAATGTTGGAAAAACCATTTGGGAAGGTTGTCACTCGGCAAACTTGCCCATACAGGCTGGTAAAAGGCTAAAGAATAAGAAAAACGAGATCATTCTTGCGGTAGCAAATGTGGGAGAGTTGTGAGCAGCCATGGCCAACCTATTTTCAGCCATTGCAGCCAGCCACGAGTGAGTTTTGAGGAGGCGAGTGCAGATTCGGACCCTCCAGAGCTAGGCGATCGCATTCAGGTACAAGGTGACAGCTGATTTGGATGTCTTAGTTGTAGGCGACAACATTTAATGTTGTTGTAGCAAGGCAGCAGTTGCATTTGACTGATTTTCAGTCATTCTTCGTAACAAAACTCTAAATTCTCTCTCTTTATAGCTTTCTCTCTCATCTCCTAGCCATTTCACAGCCTTGCTTCGAAGATCTCAGCATTTGGATCCTTGGAGGCTGAGAAATTGCAAATTTATATGTTGTAAAGCCTAATTTACAACCAAAATTAGGGTTTAATAGCAGCCTCGAGAAGCGTGTCAGAAATTGGAAGCTCCAAGACTTGGATTTTTTAGGGCTGAAGGTGAATTTCAGCTAAATTCAAGTGGAGGACTAGCGAGCCATTGAATTTGGGAAATTTCCATCGTCTATGAAGTGGGTGAAGATCAATTAAGTGCCCGAATCAAGGAGCAAAACAGATTAAGAACTTGCTGGTTGCTTAAAATTGCGAAGGGGATCGGGAGAATCCCATTGTAAATCAACTTCTTCTTCAATAAAGCTAAAGAAATACTGAAAGGGGCACCAATTTTGGGGCCAATCGGGTGTGCATTATCCAAGATCAGTAGGTAAATTTGTATTTTCAGATTTGCATTTAGTGTTTGCTGCTGTAATTAAGTTGTAATAGGGGATTTACCACCCATCCATGGAAGGAAGGCTAGTTTCATGGTTCCATTGCCGGGATACCATCAAATCCTTTGAATTAGTGGGCCCGTGGTACTTGATTGCAACTTGGGACTATTGCATTATTGCTGAAATTATTCTCAGCAGTGAATTATAGCAAGCGTGTCTTCACATGGTGATACATGATCAAGTAGAGAGGATGCATCACTCCTTGGTCAATCACGTGGTGAAGGGGGAAATGCAATGACTGATGTTGGGCATGGTTCTCAACATGGACAACATGCTGAAAATGTGGGAAATGACCCAAATGTTGGCACTTTAATGCATAAAGAGACTGATGACCAGTAAGGGGCTGAAGAATTTGATGATAGCTTTAAGGATCGAATGTGTACAATAGCAAATCTTTTTGCTGAATTAGCAAAGGATCCCTAGTTTACTCGATTCTTGAATGCCCCTAAGAAGGACAGCAAAGGCAAAGAGAAGAAGTCACCTTCTACAGCTTCGGGACAGCCACAAGAACTGGAGGAAATGCCTAAGCCTTCTTTAGAAGAGCCCAAAATGCCTGATGAGCACAAACAGTTGGTATCTGTGGGGCAACAAGTGCAAATGCATGGCCAACTTGGTAGTGCCAATCTATGGAAACATGGGCAGCAAGGCATTTATGCACATGCAAGCATGGGACAGGAAGGATACTTGTGGCGGTGGTACCATTTTTCATGCTATGGTTAGATAGACATCGCATATGGGAATGTATGGCACAAATCCCTATGGTATGCAACAGCTAATGCATGGCTCACAAGACCCAATGTGTTCGGGTAATGCAAGTGGAATACCTAATCCCATGTATGGCAGCATAAGCATGATGCCAGGGGCACAAAGTGGGCCATATAGATATGTATTGGCACCCCTAGGAAGTGTTGGAGCATAAGGATTTGGTTCTGGTCATGTAAATGCTTCAGATAGTGCTGGTTTTTATGCAAGTACAATCAATGCATCCTTTTTGCAGCAGCTCATTTACGATAACTTGACTCCTATAGGTCTGTTGAAGGACTATGATGAAGGTGGCAAAAGTGTGAAGTTTGAGCCTTTCAGTGGTACACAAGATAGGCTGAAAGTACTTGTTTTTATTCAACAATTTGATGCAGCCTATTTTGGAGGCAACTTCACAGAGGCATCTAAGAAACACAAGTGAAACTAGCCTTCCTTCCATGGATGGGTGGTAACTCCCTGATTACAACTTAATTACAGCAGCAAACAATTAGTGCAAATCTGAAAATACAAATTTACCCATTGATCTTGGACAATGCACACTCGATTGGCCCCAAAATTGGCACCCCTTTCGGTATTTCTTTAGTTTTATTGAAGAAGAAGTTGATTTACAATGGGATTTTCCCAATCCCTTTCAGTATTCCAACTCCCCTTGCTGTGATGAATCACCAGCAAGTCTTTAATCCGATTTGCCCCTTGATTCAGGCAATCAATTGGCTTTCACCCACATCATGGATGATGGAAATGCCTTAAATTCAATGGCTGGCTAGTCCTCCACCTGAATTCAGCTGAAATTCACCTTCAGCCTTGTTGAATCCAAGTCTTGGAACTTCCAATTTCTAGCACGCTTCCCAAGGCTATTGCAAAACCCTAATTTTTGCTGTAAATTGGGATTTACAGCAGAGAAATTTGCAATTTCTTAGCCTCCAAGGGTCCAAATGTTGAGATCCTTAAAGCAAGGGTGTGAAATGGTTGGGAGATGAGAGAGAAAGCTGTAGAGAGAGGGAATTTAGAGTTTTGTCGTGAAGAATGACTGAAAATCAGTCAAATGCAGTTGTTGCCTTGCCACAACAGCTTGTAGATGCAAAGAATTGAAGAAAATCAATCATTTACTGCTACTGCCCTGCCTCAACAGCGTGTTGTTGATTGGTCTTCTTTTGCCCCTGGCTGCCTCAGAAGGTCCTCCAATGACTGCAAATCAGACCAATAGCCTCCCTCCCCTCTCCCTTGCAAGCTGAATTTATAGAAATGCTTCTCTTCAGCCTCTAAAGACGTTTTTTAGTCTTGCATGGGCATTTTTGACAAGTGGCAGTCTTTTCAAATGGTTTTTCCAGCATTTTTCATAATTAAATATTAATTTTCAGTCTTTAAATACTGAAAATTAATCTAATAATTATTTCGATGCCCTAAAAAATAATATGATTGGCCAATAATTAAATTGGCTAGGCAACTTCCATTCTGAGTGTCTTTGCGCCATCTTTGACCATCAGATTGGCGTTAGGTACCATTAAATACCACTTCTCTAGTATCACCAACTGACACTTATGGCTAAATGGATGACCTAGGCCAACAACTAGCACCAGATACCACCAAGTATCTATGCGGTATAACTTATAGCAACCTTTGCCTTTGACATCCTGTGATTTCTTGGAGTCCCGGGCTTATAAATTTACTCTAACTAGTTACACCTCACGTGTGCAATATTTACTTAATCATGTGATTAGAAATTAATCCACATATTAAGTGAGGTTTCAAAAATATATGTCCTCATGACACAAGGCAGTCATATTTTTGAAGGGAAATGCATTGCAGTGGTGGTCTACACTTCTTATTTAAGGGAAGCCATCTACCACTTGGGTCTAGTTCAAGCAAATGTTTGTTTCAAATTGGTTGACAAGTACCTTTGAAGTAGACATTATGACAGCTTGGAATCAGTTGAATTCCAAAGACTGCAAGAACTTGGTTTAGTATAATAAGAAGTTTTGGGATGTATTGTTGCCAATTACTTCTTATTGCACACTACCCCTCCATGAGCAGATGGAGAAGTATATTTGTGGTTTGCCAAAGGGTATTCAGGATTTTTGCATTAAGTCCACTGTTTCCAACATGTCTTAGCTTATAGAAACTGCTACTACAGCCGACACATTGCTGCGTGGAAGGGATGCAGGATTCCATGGTGATGATGCCAAGTCACATGCCAAAGAGACAAAGGTTGAGAAAAAGGGTAAATCTGAAAATAAAGCTGAAAAACAGGGCAGATCTGAAAATAGGATTGAAACGAGAAATAGATTGCAGAGAAAAAGTGGGAAAAGTGATGCATGATGTAGGGAGCTGATGTATTTGCTGAAATTCAGCCGGAGGTTGAAGAGCTTGATGAAATACTGGTACCTGATCAGATTTTGGCACACAAAGAGAGGAAGATCAAGGGTAAGGGTTTCTGAAGGTACTTGGTGAAGTTTCAGAATTATTCACCAATGGATGCCAAATGGATGGAGGAGGATGACTTGGCAAACCATCCTTAGTTGTTGCAACTTTACCTTGATTCTTTCTAGTTAGAGACAACTTTAGTTTGGGCTCAATAAGGTTCAACAAAGCAAAGGTCCAGAGTATTACGTGATGCTTGTGAGGGAGCAAGCACCTTCGCCCCTCAGTAATGGACAGTTGTAGAAGTAGTGGATCTTGAATGTATTCAGCATACATTCAGGGTATTGTAGCTGAACAATATGTTTTCTAGGAGTTCACTATTCAATGTACTAGTCACTATGTTTGGTATGCAGATCGGTATGGTTTTCCATGCAGCTCTGAAACTGTACATTTGCATTCGTTATGCTCGGTGTGTAATCAATTATGCTTGGTGTAGCATTAGTTAATGATCATTAGGAGCCGATTATCGAATGTTGGTTTTTAGCATATGATAATTAATATTCAGTGGTATTCAGCTGGTTTTGTGGGCAACAACATGTCTTATGATGCCATTGATGTTTCCGCCGTGATTTATGCTTGGTTTTCGCTATACTATGGTTTGATTTTGCTAGATGAGTTGAGCTCCTGAGAAATGGACATGCCGCATGATAATTTGGCAATGTTTTTAAGATTCTTTGTGAGTCTTATGTTATGTTATGTTGGCTAGTAATTTTCAGCATATGTTGGGCATATGGAATGGTTGAACAGCAGTGCGCAATGTTGTGTTGATTATGATGCCCTATGGAAATTCCAGTGTAGTACTTTGCTTTTGATGCATTTGGCAGTGCAATCGAGGACGATTGCAAGGATTTCAAGGAGGAGGGCTGTCATGAGGACATGTATTTTTGAAATCTCACTTAACACGTGGATTAATTTTTAATCACATGATTAAGTAAATGTTGCACATGTGAGCTGCAACTGGGGTTAGAGTAAATTTACGAGCCTGGGACTCGAGAAAATCACGGGATGTCAAAGGGAAAAGTTGCTGTAAGTTATGTTGCACAGGTACTAGGTGGTATCTGGTGTTAATTGTTGGCCTAGGTCATTCATTTGGCCATAAATGTTAGTCGGTGACAATAGAGATGTGGTGTTTAATGGTACCTAATGCCGATCTAATGGTTAAAGATGGCATAGAGAGACTTGGGAGTGAAAGATGCCTAGCCAATTTAATTATTGGCGAGTTAGATTATTTTCCTAGGCATCGAAATAATTATTAGATTAATTTTTAGTAATTAAAGGCTGAAAATTAATATTTAATGATAGATAATGTTGGAAAAACCATTTGGGAAGGTTGCCACTTGGCAAACTTGCCCATACAGGCTGGTAAAAGACTGAAGAAGAAGAAAAACGAGATCATTCTTGTGGTAGCAAATGTGGGAGAGTTGTGAGCAGCCATGGCCAGTCTATTGAACTTTGACACATGGATGTTGAAATGTTGGCTGCAAATTTTTGTAATTTCATTGAAGTTTACTGATTATTTGTCACTTCTATATAGATGGCAGCATTGACATCTATGGGATCTTCATCATTCTCGGCAGGTATTTCGTCAATAACTGGACGAAGTCGAAGCACTACTTGGTCATGGTGGGATGAGGTAGATGCAGGGGTGCCATTGAGAGGTGGAGGGGCTCGCCCTTGGAAATGCAAACTTTGCCCTTATGCTCGCACTAGTGGGGCTGATAAAGTGAGAGCCCATCTTCTACATGAGGAGGGAAAAGAGGTGCGTTTTTGCACCAATGTATCAATTGAGAAAAGGCAGGAGTTAGTTGACCGCATAGCCACTTCTATGGGGAATTCACATGCCAGGAGGACGACAAATATAGCAGTGGATCCTACAACATGGACTCCCAAGGCCAGCAGGGCATGGTGCTTCATGCAGAAGACCATCAGGATTAGTGGCTACGCAGCCTTCTCGTGGGCCATCAATGGCAACAGGTCATGGTGTTAAACAGAGTTCATTGCACACTTCATGGGAACCAAAGAAAAAAGAGGAAACAGATGCAGCAGTGGCACGCTTTTTTTACCATGACCATATTGCATTCAAATCAGCTAGGTCACCTTATTTTTTAAATATGGTGACAAAGATTGCAGAGTATGGACCCACATATAAGCCCCCTTCATCAGAAACTATCAGGACTACATTGTTTCAAAAGGAGAAAGTAGCCATAGAGATTGCAACAGTAGATATTTGCAATCAATGGGCAAGAAATGGAGTGACATTGATAGCAGATGGAGTGACACACGCCATAGGTCCATACATGGTGTTGTTGCATATTCTCGTGGAGATCTATACTTCATTGGTAGTCATGATGCTTCAGAGACTGGAAAGAGTGCAGATGTATTGGCATCCGAGTGGTGCGAGGCAGTGCAGGCTGTTGGGGTAGAAAATGCAGTGCAGTTTGTGGCAGATGGTGAACCTACAAACAAGGCAGCAAGAAACATTTTAATGGCTATGTATCCACATATCACCTTTAGTCCATGCATGGCGCATTGCTTGAATAACTTGTTGAAGGATATTGGGGACTTGCCATGGATTGCATCTCTTGTTGCGAAAGGCAACAAGATTATCACATTTATATGTAATCATCAGTACTTGCATGCTGAGTTTCGTAAGAGAAGTGACAAAGAACTTCTTAAATACTCGGATACACGATTTGCATATAACTTTCTTATGCTTGGTCGATTGCACTATTGCAAAGGTGCAATTAGGGAGCTATTTGCTAGTGATGAGTATGAAAATTGGACTGGGGTTGCCACTGCTACTGCTCTGTTATGTAATGCATATGTTTATGATAGAGATTTTTGGGATGAGGTTAATCGCACCAACCAAATGGTTGATCCTATTATGCACATGTTGAGGCTTGCCGATGGCATGGATCCATGCATTGGGAAGATCTATGAAGGTATGGATCGCATGATTGAGAGGTTGGAGAGTTTGGAACCAAATGCAGATAGGTATGAGCAGATCAAGGAGTTATGCATCAGTGGATGGAATGAGTATGACTCTCCTATGCATGCTGCAGCATATGTGCTTGATCCTGAGTTTCAAGGAAAGATGCAAGAAAGAGACCTTGAGGTGGTCAAGGCTTGGAACACATTGCTTGCAAGGCTTTATCCTAGCCGTGAAATGCAACGCAAAATTAAAAATCAGCTCTCTGTATATCGGCAAACATTAGGGATGTTTGGTACAGAGGATGCACTAGAGGACATGACAAATGTTAGGGCTGCTTTATGGTGGGAGGACTACGGGGCAGAAGCTCCAGAGTTGCAAAGTTTGGCTATTCGTATTCTTAGCCAAACAATTAGCTCTTCTTGTTTAGAGCAACTATGGAGCTCATTCAATCACATTCACTCAAAGAAGAGAAATCGTCTTGGTACAATGAAGATGAATGACCTAGTTTATGTGAGCTCCAATCTTTGCTTGCTAGCTCGTACATTAGTTGCAAAGGCTGATTCTTTTATATGTTGGGAAAAAGATGACGATGATGATGATGGGCAGGATGTTGTTCATCAGGATGAGCATTCAGGCACAGTGGAGCCATCTTCCATGAATCAGAGCACTTAGTAGCTAGCCTTTTGGAACTTTAAAGTATTGACTTGGAAATTGGAGCTCTTGTAACTTGGATCTTTACTATTTAGGCTTTAAAGTTTACTGTTTAATGCATATTTTGTGTTTTTGCAATGCACACTTGTTGCCATTTGGACTTATGCAACATTGTTGATTACAATGTTGAATTATGAATGCGACAATTCATTGCTGGTTACAATGTTTGAATCTTTATTATTGTTGAAACTTGATTATTATGTCTCTAGAGTCTAATTTCATGAATTATGGTTGATATGATCTCTCTCTCTAGATTCTAAGACAAGTGTTGACTCTCTCTCTCTCTCTCTCTCTCTCTCTCTCTATATATATATATATATATATATATATATATATATATATATATATATATATATATATATATATATATATATATATATATATATATATATATATACCGTTCCCGTTCCCTCACTTTGGGCGTTCCCCCCATTCCAGGGGGTCTCGTTCCCGTTCCCGTTCCTGGTTCCTGGTAACTATGGAGAGTATATTAACGTCTCTAAAAGGCCAATGTGGCCTATGAGACCAAAGGAATACATACAATGATGGTGTGTTTCTCATCTGGAACGAGAAAAGATGAAAAGATGAAAAGAGAGAAAATCCTGGCAATAGTAGACAACAGGTGTCGACATCATCCAACTGTGGACGATAGCACCCAGCTGTAGGTGACAACTCCACAGGCCTACAACAGTAACAAAACGTGTGAATAAGGCTGGAACCAGATGCTAGATGGTAGTAGGTGGCTGGTGGAAACTTTGACCATGATGTGCTCCGTGAATGGGGTGTAGGTAGTAGAGTTGTGGCTCCTGAAACCTGCAAAAAGGAGATTGAGGGAGAGTGGTGGGCTGCATGCATATTTATAGAAAGTTTGGGGCACCCAAATTAGATTTTTGCATGTGGGACACAATATCTCTCTAGGATTACGTTTCTTTTTAAAATAAGAGGTTTTCTTCATTAGTTAACTAGGTTTTGGGGTTGCTTAAGTCAAGCTAATACATTTTTAGCTCAACCTTGTAGGGATGTGATCTTGAGGCTTCAATCTCCGAGTATCCTATTGATGGGTCTATTGCAGGTGATTCTTTGTCCTCGACTGAACCTTCCCCAGCCTCAGTTCCGCTTCTTCCCTCTAGGTTGCCTCTTCGCACCCCTTCTTTGTCTTTGGCTTCTCCCCCTCCTTGTTCTTCATTCTCTACTTCGACTTCCCTACCACCTTTAACGGATGCAACTACTTCTTCTACTTCGTCACATACTTCCATCCCTTTTGCCTCCCCTCCGGAGTCTTCTAGGGATACTTAGCCACCAGAAGGGGAGCCTTCTTCAGATGAGGAGGTTATACCTTCCCTTGGTGAGGGGGAGTCACTACTCTAGACAAGAGCATTGCAAGAATCGGAGGCTAGACAGTCTCCCTTGCAGTAGGATGAGCTTATTTGGATTCCTCGTTGGTACTAGCAGCTCATGCAAGATTCGAGTGTTTCTCACTTTCTTGCTTCCCTTATAGGTCCACGTAGATCGGCTCACTTATAGGCTCAATGGAATAGTTTATGTCTACTATTCGGGCTATTTTGGCCCTTGTAGCCCACTAGTGCTGACCTGTTTATCAGATGAACGTAAAGTGTGCCTTCTTGAATGGTGTCCTTGAGGAGGAGATTTATGTTTCCCAGCCTCCTGATTTTCTTGTGCAGGGGAAGGAGGACCATGTCTACAGATTGCGGAAGGCCCTCTATGGCTCGAAGCAAGCTCCCAGAGCTTGGTATAAGAGGATCAATTGCTTCTTTCTTTAGAGGCTTCCATCGATCAACTCATGAGCTCAACCTATACTTCTAGGTTGAGGGTGATAGGTATGTTTTGCTCATCTTGTATGTGGATGATCTTATCATTGGAGGGAGCCATACTTAGGAGGTTGATCATACTTCGGAGATTTTGTGATAGGAGTTTGACATGACAGATCTAGGGATCCTTCACTTTTTCCTTGGATTGGAGATTTGTTAGATGGCATAGGGCATTTTTGTTTCACAATACAGGTATATTTCCCAGCTTCTCTCAGAGTTTGGTATGGCCCATTGTCAGCCTATTTCATGCCCCATGGACCCAAAGTCCAAGCTTTTGGCAACTGGTGTTCCCCTTATAGATGCCACTCATTATAGGTGTCTTGTAGCTTATTCACACTCAGCTAGATATTTCTTTTGTTGTGGCTCTATTGTCTTTCTTCATGAAGACTTCCACTTAGGAGCATTGGAGTGTAGCCTTGCACATTCTTCGTTATTTACAGGGGACTTAATCCTAATGGATCCTATATGGAGAGAGGGTTACTCTCTCTGGTTGGAGTGATTTTGATTGGGTAGGTGATGTGGATTCACAGAGGTCTACTACAGGTTATGCCTTCTCCCTTGGCTCAATAGTTATCTTGTGGAGCAACAAGAAGCAGCCTATTGTGGCCCTTTCTTCTATAGAGGCAGAGTATTCTGCCTTATGTTCTATAGCTACGGAGGCGGTTTGGCTTTGCCACATGTTGGCAGAGCTTGGCTTTCCTTAGCCAAGACCTATGGAGCTGCGTGTGGACAACCAGAGTGCTCCAGCTTCGACCAAGAGCCTTCGTGTTTCATGCTCGCATGAAGCACATCAAGGTTTAGTACCACTATGTTCGAGAGCGGATCATGGATTCCGAGTTGGCAGTGGCCTACTGTCCCACGGAGGACAATGCAGTAGATCTCTTCACGAAGCCTTTACCCAAGGCTTCTATGTTTCATCACATGAGGTTGTTGGGTCTTTAGACACTCCTAGGATCTGGGGGGGGTTAGCTTGCCTGTGTTAGTTACGTCATTCTGTCATCTCCTGGTTGTGAGCTCTTGTCAAAGTCTGACGGGGAGACATAGGAGCTTTGGCAGTTTAGGTGTATTTTCTTTATTTGTGTGCATTCCTAGGCCAGTTACTGCATTTCATAGTTTGCCTACACTTGCGAGACATTGTTTTTGTCATCTGGGATTTTTTTGAGGTGTCCCCTATTTTTGTTGGCATTTCTTTCTTTGTGACCAGCATTTATTGCTGGTCAGCCAGATTTGGTCATTTATGGCTATATACAGCCAGCCCCCCACTTGGTAGATACACACACTTCAATCTTCAATCTTCCTCTTTGCAGGTGCACACTCGGACACTCCAACTCTCCATGCTTGGTGCTGCCATTGTCATCAGCCTGATCTGGTGCCCTCATTGACGCTTTGGGCTGCATGTAGGGACTAATTAGTCCATTATCATTGTATAAGCATTATTCTTCAGTTAGTGTCGTATTCTTTCCTCATCTTTTGCTTTCTCTCTCTCTTCTCCGTCTGCTTGTCTTTGTGTTCATATTTCTCTTCTATTGTGCACTCTCACATTTTGTCCTTGTGTATGTGTGCAAACTTTGGACTATTGTGGAAGTTTGGACAAAGCCCTCTTCTCTCCACTAGCTGAAGACCTTTGCCTACCGTATTACCATAGAAAAGAAGCTATGAATGCTTTCCATTGATGACTCTTCTTCCATGAAGGATCACATTAACAAGGTGGAGGACTTGTGGGATGAGCTTGCATCCCTCCGTAGGATGACATCATCCCAAGATATGGTGATGATTCTCATTACCTCCCATCTCCCAAGTTTGATATCTTCTACACCAATCTCCAGATTTTGGGACACCATTTTGTGGGAGGAGCTTGCTCCGCTTGTTTAGGAACATGAAGAGCGACTCAAGGAGATTGGAGCTAGTGGATCTGTATCCACAAAAACTTTTACCGTAAGTTCGGGAGGTGGCAATAAGAAGGCCAAGAATAGGAAGAAGAAACAGGCTAAGCGCCAAAGACTTCTTCGGGCTCTGACACAGATTCATAGGGGAAGCCTAAATGCCCCCACTGTGGATAGTGGGAAGGGTACCCATCTTGAGGAGAAGTGTTGGTTGGAAGAAATACCCTCACCTTCGTCTTAAGACCGTTTGTACACCAAGGCTAGGGTTTCTTCGTACACTTAGCATAGTTCTAGGGTTTTCTTAGGGCATTTTGTGCATTTTAGCACATCTATGTGGATTATTATGATCATTATTCTTTCATTGTGATTCGATTCACTCTATTGAATACATTCATCGATCATCATTTGATTATATGAGGCTATGGTTTCTTAGGGCACTCAGCATAGCTCTACAGTTTTCTATTCAAAGACATTGTGGATTTTAGCATGTTAGTGTGGATTATTATGATGTTTAGTTGAGTGCATTCATTGATCATCATTGTGAATGTGTAATTTTGTACTTCATTTCTCTTCTCTTGCACAATTACTCCACATTTGGGACAACTTAGCAGCTAATTTATGGAGTAGATAATTTGAGAACCCTTCCTGCAATTAATCACAAGTTGTAGACTCTGAAACTTTTCAGAAATTGAGAGTTGAGAACTCTTCACAAACGAAAACCACACGATTGCTAGCAACTATAAGATTATCATGATTGGACACTACCATAGCCGAATTTTACAAGTCTGTTCTTGAGCATGGGTTTAGTCTTTGTTTGGGCAGAGGCATAGACATTGAGCCTTGGTGCAAGAGGGGCTACACGAACTTGGGGCATGTGCTTACACATAGAGTCATCATAGAAGAGGGTGGGGCACACGGGAAGAACATCTATTCCTGTTTTGTGGACTTAAAAGAAAACATTTGACATTTCACCATGAGTCAGACGGATGAAGAGATAACAAGGTCTTATAGTCCCAAATGAGCTGTAGTGGGGGTTCCATGTATTTTACAAGTCTGTGATGGGCTGAGTATGAGCAGTGAGAGGCCTATTTGACACAGTAATGAGCACCATTGGGGTGAAGCAGGGTTTCCCTCCACTATCTACAGCTGCATGCTGGGTGAAAGGGGAAGGGCTGCGCCAGATGGGCAGTGTGCTGATAAGGCTAAGTGTGAGGGAGGCTGGATGAGGCTGGCAGCAGTGAGGGCAGCTCAGCTGAGCAGACGAGGTTCAACTCTGCTCCATAGGCACAACTTATCAAAGGGACTCCTAGCATTCAAAGTGGTGATATTTCTAAGGTGTACATTGATTTTATGGATTGCAGCTGTACCAATTGTTAACCTGTGACAGGTGGAGTCATCTTTAAGCAGGTTGACAAAGATATTGCACAGAAACAGGCATTGTTTGTATACGATCATATTGCATGCTGTTTGTCAATAATATTCCCATCACACACCATATCATGTTTCTCCTGTTTTATGGATTTCATAGCACACTTACAATGCAGCTGATGCATGATCGTGGTAGGAGCTTTAGATACAAATCAGAGACCCATCAGAAAGTGTCCCCATTAATCAAGCAGCGCTACACCTACTTACGATGCCACTGATGCATCACCCAGGTAGGAGTTTCAGGTAAGGATGATGGACCTTAGGAGTCTTACATCACTGAAATCCATCAGAAAGTGTGCAAGTTAATTAATCATTTCAATGTTGTGTAAAACAAATTTGAAACATATTTCATATATTTCATAGTATATACACCCTCTCTTTAGTATCATGTCTACATATACATGATACACAGTGTAACATTCTGGCTTTATTTTTGCAGGCTATATTTAACTTCCGATTTCTTTCTCTACTGGCAGTTGCAGGCTCTCTTGCAGGATCATTTCTCTGCTTTTTGAAGGTGTTTTTATTCTGCAGTGCCTCAAAAATAAAGTTAACGTAAAAGTTAATGCATAAAAAATGAGGTTTTCACTTCCTCATACCATTAGACAAGCATGCTTCTTGTTACTTTCAACTAGTTTTTCATGTGATTTTCTCTTTACTGTTTTTACTCCAGGACTCATATTGAATTGCTATCAGCACGTCCCAGACCAAGTTGAATTCTTGTGCCCACAAGCCCCTACATCAGTGAACACAACGTATGCATGTGTATAAAATGTGTGTAATGCTTTAGAATGCACATCTTCCATAATTTCTTACAAATTTGTCTGGGTCTAGACATTAGAAAACCTTGGGTAAAAATGATGCAGGTTTGGCAGTCTTTATATTTACATGTGGGTTCTCCTCAGGCAGTTGCAACTGCCGCCATCACAGCATTTTTGCACCCCCCTGCCCCTATCATGCATCCCCTACCTGCCACCTTCCCTACTTGATGCTGTCTATGGCTGCCTCTACTACTACACCTATGGCTGCTTTTGTGTGGCTGCCTGCATGACTCCTCTCTCTCACCTCCTTCCCTTGTTGCCAGCGGTGTTCGTGCTGCTCCCTCCCTTTTTAGTAGCCTTTCCCCCATCTTTTGGTCTGGCAGCAGCTCACTTTGGAGCTCCTAGGAAAAGTGCACACAATAGAAACCTTTGGTCCGATGCCTCATCCAAGTCAAACATCTTGCATGTGGTTATCTCTAAGGAACGGCTCCAAACAGTGTGGGCTATCAAGGAGTTGGAGGAGGTCACAGTCTTTGCTTAGGTTGTGGGTCACCTTTCAGGGCACAACTCTGTGATTGGCTCCACTCTACCCTTTGCATTGGTTTGTCTCACTTCTGCAGATGCAATGCAGGACATATTGAATAGCTCTCAATGAAAAGGGTTGTTTACGCTTAGCAGATTAGTGAGGCCACGAGTGAGTCGGTGCATTATTTTATGGCCTACCAGCATTTTATGATTATTTTATTTCTAGTGGAGATGATGCATTTTTCCCATTGTTTTATGTCTATTTATTCGGGCTCCTTCCTCCTCAGTGACTCATTCACTTGCTGTCTTCTAGAGCAGGTCCTATTGGAGAGAGGGAGCCGGTGTCAATGCTTACATAGCCAGTGACTCACTGTTGTATGTGACTGTCTCATGTTTGGTAATGGATTTCCTTTCTGGAGCATTCTTCTGAGTTTTTCTTTGCAATGTTATTCTATTTCTCTTTTCTTTTGTATCACACAATCTTTTGCAGCAGCCTTCTGCGCTTCCATCCTTGCACCCATTGTTGAAATGGTACCAAACATCCATGCTCAGGCCTTGGGTGCTGTTTTCTGCTGTGGACAGTCTACCCTCCCACCTTCCTGCTGTCACACCGTCTTGCTGCTGATCAGCATTCTACTCCTAGCTCCTATCCAGGTGACCTCCATCTAGAGCAACTTGGCCTGTTTTCAGCCGTCTTCACCCTGCATTTTGTGAACAGAGCCTATGTTTCAATTTTCTGCATTCATTTAATCTTGTACGGCTGCATTTAATGCTTGGACTGCCTGTGTTTTTATTACAGCTGCTTGTGTTTTCCTATTTTTTGCATTGTGTAGACTGGCTGACAATATTTTCAGGCTTTTCTCAGCGATTTTTGGCTGTAATCTTCCTTTCTGATCCTATGTTGGCCGTGTTTAATTAGATCTTACTTTCTTGTAGTAGTCATTTTGTGTCAACTTTCTATCCATTGCATGTGAAATTATGATTAGTGCAATCTCAAGTCCTTGTTGTGTTTGCTTGTACTCTCTGTCTATCTCTCTTCTTTTTTTAATCTTTTCGTCATGTCCTCTCTAAATGGCATCCCTTGTTGCTCTACCAACGATAAACTTCATGGCCCTAAATATCTCACATGGAGTGTTGTCATGAAAGCATGGTTTGTGTAGAAGTGATTATGGTATGTGGTTTTAGGAGCTATCTAGTGCCCTCAACCTCCTAGTCCTCTTCTAGATGATTGGGACCCTATCAATCATAAGGAAATTGTGCTTACATGGGATATGATGATACTCGTGTGTATTCTGCTCTTCTTCGATGTATCTCTAAAGAGGTTCTACTAGCATTGATCTCCTACAAGATAGCTTTAGATTTTGATGATGTACGAGGCTCCCTCGACCATGCATGTAATTACTCCCTATGGACAACTCTAGTAGATGAAGTTTGAGCCTAAAGATACTGTTCAGTCTTCCTTGCTTCATGAAACATAGGTACAAGATTGGCTTCGATACATGCAGCCCGTGCTTCCAGGGGCTCATCTTGTGGGGATTATGTTCTAAAAGCTTCCTCCATAATTTTATGGAGTAGCCAATGTATTACAGGCCTAGACATCATTGATACCAGTTAGTTTCACTCATATATCCTTGATGCTGCTTGAGCATGAGGTGTCATTGAGATTATAGGGGAGGCTTCCATATTGGTATGGTGGCCATGATGAGGCATTTGTAGCTTTAGAGAGGGGTGACAGGAAGAAGTCGTTGAAGGCCCAGTGCTATCATAATGGTAAGGACATTTGCGCAAAGACAGTATGAAGTTAGCGGCTTTGAGGAAGAACTAACAAGTTGTAGAGTCACACGAGAGCTTGGTTTATGTCTTAAATGCCATGCTTTTGAACACTAGCCCACTTAATTTACTTGATTTTGGCGAAAATCTGCTCAATAAGAGACCAATTGCTAGATGGAGTCCCACCCTATGCTAAATGATGATAGATTCGCTAGAGTCTAGCATTGCCACCATGATAACGACTAGGCATCCCTCCAACAAGCCCTATTGAGAGTGGGGAATTTAGGAGGGGCACATCTCATTTATGTGCCTGCTTGTAGTGGTAGGCCTCCCCTTATCTTGAGTGTCATCTTTCCCCACCTCCACCCCCAACTCACCCTCGCCCTCTTTCCATCTCTTGTAGCTAATCCGGCACCTTCTGACCACCTAGATCCATGTCCACCCCCCTCCTCTCCCTCCTCTCCCTCCTCTTGCCCCCCATCTTTCTTAACCCCCACCCCCACCCCCACCCCACCCACCCCTTGAAATTAAAAAAAGGAAAACTAGTCTAGGAGGTGACAAGTTTCATACCCTAGTGGCTTGCCCTTGATAGTAGAGTGGCCTCTCTTATTTGGTAGAGGCTCCACATCCTCTTAGTAGCAGATAGAGAGAAAGTAGAAGTAGAGAGAGAGAGAGAGATAGAGAGAAAGTAGAAGATG
Organism: Lygodium microphyllum; assembly: GCF_053477565.2. NCBI lineage: Eukaryota > Viridiplantae > Streptophyta > Polypodiopsida > Schizaeales > Lygodiaceae > Lygodium > Lygodium microphyllum. The sequence continues at coordinate 21,644,272 of NC_141149.1, read as the reverse complement.
AGGGAAGAATATTGCATTGACTGAAGAAGAATGTTGATACAATGATGATGGACTGATCAGTCCTTGCATGCAGCCCACAACGTTAATGAGGACACCCGATCAGGCTGATGATGACAGCATCACTAGAGATGGAAGAGGATGACGGAGTCGGAGTGTGCACTTGCTAGGGAAGAAGAAAGATGATGATATGAATGACTACCAAGTGGGGAATGGCTATAAATAGCCACAAAATCCCTAATGTGGCCTAGTGAAATCTCACAATGTCATAACTATTGGCCGACTAGCATTTAATGTTGGTTGTGGCATAGTAAATGCCTAGAAAATACCGGATGGCCACCAAAAAATCCAACTGGCAAGGACAATGTCTGACAGATGTGGACAATGTAGGAAATGCAGAAATTGCTCATGAAAAACACATTGGAACCCGACAAACAAAAGAAATGCACTGAGATAGCCACTCTAGAATGAGTAGCCTCCCCCATCAAAACACATGATAGACTTGTCAGAGCTCCAAAAGTCCTTGTCCGACTCAGGATGAGGCTCACAGGCAGGAGATGACAAGGCATGACAAATATGATTGCTAATAGGACCATTGTCACAAGGTAGGCCTTGTGGGTCAAATTAGATATTGGAGGCTCTTGCATTGGAGTTCTCAATAACTATGCATTGACAAAGGTTAGAGCATAGGCTACTTTTTGGCTAGAGGTGGTGGTTGGCTTGAGGTGGACTCTTGAATTGTTGGAGGCGACTTCAACAATCTAGAGACCGTAGAGGATCTATAAGGCAAATGCACAAATTTCTAGGGTATTGCAAACAGAGAGGATTCGGCGTTGGAGGCATTTCTTTTCATAGTCAGAGCCTTACGTAGGGGATATGGATCATTGGACTTCTCCTAGGACTACAAATAGAGTGTTTTTTTGTATGCCACCATGATGAAGCTTTTGTCATCCATCATTCATTTCTTTAGAGGTTGTTGGGAGTAGCTTCGGGGGGACTTTGGGCATTGATGGGTGCTTTGGCAATAGTTCCTTCACACTTGGTGTTGCTGTAGCATGTTTTTCACTTTATGGGATGGCAAACCTCGATGGTGTTACACTCCACCATGGCTTCTTACCTCCATCGTTCTCTAGACCACCTTGAGTGGCCTTGTATATTTGATTTGATTTGCATTCATCTCTAGCTACATTGTTGACCATTTGTACTTCATTGTATTTGCACTTATCTTTTGCAAGGGAGAAATGCATTTTATACAGTGAGAGTGCGCAAAAAGGAAGAGAAAACATGAACATAGAGAGAGAAGGGAAGAGAAAGATTGCAATGAAAGAAGAGAATGGAAGGAAAAAATCTGCACTGAATTGAATGAAAGCTGAGTACAAAAGAGGACTGATCAGTCCTTGCATGCAGCCCAAGGTGTCAATGAGGGCACTGGATTAGAGTGATGAGATGGAAGGCAGCACCAAAAGATGGAGAAGAGTCCCTATAGATTGGAGTGTGCTGAGACGTGCAAAGGATAAACTTGTGAATGACCAACCAACTGACTAAGCCTGCTATAAATAGTAGAAACTGTCCAAAACTGGCCGACCTGGTCAAATAGGGGGTGAAAATGTTGGCTGACCTGCATTTGGAGCATAAAATAATGAAAATGCCATGAGAAATGTTGAATGCAGTCTGCATGATCAAATCGCTACCTATCTAGTATGAACAAGTCCTCCAACCACCAAAGAAGAAATGCAAGGTTTGGAAACTATCTAGTGACAGTGTGAACACACCCGAGACTTATTGGAAAAGAAATGCACTGTAATGTATGCTTTAGAAAGAGTTGCTTCCTTTGTCAAAACACATGAGAGACTAAGTATCGGGGCTCCTAATGTTCCCGTCTGACTCAAATTGAGGTTTAGAGGCAAGAGGTGACTGAGCATGGCACACATGATTGGTCACACCCCTAAAATCTTGGATGTTGCTGAAGGCCAAAGAAGATGGAAGGGATCTAAGGGTAGTAGAGGAATTGGCAAAGTTTATGAAGTCCATCGATGAAGAAGCTCCTCACGATCCTGAGAATCCCTCTCTGAAACACAAGGGGCCAAGAAATCCATAGTCTCATTGCCAATATCACCCCCCTTTGAAACGGAGGGGGGGTATGAGGGAATTGCCAGAGGAGATGGTGGGAGATGGGAGAGAACTTGTGGAATATATGGTGCATAAGTGGGAATGGGTGCCGCTATGAAAGATTGCCTCGAATGATACCTAGTGTAGAAGTAGAGGAGGGTTGAGATGATTTAGCTCCATCCTTCGCTCTTGGATGAAGGTGAGGGTATTTCTTCTAGCACTTCTTCTTGGGTTCCATAGTGTGCGCATTTAGGTTTTTGTGAGTCTTAAGGAAGACTCTGAATGTTGAACCTACTTCTTCTTGTTCCTGATCTTATTGTCCTTCTTGTTGCTCCCTTTCAAACTTGTAATAAAGCCTTAGTAAGGTTGGATCCACTAGTACTAATCTCCTTGAGTTGCTCTTTGTGCTCCAAAGCAAGGAGAGATAGCCTTCCCATAGAAGAGTCTCCCAAACCTAGGAGGTAAGCGAGCTAGTGTAGAAGACATCATACTTGGGAGATGGCAACTAAGTAAGGTGAATAATTGCCATCTCCTCCGATGAGATTGTCTTGCCAAGGGACGCAAGCTCATCCCTCATATCCTCCATCTTGTGTTTGTGATCTTGCATAGAAGGGGAATCATCAACTGAGACCATTCGGAGTTTCTTCTCTTTGATGATATAGTGGGCAAAGGTATTTTGATGGTAGAGAGTGAAGAAATGCGTTGAACGCAAAAAACACAAAACCAATTGTACGACAAAATACAACTTGATAAATACAAAACACAATTGGGGTTAGGGTAACTTAGAGATAGTGAACTCAATGACTAATGAAGTCAATGACTACTGAATATAAAATGCTAATGTAGCAAATACACTATGTAGTGAGTATTGAACCTCAAACTCTCGTATCTCTGGGATCAAGGTAGAGGTTATGAGTTGGAGAGTGTGTCGTACTTCGAATGGATCTCGAAACACAGTAAGGCAGCTTGTGTGTGTTGAGCAACAATAAACGCAGCGAAAGAGGTTGTATCTAATGTAGACAGACAGTGAGGAGAGAGAAAGACTTAAAACGTAGATACTTGAGGAGAGAGAAAAACTGCAACAAGCTGATGATGACATTATAGACTGACGGCTGCAAAAACGCGGGCATGATGACGTGGTAGATTGATGGTAGCAAAAACGTAGGTATGATGGCGTGACAGTTTGTACAGTAGCCGTAGATCACAAACGTAGTAGTTCAGCAGTTAGCAAGTTGTAGATAATGTGGTTGATCAGCAAACACAATAGAAATTGTTGTAAACTACGCAATGGAGATTGGGAATAGGCACCAGTCTAATGGAGACAGCAAGGGGAAGCTTTGGATGAGATGTCCTTTGGGAACAGGGTATAGGCAACTAAGCTAGAGGGCTTGAAACTTACAAAAACGAGATTAAGGGAGAGTGGTGGGTTGCATGTCTATTTATAGAAAGCTTGGGACACCCAAATTAGGGTTTTACATGTGGGACAGGATCACATTTCTTTTCAAAATAAGGTTTACTCATTAATTAAGTGTGTTTTGGGCAGTTCAAGTCAAGCTAATGCAATTTTATCTCAATATTCCCTCTAAGGCCCAAAACTCAGCCATGAGAAATAAGACCTTTTGTGTATTTTTTCTTTTATCCCAAGGTGTCCCATCCCAAAGTAGCCACGGCATCGGGCAAAGGGTGCACGTCGACTGCCCAATGACTTACCAAGACTATAGAGGCGATGGTTATCTTACCAAGGGAGCCCAACTAATCACCCTAGAGAGGCCATGACATTGGGCAAAGGTTGCATGTCAACTGCCTAGGGGCCTACCTAGTTCTACAAAGGTGGATGGAATCAACAATGGACTTTTTTATTTTTATTTTTAATTTTTTTGAGTGCTTGGTTTTAATTTATCACATGATTTAGCATTAGTGTGGGTTTCAAATCAGTATTTGTCCCATTGTCATTGTGCCCCAAAGTATGGGAAATAAGGATGGATAACGCTGCTACCTTCATAAAATAAGCAAAACAATCCCACACACTACTAAGATAAGTGTTTAGGGATTACCTAAGGATGTGCGTGTGCAAATCATGTGGAGAATATGTGGAGAGAGACAAGACGGTTGGAGAGCAAGCAAGACAAGTAAAGACAGCATGCAAACATAGGGAATTGCCTTTGGAGATTGCCATGTGCAATGCTGTGAGTATGGTAGATCCAAAGTTAACCACTCCAAGGGTGACCAAAAAAGGATAAATGCGCATAGATGCACGTTTACATGAACAAAATACCAATGCATAGGGTAATGCAAAGGAAGATGCAAGTTGTCATGCTCATGTAGAATGCAATGCAACGATGCCACTTAGATACTGCCCTCGCAGGAAAATTGTTTACTTGTCCAAGTGCCATTTTATGATCTTGTCATCTTGATAGTGTGGATGAAGTTACAAATGTCCATAATGTACAACACAAAATGTCTGGAAGTAAAATCTGGAAGCATCATCAATGTCACTATCAAGAGAAGAAGTTGTTGCTTCTCAAAGTGGAAGGGAAAACTGTAGACCGCCCCCTCTCACCATCGGATGTCGAGAGGAGAAGTAAGCACCCCTATGTTCCCAAAATGTCAATGTCGATGGGGAAAAGGAGTAGCACTCATAGAAGAAGAGGGAGAAACATGTCCAGCAGAAAACCTGTGAAATGAATAGCCTTCAAGGTGGCCTTTAAAGAGGCAATAAGGAATTTTGTGAAAGAAGCACCACCAAAGGATGCAACCATGGGAAGAAGTGCCAAACGATCCAAGGTTTCACTAGGTGGTAGATCTTGTAGAAGCAAATGTGAACGTGCAAAAGGAAGTAAAAACAACTACATAAGATTACTAAACATGCAAACCTCGACTTCAATGTTGAATGCAAGTGAGTGCTATGGACAAATGTGAATGGAACTCCCACTATCAAAAGGTAGATACACTAAGAATGTAAGGAAGTAAAAGGAGAAATGTGCAATGGAAAAGAGAAGACAAACTAGAGCGTGCTCTATAAGGATCAAGTGGTGTGTAGATGGGGAGTGGAAAGGAATCACGGTCAGTATCACAGAGATCTGAATCGGAGAAAGGCTCCACAATTTGCTGGGCCGAATGGTCTCTAGAGAAAGTGGGCTCAAGTGCTTTTGGTTGCGAACTCGAAGGAGAGGGCAACTCAGAGCGGGAAGGGGACTCATTAAGTCCTTCCTCAAGAGAGGCAACACGTGTTCGAGGATAACTTAAGTCCACAACAGTAGGATGGATAGACATTTTTAACAACTCCTTAGGTAAAGAGGGAGTAGATGAATCAATTGCCATGTGAGCAGTGGGTCTACCATTCGTCTCGGTTGTGGAGGAGAGAGGAGTGCCCACACCAAATGGGCTTGCGGCACAAGTCTTGGGTGGACTGCCCTTAGCCTTTAAACAACACCTGTCATCAAAGTGACTAGCCTTTTGACAATGTTGACAATACTGATTTTTCTTTGGTACATTCTGCCACCCGGGTTTTAGTTTTGACAGGGAAGTTCATTGTGATTGACTAGCTTGGTTTGAATTTGGATGTTGATTGGAAGGTGGAGTTTGCTTGTCCTTCCCTTGTTGCCCCTTTTGAGACGATGCGACAAAGGCCCCCTCTGTGGAGGATGTCCTGTGAAACTGATTGAGCAGCCAAGTGTAACACTGTAGCTGTCACTCATAGAACATGGGCGTCTAAGGTTGTTAGATCACCTGCTTCACAAAATGGAAAAATTTTTGTTGTAGCTTATTAAGGAACGATATAACTTGATCGTCAGGGGATTTAGGGACCCCAGTGTTTGAGAACTCAACGAGTAAATGTTGATACTCAGCCATCTTGACTTTTTCAAGTCATCCTTATCAGTGATGGTGAAGTTTTGAAGCTCATGATCTAAGTTGATGCAACGAGTACGATCCCGCGCCACATAGAGGTCAACGAGATGGGCCCAATGCTTAGAGGCAAGGTCAAAGTACTAGAGTTGTGAGTGAAATTCACGAAGGAGACCTTGCATAAACTCGACAATGGCTATGGCATTTCTGCGTTTCCAAGAGCAACAAACCTCATATGGATACCAGCGGGGGTTAGGTTGGGATTCTTGTGTGAGGACAAGTTCCCACAAACCTTGGGAATCCAATACATGCTGCATTGAATTGTACCAAGTGGTAAAATTCAACTTATTAAAACGAGTCTTGTTTGAAAAAGCATGCTTGGCGGATAAGGATGAATGGGAAGCTGGTGGGGGGATAGATGGGTGGTGTAGAATATGGAGGTGGATAAGGTGGATTTGGCGGAGGAGGGGGGTAGACAGAAATAGGTTGTGAGATGGGTGCTGATTGATGCAGAGGCACGTGAACATGAATGTATCCATAAGGTGCCGATGGGGGAGGTGGAGGCACCGGGACTCGTAAGCCCTATCCAAATATTGGCTGGGGAATGGAAAAATGACCAGTCGGCGGGCCACTAGGTAAGGCCATGGAGACAAACTGTGGTATCAACTGGGGGACACTCTGATATGTTTGGGATGCTCTTTCAAAGGGAAACCCAGAAAGTGTGGGGGGGAGGCTTAGCCTCCATCATGGGTATGCTGCCCAAATAGGGGGAAGGAGGTGTCCCAAAGGTTGTGCCTAAGTATGCGGAACCCCCCAAGGTGCTGCGTGGTGGAACATGTGATGTACTTGATGGAGGTTGAAAGGAAGGTGCAATGGCATGTGAGGGTGGATGGGTGGAAGCCCAAAAGGATTTGTGATGGGTGTGGAAATGGGAAATAAAGTAGGTTCTTTTTCTCTATTCAATGCATTAAATTGAAAAGATGATTGTGATGTGGATATGGATGCACCTACTCTAGTTTGACCATGATAAACAAAATCATTTGAAGGAAAAGGAGGTGAAGGGATACTTACAACTTCTACGTTCAATTGAATACCTTCTTTTGAGTTCAAAAAGAAATATGTGTATTCTTCATTGCTCATAAACCAAAAATTATTATGATAGTCCCTTCATCAAGAGGATCTCTCGACACATGAGAAAAAGGGGAATCAACATGAATAGATGTGTTCATACCTGACATTGGAGTAAAGATGTGCAACCAGCCTTCCTTCTTGGAATGGTGGTGATAACCTGATTTAAGAGTTAACTACAACAATAAATAAATGCACATAAAATGAAATACACAATTTACCATAACATTCTTGGACAGTAGACTTCTTGTTGGCCCCAAAACTGGCACCCCTTGCGGTATTTCTTTAGCTTTCATTCAATTGGAAGGAGTGCAACTTGAGATTCTTCAATCTCCTCCTGCTAACCAATTGCTCTTGCTGTCATAAATGACAAGCAAGCCTTTTGGGTCATTTGCCCCTTGATTCACCCAGGACTTCTTCTCCAATTTGACCCTTGGCTGGCCAAATGCTGCCCCAAATCAATTCGGGATGGGCTGGCTCTTGAAATCCCTTAATAATCTTCAATTATCAGCTGCTGATTTCAGTCCCTTGAGCCTTCAATCTTTGGCACGGATCCCAAGGTGGCTTGCTAAACCAAATGGCTGAGATCTCCTCCGAATGGCTAAGAATTGTTGAGAATGGTTGAGCATAGGCTGAAGGAGATGAGAGAATGCTACAGAGAGAGAAAATTCTGAGATTTGTCACGAAGAACTGATCAAAATCAGCTGCTGCCCTGCTGTACCAGCCCCAAATGGATGGACCAACAACAATAGGAGCATCAACGACTGTGATATTTAGGAGAAAGTGCATCAGCAGCAATCGCTAGCTTCCCAAGGTTAAGAATATGCAATCTCCATCACCAAAATGGTCTCCAATGGCTGGGAAACGGCCCCAAAAGCTGGCAGCAACAGTCCAATACCTCTTTCCAACAACTCCAAAATGAAAAAACGAGATTTCCCTCTCCCTTCAGCCCTATTTAGCCTTTTTCCCACTTACATGGGAAAGTTTTGCCAAGTGGCAGCTTTCTTAATTCATTTTCAGCAATTTCTAGCCATTTAATTAATTTTCAGAATTAATTAATTCTGAAAATTAATTCAATCTTTAATCCATGCCCAGAAAATTGACCTTGCCCATCCAAAAATTAATTGGCTAGGCCATTTGCAGCCCAAAGTAGTCCCATGCATTAATTGACCCTTGGACAAGCATTAATCCATTAATTAATGCCTAGTCCCTAGTGTCACCACCACTGACACTTAATGGCCAATTAATGGTGCTAGGAGCAAACTGACACCAAAATTTACCTGGAATCTAACAAGTGTAACTTGTTACAACTTTTGCCTTTGACACCCATCTTTTTCACAGGGTCCTTCGGCCTTCAACTGTGAAAAAGTAGCTTGCACCCCACATGTGCATCTTTTAATTGCACATTTGATTAATCCTTTAATCAAATGTCAATTAAACATAAGCAAAGCATCAAATTTTCACGTCCTCGTGACAGACCACCCCCTTGAAATCCTTGCAATGGTCCTCGATTGCACTGTAATGTCTCAAAGTAAACAATACTGCACTGGAATTTCCACAAGGCATCATAGTCAACACAACATTGGCCATTGCCAGCTAACTATCTCATATGGCCACCATTTGCTGAAAATTTCCAGCTAGCATAAACATAGCATAAAGCTCAACAATAGTTCAGAATTGTTGCCAGAAACTCATCAGATGCATCCCAAACTCTTGTTTCTCAACAGTGCTGACTACACAACCATAGTAAAGCATAAACCGAGCCAAAACCATGGCTGAATTGTCAATGGCATTCAATACACATGCTGCTGTCCATAGAACCAACTGAATACCACTGAAACTAATGGTCATACACTGAAAACCAGCACTTGGTAATCGGTCTCTCATGATCATAACCTGGTGCAAATGTACAGTTTCAGAGCTGTAGTGAAAACCATATCCATCTGCATACATACCACAGTGACTAGTACACTGAATAGTGACCTCATGGCAGACATACTGTCAGCACAGTACCTTGGATGCATGCTGAATACATCCGAGATCCACTATACAGGAGAGCAGTCCATTCTTGGAGGAGTGGAAGTGCTACCTCTTCCTTGAGTATCAGGTGGTACTCTGGACCCTTGCCCTGCCGAACCCGAAAGAACCCGATCCAAAGTCGGCTCTAAGGGAAAGGTATCAAGGTAAAGCTGCAACAACTGAGGATGGTCTGCCAAGTCATCCTCTTCCATCCATTTAGCATCCATTGGTGAATAGTTGTGAAACTTCACCTAATAGCATATGGAAGCTTTCCCTTTGACATTTTCTCTTTATGTGCCAAAATCTGCTCAGATACCAATATCTTATTCAGCTCCTCTACATTGGATTGAATTCAGGAGATACATCCTTAGGCACATCACCATAAAAAGGTCTCAACAAGCTCACATGAAAGGCATAGTGTATCCGCTAGTGTAGAGGCAATTTCAGCGGATATACCACATCATTGATCCTCTCTAACACCTGGAAAGTTCTTCATTTTGAACTGCAGATACATTCTTGTTTGCCCTTTCTTTTTCAGCCTTGACTTTTCAAAACGCAGCAATACATAATCACCCTTTAAGAAATACAACACACATCCATGGTGATCAGCTACTTCCTTTTACATTCCTTAAGTTCTCTGAAATGCATACTTTATCCTTACATAAGCTGTAATAAACTACGGCATCTTTTGCGTACCATGCTTCACTTGCTAACATACAATGCATGTCCAATCTTTCATCACATGCAACCCAGTGTGATATTCCATACATCACTCATTCTCTCATGTGCTATAATCGTTATCAACTTGTTGTTGATTAGGACAGTTCCTAGCAATGTGTCCCTCCTGTTCACATATGTAACATTTATTAGTAGCCCTCAATTCTCTATGCTCTGCCAAACTTTTCGAAGGTCTTTGCTGCTGTTTTTGCCTCTTTTCAACCTGATTTTCAGATCTGCCATTTTTCTCAGCCTTCATTTCCTTGACATTTGATTCATCATGGCCTTGAAAGCCGGCATCTTTTCCACACAGCAATGTATCAGCTGTAGTAGTAGTTTCTATAAGCTGAGACATGCTTGAAATAGTGGATTTAATGCAAAAATCCCTGATTCCTTTAGGCAAACCACATACATACTTCTCCACCTGCTCATGAAAGGGAATTGACCGATAAGAAGTGACGGGCAACAATGCATCCCAAAACTTCTTATTGTATTGCTCTAAATTCTTGCATTCCTTTGCATCAAGCTTGTTCCAAGCTGTCATGATGTCCACCTCAAAGGTACTAGTCAACCAATTTGAAGCAAACATTTGCTTGAATTGTACCCATGTTGATGGTGCTTTACCTTGCATCAAGAGCGTGGACCACCACTGCAATGCATTTCCCTTCAAGAAAGTGGTTGCCTTTCGAATCTTAGAGGATTCGGCGAAGTTTCCCCCGGAATAAACTGCATCAAATTGCTGAATGAAAATCAAAGCTTTCAGTATATCTTGTGCACCACTAAACAGTTCAAATTTCACACTTTTACCTCCCTCATCATAGTTCTTTGTTGGACCTATGGGGGTCAAATTGTCATATACGGGCTGCTGCAAAAAGGGTGCATTTGCTGTATTTCCATGATAGCCAGCATTAAACGGAGCATTTGCATGACCAGCACTTATTCCTTGAGTCCCAAAAGCACGATGGTGTACCGATGCTTGCCCATATGCGTGATTTTGCATACCAGGCATCATACCGATGCCGCCATACATCGGATTATGCATTCCATGAGCCATACCCAAGTACATTGGGTTATGCAAGCCATGCATTGGTTGCTGAAAGTTATGGGGAGGTGTGCCATACATTCCCACATTCGGTCGCTCACCCACCATAGCATGAAAAATTGTGCTACCACCAAAGTAAGCTGGCTGCCCCAAATTCTCATGCAAACCTTGCTGTCCAAAAACCATAGGATTAGCATTTACATCATGAACTTGCATTTGCATTTCTTGCCCAACTGGCACCAACTGCTTTTCACTATGAGCATCTTTAGGAGCATCTTGAGAAGGCTTTGGCTTGTTCTTCGGTGCATCTTGCTGTCCCGAAGTTCTAGAAGAGGATTTTCTCTTCTTGCCCTTGTTGTCCTTCGTAGGAGTGTTCAAAAACCGAGTAAACTGAGGATCTTTTGCCAATTTAGCAAAGATATTGGCTGCTGCCCTCATTCGATTCTTGAATGCATCATCAAATTCCATTTCCCCTTGTTGATCATCATCCTCTTTTTGCATTGAGGGTGCAACATCTTGGCCTTCAGTCACATTTTCAGCATGTTGTCCATGATTCGTTCCTTGTCCAAGATCAGGCATTGCATTTCCTTTTTTCCCATGTGAATGTGTATCATGAGAGGCATCATTACTGCTTGATTGCATCCCACTGTATGAAGACATCTTGCTGTAATTTCTCAGCTGAGCACAAAGATCAACACTAACACAAAGCTTTGGCTTGCAATCAGGTGCCTCGGGCCCACAAAATTAAGAGATTTGATGTATCCTGGCAATGAAATCTTGCAACCAACCTTCCTTCTTGGAATGGATGGTGATAACCTGATTTAAGAGTTAATTACAACAATAAATAAAAGCACATAAAATGAAATACACACTTTACCCTAACATTCTTGGATAGTAGACTCCTTGTTGGCCCCAAAACTGGCACCCTTTGCGGTATTTCTTTAGCTTTCATTCAATTGGAAGGAGTACAACTTGAGATTCTTCAATCTCCTCCTGCTAACCAATTGCTCTTGCTGTCATAAATGACCAGCAAGCCTTTTGGGTCATTTGCCCCTTGATTTACCTAGGATTTCTTCTCCAATTTGACCCTTGGCTGGTCAGATGCTACTCCAAATCAATTCGGGATGGGTTGGCTCCTGAAATCCCTTGATAATCCTTAATTATCAGCTTGCTGATTTCAGTCCCTTGAGCCTTCAATCTTTGGCACGGATCCCAAGGTGGCTTGCTAAACCCTAATTTCTGTTGGAAATTACTGCAGAAATACAGATCAGCCCACCAAAAATGGCTGAGATCTCCTCCGAATGGCTGAGCATAGGCTGAAGGAGATGAGAGAATGCTGTAGAGAGAGAAAATTCTGAGATTTGTCACGAAGAACTGATTAAAATCAGCTGCTGCCCTACTGTACCAGCCCCAAACGGATGCACAACAACAATAGGAGTATCAGCGACTGTGATATTTAGGAGAAAGTGCATCAGCAGCAATCGCCAGCTTCCCAAGGTTAAGAATATGCAATCTCCATCACCAAAATGGTCTCCAATGGCTGGGAAACGGCCCCAAAAGCTGGCAGCAACAGTCCAATACCTCTTCCCAACAACTCCAAAATGAAAAAACAAGATTTCCCTCTCCCTTCAGCCCTATTTAGCCTTTTTCCCACTTACATGGGAAAGTTTTGCCAAGTGGCAGCTTTCTTAATTCATTTTCAGCAATTTCTAGCCATTTAATTAATTTTCAGAATTAATTAATTCTAAAAATTAATTCAACCCTTAATCCATGCCTAGAAAATTAACCTTGCCTATCCAAAAATTAATTGGCTAGGCCATTTGCAGCCCAAAGTAGTCCCATGCATTAATTGACCCTTGGACAAGCATTAATCCATTAATTAATGCCTAGTCCCTAGTGTTACCACTGATACTTAATGGCCAATTAATGGTGCTAGGAGCAAATTGACACCAAAATTTACCTGGAATCTAACAAGTGTAACTTGTTACAACTTTTGCCTTTGACACCCATCTTTTTCACAGGGTCCTTCGGCCTTCAACTGTGAAAAAGTAGCTTGCACTCCACGTGTGCAACACGTGCATCTTTTAATTGCACATTTGATTAATCCTTTAATCAAATGTCAATTAAACATAAGCAAAGCATCAAATTTTCACGTCCTTGTGATAAGATGCATGATGGAAGTGGTGTATGGTCCGTGCCAATTTCCACTTGTGGATGGCTAGTCCATGTTGGAGATTCCGTCTTTTTTGCACGGTCACAAGTTCTATGCATCGAATCTAGAGAAGAAAACTCAATCTTACCTTCAATCTATGGCCTGTTAAGCCCTATGCATAAGAATGAGATCGTACTTTGCAGCTCAAATCTTGTATGGTTGGTAGACTCCATGGTAGTTTGAAGTCTCTCCAACTATGCTAGATCTATCAGAGGCAAGTTGGGAGGCCCACTCGTAATTGTTTTTGGACATGTTTGGTTGTGGAGACTGAAGAGGTGTAGAAGTGTTCGAAGTCATGTGACCCTTTTGTTGTTCTTGCTTTTACAAATGAGCTTTCCGATCAAAGTCCTAGGTATCTCAAAGAGTACTTGGCTCTGATACCATGTGAATAAATACTCTAAACACAAAAAACACAAAACCAATTGTACGACAAGGCACAAATTGATAAACACAGAACACAGTTAGGGCTAGGGTAACTTAGAGATAGTGAACACAATTAATAATGAAGTGAATGACTATTGATTATACAATGCTTATGCACTATGCAATGAATATTGAACTTTGAACTCTCGCATCTCTGGGATTAAGGCAAAGGTTTTGAGTTGGAGAGTGTGTCATACTCCAAATGGATCCCGAAACGCAGCAAGGCAGCCTCCATATGTCGAACAATAGCAAACGTAGTCAGAGAGGCTGGATTTGATGTAAATAGGTAGTGAGGAGAGAGAGACTAAAAACGCAGGTACGTGAGGAGAGAGAAAAACTGCAGCAAGCTGATGATGATGTTGGAGGTTGACGGCAGCAAAAACACAAGCATGATGAAAACGCAGGTATAATGATGTGGCAGTCCGTACAGTAGTTATAGATCACAAACATAGTAGTTTAGCAGTTCGCCAGCTGTAGATGATGTGGCTGATCACCAAATGCAGCAAAAATCGATGTAAACTATGTGATGGAGGTTGGAAACAGGTGCGAGGTCAATGTAGATAGCAATGGGCAGCTTTGGACGAGATGTTCTCCGCGAATGGGGTTTGGGCAGCGAAGCTAGAGAGCTTGAAACCTGCAAAAACGAGATTAAGGGAGATTGGTGGGCTGCATGCCTATTTATAGAAAGTTTGGGGTACCCAAATTAGGGTTTTCCATGTGGGACACAGTAACTCTTTCGGATCACGTTTCTTTTTAAAATAAGAAGGTTTCTTCATTAATTAAGCGTATTTTGGGGTTGTTTAAGTCAGGCAAATGCAAATTTGGCTCAACAGAGAGAAGAGAGCTTTATCCACAACTTCGTTGCAGTTTGAAGTCTATGCATATGCACAAGGGTAGAATTCTGCAGACTTGTTGAAGAGAAAAGTTTGAGCTTTTGAATTGAGTTGATCCCATAGTGCTACTTCGTCCATTGTAGAACTAATGTCGAAGGTGTCAAGGATAGACTCCACTTTGTGGGAACAAAGGGAGTCCTTGTATGTTAAGAGTGTGCCAAAACCTGCAAAGGATAAACCTCTAAATGACCAGCCAACTGATTGGGCCTGCTATGAATAGCAAAACCTGCCCGAAACTGGCCAATGTGGTAAAATAGGGGGTGAAAATGTTGGCCGACTTGCATCAGGAGAATGAAATAATAAAATTGCCAAAAGAAATGGTGAATGCAGCTGCATGATCAAGTTGCCACCTGCCCAGTGTGAGCGTGTCCTCCAAGTTCCAACCACTGAAAAAGAAATGCAAGGGCTGGAAACTGTCCCCATTGACATTGTGAACACACTTGAAACTCATTGAAAAAGAGATGCACTGTATTGCATGCTCTAAGAAGAGCTGCTGCCTCCATCAAAACATGTGACAAACTGAGTGTCAGAGCTTCTAATGTCCTAGGCAGACTTAGACTGATGCTCACAGGTAGGAGATGACACTGCATGACACACGACTGTTAAGAGTAGGACCTAGGTCTCAACATTGGGAGTGGGTGGACAAGGACAAAAGCACAATTGCATGGGTAGCTCCATCATATACAAGCAGCTTGCTTTCACACTCTAAAGACCGTGACTGAGTGAAGCTGAAGAAATTGACCCTTCATTGTGTATGATTAAGTGTAGTTGGCATGTAAAGCAAGAGTCACATCAACTAGTTGTGTTCTTACTATTTGCAATTTATTTTAGTAGATCAATGATTTTAACATAGCGAGTAAAGTTGGAGATTTGTAATCTTGGGTGCATTGTCACTGGTGCTGAATGATGGCACCCCACATCATCTCTGTCCCAGAATGGGAAAGAATTGTCATGTGGGGATAGATTGTAACTATTGAGCAACAAATCTGAGCTGCAGAACAGTGAAGCTCTGCTGTGCATAAAACTCAGCTGCATGTGATGTGTTTATAAGAGCATAATCAACATCTATAAGATGATACACAATACTTTTTATATGGTTCATATATTTAGTGCACAGGTTTGGATCAGGTTTCAGGTACTGTTGCTTGTGTGGCATGATTTGCAGCCAGTGGTGGTGTACAATGACTTCGATGGTAGGCTCAATGTAATTGAATGTCATGATAACTGTGTTTGCTTCTATTTATGCACCGGCAGGAGCAGGCTGAATAGCTATTCTATGACAGCAACTCTGTTGCTATCCACAGTGGATAAATAGATTTGTAAGTGGAGATTCAAACAACTCTCCTGCATGTGAATGCCAGGGGTCGATCTCCTATGAGTGCAGCTAAAAAAGTGTTGTAATAAAAGAAAGAAAGAAAATGGTATTAATGTCTACAAGAGACCAAATCAGCTTATGAGAGAAAATAGATACATCTGAAACTCGGGATTATCATGCTTTCCAACTAGAGTAAAGAACATATTATTTCAAAGAAACATGCAGCTAGGAAACAACAAATATCTGGGATAATGAAAACGAGGAACCTGATACATCTGCCAGTGTAGCAAAGTAGTGGAACTGATATGACAGCCTGTGGAGGGAGGAAGAGCATCCCAATCATTTCATAACGTCCCTCACGAGTCTATCTAACATAGAGAAGCTAAAGCACCGAGGTTGAGCTGCTCAATGGCATGCCAGTATTATTTGTAATGTCCAACAGTACCTGATGTGAGGACATAGACTGGAAGGCTGTGGGCTGCATGATCTGCATCTTTATGACTCTGTCTAACATAACTCCCCATGGTGGATCCACAGGTCTAAGTAAAGAGATGTGCTGGCCTATGCTGGCACTGCAATACAAGATAAGAATGTCAGAAATCATGGGACAACAATAAATTGTGTACCTGATGCAGTTATACTTGTTTTAAATTGAAAGATGCCTTCAGCTTGTGTGGGCAAATGTTTATATCACTATCGGAAGAGAAGCGGTTTTCACTGGTGATACACATCCAAAGATGTATTTCAAACAATCACAGTTAGAACTTGATGGACAATTGGTTTCTTTGTCCCCTACCAGGGACTATCATAGTCCTGATTCATCAGACTGTGAACTTGCTGAGGCTGCTTATAACCTATCCCATACATCCTATCTCTGAAGATCGATTTGCTTTAATAGAATAATTCCTGTGTCATTGTCATGCTCCTCATGCAGTCTTGATTATCAAGGTGTGCAATGTGCATGCTGAATAGAATGTGAACTTTGACCCTCCACTTACAGCATATGAAACTTTCCCAAATGTGCTATTTAGCTTCTGTGGCTTCAAAATTAGCTACCAACTTGAAGGTGCTACAAGCAGTCTTCAAATCATCGTAATGATGGCTTTTGCATGAGGCCTAAGAATCATCATTAGAGCTCTTTTTATGGTCCACCGCTTTAAATCTTTTCATGGTTCACAAAGCTCAAATATGGTCTTGATACATTTTTGTAAACTGATGCTAAAAGGAATTGCAATGATCGGCTTGGACAGTTGCACTTGGGGCATTTTGTGATATGAACTTATCTTTTCTTTCATTTTTCTGGTTATTTTTGAGCGAGGCAAAATGAAAAAAACTATACGCATGGAGCTGATCACACATTAATTTGGTCAACCAGGGATGCGTGTTCGTTGTGGAGTCATATGGAACCTTCTATTCAATGTGCTTAAATGGTGTACATACAGGGAAAATGGTGCTGCGGCTTGTTGAAGCAGTTGGTGAGTGCAAATAGTGGGTAACATTAGGCAGGGTTTCTTGTAGAACTAAAAATGCTTTAGTATACTGTATTCAAGACCTAGACATTTCTAAAACAAGACACTGTACACGGAAAAACCTTTCCTGTAGGACTGAAAATGCTTTTAATACATTGTATTTTGTTCAAACTGTTTCATACCTTTGTCCTGTTTTGGTCTATATAATTGCTTCTCCATGGCTCTAAGAAAAAGAGAGAGACACATACATATATACACAAGTCCAGTTGGACATGGATGAAACGTTGCAATATTACTTGGATTACCCTCTGCTAGACACCCAGTCATCACACTTCAATGTAAAAATCTAAGGCAATGAGTTGAAGGAAAGATTTTAACTAATGGCAAATGCTATAAAGGTATTCAATGTAAATGATCGGCCTTTGTTGTAAAAGTACGAGTTGGACATGGATGAAGTATTTCAATATAGCTTGGATTCCCCTCTGCTTGATTTTACTGATACTGTTGAAACAAAGGGTGATTATTTGTGTTTACCATGATTATAGCATTTATTCTTTGTTTAAACTTTCCCTTCCTTCAGCTCATTGCCTTGACATTTGAAGTTAGTTGGTGTTGACTGGGTGAGCACAGTGGCTTGATATAGAATGCCTGTATTTGTACGAACAAATACAGTCTAACCAAACAGTATTGTTGACATGGATGGTCTACTATATATCATTCTGGGCACATTATCACCCATACTTGCTACTCTGTCCGTCAAGTTCCAGTCAGTAGAAAAGAATCCCAAAATCGCTGCTGCTTGCTTTAAAAGGTGGGTGGAACACTTATAGTCTAGTTAAGGATGCATAGCTGTTTACTGCAATAGTGTCCTTTCCGCTAGATAGCTTCATGATGTGCTTTGAGAAAGTCTCCCTAATGTCATGAGAATTGGGGTATATCTACTTGTGTAGTATCATGAGTTGCATCATGGCTGTTTCTGCAGGTTTTTCTGGTTATTAAAGGTCAATTTCATCAAACATGCTGTGTTATCTAGCTGCTTCATATTGGTAGTTTTTTGGGCAGATGTCTACCTAACTGGAACTGTCATGTTCATTTTCGGAATGGGCTTATATGGATTGTTTATCAGCAATGTTGCAAACAACTTGCCACCCAGTGAAGATCGAGCTATACAAAACTCATCTTTGTTTGGGATGTTCTATCTCCAGGTGCGCTTATACAAGTAGCCCCTCAGAAAAAAATGGCATTGTTTTTTTTTTTCTCTCAAGAAAAAGTGACATTGTTTTTCCATATGGAAGTTTCCAATAGCTAATGATCTGTTTTGGCTTTATAAAGATATGAATGTATTTTTGGTTGCATAGAAATATGACTCTCTTAAAAAACGCATTTCGGGCTTTGTGAGATTTAAATAGCTCATGTAAATCATTACGAAATCAGAATTTTTTGATAGAAAGCAATTAAACATGATGCAACCAACACTCAAACAAATTTTCATCACATAAAAACATCATTTTCAGCATAAAATATAAAAAAAACTTCATTTCCTTCATAAAAAATAGTCATATCGTGTTTCTACGAAATCCGATACACAATAAATGACTCCATGACTAGTGAACGGAGGTTCCATTGCTCTCAATTCCATGCTGCATATCAAGTTTCAGCATCTCCATTAATCTCCATCATCATTTTCTTCAATCTCCTTCCCGATTTTTCCTTCAAGGTAATGCATATGAACAACCCATAGAGGGAAGAGAGAGGGAGGAGAGAGAAAGACTAGTTTCTAATCTGTCAATCCGGGCAGCCATTGGACTTGTAGTCTTGTAATTTCCCTCTCAAGATAAAATGTGAGCTTGAAAGCCATGTAGATGTACAGGAGGAGTAGGAGAATGGTGATGGAAGGCAAAGGGAGGATGCATCATGCTGGTAAGATCAGATAGTATGGGTGTATTGAGGTGCATAGCCCCCTCCCTTTCACAAAAATCGGCACCATGTTGTAGGACGTCTCCGTATCCTTCACACCTTTTAAAAAAACGCCTCCCCTCCCCTACCATTCCTCAAATTTTGGGGGGTGGAGACCCCAAGGGTCACACCCCCTAAGTCACAAGTCCTTTTACACGAGTTTTTTTTTTGCCTTGGCCACCGGGCACTCCCGTCTCTCGTCGGGCCTCCGAATCGACTTTTGAAAAATTATGGGTGTTTGTCTCAAGGTCCCGCATTATAAATATTCAAGATAGTTGAGTGATGGTTTAGAATGTGTAATAGGGTCATGCTTGTTAGTCCTTTATGTAAGGATACACGATTTTGGGGAGTTGTGAGCTATAGATTCTAGACAAAACTCTGGAGGACATTATGACATCTAGTATATTTTAGTAGGTTTATTCTACAAATGACATACCTGTTCTCCATACCATTAAGACTATAACTTTTAGAAGCCATAACATGACTTACTTTTTCGAGCATTGTACCAATGCAAACACCACAAGCATGTACTTCTACTAATCTAGAATGGTAAGGACAATTCCAGAAGTGAGGGCTATTTTGAGCTTGATGAAGCTTTCTTCTATTGCTCATTGCTTGAAAAGAGCTTTTATTCTTTGAGAAATCATGGAGAGGATAAGCCATTTTGTATAAAATGTTTGAATGGCCGGAAGGCCTTTTGTAAATGTTGTTTCCATATCTTGGTAGTGATGTGTGTGAACAGACTTAGGGTTCACTAGGACACTTTTTTTCTTTTCTAGGAGGTTTTTTTCCCTCAGCCTTGTATATATGCTTATCCCTTTAGGGCATACTTAGTTTTGTAAATTCTCTATTGATACTAATCTATACATTGTAGCTTCTTCTTCTCTAAGCTATGGGTGTTTATTCTTGAAACCCTAAATCCAACAATTGGTATCAGAGTGGGCTTTGATCTCTTGAGAAGAGTTGTCTTAAACATACCATGATCTTGCACATTCACTCATGTAAGATAGCTATAGATGCTTGGGATATACTTGCACATTTGTATCAAGGAAGAAATGAGGTTTGTGTTGCTTATTTATAAGAGAGTGAACATATGGATGAAGGTGACTCCATGGATAGTTTTTTGACAAGATCAAAGATCTTAAGGAGCAGTTGATTGCTATAGATGAGATTTTGTTAGATAATTCACTTTCGCATATTGTTCTCAATGGTCTTCTTGATTTTTATCAAAGTTTTGCATCTACTCTTCACTTGATGATTAAAGGCAATCTAAATGTTTTGTCATTTGATGAGTTGGTTTGTGTCTTGTTGCAAGAAGAACAATCTTGGCAAAATAAGTCCATTATGTGTGCTACAAATCAAGATTTTGTGGCTAGTGATAAAAGTAAAGGAAAAGTTGCATTTTTTGCTAGTAAGCAAAAATTTGCAAATGTTGTTTAGACAAAGAAGGCCGATAAGGATGAGAACAAAAATAACAATCGAATCTATTGTAGGTATTGTAAGGCAAAAGATCATGTTATTAAGGATTGCCCTAAATTGATTGCAAAAGAGACTAAGAAGTAAAATGTTGCGTGCTTTTGTTGAGTTAAAAATACATTATATGTTGATTAGTAAAACCTAGCATCCCTTGCCGTATTTCTTCAACTTGAATTGCAAATGGATGGAGTACATTGAGATTCTTCAATCTCCTTCATGAATCCAAATGCCTCTTGCTGTTAGAAATGACTAGCAAGCCTTTAAATCTATGCTTCTTGGTTTGCTTAGGAAATTGGCATTCCTCGTGCTCATTGGGTGGAAAATTCAGTCCCAAATTTAGTGTTCCTTGGATAGCCTCTTGAAACTCTTTAAATTCTTCAATTTTAGTCGCTGAAATTCATACCCTAGGCTTGGAAATCTAGGCACACTTTCTGATGTGGCTGTCAAGCTCTAATTTTTGTTGTAAGTTAGGGTTTACAGTGGAGAATCTTCAAGTTCTCCATCCTTAGTGGCTGGAATTATTGGAATTTGTTGAGGGAAGATGAAAAATGGCTAGAGATGAGAGAGAATATTGAGGAGAGAGAAAATTCAGACTTTATTACAAAGAAGAGACCAGAATCTTTGTTGCCCTACCCGAACAGCCCTTGGAGCTATCACCCATTGTTAGAAAGCCCAAGTAATGTTGTCTCCCCTTGTTGATTATTGTCGATTGCTTGTGTAGAGCCTTCCCAGGGTGTTGCTTGCTATTTGGGTTGCAATGGCTGACCAAAATCACCTCTTACATACTAGAGTTGTCCGTTGAGAGTTATGCAATCACACCCATGTGACAACCTCTTTGTATGGAGCAATAGGGTAAGACTCGTACAATTTACTAGAGAGGATGCTTGAAATAGAGGATACCTGAATCCCATAAGCACAGTGGAGAAAAAGGGAACCATCATGAGCCTATAAAGTGTTGTATCTTCTTATCATTCAATGATGGAATACCATTGTACTTTGTCTTTTCAATCATAGTCAGTGTCATACTCAAGATTGTGTTTATGAGTCCAAGCTTCCATCTTGGAATCTAATTCACTTGAGTAATAGTTGGTCTCTCTAATCTATATCATCATGAACATTGTCTTTGTGTTCCATCAGCCATAGCCATGCTCTAGATCCATGCATTATAACATGATATCAGAGTCATGGTGAGCATGGCTAAGCTCAGCAAACTCTTCTCTCAACTCCTCTTTGCCCCTATCCAACTCAAGACTAGCTAATGATTCCATTTTTCACTTCATCTACATCCTCTACCTCTTGGCAGCCATAGCCAGCCTGCATCTATCCTGCTTGGAGCTCTCATATCTCTTCACATAAGACAAATCTCTTCAAGCTTCCTTCTGGAGATTTGTTCCTCTACTTCCAGAGCTTCTTTGTGTCACATCACAGTCTAACATTGGTGGTCTACAACTCCAGCATTGCACGAATTCGAGCTCGTTGCCTGTTTGGCGCCTGCGTCTATCCGTATGGCCTGTTCTCCCTATACGCAATGCGATTTTCCTTGTGACCATAGGGCAATTGAAGATTGGTTCATAAGCTTCTCCCCCATAAAATCTTTTTGCAAATGATTGTGTCTACGAGCTGCAGCAGACAAAAAACTAGTTGGCTAGAAAATCTTGTGGACTCCATAGCCTTTAAGCTTCAACCCTTCAAGCTCATCTTTTACTTCAATCTCTTTCTTCCTTTAGCTTAAGCTTGTCAATGCTGCTCTAATGTACTATAACACTCAGTATCCAACAAGGAAATCACAACAAATTAGCAAGTGCGTGTTCCAACATCAAGATCTAACACCGAAGGTTCAACTACATAGTATCTCTTGATATTACCTAGTATTGGTTAACACTAATCTTCTTGTGTCTTTTGACACATTCAAAGACCAACTCTCTTATTGATTAAAACTCAGAATTTGAAGCTCATTCTCAGTTTTGGGAATGACCAAAATCAAGTCTTTTATGAAGATACTTGTTATGAAGAGTGATACGACTCTCCTTGCCAAATTGTACTACATAGAAGATGCCTTTATTCTATCTGTAGGAAGAAATGTAGCTTCCCACACTAAAGTGCAATCAATGAGTCCATTTGAAGATTTTGAAGACATTCCAGCTGTCTCAGTCATCATGCAAATCTAAAAAATGGTGATATTTTTGCTTGAGGGGGACATGAAGACTAATGCTAGCAAAGTCAATAAATAAGAAGACCAAGAAAAAGAAGACCATGAGGACAAAAAGAGCATCAAAGAAAGCAAAGTGGACAACATCAAAGAAGGGGACAAAGGAAAGAATGAAGAAAACCACAAGGGCATGTCGGTCCTTGTCTCCACTTTTCACTAGATTTTTTTATTGTATGTACTTGCCATTAATGCTCCTGTCATACGCCTTGTTAAACTCCTCATGTAGCTATGTATAAGATCCTCTACACACTTAGTGAGGCCTTGTAACAATCCCTGGATGCTTGCCATGTTTGGGTGTACCCACACTTAGTAGAATGTTTTGTTTTTCTTGCAACAGCCTCTCGATACTTCACCTGTTTGTGGTATGCCCACACTTAGCAAGGTTTTACTCATGATAGCCTCTGAACACTTAGTGCTTTCTTTATGGTTGTGATTGAGGAGGGGCGTTGAGAGTTATGCAATCATACCCATGTGATAATCTCTTTGTACGGAGCCATAGGGCAAGAATCGTACAGTTTACTAGAGAGGATGCCTGAAATACAAGATGCTTGAATCCCACAAGTGCAGTGGAGAAAAAGGGAAGCATCATGAGCCTATAAAGTGTTGTACCTTCTTATTACTCAATGATGGAATACCATTGTACTTTGTCTTTTTAGTCACAGTCAGTGTCATACTCAAGATTGTGTTTATGAGTCCAAGCTTCCATCTTGGAACCCGATTCACTTGAGTAATAGTCGGTCTCTCTAATCTATGTCATCATGAACATTGTCTTTGTGTTCCATCAACCATAGCCATGCTCTAGATCCATGCATTTTGACATTGTCCACCACTGGAGGAGTGGAAGTGCCACCTTCCTCTTGAGCATCAGGCAATGCTCTAGACCTTGCTCTACTAAACTTGACTAAGCTTGATCCAAAGTTGGCTTTAACAGAAAAGTATCGATGTAAAGTTGGAACAATTGAGAGTGGTCTGCCAATTCACTCTCTTCCATCCATTTAGTATCCATTGGTAAGTAATTCTGAAACTTCACCAAGTATCTTTCAGAAAATTTACCTCTGATCTTTCTCTCTTTATGTGCCAAAATCTACTCGATACCAATATCTCATCGAGCTCCTCACCCTCTAGCTGAATTTTAGTAGACATATGCTTTGGCACATTACCATATAAAGGCCTTAGCAAGCTCACATGAAAGGTATTATGTATCTGCTAGTACGGAGGCATTTTCAGCCTATAAGGAATATCGCTTATCTTCTCCAACACCTGGAAGGGCCCATAATATTAGCCTCTCTACTTTTCGTTTGTTTTAGCCTTGCCTCTTCAAAATGCAAAAATACATAATCATCCTTTGTAATTTGCAAAGCACATTTGAGGTGACATGAGCTACCCTCTTTTACTTCTCATGAGACCTCTAAAGTGCATACTTAACCTTCTTATAGGCTGTATCCATCTTCTCGACATAATGATTGTTCTCAAATATCTTATCCATTGTGTTTAAGATAGAGGGCACTTTCTTGCCACCCTCCACAATCTCAAATGGAGCCTTGCTAGTGTACTGCTTGGGATCAAAATTGTTGCATGACCTTTAGGCCTTTCAGGTAGTAGCTGCCTCTCAAAAGTGATTGAGAAAAGCAATCAATGTACATTTTCAAAAATGACATGTGACCTTTATCCATCTTAGTGACATTCTCATCATCTGCATTATCATCTTTATCCTTAATAAAAGCCAAGTACTCAAAAAGATGATTTTTCATTACTTTTGAAATAGCAAAGGTAGATACAAATGGTACTAATTTTCCTTTCACCTTTACATCAAGGGTGTGGGTCTTGCCTTTAATGTTGTAGGGTATGTGAGAGTGCAGCGATACGGAAGCGTAGGACAAAGATGAGAGAGAGTGAACACAGAGAGAAGAGAGAGAGAAAAAATGAGACAATGTAAGCGCAGAAAATCTGTAGTGTAGTATGCTGTATAAGAGTGCAGAAATATGCACGGAGGTAGAGGAAATATCTGCGTGTGTCTCCAACTTGATGACCTCGATCTTCGTCAGCCCGCACAGTTTGTCTCAGCCATCAGATCTCAAGACCAGAATCTAAAGTGAATGAATAGAAGTGTGCACCAAGGGCTAGCTATTTATAGCCAAGAAAAGAGTAATCACCAATAGCAGGTCGACCGCATTAAATGCAGCCGATTGCACCTCAATAAGTGCAAAATCTGTGCGACTGCCCATAAAAAATGGCTCCTGTATCTGTTGTGCCATGTGGCACCTGTACACTGCCTGCCCAGACAATAAACTGTCCGACTGCTGATGTGTTCTCTGCCATACGACTGTCCAGGAAATGATTGTCTAACACCCCCTCTCAAATCCTGGACTGGTCAAAAGACTAAGGGATTGGGAATGCTGCCAAATAAGAGCTTAGGGAAGTGCCTTTGTAAACAAGTTTGCAAGATTATCCTTCGTCTTGCAGTACTCCACATCAATGGTCCCATCCAAAAGCTTCTCCCGAAGGAAGTAATACTGGATCTTAATGTGCTTCGTCTGGGCATGGAATACAGGATGCCACACCAAGGCAATGCAACTCTCATTGTTGCACCGCAGAAGAGTAGGACGAGGTTGGGGGCAGCCAAGCTCCTCCAACAATCTCCGAAGCCACACAACCTCACATGTGGTGGAAGACGCAGCCCGATACTCCGCCTCAGTAGAAGAAAGGGCTATTGTGGGCTGCTTCTTGCTACTCCACAAGATAACACCTGTACCCAAGGTAAAACAATAGCCTGTAGTAGACCGTTGGTGTTCCACATCGCGAGCCCAATCCGAATCACTCCAACCTGCAAGAACCAAATCTTTAGCATCGGTACTTGATGGATAAGAAATCCCTAGGTCAGAGGTCTCCCTTAAATACCGAAGAACCCTCAAGGTAGCTTGCCAATGCACCTGTTTGGGTTCACTCATGAAACCCACCAAAAGATCCACAGCAAGACAAAGATCAACACGAGTGTTGAGAAGCCAAATCAAGGATCCAATCAATTGACGGTAGTGGGAAGCATTTGCCAAGGGAGAGTTTGAGTGTGAAGTGGGCTTTCAGTTCGGATCCATAGTAGTAATGGTCGGAAAAGTCTTCATCTCAAAAGACACCAAGAGCTCTTGAATGTATATTTGCTGAGAGATGAAAATCCCCCTCTGAGACTGATAAATCTTGTGACCCAAGAAGAAATGAGGAAGCCCCAAATTTGTCATCTCGAACGTTTGATGTAAAGCTGTCTTGGTCTCTTGGACCTTTTGTGAATGATCCCCTGTTAGAATCAAATCATCAACATACAACACAAACAACACACGACCAACCTTGGAAGTGTGCACATAAAGCTGCGGATCGGCCTTGGAGCGCCCATATTCCAACTGCGACTGAAGAAATGAGTTTATCTTCTTGTTCCATGCATGCGGAGCTTGCTTGAGGCCATATAAGGCCTTCTGCAACTTGTAAACTTTCCCATCTGAGGATCCAAAGCCAGGAGGCTGCTCAACATAGATCTCCTCCTGCAAGTCACCGTTGAGAAAGGCCGACTTCACAATGCACATCCAACTAATAGACAGGCCATCTCCTATGGCCAGCCAAAGTAAGAACAACTCGAATGGTTGCCATACGAGTAGTGGGGGCAAAAGTATCATGGAAGTCAATGTCTCGACGCTGAGCAAAACCTTTAGCAACAAGGTGAGCCTTGTGCTTGTCTAAAGAACCATTGCTAAGGTACTTGGTCTTGAAGACCCACTGGACGCCAATCACCTTCTTGTGAGAGAGACGAGGCACAAGAGACCAAATGCCATTTCTCTCAATAGTCTCTAACTCAGCTTCCATAGCCTTCCGCCAATGGTCAGACTGCAAAGCCTCCTTCATTGAAGTGGGCTCACGATCTTGTATAACACAGGTCATCAAACAATAGTTAGAGCAAACAAGCTCCGTAGAATGTGCCTGATTCCTTCGTGACCTCTGCGGTCCATCTTGCGGTTCCCACTCCTCAGGGATCCCCTCGATCCTCGAATCTCGGAATGTGTCACGGGCCCAACGACGAGGAGGACGAACCTCTCCCCGTCGCTTTCCATTTGCTGAAGACTTGGGTACATCCACTGGCGGAAGCTCCTCGGGGGTGGCCAGTGGAAGGAAAGACTCTGAATCAAAAGAAGAATCTCCATCAAGAGGCTTTGGCTCCAAAGTAACTGTCTTAGGAGCCCAACTCTCCCTTGGATCTCCAAGAATGGGGTGCTTCTCACCTCCCTTTGTGGCCGGAACTTCCACGAACCGCACGTCTTGGCTCGTGTAGACATCCTGCTTGACGAGATTAAACAAACGATAACCGTGGGACTGGGAGCTGTAACCAACAAAAACCTGTTGTCGGGAAGCTGCCTCGAACTTGTCACGATGTGTCTTCGGGATGTGCACATAGGCGTCACACCCAAAGATCCTGAAATAAGAGACATCACGCTTTGTTCCAAAGTAAGCCTCAAAAGGTGTCATTTTGTCAACGGCTGAAGTAGGAGATCGATTGAGGATGTGAACTGCGGTAGCCACTGCCTCGGTCCACAGAAACTGAGGTGTCTGTCGGTGCTCCATCATGGTGCACGCCATCTCGATCACACTTCGGTTCTTCTGCTCCAAAATGCCATTCTCTTGAGGAGTGTTGGTTTTAGCAAACTCCTGGTGAGTGCTCCTATCTGCATAAAAACGAGCAAACTCATTAGACATAAATTCACCTTCCTTGTTTGAACGCAAGGTCTTCAGTCGTCGGCCAGATTGGTTCTCCTCAAAGAGAAGCCAATCCTTGAAGTGAGAGAAAGCCTCCGAGTTCAAAGTCAAGAAATAGGCCCATGTCAGCCTGTTATAGTCATCTACGATCAACATGAAGTACAAGCTCCCCTTCAGGGACTCGGTCCTCATCGGGCCACAAAGATCCATAGATACAAGCTCCATAGGTGAAGTAGACCTTCTCGAAGCTTTGTTGGGAATCGCATCCCGATACAATTTTCCACGAATGCAGGAGACACATGGCTGATGACTCACCACTATGTCCGGCAAACCTCGGACAAACGATCCTCGCAACGCCTTCCGAAGGTACTCATAGCTGAGGTGGCCAAACCGAGCATGCCATAGCTCGGACTATATCTAAGAGGTAAGAATAAGAGAGGTAAGAGCTCTAGAAGACTTCAATTTGTAGATGCCATTATCCTTATACCCTACAGAGAGAACCTTCCTCGATCAACGATCAAGGACTCGAACAGTATCACTGTCAAACTCCACCAAGAGGCTAACATAATAAATCTTATGGATCGAAAGTAAATGATACCCCAAGCTTAGCACATGCAACACCTCAGAAGTGTGGGTACCACCACATCCATCTGGAATAAGTTGCATCTCACCCCGTGAAGCAATAGACACAGAAGAGCTGTCTCCAATGAGAATCTACCCACGCGAAGGTCGCAAATGGGCAATACCAACGGGAGGAGTCATGTGTCGGGAGGCACCATTGTTGACAATCCACTCACGAGCCTGGGGAGCTGCCATTGTAGCATCAGAAGTCTTCGGTGTAGAGTCCTCAATGACTGCTAAGTGTAGAAAAACAGCTGATGAGGGTGCAGCCACTGCTCTAGAATCCTTCATGTCCTTCTTCTTGGTGTCCATCTTGTCTTTGTCGGGGCAATCCTTCTTCCAATGACCGGTCTTACCACAAATATGGCAAGTTGATTCCTTCTCCTTGTCCTTCTTGGATTTGTTGTCCTCCTTCTTCTTCTTTTGGTCCTTCCCCTTCTTCTAAGAGGCTTGACCAACCAATGCCTCCGATTTGGAAGCATTCTGTCTCTTCAATTGTTCCTCTTGGTCTAAGACCATAGGAACCAACTCTTCCCACTGAAGAGTAGATTCCCACCCCGATGCAATAGGAGCGGAATAAAAAGTACCGAATTGTGGCGGCAACTAGGACAATAAGGTGATCGCCATGTCTTCGGAGGGAATAGGCTTTCTCGCATTTTGAATCTGTATCTGAAGCTGCCGAAGCTTGTTGATGTGTTCCTGAAGTGAAGAAGACTTATTCACGGACAAGGTCCACATCTGTATCTCCAAAGAAACCCTCTTCATCAGGGTCATCCGTTTGTACATCTGGTCAAGCTTCAACCATATCTCTCGAGCCACCGTTAAGTGCTCGATGTGAGCTATCACGGCTGTAGTGCAAGACAGAAACATAAAAGATCGAATCCTGGCATTCAGTTTGTCCCAATGAGATTGAGCCTTGGTCAACTCCGCACGAGTATTGGAAGAGAGTTTGGACTCATCTCTCACCGAGGGCCTGTTAATCTCCTCCATCACCAGTTCTGCCAAATCATAAGACTCCAAAATGGCCAGCCAACAGATCTCAAGACCAGAATTTGAAGTGAATGAATAGAAGTTTGCACCAGGGGCTGGCTATTTATTCGTTTTCTCATCAGTGTCTCGGATGTTGAGAAACCCATTCATTAATCGCATTTCTTTTCATTTTATTTACGTTTTCAGCTCTGCAGTCACTGTTAGAAACCCTAATCTGCAGAACAGTCCCAGACTACCACATCAGCAATTGCCACAGGTATATTTCATTATTTTATTCAGAATTTCAGAGCCAAAGCAAAGGGATTTTGTAGAGCGAGGTCAATTTTTGCTTAACAAGTGCTTCAGTGCACAAATTGCAGAAATTTGCAGGCATTTGGGTCAGCAGATTCGGGGCTTTTGTATCTTTGGCAAACATTGACAAATATTGTGGTTTCAGTCTGAAATTGACTGAAATTACGCACATTGGATGGCCAAATTTTGGGGCTTTTGTGTTTTTAGTGTTGCTGAGCACTCTTATTGCATTGGGCAGCGTGTTGCTTGCTGAAATCTGAAAATTTTCAGCACATTAAGGCAGTAGTGGTCAAGCGTGACACGTTTTAGTTGATTACAGCTTGGCATTTGGTGTAATTTTTGGAAATCTGAAGATTTCCAAGTCAGACAGCTTTTGTTATTGCTCTTGTGCATTTGATTGAGTGACTCAAGGACAAAGTGATGTCTTCACTTATGTATCAAAAGGGGATAGATTAGATGGCAACAACTATTCTTTGTGGTCCTTCATGATGAAAAATGTGCTTGTTGCAAAAAATCTTTGGGATTATGTTAGTGGGAAAGAAGTACATCTTGGTGATTTGGCTCATGCAACTCCTCCACAAGGAGGTTGTTGCCAAAGGCAAGAGGGTGCAGTTGCAGCCTCTCAACAAGGAGTAGGACATGGACAAGTTGCCGCTCAGCCACCACCCCAAAGAGCAGTTGTACAGAAGGCTTGGGACACTAGGGATGCCCAATCATTGTCACTTATTGCATTGGCAGTTTAGCGTTCAATAATCCCGCATATTCATATTGTTGCTACTTCATGAGTAGCATGGCTTACACTTGAGCATATGTTTGTTGGAAAAAATAATACTCGCATTTCTTTTTTGAAGAAGCTTGAAAATGTGAAGATGGAAGAAGGTGATGCTATGCAAGATCACCTTAATAAAATTTAGGACTTGCACGAGCAATTGATGAATATAGATGAGTATTATTTTGATGCTTAGATGATTTCTATGACTTTAAACTCTTTGCCACCTTCTTATTTGGCTTTTCATACAGCATTGAATCTTACAATGCGGGTTTCTATGTAGCCACTTATTTTTCTTCAGTTGATTAACTTATTGTTGCAAGAAGAACAAACAAGGAAGAACAGTGGAGTGGATGTTGTAACAAGTTTTTATGGCAAAATAGAAGGGGAAGGGCAATCAATCCAAGAATTCTTAACAGAGTTCTGGAAGTTTTGGAACTTCATAGAACAATAAGAAGCAGGGGGGCACATAAGCCAAGAAGGGCAAGTGCCATTATTGTAAAAAGCCAAGTCATTATATCACAGAATGCAAGAAACACATTGCCAAGGAGAAAAAGGAGTCTGGGATGTCAGTTTCAAATGCACGTTCTTCTACTACTACTACTATAGAGTTTGCATCGATCGTCATTGACCGTGACTACTATTTTATGCTTGCAGTTATGATTCTTCTTGGGCTGATAGAGCATTTAGCTCTACAGAGGATACTAGCACTAGGTTTTTTGACAGTGGTGGTTCTACGCACATTATATCCCACAGGGATTTGTTTACTTTTGTTGTTTGAGCTCTTGTTAGTAAATCAATGCAATGTGCCAATAATGTATTTTATCCTGCTAGAGGTGTTGGAGAGATTCTTTTGAAAGCATAGGGAGTCATGTCTTGTAATGTAGAAGTCGGGGAATGGTTGCGGATATGAATCGTAGTAGCCACTACCTCACCCCAAAGAGAACGACGAAGACCCCGATGCTTCAACATTGAGTGGGCCATCTCTAGCATGGTTCAATTCGCATGCTCCACCACACCATTCTACGAAGGTGTGTTCAGATGGGTATACTCCACCCAAATGCTGCGATCCTTGTAAAATTGAGAAAAGAGGTTAGAAGTAAACTCTCCACTATGATTGGCTCGTATGCCACGAACTTTGAAAGTGGTCTATGTCTCCACAAACACTTTCCACTCGCAAAAACATAAGTACGCCTCACTCTACTCCAAAAAATAAGGCCACATATAATGATTGAAGGTGTCAATAATTAGTATTAAATACTTGGCCTTCCCAAGGGAGGCCGTGCCCATAGGTCTGCAAAGGTCGGTGTGAACCAAGTCAAGTAGGGTAGAAGCCCGCCTAGTGGCAACCTTGGGATGAGGCTGTCTATATTACTTGTCTCTCAAATAGCTAGGGCACAAAGTGTGAATAGGAGGGAAGTCAGGAAGTCCCTCCACCATCTTCTTTTGAGAAGCATGTTGTATAGCGTCAAAATTGAGATGACCATAGTGAGCATGCCAAAGCAGCCCAAGCTCGCCCAAAGATCTTGTGACTAAGCTGTGAGCATGTAAAGCCCCCCCTCTTGGGATTTAGTCCAAAGAACGGCACGTGTAGAAGCATCCACTGTCCTCACATCTTGTGTAAATACCACGTGAGTACCAAGCCGTGTAAGACCATGAATAGACAATAGATTAAAACCTAGATCCTGTACATAGAGAACTTTGGCTAAAGAAGATTACTTGTTTGGCAATAAAGGAATAGTTCCCACTCCTTAAATGCAAATGGTAGAGTTGTCACCAATGGTGACTGTGCCCCCTTTGACACTCAGATACTGAAGCCAATCCTATCTGTAGGTCATGTGAGAAGAGGCCCCATTGTCAACCAGCCAAGGCTTCTCCTGAGCGGAGGAAGCAAGAGCTGTATCCTCCTTCGCAAATACATATCCAAAGATAGACTTTGTCATCGTCAGGGCAGCCATCGAATCCTTCAAATCCTTCTCCTTTGGCTTCGAATGGCGGTACTTTTGCCGACACTTTTCTTTGAGATGAGTGCCCTTCCCAGTGTGGGCAGTTGGGCTTCTTCTACTTCTTCTCATCCTTCTTGTCCTTGGCCTGTGCCTTCTTCTTCTTCCCTCCACATGTACCTGTAGTAAATGCCTTGGTGGAGCTAGAACCACTAGCCCAACCTCTCTAAGTCACTCGTCATGCTCTAAGACAAGCGGTGAAAGCTCCTCCCATAAGAGAATCTCGCGGATCCTTGATGCGATAAGGTTGGTGTAGAAGACATCGAATCGAGGAGATGGCAGCTGAGTCAAAAGGATCAAAGCCATGTCTTCAGAGGATATCATCCGGCCAAGAGAGGCAAGCTCACCTCTCATGTCCTCCATCTTCATGATGTGCTCCATAGAAGAGGAATCATCAAGATTGAGCATCCGCAACTTCTTCTCAAGGGAAATCTTGTAGGCAAACGTCTTGTACTAATACAAAGACGCAATCTTCTTCCTCGCTTCTGCCGTGGTCTTCAACTTGTGAACATGCACAATGATAGAATCTTGTAAACTCTTAAAGAGAAAGGATCGGGCTCGAGAGTTGAGCCGACCCCACAAGGCTGCACGGTCCATAGAAGTCCCAGCTATTGGATCCTTCGTAGGATGGGGGATGGAATCTGAAACAAGCCCAAAGATCAAAGGTGTCAAGTATGCACTCCAGCTTACATGACCACAATGAATAGTTCGAACCATCGAGTTTGTCTTCTTTGGGTAATAAAGGTAAGACAGGCACCTGCATCGAGGGTATCAGGGATGACATCTTCATTGAGGACGGAGCCTTCTATTAAAGATGAATAGAAGGGGGATGGGTGCGAATGGGGGACTCCTCGCCGACTATAATTGCGATAATTGCATCTTCGCTCAAAAGAGTGTTTGGAAAGAAGCTCCTCCTCTGAGTAATCAAAGCTCAAGAATTGGTAAGACAGCTTCGAGCCTGCAATCACCCAAAAATGTGTTTTTATAAAAGAAACAACTGTTGCTTGCCACCAGGAAGTTGTCGCCTGCACTGAAAGCTGTCACCTACAGCAGAGAAAGTTGTTGTTTGCTGCAGCAAGATGCTGTCGCTTGCACTAGAAAGAGGTCACTTGCAAAACACAGAAATAGATGCCACCTGATGCTTGAATGCTGTGGCCTGAGTTTTGGAGGCTGTCGCCTGGCTGTTAGGAAGGTTGGACCACTTGTATGGGCTGTAAACACAGTAAACGTAGGCTGAAGACCACCTGTACGGGCTGTAAACGCAATAAACATAGGCTGAAAATTTGTGCTTTGAAGATTTGGGCTGCTCCTCTGCGATGAAAACCTGCTCTTCTGCAAGAAATCTCTAGGTTGTTTCCTCACTTAGGCGATGAAACCATGTGAGAGTGTGCAACGGAAGAGAAACATGAAAATAGAGAGAAGCAGAGAGAGAGAAAGAGAGGAAACAGAAGATGAAGGAAGAATACTACACTGACTAAAGAAGAATGTCAATACAATGATGATGGACTAATAAGTTCGTGCACGTAGCCCAAAGTATTAGTCAGGGCACCAGATCAAGTTGATGGCGATGGCAGTACCAAGCATGGAGAGTTAAGAGTGTTGAAGTGTGCACTTGAAAGGGAATACTAAAGACTGAAGAGTGTGTGTGCACCAAGGGGGGGGGGGGGGGGGGGGGGGCTAGCTATAAATAGCCATAAATGCCCAAATTTGGTGGACTTATACCAATAGGTATCAAAAAATTTGGCTGACCAGCATTTAATGCCGATCACTGAAGAAAAATGCTAGAGAAAAAAGGGGTGACCATGAAAAATTTCCAAATGACAATGACGATGTCCAACAGGTGTAGGCAGACTGTGAAAAGCAGTAAATGGCCCAAGAATGCACACAATGATAAATAAAGAAAATGTACCTAAATTGCTAGAGCTCTTATGTCTCCGTCAGACTCTGATAGGAGTTCATAACCAGGAGATGATAGATTGACAAAACTAACATAGGCAGGCTAACAATTTCCTACAAGTGTTGCCGCTTGATCAACGAGGATAGTGCAATCATCTTTGGGCTTTTGCTCCATTGTATGAGCTCAATTTATTCAGCATGATTTAGTGTTTATCATTCATCTTCCTCTTATTCTGAGTTTCTTAATTTTCTTCTCTGAGTGTTTGCTGTATACTCTATGTTTCTCCCTGTAAATCCTACTGTCTCTCTTATATGTTATGAGAGCATACCTTCCTATCACTTTTCTTGACATTGGAAATTCTAATCTTTCCCACATAGCAAAGCATTAGTTGTACTAGCTATTTCTATGAGTTGTGACATGCTAGACACGATGGATTTTATGCAGAAATCCTTGATTTCTTTTGATAGCCCATAAAAATATTGTTCTATCACTTTTCTATCAAGAATCGCGTGGTGGGGGGACTTGCTTGAGTTGCTGCGCCAAACACACATTGTATACACAAGAGGAAGCTCACTCAAGAACACAAGAAGAGAGATGGAGGTCTAAACGTTTTCTTGTTGGTTTCTTCTTCTTCTTTCACACACAATACAATGTACACAAAGTATAGGTAAGATCCAACATAAAGAAAAGTGGCCTACTAAGTCAAATAGTATAACTGACTATACTAATCGACTGGTGCTATACCTATGCCAACTGTAGGTAGGTGTAACAACTAAATATAATAAGTGATAAGTTAGTGGCCGTGTGAGGATCATAATGACCATTAACGTGCTAAGAGTAGATGTGCGGACCCATCTAGCTAGGTGGTCCATCATCAATGTCTGCACGTGTTGAGCTTGCTATCTCAACATTTTCTTGAAATTGGAAACTTGAACCTTTCCTTTATGCTAATCGACTGGTGCTATACCTATGCCAACTGTAGGTAGGTGTAACAACTAAATATAATAAGTGATAAGTTAGTGGTCGTGTGAGAATCATAATGACCATTGACGTGCTGAGAGTAGATGTGTGGACCCATCTAGCTAGGTGGTCCATCATCAATGTCTGCACGTGTTGAGCTTGCCATCTCAAAATTTTCTTGAAATTGGAAACTTGAACCTTTCCTTTATGCATGCCGTGCTGTTCAAAGTTCATTGGATTGGCACTACCAAAATGGCCTCACATTTGCATGTCTTGCCCCATTGACACTAATTGCTTTTGCTCATTCGCAATAGTGGGAGTATCTTGAGGTGGCTTAGGTATTTCCGTAAAGTACATCTTGCTGTCCCGAAGCTCTAGAAGATGACTTCTTGCCCTTGCTGTTGGTCTTGGAAGAAATCAAAAAACAAGTGAACTAAGGATTCTGTGCCAATTAAACAAAGATATTAGTTGCTGTTCCTTATTTGATTCTTGAACTAATCATCAAAATTTTCAGTCTCTTGTTGGTCATTAGCATCTTTTTTGCATGGATGGCATTGCATTTTGGTCTACACCAACGTTTTGTTCTTGCTGGCCATGTTGTGTGCCTTATCCAAGATTAGGCATTACATTTCCTTCTTCCCCTTGTGAATGTTCAAATTGAGAGGCATCATCATTGCTTGATCCTATCTCCTTGTACCAAGACATCCTTGCTGTAATTGCTCAACTAAATACAATTTCAGCATTAGAGCAAAGCTTTTGATTTTCAATCAGGTGCCTCGGGCCCACCAACTCAAAGACTGTGATGGTATCCATGCAATGGAACCATTAAACCAATCTTCCTTTGGGGAAAGGGTGGTGATGACCTGTCTTAACTCTAATTACAACAAGAAAATAAATTCACATAAATTGAAATGCAAATGTTACCGCTTAATCTTGGACATTCGACACCCAATTGGCCCCAAAACTTGGTGCCCCTTGGGGTATTTTTTCAACTTGAATTGCAAATGGATGGAGTACACAGATTCTTCAGCCTCGTGTGCAAATCCAAATACCTCTTACCATCACAAGTGACCAGCAAGCCTTCAAATCAATTTGCTCTTGGGTTCACATGGGGAATTGGCCTTCACCATGCTCCTTCAGTTGCAAATTCAGCCCCAAATTCAATGTTCCTTGGCTGGCCTCTTTGATCTCTTGAAATTCTCCAATTTCAGTTGCTGAAATTCATGTCCTAGACCTGTAAATGCGGGCACGCTTCCTGAGGTGGTTGTGAAACCCTAAGGCTTCTGTGCGCGCGCATGCGCACTGCACACATTTGCCTTCTACATTTTCTGTTAACCGGTTGCTAATCATTGGATTTCGAAGGCCAAGGAATTCTGGTTTAAACATGAGATGCAGATTCATCAGAGGACCAGAGTAGGTGCTAAACGTACTATTAGATTAGAGGGTACTTCCACTGCCTGTTCAAAGAGGGATTTAGATTACTATCTAGGGTAATGGACTTTCTAGACCAGCGAAGCCTTGGACACTACCTTTTGGAGTCACGCCACCATAGAACACCTCCTGCAGTCCCCAAGAGAGGCACCTTGAGGATGTAGGGCAGGCACTCTTACAAACTTTTTCAGAGTTGCAGCCACATGTGACGGTTCAAAGCACACCTCAGATAGGCCTCTAGCATGGGGAGTCACCTTAGACAAGGCCATGGAGGAATGCAATTGTGGTTCTCAATCTGCCAGCCCTTGTCCCCACCTGAGGTAGTCAAGTGCTAGCCCAAGATGCCCTCAATCGGCCTTAAAATCCAAGCATTATCTTGGCAATATGGTGTGTCGTGCATCTCATACATCTTTTGAGCTTTCATTTGACAAACATGCGTTCCATGCCTCTTGGATATGATTTTAACGCAACTGTGTTTTGGTCTTTGGAAATCACTCTCTTCTAAGTCATTAGAGATTGAAGAGGCTTCTCTTTCAACATTCTCATCTCACTTATATTGATGGACCCATGTGCCTTCAAAGCAACTTGGATCTCAAACTTGGGTCACAAGTATAGTCTCTTGGGTTTGAAGACACAATGATCCTTATATGGCACACAAGAGGAAAGTATGACTGAGGGTGTGCAGTACTGCACGGAAATTGCTTATTGCGGTGATATATGTTGAACTAATTCATCATTATCTCTATACTAAGCTTACAAGCTAGCAATTCCAACTTCATCTTGTATATGGTGAGCCTTAGAATTTGACTCTGCTGTGGAGGCAGAATGAGCTGCAAAAAATGGCTATGTACACTCCTTGTTTCTTTCTTGCATGCAGAGTAGTGTCACCTCTAGCACGTATCTACTAAGCATGGTATGAGACTGGCTTTTGCGGCTTTTATTCACAGAAAAATATCCACTTATTAGTGCAAAGATGACCTCCAAAACATGCAGTGTGTGCGCTTCCAAAGTCAGGATTACTTTTTGTATCTTATGTGGTCAGTACTAGGACAAAAAAAAGGAATACACCTAAAAAATGTGTGGGCCCTATCTTACTGGATTTTTCTTGATAATGCAGGAGAGACCAAAATGGATGAGAATTGGATCTCTAGACGAGTTGAAAACCAAGCTGGGGCATGTGGTGGTGATGATTTTGCTGGTGAAAATGTTTGAGAGAAGCAAAGCTGTTATGATAGCAACTGGTACAGACCTATTGAGTTACTCTGTTTCCATCTTTTTAACCTCTGCTGCACTGCTTGTACTGCATAAGCTTCATCATTGACTGGTGATGTATAGAAATCTGCTTATACGTGCTTGTAATTCAGAAAATATAGTAACCCAGGATCTCATACTTGTAGTAACCTCGTCTTGTAAATAATGTTGTCCAAGGTTTCCTCTCTTTAGCCAAAACTACTGAGATGGATGGCTTGGAAGAGGAGAAATATTCAATATTTAGTCTCCAATCTCAATCAGTAGTCTCCTGTAAAGCTGGAGTTTCTAGTACTTCAATATGCAAAGAGGTTCCTTAATGTGAAGGTCCTCATATCTAGTTATAGATGTATTGCTCGTAATCTTCATCAGTGTTGGCATAGATTGATGAAAGTTAATGATTGTACTAAATCCAAACTCTCTATACAGCCCAAAATATTATACATGCAATAATTCGAGTACTCCCAAGTTCTCTATGAAGCCCATTTACATCCAATGATGAGAGTAAAAATAGCCAAAAGTTTTGTCATATCTAGAACAAACAACATTTGAAGTTTTTGTAGGATGAACTTTTGAGGGTTAGCCATCGTCCTTTCAATATGTCAAGTGGATCATACATACTGTTCTTAATATTACTTACTAAGACATACAAGCAAGGTTTAGAACTCTTTTTTTTTTGGCCCCCAATAAAAGAAAGTTCCATTAATAGCACCTTGGAAAAATCCCCTTGAGATAGAAAATACAGAGTATTACAAAGTAACTCTAAAGAGCGTGTCTAAGTACATTACAAGTACAATGGTTGTGTGAAGCAAGTTTTGGAACTTGGATAAGGTAGATGAAATTGTGGAACCAAAATCTAAAGACATTGTAGTAAATTATGATGCCTTCAAAATGAAGCAAACTTCTTTAGATATGTACCTTGAAACAAAGTTGTCATTTTGATTTGTATTGCCTTCTTCCTACTATTATCATGGACCATTATCTTTGCATATCTCAAATTATTAAAGTACCTTGCAAGGCTTTACATGGTATCAAGATTACCTCCAATGTATTAAACTCATTTAAAATTAATTACAATGCACTTATAGTCTTATTAAACTCATGTTGGCCTTTAGGGCAAGGCCTTGTGTAATTTACACCTAGTCCTCATAAAGCATAAATCTATTCTTTATTAGAAGATATGTTTCACCATTCATTAAAAATGTAAATGGTCCACCTTATGCAATCTTTATGCCCTTCACATCAACTAAGGTCAATTTCCTATATGAAGAAGAGACTCTCTTTCCATATTCTAACTTGTAGTAAAAGCTTTGTTATCAATCCATCCTCACGGGATCCACAGTTTTCATTGGGCATATTTGGACTCAATTTTAGGCCATGTAGGAAATGCCAACTCATCTTATAGATGTCTCAATGTTTTTATTTTAAAAAAGTATTGATCTAGTATGTGGTGTGTTGAATAGAAGGCCTTTGTAGATGGTATAGAGGTACTTAATTTTCCTAATGTTAAGCAGTATTTTTGCATTAAATGAAAAAGTTGACATTAATATAATTTCAAAATCTTGTTTAAAGCATTCGATGTAGATTAATGATGTTCTTATGCACATTTTCTCCTTTTATCTCTTTTCGAACTCATCCTAACTTTGTCACACACGCACATGCACATGCACACACAGCATATATGTTCAACTTTTTGACATTCTCATCAGTCGATTTCAACTCCAAAAATACTCCTCTCGTTTACAAGGCTTATTAATTTAGAATGACCTGACTTTTTATGCTTTTTTAGCTACGAAAGGTTCTTCAATCTCACCTAGGCAAATATCGACTTTTTGGACCTTATTAACCTATTTATTGATATACACATAAACATGCAAACATCTCATATGTATGAATGAAACTATACATGGTAGCATCTATATACTGATTTTGTTTTTGAATTTATGTAGAGGTACTATTTTAAGCTTCTTGATGCATGCGTATGTGTACACTGTACACACACACCCCCACCCACCCCTATTAAAATCAAACACATTGATATAATACAAATATTGTAGTGCAATGCCCAAATGTGGCATATTATGTCAAATACAACAAGAGAGGTTGAAGCTTTAAGAGTATTAGATACACATCAATGGGAGGAGAATAAAGCTAATAGTTTGCTATAACAAGATGGCTCTAAGTGGTACATAATCTCATTGGAGTACCTCAAGTTTGCTAACTTTTTGTCCAAAAAGATGGTTTTACGTCTTGATGTACTCTCCAAAGCAAGCATTTACTTTTTATTAACTTGAATCGATTAAACTCTTTTGGGGAGTAAAATATTCCACTTAATTTTCTTATGGTTTTGTATAATGTTCATTTATACAATTAAGCTAGGTTTGAGGGAACGCACATGCTCTCAACATTTGAGAGGATATGGTTGGTTATTTTTTGATGCCCCTCACATGTTGCTTCAGACACATTGCAGTTTATGATATCTTGACCCAGATTCACATATGATATCTTCTACTTTAGTTCATGTTCTACTTTGTATGGGAGTTCTCTATGTGTGTGTGTGTGTGTTGAATCTCTATTTGCTTGGATGTTACTTGTGTATAGCTAGTAGCATCTCATGTGGATGCTCAAGGTTGAAGCTAGGAGGGATTAGGGCTATGAAATGTTAAGAGTCATCGATGAGAGGAAAATCAAATTAACTACTTAGTATAATAAGATGGTTGTAAAGCACAATTTCATCAGAGTCCTTGAGGCTACTAAAGCTTTTTTCAAAGAGGGTATTGCATTTTGATTCTATGGCTCATATTTAAAATCACACCATATGCCCTCATGGTTGTTTGCAACCTGTTCAATATTGCCAAGTGAGCATTGCGAGAACAATTGGGTGGTGGAGGCACAAAGAAACCAACCTTGAGAATACCAAAGCTTCACTCCAATTATTTACAATAAAAGAAGTTAGATGCCCTATGCACATAATACCAACTTGTAGCTTTGAAGCCCTACACATGGAGCACCAAAGTGCAGTACCAATTATCCCTACGCACGAAATATGAAAAAATCTTTGTATTAAAACGTGTCAATACAAAAACAAAATACAACATTTAAAAATAATATGATATTATATTTCATAATATTTAGTAACAAAATACAACATCAAAATAAGACATCAAATTTCAAAGCCAAATGAAATATTAAAGTTTGAATATTCAAATCTAAAAAGTACAAAATAAAAAGAAAGTATTCAAATATAAAAACCAAATAAAAATTCAATCTTAATATGTATATATTAAGGTGTGAAAAATGAAGTACATGAGAGATAACAAATAGTAATTAATTTAAAATACAATAACATCTTTAAAGTTGTCAAATAAAACCCATTAATAATATTAGCCAATATATTAATTAATGGAACCTACCCAACGTTTAGTCTAGACTATACATGATATAGGATATGGAGGATAGTGATATTTGAGGTGAATTATATAATCTAGAAAAATATGTATTATGCTAATAAAACATCAATCCCATGGATTCATACTTAAATGACATTGAATATATTTCTCACTTGTATGCCAAAGGTAAATCTGTCAAAAATGAAGCAGCCTATTGTAACGATTGAGTCCAGTATGTTTGAAACTGGACAATTGTGTAAGCAAGGTCAAAGTCAAGAACTTTTGTTATCGGGGTGATTTTTCATTAGTCAAATGATTTTTGGATAGCTGATCTATCATACTTGCCCTAATATATTATGGATTTATATATGTGAAATGAAATGCATTAACTAGTTATATAGCTTGATGACACGAGGTCGAGAGCTAGCCAAGAGGTGTAGGCAAAGGAAGAGAGGCAAGGTTAGGCATGGGGGCCTAGTTGGTATAGGTAAGGGAGTTGGGCAAGGTAGTAGATGGCTAGTCTAGGGGAGAAAATAAAGGTCTCCAAGAGATTTTGCAATAAAAAGATAACAATGATGAAGGTTTAAGTCCGTGTGAGCAAAAAGAGGGCTCCCATGAGTTGTTTAGAGTATCAACTAAGTCCTTTTTACAATTGACTCTAGAACAAAATTTAGATCTTATTCTAGGTGTAATTGGGTCCAAGCACTACCACCATAAAGGAGTGCGGTCATACTCAAAGCCGACATAGGTGAGCACTGACATCCTACTCTATAGTTAGTGTCAAGTGTGGAGAGCTCGAGATAGTCACAACAATGAAAAAAAATACCAAATGTACTCAACAATAGAGAAATCCTGAATGTGTATTGCTATATGAAAACAATACAATTGTCTCAGTATAGAGACAAAAGTGATAGCAACACAATACTCGCGGACAATTAGTAGAGGGATCATAGAACCTTCATAAACTAAAGACAATCGATTAATACAAAGGCGATGGCAGTAGTATTGCCAGTTGTTGTGACGTAGGACAATACAAAGAGATAGCTTTGCTACTAGGTAACACCCAGGATGCAATTGGTTGAAGGGACACACAAAAGATCTAACAATCAAACATAGGAGCCCTTGAACCTTCGAATCCTAATTTCCCTTGGATACTTGTTCCCTTGTGAACCCTTGATTGCCTCTCTAACCTTCTACTTGTGCAGGTCTCTTCCTTATATAGCCTACTGCCTATTGTGATATTCTCTCTACCATGTGTTGTGCCAGATGGTCTTCACTGCTCCTACACCCGTTAGCTTATTAATGTGCAATTGATGGCCCTATCTTCAAAAGCCACTAACTACTACTGCCTTTAACATTGGCACAGATGGTGGAATTGAACCCACAAAATCACTCAATGATGTCGCCTTCATCCTATCAGACACATTGTTTTGCTGGATTTGGTTCGGGGATGGAGGTGGGGTGATGAGGGGCCGGAAGAGGGATGGGAGGTAGTAAGGGGTGAGGTGGGTTAGGGTTTGGTGGAGGCCAAAGACGGGGTGCTGCACTGGACTACAAGGTTGGCATTAGAGTTGGGGGAGTGGGTTGTATTGGAGGTGGTGCTACTACAATCAAAGATCCATGCAAGTCCAAAGGGGAGGCTACGAGACATTGTAGAAGATGAGCTCGGCCACCATAAGCTTCTCCAGGTAGATGGTTCCAAGCCAGATTTGCTACTGTAACTGGTCACACTCGAAAAGGTAATTTGAAAAAGGCGTGCCGTTTAGACTCCTTCAAGTTTGAGTTTATGCTTGGACTCGGTGCTTATTAGGAGGGCATGGATGCAGTGCCATTGCTTGAGGGAGAGGGCTTTAGAATAAAGTTGGTTAATATTGGCTAACTTCATGATGTTTATGGTGGGAGCGGAGGGGTCTTTAGAGATTGGATCATCAAGAGTAGGATCTCCGCCTCCCCTTTGCATGGATCATTAGGATTTGGAAATCCTTCTCCCTAATCTGGGCACATTTCCTTCTTGACTCCGACCTTAGGATGCAGGCAAGCACTTTGGCGGCACTTCGTTGCAAGGCATGGATCCATTGAATCCTAGCCCAAACAGGGAATACTAGCCTTCTTTATGTCCCAATCTACTCTAGCCCACAGTTTCTCTAGAATGTGAAACGTATTCTATATTATGGTTCATGAATAATTGAATTCTTGCTATCTTTAAAGGCCTATCCTTCAGGACTCCGAAGGGTTTGACCTTCATCCCATTCGCTAGAGTGACATTGAACCATGTGGTTTCTATAGGTGGGTTTTCCCAAGCTTGTAGGACTACATGGCTAAGTACACTAACTCTTGTTCCTATGTCTAATATCCCCTTTTATGTTGTATCTCCTAGGGCAACGAGAGGTAAGACTACATCTTAGTGCTTTCCTAAAAAGCATTTACTTGTGGGGACTTAAACATTGGGTTTAGCATTAGGCTTATTATGTGCGTCACAACGTCATGGTCAGGCAAGTCTTGTGGTTCATGTCTATCGGTTTGTTCTACCCATTGCTTCAACACTTACCACAGTGCACGCATTTGCCTAAGCAATTCTTCCTATGGCAATGTTACGTGAGTTGATATAAGTGTGGTGAGCAAATTACCAATTGTCTTTCCCTTCTCTGCTTCATGGGCTTCTTGCCAATGCTCTTGGGTAGTTTGTCTATTCATGGCACCCATGTTCTACGTGGTTGTGCATGTGG
This sequence comes from Lygodium microphyllum, assembly GCF_053477565.2. Taxonomy (NCBI): domain Eukaryota; kingdom Viridiplantae; phylum Streptophyta; class Polypodiopsida; order Schizaeales; family Lygodiaceae; genus Lygodium; species Lygodium microphyllum. The sequence goes on along the minus strand of NC_141149.1, from coordinate 21,600,402 downwards.
TGATGTTGCCTCTCCTACTCTCAAGTACATGGGAGAGGCTGGTGCACTCATGTGGCTAAAAGTATATTGATCTCGTCCTCAACGATAGGGGTCTGCATCTTGCCAGTGAGCTTGCGCTTCTTTTATCCATTCTTTGACCTTATCCAAAGGCTTTAGTTGTTGGTTGGGGTCAAGGTACTCTCCAACCTTGGAACTTCCCTTCTCCCTCATCTTAAGAGTAGATGTTTTTACTTTTACATACCTAATTTCCCTTTGTTAAAGTGGTTGCGCTCTCTGTTTTGAGTGTTATTTTTGCATTAGTCCTCTTTCTTTTCCTTTGCCACCTCTTCTTCCCTATAGAGGCTGCATCTAGGTTGCTAGGTCCAAGTAATGAAATATTGGCCTACTTCATTTGGGCTCACGTCATGACATTTATGGGGATGGGTGTGGCATTGTTGTCAAGTGACTCGACACAAAAGAGTTAGAGTGGCACAGATGGCACGATTGCTGAAGTAGTGGAGGGTTTCCACTAAGGGAAATTGGCAATTATGTGTGTGAATCCACATTCGGAACACCTCAAGTCAGCCTTCTCTCTATTTTCTTGCTCCTTTTTAGTGTAGCGGGAGGAGATATGCCCTCTTGGATGGCCACATGTCCAACATGCTATGGGCTCATGGTTCTGACCTCCTTCTAGGTCTCTACCTCTCCCTTTGTCTAAGGCCATGAATGGTACATGCCTAAAGTCTTTCAATATGGGATTACCCTCCTCGTCATAAGAGACATAAGGGTTCACGTATGAGTCTTCCTCCAGTTGTTCCTCAACAAAGTGCATTGGATCATCGCTTGGTGGATGGGTCATTATAGGTCCTGGTGGTTTAGGGATTCTTGTTGGGTTGATGTTGATTCTTGGGGTTGCTAGCTATGAATCGTTAGGTGTGGGTAGAGTCAAAGGGGCTCCTCTTCCAAAGTTAGACTGCCTAACTCCTAGATAGTATGGTTGAGCATAGGGTTATTAGTATGGGATCGAGACACTCAGATGGCAGGTTATTTTCTCCACAATGCACACACTGCACATGAGGTCACACTAGCCTTCGCAACAACTTCTCTAGTTTGGTGAGCTCTGACTTTAGATCTCAAATATTGCTTGGGTTTGGTCAACATTCTTTTCTTTATCATGCTCTCTGTAGGGACTGATCGTTCACTAAGTGTTGCGGTTCTCTTGAAATTTCTAAATGTGTTGTTCTCTTACTGCGTAGCCCTAGAGCTTCTCTCTTTGAGCAAGTCATCCACTTGTATAGTGTCCTCAAAGACTCTCACTAGCACATCCCTTTGCAGGTTTGAGTGCTCGCCAAGGCCTTATAGAGTTCTTCGTTGTAGATCCCATTGATGAATATAGTGGAGACCGCTCTCTGATTGGGTCGCTTGGCTGCAGGTATCCTTGTGTAGAGACTCCTCACGTGAGTGACATAGTCTTGTATGTCCTCTTTATCTTTTTGGCTAATATTCATCAGCTTAACGATGAGATCGTTGAGTATCCTGCCTCCAAGAATCACTTGATGAAGAGATCCTTTAGTTTGTTGAAATTATTGCATTCGATTGGTAAACCAAGTTTGTCCCTTGTCTCCTAAGCAAAGACTAAATGCTTGTGCCCATTGAGTGGGGTCCATGAGGTTGTTAGCCTCACATACCTACTCAAATTGCTTGATGAAGATGTAGGGGTCATTGCCTCCTTGATATTTGTCGAGTTTCTTGGCAACTATGGGTATCTTTGTTTGGCTCCTGGTATTTGGGGTGACTCCCAACCCACCAACTAGCAATGATGTTGTCAAGGCTGCTTCACTTTGCTCAGCGTTGGTGTTGTCGAGCACTCACTTCTTGAGTAGCTCGCTCATTGTAAGATATACTTCTAAGGCTCTCTCCCTATCGGCATTTACTCCCACTCTATTTCTACTTGAGATAGCTAGGATCATGTGAACCTCATTGAGCTCTCTCTCTTGGTGTGACCTCTGAGCCCATTGCTCCTGGTTATAGCCCGCTATGTGCTACAGTGCAATCCTTCCTAGCCTCCTCTCCTCCTCAAGATCAGCTACTAGGATATCGACTATAGGTCTTCCATGATGTGTTACCCTTGTCTATTGGTCATATTGTGTGATAAGTCACTGGATGTCATATAGATACCCTGCTACATTAAGGTCAAGGTTGAGGTTGAGGTCATTCTCATTCGAACTGGTACCTACCATGGTGGTTGTCTCTTGACCCACTAGTATTTCTATGAGGTTGACTAGGCCCCGCGGCTAAAGATGTATCTCTAATCTTGGTTAGTCCTTCCTTCTCTCAGCGGTCTAATGGTTCAGTCTTCCTTAGATCTTTGTCTCTAGTGTCTTGGATCACTCATTTGCTTTTCAAGATTGCGCTCCTATTGGTGGGTTCATTTCTTAGCTTAATTGCCTTTAGTGTGTTCCTTGTTAATCCAATCAATTTGCAAGTGTACACATAGTTACAGGCTTGAGCGGTGCGACTTGATGTGAGTTGTGTGAAATTAGGCTTTCCAGTTTTCACATGCACTTAAGTTTCTATGATGCAAGGTGCAACCTTCGATGAAATTGATCACATCCACACTTTTACCAATCAGTTTTATATAGTTGTAACTCTTTCACACGAATCATAATCACTCATAACAGTTGATTTTGGGTCCCTCATGGGTTTTGATAGGTGGTATGATGGGTGATCAGCCTAGGCAATCAAATTGAGTTCTACTAGGGGGTAAGCGACCGATGGTCGGTAATTTCAGTCACTCCTGGACTATTAGATTAAAGTTTTGGTGACAATCAGCTCTATGGTCCAACCTAGATTGTTGGCCAACTAGATGTTGGCCTTAGCAAGTCTTGGAGTGGTCAAAATGGTCAAAAAGTGTGTTCTAGACAACTCGTCCAAGTAGTACGTTTACCCGTCCGAGTCCCAAACTTGGCCGTCTGAGTGGGCTTTGTGACTGTCCGAGTGGTCAAACTCAGACTTGGACAAGGGGTGTCCATTTCAAGTGTCCAAGTTTTCCATCTAAGTTTGAGTTTCTAAGTTTGCCGTTTGAATTCGAGTGTGCGAGTGGACTTGTCTGAGTCTAAGTGTCTGAGTCCGAGTGTCTAAGTGAACTTGCCTGAGTTTGAGTGATTGAGTGGAATTAAAGTTACTCGAATGACCGAGTCTGGTGAGGATTTCACCGTTCGAATTTTGGGGACGTAGAGCCCCAAGAGGAACACCAAGGAAAATGGAATTCTCTTGCAAGAAAATCTATCTTGTAACATCAACAAGCTTGTTTATTATGTTTCATATGATCACAATGAAGAAAAGAACACCAGGCACCACAAATCTTCATATAGCATCATGTAGATCTCCCACGGATTTGATAGAATCAACCATATTCTTCAATATCTTCACAAAATCCATCAATAGAACAAAGAAAGCAAAGGAATACACCATCTTTTAATGGAAACACATCACATAGTATTCATCTTCAATATCTTCATAATCTTCTCTCTTAATCTCTCATGTACAATCACTCTGTTTTTGTAGAATTGACTATCTCTGACTCTCTCTCTCTCTCCATCAATAATACATCATATCCTCACTACAATCTCTCAAAAATCACTCTCAATAATCCTTCTTAGGTCGTGGATACCCCTCCCAAGAGGTATGTCTGATATGAAGAGTCACCAAAGCCACTACAGTGTCCTTTCATAGCTCACTACTATCACTTCACTCTAGTCTTCACTTGAGTCTTCAGCAGCTACTTCTTTCACTTCTTTTAGCTCTTTTGCACTTGTATTCACCTCTTTCCAAGGCTAGAAAACTTTCCCAAGCTACACTCTCATCCATCAGAACACATATAGAAGCATACAGAACAGTCACAGAATAGTACCAGAACAACTACAGTATAGAACATAACAGAAACAGAGGCTCTACAAAAGACCTACAGAAGGTTACAGAAGGTCATCAATACCACATAACTCATACTCAAACCATTCCAAACTCTCACAAATCATTCAATAAGATTTCTCAAGATCTCAATCTTCATCAATCAATACTCCATCCCTCCTTACAAAAGACAATCAGAACAAAACATACCAAAATAGAACAAAACAGAAGGTATACAGAACCAATCAGAACCTATTAGAACATCACAGAACCACATATCTCCACTGATAAACATCATGAACTTCCAAAACACAATCAATATCATCCAAAACACTCTCAAACCACTTCCAAATCAATCAATCATCTCAGAAAATCAACCATTCAGCTCTCAAAAACAACAAAAATCAGCCAAAAAACAAGTCATTTCAACACTCAACATATCCCCACACTTAATAAGGAAGTGTCCTCGCGACCCAGGAAAAAGGGAATACAAGTTCATTCAAAAGCTCAACTTTGATCGTCAATATCTCTTCAAAAAGAATCCATCCAACACGACCCCAACTTATAACCTGTATCTGATAAAAAAATACAAAGAAAGGAAAACCCTTTATACATTAACACTTCTTATCAAACTGAAAATCACAACAAATTTGTAAAGGATATAAGAGTTTTCTTCTTCTTCATCAACATCAGCGTCAACTCTCCAACCACGACCCCATCACCACAATTCTCCAAAATGTAGCTCACACACGAAATCCAATCCAATAGGAAACCACCACGTTCGTTTTACATAAATGAACTCACAACACAAACACTAATACAACACAACCATCTGAATGACTCCTCCAAAAAGAGAGATTTTCATTAAAAAGCATCCACCATACATTGGAAAGGTATCAATGAAGATGATCCCTCTTGAAAGAAGAACAACCAAAACAATAAAACGTGACTCGACCAACTAACCCCAAGCAAACCACAGCCTAGAAAAAATTTGACATGACCTTGAGACATATGCGACCGAAAGCTTCATGTTATGCATCAGACAAACATCGAGAACCCCATATTAGGCAATAAAAGAAAAAACTACACACCGTACCCGTAACCGTATCAAAGACAGTAAACCAAAACAATACCACATTCGACACATATTAAGACTACATCGTTGATAAACTAGTGTTTGACCATGGAAATAACTCTAACGACTGCACATACCCATCCCACGAAACGGTTCGTTAAAAAGGGGAATTAAGTGCAGTGAGGGGGAATTAATTTAATGAAGGGTTTATTTTAAGAAATTATTAAGAATGGGTGAATTTTTATTAAGTGATAAACCTTAGCAAGAAAACGGCGGTTCTTTATTATAAATTTAATTACCAATTATTAGGTGAAAACGGTGCTTTAATTTGAATCCTGGACTGCAATACCCAGACGGGGTCTCTAAATACAAGTTCATTGATTACAAATTAAGGTGATGTGGAGCGCTTTTTTGCCAGCGTGTGCTCTTGTGATGGCTGGTTCATTTTAATTAAAAATTAAAGTGCCTCTATAGCGCACGTAGCGCATGCTAAGTGAACGGCGGGTTTATTTTAATTAAAAAATATGTGTGTGTAGCGCGAATGTGCATGGAAACTGTGGGTGAATTAATAGTTTATTTTAACAATTAATTTATGATTAAGAAAAAAATGAAAATAAATAAAGCACATAAAATAAATACCTGGAAGGGGTGTGTATGTAATGGCCTAAATGCGCACGGAAGAGTCCCCCAAAAGAAGTGAATCCAGTAAAAGAAAAGTAAAGACCACTGACGAAACAACAAAGACAACACCTTAGTGGATGTGTTGAGTTTGAGTATGATTGTTAATTTATGTGATGATGTATTAGGATAGTTGTGAGTTTGTTTTTGTTTTTGTTTTGTTAAGTTTATTAGGTGTGGGCATTGGAATTATGTGTGTTGGTCTGGAAATTTTTTGTTTATTTATTTTTTGAATAAATTATAGGGGGTTGTGTTTTATGGTGGTGTTTCATCTACAAAGATTTTGGGAGGATTTTGAAAAAACTGAAGACAACACATCCTTTTCAACAAAACCAGGTATCTGCTAGGGAAACAAAGGGCATGAAAATACAATATATCCAGCTGCTGGGAATCAATGCTCACATTGACATTCATGCACAACTTTGGAATAGGCTTGGAATCATTATGAGAGTGCCTATGCATATACGCCAAGTACCAAACAAAGTGAGCAGTTAATCTCACTGAAGGATCTGCAGACTGTGAATACTACTGAGCAAAATGAACATAGTTCTGATAAGCTTGACTAGCAGCTGTCCATTCTCCTGGAATTACTGGCCAATTGATCTGAGGTCCTGTAAGGGAATCATCCGAACTCCATCCCATTCTTCTGGAAATCTGCTTATCAAACCCATCACAGTCACTAACCAACTGAGGTGGTTGAGATATAGAAGTGTGAGGAGAGGGTAGTGGAATAAGAAAAAGTGGATGAAGTGAGGGATAAGCAAAATCATAAAAGGAAGAAAAGTTTAAAGAAGGAGTGGTAGAAATTTGGAGGGAATCACTAAGGAAGGGTGTTAATTGATAAATAGGAAATGTGGAGGGTACATGAATGGATGGAGAAGGACAGGGTGGAGAAGGGGAAAATACCCTATCCTCAATAAAGGAACAATATGTAAAAATGGGAATTTGAGGAAAAGATGAAGGTTGGAAAAGAAGGGGTAAAATAGTTGTGGAATTAGATTGACAAAGGAAAAGATATAGAGCATATCGGTGAGCCATTTGTTGGTAAGATAGGAGGGTAGGAACAGAAGGCCCTAAGAGAGATCGTCTATGATAGGCATCAAAGAAGGTAGAATCAAACGGATTATGTTTTGAAAGATAGGCTAAGAGATCCATCCTCAGTTGATTAGTACTCTGGGAATAAGTATGAACTGTGTTTTGTCTTTGATTCAGGACCACAGAATCAATCGTGGGATGCGAGGAATTATCATGACAATCAGCCACTTTGGAGGAGTAATCTTGGAACATGTCAGCTATGCGCAACTCCAAATGGTTGACATACAAAATAGCTTGGAGAACCACATCTCCCACATACCATGCCATGTCCACCTCATCTGGAATTAACAAGTCTCCTCGTAGATATATGTATGACATCAACATGGTATTTGGCGTGACAGAATCTTCAAACACCATCCTTACTATCTCTGTCAGCAACTCAGTAGACCAAGCCCCACTCCATCCATCCTCTGGAAGAGGTAAATCCATCGTGGAAAGCTTCATGTAGACGACCAACTTCTGTAAGTGGTAGTGGACAAAGAAAGAATGGTCGGGTGAAACATATTCCTGAAACTGCTCAAATGTAGACCATAACAAGTCCATTCTGGACTGCAATCTTTCCACTTTATCTTGGAATAAAGGACACAAAGTAGCATGTCTCTGAAGAGCAGCCAAGTCCTGCTGTGAAAGAGAAGGAATTAAGGGAACGTTAGGGCTTGGAGGAACAGACCGTGACTTTACCAGTTGATCTTGCAACTGTTGGATTTGGGAGGCTTGGGATGCCACTGTGTCATTAGCAATCTGTAAAGCTGAAAGTTTGTTATCTAAGAGAGTTTGGAACTCCTGCGCTTCTCTGGATATCCTCGCCTTCTCCTCTGAAAGGCTAGTAACTTGGGATTGAGACTCTAGTAACTGGATCTTCAAAGAAGAGATCTCATCTCTTTGGGTGGCAACCAGTTGGGTTTGGTGTTCCATTTGTTTAAACAAATTTGCTAGGGTATCCTTAGCAGAAGCTAACTCGGATGTTGCCTTATGCAACTAGTCCTTAGATTGCATGAGCTCTTCATAAAAAGACGCGTACAGCTGTTGAACACATGCTGTCATTGACAATTCAATGGAACTTTGAATATCTTTACAGAGGAAAGGAATTGCATCTCCTGAGATTAGACTGTTCAGGGAGGGAACGGATATGTCCAATGATCCTTCGTGATGTGCTCTGAACAGGTTATTACAAGTGAGATACCCAGGGAGTTCACTGCCAGAGGTAGCAGGGATGGGCACTAAAGGAAGTACTGAAGGAGCTTTATCCGCTACCCGCTTCAAGCGTTTGCGCTGTATGACCAGGGGAGGCGGAGAATCATCATCCTCTATGTCAATAGGTTCTGACTCATCGGAAGGTGGAGGAGGAGGAACTGGATCTGATGGAGGAGGTGGAGGCACAGTCTTCTGTAAACCTGAATAGGTCAAGAAGGCAGACAAATATGATCTATATGTGACATTGGTAACATTACCCCTGGTGACTTTGACGAAATGTTGATCCATTTTAGTGAGGAGGTAAGTGCTCCAATCAATAGCAACTCCTTTCAACACCATCATGGAAGCTGTGAAAAGCTCTTTGGACAAGTACTGGGATGGCGTTTTGGCAGGCATAAACCTGTCCTGGAGAAACTGACAGACCATCTTCCATACGGGATCAGTGAAAATGGAAAAGGAAACTCCGGAAGAGTTAATCACCTTCTTAACATCCAGCATCTCCCTTGTCTGCTTTTGCAATAGCTTCAGAATCTCTTCATTAGAGAAAAGCTGACGAGTGGTAACAAAAGGTTCACCTTTGGAGGGAAGAGATAGAGCCTTCCCTAAGCCTCGAGGTGTCAAAGTCATAGAAATTCCCTGGACTAGTCCTGTCTTCTTGCTGTAGGAGGCCAGAAACTCATCACATAACGACGGATCCTCGGGAAGCAATGGAAAGGAAGTAGCCACAAAAGCAGCGAGTCCCGCCTTTGTGAGAGGCTCAAAAGTGAGTAGGGAAGGGTAATCCCTACTAACTAATGGGACGTACTGGATAAGGGGAGGAGCGTGAGAAGGTGCCATTCAGATGGTTACACACACACCACAAACACAGACAATCAAGGAGAATGCCTGCAAAGCAACATACAAAAAACCAAGGATAAGAGAACAACCAAAACAATAAAACGTGACTCGACCAACTAACCCCAAGTAAACCACAGCCTAGAAAAAATTTGACATGACCTTGAGACATATGCGACCGAAAGCTTCATGTTATGCATCAGACAAACATCGAGAACCCCGTATCAAGCAATAAAAGAAAAAACTACACACCGTACTCGTAACCGTATCAAAGACAGTAAACCAAAACAATACCACATTCGACACATATCAAGACTACATCGTTGATAAACTAGTGTTTGACCATGGAAATAACTCTAACGACTACGCATACCCATCCCACGAAACGGTTCGTTAAAAAGGGGAATTAAGTGCAGTGAGGGGGAATTAATTTAATGAAGGGTTTATTTTAAGAAATTATTAAGAATGGGTGAACTTTTATTAAGTGATAAAACTTAGCAAGAAAACGGAGGTTCCTTATTATAAATTTAATTACCAATTATTAGGTGAAAACGGTGCTTTAATTCGAATCCCGGACTGCGATACCTAGACGGGGTCTCTAAATGCAAGTTCATTGATTACAAATTAAGGTGATGTGGAGCGCTTTTTTGCCAGTGTGTGCTCTTGTGACGGCTGGTTCATTTTAATTAAAAATTAAAGTGCCTCTGTAGTGCACGTATCGCGTGCTAAGTGAACGGAGGGCTTATTTTAATTAAAAAATATGTGTGTGTAGCGCGAATGCGTGTGGAAACTGTGGGTGAATTAATAGTTCATTTTAACAATTAATTTATGATTAAGGGAAAAATGAAAATAAATAAAGCACATAAAATAAATACCTGGAAGGGGTGTGTATGTAATGGCCTAAATGCGCACGGAAGAGTCCCCCAAAAGAAGTGAATCCAGTAAAATAAAAGTAAAGACCACTGACGAAACAACAAAGACAACACCTTAGTGGATGTGTTGAGTTTGAGTATGATTGTTAATTTATGTGATGATGTATTAGGATAGTTATGTGTTTGTTTTTGTTTTTGTTTTGTTAAGTTTATTGTGTGTGGTTGGTATTTTAGGAAGTATTAGGTGTGGGCATTGGAATTATGTGTGTTGGTTTGTAAAAATTTTTATTTTATTTTTTTTGAATAAATTGTAGGGGGTTGTGTTTTATGTTGGTGTTTTTTTTTTTTTTCAAAAGGAAGAATAATTACAAATGGATAGGGGATGAAGGAAAAAGAAAAATTCAGCCAATTAGGAAATATCCACAATTTAGGGTATGAAAATAAGATGGAAATTTTTAGGGTGAAGTGTTGTGTGTTGGTCATATTTTTTTCATTTTTTTTTGTTTTTTTGTTTTTTAAAAAAGAAATATGGGTGCCATGTAGGAAAATATTTTAAAGTGAAAAAGGAAGGAAAAAAGGTCAAGGGGAGTGGGTGGAATTTCTAGAATTTTTTACTAATTTTAAATGAAATTTTGACATTTGGTGGTAATTTTGAGATAAATTGGAAAATATAGAATTTTCAGAAATTTTGAGGGGTGAAAGTTTCTAGCTGACAAATTTTCAAAAATGGGCAAAAAGCGAAGAGAATTTTTAGAAAATTTTCTGAAATTTTATGAGGTGGTAATTAATTTATAAATTAATTAAATCACTTAAATCAGGAAAATCAGCTTAGTCTGGTAAGCAAGGTCAAATTAAGTCAGCTAAGTCCTGTTAGTCTGAGTAAATCATGTAAGTTAGACTAAGTCAAGTCAGGTTAATCAAATGGAACTAAGTTAGTCTGGGTGAAGTCAGATAAGTCAGGTAAGCAAGTCAGTGGAGACTAACCTAAATGAGGTTAGTGTAACTAAACTAGGGTTAGATGACTAAGTTAGGGTTAACTAACCAGGGGGTGGGATTAGTTAACTAGGTTAGGGTTAGTCTAACCAAACTAGGGTTAGTTGACTAGGTTAAGGGTGAGCTAACCTAGGTTGGGTTAGTGGGGTGGGTTAGGGGTTAACTAACCTAGGTTGGGCTAGTGGGGTGGGTTAGGGGTTAACTAACCTAGGTTGGGTTAGTTGGTTAGGGGTTAACTAACCTAAGTTGGGTTAGTTGGTTAGGGGGTTAACTAACCTAGGTTGGGTTAGTGGGGTGGGTTAGGCGGTGGGGTTAGTTAACTTAAGTAAGGTTAATTAATTAATATTAATTAAAGGAAAAAAAAAGAAGAAAAAAAGGAAAGAAAAAAAGAGAAAAAAAACTAACTAACCTGCACCTGCAGTGAAAGGGAAGGGGGAGGAGGAGGAGGAGGAGAGGGGCGGTGACGGTGGCGATGCATGGGTGGAGTCGGCGGCGCTCGGCGGCCAGGCGGCGACGACTTCGGCGTCTGGCGGCTTCGTCGGCGGCGGGGAGACAGCGGTTGGCCGCGACGACTTCGTTCGGTGGAGGAAGGAGGGAAGGTGGGAGGCGCAGGGGAGGAGAGAAGGTGGAGGGCGCAGGGTAGAAGGTGGGCAGGAGGCGGAGGAAGGAGGGAAGGTGGGAGGCGCATGGGAGGAGAGAAGGTGGAGGGCGGCACAGGGTAGAAAGAAGGTGGAGGGCGGCGCAGGGTAGAAGGCGGGCAGGAGGCGGAGGAAGGAGGGAAGGTGGAGGGCGTAGGGTAGAAGGCGGGCAGGAGGCGGAGGAAGGAGGGAAGGTGGGAAGCGCAGGGTAGGAGAGAAGGTGGAAGGGGAAGGAGGCAGGGCGGGAGGATGAAGGAGGAAGGGGAAGGAGGGAGGGAAGAAGGGAAGGAGGGAGGGGAAGGAGGGAGGGAAGAAGGGAGGATGAAGGAGGAAGGGGAGGGAGGCAGGGCGGGAGGATGAAGGAGAAAGGGGAAGGAGGCAGGGCAGGAGGATGAAGGAGAGAGAGAAAAGAGAGGAAAGAGAGAGGGTAGTTGGAATTCGGGGGGGGGGGGGAGAGAGGGTGTCCGTTGGGGGGAGAGGTGGGTAAAAAATGTAAAAATAAATAAATAAATTAAGTAATTAATTAAAAAAAAGAAGAAAAAGGAGAAGTGAGACGCCCCTGTCTCGCGCGAATGCGCGGGGCGAGGGTAAAAAAATTTGCGGGGCTGGGAGTGAAAAGGCATCCGGATATGGGGACGGAGCACGCGGACACGACTGGGGCGCATTAAGATGCGTAAAATCGAAAAAGGCACGTTCATGCGCGGGACGGAGCGCGTAAAAACACATAAAAATAAAGAAAAATTAATAACTCCCAATCCGGACGTCAAAACGAAATAGCGTAAAAACAAAAAGTGGGCAGGACAACAGGAGGAAGACAAGAAAAATATGTGACGGAGGTTTCGGGAAGGGTAAAGGGCGGTCACGTGCAAAAAACACAAAAAACGAACCAAAAAATGCAATTACAAATTAATATCGGAAGATCCGTGCATCGAAACAAAGTACAGGAAAAAGGAAAACCATGCAAAAAGACGTGCCCGATAATCCTATCACATCAAAACATAATTCCAACGGAGATAAGACGCGTTCACGTGGGAAAAACCCAAAAAACAAACCCGAAAATGGGATCAGAAATTAATATTGGACGAATCGTTCACCGGAATGACACGTAGTAAAAAGAAAGAATGTCCGCAGGAAGGGATGGCACAAGGATGTCATGTTAAACCACAGTTCTGGTGGAAGTAGGAGGGGTTCACATGCAAAAAACTCAAAAAATACACCCGAAAACTCATTGAAAAATTAATAAGTAAAAATCCGGAAGTCGAAAGAGGGGGGAGGAAAAAGGAAAAATGTGGGGGAAGACATGGGGGACGCGGCAGTCAAATCAAATTGGAATTCGGATGCAAACAGGGCAGGTTCACATGGAAAAATGTCAAAAAGACGCACGAAAAAGTCGTAAAAAACCGAAAAATTAATAATGGACAAACCGTGTATCGGAATGACTCGGAGTAAAAAGGAAATATGTCAGGGGATAAGTGGTTGTCAGGGCTATGACATCAGATCATGGTTCCGAAGCAAGAAAAGCACGTTCATATGGAAAACCGGTTAATTTATGCAAAATGCTTCAAAAATTAATAACTCAAAAACCGTGCACCGGAACAGGGGTAGGTAAAAAGTAAAAATGGTCAATTCAAAGGGAGGAACAGGGCTATAAGGTTGGATTTGGACTTCGGTGAACATAGGGTGTATTCACATGGCAGGACCTCAAAAGCAGGGAATGAAGGAAAACTGCAAGGGAACAGCCCCAAGGGTGGGTGAAAAATGAATAGTCGGGTGGGAAGGGACCCCATCAGGGTAACAACAAGTCATGGCATAGATGCATGAGCAGGTTGAGGCATATGTAGAAGGGTACACAATGTAGACGCGTAGGGACGCATCCCCACACTTAAGACCTTAATGGATAGGCTTAACCGAGCAAAAGGGACCTAGGACCATGCCACAGATCATCCACTAACTTCCCCACACTTAAAACATGACCGTCACGAAGAAACAGAAGGTGTAGGGTTAGAAAAACTTGGCCCATGTTGTTGAGAATCACGGTTGATTGTCAATGGCACTTCTTGTGTTGTTCTCGGCTTCTGGAGGTACCAAGGCCTCTTCTCGGCACACGTCCGTCATGGCAGGGACCATGTGGCAGCACCCAGGGAGGTAGCTGATTGAAGGAATCGCAGGAAATTTGTCGATGATGAGAGATATTGCGCTCAACTCACATGGAATGAAAGAACTGTCACTCGCCTCATGACTAATATCACTCGAGGAATAATGATTGAAACCCATATCGCATACCCGGTTTAGGAATCAACAAGGGAATGATGCAGAAGGAGTATGCCAAGGTGCACAGTTGATGGTGCATTAGTGCATCCAACCCGTCTGGCATAAGTGCAAGGAGGAAGGCAAGGGAGCCTTACAGTGCAGTGTACAGAACAGGGTGTAATTGAATGAAGACACTCCAGTCACACTGAGCCCATCCTCTATCTCACGGTCTGTTGATAGATAAAAGAGGGCAGCCTTTTCCTGAAACCCATTGATGTAATCCTCACAGTCACTTGTGCAAAGGTTGTATGCCTTGTGCGCATTTGATGGTGCAACGGGCATACAGTGCAAGAAGGAAGGCTAGGGAGCCTTATGATGCAGTGCACAGAACAAATTGTGCTTTGTGCATTGAGAGGCCCATTCCGTGTGTGCAACACTTCATTCACACTACTCACCTCTCATTTGATTTGAAGGGAAAAGATTGGTCACTCGGCCCACCCTCTGTCTCACTCTCTGTTGACAGTTACAGAGGGCAACCCATACTCACGTCCCCATCCGGTTAGGATGAGAGCTCACGTCACTCGATTGTTTGTCGATGAAGATCGCATCGTCAGTTGTTGAAGAGGCGTACCCAGGGAGGTAGCCATCAAATCAAATGTTGTGTTGGTTAGGACGTGTCGTCTGCTAGAGGTCAGTTAGGCACTCTGCAGAGAGATCCAGGATACAACGTACCAAGGGAGGTAGCTTCAGAACTGGATCCTGGGGATTTCAATCGATGAATCCGCTTTTTGGACTGCTGGGTGTTGCCACATTTTCCACAGCCAGCTTCTCGCCCAAGGGTGTTTGCCACCTTTTCTTGGAATGAGGCCTGCTACGACAGGGAATTGCTTCCTTTTCTCTCATAACATATTTTTTTCTTGTTTTTTTTTCCCCCTATTTCCGAGGGTGTTTCCACCTTTTCTCGAAGAATAGGTCGGCATGACAGGGACCTAAGTCCTTTTCTCCCATGACCGATATGTTTTCTTTTTTTTTTTCTTTCTTCGAAATAAGCAAGGGAATGGTAGAAAGACCATGTATCAAGACCAACCTCACCACTGTTTCGCTGGTGGAAAATAGAGGATAATAGATCAAGGCTGGAAGGTAGAGTTGAGGGGATAGAGGGTTGCGTCCATCTCATCAGGAGTGACTGAAGAACAGCTATCAGAAGTAGCAACATAAGAAGTACAGTGCCACGCCAACGAGGGAAAGGATCAAGTGACCGTAATTGTGAAGATCCCCAAGGAGGGAAGTACTTCTTCAGGCGATATCCATTGATTAGAAAGGGATCATCAGAGGCATCAATGGTATGCACTTGGACAGAGCCATTAGGGTTGACGGCAAGTACCTTATGGGGGCCCATCCACCGCTATTGGAGCTTGCCAGGAAACTTGCCAAATCGTGAATCATAGGCTAGGACCAAATCACCTTCTTTGAACTCCTTGTGCTTGATGAAGCTGTCATGGTAAGCCTTGCGTCGAGCTTGCGTGGCTTCCATGCACTGTAGAGCCATCCTGCGAGTTTCGTCCAAACATTCCAGGTGCAGGAGACGGCGTTGTAGTGAATCATCGTCCCCCAAACGCTCTTTGATAGCCACTCTCAAAGAGGGTAATTCCAGTTCAACAGGGAAAACAGCTTCTGTACCATACACCAGCTGGAAGGGTGTCTGTCCTGTTGCGGCTTTATGGGAGGTTCTGTATGCCCAGAGGGCCTCTGTAAGTCGATCATCCCAATCACGATGATGTGCGGCAATTGTTCTTGTCAGAATCGAGCAGAGGATGCAATTTGTGACTTCGACTTGGCCGTTGGCTCTGGGGTAATAAGGAGTGGACTTGCGATGGCGGATCTTATACATCTCTGTCAACTCTTCCATGACTTTGTTAATGAAATGAGTACCTCTGTCACTTACCAGCTCTAAGGGACTGCCAAAACGGGTGATGATATTCTCGTACATGAACAGGGCCATGCTGTTACCATCGTCCCGCTTTAGGGCTTTAGCTTCACACCACTTTGTAACATAATCCGTACATACGATGATGTATCTGTTCTGTTTCCTTCTGGTGGGAGGGTTGATTGGGCCTACGAAGTCGATGCCCCAGTTCTCAAACGGCTTTAAGGGAAGGATAGGTTGCAGTGGCATGGCACTTGTCTTTGTGGGTTTCCCCATTCTCTGACAAGCATCACATCTTTTACAGTAATCATAGGCATCCTTATGAATGGTAGGCCACTAGTAACCTGCTAGCAGAGCCTTCCTGGCTGTAGTTTCTCCTGCAAAGTGACCTCCACATGGCTCGTCATGGCAAGCCTTCAAAACAATCCCAATCTCATCTCCTGCAACACATCTTCGGAGCACTTCATCTTTGCCTTTCTTATACAGTGCACCGCCTAACAAGGTGTAGGGGGCTGATTCTAACATGAGCTTCTTCCTCTCCTGACTAGAAATGCCAGGAGGATACTGTTGGGTTGCCAGCAGATTGGCAATGTCTGTATACCAGGGAGTTACAGTTTCTACCAAGAATAGGGAAGCATCAGGGAGGTCTGGATCATCCTGCTCCTTGTCTGCAGTTTGTGGGATACGCGACAGATGATCAGCCAAAACATGGGAACAACAAGGCTTAGTAATCACCTCAAAGTCGAACTCCTGAAATAGAAGGAGCCATCTCATCATTCGTCCTTTCACATATGCTTTGTTCATTAGGAAGGATAGGGCCTCATGATCCATATAAAATTTAAAGTGGGTGGATAGGAGGTAATGATGGAACTTCTCTAGGGCAAACACCATTGCCAAGCACTCCAGCTCTGTCACTGTATAGTTCTGTTCCCTATCAGTGACTTTTCGGCTTGCGTAATAGATCGGTTGATCCAGCTTCGAGGAACCCTTCTGGCAGAGGACATCACCTAAGCCTTCAATAGATGCATCAGTGTGTACATGAAACTCCTTCGTCCAATCAGGAGGTTGAAGAATGGGTGCCTCAATCAGACACTTCTTCAGAGTGTGGAAGGCTTTCTCACATTCTTCCGTCCAAGTAAACTCTGCATCTTTCCTCAGAAGCTTGTGCAAGGAGGTTGCCTTTGTTGCAAAATGAGCTATGAACCTTCTGTAGTAATCCACATGGCCTAGGAATCCCCTCAACTGTTTGAGGTTGGTGGGTGCTGTCAGAGCTGCGATCTTTTCGATCTTTGCAGGGTCTGTTGATATCCCTTGTGCAGAGACAATGTGGCCCAACAGAACTCTAGAAGAGACCCCAAAGATGCATTTGTCGGGATTAAGGAAAATCCCATACTCCCGGCATCGGTCAAAGAATTGTTCCAGGTGTCCCCAGTGTTCACAGATCAAACTATAGACACAGAAATCATCCAAATATACTTCAATAAAGTCGTGTAGATGATTTTGAAATGCGGTCATCATGACTCGCTGGAAAGTAACAGGGGCATTGCAGAGCCCAAATGGCATCACTCGGTAAGCGTAGGTCCCCCATTTTGTGGTGAAGGTTGTTTTGGACTGGTCCTCTTCTGCTATCTGCACTTGGTTGTATCCGCTGAATCCATCCAAAAGGGAATAAAGCTCATGTCCTGCCACTGTGTCCAACAGTTGGTATGTGAAAGGGATAGGAAAGTGATCCTTCTTCGTCTTGGAATTGAGCTTGCGGAAGTCCACATAGATTCGCAATTTTCCGTTCTTCTTGGGTACAACCACGATGGGTGAAACCCATTCACTATTTGCCACTAGATAGATGAACTCGGCTTCCAGAAGCTTCAACAGCTTTGCTTTCACCAATGTGGAATAATTCGGGTTCATTCGCCTCTGTCGTTGCCGTACTGGCTTGGCATCAGGCTCCAAGTCAATGTGATGTTGACATATTGTGGGATCAATCCCCTTTAGGTCTTTGTAGGACCATGCAAACACGTCCAAATTTTCTTTCAACAAGTTGTACAAGGTTGACAACTCCTCTTCTGGGAGACTGCTACCTACCTTCAAGTGGCGTTCAATGCCATCTGCATCCACAAAGGTTAACTGCCTTTCACCTTCTACTTCACGGATGAAGGTCCCACGGACTGCTTCTGGATACAGATCCGACTCCTTCAAGGGAGTGATATCCTCTTCTGACGTCCCACTAGAACCCACTTCTTCTTTTGATGGAGACTTAATTTGCTCCTTGAGATGTTGGAATGGGATTAGAGCCATTTCGGGTTTGGTTTCAAAATTAATTACCTCTTGGCTTGAAGACTCCTCTTCTGAAGATGACACATCCAGGAACGTCACATAACAGGGACCCTCTGATGCCTGTTGGGTTTGTGGGACTGGTGCTTGTTGGCACAGTGCATCATCATCATCTTTCTTTGGCAAGAATGGGTTAGGACGGCATGAGCCACTGCTGAAAGATGGCTTATTCTTCTTAATCCATTTCTTATAAAGATTTTGCATACGAGAAGATCCATTTACCAGACCAAATGGTACCATTGCCATTCTATCCCATAGCATGAGCTCGTCTGCTTCTGATGCTTCTGGAACTGCTTCTTCAAATGTATCCTCTGTAGGTGGGATAGATTCTTCTGGCTTACTTTCAAAACCTTCTTCGTCCATATCATATTCATCCTCTTCTGTCTCTGTTTCTGCTTTTGCTTATGTCTCTGTTTCTGTCTCTGCTTCTGTCTCTGTAGGAGCTCGATAACAGAAGAACAGATTCTCTGTTTCCTCTTCTGCCTGTATCTCTGTCTCTGCTATGGCCATGTAACAGGGAGAGCAATACATCCATGCTTCTATCTCACTGTCAGAAGTGATTTTAGAAGTCATTCCTGGTTCAGGCAGGAAGTATTCACCCATTGATAATGACTTTGCATCTTTTGGAAGTCGGCTTACAGTATCCACTGTTAAGGGACGTGCCACTGTTTTCTTGGAAAGGATCTGTTTGACAACATCTTTGTCTGCTGATGTTCCAGCCTCATTAGGGGAGTCAGAAGATAATTCCAAGGAGGTGGATCCATGTCCTTTTTGAGAACCATACAGTTTCAACACCACTTTGTTGGGTCCTCTACCCAAGGTCAAGGTTCCTTTGAACCAATCCGTCCTTGCTCAGGCTTCAAAAAGCCATGGTCTGCCCAGTAACAAAGGATAGGATGTACCATAAGAGTTTGGCTTCACCACGAGATAGGTTAACCAATAATCTTTTCCAGCCACTGTAGTCTTCACATAAGGGAGAATGCCCAAAGGCTTGATTCTGCTCTGATCCGCCAATCTGATGAGCCATTGGGTGGGTTGCACACCTTGTAGGCCTAGATCCTTCATTGTCACATCCGTCATAATGTTCACTGATGAACCTCTATCAATCAGTGCATTTGCAATGAAGCAGCCTTCTATCCACACGCCAGTCTCTGGAGTACCCGGATCTAGGAAAGCGTTAGCCACATCCACTTCTTTTACAGGCTCTAGAGCCTTGTTGGACTTTGTTGCTGTTGAGGGAGCAATCCTTAAGCCACGTCTTCTTGTCAGTATACTTTTGAACCTTTTTCAGAATGTAAGGTTTGGTTTAAAGGTATCTAGATCTTTGACTAGATCGTATTCCTTAATAGGATCCACTGGCTTCTCTAACCGGTTAGGGAATGGGGCAACACCCATTTTCATTTTCCCTCTTTCTTCCAACAGAGGCATCATGGGAACGTCTTCTGTCACTTGTGGCACTTCCCCCTCTTCTGTCTCCTGGACCTCTGGTCCTGTCTCTGTAACTATCTCTGTAACTCTCTGTGGCACTGTAGGGCTATGTACGGTACTGTTAAGCTCTGTTCTGTTCTATTCTTTTGGTGGAAGATTGAACTTCACTGTTCTGGCAGGAGGATTGTTTTCTTTCTGGATAGGTGGTTCCGTCTTCTTTGCACGTGTGATGGCAGCAACTTCCAATTCCACTAAATTGGAGGTAGGCTCTTGGGCCTTGGCCGAACTATCAGTAGCACTGTTTTTCACTGGGGCTGGGCTTGGACCGTCTTTTGCAGTGTGGCCTTCTCCTTTGCATCGACTGCATAAGGGCTTGTAATCCACTGACCTTCTGGGATTTGGACAATTTGGTGAAATGTGCCCCTTTTCTCCACATTTATAACACTCCACTTATGATCTCTAACCACCGCCAGACTGTCTTTCTCTATAACTTTGGGAAGGAAATCTTCTGGGTCCGAAATTAGGACCAAACTCTCTAGGCTTGGGTCCAATATCCTGTGTTGTCATTTTGGATTCCAGCAAGTTGAATCTTGCGTCTTCTTCCTTCCTTCTCCTATCATGCATCTCCTTCAGAGAGCAAATGTCCTCTGTATGGTTCTTCCGCAAACAATAGGAACAGAAGGCTCTAGGAATGGTTGGTTTTCGTGTGCATTCAATGGCTAAATGGCCTACTTGATGACACTTACCACACCAAGTATTTGACCACATCACATCTCTTCCTGCTCCTGCCACATTGGATATACTGGCAGTATTCACTTTCAGCGTCTGTAGTTGTTCTGTAATCACATCCATCAACTCCTTTTTGATGTTTGCAAATGAGTTGGATAAGTAATCCTTCAAGCTTTCTCCTCCTGAGGCACTGGCAGGAGGGTTTTGAGGAGTCTCTGTAATCACTGCATAAACAGGTTGGGCTGGTGCAGAGGAATCTCTGTTCTGATTCTGATTCAGAGCTTCTGTTTGAACTGTTGGGGCTGTTGGCTCCAGTTAGTAGTGTTCCACTGCTGCTGCTGATTTGGCATTGGGGAAATTGGTTGGGACCATTGTTGTTGTGGTTGAACCATCATTTGAGGCATTGATTGTGGCGACTGTGGATTTGATGCACTGTATTGTGATACTGGGGGCATCTGTTGGTAGGGGTAGGGGACTATCCCTCGGACTACATTTGGTGAGTACATCATTCCTGGCATCAGAGGAGGTAGGACTCCTCTTCCTGGATTCATCGCCAATCTAGCTTCCACTTCATCGTACAGTCTTGCACCTTCTGTTGCAGCTTGCAGTGTGGCTGGTCTTTGCAGCTCCACAAACTTACGGACTTCTGGTTGTAATCCTCTGAGAAACACCCCCTTCTGAATACCATCATCTAAATTATGGTTAGTCCATCTCTTCAGGATGGATTCCATTCGTGAGACATAAGCTTCTACTCTTTCTCCAGAGGATTGACTTAGGTTCATAAATTCCTCTCGCATCCGCTCTTCAAAACCTTCACCCTTGAATTTAGTGAGGAAGGCCAACTTCAGGCGTTCCATGTGCCAAAAGTTCCTGCTGCTTGTCTCTCATACCACTGAAACGCCGCGCCCTTAAAAGTGGCGGGGAATATTACCAACCAATGCTCAGGGGTTCTGGCATTGTTAGCCACACATGCTACCATAAACTCTGCTACATGAAGATCGGGGTCTTCATTGTACTCTCCCTTAAAAACTGGCAATGGAACTACATTCGCTGGCCTGTCATCAATATTTCCAGGACAGATCTGGCTTGGAAGTGGACCTCCAGGAGGAGGAAGGGCTTGATGTGCCATTGGGACTTTTGTAAATAGTTCCGTAAGGGCGTCAAAGGCGGCTTCTACTGCGAGCTCGTTCTCAGCCTTGATTTTTGCTTTCTCTCTTCTCACGTACCTCTGGACTCGTTCTAACACTTGCCTCTTTATTGCGTCATTCATCAGGCGGTTGGCTCCACTATGTTGTTAGTGCTCCATAGAGGGTTAACAGAAGGCTTCAGTCTCTGGAGTACTCTCTTGCCAACATTTCTTCTACTTCTTTCTTTTCAACGTCCTGAATTCTACTTTCATTCCACTGCACAGAGGAAGGTATTCGATTTTGAAGATGTCAAAATGCATACGTCTGAGCATTGTGGTGGTGCCATCATCATAGTAATGCCAGCTTCTGATGGTTTCAACAATGTATGTTGTGAAAAACACTCTGTCTACTAACTTCCAGTGGGTTGCTAATTGAACAAACAAAAGATTATCAGTGCACCAAGCATCCCATGTATCTTGCTGTTGAGCATCCACGAACAAATTCCAACTCTTTTCCTTCTTGTCTTTGTGAACTTCCACAGCCCAAGACTCCTGAAGCTTCTTCACAATCTCCCACTTGATGATATCTAGAAACTTCTCAATGAATGCCAAATCTTCCATGGATGGTCATTCTCTCTGTTTCTGCTCTTCAGTTTATTCCCAAACAGTTTGCCACCAAGATGCAAGTTTCTGCTGCTTCAACAGGAAGAGGAAACTGTCCACTATATAGAGCATGCATCATGATGGTGAAGTGTTTCCGCCATTGTGGGATGAACTTCTTGTGGAAAGTGGCTTTGATTATGAGAAATTCCAACTCTTCAGTGGAAGAAGAAACATTACAAACATCCATTGAATTCTTCTCTTCTTGGCAATGCCATTTCCTTCATTTTTAGCCTCTTCTGGTGCTTGTTGATGGCAAGATTCATCGGCTGCGCACCAAAAACATGGAGCCCCAAGAGGAACACCAAGGAAAAGGGAATTCTCTTGCAATAAAATCTATCTTGTAATATCAACAAGCTTGTTTATTATGTTTCATATGATCACAATGAAGAAAAGAACACCAGGCACCACAAATCTTCATACAACATCATGTAGATCTCCCATGGATTTGATAGAATCAACCATATTCTTCAATATCTTCGCAAAATCCATCAATAGAACAAAGAAAGCAAAGGAATACACCATCTTTTAATGGAAACACATCACACAGTATTCATCTTCAATATCTTCATAGTCTTCTCTCTCAATCTCTCATATACAATCACTCTATTTTTGTAGAATTGACTATCTCAGACTCTCTCTCTCTCTCTCCATCAATAATACATCATATCCTCACTACAATCTCTCAAAAATCACTCTCAATAATCCTTCTTAGGTCGTGGATACCCCTCCCAAGAGGTATGTTTGATATGAAGAGTCACCAGAGCCACTACAGTGTCCTTTCATAGCTCACTACTATCACTTCACTCTAGTCTTCACTTGAGTCTTCAGTAGGCAGCTACTTCTTTCACTTCTTTTAGCTCTTTTGCACTTGTATTCACCTCTTTCCAAGGCTAGAAAACTTTCCCAAGCTACACTCTCATCCATCAGAACACATACAGAAGCATACAGAACAGTCACAGAACAGTACCAGAACAGTTACAGTACAGAATAGAACAGAAACAGAGGCTCTACAGAAGACCTACAGAAGGTTACAGAAGGTCATCAATACCACATAACTCATACTCAAACCATTCCAAACTCTCACAAACCATTCAATAAGCTTTCTCAAGATCTCAATCTTCATCAATCAATACTCTATCCCTCCTTACAGAAGACAATCAGAATAAAACAGACCAAAACAGAACAAAACAGAAGGTATACAGAACCAATCAGAACCTATCAGAACATCACAGAACCACATATCTCCACTGATAAACATCATGAACTTCCAAAACACAATCAATATCATCCAAAACACTCTCAAACCACTTCCAAATCAATCAATCATCTCATAAAATCAACCATTCAGCTCTCAAAAACAACAAAAATCAGCCAAAAAACAAGTCATTTCAACACTCAACAGGACGCCATCCAAGTAGTGGACAAAACATGCTAAATGATACAAAATTGATTGAAACAATTAAATGCACCACTTATTGCTACACTAGGGTTCTGACTTCATTCAATAAACATAAGGGAAGTCTTAAAGGATGCCTAGAACACACGAATGCGATGACACCATAGATTGCTGCTCGCTCTGCTACTGCTGCCCTCTTGACTTGTGGCTCTCTCTCCTCTCAATAGCTCTCTCTTTATCAATCTCTTAGTGTCCAAATGAGCTCTCTCTTTCCCCTTTCTCACCTTTTGTTTGTCTCTTTCTTCCCTTACTATCTATTTTCATTCCTAGGCATTCAAATTCTTTTTTCCTTTCTTTCTCTATTCCCCTGTTTCTTGGTTGTTACAGAGACTTATCTATTCCTTCTCTTTTTCTTATTTCCCAAACCTTAATACATCCTACTAATGTAAAACCACATACCACTCATCTAACTAATACTCCTAAATCTTCCAACGCCCAAACTATCAAGCAAAGGAGATCAAACACCCTCCAGCTCTCTCACTTCCTACCTAACCAAACATCATTTTGGAGACGAACTCCTACTCCGTTGCTTGATTTGAAGCTCACAAAGCACTCAAGCTTGAATCCGTTGGTCTCAATAATGGAACCAAAATGTTGGTACTCTTGCGACGAGCACAATGCCAAGATCTACGGATCGCTTATTGCTTCTCAAGCATTTCAATCTGAGAGCTATGGCTACTTCTCACATAGCCGTGCACACTCTCATACACACAAGTATAGTGAGCTTACCTTTGAATTGGATCGAGTTGCCTCCTCCCATGAATCCATCGATAGGTCCACGATCCAAGATGCACTTTCAAGCAAGCTCCATCTCCAAGCTCCATAGCCACACACACGAGAAAAGAGAAGAGAAGAAGGAGAAGATGAAGAGAGAAGAAGAAAAGCTTCTCCATAGTCCCTCACTTACACATGCACACACTCTCCCTCTCTCACACTCCCTCTTTGCCTCTCTCATACACAACAATAAAGCAAGAAGAAATAAACAATAAGAGAGCCACTTTGGCCACACACCAAGAATGAGCTTCTTCATTTACATTTTGACTTTTATACATGCCCTACCTCCTCCTTGGGTGGCCATCCCATTTTTGGTTTGGCCTTTGTCCATTCCTCCACTCTTTTTCCTCCACCTTTCCTATTAGTATGGCCTTAACCCATGCCTCTTATTCCTTACAACTTGCATGGGAGAGCCCGATGCTCTTTTACAAAATAAATTACAATGCAAATGGCACTCTTTTTGCAAAAAAATAAAGGTTCACTTATTCTTCTGTGCCTCCCTCTTACATTTAGAGTTTTTTCCTACTCTTTGTGTCTTCAAATTTTCCTTAATGCGCCTTTGTCCTCCGTCTTCCTCCTCTTGCCTTGGGGCTATTTTCCACTTTCGATTTTCTAGATTTTCTATCTTGGTCTTTCGAGGGTTAACATCTAGTACATCCGTTTCTTGCATACAATTATGCATCTAAAAATTCATCTTTGACACTAATTGGAGGTTCTCTCGAATGAAGGCGGGATAAAAAGCCATGGATGACATGTTGCGTACCAAGACAATGTATTACTGTATATTTGAATTCTTGTAGCATAAGAATCTATGTGGCGAGTCACCTAGTGACATTTTGCTGCTTGACCAAAGCTAAATGATCTACATGAAAAAGGAAAGCGTGCTTGAGCAAATAATTCCATAACTTCTTGATTGAATAGATCATGCCAAGGCATTCTTGTTCCATGAGTTAATAGTTTCTTTCTGCATTGGACAATCTTCTGCTCGCATAAAATACTAAGTGGAACCATCCATTGGCATCTTCCTTCTCATAAGTACACTACCTATAGCGATGTTAGAGGCATCAATAAATACATGAAAAGTTTTTGTCCAAAACACTATGGAAGCACGATTAGGGCTCTTGAAAGTAATAGCCTAAGGCAACGAAATGCTAAGTCAACCTCTTCATTCCATTGAAATTTAGGTTTGGCCACATGCACCAATTTATTCAGGGGGACGGCCAAGTGTGTTGAAAGTTGTAGGTGGCAACTATGCCAACAAATTTGGCCCAAGAATTTGAGTAGCATGGATGGTGAATTTCGTACTATAGCTTGCATGATTGCTACCATTTTGATGGGATCAACAGCAACGTTGTCTTGAGAAATGATGTGGCCCAATAAAATGCCATCTTTGACAACAAATACACATTTTAGAGGATTTAAACTTAAGATTACCTCTCGTAGCGTATGAGGTAGAGCTAGAGGTGTATCAAATGGAGCATTACTTTTCCAAAGACACTAAAATCATCTAGGAAGACTCTGATAAAATCAGTCAAATAAGGCCCAAAGATCTCTTGCATGTCTCTCTGAAAAGAGGTCAAAGTGTTCTTGAGGCCAAACCACATGATCATATAGGCATACACATCCCATGCTAATGAAAGTTATTTTAGATTGATCTTCTAGGGCAAGTCGAACTTGGTTGTAGCCACTAAAACCATCGAGAAAAGAGTACATCTTGTGGCCAACCACTTCATCTAGGATAGTATTCAAATAGAAAATGGGGAATGAATCCATGATTGTGGCTGTAATGAGATTTCGATAGTCCACACATATTCGTAGCTTCTTGTTGTTTTGAGAGACTATGGCAATTGAGGAAATCTAATCTGCTTGATCTACTAGAGCAATAAATCCAACTCACAATATTCAATCTAACTCCTATTTGACCTAGTTGACCATGTGAGGATTCATTCAATATCACTGCATCCGGATTGGAATAGCATTCGATTTCAGAGGAATCCTATGCTGATAGAATCTAGGATCCAATCCTTTCATCTATGAGTATTCCTAGGTGAAAACATCTTTAAACTCAGTCAACAAACTGATAAGTTGATGTTGGAAATCTGGTTCTAGTGGTGGACACTGATCTTTATTGGTTTGGTCTTTTTTAGACTAAGAAACACTATGTCTAATTCATATTCTTTCACCCTTATTACCTTTTGTATTTGGACCTCAAACTCATGCTCGTCTTAGTATCTTCTTTATTTTGACTTCAGCAATTGGATCAACATCAACATTTTCTATCTCACATTTTGGGTTTTGGATTTCAGAATTGTCTAGAGTGTTATCCTCCTCCTCCTTCTCATCTGGGTTTTGTGTTGCAAACTTTTTGGTTGCATGTATTCACTGATTGGCAGAACATTAATGAGACACCAAGATTGCAAATCTACATTAGCCTTTAGAAATTCATATTCCTCATAATTACTTAAGCCTTCTACCATATTGACTATTTTAGCCACAACCGATCTGCACTGTGGGGCAAGTGGGGTAACAATGGTTAAGAACAAAGTCACTTTATGTTGATTCCTATGGATTGTAAGTTTGCCTTTATCCCAATTATGGATTACTCTTGCTTGAGGTCTTTCCAATAATAGGTGGTAATATTTGCCAACATGCTCCATATTCAACACAATCAAAGAAACCAAGAATTGAATTGTAGCAATTTTCAAAAGTATAGAGTGTATGATACTGAGAGGTCTTACGCATTTTGTTGATTGGCCATTCTTACCAAGAATGGGCTTAGTTCCCAATCCATCAATCCCAATTCTTAACAAGTTGCCAATGTGATGATATTGACACCAGATCCACTATCGACAAGCAAGATGTTCTAGATGATCTAATCCTTGCATCGAACAGGAATAACTAGAATGATCGAATAAAAAAGGGGGCATGGTGGCACTTGCTCTTATTGGATTTTTTGAACTATTGCCTTCAGAGCATTGTAGTCATTTTGTTAATTCAGGTTCTGGTAATACTTTCTAGTTGAATCATCTTCAATAGGTGATCCTTGAAAGCTAGTACAAGATTCAAGAGGTCACCTAGTAGAACAATAATATTCACTCATCCCCATCCAATTGATATTTCAAATGATTTCGGAAGAGCTAAAATACTTGGCATGTTTCCTTCCAGTGTTGTGGGCTTAGAATCAGTCTGCTAGCTTCTACTTTCTCCAAGATTGGTATTCCAAGGTTTTACCCTGTCTCTGTCTAGGGTGATCTTCCAAAAATTTCATGTGATTTTACCGAGGTTATCATCCGATAATTGACTCTTCTACTTGCCAATATAAACTTTTGGTTTCTTCCCTTTGTGAATTCCAAGGTGACCATCTAGATTCTTAACTCCACTAGGTTGCAAATCCTCTCTCACAACTTGCTTGTTTTTCTCTTGTTTTGGGGTTGCTACTTCCCATGCAGGTTCTTGCTGTGGTTTTGACTTTACAAACTCCAAGCTTATGGTAAATTTGGGGTTTGAGTGACTCCATCCTGGGTGTGGGTTTATCTTCACACCTTGTATTCCATTAGCTAGCAGGGTATGGGCATCCCTCTACGAACTAGGTTGTGAAAAATTCATCATAGTAAAACTCCTTTTCATTCCTATCAAGGTTGTATCTTCTCAATTATCCTTTTGATGTGGAGGATTTTTCCCAGTACATGAGCTACCATACCTATTTCTGGGTTTAACTTTCAAACTAGAGCTCGAGGGGGCGGATATTTCATTAACATCGGCTCTCTTGTTGACCATCCTACCACTTCATGGCGGAGTTACTCTTGCTCTGCCCATGAAGTTCCTATGGGTCGCAATGCAGCTTCATTGTACATTTTGGTTGACCAGGTTATCAGATGAGCATCCATTATGTTAGTTCCTTGATTTCAACTATGTTGGCTTCAGGCATTTGTACTAAGCCATGTCCTTTCCTGCATCATATGCTTGAGGTTTTGGACACTCTGATCTCTTGTGTCCTTCCTATTTAGAGAAGAAACAATGTTTAGAGAATGACAAAAAATTACCTCAGCCTCTTCCTCCTCTACCATGTATGTATACCACAACCATTGGCAACAAGTTGCTAGTGCTCCTGATTTGTGTAAGCGATAGCCAATGTAGGAGCTTGATTGGTTAGAATGGTGGTCCATTGGTTAGAGGGGGATGCTCGAGTAATCCTCCTAGATGGGCCATTTGGTACTTGCCATTGTACTAGTAATACTCGGTATTATGAGTGGCCATATTACAAATACTACACCATGTCTTGTTTCAACCTAAACATGTCTAGGATTATTGCACTATGTGCACCAGAGATTTTTTACCTTATTTTTCTTAGTGTTTTTTGATATTTTCTTGCCCTTGTCCTTCTTCTTACTCTTGGTAGGCTTTTTCTCCTCTTCTTCAGAGCCAATTTCTTCACTACTAGATTCTGCCTCCAAATTAGAATTAGAATCAAAATCACTATTATCATCATTTTGGTTCTTTTGGATCAACTAATTGGATTTCTTTCCTTTCTTGAACATACAATGTATTCAATATCTCAGGGCATTGGGATCAATTCTAATGTTGAGAATAGTGAACTTGGCGGTATATGCCTGGACTAATCGATCTCCTTGCTTAAGATTGTGGAGTTGTTCTAGCTTTTGCGCACCCATTCAGTTGGGTTGGAATCGAATACATACGGAATGCAGTGAGTGCATCATTCCATGTTTGCCAACCATGGTCTACAGTTAGCGAGGTTGCTACCTTTTTCCATGTCGAAGATTCAAATACGGTAATCTTGTGAGGCTCATTGACTTGACCAAAAAAGTTGACTATGTATGCAACATCAAACTAATGGATAAAGACATCTAGATCCTCATTGGAAGATCAAGAGAACTCTGAAAATGAAATACTGGGTGGATAGGCCATTGGAGTCAGAAGTGAGGATCGAGTTGGGATATTGGTGGGACAAGAACCAAATGGATAGAAGCCAAGAAATGACTCATTAGGTTTAGCGGAGTAGTGGAAGCATTTGGGGAAGGACATATTTGCTACCAATTCGGGTAGTGGAATATGAACAATACATTTGTAAATGTGGAGAAGGTCATTGTGCTCGAGACACATCACTGTTGAGGATAGAAGGACCCTCAAGAGATGGTACCGTTTGGCACTACTTAGACGTGGATCATTGTGCTTCGCCTAGAGCTAGAACTATATCGACCGAACCTTTTGAATGCGTATGCATTCACTTTAGCATGTGGAGGAACGATGATCTTGGTCACCAGGTGTAATCATGTCCGAGCACTACTGCCACAAAGTGGAGTGCGGTCATACTCAAAGTCGATACATGTGGATACAAACATCTCTATAGTCAATGTTCGGTGTGCAGAGCTTGACATAGTCACAACAATGAAAACAAATACCAAATGTATCAACAACAAAAAAATCCCAAATGTATATTGCTATATGAAAACAATGCAATTGTCTCAATAGAGACGGAAGTAATAGTGACACAATACTTAGGGACAATCAATAGAGGGATCATAGAACCTTCATAAACTAAAGGCAACCAATGAATAAAAAGACAATGTCAATACTACTGCTAGTTGTTGTGACTCAAGTCAATATAAGAGATAACTCTACTACTAGGTAACACTCAAGATGCTAGTCAAAGGACTGATTGAAGGGACACAAAGAAGATCTAACAGTCGAACATGGGAGCCCTTGAACCTTTGAATCCTAATTTCCCTTGGATACTTGATCCCTTGTGAACCCTTGATTCCCTCTTTAACATTCTACTTGTGCATGCATCTTCATTTGTTAATAATGTTAACCCTTGAAAGACCAAGAAAAAAAATCTAGAAAATCGAAAGCAGAAGACAGTCCCAAGGCAATAGGAAGGTGCATTAAGGAAAAATTGAAGACACAAAGCGCAAGAAAAAATTCTAAATGCAAGAGGGAGGTGAACAAGAATAAGTGCACCTTAACATTTTTACAAAAAGAGTGCCAGGTGCATTGTAATTTATTTTGTAAAAGAGCGTCGGACTCTCTCCTGTGAGAGTTGTAAAGAATGAGAGACATGGATTGAGGCCATGCTAGTAGGAAAGGAGGAGAAGAAAGAGTAGAGGAATGGCCGGACCAAAAAGGGAATGGCCATCCAAGGGAATGTATCAAATTCAAAAGTGAATGAAGAAGCTCATTCTGGTGTGTGGCCAAACTTACTTTCTTCTTGTTTCTTGCTACTTGTCTCATTCTTGTGTATGAGAGAGGGAGTGTGTGAGAGAGAGAATGTTTGTGAGAGAGTGAGGGACCGTGAAGAATCTCTTCTTCTCCTCTCTTTATCTTCTCCTTCTTCTCTTCTCTTTTCTCGTGTGCATAGCTCTGGAGCTTGAAGCTTGGAGCTTGGAGATGGACCTTGCTTAAGAGTGCATCTTGGATCGTGGAACTACTAGCAGATTTGTGGCAGGAGGCAACTAGATTGGATTCAAAGGTAAGCTCACTACAATTGTGTGTGTGAGAGTGCGCATGGCTATGTGAGATGTAGGTATAGCTTTTGGCTTGAAATGCTTGAAGCAATAAGTAGTCGGTGGGTCTTGATAGTGTGCTCGCGAGAGTGATGACATTTTGGTTCTATTTCCCTGGGACCAATGGATTCAAGCTTGAGTGCTTGCACACTCCAAATTGAGCAATGGAGTAGGAGCTCATCTCCAAAATGGTGCTTGATTTAGGTAGGAAGCAAGGGAGTCAGAGGGTGTTCGATCTCCTTTATTTGATAGTTTAGATGTCAAAATATTTAGAAGCATTAGTTAGATCAGTGGTATATTATTTTTCATTAGAAGAATGCATTAAGGTTGGAGAATAAGGAAAAAAAGAAGGAAAAGATAAGTGTAACAACCAAGAAACAAGGGAATAGAGAAAGCAAGGAAAAAAAAAAGACAGGGAAAGAATAGGGATCGAGAAGAAAAAAAGAGAAACAAAAGGTGAGAAAGGGGGAAGAGAGAGCTCATTTGCACACTGAGAGATTGAGAGAGAGCTATCTAGAGAGAGACGGAGAGCCACAGGTCAAGGGAGCATCAACAACAAAGCAATATGTGGTATCATCACATTCGTGTATTCCAGATATGTTTTGAGTCTTCCCTAATGTGTGTTGAATGAGGCCAGAACCCTGGGTGTAGAAGCAAGTAGTGAATTTAATCATTTCAATCAAGTTTGTGTCACTCGGCTCTTTTTTTTGCGCCACACTCGAACAATGTCCCTAGGAGTCACACGACCGAAATCTCATTGGTCGAATGTCCAAATAGCCTTAGTCCACTCAGACTCAAACGAGTCCACTTGGACAGTCCACTTAGCCTTGGACCATTTTTGGGCCTCAGACGGCCAACTCATACACTTAGATGGGCACCCCTTATTGGATTCTGAGTCTAACCACTCGGATGGTCACAAAGCCCACTTAGATTACCGAGTTTGGGACTCAGATAAGCAAATCAGGGACTAAGACGGGTTGTCTAGAATAGAATTTTTGACCATTCTAACCACTCTAGGACCTACTAAGGCCAACATCTACTTACCCAACAATCCAGGTAAAATCAGACTTGTAAATGAGACCATAAAGTTGATTGTCACCAAAACTTTAACCTAACAATCTAGGAGTGACTGAAATTACCAACCACCGACTGGGTATTCCCTACTAGAAGAGACTCAATTTGACCGTCTGGGCTAATCACCCATCAAACCACCTATCAAAACCCATGAGGGATCCAAATCTGACTATTAGGAGTAATCGTGATTCACACGAAAGAGCTGTAACTATATGAAATTGATTGGTAAAAGTGTGGATGGGATTGATCTTATCGAAGATTGTACCCTACATCATAAGTACTTAAATGCATGTGAAAACTGGAAAGCTTGATTTCACACAACTCACACCGAGAGTTGCACCGCTCAAGCGTGTAAGTGTGTGTATACTTACAGATTGATTGAATAAACAAGGAACACACTAAAGGGGATTAAGCTAAGAAACAAACCCACCAGTAGAAGTGCAACCCTAGAAACCGGACGAGTGACCCAAGACACCAAAGACAAAGATCTAGGGAAGACAAACGCATCAGACTACTGAATGAGGGAAGAAAGGACTAACCAAGATTAGACACACATATTTAGCCGACCTAGTTAACCTCATAGAAATAATAGTGGGTCAAGAGAAAACCACCATGGTAGGTACAAGTTCACAAGAGAATGACCTTGACCTCAACCTTGGCCTTAACATAGTAGGGTACTCGGATGACATCTGATGACTTATCACACAGTATGACCAACAAACAAGGATAACACATCATGGAAGACCTACATCTGATATCATAGCTGATCTTAAGGAGAAGAAGAGGCTAGGAAGTATTGCACTATAGCGCATAGTGACCACTATAGCCATGAGCAATGGGCTCAAAGGTCACGCCACAAGAGAGAGCTCGAAAAGGTTCACCGGATCCTAGCCATATCAGGTAGAAATAGAGCAAGAGGAAATGCTGATAGGGAGAGAGCCTTAGAAGCGGATCTTACAGTGAGCAAGCTACTCACGAAGTGATTACTAGACAACACTAGTGCCGAGCAAAGTGGAGAAGCCTTGGCAACATCATTGCTAGTTGGGCTGGGAGTCACACCAAATACCATACCCAAACAAAGATACCCATAGTTGCCAAGCAACTTGACAAATATCAAGCAAGCAATGACTCGTACAACTTCATCAAGCAGTTTGAGCATGTGTGCGAGGCTAACAACCTCATGGACCTCGCTCAATGGGCACAAGCATTTGGTCTTTGCTTAGGAGACAAGGGATGGACTTGGTTTACCAGTCTAAATAATGCCAAACGTAACAATTTCAACTATCTAAAGGATCTCTTCATCAAGAGATTCTCAGAGGTAGAAGACAAGGGATGGACTTGGTTTACCAGTCTAGATAATGCCAAACATAATAATTTCAACTAGGATCTCTTCATCAAGAGATTCTCAGAGGTAGGATACTTCGACAACCTCATCATTAAGCTTATGAATGTCAACCAAAAAGACAAAGAGGACATACAATACTAGGTCACTCATGTGAGGAGTCTCTATAGGATGATATTTGCAACTAAGCGACCCAATGAGAGAACAGTCTCGACTGTATTCATCAACGGGATCCACGACAACGAAGAACTTTATAAAACCTTAGTGAGCAACTCAAACTTGCAAAGGGATGTGCTGGCAAGAGTCTTTGAGGAGGCTATATGAGTGGATGAATTTCTTAGAGAGAGAAAGGCTACACATCAAGAGAACAATATGTTCAAAAATGTTGAGAGAATTGTAGCACTTAGTGAATGATCAGCCCTTAGCAAGCAAGACAAAGGAAAGAATGTCAACCAGATCCACGCGATAGTTGATAAGCTGACTAGACTACATGAGTCATTGTGAAGGCCAGTGCAAACTCATGTGCAATGTGTGCATTGTGGAGGGAACCTCCTATTATTTGAGTGTCCCGATCCTAGGTCTTGGCATTGTGCCAACTACGAAAGATTCCGACATGACACTATACACTACCAATTGCCAAGATGGCTACCATACCAGCAACCCTATGCTCAGCTATACTATCCAAGAGTTAGGCAGTCTAACTTTGGAAGAGGAGCCCTTTTGACTCTACCCAACGATTCAAAGCCAACGACTTCAAGGATCGACATCAACCCAACAGGAATCCCTAGACCACAAGGACCTATAGTGACCCATCCACTAAGCGATGCTCCAATGCACTTTGTAGAGGAACCACTAGAGGAAGACTCGTACATGAACCCTTATATCTCTTATGAAGAGGAGGGATATCACGTTGCCTTGAAAAGGAGCTAACAAATAGAGAGAAGGTGGACTTGAGATGTCTTGAATGTGGAGTCACACACCTATTCATTGATTGTCCTAGGCGAAAGCCCTCCACTAGTTCGACAATCATGCCATCTGTGCCACTCGGATTGTTTTATGTTGAGTCACTTGACAATAATGCATGTGGTCTCAAGGAATCCATCGTGGAATATGCCTCCTGGCATCAGTGTGACCACTTTAACAAAGGGAAAGAGGGTATGTAGAAGCAGAAGCATCTACTCCTAAGATGAGGGAGAAGGGAAGTGCCAAGGTTGGAGAGTACCTTGATCCCAACCATCAACTAAAGGCTGTGGATAAGGTCAAAGAATGGATAAAAGAAGCACAAGCTCACTTGCAATATGCTGAGCCTATAGGTGAGGACAAGATCAATAAACTCTTAGCCATGAGTGCACCAGACTCTCCCATGTACTTGAGAGTAGAAGAGGCAACATCACCACATGCACAACCACATAGGTAGAACATGGATGCCATGAATAGACAAACTGCCCATGAGCAGTGGCAGGAAACCCATGAAGAAGAGGAGGGAAAGATGGTTGGCAATTTGCTTGCCACACTTATATCAATTCCTGACATGAACCACAAAACTTACTCGACCATGACGTTGTGATGCGTATACCAAGCCTAACATTGAACCCAATATTTAAATCCCCACAAGTGAATTCCTTTTGGGAAGGCACTAAGATGCACAGAGTCTTACCTATTGTTTCCCTAAGAGACACAACGTGAAAGGGGATAGTAGACACAAGAGTAGGAGTTAGTGTACTTAGCCATGCAATCTTGCAAGCTTGGAAAAACCCACTAGTAGAAACTACACAGTTCAATGTCACTCTAGAGAGTGGGATGAAGGTCAGATCCTTCAGAGTCCTGAATGATTGGTCTTTAAAGATATCATAAATTCAATTCTCTATGAGCTTTATAGTCATGAAGGGAGTGGATTATGATATCCAGTTAGGCAGACCTTGGATGAGGAATGCTCGAGTGATAGAGGATTGGGATAATGGCCTGATATTCTTAGGATATAGATCAGAAGCAATCCGAGTAGTGATGGACACTTGGAAAACCTCACTAGTAGACCTAGATGCCATCTTTGCCATCCTGAAGGGTGACTTAAAAGGCCGGAAGCGATTGTGGACCTCTAACTAAGTATATCCTTTGTTCCGAGGATGAGTGTAATTGGATGCATGTGTTGGCAACCATTGATCTGCCATTCTTGGATGATGAAGATGAATTTAGGCAAGATGTAGACTCAGCTACTAGCAAACCCAGCAAAGCCACAACTTCTAACCTACCCATAGTGTCCTTATGCATGATGACCAGGAGTTCCATTAGTTGACTGACACCAATCACATATCATGTCCCAACTTACAAATTGGAACTCCATAAAATCCTTGAGTACCTATCAAGTGAGCTAGCTGGCAACCCAGCTGCAAACATAAGCCCCTCAAAGATCTCATGGTGAATAAGGACTGGCGATGGACTAAGGTATATGACTTAGCCTGCTATACAACTAGGCTCTCATTACAAGTGAGAAAAAACTTGAGGACATGAACCTTGAAAACAATGCACGTCTTGAGTAGTACGAGGATTTTGGTGATGAGTACGAAGATTGTTGTTCCATCAGTGAGGAAAGTGAAAAGGAAGTGGAGACCATAGAATATGGCACAGATGGAAGAGTGATTGAGAAAATTAGAGCAGACTCTAAACCTCGAGAGGTCAATGCTTTTAGAGTGAACAAAGGAGTTGTCAAGGTAGATTGTGACCAAACTTGGCTAGAATGTCTAAATGTAGTAGATTATGAGCAAGTGGGATTAATCCAGCCTGGCACCACATCATTATTTGGAATGGAGTCAGCCTCAGAGCTATGATCACTAGGGGAGATAGCCTCTTCCAATGAGGATTATGAGTACAACTTTGAGACAGAGATAAGCTCTAATAATGACCTTGAAATGCCTTGACTACCTAGGACCAAATGCATGGAAGGGGACCTTCCAGTCCACCTAAGGTGCAAGAGGCTAAAGGAAGAGAGAAGGAAACAGTCGAAGTCTTCAGAAGTTGACTAACAAAAGAAACCCCAGGATTTGCCCAAGTGCTTCATGAAGTTTAAGAAGGGTGATCGAATAGTGGTGTTCATAGGAGCCAAGTGGAAAGGGTAGGTGAGTGAACCCATTGAAGGATCAACCAAAGTTAAGGAAGTCAACTTGGCAAGGGAATGGACAAGCCTCGACTCATGTACATAGCATACAACCTAACCAAGGAGAAAGAGACTAATCTCATAGATCTCTTAAGGGATTTTTTTGACATGTTTGCATGGTCCTTAGACGAGCTGAAAGGAATGGATTCGAGTATCATGACTCAGATGGCTTTGCAGGCTATAACCAAGTGCAAGTCCATCCAAACAACATGCACAAGATGACATTTGCCACCGAATGGGGGGTGTTTTCTCACATAGTCATGCTGTTTGGGCTAACCAATATCCCTGCTACCTTCTAGTGCCTCATTTGTGCCATCTTCAAGGACATGCTTTGAAAATGGTTGGATGTATTTGTCGATGAATTATGTGTCCACACCAAGTAGGAAGAGCACTTAGAAAAGCTAGGAATAGTCTTTGAGTGGTGTATGCAATACGGTCTCTCATTGAACCCCTTAAAGTGTCATTTTTGGGTGAAGCACAAGTGTATTTAGGGCACATTGTGTAGAGGAATGGGATAGCCACGAACTCTTTGAAAGTCAAGGTAATTGTAGACCTTCCCTCTTTGATCAACTTCAAGGGAGTTCATGGTTACCTTGACAATAACCCCAATTCAAGAAACCACAGAAGGGGCAGTCAATGAAAGTAATGTCATGGCTTGGGTGCAATATCTCGTAAGCAAAGTGCAAGAACTTGCACATGCACCAAGCAAAGGATCTCCACTCATAGGAACCAAAAGGCTAGCAATATCTAGCTAATGCAAAATCGTGCCAAGGGCCGAAGGTACCCCACCTTCAAGTATATACTACTTTGGTGCCCTCAACAATGCGCAACACAGAAGAGTACAACAAGCTGGTGAGAGAATTTCAAAGCCAACATGACAAGATGAGTGAAGAAAGAAAGGCTGCACTTGTTGACCTAGACAAAGAAAGGAATTCCTTTGCAACCTACTAGCTAGAAAAAACGAGGCAAATGACCATAATAAGTAGGGAAGTGATGGCATTAAAAGAGGCCTAAAAGGCAAGGCATGGCAAAGAAAGTGTAAAGGATCTATATGATGAAGAAAGGGACAGCCGCACAATGTGCTCTCGCATCTAAGGATAGAAGTCTCCTTGAGGAAGAGATATATAGCTTGAAGCAACAAAGAGAACAACTATCCAAAGAACTACAAGAGACAAAGGCACAAGGTGAGCAAGAAGTAAGGAGAAAGATGGCAAAATTGCATAGTCAACTTGACATAGCACTCCAAGAGCAGGCCATCGTAAGGGAACCGGTAGAGCACTGGAACTAAGAGAAGTAACAAATGAATACATTATGGCGAGGGTGAGAGCAAGTAATCACTACCCTAGCCTAATACCAGAACCAAGGATTGGAGCAAATGAAAGGGAAGCCAGAAGAATGGGCAGTAAGAATGAGAACATGATTAAAGACTTACCTTACTGCCTGGCACATTCAGAGAGTGAACGCATTATGGCGAAAAGTAAAGCTGAAGTTGTGGAGACATGGATGTTGAAGTAGCAAAAAGTCTACTAAATGTCACTAGATAAGAGAGAAAGAGACAATTGATGAACTCAAAAGGAAATTAGAGATGGCAAGGAGAGCACTTAAACATGGACTCTATGCCAAGGCACCCAAACATAGCACCAACTTAGGTGTGGAGGAACAAAGAGCTCATGTGATCACAGCTGGATTAACCATGCAAGAACTTGAATTGCTAGGGTTTGGGGAGCCAGAGCAGTGAGCACATCCTCCCCCTAAAGAATTGAGAGAGCCAATACATGAAGAGGGGCTAGACTTTGAGCATGACCATGTTGAGGAAGAGCAACCGCATGAACCAAGGCCCCCACTGCAAACACAAGCACAAACAAAAGAGCAAGGTGAGGAAGCCATACCTCCTGAGAGGATGGTGGAAATGAGGTACAAATGGAGAGAATAGGTAGAGCTAGCACAAAGAAGACTCCAAGCCAAGCCGCAATAAGTTCCTAATGTGGCCATTCCTTAAGGAGAGGAGTGTGATCCTGTGAACTGAAACCAAGATCTTGCAGTATGGGAGCTGTGGGAACATCGCATTCGACCCTTTGAATTCACCTTCACCTTCTCTCGAACACTGGATAGAGTATTATCTCCAAGGGTGGTGGAGGAAGTGATAAAGCTCTCGGCAAGGCTAGGGAAGCGATGGTTGGAGGAGAGAATTAGACATCCCACAAGGTAGCAATGGGAGCCTGTAGATTATTGGGAGGACAAGGTGATGGAGCTACCTAAGATAGTGGAGAGATATGAAGCATAACCAAAGTGGCAAAGAAACATCTAGGACTCTAACTTAGATGCAAGGATGGCATTATGTAGCACACTAGCATACGAGAGGGATAATCCTACTTGTATGCCCTATCTGCAGGGATTTGGAGTTGATTTTAACCAACTCCCTAGGAGATGCATGGTAAGTATAATTTCCCTATGATCTATAATGTGAATGCTGCATCTCCAAAGGAATTCCTAACCTTCATAGAGAGGGACCTCCATCCATCCATAGCAAGCTTCCTCAAGGACTTCTTGTCTTGCCCAGATCCTACCTTCATCACCACTTGTAATTATCTCCGCCTTTTGAGGATCTTACTAAAACAAAATCCTGTTGCAGAGAAAGAGTCGCTATCGCCCCTCTTTTTTTACATTAATGTAGGGATAGATAACTGTGCAATGACACACCCATGATGAGAGCCACCCTCTTGCCAGCATTTTGTATGAGCTTATTAGAATATATGAGTGACAGTAGGTTTATTAGGTGTAACCACCCATTTTTGTCCACCACACCCCTCAATGTAAGAATCAACTTGAAGGGCTATATACAAAGCAGAGCTTTCCTAAGCAAATCCCTCAAACCTCCTTGCAACTTGGTCCTTGCCCATGAACGGGATGCACTTAACGTGCTCCCTTGTAATTTTTCAAAAAAAAGAAGAGAGAAAAACAAATAGAATAGAATATTAAAGAATTGAAAAAGAAAAGAAAAAATAAAATCGTGGTTCATGTTATCCAAGCTTAAGCAATATACAATAATTATTCCGCATGATACTAAATATGTAAAGCTTTCTATAGCCAATCAAGCTATTTTGAAACCTAAGTTTAGACCTTTGGTGGCTTAGAAAACTAATGTAGTACTAGAAACATGTGACTATTATAAAATTCGAGATACACGCTCGACTTTCTTATATACTTAATATATATATGGTGAATATTATGTTGGCACAGAGGGAGAATAGATGAGAGAAAAGAAAAAATGTAGAGAGAGAGGTAGAGAAATTGGCAATACACTAGAAACTGGAAGATGGGCCAGTCCCCCCCTTGTGGAGTTATATTATTGACAAGGAGCAAGCTCCTCCGTTACACATAAGCCATTTCTTACTTGTAGATCTTGGAAACAAGATCATGGTTCCTTGCATGGTATACAACCGGCTAACACTTGCACAACTTGGAAGTGGCACCTTTTGATCCTTCTTGAGTCTCCTTCTCTCCTACACAATATGTGTAGGGCTCTCCTCTTGGCGCTTGATTTCAGCAGAGCTTCCGTAGCACTTGCACCTTCTCTTCTCCTCTTGGAACTTGTTTTTAGCAGAGCTTCCGTAGCACTTGATATCAACAGGGCTTTTGCAGCACTTGCACCTTCTCTTCTCCTGTTAGATACATGCAAAGTGATGCTTTCTTCTACCTCTCCCCTACAACCAAAGAGAGTATCCTTCAAGAGCTTCTCTTCTTGGAGAGAGAGTTGAGTTGTTCTTTATGCAAGATGTGGTTGTTCCACTCTCCAGCACTAATTTGGAGATATCTCTTTATGCATTGTTTGGATGAAAAAACGTCCAACACAAAAGTTGTAGACCTTGCTGTTTTTGATAACCCACGTGGCCCGTTTTTAGAGATCATTTTTCTATTGCGAGATATTTTAAAAATGGATATTTCAAAAAAAATAGCTTTTTAAACTGTACTCTTAACTTGTGGTCCATGCAACCACTTTGAGTCATAGATAAGGAGAGTTCATTAGATTGCCTTGGGCCTCAACCTTAAGATTGAATTCCACACAAAATCTTGTGTCATTTTAGACCTTAGAAAGAGAAAATAACTTCTATCCTCACTTCTAGAGGATCATTGTTCTCTTGTCTTTCTTAGTGAGAGAATTATGTCACTAAATTGATTGCTTATTACGAATTCTCTATTCAATAAATTCATGTAAATAGATCAATGACTCACTTTTCTTTAAGTGTTGATGATGATCTAGCATGGCCATGAGGCCATTTAGAGACTAGTATTCCTAGTGCATCGCTTAATGGGGTGATCAGAGCATTGTGATGGGGATATCTGGTACAGGCAGTACAAGTTATGAAGGGGGAAAGAAGTGTCTGCCAAGTGTAAGAGTGTACACAAGAACCAAGGAGTTACACATAAATGAAGATGGATTGAGTTCTAAGAAGAGGAAGTGCATTAGCATTGTGTTATGTATTATGTGTGCATCCAGGGACGCCTGGGAATGTTTTACTTGTGTGTAATGAGCATTGCATTCATTTGGGGTCATCCTCTCCCCTACAAGTCAAGGTTTAAGGTCTTTTCTTTCATTAAGAAAGACGAGAGAGGGAATTCTCTCACTAAGAAAGACGAGAGAATGTGATCCTCTGGAAGTGAGGAGAGAAGTGATTTTCTCTTTCTAAGGTCTAAAATGACACAAGATTTTGTGTGGAATTCAATCTTAAGGTTGAGTCCCAAGGCAATCTAATGAACTCTCCTTATCTATGACTCAAAGTGGTTGCATGGACCACAAGTTAAGAGTACAGTTTAAAAAGTTTTTTTTTTTGGAAAATTCATTTTTAAAATATCTCGCAATAGAAAAACGATCTCAAAAAACGGGCCACGTGGGTTATCGGAAACAACGAGATCTACAACTTTCGTGTTGGACGTTTTTTCATCCAAATAATGCATAAAGAGATATCTCGAAATTAGTGCTGTAGAGTGAAACAACCACATCTTGCATGAAGAACAACTCAACTCTCTCTCCAAGAAGAGAAGCTCTTGAAAGCCTATAAAAGAGGAGGCTCTCTTTGGGTGTAGGGGAGAGGTAGAAGGAAGCATCACTTTGCATGTATCTAAGAGGAGAAGAGAAGCTGCAAGTGTTGCGGAAGCCATGTTAAAATCAAGTGCTGCGGAAGCTTTGCTAAAATCAAGTTCCAAGAGGAGAAGAGAAGGTGCAAGTGCTACGGAAGTTCTGCTGAAATCAAGCACCAAGAGGAGAGCCCTTCAGATATTGTGTAGGAGAGAAGGAGACTCAAGAAGAATCAAAAGGTGCCACTTCCAAGTTGTGCAAGTGTTAGCCGGTTGTATATCGTGCAAGGAACGGTGATCTTGATTCCAAGATCTATAAGTAAGAACTGGCTTATGTGTAATGGAGGAGCTTACTCCTTGTCAATAATATAACTCCACAAGGGGGGGGGGACTAGCCCATCTTCCAGTCCCTAGTGTGTTGCCAATTTCTCTACCTCTCTCTCTACATTTTTTCCTTTCTCTCATCTATTCTCCCTCTGTGCCAACATAATATTCACCATATATATATTAAGTATATAAAGAAGTCAAGTGTGTATCTTGGATTTTATAACAGTGACAATGATGAAGAATTATTTCTTCAAGCTAATCCAAAAATAGAGTTTATCACCTACAAATTTTGTATAGAAATCACAAATCCTCTACATGAAATCATAACTCCTACACAAGGAAGTGATAACCTCATGCAAGAAAGTAGAAGTTATGAGGAAGTAATTCAGTAGTCCTATGCAAGTAGGTCAGAAGAATGATGGGGCATTGTAGAAATTACAAGATAACTAGCACAAATCTGAAGAGGCTTTAGATAAATCCAATCAATGAGCCATCATTGAATCAAAGCTGAAATCCAAACGTACCATAAATAAATCAACTAGAGTTCTTGAGGATGGTGTAAAGAGGTGAACTTAGACCTTATGACTAGTTCTAAACCAATTTAGATGAGAATTCACGTGGATAAAGATTATAAGCCGTAGTTGTCCTAATTATGCAAAGTAAAATAAAAGATTGATAAGCTCCATAGTATTGGATTCATTAAACCTATTAATAAAGTTACATAGATGTCACCCATTGTAGTTGCCCCATAGAAGAATGGGAAGATTTGGGTTTGTGGACTATAAGAAGCTAAATGTAGCTACCATAAATGATACTTCTTTTGTTTTAGTTGCTGCTAGACATGAGATTTATAGTTTTCTTGGTGGATTCTCAAGGTACAACTAAATTAGAATGCAATCAGATGTCATGGACAAGATGGCATTCATCACAAAATGGGGAGTATTTGTAGGTAAAATCATGAATTTTGGGCTTTATGTCCATCTGAATTTCAATGGGATAGCCTACAAAACCATTGATATCTTACAACATTCATGAGGGCTTTTGTAGATGACTTCTTTGATTTTG
This sequence comes from Lygodium microphyllum, assembly GCF_053477565.2. Lineage (NCBI taxonomy): Eukaryota > Viridiplantae > Streptophyta > Polypodiopsida > Schizaeales > Lygodiaceae > Lygodium > Lygodium microphyllum. The sequence continues at coordinate 21,557,895 of NC_141149.1, read as the reverse complement.
GTAAAAAGGCGGATCATTTGCAGCATCTTAGGTTATGCTTTGAAAGATGTAAGAATTTTGGAATGTCACTAAACCCATTCAAGTTTATGTTTGTTGTTAAAAGAGAAGTATCGCTTGGGCACATTATCTTTGAAGAAGGGATGACCATTGATCCTCAAAAGATTTAATCAGTTCAAAGAGCCACAGTTCTTGCAATGGTAAAGGAAGTTATGAGGTTCATTGGTCAAATCAAGTGGCAATGATGGATCTTAAATACTTAGCCCACATATGTACTCCACTAACTGTCAATATTGTGGGAGAGAAGGAAGGAGTCTCACTTGAAGCTTTCTTGCACAATGGGGGAATACACACAAGGGTGGAGGCTGAAAACAGTTTTCCTCTTCTTAGTTGTGTAAGCCAAAAGAACTCTGGTACAAAGAAATAGAAGAACCCTATATATGGGTCTCAAACCAAACTCAACTAACTAAGGTGGCATACTAACTGAGCCACGAACTAGAATAGATAAGGATAGCTATCATGTAGCTATTATTCATGGGCGGTGTACCAACCGCGTCTGCAACTTACAAGTCGGTGACATAAATACACAACGGTCACCCTGGCATATCACGAGTGGAGCTCGATATCTCAACACTCCCCCTCGAGCTCAATCCCAATTCCTGCACACCAAGCAAGTCTCTGAACTTGCGCAGCTTCTCTACACCCAATGCCTTCGTGAATATGTCAGCTACCTGATCCTCTGTGCTAACATAAACTAGATCAATAAGACCTAGTAAAACCCTCTCTCACACATAGTGATAATGCACCTCAATGTGCTTTGTTCTAGCATGATAGACTGGGTTATTTGCCAAGTGTATACTACTCATGTTGTCACAATAAATGACAACTGGTCCATCTGTAGACTGATGCATATCATAAAGTAGCTTATGCAACTAAGCTACCTCACATGCAGCCATTGCTGCACCCCTGTACTCAGCCTCTGTGCTCGACAAGGCAACTGTAGGTTGTTTCTTGCTGCTCCAAGTGACTGCAGCACTCCCAAAAGAGAACACATATCCACTGGTAGATCGTCTATCAGAAATACTACCAGCCCAACCAGCATCAGTGTATCCATGCAACTATATCTGAACCCCAGTCTCATAAAATAGTCCATACTGCAATGTGGACTTCACATACTTGAGTATGCGTCTAGCCGCATCCAAATGTGGTTTTCTTGGAGCCTGCATAAACTGACTTACCAATCCAACAGCATAGCTCAAATCTGGCCTGGTAATAGTCATATAAATCAAACTTCCTACTATGCGTCTGTACATAGTAGGGTCGTCTAGAAGCTCACCTGCATCTGTGCTCAGCTTCACATTCTGCTCCAAAGGAACTGAAATAGACTTACAGCCTGTCATCCCATATTTGGATAGCATGTCCAATCCATACTGTCTCTGCAAGAGCTGTATCCCACTTGGTGATCTAATCACCTCAATGCCCAAGAAATAACGCAGCTCTCCCAAATCCTTCATCTCAAACTTCTGCTTCAATAGCATTTTCACATGAAGGATATCTTCATCACTGTCACCTGTCATAATCAAATCATCAACATAAATGACAAGTAGCATAATACCTTTCTCTGTTTTTCTCACATAAAGTGAGAAATCTGCCTTGGAAATCTGAAAGCCAATAGTGACAAGATACTGTCCTATCTTGTCAAACCATGCTCTAGGTGCTTGCTTCAAGCCATACAAGGCTTTCTTCAACCTGCAAACAAACTCAGGATGAACAGCATGCACATAACCTGGTGGCTGCTCCATATAGACCTCTTCTTGCAAATCACCATGCAAGAAGGCATTCTTTGCATCCATCTGATGTAAAGACCATCCCTTTGATGCAGCCATAGCAATGACTGCTCTTACGGTTGCCATCCTTGCAACCAGACTGAATGTTTCTTCGTAGTCAATGCCATATGTTTGTGCATATCCCTTGACTACTAATCTTGCCTTGTATCTGTTCACAGAACCATCTGCATTGTGCTTCACCTTATAAACCCACTTACAGCCAATTGCATTTTTACCTTTAGGCAAAGGTACCAATTCCCATGTAGCATTTGCTTCCAAGGCATCCATTTCTTCATCCATGGATTTCTCCCATTTTTCTTTTCCCATGGCTTGCTCAAAAGAAGTGGATTCTGGTTCCTGTATCACTTTGACCATATATGCATAGTGAATGGCTGTAAATCCATCATATTTCAGCCTATCCACAGGATACCTAGCTCTCGTAGACTTGCGCAAAGTAGGTTCACTCCTAGGTGCTCTCAAAACATCCCTGGTCTTCCTTACTCCAGGTGTAACAATAGAAGGAATACCCAACTCATCATCAATGCTCTGTTCTGAGCCACTGGATTCACCATCCACATAAGAGTGACCTGCATTCACATCAAACATGGGCTGATCAACCTTCTCTTTTCCTTTTCGTGATACCTGCATACCACTATCTGCATTACTTTGAGAAGATTCTCCTGATCTCAATCTGCCTGTCCATGGCGAAGAATGTGAACCACTGCTAGAGGACGCTCCAGGTCCACTAATATTTTGTGACTGCTGCTGTGAATTCTGTGCAGCATTACCATTTTGTGCATCTACATCATCAATCACATTTACTGGTTTATACCAGCTACTCATCTCATCAAAAACAACATCTCTGCTCACTGTAAACTTACGAGTAGAAGGGTTATAGCATCTATACCCTTTTTGTTGCAGAGAGTAACCAATAAAGATGCACTTCTCAGCTTTTGGATCCAACTTGGATCTCAACTCATCTGGCACATGTACATAGGCAATGCAACCAAAAATTTTCAAATGAGAAATATCTGGTTTCCTACCAGTATACCTCTCCTCGGGAGTCATTCCATGTATTGCTGCAGTGGGAGTCCTGTTCATTATGTAGACTGCTGTAGCAACTGCTTCAGCCCAATAAAAATCTGGCAAGTCTTTTTCATTGAGCATGGCACGAGATACCTCTCCAATATGCCTGTTTTTCCTTTTTGCAATTCCATTTTGTTGTGGGGTATGACTGCATGAATATTGCTGCTTTATGCCATGCTCCTGTAGGAACCTTGCAAACTCATTTGAGAGGTACTCTCCCCCTCCATCTAACCTTAGGCATTTTATCTGCAGGCCTGTTTCTTTTTCAACCATCGCTTTAAGAGTTTTGAAATGCCCAAAAACTTCACTTTTCTTTTTCATAAAATACACCCAAACTTTTCTGCTATAGTCATCAATAAAACTAACAAAATAATGACAGCCTCCAAGAGATGCAGCTTTAGTTGTCCATACATCAGAGTGGATTAATTCCAATGGCTTCTTACTCTCTTGAACATGTCTAGGAAATGGTTTCCTTGCCTGTTTTCCAAATTGACAGGCTTCACATACCTTATGCATTTCTTCAACCTTGAATTTCGGCAAACCTGCAACAATATTTTGGGCCTGCATTGATTTAAGTCGCTGTACATTAACATGACCAATGCGTTTATGCCAGATATCAATATCTACAACTACACCGGTCCCATGTGCAAACATTGCTGCACTCAATTCAGACATGTCTGCATCCAATGTAAACATTCTGCCCTTCTTATTTCCTTTTGCTATCAAGTGGCCTTTATTTTTCATATCCTCAATAAAGCATTCATGAGGATTAAATCTGACCTGCAAGCCCTGCTCAACCATTTGACCAACAGAAACCAGATTCTTGGTGATATTCGAGACATGAAATACATCGGATAGGTATTTCTTTTTCCCATCCTACATAGACAAAGGAAATTTTCCAATCTGCACAATAGGATGTGCAGTATCATCACCAGTCTCCACAAATCCTGGTTTTTCCATTTTTCTTGCATCCTCCATCCATTCTGCATGGCCTGTCATGCGGTTTGATGCACCTGAGTCAACATACCATACATCATTGCTTTCTTCTGCACTTGTCACAGAATTGTTCATGTGCTGCACCATAAACAAGTGCTCATTTCTGTCATCACCCTGTCTACTAGAAGATGCATAATTCCCTTGTTGCAGTTTTCCATTCATGATGTCATTCTGCTTTTTATAGCAGTCTTTAGCCATATGACCCATTTTACCACAGTAGTAGCATTCAACATTACTGTTTGCATTTTGGCCTCTTTGCCATCCACCACGACCTCTTTGGCTCCCCCTACCTCTAGAGTTACCACGTCCTCCTCCATAGGACTGGTTTTCTTGAGTTTGCTGCATATTCTGATTTCTGCCACGGCCTCCAAATCGGCCTCCTCTACCTCTGCCTCTACCTCTTCCAGCATTTGAGTAGAAGACAGCTTCTTTTGAAGTTCCTCCTGAAGAAGATGCACTACCATTTCTTTGCTCCTCAGAAATTAGAAGAGCAATCAGCTCCTCAAAATCAGGAAATCTTTCACGAACTGAAATGGATGTCCGAAACTGTGCATAATCCTTTCCTAGACTATTCAAGGTCATAGAAACTAAATCATCATCTTCCACTGGCGACCCAATGGAGGCAAGTGCATCTGCAATCTTCTTCACCTTCATGTGGTAGTCATTGATGCTCATATTTTCTCTTTGCACATTATGCAACTCTTGCTTGAGCTGCATTTTCCTGGCTTGCGTATTTGTGCTATACATTTTTGACAAAGTATCCCATGCCTTCTTTGGCGTACTTGCATCCTGAATATGCACAATCATAGAGTCTGAAATGTTGATAGACAGCCAATACATAACTTTCCTGGCTCTCTCATGCCATGCTTTAAATGCCTGCATTTGCTGTTGATTGGGAACATCAGAAAGAACTGGTTCTTCTTCATTTCCTGCAACAAATTCCCAATATCCTTTTCCCATAAGGAAATTTGTCATTCTAAACTTCCATGCTTGGAAGTTGTTCTTGTCAAGCTTTTCAGTGACAATTTGTGAAAGAGAATCAGATGCCATTACAGAAGACTGCAAAAAATTCTGTCACTGCAAAAACCACAGCTTCACCCTCACAAGGAAAAATCTGCAAAACTGGCGAAAGTGGTATTTGACCACACAGTCACTTCCTAGTGACGATTTTGCATCAACAGGCAACAGGGATGATTCTATAACTCCCAATGTCTCTGCGCACAAGCATACAATGCAATTTTTACAGTAACTTTTCACCGACCTGTAGAACAGTGGCTGCACAGCATAAAACTGGGCCTTTTCCTGAGTGCGTGCAGAAAACTTCCGCCTCCAAAACAGGCCCCGAAATGGCCTCAAATAAAAAAAACAAGGTCGCCCAGGGCTAAAGCCCTGTCCCGCAGCATATACTGCCCTCTTGCTTCACCGCGAAGGGCGTCTCAACCTGAGACAATGCACTCCTGCACTTTCCGGCTGTGCTACCTGCAGAGATCTGCTCCCAAAACAGCAAATGAAAGCAACACTGCTCCTCTTACCAGAACACCGCGAGCTTGGCTTGCTTTCTTGAGCTCCTTACCACGAACAAGGCTCTGATACCATGTCAATATTGTGGGAGAGAAGGAAGGAGTCTCACTTGAAGCTTTCTTGCACAATGGGGGAATACACACAAGGGTGGAGGCTGAAAACAGTTTTCCTCTTCTTAGTTGTGTAAGCCAAAAGAACTCTGGTACAAAGAAATAGAAGAACCCTATATATGGGTCTCAAACCAAACTCAACTAACTAAGGTGGCATACTAACTGAGCCATGAACTAGAATAGATAAGGATAGCTATCATGTAGTTATTATTCATGGGCGGTGTACCAACCGCGTCTGCAACTGACAAGTTGGCGACATAAATACACAACGGTCACCCTGGCATATCACGAGTGGAGCTCAATATCTCAACACTAACTATGCATACAAGGAAGGGTGTCCAATTTGTTTGGAGGGACGATTAGGATAAACCATTCAATATACTGAAGAAAATGTTGATAGCGGCTCCAATTTTGCAACCTCCATATTAGGATTTATGATTTTTATGTGTTTGTTGATGCTTCTGATATTGTTGTAGGAGTTGTTTTAATGCAATGATAGGGATGAACATTTCCTTAATGATTTCATATCTCATTAAAAGCACATAACCTTACATTAAAAATCTACACTATACCATCTACAAACTAATGGACAGGCGAAAAGCTCGAATAAGATACTTGTACATATTCTCAAGAAGATTGTTAGTAAGAACCACTAATTGGGATACCAAATTGGATTTTTCTCTACGGTCCTCTAGGATAGCTTTTAAAGTAACCATAGGATTAATTCCATTCACGTGGGTTTATGGAGTGGAAGCATGGTTCCCATACAATAATTAATGTACTTTGAAGAAAATCCAATCATTGCATATTACTTGTCTAAAGTGGTACATACAAGGAGACAAGGATGGGTTAATTGTCATATCAAGAAGTTCTTTAACGAAGGGGAACTAGTTATGGTGTGTAATTCCAAGATCGGTAAGCATCCTAGTAAATTGAAGCTCAAATATATGGGTCCATATGAGATAGTCAAAGATGTGGGATAAGATACTTTTGTATTGGCAACCTTGCAAATGAGAAATTGTCAAGATTACTATCAATGGGAACATATATTAAACTTTTCACATACTTAATTATACCTTACTTTGTGATGCATTGACGTTGGAGATTGAATTTATTAACTTGGATTTTTCAAAATTTCTTGTAGTTTTGCTATAGGAAGTGCAAAGTTTTGAAAGCATTATTATAGTTCTAGTGCAGGAAGTGCAATCTTTTCTCATTTGCATGAGTGTTCCCAAAATTGGTTGCTTGATATTATTTTGGAAGCAACTATAAGTCAATTTAAGGATTGTCATAAAGCCTTTATGATGCATGTATCAAAGGCTTATGGTTGCCTTAGAGAGAATGCATTTCATGTCATTTCTCAAGGAGTTTTGGGGGATGATGTAGTGCCTCATGAGGAAGTGTACGAATCTTAATTTGAAAAGGGCTTGAGTTTGAGATATTCCGTGTGTGAAGTCATGTCTTTTGGGAATCAAAATGACATATGTTCATCACAACAAGGAGCATGGTGAGGAAATCAATGATTCCACTTAGTGTTCACAAAGTGATCTGGGAAAAATAGTAAAAAGCATGGGCAGCCAAGATCCAACAAACTCATCACCTACATATCGTCATCTATTGCCATTATCGCACATTTCTCCTCTGAAACAAAGTTCTCTCCTTCTTCCTCGGTCGTCATGGCAAAGTCTAGAGCTAAGGAGAGCTCAAAAGATGCTTGTAAAACATCATTGTGACCAACATCATGAAGAAGAAGAAGACGCAAACTAGAGTGATAGTCCACCCGAATCGAAAACCTTCAAAGTGTGATGGCTAAGTGACACCTTAATCACCCACCCATGAAGTGCTCAATCTTAATTGGTGAGCAACACACACCCTTGTTTGGATTGATAGAATGATCAATATTAGAATGCAAATTGAACTTCTCCATTATACCGAATTTCCACAGAATGAATGGTCTAATGATCCACATGTAGCAGCTCAAATGGGCATAATCAAGAAGACTACAAAGGTTAGAGATAAACTTGAATTGACTCCTTCATTAATTGCTAATCCCTTCAATCTTGCGTTCAATGATAATGCAAAGCATTACTAGTGTACCAAAAAGGCTATGCAATCGGAGTTTGGATAGCCCACATATACAAGAAACCAATATATGTTTCATCATCTTGACCCATTAAGAAAGCATCATATCAAGTGGTTCATGAAAAAAATTCTTCTTTTCATAAAGACAAATGCCATTATCCATGACACATACAGTATCCTATGGTTTGTTGAGAATAGTGTCATTTCAAATCGGGATGGCAATTTGCATGACATGCTTATGCAAGAAATTATATGCCTACGGTTTGAAGGATGGCTCAAAAGAGTGAAATTGTTCAAAATTTGCTAGTGTATACGGTCATTTAGTTGATATGTTTCCAAATGTCAAGAAGAGCCTTTGGGAAGGTCAAAGCACTACTATGCATAATGCTAATGTTACACAACAAAAACAAGCTGAGAGCATGATGATAGATGCAAGTGTGGGGCTCATGATGAAGAGTTGCAAGATATGCATGATGAGCACAATGGTGATAATGTCCATAAGCAATTGACATATTATGAGGAAGATATACGTGGTAAACATATAGAGTTGGATTCTACTTTACAGAATGACTTTGTTCAATGGCTGGATGTGGAGTCCAATGAGCAAGAAAAGCAAAATGTAGTCATTGTTGGAATACAAAAGAAGATTTGTTTCTCCAAGACAAAGATTGGGTCTACCATGGAAAAGAATGAGAGTGCTATGCATGCCATGTCCACTCTACATGAAAGTAAACTGTCTTCAGGTTATTCTTCTATGTCTTCTAGTTTGGATCAAGCTTGTGTATAAACTGATGGTCTTCATAAGTTTCTCATAGACCTCCAAATTACAAGAGCTGTTGACCGTTAGATTGGCATTACTTAATTAATTAATACTAGTCCCTAGTATCACCACTAACACTTATTGGCCAGACAACTGTCCTAGGGTCAAAACCAACACCAACTAATCACCAAAGCCCGATTGGCATAACTTATCACAACTTTTGTCTTTGACACCCACTGTGTCCTTGAGGTCCTTGGCCTATTACCATGAAATTACTGCCATGAGCATCACATGTACTAAACAACCTTGCACATTTGATTAATAGCTTAATCAAATGTTATCAACGAGATTAAACCATCGTAAAATTTCATGTCTCCGTGACAAGATGCTAGAGCCTCTTCAAGGTGCTCCTCACCTAGCAAAGCAAATATGTCCACACAAATTGAACTACTATGACTGCAATACTACAAGGCATTCTGATCCATCTGATCACGATGAGACTGACCGCTTCCTTCCATGCATACGTATCCTCAAGTATAAATACATCACTCTCACTACATCAAAATCTGTATGCAAAAATATACATGGGTTCCCTTGCTCACGAGGTTCACAAACATGCACACTCTCATGTCCATCGATTAACAAATTGGTTCACGACAGAAATGCGTCTTCGTAGATTTAAATATTTGCAAATACCGAGAAAATACAGGAGAATTTGACCGACTCGCGAAGAAAGAGCCAACATATGCTAAGATTGACATCCGCATGTTCGTAAATATAGTAACAACATAATCCTCATGTAGAAAGAGATCTCCTTGCAACTCATTCGTGAGAAGGCTTTTGGGTCACCATAATGACAAGGCACGTTTCTTCTTGCTATACATGTTAATCAAACCTATCTTGGAAAAACTCCAATCGTCTCATCGACTTTGCTGCGGTTGTCTCTCCCACCATAATCTCGCTGAATCATCCACAGCTCGTCTTTGTTCACATGGAAAGCAGGCTAGCCTGATCCTGTCTCACTAAAAAACTCGTCAACATCTGTCGTGTCTGCACCTGAGACGGGGCAATACTCGAAGAACACCATAGCTTGAGTATGCATTCCCATGGACACCAAAACCAAAATACCAAAATGCTTTAGCCATCTTGCTTTTGACTTTACTCTCTGAATGTCCTTTAGCCATCTCTCCCTCTCCTTTCCTTGTCTGCTTTTTCAAACAGCTTGCTTGCAAGTTGCTAGCTAGTCTGCTTCCGCATCTGACTGCTCACATGCTGTCAGCAACTATGACGGGTTGTTTCTTTCCTTGCGTATCGTCCAATTCATCTCTGGCCCTCTTTGTTGTCATTCCATACCTTTGAAAAAACCCATAGATTCACGCAGTCGAGCTTCCCTCTTGGACATATTGCATTTTGCGGTAGCCATATTCTTCTCCGCACTTCTGCAAATTTTCCACAGCTGCCCCACACTCCATGGCTGTAACAGCCCTTAAAGTGGCCTTCAATTGATCAGACGAGCCATAGCAACCCTAAACTGACTGCGCCTGCTGCCTCAGTCTTCATGGACCTGCAGATGATTTCCATAAGATAGCGCATCCAAAACCTCTCTTTTATTGTTTTCCTGCAGCCCCCCGGCTGAACTTCACGACACAGCAGCCAGCAGATGACCTTCAAGAACACACAATCACCAAAACATTTTCCCCCTTCCTTCCTTCAAAAACGTTTTTCCTGTGTCTTTCTCCCTCTTTTCCAAGTGGTAATGGCATGTGGCAAACATGCAAGCTATTATTTTTAGAAACATTCACTAACACAACCTTTGTTATGGGTATCGGTTCCAATACTTAGCATCCAATACACATATGTACTCATTCACCCAGAAACATCGACTTGCAAAACCCTTGGTCACCGAAATTCTCCCACCAGAGGGGTAATATGTTCTAGTGGAACAAGACTTATAGCATTTGCAGCCAGTCTAACGGAGATTAATCCCTCGTGCTCACAAGAGAGCATCTCAAGAGTACAATAGGGGTGTTCATGTTGGAATATGCACTGACAGGACCAGCACAGTTAGATGCATCATTCGCCATGGCAGGAACAACGTATGTTCTTAGTGAGAAATGTTCTTAATGCAGCCATCTCAAAAAGATAAATATTGCATCAAGACATAAAAAACATCGATGGATTTGGGATCAAGCCGTTAGTCCTAATTGGAACACCAAAACCCGACTCCCTCAATGAATCTATCACCGATTTTTTATCTCTTGCTTCCCTATCCTCTACTTCTGTGCTGCCCACTGCCATTTCCTGATGCTGCCTTTTGTTAGCCTTTGATTTTGCTGATTCTGATTCTTCAAGTTCCTCTACCTCTTACCTTTTCCTCTTTTACTCCTACTTCCTCTTCCTCTTCTGCTTCTGCTCCATCATCATCAACTTTATCCTCTTTTGGCTCAGCTTCAGGATAATCATCCTCATGATATATCTATGTTGGCTATTTTCCGTATGGCTTGCAATGGCAAAAATTGGATTGGCTTGGCTACAAGCAACATTCCTTCAGTGAATCAATTACTTGCATTTGAGCTCTTGTCTGCTGCCCACAAATTTGGGTGATTGCAAGTTTCTTGTCTGGTAAGACACTAATAGCAATCAGTAGAGGGCACATTACATCCAAGAAGGCAATCTAAGGCTATTGCACACTCCATGGATGACATTTTTGGTGAAGGGGGGGGATCAGGGCAGCATTTCGCCGGAGCTAGCCAGGCAATCAGGCAAGGTGGGACGCTAGATAACACCAAATTTGCATTTTTTAACGATATACCGTCAAAAAATAACAGGATTCCCAACTAGAATTTTCATGCAGAAGATATTCATCTTGGCTGTGGAAATTTTCATGCAACCGTTCTCGTAACAAACATGATCCGGCCTAATGTGTGTGTGATAAATAATGTTTACAACAGGCGATTAGGTAGGTGAACACTGTCACCCTCATCCAGATTGTTGGTTTTGAAGAGAAACTTGCTGTGCAAGCCCTTCTCCTGGTTTCGATCCTGATATTGCGGATGCTGGAGATGAGTAAAAATTCTGTGGTGTGCGAGTTTAAGTTCATGATAAAAACCGATGTTGTTCTGGACACAAGGAATGGGTTTATAGTTGGATAACTGAGCAGATGTGAAAGGGTGTAATCCACAGTGTTTGGCTTTGCCTCGAGACACTCCTCACGGTCGAAGAACAGCAACCATCAAAAGAGTTACCCGATCATTTACTCATAGAAGGAACATCAAAACCAGACTCTCTCGATCAATACTCTAGAATATAGTGAGTTCCTTGGGAGACAGCACCAACCAAACAGCTTGGGATATACAGTCAGCAAAAACATATGATCAGGAAAAGCCAAACCAGAAACCACACATGCACTCCCAAGAAGAAAGGGACACTTGCTGTAAAGCAGCAAAAGAGAGCACCAACGCCATAAACATATTTCCAACCTTGTACAACATCAATAAGCTTGCATGCATGCAGAGTCCAGACCTTTTGTGCATACTCTTACCCTCATACAGTGTTGGGTGATTTTCAAGGAAGCGCGTGTTGTCAAGATTGTGGGAGAGAAGGAAGGAGTCTCACTTGTAGCTTTCTTACTTGCACAATGGGGGAATACACACAGAGGTGGAGGCTGAAAACAGTTTTCCTCTTCTTAGTTGTGTAAGCCAAAAGAACTCACATACAAAGAAATAGAAGAACCCTATATATGGGTCTCAAACCAAAGACAACTAACTGAGGTGGCATACTAACTAAGCCACGAACTAGAGTAGATAAGAATAGCTGTCATCTAGCTATTATTCATGGGTGGTGTACCAACCGCATCTACAACTGACAAGTCGGTGACATAAATGCACAACGGTCACCCTGGCATATCACGAGTGGAGCTCGATATCTCAACACATGTGAGCGTGCACACACACAAAGGGAGGGACGGGATCCCAAAGTAACATGGGATGGGTTTTGGGAATGGGAATGGAACAGGATCGGGGATGGGGATGGGGACAGGATTTGCCATCCACTGCCACCATAACAGGGACCTCTAACATGGAGATGGGACTGGGATGCTATAGAGATGGGATGGGACATGTGACAAGAAGCTACAAAATGACTGTCCCATCTTATTATGAACTGTCTGGTGCATAGATCGGATGCTATATGCACGCGTAGTGAACGCCAGAAGGTCCCCAAAAACAAAAGAACTCTACTTTTGCACAAAGAACAAGGAAGAAAGCTTGCACGACATGAAGCAAGAGACTAGTTGGGTACAATTTTTCCCCATGCCTTGTGTGAGCGCTCCACAAAGCATGTATTTAATATATTATTCATCTCCAAGCTTGAAAAATAGACCGATTTACAAGTAGCACGCTTTAGCTTTTGTGTTTGCTTTTCTCCCACTAAACACCATATTGGGAAATATGGGAATTTCCCATAAGTTTGGGACATGTGGTCAAATCTTTGGATTTGTCATAACTTGAACACTATAATTCCGAATCAAGTGCTCTATAGCTCAATAGATTTCATTTTTCAAACCCTTTCCAATGATAGGTCACATCATATGGTTTTGAGAAACTTATAGACATGTTATCTGGGTGCCACCTTTTTAGTATTCAAACAATGGGAATTGGGAGATTCCCAAACTCACTAATATTGTGTTACTAAAGAATCAAAGCTATTGGGCGCCCAAGGAGTTAGGCGATACCCAAATATAATATCCAATACAAATATTTAAATCATGTGTCCATGCACATATAAAAATAATAAATAAATGTCAAGCGCTTCAATAAATAAGCGCGCCAAAATAAATATTGGCCCCATGCCTAAGATGTGCGCCCATAAAAAATGATAATAATTTGAATACACGCTATTCTCCAGTGCTTCCCAACGCCACCGCTGCCTGCTCTACACATCAACTGAAGCATTCACAATTGTTAGAAAATAATAAAATTAAACTGACAAAAGTGAATACCTAGCAGTCTTCAGCTACAAAATAAATAAATTGGTTAGAACTCAATTCTAACCTTAATTTATTATGAGTGCGCACTCTAAACTCATAAACGTCTATTAGTTTAAAGATGTATTTTGCGGAATCACCCGTTATGGAATCACCCACTTGCATATTAAATTAGCAAGACGCCCGAAAAGGACAGGCATCCCCATCAACTTTTCGCACAAGGAATCTACCTTGTGTATGAGCCCCGGCAATAAATAAAATTTTATGGAATTCACCGCAAAACCTCACGGAATCCACCGTGGAATATGCCTCCTGGCATCATACCCCCGGGGTGGGATAGCAATTGTCCTCAATTGCTATTAGCTTAATGTGGAGCCAGTAGTGTGGGGTAAGCACTGAGGTCTCGAGCATGCATCCATTGGGATGATTTTTAAACTTAACCAAATATCTAGAATATCTACGGCCAGTTCTAGTGGTCATAAAGTCAGTATCTAAAGTAGTTTTAGGATCAAGGATTTCGGTTTCTTCTTCTAGCAAAGCAAGGTTTTCATATACAGTGTGTACAGGTAATTGTCCTCTAAAAGGTCGTAATAAAATGATATGAAAAGTGTTGTGGATTTTACAGGGTTGTGGTAATTCTAGTTTAAATGCATTGTCATTGATTTTGTGAATGATCTTGAAAGGTCTATAAAATCTAGAGGCTAATTTTACAACAGGGTGTTTGTCAACACTTTGTAATCTTTGCTTTTCAATTCATAACCAAACATAATCATCAACTTTGACTCTCATAGCTTTTCTTTTCTTGTTGGCTTGTTTTGTGTATGATTGCTGGGCTTTGGAAATCATATATTTAACTTCATAAAAAATAGTAGCATGCATGTTAGCAATATCATCAGCAGCTTGAACTTTGTTTGACAATGATGTAACAGGTGTAGGCAATCTATATCCATAAATAATTTCAAATGGTGCTTTCTGTGTAGCTATATGTGGTGTGTTATTGTATGCAAATTGAAGTAAATGTAAATGTGTATCCCATGTTTGTTGAAATTGTATATGCCCACAAAAGATCTAAAATGGTACTGTTAGTAGCTTCTGTTTGTGGCCATTTGTTTCAGAATGAAATACAGATGAAAAATCAATCTTTGTTTCTAAGTTAGCAAACAAAGTAATCCAAAAATTATTGCAGAATCTAGAATCACGATTAAAAATAATAACTTTTGGCAAACCATGACTAGTGAAAATAGTTTTCAAGAACAATTGAGCAGCTTGAGATGCAGTTAATGCTTTCTTGTATGGAATGAAATATGCTTGTTTGCTAAAACTATCAACAATAGTCCAAATCATGTCATGATTAGCTTTAGTGTTAGGCAAACCAGTGATAAAATCCATTGAAATCTATACCCATGGTTGTTCTGGAATTCGTAAAGGCATTAATAAACCATATTGTTTACCATGGTGTCTTTTAACTCTTTGACGAATTAAGCATTCATATACAAAGTTAGATACATCAGTTTTCATGTATGGCCAATAAAAATCTTCAATCAGTGTACGCAAAGTAGAAATAATACCTCTATGGCCTTGGTATGGGGGACAATGAATTTCATGCAAAACAAATGATCGAAATGGAACAGTCACACATAATCTTTTTTTATAAAACATAAATCCATCAGTGTAAGACAATGAATCAATGGGAATCTAACTATTTGCAACTAGTTTATTCCAATTAGCTTGAAAAGTAGGCTCTTGGTCATAAGTGTCTTTCATAGGGAGAAGAGAGTCAAAAGATATCACAGAAATATTATGAATAGTCGATCTTCTACTTAAAGCATCGGCAACAACATTCTCTTTTCCGGGTTGATATTGTATGAGTGGATGAAAACTTTGAATAAAAGCAGTCAATTTAATGTGACGGTCAGATATTTGTGGTTGACTAAGGAGATGTCTAATGCTTTGTTGGTCAGTTTTGATCATGAATTCAAATCCCATTAAATAATGTTTCCATTGACGTAAATCTTGTACTACAGCTAGCAATTCCTTATCATAGGTAGAATACTTAAGTTCAGAGGGTTTAAGTTTGCAGCTAGAGTAGGCTATGGGACGAGAATCTTGCATAAGGACTGCTCCTATTCCAGATCCACTAGCATCAGTAACTACTAGGAAAAATGGTCTATTGAAGTCAGATAATTGTAATACAGGAGCATGAGTTAAAGCATGTTTCAATAAATCAAAGGACTTTTGTTTATTGTCAGACCAATGATACACAATGCCTTTCTTTAATAGTTTTGTCAAAGGTAATGCAAGCAATGAAAAAATTCTCACAAATTTTCTGTAAAAGCTAGCAAGACCTAAGAAAGAACGTAATTCATGCACATTTTTGGGTATCGGCCAATTCAAAATTACTTCTATCTTTTTAAGGTCAACTTTAATACCTTCAAATGAAACAATATGTCCTAGATATTCAATTTGTGTTTGGAAAAATTCACTCTTTTTTGGATTGGTAAATAATTGATTCTATTTTAATAATTTAAAAACTAAAGATAAATGTTCGTAATGCTCGTTCGCATTCTTATTGAAAACCAATGTGTCATAAAAGAAAACAATGACACAATGCTGATGCTTCAAAAATATGCGATTCATCATATGACTGAATGTGGCTAGTGCATTAATTAAACCAAAAGGCATAACCAAGAATTCATAGTATCCAAGTTGTATTCTAAATGCAGTTTTGAATATATCAAATGTGTCCAATCTTACTTGATGGTATCCAGATTTAAGATCTATATTGCTGAATGTTGCAGATCCTTGTAGCTTGTCCATAAGATCATCTACCCAGGAATCATATATCTATTCTTAACAGTGATTTTATTTAGGGCACGATAATCAATGCACATGCAATAGGTATTTTTTTTCTTCTTCACTAATAAGACACGTGCACCAAATGGAGAACTACTAGGTCTAATAAGTTCTCGGGTTAACAATTCTTCAATTTGGGTTTGAATTTCTTTCTGTTCAATTTGGTTATGTCTAAATGGTGCTTTACATGGTGGTTGTGATCCAGGAATTAGGTCTATCTTGTGATCTTCAGGACGTACAGGTGGTAATCTAGGTGGTAAGTCAGCAGCAAAACAATCTTGAAATTGTGAAAGAAATTGTGTGTGCCTAGGATGCATCTGATTTTCTTTAGCTTCGATTTCATTCACCCATATTAAATAAGATTTGCTACTTTTCTGTAATGCACGTTTAGCCTGAGTATGACTAAGCAATGGAAAATTATTGAAAGTATGCATACCATGCAATGTGATTTGTTTCCCATTAGAATGAATTTTCATTGAATGCGTGGAATAATCTATATCAGGATTGTACTGATGTCGCCAAGGCATTCCTAAGATAATGTCACTAGATTGCAGAGACACAACTAAGAAATTTCTACGTTCAATATAATCACCAATTTTAATTTCTAAGTCATGCACCTCTTGTGTTCCATTGTATCTAGTGCCTAAGAATGTAGCCTTGATGCGATAATGTATAGAAACAGTATGTAAATTTAATTCTTTGACCAATTTTGCAGAAATAAAGTCATGTGTGCTCCCATCATCATGTAAAACAATCTTTTCTTTACCATGCACAAGATATTTCATCGTTAATAAAGAATGGAGATTTAGCATACCTGGTAAAGTATCTAAAGTAGTACCAATGTCATCATCGTCTTCCGTGAAATCTGACATTTCTTCATGTTCTTCATCTTCTGTCGCTCCCAAATAATTGATATAAACAGTTGGCTTTTTGGATTGACAATTGGCCGCTAAATGTCTAGGTTGATGACATTTGCAAAACAGACTATGGGTTTGGCTTTAGATACATTATTGGTAATAGCAGAAAGTTTAGGAATGTTGGAATTTGACTAGAGAGATGGCTTAGGGTTTGGATTTGTATTTGATGGTAAAGCAGGTGGTCGTGTCCAAGATTTACGGAATGAAGTTGGAAGGAAACGACTTTGATTGAATCTTTGAAAATTTGAATTGAATTGTTTTGAACCAAAGTTACCATTAGTTTTAAATTGTTGTGGTCGCCTCTGTCGTCCTCGAATTTTTTCTTCAGTGTCATGGGCCAAGGAAATTGCATCTTCGAGAGTTGCTGGCTTGAACATGTTGACCTCTGCATAAAAATGTCCAAGTAAGCTAGACATAAACTTGCGTTTATGGGTTGCCTCAAGTACATCTTCAAGCATTTGTAGTTGTAATAAAGCGTTCCAAAAACACTCCGTATATTGTGAAATAGGCTCACGATCCCTTTGTGGCAGAAGATCCCATTGTTTGATTGCTTTTTCGTGGAATTGGGGTGGAAGGAAATTCTACAAAAATTTCTTTTGGAAAGTCTCCCAAGTAGTAGGACAATCAATGCTCTTGTGGACAACAGTCCACCATAGGGATGCTCGGTCAACTAGATGATTAGTGACACACTTAATTTTGTCTTTCTCAGCATACTGTTCTTCATGGAAATAATCATCAAATTGACTGATAAAAGCAAGTACAATCTTTCCATCGCATGACCCATTGAAACTATGAAATTTGAAATTTCTTTTACTTTTCTTTGTTTCTTTCCGAATAGGTTGCACTTCAAGTGTTGCATAGATCATACATTGTATAAGATCATTCCAGATTGGCCAATTGAGCTTACAAGGTTTGATATGCTATTCGTTCCTCTTGAAGCTCAGTTTTTGCTCCATCGTTGGTTCAGGTAGGTCACCTTCAGCCATAAAATCTTCCATGGTTTGATCGGACATCCTACAAAATTCCAAAAGACCTCACACACTCGAAATCTTGTTAGTGGGATGAGCGTAGCTCAAAGTTGAGTTTACAAGGCTTATTTTTTTAAAAAAATAATGACTTTTTGTAGTATTTCTCCTTTGCAGATGCGGAATTTGATATCATGGTCGTCTTCCAAGAAAATAATCTTGTGTGTATACTGCGTGTTGCAAACTCTTCGCTGGAATCTGGTTCTGTCAGTCCATAGGTGTGAACAGGGGCTTCTAGAGAGTTGAAGACAGGTTCGTGTTTAGCCCGATACGAACTGCCGCTATGGAAGAGAGTTGGAATTGAAACTTGAGACTTTAGAAAGCTTTGGATTTTAAAGCTTATGAAAATTTTGTAAATCATGAGGACAAAAGGACGTTGTTGGCAATTTCGGCGACATGCAATACATACTGCCACCGTCAACGAAAAAATTAGGGGCTTTAAGCTTTATAAAAGCTTTTTATAAAGCTTAATAAGATTCTAATCCAAACTTAATGAAGAATTGCTTATCTGCTCTCACAGAAAAAATGTCTTGTTGAAGAAGCTTCCCGTGTGGTCCTCCGCCTCTGCAGAAGCCGGTCCTTCACGATCTGAGTGTGTAACAGGGGGTTCTTGATTGCCAGGAACATGCTGGTATTGACGGATTGCCACGAGATTGACTGTAGAGCTCGATTTTTCCAGGAGCTTTGCCTTTGCGTGAGATGGTAAGCGATTGGAAGCTCTCGATCTGAGCTTCGCTCTGATACCACTGGTGCACAGATTGGATGCTGTATGCGCGCGTAGTGAATGCCGGAAGGTCCCCAAAAATAAAAGAACTCTACTTTTGCACAAAGAACAAGGAAGAAAGCTTGCATGACATGAAGCAAGAGACTAATTGGGTACAATTTTCCCCCATGCCTTGTGTGAGCGCTCTACAAAGCATGTATTTAATATATTATTCATCTCCAAGCTCAAAAAATAGTCCAATTTACAATTAGCACGCTTTAACTTTTGTGTTTGCTTTTGTCCCACTAAAGAATTAAAGCTATTGAGTGCCCAAGGAGTCGGGCGATACCCAAAAACAATATCCAATACAAATATTTAAATCGTGTGCCCATGCGCATACAAAAATAATAAATAAATGTCAAGCACTTCAATAAATAAGCGCGTCAAAATAAATATTGGCGCCATGCCTAAGATGCGCGCCCATAAAAAATGATAATAATTTGAATACACGCTATCCTCCAGTGCTTCCCAACGCCACCACTGCGTGCTCTACACATCAACTAAAGCATTCACAATGTTAGAAAATAATAAAATTAAACCGACAAAAGTGAATACCTAGCAGTCTTCAACTACAAAATAAATAAATTGGTTAGAACTCAATCCTAACCTTAATTTATTACAAGTGCACACTCTAAACTCATAAATGTTTATTAATTTAAATATGTATTTTGCGGAATCACCCGCTATGGAATCACCCACTTGCACATTAAAAAAATAAGAAGCCCAAAAAGGACAGGTGTCCCTATCAACTTTTCGCACAAGGAATCCACCTTGTGTATGAGCCCTGGCAATAAATAAAATTTTGTGGAATCCACCCCAAAACCTCACGGAATCCACCATGGAATATGCCTCCTGGCATCACTGTCTGCACAGCTTCTCGGAGCAGTAAAGGAGATCCATAAGTCCAAAAAAAAAATCACAAATGCATTTCAACCCTCTTACAGAATCAATGAATGTATACCCAGGCATTTGCCTCAGCTCTTGCCGCATGTAGGTTGGAAGAACATCCATGTTGTTGAGGATGCAAGAGCAGAGAAATAGGCAATACATTCCTTGTATTTGCAAGAAGGGTAAGGGAGGCTGTCCATATCCTTTTTAATGTATGATCCATTTAAAAATTACACTTGTTCAATGTAGCAATACCTCCAAATCTTTGTATCACATCTGACACATTAGTGAAGTTATGATGATAAGTATGGTTTCCCCTTTCAAAGTGAACTAGCTAGAGAAGTGAGGCTTTCATCAATATCGAAAAGTCACTTAGAAGAGTATTGGCACTGAAAATCTCAAGCTCCTCTGATACTCTGATTAAATTCGAAACTCTCTCTTTCTACCCCCTCTTATCCTCTCTGGTTCACAATGCTTGTAGCATAATGAGGATTGAGACTGTAGCAGCATGCCCTCTGAACCGTGATGATCAGTGATTCACCTACATTTGAATTTAACTACCACCAGTGTTTTAAGAGATTTAGTATCTCTTTTTTTTTGTAAGAACAATAAGTTGTATTAAGTAGAGAGGGATTTATACAAGGGGAGGTGTCGGCCTTGGTTATCTGAGGAGTAGATCCCCGCTTTGATTGCCATGTAGAGGTGAGGCCGAGTGTAACTGAGATTATGAGTGTACCCCTAAACCATATATACAAAGACTGGGTTACACAAAGTGGACTAAGAGCCACTAGGACATGGGCAAGTGATGGGGAGGCAAAAGAGGAATCATGTCTGGCATTGGCTGATGTGCGCTACATTCCCGGGGCTAAAGATGGACGGGCCTCCATGACGACATCCTTTAAGGAAAGGAGTACCTCAACAACTTCCCTTTCTTTGGCAATCAATGTGTTTTTCCTCTCTTTCTTCCCCATTGGAGTGATGCCTCTCTATAGCATCTTCTTAGCTTCTTCTTTGCAAATGATCATCTTCATGTTAGACACCTACCACCAAACAAGGAAGATAAATGAACATTTAGGCTTAGTACACTTCCTTTTAAAAACACAATCGTTCCTAGAGGTCCAAATGGCCCATAGATATGCTCCTCTTATCACCGTCCAAATAATTGGGGGAAGGCGGTTAGCCTCACCAAGGAGGATCTATTTCCACAAGAGAGAGGAAGGGTGAAGGGGAAAGAGGATTCTGTGTAGTTCTTGTAGGCATTCTTGGTTAGCTGGACATGAGATAAAAAGGTGGGGAATGGACTCTAACCAGTGACCACACCCGGGGCATAGTCCATTCCCCTTGCCAATACGGGCTGCCTTCTCATTAGTCCACACAACATGATGAAGGATAGTCCATAACAGAATTTATTGTTTAGGGGGGAGGGAGATCCGACCATGCTTGTTCGAATCGGTAGTACCATTGATCTTCTAACCACTGCATGTTCCACTGTTTATTGAGCTTACCCACTAGTCCTGTGTCCGTCCGTCGAATGGACGGGAGGGGGAGAAGTCGAAGTTTTCCTTTCTAGCGGATATCCTCTACTTTAACCTAAAGTTTACTAAGCATCCAACAAGAATTAGAAGCATCCTAGACATTAATTCTATTCTTGATTGTGTCGAGGTCTTGTTTTGTTGAGTCTGAACTCCGTTTTGAGGGCTATTGGAGTTTTCCATGTCTTATGTGTGCTATCCCACAGGTTCTTCCAAGTGTGGATGCCCTTCTTTTGGATTTTGCCTACTGTTTTTGCTAAGACTTCCTTGATTGGGGGTATAGTAAGGTTGAACCAAACTGAGTCGTTCGGTGCCCATGCTTGAATTTTTTGTCTTTTGATTTCAATTGGGAACTCTATCTTATATTGTAACCAAGCCTCCCACATATTCCTAAGAAGTTTAGAGTGTTTTTGGATCTGGAAACATGCTTGACTGAAGAGGATGTTGATTATCAGTAAATTTTAGAAGGTGGTCCTCTCATAGACTACTCCTTTTTGGAAGTTATGATTCAAGAGTATGGCCCAGTCGTCCTGCGGTAGAAGCTGGCTTCTAATGATCCCTTTTGTAGAAAGTCTAGATGCCAGTAGCTTTATATCTGGGAGCCCCAAGCATGGGAATCAGTAGTAAAGGACACATAGAGATTATTGAGAGAGGCCAAACTTCAAGTTACTAAACAGAGAAGGGAAAAAGGAAACTTGATCTATAAAGAGGATATCTTGTTGGAAAAAGCAGTGGAAGATGGACAGATCGAAGCACAATATAAACTGATGGAAACTAAAAGCCGACTTCATCATGAAGAACTAGCTGAAGCCCAATCCCTTCAGGTGTACTTTTGTGGATGGTGGGCAGGAAAAACTAATCACCCCATGAAAGAACAATTTAAGCTACTCAAGCTCAAGGAGAGGGACAAAGTCCCACTCCTCATAAAATACGACGTCTCAGGTGGTCTCGTAAGAGGAAAACCTTGAGATTGCCTTCGACTACTACTAAAAAATCTTCAGTCAACCCTCACAGTCACACCCGGCCAACTTTGTTGTAAGGGCTGAAATAGATAGATGTCGTTAATCAATAGTCCCAGAATCCACAGCAAAGCTATTGGAAGAAGACTTAAAGGAAATAGAATTAAGCGGCACCATAGACTCTCTCACAAAAGGAAAATCTCCACGCCTTTGTCTCTAATGAATTCTTTCAAGAATTCAAGAGATTCCTCCTCTCCCCTCTTAGCAGGATTTGGAAGGAGGTTATAACTAAAGGGACTCTTCCTTTGTGCATCAATGAAGGGGTAGTCAAGCTGATTCATAAGGACTCCAAGGAAGACCTAGCTAATTGGAGACCAATTACGTGTGGGAGGGGATGGAGCACGCCTAGAGAACCAATCAAGATATTGTCTTCCTTAAGATTGATTTCGACAAAGCATATGATAGGATAGAGTGGGACTTCATCCTACAGTCCCTCCACGATATGGGT
This sequence comes from Lygodium microphyllum, assembly GCF_053477565.2. Taxonomy (NCBI): domain Eukaryota; kingdom Viridiplantae; phylum Streptophyta; class Polypodiopsida; order Schizaeales; family Lygodiaceae; genus Lygodium; species Lygodium microphyllum. The sequence continues at coordinate 21,535,088 of NC_141149.1, read as the reverse complement.
CTTGGGCGTAGATTCATCAGATATGTTAGTGTGCTGTTCGGCAACGCTTCAGCGAGAATATCCATCAACGGAGTGCTTACCAAACTGTACGTCCTTAGAAGATCTATCCGACAGGGATGTCCCCTGGCACCCCTTCTGTTCGCCATAGCTATGGACACATTAGGATGGACTTCGGTCATACTAGTATCCCCCGCCCCCCAAAGGCTATTGGATGAAGGCTGCAAGTCATCCCAAAAGGGAAAATTTTCAGACTCCTAGGTATTCCAATGGGATTTGGGGTCACTTTAAAACAAAGATGGTAGTGGGTAATGGACAAGCTAAGTGGTAAGCTAGACTGTTGGAAGGGCTTTCAAAATGGGATGGCTGCGAGGAAGCTTGTCCTACATCACTTTGTATAAGTGGAAGTGTGAAGTTCCCCCTCCATATGTCTTCCAAGGATTTCTGGACAAAGTCCATTTGGAACAAGGATTGATTTACGTGGAACCACCCTGCTCTAACGGTTTGACTTGCAATGGATAAGGTAAGTTGGACTGGTTTATGGTCAGAGAGGGAGATGTTGTGCCAGATCTTGGTCTTGGCATCGATAAAGGTGGAGAGCAGTCCTATTGTGACATAGAATCTATCAAGTCTGGCTTTCCATAGGAGGCTCTCACATTGATTATTCGACCATGTGAAGCCAGCCTCCGGGTTGGGCTCTATTAGGATCTGGAACCCTTTGATATTGAGCCAAGAGTCTCTCTCCTTACCTGAGATAATGTTCCCCTTAGCTTCAAAATGATCGTCTAATTTTTCTACAAAATTGAAATCCCCTGCAAGGGTAATCCGATAGTCAAGGAGTTTAATTGAATCCCAAATTCTAGGTTTATCTTTATTTGTTCCCCAAGCATATATTGAGATTACTGCAAACTCCTCAATGTCCTTGATCCTAACACCAACCCAATAGCTGCTCGAATCCATGAGAACAACTTGGATGTAAGGTTGCAATTTGGAGCAAATACCAATTAGAGCTCCTCCTGCCCCCCCTCCCCCCTTGTGATTGGTTAAGTACCATGCATATTCTTTATTAATGGTGTGGAGGTTGTTCTCCAAATTCTTATCAGCTGTTTTAACTTCTTGGAGGCAAATGATGTAGGGGTTGATGGCATTCTAATGTAGCCAATTGCGAATGACTACAAATCTTGACTTTTCTAAGAGTCTTTTGCAATTATATGATATAATCTTTATGCTATTCATTTTTTACCTACTTTATTTGGTTTCATACCTTTGTCTTTACTCGGGTGTTAACAAGGCTATCCGATTTGGTTCCTACCTTAGAATGTCGCTATTTGCTGCTATTGTTGTTCGTCTCCATTGGAGTGGGACCCACTGCCCATTCAAGTCTTCTTTGTGCTCTTCTATTCTTAAGTTATTAGGGGGAGTGGCCTCATGATGCCCCACATTACGGTTGGAGGAGGGGAGACTCTCTTCCTCCTCTTCTAGATCCTCCCCTTCCTGCATGTTCTCACCCTATGGAGAGGGATTAATTTTTGAAACCACCTCTAATCCATCAACAAAGCTGGCCGTTTTGTTGAAAAACTGATGACCATCAATAAATTCCTCATTGTTTGATTCAACTACATCTGATAGCAGTGGGTGTGCTTTGCTTTTAGGCTTGAGCTATGTTTCAGAGTCCTCCAGACTCATAAGCAATGGCAAGTATCTATTGTTAGAGGCTAAAACGGAGGCCTGTTTGCCCTTACCCTTTGGTTGGGAATGTTTTGATTTCTTATTCTGAACCGATTGGAAGCTATCAAATTTTTCCTTATTTACACCAGCTTTCGGGACTCCTTTAGCCCTTGATTTGGAGTTACTACCGTCCTCTTCTTTAGCCCATTCAGGGCAGTCCCTGATGAAATGGCCTTGTTTATGACATTTGAAACAAGAATTGGAGAGATTCTTGTACACAATTTCTTGCTTTCTTAGAACATCTCCACTGTCGTTCTTGATTAGGACGAAATTGCACAATTTTTTACTCAGGTCTACCTTGACTAGCACCTGGGGGTGCCATCTCGGGTTTATGTCTGAGTAAGGGTGTTGCCCTAGGATTTTGCCTATGGGGGCGGCTATGGAATGGAGGAAGGGGTAATAATGGTCAGGGAGGTTGGAGAACTCAACCCATATAGGTACTTTGCTCAGCTTAGGACCGAGAGGGTCAAAGGATTCATCCCACATAAACAGGGTTAACGGGGAGCTTTTTAGCATCCATTCTCCAAACGACATGGCTTGGACAGCCATTTTGTGGGCTTCGAAGAGGAATAGGATGTAGTTGTTGGGAAGATAGTTAGCATGCAATACCCTGAATAGGGTTAGCATCCATTCTCCAAATGACATGGCTTGGACAGCCATTTGGTGGGCTTCGAAGAGGAATAGGATGTAGTTGTTGGGAAGATACTTAGCATGCAATACCCTGATGTTGAGGGTTTGCCAATGATCTCTCATCCAAGCTCTAAGGACTTCTGTTGATGGACGTGGACCGTGACACTAACTATACAACACTTTAGCTTGATACTCTTTTATCCAATGAAAGGCACTCTCATCTGGGATCTGTACTGATGACATATCTTCTTGGTCAGCTTCTTTGTCGGAATCGGTTGGGGAGCGAATGGGGGGGGGGGGGGGTTTGGCATCCAACACAGTGGCAGACAAAGTCTGCATGCCAAGGCTTCCCATAGCGCCTTTCTTGACCACTTCTTGTTGAAGCTTGTTGATCCCTTGGAGGACTTCTTGCTTGAATGGGGGCAGCTGGGATGGGGCCACGGAAGAGAATCTTTTCCCTTTCGTGGCATGCTGGGCCGATTGATGTTGCAATAGAGAGGGCTAGGGTCTCTGACTGTATGAGGTACTATATACCTTTGCCATGGTTCCTCCAAATCTAGGGTCCTTGATGGGGAATCTACCTTGGAAATCAATAGACAAGGAGGGGGACACCATTGTCCTGTCCATTATGGATGAAGCAGATGCCGCAAATGTACCAAATGGGAGTGGGGAGAGGGACGAAGCTGCTACAGGATGGGAGGGCATGTTAGCTCCATGATGGAAAGGAGATAACGTGACATAGGGGGAATGGGGGGGCAGACCTTGTGGGATGACTAGACTATTGGCATGAGCGCCTATTGCAGCATGTTGGCTATCCACGGGGGCAGATGTCTTGTCCGTCGAGAACATAGCGAAGGGAGTCTCGAGGTCTCTGAGGGCTTCCTTTCATGTGCCCTTGCATTGTGCTTGATTCTATATTTATCATCCTAGGACAGGTTTTGAGAGACTAGGAGATAATCATGTTTGTGATATTGTATTGCAACAACCTCGATCTAAAGTCTATCAAATGCATTTTTCTTGGATATGGTGATGCAGGTGAGGGGAGGTGAGATGGGCTATCGCCTTTGGGATCCATAGACTCGAAAGGTTATTTGTAGCCATGATGTTGTTTCATGAGGGCAATATGCATAAATAACCAAAGCCAATGATTGAGGTATGCAAACTGATCTTTCAGGAGGAGCCTCTTGTTCTCATATAGTAAGTTTCAACTAGACAGCATGTAGTTACTGATGGTATCATGGAAATGATGCAGATTGAAAAATCTAAATGGTAGGGGAAAAAGGATTGTGAAAATTTAACAAACAATTAAATTTTGATTTCTATGCATACCATGACATATAGGACTCGATTTATTTAAGTTTAAAGGGACAATAGATAGATTAGTCTGATGTTGTTTCTAAGCAACACATCGATATGTTAGAAAGAAAATCATTGAAAGAATGTTTCTCACACGATATGTTAGTTGATTTGTGGTTAGTTATTTGAGCACTATATGGCATTACGCCTTACATTTGCATTCTTATACATGGTATCAATAAAGAGAAAGACTCCTAGAAGCATTGCAATTGGGTGCTAAAACTTTGACCAATGATGAGAGAGTGAGGAAACCTGAGCTATAGGATAGTATGATTTTCTTTAGGGACTCTTATGTGAGAAAACAAAATTATCTCTTGGACCGCTTTATTAAAAGACTGGACAATGTTACGATTGTGTTTTATGTTTAGACATCGCATCATGGGGCCAATCCTTGGGGTGTAAGAGAGCCGTAGGACCCACAATGATCAACTAGGGGATGCTCTATGTGTATGTAAATCAAGGTGTTAGTCACTTGTATGTGTGGTATACTCCCTCTGTTGGAGTTGGGATGGGAAAGATCATTGGACTAGAAATCGATACAAATGCATGATTTATTTAGATCAATATATAGCTTCCAAATGCTTCGAGCTATGAGGTCATGAGGATGGTTTGGTGAGCATAGGAGGCCCCGACTAAAGCCCTAGAGCTGATGTTGGGCCCATTTTTTATCCCGATAGGTGGTGTGTTTGCCGAGAGTTGGTAATAAGTGGCGGTTCTTGAATCTTGGTTAATTAGGGACCAATTAGTTTATGCCAAAGAGCATTGAAATAGACCCATTATTTTTAAACAAACACCGTCAAGCCGAGATCCAAAGACATGAAAGAGCTGAAAGGGCTAGATGGGGGGTTGAAATCCTTACGAGGTATTTCCCTCAATGTAGTAGCCTAATACCCCTACAAGGGAGAGGTCTTAGCAACCCTAGTGCCATAACCAGTCCGTTAGGAAGAGGATGAAGCTCTAGCCCTCCCCTTCTTCTAGTAAGTCAGTCCACTTTGAGTGGGGGTGTAGTTCCCACCGTTACAAACCCCTATAGCAAATCCAGTTATTGTTATTGCACAACCTATTGCAATCCCTATAGGAATGCAAGATTTGCCAGTCTTAGGTTTTCCTCTACCCATTTTTAATGGGTTGGCAAACTTTGAAAGGAAGTGCTACGATGTGGTATCATGGCTTGGAAGCCAGAACCATAACTATGATAGATCTATTTTGTGCAGCCTTTCGAAGAGATTTTGCCCCGAGAGAGGTGGTCATTATTGGCTACATGTTTTGAATGTGACACGTCAAGAACCCCATGAGAATACTCAAGCTTATACAAAGAAATTGAAAGAGGTGTTTCCCAAATTGCAAAACTCTATTCCTGTTCCACCTACTGCCCAACTACAATACTGTTTACATGGACTAGACTTTAATATCCAAGTGCAATTGAGTAGTTTTCCTTCCCATCCATTGCACGAGCCACCTATGTGTGAAGCCCCTGTCAGGCCACAATTACCAAACTAATAGATCAAGATGAAGAAGCAGTAGCACCCGCTGCCTATGAATCACGGTCACCACAAAACAGACGTATTCTTTTGATGCCTTGATCGACAAAGGTGCTGACCGTAATATCTTGACGCATGACCATTGGACACGCATCGATCAGCCTAAATTACAGCCCACAAACGCTAAACTCAGCCCATTTGGGGGCAACACTTACACTCTCTTAGGAAAATGCAAAGTGGCTGTCTCCGCCGAGTCTAAAAGTATCCCAGCCATCTTTTATGTGTTACCAAACACTAAAGGGGCTAGTGATAAGTCACTACTAGGCCGTACTTTCAAATAGCAGACAAACTGCAATGTGGACTACAACCTAGATCGCATCTATCTTGCTGTAGGCAATGTGTGCATAGTAACTACTTTCAACAAGGGTCATCTACGCCTCCTACAACTGCAGAGCCACCGATAGAGACCCCCACGACCAAGCCTAAGGAGAAGGGCATGGATATCTCACCCCACGCTCCAAATGCTAGAATCAAACCCACCCAAGCCATTCACATTGCCAAAGAGCCCTCGCTTATATGGGTACCAGAACAGCGAGGGCCACCTCTTGGTAAACCGCAGAAACATGCTTCTAAATGCAAAAACTATCAGTCGCAGCCTAAGAGGCATCCCAAATACTATCAACATAGGCGCACTACCATGCCACGATGGATCTCGAAAGATCTCCTGCGAGCACAAGGATACTATGAGGGAAACCCCTGGTTATGGGTGCCTAAGGGTGGACATTCAAGAAGCTCAACTCTGAGCAACCCCACTCTAGCTAGACAGGCTGGCACATGCAAAGCACAAACCGCAAAGAACGCTGAACTAGCACCAGTGATGATTAATGACTCCCAACACATTCATTGTCCCAAGCTGGATGCCCCAGCACCATCCAGGTCGAATAGAATGTAGCATGCCTCCTATGCCACTGAAGTTCACTGCAGCATCTCCAACTGCTCCAGAGTGTAAAGTCCCATTTGTGATGCCAGCAATGGAGTCATCACTATCCAGCCCAATTGCGCCATCACCACCAGCAAGTATTAAGCCTTCGTACGAAAGATGATCTTTCCTTTCAGCGACCAAGGATCTCGTTGAGACCTCAGGGAATGATGTAGTAACATGCATCAAGGAGTTGGATGACACCTTCACCACATTCGCTAGGAGCTATGAGAGGCTTGACCTAGGACTTCTTGACGAACCCCTTGCTTTTGATGTTCGTCCCTTGCCATGCACTTGGGAAGACTACAAGTTTATGACCATCAAATTTTCCAAAATTGCAACCGAATTAATCGCTAATGGCAAAGGAGCAAGTTGTTCTCAGATGACTAGTCACCTCTTACCACAAGCCTGCTCGCTCTACACCTGAATGAGAACTGGAGGAGCTCATGCAGCTTGCCAGCTCTGCTTCTCCATTCTTACAACTGTGGTATGCCTTACAACTCCAATGGGAGGAAAAAGGCAACCGTATCATGACCAACGCTGAGCAAAGGAGGGCAATCAAAACAATTGATCGCAACCCTACTCATGTGGCACCTCTTTCATTTAGAGTTTTGGCCATTGCACACAACATGCACTTAGATGATCAAGTATTGACCCACCCTTACATTGACCAGTTCCTCACGAAAGAGGAGTTCCACATTGCTAGTCGCCTCAACTCCAGAGACATCTTTCATGATGTCTTGACCTACATCACTCAAGCTTTCATACAACCATGCAAACTTGATCGTCATGCCCAGCTTGAATATAACCCTAACCTTTATGCTTGGCTGTTGGCCAAGTAGCTCACCCCACACAGCCCATGCGAGCCTTCCTCCTTAACACTTGGGGAAAAGGGGGGGGGGGGGGAGCGAATGAGAACCAAGTGGCAAACCAAGTGATGTAGCAAGAGGTATAAAGGCTGAAAATGATCAACTGAATTCAAATAGGAAAGAATGCAAGGAGGAAATAGATGTTGGTTGCGAATTGTTTCTAAGTTTCATTCCTCTAAATCAACACGACAAACTATCACATGCATTTTTTCTTGGGTTTTGCTAGATATGAATCAAGTTGCAATGCTAATGTTGACTTGGGTGATAAGAGGCACCTACCATGGCAGGATAGGGTAGACTCCCATTCACGGAAGCAGAGCTGATGAAGTATGGAATCAGCATCGAGACGCATGGATTTAGCCAATTCACATTCAAGCATACCATGAATCTAGATGAAGCCATTTTGGAAGAGCCGGCTGTGAGGGAGCTGGTGGACAAATGTAACCTCCAAAAATACATGGAGAAGGTCAGACATGTAGTAGACTATAGCATGTGCGCGGATTTCTTAAGGAACTTTGATGAAGGACGGAGTTGTGGCACGGTCACAGTGAGGGCGATTGATCAGGAAAGAAGGGTGCAAGTGCCCCTTAACGCAAACATTGTCGAGAGAGCCCTGGGGCTTGTACCCAAGAAAGAAAGACGCCCAAAAAGAGATGTGTATGCCATGCTGGGAGTCAGAAAAGAGGACATGCACACAGTTGATGGAATCAGTCTGGCTGACATTCCAAACCATGTGATGAGGATGCAAGCTAAGATGATCCACGCTCTTTTCTCGGGCCATAGATACAACGCACTCATGAATAGAATCGGCGTGCCATTGCTGGAAAGCATTGCGACAGGAGTTTCGAAAGAGGTGGACTTGAATGGCTTTGTCTAGAAGACTATCAGGAGTTCAGTTGCCCTTCTGGCCCTAGCCGCAACACCAGCTGGTGGGGAATCTCCGGCCTCTACCACACGATCCACAAGAAAGAAACCTGCCACAAAAGCCTCTACAATCAGATACGGAGGTGTCCTCACGGCAATCATTGACAAGGCTATCAAGGATGCCGGTGTGGAGGAAGAGCAAGCTAGGAACTAAAGCTCACCTCACCACGAGGAAGAAGGCTCGAGCAAAAAGATGGCAAGCGACGAAGGAGAGCCTGAAAGACCACCCACTCAAACGGCCGCGAGCCACAGAAGCAAATGAAGACCGACAAGAGCCAGAAAAAGAAGGAGGAGACACTGAGCAAAGAGGAGCAGGCCAAGGTGAAGAGGGCTCGAAGAGAGTCAAGGAGGGTGGAGGAGCAACAACGGAAGAAGGAAGAGGAATAACTCGAAAGAGTTAGAAAAGAGTGAAAAAAGGCAGAAGAGGAAAGGCAAAGAAGGGCGGAGGAGGAAGCCAACGAGCTGAGGTTGAAAGAACTGGCCGAGTTGGCAGAGGCCACTTGCAAATGTGTTGGGGAAACTCATGGAAGAGGAGAGACCAACCCCTTGAGTCCCCACTATGAGGCTGAAGCAAGTGGTAGCGCGGAAGCAGACCTAGTGATCATAGGCAAGGGGAAGTCACTGTTACACCCCCTGCCTTCCTCCTTCGTGCCGGTGCCAACCGACACCACAACTGCCCCGCAACCCACGCCCTCTCTGGACACGGCCCAGCTAATGAGCATGATGCAGATGCTTGTCAGTATAAGGTGGCTAAGATTGTGCCAGAGACTGGAGCGAAAAGACCCGCCACTGCAGATGCTGAGTCCAAGAAAGATCCGAAACGGCAAAAGCTAGAAGCGTCAACCACCACAACTCCTACTCCCATGCCACCTGGTGCGGACTACGACGCTTACGTGGTTGAGCTCCTGGCATAGTTGGATAAAGTAAAGGAAGAGAAGAAGGTGGCCATGTCGGGGCTGGAAAAGGAAAGGGAAACTTTGGGAGCCTTGAGGCTTGAAGTTTCAAGGCAAGGAGCCAAACGAAAAAGGGAGGTGAAAGTGCTGCAAGATCAACTAGAGGCAAAAACGAAAGAAGCCCAAGATAAGGAGAGCCGCCTAAGACAGAGGCTAGAGGACGAAGAGCAAAACCTAGTGGCCGAGTAGCGGAGCTTAAAGTTGCTAGTGCAGCAATATGCTGACGTGGAACAGAGACCAGCTACGCTAGACGGGTATGGACAATTGGCAGCTCAAGAGGGCGAGGCGAGCAAGCGGTATGAGAATACCATAGCAAAGCTATGGTATGAACTCGAGAAACAAGACAAACTGGAGAGAGAGATAGAGTTCATAGCACGGGAAAGGCCGGCAACCCTCGTAGCAGAAGCACAAGGGCGGCAATAGGAGGCACAATGACTGCAAGGTGTGTTGGAGATTGCCAAGGAAGACACAGAGGCCCTCATGGCCATCGCCTTCACGGAACGAAGACTGCACCTTACGGAGATCCAGAGCCATGAACAGCTAGCGCAAGAAAAGTCAAAACTAATCGTTGAGGTAGAACAGAGGTTCAATATTGCAAATCAAGCGAAAGAAATTGCTAAAGAACAGCTGGCTTGGAAATCTAGGGAGTGGCACCAACTCTAGGTCCTAACAAATGAACAGCAGCAGGTGGTAACCACATTAGCAAGTGAGTTGGAAGAGGGAAGGAGGAAGATGGATGAAAGAGCCAACACGTGGGAAGAGAACAACTTTGAAAGAATTAGGCAGTTGACGGAGCGCTTGGCGGTGGCTGACTGCAAGAGAGTGCTTGAGTCCAGGGCCGAAGCAGCCGATGTATGTGCCAATGCACAAAGCCAAGCCTTTCTCATCATAGTGCTACATGTCACCCAAGAAGAGGGCAATGATTCAGTGGTGGAGAGGGTGAGAAGGAAGGTCGATTTGACTACCCGAGAGCTAAGATATGGCCTTCAGGAAACGGGAGCTTCCCACTGGCACAGGAATCACAAAGGAGTAGCGATTCCACTACCTACGTTGTGCCGGCCTCTCCACCGTTGAGCTCAAGGAACTAGGATTCAAAGAACAGGAGCAGCCCACACCATCATCACAAGTGGCCCCAGCAGTGGCCGAGCAGAACGCTGAAGAGGGCCCAAACTTGGAGCAGGATGCTGAAGAAGAACAACGAAGAATCCCCAGTCTGCCTCTACTAGATCTCCCGCCTGAAGAGCCTAGCAATGCCCACATGCCTGAGCACATTGTGGCAGCCAGAAGAAAAAGGCAGGAACTGGCAGAGAACGCACAACGCATAGCACGGTCACTACCCAGACAATTCCCTGACGATCCGGTGCCACTACGAGGGGATCCCAACCCTATCGATTGGCCTCAGAAATTGATCATATGGCATGACCGGGAGTTCTAGACGAGACCATTTGAGCTTTCATTTGCCTATCCATGCTTGCTGGACCATGCATTGCCTCTAGGCATCCTATCCAAGATCACGGACCTGGCCAATGACCTGGCGAACCGATGGATAGAAGAGAGGAGCCTTATAATAACCAGGTGGAGGCAAGAGCCTGCAAATTACTGGCAGGACAAGGTGAACCGGGTTCCCAAATCCGTCCAAGGCTATGAGGCACAGCCGAAGTGGCGGACGAGGATTTGGGATGCCAATTTTGATGCTTGGAATGCCTTATGCAGCTCACTTCCCAAAGAATGTAACGACCCCATCTACATGCCCTACCCCCGTAGGCATGGAGTTGATTATGACCGCACTATTCATGGGGATTTTGACTTTTTTAGAATATATAATGTAAATGCCCAAAATCGCGAGGAATGCCTAGTTTTTAGAGTAGAGGATCTCCTTCCATCCATCAACCACTTCCTTGCGGACTTTTCTTCTTGCTCGGATCTAGCCTTCCTAACCACTTGCAATTATTTTAGGCTTATCAAATTCCTATTAATGGAGAGGTCTACAGCTGAGGAAGCCCACTTCCCCCCCCCCCCCCCCCTCTTTTTTTATATCAACCTAGGAATAGATAGTAGGGCTATGACTAGATTAATGATGAGGGAAACCCTGCTTCCCTCCTTTTGCCTAAAAATTTTAGAGAATATGAATGATACCCGCTTCACAAGGTGTAATCATCCCTTCTTGTCATCCACACCTCTGAAGGCTCGGGACTCTATTAAATAATACCTACAAAGCCACGCCTTTCTATCCCAATGCCTGCGACCACCTCGCGCTTCAACTGAAGGAGATAGGCATTAGCCAAAACGCCTCCTTTGTATGCAATCTTCAAAAAAAAAAAAGAGCACGAAGGCTCACTTTGCTCACCACGGGCATGAAGGCTCACTTTGCTCACCACACCTAGGGTTCACCCCTAGCCCCTCTTCCCACTTCACACTTAGGGCACATCAAGGGAAGGACTTCCAGACCTGTCACCCTAAGTTCTGCACTGCACCTCCAACAACACTCAAACTGGGTCCTCAAGTGTGGGACATTACCCAGGGCATACCCAAGGTTAGACCCATCTCCCAATTCCACTACATAGGCGCTTATACTACACCGTGAGATAGACACACCCCTTAGGGAGTGCACAACTTTCTCTTGCTGGCTATGATCGCAACTCAGTGATGGACCCACCATTGGCATAGCTCTTGGAACCATATGTCCTTCAACTGATTACGGAGCCCCAGTGTTGGCAGTCGCAGAAGGGAAGTTACAACTCTGTGACAAATTGTGAGCATCTGCCTGAAGACCAAAGCACGCCGGAATATCTCCCAATCAGCAAGAATCAACACTCCATCATCTCTCATTCATGGTAGCATCTTTTTGATTATGGTCATCTTCCCACCAATTCCACTTAGTAGCAACCCCAACTACCCTACTGCTCCCCACCCCAGTGCCATGGGATGGCACTCCGCTAGGAGGGGGTAATGTTTACCGCAACACAGAGGATTGAAAAATGGAGCAGAAGTGCGGGAAAAATGGAAGAAGGAGATAACCAAAAAGGCACAGGACAAAGGAAGAAAAAGGCGCCCCGAAGACCCTGAAAATTTGAATGACGACCTCCCCAGAAGGCTTCAGTGTAGCCTCGAGAAAAGAAAAGAGTAAAAGCGTGCCATTAAATATGAAGGTGCTCCCGAACCCTTGTAAAAAGAGCGTCGGGCTCACTCCTATGCAAATTGTATGCATTAGTGGGAATGGGATAAGTAGAACGGTGGGAGATAGGAAAAGAGGGCCTAGGCTAATGGCCGGCCATGTAAAAAGTGGGGATGACCACCCAAAAAGTAGGGCATGTATATAAAGTTCAAAAGTGAATGAGAAGCTCATTCTTGTGTGTGGCCAAAGCTTCTTCTTCTTCCTCTCTTGTTTTTTGCCTTCTTGCTTATACTTGAGTGAGGGAGTGAGGGAGTGTGAGGGAGTGTGTGTGTGAGAGTGAGGGATCGTGGAGAAGAAGCTCCCCATCTTCTCTCTTCATCTTCTCTTCTTCTCTTCTCTTTTCTTCTCTTTTCTTGCACGGCTATGGAGGATGGAGCTTGACGGAGGGGGCTTGAGCTTGCTTGAGCTTGCTAGAAGGATCATGGAGCTACCGGAGTGCAAGAGAGAGGAGGGAACTCGATCAACCATCAAGGTAAGCTCACTACACCCGTAAGGTAGGCATTACGCGTCGGCTATGTGAGAGGTAGCTATGGCCGCTCAGCTTGAAACACTTGATCAATAATCGGTCCGTAGGTCTCGGGGTAGAGCTCCGTAGCTCCCCTCCAATGTCTGCAATTAGTCTGTAGTGAGCTGATTTGATATGCCTATTGGGCCCAACACCTATCTTTGTCACAGGTTTGTCAGTTTTGTATGCATCTTGGATGGTTATGCATTGAGCTTCTTGCTCTATTAGTTGTGCTTGTGCATGGTCTCTTCTCTTTCCCCGAGACCCATTACATGCATGACTTCTAGAACTATGAGATGTCTCTTGCCTAACAGGTTATTGGTTTGACAGTTCTTGGTACCTTCTTACCCCTTGACACTCACTATTGGATGTATCTTGCTACCTAGCAATTGCAATGACATATGTATTAGTGATTGCTTCACTTTGGGACAGTTTTACATACTACTATCATTTATTACAGCAAGTTGAAATCTGCAGATTTTGAGCACTTCTATGAGAGTAATGCTTCCTATTTGATGTTATCTTGATCATATTTGGTGGATAGGTGCTTCTCTTGGTGATATCCACTCTTTCAACCAGTTTTAGTAGTGGTTTTAGTGCATTTTCTGCTAATTACAACAACCTGCAATATTTCTTTTTTTCTTTAATTTGGGACAGTATGGCTGGTCATTTGAAAGACACAGCTCTCTTTAACATTGCCAAGTTGGATGGTACCAACTATGGATACTGGAAGTCCCAGATATGGCAGGTTTTGGTGCAGAAATTACAAATTAAACCCTTGCATTTCAAGGGTGCTAAACCTGAGGATATGGATGATGATGTTTGGATGGAAGTTGATGAGCTATACAATTCTACCATTATCTTGTTACTCTTAGAAGAGGTCCATCATAATGTTGTTGAAGATAAAAATCAGAGTGCATGGGATTTATGGGAGAAGATTTAGGAGCTTAACGCGCAGCAGAGTCCTGCGTCACAGATGTATTGGTTGAAGTAGTTAATGGACCTTTGCATGAAGGAGGGGACATCCCTATCATCTCATTTCAGTCAGTTTCATGCTATCATGAAGAATCTGTTGTCACAGGGTATTGAGTTCAAAGACAACTTGCACCCGTTGTTTCTGCTTGGCACCTTACTTGAATCATGGGATGTTTTCCGTACTACCATATGCACAAACAAGCTTGATGGGCTGAAAATCAAAGATTTTGAGAGTGCTTTATTGACTAAGGAAATCAATAGGAAAAACAATGATACTTCCCACTCTTCACATGCATTGACCGTTAGAGGTGGTAGACATCGCAAGCATGATAATGATCACAAGGGCAGGGACTCTCAGAAGTCTAGGTCCAAGTCTCGTGGTCGCAGTAAGTCTTGTGGACGAAAGTCTAATCTTACCTGTCATTATTGTGGGAAAGTAGGACATATTAGGCCATAGTGCCATAAGATGCGTGATGATAAGCGCAAGGAAAAGGGAAAGAGAAAGTGCAGGAAAAATCTTCTGAGCGCAGCATTGTACCTGCAAAGTCCAGTGTGAAGATAGAAGAGGTTAATGTCATGCAGGCCACTGATTCAGATGAAGATTACATACTTGGAGTTTCTTCATGTGATGCCTTATAGGCTTTTGAGATACATTCTATGTATGCGTAGTGCTGGCTCTTGGATTTGGGTGTGTCATTTCATGTGACACCCTGTAGAGATTGGTTTCATACCTATCATACCATCTCTAGTTCTGTGCATCTTGGTGATGACAGGTCTCTTGACATTGTGGGCATTGGAGATGTTAGGCTGCAGTTTCCTTCTGGCAGTTCTTTTGTTTTGCATGATGTATGCCATGTACCTGGTTGACTCGCTGTCTTATATTAGCTCGATAGCTTGATGATGCAAGGTATTTTGTGCCTTTTGGAGACTCTGCATGGAAGATTACTCGCGGTAGGCTTGTGCTTGCAAGAGGTTCCAAGTCTGGCAACCTCTATCCCTTACTTGTATCTAGAGCTACCTTGGATCATGTTTTCTCTATGGGTTCTATCCCCCATGTATCCCTCTAGCATGCTCATTTGGGGCATATGTCCCTTAAAGGAGTGAAAATGCTCCATACTTTGCAGTATCTTCCACCTTTTGACTCTTCGCATTTTGATTCTTGTGATCATTGTTTGTATGGCAAGCAAACTAGAAATACGCATAAAAAGTCTGGTAAGAAACGCATGGGTGAGCCCTTGGTTCTTGTGCACTTAGATGTATGTGGGCCCATGCCCTGTCAGTCACTCGGTGGGGCAAAGTAATTTGTTACTTTCATAGATGATTACTCATGTAAGGTTTGGGCTTTATCCCATAAAGAGAAAATCCAATGTCTTAGACACATTTCAACATCGGCTTGCATTGGCAAAGAACCAGTCCGTGAAAAGGCTAAAATACCTAAGGTCAAATAATAGGGGTGAGTATGTGTCACACGCTTTTGAGTAGTTTTGTGATGATTAGGGTATTAAGTATCAGTTGGCTGCCCCTTACACCCCACCCTAGAAGGAGCATACAAGCCCCTTACATGCTGATGTTAGGTATTAAGCATACAAGGCTCGATTGGTTGCTAAGGGTTTTAAGCAGGAGCATGGTGTTGACTTTGATGAAGTTTTTTCTTCTGTGGTCAAGATGACCACCCTATGCTTAGTCTTGGCCTTGGTTGTATAGCTTGACCTAGACTTGTACTAGATGGATGTCAAGACTACTTTTTTACATGGGGACTTGCATGATGAGATTTACATGGAGCAGCATAAGGGCTTTGCAGACCCTACTAGGGAACACCTAGTAGGCAAAGCTAAAGAAGAGTCTATATGGCTTGAAACAAGCATCTAGGGAATGGTACCATAAGTTTGATGCATTCATGCAGTCATAGGGCTACATCCGCAGTGCTATGGATTCGTGCTTGTACAGAAGAAAGCCCGTGATGGTTCTTTACTGATTTTGGTACTCTATGTAGATGACATGCTTTTAGCAAGGATAGCTCATGAGAAGCTAGATGCTCTTAAGGCGCATCCATAAAGTCCTTGAGTACTTCTGCATGTAGGATGTTAAGCCTATTGGGTGTCCATTACCTTCTCATGTGAAGGTTTCACAGGCCGATTGTCCGCAGATAGATGTCTGCAGATAGATGAGTAGAGGGCCGAGATGGCCAAGTTTCCTTATGCATCAGCCGTGGGCAGTCTTACGTATGCCATGATAGCCACCCGTCCAGATATTGCTTTTGCTGTTGGGGTTGTGGCACATTACATGGCTACACCTGGCAAGAAACATTGGGATGCCATGAAGGGTATCATGAGGTACTTGAAGGGCACAATAGATATGTGTATTTGCTATGGTAGCCAGGATACAGGAGTCATGGGATACAATGACTCTGATTATGCAAGACATGCAGATAGTAGGAAGTTCACTTCTGGCTATGCGTTCACTTATGCTGGAGGGGCTATCTCTTGGATGTCCAGGGTGCAGAAGTGTACGGCTCTTTCTACTATAGAGACTGTGTATATTGCAATCACAGAGGCTTGCAAGGAGGCTATCTGGTTAGGCCGTTTAATTGCAGACCTTGGTATGACATATGATATGCCTACACTGCATTCGGATTCTATGAGTGCCATTCAGTTGTCCAAGAATCTAGTCTTCCATGCGAAGATGAAACATATTGAGGTGAGGTATCACTTCATTCACGAGGTCACTGAGGACAAGTCTGTTGACCTTGGCAAGATTCTGACTGAGCAGAATCCTACAGACTTGCTCATGAAGAGCCTCACTACAGAGCGCTTTGCCTTCCTCAAGAGATTGATGGGTGTTGGATGAGATGACATCTTTTTCCTCATCCTGTTATACATGTGTACATGTTGTACTATCTTTTCTTTTTTCTCTCTCACTGGGGAAAATTCTCCTTTAAGTGGGAGGTTGTTGGGGGTAAAGGCGCCTTCGCCTAGCCGCTCGTGTATTACTACACTTTACTACACTGACAGTACTTGCCACTGCACATTGCAGGTGGCGGGTGCCCATCATAGTCACTTATTCTTTATTCTTTTAGTGATAGTTTGAATAAAGGAAGGTGCGGCCACACATTGTGGTTGTTGGAGTTCCCACTTTGAGTTTCACTCTCTCTCTTGCTCTTGCTCTCCATCCACCATAGCTCTCACCGCCAAGCTTCTTCCTCATGGGTTCCACTTCCCTTTCAAACTCAAACCGAAGTAGAACAATGCTGTACTTCATTCATAGTGAGTGAGAAACAAGGGGAAGTAGGCTCAGCTCTATTTTCCTAAAATGGAATTGATTAAAGGTCTACACTAAACAATCATGCATTCAACTAATTTCCTAATCAGGCACCTTGAACAAAAACTCTTGACTTACCGAGACCACCCATCCATAGAATGGATCCATCAGGGATCTCGCTCTCCTGCTTTCCTCGGCGTGTGTTTTAGTTTCAATTATCCTAACATATTTATGTTTGACATGAAAAGATAGCTTCCTTAATTAACCATTAATACTAGTTCTTTTATGTAAATTATGGTCACATACACAAAGATAATGTCAAAGAATCCTTTGAAAATAGTTACTAAATAATATATTTATACTATGCCTTCTCAAAGATGCAATACTAACTCAGTATTCCATTCCTTGACCTAGGACTCGTATCCAATCTCAGGTACAATCCACCCTTGTCTAGCATCAAGGCCTTCTAGGAAGTCCATCCTAGCCTCATAGGGGCCAATCGGGCCAATGGATTTACAACCAGAGCCCCCCTAGCACCCTTGTCACCTCCTAGCCTAACATCTCCCCTTATGGAGAGAACTCTTATATCTAGGGTCAGTCAATCCTAATATCCAATGCAGTCAAACAACTCCTTAGCTCTCCTGACACTAACTTTACCATGAGGGCACATGAACTTTGTATAAATACACAAGCAAGTAATCATCTTATTATCAATAACTAGGAAAACATCCATTTTTCATCATCTCAACCAAATAATCACTTTGATTATTCCATAAGATTCAAGCCTATTTATCTTGGATAAGGAAACACTCCCTTTTATAAACAACCATCATTCCTTTCAAAAGAAAAATTCGATAAAAACAAAGTTGAGAGTTGCCTTTAGAGCTGAATTTAAAGTGCAAAAGTGGCATGAGAGCCATAAAAGTGGCATTTTTGGCCAAAAACAGATCAATCATGGATCAAGGAGTTGGAATTTTTCTAGATGCATTTCGACGCTAGGAATCCAACGCAAGTGTCCCTTTATCGATCGGAGTCCGTTTAACCCCCCATTTAATGGCCACAAGGTTTGGCGTTATGAAGCAAATACCTAGGAAAGCCAAAAAGCAAGTGACAGAGGCCAAGGCAATAGATTTCAAAGCCAAGAAATTGTCCATCCAGTTAGATCACAAATCTAAGGTCGTTTGCCCCTACGTTTAGCCTAAAACTACTTGCGATATAGTGTGAACGCATTGGAGTGAACCGATTTTTTGCAAGTTAGAAGTTAATCAAGCTTAGAAGAAGCATAAACTCCAAAAAAATCATGAATGGAGGAGGAGGGGGAAATTGTTTCGGTGACCCCTCAATTTCATTAAAATTTTACATTTTGTGACTCTACATCAGGCTTCATGCTCCTGGGCTTCCATGGGGTTTCATGGTTCAAATGTTGTTCCTATGAAGTTATATTGAATATAATGCTAAATTACGACCCACATAAGCTTCATAAATATAAAAAATCAAAAATATTAATTAATAGTAAAATAAATAATAATAAATCATGAAAAATAGACTTTTTTATGAGAAAAAATAGTTTTTTGCATAAAAAATCACTATAAATTAGGTATATATGTGTGGATGTATGGTGAATGTATATTGTGATTTTTCCACTCGCTTGGACATTACCTTTGTAGAGAGAGCACTAGGCAAGTAGATACATGTCAAACCCTAGCAAAAAGCATTGGAAAGTAGTGAAAGGAAACTTGAGGTACTTGAGTGGTACATGAGATATGTGATACTCTTTGGGAGAAGAAGTAGTGGTGTACTTTGATATACAGATGCAGACTATGTAGCAAATGTTAGCACCAAAAAGTTGAAAGGTGAGAAGGATCGAAGCTTGCACGCAAGAGCTATGGGGGGAGAGCAAGAGCAAGAAAGAGAGAGACAAGAAATGGAAACTCCAACAACCACAATGTGTGGCCGGGCCTTCCTTTATTTAAACTGTCACTAAAAGAATAAAGAATAAGTGATTGTGACAGGCGCTCGCCATCTGCAGTGTGCAGTGGTGGGTACTATCAGTGTAGTAATATATGAGCGACTAGGTGGAGGCGCCTTTACCCCCAACAACCTCCCACTTAAAGGCGAATCTGCCCCAGTGGGAGAGAGAAAAAAAGAAAAGACATTACAACATGTGCACGTGTATAGCAGGATGAGGAAAAAGACGTCATCTCATCCAATGCCCATCAATCTCCTGAGGAAGGCAAAGCGCAAATGAAGTGATACCTCACCTCAATATGTTTTGTCTTAGCATGGAAGACCGGATTCTTGGCCAACTGAATGGCACTCATAGAATCCGAATGCAGTGTAGGCATAGCATCTATCATACCAAGGTCTGCAATTAGACGGCCTAACCAGATAGCCTCTTTGCAAGCCTCTGTGGCTGCAATATACTCGGCCTCTATAGTGGAAAGGGCCATACACTTCTACACCCTGGACATCCAAGAGATAGCCCCTCCAGCATAAGTGAACACATAGCCAGAAGTGGACTTCATACTATATGCATGTCCTGCATAATCAGAGTTAGTGTACCCCACGACTCATGTATCCTAGCTGCCATAAAAAAGACACATATCTATTGTGCCCTTCAGGTTCCTCATGATACCCTTCACGACATCCCAATGTTTCTTGCCAGGTGTAGCCATATAACATGCCACAACCCCAACTACAAAAGCTATATCTAGACGGGTGGCTATTATGGCATACATAAGACTGCCCATGGCTGATGCATAGGGAATCTTGGCCATCTTCACCCTCTACTCATCTGTCTCTGCAGAGAATTGGCATGTGAAAACTTCACACATGAGAAGGTAATGGAAAGCCAATAGGCTTAACATCTTGCATGCAGAAGCGCTCAATGACTTTATGAATGTACTCCCTCTGTGTGGCAGATAGAGTGATCCCTGAGACCGATCGTGTGTAATGCGCATACAAAGTATATGAGAGGCCTATCCCAGATCTTTCATCTCAAAGCTCTTTTTGAGCTGAGCCTTAAGAGCATCTAGCTCCTCATGAGCTGTCCCTGCTAAAAGCATGTCATCCACATAGAGTACCAAAATTAGTAAAGAACCGTCACGGGTTTTCTTCGTGTACAAGCACGGATCCATAGCACTGCGACTGTAGTCCTGTGACTGCATGAATGCATCAAACTTATGGTGCCATTCCCTAGGTGCCTATTTTAAGACATATGGACTCTTCTTTATTTTGCACACTAGGTGTTCCCTACCAGGGTCTGCAAAGCCCTTAGACTGCTCCATGTAAATCTCATCATGCAAGTCCCCATGTAAAAAAGCGGTCTTGATATCCATCTGGTACAAGTCCAAGTCAAGTTGTGCAACCAAGGCCAAGACTAAGCGTAGGGTGGTGATCTTGACCACAGGAGAAAAAACTTCATCAAAGTCAACACCATGCTTCTACTTAAAACCCTTAGCAACCAATCGAGCCTTATATGCCAGCTTGGGGTGTCCAGGGGTACTTTTCAACTTGTACACCCACTTGCGTGGCAAAGCCTTCTTACCCTGAGGTAAGGAAACCAAATCCCAAGTGTGATTCTTATGCAATGAGTCAAGCTCAGACTGCATAGCCCTCTCCCAAGAGTGACAATCACCCCTGCGCATAGCCTCATCATAAGTGAGAGGCTCTCCTACATTTGTAATTAGAACATAATCCATAGAGGGTGCAAAATGTTCAGGAGGTCATCTAACTCTAGTAGAGCGCCTTAATCTAAGCTATGTTACTTGACTAACATCCTCCCTAGCATCAACATGTCTAATATCTAGGCGATGAGCATCAGGTGATGCAGCACGCTCTCTAGCTAGCCGTGGAGCGGGCTGAATGGGAGCAGGTGGCTTCTCCTGAAAGATAACTCTACGTAGCTCAACCACTTTGTTAGGCTGCATATGCATTTTATCCTCATGAAAGATGACATCATGACTGTAGATCACTTTCCATGCCTGCGGATCCCATAGATGGTACCCATGCATCTCCGTAGCCAATGAAAATGCATTTGACACTTTTAGGATCCAACTTATTGCGTTTATCCTTGGGTATATGGCAGAATGCCTCACATCCAAAGACACACAAATGATCATAAGAGGGAGGCTTGCCTGCCCATACCTCCTCTACAACCTGAAAGTCTATGCCACTGCTAGGCGACCTGTTAATGAGATGCACTGTAGTAGTAACTACCTCAGCCCAAAAGTGCTGTGGTAAGCCAGCCTGGCTAAGCATGCTATGGACCCTTTCTTGAATGGTCCTGTTCATGAGTTCAACCATACCATTCTGGGGTGGGGTGTAAGGGGTGGTCAACTGATGCTTAATACCCCGCTCATCACAAAACTGCTCAAAAGAACGTGATACATACTCACCCCCATTATCTAACCTTCGGCATTTGAGCCTTTTCCCAGATTGGTTCTCTGCCAATGCAAGCCAACGTTGAAATATGTCTAAGACATCATATTTTCTCTTTATGGGATAAGCCCAAACCTTACGTGAGTAATCATCTATCAAAGTAACAAAGTACTTTGCCCCACCAAGTGACTAACAAGGCGTGGGCCCACATACATCTGAGTGCACAAGAGCCAAGGGCTCACCCATGCGCTTCTTACGAGACTTTTAATGCTTATTTCTAGTTTGCCTGCCATACAAGCAATGATTGCAAGGATCAAAATGCAAAGAGTCAAAAGGCGGAAGATAGTGCAAAGCACGAAGCATTTTCAGTCCTTTAAGAGACATATGCACCCCAAACGAGCATGCCAAAGGGATGCATGGGGAATAGAACCCACAGAAAAAACATGATCCAATGTAGCTCCAGATACAAGTAAGGGATAGAGACTTCCAGACTTGGCACCTCTTGCAAGTACAAGCCTGCCACGAGTAATCTTCCATGTAGATTCTCCAAAAGGCATAAAATACCCTGCATCATCAAGCTGTCCAGCTGACATAAGGCTACGTGTCAACGTAGGTACATGGCGTACATCATGTAAAACTAACATCTCCAATGCCCACAATATCAAGAGACCTGTCATCACCAAGGTGCACAGAACCGGACATAGTATGATAGGTATGAAACCAATCTCTACAGGGGGTCACATGAAATGACACATCCGAATCCAACAACCAGCATTGAGCATACATAGAGTGTATCTCAGAAGTCTGTGAGGCATCACATGAAGAAGCTGCAAGTATGTAATCGTCATCTGAAATCAGTGACCTGCGTGACATTAACCTCTTCTATCTTCTGTGAAATATGCGGGATCTAGAGCATGGCAGATGTGGAAGCTATGGAGGTTGAAAGAGGAAAAAGAAACTCATGAAGACATTGACCCTGACTAGGACAAATTGTTACACAAGTGAATTAGGTTCCAAGATTGAGACTTGGACTCATAAACACAATCTTGTGTATTGATAGTGACATGACACTTTACTGGAAATAAAAGAGTACTATCATTGCATTAGAAAAAGAGTGCAAGTACAATGCTTTATAGGAATTGAGTGGTGGTACTTTCTCCTATTGTGCATATGGGATTCTGGTCCTAAGCCCTCACTGCTTCTCACAAAGGGACTAAAGTAGGTGTGATTACAAATATCTCAACACCCCTCCTCAATCACAACCAAAAGTACAAAGTGTGTAGAGGCTTTAGTGAAAGCAACACCTGCAAAGTGTGGGCACACCATAAACATGGCAAAAACACCAGAGGCTGTCACACAAAAGGCTAAGTGTGGGTACCACAAACATGATGGACATCCAGAGGTTGTAGCAGGGACCTCACAAAGTGTACAGAGGCTGTAGTACAAGGATAACTGAGGAGTTTACAAGTTTATGTTTGAGGCATTAGGGCTAGGAAATACAAAACTAAAAAAGTCTATCCGAATAGAAGGACTGATGAGGTTTGTCCTTCTCTTGGTGGTCTTCTTCTTCTTTTTCTTCTTCCTTTACTCCATTTTCTTCTTCTTCTTTGATTGCAACTAGATAGGCCTTTTGGGACCTCTTTCTGGCATGGCAAAACTTCTCGGTGTGTCCAGTCCTTTTGCAGAAGTCACAGAAGAGCTGATCCTTCTTGCCTTTGTACATGTTTCCAACATATAATGCATGCTCATCTCTAGAGGTACTTGGTTCTTCCTTAGTTTTTAGCTTCTTTTCCTCCTCTAACAGTGATGCTTGGATATCAACAAGTTCAGGATTTGGCATGTTGATTAAAGTTGTTGATAAATTATTATATTTAGGAGGCAAACTCTTAAGTAGAACACCGATGCAAACATCTTCTTCCATTTTAATGTTGATTCCTGCAAGTTGGGTTAGAATTCCTTCCATGTAATTTAGATGTGTGGCAAGTGATGTGTTGGACTTCATTTCAAGTCTGAAAAACTCAATTAGGAGACCATACTTTGATGATTTAGACTGTGCACCGAACACGGTGCCAAGTCTCTTCCATGTATCCTGTGAGGTCTCACAGTTATCCACATGGTGGATATAGCTATCATCTAGCTCCAGTTTGATAATGGTCTGAGCCTTATCATTGTTCTTTTGCCAAGTGACAGCAAGATCTGCATCATGAGGCTTCTTTTCTTTTCTTTTCCAGTGGTAATGGCCTAGAGGCCCTTCTTCATCAGGATCAATTTGATGCGGGTCTGCCAGGTATGAAACCCGACTCCTTTGAAACGGACAGTTGGAGAATCTTTGCCCATGTTCGACTCGAGAGACTAGTAGAAAATTAGCTTCAAATGACTGAGAATAACCAGGAATGAGTTGATCTTTGTATGTGTCAAAAGACACAAGCAATGGCAGTGAAGTATCAAAAGATACTAGTTTGAAATTTGATATTTGTTGCTTGAGTTTGACTTGATGATCTTCAAAAGCTCTTCATAGCTTTCCCTCCTTGCTGATTTTATGGTTGAATACTTGTTGAAAACTTCAAATTAGAGTGGCCTTGGCTTGGTTTAAGTGGAAGGAGAGAGAAAATGAAGGAAAAATGAGCTTAAAGGTAAGTGGCTATGGCTGTCTTGTCAAAACAGGGACCAGTAACTGGTAAATGAGCTCCCACGCACTCCACAAGTTGAATCTACTCAAACCCTTTGAGATGGAGGACCCTCACTAATGGCTCTAACTCCCCCTAAGAGGGTTTTTACTCATTATGCTCGAGTTGGGAGATCTAAGCCTTCAAAGTGGTCGCTATCAAAACTACGCCCAAATTTGGGAAAATGCAAATGTTGGGCATGGTGTGCATCAATCTCCTTGATTTTTGTGCCAAAAAGTTGCGCCTTGATCTGAAGAACAACTCTTGAGAAGAAAGCTCTAAGAGATATGGCCTGATTGATGAGATATGGCTGCTCCAACAGAGGTAGGTAGGTGTTGTCCACAGACATAGTTATGGCAACAACTTTGAAAAGAGGCAATGCTGAAGCTTGCCCAATCTCAATGATTGAGGTGCCAAGAAGGAGTTTTGGAAGTAGAGAAACACTTCTCCAGAAGGAAGTTTAGAGAGATTTGGCATGTGGAGAGAGATATGAAAGCTTTAAACTGACAGGGTGCTGCTGTCTATGGCTGCCATGGAAGCTTCATTGAAGGTAGGAATGCAAATGAAGTTGGAGATAGGGTCCAGTACTCAAACTGAGCTGAGAAGAGATGGAAAGAAGCTGAGAGGAGTGAAAGAGAGTTGGGTCATGCTCAACTAAGCTCTGATATCATGTGAAATATGCAGGATCTAGAGCATGGCATATGCAGAAGCTATGGAGGTTGAAAGAGGAAAAAGAAACACATGAAGACATTGACCCTGACTAGGACAAATTGTTACACAAGTGAATTAGGTTCCAAGATTGAGACTTGGACTCATAAACACAATCTTGTGTATTGACAGTGACATGACACTTTACTGGAAAGAAAAGAGTACTATCATTGCATTAGAAAAAGAGTGCAAGTACAATGCTTTATAGGAATTGAGTGGTGGTACTTTCTCCTACTGTGCATATGGGATTCTGGTCCTGAGCCCTCACTGCTTCTCACAAAGGGACTAAAGTAGGTGCGATTGAAAATATCTCAATATCTTCACACTAGACTTTGCAGGTACTATGTTGCGCTCAGAGGTCTTTTCCTGCACTTTATCTTTCCCCTTTTCCTTGCGCATTTTATGGCACTGCGGCCTAATATGTCCTGCTTTCCCACAATAAGGGCAGGTAAGATCAGACTTCCATCCACAAGACTTATTGTGACCACGTGACTTGGACCTGGACTTCTGAGAGTCTCTGTGCTTATGATCATTATCATGCCTGCCATTTCTGCCACCTCTAATTGTCAATGCATGTGCATAGCGGGAAGCATCATTGTTTCTCCTGTTGATTTCCTCAGTCAATAAAGCACTCTTAATATCTTTGATTTTTAGCCCATCAAGCTTGTTCGTGCATATGGCAGTACGGAATACATCCCATGATTCAGGAAGGGTGCCAAGCAGAAATAACACGTGCAAGTTATCATTGAACTCAATACTCTGTGACAACAGACTCTTCATGATAGCATGAAACTGACTGAAATGAGATGAAAGGAAGGTCCCCTCCTTCATGCGAAGGTCCATTAACTGCTCCAACCAAATACATTTGTGACGCAGGACTCTGTTGCGCATAGAGCTCCTAAATCTTCTCCCATAAATCCCATGCACTCTGATTCTCATCTTCAACAACATTATGATGGACCTCTTCTAAGAGTGACAAAATAATGGCAGCCTTGCATAGCTCATCAACTTCCATCCAAATATCATCATCCATATCCTTAGGTTTGACACCTTTGAAATGCAAGGGTTTAATCTGCAACTTCTACACCAAAATCTACCATATTTGGGACTTCCAATATCCTTAGTTGGTACCATCCAACTTGGCAATGTTAAAGAGAGATGTATCTTTCAAATGACCAACCATACTATCCCAAATCAAAGCAAAAAGGTAAAATTGCAAGTTGTTGTAATTAGCAGAAAATGCACTAAAACCACTACTAAAATTGGCTGAAAGAGTGGATTTCACCAAGAGAAGCACCTATCCACCAAGTATGACTAAGATACCATCAAATAGAAAGCATTACCCTCAAAGAAGTGCTCAAAATCTGCAGATTTTAGCTTGTTGTACTAAATGACAGATTTCAGTAAATGGAAGCTAACTGTGCCAGAAGCGGATCCCAAGTCAATCATATACTGCCAAGACCATAACTAGCATCATGCAGGCATAACATAGGCATATGACAGTCGATAAGCATGTATCCAATACCCAAATATATCATGAAATATCTGCCAGCAGTGAGTAGGCATACCCCCCAGTCAACGGAGCAAAGTGTGCCTGCCACTACCAAGACTTGACACAAGTAGGTGTCAACTCATAAGGAAAGGGGCCCAAGTCAAAGAGTCAGCTCATAAGCATCGGAAGGAACCAAGACATATGAATCATGCATCATCCCAAAGGGTAAGAAATTCCAAATAGTCTCAAAAGTTCAAATAGCATAGATCGCCTGCTTAGTGTCTGTCAAGCATCCAAAGACGCTCCCACTGGCACAGAAGCCATAAATATCAAGCAACAAAGCTCAAACAAACCATGTACAAGCACCAGCAACAAGTGTCCAAGATCAAGCATCAATGATACATCCCGAACATGTAGGCGGTAGAGCATCCATATGTAGCATCCATAGACATCAAGTACATCCTAAAATAGACTCTGGCAAGCCAATAAATAGCCCAAGTAAGCTCAAGAGTCCAAAGTTAAGCCAAAATAAAGCTCCAGTAGCAAAAGGTTCCAAATAATGTAACTAACATGCATAGGTGACATAACCTGTAATGGCAATCAAGGTGGTCAAGCATAGACCAAAGCATGCAATAAGTGCATCAAAGATAGAGCATCCAAATGCTTTCCAAAGCCAAGATCAAGCTCAATCAATGATCTGGAGTGTAAGCCAAGCTCAAAGCAGATCCCCAAATGTTAAAACATCACTATGTATGCCCAAAACATAGCCCGAATAGCATAGGCATAACCAAGCATGAGTTAAATAGCTTCAGCCCACTGTATTACAGCAGTCGTTCATTGTGAAAAACTGAATATTTCAGTATCAAAATCAGCTCCAAAATGGTGACAAATCAATAGGCATGCATCCTCGAATCAATAGGCATCAATCGGGACCAACCGGGCATCAAATAGCAATGTCGGGCAAGCATAAACATCAAATGTCACTATAGCACTATTATAAACTGCATGTGGACTGTTATGAAAGCCCCAAAATAGTGCCAAATCAGTTCCGAATCAATGTGACTGCTCAAACCTTCAATGCCAAGCATCAAAACATGTTCATATGCCTGAAATTGAGCCTTTGCAAGTGCCCAATGCCTGGGAAGCTAGAGATGAGGAAGACCAAATTGTAGTTGTTGGAAACAGGCTAAAAATTTGGTGCAACTTGATCTGGGGTTATTGCAATGCCACATGGCCTAAATGGCAAGTGGAGGGGGTAGGGTAGGCACCAATGAAGCCTAGGAAGAGGGCTCAACCATGAAGGGGGAGCAAGATATGGGCTCCATGAACCTTGGATATGGCTGCCTTGTTGCCTGCACCCTATGGACTGAAAAAAACCTAGTAAAGAATGAATCAATACCTTTGTGTGAATGCCTTGAGGGTGCCTCAATAGGATGGGAGGAAGTTCGGGAAGCCTGGGAGTGACGAGAGCTCAAGGGAGTCGGCTATGGCTGCCGGGATGGAGACCCAATGCGAGTTGGGAGTTGATGGGAAGCTGAGAATGCCATGAGCCAAGCTCAAGAGTCGAGAAGCTGAGCTTTGATACCAATTGAAAGGTGAGAAGGATCGAAGCTTGCATGCGAGAGCTATGGTGAGAGAGCAAGAGCAAGAAAGAGAGAGACAAGAAATGGGAACTCCAACAACCACAATGTGTGGCCAGGCCTTCCTTTATTCAAACTGTCACTAAAGAATAAAGAATAAGTGACTGTGATGGACACCCGCCACCTGCAGTGTGCAGTGGTGGGTACTGTCAATGTAGGAATACATGGGCGGCTAGGCGGAGGCGCCTTTACCCCCAACAAAAGTCAACCACATGATATACATTTACCTTGGTACAATCTCATCATAGATGTCTCATTTGCAAACATGTGAGTCATTATATACCATTTAAGCTGAGTATATTGCAACCACAAAGACATGTAAACAAGCCATATGACTCATTTAGTGGAAGACTTGGGCCTTGGTGAAGACATGGCATGTTACACAATGATAGTCAAAGTGCCATAATATTGGTAAAGAATCATGTGTTTTATGCAAAAACCAGACACATAAAAGTGAGATATCACTTTATTCATCAAGTGCTTGAGGATAAATAGGTTGGGCTTATCAAAGTTCATGCAAATGATATCGCAGACTTTCTCATCAATAGTCTACCCTTCAAATAGTTTACACATTGCAAGGATTTGATGGAAATTGGGTGAGTGTGACTCACATGTACTATACATCACATATTCTCCATTCTTTTGTCCCACTTAAAGGCACATTGACCTTTAAGTGGGAGGTTGTTGGCTAAAGGCCAAATGTGGTTGACCACCCATCTTACTCACTAAACCTAACTATATATGTTCACACTCAATTCTTATTCTTTGAGTGACAAGACAATAAGGTACTACTCACAAGAGATCTATTAGAGACACCACGAATATATTGTCCACACACACACACACACACACTCTCTCTCTCTCTCTCTCTCTCTCTCTCTCTCTCTCTCTCTCTCTCTCTCTCTCTCTCTCTCTCTCTCTCTCTCTCTCTCTATGCACTTAGGTTAGGATGTATGTCAAGAATCGTGTGGTGGGGGGACTTGCTCAAGATGCTGCGTCGAACACACACAGAATGCACAAGGAGAAGCTCACTCAAGAGACAAGAAGAGAGATGGAGGCCAAAACGTTTTCTTGATGGTTTCTTCTTCTTCTTCCACACACTTTTACAATGTACACAAAGTACAGATAAGATACAACATAAAGGAAAGTGGCCTACTAAGTCAAACAATGCATAACCGACTGCACTAGTCGACTAGCGCTATAACTATGCCAGCTGTAAATAGATGTAACAACCTGAACACAATAAGTAATGAGTCAGTGGGCCATGTTAGAGTCATAATGACTATCGATGTGCTAAGTGTAGATGTGTGGATCCATCTAACCATGCAGCCCATCATTAATGTCCGCATGTGTTGAGCTTGTCATCTCAACAATGTAGTTGGTAGGATGTAGCTAGAGGAATCTTGTTGGATCAGAGATGACTTTGATACCATGTTGAAATATCAAAGTAAGAATATGAGAGTGTATACAAGAGGGAGAGAGAGAGCTCAAGTAAAGAAGAAGATCTTGCTTTGTGAGTTGTTCACAAGTACAATTAGTACACTCTCCTCTATGTTGAGAGTGTACTTTAGGCTATTTATATAGTCGCATGATGGCTAGGGTTAGGGTTTTCCCTTGCCCTCCAATTAATTCACACCCAGCTACCTTGATCCACCCTTGCATACATAGGGTTCACATGCATATCTCTCAACACCTCCCCTTAATGCTAGAGTGGCATTGGACTACAAGGCATGCTAATGCCCCCCCAAACAAAATGGGATGCCTTTATAAATTAGGTTACAAGAGTGCTTATAAGTAGAGGATTTAGAATTTTTTGGAAAAGTCAAACATTAGATGTTTTGGAGACAAAGTTGACCTCCAATTCGTTTGGTACTTTAGGGGTGGTCGGACATTTACTGGTAATATGCCATGTCTTCTTACATTTGTTACACTTCATTTTGTTGGGATATTTTTTTCAACAATAAATGACAAGATGTCTCTTGTTATTGAAAAAGGAGCATTTGGTGGAGATAATATGAACCAAGAGTTGCTCACAAGCTGTTGAAGTAGATCCTTGACTTCTTTTCTCCTCATCTAAACAAGACTAGATGGTGCTTTCCAAAGTTGGATTAGGGATATTGGTGAGAGTAGTTACAAGGGTTGGAAAGACCTTCTTTATAGCCTTCAAGAGAATTAAAATGGCATCTTCATCATGAATTGGAGCTTGAAGTGAGGCTAGCTGTGCCATGAGCCCCTTCATGTGAAAAATGAACTTACCTAGGTCTTCTCCTTGTTTATACTCCAAGCTAAAAAATTCGATGCTTAGGAAGATTTTAGAGTTCTTTCCTGTACCACCATAAAGCTTTTCAAGCTCACCCCATTTCTCCTTGGTAGTGGAGAGTTGGTCAATATGATAAATTAGGGACTCATCTAGATGAAGCATGATGATGGTTTGGGCAGTGTCACATCATCTTCTACATCAAGTGGGTTTGATGGATCAATAGCCTTGGTCCCTTTGATGAAGGGCCAATAGCCCCATTCCATCATTTTATGCTTCACCAATACCTACCATGGATGAAAGTCTTTTCCATCAAACTTACAGATTTGAGGCCTAACATTGGCATAAGCCATGTCCATGATAGGAAGGTCTTACCAATTTCCCTTTAGGCATTGGCAGTGTCTAGTTCTTTACACAATGGCCAATAAGTACAAACCAACTGAAGGAAATGATCTATGTGTTCATAGCCTTACAACTGTGTAGACTTAAAAGCTCAAGGATGAAAAATGTTGAAAATAATACATGTGGAGTACTTCAAAATAAGAATTTGGCGGACATTTCCTTTGGACAACCCTTGATTTAGGTTTGATTGTCTTCCTAGGCTTTAATGAAGTGAAATTTGATTGAATCTCTGGCTCCTCCCAACCTTGTGGTCTAGTGGATGAATATTTGGTTGAACAAGGTTGATCGAGAAATTTGACACTTGGAGAGGAGTCCGAGTATATTTCAATTACATCCATGTTCTTGTTTCATCATAAGGAAATAGCAACTAATGACACTAAATGCCTTTCAGTGCTAAGAAGTACTCATCTCAAGGTTAAGACCACTTGCGATGTTAAGTATTCATCTTGTCAAGCTTGGGGATGCCCACCAAATGAAGAATCATCATTAACATGAAGATTATATGTCATTATTTGACTCTACATACAATGATTCAATGATTAAAATCACCGTTAATGTCAGTAAAAGATTAAAAAAGCAAGAAAGTCAAGCTTTCAAGCTTGTAGCTATGGTTGCCACTGTCACCCACAGTTAGGGTTTTGATTGCACCAACCAATAGGAAGGGAATCAGCTCACAAACCCTTTTAGGGGGAGATGGACCACTAGGGGGACTAACAAAGCTAATAGCCTAGATGATTGTGCCCACAATAGGCTGCGCAATTGAGTTGAACTGACCTCAACAAAATCTGCTCTAGATTCACAAATTGTGGCAATGGCATCCTCCTAGCTGCCCAATGTTGCAGTTTGTTGTGGCATGATGAAGCACCTTGAGCTAGGCAGCAACTCTCCAAAAGAGAGTAGGGCAAAATATGCTCTCTTTTGCTCACCCTAGGTCCTCCATTGATAGGTGGTCAAGACTGACTATGGTGGAGAAGAAGGTAAAGTGAGAAAGAATAGATTTTCTTATGCACTTAGGTCAAGATGTAGTTGGAGGAAGCTTGTTGGATTAGAGATGGCTTTGATACCATGTTGAAATATCAAAGTGAGAGCATGAGATTGTGCACAAGAGGGAGAGAGAGAGAGCTCAAGTACAAGAAGAAGATCTTGCTTAGTGAGTTGTTCACAAGTACAACTAGTATACTCTCCTCTACGTTGAGAGTGACCTTTAGGCCATTTATATAGCCTCTCAATGGCTAGGCTTAGGGTTTCCCCCTGCGCTCTATTTCATTCACACTCAGATACCCTTATCCACCCTTACATACATAGGGTTCACATGCCTATCTCTCAACACATTCTTCTTATAGCTCCAATAGTATCTTATTGACAAAGCAAAGCTATAGAGGGAAGTAATGGTGCTGAGGCAATGAGCTTGTTGAAACTCATAAATATAGAAAGAAAATCAAGGAAGTATTGAAAGGATGATAATTGCCCCTATCCTTTGAATCTATCAAGATGAATAATTTCTATAGCCTCCACCAACTCAACTTGACCTTGGAAGGCTACTACTCAAAGTTTACAAGTCTTCAAAAGTATACACCATATAGCATCCTAATAGATTGCAAGATTTTTCCAAGAATTGAATCTCCCTCTTGATACTTGTCTTGATGTAATGAGGTCCATGGCTCTTGAGGTTACCCTCATTTGGAGCCACCAATGAAGAATGGTTAAAGAAATCGGGCATTAAACAACAATTAGAATAAACAACAATTATGGAAGGAACTATCCAAATTGAGGGAGCCAAAAAAAAGAAGTTGAGGCCAATTGGTGAGTCTTTGTAGCTATATAAGAAGCAACAATAAATGCTATCAATGGGGGAAGACTAGGCTCCTAAGGGTGGTTTGCCTAAATAATCCACAAAATCTTAACCCAAATTAGCCAACCAAGAGAGGCAAAGGGAAAATGATGATAAGAAAGAGAAAGAACAACCAACTCTATGATATGATAGTGAGCTAAAGAAGAGTGTACACATTGGAAGAAGAAATGGGACTAGTAATCATCCATTTGAATATTTAGAATAAGGGATCCACTTGCTAATGTTGGATCATCATCCAAATACTAGTAACTTATGTGTAATCATTCAAAATCCTGATTGATTAATGAACATGCTCATTCTTTTCTAGCTCAAAATATGCTGCATCTAGAGATCAAAGCTATAAGGAAAATGATTTTAGGCTTGGCTAGTGGAAAAGAGATTAGCTCTATTAAAAATAATGAAAAAAATAATTTTAATTAAAAATGGAGAAAATGAGAATAAATTTTGAGTTCTACCCCTAGGATGCTACGACTATATACTAGGCATAGATTGGATTAAGCAAAATAAAGCCTAGATCTTGTGTGTCAAAGAATAAGTTATTTTCTAGGACTTAGGAGCAATACCATAAGGATGTAAGGAAAAGCTAGAAAAACAACGGTCCCCAACTTGCCAAATCTAATTGACTTTGGAAGGGGTTAAGGAAAGGCTAACTCGTTTATCTAATTGAGTTGTTGAATAAAACCAAAAATCCTAAGGAAGGTGTGTTAGCTTCATTATCTACTACAAGAAGGAGAGAAAGAAAAGAGACATGCTATTATTTTTATAAGAGCCAGGCCGTGTAAGTTGCATAATAACCCACTAATAATTCACAATCTTTAAACGTATTAATCAATTTTCAAGGTCTACAAGCATGTAAAGGATCCATGACCAACTAGAAAGACCACAAAAGGGTTAGGATGCCCATGATTAGCTAAAAGGGCCACAAAAGGGGCAGGATTCCCAAGGGCGATAGGAAAATCCGAACCCTAAAGTTCATGTATTTGAAGAGTGACAATTAATAGAACTAGCTATTCATGTGGGTGCAAACTTTTTGTTCTTACTTCCTTGCTCTAGCTTTTGCACGCACACACACACACAGTGTGTGTGTGTGTGTGTGAGAGAGTGAGAGAGAGAGGAACCATGGCAATTGAAGCTCCTTCCATTTCTCTTGGAGCTCTCTAATCTTCTCCTATGCTTTCTCTCATGCATGTGGAGCAAGAAGAGATAAGAAGCAAAGGGGTGCACACTTCGATCATGGAGTTTATAGTTGTCATGTGGTAGCAAGCTCACTACAAGCAAATTGTTGAGGTCATTGAGCATGCAAGTGGCTAGGTGAGGGCTAGCCATGACTTTGTAGATTTAAGCTCCTTAAACAATAGGAGCATGTCCATTGGTTTAAACATTGAGCTCATGAAGTGCAACATTTTGGTTCTGTTTGTCGAGACCAAAGACATATCGATCAAGGGGTTGATCACATGCCTTATGTAGCAAATTAGGAGGATCGTGTAAATACAAATTCTGAAATGCATGCATGATAACTAGGACGTGTCCAAATGATGGAAAATGAACTTTTCTAATTTTGATGTTGAAACAAACTAAGGTAGACCCATTGTATTCACATGCATAAGATCATTGGAATGCATAACTATTATGATGGAATGAACGAATGAGTGAGTTGCATGAGCATTGGAATTATTTGACTCAAATTTACATGTGAGTCTAAAAAAGGTACTTGTTGTAAAGAGGTATACATGCATTATGTATGGAAGGGGATAAGTTGAGAAAATTTATGCATAGCATGATTTCATGGTAGGAAAAACTTGTGGCATACAAAGTGACACACTCATAATAGTGTGTGGTAGATAGTGAGAGAAAGTGTGTCTCCATGGGGAATGGGCCCCACTTGGTCTTCCTTTCCATAAATTCTTTCACCCTATCGGAAGTTGAGGAAGGAAGGAAAGTTAAGTAAAGAATGAAAAGAAAATCATTGAAAAGATTAGCTTTTCAAGCTTAGCCTTTTGGAAAAAGGGGGCCTAGGTTCTAATAACCCTCTTTTTTTAATCCCCAACATGATCTATTGCAGCATCTCCACCTTTTACATGGTCGTGATCATCTGTGTCATCCCAGGCCTCCATCATCATCACCATCGTCTTGGGTTTGTTGTGCAAACCAACTATTATTGACAATGTGCAGTCACTCTATTGTCGTTGTCTACAGCCATATGGTCACCCAATTGCACATGTGCTATAGCATCGTTGTCTCATTGATGTGATCATCATAATCACAATTAGAAGTTCTACATCAATTACCCTATTGTACCTATGCTACAACATCATATCCAATAAGGTTCTCAAGGAACTTCAAGAGAAGCAAGTGTAGGAGCTCTAGAATCAACTAAAAGAGCGTAACTCGATGCTCAAGGATCTTTAAGACCAATTGAAGGAGCATGACACAATGCTCAAGGATCTTGAAGAAACGTTGATGCAAGAGCTCTAGACTAAATTCAAGGAGCATGACTCAATGCTTAAGAAGCTCTAGGCTTAGATTAAGGAGTAAGAGACCATTATGAATGAGTTTCAAGGTAAACTCAAGGATCAAGACTTAGCTCTCAAAGACTAGAAGGCAAAAGTAGTAGAGTTGAGCACGTTTCTAATAGAAACTATCACCAAATCACACGTTGCACTCAAAATGGCCCTTGATAAGGGAAAAAAAAATCTACATGAAAGAGAGAATCTACTCCAATTGTGCCCTTGCTGCCTCTTGCTATTACTACCATTGTCCTGGAGAGTCTGTGGTCTCCTTCTAGAGTCTCTACCAATCCTTTGCATCCAACCACTTGGGCTTTGAAGTGCCACTCTTTATTTTCTTGCATGCATTTGATCGTTTGTGTGTAATGTATGTATGCATATAATCCATCATCCATCCTGTGGAAAACCTCTTTGCCACTCTAGGTATCGAGAATTTTTCATGTAAGGATGCTACCACATAGTCCTTGCTCCCCTCCGATATATTTTTTGAATAGTTTAAAACATTGTGCCTAAATACTTGTCGCCACAACTTTCTCATGTAAGCCATCACCCTCCTCCCCTCATCATTCATGATTGTGTCACGTGTTTTCTCATCCATGAGGTATCCATACCCTTCTGGGGTATATCTAAAGTGTGCCCTCTTCCACCTACGACCATGCTCCTA
Organism: Lygodium microphyllum; assembly: GCF_053477565.2. Lineage (NCBI taxonomy): Eukaryota > Viridiplantae > Streptophyta > Polypodiopsida > Schizaeales > Lygodiaceae > Lygodium > Lygodium microphyllum. Next base: position 21,499,690 of record NC_141149.1, on the reverse strand, counting down.
GGCATAATCAGGAGACCTTTGTCTATCTAGCATACCTGTGGGGGTGGTATCTCTTGGAGTAGCATCCATAGAGATGCCAATTGCGGATGGCTAAGTGAAACCTAGAGTCATGGGAGGTGACATCCCTATAGGTGTGAGAAACCCTGGATGTGATAAGTGTCCACTAGACCGATGAGACAGGGACACTACATCAATGGCTCCACCACAACACCCACTTGAGCCACCCTCTCTGGAACCGCTACACAAGAGCGAGGAGTAGTAACCGGTTGTGGGGACACAATATCTAGATCTCTAGAGCACCCCCCAAAACCATCCCCTCTCTCCATCAAGTGAGGTGTCCTTGAGGCTCCCTTTGGGGCGAGTCTAGAGCATCGACTCTACCTACTGAAGATCAAAGCATTAGAGCATACCAAGGTAGATCATGAAGAGTGGCTGATGATGACAAAGACAACTCTTGGTCTACCATATCTCTAAAGCAGGCTATTTGATCTAGAGACATGTGTGTGAAGATCTCCTATAGCTCCTCATATGTCGTCTTCACTCATTCTACTCTCTAGGGGTAGCATGCATAGTCAAAAAATGATGTTAGTGTAATCAATATAAGGATTTAGGTAAAGTACGATAACATAACTCTACAAAAAAGGATGTTAATTAAAACACATATACTAAAATACCCTTAAAAGGGAATTATCAACGAATCAAGCTAGCAGATGCAAATATGACTGGTCCTATAGCTCCATGTTAGGCTCTTCATAGCTCGGTGTACATTGGATGGTCTACATATATGTCTCTACAGAAAGAGGAGTCCACTTCATTCTCAAAAAATTCTTGGTCTCCTATCTCTTTGTCTAATTTGTCCATGCTTGTCTTCTCCACACGCTGCAAGCTCTCCTCGCCCTCCACCCCTCGCAACATCGACTCCTCTACTTGCATACTCTCCTCATCCATGCTGGGGACATTACCTTCATCATACAATCAAGGGATCCAAGGTGTTAATGGCACAACATACCACCAACAAGGTTGTTGAGGATTTGGATAGAAGATTACTTATTCAATATCACATATAAGTGTGTCACAAAGAGTAAATCAGCATTTGTAACTGTTTTGTGTCGTGGAAAAATTATTGAAAAAGGGCATGCACCTATTCACAATGACCAAGCCAAATAAATGTGACGCATACATTGTTCTATTTTATCTTGAAATCTACCTCTAGAAATCCAGATGGGCCTCACCGAACAGTTACCCTTGCTCCTTCAAATACTACTTTAAACCATTGTACATAGAATATGATGATGGAGAAGCTATGATAATCCACTGAGATAACACTTTGCAAGTTGCCAAAATACTCCATCTCATCTACTACAGTAGTTGGATCTGTGGCCCGCCATTGACTCTCTTGCTCGAACTTCTCCATGACACCACAGTTTTTTGTGGGGAGCGCATTTTGTCAATGCACTTGACTAAAAAATGTTGCCCACATGATCATGCTGTGTTATGGATTTTGTACTATATATTGAAATACTTAGGTTAGTTATTGCATATAAAATCTAGATACAACAACAAAGAATGTATGAGGTCACCTTCAGACTATATCCCCTAGAGAATTTCTACTCCTCCCTAGGGATCTGTACCCCTTCACACGAAGTTACAGTCAAAGCTTCATGCAATTACCTCGTAGGCATGAACCATGACATCTCCTCCATGCCCTTGGGATATCAAACTAATCGATGGCATGTGCTGCATCAAAATTCTGATTGCGCTCCCTCCCATTCTCTTTTAGCTTGCTTGTACCTATTGAGCTATTTCTCCATGGATGCATGATACAACATACAAAAACAATTCACTTTCTCTTCCATGGTACCATCCATCCTCTTTTCTATCCCATTTCCAACCACCACATCTCTTGTAGTCTATCATTGTCCTTTAGCATCCATAGCATATTGTTATCTAAATCCACCAATCACTTTGAAATATGCACTAATACCTTTGACACTAGCCAACCTTCAACCATGTTGCCCTCAGGACGAGCTCGTTGTCACACAAAAATCTTTAGGGTTTTCATGAAGTGCTCCAAGAATAATATCCATCGGGTATGGACAGGTCCCGCAATCTCCACTTCATCCACGAGATGTACTAGGAGGTGAGTTTATATCATGAGTATGCTCATGGGAAAGTACTTCTCAAAGAGACAGATAGTCTCCACCACTCCTTACTTTGCAGGTTCAATAGAGGATGTCCTTCCTTATGTGACATCCATTCTACTAAATTCGACAACTTATAAATTGCCAAACATATTTTTGGAGTGAGACACCTCATAATCGATATCGGTAGTATGAACTACCAGAAATTTAAAGCATTATAAACATTGAATTGACATAAAATAGTGAAATATTGATTGTACTTGCTATCAAGTCTAGGACTAACCTCTCATATATTGTGTCAATCATGGGATTTTAGTCCTATTATTTGGTCATCTTTAGAAAAATTAGACCTGAGGGAACACATCATATCCATTGGGGTGTGGATAAACCTGATAATGTGCTTCATTGTGCGCTCTTCTTTAGTGGATAGGACCCAATGATCATGAGGTAGTTGCATTCAACCATTAGAGCTCGTGTGACCAAAGCACCTCCATCTTGCCTATCTCCTTCAAATCCATCCTTGCCCCTACAATGTCTCTCTTTCTTGTGATATGGTCCCACAATAAGCTACTGACATTCTTGAAAATTTGCATGGGATCCAAAAAATGGTTGATTTGTAAAAGTGGGTCCAATATGGTAATTCATAGAAAACAAAGAACCATCACATTCCAATTGGAAGCGACTCCTCGTGGACCATTTTTAACTTGTACAATCTTTGGGAATTCATTTGTGTTGGAGGTCATCCAAGAAAACCTACCCTCAATTCATGGCTCTCTAACGGCAAGAAAGCGGCATGTCCCTAATATACCATCTTCTTCATGGTTAGCAATCTTTGGGAGTCTATGGTCCACACAATAGACATGCATGATAACTTGAGGTAATCAGATGTGTCACAATATCCCTATCTAGTCAACACAAACATAAATGAGCCATGTTAGATATCAACAACAAGAACAGAAGCTCATTTACCTAAGCACTCCCCCCAAATATCGAAAAGTCATGCATCCACATGAGAATGGCTTGTATATATATTAACAGACCGTCGACTGACATGCTTGCTCATGTCTTGCATAGTGACCCCCTCCTCCCACAAAATCTTGAGCTCATCAACTAACATCCATGTTCTTGACTTTATAGCACCTAGGAACGAGTAAGCTAAGAATCATGTACCCTTCTTCATAGAAAGCCATGGCGAGATGTTATAGTTTACAAGGGCTATAGGCCACATACTGTAAGAAGTTGATTGGAGACTGAATGGATTCACGCCATCCATAGCAAGAACAAGCCAAAGATTCCTTGGCTCTCGGGCAAAGCATGGAGAAAGGTGGAGTCAATGTGACTCCATTGCATGCGAATCTGATGGTATTCGATGGATTCTATCTATGGATCTATTTTTTGCATGCCACATTGTCAAGCTCACCATGCTTGATGTGCAAAACATGTGATGTATAGGTGGTATAAGTGGAAAGTGTCTGAGAACCTTCTGAGGGACGGTTTGCCCTTGCAAGTCCTATTGATACCTATGAGCACCACACTTCGGACAAGTCTCCATATAGTCTCGTAGTCTCCTCAAAACAATACACAATCATTCACACATGCATGAGTGCTATTGTAATCCATGCCAAGCTTTCATAACATAAGTCGTACATCATTATGAGAGTTGGATATCATGTTTCCAAGTGGCAAATATATGATATTTTAGAAATGAATAAAATACCCAAGCACCTTTGAAGAGCATTAAAAATAATTTTTATGATGTAGTCAAAGAAAAGGAGCATAGTGTGTACTTGAACAACTCAGTCACACTCCCATCTCTCCATGCGTACTTTTCCTATACACTTAGGAGTGCAAGTAGAATCTTTAAGCAAGATACTTGCTATGGTACCCATCATATAATGGTATGGACGTCTCCTCTCTCAATAGATTAGATAACCCAATATCCATGGCAATAATGCATCAATCATTGCCTCCTTCTTAGGCTTCAAGAGTGGATAAAGATCTAGGCCCACCATCTCTTATGGTATCGAGGGTGTAGTTAAGAGATGTGCCCTCCAATGGGTTTATCGGCTTAGGCACTCTATCTGTTGCATGTCCACAAACTCTTCTTATGGGCCATAATAGGTGCATTCCTTAGGGTGGAATGACACCTCTTTATAGATATTTCTAGGGAACATATAATATTATTGTATATGATATTCAATTGCAATTTAAATGTAAAGCATGTACACACTTTCCTTACCATTAGCTCAAAGTCCAAGATTGCTTGGTCAATGATCTCCAATTGAAACTTGCCCAAGCATTGCACGTGCTCTATAGACAACCGATGCTTTCATCAGATTGCCAGCTTACATTGAGTGTAGGGGTACGGGACATGCTGATTAAGATATGCCTCACGATCCCGAATGTCGTGGCTATTCTATGTTATAATAGACAATGTGCTTTTGTTTCCCTCATTATTTCTCTTCCCCCATCTCTCTACTTTTCTCTCTCCCTGTCTCTTGCTCTCTATTCTTATCTTTCCCTCCATCTCTCTCTTTGTGCCCCCCTCCCTCTCTATCTCTTTCCCATCCATCTCTCCACAAACAAAAGTAAAGAGAGAAAATAAAAAACTTAAAAAACAAAGAAATGGGAATCAACAACTTCCCCCTCTCTTTATCTCTCTCTTTCTCCTTGTCACTCTCTCCCCTCTCTTGTTGATAAACATGGGATCTAGAGCATGGCAGGAGTTATGGTGTTGGAAGATGGAGACCATCCTAATGATGACATAGATTGGAGAGACCAACTGTTACTCAAGTGAATTAGGCTCCAAGATGGAATCTTGGACTCATAAACACAACCTTGAGTATGACACAGACTATGACTGAAAGGAAAAAGTACAATAGTATTCCATCATTGAATGATAAGAAGGTACATCACTTTATAGGCTCGTGATGGTTCCCTTTTTCTCCACTGTGCTTATGGGATTCAGGTATCCTTTCTAGCAAACTGCTGCATCTTGCCCTATTGCTCCATACAAAGAGGTTGTCACATGGGTGTGATTGCATATTTCTTAACACCCCTCCTCAATCACAATCATGAAAAAGGAACTAAGTGTACAGAGGCTATAATGAGTAGAATCTTGCTAAGTGTGGGTATGCCAAAAACATAGTAAACACCAGAGGCTATCGCAGAAAAGGCTAAGTGTGGTACCAAAAAAACATGGCTAACATCCAGGGGCTGGTACAAGGCCTCACTAAGTGTGTAGAGGTTGTTATGCATAGGCTTACATGAGGAGTTTTACAAGGCATATGTCAGGAGCATTAATGGCAAATACATTCAATACAAAGTTCTAGTGAAAAGTAGAGACAAGGACTGACAAGCCCTTGTGATTTTCTTCATTAGATATGTCATGGTAGGCATAATAGATCTTCTTTTCCTTGTCCACTTCTTTGACGTAGTCCATTTTTCTTTCTTTAATGCTCTTTTTGTCTTCATGGTCTTCTTTTTCTTGGTCTTTTTCTTTCAGTCTGTTTGGTCTTTTTCTTCATTATGGTCTTCGTTGACTTTTCTTGCATTAATCTTCATGTTCATGTCCCCCTCAAGCAAAGGTATCATCATCTTTGAGGCAACAGAAATGTCTTCAAAATCTTGCAATTTCTCCAAGATAGCAGGTAGTTCTACAAATGGAAATATTGATGGCATTTGGATATAGGCAGCTCCTTGTCTTCCTACAAGTAGATCACAAAAATCTTCTATGTATTGTAGATAAGCAACATAAGTCATGTTACTCTTCATGAAGTGTATCCACATAGAGATATTCTTGTTTGTCATTGACATTAGCATTAAGTAAGTGAGATCAGACCAACAATGAGTTGATTCTTGAATATGTCAAAGGACACAAGGTAGTGTGAAAGCACACTATGGAGTTTCAAGAGATACTATGCTTGAGTTTGATGATGATTCTTGATGCTTGTCTTGTCCTTCAACTTGAGTCCCTTGCTTGTTGATGTGATGGATGAATTTTACTTGAATTCTTGCTGGAAACTAAGCTGGGAGCTCAGATCAGAGTGGCAAAACCTTCCAATGGATTGAAAGAGTGAGATGGAAGAGGAGCGTGATGATGATATTTGATTGAATATTCCAAGTCTTCCAAACACTCCACAAATGTCTTCTCCTTGATGTTTATCACTGAGTCAGTGAATTAGAGTGGCCATAGGTTTATTTGAGTGTCAGAAGAGAGAAAATGAAGTGAGTGTGTGAGCTTGAAGCTCAAAAGGCTATGGCTCTTGTTAGGGTTAAATAGGTCTGTCTGATTATTCTAACGCAACGATGTGCAGAAGTGACCATTCATCGATTCCTCTGAGTGGGAGGGAGTTTGGACATAGGGCTTCAAATTCCCTAAGCTCACAAGACCATTCGCACCGCAAAGAGAGAGAATGGGTTGTACGACTAGCCACTGGCCAAAAACAGGTAGCTAGCTCAAAAAACAACAATGCGAGGCTATGGAGTGCTAATATGCACAATTTACATGACAGGGTGAAGCGTCTTGAAGTTAAGAACAAGTCTACAGAAGAATGCACTTAAAGATCTGTCTTGTAGAAGAAGATACAAGAGCTCCAAGGTGCGAAGGTGTAGCTGGCTATGGCAGACAATAGTGAGTGTTGAAAGTTAAGTGAAGAAATGATGGCATACATTAAACCTGAGCTAGATTGAGGTCAAGCAAAGCTGAGAGAGCAGAGAATGGAGGTGAGTTAGCTAGGCCATGACCAACTAGGCTCTAATACCATGTTGATAAACACAGGATCTAGAGCATGGCAGGAGCTATGGTGGTTGGAAGATGGAGACCAAACTCATGATGGCATAGACTGGAGAGACCAACTATTACTCAAGTGAATTAGGTTCCAAGATGGAAGCTTAGACTCATAAACGCAATCTTGAGTATGACACAGACTATGATTGAAAGTAAAAAGTACAATAGTATTCCATCATTGAATGATAAGAAGGTACATCACTTTATAGGCTCGTGATGGTTCCCTTTTTCTCCACTGTGCTTATGGGATTCATGCATCCTTTCTAGCAAACTGCTTGTGTCTTTCCCTATTGCTCCATACAAAGAGGTTGTCACATGGGTGTGATTGCATATTTCTCAACATCTCTCTCATTTTCTTTTTGATTTTCTATTTCTCTCTCCCTCTTTCTCACTCTCTATTTTTATCTTTCCCTCTCCCTCCCTTTCTCTCTCACTATTTTTCTTTTTCCTTCCATCTCTCTTTTTCCATCTCCTTCTATCTCTCTATAACTCTTTGCCTCCCTCTCTCTCTATTTTTATCTTTCCCTCCATCTTTGTATTTGTCTCTCCCTCTCTCTCCCTTACTTTCTCTCCCCCTTCCTTTCCCTCTCTTTCTCTCTATTTATTTATCTCTCTCCCCTCTCTGTCCATCATTGCCTCTGTGTGTGTGTGTGTGTGTGTGTGTGTGTGTGTGTGTGTGTGTGTGTGTGTGTGTGTGTGTGTGTGTGTGTGTGTGTGTGTGTGTGTGTGTGTGTGTGTGTGTGTGTGTGTGTGTGTGTGTGTGTGTGTGTGTGTGTGTCCCTCCCTCCATCTCCCTCACCCTCCCTCCCTCTATCCTTTCCTTCTCTCTCCCCCTCTCTATTTTTATATCTCTTCCCTCTCTATTTCTCTCCCCACCCCTCTTTCTCTCTCTCTCTTTCCCTTTCTTAGTTTCCCTCCCTTCATCTCTCTTTGTTTCTCTCCCCCTCTTCTCCCTCATTGTTTCTCTCCCTCACGCTCCCTCTCTCTCCTTCCCTCCATCTCTCTATTTCTCTCTTCACATCCCTCTCTCTCTCTCTCTATTTTTCATGAAGCCCCTCTCTCCCCCTCTCTCTCTCTCTCTCTCTCTCTCTCTCTCTCTCTCTCTCTCTCTCTAAACACATCTCTCTACAAACGAAAGTAAAGATAGAAAATAAGAAACTAAAAAAGAAGAGAAGCAATGTTTCCCTCCCTCTTTATCTCTCTCTTCTCCCCTCTTCCTCTGCTTTTCTCTCTTTCCCCTCTCTCATATTCTCTTATTGTTTCTCTATTTCTCTCTCCCTCTCTATTTTTGTTTTTCCTTCCATCTCTCTCTCTCTCTCTCTCTCTCTCTCTCTCTCTCTCTCTCTCTCTCTCTCTCTCTCTCTCTCTCTCTTTACCTTGCCCTTTTTTCTCTCTCCTCCCTCTCTCTCCCTTCATTTTCTCTCCCCCTCTCTATTTTTATCTCTCCTCCCTCTCTCTTCCTCCCCCTTCCTTTTCTCTCTCCCTTTCTATTTCTCTCCCCACCCCTCTTTCTCTCTCTCTTTCCCTTTCTTTGTTTTCCTACTTTCCTCTCTCTTTGTTTCTCCCTTCCCCTCTCTCTCTTGTTGTTTCCCTCAGTCTCCCTCCTTCTCTCTTTCTCTCTCCCTCCCTCCATCTCTCTATTTCTCTCTTCCCCTTCCTTTCCCTCCCTCTTTGTTTTGCTTCTCCTCTTTCTCTCTTTCTCTCCCTCCCTCCCTCTCTCTCAATGCATCTCTCCATAAACAAAAATAAAGAAGGAAAAGAAGAAAACACAAAAACAAAGCAAGAAAAGGCAATCTATCTACCTTAAAGGATTGAATATGAAATCCTTTGCACATTCCTTTCAGGGCTTCCCTTCCTTTACCTTTGCATCCTTCTCCTTTTTCTTCGCATACAATAGCAGCGAGACAGAGGAGGTGGTGATGCTCTCTCTCTCTCTCTCTCTCTCTCTCTCTCTCTCTCTCTCTCTCTCTCTCTCTCTCTCTCTCTCTCTCTCTCTCTCTCTCTCTCTCTCTCTCTCTCTCTCTCTCTCTCTCTCTCTCTCTCTCTCTCTCTCTCTCTCTCTCTCTCTCTCTATGTGCTTTGATATCTCTTGCTCTCTTTTTCGTTATCTTTCGCAAATGGTTTTGAGAAATACATTCAAGTTTTCGTTACTGTTTTTTCTCAGCTACATCGCTATTTGCATCATTATAGACGGAATTATTGGTGTCACTATTAGTGTTGCTATCACCGCATCGCTATTAGAGTCATACAACTAATTTTACGACGCTAATAGCGATACCAATACTTTTTGTTGAAACTAGGCGTCACTATCAGCCCATTCTCTTATAGTGAGAATGATTAGTCAAGCAGGCTTACCATGACAGTTTGGGGCTATTTTTGGGCTAAAGTAGTTACTACTATCGTGCTTCTCATTTAATATATCCCTATACACTACTCTTGGAGAATAAGTCACAAAAGAGATATGGTCTAGTAAACCTTCCTCGTATGCACATTTGTGAGACTTTAAATGTGAGGTTTTCTATCATATTTCCAAAGACAAGCACAATAAGTTGAATCCTAAGTTTGTCAAATGCATCTTTCTTGGATATGGGAATGTAGGTGAGATGGGCTATCATCTTTGGGATTCATAGGCTCAAAAGGTTATTTGCAACCATGATGTTATTTTCCATGAGGAGAACATGTATATGAGAATCAATCAAGTGATTGAGTTATGTAGAGTGATCTTTCAGGAAGAGCCTCCTATTATATTACAACTAGCTCCAATGAGACAAGCTACTACAGTCGTTGATCATGGAGTGGCCAAGGATCCACCTATTGTGCAATATCATAATGTTGGATAGGGAGGACACGGCATACAAGCCCCACAACTAGTTTTGATATGCCCTACTAGAGCTTCCTATCCTCTTAATTATTATGAGCCCTCTATGGATTATGTCTAGCGATAGACTATGTTGAGCTACTTACCTATGAGGAAGCTATGCGCTGAGGTGATTATTATTCTTAGGAGAGGGCTATACATTCTAAGTTTGTTTGTTGTAGAAGAGATATACAGAGACATACATGGGACTTAGTTTCCTTGCTTGATGGAAAGTATGCATTGCCATGCAAGTGGGTATACAAGAAGTTGAAGAGTACCCTTGGTCACCCTATGCCAACATATAAGGCCAGATTGGTTATTGCTAAGGGTTTTAAGTAGGATCAGGGAGTTGAGTTTGATAAGATATTCTTCATGTGGTCAAGATGACTGGTCTTGGCCTTGGTTGCTCAATTGGACTTGGATCTTTAATAGATGGATGTTAAGATGAATTTTTTACATAGGGACTTGCATGAGGACATTTATATGCATCAGCCTAAGGGCTTTGTGGAAAAAGGTAGGAAACACCTAGTGTAGAAACTAAAGAAGAGTCCCTATGGGCTTAAGCAAGCACCTAGGAAATGGTGCCATAAGTTTGATACTTTCATACATTCACAAGGATATTTATGTAGTAATATGGATCCATATATATACATAAAGAAGGCCCAATATAATAGCCCTATTATCTTGGCGCTTTATATTGATAATATGCTTATTTTCAGGAGTACTCATATTGAGCTAGATGCTTTAAAGACTCAACTTGAGAAGAGCTTTGAGATGAAGAACATGGGTCAAGCCTCACACATAGTTGATATGTGCATTATGTACAATTTCGGGACTTCTCTAGTACAAAAGGAGGACATTCATCGAATACTTGAGAAACTCCATATGTAAGATGGTAAGCCTATTGGTTTTCCACTACCTTCTAATGTGAAGGTTGGTCAAAAAAATTGTCCTTGGTCATAGATGATGAGAGGGATGAGATGATCAAGGTTTTGTATGCATCCACACAATGGGTAGTTTGATGTATGCCATGATAGCCACTCACCTTGACATAGCATTTACAATGGGAGTTGTGGCACACTATATGGCTATACATGGTAGTCAACATTAGGATGCTATGAAGGGTATTACGAGATATCTTAAAGGAACTACTACAGATATGTGCATTTGCTATGCTAGCTAGGATATAGGAGTTATAGATTACATTGATACATATTATGCATGACATAAAATTGTAGGAAGTCCACCTCTAGGTATGTGTTTACCTTTGCTAGAGGAGTTATCTTTTGGATGTCCAAGTGGCAAAAATGCATGGTCTTGTCTACTATCGAGGTTGAGTACATGGTTGAGGCTTGCAAGGAGGCCCTATGGTTAGATCGTCTCGTTGTAGATCTTGGTATGACTATAACTTCTACACTGCATTTGAAGTGCCATTCAGTTGGCCCATAATTGGGTCTTCCATGAAAAAACAAATCACATTGAGATGTGTTATCACTTTATTAGAGAGATGGTAGAGAATAGTCCACTGAGATTGTCAAGATTTCTATGGATATGAATCCATCTATTCACTAGAAGTCTCATAGTGGAATGATATGTCTCCCTTAGAAAGGTGATAGGGCATAGGATGAGATGACGTCTTTCCTCATCCTATTATACTCTATGTACATGTTATACTTTTCTCTTTCTTATTTTACTCCTCACTTAGACATATTTGCCTTTAAGTGTGAGGTTGTTGGGGGTTAAAGGCCACCTTTACCTAGCTGCCTACATTTAGTTGTATACAATAACCACATACATGCACATTATAGGTGGCGCACACCCATCACTCTCACTTTATCCTTTATTCTTTAGTGGAAATAAAATAAGCAAAGACAAGTCACACATTGTAACCGTTGGAGTTTCCACATACCAATATCTCTCTTCTTGCTTAAACCTAGCTTTTTCTTCCTTCTTTCTTCCACTTGTGCTTCCATTTCCAATCCACCTTTCACTAACTTGTCAAAGAGTCAAGGTAGAAAGAGTCAAGATTCCTAAAGACCTTCAACATTTGGATATCCTACAAATGAAGTGCAAGTTTATAAGAACATACTTTGTAGTTGGGTACTCACTACTATTGATAGATATAATTCTATCATGCTAGTGGTAGATAGACTAACCAAAGTTTCTTGCTTCATTCTAGTCAAGTATACCTACAAATCATCTAATATTATGCATTAAATTATGTCAATTTTAGCACCCAACATGCATATGACAATATACATAGTGAAAAGCGTCTTCCTTGGGAGCCATTATCTCCCTATCTAATTGATCAACCTTGTCGAGACCATAATCAAACAAGAAAAGTTAGGGACAATCTCTGCCTCGAGCTCAAACGTAGATAACCTAGGATTCAATACTAGCACATTTTAGATAGAAATTTAAAAGCTCTACAAGCACAATATGACTAGCACACAAGGATAGTGCATGTAGAAAGGACAATACAAGAGATATTGATAGACTTGGAGGATGAAAGGAGACTTGGGAAAGATATGCTACAATGAGTTGCTAGGTTCACACAAGCACAAAGAATCGATACACAAAGGAGAGAGATTGAATTGAACTGAGTCTAGCATATCTTGGCATTCATAGGAAGAATTAGATTAGGAGAAAATACCAACAAGGAAGGTTCCCTCAAAGGGGACCTCACCTTAGCCAAACTCTTGACCCAAGTGGTTGCTAGATGATAGTTTAGTCAATGAGGAAAGTAGTGTAGCATTAGCAACCTGAATCCTACCAAATTAAGAATAGCATCTGACACCAAGAACTAAGCAAAAATTCCCATGGTCACAAAGAAAATTGATAAATTCAAAGTAAGGGATGATCCCTATAGTTTTGTGGAGCAATTTGAACAAGTCTATGATGTTGACAACCTCCAAGACTTAGACCAATAAGTACAAGCTTTCGAGCTATGTCTAGGAGAGAAGGGGAGAACCTAGTTCACTAGCCTAGATGACATTGAATGTAACAATTTTGATGTGCTCAAGTCCTCTTTATCAAGATATTCTCAAGAGTTGGGTATGCAAATAATCTGATAGTCAAACTCATGAATGTGAGCCAAAGTCTCTACAAGAGGATCCCGAGAGCTAAATGATCCACATAGAATACCATTTCCATATTGTTTACTAACAGGATCATAAATGAGGAACTATACAAAGTGCTAGCTAACAATTATAGTCTACAAAGAGACATATTGACTAAGGCTTTTGAAGAAGCAATATGTGTTGATGACCTACTGAAGAAAAGAAATGCTAAGGCTACTCAACCCATATGCATCATCACAACACATGGCAAAAAATCTACCATATGTAGCCTCTCTCGATACATATTCAAGATAAAGGAAAAGGCATGGACCCCATTTAGGAAATGGGTGGCCTTAAGCTAGAGCTTGCAAAGATTCAAGATACATCGAAGCATCCCATGAGACTACACATATAGTGCATTCATTGTGGCGGTAGTCACCTTTCAATGGAATGTCCTAATCCTTGACTGCACACTTGCACAAATTGTGGGAGATATGGACATAAAGCCTTTCACTGTCGATTGCCTAGGAGGTTTCCCTACCCACAACACTATCTGTAGCCATTATATCAAATAAGTAGTCCCCTCAACTACAAAAAGAGGAACCCCACTAGTGCTACCAGCATCCAATGAGTAAAGACCCACAATACCTAGGGTGGGGATTGATCTGACAAGAATACTCAGACTACCTAGACCCATCCCCACTCATCCACCTAGGGATGCACTCATGCACTTCATGGAAGAGCCATTGGAAAGAGAACCTTACATAGATCTTTATATCACTTATGACAAAGAAGGATATTCTATCCTCATGGACTTTAGACCAATTTTGGTGATGGCTTTGGGTAGAGAAAGAGGTTGAGAGATGGGGGAAGCACAAGAACTTCTCACTTGTTGGGACTTGTGACCACCTAGGTCATGTTTCATGGAGATGTCTCGATAAAGAATAGGATAAAAAGGACAATATGGATTTAAGATGTTTAGAATGTGGTATCATGCATCTATAGACCAATTGTCCCAACAAAAACCCTCCACTAGCTTAGCAATCATGCCTTTAGTGCCTCTTGGACATTTCAGTGTGGAACCCTCAAACAATTATGCCACCCCAATGCCTTTGAATGTAATGGGTAGAGCCCAAACAAAACATATTGGCATCTAAATACCAAGATTTAGAAATCTAGAAGTAACTTCTATAGGAAAGAAGAATTGAAAGGTGAGAAAAGTTGAAAATAGTAGAAAAGGTGAGAAGTTGGTGAAAGAAGCACATGCACATCTCCAAGATGGAGAACCCATATTGGAAAATGAGCTATGTGACCTTTTAAGTATGAGACCACCATCCTGGGTGTTGAGCAATGGAGACAATGCATAAAAAGGAGCTAAATGCCAATTTTCTTGCCTCTCTAACCTCAACATGAGTCTCTCTACCACTCAAAAAGCTCCATGCTTTGGGAAGCATTGAAGGAATGGATATATGATATAGTACAATCAAAAGTAGGAATCATGTAGGGACATGATGTTGAAGTGCATATACCAAACCTAACCCTAAACCTCATATCAAGAAATCTACAAGTCAATGCCTTTTGGGAAGGAACCAAAATGTATGTAATTCTCCTAGTCGTAGCTTTGGGTGACACAACGAGAAAGGGAATACTAGGGAAGGAGTTAGCATCTTAGCCATACACTTTTGCAAGCTTAGGGTACCCACATGTGGAAATGACTCATTTTAATGTCACATTGGTCACATGGAACAAATGTTAGACATTTTGTGATATTGAAAAATTGGCCAATTAAGATTGCAAGTATCCAATTCTCAGTGAACTTTATAGTCATCAAGGGAGTTGATTATGATATCTTGCTAATACTAGGAAGACAATGGATGAGGAATGCACGTATAATCTAGGACTAGGGCAATGGCCTAATGTTCTTTGGAAATCACATAGAGGTAGTTAGAATCAAGATGGACACATGAAAGGCCTTTCTAGTTGACCTAGATGCCATCTCAACTATGTTGGAAGATGATTCTAAAATCATACCAAATTATAGCCCGCTCACAAAGTACATGTCCCTTATTGAGAGGATGAGTGAGACTGGATGCACATCCTTGCAATCATCAACTTGCCCTTCTTGGATGATGAGGATGAATTTAAGCAAGAAGTTGATTGAATGGGCAAGCTAGGAAAGAATGAGGCACCTTAAACACTATCTTGCCCTCAATCTTGATCTACATGTTGGCAAGAAGTGTAAGTAAAACATCTCACTTGACCTATCAAGTATCTACTAATAAACTAGAGTTGATTAGGATCTTAGAATTTCTGAAGAGGAAACCGTGAGACAATCCCTACTCAAATTTGAAACCTCTCAAGAAACTCTTAAATACTCAAAAATTGAAGTGAAACAAGGTGGATGACCTAAATCTTATGTACAATTGGATCCTTCTAGAGGAGAACAATGCTCTAGACTATTGGATACCTTTGGATGATAAATGTAAAATCACTTATACCAATTGCAAATCTAAAGGATAAGCCTCAAGCAATAAACTTGAGATAATCAACTAAAGACACCAATGGACACATAGTAGAGCAAATCATTGTCAACTTTAGATCTATAGAAGCACCTATATATCATAGTGATGGATTCTTGTAGAGGCTACATAGAGATTTATAGACCTTTCTTGTTGGGAGGTGCCACTATACAATACCCATGAGTTGATACTTCTTGCACCAAGAAACACACTTTGTCAATGGTTGCCATGAATAACTCTAACTCTACTTCAGTCGTATTGGCTCTCTCCTTTACGTTACTTTTTAGGGTTCCCTTCTTTTAATTGCCTTCTAAACACAATAATGTGCAATCAAATGTCCTTTATTCTTGCAATAGATGCACTCTCCTTTAAAAAATATCAGCATTGGTAAAGGAACTATATTTATTTTTTACATTGGCAAAGAATGCAGCATCTTTGTGACTACTATCTTCAACAACTCCTCCTCCATTAATAGTGCACAAAATTCCTCAAATATCAAAGCTTGGGGTCTCACTTTAGTATTTAGGGTAGTTACCAATCCATCCACCTTTGGTGGAAAAATCCAAAGATACCTCTAAGCTAGCTCTCACTACTCTTTTGTATCCCAATGCTGCCAACTACCTAGTCATGTAGATTATTTATCTAAGTGATGAATATTCCAATTACCTCTCCTTCAAAATGATCTTATCCCTTGCTAGTTGATTCTCTAGGCTCTAAATCCTTGTTTGGTTTTGTATTTTATACTAACTCCTCAATAGGTTCTAAGCTTTTGATGACTTGGTTGTATGAATCAAGGTCAAAAAACTATCAAACTAGCTTGTAACTAAGGCACACAATGCATTTACATTCCTTCATTGCCAAGCTTGTAGAACATCTACATTTGGAGGAATCATAACACTAGAATTTGATGGATCAGGCATGGGTTGTGATTTTAGCTCAATCGCCAACACCGTATCTAGAAGTTCATAAGAATTTAGGATAGTTGTAATTTTAAACTTTCATAAAGTGTAGTTTATACCACATCTAACTTGCCTTTGTTGAAGGTGGGTGGATGAATTTCACTTTTGAAGCCCTTTCCTCTCATGTACTCTTCACTTCTTAGAGCCCCTTGGGCTTTAATACTATATAAAAGTTACATGATGCAGTGAATAGAATCTAAGCAAGGAGTAGAGGATACAAAGCAAATATAAGAAGAACAAAACTTATTTAATTCCAAACAAATTGATAAAAACATAGCTCTCTCTACTAGTGCACTTTCACTGAGAAGCTTAGATGACAATCCAGGAAGATGTTAAGCAAAGAGTTTAGCACTAGTTATTGGGAGGAAGAACTTTGAGTGGGTAAAATATAGACTGATGATTGGGAGGGGATCTTCCCTTTGTAGACTATGAAGGTAGTCTAGTTGGCCTATTTGACCATATTGTGAGCCTTCCCTACTCGACCAAAAAATATTCCCTTTATTTTTGGGTTGAGGGTGTTGCCTCCAAACCCCCATTAAGGGGGTCGCTTACTTGCTTGAGGCCCCCTAACCAAGGACTACTTCCATGGCCCCTAGACCCCAAAATAGGGGTCCCTAATAACTCCCATATCCTACAACTTAATGCATTGTGCCTTGAGTTACTATCAATATAACTACTCTATCTAACCCAAAGGCTAGATCCACAAAGGTAATCTCTTTGCCATCCAATCACGTAGACCTCATCAAACATAGAAGTCAGGACTCCCAAGCTCACATATAGTTTCTCCTCAT
The DNA here is from genome assembly GCF_053477565.2 of Lygodium microphyllum. Taxonomy (NCBI): domain Eukaryota; kingdom Viridiplantae; phylum Streptophyta; class Polypodiopsida; order Schizaeales; family Lygodiaceae; genus Lygodium; species Lygodium microphyllum. Next base: position 21,482,575 of record NC_141149.1, on the reverse strand, counting down.
AATGGGGGCCTTACAATTTAGAGCACTATGGACCAATGGTGGCACCTTATGAGGGTAGGGCATTGAACATATCTAACATCTACCTCATATTCCACCATGGTTTCTCTCTCAATTGGTATCAAAGTAGCATTTGATTTTCATGAGAGCTCATGCTTGGAGCAAGGAGCTCAAGGAGTGAAGATTAATTGGGAAGTTCAAATATTCAAGCTTTTTCTTCGACTTTTTCTTCAACATTGATGCTTGTTGCCTGCACATTGATAAAGTTACTATTCTTGTCGTCAAGATTTAGATTTAAGTACCATTGAGGCTCAATTTGAAGTGGTAATAGCCTATTTTGGCATGGATTTGGGATAGCCAATTAGTGGCTATTGGATACTCAAGAAGAGGATTTGATACAAGGTTTTGATGTATGCAATATAGGGCGCTTGCTTAAGTAGGGGAGCAACTTGTCTCTTGGAAATAGGGGGCCTACTTGTTGCAAGCATAGGGTTTAAGAAAGGGACTTAAGGTGGGTCCTTAAGTAAAGTCTTTATTTTTGTTTGTCAGAAATAGAGAAGAGAAGAGTTTGATTTTTTTATATTGTGTGATTGGATCTATGAAGCCTATGAGTCCCAAAATGCAATGGCCTATTGTTTGATGTCTTTCTAGAGCAAAAATTATCTATCTAAAGAGTGATACCATTTCTTGTTGTTTATTTACAACCATTAGTTTTGAAATCACCCCCTTACTTGTCTAAACTTTCTATAAGGTTTAGATCTTAACAGATTGCAATCCATTCACACTTGAAGGCTATCAAATTACTCTTGGCTTTAGATTGCACATAGATTTTGATGGGTTTGTTGACTTGAAGGATTTTCCATGCTAGTTTATGCTCATTTTGTAGAGATTATGTGGGTAAAAATTGATGTATCAAGGCAATTTGCATGTACTGGTTTCTAGTGTAGGTGCTTTTATTCTTAGAAGATAGCCAGAATACTTGAAAAAGCTTGCAAAAAATCAATATGCATATGGGAGAGCTAAAATATAACATTTTCATCAATTTTATGTTAGTTTGATATTTTGATAGCCCTTTCTTGGCTTTGTGAGAAATTTCGTCTCTATAGTCCATTAGTCTATTTTGAGCTTGCAGTTGGATTTATCTTAGCATTTTTTGTGTGCTTTTATCATTATAATTTCTTCATCGAGTTTAGAGAATATATTGTTCAATATTGAACGACTTGATGGAATTTTCATGAACCATGTTCTAGCTTTGACATCTACAAGACAGTTGCATGATGCGAGGTATCGTGTTTTGTTTGGTAATTCTACATGGAAAATATATCGTGGCAACCTCATTTTGGCTAGAAGTACCGAGATTGGCAGGTATTATCACTTATATCTGACACTACTAATCATATTTTGGCTATGATGGATCTTCCACATGTACCTCTTTGGCCTCACCATATTGGGCTTATGTCCCTAAAAGGAATGAAAGTCTTGATGTGTTTGCAGTATCTCCTACCCATAGGCTTTCGTATTTTGATTCATGTGATCAGTGTTTATATGGTAGGAAAACTCACAATGCACAATCCATAAGTGGTTTTTACTTCATGCTTTATGGTTCATGCATAGCAAGTAGTAGCCCAATATGGCCACTTCTAGTTGTGAAGCTAAGTACATGATAGTTTTTGTAGCTATGGTTGAGTCTATTTGGCTCAGATACCTTTTGGATTGTTTGGGTGTTGGACTCTGCCACCACCATCTTCACTGATAGTCAAAGCATATTGGCAGTTGCATGGAATTCGATGTTCTATGCACATACTAAGCACATTGAGTTGCACTATCATTATGTTAGGGAGAGACTCTCCACAAGAGAGATCAGCTTGGCCTATGCACTAACATAGAACAAACTTGTAGATCTTTTTTCAAAGACTTTGTCTCATGAGAAGTTTGGAGATTTTTGTAAAGCTTTAGGCTTACTCACCTTTGTGGATTGATCTAGTCCACTAGGCTTGGCACTTCCATGTACATCAATGCCTACTCTTATTCATTGCATCACTCCCAGGGGATATTTGTTACCATATTTAGGTAGAATGTGTGTGAAGGTCTGCTAGGGCAAGTTTTTCCTTGTTTAGGAGGTTTTTTCCCCTCGGCCTTGTATATACACCTATTCACTTTAGGGCATACTTAGTTTTGTAAATCTTCTTTCACGCCTCTCAATATACTTTAGGTTGTGCTCTCTCAAGCTTCCTCTTCTCCTAGTTGTATTTTTTCATTCCTACAATCCTAAATTTGGGAATTCTCAACTTGCCTCTCTCACAAGAGTTCCCCCTAGCATTTGAAATTCCTCCTCTCACCATAAGTATAGTGAGCAAAATGCTCTCAATAGTACCACCCATAAGACCATATGTGGGTGTAGAGTTACTAATATTGGAGCTCTATAGCCTTGCATTGTTCTTTCTCTTCACCTCCATAGTAAGAAAACTACTCTCAACATTAGCACACTTAGGGAAAGTGAAATGCATGAAATGAGAAAAATATAATAGAGAAGAAAAAGAGAATTGGATGTATGCACCACATGGGAGAGTTACTAGAGTATTTCTTAAAATACTCAAAGACATGTGTGTCTAATCTTGGCCCTCACCTCCTCCTTTCATTTTCAAAGATTCAGGTTCCAAGTAACTGACAACTTTGAATTTTTTATAAAAGGTGTCTTCATATCCCCTTGTCCTCATGTTGACTTTCTTCTATGCTTGACACCATTTCCTTAAATGTGAGGAGACTCTTATGCACCACTCCAAGGTTTTTTAATGTCATGTGGCTCACCTCCAAATCCATCCAAGACCAATGCTAGAATTATTGTAGATAAATATTCCCAAAGAGAATTACTCCTAGAAAGGAATTTCATAAGGAAAAAGTAGATCACTCTTATTTGGAAAAAATGTGCAAGTCTTTATAAACATTGGTTCCTATATAAGGCTTAAGCTACACACTCAAAAGCTATGTACACCTTCTGTGATTTTAAGAGGAAGTTCACATGGAAAAATAAAAGGTTGTACAATACACCCCTCAATTTTTATTTTATATTAAAATGTTACAATATCTCCCCCTTAAAGGAATCAAGATATCCTCATCTTGAAAGAAACTGGGGTTAATAATTTTCTGGATAACCTTCTTTACAATAACTATTTCAATGAGATCAGCCTTAACGTCAACTCTATTTAGCCAAAATTACTCTGATCACTTGCTCATGGATATAGCAATTTTATTAAATCTCTCATCCATCTATATGGAGGACATGGTTTGATTTAGATTCTTCAAAAATGAATAAGCAGATAACCTTAACTCTCCTTCCATTGAATTTGCTTCAAGTTTGTTTAGATGTAAGCAAGGTAATCAACATTGATGTTGCAGTATAAGAGTGTATGGTTAACCTGAACATAGCCCGAAATACTAAGAATCTTTGCCATGCTTTATCACTCTAATCCAAATTCATTAAGCATTAGTGGCATAAAGAATTTATTCCTAGCTAACTCTTACTTAATTCTTGGTAATATCTATATTCATTCAATTTTTTTTCCTACTCTGATACCAAGTGTAACATATCTACCTAAACAATCGTCGATAGCACGTATTTTTACAGCACATTCAAGGTTACGAATGTCCGATTATTTGAACAAGTTTTGGATGGTAGTAATCTTGATTGCTCCTTGATGGGCTATAAAATAATTGCTATTGACATTCGTTTAGGTAGGTACATTACACCCTCTATTGCCCAAGGCCTCTATGTGTGTGTGTGTGATGCCTTCCTTGGGATAAATGGCCCGCACCTTCCCTACCTAATTGCCCCCCTAAACTAAGGCTTTGTATGGCCTTAAGCCGAGGGGATTTACCACGATATTTTTTCAACGTGTGTGAGCTATTCATTTGTAGATCAAGCTTTCGAGATTACTCTTGCTTTTCTCACGATCTTTGCTGATGATCATGTTATGATGGATGATTGTGCTACTTTCGAGATACATCGGATGATAGACGTGATGATGACAGTGCTGATGGTGATGTCGAATGTCATTTTTTATTTCTTTATTTATTTTTTTTTACTTTTATGTTAAAATATTACACGATCATGTGACGAGATCTCTATCAACCACATGTATAGTTTCACATCTCATTCATCCTTCGTTTTCTATCAAAGCAATCATAATATATAATAATTTTGATCTCAATAACCTAAGGTGGATTTCTATCATCATCTCTATTAGTACTTGGGATATGTTGCAAATAAAGAAGAGAAGATATGTAAATGAATTTATTGACACTTATTACAAGGTGCAAGTCAAAGATTATAAACTTGAAGGACTAAGAAAAAAAATCAAGGACATGCTTATACAACATACATATATGCATTCAAAAGTATACTTGTAAAATTGGCCTATTGACATGCCATGCCATAGACCAAATTCTAAGTTTGAGATGCATCAACAAGATTTAGACTGTGTCATATGTTTTTGGCATGTGCTAAAGTTTAATATATTTGTACATATATATCCATCAAACCTTCAAGCTTGGCCACCTATTAATACCATAGTTGGAAACTTTGATACATTTAATGGTTTATTAGTGAGCAATTGTACAAAGCTACATCAAATAGGTAATTGATTGAGAACAAGGTTTTTTCTACAACCAATTTTACTATGCACCATCGAGGATGCCAGGATATGGATCTCTTAAGCCTCTTTCACTCCCAAGTCTAAATAGTGCAAAATGGTAAATTTCAAAACTAGAAATAAGTAAATCTTTTAGTTTAAAGATCTACACACACACACACACACACACACACACACACACATATTCAAAGACATCTATAATCTAGTGTAGTGAGTCAACAATTGAATATCACAATATTCATGCCATTGCATGTCTTTGTAGACTTTTTTTAATGATAACGAAGTTCAAAAAATATCACCAAGTTGCATATGCAAATCAAGGATATTCTTAAACTTCCTAGGTCAAACATAGGAATGAAAGAAGTATGTAGGATTACGTCCAAACTACAACAAAAAGCCATCAACTATAAATATATGATTGCATCACAAAATTTTATTGTGACCATTACACGAGATGGCATTGTGTGGATGAAAAGATTATGGCAATTGATCAAGGCTTACAAGATGACATTGACAATCCTATGACAATGTTATAGGTTTGGCTAGAGAATAAGCTCTTGATGATGCTTAATGTAAGAGCAAACATCTATTTACATCAAGTGCAAACAGACTTGGAAAATGAGGATCTAAGTATCCCTACTACATATTTGTTCAAGTGCAATGGCTGCTAGGTAGGTAATTGAAATATGTAATCCAAAACTATGTCTACTTCCTTTTGAGACCAACCTACACTTATCATTAAAATCGTCTACAAAACATCCTTTTGCATTAAATCAAACCTACAACCCTTGCTCTACCATCTATCCAACAAACACTAAATTCTCTGTGATGAATGGCACATGTAATACATGTGACAAACTCTTTGTCTAACCATCATGCAAGGGCAAGGGAACTTTTCCAATGTGTGAACTTGGGTGGCATGAATCATCACACGTCTCTACACATAACCTAGATTTTGTAAATCATGCATCTCTCTACACCATTCAGCATGGCAAGTCATATAGTTAGATGCAACTGAAATAGCATACCATATATCATCATGTGTCCCCTTTCTTGTAATAGCATTCATCATATACTGCATAATAAACAAACGCTCATTTTTTTCTTCAATCTATCGTGAAGATGATGCATAGTTTCCTTGCTATAATTTACCACTACGGATATCATCCTTCTTAGTATAACATTGGGTTCCAATATGATATGTTTTGCCATAATAATGACAAATAATACCAAAATTTCTAGAACCTCTATTCTATCATCCACCTCTTCCTCTAGAGCTCCCCTACCTCTAAAGTTGCCACGGCCTCCTAAAACCTGCATTTCACCAAACTACTGATTTAGCTTGTTTTGTGGTTATTATCACTAGCATGTCCCATGCTATGACCTCTTGAAGAGGATTGCCATATTCTCTTCCTAATAGTGAGTAAAATTCTTAGACATTCCCCACTTCTTTCAGATGATTCACTCTACATGTTGATCTCTTTAATAATCATGAGAGAGACCCACTCATCAAAATTTGGAAATGGCTTTCGTATATACACAAAAGTAACAAATGATTTCTAGGCCTTCTTATTATTAAGGCTACCCAAAGTAGATGAAATCAAATCATCATTATCAACCATTCCATCAATAGCCTTAAGGTATCTGTAATGTATCTTACTTTGAAAACATACTCATTTATAAACATCTTCTCTTTCTTCAAAGTATTCAACTCAAATCTTGCTTGAGTTGAATCTTCTATGTCTTTGTATTTACTAAAAACATATTCTTAAAAATTGTTCAAGCTATATGTGAAGTTTTTGCATTTCTGATATGTCCTAGTATAGTATTATCAATGACTACAAATAGCAAATACATCACCCTTTTGTCTTTTGCATGCCATTCTTTCTACGCCTTTAATTCGTTTACAGTTGCAAGATTACTTATCTTTGGCTCCTTTTATTCACCTAAAAAAAACTCATAGATGCCTTTTCCTATAAGGAAGTTTGTCACACAAAACTTCCATGATGGGTAGTTGTTCTTATCCAACTTCTCAATGATGGGTTTCCACAGTTCTTGGCCATTATCATAAAATTGATACAAAATAGCAAGCAAGTCTTAATGTTATATCTTTGAATGGATACATTGACTTATGCAAAGAAAATTTTGGATACAATTTTCCATCAGTCCATAGATTTATATGTTTGTTTCCTTGTGACCTATACATTTATTTGGATGTAGAAGACATGAGACAAGGTTTTTTTTCTATATATATGGGCTCATACTCACAATCAAGCTCAACATGGAGATGATATGCCATTCTCCTATACATCTTTGATTATGAATTAGGCTCTACAAGGCTCAAACGTGAGTCCAAATCTCCCCTAAGGCTTGGATTGGGGCTGCCTAGTGAAATTAGAACACTCGCCTATTGGCTACACACGCCCTATCTATTGAGAAGGCCTGACAAAAGGCTTGGTTTGACATGTAAGATAGAGAACTTTTTATAAAGGAAATTTGGTGATTCTATATTTGATCAAAGGCCATAAATAAAAGCTCAAATTTTGAGGCCTTCTCCTTATCATATCTATGTTATCAATAGGATAAGAAATATGGAATTAGAAACCTTGGATGGGGAAAGCATTGGACACTTCAACAAAAGCTGCATCAAAAAGTACTACCCACTAGGTCATTACTCACATGAACCTCCCATGAAGGAACCTAATATCCCTATCAATCCCATCATGGTGGTGACTGAACAGACATGATATGAACGACTAGAGAAATAAACACATCTTAGTCAAGTATTTCATTCAGATCGCATTTCATAATGTAAGATTAGTTATTATCAGTACCTTGGGCTTGGAGGACAAACCCATGATACCACCATCCTACCTCTATGTCCAACTAACTGCAGTGGATGTCAATGCTCTAACTGACAAGGGTTCCAATTACAATACCCTCCCATACTTCTTCTCAAAGAAATTAGATCAACCCCAATTAATGCCCATTGATAACAAACTAAATCCTTCAAAAGGAAAATCATACTCCCTATTGTAGTAATGTAAATTGATACTTATGGTGGAAACTTAAAGCATTCCTCTCCTATTCTATGTTTTTCCAAATAGGGAAGAGGTTGGGACCAAGATACTCTTAAGGTGACCATTCCAATACTTGGATAAATTGTAATTTCAACTACTTTGACAAATTGATCCATTTACAAGTCTCAAATGCACAAGTCATCTCTACTTTTAGCTAATGGGACTTAACTGCAATACACACATGTATGAGCACTCCTACCCCACTCTCTTAGAAGTCAATTAAGCAATCAAAAAAATTTCTACTAAACAACTACTAGATGCTCAAGCTAAGAAGTCTCCACCAATTAACAAGCCCCACTCATCTATTCAACTTCAACAATGATCTAAAGAACAAATCCACACCATGACCATAATCCCCTAAAGCCAACAAATCTTCTCAAAGATGGCCAACCTTGCAAACCTGTCATCAAAGGAGGCCTCACATATCACCTAGATGGGTATCCAAAGCCATACTCAATGCACAAGGATACTATTAGGTTTGTTGCTACCTTTGGCTCCCAAAACAATCCAAATCCACTTGAATAATCACCAACAAGCCACATCTCATTCATTAGAAAACATTCAATACTTGATGACAAGCAAAAATAGAAACCACAACAACACAAAATCGTGCCACTTTCCATGCATATAAAAGAATAAATATAGTTAGAGGGCCAAGTTTGCAAACATAGTTAAATCTAAGCCCAATGAGAAAGCCTCAAGATAACCAAACCCCCAAAGTTAAGATGATTTATAAGCCAAAGAACCTTGGTTCCTCCTCACACTCTATTCCTTCTCAAGCTACTATCTCTTTCAATGATGCAACTTAGAGGGTAATGCTTCAAGAAAGCCTAGTAGAATGGACCATACTACCTCTAACAACCCTATCATAACCTTGACTCCTTTGAAACTTGACCACAAAATGGATCAAGTTGAGATTAGGAGATCAATTTAAAACCTAGACACCTTGAATACACAAGAGGTCCCAAACACATCACTCTTCCTCATTAGCAAAACCAAGGCCTTACAGTGAAACAATATTATTGCTCCATCTATAAGATGGCAAAGGATTTGTTTGAGCAAACCAATGATACTACCACTAAATGCATTCTCCAAGTTGACTCGACATTCAAAACCTTTACCAAGTCCTGGGCAATGATCCATGGCTCTAGTAATGATGGCATGGTCATACTTGTCTCCTAGTGGCATCCCACTTGGGAGGAAAACAAGCATCTATACCATAAAAGCATTCCTATGCAAAAGCAACTCCTACAAGAATTTCCTTAAAAATAGATGCAAGTATGTTGAATCCCCACCTATGGATTAGCCCACCAAACTCACAAATAATTCTAATATTCATGAACTCAAATAGAGATGTAGCTCTTCCAGTTGGTTCATAAAAAATGGTATACCCTTAAGGTCTAAATGTAGACACTCACCTTATGACAACTAATAAATAGTATCATGCTATAAGCACCTTACAAAATGATTGTATGTAGTATGATACCACATCTCTCATATCCACCATTCAATCATGGAAGCTTGACTCACCCCCAACATTGAGACATCACCCACTGCTCAACCAAGGAATAATTGCATGGAACATGTCAATTTAACATACAGTCTTTGCTCTATGATATCACATCATATCTATGTGTACATAATCCAAGTGTCTAACTAAGAATAAGAAGACCTAACACAACTCATCAAGCTGGGAAGCATGATTATTCTTTCTATAAGGGAGGAACGCATTGGCATCCTCTAATCATACAAGAATTTTGGCCTTTAACCATAGTTATAGAATGTTGGAGAGATAAAATGCCACCTGTTGAACAATCTAGACAAAATCAAAAAGACTATGGGCGCCTTCGCTCAACCGCCAAGACCCACAGACCGCTTATTGTTTCAAGCGTTTCAAGCGAGCTCTAATGCCTATCTCTCACCTAGCTGACGCGCCGTCAATCCTACGAATGTAGTGAGCTTACCATGATGCCGATATGAGTGGCCTTCTCCCTCGCACACCTCGATAGCTCCACGATTCTTGATGCTAGCTCAAGCATCCTCAAGCCTCCTCCATCTCCAAGCTCCATCCTCCATAGCCGCGAGCGTGAGAAAAGAGAAGAGAAGGGAAGAGAAGAAGAGAAGGGGAGATGGTGAAGAGCTTCACCCTCTTGATCCCTCACTCCCACACACTCACTCCCTCACACTCTCACACTCCCTCTCTCAAGAGCACACACAAGCAAGAAGGAGAGAAGAAGAGAGGAAGAAGAAGACTCCTTTTGCCACACACCAAAGAATGAGCTTCTCATTCACTTTTCAACTTTATATACAAAACCCTAAATCCTTTTTGGATGGTCATCCCCTTTTCCCTTTTTTACATGGCCGGCCATAGCCTAGGCCCTTTTTCCCATTTCCCACCATTCTAATTTATCATATTCCCAACTAATGCATACACTTTGCACAGGAGCGAGCCTAGCGCTCTTTTATAAGGATTCAGGAGCGCTTCCACATTTAATGGTGCGCCTTTCACTCTTTTGTTGTCTCATGGCGACACTGAGACTTTCTGAGGGTTGTGCCCCAGCATTTAAATTTTTCAGGTTCTGGTTACCGATCAAGGCGCCTTTTTCTGCTTTTATCCTGCACCTTTTTTGCTTTTTCCTTTTTTTCCATTTTCTCGCTCCTCTATGTTGCGGTAAACACGGTAAACATTACCCCCCTCCTAGCCAAGTGCCAGTCCCATGGCACTACGATGGGAAGTAGTGGCTAGTTAGGTCTGCTGCTAGGTAGAACTGGTAGGTAGATGACGCTGATTCAAAGGCGATCATGTGGATGAGAGGTGATGGAGTTTTGATGACGATGACCAGGAGCGATTCCGGCGTGCTTTAGGCTTCATGAAGATGCTCGGCATTTCTCACACAGTTGTGGCTTCCATTCTGCGAGACGGCCGATTGGGGTTCCAGTTGGCTGGTGGAAAATATGTAGCCGGTCGTCCCTAGAGCATCAGAAATGCTTGATCAATAAGCATTCCCTTAGGAGGATGGTATTGGAGGGATTTATCCTAGAGAAGCCCCCCCTAACTCCGCCTTGACAAAGATATGCTTTGTCTTCGCATTGAAAATCTGTGTCTTTGATTTGAAGATCTTTGTCTTTGAGTTGAAGATCTTCAATGCTACGTTGAAGATCGTCAACCTTGCATTGAAAATCTTCAGGCTTGTGGAATCAATAAGCGATCCATAGATCTTGAGGCGTTAGGCATGCATCTTTGGACGATGAAGCTCCAAGATCTATGCCAATGGCAGATCCATTACTGAGCACTCCTTTTGCTTGATTTGGTATCATGGTAGCCATCAGCAGGCAGATGGTTGGCGACATGAAGCATGTTGGTCCATCCACTCCACTGCAGAAAAGCTCTTGAAATAGCAGCAATGGTGGCATGTCCGGCACATGGAAAAAGTTTTGGTCATTAAAGGATGCCATGGGTGATCTTCTTCAACTGAGTAGCCAATTCTTGAAACTTGCGCATAACCTATAGGAAAAGTTGTGCACTCCCTAAGGGGTGTGTCTGCCTCTCCGTGTAGTGCGTGGTGCCCATGGCAGTGGAATTGAGAGATGGGTCTACCCTTGGGCAAGCCGTTGGTAATGTCCCACACTTGAGAACCTAGTTCGTGTGTTGTTGGAGGTGCGGTGCAAGTCTTAGGGTGACAGGTCTGACAGTCCTGCCCTTGATGTTCCCTAAGTGTGAAATGGGGAAGGGGCTAGGGAGAACCCTAGGTGCAGTGACTGCGACACACAACAAGGCGAAGGGAAGTTGCCCGCGGATCATGTGAAGTCCTCTCTCTCTTATCTTTGCTTAGTAGTAGATTCATCCCTTGGCTTTGCTATTCTTTGCTGTTGTCTCTTCTTTCCAGTTCACCTTTTCTTTTGTTGCCTTGTGTCTCTCTCTTTTTTTTTTTTAAAGAGGCTATACATAGATGCATGTGATACAAGGGTATGACGGGAGTTTAATCCTCATCATCCGAATGGCGGGTAGGGGATTATGGAGGGCGGGGGGCTTTGTTAAGGAATCTGCGACTCAGCAAGTAGCCCTTGAGATTGAGGCGGGTTTTGAGAGTGGTGGTGGAAAGGAAAGGGTGGTTGCACTGTGTAAATTTACTATCGCTCATATCCTCAAGCAGTGTAATACATAAGGATGGCAAAAGAGTAGCACGCATCATGAGGCGAGTCTTGGTGCTACTATCTATGGCATTGGGGTCGAAGTAAAGGGGTGGGAGGTGGCGTTCTTGAGGTGCAGGCTCTTGGTGGATTAGGACCCTAATTAGCCTAAGATAATTATAGGTTGTTATGAAGGCCGGGTCAGGGCAGAATGTGAACTCACTAAGGAATCTATCTATAGAACTATACAAATTAGGGAGGGTAAATACAAGGGCATCCTTATAGAAGGTGTTATTGGCGTTATAGATGATAGGGAAGCCGAACCTACTGTGGATGGACGGTTTAAAATCCACGCCTACCCTTCGAGGATATGGCATGAAAGTGGGGTCGTTTCTCTCAGAAGGGAGGGTGTTACAAAACGCCATCCAAGCATCAAGATTGACATCAAAAATGCGTCTTCTCCAGGTGGGTTGGCAATTATAGCCTTCCACCAATCTAGGCACCTGGAGGACTTTATCATGCCAAAATTCGCGGTCCTTGGCTCCCCAAGCAGTTGGGTTGGCCTCTCGCTCCGCTAGCCACTTGTCCTTGAGCCTTGCACCCATAGCGATTACATCGTTTACAAGTTTAATGGGCATTACTCTATTTAGTGTAGTGGGAAGCTCAAAGCTCAAGTCAAAGGGGTTGCAGGCACATTCCTACTGTTCCAATCAACTCTACATGGAATCCAGCGAGGAGGTCCTCAGGGCGCGGTGGGAGAGGGCAAGTTGTCTTGGGACAGGTCTAACGTTCAACTTCTTCCTTGCCTTCTCCACCATTTCTCTTCTACGCTTAGCGAGGGCTGCTTTCCTCTTAGCGGATGTGTCAGTGGGTTGCACTTCATCTTGTCATGGAGGAGAGGGTGGTGGGACGTAGTCCTCCTCCTGAGGTCCCAGATCAAACTCTGGTCCACCCCCTTCTGCTTGCAGGTCTTCTTGCACCTTCTCTTCTGTGAAGCCAAGTTCGTCGATTTCTTGCACCGTCAGGCCTACCTATGTAAGGTATTTTCTTTGCTCCTCCAGGCTCTGTGATGGGCCTCCTTATTGCAGTGGTACGTGTAGGCCTGTTGTTAGGGCTCTGCGTGCAATGGCTAGCTTCTTCTACAGCAGCTGATCATTGGCCTCGTTTTCTTCTATTTTAGTGGAGTGAAGCAGTGTGTTGAGGAAAGTGTGCTACTGGGCTATCATGGAGAGTTGGGTAGCCTCTGCCTAATTTTCAGCCAACACTCTATCTCCTTCTACTTTGGCCAGTCGGCGTGCCAGGTCTCGTACCCTCCTTTTGTTGTGGTCAGCCCATTCCTTCTCTCTCTTTTCCATATCTTTTAGGCTCTCCCCCTGATGGAGGGTCATAGCCATGAGTCGTTGCTCCCGGTCCTCAAGCTTGCGGTGTAGGCGGGACTGCTCCTGATGTTCATTGGCGATCTGTACATTGAGCTAATCCAGCTTCACCTACATCCTTCGCACCTGCTCTTCTCTTAGCTGGTCTAGCTCTGCAGTCTCCTGTTTGATCTTCTCAAGCTGGTTTTGTGCCTCCAGGTTGACTGCAGTAAGCTGTTCATTGTTGCGCCGCAGGTGAGCAGTGGTCTCCCTCTCTCCGTTGAGGTGTTCCATTAAGATTTTTCTTCTTCCCTCCCAGGCAGCATCACGTTCCTTTAGGGCTTTTGCTTCTTCTGCATCTCTATTGCTGGCTTCCTCCTTTAGCACAGCAATCTCCCTTTGATATTCTACTATCTGCTTAGTTTTCTCCAGCTAGAGAGTGGCTCTTGATTCTCGCTCTGTTGCCAACTCTTCCATGGCAGTTCTCTTTTCTTCCTTGGCCTTTTCTAGCTGCAAGAGCAGCTCCTTAACGTATTCATCGTATTGGCCTGCTGGAGGTGGGGGATGGGACATGGTGGCAGTGGTGATAGCGGCTTATGTTTTCTGTCTTTTAAGCTCTGGTCTTGGCTCCATATCAGTCGTGGCTGCCCTCTTCACTCCTGATGCTGGGGTGGTCACGCGCGCTTCTCTTGCCAACTCCCTTTCCACCAAGAACTGCAGCCAAGTGACCATATCACGCTCATCGACCTTTGGAGTGGAGCCTTGGGTGGCGGTGGTAGTGGGCGTTGTCATGATGAGAGTGGCTGGTGTGGTAGGTACAAAGAGAGGGGGAGTTGGCATCATTGGTTCTTTGCCTTTTCCTTCTGTTGGGGCGGGGGTGCGATTTCTGGCACACTAATACTAGAACCAAGTGCTTCTGTCCTATGTGGGCTCTTTGCGCCCTCCTTGTCTCTTTTGTGCTACTCCTCAATGGAGTGACGGGTGGCCAGCGCTATTTCTTCCTCTTCCTTTCTTCTCAACTCCTCTTCAATCTTCTTCTTTCTCTCCTCCTCATCCCTGAGCGACTCCCTCTGAGCCCTCTCCAAATCTTCTTTTTCTTTTTTCTTGCACTCTTCTTCCCTCTTTCCATGATGCAGGGCTTTCGTTCTTTGTTCTGCGTGCCTCTATGGGCTGCCCTGGGACTCTCCCTCTTCGTCTTCGTCAGTCTTTGTTTCATCTAAAGATCTATGCTGTTCTTCTATGTGAGGTGGGGATTGTGACGGTGACTCGTCACTTCCTTCTTCGTCTCCCTTCTTATCTTCTTCTTCCCGTCCTTGCCCTAGTGCTTCTCAAATTATGGCACTAAGGACGCCTCCAAACCCTATGGTTGAGGCCTTGGAGGACGATGCCTTGCATGTTGATCTGGACGATGGGGACTCTCCTCCAGCGACTCTTTCTCCCATTGCTAGAGCCTTAGCCGAAGCCTCTATGGTTCTCCTCACAAACCCATTCAGGTTTACCTCATCCAGTGATTGTGCCGCAATGTTGTCGAGCAGAGGCACGTTGATCCGACTCATTATGCTATTGTACCTTTGGCTCGAGAACAAAGTGTGCACCATTTTTGCTTGCAGCTGGATATCTCGGTTTGGGATGTCTGCCAAGCTAATCCCATCGTTGGTATGGACCTTCACTTTTTTCCACTCCCAACATGGCGTAGACGTCCCTCTTCGGCTTTCTTTCCACTTTATTTAGCAGCCCCAGTGCCCTTTCCACCAATTTCGGGGTCAGCTCAATCTGTACTTGCCGGGTGGCTTCATTCTCACGCACCGTGATGGTGCCTCTGTTTCTATTAAAGGTGCGTAAAAAGTCGGTGCACTGGGTGTAGTCCACCATCTGGCCCATTGCCTCTAGGTATTTCCGCAAATGGCACTGGTCTATAATCTGGCGCACTGCCGGCTCTTCGATGGCCACTGAAGATGTGATGGAACTTCAACTGGTTAAAGGCTCTAGTCTCCACCATGAGGCCGTACTTTGCTTGCTCCTCCTCCGAGAAGGGGAGCTTGCCAGCCTTGTCTTGGCTTGCCATGATACATGCCTGCAGGTTCAGCCATTTCCGCTATTAGTGCTTTTTGACAAGTAACTTGCTAAAAGAAGAAAAGTGTAGTAGATTTTATTGATCTGAAAATATTTTGAGTATAGCCTTAACTTTTCTTTTCAGACTTTTAACATTACATTTTACCATTGCATTTCAACTTTTATTGACATTTCATACTGGGTTCACTTTTTAAATTCCACCTTACCCTTTTTAAATTTTACCTCACCCCCTCCCCCTTTGGAACGAGAAGAATCCGTCCCAGGATTGGAGGTTGAGAGGACAAGGGCATTCATCATAAAGAGCATCGGTCTATTTGCACAGGAGCCAAGCATAGAAGTTGGGGTTGTACTCTAGCTGAGCTTCACGGTCTAATTCGAATGGACAGATACC
Organism: Lygodium microphyllum; assembly: GCF_053477565.2. Lineage (NCBI taxonomy): Eukaryota > Viridiplantae > Streptophyta > Polypodiopsida > Schizaeales > Lygodiaceae > Lygodium > Lygodium microphyllum. Next base: position 21,466,899 of record NC_141149.1, on the reverse strand, counting down.
CACGTGCGTGATGTATATCAGAACATCAGTTAGGAGATCACCAGAATCGACCCGACTAGCAATGTGGAGTTCTTCCTCTGTTAAGAGGCAATCAAGGTAGGGATGCCCCTTGATGTGCGCTTCCATGGGTCAGCCACAAAGAGTGGTTAATACTCGATACAAGGTTGGCGCAACGTAACTGGGATCGTACTCTGATGTTTTGATTGCGCAGTGCTGCTCAGCCTTGGTCATTATGCGGCACCCCTCAACTTCCCATTGCAGCCCAAGAGTGTACCAATGCTTCAAAAACGTGGAGTCAGTATCAGCAAGCTTGGATAACTCTGTGATTTCCTGATCAGTGATAGTAGAAGTGGTTCACTGATCGTAAGATGTAATGAGACGTTGTTTAATGGCTTGCTCTTTGGAGATCTCGCTGTTGAGCAACTTAGCAGCAGAGCGAGAAGCTTTTGCAAATGCGAATTCAAAGGTCTCCTCAAAGCAAGGCATATTGCGCACTTCCTTTACAAAGGGTTCTTCCAATAGACCTAAGTCCAAGCGGTCGTAGAGCTGAGGGCTAGGGACACGAAGGTGGCATCAAGTCGTTTAATGCATTCCACCACGTCATCCCCAGTGTCCTCTGCAAGGTCAACAGCTAGTGCTAAAAAGGATTTCCTTTCATAGGAGGGTGTAAGGCCGACAGGTGGTTGAGGTTTGACAGAACAATAACTTTTGACAACGAAGATGGGCGGTTGGGAGGGTTTGTGAGTTGGTGGTTGGGCCGTTTGGATGTTGAGTGGATTGGGAGTAGCCATGACAAATGGGCTACTGCATTTAGGTTGGAGTTGGGGAGGCAGATTGACTTCGGCGGGTGATCACTCTTGTGATGGAGCCTGCAGTTTGGGCCGATAGACTTGTGGGACTCCCTTGGGTCTAGGTGTGGATGGGGCAGATGGTTATGGTTTAGGAGAGCACTGCGGCTTGCGGTTTTGAGGGTTCATGGAACGCGGTTTGAGCAAGCTTGAGGGCGGTGTATGAGTGGTGCCTTTGGGCATGTGGGCCTTAGGGATCCATAGCCAGGTATTTCCCTCGTAGTAATCTTGCGCACGTAAGAGGGCTTTAGGGACCCATCTTTGCTTGATCATGCGGCGCTTTCTGTTACTGCGTCTTGGCCTCCTAGGGCTAGAGTTTTTGGTCCTATGAGGATAGGAGTGTCGACTTCTAGGCAGCGGTTGTGGCTATTTGGGCTTCCATTGAAATCTAGGCTGTTGAGCCTGATGTTTTACTATTGTGGGTTGTGATTCCTGAATTCTGGAAAGTAGCGGTCACACATGACCCCCCTCCGTAGATTTGGTCATGGAAAATTCTATCGGTGGCTTTACAGATGGTGGTGAAGTTGTGCAGCCCTTGCTAAAAGTTGTGACAATGCGAACGTTGCCTATTGCGAGGTGGATGTGCTGCGACTCATAATCGACATTGCAGTGAGTCTGCTTTTTGAAAGTTCGCCCCAGCAGTGACTCCGTGCCTGCATCTTTAGCATTTGGCAATACGTAAAAAACCATTGCAACAGTCTCAGACTCGATAGAAACGGCTACTTTGCACTTGCCGAGGAGTGCGTAGGAATGGGCCCCATATGGGCTCAATTTAGCATTCGTGGAATGAAGTGGTGGCTTGCCAAGTTTGGTCCAATGATCGTGAGTTAGGACATTGCAGTCTGCTCCCTCATCGATCAGAGCGTTGAAGGCGCAGGTTTTTTTTGCAGTGACCATTATGTGGAGGTATGCGGGCTCTACGGCTTCCTCATCCTCATCATCAATCTCCATGATTGTGGCCACTCGTACTTTGATAGGCGGTTCCAACATCGAGGGCTCATGTAAAGGATGGGTGGGAGGGTAGTAATTCTTAATATGACTGCCATTGAAAAAGCCTATTCCCTCACCATCTAAGGTTTCGAGTTCGACATTGCCTGTGCGGCTGATCGCACGAACCTTGAAGGGTCCAAGGCCTCGAAATTTTATTTTCTATTTATGTCCCTTAACTGAATAAAGGAGCACTAAGTCACCCTGTTCGAACTCGCGCTGCTTGACATGCTTGTCAAACCAACTCTTGCATCGAGCTTTCTCACAGATAAGCGCGTGGGTGGCTAGAAGATGAGTTTCTGATAGGTGCTCCATGCCTCCTTCCCTTCCCATCGTTCTTGAAGTGCTATTCTTAGGGTAGGAATGAAGAATTCTAATGGTAGAATTTCCTCTGTTCCATAGGTCAGCCTAAAAGGGGTTTGGCCCCGACAGCCATTTTATAAGCTGTGCGGTAGGCCCACAAAGCTGCCATCAGCTTGTTGTCCCAGTCGCTGCGTGAGGCTGAGACTACTTTGGTCAGGACATTGACGAGAATCTTATTAGTGGATTCTGCCTGACCGTTTTCTTGAGGGTAGTATGGCGACGATTTGCAATGGATAATGAGAAAGGTGGACAGGAGATGCGCTATCACTTTGTTGATGAAGTGCGTGCCTTGCTCACTAACCAATTCGATGGGGCAACCGAATCACGAGATCACTTGCTCCCACAGGAACTTGGCAGTCATCCTAGCATCGTTTTTACGTGTGGCTCTTTCCTCTACCCATTTTGTGAGATAATCCGTGGCCACAATGATATACTTGGCTTGTGAGTATTGCGTTGTAGGACTGACGGGTCCTATGAAGTCGATTCCCCATTTTTCGAAGGGTTGTCGAGCAGTAATTGGGGTCAACTCCATTTGATCCTTGCGAATCGGGACTTTTGTCCGTTGGCACTCGTCACAATGCTTGATGAATCGCGTGGCATCACAGAAAAGTATGGACCACCATAATTGAGACTGCAGCACCTTCCATGTTGTCGTGTCTCCGCTAAAGTGTCCTCCCTCAATGCCTATGTGTGTCTCCGAGAGCACATCGTGCATCTCATGCTCACACATGCATCTACGCAGCAATCCGTCTTGCCCTAGCCTATAGAGTTGGCCTGCAATCAGCTGGTAGGGCTGGATCTTCAGGATCAAGCACCTAAGTCGGGCTTTTTCTATTGGTCGCTCAGGTAGTCCGTGCTCAAGCACTTGGACTATGTCATCCGCCCAATATGGTGTTAGATCAGCCTTAAATAAATCTCTCTCGCTGGACAGGTTAAATAGATGGGCATCGGGTAATTCATCCACAATACCTTGTCCAGCGGCTTCTCCCGTGGGGATGCATGGCACGTGATCAGCCATGTAATGTTGTTTTCCCTTTCGTACTACCACAGAGAAATTGAACTCTAGAAGTAGGAGGAGCCATCGATCTATGCATCCTGTAGCGCAAGGTTTGTTTACGAGATAGAGCAAGGCTTGATGGTCCACGAAGAAGGTAAAGGGTGTGGCCAAAAGATAATGCCGGAATTTCTTCACAGCAAACACCATGGCTAACCCATCTCTTTTTGTTGTCGAGTAGTTCATCTTCATCTCAGTGAGTTGTCTGGTAGCAAAGCTCACTGGATAATCTAAGTTGTGTTCGCCAGGTTGGCACAACATTGCCCCCACAGCGAACTTAGAAGCGTCAATGTGCACGTGGAAGGTAATGGCCCAGTCTGGGGCTCGTAGAATTGGTGCTATTGTTAGCGCCTTTTTCAATTCTTTGTACGCTTGTTGGCATGCCTCGATCCATTCGAAGATGATCAGCAGCTTGTATAATGGTCTGGCGATCAACGCATAGTTCAGTACAAACCGCCGATAGTACCCTGTATGGCCTAAGAAGCATTGAACTCCCTTGTAGTTAATTGGGGGTGGAAGGTCAACAATAACCCTGACCTTCGAGAAGTCAGTGGCAATGCCATTCTTCGACACCACGTGTCCTAGGATGCATCCGTGCTTTACCCAAAACTGGCACTTCAAGGGGTTCAAGGAGAGACAATATAAGTGACACCGTTCAAAGACTGTGCGGAGTTTGTCTAAGTGTTCGATCCAGGTCGAATGGACACGCAAGTTGTCAACAAAGACTTCTAACTCCTTGCAAAGCATGTCCTTAAAGATGGTGCACATGAGACATTGGAAAGTGGCAAGGGCATTGGTCAACCCGAAGGGCATGACTATGTATGCAAAGATGCCCCACTCAATGGCAAAGGCAGTCTTATGCCTATCCACAGGATGCACTTGCACCTGGTTGTACACCAAGAAGCCGTCCAAAAATTGTAGGCTTCCTTTCCTGCCACCCTCTCAAGCATGTGCTCGGTGTACGGCAATGGATAGTTGTCCCTCTTCGTAGCAACGTTCACCTTCTTGTAATTGACGCACACTCGGATTTTTCCATTCTTCTTCATCACGATGACTATGGGTGATACCCAGTCTGTGTGCTCAATTTCGTAAATGAATCCAACTCTCATCAACTTGTCAATTTCCTCTTTGACAGCATGAGCATGTTTTGGATTCATAGGGTATGGTCACTGCTTGACCGGCGTTGCGTCTAGTGTCATGGGTATGTTGTGAGTCACAACACTCGAATCTACCCCCCTAAGTTCCTCTAAGGACCAGGAAAACACATCTATATACTCTCGCAAGAGAGCAACAAGACTCGTTTCTTCTTCATTGGTCAAGTCATCAACAATGAATACTGGCCGGGGTGTTTTCCTTTCCTAGGCTAAGTCTACCTCCTTGACTTTGGCTAGTCCCTCGATTGGTTCGCTCGTTTGCCCTTGACGTTTGGCTCCTAACAAAACTACTACCCTATCCCCTTTTTTGAATTCCGTGAAGCGTTTAGGGAGGTCCTAAGGCTTTCGATGTTCTTTTGTTCGTGTATCCCTGGGTTGCTTTGCCTTTTCCTGCCTTAACCGTATGTGCCTCAGGTGGACGGGTAGGTCCCCCTTGGTATGTCTGGTCATGGGCAGCCTAGGGATCTCTGGATCACTATCCGAACTAACTTCCGATTCAGAGTCAAACCCTCCATCTTCTCTAGAAAAGGTGGTCTCCACTGGTGGCCGCAGTTCAGATGGTGATTCAGTCCTAAGCGCACTGATGTCATTCCTGGCTGGGCTAGGCCTGCTTGCTCAAGGTCTATGGCTCCTGTGTGTTCCAACCAAGTGCGATCACATTCCATGTGCATGATTTCTCGCTCTACCCTAAAGGTCTGCCTTTTCTGCAGCTTGGAGTCTGCTCGTATCTACTCAATTTCTTGTCCTTCAGTGTCGTATTCTACGATATCTACTTCACCCTCTCTCTCATCACTGAAGGATTGGCAATCTTCATATTCGTTGCTAGAATCTTCGTCATCCGACTGCTCATCATCTCCTAGGGTTTAGTATGTCTCCTGTCGTTGGTCAAGAACTAGGGCCCAATTATACATGAGGTTTAAATCATGCACCCTGGTCCATTGCCACCTGGATTCCTCTAGGAGATCCTGGAGTGGTTTAAAGTTTGCAGCTGGATTGCCAGCTAGCTTGTCCGTTAGGTTTTCCAGTATCCCCTGGAGTTCCCTTTTGTTGGATGGTACTTGGAAGGTGACAGGCTTAGGCTTTCCATGGGGGCTTTTTGTCATCATGCAGACTCGTATAGAGAGTGCTTCGTTAGACTTGCCGATCGACTTGCTGGCTTGCTCATACGCCTCATGATTTGAGAATGGCAGGTCGATTGTAGCGAGAATGTGCATCCAATCCCGCTCATCCTCTGGGCATGGGATATACTTGGTCAAGGGCACATAAGACTTCTTGACGAGAGTGTTACCCTTAAGCATACCAAAGATGGCGTCTAGGTCGACTGATGAGGTCTTCCAAGTGTCCATCTCTATCCTTACGGCATCCGTTCTATTGCCAAGGAAGATCAAGCCGTTACCCCAATTTTCGATGACTCTAGCAGTGCGCATCCAAGGTCGGCCTAATAGGATATCATAGTCCACTCCCTTCATGACTATAAAGTCAACAGAGAACTGGACTTCTGTGATCTTCACTGGCCAATTCTTAAGTACCCCGAATGGCTTCACTCTCATACAATTTGCTAACGTGACATTGAACCTAGCAGTTTTGACAAGTGGGTTTCCCCAAGTCTGAAGCACTGCGTGGCTAAGCACACTAACCCTAGCTCCCGTGTCTATGATTCCCTTTCTCGTTGTGTCGCCTAGGGCTAGGACCGGTAAGACTGCATGCATCTCAGAGCCTTCCCAAAAGGCATTGACGTGCAAGGATTTAGGGATGGAGTGCGGCATCAAACTTGGTAATTGTGTTTCTGCATCATGGTTTTGAGGGTCTGCCGTGACCTGCTCTTGTGACCCTTTGACCCACTGCTTAAGATCTTGCCATAGGGTAGGATGCTGCCTAAGAAGATCTCCCAAGCTAAGTGTTACAGGTGTAGTCAGTAGCGTGGTCAGGAGATCGTTGGATATTTTCCCTCCCCTGAACCGAGATTGTCTAGGCCAATGGCTGCAACTGATTTTCGGCTCTATTGCGTCAAAGCTTGGTCTTAGCGGCACTGCTTGTCGTGCGGTTGCTTCTATCGACTTAGGTTGAGGTGGTGATATTGGCGTGCTTATGCTGGAGAGATCATCGATCTCGCCCTCTATGATGGGCTCAGCATCTTTAAGATGCTCTTGAGCCTCCTTCACCCATTCCTTCACCTTTTCTATGGCCTCTAACTGTCGCTTCGGATGCGGGTATTCCCCTACCTTAGCGCTTCCCTTTTCGACCGTCTTAGGGGCTGAAATCTCTGCCTCTGCATCTGAAACCTTCTTTCTAGCAGGCAAGTCGTAGCACCCTCGGTTTTTAGTGCGACTTTAGCTTCTGATCTCTTCTTTTTCCACCTACGGCTTTTCTTCCCTATTGAGGTTGCGTCAAGATTGCTAGGTCCTGGCAGAGAGATGCCGGTCTGCTTCGTTTGGGCTCGGGTCATGACCCGCAATGGGATAGGTGTGGCCTCCCCATCGAGGTTTTCAACACCAAACAGCCCCAATGGGACAAATGGCACGTTGGTTGAGCTAGAGGATGGCTTTCGCTTTGGGCAATCTACGAAAAGATGGGTGATTCCGCACTCTACGTATCTTTAGTCAGCCTTGTCTCTGTTTTGCTTCTCTCTTTCAGGGCACCATGATGAGACATGGCCAGGGTGACCGCAAGTCCAACAGGTGATTAGATCCTACGTCTGCCCTCCTAGGCCCCTACCTCGTCCCCTTCCTAATGCCATCACCGGCACGGGTCGATAATCCATGAGGACCGCATTGCCCTTGTCGTCGTGCGAGACGTAAGGGTATATGTAGGTCTCTTCCTCATTCGGCTCCTCCACGTAGTGGACTGGAGCGTCATTGGATGGATGGGTCACGTAAGGACCAGGTGATCTAGGAATGCCTGTAGGGTTTATGTCCATTCTAGGGATGGCTGGTTTCATATCGTTTGGCACAGGAAAAGCCAATGGGGCTCCCCTTCCGAAGAATGGCTGCGGCCTGTTTGCTAGGTGAGGCTGGCCGTAGGGTTGAGAGTATGGAAGTCTTCTTGGTAATCTACAATGCGCGACATCATGCTCGAACCTACCGCAGTTAGCACAAGGTCTTGACCTAGGGTCTTGACACTCGGCCGGCAAGTGGTTTTCGCCACAGTACACGCATTGGACATGCGGACGCGTTGGTCGACTCAACATGTCTTGCAACTTGGCTAATTCCATCTTGACCTCAGCCAAGCCTTGGTATGTCTCGGTGGCCTTCCCCTTATCTTGGGATGATGGGATTGACCACTCACTAGAGGCTGACACTTTCTCTGAGCTTCGCGAGTTGGTCTCCTCTAGATTGGAGCTCCTGGAGTTCCGCTCCTTCAACTGATCATCGACTCTGATGTCTTCCTCAAACACTCTAGCTATCCTGTCTCGCTACAATGTCGAATTGCCTGCCAAAGCCTTATATAACTCCTCGTCCTGAATGCCGCTGATGAATACAGTCGAAACTGCTCTTTCAGTGTTGCTCGCCTAGAGGGATTCTCTTGAAGAGACTCCTCACATGGGTCACGTAGTCGCGGATGTCCTCCTTCTCTTTCTGCTTGACGTTCATCAAGCGTACTAGCAGGTTATCGGAGTATCCGGGCTCAGTGAATCTCTTGACAAAGAGATCCTTCAGGTCATTGAAGTTGGCTCGCTCTATAGCATCTAGGCTCGTATACCACATCCTACCTTTGTCGCCTAGGCAAAGCTCGAATGCTTGCGAGCGTTGAGTTTGGTCGTTGAGGCCATTGTCAACAAATAATGTCTAAACTTAGTAATAGTAAACACCATCGATAAACACTCTTTCTCAATTGTTGTATAATTATTCTTGACATCACTTAAATTATGACTAGCATAAAAAATTGAGTGATCTATATTCTTATCATTTGCTTGGCATAGAACCACTCCCACTATATCCATAGAAGCATCAACATGAATATGAAACTCTTTAGACCAATCAAGTGAGACCAAAATTTATCCTTCAACCAATCTAAGTTTTAATTTCTCAAATGTAGCTTGGCATGTTGAATCCCAATCATAAGGTTGATTCTTCTTAAGTATGACAACTAAATGTGCAACTACTACCGCAAATAATTGCTTCAAATTTTGTGATGCAAGTAAATCAACAATTTTTTTGTACTTTTGCCATATCCATTGCAACATCATCACTCAAAACTATATGTCCTAGTAATATGCCCCATGACACTCCAAAAGCACACTTCTCTGGATTTAAAGAAACTCATGTACTTTAGAATACTTCTTCCAAACAATTAGTCATATTTTCTTCATCATCATGCGAACAGAAGTCATCTAAGAAAACTTCCATCCATTTAATCATAAAATCTTGAAAATTTTCCATCATTGCTTAGTTTTGGACTGATCTTCAAGGTTAATTAAAATTTGATTGTAACCACTAAACCCATCCATAAAAGAATATAATTGGTGTCCTACCACACCCGATCTAATAATTGATTAAAGAAGGGTAGAGGAAAATTATCTTTACAGGTGCGCTTATTCAATGTGCGATAATCTACACATATACGAATTTTACTAGAGTTATTTTTAGGAACAATGACTTTAGGTGAAACCCAATCATTGTACGCAACAGGATAGATAAAACCCACATATAATAATTTATTAATTTCACCATGCACTTTGTCTGCATAGTTAGGATTTGTGTGCCGCTGACGGTAGCATATAGATCTGACACCTAGTTCAATATCAATATAATGTTGGTACGATTTAGGTTTCATGTCCACATAGCTCCAAGCAAACACATGAGAATATTTCTTAAGAACATTCTATAATTTCCTCAAGCAACACCTTGCAATTGACTACCCAATAACATAAACTTATTAGGTGTCACTTCAAAACGGGTTATTTCAATTTCGAAATTGCGCACATAAGCTGTTTGAACCTTGTTAGGTTTTATAACTTGTATCTCAGCTGATTTCTTCGTAGGTACATGACCTAGCCAATTACTCACTCCCATAGGTTACCCATCATTAATGTCAAATAGTAAATTTTGAGATGGAGGTTTGAAAGACGTTTGATACACAACTAATGCCTTGGAAGACTCTTTTGATTGTGAGAACTCAGTAATCTCAACCATATAATGATCTAACACATCTTGCTTCCCCATGGACACTTACCAGTCCTTTAAACAATATAGTGCACCTGTATGTTTATTTTTACTTCGATCATGCAAATTCTGACGATAATGTTGTAGAATTTGATTATGATGCTCAAGACATTGTTGATCTTGGTAAGCCCATCTCCATTTCTTCTATTTCAGTTTGAGTATCAACAAATGAAGATTTTCATTTGCTTCACCCTGTATTCAACAACCTAAATAGTGAATAATCCTCTTAAGCTATATGAAATTGGTTGGAGAGCCACTGATTCATCCCATAAAAGACATGGTTCAATCCCATCACCATAAATTGTAAAATCCATAACCTTTTCAGCAAAATGTGGTAAATTCTTTTTTATACCACACTCACCACTTACACGTGCACATAAACTTCCCATCCTTGATTGTAAAGACACTCCCCAATCGAGATGATTTATTCGATGGAATTGATGATAAAGCCAAGGGACATTTGTAGCTCCCTGCCCCCTATTAGTGGGTACCATGACTCTTCCATGTTTTAATGTTGAATTAGCTCCTACTTGAAAAGCACTGATCATTGCAACCTGCATAGCTAATTGATCCATCAATTGTGATAGTACTTGTTCCATGTTTCGCTTCTCTTGTAATATTTGCTCAACAAAATTCTCGATTTTGAAACACAATATCTTCTAAATGATTTATCTCCTCATCATAACATAATTGTAAGGATTGAGCCATCTTTTTTTTCTTTAATGCTTCATGCTCTATAGCAACTTTTATCTATGATTTTATTCAACAATGGTTGAATGATATCACTATCATTTGCAACCTCATCTTTATTATACAAAATTTCATCCTCTAGTGCATCCACTAAACAAGACACAATTCTTTGGGGCATCTCAACTACTTGATGATGAGGGCTAAATTCATCTCTCCATTTTTCTTCCCAATCAATCATTGTAGCAAAACATAAAACAACTTCGCCATTTGAAGGATCATCATTATCTTCTTTTACAAGAGAAGGATTGGAAAGACCTACAGCTCCTACAACTATGAGATTCTCGGATTCTCTCTCTCCAATAATGGAAGTAAAATCGTTGAATGGATAAAGATAATTGATCAAACCCAAATGGAATCTCATCCATCTATATAAGAGCAAAGGTATCAGATCCTCTATCATCCTTTCATTAATCTCCAATACTGTTGTAAGCTCTTCAATATTTGGCGGAAACCCAAAGAAGAAATCTTGAAAATTATCATGTTCTTGCATTTCATTAATAGTTGGCCTTGTATGCTCCCTCACTAAGCTTCTAGCATCAAGACGAGAAATTTCCCATTCATCTTCACCATTTTCCTCATCCACAGAAAGTTCTAGTAAATCAAATAAAGCACTATTGGAAGTAGTCAACCAATTGGCTATATCACTATCGCTATCATCTTTTGAAGAGTGGTGTTCACCCATTCCTAAAGGTTTTGCAACATTCTTTTGGTGTACCATATTGACTGTTGTCTTGTCCCCATCTAATGAGGCTCGATGACACAAATCCCTATATAACTAGTCATAATTTTGTTTAGTCCCCGAACTCTCATGTGATTCCTCCTCAGTTATAGAGGCATTGGATCTATTCATATTTGTGCTTTCCTCCATTGGTTCATGTGGAAACTCTCTTGCTACAACTCTCAATTACACCCGATCATGCTTGGGTCCTATCGTGATAATACCTTTGTGCCAGATTTGGTCACATCAAGACTGCAACAACCAAGGTCTACCCAAAAGAATTAGATAAGAAGTAGCTCCTTGAATAGGTTGCACAACCAAGAAATTAATGCTAAAATCCAACCCCGCAATCATAGTCGAAATTTGATGTAAGAGACCTAAAGGTGTCACTTTTCGTTGATCAGCTAAACGTAGGACAATACTTGTATCTCCTTCTTATCATTCAACCCTAATTTAAGTATCGTCTCTTCTGTCATTAAATTCACTATTCTACCATCCAGCTAAGCCCCAAATATCATGTGCTTCATCACCTCCATGTCTACCACTTGAGCCCCTAGATCCAAGAATAAATCCACGACTCTTGCAGATCAAACACATGTATTTGTATTATCACCTCTTGTGTTTGGCAAGACAATCATAGGATTGCTCCTTTTATCCCTTTGTCATACTAATCTATAATATATCTCTCTTCTACAAGTAGGAGCAATTTCAAGTATTTGTCTCAAATTAATAGACAAGTGTAAACTTTCCAGTTCATCCCATACATCAAAATATTTTTCCTTGCTTTTTAATCTTCTCAGTATTTGAGGAAATGGAGCCACTCCCTCTCTTTAATCTTTGGAGAACTTAAAGGAATGGACAAAATGGGTTGATCTTCCAAATTAGGTGGTGAATCTATCACTTCCTTTTCTATATTATGATCTTTTGAGTGTTTTGGTAAAGGTTTCTCCTGTTTTGAAGTCTTAGTCTTGGCATTAATAGTTTCATTCAACCCTAGACCCTATTCCTTCTCTAAAATAATCATTGGATTTGATTGTGAGCACATGATTGCCCCAATCTTTACATCTAAGTTAAAAGTGACCTGTTTTTTCTTGATCAGTCTCATCTCCAAGTCCTCTACGATTTCTACTAAGTTTGCCACCAAATCAGCAATGTCTTTACCCTTTTCTTGGCTTTGTGAAGATGTAGTTCCTCCTAGACAATCCTTTTCATTATGACCCTCATGGCTACACTTGGCAACAAAGGGACATAATCCTTTCTCTTCTACTCATTTGGCAAAATCTAGCCACGTGTCCAAGTTGCTCGCATCTCCAACAAACTACACTTGTTCTTGCATTATTATTCCTTTTGAAATTAGGATTTCTATATGGTGAGGGCCTCCTCTCATTCCTTGAATATCCTCCCTATTCTTGATTCCCTGGCACAAGAGGTGTCCACTAGGTCGGCATGCCTCTTGGCATAAATGGCATGTTAGGAGGTCCTATCGGATAAGTCATATTTTGATATATAATTATATTTTGTTTGCATTTGGGCTACTTGCAATTGTAGATGAGTTTGCTTGACTCAACATTGATCCTCCACATGATTTTTTCTCAAAAAATACCTACAAAACAAATTTCTCGGTTGATCAAGACCACTATACTCATCAGTATGGGGCATTCTATCGCTAAACGACCAAAACCATGACATCTTCCGCACCATTGCATTAGGCCTTGGTGGTGTGGGATACCTTTGACCAGATACTAGAGTTGGTCATGTTGCACCAACAAGCTAGCTAACATTAAGCACATCTAATGTATAGGCCTTTTGAGCGATCACAGTTATTCGTAGGTAGGCTGGTACTACTACTTCCTCATCATCCTCCTCTAGTTCAATGATGGTTGCAACTCTCACATTCCTTGATGGTTCTATCAGTGAAGGTTCATGAAGTGGATGTGACGAAGGGTAATACTTTTTTATTTCTACTTCCATTGAAAAATCCCATGCCCTCCCCCTCTAGGGTTTTGAGTTTAACATTGCTTGTTCTGCTAATATTATGAACCTTGAAAGGTCCCAATCCCTTGAATCTCATATCCTGCTTATGTCCCTTAACAGCAACACTAGGTCTCCTTGCTTGAAGTCTCGTTGTTTGACATGCTTTTCAAACCAACTCTTATGTCATGCTTTCTCATAGATTAGTGCATGGGTTGCAATGAGGTGAGTCTTGAATAGGCATACTAGCTCTACCAACCAATTTGTCCATGCTTCCTTGCCCTCCCATCTTTCCTAGGCTACTATTCTCAAGCTTGGAACAAAGAATTCTATTGATAGAATCGCTTCAATCCCATAGGTTAATTTGAATGGGGTCTATCCTATGGTCGTTTTGTAGGCCGTCCTATATGCCCACAAAGCTGCCATGAGCTTGTTATCCCAGTCATTGTGTGAAGCAGAGACTACCTTCATTAGGACGTTCACCAAGAACTTATTCGTGGATTTAGCTTAACCGTTAGCTTGAGGATAATATGGTGAGGACTTCCTATGGATTATCAAGAAGTTGGACAATAAGTGAGCAATCACTTCATTGATGAAGTGTGTGCCTTGGTCACTAACCAACTCTATGGGGGGGCAACCAAACCGTGAGATTACTTGCACCCAAAGGAACTCAGTCATGGTACTAGCATCATTTTTGCAAGCTGCTCAATCTTTCGTCCACTTGGTTAGGGCAACAATGATGTACTTGGCATGTGAGTATTGTGCCGCAAGCCTAATTGGACCAATGAAGTCGATTTCCCATTTCTCAAATGGTTGACATGTGATCATTGGGTTCAACTTCATTTTGTCCTTACGAATAGGTACTTTGGTCCATTGGCACTCATTACAATGCTTCACATACTTAGTTGCATCGTGAAATAGTGTTGGCCACCATAATTGAGACTGGAGAACCTTATGTACTATGGTGTCTCCACTCAAATGTCCTCCAGTAATCCTACCATGTACTTCCGTAAGCACATCGTCCATTTCATGTTCACAGACACATCTTCTTATTAAGAGTTCATCCTATCATAACCTATACAATTGACTGATAATCAACTAATAGGGTTGGATCCTCAAGATTAGTCTTCTTAATGATGACAAGGAATAGGACCACATACATTCAAATGAGCAAGAGCTAGGGATCACCCACATGCGCTTCATGCCATACTTCTTATGAGTACTATGTGTTTGCCTCCCAAATAAACAATGATCACATTACTCAAAATAGTTATAGTCTAGGAGTGGACGATACTACAAACTGGTAGGCATTTTCATTCCTTTCAAAAGACATGTGCCTAAGGCAATGATGCGAAAGAGATACATGTGGAACTGCAGCCATTGCCAAAACATGGTCAACTGACACATATACAAGCAAGAAATAGATGGTACTAGACTTAGCACCATGTGCAATAACAAGATTCCCACGAGTAATCTTCCATGAGGAATTACCAAAAGAGAAAACATAACCAGCCTCATCCAAGGGGCTAGTAGAAATAAGGCTCTTCGTGAGAGCTAGTACATGATGTGCATCATGAAGAGTGAACATGCTACCTGAACCAAAACATAGCTGAACGTCACCAATACCAAATATCTCTAATGCCAGTAGGTCATTACCCAAATGGGCATATCCAATCATACTGTGATAGGAGTGAAACTACTCTCTATGAGGGGTCACATGAAAGGAAACCCCTGAATCTATCTACGAATACTGAGTATAGCTTGACAGAGCATCACTTATCTATGAAGAATCTAAGGGAGAGGTTGCTAATATAAGATCCTCAGATACATTAGGCTACACTACATTAATCTCCTCAATCTTGACTCTGGACTTGCTAGGCACAATGCTAAGATCATCATTCTTTTCCTCCACTTTATCCTTTCTCTTTTCCTTACGCTTGTCTTTGCGCATTTTATGGCATTGTTGTTAACCTTCGAAAGACCAAGATGGAAAAATCCAAAAAATCTAAAGTGGAAGATAGTCCCAAGTCAAGAGGAAGATAGAGGACAAAGGTGCACTCAAAAAAATCTAAAGACATGAAGCGCAAGAAAAATTCTAAATGTAAGAGGAAGCATACAAGAATAAGTGCACCTTGATATTTTAGCAAGAAGAGTGCCAAGCGCATTGTAATTTGTTTTGTGAAAGAGTGTCTGACTCTCTCCCATGCAAGCTATAAAGAATAAAGAGGCACATGCTAATGTCAATGTTAATAGGAAGGAGGAGGAAAAAGAGTGGAGGAATGTGGACAAAGTTCAGGCCAGAAAGGAAATGGTCGTCCGAGGAGATAGGGCATGTATAAAAGTCAAAAAATGAATGGAGAATCTCATTCTTATTATGTGGCCAAACTTGCTCTCTTCTTGCTTCTCGCACTTGCTTCATTATTGCGTATGAGAGAGAGTGTGTGCATGTGTGCAAGAGTGAGGGACCTTGGAGAAACTCTTCTCCTCCTCTCTTCATCATCATCTTTTTCTCTTCTCCTTTATTGTGCACATGGCTATGGAGGTCGAAGCTTGGAGCTTGGAGATAGATCTTGTTTGAGAGCACATCTTAGATTGTGGAGCTATTGGTGGGTTTGTGGGAGGAGAAAACTCGATTGGATTCAAAGGTAAGCTCACTACATTTGTGTGTGGGAGAGTGCGTATGGCTATGTGAGAGGTAGCCATAGCTCTCGGCTTGAAACGATTGAAATAATAAGCAGTCTGTGGATCTTGGCAATGTGTCTGTGAGAGCGACAACATTTTGGTTACATTTTCGGGACCAAGGGATTCAATCTTGAGTACTTGCACGCTCCAAATTGAGTGAGATTGAGATATATATATATATATATATATCTCTCTCTCTCTCTCTCTCTCTCTCTCTCTCTCTCTCTCTCTCTCTCTCTCTCTCTCTCTCTCAATCTCATATATATATATATATATATAGTGGTATCATTGTATTTGTGTGATCTAGGTATGCTTTGAGTCTCCCGTGATGTTTGTTGCATTTAGTCAGAACCTTGGGTGCATCATAAGTTGTGTATCAAATCATTAAAATCAACATTTGTATCATTTGGCATTTTTCTATGTGCCATTCAGATGGCGACAACATGCCTTAGACGGCCAAATTCTTATCGAGCTCAGACGTGCGAGTCAATTAAGTCCACGCATAAGTTTGACTCAAACAAGGACTCGAACCATCTTTTGGGCCTCAGACGGCCAAACCTCAAGTCTCAGATGACCAATTCGGGCACTCGGATGGGTACCTTTTGTCTGACCACTCAAACGGTCATTTTCCTGAAGAGCCCACTCGGACGGCTGAATCTCAACCTCGGATGACCAAGATTGGGATTCGAACAAGTTATCCAGAACACCAATTTTGACCATTTTTTATTATTCCAAGAACTGTTAGGATCAACGAGTAGATGTCTAGTACTCTAGGTTGGAACCTAACATTCCAGGAGTGACTAAAATTACTGACCACTGGCTGCTCACCAAAATTTTAACCTAACCATAGAGCCAATTCTCACCAAAATTTTAACCTAACAGTCCAGGAGTGACTAAAATTACTGACCACTAGTCGCTCACCCTTGATAGAGACTCAATTTGACTGCTTGGACTGATCACACATCAAACCACCTATCACAACCCTCGAGGACCTAAAATCGACTATTAAGAGTGACCACAATCTTGTCAAAAGAGTTGTAACTGCATGAAACTGATTGGATGTGATTGACTTCATCGAAGGTTACACTCTATGTTGTAGATACTTAAGTGCATTGGAAAACTTGATTTCACACAGTTCACATTGAGTCATACTACTGCTTAAGTGTGTAGATGTGTATACATTTGTAGATTGATTACACCACACCTAGGTGGTGTTCCCTTACACCCCTCCCGAGAATGGTATTGCCAAGCACATGAATAGGACAATTCATAAGAGAGTCCGCAATATGCTTAGCCATGTAGGCTTACCATAACACTTTTAGACTAAGGCAATCACTACTCCCATACACTTGATTCACAGGTCCCCTTGCATTGGTCTTGATTGCCAAGTTGTAGAGGAGGCATGGATTGGAAAACTCCATCGTATTCTCATTTACACGTCTTTAATTGTGAGGCATTCTGCTATGTTCCCAAGGAAAAGCACAATAAAGTGGATCCCAAGTCTATGAAATACATCTTTCTTCCATAAGGAAAAGATGCATAAGCAACTTGAGCAAGTGGTTGAGGCATGCACAGTGATCTTTTAGGAGGAGCCTCTTGTTAGAACATCAAGCTCCCGTTACTCTTTAGCCAGTCTATCTTTATGTGTGTGACCAATATTAGCTGGATATAGCTGTACACATGTGTGACATTCAATAAGTTGATGTAGTCAGTGACTTAACCACAATTAGTCTTGGTTAGTCATACCTATGTGTGTAAGTCTCTTTCAATTAGTATGAAGGAAGAATAATGGAAGAAGAACAACAATGAGTTGAGGCTCATCTTCCGCTCCACTCTGTCTCTCTTCCTCTCTTCCAACATGGTATCAAAGCCTAAATGTTTGAAGCCTAAAGGCTTAGCAGTGGCCATTTGACATCAAGACGTCAGATTTGAAGAAAACATCATCAAAGGAGACTATGTTTGCAGCCCATTTTTTTGCAGAAGCTATATCTTACTATAGAAATGGTTTT
Organism: Lygodium microphyllum; assembly: GCF_053477565.2. NCBI lineage: Eukaryota > Viridiplantae > Streptophyta > Polypodiopsida > Schizaeales > Lygodiaceae > Lygodium > Lygodium microphyllum. The sequence continues at coordinate 21,449,201 of NC_141149.1, read as the reverse complement.
TGGAGAAATGGCCCACAAATCTTGACCATTTCGACGTGGTCTACAACTTTGCAAAAGAAAGTTTTTTCAAATTCCTCACAGATTTTGAGATATTCAGCACAGACATGTGCATACTGGCTATTTACTGCAGTAAACAATAGCTGATTCCAGGGCACTAGTGGCTTTCATTCTAACAATGTATATGCCCTTACTATCATGCATTTGAGCATGATATTGGAGTGTTAAATGCTCAATTTTGCAGATTATTTGTAGGCTAGAAACAGTGAACTGGTTGCTGTCCTAAATTTGGAAACAATATATCCACAAGATTGAAGTATCGGTTATGCTTATTTGCTAGTGACAAATGCTTGGATCATAGCACTTGAGTGGTATATTCTTTTTGGAATATTGTAAGTGCTAAAAGTCCAAAGTTTGGACTGATTTGTTGCTGGTTATACCAAGGTATTGACTGGTTATTGTCTGCAGGAATGATACCTATCATCTTCACTTGACACACATGCAATATATTATGACGGATTGGACATTATCAACTCCTGCATAGAGTGGCAACTGAATGAGATGTTTTCGGGCTATTTTGAGGTCTGAATACTCTTTTTTTAATAGAGAAAATGCTACTAGTTATAGCAGTGGGATGTTGTATTTGGTACCGCTACTTGCATACATTACAAACATTGATACTTGTATGGACATAGTTTGTTGCTGGGATGTTTTGTCACTACTATAGAATGTTTTGAACTTATTTGAGCTTGGTTTATGCTCAATTGACGATGTTTTTTCATTGCTGGAATACAATTTATAGCCAGCAGGTTCTCAAGAAAATTGTCTTAATTACAGGAAACTGTCCTAAACAGCAAGAAACTGGTCGTAAACTGTAGGAAAAGGAGTCAGATACTTACAAGTTGCATACATCACTGAATACCTAAGCTACAACTATGGCAAATGCTCCAGGCACTGACAATATCACTCAAATTGTGGGAGAAAATTTGGAAAACAAAAATTTTACTTTATGGAGGTTTCGTATGAAGAATTTTTTGGTTGGCAGAGGTTATTGGGACTTGTGTACAGGTGATGAGGCTGAACCTGAAATACATGAAAGGAATCTGACAAATGATCAAAAAAGGGCCATAAGCTATGGACTTAGAGAGCATGCAAGGTGTTACATTGATTTTCCATATGTATATCAAATGCTATGGTTATACAGATTACTGGATGCAGTTCTCCAAAGAATGCATGGGAGCATGGGACATACTCATGAAGAATTATGGAAATGTAACACATGCAAGAAAGATTCAGTTGAAGCAACAATTCAATAACATGTCTAGAAATGGCAGAAGCATTCAGGCCTACACTACAAAGATCAAGAACATTGTGGATCAGCTTGCCGCCATTGGATCTTCAGTGTCTAAGGATGATATGATTGCAATGACATTGAATGGACTTGGCAAAGAGTATAAAGCATTTGATACGTCTATTTCTGTTAGAGTTGAATCCCCTGATTGGGATGAGCTGATTACTTGCTACTGCATAAGGAAGTTAAGCTTGGACTAAATACAGGTTCTAGTATATCTAAAATTAGAGACATTGTTCTTTACTCTAGCTAGCATGGCAGAGACGGCAGAGGACATGGCTCTTTTCGAGGTCGAGGAGACACTCAAAACATTTATGGACAACATTAGCAAAATGCCTGGCATGGCATAAATACACAGGGCCAACGTGGATCTGGTGTCTTTAGAGCCAAGGGGAGATCACCCCATGGTACAAATGGTGGATCTGGTTCATGGTAGCCAAATGATCAGTCAAACAGAGATAAGGACTTTCATTACTGCGCCAGATATGGACACATTGCAAAGGATTGTTACAAGAAGCAAGGAGATATGAAGACAAAGGGAAAATAGCATGGGTATTATGCATCTTCTAGATGTGCTCATGATGAGCAGGTTGACAAATTGTTTTCCATGCAGCATGTGTCTAAGAATGCATCTAGGCAAAAGAGAGATGAGAGATGGTACATTAATTCAGGGGCTTCAGATCATATGACACCCCATGGAGAATGGTTTGATGAGATGCTTGCATGTTCACATGGTTATGTGTGTACTGGGGATGGCACCCAACATGACATTCGGCATACATGAATTATTCTATTATTGATGCATGATGGCAAGAAAAAGAGCATGCATGATGTACTACATATACCTACAATAACCAAGAATCTTTTGTCAATTGGAAAGATGGCAGAACAGAATCTGCAGGTAAGATTTAATAAAGATGGATGCTTTGTTGAAGAATATGGTAATGGTTGCAAATTGATTGCTAGAGGCCGAAGAGATAGCTGAATATCTACTCTTGATGCGTCAATTCCAGAATTGAAAGCAGCCATGTTTGCACATGATGATGGTGCTATACGGGATGTCAAGATATGGCATAAGTGGATTGGCCATGTGAATGTACAAAAGCTGAAATCTATGCAGCAAAAGGAGATTGTGCTTGGACTGCCTAAGTTCAAGTATCATGACTTTGGACATGTATGTGATGCATGTCAGTTTGGAAAGCAAGCATCGTTTCCATTTATGAGACATGTACGGACTAGCTCACAACCCTTGCAGTTGGTACATTTAGATGTATGGGGTCCGTCTCATAATGCTTCGTTTGGTGGTGCTCGTTACTATGTATCCTTCATTGATGATTTCAGCAACAAGTATACTTGGCTTTACATATTGAAACATAAGGATGATGTGTTTGATGCATTCAAGGACTTCAAGAAGCATGCTGAAAATGAGTTGAGTTGTAAAATTTCATGTCTTAGATCAGATGGAGGTGGAGAATGTCTCTAATTACTTTGACAGGTACCTTGCTAAACATGGGATCAGAAGATAGTTAACTTGTAGTTATACACCGCAGTAAAATGGTGTAGTAGAAAGGAAAAATAGGGTATTGATGGAATCGGCAAGAGCTATGCTGAATGAGAAGAGTTTGCCAAATGGTTATTGGGCTGAAGCAAAAGTGACGGTTGTCTATGTGCTGAATAGAACCCCTACATCAGGGATTCATGATGTAACTCCATATGAGAGGTTGTATGGTCATAAGCTTGACATTTCGCACTTGAAGGTATTTGGCAGCATTGCATATGTGCATGTTCCTGATGAAAAGAGTAAGAAATTGGATCCTAAAGCTATCAGGAGTGTGTTCCTTGGTTATGCACAAGACCGGAAAGCTTACAAGTGTTATGTACCATCTACACATGAGACATTGATTAGCAAAGATGTTGTTTTTGATGAGTTGGCATCGTGGTATGGTAATCCTATTGCAATGGCTACTAATGGATCAGCCCACAGCACTACTAATGCTCAAAATACACCTACAGTGAGTACATCTATGAGTGTTCCTACAGGTGATGGGTCACCTACAGTAAGTCCTTGGTCAGGACACTTGCGGAGTCGTACTTCAATCCACTGACATGGATATGTCAATGAGGGGGAGATTGGATAAGGGAAAAGAAAATATGCTTGAGGATGTGATAGGTCCACTTACAGCAGGTTATGAGTCATCTAACAGCGACAATTTGGATAGTGGGTTGGGCATTTCATCTATTATGACACCTGGAGCAAGGCAAAGTCATTATGTACCGCCTCATGAGAGGCAAGCTCAGAGTGAGCCACATCTACGAAGATTTGAGAGAGTCAGAAAACCAGTTGACAGGTTTACATACACTAGTTATTCAGCCCGCCATTATGCATATATGGCTAGTGTGACAGGTTACAAAGAACCTACAAAGTTTGATGATGCATTTACAGATGATAACTGGTGTGCTACCATGGATGAGGAGTATGTAGCCCTAGCTGAAAATGAGACATGGGAATTGGTTGAGTTGCCTCTGAAGGCAAAGTCCCCATTGACTGCAAATGGGTGTATAAGGTTAAGTGCAAGTCAGGTGGTTCGTTAGAACGCTATAAAGCCAGGCTGGTTGCAAAAGGGTATGCACAGCAATATGGCCTTGACTATGAGAAGACTTTCACTCCGGTGACTAAAATGGCAACATTCAGAACTGTCATTACTTTGGCAGCATGGAAAGGCTAGGAATTATGGCAAATAGACATCAAGAATGCTTTCTTGAATGGTGATTTGGTTGAGGAAGTATATATGGAGTAGCCTAAAGGCTATGTTCACTTGGACTTTCCTACACATGTATGTAAGCTGAAAAAGGCTTTATATGGACTGAAACAGGCACCTAGAGCATGGAATACTCAGTCAACAGTTATTTACAGCTACATAGATTTAGATTGGGTGATGCAGATCATAGTCTATTCATGAAGAAGGCATATCATGGATATGTGTTTCTAGTGGTTTACGTAAATGATCTTATCATCACTGGAGATGATAAAGAGGGCATTGCTAAAATTAAATCATGTTTACAGGCTGAATTCAAAGTCAAAGACCTTGGTGAACTAAAGTATTTTCTTGGTATTGAGGTAGTCTCTACGCCTCAAGGTATATGGCTGCTATACAAAAGCAGTATGTTCATGACATGTTATAGAAGTATGGTATGGCTGAATGCAAGCCTACGGAGACACCTCTTGATCAAAATGTCAAGATACAGATTGACGTTGGGAATGACATAGAGAATGTGACCATGTATCGACAGATGGTGGGCAACTTGATATACTCGTCCTGACTTATGTTATGCAATGGGGCTCATTAGTCAGTTCATGTAGAAGCCTTGCAAACCACATTTAGATGCAATCAGGAGGATCATGAGATATGTAAAGGGTACTACATATTATGGGTTATTTTATGCATATGGAAAATCTCTTGACTTGAAAGGGTTTACTAATGCTGATTGGGCTGGTTGTGCCTATGACAGGAGGTCAACCAGTGGTTATGCATTTGGCTTGGGTAGCATTATGATCAGTTGGTAGAGTAAGAAACAGCCTATTGTTGCATTGTCTAGTATAGAAGCTGAGTACAGACGAGCTACCTTAGCAGCTTGTGAAGCAATTTGGTTTATGACACTACTGAAAGACTTGGGAATACAGTTGGAAAGTAGAGTGAGATTACATTGTGATAACCTCACTAGTGTTATGTTGGCTAGCAATCGTGTCTACCATGCTAGGTCCAAACATATTGAGGTTCACTACAATTTCATCAAAGAAATGATTCTTACAGGGCAGATTGACTTGATTCATGTGAAGACTGAAGACCAAGTAGCAGACATATTTACCAAGTCACTTGGTAAAGAAAAGTTTATGTATTTTAGACAGCTACTTGGAGTTTATCAGATGGTTTGAGCTTGAGGGGGAGTGTTAGAATATCAAGCTCCCATTACTCTTCAGTCAATCTATATTTATGTGTGTGACCGACATTAGTTGGATACAATTGTACACGTGCGTGACATTCAGACAGCTACTTGGAGTTTATCAGATGGTTGAGCTTGAGGGGGAGTGTTAGAATATCAAGCTCCCATTACTCTTTAGTCAATCTATATTTATGTGTGTGACCGACATTAGCGGGATACAATTGTACACGTGCGTGACATTCAATAAGCTGGTGTAGTCAGTGACTTAACCACAATTAGTCTTGGTTAGTCATACATATGTGTGTAAGTCTCTTTCAGTTAGTATGATGGAAGAATAATGGAACAACAATGAGCTGAGGCTCATCTTCCACTCCACTTTGTCTCTCTCCCTCTCTTCCAACACCTCTTGCTCCCATATAGCCATCCAGACAGCCTGCAACAGTTGATGCCCCAATGGCCCAAGATCCACCTATTGTGCAAAATCACCCTATTTTGAGATGCTCTACTAGAGCTAAATGTCAACTTGAGCACTTTACGCTCTCCATAAATTATGTTATGGTGACAGATGCAAGTGAGTCCCTCTCCTATGTTAAGGCCATACGCGACTATGTACATATGTTATGGTGTCTAGGATAGAGGATCCGTGGGGTATACTAACTCTGATTATGTAGGACATGTAGATAATAGGAAGTCCACTACCCTTGCCTATGTCTTCATATTTGCTGGAAATGTTGTTTCTTGGATGTCTAGGGCATCGGCCCTCTCTACTACCAAGGCCGAGTATGTTGCAACCACTAAGACTTGCAAGAAGGCTCTCTAGTTAGATTGACATTGGTATGACTGATGTGGTCTCTACACTATTGCATTTGGATTTTATTAGTGTTATTCAGTTAGCCAAGAATTCAATCTTCCATCCGAAGACAAAATACATTGAGGTGCATTACCACTTCATCAAAGAGGTTGTTGAGGAAAAATCTGTGAGCCTTGTATCAATATCAACTGACCACAATCCTACAGATCTACTCATCACGAACAGTCTCTCAGTGGAGCATTTTTCCTTCCTTAGGAAGTTAATGGACATTGGATGAGATGATATCTTTCCTCATCCTGTTGCACTTTGTATATTTGTACTTTTTCACTTTTTTCTTATTCTCTCCTTACTAGGGACATATTCACCTTTAAGTGGGATATTTTTGGGTGGGTCTAGCCGCCCATGTATTACTACATTGGCCACATACTTGTATACTATAGGTGGCGGGTGCCAATCACTCCCACTTTATTCTTTATTCTTTCAGTAATATTTAATTAAGGGAAGGCCGGTCACACATTGTGATTGTTGGAGTTCCCACATCTCTCTCTCTCTCTCTCTCTCTCTCTCTCTCTCTCTCTCTCTCTCTCTCTCTCTCTCTCTCTCTCTCTCTCTCTCTCTCTCTCTACCACCATAGCTCTTACTTCCACTTGTGTTCCTCCACTCCAAGCTCATTCCCTTCATAAGATATCTCCTCATATACTATAATCTCATTTTTCCCACTGCATGCAGGCATGAGGCAACTCAATATTTCCATAGTAGAGGATGGAAAACCATGGCTTTCTTTTTATAAGGGAGATTAAGTCCTATCATGTGTTTTATCTCTTTTCTTTGTGAATTTTTTGGCCTATGTAATTTCTTTTATGTTTATGTTGTATGTTTTTAGACGTTTAGATGTTGAATTTGCCATATGATTCACTTTGCAACAAGATTTGTTAAGTTTGTCATCATCAAAACTCATAAGTTATCAAACTGGTATATTCTCATCTTTGTCATGACCAACATAAACTTGAAATTTAACATTATTATTTGTTCCCATCTTGGCTATGAACTAAGATAAACTTAGGAAGTTTGGTGACTATTATTTTCAATGCTTTTTCAAAAACGATCCTAACCATTAGCTAGCAAAAGTGTTATGTACCAAGAGTACTCACAACACCTCTCTTTAAACTCCTATAAAAACCTTAAATAATTTAGTCATTTTACAAGGCTCTAAATGGCATTTCACAAACAATACAACTAAGATGGACTCCTCTAATACATTTTAAGATCTTTTGAAAAGTTAATATGTAAATTTTTAATTTTACAATTCACTTGATTTTGATCATTTATTGAGAGCATTATGTGATGCCTAAATTTAGAAGCAAACATTCTATTTGACAATATTAACCATGGATGTTTGGTATTTATTTGGGACTTAAAGAACTTAGCAGCCTCTTTCATGTCGTCTAGTCTAGACAAACTACCATTAAGACTTCATGTATTTCTTTTAGCATCCAAAATAAAATATTTTTCTGATACCTTAAGAAATTAAATGCAAAGAGAAACTTAAACCCTCAACTTGACCTCTTTACATCTCTATGTGGGATGACAATAAAAGGTACTATGACGGCTCTTAAGTTCTTGTTGGAATTTTGATTTATCAAAAAACAGAAGGGATATAACAATTGATACTTTAAGAGATGGGAACATAGATTATGACTAGCTTGATTCCAGTATGAAAGCTAACATAAGAGCCTGATATGCTAAAGGAATGTGTGTGTGTGTGTGTGTGTGTGTGTGTGTGTGTGTGTGTGTGTGTGTGTGTGTGTGTGTGTGTGTGTGTGTGTGTGGGGGGAGCTTTCGCTCAACCGCCAAGACCCACGGACTGCTTATTGTTTCAAGCGTTCCAAGCGAGCTCTAATGGCTATCTCTCACCTAGCCAACGTGCCGTTGATCCTACAAGTGTAGTGAGCTTATCTTGATGCTTGATTGAGTACCCTCCTCTCTCTTGCACTCCGGTAGCTCCACGATTCTTGATGCTAGCTCAAGCATCCTCAAGCCTCCTCCATCTCCAAGCTCCATCCTCCATAGCCTCGCACCCAAGAGAAGAGAAGAGAAGAGAAGAGAAGAAGAGAAGAGGAGATGGTGAAGAGCTTCACCCTCTTGATCCCTCACTCCCACACACACTCACTCCCTCACACTCTCACACTCCCTCTCTCAAGAGCACACACAAGCAAGAAGGAGAGAAGAAGAGAGGAAGAAGAAAACTCTTTTTGCCACACACCCAAGAATGAGCTTCTCATTCACTTTTCAACTTTATATACAAAACCCTATATCCATTTTGGGCGGTCATCCCCTTTTTTCCTTTTTTACATGGCCGGCCGTAGCCTAGGCCCTTTTTCCCATTTCCCACCATTCTAATTTATCCTATTCCCAACTAATGCGTACACTTTGCACAGGCGCGAGCCTGGTGCTCTTTTACAAGGATTTAGGAGTGCTTCCATATTTAATGGTGCGCCTTTTACTCTTTTGTTGTCTCAGGGCGACACTGAGACTTTCTAAGGGTCGTGCCCGAACATTTAAATTTTTCAGGGTCTGGTTACCGGTCAAGGCGCCTTTTTTTGCTTTTATCCTGCAATTTTTTTGCTATTTTCCTTTTTTCGTTTTCCGCTCCTTTGTGCTGCGGGAAACACTGTAACATTGCCCCCCTCCTAGCCAAGTGCCAGTCCCATGGCACAACGGTGGGAAGTAGTGGCTAGTTAGATCTGCTACTAGGCAGAACTGGTAGGTGGATGACACCGCTTCCAAGGTGGTTGTGTGAATGAGAGGTGATGGAGTTTAATAATGATGACCAGGAGAGATTCCGGCATGCTTTAGGCTCCATGAATATGCTCAACATCTTTCACATAGTTGTGGCATCCGTTGTGTAGCCGATCGTCCCTTAAGCATCGCAAACGCTTGAAGCAATAAGCAATCCCTTAGGAGGATGGTATTGGAGGGATTTATCCTGGAGAATCCCCCCCGAACTCTGTCTTGACAAAGGTCTGGTTTGTCTTTGCATTGAAAATCTCTGTCTTAGATTTGAAGATGTTTGTCTTTGAGTTGAAGGTCTTCAGCACTGCGTTGAAGATCTTCAACTCTGCTTTGAAATTTTTCAGGTCTGTGGAATCAATAAGTGATCCATAGATCTTGAGACGTTGGGCATGCATCTTTGGAAGATGAGGTTCCAAGATCTATGCCAATGGCAGATCTATCTTGACTTGGTTCAATCATGGTAGCCATCAGCAAATGGCTGGACACCGGCACATGGAAAAAGTTTTGGTTATTAAAGGATGCTGTGGGTGATCCTCTTCAGCGGAGTAGCCAATTCTCAAAACTCAAACATAACATGCAAGAAAAATTGTGCCCTCCCTAAGGGGTGTGTCTGCATGTTCGTGTAGCGCGTGGTGCCCATGGCAATGGAACTGGCAGATGGGTCTACCCTTGGGCAAGCCCTTGGTAATGTCCCACACTTGAGGACCCAATTCGTGCGTCGTTGGAGGTGCGGTGCAAGTCTTAGGGTGACAGGTCTAAAAGTCATGCCCTTGATGTGCCCTAAGTGTGAAGTGGGGAGGGAGATAGGAAAAGCCATAGGTGCAGTGACTGTGGTGCACTTTTTTTTTTTGAAATGATAACCAGGCCTAATTGTCTTCATCGGAATGAGGAGGGGAAGGAGGTCGGATAGATTTGCTCAAAAACTGGCGACTTTTCATGTAATCTTTCAGATTCATGCGGACATGAAGAGAAGTGGTGGAGAGGAAAGGGTGATTGCACCTAGTGAATTGGCTGTCATTCATATCTTCTAGGAGGGCTAGGCAAAAAGAGGGAAAGAGACTAGCCCTCATCATAAGACGAGCCATGGCGCAGTTGTCTATAGCGTTAGGGTCAAAGAATAGGGGAGGTAGGCCGTGCTCTTGTGGAGTCGGGTCCTGCTTAAGGAGTACCCTAAGTAACCTAAGATAATTACAGGTTGTTACAAAAGTGGGGTCAGGACATGAGGAGAAATCCGCAAGAAAGCGCATCATAGACTCATCGAGGCTTTTGGCAGTAAAGAGAAGGGCATGCTTGAAGGATACTACAGTGGAGTTATAAATAATAGGGAAGTCGTACCACCCGTGGTGTAGAGGGTGGCATCAAAATCCACCCCTACCCTTCGAGGGTATGCCATGTAGGTAGGGTTGTTCCGCTCGAATGGCAGGGTGTTACAAAACGCCATCCAAGCGAGCATGCTGATGTCGCATACTCGCCTCCTCCACAGGGGTTGGCTTTTGTAGCCCTGTACAGTGTGTGGGACTTCAAAAACTTTATTCTGCCAGTAGTCAGGCGCTTTTGTGCCCCAAGAGATTGGGGTCTTTTCTCCCTCTTCTAGCCATCTTTGCCCCAACCGACCACCGACCACAATTACCTCGTCCATCACCTTGAGCGACAGGACCCTCCACAAACTGTTGGGTATGAGGAAACTAAAGGTGAATGGATCCTTTCCCTGTTCATGTATCTCCCACAACACCAGTTTTGCGTGGAATCCTGTGGGAAGATCATCAAGGCACGGTGGGAGAGGTGTGGACGGTAGCACGGCTAGTTTGGCTCTCAGCTGTTTCCTGGCTTCCTCTACCAGCTTTTTGCATATTTCCCTAGAGGGGGCTTTTCTTTCCGCAGATGGGTCCTCTTGTGGTGGCTCTTGAGACTGCGGTGAGGGGGGTTGTGGGACTACATCCTCCCTGAATCGGTTCATGTCAATTTTCAGTTCTGCTTCCTCCCCCTGCCGTTCTGCCTGTGCTACTTCTTCCTCGAATCCAAGGTGTCGATTTCCTGGGGGGTTAGGCCGGTTAGCAATAGGTATTTTTGTTGCTCATCCAAGCTCAGCTTAACCTCCGCAGGTAAGGGTGGCATCTGCAATCCAGCGTGTAGGGCTCTCCGCGCCATGCCGAGCTTTCTCTGTGTCACCTCCAATGACTCTTCTGACGCTACGTGGGTGGTGTCCAAGATGGTGTCAAGAAAGGCCTCCTGTTGAGTGCTGAAGGCCACTTGGGTCGCTTCTGCCTTGCTCTTTGCGATGATTTTCTCCTTCTCTGCCAGAGCAAGGCGTCGTGCCAATGTCTTCACCCTCTTTTCATTGTGTGCAGCCCACTCCTCTGCTCTTTTGTTCATTTCTTCTAAGCCCTCTCCTTGCTTTAGGGTTAGTATCATAAGTTTCTACTCATGGTCTTCCAACTCGCTGACTAGCCTCTCTTGCTCTTCTTTTCCAGAGTTTAGCTGATCTATCAGGCGCTCGATTTCCTCTTGCTGTTCTTTTATGCCTTGTTGTCTCTCTTCATCCCTGGCGTTTAGCTCAACCACAAGTGCATCAACCTGAGCAGATTTCACAGCAAGCTCCTGGTATTGCACTATTAGGAGCTTGTGCTCTCTTTGCATTTTTACTAGCTCCTGTGTCTCATTTTCAAGCTACTGTCTCCAGTGCTCCTCCCTTTCATCCTTAGCCTTCATTTCTTGTTTGAGATCTGCGATCTCCCTCTGTTGCATGGCTATCATCCTCGTTTTATCCAGCTGGAAGGCGGCCACTGATTCCTTCTCGGCTGCCAACTCAGCCACGGCTATCTTGCATTCCTCCTTAGCTTTCTCCAATTGGGAGAGCAACTCGGCGACGTACTCGCCGTAATTAGCCAATGGCGTCATCGTTGTGTGGATGGGCAAGGTTGAGGCTTCTACCTTCTGCCTTTTGGGCTCTTGCCTAGATTCCACATCCATAGCTGATCTCTTTTGTCCTGTGGCCGTAGTTTCTATGCTCTGTCCCCGGCCCATCTCTTTGTTGATGAAGTACTGCATCCTTGCCACGAAGTTTGACACATCGGCACTGGTCAGGATGCTAGGGGTGATGGTGGTGGGTTCAGCAGAAGGCACCAGGAGGGCAGGAATTGGATGAATCGGGGCATTGCCCTTGCCCTCAGGGACTAGAGGTGGCACAAACTCCGGCACCTGTGTGCTAGACCATGGCCCCTCTTCTCTACGCGGGTTCAGGCTCCTCAATTCATTTGCTCAGCTCTGTTGCTCGATGGACCAGCGTGTGGCTTCCGCCAGGTCCTCCTCCTCCTTCCTTCATAGCTCTTCCTCTTCCTCATCCGCATTTCTTTTCCTTTCCTCCTCCGCTTTTCTCTGCTCTTCCTTTTTCTTCCCTTTTTCTTCTTTTTCCTTCCTTTTCTTCCCCTCTGCTTCTTGTTTTGACGCCTTCTTTGCTTTCTGCAATTCTTCTTTTTCCTTCTTCTCCTCCTGTCTCTTCGTCCTCTCCCTCTCCTTGGCCTATTTTAGGGACTCTTTCTTTGCCCTTTCCAAGTCTTCTCTCTCCTTCTTTCTGCCTTCGTCATCCTTCTTCTTTCTCTGCGTTGTCTTCTTCTTGGGTCTCCTAGTTGTCTTTTTACTTGTCTGTCCCTCCCCTTCTTCTTCTGTTTCAGTTCTGTCGGTGGACCTATCCTTGTCCTGGTGAGGAGGCGACCTCTCTGGCGTTTCTCCTTCTCCTTCTTCCGTCTCCTGTGCTTCCTTCACTGCCTCTTGGATGAGTGCAGTCAAGACACCTCCATACTTGATGAAGGAGGCTTTTGAGGAGGCTTTCTTTCTTTTCGTAACTTTAGAAGCCAGAGATTCTGCTCCTGCTGGTGCACTTCTCAGGGCCAACGCTTTGGCCGCCTGATCAATCGTTTTTCACACGTACATGTTCCAATCCACTTCATCTAGGGTATGGGCTGCTACATTCTCCAACACCGGTATGCTAATTCGATGCATTAATGAATTGTAACGCTAGCTGGAGAAAAGCACATGTATCAGCTTGGCCTGCATCTTGGCTTCTATGTCAGGGATGTCCTAGATGCTTATGCCGTCATTTGTGAGCACCTCTTTCTTCTTCATTTTCAGCATGGCATAAACATCCCTTTTTTGTTTCCTCTCCATCTTTGGTACCAATCCCAAAACCTTCTCCACCAAGGCTGGATCTAACCGACGAACCTGTACCTGCTTTGCACCTTCTCCTCTGCCCACAGTTACAATACCACATTCTTGGTTTGGGTTGTATATTCTGAGGAGCTCCACGCACTTTAGGTGGTCCGGCTCCTGCGAGAACTTTTCAAGATACTTTGTGAGGTTGCATTGTTTAACCACCCTCCTGGCTACTTCCTCCTTGGCCACCACAACTTCCATGTTGTGGATGGTTCAGAATTTGAGCTGGCTAAAGGCGCGGTTCTCTAGATGTCTTGCTGCGACATTTTATGCTCCTGCCATAAATCGTAGCTTTCATTAGTATTTTCCACATGTCAATTCATTGATTGCTGGAAAAGAAAAACTCTATGCTTTTTGAATGAATTCATTAGGAAGCCATGTAGATTTTCCTTTTTAGACTTGGACTTTTTGCCCTTTATTTCAAAGTTTTCCTGCCCATTTTTCTACCTTGTCTGTTTTTTCATACTACATGTTTATGCTTTTTGCTAATTTTACTTTGATTTATCCCCTTTGATTCATTTCTCATTTGATTCATTCCATCTTACCCCCTCCCCTTCCATCTTGAAAAGAATCCTTCCTAGGATTGAGGGTCAAAAGGTTAAGTGCTTTCGGCATGTTAGGATGGGAGTTACTTGTGAAGGAGCCAAATATAGAAATTTGGATTGTATTCCAGTTGAGCTGTGTGGTCCAAATCAAAGGGTCGAATTCCTACGTGTGTGATGTATGTGAGAACATCTGTGAGGAAGTCACCAGAGTCGACCCGACTCGCAATGTGGAGTTCTTCCTCTGTTAAGAGGCCGTCAAGGTAGGGATGCTCCTTGATGTGCTCTTCCATGGGTCAGCCCCGAAGAGTGGTTAACACTCTATACGAGGTGGGTGTGATATAAGTGGGATCATACTTTGCCATTTTGATGGCTCGACGTTAGTCATTATGTGACATCCTTCAACTTCCCATTGCAACCTAAGAGCGTACCATTGCCTCAAGAAAGGTAATCCAGTGTCAACAAGGTGTGATAACTTTGCGATCTCTTGGTCAGTGATAGCAGAAGTGGTTAGTGGATCGTATGACGTGATGAGGCGCTGTCTGATGGCTTGCTCCTTGGAGATCTCGCTTTTGATTGACTCAGCGGCGAAGCGAGAAGCTTTTGCAAATGCGAATTCAAATGTCTCCCAAGAGCAAGGCATGTTGCGCACTTCCCTTGCAAAGGGTTCTTCCAATAGACCTAAGTCCAAGCGGTCGTAGCTGAGGGCTAGCGATACGAAGGTGGCATCGAGTCGTTTAATGCATTCCACCACATCATCCCCGGTGTCCTCCGCAAGATCAATGGCTAGCGCTAGGAAGGATTTTCGTTCGTAGGAGGGCGTAAGGCCGACAGGTGGTTGCGGTTTGACAGAACAAGCACTTTTGACAACGAAGATGGGCGGTTGGGAGTTTCCTTGAGCCTGTAGTTGGACTGTTTGAAATATGGATGGATTAGGATCAGTCCCAATAGATGGACTGTTGCATTCAGCTTTGCTTTGGAGAGTCGGATTGACTTGATCGGATGATGCCTCCTGTGGCGGTGGCTGTTGCTTGGGCCGATAGGTTTGCGCGACTTTCTTTGGCCGAAGCGTAGATAAGTCGGATGGCTGAGGCTCTGGAGAGTACTACGGCTTATGGTTTTGAGGTGTTACGGGATGTGGGCTGATCAAGCTTGAGGGTGGCGTATGAATAGTGCCTTTGGCCGTGGGGGCCTTAGGGATCCACATTGAGGTATTTCCCTCGTAGTAGCCTTGTGCATGCAAGAGGGCTTTAGGGACCCATCTTTGCTTGATCACGCGACTCTTCCTGTGATTGCATCTTGGCCTTCTAGGTTTAGAATTCTAGGTCTTATGAGGATAGGCGCGTCGACTCCTAGGTGATTGTTGTGGTTGTTTAGGCACCCACTGGAAGCGAGGATGTCGGGCCTTCGCTTTGGTTGCTGCGGGTTGCGGTTTATGGAAGTCGGGGAGTAGCAGTCGCGCACTATCCCCCTCCTTAGTCTTTCCTACGGATGTTTCTACCGGTGGCTTTGCGGACAGTGATGGTGTCGCGCAGTCCTTGCTGAAAGCTGTGACAATGCGCACGTTGCCTATTGCTAGGTGGATGCGCTGGGACTCATAATCAACATTGTAGTGATTCTGCTTTTTGAAGATTTGCCCCAGTAGTGACTCCGTGCCTGTGTCTGTAGCACTTGGCAACACGTAAAAAAGCATTGGAACAGTCTCCAGACTCGATAGAAACGGCGACTCTACACTTGCCGAGAAGTGCGTATGATTGAGCCCCATATGGGTTTAATTTGGCAATTGTGGGTTGAAGTAGTGGTTTACCAAGTTGGATCCAATGATTGTGGGTTAAGACATTGAAGTCTGCTCCCTCATCGATCAAGGCGTTGAAAGCGCATGTTTGCTTGCCAGTGACCGTGACACGGAGGTAAGCGGGTTCCACAGCTTCCTCATCCTCTTCGTTGCTTTCGGTGATTGTAGCTACCCGTCTAACAATGGTGGCTCATGCCAAGGATGCGTGGGGGGGTAGTACTTCTTGACAGGACTACCATTGAATAAGCCTATTCCCTCACCGTCTAGTGTCTCAAGCTCGATATTGCCGGTTCGGCTAATTGCACGAACCTTGAAGGGTCCGAGACCCCTGAATTTCATTTTTTGCTTATGCCCCTTAGCTGAGTAAAGGAGCACTAAGTCGCCCTATTCGAATTCGCGCTACTTGACATGCTTGTCGAACCAGCTTTTGCATCGGGCTTTCTCACAAATCAGCGCGTGAGTGGCTAGAAGAAAAGTTTCTGATAGGCGTTCTACCTCGACCAGGCATTGCGTCCATGCCTTCTTCCCTTCCCATCGTTCTTGAAGTGCTATTCTCAGGCTAGGAATGAAGAATTCTAATGGTAGAATTGCTTCAGTTCCATAGGTCACCCTAAAGGGGTTTGGGACAATCGTTTTATAAGTTGTGCGGTAGGCCCATAAGGCTGCCATCAGCTTGTTGTCCCAGTCATTGCGTGAGGCTGAGACTACTTTAGTCAGGACATTGATAAGAATCTTGTTAGTTGATTTTGCATGGCCATTAGCCTAAGGGTAGTATGGTGAGGATTTGCGATGGATGATGAGAAAGGTGGATAGGAGATGTGCTATCACTTCGTTGATGAAGTGTGTGCCTTGGTCGCTAACCGGTTTGATGGGGCAACCGAAGCACGAGATCACTTGCTCCCATAAGAACTAGGCAATCATCCTAGCATCGTTTTTTCATGTGGCTCTTGCCTCTGTCCATTTTGTGAGGTAATCTGTGGCCACCACGATGTACTTGGCTTGTGAGTACTGCGTCGCAGGACTGATGGGTCCTATGAAGTCAATTCCCCATTTTTCGAAGGGTTGGCGAGAAATAATTGGGGTCAACTCCATTTGATCTTTACGAATTGGGACTTTTGTCCATTGGCACTCGTCACAATGCTTGACGAATCGCTTGGCGTCACGGAAAAGTGTGGGTCACCATAGTTGAGACTGCAGCACCTTTCGTGATGTCGTGTCTCCACTAAAGTGTCCTCCTGCAATGCCGCTGTGCGCCTCCGAGAGCACATCGTGCATCTCATGCTCACACACGCACCTACGTAGCAATCCGTCTTGCCCCAACCTATAGAGTTGGCCTGCAATCAGCTGATAGAGCTGGATTTTCAGGATCAAGCGCCCAAGTCGGGATTTTTCTATTGGTCGCTCAGGTAGTCCATGCTCGAGCACTTGGACTATGTCGTCCGCCCAATATGGCATTAGATCAGTCTTAAATAAATCTCTCTTGCTGGACAGGTGGAATAAGTGGGCGTCAGGTAACTCGTCAACGATGCCTTGTCCAGCGGCTTCTCCTGTGGATATGCGTGACATGTGATCAGCCATGTAATGTTGTTTTCCCTTTCGTACCACCATGGAGAAATCGAACTCTAGAAGTAGGAGGAGCCATCGAGCTATGCGCCTTGTAGCACATGGTTTGTTTACTAAATAGAGCAGTGCTTGATGGTCCACAAAAAAGATGAAGGGTGTGGCCAATAGATAATGCCGAAGTTTTTTCACAGTGAACACCATGGCTAATCCCTCCCTTTCTATTGTCGAGTAGTTCATCTCCGTCTCAGTGAGTTGTCTGCTAGCAAAGCTCACTGGATAATCTAAGTTGTGCTCACCAGGTTGGCACAACACTGCCCCCACCGCAAACTTAGAAGCATCGATGTGCACGTGGAAGGTAATGGTCCAATCTGGGGCTCGTAAAATTGGTGCTGTTGTTAGAGCCCTTTTCAATTTTTCATACGCTCATTGGCATGCCTCGATCCACTCGAAGACAATCAGCATCTTGTACAATGGTCTGGCGATCAGCGCATAGTTCAGTACAAACTGCCGATAGTATCCTGTATGGCCTAAGAAGCATTGAACTCCCTTGTAATTATTTGGGGGTGGAAGGTCAACAATAACCCTGACCTTCGAGAAGTCAGTGGCAATGCCGTTCTTTGACACCACGTGCCCTAAGATGCATCCGTGCTTTACCCAAAACTGACACTTCAAGGGGTTCAAGGAGAGACGCTATAAGCAGCACCGTTCAAAGACTGCGCGGAGTTTGTTTAAGTGTTCGATCCAGGTCAAATGGCCACACAGGTCGTCAACAAAGACCTCTAACTCCTTGCGAAGCATGTCCTTAAAGATGGTGCACATGAGGCATTGGAAAGTGGCAGGGGCATTGGTCAACCCGAAGGGCATGACTATGTATGCAAAGGCGCCCCACTCAGTGGCAAAGGCGGTCTTGTGCCTGTCCGCGTAGGATGCACTTGCACATGGTTGTACCCTGAGAAGCCGTCCAAAAAACTGTAGGCTTCCTTGCCTGCCACCCTCTCGAGCATGTGCTCGGTGTATGGCAATGGATAGTTGTCTCTCTTCGTAGCAGCGTTCACCTTCTTGTAATTAACGAACACTCGAATTTTTCCTTTCTTCTTCATCACAATGACTATGGGTGATACCCAGTCTATGTGCTCAATTTCGTAAATGAATCCAGTTCTCATTAGCTTGTCAATTTCCTCTTTGACAGCATAAACGTGTTTTGGATTCATAGGGTACGGTCGTTGCTTGACCGGCGTTGCGTCCGACTTCATGGTTATGTTGTGAGTCACAACACTCGGATCTACCCCCTGTAGCTCCTCTAAGGACTAGGCAAGCACGTCTATATACTCTCGCAAGAGAGCGACAAGACTAGTTTCTTCTTCACCAATCAGGTCATCGGCAATGAACACTGGTCGGGGTACTTCCCCTTCCTGGGCTAAATCTACCTCCTTGACTTTGACTGGTCCCTCGATTGGTTCGCTCGTCTGCCCTTGACGTTTGGCACCTAACAAAACTACTACCCTATCCCCTTTTTTGAATTTTTTGAAGCGTTTAGGGAGGTCCTGCGGCTTTCGTTGTTCTTCTGATCGTGTATCCCTAGGTTGCTTTGCCTTTTCTTGCGTTACCCGTCTGCGCCTTAGGTGGATGGGTAGGTCCCCCTTGGTACGTCTGGTCGTGGGCGGCCTAGGGATCTCTGGATCACTATCCGAACTAACTTTTGATTCAGAGTCAAATCCTCCATCTTCGCTGGAAGAGGTGGTCTCCCCTGGTGGCCGCAGTTCAGATGGCGATTCGGTCCTAAGTATTGATGTTGTTCCTGGCTGGGCTAGGCCTGCTTGCTCAAGGTTTATGGCTTCTATGCATTCCAACCAAGCGCGATCACATTCCATGCGCATGACTCCTCACTCTACTCTAAGGGCCTGCCTTTTCTGCGGCATCTACTCGTATCTGCTCAATTTCTCGCCCTTCTGTGTCGTATTCTATGGTATCCACTTCACCCTCACTCCCATCACTGAAGGATTGACAGTCTTAGTATTCGTCGCTAGAATCCTTGTCATCCAACTGCTCGTCGTCTCCTAGGGTTTGGTATATCTCATGCCGTTGTTCAAGAACTAGGGCCCAGTTATACATGAGGTTTAAGTTGTGCACCCTAGTCCATTGCCACTTGGATTCCTCTAAGAGATCCTGGAGTGGTTTGAAATGTGCAGCTGGATTGCCCGCTAGCTAGTCCATTAGGTGTTCCAGTATCCCCTGGAGTTCCCTTTTGTTGGATGGCACTTGGAAGGTGACAGGCTCAGGCTTTCCCCAGTGGCTCCCTGCCATCATGCAAACTGGTACAGAGAGTGCTTCATTAGACTTGCCGATTGTTTTGATGGCCTGCTCATATGCCTCATGATCTGAGAATGGTAGGTCGATTGTAGCAAGAATGTGCATCCAATCCCGCTCATCCTCTAGGCATGGGACATACTTGGACAAGGACCCATAGGGCTTCTTGACCTAAGTGTTCCCCTTGAGCATAGCAGAGATGGCGTCTAGGTCGACTGGTGAGGTCTTCCAAGTGTCCATCTCTATTCTTACGGCGTCCGTTCTATTGCCAAGGAAGATCAAGCCGCTATCCTAATCTTCGATGACTCTAGCGTTGCACATCCAGGGTCGGCCTAATAAGACATCGTAGTCCACTCCCTTCATGACTATAAAGTCGACAGAGAACTGGACACATGCGATCTTCACTAGCCAATTCTTCAGTACCCCGAATGGCTTCACTCTCATACCGTTTGCTAGCGTGACATTAAACCTAGCAGCTTCGACAGGCGGGTTTCCCCAAGTCTAAAGCACTGCGTGGCTAAGCACACTAAGCCCAGCTCCCATGTCTACGATTCCCTTTCTTGTTGTGTCACCCAGGGCTAGGACCACAAGACCGCGTGCATCTCAGAGTCTTCCCAAAAGGCGTTGACGTGCAAGGATTTAGGCACGGAGTGCAGCGTCAAACTTGGCAATTGCGTTTCTGCATCCTGATCTTGAGGGTCTGCCGTGACCTACTCTTGTGATCATTCGACCCACTGCTTAAGATCTTGCCATAGGGTAGAATGCTACTTAAGCATATCTCCCAGGCTAAGTGTTACAAGGGTGGTCACTAGCGTGGTCAGGAGATCGTTAAATACTCATCCTTCCCCTAACCCAGATTATCCGGGCCAATGGCCGCGGCTGATCTACGGCTCTATCGTGTCTAGGCTTGGTCTTAGCGGCACTGCTTGTGGTGCGGTTTCTTCTGTCGACTTAGGTTGAGGCAGTGACATCGGCGTGCTTACGCTGGAGAGGTCATCAATCTCATCCTCTATGATGGGCTCAGCGTCTTTGAGATGCTCTTGAGCCTCCTTCATCCATTCCTTCACCTTTTCTATGGCCTCTAATTATCGCTTCGGATGCGGGTATTCCCCTACCTTAGCACTTCCCTTTTCGGTCGTCTTAGGGGCTGAAGTCTCTGCCTCTGCACCTGAAACCTTCTTTCCCGCAGGCAGAGTCGTAGCACTCTCGGTTTTTAGTGCAACTTTAGCTTCCGATCTCTTCTTTTTCCACCTACGGCTTTTCTTCCCTAGGGAGGTTGCGTCAAGATTGTTGGGTCCTGGCTAGCAGAGAGATGCCGGCCTGCTTCGTTTGGGCTTGGGTCATGACCACAATGGAATAGGTGTGGCCTCCCCATCGGGGTTTTCGACACCAAACAGCCCCAATGGGACAGATGGCAAGTTGGCTGAGCTAGAGAACGGCTTTCACTTTGGGAAATCCATTAAAAGATGGGTAATTCTGCACTCTGCGTACCTTTGGTCAGCCTTGTCTCTGTTTTGCTGCTCTCTTTCAGGGCAGCGTGATGAGACATGGCCCGGGTGACCACAAGTCCAACAAGTGACTGGATCCTGCGGCTGCCCTCCTAAGCCTCTACCTCGTCCTCGTCCTAAGGCCATCACCGACACGAGTCGATAATCCATGAGGACCGTGTTGCCCTCGTCGTCGTGCGAAACATAAGGGTATATGTAGGTCTCTTCATCATTCGGCTCCTCCACGTAGTGTACTGGAGTGTCGCTCGGTGGGTGGGTCACGTAAGGACCAGGCGGTCTAGGAATGCATGTAGGATTTATGTCCATTCTAAGGACGATTGGTTTCATATTGTTAGGCGCGGGAAGAGCCAATGGGACTCCCCTTCCGAAGAATGGCTCCGGCCTGTTCGCTAGGTAAGGCTGGCCGTAGGATTGCGAGTGTGGAAGTCTTCTTGGTAATCTACAATGCGCGACATCATGACCGAACCTACCGCAGTTAGCACAAGGTCTTGACCTAAGGTCTTGACACTCAGCCGGCAAGTGGTTTCCACCACAGTACATGCATTGGATGTGCAGGCGCGTTGGTCGTCTCAACATGTCTTGTAACTTGGCTAATTCCATTTTGACCTCAGCCAACTATCTCGGTGGCCTTCCCCTTATCTTGGGATGATGGGATTGACCACTCGCTAGAGGCTAACGTTCTCTCTGAACTTCGCGAGTTGGTCTCCTCTAGATTTGAGCTCTTGGAGCTTCGCTCTTTCAGCTGATCATCGACTCTGATGGCTTCCTCAAACACTCTAGCCACCGCGTCCCGCTACAAGCTTGAATTGCCTGCCAAAGCCTTATACAACTCGTCTCGAATTCCGCTGATGAATATAGTCGAAACTGCTCTGTCAGTTGGTCACTCGCCTAGAGGGATTCTCTTAAAGAGACTCCTCACATGGGTCACGTAGTCACGGATGTCCTCCTTCTCTTTCTACTTGACGTTCATCAAGCATACTAGCAGGTTATCAGAGTATCCGGACTCAGTGAATCTCTTGACGAAGAGATCCTTGAGGTCATTGAAGTTGGCTCGCTCTGCAGTATCTAGGCTCGTATACCACGTCCTACCCTTGTCGCCTAGGCAAAGCCCGAATGCTTGCAAGCGTTGAGTTTGGTCGTTGAGGCCATTGGCTTCGCAGACTTGCTTAAACTGCTCAACAAAGTTGTATGGGTCGTCATGAGGTTGGTACTTATCGAGTTGCTTGGCAACAATTGATATATTGGCCTAGCTTTTTGAGCCTTGGTTTGCTCCTAATCCTGCGAGCAGTGATGTCGCTAGTGCGGTGGCACTATACTCTACTGCTGTATTGTCGAGCAGCCGTTTCATGAGAAGCTCGCTCAACGTGAAGTCTTCCTCTAGTGCTCTCTCATGGTCCGTTCGGTTTCGGCCAGCCAAGTTCAGCACTCGCTGGACCTCATGCAGCTCCATGCTTTGCCTTTGGCTCCTAGCTTGCTGATCCCTATTGTACTCGGCTATGCCCTGCAATGCCTTGCGGGCTAGCCTTCTCTCCTCCTCTAGATCTACAATGATTGCGTCTGTTGTCCTGCCGCGGTGCTCATACCAGGCGTGCGCGTCGTAACTGCTCACCAGCTGCTGCTGAATAGCATCTGGGAATACGTTCAAATCGAGGTCCTCGTGAGACCGATGGTCTGAGCTCTCTTCCGTCATGGTTGAGTTCTCGCGCTCCACTACGTTGTCGATCAGGTTGAATGGACTTGACAGATCCTCGTTGTTGGCGCTCCCTACTTGGTCCTATTCTGCGCTTTGATGGTTTATCTATACCTTGGGTCCTCTCTTATTGGTGGGTTCCTTGAGTAGTTTATCTGAGTGAGTTCCTTTGGTTATTGAATACAACCCTCAATTTATGGTTACTCGATGTGTGTGTCGTTTCTCGTGCACTTGTGCCCAATCAGGCTTTCAGCTTTCTTAAGTGTACTTCAAGTGCGGAGATTCAATGTGAGTGTAGCAAGCAATTCCTCAGCGTCTTACACACTCTCGCTTGTTTCGGCCTGATAGGCTTGTAGGTCCATTTTCTGGCCGTTTTGTCAAGGTTTAGGGTTTCCTCGTATGTTGCCCTGTTCGTTTCTGGTCGATCAGGTTTTACGGCTCAGCGGCTCGCGTCTAAGTCCTTGGGTCTCGCAACTGTCCGCTTCTAGCCGCTAAGTGGCTGCGCACTACAATTTCTCTTATCACGTGCGCCATAATCAAATTTTGAGCGCCTGAAGGGTTTCGACAGTTTGCGCTGCTACGTATTTGCCAGGTCAGGTCAAATTTCTGAAAAATTTGACAAAAAGTTACACTCGGACCAACTGGCTCGAATTGCAGGATCCGAGTAGGTCACTCGGATGGGCCGAGGCACACGGTCTAGGGCCGAATTTCCGGGTTTGACTCGGACGATTTTGATTCGGATGGGCCGAATGGCGAATTCGGACAAGGTGATTCGAACGGGCCGAAGGCCGAGGGTCGAATTTGGAATGTGGCCGAGGGCCGAATTTGAGACTCGGACCAATTTTGCCACGTGGCAAAAAGCTTTGACTCGGACAACCGAGTGGGTTGACTCGGACAATTGCCTCAGATGGGTCTGAGGGCCGGTCTGAGGGCCGACTAGGGTTTGGCCGAGTGGGCCGAGTGGGCCGAGTGACAAGGGCTGAGGGCCGATTCTGAGACTCGGCCTAGGAGAGGCCACTCGGACGGGCCGAATGCAGCGCGCTTAACCCGCGCGAACGTGATTTCGATCGTTTCACTAAATGTAGACTGGCGCCATGGTCATGCACTTCCAAATCCTATCTAGGGAAGTAGAGGAAGAGATTCGTATACCTGAACGGGCCGGTAAGTGCGTCGGTGATGCGATCGAATCGATACGGGCTAGAGCTCTCTCTCTCTCTCTCTCTCTCTCTCTCTCTCTCTCTCTCTCTCTCTCTCTCTCTCTCTCTCTCTCTCTCTCTCTCTCTAGATTGATTCGCAGCAAGGCCTCAGTCCCACATGGCATTGTGCGAGCAGAGCTTGCCACACCGCCCATGCTAGTCGAGGCATTATTTCAGACAGTCTGCTTCCTACACAGATTTCAGGATATGGACAGAGATCGCATTGCATACAGAGCATATATGGCATCTCAGGAGATGGCTCGAGCGGGGAATACCACATCATGGTATGCACAGACTAGAGCTTGGTTTGACAGGGTTGGACATTGATAGACTCCCACCTCTTCTATATGATACTCAGGCTCCCACTTACACCCTCTCTCTCTCTGAGAGGAACAGAGTCATTAGACAGGAGATATGGCATATTTATATACAGAGGACATGGGTCAGCCCTGCACAGCCACTGCCATTGAAGATGGCACATTATTATACACAGTTCTTGAGCATATCAGAGCAGGGATTCATAGAGATTCCGAGATATACGCAGATCTATATGCCACATCGATTGAGAGTTCTTATTGGACAGCTCAGGGTATCATCACATCAGCTTATGATTGAGAGTGGCAGAGCTAGTGGCATCCCACGGGAGGAGAGGATATGCCCCCTTTGCAGATCAAAGGTGGAGAGTGACGAGCATTTTGTTCTCAAATGCCTGGCATACTCAGAGTTGAGATCTAGATACACATTGAGCAGCTCACTTCAGGGATATATGACTGATATGGATCAAAGATCATTTGGCCATTTTCTGGGAGAGGCATAGCACATCAGAGAGCAGAGCACATAGCGGGTCCCAGTCAGAGAGGGGCCCACCCAGATGACTATTACACAGTTCTTTTAGACAGACAGAGTGAGAGCTACTGTACCAGCCTCCAGCCAGACCTCCGGGCTCACACTACAGCAGGCTGAGGACCAGCGTACCCGACGCCGCACAAGGATCCGTGGGTTTTGGATCCCACAGCCACACCGACAGGAGATCCTGAGGATTCTTGATCTACATCAACAGCAGACTGAGATCCGACGACACTTAACACATTGGATCTCAGATCTCTAGTTTGCTCTTTCTCCACCGTCGATGTACCACATCTTGCATCCAGGAGGGATCACCTGCTATTAGCGACTTCGACAACTGCTACTACATCCCAGGATAGTATATTTCCCTGCATCTGTTACATATACACATCGCACCACTTTATCACAGCCGACAGTTGGTCCCCTATCACAGCCGACATTTGTTCCCCTTTTGTAGCCATTATCTGGAGTACCAGAGCTACATACGCACATACACATACACGACACTTATCACACTCACAGCACCGTATTTTCAGTTTCCAGTTTTTAGCTTTTCATTCAGCGCTTTTATTTTGGATAGCTGGACCTCATCAGTTGTATCACAGTTTGTCTCATAGGCCAGTTTTGGTCTTTAGACGTTAATATAACTCTCTCTCTCTCTCTCTCTCTCTCTCTCTCTCTCTCTCTCTCTCTCTCTCTCTCTCTCTCTCTCTCTCTCTCTCTCTCTCTCTCTCTCTCTCTCTCTCTCTCTCTCTTGCACCACTTTATCACAGCCGACAGTTGTTCCCCTATCACAGCCGACATTTATTCCCCTTTTGTAGCCATTATCTGGAGTACCAGAGCTACATATGCACATACACATACACGAGACTTATCACACTCACAGCACCATATTTTCAGTTTCCAGTTTTTAGCTTTTCATTCAGCACTTTTATTTTGGATAGCTGGACCTCATCAATTGTATCACAGTTTGTCTCATAGGCCAGTTTTGGTCTTTAGAAGACATTAATATAACTCTCTCTCTCTCTCTCTCTCTCTCTCTCTCTCTCTCTCTCTCTCTCTCTCTCTCTCTCTCTCTCTCTCTCTCTCTCTCTCTCTCTCTCTCTCTCTCTCTCTCTCTCTCTCTCTCTCTCTCTCTCTCTCTCACTGAAATGGCACAAATGAGCTCTCCCTTGGCCTCCTGGCTCTTATATGCCTTCCCAAATGTGGCGTTGATGCCCCCAATCACTCACTTGCCGATCTTAAGCATCACTAGCGAGCATTTTACCCATTTTGCACGATTTTTGCCCTGTTTTGCCTTGTTTTGAAACAGTAAACCCTACCCTTTTCCGGTTCGATTTCCTAACTCTAACCTACGCTAAATGCAACAAAGATCGAAGGCAAAAAACTGAAATAGATTCTCCATGCTTTCCAATCATCAAACAACCAAAATATCCTAAAATACTTACTTGTTTTGAAGATTAAAAACACCCAAACTTCCTATATATCTCAAGCTCCGTTTCGGGGATGAATCCCCTACTTCGATGCTCGATATGAGGCGCGCAAGTACTCAAGCTTGAATCCATTGGTCCCGGTAAAACGGAACCAAAATGTGGGAGCTTTCGCTCAACCACCAAGACCCATGGACCGCTTATTGTTTCAAGCGTTCCAAGCGAGCTCTAATGGCTATCTCTCACCTAGCCGACGCGCCATCGATCCTACAAATGTAGTAATCTTACCTTGATGCTTGATCGAGTACCCTCCTCTCTCTTATACTCCGATAGCTCCACGATTCTTGATGCTAGCTCAAGCATCCTCAAGCCTCCTCCATCTCCAAGCTCCATCCTCCATAGCCTCGCGCGCAAGAGAAGAGAAGAGAAGAGAAGAGAAGAAGAGAAGAGGAGATGGAAGAGCTTTACCCTCTTGATCCCTCACTCCCACACACACGCACTCCCACACACACTCACTCCCTCACACTCTCACACTCCCTCTCTCAAGAGCACACACAAGCAAGAAGGAGAGAAGAAGAGAAAAAGAAGAAGACTCTTTTTGCCACACACCCAAGAATGAGCTTCTCATTCACTTTTCAACTTTATATACAAAACCCTAAATCCCTTTTGGGCAGTCATCCCCTTTTTCCCTTTTTTACATGGCCGGCCGTAGCCTAGGCTCTTTTTCCCATTTTCTACCATTCTAATTTATCATATTCCCAACTAACGCGTACACTTTGTACAAGAACGAGCATGGCGCTCTTTTACAAGGATTCAGGAGCGCTTCCATATTTAATGGTGCGCCTTTTACTCTTTTGTTGTCTCGGGGCGACACTGAGACTTTCTAAGGGTCGTGCCCGAACATTTAAATTTTTCAGGGTCTGGTTACCAGTCAAGGCGTCTTTTTGTGCTTTTATCCTGCGTCTTTTTTGCTATTTCCCTTTTTCCATTTTTCGCTCCTCTATGCTGCGAGAAACACGGTAACATTGCAAGAAACACGGTAACTGTGTGTGTGTGTGTGTGTGTGTGTGTGTGTGTGTGTGTGTGTGTGTGTGTGTGTGTGTGTGTGTGTGTGTGTGTGTGTGTGTGTGTGTGTGTGTGTGTGTGTGTGTGTGTGTGTGTGTGTGTGTGTGTAGTGAGTGTGAGTGACAAGGAAGCATGTACAAAATAAAGTTGAATAACACTATATGCAAGAAGTACATCCAAAATATCCAATATTGTATTGAGTATTGTACTCAAAGGCAGCATTGCATTATATTGAGTATTATCACACTCTTATCGTATTATGAATGGATCTGTCCGTTTGGGTAATGACCTACTGGCACTAGAGATAGTTGGTATTAGTGATTTCCAGCTTTATTTTGGTTCAAGGAGCATGTTCATTCTTCATGATGTACACCATGTACCAACTCTCACGAAGAGCCTTATCTTTGCTTGCCCCTTAGATGAGGTTGGTTATATTGTCGCTTTTAGTGATTCCTCATGGAAGATTACCCGTGGAAATATTGGTATTACACATGGTACTAAGTCTAGTATCCTCTATCCCTTGCTTGTATCTAGGTCAATTGGCCATGTTTTGGCTGTGGCTACAACTTCACATATATCTCTTTGGCATAATTACCTTAGACGCGTCTTTAAAATGAATGAAATGCCTACTAATTTGTAGTATCATCCGCTCCTAGACTATAAGTGTTTTGAGTCGTGTAATCATTGTTTATATGGTAAGCAGACACATAGTGCGCATAAGAAGTCTGATATGAAGTACATAGGTGAGCCTCTAGCTCTTGTTCATTCGGATATATGTGATCCCATGCCTTGTCAGTTCTTAAGTAGTGCAAAGTACTTTATCACCTTCATTGATGATTACTCACAGATGGTCTGGGCTTACTTTATCAAGCAAAAATCAGATGTCTTGTCTACCTTTTAACGTTGGCTTGCTCTTATTAAGAACCAATCTAGGTATAAGCTCAAATGCATGAGGTCAAATAATGGGGGTGAGTATGTCTCGAAAGCTTTTGAGCAGTTTTGCAATGAGCGGTGTATTAAGCGTTAGTTGATCGCCCCTTATACCCCTCTCCAAAATAATATTGTGGAATGCATGAACATGATAATTCATGAGAGTTTGCAATATGGTTAGCTAAGCCAGCTTACCACAACACTAATGAACTAAGATAGTCACTACTATAGTACAGTTGATTAATAGGTCCCTTTGCATCGCTCTTGATTGTTAGGTTACAGAGGAGGTATGAACTGAAAAACCTTCATCATATGCTCATTTGCGCATCTTTGGTTGTGAGGCATTCTACCATGTTTCCAAGAATAAGCACAATAAGCTAGATTCTAAGTCCGTGAAATGCATCTTTCTTAGTTATGGGGATGCAAGTGAGATGGAATATCACCTATGGGATCCATAGGCTCGCTGGGTTATCCGTAATCATGATGTTGTTTTCCATAAAAAAAAGATACATAAGCAACCTGAGCAGGTGATTGAAGTACATAGGGTAATCTTTTAAGAGGAGCCTCCTTCTATATAGGTGGCAAGATAACCTACAGCAGTTGATGCTCCAGCGCCCTAGGATCTACCTATTATGCAAGATCAACCCATTATGAGATGCTCTACTAGAGCTAAGTGCTTTATGCTTTCCATGGATTATGTTATGGTGACAAATACAAGTGAGTCTCTCTTTAATGAGCCCATGCACAGAGATGATAGTCACTCATGGCATAGGGCTATGCAATCGAAGCTTGACTCTTTACAAATAAACCATAAGTGGGATTTGGTTTCTTTGCCTAGTGGCAAAAAGACATTGCTATACAAGTGGGTATACAAGTTAAAAAATATTATTGGACAACCCAAGCTCACTTATAAAGCCAGATTGGTAGCTAAGAGTATCAAGCAAGAACATGGTATTGACTTTAATGAATTGTTTTCTCCTATGATCAAAATGATGACCCTACGCTTGGTACTAACATTAATCACTCAACTAGATCTGGACCTTTATCATGTGAATGTAAAGACGGCTTTCTACATGGGGACTTGTATGATGAGATTTATATGCAATAGCGTGAGAATTTTGAAAAAAAAGTCAAGGAACACCTAGTGTGCAAGTTGAGAAAAGACCTTTATGGCCTTAAGCAGACACATAGAGAATGGTACCACAAGTTTTATGCTTTTACGCATTCACAAAAATATAACCATAGTGCTATGGATCTGTGTTTATACACGAAGAAGGCTTGTGATAGCAACCATATAATTTTTGTACTCTATGTGGATGATATGCTTATAATAATTGAAAGAGCCATGATGAGCTAGATGCCTTGAAAACTCAGTTCAAGAAAAACTTTGAGATGGAGGGCATGGGACATACCTTGCATATTCTTGGGATCCACGTCACACACATACTCTTGCCATAATTAGGTAAGAAAATAATAAAATTATTCATCATCTACTGTAAAATTACAGCATTAATATCAATACAAAAATGAAGGGGGTATAGGTTGGGGGTTTGGAATAACCACATCAAAAGGTTATGATTTAAAAAACTTTTAAGAAGTGAAATTACCAACTATTGAAAGAAACAGAAAATAAGGGGTTGTTGTGTGGGGGTTGGGGAGAATTATGCCATTATAACAACATAAGCATTTGTTGTTGATAAATTCACGTTAGTCCAGTATAATAAATTTACTGCATAAACAGCATAGAATATAAGGGGAGAGATTACGAGGAATGGGGATGAAATCAATACATGAACAAATTTTATTGCAGTAACTTTAGAGTATTACAGGAGAAGCAAAGAGGGGAAGGAGGGAAAGGAAATTATTAGGTATGTTATTATGATAAACTGTTTAATAAGAGTGTTCAGAGAGCATGCAGAAAAAATTGACATGCATATCTGCAAATTAGAGGGTAAGGTTTGGCAATATCCATAAAATAACTTACCCTAAACCAAATTACTGCACATGGAGCATTCCTATTAGAATGTCTAAAGAGTAAGAAGTACATAAGGCATGTTTATAAACATCAGATTAAAAAAACAGCTATAAAATTCAGAATAATAGAAAAAGCCTTAATGGGGGTTCAGGAGTAATTGTCATAGCATAATTATCATGCATGTTTGCCATTTACATGGTAGAATACAGCCATGGCTAGTCTAAGTTGGCTTACCCCCAAAGTACATACTAGTAACAAGAGATGGATATATTCAGTCTAAAGGCAAAGCCTCACTCTGTATGCAAGAACCAGATGGTCCAAGATTATGCCTGATTTGCAACAGAACTGAATGGGGTTCAGGCTTGACACACAAAGAAGGTTTTAATTAGAAAAATGTAGTGATGATGGGTCTTACCTATCATCAGAATAATGCACATCAGTGCGCCAGATGTGGGTCCATGAATAGGAAATATTGCATCAGCCAGAAGAGCGTTTGGATAAGTCTAGGCCACAAGGAAAAAAACAGGCCAGGTTCCAAGCGGAAGATTTTGGGAAAATACCTTCCTTACCCATAACCTGCAGCAGTTCTGTGCCATTCGTGGGCCGAGTGGCAGGTATAGTCGCGCAGAAGCATACATTAGTTGCCTAGAAGGCTGCGCAAGGCAGGGGCGACCATGATACCTTCCTGGACATTGTGTGTGAGTGAGCCATGCATTTTCTTTTTATGTCACCAAAGCAACATCGTATTTGTCTATTTAGTCACTTCCAAATACAACATTAAGGCAAACCATGTGATTTCATCACCTTCTTATAGTATTTCTAAGTAATTAGATAATACTTGCTTTGGCTACTCTATTTCGTCATTTGTATTGCTACAAGAACTAATTAATATATATCAAGTTGATGCATAGCATTGTAATGGGGGATCCTTTAGGTCATATGCACTATAGCATAGACAAATCCTATGCTTGAGCCTTGGAAGCTTAGAACATAGTTTAAAAAAATTAATTCGGCATTTTCTTAATAAGGAAAACCTTGTCTCTATTTGGAGACATGTGAAAAAACCTATTGGAGGACACTCAAATGCCCACTTCACACTTACATACATATGCCCCAAGTGCCTATGTTATATTAAGGCACCCAAATGATGAGAAGCCATTATGGTCATTTTAGAAGTTCCCAATTTAGACCCTGAAAGGATTCTAAACTTGAAGAATATGGTTATGAGATCGCCTGTGGACTTGACCATTGGGTCAAGTGAGTGGGAGTTCATGAAGGTAGTAGTACACACTGGCTGACAAGCTATCTGATGCACCTGGTCCATGGATTTGGAGGTATTGTGAGAGACTGTCAATTTTCTGAAAAAGGGTATTTGGTCATGTACCCTATTCTTGTGCCGGATCCTAATTTCATAGATGGCCTTGATATTGGATTAACATGCATCTTTCTCTGCAAGCACTAATCACACCTCCATTGCACAAGTTTTGATTTGCTATATATGGTAGCATGTGTGACATGACTGCCATAACAATGTAGTGCATCACCCCTGTGTGCGTGTTTGTGTGTGTGCGAGGGAGGGAGGGAGAGGGAGGGAGAGGGAGGTACGATCGGCACATCCTTCCAACATGTCACTGGTTTGCATGTGAAAAGACTTGATGCCTCAAACAATAATCTGCTCCTCTCCTCATCTTATGAGACTCAATAGTGACAAGGTGTTTACAAAGTTGAGGTAAAAATGAAAATAAATTGTAATCAAAGGAAAAATGTTGGCCAAACTCTTCACAACAGCATAGAGCAGGCCAATAGATGGGGTCTCACAGAGAGACACTGATCGCATAAGGGGCAGCCCTTCAGTAGCTTTGCCAAAGAAATCTCTTTAGAAACTCCTTCAAGTAATGTTCATGATGACAGACCTAATATATTTTGGCACCCAAAACAAGAAAAGGTTAACTCTTTCATGGATTGGTTGATAAGAATTTTGTCTTTTTTCATATATATCAACAATTATAAAATATCAATTTCTCAATATTAAGGACCATAGTTAACCATGAAATACATGCTACTTTTCAACCGTACAGTATGACTGGAGGCCCATTAATTGAATATGGAAGGACGTTGTCAAGGAAAGCGAGTTTGCCTATTGTAATTACTCTTATTGATTAGAAGAATATGGAAGATTGTGTTATTTTACAAAAGGGAACCAGAACTAACCTGCAACTTCTCATGGATATGATTCTCCTGCACCAAAGAAGATAAATCATTAGTCCTCCCTTTGCTAGTTCTCAGATTTAGCACTGGGTCATCAGAGGGCTTGTGAAGTTGACTTTAATTTTATTACAGCTTGGACATGTGAATTGAGAAAAACAATGTGTCCATGCTAGAACGCTCAAGGCACCAAGGTGCTCATCAGCAATTGAATAATGTGATTATATCAATCAAATGTGGAACATTTCTCGTTCTCAAGCCTGGACTTCCAATTGATGATTAATGACCTGGTCTATTGATTCCAATATCAATAAGAGCAGGTAAATTACACATTCAAGAGATGCAAGTCCTTATGATTAATGACCTGCTTTATTGATTCCAATATCAATAAAAGCAGGTAAATTGCATATTACAAAGGTGTAATAACAACATATCATAACAATATCAAAGCTCTCAAAAACTTTGATCAGCTGGATTTGCTAAAGCTGACACAGGCAAAGTGATCAGCAGGCTTCTTTGCAGCAAGTGATCATTCAGTGCATATGCAAGTGTCAGGAATCTTGATATTTTGGCTCTTCAAGCACCTTGCAGACTTCAACACATATGCCAGCCTGCATCAAAATATGTATCCATGCCCATTGTTGTTCAGACAGGCGGTCACGAGGACCTTTCACTTCAACAAGCTTCGCATCTCCACCATTATAGCAGCTACATTGGCTGCAATTTGTTAAGCTCGTGAGGGGCCGCCACAAGACAAGATCTGGCATTCCTCCACCCCAGCCAGCATGATCCTCTGCCAGTAGCCTGCAGATAGAAGCCAGTCCTGGTCCTCCCACACATGCTGCAATAGCCTTAAGCTCCTCGAGTGACTGACGCTCCCAGTTCATTCCTGTGCAAACTGTGCCAAACCACTTAGCCCAATTTTCTGTCAAAATATGGGACGAATCTCCCGAGTGTATCCTGCTCAGCTGATCTTCAATCAAAGCCTCTCTGCGAGGGTAGAAGGCATCAGTGTTCAGGTCAAATGGCGATGCCTGAACATTGCGGCCAAATCTGCAGGTCAATTAAAGCAGTAAAGCAGCATAATGCCTTCATTGTGAGGATTGAAAGGGAACATGATACACCTACTTGAAATGGATGCCAGAAAACATTAGGAATGTCTGTGAATAAGACATCCCACATAAGCAGTGCAAAGAGTGTCATCCACACACCACTCTCTGAATGAGCACCCTGCCATCCTCCACCAGACTCTCCTGCATAATACTGGAGGGCCAATTGCTCTACACTACATTGCTCGCCATCAAAACCATAAAACCGACTTTTCACCCCTGGTTTGCTGTTCAAAGGTCTACCCCTGATTGAAACCTGCAGAAATGACAACCAATAGTGTCATTACATAGCAGACACGTGCTTTGGTTCAAATCCAACCCCAGCACCTTATTAATAAAGAAATAGCTATATAAGTTAAGTATCTAATCTAAGATAAAGAACTTACATTAACCAAAAAGTTCTGATAAATGATAATTGAGACATCAAAAGAACCTTTAATTAATGATTTCTTGCTTTGGCCTTAATTAAAAAGGTATCGTTGATCAAAAGAAAATCGATAGTAGCCTACTAGTGAACCAGCAACAAAGAAATTGTCAGTTGGTTTGCAAGCTTTAGAGATAACATGTCAGCAGAATGAATATGCTCACTTAGAGAAACTCACCTCTTTGAATGAGCTAGTGAATGCATCTGCATAGGCAGGTTTCTTCCATCGGCGAGGTGGTTTTGCCAACCGGAGTATACGTCTTTGCAAGGCAACACGATCGCCAGTCCGAATTCTTGAATCATTTAACCCAGCCTCAGCAGTTTGCAAACTTTCTTCTTTACGGCCTAAGTGCTCCAGGTCCATTGACAGTCTGACAGTCCAGATGCCTCGTCTTCCCGGACAACAACTCTGGCTTAGTAATTTTTTTAAGACCCCAACAGCTTCCACATATCTAGCAGCACAAATGATTAAATGAGGTAAAAATTTATGAAAATCTGAACATGTTTACATGTAATACGTATAGAAGAAGCTTTGAATCACCTCCTCTCCCGTTCAAGGACAGACACACCCAAAGTGAGAACAGTTGCATACACCCATCCTGGTGTGAAACGTGCAAGAAAGGCATCTTCAGATTCAGAATCCACAAGACGGGTGCTAGATATTTCCAGCTGTATGCAAGCTTTATCCAAGCAATTTGAAATTGTGTGCTCATCATTACTTTCCAAAGCCATATCCATTGCCTGTGCAACTTCTAGGGCCTGCAAAGATACATGGGAAAAGGCATGAATTAACATTTACTGCTTAGGCTGCCTAACTTGATTGGAGTCTATGATTCACCTGCTCATATGCTAGAAGAGCTTCACGTGTTGTAAAGACTTTTCTTGTTTGACTGCACTTGTACGCAGGATATTTGATGGCTCCCATGTCAACCAGCAAGAAAGCCGACACATCTTGCTCCCCATTCAGGAAGAAAAGTCTCTAGGAAACTCAAAGTAGTCAGACCATGAACTGCTTGATTAAAATTTCATATTTTACAGCCAGCAAGAGAGTCACAGCTTGCTCCTTCTATGGGGAGATTCTTGTCTAGAATCAAGACATAGACTTCGTAGCCTGTGACCCAATTTTGAACCATAAATTCTTTACTAAAGTACCTGCAGCCTCCAGATCAGAAAGCTGACTTTGTCAGAGATACGGATACAAAAGCCTACTGCTTGCAATATCAAAGATGTCATGGACTCTCCACTGCAGGCACATTAGCAAAAGGACAAGTTTCAGATAATGCATAAACATGACATGGTAGATATACTACATAAAACTTAGCATAAAGCAAAGGATTTCCACCTGCAACTCCCAACAAATGAGCTTTGTTGCTTTTCCTTGGCCACAGACAGAATGCAGTCTAACAAATCCTCTCTTCTTGATACTCCCAAATCAAGCTTCTGCCCCTGCAATGAGATACTTATATAGGAAGGAAGACAAACATTGTCTTCCAAACCAAACTTGATGTCTAAGCAGAATTACCAAATTATAACTATGTTATACAGCCCTCACCTTGTAATGCCCCATTGACAATATTTGCTTCAGTTCAGGAACAGTGAGAACCTGTAGCCTCTCCCTAAGGGCCTGATCTAAAGAGGACTCTTTCTCAAAATTGCTGCCAATATCCACAAACCCAGCAGCTACACAGTTGCACAAACAAATATCCAGATATCAGGACAAGAAAAAATAGCAAATAAATCAAGAATATAGCATGCCAACAGAACACTGGACAAGCCAGGGCATTCCCTATCAAATGACCCATCTTGGCCTATGTATATTGCCAACAAACAGAACATTAAACAAGCATGCACCACCAACACAAATTTGGTAAAGGAAATCCAAAACACTCATTCATTATCATGTTTCAACTTCAATAATGAAATACTATGGCAGCTAACTTGCCCCTTGCTTTATGTGAATAAGAGGCCACCCATACCATGCATAAAACATTATGCACACGCTAAAAGACACCACCATGGATTAGAATCCAGTTGTTGGATTATCCACCATCGGCAAACCTAGCACTCCAAAGCAGCTCCCAAAGCTAATATGATGCAGCCTAAGACAGCTGTGCTGTTACCGATTCTAGAGCATTATCCAGGATTTAAGAGGTATGTTAGCAAACATGTTCAATATCATCTTCTTGTGTATATATCTCCTACTTCTGAGTTTCAGTCTGAGTCAGACGAGGACTTTGGGAGCTCTGTCACTGTCTCAGTCTGTTGTTTATTCTCATGTGTCAATCTTCTTCATTTTAGGCACATCAATGATTAGGTGAAGATTAGAGTGTATTTGCCACTCATTTGCTTGAGTTTGTTGACACTGCACACTTATGATCAGTGAAGAGCATTTCATTTTTGCCACGTGGACAGTTGGGTGGCCAGTTTCAGCCATTGCCAACCTTTAGCATCAGGTTGACCTGTTTGTGCGTCCTATGCCTATTTGCAGGGAGTCCCATGCCCATGCCTCCATCATTGAAATCAGATCATTGTTCATTCCAACCACCCTCCTGTGTACCTGTCCAAAAGCATCTCCTGTAGAAGCATCGTTCACTGTGACTGCATCCTGGGTAAAAATGACTCAGGTACCTAGCTGAGTAAGACCATGCACAGACAATAGGTTAAAACTCAAATCAAGTACATAAAGAACTTTAGCGGAAGAAGACCGCCTGTCAAAAAACGGAGATAAAGTCCCCATGCCGCAAGAGCAGGAATTGTAGAGTTGTCACCAATGGTGACAGTGTCCCCCTCTCGAACGAAGATCCTGAAGCCAATCCTGCCGAAAGGTCATGTGAGAAAATGCTCTGCTGTCCATTAGCCAAGGCTTCTCCTGCGTGGTAGAAGCTAGGGCTATATCCTCCTCAACAAAGACATGCACAAATGCAGATTCTGTCATGGCTGGGACCGCCTTCGAGTCCTCCTTGGGCTTTAGATGGGGGTACTTCTGCCAACATTTCTCCTCGGGATGAGTGCCCTTCCCACAATGTGGGCACTTGGGCTTCTTCTCCTTCGCATCCTTCTTGTCCTCCTCCTTCGTGTCCTTGGCCTTCTCCTTCTACTACTTCTTCTTGCCACCACCAATACCTGCAATAAAAGCCTTGGTGGAACCACTGGCACCCACCTCTCTGAGACGCTCGTCATGCTCCAAGACAAGCGGGGAAAGTTCCTCCCATAGGAGTTTCTCATGGGTCCTCGAGGTGATGAGGCTGGAATAGAAGACATCATACCGGGGTGAGGACAGCTGAGTCAAGAGAATCATCGCCACATCCTCGGAAGAAATCACCCGACCAAGAGAGGCTAGCTCGCCTCGCATATCCTCCATCTTCGTGATGTGCTCCTTCATGGAAGAAGAATCATCAAGACTGAGCATCCGCAATTTCTTCTCCAATGAAATCTTGTGGGCAAACGTCTTATGTTGATACAAAGACGCAAGCTTCTTCCACACTTCCGCCACGGTCTTTAACCTGTGAACATGAACAAGAACAGAGTCGTGAAGACTCATAAAGAGAAAGGAACGGGCTCGAGAGTTGAGCCTATCCCACAAGGCTGCACGGTCCATAGAAGCCCCATCTGACAGATCCATCAAGGGACGGTCTATGGATGAAGAAACAAGCTCCCATAGATCGAAGTGTCGAGGATGCACTCCACCTTACACGACCAGAGGGAGTAGTTGGAGCCATCCAACTTGTCTTCCTTCAGAAAGAAAGGGAGTATGGGCACCTATATCAAGGGAATCAAGGAAGGCATACGGAAATTAGAAGCAGTCACAACAAACCCCTGGAAACCATCACCATGTCCCACATGTTGAGCTAAAATATGCATTACTTGCTGATTAGCCTCTTAAACAACCCCAAAACACACTACAAAATGCTCTTTTAGAGTAAAAACACTAAAACAGAGAGCAGTTCGAGAGAGATCAATGGAAGCCCTAAAATAGGGAGCGGTTCAAGAGAGTTCAATGGAAACCCTAATTTTTGGGGCGCCCTTCCACATCTATAAATAGACAGGCTACCCCCATTCAGATTTATTCCGTCTGTGCAGGTTTCTCACTCCAC
Source organism: Lygodium microphyllum (assembly GCF_053477565.2). NCBI lineage: Eukaryota > Viridiplantae > Streptophyta > Polypodiopsida > Schizaeales > Lygodiaceae > Lygodium > Lygodium microphyllum. The sequence continues at coordinate 21,411,419 of NC_141149.1, read as the reverse complement.
GTGCAAATTTCAGCCATCAGCCTCCTCCCATGTGGCTATCCAACCCTCGAGACTGCTGCCACTCCATCCGTATTTGCTCTTGCTGCTGGCACCTTCATCCATGCTAACGTCAGCTACTGGCGACATCATCATCTGCTACAACTGATCATCCAGTCATCGCCAACCACATCAGACATTATTTCAGCACGCTGTTTACAGCAAATTGTGCACAGTTTCCAACCTCCGATTGGTGGTACACTGCTGCATTTACCAGTTCCAGCCTCCAAACTGCTGCGTTTTGGTGACCAGCCTGCTTCCATTCACTATTTAGTACTCCTACGCTCCGACTAGTGGTCACAGACTTGGAATCCGTCTCCGGTGGACGTCACACTCCAACATTGCTCTGCCCTTGAGCACACTGTACACTCTTACGTTCATTTACAGCATTCATTCACTTCAGAGTTGTGTTCTCTCTCTCCCTTCTTCTATTTGTGTTTGGGTTTCTGTGTTTGAGTTTTTGAGTTTTGCGTTTAGGACTTGAGTTTTGCCCTCTGTGTCTTTGTCTGTCTCTTTGTGTTTCTGTCGTGATTGTACGGTCTGTGTCCTCAGTGCAAACCCTAGTAGTTTTCTTCACATGGTATCAGAGCCGGTGCTCTTGTAAAGAGTATACTACGGATACTGTGGAGAGCTAGTCTTTGTGCGAGACACACAATACAACTCGTAGCCGAATCACAATGTCCCAGACACCTTCTTCTCCAGTTCCTATGATGTCTTATCAGGCTTCTCCATCATTGGAGATCTTGAGACGACATTATGGACTCGGTGAGGAGAACGACACTCCACCTTCACCAAATTTCACTAACATGATAGAGAAGGGCTTTGAGGAGTACTATCGCAACAAGTACGGTGATATTTACACCCCTCCTACCAGTTTTGCTACCACATCCGGACCGGTTGGTGAGACTGGCCACCTCTCCAATCATGGAGGACATACGGCATTCGGAACGTCTCGCGATCCATCTTCATCATCTCAGCCAGGTCCAATGTCAAGTTCGTACAATACTTTTGTGTTGCATGAATCAAAATCCTCGCCTATTTCTTCTTTTGAGGTATAGAATCCAAATGGCTTTGCGTACGTAAACTTCAATAGAGGGGGCTCACGAAGCAGACGAAATTCAGATACATCTACAACTTCTGTTTCATTTGAGTATGTCACACACTTCTCACTTCCCTCCCATCCCACCCTCTTCAATATATCACACCTTGATCACCTCTCATCATCTTTCCAAAACCTTGGATTATACTCCACATCTGCATCACACACCCTAGGGGTTGGATCTTCCATCTCCGCTCCTTGCACCTTTTCCTTCACCCCATTCTCTACCTCTTTGCACCATGGTACTTCATCAGAGGGAATGCCACTGTTTAACACGGTACCTCTCACCTTTCAGCAAATGAGCACACCCATAACTCCTAGGTCGACTGTGATAGGCATCCCCCTCACTATCCCCAACTTCACATCTCCCATGTCCACTCATACATAGGGGTTTCCATCCTCAGCTTATGGTGCATCTTCACACTCTCCTTGGGTTACACCTACACAGGGATTGTTAGCCTGCTCTTCTTCAGTCTCAGTCTGTCATCTCCTGGTTGTGAGCTCCTGTCAGAGTCTGACAGGAGACAGAGGAGCTCTGTCAGTTTGTTTTGGTGGCTGCCCTAGTTAGCCTGCAGCCCTGTGTGTGTTACAGCCCAAACTGGGCTGTTCTTGTCCAGACTGCCCATTTTCTGGGCAGTCGGCCAGATCTGGCCAAAGTCGGCCAGATCTGGCTGGTTGGCCAAATCTGGCCAGGTCGGCCAGTTTGGCTGGTCTGCCAGTTTGCTGGCCTGGGGGCTATTTATAGCAGCCCCCCCAGTCAGTCCAACATTATGCTCTGCAGGTACAGCACTGCTCCCGTCGCCTCCGTCTCCGGCATTGGTGCTGCCACTGCGTCCAGTCTGTCCTGGTTCCCTCACTGACGCTCCGGGCTGCGTGCAGGGACTGTTCTGTCCATTCCAGTGTATTCAGCATTCATCTCAGTCAGTGCAGACTTTCTTCCTTCATTCTCTGCTTTCTCTCTCCTCTCCTCTGTGTTCGTGTTCTTCTTCCGTTGCGCACTCTCACATGGTATCATCGCCTGATTGAGAGCACGGAGGACATACCCTCAGGAGTGAGATACCCTGCTGCTGCTGCCAACAGATCAACCACAGCCAGGCGACTGCTATAGGAGGCTGTTCACCCTGCGTTTGCTGCTCACGCTGACTGCAGAGGCTGCCACGTCATCCAGCGACGCAGCAACTCTGCGTTTTCCACTAGGTTGCCTCTCCTGATGCTGGGCGACCTCCCTACAGGCTGCGTTTTGCTGTTCTGTAGGTCGCTTCCACCTCAGGCGGCTCTTTTCCTGCTGGAGACCTCTGTCCGGGCTGTTTCCTGGTGCTGGTGGTCTCTTCTCTGGTGTTCGACATCAGTTCTCTTTGCGTTTTGCAGATCCAGGTGTTTGTAGGCACTCTCTGCCTGCGTCTTGGTGGTTGGTGACCACATTGCTGGTCCTATTTCGACAGCGGCACAACTTTCTTTGGTATTTTTGCAGATTGGAAGATGTCTTACCAGTTTTCAGGCTTTGAAGACTCAGAGGATGAGCTTCTCTCTCATCATTCCTCTGAGCGGAGGCGGGATTATCGTGAAGTTCGACATCGGGAAGAACCTCCTCGCACTCGTCCTTCTTCAGTCCATGCATCTCAGAGGGTTCCATCTACTGCGAAGGTTTCTTCAGTGAAGACTGCTTCAGATGTGCGGATGCCTTCCTTGATTCCCTCTATACAGGTGCCGATTCTCCCTTCCTTTCCGAAGGAAGATAAGTTGGATGGTTCCAACTGCTCCCTATGGTCCTGCAAGGTGGCTTGCATCCTTGATACCTTTGACCTTTGGGAGCTTGTTTCTTCGCCCATCGTCCGACCCCCCGTGGATTCGTCCGATGGCACTTCTATGGACCGTGCAGCCTTATGGGATAGGCTCAACTCTCGAGCCCGTTCCTTTCTTTTTATGAGTCTACATGATTCTGTTCTTGTACATGTTCACAGGTTACAGACCGCGGCAGAAGTGTGGACAAAGCTTGCGTCTTTGTATCAGCACAAGACATTTGCTCATAAGATTTCCCTGGAGAAGAAGTTGTGGATGCTCAATCTTGATGGTTCTTCTTCCATGAAGGAGCACATCACGAAGATGGAGGATATGTGAGGCGAGCTAGCCTCTCTTGGTCGTCTGATATCGTCTGAGGATATGGCGATGATTCTGTTGACTCAGCTGCCATCACCCCGTTATGATGTCTTTTACACCAGCCTCATCACTTCGAGGACCAGTGAGACACTCCTATGGGAGGAGCTTTCCCCGCTTGTCTTGAAGCATGACGAGCGACTCAAAGAGATGGGAGCCAATGGCTCCACCAAGGCATTTACGGCCAGCACAGGTGGCGGCAAGAAGAGGAAACAAAAGAAGGAGAAGGCCAAGGACAAGAAGGAGGAGGACAAGAAGGATGCGAAGGAGAAGAAGCCCAAGTGTCCCCATTGTGGGAAGGGCACTCATCCCGAGGAGAAGTGTTGGCAGAAGTATCCCCATTTGAAGCCTAAGGAGAAGGACTCGAAGGCGGCCCCAGCCACAACAGAATCTGCATTTGTACATGTCTTTGTTGAGGAAGACATTGCCCTAGCTTCTACCACTCAGGAGAAGCCTTGGCTCGTCGACAGTGGAGCATCTTCACATATGACCTTCCGTCAGGATTGGCTTCAGGATCTTCGTTCCAGAGGGGGTACAGTCACCATTGGTGACAATTCTACAGTTCCTGTTCGAGGCGTGGGAACTTTACCTATGTTTTCTGACAGGCGGTCTTCCTCCGGCAAAGTTCTCTATGTCCCTGATTTGGGTTTTAACCTATTATCTGTGCATGGCCTTACTCAGTTAGGTACCCAAGTCATTTTTACACAGGATGCAGTCACAGTGGAGGATGCTTCTACAAGTGATGCTCTTTGGACAGGTACACAGGAGGGTGGGCTTTATACGCTCACAGCCTTGGCTGCGCGGACTTCCCATGAGCTTGGGCTGCTTTGGCATGCTCGGTATGGTCATTTGAACCTCGATTCTCTTCGCCGGGCTTCTAGGAGGAAGATGGTGGAGGGACTTCCTGATTTCCCTCCTCTTCACACTTTGTGCCCTAGCTGCTTGAGGGGCAAGCAGCACCGGCAGCCTCACCCGCAGGTTGCTTCTAGGCGGGCTACTTCTCCGCTTGAGTTGGTTCATACCGACCTTTGCGGACCGATGGGCACGGCCTCCCTTGGGAAGGCCAAGTATTTGATGCTGATTGTGGACGACTTTAGTCGTTATGTGTGGCCTTATTTCTTGGAGTACAAGAGCGAGGCGTACTCCCGTTTCTATGAGTGGCAGGTGTTTGTGGAGACCCAAACAACTTCCAAGGTTTGTGGTGTTCGAGCTGATCACGGTGGCGAGTTCACTTCTCACCTTTTCTCTCAGTTTTGCAGGGATCATGGTATTCGGGTGGAGTATTCTCATCCGAACACACCATCAGAGAATGGTGTGGTGGAGCGTGCGAATCGAACCATGATTGAGATGGCCCGATCTATGCTGGAGCATAGGAGTCTTCCTCATTTCCTTTGGGGTGAGGCGGTGGCTACAGCGGTGCATATTTGCAACCGCTCTCCGACTTCGGCATTACAGGACATGACTCCGTATGAGGTTTTCTTTGGGAAGAAGCCTTCCGTGTCCCATTTCCGCATCTTTGGGTGCGATGCTTTTGTCCATGTGGACAAGAAGAAGAGGAAGACGAAGTTCGACTCTAAGTCGCGAAAGTTTATCTTCATTGGTTATAGTACGACCACGAAGGGATATCGGCTCTATGACCCGACGACGCGGACGGTTGAGGTGAGCAGGGATGTAATCTTTGATGAGGTTTTGGCCTCTGAGGATCCGATTGATGGTTCTATTACAGATGTTTCTTCATCCTCGACGGACCCCCCCCCTCCACCTTCTCTCCCTTCCCTTCCTTCCAGGATGCCCCTTAGCACCCCCCCTATTCCTCCTCCTTCGGCTTCCCTTTCCCCTTTGGTGGATGTGCCTTCGTCTTCTACGAGCTCTTCTACCGCCACTTCGGGATCTTCACGGGATATACAGCCTTCTTCAGATGCGGAGGATCTACCTTCACTCGGTGAGGGGGAGTCCCTCTCCGATATGGGTGCCTTACAGGTTCCGGAGACCCCCCGGTCTCCCTCACAGCAGCAGGAGTCTCTCAGGATTCCTTTATGGTATCGCCGGCTCATGCAGGATTCAGGTGTTACTCACTTTCCTGCTTCTTCTTCAGGTCCACGTTGATTAGCACGTTTACAAGCCCAACGGGACAGTTCACTATGTGTGAACTATGCTCTTATGTCACAAATTCTTCAGGCTTCCGAGCCTTCCACTGTGGAGGAGGCTCTTGCACAGGATATTTGGAGGCAGGCTATGCAGGCCGAGCTCGATTCCATCGAGCGAAACCATACGTGGGAGCTTGTTCTGCGTCCTGCGAAACGGAAGGTGATTGGTGTGAAATGGGCCTTTAAGACCAAATATCTTGCAGATGGCTCCTAGGACAAGCATAAGGCTAGGCTTGTTGCCAAGGGTTTTGCTCAGCGTGCAGGGTTGGATTACTTTGAGACTTTTGCTCCTACAGCCAGGATGTCTACCATCCGAGTTCTTTTGGCTCTTGCTGCTCACCACCGTTGGCCTGTCTATCAGATGGACGTCAAGTCTGCTTTTCTGAATGGCGTTCTTGAGGAGGAGATTTATGTTTCACAGCCTCCTGGTTTTCTTGTGCAGGGGAAGGAGGATCATGTCTACAGGCTGCGGAAGGCTCTTTATGGCCTAAAGCAGGCTCCTCGTGCTTGGTACCAACGGATTGACCACTTCTTTCTACAGAGTGGCTTTGCGCGCTCCGCTTATGATCCCAACCTCTACTTACGGGTTGTGGATTCTGTTTTGGTGTTTCTTATCTTGTATGTGGATGATCTTATCATTACAGGGAGCGACACTCAGCAGGTGAAGCATACACGGTCCATTCTTCAGCAGGAGTTTGACATGACGGATCTAGGAATCCTTCACTTCTTTCTAGGTCTGGAGATCTATCAGATGGCACAGGGCATTTTTATCTCGCAGCACAGGTACATCTCTGAGCTTCTTTCAGAGTTTAATATGGCTGAGTGTCGGCCTATCTCATACCCCATGGACCCTGAATCCAAGCTTTTGACAGCTGGAGTTCCTCTTACCGATCCCACCCGTTACAGGTGCCTTGTCGGCTCTCTTATCTGGCTGCTTCACACTCCGCCGGATATCTCTTTTGTGGTGGCTTTATTGTCTTCTTTTATGCAGACTCCTACCCAGGATCACTGGCAGGCGGCCTTGCGGGTTCTTCGCTATTTACAAGGGACTCGATCCTTCGGGATCATGTATGGAGATGGGATTACCCTTTCTGGATGGAGTGATTCTGATTGGGCAGGTGATGTGGATTCGCGACGATCCACTACAGGTTATGCTTTCACCCTTGGATCTGGTGCTGTCTCTTGGAGCAGCAAGAAGCAGCCTACTGTGGCACTTTCTTCTACAGAGGCTGAGTATAGGGCCCTATGTTCGACCGCTATGGAGGCAGTTTGGCTCCGTCACTTACTCGCTGAGATTGGCTTTTCCCAAACCGGACCTACGGAGCTGCGCGTGGATAACCAGAGTGCTCTTGCTCTGGCCAAGAACCTGGTGTTTCATGCTCGCACGAAGCACATTGAGGTTCAGTATCACTATGTTCGAGAGCGGATCGTGGATTCGGAGCTGGTGGTGGTCTATTGTCCTACGGCGGCCAATGCAGCTGATCTCTTTACGAAGCCGATGCCTCAGGCTTCTTTGCTTCATCACATGCGGTTCTTGGGTCTTCAGACTCTCCCAGGAGTTGAGAGGGGGTGTTAGCCTGCTCTTCTTCAGTCTCAGTCTGTCATCTCCTGGTTGTGAGCTCCTGTCAGAGTCTGACAGGAGACAGAGGAGCTCTGTCAGTTTGTTTTGGTGGCTGCCCTAGTTAGCCTGCAGCCCTGGGTGTCTTACAGCCCAAACTGGGCTGTTTTTGTCCAGACTGCCCATTTTCTGGGCAGTCGGCCAGATCTGGCCAAAGTCGGCCAGATCTGGCTGGTCGGCCAAATCTGGCCAGGTCGGCCAGTTTGGCTGGTCGGCCAGTTTGCTGGCCTGGGGGCTATTTATAGCAGCCCCCCCAGTCAGTCCAGCATTATGCTCTGCAGGTACAGCACTGCTCCCGTCGCCTCCGTCTCCAGCATTGGTGCTGCCACTGCGTCCAGTCTGTCCTGGTTCCCTCACTGACGCTCCGGGCTGCGTGCAGGGACTATTCTGTCCATTCCAGTGTATTCAGCATTCATCTCAGTCAGTGCAGACTTTCTTCCTTCATTCTCTGCTTTCTCTCTCCTCTCCTCTGTGTTCGTGTTCTTCTTCCGTTGCGCACTCTCACAGGGATTCCCCTCTTCTGCTTCCTATGTTTCCATCCCACCTCCTTGGGTTCCTCATGTGGCTACAATGCCCGTGCTTAGTCAACCCATCCCTACCTATGGATCCACCTTGCACACTATCCACATGCCTGGTGGGCACTCTAGGGCCCATTCCCAAGTGTATTGCACTCCCCCATCCTACCCCCACTACATTTTTTCACACTATCCATCTCTGAGCACTACCACACCTATTGCAACGGCCAAGAATGCCTTTACGGATAAGACACGTTTTAACGGATCAAATTTCACCACTTGGTCTAATTTCATGCAACAAGTGCTTGAGTCTCACCACACGGTCTAATTTCATTGGTCTAGAGCCTATACCGGACCCTCAACTAGCTCACCTTGATTACATCCGTCAATGGAGAGCTCGCAATGCCACAGCCAATGTTGAGCTGATGCAAGGATTGCTTCCTGAGTTTCACTCTTAGTTGCAGCACTTCCCGCTCACATCAGAGCGTTGGAGTTGCCTTCTCGACTACTATGCGGCTCGTGATCGTACTCGGTGCATCAATCTCAACTTTGAGCTTCAAGAGTTCTCTATCAAGGAAGGGGATGATCTGAAAGTTAAGCTGGCTGAATATAGGCGGTTGCTTGCCGAGTTCGCCACTACTGGCTCTCCAAAGTTAGATGACGATCAGGTTATATTCTTCTTGAATAAGTTGCCCGAAAAGTACTTCAATTCCATTCAACACATCATCTCCCAACCTCGATTGCAAACCTTCTAGGAGTTTGAGTGTCAGTTCTTGCGTTACGCGAGGCTGCATGATCAAGTCCACAAGAAATCCTCATCGCAACCTTATTCAGAGCAAAGGGGTTTGGTTGCCTCTTCTTCGAGAGGAAAAACCACCAATGGCAAGAACTTGCAAGATATGAAGGCAAGCCACTCAAAGGGTGACTTCTCTTCCTCAAATGGAACCAAAGATTCTAGACCTATCTGGAAACAACTCCCTAAGAAAAACCAGTTTTGCACACACTGCCAGAGAGCAGGCCATGTGGACGAGGAGTGTCGCTCCAAGGCCCAAGGTCTTCCACCTAAAAAGCCTCAACAGACCGCTGCAATTGCACAGTCCAGTGGGGCTACGCCTTCTACTCCTCCTTCATCTGCTCCTTCAACACCCGTTGTTGCTGTTGGACATGTGGCTCAAGGTACAGCCTCAACAACCCATCTCTTTCACTACCCCTAAGAGACTGGCTGATTGGTCTGCAGGTTCCAACCCCGTAACACTTCATGCATCTATCTCACCTTCCTCCCCACATCGTCAGGCGTTCCCTTGACAGAGCCTTGCTACTAGATGTACACGATGGTGGCTACCTTCTTAGACTAGCATGTCTTTAGGTTATTTCAGATACCCTAGGTTAGTCTAGCATTCATTTTTCGCACTCTTAGAGTCAAATCCATAGGATTCATTGTCCTTAACTTTTTCTTTCTTTTGTCTTCCGCTGCATTTACTCACATATACACATTCATTTCATTTATTTTGAGTTAGATTTTCTTTTTATTTTGTTTTGCCTTGGAGCATCTCACCACTAACCTCTGTGTTTACAAATTCTCATCTCTTTTGCAAGGTTTTGTCTTTCAGTGTAGGGCTAACTTACAGATTGCTTTGGTTCTACCTGGGCTAGAGACATGGGGATGCGCACCATTCCTTTCATGATTTCATCATCCTAGGAGTGCTTGCTTTTCTTCCAGCATGGCGGTTTTCCCTCCCGAGGCGGATCGTACAGCATCTCTCTCGATGCTATCATGGCAATGACTTCTACCTTGCTCTTCTAGCAGGGTACTTCATCCACTTCATCTTCTTTCATTCCTTATGGTTCTCGGCACCATATGAAGACCGACATCAAGCTCCTCTTTCTTCTTCAACATCTACATTCAAGTTGAGAGGGAATTCCTACCCTTCTTGGTATTCTACAGGCTTCAGCACTTTGTCTTCGACATCGGCTTTTCCCCCCTGTTGTACCTTACCCTTTGCATTGCATGATTTCATCATCTTTGTACTAGGAAGCTTGGGCAAGTAAACAATTTTCCCATGAGAAACACTGTCCAAGTGGTACCTATTGCATAAGCATTTTTCAACATGTAGCATACTTTGCATCTCATTGTGCAGAGCACCACTTGAGCGAATCCTAAGCTGTTTCCACCGATGGCTGTTGTTACCACACCACCATCCTCCATCACATGGATACCTCCACCTATTTTTCCTTGTCATCGATATCCTAAATGGATGGGTTAGCTTGTATTGTTTTGTAATATATTGGATGTAACCTCCCTACTCTCGTCTTCTAGGTCACTATTACTCAATCAGTCGCATCCCATAAAATTTGCCTCACTTATTCAAAAAAAAAAGGTTTCCGTGTGATTCCATCCGCCTTTGTAGGGCTTGGTAGGCCAATGGGAAGCCACCATGCACCCTTTGTCCGATGCCCTGTCCTCTCTACGGTGACTACTTGGATTTCCTTGATATGATAATCATCGTTTCTGTAGTCTTGGTAAGCCACTGGGCAGCCGACATGCACCCTTTGTCCAATGCCCTGGTTGATTTGGGATGGGATGCCTTGGGATAAGTAAACATCACAATGGTTGGCCTAACCTTTCGGCTTAGTTTTAGGCCTGAGAGGGTGTGTTAAGCTAAAATATCCATTACTTGTTGATTAGCCTCTTAAACAGCCCCAAAACACACTAAAAAATGCTCTTTTAGAGTAAAACCCTAAAATGAGAAGCAATTCGAGAGAGTTCAATGGAAACCCTAAATTTTTGGGGCGTCCTTCCACATCTATAAATAGACAAGCTGCCCCCATTCAAATTTATTCTGTCTGTGCAAGTTTCTCACTCCATGTGCAAATTTCAACCATCAGCCTCCTCCCACGTGGCTATCCAACCCTCCAGACTGCTGCCACTCCATCTCAGTTTGCTCTTGCTGCTGGCGACATCATCATCTGCTGCGATCTGATCATCCAGTCATCGCCAACCATATCAGACACTGTTTTAGCCTGCTGTTTACAGCAGACTGTGCACAATTTCCAACCTCCAATCGGTGGTATAGCAGACTGTGCATAGTTTCCAACCTCCGATCAGTGGTACACTCCTGCGTTTACCAGTTTCTAACCTCCAGACTGCTGTGTTTTAGTGACCAGCCTGCTGCCATTCACTATTCAGCACTCCTACACTCCAACTGGTGGTCACAGACTTGCGATCTGTCTCCGCTGGATGTCACACTCAGACATTTCTTTGCCCTTGAGCACACTATACACTCTTATATTCATTTACAACATTCGTTCACTTCAGAGTTGTGTTCTCTCTCTCCCTTCTTCTATTTGTGTTTGAGTTTTGTGTTTAGGGATTGAGTTTTGAGTTTTACGTTTAGGGTTTGAGTTTTGCCCTCTGTGTCTGTGTCTGTCTCTTTGTGTTTCTGTCGAGGTTGTACACTCTGTGTGTGTGTCCTCAGTGCAAACCCTAGCAATTTTCTTCACATCATGGCAATGTATCTACCAAAAACATATACCACCATAGTTCAAACAACAATGACAAAGGATGCTCAAATAAGACACTCAAAGTGAGTGTATTGAGTAATCACAACAAAACACAAAAAACGAAAGTGTGCATATAATCAAATCAGTAAAAATACAAAGTTTACCATATGTAGAAGTAGTCCAACCATCAAATGCAAGATTAGTAAGTGCCAAGACAGGTAGATGACAGCTTAAGAAGCCTTTGCAAAGTCACAAACAGCCTGAATGGAGTGAGAACGGCTGAAAATGCAGGATAATTAGCAGGCTGAACCTGGAAAACAGACCATCCAGCATCAAACTAAGGTTGACCAGCAGGAACTTACATTGTTTACACCAAGCAACAGGCTGAGAGAAAAACGCAAGCCGGGACAGCTCCACAACAGTAAAATGCATGTTATAGTGGCTCTGAAACAGCAGCAATCAGCTTGCCCAGCTTTAGACAGCTCATTCAATAGCAAACAGACCCAAGAGCAGCAAAAACACAAAGATTGCAGACCTGAAACAGTGAATAACAGCAGCACAGAGCACCAAAACCCACAAAAATGGCTGTCTAATACCGTGTTAGAATAGGAGGCAGCAATGGAAGCGAGACACTGCTGTAACAGATTGCAAGGACAAAAAGAACAGAGGAGAACACTGCAAAGAACACAAGAACTCAAACAATGAATGAACGGGCAATGGAATCCATAACACAATACAAGAGATGAAATGTACGAACCATACAGGCCAAGGCATGTGTGGTGACCAGCAGTACCGCCAGACTCCCTCTCTCCAAGTTGATGTGATCCAATACAGCAAGAATGGACAAGCAGATTATATATAGGCATTGGGGAGAGACCCGAGACAAATGAGCTAGCCCCAAATGCCCGACTACCCATAAGGTGCCCAGTACAAAGCCTAATAAATGGCCTAACACCCATGAAATGTACATTGCTACAGACAAAGGCCCCTTTTAAGCATTTGGAATATGTTCTATCATGCTAGGCAGAAAATTTGCAGCTAATGTGAATTTTACAGCATTTTCCACCTCTTTTGAAAGTCCGTGATTAGAGGGAGAATCTTTTCCCTCAATTCATAAAGTGAGCTGTTTTCAAGATGAACCAGCTTCCCAGTAGGCATCAAAATGGTGAAAACAGGACAGCTTGCGTCACATATTTCTAATACCAGAGTGGCATGCACAATGGCCAATTTAGTATAACCAGCCAATAAAACCCTTCTTTCAGCAGAAAATGGCATCCCAGGAAAAATTTTCAAAACATGTGAACTCCGCATGTATCGAAGAAGAAATTGAACATAAAATGCCATTTAAACAAAAAATATTTCTGGAAACACACCTAGAAGTTCATCGGCAGCTTGCTTGGGATCTGGGATCTCTGAATAGCTTATTTGCGAGACCTGAAACCATGGCCCTAAAGAGGAGTGTCATAAGACTCAAGGACAGCATCATCTTGACTTTTGTAATCAATGTCATACAAAAGATTAATCTTCTTGCATACATAACACACATATTGACTCACCTTTTCGCTGAAAGAGGCGAATAAAAAGGCACTGTGCAGTTTCGTTTAATGAAAAGAATGATCCTGTTATCCAGAATCATCCTTAGATAGCAACCTAACCCTCTGATTTTAATTCTAGATCAAGACTTGTGAAAAAGTCAACCTAAAAAGGCAAGTTCATCTTCACTGAAAAGATGTGAATCACGATCGAAAACAGCTCTCATGAAATATAAGAAATTGTGCAGGTACTTGATTTGACTTGGATTGGATGAGTTGTCTGCTGCATTCTCATTCAGAACTTGCAACACCCTTTGCCAAGCATTGCGAAAGAATTCTACATCTTCTCTTTCTTTTGAGCACCTCTTCTCACACACAAGTTTGATTGGAACAGGACCATACAACTTTTCTGGAATCTTTTGAACAACGCCCTGCCAAAGGAGTATGTCAGGCCAGAATTCCAACCTAAACAAAATATTTGGAAATTTGAAAAAGTGTAGAAACAAGATCACTTTGCAGGAAGTAGCCAAATAATAAATTTAGCTCAGTAAACCTCAATGCTAAGGAACTCTTTGTCCAATAGGCCTGAAAGATGAGAAGCAACTTCCCGGGGAAGATGACCTATAGTGACTCCACCTTGGCTGTCCATTGCAACAATCTATTCAATGCATATTCAGAGATGCACCATCAGACAGGTAGGGTAATAGATTATACTTAATTGCTAGCATTGTGAAAAGCATGTGACCAAACCTTTATAGCATTTGAGTCTTTTGGATTGTGAGGCTCTCTTATAGCCCTGACTTCCATGTTTTCCTCAACCTTTACAAGCCGATTGAATTTCCTCCCCACAATGAAAGTTTCCAGAATTAAAATTTCTGCAACAGAAGAATCCCTGTGCTCTGCAATTGTATCACTTGTTTCAGTTCCTTCGGACTTACTGCTGCAAGATGCTGATACTATTTTCTCATTCACCTGGACAAGCAATGAAGTATCAAATCCCAAGTGACAAGAACACACACACTCCTTATGCACGGTTACGTCAAGTCCTTTTCGACTTAACTCTGCAAGCGCTGCATCCTCCCTCACTTTCGGATTCTTGCCATCTTTGTACCCATTTTGCCTTTCCATCTTTTCAAAAGGATCTTCAAACGGACGTAAACCCCCTAATCTGTAGATCCCATGTGACTTGGAGATGAGCTTGCTCTGAACTGCAGCAGATGAAGGGATAACTGCCGCCATACTTTCCACCATTGTCGATTGCCTAAGTATGATTTTTGTCCCTGTCTTAGAACCCATCCGTTCAGGTTCTTTAGTTGTTGAAGAGCAAGCAGCATTCCCGGGCTGAGATAGAGTAAGCTGATCATTTTTGCATGCTGCAGTACCTAGAAGGCAAAGATCTGCCACAACAAGGAAAGAACTCCATCACATCAGAAGTTTTAACCTAAGCAGCAAATAGCAAGAGCACTGCATGGCAGTAGGAAGTGTCTTCATGCAGTGTCAAGTTCCTCGTGGTGCACTTTTGTAGGTGCAAGCATCCAAAACAAAGGTAGAGATGTCCAATATAGAAACAAGTTAATGCTGTTACACAAAAAATCATGCATAAAACAAACTGAAGTATTGGCATTTCTCCACACTCATGGACTGCAGCGATATCAACTACTCATTGCTAAAGCTGACTCTTCAGAAAGCTCCATTTTGAATCAGCAACTTATAAGAATGTTAATAATGGTTTTTGATGTATAATGGTGTAGACCAACCCAGGTGGATGTTCAGTGAGTGATCGTCTCCACGAATGTCTCTAGAGCAAACAGGACATTGCACCCATTGGAAGAAATTTCCACTTCTGCTGGTAATTGAAGGCTGCAAGGTATCTTCACTTGCAACAGTTTCACCGTGTGGTCTTAGAGCCAACATCTGCTCCCCTTCTCTTGAATTGTTCAATATTGCAGCACTTAAATCCTGAATGATATTAGGAATGGTTAGACGACTCAATAGAACTTAAAGGTGCAATGAACAATAAAATTAAAAATGAATCTCACTAATATAGATATTTGAATTGCCGATCTAAACAATCTGACACGCATTAAAGAATACAAGCCATCAACTGATAAGCAGTGACTGGTCCATACAAGTCCCACATTTATTCGCTAGTAAAAACATTTGAGTCACCAAGCTCTCAAAGATTCTACATTATCTGAACATGGCTATGGGAACACAAGAGCCAACAGATAAGCACCTGAGGCTTGGCCTCTTCTAAAGATGAAGAGAAAGCAGGGTCAAGGCGTCGCCTCTTGCCTACCAGGCGGATCAGAGTCTCATGCCCACGTAACATGCTCAATTGCAGATGGATACAGTTTCACAATTCATGCGCACCTTCTGCAAGTGCTAGTTCCTAGTGATTACCAATCAGGGAATCATGCCCACTATCCACTTGTTGCATAACATGTGGTATAAAGGACCCACAAATCACATTATGCTTCAACCTCCATGTATACTGTGCGAGTTATTGAAAGTCCGGATTTGGTAACCTTGACCATGGCATTGCCGGTTATTCTTGCAGGATCTCATATTTCAGCAATTGTTAATACCCTATGTCACTTCATATTCATTATCAGGAAAATTTGCTAGCTTTGACCATGCCATTGCCGGTCATTCTCGGAGCATCTCACACTTCAGCAATGTGCATGCCCTTTGTCACTTAGTATTCATCATCAAGAATGGCGCCCTAAAGCTCCATTTGATCTATTGCCAACAAATTCCAATGCTGTACTCTGACATATCCTCTCTTTTTTGTTTTTCATTGACGGATGATTCTTCCATGTCATTGTTAGATTACACGAATGGTTGTACCATCCAGTGATCATTCGAGCTACCAGTCCTTCACATTGTAGGAAAATTTAGGGTTCCCGGTTACACAGTGCAATTGACGTAAGCCAGGCAGAGGTTTCCGAAGATCGCACGTTCTGCTAAGGAGGTTTTGAACATACAGATATTTTCTGCAAATTTGGAGGGAGTCCCGTAAAATTTCAAGGTGAACAACATTTTTTGAAAACGCGAAATTTTCATACACTAACAAGAGTAGACGAGACGAGGCCTTCTAATATCAAGCAAAGACGTTTTTGTGGCTATACACATGGCATCTAAGAATACGCTTTTAAGGGTGGATATGTGGCATCACCAAGTGGAGCATTGGGTATAAGGGCTTTGTAGATAAACCATGCCATTGCTTACAAATGCACCTATATAAGAAGTTATAATGGCTCTAAGCCTTGCTTGGTTTCCACTCCACGTGCAATTCCTTATATCTAGTGGTGAACCCTCATTTATGCAGCATCACGAGGGTGCAGTGTTATAGTGTGCCTATGTTGTACCACTTCTTTTATTGAATAATACAATAGTATACCTTACTCTCACATATCGTATTACCTTTCTATACCGTGTCAAGTGAGTGATTGACTACGAGTGCATTACACTTGGTATTAGAGTGACTCTTGCTCCGCACTTAGGAGTGCTCACGGAAGCAAGAGAGAAGATCCAGTGCCCTAGAATCATGTTGTGATACCCCACGTTTTGATGCCCCACATCATATCACCCCACGTTGCAATAGCCCACAATGTGATGACCCCAACGTGATATACCATTTAAAGACGAGATACGACTTTCCTATGACACAACCACCATGTGAAGATGAAATGCAACTTCCTACATCAACAACCCCGGAGCCGAGGCATGGCTCTCCCGCAACCTACCATTTGAAGTTGAGGTGTAGCTTCCCCAACACCATGAAAAACAACACAAGGAATGCTCCAACCCACCTACAGCAGTTGAAGATAAGAAGAAGAACCGAGGTCAAGGATGAAGAGAAGCTCAGAAAGAGAAAGTAGTTGAATTAGAGTGGCAGTTAGAAGGCATATCATGCCTATTCGATTTCATTTGGAAGAGTATGCAACAAAAGGAAGAATATGAGGAAAGAAGAAGAAACACTAACGAATAGCAAGGGTTTAAGGAGTGGATAAAACAACAAGAAAATGAGAAGCAAATATGTAAACTATGAGAGGAGATAGATAGATTAGCTATGGAGGAAACATCTAGGAAGTACCAAGAGAGGAAGAAGGACAAAGAGAAAGAAGCTAAAGTACAAGGCAAGAAGGATAAAAAGGAGAAGATGATCGTAGCATTCCATAAGAAAAAGGACAAGAGACATGGCACGAGTGATGGAGAAAAGAGTGAGAGTTCAGGAGATAACTATGAGACGTTCAAGATGCCACAACCTACCAAGTATAAGGGAAAGAGATACAGGATGATTTTGAAGAAGTGGATTGCAGAGGTAGATAAGTACTTAAAATATGCCAAGATAGCTAAAGAGAGAAAGGGAGAAGTGGCAGTCATCTATCTCAAAGAGGATGTAGCTGATTGGTACCTGTTGGAGCAAGAGTAAGGCCACACCATCTTCTCATGGGAGGAACTATAAGAGGAGCTTAAGGACTACTTCATCCCAAAGATGGAAAAACTCAAGGTTCAAGACAAGTGGAGAAACATCAAGCAAGCACAAGGAAAAGATGAAGGAACAACTCCCAAACATGGCTATGGACACCAAGTTTCAGGGATTCCTATTCAGCATGGAGGAGTGAGCTAGAAGAGATGTAGGGTGACAAGAATTGAAGATCTAGCAAGGCCATGAGAATGGCTAAGAGAATAGTAGATTTAGAAGGAAGAAGGACGTCTAAGGGAGCCAAAGCCAATTCAACACAATCCTCACCACCAACTATGACCACAAGACCAAACCCCCCAAGCTAGATCTCATGAGTAATCCAAGCCACATCACAATTTTCCCTAGTACCAAGGGGAGCATTCAAAAGGTGGGGAAATAATCGCTATAGACCAACTCCGAGCGCATCATCTTATTGGTCAGCAAGGTCAAATATATCATAGTGGAGACCCCAAGCCTCAACCATAGGAGTTAGATGTTTCAATTACAACATCCTACACTATCAAAATAGATGCCCCATAGAAGACACAACATCAATAACTAGATCCAAGGTAACAACTGCAATTGCTTATGGAGGAGATGAACCACAACCCCCATACATTTAGGAGATCCCCGTCGATGGGAGTGAGAAGAGCCTAGGTCACCCAAGAATGGGAACTGTGAGTGCATGTTCCCAATGCATGGTGGCACGAGTAGAAGTAATGCACCATCTATATTTAAAGGGATGAGTAAGTGAGAGGGATCAAGCAATCATAGTGGATTAAGGAGCAACTCGTAATTTATCACAGTAAAGCGTACAGCAAAATATGGGATGAGGCTTTCCAAGGTACCAAAAGGATTAACGGTTATCTTTACACAAGGAGAAGCAAAGAAGACGAAACAAGTGTTTGTAATGCAAGTAGAAGTAGGGAAGTTGAAGGCCAGGCCCAATTTTCTAATGATACCTATGGACAACTTTGAAGTCATTTGGACCTTGAGTTCTACGACAAGTATGCTATTACAATGTTTAGCAAAGGAATCAATAAAATGTTGCTAGATGTGCAAGGAGAAGGTCTACAAGTGCGATGCGAAAGAAAACAACTCCCAAATAGAGCAACAACCAAAGTGCAAATGAAGGATAATAAACCAAGGGCCTCTTGTTAAGCCACAAAGTCAAGACCCAGTAACCTAAGAGCCTCAAATCAATCAACCTGAGAATTTTCCCACAAGGCATCAAGCCTCACATCATGACATGTAGTGCCAAATAAGTAAAGAAGTCAATGAAGCAAGGGGATATGGTGTATCTTTGCATGATAAGGCCTATGAAAGAGGAATTAATCAAAGCACCAAAACTCCAAGTCGACAATAAAGAAGTAGAAGAAGGTTCAAAGAATATGTAGATGTAGATGTGATGCCCTCAAAACTGCCCAAAGGACTACTCCAAAAAGAGATATAGACCACAAGATCGAGTTGGTCCTAGGAGCAATACTACCACAGCCAAGGCCATGTACCGCATGAATCACACCAAGTTGATGGACTTAAAAAAGCAATTACATGAGTTGGAAGAGCAAGGCTTTGTTCAACTAAAAAAGTCACCGTTCAGAGCCCCTATGTTATTCTTTAAGAAGAAGGATGGAGGACTTAGACTGCGTATAGACTATAGGGCACTCAACAAGACCACCAAAAAGAAAAAATACCCCATTTCCTCAATGAATGATTTGTTAGATAAATTACATGGAGTCAAGTACTTTAGCTACATAAATCTTAGATTAGGCTACCACCAAATCTGCATAGCTAAAAAAGACATCCCAAAGATTGCCTTTTGCACTGAATATGGAAGTTCTAATGGCTATTCCTCGTATTCAAATTTAGCAATGGACCAAGAATAGTTTGTGCATTGATGGGTGGATTATTCAAGCCCGAGATAGATGTGTTTGTCATAATTTACATAAATGAATTGTTAGTTTACAACAAAACCTTAGAAGAGCACAAACAACACTTAAAGTTAGTATTCGAGAAGTTGCAACAATATAAATTGTATGCCAAGCCAAAGAAGTATGAATTTGTAGTAAAGGAGCTTGAATTCCTAGGGTCTATCGTAGAAAGGAATCAAAGTATATCGAAAGAAAGTACAAGTAGTGAAAAAGTGGCCAATCTTGAAAACAGTCTCTAAGAAGTTAGAAAATTTCTAGGTTTCATAGTATTGTAGAAGGTTTGTGAAGATTACAATATGCTCATAATTCCACTATCTCATTGACTTTATCAAGGAGTGTATGAGCAAGCCCCTTGTCCTTAATGTGCCAGACTTCACTGGGCCCTTGGAGATCTTAACAAATGCATCTAATTGGGGGAGTGTTGATGCAAGTTGGTCACCCCATGGGCTATGAATCTAAGAATTTCACAAATACAAAAACTAGGTGCAGTACCCATGAGAAGGGGATGCTAGCAATGATACATAGCCTTAAAAGTGGAAGCACTATGTAGATGATAAAACACAATCTTCTTCAGAAAGATAGTATCTCTCTTAAATACTTCCAATCACAATCCAATTTGTCTACCAAAAATCCAGAGACTAGACTTCCTGGCAGAGCTTGACGTGGAGATCAAGGTTCTACAAACAAAATAGCATATGCACTTAGTAAAAAAAAAGCATACTTGAAAGCTGTGAGCATAGCCAATAGCAACTTCTTAAAGTTAGTGAAGGAGGTACTAGCGCATGACATAGAGATGCATTACTTGATAGAAGAAGAATACACCTCATGGAATGTATACTCTCAAATAAAGGATCCTTTTTGTAGGTAATAAATTGTACATTCCCAATAGTGTAGAATTGAAGAAGAGAATCTTACATGAAGTGCATGATTGAAAACTTAGGGGCCACAAGGGCCAAAGCAAGACCCTAGAGGCCTTGAGGAGATAGTTCTTCTTGCCCAACATGAAGAAGGAGGTCATTGACTATGTGAAAACATGCCCAACTTGCCAACTAGTAAAATATCCTCATACAAAGGCAACTCACTTGCTTTGACCCATGTGAGTACTAAGCCGCCCACATCATAAGCATGGACTTCATTGTGGAACTCTCAAAATCCCATGGGTATACCATCGTATTTGTAGTGCTAGACTATTTTTCCAAGCACACTTCATACCAACCAAGCTACCATTGAATGCCAAGGAGATAGCCCTTTCACTCATGTCTTCAAGTTACATGGGCTACCCTTAGCCATCATATTAGATCGAGATGGGCTCTTCAAAAACAATGTATGGAAGGAACTCTTTAAGACTTTGGAGACACAACTTAGGTTCTCCTCATCCTTCCACCAAAAGATAGATGGGAAAACAAAACAAGTGAACCAAGGAATCGAAGACTATCTTAGAAGCTATGCTTGAGTGGACTAAAAGAATCAAGCCATGTACCTTGATGTGTTCAAGTTCCACTATAAGAACTCAATCCACTCGGCAACAAGTTATACACTCTTTGAGTTAGCCATAGGAAAGGAGGTATTCACCCTTATATCTTAACCTTCAGAGATACCAAAGCAAAGGATCAAGCTGCAAAAGATTTCTTAAGGAAATATAGAGAGAGAAATGCAACAACCAAACAAAGTACAGAAAAGAGCAAAATCACCATGACTGGACAAGCCAACAAGAAGCACAAAGTAGTCCCCTTCATCAAGGGAGACATGCTTATTGTCAACTCCAAGCATATGTCCATACTCAAACATGAGGCCAAAGTTCAATCATCACTACTATGGACCATATCAAATCACCAAAGTTTTGACTAAGGTCACCTATAGATTGGACCTATTGGAGAACATCTATGTGCACAATGCATTCCATACATGCCTTCTGCATAGGTTCTACCTAGATACCCTATGGGGATGGCACTAGACCGACAGACATCAACTAGCTTATTAGTTTGAGTTGTATTAAGACCTCGTAAAATGAGTCAAAATAACCACCCTTAGATTGCTCAAGGGACATCAATTCATTTGGCATGGATGAGTGTAAGGGCTTCATAGGTATACCATGTCATTGCCTATGAATGCACCTATATATGAAGTTATTATGACTTTGAGCTCTACTTGGTTTCCACCCTACGTGCACTTCCCTATACCCACTAGTGGTAACCTCTCATTTGTGTGGTATCATGAGGGTGTAGTCCTAGGGCGTGGCTATGTGATAGCATTTGTTTCATTGAATAATAAAAGAGTATACCTTGCTCTCACATATTATGTTATCTTTGTTGGGGGGTAAAGGTGCCTCCGCCTAGCTGCCCGTGTATTACTACACTGACAGTCACCGCCACTGCACACTGTAGGTGGCGGGCACCTCCCATTTCTTATCTCTCTCTTTCTTGCTCTTCTCTCCCGCCATAGCTCTCGAGTGCAAGCTTCGATCCTTCTTACCTTTCAACCAGTATCAGAGCTTGGCTTCCTGACTCTTGAGCTTGGCTCGCGGCATTCTCAGCTTCCCATCAACTCCCCACTCGCATTGGGTCTCCTTCCCGACAGCCATAGCTCATTCTCTTGAGCTCCCGTCACTCCCCAGCTTCCTGAGAGACTTATTTCAGTCCACAAGTCTAGGTAAACAGGGTAGCCACCATTGAAGCTTCCAACCTTCATATCTCCTTGCCACTGGTTGTGGGCTGCTAGAAGCTTGTTCCAAGGCCTCTTTGGCTCATGTTTGAGCCCTCCAACCTCTCCAAACCTACCACGTGGACCAACAGCAATATCACACAAATCTGCGCCTGTTTTTTGGGCAGCCACCATTCAACCACTTCAGCTCGAGCTCCAGCTTGGCATTAAGCACTTGTTTTGGCTCCATTTCGGGCTTCTTGCACATGTATTGATACTTGGCATTGATCCTTTGAGATTAGGCATTGGTTTGGTGGCTGAAAACAATGTTTCAGGACTGTTATAAACAGTCCACAGACATTTGATGCTAATGCTACATTCATAGTTTTGTGCCTATGCTTGTTTGGGCATGACTACATAACCGGTTTGATGCCTATTGCATCCCGATTGATTGGGGGATTGAAGCTACATGTAATGCTATGATTTTGGCCTGATTGTGGGGTTGGAAATACACAGTTTATAACAGTAAGTGCATGCTGAATACTCTTGGGTTGAAGCTATCTTTCATGCTTTGACATATGCCTATTGGTTCTGAGTATATGTCTTGGATTATGCTATGATGTATTGATCATCAAAGGACGACTTCGAGCTTGTCATTGGATCCAAATGCTTTTGGAAGCTTGAGATTATTTCAGTCTGCACTTGTTGACATCGGTCTATGCTTTGACAGTTATATGCTCTTTGGGTACACGCTTACCCGACGCCTATGACTTGATGCATTTGTCTTGGCACAGTGTACCATGTACTTATTGAGCTTTAGTGCTCTCTGAAGACTTGGCTTGGATTCTCATTTGCTATTCCGGACTTTTGTATTGGATGTCATTTTGGTTGTCAAAGATCTATATTGGGATGTATGTCTTGCTCATGGATGCTACCTACAGTTGCTTTGTAGCCATCATGCTCTTGGGATGCTATTGAGGCATTGTCTTTGGTACTTTAACTTGGTTTGATTGATCTGTTGAGCTTGTTTATATGCCTTTTGTGCCAGTGGGAGCATATTGTATGCTTGACCGACATTGAGCAGGAGGTTTATGCTATTTGAGCATATTGCAGATACTTAAGACTTTGGGATCTCTTACACTTAAATGTTACATGGTTCATGCACTGATATCTTGGAGTTGCTTTTGACTTGAGCTTGGGCTTTGCACTCTTATGAGCATACACCTACTGGTGTCAGGTCTTGCCAGTGTGATATATACTTTGCCCTACTGTCCAGGGGGTATGCCTACTCTCACTGATGGATGCTTTGGTGACATGTTTGGGTGTTTGCTCAGGGTCTTGATGACTGTTTGGTGCTGATTTATGCCCGTTTATGGCTGGTCATATCTTGGCTGTCATTTATTGACTTGGTGCAGTGATTTGGTCAGCAATTGCCTCTCACAGTACCTTGCTGTCATTTATTACAGCAAGCATATAACTCCGGACTAACATGGATTTTTCATGCTAAAATATTCTAAAATGATGTACTTTCACTAGTACTTGGTGGGCAACAGCTTTGGTTACACTTTTCTCACCATTTTCTCTCGATTTTGGTGATTTTTTGGTCATTTTCTGCAGTAGTTTAAAACAGCAAGCAGTTTTGAACTATCTGCAATCTTCCAGCCTGCATTATGGCGAGTTCGTCCACTAATCATGCTAATTTTCAACATCACTAAGCTTAATGGTATGAATTACTCTTATTGGAAGAGCCAGATTTGGCAGGTATTGGTGCAAAAATCGCAGATCAAACCATTGAGGTTGAGCGGGCATCCGCCTACAACTATGCCAGATGAGGAATGGCTTGAGCTTGATGAGTTATGCAAGTCCACTATTGTATTATCTCTCACAGAATAGGTTTATTACAATGTATTTGATGAAGAACATAGTGTATGGCATTTGTGGGATAAAATCAAGAATCTCTATGACAAGAAAAGTCTAGCGAGTCAGATGTATTGGCTGAAGTAGCTTATGGATCTGCGCATGAAGGAGAATGTGACTATGTCTGCTCACTTGAGCCAGCTCCATGCTATACTCAAGAACTTGACTTCGTAGGACATCACTTTTGTAGAGGATGTCACTCCTCTTTTCTTACTTGGTACTCTTAATGAGTCATGGGATGTATTTCGCACTGCATTATGTGCCTCTACTGCTACCTTGAAATTATCTAATGTTGAGAGTGCTCTTCTGCAGGAAGAGATTAACCGTGAGATTTTGGATGCCTCTCGTGTGTCGCATGCTATGACAGTTAGAGGCAAGAATGATGGATATGGAAAGCATGGCAGTGGCAGTGGCCGTGGACGGGATTCTCAGAAATCTCCTTCCAAGTCTCGTGGGAAGTCACGTAGCAAATCCCGTGGCAGGAATACAGATGTTACTTGTCACCATTGTGGGAAAAAGGGCCATATTAGGCCACAATGCCATGAACTACGCAATGAAAGGTGCAAAGATAAGGGGAAAGACAAAGTGCAGAATAAATCTTTTGATCGTAGAATAGTGCCTCCAAAGTCCAGTGTTAAAATTGAAGAGATCAATGTTATGCAGCCTGAGGATATTGATGATGATTATATCCTTGCAGCTTCTTCTAGTGCTTCACAGATGATGGAGATACACTCTATGTATGCACAGTGTTGGCTCTTGGACTCAGGTGCATCCTTTCATGTGACACCTTGCCGAGAGTGGTTTCATTCATACTGTACTGTTTCGAGTTCTGTGCGCTTGGGTGATGACAACTCTCTTAATATTGTGGGCATTGGTGATGTTAGGCTGCAGTTTCCTTTTGGCAGCAGTTTTGTTATGCAGGATGTATGTCATGACTTGTTTTGATACGCAATCTCATGTCAGCTAGACAGCTTGATGACGCAGGTTATCATGTATCTTTTGGAGACTCTGCATGGAAGATCACTCGTGGTAGACTTGTGATTGCGAGAGGTGCCAAGGCTGGCAGCCTCTATCCCTTGATTGTATCCACTTCTTTCCTTGATCATGTTTTGTCTGTGGGTTCTATCCCACATGTATCTCTTTGGTATGCCCATTTGGGCCATATGTCTTTGAAGGGAATGAAAATGCTTTTTGGTTTGCAGTACTTACCGCCCCTTGATTATGCATGTTTTGATTCATGTGAGCATTATCTTTATGGCAAGAAGACTAGGTCTATGCATAAGAAGTTTGATAGACCACGCATAAGTGAGCCCTTGGCATTGGTACATTCGGGTGTCTATGGGCCCATGCCTTGTTATTCTATGGGTGGTGCAATGTATTTTGTTACTTTCATCGATGATTTTTCACGAAAAGTTTGGGCTTATCCCATTAAGCTGAAATCCGATGTCTTGGCTGTGTTTCAGAGATGGCTTGCATTGGTTGAGAACCAGTTTGCGTATATGCTAAAATGCCTAAGGACAGATAATGGGGGTGAGTATGTCTCACGTGCTTTTGAGCAGTTATGTGATGAGAGGGGTATTAAGTGTCAGTTGACTCGCCCCCTACACCCCCCCCCCCCCCCAGAATGGTTTGGCTGACCGGATGAATAGAACCATCTAGGAACATGTACGCAGTATGCTTAGCCATGCAGGCCTACCACATAGCTTTTGGGCTAAGGCAGTTAGTACAACTGTGCATATTACAAATAGATCACCTTATAGTGGTTTGGATTTCCAGGTTGCAGAGGAGGTATGGACTGGAAAACCTCCCTCTTATGCGCATCGTCGTGTCTTTGGATGTGAGGCATTTTGCCATGTGCCTAGGGATAAGAGAAGTAATCTAGATCCTAAGAGTGTCAAATGCATTTTCCTTGGTTATGGGGATGCAGGTGAGATGGGTTACCGTCTTTGGGATCTGCAGGCGCGGAAAGTCATCCGCAGTCATGATGTAGTTTTCCATGAAGACAAGATGCATAGGCAGCCTGAGAGAGTTGTTGAGATCCGCAAGGTCATATTTCAGGAGGAGCCGAGGGCTTCTGCACAGCCAGTTGGACAGCCTACAACTACAGTAGATGCTCCTGGTCAGGGTATTGGATAGGCAGCTGGGCAGGCAGCAAAGCTTGCCATGAGACAGTCTACTAGAGACAGACGTCCACCTGATAGATTTCAACCCTCGATGCATTATGTCTTGGTTATAGATGCAGGAGACCCTTTCACTTATGATGAGGCTATGCACAGGGGTGACAGTCACTCCTGGGAGAGGGCTATGCAGTCTGAGATAGACTCCTTGCATAAGAATGAGACTTGGGATTTGGTTTCCTTGCCTATGGGCAAGAAGGCTTTGCCATGCAAGTAGGTGTACAAGCTGAAAAGTACCCCTGAACATCCCAAGCCGGCATACAAGGCTAGATTGGTAGCAAAGGGTTTTAAGCAAGAGCATGGTGTGGACTTTGATGAGATCTTTTCTCCTATGGTTAAGATGACCACCCTGCGCTTAGTCTTGGCTTTGGTTGCTCAGCTTGACTTGGATTTATACCAAATGGATGTCAAGACGACTTTCTTACATAGGGATTTACATGATGAGATTTATATGGAGCAGCCTAAGGGCTTTGCAGAACCTGGCAGGGAGCACCTAGTGTGCAAATTGAAGAAAAGCCTTTATGGCTTGAAACAAGCACCTAGGGAGTGGTATCATAAGTTTGATACCTTTATGCAGTCACAGGGCTACAACAAGAGTGCTATGAATCCATGTCTTTACACGAAGAAAGCCCGTGATGGTTCTTTATTGATTTTGGTACTCTATGTGGATGATATATTGATAGCAGGAAAAGCTCATGAGGAGCTAGATGCTCTTAAGGCTCAGCTCAAGAAGAGCTTTGAGATGAAAGATCTAGGACATGCCTCTCACATACTTGGTATGCGCATTAGACGCGACAGGCATCAAGGACTCCTCTACTTGTCACAGAGGAAGTACATTCATAAAGTCCTTGAGTGCTTTCGCATGCAGGATGTAAAGCTTATTGGCTGTCCATTACCTTCTTATGTGAAGGTATCTTTGGTTGATTGTCCGTAGACAGATGAGCATAGGGCCGAGATGGCCAAGATTCCCTATGCATCCGTAGTGGGTAGTCTTATGTATGCATGATAGCCACTCGTCCAGATATTGCCTTTGCAGTTGGTGTTGTGGCACGCTATATGGCTACACCTGGCAAGAAGCATTGGGATGCCATGAAGGGTATCATGAGGTACCTAAAGGGCACTGCAGATATGTGCATATGATATGGCAACCAGGATACAGGAGTCATAGGGTGCATTGACTCTGATTATGCAGGACATGTAGATAGTAGGAAGTCCACTTCCGACTATGTATTCACCTATGTTGGAGGTGTTGTTTCTTGGATGTCCATGATGCAGAAATGCACGGTCCTTTCTACTACAGAGGCCAAGTATGTTGCAGCCACCACTGAGGCTTACAAGGAGGCCATTTGGTTGGGCCGTTTGGTTGCTGACCTTAGTTTTGATGCTATCCCTACACTACATTCGGATTTTATGAGTGCTATTCAGTTAGCCATGAATCCGGTCTTCCATGTTGTGAAGACGAAACACATTGAGGTGAGGTATCACTTCATACGTGGGGTCGTTGAGGACAAGTCTGTTGACCTTGTCAAGATCTCGACAGACCAGAATCCTGCAGATCGCTCACGAAAGGCCTCTCTATAGAGCGCTTTGCCTTCCTCAGGAGGTTGATGGGCGTGGGATGAGATAACGTCTTTCCTCATCCTGTTATACATGTGTACATGTTGTACTGTCTCTTTTCTTTTTTCTTTTCACACCTCACTAGGGCAAATTCGCCTTTAAGTGGAAGGTTGTTGGGGGTAAAGGCGCCTCCACTTAGCCGCCTGTGTATTACTACACTGACAGTCATCGCCACTGCACATTGCAAGTGGCGGACGCCCATCATCCTCACTTTATTCTTTATTCTTTTAGTGACAGTTTGAATAAAGGAAGGCCCAGTCACACATTGTGACTGTTGGAGTTCCCATTTCTTGTATCTCTCTCTTTCTTGCTTTTCTCTCCCATTGCAGCTCTCGAGTGCAAGCTTCGATCCTTCTCACCTTTCAATCTTTGTGTGTTGTTTTGATTGAGTGATTGATGTTGGGGGTTAAAGGCTGCCTGTGCATAGCCACCTACATTTACTTGTATATAGACCCGCACATCTATATACTATAGGTGGCGGGTGCCTATCACTATCACTTTATTCTTGATTCTTTTAGTGACAAATAAAATAAGGGAAGGCATGACACATATTGTGACTATTGGAGTTTCCACACACCAATATCCCTCTTCTTGCTTAATCTCCATAGCTCTTGCACTCTTCTTACTATTCGTGCTTCTACCTTCCCCTCACCTCTTTCAAATGGTATCAAAGGGAGCATTCGAGGACCTTCAAATGGTATCAAAGGGAGCATTCAAGGACCTTCATCTATCTTTTACTTTATCCCATGAAGAAGCTTCAACTCAAAGTTTCATGGTAGCCATTGTCTCTTCTTGAGGTATGCATCGAATCTTTCCTTCTCTCGATTTGCTTCGGCTTGCTCTAGGGTACTTAAGGACCTTTCAAGGACACATTGAGCATTAGTAAGAGATCTTCAAGTTCCATTACCTTTAGTTATGGCAGCAGACATATCAGCAACAATAACATGAATCCCATACATTTTTAGGCTCTTGCATCTTATTTGTAGGCTACCCTCTCTCTTGACAATTGGCTCATGATTTAGCTCTTGGATACTAAACATTGCACTAGCATATTTGGCTTCCATTTGGCTATCATTTGGAGCATTATAAATCTACATCATTGTTGTCATATACAACAAACATATTGTATATAGATTGAGGACAACCATTCCTTCACTGTTTCAGCTTCATTGATGCTTATATACTCATGTATTGGTATTGGACCATCTGTAGATGTATTAAGGTGCTTTGGGGACACATTTGAGCTCACATTAGCTTAGTTTTGTTAGGCTTTGCTTTTTCATTGTCTCATCTAATAGTGCAACCAATGCCAAAACCACTCATAGAGTACTCATCTTTATATAAGAGAGAAGACTTCATTGAAGTTAGCACCATGCTTCTGCTTAAAACCATTAGCAACCAATCTAGCCTTATACACTAGCTTGGGGCATCCAAGGATGCTCTTCAACTTGTACACCCACGTGCATGGCAAAATATGCTTTCCATTAGGCAAAGGAATCAAATCCCACATATGATTTTTTTGCAAGGAGTCATACTCTAACTACATGGCCCTCTCCCAAGAGTGAGTATCACCTCTGCGTATGGCCTCATCATAAATAAGCGGCTCACCAGCATTTGTCACCATAACATAGTTCATGGAGGGCGCAAATTGCATAGAAGGATGTCTATCTCTAGTAGAATGTCACAAAGCAAATTATGGGGCATGTACATTCCATCTATCGTCATGGTCAGGGGCCATTGGATCATCAACTGTAGGTTATCTAGCTAGTTGTATGGGAGCAAGAGACTCCTCCTGAAATATCCCCTTATGTACCTGGACTACTTGCTTAGGTTGCTTATGCATGTTCTCCTCGTGGGAAACAACATCATGGCTATGGATGACCATTTGAACCCATCTCACATGCATCCTCGTAACTAAGAAAGTTGCATTTCATTGACTTAGGATCCGGCTTATTATCCTTGTCCTTAGAAACATGACAGAAAGCCTTACAACCAAAGATACACAAATGAGCATATGATGGATTTTTTCAAGACCATACATTATTTGTAACTTGATAGTCAATAGCAGTGGATGGGGATCTATTAATCAAATGTACAATAGCAGTAATTGCCTCGACATAGAAATGTTGCAGTAAACCTGCATGGCTAAGCATGTTATAGACTTTCTCCTAAATCGTCCTATTCATATTCTTGACCATACCATTCCGGGATTGTAATGTCTCTATCCCATAAAAATTAAGTGCCCCCCGCCTTTTAATAAATCGAATTTTTTAAAACTACCAAGCCCCTCGTCGTCGCGTCGACAGAGAGAGAAAGTGGACTCCGCGAACGAGAGATAACGAGGGGGGGAAGGCCACGTGCCTATCACCCCCCTGGGCGTAGCGATGACATGGCCACCTAGAGGGCCAAGGAGCCCCCCCAGGTCATGCAAAATAGGTGGTGGGGAGGGGGGAAAGATCTCCACTACTCCACATTCCCCCCCCCCCCCCTCGTAAGGGTAGGGGAACAGATTGGAACGAAAGGGTGTATGCACGTTGAGGGAGAGAAAGAGAAAGAGAGTGAGAGAGAGAGAGAGGAGAGGAAGAGAGAGGGAGGGAGAGAGGAGAAGAGGAGAAGGAGAAGAACAAGGAGAAGAAGAGAAGGAGGAGAAGAGGAGAAGAAGAGAAGGAGGAGAAGAGGAGGAAAAGAAGAAGGAAAAGAAGAAGGAGAAGAGGAGAAGAAGAAGAAAAGAAGAGAGAGAGAGAGAGAGAGAGAGAGAGAGAGAGAGAGAGAGAGAGAGAGAGAGAGAAGAAGAAGAAGAAGAAGAATAATAATAATAATAGTAATAATAAGAATAAGAAGAAGAAGAGGAGAGAATAGGGAGAAGAAGAAGGTAGGGAAGAAGAGATAACGTTAGAGAGAGGAAAAGAAAAAGTTGAGGGAGGGAAGAAGATAGGAGAAAGGGAAAGTGTTATAAAATCCAAGATACACACTCGACTTTCTTATATACTTAAAAAATATGGCGAATATTATGTTGGCACAGAGGGAGAATAGATGAGAAAAAAGAAATATGTAGAGAGAGAGAGAGAGAGAGAGAGAGAGAGAGAGAGAGAGAGAGAGAGAGAGAGAGAGAGAGAGAAATTCGCAACACACTAGGGACTGGAAGATGGGCCAACCCCCCCTTGTGGAGTTATATTATTGACAAGGAGCAAGCTTCTCCATTACACATAAGCCAGTTCTTACTTATAGATCTTGGAAAC
Source organism: Lygodium microphyllum (assembly GCF_053477565.2). Lineage (NCBI taxonomy): Eukaryota > Viridiplantae > Streptophyta > Polypodiopsida > Schizaeales > Lygodiaceae > Lygodium > Lygodium microphyllum. The sequence continues at coordinate 21,380,825 of NC_141149.1, read as the reverse complement.
AAGATTACGGTTCCTTGCACGGTATACAACTGGCTAACACTTGCACAACTTGGAAGTTGGCACCTTTTGATCCTTCTTGAGTCTCCTCTTGGAACTTGATTTCAGCAGGGCTTCCACAGCACTTGCACCTTCTCTTCTCCTCTTGGATATATGCAAAGTGATGCTTCCTTCTACCTCTCCCTTACACCCAAAGAGAGCCTCCTCTTTTATAGGCTTTCAAGAGCTTCTCTTCTTGGAGAGAGAGTTGAATTATTCTTCATGCATCATGTGATTGTTCCACTCTGCAGCACTAATTTCGAGATATCTCTTTGTGCGTTGTTTGGATGAAAAAACGTCCAACACAAAAGTTTTAGATCTCATTGTTTCCGATAACCCCACGCGGCCCATTTTTAGAGATCGTTTTTCTATTGCGAGATATTTTAAAAATGGATTTTCCAAAAAAAAAACTTTTTAAACTATACTCTTAACTTGTGGTCCATGCAACCACTTTGAGTCATAGATAAGGAGAGTTCATTAGATTGCCTTGGGCCTCAACCTTAAGATTGAATTCCACACAAAATCTTGTATCATTTTAGACCTTAGAAAGAGAAACTCACTTCTCTCCTCACTTCTAGAGGATCACGTTCTCTCGTCTTTCTTAGTGAGAGAATTCCCTCTCTCGTCTTTCTTAATGAAAGAAAAGACCTTAAACCTTGACTTGTAGGGGAGAGGATGACCCCAAATGAATACAATGCTCATTACACACAAGTAAAACATTCCGAGGCATCCCTGGATGCACACATAAATACATAACACAATGCTAATGCACTTCCTCTTCTTAGAACTCAATCCATCTTCATTTATGTGTAACTCCTTGGTTCTTGTGTATACTCTTACACTTGGCAGACACTTCTTTTCCCCTTCATAACTTGTACTGCCTATACCATATATCCCCGTAACAGTGCTTTGATCACCCCATTAAGTAATACACTAGGAATACTGGTCTCTAAATGGTCTCATGGACATGCTAGATCATCATCAACACTTAAAGAAAAGTGAGTCATTAATTTATTGACATGAATTTATTAAATAGAGAATGCGTAATAAGCAATCAATTTAGTGACATCCCTCTAGCTTCTAAACAGTTGACCTCAACTGTAGAGGGGATACATAGTCCTTAAGAAGATCTAGAAAGTCTTATAGTTCTCTCTTAGTCATAAACTGAGCGTCCAATGGGGGATAATTCTTAAACTTAACCAGATACTTCCGTAATACCTTACCTGACCTTAGAGTATTGTCTTGATGGTGTCAATTTCTTTTGGGCACAAGGGACTCTTCTGTTTCTTCTATGTCGGGTAAATCTTCCTTGATTGGTTCCATTGGAGGTTCTCCAATATAGGGACATAGCAAACTTATATGGAAAGCAATATGAATGTTCCAATGACTTGGTAGATCCAAACAAAAAGTCACATCATTTATCTTATCTGTGATCTTGAAAGGGCCATAATAGCAATTAGAAAGCTTAACCACTTTATCCTTTTGACCTTTCTGCTTCTTCAAGCGAGCCTTCTCAAACTTAAGAAGAACATACTGTCCCAACTTGAGATCTAACTTACGACAATGCTTATCTGCTTCACGTTTATGCTTCTCTTGTGTCCTTTGGATAACAACTTTTACTTGAGTGAAAGTTGTATCAATGTCTCTAACAAACTCATATGCTGCAAAGATCATATCCTTTGTAAGAAGAATGGGTGGTAAATGAGGCTTACCATAGATGATCTCAAAGGGTGCCTTATCAGTACTAGAGTGCACCGTATTATTGTATGCAAACTCTACTAAAGGCAAATACTTTTCCCATTCTCCTTGATTATTAGAGACATAGGATTTCAAAAGGTCCAAAACAATAGAATTAGCACTTTCACTCTGCCCATCTGTTTGAGGATGATAAGAGGATGAAAACTTTAACTTTGTCCCGAGGTTCTCGAAGAGAGCTTGCCAAAAGAGACTGGTCATGCGAAGATCTCGATCACTTGTAATGGGCTTAGGCATGCCATGATGCTTGAAAATACGAGTAATGAATAGCTTAGCCATATGATCGGCTTTGATTGTCTTTTGCACAGGTATAAAGTGAGCTTGCTTATTACTGAATCTATCAATGATAGTCCAGATTGCATTATTGCCTACTTGTGTGCAAGGAAGCTCCATGATAAAGTCCATGGCTATACTTTCCCAAGGCTCATTGGGAATAGGTAATGGCTTCAGTAGACCAGGTGGTTTATGTCTGTCATACTTTACTTTTTGCCATATCTTGCGCTCGCGGACCTATCTTTCAATGTCAGCTCTAAGAGTGGGCCAAAAGAAATACCTTTCCAATGGTTGAGTAGTGGGTAGAATACCCTTATGTCCAGCATATGGAGATGCATGTGCTTCATCCATTACCTTGTGTCGCAATGGTAATGCTACACAAATTGCTTAATGATGATACAAATAACCATCTCGAATTGAGTAAGGTGTAATCGACTAACCTGAGCTAAGCTGGATCCCATATGGTTGAGAAGCCGGAATCAGTTGCATACATTTAGGGTAAATCCATGAACTTGTTATGGTAAACAGTTGTGATTGCATTCACTCGAGGTTGCCTGATAGAGCATCTGCTACCACATTCTTAGTTCCAAACCTGTGAAGGATTTGAAAATGAAACATAGATAAGAAATATGCCCAATGCATATATTTCTTTGAGAGCTTCTTCTGAGTGAGGAAGTATCTTAGACTTTGGTGATTTGTTTTAATAACAAAATTTGCACCTAGTAAATAGTGTTTCCATACTTGAAGATCATGTACCACCGCCATAAGCTCTTTCTCATATACTGGAGCATGTAGCATTGGCTCTCAAATGCTACTGCATGATGCTCTTGGTTAAGCACAGCTCCAATGCAATCCCCAGATGCATTATAGTGAACTTCAAAAGGTTTTTGAAGATCCGGAACTATGAGAACTAGTTCTTGAGTCACAAGATACTTAGTTCTTTCAAAGGCTTATAGTTGCCTTGATCCCCAGCAAAAAGGCATTCACTTCTTAGTTAGGTCATGTAGAGGAGATGCAACATACGCAAAACCTCGTATGAACCTCCTATATATGAACATAAGCCCAAGAAACTTCTAACTTCATGTACAGAAGTAGGTATAGGCCATTCAACAATGGCTCGAATCTTCTCAGGATCCATTCTCACCAAATTGTGAGAAAGAATATGGCCTAAGTAATGAATTTCCGAAAGAAAAAATTCACTCTTCTTAGCATTGACATGTAGTCTATGCTTGCAAAGCTCTTGAAAAATAATAGATATATGTTTTCTATACTCTTCTTCAGACCGTGAAAATATTAGAATGTCATCAAAGAAGACACCTGTGAACTTTGAGTGAGGTTTGAAAATTCTCTCCATCATTCGATTGAATGTGGCGAGTGCATTAGTCAAACCAAATGGCATAACCAAGAACTCGTATAGTCCAAATGTCGTACGAAAAGCGGTCTTATGAACATCTTCAGGTGCTATCCGTGTCTGGTGATAGCCGCTCTTGAGATCAATGCGACTAAAGATACTAGCCCCTTGCAACTTATCCAATATATCATCTATCCTTGGGATAGGAAAACGATTCTTGATTGTGATCTTGTTCAAAGATTTGTAGTCTATGCACATATGGAAAGAACCATCTTTCTTTTGAACAAGTAAGACCGGAGAGCAGTATGGAGAAGAGCTAGGTTAAACTAACCCTTTTTCCAACAATTCGTTTACTTGTGTTCGGATCTCCTCTTGTTGACTTGCACTTACTCAGTAAGGCGGTTGGTTAGGTGGTAAACTGCCTGGGATAAGATCAATTGTGTGATCTTCTAGGTGTTTAGGAGGTAACTCTCCTAGGAGTGAATCACTAAAACAATCTTCATATTGTTTAAAAAAATCATGTCTATCTTGGTCAATCAAAGAGAGGGGCTCTTTTAAAGTCTGAGACTTAGAAGCATTAGTTGCTATTGTGTGTTCACTAGAGGCACCAAGTGCCCTTGAATCATTAGTTTCTTTTGACTCTCTCACAAAAATCATGTACGGAGAAATAGCTTTCTTCATTTCTTTAGAAATGCTAACATGACTAACCATTGGCACATGCCAATCTCCAATATTAGCAAGGCATACTATGTTCCAACCCTTGAATTGAAATGCAAGGGTCTTCTTAACAAAATTGGGAAGAGGTCTAATCTTGTAGTGCCAAGGCATGCCTAAGATAACATCACAGTTACCTATGGGTGCAAGTAGAAAAGATTCTTGGTCGCAGTAATCCCCAATTCTAAGATTCAACTTCCCTTGAATAGGAGTAGAATTGGTTGTAAGTCCTTCAAATGCCGAACCTGATCCAATTGGTGTTCTCAATCGATCTGGTGGAATTTGTAGCCTTTCAACAGTATTTGCTGACACAAAATTATTAGTGGACCCTTGATCAAAGAGTATCAAAACTCGTTGATTGTTGAGTGTCCCCCAACCCTTTAAGAGTTGTCTTTTCTTCTCATTTGAATGAGTGTTAGCTTGCACATTCGAAATAGAATTTGAGGATGGCTGAGGAGGATCTTTAGCCACATTTGCTTCCTTCCTTTTGTGAGGAAAATCAGGCTTCATATGCCCTAACTCACCACAAAGAAAGCACCTTCCTTCCTCTTTGTACTTTTGTATCTCAGAGGGTGAGAGATACTTGCACTTCTTCTTGTTACCCTCTGGCTTTGAATATTGGTCATGGGTAAAGGTAGGTCTTCTTTGATTAGTCCTGTCTCTTGGTTGATCATAGAGCTGCTCTTGTCTAGCTCTATGAGGACTCATCTCCAACTTTCGAGATGTACCAGGTGTATGCAAACTTTCAACTATGATGGCAGACTCCATCATGCGAGATAAGGTTTCATGTGGATACACCTTTATGGTTTTGTGTAAATGAGGGAGTAGGCCAGCTTCAAACTTCCTTTTCTTCTCTTCATCACTGATCTCCATGAAAGGAGTAACCTTGAGAAGAGTAGACCAAAACTTGTCCACATAACTAGTGACCTTTTCGTGCTCTTTCTAGCCTAGCCAATCCCACTTCTTCTTGACATCATTCTCAAAATCCGGAGGCAAGAACTGAGCATAAAGATTCTTCTTGAACTTTTTCCAAGTCATAGGTTTCCTTCCCTCCAAAATGAGAGTCAACCACCAATTGCTAGCAGTGTCTTTCAAGTGCATGCCTACATGCCTTAGGTGGGATTTTTCTGAGAAATTACCATCAGAAAAAGCAACTTCAAATTGCCTGACAAAGGCTAATGCCTTAGCAAGATCTCTCTTACTGGAGTAAGAGTCAAACTTTATGTCCTCATCCCCAGACTTGAAAGTCTTAGTTTTCTTAAGCTTGCTCCTCTTATGGTCCCTCTTTGTCCATTTGCAGATTGTATGAGACTTAGAACCAAGAGAGTAGAAACTAGAAGATGATGATGAGGAGGAGAAACTTGAGTAATCATGGGCCCAGTTATACATGAGGTTCAAGTCATGCACCCTGGTCCATTGCCAATTGGATTCATCTAAGAGATCCCGGAGTGGTTTGAAGTTTGCTATTGGTTTGTCGGCTAGCTTACTTGCTAAATATTCCAGAATCTCCTAGAGTTCTCTCTCGTTATTGGGCACTTGGAAGGTGACAGGTTTAAGTCTACCCTGAAGGGTTTTTGCCATCATGCAAACTGGTACGGAGGGTGCGTCTTTAGACTTACTGATTGTCTTGATGGCTTGCTCGTATGCCTCATGATCGGAGAATGGCAGGTTGATTGTAGCAAGGACATGTATCCAATCTCGCTCGTCCTTTGGGCATGGAATGTACTTGGTCAAGGGTCCATAGGACTTCTTGACTTGAGTGTTTCCTTTAAGCATCATGGAGATGGCATCCAAGTCGATTGGTGAGGTCTTCTAGGTGTCCATCTCTACCCTCACGGCATCCGTTCTATTGCCAATGAAAATTCAGTCGTTACCCCAATCTTCGACGACTCTGGCATTGCGCATCCAAGGTCCGGCCTAATAGGATATCGTAGTCCACACCCTTCATGACTATAAAGTCAACAGAGAACTGGACACCTACGATTTTCACTGGCCAGTTTTTTAGCACCACGAGTGGTTTCACTCTCATACCATTTGCTAGTGTGACATTGAACTTAGCAGTCTCAACAGGTGGGTTTCTCCAAGTCTGAAGCACTGTGTGGCTAAGCATACTAAACCCAACTCCCATGTCTACGATCCCCTTTCTCATTGTGTCGCCTATAGGGCTAGGACCGGTAAGACTACATGCATCTCGGTGCCCTCCCAGAAGGCATTAACGTGCAAGGACTTTTGGCATAGAGTGCAGCGTTAGAGTTGGTATTTGTGTCTCTGCATCATGGTCGTGCAGACCAGCATCTTGCTTTCATGATCCCTCGACCCACTGTTTCTTCAGGTCTTGCCACAGGGTGGGATGCTGCTTAAGTAGGTCTTCTAGACTTAGTGTTACAAGGGTGGTTACCCGCGTGGTAAGGAGGTCATTGGTTGCTCGTCTCTCCCTTAACCCAGATTGTCCTGGCCAATGGCTGTGACTGATTTGCAAGTCTGTAGCATCAAAACTTGGCCTAAGCGGTACTACTTGTGGTGCGGTCGCATCCCCCGACTTTGGTCGTGAGGGGGTGAGACTAGCATGCTTATGTTTGAGAGATCATCGATCCCATCCTCTAAGATGGGCTCAATGTCCTTTAGGTGCTCTTGGGCCTCTTTCACCCATTCCTTCACTTTCTCTATGGCCTCTAGTTGGTGCTTCGGATACAGGTATTCCCCTACCTTAGCACTTCCCTTTTCAGCCATCTTAGGGGCTGAAGTTTCTGCCTCTACATCAATGACCTTCTTTCCAATAGGTAGAGTAGTAGCACTCTTAGTTTTCAGTGCAACCTTAGCTTCAAGCCTCTTCTTTCCCCGCCTATGGTTCTTCTTCCCTATTGATGTTGCATCAAGATTGCTAGGCCCTGGTAGTGATATGCTGGCCTGCTTCATCTGGGCACGAGTCATGACCCACAATGGGATAGGTGTGGCCTCCCCATTGAGGTTCTCCACACCAAAAAGCCCCAATGGGATAGTTGGCTCATTGGCTGAACTCGAAGATGGTTTTTGCTTTGGGCAATCGACGAAGAGATGAGTAATCCCGCACTCAAAGCACCTTAGGTCAGCTTTCTCTCTATTTTGCTGCTCCCTCTCCGGGTAGCGTGTTGAGACATGCCTTGGGTGACCACAAGTCCAACAGGTGATTGGATTCTACGTCTATCCCCTAGGCCTCTACCTCGTCCTCTTCCTAATGCCATCACCGGTACTGGTCGATAGTCCATAAAGATTGCGTTGCCCTCGTCATCGTGCAAGACGTAAGGGTATATCTCAATCGACTCTTCCACATAGTGGATTGGAGCGTCACTCGGTGGATGGGTTACATAGGGGCCAGGCAGTCTAGATATGCCTGTAGGGTTTATGTCCATCCTAGGAAAAACTGGCTTAATGTCGTTAGACACAAGAAGGGCCAATGGGGCTCCCCTTCCGAAGAATGGCTCTTGCATGTTCGCTAGGTAGGGCTGGCCGTATGGTTGCGAGTACGAAAGTCTTCTTGGTAATCTACAATGTGTGATGTCGTGACCGAACCTACCGCAGTTAGTGCAAGGTCTTGACACTCGGCTGGCAAGTGGTGTCCACCACAGTACACGCATTGGACGTGTGGGCGCATTGGTTGTCTCAACATGTCTTGCAGTTTGGCTATCTCCATCTTTTCATTAGCCAAGTCCTGGTTTGTCTCGGTGGCTTTTCCCTTATCTTGGGTGGTTGGGCCTGATCGTTCGCTAGAGGTTGAAGCTCTCTCTGAGCTCCATGAGTTGGTTTCCTCTGTGTTTAAGCTCCTGGAGCTTCTCTCTTTTAGTTGGCCCTCAACTCTAATGGCTTTCTCAAAAACCCTAGCTAGCGCATCTCGCTGCAAGGTTGAGTTGCGTGCCAAAGCCTTATATTGCTCCTCATTTCGAATTCCACTGATGAATATAGTTGACACTGCTCTTTCAGTTGGTCATTCACCCGTAGGGATTGTCTTGAAGAGACTCCTCACGTGGGTTACGTAATCGTGAATGTCCTCCTTCTCCTTCTGCTTAACATTCATCAGTTGCACTAGCATATTGTCGAAGTATCCAGGCTTGGCAAATCTCTTGATGAAGAGATTCTTGAGGCCGTTAAATTTGGTTCGCTCTGCGGCATCTAAACTCATATACCAAGTCCTATCCTTGTTACCTAACCAGAGACCAAACGCTTGGTAGTGCTGAGTCAGGTCGATGAGGCCGTTGGCTTTACAAACTTGTTCGAATTGCTCTATGAAACTATATGGATCATTGTGGGGATGGTACTTGTCGAGTTGCTTTGTAATGATTGGGATTTTGAACTAGCTCTTGGAGCCTTGGTTTGCTCCTAATCCTGCTACTAGTGATGTCGCTAGTGCTGTGGCACTTTGCTCTGTTGCTGTGTTGTTTAGCAGTCGCTTCATGAAAAGCTCACTTAGTGTTAAATCTCCTTCCAGGGCTCTCTCATGATCAGTTTGGTTTCTACTGGCTAGGTTCAACACTTGTTGTACCTCACGCAATTCTGTGCTTTGCCTTTGGATCCTAGCCTGCTAGTCTCTGTTGTACAGTACTATGCTTTGGAGTGTCTTGTGAGCTAGCTTCCTCTCCTCTTCTAAGTCTGCGATGATGGCATCTGCTATCATGTTGTGGTGCTCATACCAGGCATGCATATTGTAGCTACTAACTAGCTATTGAATCACCTCTGGGAAGACTCCTAGGTCGAGTTCACCCAAAACTAACACTTTAAGGGGTTCAGGGAGAGACGATATAGGCGACACAGATCAGAGTTTTCTCGGAGCTTTTCTAAGTGTTCTCTATAGGTCAAGTGAACGCACATGTCATCTATGAAGACTGCCAACTCTTTGCAAATCATGTCTTTAAATATGGAGCACATGAGGCGTTAGAAGGTGGCGGGGGCATTAGTCAACTCGAAGGGCATGATTATGTAAGCAAAGACGCCCTACTCCGTGGCGGAGGTAGTCTTATGCATGTCGGTAGGATGCACTTGCACCTGATTGTATCTTGAGAAGCCATCTAGAAAATTGTAGGCTTCCTTGCTAGCCACTCTTTCAAGCATGTGCTTGGTATACGACAATGGATAGTTGTCCCTCTTATAGCAGCGTTCATGTTCTTGTAATTGATGCACACTCTGATTTTTCATTCTTCTTCGTAACAATGACTATGAGTGATACCCGGTTTGTGTGATCAATTTCGTAAATGAATCCTGCTCTCATCATCTTGTTAATCTCTTCCTTGATCGCGTGAGCGTGTTTTGGATTCATAAGGTTCAGTCTGACTGGCATAGCATCTGGCATCCTGGGTATGTTATGAGTCACTACACTCAAATCTACCTCCTTAAGCTCTTCTAAGGACCAAGCAAACACGTCTATGCACTCTCCCAAGAGAGCGACAAGACTCGTTTCCTCTTCCTCAGTCAAGTCATCGGCAATGAAGATTGGTCAGGGTGTTTCCCCTTCCTGGACTAGGTTCACCTCCTTGACCTTGGCTGGTCCCTCGATCGGTTCACTCGTTTGCCCTTGACGTTTGGCATCCAACAGGATCACTACCCTATCCCCTATCCTGAATTTCGTAAATCTTTTAGGGAGATCCTGCAGTTTTCTCCGTTTCTCGATTCATGTGTCCCTGTGTTGTTTTATCTTTTCCTCTTTAAATCGTCTGCACCTCAAAAGGATGGGTAGGTCCCCCTTGGTGCGTGTCGAACTCCCCGTCTTCGCTAGAATAGGTGGTCTCCCTTGGTGGTCGCAACTCAGATGGTGACTCTGTCATAAGCACTGGTGTCGTATCAGATTGGGCTAGGCCTGCTTGATCGAAATCTATGGCCCTTACGTGTTCCAACCAGACACGATCACAATGGAAGCACATGACCCCTTGCTCGATCTTGAAGGCACTCCTTTTGTGTAGCTTGGAGTCTGCTCGTATTTGTTCTATTTCTTATCGCTCAATGTCGTATTCTACGGTATCCATTTCACCCTCGCTTTCATCATTGAAGGGTTGATAGTTTTCATATTCATCATTGGAGTCCTTTTCGTTAGACTCCTCCTCGTCCCCTAGGGCTTGATATATCCCTTGTCTTTGATCGGGGATTAGAGCCTAGTTGTACATGAGGTTCAAGTCATGCACCCCGGTCCATTGCCACTTGGATTAATCTAAGAGATCCCGGAGTGGTTTGAAGTTTGCTATTGGTTTGTTGGCTAGCTTGCCCGTTAAATATTCCAAAATCTCCTAGAGTTCTCTCTTGTTATTGGGCGCTTGGAAGGTGACATGTTTAAGTCTCCCCTAAAGGGTTTCTGCCATCATGTAAACTGGTACGGAGGGTGTGTCTTTAGACTTACTGATTGTCTTGATGGCTTGCTCGTATACCTCATGATCGGAGAATGGCAGGTTGATTGTAGCAAGGACATGTATCCAATCTCGCTCGTCCTTTGGGCATGGAATATACTTGGTCAACGGTCCATAGGACTTCTTGACTTGAGTGTTTCCTTTAAGCATCATGGAGATGGCATCCAAGTCGATTGGTGAGGTCTTCTAGGTGTCCATCTCTACCCTCACGGCATCCGTTCTATTGCCAATGAAAATTCAGTCGTTACCCCAATCTTCAATGACTCTGGCATTGCGCATCCAAGGTCCGGCCTAATAGGATATCGTAGTCCACACCCTTCATGACTATAAAGTCAACAGAGAACTGGACACCTACGATTTTCACTGGCCAGTTTTTTAGCACCATGAGTGGTTTCACTCTCATACCATTTGCTAGTGTGACATTGAACTTAGCAGTCTCAACAGGTGGGTTTCTCCAAGTCTAAAGCACTGCGTGGCTAAGCATTCTAAACCCAACTCCCATGTCTACGATCCCCTTTCTCGTTGTGTCGCCTATAGGGCTAGGACCGGTAAGACTACATGCATCTCGGTGCCCTCCCAGAAGGCATTAACGTGCAAGGACTTTTGGCATAGAGTGCAGCGTCAGAGTTGGTATTTGTGTCTCTGTGTCATGGTCATGCAGACTAGCATCTTACTCTCGTGAACCCTCAACCCACTGTTTCTTCAGGTCTTGCCATAGGGTGTGATGCTGCTTAAGTAGGTATCCTAGACTTAGCGTTACAGGGATGGATACTAGCGTGGTAAGGAGGTCATTGGCTGCTTGTCTCTCTCCTAACCTAGATTGTTCTTGCCAATGGCCATGACTGATTTGCGTGTCTGTAGCATTAAAACTTGGCCTAAGCGATATTGCTTGTGGTGCGGTCGCATCCCCCGACTTTGGTCGAGGGGGTGAGACTAGCGTGCTTATGCTGGAGAGATTATCGATCTCATCCTCTAGGATGGGCTCAGCGTCCTTTAGGTTCTCTTGGGCCTCTTTCACCCATTCCTTCACTTTCTCTATGGCCTTTAGTTAACGCTTCGGATGTGGGTATTCCCCTACCTTAGTACTTCCCTTTTCGACCATCTTAGGGGCTGAAGTTTCTGCCTTTGCATCAGTGACCTTATTTCCAATAGGCAGAGTAGTAGCACTCTCAGTTTTCAGTGCAACCTTAGTTTCAGGCCTCTTCTTTCCTCGCCTATGGCTCTTCTTCCCTATCGATGCTGCATCGAGGTTGCTAGGCCTTGGTAGTGATATGCTAGCCTGCTTCGTCTGGGCACGAGTCATGACCTGCAATGGGATAGGTGTGGCCTCCCCATCGAGGTTCTCCACATCAAACAATCCCAATGTGACAGTTGGCACGTTAGCTGAACTCGATGATGGTTTTTGCTTTGGGCAATCGACGAAGAGATAAGTAATCCCACACTCAACACACCTTAGGTCAGCTTTGTCTCTGTTCTGCTCCTCCCTCTTTGAGCAGCGTGATGAGACATGCCCTGGGTGACCACAAGTCCAACAGGTGATTGGATCCTGTGTCTACCCCTAGGCCTCTACCTTGTCCTCTTCCTAATGCCATCACCGATACTGGTCGATAGTCCATAAGGATTGCGTTGTCCTCGTCGTCATGTGAGATGTAAGGGTATACGTAAGTCCCTTCCTTAATCGACTCTTCCACATAGTGGACTGGAGCGTCACTCGGTGGATGGTTTACATAGGGGCCACACGGTCTAGGTATGCCTGTAGGGTTTATGTCCATCCTAAGAACAACTGGCTTAATGTCGTTAGATGCAGGAAGGGCCAATGGGGCTCCCCTTCCGAAGAATGGCTCTGGCGTGTTCGCTAGGTAGGGCTGGCCGTATGGTTGCGAGTACGGAAGTCTTCTTGGTAATCTACAATGCGCGACGTTGTGACCTAACCTACCGCAGTTAGCGCAAGGTCTTGACCTAGGGTCTTGACACTCGACTGGCAAGTGGTTTCCACCACAGTATACGCATTGGACATGTGGGTGCGTTGATCGTCTCAACATGTATTGCAGTTTGGCTATCTCCATCTTTACATAAGCCAAGTCCTGGTTTGTCTCAGTGTCTTTCCCCTTATCTTAGGTGGTTGGGCTTGATCGTTCGCTAGAGGTTGAAGCTCTCTCTGAGCTTCGTGAGTTGGATTTCTTTGAGTTTAAGCTCCTGGAGCTTCTCTCTTTCAGCTGGCCGTCAACTCTGATAGCTTCCTCAAAAACCCTAGCTAGCGCATCTCACTGCAAGGTTGAGTTTCCTGCCAAAGCCTTATACAGTTCCTCATTTTGAATTCCACTGATGAATACAGTTGATACTGCTCTTTCAGTTGGTCCTTCACTCGTAGGGATTGTCTTGAAGAGACTCCTCATGTGGGTAATGTAATCGTGAATGTCCTTCTTCTCCTTCTGCTTGACATTCATCAGTTGCACTAGCAGATTATCGGAGTATCTAGGCTCGGAAAATCTCTTAATGAAGAGATTCTTGAGGCTGTTGAAGTTGGTTCGCTCTGTGGCATCTAAACTTGTATACCAAGTCCTACCCTTGTCACCTAAGCAGAGCTTGAATGCTTGGGAGTGTTGAGTCAGGTTAGTGAGGTCATTGGCTTCGCAGACTTGTTCCAATTACTCTATGAAACTGTATGGATCGTCGTGGGGCTGGTACTTGTCAAGTTGCTTTGCAACGATTGGGATTTTGGACTAGCTCTTGGAGCCTTGGTTTGCTTCTAATCCTGCTAGTAGTGATGTTGCTAGTGTGCTGCGGCACTTTGCTCTGCTGGTGTGTTGTCTAGCAGTCGCTTCATGAGAAGCTCACTCAGCGTTAAGTCTCCTTCCATGGCTCTCTCATGATTAGTTGGCTAGGTTGAGCACCCGGTGTATCTCGCTCAATTTTGTGCTTTGCCTTTGGCTCCTAGCCTGCTGGTCTTTGTTGTACAGTACTATGCTTTGGAGTGCCTTGTGGGATAGCTTCCTCTCCTCTTCTAAGTCTACGATGATGGCATCTACTGTCTTGTTGCAGTGCTCATACCGGGCATGCGCATCGTAGCTACTAACCAACTGCTAAATCGCCTCTGGGAAGACTCCTAAGTCGAGTTCCTTGTTTGGCCTGTGGTCTGGGTTTTCTTCTGCCATCATCGTATTCTCGTGCTCCACCAAGCTATCGATCAGGTTGAGTAAGTTTGTCAAATCCACCTCTTTGGCGCCGCTTGCTTGGTCCTACTCCATGTGTCGATAGTTTGTCTATGTCCTTGGGTCCTTCTCTTATTGGTGGGTTCCTTGAGTTGTTTATTTGAGTGAGTTCCTTGACTTATTAAATACAATCCTCAATTTATCTCCTCTCAGTGTGTGTGTTCCTTCCTGTGCACTTGTACTCAATGAGGCTTTCAGTTTTCCTTAAGTGTAACAAAGCATGTACTCTCATAAATAATGCATAAAAATGTTGCAGTGAATCCAAGACCAATTGTGGATAATTATTTAAAGTTCGCATTGCTAAGTATATCTGGCAACAAAGAAGATATGTAAAAGCAACTAGCATTGAAGATGTATACAATCAAGAATTAGTCACAACTTGAATGTGTCAGTAAACCATACATCAAGTAGGCATAGACATCATGCATGTAGTAGGTCTATGGAGGAATAAAAGAGAATTACCAAATGCACAACCAATTGAGCAATGGTAATGAAGCTCAATACATAGCCAAGTAGTGTGTATGCATCATCGACATCGCACTGATAGAAATAGGTGTTGGGTCCAAAGCATGAATCAAATGATCCCATTGAAGAGTGACTACATCCAAGAAGCATCAAGAGAGTATATATATAACTTAATGAGTCCACTGTTTGAATGAAAGAAGCTCAAGCTCAACTACATAATGAATCCAAAGCTCAATCTAAATAGCAATTAATAGGTAGCTCCTATTGGAACAAAGTCTAATGCCAATTGAGTAAATGCAAGCTCAATACAACATCCGAAAGCTAAGGTACATCAAGACCATACATTTGGGAGCAATACATGTAGTAAATCCTCAAGTCCATAAGAGTAGGAGTACTATGTCAAGTAGACACTGCTAATACAAATGTCAGCAAGCTCAAAGTTGAAGCTCAAAAGCATATTAAAGTGCATATCATCAATGTTATACATCAATAATTACAATAAAGTACTCGAATGGTATCAAAGAGTAATATACATATTTTCCCAGAAAAATAGCTTGCTACCCACTATATTACAGTAGGGAAATACGCTGCATAAACTAGGCTATGATAGCTCAAATCAAGCAAATAGCATTTCAAGACATGGGCCAAGCATCCACCAATGATCCCAACACTAAAGCATAAGCATACAAGCATAAATAAAGCTTTCACAATGATTCAATGGTTGTCCTTGTTTTATCACAACATGCTACCTTGTTCATACAGTGAATGACTGAAGCATATGAGCTCAAAAACCAATGCTCAATGATGATTCCCAATGCCAAGGAGGGAGGCAAGCATTACCCAATGACTACTTGAGTGCCAAAGCAAGCAATGGAGCTACTATGTGATGAAGAAGAGTTGTCTAGGAAATAGGTATAGGTTGTCTAAACCACACTGCTACTCCTGAAGCTTATGCTACTACTGTTGCTTATGGAGAGTGGAAAGATCTTACTAGTGCTCAAGCAAGCCCTTTCAATGCCAAGAAGAAGCTTATACAAGTAGGGAGTGAGTGAGCAATAGTGGTTGCCTATTCAAGCTAAAGCCATGGTTGCCATGAGTATTTGATTGCAGGTATTTGAATGCAAATTGAAGCAATGGGAGAAGCTCCTTGATCTCATCTTTGGTACCAATTGAAGGGAGAAACTTGAGCAGGAGTACAAGAAAGTAGAAGCAAGGGAGGTGCAAGCTATGGAGAGAGAGAGAGAGAGAGAGAGAGAGAGAGAGAGAGAGAGAGAGAGAGAGAGAGAGAGAGAGAGAGAGAGAGAGAGAGAGAGAGAGAGAGAGAGAGAGAGAGAGAGAGAGAGAGAGTCAAGATGTGGGAACTCCAATAGTCACAATATGTGATCGGCCTTTCCTCATTCATTAGCTACTAAAAGAATAAAGAATAATGTGACAATCATGGGCACCCCCCACCTATAGTGTATAGATATGTAGGTGCTATAAGTGTAGTGAATATACGGGCAACATAGACACAAGTGCCTTTACCCCCAACATGGACATTGGTACTTACCTCTATTGATGGTTTATCGGTGATGGATACATGAATATTGCTTATGTACTAAGTGTCATTGCTCTTTGCTCAGTCAATTGTACATTTGGCATATCTCTATAATTCCTCTTGAGATCTTTTACATGCATGATAAATATACTTATGGAATGTATTGTCTAGTGATACACTTTGAGTTCATGATAATCTTTAGCAGCAGTGGTGTATGCCTATTCATTGCTAATTGCATTTCGTATATCTCGATTACTACTTGGATATAGTGGGATCTTTCTATCTTGTCTATTTGCCCATACTTGGATTGACATACACTACTACATTTGTTGCGACAATGCTATAATTAATATTTTTGAGCATTCTTTTGGAGAGCAAACACTCTACTTTGGCCTTCTATTTATTGCCATTTGTGGACAACTATATCCTCCTTTGTTCTTGCCCTTTTGTTTGCCCATTTTGATCAATTTTGGGGCTAATTTACCATGATTACAACAGTCCATCCTCTTATTATTTGCAATATTTTACAATCATTATGGCTGGTACTTCTCATGCATTAGCTATTGATAGTGCTATTTTCAATATTGAAAAGCTGGATGACAATAACTTCCAATATTGGAAGACACAAATATGGCTAGTATTGGTGTAGAAGAAGAAGGTTAGGCTATTGAAGACAAAGGGCATAACTCTAGCAGGTCGGTATAAAGAAGATTGGAATGAGCTTGATGAGTTATGCAAGTCCACTATTATACCATCTTTGTCTAAGTAGGTGTACTTTAATGGTATCTATACTAAAGGTTATGCATATGAGTTATGGAAGAAGATCCTTGATGACTCATGGAAAATCTCGTAGTAAGTCCCATGATTGTAAGTCCTCTTTGGCATGTCAATATTGTGGGTAGCAGGGTCACATTAGGCCGCAGTGCCATAAAACGTGCAATAATAAATGCAATGAGCAAGGTAAGGGGAAAGTACAAGAAAATGCAAAGTCCATTGATATTATATCAAAGTCTAGTGAAAAGATAGACAAGATAAATGCATTGGAGTAAAATTCTAATGATTATATTCTTGCAGCTTTATTTCTTTATGCTACTTAGATAATTGATACACCATTCAGTTACTCTCAATATTGGCTTATTGATTTGGGGGCTTCATTCCATGTTACCGTGTATTGCCATTGGTTTCATAGCTACCATACTATTCTAGATTCAATTAAACATGGAGATGACACTACATTGGATATCATTGGCATAGGTGATGTTATTGTAATTTGATAGTGGTGCTTCTTTTGTGCTTCATGATTTACGTCATGTTCGGCTTTGATGAAAATCCTTATTTCAACTGGATAATTGGATGATGATAGGTACCATATATCTTTTAGTGATTCACAAAAGATCACATGTGGTAGTCTTATTATTATTAAATATATGAAGGTGGGTAGCCTCTACCCTTTGTTTGTTTCTGGATCTATTGACCATGTAATGGTTGTGACCAATCTTCTGTATGTATCTTATAGTATCTTACATTGGGCACTCATCTTTGAAAGGAATGAAAGTATTGACCCATTTGTAGTATCTCCCATCCTTGGATTACTCTTATTTTGATTCATGTGATTGTTGCCTTTATGGTAGGTAGACTCATAATTGGTATAAGAAGTCTGGTTTTGCATGTGTGGGTGAGCCTTTGGCTTTTGTCCATTAAAATGTTTGTGGCTCCATGCCCTATCAGTCCTTGGGTGGCATGAAGTATTTTGTTACATTCATAGATGATTATTAGCACAAGGTTTGGGCTAATCCTATTAAGGAAAAATCAAATGTTTTGCCTATATTTCAATGCTTTCTCGCCATAGTTGAGAACTTTTCCAGGTATAAGTTGAAATGCCTATGGTTTGACAATGGGATTGAATGTATTGAGTGTTATTTGACTATCCCATACACCCCACCCCAGAATGATATTGTAGAGCGCATGAACAAGACTACTCAAAAAAGAGTCAGTTAGGCAAGCTTACACTAGCACTTTTGGGTTGAAGTAGTTACTACCACCATGTATCTCATTAATCAATCCCCATGCATTGTTCTTGGTGGTAGAGTTGCAAAGGAGGTATGGTTTAGTAAACCTCCCGTATATACATAGTTGCAAGTCTTTGGATATGAGAATTTTTGCCATATTTCCAAAAATAAGTACAATAAATTGGATCCAAAGTTTGTTAAATGCATCTTTCTTGGATATGGGGATACAAGTGAGATGGGTTATCATCTTTGGGATCTACAGGCTCGAAAGGTTATCCATAGCCATGATGCTATATTCCATGAGGATAAGATGCATATAAGACTAGAGCTTGTGATGGAGGTATTTAAGGTGATCTTTCAGGAGATGCCTCGTGTTATTGTACAACCAATCCTAGTGAGACAAGTTGTTGCAATTGATGATGACGTAGTGGCCTAGAACCTACTTGTCTTACAGGATCACGATATTGGACAGAGAGGACAAGTTGTACAAGCCCCTTAATCAACTCTGAGTCGATTAATATAGTCAATTATGTACTACTGGACTTAGTAACTCATCTATACTTTGTGTTGCATTGTATTGTGTGTGAAAGAAGAAGAAGAAACTAGCAAGAAAACATATTGGCCTCCATCTCTCTTCTTGTGTTCTTGAGTGAGCTTCCTCTTGTATGTATGGTGTGTCTTTGGTGCAGCAGCTCAAGCAAGTCCCCCCACC
Source organism: Lygodium microphyllum (assembly GCF_053477565.2). NCBI lineage: Eukaryota > Viridiplantae > Streptophyta > Polypodiopsida > Schizaeales > Lygodiaceae > Lygodium > Lygodium microphyllum. Next base: position 21,362,396 of record NC_141149.1, on the reverse strand, counting down.
ACATGATTATTGACATGGTATTAGAGTGATGCCACTAAGAGAGGTTGGTTTTGAAGGCTGAAGTGAAGGAGAAGATGCAAGAATTTGAGCAGACAAGTAACGAGTAAGAAGCTCTCCCATTCTTCCACTATTTCTCTTGGATAAAGCTTGTGGAGGCACTAAAAGCAATGCATAGCAAAAATCTTAGATTGCTATGAGATTTGGTATGCAAGTAGAGTATTGTAGATTCTATAGTTTGGTCATTTAGGGCTCATCCGTGACCTTTTTGGCCATTTGAGGCTACTTCAGTGCCCATTTTAGACATGTAAGATTTGAGATATCGGTTTGAGTGTATATAATGATTTTGGTTGTGTCGGTTGAAAGTGGATGAATAGGTTACAAATTTCGAATATGTAAGTTTTAAGGTGTTTATCAAGAAGCGAATATAAGTTTTATTTGCTAATAGGTTGTAGATTACATATAATGTTGAGTAGTTAGTGAAAAAGACTGCTTGGTGTATTGTTGTGCACTGCTTGTGAAAGGTTGTAGAATACTTGTTTGCTATTTTATATCAATTTTGTGATAATGACAGTGAATAGTAGAAATCCCATTGTTGTAAAGCTGGACAAAAACAACTATCCCTCGTGGAACTTTTGTGTGAACTTATTGGAAAAGACCTCTATGAGTTTGTTTCAGGTGAAGAAAAGGAGCCAGAGTTAAGTGACCCTATGACTATAGATGAATTAAAGGCGAGGAAAGAATAGAATGTAAAGGACAGTATTGGCTATCTGCAATCATTGACAACACTATGTTGGGGTATATCAGAAATGTAGAAACTTCACATACAACTTCAACAATATTTGAAAATGTGTTTCCAATAAATACAACGGCACAGAAGATTCAACTCAAGTAAGAGTTGAATACTTTGAAGAAAGAGAACATGTCTATAAATGAGTATGTTTTGAAAGTGATAAGCATTGTAAATGCCTTGGCAGCTATTGATGCAATGCTTGATGATGATGATTTGGTTTCATCTACTTTAGGTGGCCTTAATAATGAGAAGGCATAGAAATCATTTGTCACTTGTGTATATGTACGGAAGTCGTTTCTAGTTTTTGATGAGTTGGAGATCAACATGCAAGATGAATCATCTGAAAGAAGTAGCGAGTAGGTCCAAGCATTTTACTTAAGTTTAGGAAGGGGACATGGCAAATTCTCTTCAAGAGGCCATGGTAGGAGACATATTGGTGATAACCAACAAAACAAATTAAATCAATAGTTTGGTGAAATGCATGTTTCAGGAGGCCGTGGAAACGTTACAGACTACTAGGGGAGCTCTAAAGAAAGAGATAGATGGTAGAACAAAGGTTTTGGAAATTCTAGTATTGTTTGTCAATTGTGGCAAAACAAGTCATATTGCAATCCATTGTTATGCTAAGAAGAATAATATTCGCAGTGGTAAATTGTAGCAAGGAAACTATACATCATCTTTATGACAAAATGACGATAAAAATAAACTTCTATTTATTATGCAACATATGATTAATGTTGTTATAGGAAAGGGGACACATGATGATGTATGGTATGTTGATTCATGTGTATCTAATCATATGACTAGTCATGCTAAATGGTTTGGAGAGACATACAATTTACAAAATCTAGGTTATATACAAACGAGTGATGATTCATGCAAGTCAATTTCACACATTGGAAAGGTTTCCTTGTCAATGCATGATGGTTAGACAAAGAATTTGTCGAAGGTATTATATGTGCCATCCATCACAAAGAATTTAGTGTCTATTGGTCAGATGGTAGAGTAAGAGTTGCATGTTTGATTTAATAGAAAAGGTTGTTTTGTGAAAGACATTAATGATAAATTGATTACAAAAGGAAGTAGAGTTGGGCACATGTTCACCTTAGATACTAGAATCCTTGCTATGAATATTGCTATGTATACTTAAGACAAAGAGATGGTTGTAGACATTGAAATATGGTATAAATGTATTAGATATGCAAATATGAAATAACTAAAATTAATGCAGTCTGAGGGATTGGTAATAGGGTTGCCTACTTTTAGAGTTGCAACATTTCATAAAGTATATGAAGCACGTCAATTTGGTAAGCAGACAAGACAACCCTTTTTGCATGATAGAGATGTGAGAAGAAATATACTTGATTTTGTGCATATAGATGTTTGGGAGCCTACACAAAACATATCTATTAGTGGTAGTAGATATTCTGTCACGTTTATGATGATTATTCAAGAAAGCGATGGGTATATTTCATGAAGGAAAAGAGTGATGTATTTGAGTACTTAAAAACTTTCAAGGCTATTTTTAAAATAGAAACATACTTGAAAGTTAAGTACTTAAGGTCAGATGGAGGATGAGAGTATCTCTCTAATGAGTTCAATGACTTCTTGAGGTCTCATGGAATAAACAGATAGTTTACTTATAGGTATACTCCACTATAAAATGGAATTATAGAAAGAAGAAATAGACATATTGCAGAAGTTGCATGAGCATTGATGGCTAAAAAGAATATGTTAAAATACTTTTGGTTTGAAGTTGTTCATAATGTTATCTATATTATGAATAGAACTTCCATAGTTGAAATTCATGGAATGACCCCCTAATGAATGCTTTACAGTCAAGAAGCCATATATGTCACACTTGAAAGTGTTTGGTTGTACTGCATATGTTTATGTGCTTGATGAGCTACGAAAGAAGCTTGATCCTATTAGAAATGCAGGATCTAGAGCATGGCAAAGGTGGAAGCTATGGAGGATGGAAGATGAAGATACTACTCATGTTGACATTGACAAAGAAGACAACTGTTACACAAATGAATTAGGTTTCAAGATTGAGACTTGAACTCATAAACACAATCTTGTGTAAGACTGACAATGACACAGAGACTTGACAGAAAGAGACAAGTACTATTGCATTATCATCATATCAAAGTGATAGTCAAGTACATCATTATATAGGATTGCTTAGTAGCACATTTCATCACTGTGCCTATGGGATCTGTCTCTCTTCCTAGAATGAACTGCATCTTCCTAGCCTAGTTGTTCCATACAAAGGGGCATACATAGGGTGTGATTGGCAAATTCTCAACACCCCTCCTCAATCACAACCTGAAAGTACAAAGTGTGTAGAGGCTTTAGTGAGAGCAACACCTGCAAAGTGTGGGCATACCACAAACATGGCAAAACACCAGAGGCTGTCGCAAAAAAGGCTAAGTGTGGGTACCATAAACATGGTGGACATCCGGAGGCTGTAACAGGGGCCTCACAAAGTGTACAAAGGCTGTAGTACAAGGCTACATGAGGAGTTTTTTTCAAGCTTATGAAAGGAACATTAAGGCAGGTACAATGCTTTTAAAACAGAAAAAGAGAGACAAGGACCGATAGGCCCTTGTGGTCTTTTTCAGCATATGATTTCTCTTTGTCAACATGGAAAATCTTCTTGTCTTTCATATTTGGTTCTTCAACTTTGAATGATGTGGTCTTTTGGTCTTCATGGCTAATCTTCTTATTGTCCTTCTTCCTTTGCTCTTTGATCTTATGGTCTTCTTGGTCTGGTTCCCCATGGACTTTGCTTGCAGCTTTAGTCTTCATGTCCATGTCTTTGTCCCCCTGAAGCAAAGACATCTCATTCTTAATGATGGCCAAGGTAACTGGAGTGTCTTCAAAAACTTTAGATGGAATCATTGATTGCACTTTAGTATGAGCAACTCCATGTCTCTCTGCAAGTAGATCACAAAAATCTTCTATGTAGTGTAGATAAGTCATGTTACTTTTCATAAAGTGTATCCACATATAAATCTTCTTGGTTATCATAGATATGACCAAGAATCTGCTTCAAATCTGTGAGTAAGTGGCAACCAATTTGATCTTCAATGTGTCAAAAAACACAAGTGAAGATAGTGTTAAATCAACACTCTTAAGTATCAAGGGATACTAGAGTTGAAGATGGCGATTCTTGATGAACCCATTGTTTGAGTCCCCTCCTTGCTGGTAAAATCTTGTTGAACACTGAGTAAATACTCAGATCAGATTAAAAAAACCTTCAGTTGAGTGAGAAGAGTGAGAAGGATGAGTTGGAAGAGGAGCTTGATGTGGTTGTTTGAATGCTTGGTCTTCCAATCTTTGAAAATATCCAAGGATCTCCAAGAACTTCCCCTCCTTGATGTGTGGCACTGACTAAATCAATGAATCTGGATGTCAATAGGGTGATCCAAGTAGCATGACTGAGAAAAAAAATGGTTTTATGAGCTTGAAAGAAAATAGCTATGGTGGAGCTTTTAGGGATTACAACTCCCGACTGGTTTTCGACCTGGCGTAGCTCGTAGACGCAATGATCACGCGCGATATTCAAGGAGGAGTAGGTTCATGGGTCAACCTTTAAATGCCCTATGGTTGTAGGATGAATCACGCAGCGTGGAGAGAGAACCGATGTACGGACTGAAACAGGCGCAGAAATTACAGCGAGCTCAAATTTTCGCAATGCTGCCGTCTGTTGTGCGCAATGTTGAACTGAGATGTGATAGGAGGCTGCGCCCTGACCTAGGCAAGATATCTCCAGAAGAAAGCGGGTCAAAATATTGAGTGTGGAAGGAGATCAAGAAGCTCCAAGGAGGCAGGGTGCAGTCCTGGCTATGGAAGACAATAGTTCAAGATGAAGGTCAAGTTGAAAAATGGAGTCATGAGGTGACATTGAGCTAGATTGAGGTTGTGAGAAATCAAGAGAGGCTGGAGAAGCAATGCCATGCCCAACTAGGCTTTGATACCATGTTAGAAATGTGGGATCTAGAGCATGGCAAAGGCGGAAGCTATGGAGGATGGAAGATGAAGATACTACTCATGTTGACATTGACAAAGAAGACAACTGTTACACAAGTGAATTAGGTTTCAAGATTGAGACTTGAACTCATAAACACAATCTTGTGTAAGACTGACAATGACACAGAGACTTGACAGAAAGAGACAAGTACTATTGCATTATCATCATATCAAAGTGATAGTCAAGTACATCATTATATAGGATTGCTTAGTAGCACATTTCATCACTGTGCCTATGGGATCTGTCTCTCTTCCTAGAATGAACTGCATCTTCCTAGCCTAGTTGTTCCATACAAAGGGGCATACATAGGGTGTGATTGGCAGATTCTCAACAGATCCAAAGGCTAAAAAATGCACTTTTATTGAATACTCTTTATACAAGAAATGGTATCATTTTATAACCCTATCATAGGTGAGTTCTGAGTGAGCAAGGATGATAGTTTGATGAGATGAGCAATTGGTATGCATATAGTGGTGATGCATTTGATGATGATGATAGTTATGTACAAAAAGAAAAGAAAGAATCATGGAGCCTTAATGGACGTAAAACATCATGTGGTATTATATCTACAATTAGTCCTTGCTCTAGGAGACTAAGGAGTAGCCCCACATCTTCAGGTGTATTTACAAGTATTACAAATAAAGACAAAGGGAAGAAGAAAGAGTTACATGGTAATGATGCATCTATTACTCATTTGGGATTTGATGAAAATTCCATTGATTCAAAGAGTTTAGATGATGAGCTTGGTATTCCTTTAGTTAGGATACGAAGTGTATGGAGAGCACATAGTAATGTGAAGGCTCCACTAATGATCCAGTGGTATGCAAGTCTAGCAGGGTGAAGTACCTTGTTAAAAGATTTGGTTTTGAAGGTTATGAAACTCACCATTATGCTTATATAGTAAGGTGGTTGAGGATATTGAGCCCACTTCTTGCACTCTCTTTGCTTATGCTCATGCTTCGACTATTTGCTCACCTTTCAATTGAGTGTAGGTGCATTACAGGAGAGGGGGGTTTTGTGGCAATGTTGTTAGGGGTGTTGGCATCATGAGAGGGGATGTTGGTGTACAAGTCACCAAAGGGGATCATGGAGAGAGAGAGAGAGAGAGAGAGAGAGAGAGAGAGAGAGAGAGAGAGAGAGAGAGAGAGAGAGAGAGTTGGGGGGGGGCTTTGGGGAATGTCAAAATAACACAAAACAACTTGAGCAAAAAAACGATACAACATGAGAATCAATGAATATAAGAAACACAAGGCATGTAATGAAATAGGTAGGAATTCACTAGCAATGATCAATTTGATATGACCATTGCATGAAAAGATGTCTCCTCTCTCCTACACACAAAGCAATCATACAATGAAGTGTATGTGTCCTATGCTCCACCATTTGCATATATGCATAGAGGAGGCATTAATTAGAGGCACCTTTGCATATTGAAATAGTTGCATATTTGAGCTTATAATATGGACTTTTTGTTAAGTGGCACCCAACTTCCTCGCGAATTGAGTTCAAACGCTTTAGTTAGTGGGAGTATGTTGTATTATGAAAGCATATAGGTAGGTTTGAATTGTAGAAACAAGAAAATGCATGATCTTTATAATAATATAATCCCAGTATTGTCATGCATGTGTTGTATCGGCTTGTGATTGACAAAGAACAATTGGAACTTAAGGATTTGCAACTTGCTTTGATTATTAAACAATGGTCATATATATTTGTGCAATACATAGATGTTTATCTCAAGAAATTGAGGTATCAAATGCTAGAAATTCATCAACTTCCATACACTTAAAAGCAACTAGAATAAACATGATGAAACTTTGATGTGGTTGAAGATAGACATAGGTATGGACACCCTCGTTGTGCATGACTACTTAAAATCCCTAAGTAAACACTACATGCCCCCTTATACTATTACTTAAAATCTCTAAGCAAACACTAGAGATCCCCTTCACCATTATGTAAAATCCTAGTGTAAACACACTTATTGAGCATAAATCTTACAAAAGACAAACCGACATTACTAAATGTAAAAAGATTGGTTTGGTTTAAAAGCCTAAAAGGCACTACTATTAAATGACTGTTTTGGTCTAAAAACCTTACAATGCTACTACTAAACAATCAAATTGGAGTTTGAAAAAAGTGTATATTTACACACATTGTTTTTGGAGGGATTCACTTGATTTTTCTTTTGCTTGGAAAATGTCATAGAAGATGGAACACCCCCCCCCCCCCCCCTCTCTCTCTCTCTCTCTCTCATGCCCCCTACAAGATCCTCTCCCATCTTGCAATTCATACTTTAGCACAGGGATGGCGATAGAGGTGATTCATAGATTACAACATGGGAAGGCACAATATCATGATAGCTTGGTTGGAGAACATTTTATACATGCATCTAAGATTCTTCTGCTTTAGATTTTCTAGATTTTCCACCTTGTTCGTCTAAGGGTTAACATCTTATTTTGAAATAGGACCGAGGCTCCCCATGGTGAATTACTTGGTGAGATATAGCCTTGATCCAACAACTAATTTAGCTATTCTTTCAAATCAATAGCCTTAGGAATTGACATATGATAATATCTTTTTGCTATTGGGACCTATTCATGACACAATTTTAGTATTGTGATTATCTTCTCTCTTGGGTTGAAGTTTGGTTAGCTCTTAAGGAAAGATATCTGTGAACCCCTTTATCTAAGAGGATTTCTCTTTTTACCCTTTATCTTGACTAGTTTTGTTGAGATTAATTAAATAGATAGGCAATCAATTCCTTAAGACTTGTGAGATGCATGAAACCTTGGCCAACTTGATTTTGTTGGAAGAGAGGGAGAGAGACAGTGTGGAGCAGAAGATAAGCCTCAGCTCATTGTTGTTCTTCTTCCATTATACTAATTGAAAGAGACTTACACACATAGATACGAATAACCAACACTAACTGTAGTTAAGTCACTGACTACACTGACTTATTGAATGTCACAAATGTGTATAGTTGTATCTAGCTATGTCGGTCACACACATAAAGATAGACTGGCTGAGGAGTAACATGAGCTTGATATTCTAACTCTCCCCATCAAGCTCAAACCATTTGATAAACTCCAAGTAGTTGTCTGAAGTATATGAACTTTTCTTTACCAAGAGACTTGGTAAATATGTCTGCTACTTGGACTTCAGTCTTCACATGAATCAAGTCAATCTACCCTGTAAGAACCATTTCTCTGATGAAATGGTAGTGAACCTCAATATGTTTAGACCTAGCATGGTAGATAAGATTGCTAGCCAACATAACACTACTGAGCTTATCACAATGCAATCTCACTCTGCTTTCCACCTGTATTCCCAAGTCTTTCAGCAGTTTTATTAACCAAACTGCTTCACAAGCCGCTAAGGCAGCTCCTCCATACTCAGCTTCTGTACTAGACAATGCAACAATAGGTTGTTTCTTACTCTGCCAAAACTGATCACACTATTGCCCAATCCAAATGCATAACCATTGGTTGACCTCCTGTCATAGGCATAACCAGCCCAATCAACATTAGTAAACCCTATCAAGTCAAGAGATTTTCCATAAGCATAAAATAGCCCATAATTTGTAGTACCCTTTACATATCTCATGATCCTCCTGATTGCATCTAAATGTGGTTTGCAAGGCTTCTACATGAATTGACTAATCAGCCCCACTGCATAACATAAGTCAAGATGGGTAATAGTCAAGTATATCAAGTTACCCACCATTTGTCGATACATGGTCACATTCTCTATGTCATTCCCAACATCAATCTGTAGCTTGACATTTTGATCAAGAGGTGTTTCCATAGGCTTGCATTCAACCATACCATACTTCTGTAACATGTCATGAGCATACTGCTTCTGTAGTAGCAGCCATATACCTTGAGGCATAGAGACTACCTCAATCCCGATAAAATACTTTAGTTCACCAAGGTCTTTGACTCTGAATTCAGCCTGTAAACATGATTTAATTTCAGCAATGCCCTCTTCATCATTTCCAGTGATGATAAGATCATCTACATAAACCACTAGAAACACATATCCATGATCTGTCTTCTTCGTGAACAGACTGTGATTTGCATCACCCAATCTAAATCTATGTAGTAGTAGATAACTACTGATCTGAGCATTCCATGCTCTAGGTGCTTGTTTCAGTCCATATAAAGCCTTTTTTAGCTTACATACATCTTGTACACCCATTTGCAGCCAATGGGGACTTTGCCTTCAGGCAACTCAACCAATTCCCATGTCTCATTTTTAGCCGGGGCTGCATACTCCTCATCCATGGTAGCACACAAGTTATCATGTGTAATTGCATCATCAAACTTTGTAGGTTCTTTGTAACCTGTCACACTAGCCATATATGCATAATGGAGGACTGAATAACCAGTGTATGTAAACCTATCAACTGGTTTTGTGACTCTCTCAGATCTCTGTAACTGTGGCTCACTCTAAGCTTGCCTCTCATGAGGCTGTACATAATGACGCTGCCTTGCTCTAGGCGTCATAATAGACAAAATGCCCATCTCACTATCCAAACTATCACTGCTGGATGACTCATAACCTGTTGTAAGTGGACCTGTCACATCCTCATAACCTGTTGTAAGTGGACCTGTCACATCCTCAAGCATATTTTCTTTTCCCTTATCCAATCTCCCTCTCACTGACATATCATGTCAGTGGATGTAGGAGTACGACTCCGTAAGCATCCTGACCAAGGACTTACTGTAGGTGACCCATCACCTGTAGGACCACTCATAGATGTACTTACTGTAGGTATATTTTTAGCATTACTAGTAGCCACTGCAACAAGATTACCATACCACGATGCCAACTCATTAAAAAAAAACATCTATGCTAATCAATGTTTCATGTGTAGATGGTACATAACACTTGTAAGCTTTCCGGTCTTGTGCATAACCAAGGAACACACTTTTGACAGCTTTAGGATCCAATTTCTTTCTCTTTTTATTAGGAACATGCACATGTGCAATGCTGCCAAATACCTTCAAATGTGAAATGTCATGCTTATAACCATACAACACATAGATAACAATCACTATTGCTTTATCCCAATAACCATTTGGCAAACTCTTCTCATTCAGCATATGTTGAGTGTGGAAATGATTGGTTTTTGGGCTGATTTTTTGTTGTTTTTATTGCTAAATGGTTATTTTTGGTGGTTGATTATTTGAGTTTGAAGATGTTTTGAAATGTTTGGAGTGGTTTGAGTATGTTTGAAAGGGTTTATGTTGGTTTTTGATGAAATATGTTGTTCTGAAGAGTTCTGTAATTCTCTCTGTATGGTTTTGTAAGGCCTGATTTTCTTATGTTTTGTTCTGTTTTGGTTCTGTTTTGGTAGTTGAGATGGTTGAATGAATGTTTTGAGAGATGATTGAGGATGCGTTAAAAGGTTTATGAAAGATTGAATTGGTTTTGTTTTGGTTTTTTATGATTTTTATGGGTTTTGTTGATCTTCTGTAAAGTTCTGTAGCTTCTGTGCTTCTGTAGCTCTGTAGTCCTGTTGCTCTGTTGTTCTGTGGTCTGTTTTGTTGTTTCTGTTGAGTGTTATGTTGAATGTATGGATGTTTTGGGAAGTGTTCTTGTCTTAGGAAAAGGATGAATGGAAGCTCTATTCAAGTTAAAAGAAGTGAAGAAGTAACTGTTGAAGATTTATAGAAGGTTACAGAAGGACAGTGAGACAGAAGACAGATCTCACAGGACACTATGATGTCTCTGGTGCCTCTTCACATCTGATATACCTTTTGGGAGGTGTATCCACGACCTAATGAGGATTATTTTGAGTGATTATTGAGTGATTGTAGTGAGGATATGATGTAGTATTGAAAGCATACTATTGTGAGAGAGATCATATGCAAGAGATAGTCAATTTTATCAAAACAGTGTAATTGTATATGAGAGATTGAGAGAGAGAAATATGAAGACATTGAAGATGAATAATATGTGATGTATTTCCATTCAAAGATGGTGTATTCCTTGTGTTCTTTTTTCTATTGATGGATTTTATGAAGATGTTGGAGAATATGGTTGATTCTATCAAATCCGTGGGAGATATCTACTATGATGCTGCGTGAAGAATTGCTGTTTTCTTTGTTTTGGTGATCAAAGGAATGAAATAAAAGCTTGTTGATGTTACAAGATAGATTTTCTTGCAAGAGAATTCCTTTTCCTTGGTGTTCCTCTTGGGGCTTCGTGGTTTTGGTGCACAGCCGGGGAAACTTGCCATCAACAAGCACCAGAAGAGGTTGAAAATGAAGGAAATGGCATTGCCAAGAAGAGAAGAATTCAATGGATGTTTGTAAAGTTCCTTCTTCCACTGAAGAGTTGGAATTTCTCATAATGAAAGCCACTTTCCACAAGAAGTTCATCCCACAATGGCGGAAACACATCACCATCATGATGCATGCTCTATGTGGTGGACTGTTTCCTCTTCCTGTTGAAGTAGCAGAAACTTGCATCTTGGTGGCAAACTGTTTGGGAACAAACTGAAGAGCATAAATAGAGAGAATGACCATCCATGGAAGATTTGACATTCATTGAGAAGTTTCCAGACATCATCAAGTGGGAGATTGTGAAGAAGCTTCAGGAGTCTTGGTCTGTAGAGGTTCACGAAGACAAGAGGGAAAAAAGTTGGAATTTGTTCGTGGATGCTCAACAGCAAGATACATGGGATGCTTGGTGCACTGATAATCTTCTGTTTGTTCAATTAGCAACCCACTGGAAGTTGGTAGACAGAATGTTTTTCACAACATACACTGTTGAAACCCTCAGAAGCTGGCATTATTATAATGACGCAAAAACGATCCTAAGAAGAATGAGTTTTGATACTTTTAGAACAGAATATCTTCCCCTCTGTAGTGGTTTGAAAGTTGAATTCAGAGATGTTGAAAAGAAGGAAGTAGAGGATATGTTAGCTAGAGAATCCCTTAGAGACTGAAGCCCTCTCTGATACTATCCTGTTGAGTCCAGAACAACTGGTTGAAGCCAATCCCTTGATGAATGACACAATAAAGAGGTAAGCGTTGGAACGAGTCCAAAGGTACGTGAGAAGAGAAAAGACAAAAATCAAAGTTGAGAATGAGCTCGCAGCATAAGCTTCCTTTGACGCCCTAAAAGCACTCTTTATAGAAGTCCCCATGGCGACTCAAGGTCCCCTTCCTAGTCAGATTCATCCTGGAAATATTGATGATAGGCCAACAAATGTAGTCCCATTGCCAATTTTTAAGGGAGAGTACAATGAAGACCTTGATCTTCATGTAGCAGAGTTTATGGTAGCATGTGTGGCTAACAATGCCAGAACCCCTGAGATTGGTTAGCAATATTCCCTGCCACTTTCAAGGGCGTGGTGTTTCAGTGGTATGAGAGACAAGTAGTAGGAACTTTTGGCACATGGGACGACCTAAAGTTGGCCTTCCTCACTAAATTCAAGCGTGAAGGTTTTGAAGAGCAGATGCGAGAGGAGTTCATGAACCTAAGTCAATCCTTTGGAGAAAGAGTAGAAGCTTATGTCTCGCGAATGGAATCCATCCTGAAGAGATGGACTAACCATCATTTGGATGAAGGTATCCAGAAAGGAGTGTTTCTCAGGGGCATACAACCAGAAGTTCGCAAGTTTGTGGAATTGAGAAGACCAGTCAATCTGCAAGCTGTAGTGGAAGGTGCAAGATTTATGACGAAGTTGAAGCAAGGCTGTCAATGACTCCAGGAAGAGGAGTCTTACCTCCTCCTATACCTGGAATGGCTCATCAATCAATGCATCTGAAATGAAGTATCCTTCTATCCATACACTAATCTCTGGGGTTCGAGGATCTAAAAAGGCATTAGCCACATCTACTTCCTTTACAGGCTCCGAGGCCTTATTGGTCTTGGTCGCTGTTGAAGGAGCGATCCTAAGTCCACGCCTTCTTGTCAAGATGCTTTTGAATCTCTTTCGGTAGTTGGGAGACAGCATCAGCAACTGCCGGAATGTTAAGTTTGGTTTAAAAGTATCTAGGTCTTTGACCAAGTCATAATCTTTAATAGGATCCACAGGCTTTTCCAGTCGGCTGGGGAATGGGGCTACACCCATTTTCATCTTTCCTTTTTCTGCTAACAATTGCTGCATCGGCACTTCTTCTATTTCTGGAAGTGCTTTTGTATCATCTATCTCTTGGGCCTCTGGTCCTGTCTTTGGGACTGTCTCTATATCCTTCTGTGGCATGTAGTGCTATGTACTGTACTGTACTGTTTTGTACTGCTCTGTCCCTCTGTAGGTAGGTTGAACTTCACAGTCTTGGCAGAAGAGTCATTTTCATTTTGAACCACTGGTTCCTTCTTCTGGGTGCGCATCACAACGGAAACTTCCAACTCAACCAAATTGGAAGCAGGTTCTTGTACCTTCTGTTGGCTATCAGTGACATTGGCCTTTATAGGGGCTGGACTGGGACAGTCCTTTGTAGTGTGGCCTTCTCCTTTGCATCGACTGCATAAGGGCTTGTAATCCACTGATCGTTTAGGGTTTGGGCAATTTGGTGAAATGTGTCCCTTTTCTCCGCATCTGTAACACTCCACCTCAGATCTCTGACCACCACCAGACGGTAGTCCTGTGTAACTTTGAGAGGGAAACCTCCGTGGACCGAAATTAGGACCAAACTCTCTAGGCTTGGGTCCAATATCCTGTGTTGTCATTTTAGATTCCAGCAAGTTGAATCTTGCATTTTCATCCTTCTGTCTTCGTTCATGCATCTCTTTCAGAGAGCAAATATCCTCTATATGGTTCTTCCACAAACAGTAAGAACAAAAGGCTCCAGGAATGGTTGGTTTTCGGGTACATTCAGTGGCTAAATGGCCTGCTTGATGACACTTACCACACCAAGTATTTGACCGCATCACATCTCTTCTAGCTCCTGCAGAAGTGGATATATTGGCGGTATTCACCTTCAACGTCTGTAACTGCTCTGTAATCACATCCAAAAGCTCTTCCTTGATACTTCAACTGAGTTGGATAAGTAGTCCTTCAGATTTTCACCTCCTACAATGCTTGTTGTAGGGTTTTGGGAAGCTTCTGTAATTACCACATACACTGGTTGGGTAGATCCAGAAGGTCCTTTGTTCTGGTTCTGATTCAGAGCTCCTGTTGAGACTTGGGGTTGTTGATTCCAGTTGGTAGGATTCCACTGTTGTTGAGTCGCCATTGGAGGAACTATTTGAGGCCACTGTTGTTGTGGTTGAACAATCATCTGAGGCACTGTCGTCTGCGATGACCACACTGGATTAGGTGCACTATACTGGGGCACTATTTACATTTGGGGATAGGGGTAGGGAACTATCCCTGGGACCGCATGACGGATGTCACCATGAAGGACTTAGGGTTGCAAGGAATTCAACCTACACAGTGGCTTATCAGATTGGCAAACCAAAGTAGAGTCAAACCGTTGGGCATCCTTCCATATGTAAAAACAACCCTTGTAGGAAGGGACTATTGGCTAACATATTTGGTGGTCAAACCAAATTCTTATGGGACCTCATACCCTCTGCTGTTGGGAAGACCTTGGCTTTTTGAAGCAAGAGCCAGGACAGATTAGTTCAAAGGAACCCTAACCCTAGGCCGAGGACCCAATAAAGCGGTGTTAAAGCTGTATGGATCGCGAAAAGGCAATGGATCCACATTCATTGAAGTCATAACTGACTCCTCTAGCGAGGTAACAAATGGTACATCAGGAGATGAAGAGGCTGTTAAGCAAATCTTTCCTAAGAAAACAGAGACACAGTCCCTAACAGTGGGCACTGTAAGGCAACTGCCAAAGGAAGCAAAATCCTTGTCCATGGGTGAATATCTCCTACCTCAATTAGAATTAACTTCTGAAATCACCTCTAACAGTGAAATAGAAGCATGGATGTACTATTCTCCCTGTTACATGACAGTCGCAGAGATAGAGCAGAGTCAGTACAGAGACAGTACAGTTACAGATCAGAGATAGTACAGAGGCAGAGCAGATACATAGACAATAACAAATACAGAGCCAGAACCAGAAGTAGAAGTAGAGTCAAAAGTGGTGACAGAAGCAGAAGCGGATGCAGAGGCAGACAATCTGTTCTTCTCCTACAGAGCCTCTACAGAGGCCGAGGCAGAGCCTCCAGAAGATGAGAATGAAACTGATGAGGAAGAAAATGAAGTAGGTTATGGAAGTGCAGATGAAGAATTTCCTCTGATAGAGGATGATCTGGTTGATGTCCCTACAGAGTCCTCAGAGGCCGAATATCTTAGGGTACTGGATGGAATGACCATGGTTCCGTTTGGGTTGGTCAATGGACCCCAAAGTATGAAGAATCTGTATAAGCAATGGATTAAAGGCGTAAAAATTAAGTTCACCAATGGCTCCTGTCGCCCTGACTGTTTAGTACAAAAAGAAGAAGATGATGATGTCCCCTGCCAACAGAAGCCCAAGCCCTCAAAGTCACAGCCTCTAGCAGGTCCATGCTATGTGACATTCCTGGACGCATCCTCTGAAGATGAAGCCTTGAGTCCTGAAGAGGTCACCACTCAAACAAAAGCAAATAAGGCTCTGATACCTTTTCAACAAGTTAAACAGATGAATGAGTCATCTGTTCAGAAGGAGGACACTGGTTCTAATGGGACATCAGACGAGGATACGAATTTCTTGAAGGAGTCAGACCTCTACCCAGAAGCAATCCGTGGGACATTTATCCGCGAAGTGGAAGGTGAAAGACAAGTAATGTTCTTGGATGCTGAGGGTACTGAACGTCACCTGAAAGTGGGTCTCAATCTTCCAAAAGAGGAATTAGTGGTCCTTCACGACCTACTAAAGGAGAACGTAGATGTGTTTGCTTGGTTCTACAAAGACCTAAAGGGGATTGATCCTACAGTATGTCAACATCACATTGATCTAGAGCCCGATGCCAAACCTGTAAGGCAAAGACAAAGATGGATGAATCCTAATTACTCTGCTCTGGTGAAGGTCAAATTATTGAAACTTCTTGAAGCAGAGTTCATTTATCCCGTGGCTAACAGTGAATGGGTTTCGCCCATTGTGGTAGTACCCAAGAAGAACGGGAAACTTTGAATATGTGTTGACTTCCGAAAGCTCAATTCGAAGACGAAGAAGGATCACTTCCCTATCCCTTTTATAGACCAACTGTTGGACACAGTGGCAGGCCATGAGCTGTATTCCCTCTTGGATGGATTCAGCGGATATAACCAAGTCCAAATCGCAGAAGAGGACCAATCTAAAACAACCTTCACCACGGAATGGGGGACGTATGCCTACAGAGTGATGCCATTCGGGTTCTGTAATGCTCCTGCCACCTTTCAACGAGTAATGATGGCAGCCTTCCAGAACCATCTGCATGATTTCATTGAGGTGTAACTTGATGACTTCTGTGTCTATAGTTTGATTCGTGAGCACTGGGGACACCTCGAGCAATGTTTTGACAGATGTCGAGAGTATGGGATTTCTCTCAACCCCGACAAATGTGTCTTTGGTGTCTCCTCAGGAGTTCTGTCGGGCCACATTGTCTCTACACAAGGGATATCAATAGACCCTGCAAAGATCGAGAAGATCGCAGCTTTGATAGCACCCATCAACCTCAAACAGTTGAGGGGATTCCTAGGCCATGTGGGTTACTACAGAAGGTTCATAGCCCATTTTGCAACAAAGGCAACCTCCTTGCACAAGCTTCTGAGGAAAGATGCATAGTTTATTTGGACGGAAGAATGTGAAGAAGCCTTTAATACTCTAAAACAATGCCTGATACAAGCACCTATTTTACAGCCTCTTGATTGGACGAAGGAGTTCCATGTGTACACAGATGCATCAGTTGAAGGGCTAGGTGCTGTCCTATGTCAAAAGGGCCCCTCCAAATTAGATCAAGTGATATATCATGCAAGCCGAAAGGTGACTGATAGGGAATGGAACTACACAGTGTGACAGAGCTTGAGTGCTTGGCAATGGCATTTGCACTGGAGAAGTTTCGACACTATCTATTGTCCATACATTTCAAGTTCTTTGTGGATCACGAGGCCCTGTCCTTCTTGATGAACAAAGCAGATGTGAAAGGACGAATGATGAGATGGATCCTTTTATTTCAGGCGTTCAACTTTGAGGTAATTACCAAACCTGGTGGTTCCCATGTTCTGGCTGATCATCTGTCCCGTATCCCACAGACTACAGACGAGGAGCAGGATGACCAGACCTCCTAATGCTTCCCTATTCCTGGTAGAAACTGTAACCCCCTAGTATGCAGACATTGCCAATCTGCTGGCAACACAACAATACCCTCTTGGCATTTCTAGTCGGGAAAGGAAGAAGCTTATGTTAGAATCAGCCCCCTACACCCTGTTAGGCGGTGCACTGTACAAGAAAGGCAAAGATGAAGTGCTCCAAAGATGTGTTGCAGGAGATGAGATTGGGATTGTTTTGAAGGCTTGCCACGACGAGCCATGTGGAGGCCACTTTGCAGGAGAAGCTACAGCCAAGAAGGCTCTGCTAGTAGTAGGTTACTAGTAGCCGACCATTCATAAGGATGCCTATGACTACTTAAGCGATGTGATGCCTGTCAGAGGATGGGGAAACCCACCAAAACAAGTGCCATGCCACTGCAACCTATCCTTCCTTTGAAGCCGTTTAAGAAGTGGGGGATTGATTTCGTGGATCCCATTGATCCACCCACCAGAAGAAAACAGAATAGATACATCTTGGTATGTACGGATTATGTCACAAAGTGGTGTGAAGCTAAAGCCCTAAAGCGGGACGATGGTAATAGCGTGGCCCTGTTCAGTGTCTGAGAATATCATCACCCGTTTTGGCAGTCCCC
The DNA here is from genome assembly GCF_053477565.2 of Lygodium microphyllum. Taxonomy (NCBI): domain Eukaryota; kingdom Viridiplantae; phylum Streptophyta; class Polypodiopsida; order Schizaeales; family Lygodiaceae; genus Lygodium; species Lygodium microphyllum. Next base: position 21,344,736 of record NC_141149.1, on the reverse strand, counting down.
TAGAGCTGGTAAGTGATAGAGGCACTCATTTCATTAATAAAGTCATGGAAGAGTTGACATAGCTGTATAAGATCCGCCATCGCAAGTCCACTCCTTACTACCCTAGAGCCAACGGCCAAGTCGAAGTTACCAATCGCATCCTCTGCTCAATCCTGACAAGAACAATTTCCGCACATCGTCGTGATTGGGATGATCGACTTACAGAGGCCCTTTGGGCGTACAGAACCTCCCATAAAGCAGTTACAGGACAGACACCCTTCCAGCTGGTGTATGGTACCAAAGCTGTTTTCCCTATTGAACTGGAATTGCCCTCTTTGTGAGTGGCTATCAAAGAGCGCTTGGGGGACGATGATTCACTGCAACGTCGTCTCCTGCACTTGGAATGTTTGGACGAAACTCGCAGGATGGCTCTACAGTGCATGGAAGCCATGCAAGCTCGATGTAAGGCTTACCATGACAGCTTCATCAAGCACAAGGAGTTCAAAGAAGGTGATTTGGTTCTAGCCTATGATTCATGATTTGGCAAGTTTCCTAGCAAGCTCCAACAGCGGTGGATGAGCCCATATAAGGTACTTGCTGTCAACCCTAATGGCTCTGTCCAAGTGCAGACCGTTGATGCCTCTAATGATCCCTTCCTGATCAATGGATATCGCCTGAAGAAGTACTTCCCTCCTTGGGGATCTTGACAATCATGGTCACCTGATCCTTTCCCCCATTGGCGTGGCATGGTAACTCTTATGATGCTACTTCTGATAGTCATTTTTCAGCCACTCCTGATGAGGTGGACGCAACCCTCTGTTCCCTTAGCCCCACCTTCCAGCCCTTATCTCTTATCCTCTATTTTCCACCAACGGCACTGGCAAGGTTGAACCTGACAAATGGTATTTCGACCATTCCCTTGCTTAAATTCGAAAAACAAAAGGGAAAAAAATATACAAATTGGTCATGGGAGAAAATGACTTCGGTCCTTGTCATGCCGACCTATTCTTCGAGAAAAGGTGGAGACAACCTCGGGAATAGAAAAAAAAAAAAAGAAAAGAAGGAAAAAATTGTTATGGGGCAAAAGGAAGAAATTTCCTGTCATAGCAGGCCTCATTCCAAGAAAAGATGGTTAACACCCTTGGGCGAGAAGCTGGCTGTGGAAAAGGTGGCAACACCCAGCAGTCCAGAAAGTGGATTCATCAATTGACATCCCCAGGATCTAGTTCCAAAGCTGCCTACCTTGGTACGCTGTGTCCTGTGCCTTTCTGCAGAGCGTTTGACAGTCCTCTAGTAGACGTCATGTCGTATGTAACACAACGTTCGATCTGATGGCTACCTCCCTGGGTACGCCTCTTCAACAACTGACGACGCGATCTTCATTGACAACCAATCGAGTGACACGAGCTTTCATCCTAACCGGATGGGGAAGTGAGTATGGTTGCCCTCTGTAACTATCAACAGCGAGTGAGACAGAGGGTGGGGCGAGTGACCAGTCTTTTCCTTTCAAATCAAATGAGAGGTGAGAAGTGTGAATGAAGTGTTGCACGCACGGGATGGGCCTCTCAATGCACAAAGCACGATCTATTTCTGTGCACTGCACCATAAGGCTCCCTGGCTTTCCTTCTTGCACCGTATGCCGGCACAGGGTGGGATGCACAGTTGCACCATCAAATGGGCACAAGGCATACAACCTTTGCACAAGTGACTGTGAGGATTACATCAATGGGTGTAAAGTACGGGCTGCCCTCCTGTATCTATCAACAGAGCGTGAGACAGAGGGGGGGTTGAGTGTGACTGGTGTTTCCTCAATCAATTCTCGAGAGGTGAGGATTGAGGGACGTTACGACCCTTGGCGCTAGGTATGTTCTCTTTTCCCTATGCACCCATGGGGTGGGTTTTTGCCATCATCATAGGACACGTCACCCTGTTCTGTACACTGCACTGTAAGGCTCCCTTGCCTTCCTGCTTGCACCTATGCCAGACGGGTTGGACGCACTGATGCACCATCAACTGTGCACCCTGGCGTACTCCTTTGTACCATCCCCTTGTCAATTCCTAAACCGGGTGTGAGATATAGGTTTTCATCTTGATTTCCTCGAGTGATATTAGTCATGGGGTGAGTGACTGCTCTTTCATTTCATATGAGTGATTGTGCGTTAAGTGCAACATTCCTCATCATCGATGAATTTCCTGCGATTCCTTCAACCAGCTACCCCCCTGGGTGTTGCCGCGTAGTCCCTGTCACGAAGGATGTGTGTTGTGAAGATACCTTGGTACCTCTTGCAGGCGACAACGACAGTGGACGTGCCATCGACAGTCAACCTTGATTCTTGACAATATGGGCCAAATTTTTCTAACCCTACACTTTTTGTTGTCAGTGATGTTCATATTTTAAGTGTGGGGATGTTAGCGGTTGGTCTGTCGTGTGGTATTAGGTCCCTATTGCTCGGTCAACCCTATCCGTTAAGGTTTTAAGTGTGGGGACGTGTCCCTGCGCGTCTACCTTGCATACTGCCTTGCATATGCCTCACTTTGATCATGCATGTAAGCCATGACTTTCTTTTACACTCCTGGGTCCCTTCCCCACCCACCTGTCCACTGTCACCCCTCCCTTGGGGCTGTTCCTCCTCTATTTCCTTTTTATCCTTATTTTGCTATGTTTCCATGTGAACGCACCCTACATTCCCCCAAATTCCAATCTAAACTTATAGCCCTGTTCGTCCCTTCGAACTGTCCAATTTTCCTTTTTACCTACCCCTGTTTTGATGCACGGTTTTTGAGTTATTAAATTTTGATGGATTGTGCGTAAATTGGCCAGTTTTCCATGTGAATGCGCTTTTCTTGCTTCGGAACAGTGCTCTGACGTGATAGCCGTGTCCTACCCTTCTCCCTGACATTTTTCTTTTTTACTCCGTGTCCTTCCAATGCACAATTTGTCCAATATTAATTTTTGTGGTTTTTTGGGACCTTTTCATGCGTATTTTTGACATTTTTCCGTGTGAACTTGCCTTGTTTGCCTCGAAATTCCCATTTGACTTGACAGCCATGTCCAATGTGCCTTTCCCTACATTTTTTCTTTTTTCTCCCCCTTATTCCGACTTTTGGATTTATTATTATTAATTTTTAAAAGTGTTTTGAGTGTCTTTTTGGTGTTTTTCCCCATGTGAACGCCTTCTAACCCTATTGGAATTGCATTTTAACATGACAGGCCTGTGATACTCCGTCCCTTGCACATTTGTCGTTTTTGCTACCCTCTGTTCTGGTGAACCGATCTTATGTTATTAATTTTCGACTGTATTTTCGTGTGTTATTTTTACGTTTTTCCCATGTGAATGCATCTTATTTCAGTTGCCACTGTGTTTTGATGTGATAGACTTGTTGGATGCGTTCTTATGCACATTTTTCCTTCTTTTTGCCCTGCATTCCGGTGAGCGGATTTCCCGAAATTAATCCCTGTATGTGTTTTCGGGGCCATTTTTCGTGTTTTTTGCATGTGCACGCCCTTTATTCCCTCGGGAACCCCCATTGCCCTTTTCCACTATCTTCCCCCTACCGTCTGGTACATTTTTTGTTTTTATGCCATTTCGTTTCGACGATCGGATTGTGCGATATTAAATTTTCCTTATTTTTACGTGTTTCGCGTGACTCGTCTCGCACATGAACAACCACATTTGTGGTTTTACGCGTCTTGCCACGCCCGATCACGTACGCGCACCCCGTGCCGACATCCCGACGCCATTCCAATCCCACCACGTAAATTTTTTTTACCCCGCCCCGTGCATGCGCGCGGGACGAGGGCACGCCTTTCTTTTTATTAATTATTTTATTACTTTATTTATTCCTTTATTTATTAATTTATTAAACCCCCCCTCCCGTGTACGTTGCAACCACCTCCCCCCCTTCCCTCTTCTCTCTCCTTCTCTCTCTCTCTCTCTTCTTCTTCTTCTTCTTCTTCTTCTTCTTCTTTCTCTCTCCCCTCCTTCTGCCTCCCACCCTTCTTCTCCCTTCCTCCTCCTTCCCTCCTCCTTCTCCCTCCTTCCTCCTCCCTTCATCGGCCTCTTCATCTACTCCCTCCGTCTCCTCCTCCTTAACCCCACCTACTCCTCTCCCTCATCCTCCTCCTCGCTTCCCTCCCCTCTTCCCTCCATCCTCCCTTCTTCGCCCCGCCTGGCTCTGGCGCCTCCCCCTGGGCCTTGCCGCCTCCTGCTGACGCCTCCGTCGCCTCCCCCTGGGCCCCTCCGCCTGGGCCCAGAAGCCCGCCGCCACCTGGCCGCCGTTCGCCCTGCCACACCGTCGTTCGCCGCGCCGCGCCGTCGTTGGCTGTCGCCGCCTGCCCTCCTGTCGGGCCTCCGTCCTCCACATCACACCCCTTCCTTACCCCCATTCACCCCCATTCCCACACTCACACACACACACCCCTTCCTTACCCACCCCTTAGCCCCCAGCCACACCCCCTCCAAACACACACACCCTCATTACCCCCACACACCACCACCCCAGTCACACCCCCCAAACCCACCCCCCCAACCTCCCCCTCCTAAGCACCCTTTCCCACCGCCCCTCCCCCCTCGAAGCGCAGAACTCAAAAAATTAATATAACAAACAACAAAACCACCCGCACCCCCTTCTAGGCCCCCTGTCACACGCAGGGTGTGCACGTGGTGGCTGTTTGCATGTGGGCCTGCCACCCCATTTCTACATGTTCGTGCTCTGTTTTACCGGCCATTCACACGCGGGGACGCGCTTCCGCCTTGTCCGTGCGATGGTGTGCTGCAGCCAGCCGTTCACACGCAGTCCTTATCAGCTGTTCACACGCAGCCGGGTACTGCCCTTTTAATTTAAAATCCTGAAAAACCCTAAAAACACATTTAAAAACTCAAAAATTCCTTAAAAATCAATTAAAAATAAAAAATTACCAAAAAATTCCTAAAAAATTTCCAATATTTCTACAAACAATTGACATATTTTTCCAAACTAAAAAAAAAGTACAAAAAAATCGAAAATTGTTTTCAAAACCATGAGAAAAATGAACAAAAATTCCTTAAAAATTCATAAAAATGCCGAAATAATATCAAAAATAATTTCTGAAAATTCTACAAATTCTTTTGTACATTTTGCCAATATTTTCTCATTGAAAATGCTTTCCTTAATTGGCAAAAGTATTAATTGGAGCCAAAATCCTAATTTAAAAAAAACAAAATTCAATGAAAAAATCATTTTTAATCCCACAAATGAGCTGAAAAAAATAAATTAAATTCGATCATCTTCTTTACACTTGATGCTCATGATTGGTTGCTGAAATTTCATGTCCACATCACTTAAAAAAAAAAAACAAACAAACACATCAAAGCACACTTAAAAAAAAAAAAAACAAACAATACAACCAAACCAAACTAAACAAAAAAAAAAAACAAAAAAAAACAAAAACAACCCACAAAACCAAACAATCATAATCTTAAATCCCAATCAATCCAAACCCCTAACATCTCCATTTTTTTTCTTTGGTCACACGTCGCATTTGTTTTATTATTTCTTTTTGGTCAATGTGTTAGTTGTTTTTCCATTTTCCTGTACGACAGGATGACTAGTCTTAGTCGGCCTTTTGTCAGTTTTGTGGATTATCGGTGGATTGCGTCTCTCCCTTTTCGAGGCCGTCGTCTCAGACTTTACAGGACAGACCCACACATTGCCAGGTTTTTTCTCTTTTTCCCTCTCTCACGTTGCACCATAACACACATTTAAATTGTAATTAAAATCAATTGACCGTTGCACATACACAAAATTAACAGACTGCACTTTATAACATTGTAATAAAATGAACCTGAATGTTAATTGTAAAAGGAACCCCGCCGTTGCACGAGCACCTTTGCACCATAATCCACTTAATTTTTGTAAATTAAAACCCATTCACCAATGCACACGCACATGCATTACAGACACCTTTCACTTGTAATAAAATGAACCCCCCGAAGTCACGCATGCATGCACTCAAGTGTCACAGATCATGTAATTATAACAATGAACTGCATTAGTAGGGACCCAGTCAAGTAAAGTCGTGTAAAGTTTGAGAGGGCTGGGCTATGTTTCCGACTCACCATGCATTAACGGATTAAACATTAATAATGAACTATGCTTAATTGATTATTTAAACAAAATGAGTCGTTAGTTTCACCCATCCACTTCACCGCACTGTAGGACCCTGAACGTTTACGGGGATTGGGTTTTCTTGTTCAAAGATGTCAGTTATATCTATTCATGTCTATTTTACTAGTCTAAGTCTGTGATTCTGTTTTGAGTCTGGTCAGTGTCTGGGTTATGGTATGTGTGACACTTTTGTTTTATTTTGTATGCTTGATTACGGGGTTTTGGGTGCCTGTTTGTACTGCATATTCACCAAGCTTTCGGTCACATATGTGCGTAGGTCATGTTGAATTTTCGGTAGGATGTGGTTTGCTTGGGGTGGTTTAGTCCAGTTAGTCTTGTCCTAAATCTTTCTCCTATCGATGGTCTCAGTGGTGGTTTTGTTTGTGGGTTTTGCAGGTTTTCTCTTTTATTCTTGGTTTGTGAGTGTGGTTTTTGCTATAGTTTGAATGGCATCATCATCTTCTTCTTCCCCTCCGATTGTATTACAGGATGTTCCCCTCGCAGTCCATGATTATTCTCTCCTTCTAGAGGCGGATTGCATCCGACGTGCACGCCTCAGACCATTTGTTGCCCTTACATTGCTGTCGGTAGATGAGAAGCTTTGTTACTCCTTCTTGGCTTCTTATAAAAACCAGTATGGCCTGGTTTATAACCGTACCTTCTGCTTATCTACAGCTAATATCCATGAAGCACTGTGCTTGCCCCTTTATGCTTGCTTTGTGCCCAGCGGTAACCAGTTACTTACTGCTGAAGAGATAGTTACGCTTCTGAAGAAGGAAACTTCTACCCCCTTGTTTCTCAATCAACTTATTAACAGTTCAGGGGTCTCTATTGCTGCGATCTCTTCTCCAGTATGGAAGCAGTTATGTCAGTTCCTCCAGAACCGATTTATGACGACGCATTATCACTTTTGCACCTCCTCCTGATGGTGTGCCAGTGCCTGATTCTGCTCCTTTACCGCTGCAGCCTCCACCATCAGTCCCTTCCCCTCCACCTATGCAACCAAATTCAGAAGATGAGGAGTCCCTTGTTATATTTTCATGCAAGAAACGCCTTCGTACAAAGGGTCCTTCTAGCCCTCTTGTACTTGCTTCCCCTGTACCCGCACCTGTTCCTGCTGTGTCTGGTAGTGCCCTTCCTTCTTTCCTCTCCTGACCTAATTTATTTTCAGCCCAAAAGGAAGGACAAATTGATCAGCAGATGCCTTCATCCTTACATACTATATTATCTGGACCTATGCTTTCACAGCTAGTTTCAAATGTCCAGTCCACTCTGGAAACCTCCCTTACCTCTTGTCTTCAGACATTGTACACCAATGTTTATACTTCCTTGCAAGACAAGGTGGATTCCTTGACTAGTCAGTTGACTAAGGCATTGGAGGATTTGTCTGCAGAAAGGGCTACACTCGGTGATATTAATACTCAAATGACTGCTGCCACATCCTTAATGGATTCCCAGAAGGCAACTATCCAAGAGTTAGAATCTAAGGTTGCTAAGTTGGAAGAGGAGAATGCATCCTTGCAGCTTGAGAAAAATTCTGCCCTTGAGGAAATGGTCACTTTGGCTAGTAAACTTGGTACTAGTGAAGGTCAGTTGCAGCACTCTCAGGCAACTGTAGAGTCCTAACATAAAGTTATTGAAGAACTTAACCAAAAAGTGGCTATTCTTTCTGTTCCTCCTCCAACTCCTATTGTCTCTTTAGTCATATCTTCCAAAGGAGAGCTTGATCAGTTGCACCATAAAGCTAAATTATGTGATGGGTTCTCCGCTAAAGTGGAATGCCTTCAGCAGAGGATGAACTGTGTGCAGGAAGATTTTACCCGCTATACTGAATTGGTGTCACCTCCTCCATCCTTTTGGATCAAATATAATCAACAGAGGTTTGCCTTGTACATCTCCTTAAGCAATGTGGATTTGGAACCTCCAGAGGATGGGTGGTCAAATCTTTGGTCTGTGGGTCTCTTGAGAGCAGTTTTTAATAGATTTGTGGATGAGTTGGTTTCCCATGAGGTTCAGTTATTATCTTTCATGTATCTTGTCGGACATCTGCAAATTCTTGATGAAGAGGACTTGAATGTTTATGTGGGGGATGTCATCTTACAGGCAGTCATGTATGTGCACTCAGTTGAGCTCCTGCTAGCAGATAGTTTGAAGTATTATCATGAGTAGACGTCTTGGTGTAAGGGACATGCTTGGCATCCACCTTTGGAGGTTACTGCTTTGGAACCTCGTCGTCTTCAGAGTGTTTTCCATAAATCTGATATCCAGCCATTACAATCTCAGTTGTTGAGCTTTATAGCTGATCATCCGTTATTTACTGATTCCTTTTTCTAGGACCTTAATTTTCGTTGTTCTATCTAACCTTTGGATCCTAGTGATCTCCTTTCTTATTCTCTTACGGCGTATTGTTTCCCTTTTTATATTTCCCTTCTTTCTTGAAGTCCTGATACCATTCCGCTTTTATCTTTTACCCCTTCTGGATTTCCTCATATCCCTGTTTTTACTATTTGTCCTTTTATTGCTGATCCTACATCATCACCTACCCCTTATGACCCTCCACCTTCTGTTCCTCCTATTCCTTCTGTTTTCTCAGTGGATTCCCTTCGTACCTTTTTGTTGAATTCTCCATCTTTGCCATCTTCCTTATCCCTTCGTTTGCCTTCCTTTTATGATTTATCTTATCCTCCTTTACAATGTTCTCCTCTTAATCCATTTCCCCCTTCATCTGATTATATCAATCTTCCTCCCCAGTCAGTGCTGGATACTCCAGGATATGACGGTGACATACTCCGTCGAAGACAATGGATGCTACATGATTGTGTGACATGCCCGGTATTTAACCTGGCCTCTCATTCCAAGGTCTTGGGATACATCTGCAGTATGTTCGAACTCTTACCTTCATTTTGCCAAAGTGCATGTTACTTCTGAGGATACCACTATTCGCCTTGCAGCTCATTTTTGTTGGTATCTTGCTTTCATGCATCAGCAGTCAAAGCTGTATACTCGCAAGAGTATCCCTCAATTGCTCATTAATCCAAATGTAGATGTGACTGTTGCTCAGATGGATGTTTTGTACTACTTTGCATAGGCCTTCCCTACCAGGTTCCTCATCTTACTGGAAAGGATGTGTTGCTTACAGTTCCTCCAGAATGTGCCTCAGCATTTTGTTGATGAGAGTAAAGCTTTAAGAAGAAATACCTTCATCCTACTTAGCAATGGAGCTTTTTCCTCATTGTATCATTCCTCCTTTATTAATGGAAAATTTCTTTTTGCTCTCCAATTTTTGGGGATCTATGCCATTCAGACTATATTTGTATATGGGTATTTTTTGTATTGGGTGATGTTTTTTTCAATTGTGTGGAGCTAATGAAGATGAAGCTGTGAAGATTGATGCAGTTGGTTATCACATGGTTGCAGTTGCAGATTTGGATGCAAAACTCTTATATCCTTTAATAGTTTGAGTTATTTTGGTTTTTATAATATTGGAATGGTTTTTTTTTTTGGTGTTATTGGTTTTCCTTTCATATGTGTTTCAAATCCAGGTTATGAAGCTGATATGTTGGGGTTGTGATCAAAGTGGGTGATTTATGCTGAATTGAAGATTCTTTTTAGCAGATCATAGAGCTTTTGTTCTTCCATTTTCTTGGGTTGTGAGGATGCTTCCTTATTAAGTGTGGGGATATGTTGAGTGTGGAAATGATTGGTTTTTGGGCTGATTTTTTGTTGTTTTTGCTGAATGGTTGTTTTTGGTGGTTGATTATTTGAGTTTGAAGATGTTTTGAAATGTTTGGAGTGGTTTGAGTATGTTTGAAAGGGTTTATGTTGGTTTTTGATGAAATATGTTGTTCTGAAGAGTTCTGTAATTCTCTCTGTATAGTTCTGTAAGGCCTGATTTTCTTATGTTTTGTTCTGTTTTGGTTCTGTTTTGGTAGTTGAGATGGTTGAATGAATGTTTTGAGAGATGATTGAGGATGCGTTAAAAGGTTTATGAAATATTGAATTGGTTTTGTTTTGGTTTTTATGATTTTTATGGGTTTTGTTGATCTTCTGTAAAGTTCTGTAGCTTTTGTGCTTCTGTAGCTCTGTAGTCCTGTTGCTCTGTTGTTCTGTGGTCTGTTTTGTTGTTTCTGTTGAGTGTTATGTTGAATGTATGGATGTTTTGGGAAGTGTTATTGTCTTAGGAAAAGGATGAATGGAAGCTCTATTCAAGTTAAAAGAAGTGAAGAAGTAACTGCTGAAGATTTACAGAAGGTTACAGAAGGACAGTGAGACAGAAGACAGATCTCACAGGACACTATGATGTCTCTGGTGCCTCTTCACATCTGACATACCTTTTGGGAGGTGTATCCACGACCTAATGAGGATTATTTTGAGTGATTGTAGTGAGGATATGATGTAGTATTGAAAGCATACTATTGTGAGAGAGATAATATACAAGAGATAGTCAATTTTATCAAAACAGTGTAATTGTATATGAGAGATTGAGAGAGAGAACTATGAAGACATTGAAGATGAATAATATGTGATGTATTTCCATTCAAAGATGGTGTATTACTTTGTGTTCTTTGTTCTATTGATGGATTTTATGAAGATGTTGGAGAATATGGTTGATTCTATCAAATCCGTGGGAGATATCTACTATGATGCTGCGTGAAGAATTGCTGTTTTCTTTGTTTTGATGATCAAAGGAATGAAATAAAGGCTTGTTGATGTTACAAGATAGATTTTCTTGCAAGATAATTCCTTTTCCTTGGTGTTCCTCTTGGGGCTCCAGCATAGCTCTTGCCGATTCCATCAGTACTCTATTTTTTCTTTTCTCTACACAATTTTGCTGTGATGTATAGCTACAAGTTAACTGTCTTCTGATCCCATGTTTAGCAAGGTACCTGTCAGAGTAATTGGAGATATTCTCCACCTCCATTTGATCTAAGACATGAAAGTATATAGCTCAACTAATTTTCAGCATGCTTCTTGAAATCCTTGAATGAATCAAATACATCATCCTTATGCTTTAGTATGTAAAACCAAGTATACTTGTTGAAATCGTCAATGAAGGATACATAGTAACAAGCACCACCAAACGAAGCATTATGAGATGGACCCCATACATCTAAATGTACCAACTACAAGGGTCGTGAGCTATTCCATACATGTCTCATAAATGGAAATTGTGCTTGCTTTCCAAACTGACATGCATCACATACATGTCCAAAGTCATGATACTTGAACTTAGGCAGTCCAAGCACAATCTCCTTCAGCTGCATAGATTTCAGCTTTTGTACATTCACATGGCCAATCCGCTTATGCCATATCTCAACATCCCATATAGCACCATCATCATGTGCAAACATGGCTGCTTTCAATTCTAAAATTGACATATCAAGAGTAAACATTCTGCCATCTCTTCAGCCTCTAGCAATCAATTTGCAGCCATTACCATATTCTTCAACAAAGCATCCATCTCTATTAAATCTCACCTGCAGATTCTGCTCCAACTAACAAAAGATTCTTGGTTATTGTAGGTACATGTAGTACATCATGTATGCTCTTTTTCTTGCCATCAAGCATCAACAATGGAACATTTCTTGTGTGTTGAATGTCATGTTGGGTGTCATCCCTAGTATACACATAACCATGTGAACCCGCAACCATCTCATCAAACCATGGGGTGTCATATGATTTGAAACCCCTAAATCAATGAACCATCTCTCATCTCTGTTCTACCTAGATGCATTTTTAGACACATATTGCATGGCAAACAATCTGTCAACCTGCTCATCATGAGCACCACTAGAAGATGCATAGTGCTACCCTGTTGTTTACCCTTTGCCTTCATATCTTCCTGCTTCTTGTAACAATCCTTTGCAATGTGCCCATATTTGTCGCAGTAATGACAGTCCTTATCTCTGTTTGACCGATCAGCATGAACCAGATTCACTACCTCTACCATGGGGTGATCTCCCCCTGCATGAGCCACTAGATCCACGTAGGCCCTGTGTATTTGTGCCATGCCAAGCATTCTATTGATGCTGTCCATAAGTGCTTCGAGTGTCTCCTCAACCTCAAAAAGAGACACGACCTTTGCCGTCTCTACCATGCTGACTAGAGTAAAGAACAATGTCTCTGGTTTGAGACGTACTAGAACCTATATTCAGCCCAAGCTTAACTTCCTCATGTAGCAGCAAAGCAATTAGCTCATCCTAATCAGGGGATTTAGCTCTCACAGAAATAGACGTATCAAATGCTTTATACTCTTTGCTAAGTCCATGCAATGTCACTGCAATCATATCATCCTCAGACATTGAAGATCCAATGGTCGCAAGGTGATCCACTATGTGCTTGATCTCTGTAGTGTGGGTCTGAATGCTTTTGCCATTCCTGGACATGTTATTGAACTGTTGCTTTAGCTGAATCTTTCTTGCATGTGTTACATTTCCATAATTCTTCATGAGTATGTCCCATGCATCCTTTGGGGAACTGTATCTAGTAATCTGTATAACCATATCATCTGATATACATAAGGAAAACCAATGTAACACCTTGCATGCTCTCTCAATCCATAGCTTAAGAGCCCTTTTTTGATCATTTGTCGGATTCCTTTCATGCATTTCAAGTTCAGCCTCATCACCTATACATAAGTCCCAATAACCTCTGCCAACCAAAAAATTCTTCATATGGAACTTCCATAAAGCAAAATTTTTGTTGTCCAGATTTTCTCCCACTATTTGAGCGATATTATCAGTGCCTTAAGCATTTGCCATAGTTGCACCTTAGGTATTCAATGATGTATACAACCTGTAAGTATCTGACTCCTTTTCCTATAGTTCAAGACCAGTTTTCTGATTTCAGGACATTTTTCTGCAATTCAGGACAGTTTTCCTGACAACCTGCGTGATGTAAACTATATTCCAACAATGAAAAAATACAATCAACTGAGCATAAACCAAGCTCAAATAAGTTCAAAACATTCTATGGTAGTGGCAAAACATCCTAGCAAAAAACTATATCCATACAAGTATCAATATTTGTACTATATGCAAGTAGCAGTACCAAATATAACTAGCCCATTGCTATAACTAGCAGTATTTTCTTTGTTAAAATAAGAGTATCTAGACCTCAAAACAGCCCCAAAACATCTCATTCAGTTGCCACTCTATGCAGGAGTTGATACATGTCCAATCAGTCAAAATATATTGCATGTATGTCAAGTGAAGATGATAGTTATCCTTTGTGTAGACAATAATCGGTCAATATCCTAGTATAACCAGCAACAAATTAGTCTAAAATTTGAACTTTCAGCACTCAACATATCCCAAAAAGCATCTACCACTCAGATGGTATGATCCAAGCATTTGTCAGTAGCAAATAATCATCACATATACTTCAACCCTTTAGGTATATTGTTTCCAAATTAAGGACAACAATCAGTTCACTGTTTCCAGCTTGCAAATAAGCTCCAAAAGTGAGCATTTAACACTCCAATATCATGATCAAATGCATGATAATAAGGGCATATATATTGTTAGGATGAAAGCCACAAGTGCCTTGGAATCACCTGCTATTTACTGCAGTAAACAACCAATCTGCACAGGTCTATGATGAATATCTCAAAATCTATGAGGAATTTGAAAAAACTTTGTTATGCAACCTTGATGTCTCGCAAGTATTTGAATCACCAAGAATTGGCGATTTGGTCTCCTCTTGTTGAGAGAGACATGGATCATTCTTCTTTTTGTTTCAGCTTTCATTGTGGGCTCTTCCTCTTCTTCTACCTTATAGGTGACTATGTAAGTATTTCCTTATTCTTTTGTGGCTACTCCTCTATTTTTTCCATGAAACTACCCTTAAAGAGGAGGTTAATTTAGTTTGGGACACTTTGTTGAAATGTCTTGGTTCGTTGCAATGGTAGTATCTTTGGATGGCATTTCTTTAATTGGTTAGAACAAAGTTTTTGATTGCATTCCCTTAGCCTTCTTTCTTGCACAAATCTACTATTAGAATTTGAATGCCTTTGATGAAAGCACGAGATGCTTTTTTGGAAAAACCTTACTCTTAATATATTTGGCTTCTAAATTTGGATTGGATACCTTGGTAAATGGTGTCCAATGGAGGATTCGTCCATTGGTAAATCTTAGCTACTTGTTGTGTGGTATCCATAGGTGGGGCATACTTTTGAAGTGTAACAAGCTGGGAGTAGCCTTCAGACTCATTCTAACTTGGCAAAGGGCGAAGAACTTCAAGGGTGGTAAGAAGGTGGGAAACACCTTCTATGCATAGCTTCTTTTATTTGTTATGATGTGGTGGTGGCCAATTTCAAGATTCCACTTGTTATTATTTCCATCATAGCTACACTTCTCCTATCAATTTTAGCTTGGTTATCATGGCTTGATTTGAAACACTAGTCCCAATTCGAGGAAGTAATCTTGTATAGTTTCAATCTAAACCTCATCATTGGTTTCCATATCTTTACCCTTGCCATCAAACTGTAGTAGTTTAACTTGTTTAAGAAGAAATTTCTTTTCTTGCATTATTTTTCTAGGGTTGATAGTAGGTGTGGCACCTTGAATTTGCATCGTAAGGAACTAGTTCTAAAATAAATTATTAAGACTTTATATGGATCCTTCCATATTTCAGTACAAGACTTAAAGAGACATTAATTTTTGCACAAGTGGAAGAAAAAATATATATTTTCTTCAAATTCTCAGTATAGCCAAAGAGACGTTACATCATGATAGATATGTTTTTACAAAGTTTTTCAGTGAAAATCAAGTACATCAATAGTTTTATAAACTAGATGAACATGTTTACTTTACTGCATGCTAGAGGTAGCCATACATAGAGTTAAAAGCATGTGTGGTCTACATGCAACTAGAAGGGAAAAAAGAAAATATGGCATAGAGTGATTAGCTATTGGATGTTACTATACCCTTGCCTACCTATACATGGAAATGGTGGTTGTTAGACAATAAGAAGGTGTCCCATTAGGAAACTGATAGGAATCTTGGTGAGCCCCACTATTTCTATGCCCTTTTCTTCTCATCATTCCATTTTAGAGGTGCTATAGGGCCGTGGGTGTATAGGTTGGGGATAGAGATCCTTAAAGAGCCTCCTTGCCTCTCTCTTAGTAGGTGTACAACTATGGGCGCCCAGATGAAGATAGTGATGAGTGGTTGAGACCTATAGCCCTCTCTCTCTCAATGAGGTCAAGGATGAGGTGTTCTAGCCTACATCCTTATGAATACTATTTGCAACATGGTGAAATCCTCTTGTCTCCAGATCTCCTCCTACCAAGTGGTGATGAGGGGGAGTGAAGCTGATCTCTCTCTCTCTCTCTCTCTCTCTCATGTCTCATTACTATTATGTTTTAGTTACTTGATCAACATATACAAACACATGCCTAATTAAGTTTCTCCAATTACTCTAGCAAAATTAGTTACGCTACAAAGATCATTGCTTGAGGGTAGTTGCAAGGTGTGTAGATACAATTCTCTTGGCACTTATAGTATGATAAGGCATTAGCACTGTCATCAACTTTTTTGCAACTACATTGGTAACCACAAGTACAATTTTATTCACATTTGTAATAGGCAACCATAGCAAGAGTACTAGAGCCTTGTCCGATCACACTATATCTACAACTAGTCGCATAAGCACAAGGACAATCAAATCGATAGCCAAAACTACACCCCTAAGTGGCCATGTGGATTGAAATAAGGAGGAACAAGAAGTTGTAGAAGAAAAGATTTACGAGATGATGATACATAGACTTGATTCACAAAGGAGAGAATCACACACACACACACACACACACACACACACACACACACACACACACACACACACACACACACACACACACACACACACACACACACACACACACACACACACACACACACACACACACACACACACACACACACACACACACACACACACACACACACACACACACACACACACACACACACACACACACACACACACACACACACACACACACACACACACGCGCGCGCGCGCGCGCGCGTGCGCGTGCGCACACACGCACGCACGCACGCACGCACGCACGCACAGAGGTACATGACATTGGAGTGTAGATGACTAAGGAGATCGAGGTTACAAAATACATATGCTTTGTCTTTCTCTTATATCTTCTTTCTTGAGAAAGAAATGGGTGGGAGTAAAAGGCTATTGCAATTCTTTGTGTTTGTGTGTGGTCATGGGTGTGTATTTGATGGAAGATTGTCAAGGTCAACACAACATCTATAATGCCCCTTATCTAACACAGAAGCCCCCACTCATGCAACTTCTAGCAAAGAAATGGGTCAGAGTAAAAGGCTATTGTAATCCTTTGCGTCTTTGTAGAAGTAAAAGGCTATTAAGAAAGAAATGGGTGAGAGTAAAAGGCTATTAAGAAAGAAATGGGTGGGAGTAAAAGGCTATTGCAATCCTTTGTGTCTGTGTGTGTGTATTTGATGGAAGATAGTCAAAGCCAAAACAAAATCTATGATGGCCCTTCTCTAACAAGGAAGCCCCCACTCACACGACTTCTAGAAAAGTCCATGGAATCCTCTTAATTGTTTTTAGCTTCTTCATTGTTCCCAACATAAGAGGGACATCAAAAGCCCATGAAATGGGCATGCTCATGGTACACATGGATATACTACACATTTTAGTTGTTAAAATATGGGTTAGCTTGAGCAAACAATAGCCCTTGGATTGCACGCACGCACACGCACACGCACACGCACATGCACACGCACACGCACACGCACACGCACACGCACACGCACACGCACACGCACACGCACACACACACACACTCACTCACTCACTCATATGATTTTTGATTCTCTTATCCACACACATCTTTGTGACTTGGTTTAGGTACACCATTGGTTCACATGGTGGTTCTATGTGGTGCTTGGCCCTTATGAGCACACACAAAATCATACATAACATACTTACACACATACACACTCATTGAAGGGGAGCCACAAGCTCTACCCCGAGACCTACGGACCGCTTATTGATCAAGCATTTCAAGCTGAGCAGCCATGGCTACCTCTCACATAGCTGACGTGCCATGCCTACCTTACGAGTGTAGTGAGCTTACCTTGACGCTCGATCGAATACCCTCCTCTCTCTTGCACACACTGGTAGCTCCATGATCCTTGTGGCAAGCTCAAGCAAGCTCAATCCCTCTCCCATGAGCTCCATCCTCCACCACGCGCGTGAGAAAAGAGAAGAGAAGAGAAGAGAAGAAGAGAAGAGGAGATGGTGAAGAGCTTCACTCTCTTGATCCCTCACTCCCACACACTCACTCCCTCACACTCTCACACTCCCTCTCTCAAGAGCACACACAAGCAAGAAGAAGAGAGCCACTTTTTGCCACACACAAGAATGAGCTTCTCATTCACTTTTGAACTTTATATACATGCCCTCCCTTCTTTGAGTGGTCATCCCCTTTTTTACATGGCCGGCCATTGGCCTAAGCCCGTTTCTCATTTCCCACCATTCTAATTTCCAACTAATGCATACAATTTGTATAGGAGCGAGCCTGGCACTCTTTTACAAGGATTCAGGAGTGCTTCCACATTTAATGGTGCGCCTTTTACTCTTTTGCTATCTCGGGGCGACATTGAGACTTTCTGGGGGTCGTGCCCGAACATTTAAAATTTTCAGGGTCTGGTTACCGGTCAAGGCGCCTTTTCCTTCTTTTATCCTGTGCCTTTTTTGCTATTTCATTTTTTTCATTTTTTCGCTCTTTTTTTTCATTTTCCCGCTCCTCTGTGCTACGGTAAACACGGTAAACATTACCCCCTCCTAGCCAAGTGCCAGTCCCATGGCACTATGGGGGGAAGTAGCGGGCTAGTTGGGTCTGCTGCTAAGCGGAATTGGGGGGTAGATGACACTGATTCAAAGGTGATTGTGTAAATGAGAGGTGATGGAGTTTAATGACGATGACTGGGAGAGATTCCGACATGCTTTAGGCTTCATGAAGATGCTCGGCGTTTCTCACACAGTTGTGGCTTCCATTCTGCGAGGACGACTGAGAGGGGTTCTAGTTGGTTGGTGAAAAATATGTGGCCGGTCATCCCTTGAGCATTTGAAACACTTGATCAATAAGCAATCCCTTAGGAGGATGGTATTGGAGGGATTTATCATGGAGAAGCCCCTCAAACTCTGCCTTGACAAAGATAGGCTTTGCCTTTGCATTGAAGATCTGTGTCTTTGATTTGAAGATCTTTGTCTTTTATTTGAAGATCTTTGTTTGTGATTTCAAGATCTTCAGTGCTGCATTGAAGATCTTCAACCTTGCATTGAAAATCTTCAAGCTTGTGGAATCAATAATAAGCGATCCGTAGATCTTGAGGCGCTAGGCATGCATCTTTGGAAGATGAGGTTCCAAGATCTATGCAAATGGCAGATCTATTACTGAGTACTCCTTTTGCTTGATTTGGTTCAGTCATGGTAGCCATCAACAGGCAGATGGTTGGTGACATGAAGCATGTTGGTCCATCCAATCCAATGCAGAAAAGCTCCTGAAATAGCAGCAATGGTGTCATGTCCAGCACATGGAAAAAGTTTTGGTCATTAAAGGATGCCGTGGATGATCTTCTTCAGCTAAGTAGCCAGTTCTTGAAACACGAACATAACATGCAAGAAAAGTTGTGCACTCCCTAAGGGGTGTGTATACCTCTTCGTGTAGTGCGTGGTGCCCGTGGCAGTGGAACTGGGAGATGGGTCTAACCTTGGGCAAGCCCTTGGTAATGTCCCACACTTGAGGACCCAGTTTGTGTGTCGTTGGAGGTGCGATGCAAGTCTTAGGGTGACAAGTCTGAAAGTCCTGCCCTTGATGTGCCCTAAGTGTGAAGTGGGAAGGGGCTAGGGAGAACCCTAGATGCAGTAACTGTGGTGCACAAGGCGAAGGAAAGTTGCAAGCGCATCATGTGAAGTCTTCTCTCTCTTATCTTTGCTTAGTAGTAGATTCATCCCTTGGCTTTGCTATTCTTTGATGTTGTCTCTTCTTTCCAGTTTTTTTTTGGAAGAGGTTATACATAGATGCATGTGATACAAGGGCATGACGGGAGTTTAATCCTCGTCATCCGAATGGCGGGTAGGGGATTGTGGAGGGCGAGGGACTTTGTTAAGGAATCTGCGGCTCAGCAAGTAGCCCTTGAGATTGAGGCGGGTTTTGAGAGTGGTGGTGGAAAGGAAAGGGTGGTTGCACTGTGTGAATTTACTATCGTTCATATCCTCAAGCAGTGCAATATAGAAGGATGGCAAAAGAGTAGCGCGCATCATGAGGCGAGTCATGGTGCTGCTATCTATGTCATTGCGGTCAAAGTAAAGGGGTGGAAGGTGGCGTTCTTGAGGTGCAGGCTCTTGGTGGATTAGGGCCCTAATTAGTCTAAGATAATTACAGGTTGTTATGAAGGCGGGGTCAGGATAGGATGTGAACTCACTAAGGAATCTATCTATGGAACTGTATAAATTAGGGAGGGTAAATAGAAGGGCATCTTTATAGGAGGTGCTATTGGCGTTATAGATGATAGGGAAGTCGAACCTGCCATGGATGGACGGATTAAAATCCATGCCTATCCTTCGAGGATACGGCATGAAAGTGGGGTCTTTTCTCTCAGAAGGGAGGGTGTTACAAAATGCCATCCAAGCGTCAAGGTTGACATAAAAAATGCGTCTTTTCTAGGTGGGTTGGAAATTATAGCCCTCCACTGATCTAAGCACCTGGAGGACTTTATCATGCCAAAATTTGCGGTCCTTAGTTCGCCAAGCAGTTAGGTTGGCCTCTCGCTCCGCTAGCCTCTTGTTCTTGAGCCTTGCACCCATAGTGATTACATCTTTACAATTTCAATGGGCATTACTCTATTTAGTTTAGTGGGAAGCTCGAAGCTCAAGTCGAAGGGGTTGCGGGCACATTCTTGCTATTCCCAGATGATTAGCTTTGCATGGAATCCAGTGGGGAGGTCCTCAGGGCGCGGTGGGAGAGGGCAGGTTGTCTTGGGACAGGTCTAACGTTCAACTTCTTCCTTGCCTTCTCCACCATTTCTCTTCTACGCTTAGCGAGGGCTGCTTTCCTCTCAGCGGATGTGTCAGTGGGTTGCACTTCATCTTGTCATGGAGGAGAGGGTGGTGGGATGTAGTCCTCCTCCTGAGGTCCCAGATCAAACTCTGGTCCACCCCCTTCTGCTTGCAGGTCTTCTTGCACCTTCTCTTTTGTGAAGCCAAGTTCGTCGATTTCTTGCACCGTCAAGCCTACGTGTGTAAGGTATTTTCTTTGCTCCTCCAGGCTCTGTGATGGGCCTCCTTGTTGCACTGGTACGTGCAGGCTTGCTGTTAGGGCTCTGCGTGCAATGGCTAGCTTCTTCTGCAGCAGCTGATCATTGGCCTCGTTTTCTTCTATTTTGGTGGAGTGAAGCAGTGTGTTGAGGAAAGTGTGCTGCTAGGCTGTCATGGAGAGCTGGGCAGCCTCTGCCTAATTTTCAGCCAACACTCTATCTCCTTCTACTTTGGCCAGTCGGCGTGCCAGGTCTCGCACCCTCCTTTCGTTGTGGTCAGCCCATTCCTTCGCTCTCTTCTCCATATCTTCCAGGCTCTCCCCTTGATGGAGGGTCATAGCCATGAGTCGTTGCTCTTGGTCTTCGAGCTCGCGGTGTAGGAGGGATTGCTCCTGGTGTTCATTGGCGATCTGTGCATTGAGTTGATCCAACTTCACCCGCATTCTTTGCACCTGCTCTTCTCCTAGCTGGTCTAGCTCTGCAGTCTCCTGTTTGATCTTCTCAAGCTAGTTTTGTGCCTCCAGGTTGACTACAGTGAGCTGGTCGTTCTTGTGCCACAAGTGAGCAGTGGTATCCCTCTCTCCTTTGAGGCGATCCATTAGGATTTTTCTTCTTCCCTCCCAGGCAGCATCATGTTCCTTTAGGGCTTTTGCTTCTTCTACATCTCTATTGTTGGCTTCCTCCTTTAGCACAACAATCTCCCTTTGGTATTCTGCTATCTGTTTAGTTTTCTCCAGCTGGAGAGTGGCTCTTGATTCTCGCTTTGTTGCCAACTCTTCCATGGCAGTTCTCTTTTCTTCCTTGGCCTTTTCTAGCTACAAGAGCAGCTCTTTAACGTACTCATCGTACTGGCCTACTGGAGGTGGGGGATGGGACATGGTGGCGGCGGCGGTAATAGCTTCTATTTTCTATCTTCTAAGCTCTAGCCTTGGCTCCATATCAGCCATGGCTGCCCTCTTCACTCCTAACACTGGGGTGGCTATGCCAGCTTCTCTTGCTAACTCCCTTTCCACCAGGAACTGTAGCCATGTGACCATATTGCTCTCATCGACCTTTGGCGAAGTTCCTGGGGCGGGGATGGTTATTATGGAAGCAGCAGGGCTAGTTGGCACAAAATTGGTAGGAACAGGCGTGATGGCGTCCTTGCCCTTGCCCTCTGCGAGACCGGCGGCGGGATGGGATCTGGCACGTTCAAGCTCGTGTCCAGGTTCTCATCCTCCTAGGGCGGGGTTTGCTTTCTTTGCCGTTGATGTTGTTCCATAGATAGGCAAATTGCAAGTTTTACATCTTCTTGTTCCTTCTTCCTCAAGGCTTCTTCCTCCTCCCCCAGCCCTTCTTTTTCTCTCCTCTTTGGCCTTTCTAGACTCCTCTTCCATTCTCTGTGCATCCTCTTTTTATTTCCTTTTCCTCTCTGCTTCCTGGGCTCTTGACACTCTTTGCGCTTTTTGCAGTTCTTCTTTCTCTTTCTTCCTCCTTTCTTCTTCCCTTTGCTGTTGGAAGTGCTTAGTGTGTTGCTCTCTTTGCTGCTGCTGGTGCTGTTCTTCTTGCTTTTCTTCTTCATCACTACTCTCATCAGTTTCTGTTTCCTCGTCAGAGCCAGAGGATTCTTCATAGTGTGGTGAGGGTGGCGGTCTCTCTTGCTCCTCCTCTGTTGCTCCTGCCTCCTTTACTGCTTCTTCAATGAGGGTGGTTAGTACACCTCCATATCCAATGAATGATGCTTTGGAGGTGGCCTTCTTCCTGTCTTTTGCTGTTGGGGATTCACCTCCAGCAGGTTGGCTTCCCAGATCCAGCGCTATGGCAGCCTTCTCGATTGTGTGTCTTACATACTCATTCCAGTCGACCTCTTTTGGTGCATTGGCCGCGAGGCTTTTGAGCATAGGCACATTTATTCTGCCCATATAGGCAGTGTATCGATGGTTGGAGAAGAGGGTGTGCATGACTTTAGCACGCATGCGGATTTCGTCATCAGGAATGTCCTGGATATTGACTTCGTCGTTGGACTGCACCTGGTTCCTGTCCATTTTTAGCATGGCGAAGACATCCCTTTTTGGTCTCTTTACGGCCCTTGATTCTAGGCCCAGTGCCTTTTCTACTAGTTCCTTGCTTAAGGGTACCTTGACTTGCCTGGCAGCATCCACCCTTCCCATAGTCACCGTGGCACTCTTGGAGGCAGAGTCAAAAGTTCATAAGAACTCAACACACCTTGCATGATCCACACTTTGCTCCACCTTCTCTACATGCTTGGTCATATTGCACTTTTCTATGACCTGCTTAGCTGCTTCCTCTGTTTCCATGACCCTGGATAGGTTGTGGACAGTTCGGAAATTTAGCCGTCCGTAAGCTTGAATTTCCAGAATCAGCATGTATTTTTGCTTTTCTTCTTATGTGAAGGGAAGCTTATGAGCGCGATCGTGATGAGCCATCTTGGGTTTCTGCCCAGCAAAAATACTTTTCATTAATCACAAGTGGAAAAGAAAAACATGGCTAAATGAAGCTAAGCATGAAAAATACGCAAAACAGGAATGCAAAGGACTCGAAAAATTTTGCTAATTTTATTTTTATTTTTTTGATCACAGAGTTCAAACTTTCAACAATTATTTATGCCTTCTTAGCCTTATTCCTCCCCCTTGGAAAGATGAAAATCCTTCCTAGGATTGAATGAAGTGGTGAGAATATCAAAGGTGATTGTGATGGGGTGTTTCGGCCAACAGCCACTCATAAAATGCAGGGTTGTACTCAAGTTGAGGGTGACGATCGAGTTCACAGGGTTGTATAGAAACTTGGGAGATATAGGTCAAGACATCGTGAAAAATATCTTCGGTATTAAGGCAGCTTGCAACGTGCAGTTCTTCTTCCGTAAGGAATTGGTCAATGTAAGGATGGGCTAGGACCTAGTCATCCAAGTGTTGGTTTCAGGTAATGGCCAAAACTCTAAATGAAAGAGGTGCCACATAAGTAGGATCGTACTCAATGGTCTTGATTGCCCTCCTTTGTTCAGCATTTGTCATGATACGACAGCCTTTCTTTTCCCATTGGGTCCGCAAAGTGAACCATTGCTGTAAGAACGAGGAAGTTGAGCTTGCAAGTTGCGTGAGCTCATGTAATTCTTGTTCAGGAGCAGAACGAGGAGGCTTACTGTATGAGGTGATTAGTCACCTGAGAATAGCTTGCTCCTTTGAGATTTCTTCATTTGCTATTAGTTCAGCAGATCTTGGGGAATTTGACGGTCATAAACTCGTATTCCTCCCAAGTGCATGGTAATGCATGAACATCGGAAGCAAGTGGTTCATTAAGAAGACCTAGGTTCAACCGCTCATAACTCCTAGCAAATGTGGTGAAAGTGTGGTCTAACACCTTAATGCAAGTCACAAGGTCATCTCCCGAAGTTTTAGCAAGGTCTTTAGCCAAGGAAAGGAAAGATCGTATAGCATAGGAAGGCCTAAGATCTGCTGGTGGTGATGGTGCAATTGAGCTGGACATCAGTGACTCCATTGCAGGTGTCACGGGTGTGGCTTTGCACTTCGAAGCACTTTGAAGTGCTGTAGGAAGCTTTGGTGGCATGGGAGTTGTGCTGGGTTCTGAGTGCACAGTCACGGAAGTATTCAACTCTTTTGAGTGAGGTAAGCTTGAGGCTTTTAGCGATTGGTTTGGTCGATAAATTAGCTGGGACTTATTAGTCTCAGCCGACAGTGGTTTGTTAACTACGGCCCTTGCTCTATGTTTGCAAGCCTCTCTCACTGGAGTGAGGTTGCTTGGAGATGAGCCTTTAGACTTGCCATTCTTAGGCACCCAAATCCAGGGGTTGCCTTCATAGTAGCCTTGCGCTCACAAGAGATCCTTGGGGATCCATTGCGGCATGGTTATGTGCCTACGTGAATAGCATCCAAATCGCCTCTTAGGCCATGATGACTAATTGTTTTGGCGTTTAGAAGCACATTTGGGTGGTCTACCCGGAGGTGGTCTTTGCCACTTTGGCACCCATATAAGCTTAGACTCTTTGGCCTTGTGAGCACTCTTGGTGGGTTTGGGTCTAGGGTCTGGAGCTTGGCATGAGACTTTAGTGTTCTTCTGTGTAGACTTGAGCATAAGTGCAGTCATAGCGATTTCTACCGGTGGCTTCACAATGTTGAAAGGTTCAGAATAGCCCTTGCTGAAAGTTGTCACTATGCGCACATTGCCTATAGCAAGATGGATACGATCTAGATTATAATCCACATTACAATTCTTCTGCTTCTTAAAAGTACGACCTAATAGTGACATATTACCGCCCCCTTTTGTGTTAGGCAACACGTGAAAGAAAACTGGTATACGTTCAGACTCGATAGAAATGACTACTTTGCACTTCCCTAAGAGTGTGTAAGCATTGGGCCCAAATGGGGTGAGTTTGGTGTTGGTGGGCTGCAGTTTAGGTTGACCAATGCGTGTCCAATGGTCATGCGTCAAGATATTGTAATCAACACCTTCGTCAATCAAAGCATCAAAAGAATAGGTCTTTTCTGTAGTGACGATGATTCGTAAGTAGGCGAGTGCCACTGCTTCTTCATCTTGATCTGTTATTTCCATAATAGTAGCCACACAGACGTTGACAGGGGCTTCCAACATAGGTGGCTCATGCAACGGGTGGGAAGGAGGATAGTATTTTTTTATGCGGCTGCCATTGAAAAAGCCGATTCCTTCGCCTTCGAGCGTCTCTAATTCAACGTTGCCCATTCGACTAATTGCACATACTCGGAAAGGTCCCAGTCCACAGAATTTCATTTTCTGTTTGTGACCCTTCACAGAGTATAGCAGAACGAGATCCCCCTAATCAAAGTCGTGTTGTTTGACATGCTTGTCAAACCACATTTTCCTTCGTGCTTTCTCACAAATCAGCACATGGGTGGCCAAGAGCCAGGTTTTCGCGAGACGTTCTAGCTCTACTAAGCGATTTGTCTAAGAGTCTCTTCCCTCCCAGCGCTCCTGCATTGCTATCCTTAAGCTAGGGACAAAAAACTCTAAGGGCAGAATGGCCTTCATTCCATAAGTCAGCCTAAAGGGTGTCTGGCCTATAGCCATTTTATAAGCCGTACGATAGGCCCACAAGGCCACCATTAACTTGTTGTCCCAATCACTCCGAGATATAGATACCACTTTTGTGAGTACATTGACTAGGATTTTATTGGTGGATTCTGCTTGTCCGTTAGCTTGAGGGTAATAGGGCGAGAATTTTCTATGAATGATTAGAAAAGTAGAGAGCAAATGCGATATCACCTCATTAATGAAGTGTGTGCCCTGATCGCTGACTAATTCTATTGGACACCCAAACCGTGAAATGACCTGCTCCCACAAGAACTTTGCAGTGGTTCTAGCATCGTTCTTCCTTGTAGCTCTTGCCTTTGCCCACTTCGTTAGGTAATCAGCCACTATGATGTAGCGAGCCTGAGAGTACTGTGCCGCGGGACTGATAGGTCCAATGAAGTCGATGCCCCATTTTTCAAAGGGTTGTCAGGCTATGACAGGGGTCAACTCCATTTTATCTTTGCGCACGGGCACCTTGGTTCTTTGGCATTCGTCGTAGTGCTTCACAAATTTAGCAGCATCACGGAATAGGGTGGGCCACCATAGTTGGGATTGTAGCACCTTTCGGGCTGTTGTATCCCTGCTAAAGTGTCCTCCAGCGATTCCGCCATGTGCTTCTTTCAATGCATCGTGCATCTCATGCTCACACACGCATTTGCGCAACAAACCGTCTTGTCCTAACCTATAGAGTTTGCCGGCTATCAATTGGTATGGTTGGATTTTCAAAATAAGTCTCCTCAGCCTGGCCTTCTCAATTGGTCTCTCAGGTAATCCGTTCTCCAGCACCTGAACTACATCATCGGCCCAATATGGCGTCAGATCAGCTTTAAACAATTCTCTCTCACTAGACAGGTTAAAGAGATGAGCATCCGGTAAATCGTCAGGTATGCCTTGTCCAGCGGTTTCTCCTATGGGTATGCGGGACATATGGTCAGCCATGTAATGCTGCTTTCCTTTGCGTACAACCACAGAGAAGTCAAATTCCAATAGGAGAAGTAACCATCTAGCTATGCGTCGTGTAGTGCAAGGCTTGTTCACAAGATAGAGCAAGGCTTGATGGTCAACAAAGAAGACAAAGGGAGTGGCCAACACATAATGTCTAAATTTCTTTCATCAAACACCATGGCCAACCCCTCCCTTTCTCTGGTGGAATAATTCATCTCGGTCTCTGTGAGTTTCCTGCTGGCAAAACTCACCGGATAGTCTAAGTTATGTTCACCAGGCTAGCATAACATGGCCCCAATAGCAAACTTAGAGGCGTCTATGTGCACAAGAAACGTTATGTTCCAGTCTGGGGCTCGTAAGATTGGTGCAGTGGTAAGAGCCTTCTTCAACTCTTCATATGCATGCTGGCATTCCTCAGTCCACTTGAACATGATCAACAACTTGTACAATGGTCTAGCAATCAGTGCGTAATTTAGTACAAAGCGGCGATAGTATCCAGTATGTCCTAAGAAACACTGAACTCCCTTGTAGTTATTGGGTGGCGGAAGGTCGACAATGACTCTGACTTTTGAAAAGTCCGTGGTGATGCCGTTCTTTGACACCACGTGCCCTAGGATACATCCGTGTTTCACCTAGAACTGGCACTTCAAGGGGTTCAATGAGAGGTTGTATAATCGACACCGTTCAAAGAGAGCTCTCAATTTCTCTAAGTGTTCAGCCCAACTAGAGTGTACACATAAGTCGTCTACAAACACCTCTAGTTCGTGCCTAAGCATATCTTTGAAGATAGTGCACATTAAGCATTGGAAAGTCGTAGGTGCATTCATTAGCCCAAAGGGCATGACAATGTAGGCAAATACACCCCATTCCGTGGTGAAGGCAGTCTTGGGCCTGTCATCGGGGTGCACTTGCACTTGATTGTAGCTCGAGAAGCCGTCCAGAAAACTGTAGGCCTCTTTATTTGCTACCCTCTCAAGCATGTGCTCGGTGTATGGTAAAGGATAGTTATCCCTCTTCGTAGCGGCATTAACTTTCTTGTGATTAACGCACACTCGGATTTTTCCGTTCTTCTTCATCACGATCATAATCGGTGATACCCAGTCCGTGTGATCAATCTCATATATGAATCCCGCCTTCATGAGCTTATCAATCTCCTCTATTACTGCATGGGCGTGTTTGGGATTCATGGGGTAAGGACGTTGCTTTGTTGGCACTGCATCAAGGACCATTGGGATATTATGAGTCACAACCCTAGGGTCGACCCCTTTAAGTTCTTCCAATGTCCAGGCAAATACATCAATATACTCTTGCAAGACTGCAACAAGTTTGGCCTCCTCATCCTCGGTCAAATCGTCTGCAATGAATACAGGACTTGGCTTTTTGCCCTCCCTAGCCAAGTTGACTTCCTTGACTTTGGCGGGTCCTTCAATCGATTCACTAGTTTGGCCCTGCCTCTTCGCACCTAGCAAAATCACTACTCTGTCACCCTTTTTAAATTTTGTAAACCGTTTGCGTAGATCCTACGATTTCTTTTGCCTCTCTGCTCTTGAGCCCTTCACTCGCGTCCTGGCCTCCTCCTTTAATCTCTTGCGCCTTAGGTGGACTGGCAAGTCCCCTTTTGTACATTTGACCTTAGAGGATTGGGGTATCTCGGGATCACTCTCAGTGCTGACTTTCGACTCCGAGTTGAACTCGCATCCCTCACTCGAGGAACGAGTTTCCCCAGGGGGTCGTAGTTCCGTAGGTGCATCCGTCTTGAGCACTGGGATCACCCATGGTCGAGCTACTCCAGCTTGCTCGTAATCCACGGCTCCTATGTGTTCTAGCCAAGATCTATCGCACTCCATCCGCATGACTCCTTTTTCACTCCAATTTTTCCTTTCCTTCCTAGGTGTCGGGTCTGCCTTGATTTGTTCTATCGTTCTCCCTTCTGTGTCATACTCTACTGTATCTATCCCTTCCTCACTTTCATCTCCTGTAGAGCGGCAGTCCTCATATTCCTCGTCGTCAGAGTCTTGCTCTTCAGACCGAATCATCACCTAAGCTTTCCTCTCCAATGTCCTTGTCGTCAGTAACTAAAGCCCAATTGTATAACAAATTTAGATCGTGGACTTTGGTCCATTTCCATTCTGGCTTAGTCAACAGATCACGTAGAGGCTTTAGGTTGGCAGCCAAGTTGCCCTTCAGTGTGTCTGTCAGATACTCTACGATTTCCTGAAGCTCTAGCTTATTGCAGGGGATATGGAACGAGACAGGTTTCCTTGGGCTGAGTGAGCTTCCTGCCATCATGCAGAGTGGCACAGTTGGCTCCTCTGAGGGCATGGTTGCGGCTTTAGCAGCCTGCCAATATAGTTCTTCCTCATCTGAGAATGATAGGTCAATGGTTGCCAAGACGTGCATCCAATCCCGCTCATCCTCAGGGCAGGGAATATATTTAATGAGCGATCCATAGGGTTTGGTCGTTTGAGTATCGCCTTTCAGCATGGCTGAGATGGCATTTAGGTCAACGGGGGTCGTTTTCCAAGTGTCCATCTCTACCCTTACTGCTTTAGTTTTGCTCCCTAGGAAGATCAACCCATTCCCCCAATCTTCAATGACTCGAGCGTTTCTCATCCAAGGTCGGCCTATCAGTATGTTGTAGTCCACTCCCTTCATGACAATGAAGTTCACGGAAAATTGCACACCTGCAATCTTTACTGGCCAGTTCTTTAAGACTCCAAATGGCCTTATCTTCATTCCATTTGCTAACATGACATTGAACCTAGTAGTCTTTACAGAAGGCTTTCCCCATGCCTCTAAAACTGCATGGCTCAGTACGCTAACACCGGTGCCTGTGTCTATGATTCCTTTCCGCGTCATATCTCCTAAGGCTAGAATAGGTAGGACTGCATGCATTTCAGTGCCTTCCCAGAAAGCATTGATGTGCAATGCCTTAGGAGTTGAGTGTAGAGTTAGACTTGGGATTTGCGTAATTGCATCATGATCTTGCTGATCAGCACCTGTAAGTCCTGTGTGTCCCTCCACCAAATCTTTTAACTCCTGCCATAAAGAAGGATTCTGCCTAAGCAGGTCTTCTACACTTAGAGTTACTGGGGTGGACAGCAAGGTTGCAAGGAGACTGCTAGGCTCTTGTCTACCCCTAAGGCTAGCACTCCTGGGCCATGCATTCTGTCTGCCCTGGTAAGTCCCCCTTTGGCCTTGCTGTTGAGTTGCCCCCTGTGGCAAGGATACACTTTTAGTTTGTGGTTTTGTGGGTGAGACTGGTGTACTCATGCTGGAAAAATCGTCCATTGGATCTTCTAGTATGGGTTCAGCATCCTTGAGGTGCTCATGGGCATCCTTGACCCACTCCTTGACTTTGGCTATAGCTTCGAGTTGCCATTTGGGATGGGGATATTCCCCTACCTTGGCACTCCCTAGCTCGACTGTCTTCGGGGCTGAGGTCTTTGCCTCTGCATCCGAGACCTTCTTTCCAGCAAGCAGAGTCGTAGCACTCTTGGTTTTTAGTGCGACTTTAGCTTCCGATCTCTTCTTCTTCCGCTTGCGGCTTTTCTTCCCTATTGAGGCTGTGCCAAGATTGCTAGGTCCTGGCAGAGAGATGCCTTCCTGCCTTGTTTGAGCTCGCGTCATAACCTGTAGTGGGATAGGTGTGTCCTCTCTATCAAAGGTTTCCACCCCAAATAGCCCCAGAGGTATTGACGGTACGTTGGCAGAGCTAGCTGATGGTTTCCACCTAGGACAATCAGGAAACAGGTGAGTGATCCCACATTCTATGCATCGGAGATCCGCTTTGTCCTTATTAGCCAGTTCCCTCTCTGGGCAACGTGATGAAATGTGGCCTGGATGGCCGCAGGTCCAGCATGCAATCTTGGCTTGGCCCTCCAAAGCCTCTACTGCTTCCTCTACCTAATGCCATCACCGGCACCGACCGATAGTCCATCAGGACTGGGTTGCCCTCCTCGTCATAGGATATGTACGGGTTGACATATGTTTCCTCTTCACTAGGCTCTTCCACATAGTGAACTAGAGCATCGCTTGGTGGGTGGGTTACAAAAGGCCCTGGTGCTCTTGGTATACCTGTTGGGTTCACCTCTAGCCTAGGTATGGCAAGTCTTAAGTCATTTGGTGCATGGAATGCCAATTGGGCTCCCCTCCCAAAAAAATTGGGTGGTCTATTACCTAAGTATGGAGGATTGTACTGTTGTGCATATGGGAATCTCCTCGGCACCCTGCAATGCAATGCGTCATGCCTGAATCTACCACAATTTGAGCATGGCCTAGATCTAGGATCTTGGCATTTAGCTGGGATCCTTTTGAAAAAGCTACGCACATGAGTGATGTAGTCCCTGACGTCTTCCTTCTCCCTTTGGCTTATATTCATCGATCGGACGATGAGGTTGTCAGAATACCCTGCCTCCAAGAATCTCTTGATGAAGAGGCCCTTAAGACGAGCAAAGTTTGTATGTTTTGCGTCATCGAGGCTAGAATACCAGATTCTCCCCTTATCACCTAAGCACAGGCCAAAAGCTTGAGAGCGTTGTGTAAGGTCAGTAAGACCGTTTGCTTCGCATACTTGCTCGAATTGCTCCATGAAGCTGTATGGGTCACTGTTAGGCTCATACTTTGCTAGCTGTTTTGCTACCATAGGGATTCTAGCCTGCCCTTTAGCCCCTTGTGTGACTCCCAATCCCGAGAATAGTGCAGGGGCTAGGGCTGTAGCACTCTTCTCAATGGACGTATTGTCCATGAGTCACTTGGCTACAAGTTCGCTCAATGTCATGTTAGCCTTTGCTGCCCGTTCCCTCTCGTCATTCGGTCCAGATGTGGCTGCCCCAGCTAGGTCTAGCACCCTTCTAGCCTCGTACATATCTACGTCTTGCTATAACTTTCTAGCCCTTTGCTCGTGGTTGTAGGAAATTATGCCTTCTAGCGCCCTCCTGATTGCTCTTCTATCTTCTTCGAGGCTTGCTACCACTTCTTCTATAGGTCTGCCCTGGATCACGGTCCTAGTAAGTAAATCGTAGTCATGGACTAGTTCCTGTACTGAGACTGGGAATTCTCCTAGGTCTAGCCGGGTCCTCTTCTTGGTCGCCTCTTGATCCTGACATTGTTTCTGCCTCCAATTTCACAAGACCGTCGATCAGTTCAAGTAGTTCTAGCAGCGTTCGATCCTCTATGTTGTCGTCTTCTCGATCCTCGTGTCCACTTAACGTCCTCTTGGGTCCTAACCCTATTTGTCTGCTAAGTCTTGGGGTTCACTACTATTGGTGGGTTCCTTGAATGATTATGTTCGAGTGTATTCCTTGTTATTACAACCAATCCTCAAATTATGTACACTCAGCATGGTGTCTGTGTGCTCGGTGCGAAATCAGGCTTTCTGCTCTTTTAGTGCACAACCAATGTGGCCTACTGTGTGTGCAGGATTACGGTACTCAAGTGCGATGTCAATGCTACCTTCAACTCTTGGCCACTGGGTATGAGGTCAGTACACGGCTGTTTGGTTAAAATCTGGGTCTCTGCAGTGTCTCTTAGGTATGTGGGGGTCTGATGTTTGGTCTGTTGTTGCGACTAGGCTATGACAACACACTCTGCTAGGTTTCCTAGCCACACGGCCAAGTTTTCTATGATTTTCTTGCACCTACAAGGTCGCACTAGTGTCGGCAACACGGGTTTGGGCTTAACTTATTAAAATAATGTCAAAAAATGCATTCGGCCAAAATTGGCATGAACGGCAAGGTCCGAATCCCAGAATCGGTGGCCGAATGGCTATGTTTGAGGGCCAAAGGCCGAATGGCCGGGTTCGAGCGGGCCGATTTGGCCGTTCGAACACCAAATGGCTGAATCCCGAATTCGGAGGGGCCGAACCACCGAAGCCCAAATGCTAAGGTTTGAATGGCTAGATGGCCCGAAGGCCGAATGGCACGTGGCCGAATGCCCGAAGGCCGAACGCCGAACCCTAGGTTCTGGGGTTCGGACGTCCGAACGCGTCGGGGTTGGCGCACTTCCGACAATGAAAATGGTGTCAAATCTAGTGTTTTGCTGATGATTAGCTATTCTAGGCTGTTAAATACACACAAGGGCATGCCAGGGAAGAGATTTGTATACTTGTAAAAACACCTCGAAAGTGTGATCGAAGGGCGTCTGCTCCTCTCTTGTGCCTGTAGCTCTCTCACTCTCTCTTGCTCTCTCTCAACTAAGTTAGAATGCAAATGAGATCTTCTCCCCTTACCCCAGCCTTACATAGCATTGCCCAACCACTCTCTAACCTTAGAGCCTTTCCCCGTTGCGATTTTCCCCTTAAAAACACGATTTTTGCCTTCTTTTTCTAGTTGCAACCAGATTTACAGCAGCAAAAACCCTACCATTTCAGTTTCGAATCTTAATCCTATCCTACCTAATGCTAACAAAAAATCACAAAACCAAGCACGAGTTGTATTTACCTACTCAAGCACTCATCAAAAAACTCAAAATACTTACTTGTTCCAACGATTAAACCTCCTAAATCTCCTATCTATCTCAAGCACCGTTTTGGGCAAAGGCCCTACTCCTATGCTCGATTTGATGCGCGTGGCGCTCAAGGCTTGATTCCGTCGGTCCCAGCAATGGAACCAAAATGAAGGGGAGCCACAAGCTCTACCTCGAGACCTATGGACCGCTTATTGATCGAGCGTTTCAAGCCGAGCGGCCATGGCTACCTCTCACATAGCCGACGCACCATGCCTACCTTACGAGTGTAGTGAGCTTACCTTGACGCTCGATCGAGTACCCTCCTCTCTCTTGCACACCGGTAGCTCCACGATCCTTGTGGCAAGCTCAAGCAACCTCAATCCCTCTCCCATGAGCTCCATCCTCCATAGCCGCGCGCGCAAGGAAAGAGAAGAGAAGAGAAGAGAAGAAGAGAAGAGGAGATGGTGAAGAGCTTCACCCTCTTGATCCCTCACTCCCACACACTCACTCCCTCACACTCTCACACTCCCTCTCTCAAGAGGACACACAAGCAAGAAGAAGAGAATAAGAGAAGAAGAAGAGAGCCACTTTTTGCCACACACAAGAATGAGCTTCTCATTCACTTTTGAACTTTATATACATGCCCTCCCTTCTTTGGGCGGTCATCCCCTTTTTTACATGGCCGGCCATTGGCCTAAGCCCATTTCTCCTTTCCCACCATTCTAATTTATCCTATTCCCAACTAATGCATACAATTTGCATAGGAGCGAGCCTGGCACTCTTTTACAAGGATTCGGGAGCGCTTCCACATTTAATGGTGCACCTTTTACTCTTTTGCTGTCACGGGGCTACATTGAGACTTTCTGGGGGTTATGCCCGAACATTTAAAATTTTCAGGGTCTGGTTACCGGTCAAGGCGCCTTTTTTGCTGTTTCTTTTTTTTCATTTTCCTGCTCTTTTTTTTCATTTTCCCACTCCTCTGTGCTGCGGTAAACACGGTAAACACTCATACTAACATATCAAGATACACAAGAATATGTGTTTATTTGGTATCATGCCCTAGTTTTTAGATATATTTCTTATTATACACACATATAATACTTATCCTTGGTCATCTTCTATACACCCACAAGTGTATATTACCAAACACACACATCCATAGACATACACATACTTGTACACACTTACACTTGTTTTACTAGGATTATGCACTTGCACATGTACACATGCAAACAAACACACACATTAACATTGACAATTATTATCTATCCTACTTGATATTAGGAATGCATATATGTGGATGTTCTTCTCTTGTAGCTGAATTTCCTCAACTAAAATAGAGGTAGGGAGAGCCCCCAATCAATGGGATTTACTTGGGAGGTTGGTGTCCTTGTATTAAGGCTACTTAGAAGCTTTTCTACAACTATACTTGGGTTGTTGAGTCAAATGTACACAAAAAAGACCATTGTAGGTAATGAAACCCACTAGGATACTACTAATATTTCCATTGTTATTCAATGACTATCTCAAGAATGCCCCTTGCCCCCTGTGCAAAGTGACCGCATCGAGCTACTTCTACTTTCATGAAAATTATAATTAGTCAAATGTTGAGATATGAGTCCTTGCCTTAGTTTTTGGCCAAGAGATCATAACAACTCAAATATATAGACTTCATAAGAGAGAAATATTCATACAAGTAGATGCCATAATATACGGTTTGAGCATAAGATTTGGGGTAGATATGGATGGGAATATAGGCTAGAATCATGCCTCAAATTTTGTAATCCTTGATTATGTCAAATATATATGTATTCTGCAGCACAAATTTCTACATTTAAGGGTTTGGATTAGATGTAGATATTAATGCAAGAGTTGTACCTTCAAAAGTGCACATGCATATTCATCGTTGATGGAAACTCATAGGTCATCAAGGGATCTCTCCTTCTTTCTCATCCCTCATGACCCATTGCCATCAATGCTTGTGATTTGTCTCTTGAAATGGCTAGCTGATATGATTGGGGAGAAACTTAGTGCTTGCTCAGAATAGTATGCATGGCTGCTTGAACTATTTGGCTACTGACTTGCATATGGCTACATGTGATACATCTCAACATGATCAATCGGTGTTCTAAACCTGACTTAGATTGAGTATATAGTAAGCTTGGCCTGCATATGTGCTTGGTAGATACATAGAGCTCCTTAGTAAGTAGCTTCTCAATAACCATCTCCATTTCCTTACAATCACTCCATAGGCAATGAGTTGATAACTTGGTACCCACTGCTTGTACTACTTCACCTCTCCTCGATCGAGATGAGTCGGCAAATGATGTTTTGATAGGTTGAATAAATTGGTTTGAGACATCGACTTTTTTCCTTGATTCAAGCTAGAGGTGATGATAGTAGAAAATCATGAGTTGTATATGATTAGATTGCATTACATATATTAGGGGACTTGAGATACACCATCCAACCTATATGATTATATCTCACATGCGCACACGCACGCGCGTGTGCACACTACACCCTTTTTCCAATCCTTAAATATTGAACAAACCCCGTTTTTTCCTTACAAACATGCTATTTAATATGCAAGAGTGGCATCATAGTTTGGATTTCTTTGCATTGGATGAATAGTTTACTAAAAGACATTCTAATGGTGTTGACCCCTTGCCTATGTCAAGGATTAAATCATGATTGGTATTCTTGATGCCACTAAAGTTAGAATTATTTTATGCAAATCTCCTATCTTTTCAAGATCTCTTATGCTTGCACAAGTACTATTTTTCTAAGCGAGTACTATTAGTGCCTTGAGATCTTAAGACTTATCATCAATTAAGATTATAATATATTAAATGGAATCATGGCATGTGGTTTTGAGTATTAAGATCTTTTTGCTTTATAGTTCATGATATCTAAAGGTTTGGGATGTCATTAGCATGCTCCCTAGAGTTTATGTGATTAATTGTAAACATATTAAGTAATTTCTTTGGATTCCTCAAAACTATGATTCTCACTAGCATATCTAAGAAGTTATTTTAGTAGTAGTGGTTAGTATACTAGCATAATTCTCTATGCATGGTTTTTAGCTAATCCATTTTAAATAAAGTGTGCTATCATCCTAAAAATGTACATGCAATCACTTATGTGAATGTGCTTATAATGTAAGATGTCTACTAGCATAATCTTTTGAGTAAGGTCTTTTTGAGTAAAAGCATGTGTGCTTGTCCAAAGAAAGGATGCATTGTATAATGTAGGCTTTATTCATATCATTATGAAAAATAAACCGTTTGTAGATGTCTCGCAACTTAGCTAGATCATCATGGTGACAAACCTTATTGAATCTATACTACTTGTTGTTCTTCTTTTGCTTATAATTACATGTCTTATCGATCAAAGCTAACTCAATATCTTAGTATTTCTCGAGAAGCATTTAATCAGTTATCACCTCCTTAAATGTCATCAAAGATCAACTATATATGTATAGTTTTGGTTATGTAATAATTTAAATTTTGTTAGCAATATTGACATAGCCATTAGGGTTTGGTTTTTTTCTAGTGTCTTTGCAGGTACGATTGGGATGACAATTAAATCCCATATGATACCTGCAATACACATTAGTTTGTAAGGTTCTTATCTTCATCTTTTTTATGGATACAGGTAACAGTTGGACCCTTCACCCACTCTAGCCTAGAAAGACTACTTCTAGGGACCCCTTTTTGATAAAATCAACTTCCTTTTTTACCCCTATTGTACTTTTCTATTGGATCTGCTTTCATGTTCAAAGTATAAATGTACTTGTTTTATTATATTCCAAATTCAATGTACATATGAATTGCATTTTTAGATTTAAGGTAGTCTCTCAGATATGAAAATTTAAATTCTATGTACACATTTGGAATCATTTAGTAAATTAGAAATAATTTATTAATTTATCAACAATTCTATATGTTTCATTTTTGAAGGGATTATTGATACAAATACACACACATGGATGTATATACACACATACAAACCATGAGTTTATTTTTCAATAACAAGTTAGGTCATGCTATATAATGCTACATATGTATCAAGGAATTCTCACAGTAGTAAATGTTACTTAGACATCAAACTAAGCACAAGCATATAAATGTAGTATGACTATTGGATTTAGGGTTGCAGTAATGCAAGTATAGAGCTAGAAGAAGAGGAAGCTTAAGAGAGCACAACTCAAAGTATATTAAGAGATATGCAAGGAGAATATTTCCAAGTATGCCATAAAATGAATAGGTATATATACGAGACTAGGAGAAAAAAACCTTCTATAGAGGGAGAAAAACCTGCTAGAGAGGAAAAAAAACTTGGACTAGCCTAAATGTGTTCACACACATCACTACCAAAGTATGATAATAGAGCTAGGAGACTAAGTATGCCCTAAAGTGAATAGGCATATATACAAGGTTGGGGAAAGAAAACCTCCTAAAGAGGGAAAAATTTACCCTGAATATCCTAAGTATATTCACATACATTACTACTAATGTATGGTAACAAATCCTCCCTGGGAGTGATATGGTAAACAAGAGCTAGTACTCATGCATAAGGAACTACCAAGCCTAGTGGAACGGATCAATCCACAAAGAAAAGTAAGCCCAAAGATTTTTCGAAAGCTTTGAACTTCTCATGAGGCAAAGCCTTTGTGAAAAGATTTGCATGGTTCTCTTGTGTTGGCACATAAGCTAAGCTAGTCTCTTCTACAGAGTCTCTCACTAACATTATGATAATGCACCTCAATGTGCTTAGTATATGCTAGAACACAGGATTTTGTATAACTACCAATGAGCTCTAACTATTAGTGAAGATGGTAGTGGTGGATGATTTTCCAACTCGCAAATTAGCCATCTTTTGGCTAATTTGAGTGTCAAATATATTGAATTGTAGTTGTGAAAATTGCCATGTACTTAGCTTTTGTTAATGGTATTTTGAGAAGATAAAGTCAAGGTGCAAGTTTTGGATTTATTTTATGGTAGACTATCATTTTTGAAGCGCTTCAATGTATTCTTTTTAGGCACTTATATTATTGTTATACTTCATCGACATTGAATTATCATGGATGTATTATTTTGTGAGAGTCAAGCTGACTCCCGTATACATTGTATTTATTATCCGCAAGTGTACTTGTCGCACATGCAAATGTTGTGTGGAATGCACATATGAATTGTACTTACAATAGCATAGGGTAGGTCTAATTAGGCTAAGGAGGAGGCATGCTTCAAGGATCGATGGCCTAGAGCCCACAAAGTGGGTAGGGCATCCGAAAGAGGATGCAAACCCTAATTCATAGGGGTGTTACTCTAGAGAAGTAACCTAACCCTAATCCTAATCTTTGTTATATAAGGGTGGGATATCTTAGTTATATTTACCCTTTGGACACATCCATACTATTGAAGCTCTATTAGTATAACTATTGAAGCTTTCTATTCACTTCTTCTATTCCATCATCTTGCCTCCATTATTGTGAGTGAGAGTGAGAGTTGTGTTTAACCGAGGGACTAAGGGAAGGTGAAGCTATATGTTGTCTTCTTATTCTTTGTTAGATTCTTGAATTGTTGTAGTACTCAATATTGAATGTGAAGGAGCAATGACATTGAATTGTGTTGTTTGGATTGTGGAACCATCCTTAAGGCTTCAAGCTTTTGGACTACAATGCAAAAAGATAAGTTGGTGAGTTTACTACATGTTGAAGCTAGTCTTGTGTTCTTTCTTTTTTGGATTGGAGAAAAGGAGGATGGTTTGTTAGAGTGGAGTGTTGAGAAGATAAGGTGAGAGATTATCACGAAAGTGAGTTGCCCTTTTAAAGTAATAGAAGTCTGTCTAGTGTCTCAATTGTTGTGTATTTAGCCCAATATTTTGGTTCCATTGTCGGGACAAAGGATTGTGCAATTGTTGAGGTTTTGAGAATCTTGAAAAATATAGCAAGAGAGAAAGTACACAAGTAAAAGCAAGAACAAAGCAAGAGCTATGGAAAATGGAGTAAAAAGGCAAAAGAGAGAGACACTGTATATGGAAATTCCAATAGTCACAATGTGTGACCATTCAATAGTCTCAATGAAAGAATAAAAAATAAAGTGATAGTATTGGGTATCCACCACCTATAATGTATAGGTGTGCAATCACGATGTGTAAAGTAAATATAGGGTAGCATAGACATAAGCATCTTTACCCCCAACAACCTCCCACTTAAAGGTGAATGTACCTCTAGTGAGAGAAGTAAAAATAAAAAAAAGTGACAAAGTACAAATGTACATAAAGTACAACATGATGAAGAAGAGACGTCATCTCATCCTATACCTATCATCTTCCTAAGGAAGGAAAAATGTTTCATTGAGAGAACTTTAATGAGTAGACCTATAGGATTCTTGTCAGTTGAGATTTTGTAAAGCTCAATAGACATATAGGCAAAATGTCCTACATAGGCAGAGTTAATATAATCCACGAATGTAGTATGTTGACCACCATAGCAAATACATATATTTGTAGTGCCTTTTAGGTACCTCATGATATCCTTCATGATGTCCCAATGTTGCAGGCCAGGTGTAGCTATATAGCATACCATAACTCCCATAGTAAATTTTATATCATGGCAAGTGGCTATCATGGCATATATCAAGTTGCTCACACTACAAATGCATAAGGGATCTTGGCCATCATGGCCTTGTGTTCATCTGATAGGGGACAATCAGTCTAACTGACCTTCACATGGAAAGGTAAAGGACAACAATTGGCATAGCATACTACATATGGAATTACTCAAGCACCTTTTGTATGTAAGCTTGCTATGATTGATAAAGGAGCCCCTTAGAGAGATTTTGTATGCGTGATGTGTATACCAATAACATATAAGGCCTATTCCATGTCCTTCATCTCAAAGATCTTATTGAGCAAATTCTTCAGAGTATCCATCTCATACAAGCTCAAAGAGCTTATTGAGCTAATTCTTTAGAGTGCCCATCTCGTACAAGCTCTCATAGAAATCAACATATCATCAATACAAAGTATCAAGATAATAAGGCTACCATCAGGAGTCTTCTTTGTATATGAACACAGATTAATATCATTGTGAGTATATCCCTATGAATGTATAAAAGTATCAAGCTTATGGTACTACTCTCCAAGTGCCTTCTTAAGGCCATAAAAGCTCTCTCTCAACTTGCGTACTAGGTGTTTCGTACTCTTTTCCATAAAGGCCTTAGGTTGCTACATATAGATATCCTCATGTAAGCCCCCATATAGAAAAGCCATTTTCACATCCATCTCATAAAGGTCCAAATATAACTACAAAAGCAAGGCCAAAATCAATCATAGGGTAGTCATCTTGATTAGAGTAAAAAAGATTTCATTGAGGTCAATATGATGCTCTTGCTTGAAACCCTTAGTAATCAATTTGGCCTTATACATTGGCTTGGGGCACCTAGGAGTGCTCTTTAACTTGTACACCCACTTACATGACAATCTATATTTTCCATTGGGCAAAGAAACCAAACCCCATATATGGTTTTTCTACAATGAATCAAACTCTAATTGCATGGCCCTCTCCCAAGAGTGACTATCACTTTAGCGCATAACCTTCTCATAAGTTAAGAGACTCACCAAAAATTTTCACCATAACATAGTCTATGGAGGGCTTAAATTAATTAGGTCAATATCTGTCTCTAGTAGAGCATTACAAAACAAGTTGTACTACCTATACATCCTATTTAACATCATGATCATAGGCCATTGAAACATCAGTTGTAGGTTGTCTAGCTGGTTTTATAGTAATAAGAGGTTGCTCCTAAATCATCACCTTGCGTACCTCAGCTATATTCTTAGATTTCTTATGCATCTTCTCCTCATGGAAAATAACATAATGGATTCAAATGACCTTCTTAGCATGTGGATCCCATAGGTGATATCCCATCTTACTTGCATCCCCATAACCAAGAAAGATTCATTTCATTGATTTAGTATCTAACTTATTGCTTTTGTCTTCGGAATATGACAAAAAGCCTCATATCCAAAGACAAGTAAATGAGCATATAAGGGAGGTTTTCTAGACCGTATCTCTTCTACAACTTGACAATCAATAGCAGTGCATGGAGATCTATTTATCAAGTGTACAATAGTAGTAACTAAATCAGTAAAACAATGATACAATAAGCCTACCTTGCTAAGCGTAATGTGGGCTCTCTCTTGAATCATCTTATTCATGCACTCTACAATACCATTCTGGGGTAGGGTGTAAGGAGCAGTAAACTTATGCTTAATACCTGCTAATTGCAAAACTACTTAAATGCTTTAGATATATATTCACCCCCATTATTTAAACTTAGGTATTTCAGCCTATACCTAGATTAATTATCAATAAAAGCAAGCCAATGCTAAAAGGTTGCCAATATATCCAAAAGATGTCTAATACATCCAATTTTTGCTTTATGGGATATGCTTAGACCTTATGCAAATAATCATAAACGAAAGTCATAAAATGCTTTGTGCCATTTGGTGATGGAAAGGTATGGAACCACATATATTAGAATGCACAAGAGCCATCACCCATGCACGTAATTCTAGACTTCTTATGATTGAAAATTGTATGTTTGCCTACCATAATGACAATGATCACATGAGTCAAAACATTTGTAGAAAGGGGTGGAAGATGCTATAAGAGAGAAAGAATTTTCATAACTTTTAAGGACATGTGCCCAAGGTAATGATGCCATAAAGATACATGTGGCATGTCAGCTATAGCCAACACATAGTCAATAGACAAAGATACAAACAAGGCATAAAGGCTACTAGCCTTGGCACCTCGAGCAAAGACAAGATTCCCATGGGTAATCTTCCATGTTGAATCACCACAAGATACATGATACCCTATATCATCCAATTTTCTAGTAGAGAGTAGGCTTTTGGTCAAAGCCAAAACATGGTGTATATCATGAAAAACAAAGTTCCACCTGAAGCAAACTATAGTCTAACATCATCAATGCCAATAATATCTAATTCCAAGTTATTTTCTAGTCTCACAATACTTTTCATGTTGTGATAGGATTGAAACCAATCCCTATGTAGGGTAATATGGAAAGAATCCCTCAAATCAAATAGCCAACATTGAGAAAAAGTGGACGAGGCATCAGCCAACTGACTAGCATTGAGAAAAGAGGCTACCAAGAAGTAATCATCATCAGATTCAGGCTGCACTATATTTATCTCTTCAATCTTTATACTTGACTTACTAGAGACAATAATGTAATCATAAAAATTTTCCTACACTTTGTCCTTGCCTTTCTCTTTATGCTTATCATCTTGCATCTTGTGGCACTGCGACCAAATATGA
The DNA here is from genome assembly GCF_053477565.2 of Lygodium microphyllum. Lineage (NCBI taxonomy): Eukaryota > Viridiplantae > Streptophyta > Polypodiopsida > Schizaeales > Lygodiaceae > Lygodium > Lygodium microphyllum. The sequence goes on along the minus strand of NC_141149.1, from coordinate 21,302,502 downwards.
CCCTGCTTCCCATAGTAATGACATATAAGAGAGGCCTTACGACCACTGGATTTACTGCGAGATTGAGATCTTTGTGAGTCTCTACCATGGTAGTCATTACTACTCTTTCCATCATGTTTATCCCTAACAATAAATGCATGAGAAGTATGGACTACATCCACATTCTTTCTACTTATCTTCTGTGTGAGTAAGAGGCCCTCAACATCTTGGAGTTTCAAGCTATTCTTAGGTATATTAGCACACATGGCAGTACAGAAAGTGTCACAAGCAAGAACAAGGGAGGGAGATTATTCTTGAGCTCTACCATGAGAAGTCAAGTGGTTGAAGAATGAAATTCATTCAAATGCACAAATGCACTAGTCCCTTTCTTCATGCGAAGGTCCATGAGTTGTTTCAACTAGTATATCTGCAAAGTAATACTTTGATTGTCATAAAGATTGCACATCTTTTTTCATAAACCCCAAGCATTATCCTCAAGTTCCACAACATTAAAATAAACATGTTAACACAAATTTTGTGAATTTGGGAAACTTTTAAGTCTTATTTTTTATTATTTAGAACATTGGCACTAAAAAAATGCCTTCAAGTCATCCAAAGCTACAATCTAATACATAATTGGAAACCTTATAAAAAATGGAATCTATTGAGCTATTGAACACAAAATTTGGAGCCATGATGTGAGAGTTATAGCAAAGAGAAAGTTTTGACCATGAGTCCTAAACTTGTGGGAACTTCCCCAATTCACTAATAGCATGTTTGTCTTGAAAATGACAATATAACAATGGATATATATAGCTCATCCGACTCATCCCAAGTATTCGATCAATGCCTTCGAGATTTATACTCTTGGCTTTCAAAGGACTAACCTCTTTCTTTTGAAGAAGTACTTGCCATATTTGTGTCGTCCAATAGGTGAATTTTTTGCCATCAAGCTTTTCAATATTATTCAAAGAATCAACCATAATGAAGTATACTAATGTAAAATCTAAGAGAATAGACTACTCTAAATGATTGCAAATCAGCCCCTAAAACTCAATCAAATCAAGAGAAAAATAGAAGGAAATACCAAAATATAGAGCTATTTACCAATTGCAAGCAATGGACTATCAAAGTATAATGTTTGCTCTCAAATGTGAAAAATTGTAATTACATCAATGCTAAAATAAAGGCAGCAGTACATGTCAATCCAACTATGGGCAGATGGCCAAGAAATAAAGCTCCCACTACCATGGACATCTGATAGCAATGGGAATATAAAGGATGCAACTAGCAATAATTAAGCATAGACTATTTGTACCAAAGATTGTCATGAACTCAAAGTGTCAGTAAACCATACATCCCATAATCATATACATCAGTGACAAAGTGGTGATAGAGGTGAGTGCTGGTGTCCAAAGTATATGGAATCAAATCAGTCCACAAGTGGAGGTAACTACATCCAATAGCATATATAAGAGCATATACATGAACCAAAAGTCTCACTATCTCAAGGAACCAAGCTACCAAGTAAGTATAAACATCTCCCACCAGAAGCAAATTTGAAGTGCAAAGTGAGCATGCAAAGCTCAAGATATATACATCAAAGCATTTGGAAAGCCCAAGTGTATCACAAATACATCTAGGAGCATAATGAAAATAGACAAGATTGGAGAGAGGTGAATCACCCAAGAGCATACACACACAAAAGCAATGGAGGTTTGAGAACATAGAGAGATAGGATTGAAATCTTCTTCTTCTTCTTCTTTCTTCTTCTTCACACAAAATAACTAAGTCTACAACATGATAAAAGACTAATATAAAAGTAGCACAATGTATATACAATCGGCCATTAAGTGTAAGCCTACTAGGAAAGAAGAGTGGCACAATAAATATGCCATAACCAAGGATAGACTGTGTGGGTGTAGTCTAGCTGTAGAATCACTACATATCCTCATGTCAAAAACCTAACATGCTAGTGAATAATATCAAGCTACATCACCAAGGCATGTAGTGAATGCTAGCTCATGTAGAGCTCCACATCATATCAACACTCCCCCTCCTCGAGCTCAACATGAGCTTGTGAACTCCAAGCATAGTCCCAAAGCATTGAAGCTTCTCAACTCCCAAGGCCTTGGTGAAAATGCCAGCAGCTTGATCCTCTATGCTGATGTAAATCAAGTCAATATCACCTATTAGAACCTGCTCTCAAATGAAATGGTAATGGACCTTTATATGTTTGGTCAGTGTATGATACACTGGATTTCTAGCCAATTGAATGCTACGAAGGTTATCATGATAGATGATAACCTACTTATCCACCTACATCCCCAAATCACTAAGTACCTTGCATAACCAAGCTACCTTGCATACTATAATCGTACCACCTTTGTACTCTGTCTCTATACTAGACAAGGCAATTGTTGGCTATTTCTTATTGCTCCAAGTAATAGTAGCATCCAAGGGGCCCACCTTATAAAACATGTAAGATACCACATGAGTTCAAAAGAAAGGGTATTACATTTAGTAAAATTTACAAGATTATATTTATAAAAGTGGTTTTTAAAGTACAATTTGAAAAAATCCATAAGTTTAATAAAGTAAAAGGGATCATTTTTAAGGCCTTATGGTATGTAAAGAAAGGGTATTTCTTAATATCCATTGAATGCACATTATATAGATAGTTTCTTATAGATGAACTCCTTGGGTAGTAGCACTCCCAAAGGAAAACATAAAACCATTGGTAGATTTCCTGTGTCTGAAATTCTACTAGCCCAATTCACATCTGCATAACCATGTAACTGTAATGGAACACTTGCATAATAGAATAAGGCATAGTTGAAGTGATTTTAACGTAGCACAATGTGCATTGCACTGCATCCAAATGTGGCTTCCATGGAAGTAGTATAAATTGACTCTCCAAACCAATCATGTAGTTTAGGTCTAGCCTAGTGATTGTCAAATAGATAAAGCTGGCCACAATCTTCTAATACGTAGTGACATTCTCAATCAAGTCACCCTCATGTGCACTAAGCTTAGCATTAAAATCCAAAGGTACAGAAATAGGCTTGCAAGCAACCATACCATACCTTTTCAACATATCCAATACATACTGTCTCTGTGACAACCTTATACCCTCTAGAGCCTGGATTATCTCTATGTTGAGAAAGCAATGCAACTCTCCTAAATCCTTCATCTCAAATTCAGCCTTGAGAAGACCCTTCGCATTTGCAATCTCTATCTCACTATCACCCACAAAGATCAAATCATCCATATATAGTAATGAACACAATACTTGCATAACTCTCTCATATATAGAGTGAGTGATTAGCCTGTGCTCTACGAAATTCAATACTAATAATAAGGCATTCTACAATCCTATCAAACCATGCCCTAGGTGCTTAGTTTAGCCCATACAAGCCCTTATGAAGCCTACATACATAATCAAGATATCCCTATAAGAAGGAATTCTTAACATCCATTTGATACATGATCTAACTTTTTGATGTAGCCACTACTATGACAGACCTTATAGTGGCTATTTTAGTCATTGGAGCAAAGATCTCATCATAATCAATATCATGAGTTTGCACATACCCTTTGGCAACTAGTTGTGTCTTATAGTGCTTAATAGATCCAATTGACTTATGCTTGACCTTATAAATCTATTTGCAGCCAATAGCTTTTTTGCCTTTAGGTAATGGTACTAACTTCCATGTGTCATTATCTACTATAAGTGGAGCCATTTCTTCATCCATAGTATGATCCCAATACTTGTTATCCACTATATCCTTAAAACAAGTGGGTTCCACATCCTACACAATCTTAGCCATATATGCATAGCGATGAGCTAGATAGCTATCATATGCCAATCACTGCATTGGCTTTCTCACTCTACTTGACCTGCATGGAGTCAGATCACTACCAGATGCTTTGGAATCCTCTTGTGCCTTCCATACACTAGGTGTTTTAATAGTTGGGATCCCAAACTCCTCATCCAAGCTCAACTTAGAGTCATTTGAATTAGCCTCAACATGAGAGAAACTTGATGCTACATCTATCACAATAGGTGAGTCCCCAACTTTCTCTTTCTCTTTTCTTGACATGTATGATGTACTTGGTGGTGTAACCTATGACCTCAATATACTACTCTAAGGCCTATCAATAGAACCATAACTAGGAGACTCTTATGGTCCACTTGATGTCTATGATTGCTGCCCCATTCTCTACACAGCCACACTCTCATGCTCATTGACCCCAACTGCATTTTGGACATTACTATACTAGCTACTCATTTCATAAAAAATAACATCCCTGCTAACTCTCAGCTCGTGTGTAACAAGGATATAGTATCTATATCCCTTATGTCCAAGAGACTATCCAATGAATACACATTTTTTTTGCTTTGGGATCCAATTTATTGTGCAACTCATCAGGAATGTGCACATAAGTCATACATCCAAATACTTTTAGATGTGATCGATTTGGCTTTCTATCCGTAAACTTTTCTTCAAGTGTCATACCATATACATTAGCAATGGGTGTCTTGTTCATAACATATACAATAGTAGATACTCCTTCAATCCAATAGTAATGAGGCAAGTTTCTTTCTGACATCAGTGCACGAGCAACCTCTGCAATATATCTATTTTTCTACTCAATAACTCCATTTCAATGCAGAGTATATCTACATGTATATTGCCTGTGTATACTATTTTTTTGTAAAAAATAAAAAACTCATTGGAGAGATATACTCTCCCTCCATCTGACCTTAGGCATTTAATATGCAATGTTGTCTCTTTCTCAACCAAAGCCTTAAAGCTTTTAAAGGGAGTGAATATCTCACTTTTCTCATACATAAAGTAAACCCATACTTTGCAAGTATGGTCATCAATGAAGGATACATAATACTTGCAACCACTCAAAGTTGCAGTCTTTGTAGGACCCCACATATTAGAATATTATATCAATTTAAGTGGCTTCTTACATACATGCTTTTCATTTGGAAACGTGTGTCTTGCTTGCTTTCCAAGTTGACATGCTTTACATACTTTGTGCATTTCATCAACTCTAGACTTAGGCAAGCCATTCACAATCTGTTTTGATTGCATATGTTTGAGCCGCTGCACATTCACATAACCAATTCTCTTGTGCCAAATTTCATTATCAGCCACAACACCTGAACCTTGTGCACATATGGTAGCATCCCATTTAGGTAGATGTAGATCAAGCGTAAATAATTTGCCATTACATTTTCTTTTTGCAATCAACCTTCAATAAATTTTTAGAAGGTTTTTTGTAATATTTGATACATGTAGCACATAAGCCAAGTACTTAGTTTTGCCATCCTACATATTCAAAGGAACATTTCCAACATGAGTAATGGAATGAGCTATATCATCCCCTGTCCCCACATAGCCCATGGACTCTAGACTGCACATCTCTCTATACCATTCTCTATGAGAGGTCATGTGGTTAGAGGCACCTAAATCTACATACCATACATCATTCTTTGATGAGCCATTAGGAGTCATGGTATTCATTAAGTGTTGCATAGCAAATAACTGCTCACTTCCATCACTACAAGATACATGCCTCATATTGAAATTCAAAGTGACACAAATGTTCATGCCCCTATCGTCACTAAAAAGAGTCGATATAAGTTGTGACACCGATAGCGACACGTGCAGTAAATTAGCAACATGAATAGTGACAGTTATAGAGAAAAAAGAAATTTTGTGGCAGGGTAGTTCACCCATAGCACCATGTGATGTATAGCATTCTATAAAGAAATTACATATTAGATACACAATCATCGTCAAGACGGGTGCAAAAACTAATTAAAACCATAAGACTGATAACTCATAAAATAAGTACAAGACTAGTGATTACAACTCATGAATTTACATGGAATCATGGAGAGGAGAGCATAACAAACATGAAAATCTATCTGTAAATATTGCAAAGTGCGATTTTACACAAAGGATGATAAGTACATCAAAGGAATGCTACATGGAAGAGGCTTGCACATATCACAAGACCAAAAAAGAAGATGATTCACTCCATGAATCCAAGCACATGCTACAGATCCTTGCCATCTGAAAGCTCGTGCCGATGCAAAGGAGCATTGAACGGACTTTGCAAAACGAACAACCAAACATTAGTCCACTATACATAATGCATCATTAAAAAAACTAGTGATTACTGACAAGAAAGAGGATTGACTTATTGGGCCACCACGTGTGTACAATCTATCAATAAGTGCAATGAGACCGTGTCTCTCTACATATCTAGTCTCCAAACCTGTGGGATCTCAGTTTATGATAGAGTACTACAAAGAAAATAGAATAGCATTGTTAGAAACATGATTGTTAGTATAAGTGATATTCCAAATAAGAAAGTGAGAAGAACCCAAAAGAAAACTTACAAAGTCCTCTAAATAAGTCCTGTGGCTCTGCCACTCTCCAAATGATGCATGACCCCTACCTACAATCGTGCCCTCGCTGCCTCCCATTGCTGCCACCATCGTACTGGAGAATTTGTGGCCTTCTCCACGAGTCTCTGCAATCCTTTGCATCTAGACATTTGGGCTTTGAGGCACCACTCTTGATTGCCTTGCGTGTGTGTTATCATATGTGTGACATGTATACACATATATACTCCATCATCCACCTAGTGGAAAACCTCTCTGCCCCACTATAGGTACTAGAAACTCCTCATGTAAAGATACCACTACATAGTCCTTGCTCCCTTGGGGTATATTCTTCCAATGGTCCAGAACAACGTTGTGCCTAAATACTTGTTGGCACAACTCTCTCATGCGAGACATCACCCTCCTTCCCTCATCATTCATGATTACAGCACCTGTTGTCCTATTATCTACGAGGTATATGTACCCTACTAGCGCATGTCTAAGGTGTGTCCTCTCACACATGTGACCACACTCCTAGGCATAACCAGAAGACCCTTATATGTCTGGCATACATGTGGGGGTAGTATCTCTTGGAGTAGCATCTATAGGGGTGCCACTTGTGCACGACTGAGCAAAACCCAGAATCACGGGACTAGATGTCCCTACAGGTGTGACAAATCTTGGAGGTGACAAGTTTCCACCAGATTGATGAGAATGTGGGAGCTTTTGCTCAACAGCCAAGACCCTCGGATTGCTTATTGTTTCAAGCGTTCCAAGTTGATCACTAATGGCTACCTCTCACATAGCCGACATGCCATCCATATCTATGGGTGTAGTGAGCTTACCTCCATGCTGATTGAGTTACCTCCTCTCCCGCGCACTCCGGTAGCTCCACGATCCAAGTGCAAGCTTCAAGCATGCTCCATCCTCAAGTTCCACGCTCCAAGCTCCATTGCCGCGAGCAAGACAAGAGAAGACAAGAGAAGAGAAGAAGAGAGGAGAAGATGGAGAGCTTCTCCTCCCCAGTCCCTCACCCTCACACACTCACTCCCTTACACTCTCACACTCCCTCTCTCAAGCACAAGCTCAAGCAAACAAGAAAAAGAACAAGAACAAGAATAAGAAGAAGAAGAGGAGAGCCACTTTTGGCCACACACAAGAATGAGCTTCTAATTCACTTTTCAACTTTATATACAAAACCCTAAATCCCTTTTGGGCGGTCATCCCCTTTTCCTCTTTTTTACATGGCCGGCCGTGGCCTAGGCCCTTTTTCCCATTGTCCTTCTATCTTCCTAGCTTCCTTTCCACCGCCCGTCTACATTTACAAATTGCACGGGTGAGAGCCCGGCGCTCCTTGAATTAAACCATGATGCACTTGCGCTCTTTTACTAAAGTATTGACTTGCGCTTTTCCTTGTGCGCCTTTGTCCCTTATTTAGGACTTTTCTCCTTGTGTGTCTTTGTCTTCCGTTTCTCTTTGCCTTGGCCTTTGTATTTGTCTTCTGCTTTAGCTTTTTTGGATTTTCCACCTTCATTCATTTAAGGGTTAACATTACCCCCTCCTAGACAAGTGCCAATCCCATGGCACTCACCGTCGTAGGTAGCAGGTTTTAGCATGCACCAAGGATGTGGGTGGAAAGGACGTCTGTGGTTGCCATGGTGGAGTGTTGGTAGTGGTGGGGAGGAAGGTCGTTGGGGGCACATTGGTGGTTTAGGTGGCTGGTGGTAGGGCTATTCTCTGTGGGGATTGCACTGATGGAGAACAAGTGGCGATTTGTTGGGGATTTTACACATGACGAGTCTTAGCGGGCGTGCAGGATGATAAAGGATAAGAATTCAGAGTTGAGTGTTGATGAAGAGCGAACGACACCTTCGTTGGAGTCTTCAATACCTGCAATTGAAAACCTCTCATAGGTGGTTTCTCCCTAGGGGTAGTGCTAGTCTTCTCTATCGTGCACAATACATAGTTTAATTAGTTTGGGAGACAAGTTGAACTCTAAGCAAGCTGAGAGTATTGTCCTGCACTTGAGGACCCAAACTATGTATATATTTTGGTGCAGATATTATGTGAGTGCTCGTGCATACTTAGATATTATGTAGTTAGAAGACCGCAGGCTGGGTTCTCATAAAGATGTGTGGATGAAGCAAAGTTGTCCATGATGAGAAGTACACGTGAAGGTGTATGCGACATCCTTTGCATTGTGACTGCACGACGTAACATAATTAAACACAGGGACACTGCACTATCGGTAGCTGGTAGACATTGGGCCTGTGCGATGAGGACAGTGTACTTTTCATGGCCATTCATGCAATGCTTACCACAATTGATTACAATGGTATTAAGGCAGAGTGCAAGAGGGAATCATGTGAATGGATCAGGGTGATAGGTCTAACCATAGGTGAGACAAGCTCCCTAGGTCTATCCTGCCCTTGATGTGCCCTGAACTATTGTGGGTGATGCTAGGGGGCTAGGGGACTAGGGATGGAGCCAGCCGACCAAGGTCACTGGACACACCTAATTTGAGGACCCCTAGGTGTAGTGCTGTGATCGTGGGTGCTTCTTATCTTTTCGTTATTTTGTTTTTTTTTTTGGGTTTTTTTTTGTTTTTTTGTTTTTTTGACTTGCCTGAGTACAACCAGTGCAATATGTTGAGGCTATCAGCCTTTCAATGGGTTGGGCAATGTCAAGCTTCGATGGCTCAGGAAATGGATATTACAATAATGATTGTGCCCTATCCTCATTGTTAGAGAAGCCATTGTTGTGATGTTGGTACGATTGAGGTAACAACCGTTGTGAGCTCACTCTGTAGAGCTTGACCCAATAAGAGAGCGTAGCCCATGACTATGCTTTGGTTCGTGCGATGTGGGCACTCGCAAGGGTGATTTTTCACGTTTGGCAGCGTGGCTTTGTTGTAGTTCTTTGTGTGGTTGGTGTTCTTGCGGTGACTTGAGCATTGAACACGTTTGCACGAAGACCTGTGTCATCCTGCATCCACTTGTCACTTCATGAGAGTATATGCAAATCGCATATGTCAAGTACAATGAACAAATGCAATCATGTCAAGATATAACTTTTCAAAATGCTATTATGCTGATTGCAATGCCCATTCCAGTGCTTGTTAAAGACGTGGCATATATTAATGATAGGTAAAGGAAGTGTGTACAAGTGGGGAGCTTACCCCTTTAATCATCAAAAGACAATAAGTTATGGCAGGATGGCTTGTAAAGCTGCTTGTATATCATAGGGGCTACTCGATTTGCACAAGGCAGGGTGAGTTCGGGCGGTTAGGCGACTGAGGCTCTGCTGGTGAGGGGCTCTTGTGAGGTTGGGCAGGGAAGATGTCGACCGGGACCTGAATGGTGTAGTCTCTGGCCACGACCGTTTTCAAGATGCTTTTGAATAATGCATCGAATTCTTCCTTGTCTCGTCCCTTTCAGCCTTTGAGCACCTGGTGCTCAAGCGCCTGTTGGGGGCTTGCATAACCGGTGTTGCCACACCTTGTGTGCTTCTTTGAGCTTCTACTCCCCTGACCTGGGGATTCTTCGGCCTACAACCGGGGTGGTGTCGCTTGGGACCTCGTTTCTTTGCATACCTTTTGAGGGTAGGCATGTAGCGCACCGACGGAGGGGCGTGTGCTGCATGTTCCCGTCAACAGCGGAGAGCGTCTTTGCAAGCCAGCTGCCCTAGGTTATCCATGTCTTCCTCGTAGGGGGACCTGCAAGATGGAAACCAAGGATTAGGCCTTGATACAGGATAAAACCATTCGCATGGAAAGGATTATAGTGTGGGTTATCAAGTGCATATGGCAAGAAGGGGAGGGGTCAGGCATGCCGTGCTTCTGTAGAGGGATGGCCCCCATGATTATGTTCATTTGGCCTCCAGCCATTAGCAGATCTTGGCTCATGCTAAGTTACGTGGACTGGTTGTCATGGAGTGGGCAGGACTGGTTGTCATGGAGTGGGGGGCTCATCCTTGGAAGGATAGACCGGAAAGGGGGAAATGTGTATAGAAAGGGACGGTACCGTGTCTACACCATCGGAGATGTTGGTTAGGGCTTCCTATGGTGGTAATGAGGGTTTCATGCCCTCCGCCTAGAGGTGGGAATGGTCACACAACTTCTAATTGTGTGGTGAGAGGAGGACGTGAGGAGCTTAGCCTGTTGAACCCAACTCTTCTCCCTGTGCTTGACTATTATTGCTTGTGTGTGTTGATAGTGTCTATACAGGGTCACAAAGTCATTGTTTATTTATATACATATCCATGAATCCATGTCACTTCATGAGGATAAAAGCCAATTGTAGAACTCCGGATTGTACTAGAGCATGGCACACACATCTAGTATTTGTGGCAGCTTACTCAATATCGATAGATATTTTGCAACATCGAGTAGCATGGAACATTTTCCGAGTCTACTAGCAACATGTAATTCCCCCTAGTGAGAACCTTATTAGATAGAGAGTTCTCTTGGCTAGTTTCAGCCAAGTCCTTACCTCGAATGGCAGTCAGCACTCGAAAGGAAGTTGATGCCACATAGGTTGGGTCTCTTTGAGATCGCCATTTGGCCAATCACTCCTCTGAGGCCGTCATGATCTGGGCTCCTAGTTTGGCCATTGCAATGCAGTTTTCACACCAACGTTGTTCAAATTGACTTCAACCCTCTGATAGTCACTTTAGTTGCTCTATCTCTAAGAGATTTGGTTGGTAGAGCACATCATTGAATGTGATAGTTAAGCGCAGTTCGTCGGCTTCCTCGTCAGAGATGAGTCGCATGCGTTCATACGTGAGCCTGTTATAGTGCTCGTCAAGATGTTCTTGCTCTTCCCAGGATAAGGGAAATGGTAAGTATTCTTCGAGTTGCTCTTTAGGGAATGCGCCCATGTCTACCATGACATAGACACGTGCGAACACTTTGAGCTTAGTATCCAACTTAGTTAAGCACTCTGTGACACTTCTATGTTCAGCGAGGGCATGCTCAGTTGCCATCTCATGCAAGGTACTAGGAGTTTACCTGGGATTTAGCGTAGCTAGGGGCTCAAGCCTAGACGAGCAAGTAGGATTTCTTATACTCTTGGGGTTTTCATGTTTCTCTCGAGGCTTTGTCATTGCGTCATGGTTCTCCTTGGATGTGACTGGTATAAACTTGTCACCCTATTGTGACGGCATTGTATCCACTCTTAATTGGTCAGTGCGAGTTCTGTTGCCAGTGGATTGAGTGTTGCAAACAACCATTGATGGTAAGGAATGCTTTGATCTTTCAAAGCACACGGACGTGTCTAAGGTTTCCCCGCTATTAGGAGAGGCATCAATGGGATCATTGGTGGATGGACTCTATGCTTTATTCTTGAGCTCTCCAGCGCTCTTGGCGTCAATGTTCTCGGGATCCCCAACCACCTGTGACTACTGTTGTCTCCATTGTTTTCTCCTCTTTTTCTTGGTCAGTGAAGGTGCATCTCTCAACGATTCAGGATTGGACTAGGTCAACCGTTCATGTGCTTGGTTGGGCCTCGACATTCTCTCTCTCTAGTGTGTCCTTACGGGATATAGTCGTGGCCTGCTGAATAGCCTCGCCAAGTTGTGTGGGTACAACTGTCTCCCTTTTCGGAGAGTCTAGCTCTTTAGCCAATTCGTGTGTGTTTAACTCCTCCAGCCTAGGCTTTAGGCACTTTGGAAGTGCTGGAGTTTTCAAGGAAGTTGGTTGCGACACCTTCCCCACAGGTAAGCTACTAAGGACACGTTCCGCAAGGGGCATTGTCACAGCCAAGGGTTGTGACTGCTGTGATCCCTAATTGGAAGTAGTGGCGGCTATTTCAATAGGATGGCTACTCTTGATGGATTGCGTTGTCATGTCCCTAGGGCGATTGTAAGTGGTCGTGTCTTTTGTTACCCTTTGAGCATTCGTATGTGTAGATCGAGCATGATCTAGCCACATTAGGTTGCTCAGGCATATCCTTGGGCTGAGAGCTACGGATGGTGTCATGTCCCATATCTTGGACATTTGGAAGCTTAGATGGAGATAGAGTTTGGGATTGAGCAGTCGCCTTTGACGATTGCTGTAGTGCTTCCTATGTCCGTTTGGAAAAGAGGGTGTAGGAGATCTAGGGCTCTTAGGTGGACTTGGCACTAGCTGAATGATTTGCTCGAGGCTATTGGACGATTGTGCTATTTGCTTTGTTGAGAAATCAGCCTTCTTACGAGCAGCGCTATGCCTCTAGTGCTTATCATCCTCTTGGGAAGTCAAAAGCTCCTTGAGCACTAATGGTCTTTGTGCACACTCAATGGTCACATATGACATCTGCTTATTAAGCATGCTAGGCTGAGGCTCTTTCTTTAGAACGCTCATGTTTGGTTTCTTGCCTCGAGATCTGGAGTTTCTCTTAGGTTTCCTCCTATGCTTCATTGCTTTTGGTGCAATCTGACCTTCAGCTGATAGAGGTGGTTTTGGTATCCAAATCCATCGGTTACCTGCATAATACCCTTGAGCACGTAGCAACGCTTTGGATATCCATCGTGGTGTTGTGATGACCCTCCATCGATGCCTTCATCTATAAGGCTTGGGCTTCTTTTGGGGTCTTCTACGATATTTGTAAGTCCAAAGCTCGTCCTTGGCATTGTTTCTTGACCTTCTTGTTTTAGGCATGGCTTCACATCACTGGTTCTTGTTGTTCGACCTATGCTTGTATCAGTTTTTCCAACAAGTCCTTGCTCTCGTTAGTAGGCTTGACTGTTATGTCAGCACCTTCCTTGCCTTTCCCTCGAGGTTCAATGAGGTCACCCTTGCTAAAGGTTGTGACTATCCTCACACCCGATAGTGTCAGGTGTATCCTTTGTGCTACATAGTTAGCCTCACACTTGGTCACCCTTTTGAAGGGTCTTCCTAGGAGGGTTTCTTTCCCGCAGCTAGCACTATTTGAAGGAACATGAAGTAGGATAGGCAAGCTTTTCGTTTCAATTGTCGCAAGGATTTTGCACTTCCCTATGAGTGCTTGTGGGTGTCCCCCATAAGGGCTAAGAGTTGCACTAGTCGGTGTGAGCCCTGGTTGGCCTAGTAGGGTCCATGATTCATAGGTCAAGATATTAAAATCTGCTCCTTCATCAATCAGAGCATCGATAGTATGCTCTCTTTTCACGGAGAGTTTGACCTTAAGATAAGCAGGTGATACTATGTCTTCATCTTCCGGGTCTTGGCTTGTAAATTTAAGCCTTCTTACAGATGCCTTGAGTCCCCACTTGCATGACCAGACGTGGATTCTCCACCAATGTCTTGGGTCGTCTGTGCAGTGTTGCTCAAGGTACATCTCTCGTCAAGAGTGTCATGTCTAGTCATCTTGGCATTTGTAGCTTGCTGATGTTGCATTTCACTTTGACTAAACATGGTCTGAACACAATGTCTTTGTGTTCTCGTGGTGTGGCCTTTTTTCCCTTGATGGCTAGATTGGACCATTGATGTTCTAGGGTCTCTGTTTCTCTTTGTTTGGGTATGGGCTTTTGGTTGCTCTTTTGGAAGTGAGAATCCATGCTCATGTAGAGCCATTACTACACTAGGGTCCAATTTGGAGGACCGTTTATAGCCAAATTTTGAACTACTTGCTCTAAGTTTCAGCTCGATGATGGATCTGTGATGTGCCTTTAGCTCTACGTAGCCTTTGGGGTCAATTTCAGGGTTTAGATGCGTCAAAATTTGTGTTCCAGATACCTGTCCGATTTTGATAGTTTTTTGTCCGATTCTCAGACGTCCGATTTTCAGGAGTTCGATTATCAGGGTCGGACATCCAATTTTGGTTGGTCCGATCGACCCAGTGGTCCGATTTTGGTCACATTTGATTTCTGGAATCGGACGTCCGATTTTGACAGGTGTCCGATTTTGAGTGGTTGGATCGGATAGGATGGTCCGACTCTGGGAGTCGGATTGAAAAAGTGGTCCAATTTTTATGCTAAGACGAATGGTCCGATTTTGACACGTGGTCCGACTCTGGGACTAGTCTCTGATCCTGGGTGGTCCCCAACTCTGGGTGGTCCGACTCTGGGTTGGACCACCCAGAGTTAGACCCTGGGTGGTCCAACTCTGGGTGGGACCTTGGGTGGACTTTGGGTGGTCCAACTCTGGGTGGTCCAACCTTGGGTGGACCCTGGGTGGTCTGACTCTGGGAATCAGATTGAAAAGGTGGTCCAATTTTCGGAGTTAGACGGTCCGACCCCAGAGATAGGGCAATCCTATTCTGGGACTCAGATGCACTGGTCCGACTGCGCGACTTGACGGCCCATGAGTTGCACGCAATGCCTTAGATTGACGTCTACTTCACCAAATCGTGTCGAGCCGCCTAATTAGATGCAAAGCCACAGAGGGGAATGCATGGCATACCTGAAAATGGTGTGGCGCTCGAATCGACCAGCACACTGACGATCTCCCTGCAGGTCTCTCTCTCTCTTCTCTCTCTTCTTGGCTCTCAAGCTTACTCTCCTCTCAGAGGGTAGGATGTTGAATGTGTCCTGTCCTAGTTCCCTGGGCCTCTTATTGTCCCATTCCAGCCTACTGTGACCTCAGAGGTTAGTCCCTCGTACTCTTCCAGCCAGAAATCTGGATATGTGCCCCTATTTTTCTATTTCAGCTTGTTATACAGCAACAGAAAACCCTGCTATTTTCTTTCTTTTTTCCTATCCTAACCTTACCCTAATCAATAAAAATCAAAATCAGA
The DNA here is from genome assembly GCF_053477565.2 of Lygodium microphyllum. Classification (NCBI taxonomy): domain Eukaryota; kingdom Viridiplantae; phylum Streptophyta; class Polypodiopsida; order Schizaeales; family Lygodiaceae; genus Lygodium; species Lygodium microphyllum. The sequence continues at coordinate 21,287,421 of NC_141149.1, read as the reverse complement.
GATGGAGATGAATGGTCCTACTCTAATATTCAACAATAAATCAAAAACCTACTTACCAAGGAGATCAAATACCTCTTCAAACTCCCTCGCTTCCTACCTATCTATCTTAAGCATCGGTTCGCGCTTATTGTTTCAAGCGTTCCAAGCCAAGCACTAATGGCTACCTCTCACATAGCCGACACGCCATCCATATCTATGGGTATAGTGAGCTTACCTCCATGCTGATCGAGTTACCTTCTCTCCTGTGCACTTCGATAGCTCCATGATCCAAGTGCAAGCTTTAAGCACGCTCCATCCTCAAGCTCCACGCTCCAAGCTCCATTGCCGCGAGCAAGAGAAGAGAAGAGAAGAGAAGAGAAGAGAAGAAGAGAGGAGAAGATGGAGAGCTTCTCCTCCCCGGTCCCTCACCCTCACACACTCACTCCCTCACACTCTCACACTCCCTCTCTCAAGCACAAGCTCAAGCAAGCAAGAAGAAGAAGAAGAAGAAGAAGAAGAGGAGAGCCACTTTTGGCCACACACAAGAATGAGCTTCTCATTCACTTTTCAACTTTATATACAAAACCCTAAATCCCTTTTGGGCGGTCATCCCCTTTTCTCCTTTTTTACATGGCCGGCCGTGGCCTAGAGGCCCTTTTTCCCATTGTCCTTCTATCTTCCTAGCTTCCTTTCCACCGCCCATCTACATTTACAAATTGCACATGTGAGAGCCCGGCGCTCCTTGAATTAAACCATGATGCACTTGCGCTCTTTTACTAAAGTATTGACTTGCGCTTTTTCTTGCGTGCCTTTCTCCCTTATTTAGGACTTTTCTCCTTGTGCGTCTTTGTCTTCCGTTTCTCTTTGCCTTGGCCTTTGTCTTTGTATTCTGCTTTAGCTTTTCTAGATTTTCCACCTTCGTTCATTTGAGGGTTAACAGAGATGAAGACATTGCATCGGTGTCTCCACAACACCCACTTGAGCCAAGTTGTCCAAGCATGTTCTTATTCAAAAAGAAAAAGTGAAAAGAGAGTGAGAAGAAAAAGACAAGAAAAAAAAGATGTATAGACTCACATCATGCACTACGTACCTAGGGGTCCTCAAGTTGGATATGTCTAATGACCTTGGTTTCTTGGCTCTGTCTCTAAACTCTTAGCTCCTTTTCCAACATTCCCCACACTTACTTAGGATATATCAAGGTCAAAACATACCTAGGGAGTCTCGACTTGCCTTAGTTAGACACGTCTCCTTGAACCACTTGCACTTTTCACTTTCTCATCTCATTATCTTGGTACTAGCAACTCAACTTCAAAGCAAGACGGAAAAGGTGCTTCAAGAAACAAGATCACACTTCCACATGTGGTTGATCCAGGAGATAATCAAGCACTTCAATAGTTACTCAGATTGGATTCCAACTTTTGTCCCTAGCTTTTGTCCATCCCGCCTTTCAAAGTTTTTCCAGTTTCTTCTTTAACAATTTCCTTTTTCCTATGTAACAAAAATTCTTCCCATCCTCATTAGTTCCAATTACCTTACTTCATCAGCCACCATCAATAGAAGAGTCCATGGAGCAATATTCTAACTATGTATTAGTCTACTCATATAGTATTTGCACCATAGCCTATTCACAATTTTGGGTCCTTAAGTGTGGGACAAAACTTCAGGCTCAACCCATCTCCCCAACCACCAATAACATCCTATGTCCTATGCACATGGCACAAAAACTAGCACTCTCCCCCTAGGTAGTGAAGCAAGAAGGTTTTACTTTACATGTACAAAAGTTAATGGAGATTCAAGTGCCAGTACATCTTTGTCACAATACCAACTCTCCCAACTTCTACAATCTCTTATTCATTTTCCATGACCATTGGATCTCTATCCAAAAAGAAGGACCATCGATCAAGTGTTGTGCCATCCACAATACCATCCTTTATAAGCAAAGTCACCAACAATATTGTCATCCTTTCCACCTACCACAACCTATCACTGTCATGTTGATTCTAGTCCACCATGTGAACTTGCAGCTACACAAATTGAATAAAGCTTCTAGGTAATTTGCATATATAAATAAAAATTTGGTGGATTAAAGTAATTGCAAAGAGTCATGTGCAGGAGAGGGGATTTCACCCTAGACCATGTGCTTATGTTTGAAGCACACATTGATAGGAAGCATGGAAAATGTGAATAACGTGTTGATATAGGTTTGTGTTGCACAAATATATATCCTGAAATAGAGGCACTCTTATGTGTGAGTCATGAGCATCCCAAAACTTAGCTCTACTTGTGAGCTTGTGCAAAAGTTTATTATGCACATTGGAAGAAGAAATATAAGAAGCTTAACCTTTTAAGGTTAAGTTAGCACCTTGCATACATGGATGCTTTGGAACTTAAGTTGATAAAACAAGGTAACTAGGCTTAGAGTTAACTCTAAGCTTACGAAGAGTTAACTATAAGCTTTTGTATCTTGCAAAATAAACAGCCAGCTTTTGCGTTTTGGGGGAGGGGGGGTGTAAGAGTATGGGCTTTGTAGCTATACCATGGCATTGGAGCCAAAAAACACCTATACAAGGAGTAGTAGTGACTTTGAGCTCTACTTGGTTTCTGCTCTACATGGGATTCCCTATACTTAGTGGTGAACCCTGAGGACATATGCATCATCACAAGGGTGTAGTCTTGAGATGTGCCTCAATGCTGTATATTTCGATATCATGAATACAAAGGATTCCTTATTGATATATCTTGTGTGCCTTTTTGTAGTGTCATTTTTGTGCCTCATGACAGGTTATGACTTGAAGTCCCGTGAAGGTCCATAACACTTGGTATCAGAGAAACTCTAGCTCGGAGCATACTAGCTCGAGAGGGGAGCAGGCTCATGGATGTGGAGGAGATCATACCATAACACATCACACAATGCAATGTGATGACCCCGACACAATGCAACACAACACAATGCGATATGACACATCACAACGCCCCATGTCATGATGCCCCTCAGGCATGGTACATGCTAAAACTTGGAAGAGAACCTAATGTGCCACCAAAGTTGAGAGGGAGAGATGGTGTGATAGGGATGCATAGCATACCATTAAAAAATGTATTGGAGAGAGCTGAAGTTGTGGGAGGGCACTTTCTTTGAAGAGGAAGACGAGCTATGTCACTGTCTTAAAATCACATACAAGAAGAAAGAGCTACGGCTCAACTAATCAAGTAGACAAAGAAGACCATCAAAGCACTAAGGAAGACCCACAAAGGAACATATGTGCTACGCAATCTTGAAGAGAAGACTGAAGAGTTGGATGAAGAATTGGAGGAGGTTGACTACTAGTTGATCATGGTGTTAGAGAGAGCCAACAGGCTATGGTAAGTGAAGATGGCCCAAGACCTCGACAACATGGAGGTACAAGAGAAAATCATGCTGAGGTGGAACTAGGAGACTGTCTTTGGATCTAAAGGAGCCAAAGTGAGGGCCAAAACATACTTGAAGCAAATGAGGGCCGAAAGGGTTCAAGAGCTAAAAAATGGAGCAAAGCCAACCAAAGAAGAACCAAGGAGCCAAGAAAAGAAGAAATAGGTGAAAGAAGAAGAAGAAATATGGTAAGATGAAGATGAAGATGAAGACCAGGGCGAGGGTGTAGTCTTGAGATGTGCCTCAATGTTATATCTTTTGATATCATGAATACAAAGGATTCCTTATTGATATATCTTGTGTGCCTTTCCATTGTGCTATTTTGTGCCACATGGCAGGTTATGACTTGAAGTCTCGTGAAGATCTGCAAGGGGGGGTGAGGGTGACGAGATTGGGCGATGGGGGAAAGAGGGTGGCTATGAAAGTTTTGGGGGACTCAGGGTGTTGAAGATCAGCATGAGTTTGGAAGACAAAAGACCTTGCAAGCTAACAATGCACTCCGAGAGATCTCATAATATGATTCCTACATTGTCTTCTCTTGGTCTCAGTTCAACACATTAAAATATATGCTTCATGGTTGTCAACCTAGCATGCTACAACCATGCCAAGTGTATAGGTAGTAGATCATGAAGCAAAAGTGCTTGCAACAATCAAAGCTATTGCGAGGTTCATTAACTATTAATGACAATGGAGGCTTTTCCCTCTGATTTTCTCAATCATCCATCAATGGTGTGAGTAGTATCAAGCAGGAAGCTATCTAGATTTGAGCCCCAAGGGTAGCAAGAATACTATAGGTGTCACATGTTTTTGATGATGTCAACAAGGGATCAAAGGCTACAATTAGTGCACCTCACTTTGAATTGCAGTTAGTTGAAGAGGGAGAATACCCATAACAAAGACATAGATCATGAAGACCAGCAACGACAACGCAATGCATTGTCGGAGGTGGAGAAGGAAGCAACTGCAAAAGATGGAGTGACTCAATAGTCGTATCTCAATGTTGAAGTACTAGAAGGAGCTATCATGAGTTGCCATATTACAAGCTTGTACAATCACCTTGAGAAAGTATTGGGAGTACCTACTCAACCTACTCTTGTGGACCTTAACCATATATCAACTTTAGAGACAAACATTTTCCTTCTTCCATCTTGTTCCTTAAAACCAAGTGATGGTATCATGCAACTTCTAGCCTACATTCAATGGAGTACTTCCACAACTACTTGTGAAAGCATCATTTCTGGTTTCTCTAGATTGATCTAAAGTGCAACCAGAAATATAGTTTCCCTTTTGATTGAACGTATAATGGTCCTTATCTTCACGTGTTACTTCTTGTATTACCTTAATAGGGATCCATCCTTGGCATTCTGAATAAGTTTGCACTAAATGCACTTTTACATGTATTAGGAATTCCACTGGTTCATGGTGTTTACAAACTTTGATAACTCTTGCCTATTGTCGATTTGGGACCCTTCTTTCATCTTGCTTCCTTTTATATCCTTAGTGGATTTGTGGCTTGACCCAATCATCCTTTGACATTGTCATCCATACGACCAATAGGATATTATCATTATTATTGGTTCTTATTAACACCTACATACATTACTCATCCATCATGACCATTCCTTCTTCAGGAATACTTGATTGATTGTTCCCAACATTTTGCATCTACTTTGATGTGAGTTTTATAGGATTGACACCTATATACATTACTCATCCATCATGACCATCCCTTCTTCAAGACTACTTCATTGAATGTTCCTAACATTTTTCATCTACTTTGATGTGAGTTTTATAGGATTGATACTTGTCTCAGAGGAGGATAATGTTCACAAAATTTTAATAAGGCAAAGTAATTTGCAACTGCTAGATTTATTTTATGGAAAAGTATTGTTTTTGGAGTGCTTCAATGTATTATTTTTGGGCACTCATATTATTTTTGTACTTCATGGACATTAGACTATCATGGATGTATTATTTTGTGAGAGTCAAGCTCACTCTCATGCACATTGTATTTATTACCGACACTTGTACTTGTTGCACTTGTAATTATTGTGTGGGTTGTGCACATGAATTTGTACTTGCAATATTGTAGGCTAGATTTAATTATGCTAAGGTGCGACCATGCTTTTAGGATTGATGTCCTAGGGCCCATAAAGTGGGTAGGATGCCCAAAAGAGGGTGCAAATCCTATTTCATAGTCATTGAAACCGTAAAATGCAAAGTGGGGCACAAACCCTAAATCATAGGGATGTCACCCTAGAGAGGTGACCTAGCCCTAACCCTAATCTTGTCTATATAAGGGTGGGAGGTCTCAGCTGCATTTTTCCTTTTGGTGCATCCATGATGCGAAAGCTCTGTTAGTGCAACTACTGAAGCTTTCTATTTACTTCTTTTATTCCATCATCTTGCTTCGATTGTTGAGACACACACACACACACACACACACACACAGAGAGAGAGAGAGAGAGAGAGAGAGAGAGAGAGAGAGAGAGAGAGAGAGAGAGAGAGAGAGAGAGAGAGAGAGAGAGAGAGAGAGAGAGAGAGAGAGAGAGAGAGAGAGAGAGAGAGAGAGAGAGAGAGAGAGAGAGAGAGAGAGAGAGAGAGAGAGAGAGAGAGAGAGAGAGAGTGAGTGAGTGTGTGTGTGTGTGTGTGCGTGTGTACGTGCATGTGTATATGCATGTTTGAGTGACTGAGTAAGTGAGAGGTATGTTTGAGTGAGGGATTGAGGAAAGGTGAAGCTCTACATCTTCTTCTTGCTTTTCTTATTCTTCTTAATTTGTCTCTTGACTCGTTAGTGTGCTTGGTGGGCAGATGTAGAGAAGCAATGACATTGGATTGTGTTGTTTGGGTCATGGAACCATCTTCAAGCCTTCAAGCCATTGGACAACAATGCTAGAAAGTAAGTTGGGGAGCTCACTACACCTTGAAGTTGGTCTTATAATCTTGATTTTTGGATTGGAGAGAAGAATGCATGTTTAGTTAAAGTAGATTATCAAGAAGACAAGGTGAGAGGTTGTCACCAAAGTGAGCTGCATCTTTTGAAATAATCGCAACAACACCATATTAGAGAATTTGAAAATTTAATAAGTGATCAATATTTGACCATGTGGCTAAATCTTGATCCATATTTGAAAGTGGGATTTAGGAAGGTAGCTTATATAGCATTTAGGATAGACTCCACCTTTAAGTAAGACAACAAGATTTGACCATGTGGTCAAATAATAAAGGTATTGGGGGTTTCCAAAGTGTATGAAAATTCCAAAATTCCTTGATATAGTGTTCAATTGTTCTACATTTAGCCCAATAGCTTCACAACTAGAAGTGACCATAGTGGATTGCTTATTGCTCAACCATGGTATGCATGAGTTGCCAAGCATAAAGAAGAAACTACTTGTTAATACACAAGTCTCATAACAATCAACCTAATCAAAATCCAAAAAAGCATGTAAGTTTAATGGTAATGATCTCCCCTTGCGATAAAATAGTGCAAGGTGTTGAGTACTATACCTAATCAAAATCCAAAAAAGCATGTAAGTTTGGCGATAGTGATCTCCCCTTGGGATAAAATAGTGCAAGGTGCTAAGTACTATACCATTCAAGTATAGAAAGATCCGCTTCACTGCTGCCAGCCAATGCTTAATGTCTAGGCTATGCATAAACTGGCTCATTTATGAGATTGTAAGCTTAATGCCAAGCCTTGCAATGCATACATAAATCAAGCATCCAATATCCTACTAATAGAGAAAGACATCAAACCAATCTCTAGCATCATGAAGGCTCAACTTCAAACTTGTCTCCATAGAAATAGCAATAGGATTGCAATTCTCAAGACCAAATCTCTATAATAATGCATCCACATACTTTATTTGACACAAAGTAATACATGCCTCTTCAAAAGACATAGCCTCATCCTCATCGCACATACTAGAAACAACCAATGCAGAACAATCCGATATATATGAGGCATTATGAGAGCTTGTATGAGTATGACTAGCAAAAGGTGCATCTAGCTTACTAGCACACAATGTTTGCACTAGCCACTTTGGCAGCATCCTAGATTGCTCAATCTCTACTCTCATAATTCACAAAGGCATTAGAAACAGGTTGATTTGTGTTATCATGAGAAACATGCATATGTAAGAAACCAACTCATTTGGTGCTGCATATGACTATGCACCACTAAAAAGAGGCAACAAAGTGTCAAGATACCTATGAGTATACATCAATCTCTTTCACATATATAAAATTGAAGGCTGAAATAATATCCTTCACATAGACGACACCACAATTGACCAAGATATGCTTACTTTGTGGATGGTATAGTTTATAACCTTTGCTTTCATTATTATACCAAATAGAAATGCATTTCATAACCTTGTTATCCAACTTCTTGCATTGTTGCACTAGTACCAGAACATAAGCCAAGCAACCAAGAACACATAAGTGAGCCACATATGACTTTTTACCATGCTAAGCCTCATATAGAGTGATAGACTGCAAAGCCTTAGTGGGACACCCATTAAGTAAATAGATTGCACATAAAATAACCTCAAGCTAGAGACTATATGGCAAAGCGCAACTCTTAATCATATATCATGCCATCTCTTAGCTACACCATTTTGTTGTGGTGTATATGGCAACTTTATGTTGGTGTTTTATCTCATGTTCAACTAGATATGCATTAAAATCCTTAGACATATACTTCTCCCCTTGACTTGGATGAAGAGTACCCATTGCTTCTTGACAAATTTTTAGTCATGTTAACAAATTGTTTGAAGCACAAAATTACTTTGGATATAGCTTTCATGCATGGAATAGTTGTCAAAAGATGTTGTTTGCATTGAACCATAAACATTGTTGTGTACAAGATGTAGTTTGTGAATAGCTCTTATTGAACCATCTTTTGAAAATGAATAATGTTGCATTTTGCCCAATATGTAGCCTTCACAAATGTGCTTTTCAGGTTCCTCAAGAGTAGGCAATGAAGATAGTATATCGGATTTTTGCAGGTGTAGCAAAGTAACAAAATTTAGATGACCAAAATGTGCATGCCAAGGTTTTTCATTGGAAATAACTTGCAAATCTACACTTGTGTGTGCCATATCTTTCATACATTTACCTTGTAGAGCCCACAACATAGTGAACCACATGCAATAATTGTATCATCACAAGAGATATCATGGATTGTATATTTGTCATCAACAAACTTCACAATCAAGCCAATCTTGGCAAGTTCAAAAGCAGACAACAAATTCTTATTGATCATTGCTACATATAAAGCATTCACAAGTGTGAAAGTATCGCTATTTACAATAGTTGGTACAAAATTTTCAACTCCTTTAATAGGATAAGAGGAGTTATTGGCACATGTCAGAAACTACCCTTAGGGGCAAGCTCAAGAGAAGTGAACAGATGGCATAAGAAGTAATATGCTTCATGGTAGTACCATACATCAGAATCCACAATATACATGCATGAATCATGTGAAGAAGGGTCATACCTGCATTGTGCAATAAATGCCCACTCTGTATCCTACACAACATTGCATATTCTAACTTTTGACTCTCTTTTTTTCTTATCCTTATCAACCTTGCTTGTCCAATGTTTTCAGATTTCTAATTACTAGTAGAAAAGGAAGCTTTTTCTTTATATTTTTGACTAGCCATAAAAAATTGATCTACAACATGCATAATGGACTCGTTTTTCCTAGTTTGTTCTTCTTTAGCAAAAAAAAACTAACTTATCAAATGATAAAGCATTTGGATTGCCATTGAACATCAAACATATGTAAATATATGATAGGAATCAAGAAGACCATTGAGAAGGGTCTACACATGTGAATTGTTTGGCAAAATCTCATTTGCAACAATCAATTGTTGCCTAAGATCTTTAACCTTTGTTAAAAAATGGTCCATGTAGTCGCCTTCATCAAACCCAACAACATATATAAGTCTTAGAATCCCCACTTAAGACTTGCCATCCATGAGTGAAAACTGGCATAGAGTACACTCCATTGCCTTCATACTTATTCTCTCCAGTGCTAAGTATGTCTACCATTTCAGATTCTATTAATGATGATTCCCCTTCTCCTATTGGTATGGATGATTTTCATGATGAAGGATGTATGCAAAATAATTTTTGGTTTATGAGTAATGAGGAAGACATATATTTCTTTATGAACTCAAGACTAGGTAAGCAATTGAAACAAGAAAGTGTGAGTACTTGTTCCCCTTATTTTCCTTCAAACAATTTTGTTTTCAAAGGTCTTCATTGGTAGTCATGATGCTTCCGAGACTGGAAAGAGTGCAGATGTCCAAGTGGTGCGAGGCAGTGCAGGTGCATCTTCATCATCATCATTTCAATTTAATGCATTTAATGGACAAAAGGAACCCACACTATTTTCCACATCTATCACAAATCCATTTAATCTCCCTTTCATCCCACCCTCTTATTCTATTGTTGCCACATCCTTTTAGCCTCCATTAAGTGCACCGCATGTTGCATCTCATGTAGGATCACATGCATTTTCATTTACCACACCGAGGGGTTCTTCAAACTTAGGCACAATCGCATTAGGATCTCATCTCTTTCTTAGTCAAGTGGTGTTCCATCTTTTCCTCACACACTTTTTGAATCATTGCAGCCTAGGTATTCTCCCTAGTCTCTTTCAAGTGTGGATCAATTGTTGGTGCCATATTTTGCCTCCATGGAATTACCTAATGGACCCTCTGGTCATTATGTTGTGTCCCAACCCACATTTGGATAGGGTTTACGTGTCCTAGTGCCTCCACCTTCGCTGATACCTTATGGAAACATTCATATTCCAGTGCCTCTTCATCAATTGATACTCATTGAACACTCACAACCTATTTTTGCCCAGCCAGCCACCCCTTCCTTCTCCTTCATCTTATTAGACACCACCCACCTCTTCCTTCTCCTCCATCTTATTAGACACCACCACCACCACCACCACCAGCTTATCCTCCACATCCATCTTACCCCACATTTCAGAAACCTCACAGTTCTACCTCATCTTCCCCAAGCATGCATTCAATGAAAAGACTCGTTTTAACAAGTCAAACTTTACAACTTGGTCGAACTTGATGAGACATGTCCTTGACTCACAGAACCTATGGGATCTCGTGCAGGGGTTAGAATCCCAACCGATCCCGTACTCTCAAACTAGTTTAGTGATTGCTCGAGGTGAGACACAGCCTAATGGCCTTAACCACATGACCCATTTTCTTTCCAAGTTGACAAGACGAGGGCTCCGTGTTCCATAGCTTCTAGGCATTAGCCACATCTCAGGAGCCTACAAACAATGAACATCTTTGGTATTTCTGCCTAGGGCATCTTGGCTATGATTCTCTTTAAGATTTGTCTTGCTATGAGATGGTTGAGGGCCTTCCTCGCCTGAAGCTAGCTCGAGATGTCTGTAAAGCATATCAGCTTGCGAAGTAGCGCTACACCCCTTTCCCTAAATAGTCTACACATAGATTTGAGATGCCTCTTAGATTGATTGTTATCTTTGTGGGCCAACATCCACTCCCGCCTTGAACAGCACACTGCACTTCTTTTTGATAGTGGATGATCATTCGAGATACATGTGGGGAGTGATAGTGGTGGTGAGTTCATCTCCCACGAGTTTTCCAAGTTTCTATAGCAGCATGGCATCTCTCAACAAATCACATCTACCAACTCACCCTCTCAGAATGGAGTCGTAGAGCATAGGAACCGGGTAATCATGGAAATGGCACGCTTTATGTTGTTTGCAACAAAGCTTCCTAAGTGGCTTTGGATTGAGGTTGCTAACACAACAGTGTACATCCTCCACCTATACCGACCAAATGCGGCTCTTCCTCAGAAGACCCTGTACAATGCATTCTTTGGCTCTTGGCCTGTCATACCCCACTTTCAAGGTCTTTGGGTGTCATGCATACACACGCGCACCTAATGATATAATAGGAAAGCTCACTCCACGAGATGATCTCCTTATCTTTGTCGAATATTCCTCCGAAGAAAAATCCTACCATTTTTTTGATCCTCAGACGAATAAGGTGATCGTAGGAGGGACATCATCTTTGACGAGAGGGATATCATGCCATCCTCTGCACCATATTCTGATCCGATTCCTCCTTCCACATCATTGGAGATTGTGCCTATTGAGCCTGGTCTACTACCCTCTCCTGCCCTACTTGTGGATTCTTCAACTCCTAGGCCTCCTCCATGAAACGCGTTACCTCGTTGGTACGAGAAAACCATGCAGGATTTGGAGATCTTACCACACCGGATTCCACTCCGAAGAGACCTAGAAGATTTGCCCAACTTGGACCTCAGGCATCATTTGTGTAATTGTTTATAGTTGATTACATAGCGCATTCTGAGCCGGATACGTGGCACAAGGCTCTTCAGTACCCTCAATGGTGAGAGGCCATGGAGTAGGAGCTAAAGAGTATTGATCGAAATGAGACTTGGACATTGGTGGATCGTCCGAGCCACAAGAAAGTCATTAAGACGAAGTGGATTTTTAGGACCAAGCTAAAGCATGATGGGACTTTAGACAAGTACAAGGCTCGCCTTGTCATGCAAGGGTTTCGACAAAAGCATGGTATTGATTATGAAGAGACCTTCGCAACTATTGCACGATTGACATCTTTTCGGTTATTACTTGCACTAGCCACTCACCACGGTTGGCCAATATATCAAATGGATGTCAAGAGTGCCTTTCTAAATGGTTATCTGGAGGAGGAAGTCTATGTGGAGCACCCACCAGAATTTCCTTTTGCTGCGAACCCAAGAGATAAGGTATTCCACTTGCAGCAAGCTCTTTATGGGTTGAAGTAAGCACTACAGTCTTGGTTCCATAGGATGGATGAGTTCTTATAGACTCACAAATACCAATTTACCCCTTATGACTAGAAATCAAGGCAAATCCTACTGTATGTTGATGACTTACTAATCACAGGCTCAGATTCTGCTGCCATAGTGGAAATCAAGGCAAAGCCTAGTTCTAGATTTGAGATTATAGACCTTAGTTTGTTGTCTTACTTCTTGAGGATGGAGGTAGTTCGATTTAGGGGTTGTATTTTTGTGTCACAACATCAAAAGTATGCACTTCAACTTGTGGAACAATTCACTATGGATCACACGCGACCAGTGTGGCCACACCTCTTGATCCTACTATCTAGTTGTCGAAGAATACCCTAGGTTAGCCCTTCGATATGGACATACCTATAGGTTTTTTGTAGAAAAACTACTTACTTAGTCGGTATTTCATAGCACCTAGGATGTCACATTGGATTGCATGTCCTCGTGTGTTGAATTATTTATGGTGTACTTATTCTTATGGCCTCACTTATGGTTCTAGTTTATGTTTGCAAGGGTACTCTCATTTTGATTGGGAAGGAGATCCTGACACCTGACATTCCCATGGTTGCAATCTCTTCACCTTGGGCACGACTCCCATTTCTTGGTCCAGCCTTGTAAGCAAGAGATAGTGGCGGCTTCCACAGCTGATGCTAAGTATAGGGCTCTCTTCGATGGTACCACCAAGGCCATCTACTTGAGGAGCTTACTGGCAATGCTTCACTTCCCTTGTGACTCTCACACCTTTGTCTATTGCAATAACCAAAGTGCCATTGCCCTTGTCGGCAATCCGATCATCACACCACAGACGCAGCATGTGGAAGTCTAGTTTCACTTTTCTAAAGAGCAGGTTGAGCTAGGCACTCTCCACCTAGAGTTTGGGCCTTCATTATACAATTTTACAAAAAAATTGACCAAAGCAGTTAAGCAGGCGGTTCTTCAGTACCTTCTACCCAAGATCAGCTTGGGTATACTCTCCCTTACTTCTTCAGATTGATGGGGAGGAGAGGGTGTTTTCCTCTTGCTTTCCCTTCTAGTTTGAGACATTCACTCATTCATTTATTCTTCTATATTGTACTTATGGACATTTGTAACTTCATCGGCACTGTCAAGATGACATGATCGTAAAAGAGCACTTGGGCAAGTGAAAAATTCCCCTGCAAGGGCGCTGTCTAAGTGGCATTATTGTATTGCATTTTGCGTGAGTATGACATCTTGCATTTCCCTTTGCATTACCCCATGCATTGGCATTATGCTCATGTAAACATGCATCTTTGCGCATTTATCCCTTTTCACTTTTTTGAGTGGTCGACTTTAGATCCACCATATTCGTAGCATTGCACATGGCAGTGTCCAAGGCAATTCTGTCTAGCTAGCTTGCTTGCTTTGCTTGTCTTCCTTGCTTCACATCTTTGCTATATTTGTGTCACCCATACCTTAGCCATTTTTCTTCTTCATCGACACCCAGTAATGGTAGGGGCAGTATGTTTATTTTGTGAAGGTCTTGGTTTCCCTTATCACTCTCCCTTGGGCACGATACTCAATAGGAAGAAAACTGATTTGAAACACTCATTGTTAAATCTATCAAAACTAAAAAGCCCTTTTAAAAAAAAAGTCAATAGCTGATTCCATCCATCTTTGTAGGACTTGGTAGTAGGCCACTAGGCAACCGACATACGCCCTTTGTCTGATGCCTTAGTCTCTCTAAGGTGATCACTTGGGCTCCCTTGGTAAGGTAACTAGCATTAGCTTCACTTAAACAATCCCAAAACAATCTTAATTAAGGAAGAAACATTGTTTATTTAAAAAGAAATGCATTCCTAGAGAGTGTTTGTATCCCATAAGTGTAAACCCACTTAGGGGGCCCCAAACTTTCTATAAATAGGTATACTACTCTCCATTCAGTCCTAATCACATATTTGAAGGTTTCATGTGTTTTCAATTTGCTACCCACACCCCATTCGTGGAGGACATCACAATCCAACATGTCTACCATTGCAGTCTTTACTCATCAGGCACTATTCGGAGTACGACACACTCTCCAGCTCATTACCTCCGCCCTAATCCTTGAGATACAAGAGTTCGAGGTACAATATTTATTCACTGCATAGTGTGTTTGCAGCATGATCATTGTATATTCAATAGTCATATCATTTCATTCTTTCTTTGAGTTCATTGTCTCTGAGTTACCCTAACCCTAGCTGTGTTCTTCTATTAGTCTGTGCTTTGTTGTACATGTTTTTTTGTGTTTTTATGTTAGGGTATTTTCTTCATAGTAATGCAATGTCAAAGGATTTTTAACATGGAGTGTGAAAATGGGATATGCTTTGTCTTGTGGAAGAGTTCATGCTTTGTCTACAAAATGCATAGATTTAGGGGTGCCAATAGGACTAATTGGGTGACTGTTGTCCAACATGGCCACCAAGGTAAAGGCAATGGCATATTAACTAGGAGAGGACACAAGGAAAATGTGGGGGAAAGAGCCAAAGAAGTAAGTGGGTTGTAGGCTCATGCATTGCACAGAAGAGAGGCAAGTATTGAGACTATTTTAAATATAAAAAGGTAGGGAAAGAGAATGCAGCAAGTTGTCCTTAAATATCTTCATCTCTTCTAAGGTCTTTGAGGCAATCTCTCACTTCATTCTTAGTCTCGAACATCAAGAGATGCTTCCTTGATCACATCAAAGAGAAGTTTTGATGGATTTATACTCTTTATGTGGACAATTTTGAGCTGTGAATAATAGTCAAGAATAGGGCATCACGCTAGAAATGGAGATTTGATGCTCAAATAGGGCTTCTCTTGAGATCTACCATTGGATTCTTGATCTCTCCCTTTGGTAGACATAGTATAGGTAACAAAGATAGATTTTTCTTAGATTTGGGGTAGCATATGTACCATGTTTTGTTGCTGTAATAAAATGATACTTACACAACTAAAGTGCTTTTGAAGGCCTATAGAGGGTATTCACAAGGATCTATGCATCCTGATTCATGTATCTTATCTATGGTGGTGCCATTTATCATGTTCCATCAACAGATTGATATATGCATGAAATTTTAAGGTGCTATCTACAACTTTTGGATTGTATTTAGTAGAGATTATTCACGTATTAGTGTGCATACTGAGCTACAATCTTAGTGAGTGTTGGGCTATAGTCCCAAGTGTGTGCATGTGCCTTTGTCTTGGGCATGTCTATCAGATCAATCAAATGTATTGTCAATTGATTGCTCTATTAATGAGCTATATGAAATACTGTCACACTCGATTTCACCTCTATCTACCTCCATTAAAGCTTCCAAATTCCAAATTCTCTTTCTTTTATCTCATTCCATCTCTCAATCTCTCTACACCCTTGTCTCTTGCCCTTGCAATAGACTTTCAACCCTACGTGCTCCAACAACGACTCATTTCTTCATTGATAAAAACATACAAATATATCCTAAGCATCCTTAACTCTTTTACAAAAGTGAATATGTAGAATCATGGTACATTTAAGAGACAATGCAATCAAAGCATGAGTCTTTGCATCTTTGCCATCCCAATGAATCTACTCAAGAGTAGGTTATGGTGGTGCTCTAGCATTAATTCGAGTAAAATTAGCAATATTCTCAACATCTATTTCTATTGTTTCTTTTGTACTTGCAACTTTTGAAAGATCATTAGGCTGTATTTCAATTCCATATACAATGTTCCAAAGCACCTTTTCCAACCAATGCACGATATATCATACAAGCCCACAATGGATAGTTGGTTCCATCCAACTTGTCCTCAATAGCCAACATAGGGAATACATTATTGTTGCTAGCCATGGCCATTGACTATACTTGATACAAAAGTTACTTGTGTAGAGAAAAATATATACAAAGCTAAATCATGCTATGTAGCATAGTATGGAGACTAAACAGACTCTTATGTGCACAGTTGGGTATTGTTGAAAATTCTATACAAAAGAATAAAATAGCTTGTGTAGTATTGGAAGTAGCGGCATACAAAGACCAAAATGAACCCAAACAAAAAAGTAAAGGCTCGTAACCTCATGTTTATTTAAGTAACTACTTGAGGCTCATATTACGTTGTAAAGTTGGTAAATAGAAAAGATGATGAACATGTTATGTGGCTGAAACAGAGATGATCAAACGTGCCTTCGAACCTTTCTGCAAAGCACTGTGACAACACCTGTGCAATACCTCATATTACATTGCTTTTGTGCTTTAAAATAGCTTTGCCAGGTAGTCTGTTCTCCTTTTAAATTAACTATGAACAATTCCCAAAACCTATTGTAGATACTACTGGCAATTAATAGCCGGGCTGCTTTCGATAGAAAGCACTACGCTAAAATTCACCTCATTTTTAGCTTTTACTTGTGAAGTATGGAATCAGAGTTGCGTTATATATCAGTACGAATGACCATTGACATGGTTATTTTAAACCTGATCTACTACCTGATGATATCACATGTGGGCGGAGTACTGCTTCTCTGACTTGAACTCTACTAAAGCTAACAATGCAAGTAGATGCTGGTACCTCTCGGTGCCAGAGGAGTGTCATCAAGGCTGATTATTTAACAGAAATGTTACTAGCAATATCCTGTTGTCTGTAAGGACACCCACCAAAATGATCGATAACTAAACCGGAAACATTGTTTTTGCCGGATAACTGGAGTAGAACAAGGGCCTAACGTATATATGTGGCTGAGCTGCACAGCGTGAGCTCAGTATGCTGACTCTCCTCCGTCAAATCCGTTAAAAACAAAAGAAACTTAACTTGCTTCTTTAGCACAAGCCTTCATCAGATCAGCATTTGATGATCCTCCAAGCCCCACCAACAATTAACTTTGCGGCTGTCTAGCAGGAGAAATGGATGTTTTTCAAGTAGTCCCTTGTTGGCAATGCAAATAAAGAAGATATACGTTAAATTTCCATACAGAGATGTAATACATACAACCTCTCAAAGCATGCCAAGCTCACTTCCCATGATTACAAGGGGCAAGTTTCCGTGACAGCAAATACATCATGTCCAGTTAGTCTCCTCTTCCAGAGGCAAGATTTACTGATCAACTCCTTTCCCCATTGATTACAGTTTCATACACAATGTATGCAGTGTTGCTCCCAAGATGTGAGGCACTTAAGCCCATGCATCCAAATGAAGCTCACCTGAGAAGGCTCCAACAGTCTTCTATTCCCAAAGGCAATTCAGTTCATTTTTGAACTAGAGGTCTTGAGGAAAAAGAACCACTACCACCGATAAATCATCTGTTACACCACGTTGTTGGGCAAGCTTTATCAGCTCTTTTGCTATTACTTCCGATGAGGTGGTTGATCTAGACATGGAAAACAAAGAGTATCAATTGCACAGAGATCTTTCTGATGCACTAAACTGCATTTATTAAGAAGAAAGAATTGAAGAGAAAAAAAACATTGCATATGTATTTACTAGCACTAAGGACTTCAAAAGAATGTGGGACATGGTCTACTAATTTACAAAATGTAATGCGTATGTTTGACCTGCCATACCTTTTAGCTCTACAGATGTCTACAACCTCTTGGTTGGTCAACTTCTCCCATAGTCCATCAGTTCCCAAAACGATCAGCTCATCCTCTGTATCATAGAAACCATATCAAAAAATGCTTAGAAGGTCTCTATATAACTACTGAATTCAACCACATTTACCAGGACCCAAATCCTCCACAGCCACATCTGGCTCCGCCGTGAGTCCAAATCCACCACGAGCACCATCAACCTTCCCATCTGACCAACTGCAACCCACAAAGAGAAACCTTACTGACATTGGAATATTTGGCAAATTACAAAATACACTTCTGCAGTGTCAACCTTCTTTGAACAACTGCAAACCAAAAAGGGAAACCTTCACTGACATTGAAATACTCGAGCTAATAAGGAATGACAATGTGCAGTGTCGACCTTCTTTGACTAATCACAAAGCCAAAAAAGAAAACCGGCATTGAAAGTCCTTAAGCTATATTCAAAATTCAAATTACATTGTTACATTGAGTACATAAGTTTGGAGACTAATAATTTATTAGATTTTTGTAGCATCTAAAAAGCAAGGCTTCAATTATAAGAGATCAGCAGTCATGGTACAGCAGCAATATTACAGCAACCATATAGTGGCTTACAAGGGTCCAAAAGCTCATGGTGAGTGACCAGAAAGGGTACTATTCTTCGGATGTCTATGGTCACTCACCATCCCAAGTTTGATCTTGAAGTGCTCGATGCGTAGTGGGGATGCAATGGTCAGCGATGGCGATGGCAGATCGAGAGAAAAACGTGAGCAACAGTAGAGAGTAGAGAGTGATAGAGATGCACGATGTGTGGGTACAATAGAGTGTAGCTCTTTTAGGTTTTAGAGATAGATATAAGTAAAGTACAAGTGCTAATGGTGCGTTCGCACCCGTGCACATATAAAAGGCACGATGGCCCTTTATTCCCAACAACCTCCCACCTAAAGGTAGCGTGCCTTAAGGTTGAGGAAAAGAATCATGTAAGTCTGAGTATGTACAATGCTGAAATACATATACTATCCAACTCCCATCATTTGTCAGCAATGAGCAAACCACTTTGCTAGAAGACCCTTCGCGAGAAGATCTGCATGGTTATTATCTATATGTACCTTGACAAGCTCAATGCTTTTGCTATTAAGTACATTCTTGATAAAGTGATACTTTGCCTATATGTGCTTCGTCTTTGCATGAAAGACAAGGTTCCGTGCTAGCATGATAGCACTCTGACTATCACAATGGAGGACATGGGTCTTGGTAATGCCAAGCTCTCCCACCAAATGTGAAAGCCATAAAGCCTCCTTGTATGCCTCAATGGCAGCCACATATTATGTCTCTGGTAAACAATGCAACACATTTCTATAGCTTGCAAATCTAGCAAACTAACCCCCCCCCATGAAGATGAATAAATACCTTGAAGTAGACTTTTTGCAGTCGGCATGACTAACATAGTCTGCATTTGTAAAGCCAATAACAGTTGCCTTCTGCTTTCCAAAGCAGATACACAAATCCTTTGTGCCCTTAAGACATCTTATGATACCTTTCACTACTTCACAATGCTTTTTGCCAAGATATGCCGTGTACTTGCTAATAACCACTCCCACCACAAATGCTATATTAGGACGTGTAGCAACCATAGCATACATCAAGCTACGCACAACTGAAGCATACGGAATCTTGGCCATTTCAACCTTTTCATTATCAAATGAAGGATGTCTTGTGCATAGAGTTTCACATATGGAGACAATGGTATGCCAATTACTTTCTCCCCTTCCATATTGAAACACTACAAAAGCTTGGATATGTACACTTGCTGTGATAGATAAAGAAGATCTTTTGATATGTCCCTGAGTATATGCATGCCAAGAATGTGATTTGCCTCACCAAGATCCTTTATGTCAAAACTGTTGTGTAGGTTCTGCTTCAATGTGTCCAAAGCATGAACATCCCTACCAGCAATCAACATGTCATTCACATACAAAACCAATATAATAAGGTTGCCATCTGCGGCCTTCTTGGTATATAAGCACTAATCCACTTGACTCCTTTTGAATCCTTGAGATTGCATGAAGTATCAAACTTATGATACCGGTCATGAGAAAAAATGCACCTAGTAATGCATGAGGTAGCAACAGTTGCAAAGCCTAGACAGCTACGTGGAGGTAGACTGATGGCTAAAATCTACACACAAGGGTGAGAAACCTACAAAAAGGGATTAGGCTGAATGGGGACAACCTGTCTATTTATAGATGTTAAAGGGTGTCCCCCCCTCCCCCTTGCCATCGCCCTCACCCCCTCCCCTGATTGCTCCCTCCATTTGCAGCAACTCTCCCCCCCCCCCCCCCCCCCCCCCTCCAGCAGTACAGCAATGTGTTTGGTAGGTTCTTAGTAGGGAAGCACAATGGAAACCTCTGGTCAGACGCCGGTGAATTCTGCGAGTGTCCCCCAGTCAAACACCTTGCGCGTTGTCCTCTCTGAGGAACAGCTCTTGGCCATTGGCGCCACTGAGTTAGAGCTTAAAGAAATAGCAAATTTCCGTCAGGTAGTAGGACACTCTCCAATCAGCCAGGGCCCAGCTTCAGGATTGGCTCCACTCCACGCTGTGCATTGGCACAGCGCAGATCGTGGAGGCAGTCCTCATGGGCCATGGGATCTTCATGGTTTGTCTCACCTTCGTGGACGCAGCTCGGGAGTTAGTGGAGAGCTTGCCCTGTGTCTCCATGAAGGGGGTCATTCACATGAACCCTTGGTAAAACGGATTCACAGTGGAGTCATTTGAGCTCCACAGCAGTTTTCTTAGACACCCAGTCACTTTACTTTTTCCTGGACTGGTGGTAAAGTACCGCCAATTAGTGGAGGACTTTGGTTGGCTCTTCGGCACAGTTCTCCCTGCCTCCTTTGCAGATGTTGTGATAGCTGTAGGAGTCCCCAAGGTACGAGTGGCCATAAAATACACAAAGAGTATACCCAAGTTCCTGGAGATAGAGGTTGGAGGTCACTCCTTTAGGTAGTAGGTCACTGTGACTCGGCAACCAGGGCAGTGTCTGCGCTGCCATGACTTTGGGCATTAGGCAGTAGGCTATACATGCTTCGGAGCCAAGGCGGATCCATTGACAGGCCCATAGGTGGATGCTGACAGCTTCACATGGGTGCAGAGACGACAGCAGAGAGGGAGACGACACGGGGGGCCGTAGCCAGCTCCGCAAACACAACCTCGACAATAGGGAGCAGGAGGGCGAGCGACGCCCCCTTGGCAGAGCACTCCACAGCCCCCCTTACCCGCCCCACTCGGTACGGCCGCAGCCCCCCACGTCCACCACTCGCGCCACAGACTACCTCACCTGAGAGCGCCCAACCCCCCGGCCCCCACCTCCCATGCCCCCCCCCATTGACCCGAGCCCACGCCCCACCCCCCCTTCCAGGGCCACACCCCCCCCCCCACCGGCCATGTACTTCCGACCATCCCACCATCCCTCGATCTTCTTCCCCCCCACCACCTCCCCTGTCGAGCACCCCCCCGATCCGCCCCCGATCTAGTGATCCCCCCCCACACCACCCCTCCTCCTCCCACAGGAGGTGATGAGCCACACATGCCTACATCCTCCTCGCACCAGCAATTCTCCCCCTCCCACACAGCCACCAGCTCATCTGCCCCTGACGCCCGTCACACTTTCCCGAGACAAGAACAATTGTTGCCACAGGAGTTCTTCCACAGTGACCCACGGTCCTACCTGAGAGTTGCGGAGAGCGGAGAGTTCCCACTACCTCTAGAGGTGGGGATCTTCGTGGTTCGCAAGTCAAGGAGGGGCAAGGTCGATCTATTAGCACCACCGAATGGACTAAACTATGCCATCTTCTTTCAGTTCTCCCACTCAGGGGTTTGGACAACCGCAGATAGAGGAGGAGTTGAAGAGTCAGGTGGAGGACCACATCTCCCAATGGATAGGAGATGAAGGACTAGCATTGTTTGCGCAGCACTAGCTTGGCTGCATGATGAACATTAACTGGTGGTCTGGTATTGAGGTCCCGTACTTGAGCATCATCTTTCGAGCCTCTCCACAGTGGAAAGCTCCGCAGGATGTGATTGAGTGGCCCCTGGCACAGGCGGCCCGTTTCTACCAGTGTACAGAGTCACAACTCTTAGCATGGCTGATAGATGCATTGATAGTACCACCTAGAGCATCTATCGCCCCTATGGTCCGGTCAAGGGCCACCATGGGGGATTGGAGTTCACCATCCAGACCTGCGGCAAAGCGCACTTGCATGCCTCATAGTTTCTCCTCCTCATCAGCAGCTTCCATACCGAATGGATACCTATTTGGTCAGTCACAAGTTTCCCCATGAGCTTACACCTTGCATCATGGAATGTGAATAGTCTCCACTACAGTGGGGAACGTGGTTCTAGAAAGTTGATTGTTTGGCAGGAGCAGTGGCCTGCTCTTGCCAAACGGATCGACATCCTATTTCTATAGTAGCACAAGCTCACGCCCAGCCAGGCCTAGTAGGTAGGAAAGGTACTCTCGGGTAGCTTCCGCACTTACTGGGAGCACGCCATAGGTGCCCATGGCAGGAGTGGAGGCGTATGCAACTCTATTGAGTATCATCGCTTGTGTACGAGACCACGGGACGATAGTGGCAGGGAGGGTTTTATGGATCAGATTGGACATTGGGGACTCGTGCCCGGGAGTTCTCAATGTCTATGCCCCTACGGAGGTTAGGCCATGCAGCAGGTTCTCGGTGGAGATCGAGGAGGGACTCCCAGAGGTGGACTCTTGGATCATTGGAGGAGACTTCAACAACCTAGAGGCGTTGGAGGACCAACAGGGCAGAGGCAGAAACTACCAGGGCAAGGTTGGCGAGGAGCAAGAGGCATGGGAGGTATTTCTATTGGCAGTAGGTGCATGCGATACCTGGAGAGACCTTGTCTTCCATAGGAAGGAGAGGTCGCTGGACTTCTCTTGGGGATATAGGCGGCTAGGTGAAGTCCTGTTAGAGCGGTTGGATAGATTTTATGTGGGAGAGTGGGGAGGCTCTCGTGGAGGCTAGATTGGGCAATTGGTGGACACCAGGTTGCCGATCATTGCCCGGTTCTCCTAACACTACACCCCCTAGCATCTGCCCTAGACACACGATCCTGTCGGATCCCTGACTCGATCTATAGGAGAGAGGAGGTGACGAGGCAGCCACATAGGCTAGGGAGCAGAGCTGGGAAGAAGATGTTAGCAATCATGTTTGTCATGCCTTGTCATCTCCTACCTGTGAGCCTCAGTCTGAGTCAGATGAGGACATTAGGAGCTCTGACATGTCTGTCATATGTTATGATGGGGGAGGCTAGTCACTCTTGACTAGCTGTCTTAGGATGTGTATTTCTTTTTGGCCTCTTTTAGTGGGCAGCCACTGGCTGCCCGGCCACTTTTTTGGTCACTGATGTGGGGCGCCCATTTTAGGGCATTTTAAGGGTTTGCGTCCATTTTAGGGTTAGGGTTAGGGTTTGTACTTTTTCCTATTTATAGGCAGCCCCCCTCCCCACTTGATCACTTGTCTTCTTGTAGGTTCCGACACTCCTCCCCCGTGGTGGTGCTGCCATCATCATCAGCCTGATCTGGTGCCCTCACTGAGGCTATGGGCTGCGTGCAGGGACTGATCAGTCTCCTTCCGCCTTCCCGTTTGTATTCAGCATTCATTTTAGTCAGTGCAGATTTCTCTTCCTTGTTCTCTGCGTTCTCTCTCTCTCTCCTTCCGTGTTTGTATTTCCTCTTCCGCAGTGCACTCTCACATGATATTAGAGCCGAAGGAGAGTACACGGAGCTGAGATTTACGCGGGAGATCACCCAAATCTTTGCGTTTACTGCTGGTCATTCTTCGGCATCGGCAAAGTTTTCTTTGGTGTTTTGCAGATTGGAAGATGTCTTCTCATCAGTTTACGGGCTTTGATGACTCAGATGACGAGCTTTTGTCTCGACACTCATCTGAACGGAGGTGTGATTTCTATCACGAGGATCGTCGTCCGGAGTCTATTCCTCTTTCCCGTCCCCCTTCTATTCATGTATCTTGGCGAGCCCCTTCCAGTGGGCCGAAGATCTGCGCAGCCTTTAGTACCCCCTGTATAGGTACCCGTACTTCCTCAACTGCCCAAAGAGGACCGGTTGGATGGCTCCAACTTTTCTCTATGGTCCTGCAAGGTGGAGTGTATCTTGGACTCCCTCGATCTTTGGGAGCTTGTTTCTGTTCCTATTCCCCGGCCTAAGGTGGATCCCGCAGATGGGACTTCTATGGATCGTGTAGCCTTATGGGATCGGCTCAATTCTAGAACCCGATCTTTCCTCTTTCTGAGTTTGCAGGATTCTGTCCTTGTTCATGTTCACAGGTTGAAGACTGCAGTAGACGTGTGGAGAAAGCTCGCGTCTCTCTATCAACAGAAGACGTTTGCCCACCGGATATCTCTCGAAAAGAAGTTGCGGATGCTCGCTATTGATGATAGTCCTTCCATGAAGGACCACATCAACAGATTATAGGATATGAGGGATGAGCTTGCATCCCTCGGTCGGACGATATCTTTTGAAGACATGGCTATGATTCTCTTGACTCAGCTGCCATCGCCTCGGTTTGATGTCTTCTACACCAGCCTTCTTACTTCGAGGATCCGTGCCCAGCTTCTATGGGAGGAGCTATCCCCGCTTGTCTTGGAGCATGACGAGCGACTCAGAGAGGTCAGTGCTAGTGGATCCGACTCCTCTAGAGCCTTTGTTGCAGGTTCGGGAGGACAGAAGAAGAAGAAGAAGTCTAAGGCTAAGAAGAAGGACAGTTCTTCAAGCTCTGACTCAGATTCAGAGAGACCAAAGTGCCCACATTGTGGGAAAGGGACACATCCCGAGGAGAAATGCTGGAAGAAGTACCCTCACCTTCGTCCGGGAGCGAAGGGTGGATCTACATCGGAGCCTTCTTCTACCTCTACACCAGCTGTTACCCATGAGTCAGTGTTCCTTCATATCCATGCTTTGGAG
This sequence comes from Lygodium microphyllum, assembly GCF_053477565.2. NCBI lineage: Eukaryota > Viridiplantae > Streptophyta > Polypodiopsida > Schizaeales > Lygodiaceae > Lygodium > Lygodium microphyllum. The sequence goes on along the minus strand of NC_141149.1, from coordinate 21,262,648 downwards.
GAGGATCTTTCTTCTGTGGCTGCAGTGTCTTCTGCGCAGCCTTGGTTAGTGGACAGTGGTGCTTCGAGTCATATGACTCCCCGAGGTGATTTGTTACAGGATCTCCGTGCATCAGAGGGTTCAGTCACTGTTGGTGACATTTTATCGGTGCCTATTAGTGGTGTTGGCACATTGCCTTTGTTTACCGACCGACCTTCGAGCTTCTTTTCACAGGCCCTACATGTTCCGGATTTGGGCTTTCCCCTCCTCTAAGTTTCTGGCCTTACGAGGCTTGGCACACGAGTGATCTTCACCGAGCATGCCGTTGTTATTCAGGATTCTTTTACAGGAGCTGTCTTATCTGCAGGTTGGCAGGAGAGCGGGCTTTACAGGCTCCATTCCCCTTCTTTGATGTAGGGCCCTCCGAGGCAGTCTATTGCTACACCCGTTCCCGCTTGTGCACCTTCTATTCCACAGGTTCCTTCCCATCCTCCACCTTCTCCTCCGGTGGTTTCCTCGTATCCCCCATCCCTTTCAGAGGGGGACGATCTCGGTGATGCGGCTGTGGATTCCTTGACCCCTAGTGTTTTAGAGGGGGATTCCCAGGATCGTGAGGAGCTCCTTCAGCAGCGGACTTCATCGACATTGGCATTCCTCTTGCCACCCCACGCTCTATTTCTTCTTCGGCCTTCAGCAACATCTAGGATCTGAGAGGGGGTGTTAGCAGTCATGTTTATCATGCCTTGTCATCTCCTACCTGTGAGCCTCAGTCTGAGTCAGACTAGGACATTAGGAGCTCTAACATGTCTGTCATATGTTATGATGGGGGAGGCTAGTCACTCTTGACTGGCTGTCTTAGGATGTGTATTTCTTTTTGGCCTCTTTTAGTGGGCAGCCACTGGCTGCCCAGCCACTTTTTTGGTCACTGATGTGGGGTGCCCATTTTAGGGCATTTTTAGGGTTTGCACCCATTTTAGGGTTAGGGTTAGGGTTTGTCCTTTTGCCTATTTATAGGCAACCCCCCTCCCCACTTGATCACTTGTCTTCTTGCAAATTCCGACACTCCTTCTCCCCCATGGTGATGCTGCCATCATCATCAGCCTGATTTGGTGCCCTCACTGACGCTGTGGGCTGCGTGCAGGGACTGATCAGTCTCCTTCTGCCTTCTCGTTTGTATTCAGCATTCATTTCAGTCAATGCAGATTTCTCTTCCTTATTTTCTGCGTTCTCTCTCTCTCTCCCTCCGTGTTCGTATTCCCTCTTCCGCAGCGCACTCTCACAGAAGAGAGAGCACTCCGGCGGGACCTTGCAGCCACGAAGAGATTACTACAGGAGGCACCAAGAGATCCCACCCTCCATGCACAGGAGTGCAAGCGCGAGTAGCCATTGCGGGCCTAGAGGACAGACGCTTAGAGTTCTCTTCCCGCACCTCAGCAGCTTTCTGGGCACGAAAGGGGGATACCATGTGCAAGGAGTTTTTCCAGGTGCACCAGCCTCGCACCTCAGGACAGTAAATACGCAGCCTTCGAGATCAGTATGGGAGGACTCGCTCTAGCCCGGACGAGGTGATGGAGATTGCCACTGACTACTACGGTCGCCTTTTTCAGCAGGAGATAGCCTCAACTAGAGGACAACGATGTAGGCAGCAAGTTTGGGATCACATCTCGTCCCTCATCACAGAGGAGATGGGACGCTCCCTCCTAGCCCCCTTCACAGAGAAGGAACTAGAAGAGACTTTCCATACACAAGACGGGCAAAAATGCCCGGGAGAGGATGGCCTCTCTAAGGCCTTCTTTACTACCTATTGGGAAGTGGTGAAGGACCCCCCTACTGATGGCCTTCCAGGAGATTTTCACTTCAGGACAGATGCTAGGGAGTCTTTTGGCAGGCCTTATTAGTTTTCTCCCCAAAGGGGGAGATTGATTGGAGCTTTCCTAGTGGAGACCAATCACCTTATTGTCAGTGTTCTATAAGGCACTGACAAAAATGATTGGTAGGCGACTATGTCCCATGTTGCCAGACATTATCCATGACACACAGACAGGCTTTGTCTAGGATAGGAGTATCCTGGACAATGTATTTACCTTCTTTGAGGCGACAGAGTGGGCTCACCACAGTGGGCAGAGACTAGCCGTACTTCTCTTGGATTTCGAGAAGGCTTATGATAGGGTGGACTGGGATTTCCTAGAGGGCACCATGGCGAGGTTGGGTTTTCCACAGGCTTGGATTCGCGGGCTCTTCGCACTTTATAGATCGGTCACCAGCAGGGTTCTCATAGGTGGTAGGCGTGGGGAGGAGTTTCGACTGGAGAGCTGACCCCGTACCTGTTTCTACTATTTGTAGATGCGATGTCTCACTTCCTCAAGTCCCGTGTGAGCGGTTTACGCAGCCTCCGACTTCCACTGAGAGAGGGGACTGAGTTGCTAGACTCAGAGTATGCATACGATACAACACTCTACATAGAGGACGATGAGTTGATGTTGGAGAGAGTGAGGCTGGCTCTTGAGGCGTTCTGTTCAGCAACGGGAGAAAAAATCAACTGGCGAAAGTTGCTTGGTTTCCTCATAGACCCGAACTCTAGCACAAAGTGGGGTGTCCACCTTGGATTCAGATGGGTCAGTAGAGGGCAGACCTTCCAGTACCTAGGATTCCAAGTGAGATTCGATATCACTCCTGCCCAGCAGTTTCTTCCAGTCCTCGATTCTATTCGAAGAAAGCTGATCTATTGGAGCATGGCTCGTCTCTCACTAGCCGGTCGAGCCTTGGTGGTTAACCAAGTCCTCCTAGCGACGGCCTGGTACATCGCCTCGTGTTGGTGCTTCTCCTCGTCTTGCATAGTGTAGCTTTGCCGCTTAGTGTGGAACTTCCTTTGGTCCAAGTCTGACGGCTCTACGGATTCCCGAGCCAAGGTGGCGTGGGAGACCATCATATGGCATTGGTCAGAGGGAGGGCTCGGGATCATAGACCCAGAGTTTCAGAGTATGGCCCTCTTGGGCAAGCTAGTTGTACGCGGCCTCACACCCGGAGGGCAGACCTAGAAGGTCCTACTGCAGGAGGGTCTTTACGATTGTAGACCGAAGCTTGGCGGTGAGTGGAGGCTGTCCCTGAGATGGATCTTCACGTCAGCCCATATCACACCCCCCCCCCCCCCCCCCCAGATCACCTTTCCTACGCAGCTTACTCTGCGTGTGGCAGGGCCTCTGTAAGGCCCTAATCCAAAGCCCCCTAGGCTGCCACGAGGAGATAGACCATCAGCCAATGATCTGGAATCCCCAGGTCAAAGATTGGGAAGGGGCACACATTGGCGATTGCCCCCACATCTAGTGGGCTGGTTGGGAGGCCGGCCCGGCTCGTACCATCAGGACATGGAGGGAGCTGTACAGGATGATGGACGAGGAGGTGCTGCAGTGAGTATCAGGCTGTCAGAGAGGAGTGGAGTTGAGGCGAAAGGAGATAGACGCAGTAATACCTCTGGAGTGGCTTGCTCCCCTGATACGAGTACCAATAGAGCCCGAGGAGGTATGGGCCGCTAGGTTCTCACCAGCAGGCATCCCCCTATAGGTGGCAGGTAGAGTGGGCGGCGCCCTGCAGGGGACTTTCTTTACAGTTCATGAGGGGGGGCGTCTGGCCCTTGATAGAGGCAGCAAGATGAGGGGTTAGTTGCCCTTTCGTGGAGGAGGATTCGGGTGGTGGGCCTTCAAGGGAAGACATGGCGATTGGACCCCTATGTTTTCTAGAAGGAGCTCAGGGAGTGGCGGCTTTGGATTTGGGAGGGCAGATCACTTGATGAGCTGGTGTGGGATTCACGAGAGTGGCTATGGCTGGCCACGGCAGTCGCCAAGAAGCCACCGAGGTTCTTGGAATACACTACCAAGATTGGCACACACGTACTGATGCAGGAGGACATGGATGGGCGCCATCACGTAGCAGGCACTGGGTGGAGGACAGCATCACGGAGCCGTTCCAACGGACCTTCTGGCGCACCGCCTATGGGATAGCTGGAGGCCGAGGAGGATATCATACTTCTTATGGCTGGTGGCACATGGAGGCTTGGCAGTGGAAAGTTGGCTTGCCCAGATGCAAAAGGAGAGAGGTTGTAAGCGCTGCGCACAGAAGCCTCTCGAAACCCCAAAGCACTGCCTTTGGTCATGTGAGGAGGCGCAACTCGTGTGGAGAGGAGTATGCCGCATCCTTCGCCGTATAGCACCCAGCCTTGGATATATCTCATGGGGAGCTTTCTGTTGGCAGGCAATTAGCCAGGCCGTCACCTTCTGTATGAGGTCGGGATGCAAGACACAATATTCATCATCGAGGCAAGGTCATGCACAGTGGTTGGCTTGGAGGCTCTACCCATCCCTCAGGTACTGGAGCCCACAGCAGACCGCTCCGAGGTATGGGAGATCATAGGGAGTCTTACTGGATGGCATATTTGGAAGGCGTGGTGTCAGGAGACTTTCAACGGAGAGAGACTTTCAGCACAGGCAACCTTAGCAGAGCTCTGGACCTCCATCATCCACTCCCTCTGCGACCGTTGGGATCAAATGTACGGCGAGTCCAGGGCTCGTCACGAACTCCGTAGTCATTTCATGCATACCCAGGGTGGCCAGGACCTATTTTTCGTGATGTAGGCAGGCAGCCCCATATGGCGATACACCCCCCCTCTCCATGGCTTCTTGCCCCCATCCCCCCTAGACCGCCTTGAGAGGCTTGTATTCATGATGTATTTGTGACTTTGCATTAGCTCCGGCTAGTCTATTGAGCATGAGCACTCCGTTGTAATCAGTTTTTTTGAGTAATATAATCAGCCACGTTTTGTTGGAAAAAAATAACCGCCTTCAGAGGCTTGTATACATGATGTTTTTGTGACTTTCTTTAGCTCCAGCTTGTCTGTTGAGCATGAGTACTCTGTTGTAATTAGTTTTTTTGAGTAATATAATCAGCCATATTTTACTTGAAAAAAAAAACCTGCAAGTTAGCCTGACTGTAATACAAAACCCTGCAAAAGAGATGAGAATTTGCAAGCACAGAGGTCAGTAGTGAGATGCTCCAAAGCAAAACAAAACTAACTAAAAGTATAATGCAATGAATGTATATGTGTGTGAGTAAATGTGGCAAAAGGCATGAGAGTGGAAAAGCTAAGGACAATGAATCCTATAGGCCGTACTTGAAGAGTACAAAAAAAAAAGTGCTAGGTTGACCAAGGGTATCCTAAGGGACCTAGAGACATGCTAGTCTAAGAGTGTGGTCACCATCGCATACATCTAGTAGCAAATCTCTGCCAAGACGAGGTGGAGAGGGAGGTGAGTTTCATGTATGAAGTGTAATGGGATCGCAATCTACAGACCAATCAGACAATCCCTCAAGGGTAGTGAAAGAGACTATCTTCTGAGGTTGTCCACATGCCACATGTCCAGCAGCAACAACTGGTGCGGAGAGAGCAGATAAAGCAAAAGCAAGAGGTGTAGCCCTACTAGACTCTGCAATCGCAACGGTCCGCTAAGGCTTTTTAGTTGGGAGACCTCGGGCCTTGGAGCGACACTCCTCGTCCACATGACCGGATCTTTGATAATTTGCGCAAAACCTATTTTTCTCAGGAAGTTGCTACCAAATAGGTATTGATTCTTTGGTTCCATCAGAGAAAGAGGTGTCACCATTGGATAGGCTTGCCTTTCCATCTTGCAAGTTCTTGCCATTGTTTGATTTTTCCTCTCGAAGAAGAGGCAACCAACCCCCTCTACTTAGAATAAGGTTGTAATGAGGATTTCTTGTGGACTTGATTGTGCAGCCTCGCTTAACGCAAGAATTGGCATTCAAACTCGTAGAGGTCGATAGTCTAGGTTGTGAGATGATGTACTGGATAAAATTGACGTATTTTTTAGGTAACTTATTCAAGAAGAATGTAACCCGATCGTCGTCTGACTTTGGAGAGTCCAATAGTGGTGAACTCCATGAGTAACTGCCTATATTCAGGTAACTTGACTTTTACATCATCCCCTTTCTTAATAGAGAACTCTTGAAGCTCAAAGTCGAGATTTATGTGCCTAGTACGATCTCTAGCTGCATAGTGGTTGAGAAGGTGACTCCAACACGTTGAAACAAGCAGAAAGTATTGTAATTGAGAGTGAAACTTAGGAAGCAATCCCTACATATCAGCTCAACATTGGTTGTGGCATTGCGAGCTCTCCATTGACAAATGTAGTCACAGTGAGTTAGTCAAGGATCCAACATAGGCTCTAGACCAACGACAAGGTCCCAAAGACCCTGAGACTCAAGCACTTGTTGCATGAAATTTGACCAAGTGGTAAAATAGGACCTGTTAAAACGAGTCTTATTCGTGAAGGCATTTTTGAGCTTTGTAACAAGAGTGGTAGTGCTAGGTGAGGGATAATGGGGGAAAGTGTAATGTGGGTAGGATGGGAGAGTGGAGTACACTCGGGAAAGGGCCCCACAGTGCCCACCAGACATACGATGAGTGTGCAAGGTGGATCCATAGGTAGGGATGGGCTGACAAGGCATAGGCATGGTAGCCACATGAGTAACCCAAGGAGATGGGATGAGAACATGTGGAGCAAAAGATGGAAACCCTATGTAGGTGTAACCCAAGGAGAGTGTGAAGACACACCATAAACTCAAAATGGAAACCCTTGTGTCTGAGTGGTCATGTGAGATGTGAACCTGGGGATAGTGAGAGGGATGTCCATCACAATCGTCCCAAGTGCTATGGATGTGCCCATTTGCAGAAAGGTGAGAGGCATTGTGTTAAAGGGTGACAGTCCCCCTAACGAAGTACCAAGATACAAAGAGGTAGAGAATTGAGATAGTACTAGGAGCGAAGATGAAAGATCCAACCGCTAGTGTGTGTGATGTGGAGGTAGAGAATAATCCAAGGTTTTGGGAAGATGATGAGAGGTAATCAAGGTGTGATGCAGAAGAGGGTGGGATGGGAGGAAATTGAGAAGAGTATATTACATGCTCAAATAAAACACAAGCTGTAGATATACCTAGATTATGTCTGCTTTGAGAGCCCCCTCTATTAAAGTTCACATACGCAAAGCCATCCGGATACTATACCTCAAAAGAAGAAACAAGCGAGGGTTTTAATTCATGCAACTCAAAAGGATTGTACAAACTTGACACTGGACCTGGCTTAGATGATGAAGATGGATCACTAGACATTTCGAATGTCGTATATCCTCCATGATCAGAGAGGTGGCCAGCCTCACCAACCAGTCTAAGAGTAAAACTAGTAGGAGGGGTGTAAACATCACCGTACTTGTTACGATAGTACTCCTCAAAGTCCTCCTCTGCAATGTGGGTGAAATCTGGAATATAAGGAGAAAAAGAAAATGACGGTGAAGGTGGAGTGTTGTCCTCCTCACTGAGTCCATAATGTCATCTCATGGCCTCCAGTGATGGAGAAGCCTGATAGAACATCATAGGACTTGGAGAAGAGGATGTCTGTGACATTGTGATTCGGCTACGAGTCGTATTGTGTGCCTCGCGCAAAACCAAGCTCTCCACAATATCTGTAGGCTACTCTTAACAAGAGCACCGGCTCTGATACCATGTGAAGAAAACAACTAGGGTTTGCTGAGGAAATACAGAGTGTACGACCACAACAAAAACACAAAGAGACAGACATAGACACAAAAAGTAAAACTCAAACCCTAAACGCAAAACTCAAACACACAAATAATCCTACATCATTTGGATTTATAGGCTCATGTTCACACGCCTAGTAGCCAAAATATAGCAAATCAATAGTAGATTTGCCGAGCCCTAGAGGTGAAGCAGGGGAAAAAGTATGGCTCAAGGGTTGCACCTTATAAAACATGTAAGATACCATATGAGTTCAAAGAATTATTTTATTTAGTAAAATTTACCAGATTATATTTACAAAAGATATTTTTTAATTACAATTTGAAAAAAAAGAGTTAAGTAAAGTAAATAGAGTTATTTTATGGCCTTATAGCATATAACGAAATGATATTTCTTTACACCCTTTGAACACACCCTGTATAGATGATTTCTTATAGATGTATCCCCTATGTATGAGAAGCATAAGAAAGGATGGGGAGACTAAGAGGCTCCATGGCTACCTTGGATACTAGAAATTCCTCTTGTGCTACTTTGATCCATTCCTTTAGTTTATTTATAGTGGCTAATTGTTACTTTGGATTGGGATATTTCATTGAGATCCTTGACCATACAACAACCAATTATTAACCAAAATTGAAAGAAACACAAATTATAAGAGAAAAGAGAATTGAGAAAGCATGCATGACACAAGAATGGGTACAATCTCCCCCCATGCACGGGTGAGCACATTGCCCATGCATGTATATTAGAATAAGCTTTTGTGTTTAAAATGCATTGAAAGAATCCTTTTCATGCGTTTATTTCTTTTTCTCACCTTGGAGGACTTGCTTTTGTACAAGTAGTGCGGAGTGAGAAATGTGCAAAAGGCTGATGCAAGGAGGCTGAGGAGACTGAGGCAACAATTGCAAAAGAGAGAGATAATGCCAAGCGGCTCCAGAAGGGTACAAATGCAAGTTGAAGGATGTCGCCTAATGGAGAGGCGAGCAACCATATTGTTGCCAAGCAAAGGGAGCCCAAACGCAAGCAGTTGGAGGGTGTGGAAACTCACGCCTAGCTGATGTGGGTCAAACACAGGCACCAAGAGATGGTGGAGATGCTAGCGATGGTAAGTGGATGCCAAACATTGTCATGACGCTGCACATCCACCACTGCGAAGTCACTTCAGAGAGTTCTGATGACAGTCATCTGTGGTCGGCAGAAAATGGATGCCCTTTCAGTTGCGTTTGATGCCATGCTTAATGGCTGCTTTACAGAATCTAGAACACAACATATTGATTTCTCTCAGAGTGGTATTTCTGTGGAGGCAATGCGTGGCGTGGATGAGTTTAGCAAGACAGGTAGATTATCTTGTCTTGAACCCAAAGAGTTCCTTGAGATACTGGCTTTTTCAAACAGGAACTTCCTTGCATCCTTTAGGACACTGTTTGGAGATGGATTGCTTGTGAGACAGTTGATGAAGTCTCCTTTTCTTTGACTTTACAGGAAGTTGAGCTTAAGATTAAACAATTGTTTAATCTCTCTCTTGCCTCAGTGCTTGTTATCACCTATGTTGACAAGGATAATGATATCATAACTTTAGGTGACGATAAAGACCTTTTAGATGCTTTCTTTATTCAGAACCTGAATCCATTGACCTTGAAAGTGCAAGTTCACGAGGAGAAATCATTGCTAGCTCCTCCAAACTTCATAAAAAGTAGGAGTACTGAGGCGTTTTTGAAAACTGTCTTACCTAAGGCTAGTGTGGATGAAATCAGACAGTTCCTACGTATACATGCACAATCTTTATATTTGAGGTGCCTGTTGCAACTTTGCTACAATTAGTACATAAGTGTTTCAAAGAATTTTTGCACCAAGACTGTGGACAACAAGGCCAGAGGTTTCAACATTCACTTGCAAAGGATGAAAATGTTAAAAATGTAAACAGCACACCTCCAGTACCTTTTCCAGAGAATCATATAATAAGGAGTAATGCAAGTTCTTCTAATGATTATGTGCATCATGGAATAAAGTGTGATCGCTGCTGGATACATCCAATCTGAGGTCCACAATATAAATCCACAAGGGTGCAGAACTATGACCTTTGCTCAAGTTGTTTTGAAGGCATAGGAAACAAAAGTGATTATCAGAAGGTTGTGACTCCCGAGGGTACACAATTTCGTGTCTATGGTCTGGGTTGCTTTTGAGGGCGCCAAGGTTTTCTATTGGTTCTCCTTGGTGGTCATCATTTGGTCGTCACACAAACGTATGGGAGCCTGAGTGCCCATTCAGTGGTCAGTTGATGAAACGTCTTTCACCAGAAGTTGGCAAGAACAAGCCAAATGCTAGATTTCTGAAGGATGTCAATATACCTGATGGCACAAAGATTGCTCCTGGCACAAAATTTACAAAAATATGGCACCTGAAGAATAACGGGATGATATTTTGGCCTCGGGACATGATTAATGCACTTTGGAGGGGATCGCTGGGTTCTGATCTAGCAGTTACTTTAGAGCTTCCTGAAAGTGGTCTTCTTTGTGGGCAAGATTTTGATGCATCAATTGACTTGGTAGCTCCTGAATGAGCTGAACATTCCTGCAGCAATCATGGAGATAAACTGAGTTCTTGGTTTCAAAGCTACCACGGATTGTCTTGAATTGCGAGTCTATTTTGGTCTTGCTGGAGTCCGGGATCTCGAAAAGGTTTGGCTCTTTTTGTGAAGTCCCGACATTTTGGATATTCTGGGAGCCAATGCTATTCATGGGAGACTCTGCTTTTTTGGAGAGGGTATGCACGAGAAAAGGGTGACTATCTTAACGAAACAGGGGCACTGGATGGGGGAGCAAGCCAGCTGTTGTAAGGGCAGAAATGGAGGCCGCAACAAGCATGGCAGAGGCGATACCAACCCAATCAGGTGTTCCAACTGCGGTTGTTGTTGTCTCGAGGACAAGGCTGTGAAGCAGTTCCTTGTCAGAAATATTGTAGAGCAAGCTGCTGTTCGAGATGTTCAAGAAGCTTGTGTTTATGATGGGTACACTCTGCCTAAACTATATGACAAGATGCAGTATTGTGTCTCATGTGCTATCCACTCCCATGTAGTGAGAGTACGAACTTGCACTGCTTGCAGGATTAGAGAGCCTCCACAGCGCTTCAAGCAAAAGGAGGATATGCAAAGCCAAAACCCTGGAGTGAATGTTCCTGACAGCCAGCTTAAAACGGGGACAGTCTGATTGCTGACCAGGAAATGCCATGATTGTAAGATTGGTCGATCTCTTCTGTTTGGTGTAGTGAAGAATGGAATGCGCAGGTGAAGCTTTTGTCTCGCAACTCGGACTTCTGTGGAATAACAGAGAACAACTCATGGAGAGAAAGCACAGTTGAAGCATGGCAAACTCTACTGAAAACTGTTGATCTTGCTGCAGGGTGTGTGATAGATGCAAGCTTGGAGCTTTTGAGAGTTGCTGTTACCTTTCCACGACAAGGAAACAAACGAGAGGAGCTTGGCTTACCATTCTTCATCTTGTCTTTAACATGAATGCGCTCTGAAGTCTTGGAATTGTTAAAGGCCTTCAGCATATTGGATTTGGAATAGAGTTTTACCTCCAATACACACCGGTTTTTATTGTATTGACAGCTATACTGGTTCTGAGAGCTTATTATGTGTTGATTCATTGCTTCAAGTTCAAGCACTATAATTGTGTGACTGCAGTGGACTACCATGTTAAATGTACTGAAGTCAAAGAGTTGGAGCGAGCATCATGGAGTGCGAGCACAACTCTGAAATGTGTTTAGAATTTGTTCCGAGCATTGAGTAGTTGAACGAATTCGAGTTTGTGTAATCAACTTTTGTGAATCAATAAATCATATCGTTTTGAGTTCTTTGAGTGTTTGGTTTCTTCGTGCTTGTGATCTCGAGCAAACAAAGGCTTGGCACCTTCCAACAATCGAACTGTGAGATGTGAATTCTCGATCCGTCTCACAACGTAACCTAGAGGATGGCACCAGATAGTGGGCAACAGCCAGGAGGAAGGCGCCAAGGCACTGCAAGGGCTGATGGAGAGGTGGCAGCAGTTGCAAAGGCTGGACAGCCACGTGGAGGTAGACTGATGGCTAAAATCTGCACACAAGGGTGAGAAACCTACAAAAAGGGATTAGGCTGAATGTGGCCAGCCTGTCTATTTATAGATGTTGAAGGGTGCCCCAAAGAATTAGGGTTTTTGGGGGACCGGTGAAACTCTCTCAGACTGTTCCCATTTTTAGGGTGTTTCATTAATTAAGTGTATTTTGGGGTTGTTTAAGAATGCTAATCAGCTGAAAAGTGTGTTTTAGCTCAACAAAGTACACATTGGCATGATCAATACTAGGATGGTTGACTTCTTGGGAAGGGAAGGTGTGCTTCCCTCCACCCAATTTCTAACATGATATCAAACCTCAAGTTGCTAAACTTGGGTAGCATTAGGATCTCAACTAATGTGTGGCTAGAGAGGGGTGTTGAAAATGCAATCGACACTTGCTAGAGAAAACCAGTTCAGTGTCGATGCAACACCGATACATTGAGAGTGGGTTTGAATCCTAAGCCAATTGACAGAAGATTTCTATAATCGGATAGACCAAAGGTTATGTATTACCTTAAGGCTTTGGAGGCTAGATGGCTAGTCCAAATATGGGAATCTTCGATTAAGGACACATTGGCATAAATAATATTGCAATGGGTGACTTCCTTAAAAGAGGAGATGTGGTTCCTCCCACCCAATTTGTTAGATATGCTCGATACCCCACCCTCATAATGTGTCACCAATGATCCATGGTGCTCAAAGTTGTAAGGCCCCCATTATGAGAAGAAGCCATGTGTGAGCCAAACATTGGTTAGGTCCTAACTTGTAGAGGTCTATGTCACCGGATAGCAAAGAGGTGACCTTTTGTGGGTCTAGCCTTTGGATTAGATAGAGTAGTTAAGCTATTAACAACCAAAGGCACACTACATTAAGTTGTGAGGGTGTGAAAGTTGTTAGGGACCTCTATTTTGAGGTCATAGGGTGATGGAAGTGGCCTTTGGTTGGAGGGTCACATGGAGGCTAGAGCCCCCCCAACGGGGATATCTGGGGGCAATGTCCACAGTTTGACAGTAAAGAGTATATTCCCTAATTGATTAGGGAGGTTTATAATATGGTAGGTTGGATAGGCCGACTTGATCGACTTCGTGGGCTATAAAAGAAAGATCCCTCCAAGGCCATCATCAGTATATATTTTACCCAATCAAAGTTTCTTCAGCTATCCTTAAGCTCTCCCCCTATTATCTGTTTAGATTGCCATCTAAGCTTCACAATGCAAGTGCACGTGTAGATAGAGCCATCTTTGTATCTGTTTGTTTGAAATTAAAGAAGTTTCTATTTTTCTCTTATTTTCCGTGTACTCTCTATTCTTTGCTCAAATTTTGTATGTTGCATCATGTAATTTTTACAACTTTATTAGGTAGTGGCATTCAACCACTATCATATCTAACTAACCTTCTGATTTCTCTCATGTAGCAAAGATATAGCTGGTAAATGTAAAGACGAAGAAAAAAGTGGAGCATGCCAAGGTTGGTCATGTCAAACCCCTAGCTAAGAATCTCTTATGCAGGCTTTATCTTCTATGTATGGCAACTTATCAAGATTAGACCATCCATATAAAGAATGATAAGCACGCAATCCTAACCCTCCACTAGAAAGTAGACATTGGGTTCATGATCCAATCTCCTAAAATCATGCTTGAGGAAGAAGAGGTCAATCCATGGACACTAAACTCTAGGAGCTTGCTTTAGACCATACAGCCTTTTGCATACAATACATATAACCGTGCTTGCTGCACACATTGGAGCTTGGAAATAGATCAACATAAATCTCCTCTTATAAAATGCCATTCAAAAAATATGGACTTTTATGTCCATGTTATATATGAGCCAATGATAATGGGCTGCAAGAGCTAACACAATCCGAATGGTAGACATTTGAGCCGTCAAAGCAAAAGTCTCTAAGCAGTCCAATCTTGCCTTCTACATGAAACCCTTAGCAACAAGCCTTGCCTCATGCTTGTTCAAGGTGCCATCTCCTAAGTATTTGGTCTTGAAGAGCACTTCAAACCAATGATCTACTACCTTGGGGACGTGAAGCTGACTCTCATGTCTCATTCCACTTGCTGAAACTGAGCTCCTCCTACATGCATGACACCATGTCTCCTTTACAAGAGCCTCCCTCAAGAGTGGTAGACTCATGATCCTCTAGAATGCTGGTTATCAAAGCATATGTGTGTTATCAAACTCCATGCTGCTTACGAAACCTGTCAAACTCTTTAGAGGCAAACTCTTCTTCAAAATTGGTTTAACTCGAACCCTGAAGGCACATTGTTTTTCAACAAAGGTCTTCCACTCCCATTGCCCAAAATCGAGAATAAGCCTCTGATTTGACTCCAAAAAGTAGGCCCAAACATATTTGGATAAGTCACCAACCAATGAATGAAGCCGTGCACATGGGGCTGCACAAATCTGGATGAACTAGCTCCAAGGGAGTAGATGCTCTTGGACTGGACACCTTGGGCATGGAAGCCTGATGCTGTTTGCCCTCAAACAGCTAAGGCACAGAGAAGGAAGTTTGGAAGGGAAGTCTGGTTTGAGAAATACAAGTGTGCATCTATAAATTCATGTGAATATTGTGCTGGCTGACAGATCTATAAGAACCATCTGTGAGCACATCGGACTTCCAAGACAGTTGAAGATTTATATTCTACTGGCTTACATATCTTTGTTAGTGCTCCAAATTACTTTTTCTCATCATCAAAATGAGAACTCAAAGCGCAGGCACAAATGGGCAGTACAGAAGACAGTAATGTCAGCAGGTGTAATTACCAGGAACAAACTGTACTAACATTCCATTTGCTACCCATGTGTAGATACTAATGACACTTTCTCTATATCTAATTACCAGTAAGTAACTGAATTAAGACGTCCTTTTCCCTACAGGCAGTAAATGTCATGCTTGGTACTCTTTTAAGTAGGCATCTCCAAAGGCTCTTGAAAGTGCAAGCAAGCCCCCAACTCGCCAAGTTCCATCAACATTAATCACCTGGAAAGCAACAACAGATTTCATACCGCTGATTATGGTGTTAAACCAATCTTTATATCAATTTCAATTGGTCTTAATGCTGAATCAGATACTCAAACAGGCTCTAGAGGAGGTATTGTATCCCTCTACGTAGGACTAACTATCACAAAACAGGTTCATACAAAGCAAAAGCTTTATATACAGGAAATAATCTAGCAGCGGTGGTACCAGTGGCTTCTTCGGTGTTGGATTTCTTGCTTCAATTCGCTTTCTTTCTGCTTCTACATTTGGCTGTGAGTGAACAAATTCAGTGTTAGGTAGACTAAAACACTAGTCTAACTGAAAGGAAGAAACGCTACATTATAAGACTGAATTTATGAACATGCCAAAATTTCTTAAAGAAAGAGCTTGTGCATAAAAACCAATTGTGTCAAAATGTCTCAAATTGGAGACCAATCACTCTTACGCCAAGCATTTTATGTGCTGGTTACTAAAATTGTTGCATGAAGACATGAGAACATTCTACACAAAGGTTTGCATGATGCCCAGTTTAGTTTCACAACTTTGACAGAAAATTATCAAAGATATCTGCAATATGGGTGTGCGTATTGAGTATGCAAAGTACACAATGCAGGATGATCTTTTGTCACAGGAAGATGTGGCAAAAGCCTTTGAAACCGTTCATTTGAAATTTACTGCAGGAGTAAAGGCTAAGGCTCTAAGCTCATACTTGCTGCACAAAGATAGTTCATCCGCATGTATTTTGGCAAAAGTTTGTCTGCTTCACGGTCATTGGCAAGGTTGGTGCAAGAAAGACAAACTCTCAGTGAATTGCTTTATGTCATTGCTATTCATCCAATGTTCATTCATATCAATTATCTAACTATGCAAGGATAATGACAGAGTTTTCTATTGCCAATTGAGAAAATTTTGGTTAAACATACATATGCTGCTGATTATTCTTTCTTTCCTTAGAATACTTAGCAAGAAATACAAGTTTTGATGTTCTCATTCAGCAATAGGAGATTCCATAATTATCCTGTCTGAGAATACTTGGCAAGATTTAAAATTTTTGACATCAACATTGCATTCGTATGGAGAGGCAATGGGCCTTCTTTCAAAGTCAGAGAGATTGTCCAAATAAGGAAGAGGATTGGGCATAACTTGGCCTAATATTATATGACCTATGAATGGTATAGTGAGACATTGGATTATCCATTGGATTCGAATGTTTCCAGACATGCTAACCACAGATGAAGTGATGAACAAAATTTGGGCTCAATCAGATTATTGGGATATCTACTTGGCCTCTACATGTCAGCAAGAATTGTTTAGTCCATATTGTTTGTGCAGATATGGTTTTTCTTGCCATTGATAGTCCAGTCAAAATCACAAATTGACTCCCTTATGTTTCTAAAACAGGAAATCTTTTGGATCACAATGCCAAATTTGGTGATAATTAAAAAAGTTATTTTCAGAGAAGATGCATGGTAAGCCAAATATATTCTTAGAATACACTATCATCTAGCATGATTTCTTGCTGCAAAAATGGCTGGTAATAAGCATGACAGTTCCCACACAACAAGGCTAATGTAATATTGAAAATAGGTGCTTTAGTATGTTCAATGAGCTGGTAGTTTTCGTAAAATGGGTAATTCTTTGAGAGGAAAGTATCATGAGGGGGTGAAGATCGAAGCTCTCAAATAAGAGTACACAATTGATAGTAGAGAGTGAGAGAGTAAAGGCACAGCACAACTCCCAATGCAATTACCAAGAGTGTAATGAAAGTACAAAGTACAACCCTTAAACCTTAGGGTTGTTAATGTGCATTCATACCCAAAAGGTGTAAAACATGATAAGTGATCAAACTGTGCATCATAAGCACATAAAATAGAAGACAATGTAACTGGGGAAAAAAACCTCTCATAAGGAGAGTAAAAAATGCCCTAATGTTCTACTACAAATCACTGACACTCCTTTATGAGCGTAGGTGTGAGTCAAACCCAACAAACCCCCCTGAAGTGAAAAGTGATCAACATACAAGGATCATCCACCAAAGGAGATCAAATTTAAAGCATTGCGAAATGCTTTAAATTTGTCGCGAGGAAGAGCTTTGGTGAAGATGCCTGCCACATTGTTGGTGGTAGGATAGTAGACAAGGCTGATATCTCCTACATATAGCCTCTCTCTGATAAAGTGATAGGGAATCTCTATGTGTTTTGTGCATGCATGAAACACTAGGTTCTCTACTTTCCTTTCATTTTGAATGCAATGTCATAATACTTTTGTCCTTCCACTCAATTGTCTGTGTCATTGTCTACACACACAAGATTGTATTTATGAGTCCGAGTCTCAATCTTGGAACCTAATTCACTTGTGTGACACTCTATCTTCATCTCTATGTCTTCATGAGTTCACTCTATGTCTTCAAGCCACCATAGCTATGCTCAAATCCATGCATTTCAACATACTACAATTGATGGGGGCATTATTTTGCAGCAGTCTAAGTACATTAGGTAGCTTTTTGAGCATTTTTAGATAAAGACTCCAAGCCTATCTCCACTCCTGCTGAGACAAACCACACGTTTACACTTGAAGATGTTGGAGAACCTTTTGATGCTTCTCTTTATCTCTAGGCTGTTGGCTATTTATTGTACTTACCTAATGCACGGCCGGATATTTAGTTTGGGGTTTCTTAGCTAACACACTTTATACACAGCCCTAGTACTACACATTGGTAACCAGTTAAATGTGTCTTTTGTTATCTCAAAGGCACCCAAACATTAGGCCTTTTCTATTCTAAAGGCACTACTCTTTGATTGCATGCATTTATAGACAGTAATTGGGCTGGTTGTTTTGACAAGAGGGTGTCCAATAGTGGCAATTGTTTCATGCTTGGTGATTCATACATTTTTTAGTTGAGCAAGTAGTCTACAATGGCCACATCTAGCTGTGAAGTGGAATACAAGGCAGCATTTACAGCTACATTGGAATGTGTATAGCTTAGATGCCTTTTGGCCAATCTTAGTGTGTAACTGTAGTAACCCACTTCTATCTACATCGATAGTCAAAGTGCCATGGCAGCTGCGAGAAATCCAATTTTTCATGCTTGCACTAAGCACATTGAGGTGCATTATCACGATGTCAAAGAGAGGCTCCATGCAAGGGAGATTGACTTGGTTTATGTCCCTACATAGGACAACTTGGCAGATGTGCTTACAAAAGCTCTCTCTAGAGAGAAGTTCGAAGCCTTTCGCAAGGCTCTCGGCTTGATACCGTTTGGGGATTAATCTACCTATTCCCTGTATACGTTCATATCATTCACTCATGAGGGTTTGTTACACTTATTGTGTTCCTCTCGTAAGTTCTAATGTGAAGGCTCCCTTATCCCATGGGCACTTTTTACCTTCTTGCTAGAGAAGGGTTTTTTCCTTCTGTGAACACCCGTCAGTGGGGGTGTGGTACTTAGTATCTTAGGGATTATACTTTCATTCATTCTCACATAGTGAATGTGACCTTCCAGCACTCTCTTCTCTCTTGCTATTCACTTGTTCACTGTGAGTGTGTGTTTACTGTTGAATCCTAACCTAACAAACGATGCATACAAGGTTGAGAATAAAAGGAGATAAGTCCCACTAGTTGTGTATATTATGGCATGGGCACTTCATGCTTGTGGTGGACTTTGGTCATCTAACCATAATGCAACAGCTAGATCATTGGCAATGTATGTATTACCAAACTTGCATTACAACTACTAAACTTTCTTAGAGTGTCTATGTCCCGTAAGCCAAACCCTAATTTGGGAGGATCCACGCATCTATCAATAGAAGGCTGCCGTCCACCAGCTCATCCTATTTTTACAAATTCTCCACCGGCTGGCACCCAATATTCATTGCTGTCTACACCCCTTCTTGGTAGGCATGTCAATTTGTGTTGCAGCCAGTCTTTCTCCAGCCTGAGGTACCCGGTGGCAGCTGTCACCATCAGTCCTACTACACTTCAGAGTTATCACATACTTGTGTTTACTGTTTCATGCTGTTGCCCTGATCAGCCCATCCATTCCCTTCACGAACAGTCATCAGATTCACAACCAGGAGGCTGCGTTTGCAGCTGTCTGCTGTCGCTCAGCTTCATTACATCTTCCAAGAGCTGCTACCACTGCAGCTAGGTCTGCTTTTTCAGCCATATCTGCATTTTTTAGATGCTGCCCTGCCATGCTCCACTCTGTACCAGACACCTTGCTGCTGCTGCCTTTAATCAGCCTGATCTGGACAGGTTCATCACCTTATACGTGTTTGCAGCTGCTAGTCACAGAGACTGTTTGCTGTGTTTCAGGATTCATTTGGAGTATGGCACACTCTCCAACTTGTCTCTCTACTCCAGTCCTTCCCAAACAAGGGGGTTTAAGGTCTTGTTTTCACTTTGCATCATGTGTTTACCGCATTGAACATTATATTTGTATTACTCATTATTCATCCTTCTTCCCTCTTCACCTCTAAGTTCATTGTTATCACTTTGTGATTTGTTATATATTTGTGTTTATCTTTTGTATTCGAGTGTTTCTTTACATGATATCAGAGCTAGTACTTTTTAAAGAAACGTAAGCCTTGATCTAAAAGGCTAACATAAAAAATAGAAACTCTCTAAGGGAAGATGACTTCAAATGCTTCCTCGCCACTTTAGTCTCCAAAGCTGCCTATGCTGAGAACTAAGCTGGAGTGGGCTTCATAGCTTGCTCTACAAGATTCCAACACTAGCAGAGAAACTGCCTATCATGGTTCATACTGACCATTCGAGATTTCACGGGCTGAGTACAATTTGATTCTCATGTATCAAGCCCAACAAGTTATTGAAGATAAATATGATTCTTTCCCTTTAGATGTTGTGCACAAATCTGGAGACATTGTAGGATCGTCAAAGACTCCATCACAAATGGGCTCGCCCCCTCTTGGAGAAAGAAATACGGAGTATGTACCATTCTTTAGGTCTGATCCATCCACCTCGGATGCAAGGTACACAAGTCTCTACTTTTCACCCTTCTTCTTCTTATGCTCCTATATCTATGCAAGATTCTGAATGGGTTATGAAGAAGATAAGTTTCAATTTGTTTACTATGGGAAAAGTCCTAAAGAGGGTTGATTCCTATGTGTTAACACACGTATAGGTGGCTATAAGAAAAAATTCAATTCTTCTTCTAGGTTTCTTTCTTTGATTTTTGCTTCACATAGTTAGTCTAGTGTTGGTATTTCATATTTATTTCCATCTGCATATACTTTTTAATCTCCATCATTTAATTCACATAATTTATCAAATGCATTCACTTCATCTACACCATCAGTTCAAATCCCACCCTTTTCTTTTGTTGCATGCACATCTACATTCACACCTTGATTTACATCATCCTTCACCATTCCACCTATTTCACAACATACCACATTGGGGGATCTTCAATCATAGGCAATTCGCTTCCTTTTAGATCCTAAGCCTTTGCTTATTTGGGTGGTGGAGGTGCACCTATGGTGGAGGCTCATCCTCCTAGTTGAGCACTTTCAGGATATTCTTTGCATGGATTACCTGCCCATGCATTCCCCTCCCCCTCCTGATTGTTGACAATTTGGTACCATAGTTTGTCAGCATGGCAATTCCTAGTGGACCATCTCATTATATCCCTATGCCTCAAGCAATAGTTGGATAAGGATATCAAGTTCCAATTCCTCCTCATGGAAACTTGCATCCTATTCCTGCCTATCCATCCTACCCATCCACTTTCCTTGTCCCAGTTACCCTACTTTCCCAACACCTCATAGTTATAGTTCCTCATCTACATCTGCCAAGATGCTTTCAATGATAAGACTCGTTTTAATGGGTCAAATTTGATGCCGTATATGTCCTTGACTCACAGAACTTCTAGAACTTAGTATACCGGCTAGAACCCCCAACCAAACCCTCACTTTGGTCCACCAAAGGTTTTCCACTCTTGGAAAACACATAATTGTTCACCCAGAGTTGAGTTAATGCAAGAACTACTATCAGAATTCGACCCAAAGCTTCAACATTTTGACCTCGTTTGAGTGGTGGGAATACTTGGCTGACCACTATGCTGATCGAGATAGGATGCCTTATATCAATCTTGAACATGACCTCCAAGACCTGGAAATCACAAAGTGGTAGCACCTTAAGGTCACGCTAATGGAATACCCGTATTTTCTCACCACCACTATAGGGCTTTCTAACTTTCCTAATAACCAAATTGCATTGTTCTTGAACAAATTATCCACAATAAATACATTAATTTTGTTCAACAAGTGATCTCAAAGTCTACTATGCCTACCTTTTATGATTTTGTGTATGAGTTGCTGCATTACACTCTGCTGTTTGACTAATTCCATAAAACAATCTCTCTCTCATCCTTAAGAGGAGGCTCTTGTTACCACTTCTCAAAAGGGGCAACAAGGGAAAGGCAAGAAGAGTCAAAACCAAAACCAAACCCAAAATCAAAACAATGAGTCACAACAGAATACCCAATCTCAAGTCAAACCGAGATGGTAGAATGTACCCAAGAAGAACAAGTACCGCTGATGAGGTCACTCAAAAGGCTAAATGTACCTAACCTAAACAAAAACAAAATTAGACCCCTTTCCCTTAGTCTTAGAGTAAACCCAATAAGGGAGCCAAGGTGCTCGCTACCAAGAAAATTAGGGGCAACGGAGATCTCAAAAACACAATGCCACCAATTAGCCATCACAATCGACACCATTTGTAGTCAACGAGTCTGTGCGTGAGCTGAGAGTAAAGGGAGCAAAGAGTTGAGAGCAGTAGGGAGTGAGAGAGTGAGCACGACACAATGGGTATTCGGTACAATGACAGTGTACCACATTTTAGGTTTTGAATATATATAAAGTACAAAGTGTAAGGGTGCATTCACACCCGAACACAATAAAAGGCACGATGACTCTTTATTCCCAACAACCTTCCACCTAAAGGCAACGTGCCTTAAGGTATGTACAAAGCTGTAAGACACATATACTATCAAACCCCCATCATCTGGCAGCAATGAGCAAACCACTCGGCTGGGAGACCTTTCATGAGAAGGTCTGCAGGATTATCATCTGTATGTACCTTGACAAGCTCAATGCCTTTGTTGTCAAGTACATCCCTGATAAAGTGATACTTCACCTGTATGTGCTTTGTCTTTGCATGAAAGACAGGATTCCGTGCTAGCATGATAGCACTCTGTTTGTCACAGTGGAGGATAAGAACCTCTGTAATCCCAAGCTCTCTCACCAGACATGAAAGCCATAAAGCCTCTTTGCATGCCTCTTTGGTAGCCACATATTCTGTCTCTGTGTAGTAGACATTGCAACACACTTTTGCAGCCTAGATATCCAAGAGATTGCTCCTCCTGTGAACATAAACACATATCCTGAAGTAGACTTCCTGTAGTTAGGATGGCCAACATAGTCTGCATCCGTGAAACCAACAACATATGACTTTTTCTTACCAAAGTAGATACGCAAATCCTTTGTGTCCTTAAGGTATCTCATGATACGCTTCACTGCTTCCCAATGCTTTTTACTAGGATATGCCATGTATCTGCTAACTACTCCCACCACAAATGCAATATCAGGACATGTAGCAACCATAGCATACATCAAGCTACCAATAGTTGAAGCATAAGGTATCTTGGCCATTTTAGCCTTACCATAATTTGATGTAGGGCTGTTATCTACAGCAAGTTTCACATATGGAGGCAATGGTACACTAATAGCTTTTTCCCCCTCCATATTGAAGCGTTGTAGAACTTTTGTAATATACTCTTGCTGTGACATATAAAGAAGACCCTTTAATCTGTCTCTGAGTATACACATGTCAAGAATGTGATTTGCCTCACCAAGATCTTTCATATCAAAGCTATTGTGTAGACTCTACTTCAAGGAGGCCAAGGAATGAATATCCTTGCCTGCAATTAGCATGTCATCCACATACAATACCAAGAGAATAAGGCTACTATCTGCTGCCTTCTTGGTATATAAGCAGTGATCAACTTGAGAACGATGTAATCCCTGAGATTGCATGAATGTATCAAATTTGTGATACCATTCGCATGGTACCTACTTCAGCCCATATAAACTTTTGTTGAGTTTACATACCATGTGTTTTTTTTCCTTTGCAACAAAACCATCAGGCTGCAACATATAGATTTCCTAATGCAGATCACCATGTAAGAAGGTGGTTTTTACATCCATTTGTATGAGTTCCATGTCCTCAAATGCAACCAAGCCCAAGATGGTTTGTAGAGTAGTCAATTTGACTATTGGAGAAAAGATTTCATCAAAATCATTTCCATATTCTTGCTTGTACCCTTTAGCAACCAAGCGTGTCTTGTACTTGGCTAGAAGTGACTTTCATTTTGTAAACCCATTTGTAGGATAGCAGTTTTTGTTCTTTTGGCAAAAGTACCAAATCCCAAGTGCCATTCTTCATGAGAGATTCCATCTCTAATAGCATTGCTTTTTGCCATTTCTTACTTTCTTGTCTGTCCATTGCTTCCTGGAAACATGATGCTTCACCACAATCTGTTAACATGACATAATCAGCCACATAGTTTACTCCAGGAACAAATCTACTTGGTTGTTTTTGCACTTTGGTCGACCTACGGACCTAGTGGTTAATATTTATTGGCTGTTCAGCCTGTAAATCTGCATTAACAGCTTGTTGTTCTACAGATACAGCTTGCTGTATAACTGGTTCAGGTTGTTCGAGGTGCACATGTTCTTGCTAAATTTGTGGGACATTATTGGCAATATCCTGCTGATCATTTACAGCATCATTCCCTACATTTTCAGGGACATTTTCAGCAGGTATTTGCTACTGTCTAATGGGCATTCTTTGTCTCCAATTGGTACATCCTCCGGGAATACAACCCTTCTGACTTCCTCTATTCTTTTGGCTGTTTGTGCATGCAAACTTCCTGGAAGATGATATCATTGCTGCGCACTACTTTTCTTTTCTCGAGATCCCATAATCTATACCCCATTTCACCTTCATCACCATATCCTAGGAAAATACATTTACAGGACTTTCGCTCAAGTTTGCTGCGTTCTTTCTTGCGTATGTGCACAAATGCCTCGCAACCAAATACTTTCAAGAGTGTATACGAAGGTGGCTTGCCCAACCATGCTTCTTGGGGAACTCCCTCCCCCCCCAGAGACCTGTTTGCTGACCAATTAATCAAGTGTACAGCTGTCATAACAGCCTCTGCCCAAAAACCATGGGGTAAAGCAACATGTGACAACATTGTACGGACCTTGTCTTGAATGGTCTCATTCATACGCTCTACAACACCATTTTGAGGCGGATTATGAGGAGCAGTAGCTCCCTCTTAATCCCTTTGCTATCACAAAAGTCTTGAAAGGCTTTGGACACATATTCCCCACCATTGTCAGAGCAAAGGTATTTTAATGTCTTCCTAGTTTGATTTTCAGCAAGTGCCACAAATTTTTAAATTTATCCAGGGCCTCATCTTTGTGACGGATTGCATAAACCCAAACTTTGCGTGTGGCATCATCAACAAAGGTAATAAAATACTTCTTCCCCCCTAAAGATAACCCTAGCATTTGACATACATCTGAATGTACTAACTCTAAGGGTGAAGACTTTAGAGAGATTTTTTGTGTGACGTTTGAGCATGTTTATCATAGATGCAATGATCACACTATTCAAAATCAGCATACCTCAAACACGCTAAATAATCCAAACGAGAGAGCACTTTCATTCCAGATTGACTCATGTGTCCCAACCGGCTATGCCACAAAGAAACACTTGGCTGCTTAGTTATGGCAACAACATGGTCATGTACACTAGATATATGCAAAGGATACAGAGTATCACTTTTGGACCCCTTGGCAACAATGTGGGAGCCCTTATATATTTTCCACTTGCTATCCCCAAAGGTGGTGTGATAGCCTTCATCATCTAGTTGTCCTGTGTGTTGATCAAGCTATTCTTGAGCTGAGATACATGTCTCACATTATGCAAAACAAACATGGAGCCATACTGAAATTCCAGCTTCACACTACCAATACTTGCAATTTTACACGCATAGTTATCCCCCAAGTGGACAACACCACATACAGCACCATTGTAGTTAGAGAACCACTCATGATGTGGCATGACATGAAAGGACGCACCTGAATCAAGTATCCAAGTGTGAATGTCACCCTCAGAATCTACAATCAATGCATGTGTATCCAAAGAAGAAGCTAGAAGTACATTACTGTCACTATTATTATCATGAGTGACTACATTAATCTCTTATATTTTCACATTGCTCTTTTTGGCATGTTGGCTATCCTTGCTTTCAACCTTATTGGCTTCATTGTTTTTGTTTTTACCCTTCTTTTTCCAAGCAATCCCTTTTGTAGTGCCCCTTTTTGCTACAATGATGGTACTCCACATTCTTTCCACGATATTTGTTTCATTGAAGAAATTTCACTAAAATGTGAAAAAACCCCAAAATTCCATGGCAAATGTGCATCGGTTTTGCAATTTCTGAGTCAAATTGTCCACTTCTGTATTAAAGTCCCCAAATCTGAAAAAAGCCCCAGTTTTTTAGGAGCAAATGTGCACAGATTTGTATTCTATGCTTGTACGAGCGAACATCCAATAGAAAAGGAAAGGAAACCCTTTTTTTAAAAATTCAAATAAAGAAAAAGAAACGTTGACTGGCGAATGGGTCCGTGACCCGCCTAGTCACAGGTGACCTTTCGAACAAGTCACCGCCTATCCCGTCGGATTAGCCCATCTGGTCATCGCGTCCTGCCTGTCACATTCACGTTGAGCCCGATTGCGTGTGCAACTCCTACAACACCGCCCGCCGACTGCCTCTCCAGCACCTGCTGGACATTGACGACTGGTGCCTGAAGCTCTCGCTCGCCTGTCACATGGCCTGACAACCGTCTCACTGGCTTTGAGAAGCGTGCTCAGCTTGTGAGCTCTGATACCAGTTTGTAGTCAACGAGTTTGTGCGTGAGCTGAGAGTGAAGGGAGCAAAGAGTTGAGAGCAGTTGAGAGTGAGAGAGTGAGCATGACACAATGGGTATTCGGTACAATGACAATGTACCACATTTTAGGTTTTGAATATATATAAAGTACAAAATGTAAGGGTGCGTTCACACCCGAACACAATAAAAGGCATGGTGACCCTTTATTCTCAACACCATTCTCGACTCCAAAGTGTGACAGTGATGGAGACTATGACAGAGACAAAGAATATCCAACTTGCTATCCAACAAAGAAGACTACAGCTACCTAATGGAGCACCTGTGAAGCAAAGGAGTGAATGGTTTGCCAACTAGTGGACATAGCTATAAATAACCTAAAATCCTGGAAATTGGCTGACCAGCAATAAATAGGGTCATAAATGTTGTCAGACCTGCATAAAAATGCTGACATGGAATTAAATTGCTGGCAAGATCCAAGGTCTCAATCACATTAGTTTGATATACTAACACAGGTCTTGATCTCGCTTCATTGCAGGATTCTCATTATGTCCCCCTACTTGGGATGAATCTATCATCCATCCAGTAGCTTTATTGATTGGAGCGAGTAGTTATCTTTGTAATGACCACGATCAAGGTGTTTGATGCCATGATTAGTTTAGTGATTGCTTGTGGTGAGGTACAACTTAGTGGCTTCTATATGATGACACATTTTCTCTTCTAGCCGACATTTGAGGGCTCTAAAATCTAGCAGCTTCATATCCTAGCCACTTCAAGGGAGACTATGAACAATGATTAGTGATTGTTTGTGGCGAGGTACAACCTAGTGGCTTCTATATGATGACACATTTCCTCTACTAGGCGACATTTGAGGGCTCTAAGTTCCATCTGCTTCATATCCTAGCCACTTCAAGGAACTTATTGGTATTTCAACTGGTTTTCCCATAGAATCCAATTTTGTGGTAGTGGTGCAAGTCTATCATTGTTTCGTTTTTCTATCTTGGTTTTGGTGGTGCTAATTCTTTAGAGACCTTTTGTTGTTTGGTTGGACCCATAAACTACCAAGGGCTATTGCTGTTTTGCATTGGATACTTCTAATGTTTTTGCTTTTCAACCCAATGTCTTAGGTTGAGTAGCAGCATGGGTTTGTTAAGGTTCCGTTTTCTTATTTGGGTTTGGCATTGTAGGCTTCTTCAACACCTTCAATTCCTCATGCGAGATGGAAATTAACAGCCATGGGCAGTTATGCTTCGACACTAGGAGATTCTAGTGTCTTCTTTCAAAAGAGAACCATGGGCTTTTTGGCCACTAGTTTCTTTGGTTCCACCTTTTTGGTTTTCTTAGTTGGGCTTCATGGATGGTGCTGACTTATGTTTTTTGCTCTTTGGCTTGAATCAACTTTTACTGAGGAATGGACTGCAGTGTAGGAGAAGTCAGTTTACATGGTCTGGGTAATCAAATCCATAAATTACCAACATAACATCCTTGAGCACAAAGGAGGGCTTTGGGAACCTAGCACCATGCCAAGCTAACCTGCCATTGATACCTACGGTAAAAATCTCTAGGTCTCTTGAATTTTATGGATGGGGCAAAGATTTGTCGAGAGTGTTAGTGTCCCATAAACCTAATAAGGTTGCCCTTCCACTCAGCCCATCCTGTTTTTGCAGATTCTCCACCAGCTAGTGCCCAATCTACTCTATTGTCTATGCCCCTCCTTGGTGTATACCTCATTTCTTGTTGCAGTCAGCCCTTCTCCAACTTGAGGTGTCCCTTGTTGGCAGCTGTTACCATCAGTCTACTGCACTCCAGAGCTGTCAAATACCTACGTTTACTATTGCATGCTGTTGCCATGATAAGCCTGGCCATTCCCTTCGCAAGCAGTCACCAGATTCGCAGCCAAAAGGCTGTGTTTGCAGCTGTCTACCGGCCCCCAGCATCATCACACTCTCCAAGAGTTGTTGCCATTGCAGCCAGGTTTGCGTTTTCAGCTAGATCTGTGTTCTTTGGCTGCTGCCCTGCCATTCTCCACTCTGGAGTCTATGGAGGCTGCCCTGCTGTAGCTGACTCTGATCAGCCTGATCTGGACAGGTTCATCACCCTAATCTGCATTTGCAGCTGCTGATCACATACAGAGACTATTTGCTGCATTACAAGATCAGTTCAAGTAAGACACACTCTCTAGTTCATCTCTTTGCCCGTCCTCAGAGACATGGGAGTTCAAGGTTTTGTCTTCACTCTGCACAATGAGTTTACTGCATTGAGCATTGTATTATGCATTACTCATTCTTACTCCATCTTCAATGTCTCTGAGTTACTCTTTGCCTCAGTTCTATTGTTATCACTCTGCTTTGTAGTATATTTGTGTTTATCTTCTGTGTTTGAGTGTTTCTTTACAATGCCCCCCATGTCTTTCTACCATTTCCCTAACACTGCCCTTAAAGGCCTTGAACATACTTGATGATATAGCTCAACATTTTCTGAGAGGCCTTCAATTTTCTGCTCTAGATCCACTGTTGAGCCCCAAGAGTTTGTCATGCAGGCATGTGAATTATGCAATAAGGTTGGCAGAAGTCATTAAAAGATCAAGCTAGCTAGGCAAACGTCGACTTTGCCATTGCATAGATGGCTTAAAACAGAACAAACAATTATACTATTACATTCATTATTATTTGCCTTTGCTGAATTGAACAAGACAAAGCTTTTTGATTATTTCATATTTTGGGAAACGGAGATACGGTGGCAAAAAGGTCATTAGTTTGCTTAGCTCATGGAAGCTTTGTTCACAAAAAGTGTGTGGAGAGGGAGGTTTCAGCTATGGAAGAGCAACAATGTAAGCCCATCACATTATGAATATTTACCTTGTGGTCAAAAGACAGCTGAATGGCAGAACCACCACGTGAAAGTACAACACGAGCATCTCCAACATTAGCAGCAATTAGCCTTTTCTTGCCATCTGAAATTAAATAGTGAAGAAAACCAACCATCCAGGAAGGATCTAATTTGTTGAGATAGTGTGGATATGTTAAAATGAAAATTTGTGGAGTTTGACCTGATGAAGGTAACAGCACAGCCGTAGCAGCTGTAGCTCCACATCGTGAACCACCAACCCCTCTCTCTCTTAGAGCTCCAAAGAAACCCTTGGGTTGGGCCTACAGCATATGCAGATCAGATACCAACCTTTACAGTATTTGTAAATTACTGTACAATACATCATATTGTCTCCCAACTCTGGTGCCATAGCTTACCAGTGTCAAACTGTCAAACTCAAGGTATGCAGAAATGGTAGACTTAACAGGATCAGATTCTGCATTGGAACAGAAAACAGATGTCATACAAAAAGAAATTGGTCAAGAACACCCCAGAATGCCGCCATTTTGCAGAAAATATTTGTAATTGTATTATTGTCTCAAACAAAATCTAAAGTCATAAAAATTGGTGAGAAAACAAATAAGGCAAACCTGCCTGAAAGATATTTCTTATAAACAGTCCAAAAGCTGTTTTTCAACATCCTGCACAGGAGATCTATGACCGTAAGACTTGCAATTCTCACCACAATGATAAATAGGATTACGGAATACCAAAAGCACCAAAAACAGTTCATTGGAAAAGCTTAGTCAATTCTCTCTTGGAAATAGAAAAAGAAGGGAAAACTGGCATGGAAGACAGGAAAAGCCCATTCTTAAAAGCACTGAAATGTTACCAGATTCTATGCCACACAAAACTACAATGAAAACACAGTTGGAAGGAATCAATGGTTTGGGTTGATCCTAATTCATTGAGTGATAAGCAGAAAAGATAAGCATGCAGAACCAAAGTTAAAGGCACTCACTCAGCAACAGCTATTCCACCATGGCCATCAAACACCCCAAAAAATGAAGGGCCGGATCCTTTTGGATCTACAACGAAGCTATATGTGTCCTCCATTGTTGGTCTGTCTGTGCCTTGCACAGCAGCTGCTCCAATACTGCTAGGGAAAAGATAAATATAAAACCTCTTTAGGAATATCATTGATGAAAGTAAACATTGATACAACATTTTGAAACAAGCTTTCACAATTAGCACTTGAGACATTTGTATAATCACGTGCTATTATACAGTATTGAAAAATTGTTGTGATCTGCACCACAATCAATAAAATTCCCTCTATATTTATTTACTTAGAGACCAATCACATGAAGTTTATAGTCTGTGCATCATTGAAATCGCTTATTGAAAAATTAGGAACACAATGAACTTAATGTATCACTGGCTTGAGGTCAACTATTTACTCAATCTTCTAAATAAACTGCAGGATATCATTCAAGTTCTATCACACACAAAGTTGAGATACATTTTGAAGCAGAGAGAGTGCTGGGGTGTTAGGGGGTTGGGGATTGCTATGCCGACACTGGGGCGATCCCATATGGAAGGAATCCCTGACTGTTCTACTGCCATGCTGATCTTCCCTACTGCTGCATGTTGTTGTCCTGCCCCAAAATGCTGGTTATAGCAGCCCATTGCCAGCTCCAAGTTGCTGCTCCACTACTCCGTCAATCCTCCTTGCTGCCAAATAATCAGGTGCTAATGTTCAGACCTGTCCAACCTTAAAAACGAAGCCCCTGCTGCATCCACGACTGTCCAACAGCTGATGCCTGCTATCCTAGAGCCTCAGGCTGCTGATTTCTGCTGCAAATTCCCACCTGCCATATCCTCAGTTTAGTCCCTAGTGTTTTTCACTCTTCCACTAATGTGAAGCTGTCCAATATCTATATTCTAATCTGGTTTCACAAAAGCCCAATCCAACCACGGGGATGAAGATTGAGATGCAAGCAAAGGGGAATGTCACCAAAGTCGTTCCTAAAAGTTAGAGCAAATCAGCCTGTAAACCCAACACACCTGAAAGTGCTGACCAAACGGTGGAAAGAATAAAACCGAGACTAACTAAGAATGAGTGCATCCTATTCCACCTTGATTTCCTCGGAGTAAACAAAGACCCTTAAGTGGGACGAGCTAGTTCATATGGTCTTGGTTCAAACGGCGCAATTCAAGGGTACAAATTCTCAAAAATCCGAGGCTCTTACAGGTCAGGCTTCCCAAAAGAAGGACGATGAGAACAAGAAGGATGAGGAGTCCACTTGCCGCATTTGTGGTAAGACAAGTCACTAGAAGAAAGATTGCCCCGATAGGATAAGAAGGACACCAAGAAAAAGGAGAAGAAGACTAAAAAGGACTCAAGAGCAGTGGCTGCTGCTTCATTAGCAGCTTTTCTACATTTGGAGATTATTGAGCCTTCTTCCCAAGATCTATCTAATGCAACAATGATGGTCCCAAAGTCTTGAGAGTGGATTGTGGACAATGGCACTTCCTAACACATGACCCCCTCTCAAGATGGCATTGCCCATATGCGTCTGATGCATGGGCACATTCTCATTGGTGATAGTTCTTTTGTTCCAATACAAGGCAAGAGTAACATGTAGTTGATTCTAGATGGGCATGACAATGCTTACACTTTGGAGGTTCCCTATGTTCAAGGCTTAGGCTATCATCTCCTTTCAATAACCAAGATTTGTGGACTTGGCCTCACAGTTGAGTTTGACAAGGATTCCTTTTCGGTTCTTGATGGAAAGACTAGACAGGTGCTTTGCCAAGGGCACAAGAATGGTTTCTACAAGATATGGAGTTCTTCAATCCTTATCTTCTTCTCACAACCCAATCTTAGACCAAGCTATGGCACACTCAGTTCGGCCACCTCAACTATGCATCCCTTCGAAAGGTAGCT
Organism: Lygodium microphyllum; assembly: GCF_053477565.2. NCBI lineage: Eukaryota > Viridiplantae > Streptophyta > Polypodiopsida > Schizaeales > Lygodiaceae > Lygodium > Lygodium microphyllum. The sequence goes on along the minus strand of NC_141149.1, from coordinate 21,231,257 downwards.
CATGATCAGCTTGTGCCTCTGGACTGCCAAATATTGGGGTGAGCCATCTGCTATGTGTATCTTGCATCTGAGGTAAACAACATAGAGATGCGATTCCCAGCAAGGCTTCAAGATGGGTTAAGGAGCCTTTGGAGCTTGTGTCTACTAATTTGTGTAGATCAATGAGGACCTCAAGGGAGGTCTTTACTTTATGTTGATTGTGGATGATTACAACAAGATGAAATGGGTATAATTTCTAGCATTGAAGTATGAAGCTTTCTCCCACTTTAAGGATCGCGGCTCATCTTTGAGGAGAACTGTCCAGGCCACAAGAGTAAGACACTAAGGTCCAACAAGGTGGGGAGTTTGTCTCCAAAGAATTATTTCGGTTCTATGTGGATTGAGGGATCCATCACGAGTATGCCACCAGTAACATTCTTTAGGAGAATGGTATATTGGAGCAAAAGAACAAGAGTGTGATCGAGATGGCTCAGACTATGACGGAGCATCGGCAAACATCTCAGTGTCTTTGGGTCAAAGCAATGGCCATTGTAGTTCATATCCTGAATCACTCACCCACATCCCTCATTGTTGGTATGACTCCTTTTGAGGCATGTTTTGGACTAAAACCGGATGTCTCCTATTTCAAGGTATTCAAGTCTTATGCATATGTTCACATCCCAAAGAAGCAAGGGGATAAGTTTTTCGAGCCAGCTTCCAAAACATAGGTGGTTGTTGGCTACAACTCTCAATCATAGGGGTACAAGATTTATGTTCCCATCTCACGGGATGTTTATACGAGCCGAGATGTACGATTCATTGAGTCTCAAGGATACCCACTCTCACCTACTTTGTTTAGGCTTTATATTGATGCGATATTAGGTTACATTGATGGACATGGAGGGGAGGGATCTAAGCTGGGAGGGGCATTGATACCTATATTTTTGTATGCAAGTGACATAGTCCTTATATTCAGTACACCAGAGGGATTGCAACGCCACCTAGATGTACTACAGGCCTTTTGTTAGGATAGGGATCTCATAGTCAACCTTGGGAAAACCAAGGTTATGGTGTTTAATACCTCCACCTAGTGGATTCGGTGATCAGTATCCCCTTCACATATGGAGAGGAGACAATGGAGGTGGTCCAATGATATCTTTACTTAGGGATTACATTTTTAGGGTCGAGATTCACTTTAAGGAGGGCAGCAGAGGGTAGATTGACATGAAGCTATGCGGCCCTAGGGTTGATGGAGAGCCAATGCACATGCATACAATTTCAGGAGCTTGGAATGAAGCTTTGGCTCTTTGACATTTTGATCACACCAGTACTTCTATATGGGGTCCACATATGAGAATCAAGCCTCTATTATATGAGGAGAGCTACACGGATCCATGGGAGAGGAGATATATGAGAGATAGGAGCAGATGGAGAGATCCCTAGTTTGATGGTTTCATAGATGATCTAAAGTAAGCCCTCTATACCACATGAGATCGTCAAAGCAGAGATGGGAGTACCACTCATAGTGGCAGAGGCCCTTTTCCGAATAGTGACTCTCCTGCATAGGCTCTGGAACTTGCCGAGACATAGATACTCCCAGCTCACACTAGAGTTGTCTAGACAGCTAGCATCACAAAGGGATATGGGTGCTCGTATGCTCAGATAGAGGCACGGTTATGGCTACATGGATTACACATGGATCACCTCCCAGCTTGGATTGCCCTCACTTGGAGCTCAGCCGAGAGGAGCTGAACTGCATCATCACGATGGACATTATTCAACTACACACAGCCAAGACAGGGATGACAAATACTGAGGATCTAGGGGCGAAGATGGCTTTCTACTGTAAGCATTTTCTGCAGATATCTCCCAATGGCTTTGTTCTCCGTCCAAGTTACCAAAGTTGCAATGCACAGCCTGTTATGCAACTCTTGTGCAACAGCAATCTGCATGTGTTTCACTTTGAGCCTAGCAATGGCTAGAATCAAGGGTTCTTTGTCAAAGTGTGTCACAAGAGAAGGAATAAGACACGACTGAATCAAGCCATGGAACTCCACATTTGGCAAAATACTATGTGGCAGCTCTGAACGAGTTCAACATGCAGATAACTGAAGGGCTTCTAAGAAAGCACACCAAAGATTCTAAAGAACATTGAAAACACTCAGAATGTGATTGCTGGTGCTAGTATTAGGGTATATAACAAGCCATTAAGGTGAATTAATAGATGTTTGGCCATATAGAACTGGCCACAACTAACTCAAAGGACCAAATCGATACTTTCTTTGGGTAAACGGACTGAAAGTTGTGTGATCCAAGGGACTTGGTTTTCAATACTGTCAAATTAACACTTGATTCATGAAATGTCACCTATATAGCTTGAATTCAGATTTTCACTCATGGAAAGTCCTACTGTTTGTGCATAGCACAGCCTGTAGTATTGAGTTTCCCATTGTTCCCATTTCTCTTACCAAATATGAATTGGTACAACATGGTAACATTGCTTTCATTTGATATGTCTCAGGACCTTTTCGAATAATCATAATGACTTTATTTTCTTCTAGCTAGTGATCAGAATGAAAGCAAGAGTAAACAGTACTTAAGACATGTTTGTTCGCTACCTTTTCTCTAGAGTAAGGATACAGTTCACAGTAAATTGCTGTCTTGCCACTACTCCCTTTGAAACTGCTCACACACAAAAAAAAGATTTCAGGTAAGTATGAGTCAAAATCAAATCACAGCCATAAGTATTACTTCACATACAAGTGACTGGTTCATATGTACTTCAACCTTCTCTGAAAAGAAAAAATATGAAATGCTCAAAATGGAGCCGGGACTACTCTTTAGGGGAAACTTCAGCCTGTTGCTAGCTGCATTTTTGCTGGAAAAAAGTTTCGGGTTGTGCACTTGGAGGGTCTTACAGTCTTGTACCATTATTAAAGCATTCAACAAATGAGCAGCCACAAATAGCTGATATAGTGACCCATTAAGAAGGGTATCATTATCTTCAAACAAACATGAATGTTAGTAAAGTTCACAAGTTGACCTCATTCCATCAGCCCTTGACCAACAATCCCATATTAACAGCTTGGAAAGCCAATTTGATTAGAAGTAAGAGCATCGACATCAACCACAATCACTACCAGTAGGAACATCCATCACCAATTGGCAGCAGTAGCCAGTGGTATCAAAATTACAATATTGTCATGAAATGATGAAGTGAGCAATGTGCAGTGGTGATGCAATGTCTTACAATGAAAATGTCAGGTAGAGAGCAAAACGTGAGCAAGAGTAGAGAGTGAGAGTCAGAGAGAGAGATGCACGATGTTCTTGGGTACAATTTTTGTGTGTGTACCTCTTTAGGCTTTAGATAGATATATATGAAAACAAATGTGCTAAGGGTGTGTTCACACCCGTGCACATATAAAAGGCACGATGGCCCTTTATCCCAACAACCTCCAACCTAAAGGCAATGTGCCTTAAGAGGAGAAAAGAATCAACAAAGTCTAGGTATGTACAAAGCTGAAATACATATACCTATCCAACTCCCATCATCTGTCGGCAATGAGCAAACCGCTGTGCTGGAAGACCTTCGTGAGAAGATCTGCAGGATTATCATCTGTATGCACTTTGATAAGCTCAATGCTCTTGCTATCAAGGACATCTCTAATGAAGTGATACTTCACCAATATGTGCTTCGTCTTTGCATGAAAGACGGGATTCCGTGCTAGCATGATAGCACTCTCACTATCCCAATGGAGAACAGGTAACTTTGTAATGCCAAACTCTCCCACTAGACGTGAAAGCCATAAAGCCTCCTTGCATGCCTCACTAGCAGCCACATACTCTGCCTCTGTAGTAGACAATGCTACACACTTTTGTAGCCTGGAGATCCAAGAGACTGCTCCTTCTCTGAAGTGGATTTTTTGCAGTCTGCATCCGTAAAGCCAATGACAGATGCCTTCTGCTTCCAAAGCATATACACAAATCCTTTGTGCCTTTGAGGTATCTCATAATACCTTTCACTACTTCCCAATGCTTTTTACCAGGGTTTGCCATGTATTTGCTAACCACTCCCACTGCAAAGGCAATGTCAGGATGACGAGTAGCAACCATAGCATACATCAAACTGCCAACAACTGAAGCATATGGTATCTTGGCCATTTCAGCCTTATCATCATCAAATGTAGGGCTGTCCTCTGCGACAAGTTTCACATATGGAGGCAATGGAACCCCAATTGTTTTTCCCCCCTCCAAATTGAAACCCTGCAAAACCTTGGAGATATACTCTTGCTGAGATAGATAGAGTAATCTTTTTTACCTATCTTTGAGTATTCGCATGCCAAGAATGTGATTTGCATCACCAAGATTCTTCATATCAAAGCTACCATGAAGACTTTGCTTTAGTGAGTCCAAGGCATGAGTATCCCTGGCAGCAATCAACATGTCATCAACATACAGAACCAAGATAATCAAGCTGCCAATCTACTATCTTCTTGGTGTACAAGCAGTGATCCACTTGACTTCTATGAAAACCTTGAGACTACATAAATGTATCAAACTTATGATACCATTCTCTTGGTGCTTGTTTCAGCCCATACAAACTCCTTTTGAGTTTACATACCATCTTCTCTTTCCCTTTTTCCACAAACCCTTCAGGCTGCTGCATATATATATATATCTTTATGCAAATCACCATGTAAGAATACAATCTTTACATCCATCTATATGAGCTCCATATCTTCAGCTGCAACCAAGTCCAAAATGGTTCTCAATGTAGTCATCTTGACTACATTGGGAGAAAATCTCATCAAAGTCAACTCCATGTTTCTCCTTGTATCCCTTCGCAACCAATCTCACTTTGTACTTTGGCGAGGAACCACAAGTGGCCTTCATCTTGTAAATCCATTTGCATGGAAGGGTTTTCTACCCTTTACGCAACTACACCAAGTCCCAAGTGCCATTTTTCTCAAGAGCTTCCATCTCTGACAACATGGCTTTATACCATTTCTTGTTGTCCTGTCTGTCCATTGCTTCCTTGAAGCAAGACGATTAACCACAGTCTGTCAACATGACATAATCAACCACATTGTTTGCATCAGGAATAAATCTATCAGGTTGTCTAGTAGCCCTAGATAATCTCCTAACCCATTGATCATTGCTTATTGGCTATTAAGCCTGCAAATTTCCATGTTCTCAGCAGCTTGCTGTCCTGGCATTTCAGCCTGCAAGTTAGCATTAACAGCTTGTTGTTCTGGCTATTCTTGCACATGTAGTGGCTCATCATCATGGGCAATAGCTGGCTGATCATTTCCAACATTATTTTCTACATTTACAAGTTCATTTACAGCATGTATTTGTTGTTGTACAGCAGGCACATTTTGCTGCCCAAGAGGTATTTCTTTCCGTACTACAACCCTACGGACCTCCTTAGTCTTTTTGGGTTGTTTATGCATGCGATCTTCCCAAAAGATAACATCATTGCTGCGTACTACTTTCATTTTCTCAGGATCCCATAATCTGTACCCCATTTCACCCTCGTCACCATATCCTAGGAAAATGCATTTACAGGACGTTGGCTCAAGTTTGCTGTGTTTTTCTTTACGAATGTGCACAAAAGTCTCGCAGCCACACACTTTTAGGTGAGCATATGAAGGTGGCTTGCCCGCCGACCACGCTTCCTAAGGGATTCCCTTCCCCCCTCCCCCCCCCCCAAAGAACTGTTTGGTGACCGATTAATCAAGTGAACAGCTATCACAACAGCCTCTGCTCAAAAGCCAGGAAGTAATGCAGCATGAGACGGCATAGTACGGATTTTATCCTATATGGTCAGATTCATATGCTCTGCAACTCCATTTTTGGGGTGGATTATGAGGGGCAGTGAGCTCCCTCTTTATCCCTTTGCTGTCACAAAATGCCTGAAAGGCCTTGGACACATATTCCCTACCATTATCAGAGCGAAAACACTTAAGTGTCTTATCAATCTGATTTTCAACCAATGCCTAGAATTTTTGAAACTTGTCAAGCACTTCGTCCTTGCTACGAATAGCATAAACCCATACCTTCTGTGTAGCATCATCGAAAAAGGTGACAAAGTATTTCTTTTCCCCTAAAGATAACCCTAGTATCTGACATACATCAGAATGCACTAACTCTAGAGGAGAAGATTTCAACGAAAGAGACTTCTTATGAGACGCCTGTGCATGTTTACCATAAACACAATGATCACAATGATCAAAATTAGCATAATGAAGACAAGGCAAGTAACCCAAATGAGAAAGCACTTTCATTCCAGTTTGACTTATGTGTCCCAACCGGCTATGCCACAAAGAAACAATTGGCTACTCGGTCACGGCAACAACATGGTCACGCACACTAGATACATGGAGAGGATACAAGGTATCACTTTTACAACCTCTGGCAATCACTCTAGATCCCTTACAAATCTTCCGTTTCCCATCACCAAAGGTGGTATGAAATCCATCGTCATCTAGCTACCCCATGCTAATCAAGCTCTTCTTGAGCTGAGGTACATGTCGAACATGCTGAAGTGTGAAGACAGAAACATGCTGAAACTGCAACTGCACACTGCCAATACCTACAATGTCACATTCATAGTTGTCTCCAAGATGGACAACACCATGTCGACCCCATGTATAGTTAGAAAACCACTCACGATGAGGAGTGACATGAAAGGAAGCACCTTAATCTAGAATCCAGGTGTGCATGTCATCATCCGTATCTGCAAGTAAAGCATGTATACTAAAGTGTGAAGAGACAAAGAGTACGTCATTCCGACTGTCACTATCATGAGTGACTATATTCACCTCTTCAATTTTGACACTACTCTTCTTAGACTGGCTCTCTTTCTTCTCTTCCTTGCTATCATCTGTCTTCTTGCCCTTTCCTTTCTCTTTCTTCCATTTGTAGCAGTCACATTTAAAGTGACCCTTCTTGCCACAGAGATGGCATTCAAGATACTTACCACCTGATTTACTGCGTCCCTTGCTATCAGATTTAAATTTCTGCTATGATTTGCCCCTAGTATGCAAAGCACTAGAAGACTTACTGGATGCATTGTTCTACCGATTTATTTCTTCCATGAGTACAGCACTCTCTACATTAGCATACAACCATCGCATTAGAATTGCTCACAGTAGTCCTGAATGTATCCCAACTCTCTGGCAGAGTGCAAAGCAAGAACATAGCCTTAAATTCTTCATCAATCATGAACTTCAAGGAAACCAGCTGGCTGAAAATGGAGTTAAACTCACTCAAGTGAGTAGACATTGATGTACCCTCTTTTATACGCAAATCCATAAGCTTTTTCCACCAGTAAACTTTGCTTGCAGCACTCTTCTAGGCATACAGTTCTTCCAGTCAAGTCCAAATAGCATAGACAGAATACAAACCTTCAATGTTAAACAACAAGGCGTTAGAAATCAATAGCTCGATGGTTGAGCGTGCAAGCTCATTTAACTCATCCCAATCTTCCCGTTCCATATTTGTGGGCTTTGCCCCTTTGGTCTTAATCAGCCTTGCCTGCTTCTTCTGCAACAGGATATTATAGCACTGTTTTTGCCAGACTACAAAGTTATGTGCTTCTTCAAGCTTCTTAATGTGCATGAGATGACTGCGTCACTGCTGCCAGCCATGATTTTCAGCCCAAATGGGACCAAAAAAGTTCAGCAAATGCAGGCCCAAACTACCACATAAGTGATCAAGGTATAAACAAGTACCAACCAACAATAAATAACAATGTAAAAGTAGAAATTTCAGATATGCAAATAAATTTTCAGAAGCACTAAACCTTGTGCTATAGCACTCCACAACTGATTACAATTGTTTCAAGGACAAATACATCACATTACATGAGAAGTCCCAAATTTTAGCTGCAATTTCTGTTGTACATGCACCCACGGGCACAAAATTTGACACGTACGGTCAAAAGCCCCAAAGTTTTTGTGCTTAAAGCATCAACCATACATCTGCACAGTCTCTGACATGCATAGAATAGGCCAATTTTGGCAAAATAGAGCAATTTCAACAAAACCCCCAAATTTTTCCAAGTGCTAGATGTCCAAATTGCATGGCATTAAACCCGCATGTACATAAAATGACCAAATGGCCTACAAATTTCGCCCAAACAGCAAAAGCCCCAAATTGCACGGGGTCTAATGTGCATCAATGTCGAGAAATTGGGTGAATTTCAGCCCAATTCTTGTATGTACATGAAAAGCCCCAAATGTTGGAGGCAAAATGTCACAAATTCCCGCAATTTCTGAGACAAATATCACTGTTGTGTCTTGCTCGCATCAAATCTGGACAAATCCCCAAATTTTTTCGGGTCTGGTGTACACAAATTTCACTGAAATTGAAGAAATTTTATTGAAATGTGAAAAAACCCCAAAATTTGACGGGCAATTGTGCACTGATTTTGCAGTTTCTGAGTCAGATTGTTGACTTCTGTATTAAAATCCCCAAATCCGGGAAAAGCCCCAATTTTTTCAAGAGCAAATGCGCATAGATTTGTATTCTGTGCTTGTACCCACGAACATCCAGTAGGGAAACGAAAGGAAACTTCCTTTTTTTTCTTTTAAATTTCAGAAAAAAAAAAGAAAAACGTTGACCGTCAGGTTCGTGATGACCCGCCTGGTCACAGCCCTCACGTGTGACTATTTCACCTACGCCGTTTTGTGTGAGCTTGCATCCCTCACGTGTGACTTGTCGGACGCCCGCTGAATCCCATCCCCTCTAATCACGCACCGTGGCCCACAACCTATTTCACCTACGCCGTTTTGTGTGAGCTTGCATCCCATGAGAGAAGACCATTCAATTTGAGGATATGGCTATGACTCTTTATCATATCTCCCCTCACCCAAGTATGATGTCTTCTATACAAGCCTCCTTACCTGTGGAGTGAGGAATACCATTACATGGGACGACTTAATGACAATGACCATAGAGTAGGATGCAAGACACAAGAAGAGTAGAATACAAGTTCTAAAGGAGTAGGTAGCACTAGCCATGCTTTTGTGTTGGCGCACCAAGGAATAGACAAAAGAAAAAGAAGGGAAAGAAACAAAACAAGGAGTAGGTCGACAAAGACACATACAAGGATGGGAAAAGGAGTCATCCTAAGTGCCCTCGCTATGGGATGTCCACTCAGCTTGAGAAGGAATGTTGAAAGAATTAGCCTCAACTCCAGCTTGGGGTGAAGGAAGGAGGCAAGGCGTCTGAGGCTACAATGGTCAAGATGATAGAATCTACCTTTATATACTTACATGAGGTGGAGGATACTACATTGGCTTCTCCTTCATCAAATAAGCCTTGGCTTGTGGATAATGATACATCGAGTCAACAACTTTCAAATGTGATTGGCTCCAAGACGTCTGTGACGTGGGAGGTTCTATCACCATGGGCAACAATTCTACAATGCTTGTTCGAGGTATGGGCATTATTTATTTTCTTTTGGATGATCAAAAGCATCATGTGGCAACCAAAATCCTGTATATACCAAATTTGGGCTTCACCTTTCCATCCACTTATGGCCTCACTCAGCTTGGCACCCAACTTATCTTCACTAAGGAGGTTAGGGTGGAGGAAGCTTCATCAAAAAATACTGTTAGAATGATTGGATGTACTCATATTAACATATACTTGGAGAATATCTAGCAAGATAATATTTAGATATTTAAGAGAACTAGATAAGATAGATGTAGAACATGTGGAGGATACTTTACTAAGAAGACTTACCATATCCACACCTTTACATATATATATATATATATATATACACTCTTAGCTATTGCAATGTAAGAGTGTAAGAAAGTGTGCATAACAAGTGTTTGGTTCATTCTCCATCTCCTTGTCTCATTATCTCTCTCTCTCTCTCTCACCATCACTTTCACTACATGGTATCAAAGCACACCAAGCTCCTAAGGGCCTAGGTTATTAGCTTCCAGCCTTTTGTCTTCTCAATTAATCCTTAGATTTATTTCTTGCATGCAATCCAAATCAATTGCATTGTGTGTAGATTAGTAGGATTTAAATCCATGTCAAGGTAAACTAACCTTATCCACATGCACCTTATCTTCATTATCTTGATTTCATTTTATTCTATCCACCAACTTCATGTCTATTCTTATCATCTTCACCTACTCTTATCTTCTTCATTGTCACCTCTCCTTAAGAGAGAGATATATATTTAACCTCTTTATCATTATTGTTATCCTTATCTCATCCTAACTTCTCTCTCTACCTACCTACCCCTTTGGTCCTTTGCCATATTAAAGTCTAAACCCCTTTTCTCTCACCTTCATTTGTGGCCCACCCATCCATTACCCAAAAAAGTGATCTCCCACACACAATCCATTTAATTCTCACCCAACCTTATCCTCAAAGAATCTTTTTTCTAGCCACACATATTTTCTATCATTTCTTAAACCAACCTCACTCTCTTCGCCTTGAGACATTGAGCTATCCATGTCACATATACTTCACTCATTTTTAATCTAGCTCAAATCTTTACATTACCTCCCATTTTCCTCCACTTTATTGATCCTTATCCACAAACCTTATCTCTAATCTTATCCTCACTTACATAAACTACCTTATTACTTTGTGCCAACATGCATATGCTTCGCATAGTTTCCTAGCTCCTTGCCCTTGCCACATATTTACTCTCACCTCTTTTGTTAAACTCTAAATGTTATCCCTTATCTAAAGTCTTTGTCACAAGATATTTCTATCACATCATACAACACATATGTTCTATCCTTGTATCCTCAGTAAGTCCATTGCTCACTCTCTCTTGTCAACTAGTGGGATACATAGAAAATTCTTTGATGGACAATCCCAATCCTCTATCAGAGCTGAAGGCCCCTCATATCCATTCCTCTCATGACCCTTTCCATTTGAGTTCTCGTACTCTTAGCTCATCCATCAAAGCATGTTCTAGCTCTCTTATTCACTATCAATTCTACAATGTTTGTCACCCCTATCAGTCTCTTCTCTTGCATCCTAAAATAGAGGACTCTATCTCAATTGGAATAGGGGACGCCCTTCGCACCCTATATCTCGAGGCCCAAGAAGACATTATCTGTGGCCTCTCTATTGGACTACATCCTTTCACACATTTGGATGGTACTATAGTGGCAAGAAGATGGCAAAACCTCATCACTCTCTCAGTTGACAACTTAGATACTCCTACCATTCCTCATGAACTCTTATTGGATATTTCTACCAACCCTCAAGGTCATTCCCTCATCAGGTACATCGCTTCCATTTCTCTTACATCTCTAAGTTTTGTCCTATTTCCTTACATTTGTCAGTCAACATCTAGTCTTTATCTAAACTCCACTTCAATCTCAAGGCCACATCATGGTCCTTATCTTACACTATCTCTATGGGCTCAATATCCTCATCTTCTTATGGTCACATGCACACACCACTTCAATTGTATGCTACAATCGCTTGACCAAATGCAATTACACACACTCTTTGCTTCCTCCTACATATTCAGGATACTCACAATGCTTCCAAATTCACATCAAATCCAATCTCTTTGAGCTTTTCAATGTGCAATCCTAAATACCTACACATAACCTTATCCTACCATCACATTCCATCCACACTGTTTATTTATCTCCCAATCCATTGAATCATCATTCTATCTATTCTAACCTATCCAACCATCCACATAGTTGCCTTCCTCCTACAATCATATTGCTTTGATTATATACTCAAATCTCAATTATAAGTCTACCTTACATGGCAACAACCTTATCAACAATCACAAGTACTCTCTCTTCCAATTTTCTCTCTGTATCATTATGAAATGGTCTACCTCCTACCTTACCCAAATCATCATCCACAAATTGTATCTTTCTCAAATCAGCAAACTATCTTAGCCTATCAAAGGAGGGGAAAGGAATGGATAAAGTACAAAGAAATACATGAGCACATTGGTATAAACTACTTTCCATGGATAAAAAAACACACTGACACTCAATATGCTATTGCTAAAGATATTATGCCTAACTCTTGGAGTCCTCTCAAAGATAATATGCTTGAAATACCTCATCAATCACTAGCTATTCATTAGCAACCTTCCCAAAGATCATGTCACAAATACCTTATCAAACTCTATCTTACCATGGTATCTAATGACATTGAGATCATGTCACAAATACCTTATCAAGCTCTATCTTACTATGGTATCTAATGACATTGGGATCATATTTCCATCTACAAACATGTTCTCACAGTTATTTCACTCCACAACTATCAAGCTTCAATTGAAATACATCATCTATCTATATGATGAGCCCATCTCATATCAAGTCTATCATGAAGCAAACAATGGTGATTAGCTCTTCATCAAGGTATCCATCAACCAAAGCCAAAAGATCTTCATCATCAACTCACATCCCTTAAATCGTTGCAAGCAAAGATTGATGTATATCTTTTACAACAACAAGGACAAGGTTTCATGCTATACTCATCATTGTAATCTTACTACTCTTGTAGCCAAGATGATTTGTAGAAAGTATTTGTATTGTAAAAGAAAATCCTATTTTCTTTTGAGAAGGGAGGAAGAATGTTAGAAGATATTAATAACCTTTTCTAGAGAGGGGGAATGTTAGAATGATTGGATGTACTTATATAAACATGTACTTGGAGAATATCTAGCAAGATAATATCTAGATATTTAGGAGAACTAGATAAGATAGATCGAGAACATGTGGAGGATACTTTACTGAGAAGACCTACTATATCCACACCTTTATTGTATATATATGTACTCTTAGTTATTGCAATGTAAGAGTGTAAGCAAGTGTGCATTACAAGCGTGTGGTTCATTCTCTATCTCATTGTCCATTATCTCTCTCTCTTTCTCTCACCATCACTTTCACTACAAATACTCTTTGGACTAATCAGTAAGAGAGTGAACTATAAAAGCTCAACGCCTTGGCAGCCTATTCTTACGACATACCTATTGTGATCATCTCAGCTTCAAATGTTTACGACATGCCAAATCAAACTTTTCTACTTGACATTCATTGCTTTGCCCAATTGTCTTAGGAGAAAGAACAATAGGGCACCTATGCCCAAGTAGACTTCACATTGATTTACGATACCCTTGGAGCTTGCCCATATAGATTTATGTGGCTCCATGCTCGCTCCTTCATTGGGCAAGGCCATCTACTTGATGCTGATTGTGAATGAGTTTTCAAGATTTGTTTGGGCTTTCTTCTTGAGCTCAAATTAGAGCCTTTCTTTACTATCTATGAATGGAAACATTGGTGGAGAATCAGTCCACCCTCACATTTCGAGGTGTTTGTGTCGATCTTGAAGGCGATTTTTGCTCCATATAGTTTGATGCATTTTGTAAGCACCATAGCATTCATATATAGTTTGCCAATACATGCACCCCATCAAAGAATAGTGTGGTGGAGTGACAAAATAAAACTACGCTAGAGACAACACGGTCCATGCTTGAGGTCAATGGGCTTCCATGTACTCTTTTGGCCGAGGCTTTTACAACTATAATAAACATCGATAACTAGTCCCTTATAGTTGCGGTGCTTGGGAAGACACCTTATGGCACCTAATTTGAGTAGTATTCAGCTGTATATACTTCCACAGCCCATTGTACATACTGTCTTTTGTATTCAGCATTCATTCTCAGCAGTCTTCAGTGTTCTACTCTCTCTCTCTCTCTCTCTCCCCCCGTGCTCACTCTTCTTTCCATCTGGTCACATGCTTCTACATCACTGCACTCTAACATTAGTTGCATATTTTCATCTATTATGGCCTTCACACCACGGGCTAGGAAACATCTACCAAGGAAACAATAACTAACTAAAAAAGACTAAAAGCACTAGGGATCTAATACAATGTGGAACTAATATAAGGATTAGTATCATCCCAGTATATCTCTCATGGGTCTATCCAAAATGGATAAGTTGAAGTGTAGAGCTAGGGGTACTCAATAGCATGCCAATATCGTCTCTATCCTCTATAAGTGCCAAGAGCAAACACATGTACTAGTGGGCCGTGGGCATTGCACACATCTCTCAGTGGCTCTGTATAAGGTGACTCCAACTACAAGTCAATTTGGAGTGTGTGCTCTGCAATGTATTTGCAGTTTTGAAGAAGGCAATAAGGGTGTGCTACCACATATCCCCAAGGTGCCTCCCTTGGGACAATAAGAGGTGGTCTCATTTGACCTAAATACCATTAGCCTTCATTAAACAGCCCAAAACTCAAATTAATTAATGAATTTTAACCATTCTTTTAAATTGGGAGTAGTTTGAGAGAGTTTTAGTGTCCCACATGTAAATCCTAATTTGGGAGGCCCCAAACTTTCTATATTCATACAGAGACCTGATGTATGTCCAAAGAAATCTGAAACATCCAAAGCTTTGTAAAAATTAGTAGCATCTGCTTTCAGAACCATGAAGATATCATTAGTGAGTGCCTGACCAATAAACTGTTGATGTGAAGGAAGAGGTAAACCACCCAATTGTCTCATATTAGCAACATGCGACAACATAGAATGGGATGCGTGGCAAGTGCAAAAAGAAGAGGGCTCACTAGGCAGCCCTAGCAAACCGACCGTCCAAGGGACAAGGACTTAGTGACACCACCATTCATCATAACACAGAATGTAGTCCCCACAATGATGGTACAAATCAACCTAGCCATACGAGGCCCAAAATCCATAGCTTGCATAAGATCCACGAGACCATTCTAGAAAATCAAAGGCCTTTTTCAAGTCCAATTACACCAAGACCACCTCTTGTTGTGTATTTTGTGCATAATCAATGGCCATTTGGGCATTGAGAATGTTATTCAGAATGTTCCTACCCTTAATGAAGCCATACTCATGAGGATGCACTAGGCCAAGTAACTGCTCGTGAAGACAATTTGCCAATACCTTTGCAAAGATATGCTATAGAAGGTCAAGCTACCACTAGAGAAGTCCTTTAAGCTTCACAGCATGACGTCAAATGCCTGAGGTGGTATCAAAAATGAATGCATTGCGCCACAAGCTCTTGCAAGTCAAAAAATTGAATTGTTTCTACAAGCAGCAGATCCTAAGCTTCAAGAGAAGCTTGATAATTTGCTAGAGAATCAGACTACAAAGACAAGTCTTTAAACACAATGGAGACATGTCAAGGAAGTTGTTACTGCACTTGTGAAAAAGCATAGAAGAAGAAAAATATTGCATGTCTCTAGCTTGCCCACTGTTATGGGCAAAATAGTTTATGTATCCAATAAGCCACCCACTTCTGTGGCTAACCCTATGACTGTACCTGCTATTGTTCCCACTATTAGGAAAGATATATTAGATGAATTGGTCAAAGGCATGCACGATCTTTAGTTGAAGGTCGCAAAATTGGATAAAAAAGGACAAGAGAAAAGGGGACGGATAGCAGTCCCTAAGCCAAGAAAAAGATGTATGTGATGTGATAGTTTGCAGCATGAGAGAAAGGATTGTACTGCCTATCACGAGGCCTTGGCACGACAGCTCATCTTTTGGAAAGATGGCAAGATCCATGCACAAGAAACCGGATTGCCTCTTGCTTTGAATTTTGAAAATTGAGGTATGCAGAAGTTGTTGGAAGACTTGGCTGTCCGAAATGCTTATGCGACTGTACATACTTCTACTTTTGGTCTACAGGATCGATTGCATGGCTAAGTGATGGTTGGTCCAAAGGCTGCAATATGAACATATGCTTTGCATGCAACTGAAAAGCAAAAAGTTACTAATAGTGAAATGTGTCATGTAGGGCAAGACATTCGTGACATAACTGGTTGGGAATCACCAGTAGATGCATATTTAGTGTCTACATATTTAGCAAAGGTACAAAACACGAATGTACTTGTGGAAGAGAAACGAAAGAGAGATGAAGATAATGCAGGGACATCTAAAAGAGTAACAAGAAAAAGTGTGGATCAACCTAAAGCTATAAATTAGCTACCTCCCGAGCATGTTATGGAAGAGGTCAGTCAGGAGCCAAAACAGGATAGTAAACAAGAGGGAAAAAAGAAAGGCAAGCAACCACGATATAAGTTGCAGTCTGACATTGAGACAGTCTCACAGATCTTAAGAAGGTTCTTGAAGAACGGATCTTAAATAGTCACGTGGAATTCACCTTCAAAGAGGTGCTTAGCATTACTAAGCAAGAATTTTATGATAAGATCATTAACATAATTAAGAGGAAGTGTATGTTTCTTGGTGATAACACTAGTGCATTGCTACAATTTGAAGAGGAAACTCGTTTGTTGGGTATTCGGGTTGAATATGAGCATGAAGTAAGTATTGGATTATCTATGCAGGATGCTACTTAATCAATGGACAACATGTGAAAAAGAGAAGAAAGTGCCTGAAAATGCATTGTCTTGTAGCAATATACATGGTGGAGTAAGGCAGATGTAGCAATATGGGGAAGAGACTCTAGGATTTATTCCTCGAAGTCATTACACAAGAAATCACTGAGTCCAGGCAACCACTAAAACGGTAGTAAAAATAGGGGAGCGTGAAACTCCTTGTGTTGCTTTACTTGACCATGGATCTGAGATTAATGTCACTGAGCATGGATTGTATTAAAATGGTGCATGGCCTGTGGGCACTGGTCATGGTTAGCGTATGAGGGCTGTAAATAATTCTTTGGGAGAGCTCTATGCTACATGTCCTAATGTAAAAGTGACGATTGGTGATGTACAAGAAGAGCAACACTCTTAGTGCAAGATAATTTCTCATATGCTGTGATTTTGGAACAGCCCTATATTATAGGAGTACGTATGGAAACAAAGATGCTTGATGATGGTTCTGCTTATGCAAGAGTCAGAAGCAAGAATGGGAGAAAAGCAGTCCAATTTCTTACTATTTGTGTTAATCATCCTAGAAATCGAGATACGCTTCGAGATTCTCCTTTGCCTCCAAATGCAAGGGAATTCAAAGACCTGGATTTTCATTAAGCACTGCTGTAATGCAAGGCTACAGTAGTGCAATTCAGAGGATATACTTGCCTCTTGATGGAATGAAGCATGTATTTACTATTGGTTATTCTCAGTTTACAACAAATAGTTCATGTTGGTTTAAGCCTATAGAAGCTATGTGCAAGGCTGAATGCATATCTATAAAACGGCTACTAAAGAACTGAGAGCATTGAGACTATTAGCTGAAAATGAAGGCATTTCAAGCATCTTTTATAGATTGAATATTAATGACACTATGGCTGATATTTCAGCAACTATACATGCAAAAAATGAGGCTGAAAACAGTGTTGTTAGAATGTTCTTTGGACATGTATGATGTTATAGCATTGTTTGCTTAGCACGAAGGATTACAATGGACTGAAGCACTTGTGGAGACAAAGTATAAGGCAGTTGACAAAAAGGTGAAACCAATTGCTTTGCCACTTCCACCAAAAAGTGAGGGTCTCTATGAAAAAGTGTCAAGGCAGTCAAAAAACTTACGGGATCCTAAAGATATAGGTCATCAATTTACATCTGAAACATTACAGGAATTGAAAGTTAGTATAGAAGGGTTTCTTTTGCCTGCTGACAGAAACTGTTTTATGTATATATTGGCTAGGCATGAAAAGGCGTTTGCATTTCAACCAACTGAAATAGGTTGTGTGGATCCAAATATTGTCTCTCCTATGGTAATATTTACTATGCCACATGTACCATAAAACTTGAGGCCTATTCTAGTGCCTAAAGCTTACTTGCCACAGCGAATGGATTTTCTAAATGAGAAGATTTTCATGAAAATCTTGGAGCGCTCTTCAACCCCGTACTCAAATCGTTGATTTACTATGCCCAAAAAGAATGGGGCTTTGAGATTTACTCAAGACATGCAACTGGTCAATAAAGTGACCATAAGAAATGTGGGTACAGGTACTGAGGTTGATGAATTTGTAGAGGCTTTTGCAAGCAAAGTGATCTATTCTTTGGGTGATCTTTACTCAGGGTATGATCAGTTTCAACTTGCAGTTGAAAGCAGGGATATCACAACAATGAAGACTCCCTTGGGGTTAGTACGGATGTGCACTCTCCCGAAGGGTGCAACAAACTCCATGGCACACATAACAAATGCTATGAATAGAGTACTCACGGATTTTATACCACAATTGACAATGCTCTTCTTGGATGATGTTCCAATCAAAGGGTGTACAATGGATGAAAAGAATGAAGAGATGGATGCTCATGGGTGTAGACAGTTTGTTGCAGACCATATTGTGGATTGTAAAAGGATTTTGATGCGTCTGAAAGAGGTGCATTTAACTCTTTCTGGACAAAAGTCTGTCTTTGGAGTTGAATAGGTTTTGATTGTTGGGCATATGTGTAGGCCCTATGGGCAAAGACCACCAAAAAAATAGATGGGATTGATAGAATGCAAGATGTATGCACGAATGTATCAGAGGTGCGTAGATTCTTAGGAGCATGTGTGCTCTATTTGATTTGGATCCCTCACTTTGCACATGTAGCCAATGCTCTATATCAGGTCTTGAGGGAAGGTCAAAGGATTCACTGGAAAATGAAGCATCAGAAAGCAATGAAGAAATTGAAGCAGCTCTTGAAATCTGCTCCTACATTGACAATGACTAATTATTCACATGGAAAGCCTATCATTATTACTATTGATACAAGCCTAATTGGGATTGGATGGGCAATTGGGCAAGATGATGAGAAAGGGCAAAGGTATGCAATTTACTTTGGTGCTAAAGTAGTGACTGAATGACAGAGAAGGTATCCATAGGTAAAAAGAGAATTATGGGGAATTGTGGCAGCCCTTAAATGTGATAAGGAGTATTTTATGGATGCTCATGTAGTCATTGAGACCGATTTTTTGCTGGTATTAGGCATGATTTCTAGTTGTGCTACCGTGGAAATTGCTATGCTTTGATGGATTGCATACATCAAATCTTTGAACCCTAAATTTCAACATATTGCAGGAAGAGATAACCCAGTGGCAGACATGTTATCTCGGGCACGCTATGAGAATGAAGATGGGATGATGGATAAGGAGGAAGAAGATGACTTTCTTGCAGCTGAAAATGATGTTGTAAGAGTGAATTTAGCGAGTTTTGAGTGACAGAGCTTCATAAGTAAATGTTATGTAAGAATTTCATGAAAGCTTGTGGGCTGGCCATAGAGGTATTTGGGGTACTTTTGCAAAGATCAAAGAAAGATATTGGTTGCAAGGTATATATAAGGAATCAAGATGTCGCTCACTTTGTGGAAACATGTACGACATGTCAAATGTATTCATATGTGAGACATCGGGATGGATTGCAGTCCACATATCCATCGTCTCTTCATTTTAAGTGGGTGGTGGATTTAGTCACGAAGCCTACACGTCTTTGGCAAATGAGATTTCTTGTACTTGCTCCTGAAGTCTTGACTAATCAAGTAGAAGGGAGAGCTCTAGAGTCTACGTACTAAGACAACAAATGCAGTGTGTGTAAAGTGAAAGAGATCATCCACCTATTCTCAAGGCATTGGTAAAAGCATGTGGAGAGAAGGTAAAAGAGTGGCCACAATTGCTCCCTTATGCTTTGTGGGCTGATAGAACAACTCATAGTGCCGTTACATGATATATGCCTATTGAATTGATATATGATCAAAAACCTATCATGCCAATAGAAGAGATGACAGTCACATGGAATATGCTACCTTGGAAAGAGGCGTTGAATCGAGAGGAGTTGTTGGCCTTCTACATTAGATAGTTGGAAAGAAAGTTAGAAGACATAGAGGCAGCAGTTGCAAAATTAAGGACAGCAAGGATACAGAACAAGAAACGGTTTGACAAATGACATAGATAGAGTCCAAGAACCATACAAGATGGGGATTGAGTATTGGTTTATGATAGCAGCTTAGACAACCAGCATAGTGCCATGCGTAAAGTTTTCAAAAGATGGTTTGAACCCTATGTGGTAAGACAGGTGTTTAATAATGCTACTTATGCATTAAATGAGCTGGATGGGACAGCCATAAAACTTCCGGTAGCAAGAAAAAGAATCTAATTATTCAAGAGGCAAGAATCTACTACCTATAAGTTGCCAGAATTGGAAGAAAATAGTGGCCATGATACAGGGGCTAGCCAGGAAGATATGAAACATGAAGAAGCAAAGAATATGGTTGTAGAGGATGAGGAGGACTCAAAATTTGGCAACAACTAGGATTTTGATATGTACCGGAGGATGTGCAAGTTCAGAGGGGATGGATGTTGTGCCACTATGCGAACACAGTGTGAAAAACTCTAGAGTGCATCATCATCCGACTTTCTTATTAATCTAGAGAGTCAATGTCATCTGAGTTATTAGTGCTAGTGTCTGTGGCATGGATGATCCAAAAATACTAGATTTTTGTAAAATTTTAGCCTATTTTTTATCTTTTTGATATTATTTCTTATAAATATCATAAAAAGCTAGGAAAACTTCTAGATTAGGGTGGCATATAAAAAGCAAGTTGCTTTTTCAGTTAGTTTTGGGATTTTTCATGAAAAAGAAAGATGGGCGAAATCGCACCTATCGCAATCGCAGTTGACAGGCAGTAAACAGCACTTTGAACTGGCAGAAGGAGTGGTCCTGGGTTTTACCCCCCTTTCAAAGCCAACGGAGCCAATGGAGCCATCAGATTTGGGTTCCGTGCAGCAAAGAAGAAACTATTATTTTTAGGCACATTTTTGGTCTACAAAGAAGCTCCAGGAGATCTAATGCTTAGAGATTGCTTCTGAATGAGTAGTGCCAAACAAGGGATTTCATGTTTTATCAACACATAGTGATTTGATTCATTGTGCTTTTTCTTTATCATGTTTATCTCTTGTCTATTCTTTTTCTTCTCTTCCATCTTCTATCTCTAATTCCTTCTATTTCTGATACCCGGTGGATACGACCTTTCGACAAAAACCCCTCCAACAATGAGATGACATCCAATCAAGCAAGGCACAAGGAGCTACATCCACATCAATAGGATATGTCATGAGGATATGTATTTTTGAAATCTTACTAAACATGTGGATTAATTTTTAATCACATGATTAAGTAAATGTTGCACATGTGAGATGCAACTGGTATTAAAGTAAATTTACGAGCCTAGGACCTGAAGAAATCACGGGATGTCAAAGGTAAAAGTTGCTATAAGTTATGCCGCACAAGTACTTGGTAGTATCTGGTGCCAACTATTGGCCCAGGTCATTCATTTGGCTATAAGTGTCAATTCGTGACACTAGAATGGTGGCGTTTAATGGTACCTAACACCAATCTGATAGTCAAAGATGGTGCAGAGACACTTGGGAATGGAAGTTGCTTAGCTAATTTAATTATTGGCCAGTCAGATTATTTTTCAAGGCACCGAAATAATTATTAGATTAATTTTCAGTATTTAAAGGCTGAAAATTAATATTTAATTATGAAAAATGCTGAAAAAAACCATTTGGGAAGGCTGTTACTTGTCAAAAATGCCCATGCAAGACTGAAAAACGTCTTTAGAGGCTGGAGAGAAGCATTTTTATAAATTTAACCTACAAGAGAGAGAGAGAGGGTAGGTTGCTAGTCTAATTTGCAACCATTGGAGGACCTTTTCTGAGGCAGCCAAGGACAAAAGAAGACCAACCAACAGCATGTGACAGCACCTATAGGCTGTTGAGACAGGGGCAGCAGCAGTAAATGACTAATTTTCTTTAGTTTTTTGCATCTACATGCTATTGTGGCAGGGCAACCTGCATTTGATTGACTGTCAGTCATTCTTCACGACAAAACTCTAAATTTTCTCTCTCTACAGCTTCCTCTCTCATTCCCGGCCATCTCATAGCCTTGCTCCAAAGATCTCAATATTTGGACCCTTGGAGGCTGAGAAATTTCAGATTTCTCTTATATAAACCCTAATCTGCAGAATTTAAGGTTTAACAGCAGCCTCAGGACGTGTGTCAAAAATTAGAAGCTCCAAAACTTGGATTCAACAGGGCTGAAGCTGTTTTTTAGCCTATTCAAGTGGAGGGACCAGCAAATAATTGAATCTGGGGCATTTTCCATCTCCATCAAAGCGGGTGAATACCAATTGATTGCCCGAATCAAGGGGCAAATCAGGTTAAAGACTTGTTGGTGATTTTAAACAGCAAGGGGAGTTGAGATACCGAAAGGGATTGGGAGAATCCCATTGTAAATCAACTTCTTCTTCAACAAAGCTAAAGAAATACCGAAAGGGGTGCCAAGTTTGAGGCCAATCGGGTGTGCATTGTCCAAGATCAGTAGATAAATTTGTGTTTTCAGATTTGCACTAATTATTCGCTGCTGTAATTAAGTTGTAATCAGGGATTTACCACCCATCCATGGAAGGAAGGCTGGTTACATGGTACCATTGCCGGGATACCGCTCAATCCCTTGATAAGGTGGGCCCAAGGCACCTAATTGCAAGCCAAAGCTTTGTGCTAGTGCTGATTTTTACTCTTAGCTGAGAAATTACAGCAATATGTCTTCATACATTCAAGCAATGATGATGCCTCTCAGTATGAACGGTCACATGGGAATAAAGGAAATGCAATGCCTTGGCTCAGACCATGGACAGCAAGCTGAAAATGTTGCCGTTGGGCAAGATGCACGGCCTTCAGGGCATAAGGAAGCTGATGACCAACAAAGTGAAGAGGAATTTGATGACCAGTTCAAGAATCGGATGAGGACAGCAACAAATCTGCTTGCTGAATTAGCAAAGGATACTCAATCTACCCGATTTTTAAATTCTCCAAAGAAGGACAGCAAAGGCAAGAAGAAGAAGACGTCTTCTATACCTTCGGGACAGCAAGATGCACCGAAGATAATGCCAAACCCTTCATTTGAAGCTCCCAAAGATGCTAATGAAATAAAACAATTGGTACCTACGGGGCAAGGAATGCAAATGCAAGGCCATCACGGAAGTGCCGATCCAATGGATTTTGGACAACCAGGCATGCATGCTATGATGGGGCAGCCAAGTTTTAGTGGAAGCACGATTTTTCATGCTATGGTTGGACAAGGACCGCGTACGGGAATGTATAGCACAAATCCCTAGGGTATGCAATAACCAATGCATGGAGTGCAAGGCCCAATGATTCGGGTATGGCTAGAAATATGCAAAACCCTATGTATGGCAGCATTGGCTTGATGCTTGGGGCACAAAGTAACATGTTTCATACTGCATCTACATCCCCAAATGCTTATGGGGCTCAAGGAATGAATGTTGGTCATGCAAATGCTCCATTTGGCGCTGGTTTTTATGTAAATTCAACAAATGCACCCTTTTTGCAGCAGCTAGTATATGACAATTTGACACCCAAAGGGACAGTAAAAGACTATGATGAGGGTGGAAAAGGAGTGAAGTTTGAAACCTTCAACAGTGTACAAGATAGGCTGAAAGCTTTGAATTTCATTCAACAGTTTGATGCAGCCTATTCAAGGGGGAACTTCATGGAGTCCTCAAAGATTTGAAAGGCAACCACTTTCTTGAAAGGGAATGCATTACAGTGGTGGTCCACTCTTTTGATGCAAGGTAGAGCACCGTCAACATGGATACAATTCAAGCAAATGTTT
This sequence comes from Lygodium microphyllum, assembly GCF_053477565.2. Classification (NCBI taxonomy): domain Eukaryota; kingdom Viridiplantae; phylum Streptophyta; class Polypodiopsida; order Schizaeales; family Lygodiaceae; genus Lygodium; species Lygodium microphyllum. Next base: position 21,207,696 of record NC_141149.1, on the reverse strand, counting down.
GCATTGAATTGGTTGACGAGTACCTTTGAGGTGGACATCATGATAGCTTGGAATAAGCTAGATACTAAGGAATGTAAGAATTTGAAGCAATATAATAAGAAGTTTTGGGATGCATTGCTGCCAAATTAGTTCTTATCGCCCTGTACCCCTTCATGAGCAAGTGGAAAAATATGTTTTTGGGCTACCCAAAGGAATCAGGGATTTTTCCATTAAATCCACCGCGTCTAGTATGTCTCAACTTATAGAGACTACTGCTACAGCCGATGCTTTGCTGCGTGGGAAGGATTTGGGCTTCCTAGAGAGTGGGGAGAAGCTGAATAAAAAGTTGTTTAAGGCTGAGAAAAGGGACAGATCTGAAAATCAGTCTAAAAAGAGGTTAAAACAACAAAGAAAGGGCTCGAAAACATTGGCACATCGTAGGGAATTGATGGCTGCAAATAAATGTTTTATTTGTGAACAGGAGGGTCACATTGCAAGGGATTGTCCCAATAGGTAACAAGCTGGAAAATCAGAAAATCAGGGAAATTCTAAAGGAAAGAAGCCTAAAATATCATTGGGATTGGTGCCCGATGTTGTTAGTGATCAATCCAATGATGATGCTACTGAGTTGTGCAGAGTATGGAGCAAAATTAGGGATCAACATGCATTGATTTTCTTTGATAATGGTGCACGAGCCAACTTCATCTCTGTTGACATGGCCACCTGTCTAGGCATCAGAGAGGATGAGATGGGACCCATGCAGAGCCTGTCACACCGCTCATTGGAAAGCTTCGGTTGCACACACAAGGATATGTGGACAGTGAAGAGTTTTTCATTGCTCCACTTCACAGTTGTGATGTATTGCTTGGTATGCCATGGTGTCACTGTATGCATACAGTGATTGATTCTCGTGCAAAAAAGATCACTATTCAGCATAAGGGAAAGGTACTCACACTTGATGTAAAGTTGAAAGGTGAACTTGTCCCTGTTGTATTTGCAGCTGCCATTTCTAAAGTAATGAAAAATCATCTTTCAACGTACTTGGTTTTTACTAAGGATAAAGATGATAGTGAGAATGTTGGGAACATGTCTAAGTTAGAGAAGGATCGCATGTCATTTCTGAAAATGTATGCTGATTGCTTCTCTCAATCACTTCCAACGTAGCTACCGCCTGAAAGGCCAGAAGATCATGGCATAGATCTTATCTCTCGAAGTAGCCCACCTAATAAGCCACCTATAGAGTCAGTGCAGCCTAACAAGAGAAGATTATGAATCACGTAAATAAGCTATTAGAAAAAGGGTTGATTCAGCCCAGCTCATCTCCTTTTTGTTCTCCAGTGCTTTTGGTTCAGAAAAAGGATGGTTCATGGCATATATGCATTGATTATCATGCTCTGAAGAATAAGATCACAATAAAGAATCGCTTTCCAATTCCTTGGATCCATGATGTTATGGATAGATTGCAAGGGGCAGCCATATTTAGCCGTATAGATTTGAAAAGTGGGTATCATTAGATACGCATTAGACCAGAAGATGTGCCTAAGACAGCTTTTAGGACACCTTTTGGATTGTATGAGTTTTTTGTTATGTCTTTTGGACTTACGAATGCTCTTCCCACTTTTAATCGGATGATGGATCGTATCTTCAAGCCACATAGAGGATTTATGGGCACTTTCTTTAATGACATGATTGCCTATTCAAAGAACGAGGCAAAGCATAGAAGACACTTGGATATTGTGTTTAATGAGCTGCGTGACCATAGGCTAGTTATCAATGACAAGAAAAGTAAATTCTTCTTGCATGAAATCCACTTTTTGGGGCATATTGTATCGGCTAATGGTATTCGCATAGACCCTGCAAAGGTTGCAGCAATATGATCATGGCCACCTTTGAGGAATGTGCATGAGATCCATAGCTTCTTGGGTTTATGTTCTTACTATAGGAAGTATATACACGGGTTCGCTGAAATTGCATCTCCATTGCATGCCTTGCAGAAGAAGGATGTGCCACTAGATAGATAGCAATGGAAATTTCAGCATTTGAAAAGTTGAAGAAAAAGATGACTTAGGATCCTGTGCTTGTGTTGCTCGATCTAAGGAAGTCATTCATAGTTCAATGTGATGCATGGGGTAACAGCATTGGGGTTGTTCTTATGCAAGACGGCGAAGTTATGGCTTATGAGAGCCAAATCCTCCACGGTGCAGAAAAGAATTTGCAGGTCTATGAGAAAAAGAGCTCTTCGCTGTAATTTATGCACTGTCTACGTGGAAACATTATTTATTGGGGACTGTTTTTACAGTGCAGACAAACCATCAAACTTTGAGGTACTTTCTAACGCAAACAAAGTTGTTAGAGAAGCATATGAGATGGGCAAATTTTCTCTCTAGTTCATTTTCAAATTGTATATATTGATGGTAAAAAGAATGTTGTGGCTGATGCGTTGTCACGTAAGCCACAAATTTCAACCGTTAGCATGGTTTATCACACTAAGTTTGATGCCATGAAAGATCAGTATGTTATTGATTCGAACTTTGCTAATGTTTATAATTAGCTTTGCAATGGCCAAAGGCATAAACACTTTGTGCTAAGAGATGGATTTCTGATGATGCATGGACGACTATGTCTCACAAAGCAGTTAAGGCCTAGAGCTATCACTGAAAGTCATGTTCAAGGAAGTGGAGCATTTCTTTTATTGGCCAGCTTTGAGGCATGATGTAAAACAGTTTGTTAAGACATGCATCTATGCTAGAAGGAGGCATGATAGGCAAAATATGTCGGGTTTATTGCAGCCCTTGCCTATTTCAGATAGGCCTTGGTAGAGCATTGCAATGGACTTTAGATTTAAGCTTCCTAAGACACCTACAGGGAATGATGGGATATGGACTATCATTTGCAGGTTTAGCAAACAAGCCCATTTCATTCCAGTGAGGAAGAAAATAAAGGTTGATCATATGGCACGATTGTTTTTGCAGCACATCTTTAAGTATCATGGTATGCCAGAGTCGATCATCAGTGATCGAGACCCCCGAATGATCAGTTTATTTTGGAAGGGCTTGTTTGAGAATATGGGTACCACGCTGAAATTCTCATCATCCTTCTATCTGCAGACAGATGGTCAATCTGAGGAAGCAAATTCCACAGTGTTAGATCTTTTGAGGTGCTATGTTTCAGACCACAAGACACAATGGGAGTAGTATTTGCCCTTGGTTGAGTTTGCTTGCAACAACACAATGCATAGTTCTATAGGCAAAGCTCCATTTGAGGTGGTTGAGGGTCGCAAAAAGGTACCACCTATTCTGCAAACAAAGGATAAAATCTTTGAGGCTGATCGTTATGTGGAAAACTTGGATGTAGCCTATGCAAAGATAAAATATACACATCAGAGATTGCAAGAAAAGCAAAAGAGGGCAGCTAACCGCCACAGACGTCCTTTGCAATTTGCAAAGGGTGATTATGTATTGCTACGTTTTAAAAAGGTAAGGCTGAAAAAGATGAAAGGAAGAGAAAGATTGTATCCGAAGTTGAGTATGAGATACTATGGGTGCTTCCAGGTGTTGGAGAAGATCAGCGATGTGGCATATCGACTGAAATTGCCTTCACATAGGGGGATACACAACGCCTTTCATATCAAATTGTTAAGGCCTTTTCATGGTGATGTGCCAAAGGATATGTCTGCTGAAATTCAACTTGAGGTTGAGGAGCTAGATGAGATTTTGGTATCTAAGCAGATTTTGGCACATAAGGAAAGAAAGATCAAAGGTAAAGCTTCCAGAAGTTACTTGGTGAAATTTCATAATTATTCACCAATGGATGCCAAATGGATGAAAAAGGATGACTTGGCAGACCATCCTCAGTTGTTGCAGCTTTGCCTAGATGCCTTTCAGTTAGAGCCGACTTTAGTTGCAGGCTCCATTAGGTTCAACAGAGCAAGGGTCCGGAGTATTGCCTAATGCTCAAGGGGGAGGTAGCATTTCTCCTCCTCCAGCTATGAACAGCTCTCGTATGTAGTGGATCTCGAATGTATTCAGCATGCATCCAAGGTATTGCGCTGACAGTATGTTTGCCATGAGATCACTACTTAGTGTACTAGTCACTGTGAGATGTATTAGCCATGGTTTATGCTTGGTTTTCGCTATACTATGGTCTAGTTTTGACAGATGAGTTGAGCTCATGAGAAATGGACATGTCACAAGATAATCTGGCAATGTTTTTGAGATTCTTTATGAGTCTTATGCTATGTTATGTTGGCTCGTAATTTTCAACATATGTTGGGCATAGGAATGGTTGAACAACAGTGCGCAATGTTGTGTTGACTATGATGCCCTATGGAAATTCCAGTGTAGTACTTTGCTTTTGATACATTTGGCAGTGCAATCGAGGACAATTGCAAGGATCTCAAGGGGAAGGGCTGTCATGAGGACATGTATTTTTAAAACCTCACTTAACATGTGGATTAATTTTTAATCACATGATTAAGTAAGTGTTGCACATGTGAGGTGCAACTAGGGTTAAAGTAAATTTACAAGCCCGGGACTCCAAGAAATCACAAGATGTCAAAGGTAAAAGTTGCTATAAGTTATGCCACACATGTACTTGGTAGTATCTGATGCCAATTGTTGGCCTAGGTCATTCATTTGGCCATAAGTGTCAGTTGGTAACACTAGAGAAATGGCATTTAATGGTACCTAACGCCAATTTGATGGTCAAAGATAGCACAGAGACACTCGGGAATGAAAGTTGCCTATCCAATTTCATTATTGGCCAGTCAAATTATTTTTCAGGGCATCGAAATAATTCTTAGATAAATTTTCAGTATTTAAAGGCTGAAAATTAATATTTAATTATGAAAAATGCTGAAAAAACCATTTGGGAAGGCTACTACTCGTCAAAAATGCCCAAACAAGACTGAAAAACGTCTTTGGAGACTAGAGAGAAGCATTTTTATAAATTCAGCTTGCAAGAGAAAGGACGGGAAGGCTGCTGGTCTGATTTGCAGCCATTGGAGGACCTTCTGAGGCAGTCAGGGGGGAGAAGAAGACCAACCAACAGCAAGTGGCAGCACCTACAGGCTATTGAGACAGGGCAGCAACAGTAAATGACTGATTTTCTTCAATTTTTTGCATCTACATGCTGTTGTGACAAGGAAGCAGGTACATTTGACTGATTTTCAATCATTCTTTGCGACAAAACTCTGAATTTTCTCTCTACAGCTTATCCTCTCATCTCCCAGCCATTTCATAGCCTTGCTCCAAAGATCTCAGCATTTGGACCCTTGGAGGCTGAGAAATTTCAGATTTCTCTGATATAAACCCTAATCTGTATGTAGCAGAATTTAAGGTTTAACAGCAGCCTCGAGACGCGTGCCAAAAATTAGAAGCTCCAAAACTTGGATTCAACAGGGCTGAAGCTGTTTTTTAGCCTATTCAAGTGGAGGGGCCAGCAAATAATTGAATTTGGGACATTTTCCATCTCTATCAAAGCAGGTGAATGCCAATTGATTGCCCGAATCAAGGGGCAAATCAGGTTAAAGACTTGCTGGTGATTTTAAACAGCAAGGAGAGTTGGGATACCGAAAGGGATTGGGAGAATCCCATTGTAAATCAACTTCTTCTTTAATAAAGCTAAAGAAATACCAAAAGGGGCGCCAATTTTGGGGCCAATCAGGTGTACATTGTCCAAGATCAGTAAGTAAATTTGTATTTTCAGATTTGTACTAATTATTTGCTGATGTAATTAAGTTGTAATTAGGGATTTACCACCCATCCATAGAAGGAAGGTTGGTTACACGATAACCCAAGTGAGAAGTAATATCTCCTTTAGAAGTCATAGCTCCTTGCCAACCCAAAGTCAGCAAATTACTCTCTGTACGAAAAATCAAGGTAGATTTCTAAGCATGATATGAAGCCCCGACCCTAAAGTAAAAAGATTTCATGTAACCATTGCCCAATTAACATTTGTGCGATCAGTCTTAGGAAACATAAAGGAATCATCAGCCAAAGATTGACCCAAAAGTTGGGCACCACTAGAAAGAGACAAACCAATAATCTCACCTTGATCACCCAACTTATCCAACAATGAGAGCATTGGGTGAGTGACTAAGGCAAATAGCAAAGGACTAAGAGGGCAACCTTCCGAAGAGAATGAGACAAGCCAATTTCATCTATAATTCCCCCATTAAGTGCAATACAAGCCACAAACTCTGACTAATTGTATCAACAAGAGAGGTCATGCAAGGACAAAATCCCGTGGTAGACATCAGCTGCCACAAGAAAGACTAGCTAACATGATCGAATGCCTTTTCAAGTTCAAGCTGAAGCATAACAACCTATTGGCCTAAGGCTTTGGCATAATCAATCCCCAAGTTGAACATTCAAAATGTTACACATTATATTCCATCCCTTGATGAAACCATATTGACATGTATAAACCAAGTGCAAGAATACTTTCTGCAATCTATTGGCAATGATTTTAGAAAAGATTTTATATAAAAATGTATAAAAATGGGTCTCCATTGTGTCAAAGAAGTTGGAGAAGGAACCTTAGGCAACAACCGAATCACATCAATCTTCCAGTCTGACACATGCAAGTTAATGGGTCCTTAAGTTGCTCAACATGGGCTGAAAATAACTCATTAGGAAGCCCTTCCCAGCCAGGGCTTCTCCTACGTGGTAAATGGGACGGCACATCCTCCACTTCAGCCTCTGAGATATCAGCCTCCATCAAATCAACCCATTCAAGCTTAACCTAATTACTAACCAAGTCACAAATGTATCGACGAGCAGAGTGAATAGCATAAAAAAGAATCTCATGTGGACCCAACAAAGATTTATAATAGTCAATGCACATTTAAACAAGGGAGAGGCAAGTTCAGTAGCCATAACACCTTGCTCCTCCAACAAACGCATAATATTTTCTAAGTGTATTTATGCCATAAACGAGCAAAGAACTGATGAGATTGACACTTATTATCATGCAAAGCTTCCACTCAGGCCAGCAATTTGTATTTAGCATATTCCTCCTCTTGAAGAGATTCAACTTTACATTTCAACCATTCAATGCATGTAACCAAGTCATCAATAGTATCCCCTGACTGATACAAAGACAGCGAGTGACCCAACAAAGTTTGGGAATGCTACAATTCAGCTCAAAAAGAAGAAGTATGCTAAATATCATACTGTCAGGACAACGCACGTGCATTATCCCTAAAAACAGCCTATGCTTCCATACCTCCAGATAGGACCCTCAAGTTAAAAGAAGCAATAAATTGCTAGATACATTCCAAAAACTGATTTTGCAGCAGAAAAGATTGATTGAAATGTAGAGGCAAACGAGCAAGTAGAGCCTTAAAGGCATGAACCGGCCTATGAGCCAAATCCGAAACCAAGGGATAGTGATCTGACAAGACATGCTATCGCTCCACCCACATATCAATCACTGCAGGAATAAAAGAATTGCTCTGACAAATGTAGATCCTATCAAGTCTGGCCCAAGTGTTTGGATGCTGAAGAGAACAATAAGTATATCCAGACTGTGAAGGATGCATCCAAGACCACATGTCTTGTTTCAAAGACAACCGCAAGTGCATCCCAAGCCTACCGCTCAAGGCCATCCATGACCAAGTGTGGTGAAATTGCGTGATCCGCAAACACATGCATTAAAATCACCCATAACAAAATCTTGACGAGCCATGGAGAGGCAATGCAAGTGATCCCAAAGCTAACGGTATTCCTGAGTAGTAGAAGGAGCATACACGCCCAGCAGCCACAAGACCTCACCCTCATATATGATTTCCAACATCAAAAATTTGCCGCGAGCATCCTAAGAAACCAATGATGGTTGCAAGGAAGATCTAACAGCCAACATACCTCTACATTTATGAGAAACCTGACCATTAAAAAACAATGTATAATCCTTGTATACATAAGAAGGACCTACCAAAGCATGTTGTTTATGCTCCATAGCACAAAAAACATCCCAATTACCAGCTAACACAATTTTCCACAACCGACACTACTTACTACCCAAAGAGATGTCTTTAACATTCCATAAAGCAAGTCTCATAATAAACCACAAGAGAGAAAACTACTGAATCATCACTTTCCCTTTCCCTTTAGAATCTGTAGCTTTAGCAGCCTGGAATCTCTCCATCTCACTCTAGATCACATCTACAAAATCTAACCTCTACAATCTAGCAATCCAAGCACGAGAGGGGAACTATTGTTGCTAAGAATGAAAAACATTCCGAGGAGGCAAAAGCCTCTCACGTGTGTCAAAGCACAAAGCAAAATCCGAAGCACTTTTACTGTCATGAGGACATGTATTTTCGAAACCTCACTTAACATGTGGATTAATTTTTAATCACATGATTAAGTAAATGTTGCACATGTGAGGTGCAACTGAAGTTAGAGTAAATTTACGAGCCTGAGACCCGAGAAAATCACAGGATGTCAAAGGCAAAAGTTGCTATAAGTTATGTTGCACAAGTGCTTGATGGTATATGGTGTCAATTGTTGGCCTAGGTCATTCATTTGGCCATAAGTATTAGTTGGTTGGTGACACTAGAGATGTGGCGTTTAGTGGTACCTAACACCGATCTAATGGTTAAAGATGGCATAGAGAGAGTCAGGAGTGGAAGATGCCTAGCCAATTTAATTATTGGCCAATCAAATATTTTTTTGCACCAAAATAATTATTAGATTAATTTTCAATAATTAAAGGCCGAAAGTTAATATTTAATGATGGACAATGTTGGAAAAACCATTTGGGAAGGCTGCCACTTGGCAAACTCGCCCATATAGGCTAGTAAAAGGCTGAAGAAGAAAAAAAAACGAGATCATTCTTGTTGTAGCAAATGTGGGAGAGCTATGAACAGCCATGGCCAGCCTATTTTCAGCCATTGTTGCCAACCGCAAGTGAGTTTTGAGGAGGCGATTGCAGATTCGGACCCTCCAAAGTTGGGCAATTGCATTCAGATACAAGGTGACAGCTGATTTGGATGTCTCAACTATAGGCGACAGCATTGAATGCTGTTGTGGTAGGGCAGCAACTGCATTTGACTGATTTTCAGTCATTCTTTGAGACAAAACTCTGAATTTTCTCTCTCTACAGCTTTCTCTCTCATCTCCCAGTCATTTCACAGCCTTGCTCCAAAGATCTCAGTATTTGGACACTTGGAGACTGAAAAACTACAAATTTATTTGCTTTGTAAACCCTAATTTACAGCAGAAATTAGGGTTTAGCAACAACTTCAAGAAGCATGCCAAAAATTGGAAGCTCCAAGACTTCAATTTTTCAAGGCTGAAGGTGAATTTTAGATTCGGGTGGAGGACTAGCCAGCTATTGAATTTGGGGCATTTTCATCGTCTATGAAGTGGATGAAGGCCAATTAAGCGCCCGAATCAAGGGGGCAAAACAGATTGAAGACTTGCTCGTCACTTTGGACAGCAAGGGGAGTTTGGATTGCGAAGGGGATCAGGAGAATCCCATTGTAAAACAACTTCTTCAATAAAGCTAAAGAAATACCAAAAGGGGCGCCAATTTTGGGGCCAATCGGGTGTGTATTGTCCAAGATCAGTAGGTAATTTTGTATTTTCAGATTTGCATTTATTGTTTGCTGCTATAATTAAGTTGTAATCAAGGATTTACCACCCATCCACAGAAGAAAGGTTGGTTTCATTTATCATCCACATCACCTACTGTAGGTATACGTGAAGATTGAGGTTTCATATAAAAACCCCTACCTTTGCGTTGAAAAGTCTTAAGTAATAAGGTGAGGAGATGGGTGTGGAGGAGTCAAACAAGATTCCTGTCTAGCATTACATCTAACCACAGTGACCTAAGAATTATCTTGAGGAGGTAGATTCCGACAACCAAGCACAAATCCTAGCAATCAAAGGAGTCCTTCCCTTAAAACAAAGGATGGCTGCCCTCTCATGAAAGGCAGGAAGCTACTATAAAACTGCTATAAAACCAAGTTAGTTCCCATGACAGCAACCACATGATCCCCTTCAGGTAAAGAGCTCACTTTACCCTCATTGGCATGAACATAATCCGACATAAGATTGTTGGCAATGGCAAGCATAAACTGGAAAGATACATCAGTCTGTAAGCAAGAAACACGCACATCTTGCTGAGGCAAATTCGGAGCACACAAAACCGGTTCATCAACAATCATCTTATAGCATTTTCCCATCTCATCCCCTTCCATCAACTACCCAAAATCCTTAGCCAAAGAGTCACCATCTGACTCCACCAATTCTTTCTCATCCCCATGCCCAATATGCTGGTCAAGAAAATCCACATCAATACCACTGGACGCATGCATATTCCCCACATCAAAGCTCAACCTTTGAGTGCTGCGCAGAATCTTTTTTTTTTTCGTAAAAGGTAATTGTATTAATTACGAAAAAAGGTACAAGATTACATGATTACATGATTACAAGAGACACGAGGGCCCTAGGCCAATGTGTGGGAAATCCCCGTACTAATGCACTAAAAATGTTACACCAATCATGGCAATGACCCAGAGGTAATTGCCATATGCCAGGGATGCAAATCCTCTCGAGAATCTCTCTCTCTCTCTCTCTCTCTCTCTCTCTCTCTCTCTCTCTCTCTCCATCTTGTTGTGTACTTGCAAGAGTTCTCTCTCTCTCTCTCTCTCTCTCTCTCTCTCTCTCTCTCTCTCTCTCTCTTTTCGTAAAGGGTAATTGTATTAATTACGAAAAAAGTACAAGTTTACTTGATTACAAGATACATGATGACACTAAGCCATCATGTGAAAAGGTTCCAGTACTAAGAGTTACAAAGTCATGGCAAAGACGTAGAGGAAATTGCCATATGCCAGGGACGTAAGTCCTCCCGGGAGAGTATGTCAGAATGCTGAAGAAGATCTATCTGCCAATACAAGAGACCCTTAAGCCTAGCAATATGCCGCTGAACATTACAGGCGGAATCAAAAAGAAAAGCATTCCGAATGGTCTAGTTATGCCAACAGCCCCAATATCGAAGAAAGTGAAACATGAGCTTCATATGTGGCTGTGCCGGTGTTGGGTATTTGGGCTGCACAAAGACCCAATCAAAGGGCCTTAGCGAAAAACCAACCACCGCTCGCCAAACGGCTGACAAGAACGACTTGATTTTCTTAGCGATGGGGCAAGAAATAAATCGGTGACGAGTAGATCCCACACTAGTGGTGCAAAAGAAACAGTTTCCGTCGGAGATTCGTCGCTTGGAAAGAGCCGAAAGAGCCGAAGCAAGCGGAAGACCCCCAATCATCACCCTCCAAAGAAAGACCTTATATTTGAAGGGTGTCTTGTTCAACCACCCCTCCATCACAGTTGCCCTCCACCATGACCGGGATTTACGCAATCCCCATAGAGCATTAGCTTTAGTAGCCAGCCATTGATGATCTTTAATCAGAAGATGATAAATCTGGTTAGCGGAAGCTTTGCCTAAACTCAGCCAGTCTTCAAAGTCCCAATCCTGCCAAGGACGATCCGAAGTAAGGGCAGGAAAGGGTTGTCTGCTCTGGAGCACCATCAAAAGTTGTTCCCATAAATGCCTGTATCCATGAGGGATCCTGAAAATCCTCCTGGCTGTACGAAACGATATTAACACATTGCGACTGGCAAGGGTGGCATCCGCGACTGAAGTTAAGCCCAAACGTGCCATACGGTTGAATTGTGATCGAAGCTCTTGTTTACCTTCCCATGAAAGTAACAGCGAGACTGCCAGCAATTCCAATTGAAAAGAATTAGCAGCTAAGCGATCCTCCCGCCGGATGCCACTGAGCCTTCCGGAGGACCAATTTCCAGGAACATACCAAATGAGCAAGCAGTGATGAAGAAGAACTGGAGAACCGAGAATCGGCATTAAGAACATGCCACCAAGAACTCTCGATTTGGGTATTACCATGCCGAAGCCCATGCTCCTCAAGGAAATAATGGGCTATAACAACCCACGGATCATGATCTGAGCACATGGCGTGGAAAAGAGACCAACGGAGGGCCAACGTGTGAGTTTGGGCATCCAAAATAGCTCCTACACCCATGCGTTTGGGGGTGCACGCATGTGACCAAGAAATCCAAGAAATGCTTGCATGCAAGGAATCCTTCTTCCATAACATCAAACGAATAGACTGAGTCAGAGCATCCAGAGTAGTAGTAGTCCAGGGCAGCAAGGGCAAGAAATATGTGAGCATCGGCAACATAATTATCTCGGCTACTTTGAGGCGAACATGGAATGGCCAAGCCTGAGACTTCCAATACAGAAACTTAGCCGCCAGTTTCTGAGAAATCCACTGTAGAAGCTGCTTTGGGGGAACATCAACACCCAAGGGGTACCCAAGATGCCTGACAATGGAGCCACGAGGCACAACGATACCCTGCCAGTTCAATGACTGCAAATCCGACTCCGTGCAGCTGAGAATGGCTGATTTCAACGCATTGATGCGAAGACCGGAAGCCTGACCAAAGAGAGCCCAAACATCCAATGCTTTGCGAAGGTTATCCTTGTCCGCACACAGAATCATAAAGCTGTCATCAGCCAAGGATTGACTAATGAAATGCTGTCCAAAACGAAGCAACAATCCAGCCAAGTGAGTGGAAGCTACCATATGAGATAACATCGAAAGAACTGGATGAGTCGCAAGGGCAAAGAAGAGAGGGCTCAAAGGGCACCCCTGTCTGACAGAGCGCGCAAGGACAAATGGCTCGGTAACGCCTCCATTTAACATGACTCGCGAAGACGCAGCTGCACTGATGATGTAGATCAGACGAGACATCCGATCGCCAAAGCCCATAGCAGACATAAGCTCTGCAACAAAAGACCAGTCCAGATAGTCGAAAGCCTTTTCGAGGTCCAATTGAATCAGTATAACCTCCTGATTAGAATGCCTTGCATAATGCATCCCAGCCAGGACTTTTATCCTTGGGCAAGTGTAACAAAACATCCATAACCTCCGCCTCACAAATATCTGACTCCATAGTAGCTTGCATGTCTTGTGGAACCTGATTATGGACCAGGTCATAAAAAACTGAACGGGCCTGAGTAGTTTGGGCTGAAGGTGGAGAAGTGGAACCAAGAAGGTCGAGGAAATAATTCCTACACGTATGCACAATAGTCTGCGGATCAAGGACCAAGTGGCCTTCTGCATCCAGGAGTCTAGTCATATTCTCTCGAGCATGAGAGGCATGGAGAGCTCGAAAGAACTTATGAGTCTGACACGCATTATCTTGCAAAGTCTCCGTCAGATGCTGCAATTTGGCCTGCTAATACGATTTCAACTGAAACTCTTGAATAAGATCAGCCACACGCATTGCCAATGCTAGTAGAAATGCATCATCTGGAGTGTCCACTAGTAGAGAACGGACCAAAGCTAGCAAGTCCTCCGCTGCTTGCCGACGTTGCCGACAAAGAGAGGCATGATGGATCCCATACTACCAAGCAACCCGCTGCACATTAGAGAGCAATCGTTCAAACAAAGCAGTGCCCTGAGAGGAGAAGTCCATTAAGAATCTATCAATCAATTGCTGCATATAACCCTGAAAGATTGCATGCTTCAAATAAGACGAGTTAAAACGCAAAGGGAGTCTCTCCAGAAATTGCTTAAAAGGTGCAATGGGTTGTGCGAGCAGCTCAAGCTGCAGAGAGAAATGGTCCGACAAGGTATATTGCTGCAACACTTTCATTTCGAGCATCTCAGGGAGGAAATCATCATTCTGCATGATGTATATGCGGTCCAGCCGTGACCATGTTGTTGCATACTGAGCGGAATGGAAAGTAAACCCTGTAGAAGACGGGTGCAACCAGGACCAGAGATCTTGCTTAAGAACAGCACAAGAGCCAACTCATGCCACATGCAGCTTTCCGACGCGTCCATTACCGAATGCTCCGATGTGGACTGCGAAGAATCAACACACATATTGAAATCCCCCATGAAGAAGCCCCGTCTGCCAAGTGACAAGGAAGTCTGCAAAGTAGGCCAAAGCTCCCGGCGAGATAAAGGATCATTCGGAGCATAGAGGCCAAGTAACCGTAAGATCTCTCCTTCGAATAAAATTTCAATCACCACAAAGCGGCCATGCACATCATTTTTAATAAGAAGAGGCTGATATTTTTCATGTACAATCATGAGCACACCAGAATAATGCATGGCCTATGTCCCTGCATAGAACAAACGAAAGCCATGGCAATCCACAACCTTTCCGGCTTCACCGTGACTCTTGTGTTCAACAACACACAAGACATCCCACTGATTCTCATGCAATACAGTCCACATGGCATGCTGCTTGTGGCGAGAACAAATTCCTCGCACATTCCACGTGGCTATTTTCATGTGTATTCAAAAGAAAATCAGGTACGAGGCACAACTTGCCTCGATTTGACCTTTTCTACGAGAATGTCCAAGACTCCCTCATCCAAAAAATCAGCCAACACGGCAAAAGAGTTCTACGGACCAGATTTGGAGGTAGACGGCATATCTGTTGGCTTGGGGATGGAACGGGGATAACAACGATCCCACGGGGTAATGACGTTGCCTCTGGTATCAAAAGCTAGCTCAGTAGGTGGATCCTTTGGACGACGATCCGAATACACTCTCCGAGTGGGCTGAGGACGGGGGGCAGAGGAAACCATAGCAGGAGCAGAGTGCTCCAAAGGCAACATTTCTTTCCTGCATATATAAGTACGTATGGAATCATGTGATGCAGAAGGCACAAAATTCTCCATGCCAGCAACCACCCTGGTACCTTTTTTTGTGCGTACTTCAACTGAGTCTGTGCCGCGGGAATCCAAACCCGAAACCTGTTGTTTACCTTTATCCAAAACTTTAGGTGGGTGAAGAGCATCCTGCGACGGGGCATCACACACCATATCTTCCATGGGCAGCGCAACATTCCCAGCATCTGAAGTGTGTTGCTGCTCTGGGCATTCAGCCATGAAATGCCCCAATTTTCCATAGGAAAAGCAATGTCCTGCAAAATTGCCCCATTTCAAACGAAAGTGTAAAGGATGCATGCCAAAGCAATTGAGACGTAACCACGTAGGCCTTTTCCTAGTAGTGTCCCATAACATATACAACCGATTACGATTCACGGCCCTTAAACTTGGAGGGACGAGAACAGTGCCCACAGCGTCCATGGCGTCCTTCAACAATGGCCAATAAACAGCCGAACAATTTTCCACTTCAACCCATACAGGGCATTCCCATTGCAGCAGGTGCTGAAAATCTGCCATTGGGCGCCATGGTACAACGTGGACCAAACGGCAATCAAAAAACAAAGGCAGTTTAGATAGGAGAGCAACACGGTGCGTCTCAGATTTCAACAGCACCTCAAAAAAACCTCGAGGCCCCACAAAAATCTCTTCAACACATTTCCCTTGTAGTAGACTGTGCAGCCACTGGCGAATACGGGAAAGCTAGGGGATTCTACCAGTGAAGAAGAGTATCACAGCGCGATCATAGAATACTGAAAAGGAGCGCAAGACAGATTTCAGGTCGACAATGGCTTCCAGAACATCTTCCGGTGCAGAGTCAGAAAAGACTTCCTGATTATGTTGAACATAATCGCCAAGTAGAGTGTTGGCAAACTCTAGCAAATGCTCCCAGTCAACATCCTGAGAGTCCGCAAAATCCGAAGCAACCTGAGCATAGGAACGATCCTGATGATCCATTGTCTCTTCCGAAGTATGCTTGGTGCGTTTGCCTGTAGGCTGAAAGTCAAGAGCAGTGGGCATCTCTTCAATGCACGGAACCATATCGTCAGGTTCCTCGGTATCAAAGTCCGGACCAAGCGCTGCCACCGTTTGGTCTGTAAAATCTAGATCCAGACCAGCCATATTGTATCACTGCGTATGCCGGTCAGAGGCCGAATGAAGATCTCACGGGAGGCAAAAATGCGCAGGCCGCTCTCCCTCTTTCTTAGGCAAAACAGACCTGACGAAGAAGCTTGGGAAGCGCGTGCGCAGAAACAGACGGCCGCTGTGCAAAGAAGGCACATCCACAGGCAGAGAAGGGCTCGTTCCCTTTGCTTGCTCACGCTGTTGCGCGCTCTGTGTGGCAACCTGGGTGTGACTGGTTGCTGCCCCTTGGTGGCAAAACGGGCAAATCAGGGCGGGCAGCAAGCAGAGGGCGACAGAACGTCCAGGCAGAGGGCGCGCTCTCTCTCTTTCTCTCTGTCTCTCAGGCGGGCGGGTCTAAGTGCAAGCGGGTCCAACGGCAGTGTCTAATAGCGGGGAGGTCTGATGACGACTGACGATGGCCGACGACAGGCGCAAATCTGATGACGGGCGCAGGGCTGACGACGACGGACGACGGGAGTAGGTCTGAAGAGGACGGGCGCAGGACTGACGAGGGGTGCAGGGCTAACGCGGACGGGCGACGGGCACAGGTCTAGTGCGCAGGGCTGACGACGACGAACGACGGACGCAGGTCTGAAGAGGACGGGAGTAGGACTGACGAGGGGCGCAGGGCTCACGCGGACGGGTGACGGGCGCAGGTCTAACGACAGGCGAAGAGGAACAGGCGTGATTCGGGTCGGTCAGGCGTGACGGCCAAAGACCAAGCGTGACGAACAAGCGTGACGACAGGCGCAGGTCAGAGGACCAACAACCGAATGGCACGCACAGGCGGCAACATCTCTCTCTCTCTCTCTCTCTCTCTCTCTCTCTCTCTCTCTCTCTCTCTCTCTCTCTCTCTCTCTCTCTCTCTCTCTCTCTATATATATATATATATATATATATATATATGACATGACATGACATGACACCTGTGTTAGCGATCAGATTCGGATCCTGTCCGAGTGCAGTCGAACTGTCACGTGGCAGTCCGACCTGTTGCTGGACAGTCGGCTGCATTTAATGCAGCCGACCTGCATTTACTTGGCGCCTATTTTGTGGCTATTTATAGCCAATATTCCAGCAGTCTTCTCCCACTTCTGTTCGCAGATTACAGGCTAGAGGCTCGTGCAGATTTCATCTCTATCTGCAGATTTCAGGTTGGAGATCATGCAGACTGCAGCAGACTTCGAGGTGAACAGCAGGTTGCATCGTCGAGGTGGAGACACGCAGTCCCGCGCACTGCGCCCGTGTATATATATGCATATCTTTGTATACAGCACACTTTATACAGCAGATCTTCATCTTCCACTGTCTCTTTCTCTCTCTTCTCTTTGCGTTCTCTCTCTCTCAGTCTTGGTCCCACGCTTCCGCATCGCTGCACTCTAACATGGTATCAAAGCAGTGTACAAGGGCTAACTGAGTGAAGAACCAACCTGAAGAAGAGTTTCCATCGCGACACAAGGCTGCGTTTCCAGCGTTTGAGAGTGAGCGGAAGGGCTGCGCCTCGGAACAAGGTTGAAGCGAGCGTGGGCGCGAGGGAAAGGAGTCCAATTGGTGGATTTGCTGCTGTTTGCTGCTGTTTGAAGAGGAGGAAGGCTGTGTTTTCAGTCTTCAAGTGCAGGTTTTGCTTTTTCATCACCTCCGGCGGGTGAAGAAGATTCACGATGCGAAAGAAAGAGCCCTAGCAGGCTGCATTTTCACAGTCAGAGGGGGCTGCTTTTGCACTTGTGAAGGCATTACAGGTGAAGATGTCTACAGAGATTGACTTGGAGTTTCAGACGATCATGGACCGGAAGGTGCCTGTCTTACCGGCTTTTCCCGCAGATCAAAGGCTCGATGGCGACAATTACCGCATTTGGCGCGTGATGATGTTGGCCATCCTTGAGTCCTACGATTTGGCGGAGCTTGTACAGGAGGAGATCGAGCGGCCCTCGGTGAGAGATGAGTCCAAACTCTCTTCCGATGCTCGTGTGGAGTTGGCCAAGGCACAATCTCACTGGGACAAACTGAATGCCCGGATTCGTTATTTTCTTTTTCTGTCTTGTACTACAGCCGTGATAGCCCATATAGAGCACTTGACGGTGGCTCGGGAGATATGGCTAGAGCTTGATCAGATGTATAACCGGATGACCCTTATGAAGCGGGTTTCTTTGGAGGTGCAGATGCGGACCTTGTCCGTGAACAAGTCTTCTTCGTTACGGGAGCACATCAACAAGCTTCGACAGCTTCAGATGCGATTCAGAATGCGGGGAAGCCGATTTCCTCCGAAGACATGGCGATCACACTTTTGTCCCAGTTGCCGCCACGATTCGGTGCTTTCTACTCCACCCTTATTGCTTCGAGGCGTGAGTCTACTCTTCGGTGGGAAGAGCTGGTTCCTATGGTCTTGGACCAAGAGGAACAATTGAAGGGACTGCATGCTTCCAAGTCGGAAGCCTTGACAGGTCAATCCTCTCAGAAGAAGGGCAAGGACCAAAAGAAGAAGAAGGAGGACAACAAGTCAAAGAAGGACAAGGACAAAGAATCCACATGCCATATTTGTGGAAAGACTGGCCATTGGAAGAAGGATTGCCCTGACAAAGACACGAAGGACACCAACAAGAAGGACACGAAGGATTCTGGAGTGGTGGTTGCACCCTCATCATCTGCGTTTCTTCATCTAGCTGTCATTGAGGACGCTACCTCGAATCCTTCTGATGCTGCGATGACAGCTCCCTAGACTCGAGAGTGGATCGTTGACAATGGTGCCTCCCGGCACATGACTCCTTCATCAGTTGGTGTTGCCCAGTTGCGATCTTCGCGGGGGTAGATTCTCATTGGAGATAGCTCTTCGGTGTCTATTGCAGGACGGGGTGAGATGCAGCTTATTTCAGATAGACGTGGTGGTACCCATACCTCAGAGGTTTTGCATGTGCCAGGTTTAGGGTATCATCTACTTTCGGTTCATAAGATTTGTTCCCTTGGACTTTTGGTGGAGTTTGACAGTGATTCGGTGCGAGTCCTTGATCGTGCGTCAAGGAAGGTTCTCTCATCAGGATATCAGGAGAACGGCATCTACAAATTGACATCTTCAACCGCCCTTCCTACTCTTCTTCTTACCTCTCAGACACAGTCAGAGCTATGGCATGCTCGGTTTGGTCACCTCAACTATGATTATCTTCAGAGGGCGTCACGTGGACAGCTTGTTCGAGGGTTGCCGGACATAGTGGTGAGCCAACAGCCGTGCGTCTCCTGCATTCATGGGAAACAGCATAGGGATGCCATTCCCAACAAAGCTTCGCGACGGTCTTCATCACCGATGGAGCTGGTATCTACGGATCTTTGTGGCCCTATAAGGAACGAGTCCTTGAGAGGCAGCTCGTACTTCACGTTGATCGTAGATGGCTACAGCAGGATGACTTGGGCCTATTTCTTGGCGTTGAAGTCGGAGGCCTTCTCCCACTTCAAGGATTGGCTTCTCTTTGAGGAGAACCGATCGGGCCGGCGATTGAAGACCTTGCGTTCCGCCAAGGGTGGTGAATTTGTTTCTAATGAGTTTGCTCGTTTCTGTGCAGATAAAGTTATTCACCAGGAGTTTGCTAATACCAACACTCCTCAAGAAAATGGCATTCTTGAACGGAAGAACTGAAGTGTGATCGAGATGGTGCGCACTATGATGGAGCACCGACAGACACCTCAGTTTCTGTGGACCGAGGCTATGGCTACTGCAATCCACATCCTTAACCGATCCCCCACTTCGGCCGTTGATGGGATGACACCTTTTGAGGCATACTTTGGGACTAAGCCCGATGTTCCTTATTTTAGGGTTTTTGGGTGTGATGCCTATGTTCACATTCCCAAGGCTCATCATGATAAATTTGAAGCAGCTTCCTGAAGACAGGTGTTTGTTGGCTACAACTCTCAGTCCCAAGGCTATCATTTGTATGATCCCGTCAAGCAGGATGTGTACATCAATCAAGATGTGCGGTTCGTGGAGGTTCCGACCATAGCAGCGGGTGAGGAGCATCCCATTCTTGGAGATCCAGGGGAGAGTTGGGCTCCCGAGATAGTTCCTTTGGAGCCCGCGTCTTTTGACTCCGATTCTGTTTCCGATACAGAGTCTACTGTTCCACCGGTCACCCCCGAGGAGTTACCAGCGGTGGATATCCCAGAGTCTTCAGCTAATGGAGAGAGACGAGGAGAAGTCTGGCCTCCTCCTCGTTGGGCCCGTGACACACTCCGTGATTCAGGGATCGAGAGGGTCCCTGAGGAGTGGGGACCGCAGGATGGTCCGCGACGGTCACGGAGGCACCAGGCACATTCTACGGAGCTTGTTTGCTCTAACTATTGTTTGATGACCCGTGTTATGCAAGATCGAGAGCCCACCTCCGTGAAGGAGGCTTTACAATCCGCACCATGGAAGAAAGCTATGGAGGCCGAGTTGGAGGCTATTGAGAGGAATGGCACTTGGTATCTCGTGCCTCGCCCCCCGAATAAGAAGGTGATTGGCGTCAAATGGGTCTTCAAGACCAAGTACCTTAGCGATGGTTCTTTGGACAAGCACAAGGCTCGCCTTGTTGCTAAAGGTTTTGCACAGCGCCCAGGGATTGATTGTCATGACACTTTTGCCCCCACTGCTCGTATGGCGACTATTCGAGCTGTTCTTGCCTTGGCTGGCCATAGGAGATGGCCTGTCTACCAGTTGGATGTGAAGTCGGCCTTTCTCAATGGTGATTTAAAGGAGGAGATCTATGTAGAGCAGCCTTTTGGCTTTGGATCTTCAGATGGGAAAGTCTACAGGTTGAAGAAGGCTTTGTATGGCCTCAAGCAGACTCCGCGTACATGGAACGAGAAGATTGATTCGTTTCTTCGATCCCAGTTGGGATATCGGCGTTCCAAGGCCAATCCGCAACTTTATATACACACTTAGGAGGCTGGTTGTGTGCTTTTTGTGTTGTATGTTGATGATTTGATTGTCACAGGTGATCACGCACAGAAGGTCAAAGAGACGAAGGCAGCTTTACATCAAACGTTCGAGATGACAGATTTGGGCCTACTCCATTTCTTCTTGGGCCATGAGATTTATCAGTCTCAGAGGGGGATTTTCATCTCTCAGCAGAGATATGTACAGGAGCTCTTGGTTTCTTTTGCAATGGAGGATTGTCGAACCATTTCTACTCCTATGGATCTGAACTGGAAGGCCACTTCACATTCAGCTTCTCCCATGGTGGATGCTTCCCGCTATTGTCAGTTGATTGGATCATTGATTTGGCTTCTCAACACTCGTGTTGATCTTTGTTTTGCTATTGGTCTCTTGGCGGGGTTCATGAGTGAACCTTAGACGGTGCATTGACAGGCTGCCCAGAGGATACTTCGGTATTTGAGGGGGACATCTGATTTAGGGATTCATTATCCAGCAGGCACAGGTGGTTCAGATCTTGTGCTTGCAGGTTGGAGCAACTTGGATTGGGCTGGTGATGTGGACCACAGGCAGTCTACAACAGGTTACTGTTTTACCTTGGGTGCTAGTGTTATCTCATGGAGTAGCAAGAAGCAGCCCACGGTAGCCCTTTCGTCTACTGAGACGGAGTATCGGGCCGCGTCTTCCACCACGTGTGAGGCTGTGTGGCTTCGGAGATTGTTGGAGGAGCTTGGTTGCCCCCAGACTCGTCCTACTTTGCTGCAATGTGACAATGAGAGTTGCATTGCCTTGGCACGGAATCCTGTTTTCCATGCCCGAAGGAAGCACATAGAAATCCAGTACCACTTCATCAGAGAGAAGCGTCTGGATGAGACCATCGCTGTGGAGTACTGCAAGATGGAGGACAATCTTGCAGATTTGTTTACGAAGGCACTTCCCCAGGCTCTACTTCAGAGACATGCCAGATCCCTCAGGCTTCTGCCCCGCCCACGCTCTGAGAGGGGGTGTTAGCGATCAGATTCAGATCCTGTCGGAGTGCAGTCGGACTACCACATGGCAATCCGACCTGTTGCTGGACAGTCGGCTGCATTTAATGCAACCGACCTGCATTTACTAGGCGCGTATTTTGTGGCTATTTATAGCCGATATTCCATCAGTCTTTTCCCACTTTTGTTCACAGGTTTCAGGCTGGAGGCTCGTGCAGATTTCATCTCTGTCTGCAGATTTCAAGTTGGAGATCATGCAGACTGCAGCGGACTTCGAGGTGAACAGGAGGTTGCATCGTCAAGGTGGAGACACGCAGTCCCGCGCACTGCGCCCGTGTACATATCTGCATATCTTTGTATACAGCACACTTTATACAGCAGATCTTCATCTTCCACTGTCTCTTTCTCTCTCTTCTCTCTGCGTTCTCTCTCTCTCAGTCTTGGTCCCACGCTTCCGCATCGGTGCACTCTGACTGATACCAAGTGTTAAGATGGAACAAGCTCACAACTCAACTTCGGGCCAAAAGACAAGCTTTTCAAACTCCCCCAAACGTGCATGGAGCCTTTTTGAAGGTAACACGAAAGTTTTTGGTGCTCACGCAAGAGCCTAGGGTGGAAACCCCAGCCCTTCCCTATAACCCCCTCACCTCTCAACCCAAGAAGAAACTAAACCCCCCCTCTCACTTTTCACTCAAGTCACTCACCTTCCCTCCTATATTTTCCGATGGGATGCCCCGAGCCACTTAACCATGCCCAAGCGTGACGCGCAACAGCCCCGTGCCGTGTCGCCACCAAGGAGAGCCAAGCCTCGAGTAGGGTACCTACAGTCAGAGTGCAGCGATGCAAAAGAGTGGGACCAAGACTGAGAGAGAGAGAACGCAGAGAGAAGAGAGAGAAAGAGACAGTGGAAGATGAAGACCTGCTGTATAAAGTGTGCTGTATACAAAGATATACAGATATGTACACGGGTGCAGTACACGGGACAGAGTGTCTCCACCTCGACGATGCAACCTGCTGTTCACCTCGAAGTCCGCTGCAGTTTGCACGATCTCCAACCTGAAATCTGCAGACAGAGATGAAATCTGCACGAGCCTCCAGCCTGAAACCTACGAACAGAAGTGGGAGAAGACTGCTCGATATCGGCGTCACATCACGTCAGAGAGAGAGAGAGAGAGAGAGAGAGAGAGAGAGAGAGAGAGAACTCTTGCAAGTACACAACAAGATGAATAGAGAGAGAGAGAGAGATTCTGCGCAGCACTCAAAGGTTGAGCTTTGATATGGGGAATATGCATGTGTCAAGTGGTATTGATGTGGATTTTCTTGACCAGCATATTGGGCATGGGGATGAGAAAGAAAGGAAAGATACATCAGTCTGTGAGCAAGAAACACGCACATCTTGCTGAGGCAAATTCGGAGCACACAAAACCGGTTCATCAACAATCATCTTATAGCATTTTCCCATCTCATCCCCTTCCATCAACTACCCAAAATCCTCAGCCAAAGAGTCACCATCTGACTCCACCGATTCTTTCTCATCCCCATGCCCAATATGCTGGTCAAGAAAATCCACATCAATACCACTTGATGCATGCATATTCCCCATATCAAAGCTCAACCTTTGAGTGCTGCACAGAATCTCTCTCTCTCTCTCTCTCTCTCTCTCTCTCTCTCTCTCTCTCTCTCTCTCTCCATCTTGTTGTGTACTTGCAAGAGTTCTCTCTCTCTCTCTCTCTCTCTCTCTCTCTGACGTGACGTGACATGACACCTGATGGTCTGAAATGACACCTGATGCTCTAACATGACACCTGATGGCCTGTTGTGGACATGACACCTGATGCTCTGACACCCTGACCTCATGCTGACTTTCCCAATTTTAACATTCGTCGATGCTAACACAATGGTCCTGTAGCTGAAGCTGTGTTTCTGGTTGCACTGGAATGCAGTGAATAAGGGAGTGCAGTGATTCTGGTTGCGCAGGAATGCAGTGATTCTGATCAACAGTGAATAAGGGAATGCCTTGATTCTGGTCATGCTTGACTGTCTTCAGTGACTCTGGAGTGACTGCTGTGCTGTGCATAGTGACGTGAGTGTACTCAGAAGCCTGACATGCTGTGCCAACTGATTTGAACCCAGACCTGAGTAATGTACTGAGATTGCAGACGTACTCAAATTGATATGACATGAATGTACTCAGAATGACATGAATGCAGACCTGGGTGAATGTATTGATGCACTAACTTGTGCACTAGGCAATGTATGCATTGACTTTGATTTTGATCAGTCTTGGAAAATGCAGTAATGCAGTGACTGGGGCTGCGACTTGTATTCCTGCAGTGACTGTAAACAGTGTGAAGGCATTTGGGCTCATAAAAGATTAATGGGCTTGCAAAAATTTAGTGAGGGGTTTAGGGAAACCCTGAAAATTTGCAGGAATCACAGACATTGCTCTGATTTGACGGTACAAAGTACAAGCTGAGTGGCTTTGCACAGTGTGTGAAAAATGGATAATGCAAACAAATGTCAGCATCAAACAGTGTGTGAGAGATGGCTTTGCATACAGTGCGTGAGAGATGGATAATGCAGACAAATGTAAGCATCAAACCATGGAAAATGAATATCTGGGAGATGAATCTGATCAAGAACTAACATAATCATCCATGGAAGCAATGTTCAACACCCCTTCTAAGAACACACGGTACAAGACATATGGCCGTAGGGTCCGTGATTGGACCGTCTCCCCAATATCTAACAAGCATGGAAAGACCTCACAGACCATGAATGAAAGGAAGTGCAAAGAAATACATCTCATGATTTGCTCTGATGTACAAATTATGAGACAGGAATTGGAAAAAGAAATACGAGAGCAGGTCAAAGCCGAACTAATAGTAAATCAGAAGGCAAAAATGCAAGACACGTAGACAAAGATTAAGAATGACTTACAGGCACAAATGCTGTCCAAAATGCACATGCTGAAAACTGAAATGCATAAAGTGGTAGATGCCTACAAATCTGAAATCTTAGAACTGAGGGAAGAATTGAGTACATTTAAGAAAAAAGAAATGAACGTGCAAGAAGAACTAGAAAAAGAAAAAGAGGCACTAAAGGCATGCGAAAGGGAGGTTCACTCATGGGCAAAAGTGGCAAAGACAACACTAAAGCACATAGAAGAGGCCAGCCCATGGATTGAGATAGTAAAAAAGAATAAGGGAACATCAGTGAACAAGATTGAAGCAATGAATGCTACTTTGGAAGAAGAGGCTAGGAGATAGAGGCTAGGGTTTTGCATGTACATGTAGTAGGATGGGAGGAGAAGAGCAGCCCACAGGAAGATGCTAAGACATTTGCCGACCAAATTGGGGCCTTAGATGTACCTATAGTTGATGCTTGGAGAGAGGAGAAAGAGGACTCGGTCCAAGGCTCTAATTCTTTGCTTTGGGGACATAGAAAAAAAAGACATTCCTCTCTAAGAGGAGAGCCCTCAAAGGTGAGAAGATTTATTTGGATGAGGACCATACCCCAACACAAATAGCACATTGCAAAGAATACATGCCCAAGGTATTGGAGGTTCGCAAAGAGGGAAAATGGGCTGTTTCTAGGGATGGATAAGTTATCATTACTGATAAAACTGCTTCATGACAGTACGAGGCCTATGAGACACTTCCGATGTCAATATAGAATTGTAATGGATCCCTAAGCTTGAATGCTAGTTACTTTGAAGATAGCTTCCGAAACATAGATATAGCAATGTACACAGAAACACACCAATGTAAAGGTAGTTGATTACCAAATGTGTGGGAATACAGGTGGGCAAGTGCATTTCGTCCAACAGCTAGAAAACCAGAAAGCACCAGGGGTTTTGGAGCTATGGCCATACTATACTAGAAAGACCTCAACTATACTAGAAAGACCTCAAAGGGATAGTGCAAGTAATGAAGAGAGATGATGATGCACGATACTTATGGATTAGGATACATGCAGGAAGGCCACGGGATATATTCATTGCAATATGTTACTTTCCTCCTGCAAACTCTATCTATGGCACACGGGATGGATCTCCCTTTGATGTACTTTACGAGGATATAATGAGATATGCTAGCATTGGGGACATATTATTAGTAGGAGATTTCAATGCATGCACTGGATATAGATAGAGTGACTTTTATATGCATGATAATACCATGTTCAAAGAGATCGACAAAGATGAAATAGGCCTACACAGGAGAGCCCAGGATAAAGAAGTGAGTACCTATGGGACACACCGATTGGCTTTGGGAAATACACATAGACTAGCCATCTTTAATGGTCTACCACAATGGCCAGGATCTAACATTTTGACATGTTGGAATCACAAAGGAGGGGCAAGTACTGTGGACTACTTGATAGGCTCACCAACATTGATACCAGACATCCAAAACTTTTAAGATATCTAAGAGACCAATCGGCACAGCAACAGATCATGCTATTTTGACATTCATGCTCTCTTGTGGACATATGTAACATGAAACACCATGCCTCCCTAAACATCCCAAATACTATAGAAGATACCTCACATATCTACAGTTTGCAGTGCCACCTAGATGCTTTGCACATCTTCTATAGAGATAGAGCCCTCACAGTGAACCTTGGGAAGACCAAAACCATGGTTTTCAATACTTCAATAGAATGGGTGACTAGATCTATGTGCCAATTCACATTTGGGGGCAACATAGTGAAGCATGTGAGGGAATATGTCTACCTGTGAGTCACCTTCTCAGGCCCACGATTTTCATTGAGAGGGGTATCAAAGGCAGGTCCGCCACGAGAATATGCAGTACTAGGGGCACTCGAGAGTCAATGTGCTCACATACAATTCCAGGAGTCCTGCACCAAACTATGGCTGTTTGACACCAGTGTCACACCTATACTACTATATGGAGTAGAGGTAAGGGGTTGCAGCTTCTACCATAGGCGTCTTAGCCCACTCATTGATCCGACTAGAGCAGAGAGGGATTATTATGATGGCTGGGATAGCATGGAAAGGCCATTGATCATGATGATAGCACGCATGATTAGGAGTAAGCCTCCATCCCAGATCCCATTGTCATAGCAAAGCTAGGGGCAGTACCTATAGTTACGGAGGCGCTCTTCAAGGCAGTGACCTTTTGGCACAAATTATGGGAGCTTTCATGTCATAGATACTTCAAATTGGCCACTGACTTCATCTAGACAACTAGCAGCAGGAGGCGAGAAGTACTATTGGTTTTCATAGATGGCTATTTGGATGAGCCTACATGGTTTGGATATTGACCACCTTCCACCTTTTGATTATAGCCTTGACTGCCCTACACTTTCTCTCAGCCGATTAGAGCTGAACCAGGTGATCAAAGCTGATATCTTGAGGATTGAGACAGCAAGGACATGGATCCACCCACCACTCCCTCTAGGATCGGGGACAGACTTTTTCCGCACACTTAACCCTACTGATACTACTAGCCTAGTAGAGACAGAGCCATCCCACCAGACACCTTGCATGCCACGCTGTGGAGTCACATTGGATAGAGTCATTTCCCTTCGTCGAGCACAACAACCCCGTCTATCAAGACCACATTCAAGGAGGCCGCATCACAGTCGAATCAAAGCCAGTATCACAAGACACCGAAGACTCACCACCAAGCATATCGGTGAAGTAGCTAGGGATTGCATCATAGCTGAGATCATGTGCAGATCTTGAGATCAGCTATAGCCTATAGTCTTTGTACATGGTCCTATCAGATTTGGTTCTCCTTTTCTTTTCTTTTCTTTTCTTTTCTACCGATGGGGCAACACTGCACATGGTTCAATCCTAGTATAGTCCCATTGTATAGTTATTCTCAGCATGGTTTCATAGGCCACCCGCTTATTTTTGTGTTATCTTTACCTTACTGATGAGATGACATTAGACATGGATGTACTCTGGATTTTGTCTCATAGGCCACATTGGCCTTATGTAGACGTTAGTATATCTTTCTTTCTTTCTTAGCTGATCCAAACGTCCTAGGCCTCGACATAGACACGGACGACACCTTCATAGGCGGATACACGGGATTATTGCTCGGGCTAGAGCTAGGTCCTCCATACCCGCATGAGATTGTACCATTTGGAGCTCATTGTTACTAGATAGAGCTCTATGTTTTACACATAGTCATAGTTAGTTTCCTTTCTTATTTTGCTTTATGTTACATACATATTTTGCCCAGACAGTTGTACCATCATACACATGATTGTAACTCATGGTCTCATAGGTCAGTTTGGCCTTTTGTAGACGTTAATATATCATTTCATTTCATCTCTCTCTCTCTCTCTCTCTCTCTCTCTCTCTCTCTCTCTCGGCAATCATTGAGAAGGGCCAAGCTCGAGACAAGAGGATTTAGTGTTGCGTTGTGGATTTTCACAAGGCATTTGACACAGTACCTCAAACACATTTTATGCAGGGATTGCAAGAGATTGGAGTGCCTATGGTTGTGGAGGCACTCTTTAGAGCAGTGACTTTCTTACACAAGATATGGGAGCTTCTGTGCCACAAATATCCCAAATTGGCATTGACTTCCTCCTAAAAGCTAGCAGAGATAGGTGAGAGGGACTGCTGGTGCTCATAGATGGCCACTTGGATTAGCTTACATGGGCTAGACGTCAACCAACTCCTGCTCTTTGACTATAGCTTGGTCTGTCCTACACTCCCTCTCAGTCGATCTGAGCTACATTCAATCATTAGAACTGATGTCTTGAGAGTTGAGACAAGGAGGACTTGGATCCAACCGTCGCTCCCTCTAGAACCAAAGATTGAGTTTTATAAGAGCCACTTCCTACACCTCTTTGAGGATGGATTTATTGTCCGCCCTACCACAATATATGGACACACACCTCTCCCACGGTATGTGGGCTGTTATTGGACAGATGTGTGTCTCCTCCCATCAGTTGAGGATAGAGACAGGCAGATGGACAGATATTCCAGTGGAGGATAGGATATGCCAGCTCTGTAAGACAAAGAGCTTGAGATGGAGGAGCACTACATATGCAGATGTAGTGTACTATGACATATTGGGAATGTATCACTGCCTTTTCCATGAGGGCTTTGGACCTCTTTGCCATGTCACGGAGCATAAGGACCAAAGGTGTCTAGGGCTTCTACTCCTAGAGCTCCAAAGATGCTGCATGGCACTACTACGAGACAAGAGACCAGCTCGCCTAGAGGGACCCAAGTAGAGAGCAGTGACAGATTTCTTTCATAGACCCACAGGCACTACTAGCTCAGCAAACACAGATCCATCTCACCAAACTATCCCTACTCCACACCACGGAGTCACACTAGACAGGGCCATTGCACTTTCTTGAGCATGGTGACCTCGACCACGCGGCCGATGACTGAGGGGCCCATACTATAGTCAGATTAGAGCCATCATTACAAGACACATGAGACTTGCCCCTCAATACATTGGCATGGCGGCCTTGGATTACATCATGGTTGGGATCGTTTGTTGTTCTTGACATTTAGAGAGGAGCTACTATAACTAGACACTTTATACATTCAGTTTTTTAGACATAGAGATCTTTAGATGTTAGCCTAATACTAGGATGCATTTTTCTTCCACTTTCGTGATGAGATGACATTGGACAGAGATGTACTTTGGTTTTGTCTCATAGGCCACATTGGCCTTTTGTAGATGTTAATGTATCTTTCTTTCTTTTATCCGTGTGTGTGCGTGCATGCACATGTGCGTGCGTGTGTGTGTGTGTGTGTGTGTGTGTGACACTGGCTGTCTCTACACTCAATAGAGGTAAGACAATGGGTGTACAGGCCTGCAGGAGTATGGACGACACATAGCGCAAGGCGCAACCCTAAGTCTGGGCATAGAGCAGGATGGCCACTACATAGGCCGATGAGAAGAGCTCAAGCGGCGCACTCTCCCTCTCTCCAATTCCTGTTACTGTATGCCTGCAAGCGACCTAACCAGGATCTCACAGACTACAGGTGACCTCTCTCTCTCTCTCCTGGCAACCTGAGGAGCAAGGTTGCACAGACTGCACGCGAACTCTCTCTCTCCTGGCCATTCAATAGCACGCTGTCAGTAGTTCCATTTGCAGGGCGATTGCAGGTCTGATACGTTGTGCTATTAGGGCATATCCCTCTAGTCACTGTTTGACCTGGAGAAGTGTGCAGGCTGGGTGAGGCAGCAACATTGGAGGTTGCACCTGCTTACAGGGTCTCTCTCTCTCTCTCTCTTTTTCGTAAAAGGTAATTGTATTAATTACGAAAAAAATACAAGATTACTTTATTACAAGATACATGACGACAATCTAAGCCATCATGTGAAGAGGTTCTAAGTACTACAGGTTACAACATCATGGCAAAGACACAGAGGAAATTGCGATATGCCAGGGACGTAAGTCCTCCCTAGAGAGCAAATCAGAATGTTGGAGAAGATCTAACTGCCAATACAAGAGGCCCTTAAGCCTCACAATATGCCGCTGAACATTATAGGCGGAGTCAAAAAGAAAAGCATTCCGAATGGTCCAGTTATGCCAACAGCCCCAATATCGAAGAAAGTGATACATGAGCTTCATATGTGGCTGTGCCGGAGTGGGGTATTTGGGCTGCCCAAAAACCCAATCAAAGGGGCGCAGGGTGAAACCAACCACCCCTTGCCAAACAGCCGACAAAAATAACCAGACTTTCTTAGCGATGGGGCAAGAAATAAATCGGTGGCGGGCAGATTCCACAGTAGTGGTGCAAAAGAAACAGTTGCCATTGGAGATTCGTCGCTTGGAAAGAGCTGAAGCAAGCGGAAGACCACCAATCATCACTCTCCAAAGAAAGACTTTATATTTGAAGGGTGTCTTGTTCAACCAGCCCTCCATCACAGTTGCCCTCCACCATGACCGGGATTTACACAATCCCCATAAAGCATTCGCTTTAGTAACTAGCCATTGATGATCTTTAATCAGAAGATGATACACTTGGTTAGCAGAAGCTTTGCTTAAATTCAGCCAGCCTTGTAGGTCCCAATCCTGCCAGGGATGATCCGAAGCAAGGGTAGGAAAGGGTTGTCTGCTCTGGAGCACCCTCAAAAGCTGTTCCCATAAAGGCCTATATCCACGAGGGATCCTGAAAATCCTCCTAGCTGTACGAAACGATATAAGCACATTGCGACTGGCAAGGGTGGCATCCGCAACTGAAGACAAGCCCAAACGTGCCATCCGGTTGAATTGTGGTCTAAGCTCATGTTTACCTTCCCATGAAAGTAAATGCGAGACTGCCAGCAATTCCAATTGAAAAGAGTTAGTAGCTAAGCGATCCTCCGCTGGATGCCACTGAGCCTTCTGGAGGACCTGTTTCCAGGAACATACCAAATGAGTAAGCAGCGATGAAGAAGAACTGGAGAACCGCGAATCAGCATTAAGAACATGCCACCAAGAACTCCGGATTTGGGTATTGCCATGCAGAAGCCGATGGCCCTCAAGGAAATAACGGGCTATATCGACCCATGGATGATGATCCGAGCACATGGCGCGGAAAAGAGACCAACGGAGTGCCTGCATGTGAGTTTGGGCATCTAAAATAGCTTCGCCATCCATGCGTTTGGGGGTGCACGCATGCGACCAAGAGATCCAGGAAATACCTACATGCAATGAGTCCTTCTTCCATAGCATGAAACGAATAGACTGAGTAAGAGCATTCAGAGTCGTAGTAGTCCAGGGCAATAATGGCAAGAAATATGTGAGCATTGGCAACATAATTGTCTGGGCTACTTTGAGGCGAACATGGAAGGGCCAGGCCTGAGACTTCCATTACATAAACTTAGCCACCATTTTCTGCGAAATCCAGTGCAGAAGCTGCTTTGGGGGAACATCAACACCCAAAGGGTACCCAAGATGCCTGACAATGGAGCCACGAGGAACAACCAGACCCTGCCAGTCCAAGGACTGCAAATCCGACTCCGTGCAGCTGAGAATGGCTGATTTGAGCGCATTGATACGAAGGCCGGACGCCTGACCAAAGAGATCCCAAACATCCAATGCTTTTCGAAGGTTATCCTTGTCCGCATGCAAAATCATAAAGCTATCATCCGCCAGGGATTGGCTAATGAAGTGCTGTCCTGTAGGAAGCGACAGTCCGGCCAACTGAGAAGAGGCTGCCATATGAGATAACATCGAAAGAACTGGATGTGTCACAAGGGCAAAGAATAGAGGGCTCAAAGGGCACCCCTGTCTGACAGAACGGGCAAGGACAAATGGCTCAGTTACACCTCCGTTCAGCATGACTCGCGAAGACACCGCATCGCTAATGGTGTAGATTAGACGAGACATCCGAACACCAAAGCCCATAGCAGACATAAGTTCAGTCAAGATAGTCAAAAGCCTTTTCCAGGTCCAGTTGAATCAGTACTACCTCCTGATTAGAATGCCTTGCATAATCAATTGCCAGTTGAGCATTCAATACATTGTGCAGAATATTTCGGCCCTTAATGAAACCATACTGGAGAGGGTGCACAATGGCAGGGAGATGCTTATGGAGCCGATTCACCATTACTTTGGAAAAGATTTTGTACATTGAACCCATCAAAGAAATTGGGCGCCACTGTATCAACTTAGATGGCGAAGGGACTTTTGGAAGCAGTTTAATAAGTCCTTCTTTCCATGAGGAAGGCATGATCCCCGTTTCCCACACCTGCTGAAACAAAGCCTGCAATGGTTTCGCCAGTTGGGTAGCAAAAGCTTCAAAGAACTCATTGGTGAGACCATCCCAACCCGGACTTTTATCCTTAGGCAAGTGTAACAAGACGTCCATAACCTCTGCCTCAGAAATATCTGACTCCATAGTAGCTTGCATGTCCTGCGGAAGCTGATTGCGGACCAGGTCATAAAAAACCGAACGGGCCTGAGTAATTTGGGCTGAAGGTGGAGAAGTGGAACCGAGAAGGTCGCGGAAATAATTCTTGCACATATGCACAATAGTTTGCGGATCCAGGATAAGGTGGCCTTCTGCATCCTCAAGTCTGGTCATATTCTCTCGAGCAGGAGAGGCGTGGAGAGCTCGAAAGAACTTATGGGTCTAATATGCACTATCTTGCAAAGTCTCCGTCAGATGTTGCAATTTGGCCTGCTGATATGATTTCTACTGGAACTCTTTAATAAGATCAGCCACCCGCATGGCCAGTGCGAGCAGAAATGCATCGTCCGGAGTGTCCACCAGCAGAGAACGAACCAAAATCAGCAGGTCCTCCGCTGCCTATCGACGCCGTCGACAAAGAGAGGCATGATAGATCCCATACTGCCGAGCAACCCGCTGCACATTAGAGAGCAATCTTTCAAATGACGCAGTGCCCTGAGAGGAGAAGTCCAAGAAGAATCTGTCAATCAATTGCTGCATATAGCCCTGAAAGATTGCATGCTTCAAGTAGGACGAGTTGAAACGCAAAGGGAGTCTCTCCAGAAATTGCTTGAAAGGTGCAATGGGTTGTGCAAGCAGCTCGAGCTGCAGAGGGAAATGGTCCGACAAGGCATATTGCTGCAACACTTTTATTTCGAGCATCTCGGGAAGAAAATCATCATTCTGCATGATAGATATACGGTCCAACCGCGACCATGTTGTTGCATACTGGGCAGAATGGAAAGTAAACCCTGTAGAAGACGGGTGTAGCCAGGACCAGAGATCTTGCTAAGAACAGCAAGAGCCAACTCATGCCACATACAACTTTCCGGCGCATCCATTACCGAATGCTCCGATGTGGACTGCGAAGAATCAACACACATATTGAAATCCCCCATGAAGAAGCCCCGTCTGCCAAGTGACAAGGAGGTCTGCAAAGTCTGCCAAAGCTCCTGACGAGATAACGAATCATTCGGAGCATAGAGGTCAAGTAACCATAAGATTTCCCCTTCGAATAAAATTTCAATCACCAAAAAGCGGCCATGAACATCATTTTTAATAAGAACAGGTTGATATTTGTCATGTACAATCATGAGCACACCCGAATAATGCATGGCTTGTGTCCCTGCATAGAACAAACGAAAGCCATGGCAATCCACAACTTTTCCGGCTTCACCGTGACTCTTGTGCTCAACAGCGCAAAGGACATCCCACTGATTCTCATACAATACAGTCCACATGGCATGTTGCTTGTGTCGAGAA
This sequence comes from Lygodium microphyllum, assembly GCF_053477565.2. Taxonomy (NCBI): domain Eukaryota; kingdom Viridiplantae; phylum Streptophyta; class Polypodiopsida; order Schizaeales; family Lygodiaceae; genus Lygodium; species Lygodium microphyllum. The sequence goes on along the minus strand of NC_141149.1, from coordinate 21,173,846 downwards.
CAAATTCCTCGCACATTCCACGTGGCTATTTTCATGTGTATTCAAAACAAAATTAGGTACAAGGCACAGCTTGCCTCGATTTGACTTTGTCGGCGAGAATGTCCAGGACTCCCTCATCCAAGAAATCCGCCAACACCGCAAAAGAGTTCTGAGGACCAGATTTGGAAGTAGACGGCATATCTGCTGGCTTGGGGTTGGAACGGGGATAACGACGGTCCCATGGGGTAATGACGTTGCCTCTGGTATCAAAAGCCAGCTTAGCAGGTGGACCCTTTGGACGATCCGAATACATTTTCCTGGCGGACTGAGGACCGGGGGCAGAGGAAACCATAGCAGGAGCAAAGCGCTCGGAAGACAACATTTCCTTCCTGCGCATATATCTACGCATGGAATCTTGTGAGGTAGTAGACACAGAATTCTCCATGCCAGCAACAACCCTGTTGCCTTTTTTTGCATATACTTCAACCCAATCAGTGGGACGGGAATCCAAACCCGAGACCTGTTGTTTACCTTTGGCCAGAACTTGGGGCGGGTGGATAGTATCCAGCGACGGAGCATCACACACCATATCTTCCATGGGCGGCGCGACATGGCCAACATCTGAAGTGTGTTGTTGTTCCGGGCATTCAGCCATAAAATGCCCCAACTGTCCACAGGAAAAGCAATGTCCTACAAAATTACCCCATTTCAAACGAAAGTGTAACGGATGCATGCCAGAGCAATTGAGGCGTAACCAAGCAGGCCTTCTAATTGCAGTGTCCCATAACATACACAAGCGGTTGCGATTCACAGCCCTGAGACTGGGAGGGACCAGAACAGTGCCCACAGCGGCCATAGCATCCTTCAATAGTGGCCAATAAACAGCCGGACAATTTTCCACTTCTACCCACACAGGGCATTCACGTTGCAGCAGACGCTGAAAATCTGCCATTGGGCGCCATGGAACCACATGAACCAACCGGCGATCAAAAAACAAAGGCAGTTTAGACAGGAGAGCAGCACGGTGCGTCTCAGATTTCAACAGGACCTCAAAAAAACCTCGGGAGCCAACAAAATCCTCTTCAACACATTCCCCTTGTAGCAGACTGTGCAGCCACTGGCGAATATGGGAAAGCAGCGGGATTCGACCAGTGAAGAAGAGTATCACAGCGCGATCATAAAACACCGAAAAGGAGCGTAGGACAGTTTTTGGGTCCACGGTGGCTTCCAAAACATCGTCAGGTGCAGAGTCAGAAAAGACTTCCTGATTATGGTGAACATAATCGCCAAGCAGAGTGTTGGCAAATTCCAGCAAATGCTCCCAGCCAACATCCTGAGAGTCCACAGAATCCGAAGCAACCTGAGCATATGAACGATCCTAATGAACACCTATCTCTTCCGAAGTATGCTTGGTACGTTTACCCGCAGGCTGGATGTCAGCACCGGGGGGCATCTCTTCAGTGCACGGAACCATATCCTCATGTTCCTCAGCATCAGAATCTGGGCCAAGTGCTACCACCGTTTGGTCTATGAAATCCAGATCCAAACCAGCCATCGTGTATCACGATCTGATCTCAAAGGAGAACTGACCCTCTCTCTCTCCCTCTCTCTCTCTCTCCCTCTTTTCTGTACAGAGGCGCTGTCCAGGGGTGTACTCTGCAAGGGCAGCTAATGAAAGCAGAGCTTTACCTGTCAGCCTCAATCGCGGCCTGTCCCAAGAACCCTTATGGCAAGGCACAAATCTAGCAGTGCAGGAGCAGAAGGGCGAAACAAAGGCCTGGCCGTCTCAATGGCAGAGCGGGACAGTCTGGGGCGCAGGGCAGGGATCCGTCGTCAGCGAAACCCTAACTGACAAGGCGAAGGGGCAAGAGGCAGGCGCAGAGGTCGCAGCTCAGGCGGTTGAGGGGCGCAGGTGATGGGCCTTCCGAACGCAGGGCAGGGGACTCAGCGGCCGTGGACAGGGCGTCAGGGGCAGGCGACGGGCCTGCAAGCGACGAGCAAAAGGCGTCTCCAGGCGGTGACGATCAGGTGACGACGACGAGCCAGGCGAAGACGACGCGGGTCCCCATCTCTCTCTCTCTCTCTCTCTCTCTCTCTCTCTCTCTCTCTCTCTCTCTCAACACGGCTGCCTCAGCTCTGCGCGCTGACACAGAGCAGGACACCGCAGGCTTGCAGGCGTCGACAGGGTCAACGGAAGGTCAGGTCGCCATCGCTCCGTCCACGTCCCTCATTCTCTCTCTCTCTCTCTCTCTCTCTCTCTCTCTCTCTCTCTCTCTCTCTCTCTCTCTCTCTCATAATGGGTTATTTATATTAATTATGAAAAACGTAACAGGAAAACAGGTTTACATAGCTCTACACCATCATATATAAACGGTTACAATGGATTCAACAAATAGAAAAGGACGAGTGTGCAAGAGGCACCCCGGGATTGAACAACACACAAGATCAAGAGTGCAGACAAGATTTGGGCGCATGAGTCTGGACCTTCATTTGCCAATGTCTCCAGCACAACATCTTCAAAGGAGTATCCTAACACTGCAAAAGGATCGGGCCACCAAGCATCAGTTGGTGAAGAGGAAGGCCCATCTGCAGGGTGGGAGGTAGAACCTGGGTACTTGCAATCCCACAGAATAATCACTCGACCATCAGCATCAAAGGCCTGCAGGGCTGGTGGATCGCGTGTAGGCTACTGTCGTTATGACTCCTTGGGAGGCTGTGGGTCCTTGGGAGTAGTAAGAACTGAAGTGGTCTGCGCATCTCAGCAACATCATCAAACGAGCAATCCATTCCATACATCTTTTTGCCAGACCTAACTTGGAGCCCCCTTGTGGCTCATGCCTGATGTCATGTCAAACACAGCCTCATGTGTCCACCTATGAGTGCACAGCTTGCTTGACCATCCACATGATCTACCACCACTTCCAGGGCGATCAGCATTGACTTTAACATGGCCAAGTGATCAACTATCTACCTCTGCCGCCTCAAACATGATGCTGCAATGGAGCTAATTTGAGTTGAGAATGGGATACGAATGGACTGAGGATGAGTTGAGAATGGGCCAAGATGGCCCAGGAGATGAGAAAGGCAGATGAACAGCAAGAAGCTTGCAACAAGGGGAGGCTATGTACAATGAAGGTATCGACTGGTGTCAAAACTGGTATGGAGCATTGTAGAAGCTCCACACATAATAGAAGAACCACAGGTGAAACAGTGACGTGATACAAGCAGAGTGACTTTTTGCGAAATCTGTCCCTATGAGATATCCCCTTCCGACAACTAAGCACATACATTGCAATCTCAATGTACAAGTAGAACGCTAACTCTTGAGACTAAAGAATCTGCCAGTAAAACTGTAATGTAGCCCGCCCCTTTCTTTTATAGGCAAAATGAGTTGGAGTCAGTCAGCTGTAAAATAGCCATCAAACAAGCAGGACATCAATAAGGCCGTAGGCTACAGATTATCTCGAGCGAGACAAATTCTACCGGATTATACAAAGTGAATGTAATTGTTAATGATGAAGAACGAGACATTCTTCTACAGATTCTCCCAAGTGAAAGTGATCATTGATTATGAGGAATGAGACGTTTTTCTAACAGATTACACAATGAATGTGTCTATGTACGATAGGATGAATCGGATATTCACCACAACTGAAATTTCCAACATGAAACCAAGAAGAGCAAACATCTTAAAAAAGAGAGACTTAACCTGTGGAACCAAAGGAATTCTGCGAGAGCGAACGCCTCCTTCCAAATAGAAAAGGCGAAGATGTTGCTTGCAAACATGTGGAAGGGGAGCTTCTGCAAACCTGGAAGGAAGAATGAAGCATTGAAGGACAGAAAAATCCGAGATTCGCCAAAAGAGCAGCGCGCCTCTATCACCTGCAGGCTGAGAGGAGACGCCATGCCCAGTCACAGTGGAGCGCCTCGCGTCCTAACAGCCAGCAGACGGACAGACACAGACGCAGACAGACAGACGAGAGAGAGAGAGAGAGAGAGAGAGAGTGTGTGTGTGTGTGTGTGTGTGTGGAGTATGTGAGTCAGAGAGAGAGTCTGTGTGTGGATAGATGGTTGCCAAGGTGGCGCTCACGCACACGTATTCGCCAACCAATTTCTTTCTTCTTCTTTTTTCTTTTTTCTCTAAATTATTGAATTGAAATGTTTACAAAGGCTATTGTGACCGACCAAGGAGACTCAAAGATAGGTAGAAAATCACAGGGTTATGAGAATAGAAGAAGTTGATCGTAAAACACACAATTGGAGTGGTCCAAATGATATACATCTCTGGAACAACCATCTCTCTTAGAATCACACCAATGGAAACTATGGAACTAATTTACGATAATAGCAACAATCAACCATGGCCCACACAACTGCGGATAACTTGCGTTGGATCCAAAAAATCAATGCGTTCCATGTCCACTAGATGTACTAAAGACCAATCCAACACACATAAAATGAAAAAGATAGGGATGCTTTAACTATAAAGTGGTCATGGATGACATCTTACCCAAAACCTAAGAACAAATTATTGTGTGTTGACATGTCATTGAAGTCCAAACTTGGGAAATGACACCCGAAACTTGTCTAGTAACTAGGGTAGAGATAAAAGGATGAACAAGAGTCTCATCACACGTAATGCATAAGACACATCTACGATTGGAGTTCTTGCAACCACATAGCATATTCCCAATGGAGAGATCCCCAACAAGAAGCCTTTATATAAAAACTTTCCTCTAGCAAGGAAGCTTTGACCTCCATAATTGAAGCAATTGATCATACCACTTAGCTTTATTGTCCCAAGCAAACCAGCCTTTATTTTGCCTTATAATCAGCCATCGCATGTGTGTGTGTGTGTGTGTGTGTGTGTGTGTGTGTGTGTGTGTGTGTGTGTGTGTGTGTGTGTGTGTGTGTGTGTGTGTGTGTGTGTGTGTGTGTGTGTGTGTGTGTGTGTGTGTGTGTGTGTGTGTGCGCGTGCGCGTGCGTGTGCGTGCGTGTGAGCTACTCTTGAAGTTTTATTTCCATGTTTTAGCTAATATCTCAAGATTTTATGGTATATCTTTCATTATAACATAAGTGTGTTAGCAATCATCCTAAGCATTCTTATAGCCCCATTTCTTGCTTAAAAAATGTTTGCAACACAACCAGATGCATGTAAGTTCTACCTATTTCCAAGTTGTACTTGAGCCCCACCTAGTTTTAAGGTGCAACTAGGCAAGCCCTTTTTTTATCAGTTCTTTAACTTACTTAGATTGACATTTGTACTCACTTTGTGGTGCACCTATTCTTGGCCAAAAGATGAGGCCTTGGCTAAGGTAAGACTCCATAAGCTTTCGTGCTAATCAACCACATGCCGCTCAAAGTAGCTTAGATTATTGGCCAAAGGGTGTAATGTTGATTTTGCCTACTATAAGATTCCATGCACTTGTGTCCTTATAAAGACATGCCACTCAATTCTTTGAGGTTCAAACATACCCTCTTCTTCCTACTTTGGCAAGGTGAAAACTTTATTGTGTGTCTTCTCCAAGAGCATGCTAACCTCAACACACATCCTCTTCAAACTTCTTTTGAGCACCAAAAGCTATGCAAGAGCTTGGAAACTACATCAAGACACCAAGTTCTTTTGAATTACCAAACCTTACCTTTCTATTCATCATATCGAATTCATTTTGGACAAAGTTGCTTAGATTTTGACTAGGGTATCTTATTCATAAAGACTACTATACAATTGGTTTTTGTGACCATGAAAACAAGTGCTTGTTGCATAGTAAGGAATATTTAGCTATTAAAAAAGAGTGGTACTATCCTAATCAACATTATGCACTCATTTCTTGAACTACTCACAGGGTATACTATTGATTTTGTGACCTTGAAAACAAGTATTTGTTGCATAGTAAGGCCTATTTAGCTACTAAATGAGTGGTACTATCCTCATCAAAATTATGCACTTGTTTCTTGAACTATTACACGACCTATTTTTTGCATTGCTTGTCAGCCCTCTTCCTTGATTAGCCCAAATATTTTAGCATATTGCAACTACTGACTCAAGCAACACACTTAATGATCTAATTGTTCACGGCTAATACACATCGTCGTGATTATGAGAGTATATTGATGATACAAGTATATACACTCATGAAATAAGCTATGCAATCATTAATGACTCACAATCTATTTGACCAACTTAAGCTCATTAGTAGTAGTGGCTCATATTCCAAAAGGCATTAAGCAAATCGACTGATATTAGTTATATATTATGGCTTGTCTGATATTGCTATTTATATATTGGTGTTTTTACATGTAATAATGCCTCACAATGCTCAGGAATAAGGAAGATTGTTATCACGCTATATTAACAATAAATTGAAATTCATACAACCAACATTGGGAGGAAGCATGTAGTGGCATGGTGGCTATTGGGAGGAAGCATATGGTGGCATAGTGGCATTTAAATGTATTAATAACCATTATGAACACTTATTTAATATTACTTAAGCAACCACATGGTAGCTCTTCCACACGAAAAGGGGCCTTGCATGCATTACAATGCATGGGCATCGCTTGGAGAATCCTAAGTAGACGCTAAGAGAGTGCGGGTGAGAAGAAAGCTTTTAGAGCGAGCTTTCAAGTAAGTTTTTCATGGAAACCCCCAATTTTTATTCCATAGGCCACTTTTTCCACTTTTTCTTATAGGCATATACAAACACCATTGTTAGCACCACCAGCAACATCTCCTTCTCTTCCTCCTCATCAATATCACAACCACCAACACCACCAACATCCATCTATCTCTTCCCCCCCACCCCACTCTCTACTCAGCATCTCTCTCTCTCTCTCTCTCTCTCTCTCTCTCTCTCTCTCTCTCTCTCTCTCTCTCTCTCTCTCTCTCTCTCTCTCTCTCTCTCTCTCTCTCTCTCTCTCTCTCTCTCTCTCTCTCTCTCTCTCTCTCTCTCTCTCTCTCTCTCTCTCTCTCTTTGTGCATATATATGGATTTAACTCATATATCCATTGGCAATAGATCCTTGCATTTTCTTTAGAAGCACTTGAAATTTGCATTGTTTCATTACATATGTCAAATATTCCTCCAAGGAATGCACACTATCACATTCCAAACTTTAGAAAGTAAAATTATACGTGTCTTTCAAAACACAAAAGTCTTTCACATTGCATTGCATTAATATACCTCACAAGGGTAAATAGAATATGTGGTATTTTACAAGTTGAAAAAGAAATTATGCTTAAAGCAAATGAATTAAATTAATTGCAAATATTAAATTTAAATGAACTCCATTGTTGGAGATTGAAATAGGTATTCTCTAGCAAAGTCCTAGACACCCCCATGAAATTTTGCTAACATAATCAGATAGGGAAGCATATGTTTCAATAAAACAATATCCATAGTATTTCCCTCAAATGGAGGTGGATGTATAAAGAAGGTAGGTGGGTCATGTTGCATCTTTTCTATATTCGCATCCACAAATAGAGTTGTTGTAGGGCTAAAGTGTGGCCATTCAATATCATTGAAACATTTTAGGAAGTGTGGCATAGCTTGAGTTTTTCTTGAAGACTAAGCTTTAGGAACTATCTTGCACTTGCCTTGACCATATTGAAAGATAAATTGTGGTGATCATGCAATTTTCTTTATACAACCTCTTCTTACAACTTGAAGTAGCTCATTCAAGCTTTCCTCCTTCATTGAGATCCATATGGAAATATCAAACAATGCATGTATGTCCACTAGAAACAGCACGAGGCTTGGCCCTACGATGACCCAATATCTACCTATCTCCAAGGGTTTGTTGACTAGTAATGATCCCTTTTTCTTGAGATGCCTATGTAGAAGCACCCTATTTACATCAAACATGGCAAGCTTCCTTGTTGTTGGGGTAGCTACAAATGAACATTAGGTGATGTAAAACCACACATGCATTGCTATGAATAAAAAAAGGAGTGTTGTCAACTTTTGTCATTATATATGCTTAGCTATTTATGTCACCTTTGTTCTCAAAAATCTCCCCTCTTTAGTAGAGCAGTACAAGCATATGACTTCTCTTCCAAAACCCAATGCTACTTATGCAAGGTCACTGCAATCCAAGATTATGTCCCCTTCTCTTGTGTATGTATGCAAGATTGCCCTCCAAAAAGTCATGCCATGTTTCATACCACCTATAGCATGCATTATTGATATTAAGGTGTTAACACTACATTAAAGGTTCAAAATCACCTCTCTTAGTTTGAGAACAAGGGATCTTATACTAACCTATCATGAGAGCTCTTGTCAAATCTTGCATCTAATCAATCATTATTATACAATTATTATGACTTTCGAATGGACTATTCCTCCATAGTTGATATCTTTGCACATGTATGCTAGTATTTATATCACATGTAGCTACATGACAAATGCAAATATTAAATTTAACAAGTGTAGATGTTAACCTTAGCACAAGAAAAAGTGAAAAATGTGAAAAAGCGCGAGTCGGGAGCTGAAAGACATGACCTAGAAGGAAATCGTACACATAAGAAGAAGTAGGAAGGGAAACAGTCAAAAAAGTGCAAGGACTATCTCAAAAGCTAAGTCAAAGGCAAAGGCACATTTGTAAATGCAACGCGCCCCTAAAACTTTTGTAAAAGAGTGCTAGGATCCCTCCTGTGCAAATTGTAAGGGTAGACTGAATGTAGAAAGCAAACTAGGAAGATAGGAAGACAATGGGAAAGAGGGCCTAGGCCACGGTCGGCCATGTAAAAAAGGGGATGACCACCCAAAAGGGATTAGGGTTTTGTATATAAACTCAAAAAGTGAATGAGAAGCTCATTCTTTGGTGTGTGACAAAGTGGACTCGTCTTCTTTTCTTCTTCTTCTTGCTTTCTTGTGTGTGCTTGAGAGAGGGATTTTGAGAGTGTGAAGGAGTGACTGCGTGAGGGTGAGGGATCTTGGAGAGGTGAAGCTCTCCATCATCTCCTCTCACCTACTCTTCTCTTCTCTTCTCTTGTCTCGCGCACGGCTATGGAGGATGGAGTTTGGAGGTGGAGGCTTGAAGATGCTTGAGCTCGCATCTCGAATCGTGGAGCTATCGATGTGCTTGAGGGAGGAGGCAACTCATTCGCGCATTGAGGTTAGCTCACTACACACCAATATGATCGAAGGTGCGTCGGCTAGGTGAGAGATAGCCATAGGTGTTCGCTTGAAACACTTGAACAATAAGCGGTCCGTGGGTCTTGGCAGTTAAGCGTGAGCTCACCTCTACATTTTGGTTTCATTGTCTAGACCAACGGATTCAAGCTTGAGCACTTGCACACCTCAAATTGAGCGACAAAGTAAGGGTTTCATCCCCAACTTGGAGCTTGAGATAGGTAGGATTATGGTTTTCTTCAGGATTAGGCAAGTAGGAGAAATCATTTCCATATTTTGCTTTCGATTTTTGTTGCATTTAGAGTAGGATAGGACCGAGAAATTGAAGCGAGAAGCTTTAGGGTTACTGCTGTGAAACAAGCCCAAACACGAAAAAATGGGAAAAAAGAGTGCTTAGAGGTGTTAGAGTCACATGGGGAGTGATCATGAAAATTAAGGTTGAATCCTTAAGACCCCGAGAAGCAAAGGAAGGCCTCATTTTCACTTGTGGCATTGAGAGAGAGACAGAGACAGAGACAGAGAGAGCTTGGATAGCCAGGGTTTTCTACGAATCGATCAACTCCCATCGGCATTGTTAGCGCATCCCAGGTATATACAAACCTTGCCTTGTGGTCATAGCTACATTCTGGAAGTCCTCGACTGCTAGCTTGCTCATAATCGTGTCGTCAATTTGATTTTTCATCATTTCAACCCCTCAACTAGCAGAATCAAACCACCTTACCAGTGTCCGATTCCAAGAATCAAACGCTCAGACACCCTACACCCGTCCGATTCCAAGAATCGAATGGCCAAACAATTGGACCACGGTCATGTGTCCGATCCTAAGGATCAAACACTCAAACATGTGACCTCGCTTGATATTGAAAATTGGACTCTCACACCACCCCTATCCGATTTTGGCAATCAGACACACTCAAATTGAACTAATCCATCCTGTCCAATTGGACATACCCTGTCCGATTTCGAAAATTGGATATCCCATAATCGGACACGAAAATTGGACCATTCAGAATCGGACAACTAAAATCAGACACCTATCAAATCGAACGTCTGATTCCTAAAATTGGACCAGATTTTGACACATCAAAATTGACAAATTTGCTGCCTTCGAGACGATGGAGAGTACAAATCACAGCAAGAGAATTCACCAAAAGCCTTACAAGCAAATCTAACCCTAGAAATCACAGCCAAATAGCCAGGAATAGTGCTAACACTGATATCAGCATATTTGACATGCTTAGAGCCGTAGGCTAACCAGTAGACCTCAATTTGACCTTGAATGAGCTGAATGACGTAGTACATACCCTAATCACCAGCAAGAACGGCCAGGAATTGGCTAGGAGTCAATCATAGAGCCCCATTATGCCAAGTACATAAATGAGAGTGCAAGAGCTATAATGTCACTTTGTATTCGCACCCACATTGTTTTCCGGAACTTGAAGTGCACTTAAGAAAAGCTAAAAGCCTAATTTTGCAAAGTGCACAAAAAAGAGCATGCACACATGCCGAGTGAGTGTAAGTTGAGGACTATTTGTAAATAATAAGGAACTCGCTCAAACTTAACAATCAGAATGAACCCACCAGTAGGAGAAGACCCTAAAACATAGCCGAGTGATTGAGAACCCCAAGTATAGGACCAAGCAAGGATGCAGCACAAGAGTCAGACACAGTAAGAACCAACACCATTGGAGTAGTGGATCTACCTGACTTGATCAATCTCATCAACACCCTAGTGGAACAAGAGACCGTGGATATAATAGAGAAAAGCATGAACCACTGACGTGACGAAGAGCTTGATCTCGGAGATTTTCCGAATGAAATCCAACAGATGGTGAGCAAGTACAACTTGCAAACCCAAATGGACCACCACGGTAGGCCATATGAGAAAATCGTAGCTGACCTCAAAGAGGAGATGAGACTAGCGTGAAAGGCCCTCTAGAGCATAGTAGTCTACAATCATAAGCAACAAGCTAGGAGCTTACGTCAAAGTATAGAAATGTGCGAGATTCAATAAGTGCAAGCCCTAGCAAGTAGAAATAGGACAGGACCTGATGTAGAGAGGGAAAGAGTGCTAGAAGGTGATCTCATGTTGAGCGAGCTTTGTTACCAAGCGACTGCTACACAACTTGTCAGCAAAGTAGAGCGACGCTGCATTGGCAACCTCGTTGCTTGCAGGATTAGAAGTTAACTAGGGCTTTAAGAGCCAATTGAGAATTCCTATCATGATTAAGCAATTAGACAACTACTAGCCAAACAACAACCCATACAGCCTTGTAGAGCAGTTCGAGCAAGTCTACAAGGCCAATGGCCTCACTGATCTTACTCAACACTCGCAAGCTTTCGGTCTATGCTTAGGCGATAAAGGTAGGACCTGGTACACAAGTCTAGACGTTGATGAGCAAACTAACTTTAGAAACCTCAAGAGTCTCTTCATAAAGAGATTCTCTGAGCCCAAGCACTCCGATAACCTTTTAGTACAGCTAATGAATGTCAAGCAGAAAGACAATGAGGACATTAGAGACTACGTCATCCACATGCAGAGTCTCTTCAAGATAATCCCAACTGGCAAGCGACCCACTGAAAGAGCGGTCTCCATAGTCTTCATCAATGGGATATGAAGTGAGGAACTCTACAAAGCCTTGCAGGGAATTCAAGCTTGCAACAAGATGCACTAGTTAGGGTCTTCAGAGCAAGGCCATTCAAGTGGATGACCAGCTCAAGGAGAGGAGCTCCAGGAGCTCAAACCAAGACAAGGATAGCTCTAGAACCTAAGAAAGGGCAGCCACATCTAGTGAACTGTCGGTCCCAAATAGCCAGGATAAGGGAAAGAGTTGATCAGAACTAGGAGCTAGCAGAGATGAAGATGGAGATATCAAGGCTACAAGAAATGGTGAGGAGACCAATGCACCCACATGTCCACTGCATATATTGTGGTGGAAACCACCTGCCAGTCGAGTGTCACGACCCTAGGTCCCGATCTTGCCCCAATTGCAATAGGTTCAGTCATGATACCTTGCATTGCAAGCTACCAAGGAGACTCCAGTACTCGCAACCATACGGACAACCTTACCTAATGAATAGGCTGCAAAACCTCTTTGAAAGGGAAGCCCCATTGGCTCTCCCAATACCCAATGACGCCAAAGCCGCTCCTAGGATGGAGATAAACCCCACAGGCATACCTAGACCACCTAGACACTACGTAACCCATCCACTGGCACTAAACAATGAAGAGCCTTACGTGCACCCTCACATCTCTATGACGAAGAGGGTACTGCAATCCTTGTAGATTACTGACCTGTAACGGTGATGGCATTAGGTAGAGATAGAGGTAGAGACTTTGGAGGCAGACCCAAGAACCAATCTTGTGTTGGACTTGTGGTCACCCAGGACACATCTCCTCATGCTCTGCCTTGAAAGGGAGCAAGCAAATCGCGATAAGGTCGATCTTAGATGTGCTGAGTGTGGAATCACTCATCTCTTCGCACATTGCCCTAAGTGAAAACCATCCTCTAGTTCAGCAATTATACCATATGTCCCATTGGGGTAGTTCTGTGTCGAGACACTAGATGGGGAGGCCATGCCTATCCCGTTGCATGTCACGACCCACGCATAGACAAAGCAAGCTAGCATATCATTACGAGGGCCCAACAACTTAGATGCAACCTCAATTGGAAAGAAAAGTCGTAGGTGAAGGAGAAAGAAAGCTCATACAAAGGTCACACTAAAAACTGAGAGTGCCACGACACTACATACCAGAAAAAAGGTGATAGACACACAGAGGTAGAAAACGGTAACTCCAAATATGGCTAAGAAGGGGAGTGCAAAGGTCGGGGAGTACCCCAACCCAAAGCGCCAACTCAAAGCCATCAAAAAGGTTAAGGAGTGAGTAAAAGAAGCTTAGGCGCACCTAAAGGATGCTGAGTCCATATTGAAAGATGAGATCAATGATCTCTCAAGCGTAAGCACACCAGTCTTCCCTCCATGACCAAAGTCGAGAAACACAACTGTACTACAAGCATTACTGCTTAAACAAAGCCTACATGCTAGGGCCACCAAACCAGTCAGGGCCATTGGCCAAGAAACACACAGTTAGGAGAGAGGTAAGCAACTAACAACCTCCTCACCACGCTAGTGACTACCTTAGTGACTCTAAGCTTAGGAGATCTACTTAGGCAGCATCCGACACTGTGGCAATAGCTGAAGAAATGGGTTGAAGGGTTGACGGAGTAGACTATCGCTGACCAACACGAGCACGATGCAAAAATGCAAATACTGAGTCTGACACTACACTTGGTGCCCAAGTCCTTGCACGTAATGCTGTTTGGGAAGGCATTAAAATGTATGCAGCCTTACCGATCCTAGCTCTAGAGACACCACAAGAAAGGGAATTGTAAACACAAGAGCAGGAGTGAGTGTATTCAGCCACGTAGTACTCCAGGCTTGGGATAACCCACCAGTCAAGAATGCTAGGTATAATGTTACACGGCCAATGGAATGAAAGTTAGGCCATTTGGAGTGTTGAAGAATTGGTCGTTGAAGATCGTAGGTGTTTAGTTTTTTGTGAACTTCATTGTCATGAAGGAAGTGGATTACAGCATCATGTTAGGCCTGTTGGGGGTAAAGGCGCCTCTGCCTAGCCGCCCGTGTATTACTACATTGACAGTACCCGCCACTACACACTGAAGGTAGCGGGCGCCCGTCATCGTCACTTTATTCTTTATTCTTTTAGTGATAATTTGAATAAAGGAAGGCTTGGTCACGCATTGTGACTGTTGGAGTTCCCATTTTGTGTCTCTCTCTTTCTTGCTCTTGCTCTCCCGCCATAGCTCTTCCAAGCAAGCTTTGATCCTTCTCACCTTTCAACTGGTATCAGAGCATGGTTGCTTGAGCATTCAAGCTTGATACGTCACTCCTTTAGCTTCCTATTGATTACCTACACTCATTGGGTCTCCTTCCCGGTAGCCATAGCTGACTCTCTCGAGCTCCCGTCACTCCTCGGCTTCCCGAGCACCTACCCGGCCCATTTCGGCACCCTCAAGGCATTTCTTCAGAGGTATTGAAGCATTATTTTGAGTGTTTATTTCAGTTTGTAGGGTACAACAGGAAGGGACTTCAAAAAAATTCGTTTTTTACTTCAGTCCTCCCTTGGCACTCATTGGCAACCTCATTTGGGCATTATACACTTGGTTTATGCTTGGCATTTGATCTCAAGCCTTGGCATTGAGCATTGATGTGATTTACTTCATGTTTGGGACTATTATACACAGTTTACAGGTAGCCCATAGAAGTGCTACATTAGCATTTTATGTCTAGATCACTTTGGCATTGACATTTGATACCTTGTTGGTCCTGAATGCTCCCCGAATGCTAGGGGAATGTATGCCTATGATGTGAGATGATTTTAGGGCTGAATTTTCTCAGTCATTGACTATTTTACACAGTCCACAAGCAGCCCAAAATGGGGCAGTCCCCTATCATTACACTTTATACTTATGCTACATGGTAATTTGATGCTTGCCTGATTATGCCCAGTTGGTCCCGAGTGGTCCCCGAATGTTTGGGGAATGTATGCCTATTGATTGGCCATCATTTGGAGCTAATTTAGTGGCCTGAAATACTCGATTTTACATAGTAAATCACTAATGTACAGTCCAGGACTGAAGCTTATTTACTCACATTATGCTCTGCTGCCTACTAGTCCAGGTGCTTCCCGAGTGTTTCATATGACTATTAGGATGCAAATGAAGGTTGGAAAATGGTTTGGATGGTTTCAAAATGTATTTTGAGCCTTGTTTGAGCTTTGTATTGGTTGGCATTTACTTGACATTGGTCTACACTGGCATGCTTTGTGACAGAGGTTATACCTATAGTCCATGTATGACCCGTTGGTACATGCTTGATGCTTACGTTACCTACACATGCTAGTTACATTGTTTGGAATTGAATGCTACTGGAACTTCATTTGGGCTTGACTTTGGATATTCTGGAGCTTATTTTGGTCTTGGTTTGGCTTGTCACATAGATTCATTGGGATTGTCTTCATGACATTGGATGCTATCATTGGATACTTGACCGCTCATATGCTCTGGATGTCTTACTGATGTAGGATCCTAGATACTCCATCATTGGTGCTCTTACATGCTTTTTTTAAAGCTTATTTGTACGACACTTATAGCTTTTATGTCAGTGGGAGTGTCTTTGTACGCTTATCAGACATTGAGCAACACTACGGGTTATGCATATTCAGCTTTTGGATACTTGAGACCAGGATCTCCTCGTGGATGATGTATGTTTGATATAACTTGGTCCATGTAGATGTACTTGGGCTGATTCGGCTTTGTATTCATTGAGCAGACACCGACTTGTGTCAGGTCTTGGCAGTGGTATGTACATTTTGCCCTGTTGATTGGGGGGTATACTGACTCTACTAACGGACTTTGTCTGATATGCTTGGGTGTTGGCTCGTGTCAGTTTGACTGCTACATGCTTGTTGATACCCGCTTGATACTGGTTTTGCATTGACAATTAGTGATTGACTTTGAATATTGGGTTTTGCCTATTCTCAGCTCTCATTGTACACTGCTGTCATAAATTACAGCAAGCATATATCTCTAGATTGTGATGTATTTTTCATGTTGAATCATCCTATTTTTATGTAATTTTGATGGTACTTAGTGGGCAGCATCATTAAATACTCGTTTCTCACCATTTTTCCTTAGTTTTGGTGGTTTTTTGGTCATTTTCTGCAGTTTACAGCAAGCAGTTTTGAACTGTCTGCACTGTTTTAGCTTGCAGTATGGCATCTTCTTCCATTAACAGTGCTATCTTCAACATCACTAAGCTTGATGATACGAATTATGCCTATTGGAAAAGCCAAGTTTTGTAGGTATTGGTGCGGAAATCACAAATAAAGCCACTAATGATGCATGGCGAGCAGCGTGAAACTATGACTGATGAAGAATGGGATGAGCTTGATGAGTTATGCAAGTCCACCCTCTTCTTGTCTCTCACCGAACAAGTGCATTACAATGTGGTTGAGGAAGCACAGAGTGCTTGGAAGCTTTGTGATAAAATCAAGAATATCTATGACAAGAAAAGTCCAGCAAGTCAGATGTATTGGCTGAAGCAACTTATAGACCTGTGCATGAAGGAGAATATGACGATGTCGGCTCATTTGAGCCAGTTCCATGTTATTCTCAAGAACTTGACTTCGCAGGGCATTACCTTCAATGATGATCTTACTCCATTGTTTTTGCTTGGGACTCTGTGTGAGTCATGGGATGTATTCCACACCGCCTTATGTGCTCCTGCTACTATTTTGAACTTGCCTGATGTAGAGAGTGCTCTTCTACAAGAACAGATCAACCGTAATAACTTGGATGCCTCTCATGTGTTGCATGCTTTGACTGTTAGAGGTAGAGATGGTAAGAATGGCCATGGGTATGGACGTGGCAGAGACTCACAAAAGTCTAGGTCTAAATCGTCGCGTGGTAAGTCAAGCACCAAGTCTCCTGGGAGAAATGCTAATGTGACATGTCATTATTGCGGCAAGAAGGGCCATATACACCCACAATGTCATGAGTTGTGCAATGAGAAGTGGAACGATAAGGGGAAAGACAAAGTACATGAAAGGTCCTCTAATCACAACATGGTACCTGCGAAATCCAATGTAAAAATAGAGGTGATAAATGTCATGCAGACTGATGACTCCTATTGAGAGTACATACTTGTAGCTAATTCTTGTGATGCTATGCCATTGACCAAGGTTCACTCTATGTACATGCGTAGCTGGATTTTGGATTCTGGTGCTTCATTTCATGTTACACCTTTTCGTGAGATGTTCCACTCCTACCGCATTGTCTCTGACTCAGTTAGCATGGGTGATGATAAGTCACTTGCTATTGTTGGCATTGGGGATGTACGGTTGCAGTTCTCTACTGGTAGTACTTTTCTATTAGAGGATGTACATCATGTACCTGTGCTTACACGCAATCTTATGTCTGTAGGAGGGCAGCTTGATGATGTTGGGTTTCATGAATCTTTTGGAGATTTTGCCTGGAAGATCACCCATGGCAGACTTGTGCTTGCTAGAGGTGCCAAGGTTGGTAGCCTCTATCCTCTTGTAGCTGATGGATCCTCTGTTGATCATGTTTTGGCAATGGGCTCCATCCCACATGTATCTCTTTAGCATGCCCGTTTGGGCCATATGTCTTTGAAGGAAATGAAAATGCTTTTTGGTTTGCAGTATGTACCTCTCCTTGACTATGCATGTTTTGATTCATGTGAGCATTGTCTTTATAGTAGATAGACCCCCTATATGCATAAGAAGTCTGGTAGGACATGCATGAGTGAGCCCTTGGCATTGGTACATTCAGATGTCTATGGGCCCATGCCCTATCAGTCTATGGCATATTATCCCCATAGAGTACCAAGATCATAAGGCTGCCATCATGAGCCTTCTTCATGCATAAACACGGATCCATATTACTACAACTATATTCCTATGAATGCATAAAATTATCAAACTTGTAGTGCCATTCCCTAGGTGTTTTCTTAAGCCATAAAGGCTCTTTTTTAACTTTCACACTAGGTGTTCGTTGTCTTTTTTCTCAAAGCCCTTAGGCTATTGCATATAAATCTCATCATGCAAGTCCCCATGTAGAAAAGCTATCTTTACATCCATTTGATAAAGGTCCAAATCTAGTTGAGCAACCGATTCAAGGGAGCTCTCTCGCTCAACCCCCGAGACCTACGAACTGCTTATTGGTCAAGCATTTCAAGTCGAGCAACCATGGCTACCTCTCACATAGCTGACGCACTCTCCCTACCCATGGGGTGTAGTGAGCTTACCTTGATGCTCGATCGAGTACCCTCCTCTTTCTTACACACTGGTAGCTCCATGATCGTCATTGCAAGCTCGAGCAACCTCAATCCCTCTCCATCAAGCTCCATCCCCCATAGTCACATGAGACAAGAGAAGAGAGGAGAAGAAAAGAAGATGAAGAGAGGAGATGGGGAGCTTCTTCTCCTCAATCCCTTACTCTTATACACTCACTCCCTCCCTCACTCAAGCACACACAAGAAGGAAATAAGAATAGAAGAAGAAGAATAAGCTTTTTTGCTACACACCAAGAATGAGAGTTTCCATTAACATTTTGTCTTATATACATGCCCTCTTTCCCTTAGGCAATCATTCCCTTTTTACATGGCCGGCCGTGGCCTAGGCCCATTTTCCCTTTTCCCTCACTTCGTAGCTTAGTCCTACCACCTGTTCATAGTTACAAATTGCAAAGGAGGGAGCCTCGCATTGTTTTACAAAGATTTTGGCTGCATCTTTCCATTTAAAGGTGCACCTTCTTACTTTTGGCTTTTTTGCAGCTTCCATGGTTGCGCCTTGGATTCATGGTGGTTGTTCCCATGCTTTTAGATTTTTCCTAGGCCTGCTCTCTTGTGAGGCATCTTTTTATGTTTTTTCACCTTGCGCTTTTCCTCTTGATGCCTCTTTTTCCTCTTCCTCTGCTCTGTAGTAAACATTACCCCCTCCTAGCCGAGTGCCAATACCATGGCACTGTTGGGTTGTGGGTTGGACGGTGGTGATAGGGTAGCCGAGTGGCTTTTTGAGTTTGTATACAAGCCCATGTGGGAATCAATGCTAGGTGACCAGCCCTTGAAATTGAAGATGAAGTTGGGGCGGGTCTTTTTTTGCTCTACTCTGCTGTTGAGAGGATTTGTCCTTTAAAATTGAAGATAAAGTTGGACGGATCCCTACATGGAGAGAGACGAATGGGCGGATCCATTTTTGAAATCGAAGATATAGTTAGACAGATCTATCTTTTGGTCCTGTGGTTTCCTTCTCGTGCACTATTCCAAATGAGCTTCTTCATTCACTTTTTGATTGGGGCTACCTCAGTCTTAGTCTCTGTTCTATTTTGCTTGCATGGTGATATTGTCACACAAGATGGCCCCTCTCTTTTGAGACATTGCAGTTTTGAGCTGATGCTTGTTCGATGAGAAAGAGCGAACATGTGAGACAATGATGATGGGGCCATAGAAGAATTGGGCTTGGGAAGAAACGGATCACCCAATTAAGGTGGTGGAGGGCCGAGGGCGTGTTGCTTGCATGATGGGGCCTCCGAGGCTGGTGATTGGGGCCTTTGTTTGTATCTAGAAAGAAAAGAAGGTGCACTACCTGGGGGTGTCTGCTCTGCCGTGTGGTGCGTGGTGCACGTGCCCATGGAACTGGGAGATGGGTCCTTGGGTAAGCCCTCAGTGGTGTCCCACACTTGAGGACCCAGTTCCTATGTCGTTGTATGTGCGGTGCATCACTTAGGGAGATCGGCGGTCTCGGAGAATTCCATGCCCTTGATGTGCCCTAAGCATGTGCAGTGGGAGACAGGGCTAGGTATGAAAACCCTAGGTATAGTGATTGTGGCACTCAATATGCTTTTGGGGGATCTAGTGTTTTCACTCTCTCTTCTTCTTTCTTCTTTTTGGATTAGATGATTACAACCGGCATTCTAATACAGGGGTGTGCACAGGCTATGCCCCGATCTTCCTCGGATGATTTGCGAGATGGTCTTAGGGACTTAGTCAAAAAGACATGGCTTTGCAAGTATTCCTTGATACTAGCCTTTGCATTAAGAGGTGTGGTTGACAAGAAAGGGTGATTGCACCTCGTGAAGCAGCTATCACTCATGTCCTCAAGGATCTTCATATAAAAAGAGGGAAGCAGGGTTGCCCTCATCATAAGCCTAGCCATAGTGTAACTATCTATTCCTAGGTTAATGTCAAAAAAGAGTGGGGGAAGGTGGGCTTCCTCAGCTGCTAGCTTTTGCTTAAGTAAAAACCTAATGGTTCTAAGGTAATTACAAGTAGTTGTGAAGGCTAGGTTTGGGCAGGAAGAGAAATCCTTAAGGAACAAATTGATGGACGAATGTAAGTCCCCTGCTTTAAAGGTCATGTACTCGTCATGCATTCCTTGGGAGTTGCTGCATTGACATTGTAGATCTTCGAAAAGTTGTATTTGCCATGCACCCCCCTATCATAATCCACTCCATGTCTGCAAGGGTAGGGCATGTAGATAGGATCATCCCTTTCTTCTAGTAGCGTCCTGCAAAAGGCCATCCATGCATCAAGATTGGTATCCCAAATCCTCCTCCGCCACTTTGGCTGCACCTTGTAGCCTTGGACTGTTTTGGGAACCGATAGACCTTATCCTGCTAGTAATCCGTGGGTTCGTGCCTCCATTGTGTGATTATGATGCTCCGCTCCTCGACCCATCGGTTTGCTAAAGTATTACCCAAATGAATGAAGAGCTCATCAGTGGAAAGGCTAGCTTGTCACAAGTAGCTGCGTTGTTGCTCCTACGTTATGCCTGTGTCAGTCGAGAGTGTGCATTCTTGCAGGCCATACCTTAAGGCCTTGTTTGTCAACTCCAGCTTCCTTTTCATTCTCTCCACCAAATCCTCGCCTTCAACTTGTGTGACATGAAGCACTTTGCTCAAAAAGGCTTGCCTCTACGTATTGGAGCATGCTTCAATAGCCTTGGCTCTTGATTCTGCAAGCACCCTCTCGCACTCCGCCACCACTGCCATGCACTCTATCAATCCTCACACTCTTTCAAAGTTGCACCTCTCCCACTATTGTGCCCTCTCTTCTAGATCTTCCTTGCCCCTTTCCATCTCTTGAGACAACATCATTACCACTGCTGCTGCTCATTCCACACTTCCAGCATTTGGGTCTTCTCTTTATCTCGATGGTTGCTCTTTAGCTATTCTTCTACCTTGATCAGCCACCACGGAGAACTGCTGGTGGACCTCTTTGCGCCTTTCTAATAGATCTTCAATAATTTGTGTGTGGCTTTCTAGCTCTGCTAGGTGCAGTTTTCTCTCAATCATGGCCATGGCCATCATTCCCTCTACTTCCTAATGGGCATTTCGCAAGTTGTCCTATAGGCTTCTAGTAGCTTCGTCTATGGCCTCTTCCTTCTCTTTTGCCATGACTTCTATTTCCCTCTCTAGCCTCCCTTGCTACTCCATTGCTAACCACAGTCGGAATACTATGGCATCTTCCTATTCTTGGCATTGTTCTTCTAGTGGTGCCTGATCGATTTCCTTTTTCCCATAGTTTTGCATTCATCTCTTCCACCCATGCCATTCATTGCTAGAGCTCAGCATATTGTTGGATGAGCAACTTATGGCCCCGCTCCTCCACCACTAGGTCTTTGGCTTCATCCTCTAGCCTTTGCCTTAGGCTATCTTCATTCTCTTGTGCCTCCTTTTCTTTGGCATTGAGCTGTTCTTTCAGGTTTCGAATTTCTTTTTGATGTTTTGCGGCTTGCTATGTTATCTCTAGCCTTACACCGCAAAAACTTCTCTTTCGGCATCTAGTTCTACAACCGCGGCCTTCTTTTCTTCCTTATCCTTCTCTAGTTGGGCTAGGAGTTCAGCTACATAGGCATTATAGTCTGCAGTCATAGGCATTGTTGGAGATGCTATGGTGGTGGATGCTTCCAACCTTTGCTGCTTTGGGTCTTGTCTTGACTCGACGTCTTCTATAGCTGGCCTTTTGGCTCATGCCCCTGGCACCATCTCTTGTACTTTTGTGACCAAGAACTGCATCATGGACGTGAGCTGAGTGATGTCCATGGCAGGCACTAGCTCCTGCGTTGTGGCGGTGGCGCTGGTGGTGGTTTGAGGTGTGAAAATCGAAGAGAGGGGATGTAGTGGGGCCTTGCCCTTTCCTGCAACAACAGGGACCACTCCTGCACTGCCGCTGGGCTCGCCTTCCTGTTGTGGGCTCAGGGGGTTCATCTCCCCAACACCATGGGTCTTCTCGACAGCAAACCTGTGCATGGCCTCCACCATGTCTTCATCCTCCTTTCTCCTTAGCTCCTCAACCTCTTCTTCTGCTCTTCTTCTTCTCTCCTCCTCGGCTCTCTGTGATTCTTCTCTCACTTTCTTCATCTATTCCTCCTCTTTCCTCCTTCATTCTTCTTTCGCCCTTTTGGATTCTTCTTGGGCTCTTTTCAACTCAGCTCATTCTTCCTTTGTATCTCCTCTCTCCTTTGTTGTTGGGGCTTTGTGGCCTTCTTCTTCTCTTGTGCCATGTCCTCCTTCTGGGTAGTCTGCACTTCTTGCTCTCCTTGGTCAACTGATGGTTCTCTCATTGGATTGCTCTACATTAGGACGCGGCGACTGCTGGGGTGTCTCTCCTACCTCCTCTTCAACTCCTTTTGCCTCCTTTATGGCCTCTTGGATGATAGCCATAAAGACTCCACCAAATCTGATTGTTGATACCTTAGAAGTGGGCTTCTTTCGTGTTGATCTGGCCGTTGAGGCTGGGATTCCCCTCCCACTGGTGTTGCACTTGTGGCTAGGACAATAGCCAAGTTTTTGATGGTTTTTAGGACAAACCCATTCCAAACCCATTCCAATCCACTTCTTCAGGGGACCTTACGGCTATGCTTTCTAGCATCAACACGCCAATTCTATTCATCAATGCATCGTACCTCTGTCTTGAGAAGAGGGCATGGGCCATGTTTGCTTGCATCCTTACTTCTAGATTTGGGATGTTTGCCAGACTTATCCCATCCACCGTGTGCACATCATGCTTATTCACTCCTAGCATGGTATATACATCTCTCCAAGGGCGTCTTTCTGTCTTGACGGCCAAGCCTAGGGCCTTCTCGATCACTACAGTGCTTAGTGGTACCTCCACTTGACGTTCTTCTTTTCCTATCCTGATTGTTATTGTGCTGCAATTCCTTGCATCATCAAAACTTCTCAGGAACTCTACGTACATGCAGTAGTCCACAGCTTGCCCTACTTTCCCCACATACTTTCGGAGGGCACATTTGTCCACTAGCTGCTTTATAGCTGTCTCCTCTAGGATAGCTTCATCCAAGTTTAGCATGTGCTTGAACATGAATTGACTGAAGTCCCTTGTTTCTACACTTAGGTCATATCTCGTTTGTTCTTTCTCCGTGAAGGGAAGTTTGCCACCTTTATCCTACCCTACCATTATGGGTACCTGTCATTTACCATAGTCCAACATTAATATTCCTCATATGGATTTTCGGTAAGCAAGAAATTGATTTTTCTTCCATGAAGAGAATGAACAAGCTAAATTAAAGACATGAAATTTTTAGAGCAGCAGCCTATTCATTCCAAAACATTTTTGACATTTTCTTTCCAACCCTTTTTTACTCTTTCCTGCTTCTTTGATTAAGTCTTTTTGTTTTCTTCTTGCCTATGTTTTCTTAATAACCTAATCATCTTACCTCCTTCTTAATCACCTAATCACCTTACCTCCTCCCCCCTCGGGAAATGATGAGAATCCTTCCTAGGATTGGATATGGGAGAGGCAAGGCATTTGAGCACAATATGGTGCTATCTACTTTGGCACAAGCCAATCATAGAAATCAGGGTTGTATTCCAAATGGGTATGACGATCGAGATTACGAGGGCTAACACATACTTGGCTAATGTAAGTTAGGACATCGGTTAGAAAATCACCCAAGTTAATGCAGCTAGCCACATGTAGCTCCTCATCCGTAAAAGGATGCAATCAATCTAAGGGTGGGGGCCAAGACTTGGTCGTCTAGGTGTTTGTTTTGAGTGATGACCAAGATCCTAAAAGAGGTTGGTGCTACGTAAATTGGGTCATAATCTATTGTTTTAATGCTACTCAGCATTAGTCATTACTTGGCAACTACGTTTCTCCTATTGGAGACATAGGTTACACCATTTTTGTAAGAAAACAACGAGTCAGAGTCAGCGAGGCAAGTGAGTTCCTCAAGCTCAACGGGTGACACAGGTCTTTGGGGCTTCTGCCATAATGTTATTACCTGTCTGATGAGCACCTGCTCTTTTGAGATTTCACCATTATCGACCTTCAACTCCTTTGCGACCTTGGGGGATTTTACGGTCATGAACTCATATTCTTCCCAAGTGCAGGATAAGGAACAAACATCATAGGCAAGGGGTTCATGAAGCAAGTCAAGGTCTGGTCTTTCGTAGCTCCTAGAAAATGTGGTAAAGGTGTTATCCAAGAGCTTGATGCAAGTCACC
The DNA here is from genome assembly GCF_053477565.2 of Lygodium microphyllum. Taxonomy (NCBI): domain Eukaryota; kingdom Viridiplantae; phylum Streptophyta; class Polypodiopsida; order Schizaeales; family Lygodiaceae; genus Lygodium; species Lygodium microphyllum. Next base: position 21,149,663 of record NC_141149.1, on the reverse strand, counting down.
AAGTCATCTCCTGTATTCTCAGCAAGGTCCTTGTTGGCGACCGATAGAAATGAATGTCACTCATAGGAAGGCCTAAGACCTGCTGGTGGTTGGGGTGGAATGGAGCTAGACAATGATGGTTCGAGGGACAACGCACTAGACAGTGGTGTATCTAAGGGTAACTCTATAGTCGGATCCGTGTGTCCAGTGCTGCTTTGGGGTACTAAAGGTGGCTCCATTGGCATAGATGGTGTGTTGCTTTCCTCTTTTTGCGCAGCCACTAGCTCTCTAGACTTATATGATTCTAGGGTATCAAGCTGTTGTTTTGGTTGATATATTGGTTGGTTGATGACCACAATAGTCGTGGGTTCTGTGGGTCTTGCAGCTTGGGTTTCGTGGGTTGTCACTACCTTAGATGGAGTGTGGTTGCTTGGGGGTTGGATAGCAAGAGATGGTTGTGGTTGGGCTATGCTTCTAGGATTTCCCTTCTTGGGCACCCATATCCAGGTGTTGCCTTCGTAGTATCCTTGGATTCACAATATATCTTTGGAAATCCATCATGGCTTGATTGTGCACCTACGTTGATAGCATTGGGTCATTCCCTTAGGTTTCAAATGATAGCTATTAGCCTTGCGAGCCTATGTTTGCTTGCTACAAGTAAGTCGCTTTTGGTGCCTTGGCATCCATTTAAGCATGGGATTTGTGGCTTTTGGGATGGCCTTAATTGGTGGTGGTTTTGTAGTCTCAGTGCGTTGTGATGACTCACGACCCCCCTCCTTAGACTTGGTTCTAGGCAGCTCTATCGGTGGCATAGCATGCTTTGGTGGAGCCTTGCTACCCTTATTGAAAGCTGTCACGATTCGAATGTTGCCAATGGAAATGTGAATACGTTGCAGATCATAGCCCATGTTGCAGTGTGCTTGCTTCTTGAATTTCTGTCCTAACATCAATTCTTGACCTGCATCCTTCGTATTTGGTAATACATAGAAGATGACTAGTAGGCTATCAGACTCAATAGAGACTATGATCTTGCACTTCCCCAGGAGTGCATATGACTTGCCCCTGAATGGGTTGAGTTTAGCATTGATGGTTTGTAACTATGGCTGACCAATGAGGGTCCAATGAGCATAAGTCAAGACATTGAAGTCAGCTCCCTCATCAAACAAGGCATCAAATGTGTGTGTGCACCAGGCAGTGGCCACGATGCCCAAGTATATTGGTGCTACTACCTCCTCATCCTCGTCCTCTAGTTCGATGATGGTGGCTACGCGGCCATTGACAAGGGCTTCTAGCATAGGGGACTCATGTAGTGGATGTGTGGGAGGGTAGTACTTCTTCATGTGACTTCCATTAAAGAAGCCTATGCCCTCACCTTTAAGGGTTTCAAGTTCTGCGTTGCCCGTCCTACTAATGATGCACACTCGAAAAGGTCCTAATCCTTGAAATTTCATTTTTTGCTTGTGGCCCTTTACCAAGTAGAGCTGCTCAGAGTCACGTTGTTTGACATGCTTGTTGAACCACATCTTCCGTCATGATTTCTCACAAATTAGGGAGTGGGTGACTAGGAGCTGGGTCTCAGTGAGTTATTCCAATTCCATGAGATGGTCCAGTCCATGCTTCCTTCCCTTCCTATCTCTCCTGTACTACTATCCGTCGATGTGGTCCTAGCAACCAAATCAGTTGCTACGATGATGTATCTAGCCTGTGAGTATTGTGTTGCAGGACTAATGGGTTCGATAAAGTTGATTTCCCATTTCTCAAAGGGTTGCTCGTGCAATGACAAGGGTCAACTCCATCTTATCCTTTTATATAAGAACATTAGTCCTTTGGTACTCATCGCAATGCTTTACGAACTTAGCAGCATCGCAGAATAGGGTGGGCCACCACAACTGAGATTGCAACACCTTTCAGGTTGTCATATCCCCGCTGAAGTGCCCTCTAGCAATCCCACCATGCACTTCGCTCAAAATGTCATGCATCTCATGCTCGCACACGCATCCACGTAGCAACCCATCTTGCCCTAACCTATAAAGTTGACCAGCTATCAATTGGTAAGGTTGGATTCTCAGAATAAGTCTCCTAAGCCTGGTCTTCTCAATAGGTATTTTGGGTAGACCACGCTCTAGCACTTGGATTATATCATCCGCCTAGTACGGCATTAGATAGGCTTTAAAAAAATATTTCTCGCTAGACAAGCTAAAAGGATGAGCGTCTGGCAAATTGCAGCTATGCCTTGTCCAACAACTTCTCCTGTGGGGGTATTTGGGACATGTGATCAGTCATGTAGTGCTACATGCCCTTGCGTACCACCATAGAGAAATCAAATTCTAGAAGAAGAAGCAACCATCTAGCAATGCATCCTGTAGCACATGGTTTATTCACAAGATACAACAAGGCTTGATGGTCTACAAAAAATGTGAAAGGCGTGGCCAAGAGATAGTGTCAAAACTTCTTTACATCAAATTCCATGGCCAACCCCTCCCTTTGTGTGGTGGAGTAGTTCATCTCCGTATCAGCGAACTGCCTACTAGCAAAACTCCCGGGATAGTCCAAATTATGTTCACCAAGCTGGCACAAGACAACTCCAATAGCAAATTTAGATGCATCTATATGCTCATGGAAGATGATGTTCCAATATGGGGCTCATAAGATTGGTGTAGGTGTAAGAGCCTTCTTCAGCTCCTCATATACTTGTTGGTACTCATCAGTTTACTCGAACACGATCAACAGCTTATACAATGGTCTTGCAATCAATGTGTAATTCAATATGAAGCATCGATAGTATCCGATGTAACCTAAGAAGCACTGAACTCCCTTATAATCCTTAGGTGTGGTGGCATGTCGACAATGACCCTAACTTTCGAAAAGTCGATGGCTATGCCGTTCTTGGACAGCACGTGCCCTAGAATGCATTCGTGCTAACTAGCACTTCAAGGGGTTCAATGACAAGTTGTAAAGCTGACATTGTTCAAAGACTGCTTGCAACTTTTCCAAGTGTTCTACCTTGCTAGAGTACACGCATAAGTCATCTACAAACACCTCTAGCTCTCGTCTAAGCATATCTTTGAAGATGGTGCACATTAGACGCTGAAAGGTTGCAGGTGCATTCATTAACCCAAAGGGCATTATGATATAAGCGAAGACACCCCACTCAGTGGAAAACACGGTCTTGTGCCTATCATCGGGATGTACTTGCACATGGTTGTATCCTGAGAAGCCATCTAGAAAGCTATAGGCCTCTTTACCTGCTATCCTTTCGAGCATGTGCTCCATGTATGGTAATGGGTAATTATCCCTTTTTGTCACAGCGTTAACCTTCTTATAGTTCACGCACACTTGGATCTTCCCATTCTTCTTCATGACTATCATGATTGGTGATACCCAATCCATGTGCTGTATTTCATAGATGAATCCTACCCTCATTAGCTTATCGATTTCCTCCTTCACGGCTTGGGTATGTTTTGGATCATAGGGTATGGTCATTGTTTTATAGGCACCGCATCAAGGGCCATTGGTATCTTGTGTGTCACCACTCTAGGGTCCACTCCTTTGAGCTCATCTAAGGACTAGGTGAACACGTCCGCATACTCTTGCAAGAGCGCAATGAGACTAGTCTTTTTCCCCTCAATCATGTCGTCAACTATAAACACAGGTCAAGGCTTCTCGCCTTCCCCTGCCAAGTTGACTTCTTTGACCTTAGCGGGTCCCTCTATCGGCTCACTTGTCTATCCTTGTCTTTTTGTCCCCAACAGGATCACTACCATGTCACCTTTCTTAAACTTCGTAAAGCATTTCAGTAGATCATGCGGTTTCTTTTGCTATTCTGCCTCCAACTTCTTCATTTGTCCTCTCTTTCTTCCTTCACTCGTCTATGCCTTAGGTGGACTGGCAGGTCCCCCTTGGTGCGTTTGGTCCTAGGAGGTCAGGATATCTCTAGGTCACCCTTCGATTCGGAATTAAAGTCGGAATCCTCAACCCTTGGTGGTTGTATCTCGGTGGGTGAGTCCCATCCTAAGCAAGGGCACTGCCAGTGGTTGGTCTATCCCTGCGTGTTCGTAATCTATTGCTCCCACGTGCTCCAACCAGGAGTGATTGCACTCCATCTGCATGACTCCTCTCTCGATCTTGTAAGCACTCTCTTTCTGAGGCTTGGAGTCCGCTATTATCTACTCTATCACCCTTCCTTCAATGTCATACTCTACGATGTCTACTTCTTCCTCACTTTCCTCACTAATGGAGTGGTAGTCCTCATACTCATCATCAGAATTAGCTCCTCTTGACTACACGTCATCATCTCTAGCTTCTCCCTCGTTGGTGACTAAGGTCCAATTGTACATTAAGTTCAGGAATGCACCTTAGTCCATTTCCTCTTAGGTTTGTCCAGGAGGTCACTAAGAGGCTTGAGATTAGTGGTGGGATTTCCAGCCAATCTGCTTGTTAGGTATTCTAGGATCTCATGAAGCTCTAACTTGTTGCTAGGGATATGGAAAGAGATAGGCCATAGTTGGCTACTTGACCTCCTCACCATCATACATAGTGGCACTGTGGGCTCCTTCTTTCACATTATCACAATTTTTACAACATGTTTGTATGTCTCCTCTTCGTCTAAGAATGGGAAATCAATGGTCGCTAGGATGTGCACCCAATATCGCTCATCCTCAGGGCAAGGGATGTACTTGGTTAATGGCCCGTACGATTTCTTTACTAGCAAATCATCCTTTTGGATGAAAGAGATGGCATCTAGGTTGACAGGGGTCATCTTCCAAGTGTCCATCTCGACCTTATTGCTTCTGTTCGGTTTCCTAAGAAGATTAAATCGTTGCCCCAATCTTCGACAACTCAAGCATCCCTTATCCAGGGTTAGCCTAGCACAATGTCGTAGTCCACTCCCTTCATGATGATGAAGTTCACAGAGAAGTGGACACCCGTGATCTTCACTGGCCAATTCTTCAAGACTCCAAATGGCCTAACTTTCATTCAGTTAGCTAGAGTGACGTTGAACCTAGCAATTTCAACAAGCATTAGGAAAAAAATGAACTCAGAAATTGGCCTTTTATTCCCCTCTCTCTCCTCCTTAAAACAAGGAAAAGAGGAGAGAAGAATAGTAAAATAATCATCTTCTCTCTCCACTTTTGCAATCCCATTTGACCTTTTTTATATTATCTACAAAGATATACTTAGATTCCTTCTCTCTCCTCATTCAAGAAGTCTTTTTCAACCAAATTTTATATTAAAAAAGGAGTTAGTTACGGGAGTGTGGTGTTTCATTTTCAATGTAAAATAATTAGTAGATACAAGGTAATTGATTTTTTAATCAAGAATAAGAAAAATGAAATTTTGGAAGTTCCTTTAAGATAATTTGGGGATTTTTTATATTCTAGCTTTTGGTTTTTTAAAAACCAATTGGTCAAATTTTGTGTTTTTTGGAAATGTTTTTGGAGGTAAAATAAAAATGTCTAAAATACAAAAAGTCTTGGACATCCCTACCCTATGAGCTACTTTTTCCCATATCTATACTCTCTCATGGCTCTATTGTGACCTCTTCTCTGTGTTTATGCAACCTTCATTAACTGAGCGAATTACTTACACCCTCCTTTCCCTTGGCACCTTTGTATGCCTCTCTGTGCATCTCCACTCTACCTCCTGTGACAACCAAGTAGGCTCCCCGTTTCTATCAATAGTAAAATGAATACACGAAAGAAGGAGCTACATATTGAGGTGGAGATTGAATACGCCCCATTATTCAAAAGAACCCAGTGTAACAGTGTCAACCTTCAGGTTTTGTAGAGTTACAAGTAAATGGGATTGAAACATGTGGACTTCTGGATTGATGGGGGAATCTATCCAATTGACCCCTTAGACAATGGACCTCCAACTTTCTCAGGAATCACAAATTTGTTGAAGTATGTGTGCCAGGGTGAAAATGAATTGCTCAATTACACTAGGCGGCTCAATGATCAAGCGTTCAAAGTATTTACAACTTGCCAAGCAACCATAAAAAATTATCATGATGTGATCGTTGCACATGAACTTCATATACAATAGCTCATAGGACAAGTGGTACAGCTGAATAACACTATAATTCAACAAAATAATCAAATTATTTCAATGCATGACACTATCCATGACATTGGTATCTCATATAAAGAGCCAAAGGCACAATTGGACGACTTGAGAAAGATCAACAACAAGCTAACACAGGAGCACAAATGAAAGAAGAAGCCAATCAATAAGTTAATTGTGAATAGCAGTCAGTGGAAGCAACGTATCAAAGCATGTAAGGTAGCTCAGAAAGGTAACCTAGGTGAGGGTGAGGTTGGATCGTGTATTAGTAGATTGTTGAAGGCAAGTACATTTGGAAAATACTTTGAGCAATCCTAAGTTTAAGGCTGTGAAGGAAAATGTGATTGAGTGTACATTAAAAGATGTGTCAAATGAGTTCTCAGCTATGGATGCACAAGTCATTTGTGACAGAGCCGGTATTAGCACAAGGACTTACTCAAAGATATTCAAAGGTGTGAAGGCTAGGTTCGGTCGTGTGCTAAAGAGAAATAGAATCGTGCCTCTTCCTCAACCTTCAAAGTTAATAGAGGCATGACGGTAACTTAATACAAAGGTAGCTTATAGGAGATCCCATGCATGTTCAATGTGTGGAAACACTAAAGGTTGGGACCAAAAATGCATATGAGGTGAAGTTCATCGAACTTAACAATTACTATTTAGATTTATACAAGGTGCAGTCGGCAATGGTAATGTACTACAACATGTCTGTTAAGGAATGTAATGGTAAATTGTAGTTTGTTATAAAATTAGATAAAAGTGAGGTCGTCAAAGGAGTAAAGCTTGAAAGAGTTAGTGTAACCATGATGAATAGAGCTTTAAAATTTGACAAGAACAACCCAGGGAACTTTATTGTTCAATCCGAGAGCCATGTGTGGTGGCTCGCTGCATTTGAAGTTCCTAAGGAAACATTTGAGATGTTGCAGCTGTTCTTTATGCACAAAGCATTCCAAGCACCATCGATCGTCAAGAACATGGTGAGATGCTCTCGGTTGAAGGGTATGGTCAATACTTTTTTGAATGGCATCTTGCAAGAGACTTGAAAACTTTAAAATGCATGTATGGAATCTCCAATGGTGCAAATATAAAGAATCCATGCTTATATTTCTTGACAGAGAGGGTGGAAGAAAAGGATGGAAAGAAGAACTAGCAAAGGGTGACAAGTGCTACACCGATGCGCAATAGAGAAGATCCCACTTGGAAGCCCATCTTCAACATTCCATTGGATCCTATTCACATTTTTTCATTGCATGCTTTTGTCAAAATCATGGAGAAACTTGTATATGAATACATTTTATTTGCTTATAGGATGCAACCTGAAAAAGAAGCCATTGCAACGTGTAGGAATGTAGAGCGAGTGTTATCAGAAATTGGGCTACACAAGCATCAAGTGACGATTGAAAAATATGAGAAGAGATCTGAAAAATCTAGTAACTTGCCAAAAAAGCCTTGCTTTGGAGGAGCAAAGGCTAGGAATTTTCTCTCAACACCCATCAATGAGGAAGGGAATGTCATGGTTCGTAGGCCGCAGGACTATGATGGGTAAAAAAAGTTACATTTTGCAGTTCCTGATTGAAGCAATGGAGGAAAAAAAAGGTTGGCCAAAGCTAAGGTTTGGATAAGTCTTAACAAATTGGCTCCCTTACTTCGCAAGATGGTGTTTAACAATGAAGATAAGCAAGAATTTATCGATGTTGTGCATAGCTTCTATGAAAACATGGTGGAAGCGTGGGGCAAAAGCTCTATCACACATTACATGGTGTGTACTAAATTAATATTTTAAAATTGTATGAATTGTATAAACTATTGAGCATAGTTTTACTCATGTGTGATATGTGTCTTTGTAGCATATCCTTGAGGCACATGGGCCATACTTTGCACAAAAGGGAAGCATCAGAATTTGGTCCACACAAGGGATGAAAAATTCACATTGGATAGCACGTGGTGCATACCAAAGAAAAACCGATCATGGTGGAGGGGTGAATGGTAGCAATCCAATGATCCAATTGCTATCTTGGTGGTATAGGATTATAGTAGCAGATGAAGCTAAACTCTGGCAAAAGAGAGCAAATGAAAGTGCTGATGAATCGGTTGTAGACATGATGGAATCACGTCGTGTCACTAAAAGAGTGCGTTATGAAGCCTCAAGTGCCAAAGAAAACCATGCCAAGTGGCTAGAAACAAGGCTTCGACAAGGCAGCAAATGGGTTCAAAGAGAGCTAAGATAGTAAGATAAACAATGTGTTCAGTGTGAATGCAATTCATAGTTTAAGGGAGAAAGAGAGAGTGTGCATCTATGTGAATGAGTTTCACTTTCTATCTTATTCATTGAGTTCTCACATCTCTTGTGCAGGAAAGATGGCTAGGTCTAAGGTACTTGTTTGCAAATAAGCTTCCGCTCAGATCCCCATATCGTGTTCAGCCCCTTGGAGCATCTACTAGCTCAAATGCACCCCCTTCTCAACCTAACCCTACTTCCTCAAGCCACCCTCACAAGGGTCCTCCTCAACATCCCCACAAGAAATACAAGTGAAACCTAGGTACAGTGGCCCTGAGAGAAATTAGGAGATGTCAACGCTCTTTTGATCTCATCATTCCAAAGGCGAGCTTCTTGAGACTTGTTCACGAGAAAGTAGGAGGTGGTTTTTGGAACAAGGTCAGGATAAACGTGATTGTTTCACAAAAGAATGTCTTCATGCTCTGCAGTGTGCTACAGAGGCCTTTTTAGTTCACTTGATGACTGATACTCAGTGTTGTGCAATACATGTAAAGCGCATTACTATAACTCCCAAGGACTTTCAACTTGTAAGAAATCTTCAAGTAGTGAAGGATGCATTTGTTTCAATGGAATGAACACAGTTTGTAATGTTATCTTTTTTGGCATAGTTCTCCTCGTTCCTTGGACATGTGACCATGTCCCAGTGCAAAACTATTGTACGCATCCTTAAAATATAAATTAAATTTTTACTCTTGTCATTTGCTCTTAACTTTGATTGTGCATCTTCACTGTATTTTCAATTCTTACTTACAGTTTTTGCTAGCACTGTCAATTTCAATAGGAAAAATATGCAAATATTTGCCATTTCTTGTTGCAGACTTTACTTGTAGTGCTTGTGTATAGTCTATGTGGTGCGAAGTTTCTAAGGGCCAGTAATCGTGATGTTGATTTCTCGATTATCAATCCATCCATAATTTTGGCGTGGGATAATTTTTAAAATACTAAATTGTATCTAAATAAAATAAAACTTTACACGCGCACTTGTTAGGTGGACAAGAGCCCAAATTATTCTTTTTTTAAGAAAAAAGTGACTGCATACCCTTGATCCGAAGTCTGGCATTTGGAGCCACTTGCTAGACTTCTTTGGACCGAGGGTCTGTATGCATTTTTATTTTCTTCTTTTTTTTTTTGGGCTCTTGGCCACCTAACGAGTGTATGTGCGAAGTTTTGTCGCATTTAGATATAAGGTTATGGATTTATGATCACATGATGCACAATGCATATGAAGCTGCATTAACGCGGTTTTGGGGTTTAAATGGGTTAAAAGTTCATTCTTCTTCTCATTTTCACATCTTGCTTCCTTTGCTTCCTCCATTCTCACACCCCCAACCTCTATGTCTTCTCCATCTTGCCCTCCTTGAGCTTGCATGGCATGCACCAAGCAAGCATGTCGTCGTTCCACAAACCCCGAGAAGACCTCATGCCAAGGCTCGCCACTTGGAGCACAAGGTGGAGCCTCCTCTAGTGCAGCAATAGGTGCTCCCCATAGAGCACAATGACCACCATAGAAAAAGAGGAGATGGAAATCGAACACTGTCGCCCTTCGGGAGATAAGGATAATCCAATGCGGATACGAGCTTCTCATCCTGAAAAGTTCTTTTCATAAGGTTGTTTGAGAAGTCATGCAAGACTTGGAGATGAAAGGGATGGGAAGATTTTAGGCGCGAGTACGGGATGGCCCACTAGTAGGAAGTTAGACTACTGCAGCTATGGAGGCCCTACAAACAACTGTAGTAGAGGGATTTCTCATGGACTTGTTCGATGATACACAACTAGTGGCCATCCATGCAAAGTATATCACAATCACAGCTAAAGACATGAACTTTATCGTTTCGCTTCGACATGGCAAGGGGACTCCTCCATAGGTTATGAGATTAATGATGCAAGATTTTGTAATGAGTGTTATAGTACCATAGCATCTTGGAAGGCCAAAAAATTGTGTATACTCTACCACATTGGAATATTTATTTATATATAAATAATATCTCATGTGATGTGTATTGAATTCAAATAATTGAGTAAAGTTGTTTTGTTTTGTTTCTTGAAACGCACGTACGGATACGAGTTACGTTATTGCTTATCACAATCGCAAGTGCAATACTACGCATTGACATAATTAAATTGGATTATGTTCACGTATGCAAATGCGTCATTCACGTACCACACATTATCGTCACACTTACACGAATCACATATTTATTCAATAAATATTTATTTATAGAGACAAAGTAAAATATCTTATATTCATCAAGAAAAATACATGCGATGGCTGATAGTGATGGCAAATACAAAAATTCGATAACCAGCAATAACTCTCAATTGTTCCTTGGCTTTTTCATCGGTGGAGAGGAGGGGCCAGCTTCCGATGAAAATATAAGTTCCTTCTTTGCTTCAAAAATGATGCGCTCCCCCTTCAGCTCTTTCTCCAGGAGAAGTGGATCTAACACTTTAGCAAAGGTCACCTAATGTAGCAAGCACACACATCGCTCCACCACGCATTTGGGCAAACAAGTAAAGAAGCTTTGACCACTTGATTAGCACCACCTTATATGTCATAGGTATCGCTCAAAAAGATCCAAACTTGGTCACAAACTTGGTCAAAGCTCGAATTTTCATGATTATTTCTTGCCCTTGTGGTGAGTACTTCTTATGAAAGACTACCAAGTCTGCAAGGGGAAGGGCAAGAAGTGACCTTTTTGAGCGAGCATTTAAGCGAGCTTTTTTGGGCAATCTCCATTTCTTGTTCCAGATATTTCACTTATTCCTCCTATTCTCTTGTACACATATCAAGCACCACTACCACCCCTACTGTCACCACCATCTCCACCACCACCACTACCTCTACCGCCGCCTCCACCACCATTGTCACAACCACCTCCACCGCTTCCACCATTACCGTCCCCTCCCATGTTTCTCCCCCCATAAATAAAGCAACTAATTAATATTAGACCAGAGAGCACTAGAGCAAATAAGAAACTCCTCTCTTTCTCCCCCTTTTACACACACACACACACTCTCTCTCTCTCTCTCTCTCTCTCTCTCTCTCTCTCTCTCTCTCTCTCTCTCTCACACACACACACACACACACACACAATTAGCAACTTTTCACTTTCTCTCTCTCCTGCACACACACACACACACACACACACTCTCTCTCTCTCAAACAACAACCTTTCTCTCTCTCACCCTCCTCCCTCTCACTCTCTCTAAATTAGCAACTTCTCTCTCTCCCCCTCTTAATTTTGCGAGGGTCGTCTATCCATTTTTCACAACCCTCTTGTTTTTACAAGGTTCAAGGGTTTGCATGAGGTAGTAAATTTTCTTAGACACTTTTAGTTGTTAATATCAGGATGAAAAGAATATCACATTGTTATCCCACATGCATATATACATTCACATACCTCTCACTTTTATGTGCATGATTTGATAGTATATCATGATATATCACTTTTATTTATGTACATACATAAGTGAAACTACATTGCACACGTTTTCACTACTTTCAATTGAACATTATTGTGTGGACTTACTACAAGAGGATAGGGTATCAAATAGTTTGTTACACTCACTGCAATAACATGCAATATCTATTGTTTTTCACTTTGTTCGAATAGTTAATATCGAGACAACAATATTACCTCATTGTTACTCAATCCACTGTGCACATATACATTCACATGCATGCATATTTCTATACTCCACCCTTCCGTAGATATTTTGCAGGTGCTTGGTTTACACATCTTGTAGTATTGCAATTGAGCAAATGCCTATATACAATCTCCCTCACTTGCACATTCCCCTCTCTTTCTCCTCTTCCCTCTCATCCTCACTTCATTGCGCTTGTAAATAAACACAATCTTATAATTCTAAAAGTACATATTCATCATGCACATCAAATATCAATGGAGTTCCATTGTGCGAGGGGATGGAATTGGTGATCCCTAACAAAGTCTAAGGTTGGACCATGGAAGCACACTAACTCGGTCAAGTAGGGAAGCATGTGCTCCAGAAGGACAGTGTCCATGGGGTTTCCCTCAAATGGGGGTGGGCATTGGGTGGGTTCATTTGTATCTTCTCCATGCTATCATCCACAAATAGTGTTGTTGTTGGGCTGAAGTGCAGCCAATCAATGCCGTCAAAATATTTCATAAAAAGGGACTTTGTGTAACTCCTTCTTCCAGCAGAAGTTGTTGTGGGAGTTGCTCTACACTTGCCTTGTCCATATTAGAATACAAAGGTTGGTGACAATTTCATACATTCACTTCTAACCAATTGGAGTAGCTCACTTAAGTTGTCTTCCTTCATGGAGCTCCAGATGGCAATGTCAAACAATGTAGATATTTCCTTCGAAACCTTGCGAGCCCTCGCCACAAAATCACCCAATACATGCCCACTTCTAGGGGCTTCACTGGTAACAATCCCTTTTTCTTTGGCCAAGTAGAAGCACCCCATTCATATTGAACATGATTAATTTTTGGGTTGTGGGAGATAGCTGTACATGTGCATGTGGAAGGGTGAGTACCCATGTATTGGTATGATGAAAAAGAACACTACATTACAATCAGATATTATACAAGTTTATGTAAACATGTTACCTTTGCTGTAAGATATCTTCTATATTCGGCGGAGTGATATAGACATGCAATCTATCTATTGGAATTTAGCGCTATGATGCAAAGTGACCACATTTTGCATTGCAATCTAAAATGGTGTCCCCTTCTTTTGTGTATGTTTGCGAGAATGAGCTCCAAAAAGCCCTACCATGTTACATGCCACCTAAAGTATTTGATAGTCATATAACAAATTAGGAATCTATTAAATGTTTGCAAAACATCTATACAATAGTTTAACAACATTAGATCTCATATTGACCTCTCATTGGGGATCCTGATGTGTCTCGTACCCACTCATTCATAGTAATGTCATATTTTGTGAACTTTGAAGGGATGATTCCATTGTAAGCAATATTTGAATGCATGTATGCTAGAATATATAGCACATGTACTTGCATTTAAAGTTTGAAATACTCATTTTAGTAATTGCATTCACTAAACAGAGCAAATAAGTGCGACACATAAATAGTATCTAGCATGACCATATCATGACTTTAAAACTCTCACCTCTCTACCTCCAATGACACAAACATGCATCTCACAGAGTGAACAACCAGTGCCATGCGTAAGCCCCAACACTTCTTCCTTGACTCCATTTGTTGGTGTCCATCCTCCACAACCTGCTTGACAAGCTCTACCACGGAGTGTATTGTGGCAAGGAAAAGTAACATCCCTGTGTCCCTGAGAATATGATCAGCTAGATACATGGCATCAACTGACTCTGTCGCCTCAATATGAAAATTCCATCTCCCAATCCATGCACGACACTATCTTCAAGGAGACAAATTACCACGATATTGTATCTTGTGTTGTTGACCCCTCCAATGCCTCTACCAATCGAGAGAATGCCTCACTTGGCTGATCATTTCACCATGCATCTCCAATCTCGAATGGGTAACACATAACAATATGCCACTCCACCTTCACCATCATAGCAGCATGGGAGACAACAACTTGCAAGGGGTCTTCCATGGGGCTTTCAATGTTGTGGACCTCTGCACATTGACTCCTCAATTAGTAACATATTCTTCTTACTGAATGTTAGCAATAGATAATATTCTTCTTACATGTTTGTTTACATGCATGTGTGGTTGGAACATCTTGCACTATTGTAGCTGTGGGAGCTTTTGCACAACCGCCAAGACCCACGGACTGCTTATTTTTTCAAGCGTTCCAAGCCGAGCACTAATGGCTACCTCTCACATAGCCGACGCGCCATCCATATCTACGCGTGTAGTGAGCTTACCTCCATGCCGTTCGAGTTACCTCCTCTCCCACGCACTCCGGTAGCTCCACGATCCAAGTGCAAGCTTCAAGCAAGCTCCATCCTCAAGCTTCACACTCCAAGCTCCATCACCGCGAGCAAGAGAAGAGAAGAGAAGAGAAGAAGAGAGGAGAAGATTGAGAGCTTCTCCATCCCACGATCCCTCACCCTCACACACCCACTCCCTCACACTCTCACACTCCCTCTCTCAAGCACAAGCTCAAGCAAGCAAGAACAAGAAGAAGAAGAAGAAGAGGAGAGCTACTTTTGGCCACACACCAGAATGAGCTTCTCATTCACTTTTCAACTTTATATACAAAACCCTAAATCCCTTTTGGGTGGTCATCCCCTTTTCCCCTCTTTTACATGGCCGGCCGTAACCTAGGCCCTTTTTCCCATTGTCCTTCTATCTTCCTAGCTTCCTTTCCACCGCCTGTCTACATTTACAAATTGCACGGGTGAGGGCCTGACACTCCTTGAATTAAACCATGATGCGCTTGCACTCTTTTACAATAGTTTTGACTTGCGCTTTTCTTTGTGTGCCTTTGTCTTCAGTTTCTCTTTGCCTTGGCCTTTGTCTTTGACTTCTGTATTAGCTTTCCAGATTTTCCACCACCTGGCACTCTTTTACACGATTTCAAGGTGCGCCTTTGTATTTAAAAATGCACCTTTCCCCTTTTGCATTTGCCTTGGACTTTTTAAGGTTGTCCTTGCACTTTTGACCTTTTCTCCTCTTTTTTCTTCAGTCGGGCTACCTCTTTTTTCACGTTTGCCCTGCGTCTTTTTTATTTCCTTTTGCTTTCTTCGTGTTGGGGTTAACATTACCCCCCTCCTAGACGAGTGCCAGCCCCATGGCACACACCATCAGAGGTAGCAGGCTATAGCATGCACCGAAGACGTGGGTGATAAGGACGCATGTGGTTTCCATGGAGGAGTGTTGGTGGTGGTGTGGAAGAAGGTCATGGGGGCTTATTGGTGGCCAAGGTGGCTGGTGGAAGGGTTGTTGGAGTTGGTGGTAGGATTGTTCGTTTGGGGGGGTTGCACTAATGGAGTACAAGTGGCAGTTTGTTGGGGATTCTGTACATGCTAATTCTTGGCAGGATTACAGGGTGATAAGGATAGCAATTCAAAGTTGAGTGTTGATGAAAAGTGAACAACACCTTCGTTGGAGTCTTCAATACCTACAATTGAAAATCTCTCAGTGGTCTCTCCCTAAGGGATAGTGCTTGTCTTTTTATCATGCACAAGACACAGTTGGATTAGTGTGGGAGATAGGGCAAACTCTAAGCAAGCTAAGAGTATTATCCTGCACTTGAGGACCCAAACTGTGTATATACTTCGTTGCAAATATTATTTGAGTGCTCGTGTATAATTAGATATTACATAGTTAGAAAAATATGGGCTAGTTTCTCATACCAATGTCTTGATGTAGCAAAGTTGTCTATGTTGAGAAGAAGTACATGTGAAGGTATAGGAGACATCCTTTGCATTGTGACTGCACGATGTAGCATAATTGAATACAGGGGCACCGCACTTTCGGTAGCTAGAAGCTATTGGACTTGCTTGATGGGGACGGTGTACATTTCATGGCCAATCGTGCGGTGCTTACCACAATTGATTGCAATGGTATTAAGGCAGAGTGCAAGAGGGAATTGTGCAAGTGGGTCAGGGTGATAGGTCTACCCATAGGCGAGACAAGCTCCCTAGGTATGTCATGCCCTTGATGTGCCCTGAACAATTGTGGATGATGCAAAGGGCTAGGGGACTAGTGACGGAGCCAGTCGATCAAGGTCACTAGACTTACCTAATTCGAGGACCCCTAGGTGCTGTGCTATGATATGGGTTTTTTTCTTTTTTTTTTGACTTGCCTGAGTACAACCATTGCAATATGTTGAGGTTATCAGCCTTTCAGTGGGTTGGAAGATGTCAAGCTTCGAAGGCTCAAGAAACGGATATTACAGTGATGATTGAGCCCTAGCCTCATTGTTAGAGAAGCAGTTGTTGAGATGGGGAGATCCACTTGAGACATTGCAAACCTCCTTGCGACACACACGATGTTGTACATATGAGGCAATGACTGCCGTGAGCCAACTATAGAGCTTTACCCAGAAGGAGAGCATAGCCCATGAATATGCTTTGGGCTATGTGATGTGGGCGGTCGGCAAGGGTGATTTTGCTTTTGGCAGCGTGGCTTTGTCGCGGCTCTTTGTGAGGTCGATGGTCTTGCGGTGATCGGGCATTGAACACCTTCACACAAAGACCTGTATCATCCTGCATCCACTTGTCACTTCATGAGAGTACATGCATGGTATATGCCACAACTATAATAAACCAGTGCAACACAAGGAAACATCACTTATCTGAATTCCATGGTGTTGACTTAGATACTTATCACCTGCGCTTGATTAGCTTTTTCTTTTGCTAAAGACGTGAAATATATTAAACGCAGATATGAAAAGTTTATACAATTGGAAAACATGTCAACACTTAACCATTTAAAGACAAAAAGTCATGGCCAGGTAGCATTTAATAAGCCTTTTATACAACATGGGGCTACTCTATTTGTACGAGGCGAGGCGAGTCTGGGTGGTCGGGCGACTAAGGCTCTGCTGGTGCAGGGCTCCCATGGGTTTGGGCAGGGAGCATGTCGACCGGGACATGAATGGTGTGGTCCGGGCCGCTACCGTTTCCAGAATGTCTTTAAACAATTCATTAAATTCTGCCCTATCCCTGGCCGCCTTTTCACTTCGTGAGCACCTGGTGCCCGAGAGTGCATTGGGGGTCTGTGCAATTGGCATTGCCACATTTTGTGTGCCTCCCTGAGCATCCACTCCCTTGACCCGTGGATTCTTTGGCCTTCGTCCAGGGCGGTGTCACTTGGGGCCACGTTTCTTGGCGTACCTTTTAAGAGTGGGCACATAGCGCACTGGCAGAGGGGCATGTGCTGCATGTTCCCGTCGCCTGCTGTGGAGAGCGTCCTTGCAAGCTAGCTGCCCTTGATTGTCCATGTTTTTCTCGCGGGGGACCTGGAAGATGCAAATCAAGAATTAGGATTTGTCACATGATAAGACCATTCATATGTAAGGGATTATAGTGCAGGTTATCAAGCGCATAGGACGAGAAGGGGAGGGGTAGGGCATGCAGTGCTTATTGTAGAGGGATGGCCTCAGTGTTGTATATTTAGCCTCCTACCATTAGCAGATCTTGGTTCACGCCGAGTTACGTCGGCTGGTGGTCATGGATTTAGACAAGGCTCCTCCTCAAAAGGATAGATTGAAAAGGGAAGAAGGTGTATAGAAAGGGACTACACCCTGTCTACACCATGAAAGTTGTTGATCAAGGCTTCTTATGGCGGTAATGTGGTTGCATGCCCTTCACTTGGAGGTGGGATGGTCACACATCTTTTAAATGCGTGATGAGAGGAGGACTTGAGAAGCTTAGCCTGTCAGACCCAACTCTTCTCCCTGCACTTGACTATCATTGCTTGTGTATGTTGATATTGTTTATACACGGTGACACAAAAATCAATGTTTATTTATATACATATTTATGAGTCCATGTCACTTCACGAGGATAAGAACCAGTTGTAGAACTCGCGGTTGTATTGGAGCGTGGCACACGCATCCAGCACTCGTGGCAGCTTACTTAGCACCGATAGATATTTCGCCACATCTGTCAAGATTGTGGGAGAGAAGGAAGGAGTCTCACTTGTAGGTTTCTTGCTTGCACAATGGGGGAATACACACAGAGGTGGAGGCTGAAAACAGTTTTCCTCTTCTTAGTTGTGTAAGCTAAAAGAACTCAAAAAAACAAAGAAATAGAAGAACCCTATATATGGGTCTCAAACCAAACTCAACTAGCTAAGGTGGCATACTAACTGAGCCACGAACTAGAGTAGATAAGGATAGCTATCATGTAGCTATTATTCATGGGCGGTGTATCAACCGCATCTACAACTGACAAGTCGGTGACATAAATGCACAACAGTCACCCTGGCATATCACGAGTGGAGCTCGATATCTCAACACTCCCCCTCGAGCTCAATCCCAATCCCTGCACACCAAGCAGGTCTCTGAACTTGCGCAGCTTCTCTGCGCCCAATGCCTTCGTAAATATGTCAGCTACCTGATCCTCTGTGCTGACATAAACTAGATCAATAAGACCTAGTAAAACCCTCTCCCGCACATAGTGATAATGCACCTCAATGTGCTTTGTTCTAGCATGATAGACTGGGTTATTTGCCAAGTGTATACTACTCATGTTGTCACAATAAATGACAACTGGCCCATCTGTAGGCTGATGCATATCATAAAGTAGCTTATGCAACCAAGCTACCTCACATGCAGCCATTGCTGCACCCCTGTACTCAGCCTCTGTGCTCGACAAGGCAACTGTAGGCTGTTTCTTGCTACTCCAAGTGACTGCAGCACTCCCAAAAGAGAACACATATCCACTGGTAGATCGTCTATCAAAAATACTACCAGTCCAATCAGCATCAGTGTATCCATGCAGCTGTATTTGAACCCCAGTCTCATAAAATAGTCCATACTGCAATGTGGACTTCACATACCTGAGTATGCGTCTAGCCGCATCCAAATGCGGTTTCCTTGGAGCCTGCATAAACTGACTTACCAATCCAATAGCATAGCTCAAATCTGGCCTGGTAATAGTCATATAAATCAAGCTTCCTACTATGCGTCTGTACATAGTAGGGTCTTCCAGAAGCTCACCTGTATCTGTGCTCAGCTTCACATTCTACTCCAAAGGAACTGAAATAGGCTTACAGCCTGTCATCCCATATTTGGACAGCATGTCCAATCCATATTGCCTCTGCAAGAGTTGTATCCCACTTGGTGATCTAATCACCTCAATGCCCAAGAAATAACGCAGCTCTCCCAAATCCTTCATCTCAAACTTTTGCTTCAATAGCATTTTCACATGAAGGATATCTTCATCACTGTCACCTGTCATAATCAAATCATCAACATAAATGACAAGTAGCATAATACCTTTCTCTGTTTTTCTCACATAAAGTGAGAAATCTACCTTGGAAATCTGAAAGCCAATAATGACAAGATACTGTCCTATCTTGTCAGACCATGCTCTAGGTGCTTGCTTTAAGCCATACAATGCTTTCTTCAACTTGCAAACAAACTCAGGATGAACAGCATGCACATAACCTGGTGGCTGCTCCATATAGACCTCTTCTTGCAAATCACCATGCAAGAAAGCATTCTTTACATCCATCTGATGTAAAGACCATCCCTTTGATGCAGCCATAGCAATGACTGCTCTTACAATTTCCATCCTTGCAACCGGACTGAATGTTTCTTCATAGTCAATGCCATATGTTTGTGCATACCCCTTGACTACTAATCTTGCCTTGTATCTGTTCACAAAACCATCTGCATTGTGCTTCACCTTATAAACCCACTTACAGCCAATTGCATTCTTACCTTTAGGCAAAGGTACCAATTCCCATGTAGCATTTGCTTCCAAGGCATCCATTTCTTCATCCATGGCTTTCTCCCATTTTTCTTTTCCCATGGCTTGCTCAAAAGAAGTGGGTTCTGGTTCCTGTATCACTTTGACCATATATGCATAGTGAATGGCTGTAAATCCATCATATTTTAGCCTATCCACAGGATACCTAGCTCTGGTAGACCTGCGCAAAGTAGGCTCACTCCCAGGTGCTCTCAAAACATCCCTGGTCTTGCTTACTCCGGGTGTAACAATAGAAGGAATACCCAACTCATCATCAATGCTCTGTTCTGAGCCATTGGATTCACCATCCACATAAGAGTGACCTGCATTCACATCAAACATGGGCTGATCAACCTTCTCTTTTCCTTTTCGTGATACCTGCATACCACTATCTGCATTGCTTTGAGAAGATTCTCCTGATCTCAATCTGCCTGTCCATGGCGAGGAATGTGAACCACTGCTAGAGGACGCTCCAAGTCCACTAATATTTTGTGACTGCTGCTGTGAATTCTGTGCAGCATTACCATTTTGTGCATCTACATCATCAATCACATTTACTGGTTTATACAAACTACTCATCTCATCAAAAACAACATCTCTGCTCACTGTAAACTTATGAGTAGAAGGGTTATAGCATCTATAGCCTTTTTGCTGCAGAGAGTAACCAATAAAGATGCACTTCTCAGTTTTTGGATCCAACTTGGATCTCAACTCATCTGGCACATGTACATAGGCAATGCAACCAAAAATTTTCAAATGAGAAATATCTGGTTTCCTACCAGTATACCTCTCCTCTGGCGTCATTCCATGTATTGCTGCAGTGGGAGTCATGTTCATTATGTAGACTGTTGTAGCAACTGCTTCAACCCAATTAAAATCTGGCAGGTCTTTTTCATTGAGCATGGCATGAGATACCTCTCCAATATGCCTGTTTTTCCTTTCTGCAACTCCATTTTGTTGTGGGGTATGACTGCATGAATATTGCTGCTTTATGCCATGCTCCTGTAGGAACCTTGCAAACTCATTTGAGAGGTACTCTCCCCCTCCATCTGACCTTAGGCATTTTATCTGCAGACCTGTTTCTTTTTCAACCATAGCTTTAAGAGCTTTAAAATGCCCAAAAACTTCACTTTTCTTTTTCATGAAATACACCCAAATTTTTCTGCTATAGTCATCAATAAAAGTGACAAAATAATGACAGCCTCCAAGAGATGCAGCTTTAGTAGTCCACACATCAGAGTGGATTAATTCCAATGGCTTTTTACTCTCTTGAACATGTCTAGGAAATGGCTTCCTTGCCTGTTTTCCAAACTGACAGGCTTTACATACCTTATGCATTTCTGCAACCTTGAATTTAGGCAATCATGCAACAATGTTTTGGGCCTGCATTGATTTAAGTCGCTGTACATTAACATGACCAATGCGTTTATACGAGATATCAATATCTGCAACTACACCGGTCCCATGTGCAAACATTGCTGCACTCAATTCAGACGTATCTGCATCCAACGTAAACATTCTGCCCTTCTTCTTTCCTTTTGCTATCAAGCGACCTTTATTTTTCATATCCTCAACAAAGCATCCATGAGGATTAAATCTGACCTGCAAGCCCTGCTCAACCATTTGACCAACAGAAACCAGATTCTTGGTGATATTCGGGACATGAAATACATCGGACAGGTATTTTTTTTTCCCATCCTGCATAGACAAAGGAATTTTTCCAATCTGCACAATAGGATGTGCAGTATCATCACCAGTCTCCACAAATCCTGGTTTTTCCATTTTCCTTGCATCCTCCATCCATTCTGCATGACCTGTCATGTGGTTTGATGCACCTGAGTCAACATACCACACATCGTTGCTTTCTTCTGCACTTGTCACAGAATTGTTCATGTGCTGCACCATAAACAAATGCTCATTTCTGTCATCACCCTGTCTACTAGAAGATGCATAATTTCATTGTTGCAGTTTTCCATTCATGATGTCATTCTGCTTTTTATAGCAGTCTTTAGCCATATGACCCATTTTACCACAGTAGTAGCATTTAACATTACTGTTTGCATTTTGGCCTCTTTGCCATCCACCACGACCTCTTTGGCTCCCCTTGCCTCTAGAGTTACCACGTCCTCCTCCATAGGACTGGTTTTCTTGAGTCTGCTGCATATTCTGATTTCTACCACGGCCTCCAAATCGGTCTCCTCTACCTCTGCCTCTACCTCTTCCAGCATTTGAGTAGAAGACAGTTTCTTTTGAAGTTCCTCCTGAAGAAGATGCACCACCATTTCTTTGCTCCTCAGAAATTAGAAGAGCAATCAACTCCTCAAAATCAGAAAATCTTTCACGAACTGAAATGGATGTCCGAAACTGTGCATAATCCTTTCCTAGACCATTCAAGGTCACAGAAACCAAATCATCATCTTCCACTGGCGACCCAATGGAAGCAAGTACATCTGCAATCTTCTTTACTTTCATGTGGTAGTCATTGATGCTCATATTTTCTCTTTGCACATTATGCAACTCTTGCTTGAGCTGCATTTTCCTGGCTTGCGTATTTGTGCTATACATTTTTGACAAAGTATCCCATGCCTCCTTTGGCGTACTTGCATCCTGAATATGCACAATCATAGAGTCTGAAATGCTGATAGACAGCCAATACATAACTTTCCTGGCTCTCTCATGCCATGCTTTAAATGCCTGCATTTGCTGTTGATTGGGAACATCAGGAAGAACTGGTTCTTCTTCATTTCCTGCAACAAATTCCCAATATCCTTTTCCCATAAGGAAATTCGTCATTCTAAACTTCCATGCTTGGAAGTTGTTCTTGTCAAGCTTTTCAGTGACAATCTGTGAGAGAGAATCAGACGCCATTATAGAGCACTGCAAAAAGTTCTGTCACTGCAAAGAATACAGCTTCAGCCTCACAAGGGCTAATCTGCAAAACTGACGAAAGTGGTATTTGACCACACAGTCACTTCCTAGTGACGATTTTGCATAAACAGGAACCAGGGATGATTCTGTAACTCCCAATGTCTCTGCACACAAGCATACGATGCAATTTCTGTGGTAACTTTTTACCGACTTGTAGAACAGTGGACGCATAGCATAAAATTGGGCCTTTTTCAGAGTGCTTGCAAAAAACCTCCGCCTCCAAAACAGGCCCCGAAATGGCCTCAAATAAAAAAAACAAGGTCGCCAAGGGCTAAATCTCTTACCCACAGCATATACTGCCCTCTTGCTTCACCGCGAAGGGCGTCTCAACCTGAGACAATGCACTCTTGCAATTTCCGGCTGTGCTACCTGCAGAGATCTGCTCCCAAAACAGAAAATGAAAGCAACACTTCTCCTCTTACCAGAACACCGCGAGCTTGGCTTGCTTTCTTGAGCTCCTTACCACGAACAAGGCTCTGATACCATGTCAAGATTGTGGGAGAGAAGAAAGGAGTCTCACTTGTAGCTTTCTTGCTTGCACAATGGGGGAATACACACAGAGGTGGAGGCTGAAAACAGTTTTCCTCTTCTTAGTTGTATAAGCCAAAAGAACTCAAAAAAACAAAGAAATAGAAGAACCCTATATATGGGTCTCAAACCAAACTCAACTAGCTAAGGTGGCATACTAACTGAGCCACGAACTAGAGTAGATAAGGATAGCTATCATGTAGCTATTATTCATGGGCGGTGTATCAACCGCATCTGTAACTGACAAGTCGGTGACATAAATGCACAACAGTCATCCTGGCATATCACGAGTGGAGCTCGATATCTCAACAACATCAAGCAGTATGGACCCTTTTCTGAGTCTATTGGCAACATGTAGCTCCTCCTCAGTGAGAACCTTATCCAACAGAGAGTTTTCTTGGCTAGGTTCAGCCAAGTCTGTACCCTGAATGGCAGTCAGCACTCGAAGGGAAGTTGGTGCCACATAGGTTGGGTCCCTTTGGGATCGCCACTTGGCCAATCGCTCCTCAGATACTATCATGATCTGAGCCCCTAGTTCGGCCATTACAACGCGGCATTTGCACCAACGTTGCTCAATTTGGCTCTGGCCTGCTGACAATCGCTTTAGTTGCTCTATGTCTACGAGATTCGGTCGGTAGAGCACTTCATTGAACATGACGGTTAAGAGCAGTTCGTCAGTCTCCTCATCAGAGCTGAGTCGCATGCATTCATGTAAGAGCTTGCTATAGTGCTCGTCAAGATGTTCTTGCTCTTCCCAAGATAAGGGGAATGGTAAGTATTCCTCAAGCTGCTCCTTGGGGAATGCGCCCATGTCTGCAAGGACGTAGACACGTGTGAACACTTTGAGCTTAGCATCCAACTTAGTTAAGCATTCTGTGACACTTCTATGTTCAACGAAGGCTTGCTCGGTTGCTATCTCATGCAAAGTTCTAAGAGTTTCCTTAGGCTTTAGAATAGCTGGGGGCTTAGGCCTAGATGAGCAAGATTGGTCAACGCTAGGATTGCTTATGCTCTCAGGGATTGTGCGTTTTTCCTGAGGTTTTGCTGGTATTTTGTCATGGTTCTTCTCGGATGTGACTGGTATAGATTTGTCATCCTGTTGTGACGACATTGTATCCATTCTTAATTGGTCGATGTGAGTTCTATTGTCGGTGGATTGAGTGTTGAAAGCAACTGTTGATGGCAACGACTGCTTTGATTTTTTAGGGCATACAGATGTGACTGAGGTTTCACTGCTATTAGGAGAGACATCAATGGGTTCATTGGTGGATGGACTTGATGCTTTATTCCCCAGCTCTCCCTCGCTCTTGGTTTCAATGCTCTTGGGGTCCACAACCACCTGTAGCTGCTGTTGTTTTCGATGTTTTCTTCTCTTTTTCTTGGTCAATGAAGGTGCATCACTCAATGACTCAGGATCCTGGACTAGGTCAACCGTTGATGTGCTTGGTTGGGCCTCAACATTCTCTTTCTCTAGTGTGTCCTTACGGGACATGGCTGTGGTTTGCTGAATAGCCTCGCTAGGTTGTGAGAGCACAACTACCTCCCTTTTCAGAGAGTCTAGCCCTTCATCCAACTCCCTTGTGTTTAACTCCTCCAGCCTAGACTTTAGGCACTTTGAAAGTGCTAGAGTTGTCGAGGGATTTGGTTGCAACACCTCCTCCATAGGTAAACTACTAAGGACACGTTCCACAAGGGGCATTGTCACAGCCAAGGGCTGTGACTGCTTTGATCCCTGATTGGAAGTAGTAGTAGCTAGTTTAGTGGGCTGGCCACCCTTGGTGGATTGTGGTGTCAAGTCCCTAGGGCGATCGGAAGTGGTCGTGTTTTTTGTTGCCCTTTGAGCACTCATCTGTGTAGATCGAGCATGAGTTGATCCAGTCACATTAGGTTGCTCATGCATATCCTTGGGCTGAGAGCTACAGATGGCGTCATGTCCCATCTCTTGGACATTTGGAAGCGTAGATGGAGATAGAGATCGGAATTGAGTAGTTTCCCTTAACAACCGCTATTGTGCTTCCTGTGTCCGTTTGAAAAAAGAGGATGTAGGAGATCTAGGGCTCTTAGGTGGACTTGGCACTGGCTGAATGATTTGCTAGAGGCGATTGTGCCATTTGATTTGTTGAGCGATCAGCCTTGCCTTGAGTAATGTTGTGCCTATGATGCTTGTTCTCCCCTTGGGAAATCAAAGGCTCTTTGGGCACTAATGATTGTTGCGCATGCTCAATGGCTATATATGACATTTGTCTATTTAGCATGCTAGGCTGAGGCTCTTTCCTTTGAACAATCATGTCTGGTTTCTTGCCTCGAGACCTAGAGTTTCTCTTAGATTTCCTCCTGTGCTTCATTGCTTTTGATGCACCCTGGCCTTCAGACAGCTGATAGAGGCGGTTTAGCAGGGGATTTTGGTACCCAAATCCATCGGTTACCTGCGTAGTACCCTTGCGCACATAGCAACGCTTTGGATATCCATTGCGGCGTTGCGCTGACCTTCCATCGATGCCTGCGTCTATAAGGCTTGGACTTCTTTTGGGGTCTTCTACGATATTTGTAAGTCCAAAGGCCGTCCTTGTCATTGTCTCCTGACCTTCTTGTTTCTGGCATGGCCTCACTCACTGGTTCTCGTTGTTCGACCTGTCCTTGTATTAACTCTTCCAACAAGTCCCCGCTCTCGTCAGCACGCTTGACTGTCATGTCAGCACCCTGCTTGCCTTTCCCTCGAGGTTCGATGAGGTCACCCTTGCTAAAGGTCGTGACTATTCCTACATCCGATAGTGTCAGGTGTATCCTCTGTGCTACATAGTAAGCCTCACACTTGGTCACCCTTTTGAAGGGTCTTCCAAGGAGGGTTTCTTTCCCGCAGCTAGCACTATTTGGAGGAACATGAAATAGGATAGGCAAGCTTTCCGTTTCAATTGTCGCAAGGATTTTGCACTTCCCTATGAGTGCTTGTGGGTGTCCCCCATAAGGGCTAAGAATTGCACTAGTCAGTGTGAGCTCTGGTTGGCCTAGTAGGGTCCATGATTCATAGGTCAAGATGTTAAAATCTGCTCCTTCATCAATTAGAGCATCGATAGTATGCTCTCTTTTCGTGGTGAGTTTGACCCTAAGATAAGCAGTGGTACTATGTCTTCATTTTTCGGGTCCTGGCTTGTAAATTTAAGCCTTCTGACAGATGCCCTTGAGCCCCCAACTACACAACCAGATGTGGATTCTCCACTGGTGCCTTGGATCGTCAGTGTAGTGCTATTCAAGGAGCATCTATCGTTAGGACTGTCATATCTAGTCATTCTCGTGATTGTAGCTTGATGTTGTTGCTTTCCGCTTTGACTAGATGCAGTCCGAATGCAACACACAATGTTTTTGCAGTGTGGCCTTTTTGCCCCTGTTGGCTAGATGGGCCTATTGAGGTTCTAGGGTCTCTATTTGTCTCTATTCGGGCACGGGCTTTTGGTTGCTCTTTTGCAAGGAAGAATCCATGCTCATGTAGAGCTATTGCTATGCTAGGGTCCAATTTGTAGGACCTATCACGACGCGCGTTTTCTCTCCAACCTACTTGGGGGAGGTGCAGAGGGGGTAGGGCCCGCTCTGCGGGGATCCTCTCCTACTGGTGGGGTCCTTGAGTGGTTTATCTGATTGAGTTCCTTTATTGAATACAATCCTCAATTTATGGCCACTCAACATGTGTGTCTTTTCTTGTGCACTTGTGCTCAATCAGGCTTTCAGTTTCCTTAAGTGTACTTCAAGTGCGAAAATTCAAGGTGAGTGCAACAACCAATTTCTAAGCGTCTTACGCACTCTCGCATCGTTTTGGGCATGATAGGTTTGTTGGTCAATTTTCTGGTCGTCTTGGCGGGTTTAGTGGCTTTCTAATATGTTGCAGCGTTCGTTTTTGGCCAATCAGGTTTTACAACTCAGCGGTTTGCCTCTAAGTCTCTGTGTCTCACAATTGCCTACCTCTGCCTGCTAAGTGGCTGTCGCTATGGTTTTTTCCTATTACATGTGCCAGAATCAAGTTCTGAGCACCCGAAGGATTTCGACAATTTGCGCCACTGCGTAGTTGCCGAGTTGGGTCAAATTTCTGATAGATTTGACAGAAAATTGCACTCCGACCAACTGGTCCGAATTACAGGGTCCGAGTGGGTCACTCAGACATGCCGAATGGCTCGGGGTCAAGGGCCGAATCTCCAGATCTGACTCGGACGATTTTCATTCGAATGGGCCGAATGACAGGTTCGGACAGGATAATTAGGACAGTTGGCCGAGGGCTGAATCTCGGGTGTGGCCAAGGGCCGAATGTGCCACGTGGCAAAGAGCTTTGACTCGGACGACGGAGTGGGTTGACTCGGACAATTGCCTCGGACTCCGACGGCCCGGTCCGAGGGCCGACTAGGGTTTCGGGCCGAGTGGCCGAATGGTAAGGGGCCGAGGGCCGATTCTGGGACTCGGCCTAGAAGCGACCACTCGAACGGGCCGAAAGCGGCACGACGAAAACAACGAGATGTCGATCTTGCTCGATTCTTGTGATTTACTCAACCATTCCATGCACAACCCTCCAGGTCCTATCTAGGATGATAGGGGAAGGGATTTATGTACCTGGTTAGTGCAGCAGGCTCGTCAATGGCTAGATTGGGGCAGATCGTGCAATGGCTCCCTCTCTCTCTCTCTCTCTCTCTCTCTCTCTCTCTCTCTCTCTCTCTCTCTCTCTCTCTCTCTCTCTCTCTCTCAAACTAAAACAGTCACAAATGAGCTCTCCCTTGGCCTCTTGGCTCTTATACCCCTTCTAGGGCATGGTGTTGGTGCCCCCAATCACTCACATGTCGATCTTAAGCATCACTAGCAAGCATTTTACCAATTCTTGCATGATTTTTGCCCTGTTTTGCAACAGTAAACCCTGGTGCTTGTTTTCTTTGTTTTTCCTTGTTTTCTCCTACTCTAATGTATCCAAATCACAAGGTAAATACCTACACTACTCCATCTCATACACAAATCTCAAAAAAGTAAAAAACCTACTTACCAAGGAGATCGAATACCATCTTCAACCCCCTCATTTCCTACCTATCTCAAGCACCGGTTCGGGGAAACCCTTACTTTGATGCTCGATTCAAAGCGTGCAAGCGCTCAAGGCTTGAAGCCGTTGATCCCGGCAATGGAATCAAAATGTGGGAGCTTTCGCTCAACCGCCAAGACCCACGGACCGCTTATTGTTTCAAGCATTCTAAGCTAAGCACTAATGGCTACCTCTCACATAGCCGACACGCCATCCATATCTACGCGTGTAGTGAGCTTACCTCCATGGCATTCGAGTTACCTCCTCTCCCACGCACTCCGGTAGCTCCACGATCCAAGTGCAAGCTTCAAGCAAGCTCCATCCTCAAGCTTCACGCTCCAAGCTCCATCACCGCAAGCAAGAGAAGAGAAGAGAAGAGAAGAGAAGAAGAGAGGAGAAGATGGAGAGCTTCTCCATCCCACGGTCCCTCACCCTCAAACACTCACTCCCTCACACTCTCACACTCCCTCTCTCAAGCACAAGCTCAAGCAAGCAAGAACACGAAGAAGAAGAAGAAGATGAGAGCTACTTTTGGCCACACACCAGAATGAGCTTCTCATTCACTTTTCAACTTTATATACAAAACCCTAAATCCCTTTTGGGCGGTCATCCCCTTTTCCCCTCTTTTACATGGCCGGCCGTAACCTAGGCCCTTTTTCCCATTGTCCTTCTATCTTCCTAGCTTCCTTTCCACCGCCCGTCTACATTTACAAATTGCACGGGTGAGGGCCCGGCGCTCCTTGAATTAAACCACGATGCACTTGCGCTCTTTTACAATAGTTTTGACTTGCGCTTTTCTTTGTGCGCCTTTGTCTTCAGTTTCTCTTTGCCTTGGCTTTGTCTTTGTCTTTTGTTTTAGCTTTTCGGATTTTCCACTGCCTGGCACTCTTTTACACGATTTCAGGGTGCGCCTTTGTATTTAAAAATGCACCTTTTCCCTTTTGCATTTGCCTTGGACTTTTTAAGGTTGTCCTTGCACTTTTGGCCTTTTCTCCTTTTTTCTTCAGTCGGGCTACCTCTTTTTTCACCTTTGCCTTGCGTCTTTTTTATTTCCTTTTGCTTTCTTCGTGTTGGGGTTAACAGTAGCTTCGTGGGAGATGATATCTTGCAAGGGGACTTCCACATGACTTTCAAATATCCTATTGCATGATAAATTTATAATTAGCAACATATTTTTCATTCAAAATGTTGTTGTAGATAGTATTATTGAGACACATTAGTTCACCAGTGTCTGTGTGGTAGTTGGCACATTCTCTAGCATTATAGGTTGAAAATAAAAAATTGTATCTCCTTCTGCAAAAATACAGACCATTCTTATTGGCATTGTATTGTGGGAAAAAAAAACCACGAGAGTCACACTTGTTTACCAGTAGCTGCCACCTCCCCTAGCACATCTAGTCCGTGTTCTTGCATTCTTTCCTTCCATACACACAGGGACACACATCACTATTAATATCATATAATGACAAAATATGTGGTAATAACTCCCACTCGTCTAGGGGAGCAAGCTCGGTGTGGGGAACGTTTATCGGATTAAACCTTCTGTAATCCTTTCATCACCCTCAAAAAGGGTGACATGATCTTGTCTTTTGAAATCAGATTTGGCCATGATAGAGGGGCTTACGGTCACTTCTTACAGATATATTGCTTCCTCAATTTCTTGCCAATGAAATACCAATTGAGAGAGAGAGAGAGAGAGAGAGAGAGAGAGAGAGAGAGAGAGAGAGAGAGAGAGAGAGAGAGAGAGAGAGAGAGAGAGAGAGAGAGAGAGAGAGAGAGAGAGAGAGAGAGAGGGGGGGGGGAGGGAGGGAGGGAGGGAGGGGGAGAGGAAGAGATGACATTGGGATAAGACAGTAAGAGATAGAGAGAGAGAGAGGGAGAGTGAGAGAGGGGGGAGAAAGGAGGAGATAGGGAGAGCGAGTGAAAGAGAAGTGGAACCTAGGAGGAAGAATCTTGGGGGTGAGAGATATGGCAAATGGAGAGCAAGAGCCAAGAGAGAGAGACACAAAAAGTGGAAACTCCAACAACCACCATGTGTGGCCGAGCCTTCCTTTCTTCAAACTGTCACTAAAAGAATAAAGAAAAAGTGACTATGACGGGCGCCCACCACCTGTAGTGTGCAGTGGTAGGTACTGTCAGTGTAGTAATACACAGGCGACTAGATGGAGGTGCCTTTATCCCCAACAACCTCCCACTTAAAGGCGAATCATCTCATTCAATACCCATGAATCTCCTGAGGAAGGCAAAGTGCTCGGTAGTGAGGCTCTTCGTGAGCAAGTGTGCAGGATTCTGCTCATTTAGAATCTTGACAAGGTCAACAGACCTGTCCTCAACGACCTCGCGAATGAAGTGATATCTCATCTCAATATGTTTCGTCTTCGCATGGAAGACCGGATTCTTGGATAACTGAATGGCACTCATGGAATCCAAATGCAGTGTAGGCATAGCATCTGTCATACCAAGGTCAGCAATCAAACGGCCTAACCAAATAGCCTCCTTGCAAGCCTCTGTGGCTACAATATACTGTAGTAAAAAGGATTGTACACTTCTGCACCCTAGACATCCAAGGGATAACCCCTCCTACATAAGTGAATACATAGCCAGAAGTGGACTTCCTACTATCTGCATATCCTGCATAATCAGAGTTAGTGTATCCCACGACTCCTGTATCATGGCTGCCATAAAAAAGACACATATCTGTTGTGCCCTTCAGGTACTTCATGATACCCTTCATGGCATCCCAATGTTTATTGCCAAGTGTAGCCATATAACGTGCCACAATCCCAACTGCAAAAGCTATATCTGGATGGGTGGCTATCATGGCATATATAAGACTGCCCACGGCTGATGCATAGGGAATCTTGGCCATCTCGGCCCTCTGCTCATCTGTCTACGGACAATCGGCATATGAAACCTTCACATGAGAAGTTAATGGACCAATAGGCTTAACATCCTGCATGCGGAAGTGCTCAAGGACTTTATGAATGTACTCTCTCTATGACAGATAGAGTAGTCCCTGAGATCTATCGCGTGTAATGCACATACCAAGTATATGAGAGGCTTGTCCCAGATCTTTCATCTCAAAGCTCTTCTTGAGCTAAGCCTTAAGAGCATCTAGCTCCTTATGAGCTGTCCTTGTTAAAAGCATGTCAGCCACATAGAGTACCAAAATCAGTAAAGAACCGTCAAGGGCTTTCTTCATGTACAAGCACGGATCCATAGCACTACAGCTGTAGCCCTGTGACTACATGAATGTATCAAACTTATGGTACCATTCCCTAGGTGCCTACTTCAAACCATATAGACTCTTCTTTAGCTTGCACACTAGGTGTTCCCTGCTAGGGTCTGCAAAGCCCTTAGGCTGCTCCATGTAAATCTCATCATGCAAGTCCCCATGTAGAAAAGCTGTCAACACCATGATCCTGCTTAAAACCATTAGCAATCAATCGAGCCTTGTATGCCGGCTTGGGGTGTCCAAGGGTACTTTTTAGCTTGTACACCCACTTGCATGGCAAAGCCTTCTAGACTGCATAGCCCTCTCCCAAGAGTGACAATCACCCCTACACATAGCCTCATCATAAGTGAGAGGCTCTCCTGCATCTATAATCAGTACATAATCCATAAAGGGCACAAAACAGTCAGGACGTCATCTATCTCTAGTAGAACGCCTCAACCCAAGCTCTGCTACCTGACCGACATCCTATCTAACATCAGCATGTCTAGTATCTGGGCCATGAACATCAGGTGACGCCGCACGCTCTCTAGCTGGCTGTGGAACGGGCTGAACGAGAGCAGGTAGCTCCTCCTGAAAGATAACAATGCGTACCTCAACCACTTTCTCAGGCTGCATATGCATTTTTTCCTCATGAAAGATGACATCATGGCTGTGGATCACTTTCCACGCCTGCGGATCCCATAGACAGTAACCCATCTCTCCTGCATCTCCATAGCCAATGAAAATGCATTTAATACTTTTAGGATCCAGCTTATTGTGTTTGTCCTTGGACACATGGCAGAATGCCTCACATCCAAAAACACACAAATGATCATAAGGGGGGGCTTGCCTACCCATATGTCCTCTACAACCTGAAAGGCAATGCCACTGCTAGGCGACTTGTTAATGAGATGCACGAAAATAGTAACTGCCTCAACTTAAGAGTGCTGAGGTAAGCCAACATGACTAAGCATGCTACGAACCCTTTCCTGAATGGTCCTATTCATGCGTTCACCATACCATTCTGGGGTGGGGTGTAAGGGGCGGTCAACTGACGCTTAATACCTTGCTCATCACAAAATTGCTCAAAAGCACGTGATACATACTCACCCCCATTATTTGACCTTAGCTATTTGAGCCTTTTCCCAGACGGGTTCTCTGCCAATGCAAGCCAATGCCGAAATGTGTCTAAGACATCGAATTTTCTATTTATGGGATAATCCCAAAGCTTACATGACTAATCATATATGAAAGTAACAAAGTACTTTGCCCCACCAAGTAACTGACACGACATGGGTCCACATACATCTTAGTGCACAAGAGCCAAGGGCTTACCCATGTGTTTCTTACCAGAGTTTTTATGTGTATCTTTAGTCTACCTGCCATACACACAATGATCACAAGAATCAAAATGCGAAGAGTCAAAAGGCTGAAGATACTGCAAAGTACGGAGCATTTTCATTCCTTTAAGAGACATATGCCCCAAACGAGCATGCCAAAGGGATACATGGGGAATAGAAACCAGAGACAAAACATGATTCAATGTAGCTCCAGATACAAGTAAGGGATAGAGGCTACCAGACTTGGCAGCATTCGCAAGTACAAGCTTACCACGAGTAATCTTCCATGGAGAGTCTCCAAAAGACACAAAATACACTGCATCATCAAGCTGTCCAGCTAACATAAGGCTGCAAGTCAATGCAAGTACATGGTATATATCATGCAAAACAAAAGAACTACCAAAAGGAAATTGCAGCCTAACATCTCCAATGCCCACAATGTCAAGAGACCTGTCACCACCAAGACACACATAACCAGACATGGTACGATAGGTATGAAACCAATCTCTATAGGGTGTCACATGAAAGGACGCATCCTAATCCAAGAGCCAGCATTGCGCATACATAGAATGTATCTCAGAAGTCTATAAGGCATTGCATGAAGAAGCTGCAAGTATGTAATCATCATCCGAATCAGTGGCATGCATGATATTAACCTCTTATATCTTCACCCTGGACTTTGCAGGTACAATACTTCGCTTAAAAGACTTTTCCTACACTTTTTCTTTTCCCTTTTCCTTACGCTTATCATCGTGCATTTTATGGCATTGTGGCCTAATATGTCTTGCTTTCCCACAATAATGACAGGTAAGATCAGACTTTCATCCACAGGACTTACTGTGACCACGTGCTTTGGACTTGGACTTCTAAGAGTCCCTGCCCTTATGATCATTATCATGCCTGCCATGTTTGGCACCCTTAACGGTCAGTGCATGTGAAGAGCACAAAGCATCATTGTTTCTCCTGTTGATTTCCTCAGTTAATAAAACACTCTCAACATCTTTGATTTTCAGCCCAACAAGCTTGTTCGTGCATATGGCAGTACGAAAGACATCCCATGATTCAGGTAAGGTGCCAAAAAGAAACAATGGGTGCCAGTTGTCTTTGAACTCAATACATGTGACAACAAACTCTTCATGATAGCATAAAACTAATTGAAATGTGATGATAGGGAGGTCCCCTCCTTCATGCGAAGGTCCATTAACTGTTTCAATCAATACATCTGTGACACAGAACTCTACTGTGCATAGAGCTCCTGAATCTTCTCCCATAAATCCCATGCACTATGATTCTTATCTTCAACAACATTATGATGGACCTCTTCTGAGAGTGACAAAATAATGATAGACTTGCATAGCTCATCAACTTCCATCTAAACATCATCATCCATATCCTCAGGTTTAATACCCTTGAAACGCAAGGGTTTAATTAGCAACTTCTACACCAAAACCTGCCATATTTGGGACTTCCAATGCCCATAGTTGATACCATCCAAATTGGCATTGTTAAAGAGAGCTGTATCTTTCAGATGACCAACCATACTGTCCCAAATCAAAGCAAAAAAGTAAAATTGCAGGTTGTTGTAATTAGCAAAAAATGCACTAAAACCACTGCTAAAACTGGTTGAAAGGGTGGATTTCACCAAGAGAAGCACCTATCCACCAAATATGACCAAGATAACATCAAATAGTAAATTACCCTCATATAAATGCTCAAAATCTGCAGATTTCAGCTTGCTATAATAAATGATAGCAGTATGTAAAACTGTCCCAAAATGAGGGAATCACTGATATATATATCCTTGCAACTGCCAAGTAGCAAGATACATCCAATAGTGAGTGTCTAGGGGCAAGAAGGTACCAAGAACTATCAAACCAAACACCTGTCAGGCAAGAGACATTTCATAGGTCTAGAATTCATGCATGTAATGGGTCTCAAGGTAAGAGAAGAGACCAAGCACAAGCACAACTGATAGTGCAAGAAGCTCAATACATAACCATCCAAGATGCATACAAAACTGACAAACCTATGATAGAGATAGGTGCTTGTCCCAATAGGATTATCAGATCATCCCACTACAGACTAATTGCAAACATAAAGCTCTCAAAAGAGCAACTGCATGTAATTGTCCCACAAGCTCAAGCTCAAGTGTAAATAAGACTCTATGTACATCCGAATATACCAAGAGGCTCCCACTGGAAGTAAAGTCTGATGCAAAGAGAGCAAGCAACGCTCGAATACATCAAATACATAGTGTGGGAGCTTTCACTCAACCGCCAAGGCCCACAGACCGCTTATTGCTTCAAGTGTTCCAAGCCGAGCACTAATGGCTACCTCTCACATAGCCGACATGCCATACCTACCTTACAAGTATAGTGACCTTACCTTAATGCTCGATTGAGTACCCTCCTCTCCCGTGCACTCTTGTAGCTCCACGATCCAAGTGCAAGCTTCAAACAAGCTCCATCCTCAAGCTCCACGCTCCAAGCTCCATCATCGCAAGCAAGAGAAGAGAAGAGAAGAGAAGAGAAGAGAAGAAGAGAGGAGAAGATGGAGAGCTTCTTTACCCCAAGGTCCCTCACCCTCACACACTCACTCCCTCACACTGTCACACTCCCTCTCTCAAGCACAAGCTCAAGCAAGCAAGAAGAAGAAGAAGAAGAAGAAGAAGAAGAGGAGAGCTACTTTTGGCCACACACAAGAATGAGCTTCTCATTCACTTTTCAACTTTATATACAAAACCCTAAATCCCTTTTGGGTGGTCATCCCCTTTTTTACATGGCCGGCCGTAGCCCAGGCCCTTTTTCTCATTGTCCTTCTATCTTCCTAGCTTCCTTTCCACCGCCCGTCTACATTTACAAATTGCACGGGTGAGAGCTCGGCGCCCCTTGAATTAAACCATGATGCGCTTGCACTCTTTTACAATAGTTTGACTTGTGCTTTTCCTCCTGCGCCTTTCTCTTCCGTTTCTCTTTGCCTTGGACTTTGTCTTTATCTTCTATTTTAGCTTTTCGGATTTTCCACCGCGTGGCACTCTTTTACAAGATTTCAGGGTGTGCCTTTGTATTTAAAAATGCACCTTTCCCCTTTTGCATTTGCCTTGGACTTTTAAGGTTGCCCTTTCGCTTTTGGCCTTTTCTTCTCTTCTTTCTTCAGTCGGGCTACCTTTTTTCCGCCTTTGCCCTGCGTCTTTTTCATTTCCTTTTGCTTTTTTCGTGTTGGGTTTAACATTATCCCCCTCCTAGATGAGTGCCAGCCCCATGGCACTCACCGTCGTAGGTAGCAGGCTTTAGCATGCACCGAAGACGTGGGTGGCAGGGACATTGGTGGCTGCCATGGAGGAGTGTTGGTGGTGGTGTGGAGGAAGGTTGTTGAGGGCACGTTGGTGGCCTAGGTGGCTGGTGGTAGGGTTGTTGGAGTTGGTGGTAGGGCTGTATTTTGTTGGGGATTTGGCACATGACGATTCTTGGCAGGCCTGCAGTTGAAAACCTCTCATAGGTGGTCTCTCCCTAGGGGTAGTGCTAGTCTTCTCTATTGTGCACAAGACATAGTGCAATTAGTTTGGGAGACAGGTTGAACTCTAAGCAAGCTGAGAGTATTGTCCTGCACTTGAGGACCCAAATTGTGTATATACTTCAGTGCATATATTATGTGAGTGCTCATGTACACTTAGATATTACGTAGTTAGAAGACCGTGGGCTAGTTTCTCGTAACAATGTGTGGATGAAGCAAAGTTGTTCATGTTGAGAAGAAGTACATGTGAAGGTATATGAGACATCCTTTGCATTGTGACTGCACGACATAGCATAATTGAATACAAGGACACCGCACTTTCGGTATAGCTGGAAGCTATTGGACTTTCTTCACGAGGACAGTGTACTTTTCATGGCCAATCGTGCGGTGCTTACCACCACTGATTGCAATGGTATTAAGGCAGAGTGAAAGAGAGAATTGTGCAAGTGGGTCAGGGTGACAGGTCTAACCATAGGCAAGACAAGCTCCCTAGGTATGTCCTGCCCTTGATGTGCCCTGAACAATTGTGGGTGATGCTAAAGGGCTAAGGGATTAGGGACGGAGCCAGTCGACCAAGGTCACTGGTCGTACCTAATTTGAGGACCCCTAGGTGCTGTGTTGTGATCGTGGGTGCTTATCTATTCGTTCTTTTCTTTTTTTCTTTCCTTTCTTTCTTTCTTTCTTTCTTTCTTTCTTTTTCTTTTTTTATTTCTTTTTTTTGTTTGTTTTTCTTGTGCTTTTTTCTTTCTCTCGTTTTTTCGTTCTCTTCTCTTTTCACCCCTTTTTTTTTTGGACTTGCGTGAGTACAACCATTACAATATGTTGAGGCTATCAGCCTTTCAATGGGTTGGAAAATGTCAAGCTTCAAAGGCTCAGGAAATGGATATTACAGTGATGATTGTGCCCTAGTCTCGTTGTTAGAGAAGCAGTTGTTGAAATGGGGAGATACACTTGAGATATTGCAAACCTCCTTGCGACACATGCAATGTTGGTACAATTGAGGTAACGACTGCCGTGAGCCAACTATAGACCTTGACTCAGAAAGAGAGCGTAGCCCATGAATATGCTTTGGGCCATGCAATGTGGGTACTCGCAAAGGTGATTTTTCCTGTTCCGCATCGTGGCTGTGTTGCAATTCGTGTGTGGTTAGTGGTCTTGCGGTGGCATGGCCGTTGGACACGTTGGCACAACGACCTGTGTCATCCTGCATCCACTTGTCACTTCGTGAGAGTATATACTCGCTTGCGTTAAGTACATCGAACAAATGCAATCATGTTAAGACATAATTTTTCAGAATTCTATGATGTCTATTAGGATGCCTATTTCATTGCTTGTTAAGGTTGCATACATTAACGAGAGGTAATGAAAATGTGTACAAGTGGGGATCTTTCCCCTTTACTCATCAAAAACAAAAAGTTATGGCATGCTGACTTATCGAGCTACTTGTACATCATAGGGGCTTAGTCGATAGGTACAAGGCGGGGTGAGTCCGGTTGGCTAGGCGACTGGGGCGGTGCTAGTGCGGGGCTCCCACGAGGCTAGGCAAGGTACATGTCGACCGGGACATGAATGGTGTAGTCCCAGGCTACTATCGTTTCCAGAATGTCTTTAAACAATTCATTAAATTCTTCCCTATCCCAGGCCACCTTGTCACTTCATGAGCACCTGGTGCCCGAGCGTGCATTGGGGGTCTATGCCACTGGCGTTTCCACATGCTGCGCATTTCTTCGAGTCTCGACTTTCTTGGCCTAGGGGTTCTTTGGCCTTCGTCCGGGATGGTGTTGCTTAAGGCCTCGCTTCTTCGCATACCTCTTGAGGGTGGGTACATAGCGCACTAGTGGAGGGGTACGTGCTGCATGTTCGCGTCGCCCGCGGAGAGCGTCTTTGCAAGCCAGCTGCCCTAGGCTTTCCATGTTTTTCTTGTAGGGAGACCTACAATATGCAAACCAAGGGTTAGGCCTTGCTATGGAATAAGACCGTTCGCGTGGAGGCATTATAGTGTGGGTTATCAAACGCATATGACGTAGAAGGGGAGGGGTGAGGCATGCAGTGTTCGTTGCAGAGGGAAGGCCCCCATGATGATGTTCATTTGGCCTTCAGCCATTAGTAGATTCTGGCTTATGCTAAGTAGCATGGACCGGTTGTCATGGAGTGGGTCAGGGCTCATCCCCGGAGGGATACACCATAAAGGGAAAAGGTGTGTAGGAAGGGATGGTACCCTGTCCCCACCCTCAGGGATGTTGGCCAAAGCTTCCTATGGTGGTGAGCCAGAGCTTCCTATGGTGGTGATGAGGGATGCATGTCGTCCACCTGGAGGCGGAAAAGGTCACACAACTTCTAAATGTGTGGTGAGAGGAGGACCTAAAGAGCTTAGCCTGTTGATCCCAGCCCTTCTGTCTACGCTTGACTATTATTGCTTGTGTGTGTTGGTAGTGTTTATACAGGGTCACAAAAGTCATTGTTTATTTATATGCATATCCATGAGTCTAGGTCGTTTTACGAGGATAAAAACCAATTGTAGAACTCGAGATTGCACTAGAGTGTGGCACACACATCCAGCACTCGTGGCAGCTTACTCAGTACCAATAGATATTTTGCCACATCGAGTAGCATGGACCCTTGTCCGAGTCTACTAGCAACATGTAACTCCTCCTTAGTGAGAACCTTATCCAACAGCGAGTTCTCTTGGCTAGGTTCAGCTAAGTCCATAACCCGAATGTTAGTCAGCACTCGAAGGGAAGTTGGTGCCACATAGGTTGGGTCTCTTTGAGACCGCCATTTGGCCAATCGCCATTTGGCCAATCGCTCCTCTGAGATTGTCATGATCTGGGCTCCTAGTTCGGCCATTGCAACGCGGTTCTCACACCAACGCTGTTCAAATTGACTTCGGCCCTCTGATAGTCACTTTAATTGCTCTATCTCTAAGAGATTTGGTTGGCAGAGTGGATCATTGAATGTGACAGTTAAGCGCAGTTCATCGGCTTCCTCGTGAGAGATGAGTCGCATGCATTCATGCAGGAGCCTGTTATAGTGCTCATCAAGCTGATCTTGCTCTTCCCAAGACAGGGGAAATGGCAAGTATTCTCCGAGCTGCTCTTTAGGGAATATGCGCATGTCTGCCAAGACATAGACACGTGCGAACACTTTGAGCTTAGCATCCAACTCAGTTAAGCATTCTGTGACACTTCTATGTTCAAAGAGGGCTTGCTCGGCTGCTATCTCATGCAAGGTTCTAGGATTTTGCCTGGGTTTTAGTGTAGCTGGGGGTTCAGACCTATATGAGTAAGATTGGTCAACGCTAGAATTGCTCATGCTCTTGGGGTTTCCATGTTTCTCTTAAGGCTTCGTTATTGCGTCATGGTTCTCCTTGGGTGTGATTGTGTCACCCCGTCGTGACAGTGTTGTATCCACCCTTGATTTGTCAATGCGAGTTCTATTGTCAGTGGATAGAGTGTTGCAAGCAGCCATTGATGGTAATGATTGCTTTGATTTGTCGGAGCACACGGATGTATCTGAGGTTTCACTGCTATTAGGAGAGGCATCAGTGGGCTCATTGGTGGATGGACTCGATTCTTTATTCATCAGCTTTCCAGCACTATTCGTCCCAATGTTCTTGGGGTCCACGACCACCTGCAAACTGTTGTTGTTTTCGTTGTTTTCTCCTCTTTTTCTTAGTCAGTGCAGGTGCATCTAATGGCTCAGGACCTTGGGCTAGGTCGACCCCTAATGTGCTTGGTTGGGCCTTAGCATTTCCCTTCTCTAGTGTGTCCTCATGGGACCTAGTTGTGGCCTGCGGAACAGCCTTGCCAGGTTGCATGGGTACAACTGTCTCCCTTTTGGGGGAGTCTAGCTCTTCAGCCAATTCCCATGTGTTTAACTTCTCAGGCCCAAACTTTAGACTCTTTGGAAGTGCTGGAGTTATTAATGAAGTTGGTTGCGACACCTCCTTCACAGGTAAACTACTAAGGACACGTTCGACAAGGGGCATTGTCACAGCCAAGGGCTGTGACGGCTATGATCCCTGATTTGAAGTACTAGCAGCTAGTTCGGTGGACTTGCTACCATTGGTGGATTGCGGTATCCAATCCCTAGGGAAATCAGAAGTGGTTGTGTCTTTTGTTGCCCTTTGAGCACTCATTTGTGTAGATCAAGCATGAGTTGATCTAGTCACATTAGGTGGCTCAGGCATATCCTTGGGTCGAGAGCTACAGATGGTGTCATGTCCCACCTCTTGGACATTTGGAAGCTTAGATGGAGATAGAGATTGAGAGTGAGCAGCCACCATTGAAGACCGCTGTTGTGCTTCCTGTGTCTGTTTGGAAAAAGAGGATGTAGGAGTTCTAGGACTCCTAGGTGGACTTGGCACTGGCTGAATGATTTGCTCGATGCTATTAGACGATTGTGCCATTTTCTTTGTTGAGTGATCAGCCTTGCCATGAGCAATGTTGTGCCTATGATGCATGTTATCCTCTTGGGAAGTCAAAGGCTCTTTGGGCACTAATGGCTTTTGTGCACGCTCAATGGCTACATATGACATCTGCTCATTAAGCATGCTAGGTTGAGGCTCTTTCTTTCGAACACTCATGTCTGGTTTCTTACCTCGAGACCTAGAGTTTCTCTTAGACTTCCTCCTGTGCTTCGTTGCTTTGATGCACTCTGGCCTTCAACTGATAGAGGTGGTGTAGCAGGGGATTTTGGTACCCAAATCCATCGGTTACCTACGTAGTACCCTTTAGCACGTAGCAATGCTTTGGATATACATCGCGGCGTTGTGCTAGCTCTCCATCGATGCCTTCGTCTATAAGGCTTAGGCTTCTTTTAGGGTCTTCTACGATATTTGTAAGTCCAAATCCCATCCTTGGCATTGTCTCTTGACCTTCTTGTTTCAAGCATGGCCTCACTCACTGGTTCTCGTGTTCGACCTGTGCTTGTATCAGTTTTTCCTACAAGACCTTGCTCTCGTTAGTAGGCTTGACTATTACGTCAGCACCTTCCTTGCCTTTCCCTCGATGTTTGATGAGATCACCCTTGCTAAAGGTTGTGACTATCCTCACACCCGGTAGTGTCAGGTGTATCCTCTGTGCTACATAGTCGGCCTCACACTTGGTCACCTTTTTGAAGGGTCTTCCCAGGAGGGTTTCTTTCCCGCAGCTAGCACCATTTGGAGGAACATGAAATAGGATAGGCAAGCTTTCCGTTTCAATTGTCGCAAGGATTTTGCACTTCCCCATGAGTGCTTGTGGGTGTCCCCCATAAGGGCTAAGAGTTGCACTAGTCGGTGTGAGCTCTGGTTGGCCTAGTAGGGTCCATGATTCATA
Organism: Lygodium microphyllum; assembly: GCF_053477565.2. Lineage (NCBI taxonomy): Eukaryota > Viridiplantae > Streptophyta > Polypodiopsida > Schizaeales > Lygodiaceae > Lygodium > Lygodium microphyllum. The sequence goes on along the minus strand of NC_141149.1, from coordinate 21,108,097 downwards.
GGTCAAGATGTTAAAATATGCTCCTTCATCAATCAGAGCATCGATAGTATGCTCTCTTTTCGCGGTGAGTTTGACCCTAAGATAAGCAGGTGGTACTATGTCTTCATCTTCCGGGTCCTGGCTTGTAAATTTAAGCCTTCTGACAGATGCCCTTGAGTCCCCACTTGCATGACCAGACGTGGATTCTCCACCAATGTCTTGGGTTGTCTGTGCAGTGTTGCTCAAGGTACATCTCTCGTCAAGAGTGTCATGTCTAGTCATCTTGGCATTTATAGCTTGCTGATGTTGCATTTCGCTCTGGCTAGACATGGTATGAACACAATGTCTTTGTGTTCTCGTGGTGTGGCCTTTTTGCCCTTGATGGCTAGATTGGCCCATTGATGTTCTAGGTCTCTTTTTCTCTCTGTTCGGGTATGGGCTTTTGGTTGCTCTTTTGCAAGTGAGAATCCATGCTCGTGTAGAGCCATTACTACACTAGGGTCCAATTTGGAGGACCTATCACAGCGCGCGTTTTCTCTCCAACCTACTTGGGGGAGGTGCAGAGGGGGCAGAGCCCCCTCTGCGGGGGTCTGGGGGGGCACTCCCCCCCGACCCGCAGGGCCATTATGGTAAATGCCATACGTGATTTGAAGGACCGTTTATAGCCAAATTTTGGACTACTTGCTCCAAGTTTTAGCCCAATGATCGATCTATGATATAGATTCGGCTCTATATGGTCTCCCGGTTAATTTCACTGTCTTCAGGTTAAAATTTGAGAAAATCTAAATTCGGCCCAACATGTCCGAATTACAGGGGCCGAATGGCTAATTCGGATCGTCCGAGGGCCGAGTAGAAGAGACCGAATGTAACTGGTCCGAATGTCAAATTCGGCAGTCCGAGACTGGATGTCCTTGGGCTGAGTCGGCCGGGCCGAGTGGGTCGCTCGGACGGGCTGAAAGAGTTTTTGGGCCGAGTCGGCCGGGCCGAGGGTGGCTGAATTAGGTGGGCCGAGTCAAGTGGTCCGAGTGGTAGTGGGCCGAGGGCCAATTCTGGGACTTGGCCCAAAATCGCCGTCACTCGAACATGCCGAGCGCGGAGCATTTTTTGCCGTCGCGATGATAAATTTCCCGAATCACACGATTCAAGTCACGGCCTGTCATAGACATCTCCAGATCAAAGCTATGGATGGAGGGAAAGAGTTGTATATACCTAGAATAGCCAATAAACTCCAAAATGCAAATCGGCAAGCAAATCAAACCCTCTTTCCTTGTTTTGACAAGAGAACCCCTAATGCTGATTTTCTTTGTTTTCTCCTACTGTAATGCATCCAAATCACAAAGTAAATACCTACACTACTCCATCTCACAACATAAATCTCAAAAAAGCAAAAACCTACTTGCCAAGGAGATCGATTACCATCTTCAACTCCTCACTTCCTATCTATCTCAAGCACTGGTTTGAGGAAAACCCTACTTCAATGCTCGATTTGAAGCGCGCAAGCGCTCAAGGCTTGAATCCCTTGGTTCCAGCAATAGAACCAAAATGTGTGAGCTTTCACTCAATTGCCAAGACTCACGGACCGCTTATTGCTTCAAGCGTTCCAAGCCGAGCACTAATGGCTACCTCTCACATAGCCGACACACCATACCTACCTTACGAATATAGTGAGCTTACCTTAATGCTCGATCGAGTGCCCTCCTCTCCGCTTCAAGCAAGCTCCATCCTCAAGCTCCACACTCCAAGCTCCATCACCGCGAGCAAGAGAAGAGAAGAGAAGAGAAAAGAAGAGAAGAAGAGAGGAGAAGATGGAGAGCTTCTCCACCCCACGGTCCCTCACCCTCACACACTCACTCCCTCACACTCTCACACTCCCTCTCTTAAGCACAAGCTCAAGCAATCAAGAACAATAGGAAGAAGAAGAAGAGGAGAGCTACTTTTGGCCACATACAAGAATGAGCTTCTCATTCACTTTTCAACTTTATATACAAAACCCTAAATCCCTTTTGGGCGGTCATCCCCTTTTTCCCTTTTTTACATGGCCGGCCGTAGCCCAAGCCCTTTTTCCCATTGTCCTTCTATCTTCCTAGCTTCCTTTCCACCGCCCGTCTACATTTACAAATTGCACGGGTGAGAGCCCGTGCCCCGGCGCTCCTTGAATTAAACCATGATGCGCTTGCGCTCTTTTACAATAGTTTGACTTGTGCTTTTCCTCGTGCGCCTTTGTCTTCCGTCTCTCTTTGCCTTGGCCTTTGTCTTTATCTTCTGTTTTAGCTTTCCGGATTTTCCACCGCGTGGCGCACTTTTACAAGATTTCAGGGTGCGCCTTTGTATTTAAAAATGCACATTTCCCCTTTTGCATTTGCCTTGGACTTTTAAGGTTGCCATTGCGCTTTTGGCCTTTTCTCCTCTTCTTTCTTCAGTCGGGCTACCTTTTTTCCGCCTTTGCCCTGCGTCTTTTTCATTTCCTTTTACTTTCTTCGTGTTGGGGTTAACACATAGCATCAGACATGCCAAATCCCAGTAGGGTACATCTGGAGCATAAATCCCAAGCTATCTCAGACCCGTAAAGCATAAGCCCGAAAGCATTCAAAGAGCATGTAACTGACAACCAAATGTAATGCCCAATAGATCCAAAATGCTCAAATACATAAGAAGACAACGCTCCAAGTAGCTGTCAAGCATGGGCAAACCAAGTGACATCCATATCTCACCAAAGCGTAAATGCAAGAAGCCTAAATGTCAAGCAGTGACAATAGGCATAGACCGGTCCAAAGTATGCCAAAGGAAGTCAAATGCCAGTGAAGAACGACCAAGTCGCGGAGCTTAATCCAAGCTCAAAAGCATTCTAGAACCAAGAAGAAGCATTTAACAACCTCCAAGTTGGAGCTTCATCCAAGCTCAAAAGCATTCCGAAACTAAGAAGAAGCATTTGACAACCTCCAAATACATCGGTATGATCATTCAAACCTCCAGTAAGCACCCCATATCCATGAACCAATGCATACACTGAGTAAATGAGCTTCAGTCCACTGTATTATAGCAAGCAATTTACTATTAAATAAAGTTCAAATGGTGCTAAAATCTACTCCAAATCAGTCCCAAAGCATAGACATAGCATCCCATAACATCCGGGTATCACCGGGCATCAATAGGTATCAAACACGCAATGCCAAGAAGCATCAAACAGTAAATGTCAAGTGCTGCCCTGTTTTGACAGTTCTGGGACTGTGTATACAACAAAGGGCTGAAGGGGAGAGCACTTGAATCGATCATCAGGAGTCAAGCACTAATTTCGGGGAGTCAAGTAATGCTCGGGAAGGTTGCCAAGAGTGCCGAGAAGCCAAGGAGAAATAGGAAAATGCCAGGAGCAGGTCAGCCCAGCCCCTTAAAAATGCACCGAAAAATGTGTTGGCTATTCCTGGGGGCTAGGGGATCTTCAACATGCCTCAGGGGCACTTGGCAATGTCGAGGGGGCTCCAATGCAGCCCGAAAAGAAGCCGATGAAGGTCCAAAAGCTCGGGGAGGAGGTAGGAGATCAAAACATACCTGCAAATAAAGGTGCCATTGCTAACATTGAAGCTCGAGTTGAAGCTCTTTAAATCCGAGCTGAAGAGAATGCCGGGCAAGCTCCAATGCCTTTTCTCTGATACTAGTTGAAAGGGAAGTGGAACCCAGGAGGAAGAAGCTTGGCGGTGAGAGCTATGGCAGATGGAGAGCAAGAGCTAAGAGAGAGAGACACACAAAAGTGGGAACTCCAACAACCACAATGTGTGGCCAGGCCTTCCTTTATTCAAACTGTCACTAAAAGAATAAAGAATAAGTGACTGTGACGGGCACTCGCGACCTCCAGCATGCAATGGCAGGTACTGTCAGTGTAGTAACACATGGGCGGCTTGACGGAGGTGCCTTTACCCCCAACAGGGAGAAAGGTGGGGATAGATTAAGAGAGAAAGTGTATGTGAGTGAGTGAGAAAGAGAGAGTGTGTGAGTGAGAGTGAGAGGTGGTGAGAGAGAGAGAGGGACGAAGAGAGAGAGAGAGAGAGAGAGAGAGAGAGAGAGAGGAAAAGCATGGGATAGAAAGGTGAGATAGAGTATGTGTGACTGTGTTAGGGAGAGAGGTGTCGAGAGACAGAGAGGGCGAAGAGAGACAAAACCGTGTCGAGGGTAGGGGACAGGGGGATTCCTTTTAAAAATAAAGGAGAGAGAGTGAGGGAGGGATATAGAGAGAGAGTCACATATCGAGAGTCATGGGGAAATGATTCGCAATGTGAAAAGGGGGAGATGGGTCCTTTTATAGGTGAAAAATAGAGAAAATAGGGGGAAGAGAGAGAGAATGTGATATGTGTAATTTTTCCTTACCAAGAAAGGGGTCGTTGATAGCCCCTTATCGAACATTTTTTTTCAAATGACCCATTCTTGGAGAGAGTAAATTTTGGCCCAACTAGATTTGTGGTTTTTTTTTCGCCCAATTACGGGCTGCTGGCAACCCCTTTTTGGCGAAAAAACAAACCACGGTTCTGAGAATAAACAACATGGGGAGAAGAGAGAGCAACATAGTGTTTTTTTTCGCCCAAGAAGGGGCAGCCCCTTCTTGTGCAAAAAAAAAAGATCGACGTATCTACTACGAAACACGATATGGAACACGACATGCTCATTTGTTTGTAGAATGGCCCATCTTGAGGACAAAAAGTCATATTCATATCAAGAAAGTATGTACAATGTTAGCACACTCATTCAAACATTGCTTTATTCATGTTGAGGAAACACACTCATTCAAACATTGGTTTATTCATGATGTCTTTCTCTCTCATCCCTCTCCCATCGCTCTATTACTCTCTCTTCCCCCCCATGCATTCTTGGATGTGTGGGATTTTTTTCCGTCGAGAAGGGCTCGTTGAGGAAACACACTCATTCAAACATTGGTTTATTCATGTTATCTTTCTCTCTCATCCCTCTCCCATTGCTCTATTACTCTCTCTTTCCCCCATACATTCTCTCATTCCTCTCCCATCGCTCTATTACTCTCTCTTCCCCCCATGCATTCTTGGATGTGTGGGATTTTTTTCCATCAAGAAGGGCTCGTCGCGACAGCCCCTTCTTGGGTTTTAAAAAAAACACACTTTGTTGCTCTCTCTTCTTCCCATGCTGTCTATTCTTGGAATTGTGGTTTGTTTTTTTCCCAAAAAGGGGTCGCTGGCAGCCCCTTAGTGGGTGAAGAAACTTGACGATAGGGTGCGTCAGGTCCCTCGGAGTCCACCGGTGAAGTCTTGGCCAAAAATGATGCCTGCACTCTGGCATCTGGGCCTCCCTGTAAGTATCACTCCCTAGATGCCAGACTACAGGCATCATTTTTTCAACAGTGGACTTCGGGGGACCCGACACACCCTACCGTCACGTTTCGTTGCATAAAAATATATGGTAGTTAGAAATCTCACCTTCTCCAAATCATCTTGTATCTTCATTTTCTAGTGTGTCAGGGAGGCACCTCTTTTGGTAGAGGGATCTACAAACTCCTTGGTAGTAAGTTGGAGCCTTGGTCTGAACAAATCATACTGTAGTGCTTCAAATTCAGCATTCGACACAATGTAATCTTCTTCAACCGAGGTAATTTGCTCCTGTGCTACTATGATGGCATTCACTGTATTTAAGCTTGTGCCGTCATATTTTTCTGATCTCTACCATCGTCAGAGACACATTTGTGTAATCATAATCGATTAGGCCTTCCATCGAACCCCTGACTAGGATGGAAAACAACTCCTCTTTCTTCATTTCCAAGTGTTGTAGCACATGTGATAGAAGCAAGTATTGTACACCATCTACTTACATGGGCATCAAGGAGGCAAGGTGGGTTTGTCGACTTGTGGTTGTTCTAGAGAAGATGGCACCATGACAGCCAACCCTTGCTTTGCCACCACCCGATGTTCCTCTTCAACATTTATGAGCTCTTCAATTGGTTCTTCTCCAGTGTTTATGATAGCAACAACCTATGGAGTTGTATCTTCATCTCTCTCCTCCTTCTAGAGGTGTATCCAATGCAAGGAGGTGAATTGCCAATGCACAATCACACTCCACGAGATCCAAGGGTGCTATACCTGGTGCACTGCCCATGGGAACAATGCATACTCTATGTGAAGGATCCATGTGGGCCAGTCATCTATTCACCACTTTTTGGTGATTATTTCTTGCCTAAAATACCATGAGCTATTCTAGAGGCACCCAAGTCATTTCGAATCCCTCGATGGAGTATGTGTAGGTAGCAATGGTGCTCACAAAGTCTTCCAAAACCTGAAGGGGAGGATCGAGCAATGAGAGCACACTTTCAAGGTTGAAGTTCTTAGAGAAAACTTGAAATATCTCATCACCTTGGCTGGCAAAGATAGTCTCGTGGATCCATTGTAGCAGGTAGGAGGGATGTGGTGGATATAAAGAGATGAAGAGAGATAGTGTGAAATGAAACAATGAAACAAGAACTAAACTAGTTCTATCTTAAAAACCTTAAGTTTTAAACCATTAAGGGCTATTCACATACGATATTTAATTATGGCTTTACTTACGTCTTTGTGAAGTTTACATGCATATGTGAATGTGTTGATGTGGAAAGTGTATAATAAGTGTATGATTTTGCATAAATACCATAATTTTTAATATTAAAAGTTCACAAGCGACAATATTCTATTGGCTAAAAAAATCTAAAAGTTTATAGGTGTTGGATATTACAACTTGTGGTGTTGGCATTTTTAGGGAGACTCTACAATTTCTAAAACATATGGAGCCACACACTTTCCACTAGTAACAGTACCCTAAGCTTGGCTTCGAATTTTCCTACCATCTAGTTTAAAATAGAAGTTAACAGGTGGATTCTGCATTAAAATTGTAATTTCCTGGCACATTATACTCAAGGGCCAATCATCCTCCATTTGCAACACTTGGGGCTCGCAGCCCTCACAAATGACAGTAACATCCACAGCTATACTTTCACGCATTTCTTAATCAAGGCACAACCATTTACCCTTGAGCATCCTCTATCTATGATACTTGAACACTAGGCATAAAGTCTATCATGTGACAAAGTACCTAGGAAAGTTAGCCGATTCATCCCAAAGTAAGATAATGGTCAACTAAGAGAGAAAAAATTTACCTGAAAGCCATGTCTCTTGTTGTGACTCGACACTCCACTGTGTCAAGACTGTGAGTAATTTTTTATGTCCAAGTTTTGCCTAGAATTCTTGTTACATAATCCTTTGATGCACTTTTTATGACGTACATGCTTTTGGTACATCTCAAACTCTCACATTCCTTGAACATATGTGCAAAAATTGTAATCGGTAGTATGAACTAGTTTAGATGTACATTCTTTGAGCCGATGCTTGGCTTCATAGAATTCAATATGTCTATTGAAACTTTTATGCTATACATGTGTAAAATGTCGCTACTACGCAATGGCCATTCTATGCTATTGAGATTCGATAAGTGCATAGACTCAAGGGTTCCATATTGTCAAACCCCCTTGGGAAATATGTACTTAGAGTCATAGAAAAAAACAAGGTCCTCTGCGAGCTACTTAGTTGTACGTCCCTCAAAGAGCAATCTATTAATTTCGAGGTGGTAACACTTAAAAGAACATGTGAAACTCTCAACATTTTGCCACTTACAGTAATCCGAAGGGTATGCTTCTGTAAATATGGGACAAGTAGTTACATAGATATCATGAAATTTCTCATTCTCAATGAGTTGCAAACACTTATTGTTTGCAATGTTTCATTGAAAAGGCACAGTGGGCGTAATATGTATTTGTTTTTGCATGAATACATGTTGCACAAACGCCTCTCTTGTTACAAGGTGAGAATCAACATTCCTTTGTTTGAGAGCTAAAATTTTACCCTTCCAGTACTTTGATATATCTGCAATTGCAGATGCTTTCACCATGAAAACTCCCTTCATACTTGAACGCATATGTATCCAAGACGAGCAATGATACGTATTAGTGATCCAATTCCCTTCTTCATATTTTCTGTTATATACTTTTATCGAGAGAATGCTTGTTTTTCTCTCAGGCATTATAACCTATGCATTAGATGAAAAGAAGTATGTATTAACCCCTAAATAATAAGCATTTTAAGTATGTCTAGTAATCACCAATATGTCATACAAATCAACATGGCATTAAGAGATGTTTACACTTTTGTAAACAAACACAAACATCGATATTGAAACGCATGTGGATATGTACATCGACATAAAGTATAGATTCAATTTCAAGGCATCACTTTAATCATACCATTTACATAAAATATAATGAAAAGAATAGCACAAAAATACTCAGAGAAATTTTTCAAAATAAATTTTATTATAATGAATAGGAGTCTAATTTGACTCAATACATTGTATGAAACGTGGGTATTATAGAGTATTTGTTACAAGGATAGCAGCCATATGGCATGCAAATCTTAATAGGCACATTGGATTGATACCTGAGATATTCTAAGACTCAACACATTGTGCGTTATATTGATGATATGATACAAGAGTTTCATGGATCATTACCAATGGCATGGAGATCCAAATGGACACACATGACCAATAAAGTAGAGGATTTTTGAACCATTGACTTTCAACAAATCCATATCATCCAACAGAAAGGAATTACTCACCATATCAAAATAGTCGATCGAGAATTATGTGCTTCACCTAAACCTTGTACAATACCTGCATGTATAAAAAAATACTTGCATAACTCTCTTTTAACAAAAAATATCTAGATAACTACACGAATTGAAGCAATACAAAATAGGGTCAATTTACTTATAAGTTAATCTCCTAAAGATAAGATTGAATCGTTGCTTATCAAAACCCATTGTAAATGATGGACATAAGAAAACATCAATCCCGTCAAACATAAAAGTCACTAATTAAATGAATAAATTTTGGCACCACAAAATATGGCAAATTTACTCGTAAATTGAACTGTAGAATCTCTGCTCTACCTTATGTTAAGTGTTGCAACAACAATTGATCCTTAAGTTAGAACTAGCATCAAACCCTATTGTAAAGATAGTAGAAAAGGGATAATGTAGAGAGAAAGAAAGAGAGTGTATGTGAGTACGTGGAAGAGAGAAAGAAATGAGCACCTATCCAATCTTGCCCGAATTGATCTTTGCAAAAGACAATAGCAAGAGTTAGTATTTACATGAAGGTATACTGAAAAAAAAGTAGAAAAGAGGAAACATAGAGAGAGAAAGAGAGAGAAAGAGAGAGGGAGAGAGAGATAAGCACTTATGCAATATCACCCAAAATGATCTTTGCAATAAAACAACAACAAGGGTTAGAACTAACATCATGTTGTATTGAAAAGATAGCAGTAAAAAAAAAACAAACAGAGAGAGAGATTAACATCTTTGTCTCTTGCACCAAATAAACTCTGCAAGAAAACAACAATTAGAACAAACATCAAATTCTATTGAAAACACAACATAAAAGAGAAACAACACATAGAGAGAGGGGGGAGAGAAAGGGGAGAGAGAGAGAGAGAGATGAGTACCTCTGCCTCCTATCCAAAACAACCTCTACAATAAAACAACAATAACAGTAAGAAACATCAAACCCTATTAAAAAAAATAGCAAACAAGAGAAAATGCAAAGAGATATGGGCACCTATGTTTTGCCCAAAATCTGGAGCTGCATGGAGAAGAAAGTGCAGAGGGAAGCAGAATGCTCAAAATCCTAATTACTCTCAGCAGGAAACTTCAATGGAGATGAAAATTCACAACTATAGAGAAGAGAGGAAAAGTGATCTGTTGCTCAAGTTTTGGGTCAAACTAATTTTGTGAGAGGGAAAAAAACTGAAATTGAAAATTCTCCAAAAAAAGGGGGAATATGAGGTAAGAGAAACTCAAATTTTGTGTACTATTCATTCTCCCTTTTTTTAAATCCCCTACTACTCCTTTTTTTAATAAAAAACCCAAGATTTGGAGAGAGAAGATTCACCCTCCATGGTTGTCAACATCTAGCCTTCCTATTGGACAATCCAAAAGGCTCATAACTTAAATTATATTATTTTTAAGGGCCCATTTGCGAGTTCATTATTTTCCTAATGTGGGTTTTCCCAAGCCTGGAGCACAGTATGGCTCAATATACTCACTTCTGCCCCAGTATCTACGATTACTTTTCGTGTTACGTCTCCTATGCCTAGGATAGACAAGACTACGTGCGTCTTAGTGCCCTCCCAAAAGGCATTGACATGTAGTGAATTTGGCACTGAGTGTAGCGTCAAGCTTGGTATCTGCATGACTACATCGTGATCCTACAAGTTAGCACAGTGACATGCTCCATCGGTTCTTCCACCCAGTGTTTCAACTCCTACCATAGCGTGGGGTGCTACTAAGCAAGTCTCCTAAACTCAGAGTCATTGGGGTGGTCACTAACGTCGCGAGGAGGTTGTTGGTTGCTTGTCTCTCTCCTAGGTTTGTGCTTCTTGGCCATTGGTCTTGACTAGCTAGCTAGCCCATAGCATCTAAACTTAGCCTAGGCGGTGCCGTCTGTGGCATGGGTGCGTCTCTCGACCTTGGTCATGACCTTGGTCATGCGGCAAGTGAGGCTTGTGTGCTCACATTAGAAAGATCCTTGATATCATCCTCTAAAATAGGCTCAGCATCCTTGAGGAGCTCGTGGGCTTCCTTTACCCACTCCTTGACTTTGGCTATTGCCTCGAGTTGGCACCTAGGGTGAAGATACTCCCCTACCTTGGCACTCCCTTTCTTTGCCGTCTTTGGAGTTGTGGTCTCTACCTTTGCATCCGTGACCTTCTTGCCAGTCACTAGCATTGTCACATCCTTAGTCTTAAGTGTGAGCTTTGCGTTTGTCTTTTTCTTCCTTCTCCTTCGACTCTTCTTTCCTATTGAAACTGCATCTAAATTGTTAGGCCCTAGCAGTGATATGCCTACCTGCTTTATTTGTGCTCTGGTCATGACATGCAGCAAGATGGGTGTGTCCTCGCCACTGTCAAATGTCTCGACTCCGAACAACCCCAAAGGCACTAATGGCACGATTGCCGAGCTAGAGGATGGCTTTTGTCTAGGGCAATCAGTGTGAAGAGATGAGTGATGCTACACTCAACACATCTGAGGTCGGCTTTCTCCCTATTCGCTTGTTATCTCTCTGGACATCGTGATGAGATATGGCCTGGGTGACCGCAAGACCAATACGAGATCGGATCTTAGGTCACGGCCCTGCGAATCCTCTATCCCTACCTCTACCTAATGCCATCATCGGTATTGGTCGATAGTCCATCAAGACTGGATTACCCTCTTCATCGTACGAGACGTAAGGGTTTACATCGGCTTCGTCTTCATTAGCCTCCTCCACAAATTGGACTAGAGCATCGCTTGGTGGATGGGTTATGTAGGGTCCTTGTGGCCTAGGTGTGCCTATCAGGTTGATCTCCATCCTAGGGATGGCTACTTTTGCTTCATTTGGTGCTGGGAGTGCCAGCTGGGCTCCTCTTCCAAAGAAATTTGGTGGCCTGTTCCCTAGATACGGCGGATTGTACTGTTGGACTTAGGAAAATCTCCTAGGCAACCTACAGTGCATGGCATCATGGCCGAACATACCACAATTTGCGCAAGGCCTAGATCTAGGATCCTAGCACTCGGCTAGGAGGTGGTTGCTACCACAATGCACACATTTGACATGCACTTGCATTGGTTTCCTTACCCTTTCCTGCAGTTGTGCTAGCTCCATTCTCACCTCGACTAGCTCTTGGCCTTGATCTACACTCTTCCCATTGTCTTGTGTGCTAGGGGTTGATTCCTCGCTAGAGGTTGTGGTCCTCTCTAAGATCCTTTAACTGGAGTTGTCGCAATTTGAGCTTCTCACTCTCGATTGGTCATCCATCCTAATTGCTTCTTCAATGACCCTAGCTAACATATCTCCTTGTGAGCTAGAGTTACTCGCTAAAGCCTTGTACAACTCCTCACTGTGGATTTCGTTTATGAACACAGTGGAGATAGCTCTTTCATTGGGTCGCTCGTTCGTTGGGATTCTCTTGAAGAGACTGTGCACATGAGTGACGTAGTCCCTTATGTCCTCCTTGACCTTTTGATTGACGTTCATCAGTCGGACTATGAGGTTATCAGAGTACCCTACCTCTGAGAATCTTTTGATAAAAATGTCCTTCATGCGGGTAAAGTTTTCTCGCTCAACTATGTCTAAACTGGTGTACCATGTCCTACGTTTATCGCCTAAGCAGAGCCCAAAATCCTGGGAGCGTTATGCAAGGTCTATGAGACTGTTGGCCTCGTAAACTTGCTCAAACTACTCTATGAAGCTGTATGGGTCACTACTAGGATGGTACTTGTCCAGCTGATTAGCTACTGTAGGGATTTTTTATTAGCTCTTCGTCCCTTGAGTAATTCATAGGCCTGAGAGTAGCAAGGTCGCTAGTGGTGCTTGACACTGTTCGGCGATCGTATTGTCCATAAGCCGCTTGGTCACAAGCTCACTCAACATGAGGTCTACCTTTGGGACTCTCTCTCTCTCTCTATGTTTGGTCTTGCCTTGCTTTTGCCAGCTAGTACTGGCACGCATTGAGCTTCGTGCACATCTATGTCCTGCTGTAGCTTCCATCTATATGGGATCTTTGGGAGAAAATCCATAATCTCTATGATAAGCGAAGCCTTGCTTCTTAGATGTATTGGCTAAAGCAGCTTATGGACCTTCGTATGAAGGAAGGTACCACTGTTTCTCAGCATTTGAGCGAGTTTCATGCTATTACTAGTTAGTTGCCATCGTCTGTAGGGTATTGACTTTAAAGACAATCTCCCACCCTTATTATTATTGGTCACACTGCTTGAGTCTTGGGACACATTTTGTATTGCTATGTGTGCAAATATGCCTGAGAATGGGCTGAAATTGTCTGATGCAGAGGGTGCACTCCTGATTGACAAAGGAGATAAATAGAAAGAATGTGGCCGCTTCTCGTACTTCTCATGCTTTGATTGTTTGGGATTGCCATGATGGCAAGAGTGGGAATGACCGTTGTAGAGTAGAGACTCGCAGAAGTCTCATTCTAAGTCTCATGGACAGTCTCGTAGTAAGTCCCATAGATGTAAGTCTAATTTGACATGCCATTATTGTGGGAAAGCATGACATATCAGGCCACACTACCATAAAATGTGCGATGACAAGCACAAGAAAAAGAACAAAGGGAAAGTGCAAGGCAAGTCTAATGATCACAACATTGTCCCTGCTAAGTCCAGTGTTAAGATTATTAAGATTAAAGAGATCAATGTAGTGCAGCAACGGGACTCTAATGATGATTACATACTTGCAACTTCTTCTTTGGATTTACTCAGTGTTGGTTAATGGATTTTGGGGCTTCCTTTCTTGCGACCCCTCATAGAGAGTGGTTCCACTCCTGTCACTATATGACTGGATCTATCCGTTTGAGAAATGGCTTGGCATTGCAGATAGTTGGTATTGGTGATATCCAACTATAGTTTAGTTTGGGAAATATCATTGCTTTGCATGATGTTCAATATGTATTGGCTCTCATGAAGAGTCTTATCTCCCATGGGAACCTTGTTTCCTTTGGGGATTCTTCTTGAAAAATCACCCATGGGAACCTTGTTCTGGCACATGGTGTCAAGTCTGGCATGTTATATCCCTTAGTTGTATTTGGATCCATAGATCATGTTTTGTATGTGGCTATAATTCCACGTGTATCTCTTTGGCATTGTTGCTTTGGGCACATGTCCTTAAAGGGAATAAAAATGCTCATTCATTTGCAGTATCTTCCACCCCTTGACTATAAGTATTTTGAGTCATGTGATCATTGTTTGTATGGTAGACAGACAAGTAGTACACATAAGAAGTTTGGCACTTTGTGCATGGGTGAGCCTTTGGCTCTTGTTCATTCTAATGTCTGCGGACCTACACCCTATCAGTAGTTGGGCACGAGAAGTACTTTGTCACATTCATGATACTCACATAAGGTTTGGGCATATCCCATAAAGCTGAAATCTGATGTTTTGGCTGCCTTTCAAGGTTGGCTTGCATTGGTTGAGAACCAGTTTGGGTATAGGCTAAGATGCCTACGGTCAAATAATAGGGGTGAGTATGTCTCTAAAGCCTTTGAGCATTTTTGTGATGAGAGGGATATTAAGCATCAGTTGACTGCCCCATACACCCCACCCCAGAATGGTATGGCTAAGCACATGAATAGGACAATACAGGAAAGGGTCAATCGTATACTTAGCCAAACAGGCTTATGACATTAGTTTTAGACTGAGACTGACTACTACTGCCGTACACTTGATCAATTGATCTCCTTGTAGTACTATTAACTTTTAGGTTGTAGAGGAAGTGTGATATAGAAAACCTCCCTCATATGCTCATTTATGTGTCTTTAGTTGTGAGGCTTTCTACCATGTGCCCAAGGACAAGTGCACAAAGCTGGATCCTAAGTCCTTGAAACGTATATCTTGGTTATGGGGATGCAAGTGAGATGGGCCATCGCTTATAGGATCCAGAGGCTCGAAAAGTCATCCACAGCCATGACATAGTTTTCCATGAGGAAAAGATGCATAAGTAGCCTAAGCAGATAGTCGAGATAGGTAGGGTTATATTTCAAAAGGAGCCTTTTGCTCTCGTACAATCAACTAGACAGTAGTAGTAGCAAGTGATGCTCTAGTGGTCCATGACCATGATGTTAGATAGAATGTCCAAGCTCCTCAACGTGCCTTGATATGCTCTGTTAGAGCCAAATGTCCTTCTGAGCGATTTGAGCCCTTGGTTGATTATGTGATGGTGATAGATGTAGATGAGTTTCTTACTTATGATGAGGCTATGCGCCATGGTGATAGTCACTCTTGGGAGAGGGACATGTAGTCAAAGTTTGACTCTTTACAGAAAAATCATATATGGGAGTTGGTTCCTTTGCTTGTGCTGGAAAGCATGCATTGCCATGCAAGTGGATATAAAAGGTGAAGAGCACCCTTGGACGCCCCAAGCCTGCCTATAAGGCCAAGTTGGTTGCCAAGGGTTTTAAATAAGAGCATGGTGTTGACTTTGAGGAAGTATTTTCTCTTGTAGTCAAGATGACTACCCTAATGCCTGGTACTAGCTTTGGTTGCTCAGTTAGATCTGGACCTTTATTAGATGGATGTTAAGATAGCTTTCTTACATGGAGACTTGCATGAGAAGATTTATATGTAGCAACCAAAGGGCTTTGAGAAAAAAGGTAGGGAACACCTAGTGTGCACATTGAGAAAGAGCATTTATGGCCTTAAGCAAGCACTTAGGGAATGGTACCACAAGTTTGATGCTTTTATCCATTCATAGGGCTATACACGTAGTGATATGGATTCTTGTTTATACAAAAGAAGGCTCATGATAGTAGCCTTTTGATTGTGGCACTCTATGTAGATGACATGTTGATTGTTGGGAGAGCTCCTGATGAGCTGGATGCTCTAAAAAGTCAGCTCGAGAAGAGATTTGAGATGAAAGGCATGGGACAAGCCGCACATAATCTTGGGTTGTGCATTACGCATGACCACTCTCAAGGGCTCCTTTACTTGTCACACAAGGAGTATATCCTAGAAGGACCTTGAGCGGTTTCATATACAAGATGTTAAGCATATTGGCTATCTTTTGCCTTCTCATGTGGAGATGGGCCAGCTTGATTATCCATAGTCTTGTGAGCAGAAGGTTGAGATGGCTAAGATCCCTTATGCATTTGCCATGGGCAATTTGATGTATGCCATAATATCCACTCGTCCTAACATAGCTTTTGCAGTGGGAGTTGTAGCATGCTATATGGCTACAGCTAGCAAGTGGCATTGGAATGTTGTCAAGGGTATCATGACTCTGCCACCAAATGGCCTAACCAGAGAGCCTCCTTGCAAGCATTAGTGGCTGCAACATACTTAGCCTCTATAGTAGAGAGGGCCGTGTATTTTCACACCTTGGACATCCAACAAATAGCACCCCCCCCCCCCCCCCCAGCAAAGGTAAACACATAGCTAGAGATGGATTTTCTACTATCTACATGTTCTACATAATCAAAGTCAGTATACCCCACGACTCCTATATCCTGGCCACCATAACGTATGCACATATCTTATGTGCCCTTCAACAAGTAGAGTGGAGAATAATTTAGTGCACAACAATTAATTATTTTTGGGACCACTCATTAGCACAAAATTAATATTTTTTTAGTGGTCTCTAGCACGAATTTTTCGTATGTGTGCACACCTGCAATTTATTAATTTAGTTGTAACTTTTTCCCCAAGCCTAAAGGGCTAGACAATTGTTTTTGTAAACATTAGAATAGGTCTATTAGATAGGAGTTCAAAACTATTTGACCAAAAGCATGGAACTGAAGCAAAGAAAGCAAAAAGCCCAAAAATGATGCTTTTTCAATATATTTTGAGCATGAAAAGATATTAGAAATCCATAAATATATACATGGGAGAGGTGCTCACCCATGTATGGGGAGAGATTCTACCAGTGATTGTGTTATGCACTCTTTCTTTGTGTTAACTTTTCCTGAAAGTTTACAAGTTCTCTCAATTTTCTTGTGATTAAACTTATAGTAATAATGGTGAAAGACTCCAACAAAACCTCCTTGGTTAATAACCTTTGGTGCCTTGTGTATGTTAACTTGAGTACAAAGATGTATGAACATAGATTACTAACCATAGGGCAGTCATTTTGAATATTTTTGAAGGAAAGTATACAAACTATGCATGTTTAACTCAATTGATACAAGATTAAAGGAGATTATTGGTCCATATTCAATGATATGGTAGATGACGATCATAAGAAAAGTCTCTTAATGTGAAAAGTATACATTGGAGGGAAGAGTGAGGTAAAGTGGATAGGGAAACTTCTACCACCTTAGGAGAAGGAAGAAGAAAAGCTGATCGGTTTTAATGTATGCTTCCTTCTCTCATAGTTTCGCTCATCTCATCGTGGCTTCAGCTTGCTTCCTCTTCATCGACAAGCGATACAGTTTGGTTCCGATGATGTGGGTCCTGTCAACACCCATGTCTGTGAGCTTGTTGATGGCAAGCTCCTTATGTCCTCTTCACACCCAAATTAAGGCTCACACCAGGATGCGACTATAGAAGACACACATTTTCTAAGAAAATGATCCTTCAACCATTGCACCTTGAATCAACCAATTCACTAAAGATGATTGTGCTCCTATTAGAAAAAAATAAAAATAAAACCCATTTAAATCAACATGCAAACATCCCACCCCTAAAGATAATGTAAATTTTTGGGTTGAACCAACCTAAAGCAAGAAGAAACAGAGAGAAAAATCTAGACCTTTAACCAACCACTACTCTTTGCTGAGGGCACTTTTCTTCTTAAAGAGCCATCTACTACAACACCCAACCATCGCTTGAGACTCCCATGTTTTCTTACAAGAAAAATTAGTGCCCAAAGGTGCTAAATTGATCAAACAATCATATCCTACGTGTGCAAGGATCTAGCTACCTCTAGATCCCTTTTGGATCAAGTAAACATATTATCTCAATGCATCCATCCTTGATATCTATTTCGCATTTTGGGAAAGATGCATGATATCACATTAGAAATACAAAGTCCA
The DNA here is from genome assembly GCF_053477565.2 of Lygodium microphyllum. Lineage (NCBI taxonomy): Eukaryota > Viridiplantae > Streptophyta > Polypodiopsida > Schizaeales > Lygodiaceae > Lygodium > Lygodium microphyllum. The sequence goes on along the minus strand of NC_141149.1, from coordinate 21,090,507 downwards.
TTGCAAACATGAAGAATGACTTTCGAAATAGGGCATATTGATTGATCATGTAAGTGGAAGACATTGGATCTTGATGATAGTCTATGATCATCAATAGAACTGATAAGGGTGATATCTTATGAAATAGGGCATATTAAACATGTAAGTGGAAGACATTAGATCTTGATGATAGTCTATGATCATTAATAGAAATGATAAGGGTGATATCTTATGAAATACATTTCATCAAAATGTAAAAGGAATCATAAATGTTCGAATGTAAGATGTTACAAATTCACATGGTATTATGGCACACCTGAGAAGCTACTAGCAAAATGCTATTGTTTTATTAATTTTTTAAGTTCTAAAACATCAACAGTTTGATTAGCAATACGGTATATAAAGAAAGTTTAATCTCATATTAGGTTTTAGCTTTCCAAATAGAGATATGGGCTTTTAATTTTGGAGATAATCAATGTTTATTATAGAAGCTCCCAATGCTAATAATTTTACATGGCCTAAGAAGTTAATAACTTCATTAAAAGTGATCTATGATCCTCTATGTAAAGAGCATTGGTATATAGAGTTTGATCAATATTTTTGAAAAAACTTGCAAATGTTTGTACAAATATGCTATATAGAAATATGGTTATTAATAGATACATATCAATCAAATAAATTGAGAGATTAAAATGATATATGGCCAACAAATAATCAATGGAAGTATTACATATAGATTTTCATTTCTTAAATAAATACATAGCCCCCAAATAAGTTGAGAGGTTAAAGTGATATATGACCGACAAATAAGGAGAGATTGCAAATGATCAACAATTATGTCCATTACATTGTCTTTGTTTTTTAAGAAGCCTAATATTTGTGCATTAAAGATACTTTCACACATTATGTTTGTTTTTTAAGAAGATTAATATTTGTGCATTAAAGACACTTTCACACATTCTCTAGAGAATAAAAAGAGACTTTTGCAAAGTCATGGAAATAATATTCATGTGATTCTTACACTTTTTGTGGTGGTTAGTAATTGGATTTGAGCTATCAAGGAAAGAAACATCAAGTCTTTAAATGTTAGTTTTAGCACATAAAATGAGTGTTGCTTATGCAATTATTTTGTTGCATTACAGTAAGATAATAAGTGTTTACCCTCATGTTTCTCTAAGTATATCTTTGGAAATTTTTGATCGTGCAAAATTTTAGGAACCATGATGTGAGGTCTCATGTTAATGAAAAGTAGCATGACTAAATTGCATCAATATTGGCATGTGTACAATAATCCTACATTATTCTTTGTACGATTAGCCACAAATTAATACTTGTCATGCCTATGAGATAATTAAAAAAGGGATGTTTGGAGAAAAGCATCGGTGTTTTAATGCATGATTACATATCCATGTCTTGCCATAAATGCCAATCATCCTACCCACAAATTCATTGACCCTCTCTCCCCCCCCCCCCCCCCCAATGTAACAACGCTAAAATTTATTTTGACATTATATATTGGTTCCATAACAACTATTTACCATCCTTATTCAAAACTAAGACAAGGGGGTTTGGAACCATTACTCTTGGCATCATATACTATAACATTACAAATAATCCACATGCTCACATAAATATCAATACCCCTACTTACCCACACACATGCATTGTGGCCTCCCCTTCCCAAATGAAAATAGATATGCGAACAAGCATGCCCTAAGTGAACATATGCCATCAAGTAAGCAACGTAGGAAATGTTGAGATATTTGCAATCACACCTACTATAGACTCTTTGTATGAGGCAGTTATGGGCTTAGGACATGCAGGCAGACTGAATCCCATATGCACAAAGAGGGAAACTGCTACCCATCTAGCAACTATAAAGCATTGTACTTGACTATCACTTTTTCATATATATGATGAATGCAATATCATGATGCTTTACCATTTCAATTAGCGTCTTGGTCATTGTCAATCTGATACATAAGATTGTGTTTATGAGTCCAAGTCTCAATCTTGGAACCTAATTCACTTGTGTAACAGGTCAAGTCTTATCTATGTCATCATGAGCTTAATCTTCCTCTTCGATCCACCATAGCCACTGCCATGTTCTATCTCCCGTGTCTTTTCAACATGGTATCAGAACGCAGCTTAGCGTGGATTTTAGCATGTGTTAGCTTCATTTCACTCTATGCTCAGCTCAGTTTGAGTGCTAAACCCCATCTCCAACTTCATTTGCATTCCTACCTTTAATGAAGCTTCCATGGCAGCCATAGCTAGCAGCACCCTTTCAGCTTAAAGCTTTCACATCTCTCTCCACATGTCAAATCTCTCTGAACTTCCTTCAAGTGTTTTTCTGCTTCTAGAGCTCCTCCTTGGCACCTCAATCATTGACATTGGGCAAGTATAGCTTCAGCATTGCCTCTTTTCAGAGTCGTTGTTATACTTGTGTCTATGGACAACAACACCTATCCAACTTGGAGGAGCTGGATCTCTACATACAAAGCATATCTCTCTAAGAGTCCTTCTATGAACTTACTTCCCAACTCAAGGCGCCCTTGGCTAGCACAACAAACCACAAAATTAGTGATCCACAAGCCCAGTATCGTCGATTTTGTAGGTCGATGTTCCAAACTGCATCTATTTCATTTGTGCTGCTCCTACATCTCCCACAAGGTGCAACTCTAGCCATCTCCATAGGAAAATGATAGCCCACATAGTAGGCTTCTACCACCTACAAGGGCTCATGATAATTCCCTTCATGATGATCACACAGAGCAAAAGAACATCTGCCTCTCAGAAACCCTCATCCTTCCACCATAGCCAAAGTTGACTAAGCTTCATTTCTCACTTCATTTGCTTGTCTTTGCTTGTTGGAAGGCTCAAGGAACCCCTTACAACTCTCATCTACTCAATGCCACTGATTAATCAACAAAGAGGACAAGTCTTTGAGGATTTTTGAAGATTTCAAGATCTCAAGCTCCGTTTCAACCTCACTCTTTCCACTCTTCTCATTGGAGATCTTGCCTCTCTCTCTCTTTGAGAATTGATTTACTAGTAAGATTTTACCAGTAAGGAAGGGATTCAAGCATTGAAGGGTTCACAAAAAATCATCAAGCAAGAAGAATCAACATCGACACCAAGATCATCAAGATAGTATCTCTTGATACTGAGTTAGTGCTTCTTGGCACGTGCTCTTTGGCACATTCAAGATCAACTCTTTGATAGTCACTTGGAGCTGATATCCTATCATGGGAATGTCAATTAATAAAAAATTTATATGGCTACTTCCAACGAAGAGTAACATTACTCTTGTTGCTCATTTCAACCACATAGAAGATGTGCTTGTCTTACCTACAGGGAATGATGGAGTTGTGAGCATTCAAGTGCTATCACTATTTGAAGAAGTGCCTCCTATCTTGGGAATAGTGCAAGAGATTGAAGTCATTTCTGCTGCCTCAAAGATGATACCTTTACTTGAGGGGGATATGGACATGAAGACTAATGCAACTATTGCAAGCAATGTCAATGAAGAAGCAAACCAGGAGGACCTAGAAGAAGACGACCAAAAGATCAAAGCGGTGGACACTGAAGCTACAAGCAAAGTGAAGAACAAGTACAATATCAAAAAGAGCAAGCTCAACTACACCGACAAGAAGACCTATAATAAATTGAAGATCTATGTGAAAAGAAATACTAAAAACTGTAAGAGCCTGCCGGTCCTTAACCCAATTTTTACTAGAATTTTTTAGCCATGTAACATCTAGCCTTAATGCTTCTGACATAAGCTTGTAAACTCCTCATGTAGCCTTGTATTACAGCCTCTGTACACTTTGTGAGGCCCCTGTTATAACCTCTGGATGTCCATCATGTTTGTGGTACCCACACTTAGCCTTTTCTGCGCAGCCTTTGGTGTTTTGCCATGTTTTTGGTGTGCCCACACTTTGCAGGTGTTGCTTTCACTAAAGCCTCTTTGTATGACACAGTTCTAGGCTTAGGACATGCAGGCAGACTGAATCCCATATGCACAGAGAGGAAAACTGCTACCTATCTAGCAACTATAAAGCATTGTACTTGACCATCACTTTTTCATATATATGATGAATTCAATATCATGATGCTTTACCATTTCAGTTAGTGTCTTGGTCATTGTCAGTCTTATACACAAGATTGTGTTTATGTGTCCAAGTCTCAATCTTGGAACCTAATTCACTTGTGTAACAGGTCAAGTCTTATCTATGTCATCATGAGCTTAATCTTCCTCTTCGATCCACCATAGTCACTGCCATGCTCTAGATCTAGCGTCTTTTTAACACGAAAGTTAGAGATGGTAGCACAAACACCTCAAACACTATCCTAGCCTGAGTTTTGATTTGCATGTTGGCAAGAAGTGCACACATAATATCTCACTTGACTTATTGAGTACCTGCCAAAAAACTAGAGCTAATGAGAATCTTAAAGTTTTGAAAGAGAGAACTACAAGGTAATCCTAATGCAAACTTGAAACCTCTCAAGGAACTCCTGAATGCTCATCAAAAATGGAAGTGAAACAACGTACATGGCCTAAATCTTCTATATAATTGAGCCTTTCTAAATGAGACCAACACTCTAGACCACAAGATGCCTTCTAACACTGAACCTTCAAATGAAACAGCCACAAAAGGAACTTACACTGACTACAAATCCATGGGAGAAGCCTCAAGAAATAAACTTGAGACAATTCACTATGACACTAATGGGCATATAATAGAGCAAATCATCATTGACTCTAAGCCTACAAAAGCACCTACATTACTCATCGATGGAATAATTAAAATGAATTGTGACTAAACTTGACTTGAGCACCTTGAGGTGTTGGACTACTAACAAGCAAGGAGTCAAATCCCAGTTGAGACGCCCTCATCCAATGAGAAAAGTGATTGGAAATTCGAGTCAAAGGTGAGCTTTGATATTGATCTAGAAATTCCATCCCTTGCCTAAGACCCGATGCATCTAGGGGGACCTTCTAGTCCACTATGATGCAATAGATCGAAGGGAAAGGAAGAAGGCATCCAAGAATTCTAACACTGAAAAAAAAAATCCCCCCAAATTCTCTTCAAAAATAATTCACCGAATTAAGAAAGAAGATCAAATTGTACTGTTGCTAGGTGCAAAGCGCCAACAAACAAACCGATAAAGGAACCCACCTAGCTAAAGGAAGTCAACTTAGCCCATGAATGGTAAAAGCCTCATATCATGTTCATATATAACTAACAAACTAACTAAGGAGGAGGAGACCAATGGTCCATGGAAGAGCTCAAAGGGATCAACCCTAACATCCCTATGGTATCGAACACAATTCGAGTGAAAGAATGACCATATGCACTCAATCCAAAACACATACATGTTGTCAAAGGGGAGATAGGGAAAGATTTAAATGTGGGATTCATTTATAAAATCAAGCACATGAACTAGTTTTAACCTATTATCATCATGCTGAACAAAAACACTGAGAATAAAGAGTGTATTAACTATAAAAAAGTTAATGTAGCAACAAAAATGTATAACTATCCATTGCCCTACACAAAGGACATGCTAGAAGGGTTATAGGCAAGAAAGCTTACAAATTCCTTGATGGATTTTTGGCCTGCAACCAAGTGTAAGTTCATTAGAGCGACAGGCATAACACAATATTCACCACTAGCGTTGGGATAAAGGTGCCTCTACCTAACTCCCCATGTATTCGTTACACTAACAATACCCACACACTTATACACTACACATTATAGGTGCCTATCATTGTCACTTCATTCTTTATTCTCTCAATGACATTTGAATAAGGAAAGGCTGGTCACACATAGTCATTGTTAGAGTTCCCACATACAATGTCTCTCTCTCTTGCTCTCTTTCTTCATCCGCCATAGCTCTTGCTTTCGCTTGCATGCTTCCACTCGTGCTCTACCTTTCAATTGATATCAGAACCAACCATTCGAGGAGCTTATTTATCCTTTGCTTTAGCCCAAATTCAAAGCTTCAACTCAAGGTTTCATGGCAATCATCGTTTGTTCCTCTCAAGGTATACATTGAGTCTTTCGACTTGTTCCAGCTTGCTCTGTACTTATTGAGGAGCTTCCCAAGGCCTAACCAAGCCTCGTTAAGTGCTTATTGAGCTGAGGAGTGGCCATTTTATCCATTTTGAGTGGATACAAAACATGCTATAAAAGTCGTGGAGGCCAATTATGGTAGCTTAACAGAACTATTGTATTTTGGTCATAACTTTTACACATGGTATCGGTTTTAGGTGTTCTATAGCTAGAAACGAAGATGCGATGAGTTGCAGATTTGGACACTTACAAAGTTGATTTTGTGCAGTTTTTTGTTCTCTATTTCACATAGAATAGAATAGTTTTGGTTTGGACAATAAACAATAAATTCCATCGTGCATGTTTGATGCTTTAGGGATGTTATTATGGTGCCCGGATGGTATGATTATGCCCATATGCTCATTTGTGTGTCTTTTGTTGTGACACTTTCTACCATGTTTCCAAGGACAAGCGCAATAAGTTGGATCCTAAGTCCATGAAATGCATATTTCTTGGTTATAGGGATACATGTGAGATGGGCTATCACCTATGGGATCCACAGGCTCAGAAGATCATTCACAGCCATGATGTTTTTCATGAGCAAAAAATGCATAAGCAACTTGAGCAAGTCGTTGAGGTAGTAGGATGATATTTTGGGAGAAGCCTATTGTTACTCTACAACCAGCTAGACACTCTACAATACTTGATGCTCCAATGGCCCAAGACCATGATGTTAGATAGGAGGTACAAGTCCTATAGCCTATTTTGTGAGGTCTACTAAAGATAGACATCAACCTACTTATTATACACCCTCTGTGGATTATGTTATGGTGACAGATGCTAGTGAGCCTCTTACCTATGATGAGGCCATGCGCAAAGGTGATAGTCACTCTTGGGAGAGAACCATTCAATTAGAGTATGCCTCACTGCAAAAAATTCATATGTGGAATTTAGTTCCTTTGCCTAGTAGAAAATGCTTGGTATTGGCTTTGGTTGCGCAACTAGATCTCAACCTCTATCAAATGGATGTTAAGATGGCTTTTTTACATGAGAATTTGCATGATGAGATTTATATACAATAGCTTAAGGGCTTTGAGGAAAAATACAAGGAACACCTAGTGTGCAAGTTGAGAATCAGCCTTTATGGCCTTAAGCAAGCACCTAGGAAATGGTACCACAAGTTTGATGCTTTCATGCACTCACAATGATATACCCCCAATGATATGGATCTGTGTTTATACATGAAGAAGGCCCATGATGGTAGCCTTATGATTTTGATACTCTATGTGTATAATATGTTGATTGCTGGAAATGCTCATGATCAATTGGATACCTTGAAAAGTAGCTCAATAAGAGCTTTGAGAAGGACATGGAACATGCATCACATATTCTTGGGATGCGCATTGTGTGTGATCGCTCTAAGAGTTTCCTTTACTTTTCATAGGAGTACATCCAAAAGGTTCTTAAGCAGTTTCATATGCAAGATGTTAAGCATATTGGATGTCCTTTACCTTCTCATGTGAAGGTTAGTCAGGCAGATTGTCTATAGTCTAATGATCAAAAGGATAAGATTTTCAAGTTCCCTTATACATTTGCAGTGGGGGCAGTTTGATGTATGTCATAATAGCCACTTGTCCTAACATAGCATTTGTAGTTGTTGTAACATGTTATATGGCTACACCTAGCACGTTGCATTGGGATGCAATGAAAGCTATCATGAGGTATCTTAAGGGCACTGCAAATATATGCATATGTTATGGTGGCCAGGATGCAAGAGTCATGGGGTACAATGACTCTCATTATGCAGACATGCAGACTGTAGAAAGTCCACCTCTAGCTATGTCTTTACCTTTGCTAGAGGCGATGTTTCTTAGATGTCGAGGGCGTAGAAATGCACGGCCCTATCTACTATAGAGGCAGAGTATGTTCCATCCATTGAGGCTTGCAATGAGGCTCTTTGGTTAGGCTCTCTAGTCACAAACCTTGGTATTACTGGTGTGGTGGTCCCTACACTACATTCAAATTCTATGAGTGATATTCAGTTGTTGGCAAAGAATATGATCTTCCATGCGAAGACAAAGCACATTGACGTGCACTATCACCTCATCAAGGAGAATGTAGAGAACAAGTCTATTGAGCTTGTCAAGATCTCGACTGACGAGAATCCTGCAAATCTGCTCACTAAAAGTCTCTCAACGGAACGTTTTGCCTTCCTTAGGATGATGATGGGTGTAGGATGAGATGACGTCTATTCCTCATCCTCTTGTACTTTATGTACATGTGTACTTTGTCACTTTTTTCTTGTTCTCTCCTCACTAAGGGTACATTCACCTTTAAGTGGGAGGTTGTTGGGGATAAAGGCACCTCTGTCTAACCGACTGTATATTCATTACACTAACAATACCCGCACATGTACACTACAAGTGACGGATACCCATCACATCACTTCATTCTTTATTCTTTTAGTGACATTTGAATAAAGGAACGCGAGTCACACATAGTGACTATTGGACTTCCTGCATACAGTGTGTGTCTCTCTTACTCTCTTGCTCTCTTGCTCCATTTTCCATAGCTCTTACTTTCGCTTGTGTGCTTTCACTCGAGCTCTACCTTTCAACTAAGCGGGGAATGCTTGTTTATATAGTTATATCTATCAATCTAGGACCTTTTAGCAACTCATGCATACTATCTTCAAGGACATGCTTCATAAATGGTTGAAAGTGTTTGTACATGATCTCTATGTGCACGCCAACTAGGTAGAGCATCTAGAAAAGTTTATTCTTTCTGTGACATTTGAATAAAGGAACGTGAGACACATATAGTGACTATTGGAGTTCATGCATACAATGAGAATCTCTCTTGCTCTCTTGCTCCATTCGTCATACCTCTTACTTTGCTCTTGCTTCCGCCTATGTACTTTCACTCGAGCTCTACCTTTCAACTAAGCAAGGAATACTTGCTTATATAGTTATATCTTTCAATCTAAGACCTTTTAGCAACTCATGTATACTATCTTCAAGGACATGCTTCATAAATGGTTGGAAGTGTTTGTACACGATCTCTATGTGCATGCCAATTAGGTAGAGCATCTAGAAAAGTTTCAAGTAGTCTTTAAACATTATAGAAAATACGATCTCTTCTTGAACCCCTTAAAGTGCCAAACCAGGATGAAGTGTGGCTACATTTTAGGGCACATAGTTTTGAAAAATAGCATCGCTACAAACTCTTGAAAGTCTAAGGTTATCATGGGTCTATGCGGCCAATGAACTACAAGGGAGTTCAGTGCTAAAGATGTAAGGTTATTGTTAGGTAATTCTTGTCTATGGCTACTAAAGTTACCATCAATCCCTGCAAAAGCTATAATGACAAAATTACCTCCAAACAATGCATATCAAGACCAAAACCACAAAAAATGTCAAAGAAACAAGCATCAAGGCACAACACTTCATCCATTAAGCATGAGTTGGCATATGAAGAAGCCATCTACCAAACTACGTAATCTCACTACCACAAGCATAATAGATAGCTCATGAAGATACTTGACAAACGTGCAAATCAAAGACTCGAATTTAAAGCTTCAGTAAGAACCCCTCATGCACTATGAGAATAGTGAGACATTACTTTAAACTTCACATTTCTTTTTTGCTCCTAATGGAAAAAAGACAGCCTTGCCATGCGAAAGTGTCCTTCCCACCACCACCACCACCAAAAATAGGCACAAGCCAAAGTCACAACCATAGTCCCATCCAATCCAACTTGTATCAACCAAATCAACCTCGCCTAACCAGATTTACCTCGAGCCTAAAGCCCATTTATGAGAAGCTAACCATTCTGAAACTAGCTGCCAATATGGCAACTGATACATGTGAAGATCCCATCACATGTAATAAGTACCTTGAAAATACCTTCACCTTATTCACTCACAACTATATGGTGAGCTTGATCTAAGCCTCTTGAACGAGGGTACAAACAAGGTTGTGAGAGCCCCTCCATCAAGGACTCCAATGTTACCAAAGAGCTGATCATTACTCGAATGCCATAGAAAAAAACTAACATAGGGTTCAAAAAAGGTTGTGAGAGCTCCTCCATCAAGGACTCCAATGTTACCAAAGAGTTTATCATTACTCGAATGCCATAGAAAAAAAACTACCATAAGATGCCTCATAACGCCCTTCAAATGAAATTGCATCAAAATGATTCCAAAAAATCTTGTCAATCTAGATCATTTACAAACTTTGAATCTACTTTCTTGCAAAAATGGTTCATCTTGTGTATAGAATGAGAAAGGATCAATGTCAAATTATGATCAATGTTGAACAACATCACAATATCAAAAACTTCTAAATATGACCAGACCTATATCATCCCTACATTGCTTTCAATACTTGCATTGATATGAAATTGACCATTGGAGGAGAACATTATGCTTCATCCTTATCTAAATTGGATTCTTACTGAAGAAGTGCTTCATGTTCCCAACAAAATAGGCTCGTGATTTTTTAAATGTTCTATCAACCTACGTAATCCATGTCGAGATAAACCCATATGATATGGAATATTATGTTGCATTCAAGCACACCCCTCACTAATATGATTGATAGCTACCTAAGAAACAATGTATTCTATCGACATGTATACAAATAAGTATATACATGCACATTGTAAGCAAAAACGCATACATCTTAGAATTAACATTTTCACCCCTTGTAATCCTAAGAAGTATTACATTCAACTAGGTGGCAAGAGGGACTCTTCAAACCCAAAATAAAGCCAAACTCAAAACAAAAACCAAAATTTAAGAGGTTTATAAAATAGAAAAACTAATAAAACTAGCATTCAATAGAAAACAAAAGTGATTTTTTTTTTTACATAAGCTAAAGTTGTGTTAATGAAAAATGTCTTTTTCTTAATATCTCACCATTATGTGTTATATTAGGTTCTTTAAAACGGCAAGAGATAAAGTCATACTTAAGAAAATCAATAAGCCCTAGCTCTACCATTCTCAAAAAAAAAAAAAAAAAAAACAAGCCAAGTAGAAACAAAAGTACTAGTAGACTTGATGCATATTGAAGAAATATATGGAAAACTTTGAAGCAAGGTCGACTATGATAAGTCTACAGAGTTCCTCACAACCTATAATCCTGACAAGTAAAGTGAAGTGATCATGGTGGAGGATGCCAATGGCTAACATCAATTTGAAATACAACTCTCACTAGATGTGGTAAATAGAGCTTTGAATTTGCTAGGAAAGGAAGAAAAGATACCAAGAAGCAAGACGGATGTCTACACAAGACTAAGCATGAACAAGCAAAAGGTGTTTACCAATGATGATATAAGTAGAGAGGACATCTTGGACCCCATTTTAAGAATCCAACCAAAGCTAATATGTGCACTATTTTCTAGCACCAATCATAACTCTACAATGAGTAGAATCCAAGTGGAAATGCTAAAGAGCATGGGAGCACAAACCATGAACAAAAGAAACCTCAATGCATATGTCAAAGAAACCACCCATGAAACAGCCCTAACACTAAGTACAAGAATGTAAGGCCCTAAAGAAACTGGAGCAACACTAATAGTGAACAAAAGAAAAAGAAAAAAGGCTATATAAGTGGGTTTTGAGGATATCCTAATTGCAATTGTAAAGAGAAGGCTATCAACGGCTTGTAAGCAAGGAAGGTGTCAACATCCCAAAGCCTGCCTCGTGTAACAATGCAAAAAACATTTTCCATGCTTGAAGGAATATCAAAGGAAGAGCTTGCAAAGGATCAAAGAGAGGAGGTAAAGAAATTACAATAAGAAGCAAAGGAAGCTCCAAGGAAACTTATAAATATGCAACGTAAACTCAAGGCATGACAAAAATCATGTAAGAAAATATTGGGCAAAGCCTCCAAGAAAAGTCCACCTAAGAAAGAGAGTGAATATACTAAAAAGAGAAACCTCTCTCAAGCACCAAAACGACCATCAAAGGAGAGAAGTGAAAGATTTCAAGATCCACACCAAGTCGGAGTTGAAATTGAGTAACAACAAGTAGCACAACCAAATCAGCTGAGATCATCCACTTCTGATGAGAGAGAAAAAAGAAAGATCATTATTAAACTGGCAACTTAAAAAGTGAAAGTTGCATCCAAGAAGGCTATAGAAAAGGATAAGGAGAAAAGGAAATGAAGGCAGCAAGAGGAAAAGGAGAGCTCAAAAGAAGAGAATTGGAGATTTCACCCTAGCTATCAAAAGAGTAATAGAGCAAGAGCTCAAAAGACGAGAAGTAGAAATTTCGCCCTAGCTATCAAAAGAGTAATAGATCAACCAATTAGGGCCAAAGAAGTAGCATCGATGGGCCTTGATTTGAGACTAAGTTTAGGACCGAAACTACGAGAAGATAGTTAAAACTATTGGGGATTGGGATTCTCCCTTTTTTTTTCAAGGGGGGTGTTTTTTTTTTTTTTTTTTTTTTTTTTTGAGAGAGAGAGAGAGAGAGAGAGAGAGAGTGTGTGTGTGTGTGTGTGTGTGAGAAGCAAACAAACTTCTGGAAGAGACAACAAGACCATGGTCTATAGGAGCTAGAGAGGACAACTATAGTAGAGACATTCTATAGAGGACAACTGCTAGAGCTAGAGAGGACAACTATAAGCAAGACAGATTGTGAAGAAAAAGATGGTTGCAATAAAAGAATGGACAAGGATAAGAGCAGGGAGAGACTCTGTGTGTGTGTGTGTGTGTGTGTTGTACTAACATCCCTCTTTCTCCTGCCTTTGCAATTGCATACTCACTATCAAGTAAGATTACATCCTTAAGAAGAGAAAGTTATATAATGTACAACACACAATGCTGTTAAGAGCCCCAAACACCACGAGCTGTTGCAACCTTTGAACCAGATCTAGAGCTCAACTCCCACAAAATCCTTGCAAATGTGTCGGACAATTTAGCATCAAAAAATGCAAGCTCTGCGAAGGTGTTCTCATATGCTAGAAGCAGAGCCTTGTTTTGCGGCTCTGAAGCCAAGCTTTCTATAGTTAATGCAGCCTTCCGACAAACTTCCAATAAAGGATGAGGAGCTTGAATAACTTTGACCAGCCTTCCTATAGCCCTGAAAGAAGAACATGTGAACCTATTAGTATCTTTGCTAATTCACTGGACTTATAGAGGTAGCTATTATGTCATAAACACGAAAATAACAGATAAATGCCTTGCTTCCTCCCTCTCTCCCTCCCCTCCCTCAGAAACTCAGTTCAAGGACCTCCGTGATCATTACAAAGCCATAAGCACAGCCCCCAATAAACCACACTAAAAGACCACAACAAGGAAATCCCTGCAAGACTGCCTAACAGAAATCACTGACTACAGAGTTCACAACAAACAACAGCTACCTTAGAACTATGCTCACACAAAGGTCTTTGGAGGCAGACACATTTAGGTAGAAAATGGAGAGGGGGGAATAGAAAAGCTTAAAGCAGCGAACTGCAAACTACCAGAGGAGTTGTCAGCCAAGAAGTGAGCCATGGTCCAGGGATGGAAGGACATGGCCAAAAATAGAAAGCTTGAGGCCACAAGACAGGATATAGAACAGGGATGGATGTGGTAGACATACAACATGGCTGGAAGAAGGATACAATACAGCTTATTGGCTTTCCAGAGAGAGATGTAAGGTATTGCGTTAATGAGATATTTTACATTATAATCTTTTTAAATACATACCATCGTTCATTAGCGAGTCGCAGACGACAATCCATATTGACTTCAGCAAAATTGTAGAGAGCTGCAACTGCTGCTGCTTGTGCATCTGCCCCAGGCATGCTCAACAAATCCACCAATCGTTTGTAAATCTAAAACAAGGAAGTTGATCACTTAATAAATCCACCTTAACTTATGTTAATAAGGATGCCAGATCGACCAAGCTATGTCAAACTTAGCTGTTGATAGATAAATAAAGCACCTGCGGTATAAATGAAACAAGAGAAGGTTCATTGTCTGGGTTGACTACAAGTCTCCCCAGTAACTCTGCAGCAGAGCAATGCCACGCTTTTATAGGGGACTCCAGCATCTGCAGCATTGCTTCAACTGCTCTTTTCTCCCTGTTTAATGAACATGCATGTCAGTGTGATGGAGTTTTATTTAGGACCAGATTTGGTGTAGGAAAATCTAAATATCTGACAACGTGAAAATGACAGATCAGCACAGAAAATTGAGTTTTTAAGCCACAGAGTTTTACACACATGGTTCTATCCTGTGGGTCTGAAACTCGTTCAGAAAACATCCGCAGATTGAGGTATGGTGCTAAGTTGACAATTGTCTCAACTGCATTGGTGACTAATTCTTCATCTTCTGCAGCAGAACAAGCCCCAAGCTAAGGTCAGACTAGGAGAGAGAAACATTTCAGGTATGTCTTCAAAAAAACACACTGATCTTGCAGATTTGGAGAGGTTCAACCAGTCATCTCTGCAAGCCAGTTCGGCTTAACAATTGTCTATACACTTCTGCTTGAATAGGAAAGGGGATATTATTTTAAGTTGGAAGTATTGTAGGGAATTGTGTCTTAAATATTAGATCTAGCAAACTGCATGTAGCCTTTCGCTGCATGAAGCAGTAATACAAACAAACTGTAAATTAGATATCCAAAAATCAGTTGTAGTCTAGTAATATTCTCTCAAATACCTGTATGGTGATCTTCCATACATTGGATTAAGGTTTCTAAACAATGGCGATGCTGAGCCATGAAAATCTCATTTTCAGGCATGAACGAAAAATTCCGGAGAACATTCGAAGCAGCAACAGCACATAGCTGCCTCTCAGCACGGCCCTCTTCATCCAAGTTAAAAAGCCCTTCTTCATCAAGCCAAACTTCAAATCCTTTTCTTGGAATTTCCTTATCTACAGTCGCATCATCTGCACCAAGGCTCTCATGCAGAGACCTACACAATGCAGAAATGGATCACATGAATACACAGATAACTAGACTGCTAGAAACACTCAGGCACAGCTAAGTAGAGAGAACAAAAGAGCAGGTCCGTAGTCAGCATGAAGTACAGGAAGTTGCAATAGATACCACAAAGTTTACAGCCTAAAAAACAGAGGGCTTCCACAACTTCTTGGTTGCCCCTTCTGTGGACCAACAGCGACTAGCAAAGCAGAATTTTCTTCCATGCCTCCCTTGATGGGTCTCCCCCTCAAGGAACCAAAAGGTGACCATGTAACACATTCTAGAAAACCCGAATGTTATTCCAAGCAGAAGCAAGCACAGAAACAATAAGAACAAGGATTAAGCATGTCTTACCTAAGTCGCACAACAGGATCCTTTGGACTTGCCACTTCATATTCCAAACCAAATCCTGAAAAAACGCTGTTGTTTCCAAGTGAGCGTGGCCTCAATAATTTCCCAGGTTCTCTTGGGTTCGAAATGTTGCGCCAATCATCGATCTTTACTGGACCAACCCGACAAAGAAAATGAAATTAGGATTGTCTAATTCCCTTGCATACCTGGCACAAATAACACCAGCCAAGCAGGCATGAATGTCTCAAAACCACTCCTAGAAACATAACGCTTTTATCAAATAAATGAGCTTATCCTACTGTTGCTGTCAGCTTAGCCATACTCACAAAACTGGACTTCTCTGATTGAATGACACTAGAACCAAAGAGAAGACTGCTGAAACTGGAACAGGTAGTCATGTGATCATGGGACGGCTCTAATGTGAACACAATCAGCTGCTGCTGCAGCTCCAAGGCTCAGAGTCATGGCATATGTGATTATCAAGCATCTCTGCCTATCAAATTACTGTGTCTACAGCCACAGCTTCTGGTGTTTAAAATAGTGCGATAAATCTGGCTCTGGATCTCTCAGGACTGTAGAATTGGGCAGCTGAAGAACTGGCTGCAGAGAGGGGCCCTACCGGACTGGTATCTATCTTGAAGAACTCACTGAAGCCACTACTTTACTTGAGTCATTTATGAAGGTTGCTAATGTAAATTCAGTCGGTGGATAGCAGATTGGGTGAGATCCAGTGTTCTACAACAGGGCTGAGTTGCCTGCAACTGGAGAAGACTTGATTTGGGCTCCTTGGTCACTCTAAGGGGCAAACTCAGTTTTAGAGTTCTTGGTTGCAAAGAACAATAAGTTTTTTCAAAATTGTGAGGGATTGAACCTCAATTTGCCGGAATTGAAGAGGATTTCAGTTTAAGAAACTTGGAGGGATATTGAGTTCTCGGCATGGTCTCTTGCAGGAGATTTTATTGGATGGAACTTGGAGGGATATCAAGTTCTCGGCCCAATAATAACTCCGGTTCTACTTTTAATGTCTCGTCCTCTTGTAATCTAGACTTATCTTAAAAAACTTGATTAAAATTAGCGACATACATTTTCAATAAACTTACATCGAAAGCATAATGAACCTTGATATAAGATGGCAATTCAAGTATATGCAAGTGAGCTAATCTTGCTTAAGATTTTGAAAGGTCTTGCAAAACAAAAAGACAATTTTTTATCTTTCTTAAGAAGTAACGTATCAACTTCATTAAACTCTAATTTGCTCTCTTATTCTTATCATAATATTTCTTTTGCCTCTGTTGTGTTTCCTTAAAGTGTTATTTCATTTTCTTTAGTTTCTCATCCATTTTTTAAATATTATTTTGCTTTTTAGGGAAAATTTATATCACCTTCATCAAACTTTTTAGAAAAGATTATATCATCTTCATTAAACTGTAATGCTCTCTTGTTTTTATCATAATACTTATTTTGTCTCTCTTGTACTTTCTTAACGTATTGTTTTATTTTTCTTAATTCTCAATTCACCTTTTCAAGTATTGTTTTAAAATCTCTACTCTATTTAAAACATCAAAAAAAAAAAACATAAGACATAATTATAATCATACATTGCTTCAAACGAATATATGTCTTGAGCTATTATATACAAATTTAATTCATGACAAATATTCAATCCAATTATTTTACTCTTCATTCACATACATCCTATATATGTCCTCAAAAACTCGGTTCACATTCTCTCTCTCTCTCTCTCTCTCCGTAAGCTCCATTCCCTATGCAGGTCGCCTGAGGAGGACGCCTCTAGGTCGTCCCCCAGGTCCCATGGCTCCTCTTCGTCAGGAGCCCCTTCTCTCTCTCTCTCTCTCTCTCTCTCTCTCTCTCTCTCTCTCTCTATGGATGAAATGTAATACTCATCCTAAGTTTTATCCTATGGCTTTAATTATGACTTATCAAAAGTTAGACGTAAATTTTTATTCTTTGTTAGAAACAACACTTTTTTATATATTATGTAAATAAAATATTTTTTATTAATAATTTGATCACATTTAGAGCAATAATAATATTTTTATTGAAAAAAATGAATCATTTTCATAAACTTAACAACTATCACAAAAATTGTAACATATCCTCCTCTAATAACATGTAACTTTATGATAAAATCCATAAATACGAATCTCTACTTTTAGCTAGGTATGTCCAACTGTAGCAGTCAAACAAACATACATTTTTGTTTAATTTTATTTTGTTAACACTCTAAATACTCCCTCAAATATATTCTAATAATCCAAGACAAGCAAAGAAAAACAAATCGTGACATTCTTTATGAATTTTTTTCTTGAATTTTGACATAATAGGAACACATAAATGGTTTAAGTAATAAAGATTTTTTTTAAGCATGTGAATTTTTTCATCATACATTTGTTAAAATTTTTTATTTAAAAAGATCAAGTCCTTACGAGTGTTGTTCTACACTTTTATTTGTATATCGTCAATCAAGTCAATTCATATAACAAATACACATAGATCTATAACTTAAGAAATCAACAACTTTAGTTTCCTTTCCAAACGCATGGCTGATATCAAACTCAAATACATATAACAACTATAGTCGTCTATTCTATTGATTATTTAACATTTGGCTAAGTGAAAATATATCTTAAACTTTAATTATTAGTTCTTTGCTTAAATTTCACTCCAAGTAGCAAATGTCTCGAATGTTTTAGAAAATAGACTATAGCAACAAGTTCTAGATCGTGTAGAAGTCATACTTCATTTTCATAAGTCATAAGCTACTACTCATCCCTCTTGTGTCAATACACATCCCAATTGTTAGTAATCTAGTCAGCGCATGTGTAAGTCTATACTATGCATAGCATTACTAGGTATTCTAGACATTTTATGGTGGTCATTATGCTGATTATTTAGGCATTTAATGCTAATGACTAGCATTAAATATTGATCGACCTGCTTGCATTTATGGCATTATTTTTGCCTATATATTATGGGCTCCCCTCCTTAGTCAATCATTTATCACCTGACGTTCTATTGGAGAGAAAGTCAATGCCAATGCCCACATAGCTAGTGACTCATGGTTGTACGCATTTATCTCGTGTTTGATATATAGGTTCCATTTTTCGAGCATTCTTATGAGTTTTTTTCTTTGCAGTGTTCTTCTGTGTTTTCTCTTTCTTTCTCTTCTATCTTGTGTTCAGTACTTAATTTTAGCATCTTTTTATGCTTCCATTAATGCCTCCACTTCTGACACATCGTCACCAAAAAGTTTCATCATGTTTCGTGTTTCAAGGTTTCAAGGTTTCATTTTGCGTTTCGTTTTATTTGCTACCTTCAGGTTTTGAGGTTTCAAAAAATATTATTTAAAATAATTGAAAATATTATATATTAGTAATATTAGAGGATAAAAAATAGATCCATATATAGTATTATTAGAGGAAGAAAATATATCCATAAAATAAAAGCACTCATTTCACCTAGATCCTAGAGTCAAAAGTCAAAAGTCTAAAACCAAAACATCAATTTCAACTATTGATTTAAAAATTAGCATTCATGAATCACAAATCAAAATGTATAGACTACAACATACATATAATACATAATGTAAAGTGAACGTAGAAATTGATTTTTATAAGTGAAACCTTAAAAGGCGGCATTTTTGCTTAAGCTGAGGGGCCCAAGATAGAGGAAAAGGTGAAGGAGTGTATGGAAGAGGTCGAGGACAAAGAGGATTAAGAGATGAGGTGGAGATAGAAAAGAATGAGAGATGGAGTAGGAAGCGATGACAGAAGAGGAGATGCACAAGGAGGAGAAGGTGAGAGGGCGTGCAAGGAGGACATAGAGAAAGTGTGGTTTGTAATAGACAAACAATCGGCATGTTCTTTGAAGAAAAGAAAGTTTTTACCTTGTTTCGTAAAAAAAGATGAAGGAGATGATTGGATACACAAAAAGGTGGAAAAAATGTTAATTATAAAAGAAAAACAACCCCCATTTTCTTTTTAATAAAGGAAAACCTTTTCAAAAAATTTTCATTTTGCAACCCTGTTTTGCGAAACAAAATGAAACGTTTCGGATGTTTCGAGGTTTTGCATTTTGTCAAGACAAAATGCGTTTTTTTGTTACTATGTTCTAACATGGTGTCAAATTTCAAGATCTACACTCCTGTTATTGTTCCCTGCTAATTACAAGTCTTCCCCCGCTGATCACTGACTTTTCCAGGCTGCTATAAACTATTTACAGCTTGATGACAGCTGCCTGCTGCCAAACACACTGTTTCCCACCTTTTGTGGGCTGTGTTATTGGTTCAACAGGCTGTGTTTTCAATTTCTGCATTATTTTATTACTGATCGATCTGCATTTTGCTGCACAGCTGCTGTGTTTACAGCATTTACTGACATTACCGGCTGGGAGACAGCACTTTCCAGCTTTTGGTAGTGTCTGTTGGCTGTAATCTACCTCTTTTCTCTGTTTTTGCAATCAGTTTTGTGATCAGCTTGTGTACATTGCATGTGAACACTGTTTAGTATAGTCTATACTGTTGGTTGTACTTTCTCCCTCCTCTTCTTCTTTCCTTTCTCCTTCTATCTTCTCCAGATGACACCTCCCTACTATTCTTTTGATGACAAATTACATGGCCCTAATTACCTCACATGGAGGGCTATTATGAAATCATGATTTGTGTAGAAACAATTATGGTACATTGTGTCTGGAGCTTGTGAGAGTCTTGAGTATCCTACTCCTCTTCCAACCAATTTTGATGACAACTATGAAGTTGTGCTCGCATGGGATACTAATGATCTACTCTTCTTTGTTGCATCTCCAAAGAAATTCTTTTGATCATCACCTCTTGCAAGACTTCTCCCATGATTTGGGCAAAGCTTTAGGTGTCGTACAAGGCTTCTTTGCCCATGCGTATCATTACCCTTTATGGACCGCTCTAGTAGATAAAATTCGAGCCAAAGGACACTATTCAATCTTTCTTACTTTGTATTGCATAGATACAAGACCAGCTTCAACACATGCAGTCCACCCTTCCAAAGGCTCATCTTTTGGGGATTGTGCTCTACAAGCTCCCTCCAAAGTTTGATGGAGTCACCAATGCTTTGAGGGCTTAGACGTCATCGACATCCATAAGTTTTCTACTATGTCCTCGATGTTGCTTGAGCAAGAGACATCTTTGTGGTTATAGGGGAGGTTTTCATCCCAATCTAATGGCTCTAGTAAGGCCTTTACAACTTCAAAGAGGGATGATGAGAAAATGAAGTCGAAGACCTAGTGTTATCACTATGGTGAGAAAAGCCATTTGAGCAAGGATTGCAAAGAGTTAGTGACTTCAAGGAAGAAGGAGCAGTAGAAGAAGAAGTAAGATATGGACTCCTCCGCCTAGTCATCTACCTCCTCCAACTCCGACTTGAATCCTCTCGCCAAGGCTCGGAATGGATCTTCTTATTCAAACCAAGGGAAGGACTCGGCATCCCCGCTTGCTTTCAGTGCATATAATGCAATCATCTCACGACTATCCAATGCCACAGAGGGATTGTGAGAGGGTGGTGAGGTGAGGCAAGTTAGCCTCAACTATAAACATATACAATCGCACAGGTTCCAAAGAGAGACTTTCCTAATGCATCGACTTGCATGTTTTTGAAATCCTAGAGCTAGGATTGATATCCAGGTTCATGATGGGCTGTTACTAGACAAAGAGTGGGATTGGCTCCTAGGCTCCTAGTCCGAGCTCACATGAGGGGACACTTTGGCAATCTTGGCCAAAGATAGGGAATAGGGAATATCTATGGTCACGTATGTTTGAAGGCATCTTTGACAAGATAGTCTTGTATGCTACTGCAAGACATTGTTGACAGACATAGAGATCTGTTATGATTCTTCTCTATTTTTTCAAGTTTTGATACGATCGACATTGATATCAGGCTCTCTCCCAAGCACCTTGATCATGGCTTGATCACCCACTACTTTGATATCCATGGTCCTATTTTGGTGGTCTTTGTTGTATGGACAATGATGAGTCATTATCATTGTATCATTGTATTATATTAGATGACCCATGGTCTGAGAGAGGGTGTTGGTAGTCTAGTCAGCTCATATGTGAGTTTGGGCTATGCATAGCATTACTAGGTATTTTGGGCATTCTATGGTGGTCATTATGTTGATTATTGAGGTGTTTATTGCTGGGCAACCAGCATTAAAGGCTGGCCGACCTGCTGCCATTTATGGCACTATTTTGGTCTATATATTATGGGCTCCCTCCTCGCTCAATCATTCATCACCTAAGGTTCTAATGGAAAGAGGAAACCAATGACAATGACAACGCAACCAATGACTTACTATTGTACACAATAGTCTCGTAATTGGTATATGGATTCCATTTCCCGAGCATACTTCTGAGTTCTCTTCTTTGAAATGTTCTCTTGTGCTTTCTCTTTCTTTCTTTTCTATCTCGTGTTCAATAGTTTATTTCAGCATTTGTTTATGCTTCCATTGTTGCATCCACTTCTGACATTAATTGCTCCCCACAGACATCACAAAATAAAACAAAAGGTTTCCCCATCTCGAAGAGTTTTCAAAATATAGTTCTCAACTATCTTCAATTTCAATGTTTCAAAGGTTTTCTCACAAGCATTTGTCCAAACAAAGCTTTAGTTTTCTTAGTTAATTTAGTCAACGGACTTGTTATTTTAGAGAAGTCTCAAATATGGTTCTCTCATTCTGAACTAACCCCTAGAAGCTTACTCATATCTTTCATGCACTTAGATAAAGGCCATTCAACAATAATCTTTACTTTCTCAAAATCTATATGAATTCCATCCTTGGAGATAACTCTTCCTAGATAAACAATTTTATTCGTTACAAAAAAACATTTGCTCCGTTTTGTTAGCAATCATGTGCGTCTTGTGTGGTCACCTCGTGCATATGAGCCTCAGTTTGAATCAGATGAGGACATTAGGAGCTAACATTGTATTTGTCTATCATTTTCTGTGTTTTAGACACTTTAGATGGAAGGCACATTAGTGCATTTCTTTTGTTGCACTTAATGACTATTTTTAAGGGATTTGACCACATTTAAGATTTTCCCTCTTTTTTGCCTATATATAGGCACCATGCCCTCCTACTTTCATCATCCATTATCCATCATTGATCCCTCGTGATCAACCAATCCTCCTGATTCTCTCATCCCCTTGCTACTGTCTAGTGCCCACACTAATGCGTAGAGCTGTGTGTTGGGGCTAACAATTGTAGCCTTGTACCTTTAGCCATGGCAATCACATTGTTCCTTCTCTCCCCTACATTCTCTCTTTGTCTCCTTCTCTCTCTCTCTATTCACTTTCATATTTTTATCGCGCACTCTCACATGGTACCAAAGCCACGCATGAGATCCGGAAATCTTGAAGAGGAGTGTACTGTCCGCAATGAAACTTATAACATTCCACACATGCTACAAATCTTGCGTTTGGAATCAAACATGGCAAGGTGGCTTGTTTCCAACCCCTTTTTAGGCTACGTTTACCAAGGTAGATTTGCGTTTTGCTCCTAGGCGGCCTCTACCAGGCTAGATAACACCATTACTACACCCGAGTGGCGTCAAACAAGCTAGATAGCCATTCTATTGATGGGCGACACCAAAATTGACCTACATTTTTTGCAAGCAGCTCACAGCACACTTGCTATAGGAATAGGCCCTACATGGCCTACGTTTTCTGCAAGCAAACCCCCCCGAAACTGTGTTTTACTGCTGGGAAGCCTCCTTTTTGCTAGCCAGGAGTCTTTAAGGCTGAGCAGCAACTCTTCTCAGTTGGGCCGCACTATTCTCTCTTCGGCGACCTGTTTACAAGTAGACAACATCCTTTCTCTACTACCTTTCAAAATGGTTGGTCTTTTTTGACCAAGGCAACCTTTTTTCAATGCTGGGAAGTCTCTTTTTCAGGCCAACGACAAGACAGATTTGCGTTTATTGCACGTACCCAATTTCCGAGCACTCCTTATACATTACCAACCCTTGAAGTGGTTGCAATTACAAACTGAAGACATATTTTCCTCTACATTTACTCCTCCCTTTCTTTGTCCGACATTGTGTGTTCCCTTCAACATCAAATACTCACAGTCTACCTTGCCCTAGTCAATCTTCTTCTATACCGTGGCCCGACGGACCCCAATTATCCCGAGGACACCTCTTATTGGTCACCTTTATTGCAGTGGCAACATCTTCTTTGTTTTCTTGCAAATACTTTATTGAAGCACATCTATGGCCGACATGTATGCTATGGGGAGATCATGTGGTTTGGAATCATTCAGAGCAACCATCATCTTATTACTTTGTCCCGTTATATTCTTCCGGGGCATCTAGTCTTCAATTGGCATTGATGGCATCTCCTAAGCAGATGCAAGTCCTACCCTCTCTCTCCACATCCAACAAGCTAGATGGGAGTAACTATCCTCTATGGTCATGCCACATGGAGTGTCTCTATCACCAGGTGGTGATACTTTTTACCGTTGTTTTTTTTATTTACTTATATAAATATTGTATTTTTCTTTTCTTTATTGCTGTTGCTTCTTAACCCCAGAGTTCTCTTGGAATAAGCCGAGATCTTTGCGTGGCCAAAAGAGTCAACCATTGGGACAAATTGGACTAATGGTTTGTCTGAGCCTTAGGACCGGTTCCATATTGAATGGGCACTGAAGAATAGAATACTAGTGGTTTGGGACTGTGTGCTTCGCCACTGGAGATGGTGCAAGACAATAAGCATGGCTAAGTCAGAAGATGCACATGTGAGAATGCTCATGGAATAAAAGTCACCGTAACTGAGCCACATTACACTTTTTGATGTGGTCACAATGATAAAAGTTGCTCAGAACAACTTGAGAAATACAAGAGTCACCATCTCTAAAATTTAGGGAGTTACTATTTTTGGACCCCACAATTTGTTCGCATCATTATCTTCGTTTTTGCACGAGGATTAATTCTCTGGTTGGTGTCGAGGTCAAATTTTACACCGATCATGGAGAATTTTAGACCAGAAGGTTTAAATGGAAAATTTATTACATGTATGCCATGTGGCACAAATTCCCAAGAGAGAGAGAGAGAGAGAGAGAGAGAGAGAGAGAGCATTAAAAAAAACATAATAGGCACAAGGGGCAAAGGGAAGAATGAAATTTTGAGGAGCTAAGGGCAGATTGTTGCAAGAAAATCAGTCATGGAGGAGTACTTCTACGTCTCTAACTCAAGTACGGAGGTAGAGCTTGCTTCCTCTTATCAACTCTCTCTCTATTCTCAGAGGAAATGCTTTGCATGATGGGTTGATTTCATCAAAGGTACAATTCTGTGTTTTCTCTGAAATTTTGCACGTGAATCATTGAGTATTGGTCACAGAAAATGCAAGACATATTGAACAGTAATAACAGTGAATTCTCCACATTCTGAACAGTAAGAACAGTGTGCTGCTGGACAGTAAGAACAGTGAACTCTGTACATGCTAGACAATAAGAACAGTGAATTCAGGACATGTTGGACAGTAAGAACAGTGAATTTCAGAGATCTGCAGAGTGCAATTCTGCACAGGAATCATTGAGTTTTGGTCATAGAAAATGCTTTCCTAAAAGGGATGTTGATCTCGACATGCCAACCTGTTCTTACGCAGCTGGGATTTATTCAGAAGAGATGAAAACCAATTGTTCACAGGTTATGTATTTTGAACATTATCATTTTTGTAATTTTCCATCTTTTAATTGATAAAGAAATACCAAGAGGGGCGCCGATCAGGGTTGTCTCCGTACGTAGTACAAATTGATCCGTAGCGTACGTATCCGTACAATTTAGTACGAAAAATTTGACACTTTTTGGTCACTCTACTTTAAGTCTACAACTTTTTTTTCTTTCTCATTTCTTTTTTTTTTCTTCTTTCTTTCTTATTTCTCCTCCAAGCCTCTCTCTCTCTCTCTCTCTCTCTCTCTCTCTCTCTCTCTCTCTCTCTCTCTCTCTAGCCTCTTGCTCTCTCTAGTTACACTAGTACCACGTACGAAAGGTTTGATACCATACTTTAGGTACCGTACCTTACGTATTAGTACCATAAGGTACCAACTTAATGGATGTATCTTTTCCATTTGAACTGCACTTTGGGCGAGCTAAATGCTCCTTATATTAATATGATTGTTCCATGAGATTAGATTATTTGAGATTCACACATTTTCTCTCAACCTTCTCTCTCTCAAGCCCACACTTCTCTTATTTGTGCATGTATGATGTATCCACTCACATCTATATAGTTATAAGTTGTAGGTAGCAGTAGCGCATGTTGCGCATTCTGCATTAGGTTTTGGCATGTTACCCTCAAGTACTCATCTTATATACTCTAATAGCAATGCTATTTAGACTTAAAATATCTATTCTATTATCTTTTGTCCAAAATAATCAAGTTTTTTTTTATTGTACTAATATCGTACCGTACCTTATAAAATCTTAAGATACCATTTAGTATCGTATTTTATCATACCGTACCGTATCGTACCTTTCGTACCTAACAACAATGGGCTAACGGTCTTCAGAGTCAATCTCATGTTGAGCGAGGGAGTGAGGTCTCTACTTGTGTGTGTGTGTGTGTAAAGACCAGGTGTTAATTGAAGAAACTACCACTTTGTGTGAGTCATAGACCGGTTTCAGTCTCCTTGACGATTGTGACCTTTGGGATTTTGTTTCAACCCCTACCAACCTACCGTGGGTCCTCATGATGGTATGACCGCAAAATTGGCAGCTTTATGGGATTGGTTGAATGTCAAAGTCTGCTCTTCTCTCCTTTTGAGTTGTACAGATTTTGTGCTCATGGATGTTGAACATCTCTGCACCACTACAAAAATTTAGAGGAGATTAGCATCTCTCTTCAAGATCTAGACATTCGGGCATCACTTATCTCTTGAGTTGAAGCTACAACAACTTTCTGTCACAGATTCCCCTATTGTAAAGAATCACATCTACAAGATGGAGAAGATTCGAGATGAGCTTTCATTCCTTGGTACATACATTTCTTCAAAGTTGATTTGCTGCAATTCTGAAAATTAGAGTTTTGAAACCCTAATTTATGTGAACTCAGGCAATAAGCTAATTTTTTTCTTTAGTGCTTGGATTAAATCAAACTAAGTAGAAAGTGCTTCTTGGATGAGAGATAGATAGGAGAATACAAAGCATGTGGTTGAAATTTATGCATGAGAGCTTATTCCAAATGAAGAGAAGTATGGGCTTGGGTGCTCAAAAGTAAAAAGTAGGGACTACAAATGACAAGTGTTTACTGAAAATGACAAGTATAGGGACACTTCTCTCTTCAAAATGACACGTATCCTCTTTTAAATGTCACATGTCACTTTTCTAGAGAAAGAAGCTTACAAACCTTCTACTCTAAAAATCTCTCAAATGCTTAAGAATTGAAGATAGTTGCTACAAATAAAATTGTTCCTTGCGAAATTCCAGAGCTTTTGATGCGAACGGAATTTCTATTTGAGCAACTTTCAAAAATAGTAATCTCATAAAATTTAGAAGTCGTCAAATTTAGCTTCTAAAGAGCTTCATTATATAGGTTCACCGGTCCATGGTTTGTTTATTCGATCATAAGCATCTCGTTTCACTTTCTAAAACCACTCATTATATGGACTTCTAGTCAAATGAGACTATCTGAGTGTAAAAGTCTTTGTCATCTGAGCTTTCTCGTCAATCTGACCACCCGACTAAACTTTTAATTTCTCTTGGGCACCTCATCAATAACGAACCAAGTACAATTATAGGGTGTTTTGGCCATTGGCCAACCTTAAATAGAAAAATCAACATTTAATTATATTTTTAAAAACTTAAATAACAAAAATCGTCGTTCATAATATGTGAGCATCAAATTAATTTGAAATCATTGAGCCAATATATCTTGGTAACAATTGATGTACAAAAGGTTTGTTACATCCCTCCCTCTTGAAATCCGTCTTGTCCTCAAGACGTTGCTTAAAGTTATTTCAAATCCTACAACTTGTTCATAAGCTACAAGGATTTCTAGATAGTCTTTAAAATTGGTTAACTCAAAGGCTAAGACAGTAAATTCATAATATCCATATTGTTAGAGATTGGCATTCCTTGGACACACAGGTGCAAATCTGAGCAGTTTCTAGCACCTGAACTAAGCAATCCACATGGCAAGTAGCTAACGTCAGCAAGCGACAAGACACATGGCAGGTTGGACAGCTTGCAACAGGTCAGACAACAACAGGTCGAACAGTTTTTGTCCAATCAGCTGCATTTAATACAGTCGACCTGCATTATTTGATATATTATTTGTGGCCTATTTATTGGCCCCAGTTTTCCCACTCTTGCTCAGTTGTGCTCTCAGTTTTACAGGTTGCTGACCATTAGGACTGCCCTCGAGGTTCATGGAGAGTGAGATCTTCAAGGTGGAGACATACGCAAACATACTCTTTGCACCCATGTATATATCTGCATCCTTATACAGCATTTTTTACTGCAGATTTTCCATGCGTCATACACCTCTCTCTCTCTCTCTCTCTCTCTCTCTCTCTCTCTCTCTCTCTCGGTCAAACGCTTTCGCACTACTTCACTTTGACATGGTATCAGAGCATTAAAGGATTGTGACCAAGGGTGGATCTACCTGAAGAGGAGATTTCAGTGTGACACAAGGCTGCATTTTCAGCGATCAAGGGCGAGTAGGAGGGCTGCCATCAAAACAAGGCTGAGGCGAGCGTAGGCGTGTAAGAAAGGAGCTGATTTGCTGAAGCCACTCCTGATTTTTGCTGTTAGAGAAGGAACAAGGCTGCATTTTGAGTCTTCAATTGCAGATTTTACCTTTTCATTGCCTCCAGCAAGTAAAGGAGGAGTAGGACAAGTGGCGAAGAGCCCTAGCAGGCTTTTTTCACACAATCAAAGGAGGCTGCTTTTTGTGTTTTGTGCAAGCATTGTAAGTGAAGATGTCTTCTGAGGCCAGGAGTTTCAGGCAATCATTGAAAAAATGTCGGATCTAGAGTACAGCTATGGAGGTTGAAAGAGGAAAAGTGAGCTCATGAGATAACAAACATCAAGACCAAACGTCACACAAGTGAATTAGAATCCAAGATGGAAGCTTGGACTCATAAACACAGTCTTGTGTCTTGACAATGACACATGGACACTTTGCTGAAAGCACAAAAGTACTATGACATTTCATTCAAAAAAATGAGCAAGTACAATGCTTTATAGGAAATATCTCAACACCCCTCCTCAATCACAACCAGAGAAGTACAAAGTGTGTAGAGGCTTTAATGAGCAACCACTTGCAAAGTGTGGGCACACCACAAACATGGTAAATACCAGAGGTTATCACAAAAAAGGCTAAGTGTGGGTACCAAAGACGTGGTGGACATCCAAAGGCTATAACAAGGGCCTTACAAAGTGTGCAGAGGCTGAAGTACAAGGTTACATGAGGTGTTTACAAGCTTATATCAGAAGCATTTGGGCTAGGCAATATAAGGCTAAAAAAGTCTATCAAAATAGAAGGACTGATGAGATTTGTCCTTCTCTTGGTGTTCTTTTTCTTTTTCTTTTGCTCCATGGTCTTCTTCTTCTTTAAGAGCAACTAGATAGTTGGCACCTCTTCTTGGCATGATAGAATTTCTCCGTGTGCCCAATCCTTTTGCAAAAGTCACATACCAATTGATCTTTCTTGCCCCTTGTACCTGGTATCAACATATAACATTTGTTCATCTTTAGAGGTGTTTGATTTTTCTTTGGATTTTACCTTATTTTCTTCTTCTGGCAGGGAGACCTTAATGTCAACCAATTTAGGACTAGGCATGTTGATCAATGTAGTTGACACATTATTATAGTCAAGAGGCAAGCTTTTTAACAACACACCAATATAAATATCTTCATTCATCTTGAGATCAATGCAAGTTGAGTTAAGAGACTTTTCATATAGTTTAAGTGAGTTGTAAGAGATGTGTTTGATTTCATATCTAGCTTGAAAATTTCAATTAGTAATCCATACTTATCTGACTTTAATTGTGCACCAAACAAAGTATCTAATCTCTTTCATGTATCATTAGAGGTTTCACACGTATCCACATGGTGGATGTACTTAATGATAGCCTGTGCTTTGTCATCATTATTTTACCAAGTATCTACAAGGTCCGCATCCCGAGGCTTCTTCTCCTTGCCATTGGTAATGGCCCAAAGACCCTTTTTCATCAGAATGAGCTTAATGCGGGTTTGCCAAGTGTGAAACCCAACCCCTTTGAACCGAACAATTGGAGAGTCTTTGCCCATGCTGGAGCATCAAATCAGCACCAAAATACTCAAATTTGAGTAGCATAAGATTTAATTGTGCCAAGAGACACAAGGAATGTAGTGTCAAATAAGACTTGATAAGTATCAATAGATACTATGCTTTCAAGCACTTGAGTTTCATGCTTTGATGCTTGGATTTCTCCCCTTCTTGCTGATTTGATGGAAAATGCTTGTTGAAAATAGCTTCAAAATGGCTTCACTTGATTGGGGTTGATCAATAATCAAGTTCACTTGCACTGTGTTGAAAAACACAAGCAATGGTAGCATAAAATTTTACTATGCTTGATACTTGTACTTCAATGAAAGCTTCAAATCTTCAAAAGCTTTTCAAGGCTTGCTTGTTGGATACTGAAATCTTGATGGAAACTTCAATTCTCAGTGGATCAGAGTGGTAGAGGTTTGGTTTAAGTGGCAAGAGAGAAAAAATGAAGGAAAAAATGAGCTTGAAGGTAAGTGGTTATGGCTGCCAGTTACGATTTCAGGACAACAACCTGATATTTTGACTATAGCAGCTCACCCAGTGGACCATTTGAGTTGAAATTTTATTAGGAGGTAGCCCGTATGATAAACTTCAAAAGCCCTATGGTAGCCCTTGACATTGTGAGACATGATGATGACGCCATTAGTTGAACAGCAGCAGGCCGACTATGGATTCCTGCAGTACCACCTCTGAGTAATCTTCTAATCTCTCTATGCTGGAGTGGAATTCTCTCAAGCCCTCTTAGCTAAAGTAAGTTACCTATATGACCAACAAATGCCCTATGATAACTCGTGGAATAATGCTCTCAATAGGGAGAGAGAACAGGTCCAATGTACAGCAGAGAAATTTACGCCTGATATGTGTTTTTCAATAATGTCGGGTTGTATGTTGCACATGTTAGAGATCACAGGCAGGCAGGCAGGCAGTCGGCTGCACAGTCGGACTGTGCAGTACTGTGCAGTCGTCGGACTGGCTGCAGCCCAGTCGGCTGCATTTAATGCAGCCGACCTGTCCTATTTGCGCCCTGTTTTTCTGGCTATAAATAGCCGAAGATTTCCACAGTCTCCTACACTTCTCTACTCGCAGATTACAGACCGGTGACGCGCAGATTCCGTCTCTATTCGCAGATTTCAAACAGGAGACAGTGCAGACTGCAGCGGACTTCGAGGTGAACAGCAGGTTGCATCGTCAAGGTGGAGACACGCAGTCCAGCGCACTGCGCCCGTGTATATATCTACATATCTTTGTATTCAGCACACTTTATACAGCAGATCTTCATCTTCCACTGTCTCTTTCTCTCTCTTCTCTCTCTGCGTTCTCTCTCTCTCAGTCCTACGCTTCCGCACAGCTGCACTCTGACATGGTATCAGAGCAGTGTTAGAGGGCTGACTGAGCACAGAATCAACCTAAAGAGGAGTTTCCATCGCGACACAAATTTGTGTTTTTTGCGTTTAAGGGTAGACAGGAGGGCTGCGCCTTGGAACAAGGCTGAACCGAGTGTGGGCGCGCAGGAAAGGAGTCCAAGTGGTGGATTTGCTGCTGTTTACTGCTGCTTGACGCGGAGGAAGTTTGAGTTTTCAGCCTACAAGTGCAGGTTTTGCTTTTTCATCGCCTCCAACGGATGAAGAAGGTTTAGGACGCGGAAGAGCCTTAGCAGGCTGAGTTTTCCCAGTCAGAGGGGGCTGCTTTTGCGTTTGTGAAGGCATTACAGGTGAAGATGTCTGCAGAGATTGACTTGGAGTTCCAGTCGATTATGGACCGGAAGGTGCCTGTCTTACCGGCTCTTCCTGCAGATCAGAAGCTCGACGGCGACAACTACCGCATTGGCGCGTCATGATGTTGGCCATCCTTGAGTCCTATGATTTGGCGGAGCTGGTACAGGAGGAGATCGACCGGCCCTCAGTAAGAGATGAGTCCAAACTCTCTTCCGATGCTCGTGCGGAGTTGGCCAAGGCTCAGTCTCATTGGGACAAACTGAATGCCAGGATTCGTTCCTTTCTCTTTCTCTCATGTACTATAGCCGTGATCGCTCACATCGAGCACTTGACGGTGGCTCAAGAGATATGGCTGGAGCTTGATCAGATGTACAATCGGATAACCCTTATGAAGCGGGTTTCTTTGGAGGTACAGATACAGACCTTGTCCGTAAACAAGTCTTCTTCGCTGCGGGAGCACATTAACAAGCTAAGGCAGCTTCAGATGCAGGTTCAAAATGCGGGGACGCCGATTTCCTCCGAAGACATGGCGATCACACTTTTGTCCCAGTTGCCGCCACGATTCGGTACATTTTACTCTGCCCTTATTGCTTCGGGGCGAGAGTCTACTCTTCGGTGGGAAGAGTTGGTTCCTATGGTCTTGGACCAAGAGGAACAGTTAAAGGGACAGAATGCTTCCAAGTCGGAGGCGCTGACAGGTCAAGCCTCTTAGAAGAAGGGGAAGGACCAAAAGAAGAAGAAGGGGGATAACAAGTCCAAAAAGGACAAGGACAAGAACAAGGACAAAGACTCCACATGCCATATTTGTGGAAAGACTGGCCATTGGAAGAAGGATTGCCCTGACAAAGACAAGAAGGACACCAACAAGAAGGACACCAAGGATTTTGGAGCGGTGGTTGCACCCTCATCAGCTGCATTTCTTCATCTAGCTGTCATTGAGGACGCTTCACCGAATGCTTCTGATGCTGCGATGACAGCTCCCCAAGCTCGAGAGTGGCTTGTTGATAGTGGTGCCTCACGGCACATGACTCCTTCATCAGATGGTGTTGCCCAATTGCGACCCTCGCGTGGGCAGATTCTCATTGGAGACAGCTCTTCAGTATCTATTGCAGGTCGGGGTAAGATGCAGCTTATTCCCGATGGACGAGGTGGTACCCATACCTCAGAGGTATTGCATGTACCAAGCTTAGGGTACCATCTCCTTTCAGTTCATAAGATTTGCTCCCTTGGCCTTTTGGTGGAGTTTGACAGTACTGCGGTGCGAGTCCTTGATCGTGGATCGAGGAAGGTTCTCTCATCCGGATATGAGGAGAACGGCATTTATAAACTGAAGTCTTCCACCGCCCCCTCTACTCTTCTTTTTACCTCTCAGTCACAGTCAGAGTTATGGCATGCTCGGTTTGGTCACCTGAACTATGATTATCTTCGGAGGGCGTCACGTGGACAGCTTGTTCGAGGGTTGCCGGATACAGTGGTGAGCCAGCAGCCATGTGTCTCCTGCATTCGGGGGAAGCAGCATAGGGATGCCATTCCCCACACAGCTTCGCGGCGGTCTACTTCACCGATGGAGCTTGTATCTACGGATCTATGTGGCCCTATGAGGAATGAGTCCTTGCGTGGGAGCTCGTACTTCATGCTCATCGTGGATGACTACAGCAGGATGACGTGGGCCTACTTTTTGGCATTAAAGTCAGAAGCTTTCTCACACTTCAAGGATTGGCTTCTCTTTGAGGAAAACCGATCGGGCTGGAAGTTGAAGACCTTGCGATCCAACAAGGGCGGTGAATTTGTTTCTAATGAGTTTGTGTTAGCCTGCTCTTTATCATTCTCAGTCTGTCATCTCCTAGTTGTGAGCTCGTGTCAGAGTCTGACAGGAGACAGAGGAGCTCTGTCAGTCCTTTAGTGGCTGTTTTCATCAGTCCACAGCCTGCGGGAGACACACAGCCCATACTGGGCTGTTTTTGTGCAGTCGGCCCAGTTTTCTGGGCAGGTCGGCCAGATCTGGCCAAAGTCGGCCAGATCTGGCTGGTCGGCCAAATCTAGCCAAGTCGGCCAGTTTACTGGCCTGGGGGCTATATATAGCAGCCCCCCCAGTCATTCCAGCATTGTATTCTACAGGTACAGCACTGTCTCCGTCGTCTCCCGCTCCGGCATTGGTGCTGCCATTGCTTCCAGTCTGTTCTGGTGCTCTCACTGACGCTCCGGGCTGCATGCAGGGACTGCTCTGTCCATTTCAGTGTATTCAGCATTCATCTCAGTCAGTGCAAACTTTCTTCCTTCATTCCCTGCTTTCTCTCTCCTCTCCTCTGTGTTCGTGTTCTTCTTCCGTTGTGCACTCTCACATGGTATCATCGCCTGATTGAAAGCACGGAGGACATACCTTCTGGAGAGATATACCTTACTGCTGCTGCCATCTGATCAACAACTGCCCAGGAGACTTCTTCTGGAGGCTTTTCAGCCTGCGTTTTCTGTCCACGCTGTCTACAGAGGCTGCCACGTCATCCAGCGACCCAACAACCCTGCGTTTTCCACCAAGTTGTCCCTCCTTCTGCTGGGCGACTCATCTGCAGCCTGCGTTTTGCTGTTCTGCTGGTCGCTTCCACTCCAAGCGGCACATTTCCTGCTGGCGACTTCTTTCCTGGCTGTTTCCTGGTGCTGGTGGTCTCTTTTCTGGTGATCGTCATCAGTTATCTTTGCGTTTTGCAGATCCAGGTGTTTGTAGGCATTCTCAGCCTGCGTCTTGGTGGTTGGTGACCACACTGCTGGTCATATTTCGACATCGGCACAACTTTCTTTGGTATTTTGCAGATTGGAAGATGTCTTACCAGTTTTCAGGCTTTGATGACTCAGAGGATGAACTACTTTCTCATCATTCCTCTGAGCGGAGGCGGGATTATCATGAGGTTCGACGTCGGGAAGAACCTCCTCGCACTCGTCCTTCTTCAGTCCATGCATCTCAGAGGGTTCCATCTACCGCGAAGGTCTCTTCCGTGAAGACTGCTTTAGATGTGCAGATGCCTTCCTTGATTCCCTCTATTCAGGTGCCGATTCTGCCTTCCTTTCCGAAGGAAGATAAGTTGGATGGTTCCAACTACTCCCGCTGGTCATGCAAGGTGGCCTGCATCCTAGATACATTTGACCTTTGGGAGCTTGTTTCTTCACCCATCGACCGTCCCCCCGCGGATTCGTCCGATGGCACCTCTATGGACCGTGCAGCCTTATGGGATAGGCTCAACTCTCGAGCCCGTTCCTTTCTTTTTATGAGTCTACATGATTCCGTTCTTGTACATGTTCACAGGTTACAGGCCGCGGCGGAAGTGTGGAAGAAGCTTGCGTCTTTGTATCAGCACAAGACATTTGCCCACAAGATTTCCTTGGAGAAGAAGTTGCGGATGCTCAGTCTTGATGATTCTCCTTCCATGAAGGAGCACATCACAAAGATGGAGGATATGCGAGGCGAGTTAGCCTCTCTTGGTCGTATGATATCGTCTGAGGATATGGCAATGATTCTGTTGACTCAGCTACCATCACCCCGTTATGATGTCTTCTATACCAGCCTCATCACCTCGAGGACCCGTGAGACACTCCTATGGGAGGAGCTTTCCCCGCTTGTCTTGGAGCATGACGAGCGACTCAAAGAGGTGGGAGCCAATGGCTCCACCAAGGCATTTACGGCCGGCACAGGTGGCGGCAAGAAGAAGAAACAAAAGAAGGAGAAGGCCAAGGACAAGAAGGAGGAGGACATGAAGGATGCGAAGGAGAAGCCCAAATGTCCCCATTGTGGGAAGGGCACTCATCCCGAGGAGAAGTGTTGGCAGAAGTATCCCCATTTGAAGCCTAAGGAGAAGGACTCGAAGGCGGCCCCAGCCACAATAGAATCTGCGTTTGTGCATGTCTTTGTTGAGGAGGATACAGCCTTAGCTTCTACCACACAGGAGAAGCCTTGGCTCGTAGACAGTGGAGCATCTTCACATATGACCTTCCGTCAGGATTGGCTTCAGGATCTTCGTTCCAGAGGGGGTACAGTCACCATTGGTGACAACTCTACAATCCCTGTTCGAGGCGTGGGGACTTTACCTATGTTTTCTGACAGGCGGTCTTCCTCTGCCAAAGTTCTCTATGTTCCTGATTTGGGTTTTAACCTATTATTTGTGCATGGCCTTACTCAGCTAGGTACCCGAGTCATTTTTACACAAGATGCAGTCACAGTGGAGGATGCTTCTACAGGTGATGCTCTTTGAACAGGTACACAGGAGGGTGGGCTTTATACGCTCACAGCCTTGGCTACGAGGACTTCCCACGAGCTTGGGCTGCTTTGGCATACTCGGTATGGTCATTTGAACCTCGATTCTCTTCGGCGGGCTTCTAGGAGGAAGATGGTGGAGGGACTTCCTGATTTCCCTCCTCTTCACACTTTGTGCCCTAGTTGCTTGAGAGGCAAGCAGTACAGGCAGCCTCACCCTCAGGTTGCTTCTAGGAGGGCTACTTCTCCACTTGAGTTGGTTCACACCGACCTTTGCGGACCTATGGGCACGGCCTCCCTTGGGAAGGCCAGGTATTTGATGCTGATTGTGGACGACTTTAGTCGTTATGTGTGGCCTTATTTCTTGGAGTACAAGAGCGAGGCGTACTCCCGTTTCTGTGAGTGGCAGGTGTTTGTGGAGACCCAAACAACTTCCAAGGTTCGTGGCGTTCGAGCTGATCACGGTGGCGAGTTCACTTCTCACCTTTTCTCTCAGTTTTGCAGGGATCATGGTATTCGGGTGGAGTATTCCCATCCGAACACACCATTAGAGAATGGTGTGGTGGAGTGTGCAAATCGGACCATGGTGGAGATGGCCCGATCTATGCTGGAGCATAGGAGTCTTCCTCATTTCCTTTGGGGTGAGGCGGTGGCTACAGCGGTGCATATTCGCAACCGCTCTCCGACTTCGGCTTTACAGGACATGACCCCTTATGAGGCTTTCTTTGGCAAGAAGCCTTCCGTGTCCCATTTTCGCATCTTTGGATGCGATGCTTTTGTCCATGTGGACAAGAAGAAGAGGAAGACGAAGTTCGACTCTAAGTCGAGAAAGCTTATCTTCGTGGGTTATAGCACGACCACGAAGGGGTATCGGCTCTACGACCCAACGACGCGGAAGGTTGAGGTGAGCAGGGATGTGATCTTTGATGAGGCTTCGGCCTCTGAGGATCCGATTGATGGTTCCATTACAGATGTTTCTTCGTCATCGACGGACCCCCCCCCCCCCCCCCCACCTTCTCTTCCTTCCAGGATACCCCTTAGCACCCCCCCTATTCCTCCTCCTTCGGCTTCCCTTTCCCCTTTGGTGGATGTGACTCCGTCTTCTACGAGCTCTTCCACCGCCACTTCGGGATCTTCATGGGATACACAGCCTTCTTCTGATGCAGAGAATCTACCTTCATTCGGTGAGGGGGAGTCCCTCTCCGATTTGGGTGCTTTGCAGGTTCCGGAGACCCCCCGGTCTCCCTCACAACAGCAGGAGTCTCTCAGGATTCCTTTATAGTATCGCCGGCTCATGCAGGATTCAGGTGTTACTCACTTTCCTGCTTCTTCTACACGTCCACGTCGCTCAGCACGTTTACAAGCCCAACGGGATAGTTCACTATGTGTGAACTATGCTCTTATGTCACAGATTCTTCAGGATTCCGAGCCTTCCACTGTGGAGGAGGCTCTTGCACAGGATATTTGGAGACAGGCTATGCAGGCCGAGCTCGATTCCATTGAGCGAAACCATACTTGGGAGCTTGTTCCGCGTCCCGAGAAACGAAAGGTGATAGGTGTGAAATGGGTCTTTAAGACCAAGTATCTTGCAGATGGCTCCTTGGACAAGCATAAGGCTAGGCTTGTTGCCAAGGGTTTTGCACAGCACGCAGGCTTGGATTACTTCGAGACTTTTGCTCCTACAGCCAGGATG
Source organism: Lygodium microphyllum (assembly GCF_053477565.2). Lineage (NCBI taxonomy): Eukaryota > Viridiplantae > Streptophyta > Polypodiopsida > Schizaeales > Lygodiaceae > Lygodium > Lygodium microphyllum. The sequence continues at coordinate 21,053,253 of NC_141149.1, read as the reverse complement.
TCCACCATTCGAGTTCTTTTGGCTTTGAGTGCGCAACGGAAGAACACGAACACAGAGGAGAGGAGAGAGAAAGCAGGGAATGAAGGAAGAAAGTCTGCACTGACTGAGATGAATGCTGAATACACTGAAATGGACAGAGCAGTCCCTGCACGCAGCCTGAAGCGTCAGTGAGGGCACCAGAACAGACTGGAAGCAATGGCAGCACCAATGCCGGAGCGGGAGACGACGGAGACAGTGCTGTACCTGCAGAATACAATGCTGGAATGACTGGGGGGGGCTGCTATATATAGCCCCTAGGCCAGTAAACTGGCCAACCTGCCAAATCTGGCCGACCTGGCCAGATTTGGTCGACCAGCCAGATCTGGCCGACTTTGGCCAGATCTGGCCGACCTGCCCAGAAAACTGGGCCGACTGCACAAAAACAGCCCGGTATGGGCTGTGTGTCTCCCGCAAGCTGTGGACTGATGAAAACAGCCACTAAAGGACTGACAGAGCTCCTCTGTCTCCTGTCAGACTCTGACAGGAGCTCACAACCAGGAGATGACAGACTGAGAATGATAAAGAGCAGGCTAACACCCCCTCTCAGATCCTGGGAGGGTCTGAAGACCCAAGAACCGCATGTGATGAAGCAAAGAAGCCTGAGGCAAAGGCTTCGTAAAGAGATCAGCTGCATTGGCCGCCGTAGAACAATAGACCACCACCAGCTCCGAATCCACGATCCGCTCTCGAACATAGTGATACTGAACCTCAATGTGCTTCGTGCGAGCATGAAACACCGGGTTCTTGGCCAAAGCAAGAGCACTCTGGTTATCCACGCGCAGCTCTGTAGGTCCGGTCTGGGAGAAGCCAATCTCCGCCAGTAAGCGACGGAGCCAAACTGCCTCCATAGCGGTCGAACATAGGGCCCGATACTCAGCCTCTGTAGAAGAAAGGGCCACAGTAGGCTGCTTCTTGCTGCTCCAAGAGACAGCACCGGATCCAAGGGTGAAAGCATAACCTATAGTGGATTGTCGCGAATCCACATCACCTGCCCAATCAGAATCACTCCATCCAGAAAGAGTAATCCCATCTCCATACATGATCCCGAAGGATCAAGTCCCCTATAAATAGCGAAGAACCCGCAAGGCTGCCTGCCAATGATCCTGTGTAGGAGTCTTCATAAAAGAAGACAATAAAGCCACCACAAAAGAGATATCCGGCCTAGTGTGAAGCAGCCAGATGAGAGAGCCGACAAGGCACCTGTAACGAGTGGCATCTGTAAGGGAAACTCCATCTGTCAAAAGCTTGGACTCTGGGTCCATGGGGCATGAGATAGGCCGACACGCAGCCATATCAAACTCCGAAAGAAGCTCGGAGATGTACCTGTGCTGCGAGATAAAAATGCCCTGTGCCATCTGATAGATCTCCAGGCCATAAATATGTCCGACCAGCATTTAATGCTGATCCGACCAGCATTTAATGCTGGTAAAAATGCCAGGAATGCTCAAAAAAATCCCGGAAAGGGTGGACAATGTCCGGCAGGTGAGGCAAGCTGAAGAATGCAAAAACTGCCCCGGGAAATGCACATAAAATCCCGACTGGAGGAGAAAATGCACTGAAATGCAATAAACTGAGTGCTCTAGAATGAGCTACCTCCTCCGTCAAAACAAGTGATAGACAAGTCAGAGCTCCTAAAGTCCTCGTCTGACTCAGACTGAGGCTCACAGGCAGGAGATGACAAGGCATGACAAACATGACTGCTAACACCCCCTCTCAGATCCTGGATGTGGCAGAAGGCCAAGGGAGAAACGGATCCTAGGGTGGCAAGAGGAATGCGAAGGTCGATGAAGTCCGTCGATGTAGACTACTGTTGAAGAAACTCCTCGCAATCCTAGGAAGCCCCCTCTAAAACACTAGGGGCCAAGGAATCCACAACCGCATCACCGAGATCGTCCCCCTCTGAAAGGGATGGGGGGTACGAGGGAACCACCGGAGGAGAAGGTGGCGGATGGGAAGAAACCTGTGGAATAGAAGGTGCACAAGCGGAAACGGGTGTAGCAATAGACTGCCTCGGAGGACCCTGCATCAAAGAAGGGGAATGGAGCCTGTAAAGCCCGCTCTCCTACCAACCTGTAGATAAGACAGCTCCTGTAAGAGAATCCTCAATAACAACGGCATGCTCGGTGAAGATCACTCGTGTGCCAAGCCTCGTAAGGCCATAAACTGAGAGGAGGGGAAGGCCCAAATCTGGAACATGTAGGGCCTTGGAAAAGGAGCTCGAAGGTCGGTCGGTAAACAAAGGCAATGTGCCAACACCACTAATAGGCACCAATAAAATGTCAACAACAGTGACTGAACCCTCTGATGGACGGAGATCCTGTAACAAATCACCTCGGGGAGTCATATGACTCGAAGCACCACTATCCACTAACCAAGGCTGCGCAGAAGACACTGCAGCCACGGAAGAAGGATCCTCCTCCAAAGCATGGATATGAAGGACCACATCAACAGATTACAGGATATGAGGGATGAGCTTGCATCCCTTGGTCGGACGATATCTTCTGAAGACATGGCTATGATTCTTTTGACTCAGCTGCCATTGCCTCGGTTTGATGTCTTCTACACCAGCCTTCTTACATCGAGGACCCGTGAGAAGCTTCTATGGGAGGAGCTATCCCCGCTTGTCTTGGAGCATGACGAGCGACTCAAAGAGGTCCGTGCTAGTGGATCCGACTCCACTAGAGCCTTTGTTGCAGGTTCGGGAGGACTGAAGAAGAAGAAGAAGTCCTTTAGTGCCTGTTTTCATCAGTCCACAGCCTGCGGGAGACACACAGCCCATACTGGGCTGTTTTTGTGCAGTCGGCCCAGTTTTCTGGGCAGGTCGGCCAGATCTGGCCAAAGTCGGCCAGATCTGGCTGGTCGGCCAAATCTGGCCAGGTCGGCCAGATTTGGCAGGTCGGCCAGTTTACTGGCCTGGGGGCTATATATAGCAGCCCCCCCCAGTCATTCCAGCATTGTATTCTGCAGGTACAGCACTGTCTCCATCGTCTCCCGCTCCGGTTTTTCATGCTGCCATTGCTTCCAGTCGGTTCTGGTGCCCTCACTGACGCTCCGGGCTGCGTGCAGGGACTGCTCTGTCCATTTCAGTGTATTCAGCATTCATCTCAGTCAGTGCAGACTTTCTTCCTTCATTCCCTGCTTTCTCTCTCCTCTCCTCTGTGTTCGTGTTCTTCTTCCGTTGCGCACTCTCACAGTTTGCTCGGTTTTGTGCAGATAAAGGAATTCACCAGAAGTTTGCCAATACCAACACTCCTCAAGAAAATGGCATTCTTGAACGGAAGAACCGCAATGTGATCGAGATGGCACGCACCATGATGGAGCACCGACAGACCCCTCAGGTTCTGTGGGCCAAGGCTGTGGCTACTGCAGTCCATATCTTTAATCGATCCCCTACTTCGGCCGTGGAAGGGATGACCCCGTTTGAGGCCTATTTTAGGACGAAGCCAGATGTTTCTTACTTCCGGGTCTTTGGGTGTGATGCCTATGTTCACATTCCCAAGGCTCACCGTGATAAATTTGAAGCAGCTTCCCGAAAACAGGTATTTGTTGGCTATAGCTCCCAGTCCCAAGACTATCGACTGTATGATCCCGTCAAGCGGGATGTGTACACTAGCCGCAATGTGCGGTTTGTGGAGGTTCCGACTATCACAACGGGTGAGGAGCATCCCGTTCTTGGAGATCCAGGGGAGAGTTGGGCTCCTTCTACAGTTCCACTGGAGCCCGTGCCTTTTGATTATGATTCTGTTTCTGACACAGAGTCTACCGTTCTGCCGGTCACCTCAGAGGAGTTACCATCGGTGGATATTCCAGAGTCTTCTGCTGATGGAGAGAGACGAGGGGAGGTTCGGCCTCCTCCTCGCTGGGCCCGTGACACTCTCCGTGATTCAGGGATCGAGGGGGTTCCTGAGGAGTGGGGACCGCGGGATGGTCCGCAGCGGTTACGGCGGCACCAGGCACATTCTACGGAGCTTGTTTGCTCTAACTATTGTTTGATGACCCGTGTTATGCAGGATCGAGAGCCCACCTCCGTGAAGGAGGCTTTACAGTCCGCACCATGGAAGAAAGCTATGGAAGCCGAGTTGGAGGCTATTGAGAGGAATGGCACTTGGTCACTCGTGCCCCGCCCCCCGAATAAGAAGGTGATTGGCCTCAAGTGGGTCTTCAAGACCAAACACCTTAGCGACGGTTCTTTGGATAAGCACAAGGCTCGCCTTGTTGCTAAAGGTTTTGCACAGCGCCCAGGGATTGACTGTCATGATACTTTTTCCCCCACAGCTCGTATGGCGACCATTAGAGCTGTTCTTGCTTTGGCTGGCCATAGGAGATGGCCTGTTTACCAGTTCGATGTGAAGTCGGCCTTCCTCAATGGTGATTTGAAGGAGGAGATCTATGTTGAGCAACCTTCTGGCTTTGGATCTTCAGATGGGAAAGTCTACAGGTTGAAGAAGGCCTTGTATGGCCTCAAGCAGGCTCCACGTCCATGGAACGAGAAGATTGATTCGTTCCTCCAGTCTCAGTTGGGATATCGGTGTTCCAAGGCCGATCCGCAGCTTTATGTTCACACTTCCGAGGATGGTTGTGTGCTTTTTGTATTATATGTTGATGATTTGATTGTCACAGGTGATGATGCACAACAGGTCCAAGAGACGAAGTCAGCTTTACATCGAACGTTCGAGATGACAGACTTGGGTCTACTCCATTTCTTTTTGGGCCATGAGATTTATCAGTCTCAGAGGGGGGATCTTTATCTCTCAACAAAGATATGTACAGGAGCTCTTGGTGTCTTTTGAGATGGAGGATTGTCGCGCCCTTTCTACTCCTATGGATCCGAACTGGAAGGCCACTTCCCATTCAGCTTCTCCTTTGGTGGATGCTTCCCGCTATCGTCAGTTGATTTCCTTGATTTGGCTTCTCAACACTAGGGTTGATCTATGTTTTGCAGTTGGGCTCTTGGCAGGGTTCATGAGTGAGCCTAAGACGGTGCATTGGCAGGCTGCTCAGAGGATACTTCGGTATTTGAGGGGGACGTCTGATTTAGGGATTCATTACCCCGCAAGGACAGATGGTTCAGATCTTGTACTTGCAGGTTGGAGCGACTCGGATTGGGCCGGTGATGTGGACCACAGGCGGTCTACTACAGGTTACTGTTTTACCTTGGGTGCAGGTGTTATCTCATGGAGTAGCAAGAAGCAGCCCACGGTAGCCCTTTCGTCTACTGAGGCGGAGTATCGGGCCGCGTCTTCCACCACATGTGAGGCTGTGTGGCTTCGGAGATTATTGGAGGAGCTTGGGTGCCCCCAGACTCGTCCTACTTTGCTGCAATGTGACAATGAGAGTTGCATTGCCTTGGCACGAAACCCTGTTTTTCATGCCCGGACGAAGCATATAGAGATTCAGTACCACTTCATCCGCGAGAAGCTTCTGGATGAGACCATCACTGTGGAGTACTGCAAGACGGAGGACAATCTTGCGGATTTGTTTACGAAGGCACTTTCCCAAGCTCTACTTCGGAGACATTCCAGATCCCTCAGGCTTCTGCCCTGCCCCGGCTCTGAGAGGGGGTGTTAGAGATCACAGCCAGGCAGGCAGGCAGGCAGGCAGTCGGCTGCACAGTCGGACTGTGCAGTTGGACTGCCACGTGGCAGTCCAACTGCCTGCAGCCCAGTTGGCTGCATTTAATGCAGCCGACCTGTCCTGTTTGCGCCCTATTTTTCTGGCTATAAATAGCCAAAGATTTCCACAGTCTCCTACTCTTCTTTGCTCGCAAATTACAGACCGGTGACACGCGCAGATTCGGTCTTTGTTCGCAAATTTCAGACAGGAGACAGTGCAGACTGCAGCGGACTTCGAGGTGAACAGCAGGTTGCATCGTCAAGGTGGAGACACGCAGTCCAGCGCACTGCGCCCGTGTATATATCTGCATATCTTTGTATTCAGCACACTTTATACAGCAGATCTTCATCTTCCACTGTCTCTTTCTCTCTTCTCTCTCTGCGTTCTCTCTCTCTCAGTCCTACGCTACCGCACCGCTGCACTCTGACAGCACAATGTCAAGAAATTTTAGGCTAGAAAAATGCGCCTTGACCTAAGGAACAACTATCAAGAAGAAAGCTTGAAGAGATATGGCAAAAATGAAGGGTTTATGTCAAGCTGAGCTAACCAAAGATTGAGAGAAGTTGAAGGAGTGATTAGTAGAGTTGAGCCATGCCCGACTGGGCTCTGATACCATGTAAAAATGTCGGATCTAGAGCATGGCTATGGAGGTTGAAAGAGGAAGAGTGAGCTCATGAGGTAACAGACATCAAGACCAAATGTCACACAAGTGAATTAGGTTTCAAGATGTAAGCTTGGACTCATAAACACAGTCTTGTGTGTTGACAATGACACAAACACTTTGCTGGAAGAACAAAAGGACTATGACATTTCATTCAAAAAGAGAGCAAGTACAATGCTTTATAGGAATAGACTAGGCTGTACTTTCCACCACTGTGCATATGGGATTCAGTATCTTGAGCCCACACTGCTCCATACAAAGAGGCTAAGCTGAGTGTGATTGCCAATATCTCAACAATCATGGACCGGAAGGTGCCCATGTTACCCACTCTTCCATCAGATCAAAAGCTCGATGGCGAGAACTACTGCATCTGGCAGGTTATGATGCTTGCCATTTTGGAGTCCTATAATTCAGCGCAACTTGTTATGAAGGCTATTCATTTTCCTTCTTTGCGAGATGAGTCCAGACTCTCTTCAAGTGATAAGTTAAAGCTGGCAAAAGCTCAAGCACATTGGGACAAACTCAATGCTTGCATTCACTCGTTTTTATTTCTATCATGCACTACAGTTGTTCTCTCTCATATCGAGCATTTGACGATGGCCCAAGAGATTTGGTTGGAGCTTGATCAAATGTATAATCGTATGACCGTCATGAAACGATTTTCTTTGGAAGTGCAGATGAGGACCATGAGTGTTAACAAGTCATCCTCTATGTGGGAGCATATTAACAAACAAAGGCAGCTTCAAATGCAAGTACAAAATGCAAGGAAGGTGATCGCTTCTGAAGACATGGCGATAACTCTTCTTTCACAGTTACCATCCCGTTTCAATGGTTTTTATTCCACCTTGATTACTTGTAGGCAATCTGAGATTCTTCAGTGAGAGGAGTTGGTTCCTACGGTCTTGGACCAAGAGAAGCAATTAAAAAAGACCAATACTTCTAAATCTGAGGCCTTGGTTGGTCAATCCTCTCAAAAGAAGAGGAAGGACCAAAAGAAGAAAGAGGAGAACAAATCAAAGAATGACATGAAAAGGAGTCCACTTGTCACATCTGTGGCAAGACAGGTCACTAGAAAAAGGATTGCTCCGATAAGGAGAAGGAGAAATCCTCCAAAGATTCTGGAGCGGTGGCTGCTCCCTCATCAGCTGCTTTCCTCCACTTGGAGAGGTGGTTGAGCAATTGACCCTATAAAGGGCTCTCATGTAGCATTGACGGCCCCATACACTCGGGAGTGGATTGATGACAGTGGTGTCTCACAACACATGACTCCTTCAACAAGTGTTGCTCATTTGCGACCTTCGCATGGCTAGATTCTCATTGATGATAGTTCTTCTATCCCTATTCAAGGACGAGGTGACATGCATCTTATTCCAAATCGACGAGGTGACGCCCATACATTGGAGATGCTTTATGTGTTGGCCTTGGGATACCATCTACTTTTGATGCACAAGATTTGTGCCCTCAACCTCTTTGTCGAATTTGATGTGGATTCTTTTCGGATTCTTGATCGTGGATCCTTTCTTTAAGTTATAAGGAGAATGGAGTCTATAAGTTGCGATCTTCTGCCTTGACTTCTCTTCTTCTTACCTCTCAAACTCAGTTTGAGCTTTGGCATACTCGGTTTGGCCACCTCAACTATGATTACCCTTAAAAGGCATCTAAGGGACAGCTTGTTCAAGGTTTGCCAGATATTGTGGTAAGCCAGCAGTCTTGTGTATCCTACATCCGTGGAAAGCAAACTCGCGATGCTATTCCCAGCAAGGCTTTGAGACGCTCTTCAACACCCTTGGAGCTTGTTTCTACCAATCTTTCTGGACCGATGAGGATGGAGTCCCTTCGAGGGAGCTTGTATTTCATGCTAATTGTGGATGATTACAACAAGATGATATGAGCTTATTTCTTGGAACTGAAGTCCACGGATTGGTTGCTCTTTGAGAAGAACTGAGCGGGCTAGAAACTGAAGACCTTACGATCGGATAAGAGCAAAGAATTTGTTTCTGATGAGCTTGCTCATTTTTGTGCACATCATAATATCCACCACAAGTTTGCTAATACAAACACCCCGTACCATGATGGAGCATCATCAGATACCTCAGTGTCTATGGGATGAGGTTGTGGCTACCGTAGTTCACATTCTTAATCAATCCCCTCTTCTGTTGTTGTTGGTATGACCCCTTATGAGGCGTACTTTGTCTTATTTTAGGGTTTTTGGGTGTAATACTTATGTTCACATCCTGAAAACACAGCATGACAAATTTGAAGCAACTTCCAAAAGACAGGTGTTTGTGGGCTACAACTCACAATCTCAAGGTACCCATTGTATGATCCTATTAAGCAAGATGTCTACACGAGCCATGATGTTGTCAAAATTAGATGCAGTAACAAAAGTATAAACATGTGCTGAAATAAATTGTGGAACACAAGATAAAAGAGAAAGGAAAGAAGGAACACTGAAGAACACAATACAAATGAGAACTCAGATGTATGCCCCAGAAATGGAATCCATATATCCAACACGAGACAATCACATACAACGGTGAGTCACTAGCTGCGTAGGCATTAGCACTAGCTCCTCTCCCGAGCAAGAGCAAAAGATTCACAAGTGTGATCATGACTGACTAACTAACTAACTAACTTAGAAGGAAGAGCCTAAATAAATAGGACAAAAATATGTCCTCGATATGATCAAGTTGACCAACATTTAATGCTGGTCAACCAGCAATAAATGCTAAATGCATAGTTACCTAAAACAAGGAACACGAAGGGGAATAGGACCCCTTGGAACAAGGTAAACGTCCAAGGTTGGGAAATGAGAACGCGAGGAATGGCACATGTCTTAAGTGCCCCAAATATGCCCTGCATGACCCAAATTGCCCCAAAGAATGTCCCTCTAACTACCCAAATACCCCTCAATGCTCCAAATTGTCCCAAATGTCCCAAAATTGACTTGATTATCCCCATAGCTCCAAATTGCCCTAAATTGCCTCAATTATCCCAATTTCCCTTAAAATTAGACAATATAAATGGATGATTACCTTGGAATTGAGGATAGCCTGAAATTTGATAGTGATTTGCAAGAGTTGATAATGCATCAAATTTGAACTTTGCATGGACTCCTGAATGGCTTGGGGATTGTCTTGACACTTTGAAGAGAGAGAGAGAGATTAGTGTGTGCACATTAGGCAATGGAGATGGGTGAACATGTGTTAGAAGGAGTGTGACACAAGCAAAAAGAAAAAACTTGAAAAAACGTCAATGTTTGGTCAACAGGCCTGGAACGGTCGTTTCAAACAGGGAACGACAGGGGGAACTGCAAGGAACAGCCTTGGGAACAACAGGAAACGTTTCCTAGCCATTTCACCTCCTCAGAGGGTTTGAAACGTGTTAGGCCGTTCCTACAGGCCAGAACGGTCATTCCCTGTTTCAATGGCTAAATGTGATCAAACTAAATATCATTAAAAATGCCTAAAATAATCTAAATAATGCCCAACCCTAAAGCATACATAGACTCACACATGAGCTGATATATTTACTAACACCCTCTCTCGGATCATGGGTGACCTGATACAATACAATGATACAATGATAATGAATCATAAAACATAGAACCACCAAGTAGAACCATGGATATCCAAGCAGTGGGTGCGCAAGCCACCACCAAGGTACCTCGGAGAAAACCTGATATCGATGTCGATCATGCTAGCATCTGAAAATAAAGAAGATCCTAGCATATCTCTATGTTTGTCCCAATGTCTCTCAATAGCATACATAAACATCCTGTCAAAAATGCCTCTGGAAACATATGTAACCATGGATTCCCCGCCTTTGGCCGTACCACCAAAGTGTCCCCTCATGTGAGCTCATGACTAGAAACCAATCTTGTTTGTTCTCTGTCAAACAGCCCATCATGAACCTAGATGTCAATCCTAACTCTAAGATTTGAACCTGCAAGACTTCGATCGATGCATCAAGGAAGTCCCTCTCTGAATTCTGTGCATCTGTATAGATGTAAAGATGAGACACGGCTGCCCTATCTGTTCACCCGCTCACACTCCCTCTCTAGCACTAGCCCATCATGAATCTTTCCGTAAATGACCTTCCTTCCCACAATGGTAACATTGGGTCTTCTTCGAACCCCTCTCTGAAGCTCCAAAAGCCTCACTGGAACGTCCATGTAACTTATCATCAATGGATGTGCACAGAGGAGCCATCTGTAGAGAATAAGAAGATAAGGAGAGAAAAGAAGGTATATGAAGAGGGAACACAACCAAATTGCACATACAAACTGCAAAAAACAAGAGTTCACACGCAATATTCACCAAAATCTGACCAAAACAAGAAAAAATCTGCTGCAAAAAGTCAAAAAAACAGCCAAAAACTGCTTGAAACAGCAAAAACGGCCGGGTAATGCAATCGACCAGCCACGAGAAGATGTAGAAACACCAAAACGCAGGCTGGAATAGAGTCTCTGCTCCTCAGAAATTAGAAGAGCAATCAACTCCTCAAAATCAAGAAATCTTTCACGGACGGAAATGGATGTTCGGAACTGTGCATAATCCTTTCCTAGACCATTCAAGGTCATAGAAACTAAATCATCATCTTCCACTGGCGACCCAATGGAAGCAAGTGCATCTGCAATCTTTTTCACCTTCATGTGGTAGTCATTGATGCTCATATTTTCTCTTTGCACATTATGCAACTCTTGCTTGAGCTGCATTTTCCTGGCTTGCATATTTGTGCTATACATTTTTGACAAAGTATCCCATGCCTCCTTTGGCGTACTTGCATCCTGAATATGCACAATCATAGAGTCTGAAATACTGATAAACAGCCAATACATAACTTTCCTGGCTCTCTCATGCCATGCTTTAAATGCCTGCATTTGTTGTTGATTGGGAACATCACGAAGAACTGGTTCTTCTTCATTTCCTGCAACAAATTCCCAATATCCTTTTCCCATAAGGAAATTCGTCATTCTAAACTTCCATGCTTGGAAGTTGTTCTTGTCAAGCTTTTCAGTGACAATCTGTGAGAGAGAATCAGACGCCATTACAAAACACTGCAAAAAATTGTCACTGCAAAGAACACAGCTTCAGCCTCATAAAGACAAATCTACAAAACTGTATAACAGTAGCTGCACAGCATAAAACTGGGCCTTTTCCTGAGTGCGTGCAGAAAACTTCCGCCTCCAAAACAGGCCCCAAAATGGCCTCAAATCAAAAAAACAGGGTCACCAAGGGCTAAAGCCCTTTCCCGCAGCATATACTACCCTCTTGCTTCACCGCGAAGGGCGTCTCAACCTGAGACAATGCACTCTTGCAATTTCCGGCTGTGCTACCTGCAGAGATCTGCTCCCAAAAACAAAAAATGAAAGCAACACTGCTCCTCTTACCAGAACACCGCGAGCTTGGCTTGCTTTCTTGAGCTCCTTACCACGAACAAGGCTCTGATACCATGTCAAGATTGTGGGAGAGAAGGAAGGAGTCTCACTTGTAGCTTTCTTGCTTGCACAATGGGGGAATACACACAGAGGTGGAGGCTGAAAACAGTTTTCCTCTTTTTAGTTGTGTAAGCCAAAAGAACTCTAATACAAAGAAATAGAAGAACCCTATATATAGGTCTCAAACCAAACTCAACTAACTAAGGTGGCATACTAACTGAGCCACGAACTAGAGTAGATAAGGATAGCTATCATGTAGCTATTATTCATGGGCGGTGTACCAACCGCATCTGCAACTGACACGTCGGTGACATAAATGCAAAACGGTCACCCTGGCATATCATGAGTGGAGCTCGATATCTCAACACTATGGATCCGAATTGGAAGGCTACGACTCATTCCAATTCTCCTTTGGCGGATGCTACCCATTATAGGCAGTTGGTTGGCTCCTTGATCTAGCTTCTCAACACTCATGTTGACTTAAGTTATGTTGTAAGTGTGCTGGCCAAGTTCATGAGTGAACCCAAGATGGTGCACTGACAGGCTACTCAAAGGATTTTGCGGTTCCTACAAGGGACACGTGATCTTGGGATCTATTATCTATCAGTACCAATGCTATAGACTTGGTACTTACAAGATGGTGTGATTCAGATTAGGCTAGCAATGTGGATCATCAAAGGTCCACGACAAGTTATTGCTTTACCCTAGGTGCTTGTACTATTTCATGGAATTACCCTATCTTTGACTAAGTTGGAGTATCGAGCAACATCTTCTACTACATGTGAGACAGTGTGACTTTGCTAGCTCTTGAAGGAGCCTGGCTACCCGCAGAGCAAGCCTACTGTTCTTCAGTGCGACAATGAGAGTTGCATTTCCTTGCCAAGAACTCTGTGTTTCATCCTCGGATGAAGCATATTGAGATCCAATACCATTTCATTCAGGAGAAGATTCTCGATGAGACTATTGCCCTAGTCTACTGCAAGACAAAGGACAATCTTGCAAACTTGTTTATGAAGGCACTACCTCAAGCTGTACTTCGACAACACTCCAAATCCCTTAGCCTTTTGCAGTGTCCAAGATTTGAGAGGGAGTGTTAGAGAACAGCATTCCTTGGACAGGCAAGTGTAGATTTGAGCACTTTCCAACAACTATACCAAGTAGTCTACGTGGCACATAGCTAACGTCAACAGGCGATAGGACATGTGGCAAGTCGAACAGCCTACAAGAGGTCGGATAGTTTTTGTCTAGCCTACATTATTTGATGTATTATTTGTGGTCTATTTATTGGCCCCAGTTTCCACACTCTTGCTCACTTGTGCTCTCAATTTTCCAAGTTGCTAACCGTGGGGACTGCCCTCACGGTTCATGGAGTGTGAGATCTTCGAGGTGGAGACATACGCAGACATACTCTCTACACACATGTGCATATCTACATCCTTATACAGCATTCTTCACTGTAGATTTTATGCATTTTACTATCTCTTTCTCTCTCTCTCTTATCTCTTTGTTTTCACTCTTTGACTTGGTCATACGCTTCTACATTGCTTCACTCTAACACATACCTAGTCTGAAAAGCAACCTTCAAAGTATCCTCAAATTTTAGAGAAATCTGGTGGTAACCAAATCATAAGTCGATCTTTCAAAATACCTTTGCACCACTCAACTAACACAATAAGTCATCAATGTGATGAAGGGAATATTGTTCTTTATGGTTTGCTTATTGAGACCTCTATAATCGATACAGAGTCTATACATCCCATTCTTCTTCTTTTGAAACAATTATGAATAGACAGCAACTAAGCAAGATGTCATACTTCCTTTGGCTAGCGGCCCATGGGGATCTAGCAATAGGTAGCTACTCAACTCAAATGTAGTAACCCGGGTTGCAACAACATCTACATCAATGATTGGAAAACCCAAATTAACTTGTGTCATATGAGGCAACACAACTAGTATGGAGAGGCGTTTGCAAGACTATCCCCTTAAGTAGAGCCCTCAAGTCAATTACCTAAGGAGCTTTCTGGTAGCAACCAATCAATCAAGGATATCAATTACTCTATGAGGCCTGGATGCCTTACACAATCATCATCATTGAGATTGATTTGTGTGTAGTGGTAGACCTAGGGACATTGCCCAATCAACAAGGACTAAAGCTCACAATATCATGATCCAAGGTATAGTAGCTTACAAGGACTCTCATAGGCTGGCAATTGACAAGGCTCGCCACAAATCAACATTCATTAGAGAGATCCTTTTAATGTACATTGGTAGAGATCTTGCCGTCCATCATCCACTCCCTCAGAGGCAATTAATAGCAACTCCAAGGAGACTCGTAGCATCAATACAAGCTTCGATAGTTGTTTTTCATGCTTGGGTTTACCATATCTTGTTTTTCATATTACACAATGGCAACCCTCACTACAAGCTTCGATAGTTGTTTTTCATGCTTGGGGTACCATATCTTGTTTCTCATATTACACAATGGCAACCCTCACTAGTGTTATACCCCCATCGTAGGTTCTTTCTCCCATTCTCCCAAACAACCTATGGAGGCCTTATAGATATTGATTTGTTCATTATTTAGTTTAACTAAACTATTGAGCACTTGTATTTCAATGGATTTTTTGTCATTAGCCATATCTTATTTTGCCAAAAAAGAAAGACGCACAATGACAAGCATTTTTGCCCAAATAAATGCTTGATCTTTGTTGATTATACTAATAATCAGCATTCTTCTTATGTTAAACGACTATCATGTTTGTACCTACCACTTTCAGCATAGTATCACTACTGAAAATTATATGTATCTTTGAACTATTAAGTAGTTTTACCATACTAAGCCTAATGGTATAATTTACAATGCAGCTTTGCCAAAGCATCCTTTGCTTTATCTTGAGAATCTACATTTAGGTAAGTGGGGAAAATAAAAGAGAGGACATGAAGACAAAAACTCCAATGAGCTACTGACCACATTTAAGAGAGCATCAAGAACCCCTGGTATTTTAGCAAGTGGAGTCGCATCTTTTCGTGGATCATCCTTCTCCTTAAAAGACAATAGTGTGAGTGTATTCAAGGCCCAAGTAAGTTCACTTTTGAGACCACTTTGTAAAGCCATCACGATTCTCTTGTTATTTTGATCTGCAACTGTGACAAAACAATAAACTGTTGTCAGGTCTTGAAGTCCAAATCCAAAAGATACACATTGCCATCCTGAGGCCTGATGAGTCATTAATCACTCTCCTGCAGGTTTTACCACATTGATGTCAGCTATAAACAAGAACAGCTATCCCAAAACCTGGTGATTTATTGATTACTCCCTGTAGCTTTTGCTAGATAGATGCCATATCTACCACAACAACTTCGATGAGATTGCCACCACTACCTTATAATGATCACTTGCAAGCACAATGCACACTCATGAGATGAAAAATACCACAATTGGAAAACCCAGACAATAGAATGGAGTCTCACAATACCCAGGCTAGCCCATTATCAGTATAGCAGATATTTTTCTTCAAAAAGCTAGATGTGATCCAAAAGCCTTGTCAAAGGTGCAGCCACAGCAACAAGTGTGAGATAGAAGGAAAGAGAAAAAGATGGTCACTTGCCCTATGGATCTTATCGATGAGTGTATGAAGTGAAGTCCAAATATTGATGCAAATAAATCACATGTGATGTCATGTGTGCTTAGGCCACTAGGGTGACAACTCAGACGAGTAGGCTAGGAGGGCCGTGTGATAAGGGCCAGCAATAACAGACAAACAAAGAACTTTGTGAGGATTTTGATCTTTGACGTGGGATTCATCAACAGACTTTTGCTTTTTTTTTAACATAGTTTTGCATATCAGAATTTGTCTTCCTAACAGCATGCACAGGCCTTTTTCTTTTTTTTTAACATAGTTTTGCATATCAGAATTTGTCTTCCTAACAGCATGCACAGGCCTTTTTCTTTTTAAATTGCAGCTTCGACATCTTTCACGCTTTCAGAAGACTTTATTTTTCCAGCTTCTAAATCTTGCACGCTGTCTCTAAGAATTTAACGGCGCAGCTCACAGGGAGCAGGGAAAGGGTAGGTGTGAAGCCCTTGGCCCTGCTGCTCTGAGTATTAACGGCAAAGCATGAAGCAAATGGTCTTAAAGCATCAGGTTTACAGCTATCGGTCAAGGACCTCTTACCTGCAAAGGAGTTATGGACTTGCAATGTCGGGCCCATCGTGCCCAGGGCTGCTGATTGGGGAGTGCCAGCCGATCCGGCCATCTCTGAGGTTGCGCCAGCTCCGGCTGCGGCAGCTGCTGCATTGGCGGCTGCGGCGGCTGCGGCCGCGGCGGCCGCCGCACTTGTGCCCGAGCTCACAGGCCTTCCTCTCTTGCCTGCTGAGCCTGCGACCCCTTGGCCTGCTGCGCCTCCCCCCAGCGGCCCCGCCATCTCGTTTCTTTCCTTTGTTTTTCTGAAGGGATGAAGCAAGGCTGTATTAGAGTTCAAAATTGCCGAGAGCTCAATTTCTGATTTCCACGGAGAGAGAAGCAAGGAACTGTTCCCGTGCGTTTCTTACAGAAAACTGTTTTCTGGGGTGTTCGCGGTTTCAATTCCAAAACGAGTTCACATGAGGGGTTTCTAAAAGCCCCCGGTTAATCTATACTATCTCTTATTTCGAATTTACCAAGGTTGTCACCAAACCTGAAAGCATCCTACATGGCAAAAGTTTATGTAAGCTCATATTTTTTTATTTTAATCTCTCTCTCTCTCTCTCTCTCTCTCTCTCTCTCTCTCTCTCTCTCTTTGTGTGTGCATGTGTGTGTGTAGGTCATCCCTGTAGGTCTCTTCATGAGTTTGGCATCGTCTCCTTGCACATTGTGTACCAACAAGAGTCTAAGCACCGTTGATGGTTTGACATCATCTCCTAGCAGATTGTGTGCCAACAGGAGTCTGAGCACCATCGATGGCTATGCAATTCTCTTCTCAAGTTTGGCACTCCTTGCAAATTGCATGCTAGTGGGAGTCTATCGTTTCATTGCACATTGTTGCAAACAAGAGTCTAAGCACCATTGATGGCCATTTTTCCTTGGTGATCCTCCTCACAAATTGTGTAGCACCATTAATGTCTACTTTGCCTTCTCTTCATGAGCTTGTCATCCTCATGGCAGTCTAAGCACCATCGATGGCTATTTTGTCAGAGCCTCGATGGGAGAGTCAATGTGCTGTGTAAAGGCACATGAGCATCGAGGGGAGAGATCTAGCATGCCAACCTTTGCCTTCTTCCTTTTTTTAATTAAATGTTGATTTTACAGAATACATTATTTAGTAGTGATGATAACACATGTTTTGTACAAGCGCATCCCAAATCTTATCAATAATCTCAATGTGTGTCCAAGGAGAGGATGCACCTCCAAGTGATGATAACACATGTAAGCATATAGGAACAAGTAACTTGGTAAACCATCTCTCTCTCTCTCTCTCTCTCTCTCTCTCTCTCTCTCTCTCTCTCTCTCTCTCTCTCTCTACACACACACACAAACCAGCTCTTTCTATCTCCAATATAATATGCATATTCTAAAATGCACACTTTATTGCTGCAAAATTTGGGAAGGGTTATCAAGTTGCATGTGATGCCAATAGGGTATGATGTGGATCATGGCCTACATATCAAGGGTAACATGCATATTCCCAACTCTATTTTTGGTTTTCAAGGTTTTTGATTTGAATTCTACTTGCATGTGTGTGTGTGTGTGTGTGTGTGTGATGGATGATTGCCTTTCAAATGTATTGAAAGGCAATCATCCATCTCTCTAGAGATCAACAATTTGAGAGGGTTTCGAGAGGGTTTTGGACCCCTGAAACGGATCATGCAGTTTGAGGATCAGAGATGCTTGGGATTCTTCCTCTTGGAGCTCTAGAGGCGCAAAGCAACAATTCTACAGAGTAGGAGGCCCCCACAGCTCGGCTCACATAAACAAAGAGCAGTCACTGACTTTTTCACTGATACATGACAGAGTATGGCAGATACCACTACTACTGCCACACAGCCTACAGGAGTACATCATCATTGGACCTCGCCTTCTGTAGGTGTCCCTTTGGATAGAGCAGTGGCACTTAGCCGGTCTAGGCACCCACATCCACCTGGAGGAAGGCCTAGTCATCCACACCACAGACAAATTAAAGCCATCATTGAGCGCAACAGGAGACAGATGCCAAGACGCCTCAGCCACGCAGAGATACACCTCCTTAGAGGACAAACATCTCATTGATGGAGAGTTTTCCTTTTTCTACTTTCACTTTTAGATCATTGACATGTTTCCCTTTTATAGGACACTATTTCATTTTTTCAGTCTTATAGGCATGTTTTTCATCTTTTCTCGTTCCACATGAGAAACACACCATCATTGTATGTATTGCTTTGGTCTCATAGGCAACATTGGCCTTTTAGAGACGTTAATATACTCTCTCTCTCTCTCTCTCTCTCTCTCTCTCTCTCTCTCTCTCTCTCTCTCTCTCTCTCTCTCTCTCTCTCTCTCTCTCTCTCTCTCTCTCTCTCTCTCTCTCTCTCTCTACACACACACACACAAACCAGCTCTTTCTATCTCCAATATAATATGCATATTCTAAAATGCACATTTTGTTGTATTCTTTATTGCTACAAAAATTGGGAAGGGTTATCAAGCTGCATGTGATGCCAATAGGGTATGATGTGGATCATGGCCTACATATCAAGGGTAACATGCATATTCCCAACTCTATTTTTGGTTTTCAGGGTTTTTGATTTGAATTCCTCTACTTGCATGTAGGGAGGGGGGAGAGAGAAAGATATATTGGAATATCATGGACTTGTACTATAAGGGCAATAATCCCTTAAAGGGCGGTGTTTAAGGGTTATACTTGCATGTGTGTGTGTGTGTGATTGCCTTTCAAATGTACTAAAAGGCAATCATCCATCTCTCTAACACAAACTATTTTTTGGCTTTTTATACATGTGAACTCCTTGTTAGGCACACCCAATGGGTGTGTTTGGGGTTCAAGTCCCCTTGAGTTTAGGTTTGTAATGGCAGGATGAAGTGAATTTACAAGGAGTGTTTTACGTTTATTTAAAAGACTCATTTTTTTGTACATGTAGAACCCTTGCAAGACTTCAATAATCAAACGTGGTTTCCTCTATATATTATTCATGATAGCGTATGGTAAAGCGGGTATAAGGGTAAATCTTAGGTACCCTTTGTACTTTAACTCCGTAGCTTGAAACCTTTTGTATATCCCATCATGCACTAATGGAAAAGCTTATGAGTGATGTTTTGTCTTGATTGTTTCAAGACAATTTGTGGCAAGCTAATTTCCAAAGGGGTTGCAATTTAGTGTGAGCATAATAGTACCATGGCCTCCTATTGCAAGTGAGATAGGAGCAAGACCATTCTCTCTTCAAATATCATGTGTACTCTATGGAAAGGCCAAATTGGCAATCGTTTTGTAGGAGTTTGTCGTTAGTATGAAAGAATATCATGGAGACTACTGTGTTGATAGCGCACACACACACGTACACAATTTTGCAATGATAAAGACAAGTACAATGCCAATATGAAACACTTTCAACTTTAGAGCTCTTATTTAAAATGTAAAGGAATATACAAAAAGGCATATTGAGGTCAAATTTTGGCTTGAAATAAATGAAACTTTTTAAGTAATCCTTAACATTGGGATGATTGCTTATATTAAATACACATTGCTTTTAAAAGCATGAACTAGACATTACTTTTACTTGATCTTTAAATTTGGGATGGGTTATGACACAAGATAAATGCTCCAAAGTTCAAATGTTTTAATAGAAAAGATTTACGTCACAATGGTTCTGCATCAACTAGACATTTAAAATGATAGAGCTCACAAATAATGCCACAATAAGTGAACATTTGATTACATAGCACTTAGCTATAACTAATGCTTAAGTCAATCAATGTTGACTTCTCAAAAAACAAAAAATCTTCCTCCTATTCAAGAGGCACCAATCCCTTTAGTGAATAATTAATACTCCCCCCACACCCCCTCCCCTTTCGTATTTTGATCATTTGTCTTTTGTTTTACATGTGGATAATCTGACATGAACTTTTAGTGTTTTGGCTACTCTCTTAAACATGCAGTGTTGTTGAGAGAGAGAGAGAGAGAGAGAGAGAGAGAGAGAGAGAGAGAGAGAGAGAGAGAGAGAGAGAGAGAGAGAGAGAGAGAGAGAGAGAGAGAGAGGAGTTAAAACAACATTGTGTTACAAGGTCCTTTAAGACATGTGCTTGTACGGGTCCTAAATAAACACCCACAGTTGCATGAGTACTAATGAGGAGCACTAGTATTTTAAATAATAACAAAACCTTTGAAATGTCATGTTTAAAATGACTAGCTTCATCTCAAAAAGTGGGAGAGAGGGGGGTTGGGGACCTTTTTTAAGGTTGAATGGCCAAAGGCTCACGTGTGCTTACCACAAAAAATATGCAAAGGTTTTCAAAGACATCGCTTCTAGAGTGTTTCTTAAAAAACCCCAAAAATTTCATGAAAACTGGAAACCCCCCCCCCCCCCCCCCCCCGATGGCCTTGGGGTGTTTCTTGTTTTCTATGAAAACCACTCAAAAACCGCCCCCCAAAAATCCCAATGTACACAGCTTCCAAATCTCTTTGCCTTTTACACACCAAATGACAGATGCCTAATCCCTACCTAGAAATAGCATAATTTGACAAAAGGAGAGGGAGTCAGACTATGCTACTTATTTCCACTCCCTTAGGTGTAAAGTGTGGGCATATGGTTTTCAAAACTAAGTTTAAGCATGGACACACAAGCTTTTACACCTCTGAAATACATACTTTGCAGAAAAGTGAAAAATAATATGTTTATTATCTATAGAAAAGATCAAAGTTGTCATGAGAATTTTTTAAATTAGCAAAAGTTTCCCACATAACTATGGCAGCTATGGGCCAATAGAGAGCCACACCATGTGGCAACTCTTTATTGGATCATGTTGTTTCTCCTCCAATCATAACTTTACTCTTTTCACCCTTCTACTAGTGTAGTCTTGCATTTGAATTAGGGGAAGGATGCCATAGTGCAGGGGGCTGCCATATTACT
Organism: Lygodium microphyllum; assembly: GCF_053477565.2. NCBI lineage: Eukaryota > Viridiplantae > Streptophyta > Polypodiopsida > Schizaeales > Lygodiaceae > Lygodium > Lygodium microphyllum. Next base: position 21,032,406 of record NC_141149.1, on the reverse strand, counting down.
AGCTGCATTACCCTATTTAAGTAATTGGAGAATTTTGATTTGTGATTTGATTGGGTCCCCCATGTTAATGGCAAAATGTTATCAAGGTTATCGTTTCTATCTCGTTCCATTCTTTTTCAATTGTGAAAAGTTTCAGTTTTTGGTTTCACTTTTCTTGTTGTAATATTAAGCATGGTTGCTAAATCTAATTTGAATTTTAAAGGTTTTATATAATTATTATATGTTTTCTTATTATATTGAATATATTGCTTATCACTTTTTTTCTTATGGGAAGCCTAATTGCCATATTTTCCATTGAGATTTGATTAATAAATCACTTGATCTTGCATGTCGGCAATAAAACACCCAAACACTCAGTTAAGATTTGAACTTGATGGAGCAACCATAACCCATGTAATAACCCTTCTAATTGAGCTATTGCTTGGAGATAAGGGCACCTTTGAGCTCCCCAATTGTGGGTTTTGAGCCTTTGACCTCCCATAAAAACATATCTCAACCATTCGAGTCACCACTCATTGGTATGGTTAGGGGTGTTAGCAATTAGAGAGTTAGTACCATTGAGATGAATGGAATATTACAAGGATAGGAAAGAGTTTAGAAACTTCTCTGTTAATGCATCAATTTTTGAAATGTTTGGTTGGCCTTCGTTCTAATCTTTTCACCCTTAAGGACAAAGGCATTGCAAAGTGTAGGGAGTTCACTAAATGTAAACCCTTACTATCATGTGTAGTCAAGACCTAATTTAAAAATCCTTATCTATAGAATTGTCATGAATAAAATATGCATTTTTTCTACTCAACTCGTGAATATCTCCATTGGATGATACCCTTCTAAATGTGCAAAATGTGTTTAAAAATGGATTTTAAACATCCATTCGTTTAAATGCATGTGATAGATTTATATATTAATGAGTGACCATCCCCCCACCGAAGCTACAAAGCCACCTAATTGTAGGATTTGAACCCCTCACCTACAATTTCTCATATGATTATCTTGTTGATGGAACTTCCACTCATTGGAGGAAATGTTCAATAACTTATGGAAGCTTAGTTACAAATAACAAGTGATAGTATATCATGTGGCTTACCTTTTTAATTTAATTAAAATAGGTTTGGTTTTCCTTCCAAATATGGTTTTAACTCCATTCAATTATGCTTTACATGATTGAAAAGTAGTAATTGTAATGTTTGTTCATCGTCTAATTTATGAGTAAGTCTGGTGGTATATGAGGATATATATGGATGAGTGATATGTCCAATGGCAAAATGTGGTTCCTGTTATAATTTTTTCCATAGGTATGTTTTTCCATGTATGATCTATTATGGATTGGTAAACATTGTGATTGTGGTGTATGTTGTTTTGCTTGATATTTGATACATCGATTTACTAATATTGTTTTGTGTAATCTACAAAAAATGTTTACTAACATTGTTATTTGCAATATGTTGTTGTAGTCAATGTTAAAATCTATTGTAAATATGAATTGTTGTTATTTTAGAATGTTGTGTGCATGATGTTTTCAATCATTGGAAATAAAAAATAATGTGTATGTTTTTCTTGTGAGTATTCATAATTGATTATGATTTTTTGTTTTGATTAGAGTACGATTTCTTTGGTGTTGTACTATAGAGCTATTATGTGTCCACTTCTCTAAGTTAGCAGTTACATGTGAGGGGTATTTGTATTTTATGTTTATATTAAAGTGGTTTTCAATCTTATTTTTTGCAAAATTTTATTTGTAAGTTTCCAACTAGTTATGGTTTATTTTTTCCTTTTTTTTTGTCTATTTTTTACCAAACGGTCTACATGTATGCCATTTTTTGGATTAGGCTTAATATATGAGGTTCTCTAGGTTTGATATTCTAGAACCACAATGTGTACTAGTCCATGTGTAGTAATATTTAATAGGTTAATTGTAGTTGTGCATAGTATTAATGTATATGTTCAAATTATTGTGTGTGCTTTTGTTGGATGTACTAAAAATTGGCTTTTTGAAACTACGTTATTGTTGTTGTCACCTATTTGGTATATGTTATTTGTTGTATTAATATCCAGTTGTTATATTGTTCTTTGTATCTAGTTTTTATCTAGCTTGAGCTTCCACATTTGTATCGATGAATTCAATCCCCTACTCAAATAGCTTAATTTGTTGTGTTCTTGTTACCTCTAGCAAATGGAAAGACCTAGCATAATGTTTACCATTTTTAAATAGACTTGAAGTCATTTCTAGCTCTTAAATGTAGGTACTTCTAATGGCTAAAGTGGGACATGATGAGAAAAGGTCCCTAAATACCCAATGGTTTCAAAATCTCAAGAGACAAGGAGATTTAAAGGAAACACATGGTATCCTAAAAATTTTAGAAAAGGAAACTAGGGTTCTTTTATCCATGCCAAAAGCATACCCACTTATGAGTCTCAATGCCAAGCATATATAAAGTTCTAGATCCTAGAAGATGGTAGGGTTTAGAATATATAAAATGATTATAGTTGTCCCAATATGGAATATCTAAAGTCATAGGCAGCACCTACCTGTGACCACACCCTATTGTGTGTTGCCTAACAACTATTGTACCGATGCCCCTTTGCGCAAGGCCAACATCTCCATGACCAAATTCCTATTGCCCTTGAGGCTCTTGACTCGAGCAATTCCCCACATCAACATTCCTATGCCCACGTGGCTTCACTACTGCAAGGTTTGCAAGAGCCAAATTGGAAACAACTACTCGAGTTTGCCAATTCCCTGTTCGAGGAGTATGTTGAGCAAAATCATCGAGCCATTCTGCCCCATGATTCGAAGAGGAGGAGATTTTGGATACTTAGGTGAATGCTTGGGAGCTTCTTCGTTGTTGGTAGAACAATCTTCTACTTGTAGGGGAAAGAGGGGTGCACTTTGATCTTTATCCCCATGAGTTGGACTACGATAGGTACTTGTGTGGTTTGGGCATTCTGCTACAAAGTGACCAAATTCACCACACGAGAAACAATGGCCAGCAAAAGTACCCCCATTGAGCCAAAACCAAAGAGGCCTCATATCATTGCTATCGAGGCACAACTAGTTAGGCCTCTTTCTTACTGTGCCCATAGCATGCATAGATTATTCGTATTGGTAGCGTTCAGATTGGGGGGCACCAACACATAACCCACTATAGCTAGAGCATCCTTAAGAAGGGCCCAAGGGCAACTCAACTTCCACCCATTCTAGACATGCTTGGTTGAGCAAACATTGGAAGTCCGCCACGGGATGCCATGAAACATGTGCACTAATTGTTTCCCAAAGAAAAGTTGCTATTGGGCAAGAAGAAAATCTAATGCAAAAGGAGAGTGGAGCACAACCTCATCAAAGTAGACCATACCCAATAAGCAAAAGTGTTAAAAGGAGCAAGAAATATCAAATACCTACAAGGAGAATAAAAACTTTGCCACAATTGCCTTTCCAATCCAATGCTTCCAAATTTCCCTTAGCACATCATAGGGCCGGAGTGGTCTTGAAGTTGTAGATACCTTGTATTGAAGGTACTTAAAGCTAGATAATGTGGATGAGCCCAAGATACCATGAGACACTTGATGAGGAGTAAAGACAATAAAGAGCTTGCAAATAAATCTTAACCTTAATTCAAAGTGTTTAAGCTAATCTTAGAGGCACATTGCATAAAAGAAAATGCATGAATTTGTCAACTTGTTCAAAAACTCAAGCCTTAAAATGGATTGGTGCCAATGGTGGAAGAGGTAAAGGATATAGGGAGTGTGCATCGTATCTCAATTGTTAAGGCAGATGTTATGGCAACATAATGAAATCATGAAAAAACATAAAAATTTGAACCTAACAAAGCCTATAAATAAAATAAGTGAAAAACCACTTCAACTCCACAAAGAAAGTATAAATTCAAAAGGTATTATCAAAAGCTATAAAGTGATAAAAGGTAGATTTAGAAAATGGTCAGTGAGTCATTGAAAAGTGCAATGTTTGGGCATGGTTAAAATGTGGAACCATTGCTCAAGTACATGCTATAACTAAACTTACGTTAAAAGACTCCGTCCTTAAAGTGATAAAAGGTTAGGATTTAGGATATAGCTCATGAATGAAAAAGTGAAATGTGTTTGTTGGTCAAAAGTTTGCAAGTTAGAGTGTTTGCAATAATTGTCAAAGCAAATTGCCAAATGATCCAACTAGAATGAATGCATTTTCATTAATCTTATGTACACCATGCTCAATGTAGATGGGAGAAATAAGGGATTGTGAAATGGCACTATAACTTGAATGAAAATAAGTTATCAATAAAATATATGATATGGTTAATAAGAAGCTACTTGAAGAAGAAGAAGAAGAAGAAGAAGAAGAAGAAGAAGAAGAAGAAGAAGAGGAGGATGATGATGATGATGATGAAAATAAGAAACTAAGTGCTATTCATTTTTGGAATCAAAAGGGAAGTGTATTAATTCAATTTATAGAATTATATCATGTTATAATCTAACATTGTTTGAAACGAAATGATATATAGTAATGTTGCAAAAATTTTATTTCTTTTTATATAAGGAGCTCAACAATGGGACTTGGATGATATTCTCCTATTGGCATTGGAGTGGCAATGGTAGATGGATTGACGAGGGGAGTGGTGGCATATCAAGCGAAGCCACACTTGAATCATGTAGCTCATTGAAATATTGTATGGCAAAACAACAATGATTGTGAACTACTATGGTCGTGTTCACTTTCTTGAATGGTTTAGCTTTGTTATTTTCAAGGGATTCAAAGGAGAGAAAAGTCGGTTCGAGGCAAGACTATGAGTCAACTAGGTGAGAAATGGTTTGAATTCATTAGCTTTTTTCTTTTCAAGGAATTCAAATGAGAGAACTAGTTTGTTTGGGGCAGGATTATTAGTCAGCTAGGTGAGAGATAGCTCAAGCAAGTAAGAGAGGAAAGACATGAAATTCCACCTTCCATGATGCAATCAACCTTATTCTTCAAGCTTTAGTGATAGCTTATTGATGATGATGATGATGTGTGTGTGTGTTCCAAATAAATATAATTTTGTAGAAAACATATTTTTCTTTCTTGAAGACATTTGCTTTTTTGAGTCTAAACATTATCTTTTCAATCTATCCACTCAAATTGGTCGTTACAAACTAGGTTGAGGTGATTCCCACAAGAGGTGATACATTGATGCATTTTTCCAATTGTGGCGATTAAATCAGGGTGAGGTGGTGGGGTGGAAGAGTTGAAAAGGCACTAGATGGTGATGGTTGATCACTTTTTGGATGGTGATGGATGATAACCTTTCAAGTGGCAATGAAATTTGGTGAAATTGATGGGGTAGAGGTGAATGGATTCCAGTACAAGTGATGATTAATGAAGGTGATGATCACTTTTCAAGAAGGGAATATCATGTCTAGTGACCTTATATGCATGCCAAGTGGTGATAAGTTATTATACAGTGTACAAACTGAGCTTTAGCAACTCAAGTACTAAGTGAATGAGGCATTTCAAAGCTATATCAAGTCACTCAAGGTGACGATGTGTAGCATTTGAAGTCACCAATGTATGTATCTCTAGCATAGCCACCTTGACAAACACTATATTTTTACCCACAAATTAGTATTATGCAAAGAATTATGGATTCAAAACTAACATCATGGTGATGGAAACATATGGTTGAGGTGATCATGATGGTACTCAAATTGAAGACTTAGACTAGATGTGAAAATCTTGATGCTTATGCTATCTATGGACCTTATTACCTAGATATTATGCACAAAATTTCCAATACAAATGTAAAAATAAAGGAATTATAGAGCATAAAAACTAGCATGCAAGTTGATGGGCCGATGTAGTCTCGATGTAGTTGAGCTGATGTAAATAATACTCCATTTGGTAAGAAGAATCACTATACATCTAGATGAGTGAAGCTATAGTTAGCTTAACAAAGATTGACATAAATCTTGTTATGGTTGTTAATTGGGTAAATTCCTAAACTATCCTAGTATTTACTCATTCAGTCATTTAGTGAGCCATTTTGTATGGACTTGTCCTTCCTATTTAAACAATGTGTGTTTTGGAGTAGAAGAGCCTCCTTTTTTGGAGAGAAAATGGCTCAATCGTTTTGGTGATCTCAATCTCCTATTCTTCAACAATGGGTTTTTCCTAATTTTCCTTATATGTTTTGGATAAGCCATGCCTTCTCTAGTCAAAGAGAAAATGGCTCAATCCTTTCAAGCACTCAGGATCTCCTATTCCCCCATGTAATGAAAATAGAAGCAACTACAAAAGAGACAATATTTTTGTATTGGTCTTGACAAAAATACTAAAAATTTCATCATACAAGGAATGCATTTTTTACTCTTACTATTTGAAGAGTCTCCCTTCTCTCAATGGATTTAAGCCACCTCTCATATTGTTGGCTTGTGCTCTAACTCTGAATCATGTATGCCTCTCCACTCAATCCCATTGAATGAAAGAAAAGACACATGATGCAAACAAAGGGATTGGCCTTCTCAGACCATCTACATTAGATGGACCTCAAATAACAAAGAGAAATGCTAAAATGAAGATTAGAAAGAGATCAATCAAAGTGAAATCTTTACCATGTTTTCCCTTAGAAAGAGTAATTGTATGTTTAGAGGCACCATCTTACCCCCTAAAATCAACCCACCTACTAGTGCAAAGGTAGGCGAGTATCTTGTCCACATGAAAAACTAAGGTTGATCTCAAGAAAGTGGAAGATTGTATGAAGGATTTTAAAAATGAGTATGAAGACCAAACAATAGATTTAGAGCCAAGTGCTCAATGATTATTGAGCACAATGCTATGGCTAAATCCAATAGGTCCAAAGACCTTTGGGAGAACTAAGTGGGACTCATGGGTATTTGAAGAAAAGAAAGTACAACCTATTTCATTTGAAGGACAAATTCATAGACGACAGAGATATAGATGAACAAGTACAAATATGTAGATTTGAGCATGATAGCAAACCTAACCGACACTAATGTTACCATTCTCTTAAGGTTGCTACTTAAAGAAAACCCACTTTTGTGGAGAGATTTCAAAACCTATATGGATGAATAAGAAACATTAGCAAGTGATGAGCAAAAAAAAGCCTACAAATCTAGCATTCCAAAAATCATAGAAAGCCATGGATATGTAAGGCATGATTAATTAAAGATTGAAAAAGTGGTATAGTCTTTTTGGCAACAAGATAGAGGGAGTATGCATAGAAATGGACAATTTGAAGACCTCTCCTATCAACCTTGTAAGGTGCCTGCCCATATGCTGTCCAAGCACGCTTTTAGTGGTCTATCGAGAAATGAATCTAAGCATCGTTACCCGACACTCCCATGGAATGTTCCGGGTTTTGTCACCTAGGGTTTCCCAAATCCGCCTCGCAATGGAATGTTCACGGCCGAACAGCATTCTAGCATCAGATCCTAGACATTCTACTTTACGAAGAGATACCCAAGCTGAAGCAGACCCGTGCCGCACTTGGTTCAAAGAGAATGGGAAATGAGAGGGATGTGCCGCTCAACCTCTCTACCCGTAGGGCATAGTCCCATTCCGGTCCCCTAAAACGGCATGAATTGGGTTCTAACCTAACAATACCTAAAGATCAAATGACAGTAAAATTGGGTTCCGTCCACCCACTTCCCGCAATGGGCATTCTTTAGTTATCTAATTAGGTCCTATCACATTTATGTATGACATTCACGATCAGTTTTCTTAACTAGGCCTTTTAGGGAACAGGATTCGTTTGCGTAATTTACAGCATTGATACGAAAACAAAACAAGGAGTCCTTTTTACAAACAAGTTCCTTAACTTATCTTCAAGTTAATCTTTGTCTCCTGCCCATACAAGAGAATTATATATCCGTTCTATACAATAGAAGTACTCGATCCAAATCACATGGCACCAAATTTTCCATCTTTTATCTAGAATAGGATCTTCCAATGCCCTAGATGTTGGGCTCATGGCAGCCTACAAAGGGGTGTCCAGAGCTCCACTAACCCCAAGCAACCTAGGAGTGAGACACAACTTCCGTGGTTCACCTTTTCACCACTCGACCTTCGGCCCCTGAATCAAGCAGCGCCCTCTCAGGGTAATCCACGGTGCGAACGTGGAGATAATCCACCCATGCAAAATATCATTCCTTAATTAATCCAATTAAGAATCAAGCACAATCATGGCAATTAGCCTAATATCATCTTCCAGCGAAACATTCCTTCAATAAGAACCATGGCACTGTCACGATGCATTTAGAGAATGAAGCCCGCCAAGTAGAAATTGAGTTGAGCCATGAGTTGGTGCATCTAGAGAATGAAGCCCGTCAAGTAGAAATCGAGTTGAGCCATGAGTTGGTGCATCTAGAGAATGAAGCCCGTCAAGTAGAAATCGAGTTGAGCCATGAGTTGGTGCAAAAAGCACTCAGCTTGCCTAACAAAGTGGACAGCCAAGACAGCATTAGCCTAGCTAACATCTCCGACCCCGAAGTTCAAATTCATGCCAAAATGGTACACGCCCTATACTCTAGCCAACAAAAAAACGCATTGATGAACAGAATCAACGTGCCAATGCTAGAGAGCATCGTTGCCAAGTCCATTGATGAGGTAAACCTAAATGGCTTCGTGAGGAAGACGATACAAATGTCAGAAAAAGCATTGGCCCCACTGATGAAAGATCCATGGGTGGAGAGTCCTCGGCCTCCAAAGCTAGGAAATTTTCATCCTCAAAGGCCTCTATCATTGGCTTCAGAGGGGTCTTGATGGCCATCATAAGAGAGGCACTAGGGAAATCAAAGAAGATGAGGCAGTCAGTGAGACACCAAATAGATCCCCTTCACACAAGAACAAGAGCAGTCCAACGAAGGGACTGTGAGAGAGGAAGGAGAGTGAGAAGAAAGAGAAAGCTGACCTACACAGAGCCTAATGTAAGTTGTTAACCCCAAGTCAAAATGGCGGAAAAATGGAGGAAAAAGAAAAATGAAGATTAAAAAAGAGCAAAGACACGCAGATGACCTCTAAAGATGAACCGGGGCAAAAATCGCAACCTTAAATGAAAAAGCGCCTCAAAAAACTCAGAAAACTCTTGTAAAAGAGCGCTAGGCCCCCTCCTGTGCCAATTGTAAAATATTAGATGGGTGTAGGCTAGAGGCACAAAGGCAGAAGAGGAAAATGGAAAAAGGACCTTGCCACAATGGCCGGTCATGTAAAAAAGGGATGGGTACCCATGCGATTTTATGGTTTGTATATATAAAGTTCAAAAAGTGAATAAGAGATCATTCTTTGGTGTGTGGCCAAAGGAGTCTTCTTCTTCTTGTCTCCTTCTCATCTTCTTGCTTGTGAGTGCTCTTGAGAGAGGGAGTGTGAGAGTGTGAGGGAGTGAGTGTGTGAGAGTGAGGGATCAAGAGGGTGAAGCTCTTCACCATCTCCTATTCTCTTCTTCTATTCTCTTCTCTCTTCTTGCACACACTGCTATGGAGGATGGAGCTTGGAGGTGGAGGACGCTTGAGGATGCTTGAGCTAGCATCTAGGATGGTCGAGCTACCAGCGTGTGTGAGAGAGGAGGCAACTCATATCAGCACTAAGGTAAGCTCACTACACTCGTAGGATCGACGGCGTGTTGGCTAGGTGAGAGATAGCCATTAGAGCTCGCTTGGAACGCTTGAAGCAATAAGCGGTTCGTGGGTCTTGGTGGTTGTGCGAGGGCTCCCACATTTTGGTTCCGTTGCTGGGACCAACGGATTCAAGCTTGAGCACTTAGGCGCCTCATATCGAGCATCGAAGTAAGGGATTCATCCCCGAAATGGAGCTTGAGATAGGTAGGAAGTTTGGGTGTTTTTTATATTCAAAATAAGTAAGTATTTTGGGTTATTTTGTTTGTTTGATGATTAGGAAACATGGAGAAATCATTTCAGTATTTCGCTTTCGATTCTTGTTGCATTTAGAGTAGGATAGGATTAGGAAATTGCACCGGAGAAGGGTAGCAAAATAGGGTAAAAATCATGCAAAAATGGCAAAAAGCTCTTATGATGCCTAAGATCAGCAACAAGTGAGTGATTGGGGGCATCAACACCATACCCGGGAAGGGGTATAAGAGCCAAGAAGCCAAGGGAGGACTCATTTGCAACCATTTCAGTGTGAAAGAGAGAGAGAGAGAGAGAGAGAGAGAGAGAGAGAGAGAGAGAGAGAGAGAGAGAGAGAGAGAGAGAGAGAGAGAGAGAGAGAGAGAGAGAGAGAGAGAGAGAGAGAGCTACCGCCCGATTCGATTCGATCGCACCAAGATGAGCCCACCACTCTATCCAGGTATATGAATCCCTTCTCTTACCCCCTTAGCTACGATCTAGAGGTTTGTGCCTGGTACGATTGAGTGAATCACAAGAAACGATCGAAATCAAACTCGCATTGTTTATGTGCACCACGCTCGGCCCGTCCGAACGGTCACTTCTGGGCCGAGTCCCAGAATCAGCCCTCGGCTCCTTGCCATTCGGCCCATCCAGCCAAAACCCTAATCGGCCCACTCAGCCCATCCGAGTCTACCATTCGGACCGTGGCAAATTCGACCCTCTGCCACGTGTCAAACTCGACCCTCGGCCCACTTGCCTCGGCCCAATTACCTCGGCCAGTCCAAGCAACCTTGTCCGAATCAACCACTCGGCCCATCCGAGCCAATCCGTCTGAGTGACCTCGTCCAAGTCGGCTCCTCGGCCCATCCGAGTCCACCCTATCCAAGTCCCAAATTTGCCCTCGGCCCATGTGTCTCGGCCCGTCCGAGTAACCTACTCGAACCCTGCAATTCGGACCAATGGGGCCGAGTGTAGATTTTTACCAAATTTTCAGAAATTCGACCTGACCCGGCTAGAACTCAGCAATGCAAACTATTGAAAGCCCTTAGGACGCTCAGAACTTGATTCTGACACACAGAATGGGCAAAATCGTAGGGCTCCGCCGCTTAGTAGCTAGAAGTGGACAGTTACGGGACCCAGAGGCTTAGACGCAAACCGCTAAGTTGTAAAGCCTGATTGGACCAAAAACGAACAAGGCAAACATATCAGAGAAACCATGAACCCTGCCAAGATGGCCAAGAAATTGAACAACAAGCCTATTAGGCCCAAAATGACACGAGAATGTGTAAGACGCCTAGAAATTGGTTGCTGCGCTCACCCTGAATTTCTGCACTTGAAGTACACTTAAGGAACCTGAAAGCCTGATTGAGCACAAGTGCATAGGGAAGGACACAGTGAGTGGCCATAAATTGAGGACTGTATTAAATAACTGAAGGAACTCACCCAAATAAACCACTCAAGGAACCCACTAGTAGGAAAGAACCCAATACATAGACAAACCATCAACGCGCAAAAGTAGGACCAAGCAAGGGACGCCAACAAAGTGGATTTGACAAGCCTACTGAACCTGATTGATAGCTTGGTGGAGCACGATAACTCAACAATGGCAGAAGAAAGTTCAGACTACAGATCTAATGAGGAATTCGACTTAGAAGCCTTTCCAGATACTATTCAACAGCTGGTCAGCAATTACGACGCTCATGCTTGGTATAAGCATCGCGATAGGACAATAGATGCTACCATCATAGATCTAGAAGAGGAGAGAAAGCTAGCCCATAAAGCATTGCAAAGCATGGCTGAATACAATAGGGATTAGCAAGCTAGGAGCCAAAGGCAAAGCATGGAGTTGCGAGAGGTGCAGTGGGTGCTGAACTTGGCTGGCAGAAATCGAACGGGCCATGAGGGAGCACTAGAAGGAGACTTAACGCTGAGTGAGCTTCTCATGAAGCAGTTGCTCAATAACACGGCGGCGGCAGAGCAAAGTACCACGGCTCTAGCGACATCGCTGCTCGCAAGATTAGGAGTAAACCAGGGCTCAAAGAGCCAGTCTAAAATCCATATTGTTGCCAAGCAACTCGATAAGTACCAACCTCATGACGATCCATGTAGCTTTATTGAGCAGTTTGAGCAAGTCTACAAAGCCAACGGCCTCAACGACCTGACTCAACGCTCTCAAGCGTTCGGGCTTTGCTTAGGCGACAAGGGTAGGATGTGGTATACGAGCTTAGATAATGCAGAGCGAGCCAACTTCGATGGCCTCAAGGATCTCTTCATTAAGAGATTTTTCGAGCCCGGATATCCAATAATCTACTAGTACACTTGATGAACATCAAGCAAAAGGAGAAGGAGGACATTCGCGATTATGTGACCCATGTGCACAGTCTCTTCAAGAGAATCCCCACTGGAGAGCGACCAACTAAAAGAGTAGTATCAACTGTATTCATCAGTGGGATTCAGAACGATGAACTATACAAGGCTTTGGCAGGCAACTCGAGCTTGCAGCGAGACGCGCTAGCCAAGGTCTTTGAGGAAGCCATCCGAGATGACGATCAGTTGAAGGAGCGGAGCTCCAGAAGTGCAAACCTAGAAGAGACCAACTCGCAAAGCTCAGAGAGAGCATCAGCCTCGAGTGAGCGATCAGCCCCACTATCCCAGGATAAGGAAAAAATCACCGAAACGAACCACGACTTGGCCCTCTTTGCCATTTTCCTCCTTTCTTCTTAGCTTCCTTTCTACCGCTCGTCTACCCTTACAATTTGCACAGGAGGGAGCCTAGCACTCTTTTACAAAATTTTCAAGGGCGCCTTGCATTTACAAATCTGCCTTTGCATTTAACTTAGCTTTTGAGGCTGCCCTTACGCTTTCGGTCGTTTCCCTTCTTGCTTCTTCCGTTGTGTTTGATCTCCTTTTGGGTTGCCTCTTTCAGCTCCTGACTTGTGCTTTTTCACTTTTTCTTGTGCTGAGGTTAACATTACCCCCTCCTAGTCGAGTGCCAATCCCATGGCACTAATGGGTAGTAGTTGGAAGGTGGGATCGGTGTAGCCAGATGGCTTTTTGAGTTTGTATACAAGCCCTTGCGGGGGATGGTGTTGGATGGATCATCCCTTGAAATTGAAGATGGTGTTGGGGCTGATCCCTCCTTGGTGCCACTGAGGTAGGTGGATCGGTCCTTTGAAATTGTAGATGGTGTTAGATGGATCCCTCTTGGAGAATGGCAAGTGGGCGGATCAGTCTTTTGAAATTTAAAATGGTGTTGGATGGAATCCCCCTAGAGAATGGCAAGTGGGCGGACGTGTCTTTGAAATCGATGATGGCATTGGAGGATCCCTCCTCTCACCCTCCGAGGTTGCTATGACGTGATCTTAACATGACTTTTCCATATTTCCTTCAAGTTACCTTATCCCTTCACCTATGTCTGTTTAGACTTTACCACTTGCATAGGAGGAAACATGCACTTTTATAAAATGAATAACATTGTGCCACACGCTTTCCTTGCGAGAGCCCTCGAAGGTTCTCCCTCATCCTTGAGAAAGCCTTGCTAGAATATTTGGTGCTTTCCTTCATCCTTGAGAGAGCATCCTTCATCCTTGATAGGACCTCCCTCATCCTTGAGAGGACCTCGCCAAAATATTCGTAGCTCCCCCACGTTTTTTTTTTAAAGCTTGCCATCTCGTGCACTTTTCCTACCTGAGCAGAATGAGCTTCTTCATTCACTTTTTGATTTGGGCTTCCTTGGTCTTCCTGTGCTTTGTTTAGGCTAAATTGTGACATGTCATGTAAGTTGATGATGATGGGGTTTCGTGGGGATTGGTCTTGGGAAGAAATTGGTCAACCAGTTGAGGTGGTGGGGGCCAAGAGTGAATTGAGCAGATGATGGGGCCTTAGAAGTTGGTGGGTTGCATCATTTGTATTTACCTAAAAAGAAAAGAAGATGCACTATCTAGGGGTGTATCTACCTTACTGTGTGGTGCATTGTGCTCGTGCTAGTGGAACTGGGAGTTGGGTCAAAAGCTTGGGTGTTGTCCCACACTTGAGGACCCAGTTCATGCATCATTATAGGTGCGATGCATGGCTTAAGGAGATAGTTCTAGAAGTTCTATCCCCCTTGAGGTGTCCTAAGCGTGAAGTGGGGAATCAAAATGGGCTAGGGGTTTCGACCGCCGACCGAAGCCACCGGATGTTCCTAACTTGAGGTCCCCTAGGTGCAATGACTGTGATCTACGTGTGTTTTTTTCTTTGGCCACTCATTCATCTAGCCATTGCATAGATATCATTTCCGGTGTTGAGGTCGAAAAAGAGTGGTGGGAGGCAGCATTCTTGCGAAGTAGAGTCTTGTCTTAAAAACCTCCCACTAAGGAGCAACGGCTTGCTACCCCCTTTCAAAACTTGGCCATGTGTCTTTGTCGGCCTTTGCCTCTCTTCTCCCATGTGCTATGGTGGCTCTGCTTCTTTGGGCTCTATAATTTGCAGTTGGACGTGCAGCCCATGTCTTAGAGCCATGTGTCGCATGCACCAACAACTCCTCTCATGCTATAAAAAAAAGTTGATAAATTTATATTGATTACTATTCATGATAATATTTTCACACTTTATAGATGCCTTGTATGTATTGGAGGCATCATCAATAAAGCGACATATAGATAATTGACAAAAGATGGCATTTGCATTGGACCACAAACATCATACATACAAGGCTAGAATTGACATAATAAACTGTATGTATAGATCCCTTGAAATATTTTGTCAATTATCTGTATGTATAGATCCCTTGAAAGTTAAGTTTGAAGAGTTTTTGTGCTTCAAATTGTTTCTATACACGGCTAGAATTTTGTTAGGATTTAAAATGGGGACTCTCCACTCTTAATTATTTTGGGAGGGAGGGGGAGAGGACATATGTCTTGAGAGTTTAATGCATGTTTTACCAAATGTGGGATAAGACACCAACATCCATCATTTACACCACAACAAAATGGTGTGCTAATTGTTGGTGCATGCGACACTACTACCCTAAGGGGTAAACTTAAGAAACTACATTGAGGAAGTAATATGCTTAATGGCACCATTGTTGAAGTACCACACATTTGAATCCACAATAGACATGCAAAAATCATGTAAAGAAGGGCCATAGTGTAACACACTAAATGCTCATCTTTATCATGCACAACATTTGAAATTCTAAATAAGAAGGAGAGATGTCCACAATACCCATACTTAGCCTCTTTCATAACTAATTGAGGATAGTCCTTACTAAAATGAACTTGTGCCTTACAACATTTGCAAGTGCTTTTATTTACATTTTTCTTCTCACCCTTATCAATCTTCTTTGTCTAAACATTTGTAGATTTCTGCTTACTAATAGAAAACATTACTTTCCTTTTCTGACTAGCCACAAAAGATGGATTTGTAACATGCATAAAGTATCTACTTTGCCAAGGTTGTTTTCCTTGTAGCAAAATAAAAACCAACTCATTCAAGCATTGGATTTGCTTTCATCATTATAACAAAGAGTAGATACAAGACTTTGATAAAAATCAAGAAGCCCATTAAGAACAATCTACAAAAGTGAACTATTAGGCAAAGTCTCGTTCAAATCTCATTCACAACAACCAACTACTCCTTAAGACCTTTTATCTTTGTCTAAAAATTGTCCCTAGAGTCACCTTCCTCATCATGTCCATTCTCTAACTACTTAAGCATGTAAGAAACACAAGCCTCATTTCTTTCACAATACAAATGTGCAAGCATATCCCAAGTCTCTTTAGCTTTCTTACATGAAATAATATGTAGGATCATGGTATATTTAAAAATGTATGCAATCAAAGAACAAGCCTTTGCATCTTTTCTATCCCACATGTTTTGCTTAGGAATAAGTGGTGGTACTATAGTATTGAGTGGAGCAAAACTGGGACCTTCAACATCCTCAACAACACCTCCTTTTGTTGCAGCTTCCAGAACCACAGTAGGACCCACTTCGATTCTCTATGCAATATTCTAGAGCCCTTTTACAACCAAACATGATAGATTATATAAGCCCGCAGTGGATAGTTGGTTCCATCCAACTTATCCACTGTAGGACCGACTTCGATTCTCTATACAATATTCTAGAGCCCTTTTGCAACCAAACATGATAGATTATATAAGCCCATAGTGGATAGTTGGTTCAATCCAACTTATCCTCAACATTCAACATATGGAATATTTTGTTGGTTGCCAATGGCCATTGACTACACTTGGTGCAAAATTTGCATGCATAGAGGAAAATCTGCACAAAAAAACATGTGGTATATAGCATAACACAAACTAGACAATAAAATCCTTGACCTTCAAAAATGATAGATTTCACAAATTTTTGCATAAAATAACAAAATAGCATGCATAGTATTGGTTGTAGTGTGAGCTAAAATGACATTTTATGCAAAATTTTCAATTTACAAATGCTCATCAAATCTCATCCCAATCAAAGGAGATATAAGCAGAGGGTATTAATGAATTTGGCCAAGAGGTCAAAGCATGCTCTAATACCAATTGTTGGAGTTAAGGTTGTATGAATGCGCATACATAACTTGAGAAGAAGGAGGAGCTCAAGAGTACACAACACCAACTTTATTGAGAGTTAAGGTTGGATAATTCATAGAATTCTTAAACATTCTCAATTTCTATGGTCATCAAGATCTTGTGCTCTCTTGATAGTGAGTAAGGCTCAGTCCTATACGGGTTGATATTAGCATTAGTTGGCACAATCTTGGACTTCTAATTAGGGTCCAAGCTTCATAGGTAAGCATGTTCTTGTCTATTACTTTATTAATGAACTCATCCAATACTATTTTCTTATTTGTAATTAACCAAACTCTAAGAGAGTAGGTGGTATTGTAGGCTCGCCCCTATAGGGTGTAACTCTATTACTTAAATTTCCCTAAAATCCATTCATCTTTCATTTATTGTTACCAAGGATACATTCTTACATTCACTCTTTGGATTCTAGACTAGACTCTACTACGACTTAATAGATAGGTGCCTATACTAAGGGTTTTCCTCTACTCGACCAACATCTGGTTGATCTTATCTTATATTCCTCTGTGAATGCTTTTGGATTCTTATAGATGAGTCCTTGAAGTACCTTTATGGCCTCTAGGTTTGTAGTATTTCCACACAACTAAAAATTAGTTGGTTAGTTCGAAAGTTAGTTAGTCAATTAATAAGTTAGTAAGATTACTAACTAATGACTATCTCAACACTCCCCCTCAAGCTCAATTGCATCACTGCAACTCCAAGTAAGCTTCAAAACTTTTGAAGCTTCTCTGTACCCAATGCCTTCCTGATGATGTCAGCTATCCGATCCTGTGTGCTGACATACACCAAGTCAATCTCACTTGCTAGTACCTTCTCTCTCACAAAGTGGTAGTGTACCGCGCACTTCTCGTAGTCAACGGCCTGGCCCACCTTCTCCATGTACTTCTGCAGCTTGCACTACTTTACCAATTGCTTAATGATTGGCTCCTCCATGATTATGTCTTCCAATTTCAGGATATGCCTAAATTTCAATTGATTGTGAGCCCTTGTTTCCAACGAGAGACAATACTTTGCATGTTCCTTCTCCGAGAATGGAAGTTTGCTGCTTTTTGCTTGATATGCCATTGCAGGTACCTGTCATAATACCATAATTTACCATTAGTATTCTTCATATCATTTTTGTAGAAAGACTGTAGGCGATGGAAGAAATGCTTATGGAAACTGAAATGCTCAATTAAAGAAAGAGAAAATTTCTCTTAAATAGTCCATGCTTTTTCACAAAAAAATTTGTTACTTTTTCTCGATCACAAGTTGATTTTCATCCATTCTTTTTTGCTTTTGGTTTCATTCATCTTACATATTTGCTTCACCTTACCCCCTCCCCTTTTTGGAATTGAGAAGAATCCTTCCTAGGATTAAGGTTTGAGAGGACAAGGGCATTCAATGCATACTCTCGGTGTTTTACTTTTGCATAAGCCAAGCATAGAAGTTTGGATTGTATTCTAGATTAGCATAGCGGTCTATGTCGAAAGGACGGATGCCTACTTGAGTGATGTAGGTGAGAACATCCGTGAGGAAGTCATCGGAGTCAATTTGACTAGCGATGAGTAGTTCCTTCTCAATGAGAATTCAATCTAAATATGGGTGGTTTAAGAGGTGCTCTTCCAAGGGTCGATTACGAATGGTGGTCAACACCCTATAGGAGATTGGGGTTACATAAGTGTGGTCAACACCCCATAGGAGATTGGAGCCACATAAGTGGGGTCATACTCTGAGGTTTTGATGGCACCATGTTGCTCAGTGTCAGTCAGGATTTGGCAGCCCTCTTGCTCCCATCGAAGCTGGAGAGCATACCATTTCCTCAAGAAGGAGGAGTCAGAGTTGGCTAGCTTTGTCAGCTCTTCTAGCTCTTGGCGTGTTGCAGTGACTTTGCTCCTGCAATATGATGGGATCAGCCCCATTGTGTGCAAGCTTTCTCTCAAGAGATCTCATTTCGTTAATTAGCTCCTTGGCTACCTTGAGAATCTTGACGAACACAAACCAAGTGCATGGCAAGGAGCACACTTCCATTGCTAATGTCTTATTTAGGAGGCCTAAGTCCAATTGTTCATAGTTCCTATCTTGCATGGTGAATGTGGCATCCAACCACTTGAAAGGTGAGAAGGATCGAAGCTTGCTTGGAAGAGCTATGGAGGGAGAGCAAGAGCAAGAAAGAGAGAGACACAAAATGGGAATTCCAACAGTCACAATGTGTGATTGGGCCTTCCTTTATTCAAACTGTCACTAAAAGAATAAAGAATAAAGTGATGGTAACAGGTGCCCGCCACCTACAGTGTGTAGTGGCGGGTATTGTCAGTGTAGTAATATACGGGTGGCTAGGCAGATGTGCCTTTACCCCCAGTAACCTCCCATTTAAAGGTGAATATCGCCCCAGTGATGAGGAGTGAAAAGAAAAAGAAAAAGATAGTGCAATATACACATGTACAACATGATGAGGAAAAATGTCATCTCACTCATCCAACGCCCATCAATCTCTTGAGGAAGACAAAGCGCTCGTCAGTAGTGAGATTTTTCATGAGCATATCTGCAGGATTTTTGTTAGTGGAGATCTTGACAAGGTCAATAGACTTGTCCTCCATGACCCCATGTATGAAGTGATACCTCACCTCAATGTGTTTCATCTTCACATGGAAGACCTGATTCTTGGCTAGCTGAATAGCACTCATAGAATTCGAATGCATCGTAGGTATAGCATCAATCCCAAGGTCATGAACCAAACAACCCGACCATATTTCCTCCTTGTTGCAAGTCTCAGTGGTTGTAACATACTTGGTCTCAGTGGTAGATAGAGCTGTACACTTTTGAACCCTAGATATCCAAGAGACATCACCTCCAGCATAGGTAAATACATAGCTAAAAGTGGACTTCCTACTATTTGCATGTCCTACATAATCAGATTCTGTGTACCCCACAACTCCTGTATCTTGGCTGCCATAGCAAATACACATATTTGCTATGCCCTTCACATATCTCATGATACCCTTCACGACATCTCAATCCTTCTTTCCAGGTGTAGCCATATAGTGTGCCACAACACCAATTGCAAAGGCAATATCTGGACGAGTGGCTATCATGGCATACATCAAACTGCCCACGGTTGATGCATAAGGAATCTTGGCCATCTCGGCCCTCTGCTCATCTATCTGTGGACAATTGGACCGTGAGACCTTCACATAAGAAGGTAATGGACAGCCGATAGGCTTTATGTCCTGTATGTGAAAACGCTCAAGGACTTTATGAATGTATTCCCTCTATGAGAGGTAGAGTAGTCTTTGATTCTTGTCGTGCTTAATGTGCATACCAAGAATGTGAGAGGCCTGCCCCAAATCCTTCATCTCAAAGCTCTTCTTCAGTTGAGATTTAAGAGCATCAAGCTCATCATGAGCTTTCCCTGCTATCAACATATCATCCGCATAAAGTACTAAAATAAGCAATGAGCCATCACGAGCTTTCTTTGTGTAAAGACACAGATCCATAGCACTCCTATTGTAGGTCTGTGACTGCATAAAGGCATCAAACTTATGATGGCACTCCTTGGGTTCCTGCTTCAAGCCATAAAGACTTTTCTTCAACTTGCATACTAGGTGCTCCCTACTAGGTTTTGCAAAGCCCTTGGGTTGCTCCATGTATATCTCATCATGAAAATCCCCATGCAAGAATGCAGTTTTGACATCCATCTGATACATGTCCAAGTTAAGCTGCATGACTAAGGCCAAAACCAAGCATAGGTGGTCATCTTGACCACATGAGAAAAGACTTCATCAAAGTCAACTCCATGCTCCTATTTAAAACCCTTAGCAACAAGTCTTCCCTTGTAAGCCAGCTTGGGGTTTCCAGGGGTAACATTTCAGCTTGTACACCCATTTACACGTCAAAGTCTTCTTGCCCTTAGGCAATGCCAAGTCATATTCTTGTGTAGGGAGTCCATCTTAGACTACATAGCCCTCTCCCAGGAGTGACTATCACCCCTGCGCATAGCCTCGTGGGCAACATTGAGAAGATGTGAAGGGTATCATGAAGTATGTGAAGAGCACAATAGATATGTGCATATGTTATGGTGTCCGGTATTATATAGGAGTCATAGGATACATTGACTCTGATTATGTAGGACGTGTAGACAATAGGAATTCCACCTTCTTTGGTGATGTCTTCACCTTTATTGGAGGTGCTATTTCTTAGATGTCCAGGGTGGAGAAATGCACAACTCCCTCTACTACCAAGATTGAGTATGTTGCAACCATTGAGGCTTGCAAGTAGGCTCTTTGGTTAGGTTGTTAGGCGGAAGACGTTGATATTATTGATGTGGTCCCTACATTGCATTCAAATTCTATGAGTGCTACTCAATTGGCCAAGAATATGGTCTTCCATGAGAAGATAAAGCACATTGAGGTGGGCTACCACTTTATCAAAGAGGTTGTTGAGAAGAAGTCTATTGGCCTTGTCAAGATCTCAACTGATCAAAATCCTTTTGATCTGCTCATGAAAAGTCTATTAGTAAAGCATTTTGCATTCCTTAGAAAGTCAATGGGCATTGGATGAGATGATGTCTTTCCTCATCTTGTTGTAATTATGTACATTTGTTCTTTGTCACTTTTTTTCATATTTAAGCATGAGGTTATTGGATATTCTTAGTCTCCCATGTATTAGTTATACTAATATGCAATATTTCCGTTAGAGTAAAAATATTACTAGACCAACCTCCCACACACGGTAAATTCATGAATAGATTATCTCCAGTGCCGGCAGTTGATCTATAACCGTACATGAGAAGTGGTGTACTCCGCATTGGTCAACCGGGACCTGAGGATCAAAAACGGCCTCATTTGTGGGGAAACATCCTCTTGGGAGGACATTAAGAGGATAATGATGGAATTATTGCAAAATTTTTAATTTACCTTCCCTCAGCTGATGTGTGGCTAAGGGAAGGGGATGGGCTATTATGGGCAACTTGAGGAGGTGGAAGGGAGGAAGCCATGCGAGGGGCCACGTAGGGGGGAGGTCCTCTCTCCCCCCCTTGTCCTATAAATACACCCCTCTAAGGGGGTGAAAGGGGGAGGACGGATGAGACTGTGGAGGCATTGAAGCTACCATTGCAGACGTGGAGGAGGAAGCATCGCCGGTTGCTGCAGAAGAGCAGTTGTCGCTGAGGCTCGATAGCCACCGCCAATCCGCCAGCTCCGCCTTCACTACACCACGGCCGGCTGTTGCTGACGCCGCCCTTCCCTCATCCACTATTGGCCTTCTTCCTCATCCACGTGGTCCTGTACTCACTTCCCAGAAGCTTCTTAGAAGCTTCTAAGGGGGCAACTCCCACAAGTTCATATTAACCCCGGTTTTTTTAAATCCCCTTCCCATTGGATCCCACACAAGCCATATTAACCTCGGTTTTAAAGCCCCCTTCCCGTTGGATTTTCCCATAAGCCCATCCCTAGTTTTTCCCCTCGGTTCTTGTAAAGAAGAAGAGGGGTTTCTCTAAGCCCCTTCCCACTCGATTTCCCCCATAAGCCCATTAAAGAGGATCTCCTTAAACCCCTGGGATCTTGAAGAAAATAAGTGTAAAGCCTTTTCCACCAATCACCCACAAGCCCCTAGGCTTGGGATTTAGAGTTCCCTTTTCCACAAGTAGGGCCTTCAGTCAAGGAAGCCATACCTCAAAGGGAATTGCGCGTACGAGGGAGACGGGCCAAGATCATAAGACTGTGAGCCAAGGCCAGAAGTTCGAAATCCACGAAGGCTAACCAGAAGTCGAATTCACAATGGCCCCTAAAAAGTCACAAGTCACAACGCGCAACCGCAGGAGGATCATCTCCTAATATTCATGTGGATATTTCACCGAACCCACAAGTCTAGGTTTTCTTCCTATTTTTGATTTATGTCGAAGTATGGCAATTGTGTATGGTAAATTCATGGAATTAGGATGGACTTTTGCGATTAAAATACATGGGTTATTTTAAAGGAAGTAACTCACGACTTAAGATCGGTCATTTGTATTTTTTGAAATGAACGAAAAAGAACATAAGGTGTCTATGTATTTTTAGCAAGTTGCCTTTGTGCATTGCAAAGTAACGAATCTAGAACAACTAATGACTACCATTACAAAGTCAAAATTCTTGTAGTACACCTTCGATTATGCATGGAAAGATTAAATTGCATGTCGTAATTTTAGACAAATATTCTTCGTAATGATTCATTAAAAAGTCGTTATCAACCATATAAAACTACAAAGCATGGAAAGATCCTAAGGCTACATATAGCAGGTTAACTCTAGTTTCAATTGGCATAAATCTCATTTAACTACGTAGTAGTTACGAAAGGGTGCGTGATGCTCAATCAGCGTACGAATATTTCATTTAGAAATGAAGTTAGGGAAAGGCTGCATGATTCATTTTATCATAAAACCTTAAAAGCTTAGTAATGTGAATCGTGAATGCATGTCCTAGTAGGATCAATGGAATTATGCCGTAACTTAACATGCGCTTTGATCTTAACAAGAAAAGTTAGGGTTTGTAAATCTAATCATACGTAGAGGCAATAAATCATGTGCTTACAAGAATTGTATCGTAATGCAACTAGTTTTTTTCCTTTTAGATGAAGATAATATCTTTAGGTGGAATAGTTCGTCCTTTTGTCGTAAGACAAGTAAATTGGTTTACCCAAAACACCTAAACCGCAAAGGATTCATTTAGGATGGTTAAATCGATACAATATACCCCAAGTGCTAACTAGGGTTTAGCACGTTAAGGACTTGACCTAGTGGCACTTATTGCCAAGTCAAAACTCTCATACCCTAAGTCCTGCCCACATTCATGGAATGTAGGGACAATTGGACGTACTTGCAAGAAACAAACTAGGGTTTTTGCCCTAAGGACCACTCGTTCAAAAGATGAAACTCGGATTGAGTTGGAACCCCTAGGACCGCCGAACGATGTCGGGCTAGTGCAATCGGGAATGGATTGGATATGAAGACACCTTAAACCCTATTTCTTATCTAATCATGATTCCGTGATTAGAAGACGCCGTTGGATGGGTGAAATAGTCCCATGGATTAGATGCGACACTTGTGCAACAAGTTGCAACATCGCATGATCTTGTGGTTTGATCACAAGAGAATGGCCAAATCCTCAGAATGAGATTGGCAGATTCTTGCGCAAGTTTAACTTGCGAGAGGATGAGTAGTCATCCTGTTATATCACCTTTCTTGGGAAAAGTTGCCAAGATAAGGGAATTAGATATTTGCTTGGAAGCAAAGGACCAATCGATAATTTGGAGTAGCATAGTCGCCATGATTTCCTATTAATAGAACCTAAGGTATTGGTTAAGTTGGGTTATTAAGGTACGGCCCTAACCCAAGGACATAAGGGTTAACAAACAGACCCTTGGGGATCTTGCCGTGTCGCAGTTGATCCTGGATTGAATGCTGGATGCATTCGGAGAGAAGGATTCACTCCTTAGCAGTTGGCCAAATAACAACCATTGGATATGATTGTGCTTGTAATAGTTTAAAGAGCATTGTTTGATTTGTTTGCTCAAGGAACTAAAGGATGAAAAGATATCTAATGCTTCAGGTTGAAGGCTTGAAGGGAGAGGCAGCCTCAGTTACCCCCGACTGTCTGCCTGACCCTAACCAAGGGGGTTGTTAGCCACGCCAGGAAGGTGGACCAAACCCACCGCTTGAGGACTCTCCGTTGAGCGCTACTTGGAGCAGGAGGACGCTTGGGTGCCAGGGGGGCTCTGGTCGTAAATCCCTTGCCTTCCGGGCCCTGCACAAGAGGCCAACGTGACTCGGGATTGGATCTCGAGGCCCGCATACTAGTCTACGGGCGGAATCTTGGATTAGTAGTCCCTATGGATTTTGCTGGATAGCCTTTGAGTGGATTATGGATAAGCCAGCGGGCTGGACTTTATGAATGTATTCTAAAGAGAAATATGATAACCTGTTGAAAAGGAACTTGTTTGACACTATTTTTCTATGTGAAGTGCTAAGATTATGTGAAGGAATCAGTGTC
The DNA here is from genome assembly GCF_053477565.2 of Lygodium microphyllum. NCBI lineage: Eukaryota > Viridiplantae > Streptophyta > Polypodiopsida > Schizaeales > Lygodiaceae > Lygodium > Lygodium microphyllum. The sequence continues at coordinate 21,008,002 of NC_141149.1, read as the reverse complement.
TAACAAGCTAATTAAGGAAGCTGCTTGATGCCTATCCAACTAAATGTGGTAGGTAATTAGACAACTAAAACAACTTGAGGAAAGTGCGATGGATGTGGCCATGGGTCCGTCCTACGGATGGGTGGTCCCGGTTGGCCGAGAACTTTTCTCAATCATAATGGGCAGCAATGAGATCTTCTCAAAGGAAATGTATAGCAAGGGCGCTGACCTAGAGTCTAGGTTATAATAATCCTGGTTTACGCTGTTTTAGGGGAATGAAATGGGACTATGCCTTATGGTAGGGAGGTCAAGTCTTGCATTCCTCTCGTTTCCCGTTCTCCTTGAACCAAGTGCAGTGTGAATTCGCTTCGGTCGTGGCGTTTCTGCATAAAGTAGTTCGCTCGAGGTTTGAGGCTAGTTGCCGTTTAGGAAATGAGCATTAGGAGAAACCCTAATTCAGGTCGGTCCTATGGGAATAGCCAAAATACTTCCACTACATGGTAGACGCGAAAAGTCCTAGATTGCAAACCCCGTGACATTCCATGGGAGTGCCATCCGGAGCTTTCTAGACCTCCTTTTCGATGGACTGGTAAGACGTGTCCTGAAGGGAATAGGTGGACATGTTACAGTTGATATCAGAGCAAATCCAACAAAGGATTTGTTTTTTAAGAACTCTTAATAAGAAGAAGTAAAGCAAATATTGTTGTTCAGAACATTTCCTTACTTTCAATGCTGTTTTGCAGAATTATGAAGCATGGAACAGGTTCTTAGTGTTCCGAGTCATGTTTATGACCGCGATGCATTCCCCAGATTATCGACTAAGGATCGATACGATGAACATTCCTAGACCGTATTTATAATCCATTGCCTTTGTACGTGGAACAGAGATGGACGGGTGACTCAAGAATCTACTACATAGCTGCCCATCGGTTTGCATACCTTCAAACCAACCTAAAGAGGATCAAGTGGTTGGAGGATCTTAAGATCGTGAAGCTGTTCATTTTTGTGGAGGCTCACGTAAACTCAACTTTACATATTGAAGGTCGGAGAGTTGAGCTGAACTCATATGTATACGAGGAAGTGACTTGCGTAATCCCTGCCAACAGGATCAAAGTGTTGGGACGTTACGAGAAGAATGGGTACCAAAGGAAAGGATATCCTAGTCTTTCGATGACTTACCGATTCTTGAAGATCCATGACCCAAAACCATACTATTATCCAGTTCCCATAGCTAAATGTAATACAACATTATTCTCCCCAAACTAAATGTAACGGTTGCTCTATCATTCCAAGAAATATTGTACTCCAAAAGGGTTATGCCCATATAAATAAAATAAGACTTCTTTTTATCAATGTCTGTCTTGGCTACGAGAATTGATAAAAAGGTTAAGTGGCTAGATTTCTTGCTTGATAGCTGAATTGGATATGAAATATAAATCATAATGATTAGCGAGTGATAACGTTAAGAATCCTCTATCTAGGCACAACCCAAGGTACAGATTCCCAGTTCACCCCCTACATCAAGTACTGCCGTGATCCAAGAGAAGAAGTTTCTTCTCAAGCAGATCAAGCCGCCAAAATTTGACAGGAAAGGTAGGACTGTCCAAGTGGATGCTGAGATTTGGATAGAGTCCATGGAAGATTACTTTGAAGCAGCCAGTACTGCACCCGCCAACCAGGCTATGCTCACCAAGCTGAAGCTCACCGATGAAGCCAGGCTTTGGTGGAAGCAATGGTGCATAGATCAAGGGATCTCGGAGGGATCTGTTACCTGGGAAAAGCTGAAGAAAGCTGTGCAAGGAAGATACCTACCACCTGCGTATCGCACGCAGAAAATGAATGAGTTCTACGAGCTAAAACAACTGGGACTCACTCTTGATGCATACTACTCAAAATTCGTCTCACTTCTAAAGTATGCGCCACAGATGGACATGACACAACAGGTGTCGAAATTTTGTGTTGGTTTAAATCCACCAGTGAATACCCGCCTCGAATTTATGCACCCAACGGATCTACAGGACGCACTCATTCGAGCTACGCCCATAATTTAGGAGGTGCACGCTAGGCCAAGAAGTAACAAAACTTTGTCTTATAATGACCAGAACAGAGGAGCATATAGGCCCCAAGTGAAAAGAGTTCAAGGTCAAAACCGGGGACAAAGAAAGAAAGCAAGGACTAATAATGTCAACAACTTTGTCCCTACCCAAAGCAATGGCCGAAATTTCCGTTGTTTCCACTGCAACGAGCTCGGTCATTTCAAAAGGCAATGTCCCAAGCTTGGAGGAGGACATTGTCAAGCACCTTTCCGAGGGACTGGTCGTGGCTAGGGAGCCATCACCCAAGGCAGAGGAAGAACCGCCTGTGTTGCCAATAGGGAAATAGGCGAAGAAGAAGACCCGACCATGGAAGCAGAGTTTGAAAGGGTGATAGTCCATGCCGCTCTTCACAATAAGGCCCAAATCGCCAGTTTTCGGTGATTCAAACACCATCGGACTATCAAGGTAAAGGTTTCAAAACCTTGATTGATTATGGCAGTACACATTCCTTTATCTCACTAGCTTGTGCAAGAAGATTAGGAATAGCCACAGTAGAAGCACCTACCTTGCTTATGGAATTAGCAAATGGTCATGAGGTCACTTGTACCAGGCAAACTGCTAAGGTGGAATTCTTCCTGGGAGGAATGACGACTTCGGTCAAATTCAGAGTCATGAACCTAGGTATCCACGAGTGTTTACTCAGAATGGATTGGCTTAAACCTAATGACTCTCACATTGATTATGGAAAGGGCCAAATTTCCTTTTGAAACTCTGAAGGGGAATTGGTCACAACTCAAGGTGAGGCTGGAAAGCCGAAAATTCAATTGACCAAAACATCTCGAATTATAAAGGGAGTTAGAAAGGGACTACCTGTCTACTTGATTAAGCTCAATAAGTTAGATCAGAAGCAAGAGTCTAGTGAATAACCTTCATGGCTAAAGGAGTACGCAGACGTGTTTCTTGAAGAGTTGACAGAACTCCCGCCTCAAAGAGAAGTGGATCATGAGATCAAGCTAGTGCCAGAAGCTGCGCCAATTGCAAAGAGACCTTATAGAATGTCCATCTTGGAAGCAATTGAGCTAAAGGAACAACTCAAGCAACTGCTAGATCAGGGCTACATCCATCCTAGCAGTTCACCATGGGGAGCTCCAGTGCTGTTCCAGAAAAAGAAAGATGGAACGCTTCGACTGTGTATTGATTACAGAGGGTTGAATCAATCAACTGTTAAGAACAAGTACCCTATTCCTAGAATAGATGAGCTTCTTGATCGTCTTCAAGGTGCGAAGATCTTCTCCAAGATTGATCTCAGGTCTGGTTACTATCAGATAAGGATCAAGGAAGAAGATATTCCAAAGACAGCCTTCAACACAAGATATGGACACTTTGAGTTCCTAGTTATGTCATTTGGGCTCACGAATGCGCCTGCCATCTTCAACAGGTTAATGCAGGATATCTTAAGGCCATATCTTGATGACTTCGTACTCGTCTTCTTCGATGACACCTTAGTCTATTCCAAACAAGAAGAAGATCATGAACCCTAACTTCGGATTGTCCTTGAGACAATGAGGGCACACAAGCTCTATTTGGGATTCTTCAAACGTCAGATTGAATATTTGGGATTCATTGTATCAGTGGAAGGAATCTCAGTGGATTGCCAAAGTCAGAGATGTTCTAGAATGGCCAATAACAACAACTGTCAAAGAAATACACTGTTTTCTTGGATTGACAAGATGGTATAGGGTCTTCATAAAAAACTATTCTTTGATTGCAGCACCTCTGACGGACTTACTGAAAAAGCAAACATCAATTGCATGGTCAACTGCCGAACAATCTAGCTTTGATAGATTAAAGCAAAGTTTGGTATCAGCACCTATACTGAAACTTCAGGACCTCAATAAGGAGTTCAAAGTAGTAATTGATGCTAGCACGCTCGCCTTAGGATGTGTGCTCATGCAAGAAGGTCATCCTGTAGCATACTCTTCAAGGAAACTGAAGAGCCATGAAAAGAATTATGCTACCCATGATCTAGAACTGTTAGCTATCATCCATGCTCTAAAGATTTGGAGACACTACCTGTTGGGTAACAAGTTTACTCTAGTGATGGATCATAAAAGCCTCAAGTGGATCTTTACCCAGAACAAGCTCAACATGAGGCAACGTCAGTGGATTGAAGTGCTGGAGGAGTATGATTCTGAAATCAAATACCGACCTAGAAAGGAGAATGTAGTTGCTGATGCACTCAATCTCGCAAGGCATTCCTTAATTCTCTAATCTTGCAAAATCCATCAACAGCTAGATCTCTAGCCACAAAGGTATCCATGCCAAACAACCCAATACTTGAACTAGCTAGAGAAGAAGCATGCCATGATCCAGCCTATCAAAAGATGCTAAGGGAAATCCCTATCAAGGACCAGGACCAAAATCTACAGGCTAAGTATCATGAATTCTCTATCAGTAGTGGATTTGTCTACTATCGAACGAGATTATGCATACCAGCAAGCCAGTCACTTAAGTAGAAGATATTGTGGGAAGCTCATGATTCCCCTTTCTCGGGACATCCTGGCTATGCCAAGACTCTCAATGTAGTTAGGAAGAGCTACTAGTGGGAGAGGCTTAAAGGTGAGTTCTCAAATATGTCACCGAGTGTTTGTCTTGTCAACGTATCAAGGCCGAACATGTCAAAATGCCAGGGAAGTTGCAACCACTTGACATTCCCCAAATGAAATGGGAATTCATCAGTATGGACTTTGTTGTTGGCCTACCCCAAGTTCAAGGAGGATACAACTCCATCATGGTTGTGATTGACATGCTTACTAAGGTTGCACACCTTATTCCTGTTAAGACAAACTATAAAGCCTCAGACATTGCAAGGTTGTTTATCAAGGAGATATTCAAACTACATGGGTTACCCAGAAGAATCATCAGTGATCGTGATTCTCTCTTCACATCACACTTCTGGAGAGCTATCTTTGAAGCCATTGGGACTCAACTCTATGTTAGTATAGCTTACCATCCCCAAACTGATGGCCAAACGGAGCGAGTTAATCAAGTCATCGAGGATATGCTAAGGGCACACTACTGCCGTGAACCAAAAAGGTGGATTCAATACTTGCCTTTGGTTGAATTTGCCTACATGCTTCTTACCAACAAAGCATTCAGATGACCCCTTTTCAAGCATTGTATGGTCATGACTGTCGAAGTCCCCTAAACTTCTCAGATCCAACCTTGAGGGTTGAAGCTTGAAGGCAGATGTTGGAAGAGATGGATGACCAAATGTAGTCAATAAGATAGAACATCCAAGCCGCTAAGGATAGATAAAAGGCATACACAGATTTGAAGCGTCAAGATAGAACCTTCGAGGAAGGAGACATGGTCTTCATTCACATACGCCCAAAGAAGAGTTCCCTGTCCTTAGGAGATAACAACAAGCTAAGTCCAAGGTATTGTGGGCCATATAAGATCCTCAAATGCCTAGGACCCAATGCTTATAGACTGCAACTTCCTGAGAACCTAAAGGTTCATAATGTATTCCATATCAGCCTATTGAAGAAGTATGTATCTAATCCTAGCCATGTACTTGATGACCAACAAGTTGTAATGCCTAGCCAAGGAGTCCTTGAGCTACGGCCTGATAGGATCTTAGATGTTAGGGAGAGACAACTGAGATCCAGATCCTTGAGAGAATGCCTCATCCAGTGGAAAGATTATCTCGAGGAGGATGCCACTTGGATGGATGAAAGCACTCTCAACCAACAATATCTCTAGTTCATCTCGAGATGAGGACATCTCGATTCCTCCAAGGGGAAGAGAACGTAATATTTCCGTTTGAGTAAAAATATTACTAGACCAACCTCCCATGCATCGTAAATTCATGAATAGATTATCTCCAGTGCCGGCAATTGATCTATAATCGTACACGAGAAATGGTGTACTCCGCATTGGTCAACCGGGACTGAGGATCAAAAACCGCCTCATCTTTGGGGAAACATCCTATTGGGAGGAGGTTAAGAGGATAATGATGGAATTATTGCAAATTTTTTTATTTACCTTCCCCTAGACGATGCATGGCTGAGGGAAGGGGATGGGCTATTATGGGCAACTTGAGGAGGTGGAAGGGAAGAAGCCATGCGAGGGGCCACATAGGGGGGAGTCCTCTCTCCCCCCCTTGTCCTATAAATACACCCCCTTAGACTCTCTCCCCCCCTTGTCCTATAAATACACCCCTCTAAGGGGGTGAAAGAGGGAGGACGGGTGAGACTGTGGAGGCATTGAAGCTGCCATTGTAGATGTGGAGGAGGAAGGGTCGCCGCTTGCTACAGAAGAGCCACCGCTGAGGCTCGATAAACACTGCCAATCCGCCAGCTCCGCCTTCACTATGCCACGGCCGATTGCTGCTAACACCGCCCTTCCCTTGTCCACTATTGGCCTTCTTCCTCGTCCATGTGGTCCTGTACTCACTTCCCAGAAGCTTCTTAGAAGCTTCTAAGGGGGCTTCTCTAAGCCCTCTTCCCATTGCAACTCCCACAAGTCCATATTAACCCCGGTTTTTTTAAACCTCCTTCCCATTGGATCCCACACAAGCCATATTAACCCCGGTTTTAAAGCCCCCTTCCTGTTGGATTTCCTCATAAGCCCATCCCTAGTTTTTCCCCTCGGTTCTTGTAAAGAAGAAGAGGGGTTTCTCTAAGCCCCTTCCCACACTATTTCCCCCATAAGCCCATTGAAGAGGATCTCCTTAAACCCCCGGGATCTTGAAAAAAATAAGTGTAAAGCCTTATCCACCAATCATCCACAAGCCCCTAGGCTTGGGATTTAGAGTTCCCTTTTCCGCAAGTAGGAACTTCGGTCAAGGAAGCTATACCTCAAAGGGAATTGTGTGTACGAGGGAGACGGGCCAAGATCATAAGATGTTGAGATGACAAGCTCAACACATGCGGACATTGATGATGGACCGCCTAGTTAGATGGGTCCACACGTCTACACTTAGCATGTCGGTGGTCATTATGACTCTCACATGGCCACTGACTCATTACTTATTATATTTAGGTTGTTACACCTATTTACAGCTGGCATAGTTATAGCGCCAGTCGACTAGTGTAGTCGGTTATGCATTATTTGACTTAGTAGGCCACTTTCCTTTTATGTTGTATCTTATCTATACTTTGTGTACATTGTAAAGAGTGTGGAAGAAGAAGAAGAAATCAGCAAGAAAACGTTTTGGCCTCCATCTCTCTTCTTGTCTCTTGAGTGAGCTTCTCCTTGTGCATTCTGTGTGTGTTCGGCGCAGCATCTTGAGAAACCCCCTCCACCACGCGATTCTTGACATGGTATCAGAGCCGCGCCATTGAGAGAGGCCGATTTTGAAGGTTGAAGCAAAGGAGAAGAAGCAAGGTTCGAGCAAGCAAGCCACGGGTAAGAAGCTCTCCCATCCTTCAACTCTTTCTCTTGGATAGTGCCTGTGGAGGCACTGGAAGCAGGGCAGAGCAAAAATCTCAGATTGCAGTGAGATTTGGTGTGCGCGAAGAGCACTGTGTATTCTGCAGATAAACCCTTTAGGGCTATCCCGCAGTTATTTTGGGCATTTAAGGTCGTTTAAGGGCCCGTTTTAGAGCTGCAAGGTTGCGGACAACAGTTTCAGGGTACGCTGTGACTTCGACTGTATTGACCGAAAGTGGATGCGCAGGTTACAGATTTCAGATCTGTAAGTTCAAAGGTGTTTACCAGTGAGTAAACACAAGGTTTATTTGCAAAAAGGTTGCAGATTGCATGTATTGTTGAGCAGACAGTTAAAAAAGCTGTCTGGTGTATTGCTGTGCACTACAGGTCCAGGGTTGCAGAAGATTTACTTGCTGTTGGTATTAATTTTGTGATAATGGCAGAGAACAGTGGAAGTGCTATCATTGAGAAGCTCGACAAGAACAACTACCCTTCATGGAAGTTCTGTGTCACGAACTTCCTTATTGGAAAAGGCCTCTACGAGTTTGTTTCAGGTGAAGAAAAGGAACCGGAGATGAGTAATCCTCCAACTGCAGAAGAGACAAAGGCACGGAAGGAATGGAATACAAAGGATAAAAAGGTCATGTATTGGTTGTCTGCAGTAATTGACAATAATATGCTGGGACACATTAGAAATGCAGAGAATTCATATGCAGCTTGACCATACTTGAAAGTATGTTTTCTGTAAATACAAAGGCACGAAAGATTCAACTCAAGCAAGAGTTGAATACATTGAAGAAAGGGAAGATGTCTATCAATGAGTATGCACTGAAGGTAAGGAGCATTGTAGATGCATTGGCAGCGATTGATGCAATGCCCGATGATGATGATTTGGTGTCGTCTACCTTGGGTGGACTTAACAATGAAAAGGCTTGGAAGTCTTTTGTAACTTCTGTATATGTCAGAAAGCCATTTCCAGATTTCGATGAGTTGGTCTCCCTTATGATCACTGAAGAGATCAACATGCAGAGTGAGACATCTGAAAGAAGTGGTAAACAGTTTCAAGCTTTCTACTCCAGTTCAGGAAGGGGACGTGGCAGGTTCTCTTCAAGAGGCCATGGTACAAGACGTGGTAGTGACAACCAGCAAAACAGATTGAATCAGCAATTTGGCGATATGCAGGTTTCAGGAGGTCGTGGTAACTTTAGAGGCAGGGGGAGCTTTAGAGGAAGAGGTGGATGGCAGAACAGAGGTTCTAACAACTCTGGTATTGTGTGCCACTACTGTGGAAAAACAGGTCATATTGCAGCCCAATGTTATGCTAAGAGAGATGATATCCGTAGTGGTAAGTTGCAGCAAGGAAACTATGCATCGTCTTCACGACAGAATGAAGACAAAAATGAACGTTTGTTCGTTATGCAGCATATGCTGAATGCTGTTACAGGAAAGGGAACACATGAAGATGTTTGGTATGTTGATTCAGGTGCATCCAATCATATGACCAGCCATGCAGAATGGTTTGGAGAGATGCAGGATTTGCAGAATGCAGGTTATGTGCAGACGGGTGATGACTCATGTCACCCAATTTCACACATTGGAAAAGTTCCCTTGTCCTTGCATGATGGTAAGACAAAGAGTCTTTCAGATGTATTACATGTACCATCTATTACAAAGAACTTGGTGTCAGTCGGTCAAATGGTAGAGCAAGGGCTGCAAGTCAGATTTAATGCAAAGAGCTGCTTTGTAGAAGACTTCAATGACAAGTGCAGGTTGGTAGCAAAGGGAGGTAGAGTTGGACGTATGTTCACTCTAGATGCTGGAATTCCTACTATGAATGCGGCTATGTATGCCAAAGGAAAAGGTGTTGTTGCAGACATTGAAATTTGGCACAAACGCATTGGACATGCAAATGTACAAAGGCTGAAGTTAATGCAGTCCAAAGGGTTGGTTACAGGTTTGCCTACATTTAAAGTTGCAGAATTTCAGAAGGTATGTGAAGCATGTCAGTTTGGTAAGCAGGCAAGACAACCCTTTTCACATGACAGAGATGTAAGCAGAAATATCCTTGATGTTGTGCATACAGACATTTGGGGGCCTACACAAAATGTATCTCTTGGAGGTAGTTCATACTTCGTCACATTCATTGATGATTGTTCTAGAAAGCTGTGGGTATATTTTATGAAGGAAAAGAGTGAAGCGTTTGAGCACTTTAGAACTTTCAAGGCTGCAGTTGAAAGAGAAACATGCTTGAAAGTAAAGTGCCTGAGGTCAGATGGAGGGGGAGAGTACCTCTCAAATGAGTTCAGTGATTTTCTGAGGTCTCATGGGATAAAGAGATAGTTCACATGCAGGTATACCCCATAGCAAAATGGGGTTGCAGAAAGGAAAAACAGGCATATTGCAGAAGTTGCACGCGCCTTGATGGCTGAAAAGAATATGCCTAAGCATTTTTGGTTTGAGGCTGTTCATACTGTTGTTTATATTATGAACAGAACTCCCACAGCTGCAGTTCATGGTATGACCCCCGAAGAATGTTTTACAGGTAAGAAGCCTGATGTTTCACACTTGAAAGTATTTGGCTGCATTGCGTATGTTCATGTGCCAGATGAGTTGCGGAAGAAACTGGATCCAAAGGCTGAAAAGTGTATCTTTATTGGATACTCTTTAGAGCAGAAAGGGTATCGCTGTTACAACCCTGTCACATGTAAGTTCAGAGTGAGCAGGGATGTCATCTTTGATGAAATGAGCAGTTGGTATGCATCTAGTGGTGATGCATTGGATGTTGATGATGATCATGACACTCATGTGTAGGCTGAAAGGTAAGAATCGCGGACTCTTAGTGGACCAGAGACATCATCTGGTAGTCCTTGGTCTGGGAGACTAAGGAGTACCTCTACATCTTCGAGTGCATCTAGTAGCACTACAGGTAAAGACAAAGGAAAGAATAAAGTGTCAGAAGGCATTGATGTAGTTCTTGATGGAGACTCCAGTGGCTCAGAGAGCTTGGATGATGAGCTTGGCATTCCTTCAGTGAGGACTCCAGGTGTGCAGAGAGCACGTGTTAATGCAAAGACTCCATTGAGTGATCCAGTGGTACGCAGGTCTAGCAGGGTGAGATACCCTGTTAAAAGATTTGGTTTTGAGGGTTATGCAGCTCACCATTATGCTTATATGGTGAAACTAGTTGAGGATGTTGAGCCCACATGTTTTGAGGATGCTATTGGTCATGCTCATTGGGATGCAGCAATGGATGAGGAGATGGCTATTTTAGAGGCCAATAAGACTTGGGATCTAGTATCATTGCCGAAGTGAAAGAAAGCTATTGGATGTAAGTGGGTTTATAAGATTAAGCACAATGCAGATGGTTTTATTAGCAGGTACAAAGCTAGGCTGGTTGCAAAAGGCTATGCCCAAACATATGGCATAGATTATGATGAAACCTTCAGTCCAGTTGCTAGGATGGCAACTGTTAGATGTGTGATTGCTTTGGCAGCAGCCAAAGGTTGGAGGTTGCAACAAATGGATGTAAAGAATGCCTTCTTGCATAGTGATTTGCAGGAAGAAGTGTATATGGATCAGCCAGCAGGTTATGAAGATTTAGAGCATCCCACGTATGTGTGCAGGTTGAAGAAGGCACTCTATGGGCTCAAGCAAGCACCTAGAGCATGGTCTGACAAGATCAGAGAGTATCTTGTCAATATTGGCTTTTATGTTTCTGATGCTGATCACTCACTTTATGTGAGAAAGGGAGATGCATGTTTGGTCATCATAGTCATCTATGTGGATGACTTGATTATTACAGGTGATAGTGATAGTGGGATTGCTGAAGTCAAGGACTTTTTGAAGAAGAAGTTTGAGATGAAGGATTTAGGTGAGCTAAGGTACTTCCTTGGCATTGAGGTGATCAGATGTGATGACCATGGTATATGGCTGTTCCAAAGACAGTATGGCTTGGATATGTTGTCCAAGTATGGTATGATTGCATGCAAACCACTTTCAGTCCCGTTGGAGCAGAATGTAAAGCTGAGTGCTGATGTTGGGGATGAGATAGAAGACCCTACTATGTTCAGGAGGATAGTGGGGAGTTTGATCTACATGACCATTACAAGGCCAGACTTGAGCTATGCTGTTGGTCTTGTGAGTCATTTTATGCAAGTACCTAAAAAGCCACATTTGGATGCAATCAGATGCATATTGAGATATGTGAAGTCCACATTACATTATGGACTTTTCTATGAGGCAGGTACATATGTACATGTGTTTGGGTACATAGATGCAGATTGGGCTGGTAGTATGTCTAATAGAAGATCTACCAGCGGATACATGTCCTCTCTTGGTAGTGCAGCAGTTGCATGGAGCAGCAAAAAGCAATCTACAGTTGCTTTGTCGAGTATAGAGGCTGAGTATAGAGGTGCTGCTGTTGTAGCATGTGAGATAGTATGGCTGCAAAAGCTATTGGCTGATTTGGATATCCAGGTGGAAGGTCCAGTTGTCATTTATTGTGACAACATGAGCATTATACAGTTGGCTAGGAACCCTGTGTTCCATGCCAGGACAAAACATATTGAGGTACACTACCACTTTGTGAGAGAGAAGGTACTAGCAGGTGAGATTGACTTGGTGTATGTCAGCACACAGGATCAGATAGCTAACATCTTCACGAAGGCCTTGGGTAGAGAGAAGCTTCAAAAGTTTCAAAGCTTACTTGGAGTTGCAGAGATGCAGTTGAGCTTGAGGGGGAGTGTTGAGATGACAAGCTCAACACATGCGGACATTGATGATGGACTGCCTGGTTAGATGGGTCCACACGTCTACACTTAGCACGTCGGTGGTCATTATGACTCTCACATGGCCACTAACTCATTACTTATTATATTCAGGTTGTTACACCTATTTACAGCTGGCATAGTTATAGCGCCAGTCGACTAGTGTAGTCGGTTATGCATTATTTGACTTAGTAGGCCACTTTCCTTTTATGTTGTATCTTATCTATACTTTGTGTACATTGTAAAGAGTGTGGAACAAGAAGAAGAAATCAGCAAGAAAACGTTTTGGCCTCCATCTCTCTTCTTGTTTATTGAGTGAGCTTCCCCTTGTGCATTCTGTGTGTGTTCGGCGCAGCATCTTGAGCAACCCCCTCCACCACGCGATTCTTGACATAAGACTGCGAGCCAAGGCAAGAAGTTCGAAATCCACGAAGGCTAACCAGAAGTCGAATTCACGATGGCCCCTAAAAAGTCACAAGGCGCAACCACAAGAGGATCATCTCCTAATATTCATGTGGATATTTCACAGAACCCACAAGTCCAGGTTTTCTTCCTATTTTTGATTTACGTCGAAGTATGGCAATTATGCATGGTAAATTCATGGAATTAGGATGCATTTTTGCGATTAAAATACATTGGTTATTTTAAAGGAAGTAACTCACAACTAAAGATCAGTCATTTGCATTTTTTGGAATGAAAGAAAAAGAACATAAGGTGTCTATGTATTTTTAGCAAGTTTCCTTTGTGCATTTCAAAGTAACGAATCTAGAACAACTAATGACTACCATTACAAAGTCAAAATTCTTGTAGTACACCTTCGATTATGCATGGAAAGATTAAATTGCATGTCGCAATTTTAGACAAATCTTCTTCGTAATGATTCATTAAAAAGTCATTATCAACCATATAAAACTACAAAGCATGGAAAGATCTTAAGGCTGCATGTAGGAGGTTAACTCTAGTTTCAATTGGCATAAATCTCATTTAACTACGTAGTAGTTAGGAAAGGGTGCGTAATGCTCAATCAGCGTACGAATATTTCATTCAGAAATGAAGTTAGGAAAGGCTGCATGATTCATTTGATCATAAAACCTTAAAAGCTTAGTAGCGTGAATTGTGAATGCATGTCCTAGTAGGATCAATGGAATTATGCCGTAACTTAACATGCGCTTTGATCTTAACAAGAAAAGTTAGGGTTTGTAAACCTAATCATACGTAGAGGCAATGAATCGTGTGCTTACAAGAATTGTATCCTAATGCAACTAGTTTTTTTTCCTTTTAGATCAAGACAATATCTTTAGGAATAGTTCGTCCTTGTCATAAGACAAGTAAATTGGTTTACCCAAAACACATAAACCTCAAAGGATTCATTTAGTATGGCTAAATCGATACAATATACCCCAAGTGCTAACTAGGGTTTAGCACGTTAAGGACTTGACCTAGTGGCACTTATTGCCAAGTCGAAACTCTCATACCCTAAGTCCTGCGCACATATGGAATGTAGGGACAATTGGATGTACTTGCAAGAAGCGAACTAGGGTTTTTGCCCTAAGGACCACTCGTTCAAAAGATGAAACTCGGATTGAGTTGGAACCCCTAGGACCGTGTCGGCCTAGTGCAATCGGAAATGGATTGGATATGAAGACACCCTAAACCCTGTTTCTTATCTAATCATGATTCCGTGATTAGAAGATGCCGTTCGATGGGTAAAATAGTCCCATGGATTAGATGCGACACTTGTGCAACAAGTTGCAATGTCGCATGATCTTGTGGTTTGATCACAAGAGAATGGCCAATTCCTCCGAATGAGATTGGCAGATTCTTGCGCAAGTTTAACTTGCGAGAGGATGAGTAGTCATCCTATTATATCACCTTTCTTGGGAAAAGTTGCCAAGACAAGGGAATTAGATATTTGCTTGGAAGCAAAGGACCAATCAATAATTTGGAGCAACATAGTCGCCATGATTTCATGTTAATAGAACCTAAGGTATTGGTTAAGTTGGGTTATTAAGGTACGGCCTTAACCCAAGGACATAAGGGTTAACAAACAGACCCTTGGGGATCTTGCCGAGTCGCAATTGATCTCGGATTGAATGCTGGATGCATTCGGAGAGAAGGATTCACTCCTTAGCAGTTGGCCAAATAACGACCACTGGATATGATTGTGCTTGTAACAGTTTAGAGAGCACTGTTTGATTTGTTTGCTCAAGGAACTAAAGGATGAAAAGATATCTAATGCTTCAGGTTGAAGGCCTGAAGGGAGAGGCAGCCTCAGTTACCCCCGACTGTCTGCTTGGCCCTAATCAAGGGGCTTGTTAGCCGCGTCGGGAAGGTGGACTGAACCCGCCACGTGAGGTCTCTCCGTTGAGTGCTACTTGGAGTAGGAGGACGCTTGGGTGCCAAGGGGGGGCTTTGGCCGTAAATCCCTTGCTTTCTGGGCCTTGCACAAGAGGCCAACGTGACTTGTTATTGGATCTCGAGGCCCGCATACTAGTCTACGGGCGGAATCTTGGATTAGTAATCCCTGTGGATTGCTGGATAGTATTCGGGCGGATTATGGATAAGCCTACGGGCTGGACTTTATGAATGTATTCCAAAGATAAATATGATAACCTATTGAAGATGAACTTGTTTGACACTATTTTTCTATGTGAAGTGCTAAGATTATGTGAAGAAATCAATGTCTAATGGGCTAATTAAGGAAGCTGCTTGATGCTTGTCCAACTAAATGTGGTAGTTAATTAGACAACTAAAATAACTTGAGGAAAGTGCGATGGATGTGGCCATGGGTCCGTCCTACAGATGGGTGGTCCGGGTTGGCTGGGAACTTTTCTCAATCATAATGGGCAGCAAGGAGATCTTCTCAAAGGAAATGAATAGCAAGGGCATTGACCTAGAGTCTATGTTATAATAATCTCGATTTATGTTATTTTAGGGAAATGGAATGGGACTATGCCTTATGACGATAAGGGGAAACCCTGATTCAGGTCGGTCCTAAGTGGGAACGGCTAGAATACTTCCGCTACGTGGCTGATGCGGAAAGTCCTAGATCGCAAACCTCGTGACATTCCATGGGAGTGCCGGCGGGCGGAGCTTTCTAGACCTCCTTTCCGATGGACTGCTAAGACGTGTCCTGAAGGGAACAGATGGACACGTTACATAATAGTATCCACACACATGTACACTATAGGTGGTAGGTTCCCATCTCTATCACTTCATTCTTTATTCTTCTAGTGGCATTTGAATAAGGGAAGGCCGGTCACACATTGTGAGTTTCCACATCTTGTGTCTCTTACTCTTGCTCTCTTGCTCCTTCCACTATAGCTCTTGCTTCCACTTGTGAACTTCCACTCTGGGGTCACTCCCTTTAGTCCAATCATAGTTTATAATTTTCTCTTCAAAAGTATCCAAAATGACTTCCTAATGGAAAATAATCAATTTTTATACATCTTTGTACTTGAATTTATATACACATGATATTGAAGATTATTATCCAATGTATTTTTTATTATAGGCCTTCACTATATAATAAAATTAATTACACAAAAATCGAGAAAACTCACTAAATTGCAAGAAGAGAGAAAATAGTTTGCATGATACAATCATTGGTTACAATCTCTCCCCATGCATAGGTGAGAACCTCCCCCATGTTTAGATAGCAAGCTCAACATGTGCATACATTGATGATGGACTACCTTATTAAATAGGTGTGTATGTCCTTACTTAGTACCTCTATGGTCATTATGATCCTCATATGACCACTCACTCATCACTTAATGTAGTTAGTTAGTTATACATATCTATTATAATTGGCATACTTACAGTGCTACTTGATTAACATAGTTACTTATGCACTTTTGACTTAGTAAGCCACTTTTCTTTACGTCAAATCTTATTTATACTTTACGTATATTATATTGTGTGAGGAAAGAGAAGAAAAAACTAGCAAGAAAATATCTTGGTCTCCATCTCTCTTCTTGTGTTCTTGAGTGAGCTTGTCTTTACATGTATTGTATATGTTTAATGCAACAGCTCGAGTAAGTAACCCTACACACAATTCATGACATGATATCAGAGCTCCACCATTCATAGAGGCTAGTTTTGGAGGCTAACAAAAAGAAAAATGAACAAGGATTCAAGCAAGCAAGCAATGAGTAAGAAGCTCTCTGATTCTATTAAATAGTGCCTGTGGAGGCACTGAAAGTATAATAGGGAAAAAATCTCAGATTGTTGTGAAATTTGGTGTACAAGCAAATGATATAAATTCTACAAATAAGCACTTTAAATCTTCTCCACTATGTTCTTGGCCATCTAAGTTCATTTTAAACTTTGTTTTGGCTTTGCAAGTTTGGATAATAGCTTCAAGGTATAGTGTAATTTCAATTGTGTTGATTTTTCTAATGTGCACAAATTAGAGATATCAAACCTTTAAGTTTTGAGGTGCTTGTTAAGAAGCAATATAAGTTTTATCTACAAACAGATTGGAGATTGTATGTATTATTGAGCTGTAAAAAGATTGCATGGTTTATATGTGCACTTCTTGTGAAAGATTGCAAAATACTTGCTTGTACATGATGCTCAATTTTATCATAATGGTTGAGAATAATAAAAATCCTATTATTGAGAAGCCAGACAATAACAACTACCCCATCATCAAAGTTGCATGTGACAAACTTCCTTACAGAAAAGGCCTCTACGAGTTTATTTTGGGTGAAGAAAAGAAATGAGAGCTAAGTGATCCTCTGACTATACAGAAGAATTAAAGTCATGGAAAGAATGGAATACAAAAGATAAAAAATTGATGTATTGGTTGTTTGTAGTCATTGATAACACTATGCTAGGATATATCAGAATTGCAAAGAGTTCACATATAGCTTGGACCACCTTTGAATGTAAAGGTATAGAAGATTCATCTCAAGTAAGAGTTGAAAACTTTGAAGAAATGAAAAATGTATATAAATGAGTATGTTTTGACGGTAAGGAGCATTGCAAATGCTTTAGTATTACTTCTGTGTATGTATGAAAGCCATTTCTAGATTTTGATGATCTGTACTTTCTCATTTTGATTATTGAAAAGATTACGGTGATGGGTGAATCATTAGAAAAAGGTGGTGAATAGGTTCAAGTATTCTACCTAAGTTCAAGAAGGGGATGTGGCAAGTCCTTTGCAAGAGGTTGTGGTATAGGACATGTTGGTGATAACCAACAAAATATGTTAAATAAACAATTTGATGACATGTAGATCTCAGAAGGCCATGGTAATTCTAGAGGTGGAAAAATCTCTAGAGAAAGAGAGGGATGGTAGAATAGAGATTATAATATGGCAAAATGATTGTTTTTCCTATAAGCATAGCACAATTTGAGAAGGAAGAAAACTTATTTGCATAGACAATCTCAATATCAAATGCATTTGTGAGCTCAACTACATTTGGTGTCTTTGTTCTTCTACCCCAAATGATGCATGCCTTCTTACCCTCTCGGATTGACAAACGACAGATATAAAACTTTACCAAGTGAGACACTAATAGTTTAACTTTCTTTCTAGCAAGGTATTGAGATCTAGAAACATGATCTAGACAAGGCACTCAGAGACAATAATCCCATCTAGAGAGAAACTAGTCGATTAGGGCACATTGAACATGAAAGTAACCATTTTCTTTGGTTTGTCATACCTTGCAAAACCTAGAAGAATCCTCTTCTATTGAATCTATATTGAGCAATTATGCACCTTATCTAGAAGCTACCTATAAACTGCCTTGAAAATTTCCTCCCTTGAGCTAATTTTGCCCATGAAGTACATGAAGACACCTAATGAAGCATAACCGAAGAATCTATTATAGAGAGATTCCATAGTAAGGGAGACCTTTGCTTTATGTGCTCTTTTACTCTCTCCCGTGCATTGCTTGCCTGTTAACCCCAAGTCGAGATGGTAGGGAAAGATGACGGAGAAATGAAGGAAAAAGCAGAAAAAAGGTAATGTTAACCCCAAGTCGAGATGGCGGAGAATTGAAGGAAAAAGTGAAAAAAAGATAGAAAAAGAGCAAAGACATGCAGGTAGCCTCTAAGGCTAAGCTGGGGAAAAACACACAATTTTAAATGAAAGGCGTCTCAAAAAGCTCTAAAAACTCTTGTAAAAGAGCACTAGGCTCCCTCCTGTACCAATTGTAAAATATTAAATGGGTGTAGGCTAGAGGCATAAGGATAGAAGAGGGAAATAGAGAAAGGACCTTGTCACAACGGCCGGTCATGTAAAAAAGGAAAGGATGCCCATGGGAATTTAGGGTTTTGTATATAAAGTTCAAAAAGTGAATAAGAGATCATTCTTTAGTGTGTGGCTAACAAAAGTTGTCTTCCTCTTCTCTTCTTCTCTTCTCCTTGCTTGTGTGTGCTCTTGAGAGAGGGAGAGTGAGAGTGTGAGAGAGTGAGTGTGTGGGAGTGAGGGATCAAGAGGGTGAAGCTCTTCACCATCTCCTCTTCTCTTCTTCTCTTCTCTTCTCTTCTCTCTTCTCGTGCGTGCGGCTATGGTGGATGGAGCTTGGAGATGGAGGAGGCTTGAGGATACTTGAACTAGCATCTAGGATCGTGGAGCTACAGGTGTGTGTGAGGAAGGAGGAAACTCATATCAACATCAAGGTGATAGTCAAGCACAGGGAGAAGAGTTGGGTTCAATAGGTTAAGCTCCTCAGGTCCTCCTCTCACCACACATTTAGAAGTTGTGTGACCATTCCCACCTCCAGGTGGAGGGCATGCAACCCTCATCACCACCATAGGAAGCTCTGACCAACATCTCTGAGGGCGTAGACAGGGTACCGTCCCTTTCTATACACATTTCCCCCTTTCCGGTCTATCCTTCCAAGGATGAGCCCTGCCCCACTCCATGACAACCAGTCCATGCAACTTAGCATAAGCCAAGATCTGCTAATGGCGAAGGCCAAATGAGCATCATCATAGGGGCCATTCCTCTACTACAACCACTGCATGCCTCACCTCTCCCCTCCTCGTCGTATGTGCTTGATAACCCACTATATAATCCCTTCCATACGAATGATTTTATCCAGTCTCAAGGCCTAATCCTTGGTTCGCATTTTGCAGGTCCCCCTATGATAGCAGACATGGAGCACCTAGTGTAGATGGCTTGCAAAGACGCTATCCGCCATCGAAAGGAGCATGCAGCACAAGCTCCTCCGCCGGAACACTACGTGCCTAGCCTCTAAAGGTATGCAAAGAAACGAGGCCCCAAGCGACATTGCTCCAGACATAGGCTGAAAAATCCCTAGGCCAGGGGAATAGAAGCTCAAGGGAGCACAAAAGGCGTGGCAACACTAGTTGTGCGGGCCCCCAACAGACGTGGCACCAGGTGCTCGAAAGAGGAGAGGGCAAGTTGAGACAAGGAAGAATTTGATGCATTGTTCAAAAGCATTCTGGAAACAGTTGTGGCCAGGGACTACACCATTCAAGTTCCGGCTGACATCTCCTTGCCCAACCTCACAGGAGCCCCTCACCAGCACAGCCTCAGTCGACCACCTAGACTCGCCCTGCCTCGTACAAATAGAGTAGGCCCATGTTGTATAAAATGCTTATCAAATGCTACATGGCCATGACTTTTTGTCTTTAAATGGTTAAGTGCTGACATGTTCCTCGATTGTACAAACTTTTCATATCTGTGTTTACTATGTTTCACGTATTTAGCAAAAGAAAAAGATAATCAAGCGCATGTGATAAGTATCTAAGTCAACACCATGGAATTCAAATAAGTGATGTCTCCTTGTGTTGCACTGGTTTATTATAGTTGTGGCATGAGCCGTGCATGTACCCTCGTGAAGTGACAAGTGGATGCAGGATGACATAGGTCTTTGTGCGAAAGTGTTCAATGCCCAAGTCACCGCAAGACCACCAACCCCAGAAAGAGCCGCGACAAAGCCATGCTATCGAAAGTAAAAATCACCCGTGCGAGTGCCCACATCGCATGGCCCAAAGCATGATCGTAACCACTTCCTCTTTCTGGGTTACACTCTGTGCTGGGCACTCACAGCAGCTGATACCCCAATTGTACCAACATCGCATGTTCTAAAGAGGGTTGCAATATCTCAAGTGTATCTCCCCATCTCAATGATTGCTTCTCTAACAACGAGGCTAGGGCACAATCATCACTGTAATATCCATTTCCCGAGCCTTCGAAGCTTGATATTCCCCAACCCATTGAAAGGCTGATAGCCTCAACATATTGCAATGGTTGTACTTAGGCAAGTCCAAAAAAAAAAAGAAAAAAAGAAAAAAAAAGCACAAGAAAAAGAAAATGAAAAAGCAAAAAAAGAAAAGAAAAGAAAAGAAAAAAGAGAGAGAAAAAAAAATGAAAAGATACGAAGCACCCACGATCACAGCACAACACCTAGGGGTCCTCAAATTAGGTATGTCTAGTGACCTTGGTCGGCTAGCTCCATCCCTAGTCCCCTCGCCCTTTAGCATCACCCATAATTGTTCAAGGCACATCAAGGGTAGGACATACCTAGGGAGCTTGTCTCGCCTATGATTAGACCTGTCACCCTGACCCATTTGCACGATTCCCTCTTGCACTCTGCCTTATTACCATTGCAATCAATTGTGGTAAGCACTGCATGAATGGCCATGAAAAGTACACCGTCCTCATCAAGCAAGTCCAATAGCTCCTAGCTATACTACCGACAGTGCGGTGTCCCTGTGTTCAATTATGCTACATTGTGTAGTCACAATGCAAATGATGTCTCATACATCTTCACGTGTACTTCTTCTCAACATGGACAACTTTGCTTTATCCACACATTGTTACGAGAAACCAGCCGCAATCTTCTAACTACGTAATATCTAAGTACACACGGGCACTCACATAATATCTGCACCGAAATATATACACAGTTTGGGTCCTCAAGTGTAGGACAATACTCTCAGCTCGCTTAGAGTTCGACTTGTCTCCCAAACTAATTGAACTATGTCTTGTGCACGATAGAGAAGACTAGCACTACCCCTAGGGAGAGACCACCTATGAGAGGTTTTCAATTTTGCAGGTATTGAAGACTCCAACGAAAGTGTCGTTCACTCTTCATTGACACCCAACTTTGAATTCTTATCCTTTATCATCCTGCAAGCCCGCCAAGAATTGTCATGTACAGAATCCCTAACAAACCAACACTTGTACTCCATCAGTGCAATCCCCACAAAGAATAGCCCTACCACCAACTCCAATAGCCCTACCACCAGCCACCTAGGCCACCAACGTGCCCCCAACAACCTTCCTCCCCACCACTACCAACACTCCTCCATGGCAACCACAGACGTCCTTGCCACCCACGTCTTTGGTGCAGGCCAAAGCCTGCTACCTACGACGATGAGTGCCATGGGACTGGAACTCGTCTAGGAGGGGGTATGTTGACTGTCAGACGAACAAGGTGGAAAATCTGGAAAAGCTAAAGTAGAAGAAAAAGACCAAGGAAAAGTGAAACAGAAGACAAAGGCACATAAGGAAAAGCACAAGTCAATACTTTTGTAAAAAAGCGCAAGCGCATTATGATTTAATTTAAGGAGCGCCGGGCTCTCACCCATGCAATTTGTAAATGTAGACGGGTAGTGGAAAAGAAGCTAGGAAGATAGAAAGATAATGGGGAAAAGGGCCATGGCCGGCCATGTAAAAAAGGGGATAAGGGGATGACCGCCCAAAAGGGATTTAGGGTTTTGTATATAAAGTTGAAAAGTGAATGAGAAGCTCATTCTTGTGTGTGGCCAAAAGTGGCTCACCTCTTCTTCTTCTTCTTCTTGTTCTTGCTTGCTTGAGCTTGTGCTTGAGAGAGGGAGTGTGAGAGTGTGAGGGAGTGAGAGTGTGAGGGTGAGGGACTGGGGAGGAGAAGCTCTCCATCTTCTCCTCTCTTCTTCTCTTCTCTTCTCTTCTCTTCTCTTCTCTTCTCTTGCTCACGGTGATGGAGCTTGGAGCATGGAGCTTGAGGATGGAGCTTGCTTGAAGCTTGCACTTGAATCATGGAGCTACCAGAGTGCATGGGAGAGGATGCAACTCGATCGGCATGGAGGTAAGCTTACTACACCCATAGATATGGATGGCGTGTCAGCTATGTGAGAGGGAGCCATTAGTGCTCAGCTTGGAACGCTTGAAACAATAAGCGGTCCATGGGTCTTGGCAGTTGAGCGAAAGCTCCCACATTTTGGCACACGCATCTAGTACTCGTGGCAGCTTACTCAATACCGATAGATATTTTGCAACATCGAGTAGGATGGAACCTTGTTCGAGTCTAATGGCAACATGTAACTCCTCCTCAATGAGAACCTTATCAGACAAAGAGTTCTCTTGACTAGTTTCAGCTAAGTCTGTACCCCGAATGGCAGTCAGCACCTCGAAAGAAAGTTGGTGCCACATAGTTTGGGTCTCTTTGAGACCGCCATTTGGCCAATCGCTCCTCTGAGACTGTCATGATCTGGGCTCCTAGTTTGGCCATTGCAATGCGGTTTTCACACCAACATTGTTCAAATTGACTTTGACCCTCTGATAGTCGCTTTAATTGCTCTATCTCTAAGAGATTTAGTTGGCAAAGCACATCATTGAATGTTACAGTTAAGCGTAGTTTGTTGGCTTCCTCGTCAGAGATGAGTTGCATGCGTTCATGCATGAGCATGTTATAGTGCTTGTCAAGATGTTCTTGCTCTTCCCAAGATAAGGAAAATGGCAAGTATTCTTCAAGCTGCACTTTAGGGAATGCGCCCATGTCTGCCATGACATAGACATGTGCAAACACTTTGAGCTTAGCATCCAACTCGGTTAAGCATCCTATGACACTTCTATGTTCAACGAGGGCTTGCTTAGTTGCTATCTCATGCAAGGTTCTAGGAGTTTGCCTGGGCTTTAGCATAGTTGGGGGCTTAGGCCTAGACGAGCAAGATTGGCCAACGCCAGGATTTCTCATGCTCTTGGGGTTTCCATGTTTCTCCTGAGACTTCGTTATTGCGTCATGGTTCTTTTTGGATGTGATTGTCACCCTATTGTGATAGCGTTGTATCCACTCTTGATTGGCCAATGCGAGTTCAATTGTTGGTGGATTGAGTGTTGCAAGCAACCGTTGATGGTAACGACTGGTTTGATTTTTCAGAGCACACGGATGTGTCTAAGGTTTCATCGCTATTAGGAGAGGCATCAATGGGGTCATTGGTGGATGGACTTGATGCTTTATTCGTCAGCTCTCCAACGCTCTTGGTCTCAATGTTCTTGGGGTCCACAACCACCCATAACTGCTATTGTTTTCATTGTTTTCTTCTCTTTTTCTTGGTCAGTGAAGATGCATCTCTCAATGGCTCAGGACCTTGGACTAGGTCAACCATTGATGTGCTTGGTTGGGCCTCAACATTCTCTTTCTCTAGTGTGTCCTTATGGGACATAGCCGTGGCTTGCTGAATAGCCTCACTAGGTTGAGAGGGTACAACTGCCTCCCTTTTCGGAGAGTCTAGCTCTTCAGTCGATTCCCTTGTGTTTAACTCCTCCAGCCTAGGCTCTAGGCACTTTGAAAGTGGTGGAGTTGTTAAGGAAGTTGGTTGCGACACCTCCTCCATAGGTAAACTACTAAGGATACGTTTAGCAAGGAGAATTGTCATGGCCAAGGGCTGTGATTGATGTGATCCCTGATTGGAAGTAGTAGCGCCTAGTCCAGTGGACTGGCTACTCTTGGTGGATTGCGGTGTCAAGTCCCTAGGGTGATCGGAAGTGGTCGTGTCTTTTGTTGCCCTTTGAGCATTCATCTATGTAGATCGAGTATGAGTTGATCTAGTCACATTAGGTTGCGCATGCATATCCTTGGGCCGAGAGCTACGGCTAGTGTCATGTCCCACCTCTTGGACATTTGGAAGCTTAGATAGAGATAGAGATTGGGAGTGAGCAACCGCCCTTGACGACCGCTGCTGTGCTTCCTGTGTCTGTTTGGAAAATGAGGGTGTAGGAGATCTAGGACTCTTAGGTGGACTTGGCACTGGCTGAATGATTTGCTCGAGGCTATTAGACGATAGTGCCATTTGCTTTGTTGAGTGATCAGCCTTGTCATGAGCAATGTTGTGCCTATGATGCTTGTTATCCTCTTGGGAAATCAAAGGATTTTTGGGCACTAATGGCTTTTGTGCACGCTCAATGGTTACATATGACATCTGCTTATTAAGCATGCTAGGCTGAGGCTCTCTCTTTTGAACACTCATGTTTGGTTTCTTGCCTCAAGACTTGGAGTTTCTCTTAGATTTTCTCCTGTGCTTCGTTGCTTTTGATCCAATCTGGCCTTAGCTGATAGAGGTGGTTTAGCAGGGGGTTTTGGTACCCAAATCCATTGGTTACCTGCGTAATACCCTTGAGTACATAGCAATGCTTTGGATATCCATCGGGGCATTGTGCTGACCCTCCATCGATGCCTTCGTCCATAAGGCTTGGGCTTCTTTTGGGGTCTTCTATGATATTTGTAAGTCCAAAGCCCGCCCTTGGCATTGTCTCTTGACCTTCTTGTTTCAGGCATGGCCTCACTCACTGGTTCTCGTTGTTCAACCTGTGCTTATATCAACTCTTCCAACAAGTCCTTGCTCTCGTTAACAGGCTTGACTGTTATGTCAGCACCCTCCTTGCCTTTCCCTCGAGGTTTGATGAGGTCACCCTTGCTAAAGGTTGTGACTATCCTCACACCTGGCAGTGTCAGGTGTATCCTCTATGCTACAAAGTCGGTTTCACACTTGGTTGCCCTTTTGAAGGGTCTTCCTAGGAGGGTTTCCTTCCCGTAATTAGCACTATTTGGAGGAACATGAAATATGATAGGCAAGCTTTCAGTTTCAATTGTTGCAAGGATTTTGCACTTCCCTATGAGTGCTTGTGGGTGTCCCCTGTAAGGGCTAAGAGTTGCATTAGTCGGTGTGAGCTCTGGTTGGCCTAGTAGGGTCCATGATTCATAGGTCAAGATATTAAAATCTGCTCCTTCATCAATCAGAGCATTGATAGTATGCTCTCTTTTCGTAGTGAGTTCGACCCTAAGATAAGCAGGTGGTACTATGTCTTCATCTTTCGGGTATTGGCTTGTAAATTTAAGCCTTCTGACAAATGCCCTTGAGTCCCCAACTGCACGACCAGATGTGGATTCTCCACTGATGTCTTAGATTGTCAGTGCAGTGCTATTCAGGGAGCATCTATCGTCAAGACTGTCATATCTAGTCCTTCTCGTAGTTGCAGCTTGATGTTGTTGATTTTTGCTTTGACTAGATGCAGTCCGTATGCAATACATATGTGTTTTTGCAGTGTGGCCTTTTTGCCCTTGTTGGCTAGATTGGCCCATTGATGTTCTAGGGTCTCTGTTTCTCTCTGTTCGGGTATGGGCTTTTGGTTGCTCTTTTGCAAGTGAGAATCCATGCTCGTATAGAGCCATTACTACACTAGGGTCCAATTTGGAGGACCTGTCACGATGCGCGTTTTCTCTCCAACCTACTTGGGGGAGGTGCGGAGGGGGCAGAGCCCCCTCTGCGTGAGTCGGGGGGGCAGTCCCCCTCGGCCCGCAATAATAAACGCCATGTGCAATTTGGAGGACCGTTTATAGCCAAATTTTGAACTACTTGCTCTAAATTCTAGCGCAGTGATGGATTTGTGATGTGCCTTTAGCTCTACGTAGCCTTTGGAGTCAATCTCGGGGTTTAGATGTGTCAAAATTTGTGTTCTAGATGCCTGTCCGATTTTGACATTTTTCTGTAAGAGTCCAATTATCAAAATCGGACGTCCAATTTTGGGTTGGTCCGATCGACCCGGTGGTTCGATTTTGGTCACGTCCGATTTTGACAAGCATTCGATTCGGAACTCGTCCAATTTTCAGTGTGTCTGATTTTGAGCCGTCTGATTCCTTGTGTTCGATTTCCAGGGTCCAAGTGTCCGATTTTCAAAATCGGACGGTCGAGTGTCCAATTAGACATGCAAAGGTGGTCCGATTCTGGGAATTGGATCGGAAAAGTGGCTCGATTTTTGGAGTCCGACGGTCCAACTCTAGAAGTCGGGTAGTCCTATTCTGGGACTCGGACGAACTAGTCCGATGGAGCAGACGATGGCCCGCAGGTTGCGCACGATGCCTCAAGGTCAACACCTACTCCACGAAATTGTGCCGTGTCTTCCAAATAGATGCAAAGCAATACAAGGAAATGCTAGACTTACTTGGAATCACTGTGCCGCTCGAATCAATCGGCACTTTAGGGGTCTCCCCCTTGCTCTCTCTCTCTCTCTCACTCTCTCCCTGGCTCTCAAGCTCACTCTCTTCTCAGAAGGCAGAATGTCAAATGTGGTGTTCCCTGGTTCCCTGGGCCTCTTATTGCCCCATTCCAGCCTGCTGTAAACTCAAAAATTAATCCCACACACTCTTCCAGCCAGAAGTTTGAATTTGTGCCCCTATTTCCCTGTTTCAGCCTGTTATACAGCAACAGAAAACCCTACTGTTTGCTCCAATGTTTTGCTCCTATCCTTCCTAAATGCAAGAAAAAATTATAAGAAAAATACCTGCACTACTCCATCATGCTTTTCCAAGTCCAAAACAACAAAAGCCTGCTTGTTAAGGAGATTGAATACCTCTTCAAACTCCCTCGCTTCCTACCTATCTACCTCAAGTACTGGTTTGGGGAAAACTCTACTTCAATGCTCGATTCGAAGCATGCAAGCGCTCAAGGCTTGAATCCATTGTCCCAGCAAAGGAACCAAGTGGGAGCTTTCGCTAAACTGCCAAGACCCACGGACTGCTTATTATTTCAAGCGTTCCAAGCTGAGCATTAATGGCTACCTCTCACATGGCTGATGCGCCATCCATATCTACGGGTGTAGTGAGCTTACCTCCATGCCGATTGAGTTACCTCCTCTCCCGCGCACTCCGGTAGCTCCACGATTCAAGTGCAAGCTTCAAACAAGCTCCATCCTCAAGCTCCACGCTCCAAGCTCCATCACCGCGAGCAAGAGAAGAGAAGAGAAGATAAGAAGAGAGGAGAAGATGGAGAGCTTCTCCTCCCCGATCCCTTACCCTCACACACTCACTCCCTCACACTCTCACACTCCCTCTCTTAAGCACAAGCTCAAGCAAGCAAGAAGAAGAAGAAGAAGAAGAAGAGGAGAGCCACTTTTGGCCACACACAAGAATGAGCTTCTCATTCAATTTTCAACTTTATATACAAAACCCTAAATCCCTTTTGGGCGGTCATCCCCTTATCCCCTTTTTTACATGGATGGCCGTGGCCTAGGCCTTTTTCCCCATTGTCCTTCTATATTCCTAGCTTCCTTTCCACCACCCGTCTACATTTACATATTGCACGAGTGAGAGCCCGATGCTCCTTAAATTAAATCATGATGCGCTTGCGCTCTTTTACAAAAGTATTGACTTGCGCTTTTCCTTGTGCGCCCTTGTCTTCCGTTTCACTTGTCCTTGGGCTTTTTCTTTTGCTTTAGCTTTTCCAGATTTTCCACCTTGTTCGTCTAACAGTTAACACAAGGTAAGCTCACTATACTCGTAGGATCGACGTCGTGTCGGCTAGGTGAGTGATAGCCATTAGAGCTCGCTTGAAACGCTTGAAACAATAAGTGGTCCATGGGTCTTGGCGATTGAGCATGAGCTCCCTCCACATTTTGGTTCCGTTGCCAGGACCACGGATTCAAGCTTGAGTGCTTGCGCACCTCATATCGAGCATCGAAGTAATGGATTCTTCCCCGAAACGGAGCTTGAGATAGGTAGGAAGTTTGGGTGTTTTGATCTTCGAAACAAGTAAGTATTTTGGGTTAGTTAGTTAGTTTGATGATTGGAAAACATGGAGAAATCATTTCAGTTTGTTGCTTTTGATTCTTGTTGCATTTAGCGTAGGATAGGATTAGAAAATCAAATTGAAAAAGGGTAGGGTTTATTATTGCAAAGCATGGCAAGACAGGGCATAAATCATGCAAAAGATAGCAAAAAGCTTGCTTGGGATGCTTAATGTCGGCTGAGTGATTGGGAGCATCAAAACCTTACCCAGGAAGGAGTTTAAGAGCCAAGAGGCCAAGGGAGAGCTCATTTGCAAGCATTGCACAGAGAGAGAGAGAGAGAGAGAGAGAGAGAGAGAGAGAGAGAGAGAGAGAGAGAGAGAGAGAGAGAGAGAGAGAGAGAGAGAGAGCCCACAAAGATTCGATTCGATCTCATCATCGGAGATCCTAACGCTCACCTCAGGTATACCAATTACTTCCCTTGGTACCCTAGTTAGGATCTGGAAGTTTGTGCTTGGAGTGATTGTCTAAATCGTGAGATTTGATCGAAATCATCGTCACTGCATTTGTCGCGCCGTGTTTTGCCCGTCCGAGCGGTCGTTTCTGGGTTGAGTCCCAGAATGGCCGATTCAGCCCGAAAACCCTAGTCAGCCCTCGGCCCAAAGTCTACTCGGCCCGTCTGAGTGATGGCACTTTGCCCCATTGACCAACTCGGCCCTCGACCCAAGACCCAAATCGGCCCTCGGCCCGCACAAAACTCGACCCTCAGACAAACCTAATTCGGCCCTTGGCCTGTGTGCCTCGGCCCGTTCGAGTGGACCTTTTCGGCCCTCGGCCCCTGCAATTAGGACCAGTTAGGCCAAGTGTGAATTTGTCTCAATTTTCAGAAATTTGACCTGATCCTGCTAGAGCTTAGCAGCGCAAACTGTTGCAAGTCCTCCTGATGCTCAGAACTTGATTCTAGCGCATGGAAGAGACAAAATCGTAAGGCGCAGCCGCTTAGCAGGTTGAGTAAGCTGTCGTGAGATCTAGAGACCTAGAGGCAACTCGCTGAGCCATAAAACCCTTATTGGACCAAAAAACGAGCAAGGCAACGTAACTAAAAAACCCTAAACCTTGTCAAGACGACCAAAGAATTAATCGACAAAGCCTATTAGGCCCAAAACAAAGCGAGAGTGAGTAAGACGCTTAGAGATTGTTTGTTGCACTCACCTTGAATTTCCACACTTGAAGTACACTTAAGGAAAATTGAAAGCCTAATTGAGCACAAGTGCACTAGAAAGAACACACACACTGAGTGGAGATAAATTGAAGAGTGTATTTAATAAGTCAAAGAACTCACTTAGATAAACCACTCAAAGAACCCACCAAAAGGAGAGGATCCAAAGACATAGACAAACCATCAACACATGGAGTAGGCCCAGGCAAGTGGCACCAACAAAGTGTATTTGACAAACCTACTCAACCTGATTGCTAGCTTGGTGGAGCACGATTACTCAATTATGGCAGAAGAAAGCTCAGACCGCAGGTCTAATGAGAAACTCGACTTAGGTGTCTTCCCATAGGCTATTTAGCATGGTGCGCATGTTCGCTATGAGCACCCCGGCAGGACAGTAGGTGTGATCATCGCAGACTTAGAAGAAGAGAGAAAGCTAGCCCACAAGGCATGGCAAAGCATAGTCAAATACAATAGAGACCAGCAGGCTAGGAGCCAAAGGCAAAGCAAGGAGTTGCGTGAGGTGCAGCGGGTGCTGAACTTAGTTGATAGAAACTGAATGGATCATGAGAGAGCCCTAGAAGGAGACTTAACGCTGAGCGAGCTTCTCATGAAGCGACAGTTAGACAACACTGCAGCAGAGAAAAGTGTCGCAACATTGGCGACATCACTGTTGGCAGGATTAGGAGCAACCCAAGGCTCTAAAAGCCAGTCTAAAATCCCAATAGTCGTAAAGCAACTCGACAAGTACCAATCCCACGACAATCCATACAGCTTTGTAGAGCAGTTCGAGCAAGTCTGCGAATCCAAGAGCCTCAGTGACCTGACTTAGCACTCTCAAGCGTTTGGGCTCTGCTTAGGTGACAAGGGTAGGACTTGGTATACAAGCTTGGATGCGGCAGAGCGAGCCAACTTCATGGTCTCAAGAATCTCTTCATCAAGAGATTTGCCGAGCTTGGATACTCCGACAATCTGCTAGTATGACTGATAAATGTTAAGCAGAAAGAGAAGGAGGACATTTACGATTATGTAACCCACGCGAGGAGTCTCTTCAAGAGAATCCCTATGGGCGAACGACCGACTGAAAGAGCAATTTCAACTATATTTATCAGCGGAATTCAAAACGAAGAATTGTATAAGGCTTTGGCAGGCAACTCGAGCTTGCAGGGAGATGTGCTAGCTAGGGTTTTTGAGGAAGCCATCAGAGTTGACGATCAACTGAAAGAGCAGAGCTCCAAGAGCTCAAACTCAGAAGAAACCAACTCGCGAAGTTCAGAGAGAGTGTCAGCCTCTGGTGAACGATCAGTCCCATCATCCCAAGATAAGGGGAAAGCCACCGAGACAAACCAAGACTTGGCGGATGTCAAGATGGAGATAGGCAAACTGCAAGACATGTTGAGATGACCAATGCACCCACAAGTCCAATGCGTGTACTATGGCGGAAACCACTTACCAATCGAGTGTTAAGACCCTAGGTCGAGACCTTGCGCTAATTGCGGTAGGTTCGGTCATGACATTGTGCATTGAAGATTGCCGAGAAGACTTTCGTACTCACAACCATACAGCTAGCCTTACCTAGCGAACAGACCGTAGCCGCTCTTCGTAAGGGGAGCCCCATTGGCCCTTCCTACGCTAATGACATTAAGCCAGTTGTCCCTAGGATGGATATAAAACCTACAGGCATACCTAGACCGCCTGGTCCCTACATGACCCATCCATCGAGTAACGCTCTAGTCCACTACGTGTGGACGAGCCAAATGAGGAAGAGACTTACCTATACTCATACATCTCTCACGACGACAAGGGCAACGCAGTCCTTATGGACTATCGATTAGTACTACCGGTGATGGCATTAGGGAGAGGACAAGGTAGAGGCCTAGGAGGGCAGATGCATGATCCAATCATCTGTTGGACTTGTGGTCACCCAGGTCATGTCTCATCACCTTGCCTTGAGAGGGAGCAACAGAACATAGACAAAGCAGACCTAAGGTGCGTTGAGTGCGGAATCACCCATCTCTTCGTCGATTGTCCAAAGAGAAAACCTTCTTCAAGTTCAGCCAACACACCATTTGTCCCATTGGGGCTATTTGGTGTCGAGAATCTCGATGGGGAGGAGATACCTATCCCATTGTGGGTCATGACCCATGCCCAGACGAAGTAGGCCGGCATATCATTACCAAGACCTAGCAACCTCGATGCAGCCTCGATAGGGAAGAAGAGCCGCAGGCGGAGAAAGAAGAGGTCGGAAGCTAAGATTGCACTGAAAACTCAGAGTGCTACAACTCTGCCTGTTGAAAAAAGGTCACAAACGCAGAGGTAGAAACTTCAACCCCTAAGACGACCAAAAAGGAAAGTGCCAAGGTAGGGGAATACCCGCATCCAAAGCGCCAACTAGAGGCCATAAAGAAAGTGAAGGACTGGGTGAAAGAGGCCCAAGAGCACTTAAGGGACGCTGAGCCCATCTTAGAGGACGAGATTGATGATCTCCCCAGCATAAGTATAGAGATGGACACTTGTTGAAAGACCTCACCAGTCGACTTGGATACCATCTCCGCAATGCTCAAAGGTAATGCTCAAGTCAAGAAGTCTTATGGGTCCTTGACCAAGTATATCCCATGCCCAAAGGATGAGCGAGATTGGATGCATGTCCTTGCTACAATTGACCTGCCGTTCTCGGATCATGAGGCATATGAGCAAGCCATCAAGATGATGGGCAAGTCTAATGGCACACCCTCCGTACCAGTTTGCATGATGGCAGGAACCCTTCGTGGGAGACCTAAGCCCGTCACCTTCCAAGTGCCAAACAACAAAAGAGCACCAAAAAGGAGATCAAGTCTATGACCGATCAACTACACTGGGAAAAGAAAGACTAAGAGAACATGAGCAAGGAACTAAAAGACCAAGAGCAGAGGCTTGAACCCTAGTATAGAAGCATGGAGAGAGCATGTAAGAGATGAACAAGAGAGCAGAGGAATGGGTAGTGTAGAATGAAAAAAGGGTGAAGACACTGGCGTGGCGCCTCGCTCTGGTAGAGAAAGAAAAGATCCTCGAAGAGAGCAAAGCAGAAGCCACTCAGATAGCTTTTAGTGCCCAGCAAAAGGCCTTCATTAACACACTAATGGACACCACCCACCCAGAAGAAGGAGAGTCATTGGAGGTGGTACAGAAAAAACTCAGTATTGCACGCAGAGCTCTGCACGTAGGGCTGCAGATGCCACCCCAACCTGCGGAGGTTAGGCTGAGCTTAGAAGAGCAATGAAAGTACCTACTACTGGCCGGTCTAAACCCCTAGGAAATTGATGCAATGGGCTTTGAAGAAGGAGCACAACAAGGAGACTGGCAGGGGGAGGAGGCTGAGCTTGAATTTGATATGGGGAGATTCAGAGAAGAGGTGATCCCAGAACCGCCCTTGCCGCATTCCCAATAGCAACAACAGGTTGATCCATCTGAGGAGAGACAAGCCGCGCTTAGAGAAAGACAGAGAAAGTTAGTCGAAGAAACCAGGAAGCAACTAAGGGCCAAGCCAATCGTGCAACCGTTCGAACCCTTCCACCGTGCCCTGATGACATTCCCACTGGATTCCACGCAGAGTGGTAGTTTGGGAGCGGCAGGAAAGAGAAAAATACCCATTCACCTTCAGCTTCCTCATGCCCAACAGCCTGCGGAGGGTCTTATCGCTCAAGGTGATGGAGGAGGTGATCGTGATTGGTTGCCGACTGAGACAAAAGTGGCTGGAGGAAAGGGAGAAGACCCCCACTCTTTGGGGAAATCAAGAAGCCGAGTTTTGGCAAAACAAAGTGTTTGAAGTACCACATATCGTACATGGATATAACTACCAACCCCTATGGAGGAGGCGGGTGTGCGACATCAGCATGCTCGCCTTTGCAACACCCTGCCCTATGAGAGGAACAAGCCCATGTTCATGGCTTGCCCTCGTAGAGTAGGTGTGGATTTTAATGCCACCCTCCATGGGCGTTATGATTTTCCTATCATCTATAACTCTAATGTTGTCTCCTTCGAACATGCCCTCCTCTTCAACTCAGAAAGCTTGGATGACTCCATGGCGTGTTTCCTCACGGATTTCTCTTCATGCCCCGATCTAGCTTTCGTAACCACTTGTAATTATCTTAGGTTACTTAAATTATTACTTAAGCAGGACCCGACTCCATAAGAACGTGGCCTGCCTCCCCTCTTTTTTGACCTTAACACCATCAACAGCTGTGCCATGGCATGCCTAATGATGAGAGCTACCCTTCTCCCCTCTTTTTGCATAGCTCTCCTGGAAGACATGAACGACAGCAAGTTCAGTAGATGCAATCATCCTTTCCTCTCCACCACCTCCCTCCACGTTTGCATGAATTTGAAAGGATACATGCAAAGCTATCAATTTTTGAGCAAATCCATCCGACCCCCTTCCCGTCTAACTTGGACGATGAGAATTAGGCACTGGCTGTCGTTCTACGAGTGTAATACTATTATTTAAAAATAAAAGAAAAGAAAAGCATGAAATAAAAAGCAAGAAGAACATTACACATGGAATGGATAAAACAACTCATAAAGCACGATCACTGCACCTAGGGTCCTCAAGTTAGGTGTGCCCCGTGGCTTCGATTGGTTGGCTCCGCTCCTAACCCCCTAGCCCTTTTTGCTCCCCCACTTCACACTTAGGGCCCATCAAGGGTAGGACATACCTAGGGAGGTAACACTCGCCTATGGTTAGACCTGTCACCCTAAGCTACTTGCACCACACCTCCCTTTGCACGAATGGGGTCCTCAAGTGTGGGACATCACCCAGGCTAGCCTGTGGTTAGACCCAACTCCCCATTCCACCAACACGAGCATAATGCACTATGCAATAAGGTAGACCCCCCCCTTAGGTAGAGCACCACACCTTTTCCTTTTAGGCATCACAAAGGCGACAAATCATTAACTTCGGAGGCCCTCGTTATCCACTTGCCATCCATTTGGCTTCTCCACCAAACATCATTACCAAGCTTCCACAAGCACGCGAGTTTACATGTGGCCCTACCCTCACACGACTACTTTGCCAACTATCTACCATTCCCCAATAGCAACTAGAAGTGCCATGGGACTGGCACTCGTCTCAGAGGGGGATAATGTTAACCCCAAGTCGAGATGGCAGAGAAATGAAGGAAAAAGCGAAAAAAAGGTAATGTTAACCCCAAGTTGAGATGGCGGAGAAATGAAGGAAAAAGGGAAAAAAAGATGGAAAAATAGCAAAGACATGCAGGCGGCCTCTAAGGCTAAGCTAGGACAAAAAGCGCAATTTTAAATGAAAGGCGCCTCAGAAAGCTCTAAAAACTCTTGTAAAAGAGCGCGAGGCTCCCTCCTGTGCCAATTGTAAAATATTAAATGGGTGTAAGCTAGAGGCATAAGGCTAGAAGAGGGAAATAGAGAAAGGACCTTGCCACAACGGCCGATCATGTAAAAAAGGGATGGGTGCCCATGGGAATTTAGGGTTTTGTATATAAAGTTCAAAAAGTGAATGAGAGCTCATTTTTTGGTGTGTGGCTAACAAGAGTTCTCTTCTTCTTCTCTTCTTCTCTTCTCCTTGCTTGTGTGTGCTCTTGAGAGAGGGAGAGTGAGAGTGTGAGAGAGTGAGTGTGTGGGAGTGAGGGATCAAGAGGGTGAAGCTCTTCACCATCTCCTCTTCTCTTCTTCTCTTCTCTTCTCTTCTCTCTTCTCGCGCACGCGACTATGGTGGATGGAGCTTGGAGATGAAGGAGGCTTGAGGACGCTTGAGCTAGCATCTAGGATAGTGGAGCTACTGGTGTGTGTGAGGAAGAAGGCAACTCATAGGATCGACGGCACGTCGGCTAGGTGAGAGATAGCCATTAGAGCTCGCTTGAAACGCTTGAAACAATAAGCAGTCCGTGGGTCTTGGTGGTTGAGTGTGAGCTCCCTCCACATTTCCTTCCTCAAAGATTCATTGAAGATCATTCACCATGGCTTGGAAGATAACATGGACATCATAAGTTGGATGCTTTACCTAGTCTACATAAGAAGATGCCACCAGTTCCACATGCTCGCTAGCTCTTGAAAAACCTTTCTAGCCTCTTGAGAATATACCAAATGGTCAAAAGGGGTGTTTTCCCTTACATGTAGGGTAAAGGGGCCAATAAAGTGACAACCTCCAAAAAGGAAACCCACCCACCCCAATTGAGTAACAATTTTACAAAAAAGATGTGGTTTTTAAAACTACTAGGCATTATGATATAATTGTTAAAATACAACAAATGAGCTTAATGCGGGTTAAACAATTGAGCCATATAAATCTTTTTATATTTTGGAATTTATAAAATCTTAAAGCAATGCATCCTTGAGTGTCACTTTATGGGCCCCTCACTATCACTCTTTTATGGATCCTTCATTTATAATAAGTAGGGCTACTTGATAGAAATACCAAAATGCCCCAAATTTTTTCTTTGAGATCCATATGATATATATAGTTTGACGATTAACAATATTTATGGAACTCACTTGAAAATAGAGGAGGATTGTTAGATGACACTCTATTAGCCCCTTTACCACTAGACAAGGTAAAGTAGGATAGGATCCTCATATAGACTACGGAGGAAGCTTTCGCCACATGCATAGTCTTGTTGATTTCAAGCAAGAAGCTCCTACAAAGAGATCTCTCTCATTTAATGAAATGCCTTTTCTTTATATGGATTTCACAAGAAACCCTAACCTATGGATATTAATGCTAATTTTGTTAATCGCTAAGGTTTCTACAATGAAGCTAGAGTGCAACACTAGTATCACTTAAATGACCAATAGAAAATTATACTAGCTAGCTCTTTTGTTTAAATGATTAGATATTCATAATATGTATTAGTTCTTTTTTATTTAAAAGTCATGAAGTATTTAGATTGATTACATGGATATGGTACTAATAGCAACAATGCTTTGCATGCTATCCAAAAGCACTTTCTTTATGTTTTCTAAAAGTGAACGGAAGCACATTTCATTTTGAGCTTGTATTGTTGTAGTAACCTAGATTGTGTGGTTCAAAAATACATTTCAAGTACAAGAAACCTTGACCTGTTGATATCAATGCTAATATTTTGAAAGGTTTCTCCAATAGAAGGTCAAGATAATTTCAAGGACCAACAAAGAGTCTTGGCTTGTCACCCTATTTGTCAATGAAGTCAAACAATATGTAGGTTGATTGCACGTAGGAGGGATCTCAAATATTATTTGAATACCATTTGAGTACACTCATCTATATCAAAGGAGCCATGTGCTTTTGATACAAACAATTTCACAATTTTTAAGACACTTATTTATAATCACACTAGTAATAGGAACTAAGACTAGCTAAAAGGAAGCAAATTGAAAGTTCTACACACTAAAATAAGGACATGTGACTTATATGGATAAAGATTGGCCAAGCTTTGGACTATTTAACATGGACCCTAAATATTATGAACAAGGAAAGCGAAAATATATTAAGTTGCATGCTACATTTTCTATATATATAGCAAGATAGAGCACATAGTCCTTTGTGCTATTTAGTATGTAGCATATCAAAACTTGATCTCCAAGTTAGCCTTAAAAGACACACACTCTATATATTTATAGTTGCAATTAAGGATTCTTTCACAAAAGGATGGGCTATACTTTCAATGATTGGGGTACTTTTTCTTCAAAGAATGGGCAAAATCTCATAGCTATTATTTGTCAAGGCTACTCTTTTTTGTTTATACTACTATTTTAATGACTACTTTTCTTTGTTTGACTAAGTTTATGCCTATGATGCAAAAACTATTCAACTAAACATGAAAAAAATTCAACTAAACACAACTAAACATGATGCCCATGATATAACAACTATTCCACTAAACATGAAAAAACGGTAGTAGGTGCTAGTGAACCATCAATATGCACAAGCTACTTCAATTAGAATCATAACTTAGAATGCAGATATGAAGGTCCATGAAAACTTAACATTTAGAATATTGTTAATTTATAGATTTTATAAAGTTCTAGGTAATCTTTATTGGACCCTTATAGAAATTGATAGTTCTTTAGGTTCTTTCCAAATGTTTTGCATGTGACAATAAAGATATCATTAAAGATTTACTAATTAATGACAGGGATGAAAAAGAGAACCTTAGTGATTGGGGGCATGTCACTTGTCTACCTACAATCTAGAAGATTTTCAATTAGGCTTTTGCCATTAGGACTTTCAACCACTTTAGTTCAATATGTGTAGACATTAATGATGGACCACTTAGTTAGATGGGTTTGCATGTCTACACTTACCAAGTTAATGATCATCATCATCTTCACATGGCTAATAATGACTTACCGTTTATTGTATTTAAATAGCTACATCTACTTATAGCACTAGTTGTAGTGTCAATCAATTATAATAGTTAAATATGCACCATTTGACTTAGTAGACTAGTTTCCTTTATCTATACATATAGTACATTGTATTGTGTGTGGAAGAAGGGAAAGAAAACAAAGCATTTTGTCATCCATCTCTCTTCTTATGATTTTGAGTAGGCCTCTTTGCATCAATTCGAGTGTGTCACCCTACCACACAAGTTTTGCCATTGTATCAGATTCACCCCACTATTAGAGGCTATTTTGGAGGCTAAAGTGAAGAAGAAGGAGAAGGCCTTGAATATTTTCTAGAGAGGGACCCAAAGTAGGACAAAGTGAAAATCTCATATTATTATGAGATTTGTTGTGTAAGCAATACAATGTATATACTACAATGGTTATGCTATTTTTTTGGCCATTTGAGGCTACGATAAGTAGTGCAATGTATATACTATAAATGAGCATGCAATGGTTTTCCTCCTTTTATTTTGGTCATTTGAGGCTATTTTGGGCCTTATTCTAGCTTTGTAAGGTTGTGGACATAGTAGTTTCAAGGTATACATCATTATTGGTTGTCTTGGTTGTTATAAGGTACGCAAGTTATAAATTTCAAATCTATAAGTTTTAAAGTGTTTGTGAAGAAGCAAACATAATTTATCAGCAAATCCATTTCAAATTCTATGTATTATCAAGTAGTCAATGGAACAGGCCACCTAGTGTATGATTGTGCACTTCTTATACAAGGTTGCAAAATGCTTACTTGTTGTTTGATACTTAGGTTTGTATAATGATGACTAAGAATGGTGAAATCCCATCATTGAGAAGCTAGAAAAGAACTGTCCTTTATGGGATTCTATGTGACTAACTTTCTCATGGGAAAAGACCTATATGAGTTTATTATAGGTGAAGAAAATGAGCCAAAACTAAGTCATCCTTTGATTGCATAAAAAGTAATTGCATGTAGAGAATGGAATGCAAAGATAAAATAATGGTGTATTTCTTGTTTGCATTCATTGATAATAATATGCTAGGGTATATTAAAAATGGTGTATTTCTTTTTTGCATTCATTGATAATAATATGCTAGGGTATATTAAAAATGCACAAAATTTTCATATAGCTTGGATCACCTTCAAAAAAATGTTATTGACAAATGCAAAGGCAAGAAAGATTCTACTCAAAAGAAAGAGTTGAGTGATTTTTGAAGAAAGGGACAATGGCTTAATTGAGTGTGTTTTGAAAGTGAAGAGCACTTTAGATGCTTTAATAGCCACTAATACAATGATTGATGATGATGACTTACATTCATCTACTTTGGCTGTTTCTTGATTTTGATGAGTTGGTGTTTCTCATGATTTTGAAAGTTTAGGTTATGTACAGGTGGGTAATGATTCATGCCACTTAATTTCACACATTAGGAAAATTCAATTGTTATTATGTGAAGCTCAAACAAAATGTTTGTAATGGATCCATTATTTAAAAATTGTCAAATGGTAGAGCAAGGATTGCAAGTCAACTTCAATGCAATGGGCTATTTTGTGGAGGGCTTCAATAATAAGTTCAATTTAATTACAAAATGAACGAGTATTGGCTATGTATTTACTTTAGATGCTACAAGTAGTGCCATTGATACAATGTATGGTAAAGAAAATTGTGTAGTTATAGATATTGAAATCTAGCACAAAGGTATTGGTGATGCAAATGTACAAACACTAAAATCAATCCAATGAAAAGGGTTTGCTTGCATTTAAAGCTATAGATTTGCATAAAGTTTGTAAAGCATCTCAATTTGGGAATAGACAAGACACCATTTTTCACATGACAAAAATGTAAACAATAGCATACTTGATGTTGTTCATACAATTGTTTGGGGGACCACACAAAATTCATCTATTGATTGGAGTAAGCACTTCGCTGTTGATGATTAGTCTAGAGAGCAATGGGTGTATTTTAAGGCTAATGTAGAAACATAAACACACTTGAACATTGTGTGTTTTGAGGTTAGATGGAGGGGGAGCAAGAGAATATCTCTCTAACGATTTCAATATATTATTGTTACAACCCTATCATTTTGAGTTTAGAGTGAGTAGGGATGTCATTTTTGATTAGGTGAGTAGTTGATATGCATTCAATAGTGATGCATTAGATGATGGTGATCATTATGGTAGTCATATACTAACAAAAAAGTAGGAATTGTGCACTCTTAATGGAGCACATATATCATATTTAGCAAATCTACAATTAGTCCTTGATCTAGAAGACTAACAAGTAACCCCACATCTTCAAATGAATCTAATAGTTTTGTAGTTTATGAAAAAAGGCTAATTGTTGATGAAGAATTAGAAATGTTGATGACGGATTAGTCTTTTTTCTACAAGACTATTAGAAATGTAATTGTTTTTTGCTAGCAACCAAAGGTTGTGTTGGGGGGGTAAAGGCACCTATGCCTAGCTGCCCACATGTACTCATTGTACACTATACCCACACACATGTACACTACAAGTGGCAAGCACCCTCACTGTCACTTTATTATTTATTCTTTTAGTAACTATTGAATAAGGGAAGGTTGGTCACACACTATGACTGTTGGAGTTTCCATATCCTATGTCTCTCTCTCTCTCTTGCTCTCTTTCTCCATCTACCAAGCTCTCATCTCTCTTGCTTTCACTTTCTTGTCCTTTCACTTGAGTTCCACCTTTCAATTAGTACTAGAGCTTGGACTTGAGGAGCTTCTTCATCATTTGCTTCAACCCGCGCTAAAGTTATAGCTTGAAGATTTCATGACAGTTCAATCCTCTTCTTTGTAAGGTAACCATTGATTCTCAACACTTCTTCGACTAGTTCCTACTTGTTAAGGCCTACTCTAGGGGTTTACTGAGATTGGTTGGAGCTCTCCAAGTGCCTTACTAAAGATAGTAGTATCAACATTCAGGATAACAACAAACATGCTATTTGTGCATGTTTTCTTACATTGCTTCCTTTCTCTATTCCATGACTTTTCTACCTCCTCAACCTCTTGGATACTTGGTTGACAACTTGTGACACCTCTTGACATTTCTTGGTTGCGTTTGGGTCCTTCTTTGAAGTGAAATACCTCATACATTGACTATGGAACGATGCAAGCTTTTTATAAAGACTTCGAGCACAATATGTAGTATTGAGCTTCTCATTGTGTATGTGATGCCTCTAGAGCTTGGCATTGATGATCAAATGCTATAGTAATGCATTGAGTTGCTTATTGGATTTCTTTGAGTTCAAATAGCTCAGTTTGTGTAGGATTTTACTGCTATACATTGTCTGGGTAGCAAGCTTTTAAGTAGGAAGGTTATGCCTATTGAGATTTGATGCCATTTGGGTATACCACTTGAATATTTTCATGTTTAGCATTGATGCTTGGACCTAGATATGATTATGGAATGCTTTGGGACTTGATTTTGAGCTACACTTGATGTCTTGGAGCTTTGGCTATATGCTTCAGTTGCTTTAGTGTGCTTGTTACTTATGGATTTAAAGACTTATTGTGTGATATGCTTCAATGGATGCAGTTTGAGATATGTACATTTACTTGGATACTTTGTATTAGATGTTGAGATATCGAGCTCCACTCGTGATATGCCAAGGTGACCGTTGTGTATTTATGTCACCGACTTGTCAGTTGCAGACGCGGTTGGTACACCGCCCATGAATAATAGCTACATGATAGCTATCCTTATCTACTCTAGTTCGTGGCTCAGTTAGTATGCCACCTTAGTTAGTTGAGTTT
The DNA here is from genome assembly GCF_053477565.2 of Lygodium microphyllum. Lineage (NCBI taxonomy): Eukaryota > Viridiplantae > Streptophyta > Polypodiopsida > Schizaeales > Lygodiaceae > Lygodium > Lygodium microphyllum. Next base: position 20,966,704 of record NC_141149.1, on the reverse strand, counting down.
GGTTTGAGACCCATATATAGGGTTCTTCTATTTCTTTGTACGAGAGTTCTTTTGGCTTACACAACTAAGAAGAGGAAAACTATTTTCAGCCTCCACCTCTGTGTGTATTCCCCCATTGTGCAAGCAAGAAAGCTACAAGTGAGACTCCTTCCTTCTCTCCCACAATCTTGACATTAGAGCTTTGGATCTTCTATGCAATTGAGCTTGGTTTATGAGATAGCACGACTCTTGCCTTATGTACATGCTCTCTTGGGGATGTAGTTACAAGTGTTATTGTGCCTGATTTGATTTTACATGCTTTAGATACTAGTACTTACTGATCTGAGTTTTTTACAAATCGGATTTCTACCACAAAATTTGGCCGAAACCCCTATCAAGAGCCTTACCCATAGCTTAAACCCTACATCTTATCACTTTGGGTTACTCTTCAAGCACTAGGTATACTACATTGCTTCTCGGTTATGATAACTCTAGCAAGTGGGGAAACAAGTTCTTAGGAGGGTTGTCATTGTAAAGGGTAAAAGGGATGGGTTATCTTAGTGATGATGGAAATAGATTACACCTAGGGGTTGAGTGAGTGCATAGATTTTTTTCAAAGGACTAACCTCCAACTACACTTGGATTCCACCTGCATCACCAAGATTTGGGATCTATCACCATCATTAGAAGACACCTCACCCTTGTACACAAGTCAATGTCCACATCATGGTGTCATTTGGATCTTACACAAAAGCTTACAAGCATGGATCCCCTCTGTCACATGCTTACATGTATTTAGATATATATATAAGGAATTAAAGTCAAAGCAGCTTTTGGAAGCCATTTTTAATAATTTTAATAAATCCCAAGGAAAATTGAATCTCAAAAAAATTCTCGCGTAGCCCGATTGGTTTCGACTTGGTCTACAAAGTTGTAGAAGAAACTTTTTTCAAATTCTTCACCGATTTGAAGTTACAAAGGCACAGACTGCTGGCTGCAGTCAATTTTCATCTCTCTTTCATCCTTATCACATCAACTTTCTATTTTATCATTCTTGTAAATATATTATAATAATGTGCTTCAGGCACCCACCTCTTGTAATCTAGTTCCCTTTCTCTAGCTTGTCTACTAACACCCTTGTCTTCTTGCATGATGACGAAGGTGGGGACTTGTCCCATCCACTATTCTCCATATTATCAAAGATGCCATACATAATCTAGAATTATGTTAATCAAGAAGATTAGCTTAATTTAATCCCTCATGGAGGCTATATAAGTTGCCCATGGAGATGTAAAGACACACAATCACAAGCATATGAGAGCACTCGAGATCACCAAGCCCAAAGGGGAGCCACTAAGAGCACATTATACAACACCCTCATGCTAGTCCATCTCTTTGAGGTTAGGTATGAGTGAGTCTCTTCTTTTATATAGCATTCCATGAATACATAATGACAAGCTTCCTCTACCTCTTCTCCTCTTGTCTCCCTCTCTTCTCATCTCTCTCCCTCTCTCTCACATTCTAATATGACATCTAGATCATATGGTGTCCAAATCATATGTACTCTCTTCTAATTATCCCTCTACATTCATACTTAAACTTATTAAGTAAGACTTGCCATATGCTCTATTAGTGGGGAATCCTTATTTCCTCATGTTATATATATGTTCATAATAGAAATTAGGAGCCATCACCTCTCTTAACCTTCCATCATCTTCATTTCCCTTAAGATGGGCTACAAATTCTCTCTTATGAAGTTGTGTTTTGGCTCTTTCCATTCACTTGAGGAAAGGGATGTCCTAGCCTATCCTCCCTTTGGCTAGGTGGTGCCCTTCTTTAGCTCTCTTAGTGAGGATTGGAGGCTGGGTGGGTAAGAGGCAACCCACTCATCTTTTCAGCTCTCACTTACCTTTGTCAATAGTATGTCAGGGATGTATACATGCTTCTTGGTTATGTATTGAGCTTCATTACTATTTGCTCACTGCTCAATCAATTGTGTATTTGACAAATCTTTGTACTTAAACTTGAGATCTCTTACATACACGATGTCTATTCCTATGGGATGTATTGATTATTGACACTTTGAGTTTATGACAGAATTTAGTACGAGTTTTATGCCTATTCATTTCCTAGTTGCTCTTATATATTCTGATTGTTACTCAAATATTTTTGGTAGTGGGAGATTGATATTTTCTAATTATTGGCCCACAATGGTCTTAGTCATACTATTTCATTTATTACAACTATGTTATAATTATAGTTTTCACCATTCTTTTGGAGAGTAGACAATTTGTTTTGGCTTTCTTTTTATTGTAGGTCATGGAAAACTCTAGTCTGTTGATTTATTCCTGACCTTTTTAAAAATCAATTTTGGGACTATAATGCTGAATTTACAACAATCCATACTCTTATCATTTGCAAAAATTTGTAGCCATTATGGTAGGTTAATCCTTGGATAGTGTTATTTTCAATATTGAAAAGCTTGATGGGAATAATTTCCAATTTTGGAAGACATAGATATGGCAAGCCTTGGTGCAAAAGAGGCAGGTTAAGTTCTTGAAGCAAGAATGTATAAAGCTTCAGCTTTATGATGTGGATGATTGGGTTGAACTTGATGAGAAATGCAAATTCACTGTCATTTTGACATTATCCAAGTAGGTGTATTTCAATGTTATTGATATTGGGGGTGGTGTCTATGAGCTATGGAAAAAGATTTGTGATCTTTATGACAAGCAGAGTCCTGCCTCTCAATTAAATTGGTTGGAGAAGCTTTTTGACCTTCACATGAAGGGGGATATGCTTATATCTACTCATTTGAATTTCCATTCTATTTTCAGCTAGCTTGTTTCGCACACGAAATCAAGTTTGAGGATAATATCAAGTCTTTGTTCTTGCTTGTCACATTGTCTAAGTCATGGGGCATCTTTCATACTATTATGAGTGCTCATCCCCCTGAGGATAGTTTTAGATTTAGTGATATAGAGACTACTATACTAACAAAAGAGGTAAATGTGAAGAATATTGATGTAGCCCGCACCTCTCATGCATTGAATGTTAGAGCCAGAAATGGTGGTAATGGCAATAATAACCATGGTAGAGGCTCCTAGTCTCTTAGTAAGTCCCATGGACATAAGTCCTCTTTGATATGCTATTATTATGGGCAATAGGTTCATATTTGGTTGTAGTTCCATAAAATGAGCAATGATAGGCACAATGAGAAAGGTAAGCGGAAAACACAGGATAATACAAAGTTTGATTATCATAGCATTGTCCCTAGTAAGTCCAACGTGAAGATTAAAGAGATATATGTAGTCTAGACCGAGTCTAATGATGACTATTTCTTAGTTGCTTCATCTCTTGATGCTAGTTAGTTGACCAATACTTAATTTACTTACTCTCTCAGTGTTGGCTACTTGATTCAAAGGCTTCTTTTCGTGTTACTCTGCATCAAGATTCATTTTATACTTATTATAGAATAGATCTACATAGGCATGAGATCTTTATCTCTTAGACCTAGATATGTTGTATCTGTAGAAAAACAACTATCCTATATTGGCATGAGATCTTTACACGCAAGATTTTCCCTAACTAAGAAGATGTAACATGGCCAAGACAATGGGGATCCTTTGTCTTGCATAGAGCCATATTGATGACTTCATACTCTATCCTTGTGCACCATAGGGTCTGAGAGAGAGAGAGAGAGAGAGAGAGAGAGAGAGAGAGAGAGAGAGAGAGAGAGAGAGAGAGAGAGAGAGAGAGAGAGAGAGAGAGAGAGAGAGAGAGAGAGAGAGAGAGAGAGAGAGCTTTGTCAACTATACTATGTATGCATGAGATCTTTCCATTTCCCTAGTCAAGAAGAGAGAGACATGGCCAAAACACAACTCGAACCCTATGGCACACATAGGGCCATTTTGACGACTCCAAACTCTATTCTTACATATGGTAGGGTCTGGTTGGGGAAAAATGCATGAGAGAGAGAGAGAGAGAGAGAGAGAGAGAGAGAGAGAGAGAGAGAGAGAGAGAGAGAGAGAGAGAGAGAGAGAATGTGTGTGTGTTTGTGTGTGCGTGTGTGTGTGAGAACTTTTTATCAACTATCCTATGTAGGCATAAGATCTCTCCGTGCAATATTTTCCCTAATTAAGAAGAGATAACATGGCCAAAATAACATGGACCCTACAATGTGCATGGAGCCATTTTGTTGACTTAGAACTCCATTCTTTTGCATAGGGTCTAGGTGGGTGTTGGGACCTAAAATGGGCCCGACACCTGGCTCTAAGGCACTAGCTGGGCCTCACTACTCACCTAAAACCAACCCACATGACCTCACGGCCACCCAGGAGCATCTAAGAACTTTGCGTTTCTTTGATTTTGTAATCCAATGAATAATTATTTCCCCACTCCTCAAAGGGAGTCCCTAAACATGTTGGTGTTATACACCATGTAGCACACACACATGGAGCATCCCTTGGTTGATCATCGTGGCTCCACTACAGCTCTCCTACACCTCAGGGATTGGCCCCAAGATGCGCCGTGAACATAAAACACATTTAAAATAAAATTCACTCTTTCAATAAACGATCTAGGAGATGATAGATAAACCTCACTAAATAACTCCCAATGAACCGAATATCTAGGCCTATGGCTTGGGATACCTCACACTCTCAGCATTGGGTCATCATTCATACAAATAGGTTCTATGCATCTAGGATATGATATTATTGTCAAGAATCGCGTGGTGGGGGGACTTGCTTGAGCTGCAACGCCAAACACACACTGTATACACAAGAGGAAGCTCACTCAAGCACACAAGAAGAGAGATGGAGGCCAAAATGTTTTCTTGCTGGTTTCTTTTTCTTCTTCCACACACCATACAATGTACACAAAGTATAGATAAGATACAACATAAAGGAAAGTGGCCTACTAAGTCAAACAGTGCATAATCGACTACACTAATCGATTGGCGCTATGTCTTTGCCAACTGTAGGTAGGTGTAATAAACTAAATATAATAAGTGATAAGTCAATGGCCATGTGAGTATCATAATGACCACCAACGTGCTGAGTGTAGACGTGCGGACTCATCTAGCCAGGCGGTCTATCATCAATGTCCGCACGTGTTGAGCTTGCCATCTCAACACTCCCCCTCAAGCTCAACTCTATCTTTGCAACTCCAAGTAAGCTTCGGAACTTTCGAAGCTTCTCTGCACCCAATGCCTTTGTGAAAATGTTAGCTATCTGATCCTGTGTGCTGACATATATCAAGTCAACCTCTCCTGCAAGTACCTTCTCTCTCACAAAGTGGTAGTGCACCTCAATGTGTTTTGTCCTAGCATGGAACATTGGATTCCTAGCTAGTTGTATGCTGCTCATGTTGTCACAATGAATGACAACTCGACCATCTCCCTGCATATCCAAATCACCTAATAACTTTTGCAGCCATACCACCTCACATGCTGCCATAGCAGCACCTCTATACTTAGCCTCCGTACTCGATAAAGCAACTATAGGTTGCTTTTTGTTGCTCCATGTAACTGCTGCACTACCAAGGGAGAACATGAATTTACTTGTAGATCTTCTATCCGACATGCTACCAGCCCAATCTGCATCTGTGTATCCAAAGACCTGTACGTCCTTACCTACCTCATAAAAAAGTACATAATGTAAAGTGGACTGTACATACCTCAACTGCATCCAAATGAGGCTTTCTAGGCATCTACATAAACTAACTGACAAGGCCAATAGCATAGCTCAAGTCAGGCCTTGTGATAGTCATGTAAATCAAACTCCCTACTATCCTCCTGAACATAGTAGGATCTTCTATCTCATCTCCAACATTAGCACTCAACTTCACATTTTGTTCCAATGGTACTGAAAGAGGCTTACATGTTGTCATACCATACTTGGATAACATATCCAAGCCATACTGCCTTTGGGACAGCCATATACCATCATCACATCTGATCACCTCAATACAAAAAAAGTATCTCATCTCACCCAAATCTTTCATCTCAAACTTCTTCTTCAAGAAGTCCTTAACTTCAGCAATCCCATTGTCACTGTCACCTGTAATAATCAAGTCATCCACATAGATGACTATGATGACCAAACTTGCATCTTCCTTTTTTACATAAAGTGAGTGATCACCATCAGAAATACAAAATCCAATATTGACAAGATACTCTCCAATCTTGTCAAACCATGCTTTAGGTGCTTGCTTTAGCCCATAGAGCGCATTCTTTAACCTGCACACATATGTGGGATGCTCTAAATCCTCATAACCTGCTGGTTGCTTCATATACACTTCTTCTTGCAATTCACCATGTAAGAAGGCATTCTTAACATCCATTTGGTGCAAACTCCAACCTTTGGCTGCTACCAAGGCAATCACACACCTAACAGTTGCCATCCTAGCAACTGGACTGAATGTCTCGTCATAATCTATGACATATGTTTGAGCATAGCCTTTTGCAACCAGCCTAGCCTTATACTTGCTAACTAAACCGTCTGCATTATGATTGACTTTGTAAACCCACTTACAGCCAATAGCTTTGTTATCCTTAGGTAAGGGTACCAAATCCCAAGTCTTATTGGCTTCTAATGCAGCCATCTCCTCATCCATTGCTGCATCCCAATGAGCATGACCAACAGCATCCTCAAAACAAGTGGGCTCAACATCCTCAACTAGTTTCACCATATAAGCATAATGGTGAGCTGCATAACCTTCAAAACCAAATCTTTTAACAAGGTATCTGACCCTGCTAGATTTGCGTACCACCGGATCACTCAATGGAGCCTTTACATTACTGTGAGCTCTCTGTACACCTGGTGTCCTGACTAAAGGAATACCAAGCTCATCATCCAAGCTCTCCGAACCACTAGAATCTCCATCCAATCCCAATTGACTGGTAGATGCATCATTACCATCTAGCGCTTTCTTCTTTCCTTTGTCCTTCCCTGCAACACTTATAGATCCACCTGAAGATGTGGGGCTACTCCTTAGTCTCCCAGACCAAGGGCTCACTGTAGGTGTAGTACCAGATGATGTTTTTGGTCCACTAAGACTCCGTGATTCTTGTTTATCTTTCTGCACATAGTTGTCCTAATCATTATCATCATCCAAAACATCACCAACAGGTGTATACCAACTTCCCATCTCATCAAAGATAACATCCCTACTCACTCTGAACTCACCTGTGATGACAGGGTTATAACAACGATACCCTTTCTGCTCTAAAGAGTATCCAATAAAAACACATTTTTCTGCCTTTGGATCAAGCTTCTTCCGTAGCTCATTTGGCACATGAACGTATGCAACACATCCAAATACCTTCAAGTGCGATACATTAGGCTTCTTGCCAGTAAAGCATTCTTCAGGAATCATCCCATGAACTGCAGGTGTGGGAGTTTTGTTCATAATGTAAACAGCAGTATGGATAGCCTCAGACCAAAAATGTTTGGACATATTCTTTTCAGCCATTAATGCAAGTGCAACTTCTGCAATATGCTTGTTTTTTCTTTCTGCAACACCATTTTGCTGTGGGGTTCACTGCAAATAAATTGTCTCTTTATCCCATGAGTCCTCAAGAAGCCACTAAACTTATTAGAGAGGTACTCTCCCCCTCCATCTGATCTCAAGCACTTTACTTTTAAGCCTGTTTCTGTTTCAACAGCTGCCTTAAAAGATTTGAAGTTCTCAAACACATCACTTTTTTCCTTCATGAAGTATACCCATAACTTCCTTGAACAGTCATCAATAAATGTGATAAAGTATTTGCTGCCACCAAGAGATACATTCTGTGTAGGCCCCTAAACATCTGTATGTACTACATCAAGTATGCTTCTGCTTACTTCTCTATCATGCGAGAAGGGTTGTCTCGCCTGCTTACCAAACTGGCATGCTTCATAGACTTTATGCAATTCTGCAACTCTAAAAGAAGGCAACCCTATAACCAATCCTCTAGACTGCAATTCTGTATGTACTACATTAAGTATGTTTCTGCTCACTTCTCTATCATGCGGGAAGGGTTGTCTCTCTTGGTTACCAAACTGGCATGCTTCATAGACTTTATGCAATTCTGCAACTCTAAAAGAAGGCAACCCTGTAACCAATCCTCTAGACTACATTAATTTCAGTCTTTGCACATTTGCATGTCCAATATGTTTATGCCATATTTCAATATCTGCAACTACTCCTTTTCCTTTAGCATACATATCAGCATCCATTGTAGAAATTCCAGCATCTAAAGTGAACATTCGGCCAACTCTACTTCCTTTTGCGACCAACTTGCACTTATCATTAAAGTCTTCTACAAAACAACATTTTGCATTGAATCAGACCTGCAACCTTGCTCTACCATTTGGCCAACAGATACTAGATTCTTTCTAATTGATGGCACATGTAATACATCTGACTGAGATTTTTGCTCAACCCTGCTTCTGGTGCCTCCACAGGCACTATCCAAGAGAGAGAGTGGAAGAATGGGAGAGATTCTTACCCGTGGCTTGCTTGCTCGAACCTTGCTTCTTCTCCTTCACTTCAGCCTTCAAAATTAGCCTCTCTTAGTGGCACGGCTCTGATACCATGTCAAGAATCGCGTGATGGGGGGACTTGCTTGAGCTGCGGCGCCAAACACACATTGTATACACAAGAGGAAGCTCACTCATGAACACAAGAAGAGAGATAGAGACCAAAACGTTTTTTTGCTGGTTTCTTTTTCTTCTTCCACACACCATACAATGTACACAAAGTATATATAAGATACAACATAAAGGAAAGTGGCCTACTAAGTCAAACATTGCATAACTGACTACACTAATTAATTGGAGCTATGTCTTTGCCAGCTGTAGGTAGGTGTAACAAACTAAATATAATAAGTGATAAGTCAGTGGCCATGTGAGTATCATAATGACCAACAACGTGTTAAGTGTAGACGTGCGGACTCATCTAGCCAGGCAGTCCATCATCAATGTCCGCACGTATTGAGCTTGCCATCTCAACAATTATGTGGTGCATCAATGCAAGTGTGAATATGACCATCATGCTCAAGCAAATATTCATTGAAAATTAGCAATGTGATAGTGCAAAGACAATTATTTTCATGATTTTATTTTTTTACATGAGTGCTTCATCGCTTAGGGCTAGCAGCAAGCTTCCTCATGCTACTAGTCCCTTTTAATTTTTAACAACCATGAACTCTATATGATATGCATCATCAAACATCAAATTTTAATGTACTTCAACCACTCAATAATCCCCTTACTCCCTACCGTTTAAGATTTTGCATGTATTGATAGTGTAAGACATGGTTTTTTACGTATTTTTATTTATTGAAAGTGATAAAACTCACTGTAGCAAGGAAATGGACTGAACTAAGGCTAAAACTCATGCTTTAGCTCCATTATACATCCACAAACATTAATCTTATTTTTCCTTATTATTATGACGTAAAAAACCTAAATTTTTTATTTTTTCTATTTATTTATAGAAAATTATAGAAAATTAATGATTTTCAAGTGTAGACTGATTACTCTTATAGAAAATGATATTTTTTGCATGTTTCATTCCATGGGAACGGCAAATGCATGCCAAAAACCCAAAAAAACACATATTTCCCCTTAAACCACATAGTCTCGGATTTTGTGTATTTTGCATACGATTATTGTACAATTGATTTTTTCATGATTCTTTCAACATGACTGATCAAACAGAGGCAATCAAATCCAAGCATTGCTAACCATTTCAAATAAGATATGATCATAAAACAATAAAATCTATATTTTTCTCATAAAATTACTCATTATGACGTGTGTTTTTCGACATTGGAGGCCTGCTAACACTCTTCCACGGCCATTGAGGATATGCCCAACTCTGATTCATATCTCTTTGCACTCTTGCTTCATTGTTTGATAAAAAACGTCCATCTCAACCCATCCCCTTCTCTCTTTTACATTGATCCATAAGAACAACCCACAAGTTCTATACCATGAATTATCTTATTTCTACTAGTATATGTCTTAGATTGGTCCTTTGCATGTGGTAGGGTCTAGGTCTAAGTGCATCACAAAAAGGGCCATAACTTTCACTCCAGAGCTTAGAATGGGGTTATGTTTGTACTCAAATTGCGAGCTCATCTATGACCTTGGTCAAAATCACCACCCAAAAAAATTTTGCACCAAGAATTATCTTATTTCTACTAGTATATGCCTTCCATTTCAAAGTTTAGCTCATGATACTATCTTTTTCTCCAAGTCTAGTCATATTGTGCATTAAGAATTATCTTATTTCTATTGGTGTATGCCTTCTGACTCAAAATTTGACTTGTGATACTATCTTTTTCTCCAAGTCTAGTCACATTAAGAAATACATCAATATACAAAGGAGAGCATTTAAATATGTCAAATATAAAGAAATTGTGTTATTTTGCATTTGAATCATACGGTGTGCTAGGAGGTAATCTAAAATCTTTAATTTCCTCCTAGCACATCATAGGGTCCGGATTAGTTTCAAGTGCAAATTTTGCAAGTATACCCTGTATAGATATTTTTCTCATTTATATACAAATGCTGACATTAGAGGGAAATAAAGATAGCAACCACACCATTTAGTCATGTAGTCTCTAAAATATCAAAATATCAAAGAGAAGATAAGAATTTATGTAGAAGCCTCAGGGGACCAAAATACAAATGAAGGTTGGAGGAGTTTAAAAGCTTTCTTAAAAAAAAATTGTTATACTTTTAGTATCTTTCAGAATTACAAATGCTTGGCATAGCATTGATTATATCATAATGCCCTATAATAAGGAGTAAAGTTTTTAAATTTGAATAGACTAAATAATATTTTTAAAATATATGCTAAATTTTATTTATTATTAAAATATTTTAAATTCTTTGGATAACCTAATCTTGGTTGTCCATGGAGCTTGTCCCAGAGTATTGCAATACTTCATCTCTAATTTAGATAGATGTGGTTGATGATTTTTTCCAAGGAGATCTCAATAATTTTTACATAGGTTTCAATAGGAGTATATGCTATACAAAGGAGTCTCATTTAGAAAGGGATAAATAAATAATGTTGTACTCTCTTGAAGTTTCTCACTAGTTGGACAATAATACTTATGGATGGAGAGTAATAATAAAGTCCTGGAGGTTTCTAAAAGTAAATTTATGCCTAGAAAGAAGAGGATGATAATAAGTGATTTATATAGTTATTGGAATTTTATTTTCATTATTAGTATCATCCATGGTATCAACTATCAAGTTTCTCACTAGGATGGTCAATAATACTCATGGATGGAGAGTAATAACAAAGTCCTGGAGGTTTCAAAAAGTAAAGTTATACCTATAAAGAAGAGGATGATAATAAGTGATTTATTAGTATCATCCATGGTATCAACTATGAACCTTATGGCATTGACAAAATATATTTAATTGAATCTTCATGGCTTGAAGGCTTGTATGTGTACATCATCGGACATATTCCAATTTGTAAGTGAACTAAGAATGAGTATAGAAAGTTTTTCAATCTACCATACATTGTAGTTTTTTAAAGAGAATATATATAGAGTAAATAGTCAATTATTTTCTAGAAAGAAAGATGAAGGTTATCCATGATAAATAAGATAGTCAAATTTTACATGCATCTTTTCTTATTATCACAAAAAAAGGTGCGAGGGGAAACACGTGTACACTCTAGGGCTCTCCCAAAGCGTATCACTGCTTGTCATGTGGTGGCTCTAGGCCTACATAGTCAAACCCTCTCCCCTCCTCCTCTCTACATTCTTCTCTCTCTCTCTCTCTCTCTCTCTCTCTCTCTCTCTCTCTCTCTCTCTCTCTCTCTCTCTCTCTCTCTCTCTCTCTCTCTCTCTCTCTCTCTCTCTCTCTCTCTCTCTCTCTCTCTCTCTCTCTCTCTCCAATTGCAAATGGTCGTGTGTGGCGGTGTCTAGCTATGCAAGGCGGCTGTGAAGTGGCATCTAGTGGTGGATGACTTTGTAATTAATGTTAAAAAAATTAAATTCTAACATTACAGTTCAAGAAAATTCTAATATTAAAGTATTTTTATAGTAATTTTGATGAATAGATAATATATAAGTATTAAAATATTTACTATATAAAAATTAATACTCAATATGAATATTAATATTTGCATTGTGTGTATGTGTGACTCTAGTGTAATTTAATTTTACATTTTATGATCAATACATAAGGCCGAGTTGCGTGCATATCACCACTTATATGAGTTCTTGAACTACCCACCCGACTACCCATTTGCACATACATCCATTAATATTTTGTGTGTAACTAAGAAAAAATATGGCTATTGAAGAAGATGGCAATGGAGAGTTTATTTAGATGGCATGATATTGGGTGCCCAATCTTACTCTCCTCTTTTGCAACAATGTAGGCCAATACATCATGGTGTGAAGTAGGGGGAGAATCTTGGTGTGTAACCACATGAAACATGCCTTTGAACCTTGATGCTAAAAAAATCAATATTTTATCATTCATAATAATGATATACAATTTGTATGATTATAAATTAATTATTAACATATATTATGATTTTAATGTATATAATTCATATATAATATATAGTTATATAGATAGTATATAATTATTAATATTTATGTAATTATTAGTTTATGTATACAAATTATTATATGGGAATGTATAAAAGATTAAGCTAATGTGATGTTATATACATTATATATATAATAAAGATATGTAAATAAATAAAATAAAATAAAAAATATATATTATGCAAATTATTATTATCTATACCAATATTAAGCAAGGGGGATACGTGTCAACATGAAACATCCTCCTATGTGCATCCCTCTTATAGCCATGTGTCGGCCTCTTAGCCACCCACTTGTGCATCTCCATTCTACTTGCACATCTTGGCCTACCTAGGAATTCCATAGGCAAGGTTCATAAGCAAGGCTAGAATAATTCTCAATAGATTGCACATTGATCTAAGAGCAAGTTTACACTTGAGGCTTTGATTTCAAAGTGCGCATATTCTCTATGTGTGTGCGTGCGTGTGTGCGCGCATGTGTGTGTGTGCGTGTGTGTGTGTGTGCGTGTGTGGAGGTGATGGTGTACAAGTACATAAAATGTGCATTATCCTTGTGTGTGTGTGTGTGGAGGTGATGGTGTACAAGTACATAAAATGTGCATTAGGATACAAACATTAGTGCTTCAAAGTTTGGTGTTTTGCTAGTACGTGTAGCATCGAAAGGAAAGTAGGCATGAAGCACCTAGTGATGCTTAATAGAGCGATTTCAATGTTTGCCACTCCACACTTGTCGAGAAGAGTATATATGCACAAAGTTCTCACAATTAGACCTAAATTTTACATAAAATAATAATAATGCAAATACTTGACACAATTATTACCTTATAATGACTCAACACAATTATTATCTTATAATAATGTAAAAACTACTATGAATAAAAGGTACTAGATAAAGATCTTATATCAAATATATAGGTTCAATGTTTACGTATCTTTTCTCATCATGTAATTTGAAGCTCAGTATCTGCCCTTTCTTGTGAAAGTTGACACGATCTCCTTTCTATTTACATATCTTATGAGGATGTTTGTAAGAGGGGATCATTCTTGTCCAATCTTGGAGCTTGTAGGTTGTTAGATGTTGTAGATTATTCCATCTTGTATTTTGACTTGTATGTATCTGTATAGAGCTCTATGGTTTCTTATAAAAAGCCATGGAAGAAGTTTGAGGTATTGAAAAGAAATAAGACACACTAAAACTAAAATAAAAAGATTCTCAAAGTTAGTTTACAAGCTTAGTGGAATAATAAAAACTAAATAAAAAGATACATAGCAGACATTAATCTTTCTTAAAAGGCAAATTTGTTACCTTATAATAGGGTAAAAAATATTACCTCATAGAAGGCACAAAGTGAGGATCCTTTGTAGATTACATGTGTTGAATGTTTGCATGCCATAATCAATTGTGTGAAACTAGAATCCCAAAATTCATCCTTTGCAGTGAAATCTCACATTTTCTCCTTATTGTTTGAATTGTGGAAGACCTTTACATGAGAAAAGCCTTGTTATCATATCATGGAGGTTGAAGGTTCTTGGATATACCAGATATCATCCTCTCCTGCATTGTAGCATTATCCACATATATAGAGTTAGATGGTTGTCGAGATTAACCTATGCAAGAAGAGTCTCAAGTATTGACAAGAAATGAGGTTGAAATAGAGTTGAAAAGAAAGGAGGTTTGAATAGAGTAGAGGTAATGCAAAAAGGAGTTTGGCACAAATGAAGTGCCAAAATAACGAGTGTTATTAGATGAATGCACAACAAAAAGGGTGCAAGTTACAAAAACTTATGAAATGTCTCTTAGATAAAGATAAAGGTTTTTTAGTTTGTAAAATTTGAGGTAACTTAAGAATCCTACTTTTTAAAAAGTCACATCAAGGTGCTAAAATCAAGAAATAGTATCCAAAAAATATCATTGTCAAAGACAAGTCATTTGTCTAGAATTGTCTTGTGAAGCTATCAAGGACATGTTGTATGGTTAGAATTGCATCGTGAAGATAATATACAGACCCCTTTTTACCTTTTTGCTACAAGTATATGAAGTCTATTTGAATTAGTAGAGAGTCAAATGTTACATTTGACCACACATGATAGTGTTCCATTCACCTAATTACTCATCTTATCATTAGCAAACACTAATAAAAAGGCATGTTTTGCCTCAAAATTGGCCCTAATGTATGTGTGTAAAGAAAGTGCTCTATGGACTCAAGCAAGTACCTAGAGTATGGTCTAACAAGATCAAATAGTATCTTGTTAATATTCTATGTTTCGAATATAGATCACTCACCTTATGTGAGAAAGGAAGATGGAGTTTTGGTCATCATTGTTAGCTATGTGAATGACTTGACTATTATAGGTGATAGTGACAATGGACTGTTAATGTCAAGAGACATTTGAAGTAGAAATTTGAGATGAAGGATCTTGGTGAGCTAAGGTACTTTTTATTGGAATTGAGTTGATCATGTGTGTTGATGGTTTTTGGATGTTCCGAAAATAGTATGGCTTAGATATGTTGTGCAAGTATGACATGATAGCATGTAAGCCTCTTTTAGTGCCACTGGAGCAAAAGACAGTACTTGATTTATATAATTCGTGTTGTGCATCATGGACTCTTTAATGAGGTAGGTAAGGATATACATGTATTGAGATACATAGATGCACACATTGGAGTTGTACTATATCTATTAGAAGATCTACTAGCAATTCATGTTTTTACTTAGTAATGCAATAGTCACTTGGAGTAACAAAAAGCAACCTATGGTTGCTTTATCTAATACAAAGATTGGATTCATGGATAATGCTATGGCATCATGTGAGACATGTTTACAAGGTTATTAGCTAATTTGGATGTGTAGATAGGTAGTCTAGTTGTCATTGATTATGACATCATGAGTATCATAAAGTTGGCTAGGAATCCTATGTTCCATGACAAGACAAAACATATTGAGGTACATTGCTATATTATGAGAGAGAAGGTACTTGTAGGTGAGATTGACTTGGTCTATATTAGCACTTAGGGTCAGTAGCTTACAATTGTACAAAGGCATTGGGTACAAAGAAGCTTCAAAGATTTTGTAGCTTACTTGGAGTTACAAAGATGTAGTTGAGCTTGAGGGGGAGCATTGAGATAGCAAGCTCAACATGTTTAAACATTGATGATAGTCTGCCTAGTTAGATGGGTTCATGCATCTACACTTAGCACATATGTGGATCATTGTGACCTTTATATGGCCATGGACTCACTATTTATTGCATATAGGTAGTTACATCTCGTTACCATTGGCATAGTTTTAGTGCCAATCAGTTACTATAGTAAGTTATGCACTATTTAACTTAGTAGGCTACTTTCCTTTATGTTGTAACCTATCTACACATAGTGTACATTGTATTATGTGTGGAAGAAGGAAAAAAAGACAATAAGTATTTTAGCCTCCATCTCTCTTCTTATCCTCTTGAATGAGCTTTTCCTCGCACATATTGTGTGTGTTTAGTACATCGATTTAAGCAGGTTTCCCACCATGCAAGTTTTGTCACCCAAGACGGTGGGCAAAATACTTTAGCTCTTTGAAGAAAAATAGGCCATTATTCTCCGCAGATACATTGGTAGGGCCCATATTACCTCTAGTAGAGTTAGTGGAAGATCCTCAATGAAATCATTATAGCTTTGTCCAAAACCAACTGCACTATTAACAAGTGTTTGCCATTGGCCAGAAGTCTTTGTAATGTCTAGTTCAAGATCAAGAAGGATATCTCCTTGTCCAATAATCCCAATCTCACTTAGATGTCATGCACCTACAAAAAATATGTAGGATTTAGCTGCTTGTTGCCCTCCCTTGACTCTTACTTTTGCAAAGAAGCATTAAAGATAATCAAGAAAGGCATTTGGTGCTAGAAAGGAATATGGAATTTTAGCTCTACCAAATGGAAGGAGAGTCAACACATTCACACTACTAGCCTTCAACATGCTAATCTAGAACTTACTAAAGGCAACACATTCACACTACTAGCCTTCAACATGCTAATCTAGAACTTACTAAAGGCAGATTTCAAGTTTGAAAGGCAAAGCTTTGGAAATCCATATCGATCAAAGGCCCCTTCCACATGCCTACTTTTGGATGGAAAGGAAAACAAGCACCTCATCCACATCCATAAGACTAAAGGTGGTACGTAGAAGTTAATTAATAAGCTTAACAAAAAGGTGGAGCATTAACTAGAATTAGGAGAAATGGTCTTATAGGTTCTCTAATATCTAGAAAGTGCATACCCTTTCTAAGCAATCTACCTTTTGTTGGTTCATCATCCTACATAAAGCTTTATGGACAGATCAAAGAAGCTACAAGATTGGTTTGGGGAATGGATTATGCCCTAAATGTCGTGAACAAAGTGACTCTATTCCTCCTTACCTCTTCATTAATTGTCCTCATAATTATAATATCTTAGATTATTTATAGCATCTCATCAATGCTCCTCATCCCTCTAAGCTAATTGGGAAAGAAATATATTGGAGGAAGAAAATGATATGTATCCTAACTTTTGGAACTAGTTGAGAGCCTAATAGATTTGGCTCATTTAGATAAGCATGAATGAAAAGGATTTTAATGATACATATCTTGATGCCCAATTTGGTGTCAAATGGTTTATCTTTTTTTGGGGTTGCTAACTACATCACAACAACTCAATGTAAGGAATCATGTAAAGAAAAATAAGATTTGTAATAAGAAAGATGTGAAGCTTAAACTCCTATTTTGAGGACTTGACTCAGGTAAGTTACTAATGAATATATGTGTGCATCATGTGGGTTCAAAATAATGTATTTTTAAAATACCATCTTTATACATTTTTAACATAGAGAAGGGTGTAATATAAAGGGGTTATCTACAATTGAATAGAAAAGGGTTATGTTTTATTCAAGAAAAATTCATGCATCTTGAGCTAAGACTAAGTATTAAGCTTCGTATGGTGGTGCCATTATCAATTTGAGGAGTTCCATATTGCAATTGCATTCCCTTATGATACCCCTACAATGACATACTATTATGAGTGAAAGCATATAACTCTCTCATTTTGAGATGCATTGCCCTTTTCCACCTTAGCTTCATCTCATATGTTATATAGACATTGTTGATGGGTTGCATGGCTAGATGGGTCCATTTACAATTAGTACATCAAGATTCATTATAATCCTCACACGACCACTAACTTATCACTTATATTATATTTAGTTAGTTACATCTAGTTTACTTAGCAAGTTGTAAATACTTTGAATGCCTGATCATTGAGCTGCCTAGTGTAATCGAGCAACCCATTTTCACCCTCGCACACATATTTCAGCAAATTTGTGATTCCTGAGAAAGTTGGAGGTCTCTTGTTTAAGGGGTTGATTGGGTAGATTCCCCCATCAAGCCACAAATCCACATAATTCAATCCCATTTGCATGTAACTCTGCAAAACCTGAGGGTTGACACTGGTACGCTGGGTTCTTTTAAATGATGGGGTGTATTCAATCTCTACCTCAATGTGCAACTCCTTCTTTCATGTATTCATTTTACTATTAATACAAATGGGGAGTCTACTTGGTTGTCACAGGAGGTAGAGTGCAGATGCACACAGAAAAGGCACACAAAGGTGCCAAGGGAAAGGAGGGTGTAAGTAATTCACTCTGTTAATGAGGGTTGCAAAAACACAGAGAAGAGGTCACAATAGAGCCATGAGAGAGTATAGATATGGGGGGAAGTAGCTCAAAGGGTAGGGATGTCCAAGACTTTTCGTATTTTAGACATTTCTATTTTACCTCCAAAAACATTTCCAAAAAACACGAAATTTGACTAGTTGTTTTTAAAAAAAAAAACCAAAAGCTAGAATATTAAAAATCTCCAAAATATCTTAAAAGAAACTTTCAAATTTTCATTTTTCTTGTTCTCGATTAAAAAATCAATTACCTCGTATCTACTAATCATTTTGCATTGAAAACGAAGCACCACACTCTCGTAACTAACTCCTTTTTGAATATAAAATTTGGTTGAAAAAGACTTCTTGAATGAGGAGAGAGAAGAAATCTAAGTATATCTTTGTAGATAATATAAAAAAGGCAAAATGAGATTGCAAATGTGGAGAGAGAAGAGGATTATTTTACTATTCTTCTCTCTTTTCCTTGTTTTAAGGAGAAGGGGGGGGGGGGGGACTAAAAGGCCCATTTGTGAGTTCATTTTTTTCCTAATGGTTACATGCACATTTATACACTATAGGTGGCAGCTGCTTGCCTCTATCACTTTATTCTTTATTCTTACTATGACAATAGAATAAGGGAAGGCACATCACACATTGTGACTATTGGAGTTCCCACATGCTGGTCTCTCTCTTCTTTACTTGAACCTCCATAGCTCTTACTTCTACTCATGCTTCCACTTTCACTCTATCTTTCACATGAAAGCTACAAAGGGGGGGGACATGATTCGTGGAGTGGTGGATGGAGCTGTTGAGGCAAGCAAAGAGTTTCCTGGCATAGAAGATGGAGGGAAGCTCCAATAGTGCTACATGCATGAGGGATGTGAAAGTAGGTTTAAAGGGCATGAACCAATTGCTAGAAAGTTGGGTGTTTTTCACAATGTCCTCATAGTAGGGCAATCTTGAGGATTGTGAGTCATATGGAGTGACATAGGAATCACAATGTTGAGCAAGAGATTCATGGGAAGGACTGTTGGTGGAGCTTGGATGTGGCACATGAGGCAGACACGATTAGAAAACGGATATGAATCGTGAGTGGAAAAAAGGGTTTTGAACTTCCACTAGAAGATCTATAAGATGGAGGTTACAATATATTACAAAAAAATTCATAAAATAAGTTGAAGGATAAGAAAGTAAAGAACAAAAGTAGTTATACAAGTCCTAAGCAAATAAAGTGAATGAATATAACTTTAAGAACTTAAATGAAAAGAAATGACAACATCTTAAAGTAGTTATACAACTACTAATACACACACAATTTAAGCAAGATGTAGGTAATGAGTATCCTTTGTTGTCACCATAATGAGAACTCTTCATATATTAAAGATTCATATCATGTTAACCTATAAGCAATTTGAAATTATATAGATTGCACATGTATCTTAGCATTTTAGCCACATTACATTCCTACACTAAAAGATTAATACATTGCCATAATATGTCCAAAATTCTTAGAATAGTAACTTGAAAAATAATGAAAATAGAATAGTTTCCTAAATAATAATAAACATTTAGAATGGGTACTACTACAAATTACTGATATATCTTCGCATAGTAGCTACAATATAGGTGCTACACAAACTTAAAGACTTAAATATTGCCAAACTATATCCAAACTTCTTAAAATAGTAGCTTGAATAATAATCAAAAGTGATGAATAATAGCATGGTAACATGCATAATAATGAAAACTAACCAATAATAATAGCCTCAATAATAGTGCTACTGTAACTTAGCTATGTATCTTAGCATGGTAGCTACACTATAATGGTACAACAACTTGAAGATTCATATAGTAGTACACTAAATCCAATGTTTTTAGCATAGTAGCCTAGTCAATAATGTTAATTGATCAAAATGAAAACATTTCTCCTCTCTACAAGAATGAAAATTGTTAAACATATGACAGAAGGTAGCAGTAGAACAAAGTAAATCGGCAAAGATCCACAAAGGAGGAAAAAGAAAATACAAGTACAAATCAAGTGAAAGGTGCAATACATGTAATTTTTTGGACAAAGCACACAATCATACAATTAATTGTAATATTATCTTAAAAGTTGGGCATAGCACCCATGCAAGTGTTGTAGTATTTTTCACCAAGTAGAAAGACCTATAGCTTGGCAAGGGTGTGAGCACTAGCTTTCATTCATTTTCTGATGGTCGATATAATCTAATATGTATGCATAAACCAAGAAATTCTAGCCAAGAGCTAAATATGAGAGATGGGTGCCCAACTTAAGTGGAAGCCTAGACTCCAAACCCCATGTAAAAAAACTAGGAGGGGTTTCTCATCAACTTGTTTGATGATACACAGCTTGCGGCCATCCATGCAAAGCATGTCACAATCACATATAAATACATGAACTTTATCATTCGGCTTTGACACGGCAAGGGGACCCCTCCATAGGTTATGAGATTAATGATGCAAGGTTTTGTAATGAGTGCTATAGCACCATAGCATCTTGGAAGGCCAAAAACTTTTGTATACTCTGCAACAATGGAATATTTATCTATATATACATAATATCTCATGCGATGTATATTGAAATCAAATAATTGAGTAAAGTTGTTTCATTTTGTTTCTTGAAACACACGACTCTTAATTTTTTTAAAACGTACGAATGCATCAAAAGTAGTAATACGTATGGATATGAGTTATGTTCTTGCTTATGCACAATCACAAGTACAGTACTACGCATTGAATTATGTTAACATATGCGAATGCGTCATTCACGTACCACACATTATCATCACACTTGCACAAACCACACATTTATTCAATAAATATTTATTTATAGAGACAAAGTAAAATATCTTATATGCATCAAGAAAAATACATGCAATGGCTGATAGTGATGGCAAATACAAAAAGTCGATAGCCAATGAGAACTCTGAATTGTTCCTTGGCTTTTTCATCAGTGGAGAGGAGGGGGTAGCTTCTGATGAAAATATAAGTTCCTTCTTTGCTTCAAAAACGATGCACTCCCCCTTTAGCTCTTTCTCCAGGAGAAGCGGATTTGACACTTTAGCAAGGTCACCTAATGTAGTAAGCACACACATTGCTCCACCACGCGTTTGGTTAAACATGTAAAGAAGTTTTGACCACTTGATTAGTACCACCTTCTCCAAGCTAGATGCCATACGTATTGCTCGAAAAGGTCCAAACTTGTCAAAGCTCGAATTTTCATGATTATTTATTGCCCTTGTGGTGAGCACTTCTTATGGAAGACCACCAAGTCTACAATAAGGTTGCCAATGTACTCCTTTAGAGCTGAATCCTTCTGTCAATTCGCATGCGTTGAGCTCCTCCTTGCATTGATGCAAACTCATCTATGTACAATATGTCCTGAATGACAAAGTCAAATCAAACAATATATTTAGCGACTAACCTAGAGTTATCAGAAAGCGACGAAACTTGACGGTAGGATGCATTGGGTCCCACGGAGTCCATCGGTGAAATCTTGGCAAAAAATGATACTTGCAGCTATTGTATCCAAAGTCTAGCGTCTGGGGCCACTTTCTGGCCCCAGAAAGTGGCAGATGCCAGACTTCAGATAGCGCAACTGTAGGCATCATTTTTGGCCACTTTTTGGCCTAAAAAGTGGCCCCAGACGCCAGACTTCGAATAGGGCAACTGTAAGCATCATTTTTGGCCAAGATTTCATATGCAGACTCTGGGGGACCCGACCCAACCTACCATCAAGTTTTGTCACATAAAAATATATGTAGTTAGAAATCTCACCTTCTCTAGATCATCTTGTATCTTCATTTTGTCGTGTGTCAACGAGGAACCTCTTTGGGCATAGGGATCTACAAACTCCTTGGTAGGAAGCTGGGGCCTTGGTCTGAATAGATCATGTTGTAGTACTTCAAATTCAGCATCCGACACAAGGTAATCTTCTTTAACCGAGATAATATGCTCTTGTGCTGCTATGATGGCACTCACTGTATCTAAGCTTGTGCCATCATATCTTTCAATCTCTACCATCGTTGGATGCACATCCATGTAATCATAATCGATCAGGTCTTCCATCGAATCCGTGACTAGGATGGAAAACAACTTTTCTTCCTTCATTTCCAAGTATTGCAGCACATTTGATAGAAGCAAGTATTGTACACCATCTACTTCAATGGGCATCAAGGAGGCAAGGTTGGGTTTGTCAACTTGTGGCTATTCTGAAGAAGATGGCACCATGAGAGCCAACCCTTACTCTACCACCACCCGATTTTCTTTTCAACATTTATGAGATCTTCAATCATTTCTTCTCCCGTATATGTGATAGCAACAACTTGTGGAGTTGTATCTTCATCGCTCTCATCCTCAAGGGGTGAGCCCAATGCAAGGAGGTAAATTGCCAATGTGCAATCACACTCCACGAGATCCAAAGGTGCTGTACCTGGTACACTACCATGGGGCCCATGGGAACATTGCATACTCTGTACAAAGGATCCATGTGGGCCAGACACCTATTCACCACTTTTTGGTGATTCTTTCCTACCTAAAATACCATGAGCTGTTCTAGAGGCACCCAAGTCATGTTGGATCCCTCGATGGAGTATGTGCAGGTAGCAATGGTGCTCACAAAGTCTTCCAAAGCCTGAAGGGCGGGATCTAGCAATGAGAGCCCACTTTCAAGGTTGAATTTTTTAGAGAAAACTTGAAATGTCTTATCACCCTGGCTGGCAAAGATAGTCTCGTGGATCCACTCATCCAAGTGTGCGCGAGCATAGCAAGTAGGAGGGATATGGTGGATATAAAGAGATAAAGAGAGAAAGTGTGAAATGAAATATTTAAATAAGAACTAAACTAGTTCTACCTTAAAAACCTTAAGTTTTAAACCATTAAGAGCTGTTTGCATATGATATTTAGTTATGGCTTTACTTACGTCTTTGTAAAGTTTACATGCATATGTAAATGTGTTGATGTGAAAAGTGTATAACAAGTGTATGATTTTGCAGAAATACCATAATTTTTAAATATTACAAGTTTCCAAGTGACAATATTCTATTGGCCAAAAAAATCCAAAAATCTATAGGTGTTGGATATTACAACTTGTGGTGTTGGGATTTTTAGGGAGACTCTACAATTTCTAAAATATGTGGAGCCACACACTTTCCACTGGTAACAATATCCTTAGCTTGGCTTCGAATTTTTCTGCCATCTAGTTTAAAATAGAAGCTAACAGGTGGATTCTGCATTAACATTGTAATTTCCTGGCGCTTTATACTCAAGGGCCAATCATCCTCCATTTGCAACAATTGCGGCTCGCGACCCTCACAAATGATAGTAACATCCACAGCTGCACTTTCATGCATGTCTTGATCAAGGCACAACCATTTACCCTTGAGCATTCTCCATCTACGATACTTGAACTCTAGGCATAAAGTCTATCATGTGACTACTAGATATGCCCAATGCCCCACCCTCATAAGGTGCCACCAATGATCCATGGTGCTCAAAGTTGTAAGGCCCCCATTATGAGGAGAAGCCAAATGTGAGCCCAAACACATTGGTTGAGTCCTAACTTGTATATCAGATGAGGTCTATGTGACCGGATGGCAAAAATGTGACCATTATGGGTATAATATTTGGGTTGGATTGAGTAGTTAAGTTAGTAGCAACTCGAGGCACCTTGCATCGAGTTGTGGGGTAAGGAAGTTTAAAGGGGCCCCTATTTTGGGATTCGGGAGATGCAGAAGCAGCCCCCCTGGTTGGGGGGTCCCAGGGGGGACCAGCGGCCCCCTTGGCGAGGGTTAGGGGACAACGCCCCCGGCCTGACAGTAAAGGGAATATTCTCTTTTTGACTAGTGGAGGCTCATATGGTAGGTCGGTCATGCTAACCTAACCACCTTCATGGGCTATAAAAGCTAAACCCCTTCACAGCCGTCGATAATCTATCTTTCACCCAATCAGAGTTATTCCAACTAGCCTTAAGCTCTTCACCTATCTTCTGTCTAGATTGCCATCTAAGCTTCACTATGGAAGCGCACGGGTGGATGAAGCCATCCCTGTATCAGTTGTTTGGAGCTAAAGAAATTTCCTAATTCTCCTCTTATCTGTTGTGTACTCTCTCTCTCTATCTCTTTCTCAGATTCTATTCGCTGCGCCGTGTAATTTTTACATGGTATTAGAGTCTAGGGGGTTCTAGGGATTGAAGAGTGCACAAGAGGCAAAGGCTTCAACTGCAAAGAGGAACAATGTCATCTTTCGAAAGTGGTTCTGGCGCATCAGGAAGTGGTGCGGGAGGTGGTGCTTTTGTACCAACTATTCAAACACTGAGGATTCATCCACCAACCTTCAGCGAGGGAAAGTTAGATGGTACAAACTATACCTTGTGGAAGTTCCAAATTACAACTATCCTTGATTCTTATGAGCTTTTGGAGACTGTGGTGGGGACTAATGTAGAACCACAGCCTACCCCTGACCCGTCAAATCCTAGTATGATGATTCCTCCGAATGTAGATCTTCTATAAGTTTGGAAACGAAGGAACGCAAATGCATTGTGTGCCTTAGTTACAAGCTGTTTTGACAGTGTTTTGACTTTGATTCAACATACAACCAAAGCATCAGAGGCTTGGAATGTATTGAGGAGTTAGTATGAAATGCGAAACCAAACAAGGATTCAAAACTTGGAGAATCAACTAGCAGCATAGAAGTTTGCTGAAGGAGAGAGAGCTGAAGCATTCATCACTCGGATTAAGAATCTGTGCGACCAAATGGCTGGTGCTAGGATGCAAAAGATTAGCGAGGAGCTAGCTCAGAGGTGTCTTTGGATTTGTCCACAATAGTCTGATGGACTAGTAACTACCCTTAATACTCAGGTGAGACCTCAAGTTTTGAGTTTTGAGGAGTTTTGTGTATTATTGCTGGAGGAGGAGTTGAGACTAAAAGCCCAAGAAGGAAGCAACAATGGAGATGCTGCATTCTCTGCCAATGCAAAAGGCAAAGGTGGTTCCTCTACCAAAAATGATGGTGACAAAAAGAAGAAGGGTGGTAAGAAGAAGTTTCAAGGAGAGTGCTTCTACTGTAAGAAGAAAGGGTACGCAATCGTAGATTGTCGTGTCAAGAAGGCAGATGAAAAGAATGATACCCTTAAAAGTAAAGAGAAAGAGACAGCCAATATAGCTGAAGTTATTCATGGTGACCATTGAGGAGGTGTGCTCCTCAGCGCAAGAAGAATCTACCACTGACTCATGGGTGTTGGATAGTGGGGCCTCCTGTCACATGACCAACAAGAAAGGTCTATACAGTTCTATGCAGCCTCTACAAGAATCCATCACTATGATAGTTGGAAATGATGCCTGCTGCGGGTACATGTACTATTTCATTTGTTGCTGCAAATGGTGATGTCAAAAAGCTTTCAAATGTGTTGTATGTTCCCGAAATTAGGAGAAATCTGTTATCAGTTGCTGCTATAACTGATCTTGGTCATGAAGTGAGGTTCAAGAAGACAGGTGCAGAAATTCTTGACAATGATGGCAAAGTTGTTGGCAAAGGAGAAAGAAGGAACAACCTATATGAGCTAAGTGCTCTTACAACCACCGTTGGAGTGGGCACAAGTAAGCTTTGGCATGAAAGGTTTGGACACATTGGATTTGCAGTGTTGAAGGAGATGCACAAGCAAGTTATGGTTGCTCACCTACCTGTAATGATTGAATTGAAGGAACCATGTGAAGCTTGTATGATGGGCAAGCAACAAAGAAAGGCATTTCCACAAGAAAGCAAGAATAGAGCACATGCTTCTCTAGAGTTAGTGCATGTTGACTTGTGTGGAAAGATGCCTACACGAGCCTTGGGGGGATCTTCTTATTTTATGTTGATTGTCGACCACTACAGTAGGAAGATGTGGGTGTACTTCCTTTGTGATAAGGCTCAAGCTTTTGTAAGTTTAAAGAATGGCTAACACTTGTTGAGAATGAAACAGGGAAAAGTGTGAAGAAATTTAGAACAGATGGTGGTGGTGAGGTCAACTCAAAGGAGTTTGAAGACTTTTGCAAGAGCAAAGGGATCAAGTGTTAATTGACGACACCTCACACACCTCAACAGAATGGTGTTGTGGAACGCAGGAATCGCACCATTGTGGAGATGGCAAGATGCATGCTAAAGGGCAAGGGATTGCCTAACCATTTTTGGGCTAAGCTGTTAGTACTGCAGTCTACATTTTAAATGGGAGCTACACAAAGGCTCTCAAGGGAAAAACACCTCATGAGGCTTACACTGGTAAGAAACCATCTCTCTCACACTTCATAATTTTTGGATGGGAATGTTATGCACATATTCTAGATGAGAAGAGAAACAAGTTACAACCAAAAAGCAGAAAATGTATCTTCTTAGGTTATAGTGAATGAGCAGAAGCCTTACAAATTATATGACCAAGAGGCAAAGAAGATCATTGCGAGCCGTGATGTGGTGTTCAAGGAGCAGCTACATATAATGGAGGAGGAGAAGGCAAGTTCTTCCACTTTATCATCAAGCGAAGAAGTAGTCCACTATGAACCTGTCCCGAGAGCTGTCCCTATCCTTAAGGAGAAGGAAGCATCATCTTCAGATGATGAGAAAAAGTTCACCAACGTGGCATCACCCCATCGAAAAAGCCATTGCCGCGTTGGGTGAAGCAGCTCTATGACCACAATAATCCTATGCCCACATCTGTTGAGAAGAAGGCAAACAGACCAAGGAGGTCTCAGAGAATAGAGGAGCAAAGGAGGGCTTCTGCTCACATAGTCAATATGGCCTTGATGGCTAAGATTATGAGAGAAGTAAAGGAGCCAACTGACTTAGAATAAGCACTTGCAGATCTAGCATGGAAGGCAGCTATGCAAGCTGAGTATGACAACATAATGAAGAATGACACTTGGGAGTTAGTGGATCAGCCAACAAAGCGGAAGGTTATTGCACCAAGTGGATCTGGAAGTTGAGTATAACATCATACTAAAGAATGATACTTGGGAGCTAGTGGATCGGTCAGCAAAGCGGAAGGTTATTGGCACCAAGTGAAGCTAAGTATGACATCATAATGAAGAATGACACTTGGGAGCTAGTGGATCGGCCAGCAAAGCAGAAGGTTATTGGCACCAAGTGGATCTGGAAGGTAAAGTACAAGGCTGATGGTACCTTAGAAAAGTACAAAGCTAGACTGGTTGCACAAGGATTTTCACAGGTTGAAGGGTTTGATTTTCAAGAGTCATTTGCCCCAACTGCTAGAATGACCACTATTCACACAGTACTTGCAGTGGCCGCCCACAAGCAGTGGATAGTTAACCAAATGGATGTAAAGTCAGCGCTCTGAAATGGTGACCTCAACCTAGCCACCGGGGTTTGAGGCCCCCCATTCTGAGAACGAAGTGTGTAAGCTGAAGAAGGCATTGTATGGGCTGAAACAAGTCCCTAGAGCATGGTACCAGTGGATAGATAAGTTCTTTTTAAGCTTAAACGTCAAAAGATGTGCCTCAGATGCTGACTTGTATGTTTACAAGGATGGTAAAAAGTCTGTAGTGATTGTCCTATATGTGGATGACCTTCTTATTACATGTGACTATGAAGATATGATCAACCAAACTCGAAAGGCTTTGAGTTTTGAGTTTGAAATGACAGTCTTGGGCTTGCTGCACTATTGTTTGGGAATTGAAGTCTGGCAAGAGCCAAGAGAGATCTTCATCTCTCAAAAGAGTATGCATGGGAGATCTTGAAGGCATTTGGCATGACCGAGTGCAAGGAGATAGCTACACCTATGGAGGTGAATGCAAAGTTATCCACTGAGGATACATATGCACTGGTAGACATTGGGAGGTACTGGAGGATGGTCAGCAATCTGATCTACTTGTGTAATACTAGACCAGATATCAGTTTTGCTGTTGGTGTTTTGAGTAGGTTCTCAAATAAACCTCATGAGAGTCATTGGAAGGTAGGGATGCGGGTGCTCAGATACTTGAAGGAAACTCTTGACTATGGTATCACATACAGTTTCAGAACTTCTCTTGTGGTGGGGAATAGTGATTTAGATTGGGTAGGAGACAATGATTCCAGGAATTCAATTTTTGGTTATTGTTTCTCATTGGGTTCAGGAATTTTCTCTTGGATTAGTAAAAAGTAGACAACTGTGGCATTGTCTTCTACCGAAGCAGAGTATAAGGCAGCTTGTTTTGCTACATGTGAAGTAGTATGGTTGACAAGGATCCTATAGCATATGGGAGTGCAGGATGAAGAACCAACTATGATGAGATGTGAGAATTAGAGTTGCATTGCCGTTGCCAAAAATCCAATGTTTCATACACGCACGAAACATATAGAGATCCAGTATCACTATGTGTGTGATTTGATGGAGGATGGGATAGTGGAATTAGTCTACTGTTCAGTAGAGGAGAATGGAGCAGATATCTTCACCAAAGCACTTAGGAAGGATCTGCTTCAAGTTCATCTTCAGAGACTCGGCATTGGGCGAGGAGATAGTTCACCTATGGGTGGACATTGAGGAGGGGTGTTAGATATGCTCAATGCCCCACCCTCATAAGGTGCCACCAATGATCCATGGTGCTCAAAGTTGTAAGGCCCCCATTATGAGGAGAAGCCAAATGTGAGCCGGGACATTGGTTGAGTCCTGACTTGTATATCAGATGAGGTCTATGTGACCGAATGGCAAAAAGGTAACCATTGTGGGTCTAATCTTTGGGTTGGACTAAGTAGTTAAGCTGGTAACAACTCGAGGCACATTGCATCGAGTTGCGGGATAAGGGAGTTAAAAGGGGTTGTCCGGGGGCCATGGAAGCAGCCCCTGGTGGCTGGGGGGTTCGAGGGTAGCGCCCTTGGCTCAACGGTAAAGGGAATATTCATTGGACGACTAGTGGAGGCTCATATGGTAGGTTGGTCATGCCGACCTAACCGCCTTCATGGGCTATAAAAGTTAAACCCCTTCACAGCCATCGATCATCTATCTTTCACCCAATAAGAGTTGTTCCAGCTAGCCTTAAGCTCTTCACCTATCTTCTGTCTAGATCGCCATCTAAGCTTCACTGTGGAAGTGCACAGGTGGACAGAGCCATCTCTATATCAGTTGTTTGGAGCTAAAGAAATTTTGTAATTCTTCTCTTATGGAACATATCGAATCTCAATAGTATAGAAAAAAACAAGGTCTTATGCACATATCTAATTCTCCTTTTTAAGGGATGTATAGCTGATCAAAACCCATTGCAAATAATAGACATAAGAAAACATAAATCCCATCAAACATAAAAGTCACTAATTAAATGAATAAAATTTGGCACCACAAAATATGGTAGATTTACCCGTAAATTGAGCTACAGAATCTCTGCTCTACCTTGTGCTCTACCTTGTGTTAAGTACTGCAACAACAATTGATCCTTAAGTTAGAACTAGCATCAAACCCTATTGTAAAGATAGTAGAAAAGGGATAATGCAAAGAGGAAGAAAGAGAGAGTGTTTGAGTATGCAAGAGAGAGAAAGAAATGAGCACCTATCCAATCTTTCCCAAATTGATCTCTGCAAAAGACAACAGCAAGAGTTAGTATTTACATGAAGGTATACTGAAAAAATAGTAGAAAAGAGGAAACACAGAGAGAGAAAGAGAGAGGGAGAGAGAGATGAGTACTTATGCAATGTCACCCAAAATGATCTTTGCAATAAAACAACAACAACGGTTAGAACTAACATCATGTTGTATTGAAAAGATATCAGCAAAAAAAAAAACCAAACAGAGAGAGAGAGAGAGATTAACACCTTTGTCTCTTGCTCCAAATAAACTTTGCAAGAAAACAACAATTAGAACCAACATCAAATTCTATTGAAAATACACCATAAAAGAGAAACAACACATAGAGAAAGGGGGGAAAGAATGGAGAGAGAGAGAGAGAGAGAGAGAGAGAGAGAGAGAGAGAGAGAGAGAGAGAGAGAGAGAGAGAGAGAGAGAGAGAGAGAGAGAGAGAGAGAGAGAGAGAGAGAGAGAGAGAGAGAGAGAGAGAGAGAGAGAGAGAGAGAGAGAGAGAGAGAGAGAGAGAGACATGAGCACCTCTGCCTCCTGCCCAAAACAACCTCTGCAATAAAACAACAATAACAGTAAGAAACGACATCAAACCCTATTGAAAAGATAGCAAACAAGAGAAAATGCAAAGAAGGGCATCTGTGTTTTGCCCAAAATTTGGAGCTGCATGGAGAAGAAAGTGTAGAGGTAAGCAGAACGCTCAAATCTGGAGCTGCATGGAGAAGAAAGTGTAGAGGTAAGCTGAACGCTCAAAATCTAGAGCTGCATGGAGAAGAAAGTGTAGAGGTAAGTAGAGCGCTCAAAACCCTAATTACTCTTAGCAAGGAGCTTCAATGGAGACGTATATTCACGAGTATAGAGAAGAGAGGGAAAGTGGTCTATTGCTTAACTTTTGGGTCAAATTGATTTTGTGAGAGAAAAAAAATTGAAATTGAAAATTCTCCAAAAAAAAGGGAGTATACGAGGAGGTGAGAGAAACTCAAATTTTCTATACTATTCATTCTCCCTTTTTTAAAATCCCCCACTATCCCTTTTTTTAATAAAAAACTCAAGATTTGGAGAGAGAAGATTCACCCTCCATGGATGTCAACATCTAGTCTTCCTATTGGACAATCTAGAAGGCCCACATCTTAAATTATATTATTTTTAAGGGCCCATTTGTGAGTTCATTTTTTTTCTAATGAAATACAAGTAAATATTGATGGTTAGGCACAAGCGGCCCTTAACCTCCAACAACCTCCCACTCAAAGGCAAATGTACTTATGTATGGAGAAAAAAAGAAAAAAAAAGACAAAGTACAAAGTGTAATAAGTACAAAAGGATAAGGAATAGTCATTATCTCATCCTACACACATCATTTTCCTAAGGAAGGCATAATATTCCACTAGGAGGCTTTTAGTGAGTAGATATGTAGGATTCTCATCGGTCAATATCTTGAAAAGCTCTATCTACTTGTCCTCAATCACCTCTTTGATAAAGTGATAACAGACCTCAATATATTTGGTCTTCACATTCATGAAAGACTAGATTTCGTATAAACTAAATGGCACTCATAGAGTCCGAATGCAATGTAAGAGCCATAGTCATACCATGCCACCAAACAACTTAACCATGGGGCATCCTTGGAGCCTCACTAGCTACAATGTACTACACCTTAGTAAGAAATAATACCTCTAGTAAATGGGAAAGATATAGCCAGAGGAGGTAGACTTCTTACTATCTACGTATCCTACATAATCAGAGTCTGTGTAGCCTATGACTCTAGTATCTTGGCTACCATAACAAATGCACATATTTGTAGTGTCCTTAAGGTTCTCATGATACCTTCATAGTGTCCCAATATCACCTACCACATATTGCTATATAAGAATTCATAACTCCCATTACAAATGCTATGTTAGGTCTAGTGGCTATCATGGCATACATCAACCTACCCACTACAATTTGCATATGAGATCTTGGCCATCTCAGCCTTCTCATCTTGTTGGGGGTAAAGGCGCCTCCACCTGTTCCCATTTCTTGTCTCTTTCTTACTTGCTCTTGCTCTTCCACCATAGCTCTCGAGTCAAAGCTTCGATCCTTCTCACCTTTCAATTGGTATCAAAGCTCGGCTTCCCGACTCTTGAGCTTGGTTCGTGGCATTCTCAGCTTTCCATCGACTCCCCACTCGCATTGGGTCTCCTTCCGGTAGCCATATCCAACTCCTTCGAGCTCCCGTCTCTCCCCGTCTTCCCAAGAACCTTCCCAGCATGGGCACCTTCAGGGCATTACATCAGAGGTATTGCTTCATTCTCCACAGGGTTTTACTTCAATTTTCAGTTTGCAGGTCTGAGAAGAGGAATGGGTAGCC
Source organism: Lygodium microphyllum (assembly GCF_053477565.2). Classification (NCBI taxonomy): domain Eukaryota; kingdom Viridiplantae; phylum Streptophyta; class Polypodiopsida; order Schizaeales; family Lygodiaceae; genus Lygodium; species Lygodium microphyllum. Next base: position 20,934,587 of record NC_141149.1, on the reverse strand, counting down.
AACATTGAAGCTCTAATGCTTCATATGCCACTCTATATCCCTTGTGGCTACTTGTGGCCTTACATAGGCCTTCTATAGGCCTTACTCAAGCCCCTCCTCAACCCTTAGTTGCCACGTTTTGCAGCAACCCCTCCAGGAACATTCACACTGTTTGCGCTAGCTGTGCAGACCTTTTTTTTTCATCAGCATTTGACAGCCATACTTCATGATTGGTGGCTTATACACTAAGTTGGAGGCACACTCTTGATGCTTGGTATGTTCTAAACCCTTGGGAAGGCTGGGAGCACTCATCTTCAAGCTCTTCTTTGCTGGAATACACAACATACCTATTGTTCACAGGTCTGGGTAGACTTCTGCAGGTACATTGAAGCTCATACATACACCCCATAATGCATGTATGCTATCAGATGACTACATATGCTTGGTGGATGTTATGGTAATGCTTTGCCATCATTTTGGTGATGATTTGGGCCTGCAAATACTCACTCTGGAATAGTAAATCATTACTGTAATAAAAGCGGGTTGAAGCTATTCTACATGCTTTAGGTTATGCCTATTGGTCTGAATTATGTCTTGGATATATGCCATGAAGTATTGATCTTTGGGGTACGACTTCAAGCTTGGATTTCATTCTGGATGCTTTTGGAAGAGCTTTGACATTACGCACTCATTGACATGGTTCATGCTTGACAGTGGTATATGCTTTGACAGTGATGCTCCTTGGGTTTATGCATACCTATTGCCTACGTCTTGATGCTCATGTCCCAGTTGATTACCCTATGCATACGTTCAGCTTGAGTGCTCATTGAAGCTCTACCTTGGATGCATTTTGGATTATTTGAAGTTGTCTTGGATGTTACTTGGCTTGTCAGAGTTTGGATTGGGATGTACTTGATGTCTTACATGCTTATGGATGCTACATACGGATGCTCTACCGCCTACATATTCGGGATGTACTATTGATGTATTGTCTTGGACTTATGTCATTGGCACTATGTCTTGCCTTGGTTTGAGCTCTTAATCTTGTACATAGGGCTTTTGTGCCAGTGGGAGCATTCTTGAATGCTTATCAGACATTGAGCAAGCGGTGCTTTTATGCATTGAGCAGTTACATGCTATTGAGCAGTTACAGACACTTGAGACTTTGGGATTTCTTACCATTTGGGATGATGCATGGTTTATATGTCTTGGTTCACTGTATGCTTATGAGCTGAGTCTCAGATTTAGATCCGTATCTTTGTGAGCTGACACCTACTTGTGTTAAGTTTTGGTAGTGGCAGGAACACTTGGCCCCGTTGACTGGGGGGTATGTCTACTCACTGGAAGATGTCTGTATGACATGCTTGGGTATTGGATTCATACTTATAGATCGTCATATGCTTATGTTATGACCGCATGATGCCGGCTTTGATCGTGGCAGTATCTGATTGCCTTGGGATCCGATTTTGGCACTGTTAGCTCTCATTTATTGAAATCTGTAATTTATTACAACAAGAATATATGTAAGGACTAACATGGATTTTTCATGCTGAAACATTCTGAAATGATGTACTTTCACTAGTACTTGGTGGGCAGCAGCTTTTGGTTACACTTTTCTCGCCATTTTCTCTTGTTTTTTGGTGATTTTTGGTCATTTTATGCAGTAAATATCAAGCAGTTTTGAAATTTCTACAGTCTATTATGGCGAGTTCATCCACTGACCATGCTATTTTCAACATCACTAAGCTTGATGGTACGAATTACTCTTATTGGAAGAGCCAGATTTGGTGTGTGTTGGTGTAGAAATTGCAGATCAAACCTTTGAGGTTGAGTGCGCATTCGCCTGCAACTATGCCAAATAAGGAATGGCTTGAACTTGATGTGTTATGCAAGTCCACTATTGTATTATCTCTCACAGAACAGGTTCATTACAATGTCTTTGAGGAAGAACAGAGTGCATGGTAGTTGTGGGATAAAATCAAGAATCTCTATGACAAGAAAAGTCCAGCGAGTCAGATGTATTGGCTGAAGCAGCTTATGGATCTGCATGAAGGAGAATGTGACTATGTCTGCTCACTTGAGCTAGTTCCATGCTATACTCAAGAACTTGACTTCACAGGGCATCACTTTTGCAGAGGATGTCACTCCTCTTTTCTTGCTTGGTACTCTTAATGAGTCATGGAATGTATTCCGCACTACATTATGTGCCTCTACTGCTATCTTGAAATTATCTGATGTTGAGAGTGCTCTTCTACAGGAAGAGGTTAACCGTAAGAATTTGGATGCCTCTCGTGTGTCCCATGCTATGATAGTTATAGGCAAGAATGATGGATATGGAAAGCATGGCAGTGGCAGTGGCCGTGGACGGGATTCTCAGAAATCTTGGTCCAAGTCTCGTGGGAAGTCACGTAGCAAATCCCGTGGCAAGAATGCAGATGTTACTTGTCACCATTGTGGGGAAAAGGGCCATATTAGGCCACAATGCCATGAACTGCGCAATGAAAGGCGCAAAGATAAGGGGAAAGACAAAATGCAGGATAAGTCTTCTGATCATAGCATAGTGCCTGCAAAGTCTATTGTTAAAATTGAAGAGATCAATGTTATGCAGCCCGAGGATATTGATGATGATGATTATATCCTAGCAGCTTTTTCTAGTGCTTTGCAGATGACAGAGATACACTCTATGTATGCACAGTGTTGGCTCTTGGACTCAGGTCCGTCCTTTCATGTGACACCTTGCCGAGAGTGGTTTCATTCATACCGTACTGTTTCAGGTTCTGTGCGCTTGGGTGATGACAGCTCTCTTGATATTGTGGGCATTAGTGATGTTAGGCTGCAGTTTCCTTCTAGCAACAGTTTTGTTATGCAGGATGTATGTCATGTACTTGCTTTGACACATAGTCTCATGTCAGCTGGACAGCTTGATGATGCAGGATATCATGTATGTTTTGGAGACTCTACATGGAAGATCACTCGTGGCAGACTTGTGATTGCGAGAGGTGCCAAGGTTGGTAGCCTCTATCCCTTAATTGTATCAGCTTCTTTTCTTGATCATGTTTTGTTTGTGGGTTCTATCCCACATGTATCTCTTTGGCATGCCCGTTTGGGCCATATATTCTTGAAGGGAATGAAAATGCTTTTTGGTTTGCAGTACTTATAGCCCCTTGATTATGCATGTTTTGATTCATGTGAGATTGTCTTTATGGCAGACAGACTAGGTCTACACATAAGAAGTCTGGTAGGCCACGCATGAGTGAGCCCTTGGCATTGGTACATTCGGATGTCTGTGGGCCCATGCCTTGTCAATCTATGGGTGGTGCAAAGTATTTTGTTACGTTCGTAGATGATTTTTCACGAAAATTTTGGGCTTATCCCATTAAGTTGAAATCTGATGTCTTGGTTGTGTTTCAGAGATGGCTTGCATTGGTTGAGAACTAGTCTGGGTATAGGCTGAAATGTCACGAATCGCGTGGTGGGGGGACTTGCTCAAGATGTTGCGCCGAACACACTCAGAATGCACAAGGAGAAGCTCACTAAGAGACAAGAAGAGAGATGGAGGCCAAAACGTTTTCTTGCTGGTTTCTTCTTCTTCTTCCACACACTTTTTAATATACACAAAGTATAGATAAGATACAACATAAAGGAAAGTGGCCTACTAAGTCAAACAATGCATAACCGACTACACTAGTCAACTGGCGCTATAACTATGCCAGCTGTAAATAGGTGTAACAACCTGAATACAATAAGTAATGAGTCAGTGTCCATATGAGAGTCATAATGATCACTGACGTGCTAAGTGTAGATGTGTGGACCCATCTAACCAGGCGTTCCATTATTAACGTTTGCATATGTTGAGCTTCATATGTTTTGTCCTGGCATGGAACATAGGGTTCCTAGCCAACTGTATACTACTCATGTTGTCACAATAAATGACAATTGGACCTTCCACTTGCACATCTAAATCAGCCAATAACTTTTGCAGCCATACTACCTCACATGCTGCAATAGCAGCGCCTCTATACTCAGCCTCTGTACTTGACAAAGAAACTGTAGATTGCTTGAGAGAGAGAGAGAGAGAGAGAGAGAGAGAGAGAGAGAGAGAGAGAAAGAAGAGACTCAAGAACAAATTCTTTATTAGGCAAGGGATCGAGTATCATCTCTTCCCATTGTGAGTCCCGTAACCTCTCCATCGATTGTCTCTAGTTGAAAAAAGGAGACTGCGAAAGTCAAGACAAGGCACAGGGAACTCCGGCACCAAGGATTCCTTCAAGAGAAGTGAAGGCACTATAAGAATATAGGAGTATAGCGATGGCCATTTCTAATGCAAATTAGGGGTATTGCTATTTGCGTCACAAATGTAACACAAATAGCAATGGTACTCAGGTGAAAAAAAGATGGGTCGAAACTCGAGCGTAGGTGAAAAAAAGATGGGTCGAAAAAAGGATGGGTCGAGACCCGAGCACATAAATTTGTGCGAAAGAGCAAAAGAGGGAGTGAAAGAGGGAGCAAAAGGGAGAGCGAACTGCATCTTGCGTTTGAGAGGGAGAGGGAGAGGGAGAGGGAGAGAAAGAGAGAAAGAGGGAGAAGGAGAGCTTCTTACCGCTACCATTTGCGAAGAAGAGGAGAAAGTGCATGGAGGGCGAAGAGAAGCCGCCGAATCCATCCTCGGGTTTTGCAGTGAGTGCATTGTTCCCTCTTGGTTTGTTTTTGTTTTTTCTCCTTTTCTTTTGCTTGTTTTTGTTAAAAATGATGTGTACTGAGAGAGAAAGAGAGGAAATGAGAGATGGAGAGGAAGAGAGAAAAAGAAAGAAGGAAGGAGAGAGAGAGGGAAAAACATGAAACATAATAAAGAAAGAGAGAAAGAGAGAGAGAGGGAGGGAGAGAGGAGAATGAATGGATAAAAAACAAAGAGAGAGTAAGATCTTCTTCTTTAATTTCTTCTTTTCTTGTTATTAGTAGTAGTAGTAGTAGTAGTAGTAGTAGTAGTAGTAGTAGTAGTAGTAGTAGTAGTAGTAGTAGTAGTAGTAGTAGTAGTAGTAGTTCTTTAATTTCTTCTTTTCTTGTTGGTAGTGGTAGTGGTAGAAGAAGAAGAAGGAGAGAGAGAGAGAGAGAGAGAGAGAGAGAGAGAGAGAGAGAGAGAGAGAGAGAGATGCTTTGTTAAAGGAAATGAGAGACAAAGAGGAAGAGAGAAAAAGAAAGAAGGAACGAGAAAGAGCGGGAATAAACATGAAACATAATAAAGAAAGAGAGAGAGAGAGGGAGACAGGAGAATGAATGGATAAAAAACAAAGAGAGGGTAAGGTCTTGTTCTTTAACTTCTTCTTTTCTTGTTTGTAGTAGTAATAGTAGTAGTAGTAGTCGTAGTGGTGGTGGTGGTGGTGGTGGTGGTAATAGCAGTGGTGGTGATGGCAGTAGTACACACACACACACACACACACACACACACACACACACACACACACATAGAGATTTTGTTAAAGGTGCACCTTTGGTGTGTTCGAGAAGGTGAGTAGTAGTAGTAGTAGTAGTAGTAGTAGTAGTAGTAGTAGTAGTAGTAGTAGTAGTAGTAGTAGTAGTAGTAGTAGTAGTAGTAGTAGTAGTAGTAGTAGTAGTAGTAGTAGTAGTAGTAGTAGTAGTAGTAGTAGTAGTAGTAGTAGTAGTAGTAGTAGTAGTAGTAGTAGTAGTAGTAGTAGTAGTAGTAGTAGTAGTAGTAGTAGTAGTAGTAGTAGTAGAAGAGAGAGAGAGAGAGAGAGAGAGAGAGAGAGAGAGAGAGAGGTTTTGTTTAGGGTGCATCTTGGGTGTGTTCAATGCTTCGAGAAGGTGAGTACTAGTAATAGTAGTAGTAGTAGTAGTAGTAGAGTGTAATATTCCTGCCATAACACTTCATATAACAAATTCGGGCTTGAAATGTTTTAAAAATTACTCGTTGAGTTATCACATAAGTAATTACATGTAATATCAAATCTTGCATTAAATCAATTCTGCAATCTAACACAAGAAGATGCCTCAATGAACCCAACTAACAAAAAAGAAAATTGGCCTCGTAAATAATAATACGATGGCTTGATCATAATATTTTCCACATTATATTTTATTTAGCATTCCCGAATCCATTTAATGTATCAAAGATCGCATTGATTTCGCAACGGCAAGACAAATTGCAAAAGCCTTAATGTGTAGACAAAGAATGTGCAAGAACAAGCATGATATTGAGTAAGTTAAGTATCAAAGAGTATGGCATGACTTTATAAAGTAGATAAGTCATGAGGTAACTTGGCCAAAAACTACTAGATAAAGTCGTTTTGATGAAAAAAGACGTTTTTGAAAAAATAGGCAAAAAATTAGGACGTTTTTGATGCATGGAGGGAGGAAAAGTATTTTAAAATCATCCCCATGCCACCATTCAACAGGTAAGCAATCAAAAAGTATTTTTTAATCAAGATTACTTAGCTCTTGACAAGTAGCCAAAAGAATGAGTGACTGTATGCTTCTCTCTCTCATGGCTATAAATACAACCTCTCTCCTTCACAAAGAAAGCAAGAAGGAGGACCTCTTGATGATGGAAAAATTTATCTACATCTCTTTTCCATTCTAGCTTGAGCCTTGAAAGAAGAAGGAAAATACCCCTCTTCTACCTCATTTCCATTTTCTCTACCCCATGTTACGCCTTTCTTCCATATAGCCATATTGCTAAGCAAAATGCTTGGCAAAATTTTTTTAGACAACCACCAACTCTCTTAAGCTACCACGTTAATTTCGCCTGACATCCATGGCTCCACGAGGTCGCAAAAATTCAAGAAGTCAATTTGAAGCAAAAGAAGCAAGAAACACGATCGATGGAGAAAATGACACAGTAGGAATTGGCGAACCCCCATTACTACAAACTTGATAGAGGCAACATCTCGTCGGTTTGGAAAAAAATAATGTTTTATAAGCTTATCACTATATTTAGCTTTAAATGATTATAAACACATTTTAAAGAAAATGCATATGAACTACCGCTTAGAAAAATGGCCTAAGTAATATAATAATAAACTATTCAGTGAAAAAACTCTTTCACTTGAAAAAGGATTATATGCCTATCATGAAGAAAATATCGTAATTACGGTTTATTTCGTGATATTTATTGTTATTTCGTTAATGATGTGTGTGATTATAATAACTAAAAAAAGATAGACCGTGTTAGGGAAGGGACTATTTTATTTATTTTCCTTGAAAGTAACTATCTCTATTTCATTTTGCTAATGATAAACAGATGCATATGAGTCTTATAATAATTTATAGAAAATCATTTAGATAATATCATGAAATAATCAATGCATTAAATCAATAGAAAGTTGTATAGAAAAATGATGCGCATAAATTAGGTATGTAGTAATATAATTCGATGTCTGAAAGATGAAAGAAAAATTACATTTTGTAGTAATATAATTCGATGTCTGAAAGATGAAAGAAAAATTACATTTATGATTTTTGCATTGCTTAGAATAAAGTTTTCAGAAAAACCATTAGCATTGCATTTATGACATAGCTAAATGAAAATTGATCTTCCTAGATAATGTTGAAAGTTTGACAAATGGTCGGACATCGTCAATTAAACCATAGAATACCAGCATAATAAAATAAAAATTATTTTCTTGCTAAAAACACACACAATGTTAATATTAATGGTTATATTAGCGAGAGCGTCAATATCATGAGTCGACCCACATATGAATCAACAAGAAAACCTTACCTAAAGTATTGAGAATGTTGAAGCAAAAACAACTATGAAATACTTGACAATCCTAAAACTATCAGTATCAAGAAATTAAATAAATATCAAAAGTCTATAAGACATTGAACATTGATAAGAATTTATCGATACAAATTCTAATGTCTAAACAAACTGGGAAAAGCATTTGAAATCATGCTAAGTGTGGGTTAGGGCAGGGCAACACATGAATTGCTTGCCATAGGTATAAAAGCCCATATTATCTTTTAGGGCAAAAATACCAAGTTTTCATAAGGATAAAATAGACTTAAGATTCGCGAAATAACTTGCGGATCCGGAAAAAAGAGTTGCAAGTAGGAAGCGAGACCTTAAGAATAAGGTGGAACCTTAAAAGAAAAACCCTAGAATAGGGTGGGTCTACTTCCTATGCTAAAAACACTTGCTACCATTTCTTTTTTTTATTTGTGCACGTATTGATGGTTGCACAAGAATGATTAATTGTGTTTGTAGTAGTTAGATCTGATTGTAAATATATAATCAGGATAATAAGAGGAAAGATCACGCTATGCCTCCCCCATGGCTAGACGCGGAACCCTACTTCAAAGGGGATTGTTTTGTACCGCCACGAGGAGCTTTGGACCGGCCTTGATGGCGAGAGGTCGCTTGGTGAGGAATCCATTAGGCAGGAGGAGGCCGGAGTGCCAGGGGGCTCTGACCGTAAATCTCTTGATTGCCCCTAGGAACTGCCTGACCCTCACGCGAATCAGGATGGGATCCTAGAGTCCCCGATACTAGTGAAGGGACGGAAATCTTGGAGGGTTTTCTTTTTTCTGCACAGACATAAGGGATTTTCCAATGAACAGAGGTTTTATCTTTTGCATAGGCAGAAGGGAAACAACATTGTAAATAACTTTTGCAAAATAATAAATAAATATGTTTTGCCAAAATATTATTTTTCTATATCTTTGTGTTGTGTCGTAAAATTACGCAAAGAAACCTATGATAATCGGTTAATTAGCGAAGTTTCTTTTATATGTCATAGCTTAATGTGATAGGTAATTAGAAAACTAAAGAAAACCATTTGTGGGAAGCGGGTGGGCGAGATCCCTGACGGATCCGTCCTACGGATGGGTGGTCCCGGTAAGTTGGGAGCTTCTTTCAAGAGATTGAATGAAACATTAATTAGGAGAAATTAAGTAGAGCCGAGCATTAACTTACCTAGAGTCGGGTCTTAAAACCTTGATCAATAATTATCTTAGGGGAAAGGTGCGTGATTGTGTCAGAACTCTGTTAAGGTTCCGTGAATCCTAACTAGTTGCTGGAAAAAAACATTGCACTCCATGAACCAAGGGTAACTACAATTGCTCCAATCGGACAAGAAGCCCTTGTGGGACACCTCCAATGGAGCTAGCTGATGCATCAAGATCTCAGTTGTCAAATCAGGACCCTGAGCTTGCAGGTTGATCCTCGTGGGGACGGTCGGTACCTTCCGTTACTTACCGGGTGGACTCTGGGAAACCTAGACGATAAACCTTGTGCATTCTCGCAAGTGCCAGGCGAAGCCATCTAGGATAGTTTCCCGATGGACCACTAAAACGTGCTACTAGGGAATTGTTAGGTACTCACGTAACACACATAGAGAGAGAGAGAGAGAGAGAGAGAGAGAGAGAGAGAGAGAGAGAGAGAGAGAGAGAGAGAGAGAGAGAGAGAGAGAGAGAGAGAGAGAGGTTTTGTTAAAGGTACACACAAAGGAAAAAAGGTGGTGAGATGCGATGCAATACCACGGGACAGGAAGCACTCTCACATAGGGTAGCTACTCCCTTGTCCCTATGCATAGCATATTATAATTTACATACTGTAGGCCCGTAGGTGGGTGGAGACTTTATATACATTAATTTTGTTGAGTTACAAGAGAAGAAATCCCTTCTCAAACAATTTAAGAAAGAAAAAAAGAATGATAACAAAAGAAAATTGTTTGTCGTAACATAGACCAAATGGAAAATGATGAAGTCCATGATGTTCAAGATCACAAGGCATATCTTAATCAGTGTGTCCCATGTCCTTGCTCTCAATGTAAGTTGGCAATTAGACAAAAACGTCAATGGTCTATAGAATATGTACGATGCTTTAGCGAGTTTTAATCAGAGATCATTGATCAGGCGATTTCAAATTTTGAGCAAATGGTAAGAAAAGTATATATCAATCATGTATTGTATTTGCAAACTAATTGAATATCATATACAAAAACATTGGATGTGGCCAACAAATTTATTACAGGGAGGTGATGTCTCATCCCAAGGAGGAGTGCACCCTTTGCGGCCAGTTATAAGAGTTTGTGGGCGTGTGATGGATGGAGTGATTGAGCCAATCCACCACTTGGAAGGTACTACCCAATCTATACCGTCAATACCAGAGGAGTCAGGCAGCCTTCCAGACTTTCCTACAATCTTAGAACCTGAGATGGAGGCAATGATTGATGCATTGATGTCCATGGATGTCGAGACATCTGATCCACTTAGAGAGAAAGCATCCATACCATTATATGATGGGTTTCGAGTATCTTGCTTGAAGACACTACTTGCACTCCTAAGTGTACAAGAGTTGTTCAAGTACATTGTACATATGCTTTGTTGATTTCTTTTTGACACTATCATAAAAAACAATTGTGCTTTTTCAAGGTGTTTTATGATTTTCTTTTAGGTTACTGAAGTATCATATATTACCACTTGCAAATACCATGCCTGAGTCTCATGATGATGCACGACATGTTTTACGAAAGCTTGGCATTGACTACAACAACATCCATGCATGTATCAATGATTGCATACTATTTCGAGGAGAATACGAGACTATGGAGACATGTCCAAAGTGTGGTGCTTACAGATATCGATAGGACTTGCAAGGGCAAGCCATCCCTCAAAAAGTTCTTAGACACTTTTTGCTTATCCCTCACATAAATCACATGTTTTGTACGTCTGGCATGATGGCGAGCTTGACAACGTGACATGCACATAATAGATCCATAGATAGAGTTCAACGAATATCAGTGGATTCACACACATGGAGCCACATTGACTCTATCTTTCCAGGCTTTTCTCGAGAGCCAAGGAATCTTCGGCTTGGTCTTGCTATGGATGGCATGAATCCATTCGGTCTGCGCTCAACTTCTTACACAATAGTGTGTGGCATGTAGTCCTTGTCAACTACAACATCCCTCCATGGTTTTCTACAAAGAAAGGACACCTCATCCTTAGCTTGTTTATTCCCGGCCACTACAAAGTCAAAAATATGGATGTGTATATGTCAAGAATCGCGTGGTGGGGGGGCTTGCTCAAGATGCTATGCCGAACACACACAGAATGCACAAGGAGAAGCTCACTCAAGAGACAAGAAGAGAGATGGAGGCCAAAACATTTTCTTGCTAGTTTCTTCTTCTTCTTCCACACACTTTACAATGTAAACAAAGTATAGATAAGATACAACATAAAGGAAAGTGGCCTACTAAGTCAAACAATGCAGTCATGTGAGAGTCATAATGACCACCGACGTGCTAAGTGTAGATGTGTGGACCCATCTAACCAGGCAGTCCATCATCAATATCTGCATGTGTTGAGCTTGTCATCTCAATACTCCCCCTCAAGCTCAACTGCATCTCTACAACTCCAAGTAAGCTTCGAAACTTTTGAAGCTTCTCTGTACCCAATGCCTTCGTGAAGATGTCAGCTATCTGATCATGTGTGTTGACATACATCAAGTCAATCTCACCTGCTAGTACCTTCTCTCTCACAAAGTGGTAGTGTACCTCAATATGTTTTGTCCTGGCATGGAACACAGGGTTCCTAGCCAACTGTATACTGCTCATGTTATCACAATAAATGACAACTGGACCTTCCACCTGCACATCCAAAACAGCCATTAACTTTTGTAGCCATACTACCTCACATCCTACAACAGCAGCACCTCTATACTCAGCCTCTGTACTCGACAAAGCAACTGTAGATTACTTTTTGCTGCTCCAAGCAACTTCTGCACTACCAAGAGAGAACATGTATCCGCTAGTAGATCTTCTATTAGACATACTACTAGCCCAATTGGAATTTGTGTATCCAGACACCTGTACATCTATACTTTCCTCATAGAAAAGTCCATAATGTAATGTGGACTTCACATATCTCAATATGCGTCTGACTGCATCCAAATGTGGCTTTCTAGGTACTTGCATAAACAGACTCACAAGACCAACAACGTAGCTCAAGTCTGGCCTTGTAATGGTCATGTAGATCAAACTCCCCACTATCCTCCTGAACATAGTAGGGTCTTCTATCTCATCCCCAACATCAGCACTCAACTTTACATTCTGCTCCAATGGGACTAAAAGTAGTTTGCATGCTGTCATACCATACTTGGACAACATATCCAAGCCATACTGTCTTTGGGACAACCATATACCATGGTCATCACATCTGATCAGCTCAATGCCAAGGAAGTACCTTAGCTCACCTAAATCCTTCATCTTAAATTTCTTCTTCAAAAAATCCTTGACTTCAACAATCCCACTATCACTATCACCTGTAATAATCAAGTCATCCACATAGATGACTATGATGACCAAACCTGCATCTCCCTTTCTCACATAAAGTGAGTGATTAGCATCAGAAACATAAAAGCCAATATTGACAAGATACTCTCTGATCTTGTCAGACCATGCTCTAGGTGCTTGCTTGAGCCCATAAAGTGCCTTCTTCAACTTGCACACATACGTGGGATGCTCTAAATCTTCATAACCTGTTGGTTGATCCATATACACTTCTTCCTGCAAATCACCATGCAAGAAGGCATTCTTCACATCCATTTGCTGCAACCTCCAACCTTTGGCTACTGCCAAAGTAATCACACATCTGACAGTTGCCATCCTAGCAACTGGACTGAAGGTTTCTTCATAATCTATGCCATATGTCTGGGCATAGCCTTTTGCAACTAGCCTAGCTTTATACCTACTAAAAGAACCATCTGCATTGTGCTTAATCTTATAAACCCAGTTACATCCAATATCTTTCTTGCCCTTTGGCAATGATACTAGATCCCAAGTCTTACTGGCCTCTAATGCAGTCATCTCCTCATCCATTGTTGCATCCCAATGAGCATGACCAACAGCCTTCTCAAAACATGTGGGCTCAACATCCTCAACTAGTTTCACCATATAACCATAATGGTGAGCTGCATAACCTTCAAAACCAAATATTTTAATAGGGTATCTGACCCTACTAGATCTGCGTACCACCGGATCACTCAGTGGAGCCTTTACATTACTATGAGCTCTCTGTACACCTGGTGTCCTGACAGAAGGAATACCAAGCTCATCATCCAAGCTCTCTGAGCCACTGGAGTCTCCATCAAGAACTGCATCAATGCCATCTGACACTTTATTCTTTCCTTTGTCTTTACCTGTAGTGCTACTAGATGCACCTGAAGATGTAGACGTACTCCTTAGTCTCCCAGACCAAGGACTACCAGATGATGTCTTTGGTCCACTAAGAGTCCGTGATTGTTGCTTTTCAGCCTGTACATGAGTGCCATGATCATCATCATTATCCAATGCATCACCACTAGATGCATACCAACTGCTCATTTCATCAGAGATGACATCCCTGCTCACTCTGAACTTACATATGATAGGGTTATAACAGCGATACCCTTTCTGCCCTAAAGAGTATCCAATAAAAACACATTTTTTTGCCTTTGGATCGAGCTCTTCTGTAGCTCATCTGGCACGTGAACGTATGCAACACAGCCAAGTATCTTCAAGTGCGATACATCATGCTTCTTGCCAGTAAAGCATTCTTCAGGAGTCATCCCATGAACTGCAACTGTGGGAGTTCTGTTCATAATATAAACAGCAGTATGAATAGCCTCAAACCAAAAATTCTTAGGCATATTCTTTTTAGCCATCAAGGTGCTTGCAACTTCTGCAATATGCATGTTTTTCCTTTCTGCAACCCCATTTTGTTGTGGGGTATATCTGCATGTGAGCTGTCTCTTTATCCCATGAGACATCAGAAAATCATTGAATTCACTCAAGAGGTACTCTCCCCCTCCATCTGACCTCAAGCACTTTACTTTCAAGCCTGTTTCTCTTTCAACTGTAGCCTTGAAAGTTCTAAAGTGCTCAAACGCTTCACTCTTTTCCTTCATAAAATATACCCACAGCTTTCTAGAACAATCATCAATGAATGTGACAAAGTATGAACTGCCTCCAAGAGATACATTTTGTGTAGGCCGCCAAATGTCTGTATGCACAACATCAAGGATATTTATACTTACATCTCTGTCATGTGAAAAGGGTTGCCTTGCCTGCTTACCAAACTAACACGCATCGCATACCTTATGAAATTCTGTAACTCTAAATGTAGGCAAACCTGTAACCAACCCTTTGGACTGCATTAATTTCAGCCTTTGTACATTTGCATGTCCAATGCGTTTGTGCCAAATTTCAATATCTGCAACAACACCTTTTCCTTTAGCATACATAGCAGCATTCATAGTAGGAATTCCAGCATCCAGAGTAAACATACGTCCAACTCTACTTCCCTTTGCTACCAACCTGCACTTGTCATTGAAGTCTTCTATAAAGCAGCCCTTTGCATTAAATCTGACTTGCAGCCCTTGCTTTACCATTTGACCGTGACTGACACCAAGTTCTTTGTAATAGATGGCACATGTAATACATCTGAAAGACTCCTTGTCTTACCATCATGCAAGGACAAGGGAACTTTTTCAATGTGTGAAATTGGGTGGTATGAATCATCACCCGTCTACACATAACCTGCATTTTGCAAATCCTGCATCTCTCCAAACCATTTTGCATGGCTAGTCATATGATTGGATGCACCTGAATCAACATACAAAACATCATCATGTGTTCCCTTTCCTATAACAGCATTCAGCATATGCTGCATAACAAACAGACGTTCATTTTTGTCTTCATTCTGTCATAAAGATGATGCATAGTTTCCTTGCTGCAACTTACCACTGCGAATATCATCTTTCTTAATATAACATTGGACTGCAATATGACCTGTTTTGCCACAATAATGACACACAATACCAGAGTTGTTAGAGCCTCCGTTCTGCCATCCACCTCTTCCCCTAAAGCTCCCCTTGCCTCTAAAGTTACCACGACCTCCTGAAACCTGCATATCTCCAAATTGCTGATTCAATCTATTTTGCTGGTTGTCACTACCACGTCCTGTACCATGGCCTCTTGAAGAGAGCCTACCACGTCCCCTTCCTGAACTGGAGTAGAAAGCTTGAACCTGTTCACCACTTCTTTCAGATGTCTCACTTTGCATGTTGATCTCTTCAGTGATCATAAGGGAGACCAACTCATCGAAATCTGGAAATGGCTTTCTGACATATACGGAAGTTACAAAAGGCTTCCAAGCCTTTTAAGTCCACCCAAGGTAGACGACACCAAATCATCATCATCAGGCATTGCATCAATCGCTGCCAATGCATCTGCAATGCTCCTTACCTTCAGTGCATACTCATTGATAGACATCTTCCCTTTCTTCAATGTATTCAACTCTTGCTTGAGTTGAATCTTTCGTGCCTTTGTATTTACGGAAAACATACTTTCAAGTATGGTCCAAGCTGCATATGAATTCATTGCATTTATAATATGTCCCAGCATATTATTGTCAATTATTGCGGACAGCCAATACACGACCTTCTTGTCTTTTGCATTCCATTCCTTCCATGCCTTTGTCTCTTTTGCAGTTGGAGGATCACTCACCTCCGGCTCCTTTTCTTCACTTGAAACAAACTCGTAGAGGCATTTTCCAATAAGGAAGTTCGTGACACGGAACTTCCATGAAGGGTAGTTGTTCTTGTCGAGCTTCTCAATGATGGGGATTCCACTATTCTCTGCAATTATCACAAAATTAATACCAAAAAGCAAGCAAATCTTCTGCAACCCTCGACCTGTAGTGCATAGTAATACACCAGACAGCCTTTTTTGCTGTCTGCTCAACAATACATGCAATCTGCAACCTGTTTGCAGATAAACCTTATATTTGCTTCCTGCAAACACCTTAATAATTACAGATTCGCAATCTGTAACTTGCGCACCCACTTTCGGTCAAAACAACCGAAATCACAGTGTACCCTGAAATTGTTGTCCACAACCTTGCGGCTCTAAAACGGGGCCTAAAACGGCCTCAGATGCCCAAAATAACTGTGGAAAGCCCTAAATGGAAAATTTGCAGAATACACAGCACTCTTTGCACACACCAAATCTCACTGCAATCTGAGATTTTTGCTCTGCACTGCTTCCAGTGCCTCCACAAGCATTATCCAAGAGAAAGAGTGGAAGGATGGGAGAGCTTCTTACCCGTGGCTTGCTTGCTCAAACCTTGCTTCTTCTCCTTTACTTCAGCCTTTGAAATCAACCTCTCTCAGTGGCGCCACTCTGATACCATGTCAAGAATCGCGTGGTGGGGGGACTTGCTCAAGATGCTGCGCTGAACACACACAGAATGCACAAGGAGAAGCTCACTCAAGAGACAAGAAGAGAGATGGAGGCCAAAACATTTTCTTGCTAGTTTCTTCTTCTTCTTCCACACACTTTACAATGTACACAAAGTATAGATAAGATACAACATAAAGGAAAGTGGCCTACTAA
Organism: Lygodium microphyllum; assembly: GCF_053477565.2. Classification (NCBI taxonomy): domain Eukaryota; kingdom Viridiplantae; phylum Streptophyta; class Polypodiopsida; order Schizaeales; family Lygodiaceae; genus Lygodium; species Lygodium microphyllum. The sequence goes on along the minus strand of NC_141149.1, from coordinate 20,918,214 downwards.
GTCAAACAATGCATAACCGGCTACACTAGTCGACTGGCGCTATAACTATGCCAGCTGTAAATAGGTGTGACAACTTGAATATAATAAGTAACGAGTCAGTGGCCATGTGAGAGTCATAATGACCACCGACGTGCTAAGTGTAGATGTGTGGACCCATCTAACCAGGCGGTCCATCATCAATGTCCGCATGTGTTGAGCTTGTCATCTCAATAGTATATTCGTCCATTAGTCGATAGGCTTAAGATTTTGTGGGAGGAGGGGGTCACCGTGGAAGATACGAGCAAGCATGATGGTCGACGGTCCACTAACATTCGAGCCATTCTCATGTGGACCATGGATGAATTTCTGGGATTCGGGGAGTAGGCTTTCATTGGTAATATCTATCATAACTCGTTCAAGTTTGTATTCACTGGATAGAGGTATTGGGACAGGCTTGGTTACCTGAGGTTATCATGTATATCCATTGTGTGGGCCATAGTTAGACTCCCGAAGGTCACGGACCATGAAGAAGATGGTATATCAAGGACACGCCACTTTCTTACCAGAAGTTCATGAACTAAGGAAAGGTTTTCTTGGACGACCTCCAGCACGTATGGATGCCCAAAGCTTGTATGAGCTGAAAATGGTTCATACGGAGTAACATCCGAATGGAATGCGAAGGTTCTCAGTTTTCTATGAGTTGTTGTATTGGATCCACTTATAGATCAACCACTTGTTGGATCCCATGCATATTTTCAAGAATGTGGGCAGCTTACTATGGGACCACATCATAGGAAAGAGAGACACTGTGGGCATGAATGAATTTGAAGGAGGTAGGATGCCTTACTCCAGAAATACGTGGGGTGATTGATAGGTTGTAAACTTTAGTGCAATGGATCTCACAAAAGGAGATTAAGATATCCTCTATTGAATCCGCAAGGCGGGGAGTAGTGGAGATAGTTTATCTCTTTGAGAAATACTTGCCCATCAGCATGCTCACTATATAAATCCACCTTTTTGTGCATCTTGTAGATGAAGTGAAGGCTATTGGACTTGTCCATACGTGATGGATGTTCTTCTTAGAGCACTTCATGAAAACCGTGAAAGTCTTTGTGCGCAACAAGCTCGATTAGAAGGTAGCATGGCTAAAGGTTGGATGGTGTATGAGGCGTTAGTGCATATTTCATAGTGACTACCAATGGTGGATTCAGACAACAATATGCTATGGTCCCTGAAGGATGATAATAGACTGACTGGAGATGTGGTAGTTGGAAATGGACTGGAAAAAAGAATGGATGCTGCAATGGAGGAGAAAGTGAATCGCTTTTGTATGTTGCACCTTGCCTCCATGGAGATGTGGCTTGCTAGGTACAAGCAAGCTAGGAAAGATTGAGAAGAAGGGCGATCTAAATTTTGATGTAGTACGTGCCATCAACCAATTTGATATCCCGAGGGCATGGAGGAGATGCCGTGGTTTATATTAACACGTGGTTGCATGGAGCTTTGACCGTAGCATCTTGCGAAGGGGCAGATGTCTCAACATTGAGGAGTGGAAATTCTCGAGGGGTTGTAGTCCAAAGGTGACGACATGTTTAGGGTTTGTTGTATCTACATTTTATATGAAACAACTAATTGACTGTTTCAATGTACATTACAAAATATACAGTACGATGTGGTTGCGCAGATGACATTTTCGAGTGGAGCGTATCGACAAAATGCGCTCCACAATAGATTGTGGTATCATGGCAAAGTTCAAGCAAGAGAGCTGACAACAAGCAACGGATCCAAACATTGTTATAGATGAGATTGAGTATTTTAGAAACTTGCAAAGTATTATCACAGTGGATTACCATAGATTCTCCATGATCCTATTCGATGTGCAGTGGTTCAAATGGTACTTGAAGGAGCTGGAGAAACATTTCAACGAGGTCCATCTGGATTTCTTAAAATAGATTCCGAAAAAAGATGGACGGATTTGCACGACACGTTTATATTGCCGGCCCATTGTGAACAGGTGCATGAACTCATGTTTTTTTAAATTTTATTATGACATGGTACATGTCACAAAAGTTAAATCTCTCTTGTACGTGATTTTGAACATGTAATTTTCTAGCCAAACCCCTAACAACGTTGATGGTGGTATGTTATACCTTCAGATCCCCGAAGTGTGAGAGTATATGATCAAAGCAATGTTCCTAGAGTAGATGAGGACAATATACAAATAGAGGGATTGATATTGCAAGGGGTGGAGGTTGCCGAAAGCTTGGAGCATGTAGAGGAGCTAGAATTGGGTAACAATGATGGAAATACATGAGTTTGAGAATGAGGTGGACTCATCCTTTTGTGGTGACCTATCTATCGACCTTCCAGTGTATGATGAGTTGTGTCAAGAGATTGACATGGGACCATAGGGTACTTCATACTTGGAGCATCCAACTACTCAATTAGTTGACGAATCACTTATAAGGGTACATAATATATATGTGTTTTTAAGTAAGATCATTGTTTTAAGGTTTATATTACCGTGCTTTGCTTGATTTATATTGATTATGATAACATCAATTTTTGTCTATGCAAGTCACCTTTGTGGATATTTAGATCAGCACGATGAGTTGAGGGATAAGCGACGAGGAGCTACAGGAGATCTTCACACATATGTCTCCAGATTAGGTGGCTCAATTTAGAGATATGGCAGACTAGGAGCTGTCTCGGAGGCCGTTCTGTTAGATCTACTTTGATGCGCTTTAATGCTTCAGTTTCCAGTAGATGAGGTCGATGCTCTGGATGGAGGGAGTGGTTTTGGGGGATGTTGCAGAGACATGGATGCAGTGAGCCCGTGGTTGAATTGGGATACTAGTGCTACTTCTCGCTCTCGTGTAGGTTTGAGAGAGCATGTCTCATGTGGTCATTGTGGAGGTACCGATGCACTATCTCCGTCTCGTCATTCTGAGTTTCATCACCTATGGGATTTTTCATACTTGTGGGGACGTCTACTCCAGTCACTCCAACTTTTGCTCAACTGTCCGCAGATGGCACCCCTATGGATGCTACTCCGAAAGATGCTACCCCCGTAGGTATACCATATGTATAGAGGTCTCCTGGATATGCCTAGGAGCGTGGTTGCAGGTGAGAGAGGTCACATCTTAGGCATACCCTAGAGGGGTATGGATACCTTGTAGATGATAGGATATGAGCCATCATCATGAATGATGAGGGGAGGAGGGTGATGGCTCGTATGAGAGAGTTGTGCCAACAAGTTTTTCGGCATAACATCTTGGATCATTGGAAGAACATATCGGAGGGGATCAAGGACTACATAGTAGCATCCTTGCATGAGGCGTTTCCAGTACCCACCACAACATATAGGTTTTCCACAGGCTAGATGATGGAGTGCATGCGTGCGTACATGTCACACACACGATCGAATACACGCAATGCACTTAATAGTGGGTCCTCAAAGCCTGAGTGGCTAGACATAGATGACTGGTAGCAACTCAAGGAGGAGGCTACAGATTCTCCAGGATGTTGGAGACAACAGCGCGAGGCGGTGAGGGCACCATGAGTGGAGGTAGGAGTGGTCCATCATCTTGGGAGTGGTGGCTACAGGACTTATATGGAGGACTTTGTAAGTTTTTCTTTTGTTTTGCTTGCTTATTTTTTTGTAATCGCATTTCTAATAGTTGTATTTTGTTTTCTTTGCAGCACTTCATTACAAACTGCGATCCCACCGGCCTAGAGACTCGATATGTAGAGAGACACGGTCTCACTACATTGATTGACTGATTGTATGGATGCGGCGGCCCTGTAAGTCACTTATCTTTCTTGTCCTTAGTTACTAATTTTAATTAAAATAATTTTTATATGGTGGACTGATGTATAGTTATTTCTTTTTTGTCAGAGTCCGTTTGATGCTCCTTTGTGATGGGACAAGCTTTTGGATGGTGAGGATAGTATAGCTCGCCCTTGGATCCGTGCAGTGCATATGCTCTTCTTTTTTGGTCATGTGATTTATATAGGCATTTTCTATTATTATTATCATCCTTTGTATCTTTCCATGATTGTTCCATCGCTTTCATTACACGATCTTGTATTTACTTTATGCATTAGTCTTATGGATTCAAGTACACTTTTCTTTCATTTAGATGAGCATTGTACACATTACTAAAACTCTTTTGTATGGCCCAAATAAAGCACATAGTGCTATTTATGGGAGGGCAGCTTGTTGCCTTGATACAAAATTTATTTTTCCATGCTATCATCACTATTAGCGTTGCAAATTTACTACACACGTCGCTATTAGCATTGCTATTAGCATCGCATATCAACGTCGCATATGCGATGCTAATAGTAATGCAAATAACGACGCTGATAGCAACTATTCTATAGCGTCGCTAATACTTAAGTTCTTTGCAAGGACGGGGATAATTTTCTTTATGAACATTTTCGTCGCTTTGAACGTCGGTATAAGGCCTGTATCTTATAGTGAGGTCGCTTTCCAATTCCAAAATGATCCCAGAGCGTAAACTCTCCCAAGTAACTAGAAAAGTTGCGACTATGAAAGAAGGATCGGGCAAAGATGCCACCATCAACACAAACGGGGTATCAAGCATGAACACTAACTCAACACTCCAAAACCAGGTATTGTTACCATGTCTAGTAATCTAAATCAAATATTTAAGCATGGACATTAGTAGGAAGAACCATACCTCGCATCGTGTAAACTTGCATAACTAGAAAGGTAGTTGAAAGGGCTTAATAACCATGAATTGTCGTGAATAGATTAAGCATCTATGGGTTGTCACAGTAATTAAGTCAAGTGTTAGGTTTGAACTTTCACAGATGCATCCTAGATTACCGAGGTACATAAATATTCCCTAAGGTCAATTGCATTCCATAGACCATTGTAGTGATTTAACTCGTATTTACAATGAATGGATGTACACTTGCCTTTGAATAATTAGGTCATGCCTTATGAGTTGCACAAATGCAATAGAAGGAATTTTTATGAATGGGAATCTCGCATCGTATCGATAACTCAGGAAAGACCTGCATCTAGATTTGTAGGGTATCATGAATAGACTCAATTGCACCACATAATAGGGAATGCATCTAAAAAGGTAGATTTAAGATGTGCATGTGAAGTGCTAAACTTAACTGAAAGAGCCAGTCTAGTAAATGAAACCTTACATGATGAGTGAGGGTAAGATTTAATTTGACACAACTAGGGTTCTAATCGCAAATAGATCAAGTTACCCTTACATCCATATTTTTATTTAGAATCAACATGCTATTTGGTCCCTATCCCAGTAGCCAACCGCAATGGACCCAAAACACTCTTGGGTGTATCATTTTCAAAAGATGACACATCTCGAAGTTAACACAAGAAAGCTCAAATGTCATGCGCACAAGAATAATAACTATTCGCTCGCCAAGTTACATTCGACGCTCACAACTATTTCAGAATGGTAAATAGACTTAGTTTATGATTGACTTGCAAGAGGAGTAAACACAAGTTCTTGCTATCTTGGGGGAAGGAAACCCTAGGGTAAAAACGGGACCACCCATCCATAGGACGGATCCATGGCCACATCCACCGCACTTTCCTCGGGGTTGCTTTAGTTATCTAATTACCTATCACATTTAGTTTGACACGTAAAAATAGCTTCCTTAATTAGCCAATTATTCACCGGTTCCTTTATGTAATTTAAGCACTAACATAGAAGAACAATGTCAAACAAGTTCCTTTTCAACAATTGATCTTATTTATCTTTGGAATACATCATATCATCCAGCCCATAGGCTAATCCATAATCCGCCTGAAGGCAATTCCATAATCCTCAGGGATCACTATTCCAAGTTTTTGCCCGTAGACTAGTATGCGAGCCTCGAGATCCAATCCCGAGTCACGTCGATCTCTTGTGCAGGACCCGGAGGTAAAGGATTTACGGCCAGAGCCCCCCTAGCACCTAGGCGTCCTCTTGCTCCAAGTAGCGCCCAATGGAGAGACCTCTCGTGGCGGGTTCGGTCCACGTTCCTGGTGCGGCTAACAACCCCCTTGGTTAGGGTCAGGAAGACAGTCGGGTGTAACTGATGCTGCCTCTCCCTCCAGGCCTTCAACCTGAAGTATTAATTATCTTTCTATCTTTAGTTCCTTGAGCAAAGGAAGTACAAACAATGCTCCTAACTTATACAAACACAAACAATCCAGTGGTCCTTTATTTGGCCAACTGCTAAGGTGTGAATCCTTCTCTTCGAATGCATCCAACATTCGATCCGGGATCAATTGCGACTTGAGGGTTTGTTTGTTTATCCTTTTATCCTTGGGTTAGGGCTTATACCCTGTTAACCAAAACACCTTAGGTTCCTTAAATTAAGATAGTAAATCCTGGTCAATCCTCGTCACCCTAACTTGATTTGTCAATTGCTCGTTACCCTAACTTGGCAACTGAGTAGTAGGATGACTACTCATCCTCTTGCAATTTAAGCTTGTACTTAGAACCTGCCAACCTTGTTCCAAGGAGTAGCAATTCTATCACAAAGCCATGCGATGTTGCAACTTGTTGCACAAGTGTCACACCTAACTCGTGGGATCATTTCTCCCATCAAATGGCGTTTCTTGGTCAAGAAATATGTTTGGTCAAGATGTAGGGTTTGGGAGTCCTCTTGACCCAACCCAACCCTAACCTTACTAGGTCACAACGCTTGGCCCTAGGGCTTCTAAACTCAATCGGAAGTCTAGTATTAGGTCATTCGATCCTTAGGGTAAAAACCCTAGATCGTTATTGTATGGGTGTCCAACTAACCCAAACATTCTATGAATGTGGGTAGGCCCCTTTGGGATTGGAAGTCTTGACTTGGCATCCCAAGTGCGATACTAGGTAGGATTTTTTTAACGTACTAAACCCTACCTAGCACTTTGAAGTATTCGTTGTATCAACTAGTTTTGCTTTTACAAATCCCTTGAGGGTTATACCATTACAAGTATTCTACCTAAAGCGATCTAATTGTCTTGCGACAAGAGCGATCTTTGCTTAGAAGAGATGCTAATACTTTTCCTAAGAGATGCAAATAAATAAATTCGAGATGCAACATTCCATGCAAGTATGCTAATCATAGACTTTTACTTCTATGCAACTATAAGGTTTGCAATGACCATTTCTTTTCCTTGCTAGAATCATGATGATTGACAATTTGGGGGATAACTTGCATAAAAAACCTACATAGATTTACATCAAGAGCTATGCCTACAAACATTTCGTTTAATGCAATTGAATTTCAGGCTTTACTATGACATGCAACATTTTCTAGATACAACTTTGATAAATGAAGTTCATGCATGACGAATGTCATAAGACTAATGTTGACTTAGTCCGTTCTACAACAATTAATCCGACTTAAAATGCATGCATCCTTGCATGTAACATGCAAGTTCATGGTTTCCTTTTCATGCCATGCAATTCTTTGGACAACATCTAATGGATGTTAACGATTTTCTCATGCAAATCACAACAAGGAAGTTATTGCCTAAATGCAATATGCGCTTGTTCTTTCTTGCAAGGAAGACAAGGGTGAATTTAAACAAATTTTCATCCTTTTAACCTATGCAATATGCGTTTAGGATTGCCACTTTGGAAATGCAAGCAAAGTGCAACATGCAACTAAAACTCATAAGACGAATGAGTAATTTGCATTCATAACTTTCCCATGAAAATTAAACGTGCCTAATGCATTCCTTTTATGCGGAATTAAACTTCTAAAAAACCTGGGCATGAGGACTCGCAGCGATGTCCACGTGTAAACTTGGGTTGGAGACTCCCGTGTGAGCACCTTGCATCTTTTGTTTTGGAGCCATCGATGATGTACTGGACTTGGACTCCGCGGTTTGTCCTTGCCTTTATGCGATCTCTGAACTTCCTCCAAGCTTTGGCAAATCAGCCTCAACATCTACCTACTTTCTCCTCATGTAGGAATTCCCTTTACAAGATGTGGGTTTTAAGAAATCGAGGAAAAAGCCATGTGCACAAGGCTTATGGAAGCTTTGTCTTTAGAAGCTTCTAAAGAAGCTTCTTGTCCTCTGTTACAATAACATGGCATGGAGAGGAAATGATTGGAAGGGAGGGGTGAAGGCAACATTTGAAGGAGTTGATGATGGTGATCTTCGCGTTGAAGGCGGCAGCCTGGCGGACTGCATGGTGCAGTAGGGCAGCGATGGCGGGCTGCAGCACGATGTCAATTCTTCCCTCTCTTCTCTCCCTCAGCACGGCACTTTCTTTCCTTCCTCCCCCCAAGCTTAAGGGGGAGGTTATATAGCCTTCAAGGGGGGGGGGGGGGGGGGGAATAGCCATCCCTGTGGCATACTTTGCATGCCTTCTCTCTCCCCCATGCTCTCCACCTCACAAGGAGTTCTCACACTCCCTCTCACACTCCTCTCCCCTGCCATGCATCGGCTAAAGGGAGGGGGTAAATAACAAAAAAATTTGCCTTAATTTTTACCATTATCCATTTGCCCCTTTTTCTAAGAAGGCTGTTATTGTGCGGCTTGCGGTCTTCAAGCCCCGGCCTCTTTTTCACGACACGGAGCCGAAATTTAACATTGTGCACGGAGGAAACACTTAGCCACCGACATTAATCAATGCGGGAGATTATTTTGCACTGCATTTGTGCAAGATGTGAGGGGTTTTTTTTCAAGGTCGATTAATATTTTAGGCAAAAATATTACATTCTCTCCCCATTAGAGAAATCGGGATGTCCTCATCTAAAGAAGAACTGGGGGTATTGTTGGTTGAGGGTACTTTCATCCATCCAAGTGGTATCCTCTTCGGGATAATCTTTCCACTAGACAAGATATTCTCTCATGGTTCTGGATCTCAAATGTCTCTCCCTAATATCTAAGATCCTGTCAGGCCGTAGCTCAAGGACTCCTTTGCTAGGCATTACAACTTGTTGATCATCAAGTATGTGGCTAGGGTTAGGTACATACTTCTTCAGTAGACTGATATGGAACACATTATGAACTTTTAGGTTCTCGGGGAGTTGAAGTCTGTAAGCATTAGGTCCTAGGCACTTGAGGATCTTGTAAGGTCCACAATACCTTGGACTTAGTTTTTTGCATTCACCCAAGGATAGGGAACTCTTCTTTGGGTGCATGCGAACCTTCAGCGAAGGATCTATCTTGACATTTCAAATCCGCATATGCCTTCTGTCTATCCTTGGTGGCTTGGATGTCATGTCTTATTGACTTCATTTGGTCATCCATATCTTCTAGCATTTGCTTTGAAGCTTCAACCCTCAAGGTTGGATCTGAAAAGTTTAAAGGACTTTGACAATCATGTCCATACAATGCTTAGAAAGGGGTCATCTGAATGCTTTGTTGGTAGGAAGCATTGTAGGCAAACTCAAACGGTGGCAAATATTGAATCCACTTTTTGGGTTCACGACAACAATGTGTCCTCAGCATATCCTCAATAACTTGGTTGACTCGCTTCGTTTGGCCATCAGTTTGGGGATGGTAAGCTGTACTAAAACAGAGTTGAGTCCCAATGGCTTTGAAGATAGTCCTCCAGAAGTGTGATGTGAAGAGAGAGTCACAATCACTAATGATTCTTCTAGGTAACCCATGTAGTTTGAATATCTCCTTGATGAACAACCTTGCAATGTCTGAGGCTTTATAATTTGTCTTAACAGGAATAAAATGTGCAACCTTGGTGAGCATATCCACCACAACCATAATGGGGTTGTATCCTCCCTGAACTTGGGGCAGACCAACAACAAAGTCCATACTAATGAATTCCCATTTCATTTGGGGAATGTCAAGCGGTTGCAATTTCCCTGGCATTTTGACATGTTCGGCCTTAATGCGTTGACAAGACAAACACTTAGTGACATATTTGAGAACGTAACCTTTAAGCCTCTCCCAATAATAGCTCTTCTTGACTACATTGAGGGTCTTGGCATAGCCAGGATGTCCTGAAAAAGGGGAGTCATGAGCTTCCCAAAGTATTTTTTGCTTGAGGGACTGGCTTATTGGTATACATAATCTCGTTCTATAGTAGACAAGTCCACCATTGATAGAGAATTCTAGATACTTTGCCTGTAGCTTCGGGTCTTGATCCTTGATGGGGATCTCCCTTAACATCTTCTGATAGGTTTGTTAGAAATGAGGGATTTAGAGCATGGCAGGGAGTTATGGTGGATGAAAGGAGAAGTGTGGACTCATGATGGAGAAGACAAAGACACTGTTTGTTACACAAGTGAATTAGGTTCCAAGATTGAGACTTGGACTCATAAACACAATCTTGTGTATGTGGACAATGACATTGACACTTCACTGAAAAGAAAAGAGTACTATCAATGCATTAAGAAAAAGGAAGCAAGTACAATGCTTTATAGGAAAGTAGGAAACTACAGTAGGCACCATTGTGCATATGGGATAGGTTAGCCTGCATGTCCTTGACCCTGAAGCTCCATACAAAGAGGCTGTTTAGTGAGTGTGATTGCTGATTCTCAACACCCCTCCTCAATCACAACTAGAAAGGCACAAAGTGTGTAGAGGCTGTAATGAGAACCACCTGCAAAGTGTGGGCACACCACAAACATGGTAAACACCAGAGGCTGTTGCAGAAAAGGCTAAGTGTGGGCACCAAAACATGATGGACATTCAGAGGCTGTAACACGGGCCTCACAAAGTGTACAGGGACTGTAATGCCAAGTTACATAAGGAGTTTACAAAGCTTATTGGCAGGAAGCATTAGGGCAAGGAAGTACAAGGCTTTTAAAATAGTCTATCAGAGTTATGAGAGTAGAAGGACTGATGAGTCTTGTCCTTCCGATCCTGGTGGTCTTCATCTTCATCTTCTTCTTCCTTTGCTCCATTTTCTTCTTCTTCTTTGACTGTGACTAGATAGGCCTTTTGGGATCTCTTTCTTGCGTGGCAGAACTTCTCGGTGTGTCTGGTCCTTTTGCAGAAGTCACAGAAGAGCTGATCCTTCTTGCCTTTGTACCTGTTGCCAACATATAATGCATGCTCATCTCTAGAGGTACTTGGTTCTTCCTTAGTTTTTAGCTTCTTTTCTTCTTCTAGCAGTGATGCTTGGATATCAACAAGTTCAGGATTTGGCATGTTGATTAAAGTTGTTGATACATTATTATATTCAGGAGGCAAACTCTTAAGTAGAACACCGATGCAAACATCTTCATCCATTTTAATGTTGATTCCTGCAAGTTGGGTTAGGAGTCCTTCCATGTAATTGAGATGTGTAGCAAGTGATGTGTTGGACTTCATTTCAAGCCTGAAGAACTCAATCAGGAGACCATACTTTGATGATTTAGATTGTGCACCGAACAGGGTGTCAAGTCTTTTCCATGTATCCTGTGAGGTCTCACAGTTATCCACATGGTGGATATAACTGTCATCTAGCTCCAGTTTGATAATGGCCTGGGCTCTGTCATCATTCTTTTGCCAAGTAGTTGCAAGGTCCGCGTCCCGAGGTTTCTTCTCTTTGCCATTTGTGATGGCCCAGAGACCCTTTTTCATCAAGATGAGCTTGATGCGGGTTTGCCAGGTATGAAACCCGACTCCTTTGAATCGAGCATTTGTAGAGTCTTTTCCCATGTTGAGGTTGCAAGATCAGTAGAAAATCAACACCAGAATTCTGAGATTTTATCAGTAGAAGAGCAGAATGCAGTGTGTCAAGAGACACAGTTAGTGACAGTGTGAAAACACACTATGTCAGTGTTGATGTTGAGCTTGATTCTTCTTGTTCGTGATCGTTCGATCGTTCTTTGGTCGTTCTTCAATCTTCTCAGATCCTTCCCCTCCTTGATTTGATGCTGGGTTAATGAATTAGAGTGACAGAGGCTTGGGTTGAGTGTTAGGAGTGAGAAAAAAACTGAGGAAAAAAAGCTTGAGAAATTTTGGCTATGGTGGAATTAGGGTTTCTGAGACAGGGGCCTGATTTTTCTTAGATTGCAGGAGCTATACTTGATCATTTTCAAAAATTTTTACATGCCTAGGAAGCTGACTTCATGGTCTATCAAAGCCCTATGAAAAACGTCCAGATCGCTGGCTGTATGAAGCACGCAGGGCACTCAATCAGATTCGGTGCAGTTCAGGACAGGTTTTCACAATTTCTGTAATGCCAGGGTCAGGGCATGGCAATGTTGTCGATTTATGTGCCAGGTGAAGCGCCTTGAGTAGAAGAACAATCCCCTAGAAGGAAGTTTCTAAAGATATGCTCTACAGAGAGAGATATGAATGCTCCATGGAGGATATGTCTTGCAGGTCACAGTTGAAGACTATGGCAGTGACTGGGAATTTTCACAATGTTGAGTTTCAGATGGTCAAATGTCCTGGATTGATGTGATACAGGGAAGCTTTGTGAGTTGGGGAATACTTTTCCAGAAGGAAGCTCCAAGAGATTTGACCTGTGGAGTGAGATATAAGCAGCTTAATCTGACAGGGTGCTGCTGGCTATGGCTGCCATGGAAGCTTCAGTGAGGATAGAGTTGGGAGATGAAGTCATGAGATGGAACTAAGCTGACCAGAGATTAACATGAGCTGAGAGAGAGTAGAGGAGAGCTGAACTATGCCCGACTGGGCTCTGATACTATGTTAGAAATGTGGGATCTAGAGCATGGCAGTGAGTTATTGTGGATGAAAGGAGAAGTGTGGACTCATGATGGAGAAGACAAACACACGGTTTGTTACACAAGTGAATTAGGTTCCAAGATTGAGACTTGGACTCATAAACACAATCTTGTGTATGTGGACAATGACATTGATACTTCACTGAAAAGAAAAGAGTACTATCATTGCATTAAGAAAAAGGAAGCAAGTACAATGCTTTATAGGAAAGTAGGAAACTGCAGTAGGCACCATTGTGCATATGGGATAGGTTAGCCTGCATGTCCTTGACCTTGAAGCTCCATACAAAGAGGCTGTTTAGTGAGTGTGATTGCTGATTCTCAACAAGGTTGGATCATGGCATACCTCTTCTTTAGCTAGTTCAAGTATTGGGTTGTTTGGCATGGATACTTTTGTGGCTAGAGATCTAGCTATTGATGGATTTTGCAAGATTAGAGAATTCAAACATGCCTTGCGACTTAGTGCATCGGCAACTACATTCTCCTTTCTAGGCCGGTATTTGATTTCAAAATCATTCTCCTCCAGCAGTTCAATCCATCGACGTTGCCTCATGTTGAGCTCATTCTGGGTAAAGATCCATTTGAGACTTTTATGATCCGTCACTAGGGTAAACTTATTACCCAACAAGTAGTGTCTCCAGAGTTTGAGAGCATGGATGACAGTGCTGCTCCAAGTAATTGCTACACTATCAAGAGAGAACATGTATCCGCTGGTAGATCTTCTATCAGATATACTACCAGCCCAATCTGCATCTGTGTATCCAAACACCTGTATATCTGTACCTACCTCATAGAAAAGCCCATAATGTAATGTGGACTTCACATATCTCAATATGCGTTTGACTGCATCCAAATGTGGCTTTCTAGGTACTTGCATAAACTAACTCACAAGACCAACAATGTAGCTCAAGTCTAGCCTTGTAATGGTCATGTAGATCAAACTCCCCACTATCCTCCTGAACATAGTAGGGTCTTCTATCTCATCCCCAACATCAGCACTCAACTTTACATTCTGCTTCAACGGGACTAAAAGTGGTTTGCATGCTATCATACCATACTTGGACAACATATCCAAGCCATACTGTCTTTGGGACAGCCATATACCATCATCACATCTGATCACCTCAATGCCAAGGAAGTACCTTAGCTCACCTAAATCCTTCATCTCAAACTTCTTCTTCAAAAAGTCCTTGACTTCAGCAATCCCACTATCACTATCACCTGTAATAATCAAGTCATCCACATAGATGACTATGATGACCAAACCTGCATCTCCCTTTCTCACATAAAAGCCAATATTGACAAGATACTCTGTGATCTTGTTAGACCATGCTCTAAGTGCTTGCTTGAGCCCATAGAGCTCCTTCTTCAACCTACACACATACGTGGGATGCTCTAAATCTTCATAACCTACTGGCTGATCCATATACACTTCTTCTTACAAATCACCATGCAAGAAGGCATTCTTCACATCCATTTGCTGCAACACCTGGTGTCCTGACAGAAGGAATACCAAGCTCATCATCCAAGCTCTCTGAGCCACTGGAATCTCCATCAAGAACTGCATCAATGCCATTTGACACTTTATTCTTTCCTTTGTCTTTACCTGTAGTGCTACTAGACGCACCTGAAGATATAGAGCTATTCCTTAGTCTCCTAGACCAAGGACTACTAGATGATGTCTTTGGTCCACTAAAAGTCCATGATTCTTGCTTTTTAGCCTGCACATGAGTGTCATGATCATCATCATCATCCAATGCATCACCACTAGATGCATACCAACTGCTCATTTCATCAAAGATAACATCCTTGCTCACTCTGAACTTACATGTGATAGGGTTATAACAGCGATACCCTTTTTGCTCTAAAGAGTATCCAATAAAGACACATTTTTCTGCCTTTGGATCAAGCTTATTCCGTATCTCATCTGACACATGAACATATGCAACACAACCAAATACCTTCAAGTGTGATACATCAGGCTTCTTGCCAGTAAAGCATTCTTCAGGAGTCATTCCATGAACTGCAACTGTGGGAGTTCTATTCATAATGTAGACAGTAGTATGGACAGCCTTAGACAAAAAATGCTTAGGCATATTCTTTCCAGCCATCAAGGCACGTGCAACTTTTGCAATATGCCTATTTTTCCTTTCTGCAATCCCATTTTGCTATGGAGTATACTTGCATGTGAACTGTCTCTTTATTCCATGAGACCTCAGAAAATCATTGAACTCATTCGAGAGGTACTCTCCCCCTCCATCTCACCTCAAGCACTTTACTTTCAAGCCTGTTTCTCTTTCAACTGTAGCCTTGAAAGTTCTAAATTGCTCAAATGCTTCACTCTTTTCCTTCATAAAATATAGCCACAGCTTTCTAGAACAATCATCAGTAAATGTGACAAAGTATGAACTACCTCCAAGAGATACATTTTGTGTAGGCCCCCAAATATCTATATGCACAACATCAAGGATATTTTTGCTTACATCTCTGTCATGTGAAAAGGGTTGTCTTGCCTACTTACCAAACTGACATGCTTCGCATACCTTATGAAATTCTGCAACACTAAATGTAGGCAAACTTGTAACCAAACCCTTTGGATTGCATTAATTTCAGCCTTTGTACATTTGCATGTCCAATCCGTTTGTGCCAAATTTCAATATCTGCAACAACACCTTTTCCTTTAGCATACATAGCAACATTCATAGTAGGAATTCCAGCATCCAGAGTATACATACGTCCAACTCTACTTCCCTTTGCAACCAACCTACACTTGTCATTGAAGTCTTCTACAAACCAGCCCTTTGCATTAAATCTGACTTGCAGCCCTTGCTCTACCATCTGACTGACTGACACCAAGTTCTTTGTAATAGATGGCACATGTAATACATCTGAAAGACTCTTTGTCTTACCATCATGCAAGGACAAGGAAACTTTTCCAATGTGTGAAATTGGGTGGCATGAATCATCACCTGTCTGCACATAACCTACATTTTGCAAATCCTGCATCTCTCCAAACCATTCTGCATGGCTGGTCATATGATTGGATGCACCTAAATCAACATACCAAACATCATCATGTGTTCCCTTTCCTGTAACAGCATTCAGCATATGCTGCATAACAAACAGACGTTCATTTTTGTCTTCATTCTGTCGTGAAGACGATGCATAGTTTCCTTTTGCTACAACTTACCACTACGAATATCATCTTTCTTAGCATAACATTGGGCTGCAATATGGTGTATTTTCCACAGTAGTGACACACAATACCAGAGTTGTTAGAACCTCTGTTTTACCATCCACCTCTTCCTCTAAAGCTCCCCCTGCCTCTAAAGTTACCACGACCTCCTGAAACCTGCATATCGCCGAATGCTGATTCAATTTGTTTTGCTGGTTGTCACTACCACGCCCTATACCACGGCCTCTTGAAGAGGACTGGCACGTCCCCTTCTTGAACTGAATTAGAAAGCTTGGACCTGTTCATCATTTTTTTCAGATGTCTCACTCTGCATGTTGATCTCTTCAGTGATCATGAGGGAGACCACCAACTCATCAAAATCTGGAAATGGCTTTCTGACATATATGGAAGTTACAAAAAACTTCCAAGCCTTTTCATTGTTAAGTCCACCCAAGGTAGAGGACACCAAATCATCATCATCGGGCATTGCATTAATCGCTGCCAAGGCATCTACAATGCTCCTTACCTTCAGTGCATACTCATTGATAGACATCTTCCCTTTCTTCAATGTATTCAACTCTTGCTTGAGTTGAATCTTTCGTGCCTTTGTATTTACGGAAAACATACTTTCAAGTATGGTCCAAGCTGCATATGAATTCATTGCATTTATAATATGTCCCAACATATTATTATCAATTACTGCATACATGACCTTTTTGTCTTTTGCATTCCATTCCTTCCGTGCCTTTGTCTCTTCTACAGTTGGAGGATCACTCACCTCCGGCTCCTAATCTTCACCTGAAACAAACTCGTAGAGGCCTTTTCCAATAAGGAAGTTCGTGACACGGAACTTCCATGAAGGGTAGTTGTTCTTGTCGAGCTTTCAATGATGGGGTTTCCACTGTTCTTTGCCATTATCACAAAACTAATACCAAATAGTAAGCAAATCTTCTACAACCCTTGACCTGTAGTGCACAACAATACACCGGATAGCCTTTTTTACTATCTGCTCAACAATACATGCAATCTGCAACCAGTTTGCAGATAAAACTTGTGTTTATTTGCTGGTAAACACCATTGAACTTATAGATCTGAAATCTGTAACCTGTGCACCTGTATACGACTGACACAGCTGAAATTGCAGGATACCTCGAACTGCTGTCCGCAACCTTGCGAGTCTAAAACGGGGCTTGAAATGACCTTGCGCATACCAAATCTCACTGCAATCTGAGATTTTTTCTCTGCCCTGCTTCCAGTGCCTTCACAGGCACTGTCCAAGAGAAGAAATAGAAAATGGAAGAGCTTCTTACCCGTTGCTTGCTTGCTCGAATCCTTGGCTCCTCTCCTTTGCTTTAGGCTTCAAAACTAGCCTCAATCAATGGTGCAGCTCTGATACCATGTCACGAATCGTGTGGTGGGGGGACTTGCTCAAGATGCTGTGCCGAACACACACAGAATGCACAAGGAGAAGCTCACTCAAGAGACAAGAAGAGGGATGGAGGCCAAAACGTTTTCTTGCTAGTTTCTTCTTCTTTTTCCACACACTTTTCAATGTACACAAAGTATAGATAAGATACAACATAAAGGAAAGTGGCCTACTAAGTCAAACAATGCATAATAGACTACACTAGTCGACTGGCACTATAACTATGTGAGCTGTAAATAGGTGTAATAACCTAAATACAATAAGTAATGAGTCAGTGGCCATGTGAGAGTCATAATGACCACTGACGTGCTAAGTGTAGACATGTGGACCCATCTAACTAGGCAGTCCATTATTAATGTCCGCATATGTTGAGCTTGTCATCTCAACATGAAATGCCTAAGGACAGATAATGGGGGTGAGTATGTCTCATGTGCTTTTGAGTAGTTATGTGATAAGAGGGGTATTAAGCGTCAGTTGACCACCCTCTATACCCCCCCAGAATGGTTTGACTGAGCGGATGAATAGAACCATCTAGGAGCGTGTACGCAGTATGCTTAGCCACGCATGCCTACCACAGAGCTTTTGGGCTGAGGCAGTTAGTATAATTGTGCATGTCATCAACAGATCACCTTCTAGTGGTTTGGATTTCTAGGTTGCAGAGGAGGTATGGACTGGAAAACCTCCCTCTTATGCGCATCTCCGTGTCTTTGGATGTGAGTCATTTTGCCATGTGCCCATGGACAAGAGAAGTAAGATAGATCCTAAGAGTGTCAAATGCATTTTCCTTGGTTATGGGGATGCAGGCGAGATGGGTTACTGTCTTTGGGATCCACAGGCGCGGAAAGTCATCCGTAGTCATGATGTAGTCTTCTATGAAGACAAGATGCATCGGTAGCCTGAGAGAGTTGTTGAGATCCGCAGGGTCATATTTCAGGAGGAGCCGAGAGCTCCCACACAACCAGTTGGACAGCCTATAGCTGCAGTAGATGCTCATGGTCAGGGTGTTAGACAGGCAGCTGGGCAGGTAGTAGAGCCTACTGTGAGACGGGTCTACTAGAGATAGACGTCCACCTGATAGATTTCAACCCTCGATGCATTATGTCTTGGTTACAGATGCAGGAGAGCCTTTCACTTATGATGAGGCTATGCGCAGGGGTGACAATCACTCGTGGAAGAGGGCTATGCAGTCTAAGATAGACTCCTTGCATAAGAATGACACTTGGGATTTGGTTTCCTTGCCTACGGGCAAGAAGGCTTTGCCATGCAAGTGGGTGTACAAGTTGAAAAGTACCCCTGGATACCCCAAGCCGGCATACAAGGCTAGATTGGTAGCAAAGGGTTTTAAGTAGGAGCATGGTGTGGACTTTGATGAGATCTTTTCTCCTGTGGTTAAGATGACCACCCTGCGCTTAGTCTTGGCTTTGGTTGCTCAGCTTGACTTGGATTTATACCAAATGGATGTTAAGACGGCTTTCTTACATGGGGACTTGCATGATGAGATTTATATGGAGCAGCCTAAGGGCTTTGCAGAACCTGCCAGGGAGCACCTAGTGTGCAAATTGAAGAAAAGTCTTTATGGCTTGAAGCAGGCACCTAGGGAGTGGTATCATAAGTTTGATGCCTTTATGCAGTCACAGGGCTACACCAGGAGTGCTATGGATCCGTGTCTTTACAAAAGAAAGCCCGTGATGGTTCTTTATTGATTTTGGTACTCTATGTGGATGATATGCTAATAGCAGGGAAAGCTCATGATGAGCTAGATGCTCTTAAGGCTCAGCTCAAGGAGAGCTTTGAGATGAAAGATGCGGGACATGCCGCCCACATACTTGGTATGCGCATTAGACGCGACATGCATCAAGAACTCCTCTACTTGTCACAGAGGGAGTACATTCATAAAGTCCTTGAGCGCTTCCGCATGTAGGACGTAAAGCCTATTGGTTGTCCATTGCCTTCTTATGTGAAGGTATCACAGGCTGATTGTCCACAGATAGATGAGCAGAGGGCCGAGATGGCCAAGATTCCCTATGCATCCGTAGTGGGCAGTCTTATGTATGCCATGATAGCCACTCATCCAGATATTGCCTTTGCAGTTGGTGTTGTGGCAGGCTATATGGCTACACCTGGCAAGAAGCATTGGGATGCCGTGAAGGGTATCATGAGGTACTTGAAGGGCACTACAGATATATGCATATGCTATGGCAGCCAAGTTATAGGAGTCATGGGGTATACTGACTCTGATTATGCAGGACATGCAGATAGTAGGAAGTCCACTTCCGGCTATGTATTCACCTATGCTGGAGGTGCTATTTCTTAGATGTCCAGGGTGCAGAAATGCATGGCCCTTTCTACTATAGAGGCCGAGTATGTTGCAGCCACTGAGGCTTACAAGGAGGCCATTTGGTTGGGTTGTTTGATTGTTGACCTTGGTATTGATGCTATCCCTGCACTGCATTCGGATTCTATGAGTGCTATTCAGTTGTCTTCCATGTGAAGACGAAACACATTGAGGTGAGGTATCACTTCATATGTGGGGTCGTTGAGGACAACTCTATTGATCTTGTCAAGATCTCGACTCACCAAAATCCTACAGATCTGCTCATGAAAAGCCTCTCTACAGAGCGCTTTGCCTTCCTTGGGAGGTTGATGGGCGTGGGATGAGATGACGTCCTTCCTCATCCTGTTGTACATGTGTACATGTTGTACTGTCTTTTTTCTTTTTCTTTTCACTCCTTACTAGGGAAGATTCACCTTTAAGTGGGAGGTTGTTGGGGGTAAAGGCGCCTCCGCCTAGCTACCCGTGTATTACTACACTGACAATCACTGCCACTGCACACTGCAGGTGGTGGGCACCCATCACCGTCACTTTATTCCTTATTCTTTTAGTGACAGTTTGAATAAAGGAAGGCCTGGTCACACATTGTGATTGTTGGAGTTCCCATTTCTTATCTCTCTCTTACTTGCTCTTGCTCTCTCGCCATAGCTCTCGAGTCAAAGCTTCGATCCTTCTCACCTTTCACATCCAACTAGGGACAATCTACTTAACTAACTTTCACTTGAGAAGGTAATGGGTAGCCAATAAGCTTACCACGCTACATATATGGAACTACTAAGGAGTCCCTTAGAGTGATTTCACATAATACACATATCAAATATGTAAGAGGCATGTCACACGTCCTGCATCTCAAAGTCCTTCTTAAGCTAATAAGGCTACAATCAACAATCAACAAATTATCAACATACAGCACCAAAACGATAAGGCTACAATTACAAGCCTTCTTCATGTAAAAACATGGAGCCATATCACTATGGAAGTAACCTTGTGAATGCATAAGGGCATCATACTTTATGATACAATTTCTTAGGTTCCTACATAAGTCCTTAAAGACTTTTCTCAACTTGCACACTAGTTATTCCTTACCCTTTTCCTAAAAGCCCTTAGGCAAGTGCATATAGATATTTTCATACAAGTCCCATGAACAAAAGTTGTTTTCACATCCATCTAGTACAAGTCTAGATCCATCGGGGTAACCAAGGCCAATACCAAGCTTAGGGTAGTCATCTTGACCGCAAGAATGAATATCTCATTAAAATTAACTTCCTTTTATTGCAAAAAATCTTAGCAACCAATTTGGCCTCATATGCTAGCTTGGGATGACTAGGGTTACTCTTCAACTTGTACACCATTTGCATGGCAATGCGTATTTTCCATTAGGAAAAGGAACCAAATCCCATGTATGATTTTTCTGCAACATACTCAAACTACATGGCCCTCTCCTAAGAGTGACTATCTCCTCCATGTATAGCCTCATCATAAGTGAGAGGCTTACCACCATCTATCACCATGACATAATGCATAGAGGACTCAAAATAATCAAGAGAACATGAGGCTCTAGTGGAGCATCTCAAGACTAGTTAAGGGATTTGTACAACCTATCCTCTCTTTGCAACATCATGATTTTGCACAATAGGCGGGATCCTGGGCCACTATATCATCAATATCAATTGTAGTAGGCTACCTAACTGAGGCATGTTGTATTATAGCAAGAGGCTTCTCCTAAAAGATTACCCTATGTACCTCAATCACCTGCTTTGGTTTCATATTCATCTTTTTCTCATGGAATACAACATCATGGTTGTTTTAGATAACCTTTTGAGCCTATGGATCCCAAAACCAATAGCCCGTCTCACTTGTAGCACCATATCCAAGAAAGATGCATTTAATGGACTTTGGATCCAACTAATTATGTTTGTGTTTGAGAATATGGTAGAAAGCCTCACATTCAAAGACTCGTAAGTGTACATACAATGGAGGTTTACCAAACCATAACTCTTCTACAACTTTATCACCAAGATTAGTTCATGGGGATTGATTAATAAGATGCATGATAGTAGTTACCTCGATCCAAAAGTATTGTAGTAAGATGGCTTAACTAAGTGTACTATAGAATCTTTCCTGAATAATTCTATTCATGCGCTCTTCAACACCATTCTAGGGTGGGGTGTATGGAGTGGTCAACCAATGCTTAATACCCTCTTATTACAAAACTACTCAAAAGCCTTAGAGACATATTCATCCCCCTTGCCAAATCATAGGTATTTTATTCTATGCTTAGATTGGTTCTCAACCATAGCAATAAAGCATTGAAATTAGACAAAACTTTTGATTTCTACTTAATAGGATAGGCCCAAACCTTATGCGAATAGTCATTTATGAACCTAAAGCACCATCTAATGAGACTGATAAGGCATAGGATCACAAACATCTAAATAAATAAGAGCTAAAGGCTCACCCACACACATAGAGCCAACTTTTTATGAGAGTTATGTGTCTATCTTCCATATAAACAATGATCGTAAGAGTCAAAACATCATTCATAAAGAGGTGGCAAATATTATAAACAAGTGAATACTTTCATTCTGAAGGGAGTGAGCCGAGAGTTGAAGCACACAAGCAAAAGCATGAGCTATGGTGGAGAGAGAGAGAGAGAGAGAGAGAGAGAGAGAGAGAGAGAGAGAGAGAGAGAGAGAGAGAGAGAGAGAGAGAGAGAGAGAGAGAGAGAGAGAGAGAGAGAGAGAGAGAGAGAGAGAGAGAGAGAGAGAGAGAGAGAGAGAGAGAGTATGTGTGTATATGTGTGTGTGTGGAAACTCCAATAGTCACAATGTGTAAGCAACATTCCCTTATTCAAATGTCACTAAAAGAATAGAAAATGACATGATAGTGATGGGTGCTCGCCACTTGCAGTGTACTAGTATGCAGAAATGGTCAATGTAGTAATACACATAGGCAGCTAGGCACAAACACCTTTACCCCCAACAATCGTGAATCTGTCCCTAGTAAGAAGAGGATAAGAAAAAAGTGACAAATTATAAATGTATAGAAGTACAACAGGATGAGGAGAGATGTCATCTCATCCAACGCCCATCAATGTCCTAAGAAAGGCAAAACACTCTGCTGATAGACTTTTTATGAGTAAATATACAAGATTTTGGTCAATTGAGATATTGGCAAGGTCAATAGGCCCATCCTTGTTGAGTGTTGAAATGACTTGTTTTTTGGCTGATTTTTGTTGTTTTTGAGAGCTGAATGGTTGATTTTATGAGACGATTGATTGATTTGGAAGTGGTTTGAGAGTGTTTTGGATGATAATGATGGTGTTTTGGAAGTTTATGATGTTTGTTGGTGGTTCTGTGATGTTTTGATAGGTTCTGATTGGTTCTGTATACCTTCTGTTTTGCTCTGTTTTGTTCTGATTGTCTTCTATAAGGAGGGATGGAGTATTGATTGATGAAGATTGAGATCTTGAGAAAGCTTATTAAATAGTTTGTGAGAGTTTGGAATGATTTGAGAATAAGTTATGTGGTTTTGATGACCTTCTGTAACCTTTTGTAGGTCTTCTGTAGAGCTTCTGTTTCTGTTCTGTTCTGTTCTATTCTGTACTGTAGCTGTTCTGGTACTGTTCTGTATGCTTTTGTATGTGTTCTGATGGATGAGAGTGTAGCTTGGGAAAGTTTTCTAGCCTTGGAAAGAGGTGAATACAAGTGCAAAAGAGCTGGAAGAAGTGGAAGAAGTAGCTGCTGAAGACTCAAGTGAAGACTAGAGTGAAGTGACAGTAGTGAGCTATGAAAGGACACTATAGTGGCTCTGGTGACTTTTCGTATCAGACATACCTCTTTGGAGGGGTATCCACGACCTAAGAAGGATTATTGAGAGTGATTTTTGAGAGATTGTAGTGAGGACATGATGTATTATTGATGGAGAGAGAGAGAGAGAGAGAGTCAGAGATAGCCAATTCTACTGAAACAGAGTGACTATATAAGAGAGATTGAGAGAGAAGATTATGAAGATATTGAAGATGAATACTATGTGATGTATTTCCATTCAAAGATGGTGTATTCCTTTGCTTTCTTTGTTCTATTGATGGATTTTATGAAGATATTGAAGAATATGGTTGATTCTATTAAAAACCGTGGGAGATCTACATGATGCTGCATGAAGATTTGTTGTGCCTGGTGTTCTTTTCTTCATTGTGATCATATGAAACATGATAAGCAAGCTTGTTGATGTTACAAGATAGATTTTCTTGCAAGAGAATTCCCTTTTCCTTGGTGTTCCTCTTGGGGCTCCATGTTTTTGGTGCGCAGTCGGGGAAACTTGCCATCAACAAGCACCAGAAGAGGCTGAAAATGAAGGAAATGGCATTGCCAAGAAGAGAAGAATTCAATGGATGTTTGTAAAGTTCCTTCTTCCACTGAGGAGTTGGAATTTCTCATAATCAAAGCCACTTTCCACAAGAAGTTCATCCCACAATGGCGGAAACACATCACCATCATGATGCATGCTCTATGTGGTGGACAATTTCCTCTTCCTATTGAAGCAGCAGAAACTTGCATCTTGGTGGCAAACTGTTTGGGAACAAACTGAAGAGCAGAAAACAGAGAGAATGACCATCCATGGAAGATTTGGCATTTATTGAAAAGTTTCCAGACAACATCAAGTGGGAGATTGTGAAGAAGCTTCAGGAGTCTTGGTCTGTAGAGGTTCACAAAGACAAGAAGGAAAAAAGTTGGAATTTGTTCGTGGACGCTCAACAGCAAGATACATGGGATGCTTGGTGTACTGATAATCTTCTGTTTGTTCAACTAGCAACCCACTGGAAGTTGGTAGACAGAGTGTTTTTCACAACATACACTGTTGAAACCATTAGAAGCTGGCATTACTATGATGATGGCACCACCACAATGCTCAGACGTATGCATTTTGACACCTTTCGAACCGAATACCTTCCCTTGTGGAGTGGCATGAAAGCAGAATTCAGGGACGTTGAAAAGAAAGAAGTAGAAGAAATGTTGGCAAGAGAATCCTCCAGAGACTGAAGCCTTTTGTTAACCCTCTGTGGAGCACTAACAACCTAGTGGAGCCAACCCCCTGATGAATGACGCAATAAAGAGGCAAGCATTAGAACGAGTCCAGAGGTACGTGAGAAGAGAGAAAGCAAAAATCAGAACCGAGAACGAGCTCGCAGCAGAAGCCGCCTTTGACGCCCTTGTGGAACTCTTTACAGAAGTCCCAATGGCACATCAAGCCCTTCCTCCTGCTGGAGGTCCACTTCCAAGCCAGATCCGTCCTAGAAATATTGATGACAGGCCAGCGAATGTAGTCCCATTGCCAGTTTTTAAGGGAGAGTACAATGAAGACCCCGATCTTCATGTAGTAGAGTTTATGGTAGCATGTGTGGCTAACAATGCCAGCCCCTGAGCATTGGTTAGCAATATTCCCCGCCACTTTCAAGGGCGCGGCGTTTTAGTGGTATGAGAGACAAGCAGCAGGAACTTTTGGCACATGGGACGACCTGAAGTTGGCCTTCCTCACTAAATTCAGCCGTGAAGGTTTTGAAGAGCGGATGAGAGAGGAATTCATGAACCTAAGTCAGTCCTCTGGAGAAAGAGTAGAAGCCTATGTCTCACGAATGGAATCCATCCTGAAGAGATGATGGCATTCAGAAGGGGGTGTTTCTCAGAGGATTACAACCAGAAGTCCGTAAGTTTGTGGAGCTGCAAAGACCAGCCACACTGCAAGCTGCAACAGAAGGAGCAAGACTGTACGATGAAGTGGAAGCTCGATTAGCGATGAATACAGGAAGAGGAGTCCTACCTCCTCTGATGCCAGGAATGATGTATCCACCAAATGCAGTCCCAGGGACTGTTCCCTACCCCTACCAATAGATGTCCCCGGTATCACAGTACAGTGCACCAAATCCACAGTGGCCACAATCCATACCTCAAATGGTGGTTCACCCACAACAACAATGGTCCCAACCAATTTCCTCACTACCAAATCAGCAGCAACAGTGGAATCCTACCAACTGGAGCCAACAGCCAACAGTTCAAACAGGAGCTCTGAATCAGAACCAGAACAGAGACCCCTCTGTACCAGCCCAACCCGTTTATGCAGTGATTACAGAGACTCCTCAAAACCCTCCTGCCATACGTCCGGAGGAGAAAGCTTGAAGGATTATTTATCCAACTCAGTTGCAAACATCAAAAAGGAGTTGATGGATGTGATTACAGAGCAACTACAGACGTTGAAAGTGAATACCGCTAGCATATCCAATGTTGTAGGAGCAGGAAGAGATGTGATGCGGTCAAACACTTGGTGTGGTAAGTGTCATCAAGCAGGCCATTTAGCCACTGAATGTACACGAAAACCAACCATCCCCGGAGCCTTTTGTTCCTACTGTTTGCGGAAGAACCATACCGAGGACATTTGGTCTCTGAAGGAGATGCATGATAGGAGAAGGAAGGAAGAAGACGCAAGATTTAACTTGCTGGAATCCAAAATGACAACACAAGATATTGGATCCAAGCCTAGAGAGTTTGGTCCTAATTTCGGACCCAGAAGATTTCCTTCCCAAAGTTACAGAGGAAGACAGTCTGGCGGTGGTCAGAGATCAGAAGTGTAATGTTACAGATGCGGAGAAAAGGGACACATCTCACCAAATTGTCCAAATCCTCGAAGGTCAGTGGATTACAAGCCCTTATGCAGTCGATGCAAAGGAGAAGGCCACACTGCAAAAGACTGTCCAAGCCCAGCCCCAGTGAAAAACATGTTAGATATGATCAATGCCCCACCCTCATTAGGTGCTACCAATGATCCATGGTGCTCAAAGTTGTAAGGCCCCCATTATGAGGAGAAGCCAAATGTGAGCCCGGACATTGGTTGAGTCCTGACTTGTATATCAGATGAGGTCTATGTGACCGGATGGCAAAAAGGTGACTGTTGTGGGTCTAATCTTTGGGTTAGACGGAGTGGTTAAGCTGGTAGCAACTCGAGGCACATTGCATTGAGTTGCGTGGTAAGGGAGTTAAAAGGGGCCCCTATTGTGGGGTCCGGGGGCCGCGGAAGCGGCCCCTGGCTGGGGGGTCCCAGGGGGGCCAGCGGCCCCCCTGGCGGGGGTCCGGGGGCAGCGCCCCCGGCCCGATGGTAAAGGGAATATTCCCTGGAATATTCCCTGGCCGACTAGTGGAGGCTCATATGGTAGGTCGGTCAGCAGGCCGACCTAACGACCTTCGCGGGCTATAAAAGCTAAACCCCTTCGCAGCCATCTCACACTCATCTTTCACCCAGTCAGAGTTGTTGTTCCAGCTAGCCTTAAGCTCTTCACCTATCTTCTGTCTAGATCGCCATCTAAGCTTCACTCAGTGGAAGCGCACGGGTGGACAGAGCCATCTTTGTATCAGTTGTTTGGAGTTAAAGAATTTACTGATTCTCCTCTTCTCTGTTGTGTACTCTCTATCTCTTTCTCAGATTCTGTTCGCTGCGCCGTGTAATATTTTACATGGTATCAGAGCCCAGGGGGCTCTAGAGATCAGAGAGCGTGCAAGAGGCAAAGGCTTCAACAGCAAAGAGAAACGATGTCGACTCCGGGAAGCAGTTCTGGCGCATCAGGAAGCGGTGCAGGAGGTGGTGCTGCTGTACCGGCTATTCAAACACTGAGGATTCGTCCACCAACCTTCAGCGAAGGCAAGTTAGATGGTACAAACTACACCTTGTGGAAGTTCAAAATTACAACTATCCTTGATTCTTATGAGCTTCTGGAGACTGTGCTGGGGACTGACGCAGAACCACAGCCTACCCCCGACCCATCAAATCCTAGTGTGATGATTCCTCCGAATGCAGATCTTCTACGAGCTTGGAAACGAAGGAATGCAGATGCATTGTGTGCCTTAGTTACAAGCTGTTCTGACAGTGTTTTGACTCTGATTCAGCATACAACCAAAGCGTCAGAGGCTTGGAATGTACTAAGGAGTCAGTATGAAACACGAAACCAAACAAGGATTCAAAACTTGGAGAATCAACTAGCAGCGGAGAAGTTTGCTGAAGGAGAGACGGTTGAAGCATTCATCACTCGGATTAAGAATCTGCGCGACCAGATGGCTGGCGCTGGGATACAAAAGACTAGTGAAGAGCTAGCTCGGAGGTGTCTTCGGATTTGTCCACAAAAGTTTGATGGACTAGTAACTGCCCTTAATACTCAGGTGAGACCTCAAGCTTTGACTTTTGAGGAGTTTTGTGCATTATTAATGGAGGAGGAGTTGAGGCTGAAAGCCCGAGAAGGAAGCAACAATGGAGATGCTGCATTCTCTGCCAATGCAAAAGGCAAAGGTGTTTCCTCCACCAAAAATGATGGTGACAAAAAGAAAAAGGGCGGCAAGAAGAAGTTTCAAGGAGAGTGCTTCTACTGTAAGAAGAAAGGACATGCAATTGCAGATTGTCGTGTCAAGAAGGCAGATGAAAAGAATGGTACCCTTAAAACTAAAGGGAAAGAGACAGCCAATACGGCTGAAGCAGAGTTGGAATTATTCATGGCGACCATTGAGGAAGTGTGCTCCTCGGCGCAAGAAGAATCTACCACTGACTCTTGGGTGTTGGATAGTGGGGCCTCCCGTCACATGACCAACAAGAAAGGTCTATACAGTTCTATGCAGCCTCTACAAGAATCCATCACTGTGACGGTTGGAAATGATGCTAAATGCCCTGCTGCGGGCACAGGTACTATTTCTTTTGTTGCTGCAAATGGTGAAGTCAAAAAGCTTTCAAATGTGTTGTATGTTCCCGAAATCAGAAGAAATCTCTTATCAGTTGCTGCCATAACTGATCTTGGTCATGAAGTGAGGTTCAAGAAGACAGGTGCAGAAATTATTGATAGTGCTGGCACAATTGTTGGCAAAGGAGAAAGGAGGAACAACCTGTATGAGCTAAGTGCTCTTACAGCCACCGCTGGAGTGGGCACAAGTAAGCTTTGGCATGAAAGGTTTGGACACATCGGATTTGCAGTATTGAAGGAGATGCAAAAGCAAGGTATGGTTGCTCACCTACCTACAATAACTGAATTGAAGGAACCATGTGAAGCTTGTATGATGGGCAAGCAACAGAGAAAGGCATTTCCACAAGAAAGCAAGAATAGAGCACATGCTCCTCTAGAGTTGGTGCATGCTGACTTGTGTGGTAAGATGCCTACACAGGCCTTGGGGGGATCTTCTTATTTTATGTTGATTGTCGACGACTACAGTAGGAAGATGTGGGTGTACTTCCTTCGTGATAAGGCTCAAGCTTTTGGTAAGTTTAAAGAATGGCTAATACTTGTTGAGAATGAAACAGGGAAAAGTGTGAAGAAATTTAGAACAGATGGTGGTGGTGAGTTCAACTCAAAGGAGTTTGAAGGCTTTTGCAAGAGCAAAGGGATCAAGCGTCAATTGACGACGCCTCACACACCTCAGCAGAATGGTGTTGTGGAACGCAGGAATCGTACCATTGTGGAGATGGCAAGATGCATGCTAAAGGGCAAGGGATTGCCTAACCATTTTTGGGCTGAAGCTGTTAATACTGCAGTCTACATTCTAAATCGGAGCTACACAAAGGCTCTCAAGGGAAAAACACCTCATGAGGCTTACACTGGTAAGAAACCATCTGTTTCACATTTCAGAATTTTTGGATGTGAATGTTATGCACATGTTCCAGATGAGAAGAGAAACAAGTTACAACCAAAAAGCAGAAAATGTATCTTCTTGGGTTATAGTGATGAGCAGAAGGCTTACAAGTTATATGACCAAGAGGCAAAGAAGATCATCGCGAGCCGTGATGTGGTGTTCAAGGAGGAGCCGCATACAGTGGAGGAGGAGAAGGCAAGGTCTTCCACTTTATCATCAAGCGAAGAAGTAGTCCACTATGAACCTGTCCCGAGAGCTATCCCTATCCTTAAGGAGGAGGAAGCATCATCTTCAGATGATGAGGAAAAAGTTCACCAACCTGACATCACCCCACCGGAAAAGCCATTGCCGCGCTGGGTGAAGCAGCTCTATGACCACAATAATCCTATGCCTGCATCTGTTGAGGAGAAGGCAGACGGACCAAGGAGGTCTCAGAGAATAGAGGAGCAAAGGAGGGCTTCTGCTCACATAGTCAACATGGCCTTGATGGTTGAGATTATGAGAGAAGTAAAGGAGCCAACTGACTTAGAAGAAGCACTTGCAGATCCATCATGGAAGGCTGCTATGCAGGCGGAGTATGACAGCATAATGAAGAATGACACTTGGGAGCTAGTGGATCGGCCAGCAAAGCGGAAGATTATTGGCACCAAGTGGATCTGGAAGGTAAAGTACAAGGCTGATGGTACCTTAGAAAAGTACAAAGCTAGACTGGTTGCCCAAGGATTTTCACAAGTTGAAGGGTTTGATTTTCAAGAGTCATTTGCCCCAACTGCCAGAATGACCACTATTCGCACGGTACTTGCAGTGGCTGCCCACAAGAAGTGGCCAGTGTACCAAATGGATGTTAAGTCAGCGTTCTTAAATGGTGACCTCAAGGAGGAGGTGTACGTGGCTCAGCCACCAGGGTTTGAGGCCCCCCATTCTGAGAACAAAGTGTGTAAACTGAAGAAGGCATTGTATGGGCTGAAACAAGCCCCCAGAGCATGGTACCAGCGGATAGATAGGTTCTTTTTAAACCTAAACTTCAAAAGATGTGCCTCAGATGCTAACTTGTATGTTTACAGGGATGGTAAAAAGTCTGTAGTGATTGTCCTATATGTGGACGACCTTCTTATTACAGGTGACTATGAAGATATGATCAACCAAACTCGAAAGGCTTTGAGTTTTGAGTTTGAAATGACAGACTTGGGCTTGCTGCACTATTGTTTGGGGATTGAAGTCTGGCAAGAGCCAGGAAAGATCTTCATCTCTCAGAAGAAGTATGCATGGGAGATCTTGAAGGCATTTGGCATGACCGAGTGCAAGGAGATAGCTACACCTATGGAGGTGAATGTAAAGTTATCCGTTGAGGATACATCAGCACTAGCAGACATTGGGAGGTATAGGAGGTTGGTCGGCAGTCTAATCTACTTGTGTAACACCAGACCAGATATCAGTTTTGCTGTTGGTGTTTTGAGCAGGTTCTCAAACAAACCTCATGAGAGTCATTGGAAGGCTGGGATGCGGGTGCTCAGATACTTGAAGAAAACTCTTGACTATGGTATCACATACAGTTTCGGAACTTCTCTTGTGGGGAACTGTGACTCAGATTGGGCAGGAGACATAGATTCCAGGAAGTCAGTTTCTGGTTATTGTTTCTCTTTGGGTTCAGGAATTTTCTCTTGGATTAGTAAGAAGCAACCAACAGTGGCATTGTCTTCTACCGAAGCAGAGTACAAGGCAGCTTGTTTTGCTGCATGTGAGGCCGTATGGTTGAGAAGGATTCTATGGCATATGGGAGTGCAGGATGAAGAACCAACTGTGCTGAGATGTGACAATCAGAGTTGCATCGCCATTGCCAAAAATCCAGTGTTTCATGCACGCACCAAACATATAGAGATCCAGTATCACTATGTGCGTGATTTGATGGAGGATGGGATAGTGGAATTGGTCTACTGTCCAACAGAGGAGAATGGAGCAGATATCTTCACCAAAGCACTTACGAAGGATCTGCTTCAAGTTCATCTTCAGAGACTCGGCATTGGGCCGAGGAGATAGTTCACCTATGGGTGGACATTGAGGGGGGGTGTTAGATATGATCAATGCCCCACCCTCATTAGGTGCTACCAATGATCCATGGTGCTCAAAGTTGTAAGGCCCCCATTATGAGGAGAAGCCAAATGTGAGCCCGGACATTGGTTGAGTCCTGACTTGTATATCAGATGAGGTCTATGTGACCGGATGGCAAAAAGGTGACTGTTGTGGGTCTAATCTTTGGGTTAGACGGAGTGGTTAAGCTGGTAGCAACTCGAGGCACATTGCATTGAGTTGCGTGGTAAGGGAGTTAAAAGGGGCCCCTATTGTGGGGTCCGGGGGCCGCGGAAGCGGCCCCTGGCTGGGGGGTCCCAGGGGGGCCAGCGGCCCCCCTGGCGGGGGTCCGGGGGCAGCGCCCCCGGCCCGATGGTAAAGGGAATATTCCCTGGAATATTCCCTGGCCGACTAGTGGAGGCTCATATGGTAGGTCGGTCAGCAGGCCGACCTAACGACCTTCGCGGGCTATAAAAGCTAAACCCCTTCGCAGCCATCTCACACTCATCTTTCACCCAGTCAGAGTTGTTGTTCCAGCTAGCCTTAAGCTCTTCACCTATCTTCTGTCTAGATCGCCATCTAAGCTTCACTCAGTGGAAGCGCACGGGTGGACAGAGCCATCTTTGTATCAGTTGTTTGGAGTTAAAGAATTTACTGATTCTCCTCTTCTCTGTTGTGTACTCTCTATCTCTTTCTCAGATTCTGTTCGCTGCGCCGTGTAATATTTTACAAAACAGTGCTACTGATAGTCCGTCCAAGGCCCAAGAGCCTACCTCCAATTTGGTGGAATTGGAAGTTGCTGCCATCACTCGTGCAAAGCAGAAGGAACCACCTGTCCAGAAAGAAAATAACCTTCCAGCCAGAATAGTGAAGTTCAATCTTCCACCAGAAGAACAGAACAGAACAGAGCTTGACAGTGCCATACAGAGCTCTACAGTGCCACAGAGAGTTACAGAGACAGTTACAGAGATAGGACTAGAGGTCCAGGAGACAGAAGAGGAGGAAGTGCCACAAGTGGCAGAAGAAGTTCCTGTAATTCCTCTGTTGGAAGAAAGAAGAAAAATAAAAATGGGTGTTGCCCCATTCCCTAACCGGTTAGAGAAGCCAGTGGATCCTATTAAGGAATACGATCTAGTTAGAGATCTAGATACCTTTAGACCAAACCTCACATTCCGACAATTATTGATGTTGTCACCCAGTTGCCGGAAAAGGTTCAAAAGTATACTGACAAGAAGACATGGTTTAAGGATTGCTCCCTCAATAGCAACAAAGCCCAACAAGGCTTCAGAGCCTGTAAAAGAAGTGGATGTGGCTAACGCTTTCCTAGATCCAGGTACTCCAGAGACTGGCGTATGGATAGAAGGTTGCTTTATTTCAAATGCACTGATTGATGGTGGTTCATCAGTAAACATTATGACGGATGTTACAATGAAGGATTTAGGCCTACAAGGTGTGCAACCCACCCAATGGCTCATCAGACTGGCGGATCAGAGTAGAATCAAGCCTTTGGGCATTCTTCCATATGTGAAGACTACAATGGCTGGAAAAGATTATTGGCTAACCTATCTGGTGGTGAAGCCAAACTCTTACGGTACATCCTATCCTCTGTTACTGGGCAGACCATGGCTTTTTGAAGCGCGAGCAAGGACGGATTGGTTCAAAGGAACTTTGACCTTGGGTAGAGGACCCAACAAAGTGGTGCTGAAACTGTATGGTTCTCAAAAAGGACATGGATCCACCTCCTTGGAATTATCTTCTGACTCCCCTAATGAGGCTACAGATGTAACATCAGCAGACAAAGAAGCTGTCAAACAGATCCTTCCCAAGAAAACAGTGGCCCATTCCTTAATAGTGGATACTGTAAGCCGACTTCTAAAAGATGCAAAGCCATTATCAATGGGTGAATACTTCCTGCCCGAACCAGGAATGACTTCGAAAATCACTTCTGACAGTGAGATAGAAGCATGGATGTACTGCTCTCCCTGTTATATGGCCATAGCAGAGACAGAGACAGAGACAGGAGAGGAAACAGAGAATCTGTTCTTCTGTTACAGAGCTCCTACAGAAGCAAAAGCAGAAGCAGAAGCAGAGATAGAAACAGAAGCAGAGACAGAGACAGAAGAGGTTGGATATGATATGGATGAAGAAGGTTATGAAAATGAGCCAGAAGAATCTATTCCACCTGAAGAGGATACATTTGAGGAAGAAGTTCCAGAAGCATCAGAAGCCGATGAGCTCATGCTATGGGACAGAATGGTGATGGTACCATTTGGTCTGGTAAATGGATCTTCTCATATGCAAAACCTTTATAAGAAATGGATTAAGAAGAACAAGCTGTCTTTCAGCAGTGGCTCATGCCGTCCTAACCCATTTTTGCCAAAGAAAGATGATGATGATGCACCGTGCCAACAAGCACCAATCCAACTAACCCAACAGGCATTAGAGGGTCCCTGTTATGTGACGTTCCTGGATGTATCATCAGAAGAGGAGTCTTCAAGCCAAGAGGTAATTACTCTTGAAACCAAACCCGAAATAGCTCTAATCCCAAGAAGAATGGCAAATTGCGAATATGTGTGGATTTCCGAAAGCTTAATTCCAAGACAAAGAAGGATCACTTTCCTATCCCTTTCACAGACCAACTGTTGGACACAGTGGCAGGACATGAACTTTATTCTCTTCTGGATGGATTCAGCGGATACAACCAAGTCCAAATCGCAGAAGAAGACCAATCCAAAACAAACTTCACCACAGAATGGGGGACCTACGCTTACCGAGTGATGCCATTTGGACTATGCGATGCCCCTGCTACTTTCCAGCGAGTCATGATGGCCGCATTTCAAAATCATCTGCACGACTTTATTGAGGTATATTTGGATGACTTCTGTGTCTATAGTTTGATCCGTGAACACTGGGAACACCTGGAACAATGCTTTGACCGACGCCAGGAGTATGGGATTTCCCTCAACCCCGACAAATGCATCTTTGGGGTCTCTTCTGGAGTTCTGTTGGGCCACATTGTCTCTGCACAAGGGATATCAACAGACCCTGCAAAGATTGAAAAGATCGCAGCTCTGACAGCACCCACCAACCTCAAACAGTTGAGGGGATTCCTAGGCCATGTGGGTTACTACATAAGGTTTATAGCCCATTTTGCGACAAAGGCAACTTCCTTGCACAAGCTTCTGAGGAAAGATGCAGAGTTTACTTGGATGGAAGAATGCGACAAAGCCTTCCACACTCTGAAGCAGTGTCTGATTGAGGCACCCATTCTGCAACCTCCTGATTGGACGAAAGAGTTCCATGTACACACGGATGCATCAATTGAAGGTTTAGGTGCTATCCTCTGCCAAAAGGGCTCCTCGAAGTTGGATCAACCGATCTATTACGCAAGCCGAAAAGTCACTGATAGGGAACGGAACTATACAGTGACAGAGCTGGAGTGCTTAACAATGGTGTTTGCCTTGGAAAAGTTTCGCCATTACCTCCTATCTACCCACTTTAAATTTTATGTGGATCATGAGGCCCTGTCCTTCTTGATGAACAAAGCAGATGTGAAAGGACGAATGATGAGATGGCTCCTTTTATTCCAGGAGTTTGACTTCGAGGTGATTACTAAGCCTGGTCGTTCCCATGTTCTGGCTGATCATCTGTCGCGTATCCCACAAACTGCAAACGAGGAGCAGGATGATCCAGACCTCCCTGATGCTTCCCTATTCTTGGTAGAAACTGTAACTCCCTGGTATGCAGACATTGCCAATCTGCTGGCAACCCAACAGTACCCTCCTGGCATTTCTAGTCGGGAGAGGAAGAAGCTTATACTAGAATCAGCCCCCTACACCCTGTTAGGCGGTGCACTATACAAGAAAGGCAAAGATGAAGTGCTCAGAAGATGTGTTGCAGGAGATGAGATTGGGATTGTTCTGAAGGCTTGCCATGACGAGCCATGTGGAGGTCACTTTGCAGGAGAAGCTACAGCCAGGAAGGCTCTGCTAGCAGGATATTGGTGGCCTACCATTCACAAAGATTCCTATGATTACTGTAAAAGATGTGATGCTTGTCAAAGAATGGGGAAACCCACCAAGACAAGTGTCATGCCACTGCAACCTATCCTTCCGGTTGAAGCCGTTTGAGAAGTGGGGCATTGACTTCGTAGGTCCGATCGATCCTCCTACTAGAAGGAAACAGAACCGATACATCCTCGTATGTACGGATTATGTTACAAAGTGGTGTGAAGCTAAAGCTCTAAAGCGGGACGATGGTAACAGCGTGGCCCTGTTCATGTATGAGAATATCATCACCCGTTTTGGTAGTCCCTTAGAGCTGGTAAGTGACAGAGGTACTCATTTCCTCAACAAAGTCATGGAAGAATTAACAGAGTTGTATAAGATCCGCCATTGCAAATCCACTCCCTATTACCCCAGAGCCAACGGCCAAGTCGAAGTCACCAATCGCATCCTCTGCTCGATTCTGACAAGAACGATTGCCACACATCGTCGTGATTGGGAAGATCGACTTACAGAGGCCCTCTGGGCGTACAGAACCTCCCATAAAGCAGCAACAGGACAGACACCCTTCCAGCTGGTGTATGGTACAGAAGCTGTTTTTCCTGTTGAATTGGAACTACCCTCTTTGAGAGTGGCTATCAAAGAGCGTTTGGGGGACGATGATTCACTGCAACGCCGTCTCCTGCACTTGGAATGTTTGGACGAAATTCGTAGGATGGCTCTACAGTGCATGGAAGCCACGCAAGCTCGACGCAAGGCTTACCATGATAGCTTCATCAAGCACAAGGAGTTCAAAGAAGGTGATTTGGTCCTAGCCTATGATTCACGCTTTGGCAAGTTTCCTGGCAAGCTCCAACAGCGGTGGATGAGCCCCTATAAGGTACTTGCCGTCAACCCTAATGGCTCTGTCCAAGTGCAGACCGTTGATCCCTCTGATGATCCCTTTCTGATCAATGGATATCGCCTGAAGAAGTACTTCCCTCCTTGGGGATCTTGACAATTACGGACACTTGATCCTTTCCCTCGTTGGTGCGGCACTGTACTTCTTATGATGCTATTTTTGATAGCCATTCTTCAGTCAGTCCTGATGAAGTAGACACAACCCTCTGTTCCCTCAAATCCCCCTTCCAGCCTTGATCTCTTATCCTCTATTTTCCATCAGCGACAATGGCGAGGTTGGTCTTGACACATGGTCTTTCCACTATTCCCTTGCTCAATTTGAAGAAAAAAAAGAAAAAAGAAAAAAAAAACATATCGGTCATGGGAGAAAAGGACTTAGGTCCCTGTCATGCCGACCTATTCTCCAAGAAAAGGTGGAAACACCCTCGGGAATAGGGGAAAACAAGAAAAAGAAAAGAAAAAAAAAAACAAATCTGTTATGAGAGAAAAGGAAGCAATTCCCTGTCATAGCAGGCCTCGTTCCAAGAAAAGGTGGTCAACACCCTTGGGCGGGAAGCTGGCTGTGGAAAAGGTGGTAACACCCAGCAGTCCAGAAAGTGGATTCATTAATTGATATCCCTAGGATCCAATTCCGAAGCTACCTCCATTGGTACATTGTGTCATGGGTCTCTCTGCAGAGCGCCTAACTGTCCTCTAGCAGACGACATGTTCCTGTCCAATAAAACGTTCGATTTGATAGCTACCTCCCTGGGTACGCCTCTTCAACAATTGATGACGCGATCTTCATCGACAAACAATCGAGTGATGTGAGCTTTCATCCTAACCGGATGGGGAAGTGAGTATGGGTTGCCCTCTGTAACTATCAACAATGAGTGAGACAGAGGGTGGGTTGAGAGACCAGTCTTTTCCCTTCAAATCAAATGAGAGGTGAGTAGTGTGAATGAAGTGTTGCACGCACGGGATGGGCCTCTCAATGCACAAAGCACAATTTGTTTTTGTGCACTGCACTATAAGGCTCCCTGGCCTTCCTTCTTGCACCGTATGCCGGCACAAGGCGGGATGCACTGTTGCACCATCAAATGCGCACAAAGCATAAAATCTTTGCACAAGTGACCATGAGGATTACATCAACGGGTTTCAGGAAAAGGCTGCCCTCTTATATCTATCAACAGAGAGTGAGACAGAGGGTGGGATGAGTGTGACTGGAGTTTCTTCAATCAATTACCGAGAGGTGAGATTGAGGGACGTTACGACACTTGGAGTCAGGTATGTTCCCGTTTCCCTGTGCACCCACGGGATGGGTCTTTGCCGTCATCACAAGACACGCCACCCTGTTCTGTACACTGCACTGTCAGGCTCCCTTGCCTTCCTCCTTGCACTTATGCCAGACGGGTTGGACGCACTAATGCACCATCAACTGTGCACCCTAGCATACTCTTTCTGTACCATTTTCCCCTTGTCGATTCCTCAATCGGGTACGAGATATGGGTTTCAATCCTTTTTCCTCGAGTGATATTAGTCATGGGGCGAGTGACTGTTCTTTCATTTCATTTGAGTGATTGCGAGTTGAGTGTAGTAGCCCTCATCATCGACGGATTTACTGCGCTTCCTTTAATCAGCTACCTCCTTGGGTGCTACCGCATGGTCCCTTCCATGATGGACGTGTGCCGAGAAGAGGCCTTGGTACCTCCAGAAGTCGACAACCACCCTGGACGTGCCATCGACACTCAACCTTGCTTCTTGACAAAATGGGCTAAGTTTTTCTAGCCCTCCCACTTTGGTTTCTCAGTGATGTTCATGTTTTAAGTGTGGGGAAGTTAGTGGATGGTCTGTGGCGTGGTCCTAGGTCCCTGTTGCTCGGTTAACCCTATCCGTTAAGGTCTTAAGTGTGGGGACGCGTCCCTACGCGTCTAGATTGCAGACCCTTCTGCATATGCCTTACCCTGCTCATGCATGTATGCCATGACTTGCTTTTACCCTATGGGGATCCCTTTCCATCTACCCGGTTATGTTCCACCCACCCTTGGGGCTGTTCCCTTACAGTTTTCCTTCATTCCTTGATTTTGAGGTCCTACTATGTGAATGCACCCTACGTTCACCGAAGTCCAAATCCAACCTCATAGCCCTGTTCCTCCCATTGAACTGACCATTTTTCCTTTTTAACCTACCCCTGTTCCGGTGCACGGTTTTTGAGTTATTAACTTTTGAAGTATTTTGCGCAATTTAGTCGGTTTTCCATGTGAACGCGCTTTTCTTGTTTCGGAACCATGCTCTGACGTCATAGCACCTGACAACCACTTTTTCGCTGACATTTTTCCTTTTTACTCCGTGTCATTCTGCTCCACGGTTTGTCCAATATTAATTTTCCGGTTTTTTACACCTTTTTTGTGCGTATTTTTGATATTTTTCCATGTGAACCTGCCCTGTTTGCATCGGAATTCCCATTTGATTTGATAGCTGTGTCCCCTATGCCTTCCTCCACCTTTTTCCTTTTTCCTCCATCCTCTTTCGACTTTCGGATTTTTACTTATTAATTTTTTAGTGAGTTTTCGGGCGTCTTTTTGGAGTTTTTCACATGTGAACCCCTTCTACTTCCACCGGAACTACAGTTTTATGTACCAACCATGTGCCAATCCTTCCTACGGACATTTTTCCTTCTTACTGCCTGCCATTCCGGCGAAAGGTTCGTCCGATATTAATTTCCGATCACATTTTCGGGTTTTTTTTTGGATTATTCCCATGTGAACGCGTCTTATCTCCGTCGTAATTATGTTTTGATGTGATAGGATTGTCGGCCACATCTTTCTATATAGTTTTCCTTTTTTTTGCACCTCATTCCGATGCACGGATTTTTCGATATTAATTTTTCATTGCGTTTTTTGTTCATTTTTTGGGTTTTTTGTTTGTGACTGCCCTTTCCCCCTCCCGAAACCTCTGTCATATATTTTTCTTGTTTTCCCCCTGTCGTCCTGCCCACTTTTTGTTTTTACGCTATTTCGTTTTGACGTACGGATTGGGAGTTATTAATTTTTCTTTATTTTTACGTGTATTCGCGCGTCCGTTTTGCGCATGAACGCGCCCTTTTTCGATTTTACGCATCTCCATGCACCCCGGTCGTGTCCGCATGACCCGTACCGTCATCCCGGTGCTATTTCAATCCCGTCACGGCAATTTTTTTTTTACCCCGCCCCGCGCACGTGCGCGGGACGGGGGTACGCGTCCCTTTCCTTGGGCACCCCCTACCCTACCCTACCCTATCCCACCCCTACCCCTGCCCATCCCCACCCCGCCCATTTTCCCCCACCCCCACCCCTACCCCTACCCCTGCCCATCCCCTCCTACCCCTACCCACCCCTCCCCACCCTTCTTTCTCCCCGACCTTCCCTCCCCACCCTAACCACCTTCTCCCTCCCCCTTCCCTGCGTCTCTCTTTCTTCCCTCCTCCTCCCTCTTCTTCCCCCTTCTCCCGCCGTCACCACCCTGTGGGCCGTCGTCCCTCTGCAGTGCCCCGCCGCCTGGAACGCTGCCTGGCACGCGCCCCACCGCCTGGAACGCCGCCTGGACCGCGCCTCCAACCGCCACCTCAAGCGCGGCCTCCTCCACCCGCCGCCCCCACCTCCTCCTCCACCCACCTTCCCCTCTTCTTCCTCCTCCCCCTCCTCCCCCTCCTCCTTCTCCTCCTCCTCCTTCCTCCACCACCTCCCTACCAGGTTAGCCACTAACCTCACGTAGTTAACACTAATCTATGTTTAGTTAAACCTCCTTCTCCTCCTCCTCCTTCCTCCACCACCTCCCTACCAGGTTAGCCACTAACCTCACGTAGTTAACACTAATCTATGTTTAGTTAAAACTAACCTAGCTTTAGTTAACTTAACCTCGCTTAAGTTCAACTAACCCAACTTTAGTTGGTTTAACCCCCATTTAGTTAACTTAACCCCATTCCAATTAACCTACCTAATTGTAGTTAGCAACTAACCTAGCTAGGGTTAAGTTCTAACTAACCTAGCTAGGGTTAAGTTCTAACTAACCTAACTAGGGTTAGATTTTCACTAACCTACCTGTAGTTAGTCTGCCTAACCTAACTCAGGTTAGTTCCACCCCCACTAACTAACCCTAGGTTAGATAGTCTCCCCCTGGTTAGTTAGGACTTGCCTAACTAACTAAATTGACTAACTGACCCTAGACTACCTTAATTGACCTAGCTTACCTAGACTAACTCACACTAACCTAATCAACCCTGACTAACTTGACTAGACCAGATTTGACTTACATGACTTACCCAGACTAACCAGACTTAACTGACTTACTTCTAACTTACTTATCTGATTAACATGATTTATATGATTTAATTAATTTCTAAATTAATTTTCCCATCAAAATCATTCAGAAAAATTTCTAAAAATTCCCTTTGCTTTTTGCCGATTTTTGGGAGTTTGTCCGCTGGAAATTACCCACCCTAAAATTTCTGAAAATTACACATTTCCCAATTTATCCCCCAAATTACCAACAAATGTAGAAAATTCATTTAAAAATAGTCAAAAACTTCTAAAACAATTACTGAAAAATTCTCAAAAATTCCCCTCACTCCCGTTGACCATTTTTTCATTTATTTTTCACTTTAAAAAATTATCATACATGGTACAAAAAAAAAACCAACAAACCAACAAACGGAAATTTCCCTTAACACTCTCTATTTTATTTGCATAGACCCCATTGTGGATATTTCCTCCATATTCATGTGTTGTTTATATTAATTTTCCTATTATTATTTTTATTCTTATTTAAAAAAAAAACCAACCAACAAACAAACAAAACCAACAAAACACATCCACAACCCATAATAACCACACAAACAACATAACCAACCATAAATAATCACAAATTACAAAAATTAAAAAACCAACAACAACCAAATCAACCCACCCACTAAGGTGTTGTGTTTGTTGTTCGTCAGTGATCTTTACTTTTCCTTTACTGGATTCACTTCTTTTGGGAGACTCTTCCGTGCGTATTTCTACATTACATACACACCCCTTCCAGGTATTTATTTTATGTGTTTTATTTATTTTTATTTCCCCCTTAATCACAAATTAATTGTTACAATGAACTCTTTATTCACCCACAGTTTCCACGCGCATTCGCGCTATACACACACATACTTTTTAATTAAAATAAACCCGCCGTTCACTTAGCACGTGCTACGTGCGCTATAGAGGCAATTTAATTTTTAATTAAAACGAACCAGCTGTCACATGAGCACGCACTGGCAAAAAAGCGCTCCATATCACCTTAATTTGTAATCAATGAACTTGCATTTAGAGACCCAGTCGGGTATCGAAGTTCGGGATTCGAATAAAAGCACCGTTTTAACCTAATAATTGGTAATTAAATTTATAATAAGGAACCGCCGTTTTCTTGCTAAGGTTTATCACCTAATAAAAATTCACCCATTCTTAATAATTTCCTAAAATGAACCCTTCATTAAATTAATTCCCCCTCACTGCACTTAATTTCCCTTTTTAATGAACCGTTTTGTGGGATGGGTATGCGCAGTCATTAGAGTTATTTTCTTGGTCCAGTCCTGGTTTATCACCGATGTAGTCTTGATATGTGTCAGATGTGGTATTATTTTGGTTTACTGTCTTTGTTACGGTTACGGGTACGATATGCAGTTTTTTTCTTTTATTGCATGTTACGGGGTTCTGAGTGTTTGTCTGATGCATCGCATGAAGCTTTCGGTCGCATTTGTCTCAAGGTCATGTCGAATTTTTTTCTAGGATGTGGTTTGCTTGGGGTTAGTTGGTCGAGTTACGTTTTTTTGTTTGGTTATTCTCTTATCCTTGGTTTTTTGTCTGTTGCTTTGCAGGCATTCTCCTTGATTGTCTGTGTTTGTGGTGTGTGTGTAACCATCTGAATGGCACCTTCTCATGCTCCTCCCCCTATCCCCTGTCCAGTACGTCCCATTAGTTAGTAGGGATTACTCTTCCCTACTTACTTTTGAGCCTCTCACGAAGGCGGGCCTTGCTGCTTTTGTGGCTACTTCTTTTCCATTGCTTCTAGAGGATCCGTCGTTATGTGATGAGTTTCTGGCCTCTTACAGCAAGAAGACAGGACTAGTCCAGGGAATTTCTATGACTTTGACGCCTCGAGGCTTAGGGAAGGCTCTGTCTCTACCCTTTAAAGGTGAACCTTTTGTGACCACTCGTCAGCTTTTCTCTAATGAAGAGATTCTAAAGCTGTTGCAAAAGCAGACAAGGGAAATGCTGGATGTTAAGAAGGTGATCAACTCTTCAGGAGTTTCCTTTTCTATGATCACTGATCCCGTATGGAAGACGATCTGTCAGTTTCTCCAGGACAGGTTTATGCCTGCCAAAATGCCATCCCAGTACTTGTCCAAAGAGCTTTTTATAGCTTCCAGGATGGTGTTGAAAGGAGTTGCTATTGATTGGAGCACTTACCTCCTCACTAAAATGGATCAGCATTTCGTCAAAGTCACCAGGGGTAATGTTACCAATGTCACATATGGATCATATTTGTCTGCCTTCTTGACCTATTTAGGTTTACAGAAGACTATGCCTCCATCTCCTCCATCAGATCCATTACCTCCTCCTCCATCTTCAGATGAGTCAGAACCCATTGACATAGAGGATGATGATTCTCCACCTCCCCTGGTCATACAGCGCAAACGCTTGAAGAGGGTAGCAGATAAAGCTCCTTCAGTACTTCCTTCAGTGCCCATTCCTGCTACTTTTGGCAGTGAACTTCCTGGGTTTCTCACTTGTAATAACCTGTTCAGAGCACATCGAGAAGGATCATTGGACATATCAGTTCCCTCCTTGAACAATCTAGTCTCAGGAGATGCGATTCCTTTCCTTTATAAAGATATTCAAAGTTCCATTGAATTGTCAGTGACAGCCTGTGTTCAACAGCTGTACGTGTCCTTTTATGAAGAGCTCATGCAGTCTAAGGACCAGTTGCATAAGGCAACATCCGAGTTAGCTTCTGTTAAGGATACCCTAGCAGATTTATTTAAACAAATGGAACAACAAACCCAACTGGTTGCCACCCAAAGCGATGAGATTTCTTCTTTGAAGACCCAGTTACTCGAGGCTCAATCCCAGGTTACTAGCCTTTCAGAAGAGAAGGAGAGGATGTCCAGAGAAGCGAAGGAGTTCCAAGCTATCTTAGATGACAAACTTTCAGCTTTACAGATTGCTAACGACACAGTGGCATCCCACGCCTCCCAAATCAAGCAATTGCAAGATCAACTGGCGAAGTCCCGCTCTGTTCCTCCAAGCCCTCATGTTCCATTGATTCCTTCTCTTTCACAGCAGGACTTGGCTGCTCTTCAAAGACAGGCTACTTTGTGCCCTCTCTTCCAAGATAAAGTGGAAAGATTGCAGTCCAGAATGGACTTGTTATGGTCTACCTTTGAGCAGTTTCAGGAATCTGTTTTACCAGACCATTCTTTCTTTGTCCATTACCACTTACAGAAGTTGGTCTTCTACATGAAGCTTTCCACGATAGATTTACCTCTTCCAGAGGATGGATGGAGTGGGGCTTGGTCTGCTGAGTTGTTGACAGAGGTAGTTAGAATGGTGTTTGAAGATTCTGTCACGCCAGACACCATGTTGATGTCGTACATGTATCTACGAGGAGACTTGTTAATTCCAGATGAGGTGGATATGGCATGGTATGTGGGGGATGTGGTCTTACAGGCTGTTTTGTATGTCAATCATTTGGAGTTGCGCATAGCTGACATGTTCCAAAGTTATTCCTCCAAAGTAGCTGATTGTCATGATAATTCATGGCATCCCATGATTGATTCGGTGGTCCTAAATCAAAGACAAAACACAGCTCCTACCTTTGCCCAGAGTACTAATCAACTGAGGATGGATCTCTTAGCCTATCTTTCAAAACATAATCCATTTGATGCTACCTTCTTTGATGCCTATCATAGACGATCTCTCTTAGGACCTTCTGTTCCTACCCTCCTCTCTTACCACCCAACAAATGGCTCACCGCTATGCTATATATCTTTTCCTTTGTCAATGTAATTCCACCATTCTTTTACCCCTTCTTTTCCAACCTTCATCTTTCCCTCAAATTCCCATTTTTACATATTGTTCCTTTATTGAGGATAGGGTATTTTCCCCTTCTCCGCCCTGTCCTTCTCCCTCCATTAATGTACCCTCCACATTTCCTATTTATCAGTTAACACCCTTCCTTAGTGATTCCTTACAAATTTCTGCCACTCCTTCTTTAACCTACTTGGAGTATATGCATAGGCACTCTCATAATGATTCCAAGCCTATTCCAAAGTTGTGCATGAATGTCAATGTGAGCATTGATTCCCAACAGCTGGATATATTGTATTTTCATGCCCTCTGTTTGCCTAGCAGATACCTGGTCCTGTTGGAAAGGATGTGCTGTCTCCAATTTTTTCAAAATCCTCCTAAAAACTTTGTAGATGAATCCTTATCTATGGATCGTTTCCGACAACATCAATCTTTTAAGAGGGATCATCTTCATTGATACCTTTCCAATGTATAGTGGAAGCTTTTTAATGAAAATCTCTCTTTTTGGAGGAGTCATTCAGATGGTTGTGTTGTGTATTAGTGTTTGTGTTATGAGTTCATTTATGTAATACGAACGTGGTGGTTTCCTATTGGATTTCGTGTACGAGCTACATTTTGGAGATTTGTGGTGATGGGGTCCTGGTTGGAGA
Organism: Lygodium microphyllum; assembly: GCF_053477565.2. Taxonomy (NCBI): domain Eukaryota; kingdom Viridiplantae; phylum Streptophyta; class Polypodiopsida; order Schizaeales; family Lygodiaceae; genus Lygodium; species Lygodium microphyllum. The sequence goes on along the minus strand of NC_141149.1, from coordinate 20,873,305 downwards.
ATTGAAGCTGATGCTAATGAAGAAGAAGCAAACTTTTCTATCCTTTACAAATTTGTTGTGATTTTTAGTTTACTAAGCGGTGTTAATGTATAAAGGGTTTTCCTTTCTTTGTATTTTTATATCAGAAACATGTCATAAGTTGGGGTCGTGGTGGATGGATTCTTTTTGAGGAGATATTGACAATCAAAGTTGAGCTTTTCCCTGAACTTGTATTCCCTTTTTCCTAGGTCGCGAGGACGCTTCCTTATTAAGTGTGGGGATATGTTGAGTGTTGAAATGACTTGTTTTTTGGCTGCTTTTTGTTGTTTTTGAGAGCTGAATGGTTGATTTTATGAGATGATTGATTGATTTGGAAGTGGTTTGAGAGTGTTTTGGATGATAATGATGGTGTTTTGGAAGTTCATGATGTTTGTTGGTGGTTCTCTGATGTTCTGATAGATTCTGATTGGTTCTGTATACCTTCTATTTTGCTCTGTTTTGTTCTGATTGTCTTCTGTAAGGAGGGATGGAGTATTGATTGATGAAGATTGAGATCTTGAGAAAGCTTATTAAATAGTTTGTGAGAGTTTGGAATGATTTGAGAATAAGTTATGTGGTTTTGATGACCTTCTGTAACCTTCTGTAGGTCTTCTGTAGAGCTTCTGTTCTGTTCTGTTCTGTACTGTAGCTGTTCTGGTATTGTTCTGTAGACTGTTCTGTATGCTTCTGTATGTGTTCTGATGGATGAGAGTGTAGCTTGGGAAAGTTTTCTAGCCTTGGAAAGAGGTGAGTACAAGTGCAAAAGAGTTGGAAGAAGTGGAAGAAGTAGCTGCTGAAGACTCAAGTGAAGACTAGAGTGAAGTGACAGTAGTGAGCTATGAAAGGACACTGTAGTGGCTCTGGTGACTTTTCGTATCAGACATACCTCTTTGGAGGGGTATCCACGACCTAAGAAGGATTATTGAGAGTGATTTTTGAGAGATTGTAGTGAGGACATGATGTATTATTGATGGAGAGAGAGAGAGAGAGAGAGTCAGAGATAGCCAATTCTACTGAAACAGAGTGACTGTATAAGAGAGATTGAGAGAGAAGATTATGAAGATATTGAAGATGAATACTATGTGATGTATTTCCATTCAAAGATGGTGTATTCCTTTGCTTTCTTTGTTCTATTGATGGATTTTATGAAGATATTGAAGAATATGTTTGATTCTATTAAAAACCGTGGGAGATCTACATGATGCTGCATGAAGATTTGTTGTGCCTGGTGTTCTTTTCTTCATTGTGATCATATGAAACATGATAAGCAAGCTTGTTGATGTTACAAGATAGATTTTCTTGCAAGAGAATTTCCTTTTCCTTGGTGTTCCTCTTGGGGCTCCAATCCTCAATGACCTCTCTCATGAAGTGGTAACACACCACAATGTGTTTTGTCTTCACATAGAAGACCAGATTCTTGACCAATTGAATAGTACTTATAGAATCCTAATGCAGTGTAGGAACCACATCAATAATACCAAGATTTGCCACTAGATGGCCTAATTAGAGAGCCTCCTTGCAAGCCTTAGTAGTTGCAACACACTCAGCTCCGGTGTAGTATAGAGAGTCATGCATAAGTACACCCTGGATATCCATGAAACGACACCTCCAACAAAGGTAAAGACATAGCCAAATGTGGATTTCCTACTGTTTGCATGTCATGCATAATCAAAGCCAATGTATCCATGAATCTTGTATCCTTGCCACCATAACATATACACACATATAATATGCCCTTCATGTACCTTATGATACCCTTTACGACATCCCAATGTTGTCTGTAGCCATATAGCATGCCACAACTTCCACTACAAATGCTATGTCAAGATGAGTGGCCATCATAGCATACATCAAATTGTCCACTATGGATGCATAAAGAATTTTGGCCATCTTGGCAATCTACTTATCAAACTGCAAATAATCAGTCTAACTAACCTTCGCATGAGAAGGTAAAGGATAACCAATAGGCTTACTATCTTACATATGAAGCCACTCAAGTAAACATGGATCCATAGCACTTTGGCTATACCCTTGTGAGTGCATAAAGGCATTAAAACTATGGTTGGAGCACTAAGAGAGACACCAAGGGAAAGGGGTTCCTACTACAAGAAAATCTATCTTGTAACATCAACAAGCTTTTGTTTCATTCTTTAGAGGCCCACAACAAGAAAAAGAACACCACTAGCAAGAAATCTTCATGCATCATCATAGAAACAATTCTCCCATGGTTTTCTTCTTCAACAAAATTGATATTGCTCTTCATCTTCTTCATATTTTCATTGATAGACAAAGAGAACACAAGATAAACACCACTTTGAATGGAGAAATATCACATATGATTCATCTTCATTGTCTTCATAGTTTTCTCTCACAATCTTTCATAGATAGATATATTGTTTTGCATAGAAGAGGCTATCTCTGACTCTCTCTTTTTCTCTCAATCAATAGTACATCATATCCTCGCTACAATACTCAAGAATCACTTATAATAATCCTTCTTTGGTCGTGGATGCCCCTTCCAAAAGATGTGTCTGATATGAAAGGTCACCAAAGCCACTACAATGACTCTTCATAGCTCATCACTATCACTTCACCCCAGTCTTCTCTTGAGTCTTCAGAGTAGCTTCTTCTTCCACTTCCTTGAGCTATTTTGAACTTATATTCACCTCTTTCCAAGGCTAGAAAACTTTTCCAAACTCACACATACGTTCCACAGAACACATACAGAAGCATACAAAATAGAATAGAACAGAAACAAAGCAAGGACAAAAGCTCTACAAAAGCTCAACAGAGGGTTACAAAAGGCCAACAAAAAGCATCAAGTCCACATAACTCATACTAAAACCATTCCAAACTATCAAAAAGCCATTCAATGAGCTTTCAAAAGACCTCAAATTCATCAATCATCAATCCATGCTTCATACAAAAGAGAAACATAACAAAACAGAAGCTAAACAAAAGGTATCATAACCTATCAGAACATCATAGAGCCTTATATTTCTACTAAAAATCATCGTGAGATTTCAAAACATAATCAATCTCATTCAAAACACTTCCAAAACAACTATTCATCACTCAAAATCCATCAAGAATCAACCATTCAGTCTTTAAAAATAGCAAAAATCAACAAAAAAACGTAGTCAATTCAGCATTCAACACATCCCTACACTTAAAAAGGGAAGCATCCTTGAGACCTAAGAAAAAGGAAATACAAGTTCATTAAAGAGCTCAGCTCGATCTTCTTTAGTATCTTCAATAAACCACCCAACCACGACCCCAACTTATAACATGTATCTGTGATACATAATACAACGAAAGGAAAACCCTTTATCCATTAACACTTCTTAAAATCAACCAAAAAAAAAAACTGGTAAAGGATATAAGAAATTTCTTCTATCTATCCATCCATCAATCAGCTTCGCAATCAAGTCCATCTTCAGCTTCAACTCCACTTGAGAGAAAAATAATACATACACTGACACTTGACACAAAACTAAGTAGTCAGAATGGCATACGCTCCCAAAAACGGAGAGCAAATGAAAATATTTTCATTAAGAAAAAAAGATGATACAATCATGAAAACACCCTCTTTTGCTAAGTAGGATGAAGATGTTTATTTTTAAATTACATACTCAATTTAAGGCGTTTCAAGGCTTTGTTCTCATCTACAAAGTGCTGAGGTATATTTTGGAGGAACTAGAGACAACACATCCTTTCCAGTAAGATGATAAACCTGGTGGGGAAGGCCTGTGCAAAGTAATACAGTACATCCATTTGAGCAGCACCTACATCCACATTTGGATCTATGATTAGCTTGGGGATACTCTTCTGAGTATTCAAATGAGATTGATGTTGCATGAAGGCAAGATACCAGCAAAAATGAGTTGCAAGACGACGAACTGTGGTATCCTCAAAAGTAACATGTACTATGGCAAAATGAAGATAAGATTTCAAATATGCCATAGACGTATCCGAGGACCTTGGAATAAAAGGCCAGTAGTTAAACACCAGTCCTGTCACAGAATCATGTAGCGTCCATTGTCATCAACGAAGAATGCCATGATCATAGCCAGGTGTATCCTAGGGAGGAAGATTAATGTAATCAGATGGAGAGGGCAATGGAATAAAAGGAGAAGATTGTAATGGAGGATAAGATAAGTCATAGAATGAGGGTAAATGAAGTGATAAAGAAGGTGGAAAAGATGGAGAATGCATCAAAAAGGTTTGAAGGGAATCTACCGAAAACATAGAAGGAATAGGAATGGTAGGAAGAGGTTCAAAGGAGGTAGGAAATATCGTGGGATCAGCAATAAAATGACAAATGGTAAAAACAGGAATGTGAGGTGACCCAGAAGGGGTAAAAGATAAAAGAGGAATGGTATTAAGGGGATGCAATGGCAGTGGAGAAAGAGAAGAGGAAGATGCGGGAGAGAAGAGCACACACAATGTAGGTGCTATCCAACTAAATTGACAGCCTTATTGCACTATCATATTATATATGAATAAATAATGGGCGGTCACAGTGTACATGGACAGGCCCAGAGGCCTTTTACCCCAACAACCTCCCACTTAAAGGCCAATGTTGTTGGGGAGTGAAAATAAAGAAAAGAAAAAAAAAGACAAGGTGAGGAATCATGACATCTCACCCAATGCCCAATTGGAAAGCGAGCTGTGCAAGAAGTGTCAAGAACCTCTGCAGAAGAAGAGTCAAGCATCCCCGAGTCCATGACATCGGAGATAAGCAATCCCGCAGCTCCATACAATGGAGCAATCCAAGAATGCTTCTCATGAAGCAAGCACAACTCATCAGTGCACGGCTGTAAAGCATCAGAGTTGCGCATAGCATCACTATAGCGAATACAAGATAGCAGAGAGCAGTCAAACTCTCCAGAGTCAATCACTGAAAGAGAGCCAACATCCCAAACACTCATCCAACGGGGTCTCAGGATTACATGTGGCCTCAGCAAAGCGGAAGACTGGTATATGGCTAGTTGTCTAGCCTACAAAACTACAAGAAAATGGCTCTCATGAGCCTGCAAGGGTTTTAGCAACTAACCACCAACATCCTGACCCTGACTGCTATGCATAGCTATGTCATCTAGGCCAATAAGTACCTCATTTTTAGCATAAATAGCTTATTGTAATGGCACTATAGCTGATGTAAAGTCAGCCATAAAGCATACTGAACACTCATCAAGAGGCTTGACAGGTGTTTGCATCTCATAGAAGACAGCATGACGGCTGCGTATGACCTGCTGGGCATCCAAATCCCATAATCTGTAGGCCTTAAAGTCACCATATCCATAACCAAGGAGGATACATCTATGTGACATACAATCATGTGGTATATGTACAAATGCATGGTAGCCAAACATCCTCAAGTAATCATAGGAGGGCTACATGCCACTCCATGCCTCATGAGGTGTAATACCAAGCACGACATTCTGTTAACCAAATAGACCGCCGTCATAAGGGCCTCAGCCCAAAAGACATAAGACAACCCATCTATGGTAAGTATAGAAGCAACCTTTACTTGTAAGGTCCGGCACATGCCATGAGCAATCCCATAATACTGTGGGCACAAGAAATCAATGCCATACTGCTAACAAGAGGTCCGAAAGTGGGGAGAGAGAGCATGACTTTCATAACCCATCTGCAAGCACCTAGGCCTGCTACCATCAGAATCCATAAATCTGTCAAGCATAACTTTAACATCCTCAATCTATACCAAGGGAAAAGCCCAAACATGGTGAGTAGCATGATAAAAAAATGTTACAAAATATGACGCTCCACCAAGTGACTGGGAAGGCATGGTTCCATATACTGCACAATGGACAAGGTCTAGAGGAGCATGCCTCATACGATCACCATAAGCCAAGGGGGCTCTTCAAGGACCAAGAGTACAATCAGGGCAAGCATCAAGATCTGTAAGTGGCATAGGAGGCATCAATGAGTCTGAATGAGACAAGATCTCCACCTCTCTGTGGTGCATATGGCCTAGGCAATAATGCCATAACAATGCATGTGGTATCCGGATAACTGCAACCATAGAATCTCCCACATGGAGAGACATGTACTGGGTAATGAGAACCAACTCTAGAACCTCTGGCCAAAACAAAGCAACCACGGCAGATCTTCCATGACCTATCTTGAAGAGAAACAAAGTAACTTGCATCATACAACTAACTAACAGAAATCAAGCTCTTACTGAGCATGGGAATATGTAAAACATCCCTAAGCATAAGAGAAGTCCCATTAGGCAAAGCTAGGTGTATGTCCCCTATACCAAGAATAGCATAAGTCTACTCAAGGCCCAAAGAAATGCATCCATCAAACCCCCTGTAAGTAGAGAACCATGCTCTATGTGGAGTAACATGACAAGATGCCATAGAATGGCATAGGCCATATCACTGAGCAAGAAAGTTGTAGGGAAACTAGATGACAGGAGTACATACTCAAGTGCATCATCATGGGTAACAACATGTACCTCACCACTAGTAATAGTGGTAACACCCGTTGCATCTCTTGTATCCCTAACTCTTTGCTCATGTTGAGTCTGTTCCTATCTCTGTTGCTCTCTAATCCATCTAAAACATTTTCTTTTAACATGCCCAAGCTTCCCACAATGGAAGCATACATTTGTAGAAGAAGAATCTATAGAAGATGACAAGCAATCCAAGTCATCATGAATGGGGCTATCCATAGCATCCACGAAGCTCAAGGAGTCGGAGGGTTGTCCCAACATAGGGAACCTGCTCATCAAGACAATTGTCAGTAGAAGCACAAGTGGTAGAAGCATGCTGCAACACGTACTCTTCCATCCTCACTGGAGAGGGAAGCACAGAAGCATCAAGTAGGGATGGAGAAGCTCCCACATGAAAAAGACTCGTAGCTAAGTGCATGATATAACTAACCACAATAGTGTAAAGGCCAAGACATCTGTCAAAAGAGCATATAGTATTCAGCCATGAAATCAGCCCATAACCATAATGGCAAACATGACTCTGGAGTACATCAGACCACATAGTAGCATCCAAGTCAATGCAAGACCGTGGTAAGTGGCATAAGATCCTGCAATGGTCAAGCTCCAGGAGAAGCTCAAGTATCTGTACAACAACATCCAAATAAGTGGCTCTATAAAGTACATGATAGTAAACAAAGTGCATAGTTGGGTAAGCATCAAGAGCAACTGCTCTCTGACATGTATGGGCAAAAGCAACCCAACTAGCATAGAAGCTAGGTAACACAGAAGCAACAAAGCCAAAATTACTAAACCCAAGCACTATCAAGAAGTCCACCGATCAAGGAGTAACCTGTAAAGAACCAAGCATCAATGAGCAATGAAAGCTCAATAACCAATTGCCAAGACAATGGAGCAAGCATTGCTCAAATATGTATCTGCATCCAAGTAAATCCAAGATCCATAATCGGGCCATTAAGGGCCAAATAGCATCCAAGCGGCATAAGTGATAAGCCAAACAAATGCAAACTACTCCACAAAATTCTCAAATGCAAGTCGATTCAAGCCCAAACATCTGCCATACTATAGTTGAACCCAAAAGCATCCATATCCAACATCAGTCCCATAATGGGTAGCATGGGGCATAAACCTTGTCAAGTGAAATGACATCTGCAAAGAAAATGACAATGAACCAAGAATTGAGCTTTACTCTTTGCTCACGAAGAATCTGGGAGCATAAACATCAAAGTGGCATCATCCAAATACATCAACATATCATCCTGAGTAGTCGGGGAGCACCCTAGACCATAGGCATAACCAAACTGGAGGTAAAATAACCTGTCAACCAAGGTAGCGTAAATCCCAACAAACAATGAAGTGTTCGCATCCAAATCAAGACTCAATAGCTCTCAAATAGCATATCTGGGCATAAACCATGATGACCAAGCATCAATATATCCAACAGGACACCGGAATGTCAACAAAGAGCATTATGCATAAGCCATCCCTGATAAAACCTTGATGCCCAAACAATGTACATTAGTAAATCCCTACATAAATCGAGCTATGGAAGCTCAAACTAGGTCCCAAAGCACCTCAGAAAATTGGACAAACATCCCCAAAATATTTGGGCATCAAATACCGAGCCTCAGGAGCATCCATAAGCTAAGAGCATGGCATTTTCTTGTTGTAAATCAACTCAGATCTATTACAAAAAAAAATTGTGATCTAAATTTGGAAAATCTGACATCACCATTGCATCCGGAGCGTGCCAGAAACCCAAGTTAGACTCTTACCTTGCCTAAATCGGGTTCTGGATGCCTGAGATATGAGAAAAAATGGGATTTTTGAGCCAGATTTTGAAACAGGCGCAAAAAAACGTGAGTTGCTACTATGGGGTATCTGGTTATGCTAAGGATAAGGGGGAAAATGGGGGTATACAAGGTGCCTAATGAAGTCAAGGAACACCTGCAAAGAGCCTATGAGGGCCGGGGAGAGGCGGGAGATGAAATCTTACCTCGGGGGGAAGAAGCCATGGATGGCATTGAAGCTCCAAGCTCTAGGTCTTCAATATGGGCTGAAGTAATGCTGGGCCAAGCTCCACAATCAAGCTCTGATCCAAAGCTCTAATACCAATTGAAGGGGATGCAATGGTAGTGGAGAAGAAGAAGAGGAAGATGTGGGAGAGAAGATCACACACAATGTAGGTGCTATCCAACTGAGCTGACAGTCTCATTGCACTATCATATTATATATGAATAAAGAATGGGTGATCACAGTGTACACAGGTAGCCCCAGAGGCCTTTTACCCCAACAGGTATTAGGTTTAGATGAAAGAAGAGAAAGATATAAAGGAAAATGATTAGATATGAGGGAATAAGACAAAAGATTTGCAGGATCCAATGGATAGAAAGAACAACGAAAATGAAGATCCTGGAAAAAGGAATCAGTAAATAATGGATGATCAGCAAGATAGCTCAATAACTGAGATTGTAAAGGCTAGATATCAGATTTATGGAATACACTATTGAGACGATGAGGTTTCAAAGCATGCTAGGCATGTCCTTTACACCAAGATGTATGCTCATGATAAGTCTTCAAACTTTGTGCTAGCAAAAAGCTCCACTGAGTGCACATACATAATAGTTTACAAGATCACATCCCCCACATAAACATTTAGATCTTCCTCATTAGGGTGCAAATGGCCTGTAAGATACATAAAAGATAATGACTGAACTTCATGGGAAACCAACTCATCCACGAATCTATAAAAAACAGCTCTCAACAAATCTGCAGACCAGAGATTTGACCATCCATCCTCTGGAGGTTCCAAATCCACATTGCTTAAGAATATGTATAAGGTAAATCTGTGCTGATGATATTTAACCCAAAAGGAAGGAGGTGGTGATACCAACTCAGTATAGCGAATAAAATCTTCCTACACACAATTCATGCGTTGTTGGAGGCGTACTACTTTAGTAGCAAATCCATCACATAGCTCAGCCTTATGCTGCAATTGGTCAAGCTTCTCCCTAGAAGATATGACTGAAGAAACTATAGGGACTGGAGGAGGAATAGAAAGAGTGGCAACTTTTTGATTAAGCTCCTCAATAAGCTTCTTTTGGGCCTCAACAATTTCTTGGGAATGCTGTAGTTGACCTTCACAAGTTCCCAATTTATGAGTTGTCTCTAACATCTTCTCAAGAGCTACATTTTTTTAAGTTGTTAGGGACAAATTCTCAGCTTCTAATGTAGCTACTTTAGCTTCCAACTCCTAAATATTGGCTTTTTGGTTATCCATCAAAACAGTTGCCTCAGTCATCTGCTTATCAATGTCAGTCATGGTAGCTTTTTCTGATGCCAAATCCTCCAAGGCTTTACTCAAATGGCTGGTCAATGAATCCACCTTGTCTTGCAATGAAGTATACACTCCTGTGTAAATAGATTGTAAATAGACTGAAGAAAGGATGTAAGGGAGGTCTCCAACGTAGATTAGACACCATAAGCTATTTGAGAGAGCAACAATCCAACTATCAATGTCTATAAGGAACCAGGAATTTGCTGATCTAGTTGTCCGTCCCTTTGAGCTATGAATAGGTTAGGACATGAGAGGAATGCAAGAAAGAAACTACTAGAAACAAGAGGAGTAGTATCCTTGACCAGAGAATCTATAGCTGATACTGCTGAGGGACTAGGTGGCCCTTTAGTATGTTGGTGCTTAATTCAGGAAAATATTGGAGGGGACTCATCCTCTGAATCTGAGTTTTCCTATAATGGGGAAGGGGATGAAACATGAGATGGCGATTGCTTTGAAAGAGGAGCAAGATTAGCCATTGGCACACCACGAGGAGGAGGGGCAAGAGTGATAATCTTTTGAAGGAAAGCACCATAAGACAGTCAAGAAGTGGACTGGAGAGAGAGGAAGAGGAGAGAGAATATTGCAAAAGAGAGAAGAAAGAGTGCAAAAGAGAGAGAAATAGAGTGATGAGGAGAGAGAAAGACAGGAAAGAGAAAAAAGCCATTGAAGCTGTGAGAAAGATGAGAGAAGAAGGACAGTAATGTATTAATGTGTCAAAAAGATATGAAAATTTACATGTCCTCTCCTTTTGTAATATTTCCACACGAAATATTAATGAATTTTGACCACTACACGCCTGTGCAAGAGTAGCTAAAATAATCTCCCCATGACTAGAAGAACCTTGGGCTAAATGCTCCACCCTCGCGCGTTAATAAACTCCACCCGTATGGTGCATAAGAGGCCGCGGCTTGAAGACCGCAAGGCCGCACGAGAACACCCTTCTCGAGGAAAAGGTAAATGGATAATGGTCAATTTTGTACAAATTTTTTTATTATTAACCCCGTCCCCCCCAGCCGATGCATGGCGGGGAGAGGGAGTATGGAGGAAACGTTGTGTTATGTGGAGAGCATGGGGGAGAGAGGAAGCATGCAAGCCAACCATGTGGGAGGCTATCTCCCCCCTATCCTATATGACCCCCCTTGGAGCTTGTGAGGGGGAGAGAGAGGACTATTGCTGCTGCTGCCGCCCGTGCCGTGCTGCCCTAGGCCATCGCCATCTGCCGCCGCGCTGCCGCCATCAAGGCGTTGCTGTGCCACGCTGCCGCCTACATCAACCACACCATCCTCATCATCACAATCATCATCATCCTCCTTCTTATCATCATCTCCCTCCCTCTCCCATTTATCTTCTTCTCTCTCCACATAGCTTCTATTCAGAAGCATAGAAGCTTCTAAAACAAGGCCTCCATGAGCTTGGTTCACCTACACCATCCCGGGTTTCTTTAAGAACAACGATTGTAAGGCTGTTGTTAGATATGATCAATGCCCCACCCTCATTAGGTGCCACCAATGATCCATGGTGCTCAAAGTTGTAAGGCCCCCATTATGAGGAGAAGCCAAATGTGAGCTCGGACATTGGTTGAGTCCTGACTTGTATATCAGATGAGATCTATGTGATCGAATGGCAAAAAGGTGACCATTGTGGGTCTAATCTTTGGGTTAGACAAAGTGGTTAAGCTAGTAGAAGAAGTAGTCCACTATGAACCTGTCCCGAGAGCTGTCCCTATCCTCAAGGAGGAGGAAGCATCATCTTCAGATGATGAGGAAAAATTTCACCAACCTTACATCACCCCACCGGAAAAGCCATTGCCGCGCTGGGTGAAGCGGCTCTATGACCACAGCAATCCTATGCCTGCATCTGTTGAGGAGAAGGCAAACGGACCAAGGAGGTCTCAGAGAATAGAGGAGAAAAGGAGGGCTTTTGCTCATATAGTCAATATGGCCTTGATGGTTGAGATTATGAGAGAAGTAAAGAAGACAATTGACTTAGAAGAAGCACTTGTAGATCCATCATGGAAGGCTGCTATGCAAGCGGAGTATGACAACATAATGAAGAATGACACTTGGGAGCTAGTGGATCGACCAGCAAAGCGGAAGGCTATTGGAACCAAGTGGATCTGGAAGGTAAAGTACAAGGTTGATGGTACCTTAGAAAAGTACAAAGCTAGACTGGTTGCCCAAGGTTTTTCACAAGTTGAAGGGTTTGATTTTCAAGAGTCATTTGCCCCAACTGCCAGAATGACCACTATTCGCACAGTACTTGCAGTGGCTGCCCACAAGAAGTGGCCAGTGTACCAAATGGATGTTAAGTCAATGTTTTTAAATGATGACCTCAAGGAGGAGGTGTACGTGGCTCAGCCACAAGGGTTTGAGGCCTCCCATTTTGAGAACAAAGTGTGTAAGCTGAAGAAGGCATTTTATGGGCTGAAACAAGCCCCCAGAGCATGGTACCAACGGATAGATAAGTTCTTTTTAAACCTAAACTTCAAAAGATGTGCCTCATATGCTAACTTGTATGTTTACAGGGATGGTAAAAAGTCTGTAGTAATTGTCCTATATGTGGACGACCTTCTTATTACAAGTGACTATGAAGATATGATCAACCAAACTCGAAAGGCTTTGAGTTCTGAGTTTGAAATGACAGACTTGGGCTTGCTGCACTATTGTTTGGGGATTGAAGTTTGGCAAGAGCCAGGAAAGATCTTCATCTCTCAGAAGAAGTATGCATGGGAGATCTTGAAGGCATTTGGCATGATCGAGTGCAAGGAGATAGCTACACCTATGGAGGTGAATGCAAAGTTATCTGTCGAGGATACATAAGCACTAGCAGACATTGGGAGGTATAGAAGGTTGGTCGGCAGTCTGATCTACTTGTGTAACACCAGTCCAGATATCAATTTTGCTATTGGTGTTTTGAGCAGGTTCTCAAAAAAACCTCTTGAGAGTCATTGGAAGGTAGGGATGCGGGTGCTCAGATACTTGAAGGAAACTCTTGACTATGGTATCACATACAATTTCGGAATTTCTCTTGTGGGGAACTGTGACTCAGATTGGGCAGGAGACAGTGATTCCAGGAAGTCAGTTTCTGGTTATTGTTTCTCTTTGGGTTCAGCAATGTTCTCTTGGATTAGTATGAAGCAGCCAACAGTGGCATTGTTTTCTATCGAAGCAGAGTACAAGGCAGCTTGTTTTGCTGCATGTGAAGCAGTATGGTTGAGAAGGATTCTATGGCATATGGGAGTGCAGGATGAACAAACAACTGTGCTGAGACTTGACAATCAGAGTTGCATTGCCATTGCCAAAAATCCAGTGTTTCATGCATGCACCAGACATATAGAGATCCAGTATCACTATGTGCATGATTTGATGGAGGATGGGATAGTGGAACTGGTCTACTATCCAATAGAGGAGAATGGAGCAGATATCTTCACCAAAGCACTTACGAAGGATCTGCTTCAAGTTCATCTTCAAAGACTCGGCATTGGGCCAAGGAGATAGTTCACATATGGGTGGACATTGAGGGGGGGTGTTAGATATGATCAATGCCCCACCCTCATTAGGTGCCACCAATGATCCATGGTGCTCAAAGTTGTAAGGCCCCCATTATGAGGAGAAGCCAAATGTGAGCCCAGACATTGGTTGAGTCTTGACTTGTATATCAGATGAGATCTATGTGACCGGATGGAAAAAAGGTGACCATTGTGGGTCTAATCTTTGGGTTAGACGGAGTGGTTAAGCTGGTAGCAACTCAAGGCGCATTGCATCGAGTTGCGGTGTAAGGGAGTTAAAAGGGGCCCCTATTGTGGGGTCCGGGAGCCGCGGAAGCGGCCGCTGGCTGGGGGGGTCCCAGGGGGGCCAGCGGCCCCCCTGGCAGCGGTCCGGGGGTAGCGCCCCCGGCCCGATGGTAAGGGAAATATTGCTTGGAATATTTCCTAGCCAACTAGTGGAGGCTTATATGGTAGGTCAGTCAGGCCGACCTAATGGCCTTCGCAGGCTATAAAAGTTAAACCCCTTCATAGCCATCTATCATTCATCTTTCACCCAGTCCGAGTTGTTGTTCTAGCTAGCCTTAAGCTCTTCACCTATCTTCTGTCTAGATCGCCATCTAAGCTTCACACAGTGGAAGTGCACGGGTGGACATAGCCATCTTTATATCAGTTGTTTGGAGCTAAAGAATTTACTGATTCTCCTCTTATCTGTTGTGTACTCTCTATTTCTATCTCAGATTCTTTTCGTTGCGCCGTGTAATAAAAACAGTTGTGTCCTACATGAAGGAGAAGCCATCGTGTTCAGAAAGGAATTCGTAATGTGTAAAGAGCCAAAGAGAAGTTGCTGAACCAGAATTCAACTCGTCAATGGCTCCGAAAATGGCAAGAGGCACTCACACGGGAGTTTCTACCCCAAGCACACGTGTGGACAATACCTCGAACCCCAATGCCCAGGTTCTTAGAAGTTTAATTTCACATAAAAGGAATGCGTTAGGCACGTTTAATTTTCATGGGAAAGTTATGAATGCAATTATTCATTCGTCTTACAAGTTTTAGTTGCATGTTGCACTTTGCTTGCATTTCCAAAGCTGCAACCCTAAACGCATATTGTATAGGTTAAAAAGATGAAATTGTTTAAATGCATCCTTGTCTTCCTCACAAGAAAGAACAAGCACTTAATGCATTTAGGCAATGATTCCCTAGATGTGATTCGTAGGAAATAATCATCGATGTCCATAAAAATGTTGTCCAAGAATTGCATAGCATGAAAAGGAAACCATGAACTTGCCTGTTGCATGCAAGGATGCGTGCATTTTAAGTAGGATTAATTGTCGTAGAATGGATTAAGTCAACAATAGTCTTATGACATTCGTCATGCATGAACTTCTTTTATCGAAGTTGTTTTAGAAAAAGATGCATTTCATGTTAAAGCCTGAATTCAATTGCATTAAATGAAAGGTTTAGAGGCATAGTTCTTAATGTAAATCTATGTAGGTTTTATGCGAGTTATCCCCCAAATTGTCAATCATTATGATTTTAGCAAGGAAAAGAAATGGTCAATTGCAAACCCTATAGTTGCATAGAAGGAAAAGTCTATGATTCGCATACTTACACAGAATGTTGTATCTTGAATTTATTTATTTGCATCTCTTAGGAAAAGTATTTGCATCTCTTCTAAGCGAAGATCATTCTCATCGCAAGACAATTAGATCGTTTTAGGTAAATCGCTTGTAATGGCATAACCCTCAAGGGATTCATAAAAGCATAACTAGTTGGTACAATGAACACTTCAAAGTGCTAGGTAGGGTTTAGTACGTTAAAAATTTTGCCTAGTATCGCACTTGGGACGCCAAGTCAAGACTTTTGATCCCAAAGGTCCTACCCACATTCATGGAATGCTAGGGTTAGTTGGACGCGTATGCAAGAACAATCTAGGGTTTCTACCCTAGGATAAATTGGCCTAATACTAGACCTTCGATTAAGTTTAGAAACCCTAGGGCCAAAACGTTGTTGGCCTAATAAGATTAGGGTTGGGTTGAGTCAAGAGGACATTCCAAACCCTACATCTTGTCCAAACGTATTCCTTGACCAAGGAACGTTGTTTGATGGGAGAGATGATCGCGCAAAGTTAGATGTGACTCCTATGCAACAAGTTGCAACGTCGCATGGTTTTGTGTTAAAACACAATATAGATTTGCCACTCCTTGGTACAAGGTTGGCGAGTTTAAGTGCAAGTCTAACTTGCAAGAGGATGAGTATTCATCCTGCTATATCATCCTTCTTTGGACCAATTTGCCAAGTTAGGGAAGTTATGTATTGCCTAGCAAGAAATTGACCAATCAAGTTGAGGCGACGAGGTTGCCCAAGATTCACTGTCTTAGTTTAAGGAACCTAAGGTGTTTGTTAATTTAGGTTAATAGGGTATAAAACCTAACCCAAGGATAAAAGGGTAAACAAACAAACCCTTAGGGATCTTGCCAAGTCGCAATTGATCTCGGATCGAATGCTGGATGCATTCGGAGAGAAGGATTCAAACCTTAGCAGTTGGCCAAATAAATGACCACTGGATTGATTGTATTTGTACAGTTAGGAGCATTGTTTGTACTTCTTTGCTCAATGAACTAAAGATGGAAAAATAATTAATGCTTCACGTTGAAGGCCTGGATGAAGAGACAGCCTCAGTTACCCCCAACTGTCTGCCTGACCCTAACCAAGGGGGTTGTTAGCCGCGCTGGGTACGTGGACCAAACCCTCCGTGAGAGGTCTCTCCGTGGGTGCTACTTGGAGCAAGAGGATGCTTGGGTGCCAGGGGGGCTCTGGCCATAAATCACTTTCCTTCAGGTCCTGCCCAAGAGGCCGACATGACTCAGGATTAGATCTTGAGGCCCGCATACTAGTCTACGGGCAGAAACTTGGATTAGTAATCCCTAAGGATTGCTGGATTGCCTTCGGGTGGATTATGGATTGCCTTCGGGCGGATTATGGAATAGCCTTCAGGTTGGATTATATGATGTATTCCAAAGAAGGATAAATAAGATCAATTGTTGAAAAGGAACTTGCTTGACATTGTTTTTCTATGTCAATGCTAAGATTACGTGAAGGAACCGGTGACTAATTGGCTAATTAAGGAAGCTGTTTTATGCATGGCAAACTAAATCTGCTAGGTAATTAGACAACTAAAGAAACCCCGAGGAAAGTGCGGTGGATGTGGCCATGGGTCCGTCTTACAGATGGGTGGTCCCTGTTGCCCGGTAACTTTTTTCGAAGGAAATTGACAGCAAGGAACGATGACCTAGAATCAGAGTACTAGAGTCTCGATTTATGCTGTTTTAGGGGAACCGAATGGAACTATGCCTTACGGGTAGAGAGGTCGAGCTTTCATCTCTCTCGTTTTCCATTCTCCTTGAACCAAGTGCAGCATGAATCCGCTTTGACCCAGACGTTTCTGCGTAAAGTAGTTCGCCTAGGGTTCGATGCTAGCTACCGTTCTAGGAATTTGACCACTAGGAAAAACCCCGATTTAGGTCGATCCTAAGTAGGAACGGCCGGAATGCTTCCGCTTCGTGGTAGACTCAAGAAGACCTAGATCGCAAACCCCATGACATTCTGGGGAGTGCCGAGCAGTACTTTTTGGATTCTCTTCCCAATGGGTTGCTAAGACGTGTCCTACGAGTGAACAAGTAGACGCGTTATACCTTTTTTACCAATGTCAGTGACATGGCATATCATCAATATTATTCACACACTAAATCCTTATTCTTCCTAGCTTCTTACAATCCATCCCATCCCAAAGGTTTTTGCCTTTAAAAAAAAAAAAAAAACTGGAAAAGGATGAATAGAACAAAGTACTACTCTATTTTTTTTACAGCTTTACAAATGGAAAAATGAATGAAAGATGACTGACATATGGCCTAGAATGAAAGAAAAAAAGTAACTCTCAACTATATACATGATCAAGAATGCTTCAAAAGTATATGGAGCCATAAAGTCTTCAATTTATGAGCCTAGAATGAAGTAGACAACTTGCTGTGTAAATTGACCCTGTTGGATCAAATCTGCCATAACTTCTAGTAGAAGTGTCCAAATGAGGCATGCCACATGTCAAAACGTAGCTCTTGAAGAGTACTTTGACCCTATGTAAGTGGCTTAATTCTAAAGATTAGGTAGAATAAAAAAATTATTCTTTAAAAAACGTGATGTCATGTCCTTGTCTGCACCAAAACTAGCTCCATAAGCAATAGGTTTTAGCCACCGATGTGTCCCTTAGGAAAGGAAACTCATCTAATATAGAATCAGGCCTCCAAGGATCTTCCTCATGTGGTAAACCTCTCCATTTTATCAAATATTCAATGATGGAACGAGATTGAAGCTTCTTCTCATGTTGACCTATGACAGCCTCTAGGATGTATTGAATAAGACCTTCTTCATCAATAGGTGGCACCCCATCAATTGTATCAACAGGATCACCATAGAAAGGCTTAAGTTGACTAACATGGAAGACATTATGAATCTTTGTGGAAGAGAGTAGCTCCAATTTGTATGCCAAGTTGGAGGATCACTCACCTCCAGCTCCTTTTCTTCAAGTGAAACAAACTCGTAGAGGCCTTTTCCAATAAGGAAGTTCGTGACATGGAACTTCCATGAAGGGTAGTTGTTCTTGTCGAGCTTCTCAATGATGGGGCTTCCACTGTTCTCCGTCATGATCACAAAACTAATACCAAACAACAAGCAAATCTTCTGCAGCCCTCGACGACCTGTAGTGCACAACAATACACAGAGCTCTTCGCGTACACCAAATCTCACTGCAATCTGAGATTTTTGCTCGGCCCTGCTTCCGGTGCCTCTACAGGCACTATCCAAGAGAAAGAGTGGAAGGATGGGAGAGCTTCTTACCCGTGGCTTGCTTGCTCGAACCTTGCTTCTTCTCCTTCACTTCAGCCTCTCTCAGTGGCGCGGCTCTGATACCATATCAAGAATCGCATGGTGGGAGGACTTGTTCAAGATGTTGCGCCGAACACACACAAAATGCACAAGGAGAAGCTCACTCAAGAGACAAGAAGAGAGATGGAGGCCAAAACGTTTTCTTGCTGGTTTCTTCTTCTTCTTCCACACTCTTTACAATGTACACAAAGTATAGATAAGATACAACATAAAGAAAAGTGGCCTACTAAGTCAAACAATGCATAACCAATTACACTAGTCGTCTTGCGCTATAACTATGCCAGCTGTAAATAGGTGTAACAACCTGAATATAATAAGTAATGAGTCAGTGGCCATGTGAGAGTCATAATGACCACCGACGTGCTAAGTGTAGATGTGTGGATCTATCTAACCAGGCGGTCCATCATCAATGTTCGCATGTGTTGAGCTTGTCATCTCAACAAGGATCACCACAGAAGAAGAGGAGATGGAAACCGGGCAGCACTGTCGCTCTTCGAGAGTACTCTGCCACATTGAAATATTTATATATATATACATAATATCTCGTGCGATGTGTACTGAATTCAAATAATTGAGTAAAGTTGTTTTGTTTTGTTTCTTGAAACGCATGACTCTTAATTTTTGTTTAACGTACGAACGCATCAAAATTAGTAATACATATGGATACAAGTTATGCTATTGCTTATGCACAATCGCAAGTATAGTACTACGAATTGAATTATGTTAATATATGCGGATACGTCATTCATGTACCAAACATTATCGTCACACTTACGGAATCGCAAGTGCAGTACTATGCATTGAATTATGTTAATGTATGCGAATGCATCATTTACATACCATACATTATCGTCACACTTATACAAATCACACATTTATTTAATAAATATTTATTTGTCGAGACAAAGTAAATTATATTATATTCATCAAGAAAAATACATGTGATGGTTGTTAGTGATGGTAGATACAAAAAGCCGATAGCCAACAAGAACTCTCAATTGTTCCTTGGCTTTTTCTTCGATGAAGAGGAGGGGTCAGCTTCCGATGAAAATATAAGTTTATTCTTTGCTTCAAAAATGATGCGCTCCCCCTTCAGGTCTTTCTACAGGAGAAGCGGATCCGATACTTTAGCGAGGTTTCCTAATTCCGCAAGCACACATATAGCTCCACCCCGCGTTTGATCAAACAAATAAAGAAGCTTTGACCACTTGATTAGCACCACCTTCTCTAAGCTAGATGTCATAGGTATCGCTCGAAAAGGTCCAAACTTGGTCAAAGCTCAAATTTTCATAATTATTTCTTGCCCTCTTCGTGAGCACTTCTTATGGAAGACCACCAAATCTGTAACAAGGTTATCAGTATACTCCTTAAGAGCTGAATCCTTGCGTCAGTTCGTATGTCGAGCTCCTCCTTGCCTTGATACAAAGTCATCTATATACAGTATGTGCTGAATGACAAAGTCAAATCAAACAATACATTTAGCGACTAACCTAGAGTTATCAAAAAGTGATGAAACTTAATGGTAGGGTGCATCGGGTCCCCTAGAGTCCACCGGTGAAATCTTGGCAAAAAATGATGCTTGCAGCTGCCCTGTCCGAAGTTTGGCGTCTGGGGCCACTTTCTAGCCCTGTCCGAAAGTGGCCCTAGATGCCAGACTTCGGACAGGGCAACTGCTGCAGGCACCAGAAAGTGGCCCCAAACACCAGACTTTGGACAGGGCAATTGTAGGCATCATTTTTGGACAAGATTTCACCGGTGGACTCCGGGGGACCCGACGCACCCTACCATCAAGTTTCATTGTATAAAAATATATGGTAGTTAGAAATCTCACCTTCTCTAGATCATCTTGTATATTTATTTCCTTGTGTGTCAGGGAGGCACCTCTTTGGGCAGAGGGATCTACAAACTCCTTGGTAGGAAGATGGGGCCTTGGTCTGAACAAATCATGTTGTAGTGCTTCAAATTCAGATCGAGCACAAGTTAATCTTCTTCAATCGAGGTTATATGCTCCTATGCTGCTATGATCGCACTCACAGTATCTAAGCTTGTGCCATCATATCTTCCAATCTCTGCCATTATTGGCTGCACATCCATGTAATCATAATCGATCAGGTCTTCCATTGAATCCCTAACTAGGATAGAAAATAACTCTTCTTCCTTCATTTCCAAGTATTGCAATACATCTGATAGAAGTAAGTATTGTACACCATCTACTTCAATGGGTGTCAAGGAGGCAAGGTTATCGACTTGTGGTTGTTCTGAAGAAGATGGCACCATGAGAGCCAACCCTTGCTCTGTCACCACTCGATGTTCCTCTTCAACATTTATGAGCTCTTCAATCGGTTCTTCTCCCGCCGTGTATGTGATAGAAACAACATGTGGAGTTGTATCTTCATCGCTCTCCTCCTCTAGGGGTGTATCCAATGCAAGGAGGTAAATTGCCAATGCACAATCACACTCCATGAGATCCAAAAGTGATGTATCTGGTGCACTTCCCATGGGAACAGTGCATACTCAATGTGAAGGATCCACATGGGCCAGACACTTACTCACCACTTTTTGGAGGTTCTTCCCTGCTTGAAATACCATGAGCTGTTATAGAGGCACCCAAGTCATGTTGGATCCCTCGATGGAGTATGTGCATATGTAGCAATGGTTCTCACAAAGTCTTCCAAAACCTGAAGGGGGGGATCCAGCGATGAGAACACACTTTCAAGGTTGAAGTTCTTAGAGAAAACCTGGAATATCTCGTCACCCTGGTTGGCAAAGATAGCCTCGTAGATCCACTCATCAAAGTCTGCGCGAGCATCCATTGTAGCAGGTAGAAGGGATGTGGTGGATATAAAGAGATGAAGAGAGAAAGTATGAAATGAAACAATGAAACAAGAACTAAACTAGTTCTACCTTAAAAACCTTAAGTTTTAAACCATTAAGGATTGTTCGCGTACGATATTTAGTTATGGATTTACTTACATCTTTGTAAAGTTTACATGGATATGTAAATGTGTTGATGTGAAAAGTGTATAACAAGTGTATGACTTTTCATAAATACCATAATTTTAAATATTGCAAGTTTGTAAGTGACAATATTCTATTGGCCAAAAAAATAAAAAAAATTACAAATGTTGGATATTACAACTTGTGGTGTTGGGATTTTTAGGGAGACTCTACAATTTCTAAATATGTGGAGCCACACACTTTCCGCTGATAACAATATCCTCAGCTTGGCTTCGAATTTTTCTACCATCTAGTTTAAAATAGAAGCTAACAGGTGGATTCTGCATTAACATTGTAATTTCCTGGCGCATTATACTCAAGGGCCAATCATCCTCCATTTGCAACACTTGGGGTTTGCGGCCCTCACAAATGATAGTGACATCCACAACTGCACTTTCACGCATGTCTTGATCAAGGCACAACCATTTACCCTTGAGCATCCTCCATCTACGATACTTGAACACTAGGCATAAAGTTTGTCGTGTGACAAAGTACCTGTAATTGGAAAGGAAAGTTAGCCGATCCATCCCAAAGTAAGATAGTAGTCAACTAAGAGAGAAATTTTTTACCTGAAAGCCATGTCCCTTGTTATGACTCGACACTCCAGTGTGTCAGGACTGTGAGTTATTTTTTATGTCCAAGTTTTGCCTAGAATCCTTATTACATAATCCTCTGATGTATTTTTTATGACGTACGTGCTTTTGGTACATCTCAAACCCTTACATTCCTTGAACATACGTGCAAAAATTGCAATCGGTACGAACCAGCTTAGATGTACATTCTTTGAGCTGGTGCTTGGCTTCATAAAATTCAATATGTCTACTGAAATTTTTATGCTACACATGTGCAAAATGTCACTACTACACAATGGCCATTCTATGCTATTGAGATTCGATATGTGCATATACTCAAGGGTTTCATATTCTTGACTCCCCTTGGGTAATATATACTTGGAGTCATAGAAAAAAACAAGGTCCTCTACAAGTTGCTTAGCTGTAAGCCCCTCAAAGAGCAATCTATCGATTTCGAGGTGGTAACACTTAAAAGAACCAATGAAACTCTCAACGTTTTGCCACTCACACAGCAATCCGAAGGGTATACTTGTGTTAATTCAAGACAAGTTGTTACATAGGTATCACGAAAGTTCTCATTCTCAACGAGTTGCAAATACTTACTATTTGCAATGTTTCTTTGAAAGGGCACAGTGGGCGCAATGTGTATTTGTTTTTGCATGAATACATGTTGTACAAACGCCTCTATTACAAGGTGAAAATCAATATTCCTTTGTCTGAGAGCTAAAATTTTACCCTTCTAGTGCTTTGATACATCTGCAATTGCAGATGCTTTCACCCTGAAAGCTCCCTTCATACTTGGATGCATATGTATCCAAGACGAGCAATGATATGTATCAGTGATCCAATTACCTTCTTCATCTTTTCTGTTACGCACTTCTATCGAGAGAATGCTTGTTCTTCTCTCAGCATTGTAACCTATGCGTTAGATGTAAAGAAGTATGTATTAACCCCTAAATAATAAGCATTTTAAGTCTATCCAGTAATCACCAATATGCCATACAATTCAACATGGCATTAAGAGATATTTACACTTTTGTAAATAGACATAGACATCGATATCTAAATGCATGTGGATATATACATCAACACAAAGTATAGATTTAATTTCAAGACATCACTTTAATCATACCATTTACATGAAATATAATGAAAAGAATAGCACAAGAATACTCAGAGAATTTTGCCAAAATAAATTTTATTATAATGAAGAGGAGTCTGATTTAACTCAATACATTGTATGAAATGTGGGTATTATAGAGTAGTTGTTACAAGGATAGTAGCCACATGGCATGGAAATCTTAATAGGCACATTGGATTGACACCTGAGATATTCTAAGACTCAAAACATTGTGTGTTATATGGATGATATGATACAAGAGTTTCATGGATCATTGCCAATTGGCATGGAGATCCAAATGGACACATAGGACCAATAGACCAGAGGATTTTCAAACTATCGACTTCCAGCAGATCCATATCATCCAACACAAAGGAATCACTCACCACATCAAAATAGTTGATGGAGAATTATATGCTTCACCTAAACCTTGTACAATACCTACATGTGCAAAAAAACACATGTATGAATCCCTTTTAACAAAAATTCTTGCATAAATCCCTTTTAGCAAAAAATATCTAGATAACTGCATGAATAGAAGCAATACAAAACATGGCCAATTTACCTATAAGCTGATTTGCTGAAGATAAGATTGAATCATTGCTAATCAAAATCCATTGCAAATGATGGACATAAGAAAACATCAATCCCATCAAATATAAAAGTCACTAATTAAATGAATAAATTTTAGCACCACAAAATATGATAGATTTACTTGTAAATTGAGCTACAGAATCTCTGCTCTACCTTGTGTTAACTGTTGCAACAACAATTGATCCTTAAGTTAGAACTAGTATCAAACCCTATTGTAAAGATAATAGAAAAGGGATAATGCAGAGAGGAAGAAAGAGAGAGTTTGTGTGAGTACGCGGGAGAGAGAAAGAAATGAGCACATATCCAATCTTGCCCAAATTGATCTCTGTAAAATACAATTTTTCAAGAGTTAGTATTTACATGAAGGTACACTGAAAAACAGTAGAAAAGAGGGGGCCTACACAAAATATATCTCTTGGAGGAAGTTCATACTTTGTCACATTCATTGATGATTGTTCTAGAAAGCTGTGGGTATATTTTATGAAGGAAAAGAGTGAAGCGTTTGAGCACTTTAGAACTTTCAAGGCTGCAGTTGAAAGAGAAACAGGCTTGAAAGTAAAGTGCTTGAGGTCAGATGGAGGGGGAGAGTACCTCTCGAATGAGTTCAGTGATTTTCTAAGGTCTCATGGGATAAAGAGATAGTTCACATGCAGGTATACCCCACAGCAAAATGGGGTTGCAGAAAGGAAAAACAGGCATATTGCAGAAGTTGCACGCGCCTTGATGGCTGAAAACAATATGCCTAAGCATTTTTTGTCTGAGGCTGTTCATACTGCTGTTTATATTATGAACAGAACTTCCACAGCTGCAATTCATGGTATGACTCCTGAAGAATGCTTTACTGGCAAGAAGCCTGATGTATCTCACTTGAAGGTATTTGGCTGTGTTGCATACGTTCATGTGCCAGATGAGCTACAAAAGAAGCTTGATCCAAAGGCAGAAAAATGTATTTTTATTGGATACTCTTTAGAGAAGAAAGGATATCGCTGTTATAACCCTATCACATGTAAGTTCAGAGTGAGCAGGGATGTCATCTTTGATTAAATGAGCAGTTGGTATGCATCTAATGGTGATGCATTGAATGATGATGATGATCATGACACTCATGTGCAGGCTGAAAAGCAAGAATCACGGACTCTTAGTGGACCAGAGACATCATCTGGTAGTCCTTGGTCTGGGAGACTAAGGAGTACCTCTACATCTTCAGGTGCATCTAGTAGCACTAAGGTAAAGACAAAGGAAGGAATAGAGTGTCAAATGGCATTGATGCAGTTCTTGATGGAGACTCCAGTGGCTCAGAGAGCTTGGATGATGAGCTTGGTATTCCTTCTGTCAGGACACCATGTGTACAGAGAGCTCACAGTAATGTAAAGGCTCCATTGAGTGATCCGGTGGTACGCAGATCTAGAAGGGTCAAATATCATGTTAAAAGATTTGGTTTTGAAGGTTATGCAGCTCACCATTATGATTATAAAGGTGAAACTAGTTGAGGATGTTGAGTCCACATGTTTTGAGGAGCCTATTGGTCATGCTCATTGGGATGCAACAATGGATGAGGAGATGGCTACATTAGAGGCCAATAAGACTTGGGATCTAGTATCATTGCCGAAGGGCAAGAAAGCTATTGGATGTAAGTGGATTTATAAGATTAAGCACAATGTAGATTGTTCTATTAGTAGGTACAAAGCTAGGCTGGTTGCAAAAGGCTATGCCCAGACACATGGCATAGATTATGAAGAAACCTTCAGTCCAGTTGCTAGGATGGCAACTGTCAGATGTGTAATTGCTTTGGCAGCAGCCAAAGGTTGGAGGTTGCAGCAAATGGATGTGAAGAATGCCTTCTTGAATGGTGATTTGCAGGAAGAAGTATATATGGATCAACCAGCAGGTTATGAAGATTTAGAGCATCCCACGTATGTGTGCAGGTTGAAGAAGGCGCTCTATGGGCTCAAGCAAGCACCTAGAGCATGGTCTGACAAGATTAGAGAGTATCTTGTCAATATTGGCTTTTATGTTTCTGATGCTGATCACTCACTTT
The DNA here is from genome assembly GCF_053477565.2 of Lygodium microphyllum. NCBI lineage: Eukaryota > Viridiplantae > Streptophyta > Polypodiopsida > Schizaeales > Lygodiaceae > Lygodium > Lygodium microphyllum. Next base: position 20,847,720 of record NC_141149.1, on the reverse strand, counting down.
ATGTGAGAAAGGGAGATGCAGGTTTGGTCATCATAGTTATCTATGTGGATGACTTGATTATTACAGGTGATAGTGATAGTGGGATTGTTGAAGTCAAGGATTTTTTGAAGAAGAAGTTTGAGATGAAGGATTTAGGTGAGCTAAGGTACTTCCTTGGCATTGAGGTGATCAGATGTGATGATGGTATATGGCTGTCCCAAAGACAGTATGGCTTGGATATGTTGTCCAAGTATGGTATGACAACATGCAAACCACTTTCAGTCCCATTGGAGTAGAATGTAAAGTTGAGTGCTGATGTTGGGGATGAGATAGAAGACCCTACTATGTTCAAGAGGATAGTGTGGAGTCTGATCTACATGACCATTACAAGGCTAGACTTGAGCTACGTTGTTGGTCTTGTGAGTCAGTTTATGCAAGTACCTAGAAAGCCACATTTGGATGCAGTGAGACGCATATTGAGATATGTGAAGTCCACATTACATTACGGACTTTTCTATGAGACAGGTCCAAATGTACATGTGTTTGGATACACAGATGTAGATTGGGCTGGTAGTATGTCTGATAGAAGATCTATCAGCGGATACATGTTCTCTCTTGGTAGTGCAGCAGTTGCTTGGAGCAGCAAAAAGCAATCTACAGTTGCTTTGTCGAGTACAGAGGCTGAGTATAGATGTGCTGCTGTTGCAGCATGTGAGGTAGTATGGCTACAAAAGTTAATGGCTAATTTGGATGTGTAGGTGGAAGGTCCAGTTGTCATTTATTGTGACAACATGAGCAGTATACAGTTGGCTAGGAACCCTGTGTTCCATGCCAGGACAAAACATATTGAGGCACACTACCACTTTGTTAGAGAGAAGGTACTAGCATGTGAGATTGACTTGGTGTATGTCAGCACACACACAGGATCAGATAGCTGACATCTTCACAAAGGCATTGGGTATAGAGAAGCTTCAAAAGTTTCGAAGCTTACTTGGAGTTGCAGAGATGCAATTGAGCTTGAGGGGGAGTGTTGAGATGACAAGCTCAACACATGCAGACGTTGATGATGGACCACCTGGTTAGATGGGTCCACACGTCTACACTTAGCACATTGGTGGTCATTATGACTCTCACATGGCCACTAACTCATTACTTATTATATTCAGGTTTGGTATACCTATTTATAGCCGGCATAGTTATAGCGCCAGACGACTACATAGTGTAGTTGGTTATGCATTGTTTGACTTAGTAGACCACTTTCCTTTATGTTGTATCTTATCTATACTTTGTGTACATTGTAAAGAGTGTGGAAGAAGAAGAAGAAACCAGCAAGAAAACGTTTTGGCCTCCATCTCTCTTCTTGTCTCTTGAGTGAGCTTCTCCTTATGCATTCTGTGTGTGTTTGGCGCAACATCTTGAGCAAGTCCTCCCACCACGCGATTCTTGACAATCCTTGTGCTCTACGAGGAGCACCTGTTGATGCACTAGAGGAGGCTCCACCTTGTGCTCCAGGTGGCAGGCCTTGGCGTGATGTCTTCCCGGGGCCAAAACGGTGACATACTTGCTTGGTTCGTGCCATGCAAGGAGGGAAAGATGGAGAAGAGACATAGCTTGAGGATGTGAAAATGGAGGAAGCAAAGAAATCAAGATGTAAAAATAAGAAAAAGAATGAACTTTTAATCCATTTAAACCCCAAAATCAGGTTAATGGAGCTTCATATGCACTATCCATCATGTGATCGTAAATCCATAACCTTGTATTGAAATGCGACGAAACTTCACACACGCACTCGTTGGGTGGCCAAGAGCCCAAATTTTTTTTTTAAAAAAATGCCTGCAGACCCCTGGTCTGAAGTCTGGCATTTAGAGCCACTTTCCTGATGTCTGCAGACCCCTGGTCCGAAGTTTGGCGTCTGCCAGGAAAGTGGCTCGACACACCAAACTTCGGACCAGGGGTTTGCAGTCACTTTTTTTTCAAAAAAAATAATTTGGGCTCTTGGCCACCCAACGAGTGTGCGTGTGAAGTTTCGTCACATTCCGATACCGTTTAATATTTTAAAAATTATCCCACATCAAAATTATGGATGGATTGATAATTGAGAAATCAACATCGCGACTACTGGCCCTTAGAAACTTCGCACCACATAAACTATATAGAGACATTAGTAGTAAAGTCTACAACAAGAAATTGCAAATTTTTGTATATTATTCCTATTGAAATTGATAGTGCTAATAAAAACTGTAAGTAAGAATTGAAAATACAGCGAAGATGCACAGTCAAAGTTGAGAGTGAAGACAAGTGTAAAATTTTAATTCATATTTTAAGGGTGCATACAATAGTTTTGCACTAGGACATAGTCATATGTCCAATATAGGAGGATAACACTATGCCAAAAAAGATAACATTGCAAACTGTGTTCATTCCATTGGAACGAATGCATCCTTCACTACTGCTTGAAGATTTCTTACAAGTTGGAAGTCCTTGGGAGTTACAGTGATGCGCTTTGCATGTATTGCACAACATTGAGCATAAGTCATTAAGTCAACTAAAAATGCATCTACAGTACACTGTAGAGCATGAAGACATTCTTTTGTGAAGCAATCAGGTTTATCCTGACCTTGTACCAAAAACCACCTCCTGCTTTCTGTGCAGTAGAGGTATTGCACAATCTCACGAACAAGTCTCGAGAAGCTTGTCTTCGGAATGACAAGATCAAAAGAGCGTTGATACCTTCTAATTTCTCTCAAGGCCACTGTACCTGGCTTCCACTTGCATTTCTTGTGGGGATGCTGAGGAGGACCCTTGTGAGGGCGACTTGAGGAAGATGGATTAGGTTGAGAAGGGGGTGCATCTGAGCTAGTAGATGATCCAAGGGGCTAAACATGATATGGGGCACTGAACGAAAGCTTATTTGCAACTGCCTTAGACCTAGCCATCTTTCTTGCACAAGAGACGTGAGAACTCAATGAATAAGTTAGAAAGTGAAACCCTCTTTTATATAACCCTAAACTGTGAGACTCATTCACATAGATGCACACTCTCTCTTTCTCTCTTAAACTGTGAATTGCATTCATACTGACTCACATTGTTCATCTTACTATCTTAGCTCTTTTCGAATCCATTTGCTACCTTGCCGAAGCCTTGTTTCTAGCCACTTGGCATGGTTTTCTTTGGCACTTGAGGCTTCATAACGCACTCTTTTAGTGACACGACCTGATTCCATCATGTCTGCAGCTGATTCATCAACATTTTCATTTGCTCTCTTTTGCAAGAGTTTAGCTTCATCCACTACTATAATCCTATACCACAAAGATAGCAATTGGATCATTGGATTGCTACCATTCACCCCTCCACCATGATCAGTTTTTCTTTGGTATGCACCATGTGCTATCCAATGTGAATTTTCCATCCCTTGTATGGACCAAATTCCAATGCTTCCCTTTTTTGCAAAGTATGGCCCATGTCCCTCAAGGATATGCTACAAAGACACATATCACACATGAGTAAAACTATACTCAATAGTTTATACAATTCATACAATTTTAAAATATTAACTTAGTATACACCATGTAATGTGTGATAGAGCTTTTGCCCCATGCTTCCACCATGTTTTCGTAGAAGCTATGCATAGCATTGATAAATTCTTGCTTATCTTCATTGTTAAACACCATCTTGTGAAGTAAGGGAGCTAATTTGTTAAGACTTATCCAAACCTTAGCTTTGGCCAATCTTGTTTTTCCTCCATTACTTCGATCAGGAACTGCAAAATGTAACTTTTTTCACCCATCATAGTCCTATGGCCTACGAACCATAATATTCCCTTCCTCATTGATGGGTACTGAGAGAAACTTCCTAGCCTTTGCTCCTCCAAAGCAAGGCTTTTTTGGCAAGTTACCAAATTTTCCTGATCTCTTCTCATCTTTTTCAATCATCACTTGATGCTTGTGTAGCCCAATTTCTGATAGCACTCGCTCTACATTCCTTCACGTTGCAATGGCTTCTTTTTCTAGTTACATCCTATAAGCAAAGAAAATGTATTCATATACAAGTTTCTCCATGATTCTGACAAAAGCATGCAATGAATAAATGTGAATACGATCCAAGGGAATGTTGAAGATGGGCTTCCAAGTGGGATCTTCTCTATTTCCCGTCGGTGCAGCACTTGTCACCTTTCGCCAGTTCTTATTTCCGTACTTTCCTTCCACCCTCTCTGTCAAGCAATATAGGCATGGATTCTTTGTATTTGCACCATTGGAGATTCCACACATGCATTTTAAAGTTTTCAAGTCTCCTACAAGATGCCATTCAACCAACTATTGACCATACCCTTCAACTGAGAGCATCTCACCATGTTCCTAACGATCAATGATGCTTGGAATGCTTGTGTGCATAAAGAATAACTACAACATCTCAAATGTTTCCTTAGGAACTTCAAATGCAGCGAGCTACCACACATGGCGCTCAGATTGAACACTAAAGTTCCCTGGGTTGTTCTTGTTGAATTGTAAAGCTCTATTCATCAGAGTTACACTAACTCTTTCAAGATATACTCCTTTGACGACCTCACTTTCATCTAATTTTATAACAAACTGCAATTTGCCATTACATTCCTCAATAGATATTGTAGTACATTACCATTGTCGACTACACCTTGTTCAAATCTAAATAGTAATTATTGAGTTCGGTGAACTTCACCTCATATGCATTTTTTGTCCCAACCTTTAGTGTTTCCACACATTGAACATGCATAGGATCTCCTATCAACTCCAAAACCTTTGTATTAAGTTGCTATCAGGCCTCTATTAACTTTGAAGATTGAGGAAGAGGCATGATTCTATTTCTCTTTAGCACACGACCAAACCCAGCCTTCACACCTTTGCATATCTTTGAGTAAGTCATTGTGCTAATGCCGGCCCTGTCACAAATAGATTGTGCATCATAGCTGAGAACTCATTTGACACATCTTTTAATGTGCACTCAATCACCTTTTCCTTCACAACGTTAAACTTACAATTGCTCAAAGCGTTTTCCAGTGTACTTACCTTCAGCAATCTACTAATACATGATCCAACTTCACCCTCACCTAGGTTCTCTTTTTGAGCTACCTTACATGCTTTGATACGTCGCTTCCACTAGCCACTATTCACAATTAACTCATTGATTGGCTTCTTCTTTCGTTTGTGCTCCTATGTTAGCTTGTTATTGATCTTTCTCAAGTCTTCCAATTGTACCTTTGCCTCCTCGTATGAGATACCAATGTCATGGATAGTGTCCTGCATTGAAATAATTTGATTGTTTTGTTAAATTACACTGTCGTTTAGTTGTACCACTTGTCCTATGAGCTGTTGTATATGAAGTTGATGTGCAGCGATCTCATCATGGCAATTTTTTAATGGTTGCCTGGCAAGTTGTAAATACTTTGAACGCCTGATCATTGAGCCACCTAGTATAACCAAGTAACCCATTTTCACCCTCGCACACATACTTTAGCAAATTTGTGATTCCTGAGAAAGTTGGAGGTCTATTGTTTAAGGGGTCAATTGGGTAGATTTCCCCATCAACCCACAAATCCACATGTTTCAATCCCATTTTCTTGTAACTCTGCAAAACCTAAGGGTTGACATTGGTACACTGGGTTCTTTTGAATAATTGGGCATATTCAATCTCTACCTCAATATGCAGCTCCTTCTTTCCTGTACTCATTTTACTATTAATAGAAACGAGGAGCCTACTTGGTTGTCACAAGAGGTAGAGTGGAGATGCACAGAGAGGCACACAAAGGTGCCAAGGGAAAGGAGGGTGTAAGCAATTCACTCTGTTAATGAAGGTTGCAAAAACACAGAGAAGAGGTCACAATAGAGCCATGAGAGAATATAAATATGGGGAGAAATAGCTCAAAGGGTGGGGATGTCCAAGACTTTTTGTATTTTAGATATTTCTATTTTGCCTCCAAAAACATCTCCAAAAAACACGAAATTTGACCAGTTGGTTTGTTTTTTGACCAAAAGCTAGGATATAAATAATCCCCAAAATATCTTAAAATGAACTTTTGAAATTTCATTTTCCTTGTTCTCGATTTAAAAGTCACTTACCTCGTATCTACTAATCATTTTGCATTGAAAACGAAGCACCACACTCCCGTAACTAACTCCTTTTTTAATATAAAATTTGGTTGAAAAAGACTTCTTCAATGAGGAGAGAGAAGGAATTTGAGTATATCTTTGTAGATAATATACAAAAGGCAAAACGAGATTGCAAAAGTAAAGAGAGATGATGATTATTTTACTATTCTTCTCTCCTCTTTTCCTTGTTTTAAGGAGGAGAGGGGGGGGCTAAAAGGCCCATTTGTAAGTTCATTTTTTTCCTAATGATGCCTAGAGCCTTCTGTTCCTACTGTTTGTAGAAGAACCATACAGAGGATATTTACTCTCTGAAAGAGATGCATGAACGAAGACAGAAAGATGAAAATGCAAGATTCAACTTGCTAGAATTCAAAATGACAACACAAGATATTGGACCAAAGCCTAGGGAGTTTGGTCCTAATTTCGGTCCAAGGAGGTTTCCCTCTCAAAGTTACAAAGGACGACAGTCTGGCGGTGGTCAGAGATTAGAGGTGGAATGTTACAGGCGTAGAGAAAAGGGTCATATCTCCCCGAATTGTCCAAAACCTAGACGATCTGTGGATTACAAGCCCTTATGCAACCTATGCAATGGAGAAGGCCACACTACAAAGGATTGTCCAAGTCCAGCCCCTGTCAAGGCCAACAGAAGGTACAAGAGCCTGCCTTCAATTTGGTAGAGTTGGAAGTTGCCGCTGTCACACGTGGCAAGAAGAAGGAACCAGTTGTTCAGAAAGAAAATAATTCCCTTGCCAAGACTGTGAAGTTCAACTTGTCAACAGAGGGACAGAGCAGTACAGGACAGAACAGTGCAGTACAGAGCACTGCAGTGCCACAGAGAGTCACAGAGACAGTCCCAAAAATAGGAGCAAAGGTCCAAGAGATAGGTGATACAAAAGCACCTCCAAAAACAAAAGAAGTGCCGATGCTGCCATTACTAGAAGAAAAAGGAAAGATAAAAATGGGTGTAGCCCCATTCCCCAGCAAGCTTGAGAAGCATGTGGATCCTATCAAAGATTATGACTTGGTAAAAGACCTAGACATATTTAAACCTAACTTAACATTCTGGTAGTTGCAGATGCTATCTCCCAGCTTTTGAAAGAAATTCAAAAGCATCTTGACAAGAAGACGTGGATTACGGATAGCTCCTTCAATAGCGACCAATATAAATAAGGTCCTAGAGCCTGTAAAGGAAGTAGATGTGACTAATGCCTTCCTAGATCCTGGAACCCCAGAGATTAGTGTATGGATAGAAGGATGCTTTATTTCAGATGCATTGATTGATGGAGGCTCATCAAATAAACATAATGACGGACGTGACAATGAAGGACTTAGGGTTGCAAGGAATTCAATGTACACAGTGGCTTATCAGATTGGCATACCAAAGCAGAATTAAACCATTGGGCATCCTCCCATACATAAAAACAACCCTTGTAGGAAAAGATTATTCGCTGACCTATCTGGTGGTTAAACCAAATTCTTATGGGACCTCATACCCTCTACTACTAGGAAGGCCTTGGCTTTTTGAAGCGAGAGCCAAGATGGCTTGGTTCAAAGGAACCCTAACCCTAGGCAAAGGACCCAAAAAAGTGGTGTTGAAATTGTATGGATTGCAAAAAGACAATGGATCCACATCCATCGAAGTCATAATTAACTCCTCCAACGAGATAACAGATGGTACATCAGGAGACGAAGAGGCTGTTAAACATATCTTTTCTAAGAAAACAGAGACACAATCCCTAACAGTGGGCACTGTAAGCCAACTACCAAGGGAAGCAAAATCCTTGTCCATGGGAGAATACCTCCTGCCTCAACTGGAATTGACTTTTGAAATCACCTCTGCTGATAGTGACATAGAAGCATGGATGTACTATTCTCCCTGTTACATCACAGTAACTGAGACAAAACAAAGACAAAGTAGATACAGAGCAGAGACAGAAGTAGAAGCAGATGCAGAGGCAGAAGATCTGTTCTTCTCCTATAGAGCCTCTACAAAAGCAGAGACATAGCCTCCAAAGGAATAAGATGAAAATGATGAGGAAGAAAACGAAGCAGGATATGAAAGTGCAAATGAAGAATTTCCTCTGATAGCGAATGATCTTGTTGATGTCCCTACAGAGACCTCAGAGGGTCGAAGATCTCAGGGTGTTGGATGGAATGACAATGGTTCCATTTGGGTTGACCAATGGACCACAAAGTATGCAAAATCTGTATAAGAAATGGATTAAAGACATAAAAATTACGTTCACCAGCGGCTCCTGTCACCCTAACTGTTCAGTCTAGAGAAAAGATGATGATGATGCCCCCTACTAAAACAGAAGCCAGAGCTATCAAAGCCTTAGCTTCTAGAAGGTCCGTGCTATGTGACATTCCTAGACGCATCCTCTGAAGATGAATCCTGAAGTCCAGAAGAATTCACTACTCACACAGAAGCAAACAAAGCTATGATACCCTTCCAGCAACCTCAACAAACAAATGAGTCATCTATTCAGAAGGAGGACACTGATTCTAGTGGAACATCAGACGATGACACTACTCCCTTGAAAGAGTCAGACCTCTATCCAAAAGCAATCCATGGGACATGTATCCGTGAAGTGGAAGGTGAAAGACAGGTGACATTTTTGGATACTGATGGTACTAAACGACACCTAAAAGTGGGTCTCAATCTTCCAGAAGAAGAACTAGTGGTCCTGCAAGACCTACTCAGAGAGAACTTAGATGTGCTTGCTTGGTTATAAAAAGATCTAAAGGGGATTGATTCCACAGTATGCCAACATCACATTGACCTAGAGCCTAATGCCAAACCTGTAAGGCAAAGACAAAGGCGTATGAATCCTAATTATTCTACTCTTGTGGGAGCTTTCGCTCAACTGCCAAGACCCATGGACCGCTTATTTTTTCAAGTGTTCCAAGCCGAGCACTAATGGCTATCTCTCACCTAGCCGACGCGCCGTCGATCCTACGAGTGTAGTGAGCTTACCTTGATCCCGATATGAGTTGCCTTCTCTCTCGCACACATCGGTAGCTCCACGATCCTAGATGCTAGCTCAAGCATCCTTAAGCCTCGTCCATCTCCAACCTCCATCCACCATAGCCGCGCACGCAAGAGAAGAGAAGAGAAGAGAAGAAAAGAGGAGAAGGGGAAATGGTGAAGAGCTTCACCCTCTTGATCCCTCACTCTCACACTCCCTCTCTCAAGAGCACACACAAGTAAGAAGAGGAGAAGAAGAGAAGAGCTCTTGTTAGCCACACACCAAAGAATCAACTTCCATTCACTTTTTGAACTTTATATATACAAACCCTAAAAACCCCATGGGCGCCCATCCCTTTTTACATGATCGGCCATTGTGGCAAGGTCCATTTTCTTATTCCCTCTTCTTGCTTCATGCCCTAAGCCTATACCTGTCTATTTTTTTACAAGTGGCACAGGAGGGAGCCTGGCGCTCTTTTACAAGAGTTTTTAGAGTTTTTGAGGTGCCTTTCCTTAAAATTGCTCTTTTTGCCTCAGAGGCCACCTCTACGCCTTTGCTCTGTTTCCATTCTTTTTCCGCTTTTTCATTCATTATTCGACCTTCTTAACTTGGGGTTAACATTACCCCCCTCCAAGATGGGTGCCAGTCCCATGGCACTCTTTGCTGCTGTTGGGGTTTAAGAGGCCGTTGGTGAAGTAGTCATGTGAGGTAGGGCCACATGTCAACCCAGGTGCTCATGAAAGCTTGGTAATAGGGTTTGTTGGAGAAGCCAAATGGATAGCAAGTGGATGACGGGGGCCTCTGAAGTCGATGGTTGGTCGCCTTTGTGATGCTTGGAAGAAAAAGGTGCGGTGCTCTACCTAAGGGGGTGTCAATCCTATTGTGTAGTGTATTATATACATGTTGGTGGAATGGGGAGTTGGGTCTAACCATAGGCTAGCCTGGGTGATGTCCCACACTTGAGGACCCCATTCGTGCAAAGGGAGGTGCGGTGCAAGGAGCTTAGGGTGACATGTCTAACCATAGGCGAGTGGTTCCCCGTAGGTATGTCCTGTCCTTGATATTCCCTAAGCGTGAAGTGGGGGAGCAAAAAGGGTGAGAGGGTTAGGAGCGGGGCCAGTCGACCAAAGCCACCGGGCATGCCTAACGTGTCAAGAATCACGTGGTGGGGGGAGTTGCTCAAGATGCTACGCCGAACACACACAGAATGCACAAGGAGAAGCTTACTCAAGAGACAAGAAGAGAGATGGAGGCCAAAACGTTTTCTTGCTGGTTTCTTCTTCTTCTTCCACACTCTTTACAATGTACACAAAGTATAGATAAGATGAAACATAAAGGAAAGTGGCCTACTAAGTCAAACAATGCATAACCGACTACACTAGTCGACTGGCGCTATAACTATGTCAGCTGTAAATAGGTGTAACAACCTGAATATAATAAGTAATGAGTCAGTGGCCATGTGTGAGTCATAATGACCACCGACGTGCTAAGTGTACATGTGTGGATCCATCTAACCAGGCGGTCCATCATCAATGTCCACATGTGTTGAGCTTGTCATCTCAACACTCCCCCTCAAGCTCAACTGCATCTCTGCAACTCCAAGTAAGCTTCGAAACGTTTGAAGCTTCTCTATACCCAATGCCTTCGTGAATATGTCAGCTATCTGATCCTGTGTGCTGACATACACCAAGTCAATCTCACATGCTAGTACCTTCTCTCTCACAAAGTGGTAGTGTACCTCAATATGTTTTGTCCTGGCATGGAACACAGGGTTTCTAGCCAATTGTATACTGCTCATGTTGTCACAATAAATGACAACTGGACCTTCCACTTGCACATCCAAATCAGTCAATAACTTTTACAGCCATACTACCTCACATACTGCAACAGCAGCACCTCTATACTCAGCCTCTGTACTCGACAAAGCAACTGTAGATTGCTTTTTGCTGCTCCAAGCAATTGCTGCACTGCCAAGAGAGAACATGTATCCGCTGGTAGATCTTCTATCAGACATACTATCAGCCCAATCTGCATTTGTGTATCCAAACACCTGTACATCTGTACCTACCTCATAGAAAAGTCCATAATGTAATGTGGACTTCACATATCTCAATATACGTCTGACTGCATCCAAATGTGGCTTTCTAGGTACTTGCATAAACTGACTCACAAGACCAACAGCATAGCTCAAGTCTGGCCTTGTAATGGTCATGTAGATCAAACTTCCCACTATCCTCTTAAACATAGTAGGGTCTTCTATCTCATCCCCAATATCAATACTCAACTTTACATTCTACTCCAATGGGACTGAAAGTGGTTTGCATGCTGTCATACCATACTTGGACAACATATCCAAGCCATACTGTCTTTGGGACAGCCATATACCATCATCACATCTGATCACCTCAATGCCAAGGAAGTATCTTAGCTCACATAAATCCTTCATCTCACCTAAATCCTTCATCTCAAACTTCTTCTTCAAAGAATCCTTGACTTCAGCAATCCCACTATCACTATCACCTGTAATAATCAAGTCATCCACATAGATGACTATGATGACCAAACCTGCATCTCCCTTTCTCACATAAAGTGAGTGATCAGCATCAGAAACATAAAAGCCAATATTGACAAGATACTCTCTGATCTTGTCAGACCACGCTCTAGGTGCTTGCTTGAGCCCATAGAGCGCCTTCTTCAACCTGCACACATATATGGGATGCTCTAAATCTTCATAACCTGCTGGCTGATCCATATACACTTCTTCCTGCAAATCACCATGCAAGAAGGCATTCTTCACATCCATTTGCTGCAACCTCCAACCTTTGGCTGCTGCCAAAGCAATTACACATCTGACAATTGCCATCCTAGCAACTGGACTGAAGGTTTCATCATAATCTATGCCATATGTCTGGGCATAACCTTTTGCAACCAGCCTAGCTTTGTACTTGCTAATAGAACCATCTGCATTGTGCTTAATCTTATAAACCCATTTACATCCAATGGCTTTCTTGCCCTTCGGCAATGATACTAGATCCCAAGTCTTATTGGCCTCTAATGCAGCCATCTCCTCATCCATTGCTGCATCCCAATGAGCATGACCAACAGCCTCCTCAAAACATGTGGCCTCAACATCCTCAACTAGTTTCACCATATAAGCATAATGGTGAGCTGCATAACCTTCAAAACCAAATCTTTTAACACGGTATCTGACCCGGCTAGATCTGCGTGTCACTGGATCACTCAATGGAGCCTTTGCATTAACACGTGCTCTCTGCACACCTGGAGTCCTCACTGAATGAATGCCAAGCTCATCATCCAAGCTCTCTGAGCCACTGGAATCTCCATCAAGAATTGCATCAATGCCTTCTGACACTTTATTCTTTCCTTTGTCTTTACCTGTAGTGCTACTAGATGCACCCGAAGATATAGAGGTACTTCTTAGTCTCCCAGACCAAGGACTACTAGATGATGTCTCTGGTCCACTAAGAGTCCGTAATTCTTGCTTTTCAGCCTGCACATGAGTGTCATGATCATCATCATCATCCAATGCATTACCACTAGATGCATACCAACTACTCATTTCATCAAAGATGACATCCCTACTCACTCTGAACTTACCTGTGGCAGGGTTATAACAATAATACCCTTTCTGCTCTAAAGAGTATCCAATAAAGACACACTTTTCAGCCTTTGGATCCAGTTTCTTTCGCAACTCATCTGGCACATGAACATACGCAATGCAGCCAAACACTTTCAAGTGTGAAACATCAGGCTTCTTACCTGTAAAACATTCTTCGGGGGTCATACCATGAACTGCAGCTGTGGGAGTTTTGTTCATAATATAAATAGCAGTATGAACAGCCTCAGACCAAAAATGCTTAGGCATATTCTTTTCAGCCATCAAGGCACGTGCAACTTCTGCAATATGTCTATTTTTCCTTTTTGCAACCCCATTTTGCTGTGGGCTATACCTGCATGTGAACTGTCTCTTTATCCCATGAGACCTCAGAAAATCACTGAACTCATTTGAGAGGTACTCTCCCCCTCTATTTGACCTCAAGCACTTTACTTTCAAGCCTGTTTCTCTTTCAACTGCAGCCTTGAAGGTTCTAAAGTGCTCAAACGCTTCACTTTTTTCCTTCATAAAATATACCCACAGCTTTCTAGAACAATCATCAATGAATGTGACAAAGTATGAACTGCCTCCAAGAGATACATTTTGTGTAGGCCCCCAAATGTCCGTATGCACAACGTCAAGGATATTTCTGCTTACATCTCTGTCATCTGAAAAGGGTTGTCTTGCCTGCTTACCAAACTGACATGCTTCGCATACCTTATGAAATTTTGCAACTTTAAATGTAGGCAAACCTGTAACCAACCCTTTGGACTGTATTAATTTCAGCCTTTGTACATTTGCATGTCCAATGCGTTTGTGCCAAATTTGAATGTCTACAACAACACATTTTCCTTTAGTATACATAGCAGCATTCATAGTAGGAATTCCAGCATCCAGAGTAAACATACGTCCAACTCTACTTCCCTTTGCTACCAACCTGCACTTGTCATTGAAGTCTTCTACAAAGCAGCCCTTTGCATTAAATCTGACTTGCAGCCCTTGCTCTACCATTTGACCAACTGACACCAAGTTCTTTGTAATAGATGGCACATGTAATACATCTGAAAGACTCTTTGTCTTACCATCATGCAAGGACAAGGGAACTTTTTCAATGTGTGAAATTGGGTAGCATGAGTCATCACCCATCTGCACAGAACCTGCATTCTGCAAATCCTGCATCTCTCCAAACCATTCTGCATGGCTGGTCATATGATTGGATGCACCTGAATCAACACACCAAACATCTTTATGTGTTCCCTTTCCTGTAACAGCATTCAGCATATGCTGCATAACGAATAAACATTCATTTTTGTCTTCATTCTGTCGTGAAGACGATGCATAGTTTCCTTGCTGCAACTTACCACTGCAAATATCATCTTTCTTAGCATAACATTGGGCTGCAATATGACCTGTTTTGCCACAGTAGTGGCACACAATACCAGAGTTGTTAGAACCTCTGTTCTGCCATCCACCTCTTCCTCTAAAGCTCCCCCTGCCTCTAAAGTTACCACGACCTCCTAAAACCTGCATATCGCCAAATTGCTGATTCAATCTGTTTTGCTGGTTGTCACTACCACGTCCTGTACTACGGCCTCTTGAAGAGAACCTGCCACGTCCCCTTCCTGAACTGGAGTAGAAAGCATGGACATGTTCACCACTTCTTTCAGATGTCTCACTCTACATGTTGATTTCTTCAGTGATCATTAAAGAGACCAACTCATCGAAATCTGGGAATGGCTTTCTAATATATACGTAAGTTACAAAAGACTTCCAAGCCTTTTCATTGTTAAGTCCACCCAAGATTGACGACACCAAATCATCATCATCAGGCATTGCATCAATCGTTGCCAATGCATCTGCAATGCTCTTTACCTTCAATGCATACTCATTGATAGACATCTTCCCTTTCTTCAATGTATTCAACTCTTGCTTTAGTTGAATCTTTCGTGCCTTTGTATTTACAGAAAACATACTTTCAAGTATGGTCCAAACTGCATATGCATTCTCTGCATTTCTAATGTGTCCCAGCATATTATTGTTAATTACTGCAGACAACCAATATATGACCTTCTTGTCTTTTGCATTCCATTCCTTTCGTGCCTTTGTCTCTTCTGTAGTTGGAGGATCACTCACCTCCGGCTCCTTTTCTTCACCTGAAACAAACTCGTAGAGGCCTTTTCCAATAAGGAAGTTCGTGACACGAAACTTCCATGATGGGTAGTTGTTCTTGTCGAGCTTCTCAATGATGGGGCTTCCACTGTTCTCTGCCATTATCAAAAAATTAATACCAACAACAATCAAATCTTCTACAACCCTCAACCTGTAGTGCACAGTAATACACCAGACAGCCTTTTTCACTGTCTGCTCAACAATACATGCAATCTGCAACCTGTTTGCAAATAAACCTTGTGTTATCTCATTGATAAACACCTTTAAACTTACAGATCTGAAATCTGTAACCTGCGCATCCACGTTCGGTCAATACAGTTGAAGTCACAGTGTACCCTGAAACTGCTGTCCGCAACCTTGCGGCTCTAAAACGGGCCCTAAAACGGCCTCAGATGCCCAAAATAACTACGGGAAAGCCCTGAAGGGTGGATTTGCAGAATACATAGTGCTCTTTGCGCACACCAAATCTCACTGCAATCTAAGATTTTTGCTCTGCCCTGCTTCCAGTGCCTCCACAGGCACTATCCAAGAGAAGGAGTGGAAGAATGGGAGAGATTCTTATCCGTGGCTTGCTTGCTCGAAACTTGCTTCTTCTCCTTCACTTCAGCCTTCGAAATCAGCTTCTCTCAGTGGTGCGGCTCTGATACCATGTCAAGAATCGCGTGGTGGAGGGAGTTGCTCAAGATGCTACGCCGAACACACACAGAATGCACAAGGATAAGCTCACTCAAGAGACAAGAAGAGAGATGGAGGCCAAAACGTTTTCTTGCTGGTTTCTTCTTCTTCTTCCACACTCTTTACAATGTACACAAAGTATAGATAAGATGCAACATAAAGAAAAGTGGTCTACTAAGTCAAACAATGCATAACCGACTACACTAGTCGACTGGCGCTATAACTATGCCAGCTGTAAATAGGTGTAACAACCTGAATATAATAAGTAATGAGACAGTGGCCATGTGTGAGTCATAATGACCACTGATGTGCTAAGTGTAGATGTGTGGATCCATCTAACCAGGCGGTCCATCGTCAATGTCCGCATGTATTGAGCTTGTCATCTTAACATAACATAAGGACCCCTAGGGTAGTGATTGTGCTTCATGTGTATACTAAGTGCTTCTGTAAGTGAGTTGTTTTGTCCATTCCATGCGTAATGTTCCTTGGATACTTGTTTGTTTTCTTTTTCTTTTTCTTTTTCTTCTCTTTTTTTTTTCCTTTTTTTTTTGGAATGGTATTACACTTGTAGAACGACAGCCTGTGCCTAATTTTCCTTGTCTAATTTAGGCGGAGAACAGGGTCGGATGGATTTTCTCAAAATTTGATGGCTTTGCATGTATCCTTTGATATTCATGCGAACATGGAGGGAGGTGGTGGAGAGGAAGGGATGGTTACACCTAATGAACTAGCTGTCATTCATATCCTCTAGGAGAGCTAGGCAAAAAGAGGGGAGAAGACTAGACCTCATCATTAGACGCGCCATGGCACAGCTGTCGATGGCGTTAGGGTCAAAAAATAGGGGAGGCAGGCCACGTTCTTCTAGGATCGGGTCCTGCTTGAGTAGTAACTTGAGTAACCTAAGATAATTACAGGTAGTTACAAAGGCTAGATTGGGGCATGAAGAGAAATCCGTGAGGAAACGAGTCATGGAATCATTTAGGCTTCCCGAGTCGAAGAGGGGCATGTTCGAAGGAGGCAGCATTGGAGTTGTAGATGATAGGAAAATCATGATGCCCATGGAGGGTGGCAACAAAATCCACACCTACCCTACGAGGATAGGCCATGAATGTGGAGTCGTTCCTCTCATAGGGTAGGGTGTTACAAAAAGCCATCCAGACGAGCATGCTGATGTTGCACACTCGCCTCCTCCACACGGGTTGGCAGTTGTATCCATGTACAGTATATGGTATTTCAAACACCTTGTCTTGCCAAAACTCTGCTTCTTCCTTTCCCCACAAAGTGGGGGTCCTCTCTCTTTGTTCCAGCCACTTCTGTCCCAGTCGGCTCTCTAGTCGCGATCACCTCCTCCATCACCTTGATCGGTAGGATCCTTCGCAGGCTATTGGACATGAGGAAGCTGAAGGTGAATGGGTCTTTTTCTTTTTCTTGTTGCTCCCAAATTACCAGCTCCGCATGGAATCTAGCAGGGAGATCATTGGGTCACGGTGGGAGGGGTGCGGATGACTGCGTGATCGGTTTGGCTCTTAGTTGCTTCCTAGTTTCTTCAACTAACTTTCTCTGTCTTTCCCTTAATGTAGCTTGTCTCTCCACGGATGGATCAACCTGCTGCAGTTCTTGGACACGCAGCGAGGGGGTTGTGGGATCACCTCTTCTCTAAATCTCCCCATAATGAGTTCAAGCTCGACATCCTTCCCCTGTCGGTCTTCTTGTTGTGTTTCTTCTTCAAAGCCCATTGCATCTATTTCTTAGGGGGTTAGGCTGGCCAATAGTAGGTATTTCTGTTGCTTTTCTAGGCTCAACCTAACCTCCGCAGGTTGGGGTGGCATCTGCAACCCTGCATGCAGGGCTCTACGTGCGATGCTCAGTTTTTTCTGTATGACCTCTAATGACTCCTTTCCCTTTGGCTGGGTCATGTCCAATAGTGTGTTAATAAAGATCGTTTGCTGGGCATTGAAGGCTGTCTAGGCGGCTTCCGCTTTACTCTCTGTGATGATTTTTTCTTTCTCCACCAAAGCGAGGCACCATGCCAGTGTCTTCACCCTTTTTTTGTTCTGTGCTGCCCATTCCTCTACTCTCTTGTTCATTTCTTCCATGCTTTCTCCCTACTTCTGTACCAAGGTTACGAGCTTCTGCTCTTGGGCTTTGAGTTCCCTACTCATGTTCTCTTGCTCTTCCCTTCCTGAGTGTAGCTGATCGGTCATAGACTCGATCTCCTTTTGCTGTTGCTCCCCCTCCTGCTTACTCTCCTCTTCTTTGGCATTCAATTCCTCCATCATTTGCTCGATGTTGGCAATTTTCACCTCCAATTCCCCTTGTTGCATCAGGAGAAGCTTATACTCTCTCTGTATCTGCACCAATTCTTGATTCTCATCCTCGAGCCGCTGCTCGTAGCTCTCCTCCATGTCCTCCTTGGCCTTTAATTCATGTTTGAGGTCAAAGATCTGTCATTGTTGCATGGCTATTGTGCGGATTTTTTCAAGCTGAAAAGCGGCTACCGACTCCTTTTCCGCCACCAACTCAGCTCACAGCTATCTTCTTTTCCTCCTTAGCCTTCTCCAATTGGGAGAGAAACTCAATGCTGTACTCATCGTAATTGGCTGGTAGCGTCACTATTATGTGGATTGGGGTGGTCGAGGCTTCCACTCTCTGACACTGCTAGTCCTGTCTCGACTCAGCATCTGCGGCTAGTCTCTTTTGCCCTGTGGTGGCCGTGGTCTCCGTGCTCTTTCCCTGGGCCATTTCTTTATTGATGAAATATTGCATCCAAGGCACGAAGTTGGTGGGGATGCTAGGGGTGAGGGTGGTTGGTTCGGTGGGGGGCACCATGAGGGTGGGGATAGGATGGAGAAGGGCCTTGCCTTTGCCTTCAAGGACAGCGGGCGGCGTGATACCTGCATGCTGGAACTAGGCCCTTCTTCCCTCAGTGGGCTCCAGGCTCCCAGTTCATCGACCTTGCTCTGCTACTCAATGGACTGTCGTGTGGCTTCGGCCAATTCCTCCTCCTTCCTTCTTAGTTCCTCTTCTTCCTCAACAGCTCTTCTTTGCCTTTCTTCTTCAGCTTTCTTGTACTCTTCCTCCAGTTTTTCTTTTTCTTCATGTTCTTTTCTTTTCCTCTTCCGACCTCCTGTTTTGACACCTTTTTAGCCCTGTTGACTTCGTCATTTGCTTTTTCTTCTTCATGTTTCTTCTTCTTCTCCCTCTCCTCGGCCTCCTTGAGGGATTCTCTTTTTGCCTTTTCCAAATCCTCTTTCTCCTTCTTGCAGCCTTCATCCGACTTCTTTTTCTTTTGTGCCATCTTCTTTGTGGGTTTCTTGGCCTGCTTTTTGCCCCATTGTTCTTCTTGTTCCTGCCCTTCCTTATCAGTCTCGGTCCTTCACTGGACCTCTCTTGGTCCTGGTGAGGGGGTGACATATCAGGCGTTTCTCCTTCCCCTTCTTCTGCATCTTGTGTCTCCTTCACTGCCTCCTAGATGAGCGCAATCAAAATGCTTCTGTAGGCAATAAACGAGGCCTTAGACGAGACCTTCTTTCTTTCCGTGGCCTTGGAAGCTGGGGATTCCCCTCCTGTTGGTGTGCTTCCTACTGCTAGTGCTTTAGCTGCCTGCTTGATGGTTTTGCATACATAACCGTTCCAGTTGACTTCATGCAAGGTGTGAGCCGCTACGTTCTCTAGCATAGGCACGCTGATTCGATGCATTAAGGCGTTGTAGTGCTGACTAAAGAAGAGCGTATGTACTAGCTTCACTTGCAGTCTAGCTTCCGCATCAGGAATGTCCTGGATGCTGATGCCGTCATTAGTTAGCACATCCTCCTTTTTCATTTTCAGCATGGCGTACACATCCCTCTTTTGCTTCTTCTCTATCTTTGGCTCCAGTCCCAACACCTTCTCCACCAAGGCAAGGTTTAAGTGAACCTATACATGGTTGGCGTTTTCTCCCCTTCTTACCATGATGGTGCCGCACTCATTGTCAGGGTCATAAGTCCTGAGAAACTCCACACACTTCGTGTGGTCAGATTCTTGCACAAATTTCTCAAGGTACTTGGTGAGGTTGCATTGTTCGATTACTCTCGTGGCTGCTTCCTCCTTGGCCACCACACCCTCTACGTTGTGAATGGTTCGAAACTTAAGCTGGTTGTAGGCGCGGCTTTCAAAAGTAATGCGGTATTGTGCTCTTTCGTCCTCCGTGAACGGAAGTTAGTGGGCACGGTCTTGCTGCGACATCTTTTGTTCTTGCCATAATCTCAAGTTTCCATTAGTGCTTCCAAATTAACAATTCACAAGAAAAGTCATAGTTAAAAAGAATGACTCTATATGTTTATTGAATGAAAGCATTAAAATCCCATCCAATGTAGAATCTTCCCTTTCGGCTTTAACTTTTTACCCTTTATTTCAAAGTTATCTTGTCGTTTTTCTACCTCGCTCGTTGTTTACGTGTTTATGCGTTTATGCGTTTTGGTTGATTTTGCTTGGTTTTAATTTGATTCACCTCACCCCCCTCCCCTCCTAGCTTGAGAAGAATCCTTCCTAGGATTGAAGGTTTTGGAGGTCGAGGACATTCTGCAATGGGCCTAGGAGTTAATGGTGTAGAAACCAAGTGTAGAAATCGGGGTTGTACTCTAACTGAGCTTCGTGGTCTGGATCAAAAGGTCGAGTGCCCACGTGTGTAATGTAAGTGAGAACATTTGTTAGAAAGTCACCAGAGGCGACGCAGCTAGCAATATATAGCTCTTTTTCTGTCAGTAGGCAATCGAGGTAAGGGTGTCCCTTGATGTGCTCTTCCAGGGGGTGACCATGAAGAGTGATTAACACTCTATACGAGGTTGGTGTGACATAAGTGGGGTCGTACTCTGCTATTTTGATTGTGCGGCACTGCTCAACATTTGTCATGACTCAGCACCCTTCTACTTCCCATTGCAACCTAAGAGTGTACCAGTGCCTCACGAATGAGGATTCAGTCTCAACAAGTTTGGATAATTCAGCAATTTCTTGGTCGATGATTGCAGAAGTGGTTCGCTGATCATATGATGTGATGAGGCGTTGTTTGAGGGCTTGCTCTTTAGAGATCTCGCTGTTGAGCAATACAGCAGCGGAGTTAGCTGCTTTTTCGTTATTAATTTTTCCAAGTGTTTTCGAATGCATTTTTCATGTTTTTTCCATGTGAACCCTTTCTAATTTCCCCCACACTGAGTTTTGATGTGCCAGTCCTGTGAATTCCTTTTTTTCGAACATTTTTCTTTTTTACCGCCTGCTATTCCGACGCATGGTTTTTCCCGTATCAATTTTCGAGTCCATTTTCGGGCCCATTTTTTGGATTTTTTCCATGTGAACGCGTCCTATCTTGATTGGAACTGTGTTTTCTCATGATAAGGTTGTCGAACACATTGTTCTACATACTTTTCCTTCTTTTCGCACTTCGTTCCGATGCATGGATTTTTCAATATTAATTCCCTATGTGTTTTCGAGTTTGTTTTTTGCGTTTTTCCCATGTAAACACCCTGATTTTTTCCCGGAACCCGTGTTGCATGTTTCCAACATTTTTCCCTCGTCTCTCGGCCCATTTTTTCTTTTTATGAATTTTTTATCCGACAAACGGTTTGGATTTTATTAATTTTTCTTCATTTTACGCCTGTTTTTGGTTTTACGTGCCTCGGGACGCCCGGTGGCGTCCATGGCTTTTGTGTTCCCATCCCTACCCATTTGACCCCATCATTGCAAATTTTTTTACCCTTGCCCGCGCATGTGCACGGACCAGGGATGTGTTCTTCCATTTTATTATTTCTTTTATTTTTCTTCTTTCATTATTTTTATTTAAAAAAACAAACAAAAAACACAAACACAGCACAAGCAGAAAAAAATTAATCAAAATAAAAAAATAATTTTAAAAAAGAAAGAAAAATAAAATAATAATACCTCAATTTAAAAAATAATTAAATAAATAGTAAAAATAAACTAAAACAAAACACAACCCAAATAATTTAAAAACACACAATTTTTTTTTAAAAAAACCAATAGGATAAAAAGAAAACCAAGCATAAAGAAAAAACTAAGAAAAAAAAAAGAAGAAACAAAAAGAAAAAAATAAGAGACAAACAAAAGGGAAACAAAAAAGAAGAAGAAAAGAACGAAGCCCTAAATCAAGAAAATGCGTTATTTTTATTTTTTATTTTTTATTTTTTAATTTAAAAAAATTCCCTACATGTCTGTTGCATGTCGCAGCCCTCCCTCCCTTCTCTTCTTCCTCCTTTTCCTTCTCTTCCATCCTTCTCCTCCTTTTTTCTCTCCCCCCTGTCGATCGCCGCCCTCCTCTGGTCGTTGATGCTCCCTCGTTCGCTGCCTTGGATGCCCTCCTCTGGCCGCTACTGCTCCCTCATCCGCCGCCTTGGATGCCCACCATCGGCCGCCTGCACCTCTCCTCGGCCGCCTACCCTCTCACACGGCCTCCTCCTCCAACCGTCGCCCTCACCGCTTGCGGCCGCCTCCTTTCCTTCCGACTCCTCTTCTTCCTCCTCCCCACCCTCCACCGCCGCCCCACCTGCGGCTCGACCCCCTCTCACCGCCTGCGGCCGCCTCCTTCCCCCCCCGGCCCCCCCCGACTCCTCTTCTTCCTCCTCCCCACCCTCCATCGCCGCCCCGCCTGCAACTCGACCCCCTCTCACCGCCTGCGGCCCGCTCCACCTCCACCTCCTCCCTCTCCTCCTCCCCCACCACCTAACTACCCAGGTTGGTTAATTAACCCCCCTTTAGTTACCTAACCCCACTTTAGTTAAATTAACCTAACTTTAGTTAATTAACCCCCCTTTAGTTACCTAACCCCACTTTAGTTAAATTAATCTAACTTTAGTTACTTAACCCCCCTTTAGTTAACTTAACCCCACTACAGTTAACCTAACCTACCTAGAGTTAGTCACTAACCTAACTAGGGTTAGTCTCTACTAACCTAACTATAGTTAGGTCCTCACTAACCTAACTAGGGTTAGTCCCAACTCACCTAACTGTAGTTAGTATGACTAACCTAACTCAGGTCAGTTCCACCTCCCACTAACCTAACCTAAGGTTAGTTGACACCTAACCTCACCCCAATTAGTTACCCCCACTGACTTACACCCTAGTTAGTTTCCACCTTTACTAACTGAACCCTAGTTAGTCAGGATTTGACTCACTACCTCAACTTGACTAACCAACCTAGACTAACTTAATTGACCTAACTAGCCTAGACTAACTCAGACTAACCTAATCAACCCTGACTAACCTAACCAGACCAAACTTGACTTACCCTGACTTAACTGACTTACTTAGACTAACCTGCCTTAGTTGACCTAACTTGACCTCACTTAACCAACTAACCTGATTTACATCATTACTTGATTTAGTTAATTCAAAAATTCAATTCAACTCAGAAAAATTACATAAATTTTTTTAAAACCTCCCCCCTATTTTTGCAATTTTTTTGGAATATTTTTCAAGCGGAAATTTAAACAAAAAAATTACAAAAAATTAACAATTTGAAAATTTCTTCAAATTTACATGAAAAATAGATAAAATTCATTTAAAATTAGTAAAAATACATAAATAAATTCAAAAAACTCTTTAAAAATTCCACCCACCTCTCTACCTTTTTTCTACTAATTTTTCACTTAAAAAATATTTCCATAAAAGGCAAAAATATTTTTTGAAGCACCAAAACCCTAGTTTTCATACTACCCATCATAAAAATTCATTTTAAATCCTCCAAATCATCTGACCATCATGGTTAAATTAACATAAATTGTGGATATTTCCTAACTGGCTGAAATTTCCTTTTTTTCCCTTCATCACATATCCATGTGCTATATATCTTGATTTAATTATTATTATTTAAACCACAAATAATTTTTTTTAAAAACAAATAAACCAAACCACACTATAAAAACAAAACAAACACACTACAAAATAGAAAATTCAAACTAAAATAAAACTCAACAAACACACTAAGGTGTTTTTTTTTTCAGTTAGCGGTCTTTAATTTTGTTTGACTGGATTCATTGCTTTTGGGGGACTCCTTCGTGCGCCTTCAGGCCATTGCATACACACCCCTATCAGGTATTTATTTTTTGCAATTTATTTATTTTCATTACCCCCTTACTCACAATTAATTACTAAAATAAACTTTATTCACTCATCTTTTCCACGCGCATTCGCACTAAACACACCATTTAATAATTTAAAAATTAACCAGCTGTTCACTTTACATGCGCTACGTGCGCTTAAGAGGCACCTTAATTGTTAATCAAAATGAACCAGCCGTCACAAAGAAGCACGTGCTGGCAAAAAAGCGCTCGACATTACTATTAATTTTTAATTTAAAAATTTGCATTAAGAGACCCAGTCTGGAAATCGTAGTCCGGGTTGCGCTAAAGTACCATTTCACCATAATAATTTGTAATTAAAATTTTAAGAAGGAACCGTCGTTTCTTATTAAGTTTTATAACCTAATAAAATGTCACCCATTGTTAATAATTTCTTAAAAGGAACCCTTTATTAAAATAATTCCCCCTCACTACACTTTCTTTCCCTTTTCAATAAACACGCTTCGTGAGATGGGCACGTAAAAGTCTTTTAGTTGACACTTATGATCCAAGTTATGGTTAGGTCCTGAGGTATATTTTTATGGTAGTCTGATTTGTATATGTGTTACGATTACGGAAACGGTGTGTAGTTCTTTCTTTGTTGCCTGATACGGGGATTTGGGTGCTTGTTTCTTGCATCGCATGAAGTTCTCGGTCGCATACGTGTAGAGGTCATGCCGAATTTTTTCTAGGATGTGTATTGTCTGGGGTGGTAAATGGGTTAGTTATGTCTATGTATGTATGTGTGTTCTTTTTTATTGATTTCTTTTTTATAGCCCTTTGGTTGTTTTGCAGGCATTCTTTGCGACTTTCTGTGTTGTAATGTGTGTATTTTCCATCTGAATGGCGCCTCACACTCCTCCCCCTATCCAGTATGTCCCGTTGATTAGTAGGGATTACTCTTCCCTACTGGCTTTTAAGCCTATAGCGAAAGTAGGACTCACGACTTTCGTGGCTGCTTCCTTCCCCTTAATTCCAGAAGATCCATCCATGTGTGATGAGTTCCTTGCCTCATACAGCAAGAAGTCAGCACTGGTCCATAGTGCTTCCATGACATTGACACCCCGAGGCTTAGGGAAGGCTTTGTCTCTTCCCTACAAAGGAGAGCCCTTTGTTACAACTAGACAACTATTCTCCAACGATGAGATTTTGAAGCTGTTACAGAAACAGACCAAGGAAATTCTGGATGTCAGGAAAGTGATCAACACTTCAGGAGTTTCCTTTTCCATGATCATTGATCATGTGTGGAAATTGGTTTGCCAATTTCTCCAAGACAGGTTTATGCGTGCCAAAACGCCATCCCATTACTTGTCCAAAGAGCTCTTTACAGCTTCTAGGATGATGTTAAAAGGAGTAGCTATTGATTGGAGCACTTACCTACTTACAAAGATGGATCAACATTTCGTCAAAGTAACCAGGGGAAATGTCACCAATGTCACCTATGGATCTTACCTATATGCTTTCTTGACGCACTCAAGCCTAAAGAAGGGTGTGCTACTACCTCCTCCATCTGATCCAGTCCCTCCTCCACCACCTTCAAAAGAGTCAGAACCTATTGATATAGAGGATTTCCTCCCCCACTGGTCATTCAACGAAAGCGCTTGAAGCGGGTGGCAGATAAAGCTCCTTCAGTTCTTCCTTCAATTACCATTCCTGCTACATCTGGCAGTGACCTCCCTGCTTATCTCACATGTAACAACCCGTTCAAGGCACATAGAGAGCATTCCCTGGACATATCAGTCCCTTCACTGAACAATTTAGTGTTGGGAGATGCCATTCCATTCCTCTGTAAAGACATTCAAAGTTCAATTGAACTTTCAATGATAGCGTGTGTTCAATAGCTGTATACTTCCTTTTATGAAAAACTGATGCAGTCCAAAGACCAATTGCATAAGGCAACATCAGATTTAGTCTCTGCTAAAGACGCACTTGCAGATCTGTTTAAGCAGATGGAGCAACAAACCCAAATGATTGAGACCCAAAGAGAAGAGATATCTTCTTTGAAGATTCAGTTAATAGAAGCTCAATCAGAGGCCACTAAAATCTCTGAGGAGAAAGAGAGGATGTCCAAAGAAGTGCAAGAGTTTCAAACTCTTTTAGATGCAAAACTCTCAGCCTTACAGACTGCTCAGGACACAGTGGAATCACAAGCTTTCCAAATCAAGCAGTTGCAAGACCAACTGGCACAATCACGGCATGTTCCTCCAAGCCCTAATGTTCCATTGATCCCTTCTCTCTCAAAGCAAGACTTGGCAGTTCTCCAGAGACAGGCTACCTTGTGTCCTTTATTCCAAGATAAAGTGGAACGATTACAGTCCAGGATGGATTTGCTATGGTCTACATTTGAGCATTTCCAAGAATATGTTCCTCCGGACCATTCTTTCTTTGTCCACTGTCAATTGCAAAAGTTGGCCTTTTACATGAAGCTTTCAACGATGGATCTTCCTCTTCCAGAGGATGGTTGGAGTGGGGCTTGGTCTCCTGAGTTACTGACAGAAGTGGTCTGTATGGTGTTTGAAGATTCTATGACGATGGATACCATGTTGCTGTCATATATGTATCTACGAGGTGATCTGTTGATTCCAGATGAAGTAGATATGGCCTGGTATGTGGGAGACATGGTTTTACAAGCTGTTTTGTATGTCAACTATTTGGAGTTGCGGATAGATGACATGTTCCAGAGTTACTCTTCAAAAGTGGCTACTTGTCCTTATAATTCCTGGCACTCAATGGTTGATTTTGTGGTCCTGAATCAACGGCAAAACACAGCTTCTACCTATGTATAGAGCACTAACCAACTGAGGGTGGATCTCTTAGCTCACCTTTCCAAAAATCATCCATTTGATTCAACCTTTTTTTATGTCTATTAGAGAATATCTATCTTAGGTCCCTCTGTTCCTAGCCTACTGTACTATCAACAAATGCCTCACCATTATGATACCTATCTTTCCCTTAATCAAACCAATTCAACAGCAATCTTACCCCTTCTTTTCCAACCTCAATCTTTTCCTTAAATTCCCATATTTACATATTGTTCTTTTATCGAAGATAGAGTATGTTCCCCTTCTCCACCATGCCCTTCTCCATCTATCCATGTACCTTCTACCTTTCCTATTTATCAATTAACACCTTTCCTAACTGATTCCCTAAAATTTTCAGCCACTCCTTCTTTAACTTCTTCCTCCTTTTATGATTTTGCCTACCCCTCTCTTCATCCACTTTTACTTATTCCACTTTCATCTCCTGTCACTTCTATCTCTCAACTCCCTCAGTTGGTTAGTGAATATGAAGGGTTTGATCAGCAGATTTCCAAAAAAAGAGGATGGAGCTCGACTAATTCTCTTACAGGACCTCAAATAAACTAGCCATTAATTTCAGGAGATTGGACAACTGTCAGTCAAGCATACCAAAACTACCTTCATTTTGCTCACTAATATTCACAATCTCTAGATCCTTCGATGAGATTGACGGCTCATTTTGCTTGGTATCTAGCATACATGCATAGGCATTCCCATAATGATTAAAAGGCCATTCCAAAGCTTTGTATGAATGTCAAAGTGAACATTGACTCCCACCTGTTGGATGTCCTGTATTTTCATGCCCTATGTCTCCCTAACAGATACCTTGTTTTGCTAGAAAGGATGTGTTGCCTGAAGTTCTTTCAAAATACTCCAAAGACATTTGTAGATGAATCCTTCTCCATGGATCATTTTTTAAACCACCAAGCCTTCAAAAGGGATCATCTTCATTGATACCTTTGCAATGTATTTTGGATAATTCTTAATTATATATATCTCTTTTTGGAGGTTTCATTCAGATGGTTGTGTTAGTGTGTGTGTGTGTGTGTGTGTGTGTGTGTGTGTGTGTGTGTGTGTGTGTGTGTGTGTGTGTGTGTGTGTGTGTGTGTGTGTGTGTGTGTGTGTGTGTGTGTGTTGTAATAATTGTGTGTGATAAGTTCGTGCTGATTGAGAATAACTTGTTCGAGAGCTCTTTTCAAAAGATTGATAGTGGATGGAAAGCCTATTGGGAAAAGCTGAAGAGAACCTCTTATATCCTTTACAAATTTGTTATGGCTTTTAAATGATTAATTAGATGAGTTATTAAATAACAGAAGTTTTCCTTTAGTAGTATTTTCTATCAGATACAGATGATAAGTTGGCGTCGTGGTTTGGAAAGATTATTGAAGATCTGACAGAAGATAAAATTGAGCTCTTTCATGAACTTATATTTTTTTTTTCCTTAGGTTGCAAGGATGCTTCCTTTCTAAGTGTGGAGATATGTTGAGAGTGGAAAAAGACTGAATTTTTTGACTGATTTTTGTTGTTTTTGAGGTTTGAATGATTGATTTTTGATGGATTTAGAGGTGACGGGTTTAGATCTCCCACGAAGGATTCCTGCCATCATGCAAACTAGTGCGGCGGTCGTGCTATCAAGCATCCCCTCATCTTGATGGCTTGCTCATACACTTTTTTATTCGAGAACGGCAGGTCGACTATAGCAAGGATATGCATCCAATTTTGCTCATCCTCTAGGCATGGGATATACTTGGTCAAGGGCCCATAAGACTTCTTGACTTGAGCGGAGATGGCATCCAAGTCGACTGGTGAGGTCTTTCAAGTGTCCATCTCTACCCTCACAGCTTTCGCTTTGTTGCCTAGGAAGATCAAGCCATTATCCCAATCTTCAACAGCTTTGACATTGCCATCCAGGGTCGGCCTAACAGGATATCGTAGTCCACCCCTTTCATGACTATAAAGTCGACAGAGAACTCGACACCCGCGATTTTCACCGGCCAGTTTTTAAGTACCCCAAATGGCTTCACTCTCATGCCGTTTGTTAACGTGACATTGAACCGAGTGGTCTCAACAAGTGGGTTTCCCCAAGTTTGTAGCATTGCGTGGCTCAACACACTAACCTCGGCTCCCATGTCTACAATCCCCTTTCTCGTTGTGTCGCCTAAGGCTAGGACTAGTAACACTGCATGCATCTCATTGCCTTCCCAGAAAGCATTAACGTGCAAGGATTTTGACATAGAGTGCAGAGTCAGACTCGGTATTTGTGTTTCTACATCATGATCATGCAAATCCATAGCTTGTTCTCGTGACCCCTTAATCCACTGCTTGAGGTCTTGCCATAGGGTGGGATGCTACTTAAGCAGGTCTCCCAGGCTTAACGTCACAGGGGTGGTCACTAGCGTGGTAAGGAGGATGTCGATTGCTCATCTCTCTCCTAAACCGGATTGTCCTAGCCAATGGCCATGACTAATTTGTGGGCCTCTAGCATCAAGGCTTGGCCTAAGCGATGCTGCCTGTGGTGCGGTTGCATCTCTTGACTTTGGTCAAGGGGGTGAGACAGCCCTACTTATGCTGGGGAGATCATCGATCTGATCCTCTAAAAGATGGGCTCAGCATCCCTTAAGTTCTCTTGGGCCTCTTTCACCTAGACCTTCACTTTCTCTATGGCCTCGAGTTGGCGCTTTGGATGCGGGTACTCCCCTACCTTGGTACTTCCCTTTTCAGCTATCTTGGGGACTAAAGTTTTTTCCTCTACATCCGTGACCTTCTTTCCAACGGGCAGAGTCGTAGCACTCTCAGTTTTCAATTTGATCTTAGCTTTCGATCTCTTCTTCCTTCGCCTACGGCTCTTCTTCCCTATCGAGGCTACATCGAGGTTGCTGGGTCCTGGTAGTGATATGCTAGCCTACTTCGTCTGGGCACAGGTCATGACCCGCAATGGGATAGATGTGGTCTCACCATTGAGGTTCTCGACACCAAATAGCCCCAATGGGACAGATGGTACATTGGCTGAACTTGAAGAAGGTTTCCACTTTGGGCAATTGACGAAGAGATGGGTGATTCCACACTCAATGCACCTTAGGTCAGCTTTGTCTCTATTCTATTGCTTCCTCTCAGGGCAACGTGATGAGACATGACCTGGATGACCACAATTCCACCAGATGATTGGATCCTGTGTCTGCCCTCCTAGGCCTCTACCTCATCCCCAACACCATCACCGGTACTGGTCGATAATCCATAAGAACTGTGTTGCCCTCGTCGTCGTGAGAGATAGAAGGGTATAAGTAAGTCTCTTCCTCATTTGGCTCTTCCACGTAGTGGGCTGGAGCGTCACTCGACGGATGGGTAACATAGGGACCAAGCGGTCTAGGTATGCCTGTAGGGTTTATATCCACCCTAGGGATAGCCGGCTTAATGTCGTTAGGCACAGAAAGGGCCAATGGGGCTCCCCTTCCGAAGAGTGGCTGTGGCCTGTTCGCTATAGGTAAGGCTGACCATATGGTTGGGAGTACGGAAGTCTTCTGGAAAAAGGTCTCGACCGAGGGTCTTGACACTCGGTCGGAAAATGGTTTCCGCCACAGTACACACATTGGACGTGTGGGCATGTTGGTCGTCTCCACGTGTCTTGCAGCTTGGCTATCTCCATCTTGACATAAGCCAAAAGTCTTGGTTCGTCTCAGTGGCTTTCCCTTTATCTTGGGATGATGGAGCTTGTCATTCACTAGAGGCTGACGCTCTCTCTGAACTTTGCGAGTTGGTTTCTTCTGAGTTGGAGCCCCTAGAGCTCCGCTCTTTCAACTGATCATCAACTCTGATGGCTTCCTTAAAAACCCTAACTAGCGCGTCTCGTTGCAAGCTCGAGTTGGCTGCCAAAGCCTTATATAGTTCCTCGTTTCGAATTTCGCTAATGAAGACAATTGAAACTACTCTTTCAATCGGTTGTTCGCCCGTAGGAATTCTCTTGAAGTGACTCCTCACGTGGGTTACGTAATCGCAATTGTCCTCCTTTTCTTTTTGCTTAACATTCATCAGTCATACTAGCAGATTGTCAGAGTATCCACGCTCGGCAAATCTCTTGATGAAGAGATTCTTGAGGCTATTGAAATTTGCTCGCTTTGCGACATCTAAGCTTGTATACCAAGTCCTGTCCTTGTCACCTAAGCAGAGCCTAAACGCTTGAGAGCGCTGAGTGAGGCCGTTGGCTTCGCAAACTTGCTCGAACTGCTCTACAAAGCTGTATGGATCGTTGTGGGGTTGTGGTACTTGTCGAGCTGCTTTGCGACTATTGGGATTTTAGACTTTCTCTTAGAGCCTTGGATTGCTCCTAATCCTGCCACTAGTGAGGTCGCCAATGCTATAGCACTTTGCTCTGTTATAGTGTTGTCTAGCAATCGCTTCATAAGAAGCTCACTCAGCGTTAAGTCTCCTTCTAGGGCTCTCTCATGATCCGTTCGATTCCTGCCAGCTAAGTTCAGCACTCCCTGCACCTCATGCAACTCCGTGCTTTGTCTTTTACTCATGGCCTGCTGGTCTCTATTGTATGCGACTATGCTCTGCAATGCTTTGTGGACTAGCTTTCTCTCTTCTTCTAAGTTTGCGATGATAGCATCTATTGTCCGACCATAGTGCTCATACCGAGCATGCGCATCGTAGCTGCTAACCAGTTGTTGCTGAATAGCCTCTGGGAAGATGCCTAAGTCAAGTTCCTCATTAGACCTGTGGTCTGAATTTTCTTATGCCATAGTCGAGTTCTCGTGTTCCACCAAGCTATCGATCACGTTGAGTAGGTTTGTCAAATCCACTTCGTTTGCACCGCTTGCTTGGTCCTACTTCGCATGTTGATGGTTTGTCTCCATCTGTGGGTTCTCTCCTATTCACGGGTTCCTTGAGTGGTTTATCAGAGTGAGTTTCTTGACTTATTAAATGCAATCCTCAATTTATCTCCACTCAGTGCATGTGTTCTTTCTAGTGCACTTGTGCTCAATCAGGCTTTCAATTTTCCTTAAGTGCACTTCAAGTGTAGAAATTCAAGGTGAGTGCAATAAACAGCCTCTAAGCGTCTTACACACCCTTGCTTCATTTCGGGCCTGATAGGCTTTGTCGATCGATTCTCTGGCCGTCTTGATAGGATTTAGGGCTTTTCGATTATGTTGCCTTGCTTGTTTTTTGGGTCCAATCAGGGTTTTATGGCTCAACAGGTTGCCTCTAGGTCCCTAGGTTTCTAGGTCTTGCGATAGCCCACTCAAATAGCTAACCGGCTGCGCCTTACTATTTTGTCTATTCTGCACGTCAGAATCAAGTTCTGAGCGTCAAGAGGGCTTGCGATAGTTTGCACTGCTGAGCTCTAGCTAGGTCAAGTCAAATTTCTGAAAAGTTGAGGTAAATACACACTCGGCCCAACTGGTCCGAATTGCAGGAGCCGAGTGGGTGACTCGGACGGGCCGAATCACACTGGTCCGAGAATGAAAAATTTTCGCGGGCCGACATCCGAGTGCCGTCACTCGGATGGTCCAAGCCAAGTCTTGGGCCGAGGGCTAAACTGGTAAGTGGGATCGAGTGGACTACGGGCCGAGTGTCGAGTTGGTCAAGGGCCAAGTGCCGTCACTCGGACGGGCTGAGTGGACTATGGACAGAGGACCAATTAGGGTTTCCGGGTCGAGTCGACCGAATGGCAGGGTCCGAGGGCCGAGTCTCGGCCTAACAACAGCCACTCGGACAGGCCAAACACGGCATGACGAATGCCGCACGACGACGATTTCTATCAAATCTCTCGATTTAGGCAATCACTCCAAGCACAAACTTCTAGATCCCAACTAAGGTGCCAAGGGAAGTGATTGGTATACCTGAGGTGAGCGATAGGCTCTCCGATGATGAGATCGAATCAAATCTTTGTGGGCTCTCTCTCTCTCTCTCTCTCTCTCTCTCTCTCTCTCTCTCTCTCTGTGCTTTGGTTGCAAACGAGCTCTCCCTTGGCCTCTTGGCTCTTAAACCCCCTTCCAGATAAGGTTTTGATACTCTCAATTACTTACTTGCCGACAATAAGCATTCCAAGCAAGCTTTTTGCCATTTTTTTCACGATTTATGCCCTATTTTGCAACAGTAAACCCTACCCTTTCCCGATTCGATTTCCTAATCCTATCCTACACTAAATGCAACAAGAATCAAAAGCAACAAATTGAAATGATTTCTCCATGTCTTCCAATCATCAAACTAACTAACTAACCCAAAATACTTACTTGTTTTGAAGATCAAAACACCCAAACTTCCTACCTATCTCAAGCTCCATTTCGGGGATGAATCCCTTACTTCGATGCTCAATATGAGGCGCGCAAGTACTCAAGCTTGAATCAATTGGTCCTAGCAACAGAACCAAAATTTTGGGAGCTTTCGCTCAACCGCCAAGACCCACGGACCACTTATTGTTTCAAGCATTCCAAGCCGAGCACTAATGGCTATCTCTCACATAGGCGACGCGTCGTTGAGTCTACGAGTGTAGTGAGCTTACCTTAATGCCGATATGAGTTGCCTTCTCTCTTTCGCACACCGGTAGCTCCACAATCCTAGATGCTAGCTCAATCATCCTCAAGCCTCCTCCATCTCCAAGCTCCATCCACCATAGCCGCACGTGCAAGAGAAGAGAAGAGAAGAAAAGAAAAGAGGAGAAGGGGAGATGGTGAAGAGCTTCACCCTCTTGATCCCTCACTCTCACACTCCATCTCTCAAGAGCACGCACAAGTAAGAAGAGGACAAGAAGAGAAGAAGAGAAGAAGAGAAGAGCTCTTGTTAGCCACACACCAAAGAATCAACTTCCATTCACTTTTTGAACTTCATATATACAAATCCTAAAAACCCCATGGACGCCCATCCCTTTTTACATGACCGACCATTGTGGCAATGTTAATTTTTCTAATTCCCTCTTCTTGCTTCATGCCCTAAGCCTATACGTGTCTATTCTTTTACAAGTGGCATAGGAGGGAGCCTAACGCTCTTTTACAAGAGTTTTTAGAGTTTTTGAGGCACCTTTCCTTAAATTTTCTCTTTTTGCCTCAGTTTAGTTTTAGATGCCGCCTCTACACCTTTGCTCTTTTTCCATTCTTTTTTCACTTTTTCATTCATTCTTCGACCTTCTTGACTTGGGGTTAATAGCTCTGGTGAAGGCTGAATTATTAAAACTTCTTGAAGTCGAGTTCATTTATATTGTGGCTAACAATGAATGGGTTTCGCCCATCATGGTAGTACCCATGAAGAATGGGAAACTTTGAATATGTGTAAATGTTTGAAAGCTGAACTCGAAGACGAAGAAGAATCATTTCCCTATCCCTTTTACAAACCAATTGTTGGACACAGTAGCAGGCCATGAGCTGTATTCCCTCTTGGATGGATTCAATTGATATAATCAAGTCCAAATTGCAGAAGAGGACCAATCCAAAACAACCTTCACCACAGAATGGGGAACCTATGCCTATAGAATGATGCCATTTGGGCTCTATAATGCTCCTGCCACCTTGTAATGATGGTTGCCTTCCAGAATCATCTTCATGATTTCATTGAGGTGTATCTTGATGACTTTTGTGTCTATAGTTTGATTTGTAAGCATTGGGGACACCTAGAGCAATGTTTTGACAGATGCCGAGAGTATGGGATTTCTCTCAACCCCGACAAATGTGTCTTTGGCGTCTCCTCAGGAGTTCTTTTGGGCCATATTGTCTTTGCACAAGGGATTGCAACACACCCGGCGAAGATTGAGAAGATTGCTGCCTTAACATCACCAACAAAACTCAAGCGATTGAGAGGATTTCTTGGCCATGTGGGCTACTACATAAGATTTATTGCACATTTTGCAACCAAGGAAGCCCTCTACACAAGCTCCTAAGGAAAGATGCGAATTTCCTTTGGACTGATGACTGCGAAGAAGCCTTTAATACCCTAAATTAGTGCCTTATCCAAGTAACTATCTTGCAGCCTCCTAATTGGACGAAGGAGTTTCATGTGCATACAGATGCATCAATCGAAGGGCTATATGCTGTCCTATGTCAAAAGAGCCCCTCTAAATTAGATCAACCGATATATTATGCAAGCTGTAAGGTCACTAATAGGAAACGGAACTATACAGTGAAAGAGCTTGAGTGCTTGGCAATGGTGTTTGCACTAGAGAAGTTTTGACACTATCTACTGTCAACACATTTCAAATTCTATGTGGACTATGAAGCCCTATCCTTCCTGATGAACAAAGTAGATGTTAAAGGACGATTGATGAAATGGTTGCTCCTATTCCAAGAGTTCGACTTTGAAGTGGTCACTAAGCCTGGCCATTCCCATGTCCTAACTGATCATCTATCATGGATCTCTCAAACTGCCGAAGAGGAACAGGATGATCCAGACCTTCCTCATGCTTCCTTGTTTCTAGTTGAAACAGTTACTCCCTGGTATGCAGACATAGCCAACCTCCTGGCAACTCAACAGTATCCTCCTAGCATCTCAAGCCATGAGAAGAAGAAGCTTCTGTTAGAATCAACCCCCTACACCTTGCTAGGTGGTGCACTATATAAGAGAGGCAAAGATAAAATGCTACGAAGATGTGTTGGAGGGGATGAAATCGGCATAGTATTGAAAGCATGCCATGACGAACCACATGGTGGACACTTCGTAGGCGAAGTGACAGTCAAGAAGGCTCTATTAGCAGAATACTGGTGGTCGACCCTCCATAAGGATGCACATGACTAGTGTAAAAGATGTGATGCTTGTTAGCGAATGGGAAAACCCACCAAAACAAGTGCCATGCCACTGCAACCTATTCTTCCCCTAAAGCCGTTCGAGAAGTGGGGGATTGATTTTGTGGGTCCCATTGATCCACCCACCAGATGGAAGCAGAACAAATACATCTTAGTATGTACGAATTATCTCACAAAGTGGTGTGAAGCTAAAGCTCTGAAGCGGGACGATGGTAACAGCGTAGCCTTGTTCATGTACGAGAATATTATCACCCGTTTTGGCAGTCCCCTTGAGTTGGTAAGTGACAGAGGTACTCATTTCCTTAACAAAATCATGGAGGAGCTAACAGAGTTATATAAGATCCGCTATCGCAAGTCCACTCCCTATTATCCTAGAGCCAACGGCCAAGTTGAAGTCCCCAATCGCATCCTCTGCTCGATTCTGACAAGAACGATTGCCGCACATCGTCGCAACTGGGATGATCGATCTATAGAGGCCCTTTGGACATACAGGACCTCCCATAAGGCAGTTACAGGACAAACCCCTTTCCACTTAGTATATGGTACAAAAGTCGTCTTTCCTGTTGAACTGGAATTGCCCTCTTTGTGAGTGGCAATTAAAGAACACTTGGGAGATGACGAGTCACTACAACACCACCTCCTGCACTTGGAATGCTTGGATAAGATACAGCGGATGGCCCTACAGTGTATGGAAACCACTCAAGCGCGATGCAAGGCCTATCATGACAGTTTCATCAAGCACAAGGAGTTCAAAGAAGATGATCTTGTCCTAGCCTATGATTCAAGATTTGGTAAGTTTCCTAGCAAGCTTTAACAACGGTGGATGGGCCCATACAAGGTACTTGCTGTCAATCCTAATGGCTCTGTTCAAGTGCAGACCGTTGATGCCTTTGATGATCCTTTCCTAATCAATGGCTATCGTCTGAAGAAGTACTTTCCTACTTGGGGATCTTGACAATCACAATTGACCTAGCCTTCCCCTTTTGGGTGTCGCACTTTTCCTTCTCTGTACTTCTGATAGCCCTTATGATTCTCCTCATGAGGCAGTCTCATTCTGCTAGCCCCTCACAAATACCTCTCAACCTGACCTTGTTCTCTTCTCATCTGATCCAACAACGGTGGCGAGGTTGGTCCTAACTCGTGGAATTTCTAACATTCTCTTTCTTAACGAAAAAAAAAACAAAGGAAAAAGCAAAAAGAAAAAAAATAAAAAATAAATAAAAAAACAAACAAACAAACAAAACTGTTATGGGAGAAAATGAAAAAATTCCATGTCATAACGGCCTCGTTCCAAGAAAATGTGGAAACACCCTTGGGCGAGAAGCTGACTGTGGAAAAGGTGGTAACACCCTGCAGTTCAAGATAGCTGTTCACCCGCAGCACCTTTCCAGCAAATAATTTGAAGCCAACTCCCTTGGTGCGTTGTCTCTGCAATATCAGTCTGTAGCTCAAGATAGCTGACTCACCCGCAGCACCTTTCCAACAAGTAATTTGAAGCCACCTCCCTTGGTGCGCTGTCTGTGCAATATCAGTCTGTCTGTCCTTCTTAACAGACGATTTTTCTTACAAATCATTGAAGTACGAGACTTGTTGGCTACCTCCCTGGGTACGCCTCGTCTTCAAGATCCTGATAACAACCACAACTGACATGATCTTCATCACCAATCCCTTGAGTGATGTGAGCTTTCATCCTGATAAGATGGAGACGTAAGTATGGACTGTCCTCTATATCTATCAGAGAGTGAAATAGAGAGTGGGCTGAGTGACCAGCCTTTCCCTTTAAATCAAATGAGCGGTGAGAAGTGTGAACGGAGTGTTGTGCACACGAGATAGACCTTTCAATGCACAAAGCACAATCTGTTCATGTGCACTGCACCATAAGGCTCCCTGGCCTTCCTTCCATAAGGCTCCCTGGCCTTCCTTCTTGCATTGTATGCCGGCACAAAAGGCAAGATGCACAGTTGCACCATCAATTGCGC
Source organism: Lygodium microphyllum (assembly GCF_053477565.2). Lineage (NCBI taxonomy): Eukaryota > Viridiplantae > Streptophyta > Polypodiopsida > Schizaeales > Lygodiaceae > Lygodium > Lygodium microphyllum. The sequence continues at coordinate 20,810,576 of NC_141149.1, read as the reverse complement.
ACAAGGTATACAAGCTCTGCACAAGTGACAATGAGAATTACATCAATGGGTTTCAGGAATGGGCTGCCCTCTGTATCTTTCAACAGAGCGTGAGACAGAGGGTGGGCTGAGTGTGACTGGTGTTTCTTCAATCAATTATCGAGAGGTGAGGATTAAGGGACGTTACGACCATTGGAGTCATGTACGTTTCTATTTTTCTATGCACCCACGAGATGGGTCTTTGCCATCAGCACAGGACACATCAATATGTTCTCAGTACACTGCACTGCAAGGCTCCCTGGCCTTCCTGCTTGGACCTATGCCAGACAGGGTTGGACGCACTGATGCACCATCAATTGTGCACCCTAGCATACTCCCTCTACACCACCCCCTTGTCGATTCCTAAACCAAGTGTGAGCTCTAGGTTTCATCATTATTCACTCGAGTGATGTTAATAATGGGACGAGTGACTGTTCTTTCATTCCATTTGAGTGATTGTGAGTTGAGTGCAATATCCCTCATCATCGACGAATTTCGAGCAATTCCTTCAACAATCAGCTACCTCCCTGTGTACTGTCGCGTGGTCCTTGCCACGAAGGACGTGTGCTATGAAGACACCTTGGTACCTCCTGCAGCTAACAACGATACAAGATGCAACCCCGATAGTCGACATTACTCCTCAGTAATATGGGCCAAGTTTTCTAATCCCACACCTTCTGTTTCTCAGTGACGGTCATGTCCTAAGTGTGGGGACGTTCGTGGTTGGTCTGATGTATGGTACTAGGTCCTTGATGTTCGGTTTACCCTTCCTGTTTAAGGTTTTAAGTGTGGGGACGCATTCTCGCGCGTCTATGTTGCATATCCCCATGCATATATCCTGCTATGATCAGGCATCTACGCTATGACTTCATTTTACCCTGGTGGGATCCCTTTCCCACTCCTTGATTCTATTTCACCCTATCCCCGGGGCTGTTCTTTCACAGTCTACCTTTATCCTTTGTTTTGCGATTTTTTCATGTGAACGCACCCTACGTTCACTGAGACTCATATCCAACCTTACAGCCATGTTGATCCCTTCGAATTGCCTATTTTTTCTTTTTACCAACCCATGTTCCGATAGCCAGTTCTAAAGTTATTAATTTTTTAAGCAATTCCCGTAAATTGGATGGTTTTCCTATGTGAACGCATTTTTATTACTTTGGCACACTGATCTGATGTGTCAACCCTGTCCTACCCATTCTTCCTAATATTTTTTCTTTTTACTCTGTGTCATTCCGATACACGATTGGTCTGCTATTAATTTTTGCGGATTTTCGAACCCTTTTTGTGCTTATTTTTCACATTTTTTCATGTGAACATGCCCTCTTTTCACCGGAATTCTAGTTTAATTTGACAATCGTGTCCCCCCAGCCTTTCCCCCACTTTTTTCTTTTTCCTTCCCCCTCTTCCAACTGTTGAATTTTTAGTTATTAATTTTTATGAGTGTTTTCGAATGTCTTTTTTGTGTTTTTTCCATGTGAATCCCTAATTTCCCCCAAATTGAGTTTTGATGCACCAACCCTGTGAATTCCTTTCCCTCTGGCATTTTTCTTGTTTATCGCACTTCGTTCCGGTAATTGGTTCTTCTCATTAATTTTTGAGTCCATTTTTTGATCCGTTTTTTGGGTTTTTCCCATGTGAGCGTGTCCTATCTTAATTGGAACTGTATTTTTCTGTGATAAGGTTATTGGACACATTATTCTGCACATTTTTCCTTCTTTTCATACTTTGTTCGGATGCGCGGATTTTCTGATATTAATACATGTATGTGTTTTCATGTCTGTTTCTTGTGTTTTTCCCCTGTAAACACCTTGATTTCGCCCCAGAACCAGTGTCACATCTTTCTATCATCCTTCCCTCGTCTCCTGGCACCTTTTTCCTTTTTACAATTTTTCGATCCGACGTACGGTTTAGGTTTATTAATTTTTTCTTCCTTTTTGCCGTGTGGCCGCATTTCTCATGTCGCGCGTGAACGTGCTTGTTTTTTGTTTTACACTCCTCGGGACACCCCCGTCGCCTCTGTGACTCGCATGTCACCGTCCACACCCCTTCTAATCCTACCGATGCAAATATTTTTACTCTCGCCCCGTGCATGCGCATGGGACGGGGATGCGCTCATTTTAAACAACCATAACAAATTTTTTTAAAAAACTAAAAAAAAACAAACACACAAACAAACAAACCAACAAAAAAAAAACAAAAAAACCACACACAAAAATAATACAAATAAAAATCAAAATCATTTTGAAATTTTTTAAAAAATAGAAAACAATCCTAATAAAACAACAAAATTTAAAACAAAAAAAACCAAAAAAAAAAACACACAAAAACCCCAGCAACAATAACAAACGACCAAAGACAAGAAAAATTAAAAATTTAAAAAATCCTAATGATTAAAACAAAAAATTAAAAAAATAACAAGAAAAAATCAAAAAAGTAAACAAAAAAAGAAAAAAAACCCCTAATCATTTTTTTAAACAAAATGAAAAAAAAAATGAAAGAAAGAAAAGCGAAAAAAGGAAAAAAAACAGCAATGAACTGCCTTACCTATCGTGCCCCGTGCCCTCGCCCTCCTTTGCGCAAGCCTCCCCTCGGCTTCTCCCTTCCTCCATCTCCAACTCGTCTCCTCCCTTCCTCCATCTCTACCTCGCATCCTCCCTTCCTCCATCTCTACCGCACTTTGCCCTTCTCCCCCTCCTACCTTCCCTCCTTCCTCCCTTTCCACCTCGCCTTCTCCCCTGTGGCCTGCAACCCCGGTCTCCTCCCTCCCCTCGCTGCTACCTGGCCCGCCGCCTCCGCCTGCAACCCACTGCCCCTCCTCTTCCTTCCTCCCTTCCCCATGCCTCCTCCTCCCTGTCTCCTCCAGCGCCACCCTCCTCCCTCGCCTCTTCTGCCAAACGCCCCTCCTCTTCCTCCTCGCCGCCACTGTGCTCGCCCTCTCCTCCTCCCATCACGCCGCCACCACGCCATCCACCACCCCCCTTCTTCTCCTAGTTAGTTTGTCCACCCACAACCAGTTTCTTCCTTAACTAACTTAACTTAACCAGTTTCTTCCTTAACTAACTTAACTTAATCAACTTCCTTAACTAACTTAACTTAATCTACTTACTTAACTTAATTAACTTAACTTTACTTAATCTACTTAACCTAACTTAATCACCTTACTTAACTTAACCTAACTTAATTAACTTAATCACCTTAATTCACTTCACTAACCTACATCACCTACCTTAACTTAGATCACTTCCTTCCCTCACCTCTACTAACCACAGTTTCCCCTCGTTTTAGCCCCTGTTCCTGCCCCTTCTCCCCCTCTCCCTCCACTGTTCCCATGTCGTACGGCCTCTTTAGGTGTGACTGTGTGTACGGGCGTGGTAAGCGGGTGTTTACGCGCGACGCACATCCGATTTGTTCGTGCGGTGGTGTGTTGCAGTCAGTCGTTCACATGCAGTCACTAGCAGTTGTTCACACGCAGCTCTAGAACCGACTTTTCATTTCAAAACCCGAAAAACCCTAAAAACACATTTTTAAAAAACTTTCAAAATTCATTTCAAATCCAAATAAATTGACAAAAAAATCCTAAAAATTTTCCAACATTGCTGAAATCATTTGCACTATTTTCTAAAGTGGAAATTCAAGAAAATAAATTGTAAAATTTTCAAAACTTCAAAATTCTTTCAAAAATACATGCAAAATGAGCAAAATTTATTAAACATTAGTAAAAATTTAAAAATACTTTCAAAAAATTTTAAAATTTTTTACAGATCCCCTTGCTCCTTTTTTCAATAATTTCTCAATTGAAAATGTTTCCATAAATGGCCAAAGTATTATTTGAAGCCAAAACCCTAATTTTAATACCTCACCTCATGAAAATTCATTTTAAATTTCAAAAATCAATTGAAAAATCATGGATAAATTCAAACACATTGTTGACATTTGTTGGATTGCTGAAATCCCACCATTACACTTCACAACATATTCATGTGTCCTATATCTTGTTTTAATTATTCAAAAAAAAGAGGAAAAAAACACCAAGAAAATAAATTGTAAAATTTTCAAAACTTCAAAATTCTTTCAAAAATACATGCAAAATGAGCAAAATTTATTAAACATTAGTAAAAAGTTAAAAATACTTTCAAAAAATTTTAAAATTTTTTACAGATCCCCTTGCTCCTTTTTTCAATAATTTCTCAATTGAAAATGTTTCCATAAATGGCCAAAGTATTATTTGAAGCCAAAACCCTAATTTTAATACCTCACCTCATGAAAATTCATTTTAAATTTCAAAAATCAGTTGAAAAATCATGGATAAATTCAAACACATTGTTGACATTTGTTGGATTGCTGAAATTCCACCATTACACTTCACAACATATTCATGTGTCCTATATCTTGTTTTAATTATTCAAAAAAAAGAGGAAAAAAACACCAATAATAAAAAATCGAACATTCACCAAATCACACAATCAAAACACACTAACTTTATTGACATTTTTATAAGATGTTGGTTTTGTTACTGAAAAGTTTCTTTTGTCATAACTTTTCAGTTATTTGCATTTTATTTTTGGGACTCATTTTCATTATCTTGGGATTAAAACATGCCTATTCCATTTCCTTGCATACACACATATCCACTTCCATGTATTTTTCTTTTTTCCTTCTTATTTTTTTAATTTTCACTACTCTAAAATTCACGATTAATTCTTAGAATGAATCCTAAACACCACCATGGCACGTGCGTTCGTGCTAAACACACATTTTTTAATAACTTAAAATCAACCCACCGTTCACTTTTCACGCACTATGTGCGCTTTAGAAGCACTTTAATTTTAAATAAAAAATAAACCAATCGTCACAAAAAAGCACGCGTTGATAAAAAAAAGCTCCATATCACCATTAATTTCTAATTAATGAATTTGCATTTAGAGACCCAAATCTGGGTATCGAAGTCCGGGTTTCGTAAAAGCACCACTTCACCCTAATAATTTGTAATTAAAATTTTAAAAAAGAATCGCTATTTTCTTCTTAAGGTTTACAACCTAATAAAATTTCAACTATTGTTAATAATTTATTGAAATAAACTCGTCACTAAAATCATTCCCCTCACTGCACTTTTTTTTTCCTTTTTAACAAGCACGCTTCGTGGGATGGGCACGTATAGTCCTCTTAGTTAAAATTGTTGGTCCAAGTTCTGGTTATGTCTTGATTAGGTTTTTGAGGTATAATGGTTTGCTTGTGTGATATAATTACGGGTGCGGTTTGTAGGTTTTTTTTTTTTTTGCTTGATATGGGATCTTGGGTGCCTACTTATTGCATCGCATGAAGTTTTTACAATCTAATAAAATTTCAACTATTGTTAATAATTTATTGAAATAAACCTGTCACTAAAATCATTCCCCTCACTGCACTTTTTCTTTCCTTTTTAATAAGCACGCTTCGTGGGATGGGCATGTATAGTCCTCTTAGTTAAAATTGTTGATCCAAGTTCTGGTTATGTCTTGATTAGATTTTTTAGGTATAATGGTTTGCTTGTGTGATATGATTACGGGTGCGGTTTGTAGTTTTTTTTTTTTTTGCCTGATATGGGATCTTGGGTGCTTCCTTATTGCATCGCATGAAGTTTTTGGTTGTATATGTGTAGGGGTTATACCGAATTTTTTCTAAGATGTGGGTTGTTTGGGATGGTCAATTGGTTAGTTACGTATGTGTGTGTTTTTTTTAATCAATTTTTTTTAATAGCTATTTTGTTGTTTTGCAACAAGCATTCTCTGTGATTGTCTGTGTTTTTGTGATGTGTGTATTTTCCACCTAAATGGCGCCTCAAGCTCCCTGTTTAGTATGTCCCATTGATCAATAGGGATTATTCTTTCCTACTGGCTTTTGAGTCTATAGCGAAAGCAAGCCTTGCAACTTTTGTGGCTGCTTCACTCCCATTGATCCTAAACGATCCAGCCCTATGTAATGAGTTTCTTGCGTCATACAGTAAGAAATCAGGCTTGGTTCGTGGTACTTCCATGGTATTGACACCTAGAGGATTAGGGAAGGCTTTGTCTCTTCCCTACAAAGAAGAACCCTTTGTTACAGCCAGACAGTTATTCTCCAATGGCGAGATTCTCAAGCTGTTACAGAAGTAGACCAAAGAGGTTCTTGATATCAAGAAGGTGATTAACACTTCAAGAGTGTCTTTTTCCATGATCACTAATCCTCTCTAGAAATTAGTTTGCCAATTTCTCCAAGACAAGTTTATATCTACCAAAACACCATCTCATTATTTGTCCAAGGAGCTCTTCACAGCTTTCTGGATGGTGTTAAAAGGGGTTGCCATTAATTGGAGTACTTACCTTCTTACGAAGATGGACCAACATTTTATCAAAGTGACCAAAGGGAATGTTATCAATGTCACTTATGGTTCATATTTATATGCTTTCTTGACATATTCAAGCCTTAAGAAGGGTGTGCTTCCCCCCTCCTCCATCTGATCAAGTCCCTCCCCCTCCACCTTCAAAGGATTCAGAACCCATTGACATAGAGGATCTTGATTCTCCTCCTCCATTGGTCATTCAGCGGAAGCGCTTGAAGCGTGTGGCAAATAAAACTCCCCCAGTCATTCCTTCAGTAACAGTTCCTGCTACCCCTGAAAGTGACCTTCCTATCTACCTCACATATAATAATTAATTAAGGGCACATCGAGAGGATTCTTTGAAAATATCAGTTCCTTCACTGAACAGTTTAGTGTCAGGGGATGCCATTCCTTTCCTTTGTAACGACATCCAGAGTTCTATTGAACTCTCAATGATAGCTTGTGTTCAACAGTTATATACTTCTTTCTATGAAGAATTGATGCAGTCCAAAGACCAATTGCATAATGCAACCACAGAGTTAGCCTCTACTAAAGACACTCTTGCCGATCTGTTTAAGCAGATGGAGCATCACACCCAAATGATTGAGACCCAGAGAGAAGAAATATCTTCTTTGAAAATTCAGTTGACAAAAGCTCAATCAAAGGTCACTACAGTTTCGAAAAAGAAAGAGAAAATGTCCAAAGAAGCTTGAGTTTAAGACTCTTTTAGATACGAAACTGTCAACTTTGCAAACTTCTCACCATACAGTGGAATCCCAAGCTTCCCAGATTAAGCAATTACATGACCAACTAGCGCAGTCACAGTCCATTCCTCCAAGCCCCAATGTTCCTATTATTCCTTTTATATCTCAGTAGGACTTAGCAATTCTCCAGAGACAAGCCACATTATGTCCATTGTTTCAAGATAAAGTGGAAAGATTGCAGTCCAGGATGGATTTGTTATGGTCTACATTTGCAGAAGTTGACCTTCTATATGAAGCTTTCAACGATGGACCTCCCTCTTCCAAAGGATGGTTGGAGTGGGGCTTGGTCTTTTGATTTGCTAACAAAAGTCGTCCGTATGGTCTTTGAAGATTCTGTGACAACGGATACTATGTTGCTGTCTTATATGTATCTACAAGGTGATCTGTTGATTTCAGATGATGTAGATCTGGCTTGGTATGTGGGGGATGTGGTCTTACAAGCTGCCCTATATGTCAACTATTTGGAGTTAAGGATAGATGACATGTTCCAGTGCTATTCTTCTAAAGTGGCTACTTGCCCTGACACTTCATGGCATTCAATGATTGATTCTGTAGTCTTGAACCAACGTCAGAATACAACTTCTACTTATGTGCAAAGCACTAACCAACTAAGGGTGGATCTCCTAGCTTATCTTTCCAAGAACCATCCATTTGATTCATCCTTCTTTGATGCCTAGCATAGATGATATGTTTTAGGTCCCTCTGTTCCTAGCCTATTGTAATATCAACAAATGGCCCATCGCTATGATGCTTATTTTTTCCTTTATAAATCCAACTCAACAACTATATTACCTCTCCTTTTTCAACCTCAGGGTTTTTCTCAAATTCCTATATTTACCTATTGTTCTTTCATTGAAGATCAAGTCTTTTTCCCTTCTCCGCCATGTCCTTGTCCATCTATCTATATACCTTCTACTTTTCTTGCTTATCAATTGACACCTTTCTTAACTGATTCACTTAAATTTTCAACCACTCCTTTAGATTATTCCTCATTTTATGATTTTGCATACCCATCTTTTCATCCTCTTTTACTTATTCCATTTCCATCTCCTGCCACTTCTATTTCTCAACCCCCTCAGTTGGTTAGCGGGTACGAAGAATTTGATCAGCAGATTCCAAGAAGAAGAGGATGGAGCTCAACTGATTCTCTCACAGGACCACATATTAATTGGCCATTAATTCCAAGGGACTAGACAACTACTAGTCAAGCATACCAGAATTACCTCTATTTTTCTCACCAATATTCACAATCTCTAGATTCCTCAGTGAGATTGATAGCCCATTTTGCTTGGTATTTAGCATATATGCATAGGCATTCCTATAACGATCAAAAGGTCATTCCAAAGCTTTGTATGAATGTCAATGTGAACATTGATTCCCAACAGTTGGATATCCTATATTTTCATACCCTATGTCTACCTAACAGATACATTGTTTTGCTAGAAAGGATGTGTTGCCTCTAGTTCTTTCAAAATCCTCCCAAGACATTTATGGATGAGTCCTTCTCCATGGATCGTTTCCGTAGTTATCAAGCCTTCAAAAGAGATCATCTTCATTGATGCCTTTGCAATGTATTTTGGATGATTCTTAATGATATATATATATCTCTTTTTGGAGGTATCATCAAATGGTTGTTTTGTGTTTAGTATTTGTGTTGTGGGTTAATTTGTATGTGATGAGTTCGTGCTAGTTGAATAATTTATTCGCGAGCTCTCTTTTCAACTATTGATAGTGATAGTGGACGGAAAGCCTACGATGAAAAGCTGAATAACCTCTTATATCCTTTACAAATTTGTTATGACTTTTTATTGATGATCACATGTATTAATGAATAACAAAGCTTTCCTTTAGAAGTATTCCTTTCTAGAGATACAAGTGATAAGTTGGGGTCGTGGTTTGACGAGATTATTGAAGATACTGAAGAAGATCAAATTAATCTATTTACTGAACTTACATTCTTCTTTTCCTTAGGTCGCGAGAACACTTCCTTTCTAAGTGTGGGAATATGTTGAGAGTGAAAAAAAACTGAATTTTTGACTGATTTTTGTTATTTTTTAGGTTCGAATGATTGATTTTTTATGGATTTAGAGTGATATATGGTTGTTAATGGAAGTGTTTGAGAGTTTTTTGGATTATATTGATTATGTTTTGGAAGTTCATGATGATTCTTAGTGAAAATATGCTCTATGATGTTCTGATAGGTTCTGTTGAGGTTCTAATTGGTTCTGATACCTTCTGTATAGCTTCTGTTTTGTTCTGATTTTCTTATGTATGAAGTATGGATTGATGATTGATGAAGGTTGAAATATTTTGAAAGCTTATTGAATAGTTTTTTATAGTTTGGAATGGTTTTAGTATGAGTTATGAGGATTAGTTGTTCTCTGAAGACCTTCTGTAACCCTCTGTAATAGAGCCTCTATCTATGCTCTGTATCTGTTTTGTCTGTGCTCTGTTCATGTTCTGTGATGTTCTGTAGATCTTTTGTAAGTGTTCTGTAGAATGTATGTGTGACTTTGGGAAAGTTTCCTAACTTTTGGAAAGGATGAATCTAAGTTCAAAAGAGCTAAAACAAATGAAGACTGAAGAGAAAACTGAAGTGACAGTGACAGTAGTGAGCTATGAAGAGACACTGTAGTGGCTCTGGTGCCTCTTCACATCAAACATACCTCTTGGGAGGTGCATCCACGACCTAATAAGGATTATTGAGATTCATTATTAAGTATTGTAGTGAGGAGATGATGTATTATTGAGAGAGAGAGAGAGAGAGAGCCAAAGATATCCAATTCTATCAAAACAGTGTAACTGTATATGAGAGATTGAGAGAAAAAACTATGAAGACATTAAAGATGAATACTATGTGATTGATTTCTATTCAAAAGTGGTGTATTATTTTATATTCATTGTTCTATTAATGGATTCTATGAAGATGTTGAAGATTATGGTTGATTCTATCAAATCCGTGGGAGATATCTACTATGATGCTGCATGAAGGTTTATTGTTTTCTTTGTTTTGATCATTAAAAGAATGAAATAAAAGCTTGTTGATGTTACAAGATAGATTTTCTTGCAGTAGAATCCATTTTTTCTTGGTGTTCCTCTTGGGGCTCCAACGTGATTTCAGTAGGTTGCACCATTTTCTCATCCCGTCAAAAATGTGGCTTTCATCTCCAATACCTCTTCATGCCATTGGCACTACACAAATGTCTCATTTGAGGCATAGGATCATGCTTCAACCATGGCATTGAAGGCTTGAGCTTGGCATTGAAATTTGGGTCTAATATACTTCAGTCCAAGACTGTCATAACAATCCACAAGTAGCCTCGAACAATGCTACATTAGTATTTTATGTTTATGCTTGCTTGGTACTAGCTATTGATGCCATTTGGTACCCGAATCATGCCCAAATGTTATGGAAAGATATGCATATGATATGCCATTGATTTGGTGCTGATTTTGGCTCTGTTTATGCTCAGTTTAACCATGAATTTACTGCTATAATAGAGCAATCCTAAAGTTATTTAACTTAGGTTATGTTATGCATATTGGTCTCGGGTGCTTTCCAGATGCTTGTTATGACTATTTGGATGAAAACGGAGGTTGGTAAATGTCTTGGATGGTTTTGAAATGTATTTTGAGCCTCGTTTGAGCTCTGTATTGGTTGGCACTTACTTGACATCGAACTACACTGGCATGCTTTGTGACAAAGGTTATACCTATGGTTTATGCATGCCTATATTGTTTGAGCTTCTTTGCCACTTGGAGCTTCAATTGGGCTTGTACTTGGATACTTTGGAACTTCTTTTAGATGTTTCTTAGCTTTTCAGAGATTGACTTGGTTTCATACATGATGTACTTGGATGCTATCAAATGCTTGACCGCTTACATGCTCTTGGTGCTCTCATGATGTACAGTCTTGGCTATGAGATGTCTTATGCATTTACATGCTATCTCTGAGCTTGGTTGCTGATTTGCCATTGACTTTTGTGCCAGTGGGAGCTTTATGCTTATGGTCTTGGATTTAACCAGAGCTTGCGTGTTATACATCTGAGCTATTACTTGAGATTTGAGACTCGTATCTCTTACATGTCTTTGACTATGATATTTGCTTGGTAGATGCTTCCATGTTTGCTCTTGGATGCTCGAGTTGATTTGATCCGTCTTCATTGAGCATACACCGACCTTTGTTAGGTATCGTTAGTGGTGTGTACATCTTGCTTATTACTCAAGGGATATATCGGTTGTACTGATGGACTCCCTTGACACATTTGGGTGTTTGGCTCATTTTCATTGGCTGTCATAGTGCCTCTGTCATACCTGCTTGATGCAGGATTGGACTTGGTAGTCAATGTTTACTCTCAGTTACTCGTTGTTTCTACTTGGCACTTTACCTAGGCACTTTACCTAAGTCTTGAGATGTATTTCGCACTGCAATCTGTACCAACAAACTTGATGGGTTAAAATTGCAAGATGTAGAGAGTGCTCTTTTGACTGCAGAAATTAATAAGGAAAACAATTATACTTCCCGCAATTCACATGCTTTATCCGTTAGAGGTGGCAAAAGTGGCAAGAAAGATAATGATTCGGGTGTGTCTTTTCATGTGACCCCCTACCGTGAGTGGTTTCATACCTATCGCAGTGTATCTAGTACTATGCGCTTACCGTCTCTCACTGTTGTTGGCATTGGTGATGTCACTCTACAGTTTCCCTCTGTTAGCACTTTTATTCTGCATAATATGCGTCATGTACATGCACTGACTAGAAGCCTTATGTATGTTGGGCAGCTTGATGATGCAGATTATCATATATGCTTTGGTAATTCTGTATGGAAGATAACTCATGGCAAGCTCGTTCTTGCAAGAAGTGCCAAGTTTAGCACCCTCTACCCCTTGGTTGTATCTGGTACTATTGACCATGTTTTGTCAGTGGGTTCTACCCCACATGTATCTCTCTAGCATGCTCGTCTCAAGCATATGTCACTTAATGGTGCGCAGATCGGTCACAGATAGCTCACGTGGTGAATCCCGGAAGGTCCCCAAGAACAAAGTACTCTACTTTTTAGCACAAAAACCCATGTAAAAGCAAGCACGACAAGAGGCAAGAGACAAATTGGGTTCAATCTCCCCCATGCCTTGTGTGAGCGCTTCACAAAGCATGTATTTTATGTATATTTCCAATCTTCATGCTCAATAATAGCCCAATTACAAAAATATGACAAGCTTTTAGCTTTTGAGTTTGCTTTCTACAAAAATAGTAAAATAAAGCTAATGGACGGTGCCCATAGTGTCTGGCACGCCCAATCTCAATGTCCAAATAGAAATAACATATCCAGGCGCATAAGCGCATACAAAATAATAATAAATAATCGATGTCTCAATAGACATAACAAAATATAGGCGTGGCGCCTATCAAAATCTAATCCAAGAGTCGAAAACCCGCTAGACTCCAATGCTTTCCTCCGCCACTGCTGCTATCTCTACACATCAACTGAAGCATTCACAATCGTTAGTAAAATAACACAATTAAACCGACAAAAGTGAATACCTAGCAGTCTTCAGCTACATAAATAAATCAACTGGTTAGAAATAAATCCTAACCTTAATTTATTACGAGTGCGCACTCTAAACTCATAAACGTTTATTAATTTAATATGCATTTTGCGGAATCACCCGCTATGGAATCACCCATGTACACACTAAATTAATGAAACGCTCGAAAAGGACAGGCGTCCCCATCAACTTCTCGCACAAAGAATCCTCTTTGCGTATGAGCCCCGGTCATCTAAGTTTACGAAATCCACTGTAAAACCTCACGAAATCCACCGTGGAATATGCCTCCTGGCATCATACCCCCGGGGTGGGATAGCAATTGACCTCAATTGCTATTAGCTCAATGTGGAGCTAACAGAGTGGGGAAAGTATTTAGGTCTCTAGCGTGCATCCATTGTGCTTCCTCTACAGGATGGTTCTTAAATTTGACTAGATATCTAGAATACCTTCGGCCAGTTCTAGTGGTCATGTAGTCAGTGTCTATAATGGCTTCTGGTTCAAGTATTTCAATCTCTTCTTCTAGTAAAGGTGGGTTTTCATAGACAGGGTGGATAGGTAATTGGCCTCTAAATGGTCTCAATAAACTAATATGAAATGTATTATGAATTTTCCAATGAGATGGCAGTTCTAACTTGAATGCATTGTCATTAATCTTATGAATGATTCTAAATGGTCCGTAGAATCTAGGAGCTAATTTGACAACTGGATGTCTATCTACACTTTGCAGTCTACGCTTTTCTATTCTAAGCCAAACATAATCATCAACTTTGAAATTCATGGCTTGTCTTTTCTTGTTGGCTTGTTTGGTATATGATTGTTGGGCTTTAGCAATCATATCCTTTACCTCATCAAAAATAGTATTATGCATAACAGCAATATCATCAGCACTCTGTATTCTATTAGACAAAGATGCAACAGGTGTAGATAATCTATATCCATAAATAACTTCAAAAGGTGCTTTCTTTGTAGATATGTGCGGTGTATTGTTATATGCAAACTGTAATAAATACAAATGAGTATCCCATGTCTGTGGTTTAGAGATAGTGTATGCACGTAAAAGATCTAAAATGGTGCTATTTGTGGTTTCTGTTTGTGCATTTATTTCTGGATAAAATACACATGAGAAATCAATCTTTGTGCCTAGATTTGCAAACAGTGTAATCCAAAAATTATTACAAAATCTAGAATCTCTATCTGAAATAATCACTTTCGGCAATCCATGGTTAGTAAAAACAGTTTTCAAAAATAACTGTACTGCTTGTGATGCTGTTAAAGTTTTCTTACATGCAATGAAATATGCTTGCTTACTAAATCTATCTACAATTGCCCAAATCATATCATGGTTAGATTTAGTATTTGGTAAACCAGTAATGAAATCCATAGATATATGTTCCCAAGGTTTAGATGGAATAGACAAAGGCATTAATAGTCCATACTGTTTACCATGATGTCTCTTTATTCTTTGACAAATCAAACATTCAGAAACAAAATTAGATACATCTGCATCCATATGCGGCCAATAAAAATCTTCAGTTAACATGCGTAATGTAGAAATGATACCTCTATGACCTTGATATGGGGGACAATGAATTTCATTCAAAACAAAAGATCGGAATGGAATAGTAACACACAGTCTCTTTTTAAATAACATGAATCCATCATTATATGACAATGAATCAACAGGAATGAAATTATTTTGAACTAATTTTTGCCAATCAGAATGAAAAGTAATATACTGGTGATATGTGTCTTTCATGGCAATCAAAGAATCAAAAGATATGATAGAAATGTTATGAATTGCAGGTCTTCTACTCAATGCATCAGCAACTACATTTTCTTTTCCAGGTTGGTATTGAATGATAGGATGGAAACTTTGAATGAATGAAGCCCATTTGATATGACGGTCAGAAATTTGGGGTTGGCTAAGTAGATGTCTAATGCTTTGTTGGTCGGTCTTTATCATGAATTCTGAACCCATTAAATAATGCTTCCATTGTTTTAATGCTTGGACAACTGCTAAGAGTTCCTTGTCATAAGTGGAATATTTGAGCTCAGAGGGTTTCAACTTAGAACTAGAATATGCTATTGGATGGTTGTCTTGCATTAGCACGGCTCCTATTCCTGATCCGCTAGCATCGGTCACAACTAGAAAGAATGGTCTGTTAAAGTCAGGCAATTGTAGAACAGGGGCATTGGTTAATGCACGTTTGAGTAAGTCAAAGGATTTCTGCTGGTTTTCAGTCCATTGATAAACAATGCCTTTCTTAAGAACTTTGGTCAATGGTAAAGCAAGTAATGAGAAATTACGTACAAACTTCCTATAGAAACTAGCAAGACCAAGGAATGAGCGTAATTCATGTACATTTTTAGGAACATGCCAATGCAATATTGCATCAATTTTCTTAGGATCAACTTTTATTCCTTCTTTTGATACAATATGACCTAGATATTCTATTTCTGTCTTAAAGAATTCACTCTTGTCAGGATTTGCAAACAATTGATTTTCTTTCAGTAATTGAAAAACTAATAATAAATGCTCATAATGCTCTTTTTCACTTTGACTGAACACTAAAATATCATCAAAGAAAACAATCACACAATATTAATATTTTAGAAAAATACGGTTCATCATTCTACTAAAAGTAGCAGATGCATTAGTTAATCCGAATGGCATAACTAAGAATTCGTAATGGCCAAACTGTGTCCTGAATGCAGTCTTAAATATGTCGGATCTATCTAGCCTCACCTGATGATATCCAGACTTAAGGTCAATTTTACTAAATATAGAAGATCCTTGCAGTTTGTCCATAAGGTCATCAACTCTAGGTATAGGATACATATTCTTTACAGTGATCTTGTTTAATGCTCGGTAGTCAATACACATCCGATAAGTATTATTCTTTTTCTTGACTAAGAGCACAAGTGCACCGAATGGAGAACTGCTAGGTCGAATTAAGCCTCTATTTAGTAATTCTTCAACTTGACTCTGGATTTCTTTTTGCTCTATTTGATTGTGCCTATATGGGGCTTTGCAAGGTGGTTGTGTGCCAGGTATTAGGTCAATCTTATGGTCTTCTGGACGTGATGGAGGTAGACCTGGTGGTAGGTCTTCTGCAAAACAGTCCTTAAAATATGCGAGAAATTCCTTATGCCTAGGGTGCATATGATTTTCCTTTGCGTGCAATTCATTTACCCAAATGAGATATGATTTAGTATTCTTACGTAGTGCACGTTTTGCTTGAGTATGCGAAAGCAGTGGAAACATATGAGATGCATGCATACCAAATAATGTAATAGATTTTCCTTGAAAATTTATATTCATTGTGTGTGTGGAATAATCTATATTGGGATTATGTTGGTGTCTCCATGGCATTCCTAGAATAATGTCGCTAGACTGTAATGGGACAACTAAGAAATTTCTTCTTTCAATATATGGACCAATTTGAATTTCTAAATCTTGAACTTCTTGTGTGCCATTGTACCTAGTGCCTAAAAATGCAGCTTTTATACGATAGTGTGTAGGTACAGTATGCAGTTTCAATTCCTTTACCAATTTTGCTGAAATAAAATCATGGGTACTACCGTCATCATGCAATATAGTTCTTTCTTTTCCATGCACCATACATTTCATAGTCAACAATGAATGTGAAGTAGGCATACCTGGTAAAGTGTCAGAAGTAGTAGTAGGATCATCTTCTTCTTCAGTGAAATCTGGCATATCCTCATGCTCGTCTTCGTCCATAGCTCCAAGGTAGTTGATATGTGCTGATGGCTTCTTTGAATGACAATTTGTTGCGAGATGCCCTGGCTGGTGACACTTGTAGCATACGATGGGCTTGGCTTTGGTCACATTATTTGCAATGGCTGGGAGTCTGGGTATATTTGGATTTGCTTGTGGAATAGGTTTAGAATTTGGATTGACAGTAGATGGTAATGCATGTGGTTTAGACCAATTCTTGCGGAAAGATGGTGATGAGAAACGACCTGGATTAAACCTTCTGAAATTGGAATTGAATTGTTTAGATCCATAATTACCGTTTGCTTGGAATGGATGTGGTCGTCGATCTCTTCTGCGTAACTTATCTTCAGTGTCGTGGGCTAAGGAGATGGCGTCTTCAAGGGTAGCAGGCTTGAACATGTTCACTTCAGCGTAGTAATATCCAAGAAGTCTAGACATATACTTCCGCTTATGTGTCGTCTCTGGTACGTCTTCAAGCGTGCGTAGCTGTAGGAGTGCATTCCAAAAACGCTCTGTATACTGTGGAATAGGCTCACGATCACGCTGTTGAAGTAAATCCCATTGCTTGATAGCCTTCTCATGAAATTGCGGTGGTAGGAAATTTTGCATGAACTTCTTCTTGAAATCTTCCCATGTAGCAGGACATTCTATGCTCTTGCGGACTACAGTCCACCAAAGTGATGCTCTGTCTATCAGATGATTAGTAACACACTTGATTTTATCTTTTTCGGGATAAATTTTCTCATGAAAATAGTCATCAAACTGGCTAATGAATAATAAAACAGTCTTTCCTTCTCTTATGACATTGAAAGTGTGAAACTTGAAACTTCATTTACTTATCTTGGATTCCTTGCGAATGGTTTGTGCTTCAAGAGTGGCGTTGATGGTACGGCGAATCAAATCTTCAGCTTGAGGTTCTTCTTTGTCAGTGGACGCTCCTTGTAGCTTTGTCAATTGCGCTTGCAAGGCTTGCCTAGCTCTTCGCTCTTCTTCCAATTGCAGCATGATAAGATCCAGCTTTTGTTCCATGGTAGGCTCAGGTAGATCGTCTTCAGCCATAGGATCATCCATATGTGGGGTAGTCATCCTGTAAAACTTAACAAACCTTTCTCACTCAAAATCGGTTAGCGGGATGAGCATAGCTCAAATTTGGGGTTACAAGGCTATGTATTTTTGGGTATTTTCTTCTTCAATTTTCAAAAATTCTGCAATATTTCTGTCCCCGTTTGTTGAAAGTACTTCAACGAACTTGTAGATAGGTAGAACAGCTTGCTGCGAACAACTTTCCAGTTCAGAGTTTTTGCATACGAACAAGTCTTCTATGAGTTTTAAGCACTAATCAATTCTGATTTAGTCTGACTTGCAGAGTTGTAGACTTAACAGACTTGCAGAGTTGTTGACTTGCTGGACTTAGGCCGACTTGCAGAACTTGATTACCGTCGACTTACAGAACTTGACTTCAGGAGTGCGAGACCCGGAGTTACTGAACTTGTTTGCCCAGTGTGACTTGCAGAGGATTGTGTGACTTGAAGGAAGCTTAGTGATTTAAGCTTTGACTTAAGGATTAAGAGAGCTTAATGGTGGAGAACATGCCACCATTTTTTTCGTGAAGGGGGAGGGCCGTTTTTTCTCCACGCGGAAATTTCGGGGGGTCTTCTTGCAAATCGACTTGAAGTTTTGAAGCTTAATAAGCTTCTTAAGCTTTATCTAAGCTTATTGAAGAAATTTTGAGAAAAACAATGAAGCTTATCTCTGTAACTCCACGACTTGATGAAGGAGTTGGATGCGTGGTCCTCCCCCTGCAGAGCCTGGTCCTTCGCGATCTGACAGTGGAAACAGGGGTTCTTGATCGCCAGAAGTCTGCCTGTATCGACGGTTCGCGATGAGGTTGACTGTAGAGGCCGTTTGTTCCTCGAGCTCCGCCTTCGCCCGAGATTGGTAGCGATTGGAAGCTCTTGATCTCTGCTTCGCTCTGATACCACTGGTGCGCAGATCGGTCATAGATAGCTCACGTGGTGAATCCCGGAAGGTCCCCAAGAACAAAGTACTCTACTTTTTAGCACAAAAACCCATGTAAAAGCAAGCACGACAAGAGGCAAGAGACAAATTGGGTTCAATCTCCCCCATGCCTTGTGTGAGCGCTTCACAAAGCATGTATTTTATGTATATTTCTAATCTTCATGCTCAATAATAGTCCAATTACAAAAATATGATAAGCTTTTAGCTTTTGAGTTTGCTTTCTACAAAAATAGTAAAATAAAGCTAATGGACGGTGCCCATAGTGTCTGGCACGCCCAATCTCAATGTCCAAATAAAAATAACATATCCAGACGCATAAGCGCATACAAAATAATAATAAATAATCGATGTCTCAATAGACATAACAAAATATAGGCGTGGCGCCTATCAAAATCTAATCCAAGAGTCGAAAACCCGCTAGACTCCAATGCTTTCCTCCGCCACTGCTGCTATCTCTACACATCAACTGAAGCATTCACAATCGTTAGTAAAATAACACAATTAAACCGACAAAAGTGAATACCTAGCAGTCTTCAGCTACATAAATAAATCAACTGGTTAGAAATAAATCCTAACCTTAATTTATTACGAGTGCGCACTCTAAACTCATAAACGTTTATTAATTTAATATGCATTTTGCGGAATCACCCATGTACACACTAAATTAATGAAACGCCCGAAAAGGACAGGCGTCCCCATCAACTTCTCGCACAAAGAATCCTCTTTGCGTATGAGCCCCGGTCATCTAAGTTTACGAAATCCACCGTAAAACCTCACGGAATCCACCGTGGAATATGCCTCTTGGCATCACTTAAGAGAATGAAAATGCTTAGTGCTTTGCAGTAACTTCTGCCTTTTGACTACTCGCATTTTGAGTCATGTGATCATTGTTTCTATGGCAGACTGACTAGGAATTTTCATAAAAAGTATGGTATTCCACACATAGCTAAGTCTTTTGTATGTGGACCTATGCCATGTCAGTCATTAGGGGATGCGAAGTACGTTGTCAAATTTATTGACGATTATTCACATAAGGTTTGGGCTTAACCCATAAAGCAGAAATCTGATGTCTTGGCTATCTTTCAACATCGGCTTGCTTTAGTAGAGAATCAAGCTGGGCATAGGCTAAAATGGCTAAGGACCGATAATGGGAGTGAGTATGTCTCGCGTGCCTTTGAACAATTTTCTGACGAGCGGGGTATTGAGCGTCAGTTGATCACCCCTTACAACCCTCCCCAGAATGGTATGGCTGAGCGTATGAATATGACTATCCAGAAATGGGTCTGTAGTATGCTTAGCCAAGCAAGCTTACCACAGGATTTTTGGGCTGAGGCAGTCTCTACTACCATGTATCTCATTAACAGGTCACCTTGCAATGGTATTAACTTCCAGGTGTCAAAGGAGGTATAGACAGGAAAGCCTCCCTCATATGCTCATTTGTGCATCTTTGGATGTGAGGCCTTTTGCCATGTGCCCAAGGATAAACACAATAAACTGGATCCTAAAAGTGTGAAATACATTTTCCTTGGCTATGAAGATGCAAGTGAGATGGGATATCGTCTTTGGGATCCGCAAACATAGAAAGTGATCTGCAACCATGATGTTGTGTTCCATGAGGACAAAATGCATATATAGCTTGAGAAAGTTGTTGAGATACGCAAGATTATCTTTCAAGAGAATCCCCCTCCTTCAGCACAACTAGCTAGACAGCCTGCACAGCTGATCCTCATGGCCAGGATATTAGACAGGATGTTACATGAGATGTTAGACAAGATATTGGATAGGTAGCATAGCCTGCATTGAGGTGTTCTACTAGAGATAGATGACCTCCTAACCTCTATGAGCCCTCCATAAATTATGTCTTGGTTACAGATGCAGGAGAGCCTCTCACCTATGATGAGGCTATGCACAAGGGTGACTGTCTCTTGAGAGAGGGGTATGCAATCTGAGATTGACCCGTTGCATAAGAATCGTACGTAGGATTTGGTTTCCTTGTCTAGTGGCAAGAGGGCTTTGCATTGCAAGTGCGTGTACAAGTTGAAAAGTACCTCTGGACACCCAGACCGGCATACAAGGCCAGATTGGTAACAAAAGGTTTTAAGCAAGAGAATGGTGTTGACTTTGATGAGGTCTTCTCTCCTATGGTTAAGATGACCACCCTACACTTAGTCTTGGCTTTGGTTACACATCTTGACTTGGACTTATATCAATTGGATGTCAAGACGGCTTTCTTACATGGGGACTTGCATAATGAGATTTACATGGAGTAGCCTAAGGGCTTTACAGAGCCTAGCAACGAACACCTAATGTGCAAATGAGAAAAAGTCTTTATGGCTTGAACCAACCACCTAGTGAATGGTATCATAAGTTCGATACATTAATGCAATCACAAGGCTACAGCCGTAATGCTACAGACCCATGCTTGTACACAAAGAAAGTCTATGATGGATCTTTATTGATTTTGGTACTCTATGTGGATTACATGCTTTTGGTGGGGAAAGTTCACGATGAGCTAGATGCTCTTAAGGCTCAGCTCAAGAAGAGCTTTGAGATTAAAGATCTGGAATAGGCCTCTCATATTCTTGGTATACACATTACATGTGATAGGCATCAAGAACTACTCTATCTATCACAAAGAGAGTACATTCATAAAGTCCTTGAGTGCTTCCATATGCAAGATGTACAGCCTATTGGTTGTCCATTGCCTTCTCATGTGAAGATATCATAGGCCGACTATCCGCAGACAAATGAGCAAAGAGCTGAGATAGCCAAGATTCCCTATGCATCTACAGTGGGTAGTCTTATGTATACCATGATAGATCCACCCATCCAGATATTTCTTTTGCAGTTGATGTTGTGGCACATTATATGGCTAGACAAAGCAAGAGGCATTGGGATGCTATGAAGGGTATCATGAGGTACCTAAAGAGCATTGTTGATATATGCATATGCTATGGCAGTCAGGATATATGAGTCATAGAATACACTTAACTCTGACTATACAAGACATACAGATAGTAGAAAGCCCACCTCTGGCTATGTGTTCACTTTTGCTGGAGGTGTTCATAGATGTCCAGGGTGTAGAAATGCACGGCTCTTTCTACTACAAAGGCCAAGAATGTTGCAGCCACTAAGGCTTGCAAGGAGGCCATTTGGTTGGTATGCAATGGATCTCGAGCACACAAATAGTGTCAAAAAAGATATTGATGAGCTCTTAAATGTTGGATTCATTTAGGAGATTGAACATGTGGACTTAATATCACTAATTATTGTTGTGCTAAAAAATAATTACAAAATAGGAGCATGTTAAGAAAGTTAACACCACTACAAAGAGGGTTAAGCCTTTTCTCCCTCATGCGCACATTATGTGCTAGAGAGAGTCATAGGGAAGGAGACTTGTAACTACCTAAATGAAATTTTTTGGAATAATTAAGTGCAAGTCCACCTAAACAATAGGCATAAAATGGCATTTGATCACTAAGTGAAGAGTGTTTGCTTACATAATCATGTCCTTTAGGTTGACTAATGTTCTTACCACCGTCAACCATTCATGTGTACAATGTTCAAGGATATGCTGAGGAACTGACTTGAAGTATTCATGGATAACCTTTGTGTCCACACCAATTGGAAACTATAGTTAGAGAAACTATAAATAGTATTTTATTGTTGTTGACAATACAATCTCTCACTAAACCCTCAAAATGCAAATTCTAACTTAAGCACAAATGTATTTTAGGCATGTTGAGTTGAGGAATGGAATTGACAATACATGATACTACATGTGGTATGTACTAAATTACATGTTAATTGCTAGATCACTATACAAATTGATCATTATCTTTAAATGGATTGAGGTATGTTAGTATATTTGTGGAGTTTACAGAAGGTACTTTCTAAAACAACTATTTTACAAGCTCCAAAATTGGAAATCACATTTCCTATGCATATTGATGCACCTAACTTTGTTGTTGAAGTAATATTATGTGAACTTGGAGAGCAGAATATGGATTTCCCATTGATATTTATGAATAAATAACTCATTGACGCTTAAATGGAATATTCGACCAACCACTCATAGGAAAGGATTAAGAATGATTTTGTTTGTTAAGAAGTTATATCGTTATCTTTTGGCAATGCCTTTTACCTTTTAGTTGATCATTAGATACTACTTTATCACATTAACAAGTTATATGTTGTTAGATGCATTGTCAAATGGTTACTTCTTTTGTTAGAGTTTTATTTTCTATCATTGTTTGGAAAGGCAAACAATATTACATGCCATGTATGTCAAGAGTGATGAACGGAGAACTGGTAGGAAATGGAATTAGGGATGGCCTTCCATATATCCATTTATTTCAAATCTCTCAAGAAGAGAATTTGACTGATGATAATGTTGAAATATTTGAAAAATGAATTCCTAATTACCTCATCAAGGAAAGGTTTAAGCATCTTATCTTAAGACACAACCCTACTACGTAATTGCAAGATAATTACATCTATTAAGTCAAGATAATCTCATGGGAAGATGTGTCTATAAACATGAGATGCATGGTGTACTTATTAAAGTATATGGAAAAAGTACAAAGGATACTTTGACAAAGACAAAACAGAAAGAAAATTCCTTTGTCTTAGTTATGGCAACCCACTCTATTCCCACTTCATGGTCATTCATGAGAAGTTATCACCCTCCTACCCTCAAACACTCACAAGAAGTCATTACCCTACTATCGTTAAGTGAAAAGTCGAGCTAAAGCAATTAACAAAATTTTGATCGATGTTCTAACCAAGATAGCCTCAAACTCTACTAGTGACTAGGATAATAAGCTTATGGCAACTTTGTGGACATATCATACAACCTACAAGACTAAAACCAAACAAACGCTCTTCAAGCTAACATATGGAACAAACATAATCGTACCTATTGATTTCTTCATTCCTAGCTTACAAATTGTAGTGCAAGCAAGCTTAGAGGGTAAGGAAGCTTAGATCAAGCATCTCATCAAGTTGGAGCACTTATCAAAAGTTTGATACTTGGTCACATATATACTCATTTGTAAAAAGGCTTGCAAGAAGGAGCAGTTGGACAAGCACATGAAACAAAGAGACTTTCAGAAATGTGACAAGCATTGCTTTACTCAATTAAAGGACATAAGCAAAAGATGAAGTTTAGAGGTGTGGATCCTTTCCTGTATGGCAAATCACTAGAACGAGCCATCCCTTTGAGGACCTATCTATAATTTTAAATTATAGAATATGTAGCAACTTCTAGCTTAGACTTCAAAAAGTGAGGTGTTTTTTGTCTAAATTTAAAAAAACTTATAATTAGTTTGCTACGAATACTTCCAAGGACACTCATAGATATATAAGACTTTAAAAGTGTTGTTTTTAGACTAGTAATGGTAAAATTGATGGTAAGATGGCAAAAGCATAGAATGAAAGATAGTTTGACCGTGTTAATGGAAAGAAAGCAATACATCTAAAGGAAGGAAAATCACAAAATACAAGATTTTCAAACCTCAACCTTGTTACTAACCAATATTCATAGATAATATAATCATCAATTAGAATGTAATATTAACCTATATTTTCTATTAAAGAGTATTTATATTGAAGTTTATTATATACAAAGAAAATGCTTGAATGTCTCAAACTTATCATCTATTGGCACTATATACTTCATTATTTTCATCAAAGTTTATTGAAGATGGTGGTATCATCAACCTTATATTGATATCCACATTATTTCGTCAAGCATTAGTTGATATCTAACATGATAAAGCTCGATGATATGGAAAGAGCTCTATTGAGTAATGGGAAAGATATAATCGCATGAAAATATCCAAGTTTGTATTTAGTTTGCTAGGTACCTTATTCTTTAAAAACCCCATGAACATTCTTTCATCCTCATTGATCTTAAAATCATCGTCTAAGCCAAGTTAGCAAGCCAAAATTATTTTGTAATCGGGTAATAGCACCTAATTTTGTAGGCTTTGTAAGCTCACAGAAATGATGCCACATAATATCTCCAAAGCATTGTGATTGCTCTAATAATGCATCCCCATCTAGTATTGAGATGGTTTCTTCAAACTTTTGTACTTGTATAGCTTTTCCAAAGTAATATTTAAGGACATGGACTCTTTTCTTAAAATCTACTTAAAGAATATGGATGTCTTGTTGGTGGTCCCAAAATTGTGGATAAAATATTGGCATTGCCTCCAATAGTTCATCTCTTGGGAACCCTTGGTTCCCTACTCCCAAATGAAGCATGGAAATTTGCCCAATTCTCCATAGCCTCCAACTCAAATTTCAATGGTTCCCTACCCACAAATGTAGACAAAGAGACATTGCTTTGATGGATTGAGGAGAACATGGCAAAAGCAATTGTAGCACATGAAGAAGTCATGTCCATGTGTGAGTGTTAAAGGAAATTTGGTGTGAGTACGTGTTAGAAAAAGAAGACTACTCACGCATGGATATGAAAAAGTGATGTCCATGCGTGAGTGTTAAAGGAAATTTGGTGTGAGTGCGTGTTAGAAAAGGAAGACTACTTCCACAAATGGTACTCTTGGAAAGAGTTAGTGGGATGCCTTCAATCATAAGTACCAAATCTCACATTTAGGGTGACAATGAGTTTGCATAAATCAAGAATGCAAAGAGGAAAAAGTTGAAGCATTGACGAGGGAGAACCGCAAAATGAAGAAACAAAAGAAGCAAGAAGCATTGGCCTCTAAAGTTGCAAAAAAACAAGCTTGTGAGGAACAGAAGCTTGCTCATCAAGTAGGTAGAAGATGGGAGACCCAACAAAAAGAAATCGACAAGTATATGAAGTTAGTGTTGTGGGAGGGGGGTGTAGATCATATGCATGGGTTGTCTCTACTCCATGTGTCAACATTCTCGTAAAGATTAATAGAGAAAATCATTTACACAAAATGCAACCAAAAAAGCTCCATGCCATGGATGCATGTACCACATGATAAGTGCATATGTCCAAAGTCCTTTCAATAGCACTTCTCTTCTCCTTGCAACAATTTCTCTTGCTCAAGCTATGTATTAAAAAGGCCTAGCTCCTCATCCTCCACTTTTTTGTTAGATCACTTGTTGCGCTAGCCCTTTATCACAACATGTACATCACTAATCAAACTAATCTATATGTTTGCATATGCAATATGTCAAACTCACACTTCTTTGCTAGCATGGTTGTTAGCTTTGTAATACAATATCCTCTTTAATGACAATGTATCTATCTACTTTTTTATGACATTGCATATGTGCACTTGCTAGTATCTACAATGTTTCAACTAGAGTATTCAATTCCCATGAAGAACCATATTTGCCTCAGCCTACCAATCAAATGGAGGATCACCTTTGCCTCAATTTTCCCAATCAAATGAGGGGCCTCCTTTGCTTCTACCCAACCCTTTGCCTGGTCCAACCAAGTACTTATGCAAATGTAATTCTCAAAAAGGGACACCAATCAAAATGGACTACAAAAGATATGATGAAGGAAATTGTAGGTCATGGGGAAGGTATGTCATTTAGAGAATGTAGTAGGCAATATGGAATGAGTACTTCATCATTAGGAAAGTGGATTGATGGTAGAACAAAGAAAAGGAGGAAGGGCCCACTTGCCATACTAGCTGGTGAAGAAGAAAATGCCCTTGTTGATTGGCCCTTTCAGATGCAAACTGCTAGCCAATTCTTCCTCCATTGACATCTAATATAATGCAAAATCCTAGCACAATTGTGAATTCCAATCTTCTTGAGGTTCTATGAGTGCCAAGGGAGGATATCAATATCAATCAAGCCAATGGAAACACCTTTGTAGACTATTCTCACTCACTTATGCTCACTTCAAACCAATGCATTGAATCTATGAGGGCGAAGAATGCAAAGAAGTTGAAATTGGAGCACCAAAAGGAGGAAAGTTGGATTGAGCAACAGCAAAACAAGCAAGCAAAGATGGCCACTGCTGAGGATAGTAGGAGTCAACAAGAATATGAAAAGCAAGAAAGGGAGAACAAGAAGCAATTGGAGGCACAACTCATAAAATTAAAAAACACATGTGAGCATTCCTTTGAGAGGGATTAACGATGGACATTGGATGCTTGCCAACCCTACACATTCCTGCTAAAACATCTCAATTGAGAAGGGCAACACAAATTGCATGCAATGAGGCAAAAAAGGCACACTAATGTAATTGCATGGTATATTTCACATGGGCCCCTTATCTTTATTATCCTTCATTAGTATGATGAAGTTAGGGCCATCCAAATGATTTGAAAGAGGGTTGGTCTAGCCCCAACCACCATTATTTGGCATATCAGTTGTTGTTGACTCTATCATATAAGTAAAAATAGTAGTTTTGTCCCATATTGTTGATGAAAATCCACTAACTACAGCCGCCCTACTATTATTCTAGCATAGATTATAATTCATCTCCCTGTAAATCAAATGAAGGCCACCATAATTTCCCCTACTTGTGTTTACATGCATGCCACAAGAAGTCCTTTGTAGTGTTAATAACATCCATTTCAAATTCAAGATCCATTGATACTTTTTCAATTTGGGTGGAAAAGTGATCTATTTTATTTCAAAGTGACCAAAATTTATATTTTGATGGGATAGAATTGAATTTCCAAAAATCACAAAAGACACATTCATATAAATTGCTGCAGACACTCGTGACCATAAACATATAATTTGGTCAAATTTTTTTCCATTCAACCATACATAAACATATAATGAGTGTAATCTCCTCACAATGGCTATTTTCACTACCTCAAGATACATAATCTCAACGGTCCGTGTTAGGATTATGACGTTGGTGTGACTCTTATCATATTAATGACCATATTTGCATGTAGATTTCTTCAACAGATTTGATACATAGTGTGTCAAGTATATACCAAGCAATTCCCAAGAGTTTCATGTGCTAGTTCTACTCAAAAAGTTATTAAACTTGAGATTTATGTGGTACATTTGCCTATACATGGCAATAGCAACCAATAGAGCATTGACAGTACCATCATGGTAAACAAGGGCCTTACGACTAGACAAGCTTCACACAAGGAAAAGAACTAAAAAAAACTCAGTAGCTCGAGACAAAGTACCTAACATGTATTTGTATGAGCATTATGTTAGAGATCATCCCTTGGACACAAGCATTTTCCTCTTTCAAGCAGTGTGCGAAGCACGTCAGGGTCAATTTGAGTGCCACATCAATAGCAGGGTGCCACATCATCATTTCTGTCAAGTCAATAGTCACACATGTGATGGGAGATGCTGTCGACACTTTTTTATGCAATCAACTGCATTTAATACAACCGATGCTGTACATTATTTTTTCATTGGCTATATATAGCCAGTCTCTTACACACTCTCATTCATTCACATGCATTCTCAAGAGATCGTGGAGATCCAAGCCTTGTTGTTCTTGAGACGTGTGCGTGTGGTAACATCATAGAGGAGATACACAGACATATACACTGCACCCGTGTACATATCTGCATTCCTTTGTATTCAACATACTTCCTACAGTAGATCTTGCTCTACTATCTCTCTCCCTCTCTCCTCTGTGTTCACTCTCTCTCACAGTCTTGGTCCCACGCTTCCACATCACTACACTCTGACATGGTATCAGAGCAGTGAAGACGGACTAACTGAGTGAAGAACCTACCTGAAGAGGAAAAATTTCAACATGACAAAAGACTGTGTTTCCAACGTTTGAGGACGAGTGGGAGGGCTACGCTTCGGAACAAGGCTAAAGCGAGCATGGGCACACAAGAAAGGAGTCCAATTGGTGAATTTGCTGCTATTTGTTTGCTGTTTGAAGCGAAAGAAGGCTGCGTTTTCGGCCTTCAATTGCAAATTTTACATTTTCATCGCCTTCGACAACTGAAGAAGGTTCGAAAAGTAGAGGAAAGAACCCTAGTATGCTACATCTT
Source organism: Lygodium microphyllum (assembly GCF_053477565.2). Classification (NCBI taxonomy): domain Eukaryota; kingdom Viridiplantae; phylum Streptophyta; class Polypodiopsida; order Schizaeales; family Lygodiaceae; genus Lygodium; species Lygodium microphyllum. Next base: position 20,782,206 of record NC_141149.1, on the reverse strand, counting down.
CACAATCAGAGGGTGTTGCTTTTGCGTTTGTGCAAGCATTGCAAGTGAAAATGTCTATAAAGACCAGCTTGGAGTTTCAGGCGATCATGGACCGAAAGGTGCCTGTGTTACTAGCTCTTCTATCAAATCAAAAGCTCGATGGTGACAATTACAGCATCTAGCGTGTGATGATGTTGGCCATCCTCTCCTAGAGTCTTACGATTTGGCAAAGGTCGTGACGGAGGAGATCAAATGGCCCTTGGGAGAGATGAGTCCAAACTCTCTACAAATGCTCGTGCGAAGTTGACCAAGGCCTAGTCTCACTCGAGCAAACTAAATGCCAGGATTGGTTCTTTTCTTTTTCTAATTTGTACTACAACTGTGGCAGCTCACATCGAGCACTTAACGGTGGTTCAAGAGATATGGTTGGAGATCGACCACATATACAGCCAGATCACCCTAATGAAGAGGGTTTCTTGGAGGTACAGATGCAAACATTGTACGTGAACAAGCCTTCTTCATTACGAGAGCACATCAATAAGCTGAGGCAACTTCAGATGCAGATTTAGAATGCAGGAAAGCTGATTTTCTTCGAAGACAACGATCACTTTACTATCTTAGTTGCCGCCGTGATTCGATGCCTTTTATTCTGCTCTTATTGCTTCAAGGCGAGAGTCGACGACTCTTTGTTGGGAAGAGTTAGTTTCTATGGTCTTGGACCAAGAGAAACAGTTGAAGGAACAGAATGCTTCCAAATCGGATGCATTGACAAGTCAAGCCTTTCAAAAGAAGGGGAAGGACCAAAAGAAGACGGAGGACAACAAACCAAAGAAGAACAAGAAGGAATCAACATGCCATACATGTGGTAAGAGTGGCCATTGGAAGAACGATTTCCCCAACAAGGACAAGGACACCAAGGACCCGAAGGATTCTGGAGCGGTGGCTGCACCCTCATCAACTGCTTTTCTTCACTTAGCCGTCATTGAGGACTCTACACCGAAGACTTCTGATGCTGCGATGACGGCCCCCCAAGCTCCCAATTGGATCATTGACAATGCCTCACTACACAATTCCTATCATTGGTATTGCCCATTTGCGACCTTCGCGTGGGCAAATTCTCATAGGAGATAGCTCTTCAGTATCCATTGTTGCGTGCGGGGTGAGATGCATTTAATTCCAGATGGACGTGGTGGTACACATACTTCCGAGGTGTTGCATGTACTAGGTTTAGGGTATCATTTACTTTCGATACATAAGATTTGTTCTCTTGGCTTTTTGGTGGAGTTTGATAATGCTATTGTTCGAGTCCTTGATCGTAGATTAAGGAAGGTTCTCTCTTTTGGGTATGAGGAGAACGGCATTTACAAATTGAAATCTTCTACAGCTCTTACTTCTCCTTTTCTTACCTATTAAACACAGTTCGAGCTGTGGCATGCTCGATTTGGCCACCTAAACTATGATTATCTTCGAAGGGCGTCACAAGGATGGCTTGTTCGAGGTTTGCCGGACATAGTGGTGAGTCAACAACCATGCGTCTCCTACATTCGTGGGAAGCAACATAGGGATGCGATTCCCAACAAAGCTTTGAGATGGACTACTTCACCTATGGAGCTTGTATCTACAGATCTTTGTGGCCCGATGAGGAATGAGTCCCTAAAGGGAAGCTTGTACTCCACGTTGATTGTAGATGACTACAGCTAGATGACATGGGCCTACTTCTTAACGTTGAAGTCAAACGCTTTCTCCCACTTCAAGGATTGGCTTCTCTTCGAAGAGAACCAATCTGGTTGGAGATTGAAGACCTTGCAATCAGACAAGGGTGGTGAATTTGTTTTTAATGAGTTTGCTCTTTTTTGTGCAGATAGGGCCATTCACCAAGAGTTTACTAACACCAACACTCCTCAAGAAAATGGCATCCTTGAACGGAAGAACCGTAGTGTGATCGAGATGGCACGCACCATGATGAAGCACCGACAGACACCTCAGTTTCTATGGGCCGAGTCTGGGCTACGACATTCCACATCCTAAATTAATCCCCCACTTCTGCCATTGACGAGATGACACCTTTTGAGGCTTACTTTGGGACTAAGCCTGATGTTTCTTATTTCATGGTTTTTGGGTGTGACGCATATGTGCACATCCTTAAGCCTCAATGAGACAATTTTGAAGCGCCTTCCCGAAGATAGGTGTTCGTTGGCTACAACTCCCAATCCCAAGGATATCGCATGTATGATCTTGTGAAGTGAGATGTCTACACGAGCCAAGATGTGCAGTTCGTGGATGGTCCCCCAGCCACAACAAGGGGTGAGGAGCACCCCGTACTTGGAGATCCAAGGGAGAGTTGGGCTCCTGAGACAGTTCCTTTGAAGCCAAAGCCTCTTAATGAAGGTTCTCCTTCGAATACAGAGTCTTCTCTTCCACCAGCCACCCCAATGGAGCTTCCATCGATGGATGTACTCAAGTCTTCAGCAAATGGAGAGCGACGAGGAGAGATTCGGGAATCGAGGGGGTCCTTGGGAGTGGGTACCGTAGAATGGATCGTGGAGGTAACGAAGGCACTATGCACATTCTACGAAGCTTGTTTACTCTAACTATTGTTTGATGACCTGTGTTATCCAAGATCAAGAGCCCACCTTCATGAAGGAGGCTTTACAGTCTGACCATTGGCAGAAAGCTATGGAAGCCGAGTTGGAGGCTATTGAGAGGAATGGCACTTAGTCTCTCATGCATTGTTTCTCTCATAAAAAGATGATTGGTGTCAAGTGGGTCTTCAAGACCAAGTATCTTAGCAATGGTTCTTTGAACAAGCTGTCACGAGGACGTGAAAATTTGATGCTTTGCTTATGTTTAATTGACATTTGATTAAAGGATTAATCAAATGTGCAATTAAAAGATCCACGTGTTGCACATGTGAGGTGCAAGCTACTTTCTCACAATTAAAGACCGAAGGACCCTGTGAAAAATATGGGTGTCAAAGGCAAAAGTTGTAACAAGTTACACTTGTTAGATTCTAGGTGAATTTTGGTGTCAGTTTGCCCCTAGGACCATTAATTGGCCATTAAGTATCAGTGGTGACACTAGGGACTAGGCATTAATTAATGGATTAATGCTTGTCCAAGGGTCAATTAATCCATAGGACCATGTTGGGTTGCAAATGGTCTAGCCAATTAATTTTTGGATGGGCAATGTCAATTTTCTAGGCATGGATTAAGGGTTGAATTAATTTTCAAAATTAATTAATTTTAACAATTAATTAAAAGACTAAAAATTACTGAAAATGGATTAAGAAAGCTGCCACTTGGCAAAACTTTCCCATGCAAGTGGAGGAAAGGCTAAATAGGGCTGAAGGGAGAGGGAAATCTCGTTTTTTCATTTTGGAGCTGTTGGAAAGAGGTGTTGGACTGTTGCTGCCAGCTTTTGGGGCCAATTTTCAACCATTGGAGACCATTTTGGTGATGGAGATTGCATATTCTTGACCTTCGAAAGCTGACAATTGCTGTTGATGCGCTTTCTCCTGAAGATCACAGTCTCTGATACTCCTATTGTTGTTGGTGCATCCGTTTGGGGCTAGTACAGCAGGGCAGCAACTGATTTTGATCGGTTCTTCGCGACAAATCTCAAAATTTTCTCTCTACAACATTCTCTCATCTCCTTCAGCTATGCTCAGCCATTCTCAGCAATTCTCAACCATTCGGAGGATATCTTAGCTATTTTTGGTGGGCTGATCTATAATTTCTGCAGTAAATCCTAATTCACAGCAAAAATTAGGGTTTAGCAACCACCTTGGAATCCGTGCCAGAGATTGAAGGCTCAAGGGACTGAGAATTAGCATAGCTAATAATTGAAGATTATCAAGGGATTTCAAGAGCCAGCCCATCCCGAATTAATTTGGGGCAGCATTTGGCCAACCAAGGGTCAAATTGGAGAAGAAGTCTTGGGTGAAACAAGGGGCAAACGACCCAAAAGTCTTGCTAGGCATTTACAACAGCAAGAGCAATTGGTTAGCAAGAGGAGATTGAAGAATCTCAAGTTGTAATGCTTCCAATTAAATGAAAGCTAAAGAAATATTGCAAGGGCCGCCAATTTTGGGGCTAACAGGACGTCTACTGTCCAAGAATGCTATGGTAAAGTGTGTATATCATTTTATGTGCATTTATTTATTATTGTAATTAACTCTTAAATCAAGTTATCACCACCCATCTTTTTCACAGGGTCCTTCGATCTTCAACTGTGAAAATGTAGCTTGCACGTCACATGTGCATCTTTTAATTGCACATTTGATTAATCCTTTAATCAAAGGTCAATTAAACATAAGCAAAGCATCAAATTTTCATGTCCTCGTGACAAACCACCCCCTTGAAATCATGACGATTGCAAGGATTTCAATCGTTCTCGATTGCACTGTAATATATCAAAGCAAACAATACTGCACTAGAATTTTCACAATGCATCATAGTCAACACAATATTGGCCACTACTAACTAACTATCTCATATGCCCACCATTTGCTGAAAATTTCCAAGCAACATAAACATAGCATAAAGCTCAACAATAGTCCAGAAATGTTGCTAGAAACTCATCGGATGCATCCCAAACTCTTGTTTCTCAACAGTGCTAACTACACAGCCATAGTAAAGCATAAACCGAGCCGAAACTATGGTTGAATTGTCAATGATATTCGTTTACATGAGACTGTCCATGGAATCAACTGTAAACTATTAAAAATTGAGCATGACCTGATCATAAACTGATCATGGACTGATATGAGAACTGATTACAAATGGCTGCAAATGTGACTCCAAATTGATCACAAGCTGATGGTTTAAAAAAACTGATCATAAACTAATGCAAAAGCTGATGCAAAACTCATCCCAAAGTGATCATAAACGGTTTTCAAACTGATCAAAAACTGAGTAAACACTAATCAGAAATTGATCTCAAAGATGAGACAAAAACTCATATCAAACTCGTCCAAAAACTCATGCCAAACTAGTCCAAAAACTCATACATAAGTATAGTCTCAAAGCCGTAGTGACAACCATACTCATATACATGTATCTCACAGTGATTAATACATCGAGTAGTGACCTCATGGCAGATATACTATCAGCATAGTACCTTGAATGCATGTTGAATACATCCGAGATCCACTACATACGAGAGCTGTCCAAAACCGGTGGAGTGGAAGTGCTACCTCCCCCTTGAGCATCAAGCAATGCTCCGAACGCCCGCTCTGCTGAACCTGAGTAAGCCCAATCCAAAGTCGGCTCTAACTGAAAGGCATCAAGATAAAGTTGCAACAATTGAGAATGGCCTGCCAAGTCATCCTCTTCCATCCATTTTGCATCCATTGGTGAATAATTTTGAAACTTCACCAAATATCTTCTGAAAACTTTACCCCTGACCTTCCTTTCCTTATGTGCCAAAATCTGCTCGGGTACCAAAATCTCATCTAGTTTCTCAACATCTAGCTAAATTTCAGCAGATACATCTTCTGGCACATTACCACGAAAAGGTCTCAACAAACTGACATGAAAGGCATTATGTATCCGCCAATGTGAAGGTAATTTCAACCGATATGCAACATCACTGACCTTTTCCAACACTTAAAAGGGCCCATAGTATCACATGCTTAACTTCGAATACAACCTCTCTCTTCCCTTCATCTTTTTCAGCCTTGCCTTCGAAATGCAGCAATACATAATCGCCCTCTCAAACTACAAAGCACGTCTATGGCGATCAGCTACCCGCTTTTGCTTATTCTGTGATCTCTGAAGTGCATACTTTATCTTTGCATAAGCTGCATCCAAGCTTTCCACAAAGCGATCAGCCTCAAAGATCTTATCCTTAGTATGCAAAATAAGTGGAACCTTCTTGCCACCCTCAACCACCTCAAATGGAGCCTTGCTAGTGGAACTATGCACCGTATTATTGTATGCAAACTCAACCAATGGCAAATACTGCTCCCATTGTGTCTTGCGGTATGAAACATAGCACCTCAAAAGATCCAACACTGTGGAATTTGCTTCCTTAAGCTGACCATCCGTCTCCGGATGGAAGGATGATAAGAATTTTAGCGTGGTATCTATATTCTCAAACAACCCCTTCCAAAATAGACTAGTCATCCGAGGGTCTCGATCATTGATGATCGACTCAGGCATACGATGATACTTGAAAATGTGATGCATAAATAATCGTGCCATATGATCAGCCTTTATCTTCTTCCTCACCGGAATGAAATGGGCTTGTTTGCTAAACCTGCAAATAATAGTCAATTTCCCATCATTCCCTGTAGGTGTCCTAGGAAGCTCAAAGATAAAGTCCATAGCAATGCTCTGCCAAGGCCTATTTGGAATATGCAAGGGCTACAACAAGCCCGACATCTTTTGCATATCATGCTTTACCTTCTGACATATGATGCATGCCCTAACATACTGCTCTATATCATGCCTCAAAGCTGGCCAATAAAAAAAATGCTCCACTGCCTTAATTGTGGCATCAATACCTCTGTGTCCTGCATACAAAGGAGCATGACTTTCAATGATCACTCTAGGCCTCAACTGCTTTGTGGCACACAGTCGTCCATGCATCAACAAAAACCCATCTCTTAACATAAAATGCTCATGCCTTTGACCATTGCAAAGCTGATCATAAACATTAGCAAAGTCTGAATCAGCAGCATATTGCTCTTTCATGGCATCCAACTCAGTGTGATAAACCATAGTGACAGCTGAAATTTATGGCTTACATAATAGTGCATCAGCCACAACATTCTTTTTACCATCAATGTATATAATCTGAAAATGAAACATAGAGAGAAATTTTGCCCATCTCATATGCTTCTCTAACAACTTTGTTTGTGTCAGAAAGTACCTCAAAGTTTTATGGTCTGTTTGCACTGTAAAATCAGCTCCCAACAAATAATGTTTCCACATAGACAGTGCATGAATTACAGCCAAGAGCTCTTTCTCATAAACCTGTAAATTCCTCTCTACACCGTAGAGAATTCGCCTCTCATAAGCCACAACTCAGTCATCTTACATAAGGACAGTCCCAATCTTGTTACCACATCCATCACACTGAACCACAAATGACTTTCTTAGATCATGCAACACAAGCACAGGATTTGAAGTCATCTTTTCCTTCAACTTTTCAAATGCTGGAATTTTCACTGTTGTCCATCTAAATGACACATCTTTCTTTTGCAAAGCATGCAATGGATATGCAATTTCAACAACCCGCATACATACTTCCTATAGTAAGAACATAAACCCAAGAAGCTCCGAATCTCATAAACATTCTTCAAAGCTGGCCATGAACGTATTGCTTCAACCTTAGTAGGATCCATACGAATACCATCAACCGATACAATATGTCTCAAGAAGTGAATTTCATGCAAAAAGAATTCACTCTTCTTGTCATTGATAACCAGCCTATACTTATGTAGCTCATTGAAAACAATATCCAAGTGCTTTCTATGCTCCGTCTCATTCTTTGAACAGACAATCATGTCATCAAAGAAAGTACCCACAAGTGCTCTATGTGACTGAAAGATGCGATCCATCATCCGATTAAAAGTCGCTGGAGCATTCGTAAGTCCAAAAGGCATGACAAGAAATTCATATAACCCAAAAGATGTCCTAAAAGCTATCTTAAGCACATCCTCCAGTCTAATGCGTATTTGATGATACCCACTTTTCAAATCTATACAACTGAATATTGCTATCCCCTGCAATCTATCCATAACATCATCAATCCGAGAGATCGAAAAGCGGTTCTTTATCGTGATCTTATTCAGAGCACAATAGTCAATGCACATACGCCATGAACCATCCTTTTTCTACACCAAAAGCACTGGAAAACAGAAAGGAGATGAGCTGGGTTGAATCGGCCCTTTTTCTAACAGCTCATTTACACAACTCATAATCTTCTCTTGTTGGGTTGCACTGACTCTATAAGGTGTCTTATTAGAAGGGCTACTTCCAGGGATAAGGTCTATGCCATGATCTTCGGGTCTTTCAGGTGGTAGCTGCCCTGGAAGTGACTGAGAGAAGCAATCAACATACATTTTCAGAAATGATATGCGATCATCCTCTAATTTAGACATATTTCCAACATTCTCACTATCATCCTTATCCTTAGCAAAAACTAAATACACTAAAAGATGATTTTTCATTACTTTAGAAATAGCAGCAGCAAATACAACATGGACAGATTCTCCTTTCAACTTTACATCAAGTGTGAGTGTCTTTCCCTTATCTTGAATAGTGATCTCTTTTGCATATGAATCAATCATTGCATGCATACGGTGGCACCATGGCATACCAAGCAACACATCACAACCCTCAAGTGGAGCAATGTAAAACTCTTCGTTGTCCACATATCCATGTATGTGCAACCGAAGCTTTCCAATGAGTGGTGTGACAAGTTTTGCATGACCCTTACATGCCATTCCAACTTCCCCCATGGCTTCCATCTCATCCTCTTTGATGCCTAGACGGACTGCCATATCAATAGAGATGAAGTTGGCTCGTGCACCATTATCAAAAATCAATGCATGTTGATCCCTAATTTTTTCCCATACTCTGCACAACTCACTAACATCATCATTGAGATAATCACTAACAATATTGGGCACCAATCCCACTGATATTTTGGGCCTTTTACCCTTAGGATCTCCTTGATTTTTTGATTTCGCAGCTTGCTGCCTATTGGGACAGTTCTTTGCAATGTGACTCTCCTGCTCACAAATAAAGCATTTATTTGCAGCCATCAATTTCCTACATTGTACCAATGTTTCGAGCCATTTCTTTGCTGTTTTGGCCTCTTTTCAAGCTGGTTTTCAGATATGCCCCTTTTCTCAGCCTTAAACAACTTTTTATTCGGCTTCTCCCCGCTTTCTTGCAAGCCTGAATCCTATCCAAGCAGCAAAGCATCGGCTGTAGCAACAGTCTCTATGAGCTCAGACATGCTAGACACGGTGGATTTTATGCAAAAATCCCTAATTCCTTTAAACCCACGTACATATTTTTTTACTTGCTCATGAAGGGGTACGACATGATAAGAAGTAACGGACAGCAATGTATCCCAAAACTTCTTATTGTATTGCTCTAAATTCTTGCATTCCTTTGCATCAAGCTTGTTCTAAGCTGTCATGATGTCCACCTCAAAGGTACTAGTCAACCAATTCAATGCAAACATTTGCTTGAATTGTACCCATGTTGACAGTGCTCTACATTGCATCAAGAGCGTGGACCACCACTGCAATGCATTCCCCTTCAAGAAAGTGGCTGCCTTTCGAATCTTACAGGATTCGGTGAAGTTTCCCCCTAAATAGGCTGCATCAAACTGTTGAATGAAGGTCAAAGCTTTCAGTCTATCTTGTGCACCACTGAAGGACTCAAACTTCACTGCTTTTCCACCCTCATCATAGTCTTTTGCTTCCTCTTTGGGAGTCAAGTTGTCATACACTAGCTGCTGCAAAAAGGGTGCATTTGTTGTATTTACATCATGACCAAGCCCAAATGAAGCATTTGGATGACCAACAGTCATTCCTTGAGCCCCATAAGCATTCGGGGATGCAGATGCATTGCCAAACATTCCACTTTGTGCCCTAGGCATCAAGTCAATGCTACCATACATAGGATTTTGCGCATTTCTGGCCATACCCGAATACAATGGACCTTGCACACCATGCATTGGCTGCTGCATGCCATAGGGATTTGTGCCATGCATTCCCGTATGCGACCCTTAGCCAACCATTGCATGAAAAATAGTACTATCACCAAAGTATCCTAGCTGCCCCATCATAGCATGCATGCCCAGCTATCCAAAATCCATTGGATTGGCACTTCCATAATGGCCTTGCATTTGCATTCCTTGCCCCATAAGTATCAATTGTTTAGCTTCATTGCCCTCTTTAGAAGCTTCAAGTGAAGGATTTGACACTACCTTCGGTGCACCTTGCCGTCCCAAAGGTGTAGAAGTTGACTTCTTCTTCTTGCCCTTGCTGTCCTTCTTCGGAGCATTCAAAAATCGGGTGAACTGAGAATCCTTTGCCAATTCAGCAAAGAGATTTGCTGTTGCCCTCATCCGATTCTTAAACTGGTCATCAAATTCCTCTTCACTTTGCTGGTCATCTGCCTCATGACGGCTTGAAGGCCTTGCATCAAGCCCAATAGAAACATTTTCAGCTTATTGTCCATCATGAGAGCCTTGTCCAAGATTAGGCATTGCATTTCCTTCATTCCCATGAGAATGCCCATACTAAGAGGCATCATCATTGCTTGATTCCATCTCACTGTATGAAGACATGTTGCTGTAATTTCTCAGCTGAGCACAAAAATTAGCACTAGCACAAAGCTTTGGCTTGCAATCAAGTGCCTCGGGCCCACCAAATCAAGAGATTTGATGTATCCCGGCAATGGAACCATGCAACCAACCTTCCTTCTTGGAATGGGTAGTGATAACCTAATTTAAGAGTTAATTACAACAATAAATAAATGCACATAAAATGAAATACACACTTTACCATAACATTCTTGGACAGTAGACACCCCAGTATGTCTGCCATGAGATCACTACTCTGTGTACTAGTAACTGTGAGATACATGTATATGAGTATGGTTGTCACTGCAGCTCTGAGACTATACTTATGCATGAGTTTTTGGACCAGTTTGGCATGAGTTTTTGGATGAGTTTGGCATGAGTTTTTACCTCAGTTTTGAGATCAATTTCTGATTAGTGTCAACTCAGTTTTTGATCAGTTTGAGAACCGTTTATGATCACTTTGGGATGAGTTTTGCATCAACTTTTGCATCAATTTCTGATCAGTTTTTTTTAACCATCAGCTTGTGATCAGTTTGGAGTCACATTTGCAGCCATTTGTGATCAATTCTCATATCAGTCCGTGATTAGTTTATGATCAGGTCATGCTTAGTTTTTAATAGTTTACAGTTGATTCATGGACAACCGCATGTAAACGAATGTCATTGACAATTCAAACACATTTTCGGCTCGGTTTATGCTTTACTATGGTTGTGTAGTCAGCACTGTTGAGAAACAAAAGTTTGGGATGCATCCGATGAGTTTCTAGCAACAATTCTAGACTATTATTGAGCTTTATACTATGTTTATGCTGACTGAAAATTTTCAGCAAATGATAGGCATATAAGATAGTTAGTCAGTAGTGGCCAATGTTGTGTTGACTATGATGCCTTATGAAAATTCCAGTGCAGTATTGTTTGCTTTGACACATTACAGTGCAATCGAGGACGATTACAAGGATTTCAAGGAGGTAGTCTATCACGAGGATGTAAAAATTTGATGCTTTGCTTATGTTTAATTGACATTTGATGAAAGGATTAATCAAATGTGCAATTAAAAGATGCACATGTGAGGTGCAAGCTACTTTCTCACAGTTGAAGAACAAAGGACCCTGTGAAAAAGATGGGTGTCAAAGGCAAAAGTTATAACAAGTTACACTTGTTAGATTCTAGATGAATTTTGGTGTCAATTTGCCCCTAGGACTATTAATTGGCCATTAAGTATCAGTGATGACACTAGGAACTAGGTATTAATTAATAGATTAATGCTTGTCCAAGGGTCAATTAATGCATGGGACCACTTTGGGTTGCAAATAATCTAACCAATTAATTTTTGGATAGGCAATGTCAATTTTCTGGACATGGATTAAGAACTGAATTAATTTTCAAAATTAATTAATTTTAAAAAGTAATTAAATGATTAAAAATTACTGAAAATGGATTAAGAAAGCTGCCACTTGGCAAAACTTTCCCATGCAAGTGGGGGAAAGACTAAATAGGGCTGAAAGGAGAGAAAAATCTCGTTTTTTCATTTTGGAGCTGTTGGAAAGAGGTGTTGGACTATTGCTGCCAGCTTTTGGGGCCAATTGCCAGCCATTGGAGACCATTTTGGTAATGGAGATTGCATATTTTTTACCTTCGAAAGTTAACAATTGCTGCTGATGCACTTTCTCCTAAAGATCACAGTCTCTAATACTCCTATTGTTGTTGGTGCATCCGTTTGGGGCTAGTACAACAGGGCAGCAACTGATTTTGATCGGTTCTTCGCGACAAATCTCAAAATTTTCTATACAATATTCTCTCATCTCCTTCAACCTATGCTCAGCCATTCTCAACAATTCTCAGCCATTCTGAGAATATCTCAATCATTTTTTGTGGACTGATCTGTAATTTCTGTAGTAAACCCTAATTCACATCAAAAATTAGAGTTTAACAGCCACCTTGGGATCTGTGCCAAAGATTGAAGGCTCAAGGGACTGAAATCAGCAGCTAATAATTGAAGATTATCAAGGGATTTCAGAAGCTAACCCATCCCGAATTGATTTAGGGCAACATTTGGCCAGCCAAGGGTCAAATTGGAGAAGAAGTCCTGGGTGAAATAAGGAGCAAATGACCCAAAAGGCCTGCTGGACATTTATGACAGCAAGAGCAATTGGTTAGCAAGAGGAGATTGAAAAATCTCAAGTTATACTCCTTCCAATTGAATGAAAGCTAAAGAAATACCGCAAGGGGCGCTAATTTTGGGACCAACAGGGTGTCTATTGTCCAAGAATGTTATGGTAAAGTGTGTATTTAATTTTATGTGCATTTATTTATTGTTGTAATTAACTCTTAAATCGGGTTATCACCATCCATTCCAAGAAGAAAGACTAGTTGCACAAGCACAAGGCCGGCCTTGTTGCTAAAGATTTTGCTCAGTACCCAAGCATTGACTTCCATGATACTTTTGCCCCCACTGCTCATATGGCGACTATTCGAGTTGTTCTTGCCTTGGCTGGCCATAGAAGATAGCATGTCTATCAGTTGGATGTGAAGCCGATCTTCCTCAATGGTGACTTGCAAGAGGAGATATATGTGGAGCAGCCTCTTGGCTTTAGATCCTCGAATGGGAAAGTATATAGATTAAAAAAGGCCTTGTATAGCCTAAAGCAAGCTCCGCGTGCATGGAACGAGAAGATTAACTGATTCCTTCAGTCACAATTGAAATATCGACGCTCCAAGGCCGATCCGCAGCTTTATGTACACACTTCTAAGGTTGGTTATATGTTGTTTGTGTTGTATGTTGATAATTTGATTTTTACAGGTGACCGTGCACAGAAGGTCAAAGAGACAAAGACAACTTTACATTAGACGTTCGAGATGACAAACTTAAGTCATGAGATTTATCAATCTTCGAGGGGGATTTTCATCTCTCACCAAAGATACATTCAAGAGCTCTTGGTGACTTTTAAGATGAAGACCTATCAAACCATTTCTACTCCTATCCAAACTGGAAGGCCACTTCACACTCAACTTCTCCCTTGATGAATGCTTCCCGCTACCGTCAACTAATTTGATCATTGATTCGGCTCCTCAACACTCATGTTAATCTTTGTTTTGCTATAAGTAATAGGTCTCTTAGCGGGGTTCATGAGTAAACCAAAACAAGTGCATTGGCAAGCTGCCCTAAGGATTCTTCAGTATTCAAGAGGGTCCTCTGACTTAGGGATTTCTTATCCAACAGGTATAAGTGCTTCAGATCTTGTTCTTGCAGGTTGGAGTGACTCGGATTGGGCTGGTAATGTGAACCACCGAAGGTCTACTATAGGCTATTGTCTTACCTTGGGTACAAGTGTTATCTCATGGAGTAGCAAGAAACAACCCACGGTAGCCCTTTCTTCTACCGAGGCGAAGTATTGGGCCGCATTTTCCACCACATGTGAGGTTGTGTAGCTTCAAAGATTGTTGGAGAAGCTTGGTTGCCCCCAAACTCGTCCTACTCTTCTGCGGTGCGAGAACGAGAGTTGCATTGCCTTGGTCCGAAATCTTGTATTCCATGCCCAGACGAAGCACATAGAGATCCAGTACCACTTCATCAGGGAGAAGCTTCTGGATGCAACCATTGACGTAGAGTACTGCAAGACAGAGAATAACCTTGTAGATTTGTTTACGAAGGCGCTTCCCCAAACTCTTCTTCGGAGACATGCCAGATCCCTCAACCTTATGCCTCGTCCAGGATCTGAGAGGGGGTGTTGATATCATCCCCTGGACACATGCATTTTCCTCTTTCAAGCAGTGTGCGGAGCACATCAAGGTCAATTTGAGTGCCACATCAGCAGCAGGGTGCGACAGCATCATTTCTGCCAGGTCAGCAGTCACACATGTGATGGGAGATGCTGTCGCAAATGCCACGTGGCAGAGGACTGTGCAGTCGGACAGTTTTGGACTTTTTTTTATGTAGTCAGCTACAGCCGACCTGATGCTGGGCGTTATTTTTTCCTTGGCTATATATCACCAGTCTCTTGCACACCCTCATTCATTCACAAGCACTCTCAGGAGATCCTGGAGATCAGATCGTGATCAAGCCTTGTTCTTGATGTGTGCGCGTGTGGTGACATCATAGAGGAGGAGATACACAAACATACGCACTGCACCCGTGTCCATATTTGCATTGCTTTGTATTCAGCATGCTTCCTACAGCAGATCTTGTTCTACTGTCTCTTTGGTCCCATGCTTCCGCATCGCTGCACTCTGACACATTTCACTAATGATTGTAGAACAACTTACTCTCTGAAGCTGAAGTCTAAGCTGGGGTTCTGATTGGTTGGGTAAGAAGAGGAACTAGACTAACCACTATGCTTCTCTCAGGATTGGAGAGGTTACTCCTTCCTGAATATTGTACAAACTCAGCAACTATCGACGTGTTCTTTCCATGACAGTTGCACACCAGCCATACTTGTCTCATGCTCAAGATGTACATAACACCTTTAATGGTCTTACCATCGGGCCCAGTACCACTTGTAGAGACCCAATGTAAATCTAGGAGTGCACCCGAAGTTGGCCTTTTAGAAGCCGGTCCTGCTTGGCAACTGCAGACCTGCTCTGAGATTTCACTTGCCAGCTAAGACTTCAGGCACTCTTCCTCCCATTTTTACCCCAATCTCACCATCTTCATGTCCATACTGCAGACCTGCTCTGAGATTTCACTTGCCAGCTAAGACTTCAGGCACTCTTCCTCCCATTTTTACCCCAATCTCACCATCTTCATGTCCATACTATCATCACGTGGCTTGGAACCTGGAATATAGCTCTTCTCAGATGCGCTCGACATTGGATGACTAATCCTTTCTAGCATCTCACCTTCTGTTCAAGCACTTAAAAGGTTGATCCAAGACATCCTGGCTAAGCGAATTTTGCCTAGCTTGCTCCCTTTCAGGATAAGAATCCTGTTTCACAACAGGCTTTGGTCTCTTCGTATTAGGTTTCTCCGCATGTGGAGGAACTCGTACACGCTAGGTGGCAGGCAGGCAGTTCGCCTATTTCATAGAGGATGCATGGTTAGGTCTCACTTGATCTGTACAAGTGGAACTCATCCTGACCTGCAGTTGAGCAAACTTCTTATCTGCACATGTTCAAGGAAATGAAGTTAGGACTTGCTGTCTCAGCACACATATTGTCATGCAGATGGAAAGCAGATGCAAAACTTACAATGTAAAGAAAAACCACACTACTAGCAAATCCTTATTAAGGCTGAAAACACTTTAATGCAACAAATGTGACTGTTGTTACCTCACCTCTTCCACATTTCTGTTCGATATTGAGCTTGAGAAATAGATAGGCCAAAGCATGAAATCCCTGCTTCCATCATGGCCTTGATTCCACATCTTGGCCTACCTACCATTTTATGAATGCCTTAAAAAATTAGGTATACCTATTTCATCTTGATAGCACCTGTCCAGACCTAGGAAAACCAACCTGAGATTAGCAACTTGCAAGCAATGGAAACTTGAGCTGCCATAAAGACAATACTTGAGCTTGGATTAATTCTGTAAATAAATTTATAGAGGAGGCAATAGGTTGTCATTCTTGGAGACGTTGAATAGAAGTTTGAGCTTTGGTTTGCATATTGAATTTCATCTGCAGAGCAAGGATTGAGCACAGGTGGCCTAAGACTCTCATAAACATTGCTCCCTCAACACAGTCAGCCCCACATAAAAGAGCATCTGGAGGGACTTTCCCTTCTACCACAAGTGGTTCCCAACCACTTGAGGAAGCAAGAATAGATCCTGTACCAACCCATAATACTCTTTCAGAATCCTCTCCTGATCATGCTGCTTGTGTAGCCCACCTGAGGAAGCAAGAAGAGATCCTGTACCAACCCATAATACTCTTTCAGAATCCTCTCCCCATCATGCTGCTTGTGTAGCCCACTGTACAAATCCATGTACATGAAGGATGATACAGTGGGACTTGCTCATACCAATAGAGTGAATGCTGAGTACAATAACGAACACAAGGGCATGGACTCCTGCACATTTCGCCAGCTCTTTCTTGTCACTGAGCACCCTCCATGATTCAAGAGGAGGCCTGAAAAGCTTGCAGATCCTCAACTTGTACACCTTCTGCATTAACCTTACTGTGCGAAGGAAAGTGGCAAGGGTTAGCGAATTCACCATATACCCAACCACTGTTTAAAAAAATTACACAGCGCAGCGAACAGAATCTAAGAAAGAGATAGAGAGTATACAACAGATAAGAGGAGAATAACAAAATTTCTTTATCTCCAAACAACTGATACAAAGACGGCTCTGTCCACCTGTGCCCTGCCACTGTGAAGCTTAGATGGCGATCTAGACCGGAACACTCTGACTAGGTGAAAGATGGATAATTGATGGCTATGAAAGGGTTTAGCTTTTATACCTTGTGAAGGGGGTCATGATGGATGACCTTCCATATGCACCTATGTCTGTTGACCTTCCATGTGCACGTGTTTGTTGACCTTCCATGTGCACCTCCACTAGTTGGCCAGGGAATATTCTAAGGAATATATATTCTAAGGAATATTCCCTTTACCATTGGCTAGGGCCCCTGATAACTCTCTTACCCTACAACTCGATGCAATGTGCCTCGAGTTGCTACCAGCTTAACTACTCTGTCTAACCCAAAGATTAGACCCACGACGGTCACCGTTTTGCCATCCGGTCACATAGGCCTCATCTGACATATAAGTCAGGACTCAACCAATGTCCGGGCTCACATATGGCTTCTCCTCATAATGGGGGCCTTAAAACTTTGAGCACCATGGATCATTGGTGGCACCTTATGAGGGTGGGGCATTGAGCATATCTAACACCCCCCCTCAATGTCCACCCATAGGTGAACTATATCCTCGGTCCAATGTCAAGTCTTTGAAGATGAACTTGAAGCAGATCCTTCGTAAATGCTTTGGTGAAGATATCCGCTCCATTCTCCTCTGTTGGACAGTAGACCAGTTCCACTATCCCATCCTCGATCAAATCACACACACAGTAATACTGAATATCTATATGTTTGGTGCGCGCATGAAACACTGGATTTTTGGCAATGGCGATGCAACTCTGATTGTCACATCTCAGCACAGTTGGTTCTTCATCCTGCACTCCCATATGCCATAGGATCCTTCTCAACCATACTGCTTCACATACAGCAAAACAAGCTGCCTTGTACTCTGCTTCGGTAGAAGGCAATGCCACTGTTGGCTGCTTCTTACTAATCCAAAAGAAAATTCCTGGACCTAAAGAGAAACAATAACCAGAAACAGACTTTCTGGAATCACTGTCTCCTGCCCAAATCTGAGTTACAATTCCCCACAAGGGAAGTTCCGAAACTGTATATGATACCATAGTCAAGAGTTTCCTTCAAGTATCTGAGCACCCGCATCCCAGCTTTCCAATGACTGTCATGAGGTTTGTTTGAGAACTTGCTCAAAATACCAACAGCAAAACTGATATCTGGCCTGGTGTTACACAAGTAGATCAGACTGTCGACCAATCTTCTGTATCTCCCAACGTCTACTAGTGCTGATGTATCCTCAATGGATAACTTTGTATTCACCTCCATAGGTGTAGCTATCTCCTTGCACTCGGTCATGCCAAACGCCTTCAAGATCTCCCATGCATACTTCTTCTAAGAGATGAAGATCCTTCCTGGCTCTTGCCAGACTTCAATCCCCAAACAATAGTGTAGCAAGCCTAAGTCTGTCATTTCAAACTCAGAACTCAAAGCCTTTCGAGTTTGGTTGATCGTATCTTCATAGTCACCTGTAATAAGAAGGTCGTCCACATATAGGACAATCACTAAAGACTTTTTACCATCCTTGTAAACATACAAGTTAGCATCTGAGACATCTTTTGAAGTTTAAGCTTAAAAAGAACTTATCTATCCGCTGGTACCATGCTCTAGGGGCTTGTTTTAGCCCATACAATGCCTTCTTCAGCTTACACACTTTGTTCTCAAAATGGGGGGCCTCAAACCCTGGTGGCTGAGCCACGTACACCTCCTCCTTAAAGTCACCATTGTTTTAGCCCATACAATATCTTCTTCAGCTTACACACTTTGTTCTCAAAATGGGGGGCCTCAAACCCTGGTGACTGAGCCACGTACACCTCCTCCTTGAGGTCACCATTTAAGAACGCTAATTTAACATTCATTTGGTAACTGCTTGTGGGCGGCCACTATAAGTACTGTGCGAATAGTAGTCATTCTGGCAGTTGGGACAAATGACTCTTGAAAATCAAACCCTTCAACCTGTGAAAATCCCTAGGCAACCAATCTGGCTTTGTACTTTTCTAAGGTACCATCAGCCTTGTACTTTACCTTCCAGATCTACTTGGTGCCAATAACCTTCCGCTTTGCTGGTCGATCCACTAGCTCCCAAGTGTCATTCTTCATTATCCTGTCATACTCGACTTGCATAGCTGCCTTCCATGCTGGATCTACAAGTGCTTCTTCCAAGTTAGTTGGCTCCTTTACTTCTCTCATAATCTCATCCATCAAGGCCATATTGACTATGTGAGCAGAAGCCCTCATTTGCTCCTCTATTCTCTAAGACCTCCTTGGTTCGTCTGCCTTCTCCTCAACAGATGCAGGCATAGGATTATTGTGGTCATAGAGCTACTTCACCCAACGCGGCAATGGCTTTTCCGGTAGGGTGATGTCAGGTTGGTGAACTTTTTCCTCATCATCTGAAGATAATGCTTTCTCCTTCTTAAGGATAGGGACAGCTCTCGGTACAGGTTCATAGTGGACTACTTCTTCGCTTGATGATAAAGTGAAAGAACTTGCCTTCTCCTCCTCCACTGTATGCGGCTTCCTCCTCCTTAAGGATAGGAACAGCTCTCGGGACAGGTTCATAGTGGACTACTTTGCTTGATGATAAAGTGTAACAACTTGCCTTCTCCTCCTCCACTGTATGCGACTCCTCCTTGAACACCACATCACAGCTTGCGATGATCTTCTTTGCCTCTTGGTCATATAATTTGTAAGGCTTCTGCTCATCACTATAACCCAAGAAGATACATTTTCTATTTTTTGGTTTTAACTTGTTTTTCTTCTCATCTGAAACATATGCATAACATTCACATCCAAAAATTCTGAAATGTGAGACAGATGGTTTCTTAACAATGTAAGCCTCATGAGGTGTTTTTACCTTGAGAGCCTTTGTGTAGCTCCGATTTAGAATATAGACTGCAGTATTAACAGCTTCAGTCCAAAAATGGTTAGGCGATCCCTTGCCCTTTAGCATGCATCTTGCTATCTCCACAATGGTGCGATGCCTGTGTTCCACAACACCGTTCTGCTGAGGTATGTGAGGCATCGTCAATTGACGCTTGATCCCTTTACTCTTACAAAAGGCTTCAAACTCCTTTGAGTTGAACTCACCACCACCATCTATTCTAAATTTCTTCACACTTTTCCATGTTTCATTCTCAACAAGTTTTAGCAATTCTTTAAACTTATCAAAAGCTTGAGCCTTATCACGAAGGAAATACACCCACATCTTCCTATTGTAGTCGTCGACAATCAACATAAAATAAGAAGATCCCCCCAAGGCATGTGTAGACATCTTACCGCACAAGTCAGCATGCATCAACTCTAGAGGAGCCTGTGCTCTATTCTTGCTTTCTTGTGAAAATGCCTTTCTCTATTACTTGCCCATCATACAAGCTTCACATGGTTCCTTCAATTCAATCATTGTAGGTAGGTGAGCAACCATACCTTGCTTTTGCATCTCCTTCAACACTACAAATCCGATGTGTTTAAACCTTTTATGCCAAAGCTTACTTGTGTCCACTCCAACGGTGGCTGTAAGAGCACTTAGCTCATATAGGTTGTTCTTT
The DNA here is from genome assembly GCF_053477565.2 of Lygodium microphyllum. Taxonomy (NCBI): domain Eukaryota; kingdom Viridiplantae; phylum Streptophyta; class Polypodiopsida; order Schizaeales; family Lygodiaceae; genus Lygodium; species Lygodium microphyllum. The sequence goes on along the minus strand of NC_141149.1, from coordinate 20,762,045 downwards.
CTTTCTCCTTTGCTAACAATTTTGCCAACACTTTCAAGAATTTCTGCACATGTCTTCTTAAAACTCACTTCATGACCAAGATCAGTTATGGTAGCAACTGATAATAGATTTCTCCTAATTTCAAGAACATACAACACATTTGAAAGCTTTTTGACTTCACCATTTGCAACAACAAAAAAAATAGTACATGTGCCCGCAGCAGAGCATTTTGTATCATTTCCAACCGTCACAATGATGGATTCTTATAGAGGCTGCATAAAACTATATAGACCTTTCTTGTTGGTCATGTGACGAGAGGCCCCACTATCCAACACCCATGAGTCAGCGGTAGATTCTTATAGATTTCTCCTAATTTCAAGAACATACAACACATTTGAAAGCTTTTTGACTTCACCATTTGCAACAACAAAAAAAATAGTACATGTGCCCGCAGCAGAGCATTTTGTATCATTTCCAACCGTCACAATGATGGATTCTTATAGAGGCTGCATAAAACTATATAGACCTTTCTTGTTGGTCATGTGACGAGAGGCCCCACTATCCAACACCCATGAGTCAGCGGTAGATTCTTCTTGCGCCGAGGAGCACACTTCCTCAATGGTCGCCATGAATAACTCCAACTCTGCTTCAGCCGTATTGGCTCTCTTTCTCTTTACTTTTAAGGGTACCATTCTTTTCATCTGCCTTCTTGACACGAGAATCTACAATTGCATGTCCTTTCTTCTTGCAGTAGAAGCACTTTCCTTGAAACTTCTTCTTACCGCCCTTCTTCTTTTTGTCCCCATCATTTTTTGTGGAGGAACCACCTTTGCCTTTTACATTGGTAAAGAATGCAACATCTCCATTGTTGCTTCCTTCTCTAGCTTCCAACCTCAACTCCTCCTTCATCAATAATGCACAAAACTCCTCAAAATTCAAAGCTTGAGGACTCAGCTGAGTATTAAGGACAGTTACTAATCCATCAAACTTTTGTGGACAAATCCGAAAACACCTCCGAGCTAGCTCTTCGCTAGTCTTTTGTATCCCAGCGCCAGCCATTTGGTCACGCAAATTCTTAATCCAAGTGATGAATGCTTCAACCGTCTCTCCTTCAGCAAACTTCTCCACTGCTAATTGATTCTCCAAGTTTTGATTCTTTGTTTGGTTTCGTATTTTATATTGACTTCTCAGTACATTCCAAGCCTCTGATGCTTTGGTTGTATGCTGAATCAAAGTCAGAACACTGTCAGAACAGCTTGTAACTAAGGCACACAATGCATCTGCATTCCTTCGTTTCCAAGCTCGTAGAAGATCTGCATTCGGAGGAATCATCACACTAGAATTTGATGGGTCGGAGATAGGCTGTGGTTCTACGTCAGTCCCCAGCACAATCTCCAAAAGCTCATAAAAATCAAGGATAGTTGTAATTTTGAACTTCCACAAGGTGTAGTTTGTACCATCTAACTTGCCTTCGTTGAAGGTTGGTGGACGAATCCTCAGTGTTTGAATAGCTAGTACAGCAACACCACTTTCTGATACGCCAAAACCGCTTCTGAAAGACGACATCGTTCCTCTTTGCTGTTAAAGCCTTTGTCTCTTGCGCACTCTTCGATCCCTAGAGTCTCCTGGGCTTGATACCATGTAAAAAAAAATTACATGGCGCAGCGAACAGAAACTAAGAAAGAGATAGAGAGTACACAACAAATACGAGGAGAATAACAAAATTTCTTTATCTCCAAACAACTAATACAAAGATGACTCTGTCCACCCGTGCGCTTTAACTATGAAGCTTAGATGGCGATCTAGACAGAAAATAGGTGAAGAGCTTAAGGCTAGCTGGAACGACTCTGACTGGGTAAAAGATGGATAATTGATAGCTGTGAAGGGGTTTAGCTTTTATAGCTTGTGAAGGGGGTCATGATGGATGACCTTCCATATGCACCTATGTCTGTTGACCTTCCATGTGCACATGTGTCTGTTGACCTTCCATGTGCCCATGTGTCTATTGACCTTCCATGTGCACCTCCACTAGTTGGCCAGGAAATACCCATTGGCTAGGGTCCCTGATAACTCTCTTACCCCACAACTTGATGCAATGTGCCTCAAGTTGCTACCAGCTTAAGTACTGTGTCTAACCCAAAGACTAGACCCACAACAGTCACCTTTTTGCCATCAGGTCACATAGACCTCATCTGGCATACAAGTCAGGACTCAACCAATGTCCGGGCTCACATATGGCTTCTCCTCATAGTGGAGGCCTTACAACTTTGAGCACCATGGATCATTGGTGGCACCTTATGAGGGTGGGGCATTGAGCATATCTAACAACCACATTTCTCCACCTGCCCTAACTCAATACTGCTACAATGCCATCTGAATCAAACCTAGTTTCACTCAGTACCAACACTGTGCCATCAGAATCAGAGTTTGTGCCGGCAAAGAAAACTTTCACGCCTGTTATGAGGGGAATGCTAAAACCAACAGCTAGCACTCCAGGCATTACAAGAGATATGTAAGGAGTAGAATCAGCATTAGTCTTCACATACGTCAGCTGTCTAATGGTACAGCCCAGTCTGAGACTCAAACTGAGAATGTTGAGACCCCCTTCTAGACTCTTTCTAGACACTCTCTCTTCCCTTTGTGTTCTGAAAAGAATGGGTAATGTTTCAGGATTGATCTGTGGGGGGGGGGGGGGGGGGGGGGGGGGGCGGCGCGGGAGCGGGAAGTTTGTTCTTCTACTGCTGTCAGCAAGAAACACTGTTGGGTTCATGAACACACACACCTTGCATTGGTGGGTGGGTAATCCACTTTGAGAGCTATCTTATAATCCAATCCCTCGTCCAGTAATTTTCCATTTTCTTGGAATGTCTTCCATGGAGCATTCACCTCCCTCCAACCAAGTAGACACAACAGCCTAACAGTAGGATCATGCACACCTTCAGCAGCTATGGCCATCACCTCAATCCCCCAATTCTGTTATCTTGAGCTCAGTAGCAACCCCATAAGGAAAGAATCCTTGCACAACAGTGCAAAAAGAGCTCCATTGATGGAGACTCTTTTTGCACAAAGAGCTTTCTTACGGTTCCCGAGGCCACCTTGGACTGTCGCAAGCAGAACAGACAGGACCACTGGATTTGAAGTGATAATGGGCAGAAACACACAGCTGGGAGAAAAGATCGATGGGATCAAAGTAGTTAGGGTGTGAGGGTGCCTGCAAGCTCTGCAATCTACCTACCACAGCTCTAGGTGTAAGGGAGAGCTCTTTGGGGAAATGAAGCACAGCCATGATCTTTGAATCATCAGAAAGCGGTGGATGCATAATCGAGGCAGGATTAAGCCAGTCCCAGGGATCTGATTCATTTTGGCCTCTGGAAGGAAGTTTGGTGAATCCAAGCAGGCAAAGGAGCTCTCTCCATTGTTTAGTTCAGCATACACTCCTTCCATAAGAATGCCTAAACTTGAGAACCCAGGAACTATCACAAAGCCTTGGAAGGCACTTATCATGCTAGAAAGAGATCCCCGTGATGAGATACGGACCTGTAAGACCACGCTCACATTCAGCATGTTGCCTTTGGAATTGGAGAGTGGAACTCCGTTGGCGAGCTGCATGTCATTGTTCCAATTTGAGACCAGGTGCACAGGTTCTTTATCCACAGAGGGACCTGTTTGATTGTAACCCTCCTGGCATTCCCTGATAAATGGACCTGTTGATTTGTAGCCCTGCTGCCATTCTTTGTTTAATAAGTGCAGCTCCGACAAGAAGGGCATCAGTGGTCTCCTGCCTTCAATGTTGGGGTACTCCTCCGATTTCCCATTCAGGAAACTGAGATCATCTGAGATCGACCGCCGCTTGTCCTCTGCCTCCCACCCAAAGAAGGGGTCTGTGGCGAGGTCCTTGAGGTAGGGCTTACATTGCTGCTAGACTTCTTTGCTGCGGGTGTAGTCGGATTTGAACACAGTACCAGCTGGATATGGCAGAAAGTCAGCAGAGACAAAGGAGGTCGAAAGAGAGGGAATTTGAGGTATCGGAAGAACTAGGACAAGTAATAATGAGGAGAGCTGAAACACGGCTGGTGCAGGACGATGCACTCTCAATCGAGACCGCAGAGGCGCCATGTAAAGACACTAATTAGGGAGATGAGGGTTGATACGCCCCGCACATGAGGTCTTCCAGATCAACCATAGTAGAAGCAAAAAGTCCAACCACAGCACATGGACAGATACAGTTCGTGCCCAGTTTGTGGGCGCAGAAAAACGTGACTTGGCCGCCACGTTTACACACAGGAACAGAGGAGTCGAGGACAGTGGACACTTTTTCTGGCCACCCCTCCCATTAACACAAAGATCAATATTAATGATCAATTAATATCAAAATATGTATTGCTCAATCTCAAATTATTGACATAATAATTAAATTAATTATATATTACTTAATAATTATAAAAAGCTTACCAATTAACATAATTAATGAAATATCCAACTAGAGAGTAGAAGAGTTGAACCCCTTCGTTGTATTGTTAAAGCATGGATCTACCTAACTCTTTGCGAGGTGGAAAGAGGGAAATTTTATTCGATACACCACCCCTCTTTCCACCTTCCCACATGCAATGCAGATGTGATAGTTTATCAGTGGTTGCTATCTTCATCGTCAATAGAGTGATGCTAACTTCAATACAAGATATGCAAATGTGGTCTCTAGTCTCTTTTAAACATCCGATTTGAGTAACTACCTAAAAGCCCCTACTCCATAAATGTTTGTGGTCTAGGATAGGTCCACCAACATGCTCATTGGTCATGTCTTCGATGGGCTATCCTAGTGCGATGAGTAGCCCAATCTCTAGCCCTGCACTCCATCAAAAATTGCAAATACATAATGTTGACGCGCTCATCATCTCAATCACTTAATAGTAGCTCAAACATGGTGTAGAGGCGAGCTCACACTCAACCGCCAACGGACCACTTATTGTTCAAGCGTTTCAAGCAAACATCTATGGCTATCTCTCACCTAATCGACGCACCTTCAATCCTACTGGGGTGTAGTGAGCTTACCTTGATGCCCAAACAAGTTGCATCCTCCCTCAAGCACACCGCACAATTCGAGATGCGAGCTCAAGCATCCTCAAGCCTCCACCTTCAAGCTCCATCTTCCATAGCCGCTCGCGAGACAAGAGAAGAGAAGAAGAGAGAAGATGATGGAGAGCTTCACCTCCAAGATCCCTCACTCTCACACACTCACTCCCTCATACTCTCACACTCCCTCTCTCAAGCACACACAAGCAAGCAAGAAGAGAAGAGAAGAGAATAAGAGAAGAAGATGAGTCCACTTTGCTACACGCCAAAGAATGAACTCCTCATTCACTTTTTAACCTTATATACAAAACCCTAAATCCCTTTTGAGCGGTCATCCCCTTATTTCCTTTTTACATGGCCTAGGCCCTCTTTCCCATTATCCTCCTATCTTCCTAGCTTTCTTCTTACCACCCATCTACTTTTATAATTTGCACAAGAGGGAGCCTTGTGCTCTTTTACAAAAAGTTTTAGGGGTGCCTCGTATTTAAAAATATGCTTTTACTGCGAAAGCTTTGTTAAAATCAAGCTTCAAGAGGAAAGCCCTACACATATTGTGTAAGAGAGAAGGAGAGACCCAAGAAGGATCAAAAGGTTCCGACTTCCAAGTTGTGCAAGTGTTAGCCAATTGTATACCGTGCAAGGAACCGTAATGTTGTTCCCAAGATCTACAAATTAAGAGCTAGTTTATGTGTAATGGAGGAGCTTGCTCCTTGTCAATAATATAACTCCACAAGGGGGGGACTAGCCTATCTTCCAGTCCCTAGTGTGTTCTAAATCTCTCTATGTGTCTCTCTTTCTCTCTACATCTTTCTTTTCTCTCATCTATTCTCTCTCTGTACCAACATAATATTCACCAAATATCTTTTAAGTATATAAGAAGGTCGAGCGTGTATCTCGAATCTTATAACATTTTCCATAAAGAAATTTCGACATTATCTTCTGGCTGCACCCTTTATTTTCTTCGTTGAAGCCTTGCTATATATCTAGTAAACAAACCCTACGCTATAGGACACATAGCTCAATGGTTACTTCAACTTCTCAAATTTTACTTCTCCATCGTCATGCGTAAGGGAAAGCAACACTATATGGTTGATCATATGTCTCACATATCCACGGGAGAAGCCGTTGGACAGGGCATTGGAGACGAATTGCCTGACACACATCTATTCACCCTATCTAATGAAAGAGATCTGTTTAGAGCCGACTTGATGCCATACTAGGCAAACAACATAGTCCAAGTGTTGGAGCACGAACTACCTGGCCGACCCATAGAAAAGGCACGACTGAGGCAACTCATTCTCAAAATCCAACCCTATCAATTAATAGCAGGCCAACTCTATCGACTAGGGTAAGACAAAGAATTGCTGCGGAGATGTGTGTGTGAACACGAAATGAATGACGTACTAGTTGAGGTGCACGAGGGAATTGCAAGAGGACACTTTAGTGAAGATGCGACAGCCTGTAAGGCATTGCAGTCTCAACTGTGGTGGCCCACACTTTTCTGAGATGCGACACGATTCATGAAACATTGTGACGAGTGCCAACGAGCCAAGGTGCCAATTCACAAGGACAAAATGGAGCTAAGTCCCATCATAGCACGACAACCATTCGAGAAATGTTGGATCGACTTCATTGGGCCTATCACTCCCATAGCTCAATATTCACAAGCCAAGTACATTATCTTTGCCACCGATTATCTCACAAAGTGGGTGAAAGCTCGAGCTACCAAGAAGAATGACGCATGAAACACTGCTAAGTTCCTATGGGAGCAGGCAATCTCTCGATTTAACTACCCCATCAAACTTGTCAGTGATCAAGGTACACACTTCATCAATGAGGTGATTGCTCATCTCCTATCCACCTTCCTAATCATCCATCAGAAATCCTCACCCTACTACCCTTAGGCAAACGACCAAGCAGAATCAACAAATAAGATTATGGTAAACTTCCTAAGCAAGATAGTCTCTGCTTCACGCAGAGACTAGGATAACAAGCTAATGGCAGTCTTATGGGCCTATCGGACAGCCTATAAAACGTCTGTGAGGGGATAGACCCCTTCAGGTTAACCTACGGAATGGAGGCAATTCTACCTATAGAATTCTTTGTCCCTAGCTTGAGAATTGCCATTCAAGAGAGATGGGAGGGGAAGAAAGCATGGACGGAACGTCTAGTTGAGCTAGGACGCTTATTGGAAACTTGGCTTCTAGCCACCCATGCGTTGATCTGCAAAAAGGCATGATGTAAGATTTGGTTTGACAAACACGTTAAGTAGTGAGATTTCGAATAGGGAGACTTAGGTACTGTTGTACTCGGTCAAGGGACATAAGCAAAAAATGAAGTTTAAGAGGTTAGGACCTTTTAGAGTTCGCACCATAAGCTGAACTGGTAATGTGGAACTCGAAACCCTAGAAGGTGAGAGCATAGGCTTCTTTAATGGCAGCCACCTGCTAGAAGCCCCTGTCAATGTACGCATAGCCACCATTATGGAGATTGAAGCTGAGGATGAGGAAGCAGTAGCTCCGGCTTACCTTCGCATAACCATTACAACCTAGCAGACATATGCCATTGATGCATTGATCGATGTGGGCGCTGACTTTAATGTCCTGACTCACGATCATTGAACTCAAATTGGCAAACTACAATTACAGCCCATTAACGCCAAACTCAACCCATTTGGCAGCCAATCATATGCACTTTTGGAAAAGTGAAAAGTTGTAGTTTCCATCGAGTCTGAAAGCTTACATATGATATTTTATGTGTTGCCAAACGTGAAAGATGTAGGCTCGAATCGTTGTTAGGACAAACCTTTAAGAAGCAGGCCTACTATAATGTCGACTACCAATCACAGCGCATCCACTTGGCCATCGGTAATGCATGAATTGTCACATCCTTTAGCAAGGGGGTTGCACAACTCTATTATCGTCCACAAAGCCACTAGTAGAGAAACCCACCATCAAGCCTAAGGAGGGGGGTCATGATTCGTCACCACTTGCCAAACCTCAGCACTAGCAAAAAGCCGACCACAAAGAGAAAACCCTTGAACACCAGCTCAAATGGGTGCCAAAACATTGATAACCGCCACCTAGGAGTGCCTAACCACATACTCGCAAGGCTAGAAACCTTCCCTCAAAACCTAGGAGGCCTTGAAGAAACTATAGGCATTGACGAACAGTCTGCCGCAATGGGTCCCCAAGACCTTATTGCAAGCACAAGGCTATTACGAGGATAATACCTAGATTTGGGTACCTAAAGCCAAGATGGCCAAGGACACCACTCAAACGCTGCCCTCAAGCTTGATCACACGAAGCATCATGATGAATTAAGCATTAATATCACAAAAGCCTTTGGCCACAAGGCCCATTATCCTTCCAAAATCTAAACCCTTCGAGACTCAACAAGTCCATAAACCCAAACTGCAGCTTGCTACTCATAAACCACCTCAACCTTGCCCTACTAGCACCCCAACCATGCCACCCAAGCATCTAGTAATGCGCCACCCACCACTACACTGACCATGCCTAGTACACCAAGGCCACACCCTCAGCTGGAACTGCAACTAGCACTGCACCCGTCAGCTACTGAATTTTCAAGTCTAACCAAACCAAAGCCACATGTCGACCATAAACCCTCTTATAAGCGGAGATCCATTCTCACCTTGGCCACCGACTTAGCTGAGAATACAGGCAACGACTTGGTTTCTTGCCTCAGACACTTGGATGCCACACTTATCATGCTCCCTAAAAGCTATGATCAACTAGACCTAGGTTTTTTGGGCAAGCCTTTAGCAACAAAAGTGCGAACGCTACCTTGCTCATTGGAGGAATCAGAATTCGTGTTTGTCAAAGTTGCCTAGGCAGTTGAGGAACTCATTGCCACCGAGCTTTCCATTGAACAAGCATGCAAACAATGCCTTATCACATCTTATGACAAGAGCAAAGTCCTTGCCATAGACTAGGAATTTGAGAAGTTGAATCAGCTTGCAGACAACAACTTCTCTTTCTTACACAAATGGTACACCCTTCGCCTTCAGTGGGCACTAGAAGGATGCCAAGTCATGACAAATGCTGTGAACAGAGATCAAAACCGCGGAGTATGACCCGATGTATGTATCTCCAACTTCCTATAGGGTGTTGACTATCATTTGTAATCGACCCCTTGAAGACCACATCAGTGGGCACTTGTATTTAGATCGAATTCTCATTGAGGAGAAGTTACACATTGCCAGTTGAATCGACTCTCGTGGCTTCCTCACGGATGTTCCCACCTACATCACTTAAGTAGGCATCCGTCCTTGCGACATGGACCACTATGCTAATCTAGCTGAAACTTCTATGATTGGCTCATGCAAAAGTAAAACACTGCAACCAAGCGTTGGACTCCCTTGACCTCTCAAACCTTAATCCTAGGAAGGATTCTTCTTCTTTCCGCAGGGGGAGGGGGTAAGGTGTAAGTGTAAATAAGAATAAAACTCAAAAGCAAAGAAAACAATCAAAACCAATTCATGATTAAGAAAAAGGTCATAAAAATTGGGATGTATGGATTTCTTGAGGAAGAAGTTTAATCCTATAATTAAGCACTTCAATCCGCAAGCATGTGATATTTTTTCTTTGCAAATAATTATCTTAAAAAGTACTAATGGTGAACATGGCTTCATGACAGGCACCCAACATGGTAGGCCAAGAGAAAGCCAACAAGTTGCCATTTTCAAAAGAAGAGCAGGCAAAATATGGCCTTGTTGTGGAAACAAGGGTCTTTAACCGGTTCAAGTTCAGGCACGTCTTGAACTTGAAGGATGTTGCCATGGAGGAACAAGCAGTGAAGAAGATTGTTGAAAATGCCATTTGCAAAAGTACATGGAAGTAGTCAGCCAAGCCGTCGACTATGAGAAGTGCACAGAATTTCTTTGGACCTTTGGTAGAAATCATGGCACTGTGACAGTATGGGAGAGAGAAGAAGCTCGCCAAGTCCAAATCAAGTTAATCCCAAAATTGGTGGAGAAAGCATTGGGCCTAGCCAATAAAGTGAAAAGGAGGCCGAAGAGAGATGTCTACACCATGTTAGGAATGGACAAGGTGGTGGTCCACACAAATGATGGCATCAGCTTGGCAGACATCCCTGACCCAAAAATCTAGCTCTAGGCCAAAATGATGCATGAAATGTTCTCCAACTAGAGGTACAACTCAATAATGAGCCGAATCAACGTGCCTATGTTGGAGAGCATTGCAGTAGGATTTGTTAACGAAGTGAACCTAAATGGCTTTATGTGGAAGACCATTGAGTCTTCAGCAAAAGCATTGGCAATAGGAGGGAGACCAACAGGAGGAGAGTCCCCTGCTACCAAGGCAAAAAGAAAAGTGTCATCCTCAAATGTCTCTACCATCAGATTCAGTGGGATCTTGACAATTATAATAAGGGAAGCACTGGGGGAACGATAGGGTGAAGAAGAAGGAGTCAGAGAAACACCAGAGAGGTCACCTCTTCACCATGAACAATAGCCACACTCCAGTGAAAGGAAGATGAGTGAGGATGAGGAAGGAGAACGAGAAATGGAAAAAAAAAAAGCAGACTTAAAAAAAGCTAAAAGAGAGTCTAAGAAGGAAGAGGAAGAGAGGAAGAAGAAAGAAATGGAGGAGTTGAAGAGGTCGGAGGAAGAATCAAGAAAATCTGAGGAGGAGAGGAAAAGGAAGGCAGTAGAAGAAGAGGAGGAGTTGAAAAGGAAGGAAGACGAAGACATGGCTCTGGCAACATGCCTATCTATAGAGCAACTATGCAAGAAAGACAAGTTGGGTGCCATGAGCCTGTCTAGAGATGAAGGCCCGAGCTCAAGCACACAAGTGCCAAATATCACTCCAACCGTAGTGAAAGAAGACAAGGGCAAGGCCCCAATCGATCCCACCCCTACCCTTATAGTGCTCACCACTCCCACAATCATATATGCACCAAGCTCCACAGCCAAAGTGGATGCTACTAACCTCATGGCTTGGGTACAATACTTTGTTAATAAGGAAATGGCCTAAGGAATGGGAGAGGGTAATGGGAACTAAAAGACCGGCAATAATAACAGATGCTGAGTCTAGGCAGGATCCTAAGAGGCAGAAGAGGGAAACCTCCACAACCTCCATCCCCACAATAGAGCTGCCACCTATAGACTACAATGAATATGTTAAGGAGCTCCTCTCACAACTGGAAAATGAAAAGGAAGATAAGAAGATGGTAGTGGGTGGCTAAACTAGAGGTAGAAAAGGAGGCCATGGCTATGTCACAATTAGAGAAAACTCGTCAAGTAGCCATGTGCCAAGGGAAGATAAGTGAGCTGAAGGAGCAGTTGCAAGCCAAGGACGAAGTAGAAATTGAGTGGCAGGCAAGGCTAGATGAAGAGACTCAAGGCCTAATGAGTTTGTGACGCCATAATGACAAGCTCATAGGGCTCTATGAAGACCTATAAGGGGAGATGGAAAAGGTCCATAAAGCCATAGAAGAGTTAGAAGTAGTAAGAGAGGAAAGGGCACGTAGGTACCAAGAGAAGATCGAGAAATTGAAGCAAGAGGCAACCTCGGAGCAAGAGAAGCAGCACAAGCAGAAAAGAGAGATCGAAGATCAAGAGCAGAGGTTGATGATACTGGCTCAAAGGCAAGGAGAAAGCTTTAAGGAAATGGAGAAGAGAGCAGAGGACTGAGCGAACCATAATGAGAGAAAAGTCAAATCTTTGGCGCACCGTCTAGCTTAGGTGGAAAAGGGCAAAGTCCTAGCTGAGAGCAGTGCAGAGGCCACCACCCAAGTGAGTTTCAAAGCCCAGCAACGCGCCTTCCTAAACACAATGTTGGATGTCACTCAAACGGAGGAAGGGGAGGCCGTTGACTCCATAAAGAAGAAGCTAGGGATTGCACACAGGGCCCTGAGAGTAACCTTGCAGATGTTAGCACAACCTATGGGTGTCAGCCTTGGCCTTGAAGAGCCACAAAACTATCTATTACAAGCATGCTTGACCCCACAAGAAGTCGATGCACTAGGTTTGCTGAGGGGGCACAATAGGCAAGCTAGCAAGAAGAAGAGGCTAGAACAAGCTTTGACATGGGACCTCATAGAGAAGAACTTGTCCCACAACCTCCTTCCCCATGCCTAGAAGAACAACAGTAGGAGGTTGACACCTATGCGGAAAGAAAAGCGAAGCTTAAGAGGAAGAGGCAATGGATGGTGGAGCAAGCAAGGTGAAGATTGAATGTCAAGCCAGTAGTGGTGCCGAACGCGCCCCATGCCACCAAGCCAGAACGATGGCCCAAGTGAGTTTTAATGTCGAACTTGTAATCTTGGAGCAACAAGAGACTACCAGAAGGCCCTTTGACCTTAATTTTCGATTCCCCACCAAGTTGCACAAAGTACTGCCAGTCAAGGTGGTGGAAGAGATGATTAATGTGGGAAGTCGGCTAGGAGACAATGGATCTCAGAGAGAGAGTAGAATCCCACCCTATGGGGGATCAAGCCCCCTTTTCGCACTAGAGAACCTATATGATTCAATAGTCTGCTTCATCGATGAATTCGCTTCCTGTCCCAATCCCGCCTTCATCATGACTTGTAATTATCTTAGACTACTTAGGATACTACTTAGATAGGATCTCGCACCACAAGAGTATCACCTTACGCCCCTCTTTTTTGATCCCGATGGAATAGATAGCTATGCCATGACAAGATTGATTATGCGAGCTGCTCTACTTCCTTTATTTTGCTTAGCCCTCCTAGAAGATATGAATGATAGCTGCTTCACATGCTGCAATCATCCATTTCTTTCCACCACCACTCTCCAAGTACACTTGAACCTCATAGGGTACCTATAGATCTGGCAATTCCTTAGTATATCTCATAATCCCCCAACTTTACCATCTCTCGACACGGATAACACTTGCACAACTTGGAAGTTGGTACCTTTTAATCCTTCTTGAGTCTCCTTCTCTCTTACACAAATGTGTAGGGCTCTTCTCTTGGTGCTTGATTTCAGCAGAGCTTCCGCAGCACTTGCACCTTCTCTTCTCCTCTTGAAACTTGATTTTTGCAGAGTTTCGACAGAGCTTCCGTACCACTTGCACCTTCTCTTCTTCTCTTGGAACTTGATTTCAATAGAGCTTTCGCAGCACTTGATTTCAGTAGGGCTTCTGCAGCACTTGTATCTTCTCTTCTCCTCTTGGATACATGCAAAATGATGCTTCTTTCACCCCTCCCTTATACCCAAGGAGAGCCTCCAATTTTATAGGCTTTCAAGAGCTTCTCTTCTTGGAGAGAGAGTTGAGTTGATCTTCATGCAAGATGTGGTTGTTCCACTCTACAGCACTAATTTCGAGATATCTCTTTGTGTGTTGTTTGGATGAAAAACCATCCAACACAAAAGTTGTAGATCTCGCTGTTTTCGATAATCCTAGCGGCCTGTTTTTTGAGATCATTTTTCTATTGTGAGATATTTAAAAAAATGGATTTTTCAAAAAACATCTTTTTAACTATACTCTTAACTTGTGGTCCATGCAACCACCTTGAGTCATAGATAAGGAGAGTTCATTAGATTGCCTTGGGCCTCAACCTTAATATTGAATTCCATACAAAAGCTTGTGTCATTTTAGACCTTAGAAAGAGAAAATCACTTCTCTCCTCACTTCCAGAGGATCGCGTCTCTCATCTTTCTTAGTGAGAGAATTCCCTCTCTCGTCTTTCTTAATGAAAAAAAAGACCTTAAACCTTGACTTGTAGGGGAGAGGATGACCCCAAATGAATGCAATGCTCATTACACACAAGTAAACATTCCCAAGCGTCCCTAGATGCACACATAAATACATATACACAATGCTAATGCATTTCCTCTTCTTAGAACTCAATCCATCTTCATTTATGTGTAACTCCTTGGTTCTTGTGTACACTCTTACACTTGGCAAACACTTCTTTCCCCCTTCATAACTTGTACTGCCTGTACTAGATATCCCCGTCGCAGTGCTCTAATCACCCCATTAAGTGATGCACTAGGAATAATGGTCTCTAAATGGTCTCATGGCCATGCTAGATCATCATCAACACTTAAAGAAAAGTGAGTCATTAATTTATTGACATAAATTTATTAAATAGAGAATGCATAATAAGCAATCAATTTAGTGACAGTTAGCTCCACTTTTGCCACAGTCACTCCACCTAGGGGTTCTCAAGTTAGGCGTGTTCGATGGCCTTAGTCTGCCGGCTCCATCCCTACTAACCCCCTAGCCCATTTTCATTCCCCACTTTACACTTAGGACACATCAAGGGTAGGATATACCTAGGGAGGTCACATCGTGGTTAAACCTGTCTCCCTAAGCCGCACCCATCGCACCTCCCTTATGCATGAACTGGGTCCTCAAGAGTGGGACAACACTGCATGTTCAACCCAGCTCCCAGTTCCACTAGCATGAGCACAATGCACCACACGGCAAGGTAGACACTCCCCCTAGGTAGTGCACTTCTTTTCTTTTCAGGTACAAACAAAGGCGATAAACCACCAATTTCAAAGGCCCCGTCATCCACTCCAACCATTCTTGGCCTCCACCACCTCAACATTTTGATCAGCTTCTCTCCAACTATACATTCTCTCCTACGTAATATGTGTAGGGATCTCCTCTTGGAGCTTGATTTCAGCAGAAGCTTCCGCAGTACTTGCACCTTCTCTCCTACACAATATGTGTAGGGATCTCCTCTTGGAGCTTGATTTTAGTAGAGCTTTCTTAACACTTGCACCGTCTCTTCTCCTCTTGGATGCATGCAAAGTGATGCTTCCTTCATCTCCTCCACACCTAAGGAGAGCCTCCCTTTTATAGGCTCCTAGAGCTTCTCTTCTTGGAGAGAGACTTGAGTGCCAAGATCGGAAAGTTTGATCTTCATGAAAGATGTGGTTGTTCTAAGACCTACTCTATGGCATTTTGGAATATCTCTTTGTGCATTGGTCGGATTGAAAAATGTCCAACACAAGTTGTAGATCTTGCCATTTCTGATAGCCTTAGCGGGCCGTTTTTAGAGATTGGCTTTCTATCGCGAGATATTTTAAAAATGGATTCACAATATCTTTTTTAAGAAAATCAGATTTTTAAACTCTATCTTAACTTATGGTCCATGCAACCACCTTGAGCCATAGATAAGGAGAGTTCATTAGTTTGCCTTGGGCCTCAACCTTAAGATTGACTTCCACACAAAAGCTTGTGTCATCTTAGACCTTAGAAAGGGAAAATCACTTCTCTCCTCACTTCTAGAGGATCATGTCTCTTGTCTTTCTTAGTGAAAGAATTACTTCTCTCCTTAATTCATTAAGAGAGAAAAGACCTTAAACCTTGACTTGTAAGGGAGAGGATGACCCCAAATGATTGCAATGCTCATTACACACAAGTAAATGTTTCTATGCATCCTTGGATGCACACATAAATACTTATGCACAATGCTAATGCATTTCCTCTTCTTAGAACTCAATCCATCTTCATTTATGTGTAACTCCTTGGTTCTTGTGTACACTTTTACACTTGGCAGACACTTCCTTTCCCCTTCATAACATGTATTGCATGTACCAGATATCCCTGTCACAGTGCTCTGATCATCCCATTAAGTGATGCACTAGGAATATTGGTCTCTAAATGGTCTCATGGCCATGCTAGATCATCATCAACACTTAAAGAAAAGTGGGTTATTAATTTATTGATATAAATTTACTAAATAGAGAATGCGTAATAAGCAATCGATTTAGTGACAGCAAATACCATGGCTAACCCTTCTCGTTCAGTTGTGGATTAATTCACTTATGTATTGGTGAGGTCTACTAGCAAAACTCACTAGATAGTCTAGATTGTGATCACCAGGCTGGCACAACACAGCTCCAACTATGAGTTTCGATGCGTCAATATGAACATGAAAGGTTACATTCCAGTTTAGGGCCCTTAAGATTGGTGCGGTGGTTAGAGCCTTTTTCAATTCCTCATATGTGTGCTGGCATTTTTGAGTCAATTCGAATATTATCAACACCTTGTATAGGGGCCTAGCAATCAATGCATAGTTTAGCACGAACTATAAATAGTACCATGTATGGTCGAGGAAGCACTAAACCCCCTTGTAATTGGTTGGGGGTGGAAGATCGACAATAACCTTGACTTTTGAGAAGTCAGTAGCAATGTTGTTCTTGGACACCACGTGCCCTAGGATGCATCTGTGCTTTACCCAGAACTGGCACTTTAAGGGGTTCAATGTGAGACGATATAGTTTGCATCATTCAAAGACTACTCGGAGTTTTTTAAAGTGTTCCTTCCAGTTGGAGTGAACACATAAGTTGTCAACGAAGACCTCTAACTTTTTCCTAAGCATGTCCTTGAATATTGTGCACATGAGCCTCTAAAAAGTAGCAGGTGCGTTAGTCAACTCGAAAGGCATGACTATGTAGGCAAAGATGCCTCACTCGGTGGCAAAGGTGGTCTTGTGCCCGTCGCTAGGGTGCACTTGCACTTGATTGTATCCTAAGAAGCCATCCAAAAAACTGTAGGCCTTTTTGCCTATTACTATCTCGAGCATGTGTTCAATGTATGACAATGTATAAGTGTCTCTCTTGGTAGCAATGTTTACCTTCTTGTAGTTGATGCACACTCTGATCTTTCAATTCTTCTTCAACATGATCACTATGGGCAAGACCCAATCCGTGTGCTCAATATCGTAAATGAATCCTACCCTTAGCAGCTTTTCAATTTCTTCCTTGACAGCGTGAGCATGCTTGGGATTCATAGGGTATGGTCACTACTGATTGATCGACGTTGTGTTAGGAGTCGTGGGGATATTATGAGTTATGACACTTAGATCTACCCCTTTTAGCTCATTGAGGGACAAAGCAAAGACGTCCATGTACTCTTGCAAGAGAGCAATGAGACTTGCCTCCTCTTCCTCAGTCAAGTCATCAGCAATAGAGACATATCGGGATGTCTTCCCTTCCTTAGCTAGATTAACCTCCTTGACTTTGGTTGGTCCTTCTATTGGTTCATTTGCTTGCCCCTGTCATTTGGCTCCTAGAAAGATCACTACCCTATCACCTTTCTTAAACTCGGTAAATCACTTTGGTAGGTCTTGTGGCTTCCTTTGCTCTTCAGCCTGCACATCCTTAGGTTTCTTGTGTCATTCTTCCTTCAACCTTCAACGCCTCAGGTAGACTGGTAGGTTCCCTTTGGTGTGTCTGGTCTTAGATGGTTGTGGCACCTCAGAATCACTATCTAAACTTACCTCCGACTCAGAATCAAACTCTCCGTCTTCGCTAGAAGAGGGGGTCTTGTATGGTGGTTGTAGTTTAGACGGTGACTCTATCCTAAGTACTGGCAAAGCACTTGATTGGGCAATGCATGCTTGTTTGTAGTCAATTTCCCCTATGTGCTCTAGCATGGCTCGATCGCAATTTATGCGCATGACTCCTCTCTTGAAGGCATTCTTCCTACGCGGGTTGGAGTCAGATTGAATTTGTTCTATCACCCTTCCCTTAGTGTCATATTCCACCATGTCCATCTCTCCTTCACTTCTATCTCATCGAAGGAATAACAATCCTCGTATTCTTCACTAGAACCATCCTTTTCTAATTGCTTGCTGTCTCCTAGGCCTTGATATAGGGCCCTTTCTTCTCGTCAGTGAGAATAAGGCCCAATTGTACGTTAATTTTAGGTCGTGCACTTTGGTCCATTGCCACTTAGGTTTGCCCAAGAGATCTTGGAGAGGTTTAAAGTTAGCGGCTAGATTGCCAGCTAGCTTGCTTTTGTCAGATATTCTAGGATCTCCAGGAGTTCTTGCTTATTACATCGGATGTGGAGTTTGATGGGGTTGGATCGTCAACTCAAGCTTTTGGCCATCATGCAAATTGGCACTAAGGGTGCGTTTCTGGGATTATTAGTTGTCCTTGCAACTTGCTCATACTCCTCATTCACTGTCCGAGAATGGTAGATCTATCATGGCGAGCACATGTATCCAATCTCACTCATCTTCGAGACAGGGGATATATTTGGTTAGTGGCCCTTAAGATTTTCCAATTTGCGCATCACCCTTCAACATGGTGGAGATGGCATCTAGGTCAACTAGTGTGGTCTTCCATGTATCCATCTCTACTTTTATTGCCTCCATTCAATTGCCTAAGAAGGCTAGACCATTATCCCAGTCTTCTATGACCCGTGCATTGCGCATCTAGGGCCGCCCTAATAAGATGTCATTATCCACTTCCTTTATGACTATAAAGTCAACAGAGAATTGGATTCCTACAATCTTCAATAGCCAGTTCTTCAATAATCCAAATGGCCGCACTTTCATTCCATTGGCTAGGGTGACATTGAACCTAGCATTCTCAATAGGTGGGTTACCCTAGTCCTGGAGTACTACATGGCTCAATACACAAACTCCTGCTCTCGTATCCACAATTTCCTTTCTCGTTGTGCCTCCTAGAGTGAGGACCAATAAGACTAAATGCATTTTAGTGCCTTTCCAAAAAGCATTGATGTGCAAGGACTTGGGCACCGAGTGCAGCGTCAGACTGGGTATTTGAGTTACCATGCCATGATTATGTAGATCAGATGCCCCTTGCTCCATTGGTCCTTCAACCCACTACTTTAGTTCTTGCCATAGTGTGGGATGATGCTACCTAAGCAAATCTCCTAGGCTTAGAGTCATTGGGATGGTCACTAGCATGGTGAGAAGATCTATCCGAGAGTCCGATTTTCAAAATCGGATGAGGTCACATGTTTGAGTTTCCGATCCTCAAGATCAGACAAATGGTAGTGGTTTGATTATTGGAGTGTCCGAGTCTGGTGTGTTAGTTCAGGGATTGGTTAGGTTGGTCCAAGTGTTGGCTGTCCGATGCGTAGGGTATCCAAGCGTCTGATTCTGGGAATCAGACCCTTGTAGACCATGTCTGATTTCTTCTGCATGAAAACAATGGCAACAAAAATCACTTTTGTGGCAACGATTTTTGGTCACGTCCACAAGAAAGATTCTCTAGAATCCAAGGGGATAGATACACATAAAGGTTTCTATGCACTTAATCCAAGCAAAAAACTCCTGGGTTCGCCAATTGATTCATCGGAAGTTCCAAGCCTCTCATAAGCTCTCAAGCTCTCTCTGTCACTCTCTATTGCAGAAATTGAAAATGAGGTCTCCCTTTGGTTCCCAGGGTGTTAAACCCTTGCTGGGACTCAACCTTAATCTTCCAGACCACTTCTCATGCAATTCTAACACCACTAAGCACTGTTTTTTTCCAAATTTTCCCTGTTTGTGTCCTGTTTGGCCTATTTCACAACATAAACCTAAAGTTTTTTTCATTTGATTTCTTGGTCCTATCTCACTCTAAATGCAACAAAAATCAAAAGTAAAATACTAAAATGGTTCCTCCTACTTGCCTAATCATAAAAAAACCAAAATACTTGTTGCAAAGATTAAAAATCCAAAACCTCCTACTTATCTTAAGCTCTGGTTTGGGGATGAAACCCTTCGTCCTCGATTTGAGGTATGCAAGTGCTCAAGCTTGAATTTGTTGGTCATCATCCATTTACCTATCAAAAAATACGATAAACCTTTATGAGACACTTTGTGTGCAAAAATGTTAGTAAATTAGACTTATAAACACAAAACAAACAAGGACTCAAGCTTTTAGAAGTTCTTCTTGCATTAATCCTTTTTCAAGCTTTGGATCACATCTAATACACCATATACAAAGGAGGCAAGTGTGTCCATGATAGTGAGCTTCCATTCTTCAAATATTTTCTTTTCCTCTGATATTGCTTTTTGGTTTGGCCAACATTTGTCAAGTAGTGCTAGCCATATCACTAAGAGAGTCCAACACACCACTCACGTCCAAGGCATGTGCATCAGTGACAACATTCACACAATTCCACATATATTCATCCACAAGATCATACTACTATGGGAAGTGATCTTATGATCATTGCTTGATATTGCATTGTGGGCCTTGTCCTTAGGGTAAGACTCATAAATGTGTCTCTCTACCCATGTCAAACTTCGAAAACAATGAAGCTAGTTGTGTGGCCAACTTGGACCAAATATCCACTCCTTGCTTCGGTGGTTTGGAAAACTCTACACTCATGGACCATTGGGTGTGGATGAGCTACACTATCCATGTATTCTTCCATTGGGAAAATTGTTTTTTGGTTGTTGTTGTTTGATCCTGTGCTTGGGATGGGGATTCTTGATTCTTTCCTTTTCATGATCTCTTTGGTTTAGGAGGCTTTGCTACACTAGACTAGAATGAAATCCATCGTGGGCATTGCTTGTTCATAGTTTCAACCTGTGGCACTGAGACACCTGGGTCTCAATAACATCAACATCATTACATGTGCCTTGGGCTGGATCATAACTTGTAACAATTTACGTATGTGTGCACAATGTTGTCCATTCTTGAATCAAATTGAATACATTCCTTAACATGATTTAACATGCATTCTAAATACCCACATGTGTAACTTTCAATCACAAATGGCACTCAAATCAATTGGCGTACATGATGATATATCCATCAAGATCGATCAATGTTGGGGGTAACGGCACCTCCACCTAGCCGCCCGTGTATTACTACACTGACAATACCTGCCACTGCACACACTGCAGGTGGTGGGCGCCTATCACATTCACTTATTCTTTATTCTTTTAGTGACAATTTGAATAAAGGAAGTCCCGGTCACACATTGTGGTTGTTGGAGTTCCCACTTTTGAGTTTCTCTCTCTCTTGCTCTTGTTCTCCATCTGCCATAGAACTCACCGCCAAGCTTCTTCCTCCTAGGCTCTACTTCCCTTTCAATTGGTATCAAAGCAAAGGCATTGGAGCTTGCCCGCCCAGATTTGAAGAGCTTCAACTCGAGCTTCAATGGCAGCCATGGCACCTTCATTTGCATGTATGTTTTGATCTCCCGCCTCCTCTCCGATCTTCCGGCCTTCATTTGGCACCTTACAGGGCTGCATTGGAGGCCCCTAATCATTGCCAAGTGCTTAGTAGCACTGTTGAAGACCCCCCCAGCCCCCAGGAGCAGCTAGCACAAAATGTGGCGCATTTTTAGGGGGCTGGGCTGATCCCCTCCTGGCATTTCCAACTCCTTCCCCGACTTTCCTGCATTTTTTGCAACCTTCCCGATCATCTTCGGACTCCCCGGCATTGGATCTTGGCTCATGTTGATTGATACTAGTGCTTCCACCTTCACTCCTTGCTGTATACATAGTCCCATGACTATAAAAAATAGGGCAACACTTGACATTTAATGTTTGATGCTTCTTGGCATTGCGTGTTTGATGCCTATTGATGCTTGGTGATGCTCGAATGTTATGAGATGCTATGTCTATGCTTTGGGGCTGATTTGGAGTAGATTTGAGCACCGATTGAGATCCATTTAACAGTGGATATGCTGCTGTAATACAGTACGCTAAAGCTCGTTTACTTGGTGTATGCATTGGTTCTTGGATACGGGTTACTGGAGATTTGAATGATCATACCAATGTATTTGAAGATTGTCAAATGCTTCTTTTTGGTTCCGGAATGATTTTGAGCTTGGATTAGGCTCCATCTTGGTCATCATTTACTAGCATTGGGATTGAGTTGGCATGCTTTGGACCGATTTATGCCTATTGTCATTGCTTGACATTTAGGCTTCTTGCATTTATGCTTTGGTCAGATATGGATGCCACTTGGTTTGCCCATGCTTGACAGTCACTTGGAGCTTTGTCTTTGGATGTATTTGAGTATTTTGGACCTACTGGGCATTACATTTGGTTGTCAATTACATGCTATTTGACCGCTTTCAGGCTTATGCTTTACGCCTGCGATATCTTGGGATTTATTCTCCGGATGTACCCTACTTGGATTTGGAATGTTTGATGCTATGTACACGATGTATTTGAGCATTGCTTGCTCTATTTGCATCTGACTTTACTTCTAGTGGGAGTCTCTTGGCATATTCGGATGTACACAGAGTTTTACTTACACTTGAGCTTGAGCTTGTGAGATAGTTACATGCATTTGCTCTCTTGAGAGGTTTATGTCTGCAGTTATAGTCTGTAGTGGGCTGATTTGATACGCCTGTTGGGGCAGGCACCTATCTCTGTCACTATTGTATACATCTTGGATGGTTATGCATTGAGCTTCTTACTCTATTAGTTGTGCTTTGTGCTTGGTCTCTTCTCTTACCCCGAGACCCATTACATGCATGACTTCTAGACCTATGAGATGTCTCTTGCCTGACAGGTCATTGGTTTGACAATTCTTGGTACCTTCTTGCCCCTTGACACTCATTATTGGATGTATCTTGCTACATGGCAGTTGTAATGACATATGTATCAGTGATTGCTTCACTTTGGGACAGTTTTGCATACTACTGTAATTTATTCTAGTGAGCTAAAATCCGCAGATTTCGAGCACTTGTATGAGGGTAATGCTTATTATTTGATGTTATCTTGGTCCTATTTGATGGACAGGTGGTTCTCTTGGTGATATCCACTCTTTTACCCAGTTTTAGTAGTGGTTTAGTGCATTTTTTGCTAATTACAGCAACTTGAAATTTTGCTTTTTTGCTTTGATTTGGGACAGTATGGCTGGTCATCTGAAAGACACAGCCCTCTTTAACATTGCCAAGTTGGATGGTACCAACTATGGGTATTAGAAGTCCCAGATATGGCAGGTTTTGGTGCAAAAGTTGCAGATTAAACCCTTGCATTTCAAGGGTGTTAAACCCGAGGATATAGATGATGATGTTTGGATGGAAGGTGATGAGCTATGCAAGTCTACCATTATCTTGTCATTTTCAGAAGAGGTCCATCATAATGTTGTTGAAGATGAGAATTAGAGTGCATGGGACTTATGGAAGAAGATTCAGAAGCTTTATGCATAGCAGAGTCCTGTGTCACAGATGTATTGGCTGAAGTAGTTAATGGACCCTTGCATGAAGGAGAGGACATCCCTATCATCTCATTTCAGCCAGTTTCATGCTATCATGAAGAATCTATTGTCACAGAGTATTGAGTTCAAAGACAACTTGCACCTGTTGTTTCTGCTTGGTACCTTGCATGAATCATGGGATGTCTTCCATACTACCATATGCATGAACAAGCTTGATGGGTTGAAAATCAAAGATGTTGAGAGTGCTTTATTGACTGAGGAAATCAACAGGAGAAACAATGATGGTTCTTGCTCTTCACATGCATTGACTGTTAGAGGTGGCAAACATGGCAAGCATGATAATGATAATAAGGGCAAGGACTTTCAGAAGTCCAGGTCAAAGTCACGTGGCCACAGTAAGTCCTGTGGATGGAAGTCTGATCTTACCTGCCATTATTGTGGAAAAGCAGGACATATTAGGCCATAGTTCCATAATATGCGCAATGATAAGTGCAAGGAAAAGGGAAAAGAGAAAGTGCATGAAAAGTCTTCTAAGTGTAGTATTGTACCTACAAAGTCCAGTGTGAAGATAGAAGAGGTTAATGTCATGCAAGCCCCTGATTCAGATGAGGATTACATACTTGTAACTTCTTCATGCGATGCCTTACAAGATTTTGAGACACATTCTATATATGCGCAATGCTAGCTTTTGGATTCGGGTGCATCATTTCATGTGACACCATGTAGAGATTGGTTTCATACCTATCGTACCATCTCTGGTTCTGTACGTCTTGGTGATGATAGGTCTCTTGAAATTATGGGCATTGGAGATGTTAGGCTGCAGTTTCCTTTTGGCTGTTCTTTTGTTTTGCATGATGTACGCCATGTCCCTGCGTTGACTTGCAGCCTTATGTCAATTGGACAGCTTGATGATGCAGTGTATTTTGTGTCTTTTGGAGACACTGCATGGAAGATTACTCGTGGCAGGCTTTTGCTTGCAAGAGGTGCCAAGTTTGGCAACCTCTATCCCTTACTTGTATCTGGAGCTACCTTGAATCATATTTTGTTTGTGGGTTCTATTCCCCATGTATCCCTTTGGCATGCTTGTTTGGGGCATATGTCCCTTAAAGGAATGAAAATGCTCCATGCTTTGTAGTATCTTCCGCCTTTTCACTCTTTGCATTTTGATTCTTGTGATCATTGTTTGTATGGCAGGCAGACTAGGAATACACATAAAAAGTCTGGTAAGAAATGCATGGGTAAGCCCTTGGCTCTTGTGCACTTAGATGTATGTGGGCCCATGCCCTATCAGTCACTAGGTGGGGCAAAGTATTTTATTACTTTCATAGATGATTACTCACGTAAGGTTTGGGCTTATCTCATAAAGAGAAAATCCGATGTCTTAGACACATTTCAGCGTTGGCTTGCATTAGTAGAGAACCAGTCTGGGAATAGGCTGAAATGCCTAAGATCAGATAATGGGGGTGAGTATGTATCACATGCTTTTGAGCAGTTTTGTGATGAGTGGGGTATTAAGCATCAATTGAATGCCCCTTACACCCCTCCCCAGAATGGTATTGCTAAACACATGAATAGGACCATTCAGGAAAGAGTTCGTAGCATGCTTAGCCAGGCTGGCTTACCGCAACACTTTTGGGCTGAGGCAGTTACTATTGCAATGCATCTCATTAATAGGTCACCTAGCAGCGGCATGAACTTTCAGGTTGCAGAGGAGGTATGGGCAGGCAAGCCCCCCTCTTATGATCATTTGCATGTCTTTGGATGTGAGGCATTTTGCCATGTGCCCAAGGACAAACACAATAAGTTGGATCCTAAAAGTGTCAAATGCATTTTCATTGGCTATGGAGATGTAGGAGAGATGGGTTACCATTTATGGGATTCGCAAATGCAAAAAGTGATTTGCAACCATGATGTCATCTTTCATGAGGACAAAATGCACATGCAGCCTGAGAAAGTGGTTGAGGTCCGTAGAGTTATCTTTCAGGAGGAGCCACCTGCTCTTGTACAACCCGCTCCACGGATAGCTAGACAGCATGCAACGTCACCTGATGCTCATGGCCCAGATGTTAGATATGCTGATGTTAGACAGGATGTTGATCAGGTAGCAGAGCCTGGGTTGAGGTGTTCTACTAGAGATAGACGACCTCCTGACCGTTTTGCGCCCTCTACGGAATATGTAATGGTTATACATGCAGGAGAGCCTCTCACTTATGATGAGGCTATGCACATGGGTGATTGTCACTCTTGGGAGAGGGCTATGCAGTGACTTGACTCATTGCATAAGAATTAGACTTGGGATTTGGTTTCCTTGCCTCAGGGTAAGAAGTCTTTGCCATGCAAGTGGGTGTACAAGCTTAAAAGTACCCCTGGACACCCCAAGCTGGCATACAAGGCTCGATTGGTTACTAAGGGCTTTAAGCAGGAGCATGGTGTTGACTTTGATGAAGTCTTTTCTCTTGTGGTCAAGATGATCACCCTACGCTTAGTCTTGGATTTGGTTGCATAGCTTGACCTGGACTTGTACCATATAGATGTCAAGACGACTTTTTTACATGGGGACTTGCATGATGAAATTTACATGGAGTAGCCTAAGGGCTTTGCAGACCTAGGGAATGGTACCATAAGTTTGATGCATTCATGCAGTCATAGGGCTACAGCCGTAGTGCTATGGATCCGTGCTTGTACACGAAGAAAGCCCGTGATGGTTCTTTACTGATTTTGGTACTCTATGTGGATGACATGCTTTTAGCAAGGACAGCTCATGAGGAGCTAGATGCTCTTAAGGCTTAGATCAAGAAGAGCTTTGAGATGAAAGATCTGGGACAGTCCTCTTATATACTTGGTATGCACATTACGTGTGATAGATCTCAAGGACTACTCTATCTGTCATAGAGGGAGCACATTCATAAAGTCCTTGAGCACTTTCGTATGCAGGATGTTAAGCCTATTGGCTATCCATTACCTTCTCATGTGAAGGTTTCACAGGCCAATTGTCCGTAGACAAATGAGCAGAGGGCCGAGATGGACAAGATTCCCTTTGCATTAGCTATGGGCAATCTTATGTATGCCATGATAGCCACCCATCCAGATATTGCTTTTGTAGTTGGGGTTGTGGCATGTTATATGGCTACACCTGGCAAGAAACATTGGGATGCCATGAAGGGTATCATGAGGTACCTGAAGGGCATAGCAGATATGTGGATTTGCTATGGCAACCATGATACAGGAGGCGTGGGGTACACTAACTCTGATTATGTAGGACATGCAGATAGTAGGAAGTCCACTTCTAGCTATGTGTTCACTTATGCTGGAGGGGCTATCTCTTGGATGTTTGGCACGTAGAAGTGTATGAATCTTTCTACTACAGAGGCTGAGTATATTGCAGCCATAGAGGCTTGCAAGGAGGCTATCTGGTTAGGCCGTTTGATTGCAGACCTTGGTATGACAGATGCTATGCCTACACTGCATTTGGATTCAATGAGTGCCATTCAGTTGGCCAAGAATCCAGTCTTCCATGCAAAGACAAAACATATTGAGGTGAGGTATCACTTCATTTGCGAGGTCGTTGAGGACAGGTTTGTTGACCTTGTCAAGATTCTGACCGAGTAGAATCTTGCAGACTTGCTCACGAAGAGCCTCACTACAAAGTGCTTTGCCTTCCTCAGGAGATTGATGGGCGTTGGATGAGATGACATCTTTTTCCTCATCCTATTGTATATGTGTACATGTTGTACTGTCCTTTTCTTTTCTTTTCTCTCTCACTGGGGCAAATTCACCTTTAAATGGGAGGCTGTTGGGGGTAAAGGCGCCTCCGCCGAGCCGCCCATGTATTACTACACTAACAGTACCCACCACTGCACACTGCAGGTGGCGGGCGCTCATCACAGTCACTTATTCTTTATTCTTTCAGTGACAGTTTGAATAAAGGAAGGCCCGGCCACACATTGTGGTTGTTGGAGTTCCCACTTTTGAGTCTCTCTCTCTCTCTCTCTCTCTCTCTCTCTTACTCTTACTCTCCATCTGCCATAGCTCTCACCGCCAAGCTTCTTCCTCCTGGGCTCTACTTCCCTTACAATCAAGTTATGTGTCCCAAAATGAGGCACTACATATGTGATCACAATCAGAAGGATACTCATAAGAATGTAGACCAAATTATTTTGTTGAATTTGGTTTAGGTTTTATGACTTACGGTGTTTGTTGTAGTTTTCTCAGTGGAGCATCCTATCAACCAATTACCACTACATATATGATCACAATCGTAAGGATACTCATAAGAATGTAGACCTAATTATCTTCCTAAATTTGGTTTAGGTTTTATGACCTATGATGTTTGTTATAGTTTTCTAAGTGGAGCATCTTGTTAACCAACTACCATTACCACTAAAATATGACAACAATGCTTACCCTAAATTCATCTATCATGACAAAACAATGGCTTCCACAACACACAGTTCCCCATATGCATCTCTAATTGCATTCAACTATCATTAAAAATGCACTAAATGTATAAACTATAATTACAAACCCATTACATATAGCTACATTTGAATTTAGCATCTCTCATTATCATTCTATGCATGATTTATTTATGCATGCAAGGTCTACCCAAGCCCCAACACAAGTGCATCTCTATCCCACACATGCATGGATTAGCAATATTCACTCAATGTATTTTAAATTGAACATAGTGTGGTAGGACCACCCTAAACCAACATGATTCAAAAGGCAATGTAATAATAAACAATGCTGAATGATGCCCTAAACTAGCAAGATTATAGGTTGATAATTAGAGAGAGAGAGAGAGAGAGAGAACCTTCAATCAGAATGTACAATGCATATATTTTGTAGAACAAGGCATGATGTGACCATCTTTGGGACATTTTATAGAAGCATATCACATCTCTTCAATAATATGCAAAATCGCACTTTAAGGATTCCAAAGGCTCTTTCAACTAAGATACCACTTCTTGATTGTATATAGTTCTAACAATAACATTCTCCAGATAGTTCACCCTTGTTGCTACCTTTGAAAGGAGGTAGCATCCAAAAGTGTGCAAGATAAGCACAGTCACCTAGTAGACAATATTTACCCAAAGCTTTGTTTGCACATAGTTTTCCTGAATCTAAACATTGAAAAACATTCTAATCATGCATAGAGTGTGTCCAACCAATGTCATAGTCCCAAACAACACAATTGGTTATCGCAATGATTTGAAGAATCATTGAGTGGAAACCCTTCCTATAAAAACAATCTTTATGGTTTTCTCTTTGGGTAATGATCGATGTATGAATACCATCTATTGCACAAATGACAAATGGTATAGCTTCAATGGCTTGAAATGCATATGCAAATTTTTGCATCTGTTGTCCTATTGGCTACTTTATATATACACCATGCAATCCAAATACAACCAATGTATCACAAATGTCCAAAATAGCCATTTGTGTAAACAATGTCAAGACCTTGTACAACTATGGTATAAGTTCTGAATTCAAGCCACTTGTAAGACGATGTTGGGTCTCACAAACTCACTTCTCAACATGTATTGCTCTTCAATAATTTGTGTCACTGCATTGCATTTGCAGTGCTAGTTTCACAGCAAGATATAGACATGTATATATTATATACATGTTGTTCATTTTATATAGCAGTTTATGCCAAAACTATACATCAATTTATTCCTAATCAATCATTGTTTATGCTTAATCTATATATAACTCTAACCATCAATCTATATTCCAAAAAAACTATTCTCTTGTTTGTATTCAAAGTGGAAGTGCATATGAATGTACAAACCACCATATATTATATATATATATATGTATATGTATATATATATATATATATATATATATATATATATATATAAGGCATAATGGCAGTGCATACATATATGTATTATCATTTATTATTTATATAGATAGGTATATACTATATATATGTATATAGGCATCATGCATTATGGCAACATACGAATGCAAAAAAGTTAAATCATAAAGGAGGATACCTAGACTATGTATTCATGAACAGATTTACATGATACATCGAGATTAGAAATGCACGACTCATTGTTGTGGTCCATTTGGAGAGTGTGAGTACATATCCCCTATGCTTGGGTGGATTGTGTGGTCTATAAGGTTTGCCTCTAAAAAAGAAATCCTAAATCTATATTGAGATAACAAAACAAATCCCATGAGCACGCAAAAACTTCAATGACCACATAAGCAAAATAGAAATTAAAAGTAAACCAAAATACATGATCAAATCTAAAATCAAACTTGTAATCAATTAATCAAGTTTTAGGATGTTGACAAAACATTACTTTTCTTGGAACTACTGATTAAAACTTTGGTGTGCTTGATTATTATCAAACATGTGATCGCAAATTATTGCCTAGAGAACAAGAGAAAGAGCAACATAGAAATAAAACATGGCAATGAACATGCCAATAAAGACTAAGCATATCTTGTGCTATTGAGCATGAAATTCATGATGCAATTCATGATCGATCTCTTGGAAAAGAAGAAGAAGAAGAATAAAATATAGAGAGAGGGAGAGAATATTAGGCTTAGTATCTTGTGAAATGAAGATTAATTTCTCTGCATGCTCATTTGTTGTTGCAGCCTTATAATTCTTGATCAGTCTGTTGGAGAGGAAAAGGAAGAAGAAACATGTAAATCACCAATGATCAATCTCTTAGAGAGGAGGAGGAAGAAGAATTGCATGAATCTTTCTTGAAAATGCATGTGGATTTACCTTTTCAAATAGTGATAACAATAACCCAAAAATCCTTGATGAGCAATAGATGTCATTGATGAATGGAAAAGGGCAAAATTTGATAGCAAGCACAGTAGATGCTGATTAGCAAAAGGAGCAGCAATTGTTGAGTACCTCATTATATTTCAACCTACGTATAAAAAGGCAACGTGGGAACGAGAAAGAGAGGAGCCACAACAGGGAAATGATGCACAACATGATTGGATCGACCAAGCTAATCCCTGATAACCCATGCATATGAGCAACTATGGTCATGTGCACATAAACTATGGTTGCACATGATCCTATGTGGCTTGGATATTCCTGGGCATCTCCGTTCACCATGCCTCTCTCCGATTACCATGGGGAGAGCTCGTGTTCCACCATGCAACTGCAATTTCACCATGCTTGCATTGCCACATGTCGAAGCCCCATGCAAAGTTGATAAATGCAATTTCATTCATTCCTTTTCCTCTCTTTCCACCACTCCATCTCTGCTGAGAGGAACGAGTCTGCTACGTGCTTCCATATTCTGAGATATGATAGGAGGGTCATTGTTTGCTATCATTGCCCTTCCTTGCTTGTCCTCTATCGTCAAAAATAGGTATGATCTCCCTCCCTCCCTCCCTCCCTCTCTCTCTGTCTGTCTGTCTGTCTGTCTCTCTCTCTCTCTCTCTTTCTCTCTCTTTGACATGCATGCAATCATTGGGTATGATCTCTCTATCTCTCTCTCATGTAGGACTTTGCATAGCAGGACTCTACATTCGCTGTGAAGAGGAATTATCGTTTAGCGTCATTGCTTTTGTAGGAAAAATGTCGTGTGTGTTCTCTTGAATAAGTATGCTCTCTCTCTCTCTCTCTCTCTCTCTCTCTCTCTTTGTGGGTCTTGGATTGCTAATCCCTTTTCTCTTGTACACATTTTTGTGGCAACAGCATCTTGGTGAAATTATGATGCGTCTCTGTAAAGTTGTGCAGATTATCGTCATTCAAAGCAAAGAGTGTGATCTGTTGTTGCATCATTGTTTTTAGCATAATCGTGCTTTGCACAAAAAATTTATGCAAATTTACGTGACATGTGCAACATAGACATCTTTCTCCAAAAAATTATAATTGTTTTGATGGATTGAAAGCACCTGGGATGTTATTCATCTTTGTTCCATGTACAATAGAGAGGTGGACGTTAATCTATTCTGCACGAATTGCACAGGTCATTAACACAGACATGTTAATGCCTTGTGTAGTCCACAATCGTGCTTACCACAATAGACTTATGCAAATTTACGGGACACATAAAGCACATACATCTCTGTCCAAAAAATTATAATTATTTTGATGGATTTAAAGCACCCAAGACTTTGTTCATCTTTGTTCCATGTGTAGCACCAGAGGCAGACATTAATCTCTGTTGCATGATTTGAAGCTCTTGGGATGTTGTTCATAACTTCATCAATCATCATTGAGACAATGAGTTTATTTACTTCAGCTCTTCTTGTAGGATTGCCTGAAAATGGAAGGACTAAACCCTTTCTTTTGTCCATGCCTTTGCTTCATTTCGTCCCATGCTTCCTATGATGTCTAGATTGCTCCCTGGTGCAAGCATGCCAAATGGTATGGCAGGTCATGGGACCCAATTGTCTAGCTCATGCTTTGGCAATGCTATTATTATGGAGAGCACCCATGCATCCTCTAGTGGAGTATTGTCATTTGGCTTGACCTTCCAGAGACACTGATGCACGAGGAACTACTAGAGCAACCTCCTTCTTCCCCTTCATTAGTGCATCCCATGGGTGGTGCAAGCTTCTCCATCACACCCAAATAGCACTCTCACCCTTACCATCAAGCCCCATGCAACCCATGGCGTCACAAGCTTCCACTACTAGGGTTGTGGAAGCAATCCCTCCCACTCTTGTTAGCTAGTGCAATGCCAGTGGCAACATTTGAGGTAGGTACAACTCAAATGAGAAAAAGCATGAAATTTTGGACACTAGCCCTCATCGAGGTGTTGTTTGATATATACGAGGACAAGTGGTTTTTTCCTTAATAGGGGTAACTTCAAGGTTAAACATTGGGAAAATCTTGCACGAGACCTCAATTCCTTATACTCCAAGGCAAATCGAACAAGATGGAAGAGCCTTCTTGCTATTGCTTACATGCATGCTTTCACCCTTTGTCATCTTCAACTCATCCTTTGATTGAGCTATGCATAGCGATGGGACTACTTTGATATCATGTAAACAAACTAGAGAAGAGAGAGATCACACAATTAAGAGCACATACATATGTGGTGGAGAATTAAACACACAAAAAATAGGCCTAAAATCTTCATTATCTTCTTTATTCTTCTTCCACACAAAAAAACTTAATCTACAACAAGATAAAATAGGTATATGAAAGTACTAGAACACATTACACATGGTTATTGAGTGTAAACCTACTAAGAATAAATGAGGTGGCACAATTAATGTAACATAACTAAGAGTGGACTATGTGGGTGTAGTCCAACTATAGAATCATTCGCATATCCTCTATGTCGGTCACCTAGCATGCCAGTGAGCAAAGTCCTACGAGAGTCCTACCACATTACCGAGGCATGTAGTGGATGCAAACTCTTGCAGATCTTGACATCTCAACACGAATCTGCACCTGAGTTGGATTTTGTCTATTTATCCTTTATGTTTTTTTTCATATTCTCCCATTCGTACTTACATTGGGTATTGGAGAAGTTTGTTCCACACTTTGCATTTAGATCTTGATCTATCTCACCCCAATGCTTTGACTTGAAGTTGCCCCTACTTAAGGAGATCTAATTGTTCTCATAAAATTCAAGAAGGACATTGATCTGAGAAGTGACCATAAATTTGTGCGATTTCTTCTTTGGTTCCTAGTCAACTCATTGACTACTCTTGGATTTCTGGCATCACATGTAGACAAAGGATCAACATTCTTTATTTGTATTACAATAATATAATAAGGGAAGGTAGGTCACACATTGTGATTGTTGGAGTTTCCACACATTGGCCTCTCTCTTCTTTGCCTAGAACTCCATGGCTTTTGCTTCCCTCTTGCTTTTTCTCGTACGTTCACGTCCACTCCACCTTGTATTTGGTATTAGAGTGGACATTTAAGGAGATTTATCTACATTTTCTTTGACCTATGAAGAATCTTCATTCTATGTTTTCATGGCAACCATTGTCTCATCCCTTCGAGGTATGCATTAGCTCTATTGAGCTTCCCATCATCTGGCTTGTTCTAGGCTTGTTTGGGGACCTTCCAAGGATTCTTTTGAGCATTTCTCAGTGGTCATTGTGCCTTGCATTGACATCCACCCTTTAGGATAGCGTATTTTTGGTAGTCCTTTTCCTTGATCAGGAATCATCCCCTTTAGCTCTTGCTTGAGCTCTTGGGCACTTGGCAACCCTTTGGCACATTCCCAAGGTTCATTGGCTTGCATTTGGCCACTCTTTGGAGATAAAATTGTTGCCATTATTATATATTCACAATAGACATAATGTATATTGTGAGGATAGCAAATATTCATGTGCTTATATTGATGACTTTGTGACATGCTTTTCATACCTGGATGCTCTACTAATGCTCGCGGAAGACATTTGGTGGGCAATCACATTGTAAGTCCCATAGATGTAAACCCTCTTTGGCATGTCAATATTGTGGGCAATACGTTGAATTAGGCTTAGCGCCATAACATGCACAATGAAAAAAGCAAAGGGAAAGTGCAAGATAATGTCAATCTTCTTATGATTGCAACATTGTTCCTAAATCTAGTGTGAAGATAGAGGAGACAAATGCCTTGGAATATAGTTCCAATGATTACATACTTACTGCTTTATCACTAGATGCTATTCAGTTGATTGATGCTTTGTCTTCTTACTCTTGGTGTTGGCTTCTTGATTCAGGAGCTTCATTCCATGTTATCTTGTGTTGTCATTGTTTTCATAGCTACCGTACTATTACAGGCTCTATTAGATCGGGCATAGGTGATGTTAGACTAAAATTTGGTATTGGTGCTCCTTTTGTGATTCATGATGTACATCATGTATCCGTTTTGACTAGAAGCCTTATTTCAATTGGACAATTGGATGATGATAGGTACCATGTATCTTTGGGTGATTCTACATGGTCACTTGTGGTAGTCTTGCTTTTACTAGAGGCACCAAGGTTGGCAACCTATACCCTTTTCTTGTATTTGGATTAGTTGACCACATCATGGGTATGATTGATCTTCCTCACATATCTCTTGGGTATTGCCATCTTGGGCATATGTCCCTAAAAGGAATGTATTGGGAGTAAAGGCACTTGTGCGCCTGAGATAGTGGGATCTTCACTTCATGTCTATGCTTTCTTCATGCTATATATATGTAGTTGATGCCTAGTGGGCTGATTTGCCATTTGTCTTTGGGCCTTGTATTTGGACTTGCACCTACCTTTGTTAGATAGTTGTCAATGATGTATACGTCTAACATGGCTCTATATTGAGCTTGTGTCACTATTGCTTAGTCAATTGTACCTTTGACTGGTCTCTTTTGCTACTTGGGTAAGACCTACTACATGCATGATTGTTGTGCCACTAGATGTATTCCACTTTGACACTTTGAGGTTAACAACTTTGAGTATTGGTCACATATTTGTTGGATGCTAGTTGTTTGTAATACCCTACCTTGTGCACGATATTGCTAATAGTTATAGTTTGTAGTTTATCAATGATAGCTCATATTTGGGTTTGATTTCTTATTGATGTACTCTATTTTCAATATGCTACAATTCTAGTTCTCTATACTATTTATGAGAGTAGTTACATTGTCTTGATAGTTTCGTGACTATAGTTTTTGGATAGCTCATTATTTTGTTAGTATCTCTTGTTTCCAGCTTCATTTGGCAGTGGTTTTGGGGCTAATTTGTAGGATATTACAGCAGCCTCTTTTACCCTTCTGTGCACTTGGTCTCATTATGGGTAGCTAGTGGTTCTCATGACAATGTTATCTTCAATATTGAGAAACTGGATGGGACCAACTATAGCTATTGGAAGACCCATATATGGAAGGTTTTAGTGTAAAAATTGCTTGTTAGACTACTAAAAAATGTGGATGCCAAACTTGAAAACATTACAACCAAGGATTGAGATGAACTGGATGAGCTATGCAAGTGCACAATCAATTTATCACTCTCTAAGTAGGTTCACTACAATGTTGTGACTAAAAATCAAACTATATATGAGCTTTGGACACAAATTGAAGAATCTTTATGACAAGTAGAGTCATGTATCTTAGATATATTGGCTAAAATAGTTGATGGCCTTTCACATGAAGGAAGGGACTTCTATGTCTGCACATTTGAATGAGTTTCACTCTATTATCAAGCATTTAGCTTCAGAGGAGATGGAGTTCAAAGACACTTTGGATCCTTTATTTCTACTTATACTCTACCTAAGTTAGGTGACACTTTCCATATGGATCTATGTGCTAAGGATGGGCTAAAATTACAGGATATTTAGAGTGCCCTCTTGATAGAAGATGTGAATACAAAGAATGTAGATACTTCCCATATGTCACATGCATTGATTGTGAGAGGCCAGCAAGCTGGAAATGGCCATAGTAGAGACTCTCAAAGGTCTCAGTCTAGGACACATGGATAGTCTTATAGTAAGTCCTATGGCTGTAAGTCTAGTCTTACTTGTCACTATTGTGAGCAAGCATATCATATTCAACCATTGTGCCATAAAATGCATGACAACAAGTGCAAGGAAAGGGGAAAGAATAAAGTGCAAGACAAAAATGATGATCTCAGCATTGTGCCTAACAAGTCTAGCATCAAGATTAAGGAGATTAATATGGTATAGCCCGATGTGTTTAATGATCTCATATTGGCAGCCTCTTCCATAGATGCTTCACAATTGACTGATGTTTTGTAAGGATATACTCAATGTTGCTTGATAAATTCATGGGCTTCCTTTCATGTGACCCCTCATAGAGAGTGGCTTCACTCCTATTGCAATATAATAGGATCTATTTGTTTTAGTGACTTGGCATTGGGAATAGTTTGTATTGGTGATTGGTTTAGGTAGCATGTTCACTCTTTATGATCTACATCATGTAATGGCTCTCATGAAGAGCCTTATCTTTGCTGGCACCTTGGATGATGCAAGTTATGTTATCTCTTTTGATGATTCCTCATGGAAGATTACCCATGGGAATCTTATTATCATACATGGTGCGAAGTCTAGTACCCTCTATCCCGTGCTTGTATCTGGGTCAGTTGACCATGTTTTGGCTATGGCTACAATTTCAAATGTATCTCTTTGGCATTGTTGGCTTGGGCACATATCTCTGAAAAGAATGAAAATGCTTACTAATTTGCAATATCTTCCGCCCTTAGACTATAGTTGTTTTTAAGTCTTGTGATCATTGTTTATGAGGGAGACACGTAGTACGCATAAGAAGTTTGGTATGAAGCACATGGCTGAGCCTTTAGCTCTTGTTCATATGGATGTATGTGGTATGATACCCTATCAGTTGCACTAGGTGGTGCAAAGCAAAAATTGGATGTCTTGTCTACCTTTCAATATCGACTTGCTCTTGTTGATAATCAATCTAGGTATAGGCTGAAATGCCTATGGTCGAATAATGGGAGTGAGTATGCCTCAAAATCTTTTGAGCAGTTTTGTGATGAGCAAGGTATTAAGAATTAGTTGATTGCCCCTTACACCCCTCCCTAAAATGGTATTTTTGAACACATGAACATGACGATTTAGGAGAGAGTCTATAGTATGCTTAGTTAGACAGACTTACCACAACACTTTTGGGCTAAGCCAATTACTTTGGCGTACACTTCATTAATAGATTCCCTTGCACTACTCTTGATTGTCAGGTTGTAGAGGAGATATGGACTAAAAAACCTCCATCATATGATCATTTGCATATCTTTAATTGTGAGGCATTCTACCATGTGCCCAAAGACAAGCACAATAAGCTAGATCTTGAGTTTGTAAAATTCATATTTTTTGCTTATGGGGATGCAAGTAAGATGGGCTATCACTTATAGGATCCACAAACTTGCAAAGTAGCTAATGTATGCAAGGTGATATTTTAGGAGGAGCCTCGTATTCTCATCTAGCCAACTAGACAACTTGCCACAACTGATGCTCCAGTGGCCCATGACCCACCTATTGTGCATAATCAACTTGTTTTGAGACACTCTATTAGAGCTAAAGACATCAGTCTATTGAGTGCTTTACGTCCTCCATGGATTATGTTATGGTGATTGATGAAAGTAAGCCTCTCTCTTATGATGAGGCCATGCATAGAGATTATAGTCCCTCATGAGACAAGGCTATGCAATCGGAGTTAGACAAACCATACATGGGATTTTCTTCCTTTCCCTAGTGGCAAGAAGATATTACCATGGAAGTGGGTATACAAGTTGAAAAGTATCCCTGAATGGCCTAAGCCTGCTTATAAGGTCGTATTGGTAGCTAAGGGTTTCAAGTAAGAACGTAGTATTGACTTCGATGAATTCTTTTCTCTTATGGTCAAAATGACAACCCTACGCTTGGTACTAGCATTAGTTACTTAAGGACCTTTATTAGATGGATGTAAAGATGATGAATTTTCTACATTGGGACTTGCATGATGAGATTTATATGTAGCAACCTAAGGGCTTTGAGAAAAAGGATAGGTAACACCTAGTGTGCAAGTTGAGAAATAGTCTTTATAGCCTTAAGCAGGCACCTAGGGAATGATACACTAGGTTTTTTTGGTTGGATTTTGTTGTTTTTAAAGGTTGAATGGTTGATTTTTAATGGATTTTGAGTGATGATTAGTTGTTTTGGAAGTGTTTTGGATGCGGTTTATTATGTTTTGGAAGCTCATGATGACTTTCAGTAGAAAATTGAGGCTTTGTGATGTTCTGATAGGTTATGTTGAGGTTCTAATACCTTTTGTTTAGCTTCTGTTTTGTTCTATTTCTTTTTTGTATGACGCATGGATTTATGATTGATGGAAGTTGAGGTCTTTTGAAAGCTCATTGAATGGTTTTTTTATAGTTTGGAATGGTTTTAGTATGAGTTATGTGGTTTTGATGCTTTTTGTTGACCTTCTATAACCCTCTGTTGAGCTTTTGTAGAGCTTTTGTCCCTGCTATGTTTCTGTTCTATTCTGTTCTGTATGCTTCTATATGTGTTATGTGGAATGTATGTGTGATTTTGGAAAAATTTTCTAGCCTTGGAAAGAGGTGAATATAAGTTCAAAAGAGCTCAAGGAAGTGGAAGAAGGAGCTGCTGAAGACTAAAGAGAAGACTGGAGTGAAGTGATAGTGATGAGCTATGAAGAGTCACTGTATTGGCTCTAGTGACCTCTCATATCAGACACACCTTTTAAAAGGGATATCCATGACCAAAGAAGGATTATTACGAGTGATTATTGAGTATTGTAGTGAGGATATGATGTACTATTGATTGAGAGAGAAAGAGAGAGTTAGAGATAGCCAAATCTATGCAAAACAATGTATCTATCTATGAAAGATTGTGAGAGAAAACTATGAAGATAATGAAGATGAATCATATGTGATATTTTTCCATTCAGAGTGGTGTTTCTCTTGTGTTCTCTTTGTCTATCAATGAAAAATATGAAGAATATGAAGAGCAATATCAATTTTGTTGAAGAATAAAACCGTGGGAGAATTATTTCTATGATGCTGCATGAAGATTTCTTGCTAGTGGTGTTCTTTTTGTTGTTGTGGTTCTCTAAAGAATGAAACAAAAGCTTTTTGATGTTACAAGATAGATTTTCCTACAGTAAAAACCCATTTTTCTTGGTGTCCCTCTTGGAGCTCCATGTTTATGGTGCGCATCCGGGGAAACTTCCCATCAACAAGCATTACAAAAGGTTGAAAATGAGGAAAATGGCATTGCCAAGAAGAGAATAATTCAATGGATGCTTGCAAAGTTCCTTCTACCACTGAAGAATTGGAAATTCTCATTTTCAAAGATACTTTCCACGAGAAGTTCATCCCACAATGGCGGAAACATATTACCATCATGGTGTAGGCTCTATGTGGTGGACTATTTTCTCTTCTTGTTGAAGCAGTAGAAGCTTGCATCTTGGTGGCAAATTGTTTAGGAACAAACTGAAGAGTAGAAACAAAGAGAATGATCATCCATGGAAGATTTGACATTCATTGAGAAGTTTCCCCACATCATCAAGTGGAAGATTGTGAAGAAGCTTCAAGAGTAGGGTCAATGGAGGTTCATGAAAACAAGAAAGAAAGGAGTTGGAATTTGTTCATAGATGCTCAATAGCAGGACACGTGGGATGCCTGGTGCACTGACAATCTCATGTTTGTTCAATTAGCAACCCATTGGAAGTTGATAGATAGAGTGTTCTTCACAACATACACTATTGAAACCATTAGAAGCTGGCATTATTATGATGATGGCACAACAATGATCCTCAGAAGAATGAGTTTTGATACCTTCAAAATGGAATATCTCCCCCTTTGTAGTGGTTTGAAGGCTGAATTCAGAAACGTAGAGAAGAAGGAAGTAGAAGAAATGTTGGCCAGAGAGTCCCATAGAGATTGAAGCTCCCTCTAATTTTGTTTTGTTGAGCATGGACCAACTGGTTGGACCCAACACCCTGATGAATGATGGAATCAAGAGGCAAGCACTAGAATGAGTCCAGAGGTATGTGAGGAGAGAGAAGGAAAAAATCAAGGCCAAGAACAAGCTTGCATTAGAAGCCTCCTTTGATGCCCTAAAAGCACTCTTTACAGAAGTCCTCATGGCGACTCAAGGTCCCCTTCCTAGTTAGATTGGTCTTGAAAATATTGATGACATGCCAACAAATGTAGTTCCATTTGCCAATTTTTAAGGGAGAGTATAATGAAGACCTTGATCTTCATGTAGCTGAGTTTATGGCAACATGTGTGGCTAACTATGTTAGAACCCCTGAGCATTGGTTAGCAATATTCTCCACCACTTTCAAGGGCATGGTATTTTAGTGGTATGAGAGACAAGCATCAAGAACTTTTGGCACATGGGACAAGCCTTGAAGTTGGCCTTCCTCACTAAATTCAGGCGTGAAGGCTTTGAAGAGCGAATGCAAGAGGAATTCATGAATCTAAGTCAATCCTATGGAGAAAGAGTAAAAGCTTATGTCTCACAAATGGAATCCATCATGAAGAGATGAATCAATCATCATTTGGATGAAGGCATCCAAAAAGAAGTATTCCTTAGAGGCCTACAACCAGAAGTTGCAAGTTTGTGGAATTGACAAGACCAGTCAATCTGCAAAAGCTGCAGTGGAAGGTGAAAGATTGTATGACGAAGTTGAAGCAAGGTTGTCAATGACCTCAGGAAAAGGAGTCTTACCTCCTCCCATGCCAGGAATGGTATACCCACCAAATGTAGTTCCAGGGTTAGTTCCCTAT
This sequence comes from Lygodium microphyllum, assembly GCF_053477565.2. Taxonomy (NCBI): domain Eukaryota; kingdom Viridiplantae; phylum Streptophyta; class Polypodiopsida; order Schizaeales; family Lygodiaceae; genus Lygodium; species Lygodium microphyllum. The sequence goes on along the minus strand of NC_141149.1, from coordinate 20,721,906 downwards.
CCCTAACCCCAGATGCAAATAGTGCTACAGTACAATGCACCTAATCCACAGTGGCCATAGAGATGACAATGTCTCAAATGATGGTTCAACCACAATAGAAGTGGTCTCAAATAGTTCATCCAATGGCGACTCAACAACAGTGGAATCCTACCCACTGGAATCAACAACTCCAAGTCTCAATAGGAGCTTTGAATCGGAATGAAAATAGAGGATCTCCTGGATCAACCCAACCAGTGTATGTAGTAATCACAGAAGCTTCCCAAAACCCTACTACAAGTACTCCAGGAAGTGAAAATCTGAAGGACTACATATCCAATTTAGTGGCAAGTATCAAGAAAGACCTCATGGATGTGATTACAGAGCAGCTACAGACGTTGAAGGTGAATATCGCCAATATATCGACTCCTGCGGGAGGTGGGAGAGATGTAATGCATTCTAATACATAGTCTCACCAAATTGTCTAATGTATCTCACCGAATTGTTTAAACCCTAGAAGGTCTATGGATTACAAGCCCTTATGCAGTCGATGCAAAGGACAAGGCCACACTTCAAAGACTATCCAAGCCTAGCTCTAGTAAAGAACAATACTGGTGATAACCAGTCCAAGGTCCAAGAGCCTGCTTCCAGTTTGGTGGAATTAGAGGTTGCCGCCATTACGCATGCCGAGAAAAAGGAATCACTTGTCCAGAAAGAAAATAATCCTCTTGCCAAAACAGTGAAGTTCAGTCTTCCAATAGAAAACCAAAACAAAACAAAAGAGAACAGTGCAGTACAGAGCACTACAGTGCCATAGAGAATCACAGAGACAATCCTAGAGACAGAACGAGAAGTCCATGAAATAGAGGATACGAAAGTACCTCCTCATGAAGAAGAAGCACAGATGTTACCGGTCCTAGAAGAAAAAGGGAAGATAAAAGTGGGTGTGGCCCCATTTCCGAGTCGATTGGAAAAGCATGTGGATCCTATCAAAGAGTATGATTTGGTCAAAGACCTATACACTTTTAAACCAAACTTAACATTTCGACAGTTGCTGATGTTGTCTCCTAACTGTTAAAAGAAATTCAAAAGCATATTTACAAAAAGAAGAGGCCTAAGAATTGTTCCCTCCATGGTGATCAGGTCCAACAGAGCCTCAGAACCCGTGAAGGAAGTAGATGTGGCTAACGCCTTCTTGGATCTTGGAACCCCAAAGATTGGCGTATGGATTGAAGGGTGCTTTATTTCAGATGCATTGATTGATAGAGGCTCGTCAGTAAACATAATGATGGATATGACAATGAAGGATGTAGGTTTGCAAGGAATGCAGCCTACATAGTGGCTTATCAAGTTGGCAGACCAAAGTAGAATCAAACCGTTGGGCATTCTCTCATATGTAAAGACAACCCTCGCAAGAAGAGACTATTGGCTGTCATATTTGGTGGTCAAACCAAATATCTACAGGACATCATACCCTCTGTTGTTGGGAAGACCTTGGATTTTTGAAGCAATAGCAAGGACGGATTGGTTCAAAGGGACCCTAACCCTAGGCAAAGGACCCAATAAAGTAGTATTGAAGTTGTGTGGATCGCAAAAAGGAAATGGATCCACATCCATCAAAGTTGTAACCAATTCCTTCGATGAAGTAACAGATGGTACATTAAGAGACGAAGAGGCCATCAAACAAATCTTTTCCAAGAAAATAGAGGCACAGTCTCTAACAATGGACACTATAAGCCAATTCCCAAAAGATGCAAAGTCCTTGTCAATGGGTGAATACTACCTTTCTAAGCCAGGAACAACTTTTGAAATCACTACTGATAGTGAGATAGAAGCATGGATGTATTGCTCTCCTTGTTACATGGCCATAGCATAGCTAATAACAGAGGTAGAAGGTGAAGCAGAGAACCTGTTCTTCACTTACAGAGCTCCTATAGAGGTAGAGTCAAAGCTTGAAAAGGACAATGATGAAGCTAAAGAAGAAGACTATGAAAGCAAGATAGAAGAATCTATTCCATTCGAAGAAGGCATGGATGAAGAGGGAGTCCGAAAAGCCTTAGAAGTAGAAGACTTCATGTTGTTGGACCAGAATGATGATGGTACCCTTTGGATTGGTAAATGGATCTTCTCATATGCAAAGCCTTTATAAGAACTGGATTAAGAAAAATAAGATGTATTTTATCAGTGGTTCTTGCCATCCTCATCTACCCTTGCCAAGAAAGGATGATAATGATGCCCCTTGTTAACAAGCACCAGCCCCAAGGGCCCAATAGACTTTTGAGAGTCCCTGTTATGTGACGTTCCTGGATGCATCCTCAGAAGAGGAATCCTCGAGCTCCGATGTAATTAATACCCAAACCAAATATGAGATAGCCCTGATATCATTTCAGCATCCCAAGGGGCAACCCAAGTCCTCACTGAAACAAGAACTCGGGTCTAGTGGGACATCAGAAGAAGACACCACCCCCTTGAAGGGGTCAGATCTATACCCAGAAGTAGTTAGTGGGACCTTCATCCATGAAGTGGAAGGTGAAAGGCAGTTAACCTTTGTGGATGTAGATGGCACTGAATGCCACTTAAAGGTGGGTAGCAGCGTGCCAGAAGGGGAGCTGTCAATCTTGTACAACTTATTGAAAGAGAATTTAGACATGTTTGCATGGTCCTATAAAGACCTGAAAGGGATTGATTCCATAATATGTCAACATCACATTGACTTGGAACCTAATGCGAAGCCAGCACAACAATGGCAGAGGCGCATGAATCCAAATCACCGCACCTTGATGAAAGCAGAGCTGCTGAAGCTTTTGGAAGCCGAGTTCATCTATCCAGTGGCTAATAGTGAATGGGTTTCACCCATCGTGGTCGTACACCCAAGAAGAATGGGAAGCTTCGCATATGTGTGGATTTTGGCAAATTGAATTCCAAAACCAAGAAGGATCACGTTCCTATCCCTTTTATAGAACAATAGTTAGACATAGTTGCAGGACATGAGTGTTACTCCTTGTTAGATGGTTTCAGTGGACACAACCAAGTGCAGATAGCAAAAGAAGATTAGTCCAAAATAACCTTCACCACATAATGGGGGACCTATGCTTACAGGGTGATGTTGTTTGGGCTCTGCAATGCCCCTATTACCTTCCAGAGAGTCATGATGGCCGCATTTCAAAATCAGCTGCATGACTTTATTGACGTATATCTGGATGGCTTTTGTGTTTACAGTTTGATCCTTAAACATTGGGGACATTTGGAGCAATGCTTTGTTCGATGCTAGGAGTATGGGATCTCCTTCAACCCCGACAAATGCATATCTGGAGTCTCTTCTAGAGTTTTGTTGGGCCACATTGTCTTTGCATAAGGGATATCAACAAACCCTACAAAGATTGAGAAGATCGTAGCCTTAAGAGCCCCAACTAACCTCAAACAATTGAGGGGATTTCTAGGCCATGTGGGCTACTATAGAAGGTTCATAGCCCATTTTTCAACAAAGGTATTCCCCTTGCATCAGCTTCTAAGGAAAGATGCGGAGTTTATTTGGATAGAAGAATGTGACAAAGCCTTCTGTACTCTGAAGCAGTTTCTGATTGAGGCACCCATCCTTCAACCTCTTGATTGGATGAAAGCATTCCATGTACACACTGATGCATAAGTTGAAGTCTCAGGTGCAATCCTATGCCACCAGAAGGGATCCTTGAAGTTGGATCAACCCATTTATTATGCAAGTAGAAAGTTCACCGAGAGAGCAGAACTATACAGTGATAGATCTAAAGTGTTTGGCAATGGTGTTTGCCTCCTAGATAAGTTTCGCCACTACCTACTGTCAACTCATTTTAAATTTTATGTGGATCATGAGGGCCTATCCTTCCTAATGAACAAAGTATATGTGAAGGGAAGAATGATGAGATGGCTCCTTCTATTCCACGAGTTTGACTTTGAGGTAATCACCAAACCTGGTTGCTCCCATGTTCTGGCTGATCATCTGTCGTATATCTTGCAAAATGTAGATGAGGAGCATGATGATCCAAACCTCCATGATTCTTCCTTCCTTGTTTCTAGTCGAAATTGTCACCCCTTGGTATGTAGACATTGCCAACCTACTGGCAACCCAATAGTATCCTCTTGACATATCTAGTCGAAAAAGAAAGAAGCTTCTATTAGAATTAGTCCCCCTACACCCTGTTAGGTGGCACACTGTACAAGAAAGGCAAAGATAAAGTGCTTAGAAGATGTGTTGTAGGAGACAAGATTGGGATTGTGCTGAAGGCTTTCCATGACGAGCCATGTGGAGGCCACTTTGCAGGAGAAGCAACAATCAAAAAGGCTATGTTAGTAGGATACTAGTGGCCGACCCTCCATAAGGATGCCTATGACTACTATAAGAGATGTGATGCATGTCAACAGATGGGAAAACCCACCAAGACCAGTGCCATGCCACTGCAACCTATCCTTCCCTTGAAGCCGTTCGAGAAGTGGGGCATCGACTTCATAGGTCCAATCGATTCCCCCACCAGATGGAAGTGGAACAAATACATCCTGGTATGTACGGATTATGTCACCAATTGGTGTGAATCTAAAGCTCTGAAGCGGGATGATGATAATAGCGTGGCCTTGTTCTTGTACAAGAATATCATCACCTGTTTTGGCAGTCCCCTAGAGCTGGTAAGTGACAGAGGCACTCATTTCATTAATAAGGTCATGAAAGAACTCACAAAGCTGTATAAGATTCGCCATCACAAGTCCACTCCCTATTACCCTAGAGCCAATAGCCAAGTTAATCACCAATCGCATCCTCTACTCGGTCCTGACAAGGATGATTGCTGCACATCACCGTGATTGGGATGATCGATTTACAGAGGCCCTCTGGGCGTACAAAACCTCCCATAAGGCAACTATAGGATAGGCAACCTTCCAACTGGTGTATGGTACAAAAGCCGTTTTTCCTGTTGAATTGGAGTTCCCCTCCGTGCGAGTGGCTATCAAGGAGTGGTCCCTACAACACCGTCTCCTGCACTTGGAATTTCTAGATGAGACTCATAGGATGGCTCTACAGTGCATGGAAGCCATGCTAGCCCTATGAAAGGCCTATCATGACAACTTCATCAAGCACAAGGAGTTCAAGGAAGGTGATCTTGTCCTGGCCTATGATTCGCGATTTGGCAAGTTTCTTGGCAAGCTTTAACAACGATGGATGGGCCCCTATAAGGTACTTACTGTCAACCCTAATGGCTCGGCCGTTGATGCCTCTGATAAACCTTTCCTAATCAATGGCTATTGCCTAAAGAAGTGCTTCCCTCCCTCAGGATCCTGACAATCATAGTCAACCCACCCTTCCCCTTTTGGGCATCACACTGTTTTTCTCCTCATGCTCTTGATAGCCCTTAAGATCTTCTTCATGAGGCGGCCTCGTTCTGTTAGCCCCTCACAGATACCTCCCACCCCTACCTTGTTCTCTTCTCGTTTGATCTAGCAATGGTGGTGAAGATGGTCCTAACACATGGTATTTTTACCATTCTCTTTATTAAAAAAAAAAACTGTTATGGGAGTATAGGAAGCAATTTCCTATCATAGCAGGTCTTGTTTCAAGAAAAGGTGGAAACACCCTTGGACGGGAAGCTAGTTGTGGAAAAGGTGGTAACACCCCATAGTCCAGGATAGCCGAATCATCAGCAGACACTTTTCCAGAAGATATTCCAAAGCCACCTCCCTTGGTGTGCTGTCTCTATACTCCCCGTAGAACATGTGATTCCTTAACATAGGCGACATGATCTCCAGAAAATCTACATTACTAGATATATGGGCTACCTCCCTAGGTACGCCTCGTCATCAACTCCTTGATGCTAGCAACATACAAAGTGATCTTCACATCGACAAACAATTGAGTGATGTGAGCTTTCATCCTAACAGGATGTGGGCTGTGAGTATGGGCTGCCCTTTGTATTTATCAATAGAGCGCGAGATAGAGGGTGGGGTGAGTGACCGGTCCTTTCCCTTCAATTCAAATTAGAGGTGAGCTATGTGGAATGGAGTGTTGCACGCATGTGCTGGGCCTCTCAATGCACAATGCATAATATGTTCCTATGCACTGCATTATAAGACTCCTTGGCCTTCCTTCTCGCACTGTATGCCAGCACAGGGTAGGACACATTGTTACACATCAAATGCACACAAGGCATACAACCTTTGCACAACCGGGTTGCCCTTTTGTATTTACAAACAAAGAGTGAGACAGAGGGGGGTTGAGTGTGATTGGTATGTCCTCAAGACAATCATCGAGAGGTGAGATTAAGGGACGTTACGACACTTGGTGCAAGGTATGTTTTTCCTTCCCTATGCACCTACGGAATGGGTCTCTACCGTCATCATAGGACACATCACCCTGTTCTGTACACTGCAACATAGGGATCCCTAGCCTTCCTGCTTGTATCTATGCCAAGCAGGGTTGAATACACTTCTGCACCACCAACTGTGAACCTTGGCATACTCCTTCTATCCCATTTCCCTTGTCAATTTCTAAACTGGGTATACATTATGGGGTTCTCTGCGAGATTCATCGAGTGATGTATGTTATGGGGCGAGTGACTGTGCGTTGAGTGCAATATCCTCCCCGTTTGAGTGACTGTTCTTTCCTCCCCATTTGAATGACTATGCACTGAGTGCAATATTCTTCATTATCACCCGAATTCCTTCACCTTCCTCAGCAAAGCTGCCTCCCTGGGTGCTACTCCGTGGTCCCTGCCATGCTAGATATATGTTGTGAAGACATCTTGGTACCTCTTGCAGTCGATTACGACACAGGACACGATGTCAACAGTCCATTGCAATGCTCGGCAAATTGGGCCAAGTTTTTCTAACCCTACACTTGATGTTTGCAAGTGACGGTCATGTTTTAAGTGTGGGGACGTTCAAGCACAATCTAATGACACATCTTGTGTTCATGCGGAGTCATTTCACCCTACCCAATAAGGTTTTAAGTGTGGGGACGCGTCCCTGCGCTTCTGTTGAGCATACATCTTGTATATGTCATTCATGGAATCTATGTCTATCCCATGTCTTCACTTTACCTTAATGGGTCCCTTGCCCACCCACCAGCCCTCGTCTCCCTTACCTATGCGGTCGTTCCTATTGTTATTTTTTCTTATACGATATTTTGGTCCTTTTCCATGTGAACACACCCTAAGTTTACAAAAACCTAAATCCAACCTTACGACCATGTGTATCCCTTTAAATTTTACCTTTTTCCTTTTTACTGCTCCCTGTTTCGAGCAATTGATTGAAAGTTATTAATTTTTGAAGCACTTCCTACACATTGGATGTTTTTCCATGTGAATGCTTCTTTATTGTTTCGGAACACTAATCTGACAGCCATGTCCTCTACCTTTCACTTGACATTTTCATTTTTACACCCTATCATTTCGACGTACGGTTTGCCCGTTATTAATTTTTGCGGTTTTTCGTGTGTATTTTCATCATTTTTCCATGTGAACCTACCTATTCTCCTTCGAATTTACTTTTGAGTTGACAGCTTAGATTGGACCCCCTTCTTGCCCATTTTTCCTTTTTCCATCGCCCTGTCCTAACCTACAGATTTTTCATTATTAATTTTTATAGGTGTTTTCGAGCTTCGTTTTATTATTATTTCCATGTGAACGCCTCCTAATCCCATTGGAACTGCATTCCAATGTGTGAGCCCTAAAGATCTTTTTTGTCCTAACATTTGTCCTTTTGATTGCCCTCTTAGACGGTTCCCTCCTCCCCCCTCATTCCCTCCTCTCTCCTCTCTCTTCTTTCTTTCTTTCTCTCTCCTCCCCCTCCCTCTCCCCCCCCGACACCCCCTTCTCTGCTCCTTCTCTCTTCCTCTCGCTCTCTCCTCTCCTTCTTCCTCCTCCTCCTCCTCCTCCTCCTCCTTCTTCTCCTTCTTCTTCTTCCTCCTGTTCCTCCTCTTCCTACCACTACCACTACCACTACCACTACTACGACTACTACTACTACCACTACTACCACTACTACCACTACTACCACTACTTCTTCTTCCTCCTTCTCCTTCTCCTCCTCCTCCTCCTTCTTCGTCTTCTTCTTCTCCACTTCCTCTCCCTGCCTTTGCGCCACTTGACCGCCCACTGTTCGCGCCGCCACTCACTGCTAGTTGGTCGCCTGACCGAACACCCCTGCCCTCTGCTCGTGCCGCCTGCTACGTGGCCTTTCGCATGTGCTCCTACTCCCTGCACCAACCCACCCCCCAATTCCGCCACCCCCATTCCCCCCACCCCTTCCTACACCCCCATTCACCCCCACCTTCCCCACCATCCCCTACTTAGCTCCCCTTCACCCCCCACCCTACCCTTTTCCCCCTTAGTCCCCCTTCATCCCCACCCTACCAGAACTAAAACAAACACACCATCCCCTTGTGTGCTCATGTTCACAAGCAGAAACCTTGGTCTTGTGGGTTTTTCGGCCCTCTTCACGTGCTGCCCCCGTTTCTTCATTGAGCGCAAGCGCATCATGGTTTAATTTAAAGAGCGCCGGGCTCTCACCCATGCAACTTGTAAATGTAGACGGGCGGTGGAAAGGAAGCTAGGAAGATAGAAGGACAATGGGAAAAAGGGCCGAGGCTACAGCCGGCCATGTAAAAAAGGGAAAAAGGGGATGACCACCCAAAAGGGATTTAGGGTTTTGTATATAAAGTTGAAAAGTGAATGAGAAGCTCATTCTTGTGTGTGGCAAAAAGTGGCTCTCCTCCTCTTCTTCTTCTTCTTCTTGTTCTTGCTTGCTTGAGCTTGTGCTTGAGAGAGGGAGTGTGAGAGTGTGAGGGAGTGAGTGTGCGAGGGTGAGGGAGCATGGGGTGGAGAAGCTCTCCATCTTCTCCTCTCTTCTTCTCTTCTCTTCTCTTCTCTTGTCTTGCTCGCGGCTATGGAGCTTGGAGCGTGGAGCTTGAGGATGGAGCTTGCTTGAAGCTTGCACTTGGATTGTGGAGCTACCGGAGTGTGTGGGAGAGGAGGCAACTCGATCGGCATGGAGGTAAGCTCACTACACCCGTAGATATGGATGGCGCGTCGGCTATGTGAGAGGTAGCCATTAGTGCTCGGCTTGGAACGCTTGAAACAATAAGTGGTCCGTGGGTCTTGGCAGTTGAGCGAAAGCTCTCACATTTTGGTTCCGTTGCCAGGACCTACGGATTCAAGCCTTGAGCGCTTGCGCGCTTCAAATCGAGCATTGAAATAGGGTTTTCCCTGAACCGGTGCTTGAGATAGGTAGGAAGTGAGGGGGTTGAAGATGGTATTCGATCTCCTTGGCAAGTAGGTTTTTTACTTTTTTGAGATTTATGTTGTGAGAGGGAGTAGTGTAGGTATTTACTTTGTGAATTGGATGTATTAGAGTAGGAGAAAACAAAGAAAATAAGCATTAGGATTTACTATTGCAAAACAAGGTAAAACAGGGCAAAAATCGTGCAAAAAATGGTAAAAAGTTCGCTTGTGATGCCTAAGATTGGCAAGTGAGTGATTGGGGGCATCAATACCGTAGCTAGGAAGGGGCATAAGAGCCAAGAGACCAAGGGAGAGCTCATTTGTGACCATTTTAAAGAGAGAGAGAGAGAGAGAGAGAGAGAGAGAGAGAGAGAGAGAGAGAGAGAGAGAGAGAGAGAGAGAGAGAGAGAGTCATCGCACGATTCGCTCCGATCTTGCCATCGACGAGCCCACCGCTCTATTTAGGTATATGAATCCCTTCCCCTATCCCCCTAGATAGGATCTGGAGGTTTTGATTGGCTATAATTTGTTAAATCGCAAGAATTGAGCAAGATCGACATCTCGCTGTTGTCGTCGCGCCGCATTCGGCCTGTCTGAGCGGCCGCTTCTGGGCCGAGTCCCAGAATCGGCCCTCGACCTTCTTTCGGTCCACTCGGCCCGAAACCCTAATCGGCCCTCAGCCCAAGCCTACTCGGCTCGTTCGAGTCGACCATTCAGACCAACGACTAATTCGGCCCTCGGCCGTCCGAGCCAAACCGTCCGAGCCATAGGATTCGGTCCTCAGCCACGTGTCATATTCGGCCCTCGGCCCAAGTGCCTCGAACTGTCCGAGTGACCTTGTCCGAATTGACCACTCGGCCCGTCTAAGCCTACCTGTTTGAGCGACTTCGCCCGAGTCTTTGCCTCGGCCCGTCCGAGCCTACGCTGTCCGAGTCCTGAATTCGGTCCTCGGCCCATGTACCTCGGTCCATCTGAGTGACCCACTCGGACCCTACAATTCGGACCAGGTAGGCCGAGTGAAAATTTTTATCAAATTCTTAGAAATTTAACCTGATCCGACTAGAACTTAGCAGTGCAAATTGTCGAGAGTCCCTCTGATGCTCAAAACTTGATTTTGGCACACGGAATAGGCAAAATCGTAGGGAGCAGCCGCTTGGCAGCTTGAAGTAGGCAACAGCGAAACCTAGAGACCCAGACGCAAAATGCTGAGGAGTTAAAACTTGATTGGCCAAAAACAAACGAGGCAACATATTAGAAAAACCCCGAACCCCCGCAGAAGGGGCTTTGCCCTCTCTGCACCTCCCCCAAATAGGTTGGAGAGAAAACGCGCGCCGTGACAGGTCCTCCAAATTAGACCCTAGTGTAGTAATCGCTCTACACGAACATGGACTCTCACTGACAAAAGAGCAATCAAAAGCCCATACCCGAACCGAGAGAAACAGAGACTCGAGAACCTCAAAGGGTCAATCTAGCCAACAAGGGCAAAAAGGACACACTGCAAAAACACATACATGTTGCATTCGGACTACATCTAGTCAAAGCGAAAAGCAACAACATCAAGCTACAATAGGGAGAACGACTGGATATGCCAGTCCTGACAATAGATGCTTCTTGAATAGTACTGCACTGACGAGCCAAGACATCAGTGGAGAATCCACGTTTGGTCGTGCAGTTGGGGACTCAAGGGCATTTGTCAGAAGGCTTAAATTTACAAGCCAAGACCCGGAAGATGAAGACATAGTACCACCTGCTTATCTTAGGGACAAACTCACCGCGAAAAGAGAGCATACTATCGATGCTCTGATTGATGAAGGAGCAGATTTTAATGTCTTGACCTATGAGGCATGGACCCTATTAGGCCAACCAGAGCTGACACCGACTAATGCAACTCTTAGCCCTTATGGGGGACCTCCACAAGCACTAATAGGGAAGTGCAATATCCTTGCAACAATTAAAACTGAAAGCTTGCCTATCCTATTTCATGTTCCTCCAAATAGTGCTAAATATGGTAAGAAAACCCTCCTAGGAAGACCCTTCAAAAGGGCGACCAAATGCGAGATTGACTATGTAGCACAGAGGATACACCTGACACTACTGGGTGTGAGGATAGTCACGACCTTTAGCAAGGGTGACCTCATCGAACCTCAAGGAAAAGGCAAGGAAGGTGCTGACGTAACAGTCAAGCCTACTAACGAGAGTAAGGACTTGTTGGAAGAGTTGATACAAGCACAGGTTGAACAATGAGAACCAGTGAGTGAGGCCATGCTTGAAATAAGAAGGTCAAGAGACAATGCCAAGGATGGGCTTTGGACTTACAAATATAGTAGAAGACCCCAAAAGAAGCCCAAGCCTTATAGACAAAGGCATCGATGGAGGGTCAGCACAACACCGCGATGGATATCCAAAGCGTTGCTACGTGCTCAAGGGTATTATGTAGGTAACCGATGGTTTTGGGTACCAAAATCCCCTGCTAAACCACCTCTATCAGTTGAAGGCCACATTGCATCAAAAGCAACGAAGCACAAGAGGAAATCTAAGAGAAACTCCAGGTCTCGAGGCAAGAAACCAAACATGAGTGTTCGAAAGAAAGAGCCTCAGCCTAGCATGCTTAATAAGCGGATGTTATATGTAACCATTGAGCGTGCACAAAGACCACTAGTGCTCAAGGAGCTTTTGACTTCCCAAGAGGATAATGAGCACCAACGGCACAACATTGCTCATGGAAAGGCTGATCGCTCAACAAAGCAAATGGCACAATCGTCTAATAAGGAGCTTTTGACTTCCCAAGAGGATAATGAGCACTAGAGGCGCAACATTGCTCATGGCAAGGCTGATCGCTCGACAAAGCAAATGGCACAATCGTCTGATAGCCTCGAGCAAATCATTTAGCCAGTACCAAGTCCACCTAAGAGTCCTAGATCTCCTACACCCTCTTCCCCTAAACGGACACATGAAGCACAACACTCGTCAATTGCGGTTACTCAATCCCAATCTCTACCTACATTAGAGCTTCCAAATGTCCAAGAGGCAAGACACGACACCACCCTTAGCTCTCAACCTAAGGATATACCTGTGCAATCCACTGTGGCTAGCTCAACTGATACTCGATCTACGTAAGTGAATGCTCTAAGGGCAACAAAAGACATGACCACTTCCAATTGCCCTAAGGACTTGATACTACAATCCACCAATAGTAGCAAGTCCACTGAACTAGCTACTACTACAAATCAGGGATCACATCAGTCACAACCCTTGGCCGTGACAATGCCCCTTGCGGAACGTGTCCTTAGTAGTTTACCTGTGGAGGAGGTGTCGCAACCAACTTCATTAACAACTCCAGCACTTCCAAAGTGCCTAAAGCCTAGACTGGAGAAGTTAAACAGAAGGGAAGAGCTAGACTCTCCAAAAAGGGAGGTAGTTGTACCCTCACAACCTAGCAAGGCTATTCTCAGTAGGCCACGACTATGTCCCATGAGGACACACTAGAGCAGGGGAAAGTTGAGGCCCAACCAAGCACATCAACGGTTGACCTAGTCCAGGGTCCTGAGTCGTTGAGAGATGCACCTTCACTGACCAAGAAAAAGAGGAGAAAACAACAAAAACAACAACAGTGCAAATGGTTGTGGACCCCAAGAGCATTGAGAATAAGGGCGCTGGAGAGCTGGGGAATAAAGCATCAAGTCCATCCACCAATGAACCCATTGATGCCTCTCCTAATAGCAGTGAAACCGCAGACACATCCGTGTGCTCTGAAAAATCAAAGCAGTCGTTACCATTAAAGGCTGCTGGCAACACTCAATCCACTGACAATAGAACTTGCATTGACCAATCAAGAGTGGACATAACGCTGTCACAACAGGGTGACAAACCTATACCAGTCACATCCAAGGAGAACCATGGCGCAATAACGAAGCCTCAGGAGAAACAGGGAAACCCCAAGAGCGTAAAAAATCCCAACATTGGCCAAACTTGCGCATCAAGGCCTGAGCCCCTAGCTACGCTAAAGCCTAGGCAAACTCCTAGAACCTTGCATGACATAGCAATGGAGCAAGCTCTCGTTGAACATAGAAGTGTCACAGAGTGCTTAAATTGAGTTGGATGCTAAGCTCAAGGTGTTCGCACGTGTCTATGTCCTGGCAGACATGCGTGCATTCCCTAAAGAGCAGGTCGGAGAATACTTGCCATTTACCTTATCTTGGGAAGAGCAAGAACATCTTGACGAGCACTATAACAGGCTCCTGTATGAATGCATGCAACTCATCTCTAGCAATGAAGCCGACGAATTGCGCTTAACTGTCACATTCAATGATGCACTCTACCAACCAAATCTCTTAGAGAAAGAGTAACTAATGCAACTATCAAAGGGCCGAAGTCAATTTGAATAGTGTTGGTGTGAAAACCACGTTGCAATGGCCTAACTAGGAGCCCAGATCATGACAATCTCAGAGGAGCGATTGGCCAAATGGCGGTCTCAAAGAGACCCAACCTATGTGGCACCAACTTCCCTTCGAGTGCTGACTACCATTCGAGGTATGGACTTATCTGAACCTAGCCAAGAGAACTCTCTGTTTGATAAGGTTCTCACTGAAGAGGAGTTACATGTTACCAGTAGACTCGGACAAGGTTCCATGCTACTTGATGTGGCAAAATATCTATCGGTCTTGAGTAAGCTGCCATGAGTACTGGATGGGTGTGCCATGCTCCAGTACATTCCAGAGTTCTACAATTGGCTTTTATCCTCATGAAGTAACATGGATACATGGATATGTATGTAAATAAACAATGACTTTTGTGACCCTGTATAGACACCATCAACGCACACAAGCAATAATAGTCAAGCGCAGGGAGAAGAGTTAGGGTCAACTGGCTAAGCTCGTTAGGTCCTCCTCTCACCACATATTTAGAAGTTGTGTGACCATTTCCACCTCCGGGTGGAGGGCATGCACCCCTCATTACCACCATAGGGAGCCCTGACCAACATCTCTGATGGTGTAGATAGGGTGCAGTTCCTTTCTATACACCTTTTTCCCTTTTTGGTCTATCCTTCCGAGGATGAGCCCTATCCCAATCCATGACCACCAGTCCACGTAACTTAGCATGAGCCAAGTTCTGCTAATGGCTGGAGGCTAAATGAACATCATCATGGGGGCCATCCCTCTACAACAAGCATTACATGCCTCACCCCTTCCCTTCTCGTCATTTGCGCTTGATAACCCACACTATAATCCCTTACATGCGAATGGTTTTATCTTGTATCAAGGACTAATCCTTGGTTCGCATCTTGCAGGTCCCTCTACGAGGAAACATGGAGCACCTAGGGCAGCTGGCTTGACTCTCTCCGCTGTTGAGCCCAACCACACAGGAACCCCTCACCAGCAGAGCTTCAGTCGCCTAACCACCCGGACTCACCCCGCCTTCTTGTACAAATCAAGTAGCCCTTACGATACGCAAGCAGCTTAACAAGCCATCCCGCCATAACTTTTTGTCTTTTGATGATTAAAGGGGCAGGCTTCCCACTTGTACACACTTCCTTTGCCTATCGTTAATATATGCCACGTCTTTAACAAGCATCGGAATAGGCATTGCAATTAGTATCATAGCATTTTGAAAAAGTTATATCTTGACATGATTGCATTTGTTCGTTGTACTTGACGCATGTGACTCGCATATACTTTCATGAAGTGATAAGTGGATGCAGGATGACACAAGTCTTCGTGCAAACGTGTTCAATGTCCAAGTCACCACAAGACCACCAACTATACAAAGAACCACAACAAAGCCACGCTGCCAAATGCAAAAAATCACCCTTGCGAGTGCCCACATCGCATGGCCCAAAGCATATTCATGGGCTACGCTCTCTTCCTGGGTCAAGCTCTATAGTTGGCTCATGGCAGTTGTTACCTCAATTGTACCAACATCGCGTGTCGCAAAGAGGTTTACAATATCTCAAGTGTATCTCCCCATCTCAATAACTGCTTCTCTAACAACAAGGCTAGAGCACAATCATCACTGTAATATCCATTTCCTAAGTCTTCGAAGCTTGACACTTTCCAACCCATTGAAAGGCTGATAGTCTCAACATATTGCAATGGTTGTACTCAGGCAAGTCAAAAAAAAAAACAAACAAAAAGATAAGAAGCACCCACGATCATAGCACAGCACCTAGGGGTCCTTAAATTAGGTACGTCCAGTGACCTTGGTCGACTGGCTCCGTCCCTAGTTCCCTAGCCCTTTAGCATCACCCACAACTGTTCAGGGCACATAAAGGGCAGGACATACCTAAGGAGCTTGTCTCGCCTATGGTTAGACCTGTTGCCCTGACCCACTTGCACAATTCCCTCTTGCACTCTGCCTTAATACCATTGCAATCAATTGTGGTAAGCACCGCACGATTGGCCATGAAAAGTACACCGTCCTCATCAAGCAAGTCCAATAGCTTCCAGCTATCGAAAGTGCGGCGTCCCTGTATTCAATTATGCTACGTCGTGCAATCACAATGCAAAGGATGCCTCATATACCTTCACATGTACTTCTTCTCAACATGGACAACTTTGCTTCATCCACACATTGTTACGAGAAACTAGCCCACGGTCTTCTAACTACGTAATATCTAAGTATGCATGAGCACTCACATAATATCTACACCAAACTATATACACAGTTTGGGTCCTCAAGTGCATGACAATACTCTCAGCTTTCTTAGAGTTTGACCTGTCTCCCAAACGAATTGCACTATGTCTTGTCCACAATCGAGAAGACTAGCACTACCCCTAGGGAGAGACCACCTATGAGAGGTTTTCAATTGCAGGTATTGAAGACTCCAACAATAGTGTCATTCGATCTTCATCGACACCAAACTCTGGATTCTTATCGTTTATCGTTGTGCCGAATCTCCAACAAAGAACAACCCTATCACCAACTCTAACAATTCTACCACCAGCCACCTAGGCCACCAACGTGCCCCCCACGACCTTCCTCCACTGCAGCTGCCAATGTCCCTGCCACCCACATCTTCGGTGCATGCTAAAGCCTGCTACCAACAACGGTGAGTGCCATGGGATTGGCACTCGTCTATGAGGGGGGTAATGTTAACCGTTAGACAAACAAGGTGAAAAATTTGAAAAAGCTAAAGTAGAAGACAAAGGCCAAGGCAAAAGTGAAACAGAAGACGAAGGTGCGCTAAGAAAAATATGGAAGCACAAGAAATGCAGAAAAGTCCTAAATAAAGGAAAAGGGAGTACAAGAAAAAGCGCGAATCAATACTTTTATAAAAGAGCGCAAGCGCATCATGGTTTAATTTAAAGAGCGCCGGGGCTCTCATCCGTGCAACTTGTAAATGTAGACGAGCGGTGGAAAGGAAGCTAGGAAGATAGAAGGACAATGGGAAAAAGGGCCTTAGGCTACGGCCGGCCATGTAAAAAAGGGGATGACCGCCCAAAAGGGATTTAGGGTTTTGTATATAAAGTTGAAAAGTGAATGAGAAGCTCATTCTTGTGTGCGGCAAAAGTGGCTCTCCTCTTCTTCTTCTTCTTCTTCTTCTTTTTGCTTGCTTGAGCTGTGCTTGAGAGAGGGAGTGTGAGAGTGTGAGGGAGTGAGTGTGTGAGGGTAAGGGACTGTGGGGTGGAGAAGCTCTCCATCTTCTCCTCTCTTCTTCTCCTCTTCTCTTCTCTTCTCTTGCTCCCAGCTATGGATCTTGGAGCTTGAGGATGGAGCTTGCTTGAAGCTTGCACTTGGATTGTGGAGCTACCAGAGTGCGCAGGAGAGGAGGTAACTCGATCAGCATGGAGGTAAGCTCACTATACCCATAGATATGGATGGCGAGTCAGCTATGTGAGAGGTAGCCATTAGTGCTCGGCTTGGAACGCTTGAAACAATAAGCGGTCCATGGGTCTTGGGAGCTGTCGTGGGTCTTGGCACTTGAGCGAAAGCTCCCAAGACCCACGGACCGCTTATTGTTTCAAGCGTTCCAAGATGAGCACTAATGACTACCTCTCACATAGCCGATATGCCATCCATATCTACGGGTGTAGTGAGCTTACCTCCATGCCGATCGAGTTACCTCCTCTCCCGCACACTCCGGTAGCTCCACGATCCAAGTGCAAGCTTCAAGAAAGCTCCATCCTCAATCTCCACGCTCCAAGCTCCATAGCCGCGAGCAAGAGAAGAGAAGAGAAGAGAAGAGAAGAGAAGAGAAGAGAAGAGAAGAGAAGAAGAGAGGAGAAGATGGAGAGCTTCTCCACCCCACGGTCCCTCACCCTCACACACTCACTCCCTCACACTCTCACACTCCCTCTCTCAAGCATAAGCTCAAGTAAGCAAGAAGAAGAAGAAGAAGAGGAGAGCCACTTTTTGCCACACACAAGAATGAGCTTCTCATTCACTTTTCAACTTTATATACAAAACCCTAAATCCCTTTTGGGTAGTCATCCCCTTTTCCCCTTTTTTACATGGCCGACCGTAGCCTAGGCCCTTCTTCCCATTGTTCTTCTATCTTCCTAGCTTCCTTTCTACCGCTCGTCTACATTTACAAGTTGCATGGGTGAGAGCCCGGTGCTCTTTAAATTCAACCATGATGCGCTTGCGCTCTTTTATAAAAGTATTGATTCACGCTTTTTCTTGTGTGCCCTTTTCCTTTATTTAGAACTTTTCTGCATTTCTTGTGCTTCCATATTTTTCTTGGCGCGCCTTCGTCTTCTGTTTCACTTTTGCCTTGGCCTTTGTCTTCTGCTTTAGCTTTTTCAGATTTTTTGCCTTGTTCGTCTAACGGTTAACATTAGGTAGCAGATATCTTTACCAAATCACTTGGTAAAGAGAAGTTTATCTACTTTAGACATCTACTTGGAGTTCATGAGTTAGTTTGAGCTTGAGGGGGAGTGTTGAGACTTTGAGCTCAACTTCTCATATGTATGTGTGTGTGAACGATATTACTTACAACTGTGTCAAGTTGTGCTCATGTGTGGGACATTAAATAAGTTGATGTTGACGTAACCACAATTAGTCATGGTTTTTAGTGATAACCTAGTTGTGCTATCTCTTTCATGTTAGTAGAGACTAAATAAGAAGATGAATGAGATGAGTTGATTGCTCACTCTTTGGCTCCACTCTGTCTCTCTTATCTTTCAACACCAAGTGGGTTTGTGCTTATGGGATACAAAGAAATTAGCAATGAGACAAGGACTTCTTCAAGTTTCATAAGAGCTTGAGGGAGTCTTAGTATTGCTGAGGTAGGGAAATGAATCTAATAGTGATGTCATAATGCTTGGAATGGCTTCCTTTTCAAGGACACGTAGAGATATTGTAGCAATTGCAAAGACTGGAGGTGATTAGCCAATGACAAAAAGGAAAAGAAGGCCATGGAATACATTCGAGATCTACAAGCCACTATGCTAATCTGAGGTTGCCTATAACAATGTGTTTGATGTCTATGCAATTAGCTAGCTCATCATTTGCCTTGTTGAGTTTTGGCACTTAGAAAAATGCCTATGGGTGCATTGGGAGCCGGGGGATGCACCAAATGGGCATATGATGCATAGATAGAATGGTAGGCAATGGATTTTATACTCCTGAAGGATAGGGCCATGTGGATTCCTGTGTAGATTTTGAGCACTTCATGAGGGTGGAGTGCCACAAAGGTTCTTTAAAGACACGAAGATGGCTCATAGAGCTTGGCCTTGTCTTGCTTCACCCACTTTGAATAGCCTTGCCTATGCCATTTCTCTTTGTACTTTGTAAAATAGTCTATCAATTTTTGGAGTCTCTACAGCTCATGAATCTATCTATGGATACCTCAATTGGAGGGCTAACTTTTTTCAATACTCTATACTTTGTGAAATACAATCTATTGGTGGGTCGCAATTTGTAATTTGTTATATCTCATTATGCAAATTTGTCATTTGTTATGTTAACTTCTCAACCTTTTATATCTCAATCATTTGTTATACTAAATCATCATAATTTTTGTGAACTTGTTTTCTATCAATCATTATGAAAGAGTAATGATTCCTCATTTGTAATTTCATAAATACTAAAGTTTATAGCTGTAGCTATCTCTCATTGTGCTAACTTGTTTCCTATCTCTCATTGTGCTAATGTATCTCTCATTGCATTGTGGATGTAATGGCTAATAGATCAATAGACTTCTACCTCTCAATTTGTTAAAGCATCACTCTAAATCTCTACCTTTTCAAGAAACAATATGATCGAGAGCTAAGACTAGTGGCTTGCAAGAAAGAAGGATGATGACATGAAGACAATGCATGCAATAAGCATGCTGAAAAGGCAGATGAGTGCTTGAAGAGTGGTCATGTTAGATAGAAGAGATGCTTGAGTCACATCCCAAGAACTCTCACAATGGACTAATCTAGCTCATATCCAGTGGAAGGAGGTTAACAATGTGGTGGCTATTGAAATAGATAAGACAATGTGGCTGTACTCAAATGCAGAGATAAAAAAAGGGTGATGGAAAGTGAGAAAATGCCTTCATGATGGCATCAGGGAGAATGCTAAGTGTATAGCTCTTATGTTTTGGTGTAATATTGCTACTCCATGATTAGAGGTTATTGGTATGACTTTTTGTAACATGCTCACCTGGACTACTTCCAATGCCACAGTTTTCGTGGCCCATTAGGAGTCATTTCTAAGTAGCATCGCTTGGCACACACCAGAATGACACAAGGTTTATCACCTAGGTTCTCGAGTCCACTTTGCAAATAAAAAGGTTCTGGACATTCCCACAAGGATCGATTAGAATATTACGAACTAAATCTATCTACTTACCATCATGGGTTAAGTCATCGATTCTTTTTGAATGTTTGCCTGATTCTAGAATTGACTCTCCTATGATAAATAGTCCATTCTCTCATTGTAGCATCCATACATGATCAATAACAAACAAAAATTTTCTTGAAATATTCTTATTGCAATATACAACTTCCTGAATGAAAGAATAACCATAAATTTTAGGACTTCCATATAGACATGAAGCTTTTATCATAATCTAGTAGAAGATCACCTTGTCTTGAATGTTACATATTGTAGCTTTCTTGAATGAACATGAGCAAATACCATTAGAATTTAGGATTGCTACCTGGACACATAGCATATATCTTGATTAATTGTTGGAACACACTATACTAAATAATACAGGTTACATGTTTCCAAAATGAAGAATAGTAACGGACAACGTCAAAATTTCAAGATTACCATATATATAGGTAGCATACATCCTAATTAACTATAGGAACACACTATCCTGAATGCTACATGTCACACATTTCTTGAATGAGAACATTAGTAGACACAAGCAGATTTTCAAGATTACCACATAGATAGGTAGGATACATCTTCGTTAATTGCAGGAACATATTGTCCTGAATAATATAGGTCACATGTTCCCTAAATGAAGAAAAGTAGCATGCAACATCAGATTTTTAGGTTTAGCACCACATAGACAAATAACATACATCCTGATTAACTACGAGAACACACTATCTTGAAGTTTGCAGGTCACATGGATCCTAAATGAAGGATAAACCACTATCCCTTCAAACAATAAGGGAATTTAATTTCTCAACTTATATGGATTAGGAAAATTGAGGTTTTCATGGTCATGACTAGGATATTATCTCTGCTTGTGTTCGCTATTGTCTCTCGTAGCTCTAATAGCTCCCAGAATACTCAAGCTCTTCCTCTTTGGGGCCATAATGGATGCATGGCTTCTATAGGTTTGATGGACTTGATGAGATTCAAGTTAGATTATTTGAAAAAGTCTTCTTCTTCTCTATCTTTCTCTCTCTCTACCTCTTTCTTTCTCTATCTCTTTCTTTTTCTCCCTATCTCTCTCTTGTTGAGCTCTTGCATTCTCTCTCTCTCTCTCTCTCTCTCTCTCTCTCTCTCTCTCTCTCTCTCTCTCTCTCTCTCTCTCTCTCTCTCTCTCTTTCTCTTCACACACACACACACACACACACACACACACACACACACACACACACACACTCTCTCTCTCTCTCTCTCTCTCTCTCTCTCTCTCTCTCTCTCTCTCTCTCTCTCTCTCTCTCTCTCTCTCTCTCTCTCTCTCTCTCTCTCTCTCTCTCTCTCTCTCTCTCTCTCTCTCTCTTTCTCTTCACACACACACACACACACACACACACACACACTCTCTCTCTCTCTCTCTCTCTCTCTCTCTCTCTCTCTCTCTCTCTCTCTCTCTCTCTCTCTCTCTCTCTCTCTCTCTCTCTCTCTCTCTCTCTCTCTCTCTCTCTCTCTCTCTCTCTCTCCCCCCTTCTATAGTAGCGTATCAGTTTAGTGTGGCCATCCTCCCATCCTTCATCCGGAATGCAACCTTTTATAGGCTAAGGGGAGGATACCCCTCCCTCTCTCTCTATCCACATCCCTTCATGGACTTCTTGATGGTCTGTCAATTTGGCTGCCACATGTGCTGTTAAGGGGAGAGGAGGCTTCAACCCAATTGCCTCATCATCATCATGATGCCTACGATGATGATGATAAAGATGATAATATGACTGATGATGTGGTTGGCATGGAGGGTACATGGAGTGGCAGTGGCTTCTCTCTCTCTCTCTCTCTCTCTCTCTCTCTCTCTCTCTCTCTCTCTCCTTCTATAGTAGCGTATCAATTTAGTGTGGCCATCCTCCCTTCCTTCATCCAGAATGCAACCTTTTATAGGCTAAGGGGAGGATACCCCTCCCTCTCTCTCTATCCACATCCCTTCATGGACTTCTAGATGGTCTGTCAATATGGCTGCCACATAGGCTTTAGCCTAGTTGCCTCATCATCATCATCATGCCTACGATGATGATGATGATGATAAGGATGATAATATTGCTGATGAGGTGGTTGGCATGGAGGGTACGTGGAGTAGCGGTGGCTTCTCTCCATGATAACAAGTAAGTTTTTGTTTTGAAATATTTATTTTTTGTATTTCTTTTAACTTACCTCCCCCCCCCCCCCCCCCAACCTTTGTTTTTATGCGTAGGACAAAAAATGAAGGAATAAGGATTTGAAATATTATTTATCCACAGGGAGGAAAGCTTTGAAATACTTATTTGTGTGTTTTTACAAGACTAATCCCAAGGTAGCATTTCATATGCGATCAACAAAAGGAAAACATTGAGAGTTAAATTTGTAATGAACTCGAGACATTACATCCCTTTTCCCTTAGAGGAACTGAGATGTCCTCATCTAGAAAGAAATTGGGGATACTATTTAGCTAGTGCACTTTTATAAATCCAAGTGGCATCCTCTTCAAGATAATCCTCCACTGGATGAGATATTCTTTAAGGCTTTTGCTTCTTAGTTTCCTCTCCCTCACATCAAGTACTCTATTAGGTTGGAGCTCAAGGATTCCTTGACTCCACATTACAACTTGTTGATAATCAAGAACATGTTCATGATTTGCTACATAAGCTTTCAAGAAGCTAAAATGAAATACATTATGAACCTTCAAGTGTTCAGGGAGTTAAAGCTTGTATGCATTCGGTCTTAGACACTCGAGATTCTTGTAGGGTTCACAATACCTTGGACTTAGTTTCTTGAATTCTCCTAAAGAAAAGATACTCATCTTTGGACTGACACAAACAAAAACCATGCCTCCTTCCTTGAAGATCGGTTCTTGTCTCCCTAGATCTTGAATATCTAGTTTGATAGCTCTGGCTTGGTCATCCATTTTTGCAAATATTTTCCAAGAAGCTTCTATCTTTAGGGTAGGATCAAAGAAGTTAAGAGGTGTAAGTCAATGATGCCCATACAATGCTTGGAATGGAGTCATCTGGATGCTCTGATGATAAGATGTTTTGTAGGCAAACACAACTAAGGGTACATATTGTATCCACCACTTAGGCTCTCTGCAGCACTAAGCCCTTAGTATGTCCTCAATGACTTGATTTGCCTATTTTGTTTGACCATTAATTTGGGGGTGATATGCCATATTGAAAAAAAGTTGAGTCCCAATAGCCTCAAACAAGCTCCTTTAAAAATGAGAAGTGAAAAGTGAATCTTGATCACTCACAATTCTCTTGGGTAACCCATGAAGCATGTAGATCTCTTTAACAACAAGCCTTGCAACATTTGAAACCTTGTAGTTGGTCTTAACTAGAATAAGGTGAGCATCCTTAGTGAGCATATCCAAAATCACCATGATTGAATTGTACATGCCTTGAATAGGGCCTTGAATAGGAGGTATTCCAACTACAAAATCCATGCTAATAAATTTCCATTTCATTTAAGGGATGTCAAGTGGTTGGAGCTTATAGTTTAGGCATTTAGTAAGTACATCATCCTTAAGTTTCTTCCAATAACAGCTTTTCCTGATAGCATTGAGAGTTTTAGCATAGCTAGGGTGTCTTGAGGAAGGTGAGTCACGGGCTTTCCACATTATCTTTTTCTATATAGCCTCATTCTGAAATAGGTAAGTCTTGCATTAACAAAGAAGTGATGATACTTTATCTTGAACATAGGGGAACGTAGGGTCTATCTCTTTGGCTAGAATTTTCCTTAACATTTGGTGGTATTTTGAATCCTTGCTTGCCTCCTCTCTAGCTACCTTGATGATTGGATTCCTAGGCATTGACACCATGGCTGCTAGAGAGTGTGTTGTAGATGGTTTGTTTATTGCTACTTTTCCTGATATGTTATAGTGATGATCTTGAACATAGGTCTGGCTTTGTTATCTGTGCCTGCAAACTGTTGCAACTACCTTGTTTGTGAAAACAGACAAGAGGGGAAAGAGGTGAAGCACTCAAGAGCACACCCACATGCAAAAGAAATGGAGACTTGAGAATAAAGAGAGAGAGGGCTGAAATCTTATTCGTCTTCTTCTTTCTTCTTCACACAAAAGAATCAATCCACTACTAATAAGGAAAGAAGAGGTGGCATTGATTACTAGTTTGATTCAATTGTACATGTGGTCACTAAGTATAAATCCGCTACTAATAAGGAAAGAAGAGGTGGCACAATGAATGTGCTATAACTAAGGATGGACTACATGGGTGTAGTCCAATTGTAGCATCATTAGTATATCCTCATGTCGGTCACCTAACATGCCAGTGAATAATATTGTGCCACATCACCAAGGCACATAGTGGATGCCAACTCATGTAGGATAATGGTATTGAGGAATACCTTGTGGTTTAGAGAATCTACAATGACATTTTCCTTTCCTAGTTTGTACTTGATCTCAAATTCAAATTCCTGTAAGATCTCAATCCACCAATGTTGCCTCATATTAAGATTTGGTTGAATAAAGAGATGTTTGAGACTCCCATACAATAGCAACTTGTTTCTTGAGCAAATCAGTGTGAGGGGTGCAACGATCAAGACATAATCCTTGACAAAAATCCTATACCATCTAGTTAGTCCTAGAAAGCTTCACACTTTTTTAATTGATGTTGGAGATGGCCATTCTAGAATATCCCTGACTTTGGATGGATCCACTGTGATTGCCTTTGCGGATACTATGAATCCAATGTACTTGATTTGCCTTTTCAAGAAGGCACATTTCTTCTTCTTTGCATAGAGCTTACATATCCTCATCATGGTTTTAAGGATGATATGAAGTTGTGGTTTGTGGTCCTCACTGTTCTTGGAGCATGTGAGAATGTCATCAAAGAAGACAAGGACAAAATCATCAAGATAGGGTTGGAAAATTTCCTACATTAGCCTATTGAAGGTGGTAGGAGAATTGGTCAATTCGAAAGACATCACAATGAACTCAAAGTGTTCGTATCTTGTGTTGAAAGAGGACTTTAAATGTCTTCATCATTGATCCTTATTTGGTAGTAACTTGATTTGAGATCGATATTGGAGAAAATCTTTGCCCCTTGAAGTCTATCAAGTAGCTCATTTATCCTTAGAACAGGGTACTTATTCTTGATTGTCACCTGGTTTAGTCGGCAATAATCAATGCAAAGAAAGAGAGTTCCATTCTTCTTCTTTTGAAATAGCATTGGGGCTCTCGATGGTGAATTAACTGGTCTAATGTACCCCTAATCCAATAGCTTTTTGAGTTGCTCCTTTAACTCAATATCTTCTAAGATGGACATTTGGCAAGGTCTCTTGGCAATCGGAGTGACACTTAGTACACGCTTAATCTCATGATCAACTTCTCTCTGAGGTGGAAGTTCAGTTAGCTCTTTGGGGAATATGTCTACACATTTCTTTAGCTAAGATAACTCTTTCTAAGTCTCATCAGAATCACTGAAAATTGGTGATTTGGCCCTTTCTTATGGAGGGTGGCATGTACTGTTCTCCATATATGCCTCAGGGATTGGGTCTTCTTCTTCTTTTACTTTCTTGAGGGTCAGACCTAGACTTTTGGTGTTCATACTTTCCATGCCCTTTAGATCCTGGAATGTGACTTGGCCCTTCCCACAATGGATATGAGCATCATTGGGAAACAACTAGTCCATTTCCAGCAAGCACTCATAGGCTCCTAAATTCATTACTTTAAACCCCATGTTGAAAAATGGCCTCCTAGGTTAAGTTCAACCTTGCTAGTTTGTTGAGTAGAAATAACTTCTCCATTTTCCAATTCCACAAGTAACTTTGATAAACAATGTCTATTCCTAATGTTCTAGAGTGCTTCTTCGTGGGTTTTTTCACAATCAATCAAAAGCTAAAAAGGTTTACCTTGGTAGACTGCTAGGGTCAGAATCATCGAAAATTGGTGATTTGGCCCTTTCTTATGGAGGGTGGCATCTACTGTTGCCCTCTTCATATTTGCCTTAGGGATTGGGTCTTCTTCTTCTACTTTCTTGAGGTTCACTCCAATTTGACCTTGCTAGTTTGTTGAGTAGAAATAACTTCTCCATTTTCCGATTCCACAAGCAACCTTTCTTGAGGGTCACACCAATTTGACCTTGCTAGTTTGCTGAGTAGAAATAACTTCTCCATTTTCCAATTCCACAAGCAACTTTGATACAAACACAATGCCTATTCCTAATGTTCTAGTGTGCTCCTTTGTGGGTGCTTTCACAATCAATCAAAATCTAAAAAGGTTTACCTTGGTAGGCTACTAGGGTCAGAATCACCGAAAAGTGGTGATTTGGCCCTTTCTTATGGAGGGTGGCATGTACTATTGCCCTCTCCATATTTGCCTCAGGAATTGGGTCTTCTTCTTCTTCTACTTTCTTGAGGGTCACACCAGTAGCTCTTCCTCTCACTAGAGTTGCTCCATTTTGGTCATGATACTCTCCTTTGCAATAATTCTAGCCAAGCTTTGTACATTTCCTCTTAAAGTGACTTGGCTTGTTGCAATGGAAACACCTAGGAGCTTCTTTGTTGTTCCATGTAGATGTGAAGTTTCCAACTGCATTAGTTTTGGCCTTCTTCCTCTGGCCAGTTTGGTACAGTCCTTGGGTTCTCTTGACATAGTTCCGTGATCCATCTTTGTTCTAGTAATTTTAGCTCCTGAACTTGCCACTGTTGGGCTTTGTTAACTATAGCTCATGGGTAATGGGTCTTGCTCGAGTTAGGGCATCTTGGAGAGCAGACAGATGCATCACTTGCTGTGAAATGTTCATAGGAGGTGCATACTTTAGAAGCAATATAAATTTTGAGTAGTATGCTTTGAACCTCATCTCTAATTGCTTCGAGGTAAAGAATTCATTCATTTTGGTACTGTCCTTGGGTTCTCTTGGCATGGTTCCGTGATCCATCTTTGTTTTGGTAATTTTAGCTCCTGAACTTGCCATTCTTAGGCTTTGTTAACTAATGGCTTATGGGTAATGGGTCTTACTAGGGAATCTTGGAGATCATACAAATGAATCACCTCAAGGCATGTATCCAAGGGAGGGTTCATACCATGGCAAAACTTGGATACTTACTGTGAAATGTCCATGGGAGGTGCATACTTTAGAGGCAATATAAATTTTGAGTAGTATGCTTTCAAGCTCATCTCTAATGGCTTCAAGGTGAAGAATTCATTCATTTTTAGGGTGCGCTAGGTAGGTGGGAGTTATCTTCCTCACATGACCTCTTGTATCTTTCCCCAAGGGATAGTTGTTTCAGAGATACCTTGGTCTTTACACCACTGCTACCACCACAAAAGGGCTTCACCTGTTAGTTCCAACTTGGTAATCATTTCTTAGTTTGAGGAAGCAACTCTAGTGGCGATGAAGTAATCTTACATGGATTCTATCCATATCTAAGCCTCAGCATTGACATCCTTTCCTTTGCTGTCAAACTCAAGTGGTTTGACTTGCTTGAGGAGGAATTTCTTGTATTGAGCCTTAACAGGACTTGGGGTAAGACAATACCTTGATTTTAACAAAATTTCTATGATTACTTCTCGTGCTCAAAATACTTAGAATTATGTTTTCTACTTAATGATTGCATTACTAAACTTCAACAATTTTTTCTTGAGAATCACAATTTAGTATAATGGGTATGTAAATCATGAAGTAAATGAAACTCAAATTATTATAAGTGGCATAAGCCAAGATTTACATCATGTAAAGAATTTCTCTATGGATAAGAAGAGAAAATATATTTTATCCATAGCTCAAGGGTATTACAACTTTGGGATAGAATCCCTAGGGATAATAGATAGCTAGATCCATCAGATGATAACATGGTGATTCATTGTGGATATCCAAAAGCTTGTATTGTAAAGGAGGGTTAGGAGGATGTTCTATATAAAATCCACAGTGACAGGAATGACGCAATACTGACACTTTATCGATTAGGATTAGTCTTGTCACTTCATCTTTGTCATAGACATAACGGTCCAAGCGAATTGCTTGGCTGTAGATATAGATAGTGGGATTTCTCTTAAATGGGAAAAATATGAAAACAATCCATCTATTGAACTTTCTTTAAGTTGGTCTAGATGTAGTGGAAACAATCGATGTCTATGTAAAGTGAATTGCTTGGTTATAGATATACATAGTGGGATTTCTCTTAAATGGGAAAAATATGAAAACAATCCATCTATTGAACTTTCTTTAAGTTGGTCTAGATGTAGTGGAAACAATCAATGTCTATGTAACAGTAACACCCATTCCAAACCTATCTTCTTTCTTGGTATGGTGGAAACGCATCATACAATCGGTCCAAGATGTGTATCACTTCACTTCTCCATCTATAATCACAAGAATGAATTTCGGATGCATATATGGCTCAAAATAGTAGAAAACGATCCTAAGCTCCCACACTTTACCAAGGTTACATCCCCATTGGTATGAGAAAAACATCTAGAATCCTTAAATCAAGTTAGAAGCTTTTCCATTCCCAAACAACCCTAACTAAATTTATGCTTTGATACCATGCATAATGTGCTCATATGGACTACTTGTAGCAGCATGATTTTAGTGGCTCATCAAGAGTCATTTCTAAGTAGCATTGCCCGACACTCACTAGAATGACATCAAGTTTATCACCTAAGTTCCCCACTTTGCAAACAAAAAGCTTATGGCCATTCCCACGAGGATCAACTTGAATTCAGGCTCTAATATTCAAGTCTTCTACCCGCCTTCTAGTGTCGGTCTTTGAGTGTCCACTCAACACAAGATTATGTAAACAGAAGCAGATTCATGTCACAGCTGGTTCCTTGGTGGGTAGCTTTAGTTACTTAATTACTTATCATAGTTATGTTTGAACATGTCAAACTAGCTTAATTGGCATTTTATAGCATAGTTTTTGTTCACAAAACTTAGGGTACAATACAAAAAAAAAATCAAACTATTGACAAATAACTTTTTTCTTGTTCTTATGTCTGAACATGTCAAACTAGTTTCCTTAATTAGCATTTTATGGCATAGTTTTTGTTCACGTAACTTAGGGTACAAAAAAAAAGAGATCAAACTGTTAACAAAAAACTTTTATATTGTTTTAAAGATTTTCTTACTACAATTTTTCTTCCGCCCATAGAAAGTAATATCAACACAAAGGTTTAGCATCCTCCAAGATTCCACTCTATCAAACTAGTAATCAATCCCAAAAAAAACCATTTTGAGTCACATAGGGATTAGGTAGTTCCTAAAAGGAAAGGAATTTACTAGCCAGAGTCCCCATGGCACCCTTAGCTCCTCCTACCCAATTGTCTTCCTATGGAGCAACCTCTCATAATGGGGTCAGTCTGAGCACCCCAAAGCAGTAATTTTCAACCTTGTTGAAATAGAATCCTTGCAACTAGCCTTGGGAGAGACCTAATATATCCTTCATCAATCTAATTCCAATTAGATTCAATCAAAATCCTAGCTTACACTCATAAGCAATTATTTCTTGCATTGACAGATCGTAACATGCATAACCAAATCTGATTTAACATTTATTTAAATGTTTATTTACCCTAAAAGACAATCTTTGAACAACCTTGGGTTACTCTTTCCCTTAGGTTTTGTTCATTGTTTCAATTACAAACTAAATCTACCTACTTTCCATCATGGGTTAGATTCAATCAAAATCCTAGCTTACACTCATAAGCAAATTTTTCTTGCATTGACAGGTCGTAACATACATAACCAAATTTGATTTAACATTTATTTAAATGTTAATTTACCCTAAAAGACAATCTTTGAACAACCTTGGGTTACTCTTTCCCTTAGGTTTTGTTCATTGTTTTAATTACAAACTAAATCTACCTACTTACCATCATGGGCTGTCATCAAATCTTTTTGGATTTTTGGCCAATTCTAGGATTGACTCTACAATTTTCTTGAAATAAACCTATTGCAACATATAATTTCTTAAATGAAGGAATAACCACAAATTGTAGATAATTTTCATGACTTCCATATAGACATGATGCTTTTATCATAATCCACTACAAGATCACAGTGTCTTGAATGTTATAGATCATAGCTTTCCTAAATGAAGGAACATGAGCAAACATTAGAATTTCAGGATTACTATCTAGACAGGTAGCATACATCCTAATTAACTGCAAGAACACACTATCTTGAATAATACGGATCACACATTTTTTGAATGAATTTCAAGATTACCACATACACATGAAGCATACATCTTGATTGGCTGTAGGAATACATTGTCCTAAATAATAGGTCACATGTTTCCTAAATAAATAACAATAGCAAACACCATTAGATTTTCAAGATTACCACATAAGCAACTTGATTAACTACAAGAACACAGTCTTGCATAATACAAGTTATATTTCTTGAACGAAAAAGTGTAATTTGCAACATTAGATTTTCAATATTAACACAAACATAACCTATATCTTGATTAATTGCAAGTCACATTTCATGAAGATCTTGGAAAATTATATTGTCATCGCGAATACCATCAAGAAAGACAATGGACCCATCATAACTACTATTGCTTGATTCACCTTGCAAATTCCAACCAAGAATCTAATTGTGTTGCTCTAAATGCAACCAATTAGGCCATTTAAAGCTCAATGTTCCATTTATACACATAATGCTAACCCTCCTCTCACAATCCTCCAACAATAGGTGGAGACTAGGTTAATTCTCTTTGCTTGTATTTGCACTCATAGCTCTGATAGCTTCAACAACTCTCCTCTTTTTGCTTGTATTTGCTCTCATAGCTCTGATAGCTTCAATGACCCTCACAAGACTCAAGCTCTTTCTCTTCAAGGTCATAATGGATGCACATCTTCGATGGCTTCGACTTAGATGATTAAAAAAATCTTCTCTATCTTCCTCTTTCTTCGTGTCTACCTCTCTTTGTCTTCTTTCTCTTCTCTCTTGTTGAGCTAGAATCCAACCATGCTGCTTTAAATGCAACCAATTAGGCCATTCAAAGCTCAATGTTCCATTTGTACATATAATGCTAACCCTCCTCTAACAATCCTTTAGTAATAGGTGGAGACTAGGCTATTCTCTTTGCTCATATTTGCTCTCGTAGCTCTTGTAGCTTTGATAGCTCTAACAACTCTCACACAACTTGAGCTCTTTCTCTTTAAGGCCATAATGGATCCATGATTTCTATGGCTTTGATGATATTCAACTTCGATGATCAGAAAACCTTCCTCTCTCTCTCTCTCTCTCTCTACCTCTTACTTCTTATCTCTCTCTTGTTGAGCTCATTCTCTCTCTTTTTTTTCGTAAAAGGTAATTGTATTAATTACGAAAAAAAGGTACAAGATTACATGATTACATGATTACAAGAGACACGAGGGCCCTAGGCCAACGTGTGGGAAATCCCCATACTAATGCACGAAAAAGTTTACACCAATCATGGCAACAACCCAGAGGCAATTGCCATATGCCAGGGAAGAAAATCCTCCCGAGGGAGCAAGTCAGAGTGTCGGATGAGATCTATCTGCCAATGCAAGAGCCCTTTAAGCCTGGCAATATGTCTCAATACATTAGAGGCCGAATCAAAGAGAAAAGCATTGCGCGTGGTCCAAATGTGCCAGCATCCCCAGTATCTGAAAAAGTGAAATAAGATCTTCATGTGCAACTATGGCGGTGTGGGGTACTTTGGGCGCACAAAAACCCAATCGAAAGGAGTTAGTGAGGACCCCACCACTGCGCGCCAAATTTGCGACAAGAGTGACCAGATATTCTTGGCGAGCGGGCAAGAAAGAAATCGATGTCGGGCTGATTCCGCAGTAGTGGTATAGAAGAAACAATTGCCATTCAAGATTCTACGCTTGGAAAGGGCCGAGGCTAGAGGAAGACCACCAATCATTACCTGCCAAAGAAAGACCTTGCATTTGAAAGGTGCCCTATTCAGCCAGCCCTCCATCATCGTTGCCTGCCACCATGACTGCGATTTCCACAGTCCCCAAACAGTATTAGCTTTCACGCCCAGCCATTATTGATCTTGAATGAGAAGATGATACACCTGATTAGTAGAGGCATTTTCCAGACTCAACCGGCCCGCAAGGTCCCAGTCCTGCCAAGGACGATCCACAGCCAGGGCAGGAAAGGGTTGCCTACCCTGAAGCTCCGACAAAAGCTGTTCCCATAAACCACGGTATCCGCGCGGGATCCTGAAAAGTCTCCTAGCAGTCTGAAACGATGCGAGGACATTGCGAGTGGCAAGGATAGCATCCGCAATCGAAGTCACACCTAAATGGGCCATGTGGTTAAATCTCGGTCTGAGCTGATGTTTGTCTTCCCATGAAAGTAATCGCGATACTGCCAACAATTCCAGCAGAAAGGAGTTTGTCTGCAAAGCGGTCCCCCACTGGATGCCAACGGGCCTTTTGGAGCACCACTTTCCAAGAGCCGACCAAGTGCAGTAATAGAGAGGAAGAGGGACTGGAAAATCGAGAGTCAAGCATTAAGGACATGCCACCAGGAGGCTCGAAGTCGTGTATTACCATGGCGTAGCCCGCTGTCCTCAAGAAAATAACGGGCTATAATGGTCCACCGGTGATGATCCACACACATGGCACGAAAAAGAGACCAACGAAGAGCCAGCATATGAGTTTCTGCATCCAAAATAGCTCCACCACCCATGCATTTAGGGGTACATGTATGTGACCATGAAATCCACGAAATACCTGCCTGCAGTGAATCCTTCTTCCATAGTATGAAACGAATGGGATGAGTGAGAGCCTTCAAAGTAGTAGGCGTCCACGGCAGCAATGGCAGGAAATACGTTAGCATTGGTAGCATAATTGTCTGAGCCACTTTGAGGCGGACATGGAATGGCCACGCTTGCGACTTCCAATACATAAACTTCGCCGCCAGTTTTTGTGAAATCCACTCCAGTAGTTCCTTTGGCCATACATCCACCCCCAATGGGTATCCAAGATGCCTGACAATGGAGCCACGGGAAACCACCTGGCCCTGCCAGCCTAATGACTGTAAATCAAGCTCCGTGCAACTGAGTATGGCTGATTTAAAGGCATTGATGCGAAGACCAGAGGCCTAACCAAAGAGCGTCCAAACATCTAATGCCTTTCGAATGTTGTACATGTCCGCCCGCAAAATCATAAAGGTGTCATCAGCCAAAGATTGGCTAATGAAGTGCTGCCCCAAAGGAAGAGACAATCCTGCCAGCTGAGCAGAAGCCGCCATTGAGGATAACATTGAAAGGACCGGGTGAGTCGCTAGGGCAAAGAAGAGAGGACTCAAAGGGCAACCTTGTCTGACCGAGCGTGCAAGGAGAAATGGCTCTGTAACCCCACCATTGAGCATAACTCTTGAAGAAGCCGCAACACTAATGGTGTAGATCAATCGAGACATCCGAGTACCAAAACCCATAGCAGACATGAGATCTGCAATGAAAGACCAGTCCACATAGTCAAAAGCCTTTTCCAAGTCCAATTGAATCAATACCACTTCCTGACTGGAGTGCCGCACATAGTCAATAGCCATTTGCACATTTAAGATATTATGCAGAATGTTGCGGCCCTTAATGAAACCATATTGGAGAGGATGCACAATAGCTGGAAGGTGCTTGTGAAGCCGATTCGCCAGCACTTTGGAGAAGATTTTATACATCGAGCTCATCAAAGAAATTAGTCTCTAGTGTTGCAGCATTGACGGCGAAGGGACCTTTGGAATCAGTTTGATAAGGCCTTCTTTCCATGAGGAAGGCATTACCCCTGTTTCCCAAACCTGCTGAAACATAACCACCAATGGCTTCACCAGCTGCGTAGCCGAGTTCTCAAAGAATTCATTAGTGAGACCATCCCAACCAGGACTTTTATCCTTAGGCAGGTGTAACAAAACATCCATAACCTCTTCCTCGCAAATATCTGCCTCCAAAGTGGCTTGCATATCAAGTGGAACCTGCTGGCGGACCAAATGATAGAAGACCGAGCGGGCATGCGTAACCTGGCTAGAAGGCGAGGGAGAAGAACCAAGAAGTTCCATAAAATAATTTCTGCACATATTGACAATGGTCTGCGGATCAGTGACCATGCGACCTTCCGAATCCTGGAGTCTAGTCATATTTTCGCGAGCAAGAGAAGCATGCAAGGCGCAAAAGAACTTATGAGACTGGCAGGCACTATCTTGCAATGTGTCAGTCAAGTTATGCAGCTTGGCCTGCTGATAAGATTTCAACTGAAACACTTGAATAAGATGGGCCAGACGCATCTCCAGTGACAGCAGAAAATCATCATCTGGGGTATCCACGAGCAACGAACGGACTAAAGCCAGTAAGTCCTCTGCTGCATCTCGACGTCGCCGATAAAGAGAGGCATGATGGATCCCATACTGCCGAGCAACCCGCTGCACATTAGAGAGCAGCCGTGCAAATGAAGCCAAGCCCTCAGCGGCGAAGTCCAATAAGAACCTCTCAATCAATTGCTGCATATAGCCTTGAAAAATTGGATGCTTCAAATAAGAGAAGTTGAAACATAAAGGGAGCCTATCCAACAACTGCATAAAAGGTGCAATAGGTTGTGCTCGCATCTCAAGCTGGAGGGGGAAATGGTCCGACAATGCATATTACTGCAAGACCTTCATTTCCAGCATCTCGGGAAGAAAATCATCCCCTTGCATGATATACATTCGGTCCAACCGCGACCAAGTAGTTGCATATTGTGCGGAATGAAAAGTAAACCCTGAAAAAGAAGGGTGAAGCCACGATCAAAGATCTTGCTTAAGTACGCGCAAAGCAAAGGAATTCCACACCCGGCTTTCCGGCGCATCCATTACCGAATGCCCTGAAGTGGACTGAGAAGAGTCAACACACATATTGAAATCTCCCATCAAAAACCCCCTTCGGCCAAGTGACATCGAGCCCTGCAAAGTCAACCAAAGATCCCGTCGGGATGCGGGATTATTCGGAGCATAGAGGCCCAACAACCATAAAATCTCTCCTTCAAATAAGACTTCGATTACCAGAAAGCGGCCCTGCACATCATTTTTAACAAGAACAGGCTGGTATTTCTCATGGACAATCATCAGCACGCCCGAATAGTGCGTAGCATGTGTCCCTGCATAAAACAGACGGAATCCATGACAATCCACAACTTCTCCTGCTTCACCGTGACTTTTGTGCTCAACTGCACACAATACATCCCACTGGTTTTCATGCAAGACAGTCCATATGGCATGTGAAGTCAGGAACGAGGCGCCTGTTGCCTCGATTTTACCTTTTCCGTGAGAGCATCCAAGACACCCTCATCCAGAAAATCAGCCAAGACTGCAAACAAATTCTGGCGACCTGCTTTAGAGGTAGAAGGAAAATCCGCTGCCTTGGGAGTGGGGCGGAGATAATGCCGATCCCAGGGTGTAATCACATTACCTTTTGTATCAAACGCCAGCTTAGCAGGTGGGCCCTTGGGACCGTTTGTATAGACTTTCCTTGTAGATTGATTACGGGGGGCAGACAGGGCCATAGTACGCGCAGTATGCTGTGAAGTGAACATTTCTTTCCTGCGCATATACGTGCGCACGGAATCCTGTGAAGCATTCGGCCCAGGATCCGCCAGGCCTGTATCCAACTTTTTACCTTTTTTTTGACGTGCCTCAATCCAATCAATGCTACGGGAATCCAAACCCAGGACCTGTTGTTTGCCTTTATCCACGACATTAGGTGTCTGAAGGGCCTCCTGTGCCGGGGCATCAAGCACCATGTCATCCTTAGGCAGCACAACATGTGCATCCTCGGACGACGGTTGTCTTTCGGGGCATTCGGCCATAAAATGCCCCAATTTACCACATGAAAAGCAGTGTCTAGCAAAATTGCCCCATTTCAAGCGAAAATGCAAAGGATGCATGCTAGAACAATTGAGGCGAAGCCACGCAAGCCTTTTCCTGGGATCAACCAAGCTTCTGCGATTGGAGAGTTTGTTTTCTAGCCCTAGTGACTTGACACCCTTCACATGCTCCTAAGACTGACAAAGAGGGACTATGAGAGCGTGGCGGTAGTGGGGCATCCATGCTTCAAACATCTCTATATGATGTAGTAATTACCGCTGCATGGCTTTCTAAATACACAACTTATCTAGCAGTTTACAAATCCTAGAGTTGGCTTGCATTCAGTTCCATGACGACTTCTTCATATACGCATAGACTATGGCTCATGCAACTTAGCACAGACGCAGGGAAGGTCGTCGTCAAGTGCTCTCTCTCTCTCTCTCTCTCTCTCTCTCTCTGCAGGTTCTGCACGACTGCAGATCCAGGCTGTCGCAGGACTGTTTTGCTCGCGAAAGGCAGGCGGAAATGAACAGGACAATAGGCGGCGCCTGCAGACGGGTCAGCAGGTCGATGGATCATGGGCACGATGTGGACTACGAGACAAGCTGTATCGCGCGCAGGTCAAAGAACGCTCAGAACGCCGGAATCGCGTTGCGTGGTCAGGGGGGCAGCAGATCCGCCATCGCCCGCTCCCGTATTCTCTCTCTCTCTCTCTCTCTCTCACCTCATATTGCTGAATAGCTCATTCTCTCTCTCTCTCTCCCTCTCTTTTCTTCTATATAGCAGAATATCAGTTTAATATAGCCACCCTCCCTTCCTTTGTATAGAACACAACCTTTTATAGGCATGGGGGGTACCTCTCTCTCTCTCCCTCTTTTCTTCTACATAGCAGAATATCAGTTTAATACAGCCACCCTCCCTTCCTTTGTTTAGAACACAACCTTTTATAGGTTGTCATGGGGGGTACCTCTCTCTCTCTCTCTCCATATCCCTTTATCGACATCTAGGTGGTCAATGGCAATCAACATGGTTGCCATGTGTGTCATAAGGGGAGAAGAGGCTTCAGCCCATACTAACCTTGTTTTTTACGTGTAGGGCTAAAAAAATCAAGGAATAAGGGCTCAATGTGTTAGCTATGCATAGGGAGGAAAGCTTGTGATGAATCAGAGACATTACACTTTTGATCCCTATTGTGTTGCTTTGATAACTCAAGACTCTTAGGGTTTAGAAGTTTTGACAATTTTCTTATTTCGTTGGGCCTTTTATTGCTGTGCATATGACTTTTGCATTCCAGCCAACCGGCTCTTATGCATCTAATTAAAATTTCGTTCGAAACCCCATGCTATGAACAAAAGAAGAGAAACCTATCTTAGAAAACCAAGAGTTTTTAAATGATTGATGTGCCAAAACTCTTTAATTTCAAGGGAATACTAAAAACCCCAATTTCATTGTGAAGAAATTGCTCCTCTTGTCCTAAGTATATCCTTATTTTGAAGGGCAAATATATTTGTTCTCTTATTGTGATGGATAAACCCCCCTTTGAAGGGCATTGCAAACTCCAAATTTGAGTCTTGTTTATAATAATAACGAGTGTCTGCTCACAGTGATCTCCCGTACAGCCTTTCTCCATTCAAGGCTCGATTAGATCAGGTAGTACTATCCACTTTTTCCAAAGATATTTGAAACAATTCTTTACACAAATATATAGAGAGAGGCACAAAACTATGTTTCAAAGTTTTCTACCCTAGACTAATACATTATCAAACCCTTCTCTGCAAGGGTAAAACCCCCTTTGAAGGGTGTTGCAAATTTTAGGCCTGATAAATTTTAACCACCTACAGCTTCCAACACATCTCAAATTAAATAATGCCCATTCTACAATTGTGTACTAAGAGTCAAAGAGGATATCAAATTTTTCCCAAACAATGCTCTGCAGATAAAGAGAAGAATGAGTTCCTACACACACCTGTACAACTGTACACTAGGGCTTTCCTGTCACCCTCAACAGTGCACCTTTTATAGTGATACAACTTCAAGCATATTTACAAGTATACATTGTTACATACTTTTAGCTTCACCTTTGAATGGTCCAGACACTGTAAGGAGCTCTTTGGCAAGACTTACCTGCACTTAGCAAGATCCACAAGGTTAAAACTTAATATTAGCATTAGTTATTACTACCCAGAACTATTTGCATTAGACTAGAACAGAATCTCACCTGTGATGCCTCCCGTTTTAAAAAGCCTTTGACTGCTTGTTTGAACGTCTCATCGGGAAAATAGTGGGCACTATAGGTGAGGCTGGGCAGATATCCACGTTGAATCTTATGTTCACCTTGTGCACCCGCTTCTACCCTTTTTAGTTTCCATTCGATGGCAGCTTCAATGGCCTGCAAGAATGGTTTAAGGTGTGTCCATCATCTGCTGCCACAACTGTACTGCTATGGAAGCCATTGCTTACAAGAACATAGAATGGGAAAACCAAGTGAAGAAGCCAGTACAGTACCGAGCTTTAGACTTAAAGCTGCCAGCATGTCAAAAATTTCAGAGCAAAGGCTTAAATAGAAGAGGGTTTACGGAAAATTAATGCACAACACAGTCATGCAGGTATATACCAGAAAGCAAACAGACAGTACACATGATGGGTTAATGCCACTAGGCGTAGATTAACGTAGGCCATAGCTGCCTCCTGGGCAGTTCTCCTCAGTACACACATTCAAATGGGTGGCAGCAAGATTGCAAAACAGTGTCAGCATTCAGTGTTCATCTTTACAGTGGTGGTGGTGCTGTGGAGAAGCAACCATATATTAGCCAGCATTTTGCTGCACTAAAAGAGCGATATCCATTCCCCATTCATGCACTGTTGTATTCAAGCTATTTTCAGCACTAAAAAGCACCAGCTCTTGCATCTCGAGCATGCATGAGAAAAGGGTTAGTTTCTTCGTGCAAGCTACACAGTCTACACATCATCTACTAGAGTAGCCATCAAACAGTGTCACACACAAGACTGTTAGATGTAGAGATGTCTAGGGCATTCCACTTTGCGAAATTGTTAAACCTGTAAATATCTTCACTACACTAAATGGAGAAGTCAGAGCTTTGAGAAACACACAATAACAATACTTGAGAAAGGTAGCGAGAGATTGGCCCACGAGCATAAGATTAAAGAAATCTTTGGGTCAAACCTGGCCAAAAAACCTGGATGAACAGATCTGAATGGAAACGACAAACGGGCGAAAATGGAGTTTCCAAGTGAGAAAAGTAACGGACAGATAATTTCTCTGTTTGCATTGAAGGCCAAGCTGAGACGGTGTCACCTAAAAGCTAAACTGAATTGAAAGTTCTCTGGCATGCTTCCTCCATCCTTGTTTTCATGGTGTTGCATAGCACAATTTCTTAGGAAAGGTAGCCCAAAGAGCACAACATTTGTTCAGCCCAATTGTCTCTCGTGGGATTTTCTACAGGGCACCAGTTGAGCGTTTGGTGGCAACTAATCTTGGGGCCACTATGTAATCTTGTCTTTCGCACTCATAAAAGTAGTCTCAAAGTGTTACTGGAAATAGTATCCTGTTCCTTTCCAGCTGCTTTTCAAATATTTCTGAAACATGCAAGACACACAAGGACTACGCTTCTCTCTTCAAAATGACTTGCCTGTACGACAATGTCGATCTCACAACCAATTCACCCGTCCCATTCTTTCTGGCACGTTTCCTTGTGAAAGTTGCTGATCATATGTCAAATATGCAGATCATTTGTTTATTGTGCGAGTTGTTGATCATATGTCAAATATGCAGATCTCTTCTATTATTGTCTAATATGCTGATGCCCAGTTAACGCTAAACATCAGCAGTTACATTCCATGCAATGGCTTTGAGATAATTATGTTGCGACTTTTGAATGATGAGCAACAAAATCAGGATCCAAAAGAGGTCCAAACCTGGTAATAGCAGGTTTCGAAATGAAGGTTTGGATAGTAAACCTTTGGATGGCATCCCCAAAGCCTACCAAATAGCGTGTCACCTCCAATTAAATTTAAAGCTCCTGCTACAAGTTCGCCTTGCTCCTCCACAACTATGAGCAAAACATGATTCCTCATGCAAGAACCCAACAAATGAAAAAACTCCTTTGTCAAATATGCCTGGCCCCACCTGAAAAATAATATCGATTCATAAATGAAAGATCAGGAACAAGCAGTCACGTAAATGTAAGCTTACCATCATTATTAAACTGTTCTATCTATGCATATCCGCCTCCGTTTGAAACCAGGGCCTCTCGAAACAATTATTCTGGCTGGTAAGATATAGGGTTCGTGGACTGTTGGGAGGATCAATAACCAAATAATCTTTCAGACTTCAGGGGAGCAAGCTTGGCTGCTGTTGGAGGTGTGGTGGAATCAAGAGAGGGTTGGGATCGAGAGGGAGATAGGGTTGTTTACAACTTCATCTTGTGATGCACGTAGTTAGTAACAAGACAATAAAAAGCATAAACAACAGCAATAAGAATAAATGGAAAACAACTCAATAATGATGAAAGTCACACAAGATATGTCACAAAGAGAACCACCCAAGTATACTTACAACAAGCTGGAGACAAGTGGAGTACCAATCAAGAGTGAGTAAGTATGTCACAAAGAGAGCCGCCCAAGTATTCTTACAACAAGCTGGAGACAAGTGGAGTACAAGAGTGAGTAAGTATGTCACAAAGAGAGCCACCCAAGTATTCTTACAACAAGCTGGAGACAAGTGGAGTACCACTCAAGACTGAGTAAGTAATGGGAGAGGGAGAGGGAGAGAGAGAGTAAGGTGATTGAAGAAGATAGTGGCTTGAAAGTTGAGCTAAATTGAGGGAGATGGATAAAGACGGAGGCTGATTTGTGTGGTGAGATAGTGGGAGGGGGTTGCCCTTTTAGGCTATAAGGTCTACTAAAGAGGGAGAGTGTGAAAGAAGAGAAGCTTGAATGTGTAACAGCCCAAAAAAAAAGGGCAAAATTTCCAAAAAATGCGCCAATGGATATCTTAAATGGTTTTTTTTTTTGGGGCACAGTTCGAACGCACACAAACTATACCGCACAAAATGAACGTATGGTATGGTGCCATACGAAACGTGTCATACGCGCACGGAATGCAACCATTCTAGTTTCCTTTGTCCTTGTAGAAGAGAGAATAATTACTTGTTGTCTGTGGTGTTACGATAAAAGGTGTAAAATGCATCCCAATGATGTGCCTGCAACAAAGACACAAAGCCACATCTCATGATCTTGACATTACATTTATGTCCTTGAAAAAGTAAGATTGTATCGTCTTTATAAAGCCGGCTGTGTAGCACAGAGAATATGAGAAACAGTGCGCTACCTTGATCTCATCTCCACAAAGCCGTTTGATGTTCAGACCTTGTGCTTTTACCTTTACAAGTTAGACTAAAGATGAGCAGATATCCTTCCATACACAAAGTCTAAAAGGAGAAAATCATGCAGGAACTGAACTACCTTCTTACGTTCCTGGCGAATCAGCTTCCTTTTGTTTTGTTTTAAATCCATCAAAAAATCCTCAAAGCTGTTTTTGCAAATCACAAAATTATCAGGATAAAGATTAGAAAATCACCAAAAAATGAAATTCTATAAAATGAAACCTCAGTGTAATCACCACAAAGGTAGAAATACAATGAGAAAATCTCTCCACATAAGAAAGTGACAAACAAAATAAAGGTATAAATGCTATCTGGCTGCATACTTGAGGAGATATCAAATACAATGCTAGTAGAATAATCAGTCTGGTAGTCTTTAAT
The DNA here is from genome assembly GCF_053477565.2 of Lygodium microphyllum. Lineage (NCBI taxonomy): Eukaryota > Viridiplantae > Streptophyta > Polypodiopsida > Schizaeales > Lygodiaceae > Lygodium > Lygodium microphyllum. Next base: position 20,680,353 of record NC_141149.1, on the reverse strand, counting down.
GCCAAACCATGTTGGAAGCCCCTCAATAGAAGAAGCATGAGTCACTTGTGATGTGGTGTGGCGCGCTGGGGTTGTGGTGTGGGGGGCTGCTGTGTGTATGGGCAACCTACAGGATGCATACAGCAAGGGCAGAGATTGAGGCCATGAAAGACAAGAGATTAGGGTATAACACATCTCCCTACAATATACATCCATGGTATTTGGCAGGCCTCAATTTAATCAATATCCCCCATGATCCAATCAATTTCTTTGTGCTCTCAATCATTATGAACCAATAAGTTTCACTTGTCTCTAAATCCTTGAAGGCTTTAACAAAGTAGATATGCCATATCTGGGTATCCCCCTATAATTACATCCATGGAATCTGGCACGCATCAGCCTCATCAAGATCCAGCATCAATTGCTTTGGTCTCTCAATCATTATGAACCAATAAGTTTATCTCTTCATGTACAATCAGCAACATATGTTCAATGTGGGAATCCCCATCATTTCTCAAACTATCGCAAAATCTTTTTCTTCCTACAAGCACAACGTCCATGATCAATAAAAAGTTGCACAAATGCATATAATTGTCATATCAAGATACCACTGTATACATGCTTACCTTGTTGCAATGATTTTGAGCATGCAATAAACTATGAGTTTGTCCTTGATCACTTGCTTGCAAGCATTCCATGGACACTTGCAGCCTGCATACATGTGAGCTAGCCATCCCTTTTCCCACGAACACTCACTAAACAAAAATTGGGGATAAAATATTAAAATAAAAGAAAAGGACAAGCCCACAAAAAAAAATGTTTGGGTTCCCATGGAAGATAACCATTGCTTTTGTAGTCTTGGTAGGCTCTTGGGCAACCGATGTTTATCCATTGACCCATACCCTAGCTACTTTGGCTTGGGACCTCTCAAAGATGATAATTACTCATCAACTCTCTAGTCTTGGTAGGGCATTGTCCAATTCAATAGATGTGCATCCTTTGTCCGGACTTTGATGCCTTGGCTACTTTGGGGTGAGGCCTCTCAAGCAAGCTATGTCTTGCAGTCCCTCTTAGCTCGAGTATTTGAGCTGCAAGGGGGTGTTAAGAAATGAAGGTTAATTAACTTCAATCCCCTTTTTCAGCTCATTAAACATCCCCAAAACTCAAATATTAGATGTACCTCTAGAGTGTCGGCACCCATACTTAATGCACCCACTTCGATTCAAATCTCAAGCCCTATGTCATGGTCAAGCCTAAACTGTGGGATAGTATTGGCCGTGGGAAGTTGTGGGGGATGCATTGGAGTCCTCAAGCGAAAGCCGCAACCAACTATTGTCTCATGAATGAAGTTTTCCCCTTCCTACTGTTGTGTAGGTTCTTGTGTTGCTGAATTTCCTACTTGTGGTCTCTCTCATGAGGGAAGGAGTGAGGCGAAAGGATAGATAGCCATCACATGAAACAATGTTCCTAGGTTGGGTGGAGTAGAGGTCATTGATGGTGCAGGAGGCAGTTGGCAATGGCTGGGCAGAGGGGTAGGCCTGAAGCAGAGGGTGTGTGCTGTCATGCATGTGCCTAAAGAAGGCAAGAACTAGTGGGAGATAGCTGGGCAGCAGGATACCAACTGATGAATAGGTGGGTGGACATGCAAGGAAAAGAGGGAAAGGGCCATCAAGCAAGAGGCTAGGGAAGAAGGGGTACTTGAAATTGTTAGGGCTGAAGTCAAGCAAGGTGAAGGCAAGACATGGGGGAACTAGAAGCAATAAAGGCTGGAAATAAAGATGGCAGAGCTAGATAGGCTATCGAGAAAGCTATTGGGAAAAGCTCGCAGGGATGGCATGGGATGTAGCAGCAACAAGGTTGACCAATAAGTGAAGGTTTACATCAAAAGGCAGCAGTAATCTAGTGTCATGCTCAATGGGGTGAACTGTCCATCCACACAAATGGGTTGCATCAGGTCAAGTGCAAGTGCAAGCCAATTGTTAAGCAGCTGGGTATGCAGAGATGTCATGGTTTAAGACACATGGATTATAGATGAATGTGCTCCCACAATCATGGTACAGTTTAGATTTTGGTATAATGATGTGTGTGAATACACTTAGGACCGCCAAGGCAATTTTTTACCGCTTTAGGAGGTTTCTTTTCCCTAGGCTTGTATATATGCCTATTCACTTTTAGGGTTAGTCTTCTAAATCATCTCTATTGATACTTTCTCAATACACTTTGAGTTGTGCTCTCTCAAGCTTTTTCTTTTCCAAGCTATATAAGTGCATTGTTGCAACTTTAAATCCATTAGGTACAACACATTGTACAGCCTACAGGTCATGAGGGGAGATAAGGAGAATCGCTTCATGTGGATCCAAATATATATATATAGATCGCCCCCGTGACATATCCGCTGTAGTATGTTACTTTGCCCCAACAAGCTTTGGATATGCTACACAAGGGGAGGAGTCACCCTACCTATCACTGCACAAGGATATTATGCATTACTCCAACATAGGGGATGTTCTACTAGCTAGGGATTTTGATGCACAGACGTGACAGAGACAAGTGCCGTTCTTCAAGAGACATGATCCTATGTATAAAAAGCTAGGATTGGATGAGATGGGACTCAACAAGACATCATAGGATAATGTAGAGTGTACAGACTATGGAGACCATCTCTTGACTCTAGGAGGACTAGCTATTCTTAATGGCTTGGCTAGATAGCTAGGAGCAAATGTTCTCACATGCTTTTCACAAGCATGCATTTGGACAACCGAGATGAGGCCCCTCTACAAGACCTACAAAGAGGCTTGGAGCAAGCACAGTGGATTACCTATTAGGATCCTTAGCTTTCATACCAAATATACACTCTTTTACTGTTTCCCAATATCCCATTTCAATAGTTGCAGACCGTGTCTACCTCCATTTCAACATCATGTGCCAATATGAATCAACCTCATCATAGAGATATTCCTAGCAATTCCCCAGGTATCATTTTACCAGAGAGATGGTGAGTGCCTCCCCCAAAGATGTCATACTACAGGAAGCACTTTACGAGGACTACAACATAGATAGCTTCATTGTGAGATCTAGATACTTGACATATACGTGCCGCATGAGATGCGTCAGCTTAAAGCCTCTTCTCACCATCTTGAGATCAAGACTAGGAGAGCAGCCCGTATCCCTAGAGATGAACAGATCTACAAACTATGCAAGAAGGTGGAGAGCGAGGAGCACTACATCTATAGACGTACAACCTACAATATAGTCTGAGCCAAATACCCCACACTATTCAGAGGGGATGCCTCCCTTAAACTAATCATGGAGTTCCTAGACTAGCACTGACTGGGCTAGTTCAGAGTTGAGATTCAAAGACTCGGCACATCACTACTACAGATAAACACTCTCTAGAAGGGGGGGACAATCATTGCTTACCGACTTCTTCTAAATGGTCACCACACACACAGCAACATGGAGAGGTGACAATCTAGAGAGCTGAGGAGACTAGGGCAACAAGATTGAGCAATGGTATCAAACACAAACCAAAGGCTACTTTAGAGAGAGACGAGGGAGATCTGCCAACGATGACGAGCAGTACCTGACTCTCTCTCTTTCTCTCTCTCTCTCTCTCTCTCTCTCTCTCTCTCTCTCTTACACACACACACACACACACACACACACTCTACAAAACATGATTGAGCAAGAAGAGAGTAGTGAGCTATGGGGAAAATAAGAAGAACAAGAATGAGACCATGATAGCATGAAGGAAACTCGATTGATTTGATAGTGAAGTAAATATATTGTTTTATAGTCTTTTAGTTGTACCACTTTTCCTTCTCTTTGCTTATGGGATACAACCCTTTGTGCCCATAGCACTTAACACTTTTTATCTTTACATTGTTGTGCATTTAGTACAGCCTCTAGCACCATACTTTCAACACCACCACCAATCCCCCCCCTCCTTCTCTCCCCTGGTGCTAGCTCACCCCCTAGACAAGTGCACCTAAGGATGTAGGTTCCCCCCTTGAATGCAAGGCTTTTAGCTCATGAGGAGAGATAATGAGACTCGCTTCATGTGGATCCAAATATATATATAGAACAATACCAATATTTCATGGAGTACAATGCTGCATTGAAAGCGCCAATTTTCACCAGATCGAGAGTATGACTTGGTATCATTTGATCAGATCTAACCCACCGTTTCATAGTAGGTGAGTAGATTTGGGAGCTACGCATTTCTCTTTCCTACTCGACAACATAGGCATCCCCATATGCATCACATTCGCATCACAATTGCTCGTTATAGATGCAGATTGGCGTGTTGACTTAGTCGGAGGTAGCTTGCAGAGTCTTGGTGGATTCCATAGATTGAGGGGGAGATACACTACACTCTTTTAATAATTTTAAACCTAGTTTTTTCAGCTTTTTCAGATTTTTCAGTTTTCCATACTTCTCGTCCCAATCCACCATGTAGACCTACACATTTATCTCTGTCTCTTCTTCTCTCATGAGAGATGATGATACCGGTTGTATTGGTTATGGTCTCATAGGCCATTCTAACCTTTTAGAGACATTAGTAGATCTTATCTTATCTTATCTTATCTTATCTTAGATAGAAGCAACCCCTTAGCTTGTGTTAAGCACCCCCCAAGCTTATAGGTAATGACATCCAAAAAGCAATGGATTGAGCTTTGGGGCCAGCCTTTAATAGCTGTAAAACACATCATTGACAATGGCAACCTTTAAAATATGACAATAAATCAAATGGAGAAGATGTCCTTTGATACCTTACTTGACCCAAACCATTTTCAAGAGAACTACTAGCCTGCACACCCTTCGCAAGCCTTCAGTTGGACAACACCTTCTTTCTTGTCTTGAGTTTCTTCAACCTTGTATGCAACAATGGATGCCTCTCTACCTCAAAGCCTTGAGGAAAGAGGGTTTGATACCATGTTACAAAACATGGTTGAGCAAGAAGAGAGTAGTGAGCTATAGGAGAAAGAAGAAGAACAGGAATGAGACCATGATAGCATGAAGAAGAGTTGGTCAATTTTTAGCCTTTTAGCTATGCCATTCTTCCTTCTGTTTGCTTACGGGATACAATCCTTTGTCCCCAGAGTAGTTAACACTTTTGATCTTTACATTGTTGTGCATTTAACACTACCTCTAGCACCATACTTTTAACCTGTGTGTGTGTGTATGTGTAAAGAGTAATTATATTATATCATGTCAAATCACAAAAGGAGTAAAAAAGTCATGGCAAGGAAACAGAAGAAATTGCCATATGTCAAGGAACCAAATCCTCCCTAGAGAGAAGATTAGCATGCTAAATGAGATCTAACTGCCGATGTAGAAGACCCTTGAACCTAGTAATATGTCCTTGAACACTAGTGGTGGAATCTAAAACACATGCAGTTCAAGTGACCTAGTTATGTCAACAGCCCCAAAATCTCAGAAGGTGGAACAAAGTCTGCATATGTGGCTGCATTAGAGTGGGATATTTTGCCTAAGCCAAGACCCATTAAAAGGAACATAGCAATGGGCCAACCACAACTCTCCAAATATCAAACAAGACGCTCCAGATTTTCTTGGCTAAGGGGTAGGGAATAAATTTGTTGATGAGATGATTCCACACTGCCAATGCAAAAAAAGCAATTGCCATTTGAGATTTCGCACACTTTAAAAGAGCCAAGACAAGGGGGAGTTCGCCAATCAATACTCTCCCAAGGAAGACCTTGCATTTGAACGGAGTCTTGTTTAGCCAGCTTTCCATCACACTCATTTTCCACCAACCCTTAGATTTATGCATGCCCCAAATAGAATTAACTTTGGTGACTAGAGCCAATGATGATATTTAATCATGAGATGAGACATCCGATTAGTTGAGGCCTTTTCAAGATTGAGCCGGCCTACAAGATTTGAATCCTGTCAAGGATGATTAGAATCAAGGGCGGGAAAACTTGACGCACAACCAATTGGGCTGACCATAGGAGGCACTGCATTGGTGGGGTGGTACAAGACTCTGACTAAAGACGAAAAGTTATACTATAGACAAAACATGAGAGCTTGTGAAAATGCCACTCCAACAAGTGCCAAGCGATTGACAAAGATGCAAAGGCTGATTGCAACAAATGGTTTGGATGATGTGAAAGCCCTCATAAGAGGGGAGATTGTAGCAATATGTATGCCAATGATTGACAAGGTGACAAGTGACATAAATGCAATGCATGAAACATAGGGAAAGGAATTAAATGCTAAAATGGATGCAAACTTGAAAGCACGTATGAAGGTGTGGAGTAGTATGCAACAAAAAGTCATGAATGAGATGGATACAAAGCAAAAAGACACATATGACAAATTGCAAGAGACATTCAAAAGGAAACTAAATGCTGCTATATATGCAAACATGAAATCATACATTAATGGTTGGGATGATGCAAAATACAAAGGAATCAAGACTGACCTGCACGTTGATATGACAGATAACTTGAACAAAGTAATTGATGCCTGGAAAGTAGATATGGATGCATTGAAATCAGATACAAATGCATGCATAGCAGCCAAGGATATGGAGATTGCTGAACTGAAAAGGTAGTTAAGAGGCATGTAAGAAAGAATTAGTGACACACAAATCAATGATGGATGCACAAATAGCAATGCTGGTTGCACCAAAATTAAAGAGGTGGAAAGTTAAAAAAAGGGCATGCACACAAGGGTAAATATGGTAGAGGGAGCTCAAAAGAAAGTAGAAAATGTCGAGCATACAATGAAAGAAAATGCACAATGGATTGAGGTAGTCAAAAGAAACAAATGGATGCCTCAAAACAAAGTAAAAATGACGAATGTAACACCAGAAGAGGAAGCAAAAAGGAAACTCCATGCATTACGTGTTCGTGTGGTGGGGTGGGTTGAAAAAGAAACCCTCCTGGAAGATGCTAAAACACTTTGTGCTAAGATGGGTGCGAATGAGACATGCATTATGGATGCCTGGAGGATGGGCGATCCAAGTGACAAAAGAGGCTCGATCCTCATGCTGAAATTTAAGGACATGGATAATAAGAGTGCCTCTCAAAAGGCTTTGAAAGGCGAAAAGGTTTATCTTGATGAGAATCTCATACCCACACATTTAGAGCATAGAAGGACTAGCATGCCAACGGTGTTGTTGGAGGCACATAAGGAAGGCAAGTATGTTGTGTATAGAGATGGCAAAGTAATCATAGCAAAACGAAAGTCACAATGACGGTACGCGGCCTATGAGACATTAAGGATGTCCCTTTGGAATTGTAATGGTTCAATGAGACTTGATGCACATTATTTTGAGGATACTTTCCATGGGATAGACATAGCTATGTATACAGAGACACATCAATGTATAAGTTCTAGATTACTAAATGTTGTGGGATACAAATGGGAGAGTGTTTACAGGTCTTAGCCTCGTAGGCCAAGGGGAACTTGAGGGTCAAGTAGGTTGGCTATTCTTTATTGTGAGAACCTCCAAGACATGATTCATGTGGTGTCACGAGATGTGCAGGCTAGATATATGTGGGTAAGGCTAAGGATAGGACGCTCGAGGGATCTATATGTTGCAGTATGTTACTTCCCACTTGCCTATTCAACATTTTCCCTTGGGGAGGGATCACCATTTGAAGTACTACATGAGGACGTTATGAGGTATGCATCTAATGGGAGACTTTGATGCTCAAACACGAAGTGAGCAGTCAACCTTTTATGATATTGAACATGAGATGTTTAAGGAGTTGGCATTGGACAAACTAGGGCTTGATAGGACATCTCAAGATAAGGAGATGATAGCATATAGATCCCATTTGCTAGCATTAAGAAGTGCTCACAAATTAGCTATATTCAGTGGCTTTTCAAAATGGTTGAAAGCGGATGCTTTCACTTGTTGGAATAACAAAAAGGGAGGCAATATAGTAGACTATGTAATGGGCTCGCCAGTGTTAATTCCATAAATTAACATTTTGAGATATTTGACAAGCCGATCAGTTTAGCAGCTGACCATACAATCCTAAAATTCACCCTAGCATGTGGTCAAATACAGAAAACATGCACAGAGGTACACACATTTCTGCACTATGAGTTTCTAGACAAACTTCGCATATCTATAGTGATGCAGTACCAGATGGCATAAGCCAACTAGACCAACATGAACCACTGGAGGATGTCACTAAATTTCTAGCGTAGGTTTTACATACAATAGCTACAAAGGCATTCCCATGTAAGATGGGCTTTATTGCACCATGCAAATGCACTACCCCTCAAAATGCTTGGTATGATGATGAGTCTAGATAGACAAGGACCCGCCTACAGAGAGGAATGTTACACTAGGGACATGCACAGAATGTCTTCCATTGTCGTGCAAAAAAAGAAAAGGGATTATCTAGCCAAACTAGAGTTTGAGATATATTGGCTCTTTTTGAGCAGGGACAACAAGAAGACATGGAGAAAAAATCACGGTAGACAACCTCCAATAGGGTTGACATCACCTATGGTATGGCAGGGATATGCTAGTGCACTATATGATGTTCCATCACAAGAGCAGATTCCCTGTCCATCAAACACTAGGCCAACATAGTGTGGATTCTTTACAGAAAAAATGGTGAGGTATGCCATTTGAAGGTTAAAGAATGGGAGAGCACATGATCAAGATGGCCTTGTGGCAAAACATTTTGCACATGTAGGCCTATCTTGTCAAATGTCTTCAATAGAGATGTATGTGGGGGGTTTCTAGAAAGTTGGTGTGATCACATAATAGTGCCGATTTTTAAGAGCGGAGATCCATTGGTCGCTAACAGCTATTGCACTATTATGATTGACCATATGCTAGTGAAGATATATGCCTATTGTGGAGCATGAGTTGAGTTGGTTGGCTAAAACAAAGGGGTTATGGTCTGCAGGACAAGTTGGCTTCCGCCAAGGATACAATACATTAGACCATATATTCATGTTGAGGGCCTTGATTGAGAAGGGATGATCACAAAGGAAAAAAATCTATTGTTGTTTCATGGATTTCCACGAAGCTTTTGATACAGTACCACATGCAGGCTCGTGCAGAGGTTGCGAACCATTGGGGTCCCAAAGGATATGCAATGGTGTATTTATACATAGTATGAGACAATGACAGGTAGAGTACGAGTGCCTAGAGGCACAATAGACTCAGTGTCTAGCATGATTGAAGTAAAGCAAGGTTGTCTACTCTCTCCTTTGCTGTTTGGATTGTACATTGATGAGATTTCAGATTACAAACGAAGATGGGGTGGTAGCTGGGGTATTGATACCAATTTTATTATATGTAGATGATATTATGCTCATCTCAAATTCACCTGAGGGGCTATAGCAACACTTGGATGCATTGCATGTGTTTTGTGAAGAGAAAAGCCTCAAGGTTAATCTTGGAAAGACTAAATTATGGTCTTTAACACCTTGACAGCTTGGGTGACATGCTTTGAGCATCACTTTATGTATGACAGTTAGTCTGTGTGGAAATGGTTAGACAATATGTATACCTTGGGGTCACTTTCAAAGGGCCACAGTTTTCACGGAAGGAGATTTCAGAGGCTATGCTTGCACGGGCATATGTAGTTTTAGGCACTCTAGAGCGACAGTGTGCACACATACAGTTCGAGGAGCCCCGTGCGAAATTGTGGCTCTTTGACACTTTAGTTACGCCCACACTACTCTATGGAGCAGCCATAAGCCAATCATACTAGACGGGTGCCTCTCATGGACTATAATAGACTTGAAGCACGACATTATGATGGCTAGGAACATATGAAGAGACCGCTGGTCATGATGATAGCACATATGATAAGGGTGAAAGCCTTAGTGCCACAAGAGATCATCTGAGCAGAGTTGGGTGCAGCACCCATGGTAATGGAGGCACTGTTCTAAGCAATCACCTTCCTCCATAGGATATGGCAGCTCCCTAAAGACTGATACTCTAGGCTAGGTTTGGAGTTTTCAAGACAACTTGCGGCAGCACAGGAAGATAGACGATGCTCATATGCACATATGAGCACGTGGCTGAACTTGCATGGCATGAATATAGAAAGATTGTCACCGTTCAATTATAGCCTTGATTGTCCCACTTTGAGTCTCAGCCATTCATAGTTGAATAGAGTGATCAAGGCAGACATCACTAAAGTGGAGACACAAAGGGCTTGGTCCAAGCCCCCTTTTCCATTAGGCATGAAGATGGCACAATACCTATGCCACTTCTTGCAGCTTTCCCATGATGGTTTCATAATGAGGCCGAGATATATGGATGCTCAACTTTCTCACGGGCTTCGAGTTGCTATTGGACAGATTTGCACCTCATCAAATCGGTTGATGATTGAGACAGGTCGATGAAGCCATGTTGCAACGAATGAGAGGATGTGTCAACTTTGTGGATGGGAGTCAAAGACGGAAGAACACTACATTTGTAGATACAATGTATACTATGATATCCGAGGCTGCTACCACTACCTCTTTAGGGAGGGCTTTCGATCATTGAGACGGGTGATGGACTATGAGGACCAGAGATGTCTGGGCTTTTTCTTATTGGAGCTCCAACGGTGCAAAGAAACATTGTTACAGGATCAGAGGTAACCCTAGCCACATCCACCCCTCCAGAGATCAGTTATAGACTTTTTCAATGTAGTTGACCCCCCCGGCCGCTGCCACCTTAGACACAACATCTCCTATTGATAGGTGCCATCGAAGGACATGAAGGTAGCTGAACAAATATGGGGAATGATTGATCGCTGAACTGCCAATGCAATCAACAATAAAGTTTGTGTATCCCGTGTATCCCATGCTTTTTGAGTTGTTGTTCTTTGGGGAAGTGGTTGAAGTGGAGCAGGCTGAGGTGCCCGTGGTGCACATCCTCCTGAAGGAGGAGTAGCTAGAGCCACAACTCCAGGTCGAGCTTCTTCTCCACTGACATAATCCCAAAGATTTTTAGCCACAAGTACATTCTTCATCATGAAGGACCCAAGTGAATAGTTATTTCCATCCAATTTGTCCTTCCTTGGATACATAGGTGAAAACATCTCCCCGATTTGCCATGATTTTCAATTACCAAAAAATGCAAAAGAGCAATGTTGAAGCAGAACTTCACTGGAAATCTGAAAATTTCCAAAAATTGCAAGAAATAATTTTCTGCAATTCGTGTACAGAGGTGCACTCTGTCAAAACTATATGTTATGCATGCAGTCCAACGTGCAATCAGTGTTCAGCAACACTGTACCAGCAAAATCCCTAAAATTTCCTTGCCTCGGGTTTGTGAAAACAGTCTGTCAGTGACTGTAACTGTAGTGCGTATGCCAATGTTGCCAGAAAACATAAAAGCCCCAAAATTTTTGAAGAATATGCCCAAAAAAATTTGCATCCAATGTGTCCCAGACACGTTTCTGCATGTTGTGCCTGTTGTGTAGGAACCCTTGCTTCCAAAATTTTGTGCTCGAATTTTTATTTTTTTAGTTTTAAAAACGTTCAGCACAGAAAAATCACATGTTATCTAGCGGGTTGACTTGCACTTCAGACGGGTTGTCTGTAGGTGACGTGGGGACCATCGGGCAAGCTGACGTTGGAGGCTGGAGTTGGCGGCACTTATCACGTGTTATCAAGCGATAGATGTCAAACGGGCTGTCGTGTTCAGGTGGCGCTCGAGCTGAACTTGCGGGTGACATGGGGATGTGCAGCAATTGGCAGGCGACGTCAACTCTCGCAGGGCGTGGAGAAGTTGACATGGCGTTTGGCGGGACATAATAGGCATAGGGGCACAATCAATTGGCGAAGGGAAGGCATCAGGCGGCATTGCTGGCGGGCGCTAGTTACAGGCAGGCGGACAGGCGAAGCGCTGGTGCTGGGCGTGGAGCTACTGGAGACGGGCAACATTAGTGTTGGCGAGCAGGGAAAGGGAAGGAGCTGTTGTGAGACTGACGGGCTATGTCAAGCTGAGCTGAGCCGAGCCAATGCTCTGATACCAAATGTAAGAGAGGATAGTAGGATCGAAGCTCAGCACAGAAAACAGTAGACAGTAGAGAGTGAAGCACGACACCCAATGCAATAGACTGAAAGAGTGTAAACTGAAAGTACAAGGTACAACCCTTAAACCTTAGGGTTGTAGGGGGGTGTTCACACCCAAACACAGTAAGTGCCTATAAGTGTGTGTGCCATAAGCACATACGAAATAATACCATAAGTCTGGTGGAAAAAACCTCTCCTACCGAGAGTAAAAAGTGCCCCAATGTCCTACTGATCACCGACACTCCGATGTGAGCGTAGGCGTAAGTGAGGCGTGAGTGAAATATCCAACAAAAATCATGGCAAAGCAATAGAAGAGATTGGTGTATGCCAAGAAACTAAAACCTCCCTAGGGAGAAGATTGGCATACTAAACAAGATTCAATTGCCTATAAGTGTAGGGAAGAATGTGAGAATGACAATACTTTGAACTTAACCAACTTGATCGATTATCACCAAAATTAGAAGATCTCTAGGGAGAGAGAAAAAAGAGAGTTGACACCATGTTGAGAGGGAACTAGTTCCTTTCCCTTTACAAGAATTTATGAAGTAAACGTGTCTGAACCATATGCAAAAGGGTTTATTTGTTGCAATTTTGAAAATTAGGGCTTTGATTTCTGCATACTCTGAGCAGCAAGCTGATTTTCTTTTTTAGTTCTTAGACTAGATCAAGCTAAGTAGAAAGTGCTTCTTGGATGAGTAATAGATAAAAGAGTACAAAGTATATGGCTGAAATTTCAACATGAGAGCTGATTGGACATAAGAGAGAGACCTCAAATATATAGGTGTGGGCCTTGGGTACTCAAAGGTGGAAAGTAGAGGCTACAAATGACAATTGTTTGTTGAAAATGACAAGTGTAGAGACACTTGTCTCTTTAATATGACACATGCCTTATTCTAGATGCCACATGTCACTTTTCTAGAGGATGAAGCTTCTAAATCTTCTACTCTAAAAATCTCTCAAACGATTAAGAATTTGAGATAGCTGCTGAAGACAAAATTATTCCTTGTGAAATTCTAGAGCCATTGATATGAACAGAATTTCTATTTTAGTAACTTCCCAAAATAGTAACCTCCTAAATTTTAGGAGTTGCCAAATTTAGATTCTAGAGAGCTTTGTATATAGGTTCACTGGTTTATGGTTTGTTTCTTTGATCATGAGCATCTAGGTTTACTTTCTAAAACCACTCATTATATGGCTTCTAGTCAATGTGACTACTTGAGTATTAAAGTCTTTGTCACCTGAGCTTTTTGGTCAATTTGACCACCCAACTAAACTTTTGGTTTCTCTTTGGCAACTTGTCAATGACAACCCAAGAATAATTATAGGGCATTCTAGCCATTGGCCTCCCTTGAGTAGAAACATGAACATTTAATCATATTTTTAAAACACTCAAATAATATCACTTGCCTTTCAAAGTATATGAGTATAAAATTAATTTGAATCATTGAGCCAATATGTCTTGGCAGCAATCAAAACACAAAAGGTTAGCATTAGCAATAGAAAACAAACCCAGGTGTGCTATATGATTGAATATGTAACAATCCTCCAATTTTCCACCCCAAGAGAAAAAACGTGATATAGCCAATAGCTCTAGCCTAGAAGAATTAGCCACTAGACAATTATTTGATCGATGCTAGCACGCCTTTGGAAAGGAGCCACCAAGAAAAAACTAAATGACACACCAAAAGAGAGGAGGATGTCGGAAATTGGACATCAAAGTTTAAGTATGTGCCACTATGAAGAAAACTGCTAGGGTTTGCACTGAGGAAACACAGTGTATGACCACGACAGAAACACAAAGAGACAGACACGGACGCAAAAGCAAAACTTAAAACTCAAACACAAAAACTCAAACACAAACAGAAGAAGGGAAAGAAGAACACAACTCTGAAGTGAATGAATACGCAAATGAATGTAAGAGTGTACACATACTCAAGGGTAGAGCAATGTGCCAGAGAGTGACGTCCACCGGAGACGAATCCCAAGTCAGTGACCACTAGTCAGAGTGTAGGATGAAGAGGATGCAGCAAACGTGGGTCTCAAGACGACATGAAGTACCAAACGCAAGCTAGACAGATGACGAAGAGGGCTAACAACTGTCACCTGGTGTACAGGAGCTATCACATGATAGAGTAAGCTATGGCTTGGAAAGATGACATCAAACACAAGTTGTGGATGCAGTCGCGAGTTGCTGCTAGGTGTAGAATAGGTCCAAACGCAGCAGTGGAAGGTCGCCTGATGATGGAGATGGGCTGCCAACTGTCGCCTACACACTGGAGGAGCAAACATAGCAACAAAAGGTGTGGCAGCAATATTGAAGGTTGGATAGCTACGTAGAGGTAGACTGATGGCTGAAATCTGCACTCAAGGGTGTGAAACCTGCACAGACGGAATAAGGCTAAATGGGGGCAGCCTATCTATTTATAGATGTTAAAGGGTGCCCCAAAGAATTAGGGTTTTTGGGGGACCATTGAAACTCTCTTGAACCGCTCCCCTTTTTAGGGTTTTTCATTAATTAAGTGTGTTTTGGGGCTGTTTTAAGAATGCTAATCAATTGAAAAGTGTGTTTTAGCTCAACAGCCACCACGAGGCTTGTGTGCTAGTATTACCATGTGCAAGTCCCTTGTCTTCCAAGAAGAAGCAAGCACTAATGACCTAGGGGTGACAGTTAGCCCATATAGCTTTGAAGAGTGACCAACTAAGAGCCGCTATATGAGTTTTCACATCCAGATTAGCCCCACCCCCTATGGTTTTCAGCGTATAGACATGATTCCAAGAGCTCCAAGAAATTTTTGCATGAAAAGAGTCCTTCCACAACATGAAACTGACAGATCTCATAAGGGCATTCAAGGAAGCAATATTCCAAAGGAAAAGTGGCAAAAAGTAAGTGTGGCATGATGACCTATGCAACTTTTAGATGTACATGGAAGAGCCAAGCCTGGATTTCTAATAGACAAATTTAGCCTCAAACTTCCATGAGATCCATTCCAGCAAATGTTTCGGCTGAACATCAAACCCCAAAGGGTACCCCAAATGCCAAATAACATTGCCATGGGGTATCATCACACATTGCTATCCCATCGACTAAAGATCCATTCCAATGCAACTAATAAGGGAGGATTTCATAGTATTGACATGGAGGCCAAAGCTTGGCCGAGGAGATTCCATACATCCAATGCCTTCTTGCAAAGATTATCCCTTTCTGCATTGAGGATCATGGAGGTGTCATCCGCTAACGACTGAGCAACAAAATGCCGTCCAAAAGGAAGGGACAAACCAGATAACTATCTAGTGGCCACCATATGGGATAACATGGTAAGCACCGGGTGGGTTGCCATAGCAAAAAACAAAGGACTCAAAGGGCAGCCCTATCTGACCAAGCATTCAAGGTGAACAGGAACAATGACACCACCATTTGACATGATCTGAGAGGATGCGTCAGCACTGATTGTGTATATCAATTGAGACATATGCGGTCCAAAGCCCATGATACGCAAAAACAATACAAGAAAGCACTAGTCCAGATAATCAAATGTCTTTTCCAGATCCAGCTGCAGTAATACCACCTCTAGGTTAGAATGCTTTGCATAGTCAATCCTCATTTGCACATTCAGTACATTATGCAAGATGTTTTTGCCCTTGACGAATCCATACTAATTGGAGTGTACAATATTGAAACTCCCTAGCCTAGAAGACTCCGCCCTCCCCCCTCAAAAAAATCTCCAGTTTAATTGTTTTATTTGAAGTGAGCGATGCACAATGGCAATGCAATGTCCAGCGATGAAAATGTGAGTTAGAGAGCAAAAAGTGAGCAAGAGAGAGAGTAAGAGTCAAAGAGAGAGATGCATGATGTTCTTGGGTACAATACTTTGTGTGTACCTCTAGGTTTTAGATAGATACATATGAAAGTACAAATGTGCTAAGGGTGTGTTCACACCCGTGCACATATAAAAGGCATGATAACCCTTTATTCCCAATAACCTCCCATCTAAAGGCAACGTGCCTTAAGAGGAGAAAATAATCAGCTAAGTCTAGGTATGTACAAAGTTGAAATACATATATCTATCCAAATCCCATCATCTGTCCGCAATGAGTAAACCGCTCTCCTAGAAGACCCTTCGTGAGAAGATCTGCAGGATTATCATCTGTATGCACTTTGACAAGCTCAATGCTCTTGCTGTCAAGTACATCTCTAATGACGTGATACTTCTCCTGTATGTGCTTCATCTTTGCATGAAAGACGAGATTTTGTGCTAGCATGATAGCACTTTGACTATCACAATGGAGAACAGGTAACTCTCTAATGCCAAGCTCTCCCACCAGACGTGAAAGCCATAAAGCCTCCTTGCATGCCTCAGTGGTAGCCACATACTTTGCCTCTGTAGTAGACAATACAACACACTTTTGTAGAGTGGAGATCCAGGTGGCTGCTTCTCCTGTGAAGGTAAACACATACCCAGAAGTGGACTTTCTGCAGTCCACATGACCAGCATAGTCTGCATTCATAAAGCCAATGACAGATAACTTCTACTTTCCAAAGAAAATGCATAAATCCTTTGTGTCTTTGAGGTATCTCATAATACCTTTCACTGCTTTCCAATGCTTTTTCCTAGGATTTGCCATGTATCTGCTAACCACTCCCACTGCAAAGGCAATGTCAAGACGTGTAGCAACCATAGCATACATCAAGCTGCCAACAGCTGAAGCATATGGTATGTTGGTCATTTCAGTCTTCTCATCATGAAATGTAGGACTGTCCTCTGCACTAAGTTTCACACATGGAGGCAATAAAACCCCAATCGTTTTCCCCCCCTCCATATTGAAACGCTGCAAAACCTTGGAAATATACTCTTGCTGAGATAGATAGAGTAATCCTTTTGACCTATCTCTGAGTATTCGCATGCCAAGAATGTGATTCGCATCACCAAGATCCTTCATCTGGAGAGAAGATCTCATCAAAGTCAACTCCATGTTCTTGCTTGTATCCCTTTGCAACCAATCTTGCTTTGTACTTTGGCAAGGAACCAGAAGTACTTCATCTTGTAAACTCATTTGCATGGAAGGGTGTTTTGCCCTTTAGGCAACTGCACCAAGTCCCAAGTGTCATTTTCTCAAGAGATTCCATCTTTGACAACATGGCTTTATATCATTTCTTGCTATCTTGTCTTTCCATTGCTTCCTTGAAGCAAGATAGTTCACCACAGTCTGTCAACATGTCATAATCAGCCACACTGTTTGCACCAGGAACGAATCTATCAGGTTGTCTGGTAGCCCTAAACGATCTCCTAACCCAATGATCATTGTTTGCTGGCTGTTGAGCCTGCAAATTTCCATTTTCAACTTGCTGTCCTCGCTGTTCCTGCACATCCAATGGCTCATCATTATGGGCAATGGCTGGTTGATCATTTCCAGCATTATTTTATGCATTTGCATGTTCATTTACAGCAGGTATTTGCTGCTGTACAGCGGGCACCTTTTGCTGTCCAAAAGGTATTTCTTCCCGGAATACAACCCTACGAACCTCCTTAATCTTTTCAAGCTGTTTATGCATGCGATCTTCCTGAAAGATAACATCATTGCTGCATTATTTTTCTTTTCTAGGAATCCCATAATCTGTACCCCATTTCACCCTCGTCACCATATCCTAGGAAAATGCATTTATAGGACTTTGGCTCAAGTTTGCTGCATTCTTCTTTACATATGTACACAAAAGCTTCGCAGCCAAACACTTGCAAATGAGCATAAGAAAGTGGCTTGCCCGACCACTCTTCCTGAGCAACTCTCCCCTCCAAAGACCTGTTCGGTGACCTATTAATTAAGTAAACAACTGTCATAACAGCCTCTGCCCAAAAGTCATGCGGTAATGCAGCACGAGACAGCATCGTATGGACCTTATCCTGTATGGTCCGATTCATACACTCTGCAACTTCATTTTGGGGTGGATTATGAGGGGCGGTGAGCTCCCTCTTTATCCCTTTGCTATCACAAAATGCCTGAAAGGCCTTGGACACATATTTTCCACCATTGTCAGAGCGAAGACGCTTAAGTGTCTTATCAGTTTGATTTTCAACCACTGCCAAAAAATTTTGAAACTTGTCAAGCACTTCGTCCTTGCTACGAATAGGGTAAACCCATACCTTCCGTATAGCATCATCGACCAAGGTGACAAAGTATTTCTTTCCCCCCTAAAGATAACCCTGGCATCTGACATACATCGGAATGTACTAACTCTAGAGGAGAAGATTTCAACGAAAGAGACTTCTTATGAGACGTCTGTGCATGTTTACCATAAACATAATGATCACAATGCTCAAAATCAGGATAACGAAGACAAGGCAAGTAACCCAAACGAGAAAGCACTTTCATTCCAGTTTGACTCATGTGTCCCAACCGGCCATGCCACAAAGAAACACTTGGCTGCTCGGTCACGGCAACAACATGGTCATACACAGTAGATACATGGAGAGGATACAAGGTATTACTTTTACAACCTCTGGCAATCACTCTAGATCCCTTACAAATCTTCCATTTTCCATCACCAAAGGTGGTATGAAATCCATCATCATCTAGCTGCCCTGTGCTAATCAAGCTCTTCTTGAGCTGAGGTACATGCCGTACATGGTGAAGTGTAAAGACAAAATCATGTTGAAACTGCAACTGCACACTGCCAATACTTGCAATGTCACATGCATAGTTATCTCCAAGATTGACAACACCATGTCGACCCCTTATATAGTCAAAAAACCACTCACCATGAGGAGTGACATGAAAGAAAGCACTTGAATCTAGAATCCAAGTATGCATGTCATCATTTGTATCTGCAAGTAAAGCATGTATACTAAAGTGTGAAGAGGCAAAGAGTACGTCATTCCCACTGTCACTGTCATGAGTGACTACATTCACCTCTTCAATTTTGACACTGCTCTTCTTAGGCTGATTCTCTTTCTTCTCTTCCTTGCTATCATCTGTCATATTGCCCTTTTCTTTCTCTTTCTTCCATTTGTAGTAGTCACATTTAAAGTGACTCTTTTTGCCACAATGATGGCATTCAATATCCTTACCATGTGATTTACTGCGTCCCTTGCTATCAGATTTGCTTTTCTGCTGTGATCTGCCCCTAGTATGCAAAGCACTAGAAGACTTACTCAATGCATTGTTTTGCCGATTCATTTCTTTCATGAGTAGAGCACTCTCTACATCAGCATACAAAAGTATCGCATTAGAATTACTCATAGCAATCTTGAATGTATTCCAACTCTCTGGTAGACTTCAAAGCAAGAATGTAGCCTTAAATTCTTCATCAATCAGAACCTCAAGGCAACCAATTGGCTGAAAATGGAGTTAAACTCATTTAAGTGAGTAGACATTGTTGTACCCTCTTTCATACGCAAATCCCTAATCTTTTTCAGCTTGTAAACTTTGCTTGCGGCACTCTTCTAGGCATGTGGTTCTTCCAGTCAAGTCCAAATAGCATAGGCAAAATCTAAACCTTCAATGTTAAACAACAAGGCATCAGAAATTGATAGCTTGATGGTTGAACGTGTAAGCTCATTTAACTCATCCCAGTCTTGCTATTCCATATCAGTAGGCTTTGACCCTTTGGTCTTAATCGGCCTTGTCTGCTTCTTCTGCAACAAGATATTATAGCACTGATTTTGCCAAACTGCAAAGTTATGTGCTCCTTCAAGCTTCTTAATGTGCACGAGATGATTGTTGTCATTGCTGCCAGCCATGATTTTCAGCCCAAATGTGACAAAAAAATTCAGTAAATGCAGGCCCAAACTATCACACAAGTGAGCAAGGTACAAACAAGTACCAACCAACAATAAATAACCATGTAAAAGCAGAAATTTCAGATCTGCAAATGAATTTTCAGAAGCACTAAACCTTGTGCTACAGCACTCCACAACTGATTACAGTTGTTCCAAGGACAAATGCATCACATTACATGAGAAGTCCTAAATTTTAGCTGCAGTTTCTGTTGTACATGCACCCATAGGCACAAAATTTAACAACACGGTCAAAAGCCCCAAAATTTTTGTGCTCAAAGCATCAACCATACATCTACGCTGTCTCTGACATGCATAGAATAGGCCAATTTTGCCAAAATAGAGCAATTTTAGTAGAACCCCCAAATTTTTCCAAGTGCTAGATGTCCAAATTGCATAGAATTAAATCCGCATGTACATAAAATGACCAAATGGCACACAAATTTCACCCAAAAAGCAAAAGCCCCAAATTGCACGGGGTCCAATGTGCATCAATGCCAAGAAATTGGGTAAATTTCAGCCCAATTCTTGCATGTACATGGAAAGCCCCAAATGTTGGAGGCAAAATGTCACAAATTCCTGCAATTACTAAGACAAATATCACTGTTCTGTCTTGCTCGCATCAAATCTGGACAAATCCCCAAATTTTTGGCACAAATCTGCCCAAAATTCTGAACTGTGCTTACATGCATGAATGCCCGTTAGTGAGCAAAGGACTTGCTTACAGGGAACCTTTGAAAAGTAAAAATTTTGCAAAAGAAAAGTGACAAATCTGCCCTGTTTACAGCCACCAGCCCGTCGCCTGCTCGCGTGACCTACTTGTGACATGAGAAACGGCATTTTGACTTGCGTCTGACTGAAAACCTAGCCTGTTGACCTGCGCCTGACTGAAAACGACATTTTGACCTGCGTGCAACCTGGAACTGTCACCTGACTGAAAACGTGGCCTGTTGACCTGCGCCTGAATGAAAATGACGTTTTTGACCTGTGTGGACTCCGAGAAGTGCGAACACCTTAGCCGCAGCTCTGATACCAGTTTGAAGTGAGCGATGCAAAATTTCCGGCGATGAAAATGTCACGTAGAGAGCAAAATGTGAGCAAGAGTAGAGAGTGAGAGTCAAAGAGAGAGATGCACGATGTTCTTGGGTACAATACTTTGTGTGTACCTCTTTAGGTTTTAGATAGATATATATGAAAGTACAAATGTGCTAAGGGTGTGTTCACACCCGTGCACATATAAAAGGCACAATGGCCCTTTATTCCCAACATTATTTTGATTCGTTGCAGTTGTGAGTGAAATTTACTGTAGTTTGCAGCTGAGGTAGATTTATTGGAATTTTCTTTTCTTAGGGGGCACTTTGGTAACCATGGACTCAAGGTCAATCTTGATAGACCTTATGAGTGAAGGGGTTTTTCTCCTTTCAGGTGCACTCTTTCACAACTTTGAAATCCTAATCCTGATTCCTATTTATAACTTGCACATCCTTATGAAGAAGTATATGATCCATCAAGTTGAGATTTAAATCTGAAGGTCTAGATGGACCAGATTCATCTCAATACTCAAACGAATGGCTGAGTGTATCCACCAGGTTATGTACTCAATCAGCTAGAGCGATCCAAACTTATGTAATCACTCTTGGAGAAAAGCTGATGAGATGAAATTGGAAGTTTTCCATTTCAAAGTTTCTGGAACATTGGAAATGTGAAATTTTGCTTCCCTTTGTAGTTTCATCTACCAAGGATATCATACTATCTAGTCTTTGTCATCTAAAAACATCTCTTGTTATGCATTTTTGCTTGAAAAACCCCGATGTTCAATCAAAAAACCTTGACAATGATGTTTTGTGGTTCATGGGCTGTAGGACTACAGTTGTAGATTCTCATGTTTGATAATGCAACAACATTTGCCGCCTCACAAATTAAAATATAACAGGCTTCATCATTTTTCTTCGATGTAAATCATGCACCGTATGCAAAGACAATGAATGCTTCAAACCAAACAAGAGAGTCAACCAGTGTCGATTGATGCTACCTATTATAGTTATGATTTACCCAATGGTACTGCATACCAACCCTCTGCAAAAATCCTAAGTCACCCATCTTCTTCCATTCTTTTTCAGTTGGAAATGTGACATGCAAGGATGATACCTTAAACTGCAGAAAGAAAAAATAAGAATCAGTCAAAAACTAAAGTGAAAGAGTGAACCAACATTGCACAACACAAATCAGTATGAAGCAGCAGAAATGAAAAGATATCAACACTGAGATATCCCATTCCTAAAATTTGTGATAGCTTCTGATTTTCAATTTCTAAATGTAAAACACCCCATTCTATAATCAGAAATTGAGGAATTAGCAACATGCATACAGTTTAATCTTATGGAAGTGCCTAGAAACCATCAACTCAATCCTCTTTCAAGCTTCCATTTTGATAACTAATTGTCTGTCCAACTTTTGCAGAAGTGTTTTCCTGCTACTACGTAAACAAAGTGTATATCATCAATTCTCCATGGATCACTGGCAAAGCGTCGTTTGCTTTCGGCACGATACAGAGATCATCAAATGTGGGTTACTTTTGGCAAGGCGGTGTGTGTATGCCCATTAATGAGGATATTCTTGTTAGTTCCAAGTATGATGCACTATGTGCAAGAAACCTGGCATACAGTGGACTTTAGCCTTGCAAAGCCGATACCTATTTTAGTCCCACCATAGGGCTTCTGTTCAAAGCCCCGTGGCGTCTAAGTTCACTATTAGCGAACAGCACTAGTAGGGATCATTATTTCATTTGGATGGTTATTGGTTGCTTCTATTAGCTCCACCATCAACAGCCAGAAGTCTTTCACTCTCTATGAAAGAGTTCTATGGTTTGCCCACAAGAATTAGCAATAATTGTAATCCTAGGTTGCTGATAATTCTTGGCAAATGGTCTTGTCCAGTGGAAGACCTGTTTCTTTAAGATATGTTGTTCTCCACAGATGTATAATCTTCCTAAGATTGTGTTCATCTATGACAATCCTAGGTGCTTGGCTACTAGCCATAGCCCACACTATGTATGCATATGAGCTGATAGTAATTGGCTGGGCTTCTCATCCCTTGCAAATTCCTATTGGATCTTACATCCTTGGAATGTTGGAGGATTGCCACATATAGCCATGGCTATGATGTAATCCAGGTCCTCATGGACCAATTGTCATAGACGGTCCATCTCACATTTGCAAGATAGACCCTGCAAAACCATGGATTGGCTTACTTATTTGTTGCGCCTTGGAACTAGTGGTGGGTTGCCCACGAAAATTAGCAATGACCATTAGTCTACTGCTGTTTCTGACAACGAATCAACCAGCAGTTGGAGACATATATGTTACTTTATTTGCCAGATGAAATCATCAATGACCATCTTTCATAGTTTACTAACCCTTTTGGCAAATGGACTTCCATTCTTGAAGTCTCCCTTCTTCTACGAGAGCGCAGAACACAAGCGGGAGCAATAAACACAAGTCACAATACACAATACAATGAACAATAAGCAAGAAAACAATAGCCTCTACCTCATGCTCTGTAGTAGGGCTGCCAAGTGCTACTATGAAGAAATATAGATGCACACATAACAGCCTAAGTATCTCACTCAAGTGCTGCAAGGGACACAAGTGAAATCCTCATGTGGCTTCCAACCTAGCTGCTGAGCATCACAAACCCAAAATCCATAGAATCTGTGCCAATTACTAATGGCTCCTGAAGCTTTGCAAAAAACCTCCATGGCAACTAGAAAGGCTCTAAAATTCTCCTCACTCCATCCAGGAAACATCTGTCTTTTACAAACTCTACATCCAACAACTCAAACTCTAGGATGGGGAGTCCCATGCCTTGAATGCCTATAGCTCTCTCCTCAAGAAAGAACTCATGGCCTCTACAACAAATAAGAAGAGAAGAGGTACAAGGGAGCACCCCCATCTCACCAACCTCTAAACACTAAATCTATCACCTCCAGCCTAGCCAATTGAACCTCGCTATGAGTTGAAGAGTAGAGAGCCATTGCACACGTGATCCGAGGAAGTAGGACATCACCTCTGCAAAGAGTAAGAACAGATACAGGGAGAGAGGACAGCCCTGCCGGACAGATCTCTCCAGCCAAAACTCGTCCCCCCTCCTACCACCTATGAGAACCCTGCTAGTGGCCGATCTATAAAGTGCAGAAACCCTGCAGATCCATGCCTGGAGGAAGCCCAACCTCACCATGGTGCCCTCTAAGAAGTCCCAGTCAACCTTGTCATAGGCCTTCTTGAAGTCCAAAAGGAGTACAACCATTCCCTGACCATTGTGTTGAGCCCACTCGGTCGCCTCAAAGAAGGTGAAAACATTGTCTAGGATGCTCCTATCCTAGACAAAACCTGTCTGTGTGTCATGAATGATGTCTCGAAGGACGGAGCATAGTCGATTACTAATCATCTTGGCCAGTGCCTTATAGGCCACTGACAACAAGGTGATTGGTCTCCTGCTGAAATAGGTGTTTGTAGTAGTCAATGCAAATCTCCATCACCTCATCTAGGCTAGAGCGAATCCTCCCATACTGATCACGGAGGCTACGAATCAGATCTCCTAAGGTGCAAGACTGATGCACCTGAAAAAACTCCCTGCACATCATATCCCCCTTCTGCGCCCAAAAGGCTACTAAGGTACAAAAGGAAAACTTCGAGCACTTATCCTCAAGACCAACAAGGGCTGCCCATGTGTGCACCTCCTGCTTGTGGAGAGTGGGATCCCATGGTGCCTCCTGGAGTAGTCTCTGTGTGGCTACTAGGTCTCGCCGGAGTACTCTCTCCTCCTGCCAACTCTGCTGCCTGGCTTGTAGGGCTGCCTCCTGGCAGATCTTGCTCGACTCGGCTAAGACCTCTGCAACCTCCTTTGCGATCCAGTCCCTCCTATCCCATTCCCTAGTCCAGAGTTGCTCAATCTGCCTCCTCACCTCCAACCTCCTATAGATCGAGTCAGGGATCCAACAGGTTCGCGTGTCAAGGGCTGAAACTAGAGCATCAAGTGTGAAGAGAACTGGGCAGTGATCAGACAAGGTGGTGCTAGCCAACTGCCCTACCTAGCCTCCTTGAGAGCACCCGCACTCTCCCACATTAAACCGGTCCAACCGTTTCAGGAGAGCTTCGCCCAACTACCTGTATCCCCAAGAGAAGTCGAGTGACCTCTCCCTCCTGTGAAAAGCTAGGTCCGCCAGGCATCAAGTGCTCCTAGCGCGAGGAAGACTTCCCATGCCTCTTGCTCCTCCCCTGCCATACCCTGTTAGTCTCTGCCTCTGCCTTGCTAGTTCTCTATGGCTTCCAAGTTGTTGAAGTCTCCTCCAACAATCCAAAAGTCCACCTCTGGAAGTCCTGCTGCAATCTCCATCCAGAACCTACTCCGTGCCCTAACCTCCGTGGGAGCATAGACATTGAGGACTCCAAGGCATGAATCCCCTATGTCTAGTCTGATCCATAGGACCCTCCCTTCCACAATCATCCCATGGTCACGCACGTAGGCGATAAGCCTTGGCGGCCAATAGAGGTGCATATGCTTCCACTCCTGCCATGGGCACCGATGGAGTACTCCCAGTAGGTGTGTGAGCTTGTGCTCCTGCAGAAGTAAGATGTCGATCTCTGGCAAGGGCAGGCTGCAACTCCTGCTGAACAATCAACTTCGTGGAACCACGTGCCCAACTGTAGTGGAGGCTATTCACATTTCAGGATGCTAGGTGTAAACTCATTGGGAGAATCCGTGATTGACCGAACATGAATCCATTCAATGTGCAAGCTACTGATGAAGAAGAAGAGCTATGGGGCATGTGAATGCCCTTTTCCGCAAGCTTGGAAGGTGAACCCCATTCCCCCATGGTGGCTCTCAAGCGGACCATGGGGGTAATAGAAGCTCCAGGTGGTACCACCAAGGCATCTATCAGCCAAGCTGAGAGGCGTGACTTTGTACACTGGTAGAAGTGGATAGCTTGTGCGAGGGGCCACTCGATCACATCCATTAGTGCTCTCCACTGTGGAGAGGCTCAAAAAATAATGCTCAGACGTGGGACCTCAACTCCAACCCACCATTTAATGTCCATCATGCACCCTAGCCATTGCTGGGAAAAGAGTGTTGGTCCTCCTCTCATCCACTAGGAGATGTGGTCTGCAACCTGGCCCTTCACCTCCTCCTTCTGTGTCATCATCCAGTCTCCTGAATGAGAGATCTAAAACAAAAAAGCATAGTTTGGTCCATCTGCCGGTGCTAGCAAATGGGTCTTGCTGCTTCCTTGACTTGCGGACCACGAAGATCCCCACCTCCAAAGGTAGTGGAAACTCTCCGGGCTCCGCAACTCTCAAGTAGGACCACGGATCACTGCGGAAAAACTCGTGGGAGCAATTGTGCCTGCCTCTAGGGAAAGTGTGATGGGTGGTTGGGTTTGATGAGCTAGTGGCTGTTGTATGGGGGGGGGGACTAGGCTGTTGGTGAGGAGAAGATATAGACGTATGAGACTCATCACCCCCTATGGTAAAGGGGGGGGGGAGGGGGTTTCACATGTACTGGGTGAAGATCAAGAGGGACTGATTGGCGGGGGAGATGGTGGGGAGGAGGAGGATCGAGGACTGGTGGGGTGATCGACGGTATGAGGCAAGTGTGGGGAGGGGGGGTGGCCCTGGAACGGGGAGGTTGTGGGATAGGGTCAGGGGTGGGTTCCATGAGGAGGGGGTGGGTGTGGGGGCTGTGGGATCTCGAGTGGGGTAGCCTGTGACGCCTCCGTGGGTGGTGGAGGTGGAGGTCTGTGATCCTGCTAGGTGGGATGAGCTAGGGGGTGCTACGGGGTGCTCTACTGAGGGTCCATCGCTCACCCTCCTACTCTCTGCTACCGTGGCTATGTCTGAGGGGCTGACTGAGGCCCCCCCTACCGTCTCCCTCTCTGTCGTCGTTGGACCCGTGTAAAACCATCAACATCCATCTGCAGGCTTGTCAACGGAGCCGCCTTGGCAATGAAGTGCGTGCAATCTGCTGCGTGATGCCCAAAGTCATGGCATTGCAGGCACTACCCAAGCTGCCCAGTCACAATAACCTACTACTTGAAGGAGTGTATGCATGCCTCAATCTCTAGAAGCTTAGGTATGTTCTTTGTATCTTTCACAGCCACCCGTACCTTTAGGACTCCTATGACTGTTACTACATCCGCGAAGGAGGTAGGAAGAACTATGTTGAAGAGCCATCCAAAGTCCTCCACTAACTGACGATACTCTACCGCCAATCTGGGGAATAGTAGGGTGACCGGGTGTCTAAGAAACCTGTTGTGAAGCGTGAATTCCTCCACTCTAAAGCCACTATACCAGGGAACCATATAGATGACCCCCTTCGTGGAGGCATAAGGTGAGCTATCCACTAGCTCACGGGCTACGTCCGCGGAGGTGAGTCGAACCATGAAGATCCCTTGATCCATGAGAACTGCCTCCGCGATCTGCACTATGCCAATGCGTAGCGTGGAGTGAAGCCAATCCCGCAGCTGGGCCCTGGATGGGAAGTGTCCTACGACCTTACCAAAGATTGTTGTTTCTTTCAGTTCTAGCTCTCTGGCATGGACGGCTAAGAGCTGTTCCTTAGAAAGGACAATACGCAAGGTGTTTGACTGGGGGCACTTGTAGAATCCATCGGCATCTAACTAGAGGTTTCCATTATGCATCCCTGTTGAGGACCTACCGATCAAGCTGCTGTGCTATCGGGGGGGATGTTACTGCAGATGGAGGGAGCAACTGGGGGAGGGGGGGTAGTCGAGGGATAGCTTGGAGATGAGGAGGGGTCGTATGGTAGGGGGGCGATGGCGAGGAGGGACAAACGTGCGGGTTTTTGGTGGGGAGTGGGATGCAGCACGCCATGGGAGGGCAGACGGAAGAGACAGGAGTAGTGCAGGGGGCATGAATGGATGGGAGCCGCAGAGGGCGAGGGAGGCATGGGCAGCGCGGGGGCCCGATGGAAGGGGGGGAATTGTCTGGCGGGAGCGAGAGGCACGACGCACTACAGGGAGGTAGGGCAGGAGAAACAAGGGGGGCGCAGGGGCGCGATGGCAACAATAGCAGCGCGACTTCACTTCATTATTTCATTTCTTTATTATCTTGTTCATTTGAGTTTCTCTTCTCTTCTCAATGTTTGTCGTACATACTCTTTGTGTTTTTCCTTGCAAACACTATTGTCTCTCTCGTTGCTCAATCATTTCTAGACACCAACAACCTTTACAACTGGAGAGAGGGGAGACAAGAAGGAAAGTGTACTTCAATGGTAAGAGGGGGTATCTTTAGAAGGAGTAAAGATTCCAAGATACTAGTTGTAGGGACCGATTATGCACAGAGATCGAGATAGATTGTCGTTACGCGTAGTGAGAGATGAAGAGAGTGAAAGAGAGCAGAGTAGAGAGTGAGCACGTTTTTAGGTACAATGATGAGAGTGTACCTTTAGGTTTTTAGAAAGATATATATGTGTAAGTACAAGTGCTAAGGCTGTGTTCACACCCGAGCACATTTAAAAGGCACGAGGCCTTATTCCCAACAACCTCCCACCTAAAAGCAATGTGCCTTAAGAGGAGAAAAGAATCAGCTAAGTCTAGGTATGTACAAAGCTGAAATACATATATCTATCCAACTCCCATCATCTGTCGGCAATGAGCAAACCACTCTGCTGGAAGACCCTTCGTGAGAAGGTGTGCAGGGTTATCATCTGTATGCACTTTGACAAGCTTAATGCTCTTGCTTTCAAGTACATCTCTAATGAAGTGGTACTTCACCTGTATATGCTTTGTCTTTGCATCAAAGATAGGATTCCGTGCTAGCATGATAGCACTCTGACTATCACAATGGAGAACAAGTAACTCTGAGATGCCAAGCTCTCCCACCAGACGTGAAAGCCATAAAGCCTCCTTGCATGCCTCGATGGCAGCCACACACTCTGCCTCTGTAGTAGACAATGTAACACACTTTTGTAGCTTGAAGATCCAAGAGACTGCTCCTCCTATGAAAGTAAACGCATACCCAGAAGTGGACTTCTGCAGTCTGCATGACCAACATAGTCTACATCCGTAAAGCCAACAACAGATGCCTTTTGCTTTCCAAAGCAGATGCACAACTCCTTTGTGCCTTTCAGGTATCTCATAATACCTTTCATTGCATCCCAATGCTACTTGCTAGGGGTTGCCATGTATCTGCTAACCACTCCCACTGCAAAGGCAATATCAGGACGTGTAGCAACCATAGTATACATCAAACTGCCAATATCTGAAGCATATGGTATCTTGGCCATTTCAGCCTTCTCATCATCAGATTTAGGCCTGTCCTCTACACTAAGTTTTACATATGGAGGCAATGGAACCCCAATTGTTTTCCCCTCCTCCATATTGAAACGCTACAAAACTTTGGAGATATACTCTTGCTGAGATAGATAGAGTAAGCCTTTGGATCTATCTCTGAGTATTCGCATACCAAGAATGTGATTTGCATCACCAAGATCCTTCATGTCAAAGCTGCCATGAAGACTTTGCTTCAATGAATCCAAGGCATGAGTATCCCTGCCAACAATCAGTATGTCACCAACATACAAAACCAAAATAATCAAGTTGCCATCTGCTGCCTTCTTGGTGTACAAGCAGTCATCCACTTGACTTCTATGAAAGCCTTAAGATTGCATGAATGTATTAAACTTATGATACCATTCTCTTGGTGCTTGTTTCAACCCATACAAACTCTTTTTGAGTTTACATACCATTTGTTCTTTCCCTTGTTCAACAAACCCTTCAAGCTGTTGCATATATATGTCTTCATGCAGATCACCATGTAAAAACGCAGTCTTTACATCCATCTGTATGAGCTCCATATCCTCAACTACAACCAAGCCCAAAATGGTTCTCAATGTAGCCATCTTGACTACAGGAGAGAAAATCTCATCAAAGTCAATTCCATGCTCCTGCTTGTACCCCTTTGCAACCAATCTTGCTTTGTACTTTGGTGAGGAACCAAAAGTGACCTTCATCTTATAAACCCATTTGCATGGAAGGGTTTTCTGCCCTTTAGGCAACTGCACCAAGTCCCAAGTGCCATTTTTTTCAAGAGACTCCATCTCTGACAACATGGCTTTATACCATTTCTTGTTGTCTTGTTTGTCCATTGCTTCCTTGAAGCAAGACGGTTCACCACAGTCTGTCAACATGACATAATCAACCACATTAATTGCACCAGGAACAAACCTGTCAAGCTGTCTAGACTATCTCCTAACCCAATAGTCATTGTTTGCTGGCTGTTCCTACAAATTTCCATTTTTAGCATCCTGTCCTAGCATTTCAGCTTGCAAATCAGTATTAACAGCTTGCTGTCCTAGCTACTCCTGCACATGTAATGGCTCATTTTCATGGGCAATAGTTGACTGATCATTTCCAGCATCATTTCTTGCATTTACAGGTTCATTTACAGCAGGCATTTGCTGCTGTACAACGGGCACATTTTGCTGTCCAAAAGGTATTTCTTCCCAAAATACAACCCTACCGACCTCCTCAGTCTTTTCGGACTGTTTGTGCATGCGATCTTCCCGGAAGATAACGTCATTGCTGCGTACTACTTTCCTTTTCTTGGGATTCCACAACTTATATCCCATTTCACCCTCGTCACCATATCCTAGAAAATGCATTTACAGGACTTTGGCTCAAGTTTGCTGCGTTTTTCTTTACAAATGTGCACAAAAGCCTCGCAGCCAAACACTTTCAGATGAGCATATGAAGGTGGCTTGCCCAACCACGCTTCTTGGGGAACTCCCCCCCCCCAAATACCTATTTGGTGACCGATTAATCAAGCGAACGGCTGTCATAATAGCCTCTGCTCAAAAACCATGGGGTAATGTAGCATGAGACAGCATCGTATGGACCTTATCCTGTATGGTCCGATTCATATGCTCTACAACTCCATTTTGGGGCGGATTATGAGGGGCAGTGAGCTCCCTCTTTATCCCTTTGCTGTCACAAAATGCCTGAAAGGCCTTGGACACATATTACCCACCATTGTCAGAGCGAAGACCTTGGACACATATTTCCCACCATTGTCAGATTATGAGGGGCAGTGTCTTATCTGTCTGATTTTCAGCCAATGCTAACAAAATTTTAAACTTATCAAGCACTTCATCCTTGCTACGAATGGGGTAAACCCATACCTTCCGTGTAGCATAATCGACAAAGGTGACAAAATATTTCTTTCCCCCTAAAGATAATCCTGGCATTTGACATACATCGGAATGTACTAACTCTAGAGGAGAAGATTTCAACGAAAGAGACTTCTTATGAGACGTCTGTGTATGTTTACCATAAACATAATGATCACAATGCTCAAAATCAGGATAACGAAGACAAGGCAAGTAACCCAAACAAGAAAGCACTTTCATTCCAGTTTGACTCATGTGTCCCAACCGGCCATGCCACAAAGAAATGCTTGGCTGCTTGGTCACGGCAACAACATGGTCATGCACACTAGATACATAAAGTGGATACAAAGTATCACTCTTGCAAGCTCTGGCAATAACCCTAGATCCCTTACAAATCTTCAATTTTCCATCACTGAAGGTGGTATGAAAACCATCATCATCTATCTGCCCTTTGCTAATCAAGCTCTTCTTGAGTTGAGATACATGCCGTACATGTTGAAGTGTAAAGATAGAGCCATGCTGAAACTGTAACTGCACACTGCCAATACCTGTAATCTCGCATGCATAGTTGTCCCCAACATGGACAACACCATGTCGACCCCCTGTATATATGGAGAACCACTCACCATGAGAGGTGACATGAAAGGAAGCACCTGAATCGAGAATCCGGGTATGAATGTCATCATCTGTATCTGCAAGTAAAGCATGTGCACCAAAGTGTAAGAGATAAAGAATACATCACTCCCACTATCACTGTCATGAGTGACTACATTCACCTCTTTAATTTTTACACTGCTCTTCTTAGGTTGACTGTCCTTCTTCTCTTCCTTGCTATCATCTGTCTTCTTGCCTTTTCCTTTCTCTTTCTTCCATTTGTAGCAGTCACGTTTATAAAGTGACCCTTCTTGCCACAATGATGGCATTCAACATCTTTGCCGCGTGATTTACTGCGTCCCTTGCCATCATATTTATCCTTTTGCTGTGATTTGCCCCTAGTATGCAAAGCACTGAAAAACTTATTGGATGCATTGTTCTACCGATTCATCTCTTCCATAAGTAGAGCACTCATCCAAAAGGATTACATTAGAATTGCTCAAAGCAGTCCTGAATGTATCCCAACTCTCTGGTAGAGTGCAAAGTAAGAAAGTAGCCTTAAATTCCTCATCAATCACGAACTTCAAGGCAACCAGCTGGCTGAAAATGGAGTTAAACTCACTCAAGTGAGTAGACATTGCTGTACCCTTTTTCATACACAAATCCATAAGCTTTTTCAGCCAATACACTTTGCTTGCAGCACTTTTTTGTGCATATAGTTCTTCTAGTCTAGTCCAGATAGCATATGCAGAATCCAACCTTCAATGTTGAACAGCAAGGCATCAGAAATCGATAGCTCTATGGTTGAGCATGCAAGCTCATTTAACTCATCCCAATCGTCCTGTTCAATGTCCGCGGGATTTGCCCCTTTGATTTTGATTGGCTTTGCCTGCTTCTTTTGTAATAGGATATTGTAGCACTGCTTTTGCCAAACTGCAAAGTTATGTGCGCCTTCAAGCTTCTTTATGTGCATCAGATTACTGCTGTCATTCCTGCCAGCCATAAATTTCAGCCCAAATGTGACCAAAAACCAGCAAATGCAGACCCAAACTGTCACCCAAGTGACCAAGGTACAAACAAGTACCAATCAGCAATAAACGACCACGCAAAAGCACAGATTACAGATCTGTAATGAAATTTTCAGAAGCACCAAACCATGTGCTACAGCATTATCCAACTGATTACAGCTGCTCCAAGGGCATATGCATCACATTACATGAGAAATCCCAAAATTTCAGTTGCAATTTCTGTTGTACATGTACCCACGGGCATGAAATTTGACAGGAATGGTCAAAAGCCCCAAAATTTTGTGCTCAAAGCATCGACCACACATCTGCATTTTCTCTGTCATGCATGGGACAGGCCAATTTTGACAAAATAGAGCAATTTCAGCAAAACCCCCAAATTTTTCCAAGTGTTGATGTCGAAATTGCATGGAATTCAACTTGCATGTACATAAAATGCCCAAATGATGCATAAGTTTTTCCCAAACTGCAAAAGCCCCAAATTGCACAGGGTCCAATGTGCATCAATGTTGAGAAAATTGGGTAAATTTCAGCCCAATTTGTGCATGTACATGAAAAGTCCCAAATTTATGGGCCCAAAGTGCATGAAAATTGGAAGCTGTGCCTCCACACGTGAACACCTGTCAGTGGGTAAAAGGAATTTTAAAAAAAGATTGATTTTGATAGAAAATTTTGATGGATCCATTAACCCGCCACGTGTCGCGTGACACTGACGGCGCCTGCTCACGACGACGCTGCCCACCTACTCGCGCTTGTCGCCAATCGCTCAATCATCACACGACGATGCCTGCTCGCCTGCTCACGCTTCAGCTGCTGTCCGTCACGCCCCTAGTCCACGTCAACTTGAACCAGTCGACTGCTCTCTGCTCCTGTCGACTGCCTCTCAACTGCTACTCGTCGAACTTCTGCAACACACAAGCTTGCCTGCGACTCCCCTGCACCTATCGACTGTCAACTACTACTTGTCGAACTCTTGCAACACCTTGGCTGTCTCTTGCCAGCTCTGATACTCATTTGTAGGGACTAGTTAGGCACGGAGATCAAGATAGATTGTCATTACCCGCAGTGAGAGACGAAGAGAGTGAGAGAGAGCAGAGTAGAGAGTGAGCACGTTTTTAGGTACAATGACGAGAGTGTACCTTTAGGTTTTTAGATAGATATATATGTGTAAGTACAAGTGCTAAGGGTGTGTTCATACCCGAGCACATTTAAAAGGCACGAGGCCTTTATTCCCAACACTAGTGGCTTCCAAATAAGAGGCAAAGGTAAGGTTGTCTCTAAGTCATCATCTTGTTTGACAGTGACTCCAATTTCACTTCTACGCCCAAGGTTGTTGTGACCACACAATTTTGTTTTCTAGCCCTAATCACTTGACACAGCTCGTGTTACTAGGTTAGAGAGGGATTATGAGAGGTGGTGGTAGTGGAACATGCATGTCTCACACATCTCTATACAATGCAATGGGTCCTCGAGCATGGCTTTCTAGAAGCACCACTTATCTAGGAACTTTCAAATCCTCAAGTTGGTGAGCCTTCAAGTCCATGCTAGGATTGCAATAACAAGTTTCTTTGGTTTACTTGAGCCCCTTTGGAAAGATGGTTAAAGGCAAGGAATACATGGACTTTTGTAAGGTTATATGAATGAGTAAAAAGATTCTACTATTTCTACTTTCTATGAAAAAGGTTAAAGTATGATCAACATTGACTTCAATGTCTTCTCTGAGGAGGCACCAATTGGGTCAATGCTCAATTGCACATATACACCCACACACTTATAGTGAACAATGAACAACATAAGAGGAAAGATTGCTGGAAGGCGACATCCACTAATGTAAGAATGATGGAATGAAAGTAGAATCCCTATGGCATTATAATACCACACCCCAAGAGGGTGTTCACACAAGATAAACCCTTGTCTAGCTAGAAGGTAACAAGTGGTTATGGATGAGGGAGTGTTCACATCAAAACAATGAAGAAACACGATAGCCTTACTAAATACATTTGTCAAACTGTCCTGTGTAGGGATATTAATGAAGTCAATATCCCCAACATAGAGCCTCTCTCTGGTATAACATTAGTGCACCTCAATGTGTTTAGTGCAAGCATTAAACACTAAGTTTCTCATAACTACCATGGCACTCTCAGTATCAATATACATAGGAGTAAGTGATTGTTGTCCTATAGTGAGATCAACCAAAACGCATCTAAGCATTGCACGTTCCAATGTAGCTGTAACTACTACCCTCTATTTAGCTTCATAGTTGGATATGGCCACTATAGACTCCTTGCAAGGATGAAACGATTACCATCAGTGGACACCTGGCTGTCAAAGCAACCAGCCCAATCACTATTTGTGAATGCATGCAAGCAAAGAGAATAAACTCGAGAGTAGAAGATGCCCAATGAAAAAGTACCTTTAAGATATCAAAAGATGCATTTTATTGTTTACCAATGCTTAGTGCCAAAGCTGTGCATGAAGCCTACCAAATGAGAAACTCCAAACTAAAATATTTAGTGTGTATTACAAAAGTACAAAAGGCAACCAACAACCTAATTATAGAGAAATATCAAATAGATCTACATCCTCAAGTGTAAAGCTCTAGCATGTCTCAATTGGAGTAGACATACGCTTGCAGTCTTGGATCTAAAAACGCTCAAGAAGCTGTCCAATGTACTTAAGACTATCTCAAATCAATGCCCCCTTTAACCACAGTAAATAACATGACAAGATAATAATGCAAATGGCCAAGATCTGTAATATGAATGCTGTAATTCAGCTTTCAAGGCTGCAATATGCATCCATGGGGCCCATTAACAGCATATCATCCACATAAAGAATGAGAATCAACATATCATCTCCATTCCTACAAAAATAGAGTACACTCCCAATGTGTGAATTACTAAAATCAAGCACAATCAAATGAATGTGTATCTTCTTGCACCATGCCCTAGGTGCCTATTTCAAATGGTGCAGGGCCTTATGTAGATGGGACACCTTGCCTTATGCCCCTTTTTGAACAAATCTAGGAAGTTGAGTGATATAAACCTCCTCATGTAGATCACCATTCAGAAAAGCAATCTTCACATCTTACTAATGCAAATACCAATCAAAGTGTGCAACCAATGCAATGACACTACAAATGGTCATCATACATGAAGTGGGGGGAAAGGTCTCATCATAGTCAATCCCCCATGCTGTTGGGCATACCCTTTGGCAACAAGCCTGCCTTGCAACAATGAATCCGACCATCAGATCTGTGTTTACTATTGGAGACCCACTTCATGCCTATAGCACTCTTGCTAGGAGGCAATTCATATACCATGAATTTTCGCATGGTATTAGATGTCTAGTTTGTGCTAGATCCCGTGTCTTTTCTGGCTGCATTTTGTCTTTTTCAGGTTGCAGCAACTTGTGTTGCAGTAGTCACATCATCTTCCGTTCTTATAGAGCCCCACCTTTCATTGGGTGGCTGCATGGGTTCCTCTCCCTTGCTGTCCCTATTCTTGGGCCTTCGCAGCTGTTTTATGCTGCTATTGTGGTAGATAGCTGCATCTTCACCTTCTCACTGATCCACCTGAATTTTCCGGCCTTCAAATAAGGTTCTTCTATGTTGATTGAGTGTTCCTTGAATCTCCACTAAATGGCATTCACTGTTGCACCTATTCTGATTATTACAAACATGTGCATAGTGGCCGTTCTTCAACTGTGAACTATTAAATGCCAAATCTTGTGTTGTTTCTTGGTCTCTTGACCGCTCAGTGGCTCCAAGTATCTATCTATTTCCTGATTTCTATCTTCAATATTTTCCTTATAACACCCCTGTGTACTAACAATGAGAACAAGCTTCAAGGTGTGAAGAAAACTACTAGGGTTTGCAATGAGGACACAGAGTGTACGACCAGGACAGAAACACAAAGAGACAGACCACGACAGAAACACAAAGAGATAGACACAGACACAGAGAGCAAAACTCAAACCCTAAACGCAAAACTCAAAACTCAAACACAAGTAGAAGAAGGGAGAGAGAGAACACAACTCTGAAGTGAATGAATGCTGTAAATGAATGTAAGAGTGTACAGTGTGCTCAAAGGCAGAGCAATGTCAGAGTGTGACATCCACCGAAGACGGATCCCAAGTTTGTGAACACCAGTCGGAGTGTAGGAGTGCTGAATAGTGAATGGCAAGAGGCTGGTCACCAAAACGCAGCAATCTGGAGGCTGGAAACTGGTAAACGCAGCAATGTACCACCGATCAAAGGCTGGAAACTGCACACAGTCTGCTGTAAACAGCAGACTGAAACAGTGTCTGATGTGGCTGGCGATGACTGGATGATCAGATCGCAGCAGATGATGATGTCAACAGCAGCTAACATCAACATGGATGAAGGCGCTAGTAGCAGCAGTTCGAGGGCTAGACAACCACGTGGGAGGAGCAGCGTGTCTATTTATAGATGTGGAAGGGCACCCCAAAAATTAGGGTTTCCACTGAACTCTCTTGAACTGCTCCCCATTTTAGGGTTTTACTCTAAAAGAGCATTTTTAGTGTGTTTTGGGGCTATTTAAGAGGCTAACCAGTAAGTAATGCATGTTTTA
Source organism: Lygodium microphyllum (assembly GCF_053477565.2). NCBI lineage: Eukaryota > Viridiplantae > Streptophyta > Polypodiopsida > Schizaeales > Lygodiaceae > Lygodium > Lygodium microphyllum. Next base: position 20,643,192 of record NC_141149.1, on the reverse strand, counting down.
GCTCAACACCCCCTCTTAGACCCAAAACTCAGCTAAAAGGTTAGGCCAACCATTGTGATGTTTACTTACCCCAAGGCGTCCCACCCCAAAGCAGTCAAGGCATCGAACAAAGGATGCACGTCAGTTGCCCAATGGCCTACCAAGACTACAGAGGCAATGGTTATCTTACCAAGGGAATCCAAATAGTCACCCTAGAGAGGACAGGGCATCAGACAAAGGTTGCACATCAGCTGCCCAGTGGCCTACGAGGCCCTACAAAGGTGGATGAAACTACATGGAACTTTTTTTTTTTGAATAAGTGAGGCAAATTTTATGGGATGTGGCCAAGTGAGTAAAAGTGAACCAGAAGACGGGAGTAGGGAGAATACACCCAACACATCACAAAACAGTATAAGCTAACCCATCCACTCAGAGTGTCGATGATGAGGAAAAATAGGTGATGAGGTATCCATGTAATGGAGGATGGTGGTGTGGTAACAACAACTACCGGTGGAAACAGCTTGGGATCCGCTTAAGTGGTGCTCTGCACAATGAGATGAAAAGTATGCTACATACCGAAGAATTCTCATGCAGCAGGTGCCACTTAGACAGTGTCCCTCATGGAGAAATTGTTCACTTACCCAAGCGCCCTAGTATAAGGATAATGAAATCATGCAATGCAAAGGGTAAGGTACAAGAAGGAGAAAAAGCCGATGTCGAAGACAAAGTGCTGAAGCATGTAGAATACTAAGAAGGGTAGGAACCCCCTCTCAACCTGGATATAGATACCGAAGAAGGAAGAGAAGCCTAATGTCGGTCTTTGGATGGTGCCGAGAACCATAAGGAATGAAAGAAGAGGAAGTGGATGAAGTGGATGAAGCACCCCGCTAGAAGAGCAAGGTAGAAGTCACCGCTAGGATAGCATCGAGAGAGATGCAACACGATCCGCCTCGCGAGGGGAAATCGCCATGCTGAAAGAAAAGCAAGCACTCCTAGATGATGAAACCATGAAAGGAACGGTGCGCATAACCATGTCTCTAGCCCAGGTAGGACCAAAGCAATCTGCAAGTTAGCCCTACACTGAAAGACAAAACCCTGCAAAAGAGATGAGAATCTACAAACACAAAGGTTAGTGGTGAGATGCTCCAAATCAAAACATAACAGAATGAAAATCTAACTCAAAATGAATGCAATGAATGTGTATATGTGTGAGTAAATGCAGCGGAAGTCAAAATAATGGAAAAGCTAAAGACAATGAATCCTATGGGCCCGACTCTAAGAGTGCGAAAAATGAATGCTAGACTCACCTAGGTATCCCAAAGGACCTGGAGACATGCTAGTCTAAGAAGGTGGCCACCATTGCGTATGTCTAGTAGCATGGCTCTGCCAAGGGAATGCCTGATGAGGTGGGGAGGACGGTGAGATAGATGCATGAAGTGCAACGGGATCGGAACCTACAGACCAATCAACCAGTCCCTCAAGGATAGTGAAAGAGATGGGCTGTTGAGGCTGTATTCAAGCCACGTCTAGCAGTAACGGCGGGTGTTGAAGAAGCAGATGAAGCAAGAGCGAAAGGCGTAGCCCCATTAGACTGTGCAGTCGCAACGGTCTGCTAAGGCTTTTTAGGTGGAAGACCTTGGGCCTTGGAGCAACACTCCTCGCCCACATGGTCTGCTCTCTGGCAATGTGTGCAAAACCAGTTTTTCTTAGGGAGTTGCTGCCAAATAGGTCTAGATTCTTTGGTTCCATCTGAGGAAGAGAAGTCACCCTTTGATTGGCTTGCCTTCGCATCTTGCGAGTTCTTGCCACTGGTGGTTTTCCCTCTTGAAGAAAAGGAAACTAATCCCCTGTGCTCTAAATAAGTCTGTGATGAGGATTTCTTGTAGACTTGATCATGCAGCCTTGCCTAACGCAAGAACTGGCATTCAAACCCATAGAAGGTTGGCAATCGAGGTTGGGAGATGAGGTGTTGAATGAAATTGAAGTATTTTTTGGGCAACTTATTCAAGAAGAATATAACCTGATCGTCATTTAAGTTTGGAGAGCCAGTAGTGGCGAACTTAGCAAGTAACAGCCTATATTCAGCCAGCTTGACTTTCAGATCATCCCCTTCCTTAATAGAGAACTCTTGAAGCTCAAAGTCGAGATTGATGCACCAAGTACGATCACGAGCCGCATAGCGGTCGAGAAGGTGACTTCAACACTTTGACACGAGCAAGAAGTGATGCAACTGAGAGTGAAACTCAGGAAGCAATCCCTATATCAGCTCAACATTGGCTATGGCATTGCGGGCTCTCCATTGACGGATGTAGTTAGGGTAAGCTAGTCGAGGGTCCGGCATAGACTCTAGACCAATGACGAGGTCCCAAAGACCTTGAGACTCAAGCACTTGTTGTATAAAATTAGACCAAGTGGTGAAATTCGACCGGTTAAAACGTGTCTTGTCCATGAAGGCATTCTTGGCCGTTGCAACAAGAGTAGTAGTGCTCGAAGATGGATAGTGTGAAAAAGTATAGTGGGGGTAGGATGGGGCAGTGGAGTACACTTGGAAATGGGCCCCAGAGTGCCCATCAGGCATGCAAGTAGTGTGTAAGGTGGATCCATAGGTTGGGATGGGTTGACTAGGCATGGGCATGGTAGCCACATAAGAAACCCAAGGAGGTGGGATGGAAATACGGAGCAGAAGATGGAAATCCCTACATAGGTGTAACCCAAGGAGAGTGTGAAGATGTACCATAAGCGGAGGATGGAAACCTTTGCGTTTGAGTGGTCATGTGAGATGTGAAGTTGGGGATAGTGAGAAGGATGCCCATCACAGTCGACCCAAGAGTTATGGGTGTGCTCAGTTGCTGAAAGATGAGAGACACTGTGTTAAAGGGTGGCATTCCCCCTAACGAAGTACCATGGTGCAAAGAGGTAGAGAAAGAGGTGGAGAAGGAGAATGTGCTAGAAGTGGAGATGGAAGATCCAACCCCTAGGGTGTGTGATGCAAATGTGGAGTGTAAGCCAAGGTTTTGGAAAGACGATGAGAGGTGATTAAAGTGTGATATAGAAGAGGGTAGGATGGGAGGAAAATGAGAAGTGTGTGTGATATGCTCAAATGAAATAGAAGCTGTAGATGTACCTAAATTCCATCTGCTTTGTGAGTCTCCCTCTAAAGAATTGTATAAACCTGACATTGAACCTGGCTGAGATGATGAAGATGGATTGCAAGACGTTCCGAATGCCATATGTCCTCCATGATCGGAGAGGTGGCTAGTCTCACCAACCGATCCGAATGTGGTAGCAAAACTGGTAGGAGGGGTGTAAACATCACTGTACTTGTTGCAATAGTACTCCTCAAAGTCCTCCTTTGTCATGTTAGTAAAATCTAGAATAGGAGTAGAAGAAGGTGAAGGTGAAAGTGGAGTCACGAGTGTCGTCCTCCTCATCGAGTCCATAATGCTGTCTCATGGCCTCCAATGATGAAGAAGCCTGATAAGACATCATAGGAATTGGAGAAGAAGGTATCTAGGACATTGTGATTCAGTTACGAGTCGTATTGTGTGCCTTGCACAAAGACTCGGTCTCCACAATATCCGCAAGATACTCTTTACAAGAGCACCGGCTTTGATACCTGAAACAATGTTTGATGTGGCTGGCAATGACTGGATGATCAGATCGCAGCAGATGATGATGTCGCCAACAGCTAACATCAGCATGGATGAAGGTGCCATCAGTAGGAGCAAACACGGATGGAGTGGCACCAGTCTCGAGGGTTGGACAGCCACGTGGGAGGAGGCTGATGGCTGAAATTTGCGCGTGGAGTGAGAAACCTGCACAGACGGAATGAGGCTGAATGGGGGACAACCTGTCTATTTATAGATATGGAAGGGCGCCTCAAAAATTAGGGTTTCCACTAAACTCTCTCGAACCGCTCCCCATTTTAGGGTTTCCACTGAACTCTCTCGAACCACTCCCCGTTTTAGGGTTTTACTCTAAAACAGCATTTTGAGTGTGTTTTGGGGCTGTTTAAGAGGCTCATTTGGTGGAGATTAGCTTCTACAAGGTCCCTCCTGAGTATGATGGTGTGATGAATGCCTTAAAGGGTTTAGACCTCATCTCAGTTGGTAAGATTTCAGCATATGACATCCATGTTGTTGAAGCATAAGTCTACTCTCATGTTACAAGAGAAATTGTTGTCGCACACGAAAAGTGGCTATCCAATTATTGTTCGAGAGAAGGGAGACAAGAAGAAGAAGAAGAGAAAGTGCTGTCATCAAAGGGCAATCTTCAAAAGGATGCAAGAAATTAGTGGCTTCCAAGAAGAAGGCAAAGGGCAAGGGTGGCTCTCTGACTCAACACAGATTGATCATGTTCATCATTTCATACAATGCAAATGAAAATTTTGACATGGCATGAATATTGACATGCATCATGGTTCATTATCCACCATGAAAGAAAATTCTTACAATCAATGCAGATATCATCACATTGTGTAGAAAGAATCCATGCAATGTGATGAAAGAATCCATGATAAACGCTGATTACAAAAGTTTGGATATTCTTTATGGTAGGGTCTTTTTTGAGAGTTAAATAGGTGTTTCATACCTTTATGAAAAGCGCAAGTATGAAACGAGTTTCCTAACCTTATGAAACATGTTTCTTGGGAATTATGGAGCTAGCCAACCTACCTCATTCATTGCTTTGTGTGTGGCCATACATAGCTTGCCTCTCTTTTCATTTATGTATTCATTCACTTGTAGAGAGAGAGGGAGATGCAGAGCACTGTTGCTGGTCACATGAGCGTTGTGTACCTATTGGTATTGTACTATGTTCTCATGCTTTATGTGATGGATCCCATAAGCCCATTTTTCCTCATCTCTAAGTTTTTGGTTTTCTGCATCCACTGTGTAGTGTTCAATGTCCATGTGCTTGTGTTTTACGCGTCCACTTCCATTGCCCAGTCTCATAGTTGGTTGAGATTGATTTCCACAACCACAACCTACAATTATTCATTGCAACAAATAGAGCTGCCTAGCCATTGCCAAGACTCCTATGTTTTTTTCTTTTTTGCAAGTAAAATGTGGCTGATTATATTACTCAAAAAAACTGACTACAACGGAGTGCTCATGCTCAACATACTAGCTGGAGCTGATGAAAGTCACAAATACATCATGTATACAAGCCTCTCAAGGCAGTCTGGGGGGGATGGGGGCAAGAAGCCATGGAGGGGGGTTGTATCGCCATCTGGGGCTGCCTGCCTACATCACGAAAAACAGGTCCTGGCCGCCCCAAGTGTGCATGAAATGACATTGGAGCTCCTGACAAGCCCTGGACTCGCCCTGCACCTGATCCCATCAGCCACGGAGGGAGTGGATGATGGAGGTCCAGAGCTCTATTAAGGTTGCATGTACTGAAAGTCTCTCTTCACGGAAAGCCTCCTGACACCACGCCTTTTAGATATGCCAACCAGTAAGACTCCCTATAATCTCCCATACCTCAGAGCAGTCTGTTGTGGACTCCAATACTTGGCAGATGGGTAGAGCCTCCAAACCGACCACTGCGCATGACCTTGCCTCGATAATGAACATCATGTCCTGCATCCCGGCCTCATACAGAAGGTGACGGCCCTGGCTAACCGCCTGCCAGCAGAAAGCTCCCCATGAGATACATCCAAGGCTGGGTGCTATACAGCAAAGGATACATCATGCTCCTCTACACACGAGTTGCGCCACCTCACACAACCAAAGGCAATGCTTTGGGTTTTCCAGAGGCTGCTGTGTGCAACGCTTACAACCTCCCTCCTGCATCTGGGCAAGCTAGCTTCCCACTACCAAGCCTCCATGTGCCAGTAGCCATAAAGAATATGATACCCTCCTCGGCCTCCAGCTATCCCATAGGTGACGCTAGAAGGTTCGTTGGAAAGGCTCCGTGATGCTGTGCTCTGCCCAGTGCCTGCTACATGACGGTATCCAATCCATATTCTCTTGCATCAATATGTGTCTGCCAATCCTGGCAGTGTACTCCAAGAACCTTGGTGGCTTCTTGGCAACCGCAATGGCCGGCCATAGCCACTCTCCCGGATCCCACTCCAGCTCATCAAGTGGCATGCCCTCCCAGATCCAGAGGCGCCACTCCCTGAGGTCCTGCCAGAAGACAAAAGGGTCCAGCCACCATGTCTTCCCCTGAAGGCCAATCACCCGAATCCTCTTCCATGAAAGGACAGCTATCCCCTCATCTTGCTACCCTGTGTCAAGAGCCAGATGCCCCCCCCCCCCTTCTGTACGGTGAAGAAGGTCCCACGTGGAGCGCCACCCACTCTACTTGCCACCTATAGGGGGATGCCTGTTGGTGAAAACCTAGAGGCCCATACCTCCCTGGGCTCTATCAGCTCTTGTATCGGGGAAGCAAGCCACTCTTGAGATATTGCTGCGTCTATCTCCCTTCTCCTCAACTCCACTCCTCTCTGGAAGCCTAATACTCGTTGCAGCACCTCCTCATCTACCATCCTGTACACCTCCCACCATGTCTTGATGGTACGAGCGGGGCCAGCCTCCCAACCAGCCCACTAGATGTGGGGGCGCTCGCTAATTTGTGCCCCTTCTCGATCTCTGACCTAGGGGTTCTAGATCACCAGACAATTTATCTCCTCCTGGAAGCCTGGAGGGCTTTGGATTAGGGCCTTATGGAGGCCCTGCCGCACACGGAGCAAGTTGCGTAGGAAAGGTAATCTAGGGGGGGGGAGGGGGTGATCTAGGTTGACGTGAATATCTATCTCACGGACAGCCTCCATTCACCGCCAAGCCTAGGTCTACAATCCTGAAGAGCCTCCTACAATAGGACCTTCCAGGTCTGCCCGCCTGGTGTGAGGCCGCAGACAACTAGCTTGCCCAAGAGGGCCATAATCTGATACTCTGGATCTATGATCCCAAGACCTCCCACTGACCGATGCCGTATGATGGTCGCCCACGCCACCTTGGCCCTGGAATCCCTGGATCCATCTGACCCGTACCAAAGGAAGTTCTATACTAGATGGCGAAGTTGCACTACGCAGGATGAGGAGAAGCACCAACACGAGGCGATGTACCACGTCGTCGCTAGGAGGACTTGGTTAACCGCCAGGGCTCGACTGGCTAGTGAGAGGCGAGCCGTGCTTCAGTAGGTCAGCTTCCTCCAAATAGAATCAAGGATTGGAAGAAACTGCTGGGCGGGAGTGATGTCGAGTCCCACGTGGAACCCTAGGTACCGGACGGTTTGCCCTCTGCTCACCCATCTAAATCCCAAATGGACGCCCCACTCCGTGCTAGAGTTCGGGTTTGTGAGGAAACCAACCGACTTTCACCAGTTGATTTTCGCTCTTGCTACATAACAAAACACCTCAAGAGCCAACCTCACTCTGTCCAGCATCAAATCATCATCCTCTATGTAGAGTGTTGTATCATCTGCGTACTCTGAGTCTAACAACTCTGTCTCCTCTCTCACTGGAAGTCGGAGGCCGCATAATCCGCTCACCCGTGACCTGAGGAAGTGAGATATCGCCTCTACAAAGAGTAGGAACAAGTATAGGACCATGGGGCAGCCCTGTCGGACCAATCTCTCCAACCGAAACTCCTCCCCTCACCTACCACCTATGAGAACCCTATTGGTGGCTGATCTATAAAGTGCGGAGACCCCGCAAATCCAAGCCTGGGGAAACCTAACCTCACCATGGCGCCCTCTAGAAAATCCCACTCCACCTTGTCATAAGCTTTCTCGAAATCCAAGAGTAGTACAGCCAGTCTCTGCCCACTATGCTGAGCCCACTTTGTCGCCTCAAAGAAGGTGAATACATTGTCTAGGATGCTCCTATCTTGGACAAAGTCTGTCTGTGTATCATGGATGATGTCTAGAAGCACGGGGCGTAGTCGCCTACCAATCATCTTTGCCAGTGCCTTATAGGCCACTGACAATAAGGTGATCGGTCTCCATTGGGAAAGCTCCAACCGGTCTCCCCCTTTGGGAAGAAGACTGATAAGGCCTGCCAAAAGACTCTGTGGCATCTGTTCTGAAGTGAAGATCTCCTGGAAGGCCATCAATAGGAGATCCTTCACCACTTCCCAGTAGGTAGTGAAGAAGGCCTTAGAGAGGCCATCCTCTCCCGGGCATTTCTACCCATCCTGTGTATGGAAAGCCTCCTCTAGTTCCTTCTCTGTGAAGGGGGCTAGGAGGGAGCGTCCCATCTCCTCTGTGACGAGGGATGGGATGTGATCCCAAACCTACTGTCTACATCGCTATCCTCTAGCTTAGGCTGTCTCCTACTAGAAAAGGTGCCTGTAGTAGTCGGTGGCAATCTCCATCACCTTGTCTGGGCTAAAACGAGTCCTCCCATACTAATCTCGAAGGCTGTGTATTTGCTCTCCCAAGGTGCGAGGTTGGTGCACCTAGAAAAACTCCTTGCACATCGTGTCCCCCTTCCGCGTCAAGAAAAGCTGCTGAGGTGCGAAAAGAGAACTCCGAGCGCCTGTTCTCTAGGCCAACAATGGCTACTCATGCGCGCACCTCCTGTGCGTCGAGGGTGGGATCCCCTAGTGCCTCTTGTAATAATCTCTGTGTGGCTGCAGGTCTCGCCGGAGTGCTCTCTCCTTGTCCCAGCTCTGTTGCCTAACCTGTATGGCTGCCTCTTGGCAGATACTGCTTGACTCAGCTAGGACCTCTACAACCTCCTCTGCGATCCGGTTCCTCCTACCCCACTCCTTGGTCCAAATCTACTCTCTACCTTGTCATCTCCTCCCTCCTATAGATTGAGTCAGGGATCCGACAGGATAGTGTGTCTAGGGTAGATGCTGGGGGATCAAGTGTCACAAGAACCGAGCAATGATCGGACAACGTGGTGCCCGATCCCCCGCCAACTGCCCAATCTGGCCTCCATGAGAGCCTCCCCACTCTCCCACATAAAACATGTCCAACCGCTCCAACAAGACTCCACCTAGCCACCTATATCTCCAAGAGAAGTCCAACGACCTCTCCCTCCTGTGGAAGGCAAGGTCTCTCTAGGCATCGCGTGCTCCTATTGCCAGTAGAAAGACCTCCCATGCGTCCTGCTCCTCCCCAGCCTTGCCTAATAGTTTCTACCTCTGCCCTGCTGGTCCTCAAAAGCCTCCAGGTTGTTGAAGTCTCCTCCAACGATCCAGGAGTTCACCGCCTCTGGGAGTCCATCCGCGATCTCCACCCAGAACCTGCTGCATGCCCTAACCTCCGTAGGGGCATAGACATTGAGGACTCCAAGGCACGAGTCCCCAATATCCAATCTGATCCATAGAACCCTCCCTGCCACTATCATCCCGTGATCTCATACATAGGCGGTGAGACTTAGGCCAATAGAGATGCATACACCTCCACTCTTGCCGTGGGCACCTATGGCGTGCTCCCAGTAAGCGTGCGAGCTGCCCGGGAGTACCTTCCCTACCCACAGGGCCTGGGTAGGAGTGAGCTTGTGCTCTTGTAGAAGTAAGATGTCGATCCGTCCGGCAAAGGCAGGTTGTATGGCATGCTCGCAGTAAGTGTGCGAGCTGCCCGGGAGTACCTTCCCTACCCACAGGGCCTGGGTAGGAGTGAGCTTGTGCTCTTGTAGAAGTAAGATGTCGATCCGTCCGGCAAAGGCAGGCTGTAGCTCTTGCCGAACAATCAACTTCCTGGAACCACATGCCCCACTATAGTGGAGACTATTCACATTCCAGGATGCAAGGTGTAAGCTCATGGGGACACCTGTGACAGACTGAACAGGCATCTGTTCGGTGTGGAGGCTGCTGATGAGGGGGAAAAACTATGGGGCATGCAAGTACGCTTTGCTGCACGTCTAGACGGCAAACTCCAGTCCCCCATGTTGGGCCTCAGCCGGAAACCATAGGGGTGATAGATGCTTCGGGTGGTACTATCAATGCATCTATCAGCCATGCTAAGAGTCATGACTCTGTACACTAGTAGAAATGGGCCGCCCATGCCAAGGGCCACTCGATCACATCCCTCGGAGCTCTCCACTGTGAAGGGGATCGAAAGATAATGCTCAAGTGTGGGACTTCGGCACCAGCCCACCAGTTAATGTCCATCAATTCAGCCAGGCCACTGTTGTGCAAACACTACTAGTCCTTCTCCCATCCACTGGGAGATGTGGTCCGCCACCTGACTCTTCAACTCCTCTATCTGTGTCATCATCCAATCCCTTGAGTGAGAGGACAGAAAGAAAACAGCATAGTTTGGTCCATCCGGTGGTGCTAGTAGATGGACCTTGCCCCTCCTTGACTTATGAACCACGAAGATCGCCATCTCTAGAGGTAGTGGGAACTCTCCACGCTCCGCAACTCTCAGGCAGGCAGACCATGGGCCACTTGCGGAAGAACTCTTGAGGCAACAACTGTGCCTGTCTCAAGAAAGTGTGACGAGCGGCAAGGGTAGATGAGCTAGTGGTTGTGTGGGAGGGGGAAAATTGCTGGTGCGATGAGGATGTAGGCATGTGTGGCTCATCACCTCCTATGAAAGGAGGGGAGGTGGATCTGGCGGGATCACCTAAACCGGATGCGGATCAGGGGGGGGTGCTCGCCAAGGGAGGTGGTGGGGGGGAAGAGGATCAAGGGATGGTGGGATGGTGGGATGGTCGGATGTACGTGGCAGGTATGGGAAGGGGCTGGTGGCCCTAGAAGGAGGGGGCTATGGGCCAAGGTTAGTGGGGGGGCATGGGAGGTGGAGGAGTGGGTGTGGGGGCTGTGGGAACTCAGGTGAGGTAGTCTGTAGCGCCGGTGGTGGATGTGGGGGATTGCAGTCTTGCCGGGTGGAGTGGACAGGGAGGGGCTGCGGAGTGCTCTGCTGAGGGGGGGTTGCTTACCCTCCTTCTCCCTGCTCTCGAGGCTGCGTCTGAGGAGCTGGCTATGGCCCCCCCTGCCGTCTCCCTCTCTGTCGTCTCTAGACCCATGTGAAGTCGTCAACGTCCACCTACGGGCCTGTCGGCGGAGCCATATTGGCTCCGAAACGCATATAATCTGCTGCGTGATGCCAAAAGTCATGGCACCGCAGGCACTGCCCTGGTTGCCCAGTCACAATGACCTGCTGCCTAAAGGAGTGACCTCCAGCCTCAATCTCGAGGAGCTTTGGTATACTCTTTGTATCTTTCTCGCCCACTCATACCTTTGGGACTCCTGCAGTTGTCACTGCATCCACGAAGGAGGCAAGAAGAACTATGCCAAAGAGTCGTCCAAAGTCCCCCACTAACTGGTGGTACTCTACCACCAGTCTGAGGAAAAGTAAGGTGATTGGGTGTCTAAGAAATCTGTTGTCAAGCACAAATGTCTCCACTGTGAAGCCGCTATACCAGGGAACCTTCGTGGAGGCATAGGGTGAGCTCTCCACTAACTCATGACCTGCGTCCACAAAGGTGAGTCGAACCATGAAGATCCCTCGGCTCATGAGGACTACCTCCACGATCTGCATTGTGCCAATGCGCAACGTGGAGTGAGCCAATCCCGCAGTTGGGCCCTCGATGGAGAGTGTCCAACGACGTGACCAAAGATTGTTGTTTCTTTCAACTCGAGCTCTGTGGCACGGGCGGCTAAGAGTTGTTCCTCAAAGAGGATGATGCGCAAGGTGTTTGATTGGGGGGCACTCGCAGAATGCGCCAGTGTTTGACCAGAGGTTTCCATTGCGCGTCCCTGCTAGAAACCTACTTTTCAAATCCGTGGTGTAACCACCTGGCCAGGCCTCAAGGCGGGGGAGGCGGGGGGTGGGCTTCAATCGATGGTGACAATGCCACTGGCAGGAGGCACAGGCAGGGACGAAGAAGTGGGGGTCAACGGGCTGTGTGCTGGGGGGATAAGCGGCGGACTGTGAACAGAGGTGACAATGGCAAGTAGGGGGGGACAAGCGCAGGATACAGCCACAGGCTGAAACGCAGGCAGTGTGGGACGGGACGGGACAGCGGGTGGACAGGCGTGTGTCATTCAATCATTAGACTTCTTCTATTTTCCACCTTCATTCTCCCAGTCCCCTCACTGGAGTTACACCACTATAGCACATGCAATGGCTGTCCTTCTATCAGCCTTCTTTTGCATCAGTCAGGGTTCTTCATTGCCTTCATCATTAATGTTATTGTCTTGCTATCATGTTTTCCTCTTTCAGTGTCATTCTAACACAACATCCCTATAAATAAGCAAGGTTTTATCGCTGGAAGATTCCCCACTCCTCTTAGAGACTTCAATAGTAGATGGGAGGGGCAAAAATGGAACAAGAACCTTTGTCAAAGAGAAAAACGGAACATGACGTTGAGCAGATTGAGGTCCCAGTGATTGCTCTAGCCCTAACAAGACTAGCAACAATTGTAGAATATAATTCTCCTTGTTTGATTGTAAGTGGGACAATAATACCTTTATCTAGCTTTGCACTTGATGGACAAATCACTCCTATCTTTTTTTCTAGTCAGCTTTTCAGCAAGATAGTCACAGCTGACTTTTCACACACAAAGTGGACAAAGGGGCATTGTCACTGATGGAACTGATAGCCAATGTCATTGCTTGGTTTATTTGAACCATCAGATGTCATGCTATAAATTTACTACATATATCCACTGCACAGATTCTCTCCACGATTTGGACAAAGATTTTGTCAACACTCTCAAAGGTAGATGGGAAAGGCTACAAGGTGACTTGAAGACTATGAGGAGTAGACATGCTTTTTTCAGGATTTCAGACGCGGGCACTTCTAACACTATAGACCCCCAAATCGATTATTCGCTCAAGCATGATAATAGAATTTCCCTTTTTGTTTTACATTTTTTATATCTTGGAATCCCTTACAAGGCTAATCGTGTACTTCACCTCAAGAGATATGAATCTGATGGGATTTATTAATAGATCTAGTATTTTCTGCCAAAAAGAGAAAACGGATGCAAATCAATTAGAACTCTTTGTAAGGGAGATGAGACAAAACCTTCGAACATCGTGGGTGCAGACTGCTCTTTGGATGCTTTTCACGTAGCTTTCCACATAGCAGTTGTTTAGGTACAGTTGCTTGGTCATCTACGTGAAGCCTAGGTTCCAACTCTCAGAAATAAGGATCTTCTACCTGAATAACATTAAATTAGAGTTAACAGACACTCATCCCCATTCCCTATCTCTCTAGATACAATGGCAGTCACAACACAATCAGATGTGGAGATAATCAGCACTGGAGATCATTAAGGTAACCTGTCTAAACATAGAGATGCACACAAACGATTGAGCATCTCCTTTTTCATCTAAATACGTTGGACATCATCCATCCTTGAGAGGCCATTGGGAAAGCTACAAGGAAGACTACAAGATAAGAGCATAATGGCATATTTCAGAGCCTCAAACCATTCCTTCTCTGAAGAGGAGTACAAATATAACGGCTCTTCCTTCTCCACACCTATTATACGAGGTACTTACCAAATACCACGGCCAATATAAAGAAGCTTTCTACATTATTTGTTCACTTTGTGTTCCAAGGAATTAATTGTGACCCTTCAGATACATTCAACTAATAACGCATCCTTTCTAAGGGTGAAAAAAGAAAGCAAATCTCCATTGGTAAAAATAATATTGCCAACAGGCTTTTGTATGAGTTATGTAACATGTTGCTGTTGATAACAAAAATAATTTCCTTACTTGGTGTGCAAGTTGTTGCATTGCTTTTAGAAGACCATCAGTGACATGTTCCTTGATTGAACAATCACGAACAAGTATTCTTGGCCCTGTTACTGGAGTGAAAGGCACACAACTTTGTAGCTTGGGATAGTATGATCCCCCAAACTGATAAAATGCACTTGCCCAAGAATGATCAAACACATACTCCCCATAAGAGTGGCTGCACATTTGACATTTCCAATGAAGGTTACACACTCACTTCCACAGATGCTTCCATTCCTCAGATTCTCAGATTATCTTCCAGCAAAACCACCTCTGAATCTAGTGAATTGTGCATATACACACAGAAATCCATAAGGAAAAAAACAAAGACTAAACCAGTAGAGGTACCCTAATCTACTGCTCTGTATTTACTTTGTGACTTTTGAAGAGAGACAAAATTCAAAAAATTGGATGGTTGCTATGCCGTCTAAGTATGATGCTATTATCAAAAATGGTACTTGGTTCTTATGTAATTTGCCTCCTGGCAAGGAGGCCATTGGTAACAAGTGGCTTTACAAGTAAAAGCACAAGCCAAATGCTTAGGCTGTATGACAACTATTTGTAGCATCTGCACATTAGCAGCTCACAATGATTTGAATGTACATCAGTTGTATATTAAAAATGCATTTCTAAATGGTGAATTACATAAGTGTATCTTTTTGAGCCTCATGGTTTTTGTGCAGAAGGGGCAAGAAAACAAAGTGTGCAGATTGAAAAAGGTTTTGTATGGTCTAAAGCAAGCACCTCAGGTGGTATGAAAAGATACATGCATACTTGCTTGCATATGGTTTTGAGAATAGTCCCACTAAGAGCACATTATATGTTAGACATGAGGGTAATGTGCCTTTAATCATTGTGGTTTATGTTGATGACATGCTGCTCACCAGTCCTAATGAGACATATATTGCTTAATTTAAGGTTGAGTTGAATTCAACCTTTGACGTGTTGGATTTGGGCCTATTGCATCATTATTTGGGTGTTCAGTTTAAGCAATGTAATGGAGATATTGCTCTGTGTCAAACGAAGTATGTCGAGACAAGACATTATTGCAAAGATTTGATCTAGAAGACTACAAGCCTATTGCTACTCCTATGGAGACAGGTTTAAAGTTAAGCCTTCATGATGCCAGAAATGGTTTTAATGTCTTCCTCTATCGACACACTGTTGGATGCTTGATTTATGTATGTATTACCAGGCCTGAGTATGCAGTCTCACAGATAAGCAAGTTTATAAAAGCCCCAAGCACTAAGCACTAGCAAGCAATGATGTAGATCTTTCGCTACTTGAGTGGTACTTGATGCCTTGGGCTGTTTTATCCCAAGGAGAGATCATTACCGCCAACTAGTTGCTATGATACTCACGTATCCACAAATGGTTTGTTGGAATTTTGGTACTTCTACATGTAATCATGAGCTCAAGGACAACTATGGCAAATGATACCTCAAAGTGCTCATGGTTGTGTGTGAATGTGGATGTGTGTGTGGAAAGAAAAGAGAGCAAGACACAAACTAGATGCAAAGTAGAAAAGTATTCATGATGATTGATTAAAAAGCTGTTTGTTACAATGAGAATGAGTCTCTTGTATAGGTTGAGGCAAGTGGCTTGCTTACATCATCAGTGATGTCAAGATCACATGGATCCAACTACTTCTCTCAAAAGAGTCTAAATACATCTCTCCCTTTTTTCACCAACTAGGGGAGGATTCACATGAGCCTATTAGAGAGGCATATTTCAATATGGTTATTGTTTCATGCTTGGCATCTCATGCATATTTGGTTGGGCAACCACTGTGGCCACTTTTAGTGGTGAAGCTAAGTACATGGCAGCTTTCACAACTAAGGTTAAGTGTGTTTGGCTCAGATGCCTCTTGGCTGATTTGGGTGTTGAATAGTCATTTACCACCACTATCTTCACTAACAATCAGCGTGTGTTGGCAACTGCAGAGAATCCAGTGTTCCATGCACGTATTAAGCACATTGAGGTGCACTATCATTATGTCAAGGAGAGACTCTCTACAGGAGAGATCAATTTGGTTTATGTGCCAACACAAGCCAATCTTGCAAATCTTTTCACAAAGGCTTTACCCATGAGAAGTTCAAACCTTTCCGCAAAGCTTTGGACTTACTCCCCTTTGTGGATTTTTCTAGCATGCTATGCATAGCAATTCTCTATACGTCACTCCCAGGGAGAATTTGTTACTATATTTTGATAGTAATATGTGTGAACACACTTAGGACCATTGGGGGACTTTCTTTTCCTCTTTTGGAGGTTTTTTTTCCCGAGCCTAATATATATGTCTATTCACTTTTAGGGGGCCAAGGCATGCTTAGTCTTGTAAATCTTCTCTATTGTTACCTCTCAAAACACTGAGTTGTGTCCTCTCAAGCTTCTTCTTTTCCTAGCTACATACTTGCATTCCTACAACCCTAAATCTAACAAAGGTCCCTGTCCTGCTAACTCTTTCCCAAAATGGTGGAAAAAATTATAGCATCTAGTGAGTGATGATGGAAGCCATCTTGGAGTCATATGATCTAGTGGAGGGGGCCAAGGCATGCTTAGTCTTGTAAATCTTCTCTATTGTTACCTCTCAAAACACTGAGTTGTGTCCTCTCAAGCTTCTTCTTTTCCTAGCTACGTACTTGCATTCCTACAACCCTAAATCTAACAAAGGTCCCTGTCCTACTAACTCTTTCCCAAAATGGTGGAAAAAATTATAGCATCTGGTGAGTGATGATGGAAGCCATCTTAGAGTCATATGATCTAGTGGAGCTCATGACCGAAGCCATTGACCATCTAACAATCAAGGAGACTTCAACCCTTCCTCAAGCCACAAAATCATAGTTGGAGAAGGCCCAAACACATTGGATCAAGCTGAATGCTCACATTTTCTCATTCTTATTCCTCTCTTGTACGATGAACGTCATTACTAGCATCCAACATGTGATCAGTGCTCGTCACATATGGGTGCATCTTAATCAGCTATATAATAATAGGATGATGCCTACGAAGATTGTCTCCTTGGAGATTAGATGTGGACATTGGACCCAAACAAGCCCACATCTTTGCGGAATCACATCAACAAACTTTGGAAATTGCAAATGGAGATTCAAAATGCTGGAAAAGTGATCTCCTCAATGGAAATTCGAGCAAGTTCCCATGATTTTGGACTAGGAGAAAAGCTTCAAGACCCAAAACCCTCAAAAATCTCATTCAGAGACTCTTATGGGTCAAAACTCGAAAGACAAAAAGGAGGGGAAGAAGAAGAAAAAGAGTGACTAGTCCAAGAAGGATAAGGAAACCACTTGCCATAAATGTGGCAAAACACTAGTCATTGGAAGAAGAATTGCCCAAACAAGGATAAGAAGGAAAACAAGAAGGACTTTGAGTCATTAAGAGTGGTCGTTACTCCATCTTCATTTGGAGGTGATAGAGATACCTTCTACATCTAAAGTGGCATCGACGACCCCTCAAGCTAGAGAGTGGACCATGGATAATGGTGCTTCTGCCACATAACTGCATCCAAGAAAGGCATAGCCCGCTTGCATTTGATTAGGGTATATTCTTATTGGATATAGCTCTCCCATCCCCACACATGGCATTGTTCAAATGCAACTTATTTCCAAGATAGATATATGTAGATCCATCTCATTCTACTTCCAAACACAAGTTGATGGATGCGCTCGAATGTTTGGACTGAAATGCTTTTGCATCTGTAACACAATCTATTGTCTTGGTTGTCTCCTCATGAACAAGGTTACACTTTTCATTCAATGCAACATTTGGACACATGGTAGTCGTTTGGATCACATATATGTTATGCATGATGTTTCTTTTTGCCACAAGTTCTAGAAGGTTTTGCAGCACTACATCCTTTCTGATCATTTCTTGGTAGTGTTTGAGATGCTTAAAACATCATATTCATCCTTTTCAGTGTTTATTGAGCAAGCTAGCATTGCAATTTAATTTCTAAGTTCTCTTTCCTTCAACATGACATATTTGATGGCTACATGAGACGATTATCGAATCACTTCTCACTAGAACTTGGGGCTGCATCCTTTGAGTTGTTGGTCTCTAATGTTCAATAAGTTGCCTGACAATATGGCATCCATCACACTATGCTCCGTAGACAAAGATTGCATGCTACAAAATAGCTTCCAACGTTGGTGCATTCTTTGTTAATGGACCCACCAGATGATCATCTCTTCCTCTCTACCTCTACCCACTCTATCAACAATCTAACATTGTTGCATTATCATAGGGATTATAAGATAGTAATTACCAATCTCATAAATTTTACCATGGTTTGAATGTCGTGGGAGGCTGCAAAACTCTACTAGTGAAATCATTATAGACCCCCAAGCTATTGTGCATAAACTATATCTTGGAGACTAGTGCTTTTGACCGTCTTTATGTCACTTCTTGGAAATCATTACAGTTTTGGGTCCATAAAGATGGTCAGAGGCACAACTAGTCGCTTCTTTTGCTACTAGTCTTAAAATTGTCAAAATCATTATAGACCCCCAATCCTACGTCGCATCTTGGAGAGATGGTGTCATAAAGTTGATTCTAAAATTGTCGTCCCCTTCTGCTCTAAAGCATTGGAGACCAACTTCCTCAATGGGCGCCATGTGTAAGATTTTTACAAAAGTCTTGGCTAAGAGATTACATGAGTGCCCTCCTAACATTGTGCACCTTGCTCATTATGGCTTTATCAAAGGGAGAAATATTCCACATAACATCTTGACTATCCAAATGGGAATACACTATACACACTATATCAATCATGAGGTAGTAATGATTCAATTGGATTTGGAAAATGCATTTGACCATCTAGAAGGGTCATTGATTTATACTATCAACCAAGATTCTATGAGAGTGCACGATGGAAAGAAAAGTGAACATGGAGAGGAGGAGACTAAAGAAGAACACAAGTGAGAGAAGGAACAATCTAACTGAAATGGCTAAAGGTACGAGGTTACAATAGTCAACCCCAACACGCAGCTCTACACACTTAGTGTGGACACTAGACGGTAGCAAAGGGATGAGAGAATGAGGAGGGCTAGCTGACCACGAATGATCAATGATGGATAATGAGAAAGAGAGGACAAACTGCCTATATAGGCAAAGTGGAGCCACAACTGGTAATAAAGTGGCGAGTCCCAAAATGTGGATGCCAAGGACAGCCTAAAGTGCCCAAAAAGATTTGCACTGATGTGCCCTCCATCTAAAGTATCTAAAGCACATAAAATGATAGACAAAGACAACAGCACCAACAAATCACCTCGTGGAGTCATATGATGCGATGCACTATTGCTCAAAAGACGAGATAGTAGAGGAAGGCTCCTCCACCTAATAAATGTGTAGAAACATGGACTTGGTGGTAATAGCAAGAGATAATTGATGCCCAAATATCTAGATCCAGTAGAGAGATGTCAATCTCTTCCAAACCTCTACACCAATGTGGATACCACTTATATGCAAAAGCACAAAATTTTCACAACTCAAAAAGAGAAAAGAGTGGGCTCTCACATTCAACCAATCCCATAAAGCCACCGAATCCAAGGTCATGCCATCACAAGGATTGAAAGTCGGGGTATAGGAACAGTAACAAAATTCCAAAGGTCATAGGTGTAGAGGAGGCACTCCATTCAGCACAACCAGACAAGGTAGTTCATCCCATCTGGCTTCTCAAATGCAGGTAAAGAGGGTAGGACTGGTGCTTGCTCAAGGGATGCTATCAATGCCAAGCGGGAACTGGAAACCCCGGAGGAATATAGAGGGAAAGAGTAATAGGATGGTGGTCAATCTGAATTGTCCTGGACCACACAATGCCCCAAAGCAAACATGTCGGCCATAGATGTCCTTCAAGAACACCTGCAAGACAACAAAAGAAGATGCTACCATTGGGATGCAAAGCAAACAAGAAGAGGTGTCCTTGGAGTAATTGGGATCCATCGGGCCCTGGTACAAAAACACTAGCAAAGTAGACGGGGAGTATTCGATGCCAAAAGAGACACACAATGCCAAGCAAAAAGAGCTGGCTGCCAAACACAAATGTAAACAGAGCTTCACCTTGTAAACACAAACAACCAAGGGCTGGTAGGAGACCAAGAGTACCCAAAGTTGCAAGGGCCTGCTGTAAATGCAGAGAATGAAGAATTTAACACCTGCAAATGGCCGCCCAGCTGAAGAACAGGGCCACCCAGTAGTAGACAACTATCCTGGTACAAAACTCAGCACCCAAAGGCAGCTATCTGCTCAAAACACAGATCTGCCCAGTTGCTGTCCAGGAAAACAGGCTGCCCAGCCTGCAGAAAGTGCCACCCAGGGTGCTAATGAGCCTCTATCCCATTTTGACAATGTTGTCACACTCAGCTGCGAATGTTGATGTAGTTAACCTCTCCCTTCCTTCAGAAGAACAGTTAGTTGGTCTAGCTTTGGCTAATGACACCTTTATGTTTGTGAAGGCTGACAAGGATAATATTCATAAAGCAATGGCATAGTTGTCACGTACGAAAGGTATGATATGGTACAGTACGATAAAATATGGTACTAAATGGTACCTTATGATTTTATAAGGTGCGGTACGATATTAGTACCCCCAAAAAAAAAACATGATTTTTTTAAAAAACATAAATCATTAAATGATAGAAAACATGTTAAAAGTGGAAATAGCCATTTTATTACAAAATAAAATGAATACATGAGGGTGACCATCGTGGTCGCATGGGCTGCCCAAAACATGCGATATAACTAAATTCTAGACTCTAGTGTGTCATAGTGGCATCATGCATGTGGATACAATGAAAGTAGATACAAAAAAGAGAGAGACCTATGAATCTATGATGAGACATCACTATCATTATCATCATCATCATCATCAAAACCATCTAAGCGCCAATTGATTTTCGCTCTAGCTGCAGCGCAAAACAACTCCAGAGCTAGTCTCACTCTCTCCAGCATCAGCACATCATCCTCTATATAAAGGGCACTATCATCTGCATACTCTGAATCAAGCAGCTTCGTCTCCTCTCTCACCGGAAGTCGAAGGACACATATCCCACTCACACGTGATCGGAGGAAGTAGGACATCGCCTCTGCAAAGAGTAGGAACAGATGTGGGGCAAGAGGACAAGCCTACCAGACAAATCTCTCCAGCTGAAACTCCTCCCCCCTCCTACCACCTATGAGAGCCCTGCTAGTGCTTGATCTGTAGAGTGCAGAGACCCCGCAAATCCATGCCTGGGGGAAACCCAACCTCACCATGGTGCCCTCTAAGAAGTCCTAGTCAACCCTATCATAGGCCTTATCAAAGTCCAGGAGTAGTACAGCCAACCCCTCACCACTGTGCTCGGCCCACTCAGTCGCCTCCAAGAAGGTGAAAACATTGTCTAGGATGCTCCTATCCTAGACAAAACATGTTTGTGTCATGAATGATGTCTAGAAGCACAGGGCGGAGTCACCTACTGATCATCTTGGCCAATGCCTTATAGGCCATTGATGACAACAAGGTGATCGGTCTCCACTAGGATAGCTCCAACCGATCTCCCCCTTTGGGGAGGAGGCTGACAAGACCTACCGATAGACTCCTAGGCATCCGTCTTGATCTAAAAATCTCCTGAAAGGCCAGCAATAGGGGGTCCTTCACCACGTCTCAGTAGGTAGTAAAGAAGGCCTTCGAAAGACCATCCTCTCTCGGGCATTTCTGCCCATAATGTGCATGGAAAGCCTCCGCAAATTCCTTCTCTGTGAAGGGGTCTAGGAGGGAGTGACCCATCTCCTCTGTAACGAGGGTTGGAATGCAGTTCAAAACCTGCTATCTACAATGTTGTCCACTGGCCGAGCTTGCCTTCTGCTGAAAAAGATATTTGTAGTAGTCAGTGGCAATCTCCATCACCTCATTTGAGCTAGAGCAAATCCTCCCATGCTGATCACGGAGGCGACGAATCCAATCTCCTGAGGTGCGAGGCTAGTGCACCCGAAAAAACTCCCTACACATCGTGTCCCTCTTCTGCGCCCAAAAGGTTGCTAAGGTATGGAAGGAGAACTCCGAGCGCATGTCCTCAACATTGGCGAGGGCTGCCTGTGCATGCATCTCCTGTGTGTGGAGAGTGGGATCCCATGGTGCCTCCTGAAGTGGTCTCTGTGTGGCAGCTAGGTCTCGCCGGAGTGCTCTCTCCTTCTCCCAACTCTAGTGTCTGGCCTGTAGGGCTACCTCCTAGCAGATCCTGCTCAACTCGGCTAAGACCTCTGCAACCTCCTCTGTGATCCAGTCCCTCCTGTCCTACTCCCTAGTCCAAAGCTGCTCAATCTGCCTCCTCACCTCCTCCCTCCTATAGATGGAGTCAGGGATTCGACAGGATCGCATGTCGAGAGCTAAAACTGAAGCATCGAGTGTGAGGAGAACCGAGTAGTGGTCAGACAAGGCAGTGCCAGCCAACTGCCCTACCTGCTCTCCTCGAGAGCACCCCCACTCTCCCACATAAAATCGATCCAGCTGCCCTATACCCCCAAGAGAAGTCCAGCGACCTCTCCCTCCTTTGAAAAGCTGGGTCCCGCCAGGCATCGCGTGCTCCTTCCGCAAGGAGGAAGACTTCCCATGCTTCCTACTCCTCCTCAGCCATACCCTAGTAGTCTTTGCCTCTGCCCTGCTAGTCCTCTAGGGTTTCCAGGTTGTTGAAGTCTCCTTCAACAATCCAGGAGTCCACCTCTAGAACTCCTGGTGCAATCTCCATCCAGAACCTGCTACGTGCCCTAACCTCCGTAGGAGCATAGACATTGAGGACTCCAAGGCATGAGTCCCCCATGTCCAGTCTGATCCATAGGACCCTCCCTTCCACTATTGTCCCAAAGTCACGCACACAGACGGTAAGCCTTGGCGGCCAATAGAGGTACATATGCCTCCATTCCTGCCATGGGGACTAATACAGTACTCCCAAAAGGTGTGTGAGTTGCCTGGAAATACCTTCCCTACCCGTTGGGCCTGGGCGGGGGTGAGCTTGTGCTCCTACTCAAGTAAGATGTCCATCCGTCATGCAAGGGCAAACTGTAACTCCTACCGAACAATTAACTTCCTAGAACCATGCGTCCCACTATAGTGAAGGTTGTTCACATTCCACGATACAAGATGTAAACTCATGGGAAAGCCTGTGACTGACCGAACAAGTATCTATTCGGTGTGCAAGTTGTTGATGAAGAAGAAGAGCTATGGGGCATGCGAATGCGCTTTGCCACAAGCCTGAAAGGTGAACTCCATTCTCCCATGGTGGCTCTCAGGCAGACCATGGGGGTAATAGATACTCCAGGCGATGCCACTAGGGCATCTATCAACCAGACTGATAGGCGTGACTCTATGCACTGATAGAAGCGGGAAATCTATGCGAGGGGCCACTCAATCACGTCCATCGATGCTCTCCACTGTGGAGGGGCTCCGAAAATAATGCTTAGATGTGAGACCTCTGCTCAAGCCCACCAATTAATATCCATCATGCACCCTGGCCACTGCTGGGAAAAGAGTGCTAGTCCTTCCATGCACTGGGAGACGTGGTCTGCAACCTGCCCCTTCACTTCCTTTTCTATTTGTGTCATCGTCGAATCTCTTGAATGAGAGGACTGAAAGAAGATAGCATGGTTTGGTCCATCCGGTGGTGGTGGTAAATGGACCTTGTCGCTCCTTGACTTGTGGACCACAAAGATCCCTATCTCCAGAGGTAGTGGAAACTCCCCGCACTCCACAACTCTCAAGTAGGACCACGGACCACTACAGAAGAACTCCTGTGGGAGCAGCTACACCTATCTAGGGAAAGTGTGGCAGGTGGTTGGATCAAATGAGCTAGTGGCTCTGTGTGTGTGTGTGTGTTTTGGGGGGGGGGGGGGGGGGGGAAAGGGGAGCTAGGCTACGAGTGAGGAGAAGATGTAGGCATATGAGGCTTATCATCCCCTGTGGGAAGAGAGGTGATGGGTGGGTGGGTGGGGAGTCACATGTATTGTGTGAGATTTAGGGGATTGATCGGCAGGGGGGAATATCCACCGGGGATCAGAGATAGAAGTAGAGGATAGAAGATGGAAGAGAAGAAAAATAATAGACAAGAGGTAAACACGATAAAGACAAAGCACAATGAATTAAATCACTATGTATTGATAGAACCCAAAATCCCTTGTCTGGCACTACTCAGAAGCAAACTCCAAGCATTAGATCTCCTAGAGCTTGCTCATAGACCAAAAATGTACATAAAAAACTAACTTCTACTCTATTGCTCGGAACCTGAATCTGATGGTTCCGTTGGCTCCAAAAGGGAGGTAAAACTGCAAGACCCCTGCTCAAAAATCTCACAAATCACTCCTTTTTCCACTTCAAAGTGTTGTTTGCTGCCTGTCAACTGTGATCGCGGCGCATGCGATTTCACCCTTCTTCTTTTTTCTTGAAAAATTCAAAATTAACTGAAAAAGCCACTTGTTTTTTGCATGCCACCCTATTCTAAAAGTTTCCCTAGCTTTTTAGAATATTTACAATAAATGATATCCAAAATATCAAAAATATGCTAAAATTGTCTAAAAATCTAGTATTTTTGAACCATGCATACTATAGACACTAGCACTAATCACTATGATAACATTGACTCGCTAGATCAATAAGAAAGTCGGATGATGATGCACTCCAGAGTTTTTCACACTGTGTCCGCGTAGTGGCACGACATCCATCCCCTCTGAATCTGCACATCCTCTAGTATGTGCCAAAATCCTAGTTATCACCAAATTTTGAGTCCTTCTCATCCTTTACAACCATATCCTTTGCTTCTTCATCTTCCATACCTTCCTAGCTAGCCCCTATATCATGGCCACTATTTTCTTCCAATTCTGGCAACTCACAAGAAGTAGATTCCCACCTCTTGAATAATTTGATTCTTTTCCCTGCTACCGGAAGTTTTATGGCTGTCCCATCCAGCTCATTTAATGCATAAGTAGCATTATTAAACACTTGTCTTACCACATAGGGTCCAAACCATCTTTTGGAAACTTTACGCATGGCACTATGTTAATTGTCTAAACTGCTATCATAAACCAATACCCAATCCCCATCTTGTATAGTTCTTGGCCTCAATCTATGTCCTTTATCAAACCATTTCTTGTTCCATATCCTTGTTGCCCTTAACTTTGCAACTGCTACCTCTATGTCCTCTAACCTTCTTTCCAATTGTCTAATGCATAAGGCTAACAAATCTTCTCGATTCAACTCCTCTTCCCAAGGTGGCACACTCCATATCACTGTCATCTCTTCTATCGGCATGACAAATTTTTGACTATACATCAATTCAGCAGGCATATATCCTGTAGCAGCACTATGAGTTATTTTCTGTCAGTCCACAGAGCATAAGGGAGAAATCGTAGCCACTCTTTTACCTTCTCTCCACATGCTTTTGCCAATGTCTTTACAATAGATGGATGACCTCTTTCACTTTTGCCGTTTCCTTCAGAGTTATAAGTTGAAGTTAAAACAAGCTTTATCCCCAACCATGCAAAGAAATCATGGGCTTCATTTGCATCCAGTTCACCCCTATCTGTAGTAATTTTTCCCACATAGCCATACCTACAAAAGATCTCTTCTAAGAGAAAAGTACACACGGCATTTGTTGTCTTAGTACATAGAGCTCTCCCTTCCACTTGATTAGTCAAGTCTTCACGGGCAAGTACAAGATATCTAATTTACCAAAGACCTATAGGCATCGTGACTAAATCCACCACCCACTTAAAATGAAGAGACAAGGGATATGTGGACTGTAATCCATCCCGATGTCTCACAGATGAATACATTTGACATGTCCTACATGTTTCCACAAAGTGAGCAACATCCTTATACAAACCCCGCCACCAATATCTTTTTTTGATCTTTACAAAAGTACCCCAAACACCTCTATGGCCAGCCCATAGGCTTTCATGAAATTCTTGCATAACATTTGTTTGTGCAACTCTATCACCTAAAACTCGCAATGGCATACCCTGTTTCTTTTTAGCATGTTTCCATAAGTATTCATCTTTTAAGAAAAACCCACATGCTTTCCTCTTGATCTTCTTAAACTCCTCATCTGACCATTCATCTCTCTTTGTTAATGTATTGAGGTATTGACCAATTCTCAGCCACTCTCTTGCATATTTGTCTTCTAGAAACACTTCTACACAACATACAAAACATCTAAAGTGTCTTCTCTTTGTTGTCCAAGCTTCTGTTAATGCTGTAGCAACTCCTTGCATTGCTAAATTCACTCTTACAACATCATTTTCAGCCACAAAAAAGTCATCTTCTTCCTCCTCATTCATCATCCCATCTTCATTCTCAAGCGTGCCCAAGATAACATGACTGCCACATATGCTGAAATTCAGGGTTCAAAGATTTGATATATGCAATCCACCAAAGCATAACAATGTCTGAGGTAGCACAACTAGTAATAATACCCAATACCGGCAAACAATCGGTCTCAATGACTACACGAGCACCCATAAAATACTCCTTATCACATTTAAGGGCTGTCCCAATTCCCCATAATTCTCTTTTTACCTATGGATACCTTCTCTATCGTTCAGTCAATACTTTAGCACCAAAGCGAATTGCATATCTTTGCCCTTCCTCATCATCTTGCCCAATTGCCCATCCAATCTTGATTGGGCTTATATCAACAGTAATAATGATAGGCTTTCCATGTGAATAATCAGCCTTTCTCAATGTAGGAGCAAATTTTAAGAGTTGCTTCAATTTCTTCATTGCTTTCTGATGCTTCTTTTCCCAATGAAATCTCTGGCCTTTCCTTAAAAGCTAATATAGAGCATCAGCTACATGTGCAAAGTGAAGAATCCATATCAAATAGAACACACATGCACCCAAGAATCTACGCACCTCTAAGACATTCATGCATACATCTTGCATTCTATCAATCCCATCTATTTTTGCTGGTGATGGTCTTCGCCCATAGGGCCCACACATATGCCCACAATCAAAACCTCTTCAACTCCAAAGACAGACTTTCGTCCAAAAAGAGTTAAATGCAACTCTTCTAGACACGTCAAAATCCTTTCACAATCCACAATATGGTCTGTAACAAACTGTATGCACCCATGAGCATCCATCTCTTCATTCTTCTCATCCACCGCATACCCTTTGATTGAAACATTATCGAAGAAGAGCATTGTCGATTGTCGTATAAAAGCCATGAGTACTCTATTCATAGCATTTGTCATGTGTGCCACTGAGTTTGTTGCACCCTACACGAGAGTACACATCTGTACTAACCCCAAAGGAGTCTCCATGGTTATGATATTCCTGCTCTCAATTGCAAGCTGAAACTGATCATACCCCCCGAGTAAAAATCACCCAAAGAATAGATCGCTCTGCTTGCAAAAGCCTCTACAAATTCATCAACCACAGGACCTACACCCACATTTATTATGGTCACTTTATTGACTGGTTGCATGTCTTGAATAAATCTCAAAGCCCCATTCTTTTTGGGTACAGTAAACCAATGATTTGAGTACGGGGCTGAAGAGGGCTCCAAGAACTTCATGAGAATCTTTTCATTTACAAATCCATTAGCTTCATAGAAACAGGGAACGCCCATTCTGGGCCTTAGAAACAGATTAACGTGTTCTAGCATGTGTCAACCGGCGAAACGCCCATGGAACGTTCCTGCCCGTTCCCAGCCCCGTTACGGGCCATCCCAGCAGCCGTTCCTTGTTTGGAACGACCGTTCCTTGGAATCAGACTATCCCCCTTGCTCCCGCCTCTGTCGCCTACCTTGCCTGCCTTGCCCGCCTGCCTTGCTTGGGCCCTACCTGCTCTCGCCTCTCCTGCCTAGCTCGCCTATCCCTACCTGCTCCCGCCTGCCTTGTCTGGGCCCTACCTACTGCCGCCTCTCTTGCCCGCCTGGCCTGCAGTTCCCCCACCTCTCCTACCTACTTGGCCTGGCTCTCCTGCTGCCTACCTGGCCTAGCCTCTCTTTTTTTTCGTAAAGGCTGCCCTAGCCTCTCTCTCTCTCTCTCTCTCTCTCTCTCTCTCTCTCTCTCCCACTTACACCCTCTCTCTCTCTGAGAGGAACAGAGTCATCAGACAGGAGATATGGCATATTTATATACAGAGGACATGGGTCAGCCCTGCACAGCCACTGCCATCGAAGATGGCACATTATTATACACAGTTCTTGAGCATATCAGAGCAGGGATTCATAGAGATTCCGAGATATATGCAGATCTATATGCCACATCGATTGAGAGTTCTTATTGGACAGCTCAGGGTATCATCACATCAGCTTATGATTGAGAGTGGAGAGCCAGTGGCATCCCACGGGAGGAGAGGATATGCCCCCTTTGCAGATCAAAGGTGGAGAGTGAGGAGCATTTTGTTCTCAGATGCCCGGCATACTCAGAGTTGAGATCTAGATACACATTGGGCAGCTCACTTCAGGGATGTATGACTGATATGGATCAGAGATCATTTGGCCGTTTTCTGGGAGAGGCATGGCACATCAGAGAGCAGAGCACACAGCGGGTCCCAGTCAGAGAGGGGCCCACCCAGACGACTATTACACAGTTCTTTCAGACAGACAGAGTGAGAGCTACTGTACCAGCCTCCAGCCAGACCTCCGGGCTCACACTACAACAGGCTGAGGACCAGCGTACCCGACGCCGCACGAGGATCCGTGGGTTTCGGACCCCACAGCCACACCGACAGGAGATCCGGAGGATTCTTGATCTACATCGACAGCAAACTGAGATCCGACGACACTCGACACATTGGATCTCAAACCTCCAGTTTGCTCTTTCTCCACCGCCGATGTACCACATCCTGCATCCAGGAGGGATCACCTGCTATTGCTTGGTGTGTTTGCCTGCAGGCTGAAAGTCAGGAGCAGTGGGCATCTCTTCATTGCACGGAACCATATCGTCGGGTTCCTCGGTATCAGAGTCCGGACCAAGCGCTGCCACCATTTGGTCTATAAAATCCAGATCCAGACCAGCCATATTGTATCACTGCGTATACCGGTCAAAGACCGAATGAAGATCTCACGGGAGACAGGAATGCGCAGGCCGCTCTCCCTCTTTCCTAGGCAAAATGGACCCGACACTGGACTAACGAAGAAGCTTGGGAAGCGCGTGCGCAGAAACAGACGGCCGTTGTGCAGAGAAGGCACGTCCGCAGGCAGAGAAGGGCTCGTTTCCTTTGTTGGCTCATGCTGTCGCGCGCTCTGTGTGGCAAGCTGGGTGTGACTAGCTGCTGCCCCTTGGTGGCAAAACGGGCAGATCAGGGCGGGCAGCAGGCAGAGGGTGACGGAACGTCCAAGCAGAGGGCACGCTCTCTCTCTTTCTCTCTGTCTCTCAGGCGGGCGGATCTGAGTGCGAGCGGGTCCGACGACAGTGTCTGATAGTGGGCAGGTCTGATGACGACTAACGACGACCAACGACAGACGCAGGTCTGACGATGGACGCAGGGCTAACGATGACGGACGACAAGCGCAAGTCCGAAGAGGACGAGCGCAGGACTGACGAGGGGCGCAGGGCTGACGCGGACGGGCGACTGGCGCAGTTCTAGTGCGCAGGGCAGACGGCGACAGATGACGGGCACAGGTCTGAAGAGGACAGGCGCAGGATTGACGAGGGGCGCAGGGGTTACGCGGACAGGTGACGGGCGTATGTCTGGTGGCGACGGGCGGTCTGACGATAGGCAAAGAGGAACATGCGTGACAGTGGGCCGGTCAGGCGTGACGGCCAAAGACCAGGCGTGACGATGGGCGTAGGTCAAGGCACCGACGGCCGAACGGCACGCACAGGCGGCGACATCTCCCACTCCCGCCATCTCTCTCTCTCTCTCTCTCTCTCTCTCTCTCTCTCTCTCTCTCTCTCTCTCTCTCTCTCTCTCTCTCTCTCTCTCTCTCTCTCTCTCTCTCTCTCTCTCTCTCTCTCTCTCTCTCTCTCTCTCTCTCTCTCTCTCTCTCTCTCTCTCTCTCTCTATATATATATATATATATATATATATATATATATATATATATTCATTCCCCGTTCCTGGTAACTATGATTAGCTTTTACAAGCTTTAGGCACTGGAATAGGCCTCAAGTTCCATGGTACATATGACACAGTAAATATTACCATAGGAGAGACAACATTTAGATCCACACAACCTATTTGGCTGAAATGCAAATGCATTTCCATGCCTAGCCAACATCTGCATAAAACAGTCTCTTTCAGCAGGCAAAAGAAACCCTTCTGCACCAACTTTCAATTTCTATAATGTTTCAGATATAAACGGATGACCTATATCTTTGGGATCCCGTAAGCTTGGCTACCTTGACACTTTTTCATACAAACCCTCACTTTCTGGTGGAAGCGGCAAAGCAATCGGTTTCACCTTTTTGCAACTGTCTTATACTTTGTCTCCACAAGTGCTTTAGCCTATTGTAATCCTTCCTGTTGAGCAAACAATGCTTAAACATCATACATGTCCAAAGAACATATTGATAACACTGTTTTCAGCCTCATTTTCTGCATGTATAGTTGCTGAAATTTCAGTCATAGTGTCATTAATATTCAACCCGTAAAAGATGCCTAAAATGCCTTCATTTTCAACTAACAGTCCCAATGCTCTCACCTCCTTAGTAGCCTATTTCATAGATATGCGTTCAGCCTTGCACATAGCTTCCATAGGCTTAAACCAACATGAACTGTTTGCAGTAAACTAAGAATAACCAATAGTAAATACATGCTTCATTCCATCAAGAGACGAGTACATCCTCTGAGCAACACTACTATAGCCCCATATTACAGCAGTGCTTAATGAAAATCCAAGTCTTTGAATTCCCTTGCATTTGGAAGCAAATGAGACTCTCAAAACGTATCCCTATTCCTAGAATGATTAACACAAGCAGTAAGAAATTTGACTACTTTCCTCCCATCCTTGCTTCTGACTCTTGCATAAGCAAAACCATCATCAAGCACCTTTGTTTCCATATGCACTCCTGTAGTATAGGGTTGTCCCAAAATCACTGCATATGAGGAATTATCTTGCACAAAGAAGTATTGCTCTTCTTGTACATTACCAGCCATCACTTTTACATTAGGATATGTAGCATAGAGATCCCCTAAAGAATTATTTGCAGCCCTCATACGCCAACCACGATCAGTATCTACAAGACATGCACCATTTTCATACAATCCACACTCAATGACATTAATCTCAGACCCATGGTTAAGCAAAGCAATACAAGGAGTTTCACACTCCCCTATTTTCATTACCATTTCAGTGGTAGCCCTAGCCCAGTGATTTCTTGTGTAATGACTTCGAGGAATAAATCCTAGAGTCTCTTCTTCATATTGTTGTATCTGCCTTACTCCACCATGCATATTGCTACAAAACAATGCATTTTCAACCCTTTTTTTCTCTTTTCCACATGCTACCCACTGATTAGTAGCATCCTGCATAGATAATCCAGTACTTACTTCATACTCATATTCAGCCCGAATACCTAACAAACCAATTTCCTCTTCAAATTGCAGTAATGCACTAGTGGTATCACTAAGAAACCAACGCTTCCTCTTAATCATGTCAATGATCTCATCATGAAATTCCCGCTTGGTGATGCGGAGTACCTCTCCCAAGGTGAATTCCGCCCGACTGTTTAAGATCGGTTCTTCAAGAACCTTCTTAAGATCTGTGGTTGTCTTAATATCAAACTACAACTTATATCCTAGCTGCTTGTCCTTCTTTTTGCCCTCTTGTTTGCTATCCTGTTTTTGCTCCTGGCTGACCTCTTCCACATCATGCTCGCAAGGAGGCTGATTTGTAGCTTTAGGTTTAATCCACACTTCTTCTCGTCACTCTTTTAGATATCCCTGCATTATCTTCATCTCTCTTTCGTTTCTCTTCCACAAGTACATCCGTATTTTGTACCTTTGCTAAATATGCATACATTGAATATGCATCTACTAGTGATTCCCAAGCCAGTTATGTCACGAATGTCTTGCCTTGCATGAGACATTTCACTATCAGTAACTTTTCTCTTTTCAGATGCATACAAAGCATGTGTCCATATCGCAGCCTTTGGACATGCATTCTATCCAATTGTAGACCAAAAGTAGAAGCATGTACAGCCATATAAGTATTTCGGACAGCCAAGTCTTCCAATAACTTTTGCATACCTCCCTTTCCAAAATTCAAAGCAAGAGGCAATCATGTTTCTTGTGCATGGATCTTACCATCTTTACAAAAGATGAGTTGTCATGCCAAGGCCTCTTGATAAAGCAGCACAATTTTTTCTCTCATACTACAAACTATCACACTGCATACATCTTTTTCCTGGTTTAGGGGTTATTGCCCGTCCCCTTTCCTCTTGTTATTTTTCATCCAATTTTGCAACCTTTAATTGAAGATCTCGCATGCCTTTAACCAATTCATCTAATACATCTTCCCTAACAGTAGAAACAACACGCAGAGCCATAGGTTCAGCCACAGAAGAGGGTAGGTAATTGGATACATCAACTGTTTTGCCCGTAACAGTGGGCAAGCGAGAGACACCAATCTTTCTCTTCTTCTGTGCTTTTTCACAAGTGCAGTAACAGCTTCCTTGACATGCCTCCACTCTATTTTAAAACCTGACTCTATAGTTTGATCCTCTAGCAAATCATCAAGCCTCTCTTAAAGCTCAAGATCTGCTGCTTATAGAAACAATTCAATTTTCTGACTTGCAAGAGCTTGTTGTTCTGCAAGATCTAACTGCTTAAATCGACTTTCAAATTCGAAGGAGTATCACAAACAGGCATCCCTCACTCGTTTTTCTTCTCCTTGACTTTGCACTTTCTACACTTAGTGATATAGTAGCCTCACTTCTTGCAATAATGGCATTTTTCCTTCTTGGCTTGTGTGCACCCTTGTTTCTTATTACCCTCTGAAGTGCCTGAAATCCCAGAGCTCTGCAGAGCATTCTTTGCTTGGCTGCCCTTGCCCTTCTGTCGTGCCATAAAAGCCTGCTCAGAGGCTATAACATCCACACCACTGTTTCTTCTTGTCTGCTTCTCCTCTAAGAGCAAACTGACTAGCTGAAGAAAAGTAAGTGGCTGTGGGGCAATCCTCATGGTGAGGTTCAAGGCCGTATGAAAGGCTAAGTACAAGGGCGGCAATGAATTCAATGTAGTGGACATCATCTGTGCATCTGAGTAATGCTCATCAACATTCATAAGCTGCTCAAGCAAGTCCTGAATTTTGTTTAGGTGATCCTGCATAGAATCACCCTTATCCATCTTCAATGTCTCAAGCTTTTTCTTCAAGAAAGAGATGCAAGTCTCATTCTTACCAACAAATATTTGCTCCAAGGTCAGCCAGGCTTCTCATGAAGAAGTTGCAGACCGAATATAAGGGATAATAGACCACTAAACTACCAATGCAATCAGCAACAAAGCCTGTGCATCCCGCGTATCCCATGCCTTTTGTGTTGCTGATCTTTAGGAAAGTGGCTGAAACTGGAGCAGGCTGAATAGGTTAAGTTTCCCGTTGTCCACGTCCTCCTGGAGGAGTAGCAGAAGCTACAACTCCTTCATCATAGAAGACCAGAGTGAATAGTTGTTACCATCCAACCTGTCTTCCTTGGATACATAGGTAAATACATCACCTCCCTGATTTGCCATGATAAACAATGCAAAAAAGAGCAAAAGAGCAACGTCCTAGCTGGACCAACCTAGAAATCTTAAATTTTCCAGAAATTACAGCAAGTAATTTGCTGCAATTAGCAAACTGAAGTACACTCTATCAAAATTGTCTGTAATGCACGCAATCCAAGGTGCAATAAATGCTCAGCAACACTATAGAAGCAAAAGCCCCAAAATGCTTCAAAATGGTCTATTTCAGACTGAACCTGCTTTGCATGTACCAATGTCTTCACAAAACCCAAAAGCCCCAAAATTCTTGACTTACTTACAAAGAAATTTCTGTATAAATCGTGTCCCAAACACATATCAAGACTACTTGTGCCTGCCCACGCAAAAGCCCCTTCTCCAAAGATGAATCTAGAATAAAAAATAATTTTTACTTGAAAAATTTTGTACCTGGCACAGCGAACCGGGTGTCGCAAGGCACAGGAGGAAGCTGTCGGGCGCTGATCAGGGGCAGTGGCGTAGCTCACAGCTGCGGGCGCTTGTACAAGCGGGAGCAGGACTGGGGACTGGTGGTGCTGGACACAAGAGCACAAGCGGACAGTAGTCAAGCACAAGGTGGTGCAGGCGGGCACAGCACAAGGCAGAGGCAGCTCAGGCGCAGGGGCAGCGCTAGACACAGGCGGGCAGCAGTCTGGTGCAGCTAGCATAGAGCAAAGCTGCATGCGCTGGAGCTGGCGCTGTCTGGAGCTGCAGGTTGCTCGCTGGCAGGAGCTGACAGTTCCAGCTGAACGGGTGGTTCCACAGGGACTTAATTAAGCTATACTTAGAGAGCAGACTGAGCTGTACTCAGCTTTAATACCAAATGTGAGAGATGGAGTGGATCGAAGCTCAGCTGAGAGTGGAGTAGACAGTGTGGAGAGTGGAAGCACGACACCCAATGCAATAGACTGAAAGTGTAAGATTAAAGTACAAGGTACAACCCTTAAACCTTAGGGTTGTAAAAGGGTGTTCACACTCGAAGTATGTGCAACACGATAAGTGCCCGAAAATGTGAAAGTGTAAGATTAAAGTACAAGGTACAACCCTTAAACCTTAGGGTTGTAAAAGGGTGTTCACACTCGAAGTATGTGCAACACGATAAGTGCCCGAAAATGTGTAACATAGGCACATAAAACAAAGAGAATAAATCTGGGGGGAAAAACCTCTCGTACGGAGAGTAAAAAGCGCCCCAGTGTCCTACTGAGATCACCAACACTCCTCTGTGAGCGTAGGCGTGAGTGAAACCCGATAGTGTTGGACAAAGTTATTTGGCCAGATACAGATACTAAAGTGGATAGATATATATTTACCACTGTGAGCTATGCAAAAGTCAAGATGGCTAACAAAATGTGTCGATTTGGCTACTCTATTATCCAAAGTGTCAATGGTTCGTGTGTCTCCAAAACCCTTGTGCTTAGCCTCACATCTTGTATTATCTACAGCATATACCTATAATAAAATATTGATGTTTTGGATTCTAAACCTTCTACTTATGGTCAAAGCAATGTGTAAAAGA
The DNA here is from genome assembly GCF_053477565.2 of Lygodium microphyllum. NCBI lineage: Eukaryota > Viridiplantae > Streptophyta > Polypodiopsida > Schizaeales > Lygodiaceae > Lygodium > Lygodium microphyllum. The sequence continues at coordinate 20,608,379 of NC_141149.1, read as the reverse complement.
AAAGCAACAATGCATATTTTATTGGTGTCTGGTTGAGAGAACTGTGCAAGTCTTATTTATGAAGAGCTATTATCAAGAGAGGTTCTCGATGTCCTATTCTTTTATTTTAAGAATATTAAGGAGCAAAGCTTGCATACAAGGGCTTTATAGTGCTCTTCTTTGTTTCTCAAATCATCTCCCTTGACTCCCTGTTATATATATATATTATATTCATTGATAAGTTGATAAGGAATCTTGTACCAGGTAATCTAGCTAAGTGATAATTTTGACAAAGGCATTTTTAATAGGTCAATTTAGCCTCTTGAAAATACTAATACGTATTTTCTTTATTTACTTTTTCTCTTCTTTGAAGAAAATAATATACTTCTCTCTTTATTTCGCACATTTTCAAATTATATGATTTGCCAAAGAGAATTGTGAATATGGTTCATGGATGCTCTCAAGAAGGCAAATTTGCCCTTCTCCACAACTTTATAGAGAGAATTGTAACTATGCTTCAATGCTTTGTATTAAAGAGCATGAGTCCCACTAGATCATGCCATCAATAACACTATCCAAGCATCCACTAAAAGGACACCCTTTCATATAATCTACACGTACCCCATGGAAATTGCCTTCAACAAGGCCATATAGACATTTCAGAGAACACTTGATTAATCATACTGTGCAAGAAATAGAATACACTACAAATAAGAGAAGAACAAAAATTTCTTTTACTCCAAACAAACCGATATGAAAATGGGTTTGACCACACATGCACTTCCACTATGAAGCTTAGATGGCAATCTAGACAAATGATAGGTTAACTTAAGAGTAGCTAGAAATGACAATGGTGCTGAGGAGGTCTCCTTTTATAGCCCATGAAGCCACTTTTATGGCCCCCAAATCCCAAAACGAGGGTGCTTGATAACTCCCACAACTCACAACTTGATATAGTGTGCCTTGAGTTGCTACTAGCTTAGCTACTATATCCAACACAAAGATCACCTTTTTTCCAACCAATCACAAAGACCTCATGTGACATACGAGTTAAGACTCAGACAATGTCCAATCTCATACACCACTCATAATGGGAGCCTTACAACTTTGAGCACCATGGATCATTGGTGGCACCTTACGAGGATGGGCATTGAGCACATCTAACAGACTCAACAAATGCAAAGGTAAACCTCCATTGAGTGCAACATGGGAGGTGACTCTACAGTTGCCACAAGATGATTCAAAAATAAGCCTTGTGCTCTAGCAATTACACTTTCACAATAGCAGTTTGACTGAATACTTTCAGACTATTTCACAGTCAGCAGCTCATTAGAAGACAGTGTTGGCAACAACGATAAAAGTGACAATGGGTCCAAAATCATGGACTTTCATTGTGCCAAGAGTAAGCTGCACTAATACAAGGACACCCATTACAAGGAGACACTATACTTGTTGAAACTCATGGCATAATCTACTTTCTACAATTCAAGGAATGTCTCAAAATAGTATTGAAAGTGAGGTATTACCCAGAGATAATAGATTGTTTCAGGTATTTAATCAAAATCATGAGCCTTGTTCTGAAGAAAGAATTGAACAAAGGATTGCAGAGAGTGATAAGCAAGGGGTTAAATATAGATCAAAAGCAAGAGGAAATAATAGTAGGCAGCAAGACGAAAACCCAGAAGATGAAAACACAGTAAGTCCATAGAGAAGAATGATGCTATGCACAGCAAGGTCAAGACAAGCACGTCCAACTCCCCTTGTTATTGAGTTCAACCCACTGACTAGCCAACCCCAAAAGACCCCCAACAGTAAAAAGAATAATCATCTCCATGGTTTCAAAACTCCAAAAGCATGTGATATTCTTAATCTAGAACTGATCTGCTTATCTCACTTCAATATCTCACTGGACTATCATGAAGACTGCTTATAAATAACAAAAAGTTTTCTAAAGCTTCTGCAAGCATAACTATGCACGTTACCAGAAATTCACTTCAAAGTTAAGAAAAACATGCTAAACAAGTACGTAGAGACTTGAACCCACGAGCAAAACTCTAGGAAAGTGCAACTATTCTCAATCCTTCTCCTCAGCCTCAGTAGCAAAGTGCTATGAGAAGAGTAGGCAACCCATATCATTTCTTCAGAACACTACCTTTTCAGATACAAAGGTACGACTCCCAAAATATTTTCAGATTCGTCTCTTGCAACTAAATGTTGTGGCAGCCAACCTTCTTCCTGAAATGCAAACGGTCACAAAGGCAAAGCATGAAAACTATCTTTGCAGACTGAAAGTGAAAAAGTGGAAACTGGCTTCACAAGCTGAATGTGATATATGGACACTGTGAGCCACATCAAACTTGAGGGACTTACCGCAGTAGCAGAACCACTGACTTCAAGAGCAGACAAGAATGCATGCATCAAAAAGGGGCTCATAGAATCTTCTCCTGCTGACTCGATGGCACATAAATCCCAATCTTTTGAGGGGATCAATGACATGGATGACACCACAGAGACACTGATTACTGAACCAGCTTTATCGGTTGTCCTTCCCTTCACAGATCAAAATCATAGCATTGAAAACATGGGCAGACTTTACTTCTGCACCTTCCCATTCAGATCATCCACAGACATAAACATGCAATAAAACTATAGCACCTCTGCATCTGGTTCAGAAAATTGCTCTATGGAATTAATAAAACCGCCACTAGAGAGATAAGCCAGATGTATGTCTGTATCTCGGCCTAGAGAGAAACCATAAGAAAGAGTCCTTGATATCTTTGTTTTTGCAGTCAATCCTGGTGTAAAGACAACCTTGCAAAAGAAAGTCAAATCGGTCATTTAGTAAAAACCAACAGTTTAAGTTCCATTTTTACTCATACATATACTAATTAGGACAGGGCAGACATTTAGGTCCCTAGGTTACAAGGGATAACAGCACGAGTAATGACTTTTTGTCTGAAGCAAGATTCCTATTAGTATAGACATCATCCAACATAGACAAGAAATGAATGAATACTAGCACACAATCATTGGTTGCTCTGCAAGGGGATGACAAACGTAAATACACACTAGTAGTGATTTTAATGCTTGCAGCATAATGGAAGCCACTCGAGCATGTTGTATGGTTTCAATTCCTGGACTTTAGAGCAAGTTCAATGAGTAGAGAGCTGATAATCAACAAGTACCCTTTTAAAAAAATATGAAATTCCACCTTTGTTGGGTCTTCAATAATCATAACCTTTTTAATTAATACTCTTGCATTACTTAATGCATGAGAAAGAATAAAACAACCAGTCTACTCCTGCCTGACTACTTGGTGGGATGATTAGCCTACAGAAAAGAAAGCACAGTTATATGACAGGTGGCAGAGGAAATAATCACCACAAAGGATTAGTACCAGTAAATGTCTGGCAAATGCTCTATAAAATCTTGGCCAGGCTTCAATCTGGAAAGAATGGAGAATTGACATTCAGCTGCTTAGTTGATGTCCTCTTTGTCAAATTCCCATGGCCAGCATGGAGTGCACAAAGAAGATTTAACCGCACAGTGAAATGTGAACCAGAGTGTTTAATAATGCTCAGTGCCTGCCCAGTAACATACTTTTCAGATATGCCCGTGAGAGTGCACAGCAGAAAAGAACAAGAACTTGGCGTGAGACGAGAAGATGGAGACAAAAAACGTAGTAGAATCGAGGGAACAAAACTGACTGATCACGAAGGTATAAGGCTACAAGTCTTTGCAGCAGAGATCATCAGTGGGGACACCAGACAAACGTAGGAGACAAAGTTGGCATGCTAGTTTGACTATTGAGAGCCATCTGAGTGCACAGCAGAGATGGACTAACTGGCAGCTCAAGAATAGCGTGATCTGAAGACAGCACAGCTGGCAGGGAAGTGACTAAGTGTTGGTAGTGCCGGTGGTGCAGCTGAAACAGGCAGCAATAGGTGTGCTGAAACAGGCAGCAGTGGTCAGCTGAAAGAGGTGGCAGTAGGCAGCTGAAACAGGTGGCAGAAGTCGAGCAGAACTGCTGATGATGAGCAGGGCAAGTGATGAGCAAAGGTACTGATGGTGCAACTGCAGGAATAGGTGGCAGAGGTCAGGCAGAACTGTTGATGACGAATAGGGCAGGTGACAAGCAGAGGTGCTGATGGCACAGCTGTAGGTGGTAGCATTGGTGCTGCTGGTAGTTGACAAGCAGGATAGGAGTATTGAAAGGCAGCACAGCTGTAGTGAGCAGGATACATGGGAACTAGGGGTCAGACACTTAGTCACACTGACCCGGGTATATAAGGTGTAAGAGACCCAGTTTAAGGCATCCAATTATTATCAAAAGCATACTATTCACCTTCATCTCCAGCTTCCATGGCTTCCTCATTCTTTCTCCCCTCTTTCCTGTCTTTCTCTCTCCTCTTCTAAACTCTCTTTTTCTTCTTCCTCCTCTCTTTCTCTCTCTTCAGCTCATTCTCCTCTCTCCTCTCAACTTCATTTATTACGAGTGGTATTAGAGCATCAGGCATTGGTCCTTTTCTTCTTTCCTCTTTCTCCATCCAGCCCCCTTTTTAAATCTGAAAACCTAGTTACTCAGGTCACAAGTACACGTATAGCAAGAAGGACCACAGTAGGTTTCACTTTTTTGGAGCAAGCAAAAGCTATGGCTGAAGAGTCAGAATATATGGAGGTAAAAGGGTTAATTTAGCAGGTCATCACTCCTTTTCATGCAAATTTTAGGGGTTCCAGAGCAAGTTGGAGGTTTAGGGGTTTAGAGGAGGGTAATGTGAGAAAAAGGCAAGAACGAAGCTCAGCACAGAAACTTAGTAGACAATGTGAGAGTGAAGCATGACACCCAATGCAATAGACTAAAGAGTGTAAAACTGAAAGTACGAGGTACAACCCTTAAACCTTAGGGTTGTAGCGGGTCACCCGAACACGGTAAGTGCCTGTAAGTGTGTATCATAAGCACATACCATAAGTCTAGGGGAAAAAACCTATCCTACCGAGAGTAAAAAGTGTCCCAGTATCCTACTGATCACCGACACTCCTATGTGAGCATGAGTGTAAGTGAAATACCCAACAAACCCCCCTGGAGTGAAGGGTGATCAGGAGTACAAGGATCATCCGCCACCAAAGGAGATCAAATTTAAAGCATTGCGAAATGCTTCAAATTTGTCACAAGGAAGAGCCTTGGTGAAGATGTCTACCACATTACTGGTTGTAGGACAATAGAGAAGGCTGATATCACCTGCATGTAGCCTCTCTCTGACAAAGTGATAATGTATCTCGATGTGTTTCGTGCGTGCATGAAACACAGGGTTCTGTGCCACTGCAATGGCACTCTGACTGTTAGTGAACAAAGGAGTAGGCTCCGTAACAGATACATCCAAATCAGCTAGCAAGCATCTAATCCATACGCATTCAACTGTGGTAGTGAAAGCTGCCTTGTATTCAGCTTCACATGACGATGTGGCAACAGTGGACTCTTTCTTGCTAAGCTAAGATATGCAAGACGAGCCAAGAAAGAAACAATTGCCACTAGTGAAGTGACGTGAATCATAATCACCAGCCCAATCAAAATCACTGTAAGCATGCAACTGCAATGGTCCCCCCTTGGCATAAAGCAATCCAAGAGATCTAGTACCCTACAAGTAACGGAAGACACACTTAACAGCTTGCCAATGTGACATGCATAGCTAATACATATATCTACTCAAGGCAAAAATTGCAAACTATATGTCTGGCCTAATGTTCCATAGGTAAATAAGATATCCAACTACTCGAGCATATGTGTGTATATTAAACAAATCACTGTCATCATGTAATGACAGCTTTAGTCCAAGTTCCATTGGTGTACCTACTGGCTTGCAATCTTGTAAGCCAAGCTTCTCAAGAAGTTTACCAATGTATCTTGACTGTGATAACCCAATACCTCTAGTATCATGTATGAACCGAATGTCCAAGTAATAATGTAAAGACCCCAAGTCTAACATGTCAAAGGTTTGCTGCAAATTTTGTTTAAACACTGAAATTTGATCAGCATGTGTCCCTGTAAGCAAGAGATCATCAACATATAGACAAATGATCAGCATGGATCCCCCCCCTTTACATACGTAAAGGGTAGACTTAGATGAGTTGTTTATGAACCCTTGGCTAAGTAAGAAAGCATCTATCCTTGCATACCAAGCTCTAGGAGCTTGTTTCAAACCATATAAAGCTTTTTTCAGCTTGCAAACCAAGTGTTCTGATCCCTCAACTGCAAAACCAATGGGCTGTTGTACATATACTTCCTCATGAAGTTCCCCATGTAAAAATGCAGTTTTAATATCCAATTGATACACAATACATACATAATGAGCAGCCAAAGCAACCATAGACCTGATGGTCGTCATGCGGGAAGTAGGAGCAAATGTCTCCTCATAGTCAATGCCTTTCCTCTGTGCATAGCCTTCACCTATAAGCCTTGCCTTGTATTTATCAATGGATCCATCTGCATTCCATTTCAGCTTGTAGACCCATTTTGTTCCAATGGCTTTCTTCCCAAATGGCAAAGACACTAAATCACATATTTGATTTTTAGTCATAGAATCCAATTCACCTTTCATTGCTGCCATCCAATGCACACTCTGTTGTGCATCCTCAAAACATGCAGGCTCCTCTTCGTTAAGGGTACTTGCTGCCATGACAAACTCCATGGTATGTGCAGTATCATGCATACGAGCTTACCTTCTAGTATGACCAGCCATGGGTGCATCCAAATGACTATCTTTCATAGTCTATAAATACCATCTAGGAATTTGTCTTGCCTCTTGATTGTGCATAAGCTCTTGCTGAATTTCAATTTCGGCACTTTGCTGAATATTCAGATCAGCCAATGGTTGATTTTCTGCATTTTCCGAAGGAGCAGCTGGCTGAACATTGAGTTCACTTGCTGAAACTCCAGCTGAATCACCAAATGTAATGGGCAGCAGCCCTTCAAATACATCACGGGCAGCCTGATATGTGTCTAAACCAGCCAGGGACAATTCTGATTTTTCATCAAATAATACATCCTTACTGACAAACACCTTTTTAGAAACAAGATCATAGAGTCTATAGCCTTTGCTTTCACTGCTATAACCCACAAAAATGCATTTAACAACCTTGTTATCCAACTTCTTTCTGAGTACCTGTGGAATGTGTGCATATGCAAGACAACCAAAGGTACGAAAGTGTCCAACAGAAGGTTTCCGACTGTTCCAAGCCTCAAAAGGTGTAATTTTCTTCAAAGCTTTGATGGGGCATCTATTCAAAACATGGCAAGCAAACATGACGGCTTCCATCCAAAAACTCTTGAGGCAAGCTCTTTGCCTTCAGCATACATCTGGCCATCTCCATGAGTGACCAATTCTTTCTCTCTACAACCCCATTCTGTTGTGGAGTATAAGCAGTAGTGTACTGATGGACAATGCCCTTCTACTTCAAAAAAGAATTCAGCATAGAGGACACGTATTCCCCCCCTCGGTCCGAACGGAGAGTCTTAATTTTACAACCAGACTGGTTTTCAACAGGTGCAATAAAAGCTAAGAAGACATTATACACTTCTGACTTTTTGACCAAAGAGTAGACCCAGCAAAATCGAGTAAAGTCATCAATAAAAGTCACAAAATAGTAACATCCTCCCAATGACTTTGTCTGCATAGACCCACATACATTTGAATGCACTAACTGCAACCTAGCTATTGCTCTAAAAGCAACATCACGGGGAAAGGAAAAACGATGCATTTTCCCCAAAACACATCCTTCGCACAAGTGCTCAGGAGGTCTCTCTAGTAGAGGTAATCCATCTAGCATCTGTGTACGTTGTAAGAGCATCAAGCTGCCAAAGTTCACATGCCCCATCCTAGCATGCCATAACTCTACCTGTATCATAGTAGGAGTAAGAGTGGATGCCAAGTACACTGACTGATCAATTGAAAGAGTATCCAACTCGTATAATCCATGACATAGAGTGCCTGCCAAGACCAAAGTCATGTGTTCTTTGTCTCTCATCATGCATCTGTCATCATCAAATGTGGCATGCAATCCATAATGTGCCAAAGAAGAAATAGAGAGCAGATTCTTCTTTATACCTAGCAAAAACAAAGCATCCTGTAGGCAAAGAATAGAGCCATCAATGGTTGTAAGCACAATCTCCCCAATACCTCTAACAGGATATGATGCATTGTTAGCACACTGTATAGACTTGCCAACTGGAGCTGCACCAACATAAGCAAATAAATCTTTGCGAGATGTAATATGTCTAGAAACACCACTGTCAAAAAACCAAGTATTTGCATCCTCAGTAAAGCTAAATGCTCGATCAGCCCAAGAAGTATCATAACTTCATGTGTAAAAGCAATAGTCCCTGTCTGCAACAAAGGACGCGAACTCAGTAGCAGTGGAAGGAGCATCAGAAACAGGCATTCCTGACTCCTTCTCCTTGGCAATGCGCTATCTACACTCAGTAATGTAGTGGCCTAGCTTCTTGCAATAATGGCATTTTCCCTTTTTGACTTGCGTGCCCCCTTGTTTTTTTACTTGTCTATGATGTGCCAGAAGTCCCAGAACTCTGCGAAGCATTCTTTACTTGGCTGCCTTTGCCTTTCTGTCTAGCCATAAAAGCTTGCTCAGAGGCTATGGCATCCACACCACTATTTCTTCTCCTTTGCTCCTCCTCTAGAAGCAGACTAACTAACTGAAGAAAAGTAATTGGTTGTGCAAAAAGCCTCATGGTGAGATTCAAGGCCATATGAAAAGCAAAGTATAAAGGAGGTAATGAGTTCAAAAGTGGTAGATATCATCTGTGCATTCGAATAGTACTCATCAACATTCATGAGTTGCTCACGCAAGTCCTAAATTTTGTTCAAGTTATCCTGAATAGAATCACCCTCATCCATTTTCAATGTCTCTAGCTCTTTCTTTAAGAAAGAGATACGAGTCTCATTCTTGCCTGCAAACATCTGCTCCAAAGTTAGCCAAGCTTTTCGTGAAGAAGCTACTGAACGGATGTGGGGAATGATTGACCAGTGAACTGCCAATGCAATCAACGACGACGCCTGTGCATCCCATGCATCCCATGCTTTTTGAGCTGCTGATCTTAGGTGGAAGTGGCTGAAGTGGAGCAGGCTAAGGTGCCCGTTGTGCACATCCTCCTAGAGGAGAAGTAGCTGGAGCCACAACTCCAAGTCTGGCTTCTTCTCTCCACTGACATAATCCCAAAGATTTTTCGCCACAAGTACATTCTTCATCATGAAGGACCAAAGTGAATAGTTATTTCCATCCAATCTGTCCTCCTTGGATACTTAGGTGAAGACATCTCCTCCCTGATTTGCCATGATAATCAATTACCAAAAGAGACAAAAGACAATGTCGAAGCAGAGCCAAACTGGAAATCTGAAAATTCCTAGAAATTGCAGGAAATAACTTTCTACAATTAGTATACAAAGGTGCACTCTGTCAAAACTGTCTGTAATGCATGCAATCCAAGGTGCAATCAGTGTTCGGCAACATTGTATCAGCGAAATCCCCAAATTTTCTTACATCAGATTTGTTTAAAATAGTCTCAATGATTGTAACTGCAGTACATATGCCAACGTTCTCAGAAAATATAAAAGCCCCAAATTTTTTTATGAATATGCCCAAAAAATTTGCATCCAATGTGTCCCATACACCTTCCCTGAATTCAGTGTCTGCTGCGTAGGAACCTCTCTTTCCATAAATTTATTCTGGAATAAAAGGATAATTTTTTTAAAAAGAATACCTTTGTGATGACGGGTTGTCGTTGACGACATGCGGGTGTCAAGGGGAGTGACGTGGCTGACGTGAGGACAGTCGGGCAGGCTAGACGTCGCAGACTAGCGGGCGTCAGAATTGTTGTGAGCTAGCGTGGTCAAACATGAACAGCGTAGCACACAAGGGCGTGCGCTAGTCCAAGCGAGCGCAACACAAAAGGCGGGAGCTGGTCCAGGCGGACGCAGGTGGACATGTCAACTGCTGACAGGCAGCACTGGCGGGACGTGTGCAGTCTGGACTGGCGGAGCAGCAGCTAATGTACGCCTGATGGATAGCAGGGCAAACTGGATTGGCAGGCTACAAGTTGTGGCAAATCTGACGGGGCAGAGTTGAGCTGAGAAGAACCTAAGCTTCAGCTGAACAGAGTAAATGCTGCTCTAATACCAAATGTGAGAAAAAGGCAGGATCGAAGCTCAGCACAGAAACTCAGTAGTAGACAGTGTGAGAGTGAAGCACGACACCCAATGCAATAGACTGAAGAGTGTAAAACTGAAAGTACAAGGTACAACCCTTAAACCTTAGGGTTGTAGTGGGTGTTCACACCCGAACACGGTAAGTGCCCGTAAGTGTATGTCATAAGCACATACAGAATAATACCATAAGTCTGGGGGAAAAAACCTCTCCTACCGAGAGTAAAAAGTGCCCCAGTGTCCTACTGATCATTGACACTCCTATGTGAGCGTGGGCATAAGTGAAATACCCAACATGTAAAAGTGTCAAAGTGAAGCAATCCGGAAGCGAATGACAGAGCCAGAGTGAATAAAAGAGAAGAGAGAGAGAGAGAAAGAGACAGTGAAACGCAGAAAATCTGCAGTGAAGAATGTTGTATAAGGATGCAAAATTATACACAGGTGTAGAGAGAATACCTGTGTATGTCTCCACCTCGAAGATCTCGGTCTCAATCAGCCCTGAGAGCAATCTCTGCGGTCTGCAGCCTAAAATCTATGAGACACTGTTGATCAAGGCTGTTGAATACAAAGCTTATTTATAGGCTGAAAATAATGGCCAAAAATGCAGGTCGGCTGCAATTAATGCAGCCGACTAGACAGCAGTTGTCCAACTAACAGTCGACTACTGTCCGATTGCCAAACTGCCACATGGCACACATCCTACCCCTGTTGCCTCTGCTGCACAAGTGCTCAGAAGAGAAAGTGCATTAGCATTGTGTATATGTATTTATGTGTACATTCAAGGACACATGGGAACGTTTACTTGCGTGTAATGAGCATTGCATTCATTTGGGATCATCCTCTCCCTTACAAGTCAAGGCTTAAGGTATTTTCTCTCTTAATGAATTAAGGAGAGAAGTAATTCTTTCACTAAGAAAGATGAGAGAGGTAATTCTCTCACTAAGAAAGACGAGAGACGTGATCCTCTGGAAGTGAGGAGAGAAGTAATTTTCTCTTTCTAAGGTCTAAGATGACACAAGCTTTTGTGTGGAAGTCAATCTTAAGGTTGAGGCCCAAGGCAATCTAATGAACTCTCCTTATCTATGGCTTAAGGTGGTTGCATGGACCATAAGTTAATAATAGACTTTAAAAAGTTGCTTTTCTTAAAATAAACATGGTGAATCCATTTTTAGAATATCTTGCGATAGAGAGCCGACCTCTAAAAACAACCCGTGTGGATTATCAAAACGGCAAGATCTACAACTTTTGTGTTGGACTTGTTTCCATCCGAGCAAAGCACAGAGAGATATTCCAAAATTGGTGCTTGAATGAAGATCAACCTTTCCAATCTTCGCACTCAAGTCTCTCTCCAAGAAGAGAAGCTCTTGGAGCCTATAAAAGGGAGGCCCTCCTTGGGTGTGGAGAAGGTGAAGGAAGCATCACTTTGCATGCTTGCAAGAGGAGAGAAGGCGGTTGGAGTCTCACAAAGTGCTGTGGAAGCTCTGCTGAAATCAAGCATCAAGAAGAGAGCCCTACACATATTGTGTAGGAGAGAAGAAGAGAAATCAAGAAGATCAAAGAAGCCAACTTCCGAGTTGTGCAAGTGCTTGCCAGTTGTATACCGTGCAAGGATTTGTGTAAGTTTAAGCTCGCCAACCCTTGAGTTGTGCAAGTGTTGCAGAAGCTCTACTAAAATCAAGCACCAAGAAGAGAGCCCTACACATATTGTATAGGAGAGAAGGAAAGATTCAGGAAGGATCAAAAGGTGCCAACTTCCAAGTTGTGCAAGTATTAGCCGGTTGTATACCATGCAAGGAACCGTGATCTTGTTCCCAAGATCTACAAGTTAAGAACTAGTTTATGTGTAACAGAGGAGCTTCCTCCTTGTCAATAATATAACTCCATAAGGGGGGGGGGGACTAGCCCATCTTCCAGTCCCTAGTGTCTTTTTTTTTTTTTTCGTAAAAGGTAATTGTATTAATTACGAAAAAAATACAAGATTACTTGATTACAAGAAACATGACGACAATCCAAGCCATCATGTGAAGAGGTGCTAAGTACTACAAGTTACAATTTCATGGCAAGGTTGCGGAGGAAATTGCCATATGCCAAGGACGGAAGTCCTCCGTAGAGAGCAAATCAGAACGATGGAGAAGGGCTAACTGCCAATACAAGAGGCCCTTAAGCCTCACAATATGCCGTTGAACATTATGGGCGGAGTCAAACAGAAAAGCATTCCGAATGGTCCAGTTATGCCAACAGCCCCAGTATCGAAGAAAGTGATACATGAGCTTCATATGTGGCTGTGCGGGAGTAGGGTATTTGGGCTGGCCCAAAACCCAATCAAAGGGGCGCAGTGTGATACCAACCACCCCTCGCCAAACGGCTGACAAAAATAACCAGACTTTCTTAGCGATGGGGCAAGAAATAAATCGGTGGCGGGCGGATTCCATAGTAGTGGTGCAAAAGAAACAGGTGCCATTGGAGATTCGTCGCTTGGAAAGAGCCGAAGCAAGCGGAAGACCCCCAATCATCACTCTCCAAAGAAAGACTTTGTATTTAAAGGGTGTCTTGTTGACCCAGCCCTCCATCACAGCTGCCCTCCACCATGACCGGGATTTACGCAATCCCCATAAAGCATTCGCTTTAGTAACTAGCCACTGATTATCTTTAATCAGAAGATGATACACTTGGTTAGCAGAAGCTTTGCTCAAATGCAACCGGCCTTGTAGGTCCCAATCCTGCCAGGGATGATCCAAAGCAAGAGCAGGAAAGGGTTGTCTGCTCTGGAGCACCGTCAACAGCTGTTCCCATAAAGGCCTATATCCACGAGGGATCTGGAAAAGCCTCCTAGCAGTACGAAACGATATAAGCACATTGGTACTGGCAAGGGTGGCATCCCCAACTGAAGACAAGCCCAAACGTGCCATCCGGTTGAATTGTGGTCTAAGCTCATGTTTACCTTCCCACGAAAGTAAACGCGAGACTGCCAGTAATTCCAATTGAAAGGAGTTAGTAGCCAAGCGATCCTCCGTTGGGTGCCACTGTACTTTTTGAAGGACGTGTTTCCAGGAACACACCAAATGAGTAAGCAGCGATGAAGAAGAACTGGAAAACCGCGAATCAGCATTAAGAACGTGCCACCAAGAACTCCAGAGTTGGGTATTGCCATGCCGAAGCCCATGGCCCTCAAGGAAATAACGGGCGATAGCGACCCACGGATGATGATCATCCGAGCACATGGCATGGAAAAGGGACCAACGGAGTGCCTACATGTGAGTTTGGGCATCCAAAATAGCTCCGCCACCCATGCATTTGGGGGTACACGCGTGCGACCACGAGATCCAGGAAATACCTGCATGCAATGAGTCCTTCTTCCATAGCATGAAGCGAATAGACTGAGTGAGAGCATTCAGAGTCGTAGGAGTCCAGGGCAATAATGGCAAGAAATATGTGAGCATTGGCAACATAATTATCTGGGCTACTTTGAGGCGAACGTGAAAAGGCCAGGCCTGAGACTTCCAATACATAAACTTGGCCACCATTTTCTGAGAAATCCACTGCAGAAGCTGCTTTGGGGGAACATCAACTCCCAAAGGGTATCCAAGGTGCCTGACAATGGAACCTCGAGGAACAACCAGACCCTGCCAGTCCAAGGACTGCAAATCCGACTCCGTGCAGCTTAGAATGGCTGATTTGAGAGCATTGATACGAAGGCCTGACGCCTGACCAAAGAGACCCCAAACATCCAATGCTTTTCGAAGGTTATCCTTGTCTGCACGCAAAATCATAAAAGTATCATCCGCCAAGGATTGGCTAATGAAGTGTTGTCCTGTAGGAAGCGACAGTCTGGCCAACTGGGAAGAGGCGGCCATATGCGATAACATGGAAAGAACTGGATGTGTCGCAAGGGCAAAGAATAAAGGGCTTAAAGGGCACCCCTGTCTGACAGAACGGGCAAGGACAAATGGCTCAGTAACGCCTCCGTTCAGCATGACTCGCGAAGACGCCGCAGCACTAATGGTGTAGATCAGAGGAGACATCCGAGCACCAAAGCCCATAGCAGACATAAGGTCAGCAACGAAAGACCAGTCCAGATAGTCAAAAGCCTTTTCCAGGTCCAGTTGAATCAGTATCACCTCCTGATTAGAATGCCGGGCATAATCAATGGCCAATTGGGCATTCAAAACATTGTGTAGAATATTTCGGCCCTTAATGAAACCATACAGGAGAGGGTGCACAAGGGCAGGGAGATGCTTATGGAGCCGATTCGCCATTACTTTGGAAAAGATTTTGTACATTGAACCCATCAAAGAAATGGGGCGCCACTGTGTCAACTTAGATGGCGAAGGAACTTTTGGAAGCAGTTTAATAAGTCCTTGTTTCCATGAGGGAGGCATGATCCCCGTTTCCCACACCTGCTGAAACAAAGCCTGCAATGGTTTCGCCAGTTGGGTAGCGAAAGCTTCAAAGAACTCATTGGTGAGACCATCCCAACCCGGACTTTTATCTTTGGGCAAGTGTAACAAGACATCCATAACCTCTGCTTCACCAATATCTGACTCCAGAGTAGCTTGCATGTCCTGCAGAAGATGATTGCGGACCAGGTCATAAAAAACCGAACGGGCCTGAGTAATTTGGGCTGAAGGTGGAGAAGCGGAACCGAGAAGGTCACGGAAATAATTCCTGCACATATGCACAATAGTCTGTGGATCCAGGATAAGGTGGCCTTGTGCATCCTCGAGTCTGGTCATATTCTCTCGAGCAGGAGAGGCATGGAGAGCTCGAAAGAACTTATGGGTCTGACATGCACTATCTTGCAAAGTCTCTGTCAGATGTTGCAATTTGGCCTGCTGATACGATTTTAACTGGAATTCTTTAATAAGATCGGCCACCTGCATGGCCAGTGCAAGCAGAAAAGCATCATCCGGAGTGTCCACCAGCAGGGAGCGAACCAAAACCAGCAGGTCCTCCGCTGCCTGTCGACGGCGCCGACAAAGAGAGGTATGATAGATCCCATATTGCCGGGCAACCCGCTGCGCATTAGAGAGCAATCTTTCAAATGACGCAGTGCCCTGAGAGGAAAAGTCCAAGAAGAATCTGTCAAGCAATTACTGCATATAGCCCTGAAAAATTGTATGCTTTAAGTAGGACGAGTTGAAACGCAAAGGGAGTCTCTCCAGAAATTGCTTGAAAGGGGCAATGGGTTGTGCAAGCAACTCGAACTGCAGAGGGAAATGGTCCGACAAGACATATTGCTGCAACACTTTTATTTCGAGCATCTCAGGCAGAAAATCATCATTCTGCATGATATATATACGGTCCAACCGCGACCATGTTGTGGCATACTGGGCCGAATGGAAAGTAAAGCCTGGAGAAGACGGGTGTAGCCAGGACCAAAGATCTTGCTTAAGAACAGCAAGAGCCAACTCTTGCCACATACGACTTTCCGGCGCATCCATGACCGAGTGCTCTGATGTCGACTGGGAAGAATCAACACACATATTGAAATCCCCCATGAAGAAGCCCCGTCTACCAAGTGACAAGGAAGTCTGCAAAGTCTGCCAAAGCTCCTGGCGAGATAACGAATCATTCGGAGCATAGAGGCCAAGTAACCATAGGATTTCCCCTTCGAATAAGATTTCAACCACCAAAAAGCGGCCATGAACATCATTTTTAATAAGAACAGGCTAATATTTGGCATGTACAATCATGAGCACACCCGAATAATGCATGGCCTGTGTTCCTGCATAGAACAAACGAAAGCCATGGCAATCCACAACTTTACCGGCGTCACCGTGACTCTTGTGCTCAACAGCGCACAAGACATCCCACTGATTCTCATACAATGCAGTCCACATGGCATGTTGCTTGTGGCGAGAACAAATTCCTCGCACATTCCACGTGGCTATTTTCATGTGTATACAAAACACAATCAGGTACGAGGCACAGCTTGCCTCGATTTGACTTTGTCGGCGAGAATGTCTAGGACTCCCTCATCCAAGAAATCTGCCAACACCGCAAAAGAGTTCTGAGGACCAAATTTAGAAGTAGATGGCATATCTGCTTGCTTGGGGTTGGAACGTGGGTAACGACGGTCCCACGGAGTAATGACGTTGCCTCTGGTATCAAAAGCCAGCTGTGCAGGTGGACCCTTTAGACGATCCGAATACATTTTCCTGGCGGGCTAATGACGGGGAGCTGAAGAAACCATAGCAGGAGCAGAGCGCTCGGAAGACGTCATTTCCTTCCTGCGCATATATGTTCGCATGGAATCTTGTGAGGTAGTTGGCACAGTAATCTCCATGCCAGCACCAATCCTGTTGCCTTTTTTGGCACGTACTTCAATCCAATCAGTGGCACGGGAATCCAGACCCGAAACCGGTTGTTTACCTTTGGCCAGAACTTGGGGCGGGTGGATAGTATCCAGCAACGGAGCATCACACACCATATCTTCCATGGGCGGAGCAACATGAGCCGCATCTGAAACGTGTTGTTGCTCGGGGCATTCAGCCATAAAGTGCCCCAACTGTCCACAGGAAAAGCAATGGCCTGCAAAATTGCCCCATTTCAAACGAAAGTGTAACGGATGCATGCCAGAGCAGTTGAGGCGTAACCAAGCAGGCCGTTTCCTTGCAGTATCCCATAACATGCACAAGCGGTTGCGATTCACAGCCCTGAGACTGGGAGGACCAAAACCGTGCCCACAGCGGCCATAGCATCCTTCAATAGCGGCCAATAAACAGCCGGACAATTTTCCACTTCTACCCACACAGGGCATTCACGTTGCAGGAGGCGCTGGAAATCTGCCATCGGGCTCCATGGAACCACATGAACCAACCAGCGATCAAAAAACAAAGGCAGTTTAGACAGGAGAGTAACACGGTGCGGCTCTGTTTTCAAGAGGACCTCAAAAAAATCTCGGGGTCCAACAAAAATCTCTTCTACACATTCTCCTTGTAGCAGACTCTGCAGCCATTGGCGAATACGGGAAAGCAGCGGGATTCGACCAGTGAAGAAGAGTATCACCGCGCGATCATAAAATACCGAAAAGGAGCGTAGGACAGTCTTTGGGTCGATGGTAGCTTCCAGAACATCGTCTGGAGCCGAGTCAGAGAAGGCTTCCTGATTATGTTGAACATATTCACCAAGCAGAGTGTTGGCAAATTCCAACAGATGCTCCCAGTCCACCTCCTGAGAGTCCACAGAATCCGAAGCAACCTGCGCATAGGAACGATCCGGAGTAACACCTATCTCTTCCGGGGTATGCTTGGTACGTTTACCCGCAGGCTGGATGTCAGGACCCGGGGGCAATTCTTCAGTGCACGGAACCATATCCTCCGGTTCCTCAGCATCAGAGTCCGGGCCAAGTGCTGCCACCGTTTGGTCTATGAAATTCAGATCCAAACCAGCCATCATGTATGACGAGCTGTTCTCAAAGAAGGATTGACCGACAGTGCAGATCAGGACCGCTCTCTCTCTCTCCCTCTTTCTCTCTGTCTCTCTGTGTACAGAGCAGGGGGCACGCTATCCCGGACGCTGCCTCTCTAACGATGGTCAGGTTTAGGGTTTTACAGGAGCTGGGCGCCTCTGCACGAAAGGAGGAGCACATGCAGGCGGAGCCTCGAACAGCAGCACAGGTGAAGTTCACAGGGCGGCTGCAAACGTTTCAGCGGGACAAGCAGTAGACAAGGCGGAACGAAACAGGGTGATGCGCAGGGCTGAGACGTAACAGACGTGGGGCTTCGTGACTGAAGGGCGACGGCAGGGGTCCCCGCGCCCAGGACAGATGACTGACGGGCGAGGGCGAGGGCAGGGACAGGACTGGGCGGCGTGGCGACGGGGCATCGTGGCTCGTGGACGAGGGGGCGCGCAGGCTTCGGGGCAGGCAGGCGACTGGGCGCGCAGCGAACGGGCCGCTCAGTCAACAGGGTCGCAGATGACAAGAGGGCGACGGCAGTCAAACAACGACGGGGCACGACGGGTAGACAGGTGATAGGGCGCGACGGGCCGTCAGGCGTCGGGCAGTCAGACGACGCGACGGGGCACGCAGGCAACAGGGCGCCATCGCCTTCCCGCCATCTCTTCGACTCTCTCTCTCTCTCTCTCTCTCTCTCTCTCTCTCTCTCTCTCTCTCTCTCTCTCTCTCTCTCTCTCTCTCTCTCTCTCTCTCTCTCTCTCTCTCTCTCTCTCATAAAAGGTAATTGTATTAATTACGAAAAAAAGTACAAGTTTACATGATTACAAGATACAAGGTGGCTCTGTGCCATCGTGTGCAAGAACTCTCTCTCTCACTACAAGAAGTAAACAACCCAAGAGTTACAAAAAGTCATGGCAAAGACGCAGCGGAAATTGCCATATGCCAGGAAAGTAAGTCCTCCTGAGGGAGCAAGTCAGAGAGCCGAATAAGATCTATCTGCCAGAGTAAGAGACCTTTAAGCCTCGCCATGTGCCCCTGAACATTAGAGGCGGAATCAAAAATAAAAGCATTCCGAATGGTCCAGTTATGCCAACAAAGTGAAACAAGATCTTCATATGTGGTTGTGTCGGTGTGGGGTATTTGGGCTGCCCAAAAACCCAATCAAACGGGCGTAGCAAGAAACCGACCACCGCGCGCCAAACTGCCAACAAGAAGAACCAAATTTTCTTAGCGAGAGGGCAAGAAATAAATCGATGACGAGCCAATTCCACACTGGTGGTACAAAAGAAACAATTGCCATTGGAGATGCGATGCTTGGAAAGGGTTGAAGCCAGCGGAAGACCACCAATCATTACCCTCCAAAGAAAAACCTTATATTTGAAAGGTGTCTTGTTCAACCAGGCTTCCATCACCGTTACCCTCCACCACGACCGAGATTTGCGCAATCCCCATACAGTATTAGCTTTAGTAACCAGCCACTGATGATCTTTAATCAAAAGATGATACACCTGGTTAGCTGAAGCCTTTTCCAAATTCAGCCGGCCTGCAAGGTCCCAATCCTACTAGGGACGATCCGAAGCAAGGGAAGGAAAGGGTTGTCTGTTCTGGAGCATCATCAAAAGCTGTCCCCATAAATCCCTGTATCCACGAGGGATCCTGAAAAGTCTCCTGGCTGTACGAAACGCTATCAACACATTGCGACTGGTAAGGGTGGCATCTGCGACCGTAGTCAAGCCCAAACGTGCCATGCGGTTAAATTTTGGTCTAAGGTCATGTTTCCCTTCCCAAGAAAGTAACCGCGAGACTGCCAACAATTCCAGTTGGAAGGAGTGATGAAGGAGTGATGGGTATTACCATGCAGAAGCCCGTAATCCTCAAGAAAATAACGGGCTATAACAACCCACGGGTGATGATCCAAGCACATGGCGCGAAAAAGAGACCAACGAAGTGCCAGCATATGAGTTTTGGCATCTAATATAGCCCCACCACCCATGCATTTCGGGGTACATACATGCGACCAAGAAATCCATGAAATACCTACATGCAAGGAATCCTTCTTCCATAACATGAAACGAATATACTGCATAAGAGCATTCAATGTAGTAGAAGTCCAAGGCAGCAATGGCAAGAAATATGTGAGTATTGGCAACATAATTGTCTGAGCCACTTTGAGGCGAACATGGAAGGGCCAAGCCTGTGACTTCCAATACAGAAATTTCGCTGCCAGTTTCTGTGAAATCCACTCTAGGAGCTACTTTGGCGGCACATCAACACCCAAAGGGTACCCAAGATGCCTGACAATGGAACCACGAGGAACAACCATTCCTTGCCAGTCCAATGACTGCAAATCCGACTCCGTGCAACTAAGAATAGCTGATTTCAAAGCATTGATGCGAAGACCAGAGGCCTGACCAAAGAGAGCCTAAACATCTAATGCTTTACGAAGATTATCCTTGTCCGCACGCAGAATCATAAAGTTGTCATCAGCCAGGGACTGACCAATGAAGTGTTGTCCAGAAGGAAGAGACAATCCAACCAACTGCGAAGAAGCTGCCAAATGAACTAACATCCAAAAAACTGGATGAGTCGCAAGGGCAAAAAAGAGATGACTCAAAGGGCAACCCTATCTCACAGAGCGGACAAGGACAAACGGCTCGGTAACACCTCCATTCACCATGACTCGCGAAGAAGCCGCAGCACTAATGGTGTAGATCAAACGAGACATCCGAGCACCAAAGCCCATAGTAGACATAAGTTCTGCAATGAAAGACCAGCCCAAATAATCAAAAGCCTTTTCTAGGTCCAATTGAATCAGCACCACCTCCTGATTAGAATGCCTTGCATAGTCAATAGCCAGTTGCGCATTTAATACATTATGCAGAATGTTGCGGCCCTTAATGAAACCATATTGGAGAGGATACACCAGGGCAAGAAGATGCTTATGGAGCCAATTCGCCATTAGTTTGGAAAAGATTTTATACATAGAACCCATCAAAGAAATTGGCTGCCAATATTCTCTCTCTCTCTCTCTCTCTCTCTCTCTCTCTCTCTCTCTCTCTCTCTCTCCATCTTTCTTTTCTCTCATCTGTGCTCTCTACGCCGGCATAATATTCATCATATATCTTTTAAGTATATAAGAAGGTCGGGTGTGTATCTCAGATCTTACAACAGCACGCAGTACTTCTCTCCCTTGGCAAACTTGACCTCCTCTTGCCCCTTCTTTCTTGGTGAGGCACCCTGCTGTACACTAATTGGAACGGCCATTAAAGCTCAGCCCAAGCTCTCAAATCAGCCCACAACCCCTAGAAGCTCATCCCTCAAGAGATCCTTCGGCCCTTTTGACCTTTCTTCCCTAGATTGAAAACATGGAGCTCAGCATGCAGGGATTTCTTGTGGGTGGCCATGCAAGCTCCCTTTGAAGCTTTCCATTAGTGAAGAATAAGCTCAGGCACAAGCATGGGGGCCCCCACCATCAAAGGAAGTATCAAATACTTGAAGGCTTCATCCATTGGAGTGCTCTAATCAACCAGACTTGCTTAATGTAGAAATTGGCATCATGGTGAATCATGTTTCATCTATCTTCCTCAAACACTAAAAAGATATGTTAATCCAATTTTAATCTCTCATCTTAATCCACTTGTTGAGCTTAATTCATTTTGTTGGAGAGATTATGGTTGCACATGCTCTATTAGTTCAATCTTTCATTATATGTATGTATCCACTTGAAATCAATGACCCATTTGCTTTAAAATGCATAATGATTAACTCTAAATCAATTACTTTTGCCAACATTAACTCTTTCCTAATCTTGTATGCTTTGGATTAATCCCAAGTGGATAGTAATTCATTGTAAAAAGGGTAAGTAGCAGCCAATAAGTAATTGGACTGCCAAGGTAAGCCCTACCCAAGCCCTTATTTCATCCTTGCATCTCATAAAAAGGTCCAATGCACCTCATTGTTGGAACTGGAAGGACACAACTGAGAGAGTTTGAGATCGAGCAGGAGCGTATGAAAGTGATAGCTAGAGAGAGCGTGAACAGAGTGAAAGTCTGAGATGATAAAAGTGTACCAACAATGTGTTGGTACACAAAGAATAAAATGTATTTATACTTAGGGCACGTAAAGGGTGCATTCACATGTACAGTGTACTTGTACTATATACACGGAGGTCACCGGTCTTTTATATCCCAACAACCTCCTACTTAAAGGTCCGATATGAACCTCTAGCTAACCAACTCCCACTAGTCGAATGCAATGCTCATGCTGAGCTCTGCTTCGACTTTTAGTGAGAACATCTACAAGGCTATCTTGTGTTTTAATCTTGGTCAATGTGATTTGACCATCTTCCAGAATCTGTCTCATGAAGTGATATCGCACATCTATATGCTTTGTGCGTGAATGATACATGGCATTCTTAGCCAAATACACAGCACTCTGGCTATCACATACCAAAACTGCAGTACCCATAGACATGCCGAGATCATCTACAAGTCTGCTCAACCATATAGCTTCCTTAGAAGCTTCAGTAGCTAATATGTAATCTCAATGTATGAGAGAACACAATTTAGTTTATGAACTTGACCATGTATGTGGAGAGCATTAGTGATGATACCAAATTGCACAAGTACATCTATGGGTTGAAACCAAGCCTATTGGCAGATGTTATGGCTCAAAAGCCTTCTACACTATTTAATGCAATTGAATTGGCTGAAAGATATGCAAGAAAGTATTATAAGAATGAGTTTTCAGCAATGTTATGGACAGCCCCCACCCCATTGAGGTCAGCCCCATATGGGGGTGGTTTTAGAGGCAATTCCATGCCTAATAGCAGCCCCAAAATACCCACTTACCCCCCCCCCCCCTCTTTCCATGCTGAAAGAAAACAAACACTTTTGGGACACCACTTGGCTCTAATGGTAAGAGTAAATATGCTAAAAATAGACACTACACTACATCACCCTTGAATGGTTCAAGTGGTCAAAGGATCACTTCCCCGAATGTTGTAAAGGAACGGAAAGAAAGAGGCCTATGTTTTAAATGTGGGGACAAGTACACTACTAACCATGTCTCCAAGTGCCCTTACAAGATAGCCAAGCTCAAAGTTCATAGCATGTATGTAATGGAAGATTGGCACAACAATGAGGAAGACTTACCTGTTGAAAATGAAGAGCGTACTGAGGATGTGGACCAGGAGCAGTTCTATGACCTGGAGGATGGGTTTCCCTTTGGCCTAGACAGTTGCCCATCCCATGCTCTTAATTTGGCATCCCACCCAACTACCACCTCCCGCTGCTCCATCTCCCTGGATGCTTGGACTGGTTCTAAGAGCCCCATTACTGTACGCATTCAAGGTAGTATTAATGGGAACCATGTATTTATCCTTGTGGATAGTGGTAGTACTCACAGTTTTGTCAATAAATCAACCATTGACCGGTTGAAATGCAACCCTACAGAATTGCAAGACCCCCTGAAAGTTCAAGTAGCAAATGGCGAGGAAAAAATCCATTGACCAATTGAAATGCAACCCTACAGAATTGCAACACCCCCTGAAAGTTCAAGTAGCGAATGGCGAGAAAGAAATCTGCACACATGTATATTCCACAGTCCCCCTATGCTTAACTAAGAATTATGTGGCATTGGTTTACTTAATTGCATTAGACATGAACCCATTGATATTGTCTTGAGTTGTGATTGGCTAAAACAATTGGGGAAAATTGCTATGGACTTCTCTCAACTCTACATGGAGTTTATGATGCATGGACAGCTCATCCGCTTAGAGGGAGTTCACGATAATGCTGATTTTCAATTAATTACAGCAAAGCAACTCAAACAGAAGTTTAAGAAATACTCCCAGATCTTTGTCTTGCACTTGAATAAGAAAAATTCAGATCAGCCCTCCAAAGTATCTAAGGATTTAGTCTTGCACGCTACCTTACTTGAGGAGTATAGTGATTTATTTCTTATGCCTAGAACCCTTTCCCCTAAGAGGCACATGGACCACCCACTTGATTTAGAGCCCCATTCCAAGCCAATGAACAAGCCACCTTATAACTCTCCAAGTGTGAACGTAAAGAGATTGCAAAACAAGTCAAGGTGTTACTTGAGATGGGTTTCATTGAACCGAATTCTTCCCCTTATGCACCTCCGTCCTGTTAGTTAAGAAAAAAGATGGCTCTTTCCATATGTGCATTGACTACAAAGACTTGAACAAAATCACCATGAAAAACCAGTATCCCATCCCACGGATTAATGACTTGTTGGGTGAGTTGAAAGGGGCACACTTTTTCACTAAGATTGACCTACACTCTGACTACCTTCACATCCGTACGAGAGAGGGTGATGAGATGAAAACAGCTTTTAGGACTGATCATAGGCTTTATCATTTTCTAGTGATTTGACTAACGTCCCCACCACATTTTAGAGCCTCATGAATAAAATTCTCCACCCCTTCTTGTTCAAGTTTATGCTCGTTTTCTTTGATGACATTCTCATTTACAACAAGTCACAAGAGGAGCACTTGACACATATCAAGGGTGTTTGATATCTTGAGAGAGCATCGACTCTTTGCTAAGAAACGTAAATCCATCTTCATGCAGATATCACTGGAGTACTTGGGACACATTGTTAGCAAAAAAGGCATACAAGCTAACCCCAAGAAGGTGCAATGTGTTAAGAACTAACCCATTCCATTCACGACCACTTCATTACATGGTTTCCTTGGTCTCTATTCATTTTATAAACGCTTCATTAAGCATTATGCCACCACTGCAACACCTTTGACTAATCGGTTAAAAAAGTAATCAGTCTTTTGGGATGCTACTACTGATCACAGCTTTAAGCAATTGAAGGAAATGCTTACTTCAATCCCCCATCCTCTTATGCCCTGATTTCTCCAAGGAATTTACCATTCAATGTAATGCCAATGGCCAAATGTGTTCCATGCCAACAGAACAAGGACAACACACTTAAGACCTGCTAGCCTCTTGCAACCCTTGCCTATTCCTGAAGGGAAATGGACATATATTACCATGGACTTCATCATGGGCCTCCCTATTACAAAGAAAGAATGGAACAGTATATACGTGATAGTTGACCACCTCACCAAGGCTGCCCACTTTATCCCCACTAAGACCCAATACACTGTCTCTCATGTGGCCACTCAGTTTATGGAGTATATTTTCGAGTTGCATGGATTACCACAGTCAAAGTGTACGATCGAGATACCAAGTTTATGAGCAACTTCTAGCAAGCAGTTTTCACGTCTATGGGTACCAAGCTTGCTTCATCCACCACATACCACCCATAGACAGATGGCCAGACCAAAAGGATAAATAAATGGCTTGAAACATACCTACGGCACTTTTTCCATGATATACAAAATAGTTGGGATACGTGGCTCCACTTAGTTGAATTTGCATATAACTCCTCCACTCACTCTAGCATTGGAGTTTTCCCTTTTGAGGCTTTATATAGGTATAAGGTCCCCCTTCCAATAGTCTTATTCAATGATAAAATCAACCCTCAAAGTAAAAGCCAAAGAGTAAAGCCGAGTTAGATCGCATGCAAGCCCTACTTCAGCAATGCAAAGTGAATCTTCAAAAGGCACAAACCCACATGAAGCTCTATGCTGATGAGAAAAGAAGGCATTTGGAATTTCAAGAGAGAGAGCTGGTCCTCTTGAAAGTGCCTAAGTCTCGTTACTCCACTCTCAAAGAAGGCAAGAGTAACAAGCTAGCCCACTATTTCTATGGCCCCTACCAGATTTTCAAGTGAGTTGGTGACTTGGCCTACCAATTAGAGCTTCCTCCTACCACCAAGATTCACAATGTGTTTCATGTCAACCCGCTAAAGCCCTTCATTGGCACCTCAGTGGACTGTGTGGAAGAGCTTCTCCCATAGACAAAGAAGGTATCATTCAATACGTCCCTGAGGCAATCATTGGGTAACAAGATAAACTCTTAAGATCTCAATCCATCAAGAAATACCTCATCAAATGGTAAGGCCTATCCCTAGAAAAAGCCTCTTACCGCCCAGCCACTACTGTCAATGAATATCCTCACCTCCAAGATGCACAACGGGCTCAAGACTAGCAAGTTATATTCCCTTTTGACCACACCCTACCTGCAGACTGCACACTGTTTTAGAATAGTTTTGTACTTTCCCAAATCATAGCCATGTGTTTCCTACATGGGCTGAAAGTACACGTCATAAGCTCCATTTCAACATGCAACACGCCCCATTTGGAGCAGCCTATCAAAAGTTATGGTAGATTTACCTCAACATGCCTATAGTGGACAATATACTGTCCATAGTCTTCACCCACCCACTTTCATTGTAATGTGGACCAAAGTAGTACTCTACACCCCAATCCTTAGCCCTTCTATCAAGCCCCTCCAATTCTCTTTTGTTTTTTAGAGAAAAATTTTTCAATGTGGGGATGGATTGTAACAAGCGAGATACACAGGAACTAAGGGTTAGATAGTCAATCACACTGATCAGGATATCTAAGATATAAGAGACCCAGTTTAGGACATCCGGTTATTATCAAGAACATACACTTTACCTTCATCTCCAGCTTCCATAGCTTCCTCCTTTCTCCCCTCTTTCTTGTCTTTCTCTCTCCTCTTCTAGACTCTCTTTTTCTTCTTCCTTAGCTCATTCTCCTCTCGGCTTCATTCATTACAGAGCTGCTAGTGGTGCAGCTAGGAAAAAGAAGCTGCTGGTCATGCAGCACTACCTAGATGAGTCACCGACCTACAAGGCAAGCTAGTTACAAATCCCGAGAAGCCACAAGCTGCTTTTGGCTGACCTGAGATAGCAGCCAATTGAGGCAAACTTTGGCAGCTGAACAGAGTGAGAGGAGGAGAGAAGGCCAATCTCAAAGGTCAATGACGTCAGTGGCTGCAGCAGCTATGAGCTGAGTGGTTGCTCTTATACCACTGTTGGGTCAATGCTCAGCTATGAGCTGAGGGGTGCCAAAGGGGAAGGTGACCACAGATCAGCAAGACAAAGGGTGTCATCAGTTGTACGGATCTTGAATAAGATCAATCATATCACTAAAGGGAGGATGATCCCAAACTGTTGTATCTAGAAGCCAATCATAAACGAAATCTGAATTTGGCTGTAGCACTTAGTCAGAGAGCACCAAATTTGTGTTTGGAGGGGCAGGATGCCACATCACTGATGAAGATGGCTGCATGGAAGGTCCAAAACTGCAGCATGTCAATCTAGAGCAGTCGCTAGGCAATGAAGCTGCTGCATTTTGCAAAACTAGCAGATTGGTAGAAAAAACACTAGTTGTTGCAAAGCAGTAGCTCTTGGTTACAGTTGGCAGCCTGCATCCTGGTGGACAGCAGCTGCACTGATGTACACATATATTATGGAGGCAGCTAGAGAGGTCACGGAGGCAGCAAGGGGTCATGCCTAGCAACAGAGCAATCATGATGCTGATGTGTTTGGCATGGAAGGCTAGTCGCTAAACGGCAATTAAGATATTGCCAATGAAACAAGGGGACTGTTGAGACACCAAAGCCATTGAGTTCATTGTATTCCATTAATTCTTATTTGTTTTCCATTTATAGTCCAAAAAAGGACTTATTTGTATCATGTTTTAGTGTACGCACTACCAAGAGAGTCAGGGCACTGCCCTAAAGAGTTCAGTAACTTGTGTGCCTATAAATAGGGCATGGCCATTCATCACTTTACACTTATTCTTTCATTCATTATTCATCATTCCCCCATCACACCTTCAGCCTCAGCCCTCTACCACTGCTGTCCACACCCCTACCCTAGCAGATATCTCAATAGTTCGTGGAGCTGTCCAGCTAATCATGACACCATACTAGCAAAGGTGATTTCATTTTGGAGGTCTTCACATCGAAATCAGCTCTAGAAACTCCAAATTGCTGTGTTTTGGGTCCAGATTATCACATTTGCTGGTTTCACTCCTCCCTAGACTAGTAAATGTTAAGCTAAAATATGCATTACTTGTTGATTAGCCTCTTAAACAGCCCCAAAACACACTAAAAATGCTCTTTTAAAGTAAAACCCTAAAACGGGGAGTGGTTTAAGAGAGTTCAGTGGAAACCCTAAAACGGGGAGCAGTTCGAGAGAGTTTAGTGGCAACCCTAATTTTTGGGGCGCCCTTCCACATCTATAAATAGACAGGCTGCCCCCATTCAGCCATCATCCTTATTTGCAGGTTACACCAGCCCACACACCCTCTACTACTGTCGGTGCCCAGTTTCCAGCTTGCAGCCCGCCTCCATCTGTTGTCCAGCCATCATCGACTGCAGCCACATTATCTTCAGCCTGTCCATTGCTGTAGGCGATGGCTCTCAGCTGCTGCGACTGCTCCAGACTGTCCCAGATTGTTGTTCAGCTTGTTGTCCATCATCTCCAGTGTCAGCCAGCCTACGTTTTCAGCATTGCAGGCCCTGACACTCTCAGACACTGTTTCAGCTTGCTGTTTACAGCAGACTGTGCACAGTTTCCAACCTCCAATCGATGGTACACTGCTGCATTTACCAGTTTCCAACCTCCAAACTGTTGTGTTTTGGTGACCAGCCTGCTGCCATTCTCTATTCAGCACTCCTACACTCCGACTAGTGGTCACAAACTTGGGATCCGTCTTCAGTGGACGTCACACTCACATTCATTTACAGCATTCATTCACTTCAGAGTTGTGTTCTCTCTCTCCCTTCTTCTATTTGTGTTTTAGTTTTTGTGTTTGAGTTTTGAGTTTTCCGTTTAGGGTTTGAGTTTTTGAGTTTTGCATTTAGGATTTGGGTTTTGCCCTCTGTGTCTGTGTCTGTCTCTTTGTGTTTCTGTCATGGTTGTACACTCTGTGTGTCCTCAGTGCAAGCCCTAGCAGTTTCCTTCACATGGTATCAGAGCCAGTGCTCTTGTAAAGAGTATCATGTGGATATTGTGGAGAGTTAGTCTTTGTGCGAGACATACAATACGACTCGTAACTGAATCACAATGTCCCAGACACCTTCTCCAGTTCCTAAGATGTCTTATCACGCTTCTCCATCATTGGAGGCCCTAAGATGGCATTATGGACTCGGTGAGGAGCACGACACTCCACCTTCACCAGATTTCACTAGCATGACAGAGGAGGACTTTGAGGAGTACTATCGCAACAAGCATGGTGATGTTTATACCCCTCCTACCAATTTTGCTACCACATCCTGATCGGTTAGTGAGGCTGGCCACCTCTCCGATCATGGAGGACATACGGCATTCGGAACGTCTAGCGATCCATCTTCATCATCTCAGCCAAGCCCAATGTCAGGTTTGTACAATTCTTTTGTATTGCATGAATCAAAACCCTCTCCTGTTTCTTCTTTTGAGGTACAGGACCCGGATGGCTTTGAGTATGAGAACTTCAATAGAGGGGACTCACAAAGCAGACGAAATTCAGGTACATCTACAGCGTCTGTTTCATTTGAGCATATCACACACACTTCTCACTTCCCTCCCATCCCACCCTCTTCTATATCACACCTCTTATCATCTTTCCAAAACCTTGGATTACACTCCACATCTGCATCACACACCCTAGGGGTTGGATCTTCCATCTCCGCTCCTAGCACATTTTCCTTCTCCACTCCATTCTCTACCTCTTTGCACCATGGTAATTCGTTAGAGGGAATGCTACCCTTTAACACAGTGCCTCTCACCTTTCAGCACATGAGCACATCCATAACTCCTGGGACGACTGTGATGGGCATTCCCCTCACTATCCCCAGCTTCACATCTCCCATAACCACTCATACGCAGGAATTTCCATCCTCAGCTTATGGTGCGTCTTCACACTCTCCTTGGGTTACACCTACGCAGGGATTCCCATCTTCTGCTCACCGTGTTCCCATCCCACCTCCTTGGGTTCCTCATGTGGCTACCATGCCCATGCCTAGTCAACCCATCCCTACCTATGGATCCACCTTGCACATTACATGCATACCTGGTGGACACTCTAGGGCTCATTCCCAAGTGTACTCCACTCCCCCATCCTACCCACACTACGCTTTTTCACACTATCCATCTCCGAGCACTACCACTCTTGTTGCAATGGCCAAGAATGCCTTCACGGATAAGACACGTTTTAACAAGTCAAATTTCACCACTTGGTCTAATTTCATGCAACAAGTGCTTGAGTCTCAGGGTCTTTGGGACCTCGTTATTAGTCTGGAGCCTATGCCGGACCCTTGACTAGCTCACCCTGATTACATCCATCCATGGAGAGCTTGCATTGCCACAACCAATGTTGAGCTCATGCAAGGATAGTTTCCTGAGTTTCACTCTCAGTTGTCGCACTTCCCGCTCGCGTCAGAGCGTTGGAGTCACCCTCTCGACCGATATGTGGCTCGTAATCATACTCAGCGCATCAATCTCAACTTTGAGCTTCAAAAGTTCTCTGTTGAGGAAGAGAATGATCTGAAAATCAAGCTGGCTGAATATAGGCAATTACTTGCCGAGTTCGCCACTACTGGCTCTCCAAAGTCAGATGACGATCAGGTTACATTCTTCTTGAATAAGTTGCCCAACAAGTACTTCAATTTCATTCAACACATCATCTCCCAATCTAGAATGCCAACCTTCTACGAGTTTGAGTGCCAATTCTTGCGTTACGCGAGACTGTATGATCAAGTCCACAAAAAATCCTCATCACAACCTTATTCAAAGGAGAGGGGGTTGGTTGCCTCTTCTTCGAGAGGGACAACCACTAGTCGCAAGAACTCGCTAGATGTGAAGGCAAGCCAATCAAAGGGTGACTCCTCTTCCTCAGATGGAACCAAAGAATCTAGACCTATCTAGCAACAACTCCCTAAGAAAAACCGGTTTTGCACACATTACCAGAGAGCAGGCCATGTGGATGAGGAGTGTCGCTCCAAGGCCCAAGGTCTTCCACCTAAAAAGCCTTAGCAGACTACTACGACTGCACAATCTAGTGGGGCTACGTCCTCCGCTCCTGCTTCATTTGCTCCTTCCGCACCCGTTATTGTTGCTGTTGGATATGTGGCTCGAGTACAGCCTCAACGGCCCATCTCCTTCACTAGCCCTAAGGGATTGGCCAATTGGTCTGCACGTTCTGATCCCATTGCACTTCATGCCTCTATCACACCTTCCTCCCCACCTCGTCAGGCATTCCCTTGGCAGAGCCCTACTACTAGACGTACACGATGGTAGCCACCTTCTTAGACTAGCATGTCTCTAGGTCCTTTTGGATACCCTAAGTCAATCTAGCATTCATTTTTCGCACTCTTAGAGTCGGGCCCATAGGATTCATTGTCCTTAGCTTTTCCCTTCTTTTGTGTTCCGCTACATTTACTCGCACATACACATTCATTGTATTTATTTTGAGTTAGATATTCTTTCTGTTATGTTTTGCTTTGGAGCATCTCACCACTAACCTCCATGTTTGCAGATTCTTATCTCTTTTGCAAGGTTTTGTCTTTTAATGTAGGGCTAACTTGCAAATTGCTTTGGTCCTCCCTAGGCTAGAGACGTGGGAATGCACACCGTTCCTTTCATGGTTTCATCATTCTAGGAGTGCTTGCTATTCTTCCAGCATGGTGGTTTCCCCTCCCGAGGCGGATCGTGCAGCATCTCTCTCGATGCTATCATGGCAGTGACTTCTACCTTGCTTTTCTAGCGGGGTGCTTCATCCACTTCATCTTCTTTCATTCCTTATGGTTCTCGGCACCATATGAAGACCGATATCAAGCTCCTCTTCCTTCTTCGACATCTACATCCAAGTTGAGAGGGGGTTCCTACCTTTCTTGGTATTCTACAAGCTTGAGCACTTTGTCTTCGACATTGGCTTCTTCCCCCTGTTGTACCTTACCCTTTGCATTGCATGATTACATCATCCTTGTACTAGGGCGCTTGGGCAAGTGAACAATTTTCCCACGAGGGACACTCTCCAAGTGACACCTACTGTATGAGCATTCTTCGCCAGGTAGCATACTTTGCATCTCATTGTGCGGAGCACCACTTGTGCGGATCCTAAGCTGTTTCCACCACCGGCTGTTATTACACACCACCATCCTTCTTCATCACATGGATACCTCATCACCTATTTTTCCTCGTCATCGACACCCTGAGTGGATGGGTTAGCTTGTACTGTTTTGTGATGTATTAGGTGTACCCTCCCTACTCCCGCCGTCTTCTAGGTCACTTTTACTCAATCGACCACATCCCATCAAATTTACTTCACTTATTCACAAAAAAAAAAAAATCCATATAGTTCCATCCGCCTTTGTAGGGCTTGGTAGGCCATTGGGCAGCTAACGTGCACCCTTTGTCTGATGCCCTGTCCTCTCTGGGGTGACTACTTCGATTCCCTTGGTAAGATAACCATCGCCTCTGTAGTCTTGGTAGGCCACTAGGCAACCAATGTGCACCCTTTTTCCGATGCCTTAGCTGCTTTGGGGTGGGACGCCTTGGGATACATAAACATCACAATGGCTGGCCTAACCTTTCAGCTCAGTTTTGAGCCTAAGAGGGGGTGTTGAGCTAAAATATGCATTACTTGCTGATTAGCCTCTTAAATAACCCCAAAACACACTAAAAATGCTCTTTTAGAGTAAAACCCTAAAACGGGGAGCAAACAGGAAGTGGTTTGAGAGAGTTCAGTGGAAACACTAAAACGGGGAGCGGTTCGAGAGAGTTTAGTGCAAACCCTAATTTTTGGGGCACCCTTCCACATCTATAAATAGACAGGCTACCCCCACTCAGCCATCATCCTTGTTTGCAAGTTACACCAACCCACACACCCTCTGCTGCTGTTGGCGCTCAGTTTCCAGCCTGCAGCCCGTCTCCATCTGTTGTCCAACCATCATCGACTGCAACCACATTATCTTCAGCATGTCCATTGCTGTAGGCAACAGCTCTCAGCTACTGGCGACTGCTCTAGACTCTCCCGAACTGTTGTTCAGTCTGTTGTCCATCATCTCCAGGGTCAGCCAGCCTACGTTTTCAGCATTGCAGGCCCTGACACTCTCAGACACTGTTTCAACCTGCTGTTTACAGCAAACTGTGCACAATTTCCAGCCTACGATCGGTGGTACACTGCTGCGTTTACCAATTTCCAACCTTCAAACTGCTGCGTTTTGGTGACTAGCCTGCTGCCATTCACTATTCAGCACTCCTACACTCCGACTGGTGGTCACAGACTTGGAATCCGTCTTCGGTGGATGTCACACTCCGACATTGCTCTGCTCTTGAGCACACTGTACACTCTTACATTCATTTATAGCATTCATTCACTTCAGAGTTGTGTTCTCTCTCTCCCTTCTTCTGTTTGTGTTTGAGTTTTTGTATTTGAGTTTTGAGTTTTGTGTTTAGGGTTTGAGTTTTGCCCTCTGTGTCTGTGTTTGTCTCTTTGTGTTTTTGTCGTGGTCGTACGGTCTGTGTGTCCTCAGTGCAAACCCTAGCAGTTTCCTTCACAGTACAGTCGAACATCTTCATCATTATTGTATTTTTCTAGCTCCTCCTGCCAGCCCAATACCTAGCCGACAGTTCCCAGCCATCAACCACTTTATATGGAGGCTTTGTTTGCAACAAGTTCAGGCCATCCACAATAGATTACACCCTCTTTATCAGCTCTACATCAAATACTTGTGTTTTTGTGTTTTCTCCACTCTTAAAGGGCTGCCTAGCAGTTGCCTTGATAGCAGCCATCATCCCGACAAGATTTCAGTATATCCTTCCTCTCCAACAACTCCTCAAGACTGTGTTTCGCTCCCTCTATTGTTGTCCTTCATCTTCTAGCATCTACTCCAACATTCCACTACCCAAAGATTACATTTTGCTCCCTCCATAGAGCAGCTCTTTTTCTTGTCATCAACACCTCTTCCTAAGGGACTATGTTTCCCTTCCGTCGTAGTACAAATTCCTTCCAAGTGCTGCCACACCTGATCAGCCAAGACAATGTAGTCATCTTTGAGCTATGCTCCATTATATCAACATTGCTTGCCATACACTCTATGTTTCTCCCCACAAACTCTACCATTCCTTGATACAGTATCAGAGCGTAGTGTTCCATTGCTCGACATGGTATCAAAGTATACCATTCCGTTTCTTGACATAATATCACAATAGAGGTGCTCAAAGAGCTAAAGATCCTATTCGTCAAAGAAGGCAAAGAAAGGCTGCAAGATAAACAACACTTTCACGTTCCAAATTATTTCAAATGCATTATTTGGGAAAACATTATCTTCTTCCCCCTACCATCCTCCCTTTATAGGTTAGACACACAAATGTTATGGCTTCTCCAAAGAGGAAAGCACTATTAGAGATTAGTCATCCCCTAGACTAGCATTTCTCAAGATACCATTGGTGCAGTCAATTCTCTCAGAGGGTATTACGCATTAGTTAGTGGGCATTTTCAACATTCATAGTGTACAGGCACCTTTTCAAGCAAGCAACTATGCCATGTGGTAGGCAGGCTGGTCAACGCTAATAATTTATTTCATTTATGTTGCAATCAGCTGGTTCTCATCAAGTCGACCAATTTTTGTGGGCCCCTTGCATTATTTTATGGCTTTATTTTGGGCTATTTATGCCCCACTAGCAGCCTGCCCTCTTCACTTGCTTTCAAGTGTTGGTGAGAGAGATTTGGCTTGAGAAGATGCATCGACAGCCCTTGTACATCTGCCCTCTTCATTTCAGCACTCATTGACTGCAGATTTCTGCACTCTTCTATCTCTTTTGTCTCCCGCTTTCTCTCATGTTCGTTGTCTTTCAGTCTTGTCCATACACTTCCACATTCGCTTCACTGTGACAAGCATGGACCACTAGGTGCTACTTCATGGCAAGAATGATCACACCTCAGCTATTGTCATCATCAACCTTCGCTCCCTACCCCACTGAAGTAAATGCATCTACC
The DNA here is from genome assembly GCF_053477565.2 of Lygodium microphyllum. Taxonomy (NCBI): domain Eukaryota; kingdom Viridiplantae; phylum Streptophyta; class Polypodiopsida; order Schizaeales; family Lygodiaceae; genus Lygodium; species Lygodium microphyllum. The sequence continues at coordinate 20,573,890 of NC_141149.1, read as the reverse complement.
CCTTAGCACTCCTTGTGCCACCTCGTCATTCTAGGTAACAAAGATCATTTTGCATTTTATGCTCAAGGCAATAAGATGTATATGATGTGCACTAAGCCCTTGCAAGGAAAAGGAGGCTCTAAGACCTCATGAGGTGATAAACCCTCTTGGAGACCACCGCAACATGCTACAGAGCTCTTCCCCACCTACTTTTGGATCCAATGGCTTCCACGGCCATGGCGCTGCAATCTGCTCCACCAACAAGAGACAAAGGCTGTTGGATACTACCTTTTCAGCGGTCTACTCCACCAACAGACAAAGGCTTTTCAAACTCATTTGGCTCCACAATCCACTCCCCATGAGAAATGGCACCAGCTATGGAGGAGAGAAACGAGAGACAGTGACAGTGTGAGCTGAAGGAAGAAAATAGAGTATACTTGCTAAACTAAAAGAAAGATTGAAAGTACAACTCTTGTTTAGGTCAATGGTTGACCTAACCAATCTTCCATCAACTAACTAGAGTTAGGTTTATTTACTCTACATCCTAGTGTCACTACTTTAATGTTCTAAGACGCTAGGTGTACACACACTCCATTGACACTATAATAAGTGTTCACACCATGCAAATTGCACTGGACACTCCCCAGAATTGGCAAATTCTAACACCCCCCTGCAATGCCAATGTGATAAAGTATAAGGATAATCAATCACCAAACAATAATAAGTTTAAGAACTTTTGAAAAGCCTCAAAATTCTCACACGATGATGCTTTGGTGAAAATGTTTGCAACATTTTCCTATATGGATACATACATCAAGCTGATCTCTCCTACATAGCATCTCTCTTGAACATAATGCTAATACACCTCAATGTGTTTCGTAAGATTATGAAAACAAAGATTTTGTGCCACTGCAATAGTACTCTTAACTGTTAGAAAGAATGGGTGCAGAAACCTCCAATGGTATGTGTAGATCAACCAACAATCTATGCATCCATATACATTCCACTGTTGCCATGAAGGCTGCTCTATACTCAGCCTCACAAGACGAGGTAGCCATTGTAGCCTGTTCCTTACTTGGCCATTAAATGCATCAACGGCGCAAAAGTAAACAATGTCCACTAGTAGACTACATAGTGTCTCAATCACCAACCTAATCTTTGTAAGCCTGTAGATGCAACTCTTCCCCCCTCCGCAGCAAGCATGTGATTGAGTACCTTGCAAATATCTAAAGATCCGCTTAACAGCTTGCCGATGTATAGTCTACGAGCTCTGTGAAATCAGCCTTCCTCCTCGGATAGGGTGGTAAATAACTTGATTAAGCACTATTTACAGCAATTAACAAATTCACAAAACTGAAATGCACACTTTACCACATAATCTTGGACATTGAACACCCTGTTGGCCCCAAAACCGATGCCCCTTTCGGTATTTATTTAACTTAATTGAAGAAGTTGATATATAATGGGATTCTCCCAATCCCTTTCAGTATTCCAACTCCCCTTGCTGTCCAAAATGACCAACAAATATTCATTGATTTGCTGGTCCCTCCACCTCAATTTGGCTGAAAACAGCTTTAGCCCTATTGAATCCAAGTCTTGGAGCTTCCAATTTCTGGTACACTTTCCGAGGCTGCTGCTAAACCCTAGTTTCTGCTACAAATTAGGGTTTACAACAATAGAGAAATCCAAAATTTCTCAACCTTTTTGTGATCTCAATGCTGTAATCTTCAAAGCAAAGCTTTAGAAAGGCTGGGAGATGAGAGAGAATACTGAGAAGAGAAAAGATTCGGACTTTCTTCGCGAAGAACTAAAGAAAATTTGACATTTACTGCTGCTGCCCTATCTCAACAGCTTGTGGATGCAAAGAACTTTAAAAAATCAGTCATTTACTGTTGCTGCCCTATCTCAACAGCCTATAGATACTATCACCTGCTACTGATTGGTCTTCTCCTACCCTAAGCTGCCTTAGAAGGTCTTCCAATGACTGCAAAATCAAACCAACAGTATCTCCTCCCCCTCTCTTGTAGACTGAATACACCAAAATGTCTCTCTCCAACCTCTAAAGACGTTTTTCAGTCTTGCATGGGTATTTTTTACAAGTGGCAGCCTTTCCAAATGGTTTTTCCAATATTATCCATGACTAAATATTAATTTTCAGTCTTTAAATACTAAAAATTAATCTAATAATTATATTAGTACCCTAAAAAATAATCTCACCAGTCAATAGTTAAATTGGTTAGGCAACCCATTCTTGAGTGTCTCTGCGTCATCTTTGACCATCAAATTGGCTTTAAGTACCATTAAATGCTACTTCTCTAGAATCACCAACTGACACTTATGGCCAAATGAATGACTAGGCCAACAATTGGCACTAAATACCACCAAGTACCTATACGGCATAGCTTATAGCAACTTTTACCTTTGATATCCTATGATTTTCTCAGGTCCCAAGCTCGTAAATTTACTCTAACCCCAGTTACACCTCACGTGCAACATTCACTTAACCGTGTGATTAAGAAGTAATCCACATGTTAAGTGAGGTTTCAAAAATACGTGTCCTCATGACAACCCTCCCCCTCAAAATCCTTGCAGTCGTCCTCAATCGTACTGCGAGATACATCAAAAGCAAAATACTGGACTGGAATTTCCACCAGAGGCACCATAGTTAACACAACATTGTGCACTATTGCTCAACCATTCCATATGCCCAACACATGCTGAAAATTACCAACCAATCATAACATAACATAAGACTCACAAAGAATCTCAAAAAACATTGCCAGATTATCATGTGATATGTCTATTTCTCATGAGCTCAACTCATCTGGCAAAACCAAACCATAGCATAGCATAACCAAGCATAAACCATGGCTAAAACATCAATGGCAACAAAACATATGCTATTGTCCATGGAATCAGATGTAAACCATTGAAAACTGAGCATAATCTGATCATAAACTGATTACTTGCTGATTTGAGAACTGATCATAAACTGCTGCAAATGTGACCCCAAACGAATCACAAACTCATTGCAAAAACTGACAAGCAATCAATGCAAAAATTGACGCAAAACTGATCCCAAAAGTGACCATAAACGGTTCTCAAGTTGATCAAAAACTGAGCTGAAACTTATCAGTATTTTTGTCTCAAAATTGAGGCAAAATTCATACCAAATTGATTATAAGCTGATACAAATGTATAGTTTCAGTGCCCTAGTGAAACTCATACTTATCTGCATACATCTCACAGTGACTAGTACACTAAGTAGTGACCTCGTGGCAAATATACTATAAAGAAATGCCCTAACACAGAAACATAAACGAAAACCGTACAACAAAGCACAGACTAATAAAAAAACACAATTAGGGTTAGGGTAACTCAGAGACAATGAATACAGTAAATAAATGAAGTGATATAACTACTGAATAATACCATGTTCATGCAACAAACACACTATGCAGTGAATGAATACTGAACCTCACTTGTATCTCAAGGATCAAGGCAGGGGTAATGAGTTGGAGAGTGTGTCGTACTTCAAACGGATCCCTAAACGCAGCAAGGCAACCTCCGAATGTCGAACACCAATAATCGCAGCAGTAAAAAGATGGATCTTATGCAAACAGTAGTGAGGAGAGAGAAAGACTAAAAATGAAGACAGGATAGCCTACAGGAGAGAGAAAAGAGAAAGACCAAAAACGCAGGCAAGACATCTTGCAGGAGAGAGAAAGACTAAAAACGTAGGCAGCAGGTGAGAAAGACTGAAAACATAGATAGCCTGCAAGAGAGAGAAAGACTAAAAACGTAGGCAGGATAGGCTGTAGGAGAGAATAAAACTAAAAACGCAGGCAGGACAGTCTATAGGAGAGAGAAAGACTAAAAATGCACTAAAAACGCAAGCAACAAGATTGTGATAACGTGTAGGCTGTACAGCAGCAGGTCTGCACAGGAACAGAAATCACTTGGCTCGAATCAGCTTCAAACTACGTGAAGAGGGCTGAAAATCAAGCACCAACTAATGGAGACAGCAATGGACAGCTTCGACTGAGATGTCCACGAACAGGGTATAGACAGCAAGCTAAAACACCTGAAACCTGCAAAACGAGATTAAACAAGAGTGGAGGGCTGGTTGCCTATTTATAGAAAATTAGAATTCTAGATCCTCTCCCACTTAATTCTCTCGATCCACTCTCCATTTTAGGATTTTGGCTAAAATAAGCCTAAAATAAGCATGTTTTGGGACTGTTTAAGTGACTAAGTGCATTTCTTAGCACAACACCCCCTCTCAGGTCCAAAATAGAGCTAGAAAATAAGACCAACCTAAATTTTGATTTATCCCAAGGCGTCCCACCCCAAAGCAGCCAGGGCATCGGACAAAGGGTGCACGTCGGCTGCCCAGTGGCCTACCAAGACTACAAAGGCGATGGTTATCTTACCAAGGGAGCCCAAGTGATCACCCCACAGAGGCCAGGGTATCGGATCAAGGGTGCTCGTCGGCTGCCCAAGGGCCTACCAAGTCCTACAAAGGCAGATGGAGACAACAATAGACTTGTTTGTTTTGTTTTGGTTTGGTTTTTTTTTTTAAGTGTTTTGAAAATACATAAAAAATATAAGGGTAGCGGCCGATTAGGTGACAGATAGGAAAAGATAAAGAGAGTTTTAAACCCAAGTCATTCACAAAACTAGCAAGCCAATCCCTCACACTGACTAGGATAAGTATCTAAGGATTATAAATGTGTATGTGTGTGTGTGTACCAATCATGTATATGGAGAGAGACAAAAAAGATTATGGTGGGCTTAGCAAGACAAGCAAAGCAAGCAAGCAAGCAAGGGTAGGAAAGCTGCCTTTAGGAGAATTGCCATGTGTTATGCCACAAATATGGTGGATCCTAGAGTCAACCACTCTAAAAGACCGAAGAGGGATAAATACGCACAGATACATGTTTCCATAAACAAAATGCCAATGCATGGGGTAATGCAAAGGGAGATGCAAGATGTCATGCTCATGCAATACGCTATGCAATGGTGCCACTTGAACAGTGCCCTCGCATGAAAATTGTTCACTTGTCCAAGTGTCCTTTTACAATCAGGTCATCCTGACAGTGCGGATGAAGTTACAAATGTCCATAATACAATATAAAAGAATAAATGAATGTAATGTCTAAAAACTGTAAGCATCATCACTGTCACGATCAAGAGTAGAAGCCGCCTCCTCTCAAATTGGAAGGGAAAAAAAGAGAAAAGCACCCTCTCCCCGTCAAGCTGAAGAAGTAGGAGCGGGTGTACCCAAGCTGATCCTGGGTAGCAGGTACTGAAGAAATGACCGGTTGACCGCTTTGGTCAAAATGTCTGCAAAATTATCTGATAAAGGCACAAACTCTAGGCCAATAGTACCTACCTCAACCTACTCTCGAGAAAAGTGAAAGTGGAGTCCCACATGCTGCGTCCGTAGTGTGATGATCGGATTGTCTGCAAGGGCGATGGTACTCTGGTTATCGCAGTAGACAACTGTGGAGAGACACAAGGAAAACGAAGTGCCGCCAGTAAACTCCTCAAATCGATGGCCTGGGTGGTGCCATCAAAGAGAGTCTGGTACTCAATCTCGCCCGAGGAAGTCACCGTCGTCTCCTACTTACGGCTGGACCAAGAAATGGGAGACGTGCCCAAGGCAAAGAGTTAGTCGCCATGGGAACGGCGAGTATCAGAATCTCCTGCCCAATAAGAATCAGTGTACCCCTGCAAACATAAACCAGAACCATATGTCAGGCCATAAGAATAAGTACACCGTAAATAATGCAATACATGAAGACATGCAATCCAATGTTACATCCTAGATGCTGTGAAATACTGATTGAGTATGCTAACTGAGTAAGTTAAATCTGGCCTAGTATGAATTAATCAAATAAGTTTTCCTACAACAGAGCGATAGGTATGTGCATGTGCCATTTCCATGACTATCCGGTTCCTACGCTCTACGACTCCATTGTGAGAAGAGGAGTTGGTAGAGATGAGCTGGCAGGAGATGCCATGCTTCTGTAGAAACTCGGAAAACTTGTGGAAGATGAACTCACCACCGGTATCACTCCTCATGTAACCAACACAACGACCAGTCTGGTTATGAACCAGCAGCACCCAAGCAAAAAAGTATGTGAAAGCATCGGACTTATGCTCGAGGAAATACACCCACATGTATCTAGAATGATCATCCACTATCAAAAAGAAGTACAGTGCGCCATGTTAAGAAGAGTGCTAGGGTTTGCACTGAGGACACACAAAGTGCACGACCACGACAGAAACACAAAGACATAGACACAGACACAGAGGGAAAAACTCAAACCCTAAACGCAAAACTCAAAACTCAAACACAAACAGAAGAAGGGAGAGAGAGAACACAACTCTGAAGTGAACGAATGCTATAAATGAATGTAAGAGTGTACAATGTGCTCAAGGGCAGAGCAATGTCGGAGTGTGACGTCCACTGAAGACGGATCCCAAGTCTGTGACCACCAGTCGGAGTGTAGGAGTGTTGAATAGTGAATGGCAGCAAGCTGGTCCAATCGGAGTGTAGGAGTGCTGAATAGTGAATGGCAGCAAGCTGGTCACCAAAACGCAGCAATCTGGAGGCTGAAAACTGGTAAACACAGCAATGTACCACCGATCGGGGGCTGGAAACTGTGCATAGACTGTTGTAAACAGCAGGCTGAAAAAGTGTCTGAGAGTGTCAAGGCCTGCAATGCTGAAAACGCAAGCTGGCTGACCTTGGAGATGATGGACAGTAGGTTGAACAGTACTGTGGGACAGTTTGGAGCAGTCGCCAGCAGCTGAGAGCTATCACCTACAACAATAGACAGGCTGAAGATAATGTGGCTGCAGTCGATGATGGCTGGATAACATATGGAGGCGGGCTGCAGGCTGAAAACTGGCCACCAACAGCAACAAAGGGTGTGTGGACTGGTGTAACCTGCAAAACAAGGATGATTGCTGAATGGGGACAACCTGTCTATTTATAGATGTGGAAGGGCGCCCCAAAAATTAGGTTTTCCACTAAACTTTCTCGAACCGCTCCCCGTTTTAGGGTTTCCACTGAACTCTCTCAAACCGCTCTCCGTTTTAGGGTTTTACTCTAAACGAGCATTTTTAGTATGTTTTAGGGCTCTTTAAGAGACTAATCAGCAAGTAATGCATATTTTAGCTCAACACCCCCTCTCAGGCCCAAAACTAAGCCGAAAGGTTAGGCCAGCCATTGTAATACTGATGTACCCCAAGGCGTCCCACCCCAAAGCAGCCAAGGCATCGGACAAAGGATGCACATCGGCTGTCCAGTGGCCTATCAAGACTACAGAGGCGATGGTTATCTTACCAAGGAAATCCAAGTAGTCACTCCAGAGAGGACAGGGCATCGGACAAAGGGTGCACGTCGACTGCCCAATGGCCTACCAAGCCCTACAAAGGCGGATGGAACTACATGGAACTTTTGTGTTTTCTTTTTTTTTTTGAATAAGTGTGGTAAATTTTATGGGATGCGGCCGATTGAGAAATAGTGACCCAAAAGACGGGAGTACCGAGGGTACATCCAACACATCACAAAAAAGTACAAGTAAACCCATCCACTCAGGGTGTCGATGACGAGGAAAAGTAGGTGATAAGGTATCCATGTGATGAAGAAGGATGGTGGTGTGATAACAACCGTTGGTGGAAATAGCTTAGGATCCGCTCAAGTGGTGCTCTGCACAATGAGATGCAAAGTATGCAACATGCTGAAGAATCCTCAAGCAGCAAGTGTCACTTGGACAGTGTCCCTCATGGGAAAATTATTCACTTGCCCAAGCGCCCTAGTACAAAGATGATGAAATCATGCAATGCAAAGGGTAAGGTACAACAGGGGGAAGAAACCGATGTCGAAGACAAAGTACTGAGGCCTGTAGAATACCAAGAAGGGTAGAAACCCCCTCTCAACCTGGATGTAGATGCCGAAGAAGGAAGAGGAGCCTGATGTCGGTCTTCGTGTGGTGCCGAGAGCCATAAGGAATGAAGAGGAGGAGGAAGCATCCCAGCTGGAAGAGCTAGGTAGAAGTCACCGCCATGATAGCATCAAGAGAGATGCTGCACAATCCGCCTCGAGAGGGAAAGCCTCCATGTTGGTAGAAGAGTAAAACTCCAAGGATGATGAAACCATGAAGGAACGGCGTGTATCCCAAGTCTCCAGCCCAGGTAGGACTGGGCAAACCTGCATGTTAGCCCTACACTGAAAACAAAACCTGCAAAGGAGATCAAAGTCTGCAATCACAGAGCTCAGTAGTAAGATGCTCCAAAAACTAAACTAAACTAAAATGAAAAGCTAACTGAAGAAACAAGTGCAAAGATACAAATGTGTATGTGTATGTGAGTAAATGCAACGGAAGACTTAAAATGTAGAGACAAAAATCCTATGGGCCCGACTCTAAGAGTGCGAAAAATGAATGCTAGACTGACCTAGGGTATCCGAAAGGACCTAGAGACATGCTAGTCTAAGAAGGTGGCCACCATCGCCTACATCCAGTAGCAAGGCTCTACCAACGGAATGCCTGACGAGGTGGGGAGGAAGGTGAGATAGATGCATGAAGTGCAACTGGATCGGAACTTGTGGACCAATCAACCAATCCTTCAGGAGTAGAGAAGGATGGCCACTGAGGCTCTCCGGGTGCCACATGTCTAGCAGTCACTGTGGGGGCTGGAGGAGTAGATGGGGTAGCAGCGGAAGGTGTAGCCCCACTGGACTGTGAAGTTGCAGCAGTCTGCTGAGGCTTTTTAGGTGGAAGACCTTGGGCCTTGGAGCGACACTCCTCATCCACATGGCCTGCTCTCTAGCAGTGTGTGGAAAACAAGTTTTTCTTAGGGAGTTGCTACTAGATAGGTCTTAATTCTTTAGTTCCATCGGAGAAAGAGGAGTCACCCTTTGATTGGCTTGCCTTCGCATCTAGCAAGTTCTTGCCCCTGGTGGTTTTCCCTCCCAAAGAAAAAGCAACCAACCCCCTCTGCTTTGAATAAGGCTGTGATGAGGATTTCTTGTGGACTTGATCATGCAGCCTTGCGTAACGCAAGAACTGGCACTCAAACTCGTAGAAGGTTGGCAATGGAGTTTGGGAGATGATATATTGAATGAAATTGAAGTATTTTACGCGCAACTTATTTAAGAAGAATGTAACTTGATCATCATCTGACTTTGGAGAGCCAGTAGTGGCGAACTCGGCAAGTAACCGCCTATAAGCAGCCAGCTTGACTTTCAAATCATCCCCTTCCTTAATAGAGAACTCTTAAAGCTCAAAGTCGAGATTGATGCACCAAGTACGATCACGAGCCGCATAGTGGTCGAGAAGGTGACTCCAATGCTCTGACACGAGCGGGAAGTGCTGCAACTGAGAGTGAAACTCAGGAAGCAATCCCTGTATCAGCTCAAAATTGGTTGTAGCATTGCGGACTCTCCATTGATGGATGTAGTCATAGTGAGCTAGTCGAGGGTCCGGCATAGGCTCTAGACCAATGACGAGGTGCCAAAGACCCTGAGACTCAAGCACTTGTTGTATGAAATTTGACCAAGTAGTGAAATTTAATCCGTTAAAACGTATCTTATCAGTGAAGGCATTCTTGGCCGTTGCAACAGGAGTGGTAGTGCTCGGAGATGGATAGTGTGAAAAAGTGTAGTGGGGATAGGATGGGGGAGTGGAGTACACTTGGGAATGGGCCCCAGAGTGCCCACCAGGCATGTGGGTAGTGTGCAAGGTGCATCCATAGGTAGAGATAGGCTGACTAGGCATGGGCATGGTAGCCACATGAGGAATCCAAGGAGGTGGGATGGGAACACGGGTAGCACAAGATGGGAATCCCTACGTAGGTGTAACCCAAGGAGAGTGTGAAGATGCACCATAAGCTGAGGATGGAAACCCCTGCGTATAAGTGGTCATAGGAGATGTGAAGCTGGGGATAGTGAGGGGGATGCCCATCACAGTCGACCTAGGAATTATAGGTGCGCTCATTTGCTGAAAGGTGAGAGGCACTGTGTTAAAGGGTGGCATTTCCCCTAACGAAGTACCATGGTGCAAAAAGGTAGAGAATGGGGTGGAGAAGGAAAAGGTGCTAGGAGTGGAGATAGTAGATCCAACCCCTAGGGTGTGTGATACAGATGTGGAGTATAATCCAAGATTTTGGAAAGATGATGAGAGATGATCAAGGTGTGATATTGAAGAGGGTGGGATGGGAGAGAAGTGAGACGTGTGTGTGATATGCTCAAATGAAACAAAAGCTGCAGATGTACCTTAATTCCGTCTGCTTCATGAGCCTCCTCTATTGAAGTTCACATACGCAAAGCCATCCGGATCCTATACCTCAAAAGAAGAAACAGGCGAGGGTTTTGATTCATGTAACACAAAAGAATTGTACAAACCTGACATTGGACGTGGCGGAGATGATGAAGATGGATCGCCAGACATTCCGAATGTCGTATGTCCTCCATGATCGGAGAGGTGGCCAGCCTCACCCACCGGTCCGAATGTGGTAGCAAAACTGGTAGGAGAGGTGTAAACATCACCGTACTTGTTGCGATAGTACTCCTCAAAGTCCTCCTCTGTCATGTTAGTGAAATCTGGTGAAGATGGAATGTCATCCTCCTCACCGAGTCCATAATGCCCTCTCAGGGCCTCCAATGATGGAGAAGCCTGATAAGACATCATAGGAGCTGGAGAAGAAGGTGTCTGGGACATTGTGATTCGGTTACGAGTCGTATTGTGTGCCTTGCACAAAGACTAGCTCTCAACAATATCCGCAGGATACTCTTTACAAAAGCACCGGCTCTGATACCATGTTAAGAAGAGTGCTAGGTTTTGCACTGAGGACACATAGAGTGTACGACCACAACAGAAACACAAAGACACAGACACAGACACAGAGGTCAAAACTTAAAACCCAAGCCCTAAACGCAAAACTCAAAACTCAAACACAAAAACTCAAACACGAACAGAAGAAGGGAGAGAGAAAACCCAACTCTGAAGTGAATGAATGCTGTAAATGAATGTAAGAGTGTACAGTGTGCTCAAGGGCAGAGCAATGTTGGAGTCTGACGTCCACCGAAGACGGATCCCAAGTCTGTGGCCACCAGTCGGAGCGTAGGAGTGTTGAATAGTGAATGGCAGCAGGCCGGTCACCAAAACGCAGGAGTCTAGAGGCTGGAAACAGGTAAACGCAGCAGTGTACCACCAATCGGGGGCTGGAAACTGTGCACAGTCTACTGTAAATAGCAGGGTGAAACAGTGTCTGAGACAGCAACAATTTCAGCTTGTTGTCCATGGTCTAAGCCTTGTCCAAGGTTAGGCATTGCATTTCCTTCATTCCCATGTGAATGTTCATACTGAGAGGCATCATCACTGCTTGAGTCCATCTTACTGTATAGAGACATATTGCTATAATTTCTCAGCTGAGAATAAGCACTAGCACAAAGCTTTAGATTGCAATCAAGTGCCTTGGGCCCACCAAATCAAGGGATTGAGTGGTAATCCCAAAGATGGAACCATGAAACCAGTCTTCCTCCTCGAATAGGGTGGTAAATGTTGGGTGTAAAGGCCCTTTACGCGCTCTCCCGTATATAAATTACTTCACACATGTGAACCCACCCTAACAAGTGTAAGTGTACCGTACCCTAAGTATACATACATTCTTTTATTCTTTGTGTGTACCACACTGGTACACACCTATCTAACAACTCACTCTCACTCTATCACTGTCAAACACTATTCAGCTCTGAGTTATTAAACTCCTTGATTACTGTGTCTGCTCTCAGCTCTCTTTCTCTTTCTGCTTTCTCTTTGCCTGTGCAAACTCGTATCAGAGCCAATGGCTCACGCAAGCCGTTGAGGAGTAGACGAGCAGGCATTAGGTCGACTGACTGGTCGGGCGTAACGTGCAAGTGACAAGTTGGGTATAGGCATAACGGGGACTGACGACCGACAAGTGACTGCTGCACAACGCAGCTGCACAACAAGGCTAGAGGCAACTGCCGCGTGACGAGCGACAGGGTATTCGGCTATACGAATGACAGGCAGAGGCAAAAGGTCAACGGGCCATTTTTTCTCTTTAATTTACTTCATCTTATTTTCCCCTCTCTACCAAGTGTTCACACATACAAGCACAGAGTACAAATCTATGCAAATCTGTCTCTTAAAATTTGGGGCTTTTCCCAAATTTGGTACCTGACACATATTACAGTGACCTCTGGACCGTAAATTGCAAACATTGAGTGCACAAGCCTCATAATTTTTTGGGGATTCTCAAATGCAAGTGAAATTTTTGCTTGGATGAGTCAATTTCTTGGAAATTGTGCATTGTTGGACCCCAAAATTGGCTTTTGCAGAAATCGTGAAATTTCTGCAACATTAGCCCGCACTTAATGCTCGGGAAGATGTATATATGTAATTGGAGCAAATTCACTGCAGAAATTTTGGGGCTTTTCACATTGATGATGTATTTTTGAGTCGTTTTGAGACTGGATAGTGAAATTTGCAGCAGATTCACTGCCGAGTGGAAGTCTTTAGAGTTTTGGATGCTTCAAATGTTGAAAAGGGCAGCTTCTCTTGGTACATGTATTGCTAAATACTCATTATGAAGTGAAATAGTGGTAAGTACAGCATTTGGCTCATTGCATATGGGAATTTTGGTGATGTACCACTGAAGTGGGAGCTATTCTTAATGTAAATGTATCAAATTTGATTCGTGCATATGCTGTAATCAATACTTGAGACTGAAATTTGCAGGTAAACATCTGCTTTTTGGACACTTTGGAAGTACAAGAGTGTGTATTTGCTGTTACAATTCAGAAACCTTGCTATTGGTTGAAAGCATTCAGCCCTTTATTGCAGTTGTGTATTGTTGAAGATGGCTGGCATTGAATCTACATCTGACACAAAGAATCTCTTTGAGATTCGTAAATTTGAGGGAAATGGTTTTGATCTTTGGAAAGATAGTATGCAGGGTATACTCTTTCTAAAGGATTGTGATGATGCTTTAGAAGAACATAAGCCTCTTGCTTTATCAGATGAGAATTGGGCTAAAATGAATAAAAAGGCCATTACTTACATTAAAATGGCTGTCACATATGATATCTTGGTTGATATAAAGGGGCTTGATATTGCCTATGGAAAATACAACTCCTGTCAATTAGGTACATCTCATGCGGAAGTTGGTCAACTTGAAGCTTGATGAGTCCAAATCTACCTCAGAGTATTTGAATGCTTTCACTCGTATTTTGAGTAAGTTACAGGATGCAGGTTTGCCAGCCTTTGATCCTAAATTGAGGGCTATATTCTTGCTCATGACCTTGCCCGATTCATGGGAAGCATTGGTTGTGTCATTGAGCAATAACCCCAACTTGACATTTGATGGTGTGCATGATTCTATTCTGAATGAACAGATTAGATACAAGACAAGTGGGGAAAACAATGGATCAGCCTACAATGTAAGAGAAAGACCTCAAAAAAGGTATAATGCTACAAATAAAAAACAAAAATCACAGCAAAAGCAAGGAAAAACAGCAAGATGTAACTTGTTATCAATGTGGTCGCAAAGGGCATAAAAAGCCCAATTGTAGGTACTTTAAAAAGGAACAAGAACGTAAGAAGCAAGCTAATGCAAAAGGCAAGAAGAATGACAAGGATGGCAGCTCTACCCATAAAGAAATAGAAAAAGAAAATGTGGTATCTAGTGTTGTTATTGAGGAAATAGAAGATGATAAAGATACTGATTTGCTGGTTGCATTTTCAGATCCGCTTGCTATGACAGTGGGGGACATATATATCACTAAAACAGATGTGATAGATACCTTGTTGGCAACTCATGATGGTTTGTCACAATCGTGGATTATTGACAGTGGTGCTTCTTTTCATGTAACTCAATCTCTGGAGTGTTTTTCTACTTATGCAGAAGGTAAACTTGGAAAAGTCTACCTTGGCAACAATCATACATGTGATATTGAAGGAATGGGCACCATATACCTGGCTCTAGAAAATGGTCAGAAATTGATTCTTCATAATGTTAGGCATGTTGTTGGTATCAAGAAGAGCTTGCTTTCTATTGGGCAGCTAGACAGCAAAGGTTACTTCACTACTTTTGGTGGTGGTATGTGGAAAATACAAAAAGGATCTATGCTAGTCACTAGAGGTGGTAAAAAGAGAACTCTATATTATCTCTAGTACAAGGCACTTCCTGGAAAGTTTATTGCAGTTGCTAAAGTACAGTCACACATGGAGTTATGGCACAAGCGTCTTGGACATATGAGTCAAAAGGGTTTACAGGCATCTCTTCACTTGGAAGAGTTGATGTGAAAAGCTCAAAGCTTGACTTTTATGATAATTGTATTTTTGGTAAACATGTAAAGAGTCCCTACTCTCATGGAGCCTCTAGGAAGGCAAGTATCTTGGATTTAGTCCATTCTGATGTTTGCACCATGCCAATAAAAACTCATAGTGATTTCCGTTATTTTGTGTCTTTTATTGATGACCATTCTAGGAAGCTATGGGTCTACTTGCTTAAGCAAAAACCTGATTAAGCACTATTTACAGCAATTAACAAATTCACAAAAATGAAATGTACACTTTACCATATAATCTTGAACATTGGAAACCCTGTTGGCCCCAAAACTCGTGCCCCTTTTGGTATTTATTTAACTTAATTGAAGAAGTTGATGTATAAAGGGATTCTCCCAATCCCTTTCAGTATTCCAACTCCCCTTACTGTCCAAAATGACCAGCAAATCTTCCATCTAATTTGCCCCTTGATTCAGGCATTCAATTGGCCGGCACTTGCATTGATGGAGATGGAAAATGCCCCAAATTCATTGATTTGCTGGTCCCTCCATCCTCAATTCGACTGAAAACAGTTTCAGCCCTATTGAATCCAAGTCTTGGAGCTTCCAATTTTTGGCACACTTCCCGAGGCTGCTGCTAAACCCTTGTTTCTGTCTACAGATTAGGATTTACAGCAGCAAAGAAATCTAAAATTTCTCAACCTTTCTGTGAAATCAATGCTGTAATCTTCAAAGCAAGGCTATAGAAAGGCTGGGAGATAAGAGAGAATGCTGAGGAGAGAGAAAATTCAGACTTTCTTCGCAAAGAATTGAAGAAAATCTGACATTTACTGCTGCTGCCCTATCTCAACAACTTGTAGATGCAAAGAACTCAAAAAATTAGTCATTTACTGTTGTTGCCCTGTCTCAACAGCTTGTAGATGTTGTCACCTGCTATTGATTGGTCTTCTCCTACCCTTGGCTGCCTCAAAAGGTCCTCCAATGGCTGCAAATCAAACCAACAACATCTCCTCCTCCTCTCTTGCACACTAAATACACTAAAATGCCTCTCTCCAACATCTAAAGACATTTTTCAAACTTGCATGGGCATTTTTGACAAGTGGTAGCCTTTCCAAATGGTTTTTTCAGTATTATCCATAATTAAACATTAATTTTCAGTCTTTAAATACTGAAAATTAATCTAATAATTATTTTGGTGCCGTGAAAAATAATCTCACTGGCCAATAATTAAATTGGCTAGGCAACTTCCATTCCCAAGTGTCTCTACACCATCTTTGACCATCAAATTGACATTAAGTACCATTAAACGCCACTTCTCTAGTATCACCAAACTGACACTTATGGCCAAATGAATGACCTAGGCCAACAACTGGCACCACATACCACCAAGTATCTATGCAACATAACATATAGCAACTTTTGCCTTTGGCATTTCGTGATTTCCTCGGGTCTTGAGCTTGTAAATTTACTCTAACCCCAATTGCGCCTCATATGTGCAACATTTACTTAACCATGTGATCAAAAATTAATCCATATGTTAAGTGAGGTTTCAAAAATACATGTTCTCATGATACTATGCATATACCTACTCACCTGAGATACTGCATACTCAATGTCAGGGCATGTGTTACACAAATAAATAAGACAACCAACAATTTGGCTGTAAATTGCAACATCAGACATCTCTTCACCATCATGTATAGACAGCTTTAGGCCTAGCTCCATAGAAGTGCACATAGATTTGCAATCTTGCATGGTAAACCTATGTAAAAGCTTATCCACAAACTGTGACTGTGACACCATGATGCCATGCTGATTTTGGGTAAATTGAATACCCAAATAGTAGTGTAGTTAGCCCATATCTAAGTAGCAAATGAATGTTTCAATTCCGCCTTGAAATCTGCAATTTTATCATCTTTAGGTCCGGTAAGCAACATGTCATCCACATAAAGAATGATAATCAACAAGTCCCCTTTTCATTCTTAATGTATAGAATGAGAGTAGTTGGACTATTTGTGAATCCTTTGCTAGCCAAATACACATCAATTTTAGAGAACCATGCACGAGGAGCCTATTTGAGACCATAAAGAGCCTTATGTGATTTGCAGACCATGTGCTATTTTTCGTTAACCACAAACAGTGGAGGTTGTGAAACATAAACATCCTCATATGGATCTCCATTCAAAAATGTTGTATTTATGTCCAGCTGATGTACTTTCCAACCATAATTTGCAGCCATAGCAATGACACATCTCACTATACTCATACGGAATGTAGGAGCAAAGGTTTCCTCATAATCTATACCCTTTTTCTATGCATAGCCTTTTGCTACCAATTGTGCCTTGTACCTATTAATAGTAGCATTAGCCTTGCATTTGAGTTTAAAAACCCATTTTGTGCCAATAGCCTTTTAACTAGGTGGTAAGTCCATAAGATCCCTTATAGAGTTAGTGGCAATAGAGTCTAACTCTTCCTACATGGCTTGCATCCAATATACATCTTGCTGAGTTTCATCCAAGAAAGTAGGCTTATCATCATCTAAGAGTAAGCTCACAAACACATCCTCATCACAAACTTCATCTACTTCCCAAAAATCGCTAATTGTGCCCTTGTTGCATCATGTGCTACATGTCTAATAGCCATTCTAGTGCGCTAAGGTTAGGGAGTATCCATTCTACTCTTTTAGAGAGTTTGTAGCAACCATCTAGGGACCGTTTTAGCTGCATTTACAACAACCCTTTCATGTTGTACTACATCTTCTGTCAGATGGGAGAGGATCGAGGTGCAGCTGAAGTGCAGTAGACAATGTGAGAGTGAGAGACAGAGTTGAGCACGACACCCAATGCAATAGTACTGAATAGAGTGTAAGCTGAAAGTACAAATGATAACCCTTATACCTTAGGGTTATAAGGGGCTGTTCACACCCGAACACAGTAAGTGCCCGTAAGTGTGCACCACAAGCACATATAAAATAGTACACAT
Organism: Lygodium microphyllum; assembly: GCF_053477565.2. Taxonomy (NCBI): domain Eukaryota; kingdom Viridiplantae; phylum Streptophyta; class Polypodiopsida; order Schizaeales; family Lygodiaceae; genus Lygodium; species Lygodium microphyllum. Next base: position 20,556,606 of record NC_141149.1, on the reverse strand, counting down.
AATCTGGGGGAAAAAACCTCTCCTACCGAGAGTAAAAAGTGCCCCAGTGTCCTAGTGATCACCCGCACACTCCCATATGAGCGTAGGCGTAAGTAAGGCGTGTGAGATACCCAACAAACCCCCCTGGAGTGAAGAGTGATCAAGTGTACAAGGATCATCCACCACCAAAGGGCGTCAAATTCAAAGCATCGCGAAATGCTTCAAATTTGTCTCGTGGAAGAGCTTTGGTGAAGATGTCTGCCACATTGCTGGTGGTAGGACAGTAGACAAGGCTGATATCACCTGCATGTAGCCTCTCTCTGACAAAGTGGTAGTGAATCTCTATGTGTTTCGTGCGAGCATGAAACACAGGGTTCCGTGCCACTGCAATGGCACTCTGACTGTCAGTATATAAAGGAGTAGGCTCCGTAACAGATACATCCAAATCAGCAAGTAAGCGTCTAAGCCATACGCACTCAACTGCAGTAGTGAAGGCTGCCTTGTACTCAGCTTCACATGACGACGTGGCAACAGTGGATTGTTTCTTGCTAAGCCAAGAAATGCATGACAAGCCAAGAAAGAAACAATTGCCACTAGTGGAGTGACGAGTATCAAAATCACCAGCCCAATCAGAGTCACTGTAAGCATGTAACTGCAGTGGTCCCCCCTTGGCATAAAGTAATCCAAGAGCTCTAGTACCCTGCAAGTAACGAAACACACGCTTCACAGCTTGCCAATGCGACATACGAGGCTGATGCATGTACCTGCTCAAAACTGAAACGGCAAACTGTATGTCTGGCCGAGTGTGGCATAGATAGATGAGACATCCCACTGCTGGAGCATAAGTATGGATATCAAACAAATCACTGTCATCATGTAATGACAGTTTGAGCCCAGGTTCCATGGGTGTACAAACTGGCTTGCAATCCTGTAAGCCAAACTTCTCAAGAAGTTGCCCAATGTACCTTGACTGACATAATCCAATGCCTCTAGCATCATGTACAAACTGGATGCCCAAGTAATAGTGCAAAATACCCAAGTCAAACATGTCAAAAGTTTGCTGTAAATTATTTTTGAATGCTGAAATCTGATCAGCACGTGTTCCAGTGAGCAAAAGGTCGTCTACATATAGACACAAAATCAGCATGGATCCCCCCTCTTTATGTACATAAAGGGTAGACTCAGATGGGCTGTTTACAAACCCCTGACTAAGCAAGAAGGCATCTATCTTTGCGTACCAAGCTCGTGGAGCTTGTTTCAAACCATATAGAGCTTTTTTCAGCTTGCATACTAAATTTTCTGAGCCTTCAACTGCAAAACCAATGGGCTGCTGTACATACACTTCTTCCTGAAGTTCCCCATGTAAGAATGCAGTCTTTATATCCAGCTGATGCACTTTCCAACCAAAATGTGCAGCCAAGGCAATCATAGACCGAATGGTCGTCATACGGGAGGTAGGAGCAAAGGTCTCCTCATAGTCAATGCCCTTTTTCTGTGCGTAGCCTTTAGCTACCAGCCGTGCCTTGTACTTATCTATGGATCCATCTGCATTCCTTTTCAATTTGTAGACCCATTTCGTACCAATGGCACGCTTGCCAACTGGCAAAGACACCAAATCCCAAGTATGATTCTTATGAATAGAATCCAATTCAGCTTGCATGGCTACCATCCAATGCACAGTATGTCGTGCATCCTCAAAACATTCAGGCTCCTCATTATCATGAGTACATGCTGCCATAACAAACTCCATGGAATGTGCTGAATCATGCAGTCGAGTTTGCCTTCGAGTACGACCAGCCAAGGGTGTTTCCAAATGACTATCTCTCATAGTCTGCGTGTACCATCTAGGCACCTGTCTTGCTTCCTGACTGTGTACAAGTTCCTGCTGAATTTCAGTTTCAGCAATGTGCTGATTTACTGCATGTTCCATAGGAGCAGCTGGCTGAACATTAGGTTCATTTGCTGAAGTACCAGCTGAATCACCAAATGTGATGGGCAGCAGCCCTTCAAAGACATCACGGGCAGCCTGATATGTATCAAAACCAGCCAAGGATAATTCTGATTTTTCATCAAATACAACATCCCTGCTGACAAAAACCTTCTTGGTCACGGGATCATAAAGTCTGTAGCCTTTGCTTTCGCTGCTATATCCCATAAAGATGCATTTTACAGCCTTGTTGTCCAACTTCTTTCGAAGTACCTGTGGAATATGGGCATATGCAAGACACCCAAAAGTACGGAAGTGGCCAACAGAAGGTTTGCGGCTGTGCCAAGCCTCAAAAGGTGTGACTGTTTTCAAGGCCTTGGTAGGGCATCTGTTCAAAATGTGGCAAGCGCACATGACGGCTTCCATCCAAAAACTATGAGGCAAACTCTTTGCCTTCAGCATACATCTGGCCATCTCCATGAGTGACCGATTTTTCCTCTCTGCTACCCCATTCTGCTGTGGAGTATATGCAATAGTGTACTGATGGATAATGCCCTTCTGCTGCAAATAAGAATTCAGCATAGAGGACATGTATTCCCCCCCTCGGTCCGAACGGAGAGTCTTAATCTTGCAACCAGACTGAGTTTCCACAAGTGCACTGAAAGCCAAAAATGCATCATACACTTCTGACTTCTTTTTCAAGCAGTAGACCCAGCACAAACGTGTAAAGTCATCAATAAATGTTACAAAATAGTAACAACCACCCAATGACTGTGTCTGCATGGGCCCACAAACATCCGAATGCACAAGCTGCAATCTGGCTGTTGCTCTAAAAGCAACATCACGGGGAAAAGAGAAACGATGCATTTTCCCCAAAATGCAACCCTCGCATAAATGCTCAGGAGGTCTCTCCAAGAGAGGTAATCCTTCCAACATCTGAGTACGCTGTAATAGCATCAAGCTGCCATAGTTTACATGCCCCAAACGAGCATGCCATAACTCTGCCTCTAACATAGCAAGAGTAAGAGTGGATGTCAAATATGCAGACTGATCTACCGAAAGAGCATCCAACTCATATAACCCATGACACAAAGAACCTGTCAAGACCAATGTCATGTGTTCCTTGTCACGGACCATGCAACGGTCATCATCAAAGGTTACCTGCAAACCACAACGTGCCATAGAAGAAATGGAAAGCAGATTCTTCTTAATGCCAGGCACATACAAAGCATCCTGTAGGCGGAGAATAGAGCCATCAATGGCTGTAAGCTGAATCTCCCCAATACCACGAACAGGGTATGATGCATTATTAGCACACTGAACAGACTTCCCAACGAGAGGTGCACCAAGAGAAGCAAACAAATCTGTACGAGATGTGATATGCCGTGAAGCACCACTGTCAAAGAACCAAGTGTCAGCATCTTCTGTAGAGCTAAATGCTCTAGCAGCCCAAGAGACATCATAACTGCAAGTGTAAAAACAATAGTCCCTGTCTGCAACAAAGGACGCGGACTCACTAGCAGTGGAAGGAGCTACAGAAACAGACATCCCTGACTCCTTCTTCTTCTCTTTGGCGATGCGCTTCCTGCACTCAGTGATGTAGTGGCCAGGCTTCTTGCAGTAATGGCATTTTCCTTTCTTGGCTTGCGTGCCCCCCTGTTTCTGACTTGTCTGTGAAGTGTTATTACTACCAGAACTCTGCGAAGCATTTTTCCCTTGGCTGTTTTTACCTTTCTGCCTTGACATAAAAGCCTGCTCAGAGGCTATACCATCCACACCACTGTTCCGTCTAGTTTGTTCCTCCTCTAGAAGCAAACTGACAAGCTGAATGAAAGTGATGGGCTCTTTCGAAATCCTCATAGTGAGGTTCAAGGCAGTATGAAAAGCCAAGTAAGAGGGAGGCAGTGAATTCAATGTTGTAGAAATCAGCTGCGCATCTGAGTAGTACTCATCCACATTCATGAGTTGCTCCCGCAAGTCCTGAATTTTGTTGAGATGATCCTGCATAGAATCACCCTCATTCATCTTTAGAGTCTCTAGCTCTTTCTTCAAGAAAGAGATGCGAGTCTCATTCTTTCCTGCAAACATTTGCTCCAATATCAACCAAGCTTCTTGTGAAGAAGCTGCTGAACGAATATGAGGAATGATAGAACGCTGAACTGCCAATGCAATCAGCGACATAGCCTGTGCATCCCGTGTATCCCAAGTTTTCTGAGCTGCAGTTCTTGGGGGAAGTGGCTGAGCGGGCTGAGGTGGAGGGGGCTGAGGTTGCCCTCTTGCACGTCCTCCTGGAGGAGGAGTAGCGGGAGCCACAACTCCCGGTCGTGCTTCCTCTCCACTGACATAATCCCACAAATTTTTTGCCACTAATACATTCTTCATCATAAAAGACCAAAGGGAATAATTGTTCCCATCCAATCGGTCTTCCTTGGACACATAGGTGAATACATCTCCTCCCTGATTTGCCATTATTTCCCAAAAGGCAATAGAGCAATGTCAATGCAGTACGGGCTGGAAATCTGCAAATTTCCAGAAATTGCAGCAAACACAAGTCTGCAATTAATGTGCAAAGGGTACTCTGTCACAAAAACTGTCACTGATGCACGCTTCCCAAGGTGCAATTAGTGCTCAGCAGCACTAAAACATCAAAAGCCCCAAAATTTTCTGCCCAAAATTTCTGTCACAAATGTCTGTTACAAAAGCCCCAAAATGTGCATTCAATGTGTCACAGACAGACACAGCACGTTTCCCAATGTGCAAACAGTGCAGTGCAACACTGTTATGAATAAATCCCCAAAATTTTGCCAAAATCTCTGTCAAAAACAGTCGGTCTGTGACTGTATCAACAGTTTAAATGCATCTGTCCTCCAAATACACAAAAGCCCCAAAATTTTCTGACCATTCAGTCAGAAATTTGCATGAAATTTACTTTTCCAGTAAATCTGTGCCAACTGCGTGTGAACCGCCGCTTCCAGAATTTTATTCTGGGCTGAAATAATAAAATTTTTGAAAATTTTACCTGGTCGTGTGGCAGAGTACTGACGTGGAGCAGGTCGTTTGACGGGCGGGCTGACTGGCTGACGTGGAGCTTTACAACGGCGGTAGGCAGATTGGCGGGCCGCGCGAATCTGAAGCGGGCAGGCAGGTCGTCTGACGGGCGGGGTAAGACTGTCGCGAGCAGGCGTTGACTCCGCCTGCACGAAACAGGGCGCTGGCGGACTGGTGGAGCTGCTCGCGAGCTGACGAACGACTGCTGACGGGCAGCTGCTGACGTGGACGACTGTAGTGAGAAGCCTGCGCTGACAAACGTCAGCACCTGCAGCTGACGCAATACGCCTGCTGGTGGCGCGCTGGGACAGGGCAGTGTTGCGTGTTGATTGTTGGAGCTGCGCGCAGGGCAGATGCAGAACAGAGGTGGCTCGAGTGCGGTCAGGACTGCACGTTGCAAGCAGAAGCTGAGCTCAGAGCTGAGCTCTGATACCAAATGTCAGATGGGAGAGGATCGAGGTGCAGCTGAAGTGCAGTAGACAGTGTGAGAGTGAGAGACAGAGTTGAGCACGACACCCAATGCAATAGTACTGAATAGAGTGTAAGCTGAAAGTACAAATGATAACCCTTATACCTTAGGGTTATAAGGGGCTGTTCACACCCGAACACAGTAAGTGCCCGTAAGTGTGCACCACAAGCACATATCAAATAGTACACATAATCTGGGGGAAAAAACCTCTCCTACCGAGAGTAAAAAGTGCCCCAGTGTCCTAGTGATCACCCGCACACTCCCATATGAGCGTAGGCGTAAGTAAGGCGTGTGAGATACCCAACATCTTCTACTACATAAGGCAATCCAAGACCAAATTCATGCTATTTGGGAAAAAGTGGTGCAGCAACAGCTTGCTGTGTTATGTCTATCCGACCATTTACAGCAGGCACAAACCCCAAAGAAAGTGGCAGAAAACCCTCAAAGGCATCAACAATGTCATAGGTGACTGGCATCTCAAACTAATCATGTGAAAATGCTGCATTTTCAGCGAATATAAGATACTAACTGACAAATACTTTCTTTGTACGTGGATCGTACAAAAGATGTTCCTTGCTATTTGAACTGTAGCCAATAAAAATACATTTTATAGCTTTGCCATTGAGCTTTCCACACGAAGCTCTTTCGAAACATGTGCATAGGCTATGCATCCAAATACCCAAAAGCAATCAACCTTGGGTTTCTTGCCATGCCAAGCTTCAAATGGTGTGATTCTCTTTAGTGCTTTGGTGGGTGCACGATTTAAGACATGATTTGCACACTCAAAGCCATCATGTCAAAACTTGTGTGGCAGCCCTTTGCTCTTAAGCATATAACAAATCATTTCCGTAAGTAACGGATTTTTCCTTTCAACAACTCCATTTTGCTAAGGTGTTACTCTAACACTAGCTTGATGTGTGATGCCATTTTCAAGCAAAAATGTCTCAAAAGCACGAGATATGAATCCCCCCCCTCCCCCCTTCTATCCATGCAAAGCACTTTCAAGCCAGTTTTAACCTCAAGCTTTGCAACAAGATTTTTAAAATGTTAGCAGATTAGTCAATTCATGGTTGAGTCTGTACTTGTGGTACAGCAGGTTGGACTTAGAGATTATTCACGCATTTTATTTGCCATTATTTATTGTGGTTTGGCATTATTTACAGCCAGTCGGCCAGCATTTAATGTTGGCCAACCAGTCATATTTTTGGCATTTATTTGCCCTATTTATTGTCAGGCTCCCTCCTCCTCATTCATTCATCACCTAACAGTTCTTGGGGAGAGAGAGCATGTGCCAGTGCCTCCACAGTCGGTGACTCAAATTGCTTCTGTACTGTCTCATGTCTTGGTATATGGATTCCATTTCCCAAGCATGCTTTTGAGTTCTCATCTGTATTGTGTTCAACATACTTCTGAGTTCTCATCTGTATTGTGTTTTTTTTTTCCCTTTCTCTTTCGTCTTGTATTTCAACAGTTTATTACAGCTTATGTTTACACTTTCATTGCTGCACCACTTCTAACATGGTATCAGATTTCAGGATTTGTGTTTCTGTTGTGTTTTCTTGCTGATTTCAGGCCTATTTTCACCCTTGCTAATCAGGCGGTTGCTGCTCCAACCAAGAGCCCGTGGTGCTTGCATTTTTTGCTGATGTTAGCATCCTACAGCCTGTGCATTCGTTTCAGCCTGCGTTTTGGTGTCTCAGTATCTCCTCCTGGCTGGGCGCTTGCATTATTAGGCCGTTTTTGCTGTTTTTGACAATTTTTGACTGATTTTTTGACTTTTTACAGTAGCTTTTGTCTTATTTTGGTCAGATTTTGGGTTATACTATATGTGAACTCTTGCTTTTTGTAGTCTGTGCTCATGATTTGGCTGTGTTCCCTCTCCAAATCCCTTCTTTTCTCTACTTTTCTAAATCCTCTACAGATGGCTCCTCCCTACACATCCACTGATGACAAGCTCCATGGCCCTGATTATTACACCTAGAGTGCGGTGATGAAGGTTTGGTTTATCCAGAAGCGGTTATGGTACGCGGTTGGCGGAGCTATGGCACATCCTCAATAGCCTTCTCCTTTTCCATCTAATTTTGATGAAGACAACCATGAGGAGGTAGTGCTTACATGGGATTCAGATGATGCCTGTGCTTATTCGGCATTACTTCGATGTATTTCCAAAGAAGTCCTACCGGCGGTCACCTCTTGTAGGACAGCTTCAGATGTATGGTTGAAGTTGCAGTTAATGTACAAGGCTCCTTCCACCATGAGGGCCGATACTCTCTATGGCCAGCTCCAGCAACTGAAGTTTGAACCCAAAGGTATGCTTCAATCATTCCTACTTCATATTATCCAACTCCAGGACCAGCTTCGCACTGTGCAATCTACCCTATCAAAGGCACATCTTGTTGGTACGGTACTCTACAAGCTTCCTCGGGAGTTTGATGGAGTGACGAATGCTTTACGAGCGCAAACATCTACGACTCCTATCAGTTTTCTTCATATGTCCTCGATGCTACTTGAGCATAAGGCTACTTTGCGACTACAGGGAAGGCTTCCGTCACATTATGGAGGTTCAAGTGAGGCTCTTGCCACTTCAGAGAGGGGTTTGAAGACAAAGAAGTCAAAGGCCCAATATTACCACTGTGGCAAGAAAGGTCATTTAAGGAAGGACTGCAAAGAGTTAGCAGCTTTCAGGAAGAAAAAGGAGCACAAGCCAAAGCGGGATGTGGACTCCTCCAACGAGTATCATCTGCCTCAAATTCCAACATTTGCAACCAGTCGGCCAACATTTAATGCTGATTGACCAATCATATTTTTAGCATTTATTTGCCCTATTTATTGTGAGGCTCCCTCCTCCTCATTCATTCATCACCTGACAGTTCTTGGGGAGAGGGAGCAAGTGTCAATGCCTCCACAACCGGTGACTCACATTGCTTCTATACTATCTCATGTCTTGGTATATGGATTCCATTTCCCGAGCATACTTCTGAGTTCTCATCTGTATTGTGTTTTTTCTTTTCCTTTCTCTTTTGTCTTGTATTTCAGCAGTTTATTACAGCTTATGTTTACGCTTCCATTGCTGCACCACTTCTGACATAAAATGCATAAACACATCAAATTTTGCTTTCAACCCATACACCCATATATACTATGTTGAGGTAACACACACTTTTAGCTTATTAGCATTTTTAAATGGCCCTAAAACACACTTAATTAATGAAAAACACAAATTTGGTGTGCGATTCAAGAGAATTGCAGTGATCCCCCAAAACCCTAATTTTTTAGGGCACCCTTCAACATCTATAAATAGACATGTTGCCCACTATTCAACCTCGTCCTTTTGTGCAGGTTTCTCAATCTACTGTGTAGATTTCAGCCATCAACCACCTATCATCCACTATCCAACCTTCATTGACCTTGCTGTTTAGAAATATCCATCTGCTACATTATCATAGCACATGATCAACCTGCATTTTCAACATCTGGTGCCAGGCGACAGACTGCTGCCATCTCCCCCACCAGGCAACTACTACAATACTTGTGTTTTTGCTGTCTAGCAGGCCGTCTACATCAATAAACATCCTTGTGTCCCTTTCATCTTCTTTGGCCTTCAACCACATCCAAGATGTGAGAGGGAATATTAGCAATCATGAGTGTCTAGCACAATTATCTCCTACCTGCGAGCCTCAACTTGAAAAAGATAGGGACATTAGAAGTTCTGACATTCAGTCTATCATGTGTTTTGATGGAGAAGGCAGCTCTTTCCAAAGCATGTATTTCTTTTTCAGTCGGATTTAGGAGTGTTCACACTAGTTGGTTATTTTCTGGCTCAATGTATACCTTTTTTAGTGGGTCTCAACTATGTTCACACTGGTCAAGATGGAGCAAGCAGCATTTATAATAAAGATCAATGTTTACCTAATTAATTTATTCATGATGAGCAATCAACCAACACATTTATGGCCTTCAAGAGAGCAAGTCGGCTAGTTTTGGCTAAGTTTGGCTATTTATAGCCAGCCTCCACACTTGGCAAATCGCTCACAAGTTCGTCCTCTGTAGGTTTTAGCACACCTTAATGTACCAGGACTATTCTCCTCCATCTTCTGATGCTACGATTTGTCGTCAACTTGATCTAGTGTCCTCATTGATGCCTTGGCCTACATGTAAGGACTCATCAATCCTCTTTGTATTAAACATTCTTTTGAGTTTAGTGGTGATTTTCTTCTTCCATTCTCTTCTTTCATTGGAGTCTTTCTCTTCCCTCCTCTCTCAATGTTCATGTTTCCTCTTTTGTTGCACACTCTCACATGTTCAAGTACCTTCTAAACCCTATAGCCTTTTCCTTTGAAAAAGTGTGCATGGAAGCCAAGTAATTAGGTTCATTAACGAGATCCAAATGGCACATCAAATTTCCACATGTAGTTTATATGTTCCTTTTTTCCTTATATCACATATGCTTGAGACCTAGAAAATCTTTGGTCACTATAGTTCCGAATGATATAATCAAAAATGGCAATATCCCCAATCAGTTGTTTCCTCTCAAATAATGTTGCTTCAGTTCCCCCTCGCACGTACCAACAAATAGATATAGCACTCTCCCGAGTGTACCAACATATAAGTGCACTAGCCTGTAATAGGATATGCCAACCTTCTCGTCGTAAGTCCTTGAGGGCATTGTGTCCTCTCTCTCTCACAGGCGAAATCACACGTATCTACACATCTAGAAGATAGTTGCAACATGCTCCAACATATCTCGTATCCACTGAGGCAAACAAAAATGTTATCATGGCAGATAATCTTAAAGCACAACATCCCTCCATTCGCAAGCCTACACTTGCGTGAGTCAGAAACGCATTGTAAATAATCCTGCTAGTTGCAAATATCCGACACACGAACGTGTCGTTGCTGGCTGCAAATAATCCTGAGGCCTGAACATGAGGGGCTGATAAGTACCGGAAGATAGCCATTAAAATCGGGACTCATTACAGGAACAGACGATCAAAAGAGGAGTTCGCACGCACGCGCACACACACACACACACACACTCTCTCTCTCTCTCTCTCTCTCTCTCAGAGAGGAAGATGAACTCATACAGGTGCAAATGGCTGGTAAATGGCGCGCTGCTGTGCGGCCGCTGATCCTGCCGTAGCCCAGCGCATCGCCATAGCCGCCACCTTGTTCTGGTGATCTCCACGAACGTGGAAAGTGTCTTAGCCACATATATTTGCCAGCATCATTTCAACTTTGAAAGAGCTTGATTAATTTTGAATTAAGGGCAGTGTTATTGTAATAAGATCGATAATTTCCTGTGGAATACCGTATTCCCTCTAGTATTCACAAAAATCTCACTCTCTCTCTCTCTCTCTCTCTCTCTCTCTCTCTCTCTCTCTCTATGGGAGACTTGGATGACTTTTTAGGGATTTCTTATATGTTTTTGTCTTTTCATATTTCCTTAATCATAGGTTTCTATCGATTTTTTTCACTTCTAGTCATATTCTAATTATACTCTATGTTGAGATACAACCTCAATCGTACTTTATGATTAGGCCTCATAGGTTCTTAATAGATCTCTCTCCTTTTTTTTCTTTTTAGTAAAGAGTAATTATATTAATTATGATAGAAGAGTACAAATGTCACAAAGAACTAAGAATATGACAAAACTGCTGGAAGGAAACTCTCACATGCCAAGGGACTAAATTTGTTGGGGTAAAGGCCAATGGCCTATAGCTGGGCGAGCACCCCTCATATATGTATACACTATACAATCATATATAAGTGAAAATAACAAAGAATAAGGGGACCATTCTTTTTGTATCCACTTAACTCTATTGTGTTCTTCTCTCTCTCGACCCTGTTGCAGTTTATAGCTTCTCTCATCCCACCATTGCTTCCCTCTCAACTAATATCTCAGAAACATTCAGTGTTCATGGGAGCTCGTGCTTTGAGCCAAGAGAGCAAGGAGTGAAGCTTTGTCATGAAGGCCAAGGATTTAAGCTTTTTCTTCAACATTGATGCTTGGTGCCCACATCTTGCTAAAGTATTATTCTCATCACCATGATCTAGAATTTAGCCAATAGCCCAATTTGCCATTAATTTGAGCCAGTAATGGCTAGGATTAAAGCAAAAACAACTTGCCTTTGGATCTTTGTACATGGTTTTTATATATGTAAGCATAAGACTTGATTAAGCAGGGCGCAACTTACCTCTTAGAAGTAGACAACATGCTTGTTGCAAGCAAATGGTTTAAGGAAAGGGCCCAAGATGGAGCCTTAAGTAGAGGCTCTACTTATGTCTATAATAGAAAAAAGAAAAGAGGCATAGACTTGATTATTTGTTAAGATCCTGATGTCTATGGACTGATGTTTTTGGATTGTACTATTAGTTCCTTGTTTGAGAGTTGGGACAATTTCATGACTACCACTAGTAACTTGACACTCACAAATGGTCTTATGAGTGCTTGTGCGGACAACAACTTACTTGCTAAGGAGGTGAACAAAAAGAATAATGCAAAGTCAAAGAGCTCCATTGTAGTTATAGTGTGAGGATGGTCAAATACCAAGGGAGAACTCTCATGAGAGAGGCAAGTCACGTAGCAAAAAGAATGAAGAATGCTTGTTTTGTAATAAGAAGAGACATGTAAAAAAAGATTGATACAAGTGAAAGAGTAAGAAAAATGGTAAAAAGATAGATAAGAATGATGGCGATAACGAACAAAAAAGCAAGGCAAAGATAGAGGAGATAACTGCATATAATAGTGACAATTGTGATATTTTGCATCTCTTTGGGTGATGTACTCTTGATTGCCATGGATGATGGCATGTCTTAGAACTAGCTTCTAGATTCTAAAGCATGGTTTCATGTCACCCCACAAATGAAGTGGTTCTATACTTATGATATTGGAAAGAGAGGATATGTTTGCCTTGACTCCTTTTCCTACTCGGGATTGAGGCCCCATAATAGGGAAGCACTTGGGTAGGTATTCCCGCTTTCAGAAGGCTTTGAAAGGCTTAGTACTTGCAACTTTAAGCTTGCTTAAAGGTAGTAGCCTGTGGAAGTTCTTCATTGAAAGAGAATGCCTTAAAGATCTTCTTTCAAGGCCGCGCCAACGATTCCAAAGCTTGGAATAAAGGCAATAGCCTATGGGATTCCCTTTGAAGGCTCCTAAAGTTTAGGGATTCCAACTTTTTTTCAAGGGCTTAGGCTAGGTATTCTAGCTTCTTGGGCAAGAAGGGCAGGGCTAGTCTAATCGTTGATTCTTATAGCACTAAAGAACTTATTGTTTGAAAAATGCCATAAAACGCAAAAACGTTAGTCATAGAACACAAGAACGACAAGGTGTTGGGAAAGCAGCATTTCCTGGAATGCAAAAATGACAAGGTGCTTAAAAAGCTAATTATGCTTGCTTTTATCATGCTCACATCCATTATGCTTGGTAATAACTATGAATGCAATATTGTTAGCATTGGGGATATACACTTATCAATGCTAAATGATTCTTATTTTGTCTTGCAAAATGTATTATATATTTCAAACTTGAACCATAAGCTGCTTATTGGTACTTTCAACTTGTCCATTGGCTTGCGGATTATAGTGTTGAGATGGCAATCTCAACATGTGCAGACATTGATGCTGATGGACCGCCTGGCTAGATGGGTCTGCACGTCTACACTTAGCACATTGGTGGTCATTATGATACTCACATGGCCATTGACTTATCACTTATTATATTTAGTTTGTTACACCTACCTACAGCTGGCAAAGATATAGTGCCAGTCGATTAGTGTAGTCAGTTATGCACTGTTTGACTTAGTAGGCCACTTTTCTTTATGTTGTATCTTATCTATACTTTGTGTGCATTGTATAGTGTGTGGAAGAAGAAGAAGAAACCATCAAGAAAACGTTTTGGCCTCCATCTCTCTTCTTGTGTTCTTGAGTGAGCTTCCTCTTGTGTATACAGTGTGTGTTTGGCGTAGCAGCTCAAGCAAGTCCCCCCTCCACACGATTTTTGACATATAGGGGGTCGTCTTATTATGCTTAATTTTCCATGCTTCAGATGCAAAAATTTGAATCAAATCCATGGAATATTATTTTAGTGCTGCTAGAATTGTCCCAACTAACCAAGCCATGATAGCTAAGCTAAAATTAATTGACGAAGCTCGACTCTGGATTCTTGGTTATTGTAGGTAAATGTAGTACATCATGCAAGCTCTTTTTCTTGCCATCAGGCACATCAATAACCGGAATAGTTCTTGTGTGGTGAATGTCATGTTGAGTGTCATTCCCAGTACACACATAACCATGTGAACCTCCAACCATCTCATCAAACCATTATCCATGGGGTGTTATATTATTTGAAGCCCCTGAATCAATATACCATCTCTGATCTCTGTTCTACCTAGATGAATTCTTAGACACATGTTGCATGGCAAACACTCTGTCAACCTGCTCATCATTAGCATCGCTAGAAGATGCATAGTGCCCATGTTGTTTTCCCTTTGCCTTCATATCTCCTAGGCTCTTGTAACAATCCTTTGCAATGTGTCCATATATGCCGTAGTAATGATAGTCCTTATCTCTTTTTGATTGATCATTTGATTGCCATGAACCATCCACCACCTATACTATGGGGTGATCTCTCCTTGCCTCTAAAGCCATCAGATCCACACCGGCCTTGTTTATTTGTGCCATGCCAGACATTCTAGTGATGTTGTCCATAAGCATTTTGAGTGTCTCTTCGACCTCAAAAAGAGCCACAGCCTCTACCGCCTCTACCATGCTGGCTAGAGTAAATAAAAGTGTCTCTGCTTTGAGACAGACTAGAACCTGTATTTAGCCCAAGCTTAACTTCCTCATGCAGCAGCAAAGTAATCAGCTCATCCCAATTAGGGGACTCAACTCTCATAGAAATAGATTATTAGAGGGTAGCTTTATGATTATTATTATAGAGTGATCTTTGGTAATCATGTGCAAAAGATTTGCAAGGGATCTCTTATTGTGGCCATAGGGCCAAAATCTAGTTTGTATCCTTTGTATATTTCCGGTGTTAAAGATCATGTTATAGCTATCATTGAATGGCTATTTGTTTCTTTATGGCATTACCGTTCAAGGCATATGTCAGTCATTGGAATGAAAGATTTGTGCCATTTGAATTATATTCCTTATCTAAATTTTTCTAATCTCGAGTTTTATTAGCTTTGTCTCTATGGAAAGAAAACTAAAATGTCACATAAGAAAGGTAGTGGGAGTAGAAGATTAGAATATTTCGATTTGTTTTATAGTGATTTATATGGGCCAATGACTATAATTTCATTAGGCAAAGCATCATACTTTGTCATTTTTATAGATAATGCCACAAGGAAGGTTTGGGAGTATCCTCCAAGAAGAGTGATGCGTTGGACACATTTCAAAAGTTATTGGCAATTGCAAAGAATCAATTAGGCAGCAAGCTTAAGTGCTTGAGGATTAATAATAGTGGAAAGTACACCTCATATGCCTTTATGAACTTTTATGCAACTTGTGGTATCAAAAGAGAGTTGATAGCTCCTAAGAATTCCACTCAAAATGGTGTGGCTAAGAAGATAAACGTGGCCATTTAGAAAAGGGTTTGTATTATGCTCTTTAATGCTAGTCTCACTAATGGATTTTGGGTTGAAGCTATAAAGACAGCAGTGCATCTAATCAACATGTTTCTCAGCAAGCCATTGGATAGCAAGGTAATAGAGGAGTTATGGTTTAGCAAGAGACCTAGTTATGATCACTTGCGCATTTTTTGGCTATGAGACATTTATGTATATACCTAGGGACAAGTGGAATAAGCTTGATCCTAACTCCAAGAAATGCATTTTTCTTGGCTATGAAGAGTTAGGTGAATTGAGCTATCGCTTGTGGGATCTTGAATCAAAGAAGATAGTACAACCATGATGTCATCTTTAATGAGGTTAAGATACAAGAAGCCTACCAAAATGGTTAAGATCCGCAAAATGGGATTTTAGGAGGATGGACAACTAGTACATGAGCAGATTGTATGACATGTTCCACATGATGTAAAACTTGGACAACATACTAATGCTAAGGTGGGAGTGCTACAAGGTTATGGACAACCTCATGCCTTACAAGACACACAGGTAAGACAGAGCCAAAGGCTCCTATTGAGCCAATTCTATGTAAGTCTACAAGGGTTTCTAGACTGTTAGATAGATACACTCTGTCTCTAGACTATGTCATGGTCAAGGATTGTGGTAAGCCTCCTTGTTATGCAAATATTATGACTAGGTATGATAGTAGTAAGTGGAAGATGTCTATGTAGTCAGAGATGGATTCTTTGGCAAATAATGCTACATGGGAGTTAGTCTCTTTGCCTAAGGGTAAAGATTCACTACCATGCAAGTGGGTCTATAAGTTGAAGGTATCTCCATCTGATGCATTGCCGAAGTCAAGGTAAGATTGGTGGCTAAAAGATTTAAGTAGGAAAAGGAGATTGAGTTTATGATATATTATTATTAGTAGTCAAGATGACCACCCTTCATATAATCCTTACTTTGGTACTAGTGAGGATATGGAGTTGGTCCAAATGGATGTAAAGACCACTTTCTTGCATAAGGACTTGCATGAGAATATTCACATGTAGTAGCCTAAGGGATTTGTTGTGGAAAGCAAGAAACAATGGGTGTATAAGCTACATAAGAGATTATATTGTTTGAAATAGGCTCCTAAAAGATAGTATCATGCATTTAATGCCTTTATGCAACCTTAGGGGTACACTAGAAGTGAGATGGCATGTTGATTATTGGAAGTGTTTCAATATGAAGAGAGGGATGGCATGTTGATTATTGGAAAGTTGGTCAAGGATGTGGATGCTTTAAAGAAAAGATTGTCCAAAACATTTGACATGAAGGACTTAGGAAATGATGATCACACTCTTGGTATGCACATATGTGAGATTGAGACAAAAAGCTACTCTATTTATCTCAGAATAAATATATTGGGAAGCTATTGGAGTGTTTCAATATGAAGAGAGGGAAGGCTATCAATGTTCTATTGCCTCCATGATGGAACCTAGAACGGGTCGGCACTGGCTCATGCACTAGCCGCGGACCTCTATCTCACGCGCTCAACAACCCCACGGCCTCACGGCCAGGAGCGTTGATGACACATACATTGCCTTCCTAAATGTCTTGCGTTTGTATTATGTCGTTTGTAGTCCACTCTTCTCTCACCCACTACTCCTCAGAGGGAGTCCCTTACACATTGCCTAATGGCATGAAGCACAAACATAGGGGGTCCTCCAACGGCTGAATGCCGCCACCCCTCTGCGACTCGCCTACACCTTGGGGATTGGCCCCTCGATGCGTCACTCAACATATAAACATTACGTGCAAAATCCACTCAAGGTACCATTTAATCGTATACAGGAATGTACCATTGTCCTTACTTCTCTTTCCCTTAGACCCCACGACTAGCCTATGGCTTAGGGTGTCCTGTCTCTCACTCAACGTGGGTCAAGGTCCTAATGAAAGCAATTGCTATGCATCCACGATTTCTGATATCTTTAAATATTTCCATGATTTATGCATATTGTGGATGCCAAGTGCTCAAACAATTATAAAATCAATATTGTGCACATATGGAAAATATCCTTTCAATGATTTTCAACTACCGTTCTTATGCGGCGTTGCACAAACCTAGCACCAAGGAAACCCTCGTGCTACTAGGCTCTCATTTTATAATTATTCACCGACCTATATGGCATGCAAACAAGGCAGCAATCTTTTCATCATTTTACTCCACATTTTGACCACTCTACCCTTCCATCGATCAAATGTTACATTGTTGTATGGATTTATAGGGCATTTTGCCATCATTTTATGTATAAAAAGCGGGAAAAACACACTAGAACAAGAAGGTGGGGTTGAACTGAGGCAAATCCTCATGCTTCAGTCCCCACAACCATTCACAAACATTGTTCTTAATTTTCATTAATTTTCTGCACCCAAAATGCAAATTTTCCCTATTTTAGTGATTTTCCTCTATTTTCCTTGTATTTTCCCTTATTTTTTGCATTATTCAATTACTGAAAATTCAAAATAGGTTATGGGCTGTGGCCCTTAGTTCTTTCTTGCAACAAAAATGAAAATTTAGTTGGTATTCCTATTCATTTCCCCATTTTTATGCCCAAAAATATCATTTTCCCTTGATTTTCCATATTTTACGTGTTTTAGTGTATTATTTTGAGTCACAAGATGCATATTTTTCTGATTTTTTGATTATGATCAACAAGTACTCATGGAAAACAGCAACATAAACAATTTCTAGCCCATATGAACAACATTTTATCAATCAAAAGCCATGAAATCTCGAATTTCCTTTGAAAAAAATTGAATTACCGCTTATTTGCGTGTTTCGGGTTTCATGTCCATGGCTGCAAATCTGAAAATCAGCAGCACTTCATGCTCATAACGATCACAAGTCACCATTTCCAGCCCGTGGAGCAATCCGATCAATGTCGGACAAGCCTCCACCATTCTTTCTTCTTCATTCCTCTTCCCACATGAACTTGCCTTTAGAAGAGAGAGAGAGAGGAGAGAGAAACACTAGATTTCCATCTCAGCATTCAAGCCATCAATTGACGAGCGAAGGGCGGCGATAGAGTCAGCATTCAGGAGGGAATGAAGCCCCATAATCCATTGGGGGGGTTGTTTGCAGCAGGCAAGTTGCCTCTCCATCCTCCATGGCGCATTTTTCGGGCGCCATCTTCCTCCACGTTTTTTCATCCCTCTTCATTCTCTCTCCACGTTTTTTGCTTCATAAGGTGCATAAAATTTTTGGGGGGGGGGGGGGGGGGGGGGGGGGGGGGGGTCCAAACTCAAAAGGCATGCTCAAATTTGGTCTCCCAAGTGTCCACCTTTTCATATCTTGACCATTTTGTGGCCATTTTCCCGTCCGGACTCGGAATTGAGCTCTGAAAAATCCTGGGTGTCCGGCTTGGCATCCCGCATTGGCCGGTAACTCTTGTCAACCTGCACAACTGTCTGAAAAATTATGAAAAATCAACAAGTGTCGCTCGGGCACCTTTAAAGCACTTTGACACTTAAAATCGTTCTAGATCGAGCCGCCGCCTTTGGCGTTGAATATTTTTCCCTTGATATTCATAATTTTTAGCTATTTTTAAGCAATTTCCGGCACCAAAATTCCGCTCTCACTCCATGTTTGAAACTTAGCTAGGAGGATAGTCCCGAGTCAAATGGGCAAAAGGTTGAATTGGCCAAGGTTCCTCATGCATCCATAATTGGTAGCTTGTTGTATGCCATGGTTGCTACATGTCCAAATATTTCCTATGTAATAGGAGTTATATTGGGAGGCAATAAAAAGTATAGTGAGATACTTGGACGATGCCAGATTTATGTGCATATTCTTTAGAAGGAAGTTGCATTTGTTCTTCAAAATATAGATACTACTTTTGCAAGAAATATAGACTCTAGGAAATCTACAAGTTTTATCTTCACTTTTATAGGTAGTACACTCTCTTGGATCTCTCAATTGCATCCATTTCTGACTTTATCTACCACTAAGGTAGAGTATGTTGCAGCCCCAGTGAGGCCTACAAGGAAACTATATAGCTTACTTATCTAGTGGGAGACTTAGGTATTGTAGGAGAGTTGCTTGCATTACACTATGATAGTCAAAGTGCCCTTCAATTGTTGGCACAAAACCATGTCTTTCGTATAAAGACAAAGCACATTGAGCTGAACTATCACTTCGTCAAGGAGGTGCTTGAGGAAATTACATTGAGCTTGTCAAGTTCCATTTTACCTTCTGAGCACTTTGTATACTAAAGAGTGGTGATGTGCACTGAATAGTATCTTCACTTTCTTCTTATACTTCCATAAAGGTGCATTGGCCTTTAAGTGGGAGGTTGTTGTGACAAAGGCCAATGGCCTATAATCATATAGGCAATCCTTGCATAAGCACACAATATATAGATATATATAGGTGAAGATAACAAAGAATAAGGGGACCTTTCATTTTGTACTTACATAACTCTCTTATGTTCTTCTCTCTCTCAACTTTCTTACATTCCTTAGCTTCTAGCTTGCATTCCACCATTTCTTTCCTCTCAAAATTCCCCTAGGGAAGAATGCTTGCATGATGAACAAGATTGAGCTACCAATAAAGAAGACTCTTCAGTATGGCAACATGATGTTGAACACTAGAACTAGAATGAAAAACAAACCCATTTTGGGTGACTCAGTTTACTAACATCCCCAAAATCTAAGAAAGTGAAACATAAGCTTTATGTACAACTATGTTGGAGTAGGAAACTTATCTTTGCCAAAAACCTAATCAAAGGAATAAAGAGAAGGTCCAACTACTTGCTACAACCTTGAATAGAAAAGACAAGATCTTCTTGGCCAATGGACATGAAATAAATATGTGTCTAGAAATCTCCACACTAGGAGTGCAAAAAAAAGCATGTGTCATTAGAAATGTGATACCTAGAAA
Source organism: Lygodium microphyllum (assembly GCF_053477565.2). Taxonomy (NCBI): domain Eukaryota; kingdom Viridiplantae; phylum Streptophyta; class Polypodiopsida; order Schizaeales; family Lygodiaceae; genus Lygodium; species Lygodium microphyllum. Next base: position 20,536,693 of record NC_141149.1, on the reverse strand, counting down.
AGGCTAAAGTGAGGGGCTAGCCACGATTAGCATTCTCTAAAGAAAAACCTTGCATTTGAATGAATTTTTATTTATCCAACCTTCAATTATAGCTCAAAGGTGAAAGGGCTAAGCAAGAGTGAGAGTACAAGTAGAAATAAGAGCTATGGAATTTGAAGCAAGAAGAGAAACCAAGGCGGTATGTGGAAACTCTAATAGTCATAATACATGACTTGCCTTTCCTTATTCTATTGTCATAGAAAGTATAACAAATAAAGTGATAGTGATGGGTGAGTAGTGCCACCTATAGTATATAGGTGTGTGGGCACAATATACAAAGTAAATTTAGATAGCCAAGCACAAGCAGCCTTTAATCCCCAAAAACCTTCCACTTAAACATAAATGTGCTTTAGTGTGGAGAAAACACGTGGAAAATATCTTATCAAACTCAACTCCCATTTCTTGTTTGAAATCCTTAGCAATCAATGTGCCTTGTATATTGTCTTAAGGGAACCAAGGGTACTCTTCAACTTATATATCCAATTGCATGGCCATGCATGTTTTCCACTAGGCAATGAAACCAAATCCCATGTATAATTTTTATGTAGTAGTGAATCAAACTCAGACTACATGGCCCTGAGTGATTGTCACATTTATGTATAACCTCTTCATAAGTAAGGGGCTCTCCAAAATCTATCATCCTGACATAATGCATAGAGGATTCATAATGAGCAAGAGGACGTGAGGCTCTAGTAGAGTATCTCAAAATTGGTTGGGGGCCTGTACATTCTATCCTCTCTATCCAATATCATGATCTTGTATAATAGGTGAATCCTAGGCCACTACATCATCATTAGCTACAGGTTGTCTTATTAGAGCTAGTTGTATTGTAACAGGAGGCTCCTCTTAAAAGATCACCATGCGCATCTCAATCATTATCTCTTGTTGCTTATGCATCTTTCCCTCATGAAATACAACATTATGGTTGTGGATAACCCTTCTAGCCAAAAGTGATAGCCTATCTCACATGCATCACCATAACAAAGAAAGATGAATTTGTTGGACTTTAGATCTAGTTTGTTGTGTTTTTCTTTGGAAATATGGCATAATTCCTCACATCTAAAGACTTACAAATGGGGATATGAAGGAGGTTTTCTAGACCATACCTCATTTTCAACCCTACCACCAAGAGTAGTGCACATGGATGTATTAATCAAGTGAAGGGAAATAGTAACGAACTAAGCCTTGTGTATGGTAAGCCTACTTAACTAAGAATAATGTGAAATCTTTCTTGAATACTTTGATTCATGCACTCAACAACACCATTTTAGGGTGGGGTGTAAGGGGCGATCAATTAGCACTTAATACCCCTCTCATCACAAAGGTACTCAAAGGCCTTAGAGACATATTCACCCCCCTTATCAAACCTTAGGGACATATTCACCCCATTATTAGACCTTAGGAATTTCATCTTTTCCTAGATTGGTTCTTAACCATAGCAAGAAACCTTTAAAAAATAGGCAAAACTTCCGACTTTTGCTTCATGGGATAGGCCTAGACCTTACGCAAATACTCATCAATGAATGTAATGAAATACTTTACACCACCCAAGACTAACAAGGCATGGGACTATAAACATCTAAATGAACTATAGCCAAGGGCTCACCCATATGTATGGTGCTAGAATTTTTATGTGTATTATGAGCCAACCAGCCATAGAAACAATGATCACATACATCAAAACATGAAAAGTCCAAGGGTAGAAGATATTGCAAATAAGTCAAGACTTTCATTATTTTTAGGGACATATAACATGATGCCAAATAGATACATGTGGAAGATCAATCATAGCCAAAACATGATTAGTAGTGCCGGATATAAGTAAGGGATAAAGACTGCTAGTCTTGGCATCTCTAGCCAAAATGAGGTTGCCACAAGTGATTTTCCATGTAAAATCACCAAAAGAAACACTATACCCAACATCATCTAACTATTATGTAGAGATAAAGCTTTTAGTCAAAGTTGGCATATGGCGTACATCATGTAATACAAATGAAGTACTGGTAACAAACTGCAAACAAACATCCTTGGTGCCAACAACATCACAAACATGATCATCTCCTAGCCTCACAAAACTTGTCATAGGACGATAGGTATAGAACCAAGTATGATGCGGGGTCACGTGAAAGGACACCCTTAAATCAAGCAATTAACACTAAGAGAAATATGACTAAGTATTAATCAACTAGACATCAAGAGAAGAAGCTGCTAAAGTGTACTTATCAAAATTGTACTCCAATGCATTTATCTTCTAAATCTTGATAGTAGACATTGTGATGCTACAATAATTCAAAGTCTTAGCATTATCCTGCACCTTTCCTTTGCCTTTATCTCACCTATCCTAGTGAATTTTATGCCACTGCTGTTGAATATGACTCTATTGCCCCCAATAATGATATATAAGAGATAATTTGGGACCATGGAATTTACTATGACCTTGACCATGAGATATAGATGTTGATCTACCTTGTTGTGCATCTCTACAATGGTGGTTATTATTGTATTTGCCATCATTATGGCCTCTAATAGTGAGTGCATAAGAGGCATAGGCTACATCAATATTCTTTCAATTTACTTCCTTTGTAAGCAAGGGACCCTCTACATCCTTGAGCTTGAACCCATCTTCAAGAGCATTTGTGAAAAGATGTGGGAGAGAAAGGGAGCTTGAGTCTCTTGTAAGATACACAACACACCGAGAATACACACACGACAAGAAGATATCTTCCCTATATAATCATAAACAAATATTACATAATACTTCCATTAAGCCATCCATTGATGTTATATTTATAGGATCCCACACATTTGAATGTATAACATCAAATAAATGTCTACTTATATATTTTATAATGAGAAAATGCATGCCTTCCAAGTTAGCATGCTTCACATACTTTTTACATATCAGTCACTTTGAGCTTAGGCAAGCCTATCACAATTTTATATGATTGCATATTCTCCAACCATTGTACATTTACATGGTCAATACGTTTATGCAAAATATCAATATTAGTCATAATTCTTACACCTTGTGCAAACATAGCAGCCTTTAGCTTGGGTACATTTACACTCAAGGTAAACATCTTTCCCACATGCTTGTCTTTTGCAACCCGTTTATATCCATTCCTGGAATCTTCTACAAAGCAGCCATTCTGATAGGATTTTATTTGCAATCCCTGCTCAACCATTTTGTCAATAGAAACCAAGTTCTTTGTTATGTTAGGACACATGGCAACACATCAACTAAACACTTAAATTTTCCATCTTGCATAGACAATGGGACACTCCCAATATAAGCAATAGGATGCATCATATTGTCACCTATTTCTATGCATTTCATGATTTTTCATTTCTCTGAACTATTCTTAATGAGACATCATGTGGTTAGAGGCACACGAATCCACATACCATATATCATCAATCATTACTACTAATGAATCTGTATTTACTGCATTCATCATGTACTACAAACAAATAATTCCTCATTATCAACCTTATCACTAGTAGATACATAATTGTTATAATGTCTTCTCTCATTTTTATTATTTCTACCTCTTTTCTTTTCTAGACAATCATATGAAATATGGCATTTCTAACCGCAATTATAGCATTCTTTATTGTCATAACCTAGATTTTTTCTGTCACATCCTCTATGGCTCCACCTGCTTAGATATTGGCCTCTACCACCTGTATATGACTCCTCCTATGAGTTATGAGATTACCCATAATTTTGCCTATAACGGCTACCATCGCAGCCTTTATCACCACAACCTCTACCTCTACTTGTATTAGACTAGAGTACCTATTTTGAAATGTTCTTGATTCCTGACAAAGATGCAACAAGATTGAAGTTTTTCTTTTCTAATATCAATCTAGATATTAAATCAGCAAAATTAGGGATCATGTCTCTTGTATTGATGGAGGTTTGGAATTGCATGTACTCCTTGCCCAAGCCATCCAAACATGTAGCCACTATATCATCATCATCAACATGCACTTTAGTAGACACAAGAGCTTCGAGAATGCTCTTAATCTTCAATGCATAGTCACTAATAGATATATTTCCACGCTTAACATTGTTTAACTTTCAATTGCAACTTTCTAACTTTGGTATTTGTACCAAACAACTTGATCAAGTTATTACAAGCCTTTGCAAGACTGTTTGCATATCGTGTATGGTTAATCATATTGTCTGAAAACATTGATGGAAAGCCAATACATAACTTTTTGAGCACCCTGGTTCCATCCCTTAAATGCCTTAGCTTGCTCAAGCATGGCATTTTCCTTCTATAAATCTAGAGCCTCAATATTATCTCCTTCAATGTAGTCCTAGTGACATTTGCCCATAAGAAAATTGGTCAATATAAATGTCCAAGTATGGAAGATATGCTTGTCAAGCTTGTCACTAACAAGTTGATTAAATCCCTCAGATGTTGTATAGAAAAACTTAAAAATGTACTCTTATCAACAACCTGATAATTCAAATAAATTTTCACATATACTAAACTCAATACATAAGCATGCCCTGAGCAACACGTATAATGTTTGACAATATCCAAATATTGTCTACCACACCCAATACCTGCAACGTATATGCAAAAATGATTAGGTTTTGTTACACCTTTGGAAGTCCAAGATGGAAGAGAAAAACCCCAACAAATGCGGAAATGGAAGACAACCCAAGGGAGAAAAAAATGAAAGAGAAAGGCAAACTCAGAAAAATGCAAGAAAAGCCTCAATGTAAAAGGAAACACACAATAACAAGTGTACTGAATATTCTAGTAAGGAAAGCACTGGGCGAATTGTAATTCATTTTGTAAAAGAGCACCAAGCTCCCTCTTATGCAATTTGTAAATGTAGATAGGTATGGGTGAAGAAACCGTGAAAATAGAAAGGAATAAGGAAAGAGGGCCTAAGCCAATACGACTGATCATGTAAAAAGGGATGGGTGCCCAAAGAGGAGGAGGGCTTGTATAAAAGGGAAAAATGTGAATGAAGAGGGTCATTCTTTTGTGTGGCCAAAACTAGCTCTCTTCTTGTCTTCTTCTTCTTGTTCTTGCTTGCTTGAGCTTGTGCTTGAGAGAGGAAGTGCGAGTAAGTGAGGAAATGAGCGTGTGAGAGTGAGGGACCATGGTGGAAAAGCTCTCCATCTTCTCCTCTCTTCGTCTCTTTTCTCTTCTCTTGTCTTGTCTCACACATGCAACAATGTAGCATGGAGCGTGAGGATTGAGCTTTCTTAAGCCTGCACCTTGGATCGTAGAGCTATCAAAGAGCTTGCAGGAGGAGGTAACTCGATTGAGCATGAAGGTAAGCTCACTACACTCATAGATGTAAGAGCGCGTATGTCTATGTGAGAGGTAGCCATTACACTTGGCTTGAAACACTTGAAGCAATAAGCAGTCCGTGAGTCTTGGTAGTTAAGAAAGAGCTCCCACATTTTGGTTTCGTTGCTGGGACTAACAAATTCAAGCCTTGAGTGCTTGTGTACTTTAAATTGAGTGATGAAGTGGGAGTTTAACTCCAAATCGGCACTTGGTTTTAGGTAGGAAGCAAGGGAGTCAAAGGCTATTCAATCTCTTTTGCAAATTAGTTTAGGTGTAGGAAGCTTTATGTGAATTGGTTAGAGTAGGAGTTGTATGTTTTGTATCATATTTGAGACATTAGATTTGGGAAATAAGGAAAATATATATCTTCGGATAACCAGGAAACAGGGAAACGGGAGAAGAAGGGAATTAGATTTTGCATATCTAGGAAGAAAAAAAAAAGGTAAAGGGAGGAAGAGAGAACACAAAAAGTGAAAGCTCATTTACATTCAATGAGACTGAGAGAGAGCTAGTGAGTGAGAGACACGGAGTGACAGGTCCACAAGTTGCTACACCAATGATCCTTCTCCTCGACTCTTCCAGCTCATTCAGGTATGTTTTGAATCTTGGTTGTTGATTGTTGTTTTGATCTAGACACCTGGATTATTTGAATAATAGCATTAAATCATTGAATAGAACGTTTTTGACATTCAGTGGGTTTTCGAGCGTCGCTTAGATGATGACCACGGTCCTTGGATGACTGAGTCATAAGAGTGGCTCGGATGTCCGAGACACTTGAGTGACCCTCTCGGACGTCCGACTTAGACGGAAACCACTCAACCTTGGATGGCCAACCTCGGACACTCCACCAACCTCAAACACTTGGATGGGCACCCCTCATCCGAATCGGACGACCCAGACGTTCGAGTTTGGGACTTGGACCAATTATCCAAAACCCTATCTGACTGGGTTTTTAACCCTTCAAGGGCTTGCTAGGGCCTGCTCCCTGACGGAGCTAGATTCCGAACCCATAAATGAAACTGTAGGACCGTTTGCACCTAGAGAAAGAAGGAACCTCAACCTAGCAGTTCGTGGGGGACTAAAAGATTCGACCTTTGGTTGCTAACAGATTAGAGACCCAAGCTGACTCACTGACTTGGACACTCGACATCACACCACCTATCATGACCCGTAGAGAACCTCATTTCAACTAGTTGTGAGTAATCAAAACCCCTTCCAAAAGCATTAAGATTAGGAACTGATTGAAGTAGTTGACTCCATCAAAGGTCACACTCGATAGTGTAGGCATTTATGCACATGTGGAAACTGGAAAGCCTGATTTTGCATAGCGCGCATCAAGATGCACTATTGGTGTATAAGTGTTGCACATTCATAAACTATTGGATTAATAGGGAACACACTAAGGGGAGTTAACCTAAAAATGAGCCTACCAATAGGAGTGCTGCCCTAAAGAATCGGACAAGGGACCCAGAAAACTAGGAAAAAAGACACAATAGCAAGGACCAAACCATCACATTGCCAAGTGAAGGAAAGGCTCGCCAAGATTAGGGATATGTCTCTAGCCAACTTAGTTGACCTCATAGAAACTACTCATGTTATGCTGAAAATGCGGAACTGGCACCTCTGAGGCAATGTTGCAAGTATCTGGATGGCTGGTAATCAAAGTAATCATGATATAATTAATTTGACTAGTCTGTGCCTAGATGGATTATGATGAGAATAATCATATGAAGTTGATTAAAATGCACTTAGCTGGATGGATCAAATCATGTACCATGGATCGTGATGAGATATAAGCTGTTGTAAGCTATGGGCATTTACCTTGGTGGGAGGATGATGAATATCCAGTTAGTCATGGGTGCCAGGGACAAGGTTGGCTTCAATAGTAGCAACAATAGTCCACATATGTACAATGATGTTAGTTATGTGGTCAACTGTGGAGAAAATGCAGAGTTTGCTAAGTAGATGATGACATCAACACTCTAAGATGGTGTAGCAACTAGGCAAACATTAGCGCAACTTGCATGCTCTGAAAACACAATTCTGGCAGTAGATGAAGACCTCTAAAGTGCCTTGTCACAAGACATAGATTTAGAGAATATTCAATCCTAAACTACGTGGTCATAATGCGAGAGACAAAACTCTGAGAATAAAGAAGAATGCCTTTTGTGGCTTGGAAATTTTCAAAATTTTGCCAAAAGCAAGGAAGCTTCTCTTACAAAGTTGGAAATCTTGCCCCAGAACTACTTGAGGTGTCACTTTTGACACATATTTGATAGCTCTAAGTAGTGCCAAGATAAATTAAAAGTACTCTTAAGGGTTTACTTCTGAGCTCTGTGTAAAATGTAATAAATCAGTTTGGGTCGTAACACTAGTTTTTCCTTATGGGATGTATTGAAGCATGGGTTCTATGTGAAATAGAGAACAAAAAACTGCACAAAATCAACTCCGTGAGTGTCCAAATCTGCAACTAATCGCATCTTCATTTCTAGCTATAGAATACCTAAAACCGATACCATGTGTAAAAGTTATGACCAAAATAGGGCAATAGGCTAATAGGTTGCAGGGTCTGTTAGTCAACATCTCAATCTTTTTCTTGCATAAGTATTGGTTCCAATCATGTTTAAGTTTGGCTTTGTGAAAAGACGTGGGATCTAGAACATGGTAGTAGCTATGGTGGATCGAAGATGAAGATTAAGCTCATGATGACATAGACAAAGACTTGACCTGTTACACAAGTGAATTAGGCTCCAAGATGGAAGCTTGGACTCATAAACACAATCTTGTGTATAAGAATGACAATGACCAAGACACTAATTGAAAGAGGAAAGTATCATGATATGGCATTCATCATATATCAAAAAAATGGTAGTCAAGTACAATGCTTTATAGTTATTGGATGGGTAGTAGTTCCCTTTTTTGTGCATATGGGATTTAGTCTGCATGCATGTCCTAAGCCTAAAATTGCCTCATACAAAGAGGCCATAATGGGTGTGATTGTAAATCTCAACACCCCTCCTCAATCACAACCATAAAGTACAAAGTGTGTAGAGGCTTCAGTGAAAGCAACACCTGCAAAGTGTGGTTACACCATAAACATGGCAAACACCAGAGGCTGTTGCATAAAAGGCTAAGTGTGGGTACCACAAACATGATGGACATCCAGAGGCTGTAATAGGGGCCTCACAAAGTGTACATAGGCTGTAGTACAAGGCTACATGACAAGTGTAGAAGCTTAGGTCAGAAGCATTAGGGCTAGGCATTATAAGGCTAAAAAGTTTAGTAAAAAATGGGTCAAGGACCATTAGGCCCTTGCAGTTTTCAACATTTCTTTTAACATAGATATTCAATTCATTCCAGGTCTTCTTGTTGATGTAGTCTATCTTGATCTTGTACTTATTCTTCACTTTTCTTGTAGCTTTAGTGTCCACCACTTTGATCTTTTTGTCATTTTCTTCTAGGTTTTCCTAGTCTGCTTCTTCATGACTTTGCTTGCAACATTTGCATTAGTCTTCATGTCCATGTCCCCCTCAAGCAAAGGCATCATCTTTGAGGCAGCGGAAATGACTTCAATCTCTTGCAATATCTTCAAGGTAGGAGGCATTTCTTCAAATAGTGATAGCACTTGAATGCTCACAACTCCATCATTCCCTTTGTAGGTAAGACAAGTATATCTTCTATGTGGTACAAGTGAGTAAAAATGATTGCACTTCTCTTTATGAATGGCATCTTCATGTTTGTCATTGAAAACTAGCTTTAAATCTCTGATTTTTTGACTAGCAAAAGAGTTGAAACTTAATGTGTCAAAAGACACAAGAGATAGAGTGCCAAAAAGCACTATGTAAGTATCAAGAGATACTAGCAAATTTGAACATTTGATGTTTGATGTTGATGTTGATCCTTTGCTTGATGAATCATTTGCTTGAGTTGAATCCCCTCCTCGCTGGTAAAATCTTGCTAAACACTGAGTAAATACTTAGATTAGGATGACAATACTTGCCTTGCTAAATGGAGGAAGAATGAAGCAAAGAAAGAAGCTTTGGTGTTTATGCTACTACTTGAGGTCTTCTAAATCTTCCAAGCCTTCAAAATCTCCCCTCCTCACTGATTTGATGCCCAAGCTGGTTACTAAGTAAGAAACTATGAACCAAGTGGTAGGAACTCCAATTGACTGAGAAGAGTTAGAAAATGAAGTGGTTTTGAGCTTGAGCTCAAAAGCTATGGCTTCCCAACTTTTAGGGTTTACTGCAGCCACTGGTTTTTCATTTGCAACAAGCTTTGAAAGCCCTATGCTCTTGTCCAAAATCATGATGCATGCGGAGCACGCTAACTGTACGACTGGAAGCATGCACTGTTTTAACAATGATAAAAAAAGAACATAACGTTGCTCCATAAGGTGGATAATGTCCAACTGTTTTGTGATATAGAGAAGTGCCTAGAGTTGGGGAATGTTTCTCTAGAAGGAAGCTTCCAAAGATATGACATCTATGATGAGATGTGAAAGCTCCAAGTACAATAGGTCTTGTTTGGCTATGGCAGTCACAAGCTTGACTGAAGATGAAGTTGGAAAAATGAAGTCGTGAGCTGGATGTGAGATGGGCAGAGATGTTTAGAGGTGAGAAGAGACCGGAGAGGCACTGCCATGCCCAATTGGGCTCTGATACCATGTGAAAAGATGCAGGATCTACAGTATGGTAGTAGCTATGGTGGATTGAAGATGAAGATTAAGCTCATGATGACATAGACAAAGACTTAACTTGTTACACAAGTGAATTAGGTTCCAAGATGGAAGCTTGGACTCATAAACACAATCTTGTGTATAAGACTAACAATGACCAAGACACTAATTGAAAGAGAAAAGCATCATGATATTGCATTCATCATATATAAAAAAAGTGGTAGTCAAGTACAATGCTTTATAGTTGTTGGATGGGTAGTAGTTTCCCTTTTTGTGCATATGGGATTCAGTTTGCCTGCATGTCCTAAACCTAAAACTCGCTCATACAAAGAGGCCACAGTGGATGTGATTGTAAATCTCAACAGGCTTTACCGATATGATATGGTGTTTTCTGAGTCCCTATTTATTGATGAAAAACTGCAAGTTTATTGTAAATTTAGGTGGCTTGACGACGCGTAAGGTGGTGCAAAAGACAATAGATCGGCTTAAGGCTATAAGGGTTGAAGGAGTCCATGTAAGTTACTCTCTCATTAACACCTTTAGCTCTTAAAGGGTATAGTTAGCCTCATCCTTACCTGCGTGGGTAGTACTGGCCCAACATTTATCACTTGTACGGATAATATTGAAAACTAGGTCCTATAAAATAGCTATTTATTAAATAAATTGAGGGTTCATGGAACACCTAGTTTACAGGTGGTTGCTAGAATGGGATATTGAATGGACAAGGCCTCGTGAATGAATAATGCCCAATTAATTAGTCAGTTGTTGGTGGGGTTGGGAAGTGAGGACTATATGGCAATTGTGGAGCAGTGTGCTCCTTCTATCTCTGGCCTTGTCATATCTCCCTACCCTTGGTTGTTCTAGAATGCAGCAGTTCTCCGTTACTGTAGAAACTCATTTGATGGCAGTATTCTATGATGTTGTAGAGCCTTGATGTGAGTGATTTGTTATTACGTCATTACCTTATCCCAACTTGAAAAAGATTAGAGATGGTATATAGTTAAGAGTAAGCCACAAAAAACTCCAAAACTCCAATTTTTGTCATCTCTGGGACTTTAGTGAAACTATGGCATACACGAATTATGAGACTTGGAATGGCTGTAAGCCAATGTTGTTCCATGTAAGAGTTTATGGTCATATGGTATATGCTTTAATTCAATAGCCACTTTGACAAAAGCTACGAGATATACGTGTTAAATGCACTTTCATTGGATATAGTACAGAAAATAAAGGGTAATATTTCTACCAACCCTTTATGAAAATATATTTGCGAGTAGATATGTCGTCTTTGTTGAAAATGCAGGTCAGGCCTTTGTGAATTGCAAAAATCAGCCAATTGTGACCACCATGGACATGTTTGATAGTTTGTTACCTTTGCGTCAATAAGGAGCACCTGATTTAGCATCATTTACATGTTGATTAGGAGTTTGATTTTCAACCCATTGATAAAGGCACTATCGAGGATGTAGTAGCTAATGAGAAGGTTGCGGTGTGGGAGGCATAAATAGTCACTAGATGGTTTTTGGATACATTATGAGACAACAAACAGTCAACCGCTCCACTTCTCAATAGAACTAGGGAAGTTGCTTGCCACACATACTTTGTTGTGTAGGCAATTGTAGCTACTACTTGTAATGAAGAACCTCTCCTTGGAGGATGACTCATAGAGTGAGCATTGAGTGGTATCTATGTAGTTGGATTTGGACTCCACTGATTAGAATGGTAGATGGTAGTCATGTGACTCCCCTTCTACTAGCAAGTATGCTGTAGGCACAATGTAAAACATAGATTTGATGGCAATTCTTGATAGTTATTATGCTAAATTTCTAGTTGAAAATTTACTATATAATTTCTTACTTAAAAATTCATATAAGTAGGAATATGCAAACTAGGGAAAATGCAATATTTTGAAGTTAGATAAAAATTAGAATCACATAAGAAATTTCTTATATAGGAAAATTACCATAAATTTTCCTACATTGGAAAGAAAAAAAAAAGAGAATTCCCTAGTTTAAATTATACATAAGTAGGGAAAGTAAATAATAGGGAAAATGAAACATTTCCTAGTTAGAGAAACTAGGGAATTGCATATGGAATTTCCATAGGGAAAATTTCCTACATAGGCGATTTTTCCTATACAGTAGGGAATTTTCTATGTGATTCCCTAATTTCTCTAACTAGAAAATGTTCTATTTTTTCTATTATTTACTTTCCCTAATTATGTGTAATTTTAACTAAGAAACTGATAGCGAATTTCCTTTTTTTTCCTATGTAGGAAACAATTAAAAGGTCCTTGTGCCACGACGACCCCCTCCTCCCATAAAATCTTAAGCTCATCAACTAATGGACAGAGATAGACGTCCATATTTTTGACTTTCTAGCACCCATGAATGAGCAAGCTAAGGATTAGGTATCCTTTATCTTCGTTTCGTAGAAATCCATGGCGAGATGTTGTAGTTCACAAGGACTGTAGGCCACACACTATAAGAAGTTGAGTGGAGACCAAATGGGTTCACACCATCCATAGGAAGATCGATCCGAAGATTCCTTGGCTCTCATGCAAAGCCTAGAAAGGTAGAGTCAATGTGGCTCCATTAGCGTGAATTCGATGATATTCGTTGGACCCCATTTATGGATCTATTCTGTGCATTCCAAGTTGTCAAGCTCGTCATGCTCGATATACGAAACATGTGACATATATGCGGGATAAGTGAAAAGTGTCTAAGAACTTTTTGAGGGATAGCTTGCCCTTGCAAGTCTTGTCAATACCTGTGAGCACCACACTTTGGACATGTCTTCATAGTCCCGTAGTATCCTCGAAACAACACACAATTGTTGACACATGCATGGATGCTGTTGTACTCCATGCCAAGCTTTCGTAAAACATGTCGTGCATCATCACGAGACTCAGGAATGGTACTTTCAAGTGATAATATATGATACTTTAGCAACTTGAAAAAAAATCATAAAACACCTTGAAAAAGCACGTGTTTTTTATAATGGAGTCAAAAAAATCAATGGAGCATTCGTAGAATGTACCTAAACAACTCTGTCACACTCACATTACTCCACCCATATTTTGCTTGTACACTTTAGGAGCACAAGCAATTTCTTCAGGCAAGCACCCATAATATAATGGTATGAATGCTTCCTCTCTTAGTGGATCAGATAACTCGGCATCCATGGCCATCAATGTATCGATCATTGCCTCCATCTCAGGCTCCAAGCTGACTGTCTCCTCTGGTATTGAGGGTATAGATTGAGTCATGCCTTCAAAGTGGTGGATTGGCTCAGGCACTCCATCCATCGCATGCTCGCGAACTCTTCTAACTGGCCGCAATAGGTGCATTCCTCCTTGGGATGAGACATCACCTCTCTATATAAATTTTACAAGCATGTCTAATATGTAAGGCATGATTGATACACGCTTTTCTTATCCTGATCAATGATCTCTGATTGGAACTCGCTGAAGCGCCTTAGGTGTTCTATAGACAAGCGACACTTTTGTCTAATTGCCAGCTTGCATTGAGAGCAAGGACATGGGACACACTGATTAAGATACGCCTCGCGATCTTGGATATCACGACCATCATCATTTTCCATTTTGTCTACGTCAAGACAAGCAATAGATTTTTGTTCTCTTTCTCTTTCTCTTTTTTTATTTGCCTCCCTTTGTCATTCTTTGCTTCTCTCTCCCCCTCTATTTCTATAAATGTTTCTTTATCCCCCCATCTTCCCTCCCCACTCTCATTGTTGGGGGTAAAGGCGCCTCTGCCTAGCCACCCATGTATTACTACACTGACAGTTCTCACCGCCACTGCACACTACAGGTGGTAGGTGCCTGTCACCATCACTTTATTCTTTATTCTTTTAGTGACAGTTTGAATAAAGGAAGGCCCGGTCACACATTGTGATTGTTGGAGTTCCCATTTATTGTCTCTCTTTTTCTTGCTCTTGCTCTCCCGCCATAGCTCTCGGTGCAAGCTTCAATCCTTCTCTCCTTTCGGAGGTTGTTGGGGTAAAAGGCTCCTCTGCCTAGCCGCCCGTGTATTACTACACTGACAGTCACTGCCATTGCACACTGCAGGTGGCAGGTGCCTGTCACCATCACTTTATTCTTTATTCTTTTAGTGACAGTTTGAATAAAGGAAGGCCTGATCACACATTGTGACTGTTGGAGTTTCCATTTCTTGTCTCTCTCTTTCTTGCTCTTTCTCTCCTGCCATAGCTCTCGGTGCAAGCTTCGATCCTTCTCTCCTTTCAACTGGTATCAGAGCTCGGCTTTCGGACTCTTGAGCTTGGCTCGTGTCATTCTTAGCTTCCCATCGACTCCCCACTTGCATTGGGTCTCCTTCTTGGCAGCCATAGCTCATTCTCTTGAGCTCCCGTCACTCCTCAGCTTCCCGAGCTTCTTCCCAGCCTATTGAAGCACCATTAGGGCATTGACATTGAGGTATTGCTTTATTATTTCAGAGATTTATTTCAGTCCACAGGTCTAGGTAAACATGGCAGCCACCATTGAAGCTTCCAACCTTCATATATCCTTGCCACTGGTTGTGGGCTGCTAGAGGCTTGTTCTAGGGCCTTTTTGGCTCATGTTTGAGCCCTCCAACCTCTCCAAACCTGCCATGTGGACCAGCAGGATGAGTAGCAACATCACACAAATCTGCGCCTGATCCTGGACAGCCACCATTCAGCCACTTTAGCTCCAGCTGCAACTTGGCATTAAGCACTTGTTCGGGCTCCATTTCGGGCTTCTTGCACATGTATGGATACTTGGCATTGATCCTTTGAGATTAGGCATTGGTTTGGTGACTGAAAATAGTGTTTTAGGACTGTTATAAACAGTCCACAGACATTTGATGCTAGTGCTACATTCACATTTTATGCCTATGCTTGTTTGGGCATGACTACATAACAGGTTTGATGCCTATTGTATCCCGATTTATTGGGGGATTGAAGGTACATGTAACGCTATGATTTTGGCCTGATTGTGGGGCTGGAAATACACAATTTATAATAATAAATGCATGCTAAATACTCTTGGACTGAAGCTATCTTCCATGCTTTGACATATGCCTATTGGTTTCGGGTGTATGTCTTGGGTTATGCTATGATGTATTGATCATCGAGGGACGACTTCGAGCTTGTCATTGGATCTAGATGCTTTTGGAAGCTTGAGCTTATTTCAGCCCACACTTATTGACATCGGTCTATGCTTGACAGTGGTCAGTGCTTTGACAGTTATATGCTCTTTGGGTACATCCTTACCCGACGCCTACGGCTTGATGTATTTGTCTTGGCACAGTGTACCATGTACTTGTTGAGCTTTAGTGCTCTCTAAAGACTTGGCTTGGATTCTCATTTGCTATTCCGAAATTTTGTATTGGATGCCACTTTGGTTGTCAGAGTTCTTTATTGGGATGTATGTCTTGCTCATGGATGCTACCTACAGTTGCCTTGTAGCCATCATGCTCTTAAGATGCTATTGAGACATTGTCTTGGTTACCTGTCTTTGGTACTTTGACTTGGTTTGATTGAGCTGATGAGCTCGTTTATCTGCCTTTTGTGCCAGTGGGAGCATCTTGTATACTTAACCAACATTTGAGCACGAAATTTATGCTATTTGAGCATTTTGCAGATATTGAAGACTTTGGGATCTCTTACATTTAAATGTTACATGGTTCATGCACTGATATCTTGGAGTTGCTTCTAACCTGAGCTTGGGCTTTACACTCTTGTGAGCATACACCTACTGGTGTCAGGTCTTGCCAGTGTTATGTATACTTTGCCCTACTGTCCAGGGAGTATGCCTACTCACTAACGGATGCTTTGGCGACATGTTTGGGTGTTTGCTCAGGGTCTTGATGACTATTTAGTGCTAACTTATGCCCAATCATCTCTTGGCTGTCATTTATTGACTTGGTGCAGTGATTTGGTTAGCAATTGACTCTCACAGTACCCTGCTGTTATTTATTACAGCAAGCATATAAGTCTGGACTGACATGGATTTTTCATGCTGAAATATTTTGAAATGATGTATTTTCACTAGTACTTGGTGGTGGGCAGTAGCTTTGGTTACACTTTTCTCGCCATTTTCTCTCGATTTTGGTGATTTTTTGGTCATTTTCTGCAGTAAACAAAAAGTAGTTTTTGAATTGTCTGCAGTCTTCCAGCCTGCATTATGGCGAGTTCATCCACTGATCATGCTATTTTCAATATCATTAAGATTGATGGTACGAATTACTCTTATTGGAAGAGCCAGATTTGGCAGGTGTTGGTGCAGAAATCACAGATCAAACCATTGAGGTTCAACGGGCAACTGCCTGCAACTATGCCAGATGAGGAATGGTTTGAGCTTAATGAGTTATGCAAGTCCATTATTGTATTATATCTCACAGAACAGGTTCATTACAATGTATTTGAGGAAGAACAGATTGCATGGCAGTTGTGGGATAAAATCAAGAATCTCTATGACAAGAAAAGTCCAGTGAGTCTGATGTATTGGCTAAAGTAGCTTATGGATCTACGCATGAAGGAGAATGTGACTATGACTCCTCACTTGAGCCAATTCCATGCTATACTCAAGAACTTGACTTCGCACGACATCATTTTTGCAGAGGATGTCACTCCTCTTTTCTTGCTTGGTACTCTTAATGAGTCGTGGGATGTATTCTGCACTTTATTATGTGCCTCTACTTCTACCTTGAAATTATCTGATATTGAGAGTGCTCTTCTACAGGAAGAGGTTAACCGTAAGAATTTGGATGCCTCTCGTGTGTCGCATGCTATGACAGTTAGAGGCAGGAATGATGGATATGGAAAGCATGGCAGTGGCAGTGGCCGTGGACGAGATTCTCAGAAATCTCGGTCCAAGTCTCGTGGGAAGTCATGTAGCAAATCCCGTGGTAGGAATGCATATGTTACTTGTCACCATTATGGGAAAAAGGGCCATATTAGGCCACAATGCCATGAACTGCGCAAAGATAAGGGGAAAGACAAAATGCCGGATAAGTCTTCTGATCGCAGCATAGTGCCTGCAAAGTCCAATGTTAAAATTGAAGAGATCAATGTTATGCAGCCTGAGGATATTGATGATGATTATATCCTTGTAGCTTCTTTTAGTGCTTCGCAGTTGACAGAGATGCACTCTATGTATGCACAGTGTTGGATGTTGGACTCAGGTGCGTCCTTTCATGTGACACCTTACCGAGAGTGGTTTCATTCATACCATACTATTTCGGGTTTTGTGCGTTTGGGTGATGACAGCTCTCTTGATATTGTGGGCATTGGTGATATTAGGCTGTAGTTTCCTTTTGGCAACAGTTTTGTTATGCAAGATGTATGTCATGTACCTGCCTTAACACGCAGTCTCATGTCAGCTGGACAGCTTGATGACGTAGGTTATCATATATATTTCAGAGACTCTGCATGGAAGATCACTCATGGCAGACTTGTGATTGCGAGAGGTGCCAAAGCTAGTAGCCTCTATCCCTTGATTGTACCTGCTTCTTTCCTTGATCATGTTTTGTTTGTGGATTCTATCCCACATGTATCTCTTTAGCATACCCGTTTGGGCCATATGTCTTTGAAGGGAATGGAAATGCTTTCTCGTTTGCAGTACTTACTGCCCCTTGATTATGCATGTTTTGATTCATGTGAGCATTGTCTTTATGGCAAGCAGACTAGGTCTACGCATAAGAAGTCTGGTAGGCCACGCATGAGTGAGCCCTTGGCATTGGTATATTCGGATGTCTGTGGGCCCATGCCTTGTCAGTCTATGGGTGGTGCAAAGTATTTTGTTACTTTCATAGATGATTTTTCACGGAAATTTTGGGCTTATTGCATTAAGCTGAAATCCTATGTCTTGGTTGTGTTCTAGAGATGGCTTGCATTGGTTGAGAACCAGTCTGGGTATAGGCTAAAATGCCTAAGGATAGATAATGGGGGTGAGTATGTCTCACGTGCTTTTGAGCAGTTATGTGATGAGAGGGCTATTAAGCGTCAGTTGACTGCCCCCTATACCCCCTAGAATGGTTTGGCTGAGCGGATGAATAGAACCATCTAGGAGCGTGTATGCAGTATGCTTAGCGATGCAGGCCTACCACAGAGCTTCTGGGATGAGGCAGTTAGTACAGCTGTGCATATCATAAACAGATCACCTTCTAGTGGTTTGGATTTTCAGGCTGCAGAGGAGGTCTGGATTGGAAAACCTCCCTCCTATGCACATCTCCGTGTCTTTGGATGTGAGGCATTTTGTCATGTGCCCAGGGACAAGAGAAGTAAGCTGGATTTTGAGAGTGTCAAATGCATTTTCCTTGGTTATGGGGATGCAGGCGAGATGGGTTACCATCTTGGGATGCGTAGGCACAGAAAGTCATCCGCAGTCATGATGTAGTCTTCCATGAAGACAAGATGCATAGGCAGCCTGAGAGAGTTGTTGAGATCCGCAGGGTCATATTTCAGCAGGAGCCGAGAGCTCTTGCACAGCCAGTTGGACAGCCTACAGTTGCAGTAGATGCTCATGGTTAGGGTATTGGATAGGCAGTTGGGAGAGCCTGCCGTGAGACGGTCTACTAGAGACAAACGTCCACCTGATAGATTTCAGCCCTCGATGCATTATGTCTTGGTTACATATGTAGGAGAGCCTTTCACTTATGATGAGGCTATGCGCAGGGGTGGCAGCCACTCCTGGGAGAGGGCTATGCAGTCTGAGATAGACTCCTTGCATAAGAATGAGACTTGGAATTTGGTTTTCTTGCCTAAGGGGAAGAAGGCTTTGCCATGCAAGTGGGTGTACAAGTTGAAAAGTACCCTTGGACACTCCAAGTCGGCATACAAGGCTAGACTGGTAGCAAAGGGTTTTAAGCAAGAGCATGGTGTGGAATTTGATGAGGTCTTTTCTCTTATGGTTAAGATGACCACCTTGCGCTTAGTCTTGGCTTTAGTTACTTAGCTTGACTTGGATTTATATCAAATGGATGTCAAGATGACTTTCTTACATGGGGACTTGCCTGATGAGATTTATGGCTTGAAACAGGCACTTAGGGAGTGGTATCATAAGTTTGATGCCTTTATGCAGTCACAGGGCTACAACAGGAGTGCTATGGATCTATGTCTTTACACGAAGAAAGCCCGTGATGGTTCTTTATTGATTTTGGTACTCTATGTGGATGATATGCTGATAGCAGGGAAAGCTCATGATGAGCTAGATGCTCTTAAGGCTCAGCTCAAGAAGAGCTTTGAGATGAAAGATCAGGGACATGTCTCTCACATACTTGGTATGCGCATTCAACGCGACAAGCATCAGGGACTCCTCTACTTGTCATAGAGGGAGTACATTCATAAAGTCCTTGAGCACTTCCGCATGCAGGACGTTAAGCCTATTGGCTATCCATTGCCTTCTTATGCGAAGGTATCTCAGGCTGATTGTCCACAGATAGATGAGCAGAGGGCCGAGATGGCCAAGATTCCCTATGCATCTGCAATGGGCAGTCTTATGTATGCAGTTGGTGTTGTGGCACGCTATATGGCTACACCTAGCAAGAAGCATTGGGATGCCGTGAAGGGTATGATGAGGTACTTGAAGGGCACTGCAGATATGTGCATATGCTATCGCAGCCAGGATACAGGAGTCGTGGGGTACACAGACTCTGATTATGCAGGACATGCAGATAGTAGGAAGTCCACTTCCGACTATGTATTCACCTATGCTGAGTTGCCATTTCTTGGATGTCCAGGGTGCAGAAATGCACGACCCTTTCTACTACAGAGGCCGAGTATGTTGCAGCCACTGAGGCTTGCAAGGAGGCCATTTGGTTGGGTCGTTTGGTTGCTGACCTTGGTATTGATGCTATCCCTACAGTGCATTTGGATTCTCTAAGTGCTATTCAATTAGCCAAGAATCCGGTCTTCCATTCGAAGACGAAACACATTGAGGTGAGGTATCACTTCATATGTGGTGTCGTTGAGGACAAGTCTATTGACCTTATCAAGTTCTCGAGTGACCAGAATCCTGCAGATCTGCTCACGAAAAGCCTCTCTACAGAGCGCTTTGCCTTCCTCAAGAGGTTGATGTGTGTGGGATGAGATGATGTCTTTCCTCATCTTGTTGTACATGTGTACATGTTGTACTGTATTTTTTCTTTTTCTTTTCACTCCTCACTAGGGCAGATTCATCTTTAAGTGGGAGGTTGTTGGGGGTAAAGGTGCCTCCGCCTAGCCGCCCTTGTATTACTACACTGACAGTCACCGCCACTGCACACTGCAGGTGTCGGGTACCCATTACCGTCACTTTATTCTTTATTATTTTAGTGACAGTTTGAATAAAGGAAGGCCCGGTCACACATTGTGACTGTTGGAGTTCCCATTTCTTGTCTCTCTCTTTCTTGCTCTTGCTCTCCCGCCATAGCTCTCGGTGCAAGCTTCGATCCTTCTTTCCTTTCACTCACTTCTTCTCTCTTTTCCTTTCCCTCCTTTCTTTTCTCTGTGTCTTTCTCTCGTTTCCTCTTCATTCACACTCAATGTATCTCACTAAAATCAAAATCAAAGATAAAAAATAAAAAACTCACAAAACAAGGCATTGAAAGACTCTCTCTTCCCACCCCTCTTCATGCCTCTCTTCCCCCTCTGCCATTCTCTTTCTATCATTTTGTTCTCTCTAATTCTCTCATTGTTTTCATTTCTCTCTCTCTCTCTCTCTCTCTCTCTCTCTCTCTCTCTCTCTTTATTTGTTGTTTTCTCTATCTCTCTTTTTCTCCCTTCTTTTGTCTCTTTTTCTCCAATTCCCTTTTTAGCTCCCTCTTTTTTTTTCACTCTCTTTCTTCTCTTTACTTCACCCTTTTATCCACCTCTCCCTTCACTCTCTGTTTCGTGTTATCTTCCCCCTCTCTTTCTTTCTCTCTTTCTCTTTCTTTGTTTCTCTCTGTCCCCTCGTTGTTTTCTCACTCATTATTTGGAGGCATAATCTTTGAGCCGCTTTGTGCTCACCTTCGAGCTAGTTAACTGATCTTGATGCATTATTCATGGATGCTGCATGTAAATTTTATCGACACAGCTTTGTAAACTTCATGCTCCTAACTTTGATATCAAAGAATGACATTGCAACTTGCTTCCAGATCCTCGCTGTCCTCATCGGGTCAAAAGTAACATGTTGACTATGCTTTTAAACCGCTTACACTTGATATTCTGAGATCAACAATATGCTAGAATTTAATGCTCCAAACCAAGATTATGCCTCCATAGAAGCTTAAGCTTGTTGCCCTAAGCTAAACCTTGTTGAAGAGATATTAATTGCCACTTTCTATCCTTGTCCCCCCTCCCCCCCTCTCTCTCTCTTTGTCTCTCTCTCTCTCTAACATTAGCCCACTAAGGCTAAAATAGCCACATCAAGGGCGTGGCTTTCTCAAAAGTCAAGTTTTCCTCTTTTTTTTAAAATTAGTTTATGTCTTGCTCTTCTCACTTTGTAAGAGCTCTCGGCCCAAGCTCTCGTTCCACTTCAGCATCCTTTTCTTTTCACTCTCAATACATGCTACCCCTTCTTCTCTGGAGTCTAAACACAACCTTTTCAAGGTTAACTTTAGCCTTAACTTTAAAAGCTATAGTTTTAGGTACCTACCTTGCTTTTATCAGCACTCATAATTGCAATGTTAACAAAACAAAAACATAGATAGGTTCCTTAACCTACATTTCAACATGCATTATAATTGCAGTGACACGAAAAAGGATACATAGATAGGTTCCTTTAGGCTCATCAACTTTAGACATATCCACAGTTACACAATGCAAGAATGTTTTTGTTTCAATTAAAATACACATTCATTTCATACAAATTTTTCACCTCAAAGTTGTCCCAAACCATGAAGAACTTTGTTTTTTCATACAATGAATGATAGTCCATATGACATCCACCCCCTTTGAATTTGCACATCCCTCGGACATGCCACATTGTGTAGCCACCCAAATCAAACACCCATAAGATCGTCATCCAACAACTCAACATGTGCATAAGCAATCTCCCACCAGGATCAAAACCCCAAATCACGAGTATCTTCTAACATACATAGCAAGACCAATCTCACCCACCTGGATCATAAGGCACTGATAATGCATGGAATCTTGCTATCATATAACCCTTCATAAGTAAATCCACAATCTTGATAATTCTGCAAAGATCGAATGGTAAACTCAGATCCCATTGCAACAGTGTGAATTGACATGTTTCCAATAACATCAAAAGACCACAAATCCACATTATCATCCATAGCATTCATAACATCCTCCTTTAGCACTGCATGTGTCAATGTTTCTGTGTCCAGAATACCCATATCCATATTAGAAAATTTACCATCATTCGTAATCAATATCTCAGCATGTGCATGACCCTTGAGCACTATGTTTGTTTTCACAATGATAGGCAATATGTCAGTAATTGTAGCATCCCTAGATAAAATCTCTACATCATTAGTTATTTTTGGCTCTATGTTCGCATCCACATTATATTGAGTCTCTTCAACATCTAGTGGTGGAAGCTCAAACAATCCAATATTCAAGTCACAAATTTGTAAATAAACCTTTACTTTTGGGTAGATACACTCTTCCAAGACTTTAAAGCATGCTTGTAGTCATCCTAGGTTATGCCATACATCTGTCATATCTCATGAGCTTGTTCCTTAAACCTGTTTTTATCAATGCATTCAAAACATTCAATCTTGTACTCCTCCAGGATATCAGACTGATGTATGCTCTCATTATCAGGTCTTCCTAATCCTCCTTTAATCTTCTATTGCTCAATTGTGGTAGCAACTGCTACAATGAAACATTTCTTCTCACATGCACCTACTTATTGTAGTCTGCCACCCTACACTAGTAGCAATTCCTCTCGCTGATGCAAGTGGTTGCCTACGTTGTTGAAAACATAATTTGCTTATACAGAAAGGTAGATTTCTATTGAACTAGGGAAGCCACTATCATTCGGCATAATTCAACGTCATTGATGGTAAGATGATGGTCTGTGACTTAGCAATTTCTTGCAGTGCCATTCCATTGGTCTTGCTTTTGGGCCTATACAAACACATTAAAAATAGTGACATCCTCTTCCACATGAAGTCACAATTATACAATCAAATAATCATGCTTCTCTTCCATGCTTTGTACAGCTCCTGTATATGTTGAGGAACCTCTTTTTCTCTCACCCTGGCAAGAAAGTGTTGGGAAGTAGTGAAGAGTATCATGAGATACCTTAAGGGCACAAAGGATTCATGTATTTTCTTTGGGAAGCAGAAGGCATATGTGGTTGGATTTATGGATATCGACTATGCTGGTCATTTGATTGCATGAAGTCTACTTCATGGTATGGATTTAGCTTCACATGAGGAGCATTATCGTGGATATCCAAGCTACAAAAGTGTGTTGCATTGTCTACTATAGAGGCAGAGTATGTGGCTGCCGCCGCTGAGGCATGCAATGAGGCTTTATACATCTCACATATGGTGGGAGATCTTGGCATTACAGAGGTTCTTGTTCTCCATTGTGATAGTCAGAGTGCTGGTTGGCCAGTCATCATATTCTTCTTCTTCCACTTTTTGATAATGCAATACATCCAAGGTCCATGCAACAACCAACAGTTGCCCTGAGCACATGCATAATTTCTCATCACTTCAAATCCAAGCTTGTCAATACACTGCAGATCCTTGTTTCTCCCTGTTTTGTCTAGAGGCACAATCTTCGAGCTGCTCTGCATTCACCTTTGGACTGGTCAACTGATCCCTATAATGCATTATTCATGGATGTTTCATGTAAATTTTGTCCATGACTTTGTAGACTTCATGCTCCTAACTCTGGTATCAGAGCACGACATTGTAGCTTGCTTCCACATCCTCACCATCCCCATCAATCCAAAAGTAACGTCTTGAATACACTTTTAAACTACTTGCACTTGATACTCTGTGATCAACAATATGTTGGAATTTAATGCTCCAAACCAAGATTATGCCTCCATGGAAGCTCGAGCTCGACTTGAAACCAAGTCTTGTTGAAGAGTTGTTAATTGTCGCTTGCCCCCCCCCCCCCCCTCTCTCTCTCTCTCTCTCTCTCTTTAACATTAGCCCACTAAGGCTAAACTTAGCCTTCACTTCCCCAAAATAGCCACATCAAAGGTGTGGCTTTCTCAAAAGCCATAATTTCCTCTTTTTGCTTTATTAATTTATGTCTTACTCTTCCCACTTTGTAAGAGCTCTCGGCCCAAGCTGTCCTTCCCCTTCACCACCCTTTCCTTGTCACCCTGAATACACACTACCCCTTCCTTTTTCTCCAAACATAGCCTTTTCAAGGCTAACTTTAGCCTTCGCTTTAAAAGCTAAACTTTTAGGTACTCACCCTTCTTTTCTCAACACTCACAATTACAGTGTCAAAAAAACAAAGACATAGATAGGTTCCTTAACCTATGTTTTAGCACGGATTATAATTGGAGTAACACCAAAAAGGATACATAGATAGGCTCCTTTAGGCTCATTAACTTTAGATATATCCATAGTGTGTAGAATGCAACAATGAATTTGTTTTAGTCAAAACACCCATTCATTTCATGCAAGTTTTGCATGTCAAAGTTGTCCCAAAACATGAAGTACTCGAAGTTTTCATATGGTAGATGATAGTCCGTACCACAATGAGAACGTCAAAATTCATGTGAAAAAGCTCACTAAACTCCATGGGATGAAATGATAGAATCATTATCTTGTAAGCATGAGCATATCAACATTCCCAAACGGTTTTTCTTCCAAAAATTTAAATGTATATATTTATGTGATTGATTTTAAAAACCCACGAGCACGCATTTCTTGAATTTTTTTTCTTACAAGATAAACAAACAAAGAAAAGCACACACACACACACACACACACACACACACACACACACACACACACACACACACACACACACACACACACACACACACACACACGCACACGCACACGCACACGCACACGCACACGCACACGCACACGCACACGCACACGCACACGCACACGCACACCCACACGCACACGCACACGCACACGCACACGCACACGCACGCACGCACGCACGCACGCACGTATGCGCATGCACAACCCTTCGACTTGCGGATTTGTGGAGCATTTGATGAAAAGAAATAGCCATTTTCTTCTCTCTCAAAGATACGGAGTCTTCTTACTTTGGTGCTATGAATCTTTGTTTCTTCGTTGATGATTTGAGAAATGAGCTTGTTGTTGTGGGGGTTTGGACAAAGAATGTGATTTTCCTGCATAGTGAGCATGTTTTGTCACATGGTTTTAAAGGTTAGGGTTCCTATTGAACACGATTTTTGACATATTTTTAAAGGTGATAGCTACATATATTTATAGGATGTTGTTAATGCAAAAACTCTATTGTGATGACTGTGCATGGTAGGCTTTGTATTGGAGAAAAGGAGAGGAGAAGGAAGAGGCAAAGTTAGCAAAACATTAGAGGTATGGGTGCCTTTACTTCTTTGATGTTTGATTTCATTTCAAGTATTCATTGGCTCTAATTTATTTTTCATTGATTGGGTGGGTCAATGTGTCAATGTGAGTTGTACCTTGACATCCTTAGGATATTTTGTGGATGGACGTGAGGATGTGTTGAGTGTATGTGAGTGACATTTGTGTGCTTAGATGGGGATGGCTAGGTATGTAATCCCTAAAGCCACAAGTGAAACCTATTTTTAGCGGTTATGATAGTTCAGTTATCACAAGGAGCCTACTATTATGATATGGTGACATAATCGTCCATATCTTTGGGAATACAATCGCTTGGATTTGATATTTGTGAATATTAGATTGGTAGTTAATAGGTTATGATGTATGTATGTGTATGTGTCAATATATATACCTATAGAATGGCTATGTATCTATATGCATCCACATAGATTATGCATGGCCTATGCATAGCTTATGCATGGCCCAAGGCTACATATAGGCTATATATAGAGTATGCATGGCGGATAGTATATGTGTTGCCTATGTGTATTTGTGCTATATGTGTGTATGCTACATTTGTAATATATACATATATACATACATAATGCCATGCCACTAACTTTGACATGATGTGCTTTTGTAGATCTATTTGATTATCTTGTTGCAAATATTGATGTGGATTGTCACCTTAGAATCCAAGCCCGGACATTGAGAGAGAGAGAGTAGCTCATGAGAAATTAATGTTTTTCTGATCTCGTCGAAAAGCTTCTCTCTCTTGCTTTTCAAAAAGCAGGCCGCTCACGGATTTCTTTTATGTAACTTTAACTACATTCAAAGAACTGCTTTCCAAGCTCTTTCTTTGATTCGATGCAATCTACAAGTGCCTGAATTGGCAAAGGAAAAAAGAAACTCCCGGAATCCACATCAGATTCATGTATTGGTTACACGTAAATCGCATATCGATACGTAACCTCAGATTTAGCGAGGCGATCCATGGCAATGGTGAGGTAATCGATAAGGCTTTTCTATACATTCAGGGATGGATTTGAGCATTAAAATTGGTGCACTAAGCCATCGGAAGATTGAAAGACATTCCATCTTGAAGCACCCCTTTAGTTTGTCCATTATCTTCACTAGGCGCTCCACGCCTAGACTCGCGGTTGGCGCGATTTTCGCGGCAAGGGCGGGTGCTAGACGCGTGGCACCCGCCCCCGCGTTTCTTTGTGGGGAGGTTGGGGGCTGCCACATGGCACCCGCCCCGAACCTCCCCTTAACTAATAGTAAAGATGATCTTCCACTTCAGTTCACGAGGAGCAAGATAAGGAACAGCCTCTGCTCCTACCATAGCATCTTCATCATCACATTCTTCTTCCTCTCTTGGCCTTATACTCATCATCCTCCTCCAAAAGAGATCTCCAGAAATCACCAAATCTAGCTTAATATCTGGTAACCAATGTAACCATCTCCAACTTAAATTGAAGAAGTCCCCTCCAAGATTAAAAGTTCTGGGCTCAACTCCCTCCTTAGTCTTCAAAGACTGAGATTTCCATATGTACATGGTTTCCTTATGAATGTGTCCTACAGAACGTGCTTTGAAATTGTACGTCGTGCTCAATCAAACATGATTTGAGAAATTATGCAACATCCAATCCATGCGATGCAATCAAACATAAGATGCTCCACACGAAGATAATGGATGCACTGGAGAAATTGTGCCTAGCCTATCTACATGTGCCCATGCATCATGCAACATGCGAACATAGTTCCATTTTTCTACTAGATCCTTAACCTCACCTCTCAGCAAAGAAAACATTGTACTCCGCTCCACCCTCCCAAAGTCTCATTGCCACTTAAGAAAATAATGGTCCTTATGACGTTGACCGAAAAAGCAACCCATCTCACAATTGGCGGCGTCTTTCACGACCTCAAACTCACCCAACCACCTTTCCCACTCAATTAGAGATTCTCGATTCAATGATGAATATCCTAACTTTCGTGCGTGCAAGAAATAGTGTGTGCTCATTGAAGGTGCTCTCTGAGATGTGCGTGAAACTAAGATTTATTGCATATAGTTGTGGCATGCATTGTGCTGTGCTAGTGCTCAACGATGGTGTAAAACGTGCACCAACCCAACTCATGGCATGGGAGTATTTGATAAAATCAGGAGACAACCCTTGAGTACAGTGTAATGGACAAGTGTAATGTGAAGTGCTTGTGAACCCATAATGCCAATGAAGTGTAAGAGTCTCAATAAGAAATCATACCGTGTTTCAAAATATTTGGCAGCTTCAACAAAGTCTAGCTTCAACCTATCCAAAAAAAATACCAAACTCGACCAAAGGTATCAAGTTTCCCACTCAAAAATCCAAACAAAATGACAAAACAAATCCTAAGCTAATCATCCTTTAAAAAATCTAGCTACGAATCACAAAACAAACAATCATGGAAACGACTAAGCTAGCAAATCCAACCTATCTACAATTTCTCTAGGGGTTTTCAATTTTCGCAAAAATGCTTCACATATTTAGCACTCCCTAGTCTACAAACATTTATGTGTAGTTATAAAATGATGTAACATTTATGAGCCAATAAAAAATTGAGTCCAATACTTTATACCTAAATTCTTCAAACTCCAAAATTAGAAAAATTAATGGTACATCACTCTCAAACAACTCCTCAATGAACACACAAAAGTCATCCACAAATTTCTCTTAAAATCCACAGAATTTTCAAATCCAAAGTTCTCAAAACATCCCACACTGTCACTACAAAACATGTCATCATTCATAATAATCCACATACCCCTCCCATCCTCCCATAGAGAAAACATAATAATTCTAGGGTCTAGGAACAAGGTTACAACCCTTTCTATGTTGCCAACTTCAATTCTGTGGGAGCTTTCACTCAACCGGCAAGACCCATGGACCGCTTATTGATTCAAGCGTTCCAAGCCGAGCACTAATGGCTACCTCTCACATAGCCGATGCGCCATCCATATCTACGGGTGTAGTGAGCTTACCTCCATGCCGATCGAGTTACCTCCTCTCCCGCGCACTCCGGTAGCTCCACGATCCAAGTGCAAGCTTCAAGCAAGCTCCATCCTCAAGCTCCATGCTCCAAGCTCCATTGCAGCGAGCAAGAGAAGAGAAGAGAAGAGAAGAGAAGAGAAGAGAAGAGAAGAGAAGAGAAGAAGAGAGGAGAAGATGGAGAGCTTCTCCTCCTCGGTCCCTCACCCTCATACACTCACTCCCTCACACTCTCACATTCCCTCTCTCAAGCACAAGCTCAAGCAAGCAAGAAGAAGAAGAAGAAGAAGAAGAAGAGAGCTACTTTTGGCCACACACAAGAATGAGCTTCTCATTCACTTTTCAACTTTATATACAAAACCCTAAATCCCTTTTGGGCGGTCATACCCTTTTTCCCTTTTTTACATGGCCGGCCGTAGCCTAGGCCCTTTTTCCCATTGTCCTTCTATCTTCCTAGCTTCCTTTCCACCGCCCATCTACCTTTACAAATTGCACGGGTGAGAGCCCGGCGCTCCTTGAATTAAACCATGATGCGCTTGCGCTCTTTTTCAATAGTTTGACTTGAGCTTTTTCTCGTGTGCCTTTGTCTTCCGTTTCTCTTTGCCTTGGCCTTTGTCTTTATCTTTTGTTTTAGCTTTCCGGATTTTCCACCGCCTGGCATTCTTTTACAAGATTTCAGGGTGCGCCTTTATATTTTAAAATGCGCCTTTCCCCTTTTGCATTTCCCTTGGAGTTTTAAGGTTGCCCTTGCACTTTTGGCCTTTTCTCCTCTTCTTTCTTCAGTCGGGCTACCTTTTTTCCGCCTTTGACCTGCATCTTTTTTATTTCCTTTTGCTTTCTTCCTGTTGGGGTTAACATTACCCCCCTCCTAGACGAGTGCCAGTCCCATGGCACTCACCGTCGTAGGTAGCAGGTTGTAGCATGCACCGAAGACATGGGTGACAAGGACGCCTGTGGTTGCCATGATGGAGTGTTGCTAGTGGTGGGGAGGAAGGTCGTTGGGGGCACGTTGGTGGGTAATTGGTAGGTGGTAGGGCAATGGGAGTTGGTGGTAGGGCTGTTCTTTGAGGGGGTTGCATTGATGGAGTACAAGTGGCGGTTTGTTTAGGGATGCTGTACATGATGATTCTTGGCAGGTGTATAGGGTGATAAGGATAGGAATTCAAAGTTGAGTGTTAATGAAGAGCGAACAACACCTTCATTGGAGTCTTCAATACCTACAAT
This sequence comes from Lygodium microphyllum, assembly GCF_053477565.2. Classification (NCBI taxonomy): domain Eukaryota; kingdom Viridiplantae; phylum Streptophyta; class Polypodiopsida; order Schizaeales; family Lygodiaceae; genus Lygodium; species Lygodium microphyllum. Next base: position 20,506,929 of record NC_141149.1, on the reverse strand, counting down.
TGGAGAACCTCTCATGTGGTCTCTCCTTAAGGGGTAGTGCTAGTCTCTTATCGTGCACAAGACATATCTTGATTAGTTTGGGAGACAGGTCGAACTCTAAGCAAGCCTGGAGTATTGTCCTGCACTTGAGAGCCCAAACTGTGTATATTTTTTGTGCAGATATTATGTGAGTGCTCGTGCATACTTAGATATTACGTAGTTAGAAGACCGCAGGCTAGTTTCTCGTAACAATGCGTGGATGAAGGAAAGTTGTCAATGTTGAGAAGAAGTATACGTGAAGGTATATGAGATATCCTTTGCATTGTGATTGGACGATGTAGCATAATTGAATACAAGGACACTGCACTTTTAGTAGCTGGAAACTATTGGACTTGGTTGATGAGTACGGTGTACTTTTCATGGCCAATCGTGCGGTGCGTATCACCACTGACTGCAATGGTACTAAGGTAGAGTGCAAGAGAGAGTTGTGCAAGTGGGTCAGGGTGACAGGTCTAACCATAGGTGAGACAAGCTCCCTAGGTATGTCCTGCCCTTGATGTGCCCTGAACAATTGTGGGTGATGGTAAGGGGATAGGGGACTAGGGACAAAGCCAGTCGACCAAGATCACTAGACGTACTTAAATTGAGGACCCCTAGGTGCAGTGCTGTGATCGTGGGTGCTTCTTATCTTTTCATTCGTTTTTTTTTTTTTTTGGACTTGCCTGAGTACAACCATTACAATATGTTGAGGCTATCAGCCTTTCAATGGGTTGGACAATGTCAAGCTTCGAAGGCACAGAAAATGGATAGTACAATGATGATTGTGCCCTAGTCTCGTTGTTAGAGAAGCAGTTGGCAAAATGGGGAGATGCACTTGAGATATTGCAAACCTCCTTGCGACACATGCGATGTTGGCACAATTGAGGTAATGACCATCGTGAGCCAACTATAGAGCTTGACCCAGAAAGGGAGGGTGGCCCATGCGGTGTGGGCAGTTGGCAAGGGTGATTCGTGCTTTCGGCAGCGTGGCTTTGCCGCGGCTCCTTGTGGGATCGATTGTCTTGCAGTGATCAGGCATTGAACACTTTCGCGCAAAGACCTGTCTCATCCTATATCCACTTGTCGCTTCATGAGAGTACATGCATGGTCTTTGCCGCAACGATAATAAACTAGTGCAATGCCAGGAGACATCACTTATCTGAATTCTATGGTGTTGACTTAGGTATTTATCACCTGCGCTGGATTAGCTTTTTCTTTTGCTAAAGATGTGAAATATATTAAACACAGATATGAAAAGTTCGTACAATTCGGGAATCATGTCAACACTTAACCATTTAAAGACAAAAAGTGATGGCCAGGTAGCATTTGATATGCCCTTTATACAACATGGGGCTACTCTATTTGTACGAGGCAGGGCGAGTCTGGGTGGCCGGGTGATTGGGGCTCTGCTCTGGTGTGGGGCTCCCGTGGGGTTGGGCAGGGAACATGTTGGCGGGGACATGAATGGTGTAGTCTCGGGCCGCTACCGTTTGCAGAACGTCTATAAATAATTCATTAAATTCTTCCCTTTCCTGAGCTGCCCTTTTTGCCCTTGAGCATTTGGGGGTAATATTTGTTGACATATATAGTTAGGATTTTAGCAACACATTAGTGTTGGAGAGAAAAAAACACATAAACTGGTCCGCAACATTTTCCAAAGAGGAGCAACCAAAGAGAGAGAGAGAGAGAGAGAGAGAGAGAGAGAGAGAGAGAGAGAGAGAGAGAGAGAGAGAGAGAGAGAGAGAGAGAGAGAGAGAGAGAGAGAGAGAGAGAGAGAGAGAGAGAGAGAGAGAGAGAGAGAGAGTTTGGAAGTAGTGAAAAAGGGGGAGGGAGAAGAAAAGAGAGAGAGGGGAGGAGAGGGAGATGGAAGGAGAGAGGGTGAGAGAAAATGATTAATTTTTTATTAATAAGGAAAGCATGAGGATGTCCTATTGGATTGGGCTTCAGGTGTTAGTATACTTCTTGAATATACATATTTGGCAACCAAGGAAGAGGTGCTACTACCAGCCCCATTTCAGGTTAGGATGGTAGACCAGAGGAGGTTACAACCCTTGGGTATTCTTAGGAATCAACAAATTAGAGTGGCTGGCCTCAAATTTGGGGTGAGTTTTGTTGTGTTAAGAATGTTGAAAATTGGGGATTCTTCTACAATGCTCTTGGGTAGATTGTGGTTTAAATTGGCCAAATTGAAGCAAGACTAGGGGAATGATTAAGTATGTATCCCCAGATGTGGGAGCTTTCGCTCAACCGCCAAGACCCACGGACCGCTTATTGGTTAAAATTGGTCAAATTGGCCAAATTGAAGCAAGACTAGGGGAATGATTAAGTATGTATCCCCAGATGTGGGAGCTTTCGCTCAACCGCCAAGACCCACGGACCGCTTATTGGTTCAAGCGTTCCAAGCGAGCTCTAATTGCTACCTCTCACATAGCCAACACACCGTCGATCCTACGAATGTAGTGAGCTTACCTTGATGCCGATATGAGTTGCCTTCTCTCTCACACAGACGGGTAGCTCCACGATCCTAGATGTTAGCTCAAGCATCCTCAAGCCTCCTCCATCTCCAAGCTCCATCCACCATAGCTGCGTGCGTAAGAGAAGAGAAGAGAAGAGAAAAGAGAAGAAGAGAAGAGGAGGTGGTGAAGAGCTTCACCCTCTTGATCCCTCACTCTCACACACTCACTCTCTCACACTCTCACACTCCCTTTCTCAAGAGCACACACAAGCAAGAAGAGGAGAGGAAGAGAAGAAGAGAAGAGCTCTTGTTAGCCACACACCAAAGAATGAACTTCCATTCACTTTTTGAACTTTATATATACAAACCCTAAAACCCTGTGGGCACCCATTCCTTTTTACATGATTGGCCATTGTAGCAAGGTCCCTTTTTCTAATTCCTTCTTCTTACTTCATGCCCTAAGCCTATATCCGTCTATTTTTTTACAATTGGCACAGGAGGGAGCTTGGCGCTCTTTTACAAGAGCTTTTGGACTTTTTGAGGCGCCTTTTATTTAAAATTACGCTTTTGACCTTGGCTTATCCTTAGAGGCCGAGTGCATGTCTTTGGTCCTCTTCCATCTTCTTCCCACATTTTCATTCATTCTTCTACCTTCTTGACTTGGGGTTAACATTACCCCCCTCCAAGACAGGTGCCAGTCCCATGGCACGCTTGGCAACTGTTGGGGTTTAAGGGGTAGTTGGTGCAGTAGTCGTGTAAGGGCAGAGCCACATGTAGACTTGGGTGCTTGTGGAAGCTTGGTAGTAAAGTTTGTTGGAGAAGTCGAATGGATAACAAGTGGTTGACAAGGGCCTCCGAAGTCGGTGGGTGGTCACCTTTGTGATGCTTGGAAGGAAAGGGTGTGGTGCTCGTCCTAAGGGGGGTGTCTACCTTATTGTGTAGTGCCTTGTGCTCGTGATGGTGGAATGGGGAGTTGGGTCTAACCGTGGCCCATTGGGGTGATATTCCACGCCTGGGGGTCCCATTCGTGCAAGAGATGCAATGCAAGTAGCTTAGGGTGACAGGTCTAACCATAGGTGAGTGTGACCTCCCTAGGTATGTCGTGCCCTTGATGGGCTCTAAGCGTAAAATGGGGAAGCAAAAAGGGGCTAGGGGGTTAGGAACAGAGCCAGCCGACCAAAGCCACCAGGGCACACCTAGCTTGAGGATCCCTAGGTGCAGTAATTGTGCTCTTCGTGGTGCTAAGTGCTGTGGTGAATGAGTTGTTTGTCCATTCTATGTGTGTAATGTTCCGCTTGCTCTTCCTTGGATTTTTTTTTTGGTAATATTACACTTAGTAGAATGACAGCCTGTATCTAATCTTCCTCGTCTGATTTAGGCGGAGAAGGGGGTCGGATGGATTTGCTAAAAAATTGATGGCTTTGCATGTACCCTTTGAGGTTTATGTGGACGTGGAGGGAGGTGGTGGAGAGGAAGGGATGGTTGCACCTAGTGAACTGGCTGTCATTCATATCCTCTAGGAGAGCTATGCAAAAGGAGGGGAGAAGGCTAGCTCTCATCATTAAATGCGCCATGGCACAGTTGTTAATGGAGTTAATGTCAAAAAGAGGGGAGGCAAGCCACACTCTTGTGGGGTCGGGTCCTGCTTGAGTAGCAGCTTAAGTAGGCTAAGATAATTACAAGTGGTTATAAAGGTTGGATCAGGGCATGAAGAGAAGTCCGTGAGATGGATCAGTTTGTTGATGTTCTTGGACATGTGGTGAGGGGGGTTGTGGGATTACCTCTTCTCTGATTCTCCCCATAATGAACTCAAGGTTAGCCTCCTCCCCTAGCCGGTCTTCTAGTTGCGCTCCTTCTTTAGTTTGTCAAGATTTCTATGATAGTCGAGGAATTGATCGCCAATGAGATTTCTTGAGAGTAAGCTCTCAAACAAGCTGACCACCTCTTATAGCAAGAGCAAAGTATCTTCAACAAATTAGGAGCTAGAAGAGCTAAAAAGGTTAGCGCTCTGACTCTTCCTTCTTGAAAAAATGGTATGCCATACATCTCCAATTGGAACAAGAGGGCCACCAAATTATGACCAATGCCGAGAAACGATGTGCAATCACAATCTCTAAATATGGCCCAACTTATGTGGCTCCTACCTTGTTCAAGGTCTTGACCATCACTCGCAATCAACCATTAGAAGATCATATTATGGTCCACTCCTATTTGGACCCGCCGATCTTGACCAAGGAAGAACTAAACTACACATCACTAGCAAGATGAACTTTGGTGACTTCCTAGCTGATGTCTTGACCTACATTATACATGTAGGTATGAGACCGTATGACATGGATTGTCACACCCACTTAGAGTATAACCCATAGTTTTGTGATTGGATCATAAAGAAATAAAGCCAAGCCAGTTGGCACTTAACGCCCTTAACCCTTCATCCTCTAATCCTACAAAGGATCTTCATCATTTCGAGGAAGGAGAGAGGGCAAGGTGGACAAGAAAACATGACTTGAACCTCAAATCAAATTTCAAAAGCAAAAACAGATGATTAAAGTAAACTTCTACTTGAGGAAAATTTTCATGAAATTCTTGTTGGAATGTGTGGACTTCTTGAAGCAAAAAATTTCATTCTATACTTGAACATTTCACCATTCCATAACATACATTTATAATCCTCTTATCTTTCTATAAAAAGTCATTTCAAGTGAGCTAATAGTGAGTTGTTGCATCATGATAGGAACCCAAGATGGTAGGGCACCATGAAAAAGGAATTAAGCTTCCATTCTCAGAAGAGAAGCAAGCCAAATATAGCCATGGCTTCTGCTCAAACGAGAGCCTTTAACCATCTCAAATACAAAAGCATTAAAAACGTAGAAAAGATGGTGATAGAGGAGCATGTTGTGAAACATATCATCAACCAATGCAACCTCGTAAGTATCTAAAGAAGGTTGGTCATTACAACAAGTGCACAAAGATCCTATGATCCTTCGACACCAACAAGAACTATGGCACAGTGAGATGGTGAGGCAGTGAGAGAAGACTTGAAGAGTAGAAGTCAAGTTGATTCTTGAACTAGTGGAAAGGGCTTTGGGACTTGTTAACAAGCCCAAGAAGAAGCCATCAAAGAGAGACATCTACTAGGACATGTTGGGGATAATAGGGGCTAGGTGTATGCAAATGATGGGATCAATTTAGTCGATATCCCCTCGGAGTACCATTGCTGCTTGAGAGTCTTGCAGCTAGATCCTTGGATGAAATCAACTGGAATAGCCATGAGTGTAAGACCATCAAGTCTTCAGAAAAAGTACTAGCCATAGGCCCTAGAGTAGTAGGTGGAGATTCCCCAAATTCCAGAGTAGAGATAGTAAGAAAGAAACTAGTAACTAAAGTGGCCAACATAGGGTTTGGAGGTGTGTTAACCGCCATAATTTAGGAAGCTATTAGAGGTATAGAGAGAGAAGTGATGGAAGAAACACTAGAGTGCTCACCAACCCATGGGTTGCTTGTGCTTTCAGTGTTAGGGTGAGCACCCCACTTTCATTCTCTACTGAAAACTTGGGGGATGATGAAATTGCAAGAGTACAAAAGGAAGAAGTAGAGCAAGCTATAGAGATGAAGGAACCTCCCTCTAAGCTTAGCAACAAGAAGAGAGTTGAAGTTAAAAAATTGTTAATAAGTGAGGTGAGGAGGGATTTGTCCCATCGAGCCAAGGAGAAAAGAGAAAGATTATGTTGAGAATTCCAGGAAAAAAGAAGGGAACTATAGTAAAAGGGGACAAAGATTTAGAAGCCACACAGAAAGAATCAAGGAAGCTAGAAGAAGCAAAAAGAGGAGGGGAAAAGGCTAAAAAGAGAAGATGATGAGTAGATGGCTCTTCCTCTTAGATTTTCAATTGAGAAAGCCTCTCAATCAGAAGAGTTGACAAGGATGAGCCTAGAAGATGCAACAAGCACTAGTGCCATAGCAACTTAAGCAGCTCAAGGACCTACAATTGTAAGAAAGGGGAAGGCTCCATTATACCCACCATTGCCTATCATGGTCCCACACCTACCACCACATAGGAAACTATAGAAGCCATAGTGAAGCAAAGCAATGTGATGGCTTGGGTGCAGTACCTAGTCATCAACACTGTGCAAGAGGTTAGCCCCCGCAGTGCCAAGTGGAGGAGCCCCAGTGCTAGGGACGAAGAGGCTGGATGTTGTAGATGCAAAGTCAAAAAGGACCCAAAGGATCCAAGAATAGAAACTTCAACAACATTTGTACTCTTGTCTATGCCTATGCCAACAAATTATGATGAATAAGTAAAAGAGTTGCTAGCCCAACTGGAAAAGAAGAAGGAAGAGAGAAAGGTAGTGTTGGCAGAGCTGGAGGCAAAAAGAGATGCATTCTTAGCTTATTAGCTTGAAAAGACCCAATAAATAGCAACCTATTAGAGACAAATAAATGACCCAAAGAAGGAGTTGGAAGTGAAAAAGGAAGTGGAGGCAAAGAAGAAAGAAGAGAGTGCAAAAGAGTGTTGGGGGTAAAGGCGCCTCCGCCTAGCCGCCCGTGTATTACTACACTGACAGTCACCGCCACTCCACACTGCAGGTGGCGGGCGCCCGTCACTGTCACTTTATTCTTTATTCTTTTAGCGACAATTTGAATAAAGGAAGGCCCAGTCACACATTGTAATTGTTGGAGTTTCCATTTCTTGTCCCTCTCTTTCTTGCTCTTGCTCTCTCGCCATAGCTCTCGAGTGCAAGCTTCAATCCTTCTCACCTTTCCACTAGTATCAGAGCATGGCTTCCTGACTCTTGAGCTTGGCTCATGGCATTCTCAGCTTCCCATTGACTTCCCACATGCATTGGGTCTCCTTCCCGGCAGCCATAGCTCATTCTCTTGAGCTCCCGTCACTCCCCAGCTTCCTGAGCTTCTTCCCAGCCTATTGAGGCACCATCAGGGCATTGACATTGAGGTATTACTTAATTATTTGAGATTTTTTACTTCAGTCCACAGGTCTAGGTAAACAGGGTTTTCACAGGTTGTGGGCAGCCATAGCTCACACCTCTTGGAGCTTCCTTCACCTAGATCTTGCTTCCACCCTATCAAGGCTTGGTGTAGGCCTTCTTTGGCCCCCATTTGTGCCCCCTTTGGGCCCCATTGTTGACACGTGGTACATCAGACCCCCCCCAGCCAGCTCACTTTTTTTTGTGCCTATTTCAAAATTTGGCCTAAAAATCACTCTTTTTGTCATATCTCGGGCATTCGCAACCCAATTCAGGCAAGGTAAGAGTCTAAGTTGGGGTTTTGGCATGCTCCAAATGCGATGATGATGTTGGATTTGCCAAATTTTGATGATAGAATATTCTGCAACAGATTTCAGGTCTGAGACAACATGTATTTGTATGCCTATGGCTTATGTGATGCTTCTATTGATGTCTATTGATATCAGATCACTTGTGGATGTTATGCCTCTTATGTGAGACACATTTGGAGCTGATTTAGCTCAGCAATTGAATATTTTGAACAATCCAAGATCTATCCAAAATAGGGCAGCCACTTGTTACTTCAATTTGATGCTTTACAGGTCTTGGCATTTGATACCCGATTATGCCCAGGTGGTGCCTATACATACGGGAATGTATGCCTGTGGTTTGCTTATGGATTTGAGCTTGGATTGAGCTCTGATTTTCTCAGTTTAAAGACTTTATATGATTCTGGAAACTTTAGGGCTGAAGCTATATGCTATAGTTGGGTTATGCTATGATGTATTGATCATTGACGGATGACTTTGAGCTTGTCATTGGATCTAGATGCTTTGGAAGCTTGAGCTTATTTCAGCCCACACTTATTGACATTGGTTTATGCTTGATAGTGGTCAGTGCTTTGATAGTTACATGCTCTTTGGGTACATGCTTACCCAATGCCTATGGCCTGATGCATTTTTCTTGGCACGATGTACCATGTACTTGTTGAGCTTCAATGCTCTCTGAAGACTTGGCTTGGATTCTTATTTGCTATTCCGAAATTTTGTATTGGATGTCACTTTGGTTGTTAGAGATATTTATTGGGATGTATATCTTGCTCATGGATGCTAGCTACATTTGCTTTGTAACCATCATGCTCTTGGGATGCTATTGAGGCATTATCGTGGTTACCTGTCTTTGGTACTCTGACTTGGTTTGATTGAGCTATTGAGCTCGTTTATCCACCTTTTGTGCTAGTGGGAGCATCTTGTATGCTTGACCAATATTGAGCAGGAGGTTTATGCTATTTGAGCATTTTGCAGATACTTGAGACTTTGGGATCTCTTACACTTACATGTTGCATTGTTCATGCACTGATATCTTGGAATTGCTTTTGACATGAGCTTGGGCTTTGCACTCTTGTGAGCATAAACCTACTGGTGTCAGGTCTTGCCAGTGTTATGTATACTTTGCCCTATTATCCAGGAGGTATGCCTACTCATTGACGGATGCTTTGGTGAGATGTTTGGGTGTTTTCTTAGGGTCTTGATGACTGTTTGGTGCTAATTTATGGCTGTTTATGGCTGGTCATGTCTTGGCTATCATTTCTTGACTTGGTGCAGTGATTTGGTCAGCAATTGCCTCTTAGAGTACCCTACTGTCATTTATTACAGCAAGCATATAACTCCGGACTGACATGGATTTTTCATGTTGAAATATTCTGAAATGATGTACTTTCACTAGAACTTGGTGGGAAATAACTTGGGTTACACTTCTCTTGCCATTTTCTCTCGATTTTGTTGATTTTTTGGTCATTTTTTGTAGTAAACAACAAGCAATTTTGAACTGTTTACAGTCTTCCAGCCTGCATTATGGCGATTTCGTCCACTGATCATGCTATTTTCAACATCATTAAGCTTGATCATATGAATTAATCTTATTGGAAGAGCCAGATTTGGCAGGTATTGGTGCAAAAATCACAGATCAAACCATTGAGATTCAGCGGGCAGCTGCTTGCAACTATGCCAGATGAGGAATGCTTTGAGCTCGATGAGTTATGCAAGTCCACTATTGTATTATCTCTCACAGAACAGGTTCATTACAATGTATTTGAGGAAGAATAGAGTACATGGTAGTTGTGGGATAAAATCAAGAATCTCTATGACAAGAAAAGTCCAGCGAGTCTGATGTATGGGCTGAAGTAGCTTATGGATCTACGCATGAAGAAGAATGTGACCATGTCTGCTCACTTGAGCCAGTTCCATTCTATACTCAAGAACTTGACTTCGTAGGACATCACTTTTGTAGAGGATGTCACTCCTCTTTTCTTGCTTGGTAGTCTTAATGAGTCATGGGATGTATTCCGCACTGCATTATGTGCCTCTACTGCTACCTTGAAATTATCTAATGTTGAGAGTGCTCTTTTGCAAGAAGAGATTAACCGTAAGAATTTGGATGCCTCTTGTGTGTCGCATGCTATGACAGTTAGAGGCAGGAATGATGGATATGGAAAGCATGGCAGTGGCAGTGGCCTTGGATGGGATTCTCAAATATCTCGGTCCAGGTCTCGTGGGAAGTCACATAGCAGATCCCTTGGCAGGAATGCAGATGTTACTTGTCACCATTGTGGAAAAAAGGGCCATATTAGGCCACAATGCCATGAATTGTGCAATGAAAGACGCAAAGATAAGGGGAAAGACAAAGTGTAGGATAAGTCTTCTGATCGCAGCATAGTGCCTGCAAAGTCAAGTGTTAAAATTGAAGAGATCAATGTTATGCAACCTGAGGGTGTTGATGATGATGATTATATCCTTGCAGCTTCTTCTAGTGCTTCGTAGATGACAAAGATACACTCTATGTATGCACAGTGTTGGCTCTTGGACTCATGTACATCCTTTCATGTGACACCTTGCCGAGAGTGGTTTCATTCATATCAACTGTTTCTGGTTGTGTGCGCTTGGGTGATAATAGCTCTCTTGATATTGTGGGCATTGGTGATGTTAGGCTGTAGTTTCCTTCTGGCAATAGTTTTGTTATGCAGGATGTACGTCATGTACCTGCTTTGACACACAGTCTCATGTCAGCTGGAAAGCTTGATAATGCAGGTTATCATGTATCTTTTGGAGACTCTGCATGGAAGATCACTCGCTGGCAGACTTGTGATTGCGAGGTGCCAAGGCTAGCAACCTCTATCCCTTGATTGTATCCATTTCTTCCCTTAATCATGTTTTGTTTGTGGGTTCTATCCCACATGTATCTCTTTGGCATGCCCATTTTGGGCCATATGTCTTTGAAGGGAACGAAAATGCTTTCTAGTTTGCAGTACTTACCGCCCCTTGATTATGCATGTTTTGATTCATGTGAGCATTGTCTTTATGGTAAGGAAAACTAGGTCTACCCATAAGAAGTCTGGTAGGCCACGCATGAGTGAGCCCTTGGCATTGGTACATTCGGATGTCTGTGGGCCCATGCCTTGTCAAGCAATGGGTGGTGCAAAATATTTTGTTACTTTCATGGATGATTTTTCACGGAAAGCTTGGGCTTATCCCATTAAGCTGAAATCCAATGTCTTGGATGAGTTTCAGAGATGGCTTGCATTGGTTGAGAACCAGTCTGGGTATAGGCTCAAATGCCTAAGGATAGATAATGGGGGTGAGTATGTCTTACGTGCTTTTGAGCAGCTATGTGATGAGAGGGGTATTAAGCGTCACTTGACCGCCCCCTACACCCCCCAGACTGGTTTGGCTGAGCGGATGAATAGAACCATCTAGGAGCATATACATAGTATGCTTAGCCATGCAGGCCTATCACAGAGCTTTTGGGCTGAGGAAGTTAGTATAGATGTGCATATCATAAACAGATCACCTTCTAGTGGTTTGGATTTCTAGGTTGCAAAGGAGGTATAGACTGGAAAACCTCCCTCTTATGCGCATCTCCGTATCTTCGGATGTGAGGCATTTTAACATGTGCCCAGGGACAAGAGAAGTAAGCTTGCTCCTAGGAGTGTCAAATGCATTTTCCTTGGTTATGGGGATGCAGGTGAGATGGGTTACCATCTTTGGGATTCGCAGGCACGGAAAGTCATATGTAGTCATGATGTAGTCTTCCATGAAGACAAGATGCATAGGCCGCCTGAGAGAGTTGTTGAGATCCACATGGTCATATTTTAGGATGAGCCGAGAGCTCCCGCACAACTAGTTGGACAATCTATAGCTGCAGCAGATGGTCATGGTCAGGGTGTTGGACAGGTAGCTGGGCAGGTAGCACAGCCTGGTCGTGAGACGGTCTACTAGAGATAGACGTCCACCTGATAGATTTCAACCCTCGATGCATTATGTCTTGGTTACAGATGCAGGAGAGCCTTTCACTTATGATGAGGCTATGCGCAAGGGTGACAGTCACTCCTGGGAGAGGGCTATGCAGTCTGAGATAGACTCCTTGCATAAGAATGACACTTGGGATTTGGTTTCCTTGCCTACGGGCAAGAAGGCTTTGCCATGCAAGTGGGTGTACAAGCTCAAAAGTACCCTTGGACACCCCAAGCCGGCATACAAGGCTAGATTGGTAGCAAAGGATTTTAAGCAAGAGCATGGTGTGGACTTTGATGAGATATTTTCTCCCGTGGTTAAGATGACCTCCTTGAGCTTAGTCTTGGCTTTGGTTGCTCAGCTTGACTTGGATTTATACTAGATGGATGTCAAGACAGCTTTCTTACATGGGGACTTGCATGATGAGATTTATATGGAGCAGCCTAAGGGCTTTGCAGAACCTGGCAGGGAGCACCTAGTGTGCAAATTGAAGAAAAGCCTTTATGGCTTGAAGTAGGCACCTAGGGAGTGGTATCATAAGTTTGATGCCTTTATACAGTCACAGGGCTACATCAGGAGTGCTATGGATCTATGTCTTTACACGAAGAAAGCCTGTGATGGTTCTTTATTGATTTTGGTACTCTATGTGGATGATATGCTGATAGCAGGGAAAGCTCATGATGAGCTAGTGCTCATAAGGCTCAGCTCAAGAAGAGCTTTGAGATGAAAGATCCGGGATAGGCCTCTCACATACTTGGTATGCGTATTAGACGTGATAGACATCAAGGACTCCTCTACTTGTTACAGAGGGAGTACATTCATAAAGTCATTGAGTGCTTCCACATGTAGGACATAAAGCCTATTGTCTGTCCATTGCCTTCTTATGTGAAGGTATCACAGGGTAATTGTCCATAGACAGATGAGCAGAGGGCCGAAATGGGCAAGATTCCCTATGCATCCGCATTGGGTAGTCTTATGTATGCCATGATCGCCACTCATCCAGATATTGCCTTTGCAATTGGTGTTGTGGCACCCTATATGGCTACAACTGGCAAGAAGCATTGGGATGCCGTGAAGGGTATCATGAGGTACGTGAAGGGCACTGCAGATATGTGCATATGCTATGGCAGCCAGGATACAAGAGTCGTGGGGTACACTGACTCTGGTTACGTAGGACATGTAGATAGTAGGAAGTCCAATTTCAGCTATGTATTCACCTATGCTAGAGGTGTTGTTTCTTGGATGTCCAGGGTGCAGAAATGCATGACTCTTTCTACTACAAAGGCCAAGTATGTTGCAGCCAGTGAGGCTTGCAAGGAGGCCATTTGGTTGGGTCGTTTGGTTTGTTGACCTTGGTATTGATGCTACCCCTACACTGCATTGGGATTTTATGAGTGCTATTCAGTTAGCCAAGAATCCCGTCTTCCATGCGAAGACGAAACACATTGAGGTGAGGTATCACTTCATATGTGGGGTTGTTGAGGACAAGTCTATTGATCTTGTCGAGATCTTGACTTACCAGAATCCTGCGGATCTGCTCACGAAAAGCCTCTTTGCAGAGCGCTTGGCCTTCCTCAGGAGGTTGATGTGCGTGGGATGAGATGACGTCCTTCCGCATCCTGTTGTACATGTGTACATGTTGTACTATCTTTTTTCTTTTTCTTTTTACTCCTCACTAGGGCAGGTTTGCCTTTAAGTGGGAGGTTGTTGGGGGTAAAAGTGCCTCCGCCTGGCCACCCGTGTATTACTACACTGACAGTCACTACCACTGCACACTATAGGTGCCGGGCGCTTGCAGTGTGCTGTCACTTTATTCTTTATTCTTTTAGTGACAGTTTGAATAAAGGAAGGCCCGGTCACACATTGTGACTGTTGGAGTTCCCATTTCTTGTATGCAAGCTTGGATCCTTCTCACCTTTCAAAGAGCCCCATGATGCAAAGGAAAGGGAGGAGATAGGATTGGAGATGGATTTCTCACTCCTTTTACACCAAAATCAGAACATGGAGGAGCGCCTCAAGAAATTGAAGAAAATTAGAGATGAGCTCACTGAGAAGCTAGAAAGAGTGAAGACTTAGGCCTATGTAGAGTTCGGTAAGAAGAAACAACAAAAAAAATAGCTATTCATAGAACTACATGATGCCAGGGCATAGAAAGACGAGGTGTCAACTAAATGACTGGAAGAGATGCAAAACTAACTCCATGTAACCCTCTGAGAGCAAGAATGACTAGAAGAGCAGTTGAACTACCGCAAACATGATAAGGAAAAGGTGCTCGAGATGTGGAAGGAGCAAGAACATATGGTAATGATGTTGTCTCAATACCAAACTCAAGGCATAGAAAAGATGGAGGAGAAGGCCAGGGCTTGGGAAGAAAAGAATATTGGAAGGCTTAGGGACCTTGTTGAACACATTGCCTTGGTAGAAAGTGAACAAATCGTGGCATTAGTAAGGGTGGAAGTAGTGGAAAAAAGTATAGAAGTCTAACAACAATTCTTTCTTAATAATGTATTGCATGTGACCCAGGTTGAAGACAAGGACACAATAGAAGGGCTAAAAAGAAAGTTGGAAATTACAAGAAGATCCATAAGGTATGGTCTCTAGGAGTGCACCCCCATAGCTAGCACTAGCCTAAGCATAGAGCAGTGAAGACAATTTTTGAGGTAGGCTGGGGCTCTCAACAAAGGAGCTAATAGAGTTAGGGTTTGGAGACTAGGAACAACAAATGTAGCACCATACTAAAAATCCAAGAGAGCCAGTGTAGGAAGAGGGTCCATATTTTGAGTAAAGCCAAGATAAGGAAGAGCAACTATGTGAACCTAGCCCACCATGGCAGGAGATGCCATGTGAAGATCCCAAGGGAAGCGCAGTTCCAAAAAGGATGATGGAAAAAAAAAGAAAGAGAAGAGAGATGTTGGAGCAAGCATAGAGGGGACTGAGAGCCCAACCGTAGCAAGTGCTTGAAGTCTAGATCCCGCAAAGAGAAGAATGTTATCTTGTAAAACTAGGCCTAGGAACTAGCTGCCTAGGAGCAGTGGGAGAACAAATGCCAGCCTTTTGAGTTTTCCTTCCACTATCCTTGTTCTTTAGACAAGGTCCTGTCTCTAAGAGTGGTGGAGTAGGTGATTAGGCTCACACAATGACTAGGAAACCAATGGACAAATCAAATAGAAAAATACCCTACAAGGTGGCAAAAAGAGATTGTCGACTTTTGGCAATGCAAGGTTTGGGAGATTCCAAAGATAGTTAGCGGGGATACGAAGCCCAACCAAAATGGCAGTGATGTATTTGGGACTCCAACCTTGATGCGTGGATAGCCTTCTATAATACTATACTAGAGAAGCACAATGATCCCACCTACATGCCATATCCACATATAATAGGAGTAGACTATAATATGGATGTGCATGGTAGGTATGATTTTTCTAAGGTCTATAATGTGAATACAAGGAGTCTAGAGGAGTGCTCAATTTTCACCGAGCAGGATATCCTCCCATCTATCATGCACTTGCTTGACGAGTTTTTATCTTGCCATGACTCCCTATTCATCACTACCTGTAATTATCTCAGGGTACTTAGGAGTTTGCTCAAGCAAAAGCCCATAGTAGAAGAGGCTTCCTCTTTTTTAATCTCAATGCAAGAATCGATAGCTGCATGGTATCCCACCTCATAATGAGGGCCATGCTCCTACCTTCCTTTTCTATAATTGTCCTTGAAGATATGAATGATAGCCACTTCACCAAGTGCAGTCACCCCTTCCTATCAACGATGCCCCTAAACGTACATATTAATAGAAAATGCTACTTGTAGAGTAGACCCTTCCTTACCAAGTTTCTTAGGCCTCCTCACAAGGTAGCTCTCTTGAAGATCATCGTGATTCCGTCTAGTGTGCTGCCTCCTAATGTATTAAATATTATTTTTTAAAAAGAAAAGGAAAGAAAGAAAGAAAGTAAAGAAAAGCAAAGATGAAGCACAAGAAAAGGAAGAAATGGAATTCTCACGTACTATCAAAGTGCCATAGACAATGCACCTAGGGACAATTATATCCCTATCCCCTTCTCCCACTTCACACTTAGGGTACATTAAGGGTAGGACACATCTAGGGATTTTACACTTAGACGTGCCTCCCTAAATCACACCCATAGCACCTCCCCTTGTAGGATCTGGGTCCTCAAGTGTGAGACAACACCATAGGCTTTCGACCCTACTCCCAGTTCCACTAGCACGGACACCATACACTACACGTTGAGGTAGGAACATCCAAGAAGTGCACTTCATTTTCCTTTTCAAGTTCATTCAATCACCCACGACCAACCACCACTGACCTTAGAGGCCCCCGTTACCCACTCAATCTCTTCTTAGCCTCCACAACCCCACATTCATCTTGTTATGCTTCTTCTCCATGGCCAATCTTCCCACATCTCTATCATCAACCCACATGGCAAACCTTCAACCACTCGAGCCCTCATCACCAATAAGTGCCATGACAAAGAAATCAAAAAAGAAATTGAAAGAAAATCAAAATATGTAAGGAAAAGCGGAAAAAGGTGGCCCAAAGGAAAAATAGGAGGAAAAAGGCCAAAAATGCAGGACCAACTTTACACGACCAGGGCGAGTGCAAAAAGGAAAATACACATTTTAAATATAAAAGTGTATCCTAAATTTTTGTAAAAGAGCAACATGCCCCCTCCTGTGCAATTTGTAAATGTAGAGGGCATGGGTGAAGGAACAATGTAAATAGGAAGGGAATAGGGAAAGAGAACCTAGTCTAAAATGGCCAGTCATGTAAAAAAGGAATGAGTGCCCAAGGAGGAGGTAGGGGATGTATAAAAGAAAAAAAGTAAATGAAGAAGCTTATTCTTGTATGTGGCTAGAAGTAGCTCCCTTCTTCTTCTTCTCCTTCTTCTTCTTCTTGCTTATGCTCGTGCCTGAGAGAGGGAGTGAGTGTGTGCGGTTGAGGGACTATGGTGGAGAATCTCTCCATCTTCTCCTCTCTTCTTCTCCTCTATTGTCTCGTGCATGGCAATGGAGCTTGGATCTTGGAGCTTGAGGATCGAGCTTGCACCTCCTCAGATCATGGAGCTACCGAAGAGCTCGTGGGAGGAGGAAACTCGATTGGGCATGAAGGTAAGCTCACTATAGTTGTAGGTGTGAGAGTGCACACAACTATGTGAGAAGTAGCCATTGCAATTGGATTGAACACTTGAAACAATAGGTGGTCCATGGGTCTTGGCAGTAAATCATGAGCTCCCACAGTAGGGGATGGGGGGGTGGGGACAGGGGAGCGAGGGCAGAGGGGGTGGGGCAGGTAGGTTGGACGGTAGGGATAGGAGGAAGTATTGGGGTAAGGGAAGGGGGGACTAGGTGAGTAGGTAATGAGCTGGTAGAGAATGTAAAATATTACACGGCGCAATGAACAGAATCTGAGAAAGAGATAGAGAGTACACAACAGATAAGAGGAGAATCAGTAAATTCTTTAACTTCAAACAACTGATACAAAGATGGCTCTGTCCACCTGTGCGCTTCCACTGTGTGAAGCTTAGATGGCGATCTAGACAGAAGATAGGTGAATAGCTTAAGGCTAGCTGGAACAACAACTCTGACTGGGTGAAAGTTGACTGAGAGATGGCTGCGAAGGGGTTTAGCTTTTATAGCCCGCGAAGGTCGTTAGGTCGGCCTGCCAGACCTACCATATGAGCCTCCACTAGTCGGCCAGGGAATATTCCAGGGAATATTCCCTTTACCATCGGGCACACAATTCAATGCAATGTGCCTCGAGTTGCTACCAACTTAACCTCTCCGTCTAACCCAAAGATTAGACCCACAATGGTCACCTTTTTTCCATCCGGTCACATAGACCTCATCTGATATACAAGTCAGGACTCCACCAATGTCTGGGCTCACACTTGGCTTCTCCTCATAATGGGGGCCTTACAACTTTGAGCACCATGGATCATTGGTAGCACCTAATGAGGGTGGGGCATTGATCATATCTAACAGAGAAGGGCATTGCATGGGTGGGGAGGCATTGCATCAGATGAGGGAAGGAAGAAGGAGTGTTGCATAGATGGCGGGACTAGGGGCTGGACAAGGCAAGAGGGAGAGTAGAAGAGAATGGGGGATGGGGAAGGAAGAAGGGTGGAGGCAAGAAGGGAGGGGAGAGGGGAGGAACATGAGATAGGGAGAGAGAAGGAAGAATGAGGAGAGAGAAGAAGATACGAACAGGTGGGGGGAAGTTTTTTTGTTTTATTCTTTAAAAAAAAAAGGAGGAATATGAAATCCCCCTCGATCCCATGTACAAGCATGAGAGGTAGGGTAAAAAAACTTGTGATGCTGAGAATGAATGAAAGGGGAAAAGCATAGGTGGAGGATCGGCCACAAGATGTTGGAACTGAGGGCATGCATTTCAAGGCAAAAATTTGACGGTTAGGCGGACACGTAGTGTACTGAGTTAAAAAATTCACAAAAAAATTAATTTGAAAAGATCTAGGCATCAAATTGACATGTGATAAAAAGGAAAAGTTGACAAGACACCAAGGAAAATAAGATGGATAATAGAGATGATATGTTTGGTATGAAAAATAGGCATTCACATGGAAAAATGATGAAAAATACACTAAAAAATGTAATTGAGAATCAATATAAGAAAATTTATCGGCCAACATGGAGTGCAGGAAAATTAAAAAATATCTTATTTGACGAGATGGACATGTCTATGAAATCAAAACATTGGTCCAATGAGAAACATGGGTATTTGCATGGAAAAATGGCAAAAACACACAAAAAAAGTAGAATAGAAATTAATTTGAGATGATCAGTTAGTCACTCAAAACAAAGTGAAATAAAAAGGAAAAGTATTAGAAAAAAGATGTTTGACAGGGCTATCAAGTTGAAATGCAGTTATGATGCAAGAGGACACGTTCACATGGATACAATATCAAAATTACATAGAAATCGTGATAAAAAATTTAAAACACAAAATCCATGTGTTGAATGAAGGGGATAAAAAGAAAAACCATTAGATTGGATGTAGGCTCAAGGCTATCCAAGCAGCACACAATTTCGACAAGACACATAAAAAATTTAAAAAATTTATATGAGAAAATACCTATAAACCATAAAAATAAATAACAACCGATCTTGCATTGGAATAATAGGCTCCAAAAAAAAAAATCCAAGAAAAGAGAAGGATTAGGGTTATAAGGTCAAGCTACTATTTTGGCTCGAGGAGTGCATTATTTTTACGAGCTTTTGATTTCGTGCTTTTGCAATTGAAATTGATTTTTTGAGACTTTTGAAACAACCTTTGATATTTTCTATAAATGACATTGACATTATAGCTCACTACATAAATGTCGTATCATACACCATTGCTCTTTTTTAACATGAAGATATGTGATAGATCATGCATCCATCGCTCTTTTGGAGCTCCCAACAAAATGCACACTATCCAAAATAGAGAGAGCAATGCTATTAGAATTGGAATTTTCAAGATTTTTAGCAAGAAATTGTTATTTAATCCACTCTTGTGTGAGGGAAAAAAATGGTGACTAAGAATTGTCCAATCATAAGGCCACATAATTCATATTTAAAGCACAAATTACTCTTGCCTCTTGTGTCACATCTCTGTATTCTTGCCTACGAAAAGTGTCCATAACTAGGCTTTAGCCAATCTTGGTAGTATCTTCTTTTATCAACCTTATGGTAATGGAGATAATCCTTTGATACTTGGTATCCAAACAACATGGCAACTTCAAATGCTCAATAAGTTTGGTCATAATAACTTGCTAGCAAAGGATGTGACATTTGGCACTTATAACTATAAGGTACCATATTTCTTATTCTTTCTTAGCTTTAATTTTTTAAATTATGTCATCCCTAAGTTTTTTTAATTTTTATCTTCTCTATGTTGTTCCATATTTGTGTACAATTCTTATGTTTGATCACTTTCACAATGGAGTGCTTGTGGCATGGACCATTACATCCTCTTCTTGTACCACATTAGCTACGTCATGGCTAGTTGCATTAAGAAATTGATTCTTAGACTATAACAATTCATGGGAACCAAATGGTTTATGGTGGATGATTCTCAAGAAGAAATCAATACTATCCATTAAGATTTCTTTCTACAATTACATTTGTTGTCTTTTCTCATCATGGTAACCACAAAGTGGTTTTATCCATTTGTGTTTTCACATGGAGGTTTTTGGTATTTCTATATATCTATGTATATGGCAAGTTTGTGACGATATGTTTAGAGCACTTTGCAACATTATAAACATCCAAGGTACACCTAATTCACATGAGAATGCTAGGATAGATGAGGCTCAAACTCTACTATCAGAGTTCTATGAAAAATACAAGAGGAAGCATCACTCGTCAAGTACTTCAAGGATACATGGTCTTCTTGTATAGGTAACCCTATGTTTTTTAAGAGTCACTTTCTTAGTGAGAAATGCAACTTGCATGGTTAGTGCATCAACTAGTTGATTGAGAAGTTGGTTTGCTCTTATCATGCACACTATTAGTACCAAGAAATGCTCAAAGATGTGGATTTCAAGAAGTACTTTAATGTTTTAAAGGTCATAGAAAATTCCATTCAAAGATCTAAAGAAATACTAGATTTTCATGTGGATTTTATTCTTGGTGATAGAAGTCGGGCTTCAATATAGAGTTGCACAAGAGATGGCCATTGGTACCATGTTTGAAATGTCGATTTAGTTGGGCATGTTGTACTTGTGATTGATCAACAACACAAAATATATGTAAACATCAAACCAAGGTCCTTATGTTAATGGAATAGAAGTGGAGACGACTGTAGGAAAGTCCATGGAGTTATATGGTGCACAATTTCATGAACACCAAAGTAAGTATTTAACATATCACCACTATGGATGATTGAAGAGTTGTCTAATAAATTTTTAATGTCTGTATTCTAAGTTTTTTCTTATTTTGGATATAGGGCAAGTTTTGCTGTCAAAGGAGATTGAGTCACATGTCCACTCACTTATACATTCACACTATAAAGGTGTGAGAATGAAAGGTATGGTGTAAGAATAATAATGTTAGCAAATGCCATAGGGTGTAAAATGTAATGGTAATATGTGATATATAGGGTTACATAGAATATAAGGGATGGTGTACAATATGGATCTATGCTCAATCGCATCATCGGGAAAAGTAAGGAGAGGTGTGCCACAAATCTATTGTACAAATAATTGACTATCATTAGCTTTATCATATGGCCCATGGTTGACATACATATGAGAGCTTGGATTTTGTGAGTTCTTTTACAAATGTATTTTGACCTAAAAGTTTTGACACCATCATAAAGCTATCTCAATAAAAATTTCAATACCTTAAATGTGGTCATGGACTTTGAGATACAAGCCAATGCCACATCAAAATATCATGCAAAGTTTTTGAACTTGAAGATACCATGTATGAGTCTTAAGTATCGGTGGTATAAGTTTATGAATGTAGCTTGTGAGGGAACTTGTTGCGATTGCATTTGCATTTGCAAACACATATTCTCTCTACTATTGGACAATGGTAAAAAAACTACAAGAAAATATCTCAACTAGTCCTAGATATGACTCACATGTAGTAGTGTGGCTTTTCTTGATTATCATTATCATTGTTTGTAATGAATTTAGTTACAATGACTGATCAAAGTGAATCAATACTGTCAATGTTTGTTACCAATTGTATTTTAATTTTATTCCAATTTTATTACTTCTTTAATTATAGTCCACATCTATGGATCCCATGTATTTTAGCATCCTTTTTAGGCCTCTAGTGTCTTGAATTACCAAAATCATGTGCCTTATCCTAGCATCCCAAGTATCATTAATTGCCAAAATAATGTACATTATGCTTTCATTATATCATGGAGCCTCCAATTTTTTACTCTATCACCTCTTATGTATGTTATGCTAGCAATATTCTAGCCTAGGTGCTCCAATGTCTAGCTATATCACCAAGTTTCTCACCTGGTCGCAATATTATACCATGTGTCCTCTATGTGTTATGTAACATTTTGATAACACACTAACCTAGTGTCTATAATTTCTAGATATATCACCTATCATTGACATTATGCTAGCATTTTAAGATAGACATCCAATGTGTGCCTATAACACCCATTTATATATTACGATACCATTCTAACTTATGGGCTCGAGTGTCTAGCTATATCACTGAGTTTCTCACTCAAACACCATGCCATTCTAAATTTTTTTCTCTTTATATCATGTAACAATTGGTAAGACACCTAATTATATATGACACAATGCACACAAGTTTGAACCTATTATGCCTTTGCTTTGATCTTATATCTTATAATATTCTACTATGTCCTTACAATTGATAGAACTTGCAGCAATAAATTCTATGGATGGATGATAATAATATGCTCAAAATTTTGGGTATTGTATCCCCTTAGGAAAAACCCCAAGGGTATTATATCCCCTTAGGAAAATCCTTGGTGTGTAGAAAAAAAGGTGGTTGGCAGGCCCCCCATCATTCGCTTGCACTCGGAGGATGGGGGGCTTGCACCCCCCTTTTTTCTACACACCTTCATAGCTTCTAATGAACCTTAGTGTGTAGAAAAAAAGGGGGGTGGCAGCCCCCCATTGTCCAAGTGCACATAGCTTCTAATGAACCCTAGTATGTAGAAAAAAAGGGGGGTGGCAGCCCCTCATCGTCCGAGTGCAGCCCCCCCTTTTGGCAGCTCCCCATCGTCCGAGTGCACTCGGACGATGGGGGGCTGCCACTCCCCTTTTTTTCTACACGCTAGGGTTCATTAGAAGCTATGAAGGTGTGCAGAAAAAAGTGGGGTGCACTCGGATGATGGGGGGATGCCACCCCCTTTTTTTCTACACACATTGATAGCTTCTAATGAACCTTAATATGTAGAAAAAAAGGGGGGTTGCAACCCCCCCATCATTGAGTGCACTTGGATGATGGGGGGGCTACCACCCCCCTTTTTTTCTACACACCTTGATAGCTTCAAATGAACCTTAGTGTGTAGAAAAATTAAGGGGGTAGTTCCCCTATTATTTGAGTGCACTCAGATGATGGGGGGATGCCACCCCCCCTAATTTTGTACACACCTTGATAGCTTCTAAAGAGCCTTAGTGTGTAAAAAAAAAGGGAGGGTGGCAACCCCCATCCTTTGGGTGCACTCTGACACACCTTGATAGCTTCTAATGAATCTTAGTGTGTAGACCCCTTTTCTTCTATATACCTTGATACCTTCTAATAAACCTTAGTGTGTAGAAAAAAAGGGGGGTGGCGGCCCCCTCATCATCAGCCTACACTCGGATGATGGGGTGCACTCAGATGATGGGGGAGGTTTCCATCCCCCTTTTTTTCTATACACTTGGAAAGCTTCTAATGAGCCTTAGTGTGTAGAAAAAAAGGGGGGTGGAAGCCCCCCCATCATGGGCATGCACTCAAACATTGGGGGGTTTGCCACCCCCCTTTTTTTCTACACACTATGGCTCATTAGAAGCTATCAAGGTGTGTAGAAAAAAAGGGGGGTGGCAGCTTGCCCATCATCCGCGTGCACTCGGATGATGGGGGCGCTACCAACCCCCCTTTTTTTCTACACACCTTGAAAGCTTCTAAAGAATCTTAGTGTGTAGAAAAAAGGGGGTGGCATCCTTTCCATCATCCGCATGCATGTTGATGATGGGGGAGCTTCCACCCCCCTTTTTTCCTACACATCTTGAAGATACCAAGTGTTATGGCAGTACTAACTTGAAGCATGAATTTGGGGCCAATCACAAGCTTTCCACACTCTAATGGGAAAATAGCCTTTTTAAAGGTATCTTGAAGGTTCTTGGTGCTTATGTAAGGTTGAAGGGAGAAAACCCTGGCCCGTCTCACTAACCCCTCACCTCTCACCCTAGAAAAAAATATAGTCCCCCCCCTCACTTTTCACTCAATTCACTCACCTTCCCCACTCTATCTTTTGACGAGAGGCCCTGAGCCACTTAACCATGCTCAAGTGTGATGCAATATAGCCCCATGCCATGATGCACCTTGAAGATCCAAGCCTTGAGTGAGGTACCTCATATATATCCTCCTATCAATGTGTGTAGAACTGCATGCACTCGGACAATGGGGGGGCTACCACGCCCTTTTTTTCTACACATTAAGGTTCACTAGAAGCTATAAAGGTGTGTAGAAACAAAGGGGATGGCAACCCCCCATCATCCGAGCACACTCAAATGATGGGGGGAGTGCCAACCCCCCTTTTATCAAGGTGTGTAGAAAAAAATGGGGTGGCATCCCCCCCCCCCCCTCCCATCATTCGAGTGTACTCAAATGATGGGGGGGCTACCACCCCCTTTTTTACACACTAAGGTTCATTAGAAGCTATCAAGGTGTGTAGAAAAAAAGGGGGGTGACAACCCCCCCATCATCCGTTAGTGTGTAGAAAAAAAGCCCAAGCATTCGAGTCCACCCCCGTTTTTTTCATCAAGGTGTGTAGAGAAAAAGGGGGGTTTCCACCCCCCAATCATCCGAGTCCACCCCTCTTTTTTTCATCAAGGTGTGTAGAAAAAAAGGGGGGTGGCAACCCCCCAACCATTTGAGTGCACCCAGATGATTGGGGGTTTGCCACCCTCCTTTTTTTCTACACACTAAGGTTCATTAGAATCTATCAAGGCTCCATTGACACATCATAGTAGGGGAAAAAACCAATTAAATGGGTCTTTCATGGCTCCACCACCAACCCAAATCATATGAATGATGCTCGCAAACAACTCAAAGAGATGGAACGATAGATTTTTTCTAATGAAAGGTTCTCTTATCGTGTGACTAGAGTATCATTTTGTAGGGGCGAAGTAAACCTTGCAGGATTACTTGAGAGTTCTAGCTTTTCTAGGATGGAATGCCTGGCCATCCAAATAGATCGACTAGAAAGGATTTGTTTGGCATAACAGATAAAGTACATGTTGTATTTCATAAAATATAGTCTCCTAATCATCTCTTAGATGTGAGTAGAGCATTCTTATCTATATTAGTTATACAACCATCCCTACCAAGTGTCTTTACTTTGGATACTATCTCTTTACCTATCTATCTTGGTTCTAAAATCACAATGTCCATCTAATCCTTTTCACATAGTGTTGTATCATCACTTCACACTCCTCTCCTCTAAATGTTTCCATGATTTCACATGAGAGACCAACCAAAGCTTGTAGCATCAAGTTCTGCATTAATACAAAATTATTATGAAGCTATATGCATGTTGTTAATAATAGCTAGGTACACTCATCTCCTAAGAGATGAAACCTTCAAACTCTCATAGAGTATCACCCATGTCTTGATACAAAATCATTTATCCCAAAGGTCTTCATGTTACAATTACCCTTCCGCACCCATATATTGCTACAAAAGCACTCATAACATAATCTTCATGCTACAATTACTCTTGCACACCCATGTCTTGCTACATAAGAACTCATTACATGTCTTTGTGCTACAATTTCCTTTGCACATCAAAATGTTTCTCCTGTCCTTGTATCTCTCACTATTTTTCCCATTCATTGTGCAATACTCCAAATATAACTTCTCCTTTCAAGTCATCATTGTCTCAACTTACCCTATTCATCCCTCATGGTTACACTCAACATCTCAGCTTATAGACCTCTTATCTCAAATATAATGGATATATTTCTTCAATCCCTTGTTCAATTACATGATCTATATTCATATCATCCATGTATGCCAACACAAATTGAAGATAGGACTCTACATAATGCCTCTACCTACTACTAGTACTCTACCTAATGCAAATGTCTGTACAAAACAAATAGTAGGTAGGTAGAGGCCTTCTTTTCACCTCTTAGAAATCTATTTGCAACCCTAAGAATATATATGAATCTACCTAATGCCTCTACTAAAGCATAGGTTTCACCTAAAACCAATCAAGGAGTGATGGGAATGTGACTCAAACCAGGACTTATGGAGAAATATTTCCTAAAGGATAAATTTGGTGACCAAGATATTGCATGGACCAAATCTCTTTTATATCTCATTCCATACCTAAGATCTATATTTTTTCTCAACATTGAAACCCACAAAGGTTGGGACGAGGTCAAAGAGGAATCCCTTTGTCACAAATAAGAATGGTTGAAGTACCACCCTAGCTTTGTATGCCATTGCAGACCACCTTTGAAATTTGGCCCTTCTAGCCTTGGATACAACGTATGTGTTAGTGCTCTTCTTATCCCTCAATTTTTTGTGCAAGATCTCTGTTATTTGGTTTCTTGAATAATTCTCTCTCCCCCAATATAGAATTACAAGAGCATATGTCACCCCAAACATTGGCCATGAAGTTTAGATGTTTTAAAAGTTTGAAATTACCAACAAAGAGAGCATCTTGGCTCGCCTCACACTTAAACAACGAAAGTGGGTTGAGGTGGGGATGTCCATTGAGATGAGATTCTACCACTATACTCCACCATGGTTCAACACACTGTGTATTCTAATATCTTAGCTTGTTTGGAAGGTATTCACCACAACCCACATGATTGCAGAGTAATAGTGTTAACTTTAAATTCCATGTGGAAGCCTCTTGAAGAGATAGTCTTAAAAAAAAAAAGCTCAAAATATAAAGGATGCTCCCTCTAATTTAACCCTAAATCCATGTGTTTTCATAATGTTTTTTATGTTTGTGTTTTTTAAATTATTTATGTATACTTACAAGTTCATTGATACCCTTAATTCACAATAAGATCCTCTTGAAGAGATGAGATTTTTTAAAATGAAGAAATGCTCCAAATAAAATGAGTTTGTATCCACCAATTTTGTACAATTCAATGTTTTCAAGATCTTAATTATTTTTTTCATGTTTATGTTTTCATAATCATGTGCTAGTTGAATTTAGGAAGAGTTTAATGCATTCATTTCCAAAGAAACTGTAAAAAATCAAGGGGGTTAAGGATTGTTAGAACATGAAACACAAAAAAAGATTGAAGTTGCCATAAGAGTTGAGGAAGAACAGTTGAAAGACCGTGACTAGAAGTATCTCTCCATTTCCAATTGTTCCACTGGAGAAGATAGTTTCAAGGTATTATATGGGATTCAATGGGATGAACCAAGCATGGTGAAGATTACTTGTACGACAAGTTATATTGCTTGTCAAGCTCCAAACTTCCCCAAGAGGTAAGATTATTTGGTGTGTCTAAATGTTGCACTTGCTTCAATCTAATGAAAACAAAGGTTGCATTTTCTACTTTTATGGATTTCCATATTTGTCATACAAGCATATGTGCATCTCTTGAACATAGTGAAGTCATCTAATGAACACCAAGGCAAGAGAGTGCTCTATGAATATTATGTTGGTGTTTCACTAAAGTATACCTATATTTCTATCATTGGTTGGTGGCTATTACAACCCATGGAACCATGGTTTGTTTTAGATTTGTTCTCTTGCTTGTTATACATATTTGAAAATCCATGGTAGTGGGTGGCTCTTATTTGATTTGAAATAGAATACCTAAGAAAGGGATACTATCGAATTTTTTTGGACAATATGATAACTTGCATTGTGGTTGCTACATCATGGTTATAGGTGGTTTTTGCATTGCATTACTAAACAAATGCTTGATGTAGTATTTGAAGTGATCAAAGAGTGGATTGATGTGAAAGATGAGAACACCATGTACTCTCTAACTATCCAAGAGCATGGGACCACAAAATGAGAGGAAAATGTCTATCTTTAGTGGGTTGATTACCCCCTTGGGGTCATTCCAAAGCAAGAGATGGATTTGCTAGCAAGGACATCAACTTGTTTATTTTACAAATGTCTAATATGTTTGCTAAATGGTTGATTAGTTGAGGATGTGATAGATAAAGCAGTCATGGTGTTGTTCTTCTAAGATTCATGGTTGAACATAGCAAGGCTTCCAGTATAGATACACATTAGTCTGACAATGTTTTTGACCCATCTAGGCTTGAAATACTTAATGCACATACTATTGCACCTACTACACAAACCAACTAGGATACAAGTTGTGTAGTTCCTTCTGAAAAATTGTAGGACATGCTAGATAATAAATATAGAACCTTTGTATCTTACCCCTTGCCTAATCTCCCACCTTTGTATTGATGTTGTCTTTGATTACGGGTTTGTTGAGTTAGTTGAATGATATTTTTATTGTTATTTGCAAAGGAAAGAAGTTGATGGATCCACCTAGTGAGAATTTTGAGCCCATGCAAACACATCTGGTTGAGTCATCAAAAAAATGTAGTGCTCCAACCTCAACCTTCATGGTTGAGTTGGAATTTGGGAATGCTAATTATGAAAGATGGCCCATTACACGTACTGTTGGTGAGTACTGATTAAACATGGATGGGGTGCCACATCACAAGGTTGCAAGATTGATATTTGTAGACTTTACCATGAGTCTACTAGTGGATGCATTGGGTGTAGAGTAGGTGGGTAAGTTATATCATGTGTTATATGCTAGGCACATATTATCTATTGCATGCCACCTTTGAAGTTCACAAGTT
Source organism: Lygodium microphyllum (assembly GCF_053477565.2). Taxonomy (NCBI): domain Eukaryota; kingdom Viridiplantae; phylum Streptophyta; class Polypodiopsida; order Schizaeales; family Lygodiaceae; genus Lygodium; species Lygodium microphyllum. The sequence continues at coordinate 20,478,676 of NC_141149.1, read as the reverse complement.
GTCACGTTTTGATATGTATAGAGAGTATATCTATACCAAAGTGGAATGTCTTTACAAAGAACTTGGTGATTGGCACCATGGATGTGCCATATGAGTGAATCGTAGATGAGGGATTATTGATTACTACGTGCTTAATAAAGCACATTGGAGAGTTCATTGAAAATGCTACAAGGGTAGGCCTTGTTCTTTATCACACATGGATTCCTTTTTGCATTACAAAAGCCTATAGACACCCTATTACTTGAGAGACAATAAGAACCTAGAATCTTCTTTACTTTTATTCTTTGGTTTTTTTTTGAGTTTCTTTATGTTGTTGCATATACGCACGTTCTTTTTTGTAATGCTAAACTAGGTGCTAGACATCACCATTTTCTTGTGGCATCAAGCGGGTAAGTGAGTACTATTGTCATACAACCAAGAGATTGGTAAGACCATTGATGCAATTCACTTTCTAGCTCATTGGAGCTATGATCTAGATGGCTCTGTCTATCCTACGAAGATTCATGGGATTCTTGCTAGGGGTGATGTGAAGAGATCATTATTGTTTTATAAGTGATGTCTCATATACTTGGAATGTTAGGAAATAGTTTATTGAATGTATTTTAATAATTTGTGTTTTCATTATATGTTCACTCGCCACCTTCATAGAGTGATGTGATTATGCCTTGGATGTGTTTGCAAGATATGGTGGCCTTGGGAAGGCCAATGCCAAGAATGGTCACCATTACCTTTGCACGGAGATTGATGACTTGTTGTACCAATAGTGCCTCTCAAACATTACATGTGGACTAGTTCCTTACATAAAGGTTCTCTAGTTTTAGAATAATACTATTATCTTTGGACATGTGATTTGAGACCTTTCACTATATTGTAGAAATTTCTCTTGTCATAGTAATTTTACTATAGCTATGGTTTTGTGTGTATATATTTCTCTTTTTTAGTATAGACACTCTAAAAGACAATAAATAGTCTTGGTCATTCTTTGCCATGTGGTTTTGCTTATTAACCATGCATGGCAGGCTCTTGGTATGCTTTAAAAAACACCACTTGTTTTGTAAATTCAAAAAACTATTTTGGTATTCCACCAAACATAAGATCTGCAAAAATATCAGGAAATTTACCTAAACAATTAATCCTACTCCTTCATTTAATGAGGGTTTCTAATGGTTGAATTTATATTTCTTTGACATAAGCTTAACCATAAGGTTTACATGTAGGAACATTAATTTTTGAAAGCTCAAAATTTTTTTTTTTACAAAAGCATGAAACTAGAAGCTTGAAAATATTAAATCCTTGGTACATTGCAATAAAAAGCTCGAAAAAAAAGGATTGATTACAAAATAACAAAAAGAAAAGCTCACAAAAATAAAATCCCTTGGTGCGAGAAAGGCATGTTTGCTTGGAAACACGTTCCATATGTAGAAAATTCTTCAAAATTTAATAATTGAGGGATTTTTGCTTAGAATAAAGGGTAGTAAAAAGAAAAGTTTTCAATTTGATGGGCAAACATGGCTTTAAGGTTAAATTTCAATTTCAGTAAATTTGTGTGCGTTCACATGGAAGAATGACAAAATGATCGAAAGGGCTAAATGGGCAAGGAAAGACCCCAAGTATGGAAAAGAATAGAACATGTGGGTGGGGAAGGGACCCTAGTAGAGCATAGAGAAGATATTACATCGGTTAAAAATCATATAGCAATATATTCTTGAGTATATAGAGATGAGGCGCATATGGACGCATCCCCACACTTAAACCCTTACTAGACAATTTGTCTAATTAGAAGGGGTCTAGCATTGGACCATGAACCAAACCTAAGACATCACACACACACACACACACACACACACACACACACACACACACACACACACACACACACACACACACACACACACACACACACACACACACACACACACACACAAATGCAAGAGGTAGGGTTAGAAACACTTGGCCCATTTAGATGGTTGAGGTAGACCGTCATCGACACACTGGGTATTGAAATTATTTATAGAAGGTACCACAGCTCACCACAACATGCGTCTAGCATAGTAGGAACCATGTAGTAGTAGCACCTAGGGTGGTAGTGTGATTGATGAAGAGCCGGTAAGTTATTGATGATGAAGAATATAACAATCAGTGCAATAGTCACTCATGTAAGAATAATAGATTAGTCTCTTGCCCCACAACTCACGTCACTTAGGGAGGAGGAAGGAAGGAGAACCCATATATCACACTTGGTTGAGAAATCAAAAAGAGGAATGGTGCAAAGGGAGTATGCCAACATGCATAGTTGATAATGCATTAGTTTATTCAAATCCATTTAGCATAGGTACAAGAAGGCAAGCCAAGAAGCCTTGTAGTGAGATGCATAGAGTAGAGTGATGTGTCTTGTGGTGTGATGCACAGAGGAGAGTGATGTGTCTTGTGGTGATGGCAAATACCCATCACACTCATCCTATGTGTGCCAGTGTCATAACACCTCTCAAAATCCTCATCTCTTAGAGTTGATTGAAGGAAAAAATAGCACACCTAGCACCCTTTGTCTCATGCTCAATTGATGAATATGGAGGGAAGACCATACTTACATCCCCATCTGATTAGAATGAAAGCTCATATCACTCAAGGGGTTATCCACGAAGAGTGTCTACATCTTCTTGAATATGCTAAATAGGATCTGCTAATGAAGAGGAATACAAAGGGAGGCAACCAATAGATTAGGAACTTGAGTGGCATGTAGGACAGGTCATATGTTGTGGGGGTTAGATGCACTGATGAAAGCAAAGGACCACAATTCATCAAGGGAGGTGGCTTCAGAATTATATCCTAGGGATTTCAATAGAGAATTCCGCTATTCTAGACTATGGGTTGTTGCCACCTTTTCAACAACTAGCTTCTTGTTTAAGGGTGTTTGCCACCTTTACGCAAAATATCCAACATAGGGCTTATTATGGAATGCTTTCAGCACTACCTCGAACTCATCTCCTGTAACACATATCCACAGTACTTCTTTGTCTCACTTGTACAATGCCCTGAACCTAGCAAGATGTAGGGGGCTGATTTTTCAGGGTTGAGGGAGATCCCATACTCTCGACATTGATCAAAATGCTGCTCCAAGTGTCCTCAATGCTCATAGAGAGCAGACTAAAGACACAAAAATCATCTAGATATATCATAATGGAATCATGCATATGATTTTGGAATGTGGCCATCATCACTCTCTAGAATGTGGGTAATGCTATCACTATGTAGGCATAAGTACCCCATTCTGTTATGAATGTTATCTTGGACTGGTCTTCTATAATCTACACTTGATTGTATCCATTAAAACCATCCAATAAGTAATAAAGTTCATGACTTGCTAGTGTGTCCAATAATTGGTATGTGAAAGGGATAGGAAAATGATCCTTCTTTGTCTTGGAGTTAAACTTGTGAAAATCCACATATATTTGTAGCTTTCCATTCTTCTTGGTACTACTATGATGGGTGAGACACATTCACTATTGGGCACTAAGTAAATGAGCTTAGCTCCTAATAGATTTAATAGTTCTGCTTTCAATAGGGCTGAGTAATTTGGATTCATGTGCTTTGTCTTTGCCTTATAGACTTAGTATTAGGCTCAAGTTTGATGTGATACTGCCATACTATGGGATCAAATCCTTTCATAGGTTTATATGACTATGCAAACACATCCAAATTCTCCTTTAATAGGTCACGCAGGACCAATATCTCCTCTTTTGGAAGGCTAGTATCCACCGTTATAGGTGAGATTTAGTGCCATCTATATCCACAAAAGTTAATATCTTTTCACCTTCCACTTCGCAGATGAAGGTCCCCTAGACTACTTTTGGATATAGATGTGACTCTTTCAAGGGAGTGGCCTCCTCATCAGATGTTCTGCACAAAGTAGCTTCCACCTTCAATGGTGAATTGTCTGGCTCTTTGGGATGCTGAATTGTTATCAAGGATGCTTTTGTTTTTGTTGAAGAGTTAGTTACATCTTGACTTGAGGACTCATCTTTTGAGGATGCATCTAGGAACGTCACATAAGTGGAACTATCTATGTTCTCTTTAGGCTACATGACTACTTCTTGTTGGCAGCGTGCATCATCTTCATCCTTTCTTGAGAAGGACACATTAGGGTGACAAGAGCTACTACTAAAACAAGACTTATTTTTCTTAATCCATTTCTTATAGATGTTTTGTATGTGATGAGATCTATTTACCAATCCAAAGGGTACCGTAATCATGATGTCCTAGTGCATGGGATCTTCTGCTTTTGTAGTCTCTAGTACTTCCTCCTCATCACTAGTATCCTCTTTTGGTTGGACAGATTCTTCCACTTCACTTTCATTATCAACATCTTGACATTTATCATTTTCCTCTTTGAACTTTATCTTTACCTTTGTAAGGGTTCTATAAGAGAAGAATAGGTTCTCTGTTTTATCTTCTGCTTCTACTTCTACTTCTATATTTTCTTGTGTTATGGCCATGTAAGAGGGAGAGTAATACATCCATGCTTCTATCTCACTGTCATAGGTAATTTCAAAAGTAATTGTTGGTTCCAATAGAAGATATTCATCCATTGATAAGAACTTTGCTTCTTTTGGGAGTTGGCCTACAATGTCCATTGTTAGGGACCATGCCTCTATTTTCTTGGGAAAGACATGTTTGACAGCTTCTTCATCTACTGATATACCATTCATAACTTCATTAGAAGAGTCTCTTAAGACTTTGATAGAGATAGATCCATTACCTTTTTGTGAGCCATACAACTTTATTACCACCTTGTTGGGTCCTCTACCCAGGTTAGGGTTCCCTTGAGCCAACCTACTTGCTTCAAAAAGCCATGATTTTCCTAGTAGCAGAGGATATGGTGTCCCATAGGAATTTGATTTCACCACCATCAACCAATATGCTCTTCCAAATAGAGTTATCTTTACATATGGGAGAATGTCTAAAGACTTAATTCTACTATGGTCTGCCAATCTGGTAAGCCACTATGTAGGCTACATACCTTGCAAGCATGGATCCTTCATTGTCACATATGTCATTATGTTCATTGATGAGCCTCCATCAAATCAATGCATCTACAATAAAACATCCTTCTATCCAAATGCCAATCTCTAGGGGGGGTGTGAGGATCCAAAAAGTCATTAGCCACATCCACTTCTTGTACTAGCTTTGACGCCTTATTGGACTTAGTGACAGTTGTGGGAGAAATCCTTAGGCCACATCTTCTTCTCTATATGCTTTTAAATTTCTTTCAACGATAGCTAGGGGACATGATCAGCAAAACAACTATTAGAATGTTAGGTTTGGTTTAAAGATGTCTAGGTCTTTGACTAAGTAATACTCTTTGACAAGATCCACTTGCTTCTCTAACTGACTAGGGAATGGGAAAACACTCACTTTCATATTTCTTCTTTTTTCTAGCAATGGCAACATCTAAACTTCTATTACTGAAGGTACTTCTACATCATCTATATTTGGGATCTCTACTCTTGCTCATGCAACTATCTCTGTATACTTTTGAGACACTTGATTGCTTTGTACTATACTATTTTGGTTCTCTATTTGAATATTAAACTTCATAATTTTGGTAGGAGTATTATTTTCTTTTTGGAGGAGTGGTTCCTTTTTCTTAGCATGCTGATTGTGGCAACTTTCAATTCCACCAAGTTAGAGGGAGGTTCTTGGGTCTTCTGTTGATTAGTAGTGGTGTTGGCTTTCACAATGGGGCTGAACTAGGACAATCTTTCGGATTGTGGTCCTTTGTGTCGACTGCATAAGGGGTTGTAGTCCACTAAACTTTTAGGATTTTGAAATTTTGGTGTGACATGTCTCTTTTCTCCACATTTGTAACACTCCACTTCTAATCTCCAACCATCGCTAGATTGTCTTCCTCTATAGCTTTGGGAGGGAAACCTCCTTGGGCCAAAATTAAGACCAAAATATTTAGAATTTGGTATGATATTTTGGATTGTTATCTTGGATTTCAGCAGATTGAATTTTTCTTCTTGGTCTTTCTTCCTTCTATCATGCATCTCCTTCAAAGAATAGATGTCTTATGTCTGATTCTTTCATAGACAATAGGATAGAAGACTCCTAGTATGGTTGAATTTTAGGTACATTCAGTGGCTAAGTGTATTGCTTGATGGTGCTTTTCACATGATGTGTTTGATCTTATCACATCTCTTCCTCCTCCTACAGTATTGGAGATACTAGTGGCATTCATCTTTAGTGTTTGTATTTGCTTTGTAATCACATCCATAAGCTCTTTCTTGATGCTTGCAACAACTGAATTGGACAAATAGTCCTTCAAACATTCTCCTCCTAGAGTACTCACAATAGGGTTTTGGGAGGTCTTTGTAATCACTGTATAGACTAGTTGGGTTAGTCAAGAGAGTCCTCAATTTTGATTTTGATTCAGACCTCTTGTTGAGACTATTGGTTTGTTGGTTCTAGTTGGTAGGGTTCCACTATTGTTGTTGAGTTGCCATAGGGAAAATGATTTAAGGCCACTATTATTGTGCTTGAACTATCATTTGTGGCACTATTGTCTGCGGTTACAATGGATTCGATGCACTATACTAAGACATTGTTTGCATCTGAGGGTTGGGGAATAGTCCTTGGGACTGCATTTGATGGATATACCATTCTTAGCATGGGAGGAGGTATGAATCCTTTTCTTAAAGTCATCAATAGCCTTGCTTAAACTTCATCATATAGTCTTGCATCTTCCACTACAACTTTAGGTTGATTGGTCCTCTCAACTCCGTAAACTTAGGAACTTCTTGTTGTAGGACTCTAAGAAAAACTCCCTTTTGGATGCCTTCATCCAAGTTATTGTTGGACTATCTCTTTAGTATGGATTCCATTCTAGAGACATATACTTCCACCCATTCTCTAGAGGACTAAACCTGAATTCGGTGAGAAAGGTCATCTTTAGTTCATTCCATGTGTCAAAAGTTCTTGCTTGTTATCTTTCATACCACTAAAATATCATATCTTTGAAAGTGGCATGGAATATTTCTTACCAATGCTTTGTGGTTGTGGCATTGTTGGCTACTCATGCTATCATAAACTCGGCTACATGAAGATTAGGGTCTTTATTGTATTCTCTTTTAAAGATTGGCAATGGAACTACATTCATTAGCCTATCATCAACATTTCCAAGATGAATTTGACTTGGAAGGGAACCTTGGGTTGCCATTAGAACTTTTGTAAAGAGTGCCACAAGGGCATCAAGTGAGACTTCTATACTACTAGTAGCTAGTTCTCAGCTTTGATTTTTTCCTTCTCTTTTCTAACATACCTTTGGATTAATTCTAGTGCTTACCTCTTAATTGTGTCATTCATCAAGTAGTTGGCTCCACCTAGTTTTTTAGTACTCACAGAAGATAATCAGAAGGGCTTTAGTCTCTAGAGGAATCTCTTGCTAATATTTCTTCGTTTTTCTTCTTTTCAATGTCTCTGAATTCTACTTTCATGCCATTGCAAAGGGGAAGGTATTTAGTTTTAAAGGTATCAAAATTCATTCTTTTGAGGATCTCCATAGTACCATTGTCTTGATAATACCAACTTTAGAGGGTTTGGATAGAATAGGTAGTGAAGAACACTTTGTCTACTAGCTTCTAATGGGTTTCCAATTGGATAAAAAAATAGTTGCCAGTTGTAAAGAGTATCCCACGTATCTTGCTATTGGGTGTCCATGAACAAATACCAACTCTTTTCCTACTTATTCTTGTGAGCTTCCATTGAGAATGATTCCTGAGGCTTCTTTACAATCTCCTACTTGATGATGTCTAAAAATTCTTCAATGAAGGCCAAATCTCCCATGGATGATCATTCTCTCTATTTTTTCTTTTCTCTTCAATTTTGTGGGAAACAATTGGCTATTGTGATATAACTTTCTATAGCTTTAGAAGACAGTGGGATTAGTCTATCATATAGAGCTTGCATTAGGATGGTGATATGTTTTTGCTATTGAGGAATGCATTTCTTATAGGAAGTGGCTTTGACAATGAAGATCTCCAATTTTATAATAGTAGCAAGAATTCTATAATATTCCATTACTTTTCTTTCTCTTCAATAGTGCATTTTCTTCCATTTTTAGCCTCTCTTGGTGCTTGTTGATGGCAATATTTCCCCAAATGCACACCAGAATCACTAAGAAAAAATGGAAACTACTTCAAGAAAATCTATCTTGTCATAGCAATAAGCATGTTTTTCATACTTTAACCAACCACAATAAGAAAAATAACACCAATAACAACCAATCTTTATGAAACATCATATAACAAATCTCACACAGATTTATCACGACAAATCTTCAACATCTTCTTCATATTCTTAATAGAAACAATCCAAGAATCAAAAGTCAATAAAGGAATGATCAAATTTGAATGAAATTTATCATATAGTATTCATATTTCATCATCTTCATAGTCTTCATAATCTTTCTCTCATTCTCTCTCATAGTCTCTCTCATATATACATGGTTTTTCATAGAAAATTGGCTATCTCTCATACACTATATCTCTCACATATACTCTCTCTCAATAGCTACATTGGAGTAACAAAGAATGAAACTCAATAATCCTCTCTTGGTCATGGATACCCCTCCTAAGAGATGTGTATCACTGTCACTTTAGTCTTCAGTTCAAGTCTTCATCAGCTACTTTTTCTACTTCTTTGAGCTATTCTAAATTTGTATTTTTCCTCTTCCAAGATTATAAAATATCCCCAAGCTAAAAATCTATCCCACAAAATACTTATTATAGAAGTAAACAATTACAAACCACATACAGAAGCATACAAAAGCCTTTCAACAAAAGGCATAAAAGCCTTACCACTCAAACCAAAACCAATTCAAACAATCAAAAAGTTTCTAACGCTCTCTCAATTATTCTTGACCTCATTCATTCACAATCTCAACCTCAAATAGAAATAAAATAGATCAAAATAGAGCCAAAATAGACCTTGTCAAAACCAAATAGATAATTCATAGAACCTATCATCACCTCATATTTCAACCAAAAACCATCATGAGCTTCTTAAACATACTCAAACTAATCAAAAACACTTTCAAATAATCCAAAATCAATCAATAAACTCTCAAAATCAACGATTTAGCTCACAAAGACAACAAAAGTTGATCGAAAAAACAAGTTCTTTTAGCCCTCAACACGTTAGCAATCCCATTGTCATTGTCACTTGTAATAATCAAGGCATCCACATATATGACTATGATGACTAAACTTACATCTCTCTTTCTCACATATAGTGAGTGATTAACATCAGAAACATAAAATCAAATGTTGAAAAGATACTCTTTGATCTTGTTAGACCATGCTCTAGGTGCTTGGTTCAACCCCCCATAGAGCGCCTTCTTTAATCTGCACACATATGTGGGATTCTTAAAATCCATTTAACTAGTTGGTTACTCCATATATACCTCTTCTTTCAATTCACCATGCAAGAAGGCACACATCTCTAAGAGTTACCATTCTAGCAACTGGACTAAATGTCTCTTTATAATCTATGCTGTATTTTTTAGCATAGTTGTTTACAACCAGCCTAGCCTTATATTTTTTAACAAAACCATCTACATTATGCTTGATTTTATAAACCCAATTATAGGCAATAGCTTTCTTATCCTTAGAAAATGGTACCAAATCCCGTCTTATCAACTTCTAATAACACTACATTAGAGAATTCAAAAATTTTTATGTACTTTGGGAATCCTAATATCTTTATTATTTGACCACATGGTCAAATCTAGTTGTCTTGTTGGGACCTAAAATGGGCCCGACACTAGCTATAGGCACTAGCCGAGCCTCTATAACACTCACAAGACAACCCCACACGGCCTCGCAGCTAGGAGCATCTAAGGGACACACTACCCTAATCGTTATTGTAGATATTGCATTTGTAGTAGAATGTAGTCTAATGATTGCCCTTCCTTACTCCTTAAAGGGAGATCCCATATATCTTGGTATAATATACCACGTAATACAAACATAAAGGAGGCACCCCTCCAAGACTGAATGCTGTGGCCCCACTATAGCTCTCCTACACCGAGAGGATTGGCCCCTTGATGCAGCTCTAACATAAAGAACACATGAATAATCTCCAGTCTTATATATTTTGAACGATCCAGGAGATTGGATATTTCCTTACCAAGCTTGCCTCAAGAAACTATTCATCTACCTTATAGCTCGAGTTTCCTTACACACTTCACGTAGGTCAATATTTGGAAAGAAATTGCAATGTGTCCATGTTTGATACCATGTCATGCTCAATGCAAGTGTGGATAACCATTGTGCTCAAGAATTTTATCATTAGAAACAAGCTAGGTGAAGTGCAAAAACAACCTTTTAATGATTTTTCAACTAATCTACATGCTGCTTTGATAGAGACTAGAACCGAATTTCTTCGTGCTACTAGTCTCCTTAATTTAAATGATAATCCATCCTATATATTGTGAATATAGAAATAAATTAGAATTTGAATAAATTTTAGAAACTAACCACTTTCACAAACCCTCATCCCCCTACCATTTAGGTTTTGCATTTGTTGGGTAGATGTAGGGTTTATTTTTATGTTATTTTTATATAAAATTTGATAAAACCATACTCTAACATAGAAATAAGGCTTAAATGAGGTTTGATCCTCATGTTTAAGCCTTGTTATACATTCACATACATAAAATATATTTTTTTCTAAATTTTTAAGGTAAAAAAACTAAAATTTTCCATATTTTTCTAATTTATTTCTCCATAAAAATGAGATATTTCAGAGTTATGAGTTCTTACTGATCAAGGACACTTAGCATCATTTTTATATCCATTTCTATCCTATATGACCCCAAAAAACTCAACCAAATCCCCAAATTCCATCATTTTCATAAAATTGCAACTTGCGAGTTTTATGGTTAAGGGAAATTTATTATACTATTGAATTTTCTGATTTTTCTTTAGCATTTCTAACAAAACACATCATGGGAAACCAATACCAATCATCCTCAAGCAATTTCTTCAACCATTCATAAAACAAAAGAAAAGATCACTATCATCACACACTTTTTGACTCCTTGATCCAATAGTTGCTTTATAATGCCAAACCTTGTAGGGGTTAAATGGGGAATCAAACAACCTCCAATCGAAGAACCAAGACTTGCGTTGGATTTTTTATGTTGAAATGCATCTAGGAAAACTCTAGCTTGGGCCATCCGCCATTGTTTTATTTTCCATGAAAATTTGGTCTTTGGCGCTTCCCGAGCACTTCTTGCTCCAAAAATGACCTCAAATGCTTTAAGCATGGCTAAAAATTGGCTACTAAAATCCAACTCTCATTGGCGACCACCATGGGATAAGGCGACTTAGCCCATTGAATCCCATGAACAATTTTGCACATGTATAACCAAAAGAGCATCAAGTTGATACAAAAAATACACAAAAAAACATTCCACATCTCTCGCCCTACCCTGTGACAAAACCAATGCATGAAAATCCACAAGGGATAGGCCCAACATAATAAGAAAAAAATCTAGAGTGAGTTTCTAACCAATTGCTCTAACATGGACTGGTGAACAAGCCCATCAAAGAGGTCATCCTCGTGGTGGTCTGAACTACCTACCAAACTTAGGACAATTGTACCAGGACTTCCTACCAGGCGAGGACTCCTTTAGCCTGGTCATCATATTTTTCGTGTAACACATTGTCTTTCGAAGGTTCCCATACTCGGGCATGTAAAAAGGAGGGAGTTGAGCATAGAGTGACCCAAGAAGAACATGGCATCGGTCTCAGGTCCTGACTTGGTGCCCAATAGCCTACTAACCCCTCACAAGGCGACACTTAATCATTTTCTAACTCTCACTTTTATTTTCACTCCAACCTTCCTTCCTTTCCTTCTTTTTCGGCGGCTAGATGCTATCCCTAGGAATATAAGGCATCGGCCCTGGGTCCCCCGGTTCTTGACTTGTCCCTAGGAACCTACGAGGCCTCCGCAAGGCGATAATCAACTACTTGTAGGAAGTTACTTCCTTTTTTTTTCATTTTTCTTATTGAGGGGTTAGAGCCCCTTTTTACACACCTCTATAATTTGTAGTTTTAGATAAAGTCAATACTTGCTCTTCTTTGATATTTAGGTAAGTTTCTCTAACTGCCTCACACTAGCAGGGACTCCCAGAAACAATTGCCTAGCAAGTAGGAAGGACAAGGTCACAAGGACTACCCTCTACCACAGGTCTTTATCACCTGACGAACGAACAGAGGGTAGACAGCTACCTAAATCTCCCCCATATATACCTTACCAAACCCTAGAATTTCATGCCTTGATTTTTATGGTCACCAAATCAAAAAGAAAATAACCCTTACATATACATATAACATTATTTGCTTAAAGGAAAAGCTAAAAAAGGGGACAATGCCATTTGGAAACTGCTACAAGAAGTTCCTCCGTAGAGCAAAGGCTCCCTCCAGTGACTTCGTCAACCTGTGTAATGCAATCACTAAAATAGAAAACCATTAAAAGTGCTTGCACCAAATAGATGTATGTCCATCTTGTCCTAAGAAAATAAAGCATTTAAACTCGAGAAAAACCAGCCGGTTTGGCCTATAAGGAAATCAAGTATTAAGACCGTAAAAAGAACCGGCCCTCTTGGCCTAATGGAATTAAACAAAACAACTCATATATATCCCCTCCCTTTGAAATCATGCTAATACACAACAAGATGCTCCATCCCAAGGAGGAAATAGGGCTCCTTCCCTAAACTAAATGCATCAGATTGTGACCCATGCCTCCTGCATAAATAGCAAGAGGTGTACGCATAACATGTCGTTTGACCAACCTATGGGTCCAAGATAACAAAGGAAAATGGGTCTTGGCCACTCTTTGCATCACCCATACAGACTATCGCCTGCCATATAGGGCATGTTCTAATAAAGCCCCCATAATCAACCGAGTCCTATCTCATCATTAATAGAGATATCCAAACTAGGACCACAGTTCAAGAAAATGTATTCTTCATAAGTAAAGTTTGCTAATGCGTCCACAAACTGATTCCAATAACATGAAACCAATTGAAGAGACACTCTCTCAAACCTGTCGAATAGGGTCATAGTAGTGCGATAATACATAGAAAGAATGGGATTTTGTACTATGTAAGTCCTATTTAGTCGGTTCAATACCAATTGGGAATCCCCCTTTACTAACAACTAATGGATACCACCCTTCTTAGCAATATTCAAGCCCATGATTTAAGCTTTGTATTCCGCCATCTTATTGGTAAATCCAACCCCAAGATAAACAAATAATTTCATCACAACTTTACATCAAGGATCTCTAATAACTACCCCATATACTTCCTTTCTTGTTGGGACCCCTGGATGCGTCGTCAAAATACAATGTGTACATCAAGGATCTCTAATAACTACCCCTATACTCCCTTTCTTGTTGGGACCCTTGGACGCATCGTCAAAATACAATGTGTACATCCACAAAGGGTTCGTATAGCCAGCCATCATCACCTCTACTCGCAATTATGATAGTTCAAAATCTAGCATATTTTGAGGATGTACTGAAGGCTCCATTCCACCTTCTTCGTTGAATATAACAAGGATGCTTGTCAAAATTTGTAAGCAGTGATGTTGACAGAACCGCTCTTCTTAGCAGTATTCAAGCCCATGATTAAAGCTTTGTATTTTGCCATGTTATTGGTAAATCCAACCCCAAGATAAACAACTAATTTTATCACAACTTTACATCAATGATCTCTAATAACTACCCCTATACTCCCTTTCTTGTTGGGACCCCTGGAGGCATCGTCAAAATACAATGTGTACATCCACAAAGGGTTCATATAGCCAGCCATCGTCACCTCTACTTGCAATTATGATAGTCAAAATTTAGCATATTTAGAGGATGTATTGAAGGATCCATTCCACCTTCTTTGTTGAATATAAGAAGGATGCTTGTTAGAATTCGTAAGCAATGATGACAAAAGACATTGATTTCCCAAACAAATGATCCATCCTCTTACTCAATCATGTTATATCCTCTACTTCACCAGATAAGCTTCCCTTGATATTGCTACTCCAAGTATGGGTGTTCCAGATAAGGTATCAACTGCCCCATCAACCTCTTTCGTCTCTTACAGGTTCCTGATCAGCCCCGCAAGCATTGACCTACAAGGAATTTAGTTCATTAGTGCATTTAGAGATAATAAGGTTTAATCTTATTAAGATTAACCTTATTTTTAAACTCCACTCCCTCAACATCAGCGTAATGCCGTGGACTTATTTTTCCCTATTCTTATGATCTTGTAGGGATTGTCCCATTTGGGCTCAAGTTTTCCTGGAAAAAACTCTCTACATGCATCATAATATAGAACTAATTGTCCCTTCTTAAATGTATATTTCTTTGCTGTGAAATCATGCAGCTGCTTCATCCAATGTTTAGCCATTTCCTAGTGTAACAAACTTTGCAATTTGAGCTCATCCAAGTGGGCCAGAGTCGTAAAGCACTCAAAAAGTGCATCCTCGTCAAACAAAGAATGGGTGAATGCAAATCTTATGGTTGGCAACTCAATCTCTAAGGGCAAAACACACTCCTCCCCATAGACTAACTTGAATGGAGTGTGGCTAGTGGCTCGTTTAAATATCGTGTTGTTATATGCCCACACCACCACATACAATTTCTTATCCCAACCTCACTTCTTTTCTGACACTATTTTTGATCGAATACCCACAAGCTGCTTGTTAGTACTTTCAACTTGCCCATTTGCCTATGGTTTATAAGGAGTTGTCTTATGGTGCTTAATTTTCCATGGGTCAATCTAGGTTTTTAATCATCGAAATGGGTTCCACGATCTGATAGTAATTCTTTTGCTTGACCAATTGGCATATAATATGCTTTAATAGAAAACTGACAGTCTCCTTTGAGTCATCCTTCCTTGTCACTTGTGCTTCTGACCACTTTGTAAAATAGTTAATCGCCACTATGATATATCTCTTCTGTGTAGAAGACAACGGGGTAATAGGACCCACAAAATCTATGCCTCAATTCTTGAATGGAAGTATAGCCATAATGAGAGTAAGTGGTCGCTTCCTATTCTCCCTACTGTCATGTCATTGACAAGTATCACATCTCTTAACATACTCGAATGCATATTGGAAAATGGATGGCCACCAATATTTGGCTCTTAAATCTTTTTGGGTAGTTAGCCATCTAGCAAAATGCCCTCGACGAGCGGAGTCATGGCACTCTTCCAAAATGAATGGAACCTCATTAGGCATCACACATCGGCAATAGATATCATCAACCCCTTCCTGATATAATGTTCTTGCAATCAAGGAAAATTTCAAAGCCTACTGTCTAATTTTCCTCTTTTCAAGCTTTGATAAAGTGGCTCCAGTCTCTCCCATTGATAAGTAATGCATGATAGTAGCATACAAAGATGGAATCAAAGTTGTATCAAATTTAAACATTTCCTCAATATCACTTCCTTCAACTAAAGTCTCTTTCGACTCCCCAAAATCCACAAGGCATTCCACAATACCTTGCAGCTTTGGTGGCTTACTTCTAATCTCATAATTAAATTCTTGCAAAGTGATTAACCACTTTGCCAAACGATTAGGCAACTATAGCTTGTCATAAAAAATCTAAGTCCTTCCACCTTTGTACTGAAAACTACCTTCTTATAGAGAATGTGGTGCCTAAATTTTTTAGTCGCAAATACCATTGCAAGGCACAACTTCTCCATGTAGATGTAGTTGATTTCAGATATGTCCAACTTTTGACTAGAAAAAGTGATCGGATGATACCATTTTTCCTCCCAAAATTGGGATAAACAGTAGCTGATACTATGCATAGTGGCTATTGAAAATATGTAGAACACACCATCCCTTTTAGGTGCTTTTAAAACTAGTGCTTTTACTAGCTCTTTTTCACATAATTAAAAGCTACCTTACAAGGGTCGCTCCATACAAATAGAAATTTAAAGGATAATAGATTCATTAGTGGCAATGTTCTTTCTACCAAGGCATTTATGAACCTTCGGTAGTACCCTACAGATGACAGAAAGCTATGTACTTCTTTCGGAGTGCGTGGCGGACTCATGGCGACTATGACCTTGATCTTTTCAGGGTTAGTTGCGATCCCTACTAAACTGACCACATGGCCTAGAAATAGCTCATAAGGCACCCCAAAGACGCACTTATGTGGGTTAAAAGCTATGCAAAATTGTCTGCAATGCTCAAAATACTTTCTTAAAATAATCAACTACCTCTCTCTTATGGTGGCTATCCCCAAGTCATCGATAGATACTCTCAACTCCTCTGGGGAGATATCACCAAATGTCTTGTTTACTGTTCGTTGCCATGAACCAAGTGCATTGCATAAACCAAAGGCCATCACATGATACAGAAAGATACCGAAGATAGTAATGAAAGTCATTTTTAGCTTATCTTCTTCTCCAATTTCCATTTGGTTGTTTCCCGCAAAGCAATCCATAAATGAATATATCTCCCTATCCCCTAACTGGTCCAAAATCTGGTTAATAAAGGGCAATTGGTAGTAGTCCTTAACTCTCTTCTTATTGAACTCTCTAAAATATCTGCAAAGCCGGATTTGATTAATTTTCTTCTTCCTAATAAAATGTAAACACCATTCAATGTGCCAAATAGGGAAGCTCAAACCACCTTTTCACAATTTCTGTAACTCTTCAAACAACTCATCCCTCCACTACAAGGATATATTGGAATAGCGACGGGCAATTCCAATGCAAATTAGTGGCATTGCTATTTGCATCGCTATTTAGTGACACAAATAGCAATGGTACTCAAACAAAAAAAAGGGCCGAAACCCAAGCATGGCATTTTGCCACAAAGAGCAAAAGAGAGAGCGAAATAGATCGTGTGTTTGGGAGGGAGAGGGAGAGAAAGAGACATAATGAGAGCTTCTCACCACTGCCGTTACCGTTCGTGAAGAAGAGGAGGAAGTGCACAAAGGGTGAAGAGGAGCCGCCGTCATGAAGAGGAGACAAAGAATCCATCCTGGGGCCTTTGCAGTGAATGCATTGCTTCCTCTTGGGTTTTTTCTTGTTCCTCTTGGTTTTTTCTTGTTCTTTTTCCTTTTCTTTTGTTTGATTTTGTTGATAATGAGGTGTGTTGGGGGAGAAAGAGAGGAAATGAGAGAGGGAGAAGAAGAAAGAAAAATGAAGAAAAAACGAGAGAGAGAGGGAATAAACATGAGACATAACAAAGAAAGAGAGAAATAGAGAAATAGAGAGATAGAGGGAGGGAGAGAGGAGAATGAATGAGAAAACAGGAGGAAGTAGAGAAAAACAAAGAGAGGGTTTTTTCATGTTCTTTAATTTCTTCTTTTCTTTGTTTGTTCTTCTTTACAATGATGTGCATTGAGGGAGAAAGAGAGGAAATGAGATAAGAAATGAGAGAGGGTGGAGATTGTGGTGCATTGAGGGAGAACGATAGGAAATGAGAGAGGGAGAAGAAGAAAGGAAGAGAGAGAGAGAGAGAGAGAGAGAGAGAGAGAGAGATAATAAACATGAAAGATAACAAAGAAATGGGAAAAGAGATAGAGAGAGGGGGGAGGGAGAGAGGAGAATGAGTGAAAAAACATAAGGGGGTGGAGAGAAACAAAGAGAGGGGAAACAAAGAAAGAGAGAGAGAGAGAAAGAAAGATAGGAAATGGGGTAGGGAGAAGAAGAAAGAAAGAGGAAGAGAGAAATGGTCATTGCGTCTACTGTACTCGTGTTCTGAAACTGTTGAGCAATATATGAAAGGTGGGATGGTGGCTATAGTAGTAGTAGTAGTAGTAGTAGTATAGAGAGAGAGAGAGAGAGAGAGAGAGAGAGAGAGAGAGAGAGAGAGAGAGAGAGAGAGAGAGAGAGAGAGAGAGAGAGAGAGAGAGAGAGAGAGAGAGAGAGAGAGAGAGAGAGAGAGGTGCTTTGTTAAAGGTTCACCTTGGGTGTGTTTGATGCTTTAGGAAGGCGTGGAAGGTCTATGTCTCCAAGCACGGTAAAGCAAAAGAGAGATTAGACTTGGAGGTGAATGGATAGTTTTCTTGACATGCTTTGCGCTACCTCCTCCTACGCTCTACATGTTGAGTCACACACAAATGAAAAAAGGTGGCGAGGAACGGTGCAATACCATGGGACATGGAACACTCCAATGTAGGATAGCTAGTCCCTCGCCTGTAAGGGGGTGGAGAGAAACAAAGAGAGGGGCAACAAAGTAAGAGAGAGAGAAAGAAAGATAGAAAATAAGAGAGAGAGAGAAGAAATCCCTTCTCAGACAATTTAAGAAAGAAAAAGAGAATGAGAACAAAAATAAATTGTTTGTCATAACATAGACCAAATGGAAAACAATGAAGGTCATAATGTTCAAGATCATGAGGCATATTTTAATTAGCGTGTCCTGTGTCCTTTCTCTCAATGCAAGTTGTCAATTAGATGAAAATATTGATTGTCCATAGAACAAGTATGATGTTTTAGCGAATTTCAATTGGAGATCATTGATTAGGCAATCTCAGACTTTGAGCAAATGGTAAGAAAAGTGTATATCAATCATGCATTGTATTGCAAAACTGATTGAATATCATATACGAAAACATTGGATGTGGTCATAAAATTTACTACAAGGAGGTGACGTCTCATCCCAAGGAGAAAGCACCTATTTTATCCAGTTAGAAGAGTTTGTGGGCATCCAATGGATGGAGTGTCTGAGCCAATCCACCACTTGGAGGGCACTACCTTGTTTATTCCATCAATACCAGAGCAGACAGCAGACTTTCCTACAATCTTGGAGCTTGAGATGGAGGCAATGATCGATACATTGATGCCCATGGATGCTGCGACATCTGATCCACTGAGAGAGGAAGCATCCATACCATGATATGATGGGTGGCAAGTATCTTGCCTAAAGATGCTACTTTCACTTCTAAGTGTGCAAGAAAAATACGGGTGGAGTGATGCGAGTGTGATCAAGTTGTTCAAGTACCTTCTGTGTACGCTTCATTGATTTCTTTTCAGCACCATTATAAAAAATAAATGTGCTTTTTCAGGGTGTTTTATGATTTCTTTTCATGTTGCTAAAGTATAATATATTACCACTTGTAAATACCATGCTTGAGTCTCATGATGATGTGCGATATGTTTTACGAAAGCTTGGCATGGACTACAACAGCATCCATGTATGTGTTGATGATTGTGTGCTATTTTGAGGAGAGTACAAGACTATGGAGACATGTCCAAAGTGTGGTGCTCACAAGTATCAACAGCACTTACAAGGGCAAACCATTTCTAAAAAATTTCTTGGACACTTTTCACTTATTTCCCGTATACATCACATGTTTTGTACATTAGGCTTGGCAAGCTTGACAATGTGGCATGCATAGAATAATGGATGGCGTGAATCCATTCGGTCTCCGCTCAACTTCTTACAGTGTGTGGCATGTAGTCCTTGTTAACTACAACATCCCGCTATGGCTTTCTACGAAGAAAGGACACTTGTTCTTGGTTGCTACAAAGTCAAGAATATGGATGTCTATCTTTGTCTATTAGTCGATGAGCTTAAGATCTTGTGGGAGGAGGGGGTCACCATGGAAGATATGAGCAAGTGCAATGTGTTGAGATGACAAGCTCAACACATGTGGACATTAATGATGGACCACCTGGCTAGATGGATCCACACATCTACACTTAGCACGTCAGTGGTCATTATGACTCTCACATGGCCATTGACTCATTACTTATTATATTCAGGTTGTTACACCCAACTGGCATAGTTATAGCGCCAGTCGACTAGTGTAGTCGGTTATGCATTATTTGACTTAGTAGGCCACTTTCCTTTATGTTGTATCTTATCTATACTTTGTGTATATTGTAAAGTGTGTGGAAGAAGAAGAAGAAACTAGCAAGAAAACGTTTTGGCCTCCATCTCTCTTCTTGTCTCTTGAGTGAGCTTCTCCTTGTGCATTCTGTGTATGTTCGGCGCAACATCTTAAGCAAGTCCTCCCACCACACAATTCTTGACATGGTATCAAAGCCACACCACTAAGAGAGGCTGATTTTGAAGGCTGAAGTGAAGGGGAAAAAGCAAGGTTCGAGCAAGCAAGCCACGGGTAAGAAGCTCTCCCATTCTTCCACTCTTTCTCTTGGATAGTGCCTGTGGAGGCACCAGAAGCAGGGCAGAGCAAAAATCTTAGATTGCAGTGAGATTTGGTGTGCGCGAAGAGCATTGTGTATTCTATAGATAGACCCTTTAGAGCTTCTCTGCTGCTATTTTGGCATCCGAGGTCATTTCAGGCCCTATTTTAGAGCCGCAAGGTTGCGGACAGCAATTCGAGATACCCTGCAATTTCAGTTATGTCTCTCGTATACAGGTGCACATGTTATAGATTTCAGATCTATAAGTTCAAAGGTGTTTACTAGCAAATAAACACAAGGTTCATCCGTAAACTAGTTGCAGATTGCATGTATTATTGAGCAAACTGTGAAAAAGGCTGTCTGGTGTATTGCTGTGCACTACAGGTTGAGGATTGTAGAAGATTTGCTTACTGTTTGGTATTAGTTTTGTGATAATGGTAGAGAACAGTGGAAAACCCATCATTGAGAAGCTCGACAAGAACAACTACCCTTCATGGAAGTTTCGTGTCACGAACTTCCTTATTGAAAAAGGCCTCTACAAGTTTGTGTCAGGTGAAGAAAAGGAGCCGGAGGTGAGTGATCCTCCAACTGCAGAAGAGACAAAGGCACAGAAGGAATGGAATGCAAAGGATAAAAAGGTCATGTATTGGCTATCTGTAGTAATTGACAATAATATGCTGGGACATATAAGAAATATAGAGAATTCATATGCAGCTTGGACCATACTTGAAAGTATGTTTTTCGTAAATACAAAGGCACGAAAGATTCAACTCAAGCAAGAGTTGAATACATTGAAGAAAGGGAAGATGTCTATCAACGAGTATGCATTGAAGGTAAGGAGTATTGTAGATGCCTTGGTGGCAGCGATTGCAAATGCCTTGGTGGCAGTGATTGATGCAATGCTCGATGATGATGATTTGGTGTCGTCTACCTTGGGTGGACTTAACAATGAAAAGGCTTGGAAGTCTTTTGTAACTTTCGTATATGTCAAAAAACCATTTTCAGATTTCATTGAGTTGGTCTCCCTTATGATCTCACTGAAGAGATCAACATGCAGAGTGAGACATCTAAAAGAAGTGGTGAATAGGTCCAAGCTTTCTACTCCACTTCAGGAAGGGGATGTGGTAGCTTCTCTTCAAGAGGCCGTGGTACAAGATGTGGTAGTGACAACCAACAAAACAGATTGACTCAGCAATTTGGTGATATGCAGGTTTTAGGAGGTCGTGGTAACTTTAGAGGCAGGGGGAGCTTTAGAGGAAGAGGTGGATGGCAAAACAGAGGCTCTATCAACTCTGGTATTGTGTGTCACTACTGTGGCAAAACAGGTCATATTGCAGCCCAATGTTATGCTAAGAAAGATGATATTCGCAGTGGTA
The DNA here is from genome assembly GCF_053477565.2 of Lygodium microphyllum. Classification (NCBI taxonomy): domain Eukaryota; kingdom Viridiplantae; phylum Streptophyta; class Polypodiopsida; order Schizaeales; family Lygodiaceae; genus Lygodium; species Lygodium microphyllum. The sequence goes on along the minus strand of NC_141149.1, from coordinate 20,457,127 downwards.
AGTTGCAGCAAGAAAACTATGCATCGTCTTCACGACAGAATGAAGATAAAAATGAACGTCTGTTTGTTATGCAGCATATGCTAAATGTTGTTACAGGAAAGGAAACACATGATGATGTTTGGTATGTTGATTCAAGTGCATCCAATCATATGACCAGCCATGCAGAATGGTTTGGAGAGATGCAAGATTTGCAAAATACAAGTTATGTGGAGACGGGTGATGATTCATGCCACCCAATTTTACACATTGAAAAAGTTTCCTTGTCCTTGCATGATGGTAAGACAAAGAGTCTTTCAGATGTATTACATGTGCCATCTATTACAAAGAACTTGGTGTCAATCGGTCAAATGGTAGAGCAAGGGCTGCAAGTTAGATTTAATGCAAAGGGTTGCTTTATAGAAGACTTGAATGATAAGTGCAGGTTGGTAGCAAAGGGAAGTAGAGTTGGACGTATGTTTACTTTGAATGTTGGAATTCCTACTATGAATGCTGCTATGTATGCTAAAGGAAAAGGTGTTGTTGTAGATATTGAAATTTGGCACAAACGCATTGGACATGCAAATGTAAAAGGGCTGAAATTAATGCAGTCCAAAGGGTTGGTTACAAATTTGCCTACATTTAGAGTTGCAGAATTTCATAAGGTATGCAAAGCATGTAAGTTTGGTAAGCAAGCAAGACAACCTTTTTCACATGACAGAGATGTAAGCAAAAATATCCTTGATGTTGTGCATATAGATATTTGGGGGCCTACACAAAATGCATCTCTTGGAGGCAGTTCATACTTTGTTACATTCATTGATGATTGTTCTAGAAAGCTGTGGGTATATTTTATGAAGGAAGAGAGTGAAGCATTTGAGTACTTTAGAACTTTCAAGGCTACAGTTGAAAGAGAAACATGCTTGAAAGTAAAGTGCTTGAGGTCAGATGGAGGGGGTGAGTACCTCTCGAATGAGTTTAGTGATTTTCTAAGGTCTCATGGGATACAGAGACAATTCACATGCAGGTATAGCCCACAGCAAAATGGTGCTGCAGAAAGGAAAAACATGCATATTGCAGAAATTGCACACGCCTTAATGGCTGAAAATAATATGCCTAAGCATTTCTGGTCTGAGGCTGTTCATACTGCTGTTTATATTATGAACAGAACTCCCACAGCTGCAGTTCATGGGATGACTCTTGAAGAATGCTTTACTGGCAAGAAGCCTGATGTATCACACTTGAAGGTATTTGGTTGTGTTGCATATGTTCATGTGCCAGATGAGCTACAAAAGAAGATTGATCCAGAGGCAAAAAAATATGTCTTTATTGGATACTCTTTAGAGCAAAAAGGGTATCATTGTTATAACCCTGCCACATGTAAGTTCAGAGTGAGCAAGGATGTCATCTTTGATGAAATGAGCAGTTGGTATGCATATAGTGGTGATGCATTGGATGATGATGATGATCATGACACTCATGTGCAGGTTGAAAAGCAAGAATCACGGATTCTTAGTGGACCAAAGACATCATTTGGTAGTCCTTGGTTTGGGAGACTAAGGAGTAGCTCTACATCTTCAGGTGCATTTAGCAGCACTATAGGTAAAGACAAAGGAAAGAATAAAGTGTCAGATGGCATTGATGTAGTTCTTGATGGAGACTCTAGTGGCTCAGAGAGCTTGGATGATGAGCTTGGCATTCTTTCTGTTAGAACACTAGGTGTACAGAGAGCTCATAGTAATGTAAAGGCTCCATTGAGTGATTCGATGGTACGCAGATCTAGCAGGGTCAGATACCCTGTTAAAAGATTTGGTTTTGAAGGTTATGCAGCTCACCATTATGCTTATATGGTGAAACTAGTTGAGGATGTTGAGCCCACATATTTTGAGGAGGCTGTTGGTCATGCTCATTGGGATGCAACAATGGATGAGGATATGACTGCATTAGAGGCCAATAAGACTTGGGATGTAGTATCATTGCCGAAGGGAAAGAAAGCTATTGGATGTAAGTGGGTTTATAAGATTAAGCACAATGCAAATGGTTCTATTTGTAGGTACAAAGCTAGTCTAGTTACAAAAGGCTATGCCCAGACACATGCCATAGATTATGATGAAACCTTTAGTCTAGTTGCTAGGATGGCAATTGTCAGATGTGTGATTACTTTGGCAACAGCCAAAGGTTGGAGGTTGTAGCAAATAGATGTGAAGAATGCCTTCTTGCATGGTGATTTGCAGGAAGAAGTGTATATGGATTAGGGAGCAGGTTATGAAGATTTAGAGCATCCCACGTATGTGTGTAGATTGAAGAAGGCACTCTATGGGCTCAAGCAAGCACCTAGAGCATAGTTTGACAAGATCAGAGAGTATCTTGTCAATATTGGCTTTTATATTTTTGATGCTGATCACTCACTTTATGTGAGAAGGGGAGATGCAGGTTTGGTCATCATAGTCATCTATGTGGATGACTTGATTATTACAGGTGATAGTGATAATGGGATTGCTAAAGTCAAGGACTTTTTGAAGAAGAAGTTTGAGATGAAGGATTTAGGTGAGCTAAGGTACTTCCTTGGCATTGAGGTGATTAGATGTGATGATTGTATATGGCTGTCCCAAAGACAGTATGGCTTGGATATGTTGTCCAAGTATGGTATGACAACATGCAAACCACTTTCAGTCCCGTTGGAGCACAATGTAAAGTTGAGTGCTGATGTTGGGATGAGATAGAAGACCCTACTATGTTCAGGAGGATAGTGGGGAGTTTGATCTACATGATGATTACAAGGCTAGAATTGAGCTACACTGTTGGTCTTGTGAGTTAGTTTATGCAAGTACCTAGAAAGCCACATTTGGATGCAGTCAGACGTATATTGAGATATGTGAAGTCCACATTATATTATAGACTTTTCTATGAAGCAGGTACAGATGTACAGGTGTTTGGATACACAGATGCAGATTGGGCTGGTAGTATGTCTGATAGAAGATCTACCAGCGGATACATGTTTTCTCTTGGTAGTGTAGCAGTTGCTTAGAGTAGCAAAAAGCAATCTACAGTTGCTTTGTCGAGTACAGAGGCTGAGTATAGAGGTGCTGCTATTGCAGCATGTGAGGTAGTATGGCTACAAAAGTTATTGGCTGATTTAGATGTGAAAGTGGAAGGTCCAGTCGTCATTTATTGTGACAACATGAGTAGTATATAGTTGGCTAAGAACCCTGCGTTCCATGACAGGACAAAACATATTGAGGTCCACTACCACTTTGTGAGAGAGAAGGTAATCGCAGGTGAGATTGACTTGGTGTATGTTAGCACACAGGATCGGATAGCTAACATCTTCATGAAGGCATTGGGTACAGAGAAGCTTCAAAAGTTTTGAAGCTTACTTGGAGTTGCAGAGATGCAATTGAGCTTGAGGGGGAGTGTTGAGATGACAAGCTCAACACATGTGGACATTAATGATGAACCGCCTAGTTAGATAGGTCCACACGTCTACACTTAGCATGTCGGTGGTCATTATGACTCTCACATGGCCACTGACTCATTACTTATTATATTCAGTTTGTTACACCTATTTAGAGCTGGCACAGTTATATCGCCAGTCGAGTAGTGTAGTCAATTATGCATTGTTTGACTTAGTAGGGCACTTTCCTTTATATTGTATCTTATCTATACTTTGTGTATATTGTAAAGTGTGTGGAAGAAGAAGAAGAAACCAGCAAGAAAACGTTTTGGCCTCCATCTCTCTTCTTATCTCTTGAGTGAGCTTCTCCTTGTGCATTTTGTGTGTGTTCGGTGCAGCATCTTGAGCAAGTCCCCCCACCATGCGATTCTTGATACAATGGTCAAGGGTCCGCCAATATACGAACCATTCTCATGTGGACCATGCATGACTTTCCGGGAGCCACTATGAGATATGCACTAACACCTCGAAAACCAACCAACCTTCAGCCATGCTACATGACCAAGCTCATTGTCGCACAAAGCCTTTCAGAGTTTTCATGAAGCACTCCAAGAAGAACATCCATTGCATATGGACAGGTCCCAAAATCTCCACTTCATCTACAAGATACACTAGGAGGTGGGTTTGTATCGTGAGCATGCTGGTGGGCAGGTACTTCTCAAAGAGACAGACCATCTCCACTACTCCCTACCTTGCGAATTCAATAGAGGATGTCTTGATCTCCTTTTGCGAGATCCATTGCACTAAATTTGATAAGTTGTAAATCACCCCATGTATTTTTGGAGTGAGGCATCTTGCGATCGTGATCGGTAGTACAAACTACTACAAATGAAGAAGCATTATGAACAACGACTACACTTCAAATAGAAAAATATGCACGGCACTTACAATCCATTCATAGTACAATCCTAACATATCTTATTCCAATCATGGGATTTTAGCCCTGATAATTGGTCATCTTTAGAAAACATGAATCTGAGAGAACACATCACACTTGTCAGAATGCAGATAGACCTGATAATTTTTTTCACAAAGTGCTCTTCTTTAGTGGACAAAACCCAAGGAGCACGAGGTAGTTGCAAGCGACCATTAGCACTTGACTGTGGCCAAAGCGCCTCCATCTTACCTACCTTCTTCAAATCCATTTGTGCCCCTATAGTGTCTCTCTCTTCGGTGATGTGATCCCATAGTAAGTTTTCCACAATCCTGAAAATATGCATGGGATTCAAATCTGTAAGTGGGTCCAATACCACAACTCGTAGAAAACTGAGATCCGTCACATTCCATTTAGATGCAAATTCGTGTGGACCATTTTCAACTCGTACTAGCTTTGGGCATTCATTCATGCTGGAGGTTGTCCAATTGCATGATAACATGAGGTAACTAGACTTGTCCCAACACCTCTATCCTGTGAATACAAACTTGAACGAGCTATGATAGATATTACCAATGAGAATGGAAGCTGATGGTCATTATGATCCTCACATGGCCACTAACTTATCACTTATTATATTTAGTTTGTTGCACCTACCTACAATTGGCATAGTTATAGTGCAAGTTGATTAGTATAGTCATTTAAGTACTATTTGAGCTGCTTCACCAAACACACACTATACACCTAAGAGGAAGCTCACTCGAGTACACAAGAAGGGAGATAGAGCAAAAACATTTTCTTGTTGGTTTCTTCTTCTTTCACACACAATATAATGTACAAAAAGTATATGTAAGATACAACATAAAGGGAAGTGTCCTACTAAGTGTGTAGGTCCATAAGTTGCTTCAGTCAATACATCTGACTTGCTGGACTTTTCTTGTCATAGAGGTTCTTAATTTGATCCCAAAGCTGCCAAGCACTCTGTGCTTCCTCAACCAAATTGTAATGCACCTGTTCAGTGAGAGACAAGATGAGGGTGGACTTGCATAACTCATCAAGCTCATCCCATTTGTCTCATCAGTAATAGTTTCAGGTTACTCCCCATGCATCCTTAGTGGCTTTATCTGTGATTTTTGCACCGATACATGCCAAACGTGGCTCTTCCAATATGCATAATTTGTACCATTAAGCTTAGTGATGTTGAAGATAGCACTGTTAGTGGAAGAAGAACCCATAATGCAGTCCAAAACAGTGTAGACAGTTCAAAACTAATTATTTTCTACTGTAAATAGCCAAAAATACCACAAAAAACAAGGCAAAATGACCATGAACTGATAGCTAATGATGCTGCCCACCAAGTACATAAAATCAGGATGATTTTAGCATGAATATTCCACATAAGTCCATACATAACTGCTTGCTATAATAAATTACAGCCATGTACAATGAGAGCAAACTGTAGGCAAAATCAATGCACCAAGTCAACCATTGAGTGTCAAAGCATAACTAGCATCAAACGGGCATAAATCAGTATATGACAGTCATACGAACATTGAGCAAACACCCAAGCATGTCAAATGAATCTGTCACTAAGACAACACACCCCCTGTGTAATAGGGCAAAGTGTACACAACACTGGCAAGATTCAACACAAAGAGCTGTATGCTCAGGGAGTGCGAAGCCCAAATCAGCCCAAGTACATGTATGTGGACCACAACATATCAACCATGCAACATCCAAGTGAAGAAGATCCCAGTCTCAGAAGACTCAAAGCTCAATAGCATAAACCACTTTGCTCAAATTCTATCAAACATCCAATGATGCTCCCACTAGCACAAAAGCTGTATGGATCAAGCCAAGAAGCTCAAGAAGGGCATATGAGAGTACCAATGATGAAAGATCCAAGACCAGACATCAATAAGACATTATGAGCATATAGGCTATGTAGCCTCCAATTAGAGCATCCATAGATATCAAATGTATCCCAAATACAACTCTCACAAGCCAAGAAATATCCCAAGTAGGTTTTCGGAAGCTAGATGGAAGTCAAGACAAGACACTAGTAGCAATCAGCTCCAAACAATGTAAATAGCATGTACTAGTGGCATAGGCCAAGAGTGCCAAGACGGTCAGACATAGGTAACATACATGCCATATGTACATCCAAGATGGATCATCAAATGCATTCCAAAGCCAAGCTCAAGCTCAAATGAAGATCCAAAACCAAAGACAAGCTCGATGTCGTACCCCGAAGATCAATACTTCATTGCATATCCCAAAGACATAGCCCGAAACCAATAGGCATAACCAAACTAGAGGTAAAATAACATGTCAACCAAAGTAGCATAAATCCCAACCAACAACGGTGTCTGCATCCAAATCAAGGCTCAATAGCTCTCAAATAGCATATTCGAGCATAAACCATGATGACTAAGCATTAATACATCTAACAGTACACCCGAATGTCAACAAAGAACATTATTAACGGGACCTAAAATGGGCCGGCACTGGCTATGGCACTAGCTGGACCTCATTCATACAACAAACAACCCCACCACATGGCCTCGTGGGCCAGGAGTGTCTAAAACTCACTTTGCATACAGCAGACAACCCCACCACATGGCCTCGTGGTGACGGGACCTAAAATGGGCCGGCACTATCTATGGCACTAGCTGGACCTCATGCATACAGTAGACAACCCCACCATACGGCCTCGTGGGCCAGGAGCGTCTAAAACTCACTTTGCACTAAATGCTTATGATGATTTTGCGTTTTTATCTATTATGTAGTCCAACGTTCACCTTCCCTTCTCGTAATACAAGGCATAGTCCTATGTGTGTATTACGAGAAGGGAAGGTGAACGTTGAAAGTTCACCTTCCCTTCTCATAATACAAGGCATAAAATACACACATATAGGCATAATGCCTCGTAATACACACATAGGGAAGTACCTCTCGGCTGATTGCCGCAGCTCCACTGCGACTCTCCTTCACCTCGGGGATTGGCCCCAAGATGCGTCGCTAACACATAACATTTGTACAAACTCCACTCTTTCATAATTCAACGTTCCAGGAGATCCCTCACAAAACTTTCCCCAATGGAAGCACCCGTCGAAACCTATAGCTTGGGTTTCCTGTCCTCTCAGCGTTGGCCAAAGTTTATCAATCAATTGCAATGCATTCCAGGAGATACCACATGACATGCTTGATGCAAGGTGTATGAAGATTGTGCACAACCATTTTATGATTAAAAAACCAGCCATGTGAGGTGTGAAAAATAGCCCTTTCATGAATTTTAACTAAGCGTTACGTATTGCACTGCTTTAGGGACTAGCACCGGAACTTCCATGTTACTAGTCACCTATATTTAATTATGGAACAATCCCTAAATTCTATGCACAAAGAGGAAAATAAAAAAGTATATATTTTCAACAATTAGATCATTGCACAAACTTTATCCCCCCTCCTCACCATTTAGGTGTTGCTGCGGTGCATAGTTGTAAATGGTTGTTTTATATCATTTTTGTATATAAAAACCAATAAATACATACTATAACATAAAGGATGAGACCAAACTGAGACTTAACCTCATGCCAAACATTCACGCATATAAATCATATTTTTCCATATTTTTTTAGCGCGAAAGCCCCAATTTTTTCTATTTTTTACTATTTATTATTCATGGAAAATAGGTATTTTTTGATTTATTTTTGTTGGCTTATTATTTTGATTGAAACTTAACATTTTCTCTGATTTTATCCCATTTTTGCTCCTTTTTCCCAACTCAAAATAAAAAAAACCACTAATTTCCATTAAAAATGACATTTTACAGATTTTAAAGAATTAATAATGGCTCTAAATCATTACGGGTTCTATGTTTCTATAGTTACAGCCCTTAAACATGATGCAAACAAGGTTTAAATAAAAATTCATTGCATATAAATAACATTTGGACCATGAAACAACAAAAACAATCAAATTTCTTTGTAAAATTGGAGCATACCACGTGTCTTGTGTGTTGTGGGTTTTTTAATAATCATTCTGGGTAGCTCATAGACCGACCAACAACCATTCTTTATTGTTGAACCTCTTTTCTCAGCCTCCAATTCATCTTGAAGCAATCACAGTTGGACAAAGCATTCTTCATCCCCTCTTCTTCTTGATTTCTTGCACAGGAATTGCCTCTATGCAGGAGAGAGGAGGAGAGAGAAAGACTCCTTTCTGATCTCCACAACCAGGCAGCCAATGGAGGAGCGGAGATCGGCGATTGGAAGCACAAATCAAGGGTAGAACAACCATGAGATCAATTGGGGGGGTTGTTTATAGCCCCCATCATCCATCTCTCCCTCAATTCGTGCCATGGCCCCTTCTCTCGGCCTGCACGAAAAAAACGCAACCCCCCGCCATCCCCCCCACACGCGCCGCCCCCCCCTCCCCCCCCCGCCTTGTCTTTGATTTTGGGCGCTCCTAAAGTCCATTCTCACACTTGCCATTTTGGCCTTTGGCCTTTCGAGCACTTCCTTTTCCACGTCCGGTGTCCGATTCTTGGTCTGAAAAATCCTAGGTGTTCGTCTTGAAGTCTTCCACTACCGAGCATCTCCGAAGGTCTTGTCTCGCATGCTAAAAAATTGTGAAAATTCACCAACTGTCATTCAGTGGCTCTTTTAAGCATTTTTTGGGCATTGCCGCTTTAAAATCGTACTGATTGCCATCGTCGCCTTCGACGAAGTCTATTTTCCCCCTGAAATTCATCATTTTTGGCTATTTTAAGCACTTCTCGGCATAAAAAATCATGTGTCAATTAAGCATAAGCCGTCCCTAATAGAACCTGGCTGCCCAAACAATATACAGTAGTAAATTCCTGCACAAATCGAGCTATGGAAGCTCAAACCAAGTCCCAAAGCATCTCAAAACATTGGGCAAACATCCTCAAAGCATCTGGGCATCAAATACCAAGCCTCGGGAGCATCACATAAGCTAAGAGCATGACATTTTATTGCTATAAATCAACTCAGATATATTGCAAAAAATACTATGATTAGAATTTAACACCATATTGGGGAATATGGGAATTTCCCATAAGTTTGGAACACATGGTCAAATCTTTGGATTTGTCATAACTTGAACACCATAACTCCAAATCTAGTGCTCTATAGCTCAATAGATTCCATTTTTCAAGCGCTTTTCAATGATAGGTCACATCATATGGTTTTAAGACACTTATGGGCATGTTTTCCGAGTGCCACCTTTTTAGTATTAAAAAAATGGGAATTGGGAGATTCCCAAACTCACTAATATTGTGTTATTTGGTAGATCTGACACTGCCATCGTGTCTGGAGCATGCCAAAAACCCTAAGTTAGGCTCTTACCTTGCCTAAATCGGGTTTCGAATGCCCGAGATATGAGAAACAATGGGGATTTTGAGCTAGATTTTGAAACAGGTGCAAAAAAAATGTAAGTTGACTGTGGGGCCTGCTGGTTATGTTGAGGATAAGGGGGCAAATGGGGCCATACAAGGTGTCCAATGAAGTCAAGGAACACCTATAACGAGCCTATGAGGGCTAGGGAGAGGCGGGAGATGAAATCTTACCTCAGGGGGGGGGGGGGGAGAAGCCATGGTTGGCATTGAAGCTCCAAGGTCTAGGTCTTCAATCTGGGCTAAAGTAATGTCGGGCCAAGCTCCATGATCAAACTCTAATCCAAAGCTCTGATACCAGCTAAAATGTGAGAAGGATCGAAGCTTGCTTGGAAGTGAGCTATGGTGGAGAACAAGAGCAAGAAGAGAGAGAGACACAAATGGGAACTCCAACAGCCACAATGTGTGACTGGGCCTTCCTTTATTCAAACTATCACTAAAAGAATAAAGAATAAAGTGACGGTGACGTGCGCTCATCACTTGCAGTATGTAGTGGTGTCAAGAATCGCGTGGTGGAGGGGATTGCTCAAGATGCTGCGCCGAACACACACAGAATGCACAAGGAGAAGCTCACTCAAGAGACAAGAAGAGAGATGGAGGCCAAAACGTTTTCTTGCTGATTTCTTCTTCTTCTTCCACACACTTCACAATATACACAAAGTATAGATAAGATACAAGATAAAAGGAAAGTGGCCTACTAAGTCAAACAATGCATAATCGACTACACTAGTCGACTGGCGCTATAACTATGCCAACTGTAAATAGGTGTAACAACCTGAATATAATAAGTAGTGAGTCAGTGGCCATGTGAGAGTCATAATGACCACCGACGTGCTAAGTGTAGACGTGTGGACCCATCTAACCAGGCGGTCCATCATCAATGTCCACATGTGTTGAGCTTGTCATCTCAACATTCCCCCTCAAGCTCAACTGCATCTCTGCAACTCCAAGTAAGCTTCGAAAATTTTGAAGCTTCTCTGTACCCAATGCCTTCGTGAAGATGTCAGCTATCTGATCCTGTGTGCTAACATATACCAAGTCAATCTCACCTGCTAGTACCTTCTCTCTCACAAAGTGGTAGTGTACCTCAATATGTTTTGTCCTGGCATGGAACACAGGGTTTCTAGCCAACTGTATACTGCTCATGTTGTCACAATAAATGACAACTGGACCTCCCACCTGCACATCCAAATCAGCCAATAACTTTTTCAGCCATACTACCTCACATGCTGCAACAGCAGCACCTCTATACTCAGCCTCTGTACTCGACAAAGCAACTGTAGATTGCTTTTTGCTGCTCTAAGCAACTGCTGCACTACCAAGAGAGAACATGTATCCGCTGGTAGATCTTCTATCCGACATACTACCAGCCCAATCTGCATCTGTGTATCCAAACACATGTACGTCTGTACCTGCCTCATAGAAAAGTCCATAATGTAATGTGGACTTGACATATCTCAATATGCGTCTCACTGCATCCAAGTGTGGTTTTCTAGGTACTTGCATAAATTGACTCACAAGACCAACAGCGTAGCTCAAGTCTGGCCTTGTAATAGTCATGTAAATCAAACTCCCCACTATCCTCTTGAACATAGTAGGGTCTTCTATCTCATCCCCAACATCAGCACTCAGCTTTACATTCTGCTCCAACCGGACTGAAAGTGGTTTGCATGCTGTCATACCATACTTGGACAACATATCCAAGCCATACTGTCTTTGGGACAGCCATATACCATCGTCACATCTGACCACCTCAATGCCAAGGAAGTACCTTAGCTCACCTAGATCCTTCATCTCAAACTTCATCTTCAAACAACCCTTGACTTCAGCAATCCCACTATCACTATCACCTGTAATAATCAAGTCATCCACATAGATGACTATGATGACCAAACCTGCATCTCCTTTTCTCACATAAAGTGAGTGATCAGCATCAGAAACATAAAAACCAATATTGACAAGATACTCTCTAATCTTGTCAGACCATGCTCTAGGTGCTTGCTTGAGCCCATAGAGTGCCTTCTTCAATCTGCACACATACGTGGGATGCTCTAAATCTTCATAACCTGCTGGCTGATCCATATACACTTCTTCCTTCAAATCACCATGCAAGAAGGCATTCTTTACATCCATTTGCTGCAACTTCCAACCTTTGGCTGCTGTCAAAGCAATCACACATCTGATAGTTGCCATCCTAGCAACTGGACTGAAGGTTTCATCATAATCTATGCCATATGTCTGGGCATAGCCTTTTGCAACCAGCCTAGCTTTGTACTTGCTAATAGAACCATCTACATTGTGCTTAATCTTATAAACCCACTTACATCCAATAGCTTTCTTTCCCTTTGGCAATGATACTAGATCCCAAGTCTTATTAGCCTCTAATGCCGCCATCTCCTCATCCATTGCTGCATCCCAATGAGCATGACCAACAGCCTCCTCAAAACATGTAGGCTCAACATCCTCAACTAGTTTCACCATATAAGCATAATGGTGAGCTGCATAACCTTCAAAACCAAATCTTTTAAGAGGGTATCTCACCCTGCTAGACCTGCGTACCACTGGATCACTCAATGGATTCTTTGCATCAGCCCGTGCTCTCTGCACACCTAGAGTTCTCACTGAAGGAATGCCAAGCTCATCATCTAAGCTCTTTGAGCCACTGGAGTCTCCATCAAGAACTGCATCAATGCCTTCTGACACTTTATTCTTTCCTTTGTCTTTACCTGTAGTGCTACTAGATGCACCTGAAGATGTAGAGGTACTCCTTAGTCTCCCAGACCAAGGACTACTAGATGATGTCTCTGGTCCACTAAGAGTCCGTGATTCTTGCTTTTCAGCCTGCACATGAGTGTCATGATCATCATCAACATCCAATGCATCACCACTAGATGCATACCAGCTGCTCATTTCATCAAAGATGACATCCCTGCTCACTCTGAACTTACATGTGACAGGGTTGTAACAGCGATACCCTTTTTGCTCTAAAGAGTATCCAATAAAGACACACTTTTCAGCCTTTGGATCCAGTTTCTTCCGCAACTCATCTGGCACATGAACATACGCAATGCAGCCAAATACTTTCAAGTGTGAAACATCAGGCTTCTTACCTGTAAAACATTCTTCGGGGGTCATACCATGAACTGCAGCTGTGGGAGTTCTGTTCATAATATAAACAGCAGTATGAACAGCCTCAGACAAAAAATGCTTAGGCATATTCTTTTCAGCCATCAAGGCACGTGCAACTTCTGCAATATGCCTGTTTTTCCTTTCTGCAACCCCATTTTGCTGTGGGGTATACCTGCATGTGAACTGTCTCTTTATCCCATGAGACTTCAGAAAATCACTGAACTCATTTGAGAGGTACTCTCCCCCTCCATCTGACCTCAGGCACTTTACTTTCAAGCCTGTTTCTCTTTCAACTGCAGCCTTGAAAGTTCTAAAGTGCTCAAATGCTTCACTCTTTTCCTTCATAAAATATACCCACAGCTTTCTAGAACAATCATCAATGAATGTGACAAAGTATGAACTGCCTCCAAGAGATACATTTTGTGTAGGCCCCCAAATGTCTGTATGTACAACATCAAGAATATTTCTGCTTACATCTCTATCATGTGAAAAAGGTTGCCTTGCCTGCTTACCAAACTGACATGCTTCACATACCTTCTGAAATTCTGCAACTCTAAATGTAGGCAAACCTGTAACCAACCCTTTAGACTGCATTAGTTTCAGCCTTTGTACATTTGCATGTCCAATGCGTTTGTGCCAAATTTCAATGTCTGCAACAGCACCTTTTCCTTTGGCATACATAGCAGCATTCATAGTAGGAATTCCGGCATCTAGAGTGAACATACGTCCAACTCTACTTCCCTTTGCTACCAACCTGCACTTGTCATTGAAGTCTTCTACAAAGCAGCCCTTTGCATTAAATCTGACTTGCAGCCCTTGCTCTACCATTTGACCGACTGACACCAAATTCTTTGTAATAGATGGCACATGTAATACATCTGAAAGACTCTTTGTCTTACCATCATGCAAGGACAAGGGAACTTTTCCAATGTGTGAAATTGGGTGGCATGAGTCATCACCCGTCTGCACATAACCTGCATTCTGCAAATCCTGCATCTCTCCAAACCATTCTGCATGGCTGGTCATATGATTGGATGCACCTGAATCGACATACCAAACATCTTCATGTGTTCCCTTTCCTGTAACAGCATTCAGCATATGCTGCATAACAAACAAACGTTCATTTTTGTCTTCATTCTGTCGTGAAGACGATGCATAGTTTCCTTACTGCAACTTACCACTCCGAATATCATCTTTCTTGGCATAACATTGGGCTGCAATATGACCTGTTTTGCCACAGTAGTGGCACACAATACCAGAGTTGTTAGAACCTCTATTCTGCCATCCACCTCTTCCTCTAAAGCTCCCCTTGCCTCTAAAGTTACCACGACCTCCTGAAACTTGCATATCGCCAAATTGCTGATTCAATCTATTTTGCTGGTTATCACTACCACGTCCTGTACCACGGCCTCTTGAAGAGAACCTACCACGTCCCCTTCCTGAACTGGAGTAGAAAGCCTGGACCTGTTCACCACTTCTTTCAGATGTCTCACTCTGCATGTTGATTTCTTCAGTGATCATTAGAGAGACCAACTCATCAAAATCTGGAAATGGCTTTCTGACATATACGGAAGTTACAAAAGACTTCCAAGCCTTTTCATTGTTAAGTCCACCCAAGGTAGACGACACCAAATCATCATCATCGGGCATTGCATCAATCGCTACCAATGCATCTGCAATGCTCCTTACCTTCAATGCATACTCATTGATAGACATCTTCCCTTTCTTCAATGTATTCAACTCTTGCTTGAGTTGAATCTTTCGTGCCTTTGTATTTACAGAAAACATACTTTCAAGTATGGTCCAAGCTGCATATGCATTCTCTGCATTTCTAATGTGTCCCAACATATTATTGTCAATTACTGCAGACAACCAATACATGACCTTCTTGTCTTTTGCATTCCATTCCTTTCGTGCCTTTATCTCTTCTGCAGTTGGAGGATCACTCACCTCCGGCTCCTTTTCTTCACCTGAAACGAACTCGTAGAGGCCTTTTCCAATAAGAAAGTTCGTGACACGGAACTTCCATGAAGGGTAGTTGTTCTTGTCAAGCTTCTCAATGATGGGGCTTCCACTGTTCTCTGCCATTATCACAAGAATAATACCAAACAGCAAGCAAATCTTCTGCAATCCTCGACCTGTAGTGCACAGCAATACACTAGACAGCCTTTTTCACTGTCTGCTCAACAATACATGCAATCTGCAACCTGTTTGCAGATAAACCTCGTGTTTACTCACTGGTAAACACCTTTAATCTTACAGATCTGAAATCTGTAACCTGTGCACTCACTGTTGGTCGATACAGTTGAAGTCACAGTGTACCCTGAAACTGCTGTCCGCAACTTGCGGCTCTAAAACGGGCCCTGAAACGGCCTCAAATGCCCAAAATAACTGCGGATAAGCCCTTTAATCTGCAGAATATACAGTGCTCTTTGCGCACACCAAATCTCACTGCAATCTGAGATTTTTGCTCTGCCCTGCTTCCGGTGCCTCCACAGGCACTATCCAAGAGAAAGAGTGGAAGGATGGGAGAGCTTCTTACCCGTGGCTTGCTTGCTCGAACCTTGCTTCTTTCCCTTTGCTTCAACCTTCGAAATCAGCCTCTCTCAGTGGTGCGGCTCTGATACCATGTCAAGAATCGCGTGGTGGAGGGGATTGCTCAAGATGTTGCGCCGAACACACACAGAATGCACAAGGAGAAGCTCACTCAAGAGACAAGAAGAGATGGAGGCCAAAACGTTTTCTTGCTGATTTCTTCTTCTTCTTCCACACACTTCACAATATACACAAAGTATAGATAAGATACAAGATAAAAGGAAAGTGGCCTACTAAGTCAAACAATGCATAACTGAGTACACTAGTCGACTGGCGCTATAACTATGCCAACTGTAAATAGGTGTAACAACCTGAATATAATAAGTAGTGAGTCAGTGGCCATGTGAGAGTCATAATGACCACCGACGTGCTAAGTGTAGACGTGTGGACCCATCTAACCAGGCGGTCCATCATCAATGTCCACATGTGTTGAGCTTGTCATCTCAACAAGTGGCAGGTGCTGTCAGTGTAGTAAGACACGGGCGGCTAGGCAGAGGCGCCTTTAGCTCCAACATATGGGGTGTGTAAGCAAAACAAAACAATCATATAGGTATGGCTACCCCCTTGGCTTGTCTATGACCTTGTATGGCTCTAAGCCTGGTCTCAGGTCGCTCCTAAGGATTGTTCAAGGTCTATGCCACTCCCTCTATGCTCTATCAAGGCTAGGTTAACATATAAATGTCAGTTTTTGGCTCTAAATTAGGTCATGAGGCTGCTAGAGGTTGCGTCTAGACTGTATAGTTGTGGTTTTCTCGGGTTTTTGGTTGTGGCTAGCTAGATTGAGTATCTAAGGTTGTTCGGGAATGTGTCCCAACCAGTCCTAACCTGGGGAGGTGGTCCTATTCCTAGTATTTTTATCTTCTTCCTAACTAGTATGATTCCCAAAATCAGACTATCTCATTTTGGTGGTCCATTGACTTTGGGAGTCAAATTGATTGGACCGGGCTAGTCTAACTCAAATTTTGGTCTGATTTTTCACTGGTCCGATTGGTGATCCGATTGTCCGACTGGATTGGTGGTCTGATTAGCAATTGGGTTTCCGACTAGATAGGTGGTCCGATTGAGGTGGGTGTCCAATTAGATGTGGGGTCGGATCACGTGGTCCCAACCAAGTGGTCCGATGAGACTGATGGGTGGTTCGATTGGACTAGTCAAATGGTCTGTGACTCTGATAGTTGGATGGTCCTACTCTTCGATTCTGGGAGTCAAGCCAGGACACAATGGTCTGACTGTGAGCCCGACGGCGTGCCACGATGCATTTTGGCCGATTTCTTCACATAGTGGTTGCGGCTGCCTACATGACTTTCTAGATCAAGAAAATACATAGCAAGAAAAGTTTGTATCTACCTAGGGTGGTCGAAAAAGTCTGAATCAATAGGTGTGATCTCTTCTTTGACCTGCAACTCTCTCTCTCTCTCAAGCTCTCTCTTTCACTCTCAATGTACAGAAATGAGCTCTTTCCCCCTATCCTTGGGGTTTTAGGGTCCAGCCTTAATCAATCCTTACCTCCCACCTCACCCTCGTTAGTCATTAGGCCTAGAAGCCCATCTTTTTCTAGCCCTTTTTTTGGTTGTGCCTTGTTTACAGCACCAAAACCCTACTATTTTCTCACAATCTTTTGGTCCTATATCACAAGACAATGCTAGGGTTAAATCAACCTACTCATCTACACATTAAAAATCCAAAATACTTACTTGTTTCAAAGATTAACACTCCTTAATCTTCTATCTACCTCAAGTACCGGTTCGGGGATGAAACCCTACTTCCATGCTCGATTCGAAGCGTGTGGTGGTCAAGGCTCGAATCTATTGGTCCCGAAATGAAACCAAAATGAAGGGAGCTCTCTCACTCAACACTCGAGACCTACGGACCACTTATTAGTCAAGCGTTTCGAGCCAAGCATCCATGGCTACCTCTCACATAGCCGACACGCTCTCCCTACCTATGGAGTGTAGTGAGCTTACCTTGATGCCTGATCAAGTACCCTCCTCTCCCTTGCACACTAATAGCTCCACAATCCTTGATGCAAGCTCGAGCAACCTCAATCCCTCTTCGTCAAGCTCCATCCTCCATAGCCACACGAGACAAGAGAAGAGAAGAGGAGAGAAGAAGATGAAGAGAGGAGATGGGGATCTTCTTCTCCTCGATCCCTCACTCTCACACACTCACTCCCTCACCCTCTCACACTCACTCACTCGCTCACTCAAGCATATACAAGAAGGCAAGAAGAAGAGAATAAGAATCTTTTTGCCACACACCAAGAATGAGAGTCTCCATTAACTTTTTGGCTTATATGCATGACCTCTTTCCCTTGGGTAGTCATCCCTTTTTTACATGGCCATGGTCTAGCCCCTTTTATCCATTTTTCTCCTTTCTTCTTAGCTTCCTTCATATCGCCCATCTACCTTTACAATTTGCATAGGAGGAAGCTTGGCACTCTTTTACAACAGTTTTAGGGGCATCTTGTATTTAAAAATGCACTTTTGCCTTTGACTTGATTTTTGAGGCAACCCTTGTGCTTTTAGTCGTTCTCCTTCCTGCCTCTTTCATTGTGTTTGATTTCCTCATGACACACCTCCTTTTAGGTCCCAACTTGCGCTTTTCCACTTTTTTCCTCTTTCTTCTTGTGCTAAGGTTAACAATGAGATAATCTAGTCATTTGATAAATTTAGGTCATGTACCTTAGTCCATCACCATTCCTTACTCTCCATGAGATCCTTGAGGTGCTTTAGGCTTGTAGCTAGGTTGCTAGCTAACTCACTTAGGATTCTATGGATTTCCAATTTGTTAGTTGGAACATGATAGGTGATTGGTATTGGTTGATTGATGGAACTCCTGGCCATCATGCATAGGGGCAATGTGGATAGGTTAGAAGTTATGGATTTGTTGGGTTTGCTAGTTGAGTCTATAGCTTGCTTATAATCATTCTGATTATCTAAGAATGGGAGATCAATGGTTGCCAACACATGCATCTAGTCTCGCTCATCCTCAAGACAAGGAATATACTTCATTATAGTTCCATACTTGGTTTTGGCCTTTGAGTCACATTTTAGTATGGCAAAAATAGCATCTAGGTTGATTGGTGAGGTTTTCCAAGTGTCCATCTCTACTTGTACTACTTCTGATGATCTATTGCTAAAAAACATCAAGCCATTGTCCCAATTCCTTATCACTCGAGCATTTCTCATCCAAGGTCTACCTAGTAGGATATCATAATCAACTCCCTTAATGACTAGAGTTCATGGATAATTGAATTCCCACTAACTTTAAAGACCAATCCTTCAGGACTCCGAAGGTCCTAACCTTCATCCCATTTGCTAGAGTGACATTGAACCGTGCAATTTCCATCAGTGGATTTTCCCAAGCTTGCAAGTCTGTAAGGCTAAGTACACTAACTCTTGCTCATATGTCCACTATCCCCTTTTGCATTATATCTCCTAGGAGAATGATAGATAAGGCTACATACATCTTGGTGCCCTCACAAAAGGCATTCACTTGTGGGAACTTAGATATTGAAATCAATGTTAGGCTTGGTATGTGTGTCATGGTGTCATGATTGGGTAAGTCTTGCGGCTTATATCTATTGGTTCGTTCTACCCACCATTGCTTCAACCCTTGCCATAGTGCGGGGTTTTTCCTAAGCAATTATCCTAGTGGCAATGTTATCGGAGTTGATATTAGTGTGGTGAGAAAATTTCCAACCATCATTCCCTCCTTTGCTTCATTGGCTTTGTGCCAATACTCTTGGGCCATTTGTCTATTAATGGCATCCATGCTCTACCTATGCAGTTGTGCATGTGGTGATGTTGCCTCTTCTACTCTCAAGTATGTGGGAGAGACATGTGGACTCATGGTTGAGAGTTCATTGATCTCATCCTTGATGATAGGTTCAGCATCTCGCAAGTGAGCTTGCGATTCCTTTATCCATTTCTTAACCTTATCCATAGCCTTTAGTTGTTGGTTGGGGTTAGGGCACTCTCCAATCTTAACACTTCCCTTCTCCCTTGTCTTTGCAGCAGACATTTTTGCTTTTGCATCAATAAACTATTTTTCCTTTACTAAGGTGGTTGCACTCTCTATTTTGAGTGTTATTTTTACCTCCATCCTCTTTTTTGTCCTTTGCTAGCTCTTCTTCCCTATAGAGGCTGCATCTAGGTTGCTAGGTCCAAGCAATGAGATACTGGCCTACTTTTTTTGGGCTTGTGTCATGACATGTATGGAGATGGGTGTGGCATCATTGTTGTGGGTGACTAGACACAAAAGAGTCCAAGTGGCATAGATGTTATGATTGTTGAGCTAGTGGAAGGTCTTTGCCTAGGGCAATTGGAAAAAAGGTATGTAACTCCACATTTTGGGCACCTCAAGTCAGCCTTCTCTCTATTTGTTTGCTTCTTTTTAGAGCAGTGGGATAAGGTATACCTTGGATGGCCACACATCCAAGGCTCATGGTTCTAACCTCCTCTCCTTAGCCTCTACCTCTCCCTCTACCTAAAGCCATGACTAGCATAGGCCTATAGTCCATCAATATGGGATTAACTCTTCATAAGAGACATAAAGGTTCATGTATGAGTCTTCCTCTAGTGGTTTCTCTACAAAGTGCAATGGAGCATTGCTTTTGGTGGAAGGGTCATTATAGGTCTTGGTGGCAGCCTAGGGATTTGTGTTGGATTAATGCCAATCCTTAGAGCGGCTGGCTTTGAATCATTAGGTACGGGTAGAGCCAAATGGGCTCCCCTTTTGAAGTAAGGTTTCCAACTCATGGATAGTATGGCTGAGCATAGGGTTGTTGGTATGGTAACCGTGTTGGAAATTGTTAGTGCATAGCATCATGCTTGAACCTTTCACACTTGGCACATTCAAATGGCCGGTGGTTCCCTCCACAGTGCACACATTGCATGTGAGGTTATACTGGCCTTTGTTTTGACTCTTGTAATTTGGTCATCTCAGACTTGAGCTCTCAACTATCACTTGGGTCTAGTTGGCACTCTTTCCTTTATCTTGCTTGCTAGGGGCTGCTCATTCATGAAGTGTTGCATTTCTCTTGGCATTTCTAAACATGTTACTCCCTTGCTTCATAGCCTTAAACTCTCTCTCTCTCTCTGAGCAAGTTATCCACCCCTAAAGTATGGCCTCCTCAAAGACTCGTGCGAGTATATCACTTTGCAGGTTTGAGTTGCTCGCTATGGCATTATAGAGTCCTTTGCTGTGTAGATCTCGTTTAATGAATATGCTGGAGACGACTCTCATTGGGTCACTCAGTCCTGCAGGTATCCTCTTGTAGAGACTCCTCACATGTGTGACGAAGTCTCGTATATTCTTTTTGTATTTTTGGCTAACATTCATGAGCTTAACAATGAGGTCATGAGAGCATCCTACCTCCAAGAATTTCTTGATGAAGAGATCCTTCACATGGATAAAGTTATTGCATTTGGCATTATCTAGACCGATAAACCCAGTCCTTCACTTGTCTCCCAAAGCAAAGACCAAATGCTTGTGCTCGTTGAGTGGGATCCATGAGGTTCTTAGCCTCCCATACCTGCTCAAACTACTTGAGAAGTGTCAGGACCTAAAATAGGCCTGACACTGGCTCTAAGGCACTAGACGGGCCTCTATCACTTGCCTAAAACCACCCCACATGGCCTCACGGCCTGGATCATCTAAGAACTTTGCATTTGTAGCATTTTTCATGGTCCAATAAATAACTCTTTATCCCACTACTCAAAGGGAGTCTCTAAACATGCTGGTGCTATACACCATGTAGCACACACATAGGAAGCACCCCTCTGTTGATCACCACGGCTCCACTACAACTCTTCTATACCTCGAGGATTGGCCTCGAAAGATGTGTCATGAACATAAAGCACTTTTGAAACAAAGTCCACTCTTTTGATAAATCAATCCATGAGATGATATATAAACCTCACCAAATAAACCCCAAGGAATCGAATATCTAGTCCTATGGCTCGAGATACCTCACACTCTTAGCGTCGGGTTATCACTCATACAAACAGGTGCTATATATCTAGGATTCGATACCATGAGGTGCCTCGATGCAAATGTGAATATGACCATCATGCTCAAACAAATATTCATTGGAAATAAAAAATGTGAGAGTGCGAAGATAATTCTTTTCATGATTTCCTTTTCTATGCAATAGTGCTTCGCTGTTGAGGACCGAGTTTTCTCATACTACTAGTCCCTTTAAATTTCAAACAAGTGCAAACTCTATATGATATGCAACATTAAACATCAACATTTAACGTACTTCAACCACTTCAACAAACCCCTTACCCCCTACCGTCATTTAAGATTTTGCTTGCATTGATAGGTGTAGGGTATATTTTCTATGTATTTTTCCTTATTAAAAGCAATAAAAACTTACTCTAAAAAATAAATGGGACTCAAAATAGGCTAAGCCTCATGCTTTATCTCCATCACATGATCACACACATTAATCTTATTTTTTCTTATTTTTATGATGTGAAAACCTAAAAATTTCCACTTATCTTTAATTTTCTCTAATTATTTATAGAAAAACTACAAATAAATAATGATTTTCAGATGTAGAATAATTACTCTTATATAGGAAATGATTTTCTTAGCATATTTCATTCCATGGGAACAAAAAATGCACACCAAAAACCCAAAAAAACCACATCTTTGACTAGTCTCAGGTTTTGCATGTTTTGCATACAATTATTATGTGACTGATTTTTTATGATTCTTTCAACATGACTAATCAAATAGAGAATTGGCAATCAAATCTAATAATTTTTAACCATTCCAAACAAGAATTTATCATAAAATGGTAAAATCTACCTTTTTATTAGAAAACGACTCATTATGATGCACGCTTTTCAACATTGGAGGCCCACTTACGCTCTTCCATGGCTGGTGATGATCTGTCCCACTCCAATTCATGTGTCTCTCTACTCTTGCTTCACCATTTGACAAAAAACATTCATCTTAGTCCATCCCCCTCTCTTTTACATTGATCCATAAGAACAGTCCACAAGAGGAGAGAGAAAAACTAGAATGAGATCTTGCTGAATAATGCACCAAATTTAGTCATTTTTATGGCGATGATGGGCAAAAAATTGGAGCATCTCACAACCAAGATGGTTTCTCTGATGGTTGTAGGCTCAGAAAATCATTTTTTAATGATTGGAGAGGGCACCGAAAAAAATGGTGCCCCTCCCCTCCCCTTGTTTTTTCTTTATGCCCTTTCATTCCACAAGCTTAAACCAAGCTTAAAACCCCAAAAAATTGGTTCACTTTGGAGGTTTCACACTACAGGAAAAGCAGTTTTTTCGCTTTTGAGAGGGCAAACGTGCTTGGGAATTGAGATCCATCTAGAGGGTTGGCTTTGTGATATTGAAATCTATAGAAATGACACCTGCTATACACTTTTTAGCTTTAAGATCATGTAGTTGCTTCACAATGCAAAACCTTGCGGGGATTAAATAGGGGGTCAAATGGACTCCTGTCGACGAACTGAGATTTGCATTGGCTTCCTTGCATCGAACTCCATCTAGAAAAACTCCGGCTCATTGATCCACAACTGTTTCATTTTGCATGAAGATTTGGTCTTTTATGGCCTCATAGGCTATTTTTCACTTCAAAAATGGTTTTTCAAATCCGTTCTCATTGGCGACTATAGCATAAGACGACTCAGCCCATGGAATTCCACAAAGTGATCCGCACAAATAATAACCAAAGAAAGCATCAAGTTGCCACAAACAAAATACGCAACAAAGCACAAGAACATCTCTCACCCTATCCCTGACAGAATGAAGACATGAAACTCCATAAGGGATAGGCCCAACATAATCTGATAGAAAGCCAAAGCAAGTCGCTAAGAAACTCCTCCAACATGGACTAGCTAAAAGAGCCATCAAAGAGGTCATCCTAATGGTGGCCTGAACTACCTACCTAACTAAGGACAACTAGACTAGAAACTCCTACTAGGCGAGGACTCCTTTAGAGTGGTCATCATATATTTTCTTTTAACACACTTGTCTTTCAAAGTTTCCATACTCGGGCATGTGAAAAGGAGGAAACTGACCATAAAGTGACCCAAGGAGAATAGGACATTGTGTTAGAAGTCAAGCTCCCCGTGTAGTGTGTGACTGTCTTTATGTACTACCGACATGACAGCTAGTGTACAGCTGTCTCCTGCATGTGACTACATTAAATAAGTTGGTTAGCTAGTCGGTGACTTGACTATGGTTAGTCTGTCTAGTCAGCATGTCACTTACTCTATGTTACTCTTGTATGTGTGTCTTTACTCTATGATGAAAGTATGAGAAGAAGATAATGGAACCTGAATGGTTCAGACATTGCTCAACCCTGTCTCTCTCTCTTCTTCAAACATGGTATCAGAGCAGGACTTGGTGGATCTCCGAGAGTTGGAGAAAGTGAAGATCTACTTCCAGGAAGTGAAGACTCATTTTTCTTTTGTGCAGACAGGCTGCCATTGTGGACTGCAGGTAGGCATTTGTTCATTACACACTCCAGGGTCAAGATCAGAGCTTGTGGCTTCTTGAGAACCCTGAGGAGGCTGGTTAGAGTGCATTTGGGTGTGGCATCAACATCAACATCATCATCTTCATCAACAGGAACTGGAAACAGAGGTTTGCAATCAGCATGATTGCGCCTGTTTGGGCTGAAGGCCTGCACTGTCTACTGCAATCAATGGTGACCATAAATGGGTCATGAGAAGCATGTATGGCTACTGAAAAAGGTCTTTGTGAAGTACATGGAGTAACTACTTGTGGTTGAGCTCTGATATGAGCTGAAACAGAGTGGGCAGAACTGTGTAAATTGTTTGCACTGCTGTATACACAGCATACATGGAGTCTACAACACCTTGAAGAGCATTGGAAGCTCTTGAGTATGCCCAGAAGCACCTGTGAAGTATAGGTACATGATGGAGGCTACATGTACTTGTCTTGATCAATTGCAAGCTGAGTTTGGTGGCTGAAATACACAGATCTGAAGCTTCTTTTGTGGCTGGAAATTGTCTTGGATTGTGGGCAGTAAGCATTTTGCTTTCTACTGAAGCACAGAGTGACAGATGCAGACATCTGAAAGACATATATACTGTCATATGCATGTTAGAATTGTCTTGGGTTGAGAGGAGCATCAAAAGCCACTGAATACTGGAAGTTTGCAGCTGAAATAAAAGAAATCTTGTCTTCTTGGGATGAATATAAATTGCAGACATTTTTTGGTTGACTTGCTTGTCAGATATAGACAGGGTATTGTCACTACATAGTCATGTACTGACGGTGACATACTGAAACAAATGTATGGTCTGATTTAAGGACTTTTTTGAGCTAGTTGAAGCGGGTTATGCTGGTTTATTGACTGCAATCTTTACATAAACTGTTAGCATTGGCACTTGTTAAGAATACACTGGCTGATGTCTCTATGCTTATGTCTGAAGTGGCATATGTACCAGGAGTCAACTAAGCAGCTTTGGAACATGCATTACATGTATCTAGGTGGAGTTTGACTTTGGAAAGGCTGCTGTAATTGCAGTTTACAGGTTTGGACTGCATGCTTTTGGACCCTGGCAGTGGATCTGCAGGAGTTAAATCTGAACCGAACATCAGGCATATGTATTGGCAATTGTCTTTATGAGTTGGATCAACCGATTGGGACGTTGTTTGGGCTGATATTTGACTGAAATTTACTGGTTTTTTTCCTGCAATTAATTGCAGAAAACTGTCATAAACAGTTTCGGGCTGCAGTTGAACTGTTAAGAATATCTTGGTTTGCAGGTAGCCAGGCAAGGTCTGCAACATGGCAAATGCTGATAGAACTGATAATGTAACCCAGATTGTGGGAGAAAAGCTTGATAGCAACAATTATGCAATATGGAAGTTCCGCATGGAAAACTTTCTGATAGGCAAAGGATACTGGGACTTAGTGACAGGTGTTGAGGCTGAACTTGAAGTTCCAGATAGGAATCCTACAGCTGATCAAAGACGAGCGCATCGAGCTTGGACGGAAAGAGCTCGTAGAGTTTTACATTGGCTGTCATTATGTATCTCGGATGCTATGGTGATGTAGATCATGAACTGTAAATTCCCAGCAGATGCATGGAATATATTGGTCAAATACTATGGCACAACTACAAGTGCAAGGAAGATACAACTGAAGCATAAATTCAATAACATGGACAGGAAGAATAGATCCATACAAGATTATGTCACAGAGGTTAAGGCCATAGCAGATCAGTTGGCATCTGTTGGCTCACAAGTAGAAGATGAGGATATGGTTGCAGTGACCTTAAATGGCTTGGGTCCGGAGTACAAGTCTTTTGACACTTCAGTATCTGTGCGGGCTGAGATGCCTGATTTTAATGAGCTGGTTGCATTATTGATTCATGAAGAGGTGAAGCTTGGCTTAGCTACAGGGTCAAGCAGCTCAAAGAATAAGGACGCAGTTTTTTATTTGAATCAGCGTGGTTGTGGTAGCCGTGGTAGAGGCTATGGATCTGGCAGAGGAGGCCAACAAAATGCATCCTATAGTAATAGCAATCAGCAGTCATCAAATGCAAGAGGTAGTAGCAACTTTCGAGGCAGGGGGAGATCTAACTCCCGTGGCAGAGGCTCATGGCAGCAGCAACGTCAGTCAGACAATCCAAATAAAGATAAGGATTGTCACTACTGCGGAAAGTATGGGCATATTGCAAAGGATTGCTGGAAGAAGCAGGGAAATTAGAAGGGCAAGCAGCATGGACATTATGCTACGTCCAGTCTGGCAGATGACTCTGGTGATAGACTGTTTGCCATGCAGTATATCAAAGATAAGGTTGCTGAAAAATCATCTGATGATGCAGTGTGGTACATTGACTCGGGGGCGTCGAATCACATGACCCCTCATGGTGATTGGTTCACGGATATGGTGGCTGAAAAGCATGGCTATGTATGCACATGTGATGACACGCAGTATAGCATTGAGCATAAAGGCAAAGTGCCTCTAGTTGTACATGATGGCAGGAAGAAGAATCTTCATGATGTTTTGCATGTCCCTTCGATTACGAAGAACCTATTGTCTGTGGGCCAGATGACAGAGCAGAACTTGCAGGTTCGCTTCAATAAGCATGGCTGCTTTATTGAAGAGTTTGGCAATGGATGTAAGTTGATCGCGAAAGGCCACAGAAATGGAAGAATGTTCACTCTTGATGCTACACTGCCAGAGCTGGACTCTGCCATGTTTGCCCAGGGTTCTGGCACTATTAGGGACTTAGAGATTTGGCACAAGAGAGTGGGGCATGTCAATTTGCAGAGGCTGCAGACCATGCAGAAGAAGCAGCTGGTAACAGGGTTACCTAGATTCCAATATTCAGATATTGGTCATGTATGCGAGGCTTGCCAGTTTGGTAAGCAGTCGCGATTGCCGTTTGTCAGGCATGTAAGACAGAGTACACGACCACTGCAGTTAGTGCACTCTGATGTTTGGGGACCAGCTCATAATGCATCTATGGGGGGTTCCAGATACTATGTATCTTTCATTGATGACTACAGTCGATATACCTGGCTTTACATATTGAAAACAAAAGATGAGGTCTTTGCTATTTTTCAGAAATTTAAAGCACAGGTTGAGAAGGAATTTGAGTGTTACATCTCTTGCTTGAGATCTGATAGCGGTGGGGAGTATGTCTCCAATGAATTTGCTGATTTTTTGGCTGAAAATGGCATTCGTAGGCAGCTAACCTGCAGCTACACTCCGCAGCAAAACGGAGTAGCTGAAAGGAAGAACAGGGTTCTGATGGAAGCTGCTAGGGCCATGATGAATGAGAAGCATATGCCACTTTACTATTGGGCAGAGGCTGTTGTGACAGCCGCATATATTCTGAACAGGACTCCCATTGCAGGCATTCATGACATGACACCGTTTGAGAGGCTCTATGGCTATAAGCCGGATGTACAACACATGAAGGTCTTTGGCTGTCTTGCTTATGCGCATATTCCAGATGAGAAAAGGAAGAAGTTGGATCCCAAAGCACATAAGTGTGTTTTCATTGGATATTCGCAGGAGAAGAAGGCATACAAATGCTATGATCCCTCTACCAGGGAAACTTTGGTAAGCAGGGATGTTATCTTTGATGAGATGGGTTCTTGGTATGTATCACCAGTTGCAGTGCCATCTGATATGCCTTCCACTCATGTCTCTACAGTTGATTTGTAGCAGAGCACTGCTATGACAGGACCTATTAGTCAGACAGTATCTCCATGGACAGGGAGATTGAGGAGCTCACCGTCCACTGACACGGGTATGTCAGTGAGGGGGAGACATGATGTCTTGGACAACAAAGGAAAAGAGAAAGTTATTGAGGATGCATCTGGTATGATGACACCTGGCAGAATGACTTCGGGCTATGAGTCTAGTGATACTTTAGACAACGAACTTGGTATTCCGACTGTCTATACGCCTAGCACAAGGCAGAATAGGTACATTCCGCCTCATGAGAGAGGTGAATCGAGTAGTGCACCACAGCTTAGACGATCGCAGAGGGTCAGATACCCTGTTGACAGGTTGACGTACTCTAGTTATTCTGCAAAGCATTATGCATACATGACAAAAGTGATGGAGATCAAAGAACTAGGTACTTATGCCGAAGCAGCAAAAGATGAAAATTGGTGCATGGCTATGGACGAAGAGATGAAAGCCTTGGCTGAAAATCAGACTTGGGATTTGGTACCACTGCCTGAAGGGAAAAAGCCTGTTGGCTGCAAATGGGTTTATAAAATCAAATGTAAGTCTGATGGCAGTGTGGAAAGGTACAAAGCAAGGCTGGTCGCTAAAGGATATGCTCAGCAGTATGGCTTGGATTATGATGAAACATTCAGCCGGTTGCAAAAATGGCAACCATACGAACTGTTATTGCCTTGGCTGCTGAAAAAGGCTGGAAATTGCAGCAGATGGATGTTAAGAATGCATTCCTCAACGGTGATTTAGCAGAGGACGTATACATGGTTCAGCCGGAAGGGTATGAGCACCCTGATTTTCAGCAGTATGTGTGCAGGCTGAAAAAGGCACTATATGGGCTGAAGCAGGCTCCGAGAGCCTGGCATGCTAGGATCAGCAGTTACTTGCAGAGTCTTGGATTTGTTGTTGGCAGGGCTGATCACAGCCTGTTTACAAAGAAGACTGACAGTGGCTTGGTAGTGCTGGTCATATATGTTGATGACCTGATAATCACTGGAGATGATGACATGGGAATTCAGCATGCTATGAAGATGCTGAAATCTGAATTTGACATGAAAGATCTGGGAGATTTGAAGTATTTCTTGGGTATTGAGGTTGTACCAGCTAAAAATGGTTTATGGCTGATGCAGAAGCACTATGCCATGGAAATGCTTAAGAAGTATGGCATGGCTGAATGCAAACCACTGGATACACCTCTGGACCAGAATGTAAAGCTAGACATGAACACTGGGGCTGAAATAGAAGATGTGACTATGTACAGGTAGATGGTCGGCAGTCTGATTTACTTGACCATCAGTAGGCCTGACTTGAGCTATGCAGTAGGGCTGATAAGCCAGTTTATGCAGAAGCCGAGAAAGCCGCACTTGGATGCAGTTAGACGCATCATGAGGTATGTTAAGTCCACTGTAGACTATGGGTTGTTCTATGTCAGAGATAAGTCCTTGACACTGATTGGATACACAGATGCAGATTGGGCAGGATGCTCAACTGACAGACGATCTACGAGTGGCTATGCCTTTGGCTTTGGTAGCGGCATGATCAGTTGGAGCAGCAAGAAGCAGCCTACGGTTGCTTTATCTAGTACTGAGGCAGAGTACAAGGGGGCTGCATTGGCAGCATGTGAGATTGCTTGGCTGCTCAAGCTTATGGCTGACTTGGACATTCAGGTTGATGCTCTAGTGAAACTGTTATGTGATAATCTGAGTAGTGTACTCCTAGCCATGAATCCAGTTTACCATGCCAGGACAAAACACATAGAGGTACACTACCACTTTATTCGTGAGATGGTCCTTGCAGGGAAGGTTGATCTTATGCATGTGAGGACTGATGAGCAGGTAGCAGATATCTTTACCAAGTCTCTGGGTAAAGATAAGTTTTGTGGTTTTAGACAGCTACTTGGTGTGCAGATGCTGTCTTGAGCTTGAGGGGGAGTGTTAGAAGTCAAGATCCCCGTGTAGTGTGTGACTGTCTTTATGTACTACCGACATGACAGCTAGTGTACAACTGTCTCCTGCATGTGACTACATTAAATAAGTCGGTTAGCTAGTCGGTGACTTGACTATGGTTAGTCTGTCTAGTCAGCATGTCACTTACTCTATGTTACTCTTGTATGTGTGTCTTTACTCTATGATGAAAGTATGAGAAGAAGATAATGGAACCTGAATGGTTCAGACATTGCTCAACCCTGTCTCTCTCTCTTCTTCAAACACATTGGCCTTAGGTCCTCACTCGGCACCCAAGAACCTACCAAGCTCTCCTAAGGCGGCACTTAATCCTTTTTTGTTCCTCTTACCTTTATTTTTGCTCCAACCTTCCTTATTTCTTTATTTGGACTAGGTGCTAACCCAAGGAAGACAAGGCATCGGCCTTATGTCATCTGACTTGTCCTCAAGAACCTACCAGGCCTCCACAAGGCGATAATTAACTGCCCATAATATTTTTCTTTCTTTCCTTTCTTCTTTTTTTCTTAAGGGGTTAGAACCCCTATTTACAAACCTTTGTAATTTTATTTTTAGATTTCTATTTTGGCAGGCTTCTCTAAGGGCCTTATCCTAGCAAGGATTCCTAGAATAACTGCCCAACGTGCTAGGAAGGACAAAGTCACTAGGACTGCCTTCTAAAACAAGTCTTTAATGCCTAACAATGTCTTAACAAGAGGTAGACAACTACTCAAATCTCCTCCAAATATACCCAACTTAACCCTAGGACTTCATGCTTTAATTGTGGTTTCCCAACAAAAGAGATGTTCTCCATAAGTACATAGACACATATAGCATAAAAGAAAAGTACTCATAAAGGAATAATATCACCTAGAATGGCCACAAGAAGCTCCTGTGTAGCAAAGGCTCCCTCCAGCAACTTTGTCAAACTGGTCTAATGCAATCACTAAATAGAAACCATTAAACACACCTGCACCAAATAAGCATATGGTCCTCTTGGTCATATGAAATAAAACATTAGAACCTAACACAAAAGGCCCTCTTAGCCTTATGAAATAAAATACTTCACTACCATTCAATAGCATATTGCTGAAAAAAACCCTTAGTCCTAACATAACTCTATGGTGGCACAAAACCAACCAAGGATCAGGGCTGCTCAGGCCCTACACTAAGTGCATCAGGTTATTAGCTAACCCCTGCATAAATAGCTAGGGGTGTCCGATGAATATGATGATACACAATCCTATGTATCCATGAAAAAGTAGGAAGGTGCTCATCAGCTACCTGACTGATGACCCAAACTAACCATCGACGGTTGAAATAGGACATGTCAGCGAAGACCCCAAAGTAGTCAAGGGTAATGTTAGGAGGTAATTGTAAGGGTAATGTTAGGAGGTAGACCACAATTGAAAAAGACATCTTCCACGAAAGCATAATTATCAAGGGAATCTACAAAGTGATTCCACTATTGAGAAATTAACTAACAAGTCACCATCTTGAAAATATACAATATATCCGAGGCTACACAATGGTACATTTGTAAGATAGGATCCCACACACTGTAGGTCGCATTCAACTGATTGATTACTAACTGTGAGTCACCTTTCACCAATAATCAACGGATACCACCACATCTGTAAGATGGGATCCCACACACTCTAGGTCGCATTCAATTGATTGATTACTAACTATGAGTCACCTTTCACCAATAATCAACGGATACCACCACATCAGGCTACATTAAGTCCCATGATTAAGGCCTTGTATTTTGCCATATTATTAGTAAAAGAGGGTCCTAAACACATGATGGGACCTAAAATGGGCCGGCACTCGCTATAGCACTAGTCGGACCTCTGACATGCACAAGACAACCCCACCGCCTCACGGTCAGGAGTGTCTACAGGACACATTGCCTTGCCATCATACATATATTTTGTGTTTGTATCGTGTTTATTGTCCAATCCTTAACCTTCTTAGACTCCTCAGAGGGAGACCCTACACATTTTGGTGTAATTCACCACATAGAACAACATAGGAGGCACCCCTCGGGTGATTGCTGCGGCCCCACTACGACCCTCCTACACCTTGGGGATTGGCCCCTCGATGCGTCGCTAATACATATAACACATACAAAACAAACTCCACTCTTGGTACCAATATTATATCGTTCCAGGAATGTACCAATCCTCACTTACTTGTCCCCTTGGACCCACCATCTAGACTTATAGCTTGGGTGCCTTACTCTCTCCAGCGTGGGCCATTTATAGTTCAATCAATTGCTATGCATGCTAGGAATAAATACCATGTGTATAATTCATGTAAAAGTGAATGCTTTATTGTGCACAAACAATTATGATTTAAAATTAGCCTATGTGTCCTACAAAAACAACCCTTTTAATGAATTTCCACTAATACGCAATACTTTGGTGTAGGAACCTAACACCAAGGCTAACCTCGTGCTGCTAGATCCATTATTTTCAAATAAAATGCATCCTAAATGTTATGCGTAAAGAGAATAATCAGACTTTTTATTATTTCAATGTTTAAACTAATGTATAACATCATCCTCCCCCTCAACATTTAGATTTTGTTGCGGTGCATAGGTGTAGAGGTTCTTTTATGTCATTTTTTAATATGTAAAAGTAATAAATACATACTTTAACACAAAGGGCAAGGCCAAACTGAGGCTTAACCTCATGCTTCAGCCCCATCAACCATTCACATATATAGATCTTAATTTTTCAACTTTTTTCGCGTAAAAACCTTTTTTTCCATAAAATTTCTCCTATTTTTTCTATTTATTTTTAATAGAAAATTGGTATTTTCTAGTTTTTTTGAATGACTGATCATTGAAACTGAAACTCAGTATTTTCCCTTATTTGATCCCAGGTCTACTCATTTCTCCCTACTCAAAATATAAAAAAACTATCAATTTTCATCAAAATTAGTATTTTCTCGGGTTTTAAAAATTTATACTTGCTGTAAATCAATACGGGTTCTACATAACAGTAATTGCAACCCTCAAACATAATGCAAGGAACATTCAAATAAAATTTTAGCCCATTTGCACACCATTTAGACCATGAACGATAAAAAACAAGCAAAATTCTTTCATAAAATAGAGCATACCGCCTTTTTGCGTGTTTCGGGTTTTTTGAATAATTAATTGGGCTATGTATCAACCAACTAGCCATGGATTTCAGCATAGATCTTCAGTCTTCAGCCTCCTCAGCCTCTTAGAACAATCCGGTGCCTCCCGGACAAGCATCCATTATCTGATTCTCTTCTTGATTCTTGTCACATGAGTTGGCTCTATGCAGGAGAGAGAGGGAGGAGAGAGAAAGACTAAAAATCAGAATTTCATTCCCTTAATCATATTGCATGTGGTTACCATCAAAATCTTTCCATCTCTGCATAGATCAGGGATCTCCCGTTCTCTTTCTACACGATTGAGCATCCAAGAGGCACATACATCCCCAAAAAATAGGACGTCAATCAAAAAAATGCCCCTCTCGGCATCACGACATGTTTTTGCATGTTTTCTTTATTTAGAGTTTCATTTCATTTCATTTATAAAATGTCCACCTACAAAAAAAACACTTTCACAATATTATGAAAGGGTTTTCGATCTGTTTGGGGGTGCAAACGGACTTTGATTCGCGATTTGACTAGACGGTTGGCTTCGCGACATCAAAATCTATAAACTTGGGCCATGTCATGCACTTTTTGGCTCTCGGATCTAGTAATTGCTTTACAATGCCAACCCTTGCAGGGATTAAATGGGGGGTCAAACGACCTCCGATCGACGAACCGAGACTTGCATTGGATCTTGACATCGAAATGCATTTAGGAAAACTCTAGCTTGGCCATCTGCCACCATTTTATTTTTCATGAAAATTGGCTCTTTACCGCCTCTCAGACACTTTTCATCTCCAAAAATGAGCTCCATATATTCAAGAATGGGTCCAAATTGGGTCCTAAACCCAGCTCTCAGTGGCAACCATGGGATAGGGTGACTCAGCCCATCAAATCCCTAGAACTAATCTACACATAAACACAACCAAAAAGAGCATCAAGCTGATACAAAATAGATACACCAAAACACATTACGGTTCTCACCCTACCCCTTGACAAAACTAGGGCATGAAATCCACGAGGAGTAGGCCTAGCATAATCTGACAGAAATTCTAAAGAGAGTCACTGACCAACTACTCCAACATAGCCAAGCTAAAAAGAACTATCAAAGAGGTCATCCTAAGTAGTGGTCTGAACTACCTACCTAACTAAGGACAACTCAACTAGGAGCTTCTACTAGGCGAGAACTCCTATAGCCTAATCAAGAAATAGTTTCTTTTAGCATATTGCTCTTTTAGCCTCTTATTTTCCATACTCAGGCATGTAAAAAGGAGGGAGTTGAGCATAGTGACCCAAGGAGAACAGGGCATCGACCTCAGGTCCTATCTCGGTACCTAAGAACCTACCAACCCCTTGCAAGACGACACTGAATCCTTTTCAAACGCTCACTTTTATTTTCACTACAACCTTCTTATATTCTTTGTTGTTTAGCTAGATGCCACCCCTAGGAAGACAAGGCATTGGCCCCAGGTCTTGTCTCGTTCCCAGGTACCTACCAAGCCTTCACAAGGTGATAAACAACAGCTCAAGGGTTTTTCTTTCTTTCCTTTTCTATTTTTATAGGTGTTAGAACCCCTTTTTAGACATCTACGTATATTCATACATTGTCTTTTAGATATTTAGGGTTTTGCCTCTTTCCATCATTATTTTAGTAGGCTTCTTTAATTGTCTCACAACTAACAGGAACTCCTAGAATGGCCGCCTAGCAGGTCAGCAGAACAGGGTCACTAGAATTGCCTTCTAAAACACGTCTTTCAATGCTTGACAATGCCTTTGCAAGAGGCAATGACTACTCAAACCTCCCCTAGACATACAGAGCCTAAACGTAGGACTTCATGCCTCGAGTTCCGGTCCCAAACAAACAAAAGAAAGTAACCCTTACACGCACATATATCATTAATTACTTAAAGAAAAACACTCGAAAAGGGGATGAAACCACCTGAAATGGCCACAAGAAGCTCCTTCGCAGCAAAGGCTCCCTCCAGTGACTTCATCAACCTGTATGATGCAACCACTACAACAAAAACCCATTAACTGTACCCGCATCAAACAGACATGGGGCCCTTTTGGCCTAAAGAAATAGCACATTTTATTATAAACTAGCTAGCCCTCTTGGCCTAAAGATGGATAGGTCATTCTTATCCATGCAATACAGGGTTGTCTTGACATATACATCACATCCTATAAAAGTAACCAAGATACCAAGGATAGCAACAATTGGACGGCGAGCCCCATGCTAGTCATGCCACACAGCTCAAGGCTTGATCTTAGGCTTTTGTAAATCCACTAGTCCAAGCCTTTCTATTGATATAACCTCGATATGGCCTATCCTTCCTTGGATATCATTGGATAGATGAATGACATCATTGGGCTCACATGTCCCACATTTATTGTCATCCAAATAAACTGGTCGTTCAAGCAGCTTAGAGGCTCCTTCGGCACAAAGAATCACAACTTGGTGCTTATTCGAACCTTCCCTATTTGGGTTTGACATAAGTCAGTGTTGCAACCAAAACTAGGTAGGGTTTCAATCCGAGACCCATCACATGATTGTATCTTAGGGCAGTGCATATTGTTAGATGTATCATTATGGCCTTTTATCACACCTACATGGGAATTAATCACAATATATCTGAATGGTGTTATTGACCTTGTATCTAACACACCAACTACATTTTGAGAGATCTTGAGTTTCCAAACCCATCTCACATCCCTTCTTGCATTCTTAGGCTGCCTTGACTATCCACATTGGTCCAATGGACTCACTGTGAATTTATTGCTATAGCCAGATGCCCTCACAACCTTATGACTTCTATTCAATACAGGTGGACCTTTGGCATCATGCATCTTCTTCATATGAGAGGTCTTTACTTGCTTTTGTCCACTCTGCAACAGCCGCTTAGCCATAGGAAACATGCTTTTACTAAAAGGAATAGCATCTACTCGAAAGCATGATTCATCACTAAATTGAAAAGGCTTCTCAAGAGCCTTACTAGCAGCACAACTAGGACCACTTATAGCACACTTATTCATACTCATAGGCCCGATGGTCCTATCAAGGCCGCCATCGCAACTACCTCTCATGGGAGCATTGCAAGCCTTGATGGGACTTATTGGGCTTGGAATCTTTTCATCCCCAAGGGGTATATTATCCCTACTATTGCCATTTTTTTCTTGGAGATTTTGGCTACCAAGGTTCCCCTCATCGGCTGCCTTGGTATCAACAAGTGAGCTATCTCCTTGTAGAAATGGTTGGAAGCTAGGATGCACTTGTACTGAGCGGGGAAAATTTTGAAAACTCAGGGAAAACTCCAAAAGTTTTCCCAACATCTCTGAATATGTCCCTCATAATCAACAACATGCATCTTTGCTTCCCTTAATGACTTAGGATTCCACATTCCCACTTGGATTTGCATGTTAATCTCTAAGCCACTTAAAAAGAGCTCACATAGCACATCACTTGGCAATGCAATAGCTCTTCTTGGCCAAAGCCTTAGAATATCATCAAAGGATCTAGTGTATTCTTTAACAGAAGGATAGGATTCATGCCTAATCTGCATTAGTTGCCCTAAAACTTGGGTCATAAGCACCTTCTTCTCATATTCATCTAAAAATTTATCACATAGTTCATTAGAGGATTTAATCGATCCTCTTGGGAGGCTCTAATACCATTTCCTAGCTTCTCCCTTCAGGGTACTTGAGAATACGAGCATTCGATGAATATCATTGAACCCACTTGTAAGGCAAGTTAGGCCGTATTCTCTTAAATGCACCATTGGATCCTCATTAACCAGCCCATGAAACACTGGGAGATCCTTATAAGGAGGAGAGCATTTAGTCCTTTCCTTCGGGATTAGAATTGGGGCATTAAAATCCTCGTAATCATAACCTAACTCAAGTGTCTTAGGGTCTCCAACCTCTTCCATTTCCACCTTTATTGGTGTAGGGAGGTTAATATTATCCTTGCCATCCCTTTCTGCCAACTCACAGAGTGGTCTAGGGAGTCCTATAGCTCTTAGCATGTCATTCCGATCCTTTCTTAGAGGATCTTCCATATCTTGCCCCTTCCTAGGCAGCTCCATGATGGCTTTATCTAGGAGCTTCTACCCCTCATCAAAAGCAAACTTATCCTTAGCATTTAGGTCCTAGGGACTGTCCCTTTTAAGTAATGGTTTTCCCTTTACAACTAGGGTTTCTAACATCCTTGTGATACCTAACATTTTGGCACAATGCCTCACCACATGAGATGTTTGAGCCATAACTGCACTCCATTGTATGTCGAGCTTTTCCCATGGCACTATGGTTTTAGCATAATCACTTGTAGATGCCATGACCGCCATAGCTTCCAACATACCGGTCCCATGCCCTCTAGGTTGATGGATGGTTATACATGATTTCTCTTGGTGGGGTAGAGACCACACCAAGGCGAACCTTGGCCCATGCCATCGCATTAGAGGATGGGGTAACCACTAACTAGTTACTCTTCTCATCACCTAAATTATCTCCTATAGAGGACTCATTCTCTACATAACTAACTAAGTCCATCAGTAAGTTTTGTATAGGGAAAGCCAAGGTTTTCCATCCTTGAACAAACCCCATTTTATGGTTAGCTTAGCACAATCCTAATGGAAAGTATTAACATAGGTTCCTTCACAACCTAGGTTCGGAGACAACCACTTATAGGCAGAGCTCCCGGCAAACGCACCACTGATGGGACCTAAAATGGGATGGCACTAGCTATAGCACTAGTCAAAACTCTGACATCAGAATTAGTGTTTTTTTGGGTTTTGAAAAATTTTGAGTGTTATAAATCAATACGGGCTCTACATAATAGTGATTGTAGCCCTGAAACATAATGCAAGGAACATTCAAATAAAATTTTAGCCCATTTGCATACCATTTAGACCATGAACGATAAAAAACAAGCAAAATTCTTTCATAAGATAGAGCATACCGCCTTTTGCATGTTTTGGGTTTTTTAAATAATTGATTGGGACTGTGTATTGACCAACCAGCCATGGATTTCAGCATAGATCTTTAGCCTTTAGCCTCCTCAACCTCTTGGAACAATCTGGTGCCTCTTGGACAAGCATCCATCACCTGATTCTCTTCTTGATTCTTGCCACATGAATTGGTTCTATGCAAGAGAAAGAGGGAGGAGAGAGAAAGAATAAAAATCAAAATTTCATTCCCTTCATCATATTGCATATGGTTACCATCAAAATATTGCCCTCTCTACATAGATCACGGATCTCCCCTTCTCTCTCGACATGATTGAGCATCCAAGAGGCACATACATCCCCAAAAAATGGGGCATCAATTTAAAAAAACACCCCTTCATGCATCATGACATGTTTTTACATGTTTTCTTCATTTAGATTTTTATTTCATTTTATTTATAAAATATCCAGTAATTAAAAAAACACTTTCACACTATTATGGAAGGGTTTTCTACCTGTTTGGGGGTGCAAATGAACTCCGATTCACGATCCGACTAGACGGTTGGCTTCATGACATTGAAATCTATAAAATTAGGCCATGTCACACACTTTTTGGCTCCCGAATCCAATACCTGCTTTAAGTGTGAGAGATCCCATTCTACAGATGTATAATCATGCAACCTTGGATATACTTGAGATTTTTGAGACAATGACTTGTTAGTTGGTTCCTCATCAGTGGAACTACTTTGCGGATTCGTTGGTGAATTATGCTTTTGTTGAGAATGTATTTCTCAATTGTGGTCCTCAAGGGTTATTAGAATTGTGTGATCTTATTAGCCTAGGACCACTTTGGGGAGTGTTTTTTGCTAACACATCTTGTTATGGCTACCGGTGGTTAGTATGGTAATGAGCCATGTAGCGATTGACCATCTTTTTATTCTTTCATGGATGCATATGGGCTACAAACAAGGGCTGAAGCAAGGGTGGATACAAAGTACAAAACAATTGCAAAGAAGATTAAGCTTGTGGCTTTGCCTTTACCACCTGAAAGTGATGGGTTGGCTGAAAAAGTGTCTCAACAGCCTAGTTTGTGGGATCCACATTGAGTAGGACATAAATTTATAGCTGAAACTTTACAAAAGATAAAATTTAGTGATAATAAATTTCTTTTTCCTATTGCTGTAGAAAGAGCTTGTTTCTTGCATATGTTGGCAAGGCATGGGAAAGCCTTTATATTTTACCAAGATGAAATTGGATGTTTTGATGTGAGCAAAGTTGCACCTATGGTGATCTTTACAGTACCTCATGTGACATGGAATTTAAAGCCTATTCTAGTACCTCAGGCATATTTGCCTAAGCTATTGGAACTTTTGAATGAGAAGATCAAGATGCGGATTTTGGAGCCCTCTTCAGCTCCATGTTTGAATCAGTGGTTTACTGTTCCAAAGAAGAATGGTTCTTTGAGGTTTATAAAAGATTGACAGCAAGTTAATAAAGTCACTATAATTAATGTTGGATCATACCCGATAGTTGATGAATTTGCAGAAGCATTTATAGGCAAGGCAATTTACTCTATGGGAGATTTATATTCAAGATATCATTACCATGAAGACACCGCTTAGATTGGTTAGGATGTGTATGCTTCCACAGGGAACAACCAATTCATTGGCACATATGATGGTTGCTATGCATAAAGTTTTGAGGGAGTATATCCCTCAGTTAACCTTACTCTTTCTTGATGATGTGCCTGTTAAAGGGTGTGATATCCATGAGAAGAATGAAGAGCTAAATGAGCAAGGATGTAGAAGGTTTGTGGCTGATCATATTGTTGATTGTGACAAGATTTTGAGCCGTCTTGAAGAAGTGCATTTGACATTGTCAAGATAAAAATTGGTTTTTGGAGTGAAGTATTAGTTGTTGGGCACATGTGTGGACCATATGGAAAAAACCCCTCACCAATAAAGATTGATGCCATAAGTAGGATGCAAGGGACATGTTCG
Source organism: Lygodium microphyllum (assembly GCF_053477565.2). NCBI lineage: Eukaryota > Viridiplantae > Streptophyta > Polypodiopsida > Schizaeales > Lygodiaceae > Lygodium > Lygodium microphyllum. Next base: position 20,417,446 of record NC_141149.1, on the reverse strand, counting down.
AATGTATTCGAGGTAAGAAGATTTTTGGGTGCATGTATCTTTTACTTGATATGGATTCTGCATTTTGCTCATGTGGTTGAAAGTTTATATCAGCTCTTGAGAAAAGGGAAAAAGTTTTGGTGGGGTAAACAACATACGAAGACAGTTTAAAAGTTAAAGAGCTTATTGATTTTAGGCCCAACACTAAAGAGAGCAAATAATGAGAATGGGAAGCCTATTATTCCCACCATGGATACAAACCCAATTGACATTGGTTGGGTAGTGGGTAAGGATGATGCTGATGGGAATAGGTATGCCATTTGATTTGGAGCAAAGGTCCTCAATGAATGGCAACTGCGGTATTCTCAAGTCAAAAGAGAGCTTTGGGGTGTAGTGACAACCCTTAAGTATGATAGGGAGTATTTTATGGGAGCTCATGTAGTGGTAGAGACTGATTGTCTACCTCTATTGGGCATGATAGTAAATTACTCAACTCCTGATATTTCCATGTTATGGTGGATTGGATATATAAAGTCACTTAACCCTAATTTTTAGCATATTGTAGATAGAGAAAACCCTATGACTGACATGCTTTTACAAGAAAGGTTTGAAGATGAAGAGGAGCTAATGAAAGATGAAGAGGACGATGTTATAGGTGCTGAAAAATACTTTATGATAGTAGGAAATGATTATGTAGCTGCTATTACTATAGGTACAACTGTTGCAACAGGGATTTCAGCAATACGAAAAGAGCTTGTAGCCATGGAGAAGAGATGGGCAGTAGAGAGAAAGTATCATCAGTGTTATGCTTTAGTGAGAACACAATTTTTGGAAGAATTATATGAGGATGATTGGCTAAAAATAGGCTAATATCTAAGCCTCATGACAAAGAAGGTTGAGTGGTTTGAAGTTGAATTTAAAAGGATTAAAAGAAAATCTTATTGTTTTTATGTAAAGAAAGACTAATCTAACAATGGAAAAGAACAAGAAATCAAAACCTTTTAAGCTACACATAACAATAAATATACCAAACTAAGATACAAGCATGGCCATGCCATGGAACATCTTCTATTACTATAGCACACAACCAAGTACAAGAAGATGAAAGACAAGAAGGAAAAAATTTGTGATAGTGCCAAAGAATGATGCTATGTTAGCACTTCTATCCTTTTTATAATAATCCCTAAAGCCCTCTTTTCTCTTGGCTCAAGTATTTACAAGGTTTATACTTGCTTCAACTCTCATGTTGATAATTTGCTTCATTACAGATCATCCCCTCCTAGAGATGTTTTGTCCTCAAAATTGAAGATAATGAGGTAATAGGCAAATTGTTAATGAAGCAAATTATGTCAATGAAGATACATAAGCATGTGGAAGCACTGTATGAAGAAATATCTTCATGAACTTGAAATAGTGAATTGACTACTTGCTATCCAAACAGGGCTAACACCATATTGGGGAATATGGAAATTTCCCGTAGGTTTGGGACACGTGGTCAAATATTTGGATTTGTCATAACTTGAACACTATAACTCCAAATTGAGTAGTCTGTAGCTCAATAGATTCTCATTTTCAAGCGCTTTTCAATGATAGGTCACATCATATGGTTTTGAGAAACTTATGGACATGTTATCTAGGTACCACCTTTTTAATATTCAAAAAATGGGAATTAGGAGATTCCCAAATGCACTAATATTGTGGTGGCTACATCATTAGAATTGCCATAAAAACCCACAACCCACAAAGAACGGTAATTTCATTTTTACAAAGGAAATTGATGTTTTGTGCAATTTGCTTCATGAATACTTGTTCCCATGGGATGATTATATATTATGTTGTTGTTTGCTATGAGTTTGATCACTTTATGCTCAGAAAATCAGAAAATGATAAGTGTTGTGACTGAAATTAATGGTGTAAAACCCGTAAAATATGCGAAATAGGGGAAAATTGGGTGTTTTTGATATTTAAATGGAAAATATAATGAGACACACCAACTAAATTTATATTTTGCTACAAATGAACCTAAGGGCCACATGCCACAACTCATTTTGTATTTTTAGATATTTAATATTGCAAAAAATACAATAAAAATAGGGAAAATTGAGAAAAATAGAAAAAAATGGATTTTGAGTGCCGAAAATTAAGGAAAAATAAGAACCATGTTTGTGGATGTATGGGGGGTCTGAAGTATGAGTTTTAGCCTCAGTTCAGCCCTACTTTTATGTTTTAGTGAGTTTTTATGGCTTTTTATATAATAAAAATGTGGAAAATTAACCCTAAACCTATGCACCGTGCACAATCTAAACGGGTGAGGGGGTAAAGAGAATGAGAGTGGTGTTTAAGTGCTGAGAGAAAGAAACGGCTGATTTTTTTCATCTATGAATATCATATAGATCGATCGTTAATTTCAAATAAGGATCTAGTAGCACGAGGTCTCCTCAGTGCTAAGTTCATACAACATAGCAATTACGCATAAGAGAAATTCATTGAAAGAATGCTTTTGCACTAAGCACAATGCTGATTTTTCTTTGTTTGAGCACATGGGCATTCACTACTTGCATAAATCATAAAGAAACTTAAAGGTATCAGACAATACCTCTTGGATGCATGGCAATTGCTTTCTAGAGGAACATGACCAACGTTGAGTGAGTAAGATTGCCCAAGCTGTAGGCTAGGCATTGGGTCCTAGGGGAAAGAAAGTGAGGAAAATGGTACATTCTTGGATACGATCCATTGGTACCTTGAGTGGAAATATGTGTGAAGTGTTATATATGTTTAGCGACGCATCGAGGGTCAATCCCCAAGATGTAGGAGAGTCGCAGTGAGGTAGCGGCAGTCAGCCATGGGAGGACCTCCTATGTTTGTACTTCGTGCTATTTGGCAATGTGTTGGGACTCCCTCTGAGGAGTGTTAATTGGGTTAGAGTTGGACTACGAGACATGATACAAACACAAGATGTTTAGGAAGATGATGTATGTGTCATCCACACTCTTGGCCGCGAGGCCGTGGGGTTGTTGAGCGCATGATAGAGGTCCGGCTAGTGCATGAGCTAGTGCCGGCCCATTTTAGGTCCCATCAGATTATGAGAGTCATGCTATCTCTCCCAGCTTACGGATCTCGTCAGTAATATGGCATTGATTTCTTATGCCCACGGTATTATGGGATTGCTCATGGCATGTGCCTGACTTTACAGGCAAAGATTGCTTCTATGCTTACCATAGCTAGGTTGTCTTATGGTTTTTGGGCTGAGGCCCTTATGACGGCAATTTACTTGGTTAATTGGATGTCGTGTTTCTCTTTGGATGTTATTACTCTGCATGAGGCATGGAGTGGCATGAGACCCTCTTGTGATCAGTTAAGGATGTTTGGCTGCTAGGCATCTGTCAATATGTCACATGAGCCTATGTCATGTAGATGCATATTCCTTGGTTATGGAGATGGTGACTTTACGGCTTACAATTTTTGGGATTTAGATGCCCAAGAAGTTCTATGCAGCCATCATGCTGTCTTTTATGAGACATAGACACCTCTCAAGCCTCTTGATGCGCATTCAGTGCGCTTTATGGCTGATTCTACAACCTATGTCAGTCTTTCACTTTGTTGAGGTCACATACCATCTTGAGACCCCATTTGACTTGTGTTCGGAATGATGACCATCTTTTGATGATTGACCTTGGAGAGTCTGTATGCTCTCCGCTGTCTTTTATGAGCTGCACTGATTTTATGCGCCACTCTGATGCTTTACAGCCATGCACTTATAAGTTGTGTTGCTTGCTTCATGGGACGCAATCATGGATCGCTCTATTGTCTAGAGCTATGGGATCCCTTATCTCCTGGATATTATGGACTCAATGATGCTTGACTCTTCTTGTGAGAAGGTTCCTACCACTTATTGCAAAGCTCGCTTTCCGATTGGGCATTGGGTGAGATGTCATGATTCCTCACCCTGTCTCTTTTCTTTTGTTTTGTTTTTTCACTCCCTAGCCCATTGGCCTTTTAGTGGGAGGTTGTTGGGGTAAAAGGCCATTGGGCCTACCCATGTACAATGACCACCCATATTCTTTATTCATATATATATGAAAGTGTAACAAGGTTGTCATAACATTGTTGACAACACCTACATTGTGTGTGCTCTTTTCTCCCGTGTCTCCTACATCCCTTTCAAAAGTACTGTTATTAATTAAATTTCATTAATGACATTAAAAAGCGGTCTTGATGGTATGGGATGATGCCTTAGGATATGCATTTTATCTCTACACCTCAAACACTGAATTTGGACTCTCCAGTCAAAAGCAATCCGGTCTTCATTGGACAAGCATCCGTCATCCATTCTTCTTCTTATTCTTCACCGCATGAATCTGCCCTTAGAGGAGAGAGAGGGAGGCGAGAGAAAGAATGAAATCAGAGTTCTTCATAGAGACCACCATTGCGCGGGCGAAGCACAGCGATATGACCAGCAGGCAGAGGGGATTGAAGGGCAATGATCACTTGGGGTGGTTATTCACACGCTGAAGATTGCATCCTCCCATTGATGGCGCATTTTTCGGCACTAGACAGGTGTCGTTTTGTTCCTCTCTCTCTCACCATGATCTCATGCTAACTTAAAAATTTGGCATAAATGCCCCCTAGGCCCCAAAGGTCACCACTCCTTTGGCCAAACTCATGTCCACCTTTTCAAATCTTGTCCGGTTTCTTGGCCATTCCCTTGTCCAGACTCCGAATTGAGCTCTGAAAAATCCTGGGCGTTCGGCTTGGCATCGCGCATTGGCCGGTAACTCTTAACAACCCACACAACATTTTGAAAAATTATCAAAAATCACCAAGTGTTGCTCAGGCGCCTTTAAAACACTTTGCCGCTTAAAATCCTAGATCGAGCCGCTGACTTCAACGTTGAATATTTTTCCCTTGATATTCGTAAGTTTTAGCTATTTTTAAGCACTTCTCGGCATCAAAAATCTGCTCTCATTGGCAACCACGGGATAGGGCGACTCAGCCCATCGAATTCCACAATAGATCTGCACAAAACACCCAAAGGAAGCATCAAGCTGATACAAGATAGAAACATATTAAATGCAGCACAATGCACACCTTACCCCCTGACAGAACCAAGGCATGACATCCAGAAGGAGTAGGCCTAGCATAATCTGATAGAAGGTCCACAGCTAGTCATCAACCGACTGCTTCAACACGGCCAACCTAAAAAGAACTATCAAAGAGATTTGACTTCACAAAGAGAACTTGCTAAATCAAAGTCATGATAAGTAGCCAAAGCTCTCTTTTCTCGCCAAACCATCCTCTCTTTTGGTCTTTGTACCGGTTTCGATGCTTCTTTCTTGACTCTTTCCTTCTTTCTCGGCACTTCCTCATCCTTCTTAGGGTCGCCTTTCTTGTCTGGTCTTAGCAGTCCCCATTCTATGCTAGGATTCTGGACTTGCGTCCCCTTATCCCCTTGTTTAGGGTTTACCTCAACCGGCTTTTCCTTATCTTTGTCAACCTCTTTAGCCTTTTGACCTCTTGTCACGACTCTTAAGTTAGAGGTTTCAGCATCATTGACTCGTACAGCCTCAATAAGGCTGACTCCATTGCCTTGTGGCAACTCTTCTATATTTTATTTTCCCCGCTGCAATATTTGCCTAGGTGCATCATTCTGCTGCAAGTTATTTCCTTGCGCTCTATGATTCACTGGGCCCAGCTGTTTACTCCCTTGTTGGAGAGAACTAATCTTACTCCAACAGGTAGCAGCTAGATGACCCAACTTCCCACAAATGTCACATTTCACATTTGGACAATTCCTGGGAAAGTGTTGTCCACCGCACCATTTACAACTGAATCTAGAGGGTCCACCCTCCTCAGGGCATCGAATCCCTATCAAATTTTGTTGCTTCTTTAGGAAATTAACGTCAACGGATATTTGTCGATATTGCTCGGAAATCATATCGGTATAATGCTTCATCATGTCCTTAACTTCACGAAGGACGTTAGATGCACTCGACTTGTAGCCTCGATTGTCGACCCGTCGTTCCATTGGCCTAACAATCTGATTTGGCATTGGCTGTTGACCCACAAGAACAACATTCGAATTTGAAACTTAGCCTCCAACATTTGATGGAGCCAACTGACTTACCATGGGCATAGTCACACTAGGAGGAGCCGGTAATAAAGGTACATTCGAAACCATACTCCCTCTCCCATTAGGGTTAGTCATAGGCATCCCTTAACTTCCATTCGTCAATGATGGATTGCCGCTAGATACTAAATCCCATTAACATTCATTCGAGAGGAGTAGGCCATTTGTAATCATGCTTCTACTCCCTCTGCCCGTGTAATAGCAGTGTCTATATCTGCTAAGGCCACACTGCTCAATTGTACTTGGATATTAAAGTCCAACCCATGCAAAAAATATTGCAATTGGGTAGCTGCTGGAATGGGAATGTAAGTTTGCAACTTACAGAATACTTCCTTCAACTTCTTAGCATATGCTTTTACATTCTCATGAGGATCTTGACGTGTTACATTCAAGACTTGCAACCAATATTGGCCACCTCTTTCAGGGGCATATTTTGCTCAGAAAGCTGCATAGAATTGATCAATGGTGGTTATGGTTCCAGACTCAATGCTGTGATACCAAACTGCAACCCTTCCTTTTAACGTCATATTGAAGAACATCATGAGATGTCCCTTGTCCTGGATGTGATAATTGAATATCAATCTTTGAAATTCACAAATGTGAAATTCTGCATCCTCTTCCGCTAACCCATTAAAAATGGGTAAGGGAACTCCTAAGGCTAGTAAATGCAGTGTCCCTGCTGCAGGAATCGCAATAGACTGTGCCATGGTGACAATCGGATTAGCAATAGGAACTTGAAGTGACGGATTCACACCCCCACTTGAAGTGGGTAAACTTGGTGGAGAAGAGGAAGAACTTATGCTTCCTCCTGCCCCTAATGGAATAGGTGGAGCAGTTAGGTGACTAAGACCACTGCTTCGTATACGTACTGCGCTACTCCGTTGAGGAGAATAACGGCTTATGATCTCTAACCGCCATCTAGCGCTCTTAGCACGTTCTGCTTTCTGGATTTCGGCTTGACGGTCCTTGTCAAAGGACATAAACCAACTTCCTTTTGGTCCCTAGAAACCCTAGATTTGAAAGCCACCACTTATAAGTGGCTCCTGGCAGACGCACCACTGATGGGACCTAAAGCGGGCCGGCACTAGCTCATGCACTAGCCGGACCTCTATCATGCGCTCAACAACCCCACGGCCTCGCGGCCAGGAGCGTGGATGACACATACATCATCTTCCTAAACATCTTGCGTTTGTATCACGTCTCGTAGTCCAACTCTAACCCAATTAACACTCCTCAGAGGGAGTCCTAACACATTGCCAAATAGCACAAAGTACAAACATAGGAGGTCCTCCCACGGCTGACTGCCGCTACCTTAGTCAGTCAGCCGCTACCTTAGTGGGACTTTGCTACATCTTGGGGATTGACCCCTCGATGAGTCGCTAAACATATATAACACTTCGCACATATTCCCACTCAAGGTACCAATTGATTGTATCCAGGAATGTACCATTTTCCTCACTTTCTTTCCCCTAGGACCCAATGCCTAGCCTATAGCTTGGGCAACCTTACTCACTCAACATTGGTCATGTTCCTCTAGAAAGCAATTGCCATGCATCCAGGAGGTATTGCCTGATACCTTTAAGTTTCTTTATGATTTATGTAAGTGGTGAATGCCCATGTGCTCAAACAAAGAGAAATCAGCATTGTGCTTAGTGCAAAAGCATTCTTTCAATGAATTTCTCTGATGCATAATTGCTACGTTGCACGAACCTAGCACCGAGGAGACCTCGTGCTACTAGATCCTTATTTTAAATTAACGATCGATCTATATGATATGCATAGATGCAAAAAAATCAACCTTTTCTTTCTCTCAGCACATACTTAAACACCACTCTCATTCTCTTTACCCCCTCACCCGTTTAGATTGTGCACGGTGCACAAGTTTAGGGTTCATTTTCCACATTTTTATTGTATAAAAAGCCATAAAAACTCACTAAAACATAAAGGTAGGGCTAAACTGAGGCTAAACCTCATATTTCAGACCCCCCATACATCCACAAATATGGTTCTTATTATTCCTTAATTTTCGGGACTCAAAATCTATTTTTTCCATATTTTTTTCCATTTTCTCTATTTTTATTGTATTTTTTGCAATATTAAATAACTGAAAATACAAAATGAGTTGTGGGCTGTGGCCCTTAGGTTCATTTGCAGCAAAATATAAATTTAGTTGGTGTGTCTCATTTTATTTTCCATTTATATATAAAAAACATCCAATTTTCTCCTATCGCGTGTTTTACGGGTTTTACACAATTAATTTCAGTCACAACACTTATGATTTTCTCATTTTTGGGAATAAGTATTCATGAAGCAAATTGCACAAAACATCAATTTCCTTTGTAAAAATAAAATTACCGTTCTTTGCAGGTTGCGGGTTTTTATTTGCCATGTCTTAGGACTAATTTCCAGCAGCCATCAATGCTCATGATAGTCCACAATCAGCAATCTTCATTCCTCTTGAACCACGGAGCAATCCAGTCTTCATTGGACAAGCATCCGTCATCCATTCTTCTTCTTCTTCTTCTTCACTGCATGAATCTGCCCTTAGAGGAGAGAGAGGGAGGAGAGAGAAAGACTGAAATCAGAGTTCTTCATAGAGACCACCATTGCGCGGGGGAAAGCCCAACGATATGACCAGCAGTAGGCAGAGGGGATTGAAGGGCAATGATTACTTGGGGTGGTTATTCACAGGCTGAAGATTGCATCCTCCCATTGATGGCACATTTTTCGGCGCTAGATAGGTGTCGTTTTCTTCCTCTCTCTCTCACCACGATTTCATGCTAACTCAGAAATTTGGCATAAAATGCCCCCTAGGCCCTAAAGGTCACCACTCCTTTGGCCAAACTCATGTTCACCTTTTCAAATCTTGCCCGGTTTCTTGGCCATTTCCCCGTCCAGACTTCGAATTGAGCTTTGAAAAATCATGGGGGTCCGGTTTGACATCCCGCATTGGCCGGTAACTCTTGACAACCTGCACGACAGTCTGAAAATTTTTCAAAAATGACCAAGTGTCGCTCGGGCGCCGTTAAAGCACTTTGCCGCTTAAAATCGTCGTAGATCGAGCCGCCGCCTTCGACGTTGAATATTTTTCCCTTGATATTCGTAATTTTTAGCTATTTTTAAGCACTTTTCAGCATCAATACTCCGCTCTCATGGGAAACCACGGGATAGGGCGACTCAGCCCGTCGAATCCCACAATAGATTTGCACAAAACACCCAAAGGAAGAATCAAGCTGATACAAGATAGATACATATTAAACACACCACAACGCACACCTTACCCCCTGACAGAACCAAGGCATGACATCCACAAGGAGTAGGCCTACCATAATCTGATAGAAGGTCCGCAGCTAGTCACCAACCGACTGCTTCAACACGGCCAACCTAAAAAGAACTATCAAAGAGGTTGCCCTAAGTGGTGGTCTGAACTACCTACCTAACTAAGGGCAACACAACTAGGAGCTCCTACTAGGCGAGGACTCCTATAGCCTGATTAAGAAATATTTTCTGTCAACACACGTTTTCTTTTAGGATTGTTATTTTTTTCCATACTCAAGCATGTAAAAATGAGGGAGCTGAGCGTAGTGACCCAAGGAGAACAGGGCATCGGCCTCAGGTCCTGTCTCGGTACCCAAGAACCTATCAAGCCCTCGCAAGGGGACACTTAATCCTTTTCTAACGCTCACTTTTATTTTCGCTCCAACCTTTCGTAATTTCTTTTTCGTAGCAAGATGCCACCCCTAGGAAGACAAGGCATCGGCCCCGGGTCGGGGCCCTGGGTCTGACTCATCCCCAGGAACCTACCAGGCCTTCGCAAGGCAATGATCAACTGCTTATAAATTTCTTGTTTCTTTCTTTTCTGTTTTTGATAGCGGTTAAAACCCCTTTTTACACACCTTTGTATATATTTATTGTCTTTAAGCTATTCATGGTTTCTTTCCTCATATCATCTTTATTTTCTTCTTTGGCAGGCTTCTCTAACTGCCTCACAACTAACAAGAAATCCTAGAACGACTGCCTAGCAGGCTAGCAGCACAGGGTCACTAGGACTCCCTTCTAAAACAGGTCTTTTAATGCCTGACAATGTCTTTATAGGAGGCAACAACCACTCAGACCTCCCTCAAACATACTGAACCTAAACCTCGGGACTTCATGCCTTGGACATCGGTCCCCAATAAGAAACGAAAGACCCCTTAACAAGTACACAAACACATATAACATAACAACCACAATACTCATAAAGGAGAGATATCACCTAGATAGGGCCACGAGAAGCTTCCACGCAACAAAAGGCTCCTTCCAAGCTCTTCTTTCGAACCTATCTAGCACAAAACTCAAACAAGAAACCATTAACCGCACCTGCACTAAACAGATAACTGGCCCTCTTGGCCTAATGAAATCAAACAGAATAACACCTACACATCCTTCCCTGGAAGAATCCAGATATACAATAATAGACTCCCTCCCAAGGAGGAAAAATAGGCTCGCAGCCCTAAACTAAATGCATAAAGTTATGACCCATCCCTCCTGCATATATAGCAAGAGGCGTACACATAACATGTTGTCTAATTAGCCTATGGGTCCAAGATAATAACGGTAGATTGGTCTCAGCTATTCTTTGCATCACCCATATCAACCATCGTTTGCCATATATTGCATGCTCTAATAACATTCCCCACAAGCGACCGGGTCCTGTTTCATCATTGATAACAATATCCAAACTAGGACCAAAATTGAAGAAAAGGTCTTCTTCATAAGCAAGATTTGCCAATGAATCCACAAATTGATTTCAGTAACGTGGAATCAGCTGAAAAGACACTCTCTCAAACTCCTCAAGTAGGGTCATCGCAGTCCGATGATACATACAAAGAATGGGATTCCGCACTGTGTATGTCCCATCTAGTTGATTCAAAATCAACTGGGAATCCCCTTTTACTAACAACCGACGAATACCACCTTGTTTGGCAATATGCAGTCCCATTATCAAAAATTTATACTCCGCCATATTGTTAGTGAATCCTACCCTGAGATAAGTAGCTAACTTCATCGTAACTCTATGTCGGGGGTCTCGGATTACTACTCCAACACTTTATTTTTTATTAGGACCCCTGGATGCTCCATCAAAATATAATGTGTACATCCACAATGGGTTTACACAGCCTGCCATCACGAACATCTCTATTCGTAATTATGATAATCAAAGTTTAGCATGTTTAGAGGATGAACTGACGGCTCCATCCCACCTTCTTCATTGAACTCAACAGGGATACTTGTCAACGGTCGTAAGCAGTGATGGCAGAATACTTTGATCTTCCACACAAAGGTTCCGTCCTCTTGCTCAATCACTTTGTATCCTTTGCTCCACCAGATGAGTTTCCCCTGATGGTATCTCTGCTCGAGATATGGGTGCTCCAAATATGGGATTAACCGACCCATCAACCGTCTTTTAAGCTCTTTTTCGCAGGTCTCAAATCATCCCTAGTATGGACCTGCAATGCATTTTCTTTGTATTAGCATACTTAGAAATAATAAGGTTTAATCTTATTAAGATTAACCTTATAACACCATATTGGGGAATATGGGAATTTCCCATAAGTTTGGGACACGTGGTCAAATCTTTGGGTTTGCCATAACTTGAACACTATAACTCCAAATCAAGTGATCTATAGCTCAATAGATTCCATTTTTCAAGCGCTTTTCAATGATAGATCATATCATATGGTTTTGAGAAACTTATGGGCATGTTATCTGGGTTCCACCTTTTTAGTATTCAAAAAATGGGAATTGGGAGATTCCCAAACTCACTAATATTGTGTTTTATTCTTAAACTCTACTCCCTGTAGATCAGCTAATAGGGCCGTAGATCTATTCTTCCCTAACCTAACAATCTTGTAGGGACCATCCCATTTAGGTTCCAGCTTCCTTGGAAACAACTCCCTACGTGCATCATAATAAAGGACTAATTGTCCTTTTTTAAAGGTATATTTCTTCGCTCTAAGGTCATGCAACTGCTTCATCTAACGCTTGGCTACCTCTTGGTGTAATAATCTCTGCAACTTCAGCTCATCCAGGTGGACTATAGTTGTGAAACGTTCAAAAAGGGAATCCTCATCCCCCAAAGAATGGTTAATTGCAAACCGTATGGTTGGCAATTCGATTTCGAGGGGTAACACATAATCTTCCCCATAAACCAATTTAAATGGAGTATGGCCGGTAGCTTACTTGAACGTGGTATTATACGCCCATACTGCCACATACAACTTCTTGTCCCAGCCTTGCTTATTCTCAGAGACTATCTTAGACAAGATCCCCACAAGTTGTTTATTAGTACTTTCAACTTGCCCATTTGCTTGCGGATTATAAGGAGTCGTTTTATTGTGCTTGATTTGCCAAGCCTCTGTCAAGATTTTAATCACCTTATTCTAAAAATGGGTTCCACGGTCTGATACTAATTCTCTCGGTGGACCAAAGCGGTAGATAATATGTTCTAACAGGAAACTTGCAGTCTCTTTTGCATTGTCCTGCCTCGTCGCCCGCACTTCTGACCATTTTGTAAAATAATCAGTGGCTACTATAATGTACCTCTTTTGGGTAGTAGATGACGGGGTAATGGGACCCACAAAATCAATGCCCCAATTCTCAAATGGAAGAATAGCCATGATAGGTGTAAGTGGACGTTTCCTATTCTCTCTACTGTCATGCCTTTGACATGTATCACATCTCTTTACATACTCAAAAGAATCTTGGAAGATGGACGGCTACCAATATCCAGCTCTTAACGCTTTCTGCGTCGTCAACTGTCCTGCAAAGTGTCCTCTACATGCAGAGTCATGGCACTCCTCCAAGATAAAAGGAACCTCATCAGGCTTCACACATCGGCGGTAGATATCATCAACACCTTGCCGATATAGTGTCCCTACAATCAAGGAAAACTTCAAAGCCTGTTGTTTGATTTTTCTCTTTTCAGACTTTGATAAACTAGCTCCCTTCTCTCTTGTTGATAAATACGTAATAGCAGCATACCAAGATGGAATAGAAGCTGTATCAATTTTAAACATTTCCTCAATCTCACTTCCTTCAGCCAAAGTCTCTTTCGGCTCCCCGAAATCCACAAGGCATTCCAGAATACCCTGCAACCTCGGTGGCTTACTCTTGATATCATAATCAAACTCCTGCAAAGTGATTAACCACTTTTCCAAACGATCAGGCGGCTGTAGCTTGTTCATAAGCAATCTCAGCCCTTCCGCCTTCGTATAGAACACTACATTTTCATAGAGGATGTAGTGCCTGAATTTCTTAGTCCCAAAGACCATCTTAAGACACAACTTCTCCATGTAAGTATAGTTAATCTCTGAAATGCCCAATTTTTGACTAGCAAAAATTTATCGGATGATACCACTTTTCCTCCCAGATTTGGGCTAAACACCAGGGCTGATACTATGCATGGTGGCTGCTGAAAATATATAGAACACCTCGCCTCTTTTAGGTGCTTTTAAAATGGGTGCTTTTACTAGCTCGTGTTTCACATCCTCAAAAGCTACCTGACAAGGGTCGCTCCATTCAAATGAACAACTAAAGGATAATAAATTCATTAATGGCAACGTTCTTTCTGCCATGGCATTTATAAACCTTCGATAGGACCCTATCGATGACAGAAAACTATGAACTTCTTTCGGAGTGCATGGTGGACTCATAGTGACTATGACCTTGATCTTTTTAGGGTCAGTTGCTATCCCTAATGAACTGACCACATGGCCCAGCAATAGCCCATAAGGCACTCCAAAAACACACTTCTGTGGGTTAAGAGCAATACAAAATTGTCTGCAGTGCTCAAAGCATTTTCTTAAAATAATCAACATCCTTTCCCTCACAATGGCTGCCCCCAGGTCATCAATAAATACTTTCAACTCATCTAGGGAGATGTCACCAAAGGTCTTGTCTACTGTTCATTGTCACGATCCAGGTGCATTGCATAAACCAAAGGCCATCACATGGTATGCAAAAGTACCAAAGATAGTAATAAAAGTTGTTTTCAACTTGTCCTCCTCTGCAATTGCCATCTGGTTATATCCTGCAAAGCAATCCATAAATGAATATATTTCCCTACCCGTTAATTGATCCAAAATCTGGTCAATAAACGGCAACGGGTAGTAATCCTTAATTGTCTACTTATTCAGCTCTCTAAAATCCACACATAATCGGATCTGGTTGTTATTCTTCTTCTTGATAACAACTGGTGAACACCATTCTGTGTGTTGTATAGGGAAGATTAACCCAGCTTTTCTTAACTTCTGCAACTCCTCAAATAGCCCGTCCCTCAGTTCAAAAGGCATACACCTTACCTTCTGACGCACAGGATGACTACCTTATTTTACAGGAATAGTATGAACAACCAGGCTGGGAGGAATGCCTGTCAGCTCATCATAACTCCAAGCAAAGATATCGCGGAATTCTTGAATCAAGGACACATAGTCCTCCCTTTCTGCTGAACTGAGCATGGAACCTAATTTAATTGGTCGCGAATCATTCGGCGTGCCAAGGTCTAACTCAATCACATCTCCATCTCTTATCCTATCTTGCAGCTCTATCGGCTCATTTAGGGTTATCTGATAGATATCCTCTGTAGTGGACCCATCTTTAGATTCATCACTAGATGATGTCTCACTACCAAATGGATCATCTGTTGTTTCTAATTCAGCAGAAGATACAGGAGCTCTCTCACTTTGAGGAGACTCAGGATAAGCATCGACTATTACTCGATTAGTACCTTGACCTAGAACCACTCGACTGGCGGGTATATCGACTTGACAGTCTGTTCGTAGGATCCAAGGCCTTCCTAGCAACACTCGATAGCTAGGGCGTCCTGCAAATCTTATCACCCTAAAGTCCAAGAAACATTCTACACTTGCAACTGTAACATGGACCTTAGTAACGCAACCCTATGGTTGTCTTAAACTATCATCAACCATTCTCAGAAGGGTGGAGCTGTCCTTTTGGATGCCTAGACCCAACCTCTCCATCAACTCTGAACTCATGATGTTGACGGAGGATCCAGTGTCTACAATGGCATGCTCTACTAATATTCCATCTACATAAGCTGGAACCCTAGGGCAATTCTTTTCAGCATGGTCAAATCAATCTTTCTCTACTCGTGCTATGCCTAGAGGTTCCACAATATACCCGATACGCAGGATCTTCTTAAATTCCTTGCATACTCATGGAGATAATTTGATCAATTGCAAGAGATTCACATTTGGTTTGACTTCACAAAGAGAACTTGCTAAATCAAAGTCATGATAAGTAGCCAAAGCTCTCTTTTCTTGCCAAACCATCCTCTCTTTTGGTCTTTGGACCGGTTTCGGTGCTTCTTTCTTGGCTCTTGCCTTCTTTCTAGGCACTTCCTCATCCTTCTTAGGGTCGCCTTTCTTGTCAACCGGTCTTAGTGGTCCCCCTTTTATGCTAGGATTCTACACTTGCGTCCCCTTATCCCCTTGTTTAGGGTTTACCTCAACCGGCTTTTCCTTATCTTTGTCAACCTCTTTAGCCTTTTGGCCTCTTGTCACGGCTCTTAAGTTAGAGGTTTCGGCATCATTGACTCGTACAGCCTCAAAAAGGCTGACTCCGTTGCCTTGTGGCAACTCTTCTATATTTGTTTTTCCCCGCTGCAATATTTGCCTAGGTGCATCATTCTGCTGCAAGTTATTTCCTTGCACTCTATGATTCACTGGGCCCGGCTGTTTACTCCCTTGTTGGAAAGAACTAATCTTACTCCAATAGGTAGCAGCTAGATGACGCGACTTCCCACAAATGTCACATTTCACATTTGGACAATTCCTGGGGAAGTGTTGTCCACCACACCATTTACAATTGAATCTAGAGGGTCCACCCTCCTCAGGGCGTCAACTCCCTATCAAATTTTGTTGCTTCTTTAGGAAATTAACGTCGATAGCTATTTGTCGATATTGCTCGGAAATCATATCGGTATAATGCTTCATCATGTCCTTAACTTCACCAAGGACATTAGATGCACTCGACTCGTAGCCTCAATCGTCGACCCGTTGTTCCATTGGCCTAACAATTTGATTTGGCATTGGCTGTTGACCCACAGGAACAACATTCGAATTTGAAACTTGGCCTCCAAAATTTGATGGAGCCAACTGACTTGCCATGGGCATTGTCACACTGGGAGGATCTGGTAATAAAGGTATATTCGAAACCATACTCCCTCTCCCATTAGGGTTAGTCATAGGCATCCCTTGACTTCCATTCGTCAATGATGGATTGCCGCTAGATACTAAACCCCCATTAACATTCATTCGAGAGGAGTAGGCCGTTTGTAATCATGCTTCTACTCCCTCTGCCCGCGTAATAGCAGTATCTATATCTGCTAAGGCCACATTGCTCAATTGTACTTGGATATTAAAGTCCAACCCATGCAAAAAATATTGCAATTGGGCAGTTGGTGGAATGGGAATGTAAGTTTGCAACTTAGAGAATACTTCCTTCAACTTCTTAGCATATGCTTTTACATTCTCATGAGGATCTTGACGTGTTACATTCAAGACCTGCAACCAATATTGGCCACCTCTTTCAGGGGCATATTCTGCTCAGAAAGCTGCATAGAATTGATCAATGGTGGTTATGGTTGTAGACTCAATGCTGTGATACCAAACCGCAACCCTTCCTTTTAATGTCATATTGAAGAACATCATGAGATGTCCCTCATCCTGGATGCGATAATTGAATATCAATCTTTGAAATTCACAAATGTGAAATTCTACATCCTCTTCCGCTAACCCATTAAAAATGGCTAAGGGAACTCCTAAGGCTGGTAAATCCGGCGTCCCTGCAATCGTAATAGGCTGTGCCATGGTGACAATCGGATTAGCAGTAGGAGCTTGAAGTGACGGATTCACACCCCCACTTGAAGTGGGTAAACTTGGTGGAGAAGAGGAAGAACTTATCCTTCCTCCTGTCCCTAATGGAATAGGTGGAGCAGTTAGGTGACTAAGACCACTGCTTCGTATACATAATGCGCTACTCCATTGAGGAGAATAACGGCTTATGATCTCTAACCGCCATCTAGCTCTCTCAGCACGTTCTGCTTTCTAGATTTTGGCTTGACGGTCCTTGTCAGAGGACATAAACCAACTTCCTTTTGGTCCCTAGAAACCCTAGATTTAAAATCCACCACTTATAAGTGGCTCCCAGCAGCCGCACCACTGATGGGACCTAAAACAGGCCGGCACTGGCTCATGCACTAGCCGGACCTCTATCATGCGCTCAGCAACCCCACGGCCTTGCGGCCAGGAGCGTGGATGACACATACATCATCTTCCTAAACATCTTGCATTTGTATCACGTCTCGTAGTCCAACTCTAACCCAATTAACACACCTCAGAGGGAGTCCCGAAACATTGATAAATAACGAAGTACAAACATAGGAGGTCCTCCCACAGCTGACTACCGCTATTTCACTGCAACTCTCCTACATCTTGGGGATTGGCCCCTCGATGCGTCACTAAACATGTACAACACTTCACACATATTCCCACTCAAGGTACCAATTGATTGTATCCAGGAATGTACCATTCTCCTCACTTTCTTTCCCCTAGGACCCAATGCCTAGCCTACAGCTTGGGCATGTTGAGAAACACGGATCTAGAGCTAGTTGGCTATGGTGGACGTAAGTTAAACATACGATACATTTCCAGAGTGAGGGATTGTAACTCAAGTGAATTAGGTTCCAAGATAGATTAGCTTGGACTCATAAACACAATCTTCAGTGACACAAAATGAAAGTACCATACCACTGAAATGAGTGTCAAGTACATGCTTATATAGCTTTTGGATAGTACCACTTTTCCTCTCTGTGCTTATGGGATTTTGGACATCTCTTCCTAGAGTATCCTGGAGTATACAAATTTTGTAATCTCTCTTATACAAAGCCTCTTCTAGGCATACATCATTTGATTTCTCAACACCCCCCCTCAAATGATGAGTCTCTACACTTGTTGCTGGCTTTTGCCCCCCCTACATGATAACATGGCTCGGAAGACTAGCTCATAGGCAGCCTAGTCAAGTTAAAGCTTGAGACTTTACATATTGGCAAGGGTTTTACAAATCAAATCCACTAAGGAAAACATATTTCTTAAAATAGTTTGTCATAGTTGTTGATGGTAGCCGAAGTATCTTTTTCTTCTTCTTCATTCATGAATTGATTTTGGTGGTGGTTATTCTGCATCTGTTGTGCTCTTTTCTTGTGGAAGCATTCATTGACAATATGGCCAGTTTTACCACAATAATGACATGTCATCCGATTCCTGTTGTCGGTGTTGAATCCTCGACCTTTTCCTTTGGGTCCAGTAGCTCCTCTAGAGTATAAGAGTTTTTCCCTTGGGCTAGTTTCTTTTACATCTTTGCTTTTAAACTTGCTTTCTTCATCAAGTAGTGAGTGCTCAATATCTTTGAGTGAGAGACTCGGAACATTACTTAGAGTGGACACAAGGTTTTCATATGGATCCTTGTTTACACTTGCAAGCAGTACATCTATTGCTTCATCTTCTTCAATATTCTTTTTAAGAGATGCAAGCTGAGTTTTTAAACTCTTAAACTTATTAATGTGTATGGTCATAGAAGTGCTGTCTTTGATATCCAGTTTATAAAACTGCATGAGAAGTTTTACCTTTGAATTATTTGCTTGAGTACCAAACATTCTATCAAGTTCCTCCCAGGCGGTTCTAGCATTTCTAATGCCAGATATATGATGCAGCACATCATCGCTTAGTCCCCAGGCAATGATGCATAGTGCCTTATTATTCATCTTTTTCCATTCTTTGGATTTGAACTGGTCTTCTTCAACAAACCCGTCTTCATCATCTTCCTTCTTGTTGTCTGCATCATCTTCAAACAAGTCCCACAAGTCTTTCCGCATAAGATGGTACATGGTCTTCTCCTTCCAGGCATGGAAGCCTTCACCATTAAACTTTGCTATATGTTCTACTTCAGTCATCTTAGTAGGAGGTCTTACCACGAGAACTCTTGGGCAGTGTCTATCCTTTTACAATAAACTAGAGATTTATAAGGATTTTAATCACTGAAGCATAAACTCACTTTTGAGATCGAGATTATGACTAGAACAATAGGTCTTTTTCAATGCAAATAAATTTCAGTCCAAAATAGTTTAGTTTGAAAAGAGGTTCAATAGAGAGGGTATGAATAGGTGTGAAAGAGGCCTTTTTGATTTTGTGAACCTTAGGATAAGATTAAGAACAAATGATGAATCGCATGCATCGCTTCTCTCTGGCTCGTGATTGATCTGATGGCATCTTTCGATCTGTTGATACCGATTGTGATGAGGGCTTCCCTTTCAGGCTTCAGCAGGCTCCACGGTTCGTGACTAGCTGAGATTGAACGGCATGCTTCTTGTCATTCTTCAAGACCTGGTAGATCTTAGAGATGTCCTGAGAGTGGCGTGTAGTAGAGCGCACTGCTGGTCCAATTGGGGAGGCCTGCGAGAGGCAGTCCAAGTGGACTTACATGGCGAGTTTGCAGAATGCTGCTTTAATGTCCTCTGTAGATGCATTCCTAGAGACTCCGAGTAGCTTGTAGTAATCCATAGTGATGGAAATCCATTCATGGGACTATGGATAAACCTGCTTTGGCTCTATCTCTTTCTCTTCTCTATTGTTTCCCCTGCTTCTTTGAACTGGCAGGCATGTTATAATGTCTGCAGATCAGCCTCAGTGATGGCTTCGAAGCAAGGCAACTTCAAGCAGGGCCAGGAGTTTGGAAAAAAACTGGGTAGGGTTCTTATGCTATTTTAGAATAGAATCTGCCTTGTTGTGCTTCAATCCTTGGACAAGAAGGGCTTTCATTGTATCTATCACCTCCAAATCAATCTCCAAGCTAAGCTTGAACTAGCTCAGCTTGCCCTCTTGCTTGATACTAGCCACAAACCAATTTTTTCTAAAGACCAGCCTTCCTGTCTTAAGCTCTATGACCTTGGACCTCTTGGGCTCCTTTACCTTGTATGCAATGGTAGATGGCTTTGAGGAATAGAGAAGATGATAAAGAATGAGATTGAGAAAGGACTCACACTAGCTAACTAGCTTAGCCATGGCTCTGATACCATGTTGAGAAACACGGATCTAGAGCTAGTTGGCTATGGTGGACGTAAGTTAAACATACGATACAGTTCCAGAGTGAGGGATTGTAACTCAAGTGAATTAGGTTCCAAGATAGATTAGCTTGGACTCATAAACACAATCTTGAGTGACACAAAATGAAAGTACCATACCACTGAAATGAGTGTCAAGTACATGCTTATATAGCTTCTGGATAGTACCACTTTTCTTCTCTGTGCTTATGGGATTTTGGACATCTCTTCCTAGAGTATCCTGGAGCATACAACTTTTGTAATCTCTCTTATACAAAGCCTCTTCTAGGCATACATCATTTGATTTCTCAACAGGGCAACCTTACTCACTCAACGGTGGTCATGCTCCTCTAGAAAGCAATTGCCATGCATCTAGGAGGTATTGTCTGATACCTTTAAGTTTCTTTATGATTTATGCAAGCAGTTAATGCCCATGTGCTCAAACAAAGAAAAATCAGCATTGTGCTTAGTGCAAAAGCATTCTTTCAATGAATTTCTCTGACGCGTAATTGCTACGTTGCACAAACCTAGCACCAAGGAGACCTCGTGCTACTAGATCCCTATTTTCAATTAACGATTGATTTATATGATATGCATAGATGCAAAAAAATTAGCCTTTTCTTTCTCTCAGCACTTAAACACCACTCTCATTCTCTTTACCCCCTCACCTGTTTAGATTGTGCACGGTGCATAGGTTTAGGGTTCATTTTCCACATTTTTATTGTATAAAAAGCCATAAAAACTCACTAAAATATAAAGGTAGGGCTGAACTGAGGCTAAACCTCATACTTCAGACCCCCCATACATCCACAAACATGGTTCTTATTTTTCCTTATTTTTCGATACTCAAAATCCATTTTTTTCCTATTTTTTCCCATTTTTCCTATTTTTCTTGTATTTTTTACAATATTAAATAACTGAAAATACAAAATGAGGGATGTGGCCCTTAGGTTCATTTGCAGCAAAATATAAATTTAGTTGGTGTGTCTCATTATATTTTCCATTTATATATCAAAAACACCCAATTTCCC
The DNA here is from genome assembly GCF_053477565.2 of Lygodium microphyllum. NCBI lineage: Eukaryota > Viridiplantae > Streptophyta > Polypodiopsida > Schizaeales > Lygodiaceae > Lygodium > Lygodium microphyllum. The sequence continues at coordinate 20,396,151 of NC_141149.1, read as the reverse complement.
CCTATTTCGCGTGTTTTACGGGTTTTACACCATTAATTTCAGTCACAACACTTATGATTTTCTGATTTTCTGAGCATAAACTGATCAAAATCATAGCAAACAACAACATAATGCATAATCATCCCATGGGAACAAGTATTCATGAAGCAAATTGCATAAAACATCAATTTTCTTTGTAAAAATGAAATTACCGTTCTTTGCGGGTTGCGGGTTTCTATTTGCCATGTCTCAGGACTGATTTCCAGCAGCCATCAATGCTCATGATAGTCCACAATCAGCAATCTTCATTCCTCTTGAACCACGGAGCAATCCGGTCTTCATTGGACAAGCATCCGTCATCCATTCTTCTTCTTCTTCTTCACTGCATGAATCTGCCCTTAGAGGAGAGAGAGGGAGAAGAGAGACTAACTAAAGTCAGAGTTCTTCATAGAGACCACCATTGCGTAGGCGAAGCCCGGTGATATGACTAGCAGGCAGAGGGGATTGAAGGGAAATGATCACTTAAGGTGGTTATTCATAGGTTGAAGATTGCATCCTCCTATTGATGGCGCATTTTTTGGCGCCAGACAGGCGTCGTTTTGTTCCTCTCTCTCTCACCACAATTTCATGCTAACTTAAAAATTTGGCATAAAATGCCCCCTAGGCCCCAAAGGTCACCACTCCTTTGGCCAAACTCATGTCCACCTTTTCAAATCTTGCCCGGTTTCTTGGCCATTTCCTTGTCCGGACTCCGAATTGAGCTCTGAAAAATCCTGGACGTCCAGCTCCGCATCCCACATTGGCCGGTAACTCTTGACAACCCACACGACAGTCTGAATAATTATAAAAAATCAACAAGTGTCACTCGGGCGCCTTTAAAGCACTTTGCCGCTTTAAATCGTCCTAGATCGAGCCGTCGCCTTCGACGTTGAATATATTTCCCTTGATATTTGTAATTTTTAGCTATTTTTAAGCACTTCTCGACATCAAAACTCCGCTCTCATAATCCATCTGCAAGCATCTAAGGCTGCTACCAGCAGAATCCATAAACCTATCAAGCATAGTAACAGCATCCTTAATCCGTACCAAAGGGTAAGCCCAAACACGATGGGTAGCATGATCCATGAAGGTCACAAAATACGATGCTCTACCAACAAGTGATTGGAAAGGCATAGGTCCATATACTGCAACATGGACTAGTTCTAGAGGAGCATGCCTCACACGATCGCCATAAGCCAAAGAGGCTCTGCGCAGACCATGAGTACAATGAGGGCAAGTAGCATGGGGAAGAGCAGGCAATAAGCCCATATCACATAAAACATCCATCTCAGTGTGTCGTACATGGCCTGGGTGACAATGCCATAACAATGCATGTGGTATCTATGTAACTACAATCATCGAATCTCCCACATGAGAGACATGCACTACATAATCACTACCATATCTAGCACCTCTGGCCAATACCAAGCAACCACGATGGATTTTCCATGAAGTATCCCCAAGAGAGACATAATATCTTACACCATGCAACTGACTGATAAAGATCAGGTATATGCAAGACATCACGGTGCATAAGAGAAGACCCATTCGGCAAAGCCAAGTGTATATCCCTTGTACCAATAACATGACGATCATGCTCAAGGCCCAAAGAAATACATCCGTCAACCTCCCTATAAGAAGAGAACCAAGCTCTTTGCAAAGTAACATGACAAGATGCCATATTGTTTAAATGTAAATCAAAGGTATAGGCCGTATCACTGAGCAAGTAATCTACAAGGTAACATGATGCCAGGAGTCTAGGCTCAACTGCATCATCATGGGTAACTACATGCACCATACTACTATCAACAGTAGTCTCACCACCTACTGTATCACTGACTCTGCTCTCATGTCTAGTGCAGCGCAATCTTTTCTACTCTCTAATCCACTTGAATCATTTACGCTTCACATGCCCTGTCTTTCCACAATGAAAGCAAATAGAACATGTAAAACCTGTAAAAGAGGACAACTTCTCTATAATAGCATGAGTAGGGCTGTCCAATACATCCAAGGAGCTCAAAGAATCAGGGGAACTCTCATCAAAGAGAACAGGCTCATCAAGAGGACTGTTTGCATGACTAGAAGAGCTGGAAGTCGTCATAGCATACTACAAAGGGGACTCATCCAAACCAGAAGGGGAGAACACAAAGGCATCAACCACGAATGAAAAAGCTCCCACACGGACAAGCCTAGCGGACTAAATCATGACATATCCAACCATTGTAGCTCACAACCATAAAAGGGTAAGCATGCCTTGGAGCCATATTACATAAGCATCCCCGAAACATAGGAGTATACACAACTTTGTAGTGTCTATTACCATGTACTGACATACATGTCTAGCCAAGAATGGTAGGTGGCAAATAAACCTGCAAGAATCAAGCTCCAATAAAAGCCCAAATATCTGTGTAAAAGCATCCAGGTAAGAGGCTCTGCAAAATACATAGTAGTAGACCAAGTGCATACACAGGTGGCCATAAAGATCAACTACTCCCTGACATACACGGGCAATAGCAGCCCAAATAGCATAGATGCCATACAACAGAGAAGCAATAGCCATAATTGTAAATCCCAAGCACTATCCAAGTCAAGAACCATGTGGCATCATCCAAATGCGTGAATACATCAATCCAAGTAGTCGGGAGCACCCCGTACGCAATAGGCATAACCTAGCAAATCATTAAATAGCTTTAGTCGCCTTGAAGTTTCCAGTAGCATATAACCTCTATAAACTGAGCAAATCAGTGCTCAATCCAAGCTCAAATCCATAGGCAAACCATAGGCATACATTCTCGTATGTATAGGCATCAACCGGACATAATTGGGAATCAAATGCCAAGACCTATAAGTATAAAATTGAAGTAACAAGTGGCTGCCTTGTTTTGGACAGATTTAGGGCTGTTCAAAATAGTCAATGGCTGAGCTAAATCAGCTCCAAATGCATCTCACATAAGAGTCATAACACCCACAAGTGATCCAATATCAATAGACATCAGTAGAAGCATCACATAAGCCATAGGCATACGAATACATGCTGTCTCAGACCTACAATCTGTTCAAGAATATTCTATCATCAGAATTTGGCAAATCTCACATCACTATCACGTCCAAAGCATGCCAAAACCCCAACTTAGACTCTTACCTTGCTTGAATCGGGTTCCGAATGCCAAGATATGACAAAAATAGTGATTTTTGAGCCATTTTTGCAAATAGGTGCAAATTAAACGTGAGCATGCTACTATACTTTAGGGGCCAAATTAGGGTGGGTAGGGGATAAGCAAGAGCCCAATGAAGGCCTACAATAGGCCTACACAAGACTAGGACAAGTCCAAGCAAGAGGTGAAGAGAACAAGCTTCAATGATGGAAGCTATGGCTGCCTCTTCATGAAACCCTGTTGTTCATGTCAAAGAATGACTGAGAACTGAGTGAGAAGCAAGCTCTCATACCTCGTGTAGATGGCAGGGAGAGCTCGCAAAGGAGTGGCTCTGATACCGGTTGAAAGGGATGCATGAGACGTGGGAGAAAAGAGCACACACAATGTAGGTGTTGTCAACAATGTTATGACATCCTTATTGCACTTTCATATATATATGAATAAAAAATATGGGCAGTCACACAGGGAGGCCCAAGGGCCTTTTACCCCAACAATTTTAAAACAACAAGTTGTCCCTACACAAATTATCATCATTCACCTTGCAAAAGCCATGGAAAAGCATCCAAATAAGAAGAGGGTTGCCAAGTGGACTCTTCCATAGGTAGCCCTTTCCATTTGATCGAAAATTCAATGAGAGTTTGGTTCCTAAGAACATTTTCACGCTTGTAATAATCTTCTCAAGTTCATAAACAATCAGCCCATCTTCATCAAGTGGTGGAAGCTCTTCAATAACTTCTATATCATGCCCGATATACTTCTTCAATTGTGATACATGAAAAACATCATGTATGAGAGTAGTCAAAGGAAATTGAAGCTTATATGCAAGCTCTCCAATATTTTCCAACACCAAATATGGGCCATAAAATTTATGAGCCAACTTGTTATTTCCACCCTTAAGGGATGCATAATGAGTCTTAGGCACCTTCAAGAAGACCCAATCTCCAATATCAAACTCCATGTGCCTCCTTTTATCACTAGCATAAGACTTCATGACATCTTGTGCCTTTCATATGTTTTCTTTACATTGCTTCATAAGCATCTCTATTTTTTCTAACTCATCCTTCACTTGTGGATTCACGTCTTCATGAAACATGGATGAAGGAATTTGAACCTTGTATCCATAGAGTGCTTCAAAAGGAGCCATCCCAATGCTCATATGATATGTATTGTTGTAGCAAAAATCAACAAGGTGCAGCCAATTTTCCCAAGATGATTGCATGTCATGACAATAATGTCTTAAGTATACTTCCACCTATCGATTAACCCTTTTGGTTTGAATATCGGTTTGAGGGTGGCAAGCTATACTTGGGGCAAGAGTAGTGCCCATGAAAGTAAACAAACCCTTCCAATAATTTCCCATGAATTTAGTGTCTCTATTCGATACTATCCTCAAAGGCATACCATCTAGCTTGAACACTCCTTCCATGAATTGGTTGACTACTTGCTTTGCTGCAAATTGTGTCTTGTTTGGAATAAAATGGGTTGATTTGGTCAATTTTTCCACCACAACAAAAATGCTATTCCAACCGTGCCTTGTTGTAGGGAGGCCTGTAATGAAGTCCATTGAAATATCGGTCCATTTTCCTTGTGGGATAGGCAAGGGCTGAAGGAGACCAGCTGGTAATAAAGATGAATCTTTATTTTATTGACTTTCCAAACAATGAGAGACATACTTATTCACATCTCACCATAGGTCTTTCCAATAGAAACTCTTGCGCACTTTGTCAAAAGGGTTAAAGAGACCAAGTTGACTAGCCAAGGGCAAAGACTTCATTTCTTGAAGGACTTTCAGCCTAAAGTTGCTTTGAGAGATCAAGTAGACCTTTCCCTTGTACCATAAAAGTCCATTATGCCATTTAAAGTTTGGATATTCTTTATTTACCCCTTGTAATTCCTACATTATATGTGGTAGCATGCTCCTCCATCATATATTCCTCTTATATGTCATTTATCCAATCTTTATATATAGTGGAGATGGTAGATACATTATGTTAACCTCAACATAAGAAGAAATAGGAAAAAGTAGAAAAGCGCAACCTAAAAGAGGTGGCCCTGAAGGAAATTAGACACAACAAAAAAGGTAGGAAGGAGAACGACTAAAAGCGCATGGACGGCCTCAAAAATCAAGTTGAAGGAAAAAGCACATTTTTAAATATAAGATACCCCTAAAATTGTTGTAAAAGAGCATGAGGCTCCCTCCTGTGCAAATTGTAAAGGTAGATGGGCGATAGAAAGGAAACTAGGAAGATAGGAGGACAATGGACAAAAGGGCCCATCCATGTAAAAAGGGGATAACCACCCAAGGAAAAGAGGGTTTTGTATGTAAAGTTCAAAAAGTGAATGAGAGATCATTCTTTGGTGTGTGGCAAAGTGGAGTCTTCTTCTTCCCTTCTTCTCTTCTCTTGCTTTTTGCTGCTTGTGAGTGCTTGAGGGAGGGAGTGTGAGTGGATGAGAGAGTGAGTGTGTGAGGGTGAGGGATCTTGGAAATGAAGCCCTCCACCATCTCCTCGCTCTTCTTCTTCTCTTCTCTTCTTTCATCTCGTGTGCAGCTATGGAGGATAGAGCTTGGAGGAAGAGGCTTGAGGAGGCTTAAGCTTGCATCAAGAATCATGGAGCTACCAGTGTGTTTGAGAGAGGATGAAACTCAATTGGGCATTAAGGTAAGCTAAGCTCACTACACTCATAGGGAGGAATAGTGCGTTGGCTATGTGAGAGGTAGCCATTGGTTCTCACTTGAAACGCTTGAACAATAAGTGGTCTATGGGTCTTGGCAGTTGCCCCTACAGTTGGTTCCGTTGTCAGGACCAATGGATTCAAGCTTGAGTGCTTGTGCACTTCAAATTGAGCATCAAAGTAAGAGTTTCATCCCTGAACTAAAGCTCGAGATAAATAGGAGGTTTTGGGTTTTAATCCGTGCTACAAGTAAGTATTTTTGGTTTGTGATGATTGGTTGAGTAGGATAAATCATTTCAATACTTTGCTTTTGATTTTTTTTTGCATTTAGAGTAGGATAGGAGGGAGAAATCAGAGCGGACAGCTTAGGGTTCGCTCTTGTAAAATAGGCATGAACAGGACACTAACATGGAAAAAATGAGAAAAAAAGAGTCCTCAAATGTATTGGGGTCACAAGGGGAGTGATCATGAAGGCTAAGGTGGTACTCAACAAGGGTTTAAGGTCATGGGTGACTAGGGAAATCCCCTACATTTTGGTTCCGTTGCCAAGACCAATGGATTCAAGCTTGAGTGCTTGCTTGCTTCAAATTAAGCATCAAAGTAAGGGTTTCATCAAACTGAACCAAAGCTTGAGATAGATAGGAGGTTTTGGGTTTTAATCCATGCTACAAGTAAGTATTTTTAGTTTGTGATGATTGGTTGAGTAAGAGAAATAATTTCAATACTTTGCTTTTGATTTTTGTTGCATTTAGAGTAGGATAGGAGGGAGAAATCAGAGTGGAAAGCTTAGGGTTTACTCCTATAAAATAGGCCTGAACAGGACACTAACATGGAAAAAATGTAAAAAAAAAGAGTCCTCAAATGTGTTGGGGTCACAAGGGGAGTGATCAGGAAGGCTAAGGTGGTACTCAACAACAACAAGGGTTTAAGGTCCTCGATGACCAAGGAAATCCTCATTTGCAGTCTTGGCTTTGTCTGAGAGAGAGAGAGAGAGAGAGAGAGAGAGAGAGAGAGAGAGAGAGAGAGAGAGAGAGAGAGAGAGAGAGAGAGAGAGAGAGAGAGAGAGAGAGAGAGAGAGAGAGAGAGAGAGAGAGAGAGAGAGAGAGAGAGAGAGAGAGAGAGAGAGAGAGAGAGAGAGAGAGAGAGAGAGAAAGAGAGAGCTCGCAGGTCACAAGTCCACATTCGATCGATCCGAGCATGTTGGAGCTTTCTATGAGATTCAGGTATAGGATGCCCTTGGTCTACACCCTTTCTTGATTTCTAGAAATTCTTGTAGGTAGTGGCGGCAATATAGTGGAGATTTTTAGCAAATCGTGATCGACGTACATTTTTAGCTTATGAAATCTGACGCTCTTCCCTGTGTTTGATTCCCAGAATGGGACATCCAATTCCATGGAATCGAACACTTGGACCAAAGACCTTGTTTGATTAGGAGAATCGAACATGAATAATTGGACATATAGAATAGAATCAAACATGCCACTTCTATCTGATTCTAAAAATCAGACAAGAAGAAATCAGACATACCACTTCCGTCTGATTGGACGTTCACTCATCCAATCGTGAAAATCAGACCATAGAATTAGGTCCAATGACCTATCCAATCAGACATACATTCAAATTGGACCAAGCACCCTTGTCCGATTCCGAGAATTGGAAATATCCCAATAGGACCAACCCATGTTGTCCAATTGAGCACACCTTTTCCAATTGTGACAATCAGACTTGACCCTATCCAATTCCTAGAATCAGAAAGTGGTAAATTGGATGTTCGACTTTCAAAATCAGACTTTGGTAAATCGAACGCAGCCCGAGAAAGAAAATCTAGAAATTTGACAAACCTTGACCAATGAGAAGCGTGACTTGCGGCACTGAAAAAACCCATCGAACACCTCACAGGTAGTTACAGACCTAGAAATCATGGCTAGTAGTTTGGAATCATGTAGTATCATGCTTCCACAAGCTTGATGTTTTTGGTGTTGTGGGATGGCTGTAAGACCCCAACTTGATCCTAAACAAGCTGAATAGAATAGCACGACTAAAAATTCTATAAGATGACGAGGACATCTAGAAATCGAACACACAACCCTATCAAGACAACCCATAGACAAGAGCATTGAGCTATGTAGACACTTTGTTTTCTCACTCACTTTGATTTCTAACACCAAAAACACACTTGAAGAGAGCAAAGAGCCTAGTTGTGCACAATGCACTAAAAAGAATACACCCACATACACACACACATAGAGTGATGGTAAGTTGAGGGCTGGTTGCAATTAACAAGGAACTCACTCAGACATAAAACCTTGAAGGAGTCCACAAGTAAAAGAAGATCCCAATACATAGAAGGGTGGTCGATTCCCCAAAAGTAGGACCAAGCAAAGAACACAGCTAAAAAGCCATACAGAACAAGGACAAACACTATTGTGGAAGTGGATCTACCCAGCCTCATCAACCTAATCAACAACTTGGCAGAGCAGAAAATCTTGGACATGGAAGAGGGCAGCTCATGCCATAGAAGCAGTGATGAACTTAACCTAGGAGATTTTCATGAGGCTATCTAGTAGTTAGTGAAAAAATACGATACTCAAACCCAGCTAGAATACCATGGAAGACCTACAAAGGACATCATAGTAGATCTTGAGGAGGAGAGGAAGCTAGCATGTAGGGCTTTGCAAGGCCTAGCCGTGTACAACTAGGATAAGCAAACTAGGAGCTTATGCTAAAGAATGGAAATGTGAGAGGTCTAGAGAGTGCTAGTCCTAGCCCTAGCAGGAAAAAATTAGCTGAAGAGTGAGAGAGCAATAGAAGGAGAGGTTAAGAGAGTGCTAGCCCTAGCAGGCATAAATCGGTCGGAGAGCAAGATAGTGCTAGAAGGAGACCTCACACTAAGGGAGCTTTTGACAAAGTAGCTACTAGATAAACCGCATTAGAGCAAAGCATTGCACCATTGGCAACGTTGCTACTAGTGGGGTCATGATCAACCAAGTCTCTAAGAGCCAATTGAGAATTCATGTGGTAGCAAAGTAGCTGGACAAATACCTAGCAAAAGATGACCTGTATAGCTTTGTGGAGTAGTTCGAGTAGGTCTACGAGGCCAACAACCTCACCAATCCTACTCAACACTCCCAAGCTTTCGGACCGTGCTTAGGTTAAAAGGGTTGGATGTGGTACATGAGTTTGAATGCTACAGAGCACGCCAATTTAAATGGCTGAAATCTCTTCATTAAGAGACTTTTCGAACCTAGGCACTCTAATAACCTGCTAGTGCAACTCATGAACGTCAAGCAGAGAGAGAAAGATGATATTTGAGATTATGTGACCCATATGAGGAGCCTCTTCAAGAGAATCCCTATGGGCCAGAGACCAATCAAAAGAGTGGTATCCATGGTATTCATCATCAATGGAATATGAAGTGAAGAGCTCTACAAAGCCTTGGCCAACAACTGGAGCTTATAGCAAGACACACTGGCAAGGGTCTTTGAAGAAGCTATTAGAGTGGATGGCCAACTCAAGGAAAGAAGCTCCAAAGGCTCAAATTGAGAAGAGTCTAGTGCTAGGAGTTTTGAGAGGGCCTCAATGCCAAGTGAGAAAGCATGCCCAAGCACGCAGGACAAAGGAAAGGACACTGATTTAGGACAAGAGCTAGTAGAGATTAGGATGGACATAGCCAAATTGTAAGAGATGATGAGATGGCCAATGCGCCCACACGTAAAATTTGTGCATTATGGTGGAAACCACTTGCTAGTCGAGTGTTAGGACCCTAGGTCACAACCTTGCGCTTATTGTGGTAGGTTCAGCCATGACGCCATGCATTGTCGATTACCTTGAAGACTCCCATACCCGCAGCCTTATTGTCAACCCTACCTTGTGAACAGGCCACCAAAATTATTTGGAAGGGGAACCCCATTGGCTCTCCTAGCACCTAATGATGCTAAGCCATCCTTCCCTAGGATGGAGATAAATCCTATAGGTATCCCTAGACCACTTGGACCCTACGTGACCCATCCACCGAGTGATACTCCAATTCACTATGTGGACGAGCCTAATGGCGACAAGCCTTATGTAAACTCATAGGTATCATACGATGAGGAAGGAAATGCAGTCCTTATGGACTACTGGCAAGTGCCAATGATGGTGTTAGGTAGAGGGAGAGGCAGAGGCCTAGGAGCATAGACCCAAGAGCCAATCGTGAGTGCAATTATGGACTTGCGGTCACACAGGACACATTTCTTTGCCCTAACCCAAGAGGGAGCAAGCAAATAGAGATAAGACTAACCCAAGATGCATTGAGTGTGGAATCACTCATATCTTTGTCAATTTTCCTAGATGGAGACCATCCTCTAGTTTGGCAAACAAGCCATCGGTTCCATTGGGGTTTTTTGGTGTCAAGACACTCGATGGTGAGGCCACACCTATCCCATTGCATGTCATGACTTGCATGTAGACAAAGCAGGCCGGTATATCATTGCCAAGGCCTAGCAACCTTGACACAACTACAATTGGAAGGAAGAGTTAGAGATGGAGGATGAAAAGGCCAAATGCTAAGGTAACCCTCAAAACCCAAAAGTGCCACAACATTGCCTGTTGGGAGGAAAGTCATTGACGCAGAGTAAGAAACATTAGCTCCATGGAACAAATGCCAACTCCAAGCCATCAAGAAGGTGAAAGAGTGGGTGAAGGAGGCCCAAGAACACCTAAAAGACACATAACCCATACTAGAAGACGAGATCAATGATCTCTCAAGAATAAGCATGTCAGTCTCTCTCCCACGACCAAAATCAAGGGAGGCAATGGTACCACAAGCAAGGCCACCTAGACAAATTCTAAATGCTTCGGGCTTGCAAACCTGTCATGAGTCCCATTGGCTAAGAACCACAGAGTTGGCAGAAAGTTGTTAAAATATTGAGATTGCATGCTATAGAGGATCAATGATGAGCAAATAGACAATCATAATGAGGCAGAAGCATTGAAAAAGGAGAACAACTAATATTATCCAAGCATGATGCAAGTACAATTGATTGATAATGACTGATAGAATGAGTGTGGGGATGAGTGCCTTTAATAGGCTTACAATAGGTGGTATTGGTAGGTGGAGATAGGTGGAAAGGGACCATGGTATTCAACAACCATGGTTTAAATAAACATGGAGATAGGTGGAAAGGGACCATGGTATTCAACAACCATGGTTTTAATAAACCATGCATACCTGACCTAGTCTAAGGCTTTATTTGCAGTCCATTTCTTTCCTTGTTTGTTCCAAAAAAAGAGGCTATGGTGGATGTGATTGGATATTTCTTAGCACCCCTCCTCAATCACAACCGGAAAAGACAATGTGTATACAAAGGCTATCATGAGTAGAACCTTCCTAAGTGTAGACATGGAAGAACGAAAAAACAACCATACAAAGCTAGAGGTTGTTACAAGGCCTCACTAAGTGTGTGGAGGTTGTAGTGTGCAGAGGTTACATAAGGAGTTTAGGAGCTTACGGTGGGAACATTAGGCAAGTCCACATGTTAAAATTTAAAAAATTCTATCAGAAAATGAGCTACAAAAGAGGGATTGGTGAGTCCTATCCTTTTGTTCTTGGGGTTCTTCTTCTCCTTCTTCTTCAATGTTGTTTTCATCTTCTTTGATTGTAGCAAGATATGCTCTTTGAGACTTTTTATTAGCATAGCAAAATTTCTAAATATGCCCAGATTTCTTACAAAAGTCGCAGACTACACTCTTCTTCCACACATAGAAGAGTTGTTTGTCTCCTGAAGAGCACCCTGCCACGGCACAAATAGAACCACGAACCGGCTAGGTAGAGGCTGCAAATACATTGCTGGCCACAAAAACCTGCAAGAAAACTCTCCTTCTCACCAAGAATCCATATCCTCAAGACACACAAGAGGAAGGCACACAAGAAATTTAACAATTCTTCCATCCTCATCCTCATCCTCTTCCTCACTCTCCATTAGATTTTGCAAAGGAGCACAAGAGAGAAAAGCAAGAACAAGAAGGCAAGTGTTGTGCCAAAATGAGAGAGGGAGAAATGAACCGTGAGAGGAAAAGATAAAGGAAGAGAGAGGGTGTAACCACCTCAACCTCCCACCTCCCCAAATCCCACGGCTGCAACCACCCTTTTCCTTTCTTGAATTATGAAATTCAAATTTGCATACATTGGCTAAGGTCTAAAGACCCTTCAATTTTTGGAATGAGACAAAAGGTATTGACCTTTCCTTTTCCTAACAATATTTTATAGTGTGTCTCTTTTGGACTACACATTTTACATTGCTTCATATTTGATTTTGGACAAAGGGGTACATTTGCAAAGTATCAATTTACAAAAAGTTGTTTCCCTGTGAGCATATTTTTGTGCCTTTATTTGCACTGATTTGCTAGTCATCATTTCCTCCCACGCTTAAGTGTGAAGCGTCCCCGCGAACAAAATTGAAGAAGAACCACCATCAGCTCTTTGAAAAACTTCATCTTCAATCTTCATTTTCTTCTTGGATCTCGAAATTGCCATGGGACATAGAAGGAAATAGCACACAAAAACAAAACACATAGCTAGGATGTTGAGCCTAGGTCACAAACACTCCACAAGAAAACTTCACCGAGCACACAAAAACATAGAGCTCTTAATCAACTTGCACGCAAGAATAACTTCACACTTAGGATAGACGGAAAAACAACCACACCATGAAGCTCGACAAATAAACCCAAAGAAGATATAACCTTGATGCACACCCTCACAAAAGATAAGTCAATTTAAAGCACTCCACCCAGAAAAATATATTGTAGAAAGAAAAGGAAGGTAAGTCAAAAAATGAAAATTGACCAAAAGAAAACGTAAGGAGATTCAATGTGTGTAATGGATGACGGTCTTGGTAAAAGAAGGGTTGAATTGAGGGTAAGACGAAGATAAGCATATGAACCACCAAAAAGGGTTTTTATAAAAAACTTAATAATCAATGCCCTTGTTTTTTTTGAAAAAATAATTGTATCGTTGTTGTTGATGGATAAGGAGAGGCGCATGTAAACACCGCATGAAGATAAGGGGAGGGAAAAATGAGGCATATAATTTCGGATGCTTGTTGCTGCTTCAACAGTATGATTTTTTCTTTTGCATATCGAAAATGCTGCCGTCTTCAAATCCAAAAAGCTACCGTGTATGGTCATTCGACTGCAACTTTGCTATCTCAGCATCTCTTGTAATGCTCGTCTTGCGCAGTGCTAATAGGGTCTATGCTGGTAAGATTTTTCGATGAGAGCCGCCAGTCAAAGATAGTGAAATGCTGTCAGTTCTATGAAGGATAGATCCTCATTTGGAGGAACGTGAGCAGGCGTATGGAAAAATCTTGGATTCCAATGGCGGTGAGCCTTGCGTTGGTTTTCCCCCTGCTGATGCTGCTCCTCCTTTCTGAATTTCTCGTGAAGGCGAGGGCACTTGCAAGGGCGAGGGGAGGAGCACGAGGATGAGACCTCCTCTATTTTTTTCCTTTTTCATGTTCTGTTATAAGTCGCTAAAGAGGGGGTGATGGAATGAGGAGGAGAGACTTTGACACATCGCCATTCTGTCGAGAGGATAAGGAAGTTTTTTTCTCTTTTTATGTTTTTTACCAATAAGAAACACGAACATAATAGCCATCTTCTTCTCCATCTTCTCATTGAAAAGCCTTTCCTTCTCTAATTTAGACAGCCCATCTGTCCTTTTTGAGGATGCAACCAAAATGTTGATGCTGTGTTGTCCATTATCTCCTTCTCTTTCTTTCTTCCAAAAATCAGAATACATTGTTGAAGAGAGAAATTTTTTGAAACCTTCCATAGGTGAACCTCAAATACCTTGTTTCTTGCAAGCTCCATAGCCACCTCCTTCCCGGCCAGTGCACCAAATGAAGAGCACCCTGCCACGGCACAAATAGAACCACGAACCGGCTAGGTAGAGACTGCAAATACATTGATGGCCACAAAAACCTGCAAGAAAACTCTCCTTCTCACCAAGAATCCATATCCTCAAGACACACAAGAGGAAGGCACACAAGAAATTTAACAATTCTTCCATCCTCATCCTCATCCTCATCCTCTTCCTCACTCTCCATTAGATTTTGCAAAGGAGCACAAGAGAGAAAAGCAAGAACAAGAAGGCAAGTGTTGTGCCAAAATGAGAGAGGGAGAAATGAACCGTGAGAGGAAAAGATAAAGGAAGAGAGAGGGTATAACCACCTCAACCTCCCACCTCCCCAAATCCCACGGCTGCAACCACCCTTTTCCTTTCTTGAATTATGAAATTCAAATTTGCATACATTGGCTAAGGTCTAAAGACCCTTCAATTTTTGGAATGAGACAAAAGGTATTGACCTTTCCTTTTCCTAACAATATTTTATAGTGTGTCTCTTTTGGACTACACATTTTACATTGCTTCATATTTGATTTTGGACAAAGGGGTACATTTGCAAAGTATCAATTTACAAAAAGTTGTTTCCATGTGAGCACATTTTTGTGCCTTTATTTGCATTGATTTGCCAGTCATCATCTCCTCTTGGGATTCTTGTTTCTCCCTTGTTCTTGATCTTATTTTCCTCTTCCAGGAGAGAGGCTTTGATATCCACATGTTTTGGCTTTGGCATGTTGATTAATGTGGTAGACACATTATCAAACTTAGGTGGAAGACTTTTGAGAAGCACTCCAATGCAAATGTCTTCATCCATCTTCAAGTTGATTCCTTCAAGTTGTGTCAAAAAAGCTTTCCATATAATTCAAATGAGTTGCAAGTGAGGTATTACTTTGCATGTCGAGCCAAAAAAATTCAATTAGTAAAGCATATTTTGAGGATTTGTAATGAGCTCGAAATAGGGTTTCTATTCAATCCCATGTTGTGTAAGAGGTTTCACAATCATCAACATAATGAATGTAGCTGTCATCAAGTTTGAGCTTGATAATAGCTTGAGCCTTATCATCATCTTTATCCCATACAACTGAAAGTGCAGCTTCCCTTGGTTTCTTCTCTTGACCACTTGTGATTGACCACAAGCCTTTCTTTGTTAGGATCAATTTGATCCTAGTTTTCCATGTATTGAATCCAACACCATTGAATTGGGATGTTGGTGAGTCCTTGCCCATTTTGAGATTGCAATATCAATAGCAAATCAACTCCAAACAATTCAAATTTTAGTTGAGCGCAAGTGCTAAGAAGCACTAGGTGATTAGTATCAAGTGATACTAGGTGATTTAGTGACTATGATGCCCTTGAAGTTGGAATCTTCAAGATCTTGCAAGTTTGATTCTTCCCCTCCTTGATTTGATGCTAGAGTTGTAAAAAAATTTTGAGAATAGTCTAGCAAAAGTGTTGAATTTGAGTGTGTCAATGGAAACAAGAGGATTAGTGTTAATCAACACTAGTATCCACTGAAGGTGGGTAGCTATGGAGGTAGGTGAGAGATTCATGGAAAAGTGGAGGGAGCTAGAAATTCAAACTAGAATGACTCAATTAGATGACTCACTAACTTAAAACCCGCTTTGATACCATGTTAAGGTATTGAGAATGCATGCTATGGAGGATCACTGATGAGAAAATAGACAATCATAATGAGGTAGAAGCATTGACAAAGAAAAACAACTAATATTATCCAAGCATGATGCAAGTACAAATGATTGATAGAATGAGTGTGGGGATGAGTGACTTTTATAGCCTTATTGTTGAGATGACAAGCTCAACACATGTGGACATTAATGATGGACCGCCTGGTTAGATGGGTCCACATGTCTATACTTAGCACGTCGGTGGTCATTATGACTCTCACATGGCCACTAACTCTACTTATGATATTCAGGTTGTTACACCTATTTACAGTTGCCATAGTTATAGCGCCAGTCGACTAGTGTAGTCGGTTATGCATTGTTTGACTTAGTAGGCCACTTTCGTTTATGTTGTATCTTATCTATACTTTTTGTACATTGTAAAGTGTGTGGAAGAAGAAGAAGAAACCAGCAAGAAAATGTTTTGGCCTCCACCTCTCTTCTTGTCTCTTGAGTGAGCTTCTCCTTGTGCATTCTATGTGTGTTCGGCGCAGCATCTTGAGCAAGTCCCCCCACCATGCGATTCCTGACATGTATCATGTATTAGAAGGAGGTGGGGGGTGATGACGATTTTGGAGCAAATGATGGTGATGGAGTGGTAGAGGACGTAGATTGGAGCTAGAGAGCACGCTAGTGGCAAGAGGGAAGCATCAACGGCCTCTCAATCTCAGAATACGTGTAGGCTTGAACACGCAAGTTTCTATGAGTAAGTGTTCTTTTTCTTTGTTTGATGAAAGATAAATGAAGGAAATGATTGATCTTGGTTGGATATGCTGAATTATCTCTGAAATGAAAGAAGAAAAACCAAAAATTTTGATGACATGGTAATTTTTTCTCAAAACACGTAAAATCCGTAAAGTGCGATTTTTGAAGAAATCATGAAAATTGGGGGTTTTAGTGAGTGTTTCGAGTTCCCATGGAATAAAAATGAGTGTAAAAATGGGACTAAGTGCTTTTGATTAGTGAGAGCTCATAAATCTCATTTTCATAAATTTTGAAGAAATAAATAAAGAAAATTAGAAAATTTTAAGTTCTTTGTGATAAATAAGGAAAATATGATTCATGTCTGTAAATGTGTAACAAGACTAAGGCATGAGGATTAAGCCTCAGTTCATCCTTGTTTTTTATGTTAGAGTGTGTTTTTATTGCTTTCTATATGAATAATGACATAAAAATGAACCCTACACCTATGCAATGTTGAAAAACCTAAACGGTTAGGAAGAAGAGGGATTGTAAAAGTGAGAGGTTGCTGGAAATACATCAAATTCTAATTCATTTGGTTTATGCATAACATATAGGCCGATAATAATTTAAGTTTAAGAAGACTAGTAGCACGAGGAAACTCGGTGCTAGTCTCTAGCAACGCCGCAATAATGTGCAGGCTGAAAATCATTAAAGGATTGTTTTGCACACCACGTAGCTGATTTCTAATCATAAAGGATGTTCACACAATGGTCATACACTTCTACATTTTGCATGCCACATGGTATAAAACCTAGATGCATATCACTTGATTGCCTAATAGATGACCAATGTGGAGTGTGTAAGGATACCCTTGTTGTAGGCCAGACATTTGGTTATTGGGGAAAGTGCTTGGTGAGGAAACATTGAAGTCTCCTAGATCATTCAAAATCAAAGAGTGGAGTATGTTCGTAGGTTATTTATGTTGAAGCAATGCATCAAGGGCCAATCCTCTCGATGTATGAGAGCTACAGTGGGGCCACGACATTCAGCTGGAGAGGTTGCCTCCTCTATGTTTGTTTTATGTGGTATATTATACCAAGATGTGTAGGATCTCCCTTTGTGGAGTAAGGAAGGGCAATCATTGGACTACGTCTTACTACAAATGCAATATCTACATTAGAAGTTAGGGCAACGTGCCCTTAGACACTCTGGCCACGAGGCCATGTGGGGTTGTCTTGTGAGTGTTATAGAGGCTCGGCTAGTGCCTTTAGGTAGTGTTGAGCATATTTTTGGTCCCGTCACTTTGTCCAAGAAGAGCCACTATGTTGCCAGGTGATGTGCTATGTGAGCTCTTTATGAGTTGATACACAAATCCAAGTGAGAATGTGAGATCCAAAGTCATTAAATGACGCCAAGATGCACGCAATTGACTATGAGCAGTATATTCAAAGATGTTGAGAAAACTTTTGGAGTTTCCCCGTTCAGTATCCATGTAGCCAATTTTGCAAGGAGAAAATTCATTTTCTAATACTAAGACAACCTTAGTAGGAGATCTTGGTAGCCAAAATCTCCAAGCAGGAAGTGGAAATCCTATGAGTAGAGATAAGATGCCTCTTGGTAGAAAGACTTCAAGCCAAGTAAGTCCCATTAGGGCTTGCAACAGTTCCATGAGAGATAGCTGTGGAAGGACTAGTGATAGAACCATTGGGCCCACAATGGTGGATAAGCATGCTATGAGTGGTTCTAGTTGTGCTCCTAGTAATACCTTTTCGATTTATGGATGAATCATGCTTTCGAGTAGATGATATTCATTTTAGTAAGAGCATGGTTCCTATGAATCATCAGTCAAGAGTGGAAAAAGGGAAGTAAAGACATCTCATATGAAGAAGATGTAGAATATTGAAGGTTCACCTATGCTCCATAGAAGTCATAAGGATATGAGGAGAGCTAGCCATAGCAATTGGTCCCCATTGAGTCCATTAGACCATTGTGGAAAATTGAAGCAGTATAAGAATATAAAAAATAATATAAGATGGGTTTGGAGACCCAAAATTTCTAAATGTGTGGTTGGTGTGCCAAATGAAAGGCCAAGCATTCCATGTTGATATGCTTTGATGAATTTCCAAGTGGATGTGACTGAAGGCCATAGTCTTACATCTAACAATATGCAACACCCTAAGATGCATCCAGGTGATGGGCCTAGGCTTGAAGCTCCGCCTAGTTTGGGTCATATCATAGACATAGGTAATGATCCAATTAGGGAAGGCCCTATAGGGGAGTTTCTGGAAAGTTGGGACGACCAATCCATTTAAATGTTTGCCAAGGAGATGAGTTATATAAGCCCAAGAAGATCACTCATTTAGCTCATAATAGTACCCAAGAAGGGATGGGCCTTATTGGTGAGATATTAGTAGAAAGGCTTGGGCAAGTGGATCTACAAAAGCCCAAGATCCAACCTTGAGCTGTGTGGCATACACGAGGGATTCACTAGTAGTAATAAGGAGACATCACCTGCGTGCAAGATATATATGAAAATACTCATTATCTACCCCCTATTTATGGGACCTTACCTTATAAAATGTACCTTCCTTCCCTTAAATAACCCCCCTCCCTTACACTCACGTGGTACCATATGGTAAACCCTAGTGGACCCCCTAGGGTGGCATAAGAGATAGAGCTAGCCCTTACATCTCATGACATCTTTGGCTCACCTTGGCTAGCTAGATAAGATGCAATGTATACGCCAAGAAAACCATGTATTTGGTCGATTAAAATGTTTCATTTTTTTTTCGGCCAAGAGGGCCAGTTTTGTTGGGTATGAAATGTTACATTTCCTTAGGCCAAGAGGGCCATATGTCTGTTTGGTGCAAGTACATTTAATAGTTTTCTATTTTAGTGATTGCATCACACAGGTTGGACGAAGTGCTTGGAGGGAGCCTTTGCTATGGAGGAGCTTCTTGTGGACATTCTAGGTGGTATCGTCCCATTTCTAAGTTTTTCCCTTAAGCAGATAATGTTATATTTGTATGTGGGGATTACTTTCTTTTCGATTGTTGGGGATCAAAAATCAAGGCATGAAGTCCTAGGGTTGGTTAGGTATATCAAGGGGAGAATTGAGCACTTGTATACCTCATGTTAGGACATTGTCAAGCGATAAATTTTTGTGCTAGAGGGTGGTCCTTGTGACCTTGTCTTGCTTGCTTGCTAGGAAGTTGTCCTAGGAGTCCCTGTTAGGGTAAGATAGTTAGAGAAGCTTGCCAAAATATCACAAGAAGAGCAAATTTTGAATCTATCTAAAAATGAACATTACAGAGGTGTGTAAAAAAGGATTCTAACCCCTCAATAAGAAAAGAAAAAGAAAAAGAAAGAAAATTCCTATAAGGATTAACTATTGTCTTCTTATGCATGCTTGGTAGGTCCCTAGGAACGAGTCACAAGGCTAATGCCTTGTCTTCCTAGGGGTAGCAACTAGAAGAAAAGAAAAGACAAGGAAGGTTGGATTGAAAATAAAAGTGAGTGAAAGAAAAGGATTAAGTGTAACCTCACGAGAGCTTGGTAGGCTCTTGGGTACCAAGTCAAGACCTGAGACGGATACCCTGTTCTCCTTGGGTTACTCTACGCTTATCTCTCTCCTTTTTACACGCTCAAATATGGAAACTTTGAAGGAAAATGTGTTACAATAAAATTATGATGACCAGGTTATAGGATTCCTCGCTATGAGATGGCAAGCTCAACACATGCGGACATTGATGATGGACCGCCTGGCTAGATGGGTCCGCATGTCTATACTTAGCACCTTGGTGGTCCTTATGATACTCACATGGCTTGGCTTATCACTTATTATATTTAGAATCGCGTGGTGGGGAGACTTATCACTTATTATCTCTCCGAATGCATCCAGCATTCGATTCGGGATCAACTGCGACTTGGCAAGATCCCCAAGGGTTTTGTTGTTTGTTTACCCTTTTATCCTTGGGTTAGGGCTTATACCCTGTTAACCCAAATTAATAAACACTTAGGTTCCTTAAACTAAGATAGTAAATCTTGGGCAACCTTGTTGCCCTAACTTGATTGGTCAATTGCTTGCTAGACAATACACAACTTCCCTGTTGAGATGACAAGCTCAACACATGCGGACATTGATGATAGACCGCCTGGTTAGATGGGTCCACACGTCTACACTTAGCACTCGGTGGTCATTATGACTCTCACATGGCCACTGACTCATTACTTATTATATTCAGGTTGTTACACCTATTTACAGCTGGCATAGTTATAGCGCCAGTTGACTAGTGTAGTCGGTTATGCATTGTTTGACTTATAGGCCACTTTCCTTTTATGTTGTATCTTATCTATACTTTGTGTACATTAAAAAGAGTATGGAAGAAGAAGAAGAAATCAGCAAGAAAACGTTTTGGACTCCATCTCTCTTCTTGTCTCTTGAGTGAGCTTCTCCTTGTGCATTCTGTGTGTGTTCGGCGCAGCATCTTGAGCAACTCCCCCCACCACGCGATTCTTGACATGGTATCAGAGCCGCACCATTGAGAGAGGCTGATTTCGAAGGTTGAAGCAAAGGAGAAGAAGCAAGGTTCGAGCAAGCAAGCCACGGGTAAGAAGCTCTGCCATCCTTCCACTCTTTCTCTTGGATAGTGCGTGTGGAGGCACCGAAAGCAGGGCAGAGCAAAAATCTCAGATTGCAGTGAGATTTGGTGTGCGCAAAGAGCGTTGTATATTCTGCAGAAAGGCCCTTTAGGGCTAGCCCACAGTTATTTTGGGCATTTGAGGCCGTTTCAAGGCCCGTTTTAGAGCCGCAAGGTTGCGGACAGCAGTTTCAGGGTACGCTGTGACTTCGGCTGTATCGACCGAAAGTGGGTGCGCAGGTTACCGATTTCAGATTTGTAAGATCAAAGGTGTTTACCAGTGAGTAAACACAAGGTTTATCTGCAAACTGGTTGTAGATTGCATGTATTGCTGATCAGACAATGAAAAAGGCTGTCTGGTGTATTGCTGTGCACTACACGTCGAGGGTTGCAGAAGATTTGCTCGCTGTTTGGTATTATTCTTGTGATAATGGCAGAGAATAGTGGAAGCCCCATCATTGAGAAGCTCGACAAGAACAAATACCCTTCATGGAAGTTCCGTATCACGAACTTTATTATTGGAAAAGGTCTCTACGAGTTCGTTTCAGGTGAAGAAAAGGCACCGGAGGTGAGTGATCCTCCAACTGCAGAAGAGATAAAGGCACATAAGGAATGGAATGCAAAGGATAAAACGGTCATGTATTGGTTGTCTGCAGTAATTGACAATAATATGCTAGGATACATTAGAAATGCAGAGAATGCATATGCAGCTTGGACCATACTTGAAAGTATGTTTTCTGTAAATACAAAGGCACGAAAGATTCAACTCAAGCAAGAGTTGAATACATTGAAGAAAGGGAAGATGTCTATCAATGAGTATGCATTGAAGGTAAGGAGCATTGCAGATGCCTTGGCAGCAATTGATGCAATGCCCGATGATGATGATTTGGTGTCATCTACCTTGGGTGGACTTAACAATGAAAAGGCTTGGAAGTCTTTTGTAACTTCCGTATATGTCAAAAAGCCATTTCCAGATTTCGATGAGTTGGTCTCCCTTATGATCCCTGAAGAGATCAACATGCAGAGTGAGACATCTGAAAGAAGTGGTGAACAGGTCCAATCTTTCTACTCCAGTTCAGGAAGGGGACGTGGCAGGTTCTCTTCAAGAGGCCGTGGTACAGGACGTGGTAGTGACAACCAGCAAAATAGATCGAATCAACAATTTGGCGATATGCAGGTTTTAGGAGGTCGTGGTAACTTTAGAGGCAGAGGGAGCTTTAGAGGAAGAGGTGGATGGCAGAACAGAGGTTCTAACAACTCTGGTATTGTGTGCCATTACTGTGGCAAAACATGTCATATTGCAGCCCAATGTTATGCTAAGAAAGATGATATCCATAGTGGTAAGTTGCAACAAGAAAACTATGCATCGTCTTCACGACAGAATGAAGACAAAAATGAACGTCTGTTTGTTATGCAACATATGTTAAATGCTGTTACAGGAAAGGGAGCACATGATGATGTTTGGTATGTTGATTCAGGTGCATCCAATCATATGACCAGCCATGCAGAATGGTTTGGAGAGATGCAGAATTTACAAAATGCAGGTTATGTGCAGACGGGTGATGACTCATGCCACCCAATTTCACACATTGGAAAAGTTCCCTTGTCCTTGCATGATGGTAAGACAAAGAGTCTTTCAGATGTATTACATGTGCCATCTATTACAAAGAACTTGGTGTTAGTCGGTCAAATGGTAGAGCAAGGGCTGCAAGTCAGATTTAATGCAAAGATCTACTTTGTAGAAGATTTCAATGACAAGTGCAGGTTGGTAGCAAAGGGAAGTAGAGTTGGACGTATGTTTACTCTGGACGTTGGAATTCCTACTATGAATGCTACTATGTATGCCAAAGGAAAAGGTGTTGTTGTAGACATTGAAATTTGGCACAAACCATTGGACATGCAAATGTACAAAGGCTGAAATTAATGCAGTCCAAAGGGTTGGTTACAGGTTTGCCTACATTTAGAGTTGCAGAATTTCAAAAGGTATGTGAAGCATGTCAGTTTGGTAAGCAGGCAAGACAACCTTTTTCACATGATAGAGATGTAAGCAGAAATATCCTTGATGTTGTGCATATAGACATTTGGGAGCCTACACAAAATGTATCTCTTGGAGGCAGTTCATACTTTGTCACATTCATTGATGATTGTTCTAGAAAGCTGTGGGTATATTTTATGAAGGAAAAGAGTGAAGCGTTCGAGCACTTTAGAACTTTCAAGGCTGCAGTTGAAAGAGAAACAGGCTTGAAAGTAAAGTGCTTGAGGTCAGATGGAGGGGGAGAGTACCTCTCAAATGAGTTCAATGATTTTCTGAGGTCTCATGGGATAAAGAGACAGTTCACATGCAGGTATACCCCACAGCAAAATGGGGTTGTAGAAAGGAAAAATAGGCATATTGCAGAAGTTGCACGTGCCTTGATGGCTGAAAAGAATATGCCTAAGCATTTTTGGTCTGAGGTTGTTCATACTGCTGTTCATATTGCAGAAGTTGCACGCGCCTTGATGGCTAAAAAGAATATGCCTAAGCATTTTTTGTCTGAGGCTGTTCATACTGTTGTTTATATTATGAACAGAACTCCCACAGCTGCAGTTCATGGTATGACCCTCGAAGAATGTTTTACAGGTAAGAAGCCTGATGTTTCACACTTGAAAGTGTTTGGCTGCATTGCGTATGTTCATGTGCCAAATGAGTTGCGGAGGAAACTGGATCCAAAGGCTGAAAAGTGTATCTTTATTGGATACTCTTTGGAGCAGAAAGGGTATCGCTGTTACAACCCTGCCACATGTAAGTTCAGAGTGAGCAGGGATGTCATCTTTGATGAAATGAGCAGTTGGTATGCATCTAGTGGTGATGCATTGGATGTTGATGATGATCATGATACTCATGTGCAGGCTGAAAAGCAAGAATCACGGACTCTTAGTGGACCTGAGACATCATCTAGTAGTCCTTGGTCTGGGAGACTAAGGAGTACCTCTACATCTTCAGGTACATCTAGTAGCACTACAGGTAAAGACAAAGGAAAGAATAAAGTGTCAGAAGGCATTGATGCAGTTCTTGATGGAGACTCCAGTGGCTCAGAGAGCTTGGATGATGAGCTTGGCATTCCTTCAGTAAGGACTCCAGGTGTGCAGAGAGCACGCGTTAATGCAAAGACTCCATATGCTTATATGGTGAAACTAGTTGAGGATGTTGAGCCCACATGTTTTGAGGAGACTGTTGGTCATGCTCATTGGGATGCAGCAATGGATGAGGAGATGGCTGCATTAGAGGCCAATAAGACTTGGGATCTAGTATCATTGCCAAAGGGAAAGAAAGCTATTGGATATAAATGGGTTTATAAGATTAAGCACAATGCAGATGGTTCTATTAGCAGGTACAAAGCTAGGCTGGTTGCAAAAGGCTATGCCCAAACATATGGCATAGATTATGATGAAACCTTCAGTCCAGTTGCTAGGATGGCAACTGTCAGATGTGTGATTGCTTTGGCAGCAGCCAAAGGTTGGAGGTTGCAGCAAATGGATGTAAAGAATGCCTTCTTGCATGGTGATTTGCAGGAAGAAGTGTATATGGATCAGCCAGCAGGTTATGAAGATTTAGAGCATCCCACGTATGTGTGCAGGTTGAAGAAGGCACTCTATGGGCTCAAGCAAGCACCTAGAGCATGGTCTGACAAGATTAGAGAGTATCTGGTCAATATTGATTTTTATGTTTCTGATGCTGATCACTCACTTTATGTGAGAAAGGGAGATGCAGGTTTGGTCATCATAGTCATCTATGTGGATGACTTGATTATTACAGGTGATAGTGATAGTGGGATTGCTGAAGTCAAGGGCTGTTTGAAGATGAAGTTTGAGATGAAGGATCTAGGTGAGCTAAGGTACTTCCTTGGCATTGAGGTGATCAGATGTGATGATGGTATATGGCTGTCCCAAAGACAGTATGGCTTGGATATGTTGTCCAAGTATGGTATGACAGCATGCAAACCACTTTCAGTTCCGTTGGAGCAGAATGTAAAGTTGAGTGCTGATGTTGGGGATGAGATAGAAGACCCTACTATGTTCAGGAGGATAGTGGGGAGTTTGATCTACATGACCATTACAAGGCCAGACTTGAGCTACGCTGTTGGTCTTGTGAGTTAGTTTATGCAAGTACCTAGAAAGCCACACTTGGATGCAGTCAGACGCATATTGAGATATGTGAAGTCCACATTACATTATGGACTTTTCTATGAGGCAGGTACAGATGTACAGGTGTTTGGATACACAGATGCAGATTGGGTTGGTAGTATGTCTGAAAGAAGATCTACCAGTGGATACATGTTCTCTCTTGGTAGTGCAGCAGTTGCATGGAGCAGCAAAAAGCAATCTACAGTTGCTTTGTCGAGTACAGAGGTTGAGTATAGAGGTGCTGCTATTGCAGCATGTGAGGTAGTATGGCTGCAAAAACTATTGGCTGATTTGGATGTGCAGGTGGAAGGTCCAGTTGTCATTTATTGTGACAACATGAGCAGTATACAGTTGGCTAGGAACCCTGTGTTCCATGCTAGGACAAAACATATTAAGGTACACTACCACTTTGTGAGAGAGAAGGTACTAGCAGGTGAGATTGACTTGGTGTATGTCAGCACACAGGATCAGATAGCTGACATCTTCACAAAGGCATTGGGTACAGAGAAGCTTCAAAAGTTTCGAAGCTTACTTGGAGTTGCAGAGATGCAATTGAGCTTGAGGGGGAGTGTTGAGATGACAAGCTCAACACATGCGGACATTGATGATGGACCGCCTAGTTAGATGGGTCCACACGTCTACACTTAGCACGTCGGTGGTCATTATGACTCTCACATGGCCACTAACTCATTACTTATTATATTCAAGTTGTTACACCTATTTACAGCTGGCATAGTTATAGCGCCAGTCGGCTAGTGTAGTCGGTTATGCATTGTTTGACTTAGTAGGCCACTTTCCTTTTATGTTGTATCTTATCTATACTTTGTGTACATTAAAAAGAGTGTGGAAGAAGAAGAAGAAATCAGCAAGAAAACGTTTTGGCCTCCATCTCTCTTCTTATCTCTTGAGTGAGCTTCTCCTTGTGCATTCTATGTGTGTTCGGCGCAGCATCTTGAGCAACTCCCCCCACCACGCGATTCTTGACATTCCCTAATTTGGCAAATCGGCCTCAAGGGAAGGTGATGAAGCAGGATGACTACTCATCCTCAAGATAGTTTAACTTGAACTTAGGACTTGCCTACCTCATTCTAAGGAGTGGCAATTCTATTTTGTGATTTAACAAAAAACCATGTGATGTTGCAACTTGTTGCATAGGAGTCGCATCTGACTTGCGGGATCATTTCTCCCATAAAACCTCATTCCTTGGTCAAGAAATACGTTTGGTCAAGATGTAGGGTTTGGGATGTCTTCTTGACCCAACCCAACCCTAACCATACTAGGCTGACAATCTTTGACCCTAGGGTTTCTAAACTTGATTGGAAGTCTAGTATTAGGCCAATTTACCCTAGGGTAAAAACCCGAGATTGTTATTGCATGGGCATCTAACTAACCCTAAACATTCTGTGAATGTGGGTAGGGCCTTTGGGATCGAAAGTCTTGACTTGGCATCCCAAGTGCAATACTAGGTAGAATTTTCAGCATACTAAACTCTACCTAGCGCATTGAGGTAACCATCGTTTGAGTTACACCATTGCAAGAGAATTACCTAATTGGACTAATTATCTTGCGACAAGAAGTGATCTTTCCTTAAAGATGCTAATATTTTTCCTAAAATATGTAAATAGTTGCAAGACATAACATTCCATGCAAATATGCGATTCATAGACTTTTCCTTCTATGCAACTATAAGATGTACAATGACCATTTCTTTTTCTTGCCTAAACTATAATGATTGACAATTTAGGGCTAATTCATATAAAAACCTACGTTGAATTTCATCAAGAACTATGCTCATAACCCTTCACTTAATGCATTGAATTCAAGCTTTAATATGAAATGCTTTCTTCCTTAAGTACAACCTTCGATAAAAAAGTCCATGCATGACGAATTTCATAAGACTATTATTGACTTAATTTGTCCTACAGCATTTAACCCAGCCTAGGATGTGATTAACATCACATGCAACTCGCAAGGTACATAAATCCCCTTTCATGCATGCAACTACTTGGACAACATCTAATGGAAGACAACGATTATCTCATATGAAATCACAACTAGAAAATTATTATCTAAATGCCTTATGCATCTTTCTTTTTCGCAGGCAATCAAGGATGCATTTAAACAAATCCACCTTTTATGCAATATGCGATTAGGATTGCAACTTGGAAGTGCAAGAAATGTGCAACATGCAACTACACCTTGTAAGATGAATGGATAATTGCATTTAAAATTCCCAAATGTATTTAACTCATCTACGTGTATTAAAGACATGCTTAAATGCATTCTTTCCATGTGAAATCAATTTCTAAGGACTTGGGCATTGAGGTTCGGGGTGTTATCCACACGCGAACTTGGAGTAGAAGCTCCTGCATGTGCACCTTTTGCCTTTTTCTTCGGAGCCATTGACGCAGTAATTTCATTCCAACAACTCTCCTCTGAGTTACTCTACGTATCAAATCTATGTCGTACGATTATCTCCTCCTCCTGCGCAGGGACACAGGCCTTAGGGACTTGGTTTTAGGAAACCCAAGGAAGCTCGGGGGAATAGGACTTTAGGAAGGTTAAAATTAGAAGCTTCTATGCTTCTATCTCTGACAGAAAACATGGAAAAGAGGTGTGATGATGGAGAGGATGAAGGCGAGGATGATGGTGATGATTTTGATGGTGGTGATGGTGAGGTGGAGGTGGCGTGGCAGCAATGACCTGGCAGCACTCCACGGCAGCAGGGCGGCGATGGCGGCTCCTCATGATAGGGCGGTAGCTCCTCTGACTCTCCTCTCTCCCCCCTCAAGCCTAAGGGGGGGTTCATATAGTGTGTAAAGGGGGGGGGGGGGGGGATAGCCACACATGTGGCTAGTTTGCATGCTCCCCTCCCTCATGATTCCCCACATCTACTCAAGCCTTCTCACATTCCCTCTCCCTGCCATGCATTGGCTAGGGGGAGGGGGTTAATAATAAAAAAAATTGCCTCAATTTTAACCATTATCCATTTACCTTTTCCTTTGAAGAGGTGTTCCCGTGCGGCCTACGGGTTTTTAGCCTTGGCCTCTTTTGCACAATGCGGCTAGAGTTTACTGACGCACACACGGGGTAAGCACTTAACCACCAAATTTATTGATGCCGGAGATTATGTTAGTTTTCTTTTTGTGCGGATTACGGGTCTTCAATATTTCAAGGTCGAAATATTACAGTGGAGGACTGACATATGGCTGGCTATCTAGCCTGTAAAACTACAAGAAAATGGTTCTCATGAGCCTGCAAGGGTCTAGCAATTAACCACCAACATCCTGATCCTAAGTGACTGCTATGCATAGCTACATCATCTGGGCCAATAAGTGCCTCATTTTCAACATAAATAGCTTGCTGTAATGACATTGTAGCTACTGTAAAATCAACCATAAAGCATAGTGAACGCTCATCAAGAGGGCTAAGAGGTGTCTGCGTCTCATAGAAGACAGCATGATGGCTGCGTATGACCTGCTGCTAGGCATCCAAATCCCATAATCTATAGGCCTTAAAG
The DNA here is from genome assembly GCF_053477565.2 of Lygodium microphyllum. Classification (NCBI taxonomy): domain Eukaryota; kingdom Viridiplantae; phylum Streptophyta; class Polypodiopsida; order Schizaeales; family Lygodiaceae; genus Lygodium; species Lygodium microphyllum. The sequence continues at coordinate 20,367,733 of NC_141149.1, read as the reverse complement.
TCACCATCTCCATAACCAAGGAGGATATATCTATGTGACATAGGCTCATGTGGCATATGTACATATGCTTGGCACCCAAACATCCTCAAGTAATCATAGGAGAGTTGCATGCCACTCCATGTCTCATGGGTGTAATACCATCCAAGGTCAAGCACGACGTCCTGTTAACCAAATAGACTGTTGTCATAAGGGCCTCAGCCCAAAAGCCATAAGACAACCCAACTATGGAAAGCATAGAAGAAACCTTTACCTGTAAGGTCAGACACATGCCATGAGCAATCCCATAATACCGTGGGCACAAGAAATCAATGCCATATTGCTGATAAGAGGTCTGAAAACTGGGAGAGAGAGCATGACTCTCATAATCCATCTGCAAGCACCTAGGCCTGCTACTAGCAGAATCCATAAACCTATCAAGCATAACTGCAACATCCTCAATCTGCACCGAGGGAAAAGCCCAAACACTATGGGTAGCATGATCAACAAAGGTCAAAAAGTACGACGCTCCACCAAGTGAATGGGAAGGCATAGGTCCATATACTCCACAATTGACAAGATCTAGAGGAGCATGCCTCATATGATCGCCATAAGCCAATGGGGCTCTACAAGGACCAAGAGTACAATCAGAGCAAGCATCAAGATCTGTAAGTGACATAGGAGGCATCAATGAGTTTGAATGAGACAATATCTCCATCTCTCCATGGTGCATATGGCCTAGGCGATAATGCCATAACAATGCATGTGGTATCTGGATAACTGCAACCATAGAATCTCCCACATGAGAGACATGCACTAGATAAAGAGAACCAACTCGAGAACCTGGCCAAAACCAAGCAACCATGAAAGATCTTCCATGACCTATCCTGAAGAGAAACAGAGTAACCTGCATCATGCAACTGGCTGATAGAAATCAGGGTCTTACTGAGCATGGGAACATGTAGAACATTCGTGAGCATAAGAAAAGTCCCATTAGGCAAAGCTAGGTGTATATTCCCTGTACCAACAATAGCATAAGTTTGCTCAAGGCCCATATCAATACATCCATCAACCTCCTTGTAAGAAGAGAACCATGCTATATGAGGGGTAACATGACAAGATGCCATAGAGTCGAAAATCCAATCAAAGGCATGGGCCTGATCATTGAGCAAGTAAGCTGTAGGGAAACTAGATGATAGGAGGACATGCTCAACTACATCATCATGGGTAACTACATGTATCTCACCACTAGAAAGAGTGGTAATACCTACTGCGTCACTGGCTCTCTACTCATGTTGAGTCTGTCTCTGTCTCTGCTGCTCTCTAATCCGTCTAAAGCATTTTCTTTGAACATGCCCAAGCTTCCTACAATGGAAGAAAACATCTGAAGTAGAAGAACCTGTAGAAGATGACAAGGAATCCAAGTCATCATGAATAGGGTTATCCATAGCATCCATGGAGCTTAAGCAGTTGAGGGCTATCCCAACATAGGGAACCTGCTCATAAAGAAAATCATTTGCTAGTACATCAGTGGTAGAAGCATGCTGCAAATGCTCATGAAACCTTGTTAGCCCCAACGCGAAGAAAGCAAAAGGAAGCGGAAAAGACGCAGGGCAAAGGCGGAAAAAAAGGTAGCCTGACTGAAGGAAGAAGAGGTAAAAATACCAAAAGCACAAGGGCAACCTTAAAAGTCCAAGGCAAATGCCAAAGGGGAAAGGCACATTTTAAAATGGAAAAGGCGCACCCTGAAATATTGTAAAAGAGCGTAGGGCTCTCACCCGTGCAATTTGTAAATGCAGGCAGGCGGTGGAAAGGAAGCTAGGAGGATAGATGGACAATGAGAAAAGGGGCCTAGGCCGAGGGCCGGCCATGTAAAAAAAGGGGGATGACCGCCCATGGAAATTAGGGCATGTATATGAAGTTAAAAAATGAATGAGAAGAGCATCCTCGTGTGTGCAGACAACGTCTTCTTCTTCTACTCTTGTTTCTTACCTTCTTGCCTCCTTGCTTGTGCTTGAGAGAGGTACTGAGAGCGTGTGAGGGAGTGATCGTGGGAGAGTGAGGGATCTTGGAGAAGAAGCTCTCCATCTTCTCTCTTCGTCTTCATCTTCTCCTCCTCTCTTCTCTCCTCTTGTCTTGAACGTGGCTATGGAGGATGAAGCTCATGGGAGAGGGATTGAGGTTGCTTGAGCTTGCCTCAAGGATCGTGGAGCTGCAGGGGTGCAAGAGAGAGGAAGGTACTCGATCGAGTATCAAGGTAAGCTCACTACACCCACAAGGTAGGCATTGCGCGACGGCTATGTGAGAGGTAGCCATGGCTGCTCAGTTCGAAACACTTGAGTAATAAGTGGTTCATAGGTCTCGGGGTAGAGCTCAAAGGGCTCCCACATTTTGGTTTTGTTTCTGGGACCAATGGATTCGAGCTTTGAGCGCCTCGCACATCAGATCGAGCATGGAAGTAGGGTTTGCAACCTGAATAGTGCTCGAGATAACTAGGAGACTTAGGAGGTTTTAATCTGAGGAACAGGTAAGTGTTTGGGTTTGTTGGAAGCATTAGATTAGGATTATTGTTTTGCATTTTTTTTTCCATATTGGCTGCACTAGATTGAGGTTAGATTAGGGTAAAACCAGAGAAAACAGAGGTTCTCGCTGCTGCTGGAAACAGGAAAGCAGGGGACCAGACTCAAGCTTTTGTGTGAAACAGGGATAGGGAACTGGCTGTAAGGTGTTGCAGCACTGGGAAAGAGCCTTAAGAGGCTTGGGAGGCCAGGACATACCTCATTTTCTTAGTTGGCTTTGTTTGTGAGAGAGAGTTTCTGGTTCACGGGACGAGGAAACACAACCCTGATTCTAGGTGCATTTGATTCGTGCTACTTCACGTGAGTCCAGTGAGTTCCAGTAGCGCTCTGATCGATAATGGGATGTTTTGTGATGATTGAGTGCAGCAGACAATAAGGAGGATTCAAATGCGCCAGAATCATGCTCGCCACCGACGCAGTCGGACCAACCTACAGTGGTCCAATTTCAAGAATCGGACTGCCCGAGTTCTGGAGTTGGACCGTCCGAATGAGAGAGTCAGACCTGACCGGTCCGATTGTAAGAATCGGACCAACCCGATCGGACGTGCCACATGACACTCGGAGTGCCCCTTATAATCGGACACTCAACTGTCCAATCGAACCATCGAGTCCGATCGAACCACTCGGACCATCCTGTCCAATCAGACACCTCATCCTATCAAAGAATCGAACCCACCACTGTCCAACTCGGACTAGTCCAGAATCGGACACCGCCGACTGTTAGAGTCGGACCATACCACACCGTCCGACTCTCAGAGTCGGACCATCCCGGTCTGATTCCCAAAATCAGACCATCTTACCAGAACACAAAGATGAGGATCTTTTGCTAACTTGACCACAAACCTGACCCTAGGACGCAACCTTGAACACCCCTAGAACCCAATTGGGCCATTAGAACCTCAGAGATTTATCAAACTCAGGGTGCAGAAGGACCATAGAATAGCTGGGAACCGAGTTGAAAACTCAAATTAGGCTCAAAACGTGGGTAGAAACAAGGTGGAGTTTGCATTAAACTCTTTGTTCATTGGCATCTCACTTTTGTGCTCCACTAAACCTGCACGGTAAGAAAAGAGAAAAGCTTGTTTTCGCACCGAGCACCACGAAAGCACTAAGCACAACGTGTGGGTAAGGATCAACGCTGCTTTCAAATAACAAGGAACACATCTGGATACCTAATAACTTTAAGGAACCCACTAGTAGGAGGAGACCCCAAGACTTAGACAAGTGCCTGGACGCCGTACTAGTAGTACCTGGAGAAAACACAAAGACACGGGAAGCAACAAGATAGAGGAGTGGAAGCTACAGGAGCTGATTGGATTCATCGGCAACCTTGTGGAGCTGGAAGCAGAAACAATGTCGGGATCAAGAGGCGATCAAGGGGAAGACCAATTAGATTTAGGAGAATTTCCAACTTCGGTCCAGGAACTGGTACACGACTACGATCTACTCACCAGGATTGAGATCCAAGGAAGACCTGTAGAGGAAGTAGTGGCTAACCTGGAAGAAGAGAGAAGAGCTATCAAGAGAGCATTGGAAGGCATAATTGCCTACAACCATGAGTAGAGGGCTAGAAGGCTGCAACATGACGTGGATATGTACGAGGCTAGACGAGTACTAGACCTAGCAGGGGCAGCCAAGTCCGGACCGAACATAGAGAGGGAACGGGCAGCAGAGGCTGGCATGACGTTGAGTGAACTAGTGGCGAAGCGACTCATGGACAATACATCCATGGAGCAAAGTGCTACTGCCCTAGCCATCGCGCTACTGTCAGGATTGGGAGTCACGCAAGGAGCTAAAGGGCAAGCTAGAATCCCCATAGTAGCAAAACAACTAGCCCGATACAAACCTAGCAGTGACCCGTACAGCTTCATGGAGCAGTTTGAGCAAGTGTGTGAGGCAAACGGCCTTATTGACCCTGCGCAGAGAGCTCAAGCTTTTGGCGTGTGCTTAGGTGACAAGGGGAGGACGTGGTACTCTAGTCTGGATGACACAGAACATACAAACTTTTCTTGTCTTAAGGGCCTCTTCATCAAGAGGTTTTCGGAGGCAGGGTACTTGGACAACCTCATCGTTAGGTTGATGAATATTAGTCAAAGGGAGAAGGAGGACGTTAGGGATTACGTTACCCAGGTGCGCAGTCTCTATAAGAGAATCCCTGCCACCAATGAGTGACCCACCGAGAGGGTAGTGTCTACAGTGTTCATGAACGGGATTCGAAGCGAGGAGCTCTACAAGGCTTTGGTCAGTAACTCCACCTTACAACGAGACATGCTAGCTCGAGTCTTCAAGAAGGCAATACGCGTAGATGATCAACTCAGGGAACGCAGCATGAGGATTACCAACCGAGATGGTGTGAGCCAAAGGGACCCTGAGAGATCAACCATCTTAGGGGAAAGAGTAACCGCTAGCACGTAGGACAAGGGAAAGAGTGTAGACTACGACCAAGGGATGGCAGACATGAGACTGGAGATTGTGCGATTGCAAGAGCTCATTAGAAAAACTGTGAGATCGCATGTACAATGTGTGTACTGCGGTGGTAATCACCTCCCAGTAGAGTGCCAAGATCCTAGATCTCAGCCGTGCTCAAATTGCGGTAGATTCGGACATGATACAGCGCACTATAGAATGCCGAGGAGACTCCCATATACGCAGCACTACAACCCTCCATACTTAGGCAATAGGCCACCTAATTTCTTTGGCAGGGGAACCCAGTTAGCTCTTCCATCACCAACTGACCCAAGACCTATCCTGCCTAGGCTGGAGATGAACCCAACAGGCATACCTAGGCCACCAGGGCCTTTTGTAACTCACCCACCTAGCGATGCTCCTGTTCACTTTGTGGAGGAGCCCAATGAGGAAGAGGCATATGTCAATCCTTATGTATCCTACGACGAGGAGGGCAACCTAGTCCTAATGGACTATCGGCCAGTACCGGTGATGGCCTTAGGAAGAGGACGAGGCAGAGGCTTTGGAGGGCCAAGCCAGGATTCGGTCACATGCTGGACTTGCGGCCACCTAGGCCACATTTCATCACGCTGCCCAGAGCGAGAACAAGCTAACAAGGACAAAGTGGATCTCCGATACATAGAGTGTGGAATCACACATATGTTTCCTGATTGTCCTAGGTGGAAGCCATCAATGAGCGCTACCAACATGTCGTCGGTGCCTCTGGGGCTCTTTGGAGTTGAGACTTTTGGTGGTGAGGATATGCCCATCCCACTACATGCTATGACGCGAGATCAAACAAAACAAGCAGGCATCTCCTTACCAGGGCCAAGTAACCTTGATGCAACCTCAATAGGGAAGAAAAGTCGGAGGAGACAGAAAAAGAGAACTGACGCGAAGATAACCCTTAAAACCGAGGAAACGACTACGTTGGTAACGGGAAAGAGGGTCACATACGCAGAGGCAGAGACCTCGACTCCCAAGACAGCAGAGCTAGGGAGTGCCAAGGTAGGGGAATATCCCCATCCCAAACGGCAACTCAAAGCTATAGCCAAGGTCAAGGAGTGGGTCAAGGACGCCCAAAAGCACCTTGAAGATGTTGAACCCATATTGGAAGACCCCATGGACGACTTCTCCAGTGTTAGCACACCAGTCTCACCCTCAAAACCACAGGTCAGGAACATGCCTGCACCACTAAAAGCGGCTCAACAGCAAGGCCGGGGGGGAGCTTACCAGGGCAGACAAGATGCATGGCCTAGAACTGCCAGCCTCAGAGGTAGGCAAGAGTCCAATAGCCTCCTCACAACTTTGCTATCCACCCCAGTAACTCTAAGCCTGGAGGATCTGCTTAGGCAAAATCACTCCTTATGGCACGAGTTAAAAGACTTGATCTAGGGACACGTGGAACTTGTGGGCACTGATCCGCAAGACCACGACGCAGTTACATGAATCCCAAGTCTAACTCTACACACAGATCCTAAGTCTTTGCACATCAATGCTTTTTTGGGAGGGCACTGAAATGCACACAGTTTTGCCTGTCCTAGCCTTAGGAGACATGACTCGAAAGGGAATTGTAGACACAAGCGCCGGTGTTAGTGTGCTAACCCATGCGGTCCTAGAGGCATGGGAAAACCCTCCCGTAGAGACCGCTAGATTCAATGTCACGCTAGCAAATGGAATGAAGGTAAGACCATTTGGGGTCTTAAAGAATTGGTCGGTAAAGATCGCCGATGTGCAATTCTCTATGAACTTCATTGTCATGAAGGGAGTGGATTACGACATATTATTGGGACGACCCTGGATAAGGAATGCACGAGTCATCGAGGATTGGAGCAATGGATTGATTTTCCTTGGGAACAAAACTAGTGCAGTGAGGGTCAAGATGGACACTTGGACGACGACTTCGGTTGACCTGGCAGCCATCTCAGCCATGCTAAAAGGCAACACACAACCAACCAAGCCCTATGGATCGCTAGCTAGATATATTCCTTGCCCTAAGGATGAGAGGGACTGGATGCACGTGCTAGCAACCATTGACCTACCATTCTCGAATGAGGAGGGACCACATCAGTAGGCTGCTAAAACCACCAGCGTGCCAACTAAGGAGCCAATTGTTCTGCTTTGCATGATGGTAGGAAGCTTGCGCAACCCAGGAAAACTGGCCTCGTCTCGCATCCCCAACAACAAACTAGAGCTTCAGGAGATCATAGAGTATCTGACCGATAAATTGAACGGCAATTTGGCCGCTAATTTAAAGCCTCTACGTGACCTTTTAGCTAAACCAGAATGGAAATGGAACAAAGTCCATGACCTAAACTTGTTATATAACTAGGCTTTAGTTACTGACGACAAGGAGAGTGAATAGGGAAGCTTAGGGGATGATGAGCAGTTGGAAGAACATGACCAGGACGATGAGGAGTATGAGGACCGTCGCTCTTTGGGAGAAGAGAGTGAAGAAGAGGTAGAAACGATAGAGTACGACACGGAGGGAAAAGCGATAGAGCAAATCAGGGCAGACTTAAGGCCTAGGAAAGAAGAACCCAGTCGAAACAAAAAAGGAGTCATACTAATGGAGTGTGACAGATCCTGGCTGGAACGAATAGAAGCCGTAGATTACGAGCACAACGGTGGGTAATCCCAGTGCTCAAGACAGATTCACCTACGGAACTACGACCCCCTGGGGAAACACCTTCCTCGAGTGAAGGATACGAGTTCAACTTAGAGTCGGAAGTTAGTACTGAGAGTGATCCCGAGATACCGCAACCCTCTGAGGTCAAACGCACCAAGGGAGACTTGCCAATCCACCTGAGGCGCAGGAGGCTAAAAGAGGAGGCCAGGAAGCAAGCAAGGGGCTCGGAAGCGGAAAGGCAACAGAAACCATAGGATCTACCCAAACGGTGCACAAAATTTAAAAAGGGTGACAGAGTGGTGGTCCTGCTAGGTGCAAAAAGACAAGGTCAGACTAGTGAACCGATAGAGGGACTTGCCAAGGTCAAAGAGGTTAACTTGGCTGGGAAAGGCAAAAAAGCAAGACTGGTATTTGTCGCAGATGACTTGGCAGAAGAGGAAGAGACCAAACTTGTGGCGCTCTTGCAAGAGTACATCGACGTGTTTGCCTGGACATTGGACGACTTAAGGGAGTCGACCCTAGGGTCGTGACTCATAACATCCCAATGATTCCAGATGCAGTGCCAACAAAACAACGACCTTACCCCATGAATCCTAAACACACTCATGCAATGAAGGAGGAGATTGACAAACTCATGAGGGCATGTTTCATATATGAGATCGAGCACACGGACTGGGTGTCACCTATCATGATTGTCATGAAGAAAAATGGAAAGATCTGAGTGTGCGTAAACTACAAAAAAGTGAATGCCGCTACGAAGAGGGATAATTATCCTTTACCTTATACATACCGAGCACATGCTGGAGAGGGTAGCAGGGAAGGAAGCCTATAGTTTTCTGGATAGCTTCTTGGGTTACAATCAGGTGCAAGTGCACCCCGACGACAGGCACAAGATTGCCTTTGCCACGGAATGGGGCGTATTCACCTACATTGTCATGTGTTTTGGGCTAATGAATGCACCTGCAACTTTCCAGTGCCCGCCTAATGTGCACCATCTTTAAAGACATGCTTAGGCACGAACTGGAAGTGTTCGTAGATGACCTATGTTTACACTCTAGTTGGGATGAACACTTGAAGAAATTGCGAGCTGTCTTTGAAAGGTGTAGGCTATACCACCTCTCGCTAAAACCCTTAAAGTGCCAGTTTTGGGTAAAACACGGATGCATCTTGGGGCACGTAGTGTCAAGGAACGGCATTGCCACTGACTTCTCCAAAGTCAGAGTCATTATTGACCTACCGCCACCCGACAACTACAAGGGAGTTCAGTGCTTCTTGGGACACACTGGATACTATCGACGATTTGTGCTAAATTATGCCTTAATAGCTAGACCTTTGTACAAGCTATTGATAGTGTTTGAGTGGACGGAAGAATTCTAGCACGCATATGAAGAATTGAAAAAGGCTCTTATGATTGCAGAAATCTTGTGAGCCCCAGACTGGAACGTAACATTCCATGTGCACATAGACGCCTCTAAGTTCGCTACTGGAGCCGTGCTATGCCAACTTGGTGAGCATAACTTGGATTACCTCGTAAGTTTTGCCAGTAGACAACTCATAGAAACCCAGATAAACTATTCCACGACAGAAAGGGAGGGGTTGGCCATGGTATTTGCGGTAAAGAAATTTAGGCATTACCTGTTGGCCACTCCCTTTGTCTTCTTCATTGACCATCAAGCCCTAATGTATCTTGTGAACAAGCCTTGTGCTATGGGCCGCATAGCTAGATGGTTACTCCTTTTATTGGAGTTTGAATTCTCTGTGGTTGTAGGCAAAGGAAAGCAGCACTACATGGCTGACCACATGTCTCGCATACCCACAGGAGAAGCCGCGGGACAAGGCGTGCCTGATGATTTGCCGAACGCCCATCTTTTTAACTTGTCTAGTGAACGAGAATTGTTTAGGGTGGATTTGACACCATATTGGGATGATGACATAGTGCAAGTGCTAGAAAATGGACTACCAGAGCGACCCATTGAGAAGGCCAGGCTGAAGAGACTTATCCTGAAAATTCAGCCCTACCAATTGATAGTTGGCCAACTCTACATGATGGGACAAGATGGTTTATTGCGCAGATGTGTGTGTGAGCACGAGATGGACGACGCATTAAACGAAGCACATGGTAGGATCACTGGCAAGCATTTTAGTGGGGACACAACAGCCTGAAAGGTGCTACAATCCCAGCTATGGTGGCCCACCCTATTCCGCGATGCAGCTAAATTTGTAAAGCACTGCGATGAGTGCCAAAGGACCAAAGTGCCTGTGCGAAAGGACAAGATGGAGATGACCCCTGTCATAGCCCGACAACCCTTTGAAAAATGGGGCATCGATTTTGTTGGGCCTGTCAGTCTTGGAGCACAATATTCCCAAGCTCAATACATCATAGTGGCAACTAACTATTTAACGAAATGGGAAGATGCACGAGCCACGAGGAAGAACGATGCTAGGACCACTACAAAATTCTTGTGGGAACAAGTCATTTCACGGTTCGGTTGTCCAATCAAACTTGTAAGTGACCAAGGCACACACTTCATTAATGAAGTGATTGCCCACTTACTCTCTACCTTCCTAATAATTCATCAGAAGTCCTCTCCTTATTACCCTCAGGCTAATGGCCAAGCCGAATCCACAAACGAAATTCTAGTCAATGTGCTTACAAAAGTTGTGTCTAATTCGAGAAGTGACTGGGATAACAAGCTAATGGCGGCCTTGTGGGCCTATTGCACATCTTATAAAACGGCTATAGGGCAAACACCCTTTAGGTTGACTTACGAAATCGAAGCCATTCTGCCCGTAGAATTCTTCATCCCTAGTTTGAGGCTGGCAGTCCAGGAACTTTGGGAGGGAAGAGAGGCTTGGACCAACCGCTTAGTAGAACTTGAGCGCTTAACGGAGACCCGACTCCTCGCCACTCATTCTCTAAATTGTGAAAAGGCTCAACGAAAGATGTGGTTTGACAAGCATGTCACGCAGCGAGACTTCGAAAAAGGGGACCTTGTTCTACTGTACTCAGTAAAAGGGCATAAATAAAAGATGAAGTTTCGGGGGCTAGGGCCTTTCACGGTACGCGTAATCGGTAGGACCGGAAATGTCGAGTTGGAGACACTCGACGATGAGGGAATAGGCTTCTTTAATGGCAGTGGCCTTAAGAAGTACTATCCTCCTCCACATCCATTGCACGAGCCGCCCATGCTAGAACCCCCACTGAACGTGCGCATGGCTACTGTAACTGACCTGACAGATCAGGACGAAGCAGTAGTGGCACTGGCATACCTGCGGATCACAGTTGCAGCATGAGCGGTGTATTCTTTTGATGCCTTGATTGATGAAGGTGCTGACTGCAACATTCTAGCACATGACCATTGGACATGCATTGGTCAACCGCAACTACATCCCACTAATGCCCAACTCACCCCGTTTGGGGGCACCGCTTGCCCACTCCTAGGGAAATGCAAGGTGGTTGTTTCCATTGAGTCTGAAAGTTTACCGGCCTTCTTCCATGTGTTTCCTGACACTAAGGACGCTGGTAATGTATCACTATTAGGTCGCACTTTCAAGAAACAAACCAACTGTAATGTGGATTACAACCTAAATCACATACATCTTGCCATCGACAATGAGCGCATAGTGACCACTTTCAACAAGGGCTTCCCTAACTCCCCCACTTTTATGAAACCGCTGGTAGAAACCCATACGACCATGTATCAGCTCGAGTCTAAACAGACGGAACTATGGCCACGTGCCAAATTCTCAACCCCACACTCACGCCCACCAAGAGTGCTCCCAAGCCAAAGAGTCCAAGTTTCTATGGATGCCAAAACGGCACAAACCACATCCGGGTAAACCACCCAAGTGTGATCCTAAACGTCCGAATCATCAACCGTCCCGACCCAAGAGGCAGTCTAGGCGCTATCACTGTAGATGCACAACCACGCCGTGCTGGATTTCCAATGACCTCTTGCGGGCACAAGGATACCACGAGGGCAATCGTTGGATTTGGGTGCCTAAAAAGGGCCAGCTAAGAACCTCATCTACAACCAACCTCACCCTAACGAGAGAGGTTTGCACACGTGGTGCCCTGAACACAGTTAACGGGCCAGGGCCAGCGATGGCTAGCAAGCCGCGGCTCGTCTATTGACCAAAGCAAATGCCCCAGGCCTTAAATCTACCTAATCCTAAGAACTTACAAACCACGATGACTGCCGGCTTAGAACCAAATACAACCCCCATGTCTCTAGAGCTTCCTACAGCATCTCAAAGTGTTTCCAATTGCGATGCCCGAACCGTGACACCGATGAGGAAGTCACAACTATCTAGTCCAGTTGCACTAGCACCACCAGAAGGTCTTAAACCCTCCTACGCAATACGACCTTTCCTCTCTTTGGCTAAGGACCTTGTGGCAAATTCTGGGGATGATTTAATAACCTGCATTAAAATGTTAGATGAAACTTTCACTACATTTGCTAGAAGCTACGAGAGGCTAGACCTAGGTCTTCTTGACGAAACACTTGCTTTGGATGTTCGAGCGTTACCATGCACTTGGCATGAATACGAACTTATGACCACTAAAGTTCCCAAAATTGCTGTCGAGCTGATAGCAAACAATGAAATCTCGAAGGATCAAGCTGCACTCAGAAGACTTATCACTTCTTGCCATAAGCCTCCACGTTCTGCTCCTAAACAGGAGCTACAAGAGCTCATGCAGAGGACAAGCTCACCTTCCACATTTTTGTAGTAGTGGTTTACGCTAAGGATCCAATGGGAGAAAAAAGGTTGTCGCATAATGACCAATGCTGAGCAATGCAAGGCAATCAAAACTATCAAATATGACCCCACATATGTGGCACCTATCTCGTTTAGGGTCTTGGCTATCACCCGTGATCAGCATTTGGACGACCATGTGCTCGCCCACCCCTACATTGACCGATTCCTCACCCAAGAGGAATTACATGTTGCCAGTCGCCTTAGTACCGGAGATCACTTCCACGATGTTTTGACCTACATTTCCCAAGTCTCCATCCAACCATCCACTCTAGATTTTCATGCCCAACTCGAATACAATCCAAACTTCTATAATTGGCTATTGGCTAGGTAAGTCAATCCACGTGAACAAGTACTTACCTCACCCTTCCTGTGCTAATCCTAGGAAGGATTCTTTGAAAGATTCCTGACCGAGGGGGAGCAAGGTGACCAAGAGCAGAGCAACAATGAAAATTTATGTTATCTAGCTAGCAGGTTGTTATAATTAAGAAAGTTTCTATGGGAGAATATTGCAGAATAAAACAATAGCAATGGTCAAGCCTCTAAGAAAGTGTGCCCACTTTAAGCCCATCTATTTTTCTCTCAAACTTAGTTCTAATTAGAAATGCATCGATTGTTGGGCATTAATTGTTGGCATGGTGTGTTGATAGGTCACCGCCATGGCAGGACATGACAAAGGAGGCAAACTACCATTCTTAGAAGAGGAAATGACCAAATTCGGCATCGCCATCGAGATGCGCGGATTCAGTCACTTCACCTTCAAGCACACACTGAATCTGGATGAAGCCATCATGGAGGAACCCGCGATCAAAGACTTAGTGGGTAGATGTCATCTCCACAAGTACGTGGAAAAGGTGGGGCAGGCGGTGGATTATAGTATGTGCACGGATTTCCTGAGGAATTTCGACAGAAGCAGGAATTGTGGCACCGTCACAGTAAGGACAGGGGAGCAAGAAAGAAGAATCGAAGTGCCCCTCAATGCAATGATCATAGAAAAGGCCCTGGGGCTTGTGCCAAAGAAAGAGAGAAGGCCGAGGCAAGACGTTTACACCATGTTGGGGGTCAAGAAAGAAGCTGTGCGTATTGTGGATGGAATCAGCTTGGTTGACATCCCGGACCCAATGGTGAAACTACAAGCAAAAATGATCCATATCCTCTTCTCGGGCCAACGTTACAATGCGCTGATGAGCAGGATTGGGGTCCCACTACTGGAAAGTATAGCAGTAGGAACCCCTGAAGAAATAGACTGGAATGGATTTGTACAGAAGACCATTCAAAGTTCAGCTACTCTCCTCACTCCGGCGGAAGCACCAGTAGAAAGAGAGTCCCCTGCCTCAACAGCGCGCTCCGTGCATCAAAAGTGGTTACAATTAGATATGGGGGCGTCCTGATAGCTATCATAGACGAAGCAATAAAAGATGAGGGCATCGTGGAGGAGGAAGCGATGCACCAAAGCTCAGCTCACCACAGCGGAGGGGAATCAAGCGAAGGAACAGTAAGTGACAAGGGACAGCAGGAAGTGCCGCCTCCACGAGCGACCAAACCCGCAGAGCAGAGCAAAAGTGAGAGGAGACAGAATGAGAAAAAAGAGAAATTAAGTAAGGAAGAACGGGCTGACATAAAAAAAGCTAAGAAGGAGTCTCGAAGGACCGAGGAAGAAAGGAGAAGGAAAGAGGAGGAGGAGCTCACCAGAATAAGAGAGGAGTCAAAGAAGGCGGAAGAGGACAGGAAAAGGAGGGCAGAGGAAGAAGCTGAGGAGTAGCGACTCAAAGAACTGGCTGAACTGGCGGAAGCCACCCGAAGGTCCGTAGAAGAGACCCATGGGGACGGAGAACTCGAACCCGCAAGCCCTGGCCATAAAGCCGAAGCCAGCGCAAGTGTGGAAGCAGCACCGGTGGTCGTAGGCAAGGGCAAGTCCCTTCTACATCCACTCCCTCCCTCCTTTGTGCCAACAACAACTAAAATCAGGACCGCCGCCGTTGCACACCCCACGCCTCCTCTCGACGTGGCACAGCTCATGACCATGATGCAGATGCTCGTGAGTAGGGTGGCCAAAATTGTCCCTGAAACTCGATTGAAAAGGCTTGCCACTGCAAATGCAGAGTCTTGGCAAGACCCCAAACGACAGAGGCTGGAGGCATCGACCACCACGCCCAATACTCCCATACCTGCTCGCAGACTATGATGCATATGTGGCCGAGTTATTGACTCAACTGGACAAGGCAAAAGAAGAAAAGAAGGTGGCCCTGTTGGACTTAGAAAAAGAAAAGAAGACGTCAATGGCCCTCAGGCTTGAGGTCTCAAGGTAGGAAGCTGACAGACGGAAAGAGATAAAGGCCCTGCAAGACCAGCTAGAAGAGAAAATGAAGCAAGCCCAAACCAATAAAAGCCGCCTTAGGCAAAGGCTGGAGGATGAGGAGCAAAGCTTGGTGGCGGAACAAAGGAACATAAAACTTTTGATACAGCAATACAGTGATCTCCAACAAAGGGTGGCCCAAGTGGAAAAGCTCTACCGAGAGGCTCAAGAAGGTGAGGCCATGGTTCCACAAAAGCATGCAGCGGAGCCCCAGTCATGGCACAAGCAAGAAGAACAGGATAGGCTAATCAGGGAAATCGAATTCCTGAAAAATGAAGGGTCGGGGGTCTCTGCAGAGCTGAAGCAAAACGACTACAAGATGAAGTACAGAGATTGCAAGATGCGCTGGAGACCTCGAAGGAGGATGTGGAAGCCCTCATGGCCATGACCTTTAATCAGAAGCGGCTGCTCCGCGCTCAGATCCAGAGCCTAGAATAGTTGGTCCAAGAGAAATCAGAAATCTTGACCAAAGCGCACCACAGGCTCAGCATTGTTGATCAAGCAAGAGGGATCACTGAAGAACAACTAGCTTAGAAACTATAAGAAAGAAACCAGTTATGGTTCTTATCAAATGAGCAACAACAGGTGGTAACCACCCTGGTGGGCCAGCAAGAGGAACAAAGGCAAAAGATGTAGGAGAGAGCCATGGAGTGGGAAAGAAAAAACTTTGACAGGGTAAGGGATTTAACAGAGTGGCTTACGGTGACAGAGTGTGAAAGAATGTTGGTTGAGGCTAGGATTGAGGCTGCAGAGATAACCACTAAGACCCAGCGACAGGCCTTTCTCAACACGGTGCTCCACGTGACGCAAGCTGAGGGTGATGATACAGTGGAACAGGTAAAAAGAAAGTTGGAGCTAAGCACCCAAGTGCTACGATACGGCCTTCAAGAGCGGGAGCTTCCAACAAGTACAGGAATAACTAAAGAGCAACAGTTCTACTACTTGCGCTGTACATGCCTTTCCACTGCGGATCTCAAGGAGTTGGGTTTTCAGGGGCAGGAGCAGCCACCGCCACCACTACCAGTCATTCCTCCTATGGTAGAGCGAAATGTCGAAGAGGGCCCGAACTTCGAGTAAGATGAGGACGAAGAGCCACCAAGGATGCCAAGTCCGCCTCAACCAGAGATCCCATAGGAGGAACCTGCCGATGCCGAGTTACCTGAACGCATAATTGCAGAAAGGAGAAGGAGGAAAGAGCTAGCAGAGGAGGCCCAACACCGAGTGTGCATACTTCCACGATAGCTTCCTGAGGAGCCCATGCCACTACGAAATGATACGCATCCTGTAGATTGGCCCCAGGAGTTGATCGTATGGTGCCAGAGAGAGCTACATAGAAGGCCATTCAAGCTTTCATTCTCTTTTCCACGCTCCCTGGACCGGGCCCTACCTCTAGGAGTCGTAGCCAAGATCAAAGATCTGGCTAATGGACTCGCAAACAGATGGATGGAAGAGAGAAGCATGATAATAACCAGGTGGAGACAAGAGCCAGGAGAATACTGGGAAGACAAGGTCGGTCTGGTTCCCAAATCCATCCAAGGCTACGAGGCACAGTCGAAATGGCGGAGGAGGATTTGGGACACCAATTTTGATGCATGGACTGCATTTTGTAGCTTCCTCCTCGAAGAGCGCAATGATCCCATCTACATGCCCTACCCTAGTAGGCATGGAGTGGATTACAACAGAGATTTGCATGGGGATTTTGACTTCCCGAGAATCTATAATGTAAATGCTAGAAGCCCGGAGGAGTGCTTAGTATTTAGGGTAGAAGATCTGCTTCACTCCATAAATCATTTCCTTGTAGATTTCTCTTCCTACCCCGATCCCGCATTCTTAACTACTTGTAATTACCTCCGACTTCTCAAATTCCTGCTGCTCCAGAAACCTGCAGCAGAGGAAGCCCATCTCCCTCCACTCTTTTTTGATCTTAACCTAGGAATAGATAGTAGAGCCATGACGAGGTTGATGATGCACGCTACTCTCCTCCCAGCTTTCTGCTTAGAGCTATTAGAAAATATGAGTGACACTCGTTTTGCAAGGTGTAATCACCCCTTTTTGTCCACCACTCCTCTAAGAGCTAGGGCCAGTATTAAAGAATACTTACAAAGTGACGCATTCTTATCACGAGGCCTGTGATCACCCCGTGACTAAATAGGTGCCCCATGCATTGCCCAATGTACTTTCTCTCATTCACCACCCAAAAAAAAAAACAAAAAAAACAAAAAAAACAAAAAAAACCAAAAACTGCTTGCTGTCTTCATTCACTATTGTGGTGCACCATACTCACTGCATCTAGAGTCCTCTCTAGCCCCTCCCCCACTTTACACTTAGGGCACATCAAGGGCAGGACTTTTGGACCTGTCACCTTGAGTTTCGCACCGCACCTCAAAAGCCACACAAACTGGGTCCTCAAGTGTGGGACATTACCAACAGCTTGCCCAAGGTTAGACCCACCTCCTAGTTCCACTAGCACGGGCACCATGCACTACACAATGAGACAGACACACCCCCTAGGAAGTGCACCACTTTTCTTGCAGGTTATGTTCGTGTTTCAAGAACGGTTTGCTTGGCTTAAGGCGATCGTCTACTACATCCTCCAATGACAATGAATTTTTCTAGAAATCGAACATGACCCCATTACTACAACTTCAGGAGCTTCGCTACGAAAATTTCAATGGCTCCACAGATTTCATGTTAATAACCATCCGCCTATATTGATGGGCTGCCATTGGCATAGATCTTGGAGCCTCACCATCTGATAATCCATGCCCATTGACTCAAGATCTACAGATCGCTTATTAGCACCACAAACCTGAAGACTTTCAACTCAAAATAGAAGGTCCTCTACTCCCAGACAAAGGTTTTCAGCCTAGGCCATGGCTTTTCAAGGCAAACAGTGTTTGGGGGGGTTTCTCCCAAATAAATCCCTCCAATACCATCCTCCTAAGGGATTGCTTCTTGTTTCAAGCGTTTCGGATACTCAAACGACGACTGGCTCCATAAGGGAGCCAGAACAGTGAGAAAGATGCCGAGACTCGTCAGGAAAACTAAAACACGTTGGAATCTCTCCTGGTCATCGTCATCACACCCCATCACCTCTCATTCACAAGCCTCAATGTCCTCTACCCACCTGGTACACCTAGCACTAGCATCATCTGTCCAACTACTTCTGACCACAATGCCATGGGACTAGCACTCGTTTAGGAGGGGGGTAATGTTAACCCCAACACGAAGAAAGCAAAATGAAGCGGAAAAGATGCAGGGCAAAGGCGGAAAAAAAGGTAGCCCAACTGAAGGAAGAAGAGGAAAAAAAAACCAAAAGTGCAAGGGCAACCTTAAAAGTCCAAGGCAAATGCCGAAGGGGAAAGGCGCATTTTAAAATGGAAAAGGTGCACCCTGAAATATTGTAAAAGAGCGCAGGGCTCTCACTCATGCAATTTGTAAATGCAGACAGGCGGTGGAAAGGAAGCTAGGAGGATAGACGGACAATGAGAAAAGGGGCCTAGGCCGAGGGCCGACCATGTAAAAAAAGGGGGATGACCGCCCATGGAAATTAGGGCATGTATATAAAGTTAAAAAATGAATGAGAAGAGCATCCTTGTGTGTGGTAGACAACGTCTTCTTCTTCTCCTCTTGTTTCTTACCTTCTTGCCTCCTTGCTTGTGCTTGAGAGAGGGACTGAGAGCATGTGAGGGAGTGATCGTGGGAGAGTGAGGGATCTTGGAGAAGAAGCTCTCCATCTTCTCTCTTTGTCTTCATCTTGTCCTCCTCTCTTCTCTCCTCTTGTCTCGAACGTGGCTATGGAGGATGAAGCTCATGGGAGAGGGATTGAGGTTGCTTGAGCTTGCCTCAAGGATCGTGGAGCTGCAGGGGTGCAAGAGAGAGGAAGGTACTCGATCGAGGATCAATGTAAACTCATTACATCTACAAGGTAGGCATTGCGCAACGGCTATGTGAGAGGTAGTCGTGGCTGCTCAATTCGAAACACTTGAGTAATAAGTGGTCTGTAGGTCTCGGGGTAGAGCTCGAAGGGCTCCCACAAACCTCAATGGATGGGAGGACATAAAGGCATCAATCAAGGATGCAAAAGCTCCCACATGAAGAAGAGTCATAGCCAACTGCATGACATAACCAACCACAGTACAATAAAGCATAAGAAATCTATCATAAGAGCATATGATATTCAGCCATGAAATCAGCCCATAACCATATGCATACGCATAGCTCTGCAGTACATCATGCCACCAAGGAACATCCAAGTCAAGTAAAGACTGACAAGTGGCAAAGCATCATGCAAGAGTCAAGCTCCAGGTGAAGCCCAAACATCTATACAACAACATCCAAATAAGTGGCTCTGTAAGGTATACAAGAGTAGACCATGTGCATAGATGGGTAAGCATACCTAGCACCTGCTCTCTAACATGGGTAAGCATAACTAGCATCTACTCTCAAACAGGAGCCCAACAAGTATAGAAGCTAGACAACAAAGGAGAAAGAAAGCCATAATTGTAAATCCCAAGCACTATCCAAGTCCACTAATCAATAAGGATCTGGCATATCAAATGCAAACGAGCAATCATAGCTCAATAGGCAGCTGCCAAAATAAGGGAGCAATTCACTACTCAATACTTGTAAGTGCATCCAAGTAATAGACAAGATCCATAATCGAAGCATCAAATCTCATATAGCATCCAAGGTTGTAATAGAAAAAGCAAAGTCATAATGGAAAAAGCCAAATCAATGTCCAACTTCTCAAGGGAATACTCAAATGAATGTCGAGATGAGCTCAAACAACTGCCATCCACATCCAAAGCATAAAGCATTCACCAAGACATCATAACCCGTATCGGGTAGCCTAGGCATAAACCATGTCATAGATGAAATGCCAGCTGCAAAGAAGTGATAGTCAAACCCAAATTGAGCTCTAATCTCAGCTCAAAAGCATTCCGAAGCATAAACAATACATGTGTCATAGTCCAAATACATCATGACATCATACCGAGTACCCGGGAGCACCCGTAACCAATATGCATACCCCAACTGTAGCATAAATAGCTTTAGCCCTAAAGTTTCCAGTGGCATATAACCTCTATAAACTGAGAAAATCAATGCTGAATCCAAGATCAAATCCATAGGAAAACCATAGGCATACATTCCCATATGTTTAGGCACCAACAGAGCATAATCGGGCATCAAATGCCAATACTTGTAAGGATAAAATTGAAGTAATAGGTGGCTGCCCTGTTTTGGAACGATCTGGGATTGTTCAAAACAGTCAATGGCTGAGCTAAATAAGCTCCAAATGTGTCTCACATAAGAGGCATAACATCCACAAGTGATCTGGTATCAATAGACATAAGTAGAAGCATCACATAAGCCATAGGCATACAAATACATACTGTCTCAGACCTGAAATCTATTGCAGAATATTTTGTCATAAAAATTTGGCAAATCAAACATCACCACCATACCCGGAGCATGACAAAACCCCAACTTAGACTCTTACCTTGCCTGAATGGGGTTCTGAATGCCTGAGATATGACAAAAAGATTGATTTTTGGGCCAAATTTTGAAATAGGCGCAAAAAGAATGTGAGTTGGCTGGGGGGTCTGCTGTCCCACGTGTCAACAATGGGTCCCAAAGGGGGCACAAATGGGGACCAAAGAAGGCCTACACTAAGCCTCAGCAAGCCTTGATAGGCTGGAAGCAAGATCTAGGTGAAGGAAGCTTCAAGAGGTGTGAGCTATGGCTGCCCACAACCTGTGAAAACCCTGTTGAGTTGAAAACTAATTGAGAATGAAGATCTCATACCTCGTGTGGAAGGCCGGGATGTGTTGAGATATCGAGCTCCACTTGTGATATGCCAGGGTGACCGTTGTGCATTTATGTCACCGACTTGTCAGTTGTGCAGATGCGGTTGGTACACCGCCCATGAATAATAGCTAGATGACAGCTATCCTTATCTACTCTAGTTTGTGGCTCAGTTAGTATGCCACCTTAGTTAGTTGAGTTTGGTTTGAGACCCATATATAGGGTTCTTCTATTTCTATATACTAGAGTTCTTTTTGGCTTACACAACTAAGAAGAGGAAAACTGTTTTCAGCCTCCACCCTTGTGTGTATTCCCCCATTGTGCAAGCAAGAAAGCTACAAGTGAGACTCCTTCCTTCTCTCCCACAATCTTGACATGGTATCAGAGCCTTGTTCGTGGTAAGGAGCTCAAGAAAGCAAGGCAAGTTCGCGGTGTTCTGGTAAGAGGAATAGTGTTGCTTTCATTCTTCTGTTTTGGGAGCAATTCTCTGCAGGTAGCATAGCGAGAAAGTGCAAGAGTGCATTGTCTCAGGTTGAGACGCCCTTCGCGGTGAAGCAAGAGGGTAGTATATGCTATGGTAAGGGCTTTGGCCCTTGGCGACCCTGTTTTTTTTATTTGAGGCCATTTCGGGGCCTGTTTTGGAAGAGAAGTTTTCTGCACGCACTAAGGAAAAGGCCTAGTTTTATGTTGTGCGACCACTGTTCTACAAGTCGGTGAAAAGTTAATGTAGAAATTGCATCGTATGCCTGTGCGCAAACACATGGGGAGTTACAGAATCATCCTTGTTGCCTGTTGATGCAAAATTGTCACTAGGAAGTGACTGTGTGGTCAAATACCACTTTTGTCAGTTTTGCAGAATTGCCCTTGTGAGGCTGAAGCTATGTTCTTTGCAGTGACGGTATTTTTTGCAGTGCTCTATAATGGTGTATGATTCTCTTTCACAGATTGTCACTGAAAAGCTTGACAAGAACAACTTCCAAGCATGGAAGTTTAGAATGACAAATTTCCTTATGGGAAAAGGATATTGGGAATTCGTTGCAGGAAATGAAGAAGAACCAATTCTTCCTGATGTTCCCAATCAACAGCAAATGTAGGCATTTAAATAAAGCATGGCATGAGAGAGCCAGGAAAGTTATGTATTGGCTATCTATCAGCATTTCAGACTCTATGATTGTGTATATTCAAAATGCAATTACGCCAAAGGAGGCATGGGATACTTTGTCAAAAATGTACAGCACAAATACACAAGCAAGGAAAATGCAGCTCAAGCAAGAGTTGCATAATGTGCAAAGAGAAAATATGAGCATCAATGACTACCACATGAAGGTGAAGAAGATTGTAGATGCACTTGCTTCCATTGGGTCGCCAGTGGAAGATGATGATTTAGTTTCTGTGACCTTGAATGGTCTAGGAAAGGATTATGCACATTTCCGAACATCCATTTCCATCCGTGAAAGATTTCCTGATTTTGAGGAGTTGATTGCTCTTCTAATTTCTGAGGAGCAGAGAAATGGTGGTGCATCTTCTTCAGGAGGAACTTCAAAAGAAGCTGTCTTCTACTCAAATGCTGGAAGAGGTAGAGGCAGAGGTAGAGGAGGCCGATCTGGAGGCCGTGGTAGAAATCAGAATATGTAGCAAACTCAAAAAAACGGGTCCTATGGAGGAGGACGTGGTAACTCTAGAGGCACGGGGAGCCAAAGAGGTCGTGGTGGATGGCAAAGAGGCCAAAATGCAAACAGTAATGTTGAATACTACTACTGTGGTAAAATGGGTCATATGGCTAAAGACTGCTATAAAAAGCAGAATGACATCATGAATGGAAAATTGCAACAAGGGAATTATGCATCTTCTAGTAGACAGGGTGATGACAGAAACGAGCATTTGTTTATGGTGCAGCACATGAACAATTTTGTGACAAGTGCAGAAGAAGGCAACAATGTATGGTATGTTGACTCAGGTGCATCAAACCACATGACATGTCATGCACAATGGATGGAGGATGCAAGGAAAATGGAAAAACCAAGATTTGTGGAGACTGGTGATGATACTGCACATCCTATTGTGCAGATTGGAAAAATTCCTTTGTCTATGCAGGATGGGAAAAAGAAATACCTGTCGGATGTATTTCATGTCCCGAATATCACCAAGAATTTGGTTTCTGTTGGTGAAATGGTTGAGCAGGGCTTGCATGTCAGATTTAATTTTCATGGATGCTTTGTTGAGGATATGAAAAATAAAGGTCGCTTGATAGCAAAAGGAAAGAAGAAGGGCAGAATGTTTATGTTGGATGCAGACATGCCTGAATTGAGTGCAGCAATGTTTGCACATGGGACCAGTGTAGTTGCAGATATTGATATCTGGCATAAACACATTGGTCATGTTAATGTACAGCGACTTAAATCAATGCAGGCCCAAAATATTATTTCAGGATTGCCTAAATTCAAGGTTGCAAAAATGCATAAGGTATTGAAGCCTGTCAATTTGGAAAACAGGCAAGGAAACCATTTCCTAGACATGTTCAAGAGAGTAAGAAGCCATTGGAATTAATCCACTCTGATGTGTGGACTACTAAAGCTGCATCTCTTGGAGGCTGTCATTATTTTGTCACTTTTATTAATGACTATAGCAGAAAATTTTGGGTGTATTTTATGAAAAAGAAAAGTGAAGTTTTTGGGCATTTCAAAACTCTTAAAGCTATGGTTGAAAAAGAAACAGGTCTGCAAATAAAATGCCTAAGGTCAGATGGAGGGGGAGAGTACCTCTCAAATGAGTTTGCAAGGTTCATGCAGGAGCATGGCATAAAGCACCAATATTCATGCAGTCATATCCCACAACAGAATGGAATTGCAGAAAGGAAAAACAGGCACATTGGAGAGGTACCTCGTGCCATGCTCAATGAAAAAGACCTGCCAGATTTTTATTGGGCTAAGGCAGTTGCTACAGCAGTCTACATAATGAATAGGACTCCCACTGTAGCACTACATGGGATGACTCCAGAGGAGAGTTCTACTGGTAGGACACCAAATATTTCTCATTTAAAGATTTTTAGTTGCATTGCCTATGTTCATGTGCCAGATGAGATGAGATCCAAGTTGGATCCAAAAGCTGAGAAGTGCATCTTTATTGGTTACTCTTTGCAGTAGAAAGGGTATAGATGCTATAACCCTTCTACTCGTAAGTTTACAGTAAATAGAGATGTTGTTTTTGATGAGATGAGTAGCTGGTATAAACCAGTAAATGTGATTGATAATGTAGATGCAGAAAATGGTAATGCTGCACAGAATTCACAGCAGCAGTCACAAGATATTAGTGGACCTGGAGCGTCCTCTAGCAGTGGTTCACATTCTTCGCCATGGACACACAGATTGAGAAAAAGAGAATCTTCTCAAAGCAATGCAGATAGTGGTATGTAGGTTTCACGAAAAGGAAAAGAGAAGGTAGATCAGCCCATGTTTGATGTGAATGCAGGTCACTCTTATGTGGATGGTGAATCCAGTGGCTCGGAACAGAGCATTGATGATGAGTTGGGTATTTCTTCTATTGTTACACCTGGAGTAAGGAAGACCAGGGATGTTTTGAGAGCACCTGGGAGTGAACCTACTTTGCGCAGGTCTACTAGAGCTAGGTATCATATGGATAGGCTGAAATACGATGGATTTATAGCCATTCACTATGCATGTATGGTCAAAGTGATACAGGAACCAGAACCCACTTCTTTTGAGCAAGCCATGGGAAAAGAAAAATGGGAGAAAGCCATGGATGAAGAAATGGATGCCTTGGAAGCAAATGCTACATGGGAATTGGTACCTTTTCCTAAAGATAAGCATGCAATTTGTTGTAAGTGGGTTTATAAGGTGAAACACAATGTAGATGGTTCTGTGAATAGATACAAGGCAAGATTAGTAGTCAAGGGGTATGCACAAACATATGGCATCGATTATGAAGAAACATTCAGTCCGGTTGCAAGGATGGCAACCGCAAGAGCAATCATTGCTATGGCTGCATCAAAGGAATGGTCTTTACATCAGATGGATGTAAAGAATGCCTTCTTGCATGGTGATTTGCAAGAAGAGGTATATATGGAGTAGCCACCAGGTTATGTGCATGTTGTTCATCCTGAGTTTGTTTGCAGGTTGAAGAAAGCATTGTATGGCTTGAAGCAAGCACCTAGAGCATGGTCTGACAAGATAGGACAGTATCTTGACACTATTGGCTTTCAGATTTCCAAGGCAGATTTCTCACTTTATGTGAGAAAAACAGAGAAAGGTATTATGCTACTTGTCATTTATGTTGATGATTTGATTATGACATGTGACAGTGATGAAGATATCCTTCATGTGAAAATGCTATTGAAGCAGAAGTTTGAGATGAAGGATTTGGGAGAGCTGCATTATTTCTTGGGCATTGAGGTGATTAGATCACCAAGTGGGATACGACTCTTGCAGAGGCAGTATGGATTTGACATGCTTTCCAAATATGAGATAACATTGTGTAAGCCTATTTCAGTTCCTTTGGAGCAAAATGTGAAGCTGAGCACAGATGGAGGTGAGCTTCTGGAAGACCCTACTATGTACAGACGCATAGTAGGAAGTTTGATTTATATGACTATTACCAAGCCAGATTTGAGCTATACTGTTGGATTGGTAAGTCAATTTTTGCAGGCTCCAAGGAAACCACGTTTGGATGCAGCTAGACGCATACTCACGTATGTGAAGTCCACATTGCAGTATGGACTATTTTATGAGATTGGGTTGAGATACAGTTGCATGGATACACTGATGTTGATTGGGCTGGTAGTATTTCTGATAGACGATCTACCAGTGGATATTTTTTCTCTTTTGGGAGTGCTGCAGTCACTTGGAGCAGTAAGAAACAACCTACAATTGCCTTGTTGAGCACAGAGGTTGAGTATAGGGGTACATCAATGGCTACATGTGAGGTAGCTTGGTTGCATAAGCTACTTTATGATATGCATCAGTCTACAGATGGGCCAGTTGTCATTTATTGTGACAACATGAGTAGTATACACTTGGCAAATAACCCAGTCTATCATGCTAGAACAAAGCACATTGAGGTGCATTATCACTATGTGCGGGACAGGGTTTTACTAGGTCTTATTGATCTAGTTTATGTCAGCACAGAGGATCGGGTAGCTAACATATTTACGAAGGCATTGGGCGCAGAGAAGTTGGGCAAGTTTAGAGACCTGCTTGGTGTGCAGGAATTGGGATTGAGCTCGAGGGGGAGTGTTGAGATATCAAGCTCCACTCGTGATATGCCAGGGTGATCGTTGTGCATTTATGTCACCGACTTGTTAGTTGCAGATGCGGTTGGTACACCACTCTGAATAATAGCTAGATGACAACTATCCTTATCTACTCTAGTTCGTGGCCGAGTTAGTATGCCACCTTAGTTAGTTGAGTTTGGTTTGAGACCCATATATAGGGTTCTTCTATTTCTATGTACTAGAGTTCTTTTTGGCTTACACAACTAAGAAGAGAAAAACTGTTTTCAGCCTCCACCCTTGTGTGCATTCCCCCATTGTGCAAGCAAGAAAGCTACAAGTGAGACTCCTTCCTTCTCTCCCACAATCTTGACAGGATTAGCTCTTGAAGACTCGCTCGGATACTAGTTGAAGGGGATGCAATGGCAGTGGAGAAGGAGAAGAAGAAGATGCGAGAGAGAAGAGCACAGAATGTAGGTGCTATCCAACTGAATTGATAGCCTTATTGCACTATCATATTATATATGAATAAATAATGGGCGGTCACAATATACATGAGTAGACCCAAAGGCCTTTTACCCCAACATTTGAAAGAGGAAGAGTGAGCTCATGAGGTAACAGTTATCAAGACCAAATGCCGCACAAGTGAATTAGGTTCCAAGATGGAAGCTTGGACTCATAAACAAAATCTTGTGTAGTGGAGTGACAATGACACTGATACTTTGCTAGAAGTACAAAAGTACAATTACATTTCATTCAAAATGAGAGCAAGTACAATGCTTTATAGCAACATACTAGGCTGCACTTTCCTCCACTGTGCATATGGGATTTTCATATCTTGAGCCCTCGAGCCCACACTGATCCATACAAAGAGGCTAAGCTAGGTGTGATTGCCGATATCTCAACAAGAGACACATCAAAATGGATGGAGAGTTATAGATGCTAAGGATGGATTGAGTGGATGATGGGGGCCTTCGGTGTTGGTGGTTGATCATAGGTTGCTGAATGTACCTAAAAAGAAAAGGAACTGCACTACCTAGGGATGTGCCTATCTCACAGTACAATGTATGGTGTTTGTGCCATTGGAATTGGGAGTCAGGTCAAACCTTAGGTACAAGTAGAAGGTGTTGTCCCACACTTGAGGACCCAATTCTTGTATAAAGGTTGGTGCTGTGGGTGTGACTTAGGGAGGCAGGATAACCCTAGGCAAGTAGGAGCTCCCTAGGTGTGTCTTGTGTCAAGATTGTGGGAGAGAAGGAAGGAGTCTCACTTGTAGCTTTCTTGCTTGCACAATGGGGGAATACACACAAGGGTGGAGGCTGAAAACAGTTTTCCTCTTCTTAGTTGTGTAAGCCAAAAGAACTCAAGTACAAAGAGATAGAAGAACCCTAAATATGGGTCTCAAACCAAACTCAACTAACTAAGGTGGCATACTAACTGAGCCACGAACTAGAGTAGATAAGGATAGCTATCATCTAGCTATTATTCATGGGCAGTGTACCAACCGCATCTACAACTGACAAGTCGGTGACATAAATGCACAACGGTCACCCTGGCGTATCATGAGTGGAGCTCGATATCTCAACACTCCCCCTCGAGCTCAATCCCAATTCCTGCACACCAAGCAGGTCTCTGAACTTGCGCATCTTCTCTGCGCCCAATGCCTTCGTAAATATGTCAGCTACCTGATCCTCTGTGCTGACATAAACTAGATCAATAAGACCTAGTAAAACCCTCTCCCGCACATAGTGATAATGCACCTCAATGTGCTTTGTTCTAGCATGATAGACTGGGTTATTTGCCAAGTGTATACTACTCATGTTGTCACAATAAATGACAACTGGCCCATCTTCCCGAATATCACCAAGAACCTGGTTTCTGTTGGTCAAATGGTTGAGCAGGGCTTGCAAGTCAGATTTAATTCTCATGGATGCTTTGTTGAGGATATGAAAAATAAAGGTTGCTTGATAGCAAAAGGAAAGAAGAAGGGCAGAATGTTTACGTTGGATGCAAACATGCCTGAATTGAGTGCAGCAATGTTTGCACATGGGACCGGTGTAGTTGCAGATATTGATATCTAGCATAAATACATCGGTCATGTTAATGTACAACGACTTAAATCAATGCAAGCCCAAAATATTGTTGCAGGATTGCCTAAATTCAAGGTTGCAAAAATGCATAAGGTATGTGAAGCCTGTCAGTTTGGAAAAAAGGCAAGGAAACCATTTCCTAGACATGTTCAAGAGAGTAAGAAGCCATTGGAATTAATCCACTCTGATATGTGGACTACTAAAGCTGCATCTCTTGGAGGCTATCATTATTTTGTCACTTTTATTGATGACTATAGCAGAAAATTTTGGGTGTATTTTATGAAAAAGAAAAGTGAAGTTTTTGGGCATTTCAAAACTCTTAAAGCTATGGTTGAAAAAGAAACAGGCCTGCAAATAAAATGCCTAAGGTCAGATGGAGGGGGAGAGTACCTCTCAAATGAGTTTGCAAGGTTCCTGCAGGAGCATGGCATAAAGCAGCAATATTCATGCAGTCATACCCCACAACAAAATGAAATTGCAGAAATGAAAAACAAGCATATTGGAGAGGTATCTCGTGCCATGCTCAACGAAAAAGACTTGCCAGATTTTTACTGGGCTGAAGTAGTTGCTACAACAATCTACATAATGAACAGGACTCCCATTGCAACAATACATGGGATGACTCCAGAGGAGAGGTATACTGGTAGGAAACCAGATATTTCTCATTTGAAAATTTTTGGTTGCATTGCCTATGTTCATGTGCCAGATAAGTGGAGATCCAAGTTGGATCCAAAAGCTGAGAAGTACATCTTTATTGGTTACTCTTTGCAACAGAAAGGGTATAGATGCTATAACCATTCTACTCGTAAGTTTACAGTGAGCAGAGATGTTGTTTTTGATGAGATGAGTAGCTAGTATAAACCAGTAAATGTGATTGATAATGTAGATGCACAAAATGGTAATGTTGTACAGAATTCAGAGCAGCAGTCACAAGATATCAGTGGACCTGGAGTGTCCTCTAGCAGTGGTTCACATTCTTTGCCATGGACACGCAGATTGAGATCAAGAGAATCTTCTCAAAGCAATGTAGATAGTGGTATGCAGATATCATGAAAAGAAAAAGAGAAGGTAGATCAGCCCATGTTTGATGTGAATGCAGGTCACTCTTATGTGGACGGTGAATCCAGTGGCTCAGAACAGAGCATTGATGATGAGTTGGGTATTCTTTCTATTGTTACACCTGGAGTAAGGAAGACCAGGGATATTTTGAGAGCACCTGGGAGTGAACCTACTTTGCGTAGGTCTACCAGAGCTAGCTATCCTGTGGATAGGCTGAAATATGATGGATTTACAGCCATTCACTATGCATATATGGTCAAAGTGATACAGGAACCAGAACCCACTTCTTTTGAGCAAGCCATGGAAAAAGAAAAATGTGAGAAAGCCATGGATGAAGAAATGGATGCCTTGGAAGCAAATGCTACATGGGAATCGGTACCTTTGCCTAAAGGTAAGAATGCAATTGGCTGTAACTAGGTTTATAAGGTGAAGCACAATGCAGATGGTTCTGTGAACAGATACAAGGCAAGATTAGTAGTCAAGGGGTATGCACAAATATATGGCATTGATTATGAAGAAACATTCAGTCCGGTTGCAAGGATGGCAACCGTAAGAGCAGTCATTGCTATGGCTACATCAAAGGAATGGTCTTTATATCATATGGATGTAAAGAATGCCTTCTTACATGGTGATTTGCAAGAAGAGGTCTATATGGAGTAGCCACGAGGTTATGTGCATGTTGTTCATCCTGAGTTTGTTTGCAGGTTGAAGAAAGCATTGTATGGCTTAAAGCAACCACCTAGAGCATGGTCTGACAAGATAGGACAATATCTTGACACTATTGGCTTTCAAATTTCCAAGGCAGACTTCTCACTTTATGTGAGAAAAACAAAGAAAGGTATTATGCTACTTGTCATTTATGTTGATGATTTGATTATGACATGTGACAGTGATGAAGATATCCTTCATGTGAAAATGCTATTGAAGCAGAAGTTTGAGATGAAGGATTTGGGAGAGCTGCATTATTTCTTGAGCATTGAGGTGATTAGATCACCAAGTGGGATACGGCTCTTGCAGAGGCAGTATGGATTGGACATGCTGTCCAAATATGGGATGACAAGCTGTAAGCCTATTTCAGTTCCTTTAGAGCAGAATGTGAAGCTGAGCACAGATGCAAGTGAGCTTCTGGAAGACCCTACTATGTACAGACGCATAGTAGGAAGCTTGATTTATATGACTATTACCAGGCTAGATTTGAGCTATGTTGTTGGACTGGTAAGTCAGTTTATGCAGGCTCCAAGGAAATTGCATTTGGATGCGGCTAGACACATACTCAGGTATGTGAAGTCCACATTGTAGTATGGACTATTTTATGAGACTGGGGTTCAGATAGAGCTGCATGGATACACTGATGCTGATTGGGCTGGTAGTATTTCTGATAGAGGATCTACCAGTGGATATGTGTTCTCTTTTGGAAGTGCTGGAGTCACTTGGAGCAGCAAGAAAAAATCTACAGTTTCCTTGTTGAGCACAGAGGCCGAGTACAGGGGTGCAGCAATGGCAACATGTGAGGTAGCTTGGTTGCATAAGCTACTTTATGATATGTATCAGCCTAGAGATGGGCCAGTTGTCATTTATTGTGACAACATGAGCAGTATACACTTGGCAAATAACCCAGTCTATCATGCTAGAACAAAGCACATTGAGGTGCATTATCACTATGTGCGGGAGAGGGTTTTACTAGGTCTTATTGATCTAGTTTATGTCAGCACAGAGGATTAGGTAGCTGACATATTTACAAAGGCATTGGGCGCAGAGAAGCTGCGCAAGTTAAGAGTCCTGCTTGGTGTGCAGGAATTGGGATTGAGCTCGAGGGGGAGTGTTGAGATATCGAGTTCCACTCATGATATGCCAGGGTGACCGTTGTGCATTTATGTCACCGACTTGTCAGTTGTAGATGCGGTTGGTACACCGCCCATGAATAATGGCTAGATGACAGCTATCCTTATCTACTCTAGTTCGTGGCTCAGTTAGTATGCCACCTTAGTTAGTTGTCTTTGGATTGAGACCCATATATAGGGTTCTTCTATTTCTTTGTATGAGAGTTCTTTTGGCTTACACAACTAAGAAGAGGAAAACTATTTTTCAGCCTCCATCTTTGTGTGTATTCTCCAATTGTGCAAGCAAGAGAGCTACAAGTGATACTTCTTCCTTCTCTCCCACAATCTTGACACCTTCTACTCGTAAGTTTACAGTAAATAGAGATGTTGTTTTTGATGAGATGAGTAGCTGGTATAAACCAGTAAATGTGATTGATAATGTAGATGCAGAAAATGGTAATGCTGCACAGAATTCACAGCAGCAGTCACAAGATATTAGTGGACCTGGAGCGTCCTCTAGCAGTGGTTCACATTCTTCGCCATGGACACACAGATTGAGAAAAAGAGAATCTTCTCAAAGCAATGCAGATAGTGGTATGCAGGTTTCACGAAAAGGAAAAGAGAAGGTAGATCAGCCCATGTTTGATGTGAATGCAGGTCACTCTTATGTGGATGGTGAATCCAGTGGCTCGGAACAGAGCATTGATGATGAGTTGGGTATTTCTTCTATTGTTACACCTGGAGTAAGGAAGACCAGGGATGTTTTGAGAGCACCTGGGAGTGAACCTACTTTGCGCAGGTCTACTAGAGCTAGGTATCATATGGATAGGCTGAAATACGATGGATTTATAGCCATTCACTATGCATGTATGGTCAAAGTGATACATGAACAAGAACCCACTTCTTTTGAGCAAGCCATGGGAAAAGAAAAATGGGAGAAAGCCATGGATGAAGAAATGGATGCCTTGGAAGCAAATGCTACATGGGAATTGGTACCTTTTCCTAAAGATAAGCATGCAATTTGTTGTAAGTGGGTTTATAAGGTGAAACACAATGTAGATGGTTCTGTGAATAGATACAAGGCAAGATTAGTAGTCAAGGGGTATGCACAAACATATGGCATCGATTATGAAGAAACATTCAGTCCGGTTGCAAGGATGGCAACCGCAAGAGCAATCATTGCTATGGCTGCATCAAAGGAATGGTCTTTACATCAGATGGATGTAAAGAATGCCTTCTTGCATGGTGATTTGCAAGAAGAGGTATATATGGAGTAGCCACCAGGTTATGTGCATGTTGTTCATCCTGAGTTTGTTTGCAGGTTGAAGAAAGCATTGTATGGCTTGAAGCAAGCACCTAGAGCATGGTCTGACAAGATAGGACAGTATCTTGACACTATTGGCTTTCAGATTTCCAAGGCAGATTTCTCACTTTATGTGAGAAAAACAGAGAAAGGTATTATGCTACTTGTCATTTATGTTGATGATTTGATTATGACATGTGACAGTGATGAAGATATCCTTCATGTGAAAATGCTATTGAAGCAGAAGTTTGAGATGAAGGATTTGGGAGAGCTGCATTATTTCTTGGGCATTGAGGTGATTAGATCACCAAGTGGGGTACGACTCTTGCAGAGGCAGTATGGATTTGACATGCTTTCCAAATATGAGATAACATTGTGTAAGCCTATTTTAGTTCCTTTGGAGCAAAATGTGAAGCTGAGCACAGATGGAGGTGAGCTTTTGGAAGACCCTACTATGTACAGACGCATAGTAGGAAGTTTGATTTATATGACTATTACCAAGCCAGATTTGAGCTATGCTGTTGGATTGGTAAGTTTGTTTGAGACCCATATATAGGGTTTTTCTATTTCTATGTACTTGAGTTCTTTTGTCTTACACAACTAAGAATAGGAAAACTGTTTTCAGCCTCCACCTGTGTGTGTATTCCCCCATTGTGCAAGCAGGAAAGCTACAAGTGAGGCTCCTTCCTTCTCTCCCACAATGTTGACATGGAGGAGTTAGGATTTAGAGAGCTAGAACAACTAGCTCAATCCCCCACTACAACTCCAATGAAACGATGAAGAGAAGAAGGGCTAGACTTCTAACAAGGCCAAGACGAAGAACAACAACCACAAGTGCTGAGCCCGGGCACAAGAGGTACAAGTATACATGGAAGAGTAGGCTGAGGAAGCCACCCCCAAGAGAGTTGTGGAAAGAAAGTGCAGGCAAAGAGAGCAGATAGAGCTAGCACAAAGGAGACTCCAAGCAAGGCCATAACAAGTTCTTGAGGTCCAAGTCCCATAAAGAGAGGAATGCCACCCTCTAAATTGGGCCCAAGAACTAGATGTTTAGGAGCAATGGGAAAATAAAAGCTGGCCCTTTGAGTTCTCCTTTCACTATCCTCATTCTTTAGATAGAGTTCTTGTTGAGATATCGAGCTCCACTCGTGATATGCCAGGGTGACCATTGTGTATTTATGTCACCGACTTGTCAGTTGTTGCAGACGCGGTTGGTACACCGCCCATGAATAATAGCTACATGATAGCTATCCTTATCTACTCTAGTTCGTGGCTCAGTTAGTATGCCACCTTAGTTAGTTGAGTTTGGTTTGAAACCCATATATAGGGTTCTTCTATTTCTTTGTACTTGAGTTTTTTTGGCTTACACAACTAAGAAGAGAAAAACTGTTTTTAGCCTCCACCCTTGTGTGTATTCCCCCATTGTGCAAGCAAGAAAGCTACAAGTGAGACTCCTTCCTTCTCTCCCACAATCTTGACATGGTATCAGAGCCTTGTTCGTGGTAAGGAGCTCAAGAAAGCAAGCCAAGCTCGCGGTGTTCTGGTAAGAGGAGCAGTGTTGCTTTCATTTTCTGTTTTGGGAGCAGATCTCTGCAGGTAGCACTGCCGAGAAGTGCAGGAGTGCATTGTCTCAGGTTGAGACGCCCTTCGCGGTGAAGCAAGAGGGCAGTATATGCTGCGGGACAGGGCTTTAGCCCATGGCGACCTTGTTTTTTTTATTTGAGGCCATTTCGGGGCCTGTTTTGAAGGCGAAAGTTTTCTGCATGCACTCAGGAAAAGGCCCTGTTTTATGCTGTGCGACCACTGTTCTACAGGTCGGTGAAAAGTTACCACAGAGATTGCATCGTATGCTTGTGTGCAGAGACATTGGGAGTTACAGAATCATCCATGTTGCCTGTTGATGCAAAATCGTCACTAGGAAGTGACTGTGTGGTCAAATACCACTTTCGCCAGTTTTGCAGATTTGCCCTTGTGAGGGTGAAGCTGTGTTTTTTGCAGTGACATAATTTTTTGCAGTGTTCTGTAATGGCGTCTGATTCTCTTTCACAGATTGTCACTGAAAAGCTTGACAAGAACAACTTCCAAGCATGGAAGTTTAGAATGACGAATTTCCTCATGGGAAAAGGATATTGGGAATTTGTTGCAGGAAATGAAGAAGAACCAGTTCTTCCTGATGTTCCCAATCAACAGCAAATGCATGCATTTAAAGCATGGCATGAGAGAGCCAGGAAAGTTATGTATTAGCTATCTATCAGCATTTCAGACTCTATGATTGTGCATATTTAGGATGCAAGTACGCCAAAGGAGGCATGGGATACTCTGTCAAAGATGTATAGCACAAATACGCAAGCCAAGAAAATGCAGCTCAAGCAAGAGTTGCACAATGTGCAAAGAGAAAATATGAGCATCAATGACTACCACATGAAGGTGAAGAAGATTGTAGATGCACTTGCTTCCATTGGGTCGCCAGTGGAAGATGATGATTTAGTTTCTGTGACCTTGAATGGTCTAGGAAAGGATTATGCACAGTTTCGGACATCCATTTCAGTTTGTGAAAGATTTCCTGATTTTAAGGAGTTGATTGCTCTTCTAATTTCTGAGGAGCAGAGAAATGGTGGTGCATCTTCATCAGGAGGAACTTCAAAAGAAACTGTCTTCTACTCAAATGCTGGAAGAGGTAGAGGCAGAGGTAGAGGAGGCCGATTTGGAGACCGTGGTAGAAATCAGAATATGCAGCAAACTCAAGAAAACCAGTCCTATGGAGGAGGACGTGGTAACTCTAGAGGCAGGAGGAGCCAAAGAGGTCGTGGTGGATGGCAAAGAGGACAAAATGCAAACAGTAATGTTGAATGCTACTACTGTGGTAAAATGGGTCATATGGCTAAAGACTGCTATAAAAAGCAGAATGACATCATGAATGGAAAATTGCAACAAGGGAATTATGCATCTTCTAGTAGACAGGGTGATGACAGAAATGAGCATTTGTTCATGGTGCAGCACATGAACAATTCTGTGACAAGTGCAGAAGAAAGCAATGATGTATGGTATGTTGACTCAGGTGCATCAAACCACATGACAGGTCATGTAGAATGGATGGAGGATGCAAGGAAAATGGAAAAACCAGGATTTGTGGAGACTGGTGATGATACTGCACATCCTATTGTGTAGATTGGAAAAATTCCTTTGTCTATGCAGGATGGGAAAAAGAAATACCTGTCCGATGTATTTCATGTCCCGAATATCACCAAGAATCTGGTTTCTGTTGGTCAAATGGTTGAACAGGGCTTGCAGGTCAGATTTAATCCTCATGGATGCTTTGTTGAGGATATGAAAAATAAAGGTCACTTGATAGCAAAAGGAAAGAAGAAGGGCAGAATGTTTACGTTGGATGTAGACATGTCTGAATTGAGTGTAGCAATGTTTGCACATGGGACCGGTGTAGTTGCAGATATTGATATCTGGCATAAAAGCATTGGTCATGTTAATGTACAGCGACTTAAATCAATGCAGGCCCAAAATATTGTTGCAGGTTTGCCGAAATTCAAGGTTGTAGAAATGCATAAGGTATGTGAAGCCTGTCAGTTTGGAAAACAGGCAAGGAAACCATTTCCTAGACATGTTCAAGAGAGTAAGAAGCCATTGGAATTAATCCACTCTGATGTGTGGACAACTAAAGCTGCATCTCTTGGAGGCTATCATTATTTTGTCAGTTTTATTGATGACTATAGCAGAAGAGTTTGGGTGTATTTTATGAAAAAGAAAAGTGAAGTTTTTGGGCATTTCAAAACTCTTAAAGCTATGGTTGAAAAAGAAACAGGCTTGCAGATAAAATGCCTAAGGTCAGATGGAGGGGGAGAGTACCTCTCAAATGAGTTTGCAAGGTTCCTACAGGAGCATGGCATAAAGCAGCAATATTCATGTAGTCATACCCCACAACAAAATGGAATTGCAGAAAGGAAAAACAGGCACATTGGAGAGGTATCTCGTGCCATGCTCAACGAAAAAGACTTGCCAGATTTTTATTGGGCTGAAGCAGTTGCTACAGCAGTCTACATAATGAACATGACTCCCACTGCAGCAATACATGGGATGACTCCAGAGGAGAGGTATACTGGTAGGAAACCAGATATTTCTCATTTGAAAATTTTTGGTTGCATTGCCTATGTACATGTGCCAGATGAGTTGAGATCCAAGTTGGATCCAAAAGCTGAGAAGTGCATCTTTATTGGTTACTCTCTTCAGCAAAAAGGGTATAGATGCTATAACCCTTCTACTCGTAAGTTTACAGTGAGCAGAGATGTTGTTTTTGATGAGATGAGTAGCTGGTATAAACCAGTAAATGTGATTGATGATGTAGATGCACAAAATGGTAATGCTGCACAGAATTCACAGCAGCAGTCACAAAATATTAGTGGACCTGGAGCGTCCTCTAGCAGTGGTTCACATTCTTCACGATGGACAGGCATATTGAGATCAGGAGAATCTTCTCAAAGCAATGCAGATAGTGGTATGCAGGTATCACGAAAAGGAAAAGAGAAGGTAGATCAGCCCATGTTTGATGTGAATGCAGGTCACTCTTATGTGGATGGTGAATCCAGTGGCTCAGAATAGAGCATTGATGATGAGTTGGGTATTCCTTCTATTGTTACACCTGGAGTAAGGAAGACCAGGGATGTTTTGAGAGCACCTGGGAGTGAACCTACTTTGCGCAGGTCTACGAGAGCTAGGTATCCTGTGGATAGGCTGAAATATGATGGATTTACAGCCATTCACTATGCATATATGGTTAAAGTGATACAGGAACCAGAACCCACTTCTTTTGAGGAAGCCATGGGAAAAGAAAAATGGGAGAAAGCCATGGATGAAGAAATGGATGCCTTGGAAGCAAATGCTACATGGGAATTGGTACCTTTGCCTAAAGGTAAAAATGCAATTGGCTGTAAATGGGTTTATAAGGTGAAGCACAATGCAGATGGTTTTGTGAATAGATACAAGGCAAGATTAGTAGTCAAGGGGTATGCACAAACATATGGCATTGACTATGAAGAAACATTCAATCCGGTTGCAAGGATGGCAACCGTAAGAGCTGTCATTGCTATGGCTGCATCAAAGGGATGGTCTTTACATCAGATGGATGTAAAGAATGCCTTCTTGCATGGTGATTTGCAAGAAGAGGTCTATATGGAGCAGCCACCAGGTTATGTGCATGCTTTTCATCTTGAGTTTGTTTGCAGGTTGAAGAAAGCCTTGTATGGCTTGAAGCAAGCACCTAGAGCATGGTCTAACAAGATAGGACAGTATCTTGTCACTATTGGCTTTCAGATTTCCAAGGCAGATTTCTCACTTTATGTGAGAAAAACAGAGAAAGGTATTATGCTACTTGTCATTTATGTTGATGATTTGATTATGACAGGTGACAGTGATGAAGATATCCTTCATGTGAAAATGCTATTGAAGCAGAAGTTTGAGATGAAGGATTTGGGAGAGATGCGTTATTTCTTGGGCATTGAGGTGATTAGATCACCAAGTGGGATTCAGCTCTTGCAGAGGCAGTATGGATTGGACATGCTGTCCAAATATGGGATGACAGGCTGTAAGCCTATTTCAGTTCCTTTAGAGCAGAATGTGAAGCTAAGCACAGATGCAGGTGAGCTTCTAGAATACCCTACTATGTACAGACGCATAGTAGGAAGTTTGATTTATATGACTATTACCAGGCCAGATTTGAGCTATGCTGTTGGATTGGTAAGTCAGTTTATGCAGGCTCCAAGGAAACCACATTTGGATGCGGCTAGACGCATACTCATGTATGTGAAGTCCACATTGCAGTATGGACTATTTTATGAGACTGGGGTTCAGATATAGTTGCATGGGTACACTGATGCTGATTGGGCTGGTAGTATTTCTGATAGACGATCTACCAGTGGATATGTGTTCTCTTTTGGGAGTGCTGCAGTCACTTGGAGCAGCAAGAAATAGCCTACAGTTGCCTTGTCGAGCACAGAGGCTGAGTACAGGGGTGCAGCAATGGCTGCATGTGAGGTAGCTTGGTTGCATAAGCTACTTTATGATATGCATCAGTCTACAGATGGACCAATTGTCATTTATTGTGACAACATGAGTAGTATACACTTGGCAAATAACCCAATCTATCATGCTAGAACAAAGCACATTGAGGTGCATTATCACTATGTGCGAGAGAGGGTTTTACTAGGTCTTATTGATCTAGTTTATGTCAGCACAAAGGATCAGGTAGCTGACATATTCACGAAGGCATTGGGCGCAGAGAAGCTACGCAAGTTTAGAGACCTGCTTGGTGTGTAGGAATTGGGATTGAGCTCGAGGGGGAGTGTTGAGATATCGAGCTCCACTCGTGATACGCCAGGGTGACCGTTGTGTATTTATGTCACCGACTTGTCAGTTGTTGCAGACGCGGTTGGTACACCGCCCATGAATAATAGCTACATGATAGCTATCCTTATCTACTCTAGTTCGTGGCTCAGTTAGTATGCCACCTTAGTTAGTTGAGTTTGGTTTGAAACCCATATATAGGGTTCTTCTATTTCTTTGTACTTGAGTTTTTTTGGCTTACACAACTAAGAAGAGAAAAACTGTTTTCAGCCTCCACCCTTGTGTGTATTCCCCCATTGTGCAAGCAAGAAAGCTACAAGTGAGACTCCTTCCTTCTCTCCCACAATCTTGACAGTTCTATCCCTAGGGGTTGTGGAGAATGTGATTAGGATCATGCAATATCTAGGAAACATGTGGATAGAGGAGAGAAGAAGACACTCCACAAGGTGGCAAAGAGAGCCCGTATATTATTGGAAAGACAAGGTTTGGGAGATTTTGAAGACCATCAATGGGTAGATACGAAGCCCAACCACAATGGCGGCAATGCATTTGGGACACCAACCTTGAATCTTGGATGGTGTTATGAGTTGGCACTTTATGAGTTGGAAAAAAGGGTCATTTAAGGATAGTATTAACCTTCCTACGCCAATAGAGGTGGAAATGGAAGAGGTCAAATACCCTAAAAGGTTGGAACTAGATCATGTCAAATATGAATATTTTAATGACCCCATTCTGATCCCAAGAAAGAGGACTAAATGCCCTCCTCCTTATAGGGATCTCCCAGTGTTTCATGGGATGGTAAATGGTATTGGAGCCTCCCAAGAGCCTCCCAAAGGCAAAAAAATGGTATTGGAGCCTCCCAAGAGGTTCGATTAAATAATTTGAGGAGCTGCACAATAAAATTTTAGATGAATATGAAAAGAAGGTGCCTATGACCTAGGTCTTAGGGCAGCTTATGCAGATAATACAAGAGTCTTACACTTCTGCTAAAGAATACAGTGGAGCCTTTGATGATATCCTGAGACTTTGGCCAAGAAGAGCTACTATGTTGCCTAAGGATGTGCTATGTGTGCTCTTTATGAGTGGCTTAGAGATTAAGATGCAAATCCAAGTGAGGATGTGAGATCCTAAGTCATTAAATGAGGCCAAGAGACATCCAATTGACTATGAGCAATATATTCAAAGATGTTGGGGAAACTTTTGGAGTTTCCCTCTCTCATTGCAAGTGCATCCAAATATCTAGCCAATTTTGCAAGGAGAAAATCCTTTATGTAATACCAAGACAACCTTAGTGGGAAATCTTGGTGGTCAAAATCTCCAAGTATGAAGTGGCAATCCTATGAGCAGTGATAGGATGCCTCTTGGGGATAAAAAGATTCCATGCCCAACAAGTCCCATCAAGGATTGCAACAATTCCATGAGAGGTAGTTGCGATGGTGGCATTGATAGGACCATCAAGCCTATGAGTATGGATAAGTGTGCTATGCGTGGCCCTAGTTGTGCTCCTAGTAAGGCTCTTGAGAGACCTTTCCAATTTGTGGATGAATCATGCTTTCGAGTAGATGTTGTTACTTTTAGTAAAAGTATGGTTTCTATGATTAAGCAGTTGTAGAGTGGACAAAGGCAAGTAAAGACATCTCATATAAAGAAGATGCAGTATGCCCAAGGTCCACCTATGCTTGATGGAAGTCATAAGGATGTGAGGCCATCTGGCTATAGCAATAAGTCCGCTTTGAGTCCATTAGACCAATGTGGAAAAATGAGGCACTATAAGAATATAAAAAGGAACATGAGATGGGTTTGGAGACCCAACATTTCTAAATGTATGGTTGGTGTGTCAGATGAAGGGCGAGTAATTGCAGGTGGACATGCTTTGATGGATTCCCAAGAGGATGCGACTAAGGGCCATAATGCTACATCTGACAATAGGGACTGCCGTGAGATGCATCTATGTGGTGGATCTAGGCTTGAAGCACTGTCTAGTTTGGATCGTATCATTGACATATGTAATGGTGCAATTAGAGAAGAGTTGAATGATTATAAATCCATGATTCTCCTTGTAGGAGTTACTGAAAAGTTGGGACAAGCGATCCATTTGAATGACGACCAAGAACATGAGATATATCAACCTAATGATGTCATTCATTCAACTCATAGTACCCAAGAAGAGATGGCCATTATTACTGAGATATCAGTAGAAAGGCTTGGGCTATTGGATCTACAAAGGGTTCAGATCAAGCTTTTAACTGAGTCGCACGAGTAGCATGAGGCTAGTCGTCATATTTTATGCTATCTTTGGTATCTTGATTAGTTTGATAGGATGTGGTGTATATGCCAAGAAGACCATGTATTGCATGGATTAGAATGACCTATCCATTTTAGGCCAAGAGGGCCATTTGTTTGTTTAGTGTGGATGCGGTTAACATTTTTTGTTTTAGTGTTTTGCTAGATAGATTGCATGGAACCTGGAGGGGAGCCTTTGCTGCGTCGGTGCTTCTCGTGGCGTGGTAGGTTCCTAGGGCCAAGACAAGACCTGGC
This sequence comes from Lygodium microphyllum, assembly GCF_053477565.2. Lineage (NCBI taxonomy): Eukaryota > Viridiplantae > Streptophyta > Polypodiopsida > Schizaeales > Lygodiaceae > Lygodium > Lygodium microphyllum. The sequence continues at coordinate 20,326,800 of NC_141149.1, read as the reverse complement.
GGGGCCAATGCCTTGACTTCCTAGGGGTGGAAACCAACTGAAAAGAAAAAAAAAACTAAGGAAGGTTGGAGAGAAAATAAAAGTGAGTATCAGCAAATGATTAAGTGTCGCCTTGCAAGGGCTTGGTAGGTTCTTGGGTATCGAGACAGGACTTGAGGTAGGACCTGAGGCCGATGCCCTGTTCTCCTTGGGTCACTATGCTCAACTTCCTCCTTTTTACATGCCCAAGTATGAAAAATAAAGGCCTAAAAGGACAATGTGCTAAAAGAAAATATTTCTTCATCAGGCTATAGGAGTCCTCGCCTAGGAGGAGCTCGTGGTTGAGTTGTCATGAGTTAGGAAGGTAGTTCAGATCACCACTTAGGATCACCTCTTTGATAGTTTTTTTTAGCTTGACCATGTTGGAGTAGTTGGTTAGTGACTAGCTTTGGGCTTTCTATTAGATTAAGCTAGGCCTACTCATGGATTTCATGCCTTAGTTTTTAAAGGGGGTAGGGTGAGAGCTGTGATGTGTTTTGTTATGTATCTATTTTGTATCAGCTTGATGCTCTTTATGATTATGCATGTGCAGATCTGTTCGTGGGATTCGACGGGCTAAGTCGCCTATCCTATCGCCAATGAGAGCTGGATTTTAGGAGCTGATTTTGAGCCATGGGCTTGAAGCATTTGATGCAATTTTTCATGAAAAATCAAACGGTGGCGGATGGCCAAGCTAGAGTTTTCTTAGATGCATTTTGATAACAGGAATCCTACACAAGTCTCGGTTCGTCAATTGGAGGTCGTTTGACTCCCCATTTAATCCCCACAAGGTTTGGCATTATAAATCACCTACTAGATTTGGGAGTCGCAAAGTGCACAACCGGGCCCAACTTTATAGATTTCGATGTCATGAATTGAGTCATCCAGTCGGTTCATGAATCGAAGTCCGTTTGCCCCCTCAAAACTGAAATATCCACTTGCAGGAAAATGTGAACACAAAAGGATGAATGGATTATTTTAATGTTTCAAGACTTAGTCTTAATAAGAAGCCTAAAATTAATGCAAAAATTGTCGAACAAAGAGGGAAGCGTCAATGCGCCTCTTCAAATTTGCTCGATGCCTCTCCGATACACATATGTTTTTGGAGAGAGAGAGGGAGATTCTCAATCAAGACATAGAGAGAAAGGAGATGGCTGTAAGCTTGCCCATTTTAATGGAGGATTCAAAAATCTAATTTTCTAGTATTTCTCTCTTCTCTCTCCTCTTAGTGACTGTTCATATGCATCAATGAAAGAGAGAAGGGGGAGGGAGTGATGACAATTTTGAAGAAAATGATGTTGATGGAGTGGTAGAGGACATAAATAGGGGCTAGAGATTGTGTCAACAGCAAGAGGGAAGCATCAACGGCCCCTCAATCTCAGGACAGCTACCTTGAATACACGGGTTTCTATGAGTAAGTGTTCTTTTTCTTTGTTTTATGAATGATAATTGAAGGAAATGATTGATGATGATTGATCTTGGTTGCATATGCTGAATTATCTTTGAAATGAAAAAAAAACCCAAAAATTTTGATGACATAATAATTTTTCCTCAAAATATGTAAAACCCGCAAAGTGCAGTTTTTAAAGAAATCATGAAAATTGGGGGTTTTAGTGAGTGTTTTGAGTTCCCATGGGGTAAAAATGAATATGAAAATGAGGCTGAGTACTTTTGATCAATGGGAGCTCACAAATCTATTTTTTCATAATTTTTTGAAGAAATAAATAGAGAAAAATAGGAAAAATAGGTTTTTTACAATAAATAATTAGAAAAAAATATGAATAATATTTGTGAATGTTTAGCAAAGCTGAGACATGAGGATTAAGCCTCAGATTAGCCTTGTTTTTATGTTAGAGTGTAGTTTTATTGCTTTATACATGAAAAATGACATAAAAATGAACCCTATACCTATGCAACATTGCAAAACCTAAACGATTAGGGGAAGAAAGAGATTGTAAGAGAGAGATTTTTTGAGATACATAAAATTATGATTCATTTGGTTTATGCATAGCATATAGACTGATAAAAATTTAAGTGTAAGGAGACTAGTAGCACAAGGAAACTTGGTGCTAGTATTTAACAACGCCGCAGTAACAAGTAGATTGGAAAGCATTAAAGGATTGCTTTGTCAAGAATCGCGTGGTGGGGGGACTTGCTCAAGATGCTGCACCAAACACACACAGAATGCACAAGGAGAAGCTCACTCAAGAGACAAGAAGAGAGATGGAGGCCAAAACATTTTCTTCTTGGTTTCTTCTTCTTCCTCCACACAGTTTACAATATACACAAAGTATAGATAAGATACAACATAAAGGAAAGTGGCCTACTAAGTCAAACAATGCATAATCGACTACACTAGTCGACTGGCGCTATAACTATGCCAGTTGTAAATAGGTGTAACAACTTGAATATAATAAGTAATGAGTCAATGGGCATGTGAGAGTCATAATGACCACCAATGTGCTAAGTGTAGACGTGTGGACCCATCTAACCAGGCGGTCCATCATTAATGTCCGCATGTGTTGAGCTTGTCATCTCAACACTCCCCCTCAAGCTCAACTACATCTCTGCAACTCCAAGTAAGCTTCAAAACTTTTGAAGCTTCTCTATACCAATGCCTTCGTGAAGATGTCAGCTATCTGATCCTGTGTGCTGACATACACCAAGTCAATCTCACCTGCTAGTATCTTCTCTCTCACAAAGTGGTAGTGTACCTCAATATGTTTTGTCTTGGCATGGAACACAGTGTTCCTAGCCAACTGTAAACTGCTCATATTGTCACAATAAATGACAACTGGACCTTTCACCTTCACATCCAAATCAGCCAATAACTTTTGTAGCCATACTACCTCACATGCTGCAACAGCAGCACCTCTATACTCAGCCTCTGTACTCGACAAAGAAACTGTAGATTGCTTTTTGCTGCTCCAAGTAACTGTTGCACTACCAAGAGAGAACATGTATCTGCTGGTAGATCTTCTATCAGACATACTACCAGCCCAATCTGCATCTGTGTATCCAAACACATGTACATCTGTACCTGCCTCATAGAGAAGTCCATAATGTAATGTGGACTTAACATATCTCAATATGCGTCTGACTGCATCCAAATGTGGCTTTCTAGGTACTTGCATAAACTGACTCACAAGACCAACAGCGTAGCTCAAGCCTGGCCTTGTAATAGTCATGTAGATCAAACTCCCCACTATTCTCCTGAACATAGTAGGGTCTTCTATCTCATCCCCAACATCAGCACTCAACTTTACATTCTGCTCCAACGGGACTGAAAGTGGTTTGCATGCTGTCATACCATACTTGGACAACATATCCAAGCCATACTGTCTTTGGGACAGGCATATACCATCATCACATCTGATTACCTCAATGCCAAGGAAGTACCTTAGTTCACCTAAATCCTTCATCTCAAACTTCTTCTTCAAAAAATCCTTGACTTCAACAATCCCACTATCACTATCACCTATAATAATCAAGCCATCCACATTGATGACTATGATGACCAAACCTGCATCTCCCTTTCTCACATAAAGTGAGTGATCAGCATTAGAAACATAAAAGCCAATATTAACAAGATACTCTCTGATCTTGTCAGACCATGCTCTAGGTGCTTGCTTGAGCCTATAGAGCACATTCTTCAACCTGCATACATACGTGGGATGCTCTAAATCTTCATAACCTGCTGGTTGATCCATATACACTTCTTCCTGCAAATCACCATGCAAGAAGGCATTCTTCACATCCATTTGCTGCAACCTCCAACCTTTGGCTGCTGCCAAAGCAATCACACATCTGACAGTTGCCATTCTAGTAACTGGACTGAAGGTTTCATCATAATCTATGCCATATGTCTAGGCATAGCCTTTTGCAACCAGCCTAGCTTTGTACCTGCTAATAGAACCATCTACATTGTTATTAATCTTATAAACCCACTTACATCCAATAGCTTTCTTTCCCTTTGGCAATGATACTAGATCCCAAGTCTTATTGGCCTCTAATGCAGTCATCTCCTCATTCATTGTTGCATCCCAATGAGTATGACCAACAACATCCTCAAAACAAGTGGCCTCAACATCCTCAACTAGTTTCACCATATAAGCATAATGGTGAGCTACATAACCTTCAAAACCAAATCTTTTAATAGGGTATCTGACCGTGCTAGATCTGTGTACCACCGGATCACTCAATGGAGCCTTTACATTATTATGAGCTCTCTGTACACCTGGTGTCTTGACAGAAGGAATACCAAGCTCATCATCTAAGCTTTTCGAGCCACTGGAGTCTCCATCAAGAGCTGCATCAATGCCATCTGACACTTTATTCTTTCCTTTTTCTTTACATGTAGTACTACTAGATGCACCTAAAGATGTAGAGGTACTCCTTAGTCTCCCAGACCAAGGACTACCAGATGATGTCTTTGGTCCAATAAGAGTTCGTGATTCTTGCTTTTCAGCCTGCACATGAGTGTCATGATCATCATCATCATCCAATGCATCACCACTAGATGCATACCAACTACTCATTTCATCAAAGATGACATCCCTGCTCACTCTGAACTTACATGTGACAGGGTTATAACAGCGATGCCCTTTCTACTCTAAAGAGTATCCAATAAAGACACACTTTTCAGCCTTTGGATCCAATTTCTTCCGCAACTCATCTGGCACATGAACTTACACAATGCATCCAAACACTTTCAAGTGTGAGATATCAGGCTTCTTACCTGTAAAACATTCTTCGGGGGTCATACCATGAACTGCAGCTGTGGAATTTCTGTTCATAATATAAACAGCAATATGAATAGCCTCAGACCAAAAATGCTTAGGCATATTCTTTTCAACCATCAAGGCATGTGCAACTTCTGTAATATGCATGTTTTTCCTTTTTGCAACCCCATTTTGCTGTGGGGTATACCTGTATGTGAACTGTCTCTTTATCCCATGAGACCTCAAAAAATCACTGAACTCATTTGAGAGGTACTCTCCCCCTCCATCTGACCTCAAGAACTTTACTTTCAAGCCTGTTTCTCTTTCAACTGTAGTCTTGAAAGTTCTAAAGTGCTCAAACGCTTCACTCTTTTCCTTCATAAAATATATCCACAACTTTCTAGAACAATCATCAATGAATGTGACAAAGTATGAACTGCCTCCAAGAGATACATTTTGTGTAGGCCCCCAAATGTCTGTATGCACAACATCAAGGATATTTATGCTTACATCTCTGTCATGTGAAAAGGGTTGTCTTGCCTGCTTACCAAACTGACATGCTTCGCATACCTTATGAAATTCTGCAACTCTAAATGTAGGCAAACTTGTAACCAACCCTTTGGACTGCATTAATTTTAGCCTTTGTACATTTGCATGTCCAATGCGTTTGTGCTAAATTTCAATATCTGCAACAACACCTTTTCCTTTAGCATACATAGCAGCATTCATAGTAGGAATTCCAGCATCCAGAGTAAACATACGTCCAACTCTACTTCCCTTTGCTACCAACCTGCACTTGTCATTGAAGTCTTCTACAAAGTAGCCCTTTGCATTAAATCTAACTTGCAGCCCTTGCTCTACCATTTGATCGACTGGCACCAAGTTCTTTGTAATAGATGGCACATGTAATACATCTAAAAGACTATTTGTCTTACCATCATGCAAGGACAAGGGAACTTTTTTAATATGTGAAATTGGGTGGCATGAATCATCACCTGTCTGCACATAACTTGCATTTTGCAAATCCTGCATCTCTCCAAACCACTCTGCATGGTTGGTCATATGATTGGATGCACCTCAATCAACATACCAAACATCATCATGTGTTCCCTTTCCTGTAACAACATTCAATATATGCTATATAACAAACATACGTTCATTTTCGTCTTCATTCTGTCGTGAAGAAGATGCATAGTTTCCTTGCTGCAACTTACCACTACAAATATCATCTTTCTTAGCATAACATTGGGCTGCAATATGACCTGTTTTGCTACAGTAGTGACACACAATACCAGAGTTGTTAGAACCTCTGTTTTGCCATCCATCTCTTCCTCTAAAGCTCCCCCTGCCTCTAAAGTTACCACGACCTCCTAAAACCTGCATATCGCCAAATTGTTGATTCAATCTATTTTGCTGGTTGTCACTACAATGTCCTATACCACAGCCTCTTGAAGAGAACCTGCCACGTCCCCTTCCTAAACTAGAGTAGAAAGCTTGGACCTGTTCACCACTTCTTTCAGATGTCTCACTCTGCATGTTGATCTCTTCAGTGATCATAAGGGAGACCAACTCATCGAAATCAGGAAATGGCTTTCTGACATATATGGAAGTTACAAAAGACTTCCAAGCGTTTTCATTGTTAAGTCCACCCAAGGTAGACGACACCAAATCATCATCATCGGGCATTGCATCAATTGCTGCCAATGCATCTGCAATGCTCCTTACCTTCAGTGCATACTCATTGATAGACATCTTTCCTTTCTTCAATGTATTCAACTCTTGCTTGATTTGAATCTTTCGTGCCTTTGTATTTACGGAAAACATACTTTCAAGTATGGTCCAAGCTGCATATGAATTCTCTGCATTTCTAATATATCCTAGCATATTATTGTCAATTACTGCAGACAGCCAATACATAACCTTCTTGTCTTTTGCATTCCATTCCTTCCGTGCCTTTGTCTCTTCTGTAGTTGGAGGATCGCTCATCTCCGGCTCCTTTTCTTCACCTGAAACAAACTCATAGAGGCCTTTTCCAATAAGGAAGTTCGTGACACGGAACTTCCATGAAGGGTAGTTGTTCTTGTCGAGCTTCTCAATGATGGGGCTTCCACCGTTCTCTGCCATTATCACAAAATTAATACCAAACAGCAAGTAAATCTTCTGCAACCCTCAACCTGTAGTGCAGATCAATACACCAGACAGCCTTTTTCACTGTTCGCTCAACAATACATGCAATCTGCAACCAGTTTGCAGATAAACCTTATGTTTGATTCCTTTAAACACCTCAAGAAATACAGATTTGCAATCTGTAACCTGCACACCCACTTTCCATCAAAACAACCAAAATCACAGTGTACCTTGAAACTATTGTCCGCAACCTTGCGGCTCTAAAACAGGGCTTGAAACGGCCTCAAATGCCCAAAATAACTATGGGAAAGGCCTAAAGGGCTTATTTGTAGAATATACAGCTCTCTTCGCGCACACCAAATCTCACTGCAATCTGAGATTTTTGCTCGCGACCCTGCTTCTGGTGCCTCCATAGGCACTATCTAAGAGAGAGAGTGGAAGAATGGGAGAGCTTCTTACTAGTGGCTTGCTTGCTCAAACCTTGCTTCTTCTCCTTCTCTTCAACCTTCGAAATCAGCCTCTCTCAGTGGCGCGGCTCTGATACCATGTCAAGAATCGTGTGGTGGGGGGACTTGCTCAAGATGCTGCGCAGAACACACACAGAATGCACAAGGAGAAGCTCACTCAAGTGACAAGAAGAAAGATGGAGACCAAAACGTTTTTTTGCTAGTTTCTTCTTCTTTTCCACACACTTTACAATGTACACAAAGTATACATAAGATACAACATAAAGGAAAGTGGCCTACTAAGTCAAACAATGCATAATCGATTACACTAGTCGACTGGCGCTATAACTATGCCAGTTGTAAATAGGTGTAACAACCTGAATATAATAAGTAATGAGTCACTGGCCATGTGAGAGTCATAATGGCCACTGACGTGCTAAGTGTAGACGTGTGGACCCATCTAACCAGGTGGTCCATCATCAATGTCCGCATGTGTTGAGCTTGTCATCTCAACATGCTTTGCACACCATGTGGCCGATGTCTTATCATAGAATGTTTTCGCACAATGGTCATACACTTCTGCATTTTGCATGCCACATGGTATAAAACTTGGATGCATAGCACTTGATTGCCTAATAAATGACCAATGTGGAGTGTGTGAGGATTCCTAGGCTGTAGGATAAATGAGTTGTTCCTTGGGGTAAGCCTACTGAGGAAATATCAACTCTTGGATTGTTCAATATACAAAAGAGTGGACCTTGTACGTTTTTTCTTTATGTTGGAGCAGTGCATTAAGGGGCCAATCCTCAAGATGTACGAGAGCTGCAGTGGGGCCGCGCTGTTTCAACCGAGAGGTTGCCTCTTATGTATGTGATATGTGGTATATTATACAAATGTGTATGGGATCTCCCTTTGAGAAATAGGGGAATGAAAACGTTGAACTGTGTTCAATTACAAATGAAAGATCGATATTAGAGCTTAGTATAGCGTGTCCCTTAGACACTGTTGGCCATGAGGCCATGTGGGGTGTCTTGTGTGTCTTAGAGGTCCAGCTAGTGCCAAAGAGCTAGTGTCGGCCCATTTTTGGTCCCGATATTTTTGCTTGAGCTTGTGCTGAAGTGAGGGAGTGAGTGTGTAAGGGTGAAGGACCATGGTGGAGAAGCTCTTCTCATCTTCTCCTCTCTTCTTCTTATTCTCTTCTCTTCTCTTGTCTCACATGTGACAATGGAGCATGGATCTTGGAGCTTGAGGATCAAGCTTGCACCTTGGATTGTGGAGCTACCAAAGTGCTCGAGGGAGGAGGCAACTCGATCAAGCATGGAGGTAAGCTCACTATACTTGTAGGTGTGAGAGTGTGTACATCTATGTGAGAGGTAGCCATTGCACTTGTCTTGAAATTCTTGAAGCAATAAGCAATTCATGGGTCTTGGCAATTGAGCAAGAAGCTCACACATAAGCACAAGAAAGGAAACCTAGGTGTTGCAACTATTGTGGTATTGCAATACGTTATACATATGAGTGTAGGAAGAAGCATGCAAATATACACTTAGGAAAGTATGCTTTCGAAGATTAGTCACATGGTAGTGATTTATTGGTGACATCATATTCTTCGTGCTATGCATAACGCAGGAGGCGAGGAGTGGTATGTGGACTTTGGTGCATCCAACCACATGACATTGCATATTGAGTGGTTTGAGACTAGGTTGCCAATAGTACATGTGCCTTATGTTCATACAAGGGAGATGATACAAAGCATGAGATTAGGCATATTGGGAATGTACCTATTCAAAGTAAGAATGGTGCTCTTGGCAAGGCTATGTACATAGATAGCACCTTGAATGATTTAGTTTCTATTAAGAGGGATCTAGAAGTGTGGTTTAGAAAGCATGGTTATCTAATCTTGGATATGAAGAGCCATATGTGTGTGGTTGCCCATGAAAAGAAGGTTGGCTATATATTCAAAGTGCAAGTATGCCCCCAAAGAGAAGAGATAACCTCTGTGTGGTTCTTCTGCAAACATTAGGAATAGAAGGCTCCAGGAATGGTTGGTTTTCATGTACATTCAGTGGCTAAATGTCCCGCTTGATGACACTTTCCGCACCATGTATTTGTCAAGATTGTGGGAGAGAAGGAAGGAGTCTCACTTGTAGCTTTGTTTCTTGCACAATAGTGGAATACGCACACAGGTGGAGGCTGAAAACAATTTTCCTCTTCTTAGTTGTGTAAGCCAAAAATAACTCTAGTACATAGAAATATAAGAACCCTATATATGGGTCTCAAACCAAACTCAACTAACTAAGGTGGCATACTAACTAAGCCACGAACTAGAGTAGATAAGGATAGCTATCATCTAGCTATTATTCATGGGCGGTGTACCAACCGTCTCTACAGCTAACAAGTCGGTGACATAAATGCACAACGGTCACCCTGGCATATCATGAGTGGAGCTCAATATCTCAACACTCCCCCTCAAGCTCAATCCCAATTCCTGCACACCAAGCAGGTCTCTGAACTTGCGTAGCTTCTCTGCACCCAATGCCTTCGTAAATATGTCAGCTACCTGATCCTTTGTGCTGACATAAACTAGATCAATAAGACCTAGTAAAACCCTCTCCCACACATAGTGATAATGCACCTCAATGTGCTTTGTTCTAGCATGATAGACTGGGTTATTTGCCAAGTGTATACTGCTCATGTTGTCACAATAAATGACAACTGGCCCATCTGTAGGCTGATGCATATCATAAAGTAGCTTATGCAACCAAGCTACCTCACATGCAGCCATTGCTGCACCCCTCTACTCAGCCTCTGTGCTCGACAAGGCAACTATAGGCTGTTTCTTGCTGCTCCAAGTGACTGCAGCACTCCCAAAAGAGAGCACATATCCACTGGTAGATCGTCTATCAGAAATACTACCAGCCCAATCAGCATCAGTGTATCCATGCAACTGTATCTGAACCCCAGTCTCATAAAGTAGTCCATACTACAATGTGGACTTCACATACCTGAGTATGCATCTAGCCGCATCCAAATGCAATTTCCTTGGAGCCTGCATAAACTGACTTACCAATCCAACAACATAGCTCAAATCTGGCTTGGTAATAGTCATATAAATCAAACTTCCTACTATGCGTCTGTACATAGAAGGGTCTTCCAGAAGCTCATCTGCATCTGCGCTTAGCTTCACATTCTGCTCCAAAGGAACTAAAATAGGCTTATAGCCTGTCATCCCATATTTGGACAGCATGTCCAATCCATACTGCCTCTACAAGAGCCATATCCCACTTGGTGATCTAATCACCTCAATGCCCAAGAAATAACGTAGCTCTCCCAAATCCTTCATCTCAAACTTCTGCTTCAATAGCATTTTCACATGAAGGATATCTTCATCACTATCACTTGTGATAATCAAATCATCAATATAAATGACAAGCAGCATAATAACTTTCTTTGTTTTTCTCACATAAAGTGAGAAATCTGCCTTGGAAATTTGAAAGCCAATAGTGACAAGATACTGTCCTATCTTGTTAGACCATGCTCTAGGTGCTTGCTTCAAGCCATGCAATGCTTTCTTCAACCTGCAAACAAACTCAGGATGAACAACATGCACATAACCTGGTGGCTGTTCCATATAGACCTCTTCTTGCAAATCACCATGCAAGAAGGCATTCTTTACATCCATTTGATGTAAAGACCATCCCTTTGATGCAGCCATAGCAATGACTGCTCTTACGGTTGCCATCCTTGCAACCGGACTAAATGTTTCTTCATAATCAATGCCATATGTTTATGCATACCCCTTGACTACTAATCTTGCCTTGTATCTGTTCACAGAACCATCTGCATTGTGCTTCACCTTATAAACCCACTTACAACCAATTGCATTCTTATCTTTAGGCAAAGGTACCAATTCCCATATAGCATTTACTTCCAAGGCATCCATTTCTTCATCCATGGCTTTCTCCCATTTTTCTTTTCCCATGGCTTGCTCAAAAGAAGTGGGTTCTGGTTCATGTATCACTTTGACCATATAGGCATAGTGAATGGTTGTAAATCCATCATATTTCAGCCTATCCACAGGATACCTAGCTTTGGTAGACCTGCGCAAAGTAGGTTCACTCCCAGGTGCTCTCAAAACATCCCTGGTCTTCCTTACTCCAGGTGTAACAATAGAAGGAATACCCAACTCATCATCAATGCTCTGTTCTGAGCCACTGGATTCACCATCCATATAAGAGTGACCTGCATTCACATCAAACATGGGCTGATCTACCTTCTCTTTTCCTTTTCGTGAAACCTGCATACCACTATCTGCATTGTTTTAAGGAGTTTCTCCTGATTTCAATCTGCCTGTCCATGGCGAAGAATGTGAACCAATGCTAGAGGGCACTCCAGGTCCACTAATATTTTGTGACTACTGCTGTGAATTCTGTGCAACATTACCATTTTGTGCATCTACATCATCAATCACATTTACTTGTTTATACCAGTTACTCATCTCATCAAAAACAACATCTTTTCTCACTGTAAACTTACGAGTAGAAGGGATATAGCATCTATACCCTTTCTGCTCTGCTGCAGAGAGTAACCAATAAAGATGCACTTCTCAGCTTTTGGATCCAACTTGGATCTCAACTCATCTGGCACATGAACATAGGCAATGCAACAAAAAATCTTCAAATGAGAAATATCTAGTTTCCTACCAGTATACCTCTCCTCTGGAGTCATCCCATGTATTGTTGCAGTGGGAGTCCTGTTCATTATGTAGACTGTTGTAGCAACTACTTCAGCCCAGTAAAAATCTAACAAGTCTTTTTCATTGAGCATGGCATGAGATACCTCTCCAATATGCCTGTTTTTCCTTTCTGCAATTCCATTTTGTTGTGGGGTATGACTGCATGAATATTGCTGCTTTATTCCATGCTCCTGCAAGAACCTTTGAAACTCATTTGAGAGGTACTCTCCCCCTCCATCTGACCTTAGGCATTTTATTTTCAGACCTGTTTCTTTTTTAGCCATAGCTTTAAGAGTTTTGAAATGCCCAAAAACTTCACTTTTCTTTTTCATAAAATACACCCAAACTTTTCTGCTGTAGTCATCAATAAAAGTGACAAAATAATGACAGCCTCCAAGAGATGTAGCTTTAGTAGTCCACACATCAGAGTGGATTAATTCCAATGGATTTTTACTTTCTTAAACATGTCTAGGAAATGGTTTCCTTGCCTATTTTCCAAACTGACAGGCTTCACATACCTTATGCATTTCTGCAACCTTGAATTTGGGCAATCCTGCAACAATATTTTGGGCCTGCATTGATTTAAGTCGTTGTACATTAATATGACCAATGCGTTTATGCCAGATATCAATATCTGCAACTACACCAGTCCCATGTGCAAACATTGCTGCACTCAATTCAGGCATGTCTGCATCCAATGTAAACATTCTGCTCTTCTTCTTTTTTTTTGCTATCAAGCGACCTTTATTTTTCATATCCTCAAGAAAGCATCCATGAGGATTAAATCTGACCTGCAAGCCTTGCTCAACCATTTGACCAACAGAAACCAGATTCTTGGTGATATTCGGACATGAAATACATTGGACATGTATTTCTTTTTCCCATCTTGCATAGACAAAGGAATTTTCCCAATCTGCACAATAGGATGTGCAGTATCATCACAAGTCTCCACAAATCCTGGTTTTTACAAGTGCTCATTTCTATCATCACCCTGTCTACTAGAAGATGCATAATTCCCTTGTTGCAATTTTCCATTCATGATGTCATTCTGCTTTTTATAGCAGTCTTTAGTCATATGACCCATTTTACCACAGTAGTAGCATTCAACATTACTGTTTGCATTTTGGCCTCTTTGCCATCCACCACGACCTCTTTGGCTCCCCCTGCCTCTAGAGTTACCACGTCCTCCTCCATAGGACCGGTTTTCTTGAGTTTGCTGCATATTCTGATTTCTACCACGGCCTCCAGATCGGCTTTCTCTACCTGTGCCTCTACTTCTCCCAGCATTTGAGTAGAAGACAGCTTCTTTTGAAGTTCCTCCTGAAGAAGATGCACCACCATTTCTCTGCTCCTCAGAAATTAGAAGAGCAATCAACTCCTCAAAATCAAGAAATCTTTCACGGACGGAAATCGATGTTTGGAACTGTGCACAATCCTTTCCTAGACCATTTAAGGTCATAGAAACTAAATCATCATCTTCCACTGGCGACCCAATGAAAGCAAGTGCATCTGCAATCTTCTTCACCTTCATGTGGTAGTCATTGATGCTCATACTATCTCTTTGCACATTGTGCAACTCTTGCTTGAGTTGCATTTTCCTGGCTTGCATATTTGTGCTATACATTTTTGTCAAAGTATCCCATGCCTCCTTTGGCGTACTTGCATCTTGAATATGTACAATCATAGAGTGTGAAATGCTGATATACAGCCAATACATAACTTTCCTGGCTCTCTCATGCCATGCTTTAAATGCCTGCATTTGCTGTTGATTGGGAACATCACGAAGAACTGGCTTTTCTTCATTTCCTGCAACGAATTCCCAATATCCTTAACCCATAAGGAAATTTGTCGTTCTGAACTTCCATGCTTGGAAGTTGTTTTTGTCAAGCTTTTCAGTGACAATCTGTGAAAGAGAATCAGACGCCATTACAGAACACTGCAAAAAATTCTGTCACTGCAAAGAACACAGCTTCAGCCTCACAAGGGCAAATCTGCAAAACTGACGAAAGTGGTATTTGATCACACAGTCACTTCCTAGTGACGATTTTGCATCAACAGGCATCAAGGATGATTCTGTAACTTCCAATGTCTCTGCGCACAGGCATATGATGCAATTTCTACAGTAACTTTTCACCGACCTGTAGAACAGTGGTCGCACAGCATAAAACAAGGCCTTTTCCTGAGTGCGTGCATAAAACTTCTGCCTCCAAAACAGGCCCCGAAATGGCCTCAAATAAAAAAAACAGAGCAACCAAGGGCTAAAGCCCTATCCTGCAGCATATATTGCCCTCTTGCTATACCGCGAAGGGTGTCTCAATCTGAGACAATGCACTCTTGCACTTTTCGGCTGTGCTACCTGTTGTAGAGACTTGCTCCCAAAACAGAAAAATGAAAGAAATACTGGTCCTCTTACCAGAACACCGCGAACTTGCTTTGCTTTCTTGAGCTCCTTACCACGAACAAGGCTCTGATGCCATGTCAAGATTGTGGGAGAGAAGGAAGGAGTCTCACTTGTAGCTTTCTTTCTTGCATAATGGGGGAATACACACACAAGTGGAGGCTGAAAACAGTTTTCCTCTTCTTAGTTGTGTAAGCCAAAAATAACTCTAGTACATAGAAATAGAAGAACCCTATATATGGATCTCAAACAAAACTCAACTAACTAAGGTGGTATACTAACTGAGCCACGAACTAGAGTAGATAAGGATAGTTGTCATCTAGCTATTATTCATGAGCAGTGTACCAACCGCATCTATAGCTAACAAGTCGGTGACATAAATGCACAATGGTCACCCTGGCATATCACGAGTGGAGCTCGATATCTCAACAGTATTAGAGTGCATCACATCTCTTCCAGCTCCCGCAAGAGTGGATATATTGGCGGTATTCACCTTTAGCGTCTGCAGCTGCTCTGTGAGATCACATCCATAAGCTCTTTCTTGATACTTGCAACTGAGTTGGATAAGTAGTCCTTTAGATTTTCACATCCAAGAGTGCTTTTAGTAGGGTTTTGGGAAGCTTCTATAATTACTGCATACACTGGTTGGGTTGATCCAGAAGGTCCTCTATTTCAGTTCTGATTTAGAGCTCCTGCTAAGACTTGGGATTGTTGATTTCAGTTGGTAGGGTTCCACTATTGTTGAGTCGCCATTGGAGAAACTGTTTGAGGCCACTATTGTTGTAGCTAAACCATCATTTGAGGCACTCTCGTTTATAGTGACCATAGTGGATTAGGTGCGTTATACTGTGGCAATGTTTGCATATGGGGATAGGGGTAGGGAACTATCCCTAAGACTGCATTTGGTGGGTATACCATTCCTGGCATGGAAGGAGGTAAGACTTCGCTTCCTGGAGTCATTGACAGCCTTGCTTCAACTTCATCATACAATCTTGCACCTTTCACCCCAGCTTGCAGATTGAATGGTCTTCTCAATTCCATGAACTTGCAAATTTCTCGTTGTAGACCTCTGAGAAACACTCATTTCTGAATGCCTTCGTCCAAATGATGGTGAGTCCATCTCTTTAGGATGGATTCCATTCGCGAGACATAAGCTTCTACTCTTTCTCCAGAGGACTTAGGTTCATGAACTCCTCTCGCATCCGCTCTTCAAAACCTTCACGCTTGAATTTCATGAGGAAGGCCAACTTTAGGTTGTCCCATGTGCCAAAAGTTCATGCTTCTTGTCTCTCATACCACTGAAATGCCATGCCCTTGAAAGTGGCAGGGAATATTGCTAACCAATGCTCAGGGGTTCTCGCATTTTTAGCCACACATGCTACCATAAGTTCTGCTACATGAAGATCCAGGTCTTCATTTTACTCTCCCTTAAAAACTGGTAATGGGACTACATTTGCTTTCTTGTCATCAATATTTCCAGGATGAATCTGACTAGGAAGGGGACCTTGAGTCGCTATGGGACTTCTATAAAGAGTGCTTTTAGGGCGTCAAAGGAGGCTTCTGCTGTGCGAGCTTGTTCTCAGCTTTGATTTTTGCCTTCTCTCTTCTTACCTACCCCTAGACTCATTCTAAAGTTTGCCTCTTGATTGTGTCATTCATTAGGGGGCTAGCTCCAATAAGTTGGTTTGTACTCAATAGGATAGTATCAGAGAGGGCTTCAGTCTTTGGGGGACTCTCTGGCCAACATCTCTTCTACTTCCTTCTTTTCAACATCTCTGAATTTACCTTTCAAACCACTACAGAGGGGGAGATATTCCGTTTCGAAAGTATCAAAACTCATTCTTCTTAGGATCATTGTTGTGCCATTATAATAATGCCAGCTTCTGAGGGTTTCAATAGTGTATGTTGTGAAAAACACTCTGTCTACCAACTTCCACTGGGTTGCTAATTGTCAGTGCACCAAGCATCCCATGCATCTTGCTATTGAGCATCCACGAACAAATTCCAACTCTTTTCCTTCTTATTTTCGTGAACCTCCACAGACCACGACTCCTGAAGCTTCTTTACGATATCCCACTTGATGATGTCTGGAAACTCCTCAATGAATGCCAAATATTCAATGGATGTTCATTCTCTCTGTTTTTGCTCTTTAGTTTGTTTCCAAACAATTTTCCACCAAGATGCAAGTTTCTACTGCTTCAATAGGAAGAGGAAACAGCCTACCACATAGAGCATGCATCATGATGGTGATATGTTTCCACCATTTTGGGATGAACTTCGTGTGGAAAGTGACTTTGATAATGAGAATCTCCAACTCTTCAATGGAAGAAGGACCTTTGCAAATATCCATTGAATTCTCCTCTTCTTGGCAATGCCATTTCCTTCATTTTCAACCTCTTTTTATGCTTGTTGATGGCAAGTTTCCCCTATTGCACACCAAAAACATGGAGCCCCAAAAGGAACACCAAGGAAAATGGGATTCTACTATAAGATAATATATCTTGTAACATCAACAAGCTTTTATTTTATTCTTTTGATCATCAAAACAAAGAAAACAACAATTCTTCACGCAGTATCATAGTAGATATCTCCCACAGATTTGATAGAATCAACCATAATTTTCAACATCTTCATAGAATGCATCAAAAGAAAAAATAACATAAGAGAATACAACATCTTTGAATGGAAATCAATCACATAGTATTCATCTTCAATGTCTTCACAGTTCTCTCTTAATCTCTCATATACAGTTACACTGTTTTGATAGAATTGGCTCTCTGGCTCTCTCTCTCTTTCTCTCTCCATCAATAGTACATCATATCCTCACTACAATACTCTCATAATGACTCTCAATAATCCTTCTTAGGTCATGGATGCACCTCCCAAGAGGTATGTCTGATGTGAAGAGGTACCAGAGCTACTATAGTGTCTCTTCATAGCTCACTACTGTCACTATCACTCAGTCTTCTCTTCAGTCTTCAGCAAAACTGCTTCTTCCATTTGTTTTAGCTCTTTTGAACTTAGATTCATCCTTTCCAAAAGTTAGAAAACTTTCCCAAATTCACACATAATTTCTACAGAACACTTACAGAAGATCTCCAGAACAGTACAGTACAGGACTACAACAGATACAGAGCAGTTACAGAGCAGAGACAGAGGCTCTACAAAAGGTTTACAGAGGGTTACAGAAGGTCATCAGAACCTCATAACTCATACTAAAACCATTCCAAACTATCAAAAAATATTCAATAAACCTTCAAAATATTTCAATCTTCATCAATCATCAATCCATGCTTCATACAGAAGAAAATTAGAACAAAATAGAAGCTTTATAGAAGGTATACAGAACCAATCAAAACCTCAACAGAACCTATCAGAACATCACAGAGCTTCATATCTCCACTAAGAATCATAATGAACTTCCAAAACATAATCAATATCATCCAAACCACTCTCAAACACTTCCATTATCAACCATACATGACTCTAAATCCATCAAAAATCAATCATTCAGTCCTCAAAAATAACAAAAATTAGTCAAAAATTCGGTCTTTTTCCACTCTCAACAAGATGCATCCCTATTATGTGGTGCAACTAAAGCTGTCCATGATGCCATGCAAATCTAGATACAAGTCTTTCCTGATTTGATGATATGATGCGGGATTCCCATTCATGAAAATTCCTTCTAGTGCATTTATGCAATTCATAAGGCGTGACCTAAGTATTTAAGTGTGATTGTACATGAGTTCATTGTAAATGTGAGTTTCACTCCAATGGTCTACAGGATGCAATTTACCTATACGGAATATTTATGTACAACGACAATTTATGATGCATTTGTGAAAGTTCGAACCTAATACTTAGCTTAATTACTACAACAACCCATGGTGGATGCTTAATTTATTCGTGGCAATTCATGGTTATTAGGCCTTCTCAACTACCTTTCAAGTTATGCAAGTTACGCAATACGAAGTATGACTTCTTCCTAATGATGTCCATGCCCAAATGGTCGGTTCTTCAAAGTACTAGACACGGTAGTGGTACCTCGTTTTGGAGTGTCAAATTAGCGTTTACACCTGATAACCCGTTCATGTTGATGGTGACATCTTTGCCCGATTCTTCTTCTATAGTCACGGCTTTTCCAATTACTTGGGAGAGTTTATGCTTTGGGGCCATTTTAGAGCTTGGAATGCGACCTTCACTCCTCTCGGAGGACTCCTTGGTGTTGGAGTTCCCTACGCCTTGTCTTGAATTTTGCGATCTCCATGTTAACTAGAGGTAATTGATGGAGAGATCTCGAGAAGTGTCAATGGGAAGAGAGGGTACACAAGGCTTTGTCCAGGTAAGGAATTGTCCTTGGGCCTCCTCTATCTCTCTCCCTTCCACTCTTACTCTAGGTTCCCCTTCCCTCTCCTCTCTCTCTCTCTCTATCTCTCTCTCTCTCTCTCCTTCACTACCTCTCCCTCTCCTTCTCTCCTTCACAAGTTGGCAGCAAAGGGGGGGGACAAGAATAGCATGTATGTGGAAAGGAGGGGGGTTTATAGGGGAGAAGGGTATTATTGGGGGGGGGGGGTGATACAGGTCCCCCTCCCTTTCCCTCCACTCAGGTGGCCAGAATGGCATTCCCGCCATGCAGTAAGTAGTTTTTGGAGGAGAAGGAGAGATAATGGAGGTAGGCTAGTTGATCAATCTTTGGGAATTGTTTGGGAAGGACACACGGTATCTCTTGGAATATGTTCAAAATGAAAGAGTGGAGCTTGCATCGTGTGTGCTTTATGTTGGAGTGACGCATCTTGGGCCCAATCCCCAAGGTGTAGGAGAGTTGCAATGGAGCCACGATAGTCAATTAAGAGGTGCTTCCTTATGTTTGTGTTACGAGATACTATGCATGTATGTTATGGGGTCTCCCTCTGAGGAGAAGGGATGGTAAACATTGGACTATGACCTAATATAAACGTAGAATCGACATTAGCATTTGGTGTAAAGTGAGTCTCAGACACTCCTGGCCTGCGAGGCCATGTGGTGGGTTGTCTATTGTGTGCATGAGTTCCAAATAGTGCCATAGTAAGTTCTGGTCCATTTTAGGTCCCATCAGTGGTGCGTTTGCCAAGAGCCACTAATAAGCGATGGTCTCAAATCCATGGTTTCTAGGGACCAAATAGTTGGTTTATATCCTCCTGACAAAAACCGTCAAGCCAAAATACAAAAAGAGAAATGTGATGAGAAGGCTAGACGGCAGTTGGAGATTCTAAGGTGTTATTCTCCTCAAAGGAGCCGCCCACTATGCATAAGCGGTAGTGGTTCTAATAACCTAAGTGTCACAAGTGGCCCTTTGAGTGCAAGCGGAAGTCCTAATAATTCCCTTCTTCCAGTCAATCAACCCATTCAAGTGGGGATGTAGTTTTACCTAGAAAAACTCCTATTCTCAATCCGATTGTAGCCATGGCACAACCCATCGCAATTCCAGTAGGGACACCAGATTTACCAACATTAGGAGCAGCTTTGCCCATCTTCCATGGGTTAGTAGAAGAAGAAGGAGAACTCCATATTAAGGAGTTTCAAACACTCATGTTCAACTATAGAATCCAAGACAAAGGACACCTAATGATGTTCTTTAATATGACATTAAAAGGGAGGGCAACAGTATGGTACCACAGTCTAGAGGCCGGAACCATACCTAGCATTGACAAATTCTTCACGGCCTTTCGTAGAGATTTTGCTCCTAAGAGAGGTGGATAGTATTGGTTGCGTGTCTTGAATGTAACACACCAAGAGCCAAATGAGAATATCCATGTTGAGATATCGAGCTCCACTTGTGATACGCCAGGGTGACCGTTGTGTATTTATGTCACCGACTTGTCAGTTGCAGCAGACGCGGTTGGTACACCGCCCATGAATAATAGCTACATGATAGCTATCCTTATCTACTCTAGTTCATGGCCCAGTTAGTATGCCACCTTAGTTAGTTGAGTTTGGTTTTGAGACCCATATATAGGGTTATTCTATTTCTTTGTATGAGAGTTCTTTTGGCTTACACAACTAAGAAGAGGAAAACTGTTTTCAGCCTCCACCCTTGTGTGTACTCCCCCATTACGCAAGCAAGAAAGCTTCAAGTGAGACTCCTTCCTTCTCTCCCATAATCTTGACATGGTATCAGAGCCTTGTTCGTGGTAAGGAGCTCAAGAAAGTTTGCCAAGCTCATGGTGTTTTGGTTGAGATGCCCTTCGCGGTGAAGCAAGAGGGCAGTATATGCTGTGGGATATGGCTTTAGCCCTCGGCAACCCTGTTTTTTTGATTTGAGGCCATTTCGGGGCCTGTTTTGGAGGCGGAAGTTTTCTGCACGCACTCAGGAAAAGGCCCAGTTTTATGCTGTGCAGCCACTGTTCTACAGGTTGGTGCAATATTACTATAGAAATTGCATCGTATGCTTGTGTGCAGAGACATTGGGAGTTACACAATCATCCATGTTGCCTGTTGATGCAAAATCGTCACTAGGAAGTGACTGTGTGGTCAAATACCACTTTCATCAGTTTTGCAGATTTTCCTTTGTGAGGCTGAAGTTGTGTTCTTTGCAGTGACAGAATTTTATGTAGTGTTCTGTAATGGCGTCTGATTCTCTTTCACAGATTGTCCCTCCATCTCCACAATTAGTCGTATAGGTCTCCATGGTGTCAATTTCCTCCACGCGCGCAAAAAATGGATTCCCCTCCCCCCTGCCCCCCCTTCCCCAAGTGTCGAATTTGGGGGTGCCCAAGGTTCCCCCCAAAGGTCACACCCCTCTAATTCTCAATCTTGGCCCTCTTTTTGGCCTATCTCCAAACTTTGGCCTCTAATTTTGGATCTGTAAATTTCTGTTTGACCATCTTGAGGTCATGCATTGCTTGAAAATGCATGAAGTCTCATTCGACAGATTGAAAAATTATGAAAAATCCAGAACTGCTAGTTGGTGTATCTTTAAAGCCCTTTAGGAGCCCGAATCTGACTTGCCGCTTAAAATCAAACTAGCTATAGTTGTCACCTTTGATGAAGTCTATTTTTCCCTTGAAATTTAGATTTTTTTGGCTAATTTTGAGCATGTTTCTTGGGCAAAATCCATCGCTCAATAAACCAATGATTGCATAGATACGAGTTGAAAATCAGATGGGTGTAGAACCCTAGCAGAGAACAACCATATCTTGTCTCAAACCAAGCTTTCTCTCTCACCTCATTTACTTACTCTTCCTATCCTATTGAAATCTTTGTCATTCAGACTTGTATGTTCACCAGCAAGGGCAATCTTCAAGAAGATTTGGAAGAATCAAATCAACAGTCAAGCTCATCATAACTAGTATCTATTGATACTCAAATAGTGCTTCTTGGCACTTAAGGTTTTTTGGTTTACTCAAGAGAAACTCATCTTTAGCTACTTCAAAAGCCTATTCTTAGTTTGTAATGATTTGAAATTTTTATTGATCCAATTTCTCCAATGAGATTGATACTTACAAGAAATTGGATCAATAAAAATTTCAAATCTTCTCTCTCCAAATCTTGGGTTTTCTATTAAAAAAAGGGCTAGTGGGGGATTAAAAAAAGTAAGAATGAATAGTAAACAAAATTTGAGTTTCTCTCACCTCGTATTTTCCCCCTTTTTAGGGGGAATTTTCAATTTTGGTTTTTTTCCCTCTCACGAAATCAGTTTGACCCAAAATTTGAGCAATGGACCACTTTCCCTTTCTTCTCTATACTCGTGAATTTTCGTCTCCATTGAAGCTCCCTGTTGAGAGTAATTAGGATTTTGAGCATTCTACTTACATCTGCACTTTCTTCTCCATGCAGCTGCAAATTTTGGGCAAAACATAGGTGCCCATCTCTTTTTGCATTTTCTCTTGTTTGCTATTTTTTCAATAGGGTTTGATGTCATTTCTTACTGTTATTGTTGTTTTATTGTAGAGGTTGTTTGGGACAGGGGACAGAGGTGCTCATCTCTCTCTCTCTCTCTTTCTCTCTCTCTCTCTCTCTCTCTCTCTCTCTCTCTCCTTTCTTTCCCCCGTCTCTCTATGTGTTGTTTCTCTTTTATGTTGTGTTTTCAATAGAATTTGATGTTGGTTCTAATTGTTGTTTTCTTGCAGAGTTTATTTGGAGCAAGAGGCAAAGGTGTTAATCTCTCTCTCTCTTTGGTTTTTTTTTTGCTGATATCTCACTACAAGGATTTGAGCTAGTATCGACGCCGATTAGTGACGGCGGGTAGCGGTGTCGCTATTTGCGTTGCTATTGACGCTATTAGCGACGCCAATAGCGACGCAAATAGCGACACTTCACAGGGAAAAAAAGCGGGCCAAAACCGAGTGCGGTTTCTTTCCGTTTGCGGCTTGTGTATTTTGAGAGCGAGAGCGAGGGAGAGAGCGACCGTCATGAGAGAAGGAGAGGAAGAAGACTTGCCACCACCGCTGCCGCCACCGCCGCCATTGTTCGCGAAGGAGAGGAGGAGTCTTCATCGCAAAGAGGAGCCGCCCCACACTCGCCATATCTCATCGGTGAGTCTCCCTCTCTCTTTCTTTTGCTTGTTTAAGGTTTAAATCACTTTCTCTTTTTCTTGTTTAGGAGAAGAAATGCGAGAGAAAAAGAGGGAAAGGGAGAGAGAGGGAGAGAAAGAGAAAGAGAGGGAGAGGGAGAGGGAAAGGGAGAGGGAGGGAGAGTGCATTCTCTCTCTCCCTTTCCCTTTTGCTTGTTTAAGGTTTAAATCACTTTCTTTTTTGCTTGAGGGAGAGGGAGATAAAGAGAGGGAGAGGGAGAGGGAGAGGGAGAGGGAGAGGGAGGGGGAGGAAATGAGAGAGGGAGACAAAGAGAAAGAGAGGGAGAGGGAGAGGGAGAGGGAGAGGGAGGGAGAGTGCATTCTCTCTCTCCCTCTCCCTTTTGCTTGTTTAATGTCTAAATCACTTTCTTTTTCGCTTGTTTAGGAGAGGAAACAAGAGAGAAAGAGAGAAAGAGAGGGAGAGGGAGAGAGAGGGAGAGAAAGAGAGGGAGAGGGAGAGGGAGGGGAAGGAAATGCGAGAGGGAGAGAAATCTCTCCCTCTCCCTTTTGCTTGTTTAATGTTTAAATCACTTTCTTTTTTGCTTGTTTAGGAGAGGAAACGAGAGAGAAAGAGAGAAAGAGAGGGAGAGGGAGATAAAGAGAAAGAGAGGGAGAGGGAGAGGGAGAGGGAGGGGGAGGAAATGAGAGAGGGAGACAAAGAGAAAGAGAGGGAGAGGGAGAGGGAGAGGGAAGGAGAGTGCATTCTCTCTCTTCCTCTCCCTTTTGCTTATTAAAGGTTTAAACCACTTTCTTTTTTGCTTATTTAGGAGAGGAAATGAGAGAGAAGGAGAGAAAGAGAGGGAGAGGGAGAGGGAGAGGGAGAGGGAGGAAATGAGAGAGGGAGATAAAGAGAAAGAGAAAGAGAGGGAGAGGGAGGGAGAGTGCATTCTCTCTCTCCCTCTCCCTTTTACTTTTGGAGAGTGTTAAGATATATTGTGAGAGGGAGAGGAAATGCGAGAGAAAGAGAAAGAGAGGGAGGGAGAGGGACAGAAAGAGAAAGATAACATATATTGGAATGATAGCATATCCATGATTATGGTAATGGTATCCACTTTGCTTTTTGTATGGGTACCATTACATCGACTCCTTAAGAGGGCTAAAAATTAGTCATACACTTTATAAAGTATAATTAGGAGATTTAAGATGCACGATAATATACTTATCGATAATGGTATGCAACGTGCTTTGCCATGGGCCACGTACATTGGTGACTCTTTAAGATGGCTTAAAATTGGTCATGTCCTTCATAATGTCCAAGTAGGGATCTAATTGTGATATGTATAATTCATTGTTTTTGTATTAACTTTATAGGCATAACAAATTAGAAATCATGCCAACTAGTCAACGGAAGGACTAAAAGAAAATGATACCCTAGCTAATGGTCATTATGGTACTTCATCAAAATGAACCCAAAAGTATTGTTATAGAAGAAGAATCCCTTAAATTGAGTATAGGATATTTTCTCTCAAGTCTTATGACTATGAGTAGAATTGATTGAAATAAATTTTATTACTATAGTTGATAAATTTCATAGATGGCATTAATTTTAATACACGATCCTAGGATTAAAAAACCACATTTCTAATATGCTTTTTGTTGAGACTGATTTATTATTAGACTAAGAGATCCTCAATGATGCCGGGACAAACAAATCCTTGAGCATGATATAGGGTCGAGATATAACATCAATAAATCTCTCAACTACTATGTACAATGCAAGATTTATGGTCAACTTGCAACTTGACATACATCTCCATAAAGCTATCCATTTAAGCCTCATTTGCTGTAATATAGATAAGATGGAAAACGAAGAAGGTCTTAGTGTTCAAGATCGTGAGACGTATCTTAATTAGCGTGTCCCATGTCCTTGCTCTCAATGCAAGTTGGCAATTAGACAAAAACGCCGATTGTCTATAGAACACGTACGATGATTTGGCGAGTTTCAATCTGAGATCATTGATCAGGCGATTGCGAATTTTCAAAAAACGGTAATTTGAAGTTAATATTAATCATGCATTATACTTACAAGCTAATTGAAAACCATACTCAATAAGATTGGGTCTAGTTGGCAAATTTTCTATCCAAGGGGGTGATGTCTCGACCCAAGGGGGAGAGCACCCTTTGCGACCAATTAGAAGAGTTCGTGGACGTGCGATGGATGGATTGCAGGAGCCAATCCACCACTCACAAGGCCCGTCTATACCGTCAATTCCAGAGGAGATAGACAACCTTCCCGACCTACCTACAATCTTGGAGCCTGAGATGGAGGCAATGATCGATGCATTGATTCCCATGGATGTCGAGACATCTGACCCGCTTAGAAAGGAAGCATCCATACCATTATATGATGGATGCCGAGTATCTCAATTGAAGACATTGCTTGCACTCTTAAGTGTGCAAGCAAAATATGGGTGGAGCGATACGAGTGTGACCGAGTTATTTAGGTACCTTGCACATAGGCTTCATTGATTTTTTTTTTTGACACTATTATTACAAACATTTGTGCTTTTTCAAGGTGTTTTATGATTTTTTTAAGGTTATTGAAATATCATATATTACCACCTACAAATACCATGCCTGAGTCTCGTGATGATGCACGACATGTTTTACGAAAGCTTGGCATAAACTACAATAACATCTATGCATGTATCAACGATTGCATACTGTTTCGAGATGAATACGAGACTATGGAGACATGTCCAAAAGTGTAGTGCTCACAGGTATTGACATGACTTGCAAGGGCAAACCATCCCTCAAAAGGTTCTCAGACACTTTCTGCTCATCCCCCACATAAACCACATGTTTCGCACGTCCGGCATGGCAAGCTTGACAACGTGGCATGTGCAAAATAGGTCCATGGATGGAGTTCAACGAATATCAGTGGATTTGTGTGCATGGAGCCACATTGACTCTACCTTCCCAGGCTTTGCGCGAGAGCCAAGGACTCTTCAGCTTGGTCTCGCAATGGATGGTGTGAACCCATTCGGTTTGCGCTCAACTTCTTACAATGTGTGGCCTATAGTACTTGTCAACTACAACATCCCTCCATCACTTTCTACGAAGAAAGGACATCTCATCCTTAGCTTGCTCGTCCCAAGCCACTACAAAGTAAACAATATGGACGTGTATCTTCGTCCATTAGTCGATGAGCTTAAGATTTTGTGGGAGGAGGGGGTCACTGTGCAAGATATGAGCAGGCGCGATGGCCGCTGGTCAGCCAACATTCAAGCCATTCTCATGTGGACGATGCATGACTTTCTGAGATTGGGAGAGTGCTCAGGTGAGAAGACCTCCGTTCTCGCTGGTAATATCTATATTTTATCTCATTCAATCAAGTATTCACTAGGTCCCAGCTTGCCTTACAGGTCTGGTTACCTCAGGTTATCATGCATGTCCATTGTGTGGGCCACAGTTAGACTCCCAAAGGTCACGAACATGAAGAAGATGGTATATCAAGGACAGCCGCTTTCTTGCCGGAGGATCATGAACTCAGGGAAGGTTTTCTTGGACGACCTCCAATACATATGAATGCCGCAAGCTTGTACGAGCTGAAAATGGTAAACCCGAAATTACATCCAAATGGAATGCGATGGTTCTCTGTTTTCTATGAGTTGGCATATTGGACCCACTTACAAGTCAACCACTTGTTGGATCCCATGCATATTTTCAATAATGTGAGCAGCTTGCTATGGGACCACATCACAGGAAAGAGAGACACTATAGGGTCACGAATGGATTTGAAGGAGGTAGGTAAGATGGAGGCGCTTTGGCCGCAGTCGAGTGCTGATGGTGGAGTGCAACTTCCTCGTGCTCCTTGGGTTTTGTCCACCAAAGAAGAGCGCATTGTGAAGCAATTAATCAAGTCTATCCGCACTCCGACGGGTATGATGCGTTCTCTTAGGTCTGCATTTTCTAAAGATGACCAATTGTCAGGGCTAAAATCCCATGATTGGCATAAGATATGGCAGGTTTGTGAACAGAATGGATTGTAATTGGTGTGGGCATTTTGAAATTTGAAAAGTGGCCATTATTCATAATGCTTTCTCATTTGTGGCAGTTTGTCCTACCGATCGCGATCGCAGGATGCCTTACTCCAGAAATTCACGGGGCCATTTACAAGTTGTCGACTTTGGTGCAATGGATCTCACAGAAAGAGATTAAGACGTCCTCTATTGAATCCGCGAGGCAGGGAGCAGTGGAGACGGTCTGTCTCTTTGAGAAATACTTGCCCACTAACATGCTCACGATACAAGTCCACCTTCTTGTGCATCTTGTGGACAAAGTGGAGATTGGTGGACCTGTCCATACGCGATGGATGTTCTTCCTGGAGCGCTTCATGAAAACCCTGAAAGGCTTTTTGCAACAACGAGCTCGGCTAGAAGGTAGCATGGCCGAAGGTTGGTTGGTGTCAAAGGTGTTAGTGCATATCTCACAATGGCTACCAACGGTGGAACCAGACAATGAAATGCTATGGACGCTGATAGACTGACTGGAGATGTGGTGGTTGGAAATGGGGTAGAAAAAAGAACGGATGCCTCAATGGAAGAGAAGGTGAATCGCTTTTGTATGTTGCACCATGCCTCCATGGAGACATGGATCGCCAAGTACCAGATTGCAAGGCAAGATCGAGAGGAAGCGTGAGCTGAATTTCGACGCAGTATGCGTCATCGACCAATTCGATATCCTGAAGGCATGGAGGAGATGCCACGGTTTATGTTAACACGATGGTTGCATGGAGCCTTGACCGCAACATCCAACAAAGGGATAGAGGTCTCAATGGAGGAGTGGGAATTCTCGAGGGGATGTAGTCCAAAGGTGATGAGGAGTTTAGAATATGTCGTATCTAAATTTTATATGCGACATCTAATTTGAGTGTTTCAATGTACAATACAAAATATATAGTGCAGCGTGGTTGCGCGGACGACATTTTCGCGTGGAGCATTTTGACAAAATGTGCTCCACAATGGACTGTGGTGTCATGGCAAGGTTTGAGCAAGAGAGCCGGCGACGAGCAATGGATCCAAACACGGTTGTGGATGAGATGGAGTATTTTGGGAACTTGCAAAGTATTATTATGGTGGATTACCGTGGCTTCTCCATGATACTATTCGATGTGCAGTGGTTCAAAGTGGTACTTAGAGGAGCTGGAGCAAAAGTTCGACGAGGTCCATCTGGATTTCTCAAAATAGATTCTGAAAAAAAATGGACAGATTTGCGTGACACCTTTGTGTTGCCGGTCCATTGTGAACAGGTGCATAGAGTCATTTGCTTGCTAATTGTAATACGACATGGTTTATGTCACAATGGTTTGAACTCGCTTTGTATGTGTTTGTGAACAAGTAATCTTCTATCCAAACCCCCGACAACCTCGATGGTGGTATGTTATACCTTCAACTCCTCGAAGTGCGAGAGTATATGATCAAAGCAATGTTCCGTGCATAGATGAAGATAATATGCAAATAGAGGGGTCGATATTACAAGGGATGGAGGCCGCTGCAAGCTTGGAGCTTGCAATATTTAAAAATTATGGTATTTATGCAAAATTATACACTTGTTATACACTTTTCACATCAACACATTTACATATGCATGTAAAATTTACAAAGACGTAAGTAAAGCCATAACTAAATATCATATGCAAACAACCCTTAATGGTTTAAAACTTAAGGTTTTTAAGGTAGAACTAGTTTAGTTCTTGTTTCATTGTTTCATTTCACACTTTCTCTTTTCATCTCTTTATATCCACCACATCCCTTCTACCTACTACGATGGATGCTCATGTGCACTTTGATGAGTGGATCCGCGCGACTATCGTTGCCAACCATGGTGATGAGATATTCTAGGTTTTCTCTAAGAACTTCAACCTTGAAAGCGTGCTCTCATCGCTGGATCCCCCTCTTTAGGTTTTGGAAGACTTTGTGAGTACCATTGCTACCTGCACATACTTCATCGAGGGCTTCGAGGTGCCTCTTTGGAACAACTCATGGTATTTCAGGGAGGGAAGAATCACCAAAAAGTGGTGAATAGGTGTTTGGCCCATGTGGATCCTTCGCACAGAGTATGCATTGTTCCCATGGAAAGTGAACTAGGTACATCACCTTTGGATCTCGTGGAGTGTGATTGCGCATTGGAAATTTATCTCCTTGTATTGGATGTTAGATATGATCAATGCCCCACCCTCATTAGGTGCTACCAATGATCCATGGTGCTCAAAGTTGTAAGGCCCCCATTATGAGGAGAAGCCAAATGTGAGCCCGGACATTGGTTGAGTCTTGACTTGTATATCAGATGAGGTCTATGTGACCGGATGGCAAAAAGGTGATTGTTGTGGGTCTAATCTTTGGGTTAGATGGAGTGGTTAAGCTGGTAGCAACTCGAGGCGCATTACATCGAGTTGCGGTGTAAGGGAGTTAAAAGGGGCCCCTATTGTGGGGTCCGGGGGCCGCGGAAGCGGCCCCTGGCTGGGGGGTCCCAGGGGTGCCAGCGGCCCCCCTGGCGGGGGTCCGGGGGCAGCGCTCCCGGCCCGATGGTAAAGGGAATATTTCCTAGAATATTCCCTAGCTGACTAGTGGAGGCTCATATGGTAGGTCGGCCAACCTAACGACCTTCGCGGGCTATAAAAGCTAAACCCCTTCGCAGCCATCTTTCACTTATCTTTCACCCAGTCAGAGTTGTTATTCTAGCTAGCCTTAAGCTCTTCACCTATCTTCTGTCTAGATCACCATCTAAGCTTCACACAGTGGAAGCGCACGGGTGGACAGAGCCATCTTTGTATAAGTTGTTTGGAGTTAAAGAATTTACTGATTCTCCTCTTATCTGTTGTGTCCTCTCTATCTCTTTCTCAGATTCTGTTCGCTGCGCCGTGTAATATTTTACTTGGTATCAGAGCCCAAGGGGCTCTAGAGATTGAAGAGCGTGCAAGAGGCAAAGGCTTCAATAACAAAGAGAAACTATGTGGACTCCGGGAAGCAGTTCTGGCGCATCAGGAAGCGGTGCAGGAGGTGGTGCTGCTGTACCGGCTATTCAAACACAGAGGATTCGTCCACCAACCTTCAGCGAAGGCAAGTTAGATGGTACAAACTACACCTTGTGGAAGTTCAAAATTACAACTATCCTTGATTCTTATGAGCTTCTGGAGACTGTGCTGGGGACTGACGCAGAACCACAGCCTACCCCCGACCCATCAAATCCTAGTGTGATGATTCCTCCGAATGCAGATCTTCTACGAGCTTGGAAACGAAGGAATGGAGATGCATTGTGTGCCTTAGTTACAAGCTGTTCTAACAGTGTTTTGACTCTGATTCAGCATACAACCAAAGCGTCAGATGCTTGGAATGTACTAAGGAGTCAGTATGAAACACGAAACCAAACAAGGATTCAAAACTTGGAGAATCAACTAGTAGCGGAGAAGTTTGCTGAAGGAGAGACGGTTGAAGCATTCATCACTCGGATTAAGAATCTGCGCGACCAGATGGCTGGCGCTGGGATACAAAAGACTAGTGAAGAGCTAGCTCGGAGGTGTCTTCAGATTTGTCCACAAAAGTTTGATGGACTAGTAACTGCCCTTAGTACTCAGGTGAGACCTCAAGCTTTGACTTTTGAGGAGTTTTGTGCATTATTAATGGAGGAGGAGTTGAGGCTGAAAGCCCGAGAAGGAAGCAACAATGGAGATGCTGCATTCTCTACCAATGCAAAAGGCAAAGGTGTTTCCTCTACCAAAAATGATGGTGACAAAAAGAAGAAGGGCGGCAAGAAGAAGTTTCAAGGAGAATGTTTCTACTGTAAGAAGAAAGGACATGCAATTGCAGATTGTCATGTCAAGAAGGCAGATGAAAAGAATGGTACCCTTAAAAGTAAAGGGAAAGAGACAGCCAATACGGCTGAAGCAGAGTTGGAATTATTCATGGCGACCATTGAGGAAGTGTGCTCCTCAGTGCAAGAAGAATCTACCACTGACTCATGGGTGTTGGATAGTGGGGCCTCCTGTCACATGACCAACAAGAAAGGTCTATACAGTTCTATGCAGCCTCTACAAGAATCCATCACTGTGACAGTTGGAAATGATGTTAAATGCCCTGCTGCGGGCACATGTACTATTTCTTTTGTTGCTGCAAATGGTGAAGTCAAAAAGCTTTCAAATGTGTTGTATATTCCCGAAATCAGGAGAAATCTCTTATCAGTTGCTGCCATAATTGATCTTGGTCATGAAGTGAGGTTCAAGAAGACAGGTGCAGAAATTATTCATAGTGCTGGCACAATTGTTGGCAAAGGAGAAAGAAGGAACAACCTGTATGAGCTAAGTGCTCTTACAGCCACCGTTGGAGTTTGGCATGAAAGGTTTGGACACATCGGATTTGCAGTATTGAAGGAGATGCAAAAGCAAGGTATGGTTGCTCACCTACCTACAATAACTGAATTGAAGGAACCATGTGAAGCTTGTATGATGGGCAAGCAACAGAGAAAGGCATTTCCACAAGAAAGCAAGAATAGAGCACAGGCTCCTCTAGAGTTGGTGCATGCTGACTTGTGTGGTAAGATGCCTACATAGGCCTTGGGGGGATCTTCTTATTTTATGTTGATTGCCGATGACTACAGTAGGAAGATGTGGGTGTACTTCCTTCATGATAAGGCTCAAGATTTTGGTAAGTTTAAAGAATGGCTAATACTTGTTGAGAATGAA
Organism: Lygodium microphyllum; assembly: GCF_053477565.2. Classification (NCBI taxonomy): domain Eukaryota; kingdom Viridiplantae; phylum Streptophyta; class Polypodiopsida; order Schizaeales; family Lygodiaceae; genus Lygodium; species Lygodium microphyllum. The sequence goes on along the minus strand of NC_141149.1, from coordinate 20,295,124 downwards.
ACAAGGAAAAGTGTGAAGAAATTTAGAACAGATGGTGGTGGCGAGTTCAACTCAAAGGAGTTTGAAGGCTTTTGCAAGAGCAAAGGGATCAAGCGTCAATTGACGACGCCTCACACACCTCAGCAGAACAGTGTTGTGGAATGCAGGAATCGCACCATTGTGGAGATGGCAAGATGCATGCTAAAGGGCAAGGGATTGCCTAACCATTTTTGGGCTGAAGCTGTTAATACTGTAGTCTACATTCTAAATCGGAGCTATACAAAGGCTCTCAAGGGAAAAACACCTCATGAGGCTTACACTGGTAAGAAACCATTTGTCTCACATTTCAGAATTTTTGGATGTGAATGTTATGCACATGTTCCAGATGAGAAGAGAAACAAGTTACAACCAAAAAGCAAAAAATGTATCTTCTTGGGTTATAGTGATGAGCAGAAGGCTTACAAATTATATGACCAAGAGGCAAAGAAGATCATCGCGAGCTGTGATGTGGTGTTCAAGGAGGATCCGCATACACAGTGGAGGAGGAGAAGGCAAGTTCTTCCACTTTATCATCAAGCGAAGAAGTAGTCCACTATGAACCTGTCCCGAGAGCTATTCCTATCCTTAAGGAGGAGGAAGCATCATCTTCAGATGATGAGGAAAAAGTTCACCAACCTGACATCACCCCACCAGAAAATCCATTGCCGTGCTAGGTGAAGCAGCTCTATGACCACAATAATCCTATGCCTGCATCTGTTGAGGAGAAGGCAGACGGACCAAGGAGGTTTCAGAGAATAGAGGAGCAAAGGAGGGCTTCTGCTCACATAGTCAATATGACCTTGATGGTTGAGATTATGAGAGAAGTAAAGGAGCCAACTGACTTAGAAGAAGCACTTGCAGATCCATCATGGAAGGTTGCTATGCAGGCGGAGTATGACAGCATAATGAAGAATGACACTTGGGAGCTAGTGGATCGACCAACAAGGCAGAAGGTTATTGGCACCAAGTGGATCTGGAAGGTAAAGTACAAGGCTGTTGGTACCTTAGAAAAGTACAAAGCTAGACAGGTTGCCCAAGGATTTTCACAAGTTGAAGGGTTTGATTTTCAAGAGTCATTTGCCCCAACTGCCAGAATGACCACTATTCGCACGGTACTTGCAGTGGCTGCCCACAAGAAGTGGCCAGTGTACCAAATGGATGTTAAGTCAGCGCTCTTAAAAGGTGACATCAAGGAGGAGGTGTATGTGGCTCAGCCACCAGGGTTTGAGGCCCCCCATTCTGAGAACAAAGTGTGTAAACTGAAGAAGGCATTGTATGGGCTGAAACAAGCCCCCAGAGCATGGTACCAGCGGATAGATAGGTTCTTTTTAAACCTAAACTTCAAAAGATGTGCCTCAGATGCTAACTTGTATGTTTACAAGGATGGTAAAAAGTCTGTAGTGATTGTCCTATATGTGGATGACCTTCTTATTACAGGTGACTATGAAGATATGATCAACCAAACTCGAAAGGCTTTGAGTTCTGAGTTTGAAATGACAGACTTGGGCTTGCTGCACTATTGTTTGGGGATTGAAGTCTGGCAAGAGCCAGGAAAGATCTTTATCTCTCAGAAGAAGTATGCATGGGAGATCTTGAAGGAATTTGGCATGACCGAGTGCAAGGAGATAGCTACACCTATGGAGGTGAATGCAAAGTTATCCGTCGAGGATACATCAGCACTAGCAGACATTGGGAGGTATAGGAGGTTGGTTAGCAGTCTGATCTACTTGTGTAACACCAGACCAGATATCAGTTTTGTTGTTGGTGTTTTGAGCAGGTTCTCAAACAAACCTCATGAGATTCATTGGAAGGCTAGGATGCGGGTGCTCAGATACTTGAAGAAAACTCTTGACTATGGTATCACATACAGTTTCGGAACCTCTCTTGTGGGGAACTATGACTCAGATTGGGCAGGAGACATTGATTCCAGGAAGTCAGTTTCTAGTTATTGTTTCTCTTTGGGTTCAGGAATTTTCTCTTGGATTAGTAAGAAGCAACCAATAGTGGCATTGTCTTCTACCGAAGCAGAGTACAAGGCAGCTTGTTTTGCTGCATGTGAGGCCGTATGGCTAAGAAGGATTCTATGGCATATGGGAGTGCAGGATGAAGAACCAATTGTGCTGAGATGTGACAATCAGAGTTGCATTGCCATTGCCAAAAATCCAGTGTTTCATGCACGCACCAAACATATAGAGATCCAGTATCATTATGTGTGTGATTTGATGGAGGATGGGATAGTGGAATTGGTCTACTGTCCAACAGAGGAGAATGGAGCAGATATCTTCACCAAAGCACTTACGAAGGATCTGCTTCAAGTTCATCTTCAGAGACTCGGCATTGGGACGAGGAGATAGTTCACCTATGGGTGGACATTGAGGGGGGGTGTTAGATATGATCAATGCCCCACCCTCATTAGGTGATACCAATGATCCATGGTGCTCAAAGTTGTAAGGCCCCCATTATGAGGAGAAGCCAAATGTGAGCCCGGACATTGGTTGAGTCCTGACTTGTATATCAGATGAGGTCTATGTGACCGGATGGCAAAAAGGTGATTGTTGTGGGTCTAATCTTTGGGTTAGACGGAGTGGTTAAGCTGGTAGCAACTCGAGGCGCATTGCATGGTAAAGGGAAAATATTCCCTAGAATATTCCCTGACCGACTAGTGGAGGCTCATATGGTAGGTTGGCCGACCTAACGACCTTCGCGGGCTATAAAAACTAAACCCCTTCGCAGCCATCTTTCACTTATCTTTCACCCAGTCAGAGTTGTTATTCTAGCTAGCCTTAAGCTCTTCACCTATCTTCTGTCTAGATCGCCATCTAAGCTTCACACAGTGGAAGCGCACGGGTGGACAGAGCCATCTTTGTATCAGTTGTTTGGAGTTAAAGAATTTATTGATTCTCCTCTTATCTATTGTGTACTCTCTATCTCTTTCTCAGATTCTGTTCACTGCGGCATGTAATATTTTACATTGGATACATCCCTAGAGGAGGAGAGAGATGAAGATACAACTCCATAGGTTGTTACTATCACATACATGAGAGAAGTACTGATTGAAGAGCTCATAAATGTTGAAGAGCAACATCGGGTGGTGGCAGAGCAAGGGTTGGCTCTCATCGTGCCATCTTCTTCAGAACAACCACAGGTCGATAAACCCAACCTTGCCTCCTTGACACCCATTAAAATAGATGGTGTACAATACTTGCTTCTATCAGATGTGTTGCAATACTTGGAAATGAAGGAAGAAGAGTTATTTTCTATCCTAGTCAGGGATTTGATGGAATTATGATTACATGGATGTGCATCTGACGATGGCAGAGATTGGAAGATATGATGACACAAGTTTAGATACTGTGAGTGCCATCATAGCAGCACATGAGCATATTACGTTGGTTGAAGAAGATTACCTTATGCTAGATGCTGAATTTGAAGCACTACAACATGATTTGTTTGGACCAAGATCCCAGCTTCCTACCAAGGAGTTTGTAGATCCCTCTACCCAAAGAGGTGTCTCCCTAACACACAAGGAAATGAAGATACAAGATGATCTAGAGAAGGTGAGATTTCTAACTACCATATATTTTTATGTGATGAAACTTGATGGTAGGGTGCGTTGGGTCCCCTGAAGTCCACCGATGAAATCTTGGCCAAAAATGATGCCTGCAGTTACTCTATCCAAAGTCTGATGTCTTGAGCCACTTTCTAGAAGCTACCCTGTTTGAAGTCTGGTGTGTGGGGCCACTTTCTAGCAAGAAAGTGGCCCTAGACACCAGACTTCGGACATGAAATCATTTTTGGCCAAGATTTCAAAGGTGGACTCTGAAAGACCCGATGTACCCTATCGTCAAGTTTCATCACTTTTTGATAACTCTAGGTTAGTCGCTAAATATATTGTTTGATTTGACTTTGTCATTCAAGACATACTGTATATAGATGAGTTTGCATTAAGGCAAGGAGGAGCTCAACATTCGGATCGATGGAAAGATTCAGCTCTGAAGGAGTATATTGGCAACCTTGTTGAAGATTTGGTGGTCTTCCATAAGAAGTGCTCACCAAGAGGGCAAGAAATAATCATGAAAATTCAAGCTTTGTTTGGACCTTTTCGAGCAATACCTGTGACATCTAGCTTGGAGAAGATGGTGCTAATCAAGCAGTCAAAGATTCTTTACTTATTTGACCAAACGTGTGGTGGAGCAATGTGTGCACTTGCTACATTAGGTGACCTCACTAAAGTGTCAGATCCGCTTCTCCTGGAGAAAGAGCTAAAGGGGGAGTGCATTATTTTTGAAGCGAAGAAGAAACTTATATTTTCACCAGAAGCTGGCCCCTCCTCTCCACAGATGAAAAAGCCAAGGAACAATTGAGAGTTCTAGTTGGCTATCAGCTTTTTGTATCTCCCATCACTAGCAACCATCACATGCATTTTTCTTGATGAATATAATATAATTTACTTTTTCCCTATAAATAAATATTTATTAAATAAAAATGTGGTTCATATAAGAGTGACGATAATGTGTGGTACATAAATGACACATTCACATATATTAACATAATTCAACACGTAGTACTGCACTTGCGATTATGTAAGTGTGATGATAATGTGTGGTATGTGAATGACACATCTGCATACATTAACATAATTCAACGCATAGTACTGCACTTGCAATTGTGCATAAGCAATAATGTAACTTATATCCGTACATATTACTACTTTTGATGAGTTTGTACATTTAAAAAAAGTTAAGATTCATGCGTTTTAAGAAATAAAATAAAACAACTTTACTCAATTATTTGAATTCAATACATATAGCATGAGATATTATGTATATATAAATAAATATTCCAATGTGGCAGAGTATACAAAATTTTTTGGCCTTCCAAGATGCTTTGGTGCTATAACACTCATTACAAACCTTGCATCATTAATCTAGTAAACTATGGCGGAGTCCCTTTGCCGTATCAAAGCCGAATGATAAAGTTCATGTCTTTATCTATGATTGTGACACGGTTTGCATGGATGGCCGCAAGCTATGTATCATTGAACAAGTCGATGAGGAATCCCTATGCAACTGTTTGTAGGGCCTCCATAGTTGCAGCAATCCACCTTCCTACTATGGGCCATCCTGCACCACTCGCGCCCAAAATGTTCCCATCCCTTTCAACTCCAAGTCTTGCACGACTTCCCAAACAACCTTATGAAAAGAAATTTTTAGGATGAGAAGCTCGTATCCGCATTAGATTCTCCTTATCTCTCGAATAGCGACAGTGCTCAGTTTCCATCTCCTCTTCTTCTGTGGTGGTCCTTGTGCTCTATGGGGAGCACCTATTGCTGCACTAGAGGAGGCTCCACCTTGTGCTCTAGGTGGTGGGCCTTGGCGTGAGGTCTTGACGGAGCCAAAACGGTGACATGCTTGCTTGGTGCGTACCATGCAAGCTCGAGGAGGGCAAGACAAAGAAGAGACAGAGGTTGTGGATGTGAAAATGGAGGAAGCAAAGAAAGCAAGATGTGAAAATGAGAAGAAGAATGAACTTTTAACCCATTTAAACCCCAAAACCGGGTTATGAACTACTGGCCCTTAGCAAGGTTATGTTGATTTCTCAATGTTGATTTCTAAGGGCCAGTAGTTGCAACGTGTAAATTGAGAAATCAACATTGCAACTACTGGCCCTTAGAAACTTTGCACCACATAGACTATACAGAGGCATTAGGAGCAAAGTCTGCAAAACAAGAAATGGAAAATTTTTGCCTGTTTTTCCTATTGAAATTGACAGTGCTAACAAAATCTGTAAGTAAGAATTGAAAATACAGTGAAGATGCACAGTCAAAGTTGAGAGCAAAGGACAAGTGTAAAATTTTAATTCATATTTTAAGGGCGCATACAATAGTTTTGCACTGGGACATAGTCATATGTCCAATGCATGAGGATAATACTATGCCAAAAAAGATAACATTACAAACTATGTTCATTCCATTGGAACGAATGTATCGTTCACTGCTTGAAGATTTCTTAAAGGTTGGAAGTCCTTCGGAGTTACAGTGATGTGCTTCGCATGTATTGCACAATGTTGAGCATCAGAGCATCAGTCACATCAAGTCAACCAAAAAGGCCTTTGCAGCACACTATAGAGCATGAATACATTCTTTTGTGAGGCGATCAGGTCAACTTTGACCTTGTGCCAAAAACCACCTCCTTATTTCTGTGTAGTAGAGGTCTTGCACAATCTCGCAAACAAGTCTTGAGAAGCTCGCCTTTGGAATGATAAGATCAAAAGAGCGTTAATAACTCCTAATTTCTCTCAAGGCCACTGTACCTGGCTTCCACTTGCGTTTCTTGTGTGGATACTGAGGAGGACCCTTGTGAGGGCGGCTTGAGGAATGTGGGTTAGGTAGAGAAAGGGGTGTATCTGAGCTAGTAGATGCTCCAAGGGACTGAACACAATATGGGGCTCTGAGCGGAAGCTTATTTGCAACTACCTTAGACCTAGCCATCTTTCTTGCACAAGAGATGTGAGAACTCAATGAATAAGATAGAAAGTGAAACCCTCTTTTATATAACCCTAAACCGTAAGACTCATTCACATAAATGCACACTCTCTCTTTCTCTCTTAAACTATGAATTGCATTCACACTGAACACATTCTTCATCTTACTATCTTAGATCTCTTCAAACCCATTTACTGCCTTGTCGAATCCTTGTTTCTAGCCACTTGGCATGGTTTTCTTTGGCACTTGAGGCTTCATAACACACTCTTTTAGTGACATGACGTGATTCCATCATGTCTATAGCCAATTCATTAGCACTTTCATTTGCTCTCTTTTGTTGTGAGAGTTTAGCTTCATCAGCTACTATAATCCTATACCACCAAGATAGAAATTGGATCATTGGATTGCTACCATTCACCCCTCCACCATGATTAGTTTTTCTTTGGTATGCACCACACACTATCCAATGTGAATTTTCCATCCCTTGTGTGGATCGAATTCCGATGCTTCCCTTTTCTACAAAGTATGGCCCATGTGCCTCAAGGATATGCTACAAAGACACATATCACACATGAGTAAAACTATGCTCAATAGTTTATACAATTCATACAATTTTAAAATATTAACTTAGTACGCACCATGTAATGTGTGATAGAGCTTTTGCCCCATGCTTCCACCATGTTTTCGTAGAAGCTATGCACAACATTGATAAATTCTTGCTTGTCTTCATTGCTAAACACCATCTTGCAAAGTAAGGGAGCCAATTTGTTAAAACTTATCCAAACCTTAGCTTTGGCTAATCTTGTTTTTCCTCCATTACTTTGATCAAGAACTACAAAATGTAACTTTTTCCACCCATCGTAGTCCTGCGGCCTACAAACCATGACATTTCCTTCCTCATTAATGGATGCTGAGAGAAATTTCCTAGCCTTTGCTCCTCCAAAGCAAGGATTTTTTGGAAAGTTACCAGATTTTCCCGATCTCTTCTCATCTTTTTCAATCGTCACTTGATGCTTGTGTAGCCCAATTTCTGATAGTACTCGCTCCACATTCCTACACGTTGCAATGGCTTCTTTTTCTAGTTGCATCCTATAAACAAAGAAAATGTATTCACATACAAGTTTCTCCATGATTCTGACAAAAGCATGTAATGAAAAAATGTGAATATGATCCAATGGAATGTCGAAGATGGGCTTCCAAGTGGGATCTTCTCTATTGTGTGTCGGTGCAGCACTTGTCACCCTTTGCTAGTTCTTCTTTCCATCCTTTCCTTCCACCCTCTCTGTCAAGCAATATAGGCATGGATTCTTTGTATTTGCACCATTGGAGATTCCACACATGCATTTTAAAGTTTTTATGTCTCTTGCAAGATACCATTCAACCAAGTATTGACCATACCCTTCAACTGAGAGCATCTCACCATGTTCCTAACAATCGATGATGCTTGGAATGCTTGTGTGCATAAAGAACAGCTAGAGCACCTCAAATGTTTCCTTAGGAACTTCAAATGTAGCGAACTACCACACATGGCGCTCAAATTGAACATTAAAGTTCCTTGGGTTTTTCTTGTCGAATTGTAAAGCTCTATTAATCAGAGTTACACTAACTCTTTCAAGCTTTACTCCTTTGATGATCTCACTTTCATCTAATTTTATAACAAACTACAATTTACCATTACATTCCCCAACAGACATATTGTAGTACATTACCATTGCTGACTGCACCTTGTACAAATCTAAATAGTAATTATTGAGTTCAGTGAGCTTCACCTCATATGCATTTTTGGTCCCAACCTTTTGTGTTTCCACGCATTGAAAATGCATGGGATCTCCTATTAGCTCCAAAACCTTTGTATCAAGTTGTCGTCGGGCCTCTATTAACTTTGAAGGTTGAGGAAGAGGCATGATTCTATTTCTCTTTAGAACACGACCACCTAGCCTTCACACCTTTGAATATCTTTGAGTAAGTCATTGTGCTAATACCGGCCCTATCACAAATAGATTGTGCATCCACAACTATTTGACATATCTTTTAATGTGCACTCAATCATCTTTTCCTTCACAGCCTTAAACTTAGGATTTCTCAAAGCGTTTTCCAATGTACTTGCCTTCAGCAATAAGCTACTAATACACGATCCAACCTCACCCTCACCTAGGTTCTCTTTCTGAGCTACCTTACATGCTTTAATACGTCACTTCCAGTGGTCGCTATTCACCATTAACTCATTGATTGGCTTCTTCTTTCCTTTGCGCTCATGTGTCAGCTTGCTTTTGATCTTTCTCAAGTCATCCAATTGTGCCTTTGCCTCCTCATATGAGATACCAATGGCATGGATAGTGTCCTACATTGAAATAATTTGATTATTTTGTTGAATTATAGTGCCATTCAACTGTACCACTTGTCCTATGAGCTGTTGTATATGAAGTTGATGTGCAGCAATCACATCATGGCAAATTTTTATGGTTTCTTGGCAAGTTGTAAACACTTTGAATGCCTGATCATTGAGCCGCCTAGTATAACTGAGTAACCCATTTTCACCCTCGCACACATACTTCAAAAAATTTGTGATTCCTAAGAAAGTTGGAGGTCTATTGTTTAAGGGGTCAATTAGGTAGGTTCCCCCATCAACTCACAAATCCACATGTTTCAATCCCATTTGTCTGTAACTCTGCAAAACCTGATGGTTGGCATTGGTACGCTGGTAATCGATATGCAGCTCCTTCTTTTATGTATTCATTTTACTATTAATAGAAACAAGGAGCCTACTTGGTTGTCACAGGAGGTAGAGTGGAGATGCATAGAGAGGCACACAAAGGTGTCAAGGGAAAGGAGGGTGTAAGTATTTCACTCTATTAATGAAGGCTGCATAAACACAGAGAAGAGGTTACAATAGAGCCATGAGAGAGTATATATATGGAAATAGCTCAGGGGATAGGGATGTCCAAGACTTTTCGTATTTTAGATATTTCTATTTTACCTCTAAAAACATCTCCAAAAAACATAAAATTTGACCAGTTGGTTTTCTTTAAAACCAAAAGCTAGAATATAAAAAATCCCCAAAATATCTTAAAAGGAACTTTCCAAAATTTCATTTTCCTTGTTCTTGATTAAAAAAATCAATTACCTCGTATCTACTAATCATTTTGATTTGAAAACGAAGCACCACATTTCCGTAATTAACTCCTTTTTGAATATAAGATTTGGTTGAAAAAGACTTCTTGAATGAGGAGAGAGAAGGAATCTGAGGATATCTTTGTAGATAATATAAAAAAGACAAAACCAGATTGGAAAAGTGGAGAGAGGAGAATTATTTTACTATTCTTCTCTCCTCTTTTCCTTGTTTTAAGGAGGAGAGAGGGGGGGCTAAAAGGCCCATTTGTGAGTTCATTTTTTTCCTAATGCTAGGCTGCCCATGAGCTAGTCTCCTGTGCCAAGTTATCATGTAGGGGGGGCAAAAGCTAGCAAGTGTAGGAATTCACCATTTGAGGGGGGGTGTTCGAAAATAGGTCAAATGAGGTTTGCTGCAAGATGAGGAGACTTGTATCCCATAAGCACATTGAGGAGAGTGGAGAAGCTAGAAAGCTATAAAGATGTGTACTTGGTTCACTTTTCAATGCAATGCTATTGTACTTTGTACTTCACTGTGAGTCTCTGTCATGTCCTACTCTCGGGATTGTGTTTATAAGTCCAAGCATTGTAACTTGGAACCTAATTCAATTGAGTAACAGTTAGTGTCATTTGCCTATGTTGTCATGGTTCTAGTTACTACATTCCAATCTCCATAGCTATAGCCATGGTCAAGATCCATGTTTTCTTACATATACCACCCTAATCTCTAATGTAGAACTTTTAATTTGTATGGATTGTAATCCAACAGATTACCATTCCCACACTCCTCAAAGGGAGTCCTTGCACATATTGGTGTAATATACTAAGTAAGCACAGACAAAGGGAGTGCCCCTTGGCTGATTCTCATAGCCTCACTTCTATGGCTCTTCTACACCTTGAGGATTGGCCCCAAGATGTGTCACCTCCCATACATAGAATACATATGATATACTCGTCTCTTTTAAACAATCATTCTAGGAGATGTAATATATTCCTTACTTCACACTCTCCAAAGGAAACAAACCACTAACCCTATGGCTTAGGAAACCTCACCTCCTCAACATGGGTCAGTGTTCATGAAGGCAATTGCTATGCAACATCGAGGATGATACTATGTGTTGCATGTAATGCAATTGTGTATGATTCATGGTGCTCAAATAATTTTTTTCCATCATAACAAGTATTGTGAAGGTGTAAATTTTTTTTTCATGCCTTTAAACATAATTGTTGCATTGCATAATAGGGATAGTAGTACTAAGCATGCTTGTGCTATTGGACCTCTTAATTTTCAAAACCACATGGTCTATATGCCATGCATCAGAAAAAAAATCAAAATTCAGCATATTATTGTCAAGATTGTGGGAGAGAAGGAAGGAGTCTCACTTGTAGCTTTCTTGCTTGCACAATGGGGGAATACACACAAGGGTGGAGGCTGAAAACAATTCTCCTCTTCTTAGTTGTGTAAGCCAAAAGAACTCTAATACAAAGAAATAGAAGAACCCTATATATGGGTCTCAAACCAAACTCAACTAACTAAGGTGGCATACTAACTAAGCCACGAACTAGAGTAGATAAGGATAGCTATCATGTAGCTATTATTCATGGGTGGTGTACCAACCGCATCTGCAACTGACACGTCGATGACATAAATGCACAACGGTCACCCTGGCATATCACGAGTGGAGCTCGATATCTCAACACTCCCCCTCGAGCTCAATCCCAATTTCTGCACACCAAGCAGGTCTTTGAACTTGCACAGCTTCTTTGCACCCAATGCCTTCGTAAATATGTTAGCTACCTGATCCTCTGTGTGTTGATATAAACTAGATCAATAAGACCTAGTAAAACCCTCTCCTGCACATAGTGATAATGCACCTCAATGTGCTTTGTTCTAGCATGATAGACTGGGTTATTTGCCAAGTGTATACTACTCATGTTGTCACAATAAATGATAATTGGCCCATCTGTAGGCTGATGCATATCATAAAGTAGCTTATGCAACCAAGCTACCTCACATGCAGCCATTGCTGCACCCCTGTCCTCAGCCTCTATGCTCGACAAGGCAACTATAGGCTGTTTCTTGCTGCTCCAAGTGAAAGCAGCACTCCCAAAAGAGAACACATATCCACTAGTAGATCGTCTATCAGAAATGCTACCAACCCAATCAGCATCAGTGTATCCATGCAACTGTATCTGAACCCCAGTCACATAAAATAGTCCATACTACAATGTGGACTTCACATACCTGAGTATGCGTCTAGCCGCATCCAAATGCGGTTTCCTTGGAGCCTGCATAAACTGACTTACCAATACAATAGCATAGCTCAAATCTGGCCTGGTAATAATCATATAAATCAAGCTTCCTACTATGCATCTGTACATAGTAGGATCTTCCAGAAGCTCACCTACATCTACGCTCAGCTTCACATTCTGCTCCAAAGGAACTGAAATAGGCTTACAGCCTGTCATCCCATATTTGGACAGCATGTCCAATCCATACTGCCTCTGCAAGAGCCATATCCCACTTGGTGATCTAATCACCTCAATGCCCAAGAAATAACGCAGCTCTCCCAATCCTTCATCTCAAACTTCTGCTTCAATAGCATTTTCACATGAAGGATGTCTTCATCACTGTCACCTGTCATAATCAAATCATCAACATAAATTACAAGTAGCATAATACCTTTCTCTGTTTTTCTCACATAAAGTGAGAAATCTGCCTTGGAAAACTGAAAGCCAATAGTGACAAGATACTATCCTATCTTGTCAGACCATGGTCTAGGTGCTTGCTTCAAGCCATACAAGGCTTTCTTCAACCTGCAAACAAACTCAGGATGAACATCATGCACATAACTTGGTGGCTGCTCCATATAGACCTCTTCTTGCAAATCACCATGCAAGAAGGCATTCTTTACATCCATCTAATGTAAAGACCATTCCTTTGATGCAGCCATAGCAATGACTACTCTTACGGTTGCCATCCTTGCAACTGGACTGAATGTTTCTTCATAGTCAATGCCATATGTTTGTGCATACCCCTTGACTACTAATCTTGCCTTGTATCTATTCACAGAACCATCTGCATTGTGCTTCACCTTATAAACCCACTTACAGCCAATTGCATTCTTACCTTTAGGCAAAGGTACCAATTCCCATGTAGCATTTGCTTCCAAGGCATCCATTTCTTCATCCATGGCTTTCTCCCATTTTTCTTTTCCCATGGCTTGCTCAAAAGAAGTGGGCTCTGGTTCCCGTATCACTTTGACCATATATGCATAGTGAATGGCTATAAATCCATCATATTTCAGCCTATCCACAGGATACCTAGCTCTGGTAGACCTGCGCAAAGTAGGTTCACTCCCAGGTGCTCTCAAAACATCCCTGGTCTTCCTTACTCCAGGTGTAACAATAGAAGGAATACCCAACTCATCATCAATGCTCTGTTCTGAGCCACTGGATTCACCATCCACATAAGAGTGACCTGCATTCACATCAAACATGGGCTGATCTACCTTCTCTTTTCCTTTTCGTGAAACCTGCATACCACTATCTGCATTGTTTTGAGAAGATTCTCCTGATCTCAATCTGCATGTCCATGGCGAAGAATGTGAACCACTGCTAGAGGACGCTCCAAGTCCACTAATATTTTGTGATTGCTGCTGTGAATTCTGTGCAGCATTACCATTTTGTGCATCTACATCATCAATCACATTTACTGGTTTATACCAGCTACTCATCTCATCAAAAACAACATCTCTGCTCACCGTAAACTTACGAGTAGAAGGGTTATAGCATCTATACCGTTTTTGCTGCAGAGAGTAACCAATAAAGATGCACTTCTCAGCTTTTGGATCCAACTTGGATCTCAACTCATCTGGCACATGTACATAGGCAATGCAACCAAAAATTTTCAAATGAGAAATATCTGGTTTCCTACCAGTATACCTCTCCTCTGGAGTCATCCCATGTATTGTTGCAGTGGGAGTCCTATTCATTATGTAGACTGTTGTAGCAACTGCTTCAACCCAATAAAAATCTGCCAGGTCTTTTTCATTGAGCATGGCACGAGATACCTCTCCAATATGCATGTTTTTTCTTTCTGCAATTCCATTTTGTTGTGGGGTATGACTGCATGAATATTGCTGCTTTATGCCATGCTCCTGCAAGAACCTTGCAAACTCATTTGAGAGGTACTCTCCCCCTCCATCTGACCTTAGGCATTTTATTTGCAGGCCTGTTTCTTTTTCAACCATAGCTTTAAGAGTTTTGAAATGCCCAAAAACTTCACTTTTCTTTTTCATAAAATACACCCAAACTTTTCTGCTATAGTCATCAATAAAAGTGACAAAATAATGACAGCCTCTAAGAGATGCAGCTTTAGTAGTCCACACATCAGAATGGATTAATTCCAATGGCTTCTCACTCTCTTGAACATGTCTAGGAAATGGTTTCCTTGCCTGTTTTCCAAATGCAAACATTGATGCACTCAATTCAGACATGTTTGCATCCAACGTAAACATTCTGGCCTTCTTCTTTCCTTTTGCTATCAAGCGACCTTTATTTTTCATATCCTCAACAAAGCACCCATGAGGATTAAATCTGACCTGCAAGCCCTGGTCAACTATTTGACCAACAGAAACCAGATTCTTGGTGATATTCGGGAATTCATCGGACAGGTATTTCTTTTTCCCATCCTGCATAGACAAATGAATTTTTCCAATCTGTACAATAGGATGTGCAGTATCATCACCAGTCTCCACAAATCCTGGTTTTTCCATTTTCCTTGCATCCTCCATCCATTCTGCATGACCTGTCATGTGGTTTGACGCACCTGAGTCAACATACCACACATCGTTGCTTTCTTCTGCACTTGTCATAGAATTGTTCATGTGCTGCACCATAAACAAATGCTCATTTCTGTCATCACCCTGTCTACTAGAAGATGCATAATTCCCTTGTTGCAGTTTTCCATTCATGATGTCATTTTGCTTTTTATAGCAGTCTTTAGCCATATGACCCATTTTACCACAGTAGTAGCATTCAACATTGTTGTTTGCATTTTGGCCTCTTTGCCATCCACCATGACCTCTTTGGCTCCCCCTGCCTCTAGAGTTACCATGTCCTTCTCCATAGGACTAGTTTTCTTGAGTTTGCTGCATATTCTGATTTCTACCACGGCCTCCAGATTGGCCTCCTCTACCTCTGCCTCTACCTCTTCCAGCATTTGAGTAGAAGATAGCTTCTTTTGAAGTTCCTCCTGAAGAAGATGCACCACCATTTCTCTGCTCCTCAGAAATTAGAAGAGCAATCAGCTCCTCAAAATCAGGAAATCTTTCACGAACGGAAATGGATGTTCGAAACTGTGCATAATCCTTTCCTAAACCATTCAAGGTCTCAGAAACTAAATCATCATCTTCCACTGGCAACCCAATGGAAGCAAGTGCATCTGCAATCTTCTTCACCTTCATGTGGTAGTCATTGATGCTCATGTTTTCTCTTTGCACATTATGCAACTCTTGCTTGAGCTGCATTTTCCTGGCTTGCGTATTTATACTATACATTTTTGAGAAAGTATCCCATGCCTCCTTTGGCGTACTTGCATCTTGAATATGCATAATCATAGAGTCTGAAATGCTGATAGACAGCCAATACATAACTTTCCTGGCTCTCTCATGCCATGCTTTAAATGCCTGCATTTGCTGTTGATTGGGAACATCAGGAAGAACTGGTTCTTCTTCATTTCTTGCAACAAATTCCCAATATCCTTTTCCCATAAGGAAATTCGTCATTCTAAACTTCCATGCTTGGAAGTTGTTCTTGTCAAGCTTTTCAGTGACAATCTGTGAAAGAGAATCAGATGCCATTACAGAACATTGCAAAAAATTCTGTCACTGCAAAGAACACAGCTTCAGCCTCACAAGGGCAAATCTGCAAAACTGACGAAAGTGGTATTTGACCACACAGTCACTTCCTAGTGACGATTTTGCATCAATAGGCAACAAGGATGATTCTGTAACTCCCAATGTCTCTACGCATAGGCATATGATGCAATTTCTACAGTAACTTTTCACTGACCTATAGAACAGTGGTGGCTGCACAGCATAAAACTGGGCCTTTTCCTGAGTGCATGCAGAAAACTTCCGCCTCCAAAACAGGCCCCGAAATTGCCTCAAATAATAAAACAGGGTCACAACCTGAGACAATGCACTCTTGCAATTTCCGGCTGTGCTACCTGTAGAGATCTGCTCCCAAAACAGAAAATGAAAGCAACACTGCTCCTCTTACCAGAACACCGCGAGCTTGGCTTGCTTTCTTGAGCTCCTTACCACGAACAAGGCTCTAATACCATGTCAAGATTGTGGGAGAGAAGGAAGGAGTCTCACTTGTAGCTTTCTTGCTTGCACAATGGGGGAATACACACAAGGGTGGCGGCTGAAAACAGTTTTCCTCTTCTTAGTTGTGTAAGCCAAAAGAGCTCTAATACAAAGAAATAGAAGAACCCTATATATGGGTATCAAACCAAACTCAACTAACTAAGGTGGCATACTAACTGAGCCACGAACTAGAGTAGATAAGGATAGCTGTCATGTAACTATTATTCATCGGTGGTATACCAACCGCATCTGCAACTGACACGTCGGTGACATAAATGCACAACAGTCACCCTGGCATATCACGAGTGGAGCTCGATATCTCAACAATTATCAGCCCTTTGCACACCCCCCTTCTCGCTACCGCTTAATGTTATGCATTCAATGGTAGGTTTAGAGAGCATTTTAATGTATTTTTCTTCATAAAAGCAGTAAATACCCAATTTTTCATAAAGATAGGGTTGAATTGAGCTCACCCTCATGTCTTAGCCTTATTATACATTCACAAATGCAAATTTTGAGTTTTTTCTATTTTTTAATATGAAAAAATCTATTTTTCTTATTTTTTATTTTTTTCTATTTACTTATTAATTGATATCGATAAATTTTTAATTAATAATTCAAATTGATTAGGCTTGTTGAGAATTATTTTTATATCACATTCTATTCTATAAAAACACCATATACACAGCAAAACCCCAAAAACCCATGATTTTCCTTAAAATCGCAATGTTGCCGATTTTACGTGTTTATGGAAAAATTATTGGGTGACTGATTTTTCTTGGTTTTCTTAGCATTTCTGGTAGATCACAGCATTGACAATGAAGAACAACCATTTTCCATTTGCAATTGAAATTTATCATAAAATGATGAAATTTATGACTTACTCATAAAACCATGCTTTATCTCATATGGATCTCATGATTGGAAGGCCACTCACGCTTCCCAACAATCATTGACACTCCTCCAAACCTAGATCTATGCTTCTTCACGCTCCAACATCATCCCATGATCCATATCTTGCATCTTAGCCCACCCTCTTGTCTCATAGATTAAAGCATAAAAATACATATCAAGAGGAGAGAGGAGAAAGAAAGACTAAAAATCCAAATTTTGTTCGCGCAACCATTTTGCATGAGACAACTAGTGATGGAGGTCAAAAAATTCAAGGAGTCCATGGCTTGGTTCACTTTTGTAGGCCCAAATCTCTCTCTCTCTCTCTCTCTCTCTCTCTCTCTCTCTCTCTCTCTAAATCGTCACATCAATTCATAAAAAATATAGGGGCCCAAGCCCCCCAAAAAGGCCCATGCCCATTTCTTTCATAATCTTAGTCAATATTTGACCCTTTAGATGTCTGTGGCCTCCCGCAATTCCTTTGTCTGTTGAGAATCCAAAAAATCCTGTGCATTTGGGCTTGAGGTCTAGAGTGGCTGAGAAGTAGTATTGCTTCAATCCACAGTTAGAAAAATAATGAAAAATCCCCAACCACCATAACGGTTGAAATTTACATTCCCATCTTCCACGGTCTCTTATAATCATTAAATCCACATCTTTTACTTCCATTTGCTTTGAATTCCCATGTAAAATTTGTGTCATCCTGCCCTTTCCAACACTTCCTGGGTATTTAAATTCTACTCTCATTGGCAACCACAGGATAGGGTGACTTAGCCTGTTGAATCCCATGAATTGATATGCACAAACAATAACCATAAAAAGCATCAAGCTGATACAAGAAAGATACTCAACAAAACACATCACATCTCTCACCCTAGCACCTGAGAAATAAAGGCATGAGACCCATGAGGGATAGGCCTAGCATGATCTGACAAAAGTTCAAAGCTAGTTGCCAACCAACTGTCCTGGCTAAAAAAAACCATCAAAGAAGTCATTCTAGGTGGTGGCCCAAACTACCTACCTACCTAGGGACAACTAGACCAAGAACCCCTACTAGGTGAGGACTCCTATAGCTTTGTCATCATACATTTTCTTTTTATGATATTGTTTCTTCAAGCTTCCATACTCGGGCATGTAAAAAGGAGGGAGTTGAGTGTAGTGACCCAAGGAGAAAAGGGCATTGGCCTTAAGTCTCCTGACTCGGTACCCAAGAATCTACCAAGCTCTTGCAAGGTGACACTTAAATATTTTCTTTGTGCTCACTTTTATTTTCGCTCCAAATTTTCTTAGTATTTTTCTAGCTAGATGCCACCTTTAGGAAGACAAGGCATCGGCCCCAAGTGACGACTCATCCCTAAGAAGTTATTAGGCCTCCACAAGGCAATGATTGACTGCTCTTAAGATTTTTCTTTCTTAGTTTTTCTATTTTAGGGGTTAGAACCCCTTTTTACACACCTCTATATTTTTTTTATTTCAAGTGTATTCAAAACTTTCTTTTCTTTTTATTTCAGTAGGCTTCTCTAACTGCCTCACACTAGCAAGGACTCCTAGAACATCCACCTAGTAGGCTAGTAGAATAGGGTCACTAGGACTACCTTCTAAAAATAAGTATTTCAATACCTGACAATGTCTTTACAGGAGGTATACAACTACTTGAACCTCCCCCAAATATACTTAATGTAACCTTAGGACTTTATGCCTTGATTGCTAATCCTTAACAAAAGAACAGTTCTCCCTAAGTATTTAAACACATATAACATTTAAAAAAAGTAACCATAAAGGAAGAACATCACCTATACTTGGTCACTAGAAGCTTCTACACAACAAGGGGCTCCCTCCAAGTTCTGTTAAATTTATCTAGCACATCACTACAACAAAACCCATTAACCACACCTACACTAAACAGACACATGGTCCTCTTGGCCTGATGAAATGTGACATTTCACTACAGAATGACTGGTTCTCTTGGCCTAACAATTCCACAAAACGACCATTTAGTCACGTACTGTTGAAAATAACCCTTGGTCCTGACATAACTCCACCACTGAAGCACAAGATTAACTAAGGATAAGGGATCCTTAGGCCCTACACTAAGTACATCAAATTATTGGCTAGCCCCCTACATAAATACCAAGGGGTGTCCCATGAATATGATGATAAAAAATTCTATAAATCCATGACAAAATAGAAAGATGCTCAATTTCCGCTTGACTCATAACCCAAACTAGCATCGAGGCCAAAATAGGACGTGTCAGCAATAAGAAGACCCCAAAATAGTCCCAAGCTAATGTTAGAAGGTGATTGTAAGATCTCACCTGGACCACAATTGAAAAAGACATATTTAGCAAAAGCATAATTGGCCAGGCCGCAAAGCAATTCCATTGCTGACAAGTCACCATCTCAAAAATATGCAACATATCCAAGGCTGCACGATGGTACATCCACAAGATGGGATTCACTAATTGCAATTCACCTTTCACCAATAACCGACAGATACGACCACATTGGGCTACATTAAGCCCCATAATCAAGGCCTTGTATTATGCCATATTATTAGTAAAAGAGTGTCCTAAATATACTCCCATTTTCATAACAAGGGGATCTTTAATGATGACCACACCAATACTCGCATGCTTAATGGGCCCTCTAGAAGCTTTGTCAAAATACAAAGTATAGAACGAGATAGGCCACACCATATTGATTAGCTCACTTATACTTATGATAATCAAACTCAAGCTGAGAGAGAGGATGTATGATAGGGACAATACCTGCTTCCTTGCTAAACTCAATGAGAATACTCGTAAGAATCCTTTGAGAATGGTTGTAGTAGACCTTAATATCCCACGTGAAAGATCAATCTTGCCACTCAATAACTTGATAACCTTTACTCCACCAAATCACTCGACCTTGATGGTAATGTTGCTCTAAATATGGATGCTCAAGATAAGGAATGACTCTTTCTATTTGATTGAGGGTATATTGGTCCAACAAAACCGATACCCCATTTTTCGAAGGGTAATGTAACTAAAATATGGTTTAGCACTCGCTTACAATTCTCCTTGGCATTGTGTCTTTGATAGATATGACAACCCTTAACATAATTGAAAGCATCCTCAAAAATTGATGGCCACCACCAATATCCAGCATGGAGCACTTTTTCCAAGCAGTAAGCTATCTAGCAAAATGTCCCCCACATGTTGAATCATGACATTCCTTAAGAATAACTGGCACCTCATCACGTACTATGCATTGGCAATAAATCTCGTCCACACCTTTTCAATATAAGACACTCACTATAATCAAAAAGCGTAGTGCATGTGCTGCTTAATCTTTCTCTTCTCAGACTTTGATAGAGCAGCCCCAATCTCTCCTATAGATAGATAATGCGTTATAGCTGCATACCAAGAAGGGACTATAGCTTTGATGGCTTACTCCTAATCTCATAATTGAACTTGTCAGGATCCAAAACAAGCCCGACATAGGCACTAGCTGGGCCTCTATAACTCTCAAGGCAACCCCACACGGCCTCACCACTAGGATCATCTAAGGGACACACTACCCTAATCACTACTATAGATATTGGGTTTGTAGCAAAACATAGTTCAATGATTGCTCTTCCTTACTCCTTAGAGGGAGATCCCACACATCTTGGTATAATATACCATGTAACACAAACATAAAGGAGGCAACCCCTCCAGCTAAATGCCGTGGCCCCACTGTAGCTCTCCTACACTAAGAGGATTGGCCCCTCGATGCGCTGCTCTAACATAAAGAACATACAAAAAATCTTGACTCTTATATATTTTGCACAATCTAGAATATTTGATAGTTTCTTGCCAAAGCTTTTTCCTACCAAGCTTTTTCCCAAGTAACCGTTCATCTACCCTACAATTCAGGTTTTCTTACACATTCCATGTAGATTAATATTTGGCAAACAATTGTAATGCATCCAAGTTTGATACCATGTTATGTTCAATGAAAGTGTGGATGACCATTGTGCTCAAGATTTTTATAATTAGAAACCAGCTAGATGGATTGCAAAAACAACCCTTCAATGATTTTCCAACTAATCGTATATATGATGATAGAGACTAGCACCGAATTTCTTCGTGCTACTAGTCTCCTTAATTCAAATGATAATATTTCCTATATGTTGTGCATACACAAATAGATCATCATTTGAATTACTTTCAGCAATTAACCACTCTCACAAACCCTATTCCCTACAGTTAGGTTTTGCATTCGTTGGATAGGTGTAGGGTTCATTTTAATGCATATTTTCATGTAAAAATCAATAAAAACACACTATAACATTGAAACAAGGCTTGATTGCGGCTTAATCCTCATGCTTCAACTTTGTTATATGCTCATGGACATAAAATGCATTTTTTTCTAAATTTTTAGGAGTAAAAACTAAAAATTTCCTTATTTTTTCTATTTTTTTCATTTATTTCAAAAATGAGATATTCCAAAATTATGAGTCCTTACTAATCAAGGGCACTCAACATCATTTTCATATCCATTTCTAGCCCATATGACCCCAAAATACTCAACAAAAATCCAAAATTCTATTATTTTTATAAAAAGCGCAACTTGCAGGTTTTGTGTGTTTTGCGCAAATATTATATCATTGTATTTTCTAGTTTTCTTTCATATTTCAGAGAGAATGCAACATGCGAAATCAAGAACAAACAAAATCAAGCACTTTCTTCAACCATTTTTCGTAAAACAAAAAAACCACTCACTTATGCATAGAAACTATGATTCCGAGGCTCATATCTCATAGATGGGAGGCTACTGATGCTTCTTCTTTGCTGTTGACGCACTCTCTCAACCTGATCTACGTCCTCCATCATCACTCGAGCATCATCATTTGCTTCAAATTCTTCATCACAACCCTCCCTCTTCTCTCTTGAATTGATGCATACGAACAACCGCAAAGAGGAGAGAGAAGAGAGGAGAGAGGAGAGAGGAGAGGGAAATATTGAATTTTTAGAATTCTTAATACTCTATGAAATTCAAAAAAATCACACACATCTCCTTCCTCTCCTTGCTCTGATCAAGAATATATGTATCTCTCTCTTTAGAATGATCACGATTGAAGCGTCATTAATGAGATTTGGAAGGGTGCAAAAAATTTGCACCCCCCCCCCCCCCCCCCCCCCCCATCAGTTTTTTAGTGTTTTTTGAGGCTTTTAATAAGCCTAAGGTTATTAACTTCAAAATAACCAATTTGTTTTTTTTGTGTTTACATTATCCCTAAGTGGATATTTTGGTTTTGAGTAGGCAAATGGACTCCGATTCAAGATCCATTTGGATAAGTGCCTCTGCAGCATTGAAATCTATCAACTTGGCCTTCGTTGCACATTTTTTGGCTCCTATATCTAGTAGTTGCTTAATAACGCCAAACCTTGTAGGGATTAAATGGGGGGCCAAACGACATCCAATCGACAAACTGAGACTTGTGTTGGATTCTTGACGTCGAAATGCATCTAAGAAAACTCTAGTTCGGCCATCCACCACCGTTTTATTTTTCATGAAGATTTGGTCTTTGGCGCTTCCCAGGCATTTTTTGCTCCAAAAACGGCCTCAAAGTCTTCAAGTATGGCTCAAAATTGACTCCTAAAATCTAGCTCTCATTGGCGACCATGGGATAGGTCAACTTAGCCCATTGAGTCCCATGAATAGATTTGCACATGCATAACCATAAAGAGCATCAAGCTAATACAAAAAATACACAACAAAACACATCACAACTCTCACCCTACCTCTTGACAAAATCGAGGCATGAAAATCCACAAGGGATAGGCCCAACATAATTTGACAAAAATATAGAGTGAGTCTCTAACCAACTGGTCGAACATGGATTGGCTAAAAAGCCTATCAAAGAGGTCATCCTAGTGGTGGTCTGAACTACCTACCTAGCTTAGGACATTTGGACCAAGATCTCCTACTAGGCGAGGACTTCTATAGCTAGGTCATCATATTTTTCTTGTAACACACTTTTCGTTTAAGGTTTCATACTCATGTGTGTAAAAATGAGGGAGTTGAGCGTAGAGTGACCCAAGGAGAATAGGACATCACTGTCTTAGGTGTCCTGAATCGGTACCCAAGAACCTACCAAGCCCTCGCGAGGCGACACTTAAAATTTTTTTAATGCTCACTTTCATTTTCACTCCAACCTTTCTTTCTTTTCTTTTTGGCTAGCTGCTACCCCTAGGAAGATAAGGCATGGCCCTGGGTATACTGACTTGTTCTCAGGAACCTATCGAGCCTCCGCAAGGCAATAATCAACTGCTTATTGGAATGTTCTTCCGTTTTCTTTTCCTTTCTTTATTGAGGGGTTAGAACCCCTTTTTACACACCTTTGTAATTTTATTTTTAGATAGATTCAAAACTTTCTCCTTGATATATTAGCAGGCTTCTTTAACTGCCTCACACTAACAAGGACTCTTAGGATAACTACCTAGCAAGCAGAAAGGACATGGCCACAAGGACTACCCTCTATCACATGTCTTTATTTCTTGAAAATGTCCCAACAAGAGGTAGAAAACTACTTAGATCTCCCCTAGATATACCTAACCTAAACCTAGGAATTCTTGCCTTGATTGCCAGTTCCCAAGATATGAAAAGAAATTAACCCCTACATACACATATAACATTATTTGCCCAAGGAAAAACCTTGGAAAGGGGATGATACCACCTGGAATGGCCACAAGAAGCTCCTCCATAGCAAAGGCTCCCTCCAATTTTTTCGTCAACCTGTGTCATGCAATCACTAAGATAGAAAACCATTAAACATACCTGCACCAAATAGACATATGGCTCTCTTTTCCTAAAGGAATATCATAGTTCACACCTCACAAAACTGTCCCTCTTGGCCTAAAGAAATAAAGCATTT
The DNA here is from genome assembly GCF_053477565.2 of Lygodium microphyllum. Taxonomy (NCBI): domain Eukaryota; kingdom Viridiplantae; phylum Streptophyta; class Polypodiopsida; order Schizaeales; family Lygodiaceae; genus Lygodium; species Lygodium microphyllum. The sequence goes on along the minus strand of NC_141149.1, from coordinate 20,271,348 downwards.
AAAATCGATAAAAATTGGCCCTCTTGGCCTAATGGAATCAAACAAAAAATGTTGTATGTATTCCCCCTTTTGAAGTCTAGCTAATATACAACAAGATGCTTCGTCCCAAGGAGGAAATAGGGCTCTTGCCCTAGACTAAATGCATCAGATTGTGACCCATACCTCCTGCATAAATAGCAAGAGGTGTACCCATAATGTGTCGTCTGACCAACCTATGGGTCCAAGATAACAAAGGCAAATAGGTCTTGACCACTCTTTGCATCACCCATACTAACCATCACCTACCATATAGGGCATGTTCTGATAAAAGCCCCCATAATCGACTGGGTCCTATCTCATCATGAATAGAGATATCCAAACCAAGACCACAGTTGAAGAAAAGGTCTTCTTCATGAGCAAAGTTTGCTAACAAGTTGGAAAATTGATTCCAATAACGTGGAACCCATTGAAAAGATACTCTCTCAAACTCGTCAAGCATGGTCATAGCAGTGCGATAATACATAGTAAGAATGGGATTTTGTTGGTTCAACACCAATTGGTAATCCCCTTTTACTAACAACTAACGGATACCGCCTCTCTTAGCAATATTCAGTTTCATGATTAAAGCTTTGTATTCCGCCATGTTATTGATAAATCCAACCCCGAGATAAACAACTAACTTCATCACAACTCTACCTCGGGGATCTCTAATAACTACCCATATACTCCATTTCTTGTTGGGACCCTTGGACGCTCCATCAAAGTATTGTATATCCACGATGGGTTCAAAGAGCCATCCATCGTCACCTCTACTCGTAATTATGATAATCAAAGTTTAGCATTTTCAAAGGATGTAATGAAGGCTGCATTCGACCTTCTTCATTGAATACAACAAGGATGCTTGTTAGAATTAGTAAGCAGTGATGACAGAAGACTTTTATTTTCCCAAAAAATGATCCATCCTCTTGCTCAATCACTTTATATCCTTTGCTCCACCATATAAGCTTCCCCTGATGATATCATTGCTCCAAGTATGGGTGCTCCATGTAAGCAATAAGCTACCCCATCAACCAATATTTTCTCTTGCACGTTTTTTATTAACCCCGCATTGACCTACAAGGTATTTATTTTGTTAGTGCATTTAGAGATAATAAGGTTTAATCAAAATAAGATTAACCTTATTTTTAAGCTCCATTCCCTCAAGATCTGCTAGTAATGCTATGGATTGATCTGCTAGTAATACCATGGACTTATTTTTTCCTAATCTTACAATCTTGTAGGGACCATCCCATTTGGACTTAAGTTTTTTTGGAAATAGTTCTCTATATGCATCATAATATAGAACTAATTGTCCATTCTTAAAGGTATACTTCTTTGATTTTAAATCATGCAGCTGTTTCATCCGATGCTTAGCCACTTCTTGGTGCAATAGACTCTACAATTTGAGCTCATCCAAGTGGACCAGAGTCGTAAAGCGCTCGAAGAGGGCATCCTCGTCACCCAAATAATGATTGATTGTGAATCTTATAGTTGACAACTCAATCTCTAAGGGAAAAACACACTTCTCTTGATACACTAACTTGAATGGAATGTGGCTAGTGGATTGTTTAAATGTCATATTATACGCCCAATTACCACATATATTTTCTTATCCTATTCCTGCTTCTTTTTGGACACTATTTTCAATAAAATACCAACAAGCTTCTTGTATACTTTCAACCTGTCCATTTTCCTGTGGGTTATAAGGAGTCATCTTATTGTGCTTAATTTGCCATGCATCAATCATGCTTTTAATCACCTTGTTTAGAAAATGGGTTCCACGATCTGATACTAATTCTTTTGGCAGACCAAATCGACATATAATCTACTCTAGTAGGAAATTAGTAGTCTCCTTTGCGTCATCCTTCCTTGTCGCTCGTGCTTCTGACCACTTTGTAAAATAGTCAATCTCGCCACTATGATATATCTCTTCTATGTAGAAGATGACGTGGTAATAAGACCCACAAGGTTGATGCCCCGCTTCTCAAATGGAAGTATAGCCATAATCAAAGTAAGTGGTTGCTTCCTATTCTCCCTATTGTCATGTCATTGACAAGTATCGCATCTCTTAACATACTCGAATGCATCTTGGAAAATGGACGACCACCAATAACTGGCTCTAAAGCTTTTTGGATAGTCAGCCGATGCAAGCCGAGCCATGGCACTCTTCCAAAATGGATGGAACCTGGTTTGGCATCACACATTGGCGATAAATATCATCAACCCCCTACCAATATAGTGTTCCTATGATCAAGGAAAATTTCAACGCTGCTATCTAATTTTTCCTCCTTTTTGGTTTTGATAAACTGGCTCGATCCTTTCTTTGGCTCTAGCCTCTCTTGTTGATAGGCAATGCGTGATAGCAGCATACCAAGATGGGATAGAGGCTTTTTTCAATTTTCAACATTTCCTTGATATCACTTAAACTAAAGTTCCTTTCGGCTCCCCAAAAAGCACATGGGATTCCACAATACCCTGTAGCTTTGGTGGCTTACTTCCAATCTCATAATCAAATTCCTAAAAACTGATTAACCACTTTGCTAAATGATCAGTAGCCAGTTGTAGCTTGTTCATTAGCATTCTACACCCCTCCACCTTTGTATAGTAAACTACCTTCTCATAGAGAATATAGTGTCCGAATTTTTTAGTTGTAAACACCATTGCAAGGCACAACTTATCCATGTAGGTGTAATTGATTTTTGATATGTTCAACTTCTGACTAGCAAAAGCAATCAAATGATACCATTTTTCCTCCCAGATTTGGTATAAAAAACATCTAATATTATGCATTGTGGCTGCTTAAAATATGTAGAATGTTTCACCTCTTTTGGGTGCTTTTCAAAATAGTGCTTTTACTAGCTCCTGTTTCACATCATCAAAAGCTACCTTAGAAGGGTCACTCCATTCAAATAAATAGCTAAAGGATAATAGACTCGTTAGTGGCAACATTCTTTCTATTGAGGCATTTATGAACCTCTATAGTACCCTACGGATGATAGAAAGCTGTGTACTTCTTTCGGAGAGTGTGGCAGACTCATGGAAACTATGGCCTTGATCTTTTCAGGGTCACGATCCCCACTAAATTGACCACATGGCCTAGCACAACCCATAAGGCACCCCAAAGATGCACTTCCATGGGTTAAGAGCTATTCAAAATTTTCTACAGCACTCAAAACACTTTCTTAAAATAATCAAGTGGTGTTCTCTTATGGTGGCTATCCCTAGGTCATCGATAAATACTTTCAACTCCTCTAGGGAGATGTCACCAAAGGTCTTGTCTATTGTTCATTGCCATGAACCAGGTGCGTTGCATAAACCAAAGGCCATCACATGGTACAAAAAGCTGCCAAAGACAGTAATGAAAGTTGTTTTTAGCTTATCTTCTTCTGCAATTTCCATCTGGTTGTATCCTATGAAGCAATCCATAAAAGAATATATTTCCCTATATGTTATTTAACTGGTCCAAAATATGGTCAATGAAGGGTAACGGGTAGTAGTCCTTAAATATCTACTTATTCAGCTCTCTAAAGTCTATACAAAGCCGGATTTGACTATTTTTCTTCTTCCTAATAATAACAGGTGAACACCATTTAGTGTGTTGAACATGGAACATCAAACTAGCTTGTCGCAATTTTTGTAACTCCTCGAATAGCTATGTCCCTCAGTTCAAAAGGCATACGCCTTACTTCCTGATGCACAGGTTGGCTACCTTTCTTTAAAGGAATGGTATGGATAGCCAAGCTAGGAGGAATATCTCTCAACTCATCATAACTCTAGGCAAAAATGTCCCAAAACTCTTGGATAAGGGACACATAGTCCTCCTTTTCTTTTGGACTGAGCATAGACCGTAATTTAATTGGCTGCGGATCATTTGGCGTACCAAGATCCAGCTCAATCACATCCGTGTCTCTTATTTAATCTTGAGGCTCTATTGGCTCATTCAAAGTTATTTTATAGATGCCCTTTGTAGTGGATCCTTCTTTTGATTCATTGCTTGATGAAGTCTCATTGGTGGATACATCTTCTAATGTCTCTAATTCCATAGAGGATAGAGGAGCTCTCTCACTTTGAGGAGACTCAGGATATGCATCTACTACCACATGATTGGCACGTCTGCCAAATATCAAGAGGCCAACAGGTATATCCAGTTGATAGTAGGATTGTAAGATCCATGGCCTTTCTAACAATATGTGATAGCTTTGCTATTTTGCAAACCTAATAACCCTAAAGTCCACATTGTAGTCCACAGTAGCAACGGTCACAAGGACTTTGGTAATACAACCTTCACTTTGTCTTAAACTGTCATTAGCCATTTGTAGAATTATGGAGGTGTCTTTTTGGACTCCTAGACCTGGCCTCTCTAGAAAATTTGAACTCATGACGTTAACATATGATCCTATATCTACGATAGCATGATCTACTAGTATTCCATCAATGTAAGGTGCAACCCTTGGGCAACGTCTTTCAGCATGCTCCCACCAATCATTTCCTACTCGCATTATGCCCAAAGGTTCCATGATATACCCAGTACATAGGATCTTTTTAAATTCCTTATGTAGTCCTGGAGATAGCTTAATCAGCTATGCAAGAGATTTAGGTCTGGTTTAACTTCACAAAGGGAGTTTGCCAAATCGAATTCGTGATAATTTGCTAGAGCTCTCTTCTCTTGCCAGACCATTCTCTCTTTTGGTCATTGAATTGGCTTTGGTGCTTCCTTCTTAGCTTTTTCCTTTCTCCTTGGTAATTCTTTATCCTTCTTGGTGATAGCCTTACTCCCTACGGGTTTTAAAGGTCCCCCTTCCATGTTGGGGTTAAGGACTTGCATCACTTTGTCCTCTTGCTTAGGGTTTCCATCGATAGGTTTCACATTATCTCTGTCATATTATCTGCCCTTTTGACCTCTCGTAATGGTCCGCAGATTAGAAGCTTCAGTGCCATTAACCCGTACAGCCTCAATGAGGATAACTCCACTACCACTGGGTAGCTCCTCTACAGTAGCCTTACCTCTTTGAAGTATTTGTTTTGGTCTATCATCTGGCTAAAGATTGTTCCCTTGTGCACGATGGTTAACTGGACCTGGCTGCTTGCTACCTTGCTAAACAGAGCTAATCTTACTCCAACATTTGGTAGCCAAATGGCCAACAGACTTCCCACAAATATCGCATTTGACATTTGGACAATTTCTAGGGTAGTGTTGTCCGCCACACTATTTACAACTAAATCTTGAGGGTGCACCCTCTTCAGGGTGTCTACTTCCTATCAAATTCTATTGTTTTTAAAGGAAATTGACATTGACAGATATTTGCCGATATTGTTTGGAAATCATATCAGTGTAGTGCTTCATCATATCCTTAACTTTTCCAAGGACATCCGATGCACTTAAGTCATAGTCACGATCGTCTATCTGTCGTTCTATTGGCGTGACAATTTGATTGGGCATTGGTTACTAACTCACATGAAAAACATTAGGGTTTGATGCTTGGCCTCCAACATTTGGTGGAGCCATCTGACTAGCTATAGGCATAGTCACAGTGGGAGGAGTTGGCAATAAAGGCACATTTTGGACCATGCTTCCCCTCACATTTGGGTTAGTCATAGCTATCCCTTGACTTCCATTGCCATTGGTCAATGCTAAATTATTCCCCGAAATTAGACCCATATTAAGATTGGTTTGAGAGGCATAGGCCGCTTTAGTCGGGATTCTACTTCTTGTGCTCATTTAATGGCAATGTCTATATCCTGCAAAGTGACATTGCTCAACTACACCTGAATGTTGAAATCCAGACCATGCAAAAAAATTACAAATGGGCAACTATTGGGATAGGGATAGAGGCTTGCAATTTGCAAAATACCTCTTTTAACTTCTTGGCATATGCTCAGATATCCTCATGTGGGTCTTGACCTGTCACATTTAGTACATGTAGCCAATATTGACTACCCCTTTCAGGGGCAAAAAACTAGACTACCTTCCCACGCAATAAAAAGAAGATCGCTCCAAATCCATTATGAATAAATATTTCACCTAGTCAGAGTTCTTCCAACTATCCTTAAGCTCTTCGCCTATTTGGATATCCATCTAAGCTTCACAGTGAAAGCACATGGGTGGATAGCGCAATCTTTGTATTAGTTCATTTGAAATTAAAGTAGTGTCTGTCCTTTTCATATTTGTTGTGTGTTCTCTACTCCTAGCTTAGATTCTGTTAAGTGTGCCGTGTAATCTCTATAGTACATAACTTCCACTTTTCTCTGATTACTTGTCATTATATGAGGAGTGATGCTAGCTAGAATGCTCTTAGACCATCCCTTGCTTAACACAATCCTCATAGAAGAAGAGTCCATGTTGTGCGTTGATTAAATCAAGGAGGTATGAAACTTGATGTTGAAAAATATCTACTTCTATTTGTACGATTGCCACAACTTCTTGAAACATATGCTATATTCCCTGACACAATCTTGACTTCTTTCAATGGCTCACAACTTGGTAGAGTGACATTGTGCCATAATCCATAACACTTGTACATAATAAAATTTTATATTTTTTTAGCAAAAATATAAAAAATCCATGCACACCACACTATTAGTATCTTTGCAATACTTGAAAGCAATGCAATATTTTTTGTGTGGGAAGGAATATGAATTGGTAAGTAATGTTAAACAACCATTCTTTAAAAAAAAGTCTCACTGAACACAACTATATGTGCTCTCAATTTTTATCAAGTGAATGTGTAGATAAACATGTTGTGAATGATATGCTTAAGCAAACAACAAAGGAGCAACAAGTTAGTAAACTATGGAATATCTCATGGACACAAGAAATACTAAACACATGGACATGTGGGATTCTAAACAAATTCCAAGGGAATGCAATAAGAAATTGGACATCAAGGAGGTAATTTTGTCTGGCAAACCTCACCTACTACCTCAAGCTCTCCACCATTACAACATGAAGTGCAATGGCTACCAAGGTGTTCAATCATCTCTCAAACTTCAAGATCTCCAGCAACAACAAGTTCTTTATAATGTCAAATCACATCTTAAGGATCAAACACCTCTTATTCAATGTGTAATCCTTCTCATCCTTCCAAATCTTCATGGTCCCTTTGATCTCTCTTGTAAGGCTGAAAGCCTCACTGATTTTTTTTTGTATTATTAAAATTGAAAAATAAAAAGAAAAAATAAAAAGAAATCATTTTTTTATAAAAATGCATGCACAATCATTGTATTGCACCTAGGGGTTCTCAAATTGGGTATGTTTGATGGCCTTTCTTAACCATCTCCATCTCTAATTCTCTAGCCCTTTTGTTCATTTACTGCTACACTTACTTAGGGCATACTAAAGGGCCCAAATTACCTAATAAGCATGCCTTGCCTAGACTATCACCCTGAGACATTTGCACATTTCCTTCTTTGTATCACATCAATCCCACCAATAAAGCAAGGTAGAAAATCACTAAAAGAGAAGACCATTCTCTTCAATCTCACTAGAAGTAGCTACAACTCTTAAAGACCTTTATTCTCAATCCATTTAATTGCAATACATCTTATTTAGCATACTAATGATGTATTGAAAATCTTCTTCAAGTGCAATTTCAATCAGCAACATCACTGCTACGAGGAACTAGAATGGCTACATTCCAATTAATACTTAAGTATTCACATGCAATCACGTAATATTTGCACTAGAATCGATGCATGGTTTGGCTACATGTTCAAGGTAAGTGCAAGTATGCCCAAAGAAAAGAGGGATACTTTAGCTATGCTTATTAAAACTTCAAACCTTCATATAATTGTAGCTCGACATCATCGATACCAACTATCTCCAGTGCTAGGTCACTACCCAAACAGACAAATCCAGTCATATTGCGATAGAAGTGAAACCACTCTTCTATGAGGGGTTACATGAAAGGTGTAGTGAAAACGAGGAACTTGTAGATAAGAGAATAGTGTGCACAATAAGGGAATGAGATAGAGTCAATATAGAAATGGAGTGATTTTCTATTGAACATTTCATTGCTAGTAGTTGAACATATCAGATATTTATTAACATCTATTAAGATAGAGGGCTAGAATACATGTCCAAGAAATTTACTATGTACTTGGGATATCGTGGCATACAAAGATAGGTTTCATGTGTCTATACACCATAATACAATGGTGTGGCAAAATAGGAGAATAGAAGCATTGTTGAGGCTAATAGAGAATTATTAAATGAAAAATAAATGAAAATATTAGATTGTGTGTCAACTACAAAAAGCTCAATGGTATGATAAATAACAAGAGACATGTTGCTCTACATCACACATGTTGTAAAGAGTCATAGCTTCCTTGATGGAAATCTGGGCTTTTATCAGGTGCAAGTTCATCCAAATGATATGTACAAGAAAGCATTTGTTAGATAATGAGAAGTGTTTGTCTACATTGTCATGCCCTTTAACCTAACTAATATCCTTACTAACTTTCAATGGCTTATATGGGCAATCTTCAAGGACATGCTCTAAAAGAGGTTGGAAATGTTCATGGACAATCGCTACGTGCCTACGTAGTCACACCCTTTATCCTAACTAATACCCCTACTGACAGATGATTTTTTATGTTGAGAAGTGCTTAAAAATAGCCAAAAGTTACGAATATCTAGGGAAAAATAGACTTCGTCGAAGGCAGCAGTAGCAATCAATATGATTTTAAGCGGCAATGCCTCAGAAAGGCTTAAAAGACTCACTTGATGATAGTTGGTGAATTTTCATAATTTTTTGATGTGCGAGAAAAGACCCTGGGAGATGCATGGTAGTGGAGGACTTCAAGATGGATGCCTAGGATTTTTCAGACCAAGAATCGAACACCGGACATGGAAAAGGGAGTGCCTGGCAGGCCAAGCCCAAAATGCCAAGTGAAAATGGACTTTAGAAAGGCTAAAGATCATGACCTTTGGGGGCTCCCTCAAGGGAGTCCCCCCAAAATTTTTATGAGTGTGGGGAGGGACCATTTTTTTCGTCACGTGACAGGGATCCCTATGTGTGTATTATGAGGCATTATGCCTATATGTTATGGGATCTCCCTTTGAGGAGAAGGAAGAGGAACGTTGGACTACATATTGGATACAAATGAAAAATCGTCATGAGCATTTAGTGCAAAGTGAGTTTTAGACACTCCTGGCCCGTGAGGCCGTGTGGTGGGGTTGTCTGTTGTATGCATGAGGTCTGGCTAGTGCCATAGCCAGTGCTAGCCCATTTTAGGTCCCATCACCTACTATCTTTTCGTAGCTTATATGGGAAATCTTCCAGGAAATTGTCTAAAAGTTGTTGGAAATGTCATGGAAAATCTTTGCATGCACACCAATTGTTAAGAACATCTAAAAACACTCTAGACAATCTTTGAGCATAATACGTAATATTGTCTCTCATTGAACCCTTGAAGTTTCAATTTTGGATTAAACATGCTTATTAAATCTTAGGATACATTGTTTCGTAGAATAGCATTGCCACTGACTTCTCAAAACTCAAGGTTATTTTTTACCTATTTCCACCAAGAGAATTTAATGAATTCAATGTCTTCTCTACCACATAGGGTATTATGGAAAAATGATTGAACTAGGAAGTAATTGCTTAACCATTATACAAGTTGTTGATAATCTTTGAGTGGATTGAGGAATGTCAATGTGCTTATGAGACATTAATAAAGACTCTAATAATATCTCTAAGCTCTAAACTAGAACATGACCTTCCATATGCATAGTGACACTTCAAAATTTACCATAATAGTAAAGTTATGCCAACCTAGAGTCTAGAGAACATAATTTAGATTACCTAGTGAGCATTGATAGTGATTAGCTCATAGATATTGAAATGGCTACTCCACTATCGAGAGATGTGGTTTATCAATGGTATTTGCTGTCATTCACGTTTTTTGTTGACCATCAAGAGTTTCTTTATTTGGTAAAAAAACCTTGTGTAAGTGGGTGCATAGCCATGTGGTTACTTTTTAGAGCTCTTGCTTGAATTTAATTTATTGGTGATTGTGAGAGAAAAAAACCATGATACATGGCTAATCATTTGTTATTTAGGAATATCTAATGGAGAACCATTAAAAAATGGCATTATTGATGATCTTCTTGATGCACTTCTATTTAAGTTTTCCCAAGAAGAGGATCTATATAAAGTACCTTACTCTATATTGGGCCAATGATATTAAAGAGTTGTATGAAAAAGGATACCTAATTGATCAATCAAGAAGGCATAGCTTTGTCACTTGACCCTCAAAGACATAACCCTACTAGATAATAACCCTCAAAGACATAACCCTCAAGAAGGCATAGCTTTGTCACTTGATCCTCAAAGACATAACCCTATTAGATAATTATTAGACAATTACGCTACCTATGCAAAGATGGATTATTGAGAAGGTGTGTTTGTGAGCACATTATGTAAAAGGTCCTAAGCATATGTAGAAGTCACAAGAGGAGGCTTTGATGGAAACTCTAATGCATAGAAAATACTTTTGTCTCAATTATGGTGGCCATTAGATAATTTTTGAGCTACTTTGAACTCCACAAATGCAAATCTTTTGAGTTTTAGAAGCAGGAGAATGGATATAATGTAAAATTTGAGAGTTTGGCCCACATTACAAAAGGCCATGGGCATGTCCTGAAGGCCTAGGCCTAGAGCTGGGTATTGCAATGGACAAATGATATGCTAAGGTTAGATGAGAACCCCATGTATACAAATCTAAAAATGAAAGAAAGAGCTCAAGCTTTTTCTCCATTGTTTACATTAATGATATTGTAGTTTATTACTTTACAATGACTAGACATTCTAAAAGACGTAACATATTAAAAAAAACATGAACATAAACATGTATTATCCAATAGCAATTCCTTAGAGAACCCAGACATTTTTTCCACTGAAGAATTCCAATATAAGCATACAAATTTCCCATTTGAGCATAAGAAAATTCCAACATGGAAGCTAGATAAGTAGTGAAATAAGTCTAAGCCAAAGAGGAAGGGTTCTATAATGTAGGACTAGGATAGATGCAATTTAAGTCAACGAAGAATTTTTGATACATCTTGACTAGAAAGCCTAAGATATTTGAATTCTAGATAAGGCTTCCCAAATTCTTGTTTCTCTTAAAAATAGGGCACATACAAGAAGGTTCTAGTCCAATATGCACTTCATTTAAGAATTTTACCATTTTGAGAAGTGCCCAATGTAATTCATGTGGTGTGGATACCTATTGAAGTGTCAATGGAGGGTGTGTACACATAGTGACTTAGGAAATTAAAGTAGTGACAATAGTCTCTAGAGTAAATAAACCTAATTCTAGTTGGTTGGTGAAAGACTTGTTAGGTCAACTCTTGACCTAAACATCGGTTGTAATTTCACTCTATCTTTTAATTGAAAAAGTACACTATACTCTCTTACTTTAGCTCACACACTATCATTGTCTCTAGAATATCTCTCCTCCATAGCTAGTGCCATTTCTCACATTTGGTATTAGAGAAACTTCTATGCACATATTTCACTTACCCATCTTCAGTGAGTGCAACTCTGCCCAAGGTCCTACTACCATTAGATTTGTTCATGTGAGAAAGAGAAGGAGGGGCTACTGAAGTTTGAGAAGCTACCTCCAACACCATTTTCCCTACCATGCACACTGCCTACACTAGCACCACTAGCCTATTTGCTATTGTCACTAACTACCAGCATTAATCACCAACACAACCACTTGGTCTTGCTATTGGTAGCTTTGTCCAAGCCACCTCTTGTAAGTGCCACCAATATCCACTCTTCCATCTCTTGCACCAATTCCCTAGTTGCCTAGTGACCACCCTATTCATTGTAATTAATGCTTGCTCCATTGCATAGCCACCTACACTCCTAGTCCTATTTCCACATACACCTCCTTCCAACCATGTCTGTGCCACCTTCCTACAATGGTACCATCAACTACTACTACTACTGAGCCACCAACATCTATCTAACACACATCCCAATGAGGTGGTATCATGGAAAAAATTGTGGCTTTTCAATATTTTAACTCTGAGACACATCACGAGGTGCTTTACAACTATGATTGTAAACATGTGTCCCAAGATAGCATTTTGACAAAATTTCAAATTGTAAGGTATAAATTTCTTCAATTTCTCAAAACTTTTGAGAAGAAATTTGAGGCATTTTCTTAATACATATTCAAAAATAAGAAACATGTGTTACACAATATTATCTTGGTGGAAATGTCAAATTTGAAAGTAAATTTTTGGAAATTTCAATTAAAAGTGAAAATTTTGAGCATTAAATTGATGTAAAGTGTTTTGGATATGCATGTAGAGGCAAGTACAATACATCATTTTATCACTATAAATTGTAGGATGAGTGCTGATTTGTGCAATTTTGGACACATTTTTCAAGAAATGTGACAGTTTGATAGTTTGGTACTTGCATTCCAATCCCGTATAGGGATTTTAAGTACTCAACAAAGCACATTTTATACTCCAATGTGAAGTATTTGGCTACTAATTTTTGTGCATCACAAGTAGCATGGCATGTGAGGGGCATAATGACTAGAGCATCATCCTTAGTATTCTCACTTAGGAGGACAAGCTTGATGGCACCAACTACCCTTTGTGGGGATTTATGGTGTGTAATCTTCTTATGGCAACGATTTATGGGACTATGTCACTAGTCATTTGTAGCGATTAGGAGGTCTTGCACCTCAGACACCTTAGCATAATGCTAGAGTATAGATTGCCCACATTGCTATTGCTACACCCCCTCCTCCTCCTACAAAGGATCAACTAAGGTGGGACTCAGAGGATACATAGGCCCTATCATTGATTGCCTTATGTTAGTAAAACTTATTTTTGTAGCATGTAATGAATCCATGATATCTTATCTACATAGAGAATTGGTTAATGAAAATATGGATAAGGGTGTCAGTATGATTGATCACCTCACACACATACAAGATTTGCGCAAATAGCTATTGAATGTTGACGAGCTCATTTAGTATGCAAAAATGGTGAATATTACATTGAACTCACCTTCTGAGTCATATCTTAGATTCCATACCTCATTAATATTTTCTTTGGGGGGGTAGTAGCCGCTTACATTTGTAGAACTAGAAAGCTTCCTATTACAATAGGAAAAAACTTGAAAGAATGTTGAAATGCATTCAAGTGTGATATAGCCATGCTCTGGAAGTACAAAGAGAAGGGGAAAGTAAAGTGGAATGTGAAAAATCAACAAAAGGCTAATGTGGAACAATCATCAAACAAGGCTACCCAAGACACAAAAAAGTCAAAGGAAAAGGGAAAATGTTATTATTGCAAAAAGCTTGGTCATTATATTGATGAATACAAGAAGAAACTAGCCAAGGGAAAGAAGAAAGACTCTAGTTTGGCTATCTAGGAGACATTGGCTAGTAAATCTTCTGATGATCATGCTACAACCAATTTTGTGGAGGAGGATTTTGCATTTTTAACATGCAATTGTGATTCTTAAATGACTGATTTAGCATTTAATGATACTGAAATGTAGTTTTGTTGTATTTTGATAGTGGGGTCTCTAGGCTTATCACTTCCAAGAAGTGTCCCTTTACATATTTGCATTCAACCCTTGCAAGGAAGCATGTTACGTGTGTGACCAACAACAACTATGATGTATATGGCATTAATTAAGTCATGACTACTCTTACAGATGGTTCAAATTTCATGCTTCTCAATTTTTTGTTTGTACTTGGTATCACAAAGAGTGGGTTCCTTGTTATTTGGGCTCTTAGGCTGAGTACTTTTGAAGTATCCAAACTTTAAACTGGGACTTTCCTATTCACGACTCTTAATGACTTATTTTTTAAAGCAATTACGCTACTTGATTCCCTTGGCTTATTCTTCCTCGTAGTTGCCCTATCATCAAATAATCCATATGTAACTAAGTTGGGTTAAAAGGAATAGTCAAAATGCTAAATCATAACAATAGGGATAAATTCAAGCTACTCCCTTACATGAATTCATGCACATAATGAAGCAATATAGCCTATGACTCATGAATAGAGAAGATGGCAATTAATATCTGGGTATTCGAAGATGAATTATCAGTATCCAACATTGTATTTGCATTAGCGGTAATTCCATGACAGGTGGCTCCATTGTTTGATGTGGGATTCTTGTTGGTGCACGTCTCCCTCCGTTTGGGAGCCATACCTTCAACCTATAAATCTCTCTCTCCCTCTCCCTCGTCAAAGAGAATAGCGTGTCCAGGTGACTTTCTTCTATTGCAGAAAAGGGGGACAGAGAAAAAATCGTGGAGATGAGACAATGGGTAATCGCGTGTGGCCACCCTCTAAGGAGGGGAAGGGGAATGGGATCCTTCAGAGAGTCTCTCTCTCTCTCCCTCTCTCTCTCTCTCTCTCCCTCATCTTCTTCTTCTTCTTCTCTTCTTCTTCTCCTCTCTTTTTCTCCCTCTTCTTCTTGTTGGGGGTAAAGGTACCTCTGCCTAGCCGCCCATGTATTACTACACTGACACTACCTGCCACTGCACATTGTAGGTGGCGGGCGCCCCTCACCATCACTTTATTCTTTATTCTTTTAGTGACAGTTTGAATAAAGAAGGTCGGGTCACACATTGTGACTGTTGGAGTTCCCATTTGTGTCTCTCTCTCTCTTCTTGCTCTTGCTCTCCGCCAGAGCTCACTTCCAAGCAAGCTTTGATTGTTCTCACATTTCAATTGGTATCAGAGCTTTGGATTAGAGCTTGATCATGGAGCTTGGTCACTTCAGCCCGGATTGAGTACCTAGAGCTTGGAGCTTCAATGCTAGCCATGGCTTCTTCTCCTCCAGGTAATATTTCATCTCTCGCCTCTCCCCGGCCCTCATAGGATCTTTGCAAGTGTTCCTTAGCTTCATTGGGCACCTTGTATGCCCCTTATCCTCAGCATAACCAACAGGTCCCATAATCAGCTCACATTTTCTTTGCGCATGTTTCAAAATCTGGCTCAAAAATCCCATTTTTTCTTATATCTTGGGAATCCAAAACCTGATTTAGGCAAGGTAAGAGTCTAACTTGGGGTTTTGGAATGCTTTGGATGCAATGGCAATGTCAGATCTGCCAAATTTTTATGACATCATTTTTTTCAACAGATCTAAGTTGATTTACAACAAGAAAATGTCATGCTCTTAGCTTATGTGATGCTCACGAGGCTTGGTATTTGATGCCTAGATACTTTGGGACTTGGTTTGAGCTTCCATAGCTCGATTTATGTAGGGATTTACTACTGTACATTTTTTGGGCACCAAGGTTTTATCAGTGATGTCTTATGCATAATGCTCTTTGTTGACATTCAGGTGTCATGTTGGATGTATTGATGCTTGGTCATCATGGTTTATGCCCAGATATGCTATTTGAGAGCTATTGAGCCTTGATTTGGATGCGGACACTTTGTTGTTGGTTGGGATTTATGCTACCTTGTTTTAGAGGTTATTTTACCTCCAATTTGGTTATGCCTATTGGTTTCATGCTATGTCTTTGGGATATGCAATGAAGTATTGACCTTCGGGGTACGACATCAAGCTTGTCTTTGGTTTTGGATCTTCATTTGAGCTCGAGCTTGGATGTGAAATGCATTTAATGCTCCATCTTGGATGTACATATGGCATGTATGTTACCTATGTCTAATCGGTCTTGACATGCTTGGCCTATGCCACTACTACATGCTACTTACATTGTTTGGAGTCGATTGCTGCTAGTGCCTTGTCTTGGCTTGCATTTGGCTTCCAAGAACTTACTTGGGATATGTCTTGGCTTGCCAAAGTTGTATTTGGGATACATTTGATGTCTATGGATGCTCTAATTGGAGGTACAAAGCCTATATGCTCATGATGTCTTATTGATATCTGGTCTTGGATCTTTCATCACTGGTGCTCTCATATGCCCTTCTTGAGATTCTTGGTTTGATCCATATGGCTTTTGTGCTAGTGGGAGCATTGTTGGATATTTGACAGACATTGAGCATGTGGTTTATACTATTGAGCTTTAAGTCTTCTGAGACTGGGATCTTCTTCACTTGGATGTTGCATGGTTGATATGCTATGGTCTGCATATATGTACTTGGGCTGATTTGGGATTCACACTCCCTAAGCATATATATCTTTGTGTTAGGTCTTGCTAGTGTTGTGTACACTTTGCTCTATTACACAAGGGGTGTGCCGGCTTACTAACGGTGGATTTGTTTGACATGCTTGGGTGTTTGCTCGATGTCCATAGCTTATTTATGCCCGCTTGATGCTGGTTATGCTTTGACAGTCAGTGGTTGACTTGGTCCATTGATTTTGCATACAGTTTGCTCTCATTGTACCTGGCTATAATTTATTACAGCAAGCAGTTATGTATAGACTGATGTGGAACTTTCATGCTGAATCATCCTAATTTTATGTACTTTTGATGGTACTTCGTGGTTGGGCAGCATCATTAGCTATCAGTTTGTGGTCATTTTTCCTTGGATTTGGTGGTATTTTTGGTTGTTTACAGCAAAAAATAACAAGCAATTTTGAATTATCTGCACTGTTTTGGACTGCATTATGGGTTCTTCTTCCATTGGCAATTCTATCTTCAACATCACTAAGCTTGACGGTACGAATTATGCCTATTGGAAGAGCCAAGTTTGGCAGGTATTGGTGTAGAAATCGCAGATAAAGCCACTAAGGATGCATGGCGAGCAACCTAAAACTATGATTGATGACAAATGGGATGAGCTTGATGAGTTATGCAAGTCCACCCTCATCTTGTCTCTCACTAAACAGGTGCATTACAATGTGGTTGAGGAAGCACAGAGTGCTTGGTAGTTTTGAGATAAAATTAAGAACCTCTATGAGAAGAAAAGTCCAGCAAGTTAGATGTATTGGCTGAAGCAGCTTATGGACCTGCGCATGAAGGAGAATATGATAATGTCTGTTCATTTGAGCCAGTTCCATGCTATTCTCAAGAACTTAACTTCGTAGGGTATTACCTATAATGATGAGGTTACTCCATTGTTTTGGTTGGGACTCTAAGTGAGTCATGGGATGTATTCTACACTGCCTTATATGGTCCTGCTACTATTTTGAACTTGCATGATGTAGAGAGTGCTCTTCTGTAGGAAGAGATCAATTGTAAGAACTTGGATGCCTCTTGTGTGTCGCATGCTTTGACTGTTAGAGGCAGAGATAGTAATGGCAAGAATGATTGTGGGAATGGCCGTGGCAGAGACTCGTAGAAGTCTAGGTCTAAGTCATGTAGTAAGTCGCGCAACAAGTCTCGTGGGAGAAATGCTAATGTGACATGTCATCATTGCAAAAGGGTCATATACATCCACAATGTCATGAGTTGCACAATGAGAAGCAAAAAGAGAAGGGGAAAGAAAAAGTACAAGAAAAGTCCTCTAATCGCAGCATTATACCTGCAAAATCTAGTGTGAAAATTGAGGATATAAATGTCATGCAGACTGATGACTCCGATGAGGAGTACATAATTGCAGCTAGTTCTTGTGATGCTACATTGTTGACCAATGTTCACTCTATGTATGCACAGTGCTGGCTTTTGGATTCTGGTGCTTCATTTCATATTACACCATGCCATGAGTGGTTCCACTCCTACTGCACTCTGGTTCAGTCTTCTTGGGTAATGGCATGTCACTTGCTATTGTTGGCATTGGGGATATACAGCTGCAATTCTCTACTAGCAGTACTTTTCTGTGACAGGATGTATGTCATGTACATGCGCTTATATGCAGTCTTATTTTGCAGGGTAGCTTGATGATGCTGGGTTTCATGTTTCATTTGGAGATTCTTCCTGGAAGATCACATGTGGCAGACTTGTGCTTGCTAGAGTTGCCAAAGCTGGCAGCCTCTATCCTCTTGTAGTTGATGGGGCATCTATTGACCATGTTTTGTTAGTGGGTTCCATCCCACATGTATCTCTTTGGCATGCCCGTTTGGGCCATATGTCCTTGAAGGGAATGAAATTTCTTTTTGGTTTGCAGTACTTATCGCCCCTTGACTACGCATGTTTTGATTCATGTGAGCATTGTCTTTATGGTAGATAGACTAAGAATACACATAAGAAGTTTGGTAGGACACGCATGAGTGAGCCCTTGGCATCGGTACATTCAGATGTCTATGGGCCCATGCCTTGTCAAACTATGGGTGGTGCAAAGTATTTTGTGACGTTCATTGACGATTTTTTGTGTAAAGTTTGGGCTTTTCCCATTAAGATTAAGTCTGATGTCTTGGTTGTATTTCAAAGCTGGCTTGCATTTGTTGAAAACCAAACTGGGGATAGGTTGAAATGCCTTAGGACTGACAATGGGGGAGAATATGTGTCATGTGCTTTTGAGCAACTATGTGACGAGAGGGGTATTAAGTGTCAATTGACCGCTCCTTATACCCCATCCCAAAATCGTTTGGCTGAGCAGAGGAATGAAACCATCCAGGAGCATGTACACAGTATACTTATCCATGCAAGCTTACCACAGAGCTTTTGGGTTGAGGCAGTCAGTACAGCTATGCATGTCATAAATAGATCACCTTCTAATGGTTTGGATTTCTAGGTTATAGAGGAGGTATGAACTTGGAAACCTCCATTATGCACATCTACATGTCTTATGCGATGCATTCTGCCATGTGCCCAAATAAAAGCATACTAAGTTGGATCCTAAGAGTGTCAAATGCATTTTCCTTGGCTATGGGGATGTAGGCGAGATGGGTTATCGCCTCTAGGGTTAACATGTGTGGAAAGTCATCCGTAGCCATGTTGTAGTCTTTCATGATAAAGACAAGATGCATAGGCAGCCTGAGAAGATGGTAGAGATACGTAAGGTTATATTCCAAGAGGAGCCATGTGCTCCTGCACATCCAGTTGGACAGCCTGCAATAGCAGTTGGTACACATGGCCAAGGTGTTGGACCGACTACAGAGCTTACTGTGAGACACTCTACTAGAGATAGATGTCCACCCGATAGATTTGAGCCTTCGATGCATTATGTATTGGTCTTAGATGTAGGAGAGCCTCTCACCTATGATGAGGCTATGCGCAGGGGTGACAGTCACTCCTAGGAGAGGGCTATGTAGTCTGACATAAACTCCCTGCACAAGAATATGACTTGGGATTTGGTTGCACTACCTCAAGGCAAGAAGGCTTTGCCATGAAAATGGGTGTACAAGCTGAAAAGTACCCTTGGAAATCCCAAGCCAGCTTATAAGGCAAGACTTGTTGCTAAGGGTTATAAACAGGAGCATGGAGTTGACTTTGATGAAGTCTTTTCTCATGTGGTCAAGATGACCACCCTACACTTGGTTTTGACCTTAGTTGCACAGCTTGACTTGTACTTATACCAAATGGATGTCAAGATTGCATTCTTGCATAGGGATTTGCATGATGAGATATACATGGAGCAGACTAAGGGCTTTGTAGAACCTGGTAGGGAGCACCTAGTGTGCAAGTTGAAGAAAAGTCTTTATGGCTTGAAGCACACACCTAGGGAGTGGTATCATAATTTTGATGTCTTTATGCAATCACAAGGCTACAAGAGAAGTGCTACAGATCCATGTCTTTAACGAAGAAAGCCCGTGATGGCTCATTGCTTATTTTGGTACTTTATGTGGATGATATGCTAATAGTAGAGAAACCTCATGATGAGTTGGATACTCTTAAATCTTAGCTGAAGAAGAGCTTTGAGATGAAGGATTTGGAACAAGCCTCTCACATTCTTGGTATGCGCATTAAGTGTGACAAGCATCAGGGACTACTCTACCTCTCAAAGAGGGAGTACATTCATAAAGTGCTTGAGCGTTTCTACATGCAGGACGTAAAGTCTATTGGTTGTCCACCATTACCTTCTTATGTGAAGGTTTCACAAGTCGATTATTCACAGACGGATGAGTAGAGGGCCGAGATGGTCAAGATCCCTTATGCATTAGCCATGGGAAATTTGATGTATGCCATGATAGCCACTCGTCCAGATATTGCCTTTGCCGTTGGTGTTGTGGCATGCTATATGGCTACACTTGGCAAAAACCATTGGGATGCTATAAAGGGTATCATGAGATACCTGAAGCGCACAATAGATATGTGTATTTGCTATGGTAGCTATGATACAGGAGTTGTGAGCTACATAGACTCCAATTATGCAGGACATGCAGATAGTAGGAAATCCACTTCCTGGCTATGTCTTTACCTATGCTGGAGGTGCTGTTTCTTGGATGTCCAGGGTTCAGAAGTGTACGGCTCTCTCTAACACTGAGGCCAAGTATGTTGCGGCCACTGAGGCTTGCAAGGAGCCATATGATTGGGCCATTTGGTTCATGACCTTGGGATTAATACTATATATATGCTACATTCGGATTTTATGAGTTCTATTCAGCTAGCCAAGAATCCGCCGATCTTCAATGCGAAGACAAAACACATTGAGGTGAGGTATCACTTTATATGTGGGGTTGTGGAGGACAAGTCTATTGACCTTGCCAAGATCTCCACTCACAAAAATCTTGCAGATCTACTCACAAAAAGCCTCACTACTGAGCGCTTTGCCTTCCTCAAGAGATTGATGGGCGTTGGATGAGATGACATTTTTCCTCATCCGGTTGTACATGTGTACATTGTATCATCTTTTCTTTTTCTTTTCACTCCTCACTGGGGGTAGATTCACCTTTAAGTGTAAGGTTGTTGGGGGTAAAGGTGCCTCTGCCTAGCCGCCCGTATATTACTACACTGTTTGTACCCACCACTGCACACTGCAGGTGGTAGGCGCCCATCACCATCACTCTATTCTTTATTATTTTAGTGACAGTTTGAATAAAGGAAGGCCCGATCACACATTGTGACTGTTGGAGTTCCCATTTGTGTGTCTCTCTCTTCTTGCTCTTGCTCTGTGCCATAGCTCACTTCCAAGCAAGCTCTGATTCTTCTCACCTTTCACTTCTTCTTCTTCTTCTCTTCTTCTCTTCTCTCCCTCTCCCTCTCCCTCTCCCTCTTCTTCTTCTTCTTCTTCTTCTTCTTCTTCTTCTCCCTCTCCCTCTCTCTCTCTCTCTCTCTCTCTCTCTCTCTCTCAATGGCAAGGGGGGGAAGATTAAGGTGGTAATTCCCTTTTCTTTTCTACACAGGGGGAGAAGGGGGGAGGTGGGAAGGTAGCATACGTGTGCCCTCCCCCGTGTTGAGTTCGTCACCATCTAGTGGTAATCATCAACTTGCCATCTTTGTTAGCTTTGCCACTAACACCTCTTCCTCTTTATCATCATCTCCATGCCGTCATCGACTGTCCATCATCATTGCATGCTTCCTTCCCCTTGACGTCATCGCATTGTCTTCCTCCCCACCACTTGTTCAGTGATGACAAGGGAGGGGGGATATTTAAAATTTTCAATTTCTTTTTAGTTTAAAAGGGGGGGGGGGGGGGTTTCCCATGTGGAATCTTGCAGAACCATTATATCCTCTCCCCCTTAGAGAACTCAAGATGTCCTTATCTCGGAAGAACTAGGGAAGACAAGCATTAATGGGGCTTAACGCTTGTGGGTTAAGACCCACCATGTGTCTGTTGCGCCGCTCATAATGACTCACGTAGTGAAACTCATATTATTGCAATTAACCATAGGTACAAGAGTAGGATTTATTTCCAATACAAGTTGCATTACATGTTGATAAAACTCCCAGGATTTTCTAATCGTCCTGAAGAGATGTAATAGGCTGCTTTAAGTATTCATCTTCATCTGATTCCTCTATATATCCATAGATTGTGCATGTGTAGCTTCATTTTCTTGGAGGATCAATGTCTTCTGGACTTAGGTCAAGGAAGTCTGCTTGGATGTGTCCTAGCTCATTACAATGAAAGCATTGATGGTAGGGACATCTCCTATGGATGTGCCAATCTCTCCACATGTATGCCATCTCTTACCCCTAGTCTCGGGAATCATCCTTGTCACAATTGCCCGAATTAAGCTCTTGGATGATTTTCTTTGCTCAAAGTAATGCATCTTGCAAGTCCGACGGATGCATTGTCAAGAATCATGTGGTGGGGGGACTTGCTTGAGCTGTGGCACCAAACACACACAAAATGCACAAGGACAAGCTCACTCAAGAGACAAGAAGAGAGATGGAGGCCAAAACATTTTCTTGCTGGTTTCTTCTTCTTCTTCCACACTCTTTACAATCTACACAAAGTATAGATAAGATACAACATAAAGGAAAGTGGCCTATAAGTCAAACAATGCATAACAGACTACACTAGTCGACTTGCGCTATAACTATGCCAGCTGTAAATAGGTGTAACAACCTGAATATAATAAGTAATGAGTCAGTGGCTATGTAAGAGTCATAATGACCACCGACGTGCTAAGTGTAGATGTGTGAACCCATCTATCCAAGCGGTCCATCATTAATGTCTGCATGTATTGAGCTTGTCATCTCAACACTCCCCCTCAAGCTCAATTGCATCTCTGCTACTCCAAGTAAGCTTCAAAACTTTTGAAGCTTCTCTCTACCCAATGCCTTCATGAAGATGTCAGCTATTTGATCATATGTGCTGACATACACCAAGTCAATCTCACCTGCTAGTATCTTCTCTCTCACAAAGTGGTAGTGTACCTCAATATGTTTTGTTCTGTCATGGAACACAGGGTTCCTAGCCAGCTGTATACTGCTCATGTTGTCACAATAAATGACAACTAGACCTTCCACTTGCACATCTAAGTCAACCAATAACTTTTGCAGCCATACTACCTCACATGTTGCAACAACAGCACCTCTATACTCAGCCTCTGTACTCAACAAAGCAACTGTAGATTGCTTTTTTGTGCTCCAAGTAACAGCTGCACTACCAAGAGAGAACATGTATCCACTGGTAGATCTTCTATCAGACATCCTAGTCTGCATTTGTGTATCCAAATACCTGTAGATCTGTACCTGCCTCATAGAAAAGTCCATAATGTAATGTGGACTTCATATATCTCAATATGTGTCCTATTGCATCCAAATGTGGCTTTCTAGGTACTTGCATAAACTGACTCACAAGACCAACAACGTAGCTCAAGTCTGGCCTTGTAATAGTCATGTAGATCAAACTCCCCACTATCCTCCTAAACATAGTAGGGTCTTCTATCTCATCCCCAACATTAGCACTCCACTTTACATTCTGCTCCAACAGGACTGAAAGTGGTTTGCATGCTGTCATACCATACTTGGACAATATATCCAAGCCATATTGTCTTTGGGACAGCCATATACCATCATCACATCTGATCACCTCAATGCCAAGGAAGTACATTAGCTCACCTAAATCCTTCATCTCAAACTTCTTCTTCAAAAAGTTCTTGACTTCAGCAATCCCACTATCACTATCACTTGTAATAATCAAGTCATCCACATAGATGACTATGATGACCAAACCTGCATCTCCCTTTCTCACATAAAGTGAGTGATCGACATCAGAAACATAAAATCCAATATTGACAAGATACTCTATGATCTTGTTAGACCATGCTCTAGGTGCTTACTTGAGCCCATAGAGCGCCTTCTTCAACCTGCACACATACATGGGATGCTCTAAATCTTCATAACCTGCTGGCTGATCCATATACACTTCTTCCTACAAATCACCATACAAGAAGGCATTCTTCACATCCATTTGCTGCAACCTCCAACCTTTGGCTGCTGCCAAAGCAATCACACATCTAACAGTTGCCATCCTAGAAATTGGACTGAAGGTTTCTTCATAATCTATGCCATATGTCTATGCATAGCCTTTTGCAACCAGCCTAGCTTTGTACCTACTAATAGAACCACCTGCATTCTGCTTAATCTTATAAACCCACTTACATCCAATAGCTTTCTTGCCCTTCGACAATGATACTAGATCCCAAGTCTTATTGGCCTCTAACGTAGCCATCTCCTCATCCATTGCTGCATCCCAATGAGCATGACCAACAGCCTCCTCAAAACATGTGGGCTCAACATCCTCAACTAGTTTCACCATATAAGCATAATGGTAAGCTATATAACCTTCAAAACCAAATCTTTTAACATGGTATCTGACCCTGCTAGATCTGCATACCACCGGATCACTCAATGGAGCCTTTACATTACTATGAGCTCTCTGTAAACCTGGTGTTCTGACAGGAGGAATACCAAGCTCATCATCCAAGCTCTTTGAGCCACTAGAGTCTCCATCAAGAACTACATCAATGCCATATAAAACTTTATTCTTTCCTTTGTCTTTACCCGTAGTGCTACTAGATGCACCTAATGTCAAGATTGTGGGAGAGAAGGAAGGAGTTTCACTTGTAGCTTTCTTGCTTGCACAATGGGGGAATACACACAAAGGTGGAGGTTGAAAACAGTGTTCCTCTTCTTAGTTGTGTAAGCCAAAAAGAACTCTAGTACATAGAAATAGAAGAACCCTATATGTGGGTCTCAAACCAAACTCAACTAACTAAGGTGGCATACTAACTGAGCCACGCGGCTATTTCTTGCTGCTCCAAGTGACTGCAGCACTCCCAAAAGAGAACACATATCCACTAGTAGATCGTCTATCAGAAATACTACAAGCCCAATCAGTAGCAGTGTATCCATGCAACTGTATCTGAACCCCAGTGTCATAAAGTAGTCCATACTGCAATGTGGAATTTACATACCTGAGTATGCATCTAGCCTCATCCAAATGCGGTTTCCTTGGAGCCTGCATAAACTGACTTACCAATCCAACAGCATAGCTCAAATCTGGCCTGGTAATAGTCATATAAATCAAACTTCCTACTATGCGTCTATACATAGTAGGGTCTTCCAAAAGCTCACCTGCATCTGCGCTCAGCTTCACATTCTGCTCCAAAGGAACTGAAATAGACTTACAGCTTGTCATCCCATATTTGGACAGCATGTCCAATCCATACTGCCTCTACAAGAGCTGTATCCCACTTGGTGATCTAATCACCTCAATGCTCAAGAAATAACGTAGCTCTCCCAAATCCTTCATCTCAAACTTCTGCTTCAATAGCATTTTCACATGAAGGATATTTTCATCACTGTCACCTGTGATAATCAAATCATCAACATAAATGACAAGCAGCATAATACCTTTCTCTATTTTTCTCACATAAAGTGAGAAATCTGCCTTGGAAATCTGAAAGCTAATAGTGATAAGATACTGTCCTATCTTGTCAGACCATGCTTTAGGTGCTTGCTTCAAGCCATACAAGGCTTTCTTCAACCTGCAAACAAACTCAGGATAAATAGCATGCACATAACCTGGTGGCTGCTCCATATAGACCTCTTCTTGCAAATCACCATGCAAGAAGGCATTCTTTACATCCATTTGATGTAAAGACCATTCCTTTGATGTAGCCATAGCAATGGCTGCTCTTACACTTGCCATGCTTGCAACCAGACTGAATGTTTCTTCATAATCAATGCCATATGTTTGTGCATATCCTTTGACTACTAATCTTTCCTTGTATCTGTTCACAGAACCATCTGCATTGTGCTTCACCTTATAAACCCACTTACAGCCAATTGCATTCTTACCTTTAGGCAAAGGTACCAATTCCCATGTAGCATTTGCTTCCAAGGCATCAATTTCTTCATCCATGGCTTTCTCCCATTTTTATTTTCCCATGGCTTGCTCAAAAGAAGTGGGTTCTGGTTCCTGTATCACTTTGACCATATATGCATAGTGAATGGCTGTAAATCCATCATATTTCAGCCTATCCATAGGATACCTAACTCTGGTAGACTTGCGCAAAGTAGGTTCACTCCCAGGTGCTCTCAAAACATCCCTGGTCTTCCTTACTCCAAGTGTAACAATAGAAGGAATACCCAACTCATTATCAATGCTCTGTTCTGAGCCACTGGATCCACATAAGAGTGACCTGCATTCACATCAAACATGGGCTGATCTACCTTCTCTTTTCCTTTTCGTGATACCTGCATACCACTATCTACATTGCTTTGAGAAGATTCTCCTGATCTCAATTTGCCTGTCCATGGCAAAGAATGTGAACCACTGTTAGAGGACACTCCAGGTCCACTAATATCTTGTGACTGCTGCTGTGAATTTTGTGCAGCATTACCATTTTGTGCATCTACATTATCAATCACATTTACTGGTTTATACCAGCTACTCATCTCATCAAAAACAACATCTCTACTCACTATAAACTTACGAGTATAAGGTTTATAGCATCTATACCCTTTTTGATGTAGAGAATAACCAATAAAGATGCACTTCTCAGCTTTTGGATCCAACTTGGATCTCAACTCATCTGGCACATGAACATAGGAAATGCAACCAAAAAATTTCAAATGAGAAATATCTGGTTTCCTACCAGTATACCTCTCCTCTGGAGTCATGCCATGTATTGCTGCAGTGGGAGTCATGTTCATTATGTAGACTGCTGTAGCAACTGTCTCATCCCAATACTGGCAGGTCTTTTTCATTGAGCATGGCACGAGATACCTCTCCAATATGCCTATTTTTTCTTTCTGCAATTCCATTTTGCTGTGGGGTATGACTACATGAATATTGCTGCTTTATACCATGCTCCTGCAAGAACCTTGCAAACTCATTTGAGAGGTACTCTCCCCCTCCATCTGACCTTAGGCATTTTATTTGCAGGCCTGTTTCTTTTTCAAGCATAGCTTTAAGAGTTTTGAAATGCCCAAAAACCTCACTTTTCTTTTTCATGAAATAAACCCAAACTTTTCTGCTATAGTCATCAATAAAAGTGACAAAATAATGACAGCCTCCAAGAGATGCAGCTTTAGTAGTCCACACATCAGAGTGGATTAATTCCAATGGCTTCTTACTCTCTTGAACATGTCTAGGAAATGGTTTCCTTGCCTGTTTTCCAAATTGACAGGCTTCACATACCTTATGCATTTTTGCAACCTTGAATTTAGGCAATCCTGCAACAATATTTTTGGCCTACATTGATTTAGGTCGCGTACATTAACATGACCAATGTGTTTATGCCAGATATCAATATCTGCAACTACACCGGTCCCATGTGCAAACATTGCTGCACTCAATTCAGGCATGTCTGCATCCAATGTAAACATTCTGCCCTTCTTCTTTCCTTTTGCTATCAAGCGACCTTTATTTTTCATATCCTCAACAAAGCATCCATGAGGATTAAATCTGACCTGCAAGCCCTGCTCAACCATTTGACCAACAAAAACCAGATTCTTGATGATATTTGGGACATGAAATACATTGGACATGTATTTCTTTTTCCCATCCTGAATAGACAAAGAAATTTTTCCAATCTGCACAATAGGATGTGCAGTATCATCACCAGTGTCCACAAATCCTGGTTTTTCCATTTTCCATGCATCCTCCATCCATTCTGCATGACCTGTCATGTGGTTTGATGCACCTGAGTCAACATACCATACATCGTTTCTTTCTTTTGCACTTGTCACAGAATTGTTCATGTGCTGCACCATAAACAAATGCTCATTTCTATCATCACCCTGTCTACTAGAAGATGCATAATTCCCTTGTTGCAGTTTTCCATTCATGATGTCATTCTGCTTTTTATAGCAGCGTTTAGCCATATGACCCATTTTACCACAGTAGTAGCATTCAATATTACTGTTTGGATTTTGGTCTCTTTGGCATCCACCACGACCTCTTTGGCTCCCCCTGCCTCTAGAGTTACCACGTCCTCCTCCATAGGACTGGTTTTCTTGAGTTTGCTGCATATTCTGATTTCTACCACGGCCTCTAGATCGGCCTCCTCTACTTCTACCTCTACCTCTTCCAGTATTTGAGTAGAAGACAGCTTCTTTTGAAGTTCCTCCTGAAGAAGATGCACCACCATTTCTCTGCTCCTCAGAAATTAGAAGAGCAATCAACTCCTCAAAATCAGGAAATCTTTCACGGATGGAAATGGATGTTCGAAACTGTGTATAATCCTTTCCTAGACCATTCAAGGTCATGGAAACTAAATCATCATCTTCCACTGGTGACTCAATGGAAGCAAGTGCATCTGCGATCTTCTTCACCTTCATGTGGTAGTCATTGATGCTCATACTTTCTCTTTGCACATTGTGCAACTCTTGCTTGAGCTGCATTTTCCTGGCTTGCGTATTTGTGCTATACATTTTTGGCAGAGTATCCCATGCCTCCTTTGGCATACTTGCATCGTGAATATGCACAATCATAGAGTCTGAAATACTGATAGGCAGCCAGTACATAACTTTTCTGGCTCTCGCATGCCATGCTTTAAATGCTTGCATTTGCTGTTGATTGGGAACATCAGGAAGAACGGGTCCTTCTTCATTTCCTACAACAAATTCCCAATATCCTTTTCCCATAAGGAAATTCGTCATTCTAAACTTCCATGCTTGAAAGTTATTCTTGTCAAGATTTTCAGTGACAATCTGTGAAAGAGAATCTGACGCCATTACAGAACACTGCAAAAAATTGTGTCACTGCAAAGAACACAGCTTCACCCTCACAAGGGCAAATCTGCAAAACTGATGAAAGTGGTACTTGACCA
Source organism: Lygodium microphyllum (assembly GCF_053477565.2). Classification (NCBI taxonomy): domain Eukaryota; kingdom Viridiplantae; phylum Streptophyta; class Polypodiopsida; order Schizaeales; family Lygodiaceae; genus Lygodium; species Lygodium microphyllum. The sequence goes on along the minus strand of NC_141149.1, from coordinate 20,242,820 downwards.
CACAGTCACTTCCTAGTAATGATTTTGCATCAACAGGTAATAAGGATGATTCTGTAACTCCCAATGTCTCTGCGCACAAGCATACGATGCAACTTCTACAGTAACTTTTCACCGACCTATAGAACAGTGGTCGCACAGCATAAAACTGGGCCTTTTCTCGAGTGCGTGCAAAAAACTTCCGCCTCCAAAATAGGCCTCGAAATGGCCTCAAATAAAAAAAACAGGGTCACTAAGGGCTAAAGCCCTTACCCGCAGCATATACTGCCCTCTTGCTTCACCGAGAAGGGCGTCTCAACCTGAGATAATGCACTCTTACACTTTTCGATTGTGCTACCTGCAGAGACTTTCTCCCAAACCAGAAAAATAAAAGCAATACAGGTCCTCTTATTAGAACACCACGAACTTGGTCTGCTTTCTTGAGCTCCTTACCACGAACAAGGCTCTGATAGCATGTCAAGATTGTGGGAGAGAAGGAAGGAGTCTCACTTGTAGCTTTCTTGCTTGCACAATGGGGGAATACACACAAAGGTGGAGGTTGAAAAAAGTTTTCCTCTTCTTAGTTGTGTAAGCCAAAAAGAACTCTAGTACATAGAAATAGAAGAACCCTATATATGGGTCTCAAACCAAACTCAACTAGCTAAGGTGGCATACTAACTGATCCACGAACTAGAGTAGATAAGGATAGATATCATCTAGCTATTATTCATGGGTGGTGTACCAACCGCATCTGCAACTGACAAGTCGATGACATAAATACACAACGGTCACCATGGCATATCACCAGTAGAGCTCGATATCTCAACACATGAAGATGTAGAGCTACTCCTTAGTCTCCAAGGCCAAGGACTACCAGATGATGTCTCTGGTCCACTAAGAGTCCGTAATTCTTACTTTTGAGCCTGCATATGAGTGTCATGATCATTATCATCATCCAATGCATCACCACTAGATGCATACCAACTACTCATTTCATCAAATTTAACATCCCTTCTCACTTTGAACTTACATGTGACAGGGTTATAACAGCGATACCCTTTTTGCTCTAAAGAGTATCCAATAAAGACACATTTTTTTCCCTTTGAATCAAGCTTCTTCTGTAGATCATCTGGTACATGAACATATGCAATACAACTAAATACCTTCAAGTGTGATACATCAGGCTTCTTGCCAGTAAAGCATTCTTTAGGATTCATCCCATGAACTACAGCTATGGGAGTTTTGTTCATAATATAAACAACAGTATGAATAGCCTCAGACCAAAAATGCTTAGGCATATTCTTTTCAGCCACCAAGGTGCATGCAACTTCTGCAATATGCATGTTTTTCCTTTCTGCAACCCCATTTTGCTGTGGGGTATACCTACATGTGAACTATCTCTTTATCCCATGAGACCTCAGAAAATCACTGAACTCATTTGAGAGGTATTCTCCCCCTCCATCTGACCTCAAGCACTTTACTTTCAAGCTTGTTTCTCTTTCAACTGTAGCCTTGAAAGTTCTAAAGTGCTCAAATGCTTCACTCTTTTCCTTCATAAAGTATACCCACAACTTTCTAGAACAATCATCAATGAATGTGACAAAGTATGAATAGTCTCCAAGAGATACATTTTGTGTAGGCCCCCAAATATCTGTATGCACAACATCAAGGATATTTCTGCTTACATCTCTGTCATGTGAAAAAGGTTGTCTTGCCTGCTTACGAAACTGACATGCTTCGCATACCTTATGAAATTTTGCAACTCTAAATGTAGGCAAACCTATAACCCAACCCTTTGGATTGCATTAATTTCAACCTTTGTACATTTGTATGTCCAATGCATTTGTGCTAAATTTCAATATTTGCAACAACACCTTTTCCTTTAGCATTCATAGTAGGAATTCCAACATCTAGAGTAAACATATGTCCAACTCTACTTCCCTTTGCAAACAACCTACACTTGTCATTGAAGTCTTCTACAAAGCAACCATTTGCATTAAATCTAACTTGCAGCCCTGGCTCTACCATCTGATCGACTGACACCAAGTTATTTGCAATAGATGGAACATGTAATACATTTGAAAGACTCTTTGTCTTACCATCATGCAAGGACAAGGAAACTTTTCCAATGTGTGAAATTGGGTGGCATGAATCATCACCCGTCTGCACATAACCTGCATTTTGCAAATCCTACATCTCTCCAAACCTTCTTGCATGGCTGGTCATATGATTGGATGCACCTGAATCAACATACCAAACATCATTATGTGTTCCTTTCTTGTAACAGCATTTACCATATGCTGCATAGCAAACATATATTCATTTTTGTCTTCATTTTGTCACGAAGATGATGCATAGTTTTCTTGCTGCAACTTACCACTACAAATATCATCTTTTTTAGCATAACATTGGGCTGCAATATGACCTATTTTGCCATAGTAGTGACACGCAATACCAGAGTTGTTAGAACCTCTGTTCTGCCATCCACCTCTTCCTCTAAAGCTCCCCCTTCCTCTAAAGTTACCATGACCTCCTGAAACCTGCATATCGCCAAATTGCTGATTCAATCTATTTTGTTGGTTGTCACTACCAGGTCTTGTACCACGGCCTCTTGAAAAGAACCTACCACGTCCCCTTCCTAAATTGGAGTAGAAAGCTTGGACCTGTTCACCACTTCTTTCAGATGTCTCACTTTGCATGTTGATCTCTTCAATGATCATAAGGGAGACAAACTCATCGAAATCTGGAAATGGCTTTCTCACATATACGGAAGTTACAAAAGACTTCCAAGCCTTTTCATTGTTAAGTCCACCCAAGGTAGACGATACCAAATCATCATCATCGAGCACTGCATCAATCGCTGCCAAGGCATCTACAATGCTCCTTACCTTCAGTGCATACTCATTGATAGACATCTTCCCTTTCTTCAATTTATTTAACTCTTGCTTGAGTTGAATCTTTCGTACCTTTGTATTTACGGAAAACATACTTTCAAGTATGGTCCAAGCTGCATATGAATTCTCTGCATTTCTAATATGTCCCAACATATTATTGTAATTACTACAGACAACCAATACATGACCTTTTTGTCTTTTGCATTCCATTCTTTTCTTGCCTCTGTCTCTTCTGCAGTTGGAGGATCACTCACCTCCGGCTCCTTTTCTTCACATGAAACAAACTTGTAGAGGCCTTTTCCAATAAGGAAGTTCGTGACACGGAACCTCCATGAAGGGTAGTTGTTCTTGTCGAGCTTCTCAATGATGGGATTTCCACTATTCTCTGCCATTATCACAAAACTAATACCAAACAGCAAGCAAATTTTCTGCAACCCTCAACCTGTAGTGCACAGCAATACACCAGACATCCTTTTTCACTATCTACTCAACAATACATGCAATCTGCAACCAGTTTGCAGATAAACCTTGTATTTATTCGTTGATAAACACATTTGAACTTACAAATCTAAAATTTGTAACATGTGCACCTGTATACGATAGACACAACTGAAATTGCAGGGTATCTCGAATTGCTGTCCGCAACCTTGCGGCTCTAAAATGGGGCCTGAAATGACCTCGGATAGCCAAAATAGCAGCGGTATAAGCCCTAAAGGGCTTGTCTGTAGAATACACAACACTCTTCGTGCACACTAAATCTCACTACAATCTGAGATTTTTGCTCTGCCCTGCTTCTGGTGCCTCCATAGGCACTATCCAAGAGAAAGAGTGGAAGAATGGGAGAGCTTCTTACCCATGGCTTGCTTGCTTGAACCTTGCTTCTTCTCCTTCACTTCAGCCTTTGAAATCAGCCTCTCTTAGTGGCGCGACTGTAATACCATATGAAGAATCGTGTGGTGGGGGGACTTGCTTGAGTTGCGATGCCAAACACACACACAATGCACAAGAAGAAGCTCACTTAAGAGACAAGAAGAGAGATGGAGGCCAAAACGTTTTCTTACTGGTTTCTTCTTCTTCTTTCACACTCTTTACAATGTACACAAAGTATAGATAAGATACAACATAAAGGAAAGTGGCCTACTAAGTCAACTGGTGCATAACAGACTACACTAGTCAACTGGTGCTATAACTATGCCAGCTGTAAATAGGTGTAACAACCTGAATATAATAAGTAATGAATCAGTGGCCATGTGAGAGTCATAATGACCACCGACGTGCTAAGTGTAGACGTGTGGACCGATCCAACCAGGCGGTCCATCATTAATGTCTGCATGTGTTGAGCTTGTCATCTCAACACGCATTGCTTCAAGATAGTGGTTTAGAGGAGTGTTCAGGCTATGGCAAAACTTGGATATTTTTTGTGCAATATCCATAGGTGGTGCATATTTTAGAAGGGTTACAAAATTCGAGTAGTAGGCTTCCAATATTAATTCCAACTGCTTGAGATTGAATAATTTATTCATTTTCAAATTTTGGTAGGTTGGCGGAAGGTATCGTCTGCATACAACATCTTTCAGCTGAGCCCAAGTGACTACTACTTTAGAAATACCCTGATCTTTGCAGCATTTCTTCCATCATAACTGATCCTGGCCAACTAACTTAAGTTTGGCTATCATTGCTTGATTTGTGGAGGCAGTTCTCGAAGCATAGAAAAAATCATCCATTGACACAATCCATATCTTTGCCTTAGCTGCGACATCTATTCCTTTTCCACCAAACTTGGGTGCCTTAATTTGCTTGAGAATGAATTTTTTATCTTGAATGTCAGCATTCGCGGGTGCAAAAGGTGCATGACAATCAAGCCATACCTTTTAGGTTATTCTATTTAGGATATGCCTATGAACCATACGCTAATCAATCACGCATCATTATAAAGTATCACTCTGATACCAACTGTAACGTGCCCACATATCGGCTATCCAAGCACATTTTAGCAGTCCATTAAGAAACAAATCTAAATGTCACTGCCCACAACTCCCATGGAATGTTCTAGGGTTTTTCGCTTGGGGTTTCCCGAGTCCACCTCACAATAGAATGTTTGTGACCGAAACCCACTAGGATCGACCTGAAATATGGGTTCCTATGGGTCAAGGTCTCCTAACAACATTCTAGCGTCAGGTTCTTGACATCCTACTTTACACAGAGATACTCAAGCCGAAGTAGATTCATACTGCACTTGGTTTAAAGAGAATGGAAAATGAGAGGGATGCGCTGCTCAACCTCTCTACCCTTAGGGCATAGTCCCATTCTGGTCCCCTAAAACGGCATGAATTGGGTTCTAGATTAACAATACCTAAAGTAGGAATGATGTTTAAACCTTGTGAGAAGCCTCCCAATTATTTGGGACCAGAGTCATCGGGGTTCTGTCCACCTGCTTCCCTTGATAGCTTTAGTTTTCTAATTAGGTCCTATGACAATTACGTGTGCCATTTAAAACTAGCTTCCTTAATTAAGCCTTTAGGGAGCAAGGTTCATTCGCGTAATTTATAGCACAAACACAAATACAGAACAAGCAATCCTTTGACAAACAAGTTCAAACAAATTCCTTAACATATCTTCACATTAATCTTTGTCTCATATCCATATATGAGAAATTATTTATCCCTTCTGTCCAACAGAAGTACACGGTCCAAATCACATGGCACCATAATTTCCATCTAGTATCTAGAATCCGATCTTCCAATGCCTCGGATGTTGAGTTCACGGTGGTCTACATCTTTGTTTTGAACTAAGCAAGGGGTGTTTAGAGTTCCACTGACCCCAAGTGACCTAGGAGTGAGACACTACTTTCAAGGTTGGCCTTTTCACCACTCGACCTTCGGCCTGTGAATCGAGCAGTGCCCTCTTGGGTTGAAACGTAACGTGACCTTGGAGATGATCCACCTGCACAAAATATCCTTCCTTAATTAATCCAATTAAGGATTCAAGCACAATCAAGGCAATCAACCTAATATCATCTTCCAAGAAAACATTCCTTTATTCCCATGGTGACTTTGTCATCACAGGCCCCTACCATGCATTTACCATCAAGCACTAGCACTTGGAATAATCATCCAAATCACATCCCAATAGTCATTTTAATGCAAAAGCATTTAGGACGTTATTTGATCAATCAATAAAGCAATGGTATTCTTTTCTGAAATTTCAAGAATAGATGTGATAACATTTCCTTAGCACATTTGCTCTCCCCCTTGGGATCAAAGGATGATACTATGCAAAATGTTTTTAAACATTTCCTTCCCTCGGCTAAGGCATAGGTTAAGGGTTCAAACATTCTATGCAAAGTAAGTTCTATAGGTCACTTAAATTGATCGATAATCCAACCTTGACTTGGATTGATGGTAGTCATAGTTAATAGACGGGTCTTAAGGCACCTTAGTTTCAAACCTTATGATTCTTTTCTTGTACTAGCCCCTATTCAATCCATGAAGCAATAGGAAAATATTTCCATATATCAAACATGTTATGGGAATAATGTGTAAACACTTGATAAGATAAGTGCTAGATAATCTCAGGTAACTGGAATCTAACATGCCTTGCATTGGACTAGAATCTTGGGTTCCTTGTTATTTGGGCTCTTAGGCTAAGTACTTTGGAGTATCTAAACTTTAAATTGGGACTTTCCTATTCACGATTCTTAATTATTATTTTTTAAGGTAATTATGCTAATTTTCTCCCTTGGCTAATTCTTCCTCATAGTTTCCCTATCATCAAATAAGTCGTATGCAACCAAGTTAGGTTAAAAGGAACAATCAAAATGCCAAATCATAACAATAGAGATAAATTCAAGTTACTCCCTTACATGACTTCATGTGCATAACAAAGCGATATAGCCTATGACTCATGAATAGAGAAGATGGCAATTAATACATGGGTATTTGGAGATGAATTATATGTACCCAAGATTGTATTCACATTAGTGGTAATGCCCTGATCAGTGGCTCCATTGTTTGATGTGGGATTGTTGTTGGTGCACGTCTCCCTTTGTTTGGGAGCCATACCTTTAGCCTATAAATCTCTCTCTCCCTCTCCCTTGTCAGAGAGAATGGCGTGTTTGGGCTACTCTCCCTTTGTTTGGGAGCCATACCTTTAGCCTACAAATCTCCCTCTCCCTCTCCCTTGTCAGAGAGAATGGCGTGTCCAAGCTACTCACTTCTATTGCAAAAAAGGGGGCAGAGATAAACTTGCAGAGATGAGACTATAGGTAATTGCATGTAGTCACCCTCTAAGGAGGGGAAGGGGAATGGGATCCTTCAAAGAGTCTCTCTCTCTCTGATGGACCTAAAAACGGGCCGGCACTGGCTCATGCACTAGCCGGACCTCGTCACTATGCGCAAGACAACCCCTTGGCCTCGCGGCCAGGAGCGTCTATCAAAATCTCTGCCTTCCTAAACATTGCATTTGTAATACGTTGTAGTCCAACTGATCCTAACCCAATATTGCTCCTCAGAGGGAGTCCCTTCCACATAGCCAAAAGGCTCGAATCACATACACATGGGGTTCCTCCTACGGCTGAATGCCGTCAACCCTCTGCGACTCTCCTACACCTTGGGGATTGGCCCCTCGATGCGTCGCTCAACATTTAAACATTTCGCACAAACGTCGCTCAAGGTACCAAATAAACGTATCCAGGAATGTACCATTCCCTCACTTGACTTCCCCTTTATGATCCCACGACTAGCCTACAGCATAGGAACCTCACGCTCTCAACGGTGGGTCACAGGCCTACTGAAAACAATTGCTATGCATATCTAGGAGCTAACTCTGATACTTTTAATTTCCTCTAAATGATCATGCAAAGAGGTGGATGCCTAGTGCTCAAACATTTTGAAAACCAGCAGCGTGCAAGTGCAAAACATCTCTTTCATGCTTTTCTTTCTAACCGCTTTGTGCTTCGCTGCAACACCTAGCACCGAAGTGATCTTCGAGCTACTAGGGTTTAATTTTTTATCATTATTATTCCGTCCTAGATGCAATGCATATAAAATCAGCAAATTATTCCTCATGCTCAGCGGCATTTAACCATTTTTCCACAACTCTACCCTTCCCCGTTGATAGTGCATCATTGCATTCATTTCTTTTAGGGTTTCCTTGTCATTTTATGTGGAGAAAGGAAGGAAACACGCACTAAAACATATAAACAAGGCTGAACTGAAGCATAACTTCATGCCCCAGCCTTGCTATACATCAACAAACATAAATCCTATTTTTCTATATTTTTCGTAGCCCCAAATGTATTTTTCCCCTATTTTTCATGGTTTTTTTATCATTTTCCCGCCATTTTCTTCATTTTCTTGTATTTTTTAAATTGCTGAAAATTGAAACCAGTTTGTGGGCTGTGGCCCTTAGTTCATTTGCAACAAAATTGAAAGATTAGTTGATGTGTATCGACGGTTTTCCCCATTTATATGCCCAAAACCCTTGTTTTTCCCCATTTTTCATGGGTTTCGGGTTTCTTGACATTATTTCGAGCCATGAAATGCATGTTTTTCATAATTTCTAGTTATAAACAGTAAGAACTCAGAAGAATCAGCAACATAATCAAATCTTAGTCCATATGAACGGCATTCCATCAATCAAAAGCATAAAACACTAAATTTTCTTTGTAATTTTTTAGTTTACCGCTTAAACGCGTGTTTCGGGTTTTGTACCCATGGCTGTAGATTTGGAAAACAGCAACACTTCATGTCCAGCAACATCACAAATCACCATTCTCAGCCCGTGTAGCAATCCGGTCCATGCCGGACAAGTCTCCATCATTCTTTCTTCTTCCTTCTTCTCCCCACATGATCTTGCCTTTAGAAGAGAGAGAGGGAGGAGAGAGAAAGACTAGAATCAGAAATTCCAAACCAGGCCACCATTCCACGGGCGAAGGGCGGCGATATGATCAGCATACGGAGTGTAGGCAAGGGCCAATGTCAGATAGGGGGGTTGTTTGCAGGCAGGGAGGAGCCATGATCAACATTGAGCGCAAAAATCGGCGCCATTCCTGATCACGTATTCTTCATCTTCATCACGATTTTTTTCATCTCCCTCTCCCAAAGTTTCATGTGACATTTTAAGTTGGGCTCCCAAGGGTCATGCCCACTTGGCCAAACTCATGTCCACCTTTTCAAATCTTGACCGGTTTGTGGCCTTTCCCCCGTCCGGACTCCGAATCGAGCTCTGAAAAATCCTGGGCGTCCGACTTAGCATCCCGCATTGGCCAGTAGCTTGTGTCAACCCGCACGACTGTCTGAAAAATTATGAAAAATCACCAAGTGTCGCTTGGGCGCCTTTAAAGCACTTTGGCGCTTAAAATCGTCCTAGATCGAGCCGCCGCCTTTGACGGTGGATATTTTTCCCTTGATCTTCATAATTTTTAGCTATTTTTAAGCACTTCCCGTCACCTAAATTCCGCTCTCATTGGCGACCACGGGATAGGGCGACTCAGCCCGTCGAATACACGAACATATCTGCACATAAACAACCAAAGAAGCATCAAACTGATACAAAACAATTATCATCATAAAACTCAGCACAATGCTCCCCCTACCCCTGGACAGAACCAAGGCATGACATCCACAAGGAGTAGGCCTAGCATCATCTAATAGAAGATCCGAAGTGAGTCACTAACCAGCTGCTCCAACACAGCCAAACTAAAAAGAACTGCCAAAGAGGTTGCCCTAAGTGGTAGTCTGAACTACTGACCAACTAAAGACAACACAACTAGGAGCTCCTACAAGGCGAGGACTCCTATAGCCTGAGCAAAGGAATATTTTCATCCAGTATATTTCTTCTTTTAGGGTTTTTATTGGATGAACAGACTTGGGCATGTAAAAAGGAGGGAGCTGAGCGTAGTGACCCAAGGAGAACAGGGCATCGGCCTCAGAACCTGTCTCGGCACCCAAGAACCTACCAAGCCCTCGCAAGGCGACACTGAATCCTTTTCTAACGCTCACTTTTATTTTCGCTCCAACCTTCCTGGTTTTGATATTATTTTTTCCAGCAAGAAGCCACCCCTAGGAAGACAAGGTATCGGCCCCGGGTCTGACTCGTCCCCAGGAACCTACCAGGCCCTCGCAAGGCAATGATCAACTGCTTATATCTTTTCATTTCTTAGAGAGGGGTTAGAACCCCTTTTTACACACCTTCGTATTTATATTCATCGTTTGGGATGTTCAGGGTTCCTTGGCATCATCATTATTATCTTCGGGCAGGCCTCTCTAACTGCCTCACTACTAACAAGAACTCCTAGAACGGCTGCCTAGCAGGCTAGCAGAACAGAGCCACTAGGGCTTCCTTCTAAAACAGATCTTTCAATGTCTAACAATGTCTTTACAGGAGGCAATGACTACTCCGACCTCCCTCAAACATACTTAGCCTAAACCTGGGACTTCATGCCTTGGTCGCCGGTCCCCAACAAAAAGTATCCCCTCAACAAGTACAAATACACATATAACAGGAAAGAAAGGTACTCGTAAAGGAGAAATATCACCTGGATTGGCCCAAAAAGAAGCTTCCATCGCAGCAAAGGCTCCTCCAGGCTCCACAAAATTCCACAACCCGCAAAACCTGTCCAGCACAACACTAAAACAAAAACCCAATTAAACGCACCCGCACTAGACAGGGAAATGGCCCTCTTGGCCTAATGAAATCAGACATGACTTTGCTACAAAACTGAATCGGCCCTCTTGGCCTAATGAAATCAAACAATACTATGCATAACATCCTCCTGGAAACAATTATGATAGACAGCAAAGCATACTATTCCCAGGGAAACAGGGCTTGTAGCCCTAAACTAGGTGCATTAAATTATGACCTATCCCTCCTGCGTATATCGCAAGAGGTGTTCGCATCACATGTCGTCTAATCAGTCTATGAGTCTGAGATAATAAAGGTAGATGAGTCTCGCTTACCCTCTGCATCACCCAAATCAACCATCGTCTGCCAAAGAGGGCATGTTCAGAAAGCATACCCCACAAACGACCAGGTCCTGTCTCACCATCAATAGATATATCGGGACAAGGGCCACAATTAAAGAAGAGGTCCTCTTCATACGCAAGATTAGCCAATGAATCGGCAAACTGGTTCCAATTTCGTGGAATCAGCTGAAAAGCCACTCGATCGAATTCGTCTAGCAGGGCTATGGCAGTATGATGGTACATACAAAGGATCGGGTTCCGCACCATGTACGTCCCATTGAGTTGATTTAAAACCAACTGAGAGTCCCCTTTCACCAACAACTGGCGGATACCACCCTTCTTTGCAATATTCAAACCCATGATCAGGGCTTTGTATTCGGCCATATTATTAGTGAAATTCGCCCCGAGATAAGCAGCTAACTTCATGACAATGCGTCGTCGGGGGTCTCGGATGACAACTCCTACACTTCCTTTTTTGCATGCACCCCTGGACGCCCCATCAAAGTACAAGGTGTACGTCCATAAAGGGTTTACATATCCTGCCATCCTGGACTCTACGCGTAATTATGGTAATCGAAATTCAGCATATTCAACGGGTGGACTGTAGGCTCCATCCCTCCATCATCATTGAATGCAACAGGGATGCTCGACAAAATTTGTAGGCAGTGATGGCAGAAGACCTTGATCTCCCAAATAAATGTCCCGCCTTCTTGCTCAATCACCTTGTATCCTTTGCTCCACCAAATGAGCTTTCCCTGATGATACCTCTGTTCCAAATATGGGTGTTCTAAATAAGGGATCAGACGACCCATCAACCTCTATCCCGATTTCCTTGCAGATGTTGGATCGATCGTGCCTAGACCTGCAAGGCAGTCATAGCATTAGTGCAATCAGAAATAATAAGGTTTAATCTTATTAAGATTAACCTTATTTTTAAATTCTATCCCCTCAAGGTCAGCTAACAAAACTGTGGATTTATTCTTTCCTATCCTAACGATCCTATAGGGCCCATCCCATTTGGGTTCTAGCTTGCCTGGGAATAATTCTCGTCGTGCGTCATAATACAGAACAAGCTGTCCTTTCTTGAAGGTGTATTTCTTGGCTTTGAGGTCGTGTAGCTTCTTCATTCGGCGCTTCGCCACTTCTTGGTGCAATAAGCTCTGCAACTTAAGCTCATCTAAATGTGCCAGTGTCGTCAAGCGCTCAAAAAGAGCGTCTTCATCGCTCAAAGAATGATTGATGGCAAACCGAATAGTCGGCAGCTCAATCTCTAGAGGCAAGACACACTCCTCCCCATATACTAACTTGAACGGGGTATGGCCAGTGGCTCGTTTGAAGGTCGTATTATAAGCCCACACTGCCACGTATAACTTTTTATCCCAATCCCGTTTCTTTTCCGACACAATTTTGGACAGGATGCCTACAAGCTGCTTGTTGGTGCTTTCAACTTGCCCATTGGCTTGCGGATTATATGGGGTTGTCTTGTTATGCTTGATGTTCCACAACTCTGTCAAACCTTTGATCACCTTATTCAGGAAATGGGTTCCGCGGTCCGACACTAATTCTTTCGGCGGACCAAACCGGCATATTATCTGCTCTAGAAGGAAACTAGCAGTTTCTTTAGCATCATCTTTCCTTGTTGCACGTGCTTCTAACCACTTTGTGAAGTAGTCAGTTGCTACAATGATGTACCTCTTTTGCGTAGTCGACGACGGAGTAATAGGACCCACAAAGTCTATTCCCCACTTCTCAAATGGAAGTATCGCCATAATAGGGGTGAGTGGTCGTTTCCTATTCTCTCGACTATCATGTCGTTGGCAAATATCGCATCGCTTAACATACGCAAACGCATCCTGGAAGATGGCAGGCCACCAATAACCTACTCTTAAAGCCTTCTGTGCTGTAAGCCGTCCAGCAAAATGGCCACCGCAAGCAGAATCATGGCACTCTTCCAAAATGAATGGCACCTCGTCAGGCATCACACACCGGCGATAGATGTCATCAACCCCTTGCCGATATAATGTACCTGCGATCAAGGCAAACTTTAACGCTTGCTGCTTAATTTTCCTTTTCTCAGCCTTAGATAATTCGGAGCCCGCCTCCCCCGTTGATAAATAATGCGTTATTGCAGCATACCAGGAGGGAATAGATGCCGTATCTATTTTAAATATCATCTCCATGTCACTACCTTCAGCCACAAATTCTTTCGGCTCCCCAAAGTCCACTAGACATTCCACGATGCCTTGCAACCTTGGTGGCTTACTCTTGATTTCATAATCAAATTCCTGCAAAGTGATTAACCACTTCGCTAGACGGTCAGGCGGCTGTAGCTTATTCATCAATAGTCGAAGTCCCTCCGCCTTCGTATAAAGTATGACTTTCTCATACAGAATGTAATGCCTAAATTTCTTGGTCCCAAAGACCATCGCTAGACACAGCTTCTCCATGTAGGTGTAATTGATTTCGGATACCCCCAGCTTCCGACTAGCAAAAGCAATCGGGTGGTACCACTTCTCTTCCCAAATTTGGGCTAAACAGCAGCTGATACTATACATGGTGGCTGCTGAAAATATATAGAACACCTCACCTCTTTTAGGTGCTTTTAAAACGGGCGCTCTTGCTAGCTCTTGTTTCACATCCTCGAATGCTACCTTACAAGGGTCACCCCAATCAAACGAACAGCTAAAGGACAATAAATTTGTAAGCGGCAACATTCTTTCTGCTAAGGCGTTAATGAATCTACGGTAGTAACCAACCGAAGACAGAAAGCTATGAACTTCTTTCGGAGTGCGTGGTGGACCCATGGCAACTATAACTTTGACCTTCTCGGGGTCTGTCGCAATTCCTACCGAACTGACCACATGGCCCAGCAATAGCCCATAAGGTACTCCAAAAGCACACTTCCGTGGGTTTAGGGCGATGCAAAATTGTCTACAGCGCTCAAAGCATTTTCTCAAAATGATCAACTGCCTTTCTCTCACGGTGGCGGCCCCTAAGTCATCAATAAACACCCTCAACTCTTCAGGGGATATGTCACCGAATGTCTTATCTGCTGTTCGTTGCCACGAACCAGGCGCATTGCATAAACCAAAGGCCATCACATGGTACGCAAAAGTACCAAATACAGTGATGAAAGTTGTTTTCAACTTGTCCTCTTCTGCGATTGCCATTTGGTTGTATCCTGCAAAGCAATCCATAAATGAATATATCTCCCTACCCGCTAATTGATCCAAAATCTGGTCAATAAATGGCAACGGGTAGTAGTCCTTAACTGTCTGCTTATTCAGCTCCCTAAAGTCTACACATAAATGGATCTGATTATTCTTCTTCTTTCTAATCACAACTGGCGAACACCATTCCGTGTGTTGCACAGGAAAAATCAAACCCGCTTTTCGAAGCTTCTCTAACTCCTCAAACAGCCCGTCCCTCAATTCGAAAGGCATACGCCTTACTTTCTGCCGTACAGGACGACTGCCCTCTTTCAACGGAATTGTATGAACAGCAAGACTAGGAGGGATGCCTCTCAACTCATCATAACTCCAGGCAAAGATATCCCGGAATTCCTGGATCAAGGCCACATAGTCCTCCCTTTCTGCTGTGCTGAGCATAGAGCCTAATTTGATTGGCCGCGAATCATCAAGCGTACCAAGGTCTAGCTCGATAACATCTGCATCTCTTATACGATCTTGGGCCTCTATCGGCTCGTTCAAAGTGATCTGATAGATGTCCTCTGTGGTGGATCCTTCCTTGGACTCATCACTCGATGATGTCTCACTGCCAGATAAATCTTCTAATGTCTCCAATTCTGTAGAAGGTAGAGGAGCTCTCTCACTCAGCGGGGACTCAGGATAAGCATCAACCACCACACGCTGGGCACCTCTGCCGAATATCAATCGACCGGCGGGTATATCCACTTGGCAATCCGCTTGCAAGATCCAAGGTCGTCCAAGTAATACTTGGTAACTTGGCCGCCCTGCAAAACGAATCACCCTAAAGTCCAACATGCATTCTACATTTGCAACAGTGACATGGACCTTAGTAATGCAGCCTTCCGGCTGTCTCAAACTGTCATCTGCCATTCTGAGAATTGTGGAAGTATCTTTCTGAATCGCAAGACCCAACCTTTCCATCAGTTCAGAACTCATAATGTTAACAGATGATCCCGTGTCGACAATGGCATAATCTACTAATATCCCATCGACATAGGCTGCAACCCTTGGGCAATGCTTCTCAGCATGCTCGAACCAGTCATCACCAACTCGCGCAATACCCAAAGGTTCTACAATATACCCGGTACGTAGGATCTTTCTAAATTCCTTGCGTACTCCTGGGGAAAGCTTAATAAGCTGTAAGAGGTTCACATCCGGCTTGACTTCGCAAAGAGAGCTTGCCAAATCGAATTCATGATAGTTCGATAGAGCTCGCTTTTCACGCCAAACCATCCGCTCTTTAGGTCGCTGAACTGGCTTTATTGCCTCTTTCTTAACTTTCACCTTCTTCTTTGGTGGTTCCTTATCGACTTTACTCTCTACGGGCTTCAAAGGTCCCCCTTCTAGGGCAGGATCCAAAACTTGCGTTCCTTTGTCGCCTTGTTTAGGGTTCCCGTCGACAGGCTTATCCATGTCGGCTTCTCTACCCTTTTTACCTCTTGTAAGGACAGCTCGTAGATTAGAGGTTTCAGCATCATTAACGCGTACAACCTCAATCAAACTAACCCCACTACCACTTGGTAGCTCCTCCACTGTAGTCTTTGGTCGTTGAAGTATTTGTTTAGGCCCATTTTCTGGCTGGGAATCATTTCCTTGGCCACGATGATTGACAGGCCCTGGTTGCCGACTTCCTCGTTGGAGGGAACTGATCTTACTCCAGCAAGTAGCTGCTAAATGGCCAGATTTTCCGCAAATGTCGCACTTAACATTTGGGCAATTCCTTGGATAGTGCTGCCCACCACACCATTTGCAACTAAACCTCGACGGCGCACCCTCCTCTGGGTATCTACTTCCTATCAAATTTTGTTGTTTTTTAAGGAAGTTGACATCAACGGCTATTTGTCGATACTGTTCCGTAATCATGTCGGTATAATGCTTCATCATGTCCTTAACCTCGCCAAGAACATTGGAAGAACTCGACTCATAGCCTTGGTCATTACCATGTCGCTCCATCGGCCTAACAATTTGATTAGGCACTGGTTGTTGAGCCACAGGCATGGTATTAGAATTGACCGCCTGGCCTCCACCATTTGGAGCCATTTGACTGCCCGTAGGCATCGACATGCTAGGGGGAGCTGGTAATAAAGGGACATTCTGTATCATGTTCCCTCTCCCATTAGGGTTAGCCATCGCTATCCCTTGGCCACTACTGCCATTGGCTATTGCCATATTGTTTCCCAATACTAAACCCATGTTCGAATTGCCTCTAGAAGCATAGGCTGCTTGTAGTCGGGATTCCACCTCTTGTGCTCGTGTAATGGCAGTATCTATATCCCCCAAGGGGACACTACTCAACTGCAATTGGATATTAAAGTCCAAACCATGTAGGAAATATTGCAATTGGGCAGCTGCGGGGATAGGAATAGAGGTGTCCAACTTACGGAAGACCTCTTTTATCTTCTTCGCATAAGCACGAATATCCTCGTGTGGATCTTGGCGGGTCACGTTGAGTACACGCAACCAATATTGCCCACCCCTTTCAGGGGCAAACTCCCTTCGAAAAGCTCCATAAAATGCATCAATGTTCAATATGGTTCCGGCTTCTAAACCGTGATACCATATAGCAGCTCTTCCTTTGAGAGTCATGTTGAAGAACATCATTAAATGCCCTTCTTCTTGAATGCGACAGTTAAACATCAGCTTTTGAAACTCCCTAATGTGGAGTTCCGCATCTTCCTCAACTAGCCCATTAAAAATGGGTAGCGGGTAACCTAGAGCCGGCAAATCCGTCGTTCCTGCTGGAATTGCAATAGGCTGCGCCATGACGAGGATTGGATTTGCACTAGGAATAGGGAACGGTGGGGTTACACCTCCCGCAATTGACGTGGACTGGCTTATGGAAGGAAGGGGAGCACTAGAGCTTCCACCTTCTCCTAACTTACTGCTTGTGGTCCTAAGACCACTAGATCCACTCCCTCGTAAGGGTTCAGCACCGCTACGCTTAGGGGAATATCTCCTAAAAATTTCAGCACGTCGCCTAGCTCTTTCGTCTCTTTCTTGCTTTTGGATTTCTGCTAGACGATGCTTATCAATAAATAACGGGTCAAGCTCAGTATCCTCTGGCATAAACTGCTAGTTGGTCCTTAAACAACCAGGATTCGAGAACCGCCACTTTTAAGCAGCTCCCGGCAGACGCACCACTGATGGACCTAAAAACGGGCCGGCACTGGCTCATGCACTAGCCGGACCTCGTCACTATGCGCAAGACAACCCCTCGGCCTCGCGGCCAGGAGCGTCTATCAAAATCTCTGCCTTCCTAAACATTGCATTTGTAATACGTTGTAGTCCAACTGATCCTAACCCAATATTGCTCCTCAGAGGGAGTCCCTTCCACATAGCCAAAAGGCTCGAATCACATACACATGGGGTTCCTCCTACGGCTGAATGCCGTCAACCCTCTGCGACTCTCCTACACCTTGGGGATTGGCCCCTCGATGCGTCGCTCAACATTTAAACATTTCGCACAAACGTCGCTCAAGGTACCAAATAAACGTATCCAGGAATGTACCATTCCCTCACTTGACTTCCCCTTTATGATCCCACGACTAGCCTACAGCATAGGAACCTCACGCTCTCAACGGTGGGTCACAGGCCTACTGAAAACAATTGCTATGCATATCTAGGAGCTAACTCTGATACTTTTAATTTCCTCTAAATGATCATGCAAAGAGGTGGATGCCTAGTGCTCAAACATTTTGAAAACCAGCAGCGTGCAAGTGCAAAACATCTCTTTCATGCTTTTCTTTCTAACCGCTTTGTGCTTCGCTGCAACACCTAGCACCGAAGTGATCTTCGAGCTACTAGGGTTTAATTTTTTATCATTATTATTCCGTCCTAGATGCAATGCATATAAAATCAGCAAATTATTCCTCATGCTCAGCGGCATTTAACCATTTTTCCACAACTCTACCCTTCCCCGTTGATAGTGCATCATTGCATTCATTTCTTTTAGGGTTTCCTTGTCATTTTATGTGGAGAAAGGAAGGAAACACGCACTAAAACATATAAACAAGGCTGAACTGAAGCATAACTTCATGCCCCAGCCTTGCTATACATCAACAAACATAAATCCTATTTTTCTATATTTTTCGTAGCCCCAAATGTATTTTTCCCCTATTTTTCATGGTTTTTTTATCATTTTCCCGCCATTTTCTTCATTTTCTTGTATTTTTTAAATTGCTGAAAATTGAAACCAGTTTGTGGGCTGTGGCCCTTAGTTCATTTGCAACAAAATTGAAAGATTAGTTGATGTGTATCGACGGTTTTCCCCATTTATACGCCCAAAACCCTTGTTTTTCCCCATTTTTCATGGGTTTCGGGTTTCTTGACATTATTTCGAGCCATGAAATGCATGTTTTTCATAATTTCTGGTTATAAACAGTAAGAACTCAGAAGAATCAGCAACATAATCAAATCTTAGTCCATATGAACGGCATTCCATCAATCAAAAGCATAAAACACTAAATTTTCTTTGTAATTTTTTAGTTTACCGCTTAAACGCGTGTTTCGGGTTTTGTACCCATGGCTGTAGATTTGGAAAACAGCAACACTTCATGTCCAGCAACATCACAAATCACCATTCTCAGCCCGTGTAGCAATCCGGTCCATGCCGGACAAGTCTCCATCATTCTTTCTTCTTCCTTCTTCTCCCCACATGATCTTGCCTTTAGAAGAGAGAGAGGGAGGAGAGAGAAAGACTAGAATCAGAAATTCCAAACCAGGCCACCATTCCACGGGCGAAGGGCGGCGATATGATCAGCATACGGAGTGTAGGCAAGGGCCAATGTCAGATAGGGGGGTTGTTTGCAGGCAGGGAGGAGCCATGATCAACATTGAGCGCAAAAATCGGCGCCATTCCTGATCACGTATTCTTCATCTTCATCACGATTTTTTTCATCTCCCTCTCCCAAAGTTTCATGTGACATTTTAAGTTGGGTTCCCAAGGGTCATGCCCACTTGGCCAAACTCATGTCCACCTTTTCAAATCTTGACCGGTTTGTGGCCTTTCCCCCGTCCGGACTCCGAATCGAGCTCTGAAAAATCCTGGGCATCCGACTTAGCATCCCGCATTGGCCAGTAGCTTGTATCAACCCGCACGACTGTCTGAAAAATTATGAAAAATCACCAAGTGTCGCTTGGGCGCCTTTAAAGCACTTTGGCGCTTAAAATCGTCCTAGATCGAGCCGCCGCCTTTGACGGTGGATATTTTTCCCTTGATCTTCATAATTTTTAGCTATTTTTAAGCACTTCCCGTCACCTAAATTCCGCTCTCACTCTCTCTCTCTCCCCCTCTATCTCTCCCTCCTCCTCCTCTTCTTCTTCTCTTCTTCTCCTCCTCCTCCCTTTGTCTCCCTCTTCTTCTTCTTCTTCTTCTTCTTCTTCTTCTTCTTCTTCTTCTTCTCTCCTAGATCTCTCTCCCTCTCTCTCTCCTTCTTCTTCTTCTCTTCTTCTCCCCTAGATCTCTCTCCCTCTCGCTCTCTCTCCTCCTCCTCCTCCTTCTCTTCTTCTTCTTCTCTCTCTCTCTTCCTCTGCTTCTTCCTCTCTTCTTCTCCTTTATCTATCTTCCTTTCTCTCTTCTCACCTCTCCCTTCCTTTCCCTCTCTCTTCCTCTCTCCCTCTCTCTCTCAATGGCAAGGGGGGGGGGGGAAGATTAAGGTGGTAATTCCCTTTTCCTTTCTACACACGCAAGGGGGGGGGGGGGATTTTACAAGTGGTAAGGGGGGTATTATTGGGGGAAAAGAGGTGGGGGGAGGGGGGTAGCGGATGTGTGCCCTTGCTTCGTTGAGTTCATCACCATCTCGTGGTGATTGCCTGCTTGCCATCTTTGTCAGCTCCGTCACCAACATCTCTTCCTCGTTATCATAGTCCCTATGCTATCATTGACTGTAAGTCATCATCGCGTGCTCCCTCCCCCTTGATGTCATCACATCGTCTCCCTCCCTGCCACCTATTTGATGAGGACAAGGGGGGAGATTTAAAAATTTTCAATTTCTTTTTAGTTTAAAAAGGGGGGGTTTCCCATGGAGGATCCCATGGAACCATTACAAGGAAAAATCCAGTGAGGGTAGAGACTCATCATTTGAGGGGGGTGTTGAGAAATCGAATGATGTATGCCCACAGAGGCTAGATGTGTGCCTAAAAGAGGCTTTCCCATAAATGGCTTTCTATGAGAGAGAGACAATGATGTATGCTCTAGGAAGAGATGTTTAGAATCCCATATGCATAATGAGGAGAATGGTACTATTGAAAAAGCTATAAAGGCATGTGCTTGGTTGACACTCATAACAAGGCAATGGAACTATCAGTTTGAGTCACTATCAGTGTCATTGTCCATCTTACACAAGCATGTGTTTGTGAGTCCAAGCTAATCTATCTTGGACCCAATTCACTTGTGTAACAATTAGTTTATTTAAATCTATGTCATCGTGAGTTGTACATTCATCTTCCATCCTCCATAGCTTCTGCCATGCTCTAGATCCCATGTTTATCAACACGAAGGACAAGCCAAGGTTAAGGAGTTCAACCTAGTGGAGGGGGAGGACGTGCCTCAACCTGTGTACATATTAGATGACCTAACCAAGGAGGAGGAGCATGATTTCATAAATCTCCTAAGGGAATTTGACAATGTGTTTGCATGGTCCTAGATGAGCTAAAGGGAATAGATACAAGTATTGTGACTCAAAACATCCCCATGACCCTTTGAAGACAATGGAGATCAAATTAGATATAGCCTTTGGAAAAATAATGTAGCTCATACTATAGCTACAATGATATAGTCCAATATTATACTTTACAATGTAAAATCACCAAATTAACTTTAATCGCTAGTAGAAAGATGTAAAAGTATCCATGCATTCATGAATGGTAGACTCACAACATAAAAAGCCATGCCCCAACTACATTTTGTATGTCCCTAGTTTTTGACAGAAGTATTATCAAGGTGAAGATCACATGCACATGGAGTGAAAAGTATGCATTTGTATGCTTGGTCTTTTGAAACAAAGATAAAGTGATTGAATGTGTATAGTGAACCAAGGGCATTGGGTGACTACCTTAGACTATATGCAATGAGTGTTGAGTCTAATTAATAAACATATTGCAAGTGATCAAGTACTCTTGTTTGAACATGGTTAAGTGCATGTGATCAAAGTGATCTCAACTCAACATAGTTGAGTGCATATCTTAAAAGGAAAGGCAATTAATGAAATCTTGTCATGAAGATACTCACATGAAGATGAAGATGCAACTAGAAATAGAAAAGGGTAGTGTTGTTATGATAGCTTTGACTAGCTTGGGAGCAACACTACTTGGAAATAGAAGCCAAATGAAGATACTAAACTTCACAAAGCAAGTTGACAAGTCTAGGGTAGGGGATGACCCTTATAGTTTCATTGATCAATTTGAATAAGTCAGTGAGGAAAATAACCACATGGATTCCAATAAGAGAGTACAAGCTTTTTAGGTTGTGTCTTGGGAAAAAAGGCCGAATTTGGTTCACAAGCCTCGATGACATGGAAAAGAACAACTTCGATACTCACAAGAATTTTTTCACATTAAGCACTTCTTGGAGGTTGGGTACTCTGATAACCTAATCGTCAAGGTCATGAATGTGAGCTAGAAAGACAAACAGGAAATCCAAGACTACATCACTCATGTGATAAGCCTCTGTAAGAAGATCCTAGAACTTGAGAGACCCACAACAAGGGCATTGTCAACAGTATTTATCAATGAGATAAAAAATGAAGAACTATATAAGGCTTTTGCTAGTAGCTCAAGTTTGCAATGAGATTTTTTGGCTAATGTGTTTGATGAAGCCATAGGGGTGGATGATCTATTAAAGAAAAGAAGTAGTAAAGCTACACAATCGATAGGAATTATCATTGTTCGTAGTAAAAGGTCCACCATTTGTAGCAAGCAAAAAACATCCAAAGCATAGGAAAAAGGCAAGAGTGTGGATGTCCCTCAAATATATGTTTAACCTTAACCTAGAGATTATCAAGCTTCAAGATGCCTTGTGAAGACCTATTGGAACAAACATTCAATATGTGCACTGTGGTAGCAATCATTTGCAAGTAGAGTATCATGAATAACCAAGGCCTAGGACTTGTGCTAATTATGGCAGGTATAGGCATGAAGCTATCCATTTTAGGCTTTCTCGATGCTTGCTATACTAGCAACCTTATCAACCATAGTAACCGAGGAATTGCCCATTCTAATTTGGTCAAGAAGCTCCATTAGCTCTCCTAGTGTTGCTCAATGAGCAAAGACTAGCTACACCAAGGGCAATAACTGGCATACCTGGACCCCTAACACTAATAATTACTTTTCCATAGAGAGATGCTATGGTGCATTATGTAGAAGAAGCCGTTGAGGAGGAGCCTTATGTGAACCCCTACATCTCATATGATGAAGAGGGAACCTAGTCCTTATGGAATACAAGGCCATCACAATGATAACATTTGGTAGAGGAAGAGGACAAGGGTTTGGAGGAAAGTAGTATACACATGAACTAGTGACATCCTAGAATTGCAGTCATCTTGGACACAGTTCTTTTCGATTCCCTAAGAAAGAACACACTAACAAAGACAAAGCTAAGTTGTGATGCCCTAAGTGCAACATAACATACTTGTATGCAAATTGTCCTAGAAGAAAATCATCAAAAAGTGGCTCAAACATGCCATCACTTCCCTTAAGATTGTTTGGAATAGAGACTCTCTGATGATGATGCAATGCCCATACAACATAATGTGATGACTAGGGCACAAGCCAAGCAGATCGGAGGGTCATTGCATGGGCCTAGCAATATGGATGTTTCATCTATTGGGAAAAAGAAAAAGAATAAAAGAAGAAGAGAGTAGAAGGGAAGGATAAGACATCGCTACAACATTAACATCAAGACTACAATTACCTGATGCAGAACCCAAAACATCTACAATAAAAACAAAAAAGAAGAGGACTAATAAGATGGGGGAGTATCACTAACCCAAGACATCAAATGGAGATCATGGAGAAGGTGAGGGGATGGGTTGAAGAGGCTCAAGCACACACTAGACAATCTTTATTGGATCATGAAGTTCATGTGATATCTAGTATAGAGGCACCCTCCTCACCTATCTACATTTGACAAGCAACTAGGCAAGGGAAAAATAGAACTTGATAGGAACTCGATGCCATAAAGAGGGTGGTCCATCAATATTCACTTGTTGTAAGTGGTGCAATGGTTAGCACTTTCCAAGAAAATACCCTAATGTCAAGTGTGACATATGTGGAAAGTCCGACTATTTAGCTAGTACTTGCTAGAGAAAGATTAGCGCTCTTTAGTAAGGGAGTAACCAACCATATGCAATAAATCATCAAGCACAAGGGAACAATCTTTAGTGAGATGAAAGACCAAAACAAATACTACAAAGAGAAAACACTACTGTAGAGGAGCTGCCTAGTGGTAGTGGTGTCAGCCTTATCAAAGCTGTACATGCTAATGCCATTAAGGCTTCCAATTTGCAAGCTATTACAAGAGGCCAAAATGCTAAATAAGGTAACAAGGATAATGTAAAACTTGTTGAGATAAACCCCAAACAAGATTATAAGGGGATGCAAGTCCTTAACCCTGATGTACAAGTCGGTTCTCTAAAAGCTGTTGATGGAAAAATTGACCCCAATAAGGTGGTACCAAAGAAGAAGGTAAAAGCTAAGGAAGAGGAATCAAATCTTTTTCAACAACCAAGAGAAAGAATGGCCTAGCGAAAGAAGAGAACCATTGCTAACTATCATGAATTTGATTTAGCAAGTTCTCTTTGTGAGGTAAAGCCTGATGTGAATCTCTTGCACTTGATCAAGTTATCTCCTTGAGTGCGTAAAGAGTTCAAGAATATTCTTCACATTTCGTATATCATTGAACCCTTGGGAATAGCTCAAGTTGGAAATGATTGGTTTGGACATGCTAAAAAGCATTTCCCAAGGGTAGTAGCATATGTTGATGGCATATTAGTAGAACATGTCCTTGTGGATACGGGATCCTCCATCAACATTATGAGTTTAGAATTGATGGAAAGATTAGGATTGGAAATCCAAAAGGATGCCTCCATAATTCTCCAAATGGTTGATGATAATTTTAAAAAACCTTAAGGTTGCATTACCAAAATCCATGGGCGTGACTATTGCTAATGTGGAATGCATTGTGGACTTTAGGGTTATTAGGTTTGTAGGGTGGCCAAGCTATCAAGTCATGTTAGGAAGGCCATGGATCTTGCAATCTGATTGTTAAGTTGATATACCTATTCATCATTTAATTTTTGGCAGAGGTGCCTGACATGTGATAATGGATGCATACCCTAAGTCTCATCAAAGTAAGAGAGTACCTTTATCTTTGTCAGAATTAGATGCATTGGATGATCCATTTGTTAGTGGGACTTCATCAAGCAATGAATCAAAATATGGGTCCATTATAGGGGATGTCCACTAAGTGACTCTAAATGAGCCAATAGAAGCTCTAGATAGAATAAGAGATGAAGATGTGATTGAGCTGGACCTTGGTACATTGGATGATCCACAACGGATTAAATTAGGGTCCATGCTTAGTCTGGAAGAAACAAAGTACTAGTGTCCTTGACCAATAATTCTGTGACATATTTGCTTGGATTTATAATGAGTTGAGGGTTATTCCTCCTAGTTTAGTTGTGCATACCATTTCCTAAAAGGAAGGTAGCTGCCATGTGCGATAAAAAGTGAGGTGTATGCCTTTAGAACTAAGGAAGGGACTATTTAAGGAGATGGAGAAATTGTGTAAGACTGGCCCGATAATTCCTTTACAATACACAGAGTGGTATTCAATGCTAGTTGTTAGGAAAAAGAAGAATAATCAAATCTGATTTTGTGTATAGTTTAGGAATCTCAATAAAGAGATGATCAAAGATTAGTATCTTCTCCCATTTATTGACCAAATTTTGGACCATTAGCAGGTAGAGATATTTATTCATTCATGGATTGCTTTGCCTGATATAATCAAATGGCTATTTTAGAGCAAGAAAAGTTTAAAATGACATTTATTACTATATTTGGAACTTCTATATATCATGTTATGGCATTTAGGTTATGCAATGTGCCAGGTTCTTGGCAACATATAGTTGATAAGACTTTTGGTATTTTCCCAAAGAAGTTAAAAATATTTATTGATGATCCAGGGGTGGCCATCAAAAGGGAGAGATAAATGATTATTTTAAGAAAGTGTTTTCAACATTACAGATAGTTCTACATTACTTTTAATCCAAGGAAGTGTGTCTTTGGAGTGCCCTATGGATTGCTATTGGGCCATATGGTTAGCTTGGCTAGTATTAGGATCCCAAAAAGATAAAGGTTATTGTCGCTATGATTCCACCACATACTCCTAAATTAGTACATAAATTTCTATCATTAGTAGGATACTATTGAAGGTTTATCAATGCATTGGCAGAGAGAATGTTGCCATTGATAAATCTACTATCCTTTAACTATTAGTTTGTTAAGAGTGACCCATGTCAAGTATCTTTTGAGGATGTAAAAGTAAGAGCTAGTGAAAGCACCATTCTTGAAAGCACCCAAAAGAGGTGAGGTCTTCTATATATTCTTAGTAGCCACAATGTATAACATTAGTTGTTGTTGCCATTTAGCCCAGATTTGGGAGGAGAAGTGGTATCCAATTGCATTTGCTAGTCATAAATTGGGGGTATCCAATATTAATTACACCTACATGGAGAAGATGTATCTTGGGATGGTATTTGTGACAAAGAAATTTAGACATTACAAAGTGTAGTATTCTATATGATGGTAGAGGGATTGAGGCTATTGATGAATAAGTTGTAGCTACCTGATTGCATGGAAAAGTGGTTAATCACTTTGTAGGAGTTTGATTATGAAATTAAGAGTAAGCCATTAAAGTTGCAGAGCATCATTGAATGTCTTGTGGATTTCGGGGAGCCGAAGGAAGTTTTGGCTGAAGATAGTGACCTTGAGGGTCTATTCAAAATTGATACGGCTTCCATTCCATCTTCGTATGTTGCCATAATGCACTATCTATCTATAGGAGAGAATGCAGCCACTTTGTCAAAGTTTGAGAAGAGGAAAATTAAACAGCATGCTTTGAAATTTTCATTGATTCCAGGAATATTATACTAGTAGGGAGTTGATGATGTTTACCACTAATGTGTTATGCGTGATGAGGTTCCATTTATCTAGGAAGAGTGTCATGAGCCTACGTGTATAGGACACTTAGTGATGAAGTCTAATTTTGGTATAGATTTTGTTATTGTACAATGCTAGGTATTCTATGATGTATTGCAATCGCAAACCATTTTGGACACATAGTATCAATGTGAACTTAAACTATGGCTATGAATCTCAGTCTAAAGAATAAGAACAAAAACATTGTATTTGAAATTCTTATATGAAAAAAAAGATTGAGGGTTTATGAGTTTCATGAGGAGATGGTTGTAGGAATATGCCTACAACTACTACTTCTTACATGTCTATTTTCATCTCTCGTTCTACACAACTCTTGCTCTTCTCTTATGCTTTAATGTCTATCTTTCTGAGAGGAGTGAGGATGGAATCCATGGTATTATTTCTTATGTACATAGGTTCATGGTTTTGTGTGAGAAAGGAGAGTGTTTAAGTACTTCTTTTTTGTTTCTTGGATCTATGAGAGTACTCATAGCCTCCCTTTCCAAGGATTTTTTTGTGCTTGGAAGGCTTTATCAACTTTGCTCAACAATTGACAACACAAAAAGCTTTAAGAACTAGATATTAGTGGCCATCCATTTTCTAGGATGCATTTGCATATATCAAGAGATGTGATGTATGTCAAAGACATGATAATAGGGAGAATATGAAGCACCTCCTAACTTCTATTAGCTATACTACCATTTGAGAAGTGGGGCATTGGTTTCCTAGATCCTATTACCCCATCATCCTCTACACAAAGGAGCCTATATCATAGTGGCAAATGATTATTTCAGAAAGTGGTTAGAAGCACAAGTATGAGGAAGGACAATGCAAAGAAGATTACTAGCTTCCTGCTGGAGAGTAGATTATTTGCCAATTGGGTCCGCCAAAGGAGTTAGTGTTGAACCGCAAAACCCACTTTCTAAATAAGGTAACTATGAGCCTGATTGAAGCATGGTAGATATACAATAAAATGACACCTTATAATCCCTAAGAAAATAGGCAAGCTGAAAGTACCAATAAACAACTTGTAGATATTCCATCAAAGATAGTATGAGAGAAGAAACAATATTGGGATAAGAAGCTATAGATGATGGTGTGGGCATATAACATGTTCTTTAAGCGAGCTACTGGCCATACCCCATTCAAGTTAGTTTATAGTGAAAAGTGTGTACTACCCCTAGAGATCAAGTTATTAACTATAAGATTTGCAATTAACCATTCTTTGGGGAATGAAGATGCACTCTTTGAGTGCTTTACGAATTTAGCACATGTCGATGAGCTCAAATTGTAGAGTTTGCAACATCAAGAATAGCTAAGTGAACTTGATAATTTAAAATCAAAGAAATATACCTTCAAGAAAGGGCTATGGCATCGGACCTCATGCACACAACAGGCAACTCCACCACCACACGGCCTCGCAGGCCAAGAGCGTCTGTAATAAATAAATGCACACTAGATACATCTAATATTGCATTTGTAACTGGATAAGAGTCCAATGGCACCTTCCCTAAAACCCCTCAAAGGGGGTACCCCACATATATTGGCAATAAGTGCCACGTATCACAGACACAGAAGACACCCCATTGGTTGATTGTCGTGGCCCCACTGTAGCTCTCCTACATCTTGGGGATTGGCCCCTGGATGCACTAATTTTACATACAAACACATTCACACAAGACTTTCCTCTTTTTCAGCAAGATACAAGAGATACCATGTTTTCTCACCAATAATTTCCCTCAAGAAATGAATGGCTAACCTACAGTAAGGGGAATCTCACCCTCTCAAGCGTGGGTCAACTATAATTCAAACAATTGCTATGCATTTCCAAGAGTTGATACCATATGTATGATTAGTGCAATAGTGGATGTCTCATCATGCACAAACAATTATGTTTCAAAATCAGCCTATGTGCCGGTACGCAAATAGTCTTTTGATGAATTCCAACTAATACGCATATGCTTCATTGCAAGAATCTAGTACTAAGGCAAACCTTGTGCTACTAGATCCCTTATTTCCAAATAGATTATTTCCTAAATGCTATGCATGGAAAAGGAAATCAGAATTTGTATTATTTAAGCCCTCAAACTCTTGCACAAAATCCTCCTCCCCCTCACCGTTTAGGTTTTGCTTCGTTGCATAGGTGTATAGAGGTTATTTTGTCATGGTTTAATGTATGAAAAGTGATAAATCACACATTGTGACAAAATGATAGGGCAAACTGAGGCCAAACCTCATGCTTTGCCACTGCCATACATTCACAACCACTTATTTTGATAGATTTTCAAAGTTGTGGCTCTTGATTCTTAGAACTTCAGAAATATAGATTTTATTGGCATTTTATCCTATGTGTATCGATTTATCCCACCCCAAAACACTAAAAACCAAAATTTTCTCATAAAAATCGTGTTTTACGAGTTTCTTAAAATTATTTCCAGCATTGACTTTATGTTTTCTGATTTTTCCATTATGCGAGCATAGAATAAATAGTAAACAACATGTCTACCAATTTTTAGTCCATAACAATAACATTGGCTTAATCAAATATTAAAAAAAGCAAATTTCATTTGTAAAATAGAGTTACTCGTTTTTTCCTTCTTTACGGGTTTTAAAATCTGATGTGAGACTGTAGATTAGCCCTCATTCAAGGCTCAACCCACCTCCGAACAACCAACTCTAGCTGTCCACCATCGATTGGGAAGTGATCCGTACCATGCTGGACAAGCGTTCACTACTCAATTCTCTTCTTGATTCTTTCCACATGAATTGCCTCTTTTAAGAGAGAGAAAGAGGAGAGAGAAAGATTGGTTTCTATTCTTCATCTTCAGGCAGTCATTTCAGGGGCGAAGAGAGGCGATAGAGAGCATAGACAAGAGGAAGATCATGTATCTAATTAGTTTGGATGGGTGCTTTGAAGCTCCATAGCGCCCCCCCCCCCCCCCCCCCCCCCCCACAAAATCAATTTGGGGGGTGGAGACCCCAAAGGTCACCCCCCCCCCCCCCCCAAAACCATTAAGTCCTTTTCACACTTGATTTTGTCCATTTTCCCTTTAATCGTTCGGTGTCCGATTCACAATCTGGAAAATCCTACACATTTGTCTTGAAGTCCCCCACTATGGAGCCTCTCCCAGAGTCTCATATGATAGTCAAAAAATTTATGAAAACTCCCTAAATGTTGCTCAGTGGGTCTTTAAATCACTTTTGGGGCTTGCCACTTAAAATCGTACTGATTGCAGCTATCGGCTTTGATGAAGTCTATTTTTCCCCTGAAATTCAAATTTTTGGGCTATTTTTAAGGACTTCTCAGAGTAAAAAATCATCTATCATTGGCGACTGCGGGATAGGGCGACTCAGCTCATCGAATCCCACGAACAAATTTGTGCATACACACAACCACAAAGAGCATCAAGCTGATACAAAAAATAAGCAACAAAACACATCACAGCTTTCATCATACCCCCTGACAAAACCAAGGCATGAAATCCACAAGGAGTAGGCCTAGCATAATCTGACAGAAAGCCCAAGCTAGTCACTAACCAACTGCTTCAATACAGCCAAGCTAAAAAGAACTATCAGAGAGGTCATCCTAAGTGGTGGTTTGAACTACCTACCGAACTAAGGACAAATCAACTAGGAGCTCCTACTAGGCGAGCACTCCTAGCATGAGCAAGAGGTATTATCGTTTAGCACACTTTTTTGTTTAGCCTTTTATTTTCCATACTCGGGCATGTAAAAAGGAGAGAGCTGAGTGTAGTAACCCAAGGAGAATAGGGTATCGGCCTCAAGTCCTGTCTTGGTATCCAAGAACCTACCAATCCCTTGCTAGGTGACACTTAATCCTTTTCTAGTGCTCACTTTTATTTTCACTCCAACCTTCTTTTATTTGCTTTGCTTTTCAGCTAGTTGCCACTCCTAGGAAGACAAGGCATCGTCCCTGGGTCTTCTCTTGCCCCCAGGAACCTACCAAGCCTTCGCAATGTGATATGCAATTACTCAAAGATTTTGCTTTCTTCTCTATCTTAATAGGGGTTAGAATCCCTTTTTACACACCTCCATATATTCATATATTTTCTTTTATATATTTAGGGATTTTTCCTTTGTATCATAATTTTGTTTGGCAAGCTTTTCTAACTTCCGCACACTAACAAGATCTCCTAGATTAGCTGACTAGCAGGCTTACAGGACAGGGTTACTAGAACTGCCATGTAAAATAAGTCTTTTAATGCATGGCAATGCCTTTGTAGGAGGCAATGACTACTCACACCTCCCACAGACATACTAAACCTAAACCTAGGATGCCATGCCTTGATTGTCGGTCCCCAACAAACAAAAAGAAAGTACCCCCTTACACATGTATCGTTATTTGCTTAAGGTAAAAAAGACTCGGAAAGGGGACGAAACCACCTGGAATGGCCACAAGAGGCTCCTCTGCAGCAAAGGTTCTCTCCAGCAACTTCATCAACATGTATGATGCAATCACTAAAACAAAAAACCATTAAACGTACCTGCACCAAATAGACATAGGGCCCTCTTGGCCTAAAGAAATATCACATTTGTACTGCAAACTAACTTGCCCTCTTGTTCTAAAGAAATCAAATATTAAAACCTCAAAAAATTTGGCTTTCTTGGCCTAAAGAAATCAATCAAACCAACTCATATAGATCCCTCCTTGGACGAAGGCAGATATATGAAAATACGCTCTATTCCAAGGGGAAAAAGAAGGCTCTCAACCCTAAACTAAATGCATCAAGTTGTGACCCATAACTCCTGGATATATAGCAAGAGGCGTACGCATAACATGTCGTCTGACCAACCTACGAGTATATCATAATAGTGGTAGATGGGTCTCGGCTACTCTTCGCATTACACGTATCAACCATCACCTGCCATATAACACGTGGTTTAATAATATTCCCCACAAACGACCAGGTCCTGTCTTATTATCAAGAGAAACATCCTAGGATCACAGTTGAAGAAGAGGTCCTCTTCATAAGCCAAATTAGCTAGTGAATTCACAAATTGATTCCAAGAATGTGGAATCAGCTGAAGAGATATGCTCTCAAATTCATCAAGTAGGGTTATAGCAATTCGATGATATAGACGAAGGATAGGATTTTGGACTATATATGTCTCATTGAGTTGATTTAAGATCAGCTAGGATTTACAGAAAACCTCTTTGATCTTCTTGGCATATGCTCGTGTATCTTCATGCGGTTCTTGGTGTGTCAAATTCAACACACGTAGCCAATATTAGCCACCCCTCTTAGGGGCAAAATCCCTTCGGAAAGCTTCATAAAATAAGTCCACAGTGGTTATGGTTTCGACGTCAAGGCTGTGATACCATATAGATACCCTTCCCTTTAGGGTCATGTTGAAGGCTTCATAAAATAAGTCCACAGTGGTTATGGTTTCGACATCAAGGCTGTGATACCATATAGATTAGCTTCCCTTCTGGGTCATGTAGAAGAACATCATTAGATGCCCTTCATCTTGGATACGGTAGTTAAACATCAGCTTTTGAAACTTCCTCATATGAAGATCCGCATCCTCTTCCACTAACCCATTAAAAATGGGTAGGGGGAAACCTAAGGTTGGCAAATCCGTCGTTCCCACAGGGATTGCGATAGGTTGTGCCATGGCAATGATCAGATTTTCTAATCGAATCGGGACAGGAAAAGCTGTCACACCACTCGAAGTGGGCAGATTAATCGGGAGGAGGGAAGTACAAGAACTTCCACCTCCTGATGGACTTTGATTCAGGCTACGATTACTAAGACCCCGCCCTTGAATAGGTTCAGGACTATGCTTTTAGGATAATAATGCCTATTGATTTTGGCCCTCCGTCAAGCCCTCTCGGCTCTCTTGTGTTTTTGGAGTTCGGCTTGATGGATCTCTTCAAAAGACATCAACTAACAAGTAGGTCCCAAGAGACCCTAGATTCCGAAACCACCACTTTGAGGAGGCTTTTGACAAACGCACCACTAACAGGACCAAAAATGGGCCGACACTAGCTATGGCACTAGTCGGACCTCATGCACACAACAACCAACTCCACCACCACATGGCCTCGTAGGCCAGGAGCATATATAATAACTAAATGCACACTAGATACATCTAATATTGCATTTTTAGCTAGATAAGAGTCCAACGACACCTTCCCCAAAACCCCTCAAAGGGGGTATCCCACACATATTGGCAATAAGTGCCACGTATCACAGATATAGGAGGCACCCTATCGGTTGATTGCCTTGGCCCCACTACAGCTCTCCTACATCTTGTGGATTGGCCCCTCGATGCGCTGCTTTTACATACAAACACGTTTGCACAAGACTCCCCTCTTTTTTAGTGAGATCTAGGAGATACCATGTTTCCTCACCAAGAACTTCCCCCAAGAAATGAACGGCTAACCTACGGCAAGGGAAATCCCACCCTCCCAAGCATGGGTCAACTATAATTCAAAGAATTACTATGCATTTCTAGGAGTTGATACCATATGTATGATCAATGCAATAATGGATGTCTCATTGTGCACAAACAATTATGTTTCGAAATCAGCCTATGTGCTGGTACGCAAATAGTCTTTTTATGAATTCCAACTAATACGTATATGCTTTGTTGCAAGAATCTAGCACCAAGGCAAACCTTGTACTACTAGATCCCTTATTTCCAAATAGAACGTTTCTTAAATGCTATGCAAGGAAAAAGCAATCAAAATTTGTATTATTTTAGCCCTTAAACTATTGCACAAAATCCTCCTCCCCCTCATCGTTTAGGTTTTGCTTCGTTGCATAGGTGTATAGAGGTTATTTTGTCATGGTTTAATGCATGAAAAGTGATAAATCACACACTGTGACAAAATGATAGGGCAAACTGAGGCCAAACCTCATGCTTTGCCACTACCATACATTCACAACCACTTATTATATTTTTCTTTTTTTTTGTGAGATGTATTCTTTTTTTTCTCTATTTTCTTCCATTTTTATCTATTTTTTATTTTAAAAATGATACATTTTCAAAGTTGTGGCTCTTGATTCTTATAATAGTAGAAATACAGATTTTATTGGCATTTTATCCCATGTGTATTAGTTTATCCCACCCAAAAACACAAAAAATCCCATTTTTCTTATAAAAACCGTGTTTTATGGGGTTTCTAAAAATTATTTCTAGCATTTTGACTTTATGTTTTTTTATTTTTCCAGTATGCAAGCATAGAATAAACAGTAAACAACATGTCTACCAATTTTCACTCCATAAGAACAACATTGGCTCAATCAAATATTTAAAAAAAAACAAATTTCCTTTGTAAAATAGAGTTACCGGTTTTTTCCTTCTTTGTAGGTTTTAAAATCTGATACGGGACTGCAGATCAGCCCTACAACATGTCTACCAATTTTCACTCCATAAGAACAACATTGGCTCAATCAATTATTTAAAAAAAAAAAACAATTTTCCTTTGTAAAATAGAGTTACCGGTTTTTTCCTTCTTTGTAGGTTTTAAAATCTGATACGGGACTGCAGATCAGCCCTCATTAAAGTCTTAGCCCACCTTCAAACAGCCAACTCTAGCCCTCCATCGATTCGAGAGTGATCTAGTACCATGCCAGACAAGTGTTCACCACTCGATTCTCTTCTTAGTTCTTTCCACATGAATTGCCTCTTTTAGGAGAGAGAAAGAGGAGAGAGAAAGAATGGTTTCTGTTCTTCATCTTCAAGCAACCATTCCACGGGCGAAGACAGGAAATAGAGAGCGTAGAATACAATATTAGTGAGTTTGGGAATCTCCCAATTCCCATTTTTTGAATACTAAAAAGGTGGCACCCGGATAGCATGCCCATAAGTTTCTCAAAACCATATGATGTGTTTATGGGTATTTGATGGGTTTGAGGCATGCGTTTTAGCCTCAGCTTAGCCCCATTTTCATGTTGTAGTGCGTGATTTATTGCTTTTCAAACAAAAAAATGATATGAAACATTCTTTACACCTACCACTGCAAGCATAACATTAAGCAGTAGGGAGAGGGGGATTTGTGAGTGCTCAATAGACTGAAATTTGATTTTTTTAAATGCACTTTACATATTGGACATGTTTGGTTTGAAAGTTAAAGGGTTCATTGGTACGAGTATACTCGATGTTATTCCCTATGCAATGAAGGAAATGCATTAGTATGAAAAGCATGAAGATAACTATTTGTGCATTGTCACAATGTTATTTTGAATAAATAAAATGATTGAGCATGATAAATCATCCACTCTTGCATTGCATTCATCACATGGCATTGGAAATATATATCTTGGATGCATATTATCTACTTTTATGAATATTGATCTACGTTGAGGTTGAGGAGTCCCAAGCTGTAGGATTAGTATATTCTTTTCTTTGGGGATGAACAAAGTGAGGACACAAACTATCTCTTGGAATGATTGATTAAATAGAGGACTATGTATCTTATGTGTTATACGTTTGAACAACACATCTTGGGGCCAATCCCCGAGGTGTAGAAGAGCTAAAGAGAGCCAAAGTAGGTTGCGACAGTCAGCTGAGGGGTGCCCCTCTATGTATATGCTATGATGTGCTAGACACTAGTCTATTTGGGTACTCCCTATGAGGAGTTGGGAAGGAATGTGTTGAACTATAATTGATACAAATGCATGTCTAGGTTGGATTAGTGTATGTAGCTTTCGGATGCTCTTGGCCACAAGGCTGTGGGGTGTTTTGGTTGAACGTTGAGGCCTAGCTAGAGCCTTAGTGTCAATGTTAGGCCTGTTTTTGGTCTTGATAATGGCACTCCGATTGAATTGGTTTATGATAGGTGTATATAATTTTTCAATAAAGTCATCAAAGATCTCACCTCATTTTTTCTCATTATGCATAAAAAAATTCTCCCTAGTATTATCTGCATGATAATGGCTTAGCAAAATCAACCAATAAGGTCCTTTGTAAAATTTTAACCAAGTTGGCAAATCAAAATAGAAAAGATTGGGATACTAAGCTTCTCATTCTACTATGGGACTTTTGGAATTCCTTCAAGGTTTCTATCACCATGACTTCATACAAACTAGCATTAAGTTTGGAAGCCATTACACCCCTCGAGTATATAGTACCAAGCTTTCAACTCATGGTACAAGATTGACTCATCCTAAAGGAATAATTTCCATTATAGATGGAAGCCTTTGCCCAACTAGAAAGAAGATTGGATCCGTGTACCACCTACATTAAATCCAAAGTCCAAGCTAAAAAAAACACTAGGTAGATCGACTGTCCAAGAAACCACTGTTCTAAAAGGGACAACTCATCCTAGTCTTTAAGACTGCATGGGCAAGCTCAAGTTTCAATGGAGTAGTCCTTTCTAGATCTTTCATGATTTCGATACTAACTCATTTGATCTAACAAATTTGCAAGGTAAGCTTTATCGAATCCTCTTAATGGATTATAGCTATATCACTATCATGTTGAAGGCTTCCACCCCTTCCCAGCAAACCAAATTCCCTTACCAATCCTTTGCAAATGAATTCTAGATTTATTTTCCCTCTAATTTCCCACCCACAGATCAAATGGCCATCATAAGTCACTACTCTTGCTTACATGGAGTTGATCTATAAAGCCCACTCATTGGTTGATACCCCTTGGTGCGATGGTAAAACCCATTCTAATTATGTCTAGTTATGGCATGTTTTGTTGGTATGATGCACATGCATTGGCCATAATCATTTTGCATTAATTACACAATATTTAAAGAAAGATTTTTCTCTTCTCAATGCTCTTATTTCTTGCCCAAAACTTGTGTGCAAACCTACTTTCACTTCTCTCATTTTTTTTGTGTCTTGCTCTTCTTTCATCTCCCTACCATAGCATACTTCCAACTCACCACTGAGAAAGTTTCACCCCCAAACCCTGAGTTACTCCTTGCAGCTCACCAACTTCATCAACCTCCCATGGAGCACTATCCAAGTCATCCCAGATACCCAAAATCATACTCAAGTAGCTCCTTACAAGTTCCATGGTCCATAATTAGGGCCACAAATATACCCTCTCTAAAAAAGAGAGTGCATGAGAAGCTATGATTCCCTAGCTATGGTAAAGTTGACTTGCCCACACTCTCCACTCAAACCATCAAGGATGTCTTTAGTCCCATTCTCAAAAAGGAGTATGGGCTGAGCAAACTCGTTGATGCCCACAAACCCAATCTTGACACCCTCAAGTTCTTGGTGGAGGCCCTCTACATGTAGGCCAATGAATTTAATATTTGAAAGAAGGTAGCCTCTCTTTTCTTCTCTCCTTCAATAATATCCCCATTTCCTCAGTCCATGTACTTTGGGGATGCCTCTTTATGGAGGCTAGGCACCTATCCCATAGGCCTCCTTCATCAAAACCATGAAGGTGATGTATGGACAACACTTCACCCTATTCTTTCCCCCATCCACCCTTTTTAACCCCAACTTTGTCCCCTATGATGGTGGACATTTCCTAGTGTCACCCAAATATAAATACTGCACTATAACCCACCCCTATCACTATTGAGGATCCCATGGAGCAATGCTCTAAAGACCAAGTCCTCAAAAAGGAGGACTAGCCTACAAACACCACTGCCCAGTAGTCTGCTAAGCAAGACCTGCCACCCCAAGAGCGGCAACCTCCCTAGTCCCCCAAGAAGTCCACCTCTACAACTAGGCTCTCTACCAAAATTGCCCTTGTCAAGTCAAAGGGCCAAAAGAGATAGTGAAAGGATGAGACCATAGATGAATAAAAGGCCCATGCTCTTACTTCTACCCTCACTAGTCAAGATGGCATATCCTCTACTACCATGCCCCTCCTCATAGCAACTTGTCCAAGGAACTGGTGCTAATCTTCTGAGATCTCTACTGGGAGAGGGCTCAACAATCATTCAACTTCATCAATGGATTCTTGATTGGGGAGTAGCATTGAGAGAGTAGTACCTTGCCACCTAGGTAGACTACCTCAAGCATGCCAACACTACCCTCTTCGAGTAACTCCAACATAAGGATGTCGCTCTTCGAGAATATCAGTAAAGACTGGAGGCATGCCAACAAGCACAATTGGCCTTTTTCAACAATGATGTTAGGAGTAGAGCGTAGTAGTTGGAGTGGGAGAATGTTTATTTCCAAGAACTTGTGGCTAGAACTTGGATGATGCAACCCTACTCTCCTTGGAGATAATTGAAGACATCCAACATGACTATGAAGTAGAGTATCTCGAGCAATAAGAAAATCTTTGAAGAGAAATCTAGGCCACCATGTATGGTTATTGCTCTAAGATCCCATCTCTACCAAAAAGACTAGATGAGTTAGACTTTGATGCCAAGTCCACTTCCCATGTCCATCCCTAGCTCATCACAACTTGACCATATCTACCACAGTAAGGAAAAAATGCCCCTACCAACTCTACTTCCTCCCACTCCCACTTTGCATCAAGCTCTACAGAGCCAAGTCCAAACTTTTCACCTTACCTCAAACTACTACCTTGGACTAGATTGCCCACACTCTAGATCCTTCTAGATAGATTGTCTAGGAAATAAGCAACTGCAACAAGCACCCCTTACCTAGGGTAAAATGTAAATAGGTTGCTATGAAGAAGCCTCCTCCAATGATGAGGATGTGTTTTGGTAACCCCCAACTTGGGACTTCATTGACTTCTCCATCAGCACTCATTTTGTCGATTCGAAGTAGCAACACATGGTGAAGCATTGCCAAGCATTGGAGCAATGGAATGCCAAAGCAAAAGGAGAGGATCTAGGTGTTACAAGTAGTCTTGGACCTCAATCAAGACTAGAAGGTAGAATATGACCTTCTTTGAAAGCACATCCTAGAGGAACATCGGGTTAGAGTAGCCTAAGAGATGAAGAAGGCCAGTATTTTCCATCTAGGCCACATTATCAGAGTGCGAGCCACCAAGAGAACCATACATGGATTAGAGAGAAGGATCCCTAAATCCTAACAATCTAAGCACAAATCATTAGGGGAGTTTTGAGGTCTCAAAAATGCCCTGTAAGAGATCCTAGAAAGAGAAAACAATTTAAGAAATAAAATCATTTTATAGAATTTTTAAAAGGTTTATATTTTAGTAAATTAAAAGATCAAAATTCGTTAATAAGTCATTGTCGTGATATTCTTGTGGTCACATCAAACCTAGAAATCTAGGTCGCCATAAAGTTGGCAAAGGTTGTCATAATGAAGATCTTACCTCTCCTCATTAAGGTGATAACTAATATTCAATTTGAATTTTGGTGGATACTCGATTGCCTCCCTCCATCGTTTCTCTCTTCTTTTTTTCTCCTCCTTAGTAGTCTCTTCTTTGTTTTCATTCTTGCTTCTAATCATATCCTTAGCTATGGATCAATCACCCAATGAACTCTATAACTCAACTATGGATCAATCATCCAATGATCTCTGTAGCTCTCATAAAAGACCTCTCTATCATCTTCATATTGAGTTGAATAGTGAGTATGAACCAATAAGAAAGAGAACAAAATTTATCACGGTTACAGAGTCTATGAAACATATACTAAGGTTTGAAGGAAAGAAGAATATTGATCTTTGGTTAGATGGAAAGCTATATCCCAAAGATCCTAGCAGAAATAGCACTCCTCCTTTCTATAATAGTTCATCATTAATGAGGTTTATTGGTGATTGCTACAATGGATTTTTAGGCTATACACTTAACGTTGTTGCAGAAAAGGATATCCTTGGACTAGAGAATCATCTTTTGATGAAACACAATATAGAGTTGTTGCAGAAGCTAGAGGATTTGTCAACAAAAAATTCATTCATTGAAAAAGCATATCAAAGCTTATCAACGAAAGAAAACTTTATTAGGCCTTTGAAATCGACAAAGAGCTCTTAAAAATATTAAGAATCTCAAACAAGGAGGAGGAGGCTGTGGTAAAAGAATCCAATCAACAATGTATTTTTTTTCACTTGAAAAATCTTAAATATGGCTTTATTTAAATTACTTGCATTGATTTGTGATGTTAATTTTTCTTAGATCTCTTCTACAATCAAATGCAAGTGAAAGAGATTCTTTAAAAGCAGCTCAGTTTTATTATCATCTTCTTCTTTCAATAGTTTCAAAGGATATTTTGGAGAAGAAAAAATTTAAAAAGGTAAAGAAATAATGCTTGGAGTCATTTGTAAAGGATCATTCTTTGGATTTTGAATTAGTATAGAAGACACTGGTGGATAGTATTGGTATCAGTCGAGATGCTTATATGCAACTTTTCTAGCTTTTACAATCAAATATGAAGCAAGGATAGGTATGCAATTGCATACTTTCGAAGCCATTTGTGGTTAGGACTATCAGACAGAGAGTTAATAACAAAGTGATGGGGATTCTAGGTGAGCCTTTTCATATCAAGGCTACCTTCAAAGGCAAGACAAAGGAGGTTACATTCATTGAATTTAACAATATTTTCCTTGACTTGCCCACCCTACAATGCTTAATGATCAAAATTTATGACTTTTCAGTAGGCAGAGGCATAGGGAGTGGCTAGATTTGTGATTAAACTTGATGAAAGTGAGATTCTGAAATGCAAAAAATTGGAGAGAATCTCTATCACCTTGATGAATAGAGCACTTTTGTCACGTCATTGCAATCACTCAACATCATTTAGTGTTCAATCTGAATATAACATCTGGTGGCTAGGAGCATTTGAGGTAGATACTGAGAATTTTGATCTATTATATTGGGTTTTTCATCAAACATCAATACCTAATGTTATTCAAAGGCAACAAGTAGAAGAAGAGCTATTTGTTGAAGGATTTGGGAACTACAGGATTGAGTGGCACATAGCTGGTGACCTAAAGACACTCAAATGTATGTATAATGTATCAAAGGGAGCCAACTCGTGATCTCCTTGCTTATACTGCATGTTGCTAGCTGCAGAGTTAAACTTAAGCAATTGGAATAGAGCTCCCTCTAGGCACAATAAGGATCCACAGTTTAAACTAGACTTGGACATTCCTTTAGCGAATGCCCATATTTGTACACTTCATGCACTTTGCAGGATAATTGAAAAGCTTGTTCATCTCTATATAGGATTTGCATGGAAGCTGAAGCCATTATCAACTAGAACAGATGCTATAACAAAAGTTGAAAAAGTTCTCTCTACAATTGGTTTGCATGGTGGTAATGTAGTTATTGAACCAGATCTTCAGAAGTCTAAGGATGGTAATTGTGTCCCAAAAAAACCATCTATTGGTGGAGTGAAGGCTAGAAGGTTTCTAGGCTTTCATGGGAGACTTGGCAAGATAAACTCGAGAAATGGTGGCTCAACTATTAGATTTAATCAGTGGAAATCCCTACATAATGCAGTTAAGGATCACAATGATAATGGACAAGCTCAGAATAGAAAAGCTAAAGTTTGGGAAACACTAGACAAAGTGTTTTTTATTGTGACAAGACTGAATGGAATGATGATGATCTCAAAGACTTTAAAAACCAATTGAACCTTTTCAAAAAGGCGATGACAGAAACTTGGGGTGATCAACACTTTACTCACTATATGGTAAGAAGTTTGTATATGAACTCATATAATGTTTTTTAATAACTTTCTTTATTTGTTGACTATGCAACATATTTTATACAACCATGCTCCATACTTTATTAAACAATATGGATTTCTATCTATCTGGTCAACCCAAGGTATGGAAAAATCACATTATCAAGCAAGAACAAAATATTTCAGACACACAAGACATGGAGGTGGAAGACACAAAGCCAATAGTTTATTAGAGGTCTTTCAATGGTTCTATCGACAAATCTGGCATAAATTCAAGCTTAAAGATACAACCACATCAAGCAATACATCATCTTTAGCAAGGACTATACAACGTGTTACCCAAAGAAGAAAAGATAGATATTTAAATTCTTGCGCAAAGCAAAGATTTACAGAATGGTTACAAACCAAACAAAGAGTTGGGAAAATATGGGTTTCAAGAAACCCTTGATCTTTAGCATCTTCTAGTCTAATTGTGTTGTAGAAGAGTCCTTAGTTTCAGGCACCTCAATAGGGCCTCCAGAGGAGTCCTTAGTTTCAAGCACCTCAACTGGGCCTTCAGAGGAGTCCTTGGTTTCAGGTAGCTTGACAGGGCCTCTAGAGGAATCTTTTGTTTCATCCCACTCAATAAGACCTCTGTATTTCAAAAACTCCTATTTTCCATAGCTTGGAAGAAGCTTCAAATGCTTAATATCTCCTACATAAGAGAGCAAATAGGAGCCAAGAACTCCAAAATATCTAGCTCTAGATCCAATGTATCTAGGCATGAAGCTAAAAACTCTTATGGGTTCTTCCTTCTCCACTAAAATGATCTTATCCAAACCTCTGCTAAAAACTTGAGATCCAATTACCTTTGAGATAGCTCTCAAAGCCATCATTGGTAGACTTGGAGAGCTTGACAATCTACTATGATATATTACAATTGTTTGATTGTTTAAGTTTCCAATATAATGGCCAAGGATTTGATTTTTTCCAAGCTTCATTGGCCTAGAGCCCTTGGCCCTTCCAAGAAAGTTGTCCAGATCTTCAATCTCAATCTACGCAACAAACCACAACAGTATAAGATATAAGATATTTATCTATAATGCATAATAAAGTCTAACATAAACTCAATGGGTAACTTCGAATTATATTTCATACCTTAGGGTGTTCGTCTTCTTCAAGAAGACTATCATCATAAAGATTTATTGAACTCTTGGGTTTCTTATCTGATGGAGACTTCAATCTCTCTTCATACCCTACATCATCAATACGAAGTTTCTTCTGGACCTGCAAGAACTCTTCTTGGTAGCTCCCCCTTTTCATATTCTACGATCTGATTAATACATGTATGTAAGACTATAGAGCTATCTTGGAAATTCTCTCCCTCAACATCAAGACTTGCTAGTGGTTCTTGTTCATAACCTATAAAATTCATGTCATTTTGGCCCCAACCTACAAGGATTGCTAAGCAATAATCTTCTCTAAGATCAAAAAGATGTTGAATATCATTTAGCAACACATATCTCTTCTTGTTGATAAGATAAGTGGAAAATGTTGGAACACATGCAAGAGGACCTTCTTCATCAATAAAGGGAAACAACGACTAAATTCGTTTCATATTTTTATGGTCATGGAGCACATTTTCGTGGTCATGCAGTAGAGTCTTCGAGCTGTGATTGTGAAGAATGTATTCATGTTTCACCAGAGCTATTGACAAAATTGGTTCTAAACGGATTTTTCCCAGCAAAGCGCCAAAGAAGGTATGGTTTTCTGCACTTTTCCTTAATGTTTTATAACATTATGAGCCTATGAGCACTATAAACCAACTTTTTCCCTAGTGTGAGCCTATGAGCACTATAAAGAGTTATTTTCCCTAATGTTTTATAACATTGCTTCTATGGCTTTAATGGTGTGGAGATTTTAGGTAATTGTAATCATGGCATTCCTTAGATTAATGTTTTGTTTTTCTTCGTTTTGTTGATTCTTTTGCTATTTATGTGTTTTTTGGTGAAACGCGAAAACAACATGCTACAAGGAGGTCTCTTATCTGAAACTCGCGTTTCACTGGACACACTGGACAAGAAGTAACATGTCTTTTTTTGGCAGATGGCTAGAACTAAAGCAATAGCAAGGAATGAGAAGATTGATCCTAGGGGTTCATCAAAGATTCATCAATCTTCAAAGCCTCAAAAGCTCTCTAGAAAGTCAAAGACAAAGAGAAAGTTTTCTCAAAATGTCAGGTGCCTAAGGGAGATTAGGAAGGCAATAAAGGCTCTTAACAATGCAATTTCAAAGTTGTATTTTCAAAGGCTTGTCAGGGAGATTTGTGACAAATATAGTTTGGATAGTTTTAGATGGACAAGAACAGCCCTTAATTGTATACAAGAAGCCATAGAGGGTTTTTTAGTTGAGTTTTTTCAAGATGCCTATATTTGTGCTGCTCATGCTCATAGGCTCACACTCATGGACAAGGACATGGTAATTCTTAGGAGGCTAAGATATAGATTTTCAAAGGTCCTTGGGCCAATTCCCCTCACTGATGAGAAGACATTTAATGTCATTAATGTGCCCCCAGCTAGGAGAAAGAAAGATGATTCTGGTCCCAAGGTTGAGGATGTCACCCATGAGAGGGATATAAGGCAACATGAAAAAGAGGAGAAAGCTAAAGAGGAACATGCAAATAAATGGAGAAAGTATAGGAGGCAAAGGGCTGAAGAAAGGGAAGTAGAGCAACTAGAGTCCTTTGAAAATGAGCTGGTCACCCTTCTTGAAGCAGCTAATCCAAAAGGATTCAATGTGGTTAGTGTATATTCTTTTCTCTCCTTTTCGATATCTGTAAAAAATATATTACAAATGTTTGTTAGTTAGGAAGTGAGATCTTGATATACATCTAAGTAGATATAATATGATGTGAAAACTTTACAAAGGAGCATGGTAGTTCAATGTCTTCATTTTGTAAATCCATCCTCACTTGATGTAGCGTACATGATTTTCTAATCTTTAAGATTGCAATAATATCCTCGTTGAACCAAATATCAAGATCCACTATAGGATCTTTGCTGAAATCATCAAGATTCTGGTCTAAAGCAACTAGACTACTACCAACAAAATGCCATCGACTATAGTAAAAGCTAAGGATAAAATTTTGAGTAGCAATCATATATTTACAAGCTATAGAGTCTTGATCTCTCTTACATATAAATTTTCCTTCTGTCCTTGTATCCCATCCTTCATCAAGAAATTGTATGACATGATCATATGTTAGTCTCTTCACTAAAAGCATGGTTTTTGTTATTCTTATCTCCATATTAGAGAAGACAAAGTAACTTTTCTTAGCCTACTTGAGATATTAGATTTTAATGCTTTCTGGATCTCAGAAAATATCTTACATCTATAGCCCTCACTAGTAGTTGGACTTGGCAAAGGCCACTCAAAGCTTGAAAAATCTGGCAAAGGAAGGAGGTTTATTGATCCCCATTGGCAACGCCACATAGGAATAACATAAGAATGGTCATAAAAGAATATT
The DNA here is from genome assembly GCF_053477565.2 of Lygodium microphyllum. NCBI lineage: Eukaryota > Viridiplantae > Streptophyta > Polypodiopsida > Schizaeales > Lygodiaceae > Lygodium > Lygodium microphyllum. The sequence goes on along the minus strand of NC_141149.1, from coordinate 20,198,565 downwards.
CCATTCTCTGCAAGCTCTGTCTCCTTTCTGCCTCTATACATTTCTTCTCCAATTGAACCATGTATAACATCAATAACATCAATAATAGGCTCCACTGGTTGCCATTCCTCAAGATTAGAGGGATAGACATCTACAAGACAAACAAATATTATAATGGAAAAACCTAAACCATGTTTAAGAAAGGAGAAACTTTAAGAATCAAATTCTTACAATTTGGTCTATGCATTGAAAGCTTTGAAGACCCAGGTTCCAAACACAACTCTCTATGCATGAACACATGTTGCACTAGTACCTCTTTGATGCTATTCTTATTTGCTCCAAGCTTAAAATCTCGGATTCTACCCTTCCAAGCAGAGATAAATGAGCTCTCATGTCTTTGCCTTTTTCCATGTTTTGCTTGTTGCATGGTGATCCAACTACCTTTGCTAATGATAGTAGGAATCCATCTTCCATCAATTTGGAATGAGTTAAACACTGATATGGATGTGATTTGGGAGCTTGGATGTCTCGTTGAAGGTCAAATTTTTGTATCCATGGTAGGAGAGAGAGAGAGAGAGAGAGAGAGAGAGAGAGAGAGAGGCTAGGCTACCATAATGGAGGGAAAAACAATAGAGGAATAAAAGAAAGGAGGGAAAAAATTATGAGCCATGCTTTTCACTAATTTGAATTTCGATTACATCAGTCATTATCATTAATCTAGATATATCATTAAATAAAAGTAGCTGAGACTCTATGCCATTAATGCAAAAGATGTCATAATCACGTATATAAGAGACTAAAAATAGAAAATACAAATACAAATTTGTAATATTATTATATTTATATATTTTTGTAAAATGATTTTTAATTTTTTAAAAAATAGAAGTTCCGTTATGGAGGCTTTGCTCTTATTGGTCCAGAGCACTCTCTCTCCACATCCTAAAAGGCGTTTTCGAGACCTCAAAACTCCCCTAATGCAAGGAGGTGGAGATCCTAATCTTGATGATCCACTCTCTTAAGTCCCCTCCGTGACCATCTATGACATCCTGAAGTTAGCTAGTATTAACCAACTATGGGCCCACCTCACCAATTTTGAAGCCCTCTCCCTCAAACGATGGCACTCCATCCATACTCTCCTCAATGCTAAGTCTGGGCACTGCATCCATACTCTCCTCAATGTTGAGTCTAGGCATAAACTAAAACTTGAAGGAGTCCATGCCCACCTTATGTGGATTACTTTCAAACATGACCAACTATAAGAATATCTAGCTCAAAGTTATCTGGCTAGAGAAGCTAGCGACCAAGCTCATCTACCACAATGTCCCTGTAGCATTCCCTTTGGACTCATATGGATCTTTGGCACTAGTGCACCACCTCTATTATAATCTACTCCCCCCACTCTAACACCAAAACCTCCTGGCCTAGCAACACCACACCTATGACCTCCACCAAACTCCAAACAACCTCACCCCTTACCGCCTCCCATCTCACCTTTGGCCCTCATTGCCACACCTTTGCCCTTGGATGAGATCCAATAAGTGGATGCGCCTAAAACAAAGGATGAAGGCACATGAGTGAGTAATTTTATGGTTTTGAGTCTAGCATGCATACCAATGTTAAAGGTGGTAGTAGTTAGTGGTCTTTAAAGCTAGGAGCTAGTAGCGGTGCATTAATGAGCCGACGGGTATAGGCACAATGAAGTCCATCTAGCATGGCACATGTGTCAAGAATCGCGTGGTGGAGGGGGTCGCTCAAGATGCTGCGCCGAACACACACAGAATGCACAAGGAGAAGCTCACTCAAGAGACAAGAAGAGAGATGGAGGCCAAAACGTTTTCTTGCTGATTTCTTCTTCTTCTTCCACACTCTTTACAGTGTACACAAAGTATAGATAAGATACAACATAAAAGGAAAGTGGCCTACTAAGTCAAACAATGCATAACCGACTACACTAGTCGACTGGCACTATAACTATGCCAGCTGTAAATAGGTATAACAACCTGAATATAATAAGTAATGAGTCAGTGGCCATGTGAGAGTCATAATGACCACCGACGTGCTAAGTGTAGGCGTGTGGACCCATCTAACCAGGCGGTCCATCATCCATGTCCACATGTGTTGAGCTTGCCATCTCAACACTCCCCCTCAAGCTCAACTGCATCTCTGTAACTCCAAGTAAGCTTCGAAACTTTTGAAGCTTCTCTGTACCCAATGCCTTCGTGAAGATATCGGCTATCTGATTATGTGTGCTAACATACACCAAGTCAATCTCACCTGCTAGTACCTTCTCTCTTACAAAGTGGTAGTGTACCTCAATATGTTTTGTCCTGGCATGGAACACAGGGTTCCTAGCCAACTGTAAACTGCTCATGTTGTCACAATAAATGACAACTGGACCTTCCACCTGCACATCCAAATCAGCCAATAACTTTTGCAGCCATACTACCTCACATGCTGCAACAGCAGCACCTCTATACTCAGCCTCTGTACTTGACAAAGCAACTGTAGATTGCTTTTTGCTGCTCCAAGCAACTGCTGCACTACCAAGAGAGAACATGTATCCGCTGGTAGATCTTCTATCAGACATACTACCAGCCCAATCTGCATCTGTGTATCCAAACACCTGTACATTTGTACCTGCCTCATAGAAAAGTCCATAATGTAATGTGGACTTCACATATCTCAATATGCGTCTAACTGCATCCAAATGTGGCTTTCTAGGTACTTGCATAAACTGACTCACAAGACCAATAGCATAGCTCAAGTCTGGCCTTGTAATGGTCATGTAGATCAAAATCCCCACTATCCTCCTGAACATAGTAGGGTCTTCTATCTCATCCCCAACATCAGCACTTAGCTTTACATTCTGCTCCAACGGGACTGAAAGTGGTTTGCATGCAGTCATACCATACTTGGACAACATATCCAAGCCATACTGTCTTTGGAACAGCCATATACAATCATCACATCTGATCACCTCAATGCCAAGAAAGTACCTTAGCTCACCTAAATCCTTCATCTCAAACTTATTCTTCAAATAGCCCTTGACTTCAGCAATCCCACTATCACTATCACCTGTAACAATCAAGTCATCCACATAGATGACTATGATGACCAAACCTGCATCTCCCTTCCTCACATAAAGTGAGTGATCAGCATCAGAAACATAAAAGCCAATATTGACAAGATACTCTCTGATCTTGTCAGACCATGCTCTTGGTGCTTGCTTGAGCCCATAGAGTGCCTTCTTCAACCTGCACACATACGTGGGATGCTCTAAATCTTCATAACCTGCTGGCTGATCCATATACACTTCTTCCTGCAAATCACCATGCAAGAAGGCATTCTTTACATCCATTTGCTGCAACCTCCAACCTTTGGCTGCTGCCAAAGCAATCACACATCTGACAGTTGCCATCCTAGCAACTGGACTGAAGGTTTCATCATAATCTATGCTATATGTTTGGGCATAGCCTTTTGCAACCAGCCTAGCTTTGTACCTGCTAATAGAACCATCTGCATTGTGCTTAATCGTATAAACCCACTTACATCCAATAGCTTTCTTTCCCTTTGGCAATGATACTAGATCCCAAGTCTTATTGGCCTCTAATGCCGCCATCTCCTCATCCATTGCTGCATCCCAATGAGCATGACCAACAGCCTCCTCAAAACATGTGGGCTCAACATCCTCAACTAGTTTCACCATATAAGCATAATGGTGAGCTGCATAACCCTCAAAACCAAATCTTTTAACAGGGTATCTCACCCTGCTAGACCTGCGTACCATTGGATCACTCAATGGAGTCTTTGCATTAACACGTGCTCTCTGCACACCTGGAGTCCTCACTGAAGGAATGCCAAGCTCATCATCCAAGCTCTCTGAGCCACTGGAGTCTCCATCAAGAACTGCATCAATGCCTTCTGACACTTTATTCTTTCCTTTGTCTTTACCTGTAGTGCTACTAGATGCACTTGAAGATGTAGAGGTACTCCTTAGTCTCCCAGACCAAGGACTACCAGATGATGTCTCTGGTCCACTAAGAGTCCGTGATTCTTGCCTTTCAGCCTGCACATGAGTGTCATGATCATCATCAACATCCAATGCATCACCACTAGATGCATACCAACTGCTCATTTCATCAAAGATGACATCCCTGCTCACTCTGAACTTACATGTGACAGGGTTGTAACAGCGATACCCTTTTTGCTCTAAAGAGTATCCAATAAAGATACACTTTTCAGCCTTTGGATCCAGTTTCTTCCGCAACTCATTTGGCACATGAACATACGCAATGCAGCCAAATACTTTCAAGTGTGAAACATCAGGCTTCTTACCTGTAAAACATTCTTCGGGGGTCATACCATGAACTGCAGCTGTGGGAGTTCTGTTCATAATATAAACAATAGTATATGAACAGCCTCAGACCAAAAATGCTTAGGCATATTCTTTTCAGCCATCAAGGCGCGTGCAACTTCTGCAATATGCCTGTTTTTCCTTTCTACAACCCCATTTTGCTGTGGGGTATACCTGCATGTGAACTGTCTCTTTATCTCATGAGACCTCAGAAAATCACTGAACTCATTTGAGAGGTACTCTCCCTCTCCGTCTGACCTCAGGCACTTTACTTTCAAGCCTGTTTCTCTTTCAACTGCAGCCTTGAAAGTTCTAAAGTGCTCAAAAGCTTCACTCTTTTCCTTCATAAAATATACCCACAGCTTTCTAGAACAATCATCAATGAATGTGACAAAGTATGAACTGCCTCCAAGAGATACATTTTGTGTAGGCCCCCAAATGTCTGTATGCACAACATCAAGGATATTTCTGCTTACATCTCTGTCAAGTGAAAAGGGTTGTCTTGCCTGCTTACCAAACTGACATGCTTCACATACCTTCTGAAATTCTGCAACTTTAAAAGTAGGCAAACCTGTAACCAACCCTTTGGACTGCATTAATTTCAGCCTTTGTACATTTGCATGTCCAATGCGTTTGTGCCAAATTTCAATGTCTGCAACAACACCTTTTCCTTTGGCATACATAGCAGCATTCATAGTAGGAATTCCAGCATCTAGAGTGAACATACGTCCAACTCTACTTCCCTTTGCTACCAACGTGCACTTGTCATTGAAGTCTTCTACAAAGCAGCCCTTTGCATTAAATCTGACTTGCAGCCCTTGCTCTACCATTTGACCGACTGACACCAAGTTCTTTGTAATAGATGGCACATGCAATACATCTGAAAGACTCTTTGTCTTACCATCATGCAAGGACAAGGGAACTTTTCCAATGTGTGAAATTGGGTGGCATGAGTCATCACCCGTCTGCACATAACCTGCATTCTGCAAATCCTGCATCTCCCCAAACCATTCTGCATGGCTGGTCATATGATTGGATGCACCTGAATCAACATACCAAACATCTTCATGTGTTCCCTTTCCTGTAACAGCATTCAACATATGCTGCATAACGAACAAACGTTCATTTTTATCTTCATTCTGTCGTGAAGACGATTCATAGTTTCCTTGCTGCAACTTACCACTGCGGATATCATCTCTCTTAGCATAACATTGGGCTGCAATATGACCTGTTTTGCCACAGTAGTGGCACACAATACCAGAGTTGTTAGAACCTCTGTTCTGCCATCCACCTCTTCCTCTAAAGCTCCCCCTGCCTCTAAAGTTACCACGACCTCCTGAAACCTGCATATCGCCAAATTGCTGATTCAATCTGTTTTGCTGGTTGTCACTACCACGTCCTGTACCACGGCCTCTTGAAGAGAACCTGCCACGTCCCCTTCCTGAACTGGAGTAGAAAGCTTGGACATGTTCACCACTTCTTTCAGGTGTCTCACTCTGCATGTTGATCTCTTCAGTGATCATAAGGGAGACCAACTCATCGAAATCTGGAAATGGCTTTCGGACATATACAGAAGTTACAAAAGACTTCCAAGCCTTTTCATTGTTAAGTCCACCCAAGGTAGACGACACCAAATCATCATCATCGGGCATTGCATCAATCGCTGCCAATGCATCTGCAATGCTTCTTACCTTCAGTGCATACTCATTGATAGACATCTTCCCTTTCTTCAATGTATTCAACTCTTGCTTGAGTTGAATCTTTCGTGCCTTTGTATTTACAGAAAACATACTTTCAAGTATGGTCCAAGCTGCATATGAATTCTCTGCATTTCTAATGTGTCCCAGCATATTATTGTCAATTAATGCAGACAACCAATACATGACCTTTTTATCCTTTGCATTCCATTCCTTCCGTGCCTTTGTCTCTTCTGCAATTGGAGGATCACTCATCTCCGGTTCCTTTTCTTCACCTGAAACAAACTCGTAGAGGCCTTTTCCAATAAGGAAGTTCGTGACACGGAACTTCCATGAAGGGTAGTTGTTCTTGTCGAGCTTCTCAATGATAGGGCTTCCACTGTTCTCTGCCATTATCACAAAATTAATACCAACAGTAAGTAAATCTTCTGCAACCCTGGACCTGTAGTGCACAGCAATACACCAGGCAGCCTTTTTAACTGTCTGCTCAACAATACATGCAATCTGCAACCTTTTTGCAGATAAACCTTGTGTTTACTCACTGGTAAACACCTTTGAACTTACAGATCTAAAATCTGTAACCTGCGCACCCACGTTCGGTCAATACAGTCGAAGTCACAGTGTACCCTGAAACTACTGTCCGCAACCTTGCGGCTTTAAAACGGGCCCTGAAACGGCCTCAAATGCCCAAAATACAGCGCTCTTCGCGCACATCAAATCTCACTGCAATCTGAGATTTTTGCTCTGCCCTGCTTTCGGTGCCTCCATAGGCACTATCCAAGAGAAGGAGTGGAAGAATGGGAGAGATTCTTACCCCGTAGCTTGCTTGCTCGAACCTTGCTTCTTCTCCTTCACTTCAACCTTCGAAATCAGCCTCTCTTAATGGCGCGGCTCTAATACCATGTCAAGAATCGCGTGGTGGAGGGGGTTGCTCAAGATGCTGCGCCGAACACACACAGAATGCACAAGGAGAAGCTCACTCAAGAGACAAGAAGAGAGATGGAGGCCAAAACGTTTTCTTGCTGATTTCTTCTTCTTCTTCCACACTCTTTACAGTGTACACAAAGTATAGATAAGATACAACATAAAAGGAAAGTGGCCTACTAAGTCAAACAATGCATAACCAACTACACTAGTCGATTGGCGCTATAACTATGCCAGCTGTAAATAGGTGTAACAACCTGAATATAATAAGTAATGAGTCAGTGGCCATGTGAGAGTCATAATGACCACCGACATGCTAAGTGTAGGCGTGTGGACCCATCTAACCAGGCGGTCCATCATCCATGTCCACATGTGTTGAGCTTGCCATCTCAACAACATGGGCAGAGAGAATGTCATAACAGCTACTAGACTATATAAGGAAGGGAGTGAGGAGATCAAGGGTTGCACAATCGAGGAGCTCAAGGATGAAGTATCCAAGGGAAATTAGGATTCAAAGGCAAAGGGATCCCATGCTCAATTATTAGACCTTTCGTGAGTCCCTTTGGTCAATCCTTTGATTGGAATCTTGAGACTATCTAGTAGCAAAGCTAGCTCTTGTTTTGCCCTCAGTCACAACATTTGATAGAAGTACTACCATTGTTGTGTATTCCTTATTTGCCTTAAATTCATGAAGGTTCTGTGATTCTTTACTAGTTGTTCCCTGATTATTGTGTCAATATTACTTTCCATCTCTATTGAGACAATTGTATTATTCCTTTCATATATCAATATATATTTTGGTTTGATCGATTGAGAACACTTTGGTATTTGATTTCATTGTTGTAACTATGTCGAGCTCCAAACTCTGGACATACTAATTGTAGAGTAGGATATTGTTGTCCACCTAAATTGACTCTAAGTATGAAGACACCCCATTATGTGGCAATAGTTCATAGATCCGACTACATACATATGTATCCAAGTATGAAGGGAGATTTCAAGGTGAAAAAATTGCAATTAGAAATCTATCAAAGCACTAAAATGGTAAAATTTTAGCTCTTAAACAAAGAAAGGTTGATTCTCACTTTTTGTAAAAAAGGCATTGATACAATATGTATTAAAGCCAAAAAAAAAAAAACATATTGCATCCATTGTAACCATTCAACAAAACATTGCAAACAATAAGTCTTTACAACACATTGAGAATGAGCAATATCATGGAAGTAAATGTAACTATTTTTTTTGTATTTACAGAAGTATACCCTTCAGATTACTCTGAGTAGAAAAACATCAAGAATTTCACTTCTTATAAGTGTTACCACCTTAAAATTGGTAGATTGCTCTTTGAGGGGTGTACAACCAAGCAAGGAGGATCTTTTATTCTTCAATGACTCCAAGTACATATTTCCCAAGGGGGATTGAGAATATGGAATCCTTGAATGTATGCATGCATCAAATCTGATTAGCCTAAAATGGCTATTCTATAGTAGTGATATTTTGCACGTGTAGCACAAAGATTTCCTTGTACATATGCTTAAGGAATGTGAGGTTTTGAGATGCACCAAAAGCACGTAAATTATAAAAATTACATCAAATTATTATGTAATAAGGATTTTAGGCAAAAATTAGATATAAAAAATCACTCTTAGTTCTGACACAATAGAGTGTTGAGTCACAACAAGGGACATGGCTTTCACGTAAAATTTTACTCTCTTAGTTGGAAATTTTATTGCTTTGGGATGAACCAACTAACTTTTCTTCCCAATTGCAAGTACTTTCTCACATGATAGACTTTATGTCTAGTGTTCAAGTACTGAGATAAAGGATGCTCAAGGCTGAATGATTGTGCTTTGATTAAGACATGTATGTAAATATAGTTGTGAATGTTACTATCATCTATGAGGCTCGTGATCCCCAAGTGCTACAAATGGAGGATGATTGGTCCTTGATTATAATGCACCATGAAATCACGTTGTTAATGGAGAATCCACCTAGTTTCTATTTTAAATTAGATGGCAACAAGATTTGAAGCCAAGTTGAGGGTACTATTATGAGTGGAAAGTGTATGGATCTACATATTTTAGAAATTGTAGATCCTTCTTTAAAATTACAACTCCACAAGTTGTAATATCCAATACTTATTGTAAACTTTCAATTTTTTTAAGTTAATGGAATATTTTCATTGTGCAAAATCAAACACTTGTAATATTTTAACTTATTATTATTTTTTAACTTGTCGTATATTTATGTAATTATATTCAAAACTATAGAAACATGTATACATATACTTTAAATTTTGAGATAAGATGCATGCACTTGATTGCATGCCAAGGGAGAATTTCAAGTAGGGAAGAACCACCTAAAACTGGTGAATAGGTGTTTAGTCCATGTGGATCCTTTGCATAGAGTATGTATTTTTCCCATGGATAGTGCATACAACACTTTTGGAGCTCATGGACTATGATTGTGCATTAGGATTTACCTCCTTGTGTTGGATACATCTATAGAGGACAAGAGAAAATAAGATACAACTCCACAGGTTATTGCTATCAAATATAGGGGAGAAAAGCTAATTCAAGAGCTAATAATTAGTCAAGAGGAACATCAAATGGTGAGGGAGAAAGGATTGGCTCTCATAGTTCTATCCTCTTTGAAAGAGCCATAAGTCAATAAAACCAACCTGGTATCCTTGATGCCCATTGAAGTGGATGGTGCATAGTACTTGCTTCTATTGAATGTGCTAAAATACTTGGAAACAAAGAAAGAAGAGTTATTTTCCATGTTGGTTAGGGATCCAATGAGAGACTTAATTGATTATGATAACATGGATGTGCATTTGACAATGGCAGAGGTTGGAGGATATAATGGCACAAGCTTAGATATAGTGAGTGCCACCATAGCAACATAGGAGCCAATTACCTTGGCTAAAGAAGATTACCTTGTGTTAGGTGCTGAGTTTGAAGCACTATAACATGATGTATTTGGACCAAGGCCCTAGGTTCCTACTAAGAAGTTTGTGAATCACTCAGTAGAGAGAGGTGTCTCGTCAACACACGAGGAAATGAAGATACAAGATGATATGAAAAAGTTGAGATTTCTAACTACCATATGATAGACTTTGGATAGGGAAACTAGAGGGATATTCTATGCCAATATTTCATCAGTGGACTCCTACGGATCCAATGCACCCTATACTCAAGTTTCTTTACATTGTGATAACTCTAGGTAAGTTACTAATCATGTTCTTTGATTTGATTATGTCATTTACGATATACTATATATGGATACGTTGTCATGGAGGCAAGGAGAATCTCGTCATGTGGATCGATAGAAGATTTTAGCTATGAAGGAATACATTGGCAACCTTGTTGCTGACTTGATGGTCTTCCACAAGAGTGATCACCAAGAAGGGATGAAACAATCATGAAAATTCAGGACCTAACTAAGCGTTGACCTTTCAAGCAATACCTTTGATATCTAGCTTAGCAAAGATTGTGCTAGTGAAGCGATCAAAGATTGTCTACTTGTTTGACCAAGCATATGATGCAATAATGTATATGCTTGCCATAGCAGGTGAGCTTGCAAAAGTTTTAGATATACTTCTCTTGTTTTAGAGGAAGAGTTGAAGGGGAAGTGTATTATTTTTTAAGCAAAGGAGGAACTTCTATTTTCATCTCAGAAGTTGACCCCTCCTCTCCTCCAATGAAAAAGCCAAGGATTGAATGAGTGTTCTTGTTGGCTATAATCTCTTTGTAGTTCTCATCACTATCAACCCCATCACATATATTTTATTGATAAAAATAAGACATTTTTCTTTGTCTGTATGAATAAATATTCATTGAATAAATATGTGGTTTGTGTAAGTGTGATGATAATGTGTGGTATATTAATTACACATTCCCATATGTTAATGTAATTTGATTTAATTATGTCAACATGTAGTACATATACTAGTGATCATGCATAGGCAAATAACATAACTTGTATCCATTTAAGCCCAAAAATGGATTAATGTAAGTTCATACGCATTGTTGATCTTGTGACCATGAACCCAAAACCTTTTATCACAATGTGATAAAACTTCACAAATGAACCCATTGGGTGGCCAAGTGAGAGTTGTATTTTGGGACCCATTTTTGAAGCGCTTGAGCCCATTCTTAGAGTAGAAAAGTAGCCACGAGGCGTCAAGGACCAAATTTTCATGAAAAATTAAACAGTGGCGGATGGTCAACAAGCTAGAGTTTTCCCAAGTGGATTTCGATGCCAGGAGTCCAATGCAAGTCTCCGTTTGTTGATCGAAGGTCGTTTGACCCCCCATTTAATCCCCACAAGGTTTAATGCTCTAAAGCAGCTATGTGAGGAGCCTAAAAGTGTGCAATGGGGTCAACGTTAATAGATTTCGATGTCAGGGAGCTAGCCATCCAGTGGAATCGCAATCTTGAGTCTGTTTGCCCCTCCAAACATGCCACGAAGTGTGAAAGTGGTTTTTTTAAAGTGGATATTTAATAAATGACATGAAATGAAATGTAAATGAAGAAAACACATGCAAATTCTTGCCCAATAGGAGGAGGGGGCGTTTTTTGTTTTGCATCCCATTTTTGGATGGATTTGTGCATCTTCAATACACCCCGAAGAACAAGAAGAGAGAGAGAGAGATGGAAGCTTGATCTATATGCCAAGAGCAAGATTTTGATTGTAAGCAAGTGAAATATGATCAAGGAGATGAAATTAAGATTTTTAAGTCTTTCTCTCTCCTCTCTCCTCTCTCCTCGTACTGCCTATTCATATGCTTGATTGTATGAGAGAAGGGGGTGGGGTTTGATGAAAGATGCTAATGGAGTGATGGTGTTGGAGCAAAAGGATCATAGATCAAGCTTTTGAAGAGTGTCAATGGGGCCAAGAAAGAGTATCAATGGCCTCCCAACCTAGAAATACGAGTCTCAAAAAGTGTGTTTTTATGCGTAAGTAATCGTTTTGATTGTTTTATGATAGATTTTGGTTGAAATTGTTTGGAAATGGTTGTCTTTGGTTGTTAATGTAGTAATCTATCAGAGGTGCTAAAGAAAATAAGAAAAATCAGTCACATAATAATTTAAACATAAACCCGTGATTACGCTATTTTAAGGAAAATTGACAAATTTGGGGTTTTTGTGGTGTTTATGGGGTTCGTGTGGAATTAAAAATGATTTAAAATTAATTCTCAATACACATGAATAGTCCAAATCAAAAAAATAATAAAATATCATATTTTATGAATAAATAAATAAGAAAAAATAAAAAAATATAAGTTTTTACATTCGATTTTTTTTAAAAAAAGATTCATATGTGTGGATGTGTGACATGACTAGAGCATGAGAAATGAGCCTCATTTCATCCTTATCTTTTTGTTAAAGTGGAGTCTTTATTACTTTTATAAAGAAAAATACATTAAAAATGCTTCCTACACCTATCAACGCATGCATAAACTAAGCGGTAGGGAGAAGGAGGGGTTTTGAGGGTAACTAATCACTTATAAAATTCTAAATTCTAATATTTTTCTGATGTATGGCACATAGGATGTTTATGGTTTAAATTTAAGAGGGTCTAGTAGCACGAGAACGCTCAGTGGTTGATCCTCAACAATGCAGCATTACGTGTAGATTAAAATCATTGAAAGAAATGTCTTTACACCTCACAATGCTGATTTCTAAATGATAAATTGATTGAGTACTATGGTTCATACACAATTGCATTGCACGCAACCCATGGTATCATTATTAGATACATTGCAATTATATTCATGCATATGACCTACGTTGAGTATGTGAGATATCCTAAGCTATAGGTTTAGACGATCAGTTTCCTTGGAGATTATTTAGTGAGGAAAATATATATATATCTCCTCTAATGTTTGAAAACAAGAGTGGAGTTTGTGATGTACGTGCTATTTGTGTTAGTGGCACATTGAGGGACCAATCCCCGAGGTGTAGGAGAGTTGTAGTGGGGCCGTGGCATTCAGCCGAGGGGTGCCTCCTCTGTCTATGCTTACATGGTGTTTTACACCGATATGTGTAGGGAATCCCTTTGAGGAGTGTGGGGAAGGCTTAACAATTGGATTACATTCCAAAACAAATGCAAAATTTAAGATAGAAGTTAGGGCAGTGTGTCCCTTAGATGCTCCTAGCCGCGAGGCCGAGAGGGTGTGTTCTTTGAGTGCAAAAAGGCTCGGCTAGTGCCTAGAGGGTTAGTGTCGGGACCATTTTGGGTCCCGACACCAAGAGCACCAATTTTTTTTTTGCAAACAAAAAAAAGAGAGCTAGGAGACCCCTTGTCTGAAGTCTAGTATCTAGAGCCACTCTTCTACCAAAAAAGTGGTTCCACAAATCTGCATCAAGTCTTATTTGACTTCCACAACAACCTCTACATCTCCCTAATGCACAAGCAAGGTGTAGAAGCTAAAGAGCTTAGTGACTTTGAGGAGGAGCATCACAAAGAGGATATTGATTTAGACTTAGTGGATTATGACACTGATGTCTACACTATTGAGTACATTCAATTGGACCCTAGGCCATCTCAACCTAAGCCATTGCTCGTTGATTCTTGGATGGTAAGAATTACATTTGAGTTGGAATGGTCAAACTATCTCCAGATTCTAGATCACGATCAAAGTCGATCTCCAAATGAGGATCTAGGTCTTGGCCCTAAGTTACTCCTAGCCCAACACAATCAAGATAATCTCCAAGAGGATACTACAACAAGTTCTAGCTTTGATTAAGAGTAGGAAAAGAACTTTGATCCTGAAATATCTCAATTATTCTAATCCAAAAATGATGAATAACTTCTAATCTATCTAAGAAGCAAGCACTTAGAAAAGAATGTGTGCCACATTGAGTTAGATTATTATTGTTGAAAAAAACCACAAGACTTACCACTTTGATTCACCAAGTTTAAGAAAACAGATAGAGTTGTTGTATTGCTTAGAGCCTTAAGAGAAGATGCATCCAATGAATCTATTGTGAGGGACCACCGAAAGTCAAGGAAGTGAGTATTGTTGAGGCTAGGAACTCCCCAAGCCCATATACATTGCTAAAGGCCTCAGTAAGGAGGATGAGGCTGCATGACTTGTAGAACTACTCTAGGAATATATGGATGTTTTTACATAGAAACTACTTGGATCTAAAAGGTGTTCCATCACAATTCCTTACTCACACAATTCCACTCAAGCCACATGCTAAGTCTATGAAGCAGAGGCACTACCTAATGAATCCTTGCTACACACATTATGTGAAAGAAGAAATTGAGAAACTCCAAGAGCCCAGATTCATTTATGAAGTCAAGAATACCAAATGGGTATTCCCAATTGTCCTAGTACTCAAGAAAAATGGTAAAATGTGAGTATCCTTCAACTATAAGAAACTAAACATAGCTACACTAAGAGATTACTAGCCCTTGCCATACACTAACCATATGATAGAGAAAGTAGGAAGGAAGGAGGCGAATAGCTTTGTAGATGGATTTTTGGTGTACAAACAAGTGCAAGTTCATCCAAATGATAGACTGAAAACTACCTTCACGATAGAATGGGAGTCTTTATCTATATAGTCATACCGTTTGAACTAACAAATGCACCTACAACATTAAAAAGATTCATGTGAAACATTTTCAAGGACATGCTTAGAAAATGGCTTGAGGTGTTTGTTGATGATTTTTGCATCCATTCTACTTGGGAGGATCACCTCAAGAGAATCCAACTTGTATTTGAAAGATGTCACCAATATTACCTGTCCCTAAATCCACTTGAGTGCCAATTTTTGGGTTAAGCATGCCATCATTCTCAGCAATGTTGTATCCAAAAATGACATTGCAATATACACTTCTAAGATTAAGGTTATCATAAACTTACCGCCACCATCCACAAGGAGTGTAGTGTTTCCTCGGACACACTCAGTACTATTAGTGCTTTATGCTTAATTATGCATCAAGCTACTAGTTACTTGGGAGTGGTCTGAGGAGTTTGAGGCCTCCTATGAAGCATTAAAAAAGGCTAGCACCTATCCTAAGAGCTGCGAACTAGTCAATCACCTTCCATGTACATATAGATGCCTCCAAAGTTGCAATTGGGGCAATATTATGCTAACCCAATGAACACAATATGGACTTTCCACTAACCTTTACTAGCCAATAGCTCAATGAGGTAGAAACTAATTATTCCACCACCAAAAGAGAAGGCTTAGCCATGCTATACTCTATTAATAAGTTTCACAATTATGTATTGACCATAACCACTTTCTTTGTGGACCATCAAGCCTTGTTGTATATGCTATTAGGAAGTTTCACAATTATTTATTGACTATGCCCTTCATTTTCTTTGTGGACCATCAAGCCTTGTTGTATCTTATGAAAATAAGCCCATGCTATCGGATGCATTACTAGATGGCTTCTTTCATTGTTAGAGTTTGATTTTTCAATTGTTGTGTGGAAGGGAAAACAACATTTTATTGCTAATCATCTTTCATAGTAACTAGTGGAAAAAAGGCTACAAGAGTTGATGACCAACTCCTTGATGCTAATCAACTCAATATTGTCCAAGAGAGCCAACTCTTCAAAGTCGACCTTATGCCCCATTGGGTTGATGACATTGTGCTGATATTGAACAAGCCTCCTAGAGCACCTATCGAGAAAGCTTAACTCACCCACCTTTTAATAAAAACTAGACCATACCAATTGATTGCGGGCCAATTGTACTAGTTAAGATGACACATCTATCTTCTCAAAAGATGCATGTGTGATCATGAAATCAAAGTTGTGCTCAAACAACACATGGTGGTATTGCTAGAGAACACTTTTATGCAACTTCCACGTCCAAAAAGTGCTTCAAGTCCAACTCCGGTGGCCTACTCTATTCAAGGATGCTAGTTTGTTTGTCAAACATTGTGATGAGTACCATCACACTAAATTACCTATTTGTAAGGACAAAATGGAGCTTATAATAGTCATTGTGTGCCAACCTTTTGAAAAGTGGGTTCTAGATTTCATGGGACCAATTAGCCTAGCCACTCAGTACTCATAGGCTCGATATCATAGCCACTGATTACATGACAAAGAGGGCATAAGCAAGGGTAACCTGTAAAAAATGATGCACGAACCAGTGCTTGGTTTCTTTTGGAGTAAGTCATTTCACAATTTGGATGCCCCATAGAGATCATCAGTGATTAAGGGACACATTTCCCAAATGACATGATCCATCACCTTCTATCCACATTCCTAGTCATCCACCAAAATCTAGCCCATACTATCCCCAAGCAAAAGGCCAAGCATAACCTACCAAAAAAATCCTTATTAGTGTCCTAACCAAATTAGTCTTAGCTGCATCATCATCTAACTAGGATCATAAGCTTATGGTAGCACTCTGAGCCTATCAAATGGCCTATAAAACAACATGAGACAAACTCCATTATGTTTGACATATGGCCCTTATCCCCTTATTCATGTGGAATTGTGGATCCTTAGTATGCACAACACCATTTAAGAGGAGTCAGAAGGCACTAAAGCATGACAAGATTGGTTGCTTGAGCTAGAGTTCCTGATTGAAATACGACTACTAGCTACTCATACCTGACTATTCGAGAAGGCCAAACAAAAGGCCTAGTTTGACAAGTGTGTCAAGCAATACTCCTTCAACAACATTAGGGCCAAAAACGCTTCAAAAAATGCACTTTTGTTAATCATGGGATTAAGGAAAGGGCCAAAGAGAGTTCGCCACATGTGCAAGAATATGGTATTCTTGTCTCCTCTTTTTTAGAGATAGTGGAGTCCATTTCGTGATTCTCTCTTCTTTTTTAGCCAAAACCTCTAAAGTCTGACATGTTTTGGAGTCCCAAAGACATTATTTACTTAGAAATTTGACAAAATACGTGACAGAGATGTGATGAAATTAATAATGAGTTTTTTGAAAGTCGAGAGATCTTTCAATATTGTTTTTGGCGCCCAATACATACTCATTTGGGTTCTTGGCGCTACTTTTTAGTTCATTCACCCCCTCTTTGAGCTTCTTTCTCTGCGCTTTCATTCTTTTCATGGCTTCCTCCAGGCGCCCTTCTCGTTTAATACACTCTTGCATAGTCTATAGCCAGGGAATAGATGGAAATTTTGAGCCCAAAACCTTTACTGTAAACGATTGGGTTACCATGCTGCCATCTTGCAAGGGCTCTCATAAGGTGAAAAGAAGAAAACGAGATGATATAAAACATCACTGGAAGGGGCGTATCATTGCCTTCAAAATTATGCCCGAAGGCTGGTTTGTCAAGGTGCAACATGTTTACATGGCCAAGGATATGCACTTGCCTCCAAATGAACGTGTTCCCCAACAAACACATTGTAAGTTATAAGTTGAATAACGTATATAATTCTTTTCCATTTATGCAAGTTCTAACAAATGGTTCGTCATTGTAGATATCTTTCCGTCAACAAGTATTGAATGGCAACCTGTGGAAAGCCTAAGTGGGACTTTCCATGCCATTCATAAGGTATTGGTAGACATTATTTATGCCGATCAAACTGTGTCTTTTTTTAGTGAATGCAAGGTTTTTATATATTATGCACAGTATGTGGTTCCCTCTAAAGCGGATAGGTATGGGAATATCGAAGATTTGCCATTGCCAAGTCTTTCATCTCTAAACTGGGAGATTCCTGACAAGGTAATGGTGCAGAGTTTCAAATTCAAAATATCTCAGGATATTAAAAAGTCCATGGCAGCTGGAAGGATCTCAAGAAGAATACGTTTATCATGCTTTGTACCCCTCCATATCTTCGTGGCTTGCTTCAAAACAGCAAATTTACAAAGAACGAAGGTATCCTGGCTAAGTAGAAACTTTTCGGAAGAGGATTTGGACAACACTATAGGGACGCATTGGAAATCTAGAGAGTGCGACCATAAGGGTGATATCTTGAGGTGCAGTGCATGCCCTCAATCCTTGGCTTTGGCTTACAGTATTCCTTGCCAAACTCTTGCTTTGGGCTTTGATTACAGGAGATACAAACTAAGATTGGGTATTTGGGTTCCCTTGGATTCCGATACAGATTACACACCATATAAACTTGCGGTGCACGTTTTGCCACATGAAGAAGTAAAGAAGGTGAATGTTACTTCCAATTGGAGTCTGAAAGATGTGAGGGATACCTTGGAATTGCTAGACAATACATCCCCTAGATATAAGTTCAAAGTGAATGGTGTAACAATTGGTAAAAGTGCCGAGCGCTCTTTCTCTTGTACGAGTTGTTTGTCTCCCACAATTGTGAGTTTTGAGCCTTGAGAATGAAAACTTTGCAGGAATTTATCTTAATAGACTGTCCTTAAGATATTTTTAAATGGGAACTCATAAGCTATCATGAAGCAAGTTGCCTTTCGAATGTATATAAATAAAATGTACATTACATTCGATTTATAAGTGAAAATTTTCATTACACAATGAGGTACAAAAATTTCATATAAATGTACAAAGCCAAAATAATAAGGCTCATGTATGCTTATGTTTGCTATTTTGATTCTTTATCGATTTCTTCAAAGATATTTTTTCTCACAGGGCCTTTCTTTGATTGTCGAAAAAATTTCACATTTACAAGTAGTCTCTTTTCTTGGGGCTTAAGAGGGGATGGATCAAATTTCAGAGGAGAGAACATTGGCATTCCTTTTTTCTTAGACTCTGCAGCAGTGGTCCCATTGCCTTTGCCCTTGCCCTTGCCTTTACCATTGCCATTGTCCTTACCCTTTCCCTTGCCCTTTCCCTTCCTTGTGCCCTTGGCCATTGAAGTTTTGGGAGGAAGAGGGGAGTCAGGATCATATGGTGTGATTGCCTTGTCTAGAATCAGCTCAATGCATCTCTCCCTTATCCACCAAACATATGAGTCAGGATAGTCTCTACACTGTAAGAATAAATGTTATAAGTTAGTGAAAAGAAATCATGATAAGGGTTACACAAACATCAAATGAAATTAACTTACATTCAATCCTTCTATTTGTAACAACTTTGAATCCACTGTTCTGCAAATGTTTGAGATAACTCTCCATCCACAAGAATGCGCATCGCTTTGCAATGGAACTTCTTGTAGAAGAAAAGTGTAAGGCCTTTGAGGATCAGCAAGATCCTCGTATGTTGTATCCAAAAATGTAGAAACGAGTCTACCAGCACTGCAAAAGGAAGCTTTGTAAGTTCAAAATATTTTTTATAAATAAAATCAAAGTAAGTAATTTTCTTTCAACATACATTCGTGCTTGACCATGAACACCACTGAGAGAATTCATAAAGATAATTTCTCTTGAAAGACAATTAATGTAGATGAGACTCCAATGCCCTCTGCAAATTCATAAAAGAGGTGAGTAGAAGGGTGAAAGCAAATGAATATAAAATTTCCTCTACAGAAAAAGAAAAATACCTTTCTACATAAGGGAAAAAGATGTGGTAATTTGTCACACTATCGAAGCTATGAAAAAACGGTAAAATATTAGAACCAGATTTTGCAAATAGTTCCACAGAGAGAAGTGGATCAACAATATATATGGTTCTTCGGATATCGAGAGTGAGAGAGGAGACCAATGCCCTACAGTCAATAGCAAAAGCTATTCAATACAAATTTCATCCAAAATATACTTGAACCTATAAGACTTAACTTATGCAAAAAAAAACAAAAAATATAAGCCTTACCTTATGCAACAAAAAACAACGGAGTCAGATAATTGGACATCCCTTTTTTCCAACATGGGCTTGTCCTCGGGAGATATACTAAGATATTCCCCCTCAGGTTCCACAGAAACATTCACAAGAATCTGCCCATACACTTTGCCCATCCTCTCACTGTTGACGGGAGCAAGTGATGCAGCTTTCCTCTTGTAAACATCGTCTTTAGGTTCAAACACCTCCTGATTTTTTTCACTCAAGAAAGACTCCTGCTGGGTGGCACCCCTTGTAGAGTAAAGGTGAGTAACATCCTCAACCTTTAGCTTTTTCTCTTTCCTGGACAATTTTGGGGGAATGTTAAGGATTTCAAGGGCTTTTTGATCGTTGGAAGGCAAGGGCCTCAGCACTTTGTCAAACCTATACCTGACTCTGCTGATGATGCTGAAATCTTTATTCATAAGGGTGATTCTATGAGCATGGGCGGTAGCAATGTAAGCATCATTCATGAAATCAATAACAAAATCTTCTACGGCCTCTTGGAGGGCAAGAATGGCTGAGAGTTGCCACTTCTTATTTAGACCAGAGACAGTTGCCACTTGAGACAATCTATCAGAGATCTCTTTAACGACCCTTATAAAAGCAGCCTTTGGAATGACATGCTGTGTAGCTCTCTGGGCTTTCGTGATCTCACTGAAACATCTTTGCATATAGAAGAACCTGGACTTCCTCTTTCTCTTTTGTGGCTTGGGAGGTTCAGTGGCTTCAACAGATGTAGGCTCAGGTGCAATTGTAGGGGATGAATCTTTCACAGGGCAAGCCTCACCCTTTGCTTCCTCAACTTCAGGAGAAGAAACATTCACTGCACTCAAATTCTTTAACTCCATGGAAGATGTTAGGCCAACACCTGGTGTAGGGGGGGTTTCTGTGGTAAAATTCTCTGGGGCCTGTGATGGCCCAGCTTCAGGAAACTTGGAAGAGGGCTCCTCCTCAGATTCATCAAATTGTAACTTTCTTCTACCCCCACTGTCCTTCCCATCCAGATACACTCTTCTTGCAGTTTGCTTTGTCCTTGCCATCTAGAAAAGCAAATACAACAACCAGAAGGACAATAACTGAAATAGCAAAAATTTGTAAACCCAACAGGCTAATTGGCACGAAAAGGGACGAAATGAGCAATTCCGATACGGCGCGATATGAACAAAATGATGAGAATGGAACACCGCCCTCGCTCCGTATTGGAGATTACAAGAGGAGAGATGCCAAAATGGGGTGATAGGAGGAATGCGTAGACGGAGGAACCACTCCCTCGCTCCGTATTGGAGACGACAATGCTGATACGAGGCAATACAGAGGAAATGAAGACAGCGTAGAGACGCCCTCGCTCCGTATTGGCAATGACACAAGGCCGATATGATGCGAGGGGGAGGTTACGAAAGCCTTGAATGATCGTACTCGCTCCGTATCGGCACACCTCGTTTTGACCAGTGAAGCAAAGGACTCAGCAAAAGGCCCACTGATACAACGCGAGAGATTAGAAACGGAGAAGACACAAGACTTGTATCGCACCGTATCGGCAAGCAAGGCGGGAGAGCTCGAGAAATGAAAAGTGTACACGTAGGAAAAATAACCCCTTATATACCCACGTCAATCATGACACGTGTCGGACACGTGTCTGACGCTGATTGTGCCATGTGTCTGCACATATCATCCGTATGCTACCTGTCAACTAACGACCGGTCCACGTGTTTGCCACGTGGTTATCGGCCACGTGTTGGCCAACGACTACTGCCACGTGTCGAAGACCAACGGATAGTGCCAGGTGGCATAATCCCGCGCCTACATAAGGGTGTGTCCCTAATCCGTACGGATTTTTTCGGTTTTTTCGGGACCTCTGTCTCTTATCCTAATACGGCGCAAGAGCGACTGTTTGCCTTCTTTGCTTTCGTCTCTTCGCGTCGTTTTGGAGGTTCTGCAAAGTCTTCTTTCAACTTTCCTCCCAAGCTCATAGTGCCCAAGCTCGTGTGACCACCGTTGTGGCTCTTTCACTTCTTGCTGGAATCACCGATACGGCGCGAGGGGGCACATCTGTCTGAATCGTTTCTCTCTTATCGTGCTGTATCGACAGAAGCTATAAACATGTCTGAACCCGTAGAATTCCTAGGATCCAAGGTTTCTCCAGGAATTGGTAAAAGAAGAAGGCTTTCAAAAGGCTCAAGGACATCAACATGTGATGAGCCTGTGCATTCTTTTTCTTCTCCATCCTCTGCCACCAGTGTGAGAATGCCAAGTACATCTCCAAGGAAGCGAACGTCGGTAATGAGAGGTCAAGGAGTATCAGAGCTCACTGATATCACTCCATCAGAGAGGCTACTTGATTTTATCCTTCAGAATGGAATGGATCTCTCATTCTATGGAGTTGTGAAAAATGTCTTTAATCTTGATTGGGACCTTGACAAAGTTCTGAAATCTTATGAAAAATATATTTTGGAGGACTTTTTGGAGTTTGAAAATCTTGCAGGTCCTTCTGTTGAAGTTGGCACAATTGAATATGTCCATGTTCCCATTGGGTCAACAGGAAATGAAAAGTCAGTATTTACTAAAAAGTGTGGTGCCCACTCTCTGGAGAGGTTTTATTCAAGAGACATATTTTGCTTTTATTCAAGAGATATATTTTGCTCCACTCATTCCAAAAACTACAAGATGATGAGAAAATCTGTTGCTTTTATTGTTTTCACCCTTGTCAAATACCTTGTGAAAGCTGAGGAGCAACAGTTGGAAGGAGCAAAGTCTGCCAGCTTTTGCATGTTAGATGATCTGCTAGATGAAAAGGAAACAGAGGAGGTTGTAGATGCAGATTTTGAGGCTTCTATTGCTGAGAATTTGGATGTTGCTCACTTCAAAGCTGAGACTATCATTGAGGAGAGCCAAGGAGATACAAATCCTCAACCTGATGAGAGTTCTCACCATATTGTTCCTTCTCTACCATCTATACCTTTCAAGGACAAGGAGTACATTTTACTGTCAGATATTCAAAAACTTTTTAATCTCAGGGAAGATTATTGTCTAGCAATTATTGCAAAGGCTTCTGATGTTGCAAATGGGATAATTGACACAGAAAATGAATCAAAGGAAGAGATTCTCAAACTTGATAAAGAAACTCTAGACGATAAGTTTATTGATGCTGGTGAGGCCCTCTCTCTTTGTTTTGAAAAGGCCAAAGAAGCTGAGAAAGAGTTGAGTATTACTGATGAGGACTTCAATCGCATTCAAAGCGAACTTGGGATTTCCAATTTTGGAAGAGAGGAGTCTGAATATGTTAAAGAATTGACTAACACCAATGAGACAGCATCATCAATTAATTTATGGAATCCATTTAAATTGGAGTACGATGAAAATCAAGTGGTAAGATAATTTTGAATTTGCTTTTACACATTGGTAGGTTTACATTTCATGCTCATTCAGTATGGGTTTTATTTGCAGTTGGAGATTGCTGATACAGATAACTTCTTGGGGCGTGGCAAAGGATCGAGAGCTGCTAGTAACACATTCAAAGACATTGCACTCGGCCACTACTTGGCTAGGATTGACCATGATTCCTTTTTTGTACTTCATAGTAGTTTCTCAGAGGATGCAGCATGGCCCATACTTTGTATTAAAGCTCTTACAAGGCTTCTAGGTTTCTCAGGATTACAATATAATGCCCACAAAGTAATGTTTTTGGAAAAGACTGCAGCAATTAGGATTTTTGGCTACGATCCAGGTTACTCTGCTTCTAGAGCAGGATACTTTTTGGCGTTTTCATTCTACGCCTTAGCTGCAAACCGAAGTAATGTAAAATCTATAGTTGGCTACAAGAGAAAAAAAATTCTACGTTATAGAGGAAAGATTCCTGAGGAGGAAGAGAATGTGAGAGTTTTGGAAAACTAGCTTTGTATATATTCTTTCTTATATATAAAAGTGTGATTGCTCATGTGTCATTGCCGTCTTTTATCTGCATTCTTTGAAGTTGTCGTCGAAAAAACCAGTTGAATAGCTCGTCCAAAGCATTGCTTTTTGTAACTCCTCCCCCATGCCTTGTGCTTCAAAAATAACTTGTGCGTGCTTGATAGTGGGATTTTTCCATGCCTTGGTTACTATAAGTTGCTAAGGGGCCATGCTCCTCCACAAAGAAAGGTCCATGAATATGAAGAATATGCTGCAATATAAAGTAACACTAATTTTATACCAATTGAAAAACCTATCAAAATAAGCCCATATTAAATAATTATTACTTTACCAGATAAAAAGTGATATCTTTTTCTCCCCATGCCTCTTTTATCGCCTGAACAAGCTTTGTGATTGATCTTTTGAACTCTTCCGCATATGTATATGTTGTCTTATGTTGCCTGAGGAGTTTCAGAAAAACATCAAGGTGTATCCAGACCTCCATTCTAAGAAACGCAAGCCTCGGCGTGCTTGCAACATTTGTTGTGATCTCACATAGCTCTCTCCAACACTCCCAAGCCGCATTCACCTGCCTTCCTGAATGGTTTCCTAAGAATCGTCTAGCTTTTGAGCCTCCCATAGAGACATCGGCCAAGATATCTCTTGTTTTCCCTGAAAGTATTGGATCCTTTCTCAAGTGAACTTGGCCCCCATGAAATCCCATTTTCTATGTTTTTAAATTTACTCAAATCTATAGAGTCTCTATTTGGGGCTCTTCTTATTGGTCACAAACTACTCCAATCTTTGGATCCAATACTTTCCATGCAATAAATGCAAGGATATTTTGCATTTGCACCATTACATATTCCAAGCATACATTTGATAGTTTTCAAATCAGCACTCATATGCCATTCCACATTAAATTTACCAACCCCATCAACTACCAACATTTCGCCTTCACTTTGAGACTTAATGATATTTGGAATACCTGTATGGTTGAACAACCATTTCAACGTTTGATGATTTTCAATAGGTACCTGGGCTGCACCAATCCACCAAATCTCCATCTCGGATTGGATCTTATGCAATGGAGCTTGGCCCTCACCATTGCCATGGTCCAATGCCATGTTCATGAGGCAAATGCTAATTCTTTCCATCTTCTGTCCCTTTTGAATCTGTGCTTCATCCAACTTCAAGGCAAACTTTAGAACACCATAACTTTCTTCTACTGTGATTTTATACATGTGAACCATTGCAATTTGCACCTTTTTTAGATCAACTCATATATTATTAAACTCATTGTAATAAAAAAATTGCCAGTTTTTTTTTGTTTTTCATAGGACATAGACCTTTCGATGTGAATGTAATCTCCAAAAACATGTGGAATCTTGCGATTCATGGAAATTCTTGCAGTCGAAACTACAAGGGCTCGGGGAAATCCAAATATAGTTACCCTATTACGTTTAAGATTTTTAAACCATAATCCAGAGATAGCATGATAACCTTTTCGACTTATACCCACAGTATCACATGTCTCTACGATTTCATTTGCTTTCACTGTGCCTTTTAAATCCTTCACTAACTCTCTGAGAGTTGGACCTCTCAAATCCACATTTTCTGGTGACTTATGATGGAACCTAGAACGGGCCGGCACTGGCTCATGCACTAGCCAGACCTCTATCTCACGCGCTCAACAACCCCACGGCCTCGCGGCCAGGAGCGTTGATGACACATACACTGCCTTCCTAAATGTCTTGCGTTTGTATTACGTCGTTTGTAGTCCACTCTTCTCTCACCCACTACTCCTCAGAGGGAGTCCCTTACACATTGCCTAATGGCACGAAGCACAGACATAGGGGATCCTCCAACGGCTGAGTGCCGCCACCCCTCTGCGACTCTCCTATACCTTGGGGATTAGCCCCTCGATGCGTTGCTCAACATATAAACGTTTCGCACAAAATCCACTCAAGGTACCATTTAATCGTATACAGGAATGTACCATTGTCCTTACTTCTCTTTTTCCTAGACCCCACAACTAGCCTATGGCTTAGGGTGTCCTGTCTCTCACTCAACGTGGGTCAAGATCCTAATGAAAGCAATTGCTGTGCATCCAGGATTTCTGATACCTTTAAATATTTCCATGATTTATGCATATTGTGGATGCCAAGTGCTCAAACAGTTATGAAATCAATATTATGCACATGTGCAAAACATCCTTTCAATGATTTTCAACCACCGTTCTTATGCGGCATTGCACAAACCTAGCACGAGGAAACCCTCATGCTACTAGGCTCTTATTTTATAATTATTCACCGACCTATATGGCATGCAAACAAAAACAACAATCTTTTCATCATTTTACTCCACATTTAGACACATTTTGACCACTCTACCCTCCCATCGATCAAATGTTGCATTGTTGTATGGATTTATAGGGCATTTTGCCATCATTTTATGTGTAAAAAGCGGGAAAAACACACTAGGACAAGAAGGTGGGGTTGAACTGAGGCAAATCCTCATGCTTCAGTCCCCACAAACATTCAAAAACATTGTTCTTAATTTTCATTAATTTTCCGCACCCAAAATGCATTTTTTCCCTATTTTTTATGGTTTTTCTCTATTTTCCTTGTATTTTTCCTTATTTTTTGCATTATTTTATTACTAAAAATTCAAAATAGATTGTGGGCTGTGGCCCTTAGTTCCTTCTTGCAACAAAAATGAACATTTAGTTGGTGTTCCTATCCATTCTTCCATTTTTATGCCCAAAACCATCATTTTCCCTTGATTTTCCATATTTTACGTGTTTTAGAGTATTATTTTGAGCCACAAGATGCATATTTTTCTGATTTTTTAATTATGAACAGCAAGTACTCATGGAAAAAAGTAACATAAACAATTTTTAGCCCACATGAATAACATTTTATTAATCAAAAGCCATAAAATCTCAAATTTTCTTTGAAAAAAATTGAATTACCGCTTATTTGCGTGTTTCGGGTTTCATGTCCATGGCTGCAAATCTAAAAATCAGCAGCACTTCATGCTCATGTCGATCACAAGTCACCATTTCCAGCCCGTGGAGCAATCCGATCCATGCCGGACAAGCCTCCACCATTCTTTCTTCTTCCTTCCTCTTCCCACATGAACTTGCCTTTAGAAGAGAGAGAGGGAGAAGAGAGAAAGACTGAAATCAGAGACCTTCAAAGAGACCATCATTTGACAGGTGAGAGGCATCATCCAGGAGGGAAGCAAGGGCAATGATCAGTGGTGGGGGTTGTTGCAGGCTCCATCCTCCATCTCCAAGAATTGGGCACAAAAATAGGCGCCATTTTTCCCACACTCTCTTCTCCTTTCTCTCTCCACGTTTTTTGATCAATGTTGCATAAAATTTTTAGTGGGGGGGTCTAACTCCCAAAGGGCACACCCAATTTGGCCTCTCAAATGTCCACCTTTTCATATCTTGACCGTTTCCTTGGCCATTTCCCCGTCCAGACTCCGAATTGAGCTCTGAAAAATCCTGGGCGTCTGGCTTGGCATCCCGCATTGGCCAATAACTCTTGCCAACCTGCACGACTATCTGAAAAATTATGAAAAATCAACAAGCGTCGCTCGGGCGCCTTTAAAGCACTTTGGCGCTTAAAATTGTCCTAGATCGAGCCGCCGCCTTCGACGTTGAATATTTTTCCCTTTATATTCATAATTTTTAGCTATTTTTAAGCACTTCCCAGTACCTAAATTCCGCTCTCAACTTAAGAATCCTCAAAATATCTTTCTTATTCATGGTTTTCTTCAAAAGTTTGATTCTTTCCTCATTCTCTCGGATATTTATGCCTAGTATGTTAGAGACATATTTCTTTGTAAGATTTAGTCTCCTTTTCTTTGCTCTCTCACATAAGCTGGTTATATTTTTTAATGGTCTCTTCCTCTCTCTAAATCCTACTGGAGTTTCTCTCAAGCGTGTTAGCTTATCCTGCAATGACTTGTTCACATTTTTCAAAATATCAATCTGACTTCTCAACTCTAAAATATTGTTTGTGTAGTTTCTAGTGCTTTTTTCATTTCGTGCATTTGAGCTATATATGTGTAAGATGCAGAGTATAACCTCATATAGTAGCCAAGCATTCCATTGTAACCTTCTCCAGCATATCTTATATAGTCATGGACATTCAAAAAAGGAGGTGGTTTACTTGTAGAAGGATCCCTGGGATAAATATTTCCATCCACCCACAAATCTATATGCTTCATTCCTTGTGTTCGCAACCTGTTGGCTTCAATCTCATCTATCAATACTCGATGATGTATACTTCTCCAAGATGTATAAGTCTGATCTAGCTGAATAGATAGCTTGTATTTACGTGTGCTTGCGCCTGTGTTATTTGAAGTAGTATTGCTAGACATTCTAGCAAATGAACCGAGCAAGAATCTCACAGTGATAGGAAGCAAGTGCAACAAAAGGAATGGTAAAAGAGAATAGTGTGTAGAAAGAAAATGAGGGAGCAAACAAATGCGAAGTTCGTACGAAAATCTTGAAAATACAAAATCTCTCGAGTTCCAAGACAATAAATGGCCGAAAAGGTGACCCCTGACCTGGATTAAAAGATGAGGGCAATTAATGGCCGACCTCTTCAATGAACCAAATATTCTCTCATTAATCACATCTGGACAACCAAATTTAGAGGTTTTATTCTTCCTAAACCTCAACTAATTAGCAACTTAATCACTTTCTTACAAGTGCCATTTTTGAAGCGTTTTTGGCCCTAATGAGAAAGATATTTTCCTACTCTATTTAATTAAAGGCCACAAGGAAAAACTCAATTTATGAGGCCTCAAAACTTGTATTTGAGTGATATTTTTTTCTAGCTATAGAGACACCTTAATCCGATATTCTATACAAAAGTTATGGCCAAAATATGAAAGTGCTATAAGCTACCATAGTTCTCCATAACTTCTATAGCATGCTCTATATACACACTCAACAAGGCTTAGCTAAGCCTAGCGAAGCTCCTGAATGAGCTTGAAACAACTATTGAAGGTAGGTAAGCCAATGCATATCTCAAATGGACTAAAATGGCACTGCCATGAAAGCTGTAAGCCAAGCTCTCTTCTTGGACTGAATCTAATGTCACTAAAGCTCCTCGAATGTCCACTTTGATACCAGTTGAAAGAGAGGCAGAAGATGGAAGCATAAGAGGAACCAAGAAGAGTCTACCTTGTCTTATTTTATTTGTCATTGAGAGAATAAAGAATATAGTGATAGTGATGGGTGCCTACCACCCATAGTGTGTAGGTGTGTGGGTGTACATACAAGTAAATGTAGGTGGCTAGGAACAAGTAGCCTTGAACCCCCAACAGAATGATATAGTAAGTCATTAACTAGTCAATATCAAAATATGTCTATATTTTTTTAAATAGGAAGGGTATATGCTAGATCAAGTTTGAGAAGACTACATATCATGGTTATGTGAGAGGTAGTCGCCAACATTCATGCATCAAACTCTTGAAGGAATAAGAGTACATCCTTAAGGCCCCCATGTTGTGCATAATATCTTGGTTCTATTATGCAAGAGCAATAATATTTCAACCATTAGGTTACTCTCACTCATCTCAATGCATTAGAGAATAGAAGTCCATCATCACATACAACTTTAAAATGCATGTGGCTCTGTAGGTTGTGGATTGTGAGAAAATTTCATTTGTCTAATTTATGGATTGTGAAAAAAAATTATGTTTATGATTGAAATACTTAGAGCTGTAGGATAGTACTAGATGGGAAAGACAAAAGCACATCAAGAAAACTTATGAAAATTAAAAACACAAAAAACACAAAAAAGAAAAACAAATTTTGAAAACTTCATGTTGCTATCATTTTCAAAACACACTCACCCACAAAAATAAAGCTTCAAGGGAATTGAGAGGAGTAGAGAATTTTCAATTCATGGGCATGCTCACCATCGAGATTGAGCTTTGATGATTATGTAACCTAGTGTAAATTAGGTAGTGAGAGGGTTTATTTGTGCTTATGGAAAAGAAACAAAGATGTGACCCTTGGATCAACCAAGCACATTTCTTTATTCTATCACTACAAGTGGTAAAGAATTGGCCAAGGATATTGCAAGCATATTTGTGAGTGGCAAAAGAATTAAAAAATATGTAAGAGTGTGGTACGGTAGTGATAATGTGTTGCACCAAAAGAGGAGTAGTAGGAATGCATATAGAGAGAGTTCTTTTGCAAGGAAAGAGAGTGCCTTTTGTAGAAGGAACAACCAATTATTGAAAGAAAAGGAAGATAAATGATTTAGCATCTTCAAAATAGAATCAAGATCTTCCTCACATGAACAACATCAACATTTTCATTGCCTTCCTCACAAGAGCTCATCCACATCATTTTTCCTATCTCCTTCACAAGATCAACATCATGTTTGGCACAATTACTGACCCCTATAGCAATTGATCGATGAATAACATACTTGGCTACACTTAATACCCCCATAATAGTTACACAATGAATAATATAATTAAATGATTGACCACCTTCTTGGTGATCCATAACAAATCTTCACCTTACTATCCTTAGTTGAATGGATTGGCCAATTCCAGCAATAAAGTCTTGTATAAGATTCTGACCAAGATGGTGGAGCATCATCGGAAGGATTGGGATACAAAATTTTAGGCTTTAATGTATTTATTATAAAGTGGCCGCTTCTTTCTCTATATAAATTGGCTTTTAGGTTGGAAGAAATCACTCATCTAGAATTTTTGGTTCCCAAGATGTGGATTGCGGTCTTGGATCAGCTTCTTTTGGAGGAGTCTCTCCCATTCTATTGCAAGTTTTGGCCTAGCTAGATGAGGACCAATTTTAGAGTTCATATATCCATTTCGAGGTGCAAGTAGGATAAAAGTACCAAATGGACCTCTTGTCAAAGAAGCAGCTCTTCAAATTTGGACATGTAGTCTTGGTTTTTAATACTTGAATGGGAAAATTGTCAAAGTCCATTGGAGCATACCATTCTTAGTATTCTATAGCACCAGTTCTAATGCCTTTTACCTTATAGATCTTCAAGGAAATATCCTCATGTATATTTTCAATGGGTTCTAGATGTGGCATCATCAAGCCGAGGACTTGGTGTGCCCTTTTCCCTTGTTAGAGGATTTCCTCTAGTCTTTCAACTCTCTTCTATACTTCTATTTGGGTGTGGCAATTCAAGTCTAGATGGATCCTGCTTGTAGCTTAAGTAGCCTACGTGGCATGCATTAATGCTTACTCATTACTTTGGGTAATCACTCCTTTTGGTAGCAATATGAGTCTTCACATTGCAAATGGTACTTATGACACCTCGCGGGGTGGGTGGCTGATGTGGTCGATATGCATTGTTGAATACTTTTTAACTCTTGATTGTTGGTCGAGCAACAATTAAATGCCAAATTCACTCACATTTTCACTCATTTGCCTTTTTTAACTTTGTCATCACTCCCTTATTGCTATTTTTCCTCTTTTCTCATGTGCCTTTCTTCTACATGATCTTCTATGATGCCATGGTGGGCAACTCAGTCACATTTGACAAGGTGGCCCCTATGCTTCTTGAGTGCCTTGATGGCATCCATCCATGGGCGTGTTTGTAGTTAGAGACCTTCATCTCCTTGTTGTGGGCATGGTGCTTGTGTATCGAGAGGTTGAGGTCATCATTGCACAACTACATTAGGTCCCTATGCTGCAACAAGCTTGAGCTCACTATGAGCTTATTGTGCAATGTCTCCAAGAATGATTGATGTTGCCTACTAGTGGTGACAAGTAACCTTCCATTGTTCTTAGCATCCAATAGATGGATGCCTTGTTTGGCCCTTGTGTGTTGGGAGAGTACAGGCTCATGAGTGCGATGTAGGAAATCAACAAAGCCAAGCTTGAGATTTTCAAAATTTTCTTGGAGGCACTATCCCTGAAGGCCAAGACCTTCAACCCCTCCAAGAAGGTGGCTCATGTGTGTTGGGAGAGTAGAGGCTCATGAGTGCGATGTAGGAAATCGACAAAGCCAAGCTTGAGATTTTCAAAATTTTCTTGGAGGCACTATCCCTGTAGGCCAAGACCTTCAACCCCTCCAAGAAGGTGGCATCCATGTTCTTCTTTGAGGATGAGCCACACATGAGATGGTTAGACCTACTACTAGAGAGGGTGCTCCATGAGTGCAAGCAGATGGAAAATTGGTCCATTTCCATCAAAACCATGTGCGCAATCTGGGGTTAGCACTTCACCTTTTTATTTCGTATGCGTGGGGCTAAGGAGTCCCAACATGTGGCTTGGAGGAGACTATTATCTTGTATGCTTTGGTTTTGAAGCAAAAGATGGCTTAGTGCTTGTCAAGCCTAACACTTTGGAAGGCCTTCACAAATCATGCCGAGAGCAAGTTTCAGAGGACTTGGATGAGGCAATGCATTGCTTTTGGGCGGTCTTCGTGATCCATATTCCACACTCCCTCCCATTCGTACTGACAACAATGACATATATGCTAATATGCATTCCTAGTATCGACTTTCTAGAGAGCTTGGCCTTCCTTGTTCTTCTCCACTAGTTTTGGCTTCTACATTTACAACAACTTCAATATCATCACCAAGTACAACTCCATTACAAGATCCATGGCTCATCTCTGGACTACTCTAATTTTTTAGGTTCATTTCATGACTTGAGCACATTCAAACCATTGTGATGGATCCAACTACTACTAAGGCATCTCAAAAAATTGCTAAAGGTAAAGGAAAGATGCCAATCTTGGAGGAGCTCATCAACCTTAGCAATGATGATGATCAATCGACTTTTTCTTCCTTACTAGATATTGTTGATCAATGTGTTGATGGCAATTCGACTAACCTACAAACTAAAGCTACTACATTGCTGAGATTTAGAGCAACAAATGTAGAGTGCCACAAGGAGCTTTTGACGAATAACTAGATAGGAAAAAAATGAGATTTCCTACCTAATTTAGTAGACAAAAATACACACATCTAGGGATTTTTTGGACTAGGGAAGATGACACTTTTCCTATATAAATTAGATAGGAAAATTTGCACTACATATGCATTTTTTTCTTATGTCTAGAAAAAATTCCTAGATGGGTAATATTTTTCTACATAGGCCTTTTTTTCCTATGTCTAGCAAAAGTGCCTACATAGGTAATATTTTCCTATATAGGCTTTTATTTCCTATGCCAAGAAAAATATCTTAGATAGATAATGTTTTCTTATATAGGGATTTCACCATATAGATGTATATCACTATATAGATAATATACTTTTTCTATACATGTAAAATTTTGCTATATGGAGATCTCACTATATAGATGTACTTTTTTAATATTGACAAAATCTTACTAGAAAGGTAAATGAGTGTGCATTCTAGTAAATCTTAGTCTTGCTTTATAGAGCATCTAACTTTCGATAAATATATCACATACACTATAATAAATTTATCATAAGCTCAATGGCATGTCAATTTTGATAAAGAGTATAAATCACATTTTTATTTAGAACTCAAAAATATAAAAATTCAAGAGTAAATAAAGATAAAATTGAGATAAAAATCAATTATCATAAATTGACATACGTTGTAATGTAATAAATCACTCAAATATATTGACATTATGAAGTATGAGAACTTAGCTTCCACTTTTTCTCACACATACTTTATTTCTAGCTAGCAAAAATTAATGAAGTCCTCTCTAAATGTATTCATGTTAGTTTGAGTGCATTTTTGATAAAAAGCACACATCTCCTTCCTCAAACCAAGATATTGCAACTTCAACTGTATGTACATCTCTAATACTGTATGGACTTTGAAGAATTTTATAAATGGTTTCTTGATCATGTTTATTGAACACCTAAAAACATAACCGAATCATGCTATCAACTATTTGGAT
Source organism: Lygodium microphyllum (assembly GCF_053477565.2). Taxonomy (NCBI): domain Eukaryota; kingdom Viridiplantae; phylum Streptophyta; class Polypodiopsida; order Schizaeales; family Lygodiaceae; genus Lygodium; species Lygodium microphyllum. The sequence continues at coordinate 20,165,132 of NC_141149.1, read as the reverse complement.
TATTAGAATATTAAAAGAATAAACTTATAGAAAAAATATTACTTTTTGCATAGGAGTGAGAACCTTTTCATCGCCTCCATGACATATATCATCAAGAGCCTTTAAAAAATGTAAAAGTAAATATCTTCATGAAGCCATTGAAGGGAGCTACAAGCTCAACGCTCGAGACCTACGGACCGCTTATTGGTCAAGCGTTTCAAGTCGAGCAGCCATGGCTACCTCTCACATAGCCGATGCGCCCTCCCTACCTATGGGGTATAGTGAGCTTAGGTTGAGAGTACCCTCCTCTCCCGTGCATGCCAGTAGCTCCACGATCCTTGAGGAAAGCTCAAGCAACCTCAATCCCTCTCTAATAAGCTCCATCCTCCATAGCCGCGTGAGACAAGAGAAGATTAGAGAAGAGAGGAAGATGAAGAGAGGAGATGGGGAGCTTCTTCTCCTCGATCCCTCACTCTCACTCCCTCACTCCCTCACAATCACTCACTCCCTCTCTCAAGCACAAGTAAGAAGGCAAGAAGAAGAGAAGAGGAAGAAGAAGATTTTTTCCACACATAAGAATGAGCTTCTCATTCACTTTTCAAGTTTATATACATGCCCTACTTCCCACGGGCAGTCATCCTCAATTTTTACATGGCCGGCCATGGCCTAGGCCCTTTTTCTCCATTCTTTCACTTCCTAGCTATGCATATCACTCTTCTAAGTTTACAATTTGCATAAGAGGAAGCGTGGCTCTCTTTTACAAGGATTTGAGAGCGCGTTTGCATTTAAAGGTGCACTTTCTTGATTTTAACTACTCTAGACTTCGACGGCTGTGCCTTGGACTTTTGGCGGTTGTTCCCTTGCTTTAAATTTGGATTTTTTCTGGACTCATTATTCTTCTAGGCGCCTTCTCCATGCCTGCCCTACGCCTTTTCCTGCTTCTCAGATTTTTCTATTTTCCCATTTTTTTCATGTTGCTGGTGTTGCAGTAACATTACCCCTCTCCTAGTCAAGTGTCAGTCCCATGGCACTGATGGGTGGTAGCTTGGAAGATTGTAGTGTTGGTGGCTGGGTGGCCTTTTGAGTTTGTATACATGCCCTTATCAAGGATGGTGTTGGAGGGATTCATCCTTGAAATTGAAAATGGTGTTGAATTGGGTCCCTCCGGAAAGGTGTCTTGACAAAGATCTACTTTGTCTTGACAAAGTTCTGCCCTTGAAATTGAAAATGGTGTTGGGGCAGATCTATTGGTTGATGTGCTTTTTCCTTGATATTGCATGATCTTAACCTGCAAGGAAAATTTGTGCACTTCCTAAGGGGTATATCTGCCTCTCCATGGTGCATGCAGTGCATGTGGCGCTAGAACTGGAAGTTGGGCCTTGGGCAAGGCCTTGGGCAAGCCCACGATGTTGTTCCACACTTGAGGACCTAGTTCATGCATTGTCATGGGTGCGATGCAGAGCTTAGGGTGACAAATTTGGTAGTCCTACCCTTGATGTGCCCTAAGCGTGAGGTGGGGAAGGGGCTAGGTGGAAACCCTAGGTGCAGTGAATGTGGCACTCAAGATGTTTCATGGGGAGCTCAAACCTTTGTTTTTCTTTTTCTTGTACCTTTTTGTCCTCTAGTGCCCTTTTTCTTTTCATTCCTGGTACTAGTCTCTTTTCTTTTTCTTTTTTCTCTTTCTTTCTCTCTCTCTCTTTTTCATTTTCTCTTTTTTTTGCATGACTTATTGATCATGATTGTGCCACTGGAATACAAAAAGAGTTCTTATGTTGTATTCCTATCATCCTCTGGATAGTCCACGAGGTAGCCTCTGGCACTTAGTCAAAAATGTGCGGCTTTGTAGATATTCTTTGATGCTAGCTCTTACCTTCAAAGGTGTTGATGACAAAAAGGGATGGTTATACCTTGTGAAGCGAGTATCGCTCATGTCCTCTAGGATTTTCGTGTAGGAGGGAAGTAAGGTCATGCTCATCATGAGCCTAGCCATGGTGCGACTATCAATGCCTAAGTTGATATAAAAAAAGAGCGGGGGAAGGTGGGCATCCTCAGCTGCAAGCTTTTGCTTAAGCAAGAACTTAATGAGCCTAAGTTAATTACATGTTACTATAAATGCCGGGTCTGGACACGAGGAGAAATCCTTGAGGAAGCGATTGATGGATGGAAGGATATCCTCCAATCTAAAAACCAAGCATCCCTAAGGAGTATGTGCATTGACATTGTAGATTGTTTGAAAGTCAAGAGGACCATGCAAGTCATGTCATGGTTGACTCCATGTCTGCAGGGGTAAGGCATGTAGATGGGGTCCTTCCGCTCTTTAGGCAATGAGCTACAGAAAGCAGTCTAGGCATCAAAGTTGGCATCCCAAATACCCCTCCTCCACTTCGGCTGTGCCTCATAGCCTTGGATGGTCTTGGGAACTCGGTTCACCTTGTCCTGCCAATAATTTGTTGGTTCCTGCCTCCATCTAGTAACTATAATGTTTCTCTCCTCTATCCATCTATTGGCGAGGTCATTACCCATTCTATTGATTCTTGCCATCATCTCCAAGGGTAGAATAGGATCCAAAGCTCATGGATAAGAAAAGGATAGCTCAAATGGTTGTGTCTAGAACTCCTGCTGCCATATAGTCAACTCTTTAGACCAGTTGAGGGGATGGGGATCCTTGCGTATCAACATGGGCTCTTCAGGGAGTTGTCGTGGCCATACTCTCGCTTTTCTTTAGGCTTGCTCCACAAGATCTTTCCTTCTTCTTTGGACTGCTACCATGTGTTCAGGAATTTGTGCCCCTTCTAGCTCTTCCGGTGGCAACTCAAGCAGGGCAAACTAGGCTCTCTGTGTTGTTCTTCCTCAAATTCTTGCTCAAATTCTAGCCCCTCTTCCGTGGCTTGCTCTACCACTGGCTAGTCTTTAGCTGGTGGCTATTGCACTTGTCCTTCAAATCCTAGTTTCAAGAATAGACTTGTCCTTCAAATCCTCAAGGCACGAGATGTCAATTCCATTGAGTGCTCGCCTTCAACTTGGGTGACATTCATCACCGTGCTCAAGAAGGCTTGTCTTTGAGTGTCTGAGCACACTTCAGTAGCCTCTGCTCTCTTGATTCCATGAACACTCTTTCGCATTCACTCTTGCTAGGCGTTCTGTTAGTCCACGCACTCTTTCAAAGTTATGCCTCTCCCATTGCTGTGCCTTCTCTTCCATCTTTTTCCTTCCCTCCTCCATTTCTCGAGATAGCATCACTACCACCTGTTGCTACTCATTCGCTATGTCTAGCATCTGCGTCTTCTCCTTATTGTGTCAGTTCAGCTGCTCTTCTAATGTTTTCCTTCCTTGTTCCACAATGGTAAACTGTAGTTCTGCCTCTGCGAATCTCTCTGACAGTTCTTCCCATAACTACTCACGGATTTCTAACTCTGCAAAATACAGTCTTCTTTCTATTATTGCCATAGCCATGAGAGCTTCCACATCTCTTTTTGCATTTTCCAAGTCATCTTTCAGCTCCTATGTGCTTCTTCCTATGGCATCCTGCCTTTCTAGCTCTAGAACTTGGATCTCTCTTTCTAGTCTTCCTTGCTCCTCTATTTCATACCACAGCTGGAATGCCAGGGCGTCCTCTTTCTCTTGACGTTGCTCTTTCGACTCCTAGATTTCTTCCTGCTAGTGCTTCTCCAAGCGAGCGGTCCTTTCCATTAGCTCATCATACTACTGAATTAACATTTTCTGACTCTTTAGAAGAGCTAGTACATCTTGTTCTTCCTCCTCTAATCTTCACCTCAAATGATCCTCATTCTCTTGAGATTCCTTGGTCTTGGCATCCAACTACTCTTTTAGGGCCTTAAGCTCTTTTTGAGATCAGTAGCTTGCTTGGACATGTTGAGCCTCAAAGCTATTGGGGTTTCCTTTTCAACGTCCAGCTCTTCCAAGGCCGCTTTCTTTTCCTCTTTGGCGGCCTTGCTCAACCGAATGAGGAGTTCAGCCACATATGCATTGTAGTCTGCTGGTGACATTGTGAGAGGGGCCGTAGTGGTTGATGCTTCTAGCTTTTTTTGCTTAGGGTCTTGCTATGATTCTACATCTGTTGCGGCTAGCCTCTTTGTTCCTGCTTCGGGGGAAATCTCTGCCACTTTGTTAGCCACAAGATGTATCATTGCCATTAATTGAGCCATGTCCATAGCTGGCACCAACTCCTGTGTCATGGTGGGTGTGGTTTCAGCTGGTAGTGGCATAAGGAAAGAGGGGAGGGATGCACTGCACAGGTCCCACTTCCATGGACCTATGAGGAAGGAAGCTGCAGATTTGGTAGAGGCAACCACTGGGGTTGTTTCTACACTCCTCATCTCTCCCCCTCCATGGGTCTCTTCCATGGACCTGTGAGTTGCCTTTGCCAAATCCGCAGCTTCCTTCCTCCTCATTTCTTCAGCTTCATCTTCAAATCTTCTCTTCCTCTCCTCCTCAGCTCTTCTTGACTCTTCTCTGATCCTTTCAAATTCTTCCTCTTCTTTTCTCCTTTGTCCCTCCTCCATTCTCTTCTTCTTATGCTCTTTTCAACTAAGCTTTCTCTTCCTTGCTTAAATTTTCTTTTTTTTGTTTTTGGATCTTTGTAGTCTTTGCTTTTCCTTATGCCCTAGCTTCAGCTTGAGTGGATGGTGCTTCAGGCTCTTCTCTGTCACTAATGGTGCATTCACTGGATTTGTCTTCCTCATGGTGTAGTGGATAGGAGGGTGCTACTATCTCTTCTATTCCCCCTGCTTCCTTGGTGGCCTCGTGAATAATAGCTGTTAGTACACCACTGTATCTAATGGTAGAAGCCTTGGCAGAGGACTTCTTACAGGCTGATCTTACTATAGAGGCTGGGGACTCTCCTCCAACTGCTGCTACACTCGTAGCAAGGGCCTTTGCTACTAACTTGATGGTCTTTATGACGAACCCATTCTAATCCACTTCCTTAGGGGACCTTGCCGCTATGCTTTCCAACAACAGGACACTGATCATGTTCATCAAAGCATTATATCTCTATCCTAAGAAGAGGGCGTGGACCATCTTTGCTTGCATCTTTACTTCCAGGTTTGGGATGTCTGCCACACTTACTCCATCCCACTGTGCATACATCACTCCTATTCATCCCGAGCATGGCATATACGTCTCTTCTATGATGCTTCACAGCCTTGGGGGCCAAGCCAAGGGCCTTCTCCACCACTTCAGCGTTAGGTGGTACTTCCACCTGGTGGGCAACATCCCCTCTTCTTACTGTCATAGTTCCTACGATCATCAAAACTTCTTAGGAACTCTATGCAAGCACTGTAATCCACTACTTGTCCCACTTTCTCCACATACTTCCAGAGAGTACACTTGTCCACTAGCTACTTTGCTGTTGGCTCCTCTAGGATGGCTTTGTCCAAGTTTAGAGTGTGCTTGAAGGTGAACTGATTAAATCCTCGTGTCTCCACACCTATCCCGTACCTGGCTACCTGCCATTGTGGCTATACGCCATGCAATAGTACCCATAATTAGTATTGATGGGGTAGGCAAAACTGAATTGTGGCATTATGAAAGAATTGAACAATTAGAAAAGCTACGTGAGAACGTGAAATTTGAGAAATAAAAAACTAAAAGAAAAGACATGAATTTTCCAAGTGCGCTTTGCTCTTAAGTTTTTATGTGTAGTTCAACTCTTCATTATGTTTTTCTTTTGTGTTATGTTTTCCTGATCACCTTACCCCCTCCCCCTCTTGGAAAGATGAAAATCCTTCCTAGGATTGAATATGACAAGGCAAGGGTGTTAAAGCACAACATGGTGTGTTTAATTTGACAAAAGCCACTAGTAGAAATTTGGGTTGTATTCCAATTGGGTATGACAGTCAAGTTCATGTGGTCTAATGGATGCTTGTATGATGTATGTTAGGACATCATGTAGCACATCACCAGATTTGAGGTGGTTAGCAACGTGTAGCTCTTCTTTTGTAAGGACTTAGTCGATGTAAGGATGGGGCAATAAATGGTTGTCAAGTTGTTTGTTACGCAGGATGGCCATAACCCTAAAAGAAGTAGGAGCTACGTACGTGGGGTCATATTCCGCAGCCTTGCTTGTGTGTCTCTACTTGTCATTCGTCATAATTTGGCAATGTTTTCGCTCCCATTGGAGGTGTAAGGCATACCATTGCTATAAGAATAAAGAGGTAGAGTTTGCAAGAAACACGAGCTCTTCAAGCTCTTGGATTGGTGTAGAGCTGGCAAGCTTTCGGTATGAGGTCAGCATCCTGCCGATGATTGCTTGCACCTTTGAGACTTCACTGCTAGCGATAATCTCAGCTGCAACCTTGGGGAATTTGATGGTTATGAGCTTGTACTCTTCCCAGGTGCATGGTAAAGCACGGACTTCAGAAGCAAGTGGCTCATCAAGAAGGCCAAGGTCTAGCCGCTCATAACTTCGAGCGAAGGTCGTGAATGTGCTATCTGGCATTTTAATGCAAGTAACCAAGTCATCACCTGAATTGACAGCAAGGTCCTTTGCCATAGCAAGAAATGAATGTTGCTCATATGAAGGCCTAAGACTTGCTAGTGGTGGCTGCGGTGGATCATAACTAGATGGATGCATTAGTGATGATGTTCCACTAGATTGCTCCTTGGGATGAGCATCCGCTTGGAAGGTTAGTCATGTGTCCTGCAGCTTGGAAGACGTGCAACCTTCATCATGAGCTACTTTGACCATGCAAGAGTTAGTTGCATTAGATGATTACTAGACATCTAGCTATTGCGTAAGTTGATGGGTTTGTGAGATCTCAAGAGACATAGTGGGTTTAGCTGCATGGGACTGATTGGTCGAGTCTCTAGATACTTTGCTCTGGCATCACTAGTGGCTAGTTTAGAGCCAGCGGGTTGCGGCTTTGGCTAATAGATTGCTTAGGTTTTGGGGCTTTGACCTTTGTGGTTGTCATAGATTTGATAGCTTGGGTCTTAGGTATGACTGGTTGTTTAGTGAACATGCTGGTTGAAGTAGGTGTGGCCACAAGCTGTGTAAGGGGTTTGTTCTTAAGGACTGATGTCTTGGGCACCCAGATCCATCTATTGCCTCATAGTATCCTTGAGCACGTAATAGGGTTATGGGGACCCATCGCTGCTTAAGGGTGTGTTTATGGCTTTGGCATCTAGCTGCTTTCTAGGCTTTGCATGAGAGTTCCTAGGTCTGCGGGATCGCATTTGCTTATTCTGGGAAGGCTTGCGTTGATGTTTAGGTACCCATTGAAATGTAGGTTGCTTAACCTTAGGAGTGAGTTTGGTGGGGTGGTGTTTCTTGGGCCGAGTGGGGTGTGACACATCACGACCCCCCTCCTTAGCCTTAGGCATGGTCTTGTCTATTGGTGGAGTGGCGGTCTTAGAGGGACCCGCACTGCCCTTGTTGAAAGTTATCACGATGCGCACATTTCCTATGGCGAGATGGATACTCTGCAGGTCGTAATTGACGTAACAATGGGTTATTTTTTTGAAAATGTACCCTAATAGCAACACCTTGCCTATCTCCTTCGTGTTGGGCAACACATAGAAGATGATTGGCAAACTTTCAGACTCAATAGAGACAACGACTTTGCACTTCCCAAGGAGTGCATAGGATTTTTCCCCAAATGGGCTAACTTAAGCGTTAGTTGGTTGCAACTGGGGTTGACCAATGAGGGTCCAATGAGCATGGGTTAGGATATTGAAGTCAACTCCCTTATCGATCAAAGCATCAAAAGAATGTGTCTTTTGGGCTGTGGCCGTGATTCGTAAATAAGTTGGAGCAACGGATTCCTCATCGTCCTTTATCTCACTGATGGTTGTGACGTAGACATTGGCAGGGGCCTCTATCATAGGGGGCTCATGTAAAGGATGTGTGGGAGGGTAGTACTTCTTCATGCGATTGCCATTGAAAAATCCTATGCTCTCACCTTCCAGTGTTTCAAGTTCGACATTGCCCATTCTACTAATGGCACGCACTCTAAAAGGTCCTAACCCTCGGAACTTCATTTTCTGCTTATGGCCCTTCACAAAGTACATAGAACACGAGGTCACCCTGATCAAAATCACGTTGTTTGACATGCTTGTCAAACCACATCTTTCTTTGTGCCTTTTCACAAATTAGAGTATGGGTGGCGATGAGTCTAGTTTCAGTGAGGCATTCCAACTCAATAAGACAGTTAGTCCAAGCCTCTTTCCCTTCCCAACACTCCTGCATTGCTATCCTCAAGCTAGGGATGAAATATTCTAACGGCAAGATAGCCTTGGTTCCATGCGTCAGTCTAAAGGGCGTTTGTCACACAATCATTTTATAGGCTGTTCGATAGGCCCATAAAGCTGCCATGAGCTTGTTATCCCAGTTGCTCCAAGAAGTGGAAACCACCTTTGTGAGCACGTTGACCAGGATCTTATTCGTTGATTCTATCTGGCCATTGTCTTGAGGATAGTATGGTGAAGAATTTCTATGGATGATCAAGAAGGTTGAGAGCAGGAGGGCAATCACCTCATTGATGAAGCTGGTGCCCTGGTCGCTCACTATCTCAATAGGGCAACCAAATCTCAAGATAACCTGCTCCGATAAGAACTTTGATGTGGTCATTGCGTCGTTCTTCCTTGTGGCTCTTGCTTCATCCCATTTCATCAAATAGTCAGTTGCTACAATGATATGTCGAGCCTGTGAATACTGGGCCACAGGACTAATGGGTCTGATGAAGTCAATGCCTCATTTCTCAAAAGGTTGTCGTGCTATTACATGGGTCAATTCCATTTTGTCCTTCTGCATGGGGACCTTGGTCCTTTGGCACTCATCACAATGCTTGACAAATCTAGCTACATCACGAAATAATGTGGGCCACCACAATTGAGACTGCAGCACCTTGTAGACTATCGTGTCTCCACTAAAATGCCCCCCAACGATTCCAACGTGTGCCTCTCTCAAAGTGTAATGCATCTCATATTCTCACACACACCATAGTTGAGATTGTAGCACCTTGCGAACTGTCATGTCTCCACTAAAATTCCCCCTAGCAATTCCGACGTGTGCCTCTCTCAACATGTCATGCATCTCATATTCTCACACACACCTGCGTAGCAACTCGTCTTGCCCTAACTGATAGAGTTGGTCGGCAATCAGCTGATAGGGTTGGATCTTCACAATAAGCATCCTAAGCTTGGCCTTCTCGATAGGTCTCTCGGGCAGATAGTGTTCAAGCTCATGGATGACATCGTCAGCCTAGTATGGCATTAAATCAGTCTTGAATAATTCCTTGTCACTAGATAGGCCAAAGAGATGTGCATCTGGAAGGTTGTATGTTATGCCTTGTCTAGCGGCTTCACCTGTGGGTATGCGGGACATGTGATCTGCCATGTAATATTGTTTCCCTTTGTGTACAACCACAGAGAATTCAAACTCTAGAAGAAGCAACAACCATCGTGCAATGTGTCTTGTAGTGCAAGGCTTGTTCACTAGATAGAGCAATGCTTGATGGTCAACAAGAAAGGCAAAGGGTGTGACCAAAAGATAAAGTCTAAATTTCTTAATGGCAAACACCATGGCCAGCCCCTCCCTTCCGTTGTGGAATAGTTCATCTCCATGTAAGTGAGCTGTGCCTTCTAGCAAATCTCACTGGGTAATCAAGGTTGTGTTTGCCAAGTTGGCACAGAACAGCTCCGATGGCAAACTTAGATGCATCTATATGCATATGGAACGTTCTGGTCCAATCTGGGGCTCGTAAGATGAGTGCAGTGGTAAGAGCCTTTTTCAATTCTTTGTAAGCATGTTGGCATTCTTCAGTCCACTCAAATACAATTATCATCTTGTACAATGGTCTTGTGATTAGTGCATAATTCAATACAAAGCGTCGATAATACCTTGTGTGACCTAAGAAGCACTGAACACCCTTATAATTGTTGGGTGGTGGCAAGTTGACAATAACCCTAATCTTTGAGAAATCAGGCGATGCCATTCTTGGATACCACATGCCCTAGGATGCATTCGTGTTTCACCCAAAATTGGTACTTTAGGGGGCTTGATGAGAGATTATTAAGTCAACACTGCTCAAAGACTGCCCATAGTTTCTCTACGTGTTTCACCTAGTTAGAGTGTATGCATAGATCATCCACAAACACCTCTAGCTCACGTCTGAGGATGTCTTTGAAGATCGTGCACATCAGGCATTGGAAGGTTGTGGGTGCGTTCATTAGCCCAAAGGGCATAACGATATAGGCGAATACCCCCCCCTCTGTAGTGAAGGCAGTCTTGTGTGTGCCGTCGGGGTGTACTCACACTTGATTGTAGTGCAAGAAGCCGTCCAAAAAATTGTAGGTTTCTTTACCTAGCACCCTCTCAAGCATGTGCTCAGTGTATGGAAATGGGTAGTTATCTCTCTTTGTAGTGGCATTGACTTTCTTGTAGTTGACGCACACTCGGATCTTTTTGTTTTTCTTCATAACAATTACTATTGGTGATACCTAGTCCATCTGCTCTATTTTGTAGATGAATCCTTCTCTCATGAGTTTATCAATCTCCTCTTTTACTTCATGGGCATGCTCTAGATTCATGGGATAAGGGCATTGTTTTACAGGGACACTGTCAGGGACCATAGGGATGTTGTGGGTCACAACCCTAGGGTTGACTCCCTTAAGTTCATCCAGAGACCATGAAAACACATCCACATACTCTCATAGGAGAGCAACAAGGCTAGCCTCCTCATCCTTGGTCAGGTCATCTGCTATGAATATAGGTTGAAGCTTCTCACCTTCCCCTACTAGGTTGGCTTCCTTGACCTTGGCGGGTCCTTCAATAGGCTCGCTGGTTTGGCCCTACCTCTTTGCTCCTAGCATGACCACCACTTTATCACCCTTCTTGAACTTAGTTAAGTGTTTGGGTAGGTCCTGCAGTTTCTTTTGTCATTCTGCATCTAACTCTTTTGTTCTTTTCTTTCTTTCCTCCTTTAGCTGATTGTGCCTTAGGTGGACTGGCAAGTCCCCCCTGGTGCATTTGGTTTTGGATGGCATGGGTATTTCAGGGTCGCTCTCCATACCAACTTCAAACTCCAAGTTGAAATCATAGCCCTCATTGGAGGAAGGAGTCTCCCCGGGTGGTCGTAGTTCAGTAGGTGCATTTGTCCTAAACACAGGTACCACTAGTGGTTGGGAAATTACAGCCTGCTCATAATCCAATGCCCCTATGCGTTCCAAACAAGAGCGATCGCAATCCAATATCATAACTCCTCTCTTGATCTCATATGCATTCCTTTCTTGGGGCCTGGAGTTTGCTCTGCTCTATCACCCTTCCATCAATATTGTACTCCACGGTATCCATTTCCTCCTCTCTCTCCTCATTGATGGAGGAACAATCCTCATATTCATTTCCAGAACCATCACTCCTTGACTGCTCGTTGTCGCTTGGGTCCTCCTTTCTAGCCTCTGTGACTAAAGCCTAATTGTATAGCAAGTTCAAGTCATGAACTTTGGTCCGCTTCCACTTCTGCTCACCTAGGAGGTCCTTGAGGGGCAAGAGATTAGCGGAAGGATTGCCCTCCAATATGCCTGTCAAATACTCTAGGGTTTCCTAGAGTTCAAGTTTATTATTTGGGACATGGACAATGATAGGTTTGGGCCGACCACACGCACTCCTTGCCATCATGTAGAGTGGTATTGATTGTTCCTCATTTGGTGTCCACATGGCTTGTGCAGCTTACTTATACTTCTCCTCATCGTCTGAGAATGGGAGATCGATGGTTGCAAGGACATGCATCCAATATTGCTCATCCTCAAGGTAGGGGATATACTTGGTCAGCGGCCCATATGATGTGGTTGGTTGGGTGTTACCCCTCAATGTGACTGAGATGGCATCTAGATCAACAAGTGTTGCCTTCCAGATATCCATCTCCAACCTTATTGCTTCCTTCTGATTTCCTAAGAAGATTAGACTGTTTCCCCAGTCCTCGATGACTTGTGCATTTCTCATCCAGGGTCATCCTAGCAGGATGTTGTAGTCCACTCCCTACATAACAATGAAGTGTATAGAGAACTGGACACCTGCAATCTTCACTGCCCAATTCTTTAAAACTTCGAATGGCCTTACCTTCATTCCATTTGCTAGTGTGACATTGAACCTAGCAGTCTCGAGGAGAGGGTTTCCCCGAGCCTGCAAGACTATGTGGCTCAAGACACTAACCCCTACACCCATGTCTACGATTCCTTTCCACGTCATGTCTCCTAGGGCCAAGATAGATAGCACAATGTGCATCTCGGTACCCTTCCAAAAAGCATTTACATGCAGATATTTAGGCACTGAGTGCAGCGTCAAGATCAGTATCTGTGTGACTGCATCATGCTCATGTAGGTTAGCAACAATCTGCTTAGTTGGTTCCTCCACCCAATGCTTCAGTTCCAGCCAAAGCATCAGATGCTGCCTAAGTGGGTCTCCTAGGCTCAGGGTTACTGGGGTGGTTACTAATGTCGTGAGGAGGTTATTCATCATTTGTCTCTCTTCCATTACCACACCTCTAGGCCATTGGCCTTGGGTGTTCTGCTGGCCCGTGGCTCCTAAGCTTCTCTCGGATGGTGCTACCCGTGGCATAGGCGCATCTCTTGACCTTGATCGAGAGGGTGAGACTAGGGTGCTCACACTAGAGAAGTACTTAGTTCCATCTTCTATGATGGCCTCAACATCCTTTAGGTTCTCTTGGGCTTCCTTTACCCACTCCTTGACCTTTTCAATCGCTTCTAATTGGCGCTTTGGGCAATTGTAGTCCCCTACCTTAGCACTCCCTTTCTCTACTATTTTCCGAGCAATGGTTTCAGCCTCAGCATTACTTACCTTCCTACCAGCACTCACTAACGTCATCTCTCCGTTAGTTTTGAGAGTGATCTTAGCATTGGTTTTCTTCTTTCTCTGCCTACGACTCTTCTTCCTTACTGAGGCAACATCTAAGTTGCTAGGCCCAGGCAGTCGGCCTGCCACATTTGTGCACATGTCATGACATGCAGGGGGATGGGTATATCCTCGCTGTCGAATGTCTCAATACTAAGCAACCCCAAAGGTATTGACGGCTAAGCTCGAGGATGGATTTTGTCTAGGGCATTCCCTGAAGAGATGAGTGATGTCGCACTCGGCACACCTGAGATCAGCTCTCTCCCTATTAGCCTACTCTTTTTCTAGGCATTGTGTCGATATGTGACCAGGGTGACCACAAGTCCAGTATGTGACGAGGTCTTGGGTTGGCCCTCAAAAACCTCTACCTCTTCCCCTTCCTAACGCCATCACTGGCACTAGCCGATAGTCCATGAGGACTAGATTACCCTCTTCATCATAGAGATGTAAGGGTTCACATATGACTCCTCGTCACACTGGTCTCTTCCACATAGTGGATGGGAGCGTCACTCAATGGATGTGTCACGAAGGGTCCAGGAGGTCTAGGTATGCTTGTGGGATTGATCTCTAATCTAGGAACTGCCAGCTTTGAATCATTAGGTGCTAGAAGGGCCAATGGGGCTTCTTTTCCAAAGAAGTTAGGCAGCCTATTCCCATAGTATGGTGAGTTGTATATTGTGGGTAAGGAAACCTTCTTGGGAATCGACAATGCATTGTGTTGTGGCCAAACCTTTTGCAATTTGCACAAAGCCTGGATCTTGGATCTTGGCACTCGGTAGGGATGTGGTTGCCTCCATAGTGCACACATTGGACATGCAGTCTAGTGGGTCTCTTTACCAATTCCTGCAATCGTGCTAGCTTCATTTTAACTTCGCTAGCTTTTGGTCTTGTGCCGTGCTCTTGTCCTTATCCTGCATGTCAGGGGTTAATCTCTTGCTATAGGTTGTCGCTTTCTCTATGGTTCTTTGGCTACAGCCATCTCGATTCGAGCTTCTAGCACTTCTCTCCCTAGCCTCATCATCTACCCTTATTGCCTCATCGAAAACCCTAGCGAGCACATCTCTCTGCAAGCTTGAGTTGCTTGCCAGTGTCTTGTAAAGTTCCTCATTGCGAATTCCATTTATAAAAATGGTAGAGACCGCTCTCTTGTTTGGTCATTCCTTGGTAGGGGTTCTCTTAAATAGGCTACATACATGAGTGACATAGTCTCTAATCTCCTCTTTGTCCTTATGATTGACATTCATCAGTCGGACTATGAGGTTGCCTGAATATCTTGTCTCTGAAAATCTCTTAATGAAGAGATCCTTCAGGTGATTGAAGTTCATTTGCTTTGCTGCATCTAGGCAAGTGTACCACATCCTTCCCTTATCACCAAGCAAAACTTGAAATCCTGTGAGTGTTGTCCGAGGTTCCTGAGACTGTTGGCTTCACAAACCTGCTCGAACTACTCCACGAAGCTATAGGGTTCATTGTTGGTACTTGTCCAGCTGCTTGGCCATTGCAGGGATCTTGTTGTGGCTCTTCGCCCTCTACGTGACTCCTAAGCCTATGAGCAAAGAGGTGGCTAGTGCAGTTGCACTCTGTTCTGATGTGTTGTCTATGAGCCGCTTGGTGACAAGCTCGCTCAAGGTAAGGTTTGCCTCTAGCTCCCTCTCCCTCTCTGTGTTTGTGTCATTGCCTTACCAACTAAGGCTAGAATGCGTCATGTCTCGTACACCTCTAAGTCTTGCTGCAATTTCCTCGTCCTTTGTTCGCAGTTATACACCATGATGCTCTGCAACGCTTTCCTATTTGCCTTTCTCTCTTTCTCAAGGCTCATAACTACTTCCTTGATCAGTCTACTGTGGATCACGGTCCTTGTTAGCCAATCGTATTGGTCGACCATACGCTGCAATTCGATTGGTGGGAACACGCCCAACTAGTCATCCTCTTGGTCCACGTCTGCTCTTGGCATTTTTGTAGCCTCTCTCTCCACCAAGTTGTCGATCATTCCAATCAGCTTGGGTAACGACTTGCCCTCAATCATGTCGTCTTTGAACTCTTTGGGCTCTTCAAGGTCCTATAAGCGAGGCTTTGTGGCACCCAACTACGTCTTAGGGTCTGCTCCTACTGGTGGGTTCTTTGAATTATTATGATTCTATGTGAGTTCTTTGTTATTGAAAGCAGCTGTCAATTTTATTCACACTTGTGGTTAGTGCTTTTCAGTGCATAGTGCCAAATTAGGCTTTCTCCCTTTTAGTTCACTTTAAATTATGAAATCAGCGTGGGATGCGAATGTAAAATGAACAATGCAGTTCCCTCTTTTCCCCTTTTGTTTGTAGCCTAATATGGCTCTAAGCACATTTCCTAGCTGTCCTCTCGTATTGTCTAGGGTCTGTGATACACACTCTACACTCTATCAAGGCCGGATTGGAATCTGAGGGTTAGTTTCAGCTCTAAGTCTTGATCCTATCCGACAGGTGGGTGCGAGTCTAAAAATGGGTCCTACTGCCATGCGACAAGGTCCGACTCGCAGAGTTGGATAATCCAATCGCATAGTTGGTCCGATCCGATTTGGTGGTCCGAGTCTAAGGTGGTGTGTTTGATCGGATGAGTTTTCTGATCGGACCACAAGTGGTCCAACTGGTAGAGTTGGACAGTCTGAGTGTCTGATTCTAGGACTCAAACACTTGTAGCCTGGTCCGACTATGTTTGTTGCGACGCAGTTGCGAGGATAGGAGTGATGAATGCTATGCGTGGGGGTCTTGGTAAAAGCTCCAACTTTCCAGATCAAACAAGCACAACTCAGAGAAGGTCAAGGAATACCTGGAATGACTGGGCAATAGCAAAACAACTAGATCGAACCCCTTTTATACTTGCACTCACACACACACTCTCAAGCTCTCTCTCTCTTGATGTCTGACTGCAAAATGAGGCCTCCCCTGACCTTTTGAGCCTCTTATTGCCTTGCTCAAGTATCCTTCAACCTTATGGTTACCCCTCTTGCACCCACCTACTCAAGATTTAGATTTTATGCCCCTTTCTCCCAGTTTTCAGCCTCTTTTCAGCAGTAAAAAATCCTCATGTTTTTCCTATTTCCTTGGTTGTTATCCTATCCAAGTGTAATAAAAATAAAAAATAGTGGCTGAGGTTGGTTTACCTACTTGTCTACTCAACAACAAACCAAAATACTTACTTGTTCCAAAGATCAAACCACCTAAATCTCCTATCTATCTCAAGCATCGGTTCGGGCTCAAAACCCTACTCTATGCTCGATTCCAAGTGCGCGGCACTCAAGGCTTGATTCCATCGGTCCCATCAATGGAACCAAAATGAAGGGAGCTACAAGCTCAACCCCCGAGACCTATGGACCACTTATTGGTCAAGCATTTCAAGTCGAGCGGTCATGGCTACCTCTCACATAGTCGACACACCCTCCCTACCTAGGGGGTGTAGTGAGCTTACGTTGATGCCCGATCGAGTACCCTCCTCTCCCGTGCATGCCGGTAGCTCCATGATGCTTGAGGAAAGCTCAAGCAACCTTAATCACTCTGCAACAAGCTCCATCCTCCATAGCCGCGTGAGACAAGAGAAGAGTAGAGAAGAGAAGAAGATGAAAAGAGGAGATGGGGAGCTTCTTCTCCTCAATCCCTCACTCTCACACACTCACTCACGTCCTCTCTCAAGCACAAGTAAGAAGGCAAGAAGAAGAGAAGAGGAAGAAGAAGCTTTTTGCCACACACAAGAATGAGCTTCTCATTCACTTTTCAAGTTTATATACATGCCCTACTTCCCACGGGCGGTCATCCTCAATTTTTAAATGGCCGACTATGGCCTAGGCCCTTTTTCTCCATTCTTTCACTTCCTAGCTAGTCTTGCCACCCTTCTAAGTTTACAATTTGCATAGGAGGGAGCCTGGCGCTCTTTTACAAGGATTTGAGACCGCCTTTGCATTTAAAGGTGCACTTTCTTGCTTTTAACTCCTCCAAAATTCGGTGGCTGTGCCTTGGACTTTTGGCGGTTGTTCCCATGCTTTTGGATTTATCCCGGGCTTATTATTCTTCTGGGCGCCTTCTCCATGCCTGCCCTATGCCTTTTCTGCTTCTCAAATTTTTCTATTTTCCTGCTTTTTTCCTATTGCTACTGTTGCAGTATCTTGCTTTTAACTCCTCCAGACTTTGGCAATGCACCTTGGACTTTTGGCAATTGTTTCCATGCTTTTGGATATTTTTCGGACTTATTATTCTTCTGCGCACCTTCTCCATGTCTACCTTATGCCTTTTCTTGCTTCTCAGATTTTTCTATTTTCTCGCTTTTTTCCTATTGCTGGTGTTGCAGTAAATAGCCATTTATTTGTATTCAAAAATATAATTATTAATATTATTTTAACCAAAAAAATTCTTCAAATCATACCTTGAACTTCTTTACTTTTTGATTTGTAGAAGTCGATTGTAACAAACACTGTTGCATCTTTACAATCATTTGAAATGTCTTTTGTCTTATAATGTATATCAAATATATTTTACTATAAATATTGAAAATGAGATACTTACTTTGCGTGGTCACTTTACTTTTTTAGACTCATAATCTATATTGACTCCAATCTTTGAGGTTGCACAAACCTAGAATACAAAATAGTATTATGTATGAAAAATTATTAAATTAAACAAAACTAATATATTGCTATAAGAAATAGGTATAAAATAAAAAATAAACTTACATTTGAACAATATGTATTTATCTTATGATGACAATTCGGAGGCACCTTACTACTTTTTCCAACCTTCAAAATATACCAAATCATCATCTTATGTGTATTAACTATTTTACTTGATAATGTCACAACACTTTAAGCTTGCAAGTCTTCTTCATCTCCATCTATAACATTGAGACCAAGATAAATAGTAAGATTCTCAAATTTCTCTTTTAACTTCTTGTGTTTGTAAAAGGTTCGGGTAGCTACAGATTGTCCCCCTTGACAAAAAGATACACAATCACACCACATTTTATTTTCTTCAGGAGGGCTCCTAGTTGGAGAACAAGTATGCAATACTACCATAGGTGCAAACCTTGGCACACATGAAGGATGAATCTCATTCCTCAAGTCATGTTGGTAGTGTTCATAGTGAGCACTTTGGCTAACCATCTACCAACCCTTCAAAGTACGAGAACACCTATAATTGCATATGCACTTTCTTACAGTTAATCTTCCTTCTTGTCCATTTCCTATAAGTTCTAAAGTAAAACATATCAGCTAGGATTTCCTAAGACATCACACTTCTAAATTTAGTAGAACCTTTTTTTATCATTAACTAACTATAATGTGCCTACTTGTCCACTTGCGGAACACGTCTTAGCAGCCCATTGGGAGGAGGGTCTAGAAGGCTCCGCCTGGCACTCGCATGAAATGATACAGGGTTTGCGATCTAGGTCTTCCCGAGTCTGCCTCGAGCGGAAGTGTCCAACCATTCCCACTTGGGATTGACCTGAGGTCAGGGTTCCTTTCCTATCAGCAAAGTCTCTAGGAAGGAGCTAGCATCGAGCTCTAGTTGTACCACCTTTCGTAGGGACAACAGAGACGAAGCGGTTTCAAGCTGCACTTGGTTCATGGAGAATGGGAAACAAGAGGGATGCGAAGTTCAACCTCTTTGCCGTATGGCATAGCCCCATTCCTTTCCCCTAAAACATAATAAACCAAAAATTCTACATCTACTGACACTAGGTCTTCATTGTCTTATCATCTCATCATTTGAGAAAAGTTCCCAGCTAATTGGGGCCACCCTTCCGTAGGACGGACCTAAGTCATGTCCACTGCACTTTTCTCAATTTTCTTTAGTTATCTAATTACCTAACACATTATGTTTTGACATGCAAAATCAACTTCCTTAATTAAACAAATTAATCATAGGTTCCTTCACGTAACTTAGGCACTAACACAAAAACAATGTCAAGCAAGTTCATTTTTCTCAAGTATTTGTTCTTTATTTATCATAATTTCGGATTACATCCAATATCATGCCCGAAGGCCATCCTAGCAATCTACAGGATTGTTGCTCCAAGTTCCGCTCGTAGACTAGTACACGGACCTTGAGATCCCATCTTGAGTTACGTCGGCCTCTTACATGAGATCCAGAGGCAAGGGATTTACAGCCAGAGCCTCCCGTGGCACCCAACGTCCTCCCGTTTCAAGCAGTACCCATGGCGAGACTTCTCGCGGCGGGTTAGGTCCATATACGCGGTGCAATTACTTAACAACCCCCTTGGATAGGGCCAGGCAGACAATCAGAGGTAACTGATTCCTACCTCTCTTTCAACATGAAGCACTAAGTGTTTTCCTCAAATTAGTTTCTTGACCAGAGAGATCGAGTAATGTACCTCAGTAAAAACAAGAACATTTCGAAGGTAGTTTGTATGACCAACTGCTGAGGTGTGACTCCTTTTTTTTCTAGATGCTCCTAGTATCCAATCTTGTGTCTTTTCACGTCTTGGCAAGATTCCAATAATTCCAAAACAAGATTTTGTAAGCAAATGGCCTTGGTAAGATAACTTAATTTTGACTTGCCCTTTTCCCTTGGGTTTTACCTTAGGGTATCTTAATCCCTAACTCATGCATTAGCTAGTCAGTCAAGGCAACGTACATGCCTTATTTGCAACCCAACCAAGGGTCTTTTAATCTCTAATTCCAACCATGCTCAGTTAACACTCACAACAACACATGATTCTTCATTCAGACTTCCAAGATGCAGCCTAGATTCATGCAATCCTTTCAATGCTCTTAGTGCGGTTCTATGTAGGATTTCCCAATCAACCTTATCCATCATGCACATTGTGCATTTAGTATAGTTTTACCTCCTAAACGACTTTTATCTTTCTTTATTCCTGGAAACGAGTACTTAGTTCTAATGCATCAGATCACATGTGATTTGAAAGTTTAGGGTTTTGTCTAACGATGCAAGTATATCTCATGGACAGAAAATAACATTTCATGTGTTTCTTTTAACCATGATTGCGAAACGTGAATTCTAAATGATTGTTCATGCATTGAACTGGTTAAAAAGCTATCATTTTATGTGAGGTAAGGCGATAACCTTATCATTTTATGTGAGTAAAAGCTATCATTTCATGTGAAGTAAGGCGATAATCTTATAATTTTATGTGGGTAAAAGCTATCATTTCATGTGAAGTAAGGTGATAACCTTATCATTTTATGCATAAAATCTTATGTGGATTCCAACCTCTACCGTTTCGCGCATGTAACTTAGTTCTTAGAGTAAACAAAACCCTATGCATGACATCAATCTTTTCATCCCTTCCACGAGAAATAATTCCTAAATTAATTTTTAATGCTTAGAACCTGGGCTTGATTTGTGTGTGCTACATTGGTCATTCCACTCACCCCTCCAGCATTGCCGCTGGCTTGGACGCCTACGCTTCCCTCGACTTTCTTCTTGGGAGCCATTCGCCTCACGGAGATTGGGCAGTTCAGACCTTAACGGTTTCAAGTTGACACGTTTGGTTGGGAAAGACCACTGGATGGGGTTCGTTGCCAAGAGGGTGGTTTGGGTGACTTATAGCAGTTACTCTCTTTCTCTCTCTTCTTGTTCTTTTTCTCTTCATCTCCTTCTTTTTCTCTCTCTCTCTCTCTCTTCTTCTTCTGCTTTCTTACTCTCCTACTCTCTCTCCCTCTCCTTCTCTTCTTCTCCTTCTCTCTTATTCCTCTATTCTCTCTCTCTCCTTCTCCTTCTCCCTCTCCCACCTCTTTTCTCCTCCTTCCCTCTCGTTCTCTTCTTCTTCCCTTCTTCTACTACTTCACTCCTCTCTCCCTCTACCTCTTCTTCTTCTTCTTCTACCTCTCTTCTTCTCTTCTTCTCCTTCTACTTCTCTCCCCTTCTTCTCTTCTCTTTCTCACTCCTTCTTTTCTCTCCTTCTCCTTCTCTCCCTCTTCTTCACTCTCCCACTTCTTTTCCTCTCTCCTTCTCCTTCTCTCCCTCTTCTTTTCTCTCCTCACTCCTTCTTCTTCCATCTCCTCACTCCTTCTCACCCACTACTTCCCTTTTCTCTACCACTCCTTCTCTCCTTCTCCTTCTCTCTCCCTCCTCCTCCTCTTCTCTCTCTTCCTTCTTTCCCTTCTCTCCTTCTCCTTCTCTCCCTCTTCTTACTCCTCTCCCACTACTTTACTTCTTCTTACTCCTCCTCATGGGGCCTTCGCAGCTAGTGATCAGGGGGAGGGTGGTTATGGGCGTAGCCCAGTGTTGTTTCAGCAGCACGATGGGTAACCAGAGGGGGTGATGCCTAGAGTTGAAGGCCCAAGGCCATTCAACAGCATGGATGGGGAGGAAAAATGCCCAGTCAGAGGGCCCAGCAATGCCACTAGTGAGGAAAGCGGGGGAAAAACCCTTAACTGACGGGGGGGAGGACTTCGCTCACAGACGACCAGGGGGTGGTATAGCAGCTGTCGAGGGGGGGGTAACGTGACGATGTAGCCTCCTTTCATTCTCCCCAATGGGAGGGGAGAAGCCTCCCCTATATAAGGGGAGGGGAGGAGGTAGGTAGCATGGCCACCCCTCCACCTAGAGATTGCATGCCTCCCCTCCATCATCCACCACTCCCGCTCTCTCTCCCCCTCCCCTGACTGCTGTCGGCGAGGAGAGAGGGGGGAGTAAAAGAAATTTGAACTTAATTAAAAAAATTCCCTTTTCTTTTAAAATTTTAGGAGAGGTTTCCTATGGCCCATTACATTCTCTCCCCCTTAGAGGAATTGAGATGTCCACATCTCGAGAGGACCTGGGGGTATCGTTGGTTGAGAGTATCTTTGTCCATCCAGGTGGCATGATTTGTGGGATAATCTTTCCACTAGACAAGGTATTCTCTCAAGGTCCTTGACCTCAAATGCCTCTCCCTGATATCTAGGACTCTATCAGGCTATAGCTCAAGGACTCCTCGGCTAGGCATTACAACTTGCTGATCATCAAGTACACGATTTGGATTAGGCAGATACTTTTTCTATAGGCTAACGTGGACTACATTATGAACCTTTAGGGTTGTGGGCAGCTGTAGTTTGTAAGCATTAGGTCCTAGGCACTTAGTGATCTTATAAGGTCCACAATACCTTGGACTTAGCTTCTTGTATTCTCCCAAGGACAGTGAACTCTTTTTAGGGCGTTCGCGGATGAAGACCATATCACCTTCAATGAAGGATCTATCTTGCCATTTCAAGTCCGCTTAAGCCTTCTGTCTATCCTTGGTAGCTTTGATGTCTTGTCTTATTGATTTGATTTGGTCATCCATGTCTTCTAGCATCTGCTTTGAAGCTTCTACCCTCAAGGTTGGATCCGAGAAGCTCAAAGGAGTATGACAATCGTGCCCATACAATGCTTGAAAAGGGGTCATTTGAATACTTTATTGGTAAGAAGCATTGTAGGCAAACCCAACCAGTGGCAAATATTGAATCCACTTTTTGGGTTCGCGACAACACTATGCCCTAAGCATATCTTCAATGACTTGGTTGACTTATTCCGTTTGACCATCACTTTGGGGATGGTAAGCTGTACTGAAGCAGAGTTGAGTCCAATGGCCTCGAAGATAGCCATGCAGAAGTGTGATGTGAAGAGAGAGTCACAATCACTAATGATTCTTCTAGGTAACCCATGCAGTTTAAATATTTTCTTGATGAATAATCTTGCGATGTCTGAGGCTTTATAGTTTGTCTTGACAGGGATGAGATGTGCAACCTTGGTGAGCATATCTACTACAACCATAATAGAGTTGTATCCTCCCTGAACTTGGGGTAGGCCAACAACAAAGTCCACACTAATGAATTCCCATTTCATTTGGGGAATGTCAAGTGATTGAAATTTCCCTGGCATTTTGACATGTTCTACCTTAATGCATTGACAAGACAAACATTCCATGACATATTTGAGAACATCACCTTTGAGCCTATCCCAATAATAGCTCTTCCTAACCGCATTAAGGGTCTTGGCATAGCCAGGATGTCCTGAGAAAGGGGAGTCATGGGATTCCCAAAGTATCTTATGCTTGAGAGATTGGCTTACAGGGATGCATAATCTTGTCCTAAAGTAGACAAGTCCACTACTGACAGAGAATTCTTGATACTTCGTCTTAATCTTCAGGTCTTGATCCTTGATGGGGATCTCCCTTAGCAATTTCTAGTAGATTGGGTCATGACATGCCTCTTCTCTAGCTAGCTCAAGGATTGGATTGTTTGGCATTGATACCTTTGTGGCTAGAGATCTTGCTGTTGATGGATCTTGTAAAATAAGAGAATTCAGAAATGCCTTGTGACTGAGTGCATCAGCAACTACATTCTCTTTTCCACGCCTATATTTGATTTCAAAATCATATTCTTCCAGTACTTTGATCCATCGATGTTGCCTCATGTTGAGCTCATTTTGGGTGAAGATCCATTTAAGACTCTTGTGGTCCATCACTAAGGAAAATTTATTACCTAGCAGGTAATATCTCCAAAGTTTGAGAGCATGGATGACCAGCCAGTAGCTCTAGATCATGGGTAGCATAATTCTTTTCATGGCTCTTCAATTTCCTTGAAGAATATGCTACGGGATGACCTTCTTGCATAAGCACACATCCTAAGGCAAGTGCACTAGCATCAGTTACCACTTCAAACTCCTTACTAAGATCAGGAAGTTTCAAGATGGGTGCTAATACTAAGCTTTGCTTTAGCTCATCAAAGCTGGTCTATTCGGCAGGTGACCATACAATTGCTACTTGCTTCTTTAGTAGATCATTCAGAGGCGCTGCAATCAAAGCATAATCTTTGATGAAGATCCTGTATCATCCTATCAATGCAAGAAAGCTACGTATTTCTTTGACAAAAGTTGGTGTTGGCCATTCCAGAACGTCTCTGATCCACTAAAATTCCTTCCGTTGTTACAATGAATCCTAGATATTCAATCTGTTGCTTGAAGAATGCACACTTCTTCTTCTTGGCATAAAGCTTGTGTGCTCTCATTGTTTCAAGAACAATGCAAAGCTGGGATTCATGATCTTTTTCCTGTTTAGAGTAGACTAGGGTATCGTCAAATAAGAAGAGTAAGAAGTCATCAAGATAGGGCCTAAAGATATCTTGCATTAAAGTGTTGAAGGTAGCAGGAGCATTTGTCAGCCTAAATGACATCACTAGGAATTCAAAGTGTCCATACCTTGTGCTGAATGCAGCCTTTGGGATATCTTCTTCTTGATCCTTATCTATTAATATCTAGATCTTAGATCTATCTTAGAGAAGATCTTCGCACCTTGAAGATGGTCAAGTAGTTCATCTATTCTTGGAATGGGGTATTTGTTTTTAATGGTTGATTGATTCAACCCTCTATAGTCAATGCATAGCTGAAGCGTTCCATCTTTCTTCCTTTCGAACAGTACTGGAGCTCCCCATGGCGAACTGCTAGGACAGATGTAGCCTTGGTCTAACAGTTGCTTGAGTTGCTCTTTCAATTCAATCGCTTCCGGGATGGACATCCTATGAAGTCTCTTTACGATTGGTGCAGCTCCTGGCACTAGCTTGATTTCATGGTCGACTTCCCTTTGAGGAGGAAGTTCTATCAACTCCTCAAGAAATACGTCTGCGTACTCCTTTAACCGTGACGATTCTTCCCCAGATTTTTGATTCTGATCTAGCTTATTCAGTTTAATCAGATAGACAGGTAGGCCCTTTCTAACTCCTTTTATAATCCGTGTTTCTTTTTCCAGCTATATTTTTGGCTTACCAGCCTCTCCTTGAGTTGTAGCTAGTTCCCCTTCAAAATTTTGAAAGGAGATTTGGCCCTTTTCATAGTGGATGTGGGCATCATTGGGTATTAGCCAATCCATTCCAAGCAAACATTCGTGGACACCTAGGGTCATTACCTTGAATCTCACTAAATTCAGCTTCCCACCCAGTAGGAATTTCACCTTAGCATTTTGCCTAGTACAAGAGACCTCAAGACCATTTGCCAAATCCATAAGTAAGGTAGGTGCGTCTATTGTGGCTATCCCTAGCCTTTTTGCACAGATCGGTGAAATGAAGGAATGTGTGCTGCCACAATCAATTAGGGTTTTGAAGCTTTTACCTTCATAATCCAATGGAGTTTGGATCACCAAGAATTGGCGATTCGGACCTTTCTTGTGAAGAGCGGCATGAACCGTTGCCCTCTCAATGTCAGCATCCATGGATGGATCTTCTTCATTGCCTAGCTCCTTATTGGCAACACTGGAGGTTCACCCTCTGGCCATGACGGTGGCTCCTTGGCCATGTGCGGCTCCCTGGAATGGCCCTTGGCGATGTCCCTTGCTAAGCTTGGGACACTACCTCTTGAAGTGTTTGGGCTTGTTGCAATGAAAGAAACATAGATTGTGGTCATTACCTTGTGTAGGAACAATTGGTCCTATCTTTCTTCCTTTGTCCCTGATTCTAACCCTGCGCTCTCTTAGTCTGAGCTCTATACATTCCCTTGTCTTGATCCCTATAAGACCAAGTCCTATTGTTCCTTGGCTTGGTCTGCACCTCCTATATTATTGGTGTAGCTCGAATGAGTGCATCTTGTAGGTCCGTTGGGCGCATTGATTCCAAGCGGGTGTTTATATGTGGATTTAACCTAGCACAAAAATTTGACACCTGTTGTGTCATATCCATTTGTGGCATGTACTTTAAGAGAGAGACGAACTTTGAATAATATGCATCAAGGGATAGTCCAAGCTACTTCAATTCATAGAATTCGTTCATCTTCTGTGTGCGGTAGGCAAGTGGTAGATACCTCCCTTGCACAGCTTCCTTAAGCTTCTCCCAAGTGACTGTCCCTTTCAAGATCCCTTGGTCTCTGCACCATCGTTTTCACCAAAGTCTTGCTTCACCTGTAAGCTTAAGTTTGGTGAGCATAGCTTGGTTAGCATGTGCAATTCTTGCTGCCTCAAAATAGTCCTCCATGGACTCGATCTAGACCTCGGCGTTAGTTTGAACAGTCCTTCCCTTGCCATCAAACTCAGGTGGCTTGATTTGTTTGAGAAGGAACTTCTTCTCTTGAATCACAGCTGTACTTAGTGCAGGGGTCAGACTTGGAACCTGCACTTGGGTTTGTGCCTGGACGATAGGATTCTTTATGGTAAAAACTTATCAAACATTTCTCATATTACATTAACATGACCAGCACAACTTTTAGCCAAGTGACCTAATCACTTAACTCCTTTTCCAACATTTACAGTCAGGAAAGACAGTAGTAAAAATTTTGTTCATTCATGAGGGCATAGCCCTTTGAGTACATTTATTTTGGGAAAGTAGAACAAGTTGATTGGTACATCAATTTAGGGAAAATAGGATTGTGTTACAATTGGCTACAAGGAGACTGAGTAATAATATGGAGTGGGGTCATGGATTTTCAAGAAACAATAAGTAATAGGAAGCTTGGGATATCCTTCTTTTGATACCCATTCTTCTCATAGCGCCCTAGCACTTTGATTATGTCGGCAGGGATCACCTGAGTCACTTCTTCATACACATACTTGTTCTGCTTGACTTGCCAACGCCAACATGCAGGGTTGCGTTTGTGTGAGCTTCAAAAAAGATGAATAGCTTCATGATCTATAAATCCTCCATCCACTTGATTCTCTTCAAGTTGGTCTGAAGGTACGCAAGTCAGTGTGCTGCTATGTAGTATATTCTTGATTCTCCCATCCATCTCCATTCCGCATACAAGGGCGAAGGATTATAGATGTGGTCCAGAATATTCATCATTCCTAGCCTCAGTCGATAATTCAAAGCACGCATTGCAGTCATAAACATAACCTGGAACACCAAGAATTTGTTCCATGCTTCGTGACTCTGCAATCCAGCATCCATGAGTAAGGAAATGTTTTCAACAGAAAACACCACTCTATTCCACTCACCTTCCCCTGGCTGTCCCCTTATTCCCTTTACTTTCATCCATTAAGTTTATTTGTAAATCTTAGATCAAACTGGTTCGCTTTGATACCAACTGTAACCTACCCGCTTGTATGCTTGCGAGACACATCTTAGCAGCCCATCAGGAGGAGGGTCTAAAAGGCTCCGCCTAGCACTCGTAGGGAATGATACAAGGTTTGCGATCTAGTTCTTCCCGAGTCTATCCCGAGCGGAAGTGTCCAGTTGTTCTCACTTGGGATCTACCTAAGGTCAGGGTTCCTTTCCTATCAACAAAGTCTCTAGGAAGGAGCTAGTGTCGAGCTCCAATTGTACCACCTTTTGTAGGGACAACAGAGATGAAGCGGTTTCAAGCTGCACCTAGTTCATGGAGAATGGGAAATGAGAGGGATGCAAAGCTCAACCTCTCTGTTGTATGGCATACCCCCATTCCTTTCCCCTAAAACATAATAAATCGGAAATTCTACATCTATTAATACTAGATCTTCATTGTCTTATCATCTCATCATTTGAGAAAAGTTCCCAGCTAACCGGGACCACCCTTTCGTAGGACGAATCTAAATCACGTCCATTTCACTTTCCTTAGTTTATTTTAGTTATCTAATTACCTAGCACATTACGTTTTGACATGCAAAATCATCTTCCTTAATTAAACAAATTAATCACGGGTTCCTTCACGTAACTTAGGCACTGACACAAAAACAATGTCAAGCAAGTTCATTTTTCTCAAGTATCTATTCTTTATTTATCATAATTCTAGATTACATCCAATATCATGCCCGAAGGCCATCCCAGCAATCTACAGGATTGCTGCTCCAAGTTCCGCCCGTAGACTAGTACACGAACCTTGAGATGCCATCTCGAGTCACGTCGACCTCTTGCACGGGATCCGGAGGCAAGGGATTTACAGCCAGAGCCTTCCCTAGCACCCAACCGTCCTCTCGCTCCATGCAGCACCCACAGAGAGACCTCTCGCGGCAGGTTAGGTCCATATACCCGGCACGGTTAACAACCCCCTTGGATAGGGCCAGGCAAATAGTCGGAGGTAATTGATTTCTGCCTCTCTTTCAACCTGAAGCATTAAGTGTTTTCCTCAAATTAGTTCCTTGAGCAAAGAGATCAAGTAATGTACCTTAGTACAAGTATGAACATTTTCGAGGTCGTTTGTATGACCGACTACTAAGGTGTGACTCCTTTTTTTTCCAGATGCTCCCAGCATCCAATCTTGGGTCTTTTCACGTCTTAGCGAGATCCCAATAATTCCAAAACAAGATTTCGTAAGCAAATGGCCTTGGTAAGATAACTTAATTTTGACTTGCCCTTTTCCCTTGGGTTTTACCTTAGGGTATCTTAATCCCTAACTCACGCATTAGCTGGTCAGTCAAGGCAACGGACATGCCTTATTCGCAACCCAACCAAGGGTCTTTTAGTCTCTAATTTCAAGCATGCTCAGTTAACACTCATGGCAACACATGATTCTTCATTCAGACTTCCAAGATGCAGCCTAGATTCATGTGATCCTCTCAATTCTCCTAGTGCGGTTCTATGCAGGATTTCCCAATCAACCTTATCCATCATGCACATTGTGCATTTAGTATAGTTGTACCTCCTAAACGACTTTTATCTTTCTTTATCTTAAAACTCTCACCTGAGCATTTGTGGTTACTTCCTTTGTGTCATGATCCTTTCGCATTTCATATTTGATCATCTTAAGGTAGCATCCCACAGACATCTTGCAAGCTGGAAACCAACATTGACTAGTAATTAGTACATGTGCTTAAACATTATTGATGGTGCCTCTTATGAAAGCCATGTTATGGTGCTTGATGTAGCCCTTCCTATTAGCAGCCAATTTCCAACTATCCTGACTCCTCAACATCACCTTCTTCCTGTGCCCTATGTCCTCAGTTTTCTACTCAATGTGAGTGTTGGGCACCACTTGTTTGGGCTCCTCCTTGATATACAGGTTTTGATTGCTATGCTACTCCTCATAGCTTTCATAGCTTTTTCATTTCCCACCTTCACAGCTTCCGCAAGGAAAGTCTTGTAGTATTCTTCCTCATCTAAAGGTCGCTGCAACAGTTGGCCCAAAAATCAAGCAACTGGTTGATATTGTAGCAGGAGCTCTGGCCATATCGGGCTCCATAGTGGACACTCTTCTTGTACTTGTCAATGACCAAAATATGTGTATCCTTCTGACTCTCATGCTTGTATGTGCTTGCACACATGCATGGGTACTGATTTCCCTTTTAAGGTTTTCCTTGTACAAAACTCTCATCGTTCCCCCCTTTTTTTGGGGTTTTTCTTTTCAATTGTCCACATCTCGTGCATAGGTGCGGGGTGAGGTAAAAAAAAATTGCCCCGTGCACAGGTGTGGGGTGGAGTAAAAAAATTTTGCAACAATGGGAATGAACGACAAAGGAGGAGGATGAGCAGGTCAGCCACAAGATGGTAGACTCTCTGATATGCAATTTGAGGTGAAAACCAGACATTCTCATGGACACTTAGATGCAACAATACAGAAAATTCACTAAATTTTAATTTGAAAAAATTTGAGCCTCAGATTGACATGTGATAAAAAGGAAAAGTGGGCAGGGCAATATGAGGAACAAGATGGACAACATGAATGAAATGTCTGGTAGGAAAAATAAGCGTTCACATAGAAAAATAAAAAATATCAAAAAATAATATATTTGTCAAAATGGAGTTAAAAAATCCTGAGAGGATCCATGTGAAAGAAGAGCCAATAAATTTATGATGTATATAAGTAATCAAAATGGCTTTGACAAATTAAGACCCAAGCAAAAGAGAGAGAGAGAGAGAGAATATATGCCACTTGATCTAGAGCATCAATCTTCTACCCTAGTAAACTGTACACCTTTCTCTCTCTCTTTTTTGGTTCCTCCTTGGAGCCTTTACTCTTCTTTGAAACATCCTTTGATGATGATGCTTTGCTTATTGAAATAGAAACCTGCATATGCAACAAATATCAGTACACATAGTGAACGTTAAATGAGAAAACCTCACACCATATTAGTCCTTGAAATATTAGCACACATTTTGAACTAAGGTATCACTAGCCCAAGATGTGGCTAGTATAAAGTGCCACAAAGACTCTAGCAATGCACTAACCCTCCGTTAACAGATTGAACCCAATTTGAGCTGGCTCTAATTGAGGTGCATCATAAGTACATGTGGACTACTTGTTGGTGCATCTACAATTAGACTACAATTGTCCAATTTATGGAGGAAGTATAGGTTGTAGGGGCTTCTAGGCAGTAAAAACACAACACCCTAGATGTTCATCAAATCTCTCTCTCTCTCTCTCTCTCCCATTGGCTTGACCACCACAGTGGACCTCACTGCAATACTAAAACTCAATTTCCCTCTTCCAACAGACCTCAAGTCCACTTCATCCATGCCAGGTGGAGGCAGAAGCTCAAAGGCCTGCACCATCTTGCCCAACACAAGTGCTAGTATTGGCAAATATATAATACTCCTTAGACAGCTCCTCCTACTTGAGCCAAATGGGATTAGCTTGAAGTTAGCCCCATTAAGCTCTATCTTCCACTCCAAAAACCTCTTCTGCATGAACTTCTTTGTCTTGTCCCAATACCTAGGGTCATTTGCTATGCCCCATGCATTTACTAAAACTATGGTGTTTGCTGGAATGTCATAGCATCATAGCTTGGCTGCTTGGAGGTTCATATGGGGTACCAATAAGGGAATAACCATGTGTGTTTGGAGGATTTCCTTCACTGTGGCTTGATACAAACAACACCAATGCTGGGTACCGATTTTTCTTCATCTTCATTGAATTGAAGAGAATTTCACACACATGAAGTGCTATAATTCCAAATCATCTTTTGCACACATCTTGCATTTCATCCACTTATACATGCATAATATTTTCAAGGGTCCAAAAATTATGCACAAATCTGGGAAGCTTGCCTACAAGTAGGGTAGATTTGGGACATCAGGCTCAGTTATTTGTACACCCTTTCCTAACACTGCATTCAATTCATCCCTTATCTTCTTTTGGATGTCTGGATTTTTCACTAGCTCTGCAACACCCCATTTCGATGACCACAATGTGGTCTCAATTGTTGCACATGAAAATAAGTCCAAACAATCATATAATAACACAATTCATGAATGTTTGAAAAGGTGAAGAATCGAAGCACTTTATGGAATCAATTTTCCCTAAAGTGATTCCTCATAGTGCCTGTAGGTGTACAATACTAAGTAGAGTGTCATCCATTATTAGACATTTGTCTTCCACCATGAGTGAGGAGAACTCCCTATCTATATATAGATCAGGTTTGTAAAGGCCCCCAGAAGTAGTGAAGATCGTTCAATGCTTCAAGTGAAAAGATTGAATTTGCTACAGCAAGATACAGATGAATAGCCTACCTGCAACATTCATGTTTTGAATAAGATATAGCACACTATTTTCATTGATCTCTTCTTTGAGGTAGGCATCCAGAAAGAAGTCCACTCCAATATTCTCCCCCTTCTGCCTACAAAGCAAATTAAAAGAATACATAAAAAATTACAGATCTTGCAGAATGGTAGGAATTGCACCCATACAACATCGGAACCTGTTTGTAGATTAAACCATTGCACCGTGGGTCTCAAAATCCTCAATACATAGCATTTAGGTTAAGTAATGTTTCCTTCAATACAATACAATAGATGGTCAAAATCTACACACAAAGCAGCAAATGATGAGTAACTCTTACTTCTTGTGCTCATTAAGAAACGCGTCCCAAAGGAATGCGAGCCTCCGCTGGTTGGCGTCCGAGACTTGCTTGAGGTACCCGCGGAGGAGGGACTTGAAGGAAGGCACAAAGTCACCATAGTTGTACTTAAAGCTCTGCATGAGAAGGCCATTGTCCATGTTAAGGGTCATGAGCTGCACATAGAGGGGGTCATCAAACCCTTTGAACCTTGTGTTGAACATCATCCTATAGACAATGTTTTACATCATGAGCTGCAAACAGTTTTGCAAATGACAATACCTGTGGTGAGCACATTGGGCATGTCCCTGATCTCTTGACAGCAAGGTCTATCTCTTGAACTACTTGTTGGGCTACTTGTTGGTAGCATCTAATTTTGACAATGGTGTTTGCTATCTCTCACATTGACATAGGTCAACATTATACCTCACAATGTTGCTAACCAATCTACATGATTTGGCTTGGAATTGTTTCCTATAAGGATTCAAACCATATAGTAAAATATTTTATGTGTTTGGATACCAATACAATTGTCCACAAGCATGTTAATGAAACGTAACTCTACATGTCCACAATACAAGCATCATACAAATACCATACTACGAGCCAATCTCATCTTGCTTTCCTTGCAATTGATGTTGAATAATAGTGGTTCCTCAAGATTCTATAAATGATACCTCAAAATTTTATAAAGGAAGGTTAGAAATATCAAAAGAAGTTGATCCCATGAGCCACGTGTTTCATAAGAGTCCTACGAAAGATGTACAGAAAGATAATTAGTGAAGTGCTGTACAATGCATGAGCTGTTAGGCAAATAAAGCAATTAACTCATATAGGCCCATCCATTGACATCTTCTTTAGGTCCATGATAGCTAGTAGTATGACATGTGTTCAAGACTCTATATAGAAATAAGATGTTATCAATTTCATATTAATTGTAAGACCTGATAATGTAATATATGGCTGTTATAGTATGATCCAATCTATAGAAGAACATCCAAATACATTTGTAGATTGCATACTAACAAACACATGTGATGTTATAAAACTATCACTAAGTGACTAGATTAGAAACTGTATTTGGAATTTATAGTTAGATTACATGAACTAGGAAGGGTAATCATGCCGTGTATTATTGTCAATATACTAAATAACATGGCTCATGGTGTACTATCTAGAAATGACTAAAACACACCCAAAAATACTTTCAATGTTTTTATATATATTGAACATGATAGTAGCTCTTAGTGATAAATATATGACACTTAAAGCTACGTGTTTTATGGTTATATGTACTAAATATTAGATTGCACTTAGCACAAGTACGACAAATCATCTTAAAATTGTTACCCATACTAAGAGAGTTAATTAGACTCTATAGAACATGTTCAAGATATGAGCAAGATAATTGCAGACTCGAGAGGTGGTTGTGAACATACATATGAAAAATAGCAACTGTTTAGGATAGTTGTATTTCCATGGAGTTTGAGGGAAATAATGTGCAACATTAAAGTCATGCTCTTTTTCCTCTAATGTACAGGAAGGTCCACTTAGAGCACCTTTAGCAACATGTTTGCAAAATGAGACAGATCAACAGAAACACTACATTAGCATTTGCAGAAGCTAGTTTTAATATAGTGCTATACGCTATATTACCAACCAAAACATTATTATTTCCATGATACCTAAATCAAATCTTCAATTTTCCAAAATTTCCCTATATAGGAAGCTCTTAGAGAAGGTAATTCTCTCCATGAGCCTACAATTATCCTTTTCTCAGGTGTATATAGGGAATTATAGAATCCTTGCCTCCATTTGCACATAAAAATTACATTTCCTAGGTATATATAGCTAATTCTATAATTCCCTATCATCACGTATGGGATATTGAAATTCCTAGTTATATATAGGGATTGCATAATTATATATGTAGGAAATATGGGAAATTTTCCAAGGTTGTGTGAAATGCGCCACGTAGGGATTGAATAAGATCTCCTTGTAGTGACAGGAGTGTGTTCAGTTGATGGAAGCTAATGGTGCCCTCTAGTTCTTTGCCAACGTAGAAGCTGCTCTTTGAGCCTCAAGAGGAGCACTAGCTGCCACCGCCGAGTGATGCTTTTGACCCTTCTCCCGATGTTCGGAAGCACTCTCAAATGGTGCAGTTGTAGGTGCAGCTTACTCAGTCTCGCCGAAGGCCTTTATATCATCAAAGCGGCTCCTATATGGATTTGCGCTTTGGAGGAGGAGTGAGAATGCTGGCTTCAGAGAGTGAGTGGATCATCTAGAGAATTAAAACTTGGTAGTGGCTCGTGTTCAATGAAATGACCTATAATGGGAGGCTTGGTAAGGTCCTCAATACCTTGAAATCTTGGCACCTGAGTTGTATTTCTTCAATGTTTCGCTACCTCCTCCTATTTTGATTCTGCAGCAATTCCTCCTCATGGTCTACATGTTCCTTTTCCACCTCCCTTAGTAGGGGTCAAGATGACCCTACTCCAAATGATCAAGGTGACATCCATGACTGACTCGGATTGATGTCCACTCTCAATCGTGGTGACTACACGAAGTCGTGGATTGGTACTGTCAATGGCTCACATAATTCTATCTACGAGGAGCGCTAGTGGGTTTGAGTCCACCAATGCATGCCATGTGTTGGGCGTTGGACAACAAATGGACCAAATGCCAAGGAATCACGAGATGCATCTGAAAGAGTCAAGAGTCATGTCTAGAGTCATCTTTATTGCCATCTGTCAATTGAGCAAAATGTATTCTTGTATTCCAATGTATTCTAGCATCTCAATGAAAATGATGGTGTTGTATTTTGAGAGGAGTAATAAAGGGCAATGAATCTTATGTTCTAAATTCTATCTTTGCTCATAGTTCTTTTGCTCTTTTGTGCAATAACGTAATGAACCGTGAATATGAAATTCCCTGTGGTGAGTTTGAGTATTGTGGTGTTTTGTCTTTGTTAAGTGTACTGGAACACGATTACAATGGTTCATGCGATGTAACATTACATTGAAAGTTTTTTGGCTCCAAAGTTCTTGCAAGCCATAAGAAGTAGATGTTAATCAACTCTATGACCTTATGAGAAAGGATATGAGGTCACAACAAAGGTGCATCGAAGGCATTTTGATTTTGATGCTTAGATCCCTAAAAGTTCTTGTAAAGATGCATGTAAAGGGGATCAAAGATATCTATGTGTTAGTTTGGTTATGAAGCACTCAATGGGGGAATGGTTTATGTGGAGCCATGCTATTGGGAGTCTAATCACAAAACTTACATGCATATGATTTAGATGCTCTTAGCATGCCTCTTTCAAGCTTAATTATGTATTTTGAATGGGATGATATAGATATTATCTATGTGTCAGTTAATGCAAATAAACATGATGCAAAGGGAAGTATTTTGTCTAAATTGATCCAAGTTAGCCATTGCACATGAATCCTTGTTGATCGGGGGAGGAGAGCTAAGTATGCCACCATTTTCTAACAAGATCAATCTATCCTCAATAAGCTAGAAAACTCCCCCTAGGTGAGGAAAATTAGTATGTATAGGTATGTGAATGATTATACATAGCTTTTGTATTATGTTTGCCTATGTATTGGTAAGATCAGAAAAGGTATTGCCATATGATAATTGCCTTGAAAACATGGGAGGATAAGGAAATCCTTGTATCTAGGGCCATACTCCTAAGTGCAATACTAGGAGGCCATACCAAGGGCTTCTATTATAATATCCGAGATACCATTCGACTTTCTTATATACTTAAAATATATATGGTGAATATTATGCTAGAGCAAAGAGAGAACAGATGAGAGAAAAGAAAGATGTAGAGAGAGAGAGAGATAGAGAAATTGACAACACACTAGGGACTAGAAGATGGGCTAGTCCCCCGCCCCTTGTGGAGTTATATTATTGACAAGGAGCAAGCTCCTTCATTACACATGAACCAGTTCTTACTTGTAGATCTTGGAGAAAATATCACAGTTCCTTGCATGGTATACAACCGGCCAACACTTGTACAACTCAGAAGTTGGCACCTTTTGATCCTTCTTGAGTCTTCTTCTATCCTACACAATATGTGTAGGGCTCTCTTCTTGCACTTCATTTCAACATAGCTTCCGCAATACTCACACCTTGTCTTCTCCTCTTGGAACTTGATTTAATCAGAGCTTTCATAGCACTTGCACCTTCTCTTCTTCTCTTGGAACTTGATTTCAATGGAGCTTCTGCGACACTTGATTTCAGTAGAGCTTCTGTCGCACTTAATTTCAGCAAAGCTTTCGCAGCACTTACACCTTCTCTTCTCCTCTTGGAACTTGATAGCAAAGTGATGCTTCCTTCACCTCTCTCACACACAAGGAGAGCCTCCTCTTTTACAGGCTTTCAAGAGCTTCTCTTCTTGGAGAGAGACTTGAGCTAATCTTCATGCAACATGTTGTTGTTCAAGGACCTACTTTGTAGCACCAATTTTGAGATATCTCTCTGTGTATTGCTCGGATGAAATAACGTCCCAACATGAAAGTTGTAGATCTCGTTGTTTCTGATAATCCACATAGGCCGCTTTTAGAGATGGTCTTTCTATTGTAAGATATTTTAAAAATGGATTCACCATGTCTTTAAAAATAGCTTCTCAAACTTGTGGTCCATGCAACCACCTTAAGGAGAGTTCATTAAATTTCCTTGGGCCTCAACCTTAAGATTGACTTCCACACAAAATCTTGTGTGGCAGCTCTTCTCTCTTTAGTGTGAGATCTCTTATGTTCATGATGTTTATGCCTACTGCATGTATGGTTACTAATACACTATAGTTATAACAATCTTCACTGTTGGTTGTGCTCGGTCTTTCTTTCTTGATTGCTCACACCTAGCTATGTTGACATATTTCTACACTTTACTATAACATATTGTCATTTTCATTTTATGCATTCTATCTGAGGATAGTCACTTTGATTTGATAGTTACTTGATTATATTTAGTGGATAGCTCATCCTTCTAGCAATTTCTCTTAATCAACCCTTTATTTGACTGTGATTTTTGGACTATTTTGTTGTCATTTACATCATCTTTTTTAGACCTTAGAAAGAGAAAATCACTTCTCTCCTCACTTCGAGAGAATCATGTCTCTTGTCTTTCTTGGTAAGAGAATTACCTCTCTCACCTTTCTTAATGAAAGAAAATACCTTAAACCTTGACTTGTAAGGAAGGGGATGACCCCAAATGAATGCAATGCTCATTACACAAAATTAAACGTTCCCAGGTGTCCCCGGATGCACACATAAATACATACACACAATGCTAATGCACTTCCTCTTCTTAGAACTTAATCCATCTTCATTTATGTGTAACTCCTTGGTTCTTGTGTACACTACTCTTACACTTGGCAGAAACTTCTTTCCCCCTTCCTAACTTGTACTGCATGTACCAGATATTCCTGTCACAGTGCTCTGATCACCCCATTAAGTGATACACTAGGAATACTAGTCTCTAAATGGTCTCATGGCCATGCTAGATCATAATCAACACTTAAAGAAAAGTGAGTCATTAATATATTGGCATAAATTTATTAAATAGAGAATGTGTAATGAGCAATCAATTTGGTGACATCCCTCTGGCTTTTAAGCATTTGACCTCAATTGTAGAGGGAATACATAGTCCTTAAGAAGATTTGGAAAGTCTTGTAGTTCTCTCTTAGTCATAAACTGATCGTCCAATGGGGGATAAATCTTAAACTTAACCAGATAATTCTGTAATACCTTATCTGACCTTAGAGTATTGTCATGATGGTGAAAATTCTTTCATGCACAAGGAAGGAACTCTTCTATTTCTTCTATATCATGTAAATATTCCTTGATTGGTTCCATTGGAGGTTCTCTAATATAGGCATGTAGCAAAATTATATAGAAAGCATTATGAATGCTCCAATGACTTGGTAGATTCAAACAAAAAGTCACATCGTTTATCTTATCTATGATCTTGAAAGGGCCATAATAACGATTAGAAAGCTTAACCACTTTACCCTTTTGACATTTCTGCTTCTTCAAGCAATCCTTCTCAAACTTAAAAAGAACATAATGTCCCAACTTGAGATCTAACTTACAACGATGCTTATCAGCTTCGTGTTTATGCTTCTCTTGTGTCCTTTGGATAGTAGCTTTTACTTGAGTGAAAATTGTATCAATGTCTCTAACAAACTCATCTATTGCAGAGATCTTATCCTTTGTAAGAATAATGGGTTGTAAATGAGGCTTACCATAGATGATCTCAATGGGTGCCTTACCAGTACTAGAGTGCACCGTATTATTGTATGCAAACTCTACTAAAGGCAAATACTTTTCCCATTCTCTTTGATTATCAGAGATATATGATTTTAAAAGGTCCAAAACAGTAGAATTAGCACTTTCACTCTGCCCATCCATTTGAGGATGATAAGAGGATGAAAATTTTATCTTTGTTATCGAAGAGAGATTACCAAAAGAGGCTGGTTATGCGGGGATCTCAATGCCATGATGCTTGAAAATATGAGCAATGAATAGCTTAGCCATATGATCGGCTTTGATTGTCTTTTGCACAGGTATAAAGTGTGCTTGCTTACTAAATCTATCAATGATAGTCCAGATTGCATCGTTGCCTGCTTGTGTGCGAGGAAGCTCCATGATAAAGTCCATGGTTATACTTTCCCAAGGCTCATTGGGAATAGGTAATGGCTTCAGTAGACAAGGTAGTTTATGCTTTTCATACTTTACTTTTTGGCATATCCTGCACTCGTGGACATATCTTTCAATGTCAACTCTAAGAGTGGGCCAAAAGAAATATCTTTCTAATGCTTGAGTAGTGGGTAGAATACCCCTATGCCTAACATATGGGGATGCATGTGCTTCATCCATTACCTTGTGTCACAATGGTAATGCTACACAAATTGCTTGATGATGATACAAATAGCCATCTCAAATTGAGTAAGGTGTAATTGACTGGCCTGAGTTAAGCTGATTCCATATGGTTGAGAAGTTGGAATCAGTTGCATACATTTTGGGTAAATCCATGAACTTGTTATGTTAAACAGTTGTGATTGCATTCACTCGAGGTTGTCGTGATAGAGCATCTGCTACCACATTCTTAGTTCCAGATGTATGAAGAATTTGAAAATGAAACATAGATAAGAAAATTTCCCAGCGCATCTGTTTTTTTGAGAGCTTCTTCTGTGAGTGAGGAAGTATCTGAGACTTTGGTGATCTGTTTTAATAACAAAATCTACACCAAGTAAATAGTATTTCCATACTTGAAGAGCATGTACCACTACCATAAGCTCTTTCTCATGTACTGGAGCATGTAGCTCATGATCCTTGAGGCATCGGCTCTCAAATGCTACTGCATGATGCTCTTGGTTAAGCACAGCTCCAATGCAATCCCCAGAAGCATCACAGTGAAATTTAAAAGGTTTTTGAAGATCTGGAACTATGAGAATTGGTTCTTGAGTCACAAGAAAATTCTTTCAAAGGCTTGTAGTTGTCTTGATCCCTAGTGAAAAGGCATTCGCTTCTTAGTAAGATCATGTAGAGGAGATGGAACATATGCAAAACCCCGTATGAACCTCTTGTAGTATGAACATAGGCCCAAGAAACTTCTAACTTCATGTACAGAAGTAGGTGTAGACCAATCAACAATGGCTCGAATCTTCTCAAGATCCATTCTCACCAAATTGTAAGAAACAATATGGCCCTTGAAAAACAATAGATAGATGTTTTCTATGCTCTTCCTCAAACCGTGAAAATATTAGAATGTCATGGAAGAAGACACATGTGAACTTTGAGTGAGGTTTGAAAATTCTCTCCATCATTTGGTTGAATGTGGCGGGTGCATTAGTCAAACCAAATGGCATGACTAAAAACTCGTATAGTCCAAATGTTGTATGGAAAGCTGTCTTATGAACA
This sequence comes from Lygodium microphyllum, assembly GCF_053477565.2. Lineage (NCBI taxonomy): Eukaryota > Viridiplantae > Streptophyta > Polypodiopsida > Schizaeales > Lygodiaceae > Lygodium > Lygodium microphyllum. Next base: position 20,125,718 of record NC_141149.1, on the reverse strand, counting down.
TCTGTAGGTGCTATCCGTATCTGGTGATAGCTACTCTTTCCCCTTGCAACTTATCCAAGATATCATCTATCCTTAGGATAGGAAAACAATTCTCGATTGTGATTTTGTTCAAAGGTCTATAGTCTATGCACATACGGAAATAACCATCTTTCTTTTCAATAAGTAAGACTAGAGAGCAGTATGGAGAAGAGCTAGGTTGAACTAACCCTTTTTCCAACAATTTGTTTACTTGTTTTAGGATCTCCTCTTCCTAACATGCACTTACTCGGTAAGGCAATTGGTTAGGTGGTGAACTGCTTGGGATAAGATCAATTGTGTGATCTTCCGGGCGCTTAGAGGAAACTCTCCTGGGAGTGAATCACTAAAACAATCTTCATATTTTTTAACAAAATCATGTCTAGCTTGATCAATTGAAGAGAGGGGTTATTTTAAAGTCCGAGACTTAGAAGCATTAGTTAGTATTGTGTGTTCATTAGAGACATCAAGTGCCCTTGAGTCATTAGCTTCTTTTGACTCTCTCACAAAAATCATGTATGCAAAAATAGCTTTCTTTAGAAATACTAACATGACTAACCATTGGCACAAGCCAATCTCCAGCATTAGTAATGTATACTATGTTCTGACCCTTGAATTGAAATGCAAGGGTCTTCTTAACAAAATCGAGAAGAGGTCTAATCTTGTAATGCCAAGGCATGCCTAGGATAACATCACAATTACCAATGGGTGCAAGTAGAAAAGATTCTTGGTCACGGTAATCCCCAATTGTAAGATTCAACTTCCCCTGGATAGGAGTAGAATTGGTTGGAAGTCCTTCAAATGCCAAACCTGATCCAATTGGTATTCCCAATCGATCCAGTGGAATTTGTAGTCTTTCAGTAGTATCTGCTGATACAAAATTATTGTGGACCCTGGATCAAAGAGCATCAAAACTCGTTGATTGTTGAGTATCCCCCAACCCTTTAAGAGTTGTTTTTTCTTCTCATTTGAATGAGTGTTAGCTTGCACATCTAGAATAGAATTTGAGGATGGCGGAGGAGTATCTTTAACCACATTTTCTTCCTTTCTTTTGTAAGAATAATCTGGCTTCATATGCCCTAACTCACCACAAAGAAAGCACCTTCCTTCCTCTTTGTACTTTTGTATCTTAGAGGGTGAGAGATACTTGCATTTCTTCTTGTTACCCTCTGGCTTTAAATATTGGTCATGAGTAAAGATAGGTCTTCTATGATTAGTCATGTCTCTTGGTTGATCATAGAGCTACTCTTGTCTAGCTCTATAAGAACTCATCTTCAACTTTCGAGATGTACGAGGTGTATGCAAACTTTTAGCTATGATGGCAAACTCCATCATGCGAGATAAGGTTTCATGTGGATACACCTTCATGGTTCTATGTAAATGAGGGAATAGGCCAGCTTCAAACTTCCTTTTCTTCTCTTCATCGTTGATCTCCATGAAAGGAGTAACCTTGAGAAGAGTAGACCAAAACTTGTCCACGTAGCTAGTGACCTTCTCATGCTCTTTCTGGCCTAGCCAATTCCACTCCTTCTTGACATCATTCTCAAAATCAAGAGGCAAGAACTGAGCATAAAAATTCTTCTTGAACTTTTCCCAAGTCATAGGTTTTCTTTGCCACCCTTCTAGCTATATGCACTAAATATTCTTGCATAATTCATTTGCCAATGTTAGCTACATCTAATGTTTAAAAATTATGTATCAGATTATTTTTTAAAAAATGAATCCTTTGATTGTAAAAGCAAGATATAATTAATTTGAAAATGTATTTCACAAGGAGCTTTTTCATCACTTGCTTAGACCCGAGAAGAAAAAGAGATTGTGATTACAAAAGCTAGATATAATCAATTCAAAAAAGTATTACTCAAGGAGCTTTTTTATCACTTGTTAGGCCCAAGAAAAAGAGCTTCACTTCAAGCTTTCATTATAGTCAGGACCCTGGGGTATGAATAAGTCCCATTGATCTTTTGCTCACTCTAGATTATTCCAAAATTGTTCAAGTCTTTCTGGGGGAGCATTTGGACATCTGTAAGAGTTATACCATGGTGTTGGAGCTAGAAACCCTTATATAGGGAGTGGTAGTGTCTCTAAGCTTTACTTCTTCCTTTTTGTTTTTACCCACGTCTAAGTCATCTTCTATCTCTTCTTTCTTGTCTTCACCCTCAATCTCAATGGATGGAGGTGTTTTAAGATCAAAAGAATCAAGCTCTGTCAAGATTGTGGGAGAGAAGGAAGGAGTCTCACTTGTAGCTTTCTCACTTACACAATGGGGAAATACATACAAGGGTGGAGGCTGAAAACAATTTTCCTCTTCTTAGTTGTGTAAGCCAAAAAGAACATTCATACAAAGAAATAGAAGAACCCTATATATGGGTCTCAAACCAAACTCAACTAACTAAGGTGGCATACTAACTGAACCACGAACTAGAGTAGATAAGGATAGCCGTCATCTAGCTATTATTCATGAGCGGTGTACCAACCGCATCTACAACTAACAAGTCGGTGACATAAATGCACAACGGTCACCCTGGCATTTCATGAGTAGAGCTCAATAGCTCAACACTCCCTCTCGAGATCACTCCCAATTCCTGCACACCAAGCAGGTCTCTAAACTTGCGTAGCTTCTATGCGCCCAATGCTTTCGTGAATATGTCAGTTACCTGATCCTCTATGCTGACATAAACTAGATCAATAAGACCTAGTAAAACCCTCTCCCACACATAGTGATAATGCACCTCAATGTGCTTTGTTCTAGCATGATAGACTGGGTTATTTGCCAAGTGTATACTACTCATGTGGTCACAATAAATGACAACTGGCCCATCTGTAGGCTGATGCATATCATAAAGTAGCTTATGAAACCAAGCTACCTCACACGCAGCCATTGCTGCACCCCTGTACTCAGCCTCTATGCTTGACAAGGCAACTGTAGGCTGTTTCTTGCTGCTCCAAGTGACTGCAGCACTCCCAAAAGAGAACACGTATCCACTGGTAGATCGTCTATTAGAGACTTCACATACCTGAGTATGCGTCTAGCCGCATCCAAATGCGGTTTCCTTGGAGCCTGCATAAACTGACTTACCAATCCAACAGCATAGCTCAAATCTGGCCTGGTAATAGTCATATAAATCAAACTTCCTACTATGCGTCTGTACAAGTAGGGTCTTCCAGAAGCTCACCTGCATCTGTGCTCAGCTTCACATTCTACTCCAAAGGAACTGAAATAGGCTTACAGCATGTCATCCTATATTTGGATAGGATGTCCAATCCATACTGCCTCTGCAAGAGCCATATCCCACTTGGTGACCTTATCACCTCAATGCCCAAGAAATAACGCAGCTCTCCCGAATCCTTTATCTCAAACTTCTGCTTCAATAGCATTTTCATATGAAGGATATCTTCATCACTATCACCTGTGATAATCAAATCATCAACATAAATGACAAGCAGCATAATACCTTTCTCAGTTTTTCTCACATAAAGTGAGAAATCTACCTTAGAAATCTTAAAGCCAATAGTGACAAGATACTGTCCTATCTTGTCAGACCATGCTCTAGGTGCTTGCTTCAAGCTATACAAGGCTTTCTTCAACCTGCAAACAAACTCAGGATGAACAACACGCACATAACCTGGTGGCTGCTCCATATAGACCTCTTCTTGCAAATCACCATGCAAGAAAGCATTCTTTACATTCATTTGATGTAAAGACCATCCCTTTGATGCAGCCATAGCAATGATTGCTCTTACGGTTGCCATCCTTGCAACCGGACTGAATTTTTATTCATAATCAATGCCATATGTTTGTACATACCCCTTGACTACTAATCTTGCCTTATATCTGTTCACAGAACCATCTGCATTGTGCTTCACCTTATAAACCTAGTTACAACCAATTGCATTCTTATCTTTAGGCAAAGGTACCAATTCCCATGTAGCATTTGCTTCCAGGGCATCCATTTCTTCATCCATGGCTTTCTCCCATTTTTCTTTTTCCATGGCTTGCTCAAAGGAAGTGAGTTCTGGTTCATGTATCACTTTGACTATATAGGCATAGTGAATGGATGTAAATCCATCATATTTCATTCTATCCAGAGGATACCTAGCTCTAGTAGACCTGTGCAAAGTAGGCTCACTTCTAGGTGCTCTCAAAGCATCCCTGGTCTTCCTTACTCCAAGTGTAACAATAGAAGGAATACCCAACTCATCATCAATGCTCTGTTCGGAGCCATTGGATTCACCATCCACATAAGAGTGACCTGCATTCACATCAAACATGGGCTGATATACCTTCTTTTTTCCTTTTCGGGAAACCTGCATACCACTATCTGCATTGTCTTGAGGAGATTCTCTTGATCTCAATCTCCCTGTCCATGGCGAAGAATGTGAACCACTGCTAGAGGACACTCCAAGTCCACTAATATTTTATGACTGCTGTTGTGAAATCTGTACAGCATTACCATTTTGTGCATCTATATCATCAATCACATTTACTGGTTTATACCAACTACTCATCTCATCAAAAACAACATCTCTGCTCACTGTAAACTTACGAGTAGAAGGGTTATAGCATCTATACCCTTTCTGCTCTGCAGATGTCAAAATTGTGGGAGAGAAGGAAGGAGTCTCGCTTGAAGCTTTCTTGCTTGCACAATGGGGGAAGACACACAAGGGTGGAGGCTGAAAACAGTTTTCCTCTTCTTAGTTGTGTAAGCCAAAAGAACTCAAGTACAAAGAAATAGAAGAACCCTATGTATGGGTCTCAAACCAAACTCAACTAACTAAGGTGGCATACTAACTGAGCCACGAACTAGAGTAGATAAGGATAGCTATCATGTAGCTATTATTCATCGACGGTGTACCAACTGCGTCTGCAACTGACAAGTCGGTGACATAAGTACTCAACGGTCACCCTGGCGTATCACGAGTGGAGCTCGATATCTCAACACTCCCCCTCGAGCTCAATCCCAATTCCTGCACACCAAGCAGGTCTCTGAACTTGCGCAGCTTCTCTGCACCCAATGCCTTCGTGAATATGTCAGCTACCTGATCCTCTGTGCTGACATAAACTAGATCAATAAGACCTAGTAAAACCCTCTCTCGCACATAGTGATAATGCACCTCAATGTGCTTTGTTCTAGCATGATAGACTGGGTTATTTGCCAAGTGTATACTAATGTTGTCACAATAAATGACAACTGGCCCATCTGTAGACTGATGCATATCATAAAGTAGCTTATGCAACCAAGCCACCTCACATGCAGCCATTGCTGCACCCCTGTACTCAGCCTCTGTGCTGGATAAGAAAACTGTAGGTTGTTTCTTGCTGCTCCAAGTGACTGCAGCACTCCCAAAAGAGAACACATATCCACTGGTAGATCGTCTATCAGAAATACTACCAGCCCAATCACCATCAGTGTATCCATGCAACTGTATCTAAACCCCAGTCTCATAAAATAGTCCATACTGCAATGTGGACTTCACATACGTGAGTATGCGTCTAGCCGCATCTAAATGTGATTTCCTTGGAGCCTGCATAAACTGACTTACCAATCCAACAGCATAGCTCAAATCTGGCATTGTAATAGTCATATAAATTAAACTTTCTACTATGCACCTGTACATAGTAGGGTCTTCCAAAAGCTCACCTACATTTGCGCTCAGCTTCACATTCTGCTCCAAAGGAACTGAAATAGGCTTACAGCATGTCATCCCATATTTGGACGGCATGTCCAATCCATACTGCCTCTGCAAGAGCAATATCCCACTTGGTGATCTAATCACCTCGATGCCCAAGAAATAACGCAACTCTCCCAAATCCTTCATCTCAAACTTCTGCTTCAATAGCATTTTCACATGAAGGATATCTTCATTACTATCACCTGTGATTATCAAATCATCAACATAAATGACAAGCAACATAATACCTTTCTCTGTTTTTCTCACATAAAGTGAGAAATCTACCTTGGAAATTTGAAAGCCAATAGTGACAAGATACTGTCCTATCTTGTCAGACCATGCTCTAGGTGCTTGCTTTAAGCCATACAAGGCTTTCTTCAACCTGCAAACAAACTCAGGATGAACAACATGCACATAACTTGGTGGCTGCTCCATATAGATCTCTTCTTGCAAATCACCATGCAAGAAGGCATTCTTTATATCCATCTGATGTAAAGACCATCCCTTTGACGCAGCCATAGCAATGACTGCTCTTATGGTTGCCATCCTTGCAACCGGACTGAATGTTTCTTCATAATCAATGCCATATGTTTGTGCATACCCCTTGACTACTAATCTCACCTTGTATCTGTTCACAGAACCATCTGCATTGTGCTTCACCTTATAAAGCCACTTATAACCAATTGCATTCTTATCTTTAGGCAAAGGTACCAATTCCTATGTAGCATTTGCTTCCAAAGCATCCATTTCTTCATCCATGGCTTTCTCCCATTTTTCTTTTCCCATGGCTTGCTCAAAAGAAGTGGGTTCTGGTTCCTGTATCACTTTGACTGTATAGGCATAGTGAATGGCTGTAAATCCATCATATTTCAGTCTATCCACAAGATATCTAGCTCTAGTAGACATGCACAAATTAGGCTCACTTCCAGGTGCTCTCAAAACATCCCTGGTCTTCCTTACTCCAGGTGTAACAATAGAAGGAATACCCAACTCATCATCAATGCTCTGTTCTGAGCCACTGGATTCACCATCCACATAAGAGTGACCTGCATTCACATCAAACATGGGCTGATCTACCTTCTCTTTTCCTTTTCGTAAAACCTGCATACCACTATCTGCATTGTTTTGAGGAGATTCTCCTGATCTCAATCTCCCTGTCCATGGCGAAGAATGTTTCTCTTTGACCTTTAAAAGGCTAAGAACCCACACACAAAATTTGTCAAAACGATGGAGGATATGAGAGAATCCATGGCTTCCCTTGAAATAACAATAAGTTTCTTCCTCCTACATTTTAACAAGGGCAACACTTCTCACTGCGTGCCATACCTCAAAAATCACGGGTGACATTGCTGCCTTCTATTCTAGTAGGGCTAATTTCCATGAGATAACATCATGAAGTTGTGCTTGACTTAGGTAATCTTGTCCCTTCCTCTAGATTGACTTGATTGCATGGCCAAAATAGGTTAAGAACATTTTCTTCATACCTTTTGCATAGAGTTCGACAATGGCTATCCATTTGTTTCCTTCCTCTCTTTACCTCACGCTTCTTTTCTATGTCCTCCTCCTCTCTTCCTTCCCTCTCCCTCTCTCTATTTCTCTCCCCCTCCCCTCTCCCTCTCTCTATTTCTCTCCCCCTCTCTTTATCTCTCTATTTCCCTTTCTTTGTTTCCTCTCTCTTTGTTTTCCCCCCCTCTCTCTCTCGTTGTTCCTCTCACTCATCCTCTCTCCCTCCCATCATCTCTCATTTCTCTCTTCCTCTTTCTCTTTATTTCATTTCTCTCCCTTTTTCTCTTCTTCTCTCCCTTCATTTTTCTCCCTTCTTTCCTCCCTCCCTCTCTTTCCATGTATCTCTTTGCAAAGAAAAACAAAAAAAGAAAACAAGAGAACACAAAAATAAAGCAAGAAGAGGCAATGTACCTACCTCAAAGGCTTGAAGATGAAACCCTTTGTACCTTCTCTTTGCACCTTCCCTCCCTTCTCCGTTGCACACTTCTCTTTCTTCTTCATGTATAGCGGCGGCGGCGGTGACAATGGTGATGAGCTCTCTCTCTCTCTCTCTCTCTCTCTCTCTCTCTCTCTCTCTCTCTCTCTCTCTCTCTCAAACCTTTAAGCTCTCTCACTCTCTTTCATTCTTTCTTGCAAAAGTTTTCTTGGTAAATGTTATGCTCGGGTTTTTGAAACTTTTTCCCCAGACCGGCGTCGCTATATGCGTCACTAATAAAATTAGCGACGCTTTTAGCAACACCGCTTTTTTGCGTCGCAAATGGTCATCGCTATTGCCCCATTCCCTTGTAGTGCTTCTTCTTGCAAGGATCACCTTTACTTTGAGAAAAGCAAAGAGACCTTCTCTGATACCACTATTATAGTATCCGAGATACACGCTCGACTTCTTATATACTTAAAATATATATGGTGAATATTATGTTGGCACAAAGAGAGAAAAGATGAGAGAAAAGAAAGATGTGGAGACAGAGAGAGAGAGATAGAGAAATTGGCAACCCATTAGGTATTGGAAGATGGGCCAGTCCCCCCTCCCCTCCTTGTGGAATTATATTATTGACAAGGAGCAAGCTCCTCCATTATACATAAACTAGTTCTTACTTGTAGATCTTGGAGACAAGATCACGGTTCTTTGCACGGTATAAAACCAGCCAAAACTTGCACAACTTGGAAGTTGGCACCTTTTGATCCTTCTTGAGTCGCCTTCTCTCCTACACAATATGTGCAGGGCTCTCCTCTTGGCACTTGATTTCAATAGAGCTTCCGCAGCACTTGCACCTTCTCTTCTCCTCTTGGAATTTGATTTCAGTAGAGCTTCCGCAGCACTTACACCTTCTCTTCTCCTCTTGGAACTTGATTTCAATGGAGCTTCTGCAACACTTGATTTCAGCAGACCTTCCACAACACTTAACTTCAGCAGACCTTCCACAGCACTTACACCTTCTCTTCTCCTCTTGGAACTTGATTACAAAGTGATGCTTCCTTCACCTCTCTCCACCTGAGGAGAGCCTCCTCTTTTATAGGCTTTCAAGGGCTTCTCTTCTTGGAGAGAGACTTGAGTTGATCTTCATGCAAGATGTGGCTGTTCCAGGACCTACACTATAGCACTAATTTCGAGATATCTCTCTGTGTGTTGCTCGGATGAAAAAGTATCCAACACGAAAGTTGTAGATCTTTCTATCGCGAGATATTTTAAAAATGGATTCACCATGTCTTTTTAAAAAAAAATCTTCTCAAACTTATACTCTTAACTTGTGGTCCATGGAACCACCTTAAGGAGAGTTTATTAAATTGCCTTGGGCCTCAACCTTAAGATTAACTTCCACACAAAAGCTTGTGTCATTTTAGACCTTAGAAAGAATAAATCACTTCTCTCCTCACTTCCAGATGATCATGTCTCTTGTCTTTCTTAGTGAGAGAATTATCTCTCTCATCTTTATTAATGAAAGAAAAGACCTTAAACCTTGATTACACACAAGTAGACGTTTCCAAGCATCCCCGGATACACACAAATACATATACACAATGATAATGCACTTCCTCTTCCTAGAACTTAATCCATCTTCATTTATGTGTAACTCCTTGGTTCTTGTGTAACTTCTTTCCCCCTTCATAACTGGTACTGTCTGTAACAAATATCCTCGTCACAATGCTCTGATCACCCATTAAGTGATACACTAGGAATATTGGTCTCTAAATGGTCTCATGGCCATGCTAGATCATCATCAACACTTAAAGAAAAGTGAGTCATTAATTTATTGGCATAAATTTATTAAATAGAGAATGAGTAATAAGCAATCAATTTAGTGACAGGTTCCTTCTAAGGAAAATAGAAATCACATATGATTTGTAGTAATAGTTTGGGATGAGAAGTTTGACGATAGTGTAAAGATCCATGGCCTCTTAGGGATACAAGGGATTGGCCTAACATTTAAGGTTGTTATGGAAAAGAATAGAAGTTAAGTGGGGGTGTTGGCCCAATGCATGTAGAGACATTGGTGTGCCAATCACAATGAAACATGTAAAAAATGTGTGCTTTATGTCTAAGAGGAGGAATCGAACAAGTGCAACATACAAAAAACAAACTCCAAAGTGCAACCATACATAGATGTGCCAAACATTTTAGATGTCAAATAAGCCGAGTTTCCAACATGTGGCATGCCCTTTTTCCCTCCTACTTACTAAAATTACAATCACCTTGAATCACTTTCGAATGCAAGTAGTGACTAAACATGTGGCAAGACTTTTAGTGTGTTGTTGCATAGAGAGCTGAAGTAAGTGCATGAAGATGATTATGATTACATGATGGGTGTAGGCGGCTTCATCTTCCACAAGAAGACACTAGGTTAGCATCATGGAAGGCCCATGCCAAGAGGCACTAAAGGCTTATTTTATCCAAGAACCAGTATAGGGTGGACTTCTCATGATTTTGGACAGCCTAGCCTACATTAGCAGTCATCAACTCCATCTCGGACGTGGGGAGAAAAAACAATATATAGTGGCTATAGATTTAAAATGGCTTCACACATGTGATGGGAATTGTTTATAGTTTGTATTAGTCTTAAAGAAAATGAGATTAAACCATTAATTAGGAACATGACATAACAACTTTGAAGAATCTCTTTTATACATGTATATAGTGGTGCTTCAAAATTTGATAGGAAATGCCAAACTTAAGACAATGCTGCTAACCGCGAGAGGAAGCTAAACGTGGAACGCCTAGTTGTGTTTATCATTCTCTTGTGAGATCGTTCCTTCCCTTCAGTAAGCCTCTGGACACCAAGCCCTAATAGTTTTTTACCAGTGTGTGTGTGTTTTCAATTAATGTATCAAGGAATGCCACTGAATTAGGTCGGTTTGTCCAGATGTGGCACACCCAACCGTCTCTGCTTCAAATATCTTGGAAGGAAGTTGGACCCTTGCCTCGGCACCTGCGGCCTCCGCTTAGCTCCATTCCTTCCCTGCTGCTGGATGTATATCACACAGGCCAACAACAGAGCAAGCGCCGGTATGGCAATGCCCCCCGTGATCTTGGAATAGAAATCCGAGCTTGCAGAGTAAGCATTGGACACAGGTGGTCTAAGTCCGTCATACAAATGGGGTAGCAGCCTCAGCACAGTCACCCCCACATAGAAGAGCATCCGGAGGGGCTTTCCCTTCACTACCCACAAGTGATTCCCAACCACCTGAGGAAGCAAGAAGAGATCCTGTACCAAATCATAATACTCTTTCAGAATCCTCTTCCAATCATTATACAGATCCGTGGACATGGACAATGAAACAGGATGGATGATGAGTACAGTGCCGAACCCAAGCGCATGGACTCCTGCACATGTGGTCAGCACTTCTATGTCACTGGGCAACCTCAATAATTCAAGAGGTCGCCTCGAAAGCATGCGGGTCCTCGACTCGTACACCTTCTGCATTAATATTACTGTGAGTAAGAGGTTGGCAAGGGTTAGCATATTCATCATATACACAACCACATGACTCCACCTTCCCTCACTCGATACTGATACCATGCCATCTGAATCAGACCTCCTGCTGGCAGACAAGGCTTCAATGCCTGTTATCAGGGAAATGCTGAAACCAGCAGCTTGCACTCCAAGCATCACAAGAGATATGTAACGAGTAGAGCCAGCATGAGTCTTCACATACATGAGTTGACTAACTATACAGCCCAGTACGAGACTCAAGCTGAGAATGCTAAGACCCCCTTCTAGACTCTTCCGGGGCACTATGTCTTCGCTCTGTCTTTGGTAAAGAATGGGGAACGTTTCAATACTAATCTTAGGGAAAAAGAAAGGATCGTCCTCTCTTCTTCTGCTGGTGACAGTGAGTAACACTGTTGGGTTCATGAACCACCTTGCATTGGTGGGAGGGTATTCCACTTTGAGCACTATCTTACAATCCAATCCCTCCTCCAGTAATTCTGCATTTTCTTGGAACGTCTTCCATGGAGCATTCACCTCCCTGCAACCGAGTAGATAGGACCGTCCCACAGTGGGATCATACACACCTTCAGCAGCTATGGCCATCACCTTGTTGCCCAAATTGTCTGTTACCTTGAGCCGAGTGGCAACCCTGTAGAAGCTATTCTGCTCGTCGACCTTCTTGTACACTTCATCATCAGTGGTACTTTTAGGTGCAGCTACCTCTGCAAACTGCATCCAGGGCAGTGTCACACGATCTTCTATAGCAAACATACTTATTTGTATAAAATGTTGTAGACGAGGATCGTTGGACCAATCCCGATAAGTAATGGCAAAGGTTTGGAGAGACAGATCATCAGACAAGACCATTATATCCCCACCGTGGTTAGCAGAAGAAGGGTACTTCAACAGTGACTTCTTGATGCTGTCCCCTAAGCCAACCAGCTCATCCTGCTCCTGCAGAGCCCTTGCCTCCTTGATTTTTGTGTACTCATAGGTTATGTTTTGAGCAAGGTCAAAAGGGATCTGCCAGGAGTAAAGAGGTGAGTCAAGGGGGAGATGAAAAGACAGAGGATAGAAATCATCCGAGCTGCCACTACTACTGGAGATGCTGCCTCGTAAGATGTTTCTTTGACTCAGTGAGAGAGTGAGAGAAATGTAGATGGTAATCTTGGTATTGCATGCCTCTTTTATACTCGTCTGTGAGGATGATGCAGTCATGCCTCCTCGGCATCCCACCATGCACAGTTGGCCTGAATTGCTGTTCCACCTGCCCTCTGCAACCAGAGTGAGTCCATCTAAGCTTGTTTGTCCAAAGGGCCGCATTTGGTTTGCAGATGGAAAGACAGCCCGGAATACAGCACTGATGTTGGCACTGAAAGACCCATCCTCTGGGTAATCCACGCAACGAATGTCCTGCACCAGAAGCTGTGCACCATTAAAACGCACAGCTTCTAGTGTTGTACTCTTCAACTCATGTTGAAGAGAAGATTGGAAGGGGCCCAGTTTCATACATGTGGTCTTGGACAGGGTACAGTTCCAGTTAGGGAGGATGTCGACCCATTGCTCGCCAAGGAGTCCTTGCATAACAGTGCAAACAGAGCTCCCTTGGTACAGATTCTTAGGAGAAGAGACTTCCCCAGGCCTCCTTGGACTACCACAAGCAGAACGGACAAGGTCACCGGATTTGAAGTGATAATGGGCAGAAGCACCCATCTCGGAGAAGAGACCAATGGGGTCGAAGTAGTTAGGGTGTGTGGGTGCCTGCAGGCTCTGCAATCTACCTGCCACAGCCCTCGATGTGAGGGAGAGTTCTTTGGGGAAATGAAGCACAGCCATGATCTTTGAGTCATAAGCAAGCGGTGGGCGCGTAAGCGAGGCATAAGTAAGCCAGTCCCAGGGATGTGATTCATTTTTACCTCTGGAAGGAATCTTGGTGGATCCAAGCAAGCAAAGGAGTCTCTCTCCATTGTTCAGTTCAGCATACACTCCTTCCATGAGAATGACTAAACGTGAGAGGCCGGGAACTATCGCAAACCCATGGAGAGGACTGACCATGATAGAAAGCGATCCTTGTGATGAGATAGACACCTGTAAGACCGCACTCACATTCAATATGCTGCCTTTGGGAGACGGTGGAACCCCATTGAAGGGCAGCTGCACATCCGTGATCCAACTTGAGACCAGATGCATAGGTTCTTTAATCACAGAGGGACCTGCTACACTGTGACCCTGCTCCGGGAAGAAGGGCATCAATGGCTTCCTGACCTTACTTATATTGGGGGCGCGCTCCTGAACCCATACCCCGTTCAGGAATGTGAGCTCGTTTAAGATCCACCGGGGCTTTTCGCTGCCAGCCTCGCGCCAAAAGGAGGGATCTGTGGCGAGGTCCTCAAGGTGGGGCTGGCACTGCTGCTGGACTTCGTTGCTGCGGGTGTAGTTGGATTTGTACACAGAAGAGCTACCAGCTGCTGGAATATCTGCCATATTGATGTCAGCAGAGACAAAGGAGGTCGGAAGAGAGGGAATTATACTTTGAGCTATGGAAAGAAGCAGAGCAAGTAAATATAATAAGGAGAGCTGAAACACAGCTGGTGCAGGATGATGCAATCTGAATCGAGATGGCAGAGGCGCCATATGAACACAGTAGGGGAGATGATGGTTTGAGTGGGTGAGTTAAGCAGCCATACAAGAGGGAATTGTTTTACTTTAAGAATATTGTGAGGGACAGAGCCATACAATACTATGCAAAGAGCTTGTCAGCGCAGCAGGCGACAGTAACATACGAGGAAGGGAAAGACGCAGAAGAAGAAGAAGAAGAAGAAGAAGAGATGGATACGGTCTTAGCAGTGCATAGTCTGCTACATAAGAACACATGTGACAGTATGTTGTATAACATATACATACAAGTCAACGAAAGCTTACTCTATTGACTGGGCCGTTAAAAGTCAACTTAACGGTGAACCCTATCGTTTTTTTAAATGTGAAGATAAGAGACTATATTAATATTTACAGCCTTACATAGAAGCAACCTGCAAGTCAACCTCTTACATAGCTTTTTTAAGTTTTACCAATTACAACAATCCAACCTTCATGTTTCTCTTTCACCTTTAAAAGGCTAAGAACCCACACACAAAATTTGTCAAAACGATGGAGGATATGAGAGAATCCATGGCTTCCCTTGAAATAACAATAAGTTTCTTCCTTCCTACATCTTAACAAGGGCAACACTTCTCACTACTTGCCATACCTCAAAAATCACGGGTGGCATTGCTCCCTTCTATTCTAATAGGGCTAATTTCCATGAGATAACATCATGAAGTTGTGCTCGACTTAGGTAATCTTGTCCCTTCCTCTAGATTAACTTGATTGCATGGCCAAAATAGGTTAAGAGCATTTTCTTCATACCGTTTGCATAGAGTTCGACAATGGCTATCCATTTGTTTCCATTTCACGAGTTTGTCTCATGTAGAGACCTTGATCATAATAATTCTCCATAGTGCCTAGTTGTGCATCGCAAAAGGCATTGCTTTCCATGTATTTAGTGTGATTCTTCTAGCCTTTCTTATTAAGGGAGTATGAGAATATTTCTTCCAAAAGGCCAAGGCTTTAACTCTTCAATCCTCACTTCGTCCAAGAAGGATCTCAGCTTTGATAACATGTATTACAACTTTTTCATGTTTACTTGAATAGGTTTTGTATTATGGGCATCAACCCTAGTCAAACAAAGAAAAGTATCATGTAGAGTTCTTTGAAGACAAAGTATCCCAATAATTGAAAATATAGCCCATGCATTGCGAAAGAATCCTTAATTGTGACTATATATATGTAGAGTGTATGGATTTCAACGATAACTTGGAACTCAAGTTATGGACTTTTTTCTACTTTATCATATGCTATATACTAAAATAGCACAACTTGGACTTTGTTATACTGTATACGATACTAGAGGCTTTGCACCTAGAGTTTTCACACCAATGTTCTCTCGGTGCTTCACATCGGTGCTCTACAGTAGTAAAGCTCAAAGCACTTCTCTATAAATGTATCAATATATTTAACTTTTTTTTCAACATGATCGTATGGCCATGTATCTAAAATTAAAGTAAGAATGTTTTTCAAATTCACCACATATATTACACTTACACATGTACTTCTCATGTACTTGTATACGAATATGAAAGCAATATCCCTACTTATAGTAATACTAAAGGACCAAAAAAGATTAGTGTATAATACAATTTTTTGTATCTCAACCATACACAAAGATGAATGAACAATTTTTTATTTTTATTTTTGTAGCATAGGTCCATTGTACCATATCAAATTGAATAAAGAACTTCATCTCCCAAAATATAGTTTCACTTTGTAATAATACATCAATTATAATAGGTGATATGTTAACTTCAATATTTAGAAAGAAATCAATAACATTGTTCACATTACTCACATTACTTGAATGATTGAAAATTGATGTGCATCGCATAACATATAAGGGTGATGTGCCACATCCCCTCTCATACTATGTTATGCCACGTGGCCAGCCAACATTGCTTACCGCTTTTATAAAATATTAAAAATATTTAAAAAGAGTTTTTGTTAAATCTATTTTATGCAAAAAAAGGTTTAAAAGTAAAGTTATATCAAGTATTATTTGGGGTAATGACGTGCTAATCTCCTATATTGGTAGAGCAATCTATGGAATTTGGATGAAATTGATGCAAAGTAACAAAACAAGAGAGAACTTGGAACTCCCATTTACTCCAATTGTTTGGTATCCTCTTGGTGTGTGAGTGATGTATACAATAGACATCATCTATATGCAAAATGTAGTAGCACTAGATATAACTATAATATAAAATCTCTATATATAAAGGAGAGTTTCTATTGGTAAACCCATCCATTGGTAATTTTTCAATCACCCTTGTGAGAGATCTCTGAACAATATCATTCATTGCGAATGGCCGTAGTGCCTCTTGTGTTATGGTAAATAGACTTTACTTGTCATTTTGTGAGTTTTTTGTATGTTATAAGGCTAAGAATATGAAAGAAATCAATTTATAACCATGAGATTGTACAATAGATATGATGAAAATACTATAATAATAATATAACTTTAGGTTTATTTATTTGTAGATTCTCTTTGTCTATTTGCTACATAATCATAACCTGTTACACATAAGCACTGTGTATGATACTAGTCCTATTGTGCTTGGTAGATAGATGATAGTGAGCTAATATGCTTAATGCTATGGTGAGTAAATTATTAGGTGAAATTAGGTAGATTAATATTTTTAAAATTTTATTAAGTATAAATATTCTTTAGATAAATTTATATAATAAATGTAATGTATAATAATATTTTTATATATAATAGTATTGTTATTTTATTTGTGAGTTACAAGTTTAAGCTTCTTTAATGATACTTTTAACTAAATAATTATCTTTAATATTATAAATTAATTTAATTTAAAATTTTAGTTTTAAATAACACTTAATTATTTTATTAAAAACATTATTTTATTTAAAAAAGCTTTCTTTATGGAACATTTTGCTATTTTCTCTATATCTTTCAAGATTTTCTAGTTTTTTTTGCAAAAGCAGCAAGATCATGCACAAAACAAGAGAGTAAGATAAAATTTTGGGTTTTTTAATATCTTTCTCATATGGAATTAAAATTTAAAGCTTTCAAAGCCATTTTAAGGATTTTGGCATCCTTCTAAATACGATGGTGACATCAAAATATCATGATTCATCACAGAATTTTTTGCATCAAGTGTAGCAAGCTACATGAAACCCCTTTATTCATAACATTGTATAGTGTGATTAATATTTGTATGTTCTTTGAAGTTAGATATATGATATAAATGTAAATAGCATAATCAACATTCCATAATATAGGATGACAAGTCATGGCTTTTTTCATGGGGAAGTTTTGGTCCTATCATATGTTTTCTCTTATTCCTTTTCAATTTGTTAACTTATTCAATTCATTTATATTTTATAATTTTATCGATAATTAATATTTAGGATAATAGACTCACCACTTGGTCTACTTTGCAATAATGGTATTAGATCTTGGCTATGCAACTTTTGATCATTTTGTATCTTATGTGAAGGCAAGTACTATAGTACAATCAGTATCTTTAAAGAAGGTTGTTACAAACAAAAACTATGGTAACAAAAGCTATGGTCATATTTGGCATGCTTCAAAACTCTCATTTTATTATTTAACTATGTTGATTGATCATATTTCTCATCTCTAGTTTTTGGAAAGAGTTACTAGATTTTGAATGATTATATGGGTTGCCCAAACTCCAAAATTTTAAAGTTATCATCATGTCTATACTCAGTCTCAAATTCTCCTTTGGAGCTATTTTCCAAGTATTGTAACTTTCTTTCTATTCAGAATTTGAGAATGATATTTTCACATGAGCGGTGTTTGAGGTTAATCCCCTCACACAACCCAAAGGCACAAGAGAAAAGGAGTGTCAAAAAGATGAAAGACTTTGTCAAAGTGAAGAACTCGACTTAAGAAAACCATGAATACAACACCAAACACAAACAAAATAACTAAATTAACAATACCTCTTATAGCCCACAGAACATACAATAAGTAGAGCATCAACATCCACAAATTGAGACTGAAAGGTCATGAGTTACAGATAACAACCATGCAGTCCAGAATGTATTTTAAAAAACCTTCATAGTTATTTTTTTCCTTCACACCAAAGAAAAAAAATCAAGACTCAACGAATATTTCTATATTTGATGACAAAGTATACAACCTTCTTACCTCGAATTTCAATGATCATCAAGTCATAAGCTAATTGTACCACAATTCTTGAAGCTCAAAAGAACCAAATCTCTCCTTTCGACATTAGCATTAGCTTATTTTGTCCAATTTTTGTTTAAGTATGACCCTCTGTAAAAACTAGCAATTTTCCAAACATGAGAAGGGCCCCTACTCCTTAAACAGTGAGGTTTATATAGTTTTTCATCTTTCTCTACAAAACATGTTTACTAAAAGCTTAAACTTTTTTTTACATTTAAAGCATTGAGACTTCAATCATCTTTTTCATGCTTTTCGTTGCAAACCACCACATCTACAATTATAGTTACTACTAGTGGATACCGTGCGAGATAACACTTATAGGTGGGTTCTTCATCATGGCATCATCCTCCATACTTCAAGATCTCTTGTACGCTTTAATCTACCACACCACCACTATTTCAGCTAGCTGGTCCCAATCACCAACCCGAAACCACACAATACAACCCTAACTATTGAGACAATAAGTCTCAAGAAACTCATGTTGGTGGAGCACCCAGTCACCTCCAATCTTATTATGCTAGTCAAGATCACGACCACCACTCTAGAATATGCAAACCACCATAGAACCATATTGGTCTCTAGATCACTTTAGGCCATCCCACACTAGCCCCAAAACACATAGATGAGTCCAATTAGTGGTCATGACTAGCTCCTCTCTATCATAATTTCATGTTCCAGCAAAATAACAAATAGGCCATCTCCCATTATCTACACTGGTCTAGACCACAATAGCTAGTCTCAAGAACAACACAACTACCTCACAATCAATGAATTAGCTATTTGTCAATCACACAAAGTAGTGAGTGACCTATATCTCATAATGTGCTACTCCACCTTCAGAGCCAATGTAGGATCCTACGTCAATAATTGATTTTTGGATTGGCCCCTTCCAAGACAAGCCCAGGGGGTCTACCTTTATAGAATATGTAAGATACCACATGAGTTCAAAAGAAAGGGTATTCTATTTATTAAATTTTACAACAAATATTTACAAAATGGGTTTTTTAACTAGAATTTGAAAAAAATCCAAACGTTTAGTAAAGTAAAAGGGGTCATTTTAAGGCCTTATAACATATAAAGAAAGGGTATTTCTTAATATTCTTTAAATGCACATTATATAGATGATTTCTTATAGATGGACTCCCCAAGAAAACAAGACATGCTCACTACTAGCAATCATCCTCATCCTCTGGTTATGATACCATGATCCCACATGGTAAGAAAAAACCTCCATAAACTCATCCTAGTCCTTTCAACTTCTTTTCCATATTAGTAGTAGCTATTCGCCCATACATATAGACCGACTTTTCAACCAGCCAACAAGCCCTTGGACATCTTGGCTAGCAACCAATCAACACTAAAACCATCATTTCTCCCCATTCCCCAACATCAATATATCCAGTGGTATCATTCGCCACGAAAGCAGACCCTCTGGCATCATCATGAAGACCAAAAAAACACAGAAAAAGAGCCTTGAAGCAGCATTGCAATGACAGGACCCCCATGATCCACCCTAAGGCCCATCCTTTCTTCCATCCAAAAACACTACAGTCGCCCTAGATTTTGCTACCCATACTCCTCCCCCATAATCATGAACCTCTAACTGTCCAAAGTGGCTCTTCCAATATGCCAATTGATCCACCTACTCCAAAATTCCTACTCCATGGCAGTCACAACATTCTATTACTACAATTAATCCTTGTAATGTCATCAAGGAAACCAAAAAAAATCCACATAAAGCCACTACAAGTCAAAGTCATGGATGGTGAGTTGCCTTCTTGTGTTAGGATAGTCGAAGAACTCAAATGAATTTGTATCATACATCCTAAACCTAGAGCAACTGAGTTGAAAATTGTTTGCAATATCCTACCCTTGCCTCTGAACACCCTCCCAAAATAAGCACCAGCACCAATCTCTATCCATGTTTCATATGTTTGATCTAGGAATTCATATTTCTTAATAAGACCATCCACTCGTCCATTCTCGAATGTCTCTTTGAAAGCTTGGAGTCTCAATAATCTGTGCAATATCTCTCTTCTCTTCTTCATGAACTTTTTTCATAATCCTCAAACCAATTTCTACCTTTGTTCAATAATTGAACCATTAAAATTTGAAGTTTTAAGGCAAGGTTAGAGTGATATGTTGGATTGTGCATCCAAGCTCAAGTGTCTCGAGGAATCGCTAAGGATCCTTTCCTTTTGAACCATGAAATTCAAGAAAAGAAGTGGCCATTGAAAAACAGTAACCATCAATTGGTCAATAGCCATAAACAAAGTCAAATCTGCATTGCTTAGTAGGGTCACCAAGAAATATGTTATATGAGTGGTGTTTGAGGATAATCCCCTCACAGAGCCTGAAGACACAAGAGAAAAAGAGTGTCAGAAAGATAAGAGACTTTGTCAAAGTGAGGAGCTCAACTTAAGAAACCACAAATACAAGGCCAAACACAGACAAAATAAAATAACTAAAATAACAATGTCTCTTGTAGCCACTAAACATACAATAAGTAGAGCATCAATATCCACAAATTCAAATGGTTCTCTATCATACCTCCTAAACCTAGAGTAAGTGAGCTAAACTTGTGTGCAATATCCTACCCTTGTCTTTGAACACCGACGTGCTAAGTGTAGATGTGTGGACCCATCTAACCAGCCGGTCCATCATCAATGTCCGCATGTGTTGAGCTTGTCATCTCAACACTCCCCCTCAAGCTCAACTGCATCTCTGTAACTCCAAGTAAGCTTCGAAACTTTTGAAGCTTCTCTGTACCCAAGGCCTTCATGAAGATGTCAGCTATCTGATCCTGTGTGCTGACATACACCAAGTCAATCTCACCTGCTAGTACCTTCTCTCTCACAAAGTGGTAGTGTACCTCAATATGTTTTGTCCTGGCATGGAACACAGGGTTCCTAGCCAACTGTATACTGCTCATGTTGTCACAATAAATGAAAACTGGACCTTCCACCTGGACATCCAAATCAGCCAATAGCTTTTGCAGCCATACTACCTCACATGCTACAACAACAGCACCTCTATACTCAGCCTCTGTACTCGACAAAGCAACTGTAGATTGCTTTTTGCTGCTCCATGCAACTGCTGCACTACCAAGAGAGAACATGTATCCGCTGGTAGATCTTCTATCGGACATACTACCAGCCCAATCTGCATCTGTGTATCCAAACACCTGTACATCTGTACCTGCCTCATAGAAAAGTCCATAATGTAATGTGGACTTCACATATCTCAATATGCGTCTGACTGCATCCAAATGTGGCTTTCTAGGTACTTGCATAAACTGACTCACAAGACCAACATCATAGCTTAAGTCTGGCCTTGTAATGGTCATGTAGATCAAACTCCCCACTATCCTCCTGAACATAGTAGGGTCTTCTATCTCATCCCCAACATCAGCACTCAGCTTTACATTCTGCTCCAACGGGACTGAAAGTGGTTTGCATGCAGTCATACCATACTTGAATAACATATCCAAGCCATACTGTCTTTGGAACAACCATATACCATCATCACATCTGATCACCTCAATGCCAAGGAAGTACCTTAGCTCACCTAAATACTTCATCTCAAACTTCATCTTCAAATAGTCCTTGACTTCAGCAATCCCACTATCACTATCACCTGTAATAATCAAGTCATCCACATAGATGACTATGATGACCAAACCTGCATCTCCCTTTCTCACATAAAGTGAGTGATCAGCATCAGAAACATAAAAGCCAATATTGACAAGATACTCTCTGATCTTGTCAGACCATGCTCTTGGTGCTTGCTTGAGCCCATAGAGTGCCTTCTTCAACCTGCACACATACGTGGGATGCTCTAAATCTTCATAACCTACTAGCTGATCCATATACACTTCTTCTTGCAAATCACCATGCAAGAAGACATTCTTTACATCCATTTGCTGCAACCTCCAACCTTTGGCTGCTGCCAAAGCAATCACACATCTGACAGTTGCCATCCTAGCAACTGGACTGAAGGTTTCATCATAATCTATGCCATATGTTTGGGCATAGCCTTTTGCAACCAGCCTAGCTTTGTACCTGCTAATAGAACCATCTGCATTGTGCTTAATCTTATAAACCCACTTACATCCGATAGCTTTCTTTCCCTTTGGCAATGATACTAGATCCCAAGTCTTATTGGCCTCTAATGCAACCATCTCCTCATCCATTGCTGCATCCCAATGAGCATGACCAACAGCCTCCTCAAAACATGTGGGCTCAACATCCTCAACTAGTTTCACCATATAAGCATAATGGCGAGCTACATAACCCTCAAAACCAAATCTTTTAATAGGGTATCTCACCCTGCTAAACCTGCGTACCACTGGATCACTCAATGGAGTCTTTGCATTAACACGTGCTCTCTGCACACCTAGAGTCCTCACTGAAGGAATGCCAAGCTCATCATCCAAGCTCTCTGAGCCACTGGAGTCTCCATCAAGAACTGCATCAATGCCTTCTGACACTTTATTCTTTCCTTTGTCTTTGCCTGTAGTGCTACTAGATGCACTCGAAGATGTAGAGGTACTCCTTAGTCTCCCAGACCAAGGACTACCAGATGATGTCTCTGGTCCACTTAGAGTCCGTGATTCTTGCCTTTCAGCCTGCACATGAGTGTCATGATCATCATCAACATCCAATGCATCACCACTAGATGCATACCAACTGCTCATTTCATCAAAGATGACATCCCTGCTCACTCTGAACTTACATGTGACAGGGTTGTAACATCGATACCCTTTTTGCTCTAAAGAGTATCCAATAAAGATACACTTTTCAGCCTTTGGATCCAGTTTCTTCCGCAACTCATTTGGCACATGAACATACGCAATGCAGCCAAATACTTTCAAGTGTGAAACATCAGGCTTCTTACCTGTAAAACATTCTTCGGGGGTCATACCATGAACTGCAGCTGTGGGAGTTCTGTTCATAATATAAACAGCAGTATGAACAGCCTCAAACCAAAAATGCTTAGGCATATTCTTTTCAGCCATCAAGGCGCATGCAACTTCTGCAATATGCCTGTTTTTCCTTTCTGCAACCCCATTTTGCTGTGGGGTATACCTGCATGTGAACTGTCTCTTTATCCCATGAGACCTCAGAAAATCACTGAACTCATTTGAGAGGTACTCTCCCCCTCCATCTGACCTCAGGCACTTTACTTTCAAGCCTGTTTCTCTTTCAACTGTAGCCTTGAAAGTTCTAAAGTGCTCAAAAGCTTCACTCTTTTCCTTCATAAAATATACCCACAGCTTTCTAGAACAATCATCAATGAATGTGACAAAGTATGAACTGCCTCCAAGAGATACATTTTGTGTAGGCCCCCAAATGTCTGTATGCACAACATCAAGGATATTTCTGCTTACATCTCTGTCATATGAAAAGGGTTGTCTTGCCTGCTTACCAAACTGACATGCTTCACATACCTTCTGAAATTTTGCAACTTTAAATGTAAGCAAACCTGTAACCAACCCTTTGGACTACATTAATTTCAGCCTTTGTACATTTGCATGTCCAATGCGTTTGTGCCAAATTTCAATGTCTGCAACAACACCTTTTCCTTTGGCATACATAGCAGCATTCATAGTAGGAATTCCAGCATCTAGAGTGAACATACGTCCAACTCTACTTCCCTTTGCTACCAACCTGCACTTGTCATTGAAGTCTTCTACAAAGCAGCCCTTTGCATTAAATCTGACTTGCAGCCCTTGCTCTACCATTTGACCGACTGACACCAAGTTCTTTGTAATAGATGGCACATGCAATACATCTGAAAGACTCTTTGTCTTACCATCATGCAAGGACAAGGGAACTTTTCCAATGTGTGAAATTGGGTGGCATGAGTCATCACCCGTCTGCACATAACGTGCATTCTGCGAATCCTGCATCTCCCCAAACCATTCTGCATGGCTGGTCATATGATTGGATGCACCTGAATCAACATACCAAACATCTTCATGTGTTCCCTTTCCTGTAACAGCATTCAGCATATGCTGCATAACGAACAAATATTCATTTTTATCTTCATTCTGTTGTGAAGACGATGCATAGTTTCCTTGCTGCAACTTACCACTGCGGATATCATCTCTCTTAGCATAACATTGGGCTGAATATGACCTGTTTTGCCACAGTAGTGGCACACAATACCAGAGTTGTTAGAACCTCTGTTCTGCCATCCACCTCTTCCTCTAAAGCTCCCCCTGCCTCTAAAGTTACCACGACCTCCTGAAACGTGCATATCACCAAATTGCTGATTCAATCTGTTTTGCTGGTTGTCACTACCACGTCCTGT
This sequence comes from Lygodium microphyllum, assembly GCF_053477565.2. Classification (NCBI taxonomy): domain Eukaryota; kingdom Viridiplantae; phylum Streptophyta; class Polypodiopsida; order Schizaeales; family Lygodiaceae; genus Lygodium; species Lygodium microphyllum. The sequence continues at coordinate 20,101,451 of NC_141149.1, read as the reverse complement.
ACCACGGCCTCTTGAAGAGAACCTGCCACGTCCCCTTCCTGAACTGGAGTAGAAAGCTTGGACCTGTTCACCACTTCTTTGAGGTGTCTCACTCTGCATGTTGATCTCTTCAGTGATCATAAGGGAGACCAACTCATCGAAATCTGGAAATGGCTTTCTGACATATACAGAAGTTACAAAAGACTTCCAAGCCTTTTCATTGTTAAGTCCACCCAAGGTAGACGACACCAAATCATCATCATCGAGCATTGCATCAATCGCTGCCAATGCATCTGCAATGCTTCTTACCTTCAGTGCATACTCATTGATAGACATCTTCCCTTTCTTCAATGTATTCAACTCTTGCTTGAGTTGAATCTTTCGTGCCTTTGTATTTACAGAAAACATACTTTCAAGTATGGTCCAAGCTGCATATGAATTCTCTGCATTTCTAATGTGTCCCAGCATATTATTGTCAATTACTGCAGACAACCAATACATGACCTTTTTATCCTTTGCATTCCATTCCTTCCGTGCCTTTGTCTCTTCTGCAGTTGGAGGATCACTCATCTCCGGTTCCTTTTCTTCACCTGAAACAAACTCGTAGAGGCCTTTTCCAATAAGGAAGTTCGTGACACGGAACTTCCATGAAGGGTAGTTGTTCTTGTCGAGATTCTCAATGATAGGGCTTCCACTATTCTCTGCCATTATCACAAAATTAATACCAACAGCAAGTAAATCTTCTGCAACCCTGGACCTGTAGTGCACAGCAATACACCAGACAGCCTTGTTAACTGTCTGCTCAACAATACATGCAATCTGCAACCTTTTTGCAGATAAACCTTGTATTTACTCACTGGTAAACACCTTTGAACTTACAGATCTGAAATCTGTAACCTGCGCACCCACGTTCAGTCAATACAGTCGAAGTCACAGTGTACCCCGAAACTGCTGTCCGCAACCTTGCGGCTCTAAAACGGGCCTTGAAACGGCCTCAAATGCCCAAAATCTCTGCAGCGGGAAAGCCCTAAAGGGCACATCTGCAGAATATACAGCGCTCTTCGCGCACACCAAATCTCACTGTAATCTAAGATTTTTGCTCTGCCCTGCTTCCGGTGCCTCCACAGGCACTATCCAAGAGAAGGAGTGGAAGAATGGGAGAGATTCTTACCCGTAGCTTGCTTGCTCGAACCTTGCTTCTTCTCCTTCACTTCAACCTTCGAAATCAGCCTCTCTCAATGGCGCGGCTCTGATACCATGTCAAGAATCGCGTGGTGGAGGGGGTTGCTCAAGATGCTGTGCCGAACACACACAGAATGCACAAGGAGAAGCTCACTCAAGAGACAAGAAGAGAGATGGAGGCCAAAACGTTTTCTTGCTGATTTCTTCTTCTTCTTCCACACTCTTTACAATGTACACAAAGTATAGATAAGATACAACATAAAAGGAAAGTAGCCTACTAAGTCAAACAATGCATAACCGACTACACTAGTCGACTGGCGCTATAACTATGCCAGCTGTAAATAGGTGTAACAACCTGAATATAATAAGTAATGAGTCAGTGGCCATGTGAGAGTCATAATGACCACCGACGTGCTAAGTGTAGACGTGTGGACCCATCTAACCAGGCGATCCATCATCAATGTCCGCATGTGTTGAGCTTGTCATCTCAACAATCTATGGGGGGAAGTTCTTCCACATAGTCCACTGAGGAGCCTACAAAGGGTTTCAACTGACTAACATGAAACACATTGTGGATTTTGATGGTAGGGGGGAGTTCTAAGCGGTAGGCCAAGTCGCCAACTCTCTTCATGATTTGATATGGGTCATAGAAGTGATGGGCTAGCTTGTTATTGCTACCCTCTTTGAGAGTTGAGTAGCGGGACTTAGGCACTTTCAAAAGGACCAATTCCCCCTCCTAGAATTCCAAATGCCTTCATTTTTCATCAGCATAGAGTTTCATGTGTGTTTGGTCCTCAATAAACAAGACTGTAGGAAGGGGAACCTTATACCCGTATAAGGTCTCAAAAGGGAAAACTCCAATGCTAGAGTGTGTGGAGTTATTATATGCAAAATCAGCCAAGTGAAGCCACGTATCCCAACTGTGTTGTACATCATGGAAAAAGTGCCTCAAATATGTCTTAAGTCATTTGTTCACTCTCTCAGTTTGGCCATTAGTCCGAGGGTGGTACACAGTGGATGGAGCAAGATTGGTCCCATGGAGGTGAAAACTGTCTGCCAGAAGTTGCTCATAAACTTTGCATCCTGATCATGTGCTATGGCTTGTAGTAAGCCATGCAGCTTGAAGACATTTTCCATAAACTGAGTAGTTACCTAAGAGGCAGTATATTGGATCTTATTGGGGATAAAGTGGGCAGCTTTGGTGAGGCAATCAACTACCACATAGATACTGTTCCACCCTTTCTTAATCACAGGAAGGCCGGTGATAAAGTCCATTATGATGTGAGTCCATTTCCCTTCAAGTTAGGGAGAGGTTGCAAGAGGCCAGCGGGCCTAAGTGTACTATCCTTGTTCTGTTGGCATGGAACACATTTGGTCACAAAGTCCTTGACGTCCCTCCATAAGCCTTTCCAATGAAAGCTCTTGGCAATCATGTCATACATTTTGAAAACACCGAAGTGGCCAGCAGTGGGGCAAGAATGCATTTCTTCCATGATCTTCTGCGTGAAAGGGGAAGTGTGCGAGATGACAATCTTGCCATGGAACCAAGTAAGGCCATGCTTGAGCTGATATTGGGAGTTTTCAGCCATAACCCCATGCTGTAATTTTTGAAATGTGTGTCTAAAATGATCATCTAACAAGTAAACCTCTTGGAGCTCTTCAACCCAATCACTGTGCAATTCTGAGATAGAGTACATGCCCAGATTCGAGAGAGAGAATCAACCACAATATTATCCTTGCCTCGCGTGTGTGAAATTTCAAAGTCATAGTTCTGTAAGGTTGCCATCCATCGCCTTTGCTTAGGAGTCAAAGTAGACTGAGTCAAGAAGTATTGGAAGACTCGGTGATCGCTTTTTGCTTGGAAGCGGCTGCCATACAAATAGTGGTGCCATTTCTTGATGGCATGGAGGATGGCCAACATCTCTTGGTCATATACATTCATTTGCATCTCCTTCTCATCAAGCTTGCAGCTTTCAAATGCAATCACACCATGCTCTTGCAACAATACTGCACCAATACCCCGGCCACTGGCATCACAATGAATGGTAAATAGCTTAGAGAAGTCAGGGCAAACAAGGATGGGGGATGAAGTAAGCGCATCCTTTAATTGTTTGAAGCTATGATCTGTAGTGGCATCCCAAAAGAATGACTCTTTTCTCAAGTGATCAGTCAAAGGTGCTGCAATGGTGGCATAGTGCTTAATGAAGCGTCTGTAGAATGAAGAGAGACCAAGGAAGCCATGCAAGGAAGTGGTGGTGGAAGGAGTGGGCCAATATTTAACACATTGCACCTTTTTTAGGTCAGCTTGTATACCATTTTTGCTCACAATGTGTCCCAAGTACTCCACAGATGTCTACATGAATATGGATTTGCTCTCCTTAGCAAAGAGTCGATGCTCTTTCAATATGTCAAACACCCTCCGAATGTGTGTCAAGTACTCCAGAAATGACTTGCTATAAATAAGGATGTCATCAAAGAAAACAAGCATAAACTTGAACATAAAAGGCTATAGGATTTTGTTCATGAGGCTTTGAAAGGTGGCAGGGGCGTTAGTCAACCCAAAAGGCATCACAAGAAAATGGTAAAGTCCACGATCAGTCCTGAAGGCCATTTTGATCTCCTTTCTTGCCCGCATACGAATCTAATGGTAGCTAGAGCGCAAGAAGTCAATCTTAGTGAAAAAGCATGCCCCTTTTAACTCATCCAGCAAATCATCAATCCGTGATCTCGTCTATGGTATGGGGTAACGGTTTTTCACTGTAATTTTGTTCAAATCTTTGTAGTTGATGCACATGTGAAAGGAGCCATCTTTCTTTTTTATTAAGAGGATAAGGGATGCATAGGGGGAAGAACTCGGTTCAATGAAACCCATCTCCAACAAGTCCTTGATTTTCTTTGCAACCTCTTCACTCTCACACTTGGAGAGTCTATAGGGGGGTTTGTTCACTTGCTTGGAATGGGGCTCTAGGTCAAGTGGGTGGTCCACTTGTCTCTTGGGAGGGAGGGATGTAGGCATCTGAAATAAGTCATTCTATTCCTCAAGTAAGGCCTACAAGGCAGAGTTATGAGATACTGCAGAGGGCTGATCAAAAGTGTCCTTATTTAATTGCAAAACAAAGATTTGTGAGCATTTCTTAAACTCCCGTTTGAGTTGCTTTGCTGTAATGAGCTGAAACTTAGCATGATCTCGAACTCCCTCTAGGTGGATAGGCTATCCATGCATCATAAACTCCATGTAAAGCTAAGAGAAGTCCATAGCAAATTTTCCCAATTGTTTCAGTCAATCATAGCCCAAGACAACATCAATGGGGCCCATATCTAGGGCAATCAGATCCACTAGTGCCACATAATTTTCAACCAGGCATAAGGGAACTATGAGACATACATGTGTGCTGATGTCTTCTTCTCCATTTTCTACTTAGACCTTCAAGGGGTGGTGTAATGCCATAGGGGTACATTTCAACCAATCAATGGTTGATTTATTGACAAAATTGTGACTGCTTCCACTATCCACAAGGATAAAAACATGCTTTCCATTGATACTGCCTTGAATACAAAGATATTGGGGCTGCGGGGACCCATCCAAGCATCCAAGGAGATCGAGCAAAGGAAAGTGGGAGGTGGGTGGGATGTTAAATCAAGTATCTGTGAGGGAGCACCGCCCGGTTCAAAGGGAAACCCATCCTCTAGGTCATAGAATTGCTCATGATCAACATCCTCCATGGGCTCAGCCTGGTCAATGGCCAGGTCATGCTCCTCATTGTGCCAATCTTCCATGACATACATGCTATGAACTTTGACCTTAGCTGTCTTGTACAGGCATTTGGAGGCATGATCAGCAATGTACTTATCTCCACATTTAAAGAATAAGCCCTTTTCTTTCCGTTCCTTCATAACATCTGGGGAGATGAAACATTGATATCCATGGGAAGGTGATGCAGTGGTCTGTTTATTTTCAGCATACCTATTTTCAGCAGTAGAGCCCGATGCTATCCCAAAAGTGCCCATTTTTCTTTGAGCATGGAAGGAGAGGTAAGTGGGTACTTTGAGGCTGTTATTAGGCATAGAAGTGCCTCGAAAACCACCTTTGTATGGGGCTGATCGTGAAAGGATGCGGGGAGGTCCAACACATTGCTGAAAATGCTCATTCTTACAGTACTTTCTTGCATATCTCTTCGCCAGTTCAATTGCATCAAACAGTGTAGTAGGTCTTTGGGCCATGACATCAGCCAATAGACTCGGTTCCAACCCATAGATGTACTTGTGCAATTTAGCATCGTCACTAATGCTTTCCACATACATGGTCAAGTTCATGAACTGATTTGTGTAGTCACATACAATGAGGTTACGTTGGTCAAGAGTGTACCATTGTCTTGCCAAAACCGTTCTTTTTCCACAGGGGACACAAAAACTTGGACCATATGCATTTTGAAATCTTCCCAAATTCTCCTAATTGATATAGTGCCACCACGTGTGGGCAAAACCTTCCAAATGGAGAGAAGTAAAAAGTATTTTCTGATCATCAGTGCAGAGGTAGATGTTGAAGTAGGACTCCAACTTGGACGTCCATCCTTCCAGGTCAGATGGTGAGGGGGATTTCCCATTATACTTTGTTAGGATGGCCTTGTCACGTAGATCATAGGGGTCATGTTGCCTATGAAATCCTTGCTATCCATGCAACCCATGGTGGCCATACATGCCCTATTGTCCATACATCCCTTGTGGTGCATTAAGCTCATGTTGTTCATTATAACCATGCTGTCCATGAGTGCCAGGCTAGCCATTTGTACCATATTGTCCTTGATGGGGTTGATGTCAAGATTGTGGGAGAGAAGGAAGGAGTCTCACTTGTAGCTCTCTCACTTGCACAATGGGGGAATACACACAAAGGTGGAGGCTGAAAACAGTTTTCCTCTTCTTAGTTGTGTAAGCCAAAAGAACTCCAGTACATAGAAATAGAAGAACCCTATATATGGGTCTCAAACCAAACTCAACTAACTAAGGTGGCATACTAACTGAGCCACGAACTAGAGTAGATAAGGATAGCTGTCATCTAGCTATTATTCATGGGCGGTGTACCAACCGCATTTGCAGCTAACAAGTCGGTGACATAAATGCACAACGGTCACCTTGGCATATCACGAGTGGAGCTCGATATCTCAACACTCCCCCTTGAGCTCAATCCCAATTCCTGCACACCAAGCAGGTCTTTGAACTTACGCAGCTTCTCTGCGCCCAATGCCTTCGTAAATATGTCAGCTACCTAATCCTCTGTGCCGACATAAACTAGATCAATAAGACCTAGTAAAACTCTCTCTCGCACATAGTGATAATGCACCTCAATGTGCTTTGTTCTAGCATGATAGACTGGGTTATTTGCCAAGTGTATACTACTCATGTTGTCACAATAAATGACAACTGGCCCATCTGTAGACTGATGCATATCATAAAGTAGCTTATGCAACCAAGCCACCTCACATGCAACCATTACTACACCCTTGTACTTAGCCTCTGTGCTCGACAAGGAAATTGTAGGTTGTTTTTTGCTGCTCTAAGTGACTGCAACACTCCCAAAAGAGAACACATATCCAGTGGTAGATCATCTATCAGAAATACTACCAGCCCAATCAACATCAGTGTATCCATGCAACTGTATCTGAACCCCAGTCTCATAAAATAGTCCATACTGCAATGTGGACTTCACATACCTGAGTATGCGTCTAGCCGCATCTAAATGCGGTTTCCTTGGAGCCTGCATAAACTAACTTACCAATCCAACAACATAGCTCAAATCTGGCCTGGTAATAGTCATATAAATCAAACTTCCTACTATGCACCTGTACATAGTAGGGTCTTCCAGAAGCTCACCTGCATCTGCACTCAGCTTCACACTCTGCTCCAAAGGAACTGAAATAGGCTTACAGCCTGTCATCCCATAATTGGACAGCATGTCCAATCCCTACTGCCTCTGCAAGAGCCATATCCCACTTGGTGATCTAATCACCTCAATGCCCAAGAAATAACGCAGCTCTTCCAAATCCTACATCTCAAACTTCTGCTTCAATAGCATTTTCACATGAAGGATATCTTCATCGCTATCACCTGTGATAATCAAATCATCAACATAAATGACAAGCAGCATAATACCTTTCTCTGTTTTTCTCACATAAAGTGAGAAATCTACCTTGGAAATCTGAAAGCCAATAGTGTCAAGATACTGTCCTATCTTGTCAGACCATGCTCTAGGTGCTTGCTTTAAGCCATACAAGGCTTTCTTCAACTTGCAAACAAACTCAGGATGAACAGCATGCACATAACCTGGGGGCTACTCCATATAGACCTCTTCTTGCAAATCACCATGCAAGGACGCATTCTTTACATCCATCTGATGTAAAGACCATCCCTTTGATGTAGCCATAGCAATGACTGCTCTTACGATTGCCATCCTTGCAACCGGACTGAATGTTTCTTCATAATCAATGACATATGTTTGTGCATACCCCTTGACTACTAATCTCGCCTTGTATCTGTTCACAGAACCATCTGCATTGTGCTTCACCTTATAAACCCACTTACAACCAATTGTATTATTATCTTTAGGCAAAGGTACCAATTCCCATGTAGCATTTGCTTCCAAAGCATCCATTTCTTCATCCATGGCTTTCTTCTATTTTTCTTTTCCCATGGCTTGCTCAAAAGAAGTGGGTTCTAGTTCCTGTATCACTTTGACTATATAGGCATAGTGAATGGCTGTAAATCCATCATATTTCAGTCTATCCACAGGATACCTAGCTCTAGTAGACCTGTGCAAAGTAGACTCACTTCTAGGTGCTCTCAAAACATCCTTGGTCTTCCTTACTCCAGGTGTAACAATAGAAGGAATACCCAACTCATCATCAATGCTCTGTTCTGAGCCACTGGATTCACCATCCACATAAGAGTGACCTGCATTCACATCAAACATGGGTTGATCTACCTTCTCTTTTCCTTTTCGTGAAACCTGCATACCACTATCTGCATTGTTTTGAGGAGATTCTCCTGATCTCAATCTCCATGTCCATGGCGAAGAATGTGAACCACTACTAGAGGACACTCCATGTCCACTAATATTTTGTGGCTGCTGCTGTGAAATCTGTGCAGCATTACCATTTTGTGCATCTACATCATCAATCACATTTACTGGTTTATACCAGCTACTCATCTCATCAAAAACAACATCTCTGCTCACTGTAAACTTACGAGCAGAAGGGTTATAGCTTCTATACCCTTTCTGCTGGCAGAGAGTAGCCAATAAAGATGCACTTCTCAGCTTTTGGATCCAACTTGGATCTCAACTCATCTGGCACATGAACATAGGCAATGCAACCAAAAAAATTTCTCTGGAACCATACTTCAATATGTGTGTGTTCCAAATGCATAGGCTCAGCAATTAGTTCTAGAACTTTCTCATTTATTTTTTTTCAAGCCTTCTTCATGTGAAATGATTTTGGCAGAGGCATTACTCGCTTAGTTTTGAAGACTTGCTTAAATTATGTATCCAATTGTTGATAGAGCATACTGTATGACTCAGAACTCATTCCCACCTTATCACATACTCCTTGAGCATCTGTAGTAATAAACAAGTTGCTCACATCCCTAAGATGTTCACTTGCGACACCATCTACAATGTCCCTAAATTTACGATTTTGAAATGCATTTTTGACCATATCCTTGCTTAGGACTTTGGCACTAGTATCATTCTCTGCATGAGGGAACATATTTCTTATTGTAGTAGATTCCGTCTATGATACTATCCACTTCCTTTTGTTAATTGGTGAATTGGTTTAACTAATCAAATGCACCAACGTGCTTCTTTGGTTTTTAAAGTGGACCTAATCTCCAAAGTTTTTGTGAGCTTCCTCTTTATGTTTCGATTCTCCTTTTCCAAGTCCATAACTTTAGACTGTAACTCCATATTTTGCACATGTGTAGCATGCATAACATCTTCAATGACAAACATTGCTTGTTGTAGGCTCTAGTTCTCCCTATCCTTCTTAGCCAATAATCTATCCTTTTCCATCAAAGACTACATATTGCCTTGTAATCTTGTCTACATATTTGTCAAGGCTTGATGAACTCGTGCTAATCCTTGTGTGACGATTTTACATGTGTATCCATACAATCCTTCATTGCCTTCAAAAACAAACTTTACAAATGATGTAAGCCCTTTAAATTGTGGCGGCCTTTGAGTGAGTGGATCAGCTGGATAAATTCACCCATCAACCCAAAGGTCTACATTTTTTTCCCTACATTTCTTTCTTGTTGCATCTCCTATCATATTGCATCATCCCTTTCAACAATTCTTTTGAAATTTGGTGCATATTCATTCTCTAATTGAAAGTGAATATCTCTCTTTCTCTTCGTACATGTTGCACCTACATTCTGCAAAGAAAAATGTATGCCAATTTTAACTTGGATTAACATTCAAATCACACAATCACACCCCTTTGATTCACTATATTTGTGTTCTTTTTTTCCCAATTGGATCTTATCTCTTTCTCTTGATTTTAGTCATGATAGACCCTAATCAACTTATAATCTTAGCTTTTAATCTACCTCTAATTAGCATCAAATCTTATATTCTATTCTAGCCAAAATATTCTCTCTCTCTCTCTCTCTCTCTCTCTCTCTCTCTCTCTCTCTCTCTCTCTCTCTCTCTCTCACACACACACACACACACACACACAACAAGAATTGATCAAAGATATTTAAACACATTTATACAGAATCTTGCTAGTGGAAAATAATAACATCATCTTATCTTCTACCCTAATTTACTCTCTATCTCACTCTATCACTTATTGTCTTAGTTCATCTCACACAATCCTCTCTCTTCCCCCCTCCTCTCTCTCTCTCTCTCTCTTATATATATATATATATATATATATATATATATATATATATAATTTATTTATTTATAATCACTTGATTGCTGTAATGTGCTCGCTCCTCAAATCGCGGGACATGTCTGAGCAGTCCATCGAGAGATATATCTAGAAGATGCCACCCGGCACTCCCAAGGAATGACACGCGTTTTGCCAACTAGGGTCTCTCGAGTCTGCCTCGAAATGGAACTTATCCGACCGTTCCCACTAGGATCGACCTAAATTCTGGGTTCCTTGTAGTTGGGTCTTCCTAACAGCCTTCTAGCGTCGGTCTACAACTGCTCCATTTTGTGCAGACACAATTGGGCCAAAGCAGACTCATACCGCACTTGGTTCAAAGAGAATGGGAAATAAGAGGGATGCATCGCTCGACCTCTCTGCCCGTAGGGCATAGTCCCATTTTGGTCCCCTGAAACGGCATGAATCAGGTTTTTAACTTACAAGTTCTAAGGTCCTTGTCTATCTAACGTTTGCATCAAATAAATTCCATTGAGGAAACCTCTCGGCTAACCGAGACCACCCTGCCGTAGGATGGACCCGACGGTCACATCCACCATGCTTCCCTCGGGGGTTGTTTTAGTTATCTAATTACCTACCACGTTATGTTTGAGACATAAAAGCAGCTTCCTTAATTAACCTGTGAATCACAGGTTCCTTTATCTAATTTAGGGCACAAACACGAAGACAAGATAAAACAAGATAAAACACTTCCTTAACTTATCTTCAGATTAATGTTTGTCTCCCTCCCATACAGGAGAATTAAGTGTCCCTTTCTACCTCCGCAGAAAAATCCTTCAGTCTCCCAGCAATAAAAACTCGAAGGTTTATCCTTTCAAGATTCTGCCTTGTAACTAGTATCAAGGCCTCGAGATTCCATCTTGAGTCACGTAGAACACTTGTGTAGGGTCCAAAGGCATTGGGATTTATGGCCAGAGCCCCCCTGGCACCAAAGCGTCCTCCTATGCCAAGTAATTTCCATGGAGAGACCTCTCGTGGCGGGTTCAGTCCACATTCCCGGTGCAGATTCATAACCCCCTTGGTTAGGGTTTGGTGGTTTGTGGGGAGGTAGCTCTAGCGCCATCCTTCCTTAATTATCCCTTTAGGAAATCATCCATAGCTGAAGCAACCAGCCTAATAACATTTACTAGGAAAAACATCCCTTTTGTTCCCATGGCAATTTATCCTTACACTTCCCGCCATGAAAATATAATCACTTGGATATTCATCCAAAACCACAACCAATCCTTAAGTATCCTTTCACAAACAATCAAGTTGAAACAACCAGCCTAACATCCTTTAACTAGGAAAACATCCTTTCCTAATCCGGTAAGTAACCACTCTGTCTAGCAATCACTTTTTCCATCTTTAACAAGATCAACCTTTGTTAAAACCATTTCAACAGTTCCAAGCAACATGCTGAGCATAAATCAACTACCATAAAGTTCTCTCTCCCCCTTCGGTTAGGGCTTTGCAAGGTCAATTTAACAAATTCCTTCTAGATCCTTTAAATGATCTAAGTGGTCTTCCTCTTGATCATGATTTGATCAAGGCTAACATTGTCCTATTATTTGAACTCCTATGGGAAACTATGCACAACATTAATGAGTCTACAGATTTTAAGTGTGATGATATAAACATCTAGAGAGAACAAGAGTTTGAGGAACTTGGACTTGATTCGCAGGAGTAGGGGCATAGTTGATGCTTGCCTCTCCATCTGCATCTCTCGTATCTCTGGCTCCACTTATGATCGAGACTCGTCGCAATACTCAGCTTTGGTGCCATCGTGGAGAACTCTGGCAAGATCTTCTTCTTCTTCAACTCCACTTTTCTCAACCTCCTTCTCCCTTCTCTCTCTCTCTCTCTCTCTCTCTCTCTCTCTCTCTCTCTCTCCCTCTACCTTTCTCCCTATGATTATCCCTCCTCTCTCTCTCATCCACCTTCCCACTCTCCCTCTCCCTCTCTCTCCTTCTTATTCTTCTCCTCTTTTCCTTCTCTCTCTCCCTCTTCTTCCTCTTCTTCTTCTTCTCCTTCTCTCTCTCACTCTTCTTCTTCTCTTCTTCTCCTCTCTCCCTTTTCTTCTCCTTCTTCTCCTCCTTCTCCTTCTCCCTCTTCTTTTTCTTCTTCTTCTTCTCTTCTCTCCCTCTTCTTCTCCTTCTTCTCCTTCTTCTTCTCCTTCTCCCTCTTGTTTTTCTTATTCTTCTTCTCTTCTCTCCCTCTTCTTCTCCTTCTTCTCCTCCTTCTTCTTCTTCTTCTCCCTCTTCTTTTTATTCTTCTTCTTCTCTTCTTATCCTTCTTCTTCTTCTCCTTCTTCTCCTTCACGACCAGGGGGGCACTGTAATCACAAGGGGGGGGAAAGCACTGCTGAAGGCGAGGAAGGGGGGCTGCGTCTGAGAATGGGTGAAGGGGAGCTACGGAGCTCTACCCCGAGACCTACGGACCGCTTATTGATCAAGTGTTTCAAGCCGAGCGGCCATGGTTACCTCTCACATAACTGACGCGCAATGCCTACCTTACAGGTGTAATGAGCTTACCTTGATGCTCGATCGAGTTCCCTCCTCTCTCTTGCACTCTGGTAGCTCCACAGTCCTTGCGGCAAGCTCAAGCAACCTCAAGCCCTCTCTATCAAGCTCCATCCTCTAGAGCCGTGCGAGAAAAGAGAAGAGAAGAGAAGAAGAGAAGAAGAAGAGAGAAGATGGGGAGTTTCTTCTCCACAATCCCTCACTCTCACACACACTCACTCCCTCACACTCCCTCAATCCCTCACTCAAGCACAAGCAAGAAGGCAAGAAGAAGAAGAGATGAAGAAGAAGAAGCTTTGGCCACACACAAGAATGAGCTTCTCATTCACTTTTGAACTTTATATACATGCCCTACTTTTTGGGCGGTCATCCCCACTTTTTACATGGCTGGCCATTAGCCTAGGCCTTGTTTTCCTATTTCCCACCGTTCTACTTATCCCATTTCCACTTGTTAGAAATCAAGCTCCACCCATCAGTTTGTCTTGGTGTGTAACTGACATCTGTGACAGCTACTGTCTACAGCTGTCTCCATGTGACTACATTAAATAAGTCGGGTTAGTAGTTAGTCAGTGACTTGACTAGAGTTAGCCAGTCTAGTCAAACTAGTTTACTTTATATTGTATTGGGTGGTTTAGTGTTATTCTATATAATGAAGAAAACACATTGAGAGCCTAAAGGCTCATGGATATGGTGTATTTTCTTGTCTCTCTCTCTCTCTCATCTTTGAACATGATATCAGAGTACTCACAAGACTGGGCTCTGTGGAGTAGAGCATTGTAGAAGATGACTTCAAGACTAACCTAAAGGGCTGGAAAAAGAAGAGGACTGACTGTCATTTTCACCATTTTGGTCACAGAGAGGGATGCTTTGTTGAAGGAGACTAGCCATTGATCAAGAGGTTGTTGATGACCCTACTAGAACATTTGAAAGGCCCTATTGAGCCTATGCAAGCCTTGCATAGGCTTAGATCAGCCATCGTGTACAGCAGCAACCCCTGCTGAATCTGCGTGAACTGCGTTGCGCCTATAGGGCTGAATGGACTGCAACCTATGGAAACTCAAATGGGGCACTTGAACAAGACCCATAATGCATGAATGTTCACTCTTGAAGGTACTTGAAGAGTACAAGAAGAAAATTCTTGTGTGGGAGCTCTGTTATGAGCTAGAGTAATCAGACACAGACCTGTAATCAATTCTAAACTACTGTGAAAATGAATGGACAGCATGCATTCAGTCATTATTGACATACATGAGCTTTGTGTTACACTCAGAAGGCATCTTTAAAGCACAAGAATGTGTCAAAGCATGTATGCATTGGATCTAATGTCTTGGAGCTGAGATTTCTTGCTCAGAACACTCAGATTTGAAAGCCATTGATAGGCTGGAAACTGTCATACACAGTGAATAGCAAGCATTGTATCTTGCTGAAGCAATATATCTCACTTTGGAGCTTCTATCACCTATATGAACTGACATATGCATGCTGAATGTATGGAGGATTGTGGAAAGCATTGGATGCTACTGAATACTCAAATCTGGACCTGAAATAATTTCCTTGACAGTGCTTGGGCTGGTTATGAACAATCATGGTTATGAATAGTCATGTATTCCTTAACAATGATTAATGAAGACAGGTTGTCTATGCCTACCCAAATGCTCATGTATTGAACCTATCACTTCAAAGCAAATGTATAACATGATTTGAAGACTTTTTGAAGCTACTTAAAGCTTGTTATTCTGATTGTTGGTTGACTACAAAATGCAACCAAATTAGTTGACATTTGTACTTGCTGGTAATTCACTGTTTGGTGTGTCTATGCCTATGTATGGCTTGAACGTGTACTAGCAGCTATGTGGGAAGTTCTGGGACATGTATGACATGTATGCATGTTGTTTTTGGACTTGAAATTGTTGTTGGTTATACACAGTCTACAATTTTCAGATTGTATCTTTGGTCCTTGGCAGTGAGGTTGCAGGAGTTTAAATTGAAGCAAATACATAGCATATGTATTGATTGTTTTACCTACGGGTTAGACCATTGGTTTTGGGACTTTTTTGGGTTATAATTGGGCTGAAATACCCTGGTTTTTTACTGCAATTAATTGCATAAAACTGTCATAAACAGTTAAGGTCTGAACTTGGTCAGAAGTCATACTTGTTGGCTTGCAGGTAGTCAAGCATCTGGTAGACATATTGCATCATGGCTAATGCACATGGGACTGATAATATCACTCAGATAGTTGGAGAGAAGTTAAACAAGAACTTTGCATTATGGAAATTCAGAATGAAGAACTTTTTAGTTGGCAGGGGTTATTGGGATCTATGTACAAGAGATGAGACTGCTTCTGAATTGCCTGCAACGAATCCAACTAATGAACAGAAAAGAGCTCACAGGCTATGGAATGAGAGAGCATGCAAGGTGATGCATTGGTTTTCTCTATGTATATCTAATTCTATTGTAATTCAAATCAGTGGATGTGAGACTCCGAAGGATGCTTGGGACATACTGATGAAAAATTATGGAACCATGACACATGCACGAAAGATCCAGTTGAAACAGCAGTTCAACAACATGTCTAGGAATGGTAGGAGCATCCAAGTGTATACCACGGAGATTAAGACCATAGCTGATCAACTTGCTACCATTGGCTCAAGTGTATAAGAAGATGATATGATTGATGTTGCCTTGAATGGATTAGGGAAAGAGTACAAAGCTTTGACACATCCATTTCTGTTAAAGAAGAGCCCCCTACCTGGGAAGAGCTAGTTGCTTTGTTGCTGCATGAGGAGG
The DNA here is from genome assembly GCF_053477565.2 of Lygodium microphyllum. Classification (NCBI taxonomy): domain Eukaryota; kingdom Viridiplantae; phylum Streptophyta; class Polypodiopsida; order Schizaeales; family Lygodiaceae; genus Lygodium; species Lygodium microphyllum. The sequence continues at coordinate 20,086,057 of NC_141149.1, read as the reverse complement.
TCAAACTTGGTTTGAATATAGGTTCCAGTGTATCTCAGAGTAGAGACACAATGTTATACTCTAGCTAGCATGGCAGAGGATTTAGAGGCCGTGGTTCATTTCGAGGTCGTGGTGACACTCATAATGCTTATGGAGAGCAATAGCAGCAGGGTAATTGGCATGGTGCAAATACACAAGGCCAGCGTGGATTTGGCGGGTTTAGAGGCAGGGGGAGATCACCCCGAGGTAGAGGTGGTGGATCTGGTTCATGGCAGTCATCTGATCAGTCCAACAGGGACAAGGATTGCCATTATTGTGGCAGGTATGGGCACATTGCAAAGGATTGCTACAAGAAGCATGGATATATGAAGGCAAAGGGCAGACAACATGGGCACTATGCATCTTCCAATGGTGCTCATGATGAGCAAGTTGATAGACTATTTGCCATGCAGCATGTATCCAAAAATCCATCGAGACATAATAGAGATGACAGATGGTACATTGACTCTGGAGCGTCAAACCACATGACACCACATGGAGAGTGGTTTGATGAGATGGTTGCAGGTACACATGGTCATGTATGTACTAGGGATGACACCCAACATGACATAAAGCATAAAGGGATTGTTCCTCTCATGATGCTTGATGGCAAGAAGAAAGGCCTGCATGATGTATTACATGTACCGACCATAACAAAGAAACTTTTATCTGTGGGTCAAATGGCAGAATAGAATCTGCAAGTGAGATTTAACAAAGATGGATGTTTCATTGAGGAGTATGGAAATGGCTGCAAGTTAATTGCCAAGGGTAGAAGGGATGGCAAGATGTTTATTTTGGATGCGACCATTCTGACACTTAAGACAGCCATGTTTACTCATGATGAGAGTGCCATTTGGGATGTAGAGATTTGGCACAAGCGGATTGGACATGTCAATGTACAAAAGCTGAAATCCATGCAGCAGAAGGAAGTAGTACTTGGATTACCTAAATTCAAGTATAATGACTTTGGTCATGTATGCCCTACATGTCAGTTTGGAAAGTAGGCACGGTTTTCATTCATGAGACATGTAAAAATAGCATTAGGCCTTTACAGTTGGTGCACTCTGATGTCTGGGGTCCTTCACATAATGCTTCGTTTGGAGGTGCACGATATTATGTCTCATTTATTAATGATTTCAGCAGGTACACTTGGCTTTATGTTTTGAAGCATAAAGATGATGTGTTTGATGCATTCAAAGATTTCAAGAAGCATGCAGAAAATGAGTTGGGCTGCTACATATCATGTTTGAGATCAAATGGAGGAGGTGAATATGTCTCTAATTACTTTGACAGGTATCTTGCTAAATATGGGATCAAAAGACAGCTCACATGTAGCTATACACCGCAGCAAAATGGTATTGCAGAGAGAAAAAACAGGGTCCTAATGGAATCAGCTATAGCTATGCTGAATGAGAAATGTCTGCCAAATGGTTATTGGGTTGAAGCAGTGATAACTGTTGTCTATGTGCTGAATCAAACTCCTACAACAGGGATTCATGATGTCACTCCATATGAGAGGTTGTATGGTCATAAACCTGATATTTCGCACTTGAAGGTATTTGGCAGCATTGCATATGTGCACATACCAGATGAAAAGAGGAAGAAATTGGATCCTAAGGCAGTGAAGAGTGTGTTTGTGGGATATGCACAGGAATGGAAAGCTTATAAGTGTTATGTACCTTCTACGTATGAGACACTCATAAGCAGAGATGTGGTATTTGATGAGTTAGCATCCTGGTATGGGAATCCTATTGCAGTGCCTACTGATGGCTCACCCAGTATGAGTCATGCTAAAAATACTCCTGCAAAGAGTACTTCCATGAGTGGCCAAATAGGTGATGTATCATCTACAGTGAGTCCTTGGACAGGATGCTTGCACAGTCACACTACTCCATCCACTGACACGGATATGTCAGTGAGAGGGAGAACAGATAAGGGAAAATAAAAGGTTTTTGAAGATGTAACAGGTCCACTCACTGCAGGTTATGAGTCATCTAATAGTGACATCTTAGACAGTGAATTGGGGATTCCATCTATTATGACGCTAGGTGCTAGGCAGAGTCGTTATGTGCCGCCTCATGAGAGGCAAGGTCATAGTGAGCCATAGCTCAGGAGATCGGAGAGGGTCAGATGACCTGTTGATAGATACACTTACACTAGATATTCAGCCCATCATTATGCTTATATGATGAAAGTAATAGGTTTTAGAGAACCAAGTAAGTTTGATGAGGCAGTTGTTGAAGATGAGGATTGGCATGCTGCTATGGATGAGGAATATTCAACTTTGGCTGAAAATGGCACATGGGATTTGGTACAGTTGCCTGAGGGCAAAACACCTATTGGCTGCAAGTGGGTGTATAAGGTAAAATGTAAATCAGATGGATCATTGGAAAGATACAAGGCCAGGCTGGTTGCAAAAGGATATGCGCAGCAATATGGTCTTAATTATGAGGAGACTCTCAGCCATGTAGCAAAGATGGCTACAGTGAGAATTGTGATTGCTTTAGCATCAGCTAGAGGCTAGAAACTATGGCAGATGGATGTAAAGAATGCCTTTCTGAATGGGGAGTTATAGGAAGAAGTTTACATGGAACAGCCTGAAGGTTATGTGCATCCAGAATTTCCAGCACATGTATGCCAGCTGAAAAATGCATTATATGGGCTGAAACAGGCACCCAGAGTATGGAATGCTTGCATAAGCAATTATTTGTAGCAACATGGTTTTCGATTGGGTGATGCTGATTATAGTTTGTTTGTGAAGAAGACAGATCATGGCTATGTATTCCTAGTTGTCTATCTTGATGACTTGATCATTACAGGAGATGATGAAAGCGGGATTGCTGAAGTAAAGACATGTTTACAGGCTGAGTTTAAGGTCAAGGACCTAGGAGAGCTGAAATATTTTTTGGGGGATTGAGGTTGTCTCTACACCTCAAGGCATATGGCTTCTACAGAAGCAGTATGCTCAGGACATGTTACAGAAATATGGTATGGCTGATTGCAAGCCTATGGATATGCCTTTAGAGCAGAATGTCAAGCTGCAGATTGATGTTGGGATAGAGATTGAGAATGTTACCATGTATAAATAGATGGTAGGCAGCTTGATCTATCTCATGATCACTAGACCTGACTTGAGTTATTCTATGGGGTTGATCAGTCAGTTCATGCAGAAGCCTCGCAAACCACACTTGGATGCAATTAGGAGAATTTTGAGATATGTAAAGAGTACCATAGATCATGGGATATTTTATGCATATGGGAAACCCCTTGACTTGATGGGGTATAATGACGCTGACTGGGCTGGTTGCACTTATGACAGGAGGTCAACCAGCGGCTATGCATTTGGATTGGGTACTAGCATGATCAGTTGGTAGAGTAAGAAACAACCTATAGTTGCACTGTCCAGTACGGAAGCAGAGTATCGTGGTGCAAACTTAGCGGCCTGTGAAGCTATGTGGTTATTACAGAAGTTGCCGAATGACTTGGGAATACACTTGGACAACAAAGTAAGGTTGTACTTTGATAATTTAAGCAGTGTCATGTTAGCAAGTATTGCGGTTTATCATGCAAGATTGAAACACATTGAGGTTCACTACTATTTCATCAGGGAAATGGTTTTAGCAGATCAGATTGACTTGGAGTATGTGAAGACTGAAGACCAGGTAGCAGACATCTTTACCAAATTACTTGGTAAAGATAAGTTAATTCACTTTAGACAGCTACTTGGAGTGATGCAGATGGTTTGAGTTTTTGGTTTTATCTTGAGGGGGAGTGTTAGAAATCAAGCTCCACCCGTCAGTTTGTCTTGGTGTGTAACCGACATCTATGATGACAGCTACTATGTACAGCTGTCTCCATGTGACTACATTAAATAAGTCGGGTTAGTAGTTAGTTAGTGACTTGACTAGAGTTAGCCAGTCTAGTCAGTCTAGTTTACTTTATATTGTATTGGGTGGTTTAGTGTTATTCTATATAATGAAGAAAAGACATTGAGAGCTTGAAGGCTCATGGATATGGTGTATTTCCCTGTCTCTCTCTCTCTCTCATTTTTGAACACCACTAATGCATAAAATTTGCACAGGAGTGAGCCTGTCGCTCTTTTTACAAGGGTTCGGGAGTGTCTTCATATTTAATGGCATGCTTTTACTCTTTTCTTTTCTCGAGGCTACACTGAAGCCTTTTGGAGAGGTCATCATTCAAATTTTCAGGGTTTGACTTCCATCCGGGGCTCCTTTTCCTTCCTTTGTCCTGTGCCTTTTTGGTTATCTCCTTCTTCCATTTTTCTCGCACTTCTGCTCCATTTTCTGATCCTCTGTGTTGTGGTAATCTTCTTGGCTGTGGTAAACATTACCCCCCTCTTAGCAGAGTGCCAGTCCCATGGCACTGGGGTGGGGAGCAATAGGGTAGTTGGGGTTGCTGCTAAGTGGAATTGGTGGGTAGATGACCATAATCAAAAAGATGCTGTCATGAATGAGAGATGATGGAGTGTTGCTTTCTGCTGATTGGGAGATATTCCGGCGTGCTTTGATCTTCAGGTAGATGCTTGGCATTTGTCACACAGTTGTAACTTTCCTTCTGTGGCAACAACGGCCAAAATCGAGGCTCCATAATCAGTTGAAGAACACGTGGTTCCAAGATCTATGCCAATGGTGGGTCCATCACTGAGTTACGATCATAGCCTACAAGAGAAAGTTGTGCACTCCCTAAGGGGTGTGTCTGTCTCACGGTGTGGTGTAAGTGCATGTGCAGTGGAACTGGGAGATGGGTCTAACCTTGGGTATGCCCTCGGTAATGTCCCACACTTGAGGACCCAATTCGTGTGTTGTTGGAGGTGCAGTGCAGAACTTAGGGTGACAGGTCAGGAAGTCCTGCCCTTGATATGCCCTAAGCGTGAAGTGGGGAGAGGGGCTAGGGGTGAACCCTAGGTGTGGTGAGAAAAGTGAGCCTTCATGCCCTTTTTTTTTTTGGAAGATTACATACAAAGGAGGTGTTTTGGCTAATGCCTATCTCCTTCAGCCGAAGCGTGGGGTGGTCGCAGGTGTTGGGATAGAAAGGCGTGGCTTTGTAGGTATTATTTAATAGCGGCCTGGGCCTTCAGAGGTGTTGATGACAAGAAGGGATGATTAAACATCGTGAAGTGAGTATCATTCATATTCTCTAATATTTCTAGGCAAAAGGAGGGAAGCAGGGTTGCCCTCATCATTAATCTAGTCATAGCCCTACTATCTATTCCTAGATTGATGTCAAAAAAGAGGGGGGAAGGTGGGCTTCCTCGGCTATAGGCCTTTGCATTAATAGGAATTTGATAAGCTTAAGATAATTGTAGGTGGTTAGGAAGGCTGGATCCGGGGCAAGACAAAAAATCTGCGAGGAAGCGATTGATGGATGGAAGGAGATCCTCTACTCTAAAAACTAGGCATTCCTCAAGATTTCAGGCATTTACATTATATATTCTAGGAAAGTCAAAATCCCCATGAATACTGTAGTCATAATCAAGTCCATGCCTATGGGGGTAGGGCATGTAGATGGGGTCGTTACGTTCTTTGGGAAGTGAGCTGCAGAAGGCAGTCTAGACATCAAAATTGGCATCCCAATTCCTCCTCCGCCACTTCAACTATGCCTCCTAGCCTTGGACGGTTTTGGGGACCCTGTTCACCTTGTCCTGCCAATAATCTGCAGGCTCTTGCCTCCACGTGGTTATTATAAGGCTCCTCTTTTCTATCCATCTATTTGCTAGGTCATTGGCCAAGTCCTTGATCTTGAATAGAATGCCTAAAGGCAATGCACAGTCCAGCGAGCGTGAATAGGCAAATGAAAGCTCAAATGGTCTCATCTGGAACTCCCGATCACGCCATATAATCAATTCCTGAGGCCAATCGATAGGGTTGGGATCCCCTCATAGTGGCACCGGCTCGTTAGGGAATTGTTTGGGTAGTGACCGTGCTCTGCATTGTGCTTCCTCTTCCAATTCCTACCTTCTTCTTCTGGCTACCACAATGCGCTCAGGCATGTGGGCATCTTCGGACTCTCCAAGCGGGAGGTCTGGTAGAGGTGGACTGGGCATTCTTTGTTGTTCTTCTTCAGCATTGTGCTCCAAGTCCAGGCCCTCTTCGGCATTCAGCTCGGCCACTGCTAGGCCCACTTGTGGTGGTGGTGCGGGCTGCTCCTATTTTTCGAACCCTAGTTCCTTGAGCTCAACGGTGGAGAGGCCGGCACGGTGCAGGTAGTGGAATTGCTGCTCCTTCGTGATTCCCGTGCCGGTGGGAAGCTCCCATTCCTGAAGGCCATATCTTAGCGCTCGTGTAGTCAACTCCAGCTTCCTTCTCACCCTCTCCACTGAATCATTGCCCTCTGCTTGGGTGACATGTAGCATTGTGTTGAGAAAGGCTTGCCTTTGTGCGTTGGCGCATACATCAGCTGCTTCAGCCCTGGATTCAAAAGCACTCTCTTGCACTCAGCCTGCCAAGCGCTCCGTTAATTGCCCAATTCTTTCAAAGTTGTTCTCTTCCCTCATGTTGGCTCTTTCATCCATCTTCCTCCTTCCCTCTTCCAGCTCACTTGCCAATGTGGTTACCACCTGTTGCTGTTCATTTGTTAAGACCCACAGTTGGTGCCACTCCCTAGATTTCTGAGCCACTCATTCTTCGGCGTTTTCTTTCACTTGATTTCAAATACTGAACCTCTGTTCTACCTCAGTGATTAGTTTTGGATTTTCTTGCACTAGCTACTCATGGCTCTAGATCTCCGCAAGGTGGAGTCTTTGTTGCATGAAGGCCATGGCCATGAGGCACTCTGTGTCTTCCTGGCAACCTCCAATTCACCTTGCTATCGTTGTGTCTCCTGTTGCTGCCCTTGTGCTTCTACTGCGAGGGTTGTCGGCCTTTCCCATGCTAGGAACTAAATCTATCTATCCAGCCTGTCTTGTTCCTCGAGTTCATACCATAGCTTTGCTATGGTATTCTCCTGCCACTTGCTCAGCTCGCCTTCTTAAGCTACCACTTATCCATACCCTTCTAGTCTAGGTGTTCTCTGTTCTAGGTCAACATATTGCTGCACTAGCAACTTTAAGATCTGTTGCTCGGCCACCAGGTTTTGCTCTTTGTCTTCTAGACTCTGTCTTAGGCGGCTCTCGTTATCCTAGGCTTCTTTTGTTTTTGCCTCCAGTAGATCCTGTAGCACTTTCACCTCCCTTTTTCGATTGGCTCCTTGCCTTGAAACTTCGAGCCTCAAGGCTGCCGAAGTTTCCCTTTCCTTTTCCAGCTCCACCAAGGCCACCTTCTTTTCTTCCTTTGCTTTATCCAACTATGCTAGGAGCTCAGCCACGTAAGCGTCATAGTCTACACCAAGTGGCATGGGAGTAGGAGCTGTGGTGGTTGACGCTTCTAGCTTTTTCCGTTTCAGATCTTTCCTGGACTCAGCATCTGCAATGGTAGGTCTTTTCACTCCAGTCTCTCGCACAATCTCAGTGACTTTACTGGCAAGCATCTGCATCATGCTCATCAGCTGGGCCATGTCCAGAGAGGGCATGGGTTGCGGGGTGGTTGTGGTGTCGGTCGGCACCGGCACAAAGGAGGAAGGCAGGGGGTGCAACAGTAACTTGCCCTTGCCTACGATCACTGGGGCTGCTTCCGCGTTGCCACTCGCTTTCGCCTCATGGTGGGGACTCGAGGGGTTGATCTCTCCTCTTCCATGGGTTTTCTCAACAAATCTGCGAGTGGCCTCTGCCAAATCAGCTAGTTCTTTCATCCTCAGCTCATTGGCCTCCTCCTCCGCCCTTGTTTGCCTCTCCTCTTCTACCCTTTTTTGACTCTTCTCTAATTCTTTCGAGTTCTTCCTCTTCCTCCTTCCGTCGTTGCTCCTCCACCCTCCTTAACTCTCTTTGGGCCCTCTTCACCTCGGCTTGCTCCTCTTTGCTCAGTCTCTCCTCCTTCTTTTTTTGGCTCTTGTCAATCTTCATTTGCTTCTGTGGCTTGGCCGTTTGAGTGGGTGGTATTTTAGGCTCTCCTTCATTGCTTGCCGTCTTTTCGATCAAGCCTTCTTCCTCGTGGTGAGGTGAGCTTTGGTGCTTAGCTTGCTCTTCCTTCACACTGATATCCTTGATAGCCTCGTCAATGATTGTTGTGAGGACACCTCCATATCTTATTGTAGAGGCTTTGGTGGCATGTTTCTTTCTTGTGGATTGTGCGGTAGAGGCCGGAGATTGCTCACCAACTAGTGCTGCGGTTGGAGCCAGAAGGGCAGCTGAACTCCTGATAGTCTTCTAGAAAAATCCGTTCCAATCCACCTCCTCCGGAACTCCTGCCGCAATGCTTTCCAACAGTGGCACATCGATTCTATTCATGAGTGCATTGTATTTGTGGCCCGAGAAAAGAGTGTGGATCATCTTAGCTTGCATCCTCATCGCAAGCTCTGAAATGTTAGCTAGATTGATTCCATTGACCGTGTGCACGCCCTCTTTTCCAACTCCCACCATGGCATACACATCTCTTTTTGGGCGTCTTTCTTTCTTAGGCACAAGCCCCAAGGCTCTCTCGACAATGTTTTCATTAAGGGGCACTTGCACCCTTCTTTTTTGATCACCCACCCTCACTGTGACCATGCCACAGCTCCTTCCTTCATCAAAGCTCCTTAAGAAATCCGCGCACATGCTCTAGTCTACATCATGTCCGACCTTCTCCACGTACTTTTGGAGGTTGCATTTGTCCACCAGCTCCCTCATGGCCGGCTTCTCCAAGATGGCTTCATCTAGGTTCATGGTATGCTTGAATGTGAATTGGCTAAATCCACGCGTCTCGATGCTGATTCCATACTTTGTCAGCTCCGCTTCCATGAATGGGAGTCTACCCTGTCTTGCCATGGTAGGTGCCTGTCATCACCTGAGTCAACATTAGCGTTATAACTTAATTCATTCCTAGCAAAACCCAAGAAAGAATGTGTGTGACAATTTGCCGTGTTGATTTAGAGGAATGAAACTTAGAAATAATTCACAACCAACATCTATTTCCTCCTTGCATTCTTTCCTATTTGAATTCAATTTTTCATTTTCAGCCTTTATACCTCTTACTACATCACTTGGTTCATCATTTGGTTCTCATTCGCTCCCCCCCCCCCCCCTTTTCCCCAAGTGTTAAGGGAATCCTTTTTAGGATTAGCGAGGGGAGGAGGAAGGCTCACATGGGCTACGTGGGGTGAGCTACTTGGCAAACATCCAAGTATAAAGGTTAGGGTTATATTCAAGCTGGGCATGACGATCAAGTTTGCATAGTTGTATGGAAGCTTGAGTGATAGAGGTCAAGACATCATGGAAGATGTCCCTGGAGTTGAGGTGACTAGCAACGTGCAACTCCTCTTCCGTGAGGAACTAGTCAATGTAAGGATGGGCCAATACCTGATCATCTAAGTGTATGTTGCATGTAATGGCCAAAACTCTAAATGAAAGAGGTGCCACATAAGTAGGGTCGCGTTCAATTGTTTTGATTGCCCTCCTTTGCTTAACATTGGTCATGATACAACAGCCTTTTTTCTCCTATTGGAGTCGTAAGGCATACCACAGCTGAAGAATGAAGAAGCAAAGCTGGCAAGCTGCGTGAGCTCCTCTAGTTCTCGTTCAGGTGTAGAGCAAGTAGGCTTGCGGTAAGAGGTGACTAGTCATCTGAGAATAGCTTGCTCCTTTGAGATTTCTCCATTAGCGATTAATTCGGCCGCAATTTTGGGAAATTTGATGGTCATAAACTCATAGTCTTCCCAAGTGAATGGCAACGCGCAAACATCAGAAGCAAGGGGTTCGTCAAGAAGTCCTAGGTCAAGCCTCTCATAGCTCCAAGCGAATGTGGTGAAGGTGTCATCCAACTCCTTGATGCATGTCACTACATCATTCCCTAATGTCTCAGTGAGATCCTTGGCCACTAAAAGGAAAGATCTTCTTTTGTACGAAGGCTTAAGACCTACTAGTGGTGATGACACAATTGGGCTGGATGGTGGTGACTCCATTGCTGGCATCACAAATGGGACTTTGCACTCTGGAGCACTTGGAGATGCTGCAGTGGGCTTCAGTGGCATAGGAGGCGTGTTGCATTCTATTCGAGCTGGCATGGAGGTGCGCAACTCCTATGACCTAGATGGTGCTGGGGCATCCAGCTTGGGACAATGAATGTGTTGGGAGTCATTAATCATCACTAGTGCTAGTTCAACATTCTTTGCGGTTTGTGTTTGTATGTACCAACCTATCCAACTGAAGTGGGGTTGCTCAGAGTTGAGCTTCTTGAATGTCCACACTTAGGCACCCATATCCAGGGGTTGCCCTCATAGTATCCTTGTGCTCGCAAGAGATCTTTCGAGATCCATTGTGGTGTGGTAGTGTGCCTATGTCGATAGCATCTAGGTTGCCTCTTAGGCTGCGACTGATAGTTTTTGCATTTAGAAGCATGTTTTTGTGGTTTACCAGGAGGTGGCCCTCGCCGTTTTGGCACCCATATGTGCGTGGGCTCTTTGGCCATCTAAATGGCTTGGGTGGGTTTTATTCTAGCAATTGTAGCATGGGGTGAGATATCCATGCCCTTCTCCTTAGGCTTGGTCGTGGGGGTCTCCATCGGTGGCCCTGCAGTTGTAGGATGCGTAAGATGACCCTTGCTGAAAGTAGTTACTATGCGCACATTGCCTACAACAAGATGGATGAGATTTAGGTTGTAATACACATTGCAATTTGTCTAATTTTTGAAAGTGTGGCCTAGTAGTGACTTATCACCAGCCCCTTTAATGTTTGGTAACACAAAAAAGATGATTGGGATACTTTCAGACTCGATGGAGACAACCACTTTGCATTTTCCTAAGAGAGAGTAAGTGTTGCACCCAAATGGGCTGAGTTTAGCGTTTGTGGGCTGTAATTTAGGCTGACCGATGCGTGTCCAATGATCATGTGTTAAGATATTATAGTTAGCACCTTCATTCATCAGGGCATCAAAAGAGTACGTCCTTTCTGCGGTGACCGTGATTCGTAGGTAGGCGGGTGCTAGTGCTTCTTCACCTTGATCTACTAGTTTGGTAATTGTGGCTATGTAGATGTTGACAAGGGCTTCATGCATAGGTTGCTCATGCAATGGATGGGAAGGAGGATAGTACTTTTTCATGCGACTGCCATTGAAGAAGCCTATTCCTTCCCCTTTGAGCATCTCCAACTCGACATTGCCCATTCTACTAATTGCATGCACCCAAAAAGGTCCCAGTCCTTGAAATTTCATTTTCTGTTTGTGACCTTTCACCGAGTATAGTAGAACAAGGTCTCCTTGATCAAATTTGCGTTGGTTGACATGCTTGTCAAACCACATCTTTCATCGTGCCTTCTCACAAATCAGAGCATGGGTGGCTAAGAGTCGAGTCTTTGTGAGATGCTCTAACTCCACTAGGCGGTCGGTCCAAGCTTCTCTTCCCTCCCAATGCTCCTGAGCTGCTATCCTTAAGCTAGGGACAAAGAACTCTAAGGGTAGAATGGCCTCCATTCCATAAGTCAGCATAAAGTGCATCTATCCGATAGCCATCTTATAAGTTGTACAATAGGCCCACAAGGCCGCCATCAATTTATTATTCGAGTCTCTTCGTGATGTGGATACTATCATAGTAAGCACGTTGACTAGGATTTTATTCGTGGACTCCACTTGGCCATTTTCTTGAGGGTAGTAGGGAGAGGACCTTCTATGAATGATTAGGAAGGTTGAGAGCAGGTGGGATATCACTTCATTAATAAAGTGCGTGTCCTGATCACTCTCTAGTTCAATTGGACAACCAAACCGTGAAAAGACCTACTCCCACAGGAACTTCGTAGTGGTTCTAGCATCGTTCTTTCTAGTGGCTCTTGCCTCCGCCCACTTTGTTAGGTAATCCATTCCCACAATGATGTAGCGTGCCTAGGAGTATTGCGCCACAGGACTGATAGGTCCAATGAAGTCAATGCCCCATTTTTTGAAGGGCTGTCGAGCTATTATGGGGGTCAACTCCATCTTATCCTTGCTCATGGGACCTTAGTCCTCTGGCACTCATCGCAATGTTTGACAAACTTAGCAACATCACGGAATAGGGTGGGCCACCATAGTTGGGACTGTAACACCTTACGGGCAGTCATATCCCCACTAAAGTGTCCGCCAGCTATCCCGCCATGCGCTTCTCTCAATAAATCATGCATCTCGTGCTCGCACACACATTTATGCAACAAATCGTCTTGTCCCAACCTATAGAGTTGGCCAACAACCAGTTGGTATGGCTAGATTTTTAAGATAAGTCTCCTTAGCTTGGCTTTCTCAATAGGTCTCTTAGGCAGACCGTTCTCTAGCACTTGGACTACATCATCGGCCCAATATGACGTCAAATCAGCCATAAAAAAGCCTCCTTCGCTAGACAAGCCAAAGAGATGAGCATCCAGTAAGTTGTCAGGTATGCCTTGTCCAGCAACTTCTCCTATGGGTATGCGGGACATGTGATCCGCCATGTAGTGCTGCTTTCCCTTATGTACAACCACAGAGAAATCAAACTCCAACAAGAGAAGTAACAATCTCGCTATGCAACCTATAGTGCACGGCTTGTTCACAAGATACAGTAAGGCTTGATGGTCAACAAAAAAGACGAAGGGTGTGGTCAACAGATAATGCCTAAATTTCTTTACAACAGACACCATGGCTAACCCTTCCCTTTCTGTAGTGGAATAGTTCATCTCCATTTCGGTGAGCTTCCTACTGGTAAAGTTCACTGGGTAATCAAGATTATGCTCACCAGGCTGGCATAGAACAGTTCCAGTAGCAACCTTAGAGGCATCTATGTGTACATGGAATGTCATACTCTATTCTGGGGCTCGTAAGATTGGTGCAGTGGTGAGAGTCTTCTTCTTCAACTATTCATATGCACGCTAGCATTCCTTAGTCCACTCGAATACAATCAGCATTGGTGAGAGTCTTCTGCAGTGGTGAGAGTCTTCTTCAACTATTCATACGCATGCTTGCATCACTCGAATACGATCAGCAGCTTGTACAATGGTCCATCAATCAGCACGCAGTTCAGTACAAAGCATCGGTAGTATCTCGTATGGCCTAAGAAACACTGAACGCCCTTGTAGTTAATGGGTGGTGGTAGGTCGACAATGACCCTGACTTTTGAGAAGCCGGTGGCAATGCCATTCCTTGACACTATGTGCCCTAGGATACATCCGTGCTTCAGCCAGAACTGGCACTTCAAGGGGTTCAATGAGAGGTTGTATAATCGACACCGTTCAAAGAGAGCTCTCAACCTCTCTAAGTGTTTGGCCCAACTAGAGTGTATGCATAAGTCATCTACAAACACCTCTAACTCACATCTCAGCATATCCTTGAAGATGGTGCACATTAATTGTTGGAAGGTTGTAGGCGCATTCATTAGCCCAAAGGGCATAACGATGTAGATGAATACACCCCACTCCGTGGCGAAGGCAGTTTTGTGCATGTCGTCAGGGTGCACTTGCACTTGATTATAGCCAGAGAAACCATCAAGGAAGCTGTAAGCTTTGTTGCATGTCACCATACGGTAGGGGGTAGTTATCCCTCTTTGTAGCAGCATTAACTTTCTTGTAATTCATACACACCCAAATTTTACCATTCTTTTTCATAACAATCACTATGGGCGATACCCAATCCGTGTGCTCAATCTCATATATAAATCTCACATTCATGAGCTTATCGATTTCTTCCTTCACTGCATGGGCGTGTTTGGGATACATAGGGTAAGGTCACTACTTTGTTGGTACCACGTCTGGAACCATTGGAATATTATGGGTCACAACCCTAGGATCGACTCCTCTAAGTTCCTCCAAGGACCAGGTAAACACATCGACACACTCTCGAAGGAGAGCAACAAGTCTAGCCTCCTCATCCTTGGTCAGGTTGTCAGCGGTGAGCACAGGTCCAGGCTTCTCACCTTCCCCTGCCAAGTCGACTTCCTTGACCCTGGTGGGTCCCTCAATTGGTTCACTGGCTTGCTCTTGTCTCTTTGCTCCTAGCAAAATCACCACTCTATCACCCTTCTTAAACTTCGTGAAGCATTTGGGGAGATCCTGCGGCTTCTTTTGCCTCTCTGCTTCTGAGTCTTTAGTTTTCTTCCTGGCCTCCTCCCTTAACCGTCTACGGCTTAGGTGGACTGGCAAGTCCCCTTTGGTGCGTCTGACCTTAGAGGGTTGGGGTATTTCAGGATCACTCTCTGTACTTACTTCAGACTTCGAGTTAAACTCACATCCCTCACTTGAGGAAGGAGTTTCTCCAGGGGGTCGTAATTCAAAAGGTGAATCCGTCTTCAGTACTAGAGCTACTAGTGGCTATGCCACCCCTGCTTGCTCGTAATCCATGGCTCCCATGTGCTCCAACTAGGACCTATCAGACTCCATCAGCATGATTCCTTTTTCCTTCCAGCCTGCCCTTTCCCTTCTAGGCCTAGATTCTGCCTTGATCTATTCGATTGCTCTCCCTTCAGTGTCGTATTCTATCGTGCCCAACTCTTCTTCACTCTCGTCCCCCGCATAGCGACAGTGCTCGTACCCCTCATCATCAGAGTGTTGCCCCTTTGACTGCTCGTCATCCCCCAGGTTTTCCTCTCCAATCTCCTCTTCATCAGTGACTAAATCCCAATTGTATAATATGTTAAGATCGTGCATTTTGGTCCATTTCCACTCAGGCCTAGCCAAGAGATCACTTAGGGGTTTTAGATTAGCAGCCATGTTTCCCTTCAATTTACCGATCAGGCACTCTATGATTTCCTAAAGCTCGAGCTTGTTGGTGGGGATATGGAATGAGACTGGTTTCCATGGGTCATGTGAGCTTCCTGCCATCATGCAAAGTGGAATGGTGGGCTCCTTTGCTGGCATGCTTGGTGATTTAGCAGCTTGCCTATATAGCTCTTCTTCATCTGAGAATGGTAGGTCAATGGTTGCCAAGACATGCATCCAATCCCACTCGTCCTCAGGGCAAGGGATGTACTTGGTCAATGACCCATAGGGTTTGCTTGCATGGGCATCACCTTTTAGCATGGTTGAGATACCATCAAGGTCGGTTGGGGTAGTCTCCAGGTGTCCATCTCAACCCTTACCACTTTTGTCCTATTCCCCAAGAAGATGAGATTGTTCCCCCAATCTTCAATAACTCGTGCATTCCTCATCTAGGGTCGGCCTAACAGTATGTCGTAGTCCACTCCCTTCATGACAATGAAGTTTATGGAAAACTGCACTCCTGCAACCTTCACTGGCCAGTTCTTTAAGACACCGAATGGTTTGACCTTCATTCCATTGGCCAATGTGACATTGAACCTAGTTACTTCCACAGGTGGATTTCCCTAGGCCTGTAGATCTGCGTGGCTCAAGACACTAACCCCAGCGATCGTGTCTACGATTCCTTTTCATGTTGCATCCCCCAAGGCTAAGATAGGTAGGATTGCATGCATCTCCGTGCCTTCCCAAAAATCATTGACGTGTAGTGATCTTGGAGCCGAGTGTAGCATTAGGCTTGGAATCTGCGTGACCGCGTCCTACTCTTGTAAGTCAGCGGTAGCATGCTCCCCTTTTCCCTCCACCCAATGCCTTAATTCCTGCCATAAGGGAGGGTGCTGCCAAAGCAAATCTCCCAGGCTCGCGGTTACCAGGGTGGTTACTAAAGTGGTGAGGAGGTTACTGGGTGGTTGGCTTCCTCCTTGGTCACCATTCTTTGGCCATATGGCCTAGTTAGCTTGTTGACAAGCTTCTCCTTGGTCTTGCCTCTGTGGCATCTCTCCTGGTGTGGGTGTGTTCCCCGATTGAGGTTACGATGGTGAAATGGGTGTACTCACACTAGAGAGGCCTTCCATTTGGTCTTCCAGTATGGGTTCCACATCTTTAAGGTGTTTCTGGGCATCCTTGACCCACTCTTTAACTTTGGCTATAGCCTTGAGTTGCCATCTGGGATGGGGGTACTCCCCTACCTTGGCACTCCCTAGTTCTGCTATCTTAGGAGCTGAGGTCTCTGCCTCGGTGACCCCCTTTTCTGCCACTAAGGTTATAGCTTCCTTAGTCTTAAGGGTAATCTCTTTGCGTCTATTTTGTTTCTCCTTCTCCTCTAGCTCTTCTTTCCCAATGAGGCTGCATCCAGGTTACTTGGCCCAGGCAATGAGATGCCTATTCATTTTGTCTGCGCTCGAATCATGACATGTAGTGGGATGGGTGTATCCTCACTGCTAGAGGTCTCTACACCGAATAGTCCCAAGGGTACGGAGGGCACGTTGGCAGAACTAGCTGATGGCTTCCATCTAGGACAGTCACAGGAAATAGGTGTTTGATCCCACACTCAGTGCATTGAAGATCAGCTTTGTCCTTTTTTTCCTATTCCCTTTCCGGGCAGCGTGATGAAACATGGCCTGGATGATCGCAAGTCCAGCATGAGATTGGATCTTGACTTAGTCCTCCAAAGCCTCTACCTCTTCCTCTACCCAGCACCATTACCTGTACTGGTCGATAGTCCATCAGGACTGGATTTCCTTCCTTGTCATAGGAGATGTATGGGTTCACATAGCTTTCCTCTTCACTAGGTTTGTCCACATAGTGAACAGGAGCGTCACTTAGTGGTTGGGTTACATAGGGCCCTAGTGGTCTGGGTATGCATGTTGGGTTCATCTCTAGCCTAAGAATGGCTAGTCTTGCGTCATTTGTGCTAGAAGCGCCGGTTGGGCTCCCCTGCTAAAGAGGTTAGGTGGCATGTTGCCTAAGTATGGAGGGTTGTATTGCTGTGCATATGGGAATCTCCTCGGCAATCTGCAGTGCAACGTGTCATGACCGAACCTACCACAATTCAAGCATGGCCTAGATCTAGGATCTTGACACTCGGTTGGGAGGTGGTTTCCACCACAGTGTATACACTGCATGTGAGATCGCGCAAGATTCCTCATCTGTTCTTGCAATCGTGCAAGCTCCATTCTTAATTCAGCCAGCTCCTGGCCTTGGTCAACAACTTTTCCCTTATCTCGTATGCTAGAGTTCTCTCTCTCTCCCAATGCCGTTGTCCGCTCTGGAGCTCTCGGGTTTCTACTATCCTGACTGGAATTTCTCATGCTTCGCTCCCTAAGCTGATCGTCCACCCTTATTGCCTCATCAAAAACTCTAGCTAGCAGGTGGAGTTACTAGCCAAGGCCTTGTAGAGCTCCTTGCTTCGGATTCCATTTATAAACACGATAGACACAGCCTTCTCGTTAGGTCGCTCATTGGCTGAGATCCTCTTGAAGAGGCTACGCACATGAGTGACGTAGTCTCTTATGTCTTCCTTTTCCCTCTGACTAAATCTCTTAATAAAATGGTCTTTAAGACGTGCAAAGTTCGTGCGCTCAGCCGCATCTACACTAGTGTACCGAATTCTCCCCTTATCACCTAAACACAGCCCAAGGCTTGAGAGTGTTGTGCAAGGTCCGTGAGACCTTTGCTTCGCAAACTTGTTCAAACTGCTCCACAAAGCTATATGGGTCATTGCTAGGTTCATACTTGTCTAGTTGCTTTGCTACAACAGGGATCCTAGATTTCCCCTTTGCCCCTTCCGTGACCCCCACTCCCGAGAGTAATGTTGTGGCTAAGGCTGTTGTGCTTTGCTCAGCGGACGTGTTGTCCATGAGCCGCCTGGCTACAAGTTCACTCAATGATAAGTCAGCCTCTGCTGCTCGCTCTCTCTCTGCATTTGGTCCTGCTTTGGCTGCACTAGCTAGGGCTAGCACACGTCGGGCCTCGTACATGTCTACATCTTGTTGAAGTTTCCTAGTCTTTTGCTCGTTGTTATAGGAAATTATGCTCTCTAGTGCGTTTCTAATTGCCTTTCTTTCCTCTTCTAGGTTTGCTACCACTTCCTCTACTGGCCTACCCTGAACTACCGTCCTAGTCAACAAGTCATACTCATTGACTAACTCCTGCACTATGACTCGGAATCCTCCCAAGTCCAGTTGGTCCTCTCCTTGTCTGCCTCGTGATCCTGACATTGCTCCCACTTTGAGCTCCACAAGGTCGTCGATCAATTTGAGTAACTTTGGCAACATCCAATCCTCTGTGTTGTCGCCTTCCGGATCTTCGTGTCCTCTAAGGGTCCTACTGATGGGGCTCTCAGGTAGCTAACTATGTTTTGGGATCTTCTCCTAGTAGTGGGTTCCTTGATGTTATTATGTCTCTTGATGAGCTCCTTGTTATTGGAAGCAATCGTCAATCTTATTCATAACTTGTGCTTCGTGCTTTCTAGTGCTCAGGCAAAAACAGGCTTTTCCTTTTCTTGTAGTGCACCTTAGGTGATGAAATCAAAAAGTGAGGTGCGGATGCACGAAATGCTCAATGCAGACTCCACTCTACCCCTCACGTTTGTAGCCTAATGTGGCTCTAAGCGCAGGTTCTGGCTGATCTAAAGTTTTACTAAAAGACCCTGTTGCATTCTCTATTCTCCTTAAGGGTTGGTTGGTTGGCTGGTCACCAACGAACGTCAGGTCAATTTCTAAATTTGGTCTACTCAGTGTCTAGCCATTCGGGGTGAATCCTTGGTTATCATGTCTAACCTCTGGCTTCTAAGGCTAAACTGGGTTCCCTGGGGGATCAGAGATGTGACTAAGGTAGCCAGGACTATGGGACATGCTTAAAAACCTTCTATTAAAGTTCTGGTGAATTGGTCCAATTCTGGGAATCGGACGGGCTGGTCAAATTTTACTTAGGTCCGATTTTCCTAGTCGGATAGGGGAGGTCCGACTACTGCAATGGGTTGAGTGGTCCAAGTCCAGGACTAGGATACGTGGTCCGACTTTGACACCGAGTCCGATTATAAGAATCGGATAGCTGGTCCGATTCTGGAAATCGGATCGAAAAAGTGGTCTGACTTTCAGGCTAGTCTGATTTTGGGAATCGGATTAGAAAAGTGGTCCGATTTTCGGAGTCAGACGGTCCAACTCCAGCAGAAATCGGGTAGTCCTATTCTAGGATGCAGACGACGGCCCGCGGGTTGCGCGCGATGCCTCAAGGTCAACGCCTACTCCACGGAATCATGCCGTGCCTTCCAAATAGATGCAAAGAAATAGAGGAAACTGCTTGGTATACCTAGAAGCGATGTGGCACTCGAATCAACCAGCACTTCACGATCTCCCTGCAGCTCTCTCTCTCTTGCTCTCTCCCTGGCTCTCAAGCTCACTCTCTTCTCAGAAGGCAGAATGTCAAATGTGGTGTTTCCTAGTTCCTTGGGCCTCTTATTGCCCCATCTTAGCCTGTTGTAACCTTAGAAATTAATCTCACACACTCTTCCAGCTAGAAGTTTGAATCAGTGCCCCTATTTCCATGTTTCCAGCAGTAGCAAAACCCTTCTGTTTTCCTTCTTTTTCCTATCCTAAACTTAACCTAATGCAACAAAAATCAAAAACAAATATGGGAATGGATGGTCCTACTCTAATATTGAATGACAAATCAAAATACTTACTTGCTCCAAGGATTAAAACCTCCTAAATCTCCTAACTATCTCAAGCACCGGTTCGGGCTCCAAACCCTACTTCTATGCTCGATTCGATGGACTGGCAGTTAAGGCTCGATTCTATTTGTCCTGGCAATGGAACCAAAATGAAGGGGAGCTATGGAGCTCTACGCGAGACCTACAGATTGCTTATTGATCAAGCGTTTCAAGCCGACTGGCCATGGCTACCTCTCACATACTCGACGTGCGCAATGCCTACCTTACGGGTGTAGTGAGCTTACCTTGATGCTTGATTGAGTTCCCTCCTCTCTCTTGCACTCGGGTAGCTCTACGATCCTTGTGGCAAGCTCAAGCAAGCTCAAGCCCTCTCCGTCAAGCTCCATCCTCTATAGCCGCGCGAGAAAAGAGAAGAGAAGAGAAGAAGAGAAGATGAAGAGAGAAGATGGGGAGCTTCTTCTCCAGTACCCTCACTCTCACACACTCATTCCCTCACTTCCTCACACTCCCTCAATCCCTCACTCAAGCACAAGCAAGAAGGCAAGAAGAAGAAGAGAATAAGAAGAAGAAG
Organism: Lygodium microphyllum; assembly: GCF_053477565.2. Classification (NCBI taxonomy): domain Eukaryota; kingdom Viridiplantae; phylum Streptophyta; class Polypodiopsida; order Schizaeales; family Lygodiaceae; genus Lygodium; species Lygodium microphyllum. Next base: position 20,066,026 of record NC_141149.1, on the reverse strand, counting down.
CTTTGGCCACACACAAAAATGAGCTTCTCATTCACTTTTGAACTTTATATACATGCCCTACTTTTTGGGCGGTCATCCCTACTTTTAGCATGGCCGGCCATTAGCCTAGGCCCTCTTTTCCTATTTCCCACCGTTCTACTTATCCCATTCCCACTAATGCATACAATTTTCACAGGAGTGAGCTTGGTGCTCTTTTTACAGGGGTTCGGGAGCGCCTTCATATTTAATGGTGCGCTTTTACTCTTTTCATTTCTCGAGGCTACACTGAAGCCTTCTGGAGAGGTCGTCATTCAAATTTTTAGGTTTTGACTTCCATCCGGGGTGCCTTTTCCTTCCTTTGTCCTGTGCCTTTTTGGTTATCTCCTTCTTCCCTTTTTCTCGCACTTTTACTCCATTTTCTGATCCTTTGTGTTGTGGTAATCTTTTGTGCTATGGTAAACAATCAGGGGGTCGCTGCCTGCTGTCGCGGAGGGGGGGTGTTGTGCCCTTAATAATGGGGGAGGGAGGGAGGTATAAGGGGGAAAAACGGTCATTAACAGCTGCCGCCACCCCTCCCACCTGGGGGGCTGCATGCCCCCCTCTAATCATTACTCACACATACTTTCTCTCTCTCCCCGTCATGCAGTCGGCAGGGGAGAGAGGGGAGAGTTAAAAAAATTAAATTAATTTTTAAAAAGATTCTTAAGGGGGGGTTCACATGGGGAAAGGCATGGGGGAATGGGGGGACATTACATCCTCTCCTCCTTAGAGGAATTGAGATGTCCTCATCTCGAGAAGAAACTGGGGAAGACAAGCACTAGTGGGGCTTATGACCTTTGGGTTAAGACCCACAATGCGCGAAACTCTAATCATGCAGCACTCAGTCCTTTAATGTTTTCACTCTGATACCAACTCTAACATGCCCGCTCCTCAAATCGTGGGACACATCTTGGCAGTCCATCGAGAGATATATCTAGAAGACGCCACCCGGCACTCCCAAGGAATGACATAGGGTTTTCCAACTAGGCTCTCTCGAGTCTACCTCGCAATGAAACTTATCTAGTCATTCCCACTAGGATCGATAAAGTCCAGGTTCCTTGTAGTCGGGTCTTCCTAACAGCCTTCTAGCGTCGGTCTACAACTGCTCCACTTTACACAGACACAACTAGGCCAAAGTAGACTCACAACGCACTTGGTTCAAAGAGAATGAAAAACGAGAGGGATGCATCGCTTGACCTCTTTGCCCTCAAGGCATAGTCCCATTCCGGTCCCTTGAAGCGGCATGAATCAGGTTTTTAACTTACAAGTTCTAAGGTCCTTGTCTATCTAACGTTTGCATCACATAAATTCCATTGAGGAAAGCTCTCGGCTAATCAAGACCACCCTATTGTATGATGGACCCAACGGTCACGTCCACCACTCTTCCCTCGGGGGTTGTTTTAGTTATCTAATTACCTACCACATTATGTTTGACACATAAAAGCAGCTTCCTTAATTAACCTATTAATCACAGGTTACTTTACGTAATTTAGGGCAGAGACACGAAGACAAGATAAAATAAGATCAAACACTACCTTAACTTATCTTTAGATTAATGTTTGTCTCCCACCCATACAAGAGAATTAAGTGTCCCTTTTGTCTTTTGTAACTTCCGTATATGTCAAAAATCCATTTCCAGATTTCGATGAGTTGGTCTCCCTTATGATCACCACTGAAGAGATCAACATGCAAAGTGAGACATCTAAAAAAAGTGATGAACAAGTCCAAGCTTTCTACTCCAGTTCAGGAAGGGTACATGGTAGGTCCTCTTTAAGAGGCCGTGGTACAGGACGTGGTAGTGACAAACAGCAAAACAAATTGAATCAACAATTTGGCGACATGCAGGTTTCAAGAGGCCATGGTAACTTTAGAGGCAGGGGGAGCTTTAGAGGAAGAGGTGGATGGCAAAACAGAGGTTCTAACAACTATTAGAATATCAAGCTCATATTATTCTCCTGTTAGTATGTATGACCGACATTAGCTGTGTCCAGCTGTATCAGCAAGTGTGGGATATTAAATAAGTCCATGGTCTTAGACCCGGTGTGAATGGTCCTACGGACCTTAGTACTATTGTATACACTTATTCTATGTGTGTGGTTATGAGATAATGAATGAATGGAAGACGAAGAGAGCATGCTTGCTCCTCAATCTGTCTCTGCCTCTCTTAATCTCAACATGGTATCAGAGCCATGCTAGGCGGGCTCTCTAGAGCAGGAGGAAGTCAAGAAGACTTGTAGGAGTTGAAGATCAGGATTTCTAAAAGACCAAACAAGCAACCATTGTTCTCCAAGGTATGTCAAGAATCGCGTGGTGGAGGGGGTTGCTCAAGATGCTGCGCCGAACACACACAGAATGCACAAGGAGAAGCTCACTCAAGAGACAAGAAGAGAGATGGAGGCCAAAACGTTTTCTTGCTGATTTCTTCTTCTTCTTCCACACTCTTTACAATGTACACAAAGTATAGATAAGATACAACATAAAAGGAAAGTGGCCTACTAAGTCAAACAATGCATAACCGACTACACTAGTCGACTGGCGCTATAACTATGCCAACTGTAAATAGGTGTAACAACCTGAATATAATAAGTAATGAGTCAGTGGCCATGTGAGAGTCATAATGACCACCGACGTGCTAAGTGTAGACATGTGGACCCATCTAACCAGGCGGTCCATCATCAATGTCCGCATGTGTTGAGCTTGTCATCTCAACACTCCCCCTCAAGCTCAACTGCATCTCTGCAACTCCAAGTAAGCTTCGAAACTTTTGAATCTTCTCTGTACCCAAGGCCTTCGTGAAGATGTCAACTATCTGATCCTGTGTGCTGACATACACCAAGTCAATCTCACCTGCTAGTACCTTCTCTCTCACAAAGTGGTAGTGTACCTCAATATGTTTTGTCCTGGCATGGAACACAGGGTTCCTAGCCAACTGTATACTACTCATGTTGTCACAATAAATGACAACTGGACCTTCCACCTGGACATCCAAATCAGCCAATAGCTTTTGCAGCCATACTACCTCACATGCTGCAAACAGCAGCACCTCTATACCCAGCCTCTATACTCGACAAAGCAACTGTAGATTGCTTTTTGCTGCTCCATGCAACTGCTGCACTACCAAGAGAGAACATGTATCCGCTGGTAGATCTTCTATCAGACATACTACCAGCCCAATCTGCATCTGTGTATCCAAACACCTGTACATTTGTACCTGCCTCATAGAAAAGTCCATAATGTAATGTGGACTTCACATATCTCAATATGCGTCTGAGTGCATCCAAATGTGGCTTTCTAGGTACTTGCATAAACTGACTCACAAGACCAACAGCATAGCTCAAGTCTGGCCTTGTAATGGTCATGCAGATCAAACTCCCCACTATCCTCCTAAACATAGTAGGGTCTTCTATCTCATCCCCAACATCAGCACTCAGCTTTACATTCTACTCCAACGGGACTGAAAGTGGTTTGCATGCAATCATACCATACTTGGACAACATATCCAAGCCATACTGTCTTTGGAATAGCCATATACCATCATCACATCCGATCACCTCAATGCCAAGGAAGTACCTTAGTTCACCTAAATCCTTCATCTCAAACTTCATCTTCAAACAGCCCTTGACTTCAGCAATCCACATAGATGACTATGATGACTATGATGACCAAACCTGCATCTCCCTTTCTCACATAAAGTGAGTGATCAGCATCAGAAACATAAAAGCCAATATTGACAAGATACTCTCTGATCTTGTCAGACCATGCTCTAGGTGCTTGCTTGAGCCCATAGAGTGCCTTCTTCAACCTGCACACATACGTGGGATGCTCTAAATCTTCATAACCTGCTGGCTGATCCATATACACTTCTTCCTACAAATCACCATGCAAGAAGGCATTCTTTACATCCATTTGCTGCAACCTCCAACCTTTGGCTGCTGCCAAAGCAATCACACATCTGACAGTTGCCATCCTAGCAACTGGACTGAAGGTTTCATCATAATCTATGCCATATGTTTGGGCATAGCCTTTTGCAACCAGCCTAGCTTTGTACCTGCTAATAGAACCATCTGCATTGTGCTTAATCTTATAAACCCACTTACATCCAATAGCTTTCTTTCCCTTCGGCAATGATACTAGATCCCAAGTCTTATTGGCCTCTAATGCAGCCATCTCCTCATCCATTGCTGCATCCCAATGAGCATGACCAACAGCCTCCTCAAAACATATGGGCTCAACATCCTCAACTAGTTTCACCATATAAGCATAATGGTGAGCTGCATAACCCTCAAAACCAAATCTTTTAACAGGCTATCTCACCCTGCTAGACCTGCGTACCACTGGATCACTCAATGGAGTCTTTGCATTAACACGTGCTCTCTGCACACCTGGAGTCCTCACTGAAGGAATGCCAAGCTCTCTGAGCCACTGGAGTCTCCATCAAGAACTGTATCAATGCCTTCTGACACTTTATTCTTTCCTTTGTCTTTACCTGTAGTGCTACTAGATGCACTCGAAGATGTAGAGGTACTCCTTAGTCTCCCAGACCAAGGACTACCAGATGATGTCTCTGGTCCACTAAGAGTCTGTGATTCTTGCCTTTTAGCCTGCACATGAGTGTCATGATCATCATCAACATCCAATGCATCACCAGTAGATGCATACCAACTGCTCATTTCATCAAAGATGACATCCTTGCTCACTCTGAACTTACATGTGACAGGGTTGTAACAACAATACCCTTTCTGCTCTAAAGAGTATCCAATAAAGATACACTTTTCAGCCTTTGGATCCAGTTTCTTCCGCAACTCATCTGGCACATGAACATACGCAATGCAGCCAAATACTTTCAAGTGTGAAACATCAGGCTTCTTACCTGTAAAACATTCTTCGGGGGTCATACCATGAACTGCAGCTGTGGGAGTTCTATTCATAATATAAACAGTAGTATGAACAGCCTCAGACCAAAAATGCTTAGGCATATTCTTTTCAGCCATCAAGGCGCGTGCAACTTCTGCAATATGCCAATTTTTCCTTTCTGCAACCCCATTTTGCTGTGGGGTATACCTGCATGTGAACTGTCTCTTTATCCCATGAGACCTCAGAAAATCACTGAACTCATTTGAGAGGTACTCTCCCCCTCCATCTGACCTCAGGCACTTTACTTTCAAGCCTGTTTCTCTTTCAACTGCAGCCTTGAAAGTTCTAAAGTGCTCAAACGCTTCACTCTTTTCCTTCATAAAATATACCCACAGCTTTCTAGAACAATCATCAATGAATGTGACGAAGTATGAACTACCTCCAAGAGATACATTTTGTGTAGGCCCCCAAATGTCTGTATGCATAACATCAAGGATATTTCTGCTTACATCTCTGTCATGTGAAAACGGTTGTCTTGCCTGCTTACCAAACTGACATGCTTCACATACCTTCTGAAATTTTGCAACTTTAAATGTAGGCAAACCTGTAACCAACCCTTTGGACTGCATTAATTTCAGCCTTTGTACATTTGCATGTCCAATGCGTTTGTGCCAAATTTCAATATCTGCAACAACACCTTTTCCTTTGGCATACATAGCCGCATTCATAGTAGGAATTCCAACATCTAGAGTGAACATACGTCCAACTCTACTTCCCTTTGCTACCAACCTGCACTTGTCATTGAAGTCTTCTACAAAGCAGCCCTTTGCATTAAATCTGACTTGCAGCCCTTGCTCTACCATTTGACCGACTGACACCAAGTTCTTTGTAATAGATGGTACATGTAATACATCTGAAAGACTTTTTGTCTTACCATCATGCAAGGACAAGGGAACTTTTCCAATGTGTGAAATTGGGTGGCATGAGTCATCACCCGTCTGCACATAACCTGCATTCTGCAAATCCTGCATCTCTCCAAACCATTCTGCATGGCTGGTCATATGATTGGATGCACCTAAATCAACATACCAAACATCTTCATTTGTTCCCTTTCTTGTAACAGCATTCAGCATATGCTGCATAACGAACAAATGTTCATTTTTGTCTTCATTCTGTCGTGAAGACGATGCATAGTTTCCTTGCTGCAACTTACCACTGCGGATATCATCTCTCTTAGCATAACATTGGGCTGCAATATGACCTGTTTTGCCACAGTAGTGGCACACAATACCAGAGTTGTTAGAACCTCTGTTCTGCCATCCACCTCTTCCTCTAAAGCTCCCCCTGCCTCTAAAGTTACCAGGACCTCCTGAAACCTGCATATCGCCAAATTGCTGATTCAATTTGTTTTGCTGGTTGTCACTACCACGTCCTGTACCACGGCCTCTTGAAGAGAACCTGCCACGTTCCCTTCCTGAACTGGAGTAGAAAGCTTGGACTTGTTCACCACTTCTTTCAGATGTCTCACTCTGCATGTTGATCTCTTCAGTGATCATAAGGGAGACCAACTCATCGAAATCTGGAAATGGCTTTCTGACATATACAGAAGTTACAAAAGACTTCCAAGCCTTTTCATTGTTAAGTCCACCCAAGGTAGACGACACCAAATCATCATCATCGAGCATTGCATCAATCGCTGCCAATGCATCTGCAATGCTTCTTACCTTCAGTGCATACTCATTGATAGACATCTTCCCTTTCTTTAATGTATTCAACTCTTGCTTGAGTTGAATCTTTCGTGCCTTTGTATTTACAGAAAACATACTTTCAAGTATGGTCCAAGCTGCATATAAATTCTCTGCATTTCTAATGTGTCCCAGCATATTATTGTCAATTACTACAGACAACCAATACATGACCTTTTTATCCTTTGCATTCCATTCCTTCCGTGCCTTTGTCTCTTCTGCAGTTGGAGGATCACTCATCTCCGGTTCCTTTTCTTCACCTGAAACAAACTCGTAGAGGCCTTTTCCAATAAGGAAGTTCGTACACGGAACTTCCATGAAGCGTAGTTGTTCTTGTCGAGCTTCTCAATGATAGGGCTTCCACTGTTCTTTGCCATTATCACAAAATTAATACCAATAGCAAGTAAATCTTCTGCAACCCTAGACCTGTAGTGCACAGTAATACACCAGATAGCCTTTTTAACTGTCTGCTCAACAATACATGCAATCTGCAACCTTTTTGCAGATAAACCTTGTGTTTACTCCCTGGTAAACACCTTTGAACTTACAGATCTGAAATCTGTAACCTGCGCACCCACTTTCGGTCAATACAGTCGAAGTCACAGCGTACCCTGAAACTGTTGTCCGCAACCTTGCGGCTCTAAAACGGGCCCTGAAACGGCCTCAGATGCCCAAAATAACTGCGGAAAAGCCCTAAAGGACCTATCTGCAGAATACACAGTGCTCTTCGCGCACACCAAATCTCACTGCAATCTGAGATTTTTGCTCTGCCCTGCTTCCAGTGCCTCCATAGGCACTATCCAAGAGAAAGAGTTGAAGGATGGGAGAGCTTCTTACCCGTGGCTTGCTTGCTCGAACCTTGCTTCTTCTCCTTTGCTTCAACCTTTGAAATCAGCCTCTCTCAATGGCGCAACTTTGATACCATGTCAAGAATCGCGTGGTGGAGGGGGTTGCTCAAGATGCTGCGCCGAACACACACAGAATGCACAAGGAGAAGCTCACTCAAAAGACAAGAAGAGAGATGGAGGCCAAAACGTTTTCTTGCTGATTTCTTCTTCTTCTTCCACACTCTTTACAATGTACACAAAGTATAGATAAGATACAACATAAAAGGAAAGTGGCCTACTAAGTCAAACAATGCATAACCGACTACACTAGTCGACTGGCGCTATAACTATGCCAGCTGTAAATAGGTGTAACAACCTGAATATAATAAGTAATGAGTCCGTGGCCATGTGAGAGTCATAATGACCACCGACGTGCTAAGTGTAGACGTGTGGACCCATCTAACCAGGCGGTCCATCATCAATGTCCGCATGTGTTGAGCTTGTCATCTCAACAAGGTATGCATTTGTTCATGTGAGATTCTATGCTTCATGGCAGTGGTGAAGACTTGTCTTGGACTCTTTGGGAGCATCATTGAGCACATTTGAGTGCTTGACAATCATTATTACCTTCACCATGTCGTGCTGTAAGAGCCTGACAGGCTGCGTGAACTGCGCATGTTTGCAGGCTGAATGCATCTACTGTACTCCATGCTAATACTTGGTCATACACTGATCTATGGCTTATAAACAAGCCTTGGCAAGGTTGCTAAAGACTTGTGTCATGCTAATACTTGACTGGAAATGAGATATGAGCTGTGAGAGTTGACTGCAAATCTAAAATCTGTCCAAAACTACTGTAGACAGAGAGTATTCAGCAGGTACATTACTTTGGAAAGAGCCTTGAGCTCATAGAGATGCCCAAAAAGGGTCTACTGAAGTACATACATGCTAATTTAGACATATGTCTTGGATGTTTTTCCTGTAAGCTAAAGATTACTAATCAAGTATACTCAAATCTGAAGCATTTGCTTGGTTGGAAAACTGTCATGAATCTGTAGACAGCAAGCATTGTTTACACTTGAAGCATTACATGAAAGTGCTTGGTCCATGTCAAATGTATGACTTGGGATATGTCTACTGAATGTCTGGAGGACTAAGACAACATTAAATACTACTGAAAACTAAAATCTGGAGTTGGAAATTAATGCAGTTACATTGTTTTGGCTGGGTACAAACTGTAAATGCAATCTATGACTTGGATTTGTGAAGACAGGATGTCTATGGTTACCCAAATGCTCATGTATTGAACCTAACACTTCAAAGTGAATGTATGACATGATTTGAGGCTATTTTGGAGCTGGATAGACAAGGTTTTACTGAGCATTTGCCAACTGCAATCTATGAGCACGAAGTTTGACACCCCTACTTGCTTTCTATGCACTGGTTTGTGCCCGTATGGCTATGTTTGGACTGCTACATGTACTAGCAGTTGTCTATGAAGGTTTGGGACATGTATGACATGTATATGACTCAGTTTTGGCTTTGAATGTTTGCAGTTTTTAGATTGCATGTATGAACCCTGGCAGTAATTCTGCATGTTACAGACTTAAAGCAACTACATAGCATATGTATTGACAAATGTATCTACAGGTGGAACCACATGTTTGTGGATGTTTTTGAGCAAAAAAAGGGCTGAAATACCCTCGTTTTGACAATAAATTTGCTGCATAAAGCTGTCAAAAATAGTCAAGAACTACAGTGAGTTAGGGACATTTGTTGGCTTGCAGGTAGTCAGACAGAGCATACGACATGGATAATGCAGAGAGGACTGACAACATAACCCAGATAGTGGGGGAAAAGCTTGATAGTAACAATTAGGCCATATGGAAGTTTCACATGGAGAACTTCTTAATAGGGAAAGGCTATTGGGAGTTGGTGACTGGAGCGAAAGTTGAACCTGAGCTCCTAGATTGACCTATGGCTGATCAAAGACGATTACACCGAGCTTGGATAGAAAGAGCTCATAGAGTCTTGCACTGGCTCTCTTTATGTATCTCAGATGCCATGGTAATGCATATAATGAACTGCAGCTCTCCTAAGAATGCATGGGACATTTTGGTCAAGTATTATGGCACAACCACAAGTGCCAAGAAGATACAGTTAAAGCAAAAGTTCAACAACATGGAGAAGAAGAGCAGATTTATACAAGATTATGTCATGGAGGTTAAGACCATTGCGAATCAGTTGGCATCTGTTGGTTCAAGAGTTGAAGATGAAGACATGGTTGCTGTGACTTTGAATGGTTTGGGGCCTGAGTATAAGTCTTTTGACACTTCTATGTCTGTGCGGGCTGAAATGCCTAGTTTCAATGAGCTGGTTGCATTGCTTATCCATGAAGAGGTTAAGCTTGGCTTGGCTACAGGATCTAGCAGTTCTAAAAACTAAGATGCAGTTTTCTATTCCAATCAACGTAGCCATGGAAACCGTGGTAGAGGCTATGGATTTGGCAGAGGAGGCCAACAAAATGCATCCTATGGCAATAACAACTAGCAGGTATCGAATGCAAGAGGTGGTGGAAACTTTAGAGGCAGGGGGAGATCTAGCCCTAGAGGTAGAGGCTCCTAGCAACAACAGCGTCCATCTGACAATCCGAACAAGGATAAGGATTGTAATTACTGTAGGAAGTATGGGCATATTGCCAAGGACTGTTGGAAGAAGCAGGGCAATTAGAAAGGCAAACAACATGGACATTTTGGTACATCTAGTCAGGCAGATGATACTTCAGGAGATAGATTGTTTGCCATGTAGTATGTAAAACACAGAGTTGCTAAAAAATGCATTGATGATGTAGTTTGGTACATTGATTCAGGGGCATCAAACCACATGACTCCTCACGATGATTGGTTCACTGATACGGTGGCTGAAAAACATGGCTATGTCTGTACAAGTGATGACATGCAGCATAGCATTGAGCATAAAGGCAAAGTGCCTCTTGTGGTTCATGATGGCAGAAAGAAAAATTTGCATGATGTATTGCATGTTCCTTCGATTACAAAGAACTTACTGTCTGTTGGCCAGATGACGGAGCAGAACTTGCAGGTTAGATTCAACAAGCATGGTTGCTTTATTGAAGAGTTTGGAAATGGATGCAAGTTGATAGCTCGTGGCCACAGAAATGGCAGAATGTTTACTCTTGATGCTACCTTGCCAGAGTTGAATTCAACTATGTTTGCCCATGGTTCTGGCACTATCAAAGACTTGGAAATTTGGCACAAGACAGTGGGGCATGTAAATTTGCAAAGGCTGCAAATTATGCAGAAAAAACAGCTCGTTACAGATTTACCCAACTTCCAATACTCAGATATTGGTCATGTATGTGATGCTTGCTAGTTTGGTAAGCAGTCAAGGTTTCCATTTATCAGGCATGTAAGGTAGAGTACACGTTCATTGCAATTAGTGCACTCTGATGTTTGGGGGCCAACCCATAATGCATCCATGGGAGGCTCGAAGTATTATGTGACATTCATTGATGATTACAATCGCTATACTTGGGTTTACATTCTGAAGACAAAGGATAAGGTGTTTGCTATTTTTCAACAGTTTAAAAAGCAGGTTGAAAAGGAATTTAACTACTATATCTCTTGTTTTAGATCAGATAGCGGTGGGGAGTATGTGTCAAATGAGTTTGACAACTTTCTGGCTGAAAATGGCATATGTAGGTAGCTTACCTGCAGCTACACTCTTTAGCAGAATGGGGTAGTTGAAAGGAAGAACAAGGTCTTGATGGAAGCTTCTCGTGCCATGATGAATGAGAAGAAGATGCCACTCTATTATTGGGCTGAGGCTACTATGACAGCCATGTATATCTTGAATCGGACTCCCACTGCAGGTATTCATGAGATGACACCGTTTGAGAAGCTGTATGGCTATAAGCCGAATGTAAGTCACATGAAAGTCTTTGACTGTCTTGCTTATGTGCGTATTCCAAATGAAAAAAGAAAGAAGCTAGATCCAAAAGTGCATAAGTGTGTTTTCATTGGATATTCGCAGGAGAAGAAGGCATACAAATGCTATGATCCCTCTACCAGGGAGACCTTGGTGAGCAGGGATGTTATTTTTTATGAGATGGGTTCTTGGTATGTATCACCAGCTACAGTGCCATGGGATATGCCTTCCACTCATGTATCTATAGTTGATATGCAGCAGAGCACTGCGATGATAGGACCTAGTAGTCAGACAGTATCCCCATGGATAGGGAGATTGAGGAGCTCACCGTCCACTGACACCAATGTGTCAGTGAGGGGGAGATATGATGTCGTGGACAGCAAAGGAAAAGAGAAAGTTACTGAGGATGTATCTGGGATGATAACACCTAGTAGAATGACTTCTCAATGAGTCTGCTGACACTTTAGACAATGAACTTGGTATTTCGATTGTCTATACGCCTGGTGCAAGGCAAAGCAGGTACATTCTGCCTCATAAGAGAGGGGAATCGAGCAGTGCACCACAGCTTAGACGCTCACAGAGGGTCAGATACCCTATTGACAGGTTGACATATAGTGGCTACACTGCAAAGCATTATTCTTACATGAAAAAAGTGATGGAGATCAAAAAACCAGGTACATATGCTAAAGCAGTGGAAGATGAGAACTGGTGTGCAGCCATGGATGTAGAAATGAATGCCTTGGCTGAAAATAAGACATGGGATCTTGTACCACTGCCTGAAGGAAAAAATACCATTGGCTGCAAATGGGTCTACAAAATCAAATGCAAGTTGCATGGTAGTGTGGAAAGGTACAAATCCAGGCTGGTTGCTAAGGGGTATGCCCAACAGTATGGACTTGATTATGAGGAATCATTCAGCCATGTTGCCAAGATGGCAACCATACGCACTATGATTGCTTTGGCTGCTGGTAGAGGCTGGAAATTACAGCAGATGGATGTTAAGAATGAATTTATTAATGGTGACTTAGCAGAGGATGTCTATATGGTTCAGCCAGAAGGGTATGTTCACCCTAATTTTCAGCATTATGTATGCAAGGTGGAAAAGGCACTGTACGGGCTGAAGCAGGCTCCAAGAGCTTGGCATGCTAGGATCAGTAACTACTTGCAGAGGTTGGGATTTACTGTAGGTAGGGCTGATCATAGCCTATTTACAAAGAACACTGACAGTGGCTTGGTAGTGTTGATCATATATGTTAATGATTTGATAATCACTAGTAATGATGACTTGGGCATATAGCATGTAATGAAGATGTTGAAATCTGAATTTGACATGAAAGATCTAGGTGAATTGAAGTACTTTTTGGGTATTGAGGTAATCAAGGCTGAAAATGGTTTATGGCTGATGCAGAAACATTATACCATGGAGATGCTGAAAAAGTATGGCATGGCTGAATGCAAACCATTGGATATACCCCTTGATCAGAATGTCAAATTGGACATTAGCATTGGAGCTGAAATTCAGGATGTGACTATGTATAGGCAGATGGTTGGAAGTTTGATCTACTTGACCATCACTAGGCCGGATTGAGTTATGCAGTTGGGCTCATAAGTCAGTTTATGTAGAAGCCCAGGAAGCCACATTTGGATGCTGTTAGGTAGATTATGAGATATGTTAAGTCCAGTGTAGATTATGGGTTGTTCTATATGAGAGATAAGCCCTTGAAACTGGTTGGATACATAGATGCGGATTGGGCAGTATGCTCATATGATCGCAGATCTACGAGTGGTTATGCTTTTGGCCTTGGAAGTGGCATGATCAGCTGGAGCAGCAAGAAGCAACCAATGGTTGGATTGTATTACTGAGGCAGAGTACAGGGGTGTTGCATTGGCAGCATGTGAGATTTCATGGTTGCTCAAGCTTATGGCTGATTTGGATATTCAGGTGGATGCTCCAGTGACCTTATTATGTGACAATCTCAGTAGTGTACTCCTGGCAACAAATCCAGTATACCATGCTAGGACAAAACACATAGAGGTACACTACCATTTTATCAGAGAGATGGTTCTTGCAAGGAGAGTAGATCTTATGCATGTGAAGAGTGATGAACAGGTTGCAAATATCTTTACCAAGTCTTTGGGTAAAGATAAGTTTAGTAGTTTTAGACAGCTACTTGGAGTTCATCAGATGATTTGAGCTTGAGAGGGAGTGTTAGAATATCAAGCTCATATTATTCTCATGTTAGTATGTATGACCGACATTAGCTATGTCTAGCTGTATTAGCAAGTGTGGGACATTAAATAAGTCGGTGATCTTAGACCCAATGTGAATGGTCCTATGGACCTTAGTAATATTGTATACACTTATTCTATGTGTGTGGTTATGAGATAATGAATGAATGGAAGAAGAAGAGAGCATCCTTGCTCCTCATGTCTCTACCTCTTTCAATCTCAACAACAACTCTGGTATTGTGTGTCACTACTGTGGCAAAATAGGTCATATTGCAGCCCAATGTTATGCTAAGAAAGATGATATTCACAGTGGTAAGTTGCAGCAAGGAAACTATGTATTGTCTTCACGACAGAATGAAGACAAAAATGAACGTATGTTTGTTATGCAGCATATGTTGAATGCTGTTACAGGAAAGGGAATACATGATGATGTTTGGTATGTTGATTCAGGTGCATCCAATCATATGACCAGCCATGCAGAATGGTTTGGAGAGATGCAGGATTTGCAAAATACAGGTTATGTGTAGACGGGTGATGATTCATGCCACCCAATTTCACATATTGGAAAATTTCCCTTATCCTTGCATGATGGTAAGACAAAGAGTCTTTTAGATGTATTACATGTACCATCTATTACAAAGAACTTGGTGTTAGTTGGTTAGATGGTAGAGCAAGGGCTGCAAGTCAGATTTAATGCAAAGGGTTGCTTTGTAGAAGACTTCAGTGACAAGTGCAGGTTGGTTGCAAAGCCAAGTAGAGTTGGACGTATGTTTACTCTAGATGCTGGAATTCCTACTATGAATGCTGCTATGTATGCTAAAGGAAAAGGTGTTGTTGTAGATATTGAAATTTGGTACAAACGCATTAGACATGCAAATGTACAAAGGCTAAAATTAATGCAATCCAAAGGGTTGGTTACAGGTTTTCCTACATTTAAAATTGTAGAATTTCATAAGGTATGTGAAGCATGTCAGTTTGGTAAGCATGCAAGACAACCCCTTCCACATGACAGAGATGTAAGCAAAAATATCCTTGATGTTGTGCATACAGATATTTGGGGGCCTACACAAAATGTATCTCTTGGAGGCAGTTCATACTTTGTCACATTCATTGATGATTGTTCTAGAAAGCTGTGGGTATATTTTATGAAGGAAAAGAGTGAAGCGTTTGAGCACTTTAGAACTTTCAAGGGTGCAATTGAAAGAGAAACACCTTGAAAGTAAAGTGCTTGAGTTCAGATGGAGGGGGAGAGTATGTCTCGAATGAGTTCAGTGATTTTCTAAGGTCTCATGGGATAAAGAGACAGTTCACATGCAAGTATACCCCACAGCAAAATGGGGTTGCAGAAAGGAAAAATAGGCATATTGCAGAAGTTTCACGTGCCTTGATGGCTGAAAAGAATATGCCAAAGAATTTTTTGTCTGAGGCTATTCATACTGTTGTTTATATTATGAACAGATCTCCCAGGTGTAGTTCATGGGATGACTCCTGAAGAATGCTTTACTGGCAAGAAGCCTCATGTATCGCACTTGAAGGTATTTGGCTATGTTGCATATGTTCATGTGCCAAATAAGCTATGAAAGAAGCTTGATCCAAAGGTAGAAAAATGTGTCTTTATTGGATACTCTTTACAGCAGAAAGGGTATCACTGTTATAACCCTGTCACATGTAAGTTCAGAGTGAGCAGGGATATCATCTTTCATGAAATGAGCAGTTGGTATGCATTTAGTGGTGATGCATTGGATGATGATGATGATCATGACACTCATGTGTAGGCTGAAAAGCAAGAACCACGGACTCTTAGTGGACCACAGACATCATCTGGTAGTCCATGGTCTGGGAGACTAAGGAGTAGCTCTACATCTTCAGTTGCATCTAGTAGCACTACAGGTAAAGACAAAGGAAAGAATAAAGTGTCAAATGGCATTGATGCAGTTCTTGATGGAGACTCCAGTGGCTTAGAGAGCTTGGATGATGAGCTTAGTATTCCTTCTGTCAGGACACCAGGTGTACGGAGAGCTCATAGTAATGTAAAGGCTCCATTGAGTGATCCGGTGTGGTACGCAGATCTAGCAGGGTCAGATACCCTGTTAAAATATTTGGTTTTGAAGGTTATACAGCTCACCATTATGCTTATATGGTGGAACTAGTTGAGGATGTTGAGCCCACTTGCTTTGAGGATGTTGTTGGTCATACTCATTGGGATGTAGCAATGGATGAGGAGATGGCTACATTAGAGGCCAATAAGACTTGGGATCTAGTATCATTGCCAAAGGGCAAGAAAGCTATTGGATGTAAGTGGGTTTATAAGATTAAGCACAATGAAGATGGTTCTATTAGTAGGTACAAAGCTAGGCTGGTTGCAAAAGGCTATGCCCAGATATATGGCATAGATTATGAAGAAACCTTCAATCCAGTTGCTAGGATGGAAACTATCAAATGTGTGATTGCTTTGGCAACAGCCAAAGGTTGGAGGTTGCAGAAAATGGATGTGAAGAATGCGTTCTTGCATGGTGATTTTCAGGAAGAAGTGTATATGTATCAGCCAGTAGGTTATGAAGATTTAGAGCATTCCACGTATGTATGCAGGTTGAAGAAGGCACTCTATGGGCTCAAGCAAGCACCTAGAGCATGGTCTGACAAGATCATAGAGTATCTTGTCAATAGGCTTTTATGTTTCTGATGCTGATCACTTACTTTATGTGAGAAAGGGAGATGCAAGTTTGGTCATCATAGTCATCTATGTGGATGACTTAATTATTATAGGTGATAGTGATAGTGGGATTGCTGAAGTCAAGGACTTTTTGAAGAAGAAGTTTGAGATAAAGGATTTAGGTGAGCTAAGGTACTTTCTTGGCATTGAGGTGATCAGATGTGATGATGGTATATGGCTATCCCAAAGACAGTATGGCTTGGATATATTGTCCAAGTATGGTATGACAGCATGCAAACCACTTTCAGTCCCATTGGAGCAGAATGTAAAGTTGAGTGTTGATGTTGGGGATGAGATAGAAGACCCTACTATGTTTAGGAGGATAGTGGGGAGTTTGATCTACATAACCATTACAAAGCCAGACTTGAGCTACACCGTTGGTCTTGTGAGTCAATTTATGCAAGTACCTAGAAAGCCACATTTGGATGCAATCAGATGCATATTGAGATATGTGAAGTCCACATTACATTATGGACTTTTCTATGGCACAGGTACAAATGTACAGGTGTTTGGATACACAGATGCAGATTGGGTTGGTAGTATGTCTGATAGAAGATCTACCAACGGATACATGTTCTCTCTTGGTAGTGCAGCAGTTACTTGGAGTAGCAAAAAGCAATCTACAGTTGCTTTGTCGAGTACAGAGGCTGAGTATAGAGGTGTTGTTGTTGCAGCATGTGAGGTAGTATGGCTACAAAAGTTATTGGTTGATTTAGATGTGCAAGTGGAAGGTCCATTGTCATTTATTATGACAACATGAGCAGTATACAATTGGCTAGGAACCTTGTGTTCCATGCCAGGACAAAACATATTGAGGTACACTACCACTTTGTGAGAGAGAAGGTACTAGTAGGTGAGATTGACTTGGTGTATGTCAGCACACAGGATCAGATAGCTGACATCTTCACGAAGGCATTGGGTACAGAGAAGCTTCAAAAATTTTGAAGCTTACTTGGAGTTGCAGAGATGCAGTTGAGCTTGAGGGGGAGTGTTGAGATGACAAGCTCAACACAAGTGGACATTAATGATGGACTGCCTGGTTAGATGGGTCCACACGTCTACACTTAGCACGTCAGTGGTCATTATGACTCTCACATGGCCACTGACTCATTACTTATTATATTCAGGTTGTTACACCTATTTATAGCTGGCATAGTTATAGCGCCAGTCGACTAGTGTAGTCGTTTATGCATTGTTTGACATAGTAGGCCACTCTCCTTGATATTGTATCTTATCTGTACTTTGTGTACATTGTAAAGTGTGTGGAAGAATAAGAAGAAAGTAGCAAGAAAACGTTTTGGCCTCCATCTCTCTTCTTGTCTCTTGAGTGAGCTTCTCCTTGTGGATTCTCTGTGTGTTCGGCGTAGCATCTTGAGCAAGTCCCCCCACCACGCGATTCTTGACACACATTCCCACTCTCCCTCTCCCTCTCTCTCCTTCTTCTTCTTCTCTTCTTCTCCTTCTCTCTCTCTTCTTCCTCTTCTTCTTCTTCTCCTTCTCTCTCTCCCTCTTCTTCTTCTTCTTCTCTTCTTCTCCTTCTTCTCCTCCTTCTTCTTCTCCTTCTCCCTCTTCTTTTTCTTCTTCTTCTTCTCTTCTCTCCCTTTTCTTCTCCTTCTTCTCCTTCTCCCTCTTCTTTTTCTTTTTCTTCTTCTATTCTCTCCCTCTTCTTCTCCTTTTTCTCCTCCTTCTTCTTCTCCTTTTTGCTCTTCTTTTTCTTCTTCTTATTCTCTTCTTCTCCTTCTCTCTCTCCCTCTTCTTATTCTCCTTCTTCTCCTTCACGGCTAGGGGGGTGTTGTAATCATGAGGGCGGTAAAGCGCGCTGAAGGTGAGGAAGGGGGGGCTACGTCAGACGATGGGGGGCCGCTGCTTGCTATCGCGGAGGGGGGCGCTGTCCCCTTTATAATGGGGGATGGAGGGAGCTACCTGGGAGGGGTACATGCCCCCCTCTAATCATTACTCACTCTCTCTCTCTCTCTCTGTCTCCCTGCCATGCAGTCAACAAGGAGAGGGAGAGAGAGAGAGAGAGAGAGAGAGAGAGAGAGTAATGATTAGAGGGGGGCTGCATGCCCCCCTCTAATCATTACTCACTCACACACTCTCTCTCTCCCCCTGCCATGCAGTCAATAGGGGGAGAGAGGGGGGGAGTAAAAAAATTTTGAATTAATTTTTAAAAAAATTCTTAAGGGGGGGGGGGGGGGGGGGGTTCGCATGGGGAAAGGCATGGGGGCACAGGGGGACATTACATCCTCTCCTCCTTAGAGGAATCGAGATGTCCTCATTTCGAGAAGAAACTGGGGAAGACAAGCACTAGTGGGGCTTGTGACCTGTGGGTTAAGACCCATCATGCACCTGTTGCGCAACTCTAATCATGCAGCACTCAATCCTTTAACGTTTTTGCTCTGATACCAACTCTAACGTACTCGTTCCTCAAATCGCGGGACACGTCTTAGCAATCCATCAAGAGATATATCTAGAAGATGCCACCCGGCACTCCCAAGGAATGACATAGGGTTTTCCAACTAGGCTCTCTCGAGTGTGCCTCGCAACGAAACTTATCCGGCCGTTCCCACTAGGATCGATCTTAAGTTTGGATTCCTTGAGGTCGAGTCTTCCTAACAGCCTTCTAGTATTGGTCTACAACTGCTCCACTTTGCACAGACACAACTAGGCCAAAGCAGACTCATATCGCACTTGGTTCAAAAAGAATGGGAAACAAGAGTGACCTCTCTGCCTGTAGGGCATAGTCCCATTCCGGTCCCCTGAAATGGCATGAATCATGTTTTTAACTTACAAGTTCTAAGGTCATTGTCTATCTAACATTTCCATCAAATAAATTCCATTGAGAAAAGCTCTTGGCTAACCAAGACCACCCTGCTGTAGGATGGACCCGAAGGTCACATCCACCATGCTTTCCTTGGAGGTTGTTTTAGTTATCTAATTACCTACCACATTATGTTTGACACATAAAAGCAGCTTCCTTAATTAACCCGTTAGTCACAGGTTCCTTTACGTAATTTAGGGCAGAGACACGAAGACAAGATAAAACAAGATCAAACACTTCCTTAACTTATCTTCACATTAATGGTTTTCTCCCACCCATACAAGATAATTAAGTGTCCCTTTCTGCCTCCGTAGAAAAATCCTTCCATCTCTTGGCAATAAAAACCCGAAGGTTTATCCTACCAAGATTCTGCCTTGTAACTAGTATCAAGGCCTTGAGATCCCATCTCGAGTCACGTAGAACACTTATGTAGGGTCCGGAGGCATTGGGATTTAAGGCTAGAGCCCCCCCAGCACCCAAGCATCCTCCTACACCAAGTAATTTCCATGGAGAGACCTCTCGCGGCGGGTTCAGTCCACATTCCCGGCGCAGAATTATAACCCACTTGGTTAGGGTTTGGCGAGTTGCAGGGGGTAGCTAGCACCAACCTTCCTTAATTATCCCTTTAGGAAATCATCCACAACTGAAGCAACCAGCCTAATAACATTTACTAGGAAAACCATCCCTTTTGTTCCCATGGCAATTTATCCTTACTGTTTCTGCCATGAAAATATAATCACTTGGATATTCATCGAAACCACAACCAATCCTTAAGTATCCTTTTAGAAAAAATCAAGCTGAAACAACCAGCCTAACATCCTTTAACTAGGAAAACATCCTTTCCTAATCCAGCAAGTAACCACTCTGTCTAGCAATCACTTTTTCCATCTTTAACAAGATCAACCTTCATTAAAACCATTTCAATAGTTCCAAGCAACATGCTTAGCATAAATCAACTACCATAAAGTTCGCTCTCCCCCTTGGGTTAGGGCTTCGCAAGGTCAATTTAACAAATTCCTTCTAGATCCTTTAAATGATCTAAGTGGTCTTCCTCTTGATCCTGATTTGATCAAGGCTAACATTGTCCTAACATTTGATCAAGGCCTTGATCAAATCATTTAAATGATCTAACATTTGACCAAATTTTAGCCTTGACCAAATTTTAGCCTTGACCAAATTTTAAATGATCTAAGTGGTCTACAAATTTTAAGTGTGATGATATAAACATCTAAAGAGAACAAGAGTTTGAGGAACCTGGACACTTGATTCACAGGAGTAGGGGCATAGTTGATGCTTGCCTCTCCATTTGCATCTCTCGTGTCTCTGGCTCCACTTATGATCGAGACTCGTCGCAATACTCGGCTTTGGTGCCATCGTGGAGAAATCTGCCAAGATCTTCTTCTTCTTCAGCTCCACTTTTCTCAACCTCATTCTCCCTTCTCTCTCTCTCTCTCTCTCTCTCTCTCTCTCTCTCTCTCCCTATGATTATCCCTCCTCTCTCTCTCATCCACCTTCCCACTCTCCCTCTCCCTCTCTCTCCTTCTTCTTCTTCTCTTCTTCTCCTTGTCTCTCTCCCTCTTTTTCCTCTACTTCTTCTTCTCCTTCTCTCTCTCTCTCTTCTCTTCTTCTCCTCTCTCCCTCTTCTTCTCCTTCTTCTCCTCCTTCTTCTTCTCCTTCTCCCTCTTCTTTTTCTTCTTCTTCTTCTCTTCTCTCCCTCTTCTTCTCCTTCTTCTTCTCCTTCTCCCACTTCTTTTTCTTCTTCTCCTCCTTCTCCTTCTCCCACTTCTTTTTCTTCTTCTTCTTCTCTTCTCTCCCTCTTCTTCTCCTTCTTCTCCTTCTTCTCCTCCTTCTTCTTCTTCTTCTCCCTCTTCTTTTTCTTCTTCTTCTTCTCTTCTTCTCCTTCTCTCTCTCCCTCTTCTTATTCTCCTTCTCCTTCATGGTTAGGGAGGGGGGGGGGAGCACTACTGAAGGCAAGGAAGGGGGGGCTGCATTTGTGACGATGGGGGGCCGCTACTTGCTGTGGCGGAGGGGGGGGCACTGTCCCCTTTATAATGGGGGAGGGAGGGAGGTATGGGGGGGGATGGCCATTAACGGCCGCCACCCCTCCCACCTGGGGGGCTGCATGCCCCCTCTAATCATTACTCACACATACTCTCTCTCTCCCCGCCATGCAGTCGGTAGGGGGAGAGTAAAAATTTTTTGAATTAATTTTTAAAAAAATTCTTAAGGGATGGGGGGTTCGCATGGGGAAAGGCACGGGGGCACAAGGGAACATTAAAATTGCTTATAGTATAAACTGTTGAAGAGGAAGATATCTTATAGCATAGTACTAAAGAGGGACATTGCTTGTAGTAGAGTAGAGAGTATTGTAGATAGAGATTATTTGATTTTAGCAAATGGTATCAAAATCACTCCTCAATGTTGCTTCATAAGCATTCGTATGCAAGAAACCATAATATGGAGGGAACGAGAAGAGTACACAAAATTTGGGACAAAACTAGAGCTTTTAGAGGGAATGAAAAAATGCCCAGAAATAGGCACATACTTGTCCAAAAAAGATAAAATTTACAAGGAACTCTTGAGTCAAAAAGGTGTCTCTATGTAAAAAATAATCTTAAAATATGATGTATAGGTCATTTTATGTTGTTTTTCAACTTTTGCCCTTTTACAAAGCGAGAATGAGGACTCTAATATATTTTAATATTGAAAAGTCATGATGGCATTAAAGAGTCGTACATCAATTATTGGCTCCGTTTTTAGAGAAAATAGAATTGTATCTTTTTAGTTATGAGGATTTTGAGAAAAAGTGACCTTATCCTACATTTTTGGAATAAAATAATAGTTGAAATTTATTGAAAATACAAATATAATTTTTTTAATTGTAGAATATCTCTTATTATAATATTATTTTAGAATCTTGTTTTAGAGAGAGAGAGAGAGAGAGAGAGAGATGAGAGAAACCCCTTAAGGGGCAAAAAAGAGAGTCCATATGTCTCCTAATGATTCTTTACTTGATTGGAGAGATGTATATCTATCCTTGGATTCTAGCCATAGTTTGTAAAAAAAGGAGTTTACTTGGTAGATGCATGGATACTATTATTATAGGAAAACTCTACAAAGTGCAAGAGCTCAAACAATTCATTCTGATGGTAGTTGATGGTGCAACAAAGTTATTGTTCCAAGACTTGATTTACACGTTCTGTTTGACCATCATTCTATGGATGATTGGCTATGGATAACTTAACTTTGACTCCAAGAACGTTGCAAAGGCTCTTCCAAAAACTAGATATGGATTGGAGACCTTGATCATCGCTGATGATGTCAT
The DNA here is from genome assembly GCF_053477565.2 of Lygodium microphyllum. Classification (NCBI taxonomy): domain Eukaryota; kingdom Viridiplantae; phylum Streptophyta; class Polypodiopsida; order Schizaeales; family Lygodiaceae; genus Lygodium; species Lygodium microphyllum. Next base: position 20,043,549 of record NC_141149.1, on the reverse strand, counting down.
CTAGGAGTCCATGTAATTTGAAAATGTATCCGAGGAAGAGTCTAGCAGTAGCTGCACCTATGATGGTCTTGGTGGTAGGGAGGAAATGTGAGATTTTTGTGAACCTATCTACCACAACAAGAATAGAGTCATATTTTTCTGATTTGGGAAGATCTATTATGAAATCCATGGACTGAGAAGACCAAAGTTGTGCTGGAATGGGCAAGGGCTACATGAGGCCATGTGGTTTGTGACAAGGTACCTTGGCTGTGTTGTAGGTATCATGTGATTTTATATATTCCTTAACTTTTTTCCACATCTCGGGCCACCAAAAATCTCTTGAAATAAGCTCTAAGGTCTTATTAACTCCAAAGTGTCTCTCTGGGATGCCATGGCATTGTTAGAGTACCTCGAGTCTTAGCTTTCATGGAGGGATATAAAGAAGATCCTTATAGTATAACAATCCATTAGTTTCCTGAAACTCAAAAACTTCATTTCCTCTTCCCTCTTGATTTTTTCTCTTGACATTGTTGGCCAAATCATCATGCAAACAGCCTTCATGAATTAATTTGATCAAGGTAGGGTCGTATTGGTGAAAACTGGAGATGGCTACTAGCGCTGGAGGTGCTCTTGCTTGAGTAGTATTGCTCATTGTTAATCAAAAGTGTCTTCTCCCTTCTTAGGTGCTAGGTAAGATCTTCTTCATAAATCATGTGATTGGCATTGTTGGTGTCTTGGGCGATATGTGATGACAAAGTCACCAAACCTAGATAAGAAGTTACTCCATGGGATTGAGGATGTAGGTTGTCATAAAGTATTCTAGTTTTTTATGATCTGTATAGAGGATAACTTAATGTGCTACACCCTCTAGATGATGATGACAAGTATCAAAGGCATCTACAATGACAATGAGTTCTTTGTCATGGATCTCATAATTTATCTTTGGAGGGGAGATCTTTTTTAATGGAATGCCACTAGACTAATTGGGGCAATGGTGAAAGTGATCATCAGGGTCTGGAAGGCCTTCTCGGCTTCTGGGGTCCATAGAACTTTGAGTTTCCTATGAGTCTGGTGAGTGGTGTGACTATCTTTGGGCAATCCTTGATAAATATCATGTAGAAGTTGGCAACGCCAAGGAAACATTGGACATTGCAGACAAATGTGGGTGTCTACCAGTTAAGAATAGTCTCGATCTTCTTTGGGTCCATGAAGATTCCTCTCTGAGAGACATTGTACCCCAAGAATTCCACTTCCATGTCTGATGAAAGAAATACTTCTCAATTTTTGCATATAGTCCTTTTTCTCTGAGCTTTGCCAAAACTAATTTTACATGGTGCTCATACTCCTTTGGATCTTTTGAGAATATCAAGATATCATCTAAGTATATAACTACAAAATCATCTAGATGCTCTTGAAAGATATCATTCATCATATGTTGAAACATTGCAGGAGCATTAGCGAGACCAAATGGCATAACAACATACTCAAAGTGACCATACCTTGTGTGGAAGGCTATTGTTATGGCCTCTCAAGAACACAACAAGAATACAAGATACATCAATCTTCCTAAAAATAGTCCCACATCAACAACTAACTTTCTAAATACATCTACAGCTATTATCATCATTTAATATTAAGAAACACTACATAGACAAGAAATACGTTTTATGATTATTCATATTCTCTTGAAAGATAAATGACAGTTTATAGCAATCACAACTACCCTTGATCACACAGCTGAAAGTAGACAACATAGATATTTAGGAAACAAACATAGACAACATCAACAAACAACCATCTCATGGTGTTTTCTTGAATAATATTTCATTCCTAATCATACAACATCTGATCAAATACAACTTCTTGACGTTCAGGACATGCACCTAACTTTCAAGTGAAACATCATATGAAAGCTAAAGTCACTTTACACATGTTGATCCCAAAAGTCTACATGTAGACAAGTACCAATGTATGAAATAGTACTAAATAGATGATGGAATTCGAGCCCTAACACCTGGCACGGCCTACTGTGGGACAGTCAAAACTGGAACCCACAAGCATGCAACTAACTATTTGAAAGCATGAAACTAACTATTTGAAAGCATGCAACTAACTATTTGAAAGCATGAAACTAACTATTTGAAAGCATGCAACTAACTATTTGAAAGCATGAAAATTAACTATGATGAAGAGTAACTTAGAGAACGTAGTTATGCCTTCTCAGAGACCTTGCATCCCTTGACAAGCCACACTAAGCAATAATGACTAGAGCCCCTCTAGGATACTCATAGCTCTCTGGTGTAGTTGCATAATTGGCTCTAAGAGTCAATGAAATGCACTAAGATATGCCATGGAGAAAACAAAAAAAGTACATCAAGGATAAACCTAAGAAGCTCTAGGAACTTAATGGACAATGTCCTTGTAATTAGATATATGCAAAATTGAATCATCAGCACCATGAACTACCATAGGGTCATGATCCATAGCATTGAACCCCTCATGAACTTCATGAATCACTTCTTGAACCACATCAGTGTCATTAATTGCATTAAAATTCTTATGCTGCAACAAAGTAGCTACATAATCCTCACCGTGTCTCTTTGGCCCCAAAGCATCCTATAATTTTAACTCCAAATCCCTACACTAAGTTTCTAGCATAGATACTTAATGAGTCAATGTCCCTTTTTTATGAATCTCATTATCCTGCTCCACTGAAACAAAAACATCCTTAAACATGTTATAAGGCCTAGAGATCATGACATCCAAGTTCTGTGCAAAAATCTTCCATGTATTTTTCACCTCAAGCATCAAGGCATCATGAATATCCTAAAATTTAGATTTAAGAATCACAAACGCATCAATATCCACCTCTAAATTCTATAATATCTACTCCTCAACTACTTGCAAGGGATGAAATCTTTCCAAGAGCAGTTCATGCTCAACCTGTAATTTCCCATGCATGTCCAAAATTTTTGCAATTCATCCAAACATTTGGACCTAAGATTATCAGTCCATCTCTGAAACAAAACCATAGACATCTTATTATTGTCTACAATCTGTTGCATCTCTGCAATTTTATCTTGATGTTGTGAAAGAAAAGAATCATAATCAGCATGTTTCTATTGCTGAAACAACTCTTTAGACTTCATTTGCTCAACATGCAATTGATCCTGCAATTTTTTAGCCTTGGCTGCAATCCCTAAGTTTTCCTAATCATATTGCTTAAAATACAACATGACTTGCTAAATAGCAACCATAATATTTGCACTATTATTAACAGTAAACCCATATGCCCCTAAATGCATAGAAATAGATGGAGTATCTACCACACATGAGCAGCTCCATGATCTTTCAGTATTGTACCCTTCATATGAACTTGAGCATCAACTGAAACATTCTGTGACTTATCCTTTGAGACTGATGCCTATCACAAAGCCATATTTTCCCAATATTTTGCTTCTTAATTTTGCATAATGTTGCCTACAAATTTAGAGACATCAACATTACCCTGTTTTCCAACATTGAGTGCATCAACAAGACATGCATCCTTACTTTCCCCTTTGAAAAATGTTGAAGCAACATGTTTTGCATATGCCTCAACATAACCCACTTGCACCAAATCTTGATAAATGACTTGCTTATCTAGATCACTGACAAACAAAGCATAAGCATTATTGACACCTTTAACATGATGAGAACTATCAATTTTGGCATCTACCTCCCCTACATTATCTAACAAAGAAGTGAGATCCAACTTAAGAAAATGTTTAGCAATCAACTCAAGATAGATAAACCGAGCATATTCATATAATCCTACCAAAAAACAACCCATCCTAGATTTGTGGAAATTTTTCTTAGATTTTGAGACCTTGATCTCAACTACTAGCCTATCATACATGAGACTAGCCCAATTTGGCATCCCCAAATACTCAACATAATGGATAATGCCATAAGTCTCCCTAGCAATACTGTTGGTCTTGATAAACATTGTGAAATGCTCCATAAACCATCTTAATTGCAATCGACGAACCCCATCAATGTGCTTCAGCACATATACATTCCTCACTCCAACAGGGTTTCCAAATTCATATTGCATTTGTTCATCTAAACACTGCCATGATGTCAAGTTACTATTCATGTGAAGAGAAAGAACATGGCTGACTACTGCTGTAGTCAACTCAGCAGAACCAACAATTTTCCCATTCGACTACCTCAAAACATCCCATTGCAATGAAGCATGCAGATTTGCAACCCACTGATCCCAAGGTAATTGAGCATATGCATAGAACCCTATCTTCTCCAACCATAAGCGATGAACATCTACTTCAACATTAAGATACAATGTCAAATCAACAAAAAGTGTACCTACAGCACTCGGACTTAAGAGGTGAGTAGCATGCGTTGGTGTAGCCTCTGCATCCATTGGTTACTCAGACTTGTCGTCATCTATGGCATCATACTGATCTTCATCATCCTCCTCTAGCCACAAGCACGCTTCTACAAAGACAGCTTACGGGCTCAAGAATGCCTTGTGTGAGTCATGGTGGCAGTTGTTCTAGGTCGAGATGAACAAAACAATGGAGAGAGGGATGAGAAAGCAAAAGACTTAGTGCTCTACTCCATTTGAATACGAAAGTCCAAGTTTTCTTTGATTCCAACCCTTTTTGTGCCATATGTCACTTCATTACCATGTGCATGTGACCTTTCACACATATAACTGTCACCCACATACCGAAGCTTCAGCTTATTAGGAAATTTGCCAAGTCGAGAATTATAAACCACCACCCAATCTCCTTCCTCAAAAAATTTCTTTTTAATGTGTATGTTCACCCAAGCTTGTATTTGCTGTTACACATAATTCCTGAAACATAGGCAGCTAACACCCTATCTTCCTCCATTTTTAGGAGCTTTTCTACCATGTACTGCACTGAATCTTCAAAATGCAACTTAACAAGAACTCTCAAGCTTGGAACCACAAACTCCATAGGCACCACAATCTCTAAAACATATAGAAGCCTAAAAGATGTTAGTTCAATTGTCACCTTATATGCAGTCCTGAAAGCTTAGAGTGTAGAATCCAGCTTAACATCCCAATCTTTCATGTTGTCCTCAACGATTTTCTTCAAGATGTGGAGTGAGATGTTGTTGGAACTCTCTGCTTGACCATTTTCTTGAGGATGGTAGGGGGTAGACTTCTTATGTAGAATCATGTGTGTAACAATTAGCTCCTGAATAACCTGATTCAAAAAATGCTTTCCCCAATTACTAACCAACTCTATAAGGCATCCAAGCTTGGTCATAATGTTAAAATACAAAAATTTGGCCACACTAATTGCTTTATTATCCTTTAGGGCCCGATCCTCCACCCACTTTGTAGTGTAATCAGTGCAAACCAAAATATATTGATTACCCATCCTCTTTGTAGCTAGCTTAATGGGTCCAACAAAATCAATTCCCCACTTTTGAAATGGCTCAAGTGGTAGTATAGGATGATTCGGCATCCTCTCCCTGTCAACAAGTTGACCTTCCTTCAAACATTGCAAACACTCTTTAGCATACTGATGAGCATCCCTTAAGGCCACCATAAACCTTCCTGCAATATTTCCTTGCCTCTAATCTCTCCTAAAAAATGACCACTTGATAGTCCAACATGAGTTTCATAAAGCACTCTAGGTTGCTCGTATTCAAGCACACACCTCCTCAATACATTATCAACTCCTCTCCTATATAGTGTGTTCATAATAACTTGAAATGCTCTCCTCTTCAGTGCCAATCTTATTCATTAATCTATTGTAAGATGTGTAGACGTAACCCCTTCTTGTAGGAAATGCAACAACTAATCATAGTATGAATTAGGATCTATTACTTGAACTACAAAGAGTTCAACATCAAGGAGTTGATAAGGAACTCCTGCTTCCACATCATCACTCTCCAACCTACTCATATAATCTTTATAGCATCTTCTTTTCGTGGAGTATGCGTAACCTTGAAAACATCCATCTTGCCAGTCTACCTGTCAATTGAGGTTTGAATAAGAGTGTCTGATGATCCACATAGAATATCACCTGATTTCTTAATAAATAATGCCTAAATTTTTGCACCGAATTTACCATTCCAAGTGCTTCTCTTTTACTGAATAATTCTTTTCGACACCACTCAATCTCCTGCTTGCATAATAAATTGGTCTATACGAGCTAGGTACCTTATCTTGCATAAGAACAGCTCCCAAAACTAGGTCAAAAGCAACAACAAAGACATGCAAAAGTAAATCCCATACTAGAGGTTGTAGTATTGGAGCTACAACCAACATCTTCTTGAGAATATTGAAGGCTCTCTCCTAATCTTCCCTCCAAAATAAACTACATCCCTTTCTTAGTTAAAGTTGTAAGAGGAGAAGAAATATCTGATAGGTACATTAAATACATGCTATGCCACTTCACTTGCCCCACAAACCTCATAACTTCCTACACATTAGCTGGAACCTTAACTTTTTGAACACCTGCAATCTTTCTTGGATCTATGCTCAAGGAAAAGAAACATGGATCCAACCCTTGAACACAATATTAGTGAGTTTGGGAATCTCCCAATTCCCATTTTTTGAATACTAAAAAGGTGGCACACTGATAACATGCCCATAAGTTTCTCAAAACCATATTATGTGACCTATCATTGGAAAGCACTTGAAAAATGGAATATATTGAGCTATAGAATGCTTGATTTGGAGTTATAGTGTTCAAGCTATGGCAAATCCAAAGATTTGACCACGTGTTCCAAACTTATAGGAAATTTCCATATTCCCCAATATGGTGTTCTTGGGTCAATGAAGCACATTTCTTTATTTTGTCACTACAAGTGGTAAAAAATTGGCCATGGATATTGCAAGAATATTTGCAAGTGGAAAAATAAGAAACAAAGAGGTACGAGTGTGGTAGGTTAGCTATAATGTGTTGCACCAAAGGAGGAGTAATAGGAATGCAGAGAGTGTGTTTCACTGAAAGAGGAGTAGTAGGAATGCATGGAGAGAGTGTGTTATTTTGCAAGGAAAGAGAGTGCCTTTTGTAGAAGGCACAACCTATTATTGAAATAAAAGGAAGGTAAATAATTTTAAAATTTTTATTATTATCATCTTCAAAATGGCATCACATCTTCCTCACAAGAATAACATCAACTTTTTCATTGCTTTCCTCACAAGAGCTCATTCGCATCATTTTTCCTATCTCCCTCTAAAGAGAAACATTATCTTTGGCACAATTAATGACCCCCATAGCAATTGGTTGATGAATAACATACTTGGCTATAATTAATACCCCCATAATAGTTACACAATGAGTAATATATTCTAGTCGACATCATCAATATAACACAACATTGCTAGTTTCAAACCTTGTGAACTTCTCCATCATGAACATTAATAGCCTCTCTGCCATCTTTATCAACATAGGCACTTGAATCCTATAAGTTCATGATATTTAAAGGAACATACTAAATTGGAAACTAGTGATAATATCCCATGTGTAGGTCAATAATTTTGGCACCATCCATGTTCCACTCACTTCAGATTGTTTCACTTGCAGGGGTCCACCTCAAACACTTAGTTAATAAACCCTAAGCCACCTACTTACAACTCCATCCCATCCATCCAATCTGACTCAGATCTATCTCCTCCAATTGGCTCCACTCTATGTGCAAGCCCTATAGCCACATGCAATCAAAGCCATCCTCTTGGAACCCTTTGCATTCCGAGTTCTCATGCTACTAGTTGAAGCCATCACAATTGCATGTCCACTTTGATTACATTTTAGTGGACTTGGAGTTGTTAGTTTTAGTGTAACTGGAGCCACATTATCTGTTTAGAGTCATGCAAGTTATTGTGAGCCATAAGCACATTGAATCACGTGCCAATTATGAGTCACATTCCATGAACCACCTTGACCAAAGCCACGACATACTAAAAAACTCATTCAACTCCACTCATACCATAGTAACATAGATTTTGATTTCAAATAGTGGATGACATTGACTATCTCTCTACCATTCGAGCCCTTAGGACCCACTTACTTAGGCCATGCCTTATGCACTTGAGTATTGGCCACATCCACAAAAGAGGTAGGCACTCTTGCACCCCAATAAGTTAGGCACCTAAACCACATAAAAAAATAGGAATCTAGTGCATTAGGGCATGATAAGTCAAAGTGTCAGGATCTAAACGGGCCCGAAACTGGCTATAGGCACTAGTCGGGCCTCTCTAACACTCACAAGACAACTCCACATGGCCTCACAACTAGGAGCGTTGAAGGGACACACTGCCCTAATTGCTACTATAGATATTGCATTTGTAGTGGAACACAGTCCACGATTGCCCTTCCTTACTCCTCAGAGGGACAACCCACACATCTTGGTGTAATACACCATCATGATACATGCATAAAGGATGCACCCCTCCGACTAAATGTCGTGGCTCCACTACAGCTCTCCTACACCTCCGGGATTGGCCCCTTGATGCACTGCTCTAACATAAAGAACATACAAACAATCTCCACTCTTATATATTTTGAATGATCCAAGAGATTTTATATTTGTTGAGATTGAGAGAGGTAGAGACAGACTAAGGAGCAAGCATGCTCTCTTCTTCTTCCATTCATTCATTATCTCATAACCACACACATAGAATAAGTGTATACAATAGTACTAAGGTTCGTAGGACCATTCACACTGGGTCTAAGACCACCGACTTATTTAATGTCCCACACTTGCTGATACAGCTGGACATAGCTAATGTCGGTCATACATACTAACAGGAGAATAATATGAGCTTGATATTCTAACACTCCCCCTCAAGCTCAAATCATCTGATGAACTCCAAGTAGTTGTCTAAAACTACTAAACTTATCTTTACCCAAAGACTTGGTAAAGATATATGCAACTTGTTCATCAGTCTTCACATGCATAATATCTACTCTCCCTACAAGAACCATCTCTCTGATAAAATGGTAGTGTACCTCTATGTGTTTTGTCCTGGCATGGTATACTGGATTCGTTGCTAGGAGTACACTACTGAGATTGTCACATAATAAGGTCACTAGAGTATCCACTTGAATATCCAAATCAGCCATAAGCTTGAGCAGCCATGAAATCTCACATGCTGCCAATCCAGCACCCCTGTACTCTGCCTCAGTACTAGACAATGCAACTGTTGGTTGCTTCTTGCTGCTCCAGCTGATCATGCCACTTTCAAGGCCAAAAGCATAACCACTCGTAGATCGGCGATCATATGAGCATCTTGCCCAATCCGCATTTGTGTATCCGACCAGTTTCAAGGGCTTATCTCTCATATAGAACAACCCATAATCTACAGTGGACTTAACATATCTCATAATCCACTTAACAACATCCAAATGTGGCTTCCTGGGCTTCCGCATAAACTAACTTATGAGCCCAACTACATAACTCAAATCTGGCCTAGTGATGGTCAAGTAGATCAGACTTCCAACCATCAGCCTGTACATAGTCACATCCTGAATTTCAGCTCCAGTGCTAATGTCCAACTTGACATTCTAATCAAGGGGTGTATCCAATGGTTTGCATTCAGCCATGCCATACTTTTTCATCATTTCCATGGTATAATGTTTCTACATTAGCCATAAACCATTTTCAGCCTTGATTACCTCAATACCCAAAAAGTACTTCAATTCACCTAGATCTTTCATGTCAAATTCAGATTTCAGCATCTTAATTACATGCTGTATGCCCAAGTCATCATTACAAGTGATTATCAAATCATCAACATATATGACTAGCACTACCAAGCCACTATCAGTGTTCTTTGTAAATAGGCTGTGATCAGCCCTACCTACAGTAAATCCCAACCTCTGCAAGTAGTTATTGATCCTAGCATGCCAAGCTCTTGGAGCCTGCTTCAGCCCGTACAATGCCTTTTTCACCTTGCATACATAATGCTGAAAATCAGGGCGAACATACCCTTCTGGCTGAACCATATAGACATCCTCTGCTAAGTCACTGTTAAGAAATGCATTCTTAACATCCATCTGTTGTAATTTCCAGCCTCTAGCAGCAGCAAAGCAATCACAGTGGGTATGGTTCCCATCTTGGCAACAGGGCTGAATGTTTCCTCATAATCAAGTCCATACTGTTGGGCATACCCCTTAGCAACCAGCCTAGCTTTGTACCTTTCCACATTGCCATCCGAATTGCATTTGATTTTGTAGACCCATTTGCAGCCAATGGTCTTTTTTCCTTCAAGCAATGGTACAAGATCCCATGTCTTATTTTCAGCCAAGGCATTCATTTCTACATCCATGGCTACACACCAGTTCTCATCTTCCACTGCTTCAGCATATGTACCTAGTTCTTTGATCTCCATCACTTTTGTCATGTAAGCATAATGCTTTGCAGTGTAGCCACTATATGTCAACTTGTCAACAGGGTATCTGACCCTCTATGAGCGTCTAAGCTGTGGTGCACTGCTCAATTCCCCTCTCTCATGAGGCGGAATGTACTTGCTCTACCTTGTGCCAGGCGTATAGACAGTTGGAATACCAAGTTCACTGTCTAAAGTGTCAGCAGACTCATATCCAGAAGTCATTCTACCAGGTGTCATCATCCGAGATACATCCTCAGTAACTTTCTCTTTTCCTTTGCTGTCCACGACATCATATCTCCCCCTCACTGACATACTGGTGTCAATGGACGGTGAGCTCCTCAATCTCCCTATCCATGGGGATACTTTCTGACTACTAGATCCTATCATCGTAGTGCTCTACTGCATATCAACTGTAGATACATGAGTGGAAGGCATATCCAATGGCATTGTAGCCGGTGATACATACCAAGAACCCATCTCATCAAAAATAACATCCCTGCTCACCAAGGTCTCCCTGGTAGAGGGATCATAGCATTTGTATGCCTTCTTCTCCTGTGAATATCCAATGAAAACACACTTATGTTCTTTTGGATCCAGCTTCTTCCTTTTTTAATCTGGAATATGTACATAAGAAATACATCCAAAGACTTTCATGTGACTTACATTCGGCTTATAGCCATACAGCTTCTCAAACGGTGTCATTTCATGAATACCTGCAGTGGGAGTCTGATTCAAGATATACATGGCTTTCATAACAGCCTCAGCCCAATAATAGAGCAGCATCTTCTTCTCATTCATCATGGCATGAGTAGCTTCTATCAAGACCCTATCCTTTCTTTCAGTTACCCCATTCTGCTGAGGAGTGTAGCTGCAGGTAAGCTGTCTACGTATGCCATTTTCAGCCAAAAAGTTGTCAAACTCATTTGACACATACTCCCCACCACTATCTGATCTAAAGCAAGAGATATAGCAGTCAAATTCCTTTTCAACCTGCTTTTTAAATTGCTGAAAAATAGTAAACACCTCATCCTTTGTCTTCAAAATGTAAGCCCAAGTATAGCGACTGTAATCATCAATGAATGTCACATAATACTTTGAGCCTCCCATGGATGCATTATGGGCTGGCCCCCAAACATCAAAGTGCACTACTTGCAACGGACATGTACTCTGCCTTACATGCCTGACAAATCGCAACCTTGACTACTTACCAAACTAGCAAGTATCACATACATGACCAATATCTGAGTATTGGAAGTTGGGTAAACCTGTAACGAGCTGTTTTTTCTGCATAATTTGTAGCCTTTGCAAATTTACATGCCCGACTGTCTTGTGCCAAATTTCCAAGTCTCTAATAGTGCTAGAACCATGCGCAAACATAGCTGAATTCATCTCTGGCAAGGTAGCATCAAGAGTAAACATTCTGCCATTCCTGTGGCCATGAGCTATCAACTTGCATCCATTGCCAAAATCTTCAATAAAGCAACCATGCTTGTTGAATCTAACCTGCAAGTTCTGCTCCGCTGTCATCTGACCAACAGACAGTAAGTTTTTCGTAATTGAAGGAACATGCAATACATCATGCAAATTTTTCTTTCTTCCATCATGAACTACAAGAGGCACTTTGCCTTTATGCTCAATGCTATGTTGCGTGTCATCACCTGTACAGACATAGCCATGTTTTTCAGCCACCATATCAATGAACCAATCACTGTGAGGAGTCATGTGGTTCGATGCCCCTGAATCAATGTACCAAACTACATCATCAGTGCATTTTTCAACAACTCTGTCTTTTACATACTGCATGGCAAACAATCTATCTCCTGAGGTATCAACTGCCTGACTAGATGTACCAAAATGTCCATGTTGTTTGCCTTTCTGATTGCCCTGCTTCTTCCAACAGGGCAATCAGATTGCTCTGCTTCTTCCAGCAGTCCTTGACAATATGCCCATACTTCCCGCAATAATGACAATCCTTATCCTTGTTCAGATTGTCAGATGGACGCTGCTGTTGCTAGGAGCCTCTACCTCTAGGGCTAGATCTCCCCCTGCCTCTAAAGTTTCCACCACCTCTTGCATTCGATACCTGCTAGTTGTTCTTGCCATAGGATGCATTTTGTTGGCCTCCTTTGCCAGATCCATAGCCTCTACCACGGTTTCCATGGCCGCATTGATTGGAATAAAAATTGCATCCTTGTTTTTAGAACTGCTAGATCCTGTAGCCAAGCCAAGCTTAACCTCTTCATGGATAAGCAATGCAACCAGCTCATTGAAATCACGCATTTCAGCCCGCACAGACACAGAAGTGTCAAAAGACTTATACTCAGGCCCCAAACCATTCAAAGTCACAGCAACCATGTCTTCATCTTCAACATGTGAACCAATAGATGCCAACGGATCCGCAATGGTCTTAACCTCAGTGACATAATCATGTATAGATCTGCTCTTCCTCTCCATGTTGTTGAACTTTTGCTTTAACAATATCTTCCTGGCACTTGTGGTTATGCCATAATACTTGACCAAAATGTCCCATGCATTCTTAGGAGAGCTGCAGTTCATTATCTGCATTACCATGGCATCTGAGATACATAAAGAGAGCTAGTGCAAGACTCTACGAGCTCTTTCTGTCCAAGCTCAGTGTAATCATCTCTGATCAGCCGTAGGTTGATCTGGGAGCTCAGGTTCAGCTTCCGCTCTAGTCACCAACTCCCAATAGCCTTTCCCTATTAAGAAGTTCTCCATGCGAGACTTCCATTTGGAATATTGTTACTGTCAAGCATTTCCCCCACTATCTGGGTTATGTAGTCAGTCCTCTCTGCATTAGCCATGTTGTATGCTCTATCTGACTACCTGCAAGCCAACAAGGGTCCCTGACTCACTGTAGTTCTTGATTGTTTTTGACAGCTTTATGCAACAAATTTATTGTCAAAACTAGGGTATTTCAGCCCTTTTTTTGCTCCAAAACATCCACAAACATGTGGTTCCACCTATAGATACATTTGTCAATACATATGCTATGTAGTTGCTTCAAGTCTGCAACATGTAGACTTACTGCCAGGGTTCATACATGCAATGTGAAAACTGTAAACTATCAGTGATCAACAGCTTATTTAAAGCCAAAACTGAGTCATATACATGTCATACATGTCCCAAACCTTCATAGACAGCTGCTAGTACATGTAGCAGTACAAACATAACCATATGGGCACAAATCAGTGCATAGACAACAAGCAGGGGTGTCAAACTTCCTGCTCATAGATTGCAATCAGCAAATGCTTGGTAAAACCTTGTCTATCCAGCTCCAAAATAGCCTCAAATCATGTCATACATTCACTTTGAAGTGTTAGGTTCAATACATGAGTATTCGGGTAACCATAGACATCCTGTCTTCACAAATCCAAGTCATAGATTACATTTACAGTTTGTACCCAACCAAGACAATGCAACTGCATTAATTTTCAACTCCTGACTTTAGTTTTCAGTAGTATTTAATGCTTGTCTTAGTCCTCCAGACATTCAGTAGACATATCCCAAGTCATACATTTGACATGAACCAAGCAATGTCATGTAATGCTTCAAGTGTAAACAATGCTTGCTTTTCATAGATTCATGACAGTTTTCCAACCAAGTAAATGCTTCAGATTTGAGTATACTTGATGAGTAATCTTTAGCTTACAGGAAAAACATCCAAGACATATGTCTGCATTAGCATGTATGTACTTCAGTAGACCCTTTTGGGCATCTCTATGAGCTCAAGGCTCTTTCCAAAGTAATGTACCTGCTGAATACTCTCTGTCTACAGCAATTTTGGACAGATTTCATATCTGTAGTCAACTCTCATAGCTCATATATCATTCCCAATCAAGCATTAGCATGCCACAAATCTTTAGCAACCTTGCCAAGGCTTGTTTATAAGCCATAGATCAGTGTATGACTAAGTATTAGCATGGAGTACAGTAGATGCATTCAGCCTGCAAACAGGCGCAATTCACGCAGCCTGTCAAGCTCTTCCAACAGCACGTGGTGAAGGTAATAATGATTATCAAGCACTCAAATGTGCTCAATGATGCTCGCAAAGAGTCCCAGACAAGTCTTCACCACTGCCATGAAGCATAGAATCTCACATGAACAAATGCATACCTTGGAGAAACAATGGTAGCCTGCTTGGTCTTTTAGAAATCTTGATCTTCAACTCCTGCAAGTCTTCTTGACTTCCTCTTGCTCTAGAGAGCCTGCCTAGCATGGCTCTGATACCATGTTGAGATTGAGAGAGGTAGAGACAGACTAAGGAGCAAGCATGCTCTCTTCTTCTTCCATTCACTCATTATCTCATAACCACACACATAGAATAAGTGTATACAATAGTACTAAGGTCCGTAGGACCATTCACACTAGGTCTAAGACCACCGACTTATTTAATGTCCCACACTTGTTGATACAGTTGGACACAGCTAATGTCGATCATACATATTAACAGGAGAATAATATGAGCTTGATATTCTAACAATATTTCCTTACCAAGCTTGCCCCAAGAAACCATTCATCTACCCTATAGCTCGAGTTTCTTACACACTCCCCATGTAGGTCAACATTTGAAAAACAACAATTGCAATGCATCTAGGTTTAATACCATGTTATGCTTAATGCAAATGTACTACTGGTCTCCTTAACTCAAATGATAGTCCATCCTATATGCTATCTATAACCAAAAATATCAGACTTTGAATCATTTTTAGCAACTAACCACTCTCAAAAACCCTCTTTCCCCTTACCGTTTTATCAATAGTGAGTACAATAGGTCTCCCATACTCATAATCTACTTTCCGAAGAGTCGGAGCATCTCCCAACAACCTCTTCAGATTCTGCATAGCTCTACTATGTCTCATGTCCCAAGAAAAACACTCTGCCCTTTTCTCAAGAGCTGGTAGAGATCATCTGCAATATGAGAGAAATGAGGAATCCAAATAAGAAAAAATACACAACCTCTCTGGCACCAAAAATAGACTTCATCCCTGATAAGGGCAAATTCACTTCCTCTAGCCTACAAAGAATCCTCTCAACATCTTTGATATGCGTGGCAACAAAGTACCTATATCCATGATCATCTAAAGTCTCATCCTTCTCTTTCTCCAAACAACTCTTAATAGGCAGATCATCAATGAAAGGCACGGTAAGCTCTAGAATAAAATCCCGTAACACCTTGTTCATCCCATTCATCATATGAGCAACCAAATTAGTAGCTCCCTATGAAAGCGTACACATCCAAACAAGGCCTAAAGGTGTCTTCATCATAGTCAAATATCCACTCTCAAGGGCAAGTTAGAACTAGTCACAGTCGGAATAAAGATCACCAAGTGAATAGATAGCACGTCTAGAAAAAGCCTCCCTAAACTCATCCACAATAGATCCTGCATCAACATTCCGTATAGTGACCATGTTCACTGGCTGTAAGTCCTGTATGAATTTGAGTGTCCCATTCTTCTTGGGAACTGTGAACCATCTATTAGAATACAAAGCTGAAGATGGCTCTAGAATCCCCATCCCGATCCACTCATTCAAAAGCTCCACCAATTTGGGCAAGTGAGCCCCAGGCACAAGAACCATAGGCATCACAACCCTAGGATCAATGCAACCTATCTCATGCGGGAAAAAAGTGAAGGATCTCCCATGTTTGCTCAACATCTACTCAAAACATCTCACCTCTGTTGGAAGTAAAAAATATTTAGTCCTAATCTTCATATCTTTTAGTTTCTCGGCTAAAAACCTGTGTCCAATACCTGGAGGATCTTGTAAAGAAGGTTGCATAGCTACTCTCTTAATCATCTCATCACTATCCAAAGTAGTGGTCATGCAATTGGTCCGACCTTCTTGTCAACTTCTTATATTTTGTATATACTCTAGCTTCTTTGTGCTACAACCTGCAAATTTCAGCCCTTGCTGTAAATACCTTGGTAAACACAAATTCTATTGTGTATAAATAGCACCCAACTCTTTTGACTGACAAAAATCAGCCATATCTTTTTCAGACTGCATTTGAATAGCCCAATATTGAGACTTATAGCTTACTTCAATTGTAAATCCTATTTGCTGCTATAAATCAACACCCTGTAAATCTTTTTGCTGAAATAATTCAACAAAACTTTTTGCTGAGAATTCTCAACACCCAAATTTTCTTATAGCATGAAATCAACAATTTCACAATACATCGCCACAAAATGGACCTGTAAGACATATGAAAACTCTTGACTTTTAGTTTTTAGCAATGCTAAAAGATCCTCCATAATATCTGAGCATGACACCATGTCCATAGAGACCATCTACCTTGTCTTCATCCTGTAAAAGACATGCAAGTTTCAATTTTTTTTCTTTTCTCTTCAAGTGCTGCCTGGCAGCTCTAGGCATGTCCGTAATATGCTGAAAACACAAAGTACTTTTAGCAAAGACACACCATAAACTCCTGAGGAAAAACTAATGTTCCCAGGAGGTGAGAGCTTTCCCTATCTCGTACTAGTGTCATCTCGCAAGACAGTGGTACCTAACAAAAATCCGACTCTCTTGCTAGAAGAGGAGAATCCCTCAAAGAATCCTTATTCCTCTAAGGATTGATACAAACTGTCATGAACTGGACAGCCCTCTTTCCATCCTTGCTTTGGATCTATGCATAGACAGACCCATCATCTAGAAACTTAGTCTCCATCTGAGACTCAGCAACAATGAATGACTGCCCCAAAATAATAGGATAGGAACAAGGGTTTAGCACAAAGAAATGATAAGTCTCATCCACATCTCCAATAGAAATCTTTAAGTTTGTACATGCAACATACAAATCTCCTACAGTGTTGTTGGCTGCACACATGCGCCAACCATGATCCACATCAACTAGCCATCTACTGGTATCATACAATCCATGCAGTATGACATTAATCTTAGAGTTGTGATCCAAAAGAGTAACGTAAGGGGTCTCTACCTCACCAAGATTGACTACCATCTCCGAAGTCACACGAGCTCCATGGTTGCAAGAAAAATGGCTATGAGGCACCAATCTAGGTGCATCATCACTCTCCACATACTGTATGGGCTGAAGTAAAGTCTAAAGATTCTTCTCAGACTACATACATAAAGCTCCATCTATAGACTCCTCAGTAATCTTCTCATCAAAATCAATCTTTTCAATCTGCAAGCCATAGATAATAGCCTCAGCAACTGCTAAAGCCTCTCGATGGATCATATCTTGTGTCAGCTCTTCAATAATATGTCATTTTTCTTTAATGATGTCGATGATAACATCATGAAATTCTCTTTTGGCAATTCCTAAGACTTCTCCAAGAGTGAACTCAATTTTTCAGTTAAGAATCTGATCTTCAAGCACCTTCTTCAAGTTTGTAGTCATCTCAATGTCGAAAAGCAACTTGAATCTAGGTTACTTTTTCGGCTTTAGATCCTTTTTCTTCATGGCTTTTATATCTTCTTGTACTTTCGGCTTCTCAACATCAACCATACTCTGCTGTGGTCTTGAAGAAGAAGACTGAGAAACTAGATCACTCCTCCTAGTCACCCTCTTTGAACCTTTAGGCTAATCATCATCTCTTTTTCACTTCTCCTCAAAAAGTGCTTCAAAACCTTGAGATTTTTCCATATAGGCATAAATAGAAAAGACATCAACTTGATCATCCCATCCAGTCCCTTTCCTAATCTCATCACCTATGGCTGAGAGTTTGGATGTTGAAGTTTTTCCCTTTTTCTCTACATGCAGTGCATAGGACCATAAAGGAGATTTGTCCTTCGGCAAACTACTCTAAGTGAAGGCCATAGGTAGCTTCTCTTGTTACCTCTCACATCACATAAGAAGAGTGCAAAAGAGACTCATCTAACAAATTCTCCATACCACCCTTACTGAAATTTGGTTTGATCGAATGCTCTATATCTCCAAAACACATCATCTTGTCTTTCCACACTACCAACTTTAGTCTTTTTGCCTCTTCAAAATCTTGACAGTCCTTGTGCTCATGATTTGGACTATCACACCACATGCAAAAGATGGACACGATCACTCTTGGAAGAATTTGCAAGAGTAGAAGAAATTAGTGCTGAAATCGGAGTTGGACTAAGCGGCTACTACTCCATTCTAGTCATCTTGATTTGTAGATCTTTTAAGTTCTTTGATATCTCCTCCACCATATCTTTGATAGTTAGTTTTGTAGTTGGTTTGACAACCATAGTAGGAATAGGAATAGGCATAGACAGAGGCTGAGAAATAGGAGAAGTAGTGGATGGTGCAACAGGAGAAGTCACAGTAGGAGAAGACATTGTTGGTGATGACTATATCCCATTTTGCAAGCGAACCTTCCATCTCTGCCTCTTTGTCAGTGTACAAACCACATTGACAGCATCCTACCAATCTGTCTTCAGTCCCATAGACTGCGTAGGGTCCTCTAGCAACTCTCCCAACTCATCGTAAAGTGCAGGATCAAGTGCCTATAAGAATAACTCCAGTTTCTCTGAGTTTAGAGCTCTTTTCTCTAGTGCATCCAACTGGTTGTATCACTCTTCAAACTCCCGTAACAATTCAAAGGCAATAGAGCTCTTTGCTCTAGTGCATCCAACTGGTTGTATCTCTCTTCAAACTCCCACAACAATTCAAAGGCAACAAGTTCTTTGTTGGGATGATAAACCCACTCTCTGAATGTCTTTCGCGTAGCAATATCGTAATCCTCCAGAAAATATTCGCCTTTGAGTGCTTTTTTGAAAGCATCCCAGTTAGAGTCTTGTACAAATAGATATGTCAATCTAAAATGCAAAGTCGACATGACAAGCTGTAAGAAATAGTTTCTTCGGTTGGTCAGAACTTCAAAGAAGTGCATCTAGCTTTCAAAGGCCTTAATGTAGGCTAAAACATTCAAGTCATCAAATAATTTTTTCTCACTAACCATAGACTCGATCGCCTTGGTTGCAACAAGCATATGCTCCTATTCTTGATGCAATAGTCATTGATACAACTGCTAATGCAACTGTTGCTGCTGCATAGATAATTGCATCTATTGATTTTGCATCATAATGGCTAAAGAAAGAGTTTGTAACAAAGTCACCATCTCATCGGTCGAAAAGGAAGAAACAATCAATGATGAAGGTGGATGATTCAAAGGGTCTCCATCTCAATGTGATCAAAAGTGACGCTTTCACGTCGGGTTCACTAGATGTCACACGGAATATGTATGAAAGTTCGTGAAAGTCGCTCGTTGCAAGGACGCTATGCGAGATGGGAGCAAGATTGATTCAAGACAACAGATTTGATGACAAAGGTCTTGTGTATTGCAATTTTTAACAGTGCATAAAAAGTCCAAACTCTTTAATGATAGAAGAGACTATCTCAATGGCAATATACGAGCTCTAATCCGAATCAATCTGTCCTGACTAGAAAGACCTCTCTGAGATTAGCATTAGCCACTCCAACTCTTCATATACGAATTCAGCAGCATAAGAAATATCATAGTTGAGGAAGAAGATTTAGTTGACAATAGGTTAGAAGAGTTTTGGGAATTCAGTGAGCATGATCATTTGATTTAACCATAGTGATTCCTTGTAATGTCCTATCATTCACCATGACATGGGGTACACTTGAGATAATGCATGCTGCTATGTTGATAATCCTTTGAGTTTGGCTTTTGTTGAGTGCATCATGTGATGCTTCCATACTGGATCCACAGGATCAAATTATTGTAGTACTATTATTGATATAGAGAAAAGAAGTGCCTAATCATAGAAGACGCTTCAATGGTTGCAATGAAAGACTACAAGGGAATCTTTTTTGGTTGGCTATCATGCTTGATGTCAACAAAACACTATGAAAACATTATATGTTGATTCCTTGCATCCCATAATTAGCGTTGAAGCTCCAAACATGTTGATTGCAACAACTCGCATAAAACATAACCTTGTACTAGTCATCGAGTCTTCCATCTTTAATCACGATCAACTCCAAACTTTTGGCCTCAATACATCAATCGCAACCACAGTGACAATAAACACTCCATATTTCTGGGTCTCTTTATTTTCTATCCTCGAATATATGTGTTCTACATATGCAATTGTACAAAAGGCATAGTGCTTTATCCAAAGAAATTGCAGACAATGTTGCTTATGATTGTTGAATTCTCAAGCTCGTAGTCTCATCCAAGAGCAATCTCTGGGCTGATTCAGGTAACATTGTAAAATCATTATTCCAGTCTCTGGTCATGCCACATCTATAGCCGCCGGCCTTCATGCCATTGCCATATCCATCCTTGAATGCTTCCCAGACAGCTAAGTTCTTCCAGTGTCTCAATCCCATCTCTGAGTTGAGGGTGTGGAAATGCGTTCTCCGTCACCTCCATTCTCATTGCAGGTTGCCTCTCTTGCCTTCACAGCATTTTTGATGTAGATCCTCTTCCCGAAAAACATCTACTTTTTGCCAAGCTTTTTTCTATGCTATTCTCAATTTCTATAGCTTTTTTTTGCACTCAGAAAGCTGCTTTTCCAATAACTTTTGGAAATTGTTAAGCCACCATCATGGAGCTATGAATGATCCTAGCTCTCCATAAGTGTATCCTTTGTTTCTTCTCTAAAGCAATCATGTAAGTTAGCTCATCCTTCAAACTAGGAGTAACCATCAGCATTCTTTGCTATGACACAAAATAACTCCTCATAAGAAAGCAATGCAGCCTTATGATAAAGTCTAGCTCGTTCCACCCCTCAAGGAAGTTACTATATGTATATCATCTACATCACATGCATTCAAGGCCTATTTATAAATATCCTTATTTGTGAATTTTTCTTGAATAAAACATAACCCTTTTCTATTCAATCTCTGTAAATAACCCCTTTATATGACATCCTTCAATATGTAAAAATTATATAAAAATTGTATTTTAAAATACCTTATTTTGAACCCACATGATGCACACATATTCTCATGAGTAACTTACCCAAGCTCCATCCCAAAACGTCCAAGCAGTAGCCAATCTAGAGTTGCAAAATTAACAGCCTCTGGACAATTCAAGCCATGGTTAAGCCACCATGGTAAGGTCTTGGGAACGTTATTACAAAATTCCCACGCTCCTGACATTAAACTACATACACTAAAAAACCTTGTCATCATTTTAAAAGTTTCTAGATACATAAACAATGTGGACACACCAGCAAGCATTCATATGAGCTACCATACACACAGGCATACACGTGTTACTTTTGCCTGAGTACTACTCATAGTGAATACAAAAAATTTTGGGATGGAACCAAGCAATCAAATTTTCAAACTAAATAGCAAACGAAAAGATGCACACAATGGAAAAAAAAAATATTAATGACACTGACTAATGAGTCCAAATTCCTAGCAAAAAAGCAAGAACAAGAGTGAAGTGGCATCCATTAATTGATAAAATCTTAATCAAAAAGTCAACTTTAGGCTAGTCAGCTCTAATCATAGGATGAAGGACTTTGTAGTAGCAAGCTATATCAAGTAGAATAGGCTTAGTATTCATGCATACAATGGATGTGGTAGAGCAATCCAAATAGAAGAAAACACATAGATGGTCTAAGTTGCAACAAGACTAGAGGATTGGTTTTTCTATGTTAGTCTTGTGACTTATTCCAAGTGCAAGAAAACTAACTTATTTACACAAAGTCATGAGCTCTAGAGACAAGGTTATCTACTTCTAAAAACTATTCGAGCTCTTCAAGAAAATGAATGATGAAAATCAACCAATCTATGATAAGAAATTAATGGATCTTCAAACATAGCATTTCTCACATAAGACTAGTGGATATCTTTCTAAAATTTTTCTACTCAATGGTTTCTAATCTACTCTAATCTATAATTTGCATCCAATCTTCTAATCAATACCTCATGTTTTGGCCTCCTAACTAGTTGTTTGTTTTTTTGAGAGAGTAAGGTTCACAAGTGAGAGATTGGTTCCTCAATCTCCCATCTATATCAATGAGAACTCAACAATGGGACATTGGAGAAAGACTCTCATTGCTTCAAGATGTCAATATGCTCATGATTGAATTAACTTTTACATAATTAAAAGGCTAAAAAAGGATGTACTTTCTCAACCATGAATCAATCAAGTTTCTTCCATGACATTATGGTTTCATTCTCTTTCTTCTTCTTCCCCTCTTAATCCACTATTCTCTTTTGTGCTCAGCCATGTTTCGTAACATAATACCAAAGCCACTTTCCTAGAGCTTGTGAGGTTGTGGGAGCTTCCACAAATATTGCTAAAGTTTGGGAGCCCAAGTATTGAAGGTGCTACTTTTCAAAAATCACTTGGATTGGATATTGAAGGTTGGGAGTTGCAAACCTCATTAGGAAGGCCATCATCATTAAGGTACAACTCTTCTTATTCTCATTATCATAGTTAAGTTCACTTTGAAGGCTTTCATTACCAAGAAAATGAGGAAGGGCAGCTATTGAAAGACTACAAAAGTCCTATGTTGCTAGAGTTTAATGCCATTTATCACTTGCAATGGGGTTGCTTAAGAGCCTTGCTTAAAGGGGCAAGTTTTCAACAAGCTCAATCCTTGCTTGTGGTCAAAAGATGAGGTTTTCATTACTTAGAAAGAAGAGGATGTACTTGAAGATAGATTTAGCGAGAAGAGAAAAAGAAAGATTGTTGCATTGCCATGTTTTATATCTCCATCTATACTATATTGTTTTCATTGTAGCCTCCAAAGGGCTTCCCGAACCCACCCCCTTCCTAAACGTCTCCTTTTTAATTAAAACCCCCATTTGTCACGTGTAGGCTCTCTCTCTATCTTCCCTCTCCCTTTTTTAATCAAATCAAAATTTTCACAAATGGCTCTTTCCCCCCCTTTTAAATCAAAAGTTTATCTCTCTCTTTGTCTCTCTCTCTTTTAGTTAGATTAAACTTATTAATTTAAAATTTTCTCTTTTTTTCTATTTTTTAATTTAATTAAATATTTTAAAATTTCTTTCTCCTTTTTATAAATATATTTACAAGAAATTTTTAATTTACAAAATTTTCACATATTTTGTGAGAGAAGGGGGGAGAGAGAAGAAAAAGAAGAAGAGAGAGAAAGAGAGGGGGAGAAGAGATAGAGAATTATAAATATAGGAAATTTAAAATTTGAGAGAGAGAAGATAAAAGGAAAAAAGAGGAGAGAGAAAGAGAGAAGAAAAGAAAAGAGAGAGAGAGAGAGAGAAGAAGAAGAAGAAGAGAGATAATATGAATACAAAGAGAGAGAATTATAAAGGCAAGGAGAGAGAGAGAGAGAGAGAGAGAGAGAAAGAGGGAGGGAGGGAGGGAGGGAGGGAGGGAGGGAGAGAAGAAGAGAGAACAAAAAAGAGAAGAGAGATAAGCAAAGAGAGAAGGAATAAACAAGGGAAAGAGAGAGAGAGAAAAAAAAGAAAAAAGAGGAGAGGGAGAGAAGGAAAAGAGAGGAGAGGGAAAAGCAATGATGAAATATGAGAGAATTAAAAAATGAGAGAAATTTTAAAAAGGTGGGAGAGAGAGAGACATAGAGAAAATAATAATAATAAGAAAAGAAAAAAGAAAAAAAAGAGGGGGAGATAGAGAGATAGAGAGAAAAGAAGAATAATAGGAAAAGAAGAAAGAGGGGAGAGAGAGAGAGAGAAAAGAAGAATAAATGAAAAAAAGAGGGGAGAGAGAGGGGGAGAAAGTGGAGAGAGAAAAAAGAGAGGAAAGAGGGGGGAGAAGAAAAGGGGGGAGAGACAAAAAAAAGGGAAAAAAGAGGAGAGATGGAGGGAGGAAGGGAAAAGAGGGGAGAGAGGGGAGAAGAAAGGGGGAGAGATAGAAGAAATTGGGGGGAGAAAGAAAGAGAGAGAGAGAGAGAATAATAATAATAATAATAATAGGAAAAGAAGAAAGAGGGGAGAGAGAGAGAGAAAAAAAAGAAGAATAAAAGAAAAAAGAGGGGAGAGAGAGGGGGAGAAAGTGGAGAGAGAAAAAAGAGAGGAAAGAGGGGGGAGAAGAAAAGGGGGAGAGACAAAAAAAAGGGAAAAAAGAGGAGAGATGGAGGGAGGAAGGGAAAAGAGAGGAGAGAGGGGAGAAGAAAGGGGGAGAGATAGAAGAAATTGGGGGGAGAAAAAAAGCACAGAGAGAGAGAGAGAATAATAATAATAATAATAATAATAATAGGAAAAGAAGAAAGAGGGGAGAGAGAGAGAGAAAAAAGAAGAATAAAAGAAAAAAAGAGGGGAGAGAGAGGGGGAGAAAGTGGAGAGAGAAAAAAGAGAGGAAAGAGGAAGGAGAAGAAAAGGGGGGAAAGAGGGGAGAGGGGGGAGAAAAAAAAGGGGGGAGAGATGGAGGGAGGAAGGGAAAAGAAGAATAATAGGAAAAGAAGAAAGAGGGGAGAGAGAGAGAGAGAGAGAAAAGAAGAAAAAAAGAAAAAAAGAGGGGAGAGAGAGGGGGAGAAAGTGGAGAGAGAAAAAAGAGAGGAAAGAGGGGGGAGAAGAAAAGGGGGGAGAGACAAAAAAAAGGGAAAAAAGAGGAGAGATGGAGGGAGGACGGGAAAAGAGGGGAGAGAGGGGAGAAGAAAGGGGGAGAGATAGAAGAAATTGGGGGGAGAAAAAAAGCAAAGAGAGAGAGAGAGAGAGAGAGAGAGAGAGAGAAGAAGAAGAAGAAGAAGAAGAAGAAGAAGAGAGAGAACCCAAAAGAGGAGAGAGAAGCAAACATAGAAGGAATAAAAAAGGGAAAGAGAGAGGAAAAAAGAAAAAAGAGAACAGGGAGAGAGAAGGAAAAGACAGCAAATGGAAAAACAGTGATAAAATATGAGAGAAGAAAAAAGATGAGAGAGAAAATAAAAAAGCAACGAGAGAGAGAGAGAAGAAGAAGAAGAAGCCGAACAAAAAGAAAAGAAAAAAGAGGAGAGAGAAAAAGAGGAAAGAGAGAGGGAGAAAATATGAGAGAGAGAGAGAGAAGAAGAAGAAGAAGAAGAAGAAGAAAAGAAAAAATAAGAGAGGTGAGAGAGAGACAAGAAGAAAAGAAAAATGAGGAGAGAGATAGAGGAGGAAAGAGGAGAGAGAAAAAAGAGGAAAGAGAGAGGGAGAAAAAAGAGGAGAGGGAGGGAAAATAGGAGAGAGAAAAGAGGGAAGAGAAAGAGGGAGAAAAAAGATTGAGTGAAAGAGGGAAGAGACAGAGAAGAGGGGGTGAGAAGAGAAAAAAACGAAAAAAAGGAGAGAGAGAGAGAGAGAGAGAGAGAGCACAAAGAGAAAAGAAAAAAGTGGGAGAGAGAGCCAAAGAAAAAAGAGGAGAGAGAGGGAGGGAAAAAAGGAAAGAGAAAGGAGGAGAGGGAGGGAGGGGAAAAAAGATTGACTGAAAGAGGAAAGACAAAGAGAGAGGGAATGAGAAGAAGAGAGAGATTTGGGGGGCAAGTGAAAAATAGAGAGAGATAAAGATATCAAAGAGAGAAGGAAAAAGTAGGAGAGAGAAAAAGAGAAAAAAGAGCAGGAGAGAAAGGGGAAGAGGGGAGAGAAAGACAAAGAAATAAGAGGAGAGGGAAATTTAAAAAAGTAGTGGAGAGAGGAGAGAAGAAGAGGGGAGAGAGAGAGAGAAAGAAGAAGAAAGGAAAAAAGAGGGGAGAGAGATAGAGAAGAAGAAGGAAAGAAAAAAGGGGGGAGAGGGGGAAGAAAAAGAGGAGAAAAAAAGGCAGGAAAGAGAGAGGGAGAAAAAAATATGAGAGAGAGGAGGTAAAAGAAATGAGAAGAAATGAGAGAGAGAGAGAGAGAGAGAAGAAGAAGAAGAAGAAGAAGAAGAGAAAAAAAAAGAGAGGGGAGAGAAGAAAAGGGGCGAGAGAGAGAAAAGGAAGAAGAAAAGAAAAAAGAGAAGAGAGAGAATTTTAAAAAAGGGAGAGAGGGGAGAGAACACAAGGGGAGACAGAGAAAATGAAAAGACAACAAAAAAGAGCATAGAGAGAGAGAGAGAGAGAGAAGAAGAAGAAGAAGAAGAAGAAGAAGAAAATAAAAAAGAGGACAGAGAGGGGGGAAGAGGAGAGAATTATAAAATGCAAGGAGAGAGGAAGAGAGACGAGAGAGAGAACATCAAAGAGGAAAGAGATAGGTAAAAAGAAAAAATGTACAAGGGAAAGAGAGAGAGAAAAAAAAGAGGAGAAAGAGAGAAGGAAAAGAGAGGATAGAGAAAAGCAATGATGAAAGATGAGAGAAGAAAAAATAGGAAAGAGAACATAAAAAACAATGAGAGAGGGGAGAGAGAAGAATATGAAGCAAAGAAAAGAAAAAAGGGGAGAGAGAGAGAGAGGGAAGAAGAAGAAAAGAAAAAATAGGAGAGAGGAGGAAAAAGTGGAGAGAGAAGAAAGAGATAAGATGAATGGATTTATGTGCAATAATGCTTGAGGCTGAGAGAGAGAGAGAGAGAGAGAGATAAAAAGAAAAGAAAAAGAGGAGAGAGAGGGGGAAGAGGAGAGAGAAAAAAGAGGAAAGAGAGGGAGGGAGAAAAATATGAGAGAGGGAGGGAAAAGAGGAGAGAGAAAAAGCGAAGAGAGAGAGGGAGAAAACAGATTGAGAGAAAGAGGAAAGAGAGAAAGAGAGGGTGAGGAGAAAAAATGAAAAAAATATGAGAGTGAGAGAGAGGAATAGCAAAAAAAAAAGAAAAAGTAGGACAGAGAAAAGAAGAAAAGAAAAAAGAGGGGGACTTGAATGGGGAAAGAGGGGAGAGAAAGCCAAACAAAAAAGAGAAGAGAGAACAAGAACAAGAACAAGAACAAGAACAATAAGAAGAAGAAGAAAAGGAAAAACAAGGGGAGAGAGAAGAAAAGAAAAAATAGGGGAGGGTAAAAACATGAGAGAGAAAAAAGAGGAAAGAGAGAGTAAGAAAAACATATGAGAGAGAGAGAAAAAAAAGAGAAGAGAGAAAATTAAAAAGTAGGGAGAGAGAGAGAGAAAGAAAGAAAGAAAGAAAGTTATATTAACGTCTTCTAAAGACCAAAACTGGCCTATGAGACAAACTGTGATACAACTGATGAGGTCCAGCTATCCAAAATAAAAGTGCTGAATGAAAAGCTAAAAACTGGAAACTGAAAATACGGTGCTGTGAGTGTGATAAGTGTCGTGTATGTGTATGTGCATATGTAGCTCTGGTACTCCAGATAATGGCTACAAAAGGGGAACAAATGTCGGCTATGATAGGGGAACAACTGTCGGCTATGATAAAGTGGTGCGATGTGTATATGTAACAGATGCAGGGGGATATACTATCCTGGGATGTAGTAGCAGTCGTCGAAGTCGCTAATAGCAGGTGATCCCTCTTGGATGCAGGATGTGGTACATCGGCGGTGGAGAAAGAGCAAACTGGAGATCTGAGATCCAATGTGTCGAGTGTCGTCGGATCTCAATCTACTATCGATGTAGATCAAGAATCCTCCGGATCTCCTATCGGTGTGGCTGTGGGGTCTGAAACCCACGGATCCTCGTGCGGCATCGGGTACGCTGGTCCTCAGCCTGCTGTAGTGTGAGCCCAGAGGTCTGGCTGGAGGCTGGTACAATAGCTCTCACTCTGTCTGTCTGAAAGAACTGTGTAATAGTCGTCTGGGTGGGCCCCTCTCTGACTGGGACCCGCTGTGTGCTCTACTCTCTGATGTGCCCTGCATCTCCCAGAAAACGGCCAAATGATCTCTGATCCATATCAGTCATACATCCCTGAAGTGAGCTGCTCAATGTGTATCTAGATCTCAACTCTGAGTATGCCGGGCATCTGAGAACAAAATGCTCCTCACTCTCCACCTTTGATCTGCAAAGGGGGCATATCCTCTCCTCCGTGGCATATAGATCTGCATATATCTCGGAATCTCTACGAATCCCTGCTCTGATATGCTCAAGAACTGTGTATAATAATGTGCCATCTTCGATGGCAGTGGCTATGCAGGGCTGACCCATGTCCTCTGTATATAAATATGCCATATCTCATGTCTGATGACTCTATTCCTCTCAGAGAGAGTGTAAGTGGGAGCCTGAGTATCATATAGAAGAGGTGGGAGTCTATCAATGTCCAGCCCATGTCTGTCAAACCAAGCTCTAGTCTGTGCATACCATGATGTGGTATCCCCCGCTCGAGCCATCTCCTGAGATGCCATATATGCTCTGTATGCAATGTGATCTCTGTCCATATCCTGAAATCTATGTAGGAAGCAGACTGTCTGAAATAATGCCTCGACTAGCATGGGCGGTGTGGCAAGCTCTGCTCACACAATGTCATGTGGGACTGAGGCCTTGCTGCGAATCAATCTAGATATCATGATCACCTGAGGTCTCTCCATCAATGCCCATACATAATCGGCAAGGCCTAGCCCCCATATAGCTGCTCCATACATCAGTGCTGGAGTGACTAGAGTATCAAAGAGCCACCCCTTGGTGCGAGGCTCCTGGAAATGTGCCTGATGACACTGTCGCTCCATAAGAGCCAATGCTGAGTATCCTCTAGTGAGGCGGTCACGAGCTGCCTGTGTCATCAAGAAAGTCCCTGAAGCTGCTATAAAGGTGACTCCCAAATATACATATGATCCAGTGACCTCAATACTTCCTCCTGTTGCCATGAAAATACTCTGTCTGCATATCTGAGCTGATGTATGGAATATAAGAACCTTGGTTTTACCAAGGTTCACTGTCATGCCTCTCTGTATGCAAAAATCATCCAATGCTAATAAATGCTGATGTAATCCCTAAGCTGAGTCTGAGACCAACACAATGTCATCTGCATATAGTAAGATATGAACTGTGGCTCCACTGAGATCTATACCTCCACCGGCTCGCTGTTGAATAAACTCTGCTATCTCATCAATGTATAGCCCAAATAGAGTCGGTGAGAGTGGGCATCCTTGTTTCACACCAATGGTGCTCACAAGGGGATCTGATATACCTCTCGGACATTTGGCTCTGCCAGTAACCCGCTTATATAGTGCATAAATACCCCACATCATGTCATCATCCACCCCCAGATCAAGTAGGCGTCTGAAAATCCTCTCTCTCGGAACCATGTCAAGGCTTTGCGGAAATCCACAAAGCAACAGTACAATCTATGTTTCTTCACTCGTGTCTGGTCGATCAGACAACGAAGAGTGAAGATGTGGTCTATGGTAGAAAATGCCCGTCTGAACCCTGCCTGTCCGGGTGTGCGCATGCACTCTCTCTCTGCCAGCGTGCTGAGCTCCTCCTCCATCACCGTGCCATAAAGTTTGGCCAAAATTGGCCCAATCATGATGGTCCTATATGTGTTAGGATCCATAGGATCCCCTGACTTGTGGATAGGTACAATGGTATGCTCTGTCCACGAGTCAAGGAACCCCTCAGACAATGCACGGTTGAAGAGGTGAGCAATGAGTGGAGCCAATGTGTCTCTGCCATATATAATATGCTCTACCTGAAGATCAAACTGGTCTCGAGTGCAGCCATGCTGTCTCAAGAGAGAGAGGGAGAGAGAGGAAGAGAGAGAGAGAGGAAGAAGAAGAAGAAGAAGAAGAAGAAGAAGAAGAAGAAGAAGAACAAAAAAGAAGAAGAAGAAGAAGAAAAGAAAAGAAAAGAAAAAGAGAGGGGAGAGAGAGAAGAAGAAGAAGAAGAGAAAAAAGATTAGGGGGAGAGGGGGAAAAGAGGAGAGAGAGAATTGAGAGAAGAGAACGAGAGAGAAAAGCATATGAGAGTAAAAGAGAGGAGACAAAAAAAATAAGGAGAGAGAGATAGAGAGAGAGAGAGAGGGAGGGAGGGAGGGAGAGAGAGAGAGAGAGAGAGAGAGAGAGAGAGAGAGGGAGGGAGGGAGGGAGGGAGGGAGGGAGGGAGGGAGGGAGAGAGAGATATATATATATATATATATAAAGAAATAAAGAGAGAAAGAAGAAGAAAAAATAGAGGGGGGAGAGAGTGAGACAAAAAGAAAAGAAAAAGGAGGAGAGACAGAGAGAGAGAGGGGAAAAAAGGGAGAGAAGAAAGAGGAGAGAGAGGGGGAAAGGGAGAGAGAAAAAATACAATTTAAGAGAGAGAGGAAGAAAAATGATGTAGAGAAAGAGGAAAGAGAGAGAGGGGGGGTGAGAATAGAAAAAAAGAATAAATATTAGAGAGAGAGAGACAAAGAGACAGAGATTTGGGGGCAAGAAAGAGAGAGAGAGAGAGAGAGAGAGAGAGAGAGAGAGAGAGAGAGAGAGAGAGAGAGAGAGCTCTGTGTGTGTGTGTGTGTGTGTGTGTGTGTGAAGAAGAAGAAGAAGATGATGATGATGATGATGATGATAATGAAGAAAAGAAAAAGGAGGGGAAAGAGAGAGAGACAATAACAAAAGAAAAAAGAGGAGAGAGAGATAGGGAAAAAGAGGAGAGAGAAAAGAGAGAGAGACAATAAGAAAAGAAAAAAGAGGAGAGAAAGAGGCAGGAAAGAGTAGAGAGAAAAAAGAGGAAAGAGAGAGAGGGAGGAACAAGATGAGAGAGGGGGAGGAAAAAGAGGAGAGAAAAGAGGGAAGAGAGAGAGGGAGAAAAAAGATTGAGAGAAAGAGGAAAGAGAGAGAGCAAGTGAGAGAGAGAAGGAAAAAGAAGGATAGAGAAACTAAAAGACAATAACAAAAGAAAAAAGAGGAGAGAGAGAGAGGGAAAAAGAGGAGAGAGAAAAGAGAGAGAGACAATAAGAAAAGAAAAAAGAGGAGAGAAAGAGGCAGGAAAGAGTAGAGAGAAAAAAGAGGAAAGAGAGAGAGGGAGGAACAAGATGAGAGAGGGGGAGGAAAAAGAGGAGAGAAAAGAGGGAAGAGAGAGAGGGAGAAAAAAGATTGAGAGAAAGAGGAAAGAGAGAGAGCAAGTGAGAGAGAGAAGGAAAAAGAAGGATAGAGAAACTAAAAAAGGAAAAAAGAGGGGAAAGAGCAAGGAAAAGAGGAGAGAGAGGGGGAGGAAGGAGATGAGAGATAAAAATAAGGGAAGAGAGAGAGTGAGAAAAAAGATGAGAGAGAGGATTAAAAGAGAGAGTGTAAGAGAAAATGACTTGACAAAGAGAGAAAAATATGGGAAGGGAGAGAGAAAAGTGAGAAAATTTTGAGAGAGGGGGTGAAAAGAGAGAGAATAAATGAAAAGATAGAGAGAGAGAGAGGAAAAAATCACGAGGGAGAGGTGAGAGAGAGAGAGAGAGAGAGAGAGAGGTTTGACTTGAACTTCAAACTTTGTGAAGTACCAACTTTGAGTATAGATGAATTTTTATAAGTTTGATGTGGAAAAGAGATTGTATGTATATGTGGTATTTTATATTATAAATTTTATACCTTATTTTTAGTTCTACATTTGATGAGAGAGAGAGAGAGACAGAACAAAGAGATGAGAGAAAACAAACTAAAATAAAAGGTAGAGAGAAAAAAATTAGACATAGGGAATTGGGGAGAGAGAGAATAGAAACAGAGAGGGAAAAGAGGAGAGAGAAAGAGGAGAAATGGATTGTTGAGCCACATAGAAACTTTGCTTGCCACTCTATGGTAGCAAAGCTACCATGAAGTGGCCTAGTGTTCTGTGCATACAAAGCACGAGTGAAATGCTAGTACTATATTAATAGGAGACGTGGGGCCTAGCCACATGGCATGCTCCCATGCCCTTCTATCTTGGAGATGCCATGTGACACTTGCACTTGCATGACCCCCAACCATGTCCGCTGCACACCCATGCAGGAAATCCCTCGGTTATGCATGCAACTGTGCTTGTGAGTACCGTGCTTGCGCTCGCAATAGTACCTAGACCTTGCACACATAGGACACTTGCTCACCAGTCTAACCTGCATGCCCTACCCTAACGTGCATGCCCAGCCCCTTGAATGACATTCCTTTAGTGGCTTGGCGGTGACAACCCTCCGCTATAAGAGTTTCTATCACTCTTTTAATCTCTCTCTCCCTCTCCTCAGACATGCATGGGTGATGGTACATCCTCTCTCTCTCTCTCTCTAACATTGTGTCTCTAATTTCTCTCCCTCCTCCCACCATCAACCATCCCTCCCTCCCCTAGCTCATCCCTCCCCCCATGGCCCCCACCTGCCCACTTGCCATCCATTGACCTACAAGTAGGGTGCCACCTTCCAGCTATCCATGTGTCTCCTAAGCCACCCACCCACTTGCCAAAAGCCCCAAGAACCACCATTCTCCTCCCTAGCCCCGCTAGGTGGCCAGCATGCTCTCACCATCCTTCCCACCCTCACCGACTATGATTGTTCTCCAACGCCATGCCCATTACCCATCAACACACACCACCACCATTGCCCCACTCCCTCGGCCATGCTCCTTGCCAACATAACCCCTTCTCCCCATAAGTTTTTTATGAATATAATAAATATATATATATATATCACTTCACTTTCTTTAAATATAGATTTATATATAAATATAAATAAATAAATAAATTTTATATATATATATATATATATATATATATATATATCCTCTCCCCTTGATTATACACACACACACACACACACACACACACAAACCCACTTCTTCTTCATAAATAGAGATGTGTGTATACATGCATTACCTATAGTAATGTATGCATATATTTATAATTTTTATATATGTTTTAACTTTTTTAATGTCAAACTAACTATTCATTGTTATAAATAAGATACATAATACATAGCACAATATTTTATAATATTAGTACCATTTTTTGTTATTTTTATTATTGCATGTTTTATCATCTATCCTAATGCTTATTTTTTAAGTTTATGGAAGGTTAATGTTGTTTTTGTTATCCATACTTCACAATTTTTTAAAGTACTTTAATTTTTTAAGTTTTTTAAAAATCTATATAATATAAAATATAATCAAAGATTTTGCATTATTGGTACTATTTATTTTTATTATTCATATGTTATTATCTATATTTTTATTATTACATGTATTTTTGTTTAATGTTATCAAAAAAATATTATTTTTTATCAATTTATTAGTTGATATTAAATTTTAGTAGTGAATATTAATATTAATATTAATATTTTGTAATCTGTCATTCACTATTATTTTTAAACAATAAATACAATATAAGATTTCATATTGTATTATTTTTCTTATAATATGTTATTATTTATGTTTTATATTTACAATATGTGTGTGTGTGTGTATACATATTAAATTATATATTTGTGTGTGTGTGTGTGTGTGTGTGTATTTGTGTATAATTAAAAAGCCAAGTATGTCTACCTTTTAATACTCTCTCTAACCTTACATTAGTGATTATTTTTTGAAAGTGATTACTACTATTTTACTTTTGTACCCCTTTCTTAGCTTCATCTTTACATGGGTATGTGGTTTTTCATCACTCTTTTACTTAATCTCCATGGTTAGCTAATGTTAATATTTATGTTTTGTAATCTATCACTCACCATTATTTTTTATTTCTAAAAAAATAAGATATTTAGTATAATATATTTTGTAGTTCTAGTAGTATTTTATTTTGATTATTCTTATTATTTTGTGTTATTACTTATATTATATATTTACATTGTATATATATGTAATTATGTATAATTAAAAACCACCTATATTTGCCTTTTGATACTCTTTCTAATCTTACATTGGTGATTATTTTTTTATTGCAATTACCACTCTTTTGCCTTTGCATCCCTTTGTTAGCTTTATCTTTGCACATACATGAATTCCATCACTCTTTTAAAATTGGATTAAGTGTGTTTTTAACAAATATTTTATTAGTTTGTAAGTTTTTCATTCATGTTTAATATTGTTGTCGAATTCCTGTTATTTTTACTACCATCATTGAATGTTGAATTGAAATACCTTGATTGTTTTAGTTATTACCAATTTTATTGTGTGCTTATTATAGTTGCACACACACACACACACACACACATTCTGTGTGTGTGTGTGTGTGTGTGTGTATCTTTCATATGATTATTAATTATATGTATATATATATATATATATATATATATATATACATATATACATACATATATATATATACATATATATATACATACATACACATATATATATATATATACATACACACACACACACACACACACACACACACACACACACACACACACACACACA
The DNA here is from genome assembly GCF_053477565.2 of Lygodium microphyllum. Lineage (NCBI taxonomy): Eukaryota > Viridiplantae > Streptophyta > Polypodiopsida > Schizaeales > Lygodiaceae > Lygodium > Lygodium microphyllum. Next base: position 20,009,147 of record NC_141149.1, on the reverse strand, counting down.
CACACACACACACACACACACACACACACACACACACACACACACACACACACACACACACACACACACACACACACACACACACACACACACATATATGTACATATATATATAGCTAGTTTGATAGTTTGCTTATATATACTCTAGTTTTCTCTCTCATGTTTTTTGCTCTCTATCTCTCTCTCATGTGTTACGATATTTTTTATTTCCTATTTTTTGTGTAATAAATATTTATCAATTTTTTCTCTCTATTTTTATTTTTTGGCAATAAAATATATTAGTTTTATTTTTGCAATTAGAATCACTCCTATGTTTCTTATAAATTTAGCTTATTAAATATTAGTTTAGGATTTATGTACTCTATTTTTCTTGCTTTCACGTATTTCTTTCTTTCTATCTCTCATGTATTTTGATTTGTAATCTTCTATTTTTTCTATAAGTAAATTTCTTTATAATTTTTCTCGCGCTCTCTCTAGTTTTTTTTATTTTAAAATTTTTACTAAAATAAATTTTGTAACAAAATATATAAGTTATATTTTGGAAATTGTGAGCTTTATATTTTTATAAATTTATATTTTTCAATATTAGTTTTGTTCTTTTCTTTTGCTCTCATGCTTTTGTTGTGTGAGAGAGAGAGAGAGAGAGAGAGAGAGAGAGAGAGAGAGAGAGAGAGAGAGAGAGAGAGAGAGAGAGAGAGAGAGAGAGAGAGAGAGAGAGAGAGAGAGAGAGAGAGAGAGAGAGAGAGAGAGAGAGAGAGAGAGAGAGAGAGAGAGAGAGAGAGAGCAATTACCTTGCCTCTCAAAATATATAATGATCATGAGAGAGAGAGCGCAATTACCTTGCCTCTCAAAATATATAATGATCATGATCATGAGAGAGAGAGAGAGAGAGAGAGAGAGAGAGAGAGAGAGAGAGAGAGAGAGAGAGAGAGTGTGTGTGTGTGTGTGTGTGTGAAATATAGTTTGTTTAGAAATTTATGTAGTTCATGTACAATTGTAAATAAAACCAATGTTATCTTTTGCTCTTGATATTGTCTTAGTACTCTCTATTCCGATTCTTTGATTCCTTAGATGTTATGATCAAATGCTCAAATTATGCATGCCTTTATCGTGAAATACACACTTTGCACACCATGGAGTGTGTTGAAGCTTATGTTGCAATATGAACAATGCATTTGTACCAAATATTATGTGTTGCACTCCTATGCACAATTGAATGTGCACAAAATGTTAGAGATTGTAAGAAATAAGTTTGTTTGTCGTGTGTTGGGGAATGTTAATAGATATAACAATAATATTGGATACTTGAGGATCATTTGTTGCTTGAATACGATTGCAAAGAAAGTGCAAACATTACAAAAACAACAAAGTTCTTTAATTAGTCTTGGTAAAGATGTTATTCGCCTACAGAGGATTGAGAAAATATTAGATGAATAATATGAAGGGAACTTTGTTGATGTAGCAAGGTGAATTAGAAGAAATAAAGGACTATATTATGCAATCAAATGAGCGATGCTCCACATGAAAATAATGGATACATTGGAGAAATTGTGCCTAGCCTATCTACAAGTGCCCATGTGTCATGCAAAATGCAAACACAATTCCTTAATTAATTTAAATCCTTAACCTCACCTCTCATCTCTCTGCAAAGGAAACATTGTACTCTGCTGCTCCCTCCCTAAATCTCACAATCTCTTAGCAAAAATATATGGTCCTTATGATGTTGACAAAAAAAAACATCCCATCTCACAATTGGCAGCATCCTTTATGATCCTCAAACTCACCCAACTAGAGATTCCTAACTTAGTGATGAAAATCCCAATTCTCATGCGTGCAAGAAATAGTGCATGCACAATGACATGTGCTCTCTCATACGTGTGTGCAACAACTAAGGTTTAGTGCATATAGCTGTAGTAGGTCTCATGCCATGCTAGTGCCCAAAGATGGTGCAAAATGTGCACAAATCTAACCCATGGTATGGAAATATTTAATAGAAAATCAAGAGATGAACCCACAAGTGCAGTGTATCAAACAAGTGCAACGTGAAGTGTTGATGAACCCATAATCCATGTGATGTGCAAATGTCTCAGCAAGAAATCATACCTATTTCACATTGTTTAGCAACTTTTGGTAAACTTCGGCTCCAATTTGTTCAAAAAAATACCAATCTCAATCAAGACTATCAAGTTTCCCACTCAAAAATCCAAATAAAATAACAAAAACAAATCCTAGGCTGTTAAACAAACAAAGAAAATCCAACTATGAAATGACAAAACAAATAGTCATGCAAACAACTAAGCTACAAAAATACAACCTATCTACAATTTTTGTAGGGGTTTTCAGTTTTCGCAAAAATGCTTGACAACGTGATGCATACCTATATTCATGAGGGACCTCCTTGAGGTTTCTTCCTGAAAATGGTGGATTTTGTCCAGTTCTCCATAAAATGCTACCTAATTTAGAAGCATATCCACTGGCAACTATCTTACTCTTCCAACAACTAAATGTGCATATAATTAGTATTCTTTGTGAGGTTTGTGAGCATTGTATGGCTAAGTTATGGCAATCCAAAACAAAAAATATACATTCTGTTTCTACTAGAAAACATTGTTGTAGAGGTGGAAGAGTACTTCTACCATGTTTACAAATGCCTCCACAACCTTTGTGTAGTTGGTTGGATAACTCACATCATGAAGCATAGGACTGTGTGTGTGTGTGCAATATTCCTTTGGGATTTGCTTCAATGGGTGCAAAGTTTGATGAGTTTTTTCCTCAAACTGGAAGTGGTTATACTTTTCGAGTCCATAATTCAATATATCATCCTATAGGTTCTTTGCTTCCAAATGAGAATAAATCATAGATGCCAAAGTTTGCACAAATTTGTGTTTATGATATTGAACATGAGCTATTGAATCACATGGAGATTATGTTTGGGCTATTGCCAAACTTATTAGAGGGCCTTCAATAGATGATACATAATCATAGTGTCTATACCCAAGCATTTAAAATAGTGGGTGTCAATTTGCAAACCAATCCTTGTATGGAAGTAAGAATGACAATCTATGAGAAATGTTCCACTTCTGGATAGTATTCTATTCCAATGGTGAGTGAAGTTACTGCAATTATACTTGGACAAGGTAATGATGACACACTTGACCATTACAATATTCAAGTTTGCACTTGATAAGGGCATTTCATTACTATATCTAACTTACATAAAGCATATATTCCTTTGTTATATGTTCTTTTATTTCCAAAATTGGAGAGAATGGATGTATTATTCAAGTTCCTTATAGATATGTGGAGCATTGAAAATCTCATGAACCAAAAATGTGTTAGTTAATTGTAGTATTTTGCTTTTTGACTCCACATTCACGATGGCACTAATGCATGTCTCTTATGTGGTGGCTGCTTGCTACAACAATACATTGTTAGTGCTTATTGTAGTATTGAGCAATGTAGATTGGCTTGGTGTCATCATAATCAAAGAACTTTGCGAACTAAAGTGTATAAGGGGCAAATAGATATGATGAATGTAATGGATCCATATGAGACCAATATTACCAAGTTGTGGTGGGCAAGATAATAGTATTGCCATCTTCTTTTACAAGATGGTCTAGATTCATATACCAATTATATCATGATGATATGGGATTTGTGCATAGCAAAGGAAATCTTCATTTTTTAATTTGCATGACATGTAATTCTAAGTGGTAAGAGATTATAGATTGCGTAGACAATTTGCATATGATTAGCTAGATTTGATTGCATAAGTTTTCTATGAGAAATGTAAGGACATGATGAAATTGATAGTAAAAAAAGAATTGTTTGGCAAGGTTTCTGTATATGTATTTGATATAGAGTTTCAAAAGAGAGGCTTACCTCATTCACAAACACTATTGATATTAGAGCCACATTTTAAGCCCTTAGAATCATACCATTATAACACATCGGTATGTTGAGCTTCTTGACAACCAAAATTTTCATCTTTATATGAAATATATCTAAATACAACATACATGGTCCATACAAGGTATTCAAAAAAAGTAGTCCTTGCATGAGGGATGGCTAATGTACAAAACGGAATTCAAAGAAGTTTGTGCATGCAACTACAATTGATAACACTAGTTATCCTTTGTAGACACATTGAGATGATGGGAAAAAGCACAATGCCAAGGACAACATCTTAGACAATCAACGAATTGTGCCTTATAATCCTTATTGGATTTCCAAGTACAATGCTCATATTAAGGTAGAGGTGTGCTCAACAAATGTAGTGGTAAAATAATTGTATAAGTACATTTATAAGGGCCATGATTATGCGACTATTAGATTTACAACTATGCATGGTTCTACATCCAATGGAAACAACACGCATGATAATGATGAAATTGATAGCTATTTTGATGTGTGATATGTATCAACTTTTGAAGCATGTTACTAGATATTCAAATAAAATTATGATAGGATAAAAGAAGAAAATACCTTATTGGATATGCAAAGTATGCTCCATGATGAATAAAGGAATTCATTTATAACAATAGTGCATGCTATTGAAATTAGATTTGGCAAAACATTTTTATTGGATGGCTTGGGTAAATTGGAGAAAACATTTATGTATAAATGTTTAGTTGCAAAGCTTCATAGTCAAGGTCGCATTGCCATAGCTACATCATCTTTTGGCATTGCTCCATTACTTTTATGACGTGATTGTACAAACCATTCAAAATTCAAGCTAACATTACAAGCAGATATTCATTCTACTTGTAATATACCTATTCAAAGTAACCTTGTAGCATTGTTAAAATAGACAAGTCTTATTTTATGGGATGAAGCTATAATGATGCACATCTACACTTTTGAAGCACTTGACAGAACTCCTACAGATATAATGCAATGCGATAAGCCATTTGGAGGAAAGGTTATCTTACTTGGTGGAGATATTAGGTAAATACTACGTGTGGTTCCAAATGGCACTCATGAGGACAATGTTGGTGCAACTCTATACTATTCTAATATGTGATAATATATCACTATTTTGAAACTTCATAAAAGATGTGAGTGATTGTGGATGAATATAAGTTTATTGCATGGTTGCAAGACACATGTGATAGAAAAAGTTTGACACATAGTAAGGACATGTTGCGAATTCCATCTACAATGCTAGTGGTGGATGGAGGGTCATTGCAAGTCTTGATTAATTATGTCTATCAGAATGTATAGAGCATATGTGATTATGCGTCCTTCTTTAGTGAACGTGCCATTCTTGCACCTTGAAAAAATAAAGTGGTAATTTTAAATAACAATGTATTGTAGTTTACGTAAGGAGATGCTAGACAATACTTTAGTATTGATTTCACCGATAAGACATAAGAAAATTGCTTTCTCTATTGTGTTAAATATCTTAATACCCTTGATCTCGATTGAGGTATTCTTCCCTATACCTTATACTCAAAGTACATGCTCCCATAATATTGCTCAAGAATTTGAATTCTTCTTAAGGTTTGTGCAATGATGCCATACTTATATGCAAGGCATTTAACAACAAGGTCATTGAAGCAAATACAATAATAGGGATAAATATTGGAGAGACCGTTTTTATTCCAAGAATGAATTTCATCCCAGCCATGTTACAACTCCCTTTCTCCATGAAATGTTTCCAATTCCCTATGTGTTTAACATTTGCAATGACAATTAACAAATCTCAAAGGCAAACAATATCATATTTGGGGTTATAACTAAAAGCTTTAGTCTTCACTGATGGACAATTCTATGTTGCATTCTTGAGAGTAAAATCACTAGACAAAGTAAAAGTTTAATATAGTAAATGGTACATTCAATATTTTGTACAAGGAAGTCTTGTAAAAAGTCTTATAGCCTCTCATTTTCCTCTTCAACAAGAAGCTCTTTCAAGTGCCAAACAATTGGTATTGTCTTTTCTTACTTTTTCTAATTGCTTAGTTTTATTCTACACACATACACACACAAATTTTATACTTATTTTCTTCATGTGCTTGTTTATGTAGGGACAAATAGGTTTTGAAGAAAGCAGTATAAGCTCTCATTCTCTATTAAGTATTGTAATCTTTGTATTCTAACTCTAGGTACATAATTGTCTCTATATATATTTAAGTATAATTAATACTTTTACCACTATTAGACTAAGAATATTAAAATAACAAAAAATAATTATACTTAGTTTTTTCTAATGCAAGTTATAGTTCTTTCTATAAGCTACAACTTTGCTTTGTAGTACATATAAATTCTAAATAAATCAAAAGTTATTTTGAGGAGGAACTAGGTCACTATATAGGTTTGAATGGAAAGTTTTGGCTTTAAGTGTGGATCAATTTGAGGGTCTACTTTAGAGGCAAATAACTTTCTAAATATTTAGATTCAATTCAAGATGATAATTAGAGAGTTCTAGAATAATTGTTTTTCTAGAAATCACTTCCTATTGATGCCTTACTAATTCAAAATGTAAGAGAGTGAAAATAGAGCTCAAAGTTTGCCAAAACATAAATTTATACTTATATTGTGAAATATAGAGTTTAGGGTATATTGGATTAAAATATCTTACAAAATATTCAAAATTTAAAAATCTTACTTCTAATAAGAAAGATAGATCTTTTCAATCTCTAAAACTTTTGTTTTTATATTGTCATGCATTTTTGTGTAAACTCAAAACCCCCAATGAAACATTAGATAGGCAAATTTTTTGGTGCTTAGTTATCTATGTAACTATTTGTCTTGTTACTCTCTAGCTAATTTTTTTGTGTTAAACTAGATTCAGAATTTTTTTTGTTCATTATTTTGAATTCGTTGTGCTTGAGAACTTGATTGTCTTGGTCAAGAATGGTATTTTCTTAAACAAATTGGAGCTATATTTTATTAGTTAGCTATTGGATATCTTGAATCATGCATACTTTCTTACTGATATCCTTGCATTTCACAGGGATTATGGGTTCATGAACGCTTCATGTTCCACTTATTAGATTCACTACACTCGGGGGTCATCTCCTGATTCTCTTTAATTACATCTATGCCCTCTAGGTTAATGCACTCTTTGCACCATTGTTGGGAAATAGCACAATATGATGCATGCTGAAGCTATATGCAGTAAAATCTAGATGCACATGCACTTGAGAGAGCACCTTTTATTGTGCATGCAGTATTCCTTGCATGCACGAGCATGAGGATGTTCATCACTAAATTAGGAACCTAAGGATGAGTGGGAAAGGTGGTTGGCCATGTTTGAGGGATGTGGAGAACTCCTCCAATTTCGAGGTGGGCTATCTACTTGGTCAATGCCATGAGAATCATTATTTTCTCAGGAGTTTTTGAGATTTGGGTGGGTAGAGAGGAGTACAACTATTTTTTTTAGCATTGAGAGATGAGGGGTGCGGTTAAGGATCCAAATTAATCAAGAAATTGTGTGTGCATTTTGCATGGCACACAAGCACATGTAGACATGCTAGACACAATCTTTTCTGTGAATTGATCTTTTTGTATATTGCATGGTTTGTGTGGTTGCATGGAATGACTTCCAACTTTGCACTTCTTCTCAAATCATGTGTGATTTAGCATGGAGTTCATCTTCAAAGCATATTTCCTAGATAAGGCACTTAGTATTTGATTAACAAAAAGTACATAAGCAATAAATTATACTATTTTGAAGATGCTTCTTGAAAGCTGCTTTTACCAATCTTTGTTCATGAGTTTCCAAGATTGTTCAAGACTTATGGATTTACCAAAACTACCTATAGACGATGATAAAGAAATAACATTTTTCACCCAGAGAGGTTGTCTTTTGGTGAAACTTTGGTAGAATTTGCAAGAAGTTCTCATTTATCACTAACAAAGGCGAACAAGAAGAAAAGAGAGATATTGCATAGATTATTGACACTCCAAGCTTTCAAGCAGGCATTCTAGAATGGACAAGTTTGATAGAGATTGGGATGGTGTTATTGAGAATGATGAATTCCTAGATCAAACATATGAAACATGGACATAGATTGGTGCTAGTGCTTATTGTGGGAGGATGTTCAGAGAGAAGGGTAGCATATTGAAAACAAGTTTAGCTCACTTGTATGATAGAGAATCATTTGAGTTTGTAGATGTTGATGCTCTACTTATTGTATGTTTTGTGGTTACAAAAGGTATTGTTATTTGAGTTATTTTGTTCATATTTGGCCTTATATTCATGGTTTTCTCAAGTTGAGTTCTTCACTTTGACAAAAGTTTTCATCTTTCCAACACTCCTTTCTCTCATGTGTAACAAGCGGGATACACACCGACTAGGGTTTAGACACCCCGTCACACTGACAGGGTATTTAAGGTGTAAGAACCCTAGATTAGGGCAACCAGTTATTATCAAGATCATACTCTTCACCTTCATCTCCAGCTTCCATGACTTCCTCCTCCCTTCTCTCCTCCCTTCTCTCTTTCTCTCTCTTTTTCTAGTCTTCTTTCCTCTTCTTCTTGTTCTCTTTCTCTCTCCTCAGCTCTCCTCTCTCGTCTCAGCTTCTTTCATTACAAAGTGGTATTAGAGCTTCAGGATTTGGTCCTTTTCCTCTTTCCCCTTTCTCCCTTTTCAAATCCCAAAAACCCTAGTTACTCAGCTTACAAGTACAAGTGTACAGCAAGAAGGATTGCAGTTAACTTCAGCTTTTTGGAGCAAAAAGGAGCTATGGCTGGAGACTCAGACATATCTGGAGGTAAAACGGTTAAAATAGTAGGTCGTCACTTCTTTTCATGCAACTTTTAAAGGTTGGCCAAGTTTAGAGTCCCAGGAGTTGGAAGAGGGCAAAACCTCAGTCACTTTTTGCCCCATCCCTCTTTCTCTCTCTTCTCATGCAAGCTGCCAATGCAAAGAAACCCCAAAAATCTGACCTGAGGGTGCTACCTGACATCAACCAGCCTCAGGACTCCTTCCCTGACTCCCCAAGCTACTGATCAAGTAGTGGACTAGGGGGATTTGCTGCCCAGAAGGCCTGCAGGACAGCCCCATAATTTTCGGCACATTTTGCGCTGGCTATCCTGCCCCTCCCATTCCCTCCTACCACTCCTTCTCTTGCTGCCCTCCCCTCCCTGCCACTCTAGGGCACTGATTCAGCACATTGGTCTACTCCCTTGGCACTTTTACTCCTGGAATTCAGCCCCAAGATGGACTGTTTGAAACAGTTTGGGGCAGCCATGGATTCTTCAAGCTGAAGCCATCCCTGATGTGGGAGCTTTCGCTCAACTGCCGAGACCCACGGACCGCTTATTCTTTCAAGCATTCCAAGCAAGCTCTAATGGCTATCTCTCACCTAGCCGATGCGCCGTCGATCCTACGAGTGTAGTGAGCTTACCTTGATGCTCTATCGAGTACCCTTCTCTCTCTTGCACTCCGGCATCTCCACGATTCTTGATGCTAGCTCAAGCATCCACAAGCCTCCTCCATCTCCAAGCTCCATCCTCCATAGCCGCGTGCACAAGAGAAGAGAAGAGAAGAGAAGAGAAGAAAAGGGGGGGAGATGGTGAAGAGCTTCACCCTCTTGATCCCTCACTCCACACACACTCACTCCCTCACACTCTCACACTCCCTCTCTCAAGAGCACACACAAGCAAGAAGGAGAGAAGAAGAGAGGAAGAAGAAGACTCTTTTTGCCACACACCAAAGAATGAGCTTCTCATTCACTTTTCAACTTTATATACAAAGCGCTAAATCCTTTTTGGGCGGTCATCCCCTTTTCCCTCTTTTACATGGCCGGCCGTAGCCTAGGCCCTCTTTCCCATTTCCCACCATTCTAATTTATCCTATTCCCAACTAATGCATACACTTTGCACAGGAGTGAGACTGGCACTCTTTTACAAAGATTCGAGGGAGCTCCCACATTTTAATGGTGCGCCCTCTTACTCTTTTGTTGTCTCGGGGCGACACCGAGGTTTTCTGAGGGTCATGCCCGAACATTTAAATTTTTCAAGGTTTGGTTACCGATCAAGGCGCCTTTTTCTGCTTTTATCCTACGCCTTTTTGCTTCTTCTTTTTTTCCATTTTCCGCTCCTCTGTGCTGCAGAAAACACGGTAACATTACCCCCCTCCTATCCAAGTGTCAATCCCATGGCACTGCGGTGGGACGTAGTGGCTAGTTAGGTCAGCTGCTAGGCGGAACGGGTAGGTGGATGACACTGCTTCCAAGTGGCTGGGTGAATGACAAGCGATGGAGTTTAAGGATGATGACCAGGAGAGATTCCGGTGTGCTTTAGGCTCCAGGAAGATACTCGGCATTGTTCACACAGTTGTGGCGCCCGTTATGTAGCTGGTCGTCCCTCGAGTATCAAAAATGCTTGAAGCGATAAGCAATCCCCTAGGAGGATGGTATTGGAGGGATTTATACTGGAGAAGCCCCCCCCCCCCCCCCCCGAACTCTGTTTGCATTGGAAATCTGTGTCTTTGATTTGAAGATCTTTGTCTTTGAGTTGAATGTCTTCAGCGTTGAGTTGAAGGTCTTCAGTTTTGAGTTGAAGGTCTTCAATTTTGAGTTGAAGGTCTTCAGTTCTTGAGTTGAAGATCTTCAGGCTTGTGGAGTCAATAAGCAATCCGTGGATCTTGAGGCATCGAGCATGCATCTTCGGAAGTTGAGGTTCCAAGATGTATGCCAATGGCAGATGTATTTTGACTTGGCTTGATCATGGTAGCCATCAGCAGGTGGACTGTTGGACCTCGGCACATGGCAAAAAGTTTTGGTTATTTACAGGATGCGGTGGGTGATCCTCTTCAGTGGAGTAGCCATTTCTTGAACTTGAACATACCCTGCAAGAAAAGTTGTGCACTCCCTAAGGGGTGTGTTTGCCTCTCCGTGTAGTGCGTGGTGCCCGTGGCGGTGGAACTGGGAGATGGGTCTAACCTTGGCAAGCCCTTGATAATGTCCCACACTTGAGGACCCAGTTCGTGCTTCGTTGGAGGTGCGGTGCAAGTCTTAGGGTGACAGGTCTAAAAGTCCTGCCCTTGATGTGCCCTAAGTGTGAAGTGGGGAGAGGGCTAGGGTGAACCCTAGGTGCAGTACTGTGGTGCTTCTTTCTTTATATATATATATATATATATATATATATATATATATATATATATATATATATATATATATATATATATTAAACATAAAGAGGTGTATACATGGAAACATGTGATACAAGGGCATGACGGGAGTTTACTCCTCGTCATCCGAATGGCAGGTAGGGGATGGCGAGCGAGGGGCCTTGTTAAGGAATCTATGACTCAACAAGTAGCCCTTGAGGTTGAGGTAGGTTTTAAGAGTGGTGGTAGAAAGGAAGGGGTGGTAGCACTGGGTGAATTTGCTGTCGCTTATATCTTCGAGCAGTGCAACACAGAAGGATGGAAAAAGGGAAGCGCGCATCATGAGGCGAGTCATGGTGCTACTATCTATGGCGTTGGGGTCAAAGTAGAGGGGTGGGAGGTGGGGTTCTTGAGGTGCGGGCTCTTGGTGGACTAGGATCCTAATTAGTCTAAGATAATTACAAGTGGTTATGAAGGCGGGGTTAGGACAGGAGGTGAACTCGCTAAGAAATCTATCTATAGAGCTGTACAAATCAGGGAGGGTAAAGAGAAGGGCGTCCCTATGGGAGGTGCTATTTGTGTTATAGATAATGGGAAAGTCGAACCTGCCATGGATGGACCGACCCCTATCCTTCGAGGATACGGCATGAAAGTAGGGTCATTTCTCTCAGAAGGGAGGGTGTTACAAAATGCCATCCACGCATCAAGGTTGACGTTAAAAATGCCTCTTCTCCAGGTGGGCTGGCAATTATAGCCTTCCACCGATCTAGGCACCTGGAGGACTTTATCCTGCCAAAATTCGCAGTCCTTTGCTCCCCAAGTAGTTGGGTAGGCCTCTCGCTCCGCTAACCACTTGGCCTTGAGCCTTGCACCCATAGTGATGACGTCATTTAAAAGTTGAATGGACATTACTCTATTCAAGGTAGCAGGAAACTCAAAGCTCAAGTCGAAGGGGTCACGGTTGCATTCCTGCTATTCCCAGATAATCAATTCGGCATGGAATTCAGCAGGGGGATCTTGAGGGCGCGGTAGGAGAGGGGCAGGCTGTCTTGGAATGGGTCTAACATTCAGCTTTTTCCTTGCCTTCTCTACCATTTCTTTCCTGCGGTTAGCCTGGGTTGCTTTTCTTTTAGCAAACGTATCAGGGGGCTACACTTCCGCTTGTTGTGGCTAAGGGGGTGGTGGGACATATTCCTCCTGAGGTCCCAGGTCAAACTCCGGTTCACCCCCTTCTGCTTGCACGCCTTCTTATGCCTTTGCCTCTGTGAAACTGAGTTCATCTATTTCCTGCGCCGTCAGACCTACCTGCGCAAGATATCTTCTTTGCTCCTCTAGGCTTTGCGGTGGGCCTCCTAGCTGCAATGGCATGTGCAGGCCTGCTATCAGAGCTCTACGTGCAATGGTTAGCTGATCATTGGCTTCGTTTCCTTCCGCTTTGGTGGAGTGGAGCAGTGTATTGAGGAAGGTGTGATGTTGGGCTATCATGGAGAGCTAGGCCGCCTCTGCCTGATTCTCAGCAAGCACCCTATCTCCTTCGGCTTTGGCTAGCCGGCGTGCCAAGTCCCATATTCTCCCCTCATTGGTATCAGACCATTCTTTTGCTCTTTTTTCCATATCTTCCAGGCTCTCCCCCTGATGGAGGGTCATAGCCATGAGTTGTTGCTATTGGGCCTTGAGCTCACGGTGCAGGCGGGAGTGCTCCTGGCATTCATCAGCAATCTATGCATTGAGCTGGTCCAGCTTCACCTTCATCCTTTGCACTTGCTCTTCCCTTAACTGGTCCAGCTCTGCAGCCTCCTGTCTGATCTTGTCAAGCTGGCTTTGTGCTTCCAGGTTGACTGCAGAGAGCTGATCGTTTTTGTACCGCAAGTAAGCATTGGTCTCCCTTTCCCCGCTGAGACGCTCCATCAAGATTTTTCTCATTTCTTCCCAAGTAGCGTCACGTTCCTTCAAGGCCCTTAATTCCTTCGCATCCTTATTGTAGGCTTCCTCCTTGAGCGCAGCGATCTCCCTTTGGTATTCTGTTATCTGCTTTGTTCTCTCCAGCTGGAGAGCAGCTCGTGATTCTCGTTCTGCTGCCAGCTCCTCCACAGCTATTCTCCTTTCTTCCCTGGCCCTTTCTAACTGCGAGAGCAGCTCCTTAACATATTCGTCATATTGGCCTGCTGAAGGTGGGGGTGGGGCATGGTGGTGGTGGTGACAGTGTCTTCTATTTTTTGCCTCTTCAGCCCCGGCCTTGGCTCCAGATCAGCCGTGGCTGCCCTTTTGACTCCTAATGCTGGGGTGGCCATGGCCGCTTCTCTACCAGCTCCCGTTTCACTGAGAATTGTAGCCAAGTGACCACGTTGCTCTCATCGACTTTTGGGGTGGAACCTTGGGTGGCGGTGGTAGTGGGTGTCGTCATGATAGGAGTGGCTGGCATGAAAGGTATGAAGAGGGGGAGAGTTGGTATCATCAGATCTTTTCCTTTTCCTTCTGCTGGGGGCAGGGGTGTGATTTCTGGCACACTGGAACTGGAACCAGGTGCCTCTATTCGGTGCGGGATCTTCGCGCCTTCCTCGTCTCTTTTGTGCTGCTCCTCGATGGAGTGACGGGTGGTCAGCTCTATTTCTTTCTCTTCCTTCCTTCTCAGCTCCTCTTCGGTCTTCTTTTTTCTCTCCTCCTCATCCTTGACTGACTCCCCTCTCCAGATCTTCCTTCTCTTTCTTCTTTCGCTCCTCTTCCCTTTTTCCATGCAGAGCTTTGGTTCGTTGTTCCGCATGCCTCTGTGGGTGCCCTGGGACTCTCCCTCTTCGTCTGCGTCAGTCTCCATTTCATCGGACGACCTTCATTGCTCTTCTGTGTGAGGCGGGGATTGTGACAGTGACTCGTCACTTCCTTCGTCGCCTCCCTTCTTGTCTTCTCCTTCTCGTCCTTGCCCTAGTGCTTCTTGGATGATTGCCGTAAGGACATCTCCAAACCCTATGGTTGAGGTTTTGGAGGATGATGCCTTGCGGGTTGATCAGGACGACAGGGACTCCCCTCCAATGGCTCTTCCTCCTGTTGCCAGGGCCTTAGCCGAAGCCTTGATGGTTTTCCTCACAAACCCATTAAGGTTCACCTCATCCAGCGCTTGTGCCGTGATGCTGTCGAGCAAAGGTACATTGATTCGACTCATTATGCTGTTGTACCTCTGGCTTGAGAACAAGGCATGCACCATCTTTGCCTGCAACTGGATTTCTGGGTTGGGAATGTCCACCAGGCTAATCCCATCATTGGTATGGACCTTCACCTTGTCCATTCCCAACATGGCATAGATGTCTCTTTTCGGCTTTCTTTCCACCTTATTCGGAAGCCCTAGTGCCCTTTCCACCAACTCGGGGGTCAACTCGATCTGCATCTGTCTAGTGGCTTCATTGTTGCGCACCGTGATGGTGCCTCTGTTCCTATTGAAGGTGTGCAAGAAGTCAGCACACTAGGTGTAGTCCACCCTCCAGCCCACTGCATCCAGGTACTTCCGCAGGTGGCACTGCTCTATGATTTGGCGTACTGTCAGTTCTTCGATGGCCACGTCTTCAAGGTTGAAGACGTGATGGAACTTCAACTAGTCGAAGGCTCTCATCTCCACCGTGAGGCCGTACTTTACTTGTTCATCCTCCGAGAAGGGGAGCTTGCCCGCTTTGTCCTGGCTTGCCATGATCGTCACCTGCAAGTTCATCCATTTCCACTTTTAGTGCTTTTGACAACTAATTTGCGGGAAGAATAAAAGCGTAGCAGATTTTATTGAACATAGCCTTAACTTTTCTTCCCAGAATTTTACCATTACATCTTACCCTTGCATTTCAAATTTAACTGACGTTTCATACTTGGTTTACTTTTTAGATTCCATTTTGTTTATTTTCTACATTCCACCTTATTACCCCTTCCCCCTTTGGACAAGAAGAATCCGTCCCAAGATTGGAGGTTGAGAGGCCAAGGACTTTCAACATAAAGGGTGTCGCTCTATTTGTGCAAGAGTCAAGCGTAGAAGTTGGGGTTATACTCTAGCTTAGCTTCCCTGTCTAAGTCGAATGGGTGGATACCGACATGCGTGATGTATGTCAGAACATCGGTTAGGAGATTGCTGGAATCAACCTGACTTGTGATGTGGAGCTCTTCCTTTGTTAAGAGGCGATCAAGGTAGGGGTGCCCTTTGATGTGCTCGTTTATGGGTTGGCCACGAAGAGTGGTTAATACACAATATGAGGTTGGCACGACATAAGTGGGGTCTAGACCAATGACTCTAGACATGAGTCTAGACGTCCTCCACATTAGGAACCGTCGCATGGTCCACAGGGTATACTTGGTGCTAAGAGAATTTCCCCTTCTACCTATGAGATCAGGGAACCCTCTCATACACATGATGAGCCCCTATTGAATTCCCCCGTCCACCATGCCAGCAACATTCACTTGCGGCCTTCTCCCCACCTTGGGTCGAATTTCACCCGCTCTACCTAGGAGCCCCCATGCACCCCATATGAATCAGCTCCATCAAGTACAATATGGTACAAATGGCTAGCCTAGCACTCATGGACAGCATGGTTATAATGAACAACATGAGCTTAATGTACCACAAGGGATGTATGGACAATAGGGCATGTATGGCTACCACAGGTTGCATGGACAGTAAGGATTTCATAGGCAGCATGGCCCCTATGATCTGCGTGACAAGGCCATCCTAACAAAGTACAATGGGCAATCCCCCTCACCATCTAACCTGGAAGAATGGACATCCAAGTTGGAGTCCTACTTCAACATCTACCTCTGCACTAATGATCAGAAAATACTTTTTACTTCTCTCCATTTGGAAGGTTTTGCCCACACTTGGTGGTGCTATATCAATCGGGAGAATCAACAGTTCATTGATTGGGAAGATTTCAAAATGCATAAGGTCCAAGTTTTTGTGTCCCTTGTGGAAAAAGAACGGTTGGCAAGATGATGGTATACTCTTGACCAATGTAACCTCACTGTACATGACTACACAAATCAGTTCATGAACTTGACCATGTGTGTGGAAAGCATTAGTGACGATGCTGAATTGCACAAGTACATCTATGGGTTGGAACCGAGTCTATCGGCTGATGTCATGGCCCAAAGACCTACTACACTGTTTGATGCAATTGAACTGGCAAAGAGATACGCAAGAAAGTACTGTAAGAATGAGCATTTTCAGCAATGTGTTGGACCTCCTCGCATCCCTTCACGATCAACCCCATATGAAGGTGGTTTTCGAGGCACTTCTATGCCTAATAATAGCCCCAAAGTACCCACTTACCTCACCTTCCATGCTCAAAGAAAAATGGGCACTTTTGGGATAGCATCGAGCTCTATTGCTAAAAATAGGTATGCTAAAAATAAACAGTCCACTACATCACCTTCCCATGGATCTAGTAGTCAATGTTTCATCTCCCCAGATGTTATGAAGGAATGGAAAGAAAAGGGCCTATGCTTTAAATGTGGAGATAAGTACATTGCTGATCATGCCTCCAAATGCCTGTACAAGACAGCTAAGGTCAAAGTTCATAGCATGTATGTCATGGAAGATTGGCAAAATGAGGAGGATGACCTGGCCATTGACTAAACTGAGCCCACGGAGGATGTTGATCATGAGCAATTCTATGACCTGGAGGATGGGTTTCCCTTTGAACCGGGCAGTGCTCCCTCACAGATACTTGATTTAACATCCCACCCACCTCCCACTTTCCTTTGCTCGATCT
The DNA here is from genome assembly GCF_053477565.2 of Lygodium microphyllum. Classification (NCBI taxonomy): domain Eukaryota; kingdom Viridiplantae; phylum Streptophyta; class Polypodiopsida; order Schizaeales; family Lygodiaceae; genus Lygodium; species Lygodium microphyllum. The sequence goes on along the minus strand of NC_141149.1, from coordinate 19,992,354 downwards.
CCTTGGATGCTTGGACGGGTCCCCACAGCCCCATTACCCTTCTATTCAAGGCAGTATCAATGGAAAGCATGTTTTTATCCTTGTGGATAGTGGAAGCACTCACAATTTTGTCAATAGATCAACCGTTGATCGGTTGAAATGTACCCCTATGGCATTACACCACCCCTTGAAGGTCTAAGTAGCAAATGGAGAAGAAGACATCAACACACATGTATGTCTCGTAGTTCCCTTATGCCTGACTGAAAATTATGTGGCACTGGTGGATCTGATTCCCCTAGATATGGGCCCCATTGATGTTGTCTTGGGCTGTGATTGGCTGAAACAATTGGGAAATTTTTCTTTGGACTTCTCTTAGCTTTACATGGAGTTTATGATGCATGGACAGCCTATCCACCTAGAGGGAGTTCGAGATCATGCTGATTTTCAGCTCATTACAGCAAAGCAACTCAAACAGGAGTTTAAGAAATGCTCACAAATCTTTGTTTTGCAATTAAATAAGGACACTTCTGATCAGCCCTCTGCAATATCTCATGACTCTGCCTTGTAGGCCTTACTTGAGGAATACAATGACTATTTTCAGATTCCTACATCCCTCCCTCCCAAGAGACAAGTGGACCACCCACTTGACCTAGAGCCCCATTCCAAGCCAGTGAACAAAACCCCCTATAGACTCTCCAAGTGTGAGAGTGAAGAGGTTGCAAAGAAAATCAAGGAGTTGTTGGAGATGGGTTTCATTGAACCGAGTTCTTTCCCCTATTCATCCCTTATCCTCTTAATCAAAAAGAAATATGTCTCCTTTCGCATGTGCATCGACTATAGAGATTTGAAAAAAATTACAGTGAAGAATTGCTACCCCATACCACAGACGAGATCACGGATTGATGATTTGCTGAATGAGTTAAAAGGGGCATGCTTTTTCAATAAGATTGACTTGTGCTCTAGCTACCATTAGATGCGTATGTGGGCAGGAGAGGAGGTCAAAATGGCCTTCAGGACTGATCGTGGACTTTACCATTTTCTTGTGATGCCTTTTGGGTTGACTAACTCCCCTACCACCTTTCAAAGCCTCATGAACAAAATCCTACAACCCTTTATGTTCAAGTTCGTGCACTACAACAGAAACGAGGCATAGACACGCATGTTAGACACGCAAAGTCGGGCACATCTATCATAGTGTCTGTAAGTGTGTGTAAACGTGCGTGTAAATAGACACGAATTGTGCGTCTATATATCCGCGCAAATAGACGCTAATATAGACGCGCCAGCAGATGCACAATTATTTAACCACCTAAAATTGCAATTCACATAATTAAAAAACCAAAGTTAATAATTATTTAACTACCTGAAATTGATTCTTGAGCATGCACGTGTGCGCATGATAAAAACCATCGAATTAAGAATACAGATTGAATCATTGAATTAAAAAAATAGAGTTAATAATTACTTTTTAATTGCTCTCTAATGAATGGCAGTTCCTTCAGTTGACAAGCCTGATATAAGTAATTAGCGGCAAGCGGCAGAAACCTTACAATTAGTAGCAAGCATTGCAATATGTATCTCGTAATTTCTCTACGTACTTGAAGATGATAAAAAATACTTCCTTTTTATTATGGAAAATTCAATTTAGCTTTAAACTTGACTATTGATTCTTGAGTATGCACGTGTGCGCATGATAAAAACCATAGAATTAGGAAAACACATTGAATCAATAAGCAAATTAAGTATGTTACAGTGAATGATCCATCTCATCTTCAATGAGATCAGCCCTTGCTAAACTATCTACTTCTAGGTCTATGTTACCAAGAGGTAACGAAACAAATAAGTCTATCCCACTATCAGATGTGTTGCTATATTGCTCAATAACTTCATCAATATTATCGACAATCACATTATTGTCTTCTTCTGCGTTTCCTTGAACATCCTCGCGAGGTTCATCTTGTACTATATCACGCATATCATCCATTATGGTGTCATCATGCACATCATCATTAATTGTTCGATTGTCATCTGCTATCTCCATGTCAGTAATATTACCATATATTGGTTTTGAACGATTAGATATAGGGATGGCATACCACCATCGGTTATTGTTTACCATTGGATGATACACAACCTGTATTTGAAAAACAAAAGCAAAAAACTTAAGTACTTATTATATTGTGTATATGTATCACATGTATACATATAAAAAAATTAGCCTTTGCATATATACCTGCTCGCATTGTTGAGGTAGTACTAATGTGTCATTCTTGTTTTGGTGAAATTTTGTAGAGTCAATGATTACAAAACCACTTAGATGATGTCTAACTGTGCAATGCTCACCATTTGTTACCACTTCTTTAAACCACTTCACATCCTCACAATCTTGGGTATTTCTCTTTTCATCTATACGTTGAGTTCGAAGATGTTTACCCTCACACCAAAGTGCATTGAATAATGTGCACTAGTAGTAAAAGGTAAAAGATCAAACTAGACATGCTGGACCCTCACGAGGTGTTCAAATAACTAGACATGCTGGACCCTCACGAGGTGTCTGTAGCAAAATATACTGGGTAGATGAAAGAGCCCTTAAGCTATGGTACACTTACTTGGGCCTTAAAACAAAGATCAGCATTACTCCTACTCTAGACTTGGATAAAAGTGCCAGTGAAGACTCAAGTGTTTTATGGCTCAAGACTCAATCTATGAATAGAAAAACATCACGTCCACATCTAGGTTCTATCCCACCCTTCAAGTTCAAAAAGGGCATGGGTTTTGGAATTCCTAGCTTTTTTAAAGGCAAGCCAAAACCATTGAATAGTTTGATGGAAGGCCCTCCCTTTTTCTATTTTGAAAATGTTGAGAACGTTCCCAATTCAGAGTGGGAGACCATCAAATAGGATTTTAATGGCATAGATCCAGAGTTCACAGACTCTAGATATTTTTTAGCATGCTTTAGGCTGAGGTGGTTATGTTTATAACCTTCCAGTAGATGGAATAAGGTTGATCCTTCCCCCTGCTCCCATGACAATCTTTGAGGTGCTTTCAAAAACAAAGAAGTATTGGCCCCCATGGGATCCGAGAGAGAAGCTGAATTGCACAAACACACGGGGTGCCCCTAGCACTATATGTGGATTGATCAGAAAAATATTTTCTTCCCACAAAGAAAGCAAGATACCTTCTTATCTTCAACATGAGATTGTCCTGGCATGCAAAATATGGAACTTGGTTTGGGTCAGCCCAGGCCAAGCTGCCCCACTTGAACCCCATGAGATTGAGCTAGTGCTTGGATATGATTGTGACTACACTTGAGGCTGCTCTACCCTTTCAGATCGGTATGATACATTGGGCAACTCATTTCAGGTCAATACTATTGCGTACAGTCTTTCACCACTGAAAGAATTATATCTACAAGGTTTAACAATTCTGTCCTTATTCTCGAGCCTTGGTGGGAAAGAAGTGGCATTGCACAAATTGGGTATAATTTTGAAGGCCGTTGTTATTGTGGAGATCAATGATAAATGTAAAAACATAATAGCCAACTAGTGGAACAAAACCTTACAAACAAGCCAATTTCAAATGGAGGATGATATTAGAGATCTTACTGACGATAAGTTGGCTAAGATTGTGGATGCAGTGGGAAAGATTGACCTCATAATTGGGGGAAGCCCCTGCAACAATCTCTCAGGCAACAATAGAGTAAGCAAGGTAGGCTTGGGTGGCAAAGAATCCTATCTTTTCTTTAAATTTCCCAAGATTCTGAGTAGTTTAAAACATATCATGCAAGCAAGAGGTTACCTGAATATAACCACACCTCTTAATAGCTAGTATTTTTTTGAATAGGGCATGATTGGATGTATATACGACATAATTACACCTGGATCATACGCTAGGACATGATATACATGTATAGGATCATACGGACATGATATACATGTATATACGACATGATATACATGTATAGGGCATATACATGCATAGGACATGATATACATTACCAACTTTACTTCTTTCTGAGTATTACAAATATACATCCAATTATTCAAAGCTAATTACATATATGTGATTTCATGCCCTATATACATCAAATCATGCCCTATACAAATGTGATTGGATAGGGCATGATGATTGGATGTATATATAAATCAAAGGTTGACTTGTGCATTTGCAATTGTAAGTGGGATGGTCTAGTAAGTCACTACATATGTGCCAATTGACTTGCCAATGTGTTATCTCTTATCCTCAAGCTTTGTTATATATGTCACCACATAGGTCAATTGATTCCCTAAATGCATGCATTGATTCCTTAAATTGTTCCTGCGCGTCTGTAAGCGTGTGTAACAGAAATTATTTGCGCATATGTATGCGCCATTACACACACTGACAGACGTGCCACGCAAATATAGAAAAATTTAAAAAAAGTTATAGCTTTCTTTTCAAACCTGTGCTTTACTGCGTTTTTTGCACGTTTTTTGCAGTTCGAGCTCGACATCACTACTCGTGTCTATCTATCACTTCATGAAGACAATGAGGCAAGGAAATAAGAATAAAAAGAGGACAAGAGGAAAGAAGAGCCAAAGAGTAAAGAACAAGAGCCAAACAGCAAGGAAGAGAACAAGATTGAAGCAACTTACCAAGGGAAGGGAGAAGGAGGACAAGGAGCTTGCAACCTAGCCGCTGCCACCCGTTGGAACAAGAAAAGAAGGTGAGTTCTTCTTCTCTCTCTCAATCTTGTTTGCTTTCTATGTTTGTTTGTCTCTCTCTTCTCTCTCTTCACATGCTGGATCTTGTCATCTATGGAGGTTTTTTAGCTTTGTTTTTTAAGCAAGTTTGAGAAGAAATGGTGCGACTGTGCGCATCTGTCATAGCGCGTCCAAATGACAGTGCAGACGTAGCTATAGATGCGGAAATAGATGCACTGACAGACGCCCACAGAGACGCACTGACAGACGCTCACAAAGACACAGATGTAGATGCGCACAGAGACACAGATATAGACGCTGTATGTAATATGTTTTATCTGCACAGGGTAATATGATTTTTCTTGTGTAGATGTGGAATCCTGGATCCTCCAGCACCCCATTCAACAAGGAGCAATTCATGGGGGAGATGACCCATTATCTTGGTCGCCCTCCCACTGCAGAGGAGGTTTTCAGTGTGATGTCTGGGACACCTATCACATCTTTGCCTATACAGGGATCAGCTGAGGTACATGGATCGGCCGAAGCACGTGCATCTGCACAAGCACGTGTATCGAGTGAGGTAGAGGGTAGTGCACGTCGAGGGAGGAGGGAGAGTGGTGCGGGAGGACGAGGAGGTCGAGGGCTTTTTGGGGGTTGCCTAGGTGGTGGCTCTCGATCACGCTCACCGAAAAATGAGAGAGGTGAGCCTCCACAAATGTACTACTCTATCACTGATGTTGGTGGTATCTTGCATGACTTTGAGGGGAGGAAAGTGATAGCCTACTTGAGGAGTGTCGTGCATGCCACATACAAAGATTGCATGATTCCCTTCAAGCACCAAAAAAATGGTTTTTGGCAAGAGGTGCTCCGGACAGTACATAAAAGGTACCCTAATCCCGAGAATTCACGATTCTCAGATGATAGGGGACGGTCAAAGGTCAGAGACGCGCTTCATAACAAGAGGTCTCACCTTATGACGCGCCAAGGAGTCATTGTGGAGACAAGAGCAGGGGCACCCTGGATATGGCCAACCACCCAATTGCCACCATAAGGAGTGGAAAGAGGCCAAGAAGAGAGTAGCGGAGAAAATGACAAGTCGCCAGCATGCAGAGGCGCGACGTATCCAGATGGCAACCATGGGATCGTCGCATTATGGATCGGGTGGCAGGGAGTCATGGGAGGCTAAGTTTGTAAGTATTATTTGATTTCTTTTTTAAAATTAAATTTTGTAATTTGTTTCACTTCATTATGTAGTGTGTTTTAATACGTTGTATGTTCAAATTGTTTTGTAGTATCATATCGTTGGTAGGATGCCTACTCCTAGAGAGGTAGGCTACCATCGAGGTCATAACCGGGCGTTCACTTGGTAGCATTGCTACGAGGAGGGACTCATCACGGAGGAGCAATATAATCGCACCATGAGGATTCCAGCACCAGAAGAGGTATGTTTTATTTTTTACATGAAAAGTATCGATAACTCTAATTTATTGTTTGTAATGGTATTTATATACCTTAATCCTTTGTGTAGGCGAACCCTGATGCAGTTGAGGGATAGCGAAGGGGGGACTAGTAGTAGCGGTGGCGGCAATGGCAACGGCACAGGCAGCGGTGGTGGTAGCGATGATGATGCCTCTTCTGAGGAGATATAGAGGAGCCCCATGCATGCATGCCTCCCCTTGGCTTGTAATTTTCATTTTTGATATGTATTACTTTCAGCTAGTGCTTGCGACCATGATGTCACAAGCACTAGAACTCATAATGTAAAAACGTTTCATCTATATATATGAAATTTCGTGTGCTACATACATTGTTATGTTTTCAGTATTCAATCTTCGAAATAATCTTTCTTTGTTTTCCCTAAGCATACAATTTGATGTTGATGGGGGGAAAAAAACCAGAGAGCATGTGGCTTGCAAAGCCACATGCTCTCTGGTTTTTTTTTCATACCTCTGTTTTGCGCGTCTATTAGCGCGTCTAAATTGCATGATAAATGCACGTCTATTCTCGTCAAAAACTTTCAAAGTAAACACGGTTTTAGACACGTAGATACACGCTTGTATAGACGCACAATATGAATATGTCCAATTTTTCATAAATATGATTATATATTTACGTAGCGCATTTATACGCGCATCTATAGGCGCGTCTAAGTGTGCGTGTAACTCTGATTATAAGCGCGCTTTTAGACGCAATTTTGTAGATGCAAAAATTGACGTGTTAATAAATGCGCCCGATATTTTTTTTCACAATTCAAATATTGCGTCTACAAGCGCGTCTATGGAGCCTTTTTGTTGTAGTGGTGCTTGTTTTCTTTGATGACATCCTCATTTACAGCAAGTCATTTCTGGAGCACTTGACACACGTTCGGAGGGTGTTTGACATATTGAGAGAGCATCAACTCTTTGCTAAGGAGAGCAAATACATATTCATGTAGACATCTGTGGAGTACTTGGGACACATTGTGAGCAAAAATGGTATACATGCTGACCTGAAAAAGGTGCAATGTGTTAAAGATTGGCCCACTCCTTCCACCACCACTTCCTTGCATGGCTTCCTGAGTCTCTCTTCATTCTACAGACGCTTCATTAAGCACTATGCCACCATTGAAGCATCCCTTCTTACTGTGCCATTTTGCACCCTGCCTTCTCCTACCACCCTATCAGCTCCTGCCATTGCCCTGCCAGTCGCTGACTTCTCTAAGCTATTTACCATTCATTGTGATGCCAATGGCCGGGGTATTGGTGCAGTATTGTTGCAAGAGCATGGTGTGATTGCATTTGAAAGCCGCAAGCTTGATGAGAAGGAGATGCAAATGAATGTATATGACCAAGAGATGTTGGCCATCCTCCATGCCATCAAGAAATGGCACCACTATTTGTATGGCAGCCGCTTCCAAGTGCAAAGCGATCACCGAGTCTTCCAATACTTCTTGGCTCAGTCTACTTTGACTCTTAAGCAAAGGCAATGGGTGGCAACCTTACAGAACTATGACTTTGACATTTCACACATGCGGGGCAAGGATAATATTGTGGCTGATTCTCTCTCTCAAATGTGGGCATGTAGAGTGTCCTCTATCTCAGAATTGCACAGTGATTGGGTTGAAGAGCTCCAAGAGGCTTACTTGTTAGATGATCATTTTAGCCACACATTTCAAAAATTACAGGATGGGGTTATGGCTGAAAACTCCCAATATCAGCTCAAGCATGGCCTTACTTGGTTCCATGGCAAGATTGTCATCCCACACACTTCCCCTTTCACACAGAAGATCATGGAAGAAATGCATTCTTGCCCCACTGTCGGTCACTTCGGTGTTTTCAAAATGTATGACAGGATTGCCAAGACCTTTCATTGGAAAGGCTTATGGAGGGACGTCAAGGACTTTGTGACCAAATGTGTTCCATGCCAATAGAACAAGGATAGTACACTCAGGCCCGCTGGCCTCTTGCAGCCTCTCCCTATCCCTGAAGGGAAATGGAGTCACATCATAATGGACTTTATCACTAGCCTTCCTGTGACTAAGAAAGGGTGGAACAGTATCTATGTGGTAGTTGATCGCCTCACCAAAGCTGCCCACTTTATCCCCACTAAGATCTAATATACTACCTCTCAGGTGGCTACTCAGTTTATGGAAAATGTCTTCAAGCTGCATGGCTTACCACAAGTCATAGTACATGATCAGGATGCAAATTTTATGAGCAACTTCTGGCAAACAGTTTTCACCTCCATGGGACCAAGCTTGCTCCATCCACTATGTACCACCCTCAGACTGATGGCCAAACTAAGAGAGTGAACAAATGACTTAAGACATATTTGAGGCACTTTTGCCATGGTGTACAACACAATTGGGATACGTGGCTTCACTTGGTTGAGTTTGCATATAATAACTCCACACACTCTAGCATTGGAGTTTTCCCTTTTGAGGCCTTATACAGGTATAAGGTTCCCCTTTCTACAGTCTTGTTTACTGATAAGATCAACCCTCAGAGTCAAGCTGAATTGGATCACATGCAAGCTTTACTTAATCAATGCAAAATGAATCTTCAAAAGGACCAAACACACATGAAACTCTATGCTGATGAAAAACGAAGGCATTTGGAATTCCAGGAGGGGGAATTGGTCCTTTTGAAAGTGCCTAAGTCCCGCTACTCAACTCTCAAAGAGGGCAGCAATAACAAGCTAGCCCATCGCTTCTATGGCCCATATCAAATCCTGAAGAGAGTTGGCGACTTGGCCTACTGCTTAGAACTCCCCCCTACCATCAAAATCCACAATGTGTTTCATGTCAGTCAAGTAAAACCCTTTGTAGGCTCCTCAGTGGACTATGTGGAAGAACTTCCCCCCCCATAGATGAAAAGGGTATCACTTAATATGTCCCTGAAGCAATCATTGGGCAGCAAGATAAGCACTTACGATCCCGATCCATCAAAGAATACCTCATCAAATGGCAAGGCCTACCCTTTGAAGAAGCCTCTTGGTGCCCAGCAACCATCCTCAATGAATTTTCCTACCTCTGTGAATCCCAATGGCTGGAAGACTAGCCGGTCATGCCCCAAATTACCCATCCTCTACCCACAGACTGCACACTGTTTTGGAATAGTTTTATAATTACTCAAATCACATGCATGTGCATTCTACATAGGCTGAAATAACTCATCATAAGCTCCGTTTTGACATATGGTGCGCCCTATTTAGAGAACCCTATCAAAAGTTATGACCACTTTACTTTAACAGACCGGTTCCGGATTGCATGTTGTCCCTAGTCTCTCCACACCTAATCTTCATTGTCAAGGGCTCTGAGTAGTACTATGCAACCCTTCCTTAGCCCACCCATCACTCCTCTCTATTTCTCCTTGTCTTTGAGGGCAAAAACCTTTCGAGTGGGGATGGATTTTAACAAGCGAGATACACACCAACTAGGGTTTAGACACTCCGTCACACTCACCACGGTATTTAAGGTGTAAGAGCCCCAGATTAAGATAACCGAGATCATACTCTTCACCTTCATCTCCACCTTCCATGGCTTCCTCCTCCCTTCTCTCTTTCTCTCTCTTTTTCTAGTCTTCTTTCCTCTTCTTCTTGTTCTCTTTCTCTCTCCTCAGCTCTCCTTCTCTCTCCTCTCAGCTTCTTTCATTGCATCGTGTCTTTGGGTTCAGAGTGGATTATTCTCAAACATTGCTCATGTAACATCTTTTTTAGTGCCCCACTAAGGAGCATTGATTTGCTTTTGTTTTAGACTATTGATCAACTAATAGTGACTATTTTCAATGGCTAGTTCTTTTCCTGAATTTTCTGGCTCAAAAGGAGAGGATCCTCAATGATTCCTCCAAAAACTTGAGCTTGGATGCATAATCTAGTGTATCACTGACCTTGCCTTGAAACTTCAAAATTTAAAGATTCAAATCTTGGATAAAGGTAGAAATTGGTTTGAGGATTATGAAAAAAGTTTACAAAGAAGAGAGATATTGCAAAGATTATTGAGATTTCAAGCTTTCAAAGAGGCATTTCAGACTAGAGAAGTTTAATAGAGATTGGGATGGTCTTATTGAGAATGATGAATTCCTAGATCAAACATATGAAACATGGACAAAGATTGGTGCTAGTTCTTATTGTGGGAGGGTGTTCAAAGACAAGGGTAGGATATTGCACACAAGTTTAGCTCACTTACTCCAGGTTTAGGAGGTATGATAGCGAATCATTTGAATTTGTGGACGTTGATGCTCTACTTATTGTATGTTTAGTGGCTACAAGAGACATTGTTATTTTAGTTATTTTATTTTGTTTATGTTTGGCCTTGTATTTGTGGTTTCTTAAGTTGAGCTCCTCACTTTGACAAAGTCTCTTATCTTTCTGACACTCCTTTTCTCTTGTGTCTTCAGGCTCTGTGAGGGGATTATCCTCAAACACCGCTCATATGACATATTTCTTGGTGACCCTACTAAGCAATGCCAATTTGACTTTGTTTATGGCTATTGACCAATTGATGGTTACTGTTTTTCAATGGCCACTTCTTTTCTTGAATTTCATGGTTCAAAAGGAAAGGATCCTTAGCGATTCCTCGAGACACTTGAGCTTGGATGCACAATCCAACATATCACTCTAACCCTGCCTTAAAACTTCAAATTTTAATGGTTCAATTGTTGAACGAAGGTATAAATTGGTTTGAGGATTATGAAAAAAGTTCATGAAGAAGAGAAGAGAGATATTGTACAGATTATTGAGACTCCAAGCTTTCAAAGAGACCTTCGAGAATGGACGAGTGGATGGTCTTATTAAGAAATATGAATTCCTAGATCAAACATATGAAACATGGATAGAGATTGGTGCTGGTGCTTATTGTGGGAGGGTGTTCAGAGGCAAGGGTAGGATATTGCAAGCAATTTTCAACTCAGTTGCTCTAGGTTTAGGATGTATGATACAAATTCATTTGAGTTCTTCGACTATCCTAACACAAGAGTAAACATGTTTTGTAGAGAAAGAGGAAAAACTATATAAACCTCACAATTTAAGGAGTAGGGGCCCTTCTCATGTTTGGAAAATTGCTAGTTTTTACAGAGGGTCATACTTAAACAAAAATTGGACAAAATAAGCTAATGCTAATGTCGAAAGGAGAGCTTTGGTTCTTTTGAGCTTCAAGAATTGTGGTACAATTAGCTTATGACTTCATGATCATTGAAATTTGAGGTAAGAAGGTTGTATACTTTGTCATCAAATATAGAAATATTCGTTAGTCTTGATTTTTTTTCTTTGGTGTGAAGGAAAAAAATCACTATGAAGGTTTTTTAAAATACATTCTGGACTGCATGGTTGTTATATGTAACTCATGACCTTTCAGTCTCAATTTGTGGATGTTGATGCTCTACTTATGGTATGTTCTGTGGGCTATAAGAGGTATTGTTGATTTAGTTATTTTGTTTGCGTTTGGTGTTGTATTCATGGTTTTCTTAAGTCAAGTTCTTCACTTTGACAAAGTCTTTCATCTTTCTGACACTCCTTTTCTCTTGTGCCTTTGGGTTGTGTGAGGGGATTAACCTCAAACACCGCTCATGTGAAAATATCATTCTCAAATTTTGAATAGAAAGAAAGTTACAATACTTGGAAAATAGCTCCAAAGGAGGATTTGAGACTGAGTATAGACATGATGATAACTTTAAAATTTTGGAGTTTGGGCAACCCATATAATCATTCAAAATTTAGTAACTCTTTCCAAAAACTAGAGATAAGAAATATGATCAATAAACATAGTTAAATAATAAAATGAGAGTTTTGAAGCATGCCAAATATGACCATAGCTTTTGTTACCATAGTTTTTGTTTGTAACAACCTTCTTTGAAGATACTGATTATACTATAGTACTTGCCTTCACATAAGATACCAAATGATCAAAAGTTGCGTAGCCAAGATCTAATACCATTATTGCAAAGTAGACCAAGTGATGAGTCTATTATCCTAAATATTAATTATCGATAAAATTATAAAATATAAATGAATTGAATAAGTTAACAAATTGAAAAGGAATAAGAGAAAACATATGATAGGACCAAAACTTCCCCATGAAAAAAGCCATGGCTTGTCATCCTATATTATGGAATGTTGATTACATAGCTATTTACATTTATATCATATATCTAACTTCAAAGAACATACAAATATTAATCACACTATACAATGTTATGAATAAAGGGCTTTCATGTAGCTTGCTACACTTGATGCAAAAAATTATGTGATGAATCATGATATTTTGATGTCACCATTGTATTTAGAAGGATGCCAAAATCCTTAAAATGGCTTTGAAAGCTTTAAATTTTAATTCCATATGAGAAAGATATTTAAAAAACCAGAATTTTACCTTACTCTCTTGTTTTGTGCATGATCTTGCTGCTTTTGCAAAGAAAACTAGAAAATCTTGAAACATATAGAGACAATAGCAAAATGTTCCATAAAGAAAGCTTTTTTAAATAAAAGAAATGTTTTTAATAAAATACTTAAGTTTTATTTAAAATTACAATTTTAAATTAAATTAATTTATAATATTAAAGATAAATATTTAGTTAAAATTATCATTAAAGAAGCTTAAACTTGTAATTCACAAATAAAATAACAATAATATTATATATATAAATATTATTATACATTACATTTATTATATAAATTTATCTAAATAGTATTTATACTTAATAAAATTTTAAAAATATTAATCTACCTAATTTCACCTAATAATTTACTCACCATAGCATTAAGCATATTAGTTCACTATCATCTATCTACCAAGCACAATAGGACTAGTATCATACACAGTGCTTATGTGTAACAAGTTATGATTATGTAGCAAATAGACAAAGAGAATATACAAATAAATAAACCTAAAATTATATTATTATTATAGTATTTTTATCATATCTATTGTACAATCCCATGGTATAAATTGATTTCTTTCATATTCTTAGCCTTATAACATACAGAAAACTCACAAAATGACAAGTAAAGTCTATTTACCATAACACAAGAGGCACTACGGCCATTAGCAATGAATGATATTGTTTAGAGATCTCTCACAAGGGTGATTGAAAAATTACCAATGGATGGGTTTACCAATAGCAACTCTCCTTTATATATAGAGATTTTATATTATAGTTATATCTAGTGCTACTACATTTTGCAAATAGATGATGTCTATTGTATACATCACTTACACACCAAGAGGATACCAAACAATTGGAGTAAATGGGAGTTCCAAGTTCTCTCAGTTCTTGAGCATATCAAAGCAAGGATTCATAGAGATTCTGAGATATATGCAAATCTATATGCCACATCGATTGAGAGTTCTTATTGGACAGCTCAAGGTATCATCACATCAGTTTATGATTGAGAGTGGCAGAGCCAGTGGCATCCCACGAGAGGAGAGGATATGCCCCCTTTGCAGATCAGAGGTGGAGAGTGAGGAGCATTTTGTTCTCAAATGCCCGACATACTCAAAGTTGAGATCTAGATACACATTGAGCAGCTCACTTCAGGGATGTATGACTGATATGTATCAGAGATCATTTGGCCATTTTCTGGGAGAGGCATGGCACATCAGAGAGCAGAGCACACAGCGGGTCCCAGTCAGAGAGGGGCCCACCCAGACGACTATTACACAGTTCTTTCAGACAGACAGAGTGAGAGCTACTGTACCAGCCTCCAACCAGACCTCCGGGCTCACACTACAGCAGGCTGAGAACTAGCGTACCCGATGCCGCACGAGAATCCGTGGGTTTCGGACCCCACAGCCACACCGACAGGAGATCCGGAGGATTCTTGATCTACATCGACAGTAGACTGAGATCCAACGACACTCGACACACTGGATCTTAGACCTCCAGTTTGCTCTTTCTCCACCGCCGATGTACCACATCCTACATCCAGGAGGGATCACCTGCTATTAGCGACTTCGACGACTGCTACTACATCCCAGGATAGTATATCTCCCTGTATCTGTTACATATACACATCGCACCACTTTATCACAGCCGACAGTTGTTCCCCTATCACAGCCAACATTTGTTCCCCTTTTGTAGCCATTATCTGGAGTACCAGAGCTACATACGCACATACACATACACGACACTTATCACACTCACAGCACCGTATTTTCAGTTTCCAGTTTTTAGCTTTTCATTCAGCACTTTTATTTTGGATAGCTGGACCTCATCAGTTGTATCACAGTTTGTCTCATAGGCCAGTTTTGGTCTTTAGAAGACATTAATATAACTTTCTTTCTTTCTTTCTCTTGTTTTGTTACTTTGCATCAATTTCATCCAAATTCCGTAGATTGCTCTACCAATATAGGAGATTAGCATGTCATTACCCCAAATAATACTTGACATAACTTTACTTTTAAAACTTTTTTTTGCATAAAATAGATTTAACAAAAACTCTTTTTAAATATTTTTAATATTTTATAAAAGCGGTAAGCAATGTTGGCATGCCACGTGGCATAACATAGTATGAGAGGGGATGTGGCACATCACCCTTATATGTTATGCGATGCACATCAATTTTCAATCATTCAAGTAATGTGAGTAATGTGAACAATGTTATTGATTTCTTTCTAAATATTGAAGTTAACATACCACCTATTATAATTGATGTATTATTACAAAGTGAAAGTATACTTTGGGAGATGAAGTTCTTTATTCAATTTGATATGGAACAATGGACCTATGTTACAAAAAAATTAAGAAAAAGTTCATTCATCTTTGTGTATGGTTGAGATACAAAAAATTGTATTATACACTAATCTTTTTTGGTCCTTTAGTATTACTATAAGTAGGGATATTGCTTTCATATTCGTATACAAGTACATGAGAAGTACATGTGTAAGTGTAATATATGTGGTGAATTTGAAAAACATTCTTACTTTAATTTTAGATACATGGCCATATGATCATGTTGAAAAAAAAGTTAAATATATTGATACATTTATAGAGAAGTGCTTTGAGCTTTACTAATGTAGAGCATCGATGTGAAGCACTGAGAGAACATTGGTGTGAAAACTCTAGGAGAATCTAGGTGCAAAGCCTCTAGTCTTTACTATATATTAACGGGAGGTTGGGAGTTGTTGCCACATGGCAGCCTCCAGGCTCCCCATGAAGATGGCGGGGGCGGGTGCCACGACAGCACTTGCCCGCCTCAACATGCCCGCCTCCACGTCAGCACTTCAACCTGCACCTCCTCGAGCTGCTCAACCTGCCCCTCGACCTGCTTCCGCCTGCGGTCTCGATCGTGTACTTGGAAACCTCCTCGACCTACGCCTCAACATGCTCCCGCCTACGGCCTCGAGCCTTGACCCTCCTCTATATAAGGAAATCCGTCTCGAGAGTATTCCTGAGTACGAAGAGCATACCAAACTAAATCAGGAGGTCCATATTACTCTCTCTCTCTCTCTCTCTGAATCAGGAGGTTCGTAGTACATACTCTGTGTGTGTGTGTGTGTGTGTGTGTGTGTCAGCGTGCATGCATGTGTGTATAATCCCATGGGTATAAACATATAGATTGTGATTGTCTCATGTCTGAGCAGTCGAATTGTCAATCTCCATTGAGGCATTGCAGCATACGCTTCCAATCTTGCGTGCGCTTCCAATTGAGATGCTGGCGTCTGAGCAGTCGAATTGTCAATCTCCATTGAGGCATCGCAGCATACACTTCCAATCATGCATGCGCTTCCAATCGAGATGCTAGCGAGGCTGCCGACAGCAGGCATCACCGCGGCCGTATTGACAAACTCGACGCATGCCTAGCCATGCCCCGCCGACGCAGGGCGACGCTTCATTTTCCAGTGGGTAGGCACTGATAGGTGTTAGATATGATCAATGCCCCACCCTCATTAGGTGCTACCAATGATCCATGGTGCTCAAAGTTGTAAGGCCCCCATTATGAGGAGAAGCCAAATGTGAGCTCGGACATTGGTTGAGTCCTGACTTGTATATCAGATGAGGTCTATGTGACCGGATGGCAAAAAGGTGACTGTTGTGGGTCTAATCTTTGGGTTAGACGGAGTGGTTAAGCTGGTAGCAACTTGAGGCACATTGCATTGAGTTGCGTGGTAAGGGAGTTAAAAGGAGCCCCTATTGTGGGGTCCGAGGGCCGCGGAAGCGGCCCCTGGCTGGGGGGTCCAGGGGGGCCAACGGCCCCCCTGGCGGGGGTCCGGGGGCAGCGCCCCCGGCCCGATGGTAAAGGGAATATTCCTTGGAATATTCCCTGGCCGACTAGTGGAGGCTCATATGGTAGGTCGGAGGCCGACCTAATGACCTTTGCGGGCTATAAAAGCTAAACCCCTTCGCAGCCATCACTCACTCATCTTTCACCCAGTCAGAGTTGTTGTTCCAGCTAGCCTTAAACTCTTCACCTATCTTCTGTCTAGATCGCCATCTAAGCTTCACATAGTGGAAGCGCACGGGTGGACAGAGCCATCTTTGTATCAGTTGTTTGGAGTTAAAGAATTTACTGATTCTCCTCTTATCTGTTGTGTACTCTCTATCTCTTTCTCAGATTCTGTTCGCTGCACCGTGTAATATTTTACAATAGGCTCTCTCTCTCTCTCGATGAGGCAGTTTGTAATGAATCCTCACGATCAACAAAACTGCTGTCGTGCATTGCCAAGCCCAATCCTACATGCGCTTCCAATCGAGATGCAGGTGAGGCCGCCGACGGCAGCATCTCGATTTAGGAGAAACAATGAAAACATTTTTGGTAGAAAATAGAAATATGTAGTTGGGGGGTTTTGGAATTGAATTACATGTATTTTCCATCCTTATAGTTAAGAAATATCATAAAGTCCAATGTTTTAAACCATGTTCTTTAAACTTTGATGGTGTTTTTGAAAATTTTGCAATTCATTAGACGTGAAAAGATAAGAAATGTTTTATATGATATCAATGGTTACAAAATGAGATATTGGGCTTTATTGCTTCAAAATTGGTGTCTAAAGGAGGATTCAATTCTTGGTAGAATCTCACAATTTGTTGGGTTGCCATCATTGGTGGTGCATACTTGGAGAGGCTCACAAACGTTGAGCAATAGCCTTATAAGGTATAAAACTAATTATCTTAGTTAGATCTCTTAGCCCCAACTGTAAGAAGCTGAGAATAGCAAATAAGTGTTAATAATGTTGATATTATGCCATGTCACACTGACATTGGTATAAAAGGAGAGAAGATGTAAATTTTCATATCTTTTTGACACATTAATACAATTACAATCTTTCTCTCCCTTCTTGCTCACAGCTTCTATGGCTTCCTCATCTTCCTTGTCTTTCTCTCTCTAAATCTAGTCTTTCTCTCTCCTCGTCACTCTTATTCTCTCTCTTCTTGCAGACTTTCTCTCTCCTCTATAGTCTTCTCTCTCCTCTTTCTCTCTCCCTGGTTCTCTCTCTGACAAGTGGTATCAGAGCTTCAGCCTTTGATCCATTATTTTCTCCCATTTTCAGTCCCATTTTCCTATTTCAAAACCAATTTCAGGCAAAAATGGTACAAGACAGTGACTAGTGAAGTGCTGCAGGACACCTACAATTAGCAAGTGACTACATCTGGAGATATCCAATGTCAGATATGGCGGGTAAAGGCTTAAATGGCTGGACGTCGTCAAATTTTATGCAAAATTGAAGGTAACTAGGGTAAAGGACGGTTAACCGGGCCTAGTTTGGGAACAAACTGTGGTTACTTTGAATAGAGGGGTTTCTCTTTCCCCTTTCCTGGAGTTTCCTGCAGGTTTCATGGAAGATCAGCCCTAAAGATCAGCTCATATCTCTCTAAACCCTAAGTTTCTTGGCCAAATATTACATGGAATAGATTCTCTTGTTCAAGACCTTCAGTATGAGCATAGGATTGCTCAGCTTTGCCTCAACCATAGAGCAGGAAACAACCCCGAAAATTGCGGTGCAATTTTCGAGCTGATTCCAGCCCTGCTCCTACTCAGCTTGCTTTATTCTCAGCCATGGCACTTCTTACTGATCATTGGTGACCAAAATCATCAGTTGGAAGAGAAGATTCAGCTCCATTAAAGGTTTCTCAGCCTCTTCATAAACCCTAGGTGAACAGTCCATGGCAGCCATGAAAGCTTCAGCCCAAGCTTCCATTTCTTGACAATTTCTTGAAGATTCTTCATCCTTTTGGCCCGTGGAATCATCTCAGCAAGGATTCTTCAACAAATTGCAAGGATTGAGCACGGATTGGTTAAAGATTGAAGATAAAGAGCTTCTATGGAGCAAAAATTTGGGGGAAACGGGTTTAGTGCTTCAATTTCAAGCATTTGAAGCTTCAAGATTGGTCTCAAGCACCGGATAAGCAAGCCTTATGGATTATTTTACCAACATTGGACAACCGAGGGCTTTATCAAGCATTTGAGAATTGATCAAGTCATCTTCAGTCATGTCAAGGTATTTCTCTTCAATTCTTAATCTCTCTCATTAATCCAATTGCTGAACTTAATCCATTTGATTGAGAGATTAAAGAATTGAACATTATTCATCAAATTCTCAGCCAACCTTTGCTTGAATCCATCTATTCATGAATGCAATGCTTGCTTAATGCATATTAGTTTCAATCAGTGAATTAGAGGCTTCAATCTGAAATTTCAGCATAACATTTGAATCCTATTGACTAAATACATTGATCGATGCCTTTGTTTACTCTAATCCAATTGATTGACTGAATTTCTTTTGCCCAAATTGAAATATTGTAAAAGGGCAAGTACTAGCAATCAGTGAGTCACTGAATTGCAGCGGTAAGACCCTTCTCCTATCCAAAATTTTCTTATCTCAATCAATTGCATCTCATGAAAGGCTGAATGAATATTTCTGAATTGCATATCATGTTGATTGCTTAGCACACTAGCCTCTGCCATGTTGATATTCCCACTGAGGAAAAAGGTGGATGCCGGGGGAGATAGTGGGACAAAAGAGAGGTGACCCTCCCTCACTATCGGATATCCCGAAGGGGTGCAACCAACCGACCCGGGGGGAACTTTGCCCACCTCCCGGTGATTCGGAGCTCGTGTAGGGAGCCTGTCATGCCGTTTTATCCCTCACACAGGTACAGCGAGTGGAGGATTGAAGATTGAAGACTTTCCAAAGACTCAAGTACCTACAGGACCAAAATAGGGTAAAACTGGGAATTTACAGGTCACTTATAGGGTATTTACAGGTGGTTACAGGTACACTCTTCATTGTTGAAGCACAGGTGCAGGTACTACAGGGTACCCACAGGTCCTATATACCCCTTTGCAGGGTTTGGTAACCATTTGGGGTTACTATCTTGCATTAGAGGGTCAAAACAGGGCACTTACAGGTCTAGACAGGTTGCAGGACTGGACAGTTCAGACTCTGAAATTCAGCTACAGAATTTTTTCCTAAACCTGTTATAATGTGCTATATCTCATCTCGAAGAGGGCATTGTTAGCTTTGATTCGCACAAAAAAGTTCTGAAATCGAAGCTTCCTATCCAAAGTTATAGCCGTTTTACTGACAGGGGGTACTGCAGGACTGCACTAATATGGCAGGACATAAAGGCAAAAATAAGGTCTAGGAGGATTATGCTCAGCAAATCAGGGATTCCATGATGGATAGCACACTTCAAGAGAACCCTGAAGAGCTTCAACAACAAGGAGAAGTCAGTCTACTCAATGATACTTTGTGTGCCCATGAACAAAGACATAGGGAATGTCATGAGGCCATTTTGTCAAGAATGGAGCATATGGTTTTATCTAATGATCAAACGAAGTCTTCCATTGATAAGTTGGTGGATTCAACTACTCAAACCAAGGCTTCCATTGATAAATTAGTAGAATCTAATGCTCAACTTATGACACAATTTTCTCAATTAATGCAGTTACAAATGGGATCAAGGGAAGCCAATGAGAGGGCTTGTTCAAATAGTGGCCTTTCAGTCCCACTTCAGCCATCCAACCAAAATGGTCATGGAAATGGGATTATTGGAAGAAGAGGCATTCCAAATAGTCAGTATGAAGTGGGAGAAGCTTCACAAAGGCATGATGACTATTTGGGCAGTTTGAATGGGGCCAATACTCAAGCTTTTGGACTGCATACTCAAAATTCCAGGGGTACTTTGCCAACAGAAAGATTACATGGTAATTCTCAGCCACCTGTTGGAAGATTTCAGTCTCAATTTGGAGGTTCTGTACTTGGAAATCGTGATCAGCCAATTTTGGGACAGCAACCCTTTCATGATAGAGAATTCAAGGACAAAATTATTTTAGCCAAATTTAATGGCCAGTCATCTTCACCATCAGAATTAGAGGAATGGACATCTAAGATGGAGTCCTATTTTGATATATATCCTAAAACTGAAGATATGAAGATTCACTTTGCTTCCTTGAATCTAGAAGGATTTGCCCATACCTGGTGGAGGTATATCAAGAAAGAGAATATACTTATTGAGAATTGGGAAGCTTTCAAGGCACTTATGGCTGAAGTCTTTGTTTCGCCTCTTGAAAAAGAGAAGCTAGCACGGAGATGGTATGGTTTGGAACAAAGGGGCCTAAGTGTAAGAGAATATACAAACCAATTCCTCAACTTGACCATGTATATGGAAAGCATCAGTGATGAGGCCAAGCTTCACAAGTTTATGTATGGTTTGGAGCCATCTTTGTCAGCTGATGTTATGGCGCAAAATCATACTTCACTTTTCAAGGCTATTGAGCTTGCGGAGCGCTATGGAAGAAAGTATAGGAAAGAGTCTTCATTTCAGCCAAGTTATGGACAGCCAAGGACTGTTTTAAAGCAAGGACAAGTTGGTAACATTTATGGCAGCAATCACATGCCTAGTGGGAGCTTACGGGTACCAACTTATCCTCCATTCAATGCTTCTAGGTCTCAAAGTAATTTTAGGATAGCAAACAGTCCAAAGGTTGAATTTAAGCAGGGTGCCAACAAGCCTAAGTCCACTTCAGCTAATACAAATCCTAAATCTATTCCCATGGATCTTTACAAGGAAAGGAAGGACAAGGGCTTATGCTTCAAGTGTGGAGAAAAGTATACTCCTGATCATGCTTCAAAGTGTGTATACAAAAATGTCAAGCCAAAGCTTCAAAGTATGCTAGTTTTTGAGGACTTTGAAGATGACATAGATG
This sequence comes from Lygodium microphyllum, assembly GCF_053477565.2. Taxonomy (NCBI): domain Eukaryota; kingdom Viridiplantae; phylum Streptophyta; class Polypodiopsida; order Schizaeales; family Lygodiaceae; genus Lygodium; species Lygodium microphyllum. Next base: position 19,971,070 of record NC_141149.1, on the reverse strand, counting down.
AAGCTAATGCAGTGGCAATCAATGCTGAAAATGAAGATCTTGAGGAGGACATTGGATAGGAGTACTTTTATGATCCAGTCGACTCTTTTCCTTTTGATCTAGGCGGAGATGTTCCGTTTGATCGTGGTGGATCTTGTGATGAGTCGCTTGCTGCCACTAATTGTTCTATCTCTATGGATGCTTGGACGGGATCTAAGAGCCCTAATACACTTCGTATGAAGGGAAGCATATGTGGAAAGCCAGTGTTCATCCTGATAGATAATGGCAGTACTCACAGTTTTGTCAATAAGTCCATTATGGACAAGTTGAATTGTGTTCCCACAGACTTACAGCAGCCCATTAGAATACAAGTGGCTAATGGTGAAGAGGAAATCAGCACACAGATTTGCCCACAGGTTTCTTTGCAGTTGGCTGAAAATTTTGAAGTCAAAGTAAACCTGATCACTTTGGAAATGGGGCCCATAGATATTGTACTTGGTTGTGATTGATTAATGATATTAGGCAGATCACTATGGATTTCTCACAATTATATATGGAGTTTTTCTCCAATGGACAGCTCATCCATTTACAGGGAATTCCTAGTAGATCTGATTTTCAGCTTATCACCATTCAACAACTCAAGAGAGAGTACAAGAAGCGCTCACAGATATTTGTTTTGCATTTGAACAAAGAAACACAGGATCAGCCCAATAATTCAGCAAACCATCCAGCCTTGACAGCTCTTCTTGAGAAGTATAGAGATTTGTTTGAAGTACGTACTTCATTGCCTCCTAAGAGAGCGGTGGATCACCCCATTGATTTGGAGCCCAACTCAAAGACAATCAATAAGCCACCTTACAAACTATCAAAATGTGAACGAGAGGAAGTAGCCAAGCAAATCAAAGAGCTTCTTGAAATGGGATTCATTGAACCAAGTTCTTCACCTTATGCATCTCTAGTCCTGTTAGTCAAAAAGAAAGATGGATCTTTCAGAATGTGCATCGACTACAGGGATCTCAATAAGATAACCGTGAAGAACATGTATCCTATACCCAGGATTGATGATTTGCTTGATGAACTTAAGGGGGCTCGATTTTTCACGAAGATTGATTTGAGATCAAGGTATCATCAGATTCGCATGAGAGAGGGTGATGAAGTCAAGACTGCTTTTAGGACTGATCATGGGATCTATCATTTCTTGGTGATGCCATTTGGGCTTACAAACGCTCCAACTACCTTTCAAAGCCTGATGAATAAGATCTTGCAGCCTTTCCTCTTTCAGTTTGTCTTGGTGTTCTTTGACGACATTTTGATCTATAGCAAGACTTTACAGGATCATTTGTCACATATGAGGAAGGTTTTTGATGTGTTGAGACATCATAGGCTTTTTGCTAAGGAGAAGAAGTGCTCTTTCATGCAGACTAAAGTGGAATACTTGGGGCATATAGTCAGTGAAAAAGGAATACAGGCTGATCCCAAGAAGGTGCAATGCATAAGAGATTGGCCAACGCCTACTACTACTACCTCTCTTAGAGGATTTCTTGGTCTATCTTCATTCTATCGCCGATTTATAAAGCATTATGCGGCAATTGTAGCTCCTTTGACTGACAGGTTGAAGAAAGAGGCTTTCTTTTGGGATGCTCTTGTAGATAGCAGGTTCAACCAGTTAAAGGAACTACTTACTTCTGCTCCTATCCTAGTATGCCCGGATTTCTCCAAAGAGTTTACTATACAGTGTAATGCTAGTGGCCGTGGCATTGGGACTGTTTTGCTTTAGGAGCATGGAGTAATTGCATTTGAGAGCCGTAAGCTTACAGATAAGGAGATGGCCATGAATGTTTATGACCAGGAAATGTTGGCTATCCTGCATGCAATCAAGAAGTGGCACCATTACTTATATGGCAGCCGATTCAGAGTACATAGTGATCATCGCGTACTCAAGTATTTCCTTACTCAGTCAAATCTCACTCTAAAGCAACGACGATGGGTAGCTACATTACAGAATTATGACTTTGACATCACTCATACAAGGGGCAAAGATAACATAGTGGCTAATTCTCTTTCTCGTATGTGGGCCTGCAAAGTGTCAGCCATGGCAGAACTACATAATGATTGGATTGAAGAATTATAAGAGGCCTATCTTTTAGATGAGGAATTCAGCCAAATCTTTTAGAAATTACAGCAAGGTCTTATGGAAGAAAACTCGCATTACCAGCTTAAAAATGGTCTTATTTGGTGGAAGGGCAAGATTGTTATTCCCTCTACTTCTTCTTTCAAGCGAAAAATTATGGAGGAGTTACATTCTTCGCCTTTAGCTGGACACTTGGGAGTTTTCAAGACTTATGACAAGATCAACAAGAGCTTTTATTGGAAAGGACTGTGGAAAGATGTCAAGGACTTCGTTATGAAGTGTATGCCTTGTCAGCAAAATAAGGATAGCATCCATAAGCCAGGAGGTTTGTTACAGCCATTGCCTATTCCTATGGGTAAATGGACTCATATTACTATGGACTTTATCATTGGCTTACCTACTACCAAGAAGGGGTAGAATAGTATTTATGTGGTGGTTGACAGACTCACCAAAGCAGCTCATTTTATCCCAACAAAAATTCAGTTTACTGCTTCTCAAGTGGCCAATCAGTTTATGGAGCATATTTTTAGACTACATGGATTACCGCATGTGATTGTCCATGATAGGGACTCAAAGTTTATGAGTAACTTTTGGCAAGCGGTATTTACATCTATGGGCACTAAGTTGGCTCCATCTACGGCTTATCATCCCCAAATTGATGGACAGACAGAGAGAGTTAATAAATGGTTGGAGACTTATCTTCGCCATTTTTGCTATGATGTCCAAACCTCATGGGATTCTTGGTTACACCTGGCTGAGTTTACTTACAACAATTCCACTCATGCGAGCATAGGAGTTTCACCCTTTGAGGCTTTGTATGGTTACAAGGTGCCCTTACCCACAGTCATCTTTAATGAAAAGATCAATCCTCATGGGAAGGAAGAGTTGGAAAGAATGCAGACCCTTCTTCAGCAATGCAAGGTGAATCTAAGGAAGGCTCAAGATCAAATGAAGATGTATGCTGATGAGAAGAGGAGGCCTTTAGAGTTTCAAGAAGGAGAGCTGGTTTTGTTGAAGGTGCCCAAATCCAAGTACTCTACGTTGAAAGATGGATCCAGTAATAAGCTTGCCCATAGGTTTTATGGCCGTTACAGGATCCTTAAACGGATTGGAGATTTGGCATACAAACTAGAGCTTCCCTCTTCTACAAAGATTCATAATGTCTTCTATGTTAGTCAGCTCAAGTCCTATTATGGTGATCCAGTGGATATAGTTGATGAGCTGCCACCTATTGATGAAGATGGTCTTGTTCAGTATATCCTAGAGGCCGTTATAGGTCTGCGCGAAAAGAAGCTTCGATCACGTTCTATTGTGGAATATTTGATCAAATGGAGAGGTTTACCCTCTGAAGAGGCTTCTTGCAGACCTGATTCTATATTGGATGAGTATCCATACTTGAGGGAGACGTTGGTGGTTCAAGAGCTTCGTTTTGATATATGGTACATCTCATTTGGACACTTCTATCAAAAGTTATGGCAGATTTTGGTTGACCATAGTGATGAAGAATCTGCAAATACGAATTTCCTTCTTTAAATTTCTCACTCCTTTTCTTAATAACCTTCTTGGTCATTCATAGCATGACCTTTGAAGAAAATAAGGACTCTCCTAGACTAAAGTCTCTACTCCAAAATACTCTCCACCTCTTGATGACTAGGCTTATATACATCTGACAGTTTCATTGAGTAACAATTGTTAGAATATCAAGCTCTCGCTACTCTTCAATCAGTCTATCTTTATGTGTGTGATAGATATTAGCTGGATATAGTTGTACACATGTGTGACTTTCAATAAGTCAGTGTAATCAATGACTTAACCACAGTTAGTCTTGGTTAGTCTACATATGTGTGTAAGTCTCTTTCAGTGAGTATGATGAAATATAATGGAAGAAGAACAAAAATGAGCTGAGGCTCATCTTCTGCTCCACTCTATCTCTCTCCCTCTCTTCCAACATGGTATCAGAGCTTGAACACCTGAAGCTTGAAGGCTTGGCAGTGGCCATTTGACATCAAGGCATCAAATCTGAAGAAGACGTCAACAAAGGAGACTGTGCCTACAATCTGTTTTTTTGCAGAAGCTATATCTTGCTAGAGAAATGGTTTTTGGAGAAATGACTAACTAATCTTGACCATTTTGACATGGTCTACAACTTTACAGAAGAAAGGTCTCTCAATTTCCTCACACATATTGAGATATTTAGCACAGACCTGTGCAAAGTGACTGTTTACTGCAATAAACAGCGTGATAGCATCATTCTTGACTGAGAGCTTATTTACTGAGAGCTCATGTGGGAGCTTGAAGAACTGATTACAGATCTAAAATAACAATGGTTTGCTATATACATAAAACCTACAGCATGTATATACCTCTGACATGAGCTTGGAGCTCTCAAACTTGTTCAGGAGTACCATTGAAGCATAGGTATATGCTTGGAAGTCATATAGACTTGATGTCATGCATCGGGAGTTGGAATTTTATGCTTAAAAAAATTAAAATCTCGAAATTTTTAATGGCTGGAAATTGTCACTAAATGTAGACAATAAGCATTGTCTCTTACTGAAGCATTACATGTCATTTTGGAGCTCCTGTCATTTATATGACCTGACATATGTCTGTTGAATGCTTGGAAGACAAAAGAAAGCATTGGATACAACTGAGGATTGAAATGTGGAGATGAATTAAATGCCTTGACATCTATTTGGTTGATAATTTACAATAAATGCAGTATAAGACATTGCCTCTCTACACTCTTGAAGAAAATAGCATCATTTATCACTCAGGATCTCAAAGGAGTTGATTTCCTAAATGTCAGGAAGGTTCCTAAATGTCAGGTTGTTGCAGGTTTTAAACTGCATATTCTCCACTGCAGTAAGAATACATGAGACAAAGATACATTGCTTGCAGAGTCTATGTATTGACTAAAACACCTGCAGGTTATCCTACATGCTTGTGGATATTTTGAGGTTGTAAAGGGTTGAAATACCCTATTTCTTTGGTGCAAAAAATTATTGCAAGAAACTATCCTGAAGTGCAAGAAACTATACTGAATTCTAGGAAACTCTCCTGATCTACAAGAAACTATCATGAATTACAAGAAACTATCCTAAAAAGCAGGAAATTGGTCTTGAACTGTAGGAATAGGAGTCAGATACTTACAGGTTATATACATCACTGAATACCTAAGCTGCAACTATGGAAAATGCTCAAGGCATTGACAATATCACTCAAATTGTGGGAGAAAAGCTAGACAACAAAAATTTTGCTTTATGGAAGTTTCGTATGAAGAATTTTTTTGTTGGCAGAGGTTATTGGGACTTATGTACAGGAGATGAGGCTGAACCTGAAATGCTTGAAAGGAATCCGACAAATGATCAGAAAAGGGCTCATAAGCTATGGACTGAGAGAGCATGCAAGGTGTTACATTGGTTTTCCTTATGTATATCAGATGCTATGGTTATACAGATCACTGGATGTAGTTCCCCAAAGAATGCATGGGACATACTCATGAAGAATTATGAAAATGTAACACATGTAAGAAATATTCAGATGAAGCAACAATTCAATAACATGTCTAGGAATGGCAGAAGCATTTAAGCCTACATTGCAAAGATCAAGAACATAGCGGATCAGCTTGCCACCATTGGATCTTCAATGTCTGAGGATGATATGATTGCAGTGACATTGAATGGACTTGGCAAATAGTATAAAGCATTTGATACATCTATTTCTGTGAGAGTTGAATCCCCTGATTGGGTTGAGCTTATTGCTTTGTTGCTGCATGAGGAAGTTAAGCTTGGACTTAATATAGGTTCTAGTACATCTCAAAGCAAAGACATTGTTCTTTACTCTGGCCAACGTGGCAAAGGCCGTGGCTCTTTTCGAGGTCAAGAAGACACTGGCAACACTTATGGACAGCAGCACTACAATGCCTGGCATGGCATGAATACACATGGCCAGTGTGGATCTGGCGGTTTTCAAGGCAGGGGGAGATTCCCTAGAGAAAAAGAAGGACCGTGGCAATCAAATGATCAATCCAAGAGGGACAATGACTGTCATTATTTCGATAGATATGGGCATATAGCCAAAGATTGTCATAAGAAGCAGGCTGACATGAAAGCCAAGGATAGATAGCATGGAAATTATGCTTCATCTAGCGGAGTTCTTGATGATCAGGGTGACAGGTTGTTTGCCATGCAACGTGTGTCCAAGAATGCATCTAGGCAAAACAAAGATGATATATGGTACATTGATTCAGGAGCTTCAAATCATATGACACCCCATGGAGAATGGTTTGATGAGATGGTTGTAGGTTCACATGCACATGTTTGTACTGGAGATGACACCTAGCATACTATTCAACATAAAGGAGTTGTGTCTTTGTTGATGCCTAATGGCAAGAAAAAGAGCATGCATGATGTACTACATGTACCAACAATAATCAATAATCTTTTGTCAGTTGGACAGATGGTAGAATAGAATCTGTAGGTGAGATTTAATCGAGATGGATGCTTTGTTAAAGAATATGGTAATGGCTGCAAATTGATTGCTAGAGGCTGAAGAGATGGCAGAATGGTTACTCTTATTGCGTCGATTCTAGAATTGAAAGCAACCATGTTTGCACATGATGGTGGTGGTATATGGGATGTTGAGATATGGCATAAGTGGATTGGCCATGTGAATGTACAAAAGCTAAAATCTATGCAGTAGAAGGAGATTATGCTTGGATTGCCTAAGTTCAAGTATCATGACTTTGGACATGTATGTGATGCATGTGAGTTTGGAAAGCAAGCACGGTTTCCATTTATGAGACATGTACGGAATAGCTCACGACCCTTGCAGTTGGTACATTCAGATGTATAGGGTCCCTCTCATAATGCTTCGTTTGGTGGTGCTCGTTACTATGTATCTTTCATTGATGATTTCACACTTGGCTTTACATACTGAAACATAAGGATGATGTGTTTGATGCATTCAAGGATTTCAAGAAGCATGCTGAAAATGAGTTGAGCTGTAAAATTTCATGTCTAAGATCAGATGGAGGTGGAGAATGTCTCTAATTAATTTGATAGGTACCTTGCTAAATATGGGATCAGAAGACACTTAACTTGTAGCTATACATCGCAACAAAATGGTGTAGGAGTAAGGAAAAATAGGGTACTGATAGAATTGGCAAGAGCTATGCTGAATGAGAAGAGTTTGCCAAATGGTTATTGGGCCAAAGCAGTAGTGACTATTGTCTATGTGCTGAATAGAACCCCTACAGCAAGGATTCATGATGTAACTCCATATGAGAGGTTGTATGGTCATAAGCATGATATTTCACACTTGAAGGTACTTGGCATCATTGCATATGTGCATGTTCCTGATGAAAATAGGAAGAAATTGGATCCTAAAGCTTTCAAGTGTGTGTTCCATGGTTATGCACAAGACTAAAAAGCTTACAAGTTTTATGTACCGTCTACACATGAGACATTGATTAGCAGAGATGTTGTTTTTGATGAGCTGGCATTGTGGTATGGTAATCTTGTTGCAGTTGCTATACTGATGGATTAGCCAGCACTAGTAATGCTGAAAATACACCTACAATGAGGGCATCTATGAGTGGTCCTATAGGTGATGGGTCACCTACAGTAAGTCCTTGGTCAGGACACTTGAGAAGTCGTACTCCTACATCCACTGACATGGATATGTCAATGAGGGGGAGATTGGATAAGGGAAAAGAAAAGATGCTTGATGATATGACAGGTCCACTTACAACAGGTTATGAGTCATCCAACAGTGACAGTTTGGATAGTGAGTTGGGTATTTCGTCTGTTATGACACTTGGAGCAAGGCAGAGTCGTTACGTACCACCTCATGAGAGGAAAACTCAAAGTGAGCCACAGTTATGGAGATCTGAGAGAGTCAGAAAACCAGTTGACAGGTTTACATACACTAGTTATTCAGCCCGCCATTATGCATATATGGCTAGTGTGACGACAGGTTACAAAGAACCTACCAAGTTTGATGATGCAGTTACAAATGATAACTGGTGTGCTGCCATGGATGAGGAGTATGTAGCCTTGGCTGAAAATGAGACATGGGAATTGGTTGAGTTACCTGAATGAAAATTCCCCATTGGTTGCAAATGGGTGTATAAGGTTAAGTGCAAGTCAGATGGTTCGTCAGAACGCTATAAGGCCCGGATGGTTGCAAAAGGGTATGCACAACAGTATGGCCTTGACTATGAGGAGACTTTCAGTCCATTGACTAAAATGGCAACAATCAGAACTGTCATTGCTTTCAGAGCATGCAAAGGTTGGAAACTATGGCAAATGGACGTCAAGAATGCTTTCTTGAACGGTGATTTGGTTGAGGAAGTATATATGGAGCAACCTAAAGGCTATGTTCACCTAGACTTTCCTACACATGTATGTAAGCTAAAAAAGGCTTTATATCAACTGAAATAGACACCTATAGCATGGAATGCTTAGATCAGTAGTTACTTATAGTAACATGGATTTAGATTGGGTGATGCAGATTATAGTCTGTTCATGAAGAAGACAAATCATGGATACGTGTTTCTAGTGGTTTATGTAGATGATATTATCATCACTAGAGATTTTGAAGAGGGTATTGTTGAAATCAAATCATGTTTACAGGCTGAATTCGGAGTCAAAGACCTTAGTGAGATGAAGTATTTTCTTGGGATTGAGGTAGTCTCTATGCCTCAAGGTATATGGCTACTACAGAAGCAGTATGCTCATGACATGCTACAAAAGTATGGTATGGCTATATGCAAGCCTATGGAGACACCTTTTGATCAGAATGTCAAGCTACAGATTGATGTTGGGAATGCCATAGAGAATGTGACCATGTATCGATAGATGGTGGGTAGCTTGATATACTTGACTATTACTCGTCCTGACTTAGGTTATGCATTGGGGTTGATTAGTCTGTTTATGCAAAAACCTCGCAAACAAAATTTAGATGTAGTTAGGAGGATCATGAGATATGTAAAGGGTACTACAGATTATGGGCTATTTTATGCATATGGAAAATCACATGACTTAACAAGGTTTACTGATGCTGATTTGGTTGGTTGTGCCTATGATAGGAGGTCAACCAGTGGTTATGCATTTGGGTTGGACAGTTGTATGGGCAGTTGTATGATCAATTGGTAGAGTAAGAAATAGCCTATTGTTGCATTGTCTAATACAGAAGTTGAGTATAGAGGAGCTGCCTTAGTGGCTTGCGAAGCAGTTTGGTTCATGAAACTGTTGAAAGACTTGGGAATACAACTGGAAAGTAGAGCGAGATTGCATTGTGATAACCTCATCAATGTTATGTTGGCTAGCAATCCTGCCTACCATGCTAGGTCCAAACATATTGAGGTTCACTACCATTTCATCAAAGAAATGGTTCTTACAGGGCAGATTGACTTGATTCATGTGAAGATTGAAGACCAAGTAGCATATATATTTACCAAGTCTCTTGGTAAAGAAAAGTTCACATACTTCAAACAGCTACTTGGAGTTTATCAGATGGTTTGAGCTTGAGGGAGAGTGTTAGAATATCAAGCTCCCGCTACTCTTCATTTAGTCTATCTTTACATGTGTGACAGACATTAGCTAGATACATCTGTACATGTGTGTGACATTCAATAAGTCGGTGTAGTTAGTGACTTAACCACAATTAGTCTTGGATAGTCTACATATGTGTGTAAGTATCTTTCAATGAGTATGATGAAATATGATGGAAGAAGAACAACAATGAGTTGAGGCTCATCTTCTGCTCCACTTTGTCTCTCTCCCTCTCTTCCAACAACAATGTGCCAAGACTCATGTTTAAACATGAATGTGCTAAGATACTAACACCCCCCTTAAGGGTAGATTGTGTGGGTTGATCACAATTGCCTAAGCTCTTTTTTCTTTGAGAGGTAACCTACCTAAACCCTTTGGCTACCAAATGGAATTTCTCTCGAACTCCCTTCAAAGGTTTCCAATTACTCTTACATAAATTCCATAAGTTCAAAATCCCTTTCTATAAATTTGACTACCATTCTAAGTTTAGGGTCCAAAGGAATATATTGCCTACTTCGCAATGTGCATGCTCCATGCATCCATACTAGATGAGTCAAAGATGCATCACTATTATCCCCACTCCAAACAACTTTATCAATTGTACACCTCCATCTCTCAACCACAACTTTTATTGTCCTTGAAATTTTAATAATAAGATTAAACTTGGAGCTAAAAGTCTTATCCTTTGATGCTATTTCAAAATTTGACCTCAACCCAAAACAACTTCGGCCAATGAAGAACTTTAAACACAAGTCTAAGGTTGCTTTAATACACAATACAAAATATTGAGGAGAGAGAGAGAGAGAGGAGTATTAATATTCAAATTTGGAAAATGCATAAAGGTTTTTTAATGAGCTTAGGGTTTGCAACATTCAAATTTTGGTGGCAAGCCAAAATTTTGGGGGGAGAGAGAGAGAGAGAGAGAGGGAGGGAGAGAGAGGGAGAGAGAGGGAGAGAGAGAGAGAGAGAGAGAGAGGAGAGGAGAAAAGAAGAGGAACAAGAAGAAAAAGATGAAAACAACAATAGCAACAACAAGGTGACAATATACTCCAATGGTGGGACATCTACGAGATGGAGAGAAAAGAAGCCATGTTGCTGCATGTGTCAGGTACAAAGACTCTCTGCACACTGCAATTGAGTACGATGGTGATTTGAGCAAACAAGTCGAGTAAGACAAAGATCCATTGAATATCAATGCCTAAAGGTGAGCACCAAAAATTTTCTTATTCAATTTATAAGCACATTAGAGTTAATTAGACCTACTTCTCCACCCACCTCAACCTTTTTCCAAGGTTGCATACTTGTGAGCTATGTGCATGCATACTTGTGGGCTACATATGTCTTGCAATTGAGGGGAGGGGACTCGTCTTTGTGGGCACCAATATGGCCTTGATGATATATGTCATGGAGGTGGAGAAAAGGCTCTCACTCCTATGCAAGAAGTAAGATATTTTCTATATGTTTATTCTTTTAATATTCTAATAATCCAAATAGTTGATCGTATGATTTGGTTGTATGAAATATAGTTAGTAACAAGACAATGTAAAGTGTAAATACAATTAATAAGGAAAAATGAAAATTAACTCAATAATAATAGATCTCACATAAGAGTTACCCCAAAGCAAGCTACCAAGAACTCTCACAACAAGCTAGAGCTGGTGCGCAGATCGGATGCTGTATGCTCGCGTAGTGAATGCCGAAAGGTCCCCAAGAACAAAAGAACTCTACTTTTTGCACAAAACTCAAGGTAAAAAGCATGCACAACATGAACAAGAGACCAATTGCGTGCAATCTCCCCCCATGCCTTGTGTGAGCGCTTCACAAAGCATGTATTTTATGTATTAATCATCTTCAAGCTCAAATAATAGCCCAAATTACAAAATAGCACGCTTTTGGCTTTTGAGTTTGCTTTAGCACAAAATAGAAATAAAGCTAATGGGTGGGCGCCCAAAGAGTCAAGCGTACCCAATACAATGTCCAAATACAAATATCATAATTGTGCGCCCATGCGCATACAAAATAATAAATAAATATCCAATGCCTCAATAAATAGGCACGAAAAAATATAAACGCCATGCCTAAGGTATGCACCCATCAAAATATAAGTGATAACTCGAATACACGCTATCCTCCAATGCTTTCCTCCGCCACTGCTGCTATCTCTACACATCAATTGAAGCATTCACAATCGTTAGCAAAATAATACAATTAAACCGACAAAAGTGAATACCTAGCAGTCTTGAGCTACATAAATAAATCAACTGGTTAGAAATCAATCCTAACCTTAATTTATTACGAGTGTGCACTCTAAACTCATAAATGTTTATTAATTTAATATGTATTTTACGGAATCACCCGCTATGGAATCACCCACGTACACACTAAATTAATGAAACGCCAGAAAAGGATAGGCGTCCCCATCAACTTCTAGCACAAAGAATCCACTTTGTGTATGAGCCCCGGTCAACAAAGTTTACGGAATCCACTGTAAAACCTCACGGAATCCACCGTGAAATATGCCTCCTGGCATCATACCCCTGGGGTGGGATAGCAATTGTCCTCAATTACTATTAGCTCAATGTGGAGCTAGCAGAGTGGGGAAAGCATTTAAGTCTCTAGCGTGCATCCATTGGGCTTCCTCTACACGATGGTTTTTAAACTTGACTAAATATCTAGAATATCTTCGGCCAGTTCTAGTGGTCATAAAGTCTGTATCTAGAATAGCTTCAGATTCAAGTATTTCAGTCTCTTCATCTAACAAAGGTGGGTTCTCATAAACAGGGTGTACAGGTAATTGGCCTCTAAAGGGTCGTAATAAACTAATGTGAAATGTGTTGTGAATTTTTCAGTGAGGTGGTAATTCTAACTTGAATGCATTGTCATTGATTTTGTGAATGATCTTAAATGGTCCATAGAATCTAGGTGCTAATTTCACAACTGGGTGTTTATCTACACTTTGTAATCTACGTTTTTCTATTCTCAACCAAACATAGTCATCAACTTTGAAATTCATTGCTTGTCTTTTCTTATTGGCTTGTTTGGTATATGATTGTTGGGCTTTGGCAATCATGTCTTTAACCTCATCAAAAATAGTAGCGTGCATAGTAGCAATATCATCAGCACTCTGAATTCTATTTGATAAAGATGCAACAGGTGTAGACAATCTATAACCATAAATCACTTCAAACGGTGCTTTCTTTGTAGATGTGTGTGGTGTATTGTTATATGCAAACTGTAGTAAATGCAAATGTATGTCCCATGTCTGTGGTTTAAAAATAGTGTAAGCACGTAAAAGATCTAAAGTAGTACTGTTAGTGGCTTCTGTTTGTCCACTAGTTTCAGGATGAAATGCAGATAAGAAATTAATCTTTGTTCCTAGGTTAGCAAACAAAGTAATCCAAAAGTTGTTACAAAATCTAGAATCACGATCAGAAATAATAACTTTTGGTAATCCATGATTAGTGAAAACAGTTTTCAAAAACAATTGTGCTGCCTGAGATGCTATTAAAGTTTTCTTACATGGAATGAAATATGCTTGGTTACTAAACCTGTCTACTACAGTCCAAATCATGTCATGGTTAGCTTTAGTATTAGGTAAACCAATAATAAAAGCCATAGAAATCTGTTCCCATGGTCTTGATGGAATAGATAAAGGCATAAGTAATCCATACTGTTTACCATGATGTCTCTTAACTCTTTGACAAATCAGACATTCAGAAACAAAGTTAGATACATCAGTGTCCATATGTGGCCAATAAAAATCTTCAGTCAATGTACGCAAAGTAGATATGATACCTCTATGACCTTGATATGGAGGACAATGAATCTCATTCAAAACAAAAGATCTAAATGGAATTGTAACACATAATCTCTTTTCATAAAACATGAATCCATCATTATAAGACAGTGAATCAATAGGAATCCAGTTATTTCCAACTAATTTATTCCAATCAGCATGAAAAGTAATGTCCTGATGATAAGTATATTTCATAGGAGTTAGAGAATCAAATGATTTAACAGAGATATTATGAATGGTGGGTCTTCTACTTAATGCATCGGCCACTACATTTTCTTTACCTGGTTGATATTGAATAATGGGATGAAAACTCTGAATAAAAGCTGCCCATTCGATATGTCGGTCAGATATTTGAGGTTGACTAAGTAAATGTCTAATACTTTGTTGATCAGTCTTAATCATAAACTCAAAACCCATTAAGTAATGTTTCCATTGTCTTAAAGCTTGTACCACAGCTAATAATTCTTTATCATATGTGGAATATTTAAGTTTGGAGGGTTTCAGTTTACAACTAGAATAGGCTATGGGATGATTATCTTGCATAAATACGACTCCTATTCCAGATCCGCTAGCATCAGTAAAATCATGTAGTTGTAATATAGGAGCATGGGTTAATGCATGTTTCAATAAATCAAAGGATTTCTGTTGATTATCAGACCAATGATAAACAATACCTTTCTTTAAACCTTTAGTCAAAGGCAAAGCAAGTAATGAAAAATTTCGCACAAATTTCCTGTAAAAACTAGAAAGACCTAGAAAAGAACATAACTCATGCACATTTTTAGGTATATGCCAGTCCAATATTGCTTCTATTTTCTTAGGGTCAACCTTAATACCATCTGATGACACAATATGACCTAAATATTCAATTTTTGTTTGAATGAACTCACTCTTTTCCGGATTAGCATACAATTGATTGTCTTTCAACAACGTGAAAACCAAGGATAGATGTTCATAATGTTCTTTCTTATTTTTACTAAAGACCAAGATATTATCAAAGAATACAATAACATAATGCTGATATTTCAAAAATATATGATTCATCATTCTACTAAATATAGCAGGTGCATTAGTCAATCCAAAAGGCATCACTAAAAATTCATAATGACTAAATTGTGTTCTAAATGCAGTCTTGAATATGTCAGGCTTATCTAATCTCACCTGATGATAACCAGATTTAAGATCTATTTTACTAAATATGGAAGAACCTTGCAGTTAATCCATAAGATCATCGACTCTAGGAATTGGATATCTATTCTTTACAGTAATTTTATTTAGAGCACGATAATCAATGCACATATGATAAGTATTATTCTTCTTCTTTACCAACAAAACAGGTGCACCAAATGGAGAACTACTAGGTCTAATCAATCCTCTATTTAGTAATTTCTCAACTTGATTTTGAATTTCTTTTTGCTCTATCTGGTTATGCCTATATGGTGCTTTACAAGGTGGTTGTGTACCAGGAATTAAATCTATTTTGTGGTCTTTAGGACGTGAAGGAGGTAATCCAGGTAGATCTTCTGCAAAACAGCTTTAAATTGTGCAATGAATTCTTTATGCCTAGGGTGCATATGTTTTTCTTTAGCTTGCAGTTCATTCACCCAAATTAGATAAGATTTACTACTTTTGCATAATGCACGTTTAGCTTGAGTATGAGAAAGCAATGGAAAAGCATTAGATGCATGCATACCATACAATGTAATATGTTTTCCTTGAAAATGAATATTAATTGAATGCGTGGAATAATCTATATCAGGATTATGCTGATGACGCCAAGGCAGACCTAAAATAATATCACTGGACTATAATGGTACAACTAGAAAATTCCTTCTTTCAGTATATTCACCAATTTGAATTTCTAAATCATTCACCTCTTGTGTTCCATTATACCTTGTGCCTAAGAATGCTGCTTTAATGCGATAATGCATAGGAACAGTTTGTAATTTCAATTCTTTTGCTAACTTTGCATAAATAAAATCATGTGTACTACCATCATCATGCAAAATGATCTTTTCTTTTCCATGCACTAAACATTTCATTGTCAACAAAGAATGTGGAGTTGGCATACCTAGTAAAGTATCCGAAGGAGTAGTAATGTCGTTTTCATCTTCCGTGAAGTCAGGCATTTCTTCATGTTCTTCATCTTCCATTGCTCCAAGATAGTTGATATGGACAGGTGGCTTCTTTGATTGGCAATTGGCTGCTAGATGTCCAGGTTGATGGCATTTGTAACACACTATAGGTTTGGCTTTAGATACATTGTTTGTAATGGCAGGAAGTCTGGGAATATTAGGATTTGGCTGTGAAGTTGGCTTAGGGTTTTGATTGGTATTCGATGGCAAAGCAGGTGGTTTTGCCCAAGACTTACGGAAAGATGATGAAGGAAATCGACCTTGATTGAATCTTCTAAATTTTGAATTGAATTGCTTAGATCCATAGTTACCATTGGCTTGAAATTGTTGTGGACACTTGTCTCTTCCTCGAAGCTTGTCTTCAGTGTCATGAGCTAAAGAAATTGCATCTTCAAGAGTTGCAGGCTTGAACATATTGACTTCAGCGTAGTAATGCCCAAGTAATCTAGACATATACTTGCGCTTGTGAGTCGTTTCATGTACATCTTCAAGCATGCGTAACTGGAGTAATGCATTCCAAAAGCGTTCGGTGTAATGAGGAATAGGCTCACGATCTCTTTGCTGAAGAAGGTCCCATTGCTTTATGGCTTTTTCATGGAATTGTGGAGGAAGGAAATTCTGCATAAACTTCTTCTTGAAACTCTCCCAGGTAGTGGGACAATCTATGCTCTTGCGAACCACGGTCCACCAAAGAGATGCTCTATCCACTAAATGATTAGTGACACACTTGATTTTATCTTTTTCAGCGTATGTTTTCTCATGAAAGTAATCATCAAACTGACTGATGAATGCAAGAACATTTTTTCCATCTCGAGTGCCATTGAAAGTACGGAATTTGAAATTTCTTTTACTTATCTTTGTTTTTTTGCGGATAGATTGAGCTTCGAAAGTCGCATCGATGGTACGTCGGATAAGATCTTCAAATTGTGGTTCCTCTTTGTCGGTAGTCGATCTTTGTAAATTGGCCAATTGAACTTGCAATGCTTGCTGGGCTCTTCGTTCTTCGTCCAACTGCATCATAATTAAATCCAACTTTTGCTCCATCGTAGGTTCAGGAAGATCGCCTTCAGTCATCAAATCATCCATATTTTGTTCCATCATCCTGCAAAACTTCAAAAGACCTCACACTCTCAAAATCCAATTAGCGAGATGAGCGTAGCTCAAGATTGGGTGTATAAGGAATATATATTTTTGTGTGTGGCTTTCACAGTCTTCGTCTTTGGCAATTACGGGGTTTGAAATCTTTGAAAAATCTGTGTTTTGACCTTCTGTGTGTGCTGTAACTGGTTCAGCAAGTCTGCGTATGCGAACAGAACCTTCCAGGGAACAACTTTGTAGTTCGGTACTTCTACGCAGGAACAGTCCTTATAGGAGTTTTGAACACAAGTCAGTTCGTGACTTCAGGTTACTTGCCAGACTTGCAGAGTTTCAAAACTTAGGAAACTTGATAAAGCTGAAGTTTATGGTGACTTGTGATTTAGGTAACTAAGCTTAGAGCTTAGTAATCAGCCAAGTGTCGAATTGTAAGGGGGGCATTTTTTACGTCGAATTTTTTGCCAGTATGCCGCCCTGCCACCGTTTTGTTTATTTGAAGCTTAAGAAGCTTCTAATTAAGCTTTTTAAAGCTTAAAACTCAAGCTTAAACTATTTGAAAGATATGGCTTATCTCTGTGTGTTGACGACTTGGAGAAGAGGATGTAGGAGTGGTCATCCGCCGTTGCAGGCCGGTCCTTCGCGATCAGATGCTGGAAATAGAGGTTCTTGACCGCCAGGAATCCACCTATATCGACCGTTCGCAATGAGATTGACCGTAGAGCTCGATCGTTCCAGGAGCTCCGCCTTCGCACAAGATGGGTAGCGATTGGAAGCTCTTGATCTTAGCTTCGCTCTGATACCACTGGTGCGCAGATCAGATGTTGTATGCTCGCGTAGTGAATGTCGAAAGGTCCCCAAGAACAAAAGAACTCTACTTTTTGCACAAAACTCAAGGTAAAAAGCATGCACGACATGAACAAGAGACCAATTGGGTGCAATCTTCCCCCATGCCTTGTGTGAGCGCTTCACAAAGCATGTATTTTATGTATTAATCATCTTCAAGCTCAAATAATAGCCCAAATTACAAAATAGCACGCTTTTGGCTTTTGAGTTTGCTTTAGCACAAAATAGAAATAAAGCTAATGGGCAGGCGCCCAAAGAGTTAGGCGTACCCAATACAATGTCCAAATACAAATATCATAATCGTGCACCCATGCGCATACAAAATAATAAATAAATATCCAACGCCTCAATAAATAGGCGCAACAAAATATAGGCGCCATGCCTAAGGTATGCGCCCATCAAAATATAAGTGATAACTCGAATACACGCTATCCTCCAATGCTTTCCTCCGCCACTGCTGCTGTCTCTACACATCAACTGAAGCATTCACAATCGTTAGCAAAATAATATAATTAAACCGACAAAAGTGAATACCTAGCAGTCTTCAGCTACATAAATAAATCAACTGGTTAGAAATCAATCCTAACCTTAATTTATTACGAGTGCGCACTCTAAACTCATAAACGTTTATTAATTTAATATGTACTTTGCGGAATCATCCGCTATGGAATCACCCATGTACACACTAAATCAATGAAACACCCGAAAAGGATAGGCGTCCCCATCAACTTCTCGCACAAAGAATCCACTTTGTGTATAAGCCCCGGTCAACAAAGTTTACAGAATCCACCGTAAAACCTCACGGAATCCACCATGAAATATGCCTCCTGGCATCAAGAGCTAAGAGTGAATCACCAATCAATAATGAAGTAAGCCCACTAGTGGTGTAACAATGCCATACATACTAGCTTTTCAAGGCTTTTTGGACTTTTTTTTTTGTTTTCCTCCTTTTTTATTGCTTTTTTTTTTACATCTTACTTTTATATCATCAATGGAAATGAAAAGAATCATTTTGTCTAAATTTTTGATCCACCTTGTTGCAATGCATCAACTTTGCATCACTCATGTAAAGGTTTTCAAAAACTTGTCAAAATTGCCATCTTTTCACCCAACACAAGGATTACATCAATATCTTGTCTCGTGTATACCTTTATATACTCCTTGATATACTCACACAAACTTACAGAAATCATCACTTAGTTAACTAGTTATTTATGAGGATCTTAACTCATATTGGCTCCCCATTTCAATTGATGGAGAATGAGCTAACATGCTAACCTTTTAGCTTGTTAAAACAACCAAAAAATAAATTGCTAGAGCTTAGATTACTCATAATT
Source organism: Lygodium microphyllum (assembly GCF_053477565.2). NCBI lineage: Eukaryota > Viridiplantae > Streptophyta > Polypodiopsida > Schizaeales > Lygodiaceae > Lygodium > Lygodium microphyllum. Next base: position 19,952,195 of record NC_141149.1, on the reverse strand, counting down.
TGAGAGCTTCTTTGGGGTGCTAGTAGTGGTTTATTTGTATGAGAATTATATGATAACTTTGGAAGCTCAACTCCAAAAATCCAAGGCGAGAGTGTGGTTACATAGCCTATCATGACATGGAAGTGAAAGTGTGTAGATAGAATCAAGAAAATGGTAAACCCCTAGAAAAGCCATACTAGTTGTCTCTATGAATTGATTAATATATGTTTAGGGCCAAATGATCTTGGATGTTTTTGAGACATAGGTAAGTCTATAATCATCATACTAGCACTTAGATTCTCTAATACTCAACAAACATTTTCAAACATCTTTAGTACAATAATCCCTTATGTAGTTAAGAAATGAAAAAAATGTGTTGATATAGATGTAGCTCTAAGGTATATCTTAGAGGTACACATGTTAGAACAAATTGAAAATATGATGGCAACATTCAAAAAACTTACAGAGATTATTTGATGACTCCAAGGATTTGGCTGATGTAGTATACACAAAGATGTATGTATTCATTGAGGAACTTGCAAAGATAGAGGAGTAAACCTATATGAATAGAGAACATAGAAAGGAGAAGTGATGTTAGGTGAGATACTTCTACATGTTTTGGCTTTGTATATCTAATTGACTTGCATTATCATGTAATGTGATTTATCTTTTTTCTTGGATTGACAATTGTGGTAATGATGTATGCCTAATGTCTTGTGAAGTTAATCACCCTTTATGGTCGTTTATGAGGCTAATCCCTATGGTATTATGTTTCATTATCTATTGTACAAAGTGTACTAGCAAGCTAGTTGAGTGTAGAGAGTTTGTAAATTCAACATGATCATGCCTTTTAGAGCTAACAAATGTTGTAGACTTCATGGCATATCATTGTTAGCTTACACAAAAAATCTAGAATCCAAGAATATTTATGATATGTCAATGTTAGATGTAGGACCAATCACTTAAAAGAAAGTAAACACTAAACCTCACAAAATAGTAGCCCCAAAACTTAAGAAAAAAATAAAACCTCAAAACTCAAAGTAATGCAAAAACAAAGTCAAATCACTAACATTCCAATGTCGATTATGCCTCTAATGTAATGTGACAAACCTTAGACTTTAGGAAGTGCTTAAAATGCTTACTATGCTAGCACTTAATGTTATAGGTCAAGCATGAACAATTTGGGGGGCACAACTAAGGCTTCCAAATCACCACTATGATGGGATGAGAGATTTCAAAAGGTGTAACCGTCTATCTTGTTGCACAAGTGAATGTGGATGCTGGTGATGCTAAGCTAAAGATGCCATAATCACAATGTTAGGGAAAAACAAGAAGCATGATGCTAGGAGGGTACCATCACATATCAATCATGACCGACTAATGCACAAGGACATGTTGTCCTCATAGGTCTCAAAAGGATAGGGTTATAGACATACAAAATGCACAAGGACATGTCATCCTCATAGGTCTCACAAGGATAGGGTTATACACATACAAAATGCAAGGTTATATGCACATAAGTATTTTGATGCAATGCCACTAGGACACATGTTTTCCACACTAATGCATCGAGTAGCTTTCAACATAAGGTGTGAATTTCTCACCTAAATAATGAAGGTTCAAAGGATCAAAAAAGGAAAATATTGATAGTCAATAGCATAAGGAATGCAAACGATGCAAATGAAAAATTAAAAAAATAGAAACACATGAAAAAATGAAGAAGTAATACATAATAACTCAACACCAATATTTTTCATACCACAAATTAAGAGGCAAATGCACATAACAGGAAATATGCATTGATTGAAATATGCAAAAGTCAAAATTCAGAGTTCTACCAACTTAGTGATAATAGGAAATATTAAGCATGCCATGCCACCCTTCATGATTAAATAAAGGGATGCATTAACACCTTGGCACTCTACATTCATGTTCATAGATAATTTGACTAACTCCTTGACTCTTCAATTCATTGTTGGGGTGCGTTGACAATGCATGCATACAAATGCCAACCAAATTGAAGCATGGAGATGAAGGGGTTGACATATAACCATATTGAGAAGTGTCTAATTTCCTAGTTTATGAGGTCAAGGATAGTGTAACATGTTGCTACTCTTAAAACTAACCTTAAAGCAAAAACCCTTCATGAAGTGTAATGCATGTGAAGCTACCCTTCTTAAAGGAAAAACCCTATCCCTTTCCCACCAATGGATATTTTCATGATTTTCTTGTGCTTCCTCTCCATCCTCCCATCGTCATTCGTCCTCCCATCGTCATTCGTGCTCCCATCGTTCTGCGAGCTTGAGCGACATTTGCAACGAAAAGAAGGCTACCAACGAGCTACCTGTGGTGCAAAAGCCATTGAAGGGAGAGTACACTATTGCCAAGAATATCACAGACGTATGCGATAGACTACGCGGCTGACAGGCAATGGATCTACCACTCTCAATAATTTCGGGTAATTGTGACGCACAGGAACAGCTTATAATTGCAGTGGCAAGTTCTGAGTTCACAGCTGCAGTACCGCCGGCCCACTTTAATTATAGCGTCGAGCATTACAAGGTATATGGCGTCACCCTGATTAACACCGCCGGCCGCCAGAGCTGATTGCACTGCTACGGCCAACGTCTATTGATGCAACAGAGCGCCGCCCTCTCTCATCGCTCGTGCTGCAAAATAAGTCTTTTGCTTTGCCAATACCCTGCAGGCTTTTTGCCAAACGAAGGTCCAAATGAAATCTGATTCGCGAAGGGATTGGACAACCAGCTTCGTAGCATTGAAAACTATAAGCCTGGTCTCCATGATGCACTCTCACGCTCTCGAATCTCATAGCTGCTTTATGACACGAAACCTTGCATGGATTATTTGGGGGGTCAAATGGACTTCGATTGACGAACTGAGACTTGTATTGGGTTCCTGGCATCAAACTCCATCCAGGAAAACGCTAGCTCATCAATTCGCAACTGTTTCATTTAGCATGATAAATTATATGCCTCCCATGCCACTTTTCTGCTTCAAAAAAGGTTCTAAAATCCAACTTTGAAGATGCAAGAAACAAGTGTGAGTTTGCGTAGTATTCATAAAAAGTGTTCAGAGCAAGTGCATCCCTCCATGGTTTTGGATTAGCATAGTCATAGACCAAAGTTTGTTGTTGTAACAATAGGTAAACATAATGATTTGCATTGTAACTCATCACAAACAGGAAATGAGCTGATCACAAAAGAGACAAAGGTATCAAAGACAATGTGGGAAATTTGTAAAACTAGACCCAATAGAAAAATGACATGTTTTGGTAGACTATTTGATCAGGTTAGATGATGTGGACAATACACATGCAATAATGATGTGAATGGTGGTCGTGGTGTGTCTTTGGGGTTGACAAAAGTACCTTGGTTGTGTCACAGAGGGATTCATTTGGTTTTGTAATACCTCAAAAACACTCATGGATGGTTGATGAACATAATATTGTGGGACCACCATGCCCTACGCTTGGGGTGTGGCCCGTGGTTGAGGATACAAGTTTACTTTCATTAATGATAATGATGGTTCAAAAAAATGGGTGTCTTGCAAAATGCAAGTCTCATTGCTTGCCAAGCTCCATCTCCATCAATTTCTTCAAGTGTCCCTAGTGGATATCGTCCTAAATATCAAGATGGTAAGCTATTTAAGTGGAGATCCAAGTTGACAAAGGAAATTCAGGAGAATATTCATAAGGGTAGGACTCTCGATCAATGTATTATTCATGAGGCCATTACCTTGTGTTTTATGTTAGCATAGAAGGGAGCTGAGCATTGGGTGTTAATACACTATGTCAAGTGCACATTCTAAAATGCATTTTTGAGATCCAAAATTCCACTCATGTTAGTCTCAAGCTTTGCAACAAGATGTTTATAATGCATAAATACATCGAATTTCGCTTTCAACCCATATTCCCATGTATACCTTGAGTAGTCACATCAATAAAAGTAACAAAATAAAGATGATCCCCAAGTGCACATGTCCTCATGGAACCACAAACACTAGAGTGTATTAGCTACAATTTTTTGACAACACACACATCACCATCATTGTTGAAAGCAAACCTATGCATTTTGCCCAAGTTACATCCTTCACATGCATGTGAAGGTGGGATCTCCATGGGTGGCAATGCATCTACCATTTGACACCTCTAAAGGGTCATCAAATTACCAAAATGCATATGTCCATAGTAGGCATGCCAAAGCTCCACATTTTGCATTGCAAGAAAAAGAGTCCAATTGCTTAAGCATCATGATACCATATCTCATACATATCCAAAAAAAGGGTCCCTTATACAGTATGCCAAATAACTTGAGGGCATAATCCATCTATCTATCTCTACAATGCATTTGTTATCTTCAAAGATGACCTAAAATGCATGCTTATTGAAAGTAGATATAGATCAAAAATTCTTTGTGATACCAGGTACAAACAAAACATTGTGAAGCATGAAATTTGAACCATATGCAAGAGTAGTCATGACTTAATTAATGCCATATACATCATAGTTGTTGTTGGTCACACATGTAACATGCTTCCTTGCAAGGGTTGAATGCAAATATGTAAAGGGGCACTTCTCGGAAGTGATAAGCCTAGAGACACTCCACTATCAAAATACAACAAAAACTACATTTCAATAGCATTAAATGCTAAATTAGTCATTTAAGAATCACAATTGCATGTTAAAAATGCAAAATCCTCCTCCACAAAATTGGTTGTAGCATGATCATCAAAAGATTTACTAGCCAATGTCTCCTGGACAGCCAAACTAGAGTCTTTCTTCTTTCCCTTGGCTAGTTTCTTCTTGTATTCATCAATATAATGATCTGGCTTTTTGCAATAATAACATTTTCCCTTTTCCTTTGACTTTTTTGTGTCTTGGGTAGCCTTGTTTGATGATTGTTCCACATTAGCCTTTTGTTGATTTTTCACATTCCGCTTTACTTTCCCCTTCTTTTTGTACTTCCAGAGCATGGCTATATCACTTGAATGCATTTCAACATTCTTTCAAGTTTTTTCCTATTGTAATAGGAAGCTTTCGAGTTCCACAAATGTAAGTGGCTACTACCCCCCAAAAGACAATATCAATGAGGTATGGAATCTAAGATATGACTCAGAAGGTGAGTTCAATGTAATATTCACCATTTTTGAATACTAAATGAGCTCATCAACATTCAATAGCTATTTGCGCAAATCTTGTAAGTGTGTGAGGTGATCAATCATACTGACACCCTTATCCATATTTTCATTAACCAATTCTCTATGTAGATAAGATATCATGGATTCATTACTGTTGAGATATCGAGCTCCACTCGTGATATGCCAGGGTGACCGTTGTGCATTTATGTCACCAACTTGTCAGTTGCAGATGCGGTTGGTACACCACCCATGAATAATATCTAGATGACAGCTATCCTTATCTACTCTAGTTCGTGGCTCAGTTAGTATGCCACCTTAGTTAGTTGAGTTTGGTTTTGAGACCCATATATAGGGTTCTTCTATTTCTATGTACTTGAGTTCTTTTTGGCTTACACAACTAAGAAGAGGAAAACTGTTTTCAGCCTCCACCTTTGTGTGTATTCCCCCATTGTGCATACTCAGCCAGGAAAATACAGCTCAAGCAAGAGTTGCATAATGTGCAAAGAGAAAATATGAGCATCAATGACTACCACATGAAGGTGAAGAAGATTGCAGATACACTTGCTTCCATTGGGTCGCCAATGGAAGATGATGATTTAGTTTCTGTGACCTTGAATGGTCTAAGAAAGGATTATGCACAGTTTTGAACATCCATTTCCGTCCGTGAAAGATTTTCTGATTTTGAGGAGTTGATTGCTCTTCTAATTTCTGAGGAGCAGAGAAATGGTGGTGCATCTTCTTCAGGAGGAACTTCAAAAGAAGCTGTCTTCTACTCAAATGCTAGAAGAGATAGAGGCAGAGGTAGAGGAGGCCGATCTGGAGGCCGTGGTAGAAATCAGAATATACAGCAAACTCAAGAAAACCAGTCCTATGGAGGAGGACGTGGTAACTCTAGAGGCAGGGGGAGCCAAAGAGGTCGTGGTGGATGGCAAAGAGGCCAAAATGCAAACAGCAATGTTGAATGCTACTACTGTGGTAAAATGGGTCATATGGCTAAGGACTGCTATAAAAAGCACAATGATATCATGAATGAAAAATTGCAACAAGGCAATTATGCATCTTCTAGTAGACAGGGTGATGAAAGAAATGAGCATTTATTTATGGTGCAGCACATGAACAATTCTGTGACAAGTGCAAAAGAAAGCAACAATGTATGGTACGTTGACTCAGGTGTATCAAACCACATGACAGGTCATGCAGAATGGATGGAGGATGCAAGGAAAATGGAAAAACCAGGATTTGTGGAGACTTGTGATGATACTGCACATCCTATTGTGCAGATTGGAAAAATTCCTTTGTCTATGCAGGATGGGAAAAAGAAATACATGTCCGATGTATTTCATGTCCCGAATATCACCAAGAATCTAGTTTCTGTTGGTCAAATGGTTGAGCAAGGCTTGCAGGTCAAATTTAATCCTCATGGATGCTTTATTGAGGATATGAAAAATAAAGGTCGCTTGATAGCAAAAGGAAAGAAGAATGGCAGAATGTTTACGTTGGATGCAGACATGTCTGAATTGAGTGCAGCAATGTTTGCACATGGGACTGGTGTAGTTGCAGATATTGATATCTGGCATAAACACATTGGTCATGTTAATGTACAGCGACTTAAATCAATGCAGGCCCAAAATATTGTTGTAGGATTGCCTAAATTCAAGGTTGTAGAAATGCATAAGGTATGTGAAGCCTGCCAATTTGGAAAACAGGCAAGGAAACCATTTCCTAGACATGTTCAAGGGAGTAAGAAGCCATTGGAATTAATCCACTGTGATATGTGGACTACTAAAGCTACATCTCTTGGAGGCTGTCATTATTTTGTCACTTTTATTAATGACTATAGCAGAAAAGTTTCGGTATATTTTATGAAAAAGAAAAGTGAAGTTTTTGGACATTTCAAAACTCTTAAAGCTATGGTTGAAAAAGAAACAAGCCGCAAATAAAATGCCTAAGGTCAGATGGAGGGGGAGAGTACCTCTCAAATGAGTTTGTAAGGTTCCTGCAGGAGCATGGCATAAAGCAGCAATATTCATGCAGTCATACCCCACAACAAAATGGAATTGCTGAAAGGAAAGACAGGCATATTGGAGAGGTATCTCGTGCCATGCTCAACGAAAAAGACTTGCCAGATTTTTACTGGGCTGAAGCAGTTGCTACAGCAGTCTACATAATGAATAGGACTCCCACTGCAGCAATACATGGGATGACTCCAGAGGAGAGGTATACTGGTAGGAAACCAGATATGTCTCATTTGAAGATTTTTGGTTGCATTGCCTATGTTCATGTGCCAGATGAGTTGAGATCCAAGTTGGATCCAAAATCTGAGAAGTGCATCTTTATTGGTTACTCTCTGCACAGCAGAAAGGGTATAGATGTTGTAACCCTTCTACTCGTAAGTTTATAGTGAGCAGAGATGTTGTTTTTGATGAGATGAGTAGCTAGTATAAACCAGTAAATGTGATTGATGATGTAGATGCACAAAATGGTAATGCTGCATAGAATTCACAGTAGCAGTCACAAAATATTAGTGGACCTGGAATGTCCTCTAGCAGTGGTTCACATTCTTCACCATGGACAAGCAGATTGAGATCAGGAGAATCTTCTCAAAGCAATGCAGATAGTGGTATTCAGGTATCACGAAAAGGAAAAGAGAAGGTAGATCAGCGCAGCCCATGTTTGATGTGAATACAGGTCACTCTTATGTGGATGGTGAATCCAGTGGCTCAGAACAGAGCATTGATGATGAGTTGGGTATTCCTTCTATTGTTACACCTGGAGTAAGGAAGACCAGGGATGTTTTGAGAGTACCTGGGAGTGAACCTACTTTGCGCAGGTCTACCAGAGCTAGGTATCCTGTGGATAGGCTGAAATATGATGGATTTACAGCCATTCACTATGCCTATATGGTCAAAGTGATACATGAACCAGAACCCACTTCTTTTGAGCAAGCCATGGGAAAAGAAAAATGGGAGAAAGCCATGGATGAAGAAATGGATGCCTTGGAAGCAAATGCTACATGGGAATTGGTACCTTTGCCTAAAGGTAAGAATGCAATTGGCTGTAAGTGGGTTTATAAGGTGAAGCACAATGCAGATGGTTCTGTGAACAAATACAAGGCAAGATTAGTAGTCAAGGGGTATGCACAAACATATGGCATTGATTATGAAGAAACATTCAGTCCGGTTGCAAGGATGGCAACCGTAAGAGCAGTCATTGCCATGGCTACATCAAAGGAATGGTCTTTACATCAGATGGATGTAAAGAATGCCTTCTTGCATGGTGATTTGCAAGAAGAGGTCTATATGGAGCAGCCACCAGGTTATGTGCATCCTGTTCATCCTGAGTTTGTTTGCAGGTTGAAGAAAGAATTGTATGGCTTGAAGCAAGCACCTAGAGCATGGTCTGACAAGATAGGACAGTATCTTGTCACTATTGGCTTTCAAATTTCCAAGGTAGATTTCTCACTTTATGTGAGAAAAATAAAGAAATGTATTATGCTACTTGTCATTTATGTTGATGATTTGATTATGACAGGTGATAGTGATGAAGATATCCTTCACGTGAAAATGCTATTGAAGCAGAAGTTTGAGATGAAGGATTTGGGAGAGCTGTGTTATTTCTTGGACATTGAGCGATTAGATCACCAAGTGGGATACAGCTCTTGCAGAGGCACTATGGATTGGACATGCTGTCCAAATATGAGATGATAGGCTATAAGCCTATTTCAGTTCCTTTGGAGCAGAATGTGAAGCTGAGCGCAGATGCAGGTGACCTTCTGGAAGACCCTACTATGTACAGACGCATAGTAGGAAGTTTGATTTATATGACTATTACCAAGCCAGATTTGAGCTATGCTGTTGGATTGGTAAGTCAATTTATGCAGGCTCCAAGGAAACCACATTTGGATGCGACTAGACGCATACTCAAATATGTGAAGTCCACATTGCAGTATGGACTATTTTATGAGACTGGGGTTCAGATATAGTTGCGTGGATACACTGATGCTGATTGGGCTGGTAGTATTTCTGATAGACGATCTACCAGTGGATATGTGTTCTCTTTTGGGAGTGCTGCAGTCACTTGGAGCAGCAAGAAACAGCCTACAGTTGCCTTTTCGAGCACAGAGGCTGAGTACAGGGGTGCAGCAATGGCTGCATGTGAGGTAGCTTGGTTGCATAAGCTACTTTATGATATGCATCAGCCTACAGATGGGCCAGTTGTCATTTATTGTGACAACATGAGTAGTATACACTTGGCAAATAACCCAGTCTATCATGCTAGAACAAAGCACATTGAGGTGCATTATCACTATGTGCGGGAGAGGGTTTTACTAGGTCTTATTGATCTAGTTTATGTCAGCACTGAGGATCAGGTAGCTGACATATTCACGAAGGCATTGGGCACAGAGAAGCTACACAAGTTCAGAGACCTGCTTGGTGTGCAAGAATTGGGATTGAGCTCGAGGGGGAGTGTTGAGATATCGAGCTCCACTCGTGATATGCCAGGGTGACCGTTGTGCATTTATGTCACCGACTTGTCAGTTGTTTGCAGATGCGGTTGGTACACTACCCATGAATAATATCTAGATGACAGCTATCCTTATCTACTCTAGTTCGTGGCTCAGTTAGTATGCCACCTTAGTTAGTTGAGTTTGGTTTTGAGACCCATATATAGGGTTCTTCTATTTCTATGTACTTGAGTTCTTTTTGGCTTACACAACTAAGAAGAGGAAAATTGTTTTCAGCCTCCACCTTTGTGTGTATTCCCCCATTGTGCAAGCAAGAAAGCTACAAGTGAGACTCATTCCTTCTCTTCCACAATCTTGACAATTACATGCTACAAAAATCAGTTTTACTAACATAAGGCAATCAAAGATAGGGCCTATGTATCCTTTGAGTCCCACCTTAGTTGATCCTTTGTAGGAAAAGGAGGGGGTGTAGCAATAGCAATGTGGGCAATCTATCCTCTAGCATTATGCTAAGGTGTCCGAGGTGCAAGACCTCCTAGTCGCTACAAATGACTAGTGACATAGTACCATAAATCATTGCCACAAGAAGATTGCACACCATAAATCCCCACAAAGGGTAGTTGGTGCCATCAATCTTGTCCTCCTGAGTGAGAATACTAAGGATGATGCTCTAGTCATTATGCCCCTCACATGCCATGCTACTTGTGATGCACAAAAATTAGCCAAATACTTCACACTGAAGTATAAAATGTGCTTTGTTGAGTACTTAAAATCCCTATATGGGATCGGAATGCAAGTACCAAACTGTCAAACTGTCACATTTCTTGAAAAATGTGTCCAAAATTGCAGAAATCAGCACTCATCCCACAATTTATAGTGATAAAATGATGTATTATACTTGCCTCCATATGCATGTCCAGAACACTTTACATCAATTTAATACTCAAAATTTTCACTTTTAATTGAAATTTCCAAAAATTTACTTTCTAATTTGGCATTCCCACACCAAGATAATATTGTGTAACACATGTTTCTTATTTTGGAATATGTATTGAGAAAATGCCTCAAATTTCTTCTCAAAAGTTTCAAGAAATTGAAGAAATTTATACCTTACAATTTGAATTTTTGTCAAAATTCTATCTTGGGACACATGTTTACAATCATAGTTGTAAAGCACCTTGTGATGTGTCTCAGAGTCAAAAGATTGAAAAGCCACAAATTTTTCAATGATACCACCTCATTGGGATGTGTGTTAGATAGATGTTGGTGGCTCAGCAGTAGTAGTAGTTGATGGTAGTGTTGTCGGAAGGTGCCACTGACATGGTTGGAAGGAGGTGTATGTGGAAATAGGCACAAGGAGTGTAGGTGGCTATGCAGTGGAGCAAGCATTAATGGCAGTGAATAGGGTGGTGACCAGTCAACTAGGGAATGGGTGCAAGAGATGGAAGAGTGGAGATTGGTGGTACTTATAAGAGGTGGCTTGGACAAAGCTACCAGTAGCAAGACCAAGTGGTTGTGTTGGTGATTAATGCTGGTAGGTAGTGACAATAGCAAATAGGCTAGTGGTGCTAGTGTAAGCAGTGTGCATGGTAGGGCAAAGGGTGTTGGGGGTAGCTTCTCAAACTTCAATAGCCCCTCCTTCTCTTTCTCACATGAAAAAATCTAATGGTAGCAGGACCTTGGGCAGAGTTGCACTCACTGAAGATGGGTAATTAAAAGATAGAGTGAAATTACAACCTATGTTTAGGTCAAGAGTTGACCTAACATGTCTTTCACCAACCAACTAGAGTTAGGTTTATTTACTCTAGAGCCTATTGTCACTACTTTAATGTCCTAAGTCACTATGTATACACACCCTCCATTGACTCTTCAATAGGTATCCACACCACATGAATTACATTGGGCACTTCTCACAATGGAAAAATTATTACATGAAGTGCATATTGGACTAGAGACTTCTTGTATGTGCCCTATTTTTAAGAGAAGCAAGAATTTGGGAAGCCTTATCTAGAATTCAAATATCTTAGGCTTTCTAGTCTTCTTCATTGACTTAAATTGCATCTATCCTAGGCCTACATTATAGAAACCTCTTTCTTTGGCTTAGACTTATTTGACTACTTATCTAGCTTCCATGTTGGAATTTTCTTATGCTCAAATGGGAAATTTTTATGCTTATATTGGAATTCTTTGGTGGAAAAAATGTTTGGGTTCTCTAAGGAATTGCTATTGGATAATACATGTTTATGTTCGTGTTTATTTTTTTTGTATGTTATGTCTTTTATAATGTCTAGTCATTGTAATGATATGGTGATGTGTAATAAACTACAATATCATTAATGTAAACAATGGAGAAAAAGCTTGAGCTCTTTCTTTCATTTTTAGATTTGTATATATGGGATTCTCATCTAACCTTAGCATATCATTTGTCCATTGCAATACCCAGCTCTAGGCCTAGGGCCTTCACGACATGCCCACGGCCTTTTGTAATGTGGGCCGAACTCTCAAATTTTACATTATATCCATTCTCATGCTTCTAAAACTTAAAAGATTTGCATTTGTGGAGTTCAAAGTAGCTCAAAAATTATCTCATGGCCACCATAATTGAGAAAAAAGGATTTTCTATGCATTAAAGTTTCCATCAAAGTCTCCTCTTGTGACTTCTACATATGTTTAGGACCTTTTACATCATGTTCTCACAAACACACCTTCTTAATAATCCATCTTTTCATAGGTAGCGTAATTGTCTAATTATTATCTAATAGGGTTATGTCTTTGAGGATCAAGTGACAAAGCTAATAATTATCTAATAGGGTTATGTCTTTGAGGGTCAAGTGAGAAAGCTATGCCTTCTTGATTGGTTGATTAGGTATCCTTTTTCATACAACTCTTTAATATCATTGGCCCAATATAGAGTAAGGTACTTTGTATAGATCCTCTTCTTGGGAAAACTTAAATAGAAGTGCATCAAGAAGATCATCAATAATGCCATTTTTTTATGGTTCTCCATTAGATACCTAAATAACAAATGATTAGCCATGTAGCATCGTTTTTGTTTTCTCACAATGACCAATAAATTAAATTCAAGCAAGAGCTCTAAAAAGTAACCACATGGCTATGCACCCACTTACACAATGTTTTTTTACCAAATAAAGCAACTCTTGATGGTCAACAAAAAACTTGAATGACATTGCTAGTACATAGTGGCTCAAGTTTTTTACAACAAATACCATTGATAAACCACATCTCTCGATAGTGGAGTAGTCCATTTCAATATCTATGAGCTAATCACTATCAATGCTCACTAGGTAATCTAAATTATGTTCTCTAGACTCTAGGTTGGCATAACTTTACTATTATGGTAAATTTTGAAGTGTCACTATGCATATGGAAGGTCATATTCTAGTTTAGAGCTTAGAGATATTGTTAAAGCCTTTATTAATGTCTCATAAGCACATTGACATTCCTCAATCCACTCAAAGATTATCAACAACTTGTATAATGGTCAAGCAATTACTGCCTAGTTCAATACAATTTTTTCATAATACCCTATGTGGTAGAGAAGACATTGAATTCCATTGAATTCTCTTGGTGGAAATAGGTCAAAAATCACCTTGAGTTTTGAGAAGCCAGTGGCAATGCTATTCTGTGAAACAATGTATCCTAGGATATAAGCATTTTTAATCCAAAATTGGAACTTCAAGGGTTCAACGAGAGACCATATTACCTATTATGCCCAAAGATTGTCTAGAGTTTTTTTTTAGATGTTCTTAACAATTGGTGTGCATGCAAAGATTTTCCATGGCATTTCCAACAACTTTTAGACAATGTCCTCGAATATTTCCAATATAAGCTATGAAAAGGTAGTAGGGGTATTAGTTAGGCTAAAGGGTGTGACTACATAGGCATGTAGAGATTGTCCATGAACATTTCCAACCTCTTTTAGAGCATGTCCTTGAAGATTGCCCATATAAGCCATTGAAAGTTAGTAAGGATATTAGTTAGGTTAAAGGGCATGACAATGTAGACAAACACTTCTCATTGTGTAACGAATGCTTTCTTGTACATATCATTTGGATGAACTTGCACTTGATAAAAGCCCAAATTTCCATCGAGGAAGCTATGACTCTTTACAACATGTGTGATGTAGGGCAACATGTCTCTTGTTATTTATCATACCATTGAGCTTTTTGTAGTTGACACGCAATCTAATCTTTTCATTTGTTTTTCATTTAATAATGCTCTATTAGCCTCAACAATGCTTCTATTCTCCTATTCTGCCACACCATTGTATTATGGTGTATAGACACATGAAACCTATCTTTGTATCCCATGATATCCCAAGTACATAGTAAATTTCTTGGACATGTATTCTAGCCCTCCATCTTAATAGATGTTAATGTATCATGTGGCCTATCCACTTATGCTACATATCAAGGTTTGAAGTTTTAATAAGCATGGCTAAAGTATCCCTCTTTTCTTTGGGCATACTTGCACTTATCTTGAACATGTAGCCAAACCATGCATCGATTCTAGTGCAAATATTGCGTGATTGCATGTGAATACTTAAGTATTACTTGGAAGATAGCCATTCTAGTTCCTCGTAGTAGTGATGTTGTTGATTGAAATTGCACTTGAAGAAGATTTTGAAGACATCACTAGTATGCTAAATAATATGTATCGCAATTGAATGGATTGAGAATAAGGGTCTTTAAGAGTTGTAGCTACTTCTAGTGAGATTGAAGAGAATGGTCTTCTCTTTCAGTGATCTTCTACCTTGCTTTATTGGTGGCATTGATGTGATACAAAGAAGGAAATGTGCAAATGTCTCAGGGTGATAGTCTAGGCAAGGCATGCTCATTAGGTACTTTGGGCCCTTTAGTATGCCCTAAGTAAGTGTAGCAAAAATGAACAAAAGGGCTAGAGGATTAGAGATGGAGATGGTTAACCAAGGCCATCCAACATACCCAATTTGAGAAACCCTAGATGCATTACAATGATTGTGCATGCTTTTTTAAAAACAAATGATTTCTTCTTCTTTTTCCTTTTCTTTTTCAATTTTAATAATACAACAACGTTTTTCAGTGAGGCTTTCAACCTTACAAGAGAGATCAAAGGGACCATGAAGATTTGGAAGGATGAGAAGGATTACACATTGAATAAGAGGTGTTTGATCCTTAAGATGTGATTTGACATTATAAAGAACTTGTTGTTAATGAAGAGCTTGAAGTTTGAGAGATGATTGAACACCTTGGTAGCCATTGCACTTCATGTTGGAATGGTGGAGAGCTTGAGGTAGTAGGTGAGGTTTGCCCAACAAAATTACCTCCTTGATGTCCAATTTCTTATTGCATTCCCTTGGAGTTTGTTTAGAATCCCACATGTCCATGTCTTTAGTATTTCTTGTGTCCATGAGATATTCCATAGTTTACTAAATTGTTGCTCCTTTGTTGTTGTCTTAAGCATATCATTCACAACGTATTTATCTACACATTCACTTGATAAAAATTGAGAGCACATATAGTCATGTTCACTGAGATTTTTTTTTAAAGAATGATTGTCTAACATTACTTACCAATTCATATTCCTTCCCACACAAAAAATATTGCAGTGCTTTCAAGTATTGCAAAGATATTAATAGTGTGGTGTGCATGGATTTTTTATATTTTTATTAAAAAATATAAAATTGTATTATGAACAAGTGTTATGGATTATGGTACAACATCACTCTACCAAGTTGTGAGCCATTGAAAGAAGTCAAGATTGTGTTGGGGGTTGTAGCATATGTGTCAAAAGTTGTGGCAATTGTACAAATAGAAGTAGATATTTTGCAGCATCAAGTTTCAGCAACATGGACTCTTCGTCTATGAGGATTGTGTTAAGCAAGGGAAGGTCTAAGAGCGTTCTAGCTAGCATAACTCCTCATATAATGACAAGTACTCAGAAGAAAGTGGAAGTTATGTACTATAGAAATTACACGACACACTTAATAGAATCTAAGCTAGGAATAGAGAACACACAACAAATATGAAAAGGACAGACACTACTTTAATTTCAAATGAACTAATACAAAGATTTATTTGTCCACCCATGTGCTTTCATTGTGAAGCTTAGATGGAGATCCAAATAGGCGAAGAGCTTAAGGATAGCTAGAAAAACTCTGACTAGGTGAAATATTGATTCACAATGGCTTTGGAGTGATCTTCTTTTTATTGTGTGGGAAGGTAGTCTAGTTGTCTGCCTCTGAAAGGGGTAGTCAATATTGGCTACATGTACTAAAAGTGACACGTCAAGACCCACATGAGGATATTCGAGCATATGCCAAGAAGTTAAAAGAGGTCTTTTGAAAATTGCAAGCCTCTATCCCTATCCCAGTAGTAGCTGCCCATGTGTAATATTTTTTGCATGGTTTGGATTTCAACATTCAGGTGCAATTGAGTAGTGTCACTTTGTCAGATGTAGACACTGTCATTAGACGAGCACAAGAAGTAGAATCCCGACTACAAGTGGCCTATGCCTCTCAAACCAATCTTAATATGGGTCTAGTTTCGGGGAATAATTTAGCATTGACCAATGGCAATGGAAGTCAAGGGATAGCTATGACTAACCCGAATGTGAGGGGAAGCATGGTCCAAAATGTGCCTTTATTGCCAACTCCTCCCACTGTGACTATGCCTATAGCTAGTTAGATGGCTCCACCAAATGTTGGAGGCCAAGCATCAAACCCTAATGTTTTTCATGTGAGTCAGTAATAACCAATGCCCAATCAAATTGTCACGCCAATGGAATGACAAATAGACAATTGTGGCTATGAGTTAAGTGCATCGGATGTCCTTGGAAAAGTTAAGGATATGATGAAGCACTACACTGATATGATTTCCAAACAATATCAGCAAATAACTGTCAATGTCAATTTCCTTAAAAAACAACAGAATTTGGTAGGAAGTAGACACCCTGAAGAGGGTGCACCCTCAAGATTTAGTTGTAAATGGTGTGGTGGACAACACTACCCTAGAAATTGTCCAAATGTCAAATGCAATATTTGTGGGAAGTCCGATGGCCATTTGGCTACCAGCTGTTGGAGTAAGATTAGCTCTCTCCAGCAAGGTAGCAAGAAGCTAGGTCTAGTTAACCATCATGCACAAGGGAACAATCTTTAGCCAAATGATAAACCGAAACAAATACTTCAAAGGGGTAAGGCTACTGTAGAGGTGCTGCCCATTGGTAGTGGAGTTATCCTCATTGAGGCTTTATGGGTTAATGGCATTGAAGCTTCTAATCTGTGAACCATTAGGAGAGGTCAAAAGGGTAGAGAAGATGACAAAGATAATGTGAAACCTATCAATGGAAACCCTAAGCAAGATGACAAAGGGATGCAAGTCCTTAATCCCAACATGGAAGGGGGACCTTTAAAACCCGTAGGGAGTAAGATTGACACCAAGAAGGATAAAGAATTACCAAGGAGAAAGGCAAAAGCTAAGAAGGAAGCTTCAATGACCAAAAGAGAGAATGTTCTAGCAAGAGAAGAGAGCTCTAGCGAATTATCACGAATTTGATTTAGCAAACTCTCTTTGTGAAGTTAAACTAGACGTAAATATCTTGCAACTAATTAAGCTGTCTCCAGGAGTGCACAAGGAATTTAAAAAGATCCTATGTAGTGGGTATATCATGGAATCTTTGGGCATAATGCGAGTAGGAAATGATTGGTGGGAGCATGCTGAAAGATGTTGCCCAAGGGTTGCACCCTACATTGATGGAATACTAGTAGATCATGCTATCGTAGATATAGGATCATATGTTAACATTATGAGTTCAAAATTGATGGAGATGCCAAGTCTAGAAATCCAAAAAGACACCTCCATGATTCTACAAATGGCTAATGACAATTTCAGACAAAGTGAAGGTTGTATTACCAAAGTCCTTGTGACTGTTGCTAGTGTGGACTGCACTGTGGACTTTAGGGCTATTAGGTTCGCAAAACGGCCAAGCTATCAAGTATTGTTAGAAAGGCCATGGATCTTACAATCCTACTGTCAAGTGGATATACCTGCTAGTCTATTGATATTTGGCAAAGATGCCAATCGTGTGGTAGTAGATGCCAATGAGACTTTGTCAAGAAATGAATCAAAAGAAGGGTCCACTACAAAGGACATCTACAAAATAACTTTGAATGAGCCAATAGAGCCTCAAGATTGAATAAGAGACGTGGATGTGATTGAGCTAGATCTTGGTACGCCAAATGATCCGCAGCCAATTAAATTAGGATCTATGCTCAGTGCGAAAGAAAAAAAGGACTATGTGTCCCTTATCCAAGAGTTTTGGGACATTTTTGCCTAGAGTTATGATGAGTTGAGATATATTCCTCCCAACCTGGCTGTCCATACCATTCCTTTAAAGGAAGGTAGCCAACTTGTGCATCAGAAAGTAAGGCGTATGCCTTTTGAACTGAGGGACACAGTTGTTCGAGGAGTTACAAAAATTGTGACAAGCTAATTTGATGTTCCATGTTCAGCACATTGAATGGTGTTCACCTTTTATTATTAGGAAGAAGAAAAATAATTGAATCCGGCTTTGTGTAGACTTTAGAGAGTTGAATAAGTAGACAGTTAAGGACTACTACTTGTTACCCTTCATTGACCGAATTTTGGACCAGTTAGTAGATAGGGAAATATATTCTTTTATGGATTGCTTCGTAGGATATAACCTGATGGAAATTGCAGAAGAATATAAGCTAAAAACAACTTTCATTATTGTCTTTGGAACCTTTGTGTACCATGGGATGGCCTTTGGTTTATGCAACGCACCTGGTTCATGGCAATGAACAATTGACAAGACCTTTGGTGACATCTCCCTAGAGGAGTTGAAAGCATTTATCGATGACCTCGGGGCAGCCACCATAAGAGAAGGCCTCTTGATTATTTTAAGAAAGTTTTTTGAGCATTGCAGAAAAATTTGCATATATCTTAACCCACGGAAGTGCATCTTTGGGGTGCCTTATGGGCTGTGCTAGGCCATGTGGTCAATTTAGTAGGAATCACGACTGACCCTAAAAAGATCAAGGCCATAATTTCCATGAGTCCGCCACACACTCCGAAAGAAGTACACAGCTTTCTATCATCCATAGGGTACTATTGGAGGTTCATAAATGCCCCGGTAGAAAGAACGTTGCCACTAATGAGTCTATTATCCTTTAGCTGTTTATTTGAATGGAATGACCCTTGTAAGGTATCATTTGATGATGTGAAACATGAGCTAGTAAAAGCACTAGTTTGAAAAGCACCCAAAAGGGGTGAAACATTCTATATATTTTAAGCAGCCACAATGCATAATATTAGTTGTTGTTTATACCAAATCTGGGAGGAAAAATGGTATCATTTGATTGCTTTTGCTAGTCAGAAGTTTGACATATCAAAAATCAACTACACCTACATGGAGAAGTTGTGCCTTGCAATGGCGTTTACGACTAAAACATTTGGGCACTATATTCTCTATGAGAAGGTAGTTTTCTATACAAAGTTGGAGGGGCTTAGAATGCTAATGAACAAGCTACATCTGCGTGATTGTTTAGCAAAGTGGTTAATCACTTTGTAGGAATTTGATTATGAGATTGGAAGTAAGCCACCGAAGCTGCAGGGTATTGTGGAATGCCCTGTGGATTTTGGGGAGTCAAAAGAGACTTTAGTTTAAGGAAGTGATATCAAGGAAATGTTTAAAATTGATACAGCCTCTATCCCATCTTCGTATGCTACTATCACGCATTACCTATCAACAGGAGAGGCTAGAGCCAAAGGCTGGAGCCAGTTTATCAAAATCAAAAGAGAGGAAAAATTAGATAGCAGGCTTTGAAATTTTCCTTGATTGCAGGAACATTATATCGGCAGGGGGTTGATGATATCTATCGCCGATGTGTGATGCCTAACAAGGTTCCATCCATTTTGGAAGAGTGCCATGGCTCTGCTCGCATTGGCTGACTGGCCAAAAAGCTTTAGAGCCAGTTATTGGTGGCCGTCCATTTTCCAATATGCATTTGAGTATGTTAAGAGATGTGATACTTGTCAACGACCTGACAATAGGGAGAATAGGAAGCAACCACTTACTCTAATTATGGCTATACTTCCATTTGAGAAGTGGGGCATCAACCTTATAGGTCTTATTACCCCATCGTCTTCTACACAGAAGAGATATGTCATAGTGGCGACTGACTATTTTACAAAGTGGTCAGAAGTACGAGCTGTTAGATTTCATGGATGTAGGAAAGAGAGCAACACAGAGTGAAGCAACATGCTTCCTCTCTCTATTCTATTCATTATTCATTCAGCACACTCTTAGTGCATATACAACCTAAGGTCATAAAGACCATTCACACTAGAAGTAGAACCAACTTATTTAATGTACCTAACTGATCTAGCCAGACTAGCTGTGTCCAATCAAACACACATGAACAAGCTTGATATTCTAACACTCCCCCTCAAGCTCAAGACAGCATATGTACTCCAAGCAGCTATCTAAAACCACAGAAATTATCTTTACCCAAGGACTTGGTAAAGATATCCGCTATCTTTTCATCAGTCTTCACATGCATAAGATCAACTCGTCCTGCAATAACCATCTCTCTGATGAAATTGTAGTATACCTCTATGTGTTTCGTCCTGGCATGATAGACTGGATTCATAGCCAGGAGTACACTACTCATATTATCACATAGTAACTTCACTGGAGCATCTACCTGTATGTCCAAATCAGCCATAAGCTTGAGCAGCCATGAAATCTCGCATGCTGCCAATGCAGCACCCCTGTACTCTGCCTCAGTACTTGACAAAGCAACCGTAGGCTGCTTCTTGCTGCTCCAGCTAATCATGCTGCTACCAAATCCAAATGCATATCCACTCGTAGATCTACGATCATATGAGCAACCTGCCCAATCTGCATCCATGTATCCAGTCAATATCAAGGGCTTATCTATGACATAGAACAGCCCATACTCTACAGTGGACTTAACATATCTCATAATGCATCTAACTGCATCCAAGTGCGACTTTCTAGGCTTCTGCATAAATTGGCTTATGAGCCCTATAGCATAGCTCAAGTCAGGCCTAGTGATGGTCAAGTAAATCAAGCTGCCAACTATCTGCCTGTACATAGTCACATCCTCTACTTCAGCCCCAGTGTTCGTGTCTAGCTTGACATTCTGATCAAGAGGTGTATCCAGCGGTTTGCATTCAGCCATGCCATACTTCTTCAGCATCTCTATGGCATAGTGCTTCTGCATCAGCCATAACCCATTGTCAGCTAGATTTACCTCAATGCCCAAGAAATACTTCAGTTCTCCCAGGTCTTTCATGTCAAATTCAGATTTCAGCATCTTCATTACATGCTGTATACCCAAGTCATCATCACCAGTGATTATCAAATCATCAACATATATGACCAGCACTATTAAACCACTGTCAGTCTTCTTTGTAAATAGGCTATGATCAGCCCTGCCAATAGCAAAACCCAATCTCTGCAAGTAGTTACTGATCCTAGCATGCCAAGCTCTTGGAGCCTGCTTCAGCCCGTACAATGTCTTTTTCATCCTGCATACATAATGTTGAAAATCAGGGTGAACATACCCTTTCGACTGGACCATATAAACATCCTCTACTAGGTCACCGTCAAGAAATGCATTCTTAATGTCCATCTGCTGCAATTTCCAGCCTTTAGCAGCAGCCAAGGCAATCACAGTGCGTATGGTTGCCATCTTGGCAACAAGGCTGAATGTTTCCTCATAATCAAGTCCATACTATTGGGCATACCCCTTTGCGACCAGCCTGGCTTTGTATCTCTCCACACTGCCATCTAACTTGCATTTGATTTTGTAGACTCATTTGCAGCCAATGGTCTTTTTCCCTTCAGGTAGTGGTACTAAATCCCATGTTTTATTTTCAGCCAAGGCATTCATTTCTTCATCCATGGCTACACACCAATTCTCATTGTTCACTGCTTCAGCATATGTACTTGGTTCTTTGACCTCCATCACTTTTGTCATGTACGCATAATGCTTTGCAGAGTAGCCACTATATGTCAACCTGTCAACAGGGTATCTGACCCTCTGCGAGCATCTAAGCTGTGGTGCATTACTCGATTCCCCTCTCTCATGAGGCAGAATATACCTGCTCTGGCTTGTGCCAGGTGTATAGATAGTCGGAATACCAAGTTCATTGTCTAAAGTATCACTAGACTCATAGCCAGAAGTCATTCTGCCAAGTGTCATCATACCAGATGCATCCTCAATAACTTTCTCTTTTCCTTTGCTGTCCAAGACATCATGTCTCCCCCTCACTCACATACTGGTGTCAGTGGTGGACGGTGAGCTCCTCAATCTCCCTGTCCATGGGGATACTGTCAGACTATGAGGTCCTGTCATAACAATGCTCTGTTGTAAATCAATTGTAGAGGCATGAGTGGAAGGCATATCCGCTGGCACTACAACTGGTGATACATACCAAGAACCCATCTCATCAAAGATAACATCTCTGCTTACCAAAGTCTCCCTAGTAGAGGGATCATAGCATTTGTATGCCTTCTTCTCCTGCGAATATCCAATGAAAACACACTTATGTGCTTTGGGATCCAACTTCTTCCTTTTCTCATCTGGAATATGCACATAAGCAAGACAACCAAAGACTTTCATGTGACTTACATCCGGCTTATAGCCATACAACTTCTCAAACGGTGTCATCTCATGAATACCTGCAGTGGGAGTCCTGTTCAAAATGTATACGGCTATCATAACAGCCTCTGCCCAATAGTAAATTGGCATATTCTTTTCATTCATCATAGCCCTAGCAGCTTCCATCAAAACCCTATTCTTCCTTTCAGCTACTCCGTTTTGCTGCGGAGTGTAGCTGCAAGTGAGCTATCTACGAATGCCATTTTCAGCCAAGAAATCATCAAATTCATTTGATACATACTCCCCACCACTATCAGATCTCAAGCAATAGATGTAGCATTCAAACTCCTTCTCAACTTGTGCTTTCAATTGCTGAAAAACAGCAAAGACCTCATCTTTTGTTTTCAATATGTAAAGCCATGTATAGCGATTGTAGTCGTCAATGAAGGATACATAATGTCTGGAACCTCCCATAAATACATTATGAGCTGGCCCCCAAACATCAGAGTGCACTAATTGCAATGGACGTATACTCTGTCGTACATGCCTGACAAATGGAAATCGTGACTGCTTACCGAACTAGCAAGCCTCGCATACATGACCAATATCTGAATATTGGAACTTCGGTAAACCTGTAACCAGATGTTTCTTTTGCATAATTTGCAGCCTTTACACATTGACATGCCCACTCTCTTGTGCCATATTTCCAAATCCCTAACAGTGCCAGAACCATGGGAAAACATAGCTGAATTCAGCTCTGGCAAAGAAGCATCAAGAGTAAACATTCTGCCATTCCTCACGAGCTATCAACTTGCAGCCATTGCCAAACTCTTCAATAAAGCAGCCATGCTTATTGAATCTAACCTGCAAGTTCTGCTCCGCCAACAGATAACAAGTTCTTTGTAATTGAAGGGACATGCAATACATCATGCAAATTTTTCTTTCTACCATTATGGACCACAAGAGGCACTTTGCCTTTATGCTCAATGCTATGCTGCATGTCATCACCTGTGCATACATAGCCATGCTTTTCAACCACCATATCTGTGAACCAATCACCGTGAGGGGTCATGTGATTCGACGCCCCCGAGTCAATGTACCACACTACATCATCAGATGATTTTTCAGCAGCCTTATCTTTGACATACTGCATGGCAAACAGTCTATCACCAGAGTCATCTGCCTGACTGGACGTAGCATAATGTCCATGCTGCTTGCCCTTCTGGTTTCCCTGCTTCTTCCAGCAGTCCTTTGCAATATGCCCATACTTTTCGCAGTAGTGACAATCCTTATCTTTATTTGGATTGTCTGACTAACGCTGTTGCTGCCATGAGCCTCTGCCACACGGGAGTTAGATCTCCCCCTGCCTCGAAAGTTTCCACCACCTCTTGCATTTGATGACTACTGATTGCTATTACTATAGGATACATTCTGCTGGCCTCCTCTACCAGATCCATAGCCTCTACCACGGCTACCACGACCACGCTGATTCGAGTAAAAAGTTACATCCTTATTCTTTGAACTGCTTGACCCTGTAGCTAAGCCAAGCTTCACCTCTTCATGAATCAATAATGCAACCAGCTCATTAAAGTCAGGCATCTCAGCCCGCACAGACACTGAAGTGTCAAAAGACTTGTACTCAGGACCCAAGCCATTTAAGGTCACTGCAACCATATCCTCATCTTCAACTTCTGAGCCAACAGATGCCAGCTGATCTGCTATGGTCTTAACCTCTGTGACATAATCTTGTATGGATCTGTTCTTCCTCTCCATGTTATTGAATTTCTGCTTTAATTGTATCTTCCTTGCACTTGTGGTTGTGCCATAGTATTTGACCAATATATTCCATGCATCTGCTGAGGATTTACATTTCATAATCTGCATCACCATAGCATCGGAGATACATAATGACAACCAATGTAAAACCCTGCGAGCTCTTTCCATCCAGGCTCGATGCGCTCGTCTTTGATCAACTGTAGGATTCCTTTCTGGAACTTCAGGTTCAGCCTCAACACCTGTCACTAAGTCCCAGTATCCTTTGCCTATCAGAAAGTTCTCCATGCGGAACTTCCATATTGCATAATTGTTGCTATCAAGCTTTTCTCCCACAATCTGGGTTATATTATCAGTTCTATCAGCATTTGCCATGTTGTAGACCTTGCCTGACTACCTGCAAACCAAGATCTTCTTAACAGTTCAACTTCAGCCCGGAACTGTTTATGACAGTTTTCTGCAATTAATTACAGTAAAAAACCAGGGTATTTCAGCCCACTGACAGTCCAATGCAGCTCACAACAAGTGGCTTAACCTGTGAGTAAAGTAATCAGTGCAAATACTATGTATTCACTTCGGTTTGAACTCCTGCAACCTCACTGCCAGGGTACATATATGCAGTCTAAAAACTGTAATTCTGTGAGTGACCAGCAATGATTTCAAGCCCAAAATTGAGTGATATACATGTCATACATGTCCCAAACCTTCATAGACATCTGCTAGTACATGTAGCAATCCGAGCATAACCAATGGGGCACAAATCAGTGCATAGATAGCAGGAATAAGTATCAAGCCTTCTGCTTACAAATTGAAATTAGCAACTTCTCATTAAATCAAAGTCAATCCAGCTCCAAAACAGCCTCAAATCATGTCAGACATTCACTTTGAAGTGTTAGGTTCAATACATGAGCATTCGGGTAACTATAGGCATCCTGTCTTCATGAATCCAATTCATAGATTGCATTTACTGCTTGCAACCACTGAGACAATGTCAGTGCAGTAATCACCAGCCTTAGACTTCAACTTCCATGATCCCTTGATGCTCAACCCAATCCATAAACCTCCAGCATACATATCCCATGTCATACATATGATAAATCCCAGCCAAGTGTTATGTAATGCTTCAATGGAAGCTAATGCTTGCTGCCCACTGTTTTGAGACAGGTTTCCAGCCTGTTTACACTTCTAGATTTGAGTACTTCCTTCAAGAAATTTCATCTCAAAGGCATGAGAACTGATACATATGTCTTCCAGAGTGCTCATTGGCTCCAATGAGGTCCATAAATCATATCAGAGAGCTTCAAGCTCCAATCAAGTTTAGATACAAGCTGCCCTATCACTGTTTACAGCTGAACTACTATTATTTCAGATCTATAGCTCATAACTGAGCATACATCCAAGTGATAGCATGCCAAGACCTTCAACCACCTTCCAAGGTATATAGGCAAGTTATAGATTACCTGAGGAGCTGCAAATGCCTTGTGTTGCAGGTGAATATGCCTTCAGCCACAGCAAGCGCAAACACGCAGACTGGCCTGATCTCTGCTGCTACACATTTTG
This sequence comes from Lygodium microphyllum, assembly GCF_053477565.2. Taxonomy (NCBI): domain Eukaryota; kingdom Viridiplantae; phylum Streptophyta; class Polypodiopsida; order Schizaeales; family Lygodiaceae; genus Lygodium; species Lygodium microphyllum. Next base: position 19,926,612 of record NC_141149.1, on the reverse strand, counting down.
CTTATTATTATAATGATAATGCACTCACTGGTGCTCAATCAGTCCTTGGAAGACTCCTCAGCAAGCCACAGCTCCTGCTTCAAGCAATGAGACTCCAATGCTCCACAATACATACCTCTGTGAGACCATTGATGAAAAATGACTATCAGTCCTCTTCCTTTCCCAGCTCTTCAGGTCAATCTTCAAGTCTTATTCTTGAGTGCATTCCACCAATGAGCCCATTCATGGCTCTGATACCATGTTAGATTTCATGGATGCAGGAAAGAGAGCAACACAGAGTGAAGCAACATGCTTCCTCTCTCTATTCTATTCATTATTCATTCAGCACACTCTTAGTGCATATACAACCTAAGGTCATAAAGACCATTCACACTAGAAGTAGAACCGACTTATTTAATGTACCTAACTGATCTAGCCAAACTAGCTGTGTCCAGCTCATGTCAGTCAAACACACATGAACGAGCTTGATATTCTAACACGAGCGTCGAGGAAGGATGATGCAATGGAGACTACTAGTTTCCTACTAGAGTAGATTATATGTCGATTTGGTCTGTCAAAAGAATTAGTATCAGACCGTCAAACCCATTTTCTAAACAAGGTGATTAAAATCCTGATTAATGCGTGGCAAATTAAGCACAATAAGACGACTCCTTATAACCCACAAGCAAATGGACAGGTTGAAAGTAATAACAGGAAGCTTGTTGGCATTTTATCAAAAATAATATCCGAAAAGAAGCAGGACTAGGATAAGAAACTATATGTGGCGATGTGGGCATATAATATGACGTTTAAACAATCCACTGGCCACATCTCGCTCAAGTTAGTCTATGGGGAGGAGTGTGTTTTGCCCTTAGAGATTGAGTTTCCGACTATAAGATTCGCAATCAATCATTCTTTGGGTGATGAGGATGCCCTCTTTGAGCGCTTTACGACTCTGGTCCACTTGGATGAGCTCAAATTGTAGAGTCTATTGCACCAAGAAGTGGCTAAGCGTCAGATAATGCAGATACATGATTTAAAAGCAAAGAAGTATACCTTTAATAAGGGACAATTAGTTCTATATTATGATGCACGTAGAGAACTATTTCCAAGAAAACTTAAGTCCAAATGGGACAGTCCCTACAAGATTGTAAGATTAGGAAAAAATAAGTCCACGGCATTACTTGCAGATCAGTCCACGGCATTACTAGCATATCTTGAGGGAGTGGAGTTTAAAAATAAGGTTAATCTTATTAAGATTAAACCTTATTATCTCTAAATGCACTAACAAAATAAATACCTTGCAGGCCAATGGGGGGTTAATCAAAAACCTGCAAGAGAAAATATTGGTTGATGGGGTAGCTTATTCCTTACATGGAGCACCCATACTTGGAGCAGTGATATCATCAGGGGAAGCTTATCTGGTGGAGTAAAGGATATAAAGTGATTGAGCAAGAGGAGGGATCATTTGTCTAGGAAATCAAAGTCTTTTGTCATCACTGCTTACTAATTCTAACAAGCATCCTTATTGTATTCAATGAAGAAGGTGGGATTGAGCCTTCAGTACATCCTCTAAATAAGCTAAACTTTGATTATCATAATTATGAGTAGAGGTGATGATGGATGGCTCTGTGAACCCATCGTGGATGTACAATACTTTGATGGAGCGTCCAGGTGCCCCAACAAGAAAGGGAGTATAGGAGTAGTTATTAGAGATCCCGACATAGAGTTGTGATGAAGTTAGTTTTTTATCTCGGGGTTAGATATACCAATAACATGGCGGAATACAAAGCTTTAATCATGGGACTGAATATTGCTAAGAGAGCCGGTATCCGTTAGTTGTTAGTAAAAGAGGATTCCCAATTGGTGTTGAACCAATGAAATCCCATTCTTTCTATGTATTATCACACTACTATGACCATGCTCGACGAGTTTGAGAGTGTGTCTTTTCAGCGGGTTCCACATTATTGGAATCAGTTTGCCAACTTGTTAGCAAACTTTTCTTATGAAGAATACCTTTTCTTCAACTGTTGTCCTGGTTTGGATATCTCTATTCATGATGAGATAGAACCCGGTCGATTATGGGGGCTTTTATCAAAACATGCCCTATATGGCAGGTGATGGTTTGTATGGGTGATGCAAAGAGTGGCCGAGACCTATTTGCCTTTGTTATCTTGGACCCATAGGTTGGTCAGACGACACGTTATGCGTACACCTCTTGCTATTTATGCAAGAGGTATGGGTCACAATAATCTGATGCATTTAGTTTAGGACAGGAGCCCTATTTCCTCCTTGGGACTGAACATCTTGTTGTATATTAGCTAGACTTCAAAAGGGGGAATATATACAAGATTTTTTGTTTGATTCCATTAGGCCAAGAGGGCCAGTTTTTGTTGAGTTTAAATGCTTTATTTCTTTAGGCCAAAAGGGTCAGTTTTGTTAGTGTGAACAATGATATTTCTTTAGGCCAAGAGAGCCATATGTCTATTTGGTGCATGTACGTTTAATGGTTTTCTATTTTAGTGATTGCATCACATAGGTTGACAAAGTCACTAGAGGGAGCCTTTGCTATGGAGGAGCTTCTTGTGGCCATTCCAGGTGGTATCATCCCCCTTCCGAGTTTTTTCCTTAGGCAGATAATGTAATATGTGTATATAGGGGTTAATTTATTTTCATTTGTTGGGGACTGGCAATCAAGGCACAAAGTCCCAGGTTTAGGTTAGGTATATTTGGGGGAGATCTAAGTAATTTTCTACCTCCTGTTAGGACATTGTCAAGCAATAAAGACATGTGATAGAGGGTAGTCCTTGTGACCATGTCCTTCCTGCTTGCTAGGCAGTTATCCTAGGAGTCCTTGTTAGTGTGAGGCAGTTAAAGAAGCCTGCCAAAATATCAAAGAGCAAGTTTTGAATCTATCTAAAAATAAAAATTACAAAGATGTGTAAAAAGGGGTTGTAACCCCTCAATAAGGAAAGGAAAAGAAAACGCAAGAACATTCCTATAAGCAGTTAATTATTGTCTTGCTGTGGAGGCTCAGTAGGTTCCTAAGAATGAGTCAGCATATCCAGGGCGATGCCTTATCTTCCTAGGGGTAGCAACCAGCCGAAAAGAAAAGGAAGAAAGGTTGGAGAAAAAATAAAAGTAAGCATTAAAAAATATTAAGTGTCGCCTCACGAGGGCTTGGTAGGTTCTTGGGTACCGAGTCAGGACACCTAAGACTATGATGCCCTATTCTCCTTGGGTCACTCTACGCTCAGCTCCCTCCTTTTTACACACCCGAGTATGAAACCTTAAACGGAAAATGTGTTACAAGAAAAATTTGATGACCAGGCTATAGGAGTCCTCGCCTAGTAGGAGGTTCTGGTCCAGTTGTCCTAAGTTAGGTAGGTAGTTCAGACCACCACTAGGATGACCTCTTTGATAGGCTTTTTAGCCAGTCCATGTTCGAGTAGTTGGTTAGAGACTCACTCTAGATTTTTGTCAAATTATGCTGGGCCTATCCCTTGTGGATTTTCATACCTCAATTTTGTCAAGAGGTAGAGTGAGAGTTGTGATGTATTTTGTTGTGTATTTTTTGTATTAGCTTGATGCTCTTTATGGTTATGCATGTGCAAATCTATTCAGGGGATTCGACGGGTTAAGTTGCCCTATCCCGTGGTCGCCAATGAGAGCTAGATTTTAGAGTCGATTTCGAGCCGTGCTTGAAGACTTTGAGGCATTTTTGGAGCAAGAAGTGCAAAGGAAGTGCCAAAGACCAAATTTTCATGAAAAATAAAACAATGGTGGATGGCCAAGCTAGAGTTTTTCTAGATGCATTTCAACGTTAGAATCCAACACAAGTATCGGTTCGTCGATCGGATGTCATTTGGACCCCCATTAATCCCTACAAGGTTTGGCATTATAAAGCAGCTACTAGATATAGGAACCAAAAAGTGCGCGACAAAGGCCAAGTTGATACATTTCGATGCTGCGGAAGCACCTATCCAAACGGATCTTGAATCCAAGTCCATTTACCTACTCAAAACCAAAATATTCACTTAGGGATAATGTGAACACAAAAAAACCGAACTAGTTATTTTGAAGTTAATAACCTTAGGCTTATTAAAAGCCTCAAAAAATACTAAAAAACTGACGAAGGGGAGGGAGGGGGTTCAAATTTTTTTACGCCCTTCCAAATCTCATTGATGACGCTTCAATCGTGATCATTCTAAAGAGAGAGATATATATATTCTTGATCAGAGCAGGGAGAGGAAGGAGATGTGTGTGATTTTTTTTTATTCTCATAGAGTATTAAGAATTCTAAAAATTCAGTATTTCTCTCTCCTCTCTCCTCTCTCCTCTTTGCGGTTGTTCGTATACATCAATTCAAGAGAGAAGAGAGAGGGTTGTGATGAAGAATCCGAAGCAAATGATGATGCTGTAGTGATGGAGGACGTAGATCAGGCGGCTAAGAGAGTGCGTCAACAGCAAAGAAGAAGCATCAGCAGCCTCCCATCTATGCGTAAGTGAGTGGTTCTTTTGTTTTACAGAAAATGGTTGAAGAAAGTGCTTGATTTTGTTTGTTCTTGATTTCCCATGTTGCATTTTCTCTGAAATATGAAAGAAAACTAGAAAATACAATGATATAATATTTTCCCGCAAAACACGCAAAACCTACAAGTTGCGATTTTTACAAAAATAATAGAATTTGGGGTTTTTGTTGAGTATTTTGGGGTTATATGGGCTAGAAATGGATTTGAAAATGATTTTGAGTGTCCTTGATCAGTAAGAACTCATAATTTTGGAATATCTCATTTTTTGAAGAAATAAATGAAAAAACAGGGAAAATAAGAAAAAATTTAGTTTTTGCTCCTAAAAATTTAAGAAAAAATACATTTTATATCCATGAGCATATAACAAAGTTAAAGCATGGGGATTAAGCCTCAATCAAGCCTTGTTTCAATGTTATAGTGTGTTTTTATCAATTTTTACATGAAAATTTGCATTAAAATGAACCCTACATCTATCCAACGAATGCAAAACCTAACCTTAGGCGGGAAGAGGGTTTGTGAGAGTGGTTAATTGCTGAAAGTAATTCAAATTCTGATCTATTTGTCTATGCACAACATATAGGATAGATTATCATTTGAATTAAGGAGACTAGAGCACGAAGAAATTCGGTGCTAGTCTCTATCAACATCGTATGTACGATTAGTTGGAAAATCATTGAAGGGTTGTTTTTGCACTCCATCTAGCTAGTTTCTAATGATAAAAATCTTGAGCACAATGGTCATCCACACTTTCATTGAGCATAACATGGTATCAAACCTGGACGCATTACAATTGTTTGTCGAATATTAATCTACGTGGAGTGTGTAAGGAAACCTGAGCTATAGGGTAGATGAACGGTTACTTGGGAAAAAGCTTGATAAGAAACTATCAAATATTCTAGATCGTGCAAAATATATAAGAGTCAAGATTATTTTTATGTTCTTTATGTTAGAGCAGCACATTGAGGGGCCAATCCTCTCAATGTAGGAGAGCTGCAGTAGTGGGGCCACGGCATTCAGCCGAAGGGATTGCCTCCTTTATGTTTGTGTTACGTGGAATATTATACCAAGATGTGTGGGATCTCCCTCTGAGGTGTAAGGAAGGGCAATCATTGAACTGTGTTTTACTACAAACCCAATATCTATAGTAGTGATTAGGGTAGTGTGTCCCTTAGATGCTCCTAGCGACGAGGCCTTGTGGAGTTGTCTTGAGAGTTATAGAGACCCAGTTAGTGCCTATAGCGAGTGTCAGGCCTGTTTTGGATCCTGACAAGTTCAATTATGAGATTAGGAGTAAGCCATCAAAGCTATAGTCCCTTCCTAGTATGCAGCTATAATGCATTATCTATCTATAGGAGTGATTGGGGTTGCTATATCAAAGTTTGAGAAGAGAAAGATTAAGCAGCATGCACTATGCTTTTTTATTATAGTGAGTGTCTTATATCGGAAAGGTGTGGACGAGATTTATTACCAATGCATAGTACCTGATGAGGTACCATTTATTCTTAAGGAATGTCATGATTCACCATGTGGGGGACATTTTGCTAGATAGGTTACTACCTAGAAAAAGTGCTCCATGCTGGATATTGGTGGTGGCCATCAATTTTTGAAGATGCTTTCAATTTTGTTAAGGGTTGTGATATCTATCAAGACACAATGCCAAGGAGAATCGTAAGCGAGTGCTAAACCTTATTTCAGTTACATTACCCTTCAAAAAATGGGATATCGATTTTGTTGAACCAATATACCCTCAATCAAATAGAAAGAATCATTCCTTATCTCAAGCATCCGTATTTAGAGCAACATTACCATCAAGGTCGAGTGATCTGGTGGAGTAAAGGTTATCAAGTTATTGAGTGGCAAGATTGATCTTTCACGTGGGATTTTAAGGTCTACTACCACCATTCTCAAAGGATTCTTATGAGTATTCCCATCGAGTTTAGCAAGAAAGGAGGAATTGTCCCTATCATACATCCTCTCTCTCAGCTAGACTTTGATTATCATAAGTATAAGTGAGCTAATCAATATGGTGTGGCCTATCTCGGTCTATACTTTGTATTTTGACAAAGCTTCTAGAGGACCCACTAAGCATGCGAGTATTGGTATGGTCATCATTAAAGATCCCCTTGTTATGAAAATGGGAGTATATTTAGGACACTCTTTTATAATAATATGGCAGAATACAAGGCCTTGATTATGGGGCTGAATGTAGCCCAATGTGGTCGTATATGTCGGTTATTGGTGAAAGGTTACTTGCAATTAGTAATCACCCAATTGAATAGGACCTATAATGTGTTGAATCCCATCTTGTGGATGTACCATCGTGTAGCCTTGGATATCTTACATATTTTTGAGATAGTGACTTGTCAGCTAGTTCCTTGATAGTGGAATTGATTTGCGGATTCTCTGGCCAATTATGCTTTTTTTGAAGATGTCTTTTTCAATTGTGGTCCAGGTGAGATCTTACAATCACCTTCTAACATTAGCTCAGGACTACTTTGGGGTCTTCTGACACATCCTATTTTGGCCATCGATGCTAGTTTGGGTTATGAGTCAAGTTGCAATTGAGCATCTTTCTATTTTGTCATGGATGTATAGGATTGTGTATCATCAAACCCTTCTTTAGATCCATTGCTCGATGACGTCTCACTACTAGATGGATCATCTATTGTTTCTAGTTCAGTAGAGGATAAAGGAGCTCTCTCACTCTAAGGAGACTCACAATAAGCATACACTATTACACGATTGGCACCTCTACCTAGAATCACTCGACCAGCAGGTATATCGACTTGACAGTCTGTTCGTAAAATCCATGGCCTACCTAGCAAAACTCAATAGCTAGAACATCCTGCAAACCGTATCACCCTAAAGTCCAGGTAGCATTCCACGCTTGCAACAGTAACATGGACTTTAGTGATGCAACCTTCTTGTTGCCTTAGACTATCATCAGTCATCCTACAAAGTGTGGAGCTGTCTTTTTGGATTTCTAAACCCAGCCTCTCCATCAAGTCCGAAATCATGATATTGACGGAGGATCCAATGTCCACGATAGCATGCTCCGCTAATATTCCATCCACGTACGCTGGAACCTTGGGACAATGCTTTTCAGCATGATCGAACCAATCTTCTCCCACTCATGCTATGCCCAAGGTTCTACAATATACCCAATACGCAAGATTTACTTGAATTCCTTGCGTACTCTTGGAGACAATTTAATCAATTGCAGAAGATTCACATCTAGTTTAACTTCGCAAAGAGAACTTTCTAGGTCAAAGTCGTGGTAGTTAGCCAAAGTTCTCTTCTCTCGCCAAACCATTCTCTCCTTTGGTCTTTGGACCGGCTTTGCTGCCTCTTTTTTAACTTTTGCCTTCTTTCTTGGCAATCCTTTATCCTTCTCGGGATCAACTTTACTATCAACAGGCCTTCGAGGTCCACCTTCCATATCAGGATTCAGGGCTTGCTTTCCCCTGGCATCTTGCTTTGGGTTTCCCTTGACAGATTTTACATTTCCTTTATCACCATCTTTAGTCTTTTGACCTCTTGTTATAGCTCGTAGATTAGAAGTTTCAGCATCATCGACACATACGGCCTCAATAATACTGACTCCACTGCCATGAGGCAACTCCTCTAAATTAGCCTTTCCTCGTTGTAGTATTTGTCTTGGTCCATCATCTTGCTAGAGATTATTCCCTTGTGCGTGATGGTTAACTAGACCTGGCAGTTTACTTCCTTGTTGGAGATAATTGATCTTACTTCAACAAGTAGCAGCTAAGTGGCCAGACTTTTCGCAAATATCGCATTTGACATTGGACAATTCCTAGGGAAATGTTGCCCACCACACCACTTATAGTTGAATCTTGAGGGGGCACACTCTTCAGGGCATCGACTCCCTGTCAAATTCTGCTACTTCTTAAGGAAATTGACATCCACAGCTATTTTTCTATACTATTCAGAAATCATATCGGTGTAGTGCTTCACCATGTACTTAACTTCACCAAAGACACTAGAGGCACTAGACTCATAGCCGCAATCGTCTGTCTCTCATCCCCTATCAGCCTAATCACTTGATTAGGAATTGGACGCTAACCTATTGGGACAACATTCAGATTTTTTGTTTGGCATCCACCACTTAGTGGGGCCGTATGACTAGCCATAGGCATAGTCATACTAGGAGGAATTGGTATCAAACTAGCTTACCTAAGCATAACAGTCACTGCCAAACATGCATGCACCTTCAATGCATTAATCGATGAGGGAGATGAATTTAATGTCTTAACTCATGATTATACACACTCTTGGGAAAGTGCAAGGTTGTAGTTTCTATTGATTCTGAAAGCATGACAATGATCTTCTATGTGTTGCCCAACACTAAAGGTGCATGCATGCAGTCGCTATTAGGACAAACCTTTAAGAAGAAATCTCGTTGTAATGACAACTACGAATCACAACATATCCATCTCGCCATGGGCAACATCCGCATAGTTAGAGCTTTCAACAAGGACTACATGACTCCTTCCAAGTTTGCAAAACCACCAGTAGAGTTTGGCATGATACTCCCTCTTCCATTTGCATTTGACATGGGGTCCCCTTGACTCCCGTTGGTTAGTGCCAAATTATTACCATTCCAATTTATCATTGCAGCGTAAGCCACTTGCAAGAGTGACTCTACTCCTTCTACTTGGGTAATAGTAGTGTCAATGTTGACCAAAGCGACACTACTCAGCTACACCTGGATATTGAAATCTAATCCATGTAGGAAATATTGCAACTGTGCAATCGGTGGAATGGGGATATAAGTATTGAGTTTGCGAAGAACTTGCTTTAGTTTCTTGGCATAGGCCTGGACATTCTCATTTGGCTCTTGGTATGTTATATTCAAGATACGCAACCAATACTCTCCACCTCTCTCAAGAGCAAACTCTCTATGGAAGGCCGTGAAGAATTGGTCAATGCTAGTTATGGTTTCGGCCTCTAGATCGTGATACCATACTACAGCCCTCCCTTTTAATATCATATTGAAGAATATCATTAGGTGTCCTTCGTCTTGGATTTGATAGTTGAACATGAGTGTTTGAAACTCCTTAATATGGAGCTCCTAATGTTGGTAAATCTGGTCTCCCTGCTGAAATTGCGATGGGTTGTGCCATGGCTACAATCGGATTGACAATAGGAGTTTTTGTAGGTAAAAATACACCCCCACTTGAAGTGGGTTGATTGACTGGAAGAGGGGAATTATTAGGGCTTCTTCTTGCACTCAAAGGGCCGCTTGTGATACTTAGGTTATTAGAACCACTACCGCTTATGTGTAGTTGGCTGCTCCTTTGAGGAGAATAACACCTTAAAATCTCCAACCACCATCTAGCCTTCTCAGCACATTCCTCTTTTTGTATTTCGGCTTGACAGTTCTTGTCAGAGGACATAAACCAACTATTTGGTCCCTAGAAACCCTATATTTGTGACCATTGCTTATTGGTGGCTCCCGAAAAACGCACCACTGATGGGGCCTAAAATGGGCCGGAACTTACTATGGCACTAGCTGGACCTCATGCACACAACACACAACCCCACCACATGGCCTCGTGGGCCAGGAGCGTCTGAGACTTGCTTCACACTAAATGCTAATGTCGATTCTACATTTGTATTAGGTCATAGTCCAATGTTTTCCATCCCTTCTCCTCAGAGGGAGACCCATAACATATAGGCATAGTGCCTCATAACACAAACATAAGGAAGCGCCTCTCAGTTGACTATCATGGCTCCATTGCGACTCTCCTACGCCTCGGGGATTGGGCCCAAGATGTGTCACTCCAACATAAAGCACACACGATACAAGCTCCACTCTTTCATTTTGAATGTATTCCAAGAGATACCGTGTGTCCTTACCAAACAATTCCCAAAGATCAATCAACTAGCCTACCCCCACTATCTCTCCTTCTCCTCCTAAACCTGTCACAAGCTATTTCTTCTACATCATTTGCAGCCACTGAAGATTAACATGTCCCACTCTCTTATGCCATATTTCCAAGTCTCTAACTATGCCAGAGCCATGGGCAAAAATTGTTGATTCCATAGCCATGCTCTAGATTGGAAATTATTTACATCTCTTCTCTGTAGTCAACCTCCCAAACCCCATCATCAACCCACTTGGCAAACCTTCAACCACCCAATCCCTTATCAAACAAGTGCCATGGGATTGGCACTCGGCTAGGAGGGGGGTAGTGTTATAGGTCCAAACAAAATCCCAAGGAAGCCCAAGACAGAAAAGACCCAAAAAGTTAGAAATGGAAGACAACCCAAGGCAAGAAAAGTAGAAAAGAAAAGCAAGCTCAGAAAAATGTAGGAAAAGCCTTAATACAAAAGAAAGTGCACAATAATGAGTGCATCGAATATTCTAGCAAAGAAAGTGCTAGTGGGTGCATTGTAATTCATTTTGTAAAAGAGTGTCAGGTTCCCTCTTGTGCAATTTGTAAATGTAGACGGGCACGAGTGAAAGAACCATGAAAAGAGGAAAGAAATAAGGAAAGAAGACCTTAGCCAAAACGGCCAGTCATGTAAAAAGGGATGGGCACCCAAAAGCGGAGGAAGGCATGTATAAAAAGGCAAAAAGGGAATCGAGAAGATCATTCTTGTGTCTAGCCAAAAGTAGCTTTCTTCTTCTTCTTCTTCTTCTTCGCGCTCTTTCTTGCTTGTGCTTGTGCTTGAGAGAGGGAGGGAGTGAGTGTGTGAGGGTGAGGGGCCGTGGTGGGGAAGCTCTCCATCTTCTCCTCTCTTCTTCTCTTCTCTTCTCTTGTCTCATGCGTCTGGCAATGGAGCATGGAGCTTGGAGCTTGAGGATCAAGATCGCTTGAAGCTTGCATGCTTGAAGCTTGCACTTGGATCATGGAGCTATACTAGAGTGCTTGAAGGAGGAGGTAACTCGATCAGGCATGGAGGTAAGCTCACTACACTCATAGGTGCAAGAGCGCATATGGCTATGTGAGAGGTAGCTATTACACTTGGCTTAAAACATTGGAAATGATAAGCGGTTCGTGGGTCTTGGCAGTCAAGCGTGAGCTCCCACAGATAATGACAAGTATGAGGAGTTATTAGCACCATACAAAGAGAAGAAAGAGAATAGGGAAAATGCAAAGCCCTCCATGAGGAGACCTCAAAATTTGTGGTAGAACTAGAAGAGGTAGAAGGAGCAAGACTGAAAAATTATACAATCGCATCTAGATGATGAAGAAGTGAAACAAATGCAAAAGAGAACCCTCAAATTATTTGAGCAGTGGGAGGAAGCCACCAAAGGACAAGAAGATCTCAAGAGGACTATAGCCATGTTGACCCAAGGGAAGGAGAACCTACAATGGAGCAAGGAAGAATGCATCAGTATTTTAGAAGCCCTGACAAAGTGGCAAAAGCAAGGGTTGGAGAAAGCAAGGAAAAACATCGACCAATGGAAGGAAGAAAGTTCATGGCCTATGCAAGTCCATGCTTCCAAAATTGCAAAGGCTAAGCTTGACAAAGGTGTAGCAGAAGATAGAGCCTAGCTGGTAGAAAAGATAATGAGAATCCAAAAAAGAGTTTTGTAAAGACTCTCACATAAGTCATCAACCCAAAAGAAGAGGACACAATGGAGGGATTGAAGAGAAAACTTCAACTGGCCACCACGAAAGCCCTACAGAACACCTTGGGGCCACTACCACAACTACTAGAGTACAAGCCCACTCAAGATGAAGTGGCCCAGTAGCTTGAACAAGAAGGCCTCACAAGGGAGCAGCTAGTAAGATTGGGATTCACGATTCACAAGGAGCCTGACCCTTCATTACCACCAATTGATTAGGACATGGACGATGTTCCCGAACCATCCCACACACAACAATAGCTAGAGCACTCACCCGAAGAGTCATCCTCTTCAAGTACAAATAGAGATCCAAAGTAGCAAAGGCAAAAATAGCTAGGTGAAGTGGAGCTAAGTTTAAACTATAATAGGCATTGGAGGTGTCCTTCCTAAGAGAACACTAGGAAAAAAAGCTCTCAGCCCTAGAAAAAGTGGAGTCATGGGATGCACCGATGACCTTTGTTTTCAACAAAATGGCAAAGTTCAAGCGGATACTCCTAGTGAACATCATGAAATAGGTGTTTGAGATTGGGGGAGTGCTAGGCAGGGATCAAAAGCTGCAATATCCTAACTCATGTTGAGGAAAGGAGGCAAGATACTAGCAGAAGAAGGTGTTTGAAAAGCATAGACTAGTGCTTGGCTTTGAGTCACAACCAGCAGCTTAAAGGCAAACTATCTTCGAGGAGAGCCATGAGGCATGGATGGCCTTTTGTGGAGCACTGCCCGAGGAAAGAGGAGATCATGAGCATTTACCCTATCCACGAAGGCATGATGTTAACTACAAACCTGACACACATGGATGTTACGAAATGCCCAAATCCAGCCTTTGTGATGACATGTATAAATCTAAAGCTATTGATGCTCTTGCTAAGTTCAAAAGAAATCAATTGAGGAAGGGAGACTTCACACCTTATTTTTTTATATAAATTCAGGAATAGACATGTATGCCATGGCTAGGCTCATACTTTGAGCTACCATGCTACCTACCTACTACGTGAACCTTTTGGAAGACATGAACAAAAGCCAATTCACTAGTTGTAATCATCCCTTCTTGCCCTCAACAACAGTGAATACCTGCTTGTCAATTAATACATGATAAGCAAGGTCTTCCTTGAGAAATCCATGATGGCCTTACTTCCATTAGCCCAAGATCAAACGAGAGGCAAGGAATAGTTGCCAAAAATTAAAAAAGAAAATGCTCTTAGGGATTCCCATGTGGGAAATCTTAAGTTCCATCATGAACTCTCTCTCTCTCTCTCTCTCTCTCTCTCTCTCTCTCTCTCTCTCTCTCTCTCTCTCTCTCTCTCTCTCTCTCTCTCTCTCTCTCTCTCTCTCTCTCTCTCTCATTCAAGACTGAGACGAGTCGGAGTGATTATGGTGGCTAATGGTAACACAATTGGGATAGGTGTAACTGGAGGCCCACACAACTTGCCAATAGCAACTAGTACTAGCAAGCATCGATGGAGAGAGGGGGGGAGGAAGAAGAAGAAGAGGGAAAAGAAAGAGAGAGGAGGAAGAGGTGGGAAAAGAAATGAAGAGAAAGAGGGAGGAGGAGGAGGAGGAGGGAAAGAAATGAAGAGAAAGAAAGAAAGAGGAGGTAAAAGAAATGGAGAGAGAGAGAGAGAGAGAGGACGACGAGGAGGAATGGAGATAGATGGAGGAGGAATGGAGAGAGATGAAATTTTCTTAAGTTCCATCATGAACTCTCCCTCCCTCCCTCTCTCTCTCTCTCTCATTAGTTGAGCACCATTCAACCTATCCATATAAAGTAAATTGAAAAATGATAGTACAATGTTTGAGCTTAAGTTGCATCCTCTTAGGGTCTTTCCAACCAACTTCAATTTTTAGGTACTACATGCAATTTGGTAGCTAGGTTTTTTACATTTATAGGGCCATCAATACTTGGGTAAATACTTGGCTTGCCTCTTATTTGTATATTGGAAACTTTGATTCCATGGTCTATAATACAATGTAATGCTAATAAAATTTGAAAGTGATACTAAGTTTTTCACATTTAATGTTATTTGATCTACAAAATATAAGTGTTGCCTTGGATATAAAAGGTACAAATACTACATGATTTACACATGATGTTTAATACGTAATGGGCTAATACCTTGCATTTTCATGATTAAAAATTGCATTCCAATACATGTATAACATTCCAATACATGTATAACATCTCCACCAACCATTTGTCTTAAAGTGATACCAAATATTTTACATCTCCTTTGCCATTGCTAAGACGTTTCAATTGCTTATGGACTAGAACCTTAATTAGCCTCACATTATTTGGAAAAATGAGATAAAATGATTATGTATATAATGTGTATATGTAGAAACCAAAGGGGTTAGAGAACTAGGAATGGATACTATAAAGAAGGATGAGGGGATAGAGATTAAGAGAAAGTCATGAGAAACTTAAAGAGGGAGAAAGATTGAAGAGGCAAAGTGAATTCATATTTTATGACTATATATGTTGCAAGAAAACACAAATGGACTAGAGAACTACAAATAGTACTTTAAAGATCGATAGAGATCAAGAGAGCCATGAAAAACTTTAAAGGGGGGGAAAAGATGGGGAGAACCAAGTGAATTCAGAGATATAGGACTACTTATGTTGAAAAAAGGGGGTCTTAAGTATTCATATATGTGTGTATGAGAGAGAGAGAGAGAGATTTAAACAAGCATTAGGATAGGGTTTGAGGGGTACACACACACAGGTTGTAAGGCTACCCAATATGAGGGCATACAAGTAGATTAACTTAGCAAGTTGCCTTCATGTTCTGTTTACACTAAGTACCGTAGATTAAGGCACACAACAAACGGCTTTTGCATATGCAAGAGTTACAATACCTTAGAGGATGTATGAGTATTAGATACAACACACAAGTAATGAATCTAACGCTAAGCTCTATGATCCTCTTTTAACTTAGGTGGACATGCATGCACTCATACCTGTAAAGCATAGTATAAAATTTATTTCATGCAAGCACCACTTGATTTATAGCATTGGACTCCCATAGCATACCTTGATTGCAAAATTCAAAGTTTACTCATGCAAGCTCAACTTGAGTGCACAACGGTGTACAACATTTGACTCCATAGCATAACATAGGACATGCTACTCAATTGGTAAATCAAATAGCTTTGATAGAGAATTATGAGAAGTAGGTGCCAGTAGAGGGAGTGAAGTAGGGAAAGTGTTAGTAACACTAGAGTGGAGCATCAAGAGAATTTAGGCACAGTGCACCTAGTGTTACCATTATAGGGACGTGGCTTGAATCCAATACATAAACAAGGATAGAATAACTTATCTTAGGGTACAACCATTTTCCCTCTTCCCACATGCATAAAAGCAATCCAACCTTCATCCATGAAGACGCCAGCTTTCCGCCATCTTTAGCAAAAAACTCTCAAAATCTCCTAGTAAAGGCCACATGTATTCCAACTTACTAGCAAAGCATACATGCTCAATTCATTCCTATCGTAATCGGCTGCATCATTCCTCGGCCAAAGATTTTCCTTATTAGCCACATTATATCCTTGCCTACCTTCAAGCGAAATCTTGGTAGGTACTGATTCTTCCTATTTCTCTTAAACTTCATCATCTTTCTCTCCCTCACTCGTCAAATTGTAATGACAGGCAGAAGTATATGACGGGTCTGCTTACTTTCTGCAACCTCTTGCAATTATATATTTGCTTGTTGCATTGCAGACCATGGAAGGATTGTGGAATAGAGGATCGTGAAGTGAAAGGTCCAGAATGAAGAATCCAGATAGAGAATTCAGCTCAGTCATGGCAATGAAAGGTCAAGGGTCTTGGGTCTTTAATAAGAGATACAATTACAAAAGCCAAAGGAAAAGCTTAGCACACACAAAATACAGCACGTTGCTAGCCTTAGTGAGCAAAAAACATAAGGGCTGCAGATATAAATCTATCAAGAAAATCGACTGTTGAGGAGCACTTCTCTCTAGAATGACAGTGCCCATCCTATTTCGAAATCCCATTGATAATGTCATCCGGACTCTGATTTTGAACTCTCTTTAATAAAAGAGAAGGCATTGTGTTTTGGGCAGCCCTCCCTACATTTTAGAGCAAATAGATATTTCATTGTGCCGCTGGGAAGGGGCAGCGCAGATCGGGATTTGTACTCTTGCACCACAGCCTCCCTCTATTATTTTAAGGCAACCTTGTCAAAAGTGTCTATTTCTAGTTTGCTACTCCAGTGCCACTAACTTAGCATAGGCTATTTGCTGATGACATTGAAATACCATTACTTCAACAGAAAGGCTATTGAGGCCACAAGTGTCACTAATCAGGAGCCCTCATTCAAAATGCCCACAAAAATTATGCACAAAGGATTCAACAAGCATCCCTGCAGACGTTTGTGTGACCCAGCCATAGATGGGCGCCCAAGGGCCCTCACAACAAACATGAACTGAGCACATGCCAGCATGCCTGCCCTAGTATGCTCTCTTACCACACCCTAAAGAACAGTTCAGTCCTACCAGGATAACATACACACCTTCAACACAAGAAATTGTGCCAGAAGACTTTGAAACTGTTTTCCATTAAGTTTGGCAGTGTAAAAAAATGTACAGAACATGTCCAAAGGCTTGGATATTCTCAGGAGTTAGCATGGAGATTGTGGGAATTCAACCTTTATCCCTTCAAAATCTCTACATGGGCATCATTTAATAGTCATGCTACTAGTTCTTCTTTTGGAAGGAAGCCTTTCATTAAAATGGATGAGGTGCTTAAATCAAATTACTCAGTATACATCAGCTTACCAGGGTGTCTGTATGTTATAGTGTTTTTATGTCAAAGGAATGCCACCATTTCCTGTGAAATGACCATTCTCGTGCTCCAAATCATCTTGTGTAGCTGTGACAGACTCAACCATCTCGGCTTCAAATGTCTTGGAAGGAAGCCTCTCATACATTTTGGAGCCCATTCGCATGAGCTTGCTGGACCCTTGCCTCAGCACCTTCCCCCACTTAAGGCCATTCCATCTCTGCTGGATGTATATCACAATGGCCAACAACACAGCAAACACTGGTATGGCAATATCCCCTGCCTTGGAATAGAAATCTGAGCTTGGGTTTGCATATTGAAATTCATCTGCAAAGTAAGGATTGAACACTGGTGACCTCAGACTATCATAAACATGTGGTAGCAGCCTCAACACAGTCACCCCCACATAGAAGAGCATACGGAGGGGCTTTCCTTTTACAACCCACAAGTGGTTCCCAACCACCTGGGGAAGCAAGAAGAGATCCTGTACCAACCCGTAATACTCCTTCAGGATTTTTTCCCAATCATATTGCTTGTGTAGACCACCATACCAATCCATGTAAGTGGAAGATGAAATGGGACGCTTGCTCATACGGATAGAGTGAATTATGAGTACAGAGACAAACCCAAGTGCATGGACTCCTGCACATATGCCCAGCACTTTTTTATCACTGGGCACCCTCCATGATTCGAGAGGCCGCCTTGAAAGCAGGCGGATCCTTGACTTGTACACCTTTTGCACTATCCTTAGTGTGAGGAGGAATGTGGCGAGGGTCAGCAGATTCACAATGTACCCAATCACATGGCTCCACCTGCCCTCACTCAGTACTGTTTCCTTCATGTCATCTGAATCAGACCTCATCCTTGCAAAGAATGCCTCCATACCTGTTATCAGAGGTATGCTAAAACCAACAGCTTGCACTGCAAGCATCAGAAGAGAGATGTAAGGAGTAGAGTCTGCATGAGTCTTCACATACATCAGCTGACTGACTATACAGCCCAATATGAGACTCAAAGTGAGAATGCTAAGACCCCCTTCCAGACTCTTTCTAGACACTATCTCTTCCCTCTGCCTTCTGTAAAGAATGGGGAATGTTTCAAGATTAATCTTAGGGAAAAAGAGAGGATCATCCTCCGTTCTTCTGCTGGTGACAGTGAGTAACACTGTTGGGTTCATGAACCACCTTACATTGGTGGGTGGGTATTCCACTTTGAGCACGATCATACAATCCAATCCCTCCTCCAGTAATTCTGCATTTTCTTGGAATGTCTTCCATGGAGCATTCACCTCTCTGCAACCAAGCAGATAGGACCGCCCAACAGTAGGATCATACTCACCTTCAGCAGCTACAGCCATCACCTTGTTCCCCAAATTATCTTTTATCTTGAGCTGAGTAGCAACCTTGTAGAAGCTCTTCTGCTCATCAACCTTCTCCACTTCATCATCTGTGGCACTTACAGGTGCTGCTGCCTCTCTAGCCTGCATCCAGTGCAGCTTCACACGATCTTCTATAGCAACCATATTTAGCTCTACAAAATGTTTTAGATGAGGACCTTTGGATGAATCCGGATTAGTAATGGCTAAGGTTTGGAGAGACAGGTCCTCAAACAGGACCATGAAATCCCCACTGTGATTTGCGGAAGGGTACTCCAACAGAGACTTCTTGATGCTTTCTCCAAAACCTACAGGCTCATCCTGCTCCAGCAGAGCCCCTGCCTCATTGATTTTCGTGTACTCATAGGTCATGTTTTGAGCTAGATCAAAAGGGAGCTGCAAGGGGTACAGAGGAAGATGAAAAGACAGAGGATAGAAATCATTGGAGCTAGCAGCTGCACTGGAGATGCTGCCTTCTAAGATGCTTCGTTGCCTCAATGAGAGAGTGAGAGGAATGTAGATGTGAATCTTGGTGTTGCATGCCTCTTTGATACTGGTCTTCGATGATAATGTGATTCCACCTCGGCACCCCACCAAGCATAGCTCGCCCGATTTGCTGTTCCACTTGCCCTCTGCAGCCAGAGTGAGTCCATCTAAGCTTGTTTGTTCAAAGGCCAGGTTTTGATTTTCAGATGGCAGGACAGCCCTGAATACTGCACTAATATTGGCACTCGAAGACCCATCCTTATCAGGGTAATCAACACAACGAATGTCCTGCACCAGAAGCTGTGTGCTATTAAAACCCCCATCCACCATGGCCTGTTGAGGAGAAGTTTGAAAGGGGCCCAATTTCATGCATGTGGTATTGGACAGGGTACAGTTCCAGTTAGGGAGGATGTCAACCCACTGACCAGTAAGGAGTTCTTGCACAACAGTGCAAAAGGAGGTCCCTTGGTACACATTCTTCGGAGAAGAGAGTTCCCCAGGCCTCCTTGGACTGTCACAGGCAGAAATGACAAGATCACTGGATTTGAACTGATAATTCGCATAAGCACCCAGCTGGGAGAAGAGATCTATGGGGTCAAAGTAGTTAGGGTTAGTGGGTGCATGCAGGCTCTGCAATCTACCCACTACAGCTCTAGACGTGAGGGAGAGCTCTTTGGGGAAATGCAGCACAGCCAGGATCTTTGAGTCGTCAGAAAGCGGGGGAGAGAATCTACCCTTGTTCCACGCAGAACCAAGCCAATCCCAGGGATCTGATTCATTTCTGCCTCTGGAAGGAAGCTTGGTGGATCCAAGCAGGCAAAGGAGTCTCTCTCCGCTCTTTAGTTCAGCATACACACCTTCCATGAGAATGCCTAAAAGCGAGAAGCCAGGATATACCTGAAAGCCTTGCAGGCCGCTGCCCATGTAAGAGAGTGATCTTTCTGATGAGATACCCACCTGCAAGACTACACTCACATTCACCATGTTGCCTTTGGAAGAGAGTGGAACACCATTGAAGAGCTGCACATCAGTGATCCAATTCGAAACCAGGCGTACAGGTTCTTTATCCACAGGGAGACCTGATGAGTTGTAACCCATGGCAGACGTCCCATCTGGCTGTTCGCGATTTGCGAAGAATGAATGCTGCTCCATAAAGGGCATCAACGGCCTCTTGCCCTTACCGGTGGCCTCGTCCCATTCCCCGTTAAGGAACGTGAGCTCGTTTAGGATCGACCACCGCTTGTTCTCGGCCTCGCGCCCGAAGGAGGGATCTGTGGCGAGGTCCTTGAGGTAGGGCTCGCACTGCTGCTGGACTTCTTCGCTGCGGTCGTAGTTGGACCTGTACCCAAAGTTGGCTCCTGCACCCCCTCCTGCTGGGTTCTCCCACCTGCTAAAGCTGGTGCTGGTGTCTGGCATGAAGTCAACAGAGGCGTCAGGCACGGAAGATGAAAGGGAGGAGAACTGAGCTACGGAAAGAAGCGCAAGCAATAAGCTGAATGGATGCAATTGGGATCGAGATTGTAGGGCCATGGCTGATGATCTAAGGATATACTAGGGAGATGGTGGTTTAGGGAGTGAGGGGATCAGCCATCTGAGAGGAGGTATACTTTTAGTATTTCAGGGGATCAAGGATGCAACGAGACTATACAAAGAAGACAGGTTCAGCTATACACATTATCATCTAAGTGAGGGAAGGGCAGGCAATGCCATATGCGAACAGGAAAGAAGAAGAGAGATGAAGTAAGCTTGTGGCAGTGAAACCTATATAGGATGCTAGTATGTGAGGGATGCTGGATCAACAACAGAAGCACGAACGAAAGCGCGTTCATATGATGGCGATGGAGGCAGGCAGATGCTGATGAATTCTGTGGGGAAAATCGGGGCGGGAGATTGGGAGACACAGCATGATGGTACATGTGCATGGGTGCCTTTCTTTTGCTTTCAGTCTTTCTTTATTTCTGGTTTGTGTGGGGACGCCAAAAGGTCTGCGGTGCACAGGCCTGCGTGCATCGGAGCGGAGCTGCGCTAGGACGAGGAAAGAGAACCGGTTAATTGGGAGAGGGAGAGGGAGAGAGAGAATTGGGTCCACCGTCCACCCTCTCTTTAGACGGGGGTTCGCCGCACTTAATGCCTCCCTCTTCATTTTTCTGCGTATCTACAGGGGACCTCTCGAGACTCGCACGATCGGAGAAGAAGACTGTTTAAACTTTATAAAGCGGCAGATGACCTCGAGGAGCTCACATGGCTGGAGTCTGCATTCTTGATAGCTTGTTTGACAAAATTTACATCCATTTTCCTGTGGCGATCAATCAAGCCATGCTTATCGGCCCATGAACGAAAGCTTCCTTGTCCTTGGTCATATAGCGACATCTCTGCCCTCGTAGTTTCCCGCGACTTAACCCACCATTCGCGAAAAACTAAGGTTTAATGTACAGTAAATTTTTATTTTTTTAACCCTTAAAGATAGAGGTTTAAAATCTTGATTTATACAATGTACCTAATTATAAAACCCTAAAATACATGTAGTTCGATTCAAATATCTCTCCAAATTTTTTTACATGCAAGAATTATGTATATTGTTATATTATATGTATATATATTATACTATCCAACAAGATTTACAGCTCCACGAGGGAACGACCAATCGATGAGCTAACATCTTTGGTGATAAAAACCCTCGCCTAACCAACAAGTAAATAACCCTCACCTAACCAACGAGTAGTTTATAAGTTTCACCTAGCCAACAAAGAATACCCAATAGCCAACACAATTGGCATAGGGTTGTCAAAGGTCAAAGGATTGCTTTATGTCTCCTCGTCTAACCATACATTCACATATCAAAATATTAGGTCGTTTTAATGAGCAAAATAGAGTCAAGCCATGATATAAACAATTCAAGCCTTTCTCAAACATAAAGCCCTTTTCACTATCACATTGTGATAGTAAATGAAACCTTTTCTCTAATTAGATGGTGGATCAACCTTATTACATTTCTAATGAGGATCCAAAAAAAAACCAAATCTACCTTCTTAGGTTAACCTATTAATCTAATCATTAATTTAATAATGATCAACTATAACTCAAAGTTACTTTAGACTGGTTGTTGCTGGATTTGGGGGTAGTCAAGAAGAGCAATCTTGCAACTTCATCGGTAGGTCCATTGATAGGCTTGTTGACAAGCTCAATCTCCATTGGCCCAAGGTCATGGCATCTCTTCAATGCCCTTGCAATTGATGTAGGCAACAAGATCACCATTCCCTTAGGCAATTGAAGAGTGCTTAAATCCTTCAAGAAACCATTAGTAGATCTTCTACCTTCACATGGTACAACAAATGAATTTTGGATTAAGGATAGTAAATTGGGGTTAAGCTATAAATTGCAAAATAGATCAAGGTAAGCAAGATAGGAACTCTTGGAAAAATAGAGGAATGGGAGAAATTAAAAGATAATGCAAGATTGAAAGCTAATGGTGACAGTTTGGAATTTTGATGGATAGAAGATATGCTTAATACAAGTTTTAAAATAAGTAGTACAAGAGTTAAATATGGGTTATGAAAGTTAAACTAGATGGGGATTAGAATAGCATATTTATAGGGATTTGAATATTACACAAAAATAGGAGCAAAAAGACTTTGTTTGAATGTAAAGGAACCAATCTTTAGGGCTCTTTAGCTCATAATGATCAACATAGGCTTGAACTTAAAGTATTAGGCTTTTAGACCTTAGAGTCTCAAACTTAATAATAAGCTTATCTTTTTCAACCAAGGGATGACAAAGAGAATTGATGATGGGTGAGATAATCTCTCTCTCTCTCTCTCTCTCTCTCTCTCTCTCTCTCTCTCTCTCTCTCTCTCTCTCTCTCTCTCTCTCTCTCTCTCTCTCTCTCTCTCTCTCTCTCTCTCTCTCTCTCTCTCTCTCTCTCTCTCTCTCTCTCTCTCTCTCTCTCTCGTGTGTGTGTGTGTGTGTGTGCATATTTATTTATTTATATTGCACGCAAGGGCAAGGTGGCAAAATGGTGAGCAAAGGAAGAGCTCTTGACCAATAGGGGGTGTTATGTGCCAATTGAAGGGGTTGTTGGGAGGAGGGGGAATAAGGGTTTACATTTGCAAGCCTAGTATACCCTTTCACCCTTTAAGAAATTGTGATATCCTTATTTTGATAATAATTAGGATGAATAGGTTCATCTATCCAAGTAGTATCTTCCTTGAAATTTTTATTTTATTGAATTGCATATTCATACAGTAAACACAACTTTTAAGAGGATTATATATAGTGTTTAGGATTTTACTTAATTGCATCTCCCCTTGAGGCAACACAACGATTTAATCATCACCTAGAATATACTTAAGGTTAGGTAAATAAAGTTTCAATACATTGAGATTAAATACATCATGGACCTTAAGATGACTTTATGTGACATACAAGTAGTACATAATGTAAACATGCTAACTAACAAGGTGGATAAGTATATATGTCATAACTTGGGAAAGTGGAATAACTTATGTAGTTGTGAAGTATCATTGGAAGTATATGCCAAGACAAGTACCAACCATGCCAGTGTTGTGAATGCAGTTGAACAATCATCTAGGTATGTGAATGTGAGCTTGACATCTCAACACTCCTATTAATCGGAAACAACAAATACCAGGAAAAGTAAAGAAGAATCAAGCCAAGCAAAGACAAAACAAACCTGAAATCAAGATGTAGTCTGCCAGAAATAAATTTGGACGCATTATTTTAAAGCATGGCCACTTGTAAACAGCAATGCATTCCAATATTTTAGGTGATCACATTATCACTTTTGTAATAGCACTCAAGAGCCGAACTTGCTCCTACGCAAATCTTAATAACACTCGAGAGTCGAACTTAGTCCTAGACAAAGGTAATAACACTCAAGAGCCAAACTTGCTCCTACAAAAATTGCAATATGTATCTTTGAGTAGAATAGTTAGCCCACAATGGCCATGAGATGCCATGGGCATGGAGCTTCAATTCACTAAGACTAAAAAATGCATATTAAAGCCAGCACTACATGCATAAATTGAGGGAGGTCTAGTTTTGGGCAAAAAAGAAGGATAGGGCACCCAAACGCAACCCGTGTATGAAAGACGAAAAATGAATGGATGAGCTCATTCTTGTGGTTTGAAATTGTGCAGAGCTCTCTTCTTGTTTCTTGCTTCTCCATATTGCTTGAGAGAAAGAGAGAGGAGGGGGCAGTGTTAGGCGGAGCAAGAGATTGGTGCGGGTGAAGTTATTTGCTTCTTCTTCCTCTTCTTCTTCTTCAAAGAGCGAGTGTAGCAATCAAAGCTATGGAGATGGAGCTCACTTGAGGAGCATTGTTTGAGTCATGAAGCCATTGACAAGCCAATGTGTATAGACTATAATGAAGAGGTAAATCAGTGAGTTCACTATGGCATTCTTGAGAGTGTGCAATGGTTATGTGAGAGGTACCTGTATATATATGTCACTCAAAGCACTTGAATCAATAAGTGTTCTATCAAGTCTGCAAAGCTTAAGAAAGCAACGATATTTTGGTTTCATTGTCGAGAGAGAGACTGAATCAAATGGCTAGCGATAACCACTCTATAATGAGCAATGAAATAGGAGCTTGCACTCTAAAATGCCACAAGGATTAGTTTAAGATAAGCGATGTCGGAGGGGTTTTAGTCGAAAGGTCGTATCCACCAAGGATCAGAGAAAGAAGTAGAGAATAGGAGATAGAAGAGAAGAAAAAGAATAGACAAGAGGTACATAAGATAAAGACAAAGCACAATGAATCAAAGCACTATGTATTGTTACAACTTGAGAAGATAAACAAATTCCTTATCTGGTGTTAGGGGCATAAATCCCTAGCCCATGAATTCCATTAGTAACCTTAGTCTTTTACTTTCATATATGGACAGCCTATGTAAATGTGTCTTACAATGTCACAGGACTAATTACCTATATGTCAGGGCGTTGATTCTAGTATTCAAGGAGTTACTTTTCTTGAAGTCAGTCGTGTGATTCTGGAATACAGACAGGAAGGTAGCACCATGCTTTTATGGTTGTCGCATGCTGTTCTTAATGATTGTGTCATGATTTTTACGTGTTTGAGTCTCTGATTTGCATTATGGAATCACTAAAACTCTCAGTTATGGTGATTGAAGTTTGTGCAGATAGTATATTTGTGTTCTTGTTCTCCATTTTTAAGGCGATGATGTGCTGTCATATTCTTTGTTTTCTCGTGATGTATGCCTTAAACACTTTGGCGATCCTATTGGTTTCAGGGAAGTCGTTTTCTTGATTAAGGTGCAGATCTGGAATAAACAGTTATTTGATTAGGCAGTAGGCATGCTGATGGCATTGAGATTTGATAGGGTGCCTTCTATGGGAAATATTTATGTCAGACAATTATCCCTATATCTCCAATCCTATCATTTACCAGGAGAAAATCCAGGGAAATCAAGGAGGCTTTAGCAAGTCAGCAACATTAGGATGTAGGGTTGGATGGCAGGAGAGGTTCAGAAGGCTTGGACATGCTGGATGAGGAGCAATTTATTAATGCTGGGCAGATTTCTTTGGAAGGGGGTGCCTCTACAGGTACCTCAATAGCCTATCACTCTCCTGCCGCTTCAACATACTCTTCAAATTTATCTGATGATGAGGATATATTACCTCTTAAACAACAAGATACCCCTCCTAGGCAGGCATTTGAGAGGCTACAGCATGCAGTGCTAGGAAGAATGTTTTTGTTAAGAAGGGTTAGAATTTCATCTCAGAGGGTTTTGAATTTTGATCCATTACCACCTCAAAGGCAAAGGAAGCCCAAGAAGAAAATCATAATGAATCAGAATCAGTTAGTTAATCCAAAGGTTTGAGCATCCAAATTTTCACACAAGAAGAAAGAAGACCCGGATTGCCATGTGGCACAATTCGAGATAAGATGGACAGCCCAGTGGCTTTAATCAAATGTATGGGGACCATGTAAAAAAGCAACAGTTTGCTGCCACCTTTCAGGGAAAGGCTATGGACTAGTTTGCCAGTTATGGTATGACAGTATTTAATTCATATGATGCTCCAAAAATAACATTTTTGGGTAGGTTCTGTAAGGACAAAAATCCAAGAGATATTTTAAGGAAGATCAAAAGATCAAACAAAAGACTATGTTGGTGGACTATGCCCAGAAATTCACCTATTGTTGTTGTTGTACCTACATAAGCATGTCCATATTTTGCACTAATTGTTGCAAAATATCACTAGAAATTATGCTTGAAGGTTCTCCCATCTTGTCTTTCATTTTGACGACCTTTCACATCGGATTCATCAATGTCAGAGGGGTTTTAGTTGAAAGGTCGTACCCATCAGGGATTAGAGAGAGAAGGAAGTAGAGAATAGGAGATAGAAGAGAAGAAAAAGAATAGACAAGAGGTACACAAGATAAAGACAAAGCATAATGAATCAAAGCACTATGCATTGATAGAACCTGAGAAGATAAATAAATTCCTTGTCTAACACTACTCAGAAGCAATCTCCAAGCATTAGATCTCTTGGAGCTCCCTTGTATGCCAAAAACATGCATCAAACATTAGCTTATTCTCTGTTGCTCCTCAAACCACAAATTTGATGGTTCCATTGGCGCGAAAAGGGGGGAAAAACCCCAAAACTCATGATCACAATTCTTCCAGATCACTCCTTCTTCTCCCAGTTTGGAGTGTTGTTTGCTAATTGTAAACTGCGATCGGGCACTGCATGAATTCGAAAGTCCTTTTTTTGCATGAGATCTTTCAAACTGGTTCAAAAAGCCACTTGCTTTTTGCATGTCACTCCATTCTAGAAGTTTTCTATACCTTTTTAGCATTGAGATATTTACAATCACACCTACTTTAGTCCCTTTGTAAGGAGCAATGAGGGCTCACGACCAAAATCCCATATGCACAGTAGGAGAAAGTACCACCAATCAATTCCTATAAAGTATTGTACTTGCACTCTTTTTCTAATGCAATGATAGTATTCTTTTATTTCCAGTAAAGTGTCATGTCATTGTCAATACACAAGAATGTGTTTATGAGTCCAAGTCTCAATCTTGGAACCTAATTCACTTGTGTGACAAGTTGTCTTTGTAAGGGTCAATGTCTTCATGAGTTTCTTTTTCCTCTTTTAGCCTCCATAGGTTCCGCATTTGCCATGCTCTAGATCCCACTGACTCTAGATCCCCCGTATTTTAACATGGTATTAGAGCGCACCTAAGCATGGCTTAGCTCATTTTAGTAGCTCTTCACCTATGGTCCATCTCTACCCACTAGATCAGTCTCAGCCTATGAACTCACTTTCCATCCCCATCTTCAAGCTTGCCTTCATGGCTACCATAGCCAGCAACACCTTGTTAGATTGAAGCTCTTGTATTTCACTCCACAGGACAAATCTTACCGAGCTTCCTTCTGGAGAAGTGTTCCCCGCTACCGACGCTTCTTTGCATCATCTCAGAACTTGACATTGCCCCATCCACTACTCAGCGTTGTCAATTTTCTCAAGTTCTGTTTTGTGGCCTCCATAGCCAGGTAGTACCTAGGCATCTTGGAGCTGATCATGATGTCTTCTAGGGAAATCTTCCTCAACATTAAGGTGCTCCATCCTATCATAAAAAACGTTGAGATTGATGCATGCTAAGACCAACATTGAAGAAAACGTGGTGAATTGACGAAAAATACGCATGATGTTGCTGTCTGCCCTGCGCATTTGAATTCGGAATCAATCATAGGGCTTTGTTAGAGCATGGAGAGAGCTTCATTTCCATTAAAAAAGTTTTCGAAATGATCAAGTGTAGCTCCTGCAATGTCAAAAAAGCTAGGCTGCCCTCAAAAACCCTAACTGTGACTCCATAGCCAAACTTCACCAAGCTCAAAAATCTTATCATTTTCTCTTCTTGCCACTTGGAGCAACCCATTGTGACTCAGATCTGAAGGTCCTAGCATCAAATCAAGAAGGCTCTTCTGCTGCTTAAATTTGATAATTCTGAAGCTGATTTGCTATTGTTCCTACAAGTCTAACATGGGCAAAAGATTCTCCAACGCTGCCTGTTTCAAAGTAGTTGGGTTTCATACCTGGCAGACCCGCATCAAACTCATCCCGATGAAGAAAGGCCTTTGGGCCATTACCACTGGAAAAGAAAAGAAGCCTTGTGATGCGGACCTTGTTGTCACTTGGCAAAAGAATGATGATAAGGCTCAGGCCATTATCAAACTAGAACTAGATGACAACTATATCCACAATGTGGATAACTGTGAGACTTCACAGGATATATGGAAGAGACTTGACACCTTGTTTGGTGCACAGTCTAAATCATCAAAGTATGGTCTCTTGATTGAGTTTTTCAGGCTTGAAATAAAGTCTAGCGCATCACTTGCTACACATCTAAATTACATGGAAGGACTTCTAACCCAACTTGCAGGAATCAACATTAAAATGGAAGAAGATATTTGCATTGGTGTTCTACTTAAGAGTTTGCCTCCTGAATATAATAATGTATCAACAACTTTAATCAACATGCCAAACCTTGAACTTGTTGATATCCAGGCATCACACTGTTAGAGGAGGAAAAGAAGCTAAAAACTAAGGAAGAATCAAGCACGTCTAGAGATAAACATGCATTATATGTTGGCAACAGGTACAAAGGCAAAAAGGATCAGCTCTTCTGTGACTTGTGCAAAAGGACTGGACACACGAAGAAGTTCTGCCATGCTAGAAAGAGGTCCCAAAAGGCCTATCTAGTTGCAGTCAAAGAATAAGAAGAAAATGGAGCAAAGGAAGAAGAAGACCACCAGGAGAAGGACAAACCTCATCAGCCCTTCTATTCAAATAGACTTTTTTTAGCTTTGTATTTCCTAGCCCTAATGCCTCCAACATAAACTTGTAAACTCCTCATATAGCATTGTAGTACAACCTCTGTACACTTTGTGAGGCCCCTCTTACAGCCTCTAGATGTCCACCATGTTTATACTTAGCCTTTTCTGTGATAGTCTCTAGTGTTTTGCCATGTTTATGGTGTGCCCACACTTTGTAGGTGTTTCTTTCACTAAAGCCTCTACACACTTTGTACTTCTGGTTGTGATTGAGGAGAGGTGTTGAGATATTTACAATCACACCTACTTCAGTCTCTTTGTAAGGAGCAGTGAGGGCTCAGGACTAGAATCCCATATGTGCAATAGGAGAAAGTACCACCACTCAATTCCTATAAAGCATTGTACTTGCACTCTTTTTCTAATGCAATGATAGTACTCTTTTCTTTCCAATAAAGTGTAATGTCATTGTCAATACACAAGAATGTGTTTATGAGTCCAAGTCTCAATCTTGGACCCTAATTCACTTGTGTGACAATTTGTCTTTGTCAGGGTCAATGTCTTCATGAGTTTCTTTTTCCTCTTTCAACCTCCATAGCTTCTACATCTGCCATGCTCTAGATCCTGTGTATTTTAAAATTTAGGATATTTACAAGAAATAATATCCAAAATATAAAAAATAGGCTAAAATTGTCCAAAAATCTAGTATTTTCGAACCATCCATACTATGGATACTGACACTAATGACTAATATGGCATTGAATCTCTAGATTAATAAGAAAGCCGGATGACAATGCACTCTAGAGTTTTTCACACTATGTCCACACGTAGTGGCATGATAGCGGATTAAGAGGAGATCAATTCATTGTGTGTGTTGGACTTTTATTTCATGTTCATAGGTAGTCTCGTTTTCATAAGAATGACAAAAATGCAAGAAAACTAAAGTTTAAGGGAATGCTTTAGTTTTTATTCCATAGGGAGATAGATCAAAAGCATGGGGCTTAAAAAACAAGGGGCTTGAGAAAGTAGGGGGTTTATGATAGCATGTAGCTTCTCACATTTGTCGAGGTCTCCATGAATCTTGCTTTTGGCTTTTGCTTTTGTGCAAGATAGAGCAAGACAGAAGAGGGAGACAAAGAAAAGGCTTTGTCATTCACAAAGGGAGGAGAAAAGGGAATTCAATTGTAGCAAGGATTGACTACTCCATTCCCAAAAAAGCTCATAGGTATGGCTTTGAATTGGTTAATTTCTTTGTTTTTTGAGTTTTGGGTGATCTCTCTCTCTCTCTCTCTCTCTCTCTCTCTCTCTCTCTCTCTCTCTCTCCATCACTATACAAAATTTATTGGCCCATCACAACTCAACCACCCCAAAAATTTGATTGACCTAAACATCTCAACCTTGATAGTTCATAATTGACCCACTCAAGCCTTGAATTGCCTTCATAATTGGCACGAAGGGCCATTAGACTCCTTTTTAGTCCATAAGGGCCTTGAAATTGCAATTTTTAACCCATAGGGTTGAGGATCATAGTGCAGGCCCTTAAAGTCCATAGGCCATCACATTTTCCCCAAAGAGATGAAGGCCATAACATTTGATTTGTTAGGCCACTAGCCCACATGTTTAGCACTTGAGAGTTGAGAGACAATGTTTGGAGTATATCTTGACATTCATAGAAAGAACTAGATTAGGAGCAAATATTGACAAGGAAAGAGCCCTTGAAGAGGATCTCACTCGATCAGACTCTTGACTAAGTGGTTACTAGACAATTTGACTGATGAGTATGGTATTAACAACCTCAATCCTAGTCAATTTAGGAATATCACTCAATCCTAGTGGATAAGTAAAATAGTGTGGTATTATCAGCTTCAATCCTAGTGGGATTAGAATATCACCTAAAGCCAAGAATTGAGCAAAAATCCTGTTAACCGTCAGACGAACAAGGTGGAAAATCTAGAAAAGCTAAAACAGAAGACAAAGGCCAAGGCAAAGTGAAACGGAAGATGAAGGTGTGCCAAGAAAAATCTAGAAACACAAGAAGCGCAGAAAAGTTCTAAATAAGGGGAAAAGGCACACAAGGAAAACCACAAGTCACTACTTTTGTAAAAGAGCGCAAGTGCATCATGATTTAATTTAAGGAGCGCCGTGCAATTTGTAAATGTAGATGGGCGGTGGAAAGGAAGCTAGGAAGATAGAAGGACAATGGGAAAAAGGGCCTAGGCCACGGCTGGCCATGTAAAAAAGGGGATAAAGGGGATGACCGCCCAAAAGGGATTTAGGGTTTTGTATATAAAGTTGAAAAGTGAATGAGAAGCTCATTCTTGTGTGTGGCCAAAAGTGGGTCTCCTCCTCCTCCTCCTCCTCCTCTTCTTCTTCTTCTTCTTCTTCTTCTTCTTCTTGTTTGCTTGAGCTTGTGCTTGAGAGAGGGAGTGTGAGAGTGTGAGGGAGTGAGTGTGTGAGGGTGAGGGACCGGGGAGAAGAAGCTCTCCATCTTTCCCTCTCTTCTTGTCTTGTCTTCTCTTCTCTTGTCTTGCTTGCGGCTATGGAGCTTGGAGCGTGGAGCTTGAGGATGAGCTTGCTTGAAGCTTGCGCTTGGATCGTGGAGCTACCGGAGTGCGTGGGAGAGGAGGTAACTCGATCGGCATGAAGGTAAGCTCACTACACTCGTAGATATGGATGGCGCATCGGCTATGTGAGAGGTAGCCATTAGTGCTCGGCTTGGAATGCTTGAAACAATAAGCGGTCCGTGGGTCTTGGCGGTTGAGCGTGAGCTTCCACATTTTGGTTCCGTTTTGCCGGGACCAATGGCTTCAATCCTTGAGCGCTTGCGCGCTTCGAATCGAGCATTGAAGTAGGGTTCTCCCCGAACCGGTGCTTGAGGTAGATAGGTAGAAAGCGAGGGAGTTTGAAGAGGTATTTGATCTCCTTAGCAAGTAGGTTTTTGGTTTTTTGGATTTGGAAAAGCATGTTGGAGTAGTGTAGTTATTTGCTTTGTGATTTGGGTGCATTGGGGTAGGAAAAAACAAAGAAAAATAAGCATCAGGGTTTCTGTTGTCATAACAGGGCATGAGGGTTTGATTCGGTTGCCGATTTGCATTTTGGAGTTTATTGGCTATTCCAGGTATATACAACTCTTCCCCTCCATCCATAGCTTTGATCTGGAGGTGTGTATAACAGGCCGTGACCTGAATTTTGTGATTCGAGCGATTTATCGTTGCGCCGCGTTTGGCCAGTTTGAGTGACGAAGATTTTGGGTCATGAGAGCGGAATTTTGGTGCCGAAAAGTGCTTAAAAATAGCTAAAAATTATGAATATCAAGGGAAAAATATGCAACGTCAAAGGCGGCGGCTCGATCTAGGACGATTTTAAGCACCGAAGTGCTTTAAAGGTGCCCGAGCGACACTTGTTGATTTTTCATAATTTTTCAAACAGTCGTGCGGGTTGACACGAGCTACTGGCCAATGCGGGATGCTAAGCCGGACGCCCAGGATTTTTCAGAGCTCAATTCCGAGTCCGGATGGGGAAATGGCCAAGAAGTTGGGCAAGGTGCAAAGAGGTGGACATTAGAGTGGCCAAAGTGGGCATGACTTTTGGGAGCCCAAGAAATTTAAATGTCACATGAAAAGTTTGATGCAAGAGAAGCAACAAATCGTGGAGAGAGGAGGCGCCAGGATGCGCTCGAAAAATGCGCCTCCTCCTCCTTCATCATGGCATGGAGGTTGTATACAACCTATCAAGCAGATCATTGGCCCTCATTCCCCTCTGTATGCTGATCTTATCGCTGCCCTTCGCTCCTCAATTGATGGCCTGAATGCTGAGATGGAAATCTAGTCTTTCTCTCTCCTCCCTCTCTCTCTTCTAAGGGGGAATTCATGTGGGAAGAAGAAGGAAGAAGAAAGAATGGTGGAGGCTTGTCTGGCATGGATCGGATTGCTCCACGGGCTGGAAATGGTGATTTGTGACCGTGCTGAGCATGAAGTGCTGCTGATTTTCAGATTTGCAGCCATGGACATGAAACCCGAAACACGCAAATAAGCAGTAATTCAAAATTTTCAAAGGAAATTTGAGATTTCATGGCTTTTGATTGATAAAGTGTTGTTCATGTGGGCTAAAAATTGTTTATGTTGCTGTTTTCCATGAGTACTTGCTGATCATAATCAGAAAATCAAAAAAATATACGTCTTGAGGTTCAAAATAATACCCTAAAACACGTAAAATATGGAAAATCAAGGGAAAATGATGGTTTTGAGCATAAAAATGAGAAAATGAATAGGAACACCAACTAAATTTTCATTTTTGCTGCAAGAAGGAACTAAGGGCCACAGCCCATAACCTATTTTGAATTTTCAGTAATTAAATAATGCAAAAAATAAAGGAAAATACAAGGAAAATAGAGGAAAATCACTAAAAATAGGGGAAAAATGCATTTTGGGTGCGGAAAAGTAATGAAAATTAAGAACAATGTTTGTGGGGACTGAAGCATGAGGATTTGCCTCAGTTCAACCCCACCTTCTTGTTCTAGTGTGTTTTTCTCGCTTTCTACACATAAAATGATGGCAAAATGCCTTATAAATCTATACAACAATGCAACATTTGATCGATGGGAGGGTAGAGTGGTTAAAGTGTGTCTAAATGTGGAGTCAAATGATGAAAAGATTGCTGGGTTTTTGTTTGCATGCCATATAGGTCGGTGAATAATTATAAAGTAAGAGCCTAGTAGCACGAGGGATTCCTTGGTGCTAGGTTCGTGCAACGCTGCATAAGAACGGTAGTTGAAAATCATTGAAAGGATGTTTTCCACATGTGCACAATATTGATTTCATAACTGTTTGAGCACTTAGCATCCACAATATGCATAAATCATGGAAATATTTAAAGATATCAGAAATCCTGGATGCACAGCAATTATTTTCATTAGGACCTTGACCCACGTTGAGTGAGAGACAGGACACCCTAAGCCATAGGCTAGTTGTGGGGTCTAGGGGAAAGAGAAGTAAGGAAAATGGCACATTCCTGTATACGATTAAATGGTACCTTGAGTGGATTTTGTGCGACATGTTTATATGTTGAGCGACGCATCGAGGGGCCAATCCCCAAGGTGTAGGAGAGTCGCAGAGGGGTGGCGGCATTCAGCCACCGTTGGAGGACCCCCTATGTCTGTGCTTCGTGCCATTAGGCAATGTGTAAGGGACTCCCTTTGAGGAGTAGTGGGTGAGAGAAGAGTGGACTACAAACGACGTAATACAAACGCAAGATGTCTAGGAAGGCAATGTATGCGTTAAAGATAAAGAGTGTAACTCATGTAAGATACGGTCTTTGAAAGAAGATTTTGGTGTCAAGAATACTCTACCATGATACCATAAAAGATAGTTGTGCCATTTGAAACTTGGATACTCTTCTCCTTTGCCTTCCTAAAATTCCTTCATTATCTTTGATACTTGCTCATCAAGCAAATACTCCTCTTGAATGTCATGGATCCAATCCTTATGCACTATTGAAATGGTAGAGATGGAACATGTCCGCATTCTTGATAAGGCATCTGCCACCACATTTTCTTTTCCAGCCATATAAGATATCTCAAAGTCATATCCTTGAAGAGTAGCTAACCATCTTCATTTCTTGGGAGATAAATTTGGTTGTGAAAGGAAGTATTTCAGCACACGATGATCGCTTTTGACCTTGAAATGGATGCCATAGATGTAATGATGCCACTTTTTGATAGCATGCAATATTGTTAATATCTCTTGCTCATAAACATGTAATTGACGCTCCTTATCATCAAGCTTTCGGGTCTCATAAGCTATGACTCCATGATCTTGACATAAAATAGTCCCAATTCCTCTTCCACTAGCATTCGCACATATGATAAACTCCTTAGAGAAATCCAGGCATACAAGGATGGGTGCTGAAATTAGAAGAGATTTCAACTCATTGAAACTTTGATCGGTGATGGAGTCCCAAAAGAAAGCCTCGTTTTTGAGTCTATCCATCAATAGAGCCACCACATGAGCATAATTCTTGATGAACCTTCTGTAGAAGGATGATAATCCAAGGAATCCTCTCAAAGAGGTTGTATTCGTAGGAGTAGGCCATTCTTTAACACATTTTACCTTATTGAGGTCCACTCTAATCCCTTGTTCTCCCACAACATGACGTAAGTATTCAACTTCATCTTCCATGAAAGAACACATCGTCATCTTGGCAAAGAGTGTGTGTCTTCGTAATGTGTCAAAGACCTCTCTTATATGCTTCAAATGCTCATCCTTGGATTTGCTATAGATTAGGATATCATCAAAGAAAATAAAAAATATTTTGAACAAGAAGGACTACAATATCTTATTCATGAGAGCTTGAAAAGTAGCGGGTGTATTGGAAAGCCCAAATGGCATAACTAAGACGTGGTATAACCCTCTTTCAATCCTAAAGGCTGTTTTGAACTCATCTCCTTCCTTCATTTGAATTTGATGATAATCCGATCAAAGATCTATTTTGGTGAAGACCTTTGCATCTTTAAGCTCATCCAAAAGATCATCAATTCGGGGAATAGGATACCTATTCTTGAACGTTGTCTTGTTCAAATCTCGATAATCAATACACATAAGAAATGATCCATCCTTCTTTTTGACTAAGAGCACGGGAGAGGGAAACGGTGATTGACTTTTCTGAATTAAACCCATTTGATTGACTTGTCACTCCACTTCTTCCCTTTCAAACTTGGATAAGCGATAGGGAGGTTTGTTGATGGACTTTGTGTTAGGCAACAAATCAATAGGACGGTCAACCTCTCGCTTTGGAGGTAAAGATGATGGTGGCTGAAATAAATCCTTGTATTCCTCCAATAGCTATTTCAATCTCAAATCCATTTTCTTTGAAAAAAAAGATGGATGATTTGTTGATTTTCCTTCATCTACTTTTGCAAGAAAAAGAGTGATTCAGATGCATGACTTGGCATTGATTTCTTTTCGCAATTTCTTCATGAGATGAGTTCTATTTGTTTGTGGTCTATGCCTTTCAACTCTATGTGTTGCCCTTGGCAATTAAATCCCATTTGCATTTGCTCCAAGTGTAAGGTGAATTTGCCAAGTATTTTTAGCCAATTACATCCAGTGACAATGTCAATAGGCCCCATATCCAAAGTGATCAAGTCTACTTGTATTGTGCAAGAGGGCAAGAACTCAATTGAAGTGCATGGACATAATTCTTTATTAGACTCATATGCACCATTGGCAACTTGTATCTGCAAGGAAGAGTCCATATTAATGGGTAGCAACTTCAGCCCATTCAAAGATTTGGTTTTGACGAAGCTATGAGTGCTGCCCGTATCCACTAAAATATGTGCAACCTTGCCATTAATGAAACCTTTGAGTCTAAGTGTATTTTTTCCTTTGCAAACCGGTCCATGCATC
Source organism: Lygodium microphyllum (assembly GCF_053477565.2). Classification (NCBI taxonomy): domain Eukaryota; kingdom Viridiplantae; phylum Streptophyta; class Polypodiopsida; order Schizaeales; family Lygodiaceae; genus Lygodium; species Lygodium microphyllum. The sequence goes on along the minus strand of NC_141149.1, from coordinate 19,890,624 downwards.
ATGTGAGATGGTACACAAGGAAGCATGAGAATCATGAATACCTTTGAGTCTACGTGTATTTTTTCCTTTGCAACCGGTCCATGCATCATGTGAGATGGTACACAAGGAAGCATGAGAATCATGAATACCACATGGATGAAAAGGAAATCCATCCATGGGATCATAGAAATCTTTGTTGATGACATGCTCTTCTTCATGAATCTCTTCAACCATTGGGTATGCATCAACATGTAGTAAATTTCCCTCTTCCACTTCTTGAGTGATCACCATGTTGATTTTTAAGTTCTTAGCTTTACACTTTAGCTTATGATATTTTGGCCACTTCTCCCCACATTTGAAGCATAATCCTTTTGCATGCATTTCTCTAAGCTTGTCGTGAGGAAGGAAGTTGTTGTTAGAACTATTTTAGGGAAGTTTAGGAGCATTTTTAGCTCTTGAAAAAGTACCTCTTGGCTCAACCAAATTTTTGAAAGTTTGTCTCTATTTTTGTACAAAATTTCCACCTTGTTTAGAGGCATAAACAGTGGAAAATGTTGGCACTTTGTTGTTATAACTGTTTTGACTGTTATAACCTCTATTTTCATGCCTAAAAGAGTCTCTTGATTGGCCGAAACCTTGCCTATATTTTGTAGGTTGATTGGAAATATTATTGCCCATACTCCTTTGCTAGAAATTTCATGAATCTCTCTTGTACTTCAAGGAATATCTTTTAGCCAATTGTATGGCCTCATGTAATGTTTTTGGTTGTTGAGCTCCTACCTCCTATGATAGGGCATGATCGAGACCAAAAATGTATTTATTCAGCTTTGCAAAATCTGAAATGCCTTCAACATACATGGAAAGATTCAAGTAAGGGTTGAAATAGTCTCTAACAGACATTCCTCTTTGAGCGCATGCATACCATCTTCTTTGAAGCCTTTATTTTTCTGAAGGAGACACAAAGACATCAATCATTGCTTGCTTGAACTCCTCCCAAGAGTCAAAGTTTTGCCCAATCTTATGCATGTAACACCACCAAGTATGGGCGTAACCTTCAAGATGAAGAGCCACGAAATAAATCTCCGCTTCTTCACTTCTAGGATAAAGGGTGAAGTATAACTCAAGCTTATTGATCCACTCCTCCCATTCCGAAGGTGAAGCATTATCTCCTTTGAAATTAGTGATATTGATCTTTTCCTTATATTCTTTTTCATTATAAGATGGCTGCCCATGAGAATGTTGTCTCCATGAATCTTTGTTCCATGAACTTTTCCTAAAAGTAGGTGGCCCAAAACCATGAGATGAAGGTTGTCCATTTGAAATATGCTCTTGGTTTGGGATGTCATGAGCTGATCTTTGCTCATCATGCCTTTCACCTTCATGAACTTGATTGTTGACTGCATTTCCTTTTTGTGCATTTGAGGGCTGATGATAAAAAGTCTTGTAAAAGAGGTCACATCCATGATAATCATTATCCCATCAATTGTTGTCTTGTTCCCCTTCATTTCTATGATTACTTTTTGGGCTGCTAAACTAAGGCCTTGGGGTATGAATGCCATGAATTTGTGAAGGATGATGGTAGCTCCTCACTATAGATAGTTCTCCCCTTTCAAAAGTGTGCATAAGTGGCTGAGACTTCTCTTTCCTTGGATGGGAAGGGTTACTAGCAAAGGGAACTGCATGAGAGTCTTCAATAGTTTGAGGTTCCCTTAGTGGCTTGCTTCCAATTTTCTTTATGGTGGCTGAGATGAGTTCTTGGAATAAAGATTTATTGCTTTGCTGCAAATCAGAGATTCCTTGGTTTACTTGTGCCATCCCTTGCAACAAACCTTGATTCATATGTGTTAAACCTTTATTCAAAGTCTTCAAATCCTTAGAAAGGGCTTCATTTACATGTCCAAACTCTTTTGACAGTAAAAGATAATCATTCCATGCATGCTCTTTATGTATGTCATGCTGTCATTGATGTGTGCTGTAAGAAATCCTAATGCTTAATTCTTCATCGATTTGATCAATATTATGGGCTTCATTTGTGTAATTTTGATCCTCTTGAAAGTCTCTGACACCATCATTCAATGCCTTAGTAATGGGATCTTTCTTCTTATTCCTGGCCATTAGGAGATAGTGATGTAATAGTAGACAGTTTGTCACTTAATCCCCTGTTTCTCTCAAAATATAGCACCAATCCCACGTCTTAATAGCTCTATGGGAAGCTTATTATATGGGGATATACTAGATTTCAAAAGATATGGACTTGGGTTGGATACTTTGGGTGGAAAACAGTGTCCCCTTGTATGCTGTCTGGGTGCTATCTCAACATACCTGGTGTTAGAAAATCAGCAACAATAACTTGAGCTCGTGATGTCAGATCACCAAAATCTTTTATTCAAATTTGAGCTTAGGATCCCCTCTTCGAATATTAAGGTCTGAATAGGAAATTCTTGCACCCTGTCCACCACTTGTAAGTACCTTGTTTGACCCTGTAGGAATACCCTGGGTAGAAGAAACCCTTGTAAACCACTGTAGCAACCAAGAGAGGGTTATGGGGCACTTGCATGATGGCTCAAGAATAACCTGTAGATTGGTATATACCTACTGTTTTATCTGTAAAAACTTGTTTCAACACCTGTAGCACCTGTAGGTACCCTGAAAATAGGAGATGCCCTGTACCTCTTCCAATGGTCCTTCAACCACTTATGGAACCTTGAATATGGCTGATCAATGATGTACTAGTGCTAAAATTTGATAATGGGGAATGTACATGCACCTAAATTTGAGAATTGCATGGGCTCCCAGACAAGAAGGGTGTGCAAAGTTCCACCTCAAGCCGAGTTGTGCACCCCTTCAGGGTCTTAATCGAGAAGGGAGGGTCACCTTTCTTTTGTCTTCCTGAATCACATGGCATCCACTTATTCTCGTGGAAACCAACATGACAAGTACATTATAATGGCTAATCAAAAGGAAGCTATGCATTGACTGAAAAAGACTTTAAATTCTTTAATGAAATCCAAGTGGGTATTCGGAAATGACTGAATTGAAAGGGCTATGGATAGGGCATTACCCTTTTGCAGTGACTCACTACTTTTATAATGTTTTCACTTACCATAGGTAACTTTTTTATTTGGTTATCATAGATCTCTTCATGGAGGAAAAACATTAGTAACATACTTGCAGTGGAGGTCTTCAATAGGAAAGATAGTGTCGGTAATTGGATTTGTGATAAGTACTATAAGTTGGATTGGATTTTGATGCACCCAAGTACTTGAGGGAGTTTCAAGGTCAGGCGTGAGGATGTTGCAAACCCTAGCAAATATTGGAAATGTAGAATTTAGAGTCCAAAAAAGTGTTTAATGGAACCAATACAATAACAAAAGTGTTGATCCAACATGTTTATACGCACAAACAAATCTCTGTATACGACAAGAACTACATTGCAAATTATAAACAAAACAGTAAGTTTTTAAAGTTTATAATTGTTTATTCTTTTGCATCAGAGTTGTTTTTAAAAATCTTTGCAGTGTTCTAATTCAATCTTATTTTACTAACAGCTCTATATCCATCAACTTTGCATGAATGGTAAAATGTGGAATGTTTGAGCAGCAAGATACATGTTTGGCATGAAGACATAGGTTCTTTGATCTATGACAATAACTTTGCAAGTCAACTTGTAACTCAATATATCTTTTTTTATAATTCATTGTATGTAATAGAAAGCCAGAGATTGCAGCATGTCCCATTGCCGCCACTATCTAGTGGTGAATGGTTGACTGGTAGCTTGTAGTTGTTAGGAGCATGTAAGTCCAATATAAAATCTGACTTTAATAGTGCTATGAAACCTACCATAGGCTCCAAAGATGTGGATGAGTCAGCTATTGGGCAAGTATTGGCAAGTCAAAAGAACACATTTTGATGAGATGATTGAGTGCAGGGTCAACCAATCTGATCTCACCTTAGGTAAATCTTTTTTACTACTTTGAATGCCTTGATTTAATTGACATAGGTCTTACTTAGATGAATTATTATGTTATTTGCATTTACTTACCATTATTTTTTTAAATTACAGGTATTTCATCGCTAGACAAACTCTGTGCATTCGCTTTTGATATAGAAGATGGCGACTTTTGTGAGGGGAGTGGATCAGCTTGGATCAAGACACCCGAGATGAGACACATGCAACTCTCACAGATGTGGTTATCTTGTGGAATGGTCAAAATCCTTTTGTGGCCAGTGCAGAGAGCCATTGGCCCATTTCTTTTCTGAGATAAGAAATCCAAGAAATGTCCAATAAGCCCCTTTGTAACTTCTATTTCAAGTTAGATAATAGAAAAGTTAGGATTTGTAATGAGCAATCCATGATATGTAAACAATGTGCTTCTCCACATATCCTTGAGATAGTGGAATCCTTGTAATTTTTTAAATAAAGAATAAATATAAACTTTTTAAAACTTCTGAGTACTTTCAATTTAGATAATCTTAGTTTACTATTATCCAAGTGTGTGATAATACATATTGTAATTAGTTAATCATGCTGGTTAAATCATAATTAAATTGTAGCCTGGAGTTTTATAATCTATGCAATATTGTCTCTGCATAATGATATATTGTAGCTCATCTTTTCTACTTATTTATAAAAATTAAAAATTAAATTAGATCCAAGGGATTTTAAAGGTCTTTTAGATTTCTTTTCTTAAAATTTTTCTATATTTTTTGTAGTTGGACTTGAATATACTTAGTGATCCAAGTATATTCGAGGATATAATAATGTAGAACGAATCATTTGTCTGTATGAGTAATTTTAATGGTTACTTTAAAGTATTGAAATAAAGAAACTAAGGTAAGAGTTTTAATTTGAAACTTTAGGGTTAAAATAGAACCTTTATTTAAAACCCTAGATACATAAAAGCTATAACTCCAAACTCATTTTCACTTTCATTCTCTACTTCCCTACGCTTGTGCTCTCCTTCCTTCTCTCTTTGTGTGCATGGCTACCACTCCTGCCTTCGCCGCATGGATTAGCTCCACATGCTACTCACACATAGGAGACCAAATATACCCTAGGTTTTGTGCGCCCTTGAGTCTAGAGAGCTCGCTTTCCATCATAGACCCTAGCTCTAGTATACTGGCATTGTTTTGTGATGCGGAAAACCCTCTCACCTACTCTATTTCAGACTCTGCTCTCAAATGGGTCCCCATAGATTTCTTATATAGTTTATGTGCTGGATCAAGCCATGCAAAAGTAATAAAATGAGCCCTCATGCATGTGGGGTAGCATCTCCATGCTAGAGTAGTGCCCACCTCATCCTAGGACTATGCCACAATGGATCTCATCAAGCACGATGCAGCATTTGCCATATATGTTTTGTGCACTGAGGTGTAAGAGGATAGCGAGGAAGACATTAACACACCCTCTCGACCACAACTAGAGTATTTCAAGAGGGAGCCTGAGGAGATTACACTTGATCCGAGAGTAGAGACAACACAAAGCTTAGCCATTGTGCATCCACCTCCTTGCCCTATTGAGACGCCAACAAGAGATGAGCCACCCCTCGCTTCTCTTCATGCTATCATCATTGAGGGGGTGGCATATTTACTTATGCTGGATGTACTAGAAATTTTGGAGCTAAGGAAAGAAGAGCTATATTGTATCATGGTGCATGATGCACTTGATGATTTTATAGATTTTGATATACAAGATGCGCCAGCACATGTTGATGAGGTGGCTCGATATGATGGCATGAGTATCAAAGATATCTCTGCCATTGTGAGCATCCAGGAGCAGATTGAGAATACGACGCCATAGTATGGGATCTCTGATGAGGAGTTTGAGCCGTTGCAAGAAAACATTTTTGGACCCCAACCCGACTACATAGTACCTTCCCATAAGAGAGACGAGGGTGGCCCAGTTGCAGAAGTAGATGTGGATGCTCCATTATAGCAATAGATAGATGATGTAGAGAAGGTAATGTTATCGGATTTGTGTAAAAATTTACTAGTAGGGCCTCTAGGGCATCGGGAGTGTGCACATAAAATTTTGCCGAGATCGGGCCCCTAGAGTTGCCCTAGCCAGAGGCTCATGTCTAGGGGACCTGTAGAGGCATCGGGAGTGTGCACAAAATTTTTTTCCAGGATCGGGTTCCCCAGAGCTGCCCTGGCTGGAGGCTCGTGTCTGGGGGCCTGAATCTACTCCCGATGTCCTAGAGGCCCTATTGGTAAATTTTTACGTGAATCCGATGTATATATCTTTAGCACACTCCATGCATAGTGAGTTTGACACAGTGAGTGTGACATTGAACTTGTGTGATGCATGACATTGTCTATATAGATGAATTTTCATCTAGACAAGGTGGCCAATGTGGTATCTCCAGCTTTTGCTGAGAACTTCTTGAATTTGAGGGCACTAATGAAGACTAGGCCCTTCAAGACCATCCCAACGAACTCTAGCTTGGATAAAGTAGTGTTGCTTCAATGTTCGAAGCTCCTCTACTTATTCTCTAGTACTAGGTCTGGGCCACTTATTTCCATGGTGGCTCGTGGCATGGTTGTTGGTGTTGAAGACCCCAATGACATTAGGTAGGAACTACTAGGGCAAAATGTGTTGCTGCATATGATCAAGAATAGCTCTGACCATGGGGAGTCTAGCTCAAAGAAGCCTAGGAGAGAGTAGATGTACTTAGTGCCAAATGATATCTCATCACCAATGTAATGTAATTTGTAATCTTCTCTTGAAGTAACGAAAACCAATATCTGTTGGATTTGTGTGCAATGTAGTTTGTCGTAAGTGTCGTTATTATTATTATTTACTTGAATGTTACGTTTATTTATCAGATTTATACACAACACAATTCGTACCCTAAATTTAATACGTAGTGCTTTATCGAGTTCATGCACAATATGTATTCCTTCGAACGCATGTAATGATAACTCAAAGACATTAATAAAACAAATAACAAGTGAATAAATAAAAATAAGACACGCCAAAAAAAATTGTATTCATATTCATAACATTTTACATGGGATCCATTACAATCAGGGTTTTACAAAATCTCTTTGGAAGCTACATTCTGTATATTTTTGGGTAGTACACTCCTATCATTGTTGATCTCCACGAGGACTATCCTTCCATCACTAGAAGAATCTCACTATCCGCAAATCCCTATCAGTGATGGTGACTCTCTTGGCATGTACTGCTGCATAGAATCAGTCTTTGAACAAGTGGATGACGTAAGCTTCGGTAGCTTCTTGTAGTGGAAGGAGGGCTTGGGCAGTCCAGTGATTGGGTTGTTGCAAGTGTGTTCCATCTGGGAAGTTCCTCCTATTGTTCTTAATTAGTATGCCATCCATAATCTCATGCACTACCTTCTAGAATGGAACCTTTGGTATCAGGAGGTGTGTGGTCTTTTGGTAATGGCGGATCTCATGAAGAGCCACTGTGCCTGGCTTCCATCGACACTGGCAATGCTAGTGTGGTGGTGGTGGCAGAGCTAGGGGAGGTGGCCTTTGCATAGGATTTCTAGGGGGTGTCTTCGAACCGCTTACTTGGTGCGTGCCATGTCTTCTAAGAGAGAAAACTCAAAACTCAAAAGTGAAATGCTCAAAATGAGGTGAAACTTTAAACTTATAGCAAAAATTTCCAAAAACCCTTAAACCTAAATAAATGTATCTAGGCTTTGGAAAAATATGACTAGTGATCCGATTGACATGAAATTTTACATGTGAACTCCTCTAGGGTACATCAACTACCCAAAATTTTTTTGGCATCATCAAAAATCTCTGGGACACCTGTGTCTAGAGTGTTAAAATACTGAGAATGTAGGCTATGGAGGATCACTGATGAGCAAATAGACAATCATAATGAGGCAGAAGCATTGACAAGGAAGAACAACTAATATTATCCAAGCATAATGCAAGTACAAGTGATTGATAAATGACTGATAGAATGAGTGTGGCAATGAGTGTCTTTTATAGGGTTACAGTAGGTGGATTAGTAGGTGGAAATAGGTGGAAAGGGACCATGGTATTCAACAATCGTGGTTTTAATAAACCGAGCATACATGACCTAGTCTAAGGCTTTATTTGTTGTATGTTTCTTTGACTTATTTTTCCCATGCAAAGAGGTTATGGTAGATGTGATTACACATTTCTCAACACCCCTCCTCAATCACAATCGGAAAAGACACTAAGTATACAGAGAGCTTGTTGTAAGTAGAACCTTGCTAAGTGTAGACATGGAAGAAACAAAAACAACCATACAAAGCTAGAGGTTGTTGCAAGGCCTTACTAAGTGTGTAGAGGCTGTAGTGTGCAGAGGCTACATGAGGAGTTTAGAAGCTTATGGTGGGAACATAAGGCAAGACCACATGTTAAACTAAAAAAGTCTATCATCAAAAAATGAGCTACAAAAGAGGGATTGGTGAGTCTTATCCTTTTGATCTTGGAGTTCTTCTTCTTCTTCTTCTTCAATGTTGTCTTCATTTTCTTTGACTGTAGCAATATATGCTCTTTGAGACTTTTTCTTAGCGTAGCAAAATTTCTCAATATGCCCAGATTTCTTATAAAAGTCACAGACTACGCTCTTCTTCCCTTTCACATAGGGGAGTTGTTGGTCTCCTCTTGGGATGCTTGTTTCTCCTTTATTCTTGATCTTCTTTTCCTCTTCCAGGAGAGAAGCTTTGATGTTCACAAGTTTCAGCTTTGGCATGTTAATTAATGTGGTAGACACATTATCAAACTCAGGTGGAAGACTTTTGAGAAGCACTCCAATGCAAATGTCTTCATCCATCTTCAAGTTGATTCCTACAAGTTGTGTCAACAAGCTTACCATATAATGTTAGAATATCAAGCTCGTACTTGTGTGTTGACCGACATGAGCTGGACACAGCTAGTCTGGCTAGATCAGTTAGGTGTATTAAATAAGTTGGTGTTACTTCTAGTGTGAATGGTCTTTATGACCTAAGGTTGTATATGCACTATGTGTGTGCTAAATGAATAAAAAAAGAAGAATAGAGAGTGTAAGTAGGTTGCTTCACTCTGTGTTGCTCTCTTTCTTGCTTCCATGAAATTTAACATGGTATTAGAGCCATGAATCGGCAAAGACTGTGTGCCTGGGAGTGTGGCATTGGACTTGCAGGAGCTGAAGTCAGAGGAAAGGAGTCAACTGTCATCTGCAGTGGTGAAGAGATCTGTCCTGTGGCCTTGACAACCATAGCTGGAAGGTTGAAGGACTTCTTTCTGGTCTTTGTCTAGAAAGGCTTCTCAAGTAAGGTTAGTGGTAAGTCTTGAAGCCTATGCAAATGAGTATCAACACTAAAAACCAGCAGTCGTTTAAAACAAACGTGGCCTGGAAGAAAGCGCAGCATGACAGGGTTGCATCTGATGGAAGAAATGTGGATTTGGGGCAACATTACTGTGCTAAATGAAGACCATCAAGCACTTTATGAATGCTAGTTATGTACTTGAAACAACATGGTTGGCTGAAGAAAAACGAAATTTCAGAGTTGCTGAACATGTGGTGTGCTGGAATGCGCCTGTCCTTCAGGAGTGGAACGACTGCAGAAGCAACATACTTAACCATTTGAGCCTTCTAGAGGGGATAATAATCAAGCATTAGAGCTTGATTTGAGTGAGCTTTAATGACCAGCCCTACTGCAGATGTAAAAACGAGTTGCTGATAGGTTGCGCCTGGTTCTTGATGCCCAAAATGGGGCTGCATTGACTACTGAAGTGGACAGATTTAATTCAGCACATACTTGGCATCTTGTGTGCTTGCTTGGGGGTCTCCAAATGCTCATTTGGTCATCTGCAAGCTGAACTGTTTGTTTGGGCTGCACTTATCAACAGGCTGCCATTGTTGGTTGGGATTTAAGATGCAAAGCACGTGTCAAGTGGAATACAGGCTGGATGCATACCAAGGAAGGTTCTTACCTTGCTATTGCCCCTGTGGGAGCTCATGTGTGAGCTGACATACAGTTGCATAGGTTTGAATAGATCGGGCTGAACAGTCATTGAAAGTACAGGGACATTTTACACTTGTATGGTCTGAGATTTGGATGCTATTTGGCATGTACACTGAGCTTGAATGTAGCATGTGATGCTTGGCAGAAGACATGTCATTTTTCTTGGTAAATTTGGAGCTTTTGGTGGCCTGATCTGAGAGTTTGTGACAGGCTGAAAACTGTCAAAAATTGCAGACATAAAGCACTCATTAGTTACTCTAGTTCTTACAAGAACTAGTTGAGTTCATTAGCCATACAGGTACTTGAAGGCTTGGTTTGTGACTAACAAATGCTTGCGCATTGGAGACTAAAGTGATGCGAATGTCTTATGGTTCATTGGGACTGAAATGAATCCCTGTTGCCAGTGCATTGGCTGTCTGGAACCTGGAATGTATTTACAACATTCGTATCTGCTGGTTATGTACTGTTGTGTGTTTTTATGCCTATGTATGGCTTGACACATGTACTAGTAGCCATCTATGAGTTTTTGGGACATGTGTGACATGATTACCACTCAGATTTGGACTTGAAAGTGTTGCTGATTATTTACAATTTACAGTTTTCAGACTGCATATATGTACCCTGGTAGTGAGGTTGCAGGAGTTCAAACCGAAGTGAATACATAGTATTTGCATTGACTGCTTTAATCACGGATTAAGCCACTTGATGTGAGCTATTTTGGACTGTTAGTGGGCTGAAATACCCTGGTTTTTACTACAATTAATTGCAGAAAACTGTCATAAACAGTTCCGGGCTGAAGTTGAACTGTTAAGAAGATCTTGGTTTGCAAGTAGCCAGGCAAGGTCTGCAACATGGCAAATGCTGATAGAACTGATAATGTAACCCAGATTGTGGGAGAAAAGCTTGATAGCAACAATTATGCAATATGGAAGTTCTGCATGGAGAACTTTCTGATAGGCAAAGGATACTGGGACTTAGTGACAGGTGTTGAGGCTGAACCTAAAGTTCCAGATAGGAATCCTACAGCTGATCAAAGACGAGCACATCGAGCCTGGACAGAAAGAGCTCGCAGAGTTTTACATTGGCTGTCATTATGTATCTCGGATGCTATGGTGATGCGGATCATGAACTGTAAATCCCCAGCAGATGCATGGAATATATTGGTCAAATACTATGGCACAACTACAAGTGCAAGGAAGATACAACTGAAGCAGAAATTCAATAACATGGAGAGGAAGAATAGATCCATACAAGATTATGTCACAGAGGTTAAGACCATAGCAGATCAGCTGGCATCTGTTGGCTCATAGGTAGAAGATGAGGATATGGTTGCAGTGACCTTAAATGGCTTGGGTCCGGAGTACAAGTCTTTTGACACTTCAGTATCTGTGCGGGCTGAGATGCCTGATTTTAATGAGCTGGTTGCATTATTGATTCATGAAGAGGTGAAGCTTGGCTTAGCTATAGGGTCAAGTAGCTCAAAGAATAAGGATGCAATTTTTTATTCGAATCAGCGTGGTCGTGGTAGCCGTGGTAGAGGCTATGGATCTGGCAGAGGAGGCCAGCAGAATGCATCCTATAGTAATAGCAATCAACAGTCATCAAATGCAAGAGGTAGTGGCAACTTTCGAGGTAGGGGAAGATCTAACTCCCGTGGCAGAGGCTCATGGCAGCAGCACGTCAGTCAGACAATCCAAATAAAGATAAGGATTGTCACTACTGCGGAAAGTATGGGCATATTGCAAAGGATTGCTGGAAGAAACAGGGAAATCAGAAGGGCAAGCAGCATGGACATTATGCTACGTCCAGTCAGGCAGATGACTCTGGTGATAGACTGTTTGCCATGCAGTATGTCAAAGATAAGGCTGCTGAAAAATCATCTGATGATGCAGTGTGGTACATTGACTCGGGGGCTTCGAATCACATGACCCCTCATGGTGATTGGTTCATGGATATGGTGGCTGAAAAGCATGGTTATGTATGCACAGGTGATGACAGGCAGCATAGCATTAAGCATAAAGGCAAAGTGCCCCTTGTGGTCCATAATGGCAAAAAGAAAAATTTGCATGATGTATTGCATGTCCCTTCATTACGAAGAACTTGTTATCTGTTGGTCAGATGACGGAGCAGAACTTGCAGGTCAGATTCAATAAGCATGGCTGCTTTATTGAAGAATTTGGAAATGGCTGCAAGTTGATAGCTCGTGGTCATGGGAATGGTAGAATGTTTACTCTTGATGCTTCTTTGCCAGAGCTGAATTCAGCTATGTTTGCCCATGGTTCTGGCACTGTTAGGGATTTGGAAATATGGCACATGAGAGTGGGGCATGTAAATTTGCAAAGACTGCAAATTATGCAAAAGAAACAGCTGGTTACAGGGTTACCGAAGTTCCAATATTCAGATATTGGTCATTATGCGAGGCTTGCCAGTTTGGTAAGCAGTCACGATTGCCATTTATCAGGAATGTACGACAGAGTACACCTCCATTGCAGTTAGTGCATTTTGATGTTTGGGGGCCAGCTCATAATGTATCTATGGGAGGTTCTAGATATTATGTATCCTTCATTGACGACTACAGTCGATATACCTGGCTTTACATATTGAAAACAAAAGATGAGGTCTTTGCTGTTTTTCAACAATTTAAAGCACAGGTTGAGAAGGAGTTTGAATGCTACATCTCTTGTTTGAGATCTGATAGTGGTGGGGAGTATGTATCAAATGAATTTGATGAATTCTTGGCTGAAAATGGCATTCGTAGGCAGCTCACCTGCCGCTACACTCTGCAGCAAAACGGAGTAGCTGAAAGGAAGAATAGAATTCTGATGGAAGCTGCTAGGGCTATGATGAATGAAAAGCATATGCCACTTTACTATTGGGCAGAGGCTGTTATAACAGCCGTATACATTTTGAACAGGACTCCCACTTCAGGTATTCATGAGATGACACCGTTTGAGAAGTTGTATGGCTATAAGCCAGATGTAAGTCACATGAAAGTCTTTGGCTGTCTTGCTTATGTGCATATTCCAGATGAGAAAAGGAAGAAGTTGGATCCCAAAGCACATAAGTGTGTTTTCATTGGATATTCGCAGGAGAAGAAGGCATACAAATGCTATGATCCCTCTACCAGGGAGACTTTGGTAAGCAGGGATGTTATCTTTGATGAGATGGGTTCTAGGTATGTATCACCAGTTGCAGTGCCATCTGATATGCCTTCCACTCATGTCTCTACAGTTGATTTGCAGCAGAGCACTGCTATGACAGGACCTATCAGTCAGAGAGTATCCCCATGGACAGGGAGATTGAGGAGCTCACCGTCCACTGACACGGGTATGTCAGTGAGGGGGAGACATGATGTCTTGGACAGCAAAGGAAAAGAGAAAGTTATTGAGGATGCATCTGATATGATGACACCTGGCAGAATGACTTCGGGCTATGAGTCTAGTGATACTTTAGACAGCGACTTGGTATTCCGACTGTCTATACGCCTGGCATAAGGAAGAACAGGTACATTCCGCCTCATGAGAGAGGTGAATCAAGTAGTGCACCACAGCTTAGACGCTCGCAGAGGGTCAGATACCTTGTTGACAGGTTGACATACAGTGGCTACTCTGCAAAGCATTATGCGTACATGACAAAAGTGATGGAGGTCAAAGAACCAAGCACATATGCTGAAGCAGTGAAAGATGAGAATTGGTGTGTATCCATGGATGAAGAAATGAATGCCTTGGCTGAAAATAAAACATGGGATTTAGTACCACTACCTGAAGGGAAAAAGACCATTGGCTGCAAATGGGTCTACAAAATCAAATGCAAGTCAGATGGCAGTGTGGAGAGATACAAAGCTAGGCTGGTTGCAAAGGGGTATGCCCAACAGTATGGACTTGATTATGAGGAAACATTCAGCCCTATTGCCAAGATGGCAACTATACACACTGTGATTGCCTTGGCTGCTGCTAAAGGTTGGAAATTGCAGCACATGGATGTTAAGAATGCATTTCTTAACGGTGACCTAGCAAAGGATGTCTATATGGTTCAGTCGGAAGGGTATGTGCACCCTGATTTTCAGCATTATGTATGCAGGCTGAAAAAGGCATTATACGGGCTGAAACAGGCTCCGAGAGCTTGGCATGCTAGGATCAGTAACTACTTGCAGCGATTGGGTTTTGCTGTTGGTAGGGCTGATCATAGCCTATTTACAAAGAAGACGGACAGTGGTTTAGTAGTGCTGGTCATATATGTTGATGATTTGATAATCATGATGATGATGACTTGGGCATACAGCATGCAATGAAGATGCTGAAATCTGAATTTGACATGAAAGACCTGGGAGAACTGAAGTATTTCTTAGGCATTGAGGTAATTCCAGCTGACAATGGGTTATGGCTGATGCAGAAGCACTATGCCATAGAGATGCTGAAGAAGTATGGCATGGCTGAATGCAAACCGCTGGATACACCTCTTGATCAGAATGTCAAGCTAGACATGAACACTGGGGCAGAAGTAGAGGATGTGACTATGTACATGCAGATGGTTGGTAGCTTGATTTACTTGACCATCACTAGGCCTGACTTGAGCTATGCTGTAGGGCTCATTAGTCAGTTTATGCAGAAGCCTAGAAAGCCGCACTTGGATGCAGTTAGACGCATTATGAGATATGTTAAGTCTACTGTAGAGTATGGGTTGTTCTATGTCAGAGATAAACCCTTGATATTGACTGGATACACGGATGCAAATTGGGCAAGTTGCTCATATGATCGTAGATCTACGAGTGGATATGCATTTGGATTTGGTAGCGGCATGATTAGCTGGAGCAGCAAGAAGCAACCTACTGTTGCTTTATCGAGTACTGAGGCAGAGTACAGGGGTGCTGCATTGGCAGCATGCGAGATTTCATGGCTGCTCAAGCTTATGGCTGATCTGGACATACAGGTAGATGCTCCAGTGAAGCTACTATGTGATAATCTGAGTAGTGTACACCTGGCTATGAATCCAGTCTATCATGCCAGGACGAAACACATAAAGGTACACTACCATTTCATCAGAGAGATGGTTCTTGCAAGACGAGTTGATCTTATGCATGTGAAGACTGATGAACAGGTAGCGGATATCTTTACCAAGTCCTTGGGTAAAGATAAGTTTTGTAGTTTTAGACAGCAGCTTGGAGTACATATGTTGTCTTGAGCTTGAGGGGGAGTGTTAGAATATCAAGCTCGTACTTGTGTGTTGACCGACATGAGCTGGACACAACTAGTCTAGCTAGATCAGTTAGGTGTATTAAATAAGTCGGTGTTACTTCTAGTGTGAATGGTCTTTATGACCTAAGGTTGTATATGCACTATGTGTGTACTAAATGAATAAAAAAAGAAGAATAGAGAGTGTAAGCAGGTTGCTTCACTCTGTGTTGCTCTCCTTCCTGCTTCCATGAAATTTAACATATAATTCAAATGAGTTGCAAGTGAGGTATTACTTTGTATGTCGAGCCTAAAAAATTCAATTAGGAAACCATATTTTGAGGATTTTGAATGAGCTCCAAATAGGGTTTCTAATCAATCCCATGCCGCGTAAGAGGTTTCACAAGGATCAACATGATGAATGTAGCTGTCATCAAGTTCAGGCTTGATAATAGCTTGAGCCTTATCATCATTTTTATCCCATATAACTGAAAGTGTAGTTACCCTTGGTTTCTTCTCTTGACCACTTGTGATTGACTACAATCCTTTCTTCATTAGGATTAGTTTGATCCTAGTTAGCCATGTATGGAATCCAACACCATTGAATTGGGATGCTAGTGAGTCCTTGCCCATTTTGAGATTGCAAGATCAATAGAAAATCAGCTCCAAAACACTTCAAATTTCAATTGAGCACAAGTGCTAGGAAGCACTAGGTGATTAGTATCAAGAGATACTAGGTGATTTAGTGACTATGATGCCCTTGAAGTTGGAATCTTCAAGATCTTGTGAGTCCGAGTCTTTCCCTCCTTGATTTGATGTTGGAGTTGCAAAAAAAAAAAAAAAACTGAGAATAGTCTAGCAGAAGTGTTGATTTTGAGTGTGTCAAAGGACACATGAGGATTAGTGTTAATCAACACTAGTATTAAGAGATACAATGTAGTTGGCACTTGATGTTGACTCTTGTTCTTGGTGATTCAAAGTGGTAAATTAGCTGGAAAATCAATGTTATAGTAGATCAGAGGGTCACTAACATTACTGATCCAAAGAAAGTAGGAAAATGAAGAAACAATTGAGCTTTGAGGTTGATGGCTATGGAGTTTGCATTAGGGTTTCAGGGGGCAGCCTAGTTTTTCACCTCCTGTGAGCTGAATACTTGATCATTTCCAAAATTTTCTTGATAGAAATGAAGCTTAGGAAGTTGGCTATCAAAGCCCCATGATGCTCGTTAACATCGCGATGTGTAGAGGCAGAATGGAGCGTACGAACAATAGAGGGTGCAGAAAATGGCACAGCGACTGAGTGATGGCGCAATGGTGGAGCGTGGAGTCAACAATGTTAAGGTTTGACGTGATGAGTAGGAGTGCCCTGAGTCAGGGAGGAGTATTTCCCTAGAAAAAACGATAAGCTGAAATGGCTTGGATTGGGAGCTTCAAGTCCTCCATTGAAGGTGGGTAGCTATGGAGGTAGGTGAGAGATTCAAGGAAAAGTGGAGGGAGCAAGAAATTCAAACTGGAATGACTCAATTAGTGGCTTGATGACTCACTAACTCAAAACTTGCTCTGATACCATGTTAAAATACTGAGAATGCATGCTATGGAGGATCATTGATGAGCAAATAGACAATCATAATGAGACAGAAGCATTGAGAGGAAGAACAACTAATATTATCCAAGCATAATGCAAGTACAACTGATTGATAAATGACTGATAGAATGAGTGTGGGGATAAGTGCCTTTTATAGGCTTACATTAGGTGGTATTGGTAGGTGGAAATAGGTGGAAAGGGACCATGGTATTCAATAACCGTGGTTTTAATAAATCATGCATACATGACCTAGTCTAAGGCTGTCACAACTCTATAGAAACAGAATTTGTATCCTTTTTCATTAATTTGTCTATATAATGATTTATTAAATGTATTTCATTTGCACTAATTAGATATAAAGAAAAGTGCATTGGAGCTGGCCACTGATGAGTGGTCACAGGTTATGGTGGACCCACATAGTGGGTTAGAGAAAAGATAGTTCACACTTCCACCTATATGACCCGATTGGGCGCCTGTGACTAGAACTCATGCATATCAGGGTTAGACTCGCACATAGAAAGGATTGATGCCTTGAAGTGTGGGCTAGATCCACCAGAACAGACAGTTACAATCAACAAGATGGCATGATCATGAAATGCTTGTATAATGTGCATGTGTGGGCTGAAAGCTTGAAATGCACATTTCTTTGCATAGGAAAGTCACATGAAGATTCGGATACCATTTTTGCGATGTACACAGAAAAAGCTTTCATATGATACCCATATTGGGGGGGTCCCTAAATTCTAGGAGATCCCTAAATTTTAGGAGGTCCCTAATTTTTAGGAGCCTCGAATTAGCCTAAAAATGCTAGTCCTAAAAAATAGGGATGTCATTCTAAAAATAGTAAGTTCTTTACTCTGACTGTGCTTACTAAATTTGGTTGTTTCTATTCTTGACAGTATTCAAACCAAAAAGGAAGGCCATAGAGAAGGGACAAGTGTCAAGACACTTGTCACACAAGTTTTCAAGTGTCCCACCACTTGTCACATCTCATGACATGTGGCTGGACACTTGTATTGTGCTACTCCACTTTCCCCTTTTGTACTAGCTCTCCCCTCTCCTATAAATAAGAGCTCGTTTTTCTTCATTCATCATCATTTTTCTTTGCTGTAAACTCATGAACAACACCCACAGATAGCCAGAAACTGGCCCCATCCATCCCCATCATCATCCCCCACTTCTCCATTATCAAATTCCTCCATATTCCCTCTTCTATCACTGTTGTTTTACAAGATAGCAAGCCTGTAAATTCATTACAGCACCTCCTTCTTGAGCTCTTTCTTCCATTTTAGCTACAAGAAGCAAGCTCTATCCCTGTACTGCTGATCAACGATGGAGAAAGGCTGAATTCCCCTTTTTCTTCTCTCATACTGTAAAGAAATCAGTTCTTATCATTGCATAATAGATAATGCATGTGTGTTTGTACATCTTTGCATGATCTTGTGAGAGTGAGAATTACTTCTTCTCACTCTCAGGTTGATTGTAACTGAGCTCTTCCCTAAGGGACTTGGGTTGAGCAGAAATACATTCCTTCGGGGGGGGTTGCCCATCTTCAACCCTCAATCTTGTCTCCATTACTTTTACATTTTTATGGCTGTAATTTTGTGAGTAATTTTCATTTTCAGCTTTAAGTGTTCATTCTCTTTTCTATTAAATCTCGAAAACAAGCAAATATCATAATTGTTAAGCATACTACGTTGTTCGGGGCGTTTACAGTGGTATCAGAGCTTTGGCTTGGTCCTCACCCCCAACACTGGTAGTGCTTACAACTATAAGTTTGTTTGTTTTCAGCCCTTGCACTGAGTGCGTGAGCATATTTTTTTTTCTTTAGTCTCAATGGATCGATCGAGTGCTATCCTTCAAGCCATTCAAAGTCTTAGAGAGGAGAATCAGCAAATTCGTGAGCAACTTCTCAAACTAGAAAAAGTTGAGAATCCCAAAGAATTCAAGGAAAGAAGCCCATCTACTTCAAGGAGACAAAGCCATACCAATGAAAGGAGCCGATCAAGAAGTCCAACTACTTCTAAGAGGCAGTCCCATTCTACTTCAAGACAAAGAAAGAGATCGCGTCGAAGCTCATCCTCTTCTTCAAAGTCATCTGGCGCCTATTCTGATGGATCCTCTTCTAGTAATGAAGAGTCACACCCTTCTCGTGGAAGACCTCATCATCGTCAAAGGCGTCGACATTCTTCACCCTCGTCTCCATCTTCATCCCCATCAAGCACTTCATCATCTTCAACCTCAATATCCGAGCATGGACGAAGGGATAAGAAGAAGAAGAAGACTAAGTCACTATCTCAACTTGAAAAGAAGATCAAGTTCAGTATGTATGATGGTTCCCGAAATCCTGATCTTCTTCTGAAGTTTATTTGTCAATTTCAAATTTTGTATGGTCGTGACAAGTATAAAGAAAAAGAAAAGATTAAGTTTGCAGCTTTACATTTAACCGACTTAGCCCATACTTGGTGGACGGGGTTGGAATATGATCATGCTGCCCCAAAATCATGGCGGTCCTTTGTTCGCCTGATACAAAGCCAATTTCTTCCTATTCATTTCAAAAGAGATGTAAAAATGGAATGGGATCGGCTTTGGCAAAGGAAAAATGAGTCACTTGGTGACTATACCAAGAGATTTTGGGAGCTACTTTTGAAGGTCCAACATTTCAAGAAGATCAGCAGTTCGGAAAAGCTTAGGAAGTTTCAAGGAGGTTTGCATTTTAAACTTCGTACTGCTCTTAATCATTATCATTGTTCTAGTCTCAGGGAACTCATTGACCATGCTGAGACATGGGAAATGGAGCACAATGGCAACAAATCATTCCAAAAGAATGATAAGAAGAGAGTAGCTGATGATGAGGAGTATTCAGCCCCAAATGAAGGACAAAAACAGTGGCAAAAGCAGCCATCAAATCAAAAGAAGATGAAGCCCTATGCACCTCCTAATGCTCCTCAATTTCGCTCCAATCTATATCCACAAGCAAAGCAACTTTCCGAAGAAGAAAAGCAACGCTTCATGAAAGAAGGAAAGTGCTTTAAATGTGGACAAACAGGCCACATAGCGAAGCAATGTCCAAACAAGGGACAAAGCAAGGTTTATGACAACAAGCCTAAGTCACCAGTGAAAATCAATGCTATCAGTGATGTAGTTGCAAACACAACTCACACTCCAGAGACGCGCAAATTATTAAAAGCTTGGGGACAGTTGCAAGGTAAGCAAGCACTATTCTTGATAGATCTCGGGGCGAATGAAAATATCATTTCCTTGCAATTAGCTAAAGAGCTTGGATTAAAGAACGAAGAGATGGACACTCCGGCAGAAGTTCGCTAAGCTTTAAATGCTGATGAAGGTGACACAGTGAAAACTGTGATACCCTACATTGGCAAGCTCAAGTTTCAAATTCAAGGCTACAGTGACGAAGATACCTTCTGTATCGGAGACCTTGATGGTTGCGATGTGATTCTTGGCATGCCCTGGAATCATAGAATAGATTCAACCATCTTCTCTCAGAAAAAGAAGGTAGAACTCACCAACAAAGGCAAGAAGTACAAGATCCAAGCTGGAGTTTCTGGAGACACCATACCTATGGTAAGCCATATGCAAGTCTCTAGAGCAATTAAGGATTGTGTTCAATGTTGTCTGCTTTATGTCACTGATGTAAAAGATAATATGAATGCTGAAAACCAAGAGCAACTTCAGCTCTTGGAAAAGTATAAAGATTGTTGTTTGGAAGATCTTCCTTATCAGCTTCCCCCAGAAAGGCCAGAAGACCATCATATTGATATTATCTCGGGCAGTTCTCCTCCTAATATAGCACCATACCGTGTGAGCCGTCCTCAACAAGAAGAAATCAGAAAGCAAGTCGAAGACCTACTCAAGCGTGGGCTAATTAGGCCAAGTAACTCACCATTTTGTTCACCGGTTCTTCTTGTTCAAAAGAAAGATGGCACATTCAGGATGTGCATTGATTATCGAGCCCTCAACAAAATCACCGTGAAGAATCGGTTTCCTATTCCCAGAATTGACGACATTTTGGATCGTCTAGGAGGCTCAAAGGTTTTCAGCCGCATTGATTTAAAGAGTGGTTATCATCAAATTAGGGTAATACCACAAGATGTACACAAAACTGCTTTTCGCACTTCATACGGTCTTTATGAATTCTTGGTGGTTCCTTTTGGATTAACCAATGCACCAGCCACCTTTAATCGAATGATGGAGCGCATCTTTAGAGAGCATCGACAATATGTCGGTACTTTCTTTGATGATATTCTTGTCTTTAGCAAGAATGAAGAGGAGCATCATCAACACTTGGAAATTGTTCTACAATTACTACAACAAAATCAACTCTTGGTAAATGGTAAAAAGAGTGAATTTTTCATGCATAAAATAAATTACCTTGGGCATGTCATCTCTTTTGAAGGGATTCAGATGGATCCTGAAAAGATCAGGATAATCCAAGAATGGCCTCATCTTCGTGATATACATGAGGTGCGATCGTTTCTTGGCTTATGTTCTTATTACCGCCGCTTCATCAAGCATTTTGCACATATGGCTTCTCCACTTCATGACCTTACAAAGAAGAAGATCTCTTTCCAATGGAAGGAAAAAGAGAAGGCAGCCTTCACAAGGCTGAAAATAGCTCTTACTTCTGGACCTGTTCTTATCGTTCCAGATCTGGTAAAACCATTTGTGGTGGAAGCAGATGCTTGCGATGATTGTATTGGTGCAGTGCTAAATCAAGAAGGCCATGCCGTAGCCTTTGAAAGTTGCCGTCTAAATGATGTGGAGAAAAGGTATGACATTTATGAAAAGGAGCTCTTAGCAGTGGTTCATGCTTTAAAGATATGGAAATATTATCTTTTAGGCAATGAATTCCTTATTAAAACTGATCATCAAAGCTTGAAGTATTTCAAGACTCAAAAGCATTTGCAGGAGAAACATGCAAGATGGGAAAATTTCTTGTCTATGTTTCATTTTCAAATTATGTACACTCCAGGGAAACAAAATGTAGTTGCTGATGCACTTTCTAGAGTGCCTCGCATTGCAACTATTACAGTGGCTCATCATGAAGATTTTCAAACGATGAAGAATACTTATGATGAAGATACTGATTTTGCAGCAATTTGGTCAAATTTACAGCAAGGATATTCTCATCCAGATTATTCCATCAAAGACGGTTACCTTCTCGTGAACAATCGCCTTTGTGTCACTCTTCCTGTTCGACAAAAGGTGCTTAAAGAAAGTCATGAACCCCCTTATGCAGGGCATAGAGGGAGGGCAGCCACTCTAAGTGCAATTGAGCGCTACTTTTATTGGCCAACATTACGAAAAGATACACATAACTTCATTGAGGCTTGTCTGGTATGCCAAAAATCCAAATATGATAGGCAGAAGATTCCAGGATTGTTGCAACCTCTTCCAGTGCCCAAAGATCTATGGGAATCTATCACAATGGATTTCATCTCAGGTATTCCAAGAACACCTCAAGGTCATGATATGATTTGGGTCATAATTGATAGATTCAGCAAACAATCACATTTTATTCCATGTCATAAAACATTGAAATCCGCACAAGCTGCAAGACTTTTCATTCAACATATCTTCAGATTACATGGTATGCCTTCTGAGATCATTTCAGATAGAGACTCCAAATTCACAAGTAACTTTTGGCGTGCTTTATTTGAGAATTTGGGAACCACTTTAAAGTTCTCCTCAGCTTTTCATCCTCAAACTGACGGCCAAACAGAGGTGATGAATCTCACTCTTTTGGATATGTTGAAAGCTTATGTTAGTGAACATAAGTCACAATGGGAGAAATATCTTCCATTATTGGAGTTTGCTTACAACAATACAGTGCACTCATCCACAGGGAAAGCTCCAAATGAAATAGTACAGGGTAAAGTGATTCCTCCTCCAATTATTCGCATTAAAGATAAGATTTTTGCTGCTGATGAGTTTGCTTCAGATTTAAAAACAACAATGGATCAAGTTCGAGCCACTATCAAAGTTGCGCAAGAGCGACAAAAGAAGCAAGCAGATAAACGAAGAAGACCTTTGGCTTTTGAAAAAGGTCAATATGTCTTGCTAAAGTTTGATAAAAGCAGGCTCAAACAAGGTTCTGGTCAAAATTCATCTTTTCCAAAGCTCTCCAGTAGATACTTTGGACCCTTCAAAGTGATTGAGAAAATAAATGAAGTTTCTTATCGACTTGAGCTTCCTACTCATTGGAAAATACACAATGCTTTTCAGGTAAGTTTACTAAAACCTTACATAGGACCAGAACCAAAGGAACCCATTACTGAAGATCCCCCAGAAGTTGAAGAAACAGAGCAACTCTTGGAACCTGAAAAGATTTTGTTTCTCAAGGATCGAACCACGAGAAGTGGCCTTGTGACACGAAAATTCTTGCTAAAATTCAAGAATCTACCCACCACAGATGCACAGTGGGTAGATGAAAAATTCATGAAGGATTACCCAAATATTCTACAACAATATCAAGAAGATTTTCAGCTGAGGACAGCTGAATAAAAGCCAGAGGGCTGTCACAACTCTATAGAAACAGAATTTGTATCCTTTTTCATTAATTTGTCTATACAATGATTTATTAAATGTATTTCCTTTGCACTAATTAGATATAAAGAAAAGTGCATTGGAGCTGGCCACTGATGAGTGGTCACAGGTTATGGTGGACCCACACGGTGGGTTAGAGAAAAGATAGTTCACACTTCCACCTATATGACCCGATTGGGCGCCTGTGACTAGAACTCACGCATATCAGGGTTAGACTCGCACATAGAAAGGATTGATGCCTTGAAGTGTGGGCTAGATCCACCAGAACAGACAGTTACAATCAACAAGATGGCATGATCATGAAATGCTTGTATAATGTGCATGTGTGGGCTGAAAGCTTGAAATGCACATTTCTTTGCATAGGAAAGTCACATGAAGATTCGGATACCATTTTTGCGATGTACACGGAAAAAGCTTTCATATGATACCCATATTGGGGGGGTCCCTAAATTCTAGGAGATCCCTAAATTTTAGGAGGTCCCTAAATTTTAGGAGCCTCGAATTAGCCTAAAAATGCTAGTCCTAAAAAATAGGGATGTCATTTTAAAAATAGTAAGTTCTTTACTCTGACTGTGCTTACTAAATTTGGTTGTTTCTATTCTTGACAGTATTCAAACCAAAAAGGAAGGCCATAGAGAAGAGACAAGTGTCAAGACACTTGTCACACAAGTTTCCAAGTGTCCCACCACTTGTCACATCTCATGACATGTGGCTGGACACTTGTCTTGTGCTACTCCACTTTCCCCTTTTGTACTAGCTCTCCCCTCTCCTATAAATAAGAGCTCGTTTTCTTCATTCATCATCATTTTTCTTTGCTGTAAACTCATGAACAGCACCCACAGATAGCCAGAAATTGGCCCCATCCATCCCCATCATCATCCCCCACTTCTCCATTATCAAATTCCTCCATATTCCCTCTTCTATCACTGTTGTTTTACAAGACAGCAAGCCTGTAAATTCATTACAGCACCTCCTTCTTGAGCTCTTTCTTCCATTTTAGCTACAAGAAGCAAGCTCTATCCCTGTACTGCTGATCAACGATGGAGAAAGGCTGAATTCCCCTTTTTCTTCTCTCATACTGTAAAGAAATCAGTTCTTATCATTGCATAATAGATAATGCATGTGTGTTTGTACATCTTTGCATGATCTTGTGAGAGTGAGAATTACTTCTTCTCACTCTCAGGTTGATTGTAACTGAGCTCTTCCCTAAGGGACTTGGGTTGAGCAGAAATACATTCCTTCGGGGGGGGTTGCCCATCTTCAACCCTCAATCTTGTCTCCATTACTTTTACATTTTTATGGCTGTAATTTTGTGAGTAATTTTCATTTTCAGCTTTAAGTGTTCATTCTCTTTTCTATTAAATCTCGAAAACAAGCAAATATCATAATTGTTAAGCATACTACGTTGTTCGGGGCGTTTACAAAGGCTTTATTTGTTGTATGTTTCTTTGCCTTATTTGTCCCATACAAAGAGGCTATGGTGGATGTGATTGAACATTTCTCAACACAGAGGCTAGTGTCTAGGCCATTGAATCCCCAGATTTAGGGCCCCAGACGCGAGCCTTTGGACATGTGTCCCAAAGACTTTTGATGGCGCCAATTTTTTAATATCCATGAGTTTTTATGATTCCCTCCATTCGAGTGTGGGTATTCTTATTCTGAAGGCTCCACCTCTCCTTTGATTTGTACATAACTATGCAAAACATAATAGGAAGCAATAATCTTCGATGAAAATGGTAGGGATATAGTAAGTTCCCTTAAAAATTTCCATCTATTTTTTAATCCCAAAGTAATTTTCTACCCTCACTTAGTCCTTAGATATTTTCTTGTCAAACATATTCTTTTGTCCAAGGTGATATCCAACTTTTGACTTAAATGCCTTAAGTAAAAAACTTGTGGGCTTGTACTTGAGTCTCCAACAAGATATGGTTTGATTTCTTGGTTCCACACTAGTATAATTGGTTCATTGAGAACCTCATAAGACTTTATTTTTTGAAACACTTTTGAGCCATTGAAGTTTATGGAGCCATGTGTCCCACCAGGTACCAGGAACATCACATACTACATTCTAGAGAAAACCACCCCTTGTAATAGCAAGGAGTAGAACCCATGCCTGCATACGTACATGCATACATACATGCTAGAAAGTGTTTTTGCTCTAGTTTTTTTTGTAGGTGTATGTGTGTGCTATCAATTGCTCCACACATATTTGAGAGACGTGTTAGCTCCTCAAACTTGGCCATGATGATCTACAAACATTCACATGTTGGAGTTATGATTAACTTTTTAACAAACATATGCAAAGTGCATAGTATATTCACAACTATTTTAATATATTTCCTGAACATTGAGTCCTCTATAGCAAACAACTTTGCCATTTTTCTCGTGATCAATAGCTAGCCATTATAGCACACATGTGAAAGCTAGATTTTCTTGTATGGGCTCTCACACAAAGGCCTTCTCATTTGAGCATGGAAAATGTGGTTCGATCCAAGATTTCAGCTTGTGAAATGCCTCATATAATATACAATAATATGTTATGTCTCAATGTTGTTTTCTAATCTTGAATTTGACCATATTTGGGAGTGAATGTCATTCCAAAAATACCATTAGCCTTGAAAAGCACCACTAAACACATGGGGAATACTTTATGACCTCGTGTTCTACTAGTGTGAATAGTGAGAATTGATGATATATAGAACACATCATCATGAATCTCTCATCATTGACTACATTTACGTCTAGAGTAACAATGTCACCTACTATTCTACCACCCATTCTATAGTTACAAATATGCTGCATTCCCCCTGAGGAGATCAATCATAAATATATGTATATATCACATGGTTTCAACAAAAGGGATTTTTAAAATACCATTTTTATACATTTTTTATATATAGAAGGGTCCCATATAAAGGGTAACTTACAAATTAAATAGAAAAGGGTTATGTTTTATTAAGATCAAATTCACAAATAAGGATATTTATAAATAGGCCTTGAACGCATGTGATATAGAGGGTATATATATAGTGAATGCCTTAGGAGCACTCCACTCCACTGCAAAATAGCCACAACATCATTCATCTTACATGTGAGAAAGGAAGGATAATCTCTCTCTCTCTCTCTCTCTCTCTCTCTCTCTCTCTCTCTCTCATGAGTATTCTTTTGATGACTTAACATTATCAACTAAGTACCATGGTTGAGAGTTACCTTTTGATGAGAAAGGATCTTTGCAAGGTCTAGCTGCATCTACATGTACATCTCCATCTACTTTGTCTCCTCATCCCATTGCATTCACACTTTCCTTTCTTCGTGTTGCTCCTTTAATTCTCTTTCGTGGGCCTCCCTTGCTTCACCCCCATACTGTGCATGGTCGCACATATTTGCTCCATTCCTTTCCCCAAGGCCTTCGAGATTAATACTAATGAGCCTTTCTTATTTTCTTTTACCTTTACATCATTTTCTGTTGGCATTGTCCTTGTCTTTGTCCTATTGTTTTTTCATTGTTGATATGCTATCTTCAATATCATGTGCCTCAATGGTGTTGCTATCAATACCCCCTGGAACTCCAACATAGCAAGAGGAGTGTGTGACCACAAACTATCTAGCATGCCAAAGTATTGCCATCTTTTGGAATTGTCCTTCTCTTTGTTGTCTTCAATGTCATGCCTCAATAGTGTTGTTGTCTCAATACCCCTTAGAACTCCAACACAATGAAGAGAAGTGTGTTGTCTTCAATGTCGTGCCTCAACAGTGGTACTGTCAATACCCCCTGGAACTCCAACACAGTAGGAGAAGTGTATGACCACAAACTATCTAGCATGTCAAAGTATTGCCATCGAGATGACACACTCTTGGAAGTAGAAGACTTTGCTTTCTCCTTCCTATACTTCTTTCAAAGGGTGTCTATTCTATTTTTAACTTGGTAAATTGTGAAAGCAATCCCAAATTCTTCATTAATGCTCTCAATGAATGCGTTCCAATCCTTGGGAAAGTTTGGGCCTAAACCTCCCTTGTAGACATGGGCCCATCTCTCCCTGAATTAGGGCTTCAACAAAACTACAGACTTTGTATCTTCCTAAAGTTGTCCTTCTTCCTTATTTCCATCATCATCGTCCACCACTTATGAAGAGGGGGTATTGATGTTCTTGGAAGATATGGCTAAATGAGCTCACTCCTTGCCCCTCTTTTCTATCAGTTACAAAGTTGATGCTTTCTCCATGGTCTCCAGAGCTAATACTGAGGGGCTTGTATGGAGAGATTGTGAAGCATGTCAAGGTTGGGGGGGGGGGGGGAGGGGGGACAAAGTTCTCCATACAACACAGAGTATGACAAAGATGGTGCACGATTTGTGTGATGATAGTGACACATGTGATCTTTGATAAGCTGATGGAATGCCCCATGGTGCATGTAATATGGAAGTGAAAGAGAGATTAGGAGGCAAAACGTGATATTGGCTTGAGGGCACAAACTCCATAGTGTCATTGTTTATGTACTGTCTATCATTCATCAGTGATGTTGCAATATAGAACACATGAGAGGGGATGTTGTAAATGTCACTCATTTTTGCAACATAGTTTAAGCTCTATGTCTTACAAAAAGTGTTGAGCTTCTATCTTTAAGAAATCCCATAAAACAGATGAGCCTCTACATTTTAGAGTATTTTTAAGCAATAGTACACATTGCAAGGTTTAAAAGTCAAAGCACATGAGCACGTTTGAATTGGCACTAGTTGTCGTGATTATTTTGGCTAGATATCATGAACCTCTATGCTTTAGAAAAAGTTAAAAGCAACATTGCATGTTGCAGGGTTTAATCCATAAAATACATGAGCATGTATAAGTTGGCACACATTGTTGTAATTATTTGGGTTAGCTTTCTTTGAGATGTACAAGTTGGCACATGTAGTTTCATGTTTGCAATCAAATCATCATGTGCGCACATTCTTTGTATCACATTTTCTTAATACATGCACACACACAAACATAACACACATGTCACACACACACAGAGTAAAGTGCCTCATCAATGACCTCTATTACCATTTATGATTATGCAAAAAAGTAACATTAAAAAGAAACTATTTATCACTTATTAGTTTAATAAGTGATGATTTCCATTCACTTTAACATGAATATATTGACTCTACTAGCACTAATGGATACTTATGTTCTTTCTAGGATAAGCCCATCTACATGTACATGCACATGTATGCATATACATGTATTACTTGAACTAACCATGAAACACGTTTTTACAAGTACTAACAAAGATACACTTTTTTTCAAGTACTAACCATGATATACATACGCACATAAAATACCCAATTTAGTAGTACAATATGTACACTAGCTTAATATGTGACACATGCATACACACAAATATAACACACATCTCACACACACCACAAAGTGACTCTTAAGCTACCTCTATTTCCATTTCATTTATCATTGTGCAAAAAAGTAACATTAACAAGACACCTTTTACCACTTACTAGCTTAATAAGTGATGCTTTACATTCACTTTTACTAGGACGCGTTGACTCTACTAGCACTAATGGACCCTTATGTTCTTTCTTGGATATGTCCATGTACACATGCACATGCATGCATACACATGATGTACTCAAACAAACTATGATACACATTTTTTCAAGTACTAACCATGATACACATTTTTCAAGTACTAACTACGATTCAAATATACACTTAAAGGACTCATATCAGTAGTGGAATATCTAAATTACTTTGCAAACCCCCCTTCACCCCTCTTCCAAAACACACTCACACCATTTTATGTATTCATATGGCAACCTATGATTTCAAGGTGTCCATAGAATTATAAAGTACATATCTCTTCTCCCCCCTAGACTATACACACATTGCACAACGTAGCTAAACTTCCACCCTTGACTTCGCACACACGCACACGCACATGCACACACATGCACACGCACACACACACGCACACACACACACATAAGTACTTCTTCCCTTCTTCTCTAATTATATTTGTATTCACATAATTTATGATGTTTAAAGACAAAATACACACATAAATAAGAAGAAAATGCATCAAGTTAATAGAATTCCAAATTATAATATAGAAATAATTGTTTGCTAAATATGGGGTTTTGAATGCTCAAATGATAGATGAAAGAAGAGTACCTGCAAATGGCAAATTGAAAGACCCATTCAGTAGCGCATCTACCATGACTTGCAGCAACAACAAGAGGATGGGAATAGCAGCTTGATATGCAACAAAGCAATAAACAGAAATAGATTAGACACACAAAATAGACATGCCAGTAATTACAAGAACTTGCAAGTAGTTAAACATTGTACAAAATGCATGTATATGTTGAACGTAAACACAAAGAGCTCTAAACCATTTGCTATATAGCAAGAAAAGATAAGTTTACCAGATAAATTAAAGCATATCTAGCAAAGGTCTCAACTAGTAAAAAGTGGATGTTTTGCTAGATATATATATAGTAAAACCTTTACTAGATAGTAAAATCAATCTAGAAAAATTACGATATAGCTATTTGATTGAGTAGCAAAATTGTAAAGATTGCTAGTTAGTAATTCCCTACAATTTACCACTTTTTCAAAAAACTATATAGTAATTTAATATCATAATTTTGTTACTTAGTGAAAAGATCTAAATAAATTATACTACATACATAAACTAATGAAACAACCATTTTTTCATTGATTTTAACTAGATATAACTCTATCTATCTAGTAAACTCATATTTTCAAGTTCATGGAAATAATTTATCACCATACAAATGATCCTAGTTTAAATGTAACAATACAATCAATAGTATAAGGCATGAATATTAAAGAATCAATGAAGAGAAATTATGCAAAATAGTTTACACATCATAAATTGAAGTTTTCATAAGAGGTTTTAATATAAATGTTTCACTCCAATAAAAGTACATAATCAAGACTTAGTGCATTGTTCGCACTTCTCATAATAACAATATTTTTTGTATAAAGAAGCTAGTCTACAATAAGCTTTTTAATTATAGAAGGATTTTGCTCTCTACAATCTCCTTCAAAGGTGGCATCTCTCTTTATGATGTTGAAAGATGATTTCAATGATAAATATAACTAATCAATATTTTGAATGTCACAAAACTTCATAAGTATGGTCTCTTGATCTTCATTATCATATGTTTCCACCTACATAGGTTGAAGAAACACAATCCAATATTATCACTTATAATTAATAATTGATAAATGTTTTGATATAAGTATAAACTTATACTACATAACCATTATGTATAAATGAGAAACAATTTCAAAACGCTATCCATGCAATTAGTAGTTATAATCCTTATTTATAAAGTAAATATAATAGTAAATATTTATAACATACTGAAGTAGTAATAAGATGAGATGATTGAGAACTTTCGTTTTGTGACAAAGAATGAGATCTTCTAGAATCTTGGATAGAACTAAGACTCTATATAATGATCAATATATATATCAATATAAAGTCTAATCTCACTCAAAAGAACAATACTTTTTCATAAGAGCACACACTTTTTTTTTTGCTTGTTATTCTCATGACTTATTTTTCTACTTTCAATATTGGATTGCATTTTTTCACTCATCTTCAAAATATCATCAATGTTTTAGATAAATACACTTCATATAATTTAGAACTTGCAAAGTTGAAAAGCCAACATTTAACTTATAAGAAATATAAAACTACCTTGCATATATGATTACTTTCTCTGATAGCAGCAATCTCTACATTATCGTTTTACAAATCCTTAATAATATCATCCTCACGATCATTATGTATCACTTGAAAAAAGAACTATTTCATAAATATAAGTAAATCTTATTTTTATATATACAAATTGTAAAGATACCAAACCTTTGTAAAGTCATTTAATAGCTTTATAAATGATGTCCTTTTTTTTAATAGCAAATAATCTTACAATATATAAGAAAGTTATCAATATCATCCATGACTACTTTAAAGATTAAAAATAGGGATTATGCATTTTAAAAATGGATGTACCTAATTATAATACACAACTTTATCCTCAAATTGCAATTGATACACATCCTCTTTTGCATCCTATATGTTTTCATCATTTCATATAAGTCATTATATGACATGTTCATATTTTACAAGCTCAATATTCAAAGATATAAAAGGAAGTACACACCATTAAAGTCATATTGTATTCTTCCACTGTTTCATGGGATGTAATTATTTCATCATAAGATTTATTTGCTTTGTATTATTTTTTTATAGAAAGAATGTATTTTATATAAATTAAAATAAAAAATAAAAAATAAAAATACTTATTTAAAAATATCACTCACACTTTCTTGGATAAGTTCATCATCCAATATTTTTTTTTCATGAATATTAGTCTTCACTTGCTCTAGTAAGCTTTCCTCTTGCATAAGAACCTTGGGTATTGTAGTAAAATTTTCCTATATGTATAAGGAAAATGTGTATTAAATATGAAATTCAACTCTTATGAAACCACAATATAGGAGTAAGATAAATGACTTACTGAAAATAGACCCATTGCTTTTACTTTTGCCTTTTGATTCTTTCAACATGTGGCCAAAGTATCACAAAGACAAACATATATATCTTCTCTCTTCCACATGTAAGAAGCTCCAAGAAACTCAAAAGGTAAAATAGTGTGATGATTTGCATCAATTATATTCATGAGCTTTTGTTGCTCTTCCTTATTGTGCCACAAATCATGATGTATACTATGGTCATCTAGCCAACTTTTAGCTATTATATGTTTGCATAATAAACAACATTTTGGTTGTGTCTATAAAACTCCAACAAAAATAACTTTTTATATTTTTTGCTCTTGTTACAATCGTTCAACTTGGGAGGTCAAAAGATTTGCTCATATGAAGGAGTCTCTAACATAGCCACATTGCCTCCTCTAGGAATCAATGTTTGTGATTTGCTTTTCTTCATTGAGCCTACAACACTATGTGGAGCTAGTTCTTGGCAATCGTTTCTTTTTCTTACTAGAAGATGCCATCTCAAAGATGTTGCCTACACATGCATGTGACTGGATAAGATTGACATGTAACTTGAAATGCTTTAAAAAACTCTACTCATTTCAGAACAATGCAATGCATGTGCATAGAATCAACTCAATCCAAAAGATGTGATATATGCATCAAAGACTTAATCAAAAGAACATAACAATAAATCTAGTTTAAGAAACTCCACATCATAGCAAGAGAACACAATTCACCATTCAACAAGATTACTTTCCTTCTACTTAGAACTTTAAAGCCTGAGACTACTGCTATACAAGTGTCCCATTGTCTTAATGTTTTTTCTTTAACATCTACTCTCTAAATATTTGGACGTATGCAATCATGCAGTTTTAATAGAGCTAGCCTACACTCCTTTGTTTCCACAATTATTTCTCTATCTGGAGCATGAAAATACTTGTTAGTTATATTATATCCACTTTTATTTTTTCCTATGACGATATCATCTTTCTCCAACTAAGGAGATACATAGCCCAATTGCACTAACTCTAGTAATCTAGTGTGTTGGGATAAATCTTTTGTCTCATAAGCTATAATTTTATTACCCTCAGAAATAGGAATAAACTTGTGTGGTAATGAGGTTATGGGTCGTATGCAATTCCAATCAAACCTAAGCTTTTCTGGTTGTAACACACTTATCCTTGTATTAATATATAGACTAATAGCTCCTCTATATCATCTTTTCTTATTATGCATTGCTTGTAATATTCTCCACTCACAAAACTAAAGTTCTCCTTGCTCACTAGTATATAGAAGACATTAGTTATTTGAGCCTTCCATTGACCTATGCTTGGGACATCTTCACACGCATTATCTACTTTAACTACTACATAATCTCCAACTATACTTGGTAACATGTAAGTATAATTTCATCAAGGCAACCATCTTCTATGGACAAAAATTATAGAACATTCATTTTCTATTCAAATGAAATTCCTTTGCATATCCTTTTTTTGGGAGATATTAAAATTCCTTTATGTTTAATCATGTTGAAACACGGTGATCTGTCATGTTTCCTACATAATACTTTCCAAATTTTATTTGCCTTTGCCACACATGAAAGTTCTAATATTTCATCCTCATGTAGTGGATGGCAAATAGAACTCTCACGATTAGCAATCACAAGACCATCAAGAAGTGAAGTGCATTGGTGGCATTGAACAAGTATTTTTTCTATTGGTAAAAGGCCATCTCTTTCCTCATGCAGTACTTTAAATTCCATGGTAAATAACTTTCTGGCATGAAAATATACATAAGATACCTCAATTTTTTTGCCATTTGTTTTAATTCCAATTTATGACGATACCAAGCACTCAAAGATATAACACCAAAAAATGTCATGTGAGCCATGTCTCAAAATGTAATCTAATAACTCACCATTTCATGCTACATGCTCTGGTGAGGTTGGGGATGAAAATATTCATATTTCTGAACATGCCAAGCTACAAAGCAAAGTGCTTCTATGCTTTTCTTAGAACAACCTTTTTCTCTATTATAATTCTAAAATGCATGTGCTATATCCATTAAAAGAATACCTAAATCGCCAAATTCCTTTGGAATACCCTCTAGAGTGCTTATGATACATGACAAGCACCATTGTATAAAAAGTTGATTCTCTTGTGCTTTAAAGCTTTCATAGTATTTACTTGGAGCATACAGGCATTGTCCATATCAAATGGAAGGAGAAGAAAACTTATAGATAATTTTTGTATAGTTTTCAATGGCTTTCTTTGTCTTGTTTGATAAAATTTTCATTAGAGATAATATATATTTACTAAATAAATTAAGTGATAGAATATGCATTGTATCATATCCTAAATCTAATGACAAATCTAAGCCATACAAGTTGTATAATCTCCAAAGTGATGACTCACCAAACAAACCTTCTATCTTTAGTATATTCTCCCTCTCTCCTATTGTCAAAGCTCTCTTTGCTTTGGATAAGGCTATGACCATATCACTAGCTTTTCATTTGATTGGTGGATACCTAACCTGGTATCTATTTAAATCATACATGTATCTACCTTGAAAGGATGGATTGCTAACATCTATACTTCCATGAGCTTTGTCTCTACGACAAAAGAATTGACTGTTGTCTTTAAATAACTATTTTACATTGTGCAGGATGGTCCCTGGTAACCACATAATTAACATCGCATGAATTCTAAATGTTTTAGAATGGCCTATTGGATCTCCAAATGTATATATTAGTGAATAATTATAAAAGATTCCAAGGCCATTAACATAAAGGTCTTCTAGCTCAGTAATGAAAGGCTGCAAAAAGGCATGAAATATGTCACTAGTTTTTCTATGACTTTACAAGCACTCAAAGGTAGAAACAAGATGGGAAGGACACCTATAGTAGAATCTTTTCTAGCATTTAGAACATTTATTTCTACCACTCCACAATTACACTGAGTGTTGGGGGTAAAGGCGCCTCTGCCTAGCCGCCCGTGTATTACTACACTAACAGTCACCGCCACTGCACACTACAGGTGGCAGGCGCCTGTCACCATCACTTTATTCTTTATTCTTTTAGTGACAGTTTGAATAAAGGAGGGCCGGTCACACATTGTGACTGTTGGAGTTTCCATTTCTTGTCTCTCTCTCTCTTGCTCTTGCTCTCCCGCCATAGATCTCGAGTCTAAGTTTCGGTCCTTGTCTCCCTTTCAACTGGTATCAGAGCTCAGCTTCCTGACTCTTGAGCTTGGTTCATGGCATTCTCAGCTTCCCATCGACTTCCCACTTGCATTGGGTCTCCTTCTCGGCAGCCATAGCTCATTCTCTTGAGCTTCCATCACTCCTCGGCTTTCCGAACTTCTTCCCGGCCTATTGAGGCACCATCAGGGCATTGACATTGAGGTATTGCTTCATTATTTCAGAGTTTTACTTCAGTTCTCAAGTCTCACTGGCTGTAAACAAGTTGTGGGCAGCCATAGCTCACACCTCTTGGAGCTTCCTTCACCTGGGTCTTGCTTCCAGCCTATCAAGGCTTGTTGAGGCTTGGTGTAGGCCTTCTTTGGCCCTCATTTGTGCCCCCTTTGGGCCCCATTGTTGACACGTGGGACAGCAGACCGCCCCAGCAAGCTCACGTTTTTTTTGTGCCTGTTTCAAAATCTGGCCCAAAAATCACTCTTTTTGTCATATCTCGGGCATTCGGAACCTGATTCAGGCAAGACAAGAGTCTAAGTTGGGGTTTTGGCACACTCCGAACGCGATGATGATGTCGGATCTACCAAATTCTGATGACAGAATATTCTGCAATAGATTTCAGGTCTGAAACAGCATGTATTTGTATGCCTATGCTTGTTTGGGCATGAATACATAACCGGTTTGATGCCTATTGCATCCCAATTGATTGGGGGATTGAAGCTACATATAATGCTATGATTTTGGCCTAATTTTGGGGCTGGAAATACATGGTTTATAACAGTAAATGTATGTTGAATACTCTTGGGTTGAAGCTATCTTTCATGCTTTGACATATGCCTATTGGTTCCAGATGTATGTCTTGGGTTATGCTATGATGTATAGATCATCGAGGGACGACTTTGAGCTTGTCATTGAATCCGGATGCTTTTGGAAGCTTGAGCTTATTTCAGCCCACACTTATTGACATTGGTATATGCTTTGACAATGATGCTTCTTGGGTTTATGCGTACCCGTTGCCTATGGCTTGATGCTCATGTCACAGTTTATTACCCTATGCATACGTTGAGCTTGAGTGCTCATTGAAGCTCCACCTTGGATGTATTTTGGATTATTTGGAGTAGTCTTGATGTTACTTGGCTTGTCAGAGTTTGGATTGGGATGTATTTGATGTCTTACATGCTTACAGATGCTACATACGGATGCTCTACCGCCTACATGTTCGGGATGTACTATTGACGTATTATCTTGGACTTATGTCATTGGCACTGTATCTTGCCTTGGCTTGAGCTCTTGAGCTCGTACATATGACTTTTGTGCCAGTGGGGGCATTCTTGAATGCTTATCAGACATTGAGCAGGCGGTACTTTTATGCATTGAGCCGTTACATGCCATTGAGCAGTTAAACACTTGAGACTTTGGGACTTCTTACCTTTTGGGATGATACATCATATGTCTTGGTGCACTATATGCTTATGAGCTAAGTCTCAATTTTGGATCCGTATCTTTGTGAACTGACACCTACTTGTGTCAAGTTTTGGTAGTGGCAGGAACACTTTGCACCGTTGACTGGGGGGTGTGCCTACTCAATGGCAGATGTTTGTATGACATAATTGGGTGTTAGATTCATGCTTATCGACCATCATATGCTTATGTTATGCCCGCATGATGCCGGCTTTGGTCTTGGCAATATCTGATTGCCTTGGGATCCGATTTTGGCACTGTTAGTTCTCTTTTACTGAAATTTGAAATTTATTACAGCAAGCATATATGTATGGACTGACATGGATTTTTCATGCTGAAATATTCTGAAATGATATACTTTCACTAGTACTTGGTGGACAGCAGCTTTGGTTCCACTTTTCTCGCCATTTTTCCTCGATTTTGATAATTTTTTTGTCATTTTTTGCAGTAAACAACAAGTAGTTTTGAATTGCCTACAGTCTTTCAGCCTGCATTATGGCGAGTTCATCCACTGATCATGCTATTTTCAACATCACTAAGCTTGATGGTACGAATTACTCTTATTGGAAGAGCCAGATTTGGCAGGTGTTGGTGTAGAGATCGCAAATCAAACCTTTGAGGTTAAGCGGGCATTCGTTTGCAACTATGCCAGATGAGGAATGGCTTGAGCTTGATGAGTTATGCAAGTCCACCATTGTATTGTCTCTCACAGAGAACATGTTCACTACAATGTATTTGAGGAAGAACAGAGTGCATGGCAGTTGTGGGATAAAATCAAGAATCTCTATGACAAGAAAAGTCCAGTCAGTCAAATGTATTGGCTGAAGCAGCTTATGAATCTGCGCATGAAGGAGAATGTGACTATATCTGCTCACTTGAACCAATTCCATGCTATACTCAAGAACTTGACTTCGTAGGACATCACTTTTACAGATGATGTCACTCCTCTTTTCTTGCTTGGTACTCTTAATGAGTCATGGGATGTATTCCGCACTGCATTATGTGCCTCTACTGCTACCTTGAAATTATCTGATGTTGAGAGTGCTCTTCTGCAAGAAGAGGTTAACCGTAAGAATTTGGATGCCTCTCATATGTCGCATGCTATGACAGTTAGAGGCAAGAATGATGGATATGGAAAGCATGGCAGTGGCAGTGGCAGTGGCCGTGGAGGGGATTCTCAAAAATCTTGGTCCAAGTCTCATGAGAAGTCACGCAGCAAATCTCGTGGCAGGAATGCAGATGTTACTTGCCACCATTGGGGGAAAAAGGGCCATATTAGGCCACAATGCCATGAATTGCGCAATAAAAGGTGCAAAGATAAGGGGAAAGACAAAGTGCAGGATAAGTCTTCTGATTGCAGCATAGTGCTTGCAAAGTCCAGTGTTAAAATTGAAAAGATCAATGTTATGCAACCTGAGGATGTTGATGATGATGATTATATCCTTGTAGCTTCTTCTAGTGCTTCGCAGATGACAGAGATACACTCTATGTATGCATAGTGTTGGCTCTTGGACTCAGGTGCATCCTTTCATATGACACCTTGCCAAGAGTGGTTTCATTCATACCGTACTGTTTCGGGTACTGTGCACTTGGGTGATGATAGCTCTCTTGATATTGTGGGCATTGGTAATGTTAGGCTGCAGTTTCCTTGTGGCAGCAGTTTTGTTATGCAGGATGTACGTCATTTACCTGCTTTGACACGCAGTCTCATGTCAGCCAGACAGCTCGATGACGTAGGTTATTATGTATCTTTTGGAGACTCTGCATGGAAGATCACTCGCGGTCGCAGACTTGTGATTGCGAGAGGTGCCAAGGCTGGCAGTCTCTACCGCTTAATTGTATTAGCTTCTTACCTTGATCATGTTTTGTCTGTGGGTTCTATCCCACATGTATCTCTTTGGCATGCCCATTTGGGCCATATGTCTTTGAAGGGAATGAAAATGCTTTCTAGTTTGCAGTACTTACCGCCCCTTGATTATGCATGTTTTGATTCATGTGAGCATTGTCTTTATGGCAGGCAGACTAGGTCTACGCATAAGAAGTCTAGTAGGCCACGCATGAGTGAGCCCTTGTTGGCATTGGTATATTCGAATGTCTGTGGGCCCATGCCTTGTTGGTCTATGGGTGGTGCAAAGTATTTTGTTACGTTCATAGATTATTTTTTACAAAAAGTTTGGGCTTATCCCATTAAGCTGAAATCTAATGTCTTGTCTGTGTTTCAGAGATGGCTTGCATTGGTTGAGAACCAGTCTGGGTATAGGCTAAAATGCCTAAGGACAGATAATGGGGGTGAGTATGTCTCACGTGCTTTTGAGCAGTTATGTGATGAGAGGGGTATTAAGCGTAAGTTGATCGCCCCAAATACCCTCCCCCAGAATGGTTTGGCTGAGCGGATGAATAGAACCATCCAGGAGCATGTACGCAGTATGCTTAGCCATGCAGGTCTACCACAAAGTTTTTGGGATGTTAGTACAGCTGTGCATGTCATAAATAGATCACCTTCTAGTGGTTTGGATTTTCAGGTTGCAAAGGAGGTATGGACTAGAAAACCCCCCTCTTATGCACATCTCCGTGTCTTTGGATGTGAGGCATTTTGCCATGTGGCTAGGGACAAGAGAAGTAAGCTGGATTCTAAGAGTGTCAAATGCATTTTCCTTGGTTATGGGGATGCAGATGAGATGGGTTACCATCTCTGGGATCCACAGGCGTGAAAAGTCATCCGCAGTCATGATGTAGTCTTCCATGAAGAAAAGATGCATAGGCAGCCTGAGAGAGTTGTTGAGATCCGCAGGGTCATATTTCAAGAGGAGCCGAGAGCTCCTGCATAGCCAGTTGGACAGCCTACAACTGCAGTAGATGCTCATGGTCAGGGCATTGGACAGGCAGCTGGGCAGGCATCAGAGCTTGCCGTGAGACAGTCTACTAGAGATGGACGTCCACCAGATAGATTTCAGCCCTCGATGCATTATGTCTT
This sequence comes from Lygodium microphyllum, assembly GCF_053477565.2. Classification (NCBI taxonomy): domain Eukaryota; kingdom Viridiplantae; phylum Streptophyta; class Polypodiopsida; order Schizaeales; family Lygodiaceae; genus Lygodium; species Lygodium microphyllum. Next base: position 19,851,215 of record NC_141149.1, on the reverse strand, counting down.
GGTTACAGATGTAGGAGAGCCTTTCACTTATGATGAGGCTATGCGCAGGGGTGACAGTCACTCCTGGGAGAGGACTATGTAGTCTGAGATAGACTCCCTGCATAAGAATGATACTTGGGATTTGGTTTCCTTGCCTACGGGCAAGAAGGCTTTGCCATGCAAGTGGGTGTACAAGCTAAAAAGTACCCTTGGACACCCCAAGCCGACATACAAGGCTAGATTGGTAGCAAAGGGTTTTAAGTAGGAGCATGGTGTGGACTTTGATGAGGTATTTTCTCCTATGGTTAAGATGACCACCCTGCACTTAGTCTTGGCTTTGGCTGCTCAGCTTGACTTGGATTTATACCAGATGGATGTCAAGACGGCTTTCTTACATGGGGACTTGCATGATGAGATTTATATGGAGCAACCTAAGGGCTTTGCAGAACCTGGCACGGAGCACCTAGTGTGCAAATTGAAGAAAAGTCTTTATGGCTTGAAACAGGTAGCTAGGTAGTGGTATCATAAGTTTGATGCCTTTATGCAGTCACAGGACTACAGTCGGAGTGCTATGGATCCGTGTCTTTACACGAAGAAAGCCCGTGATGGTTCTTTATTGATTTTGGTACTCTATGTGGATGATATGTTGATAGCAGGGAAAGTTCATGATGAGCTAGATGCTCTTAAGGCTCAGCTCAAGAATAGGTTTGAGATGAAAGATCTGGGACAGGCTGCTCATATACTTAGTATGCACATTACACGCGACAGGCATCAGGGACTCCTCTACATGTCAAAGAGGGAGTACATTCATAAAGTCCTTGAGCGCTTCCGTATGCAGGACGTAAAGCCTATTGGCTGTCCATTGCCTTCTTATGTGATTCCACAGACAGATGAGCAGAGGGCCGAGATGGCCAAGATTCCCTATGCATCCGCAGTGGGCAATCTTATGTATGCCATGATAGCCACTCGTCCAGATATTGCCTTTGCAGTTGGTGTTGTGGCATGCTATATGGCTACACCTGGCAAGAAGCATTGGGATGCCATGAAGGGTATCATGAGGTACCTAAAGGGCACTACAGATATGTGCATATGCTATGGTAGCCAGGATACAGGAGTCGTGGGGTACACTGACTCTGATTATGTAGGACATGCAAATAGTAGGAAGTCCGCTTCCGGCTATGTATTCACCTATGCTGGAGGTGTTGTTTCTTGGATGTCCAGGATGCAGAAATGCACGGCCCTTTCTACTACAGAGGCCGAGTATGTTGCAGCACCGAGTCTTGCAAGGAGGCCATTTGGTTGGGTCGTTTAGTTGCTGACCTTGGTATTAATGCTATCCCTACACTGCATTCGGATTCTATGGGTGCTATTCAATTAGCCAAGAATTCGGTCTTCCATGCGAAGATGAAACACATTGAGGTGAGGTATCACTTCATACGTGGGGTCGTTGAGGACAAGTCTATTGATCTTGTCAAGATCTTGACTGACCAGAATCTTGCAGATCTGCTCACGAAAAGCCTCTCTACAGAGCGCTCTGCCTTCCTCAGGAGGTTGATGGGCGTGGGATGAGATGACGTCTTTCCTCATCCTGTTGTACATGTGTACATGTTGTACTGTCTTTTTTCTTTTTCTTTTCACTCCTCACTGGGGCAGATTCGCCTTTAAGTGAGAGGTCGTTGGGGGTAAAGGCGCCTCTGCCTAGCCGCCTATGTATTACTACACTGACAATCACCGCCATTGCACACTGCAGGTGGCGGGCGCCTGTCACCGTCACTTTATTCTTTATTCTTTTAGTGACAGTTTGAATAAAGGAAGGCCCGGTCACACATTGTGACTGTTGGAGTTCCCATTTCTTGTCTCTCTCTCTCTTGCTCTTGCTCTCCCGCCATAGCTCTCGAGTTCAAGCTTCGGTCCTTCTCTCCCTTTCACTGAGTTGTTTGAGATGCTTGGAACCCATCCCATTGGAGAAGAAGAGTGAAGTTACGAGGATCACCTTTTAACATATGTTTTTTATATTGGTTTTGAGAAGAACGGCATTGTTTACGTACAAAGTTATAATCCTAATTTATTTCATTATAGCTTCTTTCTAGGACTTCAGAAAAATAAGATCTAGGAAACGTAGTATACACTTTCTTACATGATACATTTTTATGCACAATAGCCATCTCATATTCAACACTTGGATTCCAAATATTATGAACTTCTCTACATTTTGACCCATCCCAAAATTCATTTATATACATTCAAGGTACTCATCTATTTCTTTACCTAACCACCTATATTTTTGATTCCATATTGTTTGCATGTCATGACAAAAAGTTTCACTTCCAGCTAAAAGTTTGATTTATTTTCCTATTGGTAAATAATCAAAAGCTATAGTGTTCTTTCTAGGCTTTAAATAGTTTTTACACTTCTCACAACAAGTCAAACAATAACGTTTAAGCTTACAATTTTCTGTGCCATCTTTACATCCACATGTGACAATATTTCCATAGTACAATTCCTCATTGCTAGGTAAAAAGTACTTAACTTCATAGTGATTTGTTTCATCACCTATACATAGCATATAACATTGTGGTTGAACCATTCCAAGTTCATGAAACATGGTGTTTAATTGTTCCCAACATGATGGAACTCTCACACCATCTAAATCACCATTCCATGTCTCTAGCAATTGGATCAATAGTTTACATAAGCTCAACTTTACTTTTTCTACACTTGTTTTCCACCCAAATCCCCAAATAAGAGTTGAAGCATACTACCTTGAGCTCTAATTGAGATTTGGTGTTTATCCCAAAGTGATTGAAGCTCAATGAGTCACTCTATAATTTGATGAGCTAATGATCGCATAGTATGGTTATTCTCACTATTAGATTTACTCTCATTATCTTCGCTATGGTAGTTATAATTACTCTCATTGTTTTCCTTCTTGACAAAGGCCATTGTTATTCTCATTAAGATTCTTAATAAAAGAGTCACATGGTGGAGTTTCATTTGCATTATTATTATCAATGCTATCAAAAGGCCATTATTATTATTATCATTATTACTTTGTATAATGAGATTATTATCACTACTATATGAACATGACTCATCATTGCCTAAAAGACATAAGTTTCTACCCAACCCATTATATGAAAATTTGAATTGTTGATGTTTGAAATATGTGGAACGGGCCACATAGCATCCACCACCACAATATGCAACACAATCACACCACATCCATTTTTTATTAACATGAGACAACTCCACTCTATTTGATTGATCTTCAAAAACAATATCAATACCTTCTTCAATATGAGGATACAAAAGTTACCAACAAAGTCATGATTATTGTGTCTAAAGTAGGTGCTTCTATTTACTAATTTCCATCCTTGAGGTGTGCGTGCGCATTTGTAATTACAAGTACATTTGTGTAAATTACCTATTAAAGACATGATTTAACCTTGATGCAAAGATTAAAGTTACTATATTTATGAAATGTCAAGATAGTATAAATGAAAGTATGAAATTTTAGGTCAAGAGATAACTTGCCTTGAAAGATATGTAGACAACCTCAATGTGATGGAAGACATGCAGAATGACCTCCTAACTTCCCTTTGTGGACACTATTTATTAGAGCAAACAATCAAAACATTTGTAGAGCCTTTTGACTCAAATCTAAATTTCAAGTGTATATATGATGATTACATTTTATTGTACAACAGTTTATATATATTTAGAGAGAGAGAGAGAGAGAGAGAGAGAGAGAGAGAGAGAGAGAGAGAGAGAGAGAGAGAGAGAGAGAGAGAGAGAGAGAGAGAGAGAGAGAGAGAGAGAGAGAGAGAGAGAGAGAGAGAGAGAGAGAGAGAGAGAGAGAGAGAGAGAGAGAGAGAGATGTTTGATATGGCCATTGATTCAACAATAGTGGAAGTAGTTTTTTTAACAAGAGAGCTGACTATAAATATATTATCAAAAAGATCATTTGACGATGTCTACAATTGCATGATAGATGAGTCTAAAATCTAATATTCATGGCTTATGCTTATGTGCCAATAACCTTATGACCTTAAGGAAAAAAGCTCATAGCCTTAGAAAAAGAAGGGTGATCCCAAACAAGGAGGTTTAGGAATGCAATAAAAACATGTGGCATTGATCTCTCCATACTATTAGTGTGCTGCTAGTAGGTTAGGACTGAGTGTCTTGCTAGTAAACTTGGACTAGTCGTAGGCATCATCAAATAGCTTCTTCCACTACAGCTCCATTGAGCGATGCAATTTTTTTGAGTGACTACAATTCTGTTGAACAATGGAGATCCATTGAACAATGCTGGAAGGGTCATGTAAAATTTTTGGGATGATGATCACCTTGGGTAGGAAGCTAGTCAATAACAATTCTGTTTACTCGAAACTTATGGAGCCTAGTGGTCTCCCCTTTTACATGAAGCTTACGGTCTGTGTAATTAATTCGTGGTGAGTAACTACACACAACATACTTGTAGGTGAGCATGGAAGCTAGTCTCTCTAAATAATTTCTCTTCTATGATTATTTCAAGAAAGAAAGGCATGTTCCAAAATGCCAAGAAATTTTCTAGATTACTAGATGGAAATAAAGTTTAGCATCTACTGAGACCCAATGGGTCTATGGAGCCTAGAGACAATGCATTGATGTCCATGATATGTCTCATGCTCATGTATAGACTGTGGTTTGCAACCAAGAGGATTGCACAATGATGCAAACTAGAGTGCTTTAGCATGGCTTGCTGTAATCCCTCTTTCAAGGTTTGAGATTTTTCATTTTGGTTTGATTGCATCACAATTGAGAGATTCTATTTTGGGAGGGGTTGCTCATATGTTGTAAGAGCAAAAGTCTCTACATAAGGAGATTGGGGGAAATTGAGGCAAGGCCTTCACTTCGGGGTCTTTCTCTAGTAGGGGAATTAATTGAACCAAGGTGCATATACATGCAATCGACCATTTGTTCTTATGAGAAAATTTCTTCTTGAGACAGATTATTGTAGGAAGAAATTAAGTTAAGCCATTTTTTGTGATTTTTAGGCTAAGACAATGTGTACTTCTGCATCTACCTACTACATTTGTAGTTTTTTGCAGTAAGAAATTAAGCCAAATCATACATGTGAGAGTTGGTCCATGTTTTAGACATTTTTTTGGAAAATTTTGTAGGTGTAGACATTGAGAACTTGACCAGCAATGCATTTAAACTTGTGAGAGTTGGTCCATGTTTCACATATTTTTCTGGAAAATATTGAAGGTTCCCATTCAGTGCAGATTTTGAGAACCTGACTAGCAATGCATTCAAACTTATGGATGCAACCAATCCTTGTTAAGGATGTCAAAGAGTAATTCCAAAACAATGTGGGAAAGACACCTCTTCTCAATACATGGTGGAGATGAGTAGCACAACTATAATCTCTATGCCTTACCTATTTGAGATGACATGGGTAAACAACACCTTCCCTCTTCAAGAATGTCTTAGCAATTGCACTTCCAGTTGCTCATGCATAGGTATCTTCTACCGCCACAACACATCCATTTGCTTACACTTTGGAAGGTATGGCATGCAATCATGTCAGCTCTATGATCATGGCAGCAATAGCAGATCAAGTTCCAGGTAGGAGCAGTAGATCAATGGGTGGAAGGACCAAATTGTAGAAGCTGAATATCCAAGAGGAGCACCATCCTCTCCATGTGGTAGTCAGGTACTGAGGAACAACATGCATGCATGTTGCATCAATGATGATCAATCAGCTTGGACAACTAAATCAGATTTAAAGGTCACCTTGTAGAAAAAGCATCATGCTTTAGAATCATTAATTCTAGTATTTTGGTAAAGCACATGTGAGCTTATAGCAAGGGTAGTAGTTGTAGATGAAATGAAATGGTCATGCCAATGAAATTAAATGTGGTGGCACTTTAGATGACCAGCTCATGCATTTTCTACTTACATAATGTGCCATGACTTTCATGTCATCGGTCTTTGCCATTAATGTATAAGCTATTGACCATCTTTTTGCTATTGTTGTTGTTGCACTGAATGGGAGAAAGATATGTCCTTTAATGATTTACAATCCTATGCTCAACTGAGCTATTCGATCCCTTCTCATAGATACCTAGAGGATGTCATAGTGGTACTATTGCACAATATAGGGATGCATGTAGGAAAAAGGATAGGGGGGAGGACCATCATGACACTGGTTTTGCATTCTGTTGCTTCTCAGATCGATCAAATATGGTAGCTCTTGATGCAGCAAGAAGGCAAATAATAGCTATCTTCCAACCTTGCAGGAAATGTTCTTCATATTTGTGGATGTCTGACTCTAATTCCTTGCAATCTAATGCATGGCATGATCGAAGGGTTAGAATACTTGCACAAGCCCTACAACCTGACTATCATTCACAGGGATTGTAAGTCCTCCAACATCTTACTTGATGCAAGATTCAATGCAAAGGTTAGTCAATCTTCTTATGCTTGGTAGAAACAAAGGATATAACATAATCTTGATTCAATGGTAGAAGGTTTCTATGTGGGTTGCCAATATTGTGCTTGAACATGTTTAGTGGCACATCATGTCAAACCCATAGACAATTTGTGTCTACCAAGGAGTCTACTTACACAATTCAAAAATATAGTTGTATAGGCAATCTTGCCTCTCTCTCTCTCTCTCTCTCTCTCTCTCTCTCTCTCTCATGCATATTGTTAAGTAAGAACATATGACTTTAATTCCACATATACACATGTATAACTCCCACATGCACACGAAACTGCACCCTCTAACAAAATTCAAAACTTTAAACAAAAAGTAAGTGGATTTACAAATCAAAATAAAATTTTAACTCTACTTTTACATCATCTAGTGACCTTTCATAATCCTATCCAATTTTTGTTTTATTTATTTTAAAGATATCTAAAGGAAAACCATGAAAGCATCCCAAGATTGATAGAGACAGACCTAATTATTTCTTAAGGTTGAATAATCAACATCAACAAACTTTTGTTTGCTTGAGCCAAAGATGTAGACTATTACAAAGATATAGTCTATTTTACAAAGATCTATTTGGAATAATAATTTGGATTATTTTCAAGAGTCCTTGTCTACAATAATATACCAACAACAAGACATTTAGTTACTTGTTGAAATTTAAATGTGCCAATGTCAACAACATATGCCAAGGCATGCATTTATCAAGAGAGCTTGCATGAGTTTGGGTTGGCCTACACATGCTAGTAAGTTAGAGACACTCCTTTATGCTTGCTCATATCTATCCTAAGACGCCTTGCTTTAGTTATCCACAAGCAAGAGAACATAGTATAACACTACATTAGGGAATTTCTATGCACTTTGGGATCCCCCAATACCTTTATTATTTTACCACATGGTCAAATCTTGTTGTCTTACTTAAAGGTGGAGTCTACGTTAAATGCTATATAAGCTACCTTCCCAAATACCACTTTCAAACATGGATCAAGATTTAGTCACATGGTTAAATATTTATCACTTATTTGAAATTGAGACTTCGAAAATTTCCAATAATATGGTGTTGTATTGCAAATCCAATACCATGACATTTTGGTCTTAGTTAGGAAAAAATGCCTTCCATGTCTTGCACTATTGGTGCATATATGAGAGAGAGAGAGAGAGAGAGAGAGAGAGAGAGAGAGAGAGAGAGAGAGAGAGAGAGAGAGAGAGAGAGAGAGAGAGAGAGAGAGAGAGAGAGAGAGAGAGAGAGAGAGAGAGAGAGAGAGAGAGAGAGAGAGAATACTTTGTTCCTCCAAATTGCATGTCTATACATCTTAATGAGTACGTAATGATGAGGCAAGAATTTGAAGTATAAAACATGGCCATTATTAGAGAGAGAGAGAGAGAGAGAGAGAGAGAGAGAGAGAGAGAGAGAGAGAGAGAGAGAGGATATGGTGTTAATAGAAATGATAGTTTATATTAGGATATGGATGTGCTAAGGAAGGATTTGAATAACATATTTGTCATATATTACCAATGAGAGGCAAAGTGTATTCAATTGGTGAAGCCAAGAAAGTTGTAGTTGTACTACCACAATCAGATGGATCACTATTACAATAGATAGAGAATGAAGAGTTCAATATTGTCCTTATTGTAATATATTTTGATAGAAGGGAAAGCTCTCAATCATCATTGATGGGTTCATGTGAATATTTCTAATAAGACATCCTAAACTAATCTAATAGGATGAGGCTCACATGACTCCTCGTTATTGATATGAAGCAGAGAATGTAACCGAGATCTCTTTAAGTCTTCCAATTTTGATGAGACATTGAAAATTTCTAATAAGACTTGGTTTTGGAATGATGATCAACAAAGTTTACTCACTTTACTCATAGAGATGATTGATGTGGTCCACATACCAAAAATCACCAAGAATTGAATCATTGAGGGGGGGGGGGGGGGGGGAGTAAGATTTTAGAACAAATTGGTGATGCTATCAAAATGATCATGTGACTTATCTTTTTCTAAAATTCTTTAGAAAACAAAAAGAGAAATCTAAGGAGGGCCCGATAGATTTGTCTAAGTTCGCTTACAAATGGGTTGGGTGTACAAACATGTACATAGTAGCTTTAGGTCAATTCAAATGCACATATAATTCTTTTCCAACATTTTTTTCAATTTCTTGTATGAAGCATCAAGTTGGTATGGCAGAAATGGTAACCACATCAAACGTTATGTAGAACTAGATTGGCTTATATCCTATGTCTCGAGGATGGGTGTGGGTCTTGGATTGTGTCTAGCTTGCATCCCCGAATGCCATGTTGTTAATTAAGAGCAACATACTTTTGCTGCACATCTAGCAAACATTCAATTTTGTGGATGTCCACTGTGTAAGGGGCCAAAGCTAGAACCTTCATTTATATGCGTAAGGATACTACATTGCTATTTAGGACCAACACACTTCTGCCACACATCTGACAAACATTTGATTTTGCAAATGTTTGCAAAATGTGCCCAAGCTAGAACCCTCCCTTTGATGCCATATTAAGAAATAATGATCAACTCTAACTTTTTTTATAAAAAAATCTCATCCTACCGTTGACACCAGTAACCTTAATCTATTTTCCCTCTATTAAATTTTGGAACTCCCGCCTTCTCTAAACCACAACTTCTCTTCTTTTCTCCTTTTTCCATTCTAGAACGTATCTATAGGCTTAGAAAAGGTACACAGACTTTCATGCTAGAGAAAGAAACAACACCTGAGTCAAAGAAGCAACACTAATCTAGTCGAGCTTTGTGGAGTTTTATACTATTGTACTACATCATCACGACTTGGTAATATTTTGCAATCTCTGAGGCAAGTTGAAAGTACATCTCTTGATTGAAGGATTACATAATAAGATAAATAGCACCTATCATCATCTCCTCTAATATAATAATCATAGTTCATCCTAAGAAGTACTAATATTTCTAATCTACCAGACTCATCTCATTGGTGCAACTAAATTTGTTTCCTCCACGGCGTGATAAGGCGTGGAATAGAGACATCATAGATTTTAGTATTGGTCACCATCACTAGTCCAGGCCAAGGACAATTTTGCAATGTATTATAAGCTTATTTTTAATATGGTTTTATAACATAGTATGGCTGTATAATCGATATGTTATAATGATCATCTATTCAATGTACTATGATCATTAGCTAGCTTACAAGGTGTGAAATGAACCACACCCTTGCTTAGTAATGTCTAGAATAAACTATTGCTATAGGTCTCTCATTTATTGGCCATGGCATTGAACCATGCATCTATGATAGCTTAGTCAATTGTATCAGTAGCAATGTCCATTCTAGGTGGTTGTGCTCCTATATAGACAGCACTAACTTTCTCTTCCTCAAGTTACAATAGCTTATTGCTCTCTTGTAGATTGATGATACTCCTCTTCTTTCTCTTAGAGTTGAGACTTGAGGAAGGACTTTGCCCACAAAGCTCTTGCACAAATTCTCTAAAGTCGGCCACATCAATCTTGACCACTTTAGGGGCCTTGATAAAGATTCAGCAGTTTGAAACCCATCAGGGATTCTTTGACGCAACGTCTGCTCAGTCACCCTTTTCCCGGCAAATGCTATATATGCTTTGGGCTCGGCAATAATAGTGTCTCCTAACATGCCAAAACTTGCAGTCACACCACCTGTGGTGGGATAAGTAAGAACTGAAATATATAACAACTTATTTTGGATCTGATGAATTTGTAGAGCGGAAGATATCTTAGCCATTTGCATTGGACTCAACGTTCCTTCTTGCATGCGTGCCCCTCCAGAGGCACAGACAACCACGAGGGGTAGGGATCTATTCGTAGCATATTCAACCCCAAAATAGAGGAAACACCTGATAGGTGAAGACTAAAAATGGCTAAATCGACAGCTCCTCCAGAATGACTTGTTATACTACTTAAAGGGTAATAAACCATCCACCCAGTGCCACTACCTACCTCTATTAAAGCTGAACTTAATAAAAGCAACAGCAAAGACGGCAACAATACCTGTTTGGACAGCGTCGGTTAAACCTGTTTTTTCCTGCGAACCCGTGATACGGTCCTGATGGGAATCCTCATCGGAGAAACCCAAAACATCTTTTGCAGTCATGTTTTCATCCATTGGAATCCCAAGTTTCACTTATCATACAAAGTATCCAAGTAGTTGGGGACCGCTTAGTCTCCTACTTGATGGGGGATGGTTATAAGCTGAAGTTAGGGTAACTATTCATAGGTTATAAGATGAAGCTAATCAAGCTATTGAGGTCCTTGAGCTTGTATCATCTATTAGATATCTATAAAATAGATGCAACATCTGTGTTTCGAGTGAAAGATGCAATAGAGATCTTGAGCAAGCCTTTAAGCTATTCAATGCCAATAGAGATAGCTATACCAAAGCCATGAAGCCAACAATGGTTTCATGGGAGAGAAATTTTGTTATAAAGCAAAGCCTGTACATAGCATAAATAGATGAAGTTAGCATGTGAAAACTAGGAAACCACCAAAAAGAATCTACACACTCTTTTTGGAAAATGCGAGAGGCTTTGAGATTAATTTCTAGGACATGAGTGGACCAAGGGCTGCTTGGAATATGCTAGCAAAGAAAGTGGCGGTCAATACAAGTGCTTGATAATTCTCCCAAGATGCAAAATAGTCATTATTGATGCACTTGGTTGAAGTGGTCTCACATTTAAGAGTGGCATTGGCTAGCAAACGTAATCCATCACTAGGTAGAGTACCCATGAGTATTGTCACAATAGCACTAGGTCTGATCACATAAGGGGTGGTACAAAATTGTGTTTGAAATCATTCCACATTGAAGTATATACCGCCAAGATAGTTGAGATTATTGTTCATCTATCAAAATCATCAACACAAAGTCCAATGTCCTACTTATAAACATATGCATAATAAAAACACCCTCCTTTGCACTTATAGGTAAAACGCATAAGGAAACGAATGCTCAATGAACCCCCAATGAATAGCTACTGAATAATGACATGCAACAAAACTAGGGGTGTCTGCATTATCATATTACTACCAACCTCATTTCACACCATATTATTCCATTATCAGGATCAATGCAAGACAAACCAAGCTAGACATGACCATAACCTTTTCAGTGAGTACAGAGACACTCCAATTCGAATCCCCCCCTTAATATTATTGCTTGGCAAGATCCCCACAGTTCATCAAATATGGGATCTGAACCAAAGTGTACACCAATAATCTACACCTTGCAATAAGGACCCTCTGTCCCTCTTGTCCTTATGTCCCCACCATAGAAAGATCCAAACTCTATGGACCCTCTTTCCCTTTGTCACCTCAACAGACCAGGACCTTGCAATACGAACCCTTTGTCCCTCTGCCCCCTCATCAACAGACAAGGACCTTGCAATAAGGACCCTCTGCCCCCTCAGCAAACCAGGACCTTGCAATAAGGACCCTTTGTCCCCACCATAAAAAGATCCAAACTCTATGGTAGACATGGTATCATCTATGATTTGAGCTCCAAGATTGATGTGGCTTTGATAATCACTATAACTTGGATAAAAATCATGCATGCATGTAAGCAAGGACAGTCCCCAACATGTCTCTAGCCCTTCTCACAAGGAAATTTCCTGTAATTGATGTTGCCCAGTTTAATGTTCTGCTCATGCTATGGAGCTGCAAAATATCACATGCATGGTAAGTGCTTGAATGATGGCTCTCTAATTCAGCTGGAGCTGCCATATTGTAGGCCTTGTTGCATCTCTATACTATATAGCACTACCATTATTGTTATTAAAGGTGTTTTCCTACACCCATTCAACAATAATAGCAAGAAGAAAAGATGGTCAGCTCGGGGGAGTTACTATATGTATATCCTCTACATCACGTGTGTTTAGTGCTTATTTATAAATATCCTTATTTGTAAAATTTTATTGAATAAAACATAACCCTTTTCTATTCAATTTGTAAATAACCCCTTTATATTACACCCTTTTGTATGTAAAAAATATATAAAAACTGTATTCTAAAAATACATTATTTTGAACCCACGTGATGCACATATATTAATCAGTAACTTACCCGAGATGGTCAGTAGCTTATAAATTGATGGCAAAGGCCCGCTTGAGTTTGTCTTTACTTTTTCTTTTGTAGGTTTAATATGTGTAACCACTAATGTATAGTTATAGATGAACACTTGTGACTTTTGAAGATGATATCGTTAATACGTTTTTAAACTTGATAATAATAACTTAAAATCTTACGACACTTTCCTAAACTTAAGAATAAGGACTTCAAAATTTATGTGCCTTTTGAACCCATGAATATAAGTTCAAGAAATGTTAAGATCTACAACCTAAACTTGGTATAAAAAATGTAAAACTACTTGAGCCTTTAAACCTAGCAACACAAGTTTAGAGAATACTAAAATCCACAATCTTAATTTCACATCAAATGTTAAGAAAACACTAGTGCTTTTTTTATCAGATTATATATTAGAATGTTTTCTATGTGTAGGAGAGAGTGTTAAGTATTTTATTTTCAAAAATATTAATTGTATACCAGAACATCTATCCCATAAAATATTTGCAATTGATCATGACACATCTATCCAACAAAGTTATGCTATATACAACACAATGGCACATTGTGAGATATTGGCTTACAATATAATCAAATTGTTATGCTCATGAGGGTCTCTATTGCACAAAGTAAAACCAATCATAATCTTAGATGGTGGTTTGCCATAAAATCACCCAAATGTTCTTTCGATCCTTACATAAATGTGTATTTAGTATGCATGTTCTCTTTCCTACACTATTTTCAATTCCCATGTCTTTTTTAAAGTAGAAAGGCATTAACTTGTGTTTAAATAAGGTATAAAGTATTATGTGCAAGCTTATGGGATCCAAAAGTGGCAATAACGATGAGCCAGGTTATCATGCATATATAGCTTTTATAGGATACATTATAGCATTTTGGGTTTCTAAGGGAGCAACTAGGAGAGCGCTTTGGGCTAGAGTGGGGCCCATTAGCATTAGAGTGGGGCCCATTAGCATTACATGAACACATAAACTAAGTAGTGGCAACCTGCAAGAACTTGATTGAGCTCCTCAACTTGCCTTTAAAGATTGAGTCATTGCACCGATACCATATGGCCCATAGGTAGTGGGCTCTTATGAAGGCCCAAAATACCACCGACCACCCATTGGATTCGATGAGGAGGATTTTCTTTTGTGTGAATGCTTTCAAATGGAAGGCTTTGATAATGTCCTACATGGATTGCTAGATTTCCTTATTATACCTATAGTGAATAAACAAGTGAGCAATAATTTCTCATTCTACCTTACATCTGGGCATTTCCTATCTGCCTTGCCATTTTTTAGAAAATGAAGTTATATTGAAAAGTAATTGTACTAAATCCAGCTACTCGTTTTTATATAAAAAAATAATGTACTTCTAATTTAAAAAGGTTGATTTTATATATATCCATTCATTTGTGTTACAAACTTTGAAAATTTTCAATATTTATTCACTTGTGTACAAACTTTGAAATTTTTCAATATTTATTCACTTGTGTTATATATAGACTTTGAATGAATTGCGATATGCATAAAGGTGGATGAAAAGTTCAAAAATACATTGTCATGGCAAATGAAATGAGGAGTATTGAATTGATAAATATATGTCTTAAAACCTTTTGTTTTTATGTTTGTACAAAAAAATGTTGCCCTAACTTTATCTTACCAATGGGGTTGTGGCGTAGTGGTTTGGGTGGTGGGTTAAGTTACGGAGGTGTGTGAGTTCATACCCTGCACACCACATCCCAAAGGGATAATAAAAATATATATTTGCTTCAAAAAAAAAAACTTTATCTTGAAGAAAACCGATTATTTTTATAGTTTATAAATCTAGCCATAAAACTAGCCACATTGCCCCCAAAATTGGCTATTCCAATGGGATGGGGAAAAGGTTTAGGCTTTTTCGTGTGCATTGATCGGTTCAAGGGGGAAGGGAGCTCGTTTGAAGTTAAAAACACACGTATGAAGTTCCAAGGTCGGTCAGATCTGAATATATATTAGCAAAAAAGGTGCAAATACGTAATAGATCGCCCTAAGTAGATCGGGCATAATTATATGGATGTACATGATGCGGGAGGAGATGGTGCAGCTGGAGGGAGGATACGATAAATAATTACAAGGGGGTGTAACCATTAGTGTTGGCGGTGGTGGTAGTGTTGGGTGTCCCGGCGGCGTTGGCCGCGGCCGCCTGGCGGCGGTTGACGTCGTCCTTGAGGGCGGCTGTCTCCAGGCGGTTGTCTGCCTTCTTCTGCTGCGCTGCCTGCTTCGCCTCCGCCTCCCGCACCTCCTTGCGCTCATGGGCCATCTCCTTCCCTGCCTGGTCGTGCGACATCATCTTGTCGAACTGTAACGCACACTCAACGAGCAATATTATACCATGATAATTATCACCAGATGCATTGTGAATTATGCCAGACGATAGAAAACCAGAAAGTCATCGTGTGTATATCGAGAGAGAGAGAGAGAGAGAGAGAGAGAGAGAGAGAGAGAGAGAGAGAGAACCTTCTCCTGTGTGGACGCCTTGGCCTTGCCCATCTTCTCCTCTGCTTCGGCAGTGACATTGCTCACCTTCTCCCCCGCACTAGCTGCTGCGTTCTTCGCTGTCTGCATAATATGGCTCTTGCTATTATACGTCTCAAACGTTTCTTAATTCCTCGCCTACTACTCTCACAAAATGAGTTACTGCCCTCAGAAAGCGATATCCGCTCTTGTCAGCCTGTCAGTTTAGGCTCTCGGCTCGTACCGATCGCTGTCAATGTACGATGATCAGACTCACAAACCTTCCTATAAAAACAGGGTTGAGAGGAGAGACGCGGCATGCGCGACTCGCGAGCGTGCCATCATGTCACGACCTCTCGACACGTCACTTGTCTTAGTCAGGTGTCGAAGGCGGCGGCTGGGAGGTTCCTTGCAAACCGTTTCTTTCCCATTTGCGTGTTCAATGCAGAACGTCTGAGCTCCTGGGCCGTACATGTGCCAGCCAACCTGGAAGGACCTCTTCACGTGAGCTCAGACGCGTACACATTATTTTTAAGGCTGGATTCTCGGTTTCCCCTACACGGATGCTTTGAATAGTTTTCCCCTACATGGCATGTATTGCAGGAAGGTGTATCTACATAAAAGCTATCATGTATGCTCATGGTACCAAGAGCGGTCCCTTAACCTTAGTCGGGTTTGCCCTCCGTGGACCTCTCTCATGTAACTTTTGTTTCCTCTTTAATATAACTTCACCACGCTTATGGTATATATTTTTTTAAAAAAGTGCAGTCCTTACACATGACAATGACTAATTACTTGGATGCATATTTATTTGTTGTCAAAGTAGATTCTTATTCTAAATTTGCAGCATTACATGTTAGTTTATTGTCTTCTTTTAACACACTCCCTTGGGAAGGTGCTAGTCATAGCCTATCCCTATAATGGTATAATAACTAACTATAGATTACCACCATTGTGTAGTTTGCATCTTGGCATCTCGACTTTGTTGTTATAGAGTTTTTAAAGATTAATGCCTTATGGCTAAGCCTTGGATGTTTAGCTTAAAGCCTTATGGCTCGCTACCATCACCTTCCATTTTTGCGCAATCCATTTTATGCCATGTTAATTGATTGGAAATCGATTGAAACGTTATCAATATTGCATCTAGTGCAGTTCAAAGCCAACCTTATACAAAGAAGCTCTTATTATTACAGTTGGGAATGACTAGCTGGTTGAAGCTCTATCACATCTTCCTCTCAAACCCTAATATTGCCATTTCCAAGATAACTAGAGGAACTAAGAATCTGGAGTGTTTAATTAAAAAAGATAAGCAAAACCTTGGTCAACGGATGGATTGTTCCAATAATATTCTCAGAAATCCATTTACACATGCTAAGATAATGTTGCAAGATGAAAACCCTCATCCAAAAAGGACTATTGATGTTCCTACTACCTCCCCAGCTAACCCTACTGAATGCAAGGCTCTACTTCCTATAGATTACAGAGATGCACATGATGAGTTTCTTAATGATGCTTGGGAAACCCCCATGTGGGTTATGGGCTTTGAGCAAGGCTCCTACATAGATGCATCGATTCATTCATGCACCTTAGAGGTGTTATACCTCCAAGATTGTGGGCACTAGCCCTAGGCATATGGGATATTCACATGAACAGTCCCAATTTCTATGGAGATGTGGCTCTTGCTTTTAGGGAAAGAAGAGCAATCCAACCATCATTATTGGGCCTTTAATTACGAGCTTGTTTAAGGTTAAACAATTCTATAGTGACATGGCATATGATGGAGTCTTTACCTAAGTAAACCAACCATCCTTAATGGGCCTTTAATTATGAGCCTTCTTGAGGCTAGTAGGAGTTTCTCACCCTACAAAATATGTGTCTCAACCAAATCTATGAAGCTTGCTGATGGGAAACATGATGCCAAGTTTCTCTATGGTGTTTTTAAGTACTTGAGACCATTCACCAAGTGTTGTAGTGATTTGGCTATCGACAAGGTAGAATGTAGGAATAACTCTATTCTCTAGTTTGACCACTCACTATGGTTTGTTACCACACAATGTGTTAGGAAAAAACATTGGGGGGGTCTATGCTCCTCTTTTTCAAATGGGTGGTTTTAGAGGCACATGGTGCCATCAAGGCATCTTTATGTTTTCTTATTTTTTAGAAATGGTTCTCATAGATGCTAAGAATCTTAAAGATATATTGTATCCAACCCAACATACAATTTGTAATCTCCTTTTAGATGTTTGCAATTGTAATAAATATGATGCAGAATTTTATATTAATGGTCAATGGTACCACTAATAATTCTATGTACCTAGACTAATTCAAAACATATCCCTCTCAAAACCCTCTTGATGGTTTACACTCTACCTTGAATGTGGACATTGTAAATACGATTCATAGGTCAAGTGTGAACCGTTCTACAAGCAATTTATTTTTTCAAAAGCCTTAGGAAGCCTCAATGGTAATTTGCCCTTTTGATAAATTTCCATATGCTCCAACATCAATAATAAATTTAAGGATTTACATCCTTCTCATAATCATTACATTTTCTAATGGGTAACTTTAAAGCACCTAAGAAGGATTTTAGATGGCTTACAAGTCTTGCTAAAACTATGTATACACATATTATTTCCCTACCCAGGATCTCTCTTCTTGCAAAGAAGTAAGGATGAGCTTATGCACTGAACTTAACAAACAACTGGCCTTGCTCAAATAAATATCTAGTCATTTTGGATCATTGATTCTAGTTAAGACACTTTTGTAAACCTACTTGAGAATATGCTTAATGCCTTTCCAGCAAACACTGCATTTCACATCACAAGGAGCATGGTCTCATCAATGTCATCAATACAATTATTACTTGGACATTCAAGAATAAAGAAAATTTATTAATTAGAATAATGAAGTAGTCTTGCCATTGGACAAATAGAAAGGAATTGCATCTACCCTCTTTGAATTAGCAAGATTGTCTCCATTTGATTTCTTGGATTATTAACACTACTTTCGTTGCACTTGGTGGAAAAATTAAGAGGCAAATTCATGGTATATGAATGGGCTTCAACTTGCTCCCCCCTTTGGTGTAATATTTTTCTCACATATTTTGAGTATAATTTCTATAAAGACCTTGTATAAAGGAGAAGGTATGACATTCTAAAACATCTTCTTAAGGAACAACCCACATTCCCTTTCACAATCTAGTAAAGGGGTTTCTCTTCAATTTGATTTCATAGAAAATAACATTCTCTTTTTGCAAAGTGGGGCATTTCCTCTCTCTCTCGACTCAGTTTCTGAATATGGAACTGCCTTGCAAATATGGTTGTACCATTGTAAAGACATATGTTAAATTGATGTAACTTCATTTTGCATGCAACTGATTTATCCTATAGGCAAGTAGTAATAGACCAATTAAGTGGGCATACAAGGTCACTATCTCACAAATAGGACCTATTCAATACTCTAATGACCATGTCGATTCACTCTTTGGAAGTATTTGTTCACTATGCTCTGTGTGTGTGTGTGTGTGTGTGTGTGTGTGTGGTTTGGCAATGCTTGCGACATCTCAAGTTACTCACACGTCAAGAACAATATTTTTCAAAAAAACTTCTTTTGCTATCCCTTTCTATCTACATCATGCCCGTTAGATATCCTTAGCTTTTGGTATGCTTGAATAATGATCATTGATACATTTTTCTCACCCCTTTCACAAATTTCTTTCCCCCTTTCTTGTTTGAAAATTTGCACTACACTATTAGAATTCTTGTTAAATCTTCTTAATTATTTTTACAATGCCTTGTCTATACGCGACTCTAGTACCCCACTTATGAATTATGTTTTATTAAGAACCTTTCTTAGATATGTGGTAGTCCATGGCCTTTTACTATCAAAGTTTCTAACTTTTGATTTTTATGTATATTGGCTTTGGATCTTGTTATATGGGTGACAATGTTATTTAAATAATGAAGATCACATATACACATTAAAATAATATGCAATCACGTAGGAGCATGCTTATGTTTAATATCTTTTACCTTTTTATGTAAGTTTGTCTATCTTTAGGACTAATATGGGTCATCTGTATGAATGAATAGTTCCACATGGAGATGCTTTGTATAGTCACTTTTATCTTTTAAAATGGTGGGAATTGGGATGACTATGAATGTGTGTAAGTTTATAGATTGTGATACTTATACCCTTTCATGGGTGCACATTTATGTATGTATGGGTGGATGTAGTGAATATTTGCATAGTTACATTACATATCTATACATGTAGATCATAATTTAAATATGATTTTAACCAGCATGATTGACTAATTACAGTATGTATTATCACACGCTTGGATCATAGTAAACTAAGATTATCTAAATTAAAAGTATAAATTGAAAGTACTCAGAATTTAAAAAAAATATAGTTATTCTTCATAAAAATTGTTTTACAAGGATTCCACAGGATATGTGGAGAAGCACATTGTTTACATGTTATGGATTGCTCACTACGAATCCCGACTTTTCTATTATCTAACTTGAAATAGAAGTTGTAGAGGGGCTCATTGGACATTAATTGGACTTCTTGTCTTGGAAAAGAAATGGGCCAATGGCTCTCTGCACTGACCACAAAAGGATTATGATCATTCCACAAGATAACCACATCTATGAGAGCTGTATGTGTCTCATCTCGGGTTTCTTGATCCAAGCTAATCCACTCCCCTCGCAAAAGTCGCCATCTTCTATATCGAAAGCAAATGTATAGAGTTTGTCTAGGGATGAAATACCTATAATAAAAACAAAAATAATGGTAAGTAAATGCGAATAACACAACAATTCATCTAAGCAAGACCTATGTCAATTAAATCAAGGCATTCAAAGTAGTAAAAAAGATTTACTTGAATGTGAGATCAAATTAGTTGACCCTGCATTCAATCGTCTCATCAAAATGTATTCTTTTGACTTGCCAAGACTCACCCAATAGCTGACTTATCCATTCCTCAGATGGACACTTGCATTGATAAGTAATCTTTGTTTTCTTCAGAACATCACATGAACCAAACAAATGTGCAAACAATGAGAATGGAATAAACCAACTAAGATGTAGATCTTTGGAGCATGTGGTGGGTTTCATAGCACTATTGATGTCAGATTTTATCTTGGACTTACATGCTCTTGACAACTCCAAGCTACCAATCAACCATTCACCACTAGATAGTGGAGGCAATGGAACATGCTGCAATCTCTGGCTTTCTACTACGTACAATGAATTATAAAAAAAGATATTTTGAGTTGGAATTTAACTTGTAGAGTTATTGTCATAGATCAAAGAACCTATGTCTTCATGCCAAACATGTATCTTGCCGCTCAAACATTCCACATTCTGACATTCATGCAAAGTTGATGGATATAGAGCTGTCAGTAAAACAAGATTGAATTAGACACTGTACAGATTTTTTTAAAAAAAACTCTGATACAAAAGAATAAACAATGATAACATTTAAAAACTTACTCTTTTGTTTATTATTTGCAATGTATTTCTTGTTGTGTACAGAGTTTTGTTTGTGCGTATAAACATGTTGGATCAACACTTCTGCTACTGTACTTGTTCCATTGAACACTTATTTGAACTCTAAAATTCTACCTTGCCAATGTTTGCTAGGGTTTGCAACATCCTTACGCCTGACCTTGAAACTCCCTCGAGTGCTTGGGTGCATCAAAATCCAATCCAACTTATAGTACTTATCACAAATTGTACTTGCAATTCTTTTCACAAAGAAGCCCAGAGATGTTGAACAAGAAGTTGACTTATAACAAGACCATTGTTCCTTCACCGACAAATTCCTAGAGTACAAAAAGAAAAGAAATATCGAGTCAAAGCATACATATAACTTACATAGGCTTTGTCCAAATGAGTTGAAACTTAACCATGGAGCAATAGAAAAATGTGGCAATATACATGTGGCTCTCTTTACAAAGAAGCCCAAAGATATTGAAGAAGTTGAGGTTTTAAAAAATCATTGTTCTCCACCCTCAAAGACTCTCGGAGTAAAAAAACAAAGGAAAACTCAATATGCATATAGCTTGCATACATTTTGTCCAAACGATATAAAATTTAACCTGGAGCATCAAAAAAACAAGACAACATAATTGTAGCTTTGTTTACAAAGAAATCGTAAGATGTTGAAGAAGAAGTTGTGTTCAAAAGATCATTGTTCTTGACTGTAAGAGACTCCTAGAGTACCAAAACAAAAGAAATTACATATTAGAGAATGCACATAACTTGCGCAAGTTTTGTTCAAAAGAGATAAAACTTTACCATAGAACATCCATGGAAGAGAACAATATACTTGTAAAGTTTTGTGAAGAAAATCTTAGGAAGCTCTGATTCATAGCCTCACTATCAAGGTCACATCCATGTAGCCATAATGCCCGTAAAATTACACTACAAGCCCATGTAATATTATAATCCATTTGAATGCATAAAGGCATGTACACATCCATGCCCTGGTATATAAGGGACTCAATCTTGTTAATTTCTCAAACCCCTTCTTTTTCCTACTCCCATACTATATTTGCTACTATCTACTACCAAAGTCCCAAACCACCACCACCAAAGAGGCATGCAAATTGCTACAACATACTTCCCACAATTTACTCAGAATGGACTCTACAAAGCTAAATTGGTATATGGGTTGAAGGGAATGGAAACCAAGAGTGAATGTTGACACTTGTGATGCAAATTTGTTTATTAATTCTTACTAATACACGGGTTTGTTTAGATCACAAGTACTAGTTCGCTCCTCTACCCATATCCTAGTGCTCTTTTTTTGGAATTCTATTCACTAATATAATTTGTTGTAAAATATTTTTAAAGGTGAACAATTTCATTTTACTTTGCAAATCCAAGCTTCATCCTTTCTTTTTGATTACTTGAAAAAAGTGTCATTATTACTGTGATGTTTAGTGGCTTATCTATTGTCAAACTACATTCTTATACTAAATTTATAGCATATATGTTATTTTATTTCCTTCCTCTAACACACAAACAAAAACTTAATGACTGAAGCTGGGTTTGGTTTTTCTTGGTTTTTTGGCACAATATATGAATGGTACTCTCCTTATGCTCGTGCTTCCCTCCTTGTTCTGTAGCTTTGAATAGCTTCTTCCTTTTCTATTCAGTAATTTATTTATGATAACTTACAAACCTTTATCTTCCCAAATTTCAAGGTAAAACTATAATCTCTCTTTTTTCTTCACCTAATTTACCTTCATCATCTTAACTTACCTCTCAACTAGTTGCTCCTTACTCGAACCTAACTTAGGCCTGTTCCCTAACCTTTTGGATTTAAACACCCTCTTCCTTTTCTATTAGGTAAAGTCTACAAACCTTTTTCTTCACCCTATGTTAACTTATCTGCCAACCAGGTTCTCCTTATAAGTACTAGCTTCTGCTCTAGATTCCATCTTCTCCCATGCTCACAGCGCCAGCCCATCTTCAACTATGATGAGCGCTATTTACCATGCATGGTGTATCTTGGTCTGAGAAATAGTCGTCATCTATATATGCTGCATCCTCTAGATGTCATTTTTGGCATTTTCAGTAGGTCGCAGCCTAGCATGCAGTATCTCCTCCACATTTGAAAAGCATATGCCTTTGCTCACGAGGCATGTGCTTTTCAAATGACCCAGCTGCAGCTCTGGTTGCACGAACTTTACTTCTGTAGTCGAGTACATGCAGTTAATCTATGTTTAGGCCAGGCTTATGCATGGGCTTGTCACATGAGTACTTAGGCAACAATAATATACTTACTGCAGTACACCTCTGGCGTTTTTGCTGCATGAATTCGTGAGCTACATATGCCCTCAGTCGTAATCACACCTCCATAATCCCACGAGGATAACCCATGACGACGCTACACAAAACGGTGATACCTGGCACTATTTATAAACGCTGATTCCCTGAGGTATCTCCTCCACATGTCGATGATCCTTCAGGTTTACCTGACAGAAACATATCTATCTCCTTCTATCTTGTAACATTATTCTCCAGCATGTATTTTTAAGATTGTAGCCACATAGAATCGCGTACTACATATGCATGTAGACAGCCGCTCGTAATGCTACCAGTACATGTCTCTATGCTATCGCAAAGTACATGGGCCCTATGATCAAACTTCCCTAGAACTTGCTACTGGTTGGACCTAGTTAGTCGAGTTGTAGTTGGCATATCCTCATGTCGGTCATCTAACACACTAGTGAATAATATCATACCACATCACCAAGGTACATAGTGGATGGCAGCTTATTGTAATAACCCCCACTTCTCATGTCCCATAGGATTGCCCCTTAAAAATAATTAAAATTATTTGAAATTATTTTACTCCCCCTGTCGACGTTGCCAACTGGCAAGAGAGAGGTGAAGTAGGAGATGATGACAAGGACGAGGGAGGGGCGTCGATGATGAGGAGGAGGGGCACATGTGTGCCATCTCCCTCGCCCCACTATCCCTTCCCCAACCCAATGATGGCATGGCATGGTGGCGACCATTTTGGCCCACCTAGGTGGAGGGTAAGGGGAGGGGCTCCGTCATGCCCCCATAACACCCCTCCTTCTCCCTATAAAGACCCCCTCCCCTCTGGAAGAAATTGATACCTTTTGTTGCCCTATGGATATCATGTGCTACTCACCCAAGAGTGTGTAAGGACCATCATATTGGTGGAAATTCTACGCTTCTTTGCAAAAAAAATTTGCAATCCAGGATAGCAGCTACCACTACAAGGATTTG
Source organism: Lygodium microphyllum (assembly GCF_053477565.2). Lineage (NCBI taxonomy): Eukaryota > Viridiplantae > Streptophyta > Polypodiopsida > Schizaeales > Lygodiaceae > Lygodium > Lygodium microphyllum. Next base: position 19,827,398 of record NC_141149.1, on the reverse strand, counting down.
AGCTAGTAGCAATGTTTAAAGCGACGAAAATACAAACAACAAAATTTGCCCCCATCATCGCAAAAAGCGTCGTTATTGACGACGCCATAGAAACGCCGCTATTGGCGTCGCTATATAGCGATGCATATAGCGGCGCCGCTATAGCGACGCAAGCAGTAAATTTGCGATGCACATAGCGATGCCAATAGCGACGCAAATAGCAACGGTAACAGGGAAAAAAAAAATTTGTGGCAGGGCAGCAAGCTGCCCTGCCACATATAGCACTGTGTGCTGTATGAGAGCCATACAAAATAGTTTCTGCACTACTGCATACAAAGCGCTTGCAAACAAAAAGAATGTATACTGAAATCATAAAACTGATACTTGAAATAAATACATGATCGCATAAAATGCGATTGGTACAATCATGAAAGGATATCACTAATACATAAAAAATATCTGCATAGATCAGGCGACTAAAAACTAAAGGTGTGTGAGCTCCAAGGATCCAAGGGCGAGCTACAAATCCTCGTCCCCCGAAAGCTCATCCTGCCGCAAAGGAGCATCAAACGGATTCTGCAGAAAAAGAAACAACACATCAATCCACCATACAATAATGCATTCAAATATCTCATGGTAACTACGGACAAGAAATATGAGTGACTTACAGGGCCGTCGCGTCTATATAATCGGTCGATCAATGCATTGAGACCGTGCCTCTCTGCATATCGAGTCTCAACGCCTTGCGGATCGCGATTTGTAATGGAGTGCTGCAAAGAAAACAAAATGCTAACTGTTAGAAACATGATTGTCAGTACAAAGAATATTTCAAAAAAACAAACAAGCAAAATAAAATAGAAACTTACAAAGTCCTCCAAATATGTCCTATGGCCGCCACTCCCAAGATGATGGACCACTCCGGCCTCGAGTCGTGCCCTTGCCGCCTCCCGCTGTGCTGACTCCAACGTCCTGGCGAATTTGTAGCCTCCTCCCTCAGTCGGCGGCAGTCATCTGCATCTAACCACTCAAGCTTTGCAGCCCCACTCTTGATTGCCTTGCGTGCGTCGGATTGTCTATGTGACATGTATGCACGCATGCAATCCATCATCAAGCCTGTAGAGAATCTATCTACTGCGGCTGGCACCGGAAACTCCTCGTGTAAGGATGCTCCTATGTAGTCCTTGCTCCCCTTCGGTATGTTCTTCCAATGATCCAGGACGTTGTGCCGAAAAACTTCTTGGCACAACTCTCTCATGTGAGCCATCACCCTTCTCCCCTCATCATTCATGATGATGGCTCCGGACCTACTATCAACCAGGTATCCATAACCCCTAGGAGTCTGTCTAAGATGGGTCCTCTCCCATCTTTGTCCACGCTCCTGGGCATATCCAGGAGACCCCTCTACATCCGGTGTACCGACGGGGGTAACCTCTCTCGGAGTGCCACTCAAAGGGGTACCACCAAAAGGGGTGCCACCTGCTAACGGCTGCGCAAAAGCCGGAGTAACTGGAGTAGACGTCCCCACAGGTGTGACAAATCCTGGAGGTGACGCAGCTCTAGCTGAACGACGAGATGGAGACACCACATCCGTGTCTCCACAGCAGCATCCCCCTGATCCCGATGCAGTCCCTCCCTCTGGCCCAAGTCGTGAGCGTCGAGATCGTCTGCTCGAAGCTGAAGCATCTGATCGCGCTGAAGCAGATCTAGCAGAGCGCCCTGACGAAGAACGAGACAGCTCCTGGTCTGCCATCTCTCTGAATCTCGCGAGCTGGTCTGTGTCAAGATTGTGGGAGAGAAGGAAGGAGTCTCGCTTGAAGCTTTCTTGCTTGCACAATGGGGGAAGACACACAAGGGTGGAGGCTGAAAACAGTTTTCCTCTTCTTAGTTGTGTAAGCCAAAAGAACTCACTTACAAAGAAATAGAAGAACCCTATATATGGGTCTCAAACCAAACTCAACTAACTAAGGTGGCATACTAACTGAGCCACGAACTAGAGTAGATAAGGATAGCTATCATGTAGCTATTATTCATGGGCGGTGTACCAACCGCGTCTGCAACTGACAAGTCGGTGACATAAATACACAACGGTCACCCTGGCGTATCACGAGTGGAGCTCGATATCTCAACACTCCCCCTCGAGCTCAATCCCAATTCCTGTACACCAAGCAGGTCTCTGAACTTGCGCAGCTTCTCTGCGCCCAATGCCTTCGTGAATATGTCAGCTACCTGATCCTCTGTGCTGACATAAACTAGATCAATAATACCTAGTAAAACCCTCTCTCGCACATAGTGATAATGCACCTCAATGTGCTTTGTTCTAGCATGATAGACTGGGTTATTTACCAAGTGTATACTACTCATGTTGTCACAGTAAATGACAACTGGCCCATCTGTAGACTGATGCATATCATAAAGTAGCTTATGCAACCAAGCTACCTCACATGCAGCCATTGCTGCACCCCTGTACTCAGCCTCTGTGCTCGACAAGGCAACTGTAGGCTGTTTCTTGCTGCTCCAAGTGACTGCAGCACTCCCAAAAGAGAACACATATCCACTGGTAGATCGTCTATCAGAAATACTACCAGCCCAATCAGCATCAGTGTATCCATGCAACTGTATCTGAACCCCAGTCTCATAAAATAGTCCATACTGCAATGTGGACTTCACATACCTGAGTATGCGTCTAGCCGCATCCAAATGCGGTTTCCTTGGAGCCTACATAAACTGACTTACCAATCCAACAGCATAGCTCAAATCTGGCCTGGTAATAGTCATATAAATCAAACTTCCTACTATGCGTCTGTACATAGTAGGGTCTTCTAGAAGCTCACCTGCATCTGTGCTCAGCTTCACATTCTGCTCCAAAGGAACTGAAATAGGCTTATAGCCTGTCATCCCATATTTGGACAGCATGTCCAATCCATACTGCCTCTGCAAGAGCTGTATCCCACTTGGTGATCTAATCACCTCAATGCCCAAGAAATAACGCAGCTCTCCCAAATCCTTCATCTCAAACTTTTGCTTCAATAGCATTTTCACATGAAGGATATCTTCATCACTGTCACCTGTCATAATCAAATCATCAACATAAATGACAAGTAGCATAATACCTTTCTCTGTTTTTCTCACATAAAGTGAGAAATCTGCCTTGGAAATCTGAAAGCCAATAGTGACAAGATACTGTCCTATATTGTCAGACCATGCTCTAGGTGCTTGCTTTAAGCCATACAAGGCTTTCTTCAACCTGCAAACAAACTCAAGATGAACAGCATGCACATAACCTGGTGGCTGCTCCATATAGACCTCTTCTTGCAAATCACCATGCAAGAAGGCATTCTTTACATCCATCTGATGTAAAGACCATCCCTTTGATGCAGCCATAGCAATGACTGCTCTTACGGTTGCCATCCTTGCAACCGGACTGAATGTTTCTTCATAGTCAATGCCATATGTTTGTGCATACCCCTTGACTACTAATCTTGCCTTGTATCTATTCACAGAACCATCTGCATTGTGCTTCACCTTATAAACCCACTTACAGCCAATTGCATTTTTACCTTTAGGCAAAGGTACCAATTCCCATGTAGCATTTGCTTCCAAGGCATCCATTTCTTCATCCATGGCTTTCTCCCATTTTTCTTTTCCCATGGCTTCCTCAAAAGAAGTGGGTTCTGGTTCCTGTATCACTTTAACCATATATGCATAGTGAATGGCTGTAAATCCATCATATTTCAGCCTATCCACAGGATACCTAACTCTGGTAGACCTGCGCAAAGTGGGTTCACTCCCAGGTGCTCTCAAAACATCCCTGGTCTTCCTTACTCCAGGTGTAACAATAGAAGGAATACCCAACTCATCATCAATGCTCTGTTCTGAGCCACTGGATTCACCATCCACATAAGAGTGACCTGCATTCACATCGAACATGGGCTGATCAACCTTCTCTTTTCCTTTTCGTGATACCTGCATACCACTATCTGCATTGCTTTGAGAAGATTCTCCTGATCTCAATCTGCCTGTCCATGGCGAAGAATGTGAACCACTGCTAGAGGACGCTCCAGGTCCACTAATATTTTGTGACTGCTGCTGTGAATTCTGTGCAGCATTACCATTTTGTGCATCTACATCATCAATCACATTTACTGGTTTATACCAGCTACTCATCTCATCAAAAACAACATCTCTGCTCACTGTAAACTTACGAGTAGAAGGGTTATAGCATCTATACCCTTTTTGCTGCAGAGAGTAACCAATAAAGATGCACTTCTCAGCTTTTGGATCCAACTTGGATCTCAACTCATCTGGCACATGTACATAGGCAATGCAACCAAAAATTTTCAAATGAGAAATATCTGGTTTCCTACCAGTATACCTCTCCTCTGGAGTCATCCCATGTATTGCTGCAGTGGGAGTCCTGTTCATTATATAGACTGCTGTAGCAACTGCTTCAGCCCAATAAAAATCTGGCAAGTCTTTTTCATTGAGCATGGCACGAGATACCTCTCCAATATGCCTGTTTTTCCTTTCTGCAATTCCATTTTGTTGTGGGGTATAACTGCATGAATATTGCTGCTTTATACCATGCTCCTGCAGGAACCTTGCAAACTCATTTGAGAGGTACTCTCCCCCTCCATCTGATCTTAGGCATTTTATCTGCAAGCCTGTTTCTTTTTCAACCATAGCTTTAAGAGTTTTGAAATGCCCAAAAACTTTACTTTTCTTTTTCATAAAATACACCCAAACTTTTCTGCTATAGTCATCAATAAAACTGACAAAATAATGACAGCCTCCAAGAGATGCAGCTTTAGTTGTCCACACATCAGAGTGGATTAATTCCAATGGCTTCTTACTCTCTTGAACATGTCTAGGAAATGGTTTCCTTGCCTGTTTTCCAAATTGACAGGCTTCACATACCTTATGCATTTCTGCAACCTTGAATTTCGGCAAACCTGCAACAATATTTTGGGCCTGCATTGATTTAAGTCGCTGTACATTAACATGACCAATGCGTTTATGCCAGATATCAATATCTGCAACTACACCGGTCCCATGTGCAAACATTGCTGCACTCAATTCAGACATGTCTGCATCCAATGTAAACATTCTGCCCTTCTTCTTTCCTTTTGCTATCAAGCGACCTTTATTTTTCATATCCTCAACAAAGCATCCATGAGGATTAAATCTGACCTGCAAGCCCTGTTCAACCATTTGACCAACAGAAACCAGATTCTTGGTGATATTCGGGACATGAAATACATCGGACAGGTATTTCTTTTTCCCATCCTGCATAGACAAGGGAATTTTTCCAATCTGCACAATAGGATGTGCAGTATCATCACCAGTCTCCACAAATCCTGGTTTTTCCATTTTCCTTGCATCCTCCATCCATTCTGCATGACCTGTCATGTGGTTTGATGCACCTGAGTCAACATACCATACATCATTGTTTTCTTCTGCACTTGTCATAGAATTGTTCATGTGCTGCACCATGAACAAATGCTCATTTCTGTCATCACCCTGTCTGCTAGAAGATGCATAATTCCCTTGTTGCAGTTTTCCATTCATGATGTCATTCTGCTTTTTATAGCAGTCTTTAGCCATATGACCCATTTTACCACAGTAGTAGCATTCAACATTACTGTTTGCATTTTGGCCTCTTTGCCATCCACCACGACCTCTTTGGCTTCCCCTGCCTCTAGAGTTACCACGTCCTCCTCCATAGGACTGGTTTTCTTGAGTTTGCTGCATATTCTGATTTCTACCACGGCCTCCATATCGGCCTCCTCTACCTCTGCCTCTACCTCTTCCAGCATTTGAGTAGAAGACAGCTTCTTTTGAAGTTCCTCCTGAAGAAGATGCACCACCATTTCTTTGCTCCTCAGAAATTAGAAGAGCAATCAGCTCCTCAAAATCAGGAAATCTTTCACGAACTGAAATGGATGTCCGAAACTGTGCATAATCCTTTCCTAGACCATTCAAGGTCACAGAAACTAAATCATCATCTTCCACTGGTGACCCAATGGAAGCAAGTGCATCTGCAATCTTCTTCACCTTCATGTGGTAGTCGTTGATGCTCATATTTTCTCTTTGCACATTGTGCAACTCTTGCTTGAGCTGCATTTTCCTGGCTTGTGTATTTGTGCTATACATTTTTGACAAAGTATCCCATGCCTCCTTTGGCGTACTTGCATCCTGAATATGCACAATCATAGAGTCTGAAATACTGATAGACAGCCAGTACATAACTTTCCTGGCTCTCTCATGCCATGCTTTGAATGCCTGCATTTGCTGTTGATTGGGAACATCAGGAAGAACTGGTTCTTCTTCATTTCCTGCAACAAATTCCCAATATCCTTTTCCCATAAGAAAATTCGTCATTCTAAACTTCCATGCCTGGAAGTTGTTCTTGTCAAGCTTTTCAGTGATAATCTGTGAAAGAGAATCAGACGCCATTACAGAAGACTGCAAAAAATTCTGTCAGTGCAAAAACCACAGCTTCACCCTCACAAGGGAAAATCTGCAAAACTGGCGAAAGTGGTATTTTACCACACAGTCACTTCCTAGTGACGATTTTGCATAAACAGGAACCAAGGATGATTCTGAAACTCCCAATGTCTCTGCGCACAAGCATACGATGCAATTTCTATAGTAACTTTTTGCCGACCTGTAGAACAGTGGCTGCACAGCATAAAACTGAGCCTTTTCCTGAGTGCGTGCAGAAAACTTCCGCCTCCAAAACAGGCCCCGAAATGGCCTCAAATAAAAAAAACAGGGTCGCCAAGAGCTAAAGCTCTATCCCGCAGCATATACTGCCCTCTTGCTTCACTGCAAAGGGCGTCTCAACCTGAGACAATGCACTCCTGCACTTTCCGGCTGTGCTACCTGCAGAGATCTGCTCCCAAAACAGAAAATGAAAGCAACACTGCTCCTCTTACCAGAACACCGCGAGCTTGGCTTGCTTTCTTGAGCTCCTTACCACGAACAAGGCTCTGATACCATGTCAAGATTGTGGGAGAGAAGGAAGGAGTCTCGCTTGAAGCTTTCTTGCTTGCACAATGGGGGAAGACACACAAGGGTGGAGGCTGAAAACAATTTTCCTCTTCTTAGTTGTGTAAGCCAAAAGAACTCACTTACAAAGAAATAGAAGAACCCTATATATGGGTCTCAAACCAAACTCAACTAACTAAGGTGGCATACTAACTGAGCCACGAACTAGAGTAGATAAGGATAGCTATCATGTAGCTATTATTCATGGGCGGTGTACCAACCGCGTCTGCAACTGACAAGTTGGTGACATAAATACACAACGGTCACCCTGGCGTATCACGAGTGGAGCTCGATATCTCAACAGTCTGGAGACATGCGTGCCATCATGTCCTGAAACTCCTCATCGCTCATCCCTCGACTCATCCTGAAAATGTCACCTGCACAGATAAAAAATGGTGTTAGAATAATCAGTTTAAACTATACAAAGCATAGTAATATAAATCATTTTAAAAAAATCCCTCTTAAAATGCATATCTTATGTACCTTTATGGAAGATCTAAACAATGAATTAAGTAATACAATTCTCCAAGAATGAAGTATCCTATGGTCCCATGTTAATCTCCTGACACAACTCTGCATACACTGGAAGGCCAATAGACATGTCACCACAAAAGAACGAGTCTGCCTCATTCTCAAAAAATTCTTGGACTCCTGTATTTCCATCATTGTTAGCCGATGCGGGCGCGAAGCTTGCGGCAGCCTCCACCCCTTGTAATATCGACCCCTCTATTTGCATATTATCTTCATCTATGCCCGGAACATTGCTTTGATCATATACTCTTGCACTTCGAGCAGTTGAAGGTATAACATACCACCATCGAGGTTGTCGGGGGTTTGGATAGAAGATTACCTGTTCACAAACACGTACAAAGCGAGTTCAAACCATTGTGACATAAACCATGTCGTATTACAATTAGCAAATAAATGACTCTATGCACCTGTTCACAATGGGTCGGCAACACAAAGGTGTCGTGCAAATCCATCCATTTTTTTTCGGAATCTATTTTGAGAAATCCAGATGAACCTCGTCAAACTGTTGCTCCAGCTCCTCCAAGTACCACTTTGAACCACTGCACATCGAATAGTATCATGGAGAAGCTATGGTAATCCATCGTAATAATACTTTGCAAGTTTCCAAAATACTCCATCTCATCCACAATCGTGTTCGGATCCGTTGCTCGTCGCCGGCTCTCTTGCTCAAACCTTGCCATGACACCACAGTCCATCGTGGAGCGCATTTTGTCAATACGCTCCATGCGAAAATGCCGTCTGCGCGACGACGCTGCACTATATATTTTGTACTGTACATTGAAACACTCAAATTAGATGTCGCATATAAAATTACCACGACCTAGTGAATACTTGATTGAATGAGATAAAATATAGATATTACCAGCGAGAATGGAGGTCTGCTCACTCGAGCACTCTTCCAATCCCGAAAAGTCATGCATCATCCACATGAGAATGGCTCGAATGTTGGCTGACCGCCGACCATCGCGCCTGCTCATATCTTGAACAGTGACCCCCTCCTCCCACAAAATCTTAAGCTCATCGACTAATGGACGAAGATACACGTCCATATTTTTTACTTTGTAGCGGCCCGGGACGAGCAAGCTAAGGATGAGATGTCCTTTCTTTGTAGAAAGCCATGGAGGGATGTTGTAGTTGACAAGCACTATAGGCCACACACTGTAAGAAGTCGAGCACAGACCGAATGGGTTCACATCATCCATGGCGAGACCGAGCCGAAGATTCCTTGGCTCTCGCGCAAAGCCTGGGAAGGTAGAGTCAATGTGGCTCCATGCGCACGAATCCGCTGATATTCGTTGTACTCCATCCGTGGACCTATTCTGCACATGCCACGTTGTCAAGCTTGCCATGCCGGCCGTGCAAAACATGTGGTTTATGCGGGGGATGAGCGAAAAGTGTCTGAGAACATTTTGAGGGATGGTTTGCCCTTGCAAGTCCTGTCGATACCTGTGAGCACCACACTTTGGACATGTCTCCATAGTCTCGTATTCATCTCGAAACAGTATGCAGTCGTTGATACATGCATGGATGTTATTGTAGTCCATGCCAAGCTTCCGTAAAACATGTCGTGCATTATCATGAGACTCAGGTGATAATATATGATATTTTAATAACTTGAAAAAAATCATAAAACACCTTGAAAAAGCACAAATGTTTGTAATAATACTGTAAAAAATAATAATCAATGAAGCCTATGTGCAAGGTACCTGAATAACTCGGTCACACTCGTATCGCTCCAACCGTATTTTGCTTGCATACTTAAGAGTGCAAGCAATGTCTTCAACCGAGATACTCAGCACCCATCATATAATGGTATGGATGCTTCCTCTCTAAGCGGGTCAGATGTCTCAACATCCATGGGAATCAATGCATCGATCATTGCCTCCATCTCAGGCTCCAAGATTGTAGGTAGGTCGGGAAGGTTGTCTGTCTCCTCTAGCATTGACGGTATAGATGGGCCTTGCGAGTGGTGGATTGGCTCCTGCAATCCATCCATCGCATGTCCACGAACTCTTCTAATTGGCCGCAAAGGGTGCACTCCCCCTTGGGTCAAGACATCACCCCCCTGGATAGAAAATTTGCCAACAAGACCCAATCTTATTGTGTATGGTTTTCAATTAGCTTGCGAGTACAATGCATGATTAATATTAACTTCAAATTACCATTTGCTGAAAATTCGCAATCGCCTGATCAATGATCTCAGATTCAAACTCGCCAAATCGTCGTACGTGTTCTATAGACAATCGACGTTTTCGTCTAATTGCCAACTTGCATTGAGAGCAAGGACATGGGACACGCTGATTAAGATACGTCTCGCGATCTTGAACAATAAGACCTTCTTCGTTTTCCATCACTACAAGGAATTGGGAAATTAGCGACGCTGATTAGCGACGGCGGAGATCGGCGTCGCTATTGGCGTCGCTATTGCGACGCCGCAAGAAAAAAAACGCGGTCGAAACCCGAGCGCCATTTTCATTTCTTTTGATTCGACTTTTGAGAGCGAGAGCGAGGGAGAGAGCGAAGGATTTGTGAGAGAAGAAGAGGAAGAAGACTTCCTGCCGCCGCTGCCGCCGCCGCCGCCACCGCCGTTGTTCGTGAAGGAGAGGAGGAGCCCTCATTGCAAAGAGAAGCCGCCCCACGCTCGCCATATCTCATTGGTGAGTCTCCCTCTCTCTTTCTTTTGCTTGTTGAAGGTTTAAATAATTCTCTTTTGCTTGTTTAGGAGAGGAAATGAAAGAGAAGGAGAGGGAGAGGGAGAGAGAGGGAGAGAAAGAGAGGGAGAGGGAGAGGGAGAGGGAGAGGGAGAGAAAGAGAGGGAGAGTGCATTCTCTCTCTCTCTTTCTCCCTTTTGCTTGTTAATGTTTAAATCACTTTCTTTTTTGCTTGTTTAGGAGAGAAAACGAGAGAGAAAGAGAGGGAAAGGGAGAGGGAGAGGGAGAGAAAGAGAAAGAGAAAGAGAAAGAGAGGGAGAGGGAGAGGGAGGGGGAGGAAATGAGAGAGGGAGAGAAAGAGAAAGAGAGGGAGAAGGAGGGAGAGTGCATTCTCTCTCTCCCTCTCCCTTTTGCTTGTTTAATGTTTAAATCACTTTATTTTTTGCTTGTTTAGGAGAGGAAATGAGAGAGAAAGAGAGCGAGAGGGAGAGGGAGGGAAAGGAAATGAGAGAGTGATAGAAAGAGAAAGAGAGGGAGAGTGCATTGTATCTCTCCCTCTCCCTTTTGCTTGGAGGATGTTTAAATCACTTTATTTTTTTCTTGTTTAGGAAATGAGAGAGAAAGAGAGATAGAGAGGGAGAGGGAGAAAAAGAGAAAGAGAGGGAGAGGGAGAGGGAGGGGAAGGAAATGAGAGAGGGAGAGAAAGAGAACGAGAGGGAGAGGGAGAGGGTGAGAGAGAGTGTGTGCATTCTCTCTCTCACGATGGGTTTGGTTGTTTGTTGTTTGAATCACTTTCTTTTTTGCTTGTTTAGGAGAGAGGGAGAGGGAGGGGAAGGAAATGAGAGAGTAAGAGAGAAAGAGAGGGAGAGGGAGAGGGAGAGGGAGAGGGAGAGGGAGAGAAAGAGAAAGAGAAAGAGAAAGGGAGAGGGAGGGGGAGGAAATGAGAGAGGGAGAGAAAGAGAAAGAGAGGGAGAAGGAGGGAGAGTGCATTCTCTCTCACCCTCTCCCTTTTGCTTGTTTAATGTTTAAATCACTTGTTTTTTACTTGTTTAGGAGAGGAAATGAGAGAGAAAGAGAGCGAGAGGGAGAGGGAGGGGAAGGAAATGAGAGAGGGATAGAAAGAGAAAGAGAGGGAGAGTGCATTGTATCTCTCCCTCTCCCTTTTGCTTGGAGGATGTTTAAATCACTTTATTTTTTGCTTGTTTAGGAAATGAGAGAGAAAGAGAGATAGAGAGGGAGAGGGAGAAAAAGAGAAAGAGAGGGAGAGGGAGAGGGAGAGGGAGGGGAAGGAAATGAGAGAGGGAGAGAAAGAGAACGAGAGGGAAAGGGAGAGGGTGAGAGAAAGAGAGAAAGAGAGGGAGAGGGAGAGAGAGGGAGAGAAAGAGAGGGAGAGGGAGGGGAAGGAAATTTAAGATAATAGACTTATTGATAATGGTATGCAATGTGCTTTGCCATGGGCCACGTACATTGGTAACTCTTTAAGATGGCTTAAAAATGGTCAATTCCTTCATAATGTCCAAGTAGGGGATCTAATTGTGATATGCATAATTCATTGTTTTTGTATTAACTTTATAGGCATGCCAAATTAGAAATCATGCCAACTAGTCAACGGAAGGACTAAAAGAAAATGATACCCTAGCTAATGGTCATTAAGGTACTTCATCAAAATGAACCCAAAAGTATTGTTATAGAAGAAGAAACCCTTAAATTGAGTATAGGATAATTTCTCTCAGGTCTTATGACTATGAGTAGAATTGATTGAAATAAATTTTATTACTATAGTTATTAAATTTCATAGATGGCGCGCATTAATTTTAAAATGGATTACTTATACTCAAAGCCGAGATATAACAAATAATTATCTACCGGGACAAACAAATCCTTGAGCATGATACAGGGCCGAGATATAACATCAGAAAATCTCTCAACTACTATATACAATGCAAGATTTATGGTCAACTTGCAACTTGACGTACATCTCTATAAAGCTATCCATTTAAGCCTCGTTTGATGTAATGTAGATAAGATGGAAAATGAAGAAGGTCTTATTGTTCAAGACCGCGAGACATATCTTAATCAGCGTGTCCCATGTGCTTGCTCTCAATGCAAGTTGGCAATTAGACGAAAATGCCGATTGTCTATAGAACACATACGACGATTTGGAGAGTTTCAATCTGAGATCATTGATCAGGCGATTACGGATTTTCAGCAAACGGTAATTTGAAGTTAATATTAATCATGCATTGTACTCTCAAGCTAATTGAAAACCATACACAATAAGATTGGGTCTTGTTGGCAAATTTTCTATCCAGGGGGATGATGTCTCGACCCAAGGGGGAGTGTACCCTTTGCGGTCAATTAGAAGAGTTCGTGGACGTGCGATGGATGGATTGCAGGAGCCAATCGACCACTCGCAAGGCCCATCTATACCGTCAATGCCAGAGGAGACAGACAACCTTCCCGACCTGCCTACAATCTTGGAGCCTGAGATGGAGGCAATGATCGATGGATTGATTCCCATGGATGTTGAGACATCTGACCCACTTAGAGAGGAAGCATCCATACCATTATATGATGGGTGCCAAGTATCTCGGTTGAAGACATTGCTTGCACTCTTAAGTGTGCAAGCAAAATACGGTTGGAGCGATACGAGTGTGACTGAGTTATTCAGGTACCTTGCACACAGGCTTCATTGATTTTTTTTAAAACAGTATTATTGCAAACATTTTGTGTTTTTTCAAGGTGTTTTATGATTTTTTTCAGGTTATTGAAATATCATATATTGCCACCTGCAAATACCATGCCTGAGTCTCATGATGATGCACGACATGTTTTACGGAAGCTTGGCATAGACTACAATAACATCTATGCATGTATCAACGACTGCATATTGTTTCGAGATGAATACGAGACTATGGAGACATGTCCAAAGTGTGGTGCTCACAGGTATCGACAGGACTTGCAAGGGCAAACCATCCCTCAAAAAGTTCTCAAACACTTTTCGCTCATCCCCCGCATAAACCACATGTTTTGCACGTCTGCCATGGCAAGCTTGAGAACGTGGCATGTGCAGAATAGGTCCACGGATGGAGTTCAACGAATATCAACGGATTCGCGTGCATGGAGCCACATTGACTCTACCTTCCCAGGCTTTGCGCGAGAGCCAAGGAATCTTCGGCTCGGTCTCGCCATGGATGGTGTGAACCCATTCGGTCTGCGCTCGACTTCTTACAGTATGTGGCCTATAGTGCTTGTCAACTACAACATCCCTAAAAGGCTTTCTACGAAGAAAGGACATCTCATCCTTAGCTTGCTCGTCCCGGGCCGCTACAAAGTAAAAAATATGGACGTGTATCTTCGTCCATTAGTCGATGAGCTTAAGATTTTGTGGGAGGAGGGGGTCACGGTACAAGATATGAGTAGGCACGATGGTCGGCGGCATTCGAGCCATTCTCATGTGGACGATGCATGACTTTCCGGGATTGGGAGAGTGCTCAGGTGAGCAGACCTTTGTTCTCACTGGTAATATCTATATTTTATTTCATTCAATCAAGTATTCACTAGGTCATGGATTGCCTTACAGGTCTGGTTACCTCAGGTTATCATGCATGTCCATTGTGTGGGCCACAGTTAGACTCTCGAAGGTCACGAACCATGAAGAAGATGGTATATCAAGGACACGCCGCTTTCTTGCCGGAGGATCATGAAATTAGGGAAGATTTTCTTGGACGATCTCCAGCACGTATGAACGCTGCAAGCTGGTATGAGTTGAAAATGGTAAACTCGGAATCACATCCAAATGGAACGCGACGGTTCTCAGTTTTCTACGAGTTGCCATATTGGACCCACTTACAGGTCAACCACTTGTTGGATCCCATGCATATTTTCAAAAATGTGGGCAGCTTGCTATGGGACCACATCAGAGGAAAGACAGACACTATAGGGTCACAAATGGATTTAAACGAGGTAGGTAAGATGGAGGCGCTTTGGCCGTAGTCGAGTGCTGAAGGGGGAGTGCAGCTTCCTCGCGCTCCCTGGGTTTTGTCTACCAAAGAAGAGCGCATTGTGAAGCAAGTAATCAAGTCTATCCGCACTCCGATGGGTATGATGCGTTCTCTCAGGTCCGCATTTTCTAAAGATGACCAAATGTCTGGGCTAAAATCCCATGATTGGCATAAGATATGTCAGGTTTGTGAACAGAATGGATTTTAATGAGCGTGGACATTTTGAAATTTGAAAAGTGACCATTATTCATAATGCTTTCTCATTTGTGGCAGTTTGTCCTACCGATCGCGATCGCGGGATGCCTTACTCCAGAAATTCGTGGGACCGTTTACAAGTTGTTGACTTTGGTGCAATGGATCTCACAGAAAGAGATTAAGACGTCCTCTATTGAGATGGTCTGTCTCTTTGAGAAATACCTGCCCACTAGCATGTTCACGATACAAGTTCACCTTCTTGTGCATCTTGTGGACGAAGTGGAGATTGTTGGACCTGTCCATACGCGATGGATGTTCTTCCTGGAGTGCTTCATGAAAACCCTGAAAGGCTTTGTGCGACAACGAGCTCGTCCAGAAGGTAGCATGGCAGAAGGTTGGTTGGTGTCAGAGGCGTTAGTGCATATCTCACAATGGCTACCAACGGTGGAACCAGACAATGAAATGCTATGGATGCTGAAGGACGATGATAGATGTGGTGGTTGGAAATGGGGTAGAAAAAAGAATGGATGCCTCAATGGAAGAGAAGGTGAATCGCTTTTGTATGTTGCACCATGCCTCCATGGAGATGTGGCTCGCCAAGCACCAGATTGCAAGGCAAGATCGAGAGGAAGCGCGAGCTGAATTCTGACGCAGTACGCGTCACCGACCGATTTGATATCCCGAAGGCATGGAGGAGATGCCACGGTTTATGTCAACACGATGGTTGCATGGAGCCTTGACCGCAACATCCAGCGAAGGGATAGAGGTCTCAATGGAGGAGTGGGAGTTCTCGAGGGGATGTAGTCCAAAGGTAATGAGGGGTTTAGAATGTGTCGTATCTAAATTTGCTTGCTACATCTAATTTGAGTGTTTCAATGTGTAGTACAAAATATACAATGCAGCGTGGTCGCGCGGACGTCATTTTCAGGTGGAGCGTATTGACAAAATGCGCTCCACAATGGACTGTGGTGTCATGGCAAGGTTTGAGCAAGAGAGTCGGCGACGAGCAACGGATCCGAATATGGTTGTGGATGAGATGGAGTATTTTGGGAACTTGCAAAGTATTATTACGGTGGATTACCGTAGCTTCTCCATGATACTATTCGATGTGCAGTGGTTCAAAGTGGTACTTGGAGGAGCTGGAGCAACAGTTCGACGAGGTCCATCTGGATTTCTCGAAATAGATTCTGAAAAAAAATGGACGGATTTGCGTGACACCTTTGTGTTGCCGGCCCATTGTGAATAGGTACAAATAGTCATTTGCTTGCTAATTGTAATACGACATGGTTTATGTCACAATGGTTTGAACTCGCTTTGTAAGTGTTTGTGAACATGTAATCTTCTATCCAAACCCCTGACAACCTCGATGGTGGTATGTTATACCTTCAACTCCTCGAGGTGCGAGAGTATATGATCAAAGCGATGTTCCAGGCATAGATGAAGAAAATATGCAAATAGAGGGGTCGATATTACAAGGGGTGGAGGCCACCGCAAGCTTGGAGCCCGCATCGGCTAACAATGATGGAAATACAGAAGTTGTAGAATTTTTTGAGAACAAGGCAGACTCGTTCTTTTGTGGTGACATGTCTATCAACCTTCCAGTGTATGCAGAGTCGTGTCAGGAGATTAACATGGGACCATAGAATACTTCATTCTTGGAGAATTGTATTACTCAATTCGTTGTTTAGATCTTCCATAAAGGTAGATAAGATATGCATTTTAAGAGGGATTTTTCAAAAATGATTTATATTAATGTGCTTTGTATAGTTTAAATTGATTATTCTAACATCATTTTTTATCTGTGCAGGTATCGACATTTTCAGGATGAGTCGAGGGATGAGCGATGAGGAGTTTCAGGACATGATGGCACGCATGTCTCCAAATCAGCTCGCGAGATTCAGAGAGATGGCAGACCAGGAGCTGTCTCATTCTTCGTCAGGGCGCTCAGCTAGATCTGCTTCAGCGCGATCAGATGCTTCAGCTTCGAGCAGACGATCTCGACGCTCGCGACTTGGGCCAGAGGGAGGGACTACGACTGCAGGAGGATCACGGGGGTGCTGCTGTGGAGACACGGACATGGTGTCTCCGTCTCCTTGTTCAGCTGGAGCTGCGTCACCTCCAGGATTTGTCACACCTGTGGGGACGTCCACTCCAGTTACTCCAGCTTTTGCGCAGTCGTCGGCAGATGGCACGCCTTTTGGTGGCACCCGCTTTGGTGGCACCCCTTTGAGTGGCACTCCGGGAGAGGGTACCCCCGTCGGTACACCGGATGTACAGGGGTCTCCTGGATATGCCCAGGAGCGTGGACGGAGATGGGAGAGGGTCCATCTTAGGCAGACTCCTAGGGGTTATGGATACCTAGTGGATAGTAGGTCAGGAGCCATCATCATGAATGATGAGGGGAGGAGGGTGATGGCTCGCATGAGGGAGTTGTATCAACAAGTTTTTCGGCACAACGTCCTGGATCATTGGAGGAACATACCGGAGGGGAGCAAGGACTACATAGTAGCATCCTTGCACGAGGAGTTCCCGGTGCCAGCCGCAGTAGATAGATTCTCTACGGGCTGGATGATGGATTGCATGCGTGCATACATGTCAGATAGACGATCCGACGCACGCAAGGCAATCAAGAGTGGGGCTCCAAATCCTGAGTGGTTAGATGCATACGACTGGCGCCGACTGAGGGAGGAGGCTACAGATTCGCCAGGACGTTGGAGTCAGCAGCGGGAGGCGGCGAGGGCACGAATCGAGGCCGGATCGGTGCATCATCTTGGGAGTGGCGGCCATAGGACATATTTGGAGGACTTTGTAAGTTTCTCTCTTGTTTTGCTTATTTATTTTTTTGAGATATTCTTTGTACTGACAATCATGTTTCTAATAGTTAGCATTTTGTTTTCTTTGCAGCACTCCATTACAAATCGCGATCCGCAAGGCCTTGAGACTCGATATGCAGAGAGGCACGGTCTCAGGGACCGATTGTATAGACGCGGCGGCCCTATAAGTCATTCATCTTTCTTGTCCGTAGTTACCACGAGATATTTGAATGCATTATTGTATGGTGGATTGATATGTTGTTTCTTTTTCTGCAGAATCCGTTTGATGCTCCTTTGCAGCGGGACGAGCTTTCGGGGGACGAGGATTTGTAGCTCACCCTTGGATCCTTAGAGCTCACACACCTTTAGTTTTTAGTCGCCTGATCTATGTAGACATTTTCTATGTATTAGTGATATCGTTTCATGATTGTACCAATCACATTTCATGTATCAGTTTTATGATTTCAGTATACATTTTTTTTGTTTGTGCCAAAAAAAAAAAATTTCTCTGTTACCGTCGCTATTTGCGTCACAAATTTACTGCTCGCGTCGCTATTGGCGTCGCTATGAGCGTCACAAATTCTCTGTAACCATTGCTATATGCGTCGCTAGCGATGATTCTATGGTGTCGTCAATAACGACGCTTTTTGCGACGACGGGGGCAAATTTTGTTGTTTGTATTTTCGTCACTTTAAACGTCGCTATAAGGTCTATATCTTATAGTGCATCTTATCTACATCACAACAAATGAGACTTAAATGGATAGCTTTATGGAGATGTACGTCAAGTTGCAAGTTGACCATAAATCTTGCATTGTACATAGTAGTTGAGAGATTTATTGATGTTATATCTCGGCTTTGTATCATGCTCAAGGATTTGTTTGTCCCGGTAGATAATTATTCATTATTGTATAAGTAATCCATTTATGAGTATCATTGAGGATCTCTTAGTCTAATAATAAATCAGTCTCAACAAAAAGAATCTTAGAAATGTGGTTTTTTTTTCCTAGGATCGCATATTAAAATTAATGCCATCTATGAAATTTATCAACTATAGTAATAAAATTTATTTCAATCAATTCTACTCATAGTCATAAGACCTGAGAGAAAATATCCTATACTCAATTTAAGGGATTCTTATTCTATAACAATACTTTGGGGTTCATTTTGATGAAGTACCGTAATGACCATTAGCTAGGGTATCATTTTCTTTTAGTCCTTCCGTTGACTAGTTGGCATGATTTCTAATTTGTTATGCCTATAAAGTTAATACAAAAACAATGAATTATGCATATCACAATTAGATCCCCTACTTGGACATTATGAATGACATGACCAATTTTAAGCCATCTTAAAGAGTCACCAATGTACGTGGCCCATGGCAAAGCACATTGTATACCATTATCGATATTAAGTCTATTATCGTGAATCTTAAATCTCCTAATTAGACTTTATAAACGGTTTAACTAATTTTTAGCCCCCTTAAGGAGTCGATGTAATGGTACCCATAAAAAAAGTAAAGTGGATACCATTACCATAATCATGGATATGCTATCATTCTAATATATGTTATCTTTCTCTTTCTCTCCCTCTCCCTCCCTCTCTTTCTCTTTCTCTCGTATTTCCTCTCCCTCTCACAATATATCTTAACACTCTCCAAAAGCAAAAGGGAGAGGGAGAGAGAGAATGCACTCTCCCTCCCTCTCCCTCTCCCTCTCTTTCTCTTTCTCTCCCTCTCTCATTTCCTTCCCCTCCCTCTCCCTCTCTTTCTCTCCCTCTCTCTCCCTCTCCCTCTCTTTCTCTCTTTCTCTCTCATTTCCTCTCCTAAACAAGCAAAAAAGAAAGTGATTCAAACATTAAACAAGAAAAAGGGAGAGGGAGAGGGAGAATGCACTCTCCCTCCCTCTCCCTCTCTTTCTCTTTCTCTCCCTCTCTCATTTCCTTCCCCTCCCTCTCCCTCTCCCTCTCTTTCTCTCCCTCTCTTTCTCTCTTTCTCTCTTTCTCTCTCCTTTCCTAAACAAGCAAAAAATAAAGTGATTTAAACATTAAACAAGCAAAAGGGAGAGGGAGAGAGAGAATGCACTCTCCCTCCCTCTCCCTCTCCCTCTCCCTCTCTTTCTCTCTCATTTCCTCTCCTAAACAAGCAAAAAATAAAGTGATTTAAACATTAAACAAGCAAAAGGGAGAGGGAGAGAGAGAATGCACTCTCCCTCCCTCTCCCTCTCCCTCTCCCTCTCTTTCTCTTTCTCTCCCTCTCTCTCCTTCTCCCTCTCTTTCTCTCTCATTTCCTCTCCTAAACAAGCAAAGAGAAAGTGATTTAAACCTTAAACAAGCAAAAGAAAGAGAGAGGGAGACTCACCGATGAGATATGGCGAGCATGGGGCGGCTCCTCTTTGCGATGAAGGCTCCTCCTCTCCTTCGCGAACAACGGCAGCGGCGGCGGCGGCAAGTCTTCTTCTCTCACGACGGTCGCTCTCTCCCTCGCTCTCGCTCTCAAAACTCACAAGCCGCAAACGCGAAATGAAAACCGCGCTCGGTTTCGGTCGCTTTTTTTCCCTGTGGAGCGACGCAAATAGCGACGCTATTAGCGACGCCGCTATCCGCTGTCGCTAATCGGTGTCGCTACTAGCTCAAATCCTTATAGTGTACCTTGGAAGAGACGTGTGTGACTACCTTAGGTTCGTGAGCAAGATTCCATAATAGTCCATGCGCGCATATGTTGAAGAAGGCCCAAGCTAAACAATGGATCCAAAGTGAAAGACGGTTTAAGAAAATGCTAATCCCACATCAAATGATGGAGCTACGAGTCAAGGAACCACAACACTTAGTAACCAGGTGCATTCGATTAATTTTACTCTAGTAGAAATCATATTTAAGGAACAATAAACGCAGATCAATTTGTTAAGTAGGAAAAATTTATTTATGATAAAATTCATGATAATAAGCCACCAATTATGTTGCATTAAAAATCATGTTGGAGATTGTACTTATATTCACCTTAGCAAAAATTATGGATTTTATTACACTAAAAGCATGTTATAGAATGTAACAATTTGCATAATAGACTTCGCATTGGTGCACACAAAAAATAGGGGATTTTGTATTGATTTCTATTATTGGAGCATTAAATTTTATGTGCTAGCATTGGCATGTATGAGAGATAAAAGGAATTGATAGATGTTTGCACTCGAGTGCGTAGAAAAATAATAAGGACTGTTAGGGATTGATGTTTTACATCAAAGATATCATGAAGGAGACTTGCATCTAGAAAAGTTGTGTCGTATGATTGCAAGACAGGATCCTAAGTATCTTAGTTAATAAATAAATATTTGCATTCATTTTTGCAAGAAATAAATGTATCCATGAAAAGCAATAAATTCTTACTTCACTCCATGTACAAAGAGTTAGGTTATTCTTCACTTGCATAAGTAGTGTATTCAATTTCCACTTCACTTGTAGAGAGGAAGGAATTGAAGGAGATAAAAGTGTTTTTTTTTTCAAAAAATTGCATTTACACCCCATGATTGCAATGTGCATGAATTAGGATCCTACAATAATGAATACTTGAAATACATACAAGCTCTGATCTGCTTGAGGTAATGATGCAAATAATTAGACTATTTAAAATTGTCCAAGTAAGAAGGTAAACTCACTTAGGTTATTCCCAAGGATCCCCGATCAATAGGTAAACCTTAGAGTGATATATGTGACCCAACTATGAAGACGATGGAAACACTGACCCATGAAACCACCGATTTCTCTTTCCACACTCATTGGCAAGAGCATAAATGTCCCAAACATGCAACTATTCATAGCAAACTAGGGTTTGCTATCATGGAAAAATAAACCCCATGATAGTGGTGGTCATCCAAACTACCACTATAAGATATAGGCCTTATACCAACGTTAAAATCGATGAAAATGTAAATAAAGAAATTTACCCCCGTTGTTGCAAAAAGCGTCGTTATTGGTGATGCCATAAAACAGTTGGTATTAGCGTCGTTATCAGCGTCACTATTTGTGTCGGTATCAACGTTACATTTGATACTGACGCAAATAATGAGGTTGATAACGGCGCTCTGCGATGCTAATAATGACGCCAATAACAACGCGTGCATGTAATTTTGCGACGCTAATAGCGACGGTAACAGGGAAAAAAAAAATTGTGGCGGCCATACAAAATAGTTTCTGCACTGTGTACAATGCTCGTGTAAATAAAAACAAAGTGTATTTAAATCATAACACTGATACATGAAATAAATACATGATCGTATAATGAAAGCAACTGGTACAATCATGGCAAGATATCACTACTACATAGAAAATGTCTACACAGATTAGGCGACCAAAAAAGAAGGATGTGTGAGCTCCAAGGATCCAAGGGCGAGCTATATATCCTCGCCATCTGAAAGCTCGTCCCGCCGCAAAGAAGCATCGAATGGACTTTGCAAAAAAAGAAACAACTACACATCAGTCCACCATACAATAATGCATTCTAATTAAACATAGTAACTACGGACAAGAAAGATGAGTGACTTACAGGGCCGCCGCGTCTATATAATCGGTCGATCAATGCAGTGAGACCGTGCCTCTCTGCATATCGAGTCTCAAGGCCGGTCAGATCGCGATTTGTAATGGAGTGCTGCAAAGAAAACAAAATACTAACTATTAGAAACATGATTGTCAGTACAAAGGATATTGCAAAAAAATAAGCAAGAAAAACAAAAGAAAAGCTTACAAAGTCCTCCAGATATGTCCTATGGATGCCACTTCCAAGATGATCACCCACTCTCGCCTCTAGTCGTGCCCTCGCCGCCTCCCGCTACTGTCTCCAACATCCTGGAGAATCTGTAGCCTCCTCCCTCAGTCGGTGCCAGTAGTCCGCGTCTAGCCCCTTGGGCTTTGTAGCCCCACTTTTAAGTGCCTTCCGTGTATCCAATCATCTATTTGACATATATGCACGTATACACTCCATCATCCAGCCCGTAGAAAACCTATCTGTTATGGCTGGTACCAGAAACTCCTCATGTAAGGATGCTACTATGTAGTCCTTGCTCCCCTCTGGTATGTTTTTCCAATGATCCAAGACATTATGCCGAAAAACTTATTGGCACAACTCTCTCATGCAAGCCATCACCCTCCTTCCCTCATCATTCATGATGATTGCTCTTGACCTATCATCTACAAGGTAGGCATACCCCTCTGGGGTATGCCTAAGATGGGTTCTCTCCCACCTGTGGCCATGCTCCTAGGCATATCCAGGACCCCTGTACATCTGGTGTATCGATCGGGGTAGTATCTATTGGAGTAGCACCCATAGGGGTGCCACCTGCGGACGGCTGAGAAAAAGTCGGAGTGACTGGAGTAGACGTCCCCACAGGTGTGACAAATCCCAGAGGTGACGTAATTCCAACAAAACAATGAGAGGAAGACACTGTGTCCGTGACTCCACCACAGCAACCATCTAAGCCATGCTCTCTAGAACTGCCATGAGAGTGAGAAGTAGCACCTATATCCCGAGCCGATCGCGGATTCACTGCATCTATATCTTTGCAGCATCCCCTTGAACTTGAAGCACTCCCTCCATTTGGCCTAGTTCTGGAGCGTCGACCTCGTCTGCTCAAAACTGAAGCATCTGATCGCGCCGAAGTAGATCTAATAGAGCGGCCTAACGATGTCTGAGATAGCTCATGGTCCGCCATGCCTCTGAATCTCGCCATCTGATCTAGAGATATGCGCGTGAAGATATCCTGCAACTCCTCATCGCTCATCCCTCGACTCATCCTGATGATCTAAGTATCCACAAAGGTCACCTGCATAGACAAAAAATGATGTTAGCATAATCAATTTAAATCATACAAAGCACGGTAATATAAATCCTTAAAAAATGATCTCACTTAAAATGCATATCTTATGTACCCTTATAAGTGATTAGTCAATGAATTGAGTAAGTGGATGATCCAAGTATGAAGTGTCCTATGGTCCCATGTCAATCTCCTGACACAACTCCGCATACACTGGAAGGTCGATAGACATGTCACCACAAAAGGATGAGTCCATCTCATTCTCAAAGAATTCTTAGACTCCTGTATTTCCATCATTGTTACCCGATGCTGGCTCCTCTACATGCTCCAAGCTTTCGGTGGCCTCCACCCCTTGCAATATCAACCCCTCTATTTGCATATTGTCCTCATCTATGCTCAGAATATCACTTTAATCATATACTCTCGCACTTCGGGAAGCTGAAGGTATAACATACCACCATCGAGGTTGTCGGGGGTTTGGATAGAAGATTACCTGTTCACAAACACGTACAAGAGAGATTAAACTATTGTGACGTACCATGTCATAATACAATTAACAAACAAATGAGTTCATGCACCTGTTCACAATGGCATGGAGAAGCTATGATAATCCACCATAACAATACTTTGCAAGTTTCCAAAATACTCCATCTCATCTATAACTGTGTTTTGATCCATTGCTCGTCATCGGCTCTCTTGCTCGAACCTTGTCGTGATACCACAGTCTATTGTGGAGCGCATTTTGTCAATACGCTCTATGCGAAAATGCTGTCCGCACGACCACGCTGTACTGTATATTTTGTACTGTACATTGAAACACTCAAATTATTTGTCCCATATAAAATATAGATATGAAAAATCCTAAACACGTCATCACCTTTGGACTACATCCCCTCGAGAATTTCCAATCCTCAATTGAGACCTCTGCCCCTTCGCCAGACGCTGCGGTCAAAGCTCCATGCAACCATCGCGTTGATATGAACCGTGGCATCTCCTCCATGCCCTCGGGATATTGAATCGGTCAGTGGCACGTACTACATCAAAATTCAGATCACGCTTCCTGTCGATCTTGCCTAGCTTCTTGGTACCTAGGGAGCCACGTCTCCATAGAGGCATGGTACAACATACAAAAGCAATTCACCTTCTCCTCCATTGCAACATCCATTCTTTTTTCTATCCCATTTTCAACCACCACATCTCCAATTAGTCTATCATCGTCCTTCAGCGACCATAGCATTTTGTTGTCTAGATCCACCGTTGGTAGCCATTGTGAAATATGCACTAGTGCCTCAGACACCAACCAACCTTCAGCGATGCTATCTTCTGGCCGAGCTTGTTGTCGCACAAAGCCTTTCAGGGTTTTCATGAAGCGCTCCAAGAAGAACATCCATCACGTATGGACAAGTCCAACATTCTCCACTTCATCTATAAGATGCACAAGAAGGTGGATTTGTATCGTGAGCATGCTGATAGGCATGTATTTCTCAAAGAGACAGACCATCTCCACTGCTCCCCGCCTGATGGAGTCAATAGAGGATGTCCTAATCTCCTTCTGTGAGATCCATTGCACTAAAGTCGATAACCTGTAAATGGCCCTACGTATTTTTGGAGTAAGGCATCCTGCGATCGCGATCGGTAGTACAAACTACCATAAATGAGAAAGCATTATGAACAATATTGGCTACACTCCAAATAGCAAAATGCACACTCCAATTGCAATCCATTCGTAGTACGAACCTAACATATCTTATGCCAGACATGGGATTTTAGCCCTAATAATTGGTCAACTTTAGAAAATGCAGACCTGAGAGAACGTATTATACCCGTTGGAGTGCGGATAGACTTGACTATTTGCTTCACAATGCGCTCTTCTTTAGTTGACAAAACCCAAGGAGCGCGAGATAGCTGCACGCAACCATCAGCACACTCGACTGTGGCCAAAGCGCCTCCATCTTGCCTACCTCCTTTAAATCCATTCGTGCCCCTGTAGTGTCTCTCTTTCCTGTGATGTGGTCCCATAGCAAGCTGCTCACATTCTTGAAAATATGCATGGGATCCAACAAGTGGTTGATCTCTAAGTGGGTCCAATATGGCAACTCGTAGAAAACTGAGAGCCATCGCATTTCGTTTGGATGTGACTCCACATGGACCATTTTCAGCTCGTACTAGCTTGCGGCATTCATACTTGTTGGAGGTTGTCCAAGGAAACCTTCCCTGAGTTCATGACCCTCTGGTGGCAAGAAAGCGGCGTATCCTTGATATACCATCTTCTTCACGAATCGTGACCTTCAGGAGTCTAAGTGTGGCCCGCACAATGGACATGCATGATAAACTGAGGTAACCAAACCTTTTCCAACACCTCTATCTAGTGAATACAAATTTGAACGAGCTATGATAGATATTACCAATGAGAACGGAAGCCTATTTACCTGAGCACTCTCCGAATCTCAGAAAGTCATGCATCGTTCATATGGATCGAATATTGGCGGACCCTCGACCATCGTGCTTGCTCATATCTTGCACGGTGATCCCCTCCTCCCACAAAATCTTAAGCTTATCGACTAATGGACGAAGATACAAGTCCAAAATTTTGACTATGTAGCGGTCGGGGACAAGTAAGCTAAGGATGAGATGTCCTTTCTTCGTAGAAAACCATGGAGGGATATTGTAGTTGACAAGGACTATAGGCCACACACTGTAAGAAGTTGAGACTGAATGGGTTCACACCATCCATTGCAAGACTGAGCCGAAGATTCCTTGGCTCTCGGGCAAAGCCTGGGAAGGTAGAGTCAATGTGGCTCCATGCGCGTGAATCCGTTGATATTCGTTGAACTCCATCTGTGGACTTATTCTACGCATGCCACGTTGTCAATCTTACCATGCCGCATGTATGAAACATGTGGTTTATACGAGGGATAAGGGAAAAGTGTCTAAGAACTTTTTGAGGGATGGTTTGCCCTTGCAAGTCCTGTCGATACCTGTGAGCACCACACTTTGGACATGTCTCCATAGTCTCGTATTCTCCTTGAAATAGTATGCAATCGTTGATACATGCATGGATGTTGTTGTAGTCCATGCCAAGATTTCGTAAAACATGTTGTGCATCATCACAAGACTCAGGCATGGTATTTGCAGGTGGTAATATATGATATTTCAGTAACCTGAAAAAAATCATAAAACACCTTTAAAAATCATAAATGTTATTTTTAATGATAGTGTTGAAAAGAAATCAACTGAGCGTACGTATAAGGTACCTGAACAACTCGTCACACTCGCATCGCTCCACATGTATTTTTCTTGCACACTTAGGAGTGCAAGCAGTGTCTTCAGGTGAGATACTCGGTACCCATCATATAATGGTATGGATGCTTCCTCTCTAAGCAGATCAGAAGTCTCGACATCTATGGAAATCAATGCATCGATCATTGCCTCCATCTCAGGCTCCAAGATTGTAGGTAGGTTTGGAAGGTTGCCTGTCTCATCTGGTATTGACGGTATAGATTGGCCTTGCGAGTGGTGAATTGGCTCAGGCACTGCATCCATCGCACATCCATGAACTCTTTTAATTGGCCGCAAAGGGTGCACTCCTTCTTGGGATGAGACATCACCTCCCTGGATAGAAAATTTTTCAATCACACCCAATCTTCTTGTATATGGTATTCAATTAACTTGCGAGTACAATGCATGATTGATATTAACTTTTCTTACCGTTTGCTGAAAATCCAAGATCGCCTGATCAATGATCTCAGATTGAAACTCGCCAGCATCGTACGTGTTCTATAGACAATCGACGTATTCATCTAATTGCCAGCTTGTATTGAGAGCAACGACATGGGACACGGTGATTAAGATGCGCCTCACGATCTTGAACAACAAGACCTTCATCATTTTCCATTTTGTCTACATTACGACAAACAATTTGTTTTTGTTATCATTCTTTTTTTCTTTCTTAAATTGTTTGAGAAGGGATTTCTTCTCTTGTAACTCAACAAAAATTAATGTATGTAAAGTCTCCACCCAACCACCCACAAATTAATGTATATATGTCGGAGTGTTTCCCGCCTCGTGGTGTTGCACCCGACCTCACCGGACCTTGCCACCACTCTCTCTTTGTTTTTTATCCATTCATTATCTCCTCTTCTTCCATCTTTCTCTCTTTTTCTCTTTCTTTATTATGTTGTATATTTATTCCCTCTGTCTCGTTCCTTCTTCTTTTTTCTCTTCCTCCCCCTCTCTCATTTTCTTTAACGACCACGACCACGACCACGACCACGACCACGACCACGACCACGACCATGACCACAACCACGACCACGACTATGACCACGACCACGATCATGACCACGACTACGACTACGACTATCATGACCACGACCACAACCACGACCATGACTACGACTATGACTACGACGATCACGATCACGACCACGACCACGACCACGACGACGATCACAACTACTACTACCACTACCAGTATAATAAACAAGAAAAGAAGAAAAAACAATGACCACAACCACGACCACGACAACGATCACAACTACTACTACCACTACCAGTATAATAAACAAGAAAAGAAGAAAAAACAATGACCACAACCACGACTACCACTACCACTACCACTACCACTATAATCAACAAGAAAAGAAGAATTTAAAAAAAAAACAACAACAACAACTACTACCACTACTACAATAAACAAGAAAAGAAGAAAAAACTACTAGTAGTAGTAGTAGTACTACTACTACTACTACTATTACTACTACAAAAAATAAGAAAACTAAACAACAATAAACAAGAAAAGAAAAAAAACTGCTACTACTACTACTACAAACAACAACAATTTCCTTTTCTCTCTTCCTCTCCCTCTCTCATTTCCTCTCCCTCCCTCACCCTCACCCTCACCCTCACCCTCTCTTTCTCTCTTTCCCTATTAGGTTTAATATTTTTTCTCTCTTTTTCTCTCTCCTCTCACTCTCTCATTTTTTTCTCTCCTCTCCCTCTCTCATTTCCTTTTCTCTCTTTCTCTCCCTCTCTCATTTCCTCTCCCTTCCTCACCCTCACCCTCTCTTTCTCTCTTTCCCTATTAGGTTTAATATTTTTTCTCTCTTTTTCTCTCTCCTCTCTCTCTCTCTCTCATTTTTTTCTCTCTTCTCTCCCTCTCTCATTTCCTTTTTTCTCTTTCTCTCCCTCCCTCACTCTCTTTCTCTCTTTTCCTATTAGGTTTAATGTTCTTTCTCCCTTTTTCTCTCTCCTCTCCCTCTCTCATTTCCTTTTCTCTCATCCTCTCCCTCTCTCATTTCCTCTCCTTCCCTCACCCTCACCCTCTCTTTTTCTCTTTCTCTATTATGTTTAATGGTTTTTCTCTCTCCTCTCCCTCTCTCATTTCCTTTTGCTCCCTTCCTCTCCCTCTCTCATTTCTTCTCCCTCTCTCATTTCTTCTCCCTCCCTCACCCTCTCCCTCTCTTTCTCTCTTTTCCTATTATGTTTAATGTCTCTCTCTTCCTCTCCCTCTCTCATTTCCTCTCCCTCCCTCTCTCCCTCTTCCTCTCTTTCTCTCTCATTTCCTCTCCTCTCTCAATACACACGAATTATACTAAAAATAAGTAAAAGAGAGAGAGAAAACACAAAAGCAAAGCAAGAATGGACAATGCACTCACCATAAAGTCTCGAAGAAGGGTTTGGCGGCTCCTCTTCGTGACGACAGCTCCTCTTCACCCTCCATACACCTCCTCCTCTTCTTCATGAACGGTGGCAGCAGCGGTGAGAAGTCTTCTTTCTCCCTCTTTCTCTCTTTCTCTCCTTCTCAAATGCAAGATGTTCGTTGTCCCTCTCGCTCTCCCTTTCACTCTCTCTTTCGTGAATGCACACAAAAAAACACGCTCGGGTTTTGGCCCGCTTTTTTTTTGTTTGAGTATCGTCGCATTTGCGATGCTAATAGTGACGCAAATAGCGATGCCGCTATTTCACGTCGCAAATCGTCGTCGCTATACCCTCATATCCTTGTAGTGTACGGTAGAGTTATTCTTACCATACATGAGGTAGTTGATAATGATTTCTGTACGGAAATCAAAAGAATGAAATAATGAGAACATGAGGGACCCTAAATAGGGCCTAGAGTGATCTAGGATGACTTAATTCGACTTATGAAAGAACTCTAAATCCTAGAGGATTGGGGTAGGGTTTTGTGGGGATAATAATGGAGATGGTAGCACCCACTAAAGGCAAATTGCAATTCCTATTGCAAGGATAATCAAGGGATGAAGCATAGATTACTCATTCAGGAGCAAGAGGACTTGTACCTAGAATACCTCTGTCATGTGAGAGATATGGATGATTACATCGAGGATTTGATGTAACACATCATGACCAATCTCACCAAGGTGAGAAAAATCTAACGATTGAATGCTAAGCGTTTAAAAAGAAACTCCACCTTAGCAGGTGTTTTGAGTACCAGGCCAAATTATTGTTTGTGATTGTAAATTTCAGGAGCATTGTTTGTGAAAGGATTGTTAGACCAAAGCTCTCATAAGAATCTTGTATAATGAATCACGTTAAATTCTTGGAGGGCACGCCAAGCCACCCCTAGCTGGCTGCCAACCCTACACAAGGGGATTTTGAATAATCGTGATGGGAATGTGGATGGAACTTGTCATGAGAGGTTTCTCCATGCATTAGTTTGATCATAGGAGGATGTTGGGATGCTAGGGGGGCTCTAGCTGTAAATTTCGTGCCTCTGGGTCCTACTCAAACAGTATACTTGACTTGAGATGGATTCTTGAGGCCTTGTTACTAGTGCAAGGTTGGAAACTTGGAGGATAATATAATGCATCCTTACGGATTGCGAGAATCGTTCTATGGATGGGATTTGTATCTTTGTTGAAATCTTAATATATAGTTTACTTTTCAAGGAATTTTTTTGAACTATTTTCGTGTCAGTGCATAAAAATACGTAAAGGAACATGTGACTAATGAGTTAATTAAGGAAGCTGCTTGAATGTGGTACCACTAATGTTCCCTTATGTAAGTATAAAAATAAAGCTATCAAGGGAAGTGGATGGGCGAAACTCCTGACAGGTTCGTCCTATGGCAGGGTGGTCTTAGAGAACTGGGAGGCTTCTCAGCATTCAACCCAAGGTGACGTATTGACCTCGGTTAATGTAGGATAGAACACTGGCTCATATCGTTGTAGGGGACCGGAATGGGACTTTATACTATGGGTAGAGAGGTCAAGAGATGCATCTCTCTCATTTTCCATTCTCTTTGAACCAAGTGCGATATGAGTCCGCCTCGATTTAAATGCTCTGCACAAAGTAGATCATTTGATGGTAGAAGGTTGTAGCATGTCTTGACCATTAGAAACCCAGAAGATTGAGGTCAATCCTAACAAGGTTGGCCAATATGCTTCGTTGCAAAGTAGACTCGGGATTCACTATCCCACAAACTCTATGACATTTCGTGGGAATGCCAGGTAGTGTCTTTTAGATCATGGACTACTAAAACGTGTCGTGACCCAGGCACATTATAGTTGGTATCAAAGCGAACCAACAAGTTGGTATCAAAGCGAACCAACAAATAACACAATCAAGATAAGAATAAATCACGAAGAGTGAAATGATGTTTTCACTACAAAATATTTTTCTTTTACTTCTAGATTGTGATTGCTTCGAGACCTACGAGGCATGGAGCAGGTTCCTTATATTTGATATCATGTGCACAACTGCTATGAATTCTTCAAGTTATCGTAGAAGAACCGGCATGATGGGGATTCTGGATCGCCTCTACAAGCCTTCACCATTATATGTGGAAAGGTGTTGGACTTGGAGTGCATGCTAACCGGTTTACCTACCTTCAAAACAATCTGAAGAGGCTAAAATGGTTGGAACACTTGAAAATTATCAAGTTATTCATCTTCCATGAGGCACATGTGAACTTGATCCTACACATCAAACACCCGCAACAAGTAGAACGCACTCGCTACATCTACGAGGAGGTGGTCAAAGTCTTGCCACAATAGATAAAATTAAAGTAATAGGATGAAACAAACATCATGAATATAAAAAACAGGGATTTTCTGAACTTCCCATGACTTATCACTTCTTGAAAATCCATTCCCCAAACCCGTACTACTATTATGTCCTCATAGCTAAATCCAAAAAGGAATTATTAACCTGGTGGCGCTGATGTATCTCTTGAAAGAAAAATCATCCCAACCTATTTCTATCTATCCCTGAATAATTGTACTTAAAGCTTATGTCTCTTTATGGATAAATAAGAATTTTATGATTATTTGTCTTGGTGCACAGTATTGATGATAAATAATCTACACATTGAGATAAGTTGTGAAGAGATATGTAAATGCAATCTTAATGCAAAAGTTTAAATTGAAACTAGATACAACCCCAAATGAAGAATTAGAATCTTGTTCCCGACCGCACTAAGCTTGACAAAGGCACAAGAGAAGAAGTTTCTTCTCAAACAAATCAAACCATTGGAATTTGATGGGAAAGGAAAGACTCTTGAAGCCGATGACGAAGTAGGGATTGAATCCATGGAGGATTACTTCAGTGCAGTAGGAACAACACCTACAAACCAAGCTATGATTGCCAAGCTCAAACTCACCACCAAAGCTAGGCTCTAGTGGAAGTAGTGATGTAAAGATCAAGCAGTCTCATGGAAATCATAGTAACTTGGGATAAACTAAAAGAAGTAGTGTAGGGAAGGTACATGCCACCTGCATACAGAACTCAAAAGATGAATGAGTTCTTTAAGTTGAAACAATTGGACCTGTCTCTAGAGGCGTACTACTCAAAATTTTTTTCCTTCAATTAAAATATGCCCCGACAATGAGTATTTCCCAACAAGTTTCTAAGTTTTGTGATGGGTTGAATTCATCAATGAACACTCGATTGGAATCAGTGCGTCCTTTGGATTTACAAGATGTGTTGATAAGAGTGGGATCCATTGCCCAAGAAGTCCAGCCAAAATCCAAGAATAATAAACCA
The DNA here is from genome assembly GCF_053477565.2 of Lygodium microphyllum. Lineage (NCBI taxonomy): Eukaryota > Viridiplantae > Streptophyta > Polypodiopsida > Schizaeales > Lygodiaceae > Lygodium > Lygodium microphyllum. The sequence continues at coordinate 19,795,373 of NC_141149.1, read as the reverse complement.
TGGTCTCAAAAATACCAAAATCTAGGGATGTTAAAGGCTCAATTTAAAAGGGTGCAAGGATAGAGTCAGGGCCAATGGAAGAAGCTAAAGGTAAATGCAGTTAGTGACTTTGTCCCCACTTAAAGAAACGACCAGAATCTGCGATGTTTTTACTGCAAGGATTCTGGGTACTTTAAAAGGGAATGTCCCAAACATGGCGAAGATCTTTGTCAAGGAAAATTTAGTGGGCAAGCCAAGGCTACCCATGGCTGCGGTCGTGCAGCAATCGGAAGGGCAAAAAATTTCAATATCACCATTAAGAAAATCAATGAAGAAGAAGACCCATCCATGGAAGCTGAGATTGAGAGGGCATCAATTCATGCCGCTCTCCATAAAAAGGGGTTGAATCACCAATTTTTGATGATCCAAACTCCATTGGATTACCAAGGTAAGAAATTCAAAACCTTGATTGACTGTGGAAGTACTTATTCTTTCATTTCACCAGCTTGTGTAAGAAGGTTAGGAATAGCCATTATAGCTACACCTACCTTGCTTATCGAACTAGTGAATGGGCAAGAAATTACTTGCACTAGACAAACTGCTAAGGTGGAATTTTTGCTAAAAAAATAACCCACATTTATTAAGTTCAGGGTAATGAATCTAGGGGTCCATGAGTGCCTACTGAGGATGGCTTGGCTAGTCCCCAATGACGCTCACATCCATTGTGGGAAGGGCCAAGTTTCCTTCTGGAATCCTAAAGGTGAGTTAGTTACAACTCAAGGAGAAGCTAGAATACCAAAGATCCAGCTAGCCAAGGCAACACGAATAGCTTAAGGGATAAGGAAAGGATTACCCATCTATCTAATCAAGCTAAACAAGCCGGAAGAAGTATATGACTCCAATGAAGAACTATCATGGTTAAAAGAGTACACGGATGTATTCTCGGAAGAACTCACGGATTTACCACCACCTAGGAAAGTGGATCATGAGATTAAGTTGATGCCAGCACCAGTTGCAAAAAGGCCCTACAAGATGTCCATGACTTTGTTGTTGGGTTACCTTTAGTTCAAGGAGGATACAATTCAATCATGGTTATAGTAGATATGCTCACCAAGGTTGCACATTTCATTCCAATCAAGATAAACTATAAAGCTTGGGATATTGCCAGATTATTCATAAGGAGATATTTAGACTCCATGGGTTGCCCAGAAGGATCATTAGTGACCACAACTCCCTCTTCACATCTCACTTCTGGAGAGGGATATTTGAGGCCATTGGGACTCAACTCTATTTCAGTATAGCCAATTACCCTCAAATTGATGGGCAAATGGAGCAAGTCAACCAAGTCATTGAAGATATTCATAGAGCATATTGGTGCGGCAAACCCAAGAAATGGATCCAATATCTACCATTGGTAGAATTTGCCTATAATGCTTCTTACCAGCAAAGCATTCAAATGACACCTTGTCCGGACCAAAAATGGGCCCGAAACTGGCTCTTGAACCTCTAAGACACACAAGACACCCTGCACAACCTTGCGGCCAGGAGCATCTAAAGCTCACACTACACTAAACTCTAATATCAATTTTGCGTTTGTAATAGGATGCAGTCCAATGTTTACCTTCCCTTCCTCCCCAGAGGGAGATTCCATAACATATAGGTATAACAACTCCTATCACATACACAGGAGGCAACCCCTCGGCTAAAACACCGTGGCATCACTGCAACTCTCCTACATTAAGGGAATTGGCCCCAAGATGCACTACTCAACATATAAGACACATGATACATAGTCTACTCTTTGATTTATCAAACGATCCAGGAGTTGATGTTTCCTCACTGAACTTACCCCAAGGAACCGCTCGTCTAACCTGTAGCAAAGGATTTCCTCACACTCTCAGTGTTGCTCAATGTTTAGCATACAAGTGCTACGCATCCAGGGTTTTATACCATGTGGGATGAAAAGTGCAAAAGTGGATGCCTAATGTGCAAAAATATTTTATTTTAAAACAAATCAGCAAAGTGGAGTGTAAAATCAGCCCTTCAATGATTTTCAATCTATTCATTGTTGCTGCGTTGCTAGAGATTAGCACCGAGTTACCTCATGCTACTAGCCTCTTAACCTTACAAAAGATCGTCCTATATGATGTGCACAACCAAAAGGTCAAACTTTACTTCATTTTAAGCACTTAAATGCTTCCACAACCCTTCTTTCCCCCTATTGCTTATGTATTGCATCATTGCACAGGTGTAGGGTTTTATTTTTTGTCATTTTCAATTTATAAAGCAATAAACAATGCACTAACACATACAAAAAAAGGGTGAGCTGAGGCGATACCTCATGCCTCAAGCTTGCCAAACATGCACGGACATTAATCATATTTTTTCTTATTTTTTGAGATAAAAAACCCTATTTTTCTCATTTTTTGCTATTTTTTTATATTTATTTATCAAGAAAATAGATCATTTACTAGTTTTTTGGGTTTTTTTAATGACGACTGAAAATCACTCATTTTTCACATCATCCCTCATACATCGTTTTGTCTAACCCAAAATGATTAAAAAACCCCATTTTCTTTGTAAAATATGTGTTTTTTCGGTTTTAAGTAATTAATTATGACCATAAATTATCACAGATTTTGCATTTTCCCATGTGCAACCCTCAAACATGATGCAAGAAAGGCTCGAACAAATTTTCAACCCATGTGCACATTTTTTCCCACCTGAAACATGCAAAATCCCAATTTTCATTTGTAAAATGCAGTTTTCGGGCTTTAGAAAATTATTTTCGACATTATGCCATTATGTATTCTAATTTTTTTGACATAGAATCATCAAACATACATCAAACAACATTCCCACCAATTTTCATCCAATATGAACATTATTTGGCCAACCAAAATCTCAAAGAAGCATATTTTCCTTTATAAAATAGAATTACCAGTTTTTTAATGGTTGTGGGTTTCTAAAACCGGATGACAAAACAATCCACCATTAATGCTCAGCCCATATCCAATCATCCATCTCTAGCCCCAAGTTGACTCGGAAGTGATCCGGTAGTACCACACCAGACAAGCATTCACCACCTAGGCTTCATCTCCCTTCACACGCAGGAACTGCCCCTTGTAGGAGAGAGAGGCATGAGAGAGAAAGACTAAAAAATTAGGTTTCTCATTTCTCAATCATATGGTGTGTGCTTACAGCCAAAACGGAGAGCGCTCTGTGTGGATTAGTAATCCATCTTCATCTCTCTCACACCCGATCAGTAAAGGAGAGGCACCAATCATCCGAGTATCATGAAGAAATGTGCCCCCTTCTGTCTCGACAATTTCATGAGTTTTTTCCTTTTTTAATCCTTCATTAAGGTTTAAATACTAAAATAACCGATTCAGCCTTTCTTGTTCACGCTGCTTGGCAAATGGATTTTTCGATTTTGAAGGCCCAAACGAACTTCAATTTGCAATCCGACTGGGCAGACAGCTTTGTGTCATCGAACTCCATTAATCTAACCTCTCCCATGCAGTTTGCGGCTTGCCGATCTGGTAGCTTATTTATAACACCGAACCTTGTGGGGATTAAATGGAGGGTCAAACGACCTCCTATTGCCGAATCAAGACTTGCTTGGGTTCCTAACGTCGAAATGCGTCTAGAAAAATTCTAGCTCAGCCATCTGCCACCATTTGATTTTTCATGAAAATTGGCTATTTAACACCTCTCGGGCACTTTCCGGCTCCAAAACGGGATCCCGCGCTCCAAGAACAAGTCCAAAAATCTAGCTCTCATTAGCGACCACCACGGGATAGGGCAACTTAGCCCACGAATCCCACAATAAGATCTGCACATGCATACCCACAAAGAGCATCAAGCTAATACAAAAAATACAAAACAAAACATTCCACAACTCTCACCCTACCCCCTAAGAAAACCAAGGCATGAAATCCACGAGGAGTATGCCTTTATAATCTGACAGAAAGCCCAAAGCTAGTCACTAATTGATTGCTCCAACATGACCAAGATAAAAAGAACTATCAGAGAGGTCATCCTAAGTGGTGGTCTGAACTACCTACCTAACTCAGGACAACTCAACTAGGAGCTCCTCCTAGGTGAGGACTCCTATAGCATGAGCAATAAATATTGTTATTTAATACATTTTCCTTTAGCTTTAATTCTTCCATACTCAAGTGTGTAAAAAGGAGGGAGCTAAGCGTAGTGACCCAAGGAGAACAGGGCATCAGCCTCAAGTCCTCTCTCGGTACCCAAGAACCTACCAAGCTCTCGCAAGGTAACACTTAATCCTTTTTTAACGCTCACTTTTATTTTCACTCAAACCTTCCTTTCCTTTTCTTTTCTGCTAGCTACTACTCCTAGGAAGACAAGGCATCAGCCTTGGGTTTGATTTGTCCCCAGGAACCTACCAGGCCTTCGCAAGACAATAATCAATTACTTGTAGGAATTTTTTTCCTTTTTTCTTTTCCTATTCTTATTAAGGGGTTAGAACCCTTTTTTACACTCCTCTCTAATTTTATTTTTAGATAAATTTAGAACTTGCTCTTCTCTTGATTTTTAAGTGTAGGCTTCTCTAACTACCTCATACTAACAAAAACTCCTAGAATGACCACCTAGTAGGTCAACAGAATAGGGTCACTAGGATTGCCTTCTAAAACAAGTCTTTTAGTGCCCGACAATGCCTTTGCAGGAGGCAACAACTGTTCAGATCTCCCACATACATACATAACCTAAACCTGGGACTTCATGCCTTGATTGTCGGTCCCCAACAAATGAAAATAAAGTAACCCTTGCATACACATATATCATTATCTACTTAAGACACAAACTCAAGAAAGAGACAAAACCACCTAGAATGCCACAAGAAGCTCCTGCGCAGCAAAGGCTCCCTCCAGTGACTTCATTAACCTATGTGATGCAATCACTAAAATAGAAAACTATTAAACGCACTTGCAGCAAACAGACAAATGGCCCTCTTGGCCTAATGAAATAGAACATTTCACTGCAAACTAATTGGCCCTCTTGGCCTAACGAAAATAGCTCATGTGGCTGCATCTAATGGATGGTCTTTTTGGCATATATACTGCATCTTATCTAGCTAGCCGAGACCAAAGATATCATGAGATGTGAGGGCTAGCCACATACTACTTATGTGAGTCAACTCAAAGCTTGATCTTGGGCTTTTGTAGATCCACTAGCCAAATCCTTTCTATTGATATCTGATCAATAAGGGCCCTCTCTTCTTGGGTACTATGAGCTAAATGAATGACCTCATTGGGCTCATGAATCACAGCTCTGTGCTCATTCAAAACTTCCATGTTTGGATTTTGACAAGGTCAATGTTGCAACCCAAAATAGGTAGAACTTCAACCCGAGGCCCACCATCACCTAGATGCAGCTTAGGGCTGTGCATATTGTCAGATGTGTCATTATGGCCATTGATCTCATCCACTTGGAAAATCATCAAGGCATATCCAGATGGAATTCTTGACCTTTCATTTGGCACACCAACCACACATTTATAAATTTTGGGTCTCCAAACCCATCTCATATTCCTTTTCATATTCTTAGACTACCTCATTTTGCTGCATTTGCCTAATGGAATCAAAGTGGACTTGTTGCTATAACCACATGGCCTCACATCCTTAGGGCTTCTACTGAGCATAGGTGGACCTTGGGCATGGTACATCTTATTCATATGGGATGTTTTCCCTTTCTTTTGTACACTCTACAACTGCTTAGCCAGAGGAACCATGCTTTTACTAAAAGGAATAACATCTACTCGAAAGCATGATTCATCCATAAATTGAAAAGGCTTCTCAAGAGCGTTATGAGGAGCACAACTTGGGCTATGCATAGCATGCTTATCCATACTCATAGGCTCAATGGTCCTATCAATGCTGCCATTGCAACTACCTCTTGTGGAACTATTGCAAGCATTGATGGGACTTGCTAGGTGTGGAATCTTTTTATCCCCAAGAGGCATATTATCACTGCTCATAGGATTGCCACTTCCTACTTGGAGATTTTGACCACCAAGATCTTCCGCTAAGGTTTTCTTGGTATTAGCAAAAGGATTTTCTCTTTGCAAAATTAGTTGGATATTTGGATGCACTTGCAACGAGCGGGGGAAACTCCAAAAGTTTTCCCAACATCTTCGAGTATACTGCTAATAGTCAATTGCATGCCTCTTGGCCTCATTTAATGACTTAGGATCTCACATCCTCACTTGGATTTGCGTATTAATCTCTAAGCCGCTCATAAAGAGCTCACATAGCACATCCCTTGGCAATGTAGTAGCTCCTCTTGGCCAAAGTCTCGAGATATCGTCAAAGGCTCTAGCGTCACGAGGGGTTCACTCATAGTAAAGAAGACATGTCACCTGCATGTAAGGACTTCTAAAAAAAACCCCCATTTATGAAGCTTGTAAGACTAATATAAATATATCTCCCTATTTAAGCTTATAAGATGTACACATGTATGACTTTTTATGTATCCCCTTTCTTAAATGTAAGTCTTCATAGAACATATACTAACTTTCTTTCTAAAAGTTGGAATTATCCTAAGCAATTAAAACTATCAAAATGGTCATATCAAAAAGTGATTTATGTAGTGGCACTTGGATACCATCGAAGTATGTGTTGCAATGTTTTTGAGTGCCCGTGCCCCCTTACCACATGAGGAGAGAGAGTAGGAGAATCGAACCCCTTTATACTTAAAGTGACTACACCAAGCGGACACCAAGCTCTCTTTGAAAGAAGGGGAGTTGAATCTCTCTACCAAAACCATGGGAGAGTGTCAACTCCCCTCCTCCCACACTATGATTAATACAAATCAAGAAAAAAAATTTAAAAAAATTAAAGATTTAATTTTTTTCTCTAAGAAAAACTTGGGTTTAACCTCTTACCAAGCACCTTGAAACTCCTGATATTAACATCTAGTTAGTAGTCATAAATTACAGTACACATGAATGAGTGAACTTAGCAAAGAGTAGCAACAACACCAAGCATCACATGTATGTGTTTAAAAGTACTTCCCTTCATAGATATCCTTGAATGAAATACATGTTGAAGATACCTCCAAAACTATAATGTTGCAATGTAGTTTGCTTCATTACCATAAGATTATCAATACATATACTTTTCTTCACCATCAAAGGATTGCCAATGCATCCATATGCATTTTCTATTGCATATTGGTGGCTGAGATGGACCCAAAACTACTGGCTATTGCCAAGTGTGGTTGCAAGCTGCTTCGTGTACATGAGTGATGGAGAGAGTTTATGACCTTAAAACTCAAATTACACCCAAAATGGTCATAAATGTTTATGACTCTAAAACTCAAATTACACAATAACTAGATGACCACAAAAGTTATTTGATATTTCTTGGTAGCATGTATGATGTATACATAGCAGCTTTCAACCTGCAAAGAAAAACAAGATTATTCATTTAACACCAATGCATAAGGACAACACATTAAAACTATTATAGATTTGTATTTTAGTCTATGCGCTTCAAATTACCTTATGTATCTTTTACATAGTCATTGAAGATCTTATAGTCATTGAGATCAAGTTGATATTTCTTTGATATTGGATCATAGCTCAAATTTTCCAGAGCAATTATAGATTCCAAGGACACTGATTGATTATCAACAAGATCATATGTGTAGCATCTACTTCCTTTGGTTTTTTGATACCATGCTAGATGAATCTCCACATTTGGAGGATGATTTAGAAGATCAAAAGGGCCCCTTGTCTCTTTCATACCATTTCCTAGCTTCATTCTCATACTCATTACTCTTCCGAGGTACCATATTCCTTTCTTGACCCCTTGACTAGTATTTGCAACCTTGCCTTTTCTTTTGAGATTTGTATTATCTCTAAGTATAATATCTTCAAATAGAACTGCAAAATCATATCCTATTCCAAGGCAAGTACTGGTTTGAGGTTTTGACTTCATCTAAAATGAGAAATATACTCCACTTTTTACCCTTGTTAATCTATCCTTTGATAACGTTGGATTTCCATTCAATTAGCTCACAAGTGTGCTCTTGCACAGAGTCTTTCCATCAACTTCCACAAAAGGTGATATTTGGCTCACCACATTCTCCTCATTGTCAACTATAGAATCCATGACATGGAGAAGCTCACTTTGTGCGATTGTATCCTCTTCATCAACATCCAATACTGTATCCATGATTACATCTCCAACAAAATCATCCAATGAAACTTCTTCTTCAAGATTATCATGTGCATTGTTTCCAAGATGCTCTAAGATATCTTTTTCTTCCCATAAGGCACCCCATGAAGCTTCACCTTCCATACCAAGCTCGTGACACATGATCTTTGCTTTTGCTAAACCCTCCTTTAATGCATATACAATCCGCTCATCAGTACTCACGACCATGTAGTCATTTAAATTTTCCAAAGGCATATGATTCATATCAATCCATATGTTTTCTTGCTTTGAGTGAGCTGCTAAAAAACTTAGATTTAAACCTGCTTGAAACTTTGAAATTCTACTCAATGCTCCTGCACTACTCAACAAGTCACAACCATCATAACACCCCTCATTGCTAACCATTCCACCTACTTTACAAAAGAATTTCTCACAAGCATCAAATCCCATAGAAGATAAAGGAATTGCCAAGTGACTACATCTCTCTATGAAGATCTTTATTAGAAGAACCACAAAGTGACATGACAATTGGATGTCCATGAAAGCTTCTCTACTAATGAAGTTTTGCTTGAGTGTATATATATCATGCTTGGTGATCCACATGCACCAAATCCTAATAAAACATATTAAATCAACTGATTAATAAGACATAATGGTGCTACCATAGCAACAACATGAACATACAATATTAGTTAATTATTTATATATGTTCAATAGATAACATGAATTCTATACCTAAAAAAGAAGGATACCATTCCGACAGCTTTCACACACTCATACAAGTTGAGCATAGGAGATAGAAAAATATCAATGTATGCTGCCACAATTGAGAGATATACCTTTGTACTAAGTGTTTGCCCTTGACGATGATTGGATCCCATCTGCAAGAGATCTCTAAAAAAATTTGAACTTTACGTCTGGCTATCCTCTTTGCTGATCTCCAATTTTGTCTAACTTTTCTCTCTATATCTCCTTCTTGCAAACCATGATCATCAACCAAGGCTACATGATTGAAGGTGACAAGATCATTACCAAGCACTAATCTTTTAGATGCATTATCTAGGGTATTAATCATTTTATTTCCATTATGTTTATAATCTTGGTTATGTAATCCAATGATGCTTCCATCATCTTCCATAGAAGCTGTGAATGGCCAACTTTTCCAAGGAATTGAGTATCGAACACCTGTAAGAGAGCTATAATCTTCAACCATAAGCTTTCTTCGCCTTGAATCTCCATCAGAAGCATGACCAAGTATTTGTCCAATCACATCCTTCACATACATATTCCAATGCAAATTGACTTCTTTCCATTGCTCCTTGATGGACATAGAGTCAAACCTATTACAAGTTAGTTGTATAAGAAGAACTAACTTTGGCAAGCATTCATCAAGAGGATTTGCAATCAATACTCATGCATAGTAGGCAATCACATTATGCTCAAATGCATCAACAATTCTATGATAACCATTTTCACCATCTCCAACAAGTACTACGGAATTTGAAATGCATGTGTGATCTATCTTCTTTCCACAAAAACCAACAAGTTGGTCATCTCTTGCTATCCACATCACCATCCTCTTGATCATAGTCTCATCTTCAGCAACAATGACACGTACACTTTCCATGCAAAGCCCATTTTTCAACATATGATGCTTATATGTTTCTGCCACATGCTTGAATACATCCTCTCTCAATCCGGTCCTATAACAAAGAGATTTTCTCATAGCCCGAGCTGTAGTTGAAAGATGTGGACCTTGAAGATTCATGGAGAGAAAGTTATGCAATCTTGTACCTCCCAAAATCTTGGCAGCTTCAAAGAGATTTTTTGTTGTATCAGAATATTGCTTTCCTTGACCCACTCTTCCTATGTTTTGAGAGATGTCGATGAAAAAGTCCCACAAAGCTTTCTTCCCCTTAAATAAGCCATGCTTATGTGCATTCACAATATCAGTGCAAAACTTCTTTACATCTTCTCATACCAAGGCTTCAGAAACACTTTCTTGAAGACTCCTCACCTTTACACTCAAGGTAGCAACCTTTGTCCTTGTGAACCACATTTCTTTTTTGAGTCATCAAACCATTATGTTTTTAGTCCTAGCAATTCTCAATATCTCAGAATGAGTCAAGTAATCATCTTCTACCTCCTCTAGTGTCTCTTAATCCTCTTTCCCCTCTAGAGTGCATGTCTCGATACACACGTATGCAAAAGTCTGTCTGGTTGGGAATGAATGCACATGATGAGCACTAGAGATTGGAGAAGGAAACTCCCTCCAAACTTACCCACTTGCAATCAGTGTGACAAAATGTGCCATTGATCTCAATAAGATTTGTTCCCAATAAAATCACTGCCTTTGAGCTTGGCTCACAAGTCCAATGCACACCTCCTCTACTATCATCCAAGAAACACTTTACATTGATCATGTGGTTTCTAAACTTACATGATCCTTGCCAAAAACCCCAACAAAGAGTAGCAAGCAAACTCTCCTCTGCATAGTACATAAATTCTATTGTTCTCTTCATAGAATAATGATTATTAAAAGAAAGACAAAAACAAATCCAAAAAATACAAAGACTTATTAAAGTTGTATACCTGAAGGTCTTTGTGGCAACTTAGAACCTAATTGTTGAGTGCTGAAATGATATGTTTTTTGGGCTGATTTTTTGTCGTTTTTGTTACTGAATGGTTGTTTTTGGTGATGGATTGTTTGAATTTGAAGATGTTTTGAAGTGTTTGGAATGGTTTGAGTATGTTTGAAGGGTTTATGTTGGTTTTTGATGAGAATATGATTTTCTGAAGGGTTCTGTGATTCTCTCTGTTTGGTTCTATAAGGTCTGATTTTCTTTTGTTTTGTTCTGTTTTGTTTTTGTTTTGGTAGTTGAGATGGTTGAATGGATGTTTTGAGAGATGGTTAAGGTTGTGTTAAAAGGTTGATGAAAGATTGAATTGGTTTTGGTTTGATTTTTATGGTCTCTGTTGATCTTCTATAAGGTTCTGTAGCTTATGTCACTATTCTTATGTTGTCCTGTTGCTCTATGGTCTGTTCTGTTTGCTTCTGTTGAGTGTTATGTTGGATGTATGGATGTTTTGGGAAGTGTTGTTTTCTTAGAAAAATGATGAATGGAAGCTCTATTCAAGCTAATTGAAGTGAAGAAGTAGCTGTTGAAGATTCATAGAAGATTACTGAAGAACAGTGAGAGAAGCCAGATCTCACAGGGCACTATGATGTCTCTTGTGTCTCTTCGCATCAGACATACCTTTTGGGAGGTGTATCCATGACCAAGAGAGGAGAATTGAGAGATAGTTAGAGATAGCCAAATCTATAAAAATAATGTATCTGTCTATGAGAGATTGAGAGAGAAAACTATAAGATATTGAATATGAATACTATGTGATTGATTTCCATTCAAAAGTAGTGTATTTTTTTTGTTCTTTGTTCTATTGATGGATTCTATGAAGATGTTGAAAATTATGGTTGATTCTATCAAATCCGTGGGAGATATCTACTATGATGCTTGAGTGAAGATTTGCTGTTTTCCTTGTTTTGGTCATCAAAATAATGAAACAAAAGCTTTTTAATGTTACAAGATAGATTTTCTTGCAGTTGAATTCCCTTTTCCTTGGTGTCTCTCTTGGGGCTCCATGTTTTTGGTGCGTAGCTGGGGAAACTTTCCATCAACAAGCATCAGAAGAGGTTAAAAATGAAGGAAATGGCATTGCCAAGAAGAGAAGAATTCAATGGATGTTTGCAAAGTTCCTTCTTCCATTGAAGAGTTGGAGATTCTTATTGCCAAAGCCATTTTCCACAAGAAGTTCATCCCACAATGGCAGAAACATATTACCATCATGATGCATGCTCTATGTGGTGGACTATTTCCTCTTCCTATTGAAGCAGTAGAAACTTGCATCTTGGTGGCAAATTTTTTGGAAACAAACTAAAGAGTAGAAACAAAGAGAATGACCATCCATGGAAGATTTGGCATTCATTGAGAAGTTTCCAGATATCATTAAGTGGGAGATCGTGAAGAAGCTTTAGGAGTCGTGGTCAGTGGAAGTTCACAAAAACAAGAAGGAAAAGAGTTGGAATTTTTTCGTGGATTCTAGCAATGGTAGCATTGGCACTTCCTCTGTTTCTAGAGGTGGTTCTGTATCGTCTATCTCCTCAACCTCTGGTCCTATTTTTGGGACTGTCTCTGTGACTCTCTATGGCAATGCAGTGCTCTGTACTGCTTTGTCCCTCTATTGGCACATTGAACTTCATAGTCTTGGTAGGGGAGTTGTTCTCTTTCCGGACAACTGGTTCCTTCTTCTTGGAGCACATGATAGTAACAACTTCCAACTCTACCAAATTGGAGGCAAGCTCTTGTGCCTTCTGTTGGCTATCAGTGGCATTGACCGGTAGCCCCATTCCCCAGCAGGCTAGAGAAGCATGTGGATCCTATCAAAGAATATGACCTGGTAAAAGACCTAGACACTTTTAAACCAAACTTAACGTTCCGACAATTTCTAATGCTCTCTCCCAAGTGCCGAAAGAAATTCAAAAGTATCTTGACTTGAAGACGTGGATTAAGAATTGCTCCTTCAACAGCGACCAAGACCAATAAGGCCTTAGAGCCTGTAAAGGAAGCAGATGTGGCTAACGCCTTCCTAGATCCTCGAACCCCAGAGATTAGTGTATGTATAGAAGGATGCTTTATTCCAGATGCATTGATTGATGGAGGCTCATCAGTAAACATAATGATGGATGTGACAATGAAGGACTTAGGCTTGCAAGGAATTCAACCTATATAGTGGCTTATCAGATTGGCCAACCAAAGTAGAATTAAACCATTGGGCATTCTCCCATATGTAAAAATAACCCTTGCTGGAAGAGACTATTGGTTGACATATTTGGTGGTCAACCAAACTCTTATGGGACCTCATACCCTTTGCTATTGGAAAGACCTTGGCTTTTTGAAGTAAGAGCCAGGACGGACTGGTTCAAAGGCACCCTAACCCTAGACAGAGGACCCAACTTTCCCTATCCCTTTCACGGACCAACTGTTGGACACAGTGGCAAGCCATGAGCTCTATTTCCTCTTGGATGGATTCAGTAGATATAATTAAGTCCAAATTGCAGAGGAGGACCAATCCAAAACGACCTTCACCATAGAATGGGGGACCTATGCCTATAGAGTGATGTCGTTTGGGCTCTGCAATGCTCCTGCCACCTTCCAACGAGTAGTGATGGCTGTCTTCCAGAATCTTCTGCATGATTTCATTGAGGTGTATCTCGATGATTTCTATGTCTATAGCTTAATACGTGAGCATTGGGGATACCTAGAGCAATGTTTTGACAGATGTCGAGAGTATGGGATCTCTCTCAACCCCGACAAATGTGTTTTTGGCATCTCATCAGGGTTTCTTCTAGGTCATATTGTCTCTGCACAAGGGATTGCAACAGACCCGAAGAAGATTGAGAAGATTGTTGCCTTGACAGCACCAACAAATCTCAAGCAATTGAGAGGATTTCTTGGCCATGTGGGCTACTACAGAAGATTTAGTACACATTTTGCAACCAAGGCAGCCCCTCTGCACAAGCTCCTAAGGAAAGATACGGATTTCCTTTAGACTGATGATTGTGAAGAATCCTTTAGCACTCTAAAACAGTGCCTCATCAAAGCACCTATCTTGCAACCTCCAGACTAGACTAAGGAGTTCCATGTGCACACAGATGTATCAGTTGAAGGGCTAGGTGTTGTCCTATGTCAAAAGGGCCCCTCTAAATTAGATCAACCAATCTATTATGCAAGTCAAAAAGTAACTGACCAAGAGTGGAACTACACAGTGAGAGATCTTGAGTGCTTAGCAAGGTGTTTGCATTGGAGAAGTTTCGACACTATCTACTGTCAATGAATTTCAAGCTCTACGTGGATCATGAAGCATTGTCCTTCTTGATGAACAAAGCAGATGTTAAAGGACGATTGATGAGATGGTGGCTCCTATTCCAAGAGTTCGATTTTGAAGTGGTCACTAAGCCTAGATGTTCCCATGTCCTAGTCGATCATCTATCAGGGATCCCTCAAACTACAGAAGAGGAACAGGATGATCTAGACCTTCTTGATTCTTCCTTTTTTCTAGTTGAAATAGTTACTCCCTGGCATGCAGAAATAGCTAACCTCCTGGCAACTCAACAACATCCTCTTGGCATCTCAAGCCATGAGAAGAAGAAGCTTCTGTTAGAATCAGCCCCCTACACCTTGCTAGGCGGTGTACTATACAAGAAAGGCAAAGATGAAGTGTTGCGAAGATGTATTGTAGGAAACGAAATCGGAATAGTATTGAAAGCATGCCATGACGAACCATGTGGTGGACACTTTGCAGAAGAAGAAATAGCTAGGAAAGCTCTGTTAGTAGGATATTGGTGGCCATCCCTCCATAAGGATGCATATGACTATTGCAAGAGATGTGATGCTTGTCTCAGTGAATGGGGAAACCCACCAAAACAAGTGCCCTGCCACTACAACATATTCTTCCCCTAAAGCCATTCGAGAAGTGGGGGATTGATTTCTTGGGTCCCATTGATCCACCTACAAACAGAAGCAGAACAGATACTTCCTAGTATGTATGGATTATGTCACAAAGTGGTATGAAGCTAAAGCTCTGAAGTGGGACAATGGTAACAGCGTAGCCCTGTTCATGTACGAGAATATTATCACCCATTTTGGTAGTCCCCTCGAGCTGGTAAGTGATAGAAGTACTCATTTCCTTAACAAAACCATGGAGGAGCTGGCAAAGCTGTATAAGATCTGCCATCGCAAGTCCACTCCCTATTACCCCAGAGCTAATGGCCAAATTGAAGTTACCAATCGCATCCTCTGCTCGATCCTGACAATAACGATTGCTGCACATTGTCGTGACTAGGACGATCGACTTACAAAGGCCCACTAGGCATACAAAACCTCCCATAAGGCTGCTACAGGACAGACCCCTTTCCAGTTGATGTATAGTACTGAAGCTATCTTCCCTGTTAAACTGGAATTGTCCTCTTTGCAAGTGGCAGTTAAAGAACGCTTGGGAGACAATAAGTCACTTCAACACCGCCTCTTGCACTTGGAATGTTTGGATGAGATTCAACGGCCCTACAATGTATGAAAACCACTCAAGCACGACGCAAGGCCTATCATTACAGTTTCATCAAGCACAAGGAGCTCAAAGAAGGTGATCTTGTCCTGGCCTATGATTCGAGATTTGGCAAGTTTCCTGGCAAGCTTCAATAACGGTGGATGGGCCCGTACAAGGTACTTGCTATCAACCCAAATGGCTCTGTCCAAGTGCAAGCTATTGACGCTTCTGAGGATCCCTTTCTGATAAATGGCTATCGCCTGAAGAAGTATTTCCCTCCCTCGGGATCTTGACAATCACATTCAACTCACCCTTTCTCTTTTGGATGTCACACAATCCTTCTCTTCGTGCTCCTAATAGCCCTTACGATCTTCCTCATGAGGTGGTCTTGTTCTATTAGCCCCTCACAGATACCTCTCAATCCTACCTTGTTCTGTTCTTGTCTGATCCAGCAACGGTGGCGAGGTTGGTCCATACACATGGTATTTCTACCATTCTTTTTATTAACGAAAAAAAGAAAAAAAAACAAAAAAAACAAAAAAAAAAACAAAAATGAAAAAAACAAAACAAACAAACTATTATGGGAGAAAAGGAAGAAATCCCCTATCATATCAGGCCTCGTTCCAAGAAAACATTAGGGGAGTTTTGAGGTCTCGAAAATGCCCTGTAAGAGATCCTAGAGAGAGAAAACAATTTACGAAATAAAATCATTTTATAGAATTTTTAAAAGGTTTATATTTTGGTAAGTTAAAATATCAAAATTCGTTAATAAGTCATTGTCGTGATATTCTCGTGGTCACATCAAACCTAGAAATCTAGATCGCCATAAAGTTGGCAAGGTTGTCATAATGAAGATCTTACCTCTCCTCATTAAAGTGAAAAGTAATATTCAATTTGAATTTTGGTGGATACTCGATTGCCTCCCTCCATCGTTTCTCCATCGTTTCTCTCTTCTTTTTTTCTCCTCCTTATTAGTCTCTTCTTTGTTTTCCTTCTTGCTTCTAATCATATCCTTAGCTATGGATCAATCACCCAATGATCTCTGTAACTCAGCTATGGATCAATCATCTAATGATCTCTGTAGCTCTCATAAAAGACCTCTCTATCATCTTCATATTGAGCTGGACAGTGAGTATGAACCGATAAGAAAGAGGACAAAATCTATCACGGTTATAGAGTCTATGAAACATATACTAAGGTTTGAAGGAAAGAAGAATATTGATCTTTGGTTAGATGGAAAGCTATATCCCAAAGATCCTAGCAGAAATAGCACTCCTCCTTTCTATAATAGCTCGTCATTAATGAGGTTTATTGGTGATGGCTACAATGGATTTTTAGGTTATACACTTAATCTTGTTGCAGAAAAGGATATCCTTGGACTAGAGAATCATCTTTTGATGAAACACAATATAGAGTTATTGCAGAAGCTAGAGGATTATCAACAAAAAATTCATTCATTGGAAAAGCGTATCAAAGCTTATCAACAAAAGCAAACTTTATTAGGCCTTCGAAATCGACAAAGAGCTCTTAAAAATATTGAGAATCTCAAACGAGGAGGAGGAGGCTGTGGTAAAAGAATCCAAGCAGCAAGGTATATTTTTTTTCACTTGAAAAATCTTAAATATGGCTTTATTTAAACTACTTGCATTGATTTGTGATGTTAATTTTGCTTAGATCTCTTCTACAACCAAATGCAAGTGAAAGAGATTCTTTAAAAGCAGCTCAGTTTTATTATCATCTTCTTCCTTCAGTAGTTTCAAAGGATATTTTGGAGAAGAAGAAATTTGAAAAGGCAAAGAAACAATGCTTGGAGTCATTTGTGAAGGATCATTCTTTGGATTCTGAGTTAGTACAGAAGACACTGGATAGTATTGGTATCAGCCGAGATGCTTATATGCAACTTTTCCAACTTTTACAATCAAATATGAAGCAAGGACAGGTACACAATTGCATACTTCCGAAACCATTTGTGGTTAGGACTATTAGACAGAGAGTTAATAACAAAGTGATGGAGATTCTAGGTGAGCCTTTTCATATCAAGGCTAGCTTCAAGGGCAAGAAAAAGGAGGTTACATTCAATGAATTTAACAATATTTTCCTTGACTTGCCCACCCTACAATGCTTAATGATCAAATTTTATGACTTGTCAGTAGCAGAGGCACAGGGAGTGGCTAGATTTGTGATTAAACTTGATGAAAGTGAAATTCTGAAATGTAAAAAATTGGAGAGAATCTCTATCACCTTGATGAATAGAGCACTTTCGTCAAGTCATTGCAATCACTCAACATCATTTAGTGTTCAATCTGAATATAACATCTGGTGGCTAGGAGCATTTGAGGTAGATACTGAGAATTTTGATATGCTATATTGGGTTTTTCATCAAACATCAATACCTAATGTTATTCAAAGGCAACAAGCAGGAGAAGAGCTATTTGTTGAAGGATTAGGGAACTACAGGATTGAGTGGCACATAGCTAGTGACCTAAAGACACTCAAATGTATGTATAATGTATCAAAGGGAGCTAACTCGAGATCTCCTTGCTTATACTGCATGTCACCAGCTGTAGAGTTAAACTCAAGCAATTGGAATAGAGCTCCCTCTAGGCACAATAAGGATCCACAGTTTAAACCAGTCTTGGACATTCCTTTAGCGAATGCCCATATTTGTACACTTCATGCACTTTGCAGGATAATCGAAAAGCTTGTTCATCTCTATATAGGATTTGCATGGAAGTTGAAGCCATTATCAACTAGAACAGATGCTATAACAAAGGTTGAAAAAGTTCTCTCTGCAATTGGTTTGCATGGTGGCAATGTTGTTATTGAACCAGATCTTCAAAAGTCTAAGGATGGTAATTGTGTCCCAAAAAAACCATCTATTGGTGGAGTGAAGGCATTGTGATAAGACTGAATGGAATGATGATGATCTCAAAGACTTTAAAAACCAATTGAACCTTTTCAAAAAGGCGATAACAGAAGCTTGGGGTGATCAACACTTTACTCACTATATGGTAAGAAGTTTGTATATGTTTGTTTCTTCATTGTCGAACTCATATCATGTTTTTTAATAACTTTCCTTATTTGTTGACTATGCAGCATATTCTATACAACCATGCTCCATACTTTATTAAACAATATGGATCTCTATCTATCTGGTCAACCCAAGGTATGGAAAAATCACATTATCAAGCAAGAACAAAATATTTCAGACATACAAGACATGGAGGTGGAAGACACAAAGCCAACAGTTTATTAGAGGTCTTTCAATGGTTCTATCGACAAATTTGGCATAAATTCAAGCTTAAAGATACAACCACATCAAGCAATACATCATCTTTAGCAAGGACTATACAAATTGTTACCCAAAGAAGAAAAGATAGATATTTAAATTCTTGCGCAAAGCAAAGATTTACAGAATGGTTACAAACCAAACAAAGAGTTGGGAAAAGATGGGTTTCAAGAAACCCTTAATCTTTGGCATCTTCTAGTCTGATTGTGTTGCAGAAGAGTCCTTAGTTTCAGGCACCTCAACAGGGCCTTCAGAGGAGTCCTTGGTTTCAGGTAGCTCGACAGGGCCTCTAGAGGAATCTTTTGTTTCATCCCACTCAATAAGACCTCTGTATTTCAAAAACTCTTGTTTCCGATAGCCTGGAAGAAGCTTCAAATTCTTACTATCTCCTACATAAGAGAGCAAGTAGGAGCCAAGAACTCCAAAATATCCAGCTCTAGATCCACTGTATCCAGGCATAAAGCCAAAAACTCTTATGGCTTCTTCCTTCTCCACCAAAATGATCTTGTCCAAACCTCTGCTGAAAACTTGAGATCCAATTACCTTTGAGATAGCTCTCAAAGCCATCATTGGTAGACTTGGAGAGCTTGACAATCTACTATGATATATTACAATTGTTTGATTGTTTAAATTTCCAATATAATGGCCAAGGCTTTGATTTTTTCCAAGCTTCATTGGCCTAGAGCCCTTGGCCCTTCCAAGAAAGTTGTCCAGATCTTCAATCTCAATCTATAGAACAAACTACAACAGTACACGATATAAGATATTTATCTATAATGCATAATAAAGTCTAACATAAACTCAATGGGTAACTTCGAATTATATTTCATACCTTAGGGTGTTCGTCTTCTTCAAGAAGACTATCATCATAAAGATTTATTGAACTCTTGGGCTTCTCATCTGATGGAGACTTCAATCTCTCTTCATACCCTACATCATCAATATGAAGTTTCTTCTGGACCTGCAAGAACTCTTCTTCTGTCGGTAGCCCCCCCTTTTCGTATTCTATGATCTGATTAATACATGTATATAAGGCTATAGAGCTATCTTGGAAATTCTCTCCCTCAATATCAAGACTTGCTAGTGGTTCTTGTTCATAACCTATAAAATTCATGTCATTTTTGCCCCAACCTACAAGGATTGCTAAGCAATAATCTTCTCTAAGATCAAAAAGATGTTGAATATCATTTAGCAACACATATCTCTTCTTGTTGATAAGATAAGTGGGAAATGTTGGAACATAGGCAAGAGGACCTTCTTCATCAACCTGTGCACTTGGCTCAATCTCCTTTTCTTCCACCGTTTTGATATTGTCACTCTTGAATAAACCTACATCAAAACCTTGGACAAGTTGATTCTCAACATCTTCTTGGAACATCTCCTCCTTCTCTTCGACCTCCTTATCCATACTTGCAATATCCTCTAGCTTTCTCTGTTGGTCTATATCTGGAGAAGAATTTTCCATGTACTGAAGATACACAATAAATCCAACGTCCTTGTGGATCAGAAGGCATTGGTGTTGGTACCTGTGGAAAGGGCAACATGTTTCTTTCTTTCTGAATTCCTCATCAATGAGGTTGAACCTGCCTAGCAAAGTTGACCTGGATGTATTGGTGGCTCCCATGACATCACTATAATGAACAAATCCATTGACTTCCAAACCTTGCACATGTCTATTATAAAAACATCTGTACTCCTTAAGTTTATCATCAAGATCCTCCAATAACTCCTTCAAATCAAAAGGAACATTGAAAATTTCCCTGATATAGCAAAACTTGGAAGAATTTCCAGTGGTGTGTAAAAAATCAAAGAGCCTATCATCAGATGTCTCAATTATCTCCTCCTCATCCATTCCTTCCAGAGATAGCTTCCTCTTTGTCATCTTGATCAGAAAAATATTTATCCTTGAAAAAAAAAAGCAGAATAGAATCAATATCCAATAAAACAAGATGGAACCATGGAAAGAGGCCCCAAAATTGATTTTCCAAGACAAAAAAATCAAAAAATGAGAATTTTTTTAGTTGACCGGTGAAACATGAAAATTCAAGTGTGTAAGGCAAATGCCTGTGAAGGAATCGCGTTTCATCGGACACTAGCTTGAAGACCAAAATTATTCTAATATGTGGCCGGTGAAACGCAATACTAAGCAAAATATCATCAACAGAGACATTGTTTCGCATTTCACTGGTCAAAAATTTCAAATGAAGAAAAGAAACATGAAAAATAAATAAATTCTATGGAAACACACAAATTGATGATAAAATCATTTTTGGAAAAGCTATGCTGCTTTTGAAAGATAGAAAGCACATAACATCTTTAGATGTTCAAGTGTTATAAAACATTCTTTCTATATTAATCAAATTTATTTTGTTAAAATGCTTGTAATAAAAAAATTTGTTACCTATCAAAGATTATTGAACTGCTCTCCACACAAGAAGCAAGGACCTTGAAGGGAAGTCAAGACGAAATTTTGGCAGAGAAGAAGACAATGTCGGAGAAATGGATTTGAAATGCTTTTATATCGACCGTTAAGCATGTGGTGATAGTTCCAACAAAAAAGTTTGTGTAATAATGGAAAAATACGTGTACACGTGTCTGACTTAACACAGTGTATTAAACTCCTCAGAAGACGTGCGCACTCTCTTTTTCCAAAAATATGTCACACGTGTGTTAAATAACCCTTTTCCAAGTAAATAAAAAATTCCGGTAAGCGAGAGTACGTCACACGTGTGTTATTAACACTTTGCGAAGAATGTTGAGTCCATGCAAATTCACCGCCTTCACCTTTCATCACTTTTCATCGCTACTCCATCTTTGTTTTTGGTATTCCTTCCAGTCTCCAAGCATTTCCTTCCAATCTCCAAGCATTTCACTGCTTCCCCAACAAAGCAAACCTTCGAGCATATTGTCATCTTTAGGCTGAGATTGTGAAGAACAAGCTAAAAAGAAGGTATGGTTTCTACATCTTGCTTTTCAATAACAAGCTCCATTCAATGCATTGTTTTGATACTTTTTCTTAATCCTTTATGTTATTATTAGCTTATGACCACTACAAAAGAATTTTTTCCACAGTGAAAGCATTCCTTAATATTGTGGATATTTAAGGAAATCTTCAAATTTCCTCCCTAATTCTGTGGATATTTTATGTAATCTTAAAAGCTTTCCTTGGATCAAAGCTCTTTTTTCTTGGTTTTGTCAATTTTTATGCTATTCATGAGCTGTCTGGTGAAACGCGAAAATAAGGTACTTCAAGCACGTCTCTTGGCTTAAATTCGCATTTCACTGGACACAATGGACAACAAGTCCGGTGAAACACGAAAAGAAGCAGCTGCAAGGAGGCGCCTTGCTTGACACTCGCATTTCACTAGACAGCTCGAGAAAAATTCAGCTGATACGCGAAAACGCCATGCAGCATAGATAACTCTTGTCTGGGACTCGCGTTTCGCTTTACATGCTGGAGAAGAAGTAACATATGTTTTTTTGGCAGATGGCTAGGACTAAGGCAACAGCAAGAAAAGAGAAGATTGATCCTAGGGATTTAGCATCAAAGATTCATCAGTCTTCAAAGCCTCAGAAGCTCTCTAGAAAGTCAAAGCCAAGGAGAAAGTTTTCTCAAAATGTCAGGTGTCTAAGGGAGATTAGGAAGGCAGTAAATGCTCTTGACAATGCAATTCCAAAGTTGTCTTTTCAGAGGCTTGTCAGGGAAATTTGTGACAGATATAGTTTGGATAGTTTCAGATGGACAAGAATACCTCTTAATTGTATACAAGAAGCCACAGAGGATTTTCTAATTGAGTTTTTCCAAGATGCCTACATTTGTGCTGCTCATGCTCATAGGCTCACACTCATGGACAAGGACATGGTAATTCTTAGGAGGCTAAGATATAGATTTTCAAAGGTCCTTAAGCCAATTCCCCTCACTGATATGAAGACATTTAATATCCTTAATGTGCCCCCAGCTAGAAGAAAGAAAGATGATTCCGGTGTCAGGGTTGAGGATGTCACCCATGAGAAGGATACAAGGCAACATGAAAAAGAGGAGAAGGCTAAAGAGGAACAAGCAGATAAATGGAGAGAGTATAGGAGGCAAAGGGTTGAAGAAAGGGAAATAGAGCAACTAGAGTCCTTTGAAAATGAGCTAGCCACCCTTCTTGAAGCAGCTAATCCAAAAGGATTCAGTGTGTTTTGTTTCTTACCTGGTGACTTAGGCAAAAGAACTGAGGTTATCTCCTTTGATGCTGCATGTGTTCAGATTCTTAAGGATAAAAGAAGAGAAGTAAATGACAGTCTTATTCTTGCTGGCCTAAGGTATGTCCATCCATAATTACTTATACTTTTTGATATTTTTTTAGCAATAAGATTTTTCTTGTTTATACTCACTATTTCTATGTCTTTTCTAGGTGTATAATGCATGAGTTTCCTTTGGATATACAACAAAAAATTGAGGTTTTTGATCCATCTATCTCATTCTTTATGAGGAATGAGCTTGATACAAGTTTTATTGAGCACTGGCTCAATTTGATTGACTTCGATACTTTGGAGCTGCTTATAATTTCATATAATGAAAAGTAAGTGATTCAATATTCTATTAGAGTTTTTGAGATTTTATCCTACTAATTTGTTGAGATATGATTGCTTTTAGTTCTCATTGGAGCTTGATTGCAATAGACCTTGTGGATAAGCAATGCTTTTTAATCAACTCTATGAAAGGAAGCCATGGAAATGCTAAATTGTAAGTTATATTATCCAAGGGCTCCTTGATATTTCAATTCTTTTTTTTGTAAGTACTCTAAATTTCAACATATTTTATATACAGAGGTGCCAAAAGATTAATTGAAGAGCTAGAGAAAAGACCCCCTATGCCATCTGATTTGCTTGCAACAATGCAATATAGACAAGTTGCGGTAAGTTATTCATTAAAATAATTGAAACATGAGTTTATTCTATGAACTACCATTCATCCTCTTTATAGTTTTACTTTGTGTTGGTGGTTGCAGTGTCCCCATCAGGATGATAGCCATTCTTGTAGGGTGATTGCAAATGCTAGAAGAATGGTTAACTTTGTTTATCTTAATGATGATAAACATGTAAAGGTAATATGAAAGATGCTAAACTTTAAGATAGATATTAATTGCAAATAGTCCATTGATGATAAAAATATAGTCTATTGTAAGAACAATAATGAACTAAAACTCTTTTTTCTATAAATGTGTGACAGTTTTCGAAGGATTGCTATACATCTGAGCATGTTTGGTACATCAGAGCAAAGCTCTTGAAGTATATAATGGTCAATTGTATACAACCAACAACAGAGATTTTTGGGGATTTGCACCATGAAGGAGATGTGGTGCCTATAACCACGGAAGGCAAATCCACAGCTTCAACACCTTCTATACCCAAGACATCAAAGAAAGGCAAAAGGACTCCTAGAAAGGATAGTTCTCCAAAAAAGAAATAGCTTTGCCATATCGCCTTGTAGGCCTTCATATATAGAAATTTGCCCTTCAGCCCTTGTATATCTCATAGAGATGGCAGATAGACATCTGCTACAAAATTTGTACATGTATTTTATATTGATAGTAAAGATATCTTTTCTTGAATGTCATTGCAGTGTATTTTATTTTCTCTCCTTTTCGATATCTGCAAAAAATAAATTTCAAATGTTTGTTAGTTAGAAAGTGAGATCTTGATATACATCTAAGTAGATATAATATGATGTGAAAACTTACTCGTTTCTTGTCAAGTTGGAATACAAAGGAGCATGGTAGTTCAATGTCTTCATTTTGTAAATCCATCCTCACTTGATGTAGCGTACATGATTTTCTGATCTTTAAGATTGCAATAATATCCTCGTTGAACCAAATATCAAGATCCACTGTAGGATCCTTGCTGAAATCATTAAGATTCTGGTCTAAAGCAACTAGACTACTACCAACAAAATGCCATCGACTATAGTAAAAGCTAAGGATAAAATTTTGAGTAGCAATCATATATTTACAAGCTATAGAGTCTTGATCTATCTTACATATAATTTTTCCTTCTGTCCTTGTATCCCATCCGTCATCAACAAATTGTATGATATGATCATATGTTAGTCTCTTCACTGAAAGCATGGTTTTTGTTATTCTTATCTCCATATTAGAGAAGAAATCAATAAATATATTAATAGGCATAAGTAAAGTAACTTTGCTTAGCCTACTTGAGATATTAGATTTTAGTGCTTTCTGGATCTCAGAAAATATCTTACATCTATAGCCCTAACTAGTAGTTGGACTTGGCAAAGGCCACTCAAAGCTTGAAAAATCTGGCAAAGGAATGAGTTTTATTGATCCCCATTGGCAACGCCGCATAGGAATAACATAAGAATGGTCATAAAAGAATATTCCATTCTCTGCAAGCTCTGTCTTCTTTCTACCTCTATACATTTCTTCTCCAATTGAACCATGTATAACATCAATAACATCAATAATAGATTCCACTGGTTGCCATTCCTCAAGATTAGAGGGATAGACATCTACAAGACAAACAAATATTATAATGGAAAAACCTAAACCATGTTTAAGAAAGGAAAAACTTTAAGAATCAAATTCTTACAATTTGGTCTATGCATTGGAAGCTTTGAAGATCCAGGTTTCAAACACAGCTCTCTATGCATGAACACATGTTGTACTAGTACCTCTTTGATACTATTCTTATTTGCTCCAAGCTTAAAATCTCGGATTCTGCCCTTCCAAGCAGAGATAAACGAGCTCTCGTGTCTTTGCCTTTTTCCACGTTTTGCTTGTTGCATGGTGATCCAACTACCTTTGCTAATGATAGTAGGAATCCATCTTCCATCAGTTTGGAATGAGTTAAACACTGATATGGATGTGATTTGGGAGCTTGGACGCCTTGTTGAAGGTCGAATTTCTATATCCATGGTAGAAGAGAGAGATACATGCACAGAGAGAGAGAGAGAGAGAGAGAGAGAGAGAGGACTAGGCTATCATAACGGAGGGAAAAACAATAGAGGAATAAAAGAAAGGAGGGAAAAAACTGAGCGCCATGCTTTTCACCAATTTGAATTTCGATTACATCAGTCATTATCATTAATCTAGAAACATCATTAAATAAAAGTAGCCAAGACTCTATGCCATTAATGCAAAAGATGTAATCACGAATATAAGAGACTAAAAATACATAATAAAAATACAAATTCGTAATATTATCATATTTATATATTTTTGTAAAATGATTTTTTAAATTTTTTAAAAATAGAAGTTCCGTTACGGAGGCTTTGCTCTTATTGGTCTAGAGCACTCTCTCTCCACATCCTAAAAGGCACTTTCGAGACCTCAAAACTCCCCTAATGGGTGGAAACACCCTTGGGCAGGAAGCTGACTGTGGAAAAGGTGGTAACACCCCGCAGTTCAGGATAGCTGATTCATCAATAGAACCTTTCCGCAAGCAAGTTGAAGCCACCTCCCTTGGTGCGCTATCTCTGCAATATCAGTCTATCTACTCTCCTTAATAGATGACCTTTCATACAAATCATTGAAGGACCAGACTTGTTGGCTACCTCCCTGGGTATGTCTCGTCTTCAACATCTTGATGACAACAATAGATAAAGCGATCTTCATCATCAACCCCCTGAGTGATGCAAGCTTTCATCCTAACAAGATGAGGATGTGAGTATGGGTTGCCCTCTGTATCTATTAACAGAGTGGGAGACAGAGGGTGGGGTGAGTGACCATTCTTTCCCTTCAAATCAAATGAGAGGCGAGATGTGTGAACAGAGTGTTGCATGCACGGGTTGGACCTCTCAATGCACAACACATGATCTGTTCCTGTGCACTGCACCATAAGGCTCCATAGCCTTCCTTCTTGCACTGTATGCCGGCACAGGGCGTGATGCACTATTGCACCATCAGATGCGCACAAGGCATACAACCTCTATACAAGTGATAGTGAGGATTATATCAATGGGTTTCAGGAATGGGTTATCCTCCTATATCTATCAACAAAGTGTGAGACAAAGGGTGGGCTGAGTGTGACTGGTGTTTCTCCTCAATCCATTCTGAAAGGTAAGATTAAGGGACGTTACGACACTTGGAGTCAGGTACGTTTTTGTTTCCCTATGCACACACGGGATGGGTCTCTGCCATTAGCACAGTACACGTCACTCTCTTCTGTACACTGTACTGCAAGGCTCCCTGTCCTTCTTGCTTGCACCTATGCCAGACGGGGTGGAATGCACTGACACACCATCAAAACAGTGCACACTGGCATACTCCCTCTGCACCATTCCCTTGTCGATTCCTAAATCAGGTGTGAGATCTGGGTTTCCATCAATATTCACTCGCGTGATGTAAGTTATGGGGCGAGTGACTGTTCTCTCATCCCATGTGAGTGCCTGTGAGTTGAGTGACTATCCTTTGTCAATGACATCTACCCTGATGGGCTTTATCAATCAACTACCTCCCTAGGTGTTGCTGCATGGTCCCTACCATGCTCGCTAAATGCTGGAGTGAGTTGTGGTACCTCCTGCAGCTAACTCTAACCCTTTTGTAGTAGTGACGGTTCCTTCAACCGTATGCGAAACATGCCAAGTTTTTCTAACCCTATCCTTATGATTGCAAGTGTATATTATGTGTTAAGTGTGGGGACATTAGAGTCCAGTCCTTTGACGAGTCCTAGGCTGTGTTGATGCATCTAACCATGTCCGTTAAGGTTTTAAATGTGGGGACGCGTCCCTGCATGTCTATGATGCATACCCCCTATATATGCCTCAATTTAATCATGCATGTATGCCATGATCCGATTTTACCCTGATGGGTCCCTTCCCCACCCACACATCCATGTTCAACCCACCCTTGGGGCCGTTCCTTCTCTTTTTCCCTTTATCACTTATTGTGACCTTTTTCCATGTGAATGCCTTCTACGTTTACCAAAACCCACATCCAACCTTACATCCCTATTCGTCCCTTTGACCTAAATATTTTTCCTTTTTACCTCCTGTTCCGGATTACCATTTTTGCGTTATTAATTTTTGAAGCTTTTCCCCTCCAATTGGATGTATTTCCATGCGAACGCGCCCTTACTTTGAAATAGTGATTTGACATACCAATCCTATCCTATGCCTTCCCCTAGACATTTTTCCTTTTACCCCCTATTATTTTGCCGTACGGTTTGCCTGTAATTACTTTTTGGGTGGTTTCGTGTGGTTTTTATGTTTGTTTTTGGCCTTTTTCCATGTGAACCTACCCTATTTTCCTCCGAATTCACTTCGGACTGGATAGCTTGTCTAAACACCCTTTTTGCCCAATTCTTCTTTTTCTTCCACACTATTTTGACCTCTCGATTTTTTGTTATTAATTTTTATTGGTGTTATCGAGCTCCATTTTATTGTTTTTTCCATGTGCACGCCTCTTAACCCCATCCGAACTGACATTTGATGTGCCAACCCTAACGATTCTCTAAGTCCTGATATTCTTTCCTTTTTTCGCCCTTCCTTCCGGTGTCCTAATCATTCCGTATTTATTCCTGAATCCCGTTTTGGATACGATTTTTGGGTTTTTTCCATGCAACCGAGTTTTCTTTTGCTCGGCCTTATGTTCTGATGCAATAGGCTTGTCAGGCACAAATTTCTACATATTTTTCCTTCTTCCCTCACTTGATTTTGGCTAATGGATTTTTCGATATTCATTCCCGTATACGTTTTTGGGGTCAATTTTTACCTTTTTCGCATGCGAACCCCTCCTCATTCCCTTGGCTATGTGTTTTAATGTGCCCACCATGTCATTCCCCTTCTCTGGGCCATGTTTCCTTTTTATTGCCGTTCGTTCCGGTGACCAAATCTTTTTCCATTACTTTCTGTCTCCCGTATCGAGGTTGATTTTTGGGTTTTTTCCATGTGCATGCATCCTATCTTTGTCGAACCGTCTTTTAATGTGATAGGTTTGTCAGGCACATTATTTTGCACATTTTTCCTTCTTTCTGCCCTTCGTTCTAGCGAGTGAATTTTCTGATATTAATTCTCGTATGTGTTTTCAGAGCTATTTTTGTATTTTTCCCATGTGCACACCCCGATTTCACCCTGGATACCCTGTCCTAGTACTCCTCATCTTCCCCTTGTTTTTCAGCACATTTTTTCTTTTTACAATATTTCGATCTAGTGTACGGTTTGGGTTTTCTTCATTTTTCTTCATATCAATGTGTTCTCGCGCGTCTCGCCTCTCGCGCGTGAACATGCACAATTTCGCTTTTATGTGCCTCGCGATGCCCCGTCGCGTCCACGAATCTCGTGCCGTCATCCCATCCCCATTTGATCCTGCCGATGCAAATGTTTTTTTACCCCCGCCCCGCGCACGCGCGTGAGACATGGGCAAGGCAACCTTGAGTCCCAAATGAAACTTATTGAAGAACTTAACCAAAGAGTGGCTATTGTTTCAGTTTCTCCTTCCGCTCATGTATCTTTTGCTTTATCTTCCAAAGAGGAGCTTGATTAGTTGCAACAAAAAGCTAAACTATGTGACGGGTTGTTAGCTAAGGTTGAACGCCTTCAGCAGCGTATGGATTGCATGCATAATGATTAAATGTGGATTTGGAGCCTCCAGAGGATGGATGGTGGTCAAGTCTCTGGCCTGCGGGTCTCTTGAGAGCTGTTTTTGATAGATTTGTGGATGATTTGATTTCCCATGAGGTCCAGTTACTATCTTTCATGTATCTTATAGACCATCTGCAAATTCTTGATGAGGAGAATTTGAATGTTTATGTGGGGGATGTGATTTTACAAGCAGTGATGTATGTGCACTCAGTTGAGCTCCTACTAGCAAATAGTTTGAAGCATTATCATGAGCAGACGTCTTGGTGTAAGGGACATGCTTGGCATCTACCTTTGGAGGCTGTTGCTTTGGAACCTCGTCAACTTAGAAATGTTTTCCATAAATCTGATATCCAGCCTCTACAATCTTAGTTATTGAGCTTTATTGCCAATCGCCCGTTATTTACAGAGTCCTTTTTTCAAGACCTTAATTTTCATTATTCTATTTATCCCTTAGATCTTGCAGATCTTCTTTCTTATTCCCTCATGTCTTATCGTTTCTCTCTTTATGTTTGTCTTCTTTCATCTAGTCCTGACACCATTCCTCTCTTATCCTTTACCCCTTCAGGATTTCCTCATATTCCTGTTTTTACTATATGTCCTTTCATTGCTGATCCTACATTATCTCCTACTCCTTCTGAACCCTCACCTACCATTCCTCTCATTTTTTATGTTTTTTCAAGAGAATCCCTTCATATATTTTTGTTGTATTCTCCATCTTTTCCACCTTCTTTATCCCTTCATTTACCTTCCTTTTATGATCTATGCTATCCTCCATTACAATGTTCTCCTTTTATTCCATTGCCCTGTCCATCCAATTACATTAACCTTCCTCCCCAAACAGTGTTGGATATACCAGGGTATGATAGTGACATACTTCGTTGACGACAATGGATGCTGCATGATTCTATGACAGGAACCTCGCCTTTTATTCTAGGGTCCTAGGATACCTTTGCAGCATGTTCGAACTCTTACCTCCATCTTGCTAGAGTACATGTTACTTCTGGGGATACCACTGTTTGCCTTGCAGCTCATTTTTGCTGATATCTTGCTTTCATGCATCAGTAGTCCACCTTGAATACTCGAAAGAGTATCCCACAGTTATTTGCTGATTAATCCAAATGAGGATGTAGCTGTTGCTCACATGGATGTTCTCTATTGCTTTGCACAAGCCTTCCCTACCATGTTCATAATTTTACTGGAAAGGATGTGTTGTCTACAGTTCCTTCAAAAGGTACCTCAGTTCCTTCAAAAGGTACCTCAGTACTTTGTAGATGAGAACAAAGCCTTAGACCGTCTTAAATTTAGTATGAAATTTAAGAAGAAATACCTTCATCCTACTTTTTAGGAGGGCTTTCCATGATTATATCCTCTCTTTCTTTATGGAAACTTTTTTTGGGGGATTTGTGCCATTTAGACTATATTTGTATATGTGTATTTTTTTGTGTTGGGTTTTGTTTGTTTTTTTTCTATTGTGGGAAGTTGATGAAGATGAAGCTATGAGGATTGCTGACGATGGTTATATCATGGTTGCAGTTGAAGATTTGGATGCTGAACTCTTATATCCTTTAATAGTTTGAATTATTTTGGTTATGGTATTGGAATGGTTTTTAGTATTATTAGTTTTCCTTTCATATGTGTTTTAGATACAGGTTCTATGAAACTGATATGTTGGGTCATGATAGTAGCTAGTGATTTGAGCTGGATTGAAGATTTTTTTTAGTAGATATTAGAGCTTTTATTCATTGTTTTTAAAGGTCGCGAGGACGCTTCCTTTCTAAGTGTGGGGATATATGTTGAGTGCTGAAATGATATGTTGGATGTATGGATGTTTTGAGAAGTGTTTTTTTCTTAGGAAAATGATGAATGGAATTCAAGCTAATTGAAGTGAAGAAGTAGCTGCTCAAGATTCACAAAAGATTACTGAAGAACAGTGACAGAAGCCAGATCTCACAAGACACTATGATGTCTCGAGTGTCTCTTCGCATCAGACATACCTTTTGGGGTGTATCCACGACCAAGAGAGGATAATTGAGTGCCATTCTTGAGTATCGTAGTAAGGAGATGATGTGTGTTAACCCCAACACAAAGAAAGCAAAAGGAAGTGGAAAAGACGCAGGGCAAAGGCAGAAAAAAGGTAGCCCGACTGAAGAAAGAAAAGGAGAAAAGGCCAAAAGTGCAAGGGCAACCTTAAAAGTCCAAGGCAAAGGCAAAAGGGGAAGGGCGCATTTTAAAATAAAAAGGCACACCCTGAAATCTTGTAAAAGAGCGCCGGGCTCTCACCCGTGCAATTTGTAAATGTAGACGGGCGATGGACAGGAAGCTAGGAAGATAGAAGGACAATGGGAAAAAGGGCCCCGGCCATGTAAAAATGGGAAAAGGGGATGACCGCCCAAAAGGGATTTAGGGTTTTGTATATAAAGTTGAAAAGTGAATGAGAAGCTCATTCTTGTGTGTGGCCAAAAGTAGCTCTCCTCTTCTTCTTCTTCTTCTTGTTCTTGCTTGCTTGAGCTTGTGCTTGAGAGAGGGAGTGTGAGAGTGTGAGAGAGTGAGTGTGTGAGGGTGAGGGACCGAGGAGGAGAAGCTCTCCATCTTCTCCTCTCTTCTTCTCTTCTCTTCTCTTTTCTTGTCTTGCTCGCGGCAATGGAGCTTGGAGCTTGGAGCGGGAGGATCGAGCTTGCTTGAAGCTTGCACTTGGATCGTGGAGCTACCGGAGTGCGCGGGAGAGGAGGTAACGCGAACGGCACAGAGGTAAGCTCACTACACCCGTAGATATGGATGGCGCGTCGGCTATGTGAGAGGTAGCCATTAGTGCTCGGCTTGGAACGCTTGAACAATAAGCGGTCTGTGGGTCTCGGTGGTTGAGTGAAATCTCCCACATTTTGGTTCCATTGCCGGGGCCAACGGATTCAAGCCTTGAGCGCTTGCGCACTTCGAATCGAGCATTGGAGCAGGGTTTTCCCCGAAGTGGTGCTTGAGGTAGATAGGTAGGAAGCGAGGGGGTTGAAGAGGGTATTCGATCTCCTTGGCAAGTAGGTTTGTTGCTTTCTGAGATTTATGTTGTGGAATGGAGTAGTATAGTATTTATTTTGTGATTTGGATGCATTTAGGGTAGGAAAAAACAAAGAAAAAGAAGAAAAAAACAGGCAAACAGTAGGGTTTTCTGTTGCTGTATAACAGGCTAAAACAGGGAAACAGGGGACCAGATTCAAGTTCTGGGTGAGACAGGGACAGGGAACTAGCTGTGAGGTTCTGCAGTGCTCGGAAAGGACCTTAAGAGGCCTGGGAGGCCAGGATAGACCTCATTTCCTTGGTTTGCCTTGGGTGAGAGGGAGAGAGAGAGAGAGAACTTCTGGTTCACAGGACGAGGAAGCACTGCCCCAATTTCTAGGTGTCGGTGATTTGTGCTGCTCCAGGTGAGTCTAGTGTTTTCCAACAAGTGCCCTGATCAGATCTAGAAATTCTGTGGTGATTGTGTGCACCAGACAGTGAGGAGGGAACAAATGCGCGGGAATTGCACCCGCCGCCGACGCACTCGGACCAACTCACTGTGGTCCGATTCCCAGAATCAGACCACCCGAGTTCGGGAGTTGGACCGTCCGATTCCCAGAATCGGACCAGCCCGATCGGACGTGCCACGTGGCACTCGGACCAACCCGTCTGATTTTGAGAATCGGACGCTTGAACCAATCCATCCGACTCGGACACTCGGACGAGTCCATAATCGGACCACTCACAATCAGACCAGGCCGTCCAAGTCCCAGAATCGGACCAGCCCCAGAATTGGACCAGCTAGAATCGGACCACCCTGTCCAATCCGATTCCCAGAATCGGACCACTTGAAAATCGGACCACTTTTTGATCCGACTCCTAGAATCGGACGTGACCAAAATCGGACCACTGGTCCGATCAAACCCACCCAAAATCGGACATTCGATTCTGATAATCGGACTCCTGAAAATCGGACATCTTAGAATCGGACAAAAAAAAAAACTGTCAAATCGGACAGGTATCCAGAACACAAATTCTGACGCATCTAAACCCCGAAATTGACCCCAAAGGCTACGTAGAGCTAAAGGCACATCACAGATCCATCATCGGGCTAAAATTTAGAGCACGTAGTTCAAAATTTGGCTATAAACGGTCCTCCAAATTGCATATGGCGTCTACCGTAACGGCCGTGCGGCGAACCGGGGGGGACTGCCCCCCCCGGACCCCTGCAGAGGGGGCTCTGTCCCCTCCGCACCTCCCCCGAGTAGGTTGGAGAGAAAACGCGCGCCGTGACAGGTCCCCCAAATTGGACCCTAGTGAAGTAATGGCTCTATACGAGCATGGATTCTTATGTGCAAAAGAGTAGCCAAAAGCCCATACCCGAACAAAGACAAACAGAGACCCTAGAACCTCAACAGGCCAATCTAGCCATCAAGGGCAAAAAGGCCACATCACTAGAACACAAAGACATTGTGTTCAAACCGTGTCTAGTCAAAGCAAAATGCAACTTTAGCAAGCTACAAATGCGAAGATGAATAGACATGACACTCTTGACGAGAGATGTACCTTGAATAGCACTGCACTGACAATCCAAGACAGCAGTGGAGAATCCACATCTGGTCGTGCAGTCGAGAACTCAAGGGCATCTGTCAGAAGGCTTAAATTTACAAGCCAAGACCCGGAAGATGAAGACATAATACCACCTGCTTATCTTAGGGTCAAACTCACCGCGAAAAGAGAGCATACTATCGATGCTCTGATTGATGAAGGAGCAGATTTTAACATCTTGACCTATGAATCATGGACCCTACTAGGCCAACCAGAGCTCACACCGACTAGTGCAACTCTTAGCCCTTATGGGGGACACCCACAAGCACTCATAGGGAAGTGCAAAATCCTAAAGCTTGCCTATCCTATTTCATGTTCCTCCAAAAAGTGCGAGCTGCAGGAAAGAAACCCTCCTAGGAAGACCCTTCAAAAGGGTGACCAAGTGTGAGGCTGACTATGTAGCATAGAGGATACACCTGACACTACCGGGTGTGAGGATAGTCACCACCTTTAGCAAGGGTGACCTCATCGAACCTCAAGGGAAAGGCAAGGAAGGTGATGACATAATAGTCAAGCCTACAAACGAGGGCAAGGACTTGTTGGAAGAGTTGATACAAGCACAGGTCGAACAACGAGAACCAGTGAGTGAGGCCATGCCGGAAACAAGAAGGTCAAGAGACAAGGCCAAGGACAGGGTTTGGACTCACAAAAACCATAGAAGACCACGAAAGAAGCCTAAGCCTTATAGGCAAAGGCATCGATGGAGAGCTAGCACAACGCCGCGATGGATATCCAAAGCGTTGCTACGTGCTCAAGGATACTACGTAGGTAACCAATGGATTTGGGTACCAAAATCCCCTGCTAAACCGCCTCCATCAGCTGAAGGCCAGAGTGCCTCAAAAGCATGGCATAGGCAGAAATCTAAGAGAGACTCTAGGTCTCAAGGCAAGAAACCAAACATGACTGTTCGAAGGAAAGAGCCCCAGCCTAGCATGCTAAATAGACAGATGTCATATGTAGCCATTGAGCAGGCACAAAAATCGTTAGCGCCCAAGGAGCCTTTGATTCCCCAAGGGGAGAACAAGCATCATAGGCACAACATTGCTCAAGGCAAGGCTGATCGCTCAACAAAGCAAATGGCACAATCGTCTAGTAACCTCGAGTAGATCATTCAGCGAGTGCCAAGTCCACCCAAGAGTCCTAGATCTCCTACGCCCTCTTCTCCCAAACAGACATAGGAAGCACCACAGCAGTTGTCAAGGGCGGCTGCTCAATTCCAATCTCTATCTCCATCTAAGCTTCCAATCGTCAAAGAGGTGGGACATGATGCCATCTGTAGCTCTCGACCCAAGGATATGCCTGAGCCACCTAATGCGACTAGATCAGCTCATGTTCTATCTAAACAAATGAGTGCTCAAAGGCCAACGAAAGACACAACCACTTCTGATCACCCTAGGGACTTGACACCACAATCCACCAAGGGTAGCCAGCCCACTGAACTAGTTGCTACTACTTCCAATCTAGGATCACAACAGTCACAGCCCTTGGCCGTGACAGTGCCCCTTGTGGAACGTGTCCTTAGTAGTTTACCTGTGGAGGAGGTATCGCAACCAATTCCCCCAACAACTCCAGCACTTTCAAAGTGTCTAAAGCCTAGGATGGGGGAGTTAAACGCAGGGGAGTTGGTTGAAAAGCTAGACTCTCCGAAAAGGGTGGCAGTTGTGCCCTCGCAACCGGGCAAGGCTATTCAGCAAACCACGGCTATGCCCCATGAGGACACACTAGAGAAGGGAAATGCTGAGGCCCGACCAAGCACATCAACGGTCGATATAGCCCAGGGTCCTGAGTTGTTGAGAGAGGCACCTTCATTGACCAAGAAAAAGAGGAGAAGGCAGAGAAAACAGCAACAGATGCAGGTGGTTGTGGACCCAAAGAACATTGAGACGAAGGGCACTGGAGAGCTGATTAATAAAGCATCGAGTCCATCCACCAATGAACCCACTGATGCCTCTCCTAATAGCAGTGAAACCCCAGACACATCCGTGTGTTCTGAGAAACCAAAGCAACCGTTGCCATCAACAGTTGCTTGCAACACTCTATCCGCTGACAATAGAACTCACATTGATCAATCAAGAGTGGATACAACGCTATCACAACAGGGTGACAAATCTATACCAGTCACATCCGAGAAGAACCATGACGAAATAACAACAAAACCTCAGGAGAAACGTGAGAACCCCAAGAGCATAAGAAAACCTAGCGTCGACCAATCTTGCTCATCTAGGCCTGAGCCCCCAGCCATGCTAAAGCCTAAGGAAACTCTTAGAACTTTGCATGAGATAGCAACCGAGCAAGCCCTCGTTGAACATAGAAGTGTCGCAGAATGCTTAACTGAGTTGGATAAGCTCAAAGTGGTCGCGCGTGTCTACGTCCTTGCGGACGTGGGCACGATCCCCAAGGAGCAGCTTGGAGATTACTTGACCTTTCCTCTATCATGGGAAGAACAAGAACATCTTAACGGGCACTACGATAGGCTCTTGCATGAACATATGCGACTCATCCTTGACGAGGAGGCTGACGAACTACGCTTAACCGTCACGTTCAATGAAGTGCTCTGCCGACCGAATCTCGTAGACATAGAGCTACTAAAGCGACTGTTAGCAGGCCAGAGTCAATTTGAGCAACGTTGGTTCGAAAGCCGCGTTGTAATGGCCGAACTAGGGGCTTAGATCATGACAGTTTCTGAGGAGCGATTGGCCAAATGGCGATCCCAAAGGGACCCAACCTATGTGGCACCAACTTCCCTTCGAGTACTCATTGACATTCGGGGTACGGACTTAGCTGGAACTAGGCTTCAGGGCCCTTTGATTGATAAGGTTCTCACTGAGGAGGAGTTACATATTGCCAGTAGACTCGGTCAAGGTTCCATGCTACTCGACGTGGCAAAATATCTATCAGTATTAAGTCAGCTGCCACGAATACTAGATGCGTATGCCACGCTCCGGTACAACCCCGAGTTCTACACTTGGTTCTTATCCTCGTGATGTGACATGGATTCATAGATATGTATATAAATAAACACTGATTTTTGTGTCACCATGTATAAACAATATCAACACACACAAGCAATGATAGTCGTGCAGGGAGAAGAGTCGGGTTGGACAGGCTAAGCTCTTCAGGTCCTCTTCTCATCACACTTTTGAAAGTCATGTGACCATTCCCACCTCCAAGTGAAGGGCATGCAACCCACATTACCGCCATAGGAGGCCTTGACCAACAACACTGATGTTGTAAACAGGGTGCAGTCCCTTTCTATACACCTTCTTCCCGTTTTGGTCTACCCTTCCGAGGATGTGCCCTATCCCACTCCATGATAACCAGTCCACACAACTTAGCATAAGCCAATATCGGCTAATGGCTGGAGGCAAACCAAAAATCATCATGGGGGCCATCCCTTTACGATGAAACACTGCATGCCTCACCCCTCCCCTTCTTATCACAGGCGCTTGATAAACCACATTAAAATCCCTTCCATGCAAACAATTGTATCCTATATCAAGTCTAACCCTTGGTTGCATCTTGCAGGCTTCCAGACGGAACACATGGAGAACCATGGACATCTGGCATGCAAAGACTCTCTTCACAGATGACGGGAGCACGTGGCACGCGCCCCTCCACCGGAGCGCTATGTGCCCACCATCAAGAGATACGCCAAGAAGCGAGGCCCTAAGCGCCACTGTCCAGGGCGAAGGCCGAAGAATCCTCGAGTCAAGAAGGCCAAGACTCAAAACACGCAACAGGTGGCAGCGCTAGTGGCCCGAACTCCCAGCTCACGCCCGGGCCCCAGATGCTCAAGGGCAGAAAGGGCAGCTCGGGAAAGGGAAGAATTCAATGAATTGTTTAAAGAGATTATGGAAACGGTAGCGGCCCGGGACTACACCATTCATGTCCCGGCCGACATGTTCCCTGCTCACCCCCACGGGAGCCCCACACCAGCAGAGCCCCAATCACCCGGCCACCCAAACTCGCCCCGCTTCGTGCAAATCGAGTAGCCCATGATGCATAAAGGGCTTATCAAATGATAACTGGCCACAACTTTTTATTTTTAAAATGGTTAAGTGTTCCCGACTTGTTAAGTGTTGACATGTTCCCGACTTGTATGAACTTTTCGGATCTGCGTTTAATATATTTTATGCCTTTAGAAAAAGAAAAAGCTAATCAAGCGCAGGTGATAAAATATCTAAGTCAACACCATAGAATTCCGATAAGTGATGTCTCCTTGCATTGCACTGGTTTATTATAGTTGTGGCATATACAATACATATACTCTCATGAAGCGACAAGTGTGCAGGATAATACAGGTCCTTGTGCGAAAATGTTCAATGCCCAATCACCGCAACACCAACAACCCCACAACGAGCCACGGCAAAGCCACGCTGCCGAAAGCACCCTTGCCAATTGCCCACATTGCATGGCCCAAAACACATTCCTGGGCCACGCCCCCTTTCTGGGTCAAGCTCTATAGTTGGCTCATGGCAGTCGTTACCTCAATTGTACCCACATCGCATGTGCCGCAAGGAGGGTCGCAATATCTCAAGTGTATCTCCCCCTTTCGCCAACTACTTCTCTAACAACGAGGCTAGGGCACAATCATCATTGTACTATCGAAGCTTGACATTTTCCAACCTATTGAAAGGCTGAGAGCCTCAACATATTGTAATGGTTGTACTTAGGCAAAAAAAAAAAGAGAAAAAGAAAAGAAAATAAAAAAAATGGAAAAATAAGAAGCACCCACGATCACAGCACAGCACCTAGGGGTCCTCAAATTAGGTACGTCTGGTGACCTTGCTCGACCGGCTTCGTCCCTAGTCCCCTAGCCCCTTACAACCACCCACAATTGTTCAGGGCACATCAAGGGTAGGACATACCTGGGGAGCTTGTCTCGCCTAGGGTTAGACCTGTCACCCTGACCCACTTGCACAATTTTCTTTTGCACTCTGCCTTAGTACCATTGCAATCAGTGGTGATAAGCACCGCACGATTGGCCATGAAAAGTACACCGTACTCATCAAGCAAGTCCAATAGTTTCCAGCTACTGAAAGTGCGGTGTCCTTGTATTCAATTATGCTACATCGTGCAGTCACAATGCAAAGGATGTCTTGTATACCTTCACGTGTACTCCTTCTCCACATGGACAATTTTGCTTCATCCACGCATTGTTATGAGAAACTAGCCCACGGTCTTCTAACTATGTAATATCTAAGTATGCACGAGCACTCACATAAGATCTGCACCGCAGTATATCCATAGTTTGGGTCCTCAAGTGCAGGACAATACTCTAGGCTTGCTTAGAGTTCGACTTGTCTCCCAAAGTAATCAAAATATGTCTTGTGCACGATGAGAAGCCTAGCACTACCCCTTAAGGAGAGACCACATGTGAGGTTTTCCAATTGCAGGTATAAGGTGTTGTTCGCTCTTCATCAACACTCAACTTTGAATGCTTGTCCCTTACCATCCGACAAGCCCGCAAAGAATCGTCATGTGCAGAAATTCCCAACAAACCAACACTTGTACTGGCCATCAATGCAATCCCCAACACAGCATAGCCCTACCACCAACTCCAACAACCTTCCACCAGCCACCTTGGCCACCAACAGGCCCCCAGGACCTTCTGCCACACCACCACCAACACTCCTCCACGGAAACCATAGGCGCCCTTGTCACCCACGTCTTCGGTGCATGCTACAACCTGCTACCTACGACGGTGAGTGCCATGGGACTGGCACTCATCTAGGAGGGGGGTAATGTTAACCCCAACATGAAGAAAGCAAAAGGAAGTGGAAAAGATGCAGGGCAAAGGCGGAAAAAAGGTAGCCCGACTGAAGAAAGAAAAGGAGAAAAGGCCAAAAGTGCAAGGGCAACCTTAAAAGTCCAAGGCAAAGGCAAAAGGGGAAGGGCGCATTTTAAAATAAAAAGGCGCACCCTGAAATCTTGTAAAAGAGCGCCGGCCTCTCACCCGTGCAATTTGTAAATGTAGACGGGCGGTGGACAAGAAGCTAGGAAGATAGAAGGACAATGGGAAAAAGGGCCTAGGCCATGTAAAAAGGGGAAAAGGGGATGACCGCCCAAAAGGGATTTAGGGTTTTGTATATAAAGTTGAAAAGTGAATGAGAAGCTCATTCTTGTGTGTGGCCAAAAGTAGCTCTCCTCTTCTTCTTCTTCTTCTTGTTCTTGCTTGCTTGAGCTTGTGCTTGAGAGAGGGAGTGTGAGAGTGTGAGGAAGTGAGTGTGTGAGGGTGAGGGACCGAGGAGGAGAAGCTCTCCATCTTCTCCTCTCTTCTTCTCTTCTCTTCTCTTTTCTTGTCTTGCTCGCGGCAATGGAGCTTGGAGCTTGGAGCGGGAGGATCGAGCTTGCTTGAAGCTTGCACTTGGATCGTGGAGCTACCGGAGTGCGCGGGAGAGGAGGTAACTCGAACGGCACGGAGGTAAGCTCACTACACCCGTAGATATGGATGGCGCGTCGGCTATGTGAGAGGTAGCCATTAGTGCTCGGCTTGGAATGCTTGAACAATAAGCGGTCCGTGGGTCTCGGTGGTTGAGTGAAAGCTCCCACAATGTACTATTGATAGAGAGAGAGAGAGAGAGAGAGAGAGAGAGTCGGAGATAGCCAAATCTATAAAAATAATGTATCTATTTATGAGAGATTGAGAGAGAAAACTATGAAGATATAGTCAACGCCAGTCGTCCGCGTCTAGCCACTCGGGCTTTGTAGCCCCACTTTTGAGTGCCTTCCGTGCATCGGATCGTCTGTGTAACATATATGCACGCATACACTCCATCATCCAGCCCGTAGAAAACCTATTTGTTGTGGCTGGTACCGGAAACTCCTCATGCAAGGATGCTACTATGTATTCCTTGCTCCCCTCCGGTATGTTTTTCTAATGATCCAAGACATTGTGCCGAAAAACTTATTGGCACAACTCTCTCATGTGAGCCATCATCCTCCTCCCCTCATCATTCATGATGATGGCTCTTCACCTATCATCTACAAGGTAGGCATACCCCTCTGGGGTATGCCTAAGATGGGTCCTCTCCCACCTGCAACCACGCTCCTGGGCATATCTAGGAGACCCCTGTACATCTGGTGTACCGACCGGGGTAGTATCTATCGGAGTAGCACCCACAGGGGTGCCACCTGCGAACGGCTGCGGAGTGACTAGAGTAGACGTTCCCACAGGTGTGACAAATGCCAAAGGTGACACAAGTCCAATAGAACGATGAGAGGGAGACATTGCATCCGTGCCTCCACCACAGCAACCACCTAAGCCACACTCTCTGCAACTGCCACGAGAGCGAGGAGTAGCACCTATATCCCCACCCGACTGCGAACTCACTGCATCCGTATCTCGGCAACATCCCCCTGAACTTGAAGCACTCCCTTCGTCTGCCCCGGTCTGGAGCATCGACCTCATCTGTATCTCTGCAGCATCCCCCTGAACTTGAAGCACTCCCTCCGTCTGGCCCAGGTCTGGAGCATCAACCTCGTCTGCTCGAAACTGAAGCATCTGATCGCATCAAAATAGATCTAATAGAGCGGCCTGATGATGTCCGAGATAGCTCCTAGTCTGCCATGTCTCTGAATCTCGCCAATGCAAGTGGAAGGCTTTATTCAGACCTCTTTTTGGTAAAAATTTTCAAGCCAACTTTATGAATGAGTAGAATTTTATGTAGAAATTATGCATATGGAATATAAATACTCATGTGAATAAATTGATATGTGTTAAAATATTTCCTTTTATAAATACTACTGTGAATTCTAAAAGCAAAGGTAACCAAGTTAACTAATTTTAGTTGAGTGATTAACTGCCAACTATGTTTCTTGAATGCTTGTTATGTCAAGGTTACTCATTTTGGTCAAGGCAAACAACTTTGATTCTCTCTCCTTAGAGCACAATCCACAAGAATTTCCAATTAGTATAGAGATTTTGTTGGAGATTATGTGCCCCAAACCGTGATGTGCCTTCTAGAACCATGCCGTGTAGACACAAGCCTTTAAGGTACATGAGACTCTTCAATCCTCATTCTTTTCTTGGACAACACAACATCTGGGTAGTTAAGGCCATCTAAGTCAATTAGCCTCTTCATCTTCACCTTTGCAGGCCATGCTTTAATGAGCATTTCCCACATCTACAACACTCTATTCTCTAGAACATGCTATCTGTATAAGTTTAGGAACATCAAGTTTTCCCTCCTCTTTCCTAGTGATGACCATAGGCAATGACCATAGGCAAGCTATGGACCTCTAGCCTCTTTTATCCACTCCTTGGTTCCATAGGACAATTATGAACTCTCTCTCAATTTTTACCCAAGTTCTTCCATTGAAGTTCCATTGCTAAACATATCATCATAGAATTGAATATCATATTAAGGACTACCAACCCTTTTTGGGAGGTTGGCTTCTCTAATGGTTAACTTGCTACAAAACTTCCTTTCCATCCACTCCAATCTTTGTCTCTTTGTGATACCTTTGCCCAATGGAGCCATCCCAAATACTTGCACACTTGCCCAATTCCATTATTTTGAAGCATGTCACCCTATCACTCTATTATCTCATTCGAACCTAAGTAAACAAGCTTGCTTGTGCTCATAATGATCACCAATCCAAAGAGCTCTGAAAAACTATCATACATTTTTATCAATACATCTACTTATTTTTTCTCTAATTGCAAAATGTTGAAGTTATCATTCGCAAAGAATTTTGAGATGATGTGTTGTGCTTATGGCATGGGATGCCCCTTGGTTACTCTATGCTACACCAATCCAAATTTGTAAGCAAAGGGTGATTATGGAAAATAATAATAAGGCAGTGGGACACCCTAGCCTATTGACAGGTTTACCTCAAATAGAGTTTAGCATAGAAAATTTCACAAATATATTCCAAAGAGATTAAAACTAATTGGTCAAAATGTCACCCATAATGTACCATTTGCATTTTAGCTTAATTTCTACAACTTTAACTTTATATTTACCCCATGATGAAGATAATTGGAAAGAGCTTGAATAATACACTCCTTGCATTGCTAACTACTAATGTTTGATCCTCTTTGAATTCTAGCTTGATCTTTACTATACTTATTGGCAATATAGTGATGGTAGTTGTTCTTATCATCCAATTCTATAGTGGATAAGCCATTGGATTGCTAGACCAATTTCCAAGTATCCTTTAGTTGTAGGGATAATTCTTTCTTCTAGAAAGGAGATCCTAGTTTGTTTCCAAATATCCTTCAGTTTGTAGGTAGAATCCTTCCTTCCAGAAAGGAAATGATAAACCTAAGTAGAGTGGGCTTCCATCTTCTCATCCTAAATAGATCCTTCTTGGATGGAATTCCCAAACACCTCACATTCCAAAATATCATATTGATCCAAGTTAAGATCCTATCCTTATTCATAAATGAAACCTTCATCATCATAGGCTTTGTCCTCACCATTCAGGACAACAAAATAGTCTTTTTGACAAGATTTCCATGAGCAATATTTTAAAGGAAAATTTTGTTTCTTACCTCTAATTGAGTTCAAAGACTTTGGTGATTGATTTTCTTTGTTGCTAGCCTACTTCAACCTTGACATCTCTAGGTTTCTTCTTTGCTTCCTTCTTGCAAGGGTTGTTTGCTTCCTTGGATTTTCCCTTCTCAATATATGAGATTTTTGCTTCTTCCTTCTTTCATGATTGTGTTGCATGAAGTGACTTCCTATCTTCATTATTTTCTCCTTGGGTGGCAAGAGTAGTTTCATGTTGCACTTCTTGAGCTCCATCCCTCCTTGGGCTTTACTTTGCAAAGTTCACACCTTCAAATTTGCATTTAAAGCATATGTCCTAGAATAGTGAGAGCTTAAGCCATTGAATAGCAACTCAATCACATGAGGATCAAAAATCTCAAGCATATGAAGGATCTTTTTTCTCCTAGTCCAAAGTATACATGCCCACATCTTTGCATTAGTTGCTGCACTAGTTGATGCTTTGTAGAAACATAAAGAGATTTACCAAGAGCTTGTACTACCACATAAATTTCTCCATCGAGCAAGACAACAAGGCTACGAAAACTGATTTATACT
This sequence comes from Lygodium microphyllum, assembly GCF_053477565.2. Taxonomy (NCBI): domain Eukaryota; kingdom Viridiplantae; phylum Streptophyta; class Polypodiopsida; order Schizaeales; family Lygodiaceae; genus Lygodium; species Lygodium microphyllum. Next base: position 19,751,579 of record NC_141149.1, on the reverse strand, counting down.
AGGCATTCAAATTACATGACCCCCTTAGGGATAAAATCAACATGCCATGGGAGTGAGTAAACAAGTTTCCCTTTAAACCAAGTATCTAGATCCAAAGCACGGTCTCTTTCTACCTTAGTTGAAATCAAGACTAAAAGAAACCTCTTTTGATCCAAAGGTGACGAGGAACCATTTGGCAAACAAACTCATCCTCAAGGGGGGGGCCTTTCCTAAAAATACCTATGTAGGCTACATAGAGAATAGTGAACATATGTCATCCAAATATGTGGCAACAAGAATATCACTCCAGCATACAACACCTACTTTTTGGCTTCCATGGTGCCTCTCTTCTTCTCATTGTATTACTTATTATTAGCTTTAATATTCTTCTCTATCTCTTCCATGTTTGCTCCGGTGCAATGACAGAATTGGCATAATCAATCTCCATCTGATTGTCTTGCTTCTACTACTTCGTGCTTGTGCTCAGTGTTCCATCATGTCCTATTCCTTGCTTACTACCCAAATCCCTTAATGCATGAAGGAGGAAGGGGATGCCATGTGTGAGTAGGAAACATGGGTTTTAAATTAGTTAATGTAGTCACCTTAGTTAATAGGCCATGTGCCACATCCATCTATTCAAAGCTCCCCTCTTCAAGTTTCCATGTACTCAGGAGGGCATGTGCCATTTATTTAAGGAAAAGATTGTTATAATTTGAATATGCTCTATTCTATTAATGGATGGGCATGTCCTAGTTTGTAGGGATCCCAAATAACTTTTAATCATTATTTGCACTTACGTTGATGTTAGGTATATTATGCACTAGAGGAGACATTTTAAGATTTATAGTAGCTGTTGGTTGATTTGGATGAGATTCTTCTTTGTTTTAACATGAAGAGAAAATATTCATGTTGTCAAGAAAATGATAATTTATTATGATTCCTTCTCGATGTGTAATCTTTTTGTACCATGTGTGTGGGAATTAAGAATTAATCCCAATCCACATGAAGGAGGCATAAATTGTATCTTAAAGTATATGTACATTTTGGATGCATACAAACATATTTGTTGTGAGGGTGTATTCAGATTGTATTATTTGAGATTGTTCTACATAGCTCATAGTTAAACCATGGATTGTGATGCATGTTACTTAGCGTGATTATATAAGCATGACTATATAAATTTATTCTAATTTAGTATGCACACACTTATTTTACTAGTTACAGCTTGATTTTTTAAACTAGTAAACATGGCTATATTAGACACTATATAGAAAATCATGTCACTTTACTACATAATAACTTAACCTTATCAATATGGAATGTCACATCTTTTTATAAGTTTTAATATGTTTCTTTGGAGGCTAGTTGTGTTAAAGTTTTTCATAGGTGGACCTAGTATGTTAATGCTTATTTTAGGAAATTTACCTTTTGAGAAGGAGGATCATTGTCAGCTTGTTTTACAATGCACATGTATTAGAAATGTGTTGAAGAATATGCACAAGTGGCACACTACAATTGGTTTCTAATTTCCATAAGTATTGAGCTAGGTCACATGGTTCTCAACATTAAATTATTGATCAACATAGTTACCTTTATAGTGCTGATGCATCACCAATTAATCTTTAGAGAAATAAAGATAAGAATTTTCCAAAAATTTGTAAAAAAGGATAAGAAGAAATGTTGTGTTATTGATTGATTACTTAATTTAGGCCTAATTTTCTTGGCAACCACTTCCCATAAACTATTTGTAATTTTGCACAAAGTATATATATGTTCTTGATATGGCTATTTCTAATTGCCCAATATGAAATGTGAGGAACCGAGTTCCCTAGTTGTTTGGCCTAAAATTCCCTACTATGTTGTATGGGAAACATGATTCCCTAGTTATATGACCTACAAATCCCTAGTTTAAGATGTGCAAAATAAATTTCCTAGTTATATATAAGGAGTTCATATATGCATACCTAGGATTTCCTAGCATGGGATGTGGGGAAAGTAATTCCCTAGTTATACATAGGGAATCTATATACACGTACCTAGGAAAAGTTAGAGAATTTCCTACATTCTAGGAGTTTTCCTATGTAGGAACTATTCAAAAGCTCCTTGTGAAAGAACCTGGAGCTACCAAGGACGATGATCCAAAGTTGCGACGGGAGGAGAAACAACAATCGATGCTTATTCATAGTTTGCTAGTGTTTTTTTTTGTTAGAAACCTTAGGTTCAATAATCCTACTATGTGAGGGTTCAGGGTTTTAACCTTACTTGTCAAGGTCTCTTGTATGCCATGGAGAAACCAATCTATGGATAGAGGTGATCAAATGCATCCCCCGTTCTTTTTTCCCTCTATCCCCTCCTTAAATTTAAGTTCAATATAGGAAATTAAGAGGGGTCTACCTCTAATGTATATGATTAAGTGTCCCCTTCCAAAAACCCCCCTCCCTTACACTCACATGATACCATACAACATCTATAGTGAACCCCTTTGATCTAGCGTATTCTTTAACAAAAGTGTAAGACTCTTGTCTTATTTGCATAAGCTGCCCTAAGAATTGGTTCATAGGCACCTTCTTTTCATATTCATCTAAAAATTTATCGTATAGCTCCTTGAATGATTTAATCGATCCTCTTGGGAGGCTCCAATACCATTTCCTAGCTTCTCCCTTCAAGGTACTTGAGAATACGAGCATCCGATGAATAGTGTCAAACCCACTTGCAAGGAAAGTTAGGCCTTATTCTTTTAAGCGCACCATTGGATCCTCATTTACCATCCCATGAAACATTTGGAGATCCCTATAAGGAGGAGGGCATTTATTCCTCTCCTTTAGGATTAGTATTGGGTCATTAAAGTCTTCATATTCAACATGACCTAGCTTCAATGTCTTAGGGTCCCTAACCTCTTCCATTTCCACCATTATTAGTGTAGGAAGGTTAATATCATCCTTGCCATCCCTTTCAGCCAACTCACAGAGTGGTCTAGGGAGTCCTATGCTATGCAATAGGGAGTCTACCCCATTGCCTACTAATGGTGTTTTAATAATTCTATCCTTATTTGCTACCGTTTTCCTAGAATCGAAGGTAGGTCCTAATAGAACCTTCCTCTCTGATAAGGGTTTTCCACATATGTAGATATCGTCCAATGCTTTATGGATCTGCAAAATTGCACTTTGGAACCCAATTGCATCAGGCCCTAGCATCGAAGGTATCTCCTGCTCATAGGTATATATTACTTTGACTAGTGGCAACACAGTATTTTCCTTCAAAAACTTATCGCTTTTGAGGATCACAAACGGTTATGCCATCTTGACATCACTTTTGCTCCCGACTATTTCTCATGATTATTCCATGGGTATTTCCCCATAGTGACCCAAACTCCAGCACGGTGTCACTTTCAAGGCAAAGGGTAAAGTAATCGGCCACATTTCTAGCCAAAGATTCCACTAAACCTTTTAAAATGGACAAAGTATATTTATGGTTACGGGGGTTCCTTGGTTTCATCATCATACTCATGGCCGAGACTTTAATCAGTCTAGTTTAACATCCACCACTTCAAGGCGGCTCTCGATTATAGAATAAGCTAAAATATCCCTTATAACACAATATTTGTGAGTTTAGGAATCACCCAATTCCCATTTTTTGAATACTAAAAAGGTGGCACCCGGATAACATGCCTAAAAGTTTCTCAAAACCATATGATGTGACCTATCATTGGAAAGCGCTTGAAAAATGGAATCTATTGAGCTATAGAGCACTCGATTTGGAGTTATAATGTTCAAGTTATGACAGATCCAACAATTTGACCACGTGCCCCAAACTTCTAGAAAATTCCCATATTCCCCAATATGGTGTTTTATACAACCAAGATTCAAAACCGCCACTTATAGGGAACTACTGGAAAATGCACCACCTATCCACGATAAAAAAATGGGCCGACACTGGCTCTCTAGCACTAGCTGGACCTCTAAGACACACAAGACACCCTACACAACCTCCCGGCCAGGAGCGTCTAAGGCTCACACTATACTAAACTCTGATATCGATTTTGCATTTGTAATAGGACATAGTCCAACGTTTACCTTTCCTTCCTCCCTAGAGAGAGATCCCATAACATATAGGTATAACACCTCGTATCACATACACAGGAGGCAACCCCTCGGCTGAAACAAATGAAAGTTGTAGATCTCGTTGTTTTCGATAACCCAAGCGGACTGTTTTTAGAGATCGTCTTTCTATCATGAGATATTTTAAAAATGGATTCACCATGTCTTTTTTTTTTAGAACAGATTCTCAAACTGTATTCTTAACTTGTGGTCCATGCAACCACCTTAAGGAGAGTTCATTAAATTTCCTTGGGCCTCAACCTTAATATTGACTTCCACACAAAACTTTGTGTCATTTTAGACCTTAGAAAGAGAAAATAACTTCTCTCCTCACTTCCAGATGATCACGTCTCTTGTCTTTCTTAGTGAGAGAATTGTCTATCTCGTCTTTCTTAATGAAAGAGAAAACCTTAAACCTTGACTTGTAAGGGAGAGGATGACTCCAAATGAATACAATACTCATTACACACAAAAGTAAAATTTTCCAAGCATCCTCGAATGCACACATAAATACATATACACAATATTGGCAGACACTTCTTTTCCCCTTCATAACTTGTATTGCTTGTACCAAATATCCCCGTCACAGTGCTCTGACCACCCCATTAAGTGATGCACTAGGAATACTGGTCTCTAAATGATCTCATGGCCATGCTAGATCATCATCAACACTTAAAGAAAAGTGAGTCATTAATTTATTAACATAAATTTATTAAATAGATAATGTGTAATAAGCAATCAATTTAGTGACACTCCTCCACTATTAGATCTCAAGCATGAGATGTAGCAAGCCAATCCTTTCGGCACATGTCTCTTAAAATCCTAAAAAACTTCCATGGCATCACTCTTGTGCTTCAGCACATACAACCATGTGTACCTACTATAGTCATCTATGAATGACACATAGTAATGTGATCCCCTAAGAGATGCATTCTGTGAGGGTCCCCATACATCAGAATGTACAAGCTGTAATGGTCTAGTAGTAGTGCTTACATGCCTCATAAATGTAAGCCTTGATTGTTTCCCAAATTGACAAGGCTGACATACATGTCCCAATTCCGCCACAAAAAGCAAGTCTTTGCTTATGGAGAGTACATGTATACATCATAGAGACTCTTTTTCCTGTCACCATGAATCATCAAGGGAACAATACCTATATGCAAAATGTCATGCTGCATATCATCCCCTGTGCAAACATATCCATGAGCACCTTCTACCACTGTGTCAAACCACTCTCCATGAGGAGTCATGTGGTTAGATGCCCCTGAGTCTATATACCACACATCATCTGCTTTTCCTTTTGTAGGCAACCCTTTCGTCACATGTTGCATGGCAAACGACTTGTCATCCTCCTGCATATGCTCTCTGATCATTCTACTTCTTGTAGCAATCCTTAGCTACATGTTCGTATTTGCCACAATAATGACAATCCTTATTTGCAATTGATTGTTGTCCACGACTCATTTGAGGCGACTACCAAGTGCCTCTTCCTCTAGGTGAATAACCTCCTCTTCCACGAGCATTTGAGGCACCTCTATTTGCTTGAGGCTGCCTATTTTTCCATCTAGTAGCTTGCTGTCCACGAGCTGCATATGCATTTCCAGCACCTCTTCCTCTAAAAATTGATATTCCTCTTCCACCTCTACCCCTTTGATTTGAGTAGAAGACACTGTGTTTGCTCTTTTTAGACCCGGTGGAACTTGTATTGAGTCCAAGTTTCACTTCTTCATGTAATAGAAATGCCACAAGTTCATCAAAGTCAGGCTGCTCCTGACGCACTGAAATGGAAGTATCAAACTGCTTATACTCCTATCCAAGTCCGTGGAGGATAGTAGCCACCAAATTATCATCCTCAACTTTAGCTCTAATTGACCCTAGTTGTTCTGCAATGGATCTAATCTCATTGACATAGTCTTCAATAGACCTTCCATTCCTGGATATGTGGCTGAATTTTTAATTCAGTTGTGTCTTTCTTGAATGAGTGACATAGCCATAATTCTTCATCAATAAGTCCCAAGCAGCTTTTGGGGAAGTACAGTTTGCAATTTGCATAGCCTTTGTGTCTGACACACATAATGACAGCCAATGCAAGACCTTGCTGGCCTTTTCCAACCGTGTCTTGTGTGCCTTTAAGTGATCTTGTGTTGGAGGTCTATCCTCCAGTAGCTTGGGCTCATCTTCAAGACCTATTAACTAGGTCCCAATAGCCTCTTCCAATTAAAAAATTAGACATTTTGAATTTCCATAGAACGAAATTGTTGTAGTCCAACTTTTCACCAACTATCTGAGTGATAGTATCCTTCTCTCCTGTGTTTGCCATTTTCAAGGTCTTCATGTTTGCAAAACCAGTAAATTTCAATTCACATCGATATCATACACTTCCAAACATGTGGCAAAGCACCAATGCTTGTCTAGCTCTTTGGGCAACAATGCCACATATGCTTGCCACAAATTGTTAACAGTCAACCGCACTGCAAAAAAATGTAGTAAATCAGTTCAAAAACTGAGTATTTAATGCTCACAATATTCCACCTTTATAAAACCAATCAATTTCCAAAAATGCCAGCAATGCAACCAGTTTTAACAAGCAACAAACACCAAACTCAAATTCAGAGTGCAACTGCCCGTATTTGAAGTGTTAGACTAGAGCATTGTTTAGCCAAGCATACATGACATGTACAACTCAAATTCAGAGTGCAACTGCCCGTATTTGAAGTGTTAGACTGAGCATTGTTTAGCCAAGCATACATGACATGTACAACTCAAATTCAGAGTGCAACTGCCCGTATTAGAAGTGTTAGACTGAGCATTGTTTAGCCAAGCATACATGACATGTACATTTTGGGTGTGCAATAGCCACACTGAGAGCCATGAAAAAATTGCAACTCTTTCTTGCTCTGCATTTCTCTATTTGTGCCCTAGCACCTCTTTACAAGTGCAATTGACAACTTGTGAACTTGTCATCTATTTGTGTAGCAACAGTGTGCTACTTCTATTGTCACAGAGACTGTTGAATTGGAGATCCAATCTTCAGAGAGCATTGTGAATGGCAATGTAGAATATGGACAAAGTCCACTCTCAAGCATTCATGCATCCCAACTCTTAAGCTTGGTAAAATTGGTTCTAACAATGTCCAATTATAGCTGAAGACAAAGACACTCTGGACAGTGGACCAAGAAACACCTTCTGACCATCTATCAAGCCAGCCTTACCTTCTATTAGACTAGTTCATCCTGATGCACCAATAGTTTCTAGTGCTAGTGCTCTTTCAATTGGAATGCAGACTCCTTTTATGTCTGGTGGAGTTGCTAAACCTTTCTCTGAAGGAACAAGTTTCAGTAAACCTCAACAACCATGGGGCTCAAATGCAACCCATCATTCCAACCGGTCAGAGCCACCACCTTCCTCTCAACTACCTCCTCATTCGAAGATGCTCAGCTTGACATCATTGCTACCAATGGTGCTGAACAAACTTAAAAGGAACTGAATGCCAGGTTTTCAAAGCCACTCATGTGGGGATGTCATAGCTAGTCCATTGTCATAATGGGGATGTCATAGTAGCTGATGACGTTAGTGGGCATGTCATAGTAGCAACAATATTGTCCATTGTCCCAAGGCATGACCATGTAATCCTTCCATCCCTGCAAGCTCTTGAATGAGTTCTTCAAGTTGATCAATGCATATCCCAAATAATGTTGGTGGACTGGGGGCATCCTTGATGATATTTCATATAGTTGTTGAAAAGTTTATTCATATAAATGAGGGTACAAATCAAAGCCATGTTTTGGGATTTGTATTTCTCAAAGGAGAAGGAACCTATAAAGATTTACAAGAGGAGATTGTCCTTGATAGTCTCATCTCAAATGACTTTGTCTTTTTGGGAGGTTCTATGTTAAATATGAGGGATCTAGAGCATGGTAAATGCGGAAGCTATGGAGGTTGAAAGAGGAAAAAGGAACTCATGAAGACATTGTTCCTGACTAGGACAAATTGTTACACAAGTGAATTAGGTTCCAAGATTGAGACTTGGACTCATAAACACAATCTTGTGTATTGACAGTGACATGACACTTTACTAGAAAGAAAAGAAGTACTATCATTGCATTAGAAAAAGAGTGTAAGTACAATGCTTTATAGGAATTGAGTGGTGGTACTTTCTCCTACTGTGCATATGGGACTCTAGTCCTGAGCCCTCACTTCTTCTCACAAAGGGAGGACTAAAGTAGGTGTGATTGCAAATATCTCAACGCCCCTCCTCAATCACAACCAGAAGTACAAAGTGTATAGAGGCTTTAGTGAAAGCAACACCTACAAAGTGTGGGCACACTATAACCATGGCAAAACACCAGAGGCTATTGCAGAAAAGGCTAAGCGTGGGTACCACAAACATAATGGACATCCAGAGGCTGTAGCAGGGGCTTCACAAAGTATACACAGGCTACAGTACAAGGCTAATTGAGGAGTTTACAAGTTTATGTTTGAGGCGTTAGGGCTAGGAAATACAAAACTAAAAAAGTTTATCTGAATAGAAGGACTAATGAGTTTTGTCCTTCTCCTGGTGGTCTTCTTCTTCTTCCTTTGCTCCATTTTCTTCTTCTTCTTTGACTGCAACTAGATAGGCCTTTTGGGACCTCTTTTTGGCATGGAAGAACTTCTCGGTGTGTCTGGTCCTTTTGCAAAAGTAACACAGAAGAGCTGATCCTTCTTGCCTTTGTACCTGTTACCAACATATAATGCATGTTCATCTCTAGAGGTGCTTGGTTCTTCCTTAGTTTTTAGCTTCTTTTCCTCCTCTAATAGTGTTGCCTAGATATCAAAAAGTTCAATGTTTGGCATATTAATTAGAGTTGTTGATAAATTATTATATTTAGGAGGCAAAATCTTAAGTACAACACTGATGCAAACATCTTCTTCCATTTTAATGTTAATTCCTGCAAGTTGGATTAGAAGTCCTTCCATGTAATTTAGATGTGTGGCAAGTGATGTGCTGGACTTCATTTCAAGCTTAAAAAACTCTATCAAGTGACCATAATTTGATGATTTAGACTGTGCACCGAACAAAGTGTCAAGTCTCTTTCATGTATCATGTGAAGTCTCACTATTATCCACATGGTGGATATAGCTGTCGTCTAGCTCTAGTTTGATAATGGCCTGAGCCTTATCATTGTTCTTTTGCCAAGTGATAGCAAGATCCGCATCACAGGGCTTCTTTTCTTTTCCAGTGGTAATGGCCCAAAGGCCCTTCTTCATCAGGATGAGTTTGATGGGCCTACCAGGTATGAAACCCGACTCCCTTGAAGTGAGAAGTTGGAGAGTCTTTTCCCATGTTAGAGGGCTAGAGTAATAGCAGATCAGCACTAGATTTTAGCAACAGAGTTGATTTTTAATGTGTCAAACGACACAAGCAATGGTAGTGTAGTATCAAAAGATACTAGTTTGAACTTTGATGTTTGTTGCTTGAGTTTGACTTGATTCTTGATGCTTGTCTTGTCCTTCAACTTGAGTCCCCTCCTTGTTGATGGATACTTGAATCCTTTCTTGAAACTGAGCTAGGAGCTTAGATCATAGTGGCAGCAACTTTGTTGAGTCAAGAGGAGTGAGAGAAATGAAGTGGGAGAAGAGCTTGAGTTTGATGTTGAATGCTTGGTCTTCCAATCTTCAAAAATCTCCAAGAACTTCCCCTCCTTGATGTGTGATACTGACTAAATTAGTGAATCTGGATGTCAATAGGGTGATTCAAGTAGCAAGAGAGAGAAAGTGATGAGATTTTTGAGATTCAGTGAGGTTTGGCTATGGCTTCTGAATTAAGGTTTCTGACCCAGGCCTGGTTTTTTGCATAGTGTACATTGTATACTCAATCATTTCAAGAACTTTTTACATGAAATTGAAGCTTCATTTATGGGTTTTAAAATCCCTATAGAGTTGGGCAAGATTGCATTGTGCATACAGGGAGAAAACGGCCCGATCAGGACTGCACCTGTTTCAGGCAGTGACCACATTTTTTTCCCAATGCTAAGCCAAATCTTCATCAATGTTGGGGTTTGATGTGCTACCGAAGCTGTACTTGAGGTTGGAGAAGATTTGTCTAGAAGAGGGTTCATGGAGATATGACCTATATTTAGAGATCCAGCTCCTCCAAGGTGGGATATGTCCTGCAGGCCACAAATTGAGGTTATGGTAGCAATTGACAGAAGTGACAATGCTGAGCTCCAAGTAGGGCAATGTCAAGATCTTATGTGATACAGAGAGCCACTAGTAGTGGGGGAACACTTCTCCAGAAGGAATCTTGGTAAGATTTGGTCGGAAGTTATGAGATCTTCGAGCAGGAAGAGTACTACTGGCTATGGCTGCCTCAAGGTCAAGTGGAGAAGAAGGAGTGGGAGATGAGGTCTTGGACTTGGACTGAGCTCAAGATGAGCTAGATGAGAGTAGAATGAAGGTGGAGGAGCAATGCCATGCCCGATTGCGCTCTGATATAATGTTAAATACGAGGGATCTAGAGCATGGCAGATGCAGAAGCTATGGAGGTTGAACGATGAAAAAGGAACTCATGAAGACATTGACCCTGACTAGGACAAATTGTTACACAAGTAAATTAGGTTCCAAGATTGCGACTTGGACTCATAAACACAATCTTGTGTATTGACAGTGACATGACACTTTACTGGAAAGAAAAGAGTACTATCATTGCATTAGAAAAAGAGTGCAAGTACAATGCTTTATAGGAATTGAGTGGTGGTACTTTCTCCTACTATGCATATGGGATTGTGGTCCTGAGCCCTCACTGCTTCTCATAAAGGGATTGAAGTAGGTGTGATTGCAAATATCTCAACATTCTAGAATGCTTCCTCTCGGAGCAAAGCAAGAGGAGAGATGGACATTTGATGTAGAAGAGGTCACCACTCAATTGAGAGAGGAGAGTGATTCACCATGCAAGCATCAAAGAGCAAATTTAGAGAGGGCTAGCAATGAGTTGGAGCCATCCATGGAAGCTAGAACTAGTGATCTTCATGTATCTAGCAATGGGATGGAGTCAACAAGGGATGATGTGAGTGTTGTCCAAGATGTTCCAAAAAATAGACTCAAAAGTCTTCCTGCCAAATCATCTGAGATAAAAAGGTGGGAGAGGGATATCAAGAATACTAAGGAAAAGCTAAAATCCATGGGTCGACATGACAGGTTTGAGCTTATGTCTAAGGATAAGGAAGGGAAAGCTTTGTTTCAAATTTGGTGTGAGGAGTGTGAATGCTCTTATGGTCAAGGAGGGCATGATACTCTATACAATTTCACACACTCGCATATCAAGTCATTATCTCATTTACGAGCTATTGGCTTGGATAAGAAAGGGAAGCAAAGGCATGACATTCTTGGAGTCACACCATCATTGGAGGAGATAAAGACACAAAATGGACAAAAAATAGATGAAGTAATGTTTGCTATTTCTTCTTTTGGAAGTGAGAATGATCTAGAGTTTCAACTTGTTCCTGAAACTATCAGAGACTACACTACCTTGTCAAAGGTTTTCATAAGGTGTCCATTGGATGATAAGTGGCTACCATTGTTCCCAAAGACAACTTCTTTGAGATTGTGCATGATAGAGCACATAAAGTCAAAGCTTCATGTGAAAGCCACTACTAAAGGAGATGGTGATGAGCTTAAGAAAGTAGGCCGCCCAAGTAAAGTAATGGTCTTGGACAAGAATTAAAGAAATCTGATTGGTTTTTTTAAACCAATCCAATCCACAAGTACTTAATTCAAGAAAAGGGTGTTTGTTTTTTTTTACAGTGAAATTTTTACTCTAACTAATAGTTTTCACTATGTTTGATATGTAGATGCTTTCAATGCATTAGGTTCTAAGTTGCCACAAAGACCTTCAGGTATATAGATTTAACAAGTCTTTGTATTTTTTGGCATTATGGATTTGTTTTTGTCTTTCTATTAATAATCATTATTCTATGAAGAGAAAAATAGAATTTATGTACTATGAAGAGGAGAGTTTTCTTGCTACTCTTTGTTGGGGATTTTGGCAAGGATCATATAAGTTTAGAAACCACATGATCAATGTAAAGTGTTTCTTGGATGATAGTAGAGGAGGTGTGCATTGGACTTGAGAGCCAAGCACAAAGGCAATGATTTTATTGGGAACAGAGCTTGTTGAGATTAATGGCACATTTTGTCACAATGATTGTAAGCGGGTAAGTTTGGAGGGAGTTCCCTTCTCCAATCTCCTGTGCTCATCATGTGCATCCATTCCCAAGGAGACAGACTTTTGCATGTGTGTGTATCGAGACATGCACTCTAGAGGGGAAAGAGGATTAAGAGACACTGGAGGTGGTAGAAGATTGGATTACTTGACTCATTTTAAGATATTGAGAATTTCTAGGACTAAAAACATAATGGTTCGATGACTCAAAAAAGAAATATGGTTCACAAGAACAAAGGTTGCTACTTTGAGTGTAAAGGTGAGGAGTCTTCAAGAAAGTGTTTCTAAAGCCTTGGTACGAGGAGATGCAAAGAAGTTTTGCACTGATATTGTGAATGCACATAAGTATGGCTTATTTGAGGGGAAGAAAGCTTTGTGGGACTTTTTCATCCACATCTCTCAAAACATAGGAAGAGTGGGTCAAGGAAAGCAATATTTTGATACAACAAAAAATATATTTGAAGCTGTCAAGATTTGGGGAGGTACAAGATTGCATAACTTTCTCTCCATGAATCTTCAAGGTCCACATCTTTCAACTACATCTAGGGCTATGAGAAAAGCTCTTTGTTATAGGACCGGATTGAGAGAGGACGTATTCAAGCATGTGCAAAAAACATGTAAGCGTCATATGTTGGAAAATGGGCTTTGCATGGAAAGTGTACCTTGTAATGAAAGAAGCTAAGAGGAGAGAGAAGAAGAGCTAAGGAGAGAGAAAGAGAGCAAGAAGAAGAAGGAAGAAGACTAGAAGAAGAGAGAGAAAGAGAGAAAATAGGAGAGAAGGAAGGAGGAAGCCATGGAAGCTCGAGATAAAGGTGAAGAGTATGATGTTCATAATAATTGGTTGTCCTAATTTGGGGCTCTTACACCTTATATACCCCGATCAATGTGATTGGGTGTCTAAACCCTAGTTGGTGTGTATCCCCTGGTGTGTATCCCGCTTGTTACAATCCATCCCTTGGAAGGGTTTTGCCCTCAAAAACAAGGAGAAATAGAGTGGAGTGATAGGTGGGTTAAGGGAGGGTTGTAAAGTACTACTCTAAGCCCTTTGACAATGAAAATTGGGTGGGTAGAGACTAGGGACAACATGCAATCCAGGACCGGTCTACTAAAGTAAAGAGGTCATAACTTTTGATAGGTTGCTCCAAATAGGGAGTACCACATGTCAAAATGGAGGTTATGACAAGTAATTTCATCCTATTTAGAATGCACATGCCTGAGATTTGAGTAAGTACAAAACTGTTCTAAAACAGTGTGCAGTCTGCAGGCAGAGGGTGGTCAATTGGGGCATGACTGGCTAGTCTTCCAGCCGTTGGGCCTCACGAAGGTAGGGAAACTCATTGATGATGGTTGTTGGGTGCCAAGAGGCTTCTTCCAAGGGTAGGCCTTGCCATTTAATGAGGTATTCTTTAATGGATCAGGACCGTTGTGGGAGCTTTCACTCAACCGCCAAGACCCACGGACCGCTTATTGTTTCAAGCGTTCCACGCTGAGCACTAATGGCTACCTCTCACATAGCCGATGCGCCATCCATATCTATGGGTGTAGTGAGCTTACCTCCGTGCCGGTTGAGTTACCTCCTCTCCCGCACACTCCGGTAGCTCCACGATCCAAGTGCAAGCTTCAAGCAAGCTCCATCCTCAAGCTCCACGCTCCAAGCTCCATTGCTGCGAGCAAGACAAGAGAAGAGAAGAGAAGAGAAGAAGAGAGGAGAAGATGGAGAGCTTCTCCTCCTCGGTCCCTCACCCTCACACACTCACTCCCTCACACTCTCACACTCCCTCTCTCAAGCACAAGCTCAAGCAAGCAAGAACAAGAAGAAGAAGAAGAAGAGGAGAGCTACTTTTGGCCACACACAAGAATGAGCTTCTCATTCACTTTTCAACTTTATATACAAAACCCTAAATCCCTTTTGGGCGCTCATCCCCTTTTCCCCTTTTTACATGGCCGGCCATAGCCTAGGCCCTTTTTCCCATTGTCCTTCTATCTTCCTAGCTTCCTGCCCACCGCCCATCTACATTTACAAATTGCACACGGCACTCTTTTACAAGATTTCAGGGTGCGCCTTTTTATTTTAAAATGCGCCTTTCCCCTTTTGCCTTTGCCTTGTACTTTTAAGGTTGCCATTGCGCTTTTGGCATTTTCTCATTTTTTTTCTTCAGTCGGGCTACCTTTTTTCCGCCTTTGCCCTGCGTCTTTTCCACTTCCTTTTTCTTTCTTCGTGTTGGGGTTAACATTACCCCCCTCCTAGACGAGTGCCAGTCCCATGGCACTCACCGTCGTAGGTAGCAGGCTGTAGCATGCACCGAAGACGTGGGTGACAAGGACGTCTATGGTTTCCGTGGAGGAGGGTTGGTGGTAGTGTGGAAGAAGGTCCTGGGGGCTTGTTGGTGGCCAAGGTGGTTGGTGGAAGGTTGTTGGACTTGGCGTTAGGGCTATTTTGTGTTGGAGATTGCATTGATGGCCAGCACAAGTGTTGGTTTGTTGGGGATTCTGCACATGATGATCTTTTGCGGGCTTGTCGGATAGGGGATAAGCATTCAGAGTTGAGTATTGATGAAGAGCGAACAACACCTTATACCTGCAATTGGAAAACCTCACATGTGGTCTCTCCTTAAGGAGTAGTGTTAGGCTTCTCATAGTGTACAAGACATATTTTGATTAGTTTGGGAGACAGGTCGAACTCTAAGCAAGCCTAGAGTATTGTCCTGCACTTGAGGACCCAAACTGTGGATATACTTCGGTGCAGATATTATGTGAGTGCTCGTGTATACTTAGATATTACATAGTTAGAAGGCCGTGGGCTAGGTTCTCATAACAATGCGTGGATGAAGCAAAGTTGTCCATGTGGAGAAAGAGTACACGTGAAGGTATATGAGACATCCTTTGCATTGTGACTGCACGATGTAGCATAATTGAATACAAGGATACCGCACTTTCAGTAGCTGGAAACTATTGGACTTGCTTGATGAGTACGGTGTGCTTTTCATGGCCAATCGTGTGGTGCTTATCACCACTGATTGCAATGGTACTGAGGTAGAGTGCAAAAGAAAATTGTGCAAGTGGGTCAAGGTGACAGGTCTAACCCTAGGCGAGACAAGCTCCCCAGGTATGTCCTGCCCTTGATGTGCCCTGAACAGTTGTGGGTGATTGTAAGGGGCTAGGGGACTAGGGACGAAGCTGGTCGACCAAGGTCACCAGACGTACCTAATTTGAGGACCCCTAGGTGCTGTGTTGTGATCGTGGGTGCTTCTTATCTTTTCATTCGTTTCTTTTTCTTTGCTTTTCTTTTCTTTTCTTTTCTTTTCTTTTTCTTTATTTCTTTCTTTTTCTTGTGCTTTTTTTTTTCGGACTTGCCTGAGTACAACCATTACAATATGATGAGGCTATCAGCCTTTCAATGGGTTGGAAAATGTCCAACTTCGAAGGCTCAAGAAATGGATAGTACAATGATGATTGTGCCCTAGCCTCGTTGTTAGAGAAGCAGTTGTTGAGATGGGGAGACACACTTGAGATATTGCAAACCTCCTTGCGACACGCGCGATGTTGGTACGATTGAGGTAACGATTGCCGTGAGCCAACTATAGAGCTTCACCCAGAAAGGGAGCATGGCCCATGAATGTGCTTTGGGCCATGCGATGTGGGCGGTCGGCAAGGGTGATTCGTGCTTTTGGCAGTGTGGCTTTGCCGCGGCTCCTTGTGGGGTCGATGGTCTTGCGGTGATCTGGCATTGAACACTGTCACACAAAGACCTGTATCATCCTACATCCACTTGTCACTTCGTGAGAGTATATGCTCGCTTGTGTTAAGTGCATCGAACACATGTAATCATGATAAGACATAATTTTTCAGAATTCTATGATGTCTTATTGGGGATGCTTATTTCATTGCTTGTTAAGGTCGCATACATTAACAAGAAGTAACGGGAATGTGTACAAGTGGGGATCTTGCCCCTTTACTCATCAAAAAACAAAATGTTCTGGCATGCTAACTTGTCGAGCTACTTGCACATCATAGGGATTTAGTCGATAGGTACGAGGCGGGGTGAGTCCAGTTGGCTAGGTGACCGGGGCGGTGCTAGTGCAAGGCTCCTGTGAAGCTGGGCAGGGAACATGTCGGCCGGGACATGAATGGTGTAGTCCCGGACTGCTACCATTTCCAGAATGTCTTTAAACAATTCATTGAATTCTTCCCTTTCCCGAGCTTCCCTTTCTGCCCTTGAGCATTTGGGGCCCGAGCGCGAGTTGGAGATTTGTGGCACTAGTGCTGCCATCTGTTGCGCATTTTGAGTCTCGACATTCTTGACTCGACGGCCTTCGCCCTGGACATTGTCGCTTAGGGCCTCGCTTCTTGGCATACCTCTTGATGGTGGGCACATAGCGCTCCGGTGGAGGGACGCATGCCACATGCTCCCGTCTCTTGTGAAGAGTGTCCTTGCATGCCAGGTGTCCATGGTTCTCCATGTGTTTCGTCTGGGAGCCTGCAAGATGCAACCCAAGGGTTTAGACCTTGATACAAGATACAACTATTTGCATGGAAGGGATTTTAGTGTGGTTTATGAAGCGCCTGTGACAAGAAGGGGAGGGGCGAGGCATGCAGTGTTTCATCGTAAAGGGATGGCCCCCATGATGATGTTCGGTTTGCCCCCAGTCATTAGCCGATATTTGCTTATGCTACGTTGTGTGGACTGGATGTCATGGAGTGGGATAGGGCACATCCTCGGAAGGGTAGACCAAAACGTGAAGAAGGTGTATAGAAAGGGACTGCACCCTGTCTACAACATCAGTGTTGTTGGTCAAGGCCTCCTATGGCAGTAATGTGGGTTGCATGCCCTTCACTTGGAGGTGGGAATGGTCACATAGCTTTTAAATGTGTGATGAGAAGAGGACTTGAGGAGCTTAGCCTGTCAGACCCAACTCTTCTACCTACGCTTGACTATCATTGCTTGTGTGTGTTGATATTGTTTATACAAGGTGACACAAGAATCAGTGTTTATTTATATACATATTTATGAATCCATGTCACTTCACGAGGATAAGAACCAAGTGTAGAACTCGGGGTTGTACCGGAGCGTGGCACACGCATCTAGTATTCATGGCAGCTGACTTAATACTGATAGATATTTTGCCACATCGAGTAGCATGGAACCTTGACCGAGTCTACTGGCAATATGTAACTCCTCCTCAGTGAGAACCTTATCAATTAAAGGGCCCTGTAGCCTAGTCCCAGCTAAGTCCGTACCCCGAATGTCAGTGAGCACTCGAAGGGAAGTTGGTGCCACGTAGGTTGGGTCTCTTTGAGACCGCCATTTGGCCAATCGCTCTTCTGAGACCCCGTCATGATCTGAGCCCCTAGTTCAGCCATTACAACACGGCTTTTGCACCAACGCCGCTCAAATTGACTCTGGCCTGCTGATAGTCACTTTAGTAGCTCTATGTCTACGAGATTCGGTCGGCAGAGCACTTCATTGAACGTGACAGTTAAGCACAGTTCGTCGGCTTCCTTGTCAGAGTTGAGTCGCATGCATTCATACAAGAGCCTGTCATAGTGCTCATTAAGATGTTCCTGCTCTTCCCAAGATAAAGGGAAGGACAAGTAATCTCCAAGCTTCTCCTTGGGGATTGTGCCCATGTCCACAAGGACGTAGACACGTGCGACCACTTTGAGCGTAGCATCCAACTCAGTTAAGCATTCTGTGACACTTCTATGTTCAACGAGGGCTTGCTTGGTTGCTATCTCATGCAAAGTTCTAAGAGTTTCCTTAGGCTTTAGCATGCCTGGGGGCTTAGGCCTAGATGAGCAGATTGGTCAACGCTAGGATTTCTTATGCTCTTGGGGTTCTCACATTTCTCCTGAGGTTTTGCTGCTATTTCGTCATGGTTCTTCTCGGGTGTGACTGGTAGGACCTTGTCACCCTGTTGTGACAGCATTGTATCCACTCTTGATTGATCAATGTGAGTTCTATTGTCAGTGGATAGATTGTTGCAAGCAACTGTTGATGGCAACTGTTGCTTTGGTTTTTCAGAGCACACAGATGTGTCTGAGGATTCACCGCTATTAGGAGAGACATCAATGGCTTCATTGGTGGATGGACTTGATGCTTTATTCCCAAGCTCTCTCTCGCTCTTGGTCTCAATGCTCTTGGGGTCCACCACCACCTGTAGCTGCTGTTGTTTTCGATGTTTTCTCCTCTTTTTCTTAGTTAATGAAGGTGCATCTCTCAACGACTCAAGACCCTGGACTAGGTTAACCGTTGATGTGTTTAGTTGGGCCTCAGCATTATCTTTCTCTAATGTGTCCTTACGGGACATAATCATGGCCTGCTGAATAGCCTCGCTAGGTTGTGAGAGCACAACTACCTCCCTTTTTGGAGAGTCTAGCCCTTCAGCCAACTCCCTTGTGTGTAACTCCTCCAGCCTAGGGTTTAGGCACTTTGGAAGCGCTGGAGTTGTCGAGGAAGTTGGTCGTGACACCTCCTCCACAGGTAAACTACTAAGGACACGTTCCACATAGGGTATTGTCACGGCCAAGGGCTGTGACTGCTGTGATCCCTGATTGGAAGTAGTAGCAGCTAGTTTAGTGGGCTAGCTACCCTTGGTGGATTGCGGTGTCAAGTCCCTAGGGCGATCAAAAGTGGTTATGTCTTTTGTTGGCCTTTGAGCACTCATTTGTGTAGATCGAACATGAGCTGATCTAGTCGCATTAGGTGGCTCAGGCATATCCTTGGGTCGAGAGCTACAGATGGCAACATGTCCCACCTCTTTGATGGTTGGAAGCTTAGATGGAGATAGAGATTGGAATTGAGCAATCGCCCTTGATAACTGCTGTAGTGCTTCCTGTGTCTGTTTGGGAGAAGAGGGCATAGGAGATCTAGGACTCCTAGGTGGATGTGGCACTAGCTGAATGATTTTCTCAAGGCTATTAGATGATTGTGCCATTTGCTTTGTTGAGCGAGTAGCCTTGCCCTGAGCAATGTTGTGCCTATGATGTTTATTCTCCCCTTGGGAAGTCAAAGGCTCTTTGGGCACTAATGGCTTTTGTGCACGCTCAATGGCTACATATAACATCTGCTTATTAAGCATGCTAGGCTGTGCCTCTTTCTTTTGAACATTCATGTCTGGTTTCTTGCCTCGAGACCTAGAGTTTCTCTTAGATT
Organism: Lygodium microphyllum; assembly: GCF_053477565.2. NCBI lineage: Eukaryota > Viridiplantae > Streptophyta > Polypodiopsida > Schizaeales > Lygodiaceae > Lygodium > Lygodium microphyllum. Next base: position 19,732,147 of record NC_141149.1, on the reverse strand, counting down.
TCCTCAAATGCCATGCTTTTGATATACTCTGGCCTTCAGCTGATAGAGGCAGTTTAGCAAGGGATTTTGGTACCCAAATCCATTGGTTACCTGCGTAGTACCCTTGAGCACGTAGCAACGCTTTGGATATCCATCGCGGCGTTGTGATGAATCTCCATCGATGCCTTCGTCTATAAGGCTTGGGCTTCTTTTGGGGTCTTCTACGATATTTGTAAGTCCAAAGCCCGTCCTTGGCATTGTCTCTTGACCTTCTTTTCTCAGGCCTGGCCTCACTCACTCGTTCTCGTTGTTCGACCTGTGCTTGTATCAGTTTTTCCAACAAGTCCTTGCTCTCGTTAGTAGGCTTGACTATTACGTCAGCACCTTTCTTGCCCTTCCCTTGAGGTTTGATGAGGTCACCCTTGCTAAAGGTTGTGACTATCCTCACACCCGGTAGCGCCAGGTGTATCCTCTGTGCTACATAGTCGGCCTCACACTTGGTCGCCCTTTTGAAGGGTCTTCCTAGGAGGGTTTCTTTCCTGCAGCTAGCACTTTTTGGAGGAACATGAAATAGGATAGGCAAGCTTTCCGTTTCAATTGTCGCAAGGATTTTGCACTTCCCTATGAGTGCTTGTGGGTATCCCCCATAAGGGCTAAGAGTTGCACTAGTCGGTGTGAGCTCTGGTTGGCCTAGTAGGGTCCATGATTCATAGGTCAAGATGTTAAAATCTGCTCCTTCATCAATCAAAGCATCAATAGTATGCTCTCTTTTCGCGGTGAGTTTGACCCTAAGATAAGCAAGTGGTACTATGTCTTCATCTTCCGGGTCTTGGCTTGTAAATTTAAGCCTTCTGACAGATGCCCTTGATTCCCTAACTACACGACCAGATGTGGACTCTCCATTGCTGTCTTGGATTGTCAATGCAGCGTTGCTCAAGGTACATCTCTCGTCAGGACTGTCATATCTAGTCATTCTCGCTATTGCAGCTTGATGTTGTTGCTTTCTACTTTGACTAGATGTAGTCCGAATACAACACGTATGTGTTTTTGCAGTGTGGCCTTTTTGCCCTTGTTGGCTAGATGGGCCCATTGAGGTTCTAGGGTCTCTGTTTGTCTCTATTTGGGTATGGGCTTTTGGCTGCTCTCTTGCAAGTGAGAATCCATGCTCGTGTAGAGCCATTACTTCACTAGGGTCCAATTTGGAAGGCCTGTCACGGCGTGCGTTTTCTCTCCAACCTACTCGAGGGAGGTGCAGAGGGGGCAGAGCCCCCTCTGCGGGGGTGAGGGGGGGGAGGGGGGGGGGGCAGTCCCTCCCCGCCCGTAGGGCCGTTACGGTAGATGCCATATGCAATTTGGAGGACCGTTTATAGCCAAATTTTGAACTACATGCTCTAAATTTTAGCCCAGTTATAGATCTGTGATGTGCCTTCAGCTCTACGTTGTTGAGATGACAAGCTCAACACATGCAGACATTGATGATGGACCGCCTAGTTAGATGGGTCCACACGTCTACACTTAGCACGTCGGTGGTCATTATGACTCTCACATGGCCACTGACTCATTACTTATTATATTCAGGTTGTTACACCTATTTACAGCTGGCATAGTTATAGCGCCAGTCAACTAGTGTAGTCGGTTATGCATTGTTTGACTTAGTAGGCCACTTTCCTTTTATGTTGTATCTTATCTATACTTTGTGTACATTGTAAAGAGTGTGGAAGAAGAAGAAAAAATCAGCAAGAAAACGTTTTGGCCTCCATCTCTCTTCTTGTCTCTTGAGTGAGCTTCTCCTTGTGCATTCTGTGGGTGTTCGGCGCAGCATCTTGAGCAACTCCCCCCACCACGCGATTCTTGACATGGTATCAGAGCCGCACCACTGAGAGAGGCTGATTTCGAAGGTTGAAGCAAAGGAGAAGAAGCAAGGTTCGAGCAAGCAAGCCACGGGTAAGAAGCTCTCCCATCCTTCCACTCTTTCTCTTGGATAGTGCCTGTGGAGGCACCGGAAGCAGGGCAGAGGAAAAATCTCAGATTGCAGTGAGATTTGGTGTGCGCGAAGAGCGCTATATATTCTGTAGATAGAACCTTTAGGGCTTCCCACAGTTATTTTGGGCATTTGAGGCTGTTTCAGGGTCCGTTTTAGAGCCGCAAGGTTGCGGACAGCAGTTTCAAGGTACGCTGTGACTTCGACTGTATTGACCGAACGTGGGTGCGCAGGTTACAAATTTCAGATCTGTAAGTTCAAAGGTGTTTATCAGTGAGTAAACACAAGGTTTATCTACAAACTGGTTGCAGATTGCATGTATTGTTGAGCAGACAGTGAAAAAGGCTGTCTAGTGTATTGCTGTGCACTACAGGTCCGAGGGTTGCAGAAGATTTGCTTGTTGTTTGGTATTATTCTTGTGATAATGGCAGAGAATAGTGGAAGCCCCATCATTGAGAAGCTCGACAAGAACAACTACCCTTCATGGAAGTTCCGTGTCACAAACTTCCTTATTGGAAAAGGCCTCTACGAGTTCGTTTCAGGTGAAGAAAAGGAGCCGGAGGTGAGTGATCCTCCAACTGCAGAAGAGATGAAGGCACGAAAGGAATGGAATGCAAAAGACAAGAAGGTCATGTATTGGTTGTCTGCAGTAATTGACAATAATATGTTGGGACACATTAGAAATGCAGAGAATGCATATGTAGCTTGGACCATACTTGAAAGTATGTTTTCTGTAAATACAAAGGCACGAAAGATTCAACTCAAGCAAGAGTTGAATACACTGAAGAAAGGGAAGATATCTATCAATGAGTATGCATTGAAGGTAAGGAGCATTGCAGATGCCTTGGCAACAATTGATGCAATGCCCGATGATGATGATTTGGTGTCGTCTACCTTGGGTGGACTTAACAATGAAAAGGCTTGGAAGTCTTTTGTAACTTCCGTATATGTCAGAAAGCCATTTCCAGATTTTGATGAGTTGGTCTCCCTTATGATCACTGAAGAGATCAACATGTAGAGTGAGACATCTGAAAGAAGCGGTGAACAGGTCCAAGCTTTCTACCCCAGTTTAGGAAGGGGACGTGGCAGGTTCTCTTCAAGAGGCCGTGGTACAGGACGTGGTAGTGACAACCAGCAAAATAGATTGAATCAACAATTTGGCGATATGCAGGTTTCAGGAGGTCCTGGTAACTTTAGAGGCAGGGGGAGCTTTAGAGGAAGAGGTGGATGGCAGAATAGAGGTTCTAACAACTCTAGTATTGTGTGCCACTACTGTGGCAAAACAGGTCATATTGCAACCCAATGTTATGCTAAGAAAGATGATATCCGTAGTGGTAAGTTGCAGCAAGGAAACTATGCATCGTCTTCATGACAGAATGAAGACAAAAATAAACGTCTGTTTGTTATGCAGCATATGCTGAATGCTGTTACAGGAAAGGGAGCACATGATGATGTTTGGTATGTTGATTCAGGTGCATCCAATCATATGACCAGCCATGCAGAATGGTTTGGAGAGATGCAAAATTTGCAGAATGCAGGTTATGTGCAGACGGGTGATGACTCATGCCACCCAATTTCACACATTGGAAAAGTTCCCTTGTCCTTGCATGATGGTAAGACAAAGAGTCTTTCAGATGTATTACATGTGCCATCTATTACAAAGAACTTGGTGTCAGTCGGTCAAATGGTAGAGCAAGGGCTGGAAGTCAGATTTAATGCAAAGGGCTGCTTTGTGGAAGATTTCAATGACAAGTGCAGGTTGGTAGCAAAGGGAAGTAGAGTTGGACGTATGTTTACTCTGGACGCTGAAATTCCTACTATGAATGCTGCTATGTATGCCAAAGGAAAAGGTGTTGTTGCAGACATTGAAATTTGGCACAAACGCATTGGACATGCAAATGTACAAAGGCTGAAATTAATGCAGTCCAAAGGGTTGGTTACAGGTTTACCTATATTTAAAGTTGCAGAATTTCATAAGGTATGCGAAGCATGTCAGTTTGGTAAGTAGGCAAGACAACCCTTTTCACATGATAGAGATGTAAGCAGAAATACCCTTGATGTTGTGCATATAGACATTTGGGGGCCTACACAAAATGTATCTCTTGGAGGCAGTTCATACTTTGTCACATTCATTGATGATTGTTCTAGAAAGCTGTGGGTATATTTTATGAAGGAAAAGAGTGAAGCGTTTGAGCACTTTAGAACTTTCAAGGTTGCAGTTGAAAGAGAAACATGCTTGAAATTAAAGTGCTTGAGGTCAGATGGAGGGGAAGAGTACCTCTCAAATGAGTTCAGTGATTTTTCGAGGTCTCATGGGATAAAGAGACAGTTCACATGCAGCTATACCCCATAGCAAAATGGGGTTGCAGAAAGGAAAAACAGGCATATTACAGAAGTTGCACGCGCCTTGATGGGGCTGAAAAGAATATGCCTAAGCATTTTTGGTCTGAGGCTGTTCATACTGCTGTTTATATTATGAACAGAACTCCCATAGCTGCAGTTCATGGTATGACCCCCGAAGAATGTTTTACAGGTAAGAAGCCTGATGTTTCACACTTGAAAGTGTTTGGCTGCATTGCGTATGTTCATGTGCCAGATGAGTTGCGGAGGAAATTGGATCCAAAGGCTGAAAAGTGTATCTTTATTGGATACTCTCTAGAGCAGAAAGGGTATCGCTATTACAACCCTGCCACATGTAAGTTCAGAGTGAGCAGGGATGTCATCTTTGATGAAATGAGCAGTTGGTATGCATCTAGTGGTGATGCATTGGATGTTGATGATGATCATGATACTCATGTGCAGGCTGAAAAGCAAGAATCATGGACTCTTAGTGGACCAGAGACATCATCTAGTAGTCCTTGGTCTGGGAGACTAAGGAGTACCTCTACATCTTCAGGTGCATCTAGTAGCACTACAGGTAAAGACAAAGGAAAGAATAAAGTGTCAGAAGGCATTGATGCAGTTCTTGATGGAGACTCCAGTGGCTCAGAGAGCTTGGATGATGAGCTTGGCATTCCTTCAGTGAGGACTCCAGGTGTGCAGAGAGCACGCGTTAATGCAAAGACTCCATTGAGTGATCCAGTGGTACGCAGGTCTAGCAGGGTGAGATACCCTATTAAAAGATTTGGTTTTGAAGGTTATGCAGCTCACCATTATGCTTATATGGTGAAACTAGTTGAGGATGTTGAGCCCACATGTTTTGATGAGGCTGTTGGTCATGCTCATTGGGATGCAACAATGGATGAGGAGATGGCTGCATTAGAGGCCAATAAGACTTGGGATCTAGTATCATTGCCAAAGGGAAAGAAAGCTATTGGATGTAAATGGGTTTATAAGATTAAGCACAATGCAGATGGTTCTATTAGCAGGTACAAAGCTAGGCTGGTTGCAAAAGGCTATGCCCAAACATATGGCATAGATTATGATGAAACCTTCAGTCCAGTTGCTAGGATGGCAACTGTCAGATGTGTGATTGCTTTGGCAGCAGCCAAAGGTTGGAGATTGCAGCAAATGGATGTGAAGAATGCCTTCTTGCATGGTGATTTGCAGGAAGAAGTGTATATGGATCAGCCAGCAGGTTATGAAGATTTAGAGCATCCCACGTATGTGTGCAGGTTGAAGAAGGCACTCTATGGGCTCAAGCAAGCACCTAGAGCATGGTCTAACAAGATTAGAGATTATCTTGTCAATATTGGTTTTTATGGTTCTGATGTTGATCACTCACTTTATGTGAGAAAGGGAGATGCAGGTTTGGTCATCATAGTCATCTATGTGGATGACTTGATTATTACAGGTGATAGTGATAGTGGGATTGCTGAAGTCAAGGGCTGTTTGAAGATGAAGTTTGAGATGAAGGATCTAGGTGAGCTAAGGTACTTCCTTGGCATTGAGGTGATCAGATGTGATGATGGTATATGGCTGTCTCAAAGACAGTATGGCTTGGATGTGTTGTCCAAGTATGGTATGACAGTATGCAAACCACTTTCAGTTCCGTTGGAGCAGAATGTAAAGTTGAGTGCTGATATTGGGGATAAGATAGAATACCCTACTATGTTCAGGAGGATAGTGGGGAGTTTGATCTACATGACCATTACAAGGCCAGACTTGAGCTACGCTGTTGGTCTTGTGAGTCAGTTTATGCAAGTACCTAGAAAGCCACATTTTGATGCAGTGAGACGCATATTGAGATATGTGAAGTCCACATTACATTATGGACTTTTCTATGAGACAGGTATAGACGTACATGTGTTTGGATACACAGATGTAGATTGGGCTGGTAGTATGTCTTAGAAGATCTACCAATGGATACATGTTCTCTCTTGGTAGTGTAGCAGTTGCTTGGAGCAGCAAAAAGCAATCTACAGTTGCTTTGTCGAGTACAGAGGCTGAGTATAGAGGTGCTGCTGTTGCAGCATGTGAGGTAGTATGGCTGCAAAAGTTATTGGCTGATTTGGATGTGCAGGTGGAAGGCCCAGTTGTCATTTATTGTGACAACATGAGCAGTATACAGTTGGATAGAAACCCTATGTTCCATGCCAGGACAAAACATATTGAGATACACTACCACTTTGTGAGAGAGAAGGTACTAGCAGGTGAGATTGACTTGGTGTATGTCAGCACACAGGATCAGATAGCTGACATCTTCATGAAGGCATTGGGTACAGAGAAGCTTCAAAAGTTTCGAAGCTTACTTGGAGTTGCAGAGATGCAGTTGAGCTTGAGGGGGAGTGTTGAGATGACAAGCTCAACACATGCAGACATTGATGATGGACCGCCTGGTTAGATGGGTCCACATGTCTACACTTAGCACGTCGGTGGTCATTATGACTCTCACATGGCCACTGACTTATTACTTATTATATTCAGGTTGTTACACCTATTTACAGCTGGCATAGTTATAGCGCTAGTCGACTAGTGTAGTCGGTTATGCATTGTTTGACTTAGTAGGCCACTTTCATTTTATGTTGTATCTTATCTATACTTTGTGAACATTGTAAAGCGTGTGGAAGTAGAAGAAAAAATCAACAAGAAAACGTTTTGGCCTCCATCTCTCTTCTTGTCTCTTGAGTGAGCTTCTCCTTGTGCATTCTATGGGTGTTCGGCGCAGCATCTTGAGCAACTCCCCCCACCATGCGATTCTTGACATATGTAGCCTTAGGGGTCAATCTCGGGGTTTAGATGTATCAAAATTTGTGTTCTGGACACGTGTCCGATTTTGACAGTTTTCTGTCCGATTCTCAGACGTCCGATTTTCAGGAGTCCGATTATCAGAATCGGACATCCGATCTTGGGTGGGTCGGATCGGACCAGTGGTCCGATTTTTGGTCGTGTCTGATTCTAGGAGTCGGATCAAGAAGTGGTCTGATTTTCAAAGTGGTCCAATTCTGGGATTCGGATTGGACAGGGTGGTCCGATTCTAGTAGTCCGACGGTCCGATTCTGGCTGGTCCGAGTGGTCCGATCGGACAGGATGGTCCGATCGGACGGTGGTCCGAGTGTCTGAGTCCGAGTGGTCCTATTTCCAAAATCGAACGGGTTGGTCCAAGTCCGAGTGTCCGAGTGGTCCGAGCGTCCGATTCTCAAAATCGGACGGGTTGGTCCGATCGGACGGTTGTCCGAACGTCCGATTCTCAAAATCGTACGTCCGATTCTGGGACTCATATGGCTTGGTCTGACGGTGCGGATGACGGCCTGCGAGTTGCACGCGATGCCTCTAGGCTGACGTCTACTACACCGAATCGTCCAACGCCTTCCAGATAGGTGCAGGACACTACAAGGGAATGCCAGACATGCCTAGAACCACTGTGGTGCTCGAATCGAATGGCACTCCAAGGATCTGTGCCCCTATTTCCTTGTTTTAGCCTGTTATACAGCAACACAGAACCCTACTGTTTGTTTTTTTTTTCTTTGTTTTTTCCTATCCTAATGCATCCAATCACAAAGTAAATTCCTACACTACTTCATTCCACAACATAAATCTCAAGAAAGCAAAACACCTACTTGCCAAGGAGATCGAATACCATCTTCAACCCCCTCGCTTCCTACCTATCTACCTCAAGCACCGGTTCGGGGAAAACCCTACTCCAGTGCTCGATTCGAAGCGTGCAAGCGCTCAAGGCTTGAATCCGCTGGTCCCTGCAACGGAACCAAAATGTGGGAGCTTTCACTCAACCACCAAGACCCACGGACCGCTTATTGTTTCAAGCGTTCCAAGCTGAGCACTAATGGCTACCTCTCACATAGCCGACGCACCATCCATATCTATGGGTGTAGTGAGCTTACCTCCGTACTGGTTGAGTTACCTCCTCTCCCGCACACTCCGGTAGCTCCACGATCCAAGTGCAAGCTTCAAACAAGCTCCATCCTCAAGCTCCATGCTCCAAGCTCCATTGCTGCGAGCAAGACAAGAGAAGAGAAGAGAAGAGAAGAAGAGAGGAGAAGATGGAGAGCTTCTCCTCCTCGGTCCCTCACCCTCACACACTCACTCCCTCACACTCTCACACTCCCTCTCTCAAGCACAAGCTCAAGCAAGCAAGAACAAGAAGAAGAAGAAGAAGAGGAGAGCTACTTTTGGCCACACACAAGAATGAGCTTCTCATTCACTTTTCAACTTTATATACAAAACCCTAAATCCCTTTTGGGCGGTCATCCCCTTTTCCCCTTTTTACATGGCCGGCCATAGCCTAGGCCCTTTTTCCCATTGTCCTTCTATCTTCCTAGCTTCCTGTCCACCGCCCGTCTACATTTACAAATTGCACGAGTGAGAGCCCAGCGCTCTTTTACAAAATTTCAGGGTGCGCCTTTTTATTTTAAAATGCGCCTTTCCCCTTTTGCCTTTGCCTTGGACTTTTAAGGTTGCCATTGCGCTTTTGGCCTTTTCTCCTTTTCTTTCTTCAGTCGGGCTACCTTTTTTCCGCCTTTGCCCTGTGTCTTTTCCACTTCCTTTTGCTTTCTTTGTGTTGGGGTTAACAACCGTAAGTGCTTATCTCTCTACCTTATGATTGCTTCAGGGATATATTGAGTGATGCCTTCTTCATCTATGTGGGAAAGTTCTTTCACATAGTCCACTGAGGAGCATACAAAGGGTTTCAGCTAGTTGACATGAAACACATTGTGGATTTTGGTGGTAGGGGGAGTTCTAAGTGATCGGCCAAGTCACCAACTCTCTTCAGGATCTGGTATGGGCCATAAAAGCAGTGGGCCAACTTGTTACTGCTGCCCTCTTTGAGAGTCGAGTAGCAAGACTAAGGCAATTTCAAAAGGACCAATTCCCCTTCTTTGAATTCCAAATGTCTTTGTTTCTCATCAACATAGAGTTTCATGTGTGTTTGGGCCTTTTGAAGTTTCATTTTGCATTGATGAAGTAAAGCTTGCATGAGATCCAACTCAGCTTGACTCTGAGGATTGATCTTATCATTAAATAAGACGATGGGGAGGGAAACCTTATACCCATATAAGGCCTCAAAAGGGAAAACCCCAATGCTAGAGTGTGTGGAGTTATTATATGAAAACTCAGTCAAGTGAAGCCACATATCCCAACTGTGATGTACATCATGGCAAAAGTGCCTAAAATATGTCTCAAGCCATTTGTTCACTCTTTCAGTCTGGCCATTAGTCTGAGGGTGTTATGCAATGGATAGAGCAAGCTTGGTGGTCCCCATGGAGGTGAAAATTGTCTGCCAAAAGTTACTCATAAAGCCACCTGAAAGGCAGTGTATTGGATGTTAGTGGGGATAAAGTGGGCAGCTTTGGTGAGGCGATCAACGACCACATAGATATTGTTCCACCCTTTCTTAGTCACAGGAAGGCTAGTGATAAATTCCATTGTGATGTGATTCCATTTCCCTTCAGGGATAGGGAGAGGCTGCAAGAGGCCAAGGGGCCTGAGTGTACTATCCTTGTTCTGTTGGCATGGAACACATTTGGTCACAAATTCCTTGACATCCCTCCATAAGCCTTTCCAATGAAAGCTCTTGGAAATCCTGCCATATGTTTTGAAAATACCCAAGTGACCAGCAATGGGGCAAGAATGCATCTCTTCCATGATCTTTTGCATGAATGGGGAAGTGTGGGGGATGACAGTCTTGCCATGGGACCAAATAAGGCCATGCTTGAGCTGATATTGGGAGTTTTCAGTCATGACCCCATGCTATAATTTATGAAATGTGTGGCTAAAGTGATCATCTAACAAGTAAGCCTCTTAAAGCTCTTCAACCCAATCACTGTGCAATTCTGAGATAGAGGACACTCTGCATGCCCACATTCAAGAGAGTGAATCAGCCACATGCCCTGAGTGTGTGAAATATCAAAGTCATAGTTCTTTAAGGTTGCTACCCATTGCCATTGCTTAGGAGTCAAAGTAGACTAAATCAAGAAGTACTGGAGGACTCGGTGGTTGCTTTTTACTTGGAAGTGGCTGCCATACAAATACTAGTGCCATTTCTTGATCGCATGGAGAATGGCCAACATCTCTTGGTCATATACATTCATTTTCATCTCCTTCTCATCAAGCTTGCGGCTCTCAAATGCAATCACACCATGCTCTTGCAACAATACTGCACCAATACCCCAGCCACTAGCATCACAATGAATTATAAAGAGCTTAGAGAAGTCAGGGCAAACAAGGATGGGGGATTGAAGTAAGCACATCCTTTAACTATTTGAAGCTATGATTCATAATGGCATCCCAAAAGAATGACTCGTTTTTCAAGTGATCAGTCAAAGGTGCTGCAATGGTGGCATAATGCTTAATGAAGCGTCTATAGAATGAAGAGAGACCAAGAAAGCCACGCAAAGAAGTGGTGGTGGAGGGAGTGAGCCAGGTCTCTAACACATTGCACCTTCTTCGAGTCAGCATATATACTATTGTTGCTCACAATGTGTCTCAAGTACCCCATAGATGTCTACATGAATATGCATTTGCTCTCCTTAGCAAAGAGTCTATACTCTCTCAATATGTGAACGTGTGTTAAGTGCTCTGTGGATGACTTGCTGTAAATGAGGATGTCATAAAAGAAAACAATCACAAACTTGAATAGAAAGGGCTGTAGGATTTTATTCATGAGGCTTTGAAAGATGGCAGGGGCACTAGTCAACCCAAAAGGCATCACTAGAAAATGATAGAGTCCACGATCAGTCTTGAAGGCCATTTTGACCTCATCTCCTGCCCGCATATGAGTCTGATGGTAGCCACAGCGCAAGTCAATCTTAGTGAAAAAGCATGCCCCTTTCAACTCATCCAGCAAATCATCAATCCGTGGGATAGGGTAGCAGTTCCTCACTGTAATTTTGTCCAAGTCTCTATAGTCAATGCACATGCGAAAGGAGCCATCTTTCTTTTTGACTAAGAGGATGGGGGATGCATAGGTGGATGTAATGAACGGGGATCACGGGAACATGGCATGGGAACATACCAGTCACACTGACGGTATATAAGGTGTAAGAGGGTATTTTGAGGCATCACAGAAATTATCAAGAAACTCTCTTTTCACTTTCTCAAGCTTCCATGGCTTCTTCTTCTTCCTCCTCTTCTTCTTCCTTTTTCCCTCTTTCTCTCTCTTCTTCTTGCCTTTCTCTCTCCTCTCCCTCTTCTCCTGCAGTCTTTCTCTCTCTCCTTTCCCTTAGTTAGGACAGTTAGGTCTCTTTCATTACAAGTGGTATCGGAGCTTTGTCCTTGATCCTTCTCTTTTCCCATAGATTTAGCGTTCTCATAGTTTCCCACAGTTAGAAAACTCCAGTTACATCTCTCTCACAGGTACACAGGAGTACTCAGGTAGGCTATCAGCCCTCTTGAAGACTATGGCAGCCTTTCTTGGAGCTTTCCCAAGAACCATGGATACATCTGGAGGCGGAAAGACAAATTTGACATGTCGTCACTAATTTTCATGCAAGTTTCTTGAGGTTTTTGGGCAAAAAGGAGGGTAGCACAGTTAGAGAAGGCCAAAAGCTCATTTACTTTTCAAGAAGACCTTCTCTCTCCTCCTTCCACAAGCTGCCCATCTTGTAATAAAAGAGACATAACTATCCTAACTAAGGGGAAGGAGAGAGAGAAGGACTGCAAGAGAAGAGGCAGAGGAGAGAGAAAGGCAAGAAAAAGAGAGAGAAAGAGGGAAAAAGGAAGAATAAGAGGAAGAAGAAGAAGAAGAAGAAGCCATGGAAGCTTGAGAAGGTGAAAAGAGAGTTTCTTGATAATTTCTTTGATGCCTCAAAATACCCTCTTACACCTTATATACCATCATTGTGACTGATATGTTCCCATGCCATGTTCCCGTGATCCCCATTCATTATAGGGGAAGAACTCGGTTCAATGAAACCCATCTCTAACAACTCCTTGATTTTCTCTGCAACCTCTTCACGCTCACACTTGGAGAGTCTATAGGGGGGTTTATTCACTAGCTTGGAATGGGACTCTAGGTCAAGTGGGTGGTCCACTTGTCTCTTTGGGGAAAGGGATCTAGGCCTCTAAAATAGGTCATTGTATTCCTCAAGTAAGGCCTGCAAGGCTGAATCATTAGATACTGCAAAGGGCTAATCAAAATTATCCTTATTTAATTGCAAAACAAAGATTTGTGAGCATTTCTTAAACTCCCGTTTGAGTTGCTTTGCTATAATAAGCTGAAAATCAGCATGATCTTGAACTACCTCTAGGTGGATAGGCTGTCCATACATCATAAAATCCATGTAAAGCTGAGAGAAGTCCATAGCAATCTTCTCCAATTGTTTCAGTCAATCACATCCCAAGATAACGTCAACAGGGCCCATATCTAGGGCAATCAGATCAACCAGTGCACATAATTTTCAGCCAAGCATAAGGAAACTACAGGGGGACTGCAAGACATACATATGTGCTGATTTCTTCTTCTCCATTTGCTACTTGGACCTTCAAGGGGTGGTGTAATGCCATAGGGGTGCATTTCAACTGATCAATGGCTCATTTATTGTAATATTCCCCCTATGCCTCCCCCCCATGAGAACCCCCCCTTAAAAATTATTAAAATTTATTCAAATTTTTTTACTCCCTTCCTCTCTCCCTCTGCCGACTGCATGGCAAGGGGGGGCATGCAGCCCCCCTAGGTGGAGGGTGGCGGCTGTGAACAACTGTCTCCCCTCCCCCATATTACCTCCCTCCCCCCTATAAAAGGGAGCCCCCTCGTGGGGCTAGAGGACAGCACCCCTCTCCTCCCTCATCATGAACGATAGCCCCCGCCCTGGTCAGCACGCAGCGTCCCCCCTCCTTTGTCGTCAGTAGTGCCCCCCTCGTGATTTCAGTCCCCCCCGCCCCCATGATCATCACTGAGAAGGAGAAGAAGAGAAGAAGGAGAAGGGAGAGAGTGAAGGAGAAGAAGAGAAGAAGAAGAAGAAGAAGAAGAAGAGGGAGAGAGAGAGAGGAGAAGTAGAAGAATAATGTTAACCCCAAGTTGAGATGGCAGAAAAAGGAAGGAAAAAATAGAAAAAAACATGGAAAAAGAGCAAAGACACATAGGCGACCTCCAAAGCTAAGCCGGGGCAAAAAGTGCAATTTTAAATGAAAGGCACCTCAAAAAACTTGGAAAACTCTTGTAAAAGAACACCAGGCTCCCTCCTGTGCCAATTGTAAAATATTAGACGGGTGTAGGCTAGAGGCATAAGGCTAGAAGAGGGAAATGGAAAAAGGACCTTGCCACAATGGCCGATCATGTAAAAAGGGATGGGCGCCCATGGGAATTTAGGGTTTTGTATATAAAGTTCAAAAAGTGAATGAGAGCTCATTCTTTGGTGTGTGTCCAACAAGAGCTCTCTTCTTCTTCTCTTCTCCTCATCTTCTTGCTTGTGTGTGCTCTTGAGAGAGGGAGTGTGAGAGTGTGAGGGAGTGAGCACGTGAGAGTGAGGGATCAAGAGGGTGAAGCTCTTCACCATCTCCTCTTCTCTTCTTCTCTTCTCTTCTCTTTTCTCGCGCACGCGGCTATGGAGGATGGAGCTTGGAGATGGAGGAGGCTTGAGGATGCTTGAGCTTGCATCTAGGATCTGGAGCTACCGGGGTGTGCGAGAGAGGAGGCAACTCGTATCGGCATCAAGGTAAGCTCACTACACTCATAGGATCAATGGCGTGTCGGCTAGGTGAGAGATAGCCATTAGAGCTTGCTTGAAACGCTTGAAGCAATAAGCAGTCCGTGGGTCTTGGCGGTTGAGCGTGAGCTCCCACTACATTTTGGTTCTATTGACGGGACCATGGATTCAAGCTTGAGCACTTGCGTGCCTCATATCGAGCATCGAAGTAAGGGATTCATCCCAGAAATGGAGCTTGAGATAGGTAGGAAGTTTGGGTGTTTTTGATCTTCAAAACAAGTAACTATTTTGGGATATTTTGTTTGTTTGATGATTGGGAAACATGGAGAAATTATTTCAATTTTTTGCTTTCGATTCTTGTTGCATTTAGCGTAGGTTAGGCTTAGGAAATCACACCGGAGAAGGGTAGGGTTTACTGTTGCAAAATAGGGCAAAAATCGTGCAAAAATTTGTAAAAAGCTCACTTATGATGCCTAAGATCGGAAAATGAGTGATTGCGGGCATCAACACCATACCTAGGAAGGGGTATAAGAGCCAAGAGGCCAAGGGAGAGCTCATTTGCGACCATTTCAGTGAGAGATAGAGAGAGAGAGAGAGAGAGCCATCGCACGATTCGATCCGATCACACCATCGACGAGCCTACCGCTCTATTCGGGTATATGAATCCCTTCCCCTATCCCCCTAGATAGGATCTGGAGGTTTATGCTTGCTATGATTGATTAAATTGGAAGAATCGAGCAAAATCGACCTCTCTCTACTATCGTCGTCGCGCCACGTTCGGCCCGTCCAAGCAGTCGCTTCTGGGCCGAGTCCCGAAATTGGCCCTCGGTCCTCTTTCATTCGGCCCACTCGACCCGAAACCCTAATCGGGGCCCTCGGCCCAGATCTACTCAGCCTGTCCGAGTCGACCATTCAGACCATCGACTAATTCAGCCCTCGGCCCGCTATCCGAACCATAGGATTTGGCCCTCGGCCATGTGTCATATTCGACCCTCGGCTCAAGTGCCTTGGCTTGTCCGAGTGACCTCGTCTGAATTGACCATTCGACCCATCCGAGCCAACCTATCCAAGCGACTTTGTCCGAGTCTACGCCTTGATCCGTCCGAGTCTACCCTGCCGAGTCACGAATTCGGCCCTCAACCCATGTACCTCGGCCCGTCTGAGTGACCCACTCGGACCCTGCAATTCAAACCAGTTGGGCCGAGTGTAAATTTTTATCAAATTCTCAGAAATTTAACCTGACCCAGCTAGAGCTCAGCAGCGCAAACTGTCAAAAGTCCTTCTGACGCTCAGAACTTGATTCTAGCACACGAAATAGGTGAAATCGTAGGGAGTAGATGCTTAGCAGCTTGAAGTAGGCAGCAACAAGACCTAGAGACCTAGACACAAAGCGTTGAGCAGTTAAAACATGATTGTCTAAAAACAAATGAGGCAACATATTAGAAAAACCCTGAACCTTGTCAAGGTGGTCAGAAAATTCACCAACAAGCCTATCAGGCCCGAAACAAGTGAGAGTGCGTAAGACGCTTTGAGATTGTTTGCTGCCCTCACCTTGAATTTTCGCACTTGAATACACTTAAGGAAATTGAAAGCCTGATTGAGCACAAATGCATAAGAAGTGACATGCACACTGAGTGACCATAAATTGAGGATTGTATTCAATAACTGAAGGAACTCACTTAGATAAACCACTCAAGGAACCCACCAGTAGGAGAGGACCCAAGACGTAGACAAACCATCAACGCACGAAATAGGACCAAGTAGGAACTCGACTTGAACATCTTCCCGAAAGCTATTCAGCAGTAGCTGGTCAACAGCTACGATGCACACGCCCGGTACGAGCACCGCGGCAGGATGGCAGACGCTATCATCGCAAACCTAGAGGAAGAGAGAAATCTATCCCACAAGGCTTTGCAAAGCATAGTCGGATACAATAGGGACGAGCAGGCTAGGAGCCAAAGGCAAAGCACGAAGTTGTGTGAGGTACAGCGAGTGTTGAACTTAGCAGGTAGAAACCAAACAAATCATGAGAGAGCCCTAGAAGGAGACTTGATGTTGAGTGAGCTTCTTATGAAGCAACTGCTAGATAACACGGCAGCAGAGCAAAGTGCCATGGCACTAGCGACATCGCTGCTCGCAAGATTAGGAGCGAGCCAAGGCTCAAAGAGACAGTCTAAAATCCCTATTGTTGCCAAGCAACTCGACAAATACCAACCCCACGACGATCCATATAGCTTTGTAGAGCAATTCGAGCAAGTCTGCGAAGCCAACGGTCTCAACGACCTGACTCAACGCTCTCAAGCTTTTGGTGCTCTGCTTTAGGTGACAAGGGAAGGACTTGGTATACAAGCCTAGATGCCGCAGAAGAGCCAACTTCAGTGGCCTCAAGGATCTCTTCATTAAGAGATTTTCCAAGCCTGGATACTCCGATAATCTGCTAGTACGCTTGATGAACGTCAAGCAGAAAGAGAAGGAGGACATTCGCGACTACGTGACCCACATGAGGAGTCTCTTCAAGAGAATCCCTATGGGCGAGCAACCGACTAAAAGAGCAGTTTCGACTGTATTCATCAGCAGAATTCGAGACGAGGAGTTATATAAGGCTTTGGCAGCCAATTCAGCTTGCAGCGAGACGCGCTAGCTAGAGTGTTTAAGGAAGCCATCAGAGTCGATGATCAGCTGAAAGAGCGGAGCTCTAGGAGCTCGAACCTAGAAGAGGCCAACTCGCGAAGCTCAAAGAGAGTGTTAGCCTATAGTGAGCTATCAGTCCCATTATCCCAAGATAAGGGGAAGGCCACCGAGATGAACCAAGACTTGGCTGATGTAAAGATGGAGTTAGCCAAGTTGCAAGACATGTTGAGACGACCAATGCACCCACACATCCAATGCGTGTACTATGGCAGAAACCACTTGCAAGCCGAGTGTCAAGACCCTAGGTTAAGACCTTGTGCTAACTCCGGTAGGTTCGGTCATGACATCGCGTATTGTAGATTACCAAGAAGACTTCCGTACTCGCAACCCTACGGCCAGCCTTACCTAGCGAACAGGCCGTAGCCATTCTTCAGAAGGGGAGCCCCATTGGCCCTTCCTGCACCTAACGACATTAAGCCAGCTATTCCTAGGATGGACATAAATCCTATTGGCATACCCAGACCATCTGGTCCTTACATGACCTATCCGCTCCAGTCCACTATGTGGAAGAACCAAATGAGGAAGAAACTTACATATGCCCTTACGTCTTGCATGACGATGAGGGAAACCTTGTCCTCATGGATTATCACCCCGTGCCGGTGATGGTGTTAGGAAGAGGACAAGGTAGAGGCCTAGGAGGGCAGACGCAGGATCCAATCACCTGTTGCACTTGTGGTCACCCAGGTCACGTCTCATCACGCTGCCCTGAAAGGGAGCACCAAAATAGAGACAAGTCTGACCAAAGGTGTGCTGAGTGCGGAATCACTCATCTCTTCGTCGATTGCCCAAAGCGAAAGCCGTCTTCTAGCTCAGCCAACATACCATCTGTCCCATTGGGGCTGTTTGGTGTCAAGAACCTTGATGGGGAGGCTACACCTATCCCATTGCAGGTCATGACCAGTGCCCAGACAAAGCAGGTCGGCATATCACTGCCAGGACCTAGCAACCTTGACGTAGCTTAGATATAGGGAAGAAAAGTTGCAGGTGGAAGAAGAAGAGGTCGAAAGCTAAAATCGCACTAAAAATAGAGAGTGCTACAATTCTGCCTACTGGAAAGAAGGTCTCTGACGCAAAGGCAGAGACTTCAGCCTGTAAGACGGCCGAAAAGGGAAGTGCTAAGGTAGGGGAATACCCGCATCCGAAGCGACAGTTAGAGGCCATAGAAAAAGTGAAGGAATGGGTGAAGGAGGCTCAAGAGCATCTAAAAGACGCTGAGCCCATCATAGAGGATGAAATTGATGATCTCTCCAGCATAAGCACGCCAATCTCACCTCCTCAACCAAGGTCGAGAGAAGCAACTGCACCACAAGCAGTGCCGGTAAGGCCAAGCCTTGATGCTACAGGGCCGCAGATCAGTTGACCATTGGCCAGGACAATCCAGGTTAGGAGAAAGACGAGCACCCAATGATCTCCTAACCACGTTGGTGACTACCCCTGTAACACTTAGCCTGGGAGATCTGCTTAGGCAGCATCCCACCCTATGGCAAGATCTTAAGAAGTGGGTTGAAGGGTCACGAGAGCAGGTCACGGCAGACCCTCACGACCATGATGCAAAGATGCAAATACCAAGTTTGACGCTGCACTCTATGCCTAAATCCTTACTCATCAATGCCTTCTGGGAAGGTTCCGAGATGCATGCAGTCTTACCGGTTCTAGCCCTAGGTGATACAATGAGAAAGGGAATCGTGGACACAAGAGCTCGGGTTAGTGTGCTTAGCCACGCGGTGCTTTAGACTTGGGGAAACCCGCTTGTCAAAACTGCTAGGTTTAATATCACATTAGCAAATGGTATGAGAGTCAAGCCATTCAGGATGCTTAAGAATTGGCCAGTGAAGATCGCAGGTGTCCAATTCTCTATGGACTTTATAGTCATAAAGGGAGTGGACTATGATATCCTATTAGGCCGACCCTGGATGCACAATGCTAGAGTCATCGAAGATTGGGGTAATGGCTTGATCTTCCTTGGCAATAGAACGGATGCCGTGAGAATAGAGATGGACACTTGGAAGACCTCACCAGTCGACTTAGATGCCATCTCTGCTATGCTCAAGGGTAACACCCAGGTCAAGAAGTTCTATGGGCCCTTGACCAAGTATATCCCATGCCTAGAGGACGAGCGGGATTGGATGCACGTCCTTGCTACAATCGACCTACCGTTCTCAGATCATGAGTCGTATGAGCAAGCCATCAAAACAATCGGCAAGTCTAACGACACACCCTCCCTACCAGTCTGCATGATGGCAGGAACCCGTCGTGGGAAACATAAGCCTGTCAACTTCTAAGTCCCAACCAACAAAAGGGAACTCCAGGAGATACTGGAATACTTAACGGACAAGCTAGTTGGCAATTCAGCTACAAACTTCAAACCACTCTAGGATCTCTTAGATGAATCCAAGTGGCAATGGACTAGAGTGCATGACTTAAACCTCATATATAACTGGGCTCTAGTTCTTGACCAACAACAAGAGATATACCAAGCCCTAGGAGACGACGAGCAGTCTGACGAAGAGGATTCTAACGACAAATACGAAGACTGCCAATCCTTCAGTGATGAAAGTGAGGGTGAGGTAGATACCGTGGAATACGACACTAAAGGACAAGAAATAGAGAAAATATGAGCAGACTCCAAGCTGCAAAAAAAGAGTATCTTCAGGATAGAGCGAGGAGTCATTCGCATGGAATGTGATCGTGCCTAGTTGAAACACGTAGGAGCCATAGACCTTGAGCAAGCACGCCTAGCCTAGCCAGGAACGACATCAGTGCTTACGACAGAGTCGCCGTCCGAACTATGCCCACCAGGGGAGACCACCTCTTCTAACAAGGATGGGGAGTTTGACTCTGAGTCAGAGGTTAGTTCGGATAGTGATCCAGAAATCCCTAGGCCGCCCATGGCCAGACGCACCAAGGGGGACCTACCCATTCACCTAAGGCGCAGATGATTAAGGCAAAAAAAGGCAAAACAACCCAGGGATACACGAACGGAAGAACAGTGAAAATCGCAGGACCTCCCTAAACGATTTACGAAATTCAAAAAAGAGGATAGGATAGTAGTTCTATTAGGTGCCAAGTGTCAAGGGCAAACGAGTGAACCAATCGAGGGACCAGCCAAGGTCAAGGAGGTGAACCTAGCCCAGGAAGGGGAAACACCACGACCAGTCTTCATTGCTGATGACTTGACTGAGGAAGAAGAAACGATTCTTGTCACTCTCTTGTGAGAGTACATAGACGTGCTGCTCGCCTGGTCCTTAGAAGAGCTTAAGGGGGTAGATCTGAGTGTTGTGACTCACAACATACCCAGATGCCAGAGACAACACCGATCAAGCAGCGACCATACCCTATGAATCCAAAACACGCTCATGCTGTCAAAGAGGAGATTGATAAGCTGATGAGAGTGGGATTCATTTACGAAATTGAACACACAAACTAGGTTTTTCCCATAGTCATCATGATGAAGAAGAATGAAAAAATTCGAGTGTGCGTCAATTACAAGAAGGTGAACGCTGCTACTAAGAGGGACAACTATCCATTGCCGTACATCGAGCACATGCTTGAGAGAGTGGCAGGCAAGGAAGCCTACAGTTTTTTGGATGGCTTCTCAGGGTACAACCAGGTGCAAGTGCATCCTGCGGATAGGCACAAGATTGCCTTCGCCACTAAATGGGGCATCTTTGCTTACATAGTCATGCCCTTCGGGTTGACTAATGCCCCTACCACCTTCCAACGCCTCATGTGCACCATCTTTAAAGACATGCTTTGCAAGGAGTTGGAAGTCTTTGTCGAAGACCTCTGTGTCCACTCGACCTAGATCAAACACTTAGACAAACTCCGTGCAATCTTTGAGCGGTGTCGCTTAAATCGTCTCTCCTTGAACCCCTTAAAGTGCCAGTTTTGGATAAAGCATGGATGCATCTTAGGGCACGTGGTGTCGAAAAACGGCATTGCCACTGACTTCTTGAAATTCAGGGTTATTGTTGACCTTTCACCCCCAATCAACTACAAGGAAGCTCAATGCTTCCTAGGCCATACGGGGTACTATCGGCGGTTTGTACTGAACTATGCATTGATCGCCAGACCTTTTACAAGCTGCTGATCGTCTTCGAATGGACCCAGGCATGCCAACGAGCAAAAGAGTTGAAAAAGGCTCTAACCACAGCACCAATTCTATGAGCCCCAGATTGGACCATTACTTTCCACGTGCATATCGATGCTTCTAAGTTTGTCATGGGGGCAGTGTTACGCCAACCTGGCAAACACAACTTAGACTATTCAGTGAGCTTTGCTAGCAGAAAACTCACTGAGACAAAAATGAACTACTCGACGACAAAAAGAGAAGGATTAGCCATGGTGTTTGCTGTGAAGAAATTCCGACACTATCTATTGGCCACACCTTTTACCTTTTTTGTGGACCATCAAGCCCTGCTATATCTAGTAAATAAACCTTATGCTACAAGATGCGTAGCTCGGTGGCTCCTTCTACTCTTGGAATTCGACTTCTCCATGGTTGTACGAAAAGGAAAACAACACTACATGGTTGACCGTATGTCACGCATTCCCATGAGAGAAGCCGCTGGACAAGGCATTGTTGACGAATTACTCAATGCCCATCTATTTAACCTGTCCAAAAAATGTTGTGGCTCGTTGGGCAAAGACCATCACTAGCAAAAATAGTTGGGATTGATAGAATGCAAGATGTATGCATGAATGTATCAGAGGTGTGTAGATTATTGGGAGCATGTGTGTTCTATTTGATTTGGATCCCTTACTTTGCACATGTAGCTGATGCTCTATATCAACTCTTGCAGAAAGGTCAAAGGTTTCATTGGTAAAGGAAGCATTAGAAAGCAATGAAGAAATTGAAGCAACTCTTGAAATCTACTCCTACATTGAGAAATGATGATTATTCACATGGAAAACCTACCATTATTACTGTTGATACAAGCCCAATTGGGATTGGATGGGCAATTGGGCAAGATGATGAGGAAGGGCAAAGATATGCAATTCACTTTGGTGCTAAAGTATTGATTGAATGACAGAGAAGGTATCCACAGGTAAAAAGAGAATTATGGGAAATTGTGACAGCCCTTAAATGTGATAAGGAGTATTTTATGGGTGCTCGTGTAGTCATTGAGACCAATTGTTTACCGGTATTGGGTATGATTTCTAGTTGTGCTACCCTGGACATTGCTATGCTCTGGTGGATTGCATACATCAAATCTTTGAGCCCTAAATTTTAGCATATTGCAGGAAGATATAACCCAGTGGGAGACATGTTATCTTGGGCACACTATGAGAATGAAGATGGAATGATGGATGAGGAGGAAGAAGATGACTTTCTTGCAACTAAAAATGATGTTGTAAGAGTGAATTTAGCAATGCAAGGAGTTGCCACAACACTAACAGAAGCTTGGACAGCAAAGAGAAGACACTTTAGATGTTTTTTATCTTGTGTAGAAGTGTTTCTGGAAGACAAATATGCAAGAGAATGGCTGAGAATTGGTCAATACCTCAGCACATTAACAAAGAGAGACAAATGGTCAGATGAGGAGTTTAAGAAGATCAAGAGGAAAGCCTATGGGTATTTCTAAAAGGATGGATACTTATGGAAACATGCTAAAAAGAAACAAGGTATGCCATTGTGATTTTTGGGTGACAAAGCTTCACAAGTAAATGTTATGCAAGAATTTCATGAAAGCTTATGGGCTGGCCATAGAGGTGTTTGGGGTACTTTTGCAAAGATCAAAGAAAGATATTGGTGGCAGAGTATGTATAAGGATGTTGCTCACTTTGTGAAAACATGTACGACATGTCAAATGTATTCATCTGTGAGACATCGAGATGGATTGCAGCCTAGATATCCATTGTCTCTTCATTTTAAGCAGGTGGTGGATTTGGTCACAATACCTACAGGTCTTTGGCAAATGAGATATCTTGTACTTGCTCATGAAGACTTGACTAATCAAGTAGAAGGGAGAGCTCTATGTACTAAGACAACAAATGCAATGTGTACTTTTCTCTTTGAAGAGATATTTTGTCGGTATGGTTATGTGGAAAAATTTTCAACTTATAACCCTGAAGGAAATGGCAAAAGTGAAAGAGGTCATCCACCTTTGTGAAGGCACTAGCAAAAGCATGTGGAGAGAAGGTAAAAGAGTGGCCACAATTTCTCCCTTATGCTTTGTGGGCTGACAGAATAGTTCATAGTGCTATTACAAGATAGGCAAAAACATGGAGTGTGCTACCTTGGGAAGGGGAGTTGAATCGAGAGGAGTTATTGGCCTTACATATTAGACAGTTGGAAAGAAAGTCAGAAGTTATAGAGGCAGTAGTTGCAAAGTTGAAGGCAGCAAGGATACAAAACAAGAAACGGTTTGACAAAAGACATAGATTGAGGCTAAGAACATACAAGATGGGGATTGGATATTGGTTTATGATAGCAGTTTAGACAACTAGCATAGTGACATGCATAAAATTTTCAAAATATAGTTTGGACCCTATGTGGTAAGATATGTGTTTGATAATGCTATTTATGCATTAAATGAGCTAAATGGGATAGCCATAAAACTTTTAATAGTAGGGAAAACAATCGAATTATTCAAGAGGTGGAAATTTATTGCCTATAAGTTGCCAAAATTGGAAGAAAATAGTGACAATGATACAGGGACTAGCTAGGAAGATATGGAAGATGAAGAAGCAAAGGATATGGTTGTAGAGGATGAGGAGGACTCAAAATATGGTGACAACTAGGATTTTGGTACATACCAGAGGATGTGCAGGTTCAGAGGTGGTAGATGTCATGCCACTACATAGACACAGTGTGAAAAACTCTGGAGTGCATCATCATCCGACTTTCTTATTGATCTTGAGAGTCAATGTCATCTAAGTCATTAGTGCTAGTGTTAGTGGCATGGATTGTTCAAAAATACTATATTTCTAAATAATTTTAGCATATTTTTTATATTTTGGATATTATTTATTATAAATATCCTAAAAAGCTAGGAAAACTTCTAGATTAGGGTGGCATGCAAAAAGCAAGTTACTTTTTCAGTCAGTTTTGGATTTTTCATGAAAAAGAAAGAGGGGCAAAATCGTGCATGTCATGAAGCAGTTGACAGGCAACAAACAGCACTTTGAACTAGAAGAAGAAGAAGGAGCAAACTGGGAGATTCTTAACCAGGTGTAGGTGTCATGGGGTATTACCCCCCTTTTGGAGCCAACGGAACCATCAGATTTGGGTTCTGAACAACAAAGAGGAAAGTGTTGTTTGATACACATTTTTGGTCTACAAGGGAGCTCCAAGAGATCTAATGCTTGGATATTGTTCCTGAGTAGTGCCAAACAAGGAATTTTAGGTTCTATCAATACATATTGATTCAATTCATTGTGCTTTGTCTCTATTGTGTTTACCTCTTGTCTATTCTTTCTCTTCTCTCCCATCTCCTAGCGTTTCAAAGGGGGTTTCATAGAATTATGAGTAGCTTCTTCATCTCGATAGTCTACATCAATGGACTTCATCGACATTGGTTTTCCTCCTGCCACCCCATGATCCATTTCTTCCTTGGCCTTCTACCATATCCAAGATCTAAGAGGGGGTATTAGCTGTCATGTTTGTCATGCCTTGTCATCTCCTACCTATGAGCCTCAGTTTAAGTCAAATGAGGACTTTAGGAGCTCTGATATGTCTGTCACTTGTTTTGATGGAGGGCATAGCTCATTCTAGAGCACTCAGTTTTGTGTGCATTTCCCAATCACTTACTACTTTTCACAATCTGCTTACACCTATTGGACATTTTTCACCCTTTTTGGGATCTTTTTTTAGTATTTCTAGCATTTTTACTAATGTTGGTTAGCCATTTTTTGGCCCTATATTTTAGATCATCCAGATGTGGGGATATTTTGCTATTCATAGCCTCCCCCACTCAATTGGCAGATCATTCATCTCATCTTCTACCTTCCTTGGCAAGTGCATACTCTGACTCTATCATCTTCCTCCATCTTCGGTGTTGCCATCATCATCAACCTGATATGATGCCTTCACTGACATTGTGGGCTATGTGTAGGATTGATTAGTATCCTTCAATTTTTCAATTCTTCAGTATTCTTTCTTGTTCATGTAAATCTCATTCTTCTTTCCTTGCAATCTCTCTCTTGGTTCCTTTGTGTCGGGACCTAAAATGGGCCTGACACTAGCTCTAAGGCACTAATCATGCCTCACTACTCACCTAAAACCACTCCACACGGCCTCACGGCCAGGAGAGTCTAGGAACTTTGCATTTGTATGATTTTGTAGTCCGACGAATATTATTTTCCCACTCTTCAAAAGGAGTCCCTAAACATGTCGGTGTTATACACCATGTAGCACACACATAGGTAGCACCTCTTAGTTGATCATCACAGCTCCACTACGGCTCTCCTACACCTCGAGGATTGGCCCCAATATGTGCATGAACATAAAACAAACCCGAAACAAAGTCCACTCTTTTGATAAATGATCAAGGAGATTATAAATAAACCTCACCAAATAATCCCCAAAGAGCCAAATATCTAGCCCTACGGCTTGGACACCTCACACTCTCAGCATCGAGTCATCACTCATACAAATAGGTGCTATGCATCCAAGATACAATACCATGAGGTGCATCAATACAAGTGTGAATATGACTATCGTGCTCAAACAAATATTCATCGAAAAACAGCAATGTGAAAGTACAAAGACAATTTTTTTCATGATTATATTTTTACTACGATAGTGCTTCGTTGCTTAGGCCTAGCATCGAGTTTCCTCGTGCTACTAGTCCCTTTTAATTTTCAACAACCACAAACTCTTTATGATATGCATCATGAAACATCAGCATTTAATGTACTTCAACCACTCAACAACCCCCTACCGTTTAAAATTTTGCTTGTGTTAAAAGGTGTAAGGCATCATGGTTTTTTATATATTTTTCTTTATTGAAAGCAGTAAAAACTCACTCTAATAAAGAAATGGGACTAAACTACTGAACCTCATGCTTCAGCTCCATCATATATTCACACACATTAATCTTATTTTTCCTTATTTTTATGACGTGAAAAAACCTAATTTTTCTTATTTTTATTAATTTTCTCTACTTATTTATAGAAAATTGCAGATAATTGCTAATTTTCTAATGTAGATTGATTAATCTTATAGAAAATGATTTTCTTCGCATGTTTCATTCCATGGGAATGGCAAATGCACACCAAAAACCCAAAAATCCAAAGACCGCATATTTTTCCTTAAACCACCTAGTCTCGGGTTTTGCATGTTTTGCATAGAATTATTATACAACTTATTTTTTCATTATTCTTTCAACATGATTGATCAAATAGAGGATTGTCAATCAAATTCAAGCATTGCTAACTATTTCAAACAAGAATTCATCAAAAAACAATAAAATCTACCTTTTTCTCATAAAACCACTCATTATGGCATGTGTTTTTCGACGTTGGAGGCCCGTTGATGCTCTTTTATGACCATTGACAATCTTTCCAACTCTAATTCACATGTCTTTTTCCACTTGTGCATCTTCATTTGACAAAAAATGTCCATCTCAACCCATCCCCCTCTCTTTTACATTGATCCATAAGAACAATCCACAAGAGGAGAGAGGAGAGAGAAAGATTGAAATTAGATATCCTTGAATAGTGCATCAAATTTGATGATGTCCTACAGTGATAAGAAGCAAGAAAATGGTGGAGCATGCTGCCTTGATCAATCCTCGTTAGGTTATAGACTCGAAAATCATTAAAAAATGAGAAATTTAGGGGTGTCAAAAAAAACAGTGCTCCCCCTCCACATTTTGTGAAAAGTCATGATTCTTCATTTATAAGCTTGTTTAAGCTTAAACTTAAGCTTTTTTAAAAAACCGGTTCACTTTTCCTTGTTTACACTTCGATTGAAATGGTTTTTCAACTTTTGAGGGGGCAAACGTGCTCGGATTTGCGATCCATTTGTATGACTAGCTTCATGGCATCAAAATCTATAAACCTAGCCACCGTGATGCACTTTTCAGCTTCCAAATAATGTAGCTACTTCCTAATGCAAAACCTTGAGGGTTTAAATGGGGAGTCGAACAAACTCCTATCGATGAACCAAGACTTGTATTGGGTTCCTGGCATCAAACTCCATCTAGGAAAAATCCAGCTCCGCAATTATTTCATTTTCCATGAAAATTTGGTCTTTTACGGCCTCCCTTGCTCTTTTTCACTTCAAAAGTAGCCTTTAAAATCCACTCTCATTAGCAACCATGGGATAGGGCAACTTAGCCCGTCAAATCCCATGAACTGATCTGCACAAACAACAACCATAGAAAGCATCAAGCTACCACAAAAAAATATACTCAACGAAGCACAAGTACAACTCTCACCCTGTCCCCTAACAAAACCAGGGCATGAAGATCCACAAGGGATGTGGCCTAGCATAATCTGACAAAAATCTAGAGCGAGTCACTAACCAACTGCTTTAACATGGACTAGCTAAAAGAACCATCAAAGAGGTCATCCTAGTGGTGGTCTGAACTACCTACCTAACTTAGGACAACTAGACCACAAACTCCTATAGCCTGGTCATCAAATATTTTCTATGAACATACTTTTCTTTCAAGAATTCCATACTCAGGCATGTAAAAAGGAGGGAGTTGAGCATAGAGTGACCCAAGAAGAATAAGGCATTAGCCTCAAGTCCTGAGTCGATACCCAAGAACCTACTAGCTCTCGTGAGGCAACACTTAATCCTTTTTTTGTTTCGCTCACTTTTATTTTCGCTCCAACCTTCCTTATATCTTTTATTTTGGCCAGCTACTATCCTTAGGAAGACAAGGTATGACTCAGTCCCAGGAACCTTCCAGGCCTCCACAAGGCGATAACCAACTGCTTTTAGGATTTTTATACACACCTCTGTAGTTTTATCTTTAAATATATTCAGAACTTTCTCTTCTTTTCTATTTTGGCAGGCTTCTCTTATTGCCTTGTACTAGCAGGGACTCCTAGAACAGCTGGCTAGCAAGCTAGGAGAATAGGGTCACTAGGATTGCCTTCTAAAATAGGTCATTAATACTTGACCTGACAGGAGATAGGCAACCACTGGAATCTCCCCCAGATATGCCTAACCAAACCCTAGCACTTCATGCCTGTTGAGATATCGAGCTCCAATCGTGATATGCCAGGGTGACCGTTGTGCATTTATGTCACCGACTTGTCAATTGTAGATGCGGTTGGTACACCGCCCATGAATAATGGCTACATGACAACTATCCTTATCTACTCTAGTTCGTGGCTCAGTTAGTATGCCACCTTAGTTAGTTGAGTTTGGTTTGAGACCCATATATAGGGTTCTTCTATTTCTTTGTACTAGAGTTCTTTTGGCTTACACAACTAAGAAGAGGAAAACTGTTTTCAGCCTCCACCTCTGTGTGTATTCCCCCATTGTGCAAGCAAGAAAGCTACAAGTGAGACTCCTTCCTTCTCTCCCACAATCTTGACATGGTATCAGAGCCTTGTTCCTGGTAAGGAGCTCAAGAAAGCAAGCCAAGCTCGCAGTGTTGTGGTAAGAGGAGCAGTGTTGCTTTCATTTTCTGTTTTGGGAGCAGATCTCTGCAGGTAGCACAGCCGAAAAGTGCAGGAGTGCATTGTCTCAGGTTGAGATGCCCTTCGCGGTGAAGCAAGAGAGCAGTATATGCTGCGGGAGAGGGATTTAGCCCCTCACGACCTTGTTTTTTTTATTTGAGGCCATTTCGGGGCCTGTTTTGGGGCGGAAGTTTTCTGCACGCACTCAGGAAAAGGCCCAATTTTATGCTGTGCAGCCAGTATTCTACATGTCGGTGAAAAGTTACTGTAGAAATTGCATCGTATGCTTGTGCACAGAGACATTGGGAGTTACAGAATCATCCCTGTTCCTGTTGATGCAAAATCGTCACTAGGAAGTGACTGTGTGGTCAAATACCACTTTCGTCAGTTTTGCAGATTTGCCTTTGTGAGGCTGAAGCTGTGTTCTTTGCAGTGACAGGATTTTTTGCAGTGTTCTGTAATGGCGTCTGATTCTCTCTCATAGATTGTCACTGAAAAGCTTGACAAGAACAACTTCCAAGCATGGAAGTTTAGAATGACGAATTTCCTTATGGGAAAAGGATATTGGGAATTTGTTGCAGGAAATGAAGAAGAACCAGTTCTTCCTGATGTTCCCAATCAACAGCAAATGCAGGCATTTAAAGCATGGCATGAGAGAGCCAGGAAAGTTATGTACTGGCTGTCTATCAGCATTTCAGACTCTATGATTGTGCATATTCAAGATGCAAGTACCCCAAAGGAGGCATGGGATACTTTGTCAAAAATGTATAGCACAAATACGCAAGCCAGGAAAATGCAGCTCAAGCAAGAGTTGCATAATGTGCAAAGAGAAAATATGAGCATCAATGACTACCACATGAAGGTGAAGAAAATTGCAGATGCACTTGCTTCCATTGGGTCGCCAGTGGAAGATGATGATTTAGTTTCTGTGACCTTGAATGGTCTAGGAAAGGATTATGCACAGTTTCGGACATCCATTTCAGTTCGTGAAAGATTTCCTGATTTTGAGGAGTTGATTGCTCTTCTAATTTCTGAGGAGCAGAGAAATGGTGGTGCATCTTCTTCAGGAGGAACTTCAAAAGAAGCTATCTTCTACTCAAATGCTGGAAGAGGTAGAGGCAGAGGTAGAGGAGGCCGATTTGGAGGCCGTGGTAGAAATCAGAATATGCATCAAACTCAAGAAAACCAATCCTATGGAGGAGGACGTGGTAACTCTAGAGGCAGGGGGAGCCAAAGAGGTCGTGGTGGATGGCAAAGAGGCCAAAATGCAAACAGTAATGTTGAATGCTACTACTGTGGTAAAATGGGCCATATGGCTAAAGACTACTATAAAAAGCAGAATGACATCATGAATGGAAAACTGCAACAAGGAAATTATGCATCTTCTAGTAGACAGGGTGATGACAGAAATGAGCATTTGTTTATGGTGCAGCACATGAACAATTCTGTGACAAGTGTAGAAGAAAGCAACGATGTGTGGTATGTTGACTCAGGTGCATCAAACCACATGACAAGTCATGCAGAATGGATAGAGGATGCAAGGAAAATGGAAAAACCAGGATTTGTGGAGACTGGTGATGATACTGCACATCCTATTATGCAGATTGGAAAAATTCCTTTGTCTATGCAAGATGGAAAAAAGAAATACATGTCCGATGTATTTCATGTCCCGAATATCACCAAGAATCTGGTTTCTGTTGGTCAAATGGTTGAGCAGGGCTTGCAGGTCAGATTTAATCCTCATGGATGCTTTGTTGAGGATATGAAAAATAAAGGTCGCTTGATAGCAAAAGGAAAGAAGAAGGGCAGAATGTTTACGTTGGATGCAAACATGTCTGAATTGAGTGCAGCAATGTTTGCACATGGGACCGGTGTAGTTGCAGATATTGATATCTGGCATAAACGCATTGGTCATGTTAATGTACAACGACTTAAATCAATGCAGGCCCAAAATATTGTTGCAGGATTGCCTAAATTCAAGGTTACAGAAATGCATAAGGTATGTGAAGCCTGTCAGTTTGGAAAACAGGCAAGGAAACCATTTCCTAGACATGTTCAAGAGAGCAAGAAGCCATTGGAATTAATCCACTCTGATGTGTGGACTACTAAAGCTGCGTCTCTTGGAGGCTATCATTATTTTGTCACTTTTATTGATGACTATAGCAGAAAAGTTTGGGTGTATTTTATGAAGAAGAAAAGTGAAGTGTTTGGGCATTTCAAAACTCTTAAAGCTATGGTTGAAAAAGAAACAGGTCTGCAAATAAAATGCCTAAGCTCAGATGGAGGGGGAGAGTACCTCTCAAATGAGTTTGCAAGGTTCTTGCAGGAGCATGGCATAAAGCAGCAATATTCATGTAGTCATACCCCACAACAAAATGGAATTGCAGAAAGGAAAAACAGGCATATTGGAGAGGTATCTCGTGCCATGCTCAACGAAAAAGACTTGCCAGATTTTTACTGGGCTGAAGCAGTTGCTACAACAGTCTACATAATGAACAGGACTCCCACTGCAGTAATACATGGGATGACTCCAGAGGAGAGGTATACTGGTAGGAAACCAGATATTTCTCATTTGAAAATTTTTGGTTGCATTGCCTATGTACATGTGCCAGATGAGTTGAGATCCAAGTTGGATCCAAAAGCTGAGAAGTGCATCTTTATTGGTTACTCTCTGCAGCAGAAGGGTATAGATGCTATAACCCTTCTACTCGTAAGTTTACAGTGAGCAGAGATGTTGTTTTTGATGAGATGAGTAGCTGGTATAAACCAGTAAATGTGATTGATGATGTAGATGTACAAAATGGTAATGCTGCACAGAATTCACAGTAGCAGTCACAAAATATTAGTGGACCTGGAGCGTCCTCTAGCAGTGGTTCATATTCTTCGCCATGGACAGGCAGATTGAGATCAGGAGAATCTTCTCAAAGCAATGCAGATAGTGGTATGCAGGTATCACGAAAAGGAAAAGAGAAGGTAGATCAGCCCATGTTTGATGTGAACGCAGGTCACTCTTTTGTGGATGGTGAATCCAGTCGCTCAGAACAGAGCATTGATGATGAGTTGGGTATTCCTTCTATTGTTACACTTGGAGTAAGGAAGACCAGGGATGTTTTGAGAGCACCTGGGAGTGAACCTATTTTGCACAGGTCTACCAGAGTTAGGTATCCTGTGGATAGGCTGAAATATGATGGATTTACAGCCATTCACTATGCATATATGGTCAAGGTGATATAGGAACCAGAACCCACTTCTTTTGAGCAAGCCATGGGAAAAGAAAAATGGGAGAAAGCCATGGATGAAGAAATGGATGCCTTGGAAGCAAATGCTACATGGGAATTGGTACCTTTGCCTAAAGGTAAGAATGCAATTGGTTGTAAGTGGGTTTATAAGGTGAAGCACAATGCAGATGGTTCTGTGAACAGATACAAGGCAAGACTAGTAGTCAAGGGGTATGCACAAACATATGGCATTGACTATGAAGAAACATTCAGTCCGGTTGCAAGGATGGCAACCGTAAGAGCAGTCATTGCTATGGCTGCATCAAAGGGATGGTCTTTACATCAGATGGATGTAAAGAATGCCTTCTTGCATGGTGATTTGCAAGAAGAGGTCTATATGGAGCAGCCACCAGGTTATGTGCATGCTGTTCATCTTGAGTTTGTTTGCAGGTTGAAGAAAGCCTTGTATGGCTTGAAGCAAGCACCTAGAGCATGGTCTGACAAGATAGGGCAGTATCTTGTCACTATTGGCTTTCAGATTTCCAAGGCAGATTTCTCACTTTATGTGAGAAAAACAGAGAAAGGTTAATGCTGCTTGTCATTTATGTTGATGATTTGATTATGACAGGTGACAGTGATGAAGATATCCTTCATGTGAAAATGCTATTGAAGCAAAAGTTTGAGATGAAGGATTTGGGAGAGCTGCGTTATTTCTTGGGCATTGAGGTGATTAGATCACCAAGTGGGATACAGCTCTTGCAGAGGCAGTATGGATTGGACATGCTGTCCAAATATGGGATGACAGGCTATAAGCCTATTTCAGTTCCTTTGGAGCAGAATGTGAAGCTGAGCGCAGATGGAGGTGAGCTTCTGGAAGACCCTACTATGTACAGACGCATAGTAGGAAGCTTGATTTATATGACTATTACCAGGCCAGATTTGAGCTATGCTATTGGATTGGTAAGTCAGTTTATGCAGGCTCCAAGGAAATCGCATTTGGGTGCGGCTAGACGCATACTCAGGTATGTGAAGTCCACATTGCAATATGGACTATTTTATGAGACTGGGGTTCAGATACAGCTGCATGGATACACTGATGCTGATTGGGCTGGTAGTATTTCTGATAGACGATCTACTAGTGGATATGTGTTCTCTTTTGGGAGTGCTGCAGTCACTTGGAGCAGCAAGAAACAGCCTACAGTTGCCTTGTCGAGCACAGAGGCTGAGTACAGGGGCGCAGCAATGGCTGCATGTGAGGTAGCTTGGTTGCATAAGCTACTTTATGATATGCATCAGCATACAGATGGACCAGTTGTCATTTATTGTGACAACATGAGTAGTATACACTTGGCAAATAACCCAGTCTATCATGCTAGAACAAAGCACATTGAGGTGCATTATCACTATGTGCGAGAGAGGGTTTTACTAGGTCTTATTGATCTAGTTTATGTCAGCACAGAGGATCAGGTAGCTAACATATTCACGAAGGCATTGGGCGCAGAGAAGCTGCGCAAGTTCAGAGACCTGCTTGGTGTGCAGGAATTGGGATTGAGCTCGAGGGGGAGTGTTGAGATATCGAGCTCCAATCGTGATATGCCAGGGTGACCGTTGTGCATTTATGTCACCGACTTGTCAATTGTAGATGCGGTTGGTACACCGCCCATGAATAATAGCTACATGACAGCTATCCTTATCTACTCTAGTTCGTGGCTCAGTTAGTATGCCACCTTAGTTAGTTGAGTTTGGTTTGAGACCCATATATAGGGTTCTTCTATTTCTTTGTACTAGAGTTCTTTTGGCTTACACAACTAAGAAGAGGAAAACTGTTTTCAGCCTCCACCTCTGTGTGTATTCCCCCATTGTGCAAGCAAGAAAGCTACAAGTGAGACTCCTTCCTTCTCTCCCACAATCTTGACAGCCTTGATTGCCGATCCCCACAAATGAAAAAAAAAATAACCCCCACATATACATATAACATTATTAGCTTAAAGGACAAACTCGCAAAAGTGATGACACCACCTAGAATGGTCACAGAAGCTCCTGTGCAGCAAAGGCTCCCTCCAGGCACTTCGTCCAACCTGCCCGATGCAATCACTAAAACAAAAAACCATTAAACATACCCGTACAAAACAAACACATGGCCCTCTTGGCCTAAAGGAATATAACATGTCTCAACCAACAAACTGGCTCTCTTAGCCTTAAGAGATAAAACACTAGAACCAAACAAGGACAGCCCTCTTGGCCTAACGAAATAATACACTTCACTATCACTCAGCATTGTACTACTGAAACAAACCTTGGTCCTGACATAGCTCTACTAAAGCACAAAATCGACTAAGGATAAGGGCTCCTCAGACCCTGTACTAAGTGCATTAGGTTATTAGCTAACCCCCTGCATAAACAATAGGGGGTGTCCGACTAATATGACAATACACAATCCTATGTGTCCATGACAAAGTAGGAAGGTGCTCACTGGCTACCTGACTCATAACCTAAACTAACCATTGGCGGCCGAAATATGATGTGTCAACAAGAAGACCCCAAAGTAGTCCAGGGCTAATGTTAGGAGGTAATTGTAAAGGCTCCACTAGACCACAATTGAAAAAATCATCTTCAATGAAAGCATAATTGGCTAGGGAATCCACAAAGCGATTCTTTTTGTCGAGGAACTAACTAACAAGTCACCATGTCAAAGATATGCAACATATCCAAGGCTGCACAATAGTAACCCGTAAAATGGGATCTTGCACACTATAGGTCCCATCCAGGTGATTGATTACTAACTGCGAGTCACCTTTAACCAATAATCGGTAGATACCATCACATTGGGCTACATTCAGTCCCATGATCAAGGCCTTGTATTTTGCCATATTATTACTAAAAGAGGCTCCTAAATAGACTCCCATCTTCATGACAACCCAATGTTGGGGGTCTTTAATGACCACAGCAACACTCGCATGTTTAGCGGGCCCTCTAGAAGCTCCATCAAAATGCAAAGTATAAACCCAGTCTTCAGTGATAGGCCACGCCATACTAATCAGCTCACTCATACTTACGATGATCAAAATCAAGCCAAGAGAAAGGATGTAGAACAAGTACAATCCCTCCTTCCTCGCTAAACTCAATAGGAACGCTCGTCAAAATTCTATGACAATGGTGGCAATAGACCTTAATCTCCCACATAAAAGATATGTCTTGCCACTCAACAACCCGATAGCCCTTACTCCACCAGATCACTTGACCTTGGTGGTAATGTTGCTCACGATACAAATGCTCTAAATAGAGAATGATAGAGAATGCTCCACCAGATCACTTGACCTTGGTGGTAATGTTGCTCAAGATACAAATGCTCTAGATAGAGAATGATTTGTCCCATCCGATCATCTTGGTATCTACTGCAAGTTGAAGCTAAATCCCAAAGGACCTGCACATGCACCAAGCCCAACATCAGCCCTTACACATAGTAAGGCTTCAGCTTATTAAAATTAATCTTATTCTTAAACTCTATCCCCTACAAATTTGCTAGAAGGGCTGCAGAGCCATTCTTTCCTAAACATACAATCTTGTATGGTCCATTCCACTTGGGTTCTAATTTACCTTGGAATAACTCAAGACGAGCATCATAATACAACACCAACTAACCTTTTGCAAATTTGTACTTCTTGGCTCGAAGATCATGAAGGGCTTTCATTCTCCACTTCCCTACTTCTTGATGTAATAAAGCCTACAACCGAATCTCATCAAGATGTGTAAGAGAAGTGTATCTTTCTTGTAATGCTTCCACCTCTCCCAACAAATGATTAAGGGAAAAATGCACAATGGGTAGCTCTATTTCCAACGACAAAATGCACTCTTTCCCATACACTAGCTTGAATGAGGTGTGGCATGTGGCCCTCTTGAATGTTGTGTTATAAGCCCACATTGCCACATATAATTTCTTATCCCAATCACACTTGCTTTCCAATACTATCTTGGATAAGCTTCCCACCAACTGTTTATTTGTACTCTCAACTTGATCGTTCGCTTGAGGATTATATGGGGTAGTCTTGTTGTGCTTAATCTTCAAAGCTTCAATCAAGGCTACTATAACTTTGTTCAAGAAGTGTATCCCTTGATCATACACTATCTCCTTTGGTGGACCAAAATAGCAAACAATTTGCTCCATAATGAAACCGGTCATCTCCTTAGCATTATTCTTCATCGTGGCTCAAGCTTTGGACCACTTTTTAAAGAGTATGTCACTACAATAATATACCACTTTCACATAGTCAATGACGGGTATATTGAGCCATGCTTTCCTAGAAGAAAGAGTCTTTGTGGCAAACTTTAAGCATGGGATTTGTAATGTTTCTCTTCCAATGTTGATAAGAAAAAGATGCATTTTGTGGTTGCATCATATCCCACTCAAGAGTAGCTTTCTGCTTGACCTCAAGAGGCAAAAGTATTGAAGATCCTTCGACATTTTGTCATGTACTTTTTGTCATTGAGCATGAGCAATATCATTGGCATATATCCTCTAATCTTCCACATTCTAGTTGTAATCATAGTCTCAGAAGCAAAGCCATGGTTTAAGGCCAAGGTAGTTTAGAGCTCGGGTGGATCATCCCCAAATAAATGTGTTCTCATCTCATACTCCTCTATGTCATTTGACAAAAAAAATTTTAAAGTAATTCATTCTCTTTGGAATCCTATGCCACCAAGTGAAAATCTCATTCAAGCAACCCTAATTTCCCCCATTGTAAGATGTTGTCTCATTGATCTATTCCATAAGAAACTAAAAAGTGCAATTTGAAGGCTCAACTATCATACTTCAAAGCTAAAAATGGTGGCATTGTTACCATTCTAGTAGCAAAGATCTCTAGCATCTCAAAAAGTGCAATTTGAAGGCTCAACTATCATATTCAAAGCTAAAAATGGTGGCATCTCAAAAAGTGCAATTTGAAGGCTCAACTATCATACTTCAAAGCTAAAAATGGTGGCATTTTTACCATTCTAGTAGCAAATATCTTTGGCATCTCAAAAAGAAAATCTATGTTTCTAAATATTACTTTTGCTCCCATTCTATTTGGAAATATCTTTGGCAAGAGAAGAGCTCATACAAGTCATACTCCAAGTGCAAATCTTGCAATGAAGAGAGAAGGGAACATGGCAATAGTCACTTAAAGAGACATTATAATACACATGCTTACAAAGAGCCTTCAATGCATGCCTACAAAAAGATGAAGAATGCAAGGCATGTAGCAGAGAATAGCTTAGGAGCTCTAGGAGAGGTGATTTGTGTTACACAATCCTCTTGAATACATGGATGGCACAAGATCCCATAAGCTGTAAACTACTTTGCTAGGTTTGAATTGAGCATATTCCTAATCAAGTATTTTGAGCTTTTTGGAATGTTTGGCTAGGGATGTGAATCAAAATAGAGAAATCCCTCAAGAGACCTACTCAAAATTTCATTAGTCTCTCTTAGCCCAAGCTATAGATCCCTCTTGAAGAGATGAAGCTTTTTGCACATAAGTTTAGGATATTCAATTTTCCCTTTACAACTAGATCAAGCAGCTCTTTTTGTGGATCTGAAGGGATGAAGCTATGTGGAAAACTCCATGCAAGAGTAACAACAATCCATTATTTTTAAACTCTCAAAGCTACAGTAAGATTATATTTGGTCACAAGCAAGGGACCTTCCTAGGAAGCAATTTGAGTGCGTTCAGTCATGCTTTACAAAGTTTAAATGGCATGTATGCACTAATGTATCTTGGGAAACTTGGTGTACTCATAGGACAATGTGGAGCTTGAGATCTATTTGAAGTTTTGGCTCCTTTAAAAGGGAGTCCTTGTCAAGAAGAAGACTCCAAAAAAAGGTCATAAGACAATTGGTGTACTCATAGGACAATGAGGAGCTTGAGATCTATTTGAAGTTTTGGCTCCTTTAAAAGGGAGTCCTTGTCAAGAAGAAGACTCCAAAAAAAGATCATTAGGAAAAATCTTACTGAAGGATGCTCTTGTAATATCAGCCCCAAATGGCACTAGGCAGGGAGCAACATTATGATATTATTCTTGGAAAATTAGAGTAACAATATGCTGGAAAATTTGAGCAAGCTAGCCTAAGGAGGAAGAGACCACATATAGCAATAGAATCAACAATTCCTTGTTCAACTTAAGCAAAAGAACTAGTACAAAAGAAGGGTAGTGCAACATAAGGGCAAATCAAACAAGGTATGCACTATATATGGCATGCCAAATGAATGCAGTTATGGCTCATAGTTTCAACTCATCTTCTCAATCTTGTATTCAAATTTATGGCTAAAATTAATAAACTTACAACTCTAGCTAACCAACTAGTTGTGAATAAAAGGGTGGAACTAGAGAACAAAGCAAGTCTTCCATTAAGTAATGGATTGTTATAACCATGGGTAATGGCATGATCCATATGATTAGCAACATAAGCATTATTCAAGGTATGAGCAATATGGGGCTTATCATAGGCATTATGAATATTATGCCCATTTCTATTGGTATGATGAGCAAATGCAGTAGCATGTGCATAGTTATGGTTAGCATGTATATGGTGATTGTGCATATTATAATCAGCATTGTCCATCTAATGATTATGCACATTCTCATGAGCCACATTATGGTCATAGGCATGGATAGCCATTTGGGTAGCATTATGTACATGGGGAGCATCATAACTACCAGCAACAAAATGATCAATACAACCATCATCTTGATCATTACTTTGTGCAGTATGAGCACCCATCTGGGTAGCCTTGTGTATATGGGCAGTAGCATGAAAATGTATATGAGTATGTACATGGGGAGAAACATATACATCAACCATTGATAAATTTGTATAGTAATGAGTATAGATAGCCACTATCTTATGAGTAGTATGCATATTTTAATCATGCATATTCTTACATGCATCAACATACACATGATGATGATGCATATGATCAATCTTCCTACATGTGTCCCATGCAGGTTGATCACAAACACACATGCAAGGCGCAAAGAATGCTAAACTAACACTTGTACTTGAGTTTCTTGAGATGAAGAGCTAGTGAATGGCATCATGTTAGTCATTGAAGATTCACTATATGAGACAATCATGATTCCAACTCTATTTATCTATGGCTTTTGGAGTGATGACCCAATGGACGGCAATGATCTCAATTTTCCTTTTGATCCTGGAGGCTAGAGGATCACTTTTGAAAAATAAAAGCTTTGTTTAGACATATGCTTAAACCTATGCTTACCCTAGAATCACTACAGCATCTTCAAGGGACTTCATTGAGGGAAGATTATGTCAATTCATGAGCTCTCTTTCACTATTTTTTTTCATTATATAGCCCTCTATTTAGACTAGATTTGATGTTGGCCTAACTATAGAGATGAAAAAGTTATATGGACTAAAAGTGCTCAATCAGAGCTGTTTGGAGCTACCATATGCCATGATTGGATTAGCCTATCAAAAGATATTGTGGATTTAGTACAGTAGGGTTGCAATGGATAGCATAGTCACTATCAATCAAAGGAGCTCTTAATTGAAGAATTGCTAGCAATATATTATTTTTGTTGCTTACCTTGATATATATACATAGCCCTTAGTCCTTAGCATGTCATTTTTTAGGTTCCATGTGCATTCTTGAAGATTGAAGAGTCTTTAATCTTATCTAAATAGAGTAGTACCTTACCCCTCTTCACCACTTGGAAAAATCATGTAATAAGTCTTATCTTTTGTTTTGAGGACAAAAATATATAAGGTGTACAAAGACACAATTAGGGCATCAATTATCAATAATTGAGTCCCTCTTTCACCTTCTTGTGCAACTTCCATGACTTCCCTTTGCAGATCAGAGGTGGAGAGTGAGGATCATTTTGTTCTCAGATGCCCGGCATACTCAGAGTTGAGATCTAGATACACATTGAGCATCTCACTTCAGGGATGTATGACTGATATGGATCAGAGATCATTTGGCCGTTTTCTGGGAGAGGCATGGCACATCAGAGAGCAGAGCACACAGCAGGTCCCAGTCAAAGAGGGGCCCACCCAGACGACTATTACACAGTTCTTTCAGACAGACAGAGTGAGAGCTACTGTACCAGCCTCCATCCAGACCTCCGGGCTCACACTACAGCAGGCTGAGGACCAGCGTACCTGACACCGCACGAGGATCCGTGGGTTTCGGACCCCACAGCCACACCGACAGGAGATCCGGAGGATTCTTGATCTACATCGACAGAGCAGATTGAGATCCGTCGACACTCGACACATTGGATCTCAGGTCTCCAGTTTGCTCTTTCTCCACCGCCGATGTACCACATCCTGCATCCAGGAGGGATCACCTGCTATTAGCGACTTCGACGACTGCTACTACATCCCAGGATAGTATATCTCCTTGCATCTGTTACATATACACATCGCACCACTTTATCACAGCCGACAGTTGTTCCCCTATCACAGCCGATATTTGTTCCCCTTTTGTAGCCATTATCTGGAGTACCAGATCTACATACGCACATACACATACACGACACTTATCACACTCACAGCACCGTATTTTCAGTTTCCAGTTTTTAGCTTTTCATTCAGTACTTTTATTTTGGATAGCTGGACCTCATCAGTTGTATCACAGTTTGTCTCATAGGCCAGTTTTGGTCTTTAGAAGACGTTAATATAACTCTCTCTCTCTCTCTCTCTCTCTCTCTCTCTAGTCTTTATTCTACTCTCTCCTAGGTCTCCTTCATTACACAAACATATTGCTTTAGTTGACAAACAAGGAATACATCATGAATATGGGGTAGAAGGTAGTTGAAGTCTATAACTAAGATCTCCAACCCTTTAAAGAGCTTGATAAGGACTATAGAATATATGTGCCAACTTGTTGGGACCTCCTTTAAGAGATCCATAGCAAGATTTTGAAACCTTCAAAAATATCCAATCCCCCACATGAAAATCCACATGCCTTTTCTTTTCATTTGCACAAGACTTCATGATCTCTTGAGCCTTGCGAATGTCTTCTTAACATTGCTCCATGAGTGCTTCCATAGGCTCTGAAGTTCTTCTTTAGCTTAAGGATTGGCATCATCATGAAATAAAGTGGAAGGTACTTGGACCTTATATCTATAGAGAACCTCAGAAGGAGACATCTTGATGCTCATGTGATAGGTATTGTTGTAACAAAATTTAGCAAGGTGAAACCAATGATCCAACATAATTGTGTGTCATGTTAATAATGTCTTAAATAATTCTCTAGCCATTTATTCACTCTCTCCATTTGACCTTTAGTTTGAGGATGGTATGCAATGCTAAGAGTTATAGTGGTACCCATAGAGTTAAATAAACTCTTTCAAAAGCTGCCCATAAATTTTCAATCCCAATTGGAGACAACCTTTAGAGGCATATCATGCAATTTAAAAATTCATTCCATAAACTAACTTGCCACTTGTTTGGCTAGCTATTGGGTCTTGGTAGAAAAAAAATGGGTTGATTCAGTAAGTTAATCAATATCAAGAAAGATTTCATTCCAATCATGCTCAGTAGTCAAAAGACCCATGATAAAATCCATTAAAATGTCTACTTATGTAATGTGTCCCCCTGTCGACTTGTAGGACACGTCTTAGTAGCAAGAGAGTCTAGAAAGCGCCGCCCGACACTCCCATGGAATGTCACGGGGTTTGCGATCTAGCTCTTCTCGAGTCTGCCATGAAGCGGAAGCAT
This sequence comes from Lygodium microphyllum, assembly GCF_053477565.2. Taxonomy (NCBI): domain Eukaryota; kingdom Viridiplantae; phylum Streptophyta; class Polypodiopsida; order Schizaeales; family Lygodiaceae; genus Lygodium; species Lygodium microphyllum. The sequence continues at coordinate 19,690,930 of NC_141149.1, read as the reverse complement.
TTCGGCCATTCCCACTTAAGACCGACCTGAATCAGGGTTTTTGTAGTGGCCAAATTCCCAGGACGGTAGCTAGCGTTGAGCCCAGGTGAACTACTTTACACAAAAACGTTAGGGTCGAAGCGAATTTATACTGCACTTGGTTCAAGGAGAATGGGAAATGAGAGGGATGCGAAGCTCGACCTCTCTGCCCGTAAGGCATAGTCCCATTCCGTTCCCCTAAAACAGTATAAATCGGGACTCTAGCTTCTTAGATTCTGGGTCATCGTTTACCTTGCTATCAACTTCTTTGAGAAAAGTTCCCGGCCAACCGGGACCACCCTTCTGTAGGACGGACCCATAGTCACATCCACTGCACTTTCCTCAAGGTGCTTTAGTTATCTAATTACCTATCACATTTAGTTTGACAAGTAAAAATAGCTTCCTTAATTAGCCAATGGTTCCTTCACGTAACTTAAGCACTGACATAGAAAAACAATGTCAAGCAAGTTCCTTTTCAACAATTGATCTTATTTATCAGTCTTTGGAATACATCATATAATCTAGCCCGAAGGCTATTCCCTAATCCGCTTGAAGGAAATTCCATAATCCACCCGAAGGCTAATCCATAATCCACCCAAAGGCTATTCCAGCAATCCTCAGGGATCGCTATTCCAAGTTTTCACCCGTAGACTAGTATGCGGGCCTCAAGATCCAATCTTGAGTCACATCAGCCTCTTGTGCAGGACCCGGAGGCAAGGGATTTACGACCAGAGCCCCCTGGCACCCAAGCATCCTCCTACTCCAAGTAGCACCCATGGAGAGATCTCTCGCAGCGGGTTTGGTCCACGTACCCGTCGCAGCTAACAACCCCCTTGGATAGGGTCAGAGGCAGACAATCGAGGGTAACTGATACTGCCTCTCCCTCTAGGCCTTCAACCTGAAGCATTAATTATTTTTCCAGCTTTAGTTCATTGAGCAAAGAAGTACAAACAGTGCTCCTAACTGTACAAACACAATCAATCCAATGGTCGTTTGTTTGGCCAACTGTGAAGGTGTGAATCCTTCTCTTCGAATGCATCCAGCATTCGATCCGGAATCAATTGCGACTTGGCGAGATCCCAAGGGTTTCATAAGCTAAGTTGCTTGTTTACCCTTTTATCATTGGGTTAGGGTTTATACCCTGTTAACCCAAATTAACAAATACCTTAGGGTTCCTTATATTAAGGTCAATAAATCCTGGGCAACCTCGTCGCCCTAACTTGATTGGTCAATTGCTAGCTAGACAATTCATAATTACCCTAACTTGGCAAATCAGCCTCAAAGAAGGGTGATGTAGCAAGATGTCTACACATCCTCTTGCAAATTAGACTTGTACGTAGATCTCACTAACCTTGTTCTAAGGAGTGGCAATACTATTTTGTGAATTAACACAAAATCATGCAATGTTGCAACTTGTTGCACGAGACAAGTGTCACACCTAACTTATGGGATTATTCCTCCCATCACACGATATCCCTTGGTCAAGAACACCTTTGGTCAAGATGTAGGGTTTGGGAGTCCTCTTGACCCAATCCAACCCTTAACCCTACTAGGCTACTAGGCCGACAACGTTTGGCCCTAGGGTTTCGGAAGTCAAGTAATTTGCCAATTGATCTTTAGGGTGAGGACCCTAGATCGTTCTTGCATGGGCATTTAGCTAACCCTAACATTCTGTGAATGTGGGTAGGACCTTTGAGGTCAGAAATATTAAGTCGGTTTCTCGAGTGCGATACTAGGCAGAATTTTATCACGGCTTAGCTTTTCCTAGCACATTGAGGTGATCATCATTTGAGTTACACCATTACAAGCAATATACCTATTCAATCTAATTGTCTTGCGAAAGAGGTGATCTCTTCTTAGAGATGCAAATACTTTTTCCTAAAAAGATGTAAATAATTTCAAAATACAACATTCCATGCAAATATGCAGTTCATAGACTTTTTCCTTCTATGCAGCTATACAATGATCGTTGCTTTTCCTTGCCTAAACTATAATGATTGACAATTCAGAGCTATCTTGTATAAAAACCTAGGTTGATGCAACGAAATCAAAGCTTTAATATTTTTTATAAAGATGCATTCATAATTTGACAAGAGATCTCCATGCATGAGCGTCCTTTAGCACCTAACCCGACTTAAAATGCAAGCATCCTCGCATGCATCTGGAAAAGTTCATAGTTTCCCTTCCATGCGTTGTGATTCTTTGGACAACATTCAATGGGCATCTAATATTATCCTCTATATGAATCACGTCCATGAATTTAAATCATAAGTGCTACATGCGACAAAAGCTCTATCCTTCTTAGCACGATATCCTCTTCTAATTTATGCATTATACATTCAAGAAGATTTCGACTACCCTTGTTGACGGGAGTGTGAGAAATTTCAATTAATCGGCATGCACTAAACTTTGTGAAATGAATGAATAAATGCATTTAAATTTTCCTAAAACCATCGTGCTTAACGCATCCCCTCTTATGCGAGAATACAATTGGAACCTGGGCATGAGGACTCGCAGTGATGTCCACGCGTGAACTTGGGTTGGAGGCTCCCGTGTGTGCGCCTCACGTCCTTAGCTTTGGAGCCATCGATGGCATAGATCCTTGACTCCGTAAACTTGTCCTTACCGATGATAATGATGCTGATGATGATGATGATGGAGGAGGCGTGGCAGTCCGACGGCGTGGCCTGGCAACGGGGTAGCTTGATGGCGGCAGCAAGCGACGGCAGCGTGATCTCCTCCTCTCTCTTCCCTCCCCCCAAGCTTAAGGGGGAGGTCATATATAGGTTGTGGAGGGGGGAATAGCCACCCACGTGGCTGGCTTGCATGCCTCCCCTCCCTCATGCTTCTCCAACACAACTCATACTCTTCCCACACTCCCTCTCCCCACCATGCATTAGCTGAGGGGAGGGGGTTAATAAAAAAATTTGCACAAAATTTAACCATTATCCCCCCTTTTTCCCCGTGAAGGGTGTTCGTGCATGGGCTTGCGGTCTTCAAGCCACGGTCTCTTGTGCGCAATGCAGGCTAGAATTTGATGATGCACGTGGAGGGAGCACTTAGCCACCAACATTTTTCCATTGCGGGAGATTAGTTTGCACTGCTTTTGCGCAAGATTTGTGGGGTCTAAAATCATTAATATTTCATGGTGGAAATATTACAACTCATTTGCCATAGGGAATAGGGAATGGCTACAACAATCTATGGGGTAGAAGAGAAGAATCCTTGTTTTGTTAGCATGGTAAGCATTGAGAAATAAAATCTTTCACAACTTTCCATAGAACTTTTTAATAAAATATATTATGAACCTTGTCTAATGTCTTAAATATTCTTGAGTGGCAGGAGAGAGAAAATGAAGTAGAAGAGAAGCTTGAAGTTGAAATGTATATGCCAGATTAGGGTTTGTAGGATAGGGGCCTAGTTTTTCTCTTTGTGTATGCTCTATACTCAATCATTTCCAAAAGTCTTTTAATGGAAATGAATCTTATCTAATGGGATTCCAAATTCCTATGATCTTGGACTAGATTGTGGTCTGCATACAGTAGCGCATCAGGTGTACGAATGGCAACATGTGCAGACAGGGCAGCAATCTCAATTTTTAGCAATGCTAGAGCATACAGTGGCCAATGTTGCACTTTGAGGTGCCAAGAACCAATGCTTGACAATAGGAACAACTCCCTAGAAGGAAGCAGGAGAAATATTGCGTGTAGAGTGAGACATGAAGGCTCCAAGTGGACATGTACAAGCTAGCTATGGTTGCCACAAGGTGGAAGTTGAAGATGAAGTTGAAGAGGAAGTCATGAGTTGCCACTGAGTTAAACTGAAGTTGAGAGAGACTCAGAGAGTAAAGAGAGGAGTTGAGTTGGGCTTAGGCCATGCCCTGATACCATGTTAAAATGTCGGATCTAGAGCATGGCTATGGAGGTTGAAAGAGGAAGAGTGAGCTTAGGAGGTAACAGACATCAAGACCAAATGTCACACAAGTAAATTAGGTTCCAAGATGGAAGCTTGGACTCATAAACACAATCTTGTGTGTTGACAATGACACAGACACTTTGATGGAAGTAAAAAAGTACTATGACATTGCATTCAAAATGAGAGCAAGTACAATGCTTTATAGGAATAGACTAGGCTGCACTTTCCACCACTATGCATATGGGATTCTACATCCTGAGCCCTCATTGCTCCATACAAAGAGGCTAAGCCAAGTGTGATTGCCAATACCTCAACACACCTTGCTGTAATTTTTGCATAATCATTACACCATGTTGGTCATACAAGTACACTTGTTGGATGTCATTGATCCAATCCTTATAGATAATGGAGATGGTTGATACTAAATATGCCCACAGATGCAAAAACACATTAGCCACAACATTAGCTTTTACTGCCATGTATGAGATCTCAAAATCATTGCTTTGAAATGTGGCTAACCATCTTCTCTTTACTTTGGAGAAAGTGTGGGTTATAAGAGAAAGTACTTCAAAACTTGGTGATCACTCCACCTTGAAGTGGCTGCCATAAAGGTAATGGTACTATTTTTTAATTGTTAAGAGAGAGGACTCATGCATAAAAGTGGACTCATGATCATCAAGCATGTCGATTAAACTAGCCTCATGAGAGTGTTGAAACTTCTTCTTGTGGTCAACCTCATACATGTGCACTTGAGAACATTGAGTATATCCATAATGTACAACTTCAATAAAAATTAGGAGCTTCATGTCTATATTGGCATCATTATGCAAACACCCAATAACTCTCACAAGCATTCTTGTATGATATCATTGGATGTTACTATGCACAACATGCATTGAAGCTCCTTTTGATAGCCAAAAGCTGGGTAATAGCCCCACTCTGAGGTAGCCAAAAGCTGGGTAATAGCCCCACTCTAAGGTAGCTATATGCAAAAGTCAATGTTGATGCCCTATCTATGTAGAATGCATAATAGGACAGACAGTGCCTCATAGGGAAAATACCTAATCTTATGTCACGAACTCATAGAAACTCAAAGATAATCACATAGAGACATAAGAACACAAACTTCAGCACTAATAATCAGAGAATGAGAGGTAGAATATAGAGAACATGCTAAGAATAGTACAAGAACACAATAAATGAGAGTGCTAACAGTCAAATCTACTGTATAATAATGAAAATCCATCATACTTAGGTCGTGACCATCAAAGATAACCCAAAAATAAGAATGACACACAAATGCCTCAATAGGCCACGCTAAAAATTGCCTACCATAACCATAACTTCATGAGACATCTAAGGGCTACCTCACACATAGAACTAACATGACTAAGGTAAAACCATGCTAAGGGCATAATACATGAAGTATGAAACCACCATGGCTAACACACCTGACACAACCATGACTCAAACCCTTGCATGATCCATGGTGTCAAATGGCTTATCCAAAAACTAACATATCTAGTGAGAGCACAGCCTTGCACCATCAAGTAAGTCGCAACAAAGAGTAACAGTAAGTAGAGCCTCTCTTGTAGGATACTTATAGCCCTATAAATGGTTGCATAATCCCCTCAAAAGACAGTCACAAAACATAAAGGCATACATAGTAAGTATGATGGAAAAACAAAGAAACAAAGTCTGATAGTGGTACAAGAGAGTATCTCATGAACTATGAGGCTCATGAGCATCATAGTAAGAGTTAGTGATAGATTGCTTCTGTGCATGCTACTCATGTGATATAAGAGGTAAAACGTTTATGTCGTGAATCTTATCCACTGTAAGTTCCCTGATCTACACCTGGTTACGAATATCATGCAATACATCATTAATATTAGCCTTGATAACATCAACATCAAAAGACTGATTTTCAGCATGATCAATCTGCTTAACACTCGACAAACTAGCAACCATGTCCACAAGTCTATGATACTCAACCTGTATCCCATGAAGCTTTTCTTTCAACATATCCTTCTCTTGAGTCAATGCTTACATATTTTTAGACACAAATGACTATCATAATACTGCTAGCAATAACAACCCATAATCATGCATTACACTAGTGAAAGTAGCCCTCGTAGCAGCCAAATCCTACCACATAAACACAAAACCATCCAAATGAACTTATATGTCACTCAAAAGCTACTTTTCAACCTTAAGTAAAGGTTGCAACCAAGCATCCAAAGAATCATGTCAACTGCCTTAAGTCTAGCATTCTCTTGAGCCACCAAATCAAGTTCACCTTGGAATTTCTCCTGCATATGTGCTATCCATTCCTTGAAAGCATATGAAGATATTTTACACTTAGCCAACATATCACCATATTCATCAATTTGTCTCCACAAAGCATCCACCTCGTTAACATGCAATTCCTTCATCTTTTCCATCTCAATGAGCATAGCATCCCTCTTATATTCCATGCATGACAACTGATCCTACAAAAGGACTACATCCAATATAACAGCACCAATGGCATGCATATCAACTATGAATTGATGTAAACATGTCATAAGTGAGAAAGCTTCCTCAAGTGTTTGAGGCACATAACCTACTTGAATAACTTTCCTGTCATAAGGCACACCACGACCCTATTGCATAAAATCAAATTGCTTAGGCATAGGCATATTCTCCATTTTGACTTTAGAGAATCTGACCTTCTTTTTCATCCTTGTAATAACTACATCCTCATGAAAATTATCATTTTTTGCATCATCATTCGAAAATTTTGAAATATCCAAAGACATAGCACCTCTCATAGCATCAGCATTTGACACATCATGAGAAGAAAAACCCATAAATAATGGAGCTATAAGCTCTTTTCCTTGACAATTTTCAACATCGATTGAAGCATGATAATGAGAAAAATCATTGTCATAAAGATCTACAAGAATGCTATCTACTAATTTCTACTTTTTGAATGCACTAAGCATATCCAGTTTTGGTGATTCCCAAAGAGATGGATGCAAAGTTGGGCCCACCATTGCAACAAGTGAGCATACAAACCTACCAACATTGGTACATTTATACTCTTCTATTGCTGCTTTCAAACTGTGGGTACATGCACCTCTTGCATTAGCTTATCATACAAAGTACCATGCCAATTAGGAACTACAACATTCTCGGCATACCAAAGAATGCCAAATGTATCCTTAGTAATAACATCTATCTTAATGAAGAGAAGGAACCTTTGCGTAAGCCACTTAATGAAGAATATCCTTTTGGGGTCAACATGCCTCAAAACACATTGATTTCTGGTACTAGTAATATTGCCAAACTCCTACTACATTACTTCATTGGTACATCTCCAATGCTTAAGCCTATCATTAAGACCAAGAGAGAATACTTGGGATAGAAGAGAAGGTGTGAGTTCCAATTTACTACCAATTTTTCCACTCTCTCTAATCATCAAAAGCTGTTGTTGGGCATGTACATTATTGCCCCAAGAATCCCATGGAAATTCAACAAAAGAAAGCAAGACATTCTTCTTAAGCAAGCCCCTGGTATTGGGCTTAGATACATCCATGAATATAGAGCAATCTATCATCGGTGTGGCCATCTCACCGTCATCATCACTAGACATAGTGGAAGACACTTTTGGTGTAGAATCCTTTGATTTGGAAGGAGTTGTGTCAAGAGGGTTGTCACTCCAATCCTCCTCTTGCTTAGGAACCCCTTTCAACAGCTATTGTTGTCGCCCCCTCTTGATAGGGAGTTTGGGCACCTTCTTTTTCCTTGTTTTCACCATCATAGCTCCAACAACAACTTGCTAAGAATTAGGTAAGAAGAGAGATCAAGAAGAGGAAGGAAGATGAAGGCATGTATTTGAAGGATGGCGCTGATGAATGGACGCTTCAAAGGCAGGCATCAAGGATCGTGGCTTCTTTACCATGCCTTCCCCTTTTTTCCCTTTTCCTGTTTCACAATGAGTGAATCTACTAGAAAAGAGAGTGTATAACACACTAATTACAACATGTACTCACTATGAGTTTGACATTGGTCTTGTGTCTCTTCAGTTTAGCCTCATGCAATAGTTTCAATACCAAAAGAACTGTAGTTGAAGTTAGTTGCCCTTTTAATCCATCATGCACAAGTCCATAGTTAAAGGTTAAAAGTCCTTTCAAAACACAATCCATCAATGCTATGATTATACTTTTCCAAGTCATGATTACTTGTGGAAAAACTTTGTCTATATATCCACCATAAGGCAATTTCCTATCACCAAACCTTAGTGTTAAATAGTACCTCCACTTCATGAGGTTCCATAATCCTTGCAACAATACTATTAATGCTTCCACAATACCCGACACCTCATAGAGCACCATGAAATTTGAGTAGCTTCCTTATGAGGACCAAAAACAATCTAAAGGATAATAACATCAACAAACATATCATAATGACATGATGGTACTCCATTTAAAAAATCAATCAACGCAAACTTATAGACAACCATAAGAGTGAGAGAATCATAAACTCCTCTATGAGGCAAAACCCCACTACCTACTCTATGAAGCAACATTGTAGAAGGTTTAACCAAATTGATTGCAACTATGGATTTCTCTTGAACTTCTTGAGGTAAAACATCATAATCTAGTTGCACCAACCTCCTTAGTCTAAACCCATTTACAGTTGGCTTGATTATTTCACCTTGCAAAGTAGCCAACACAAAAGTCCCTTGACCCACATCTTTAACAACCTCATAAAGCCCAATATGCCGCAATTTCAACTTTCCTTGATGCTTTCCAAGCTTTGAATCATAGTCTATGACAAGATCTCCCTCCTTAATTATCTTCTTCTTAATGTGTCGGATTACCCATGCATGTCTTCTTGACTGCACCACTACTGAAAGGTAATGGGCCATAATCCGATCTTCTTCAAGCTCTATCAAACTCTGCAACCTATCATGAACTGACTCTTCAGGACATAATCTATAAGTAATTGCCACTCTAAAGCTAGAAACCAAAAAATCCATGAAGACCACTGCTTCAAGTCCATAAACTAACTTAAACAGAGTCAAACCTGTTGAAACCTTATATGTTGTACGAAAAGACCGTAGTGCTAAATCCAACTTAGTGTCCCAATCCTTATGGTTATCAACAACTATCTTCTTAAGGATCCAAAACAAGGTCTTGTTAGAACTCTCAGCTTGCCCATTTTCTTGAGACTGATAAGGTGTGGAATTTTTATGCAAAATCATATGTTTGGAAGTTAACTCCTTAATCACTTCATTCAAAAAATCTTTAGCGATGCCACACAATGCTATTGCCAATGCTATACGACCACCTTTGTGCACCTTTGCAAGCAAATACTTATACATAAAAGTCTTCCCAAGCCCATTAGGACCATCTAAAAAGAATATATCTCTAGAATTTTCATCAACAATATCCATAATTGCACTAAATGCAATTCTTTGTCCCTCATTCAGCATTGCCTTCATAGGTTTAGAAATCCTACGTTGTTTTGATGCGTTGTATGCATATTTATCTTGCAAAAGGGGCTTAGCATGCAGTTGAGAGTTTGGTTGATGAGGTTCTGGCAACCCATCAAGGCATAGAAGGTCTTGAAGATGTAACAAAGCCATCTTAGATGCCTCTTGTTGCAAAACACCAGGAGAGACATATGTGTGTTATAGTTGCAATCTGTACAAGATATCATCTACCATTGGCACCAAAAACCTTTCCCATAGTTGGCTAGACCGATTCACAAAAGACCAAAATTGCCACAAACAAAGTACAAAGTTGAACACCAATTAGTAGGAGGCAACTTCTTCCAAGCACATAACATACTCATCATCACTCTCCAACATACCTCTCGCAATGTAAGCATCCTTAAAAGTATCATAGAGAACATTGTCGATAGTATGCAAATCTTCAAAAAAAGTACAATCCCAATACTCTATTAAAAGCATCTCCAAATAGTAAAGCTCACCACAAGTAGGCGTCACAAAATATATTCGACCACATGTATTCCCACACTTCCTCTTTGTCCACAGTTTTTGCATGCATTCCACACCCAGTGCATTGAAAAGTATTGATAGCAAATACTTATAACCTTTGGTATGAATGCAACTACACACAAACCATTTAGTAAGAGTAGTTTTTTGGAGATCTTCATTCTATATAATATCCAGTATATTATTTGTATCTCAAAAAACCACATAATTCTCACCAGGCAAGCGTACTTGCAACCACTATATATCATGCTTTTCATTGTGCAATGGGTAATCATAGATCCGCCAACATGCCTTAGAGACAAAAATATATCGTGTATCCAAATAACTTTGAATCTTGTCCACTTTTGATGAACATTGCCAACATTCTATGCTGAATCAACCCCAACAGAAAATTCAATGGTTGCACAATCATATTTACATATACTTGTACAAATACTTAACATTTGCTACTATCAAGTACACCTCTTCATTTGTATGTGCATTGTATTTCTTACTCAAGTGAGGATTATATGGAAAAACCCATTGATTATCAATAACTTTGCCATTTATAATCACCGTTTTTTCATCATCTCACCTTCGATAGATGGGATAGCTAGAACTATCAGCCATTGTCATGCCCACTAATTTCCAAGGGTAGTCTATAGTACATTTACCCTTTTCCATGCAAGGACTCTTGGGGTTCAATTCTCCACAAGGGTCATGAATGTTACATTTTGAAATTGTCTCAAATAAATCTTGAGACTTAACTCTACCTAGCAACTCAACACAAACTATCCTATCATAGTGACATGCCTTAAAAGGCTTGAAAGACTACTCTAACATTAGCAAAGTATGAGAATGTGGTATCCCCCTCTTTTGGAATTCAACCACACTAACATAGCCTACAAACTTTCCAAAGAGCTATTTTTGCAATAATGTGTGCATCAATTCAACAATCAAATCTAGACAATCATAAGCACTTCGTCCATGTAACAAAGCATTAGTTATCTCCAACCACTTTGGATTATATGTCCTTGTTATAAAAAGATCAGGCTTTCTGTTGTATCACACTATCGCCATGGCATCTTGATACAATTGATACATGTACCTTGGTCCACCTATAAATGACGATGGTAAAACTATCCTCCTAACCTAACAGATGCACCAACAATCTATACTCACCCATTATCATTTGCCCCCTCATGTCTACGGAGCCTTTGTAGGCCTCTGATTGCAAGATTGGCTAATTTTGGAGACATCAAGTTAACTTGCACTGCTTTAGTAAAGAGAAAACAATGCTATGTTATTTGGTTGTCAAGGTGCATCACAATTTTGTTCATTGTGCACTTATAATAATGTTTTTATTGTTAAGGGGGTGTTATCATGTACAAATGCATAAATCAATTCACATATATTTTCAATTCTAATGTATAGAAAACACAACCCGGTATTGCATGGCATTCATTTGTTTGTGATGTGGGTTAGTAATAAGTAGTTGTAAGTTTATGGGGATATGGAAGAACCCAAGAAATAGAGGAAACAAAGTGTTTGAAAAAATGAGTCATGAGTATGATTACTTGATGATAATTTAAGTAATAACATTAAAACATGAAGGCTTGGGGACATGGAAGAACCCAAAAAATAGAGCAAACAAAGTGTTGGAAAAAATGAGTCATGAGTATGATTATTTGACGACAATTCAAGTAATAACATTAAGACATGAAGGCAAGACATGCTCTTTAAACTTATAAGTGACTCACAACTCAATGTATTTTATGTTCACCTATTGAATTTCCACCATCTCAAAGTTGTTGGACAATCCTTAGCTTCCTCAAATATAAGGGCCCTTGTGCTTACCATCATGGAGCTTGTATGTCATACATACTTAGGATGGGGGGAACTAATGTTGGTAGGATGTGTTAGAATATCAAGCTCTCATTACTCTTCAGTCAATCTATCTTTATGTGTGTGATCGACATTAGCTGGATACAGTTGTTCACCCCGACTTTCCTACACATGTATGTAAGTTGAAAAAGGCTTTATATGGACTGAAACAGGCACCTAGAGCATGGAATGCTCGAATCAACAATTATTTGCAGCAACATGGATTTAGATTGGGTGATGCAGATCACAGTCCGCTCATGAAGAACACAAATCATGGATATGTGTTTCTAGTGGTTTATGTAGATGATCTTATCATCATTAGAGATGATGAAGAGGGGATTGCTGAAATTAAATCATGTTTACAGGCTAAATTTAGAGTCAAAGACCTTGGTGAACTAAAGCATTTTCTTGGGATTGAGGTAGTCTCTATGTCTCAAGGTATATGGTTGCTACAAAAGTAGTATGCTCATGACATGTTAGAGAAGTATAGTATGGCTGAATGCAAGCCTATGGAGACACCTCTTGATCAGAATGTCAAGCTATAAATTGATGTTGGGAATGACATAGAGAATGTGACCATGTATGGACAGATGGTGGGAAACTTTATATACTTGACTATTACTTGTCCTGACTTATGTTATGCAATGGAGTGACTGATTAGTTAGTCCATGCAAAAGCCTCACAAACCACATTTAGATAGAGTCAGGAGGATCATGCGATATGTAAAGGGTACTATAGATTATGGGATGTTTTATGCATATGGAAAATCCCTTGACTTGACAGGGTTTACTGATGCTGATTGGGTTGGTTGTGCCTATGATAGGAGGTCAACTAGTGGTTATGCATTTGGATTGGGCAACAGTATGATTAGTTGTTGGTAGAGTAAGAAATAACCTACTGTTGCATTGTTTAGTACAAAAGCTGAGTATAGAGGAGCTGCCTTAGCGGCTTGTGAAGCAGTTTGGTTGATGAAACTGCTGAAAGACTTGGGAATACAGCTGGAAAGCGGAGTGAGATTGCATTGTGATAACCTCAGTAGTGTTATGTTGGCTAGCAATCCTGTCTACCATGCTAGGTCCAAACATATTGAGGTTCACTACCATTTCATCAAAGAAATGGTTCTTACAGGGCAGATTGACTTGATTCATGTGAAGACTGAAGACCAGGTAGTAGACATATTTACCAAGTCTCTTGGTAAAGAAAAGTTCATATACTTCAGACAGCTACTTGGAGTTTATCTGATGGTTTGAGCTTGAGGGGGAGTGTTAGAATATCAAGCTCCAGTTACTCGTCAGTCAGTCTATCTTTATGTGTGTGACCGACATTAGCTGGATACCGTTGTACATATGTGTGACATTCAATAAGTCGGTAAAGCCAGTGACTTAACCACATTTAGTCTTGGTTAGTCATACCTATGTGTGTAAGTACCTTTCAGTTTGTATGATGGAAGAATAATGGAAGAACAACAACAATGAGCTGAGGCTCATCTTCCGCTCCACTCTATCTCTCCCCCTCTCTTCCAACAGGATGGGGGCTTATGAGATACATGTTTATGATGGGGGCTTAAGCCTTACATGAGAGACAAACTTATGGGAAGGGGGACCAAAGGTGGTAGGATGACATCCTTTTGCAAACAGAGAGTTACAATTCAATGGTGCTTAAGTAAGGTAAGGTAATTTTTATTGCTAATGATGTCCCACTATACTACAGAGAGAATGGTTGAGTGGGTCAAGAGAGAGTCACATCATGTAGCTAAGTTGGCTATCATGGGAGGGTGTTAAGGGCGGAGGACACATGGAGGGATGGAAAGGAGGTGGAGGATTGGGGGCTTAATTGGAGGGATGTGGTTGAGGATTGTGGGGGCAATTGTTGTTAAGGGAGGAAAAATGGGAGGAAGTGAAGGAAGACATGGAGGAGGAGTTGCTAACGGCGGTGGCCAACAGGAGGATCATGAGGGGGAAGCTGGCCACCATGATGGCAGTAGCTAAAGTAAAGCACAAATGGGCTTACATCACACACACACACACATATAGGATTTGTCGTTGTTGCTTTTTCATCGATGCCTATCCCTCACTATTGTTGCTAACACAATTGTCACCATCGATGCCTACCCATCACTACTGTTGCTAACACAATTGTCACCATCGATGCCTACCCCTCACTCCTCTCCTCCCTTCCTTGGTCCTTGTTCCTTCATTGCAAAGTTTGGAGCCTTAGCTAGATCGTCAAGCAATAAATCATTTCTTGAAAGTGCACTTCCTTTGCATCTTTTACTTACATCAAGTAAAGGATAGGCTCTTACTTGTTGAAGCATTCTGATATTGGCCCGCCATTGTATTTGCAGCAAAATGATGAACAGTTATTTTGTGGATAATCATGTGCAATTTGTCCTTACAAAACGAGATTGTGCTTTATGCTTATCCTTACTACACTGTTTAAAGTAAGAGAAGAGAGAGATTGACTAACCTAGAACTTGTAACATGTAGAAGTTTTGAAGAAGCACCTAGCCCCAAGCAAGACCTGCAGAGCAGCTCAATGCACCCAATCTCCTGTAGTAGCTTGATGCACCAACCTGAAACCTTGAACAGTGAAAAGTGACGAGAGAAGTAAAATGAGAAAGAGAAAGAGACAATCAAACAGAGACACACACGTAGAGAGAGAGAGAGAGAGAGAGAGAGAGAGAGATGACTTGTGTATTACAGTGGCCTCATGATCATCAAGCATGCCTTCTTTTTTCCATCGATGCCTACCCCTCACTATTGTTGCTAACACAAATGTCACCATCGATGCCTACCCCTCACTCCTTGCCTCCCTTCCTTGGTCCTCATTCCTTCATTGCAAAGTTTGAAGCCTCAGCTAGATCGTCAAGTAATAAATCATTTCCTGAAAGTGTAGTTCCTTTGCATCTTTTGCTTATAGCAAGTAAAGGATAGGCTATTGCTTGTTGAAGACTTCTGATATTGGCCCGCCATTGTATTTGCAGCAAAATGATGAATAGTTAGACAATCTGTGCTCTATTTTGTGGATAATCATGTGCAATTTGTCCTTACCAAACGAGATTGTGCTTTATGCTTGTCCTTACTACACTATTTAAAGTAGGAGAAGAGAGAGATTGACTAACCTAGAACTTGTAACATGTAGAAGTTTTGAAGAAGCACCTAACCCCAAGCAAGTCTTGCAAAGCAGTTCAATGCACCCAATCTCCTGTAGTAGCTTGATGCACCAACCTGAAACCTTGAACAGTGAAAAGTGACGAGAGAAGCAAAATGAGAAAGAGAAAGAGACAATCAGATAGAGACACACACACACACACATAGAGAGAGAGAGAGAGAGAGGACTTGTGCATTACAATGGCCTCATGATCATCAAGCATGCCGATTAAATTGGCCTCATGAAAATTTGAATTTAAATCAAGTTTGGTTAAAAGAGATAGGCTCAAGGATAAAATAGATATTCGTCGGGGATCACCGAATCAACATTGAGAATAATAATGTTATATTATTATTTTCACTATTGTGAAGAGAGAGAGAGAGAGAGGGGGGGAGAGAGAGAGAGAGAGAGAGAGAGAGGATTCGTTGTTGCTACCTATTGCCATTGATGCATGTCCCTCACTCCTTGCCTCCCTCCCTCCATCCTTGTTCCTTCATCACACAAAGCGGAGCCTCATTTGGATTGTCAAGTAGGAAGACATTTCCTGAAAGTGTTCTTCCTTCGCATCCCTTGCTTATAACAAGTAAGGGATAGCTCCTACTTGTCGAGGCCTTCCGATGTTGGCCTGCCATTACATTTGCAACAAAACCAAGAATAGTTCAATGATATGTGCTCCATTCTGTGCATAATCATGTGCAATTTGTCCTTACCAAATAAGATTGTGCTTTATGTTTGTCCTTATTGCACTATTTAAAGCAACAAAAGATAGAGATAGAGAGACAATTTGACTTGGATCTTGAAACGTGTAGAAGTTTTGACACACCTAGCCCCGAGCAAGACCTGCAGCACAACTTAATGCACTCAATCTCTTGTGTAGCTTGACACACCAACCTAAAACCTTGAACAATGAAAAGTGATGGGAGAAGCAAAATGAGAAAGAGAAACACACACACACACACAAAAAGAGATAGTGTCACGAACATGCCATGATCAAGTTTTGACACACCTAGCCCCGAGCAAGACCTACAGCACAACTTAATGCACTCAATCTCTTGTGTAGCTTGACACACCAACCTAAAAGCTTGAACAATGAAAAGTGATGGGAGAAGCAAAATGAGAAAGAGAAACACACACACACACACACACAAAAAGAGAGAGTGTCACGGACATGCCATGATCAAGTATACAAATTAATTCTTGCTCATGCCATCTGAAGCTACACCCCATGCGAATGCACCCTTAACATGAGATCCTCAATCCAACCATGCGAACCCACCCTTGCCATGTTATCATAGAACCTTCTAAAAGATATGCCATGACATTGCTTACATCATCGATGATGTCATCATCAATTCTAAAATATCTTTAGCCACCCTCCAACACTTATAAAAGGAGGGGCTCTCTATAGAGCTCCTCAGTCTTGCCAATGCTAGTCTTGGGAGCTCAAGGAGTTGAGACCTTCAAGTAAGGAACTTCGAGTTCCAGTTCTAGTCCTTGTCTAGTCATGGAATCTAGTCTTTTCTTGTCTTTCATTATACTCTTGTTGTCTTGTCATCTTGTAATCTCACAATTCAAGATCTTGTCTAGTACTGCCTTGTATCTTGTTCATCCCCGTCGAGGGAGATCTTGTAATTCTAATATCTTGTATCCACACCTACAATCCCAAGTTGTGGGATCCTTTATATCCTATCAAGTCCTATTGTCTATATCTACAATCCCAGGTTGTGGGATTTTTCGTATCTTGTTAAGTTATCATTGTATCTTATGCCTCTACGTGGGATTATCTTGTAATCAAAATTCTTATAACAAATCTTGCATCTAGTCTAGTCACTTGAGCACAATCTAGTGCTCCCATAATAATTTAGCAAGACTACTTTCGAGCCTTGCAGAGCACCATGGAGGTGACCGTTGAAAGAATCGTGGCATCCATTCAAAACCTCCAATAACAAATTCAAGACTTGAATGAATGACAAGTGCAACTTCAAATAGAATACCCTATGCATCTAGGCCTTATGCTTCAAGAGATGCAAGACTAGATCCAAGACTTGTAGAACAATAAAGGAAGTGGCCAAATGATTCCACATGTTTACCAACCCCTAGCAAGAGAACCCAAGATGAGCATACTAGAGAAGTTCAATGGTGATTGCTCGAAGTTCAAGGGATTCGTGCAACAAGTAAAGTTCTATATTCTCATGCAATCGAATAGGTATCTAGATTATGCTTCCAAGGTAGGATTCATTGGGAGTTTGCTTTGTGGTCAAGCTTTATCATGGTTTACCCCAAACTAGGAAAAGAATATGCCAGTATTTCACAACTATGAGGCATTTCTTTGTGATCTCACTTCCACATTTGGAGAGGTAGGGAGTACCAGAAATAAAACTTTGGAAGCTATGACAAGGTAACCACCTTGCCTCTACTTATGCATATAAATTTAGGCAATTAATATGTGACCTCACTTGGCATGAGGAGCATTTTATCAACAAATTCAAATGGGGTCTTCGAGATGGCATCAAGGACCTCATGCTCACTATGCCTGAGGCAAAAACACTAAATGATTATATCATGCAAGCCATCCAGTGTGATAATATATTGTTCAAAGAGGAAGTAAGGAAAGCGAGAAGAAGTATTTTTTCCATCAGACTGAACTGGAATTCTTGGGATACAATGTTTCCTAGAGAGGAATCTTCATGGACCCCAAGAAGATCGAGAGACTATTCTTGACTAGTAGACACCCACATGTGTCCGTGATGTCCAATGTTTCCTTGGATTTGCCAACTTCTACATGATATTTATCAAGAATTACTCAAAGATAGTCACACCATTCATTCACCAGACTCACAGGAAACTCAAAGTTCTCATGATCCAAGAAGCCAAGAAGGCCTTCCAAACCATGAAGACCGCTTTTACCATTGCCCCAATCCTAGTCCACCCAGATCCTAGCAAGCCATTTTTCTTAGAGACCGATGCATTAGATTATGCCTTAGGAGCCATCTTCTCCCAGCATGGAGATGATGGTTATATGCATCCAGTGACATTCCATTCAAGGAAGTTCTCCTCTCTAGAGATAAACTATGAGATCCATGGCAAAGAACTCCTTGCCATTGTAGATGCCTTTCATACTTGGCATCATCATTTGGAGGGTGCATCTCATAAATTTATTATCTTTATAGATCATAAAAATCTAGAATACTTTATGACAACCTGCATCCTCAATTGAGGACAATCTAGTTGGAGTAACTTCTTATCTAGGTTTGACTTTTTCATTACCTATTACCTAGGACGTCAATAATGCCAATCAGATGCTTTATCAAGAATATCCTACCTGGCACTAAGAAGGGAGAAGAAGCTTTTGATCAACAACGAGCAATACTACTCAAGCCACAGCACCTCCAGCTACCAGCCATCTTCAGTTGTCATCATCAAGACAACCCATCTTGATCCAACTAATCCATGAAGCCCTATTGCATGATGTTTTGGCCAACAATGTTAAGAGAAAAAATCAAGAGGGACAAGAAATGAAGTTTGTGAGTTTCAAGAAACTAATGGATTGCTATACTATAAGAATCTACTTTACATCCCTCCAAGAAAGTTGAGACTCCATGTACTCCAACAATGCAATGACACCGTAACAGCAGGACGCTTTGGAGTTAATAAGACCTTAGAGCTTATTTCAAGATATTTTTGGTGGCCCCAGATGTGGAAATAAGTTAAGGAATATATAAAATCATGTGATACTTGCAACATGGATAAGGTACCTCATCACAAACCACATGGCCTCCTGCAACCCTTGCCCACTCCAGTGTGGGTAACCCTGGTCTTCTCTATCCATGGATTTCATAATAGATCTTCCCAAATTAGACAAATATGCCTCTATTCTTGTTGTGGCAAACAGGTCCACAAAAATAGCACATTTCATCTCTACCACCAAGACCATCACAAGTGCAACTACCACTAGACGCTTCCTCAGCTACATTTTTAGATTACATGGACTCCCAGACGACATCATCAGTGATCGGGGTTCCCAATTTTATATCTAGTTTTTAGAAGAGCCTTTGCAACCTCCTTGGAGTCTAAGTTAAGTTATCCATAGCCAATCATCCATAGACTGATGGTAAAACAGAATAGGTAAATCAAGTCTTGGAACAATATCTCCGTTGCACCATCAACTACCATCATAATGCCCATCATAATGATTGGTTTGAGCTCTTGCCCTTTGCAAAGTTTGCCATAATAATAGTATCCATGCATCTACCAAGCGAACTCCTTTCTTTGTAAACTATGGCTAGCATCCAAGGATGGATGTACATCTCTCCAATCAAGTAAAGAATCATGCCGCCTGAGATAAAGCTAATCACCTAACATATATACGCCAAGAATTCAAGCAATAAATCCAAAAGGCTCAGAATTAGTACAAGTACTATGCGAACCAGCATTGTCTCCAACATCCAGCATACAAAGTTGGTGATAAAGTATGGTTACTCAAGCATAACCTCCAGATAACAAGGCCCTCCACCAAGCTAGACCACCAGAGATTTGGGCCCTTCACTATTGTAGCCGAGATCAACCCAGTTGCTTATTGACTCCAACACCCTAGCACCATGAAGATCCACCCAGTCTTCCATGTTTCCTTGCTCGAGCTATACCATAGCTCACCACCACTGAGGGGGGAGAGATCTAATCCCCCACTACCTATCTAGATTGAAGATCATGAAGAATTTGAGGTCAAGCATGTCTTAGACTTGAGGATCTCCCGAGGTCGATTAATGTTAAAAAATATGGATCTAGAGCATGGCATGAGCTATGGAGGATGAAAGACAAAGACAAGACTCATGTTGACATAGGCAAAGATAGACCAATTGTTGCACAAGTAAATTAGGTTCCAAGATAGATTAGCTTGGACTCATAAAGACAATCTTGTGTAATGAACTGACACTAACAAGACACTAAGTGAAAGTACAAAGCATCATGATATTGTATTCATTCCATAGTCAAGTACAATGCTTTATAGAAGTTGAGTTGTTCCATTCTCCTCACTATGCATATGGGATTTAGGACATCTCTTCCTGGAGCATACATCATTTGTTATTTCTCAACACCCCCCCTCAAATGATGAGTCCCTACACTTGCTGGCTTTTGCCCCTCCTACATGATAACATGGCCCAAGAGACTAGCTCATAGGCAGCCTAGTCAAGTTAAAGCTTGAGACTTTATAGCTTTGGCAAGGGTTTTTACAAAGGAAATCCACTAAGGGAAACATAGAGATCCACTATGGGAACAAATTCCTTAGAACAATCTGTTAGAGTTGTTGATGGTAGCGGAAGCATCTTCTTCTTCTTCTTCATTCATAAATTGGTTCTAGTGGTGATCATTCTGCATCTGCTGTGCTCTTTTCTTGTGGAAACATTCACTGGATATATGACCAGTCTTACCACAATAATGACATGTCATCTGACTTTTGTTGTCGGTGTTAAATCCTCAACCTCGTCCTTTGGGTCCAGCAGCTCCTTTGGTGTATAAGATATTTTCCCTAGATGGAATACTATCTTTTGCATTCTTGTTCTTCTGTTTGTTCTCTTCATCAAGAAGAGAGTGCTCAATATCTTTAAGTGAGAGACTTGGAACATTACTTAAGGTGGACACAAGATTCTCATATGGATCCTTATTTACACTTGCAAGTAGTATGGCTATTGCTTCATCTTCATTAATATTCTTCTTAAGAGTTGCAAGCTGGGTTTTTAGGCTCTTGAACTTGTTAATGTGTATGGTCATGGAAGCACATCTTCTATATCCAGTTTATAAAATTGCATGAGTAATTTTACCTTTGAATTCTTTGCTTGGGTACCAAACATCATGTTAAGTTCCTCCCAAGCGGTTCTAGCATCTCTAATGCCAGAGATATGATGTAGCACATCATCACTTAGTCCCTAGGCAATGATGCCTAGTGCCTTGTTATTTATCTTCTTCCATTCTTTGGTTTTTGATGAAGTTATTGCAAGGATACCGCTTTCTGAATCTTCTTCCCTGTCATCTACATCACTTTCATCATTTTCAAAGAGATCCCAGAGGTCTTTCCTCATGAGGTGGTACATGGTCTTTTCCTTCCAAGCATGGAAACCTTCTCCATTAAACCTTGCTATTTGCTCAAGTTTTTCCATGTTGATAAGCTTCAATTATTCAGCAAAAGAGTTGTATTTTGATGTGTCAAGAGACACAACTGCAAGGTAATGTGAATGCACACTCTGTAGTATCAAGAGATACTATGTATGGTTTTTAAGCTTGACTCTTCTTCCTTCTTGATGGCGATTATTTGGTGCTTGTCTTTTCCTTCAACTTGAGTCCCCTCCTTGCTTGTAAAATCACTGAGTAAACACTCAAATCAGAGTGACAGTATTTGCCTTGCCAAATGGAGGAAGAATGAGGCAAAGAAAGAAGCCTTGGTGTTGATGCTACTGCTTGAGGTCTTCAAGACTTAAAAAGAATCTTGAAAGTATCTCGATTCTTATTGAAACTTTCAAATTTAGTGCAATTAAAGTGGCAATAGCATTAGTGTACTGTAGATAGTGAGGAAGTGAGATGAGAATGAGCTTGTAGTTGAAGTGGCTATGGTGGAATTAGGGTTACTCAGACAGGTGACTGGTTTTCCACTTGGGGTAGCTCGTAAACACACTTATATGGCAAATCATTTGATAAGGAGGAAGCTTATAACCCAAGCTTCCAAAGCCCTATGGTTATAGGGCATCCAGCAGCGCGCATGGGGAGATTCGACTGTATGATAGTTTACTGTCATGTTCCACTTCTAATTTTTGTCTAGTCATGGTATCTAGTCTTGTCTTGTCTTCCATTATACTCTTGTTGTCTTATCACCTTGTAATCTTGTAGTTTGAGATCTTGTCTAGTACTATCTTGTATCTTGTTCATCCCCGTCAAGGGAGATCTTATATTCCAATATCTTGTATCTATACCTACGGTCTCAGGTTGTGGGATTTTCTGTATCTTATTAAGTTATCATTGTATCTTGTGCCTCTACATGGAATTATCTTGTAATTAGAATTCTTGTAACAAATCTTGCATCTAGTCTAGTCTCTCAAGCACAGTCTAGTGCTCCCATAATAGAGAGAGAGAGAGAGAGAGAGAGAGAGAGAGAAAGAGGACTCATGCATTAAAGTGGCCTCATGATCATCAAACCTGCCAATTAAACTAGCCTCATAAAAATTTGAATTCAAATCAAAGAGATAGGCTTGGGGATAAAATAGAGGTTTGGGGATCACCGAAATAATAGTGAGAATAATAATATTATATTATTATTTTTAGTATTGTGGAGAGAGAGAGAATATCTATCACAGCTCGTGTTGTTGTGGAGAGAGAGAGAGAGGATTTGTTTTTGCTAGTTGTTGCTATTGATGCATGTCCCTCACTCCTCGCCTCCCTCCCTTGGTCCTCGTTTGTTCATTCTGGATTGCCAAGCAATAAGTCATTTCCTGAAAGTGCACTTCCTTCACATCTCTTGCTAACAAGCAAGGAATAGGCTCCTTGCTGTTGAGGACTTTTGATGTTAGCCTGCCATAATCATGTGTAGTTTGTCCTTACCAAACGAGATTGTGCTTTATGTTTGTCCTCACTATACTATTTAAAGTAGCAAAAGACAGAGATTGATTGACCTAGAGTTTATAACGTGTAGAATTTTTAAAGCACCTAGCCCCAAGCAAGACCTGTAGAGCAGTGTTTACCATGTTTACCGCAGCACAGAGGAGTAGGAAAATGGAGCAGAGGAGCACGAAAATGAAAAAAGGAAATAGCAAAAAAGGCGCAAGATAAAAGAAGGAAAAGGCGCCTTGACCGGTAACTAAACCCTGAAAATTTTAAATGTTCGGGCACGACCCCCAGAAAGTCTCAGTGTCGCCCCGAGAAAGCAAAAGAGTAAAAAGCACACCATTAAATGTGGAAGCGCTCCCGAATCCTTGTAAAAGAGTGCCAGGCTCGCTCCTGTGCAAATTGTATGCATTAGTTGGGAATAGGATAAATTAGAATGGTGGGAAATGAGAAATGGGCTTAGGCCAATGGTCGGCCATGTAAAAAAAGGGGATGACCACCCAAAGATGGAAGGGCATGTATATAAAGTTCAAAAGTGAATGAGAAGCTCATTCTTGTGTGTGGCTAAAGCTTCTTCTTCTTCTACTCTTGTTTCTTGCCTTCTTGCTTGTGCTTGAGAAAGGGAGTGAGGGAGTGTGAGAGGGTGAGGGAGTGAGTGTGTGAGAGTGAGGGATCGTGGAGAAGAAGCTCTTCATCTCCTCTCTCCATCTTCTTCTCTTCTCTTCTCTTCCCTTGTCTCGCGCGTGGCTATGGAGGATGGAGCTCATGGGAGAGGGATTGAGGTTTCTTGAGCTTGCCACAAGGATCGTGGAGCTACCGGTGTGCAAGAGAGAGGAGGGTACTCGATCGAGCATCAAGGTAAGCTCACTACACTCGTAAGGTAGGCATGGCACGTCGGCTATGTGAGAGGTAGCCATGGCTGCTCGGCTTGAAATGCTTGATCAATAAGCAGTCCGTAGGTCTCAGGGTAGAGCTTGTAGCTCCCCTTCATTTTGGTTCCATTGCCGGGACCAACGGAATCGAGCCTTAAGCGCCGCGCGCATCAAATCGAGCATAGGAGTAGGGCCTTTGCCCGAAACGGTGCTTGAGATAGATAGGAGATTTAGGAAGTTTAATCGTTGGAACAAGTAAGTATTTTGAGTTTTTTGATGAGTGCTTGAGTAGGTAAATACAACCCATGCTTGGCTTTGTGATTTTTTGTTAGCATTAGGTAGGATAGGATTAAGATTCGAAAGTGAAATGGTAGGGTTTTTACTGTTGTAAATCTGGTTGCAATAAGAAAAAGAAGGCAAAAATCGTGTTTTTTAAAGGGGAAATCACAACGAGGAAAGGCTCTAAGGTTAGAGAGTAGTTGGGCAATGCTATGTAAGGCTGGGGTAAGGGGAGAAGAGCTCATTTGCATTCTGACTTAGTTGAGAGAGAGCAAGAGAGAGTGAGAGAGCTACAGGCACAAAAGAGGAGTGAACACCCTTCGATCACACTTCCGAGGTGCTACAGGTATACAAATCTCTTCCCCGGCATGCCCTTGTGTGTATTTAACAGCCTAGAATAGCTAATCATCAACATAACACTAGATTGGTCATCATTTTCATTGTCGGAAGTGCGCCAACCCCGACGCGTTCGGACATCCGAACCCCAGAATCAGGCAGTTGGCTGCCCCGAACCTAGGGTTCTGCGTTCGGCCCCAAACATGCCCATGCAGTAAAAGAGGAGATTAATAAGCTTATGAAGGCGAGATTCATATATGAGATTGAGCACACGGACTGGGTATCACCGATTGTGATCGTGATGAAGAAGAACGAAAAAATCCGAGTGTGCGTTAATTACAAGAAAGTTAATGCCGCTACGAAGAGGGATAACTACCCTTTACCATACACCGAGCACATGCTTGAGAGGGTAGCAAGTAAAGAGGCCTACAGTTTTTTGGACGGCTTCTCGGGCTACAATCAAGTGCAAGTGCACCCCGATGGCAGTCACAAGACTGCCTTCGCCACAGAATGGGGTGTATTTGCCTACATTGTCATGCCCTTTGGGCTGATGAATGCGCCTGCGACTTTCCAACGCTTAATGTGCACTATCTTCAAAGATATGCTTAGGCGCGAACTAGAGGTGTTTGTAGACGACTTATGCGTACACTCTAGTTGGGCCAAACACTTAGAGAAATTGAGAGCTGTCTTTGAACGGTGTCGGTTATACAACCTCTCGTTGAACCCCTTGAAGTGCCAGTTCTGGGTGAAACACGGATGTATCCTAGGGCACGTGGTGTCAAAGAATGGCATCACCACAGACTTTTCAAAAGTCAGAGTCATTGTCGACCTTCTGCCACCCAATAACTACAAGGGAGTTCAGTGTTTCTTAGGACATATTGGATACTATCGCCGCTTTGTACTAAATTATGCACTGATTGCTAGACCATTGTACAAGCTATTGATCGTGTTCGAGTGGACTAAGGAATGCCAACGCACATATGAAGAGTTGAAGAAGGCTCTTACCACTGCACCAATCTTACGAGTCCCAGACTGGAACATAACATTTCATGTGCACATAGACGCCTCTAAGTTTGCTATTGGGGCCGTGCTATGCCAGCCTGGTGAACATAACTTAGACTATCCGGTGAGTTTTGCCAGCAGGCAGCTCATAGAGACCAAGATGAATTATTCCACCACAGAAAGGGAGGGGTTGGCCATGGTATTTGCTGTAAAGAAATTTCGACATCATCTGTTGGCCACTCCCTTTGTCTTCTTTGTTGGCCATCAAGCCTTGCTCTATCTTGTGAACAAGCCTTGTGCTACAGGACGCATAGCTAGATGGTTACTTCTTCTATTGGAATTCGACTTCTCTGTGGTTGTACGCAAAGGAAAGCAGCATTACATGGCTGACCATATGTCTCGCATACCCACAGGAGAAGCCGCTGGACAAGGCATACCTGGCGATTTACCGAATGCTCATCTCTTTAACCTGTCTAGTGAGAGAGAATTGTTTAAAGCTGATCTGACGCCATATTGGGCCAATGATGTAGTTCAGGTGTGCTGGAGAACGGATTACCTGAGAGACCAATTGAGAAGGCCAGGCTGAGGAGACTTATTTTGAAAATCCAACCACACCAATTGATAGCCAGCCAACTCTATAGGTTAGGACAAGACGGTTTGTTGCGCAGATGCATGTGTGAGCACGAGATGCATGATGCATTGAAAGAAGCACATGGTGGAATCGCTGGAGGACACTTTAGCAGGGATACAACAGCCCAAAAGCTGCTGCAATCCCAACTATGGTGGCCCACCCTATTTTGTGATGCTGCTAAATTTGTGAAGCACTGCGACGAATGCCAAAGAACCAAGGTGCCCGTGCGCAAAGATAAAATGGAGTTGACCCCTGTCATAGCCCAACAACCCTTTGAAAAATGGGGCATCGACTTCATTGGACCTATCAGTCCCGCGGCACAGTACTCTCAGGCTCGCTACATCATAGTGGCAACTGATTACCTAATGAAGTGGGCAGAGGCAAGAGCTACTAGGAAGAATGACGCTAGAACCACTGTAAAGTTCTTATGGGAGCAGGTCATTTCACGGTTTGGGTGTCCAATAGAATTAGTCAGTGATCAGGGCACACACTTCATTAATGAGGTGATATCGCATATGCTCTCTACTTTTCTAATCATTCACAGAAAATCCTCGCCCTATTACCCTCAGGCTAACGGACAAGCAAAATCCACCAATAAAATCCTAATCAATGTACTCACAAAAGTGGTATCTACATCTCGAAGTGACTAGGACAACAAGTTAATGGCGGCCTTGTGGGCCTATCGTACAGCTTATAAAACGGCTATAGGCCAGACGCCCTTTAGGCTGACTTATGGAACGGAGGCCATTCTGCCCTTAGAGTTTTTTGTCCCTAGCTTAAGGATAGCAATGCAGGAGCACTAGGAGGGAAGAGACGCTTGGACAAATCGCTTGGTAGAGCTAAAACGTCTGACGAAAACTCGGCTCTTGGCCACCCATGTGCTGATTTGTGAGAAAGCACGGAGGAAAATGTGGTTTGACAAGCATGTTAAACAACGCAACTTTGATCAGGGGGATCTCGTTCTGCTATACTCTGTGAAGGGTCACAAACAGAAAATGAAATTCCATGGACTGGGACCTTTTCGAGTACGTGCAATTAGTCGAACGGGCAACGTTGAATTAGAGATGCTCGAAGGCGAAGGAATCGGCTTTTTCAATGGCAGCCGCATAAAAAAATACTATCCTCCTTCCCACCCGTTGCATGAGCCACCTATGCTGGAAGCCCCTGTCAATGTCTGTGTGGCTACTATTACGAAAATAACAGATCAATATGAAGAAGCAGTGGCACCCGCCTACTTACGAATCACCGTCACTGCAGAAAAGACCTATTCTTTTGATGCTTTGATTGACGAAGGTGCCAATTACAATATCTTGACGCATGACCATTGGACACGCATTGGTCAACCTAAACTGCAGTCCACCAATGCCAAACTCACCCCATTTGGGGGCAATGCTTACACGCTCTTAGGGAAGTGCAAAGTGGTCATTTCTATCGAGTCTTTGACCGTATACTAGCTTTCTTTCACGTGTTGCCTAACACAAAAGGGGCCAGTAATATGTCACTATTAGGTCGTACTTTTAAGAAGCAGACGAATTGTAATGTGGATTATAATCTAGATCGCATCCATCTTGCTATAGGCAATGTGCGCATAGTGACGACTTTCAACAAGGGTTGTTTTGACCCTTTCAACATTGTGAAGCCATCGGTAGAAATCACTACGACCGCACTTATGCTCAAGTTTACACAAAAGGACACTAAGGTCTCACGCCAAGCTCTAGACCCTAGACCCAAACCCACCAAGAGTGCTCACAAGGCCAAGGAGTCTAAGCTTATATGGGTGCCAAAGCGGCAAAGACCACCTCCGGGTAGACCACCCAAACGTGCTTCTAAACGCCAAAACAATCAGTCATCACGGCCTAAGAGGCAATTTGGACGCTATCAACGTAGGCACACAACCACTCCGCGATGGATCCCCAAAGTTCTCTTGCGAGCGCAATGCTACTATGAAGGCAATCCCTGGATTTGGGTGCCTAAGAATGGCAAGTCTAAAGGCTCATCTCCAAGCAACCTCACTCCAGTGAGAGAGGCTTGCAAACATAGCACCCGGGCCGTAGTTAGCAAACCACTGCCGGCTGTGACTAATAAGTCCCAACTAATTTATCGACCAAAGCAATCGCTAAAAGCCTCAAGCTTACCTCACTCAAAAGAGTTGAATACTTCCATGACTGTGCACTCAGAACCCAGCACAACTTCCATGCCACTAGAGCTTCCTATAGCACTTCAAAGTGCTTCGGAGTGCAAAGCCACACCCGTGACACCTGCAATGGAGTCACTACTGTTCAGCTCAATTGCACCATCACCACCAGCAGGTCTTAGGCCTTCCTATGCGGTACGATCTTTCCTTTCCTTGGCAAAAGACCTTGCTGAAACTTCGGGAGATGACCTTGTGACCTGCATTAAGGTGTTAGACCACACTTTCACCACATTTGCTAGGAGTTATGAGTGATTGGGACCTAGGTTCTTCTTGATGAACCACTTGCTTCCGATGTTCGTGCATTACCATGCACTTGGGAGGAATACGAGTTTATGACCGTCAAATTCCCCAAGATTGCTACTGAACTAATAGCAAATGAAGAAATCTCAAAGGAGCAAGCTATTCTCAGGCGACTAATCACCTCATACCATAAGCCTCCTCGTTCTGCTCCCGAACAAGAATTACATGAGCTCACACAACTTGCAAGCTCAACTTCCTTATTCTTACAGCAGTGGTTCACTTTGCGGACCCAATGGGAAAAGAAAGGCTGTCGTATCATGACAAATGCTGAACAAAGGAGGGCAATCAAGACCATTGAGTACGATCCTACTTATGTGGCACCTCTTTCATTTAGAGTTTTGGCCATTACCCGGAACCAACACTTAGATGACCAGGCCCTAGCCCATCCTTACATTGACCAATTCCTTACAAAAGAAGAACTGCACGTTGCAAGCCGCCTTAATATACCAGAGATATTTTTCACAATGTCTTGACCTATATCTCCCAAGTTTCTGTACAACCCTATGAACTCGATCGTCACGCTCAACTTGAGTACAACCCTGCATTTTATGAGTGGCTGTTGGCCGGAACACCCCATCACAATCACCTTTGATATCCTCACCACTTCGTTCAATCCTAGGAAGGATTTTCATCTTTCCGAGGGGGAGGAATAAGGCTAAGAAGGCATAAATAATTGTTGAAAGGTTGAACTCAATGATTTTTTTAAAAAAAGTTAGCAAAATTTTCCAAGTTCTTTGCATTCCTGTTTTGCGTATTTTTCATGCTTAGCTTCATTTAGCCATGTTTTCCTTTTCCACTTGTGATTAATGAAAAGTATTTTTGCTGGGTAGGAACCCAAGATGGCTCATCAAGATCGCGCTCATAAGCTCCCCTTCATGGAAGAAGAAAAGCAAAAATATATGCTGAGTCTACAAATTCAAGCTTACGGATGGCTGAATTTTCGAACTGTCCACAACCTATCCAGGGTCATGGAAACGGAGGAAGCGGCTAAGCAGGTCATAGAAAAGTGCAATATGACCAAGTATGTGGAGAAGGCAGAGAGAAATGTGGATCATGCAAGGTGTGTTGAGTTCTTACGAACTTTCGACTCTGCCTCCAAGAGTGCCACAGTGACTGTGGGAAGGGGGGATGCTGCCAGGCAAGTCAGGGTACCCTTAAGCAAGGAACTAGTAGAAAAGGCACTGTGCCTGGAATCAAGGGCCGTAAAGAGACCAAAAAGGGATGTCTTCGCCATGCTAAAAATGGACAGGGGCCAGGTGCGGTCCAATGACGGAGTCAATATCCAGGACATCCCTGATGATGAAATCCGCATGCGTGCTAAAGTCATGCACACCCTCTTCTCCAGCCACCATCGATACACTGCCTATATGGGCAGAATAAATGTGCCTGTGCTCGAAAGCCTCCCGGCCAATGCACCAAAAGAGATCAACTGGAATGATTATGTAAGACATAGAATCGAGAAGGCTGCCATAGCGCTTGATCTGGGAAGCCAACCTGCTGGAGGTGAATCCCCAGCAGCAAAAGACAGGAAGAAGGCCGCCTCCAAAGCATCATTCATTCGATATGGAGATGTACTAACCGCCCTAATTGAAGAAGCAGTAAAGGAGGTAGGAGCAGCAGAGGAGGAGCATGAGAGATCGCCACCCTCACCACACAATGAAGAAACAGAAACTGACGAGAGTAATGATGAAGAAGAAAAGCAAGAAGAACAGCACCAGCACCAGCAAAGAGAGCACCGCACTAAGTGCTTCCAACAGCAAAGGGAAGAAGAAAGGAGGAAGAAAGAGAAAGAAGAACTGCAAAAAGCGCAAAGAGTGTCAAGAGCCCAGGAAACAGAGAGGAAAAGGAAAGAAAAAGAGGATGCACAGAGAGTGGAAGAGGAGTCTAGAAAGGCAGAAGAGGAGAGGAAAAGAAGGGCTGAGGAGGAGGAAGAAGCCTTGAGGAAGAAGGAACAAGAAGATATAGAACTTGCAACTCGCCTATCTGTGAAACAATATCAATGACAAAGAAAGCAAACCCCGCCCCAGGAGGATGAGAACCTGGATACGAGCTTGAATGTGCCAGAT
Organism: Lygodium microphyllum; assembly: GCF_053477565.2. Classification (NCBI taxonomy): domain Eukaryota; kingdom Viridiplantae; phylum Streptophyta; class Polypodiopsida; order Schizaeales; family Lygodiaceae; genus Lygodium; species Lygodium microphyllum. Next base: position 19,660,707 of record NC_141149.1, on the reverse strand, counting down.
CCCATCCCACCGCCGGTCGTAGAGGGCAAGGCCCGCCCCAGGAACTTCGCCAAAGGTCGATGAGAGCAATATGGTCACATGGTTGCATTTCCTGGTGGAAAGGGAGTTAGCAAGAGAAGCTGGCGTAGCCACCCCAATGTCAGGAGTGAAGAGGGCAGCCACGGCTGATGTGGAGCCAAGCCCAGAGCTTAAAAGAGAGAAAACAGAAGCTACTACCACCGCCGCCACCATGTCCCATCCCCCACCTTCAGCAGGCCAGTACGATGAGTACGTTAAAGAGCTGCTCTCGCAGTTAGAAAAGGCCAAGGAAGGAAAGAGAACTACCATGGAAGAGTTGGCAACAGAGCGAGAATCAAGAGCCACTCTCCAGCTGGAGAAAACTAAACAGATAGTAGAGTACCAAAAGGAGATTGCTGTGCTAAAGGAGGAAGCCAGTAATAGAGATGTAGAAGAAGCAAAAACCCTAAAGGAACATGATGCTGCCTGGGAGGGAAGAAGAAAAATCCTAATGGATCGCCTCAATCGAGAGAGGGAGACCACTGCTCACTTGCAGTGCAAGAACGACCAGCTCATTGCAGTCAACCAAGAGGCACAAAACCAGCTTGAGAAGATCAAACAGGAGACTGCAGAGCTAGAAAAGCTAAGAGAAGAGCAGGTGCAAAGAATGCAGGTGCAGCTGGATCAGCTCAGTGCGCAGATCACCAATGAAGACCAGGAGTAGTCCTGCCTACACCGTGAGCTCAAAGACCAAGAGCAACGACTCATGGCTATGACCCTCCATCAGGGGGAGAGCCTGGAAGATATGGAGAAGAGAGCGAAGGAATAGGCTGACCACAACTAAAGGAGGATACGAGACCTGGCACGCCGATTGGCCAAAGCAGAAGGAGATAGAGTGTTGGTTGAAAATCAGGCAGAGGCTGCCCAGCTCTCTATGATGGCCCAGTGGCACACTTTCCTCAACATGCTGCTTCACTCCACCAAAACAGAAGAAAACGAGGCCAATGATCAACTTCTGCAGAAGAAGCTAGCCATTGCACGCAAAGCCCTAATAGCAGGCCTACACGTACCACTGCAACTAGGAGGCCCGCCGCAGAGCCTGGAGGAGCAAAGGAAATACCTTACACAGGTAGGCATGACGGTGCAAGAAATTGACGAACTTGGTTTCACAGAAGAGAAGGTGCAAGAAGAAGTGCAAGCAGAAGGGGGTGGACCAGAGTTTGATCTGGGACCTCAGGAGGAGGACTACGTCCCACCACCCTCTCCTCCACGACAAGATGAAGTGTAACCCACTATCACATCCGCTGAGAGGAAAGCAGCCCTGGCTAAGTACAGAAGAGAAATGGTGGAGAAGGCAAGGAAGAAGCTGAACATTAGACTTGTCCCAAGGCAACCTGCTCCTCTCCCACCGCGCCCTGAGGACCTCCTGGCTAGATTCCATGCAGAGCTAATCATCTGGGAACAGCAAGAATGTGCCCGCAACCCCTTCGACTTGAGCTTTGAGCTTCCCACTAAACTAAATAGAGTAATGCCAATTGAAGTTGTAAACAATATAATCGCTATGGGTGCAAGGCTCAAGGACAAGTGGCTAGCAGAGCGAGAGGCCAACCCAACTGCTTGGGGAACCGAGGACCGCGAATCTTGGTATGATAAAGTCTTCCAGGTGCCTAGATCGGTGGAGGGCTACAATTGCCAACCCACCTGGAGAAGACACACTTTTGATGTCAACCTTGACGCTTGGATGGCGTTTGGTAACACCCTTCCTTCTAAGAGAAACGACCCCACATTCATGCCGTATCCTCGAAGGGTAGGCGTGGATTTTAATCCGTCCATACATGGCAGGTTTGACTTCCCTATCATCTATAACGCCAATAGCACCTCCTATAAAGATGCCCTTGTATTTACCCTCTCTAATTTGTACAGTTCCATAGATAGATTCCTTAGTGAGTTCACATCCTGTCCTGACCCTGCCTTCATAACAACCTGTAATTATCTTAGACTAATTAGGGTCCTAATCTACCAAGAGCCTGCACCTCAAGAACTCCACTTTCCACCCCTTCACTTCGACCCCAATGCCATAGATAGCAGCACCATGACTCGCCTCATGATGTGCGCTACTCTTTTGCCATCCTTCTGTATTGCATTGCTTGAGGATATGAGTGATAGTAAATTCACATAGTGCAACCACCCTTTCCTTTCCACCACCACTCTCAAGACCCGCCTCAATCTTAAGGGCTACATGCTGAGTCGTAGATTCCTTAACAAAGCCCCTCGCCCTCCACCATCCCCTACTCGCCATTCGGATGACAAGGATTAAACTCCCATCATGCCTTTGTATCACATGCATCTATGTATAACCTCTTCAAAAAAAAAAAAAGCCACAAGGCAACAAAAGAAAAGGTGAACTGGAAAGAAGAGACAACAACAAAGAATAGCAAAGCCAAGGGATGAATCTACTACTAAGCAAAGATAAGAGAGAGAAGACTTCACATGATGAGCTTGCAACTTCCCTTCGCCTTGTTGTGCACCACAGTCACTGCATCTAGGGTTCTCCCTAGCCCCTTCCCCACTTCACACTTAGGGCACATCAAGGGCAGGACTTTCAGACCTGTCACCCTAAGATTTGCACCGCACCTCCAATGACACACGAACTGGGTTCTCAAGTGTGGGACATTACCAAGGGCTTGCCCAAGGTTAGACCCATCTCCTAGTTCCACTGCCATGGGCACCATGCACTACACGGTGAGGCAAACACACCCCTTAGGGAGTGCACAACTTTTCTTGCAGGTTATGTTCGTGTTTCAAGAATTGGCTAAAGAAGATCATCCACGGCATCCTTTAATGACCAAAACTTTTTCCATGTGTCGAACATGACACCATTGATGTTGTTTCAGGAGCTTTTCTGCATTGGATTGGACGGACCAACATGCTTCATGTCGCCAACCATCTGCCTGCTGATGGCTACCATGACTGAACCAAATCAAGCAAAAGGAGTACTCAGTAATAGATCTGCCATTGGCATAGATTTTGGAACCTCATCTTCCAAAGATGCATGCCTAACACCTCAAGATCTACAGATCGCTTATTGATTCCACAAGCCTGAAGATTTTCAATGCAAGGTTGAAGATCTTCAATGCAGCACTGAAGATCTTGAAATCACAGACAAAGATCTTAATATTCAAATAAAAGACAAAGATCTTCAAATCAAAGACACAGATCTTCAATGCGAAGCCAAAGCATATCTTTGTTGAGGCAGAGTTCGGGGGGGCTTCTCTAGGATAAATCCCTCCAACACCATCCTCCTAAGGGATCAAGCGTTTCTGATGCTCAAGGGATGACCGGCTACATATTTTTCACCAGCCAACTGGAACCCCTATCCGTCTCGCAGAATGGAAGCCACAACTGTGTGAGAAATGTCGAGCATCTTCATGAAGCCTAAAGCACGCCGGAATCTCTCCTGGTCATCGTCATTAAACTCCATCACCTCTCATTCACACCCTCACCTTTGAATCAGTGTCATCCACCCACCAGTTCTGCTTAGCAGCAGACCCAACTATCCCACTACTTCCCACTGTAGTGCCATGGGACTGGCACTTGGCTAGGAGGGGGTAATGTTTACCATGTTTACTGCAACACAGAGGAGCGGGAAAATGGAAAAAAGGAAATAACAAACAAGGCACAGGATAAAAGAAGGAAAATGCGTCTTGACAGGTAACCAGACCCTAAAAATTTTAAATGTTCGGGCACGACCCCCAGAAAGTCTCAGTGTCGCCCCGAGAAAGCAAAAGAGTAAAAAGCACACCATTAAATGTGGAAGCGCTCCCGAATCCTTGTAAAAGAGTGCCAGGCTCGCTCCTGTGCAATTTGTATGCATTAGTTGGGAATAAGATAAATTAGAATGGTGGGAAATGAGAAATGGGCTTAGGCCAATGGCCGACCATGTAAAAAAGGGGATGACCACCCAAAGAAGGGAGGGCATGTATATAAAGTTCAAAAGTGAATGAGAAGCTCATTCTTGTGTGTGGCTAAAGCTTATTATTATTCTTCTTCTCTTGTTTCTTTCCTTCTTGCTTGTGCTTAAGAAAGGGAGTGAGGGAGTGTGAGAGGGTGAGGGAGTGAGTGTGTGAGAGTGAGGGATCGTGGAGAAGAAGCTCTCCATCTCCTCTCTCCATCTTCTTCTCTTCTCTTCTCTTCCCTTGTCTCGCGCGTGGCTATGGAGGATGGAGCTCGTGGGAGAGGGATTGAGGTTGCTTGAGCTTGCCACAAGGATCGTGGAGCTACCGGTGTGCAAGAGAGAGGAGGGTACTCGATCGAGCATCAAGGTAAGCTCACTACACTCGTAAGGTAGGCATGGCGCGTCGGCTATATGAGAGGTAGCCATGGCCGCTCGGTTTGAAACGCTTGATCAATAATAAGCAGTCCATAGGTCTCGGGGTAGAGCTTGTAGCTCCCCTTCAAGCAGCCTGATGCACCCAATCTCATGTAGCAGCCTGAGGCACCAACCTGAAACCTTGAACAGTGAAAAGTGACGAGAGAAGGAAAATGAGAAAGAGAAAGAGACAATCAAACAAAGACATAGAGAGAGAGAGAGAGAGAGAGAGAGAGAGAGAGAGAGAGAGAGAGAGAGAGAGAGAGAGAGAGAGAGAGAGAGAGAGAGAGAGAGAGAGAGAGAGAGAGAGAGAGAGGATTCATTGTTGCTACCTATTGCCATTGATGCATGTCCCTCACTCCTTGCCTCCCTCCCTTCGTCCTTGTTCCTTTGTCGCATAGAGTGGAGCCTCATCTAGATTGTCAAGCAACAAGGCATTTCGTGAAAGTGCACTTCCTTCGCATCTCTTGCTTACAATGAGTAAGGGATAGGCTCTTGCTTGTCGAGGCCTTCCAATGTTGACCTGCCATTGGATTTGCAAAAAAACCAAGAATAGTTCAATGATCCGTGCTCCATTCTGTGCATAATCATGTGCAATTCGTCTTTACCAAACAAGATTGTGCTTTATGTTTGTCCTTACTACACTATTTAAAGCAACAAAAGAGAGAGATAGAGAGACAAACAAACTTGGAGCTTGAAACATGTAGAAGTTTTGATGCACCTAGCCCCAAGCAAGACTTGTAGCAACCTGATGTACTCAGTCTCTTGTAGTAGCCTTACACACAAACCTGAAACCTTGAACAATGAAAAGTGATGGGAGAAGCAAGATGACACACACACACACACAAAGAGAGAGAGAGAAAGAGGATTCATGCATTAAAGTGGCCTCATGATTACCAATCATGCAAATTAAACTGGCCTCATAAAAAATTGAATTCAAATCAAAGAGATAGGTTTAGGGATAAAATAGAGGTTCGCGGATCACCAAGAACCAATGGTGAGAATAATAATGTTATATTATTATTTTCACTATTGTCGAAAGAGAGAGAACATTTGTCACAGCTCCTACTATCGTGGAGAGAGAGAGAGAGAGAGAGAGAGAGAGAGAGAGAGAGAGAGAGAGAGAGAGAGAGAGAGAGAGAGAGAGAGAGAGAGAGAGAGAGAGAGAGAGAGAGAGAGAGAGAGAGAGAGAGAGAGAGAGAGAGAAGGAGAGAGGAATCGTTGTTGCTACCTGTTGCCATTGACACATGTCCCTCACTCCTTGCCTCCCTCCCTTGGTCCTTGTTCCTTCATTGTACAAAGTGGAGCCTCATTTGGATTGTCAAGTAGCAAGGCGTTTCTTGAAAGTGCGCTTCCTTCACATCTCTGGCTTACAATGAGTAAGGGACAGGGTCTCGCTTATCAAAGCCTTCTGATGTTGGCCCGCCATTGGATTTGCAACAAAATGAAGAACAATTCAATGATCCATGCTCCATTCTGTGCATAATCATGTGCAATTTGTCCTTACCAAATGAGATTGTGCTTTATGTTTGTCCTTACTACACTATTTAAAGCAACAAAAGAGAGAGATAGAGAGACAAACTAACTTGGAGCTTGAAACGTGTTGAAGTTTTGATGCACCTAGCCCCAAGCGAGACCTGTAGTAGCCTGACATACCTAGTCTCTTGCAGTAGCTTGATATACCCACCTGAAACCTTGAATAATGAAAAGTGATGGGAGAAGCAAAATGAGAAAGAGAAACACACACACACACACCCACAAAGAGGACTCATGCATTAAAGTGGCCTCATGATCATCAAGCATGCCAATTAAACTGGCCTCATGAAAATTGGAATTCAAATCAGGTTTGGTTAAAAGAGATAGGCGGAGTTTCGAGAGATCACCAAACCAATAGTGAAAATAATATTATTATATATATAAGTGTAAATATATTGATAGCAATATTATATAAATATATATAATATAGATATAAATATACTTATAAATGCTATAAGTAAAAGGATCTGCCACGTTGTCCCAAGCACATGGAGGGATACCAAAATCTATACTATTAGTTAAGCAGAGGTGGGGGGCGGGTGCCACGTGACAACCCCCCACCTCCCCCACAAAAAAAAGGAGAATGCAGGGGGCGGGCACCCGCCCCTCGTAAATATCGCGCCCGCCCCGATGCTAGGCGCGGAGCGGCTAGTAATTATTGCTAGACTACAAACTAGAAATTTGCGGAAAGCCAAATTTGATTAAATAGAGAATGAAAAGGACTCGGGGGGAAATTTTGTCCTCTCTTTAGACTCTTGTAAGCTGTACCGACTACCGAGGGGATGCCAAAATAATTATTACCATAAACTAGAAATTTGCGCCAAGTCAAAATTGATTAAATAGAAAATGAAAAGGACTGGGGGAGAAATTTTGTCCTTAGACTCTTTCACAGAATAAGAATGGATGGATGCGTTGTAGATCTTCTTCTGAAAGCGAGAGACGACCGAAAACTTCAAATGAAACTGTCGCGGTTGAGTGGGGAACTCGGGACGGCGAAACACGCACACACAAGAAGAAGACGAAGAAACAGAAGACGACGACGAGAGAGAGAGAGAGAGAGAGGTGGTTGCGAAGTCAGCAGCACACCCACCAACGCATCACCAATTCGAGCAGAGAACGGCAGACCAGAAGGCCATCGCCAGTCATGTTTCATCGTATCAATTGAATCCCGGCTATGGCGGATTCCTCCTCACCTCGTTGCTGTTCGTCTTCTTCTCCTCGTCGCTGCTTGTTTTGCACCCGCCTCTCCCCGTACCTCCTCGTCTCCTTCTTGCTCCTGTTCTTGTTCCTCTTCCAATTGGATCTCGTGCCTCAATTCCTGCCGCCGCATGTGAGGTATTGGCAATCGCAGGTCTCGCGCTACCTGCGGCACTTCGGTACCTCTCCATCGCCGCCTCTGCTGCCTCGCTCAGCATGGCGGCCACCTCCACCACCTCCTTCAGCATTGCTGCCTCCGCCACTGCTGTCACAGACGGATCCAGCCCCTCCGGTCCCTGCCAATGCATCGAATCACACCACCATAGAATCTGCGAAGCCTCGAGTGGCTATCTGCCTCGTTGGTGGTGCTCGTGCTTTCGAATTGACAGGGCCTTCACTGAGAAAATACGTTTTGCTGCACGCCACTCATCACTACAAGGCGGATGTTTTCCTCCATGCTCCCCTGGACAGGGACTCTTATAAGCTCAACATTCTCAAGGACGTGCCAAACCTTGCAGATTTCCGGATTTTCGTGCCTCAGAATCTGCCCGAGACTAGAGTGGCAAGGGATGTGTTGACGTCAAGTAACTCTCCTCACGGGATTCAGGTAACCTCTCAAAATAAAAGATCGGAGGGAGCGAGGGAGGAATGTAAAGGGGGGACTCTGCAAATTATGGACAAAAAAATAAGGGTTTTCTAGAATTTTCTTACTATGTGAGCAAAGACACTTGACTAAGAAAGCAACCAAATGGATAGAGAGAATCGGGCCTGGTACTGTATTTGGCATGGGAGAAAAGGGCGCTCAAGAAGTCGGTACTTGCATTCAGTATGCAAAAGCATTTCGTCTCTTCATGATTGGGTTCTTGAGGTCACAAGTTGTTGGATACTAGCGGTTTGATGTAGAATCCTCCAATGGAAGTCACATCATCGATCGAGAGTGTGTAATTTCTATTATTGACCGTGTGTATGTTCTATGATCTACATCCCTAGGTGGTCATAGAGCCACAGCTGCACCCTAGCATCTTATAGGATGCATTGATGGCCAACTTTAATATGATGCAGGGCCATTGATGCATGAATCACCAACTTCAGGGCATCTACCATAGTGAAGTCCTTGAATGGGAGAGTAGCCGCAACAAGCTCCTGCCTTAATGCTGAGGTCTGAAGGCCTATATACCTAACCATGGTGTAGCTGTCATGCTGCATCTCACGGTATAGCAGTCAAGCTTAGTGAATTTATGCTTCTCTCAAAGCGATTGTGAAGAAGATTCTCGATTGCCTTGTAGATAACACAAGCCCATGTATCAGTAATTGTTTATCACAGATGCATTCACAAGTAGCAAGGGAGAGTGTTGTGTTTCACTTCGTGTGAACTATTGCCTCATTTGTTTTTTTTTTTTTGGGAGGATCGAGAGGCTAATTTTGTTTGACAAGAGGCTCTAGCACATAACAGGTAGCCACATGCCACGCATTAGGAGTTTGATCCCTTTATAGGAACCACAATTGGGTGTTAGATCCATGCCCTGTGAGGTGCAAGGTTGTTGGTGTTTGACTGGCCTGTAAGATGTAACTTCCATTTGTTGGACTAATGTAGACTTAGTACCAAGGGAATTGGTCCCAACTTGACTAGTTAAAGAGACTACCCATGTCCCGTGCATTCCCCTATATAAAAACACTTTATATGCATTTTTGAGGTACTTCTTATATCACACAACGCAAAATATTCCCTTTAATTGGAAGTATATGTACACTTGGTTGTTGTAGGTCACAAAAGTTAAATCACTCAATAGGATAGCTTTATATGTAGACTTTGTACAATGTAGAGACAACTGCCCCATAGCTTGTTAAGCAAGGCTAAATTAGGGCTCAAATAATGTTAACTAATAGCAAATCTATGGCCCAGAATTTTAAAAGTTTCAGTTTGGATCCTTGCCCAGTCTCTACCCTGCCAGTCTTCCACGGCCACTGTAGCCACTGCACATCGTCTCCAAGACAAGCATGACATCAGAGATATCATTTACCATGCCATTGTTCCTGCTCAAAAGACAGGTCCTACTACCTTCTACTGCTGGCTGCAATCAAAAACAGTATCTTGCAACCTCTGCTGCCTAACAACTGCAAATTGTTACCCACGCTGCTGTTTCAGACTGCCAAGCAACATCCTTCATCAAAGCGAACCTGTTTGCTCCCCAAGCAACATCCTTCATCAAAGCGAACCTGTTTGCTCCCCAAATGCAGCTGCCATTGCCTGGACTCTTGGTAACAGCCAAAACATAGATCATTGACTCCCAAACACATATTTTTCCCTGCAGTTCGACATCCCTACCTCAGGTGCGCTTTAGCTGATCACATTTGGTATCTGTACAAGTGACACTCACTCTATCCATGTTCATGGGGTCATCCGACTCTACCTTCAGTAGCACAGAGCCTGGACTCTCTCTTTGAGCATCCTTGACTGTGTGTGACCCCATGACCACCCTTTGGTTTGAGCCTTCAGCCAACTTTCAGCTTCTAGAGTAGTTGGCATCTTCACCACCCCTCCTTGTACCACATTGTATCACCTCAGATCTATTGTACCTATTATTTCACTTCCATCTTCATTGTACATTTTTCCCTCAGCTTATGTAAAACCAAAATACATATATATTATATTATCCCCCCGCCCCCCCCCCCCCCCCCCCAAAGCTGAGTGGTTGAATAACTACATTTGGACCTTGGATGTGGAAGCTTTCGTACTTGTCCAAGTATGTGAACTTACTCTTGGCTCTAGTCATGATGGAGATTGCATTATGACATGAGCAGGACCTTGAATTCATAATTCCCAAGGTTAGAAATGTGGAACTTTCAATTAAGGGCCAAAAGAGTGGTTTTGAACTTGAATGTGCAAGTTTGGATAGCCTATTAAGTTTAAATGTTGGGCAGCCCATTCGGAACTTTTGAGCAGGCCATTTAATATCAAATAAATCGAATATATAGTGGGATGTTGCATCATGCATGGATTAAAAAGAAGAGAAAACCTTCTCTCCTATTCAGGTTGCATGCAAGCTGAGAGCCATTTTGGGCTGAGAGAGATTGGGGCCCTTTGTGTGGTGTTGTCAATGACTTCCCTTTGTGCCATCTTTTTGCCATTGTGATATAATAGAGAGATGACCCAGTTGCAAAAGCAGGACTGGCAAATCCAGCTCCGCTGTTTTTGGTCTCTTTGTGTCTAGCATCTTGCTCCAAAATCATTGGTACAATCTCCTCCCATGTAATGGTGTCTTGAATCCTGGAAGTAAGAAGACTCGTATAGAAAACATTATATTTTGGAGATGGAAGGTGTATTAAAAGAGTCACAGCCATGTCTCAAATGATATCTTCTTGCTGAAGGATGGAAGCTAATCCTATATCTTCTTCATTTTGTTGATATGGCCTTCATGGTCAAGGAATCATCAATATAAAGCATTCTGAGTTTCCTCTTGAGGGCAATGCGATGGGCAAAGGTTAGAACCTGGTACAAAGAAGAAAACCTGGTCTGGACCCTTGCTGTAGAGTGTATTCTTTTGACATGAACAAGGACGAAATGATGGTAGCCCATAAAGAGAAAGGAACGGGCTTGAGAGCGGAGCCTATCTCAAAGAGCTGCCTGATTGATAATTGATTTAATATTGGAATCCACCACTGGATGATGGATGGGGTGGTGACAAAGTCCTATAAATGAAGGTCTCTAAGATGCATTCCACTTTTCAAGACCTAAGAGAGTAGTTGGAACTATCTAGATGATCCTTCTTGGGTAGCATAGAAAGATCAGGCACTTGCATAGAGGGTGCCATGGTGGCCAAGCCTCCTTCTATAGGAGTCCTCATAGAAATGGGGGGGTGGGGGGGGGGGGGGCCAAGGCTGTGTATGCTCCAACTTTTGGGAATAGTAAGAGTGATGATCTCTGTTTAACTGATGATTGAATCTCCATTCTTCTCGTTGATCCTCGCGATCTTCTTGATTGTGACGGTCTTTGCAATGATCTATTTGTCCAACGAGAATGTCGCTTTCTTCAAAAGCACAATCAGAGGTTTGTTGGTCCTCATCAGAATCCTCAAGCCAGTTTAAACTAGTAATCCTATATCCTTTGATGTATTTGCACAAAAACACAAAGAAACTCCTTGGGCTATGATACCAAGTGACGACCAACCCCAGCAGCTGGCCAGTTTTGGGACTTTTCTGCTATTTAAAGCTACCCCCTCCACATTTGGCTTATCATTCCCTTCAATAGGTTTCAGGAGCACACTTGTCTCTAGCATTCTCCTCTACTTTTGGTGCTGTTGCCATCATTCTCAGCCTGATCTGCTGCCTTCACTGATGTCTTGTGTTGCGTGTAGGGACTGATCAGTCCACACTGTTGTATTCAGCATTCATCTTCAATGCAGAATTCTTTCTTCCTTCTATTGTTCTCTCTCTCTCTCTCTCTCTCTCTCTCTCTCTCTCTCTCTCTCCGTCTTTGTGTTTGTGTTCTTCCATTGCATACTCTCACATGGTATCATCGCCAAACGAGAGGACACTTAAGTGATTGGAGTTGAGGCACCCCCCCCAAACTGCAACACAGCCATCCACATCAGAGTTTTGTTGGAGGTGACAGTCTCCATCAGCAAACACAACTATTCTTGGTGCAAGCGATAGTCCACAACAACTTGGCGATAGTCTACATCAGTGTTTTGTGCAAACACAACAGGTTTTTGTGCAGGTGACAAGTGATCTCCTCCAGGTACATTGTTTCTATTGTAAACCTATAATAGATTTCATTGTTTAAGGGATGTCTTCAGTAAATGCAGCTTTTTTGGGTATTTTGCAAGTCATAGAAGATGTCTTATCACCAGTTTGTAGACTTTGATGTTTGAGAAGATGAGTATTCTCATCATTTCTCTGAAAGGCGGTGAGATTATTGTGATGATTCTCGCGAACACCGAGAAGAATGGAGGTCACCAAGTTTGTTTATACAACAACCCTCTCCTCCCCCCTCCCTCTATGTTTCCCAGAAAGCCCATCACCTTGGACTTAAGTTGCCAATGTCACCCTTAGGACAGATGCCCGTACTTCCTTCTCCCAAAGAGGATGGCTTGGATGGCTCTAACTATTCATTGTGGTCATGTAAGGTGGAGTGCATTCTCGACACTTTGGGAGTTTCTTTCCCATCATGTACCTCGTCCTGTGGAGGATTCAAAAATGGGATCAATGATGGATCGTGCTACCCTATGGGATTGGCTTAACTCTCGAGTTAGATCTTTTCTTTTTATGAGCTTACAGGATTGTGTCCTAGTGCATGTTCATAGGTGTGGAAGAAGCTAGCATCTCTCTACCACCAAAAGACGTTTGTCCACTGTGTTGAGCTAAAAATGCTTTAGCTTTACTAAAATAGCCCCAAAACATGCTTAATTAATGAAGAAACCTTGTTTACTTTAAAGAAATGCATTTCTAGAGAGTGTCTATGTCCCATAAGCACAAACCCACTTGGGAAGGACCCAAACTTTTTATAAATAAGTATGTTGCCCTCCATTCAACCCTTAATCTCCTTTTTTGCAGGTTTCAGGTGTTTTTAGCTTGCTGCCTACACCCCTCTCGTGGAGGACATTGCAGTCTTAGCTGTCCCTTCTGTCATCTACAGTCTAGCGCCTGTTTCAAGCTCTCCACCTCCCGTTTGCTGCTGTTTACAGTAGAGTAATTGTTGCTGATCACTCTCCATTTGGAAAATAATCTCGTTTTTGCAGATTTAAGGTATTTCAGCTTGCTACCCACACTCGGGACGTGGAGGACATCGCGGTCCAAACTGGCCATTGCTGTCTATAACAGTCTAGTGCCTATTTCTAGCCTACCACATACTGTTCGGAGCTGATTTCAGCATACTGACTGCTGCTGCTGGTTTTTCCCGCGTTTTTAGTATCTCTCTCCTCACCTACGTTTTTAGTCTTTCTCTCTCTTGCATTGCGATTTGTATATGACATACTCTCTAGTTCATTATCTCTACCGTGACACTTCAGATACAGGAGTTCGAAGTTCAATATTCATTCACTACATAGTGTGTTTACTGCATGAGCATTGTATATTCAGTAATTATATAATTTCATTTATTCACTGTGTTCATTGACTTTGAGTTACCGTAATCGTAACTGTGTTCTTTTATCAGTGTGTGCTTTGTCGTACGATTGTTATTTGTGTTTTTGTGTTAGGGTATTTCTTTACACACCGCATATCCCTTGAGAAGAAGTTTCGAATGCTCAGTGCCGATGATTCTCCTTTCATGAAGGACCACATCAACAAGTTGGAGGACACGATAGATGAGCTTGCATCTCTCGGTCGAACTATATCTTTTGAGGACATGGCCATGATTTTTTTGACTTAGTTGCCATCTCCAAAGTTCGATGTATTCTATATTAGTCTTTTTGACTTTGAGGACTTGTGATACTCTTCTTTGTGAGGACCTTGCTCTACTAGTCTTGGAGCCTGATAAGCTGCTCAAAGATATAGGTACTAGTGGATTCGGCTCTACAAAGGCTTTTATAGTAGGTTCAGGGGGAGGGAAGAAGAAGGGGAAGCCATATGCTAAGAAATAGAAGGACGATTAAAAGGATTCCAAGAAGAAGCTTAGGTACCCCCATTGTGGTGACTCATCTAGAGGAGAAGTGATGTTAGAAGTAGCCTCATTTGAGGCTCAAGGAGGGGTCCAAGGATTTGAAGGCTCCACTTACTACCTTTGAGTCCGTGTTCATCCACTTGTTCGAGGTGGAGGATATAGTTCTTGCTTCCTCTTCTGAGGAGAAGCCTTGGCTCGTGGATAGTGGGGCCTCTTCCCACATGACATACCGCCGAGATGACTTTAGGATATGAGATCTAGAGTGGGGATCTGTTACCATTGGTGACAACTCTTCCATCCTTGTGCGAGGAGTGGGAACCGTTCCCCTATTGCTAGATCGACATACTTCTTTGGTCAAAGTCCTTTATGTACTAGATTTGGGCTTTAATCTCGTTTGTTTACGGTCTTACACAGCTAGGTACTCTAGTCATTTTTACCTAGGATGCATTCACCATGGAGGATGCATCTACAAGAGTTGCTCTTTGAATAAGTACACAGGAGGGTGGACTTTACACATTCATAGCCCTTGCTGCATGATCTTCACACAAGCTTGAAGTACTTTCGTATACTTGTTATGGACGTTTAAACCTTGATGCTATACGATGGACTTCTTGAAATAAGATAGTGGAGAGACTTTTAGATTTCCCTCCTATTCACACTCTTTGCCCCAGTTGCTTGAGGGGCAAGCAACATAGACAACCTCATCCATAGGTTGCTACTTGGAGGGCTTCGACACCGCTCAAGTTCGTTCACACCAACCTCTGTAGACCTATGGGCATGGCCTCTCTTGGGAAGGCCAAGGGTCTCATTTTCATTGTGGATGACTTTAGTCGCTATGTGTGGCTCTACTTCTTGGAGTACAAGAGCGAGGCATTCTCACACTTTTGTAAGTTGAAGGTGTTTGTAGAGACGTAGATCTCTTTCAAAGTTTGTGATGTATGAGCAGACTATGTTGGCGATGTTAGAATTTGCCGATTCTATGGGCAGCGCCCAATGTAATTTGTGTGGTGTGGACACTTATTAAAGTGTCAATGTAAGTTGTGTACACCTAGTGTCTTAGAAACTTAAAGTAGTGACACTAGGCTCTAGAGTAAAATAAACCTAACTCTAGTTAGTTGGTGGAAGGCTGGTTAGGTCAACCCTTGACCTAAACATAAGTTGTACTTTCACTCTATCTTTCATTCTAGCAAGTACACTCCTCTTTTTGGTTCAGCTCACTCTTGCTGTCATAGCCTCTCCTCTCTCTCTCCATAGCTGGCTGCCATTTTCCAACAGGCGATTTTTGCTCTAACATGTTTTCTCAGTTCTGCAAGGATTACGGTATTTGGGTGGAGTATTCTTGTCCAAACACACCATTTGAAAATGGTGTGGTGGAGCGCACCAATCGGACAGCATAGAAGTCTCCCCCATTCTCTTTGAGGTGAGGCCGTGGCTATTGGAGTACACATCCGCAACAGGTCCCCTACTTTGACATTGAAGGATATGACTCCTTGTGAGGCTTTCTTTGGGAAGAAGCCTTTTGTATCCCACTTTCGCATTTTTGGGTGTGAGGCACATGTCCATGTGGACTATGTAAAAGAGTGGGGATAGATGGGTAGGACATGGGGTTAGCATGGGAATACTTGGTTACATTGACGAGGTATTTAATGTGTTGAGAGACCGAATGAGGTCATCAATTATCAATAATTAAGTCTATTTTTACCCTTCCTTCCAGCTTTCATGGCTTTCCTTCTCTCTGTCTCCCTTTCCGAGTCTTTTTCTCTCTTATGCTAGCCTTTCTCTCTCTTCTTCTCTCATCTTCTCTCATCTTCTCCCTCTTTCTCTCTCCTCCCTGCAGTCTCTCCCTTGTCTCCTCTCTCCTAGGTCTCCTTCATTACAGTGGGTATTAGAGCCTCGGTCTTTGGTCCCTTCTTCTTTTTCTTTCCTCATATCTAGTTATATTTTACAAAAAAAAAACCCTAGTCAAACAGTTACAGCAGGGACAGGAGCTGTAAGAAGCTTTAATGGAGTACCACAAGGTGCTGGTAGCCTTTCTTGGAGATCTCATAGGAGCCATGGCCCAGTTGGAGGTACTCAGGTCAAATTTAGTAGCTCGTTTTCATCTTTGAGGTAAAATTTTAAGGGTTCTTGGTTGAAGGAGGCTCATAGGACTTGGAGAGAGTTTTGAGTATAGTTACTTTTCGAGGAGAGTTTTCTTCTTCATTCTTGAGGAGCTCCCATGGATTCTTAGTAAGAAACCTCCATCTCTCTTCTTCTTCTTCACTTCAAGAACTCTACAGGAGTCTTCCTCAGCTATCCTAGAGCATTTTAAGGACCGTCATCAAGTGCTACAGGTCAGCAGGAGATTAAGACAACACGACATTGTCAGCCTGTTTGCACTGTCTTCATTTTCCTTGCTGTCCCCAGGAGGTGCTGCTGCAAAAGGAGACAAGAGGCCTAAATTCAAGGAGGCTTGAGGAATTGAGATCATGCTGAAAGTAGCCTCAGAGGGTCTGGAGAGAAGAAGCTAGAAGTCAGCATGCTTGGGACTGTTGGAAAGGGGCGGCCTGCACCAGTCTATATCATACAAATGAGGGGGATTGCAGAGTACAGATACCCTGTGAGAGGTTGGTGAAGTCCCAACCAAGTTGCACCTCTCATCCTCAAGCATCTCTCCTCAAGCTGCATCATTGCGCCAAGCAAGCCTGCAAGGCACAGGGAAATTAAGGCTGGCTCAATGAGCTTGAAGTCAGCTCTGTCATGAGCAAGGGCTGCTTCTTCAGCAGTGTCAACAAGTGCAGGATTAAAGATACGAGCTATTTGCAGATTGCCACTATTGTTGGGGATGCTGGTGCCCGAGCAAATGCACAGCAACCAAAACTCTTTGTTGGGATGATATTTAATTCTTATCTTTGTAGAGGCACTGGCTTGTATGGCCTGATTGTGGGAATTATTATTTTCTCTCGAGCTGGGCAGTCCAGAGAATCCATCAGCAGTCCTACTGGCTCAGAATTCTTCCCATACCTCTATCTGATTTCACATTTGATGAAAAAGCCGCAACCACATTCTCACTCTGGAAGCCACTAAATCCCACACCATGGCTTTGACAAGTATTACCGGGTGCCTGAGGAAAAAAATCTCTGCTTTCACTAATCACGGAATCAGAGCCTTTGTTGGTTATTACACTAGAACTCATGTGGCCCAAACCAAAAGAGCTGTCAATGTCTCCATACTTCAGTTTCACTGCAGCTGCCAAATTGACCTGCTCCTTGTTGCTCCCAGATGTGTCACCATTGACAATGGTCGAGCCCAACACCATTGGAATAACTTTCAGGTTCACTGAAAGTCCCCTTGTCAAGAATTTCTCTGCGTCTTTTGCCTTCTAATGCATCTGGACTTACAATGATATACTTCAGAAGATCTGGGAGTGAAGCTAAATCTTTATTCTACTCAAAATCACCTGGCATTGCTTCACTAAGTGAACTTCTCAGATGAAAACAGTCATCCTTCACAGGGAGGACACTCCTTTCCTCATCCTCTGTAACTTCACTAAATGATGCAGCAATGTTGAAACCATCTTTAAGAGATAAACAAGCAAAATCCTTTTTAAAAATCCTAGTCCTTGGTGAGTCGTGGCCTAGTTCCAGCCGGACATCTCCTGTAGGATTGTTGTGTCAAACTTGAATTCGATATCAATGACTTTATGTCTGCATATCACTGTCAAGAAAGGTGTCATGAGGACATGTATTTTTGAAACCTCACTTAACATGTGGATTAATTTTTAATCACATGATTAAGCAAGTGTTGCACATGTGAGGTGCAAGTGGGGTTAGAGTAAATAGCTAAGGACCGGAGAAAATCACGGGATGTCAAAGGCAAAAGTTGCTATAAGTTATGTTGCACAGGTACTTGGTGGTATTTGGTGTTAATTGTTGGCCTAGGTCATTCATTTGGCCATAAGTGTTAGTTGGTGACACTATAGATGTGGTGTTTAATGGTACCTAAAACCGATCTAATGGTCAAAGATGGCACAGAGAGACTCGGGAGTGGAAGATGCCTAGCCAATTTAATTATTGGTCAGTTAGATTATTTTTTTGGACACTGAAATAATTATTAGATTAATTTTCAGTAATTAAAGGCTGAAAATTAATATTTAATGATGGATAATGTTGGAAAAACCGTTTGGGAAGGTTGCCACTTGGCAAACTTGCCCATACAGGCTTGTAGAAGGCTGAAGAAGAGGAAAAATGAGATCATTCTTGCTATAGCAAATGTGGGAGAGCTATAAGTAGCCATGGCCAGTCTATTTTCAGCCATTGTAGCTAGCCACGAGTGTGTTTTGAGGAGGCGATTGCAGATTCGGACCCTCCAGAGCTGGGCGATTGCATCCATGTATAAGGTGACAACTGATTTGGATGTCTCAGCTGTAGGCGACATCATTTAATGCTGTTGTGGCAGGGCAGCACTGCATTTGACCGATTTTCAGTCATTCTTTGAGACAAAACTTTGAGTTTTCTCTCTACAGCTTTCTCTCTCATCTCCCAGCCATTTCATAGCCTTTCTCCGAAGATCCCAGCATTTGGATCCTTGAAGGTTGAGAAATTGCAAATTTCTTTGTTGTAAATTCTACGTTACAACAAAAATTAGGGTTTAGCAGCAGCCTTGAGAAGCGTGCCAAAAATTGGAAGCTCCAAGGCTTGGATTTTTTAGGGCTGAAGGTGAATTTCAGCTAAATTCAGGTGGAGTAGCCGACCATTGAATTTGGGGCATTTCCATCGTCTATGAAGTGGGTGAAGGCCAATTAAGTGCTCGAATCAAGGGGCAAATCAGATTGAAGACTTGCTGGTCACTTTGGATAGCAAGGGGAGTTTGGATTGCGAAGGGGATGGGGAGAATCCCATTTTAAATCAATTTCTTCAATCAAGCTAAAGAAATACCGAAAGGGGCACCAATTTTGGGGCCAATTCGGTGTGCATTGTCCAAGATTAGTAGGTAAATTTGTTTTTTTCAGATTTGCATTTATTGTTTGTTGCTGTAATTAAATTGTAATCAGGGATTTACCACCCATCCACGGAAGGAAGGCTGGTTTCAAAAGGGACTTGCATTTAAATTATCAACCAAAAAGTGAACCTGTGGAGCAGTAGATGATGACTTTCCTTGTGATACACATGTAGGCACATCCTTTTGCTGAAGAAAAGGTTGTGAAATTGGTGGATGAACTGCTACACTGTTTGGGGTCCACCTTGTAGGTAGCATTTGTGCTACACCATCAGTTGCCAAGTTTTCAATATTTACGCTTGACATGGGTGACTCTGATTTCCCACTGCTTGTAGAAAAAGATGTAGGGATGCAGTTCTGAATGTGCGTATCTAGTTGGTGCGACCATTTCAAATTACTTGGAAGTTGAAAATAATCTGGCCACTGACCCCATTGTCAACAAGCCATCTTCAGGATGGTTCTTTGCATTGACATGTACGTGTTCTACTCTTGCAACTTGATTAGAGACAATGTCAGGGTCTTCTTTTGTTGGAAACAAAGGCAACATCTTTGAAGGAAGTGAATCTGAAGTAACTTGTACCCAGAAGGCACTGACACTGGAGGTGTCCATGGTTCCTGAAATGGCAGATAAGATGATCCTGATGGAAGATAATATTGGCTTTTTGGCTGGTGAATAGGATTGTCATTACTTGTGCCATCACCTTTTGACCACATAAATTTTTGGAGAGGTATTGCTGGTGTTTGGAGTTTTTTCCACTGTTCTTTTGGAAATGGCTTGTGTCCTGAATGGCTACTATGTAGACTGTTGCTTTCTAGTGGACTTGGGCATGGCACACATAATTTCATCTCTGCTGTTGCCTAGCTGAGGTAGTATTTCATCTTCATGTGTGCTTGCCTCCGAACCAGCAATAACCAGATCAAAAAAAGTTCTAGCATATTGCTTTAAGTGCTGTTGTGCAGAGAATCTTCCATTGCTGTAAGGGGTGGAAAGTGTCAGAGTGAAGCAATGCGGAAGCGAATGACCAAGACAGAGAGTGAATAGAGTGAAAAGAGAGAGAAAAAGAGATAGTGAAACACTGAAAATCTGTAGTGAAGAATGCTGTATAAGGATGCAAAAATATACACGGGTGTGGAGAGAATGTTTGCGTATGTCTCTACCTCAAAGATCTCAGTCTCCGTCATCCTCGAGGGTAGTCTTCACGGTCTACAGCTTGAAGATTGGGAGCACAACCTGAAGATTGGGAGCACAACTGAGGACTGCAAAAACTAGGGCCAATAAATAGGCCAGCAGAAAATGCCATAAAATACCAGGTTGACTGCATTAAATACAACTGATTGCTGTTCGACCAGTCTGTCCCACTGCCATGTCAGCTGCCACGTGTTGCATACCACGTTAGCTGCCACGTGGCACTCCGGCTGCACCTCACTTGCTGTACCTGTTGTATTAGTTGCTCCTACTGCTCTTGCTTGTCTAGGGAATGTCTAGCTCTAACCGCAAAATCCTTTGAGAAGCTTGCCAATGCACCATCTTGGGTTCACTCGCGAGCCCGTTGGCCAGCACACCTACATCATAACATCAGTCAACACGAGTATTCAGAAGCCAGATGAAGAAGCCAATCAATTGCCTATTATGGGTAGCATCCGCCAAAGGAGAATTGAAATGAGCTGTAGCCTTCCAATTCGGGTCCATAGGAGTCGTAAGAGACTTGTATCCCTCCATCTCTCACGTAGTCAAGAGCTCCTGTATATACCGTTGCTGAGAAATAAAGATCCCTCTTGGAGTCTGATAGATCTCATGACCTAAAAAGAAGTGAAAAGTCCCATATCCGTCATCTCAAACTTCTCATGAAGTGTTAAAACAGCCTTTGTCTGCTTGACCATTTGAGTATGATCACCTGTTAGAATCAAGTCATCCACATAAAGGACAAACAATACACGACCTCCATCTGAGATGTGTACATAAAGTTGAGGGTCAGCTTTGGAATGCCGATATCCCACTTTCTTTTGGAAGAATGAGTCAATATTCTCATTCCAAGCATGAGGAGCTTGCTTAAGGCCATAGAGAGCCTTTCTCAACCTGTACACCTTACCATCAGAAGAACCAAAGCTTGGAGGTTGCTTAACATAGATCTCCTCCTTCAACTACCCATTCAAGAAGGCAGACTTCACATCCAACTGATAGACCGATTAGCGTTGATGGGAGCCAAGGCAAGAATTACGTGAATAGTTATCCGAGCTAGAGGGGCAAAAGTATCATGGAAATCAATGCCTGGGCACTTGCAAAACCTTTAGTAACAAGGTAGGCCTTGTGCTTGTCCAACATGCCATCATTACGATACTTGGTCTTGAAGACCCATTTGACTCAAATGATCTTTTTATGGGGAGGCTTTGGTACAAGATACCAAGTACCATTCCTCTCAATCGACTCCAGCTATTGCTCTATCGCTCTCTGCCATGATCATGTTGTAAAGCCTTCTTTTTAGAGGTGGGATCCCAATTCTACATGACATGAGTCATCAAACAATAATTAGTATAAACAAGCTTGGTATGGTATGCTTGGTTCCTCCGAGAATGCCGTAGGCCATCATATGGCTGCCACTTCTTAGGGACCCTCTCAATCCCTACATCACAAAGAGTGTCATGAGCCCAATGAGGAGGAGGCGGAGTCTCACCTCGTTGCACTCCATTTGCCAGAGTTTCTAGAAGGTCCACTAATGGCGGGGGAGCAATTGGTGAATCTGGTGGCTAAGAACTGAGCTCCTCATTCGAAGAAGAGGGTAGGCTCTAGAGGAACAGTCATTAGCACCTAGCTATCACCGGGATCTCCAAGAACAGGGTGTTTCTCACCCCCCTTTGAGGCTGGATGTTACCAGCCTTCCTCCTCAGATAGGGTGGTAAATAACCTGATTAAGCACTATTTACAGTAATTAACAAATTCACAAAAATGAAATGGACACTTTACCATATAATCTTGGACATTGGACATCTTGTTGGTCCCAAAATTGGCGCTCCTTTTGGTATTTATTTAACTTAATTAAAGAAGAAGTTAATGTACGATGGGATTCTCCCAATCCCTTTCGGTATTCCAACTTCCCTTGCTGTCCAAAATGACTAGCAAGTCTTTAATCTGATTTGCCCCTTGATTCGGGCAGTCAATTTGCCTTCACCTGCTTTGATGGAGATGGAAAACGCCCCAAATTCATTGATTTGCTGGTCTCTCCACCTGAACTTGACTGAAAACAGCTTTAGCCCTGTTGAATCCAAGTCTTGGAGCTTCCATTTTTTGGCACGCTTCTCGAGGTTGTTGCTAAACCCTAATTTCTGACTGCAGATCAAGGTTTATAGCAAAAAAATCTGAAATTTCTCAGCCTCTAGTGATCTCAATTTTGTAATCTTTGGAGCAAGGCTGTAAAAAGACTGGGAGATGAGAGAGAATGCTGAGGAGAAAGAAAATTCAGACTTTCTTTGCCAAGAATTGAATAAAATCTGTCATTTACTGCTGCTACCTTGCCTCAACAGCATGGAGATGCAAAGAACCGAAGAAAACCAGCCATTTACTGCTGCTACCTTGTCTCAACACCCTGTAGATGTTGTCATCTGCTGTTGATTGGTCTTCTCCTGCCCCTGGCTGCCTCAAAAGGTCCTCCAATGGCTGCAAATCAGATCAGCAGCATCTCCTCCCTCTCTCTTGCAGAGACTGAATACATTAAAAATGCCTCTCTCTAGCCTCTTAAGACGTTTTTAGTCTTGTATGGGCATTTTTGACAAGTGGTAGCCTTTCCAAAAGATTTTTCTAGCATTATCCATAATTCAATATTAATTTTAAGCCTTTAAATACTGAAATTTAATCTAATAACTATTTCAGTGTCCTGAAAAATAATCTGACAGGCCAATAATTAAATTGGCTAGGCAAGTTCCATTCTTGAGTGTCTTTGTGCCATTTTTGACCATCAGATTGGGCATTAGGTTTCATTAAACGCCACTTCTCTAGTATCACCAACTGACACTTGTGGCCAAATGAATGACCTAGGCCAATAACTGGTACCAGATACCACCAAGTACCATGTGTGGCATAACTTACTGTAACTTTTGCCTTTGACATCTCGTGATTTCCTCGAGTCTCGGCTCATAAATTTACTCTAATCCCAGTTACACCTCATATGTGGAACATTTACTTAACCATGTGGTTAAAAATTAATCCACATGTTAAGTGAGGTTTTAAAAATACATGTCCTCATGACACATGAACCTCCACAAACCTAACATCACGACTCGTGTAGACATCCCGCTTAATGGGATCATACAATCGGTAGTCTTGAGATTGTGAGCTATAGCCCATAAACAGCTGTTTTTTGGAAGCCGCTTCAAATTTGTCATGTTGTGTCTTTGGGATGTGAACATAGATATCGCACCCAAAAACCCTGAAATAAGAAACATTTAGCTTAATCCCAAAGTACGCCTCATACGAAGTCATATCAACATTAGCGGAAGTAGGGGAACGATTAAGGATGTGAACTGCATAGCCATAGCCTCAGTCCATAGACACTGAGGTATTTGACGATACTCCATCATGGTACGGGCCATCTCAATCACATTGCGATCCTTTTGCTCCAATACGCCATTCTCATGAGGGGTGTTTGTATTGGCAAATTGCTGGTGAATACCACGATCTGCACAAAAACGAGCAAGCTCATTAGAAACAAATTCACTGTTCTTATCTGATCATAAGGTCTTCAGCTTCCGTTCGGATCGGTTCTCCTCAAAGAGTAACCGATCCTTAAAGTTGGAGAAAACCTTCGACTTTAGCTTCAAGAAGTAAGCCCATGTCATCCTGCTATAATCATCCATAATTAGTATTAAATACAAGCTTCCTTTAAGGGACTTGGTCCTCATCGGTCCACAAAGATTGGTAGAAACAAGCTTCAAGGGTGCAGAAGACCGTCTCGAAGCCTTGCTGGGAACAACATCACGAGTCTACTTTCCATAGATGTAGGATATCCAAGGCTGCTGGCTTACCATAATATCCAGCAAACCTCGAATAAGCTGTCCCTTGGATGCCTTCTGAAGATAATAGTTGAGGTGGCCAAACTGAGTAAGCCAAAGCTCGGATTGAGTTTGTGAGGTAAGAAAAAGAGAAGTCAAGGCAAAAGAAGACCACAACTCATAGACCCCATTTTCCTCGTATCCTGAAGAAAGAACCTGTCTTGATGCACGATCAAGAATTCAAAAAGAATCCACATCAAAATTGACCAAAAGACCGAGGGCACAAATCTTGTGTACTAAAAGGAGATGATATCTCAAGGCCGGCACATAAAGTACCTTGGATGTATGGGCACCACCTCGCCCATGCCTCTGTATAGGAATAGATGAATTGTCACGAATGAGAATTTGGCCATGCGAAGGCCGCAAATGGGCAACACCTGCCGAAGAAGGAGTCATGTGCCGTGAGGGACCACTGTCAACAATCCACTCCTGAGTGTATGTGGCCATCAATGCAGCATCAGAAGCCGGTAGGGTCGAACCCTCAATCACCTCCAAGTGGAGGAAAGCAGTTGATGAGGGAGCAGCCACCGCTTCGGAATCCTTTGAATATTTCTCCTCCTTCTCCTTGTTGGGGCAATCCAGTGACTTGTTTTGCCACAGATGTGACAAGTAGACTCCTTTTCTTTGTCTTTCTTGGATTTGTCCTTCTTCTTTTGGTCCTTCCCCTTCTTGTGAGAGATTGACCAACCAAAGCCTTAGATTTAGAAGCAGTGGTTCCTTTCAATTGCTCCTCTTGGTCCAAGACCATAAGAACCAACTCTTCCCACCGAAGAGTCTCAAACTACCTTGAAGCAATCAAGGCAGAATTAAAACCACTAAATTGAGGTGGTAAGTGTGAAAGAAGAGTTATCGCTATGCCTTCAGAAGTGATCACCTTCCTTGCATTTTGTACCTACATCTGAAGCTACCTCGGCTTGTTAATATGCTCCCGCATAGAAGATGACTTGTTGACACTTATGGTTCGTATCTACACTTCCAAAGAAACTTGCTTCATGACGGTTATAGGATTGTACATATGATCAAGCTCCAACCATATCTCTCGGGCCATCATCAAATGCTCAATATGAGGGTCAACAACTGTAGTACATGAGATAAATAAAAATGGGTAAATGCGAGCATTGAGTTTATCCCAATGTGTCTGAGCCTTTGCTAACTCCACCTTATTCACTAGAAGAGAGTCTGGACTCGTCTCGTGAAGGATGATGAATAGCCTCCATAACAAGCTCTGCTAAATCATAGGACTTCAAAATGGCAAGCATCATGATCCGCCATATGCGGTAATTCTTGCCATCGAGCTTTTGATCTGATGGAAGAGCCAGTAAGACGAGCACCTTTCGGTCCATGATTGCTTGAAACTCTGTCTCGGCCTCGGAAGACATCTTCACCTACAATGCTTGCACAAAACACAAAAAGTAGCCTTCTCTGATTGTTAGAATACAACTTGCTAGGACTCTTGACCGCTCGTTCCGCTCCTCCTTCATTCGCCAGATGCGATGAAAAGGTAAAATCTACACTTGAAGGCCCAAAATGCAGCCTTCTTCCTTCTCTAACAGCAAAAAAACAGAGCAGCTTCAGTAAATCTTCTCCTTCTTCGCATGCCCACGCCCACACTGGCCTCAACTTTGTTCTGATGCATAGCCCTCCTACTCGCCCTTGAACGTTGAAAACTCAGCCCTGTGTCGTGCTGAAATCTCCTCTTCAAATGAATCCACCCTAGATCAGTCCTTCAATGCTGTGATACCATGTCAGAGTCCTCGAAGATCTCAGTCTCTATCAGCCCCGAGGGCAGTCTCCACGGTTTGCAGCCTGAAAACTAGGAGCACAACTGAGGACTGCAAAAACCAGGGCCAATAAATAGGCCAACAGAAAATGCCAAAAAATACTGGGTCAACTGCTGTCCCGACCAGTCTGTCCGCTGCTCTTGCTGCTCCTGCCTGTCTAGGGGCCTGTCTAGGGAATGTTCAGCTCTAACAGAAGGCAAGGACAATGGATCTTGAGATGACAGCTGCTGCTCAGCATGGAGATGCTCTCTTTGGGCTATGAGCTGTGCATTGTAAAGCTGTTGCACTTTCTGTCTTCGACGTTCTTGGTCTCATGCCTGAAGGGCGACTTGCAATTCTAGGAATTGTCCTTTTAGTGTCATTGGAACGTCCTATTGCAGTCTTTACAGCAGCACTGGCAGGCAAATGGCTTTCCCTCTGTCCATATCCACCCATCTGAGCATTTCAAGGTTTGTCTTCCTTATGCACGACATTGGCTTCTTGATATTGGATAATATTGTTTGGCAGTGTGTTTTTTAATATCAGATGCAAAGGGAGTAGTAGCTTGCAAATCATTTACCAAAGATGTTGGAAGCAAGTTGGATATTTCAGAAGAACTGAGTGGACTCTTTGACATCTGTTTCAAATTTGGAAAAACATTTGCAAGAGCAATTCTGCCTCCTGACATACTACTTGAGCTGCAAGACCCCCTGCCTCCACAGGCCATTTCACTGGATCAAAGAATCTTGGTCTACCTTCAAAAGCCAAATTATTGAGCTTGCAGACCTGGATGCAGCAGTGCACACGATCTTCTTGAGCGCGAAATGTTATCACTGCATAAAGACTTGCGGCCAGGAATTGATGGGCCAGCTCTTGAAGCTTATCATACAAGGATTGCAGCCAGAAAATTCAGATTTCATCGAACATGAATAGGCTCCTACTCTCATGCTGGTGTCTCAATGACAGATCACAAAGCGTGGTTCTGAATTGCCAAGGAGCACTTACTGCCGCACTGAAGATTGTTGCACATACTGTGGAGTAGGAGAAGCTAGCTAGTATAGGGGTTGCAAGGATTGGAAGGTAGACTGATTTGATCTATATGTGCTACAAAAGAGCAGGAGCTATGGCCTGAGATGCATCGTATGGAACAATGTATGGTGCCTTCAGTATGAATGGCTCCTTATCCATCAGCAGTGAGCTCCTCTCACTAGTGTGGAGGACATAGCTAGTAAAAGAGACTCTCATTGTGAGATCCTAAGGCTAGACTTGCAACTCTACTGGAGGTGTAACTACTTATAGACTTGCTTGGCAACCTAGCCATACCACTCCAAAAAATGGCAGAAGACAGTGCTACATTTAAATTGCCGGTTTTCATGGAGTAAACGTTTGCTGTTGCATTTGTTTCTGCCCAGAAAGTATACCATCTCATTGTTGAAGGGCATCAAGCCTTCATTGGATCTAGAGGTAAATCAGTAGATACTGCACCCAGGCTGAATGCTCAGGGTGAACCACTCCTGTAGCTTAAAATTGGAGAATTGGAGCACTTGAATGCTGAGCTAAGGGTGCTGGACTTGCTGTGCCACTATTTTCATTCAGATCCACTCTACATACCTAGCAAGGTATGGAGAGGGGGGCACTTGTTTTGGCTGGAGTGACTCCGATTGGGTAGGTGATGTGGCTTTGCGACGATCCACTACAAGTTTTACTTTCTCCCTTGGATCAGGAGCTATCTTGTGGAGTAGTAAGAAGTAGCCTATTGTGGTGCTTTCTTCTATAGAGGCAAAGTACCATGCCCTTTGTTTGACTGCTATGAAGGCCATGTGGCTCCGTCGTATGTTGGTAGAGATTGACTTTCTTTAGACAGGATCCACTTAGTTACGTATGGACAACCAGAGTGCCCTAGCTTTGGCTAAGAACCCTGTGTTTCTTACTCACACGAAACACATTGAGGTTTAGTATCATTATGTTTGAGAGGGGATTGTGGATTCTAAGTTATCGGTGGCCTATTGTCCCATGGAGGAAAATGCAGCAAATCTCTTCATGAAGCCTTTGCCTAAGGATTTCATGCTTCATCACATGAGGTTGTTGGGTCTTTAGACACTCCTAGGATATAAGAGGGGGGTGTTAGCCTGCCTATTTTAGGGTTTGTCAAATTTTCATCTCTTGGTTGTGACCTCCTGTCAGAGTTTGATGGAGACATAGAAGCTCTAAGAGTTTATGTGCTTTTCTTGCGTGTTTTCTAGGTTCTTCAGTCATTTTGCTGCCCTTTGTCACATAGTGATCGCCATGTTAGCAGTGCGAATGCCACATCGGCATCCATACTGCCACATCATCATTTTTGCAGCATTATTGTGCATTCAAACTTCATTTATTGCAGTCGCTAGATTTCTAGTGGTAGGTCGGCCATATTTTTGGCCCCTGCTTCTGTTAGATACATCCAGATGGAGCAGTGAAAGGCTCGTCCACCCTTTCACAATCTGCACCTACGGTACTACCATCCCCCTCAAAACCATGAGCATGGGATTCGTACCTCCTTCAAGAAATAAAGAAATTGTAGGCAAAGCTTTTTAATGTTAAGCAAAAAGTAACCAAGAAAGATGCACACATAGCAAAGCTCTAGCTGCAAATAGAAGTAATGTAGATGGAGCAACACACAAAAGTGGATTCCACACCACCACTTGAGGTAACAACCCCATCTTCACCACCAATAAAGTTCACATAAGAAGTTTTATTAGTCATCAAGGAAAAGGAAAGGGTTGAAAGAATTAGACATACATTAGAGTCGGTGTCCTCCCTCTCGGGTGGGAGAGAGTCACACTTCCACAAGAAGAGCAAGGAAATTATATTGCTAGCACAAATGTACTCAAGGAACCATTGAGAAAGGTCATCCCATTTGTGGAGTTGGGAGATCCAATGTTAATTGAACTAGAGGGGAAGCAAGCAAGAGTTGGGTACTTTGATTTGGAAGAGAAGGTAAAGGTCATGAAGCTGACCAAGTTATTAGCGGGGACATTAGTGTGGATATCAGATGAACTAATACCACTCCAACTCAAGAATAGAGCAGTAGAACTTAGCAAAGTTAGAAAATCTAGGAAGGAAGGGAACTTGGCAGTTTACAGAGGAGGGAAAGCTATCATTAAAGAATTCCTTGGGAAAGCCCTTGGCAAAGGGGCAAGTCTTTAGTTTTCACCTCTCTTGGCTAATGGATCATTTGTAATGTAGCGGCAACTCTTATGAGTCATAAGAGTTATTTAAGTTCTCAAAATTTTCTTTTTCTTTTTATTTTACTTTCGTCTATATACCGATGACCCAAAGTGGAATATAAATGGAGGGATCTACGTCCCAAAGGTCGAGTTTGGCCTCCAACGGACATTAATATGATTTTCTTTCTTTCTTTCTTTCTTTCTTTCTTTTCTCTTCCTTTCTCTTTGTGTTCATGCTCTTCTTATGTTGCTCACTCTCACAGATTCTGCCAACTGGCTGCCTTCCAAACAAGTTTCAGCAAATTTTATTTAATTTTCAAAGTTATTATTCCTAAAAATTAACATAGTCCTTTGTCCTTGCAAAAAAAAGGTAGTGCCAATCCACAATAAAATTGGCATTTATTGATTCTTGAACTGGCATTAATTTGTTAATTAATGCCTACTTTCTAATGTCACCACTAACATTTATTGACCAATTGAATGCCTTGGGCGAAGGTTGACACTAGACATCCACTAGTACCTGACCAGTAAAACTTATTACAACTTTTGTCTTTGACATCTCCCACAAACTTAGGGTCTTTGGCTCGCCATTGTGACTTAACTGACTTGCACATCATAGTGTGCATCTCATATGTGCACACGTTAATGCCTAAGCCAAGTGCTAAGCAAAGCATTAAAAATACATCTCCTCATCACAATGTAGCAAGAATGCTAAAGATTTGATGCCTAAGTCCTAAACTCCCTTTCCTTGGATGAACCTCAATCTTAAGTCTAGGTGGTAGAACATTCAGAAAAAGAATAGATATTATACCGACTGCTAGTGCCTCTGTCATGTGGACGAGTGTTGTTCCAGGGCCTAAGATAACCCTCCTAAACCTCCTCCAACCTTGAGCATACCCATGGATAGCCAAGCTAATATCCCTAAGCAACCAAGAGTAGGTCCTCTTGCACAAGTACTTTTCATGACACTTGAGGGCTCACCTAATTGGTCTATGAGACTTCCTACAGACTTTGGTTTCCAAGCCCATTTGGTCTCTCTTCTAAGAAATCACCATGAGGAGTCATATACTCACTTTCATTGGTAGAGATCCATCGATGGAAGAGTTCAATGATAACCCTTGTCGTGAGGACATGTATTTTTTGAAACCTCACTTAACATGTGGATTAATTTTTAATCACATGGTTAAGTAAACATTGCACACATGAGGTGTGACTGGAGTTAGAGTAAATTTACAAGCTCGGGACTTCAGGAAATCACAGGATGTCAAAGGCAAAAGTTGCTATAAGTTATGCTGCACATGTACTTGGTGGTATTTGGTGCCAGTTGTTGGCCTAGGTCATCCATTTGGCTATAAGTGTTAGTTGGTGATACTAGAGAAGTGGCGTTTAATGGTACCTAATGCCAATCTGATTGTCAAAGATGGCGCAGAGACACTTGGGAATGGAAGTTGCCTAGCCAATTTAATTATTGGTCAGTCAAATTATTTTTCAAGGCACCAAAATAATTATTAGATTAATTTTTCAGTATTTAAAGACTGAAAATTAATATTTAATTATGAAAAATGTTGGAAAAACCATTTGGGAAGGTTGCCACTTGTCAAAAATGCCCATGCAAGATTGAAAAACGTCTTTAGAGGTTGAAGAGAGGCATTTTTATAAATTTAGCCTACAAGAGAGAGGGAGGGGAGATTGCTGGTCTGATTTGCAGCCATTGGAGGACCTTTTGAGGCAACCAAGGGCAAGGGAAGACCAATCAACAATAGATGACAGCATCTACAGGCTGTTGAGATGCGGCAGCAACAGTAAATGACTGATTTTCTTTAGTTCTTTGCATCTACAAGTTGTTGTGGCAAGCCAACAGTTGCATTTGACTGATTTTTAGTCATTCTTCGCGACAAAACTTTGAATTTTCTTTCTCTATAGCTTTCTCTCTCATCTCCCAGCCATTTTGTAGCCTTGCTTTGAAGATCTCAGCATTTGGAGCCTTGGAGGCTGAGAAATTGTAAATTTCTCTGTTGTAAACCCTAATATGTAGCAAAAATTGGGTTAGTAGTAGCCTCGGGAAGCGTGCCAAAAACAGGAAACTCCAAGACTTGGATTCAAAAGGGCTGAGGCTGTTTTTAGCCTATTCAAGTGGAGGGACCAGCAAATAATTGAATTTGGGGCATTTTCCATCTGTATCAAACCGGGTGAAGGCCAATTGATTGCCCGAATCAAGGGGCAAATTGGATTAAAGACTTGTTGGTGATTCATCACAGCAAGGGGAGTTGGAATACCGAAAGGGATTGGGAGAATCCCATTGTAAATCAACTTCTTTTTCAATAAAGCTAAAGAAATACCGAAGGGGCGCCAATTTTGGGGCAATCGGGTTTGCATTTCCAAGATCAGTAGGTAAATTTGCATTTTCAGATTTGCATTAATTGTTTGCTGTTGTAATTAAGTCGTAATCAGGGATTTACCACCCATCCATGGAAGGAAGGCTGGTTTCAGGCCTACTTGTAAGCTAGCTTCCTTTTAGGCCTTCTAGTCTAAGTTAAGCTAGTCCATCCTTAGGCTAGTCAAGCAACTCATTCCATTGCTCTTTACACTATCAGGCCATAGGCTAATTATTGCTTTAGTCTACTCATCTAGTCAGGCCAATAGGCTAAGTGAAGCACTGGTAAGCAAGCTCTCAGGTGTCTCTTATGACTACTTTGACACTAGTCACCTCTAATTTGGTATAAAAACCTATGGGAGAGTACATCATGGAGGTTCTCTAGATATGGTATCCTTGGATAGAGGGAGATTGGAGGTATTGTGGCTGGTCATCTGAATGTTGATTACCGTGGTGGTACTGTATTCGTTCTTATGCTTTAATTATGGATTCCATTGCGGTTCATGAGTTTTCTCCAAGTTTTTGTTCTCCTTTCTGTTCATTGTTCATTGCGTTTTGTTGTGTGCCTTATGTTATTGGTTCCACTTTCATAGTGCATATCAAATGTCATGTGGTAGATCCTGATGGTGCTTCTAACTGCTGCATTCAGCTGATTACAAGTCCCATACTTCTGTGTTTTCTATGGCATGTGGCTGCAATGTGTTATGGTGTCTGTTTGACTTTTTTGTAAGATAGCTCACCAGTGGCTGCAGTGTGTTTTCTTCAGACTAGTAGTGCCAGTGACGTGATTGCTAGTGTAAAGGCCTGCATTCATCTACTGGCTGTCTCTGTTGCTGGTTGAAAGTGAAGGTAGCTTGTCAGCTGGTGGGTTGCATCCTGATTTTTTGCTGGTGTTGTTTAGCTATCAACTCAGATTGGTACTCGTCTTCTGCTGCACACTCTTTTTTTAATCATTAGCTTTGCACCAAAAGTATCTTAATGTGAAGCACTGGTAAGCAAGCTTTCAGGTGTCTCTTGTGGTACTTACATGCTGGGCTAGCATTTCGGTTAAGGACTAACATTGCACGAATCTACTAGTCCTGATTGGGCTTGTGACACGAGTCTGCAATGGGTCCATCTTCTCTCCTGGTTGAGCCCTACTTTGACTGGCATGGACGTTTCCCATTTTAGGCCAAGTTGTGGGCAGCCTTAGATACTTCCATGGCGGTCGCTTCTCTGAGTAGCTCTTCCAACCACTTTGGCAAGTGTCACCATATGCCACTGCCAGTACCTTTTTTCCAGAGAGACCACTGGCAGTACCTTAAGCAAGGAGCTTGCTGATCCTTGGATTTTGCCTCTTTGTTTTGTTCCTTTTCAGTTTGCATCATTGGGCCTAATGTTGAGCTGTTACATGTTCATGAGAAGGCTCTTATTAGGTTAAGTGACCTCTATCTATTCCTTTTTGCAAATTAACTAACTACCCAGTATTGAAAGAAAAGAAGAAAAAAGACAGAAGATTTATGGATGGAATGGGGAGACAAAGGGAGGTAAGGAGGGAGGGAGTTGTGGGGAGAAGGAAATTGGGAGGGAGTTTTGCTTCATGGCAAAGGGGGGGGGGGGGGGGGGGGCGGAAACCAGGCTGTCGTTTCTTCACTGACACCTCTTTATATCTATTGCAGGGTCTGCTGCAGTACTTCAATCTTGTGGAGGGGTGTATAAATATGATAAAGCACTACCAGACAAAGCACAATTTTGTCTATGATTGGGTCATAAGGACACGTCTGGATGGATTTTGGAGTGATAATCTACCATTATTAGAGGAGATGGGTGATACAGTTTATACGGTTCCTGTAGGCTCTCAATTTGGAGGATTAAATGACAGGTTGGGCATTGGAAACTGGAAAACCAGTCAGGTTGCTTTATCAAGGCTGTCTCTTCTTCCTGTTTTACATGAACATGGTTTGAGAGGACTCAATTCTGAAACCTCTTTCAAGCAACAGTTGAAAGTTCGCCATATAAGGTATAAACTAAAGACATTTCCGTTCTGTGTTTTAAGTCATAGGACCTATGGCTGGCCTCCTGGTCGTTGGGGAGTGCCTGTGCTTTCGATTTCAAGCAAGGGATCCTTGAATGGAGCTAAGTGTAGGCCATGCACTCCCGTGGCTACTGGAAAAACAGCTCAATCAATGATAGATTCTCAAGAGAAATCTTGGGCTTGGATTGGGAGTGATGATAAGCCAGAATTGTGCAATCCAACAAAAGATTGGGAGGAAAATTGGCCGACAATTTTTGACAATGTAGTAGGATCTGAGTTCTCTGAGATTAGGAGGGCGATTGTAAATCAAACAACTGGTGTGTGTATAAAAGAATTTGAGGAATTGAGAAAACAGGTGGAAATATGGGATGGTCCATCATCAGGTGTGATATGTGAAAAAGGTTTGGTGTCTTGAAGGTATTCTTTTTATCAATGACCTGTACATGATTGAAGCAGCAGCCATCCTGGCAGGCAACCGAAAGTATATGATCACTATGCCCTGCTCCCATGATTCAGGATGGCAAGAACTGCAGACATGAACAACATCTTTTCATGGCTGTGGGAATCGGTTCATGCATTGTGCTCGTAAACTAGGAGTGGGCAATAATGAAGATCAAACCCCTTGGAATGGTTGTAACTGCAGTAGAAGTTTGAGGGAAAATGCTCTCCTATATTTTTAAGTTAGAAGCTCCTGCTGCATTTTTGGAGAAGAATTGCTCTCACAGGTGACTTCCATTTTTCTCTTCCTCAAATTTTGAATGATCAGGGTCAATTTTTGCATCTACAAGATGTAAAGACCCTTTCTAAGCTGGGAAATTTTGATTGCCATATAGTTTTCTCAATATCTATATGTTTTTGGCTTCTGACATAATATTCACAGCTGCTAAGCTCAAACTGTTGAACCTCCCTGTTGCACTTATTTCTCCACTGTTAATTTTATGAAATATTACTAGTTTTTAAACAATAGTTAACAAGTATGAGTCATAAATTACTGCATGGTTAAAAAGGTGACATCACAGATATTCTTAGTATTAATGCCAAGAAGGAAGCCTTCATACAAGATCTTTTGTGGGTATGCTTGTTTACTTGCAACTAAATAATGCATTCGGATGGGATACTGCATGCTGACAAAGATGGGGAGCATCAGGATGCAGAGGCAAGCTATAGATTTGAAAAGTAGGTACAAGCTATGTTTGTTCCTCTGCTAAAAATGACCTCCCCAGGACGTTTTCTCCACCTTCTTACCCTCGTTCCTTCAGATCCAGGTGTTGTGACTCCCCTTGAAACTTGCATAGAAAGTGGCAGGCAGGATTCGGGCCTAGAGTCGTGGTGGTTCATTGCCATGCACGGTCTGTCATTGTGCAGGCCGAGATTTCAAGATGAGGATATTTGACAAATGCTGAATTCTCTGCTTAGGTTTTTAGGGTCTCTAGAGCAAGACCACCTGTGAGCTGACTCTAGAATCTAGATTCTTCATGGACATGAGTGTCTGATCCTTTAGAGATTCATGTGGACCTTTCTGTAGTTTTTTGTTCATTTGTGTCTGTGGCTAGTGTCTTGGCACTTAAAGTTTGCTTGAGGCTTGAGTAGTGTTTGCCATTTTAAAGACACTTCCTAGTCAGCACATAACTTTGCCCAAAACAAGCCTACTTGTGGCTATGAGTACTTCCATAGCTTTTCATATGTAAGATAAGCAATTGAGAGGTATACCCATTTTTGGCCGATTGCAAGGTATTGTTACAGATGAGAGCTAATTGGCAGCTTGCATGGTGTATCTGGATATCAAGTTGCAGGGAGTTTATGAATAAACAATACATTTGTATTTTTCAAACTCTCACCTCTATGGACAAAGGCCATTTACATACTCCGAGGCATGTGCAAAGCTTAAAGGGTGATTTAGAGCGCATGAGAAGGCATGCGGCATTCTTGTGCACTTGAAACTTACGCATGCAGTTGCATGTAGGGATTCTCCATATGGTTTGGCATTAGAGACTACTACAATGTAGATTGGTTATCCTATTAGCCTTTGTTGATCCATGTGCCTAGTTGAGATTTTTGGCCTCCCCATGTAAGACCGATATGCCCATTCTTGAGTTTCTATTCTTCCTCGAGTACAAGGCCATCTTTTGGAAATAGACAAATGAAAATATTTTCAAAATCTTGTTGGTTGAATGTTTAAAGCACAAGGATAATCTATGTGCATCAACTTATGATTCTTTTTATACGTGTGTGTGTGTGTGTGTGTGTGTCCCCCCCGGGCTTGGATCAAGTTGATTCAGACAAGTCTATTGAAGAGAGATCAAGCTTGGTAAATGATTGCATTGGAAATGGGCTTGATCGAAGCGATTCATCTATTTGGTCTTTTTGGGAATCACATTGTATTACTTATAACAAACATACATGCATCTCCATGCATACTCACAATATCTATGTTTTGTAAATTTCTATTAGCTTCATCAAACTAATTACTAATAATATATAGACCAACATAGAAATTTCTAAAGGTCCTTGGTATAGCTATTACTATTCTGCTTTTATATTAAAGCACTATTGGCTAGGGAGGAAAGTTTATCCTTTAGAAATCAGAATCATTTGAAAATCTCTCTATCTTTTCACAATGCCTTGTGCAAGAACATTTTTGTCAATATCTCCATATGCTACTTTTTATCTTAGTCATGCTTATTATTGATGGGATCTTAGATAATGTATTTTGTTCTTAAATAAAACAAGGGCAATTGATAACTATTACAAGAATATTAGTACAATGGGAATACAAATTTAAGAGAATTGGGTGAACATTCAACCAATGGCTTCATGTGTAATGTGGCTAATACTATTAAAGGCTCTTTGGACCAAACATAGGGTAGGCAAATTTGGAATCAAAAGTTGAACGTGCCCAAGTGTTACTTAGAAGCGGAAACACTCGCACATTTTTACATGCATTGAACTTTTTGAAGGTACTTATTAGGCCATTTCACCCATCAATAGGGAAATATGTATACTTACGTTAAAATGTGAGATGGTGTTTTTGATAGATTTTGATTCAAAAACATTGCATTGTTACACATAACTTACAGAACTATTGAGACCAAAAGGAAAAAGATATAGATGGTGAAAAAAAACACAGAAATTAAAAATGATAAGAATTTTCTAATTTTCTAATACTATATCAAGGAATCTAGGAAATTTCATATAGCTTGAAAATCTCCAACATGGGCAATATTTGGCCATATGGTCAAATCTTATCCTTTTACTTGAAGGTGGAATTCACCCTAAATACTATATAGGGAATTCACCTTCAAATCTTATCTACTTGCAAATAAGGGGTTAATGTTTAGACAAATAGTCAAATACTTCTTATTTGAAATTGGAATTTGCAAGATTTGCAATTCTCTAATATAGTGTTTACTTGCCATTGATATCTTTGTTGAGTATTTGTTGCATATGGATTTGGTAATGCATAAGCATGATGGTAGAGTGAGAATCACTTGTTGGATTCTGTGATTGTGAGAAGGTAATCTAGAGTAGAGGAGTAAATAAGTGGTCTGTATAAGAAATCTTGGTCTCTAGATTGTTAATGTGGAACTTGTTAGAAGAAAGATGAGAGAGAGATAGGGGCAACCGAGAGCAAACTGCTCTCAATGTTCTCTTTTTCATTATTCATCACACTTTCTCTAACTGAGTAACACAAAGTACAATGTATTACAACCTAAGTCAAGCAGTATAAAGACTTAGTATAACTGTACTGGCTAAGTCTGACCAACTTTATTACACACGCATATCATCCAACTAATCTATTGTTGGATAGAGTCGGTAGGTATTATGTAGACTGAGCTTGCATATCTCAACACTCCCCTTCAAGCTCAAGTCACTTTACGTATCCCAAGGAGCAATCTAAAATGAGTGAACTTATCTCTACCAAGGGATTTGGTAAAGATATTTGCCACTTGGTCTTTAGTCTTCATATGTATGAGGTCTATCCTACCTCAAAGCACACAATTTCCCTAATGAAATGGTAATGTACCTCTACGTGCTTCGACCTAGTATGATAAACTGGATTGCTTGCCAAGAGCACATGTCTCATATTATCACAATACATCTTGATTGGTTTATCCACATGAATCCCCAAGTCATCCATCAACTTAACCAACCAAGCAGCCTCATGCATAGCCAATGCTACACCCATGTATTACTTGAGAGAGCTACAGTAGGTTATTTTTTACTACTCCAACTAACCATGCTGCTTTCAAGACCAAATGCATATCCATTGGTCGATTTCCTGCCATACATACAACCAACCCAATTTGCATCACAATAAATTGTAAGCTGAACAGGCTTACCATGCTTATAGAACAGCCCGTAAGGCAATGTACCCTTCACATATCTCAAAATCTTCCTCACAGCATCTAGGTGAGGTTTCCTTGGTTGCTGCATAAACTGGCTTATCAAATCAAATGTATAACTCAAGTCTAGTCTAGTGATAGTGAGATAGATCAAACTACCAGCCATCTGTCTATACATAGTTACGTTCTCTATCACATTTCCTATATCAATAGCCAGCTTTACATTTTGCTCCAGTGGTGTGTCTATGGGTTTGGATTCTAGCACACCATACTTCAACATTCTGTGCATACTGTTTTTGTATCATCCATATTCCATGAGGTGTACGCATAACTTCAATGCCTAAGAAAACTTTCAGCTCTTCCAAGTTTATAAACAAAAATTCTTTATGCAACATAGCTTTTATGTCATCAATGCCCTGTATCTCATCACTTGTGATCACAAGATTATCTATTTAGAGCACCAAAATCACATATCTTGACTCTGTTTTCCTGGTAAATAGACTCTGATAAGCTTTGCCTAGTTGAAATCCAAGTGTTTGCAAGTAGGAAGTAATCCTAGCATTCTAGGCTTGCGGGGCTTGCTTTAAGCCATACAACACTTTCTTCAATGTGCCTACATACGATGGATAATCAGGATGCACATAGCCCTTTGACTAATCCATATAAACCTCTTCTTCCAAATCACCATTTAAGAAGGCATTTTTAACGTTTGTCTGATAAAGATTCGAGTCTTTGGATGCAGCCAATGCTATAACAGTTCTTTGTATAATTGCCATCTTAGCAACCAAACGAAAGGTTTCCTTATAATTTGGCCCATTCTACTAGGCATATCCTTTCACTACTACTAATCTTGCTTTGTACCTTTCTAGTGAGCAATCAGACTTACATTTTACTTTATAGATCCACTTGCATCCAATAGGCACTTTGCCCTTAGGAAACTCAAACAAATCCCATGTTCTATTTTTCAACAAAGCCTCATATTCATCATCCATAGCCTTGCACCAGTTCTCATCCTCAATTGCTTTTGCAAAAGATGCAGGCTCTTTGTATTTCAACACTTTTGTCATGTATGTATAATGTCTCACTGAGTATCCACCACTATAGGTAAGCCAATCCATAGGCTTCCTTTTTCTTTGCGATCTCCACAATGGAGGTAAACTAGATTCCACCCACTCATGAGGCGGTACATATCTTTGCATAACTCCAGGTGTAACCACTGCAGGTATGCCAAACTCGCTATCAAGGCTCTCACTAGAGTCATATCGTGAAGGTCAATGGACCTATAACAATTTCAGAAACCTTCTCTTCTTTTCCTATATCTCTCCCCCTTAGACTGATGTATCCATGTCAGTTGGATGGAGACCCATGGCTGTATGGCTTGCCTGTCTAAGGACTTACACTGCTAGATGCATCCTGCATATGTCTATTGATAGAAGAAGTGCCTTGTTGTCCATTTTTAGTATATGTGCCTTATGACATATCATAATATACCACAGCTTTCTTAGCACCATACCAAGATGCTAACTCATCAAATATGACATCACAGCTTAGCAATATCTCTCGTGTAGTTGGAACAATGTACTTTTATGCCTTTCTTTCCTGTGAGTATCCAATGAAAACATATTGTAGACTTTCGACCCCAAACGCTTGGACAGTGGTGAACTTGACGACGTGAAAGTCGGCAGCAGGTGTGTAAAGATGGGGGATTTTGCAGGTTCAAGTAGTGGTGATGCTTTACAACAGACGATTGCTTTGTTGCAACAACAACGACATCATCAATTATTGTTACAATAGCAGATGCAAACTCAGCAGGAAGTAGAAAGAATTGATTCCTTAGCTGTGAATGCATTGTAGGCAGTGGGACAAGAATTGAAGTAGTTTAAGGGTCAAAATGTTTCAGCCTTCATCCGATTGTATGAAGAAAAGATGTTTCATGGGGTACTGTAGTATGCATGGAGTTGGTATTTCTCCCGTTTGGCCATGCATGCATTGCATGATTGGATTGATGAGTTATATAGAAGAGATCCTGATTGGGTAGCTTTTAAGAAAGATTTGAGAGAAGAGTTTTTCTTGGAAGATGCAGGATTGGTAACTAAAAAGACATTTATAGATTGGATTGAAAATCCCAACAAAGGGTTGGTTGCTACAGCTTTGCTCCATGAATTTGAAAGTCAGTATTATGCGCAGTTGGATGTCGATGAGTAGCAATCATTGGAGAGTCAGAAAATTGATTTATTTCTAAAGGCTACAGATCCTGTTTTGTAGGAGAAGTTGACTAATAATTTAGAAGATGCCTCTTCCGAAACGGGGCTGAAATAAGATTGGACTAATGTAATTGAGGTAGTGCATATGTTGTTAAAGAGAGAGCGGATGAAATTAAGATGGGGTACAAGTACTATACCTATCAGTGCTGCTCAGAAGGGGGTGCAGCAAAGGGGCGTGTGGCTATGGTAGAACAACCTGCTATACCTGTTGGTTCCGATCTTAAAGGTGATGATGTGGATGAATTAATCAAAGGCACGCGTGATTTGAGGCTGAATTTGACAGAATTCTATGCAAAGGTCGAAAAGTTGAATGTTAAGGTAGAAGAGCAAGGTCGGCGGGGCAACAGTCCAAAGACCGTAAAGAAGGATACAAGAGAAGATGTATTTGTTGTGATAGTTTACAGCATGAAAAGCAAGACTGTACAACCTATCGTGAAGCGGAAGCGAAAATGTTAGTCTTTTGGAAAGATGGCAAAATACATGCAATAGAAACTGGTCTTCCAATAGAGCCAAATTTTGGAAATGGTGGCAT
This sequence comes from Lygodium microphyllum, assembly GCF_053477565.2. Taxonomy (NCBI): domain Eukaryota; kingdom Viridiplantae; phylum Streptophyta; class Polypodiopsida; order Schizaeales; family Lygodiaceae; genus Lygodium; species Lygodium microphyllum. Next base: position 19,620,497 of record NC_141149.1, on the reverse strand, counting down.
ACAAAAGAGGTTGGAAGAGATGGCAGTAAGGACAACATTTGTTGCCATAGATGTAGCCACATATGGGTTGAGAATTGAAAGGACCGAAGAAGCTCGTAAAGGAGGCATGGCTGAAGCAAAATATCGCGTTTGGATACAGGTGTTAGATTGCATGGAAAAAGGCAAAACAACCAAGTCTGAATTGATTGATGCAAGTCAGAGTATACGAGGGAGAACATGATGGAGTGCACCAGTGGATTTATTTTTAGCCTATGGTTCATAATTAAGAAACTCTTGTGGAAGAAAAGAGAAGAAGAGATGAGGACACTACTAGTCCTTCCTCTTTAGACCCATCTAAATGCATAACATGAAGTAAAATGGAGTAGTAGAAAGAGGATGAAAAAGCCATACTTGAGCATGTTATGGAGGATGCATCTCAAGAGAAGAAACAAGAAGGGAAGGAAAGGGACAAGCAGCCTGTTACAGGTTACAATCGAATCTTGAGACTGCCACAAACCTTAAAAGGTCCTGGAAGATCGCATACTTAGCAGTAGAGTGGAATTCACACTTGGCGAAGTTCTTGGAATCGTGAAGCATGAATTTCATGATGCAATCATTGATATGCTGAAACGAAAAAGATAGTAGTTTGATGGTGAAGTTTTGAAAGCATTGATGTAAGTTGACAAAGACATAGAGAAACAACTTCAGAGGGAATATGATGATGCATGTAATGCTGATTTGGAGCAGGTTGATGTTGAAAATGGGTTAAATGGGAGTGTAGACAACAAGCTTGTGGTTGAAATTGGTCTTATGGGCAACAATAAGCATAGAGAAAAGGCTATTCATAATGGGGATGTCCATCAACAACAAGTACATGAAAGAGAAGATGCTCATTTTATTCCAAGCAGTCATTATTCACGAACGCATTGGGCTCGTGCTACAACAAAGACAATTGTTAAAGTGGGAGAAAGAGAGACACCTTGCATAGCTCTCTTGGATCATGGTTTTGAAATCAATGTTATGGCACACAACTTGTGTGAGAATGGAGGTTGGCCGATTGATATAGATTTGGGATGGCGCATGTGGGCATCAAACAATTCATCAGGGGATCTTTATGCAGTTTGTCTGAATGCACCCATGACTATTGGAGATATTAGGGATGAATATCATTTTTTTTGTGCAAGATTTATGTTGTTATCCGGTGATTTTGGGGCATCCCTATATTTCAAAATCAAGGCTGGAAATAAAAGCCTTGGATGATGGTTCTTTATATGCTCGGGTTTGGAGTAAAGACAATACAAAGGCGGTACAGTTTCTCACTGTTTGTGTGAATCATCCCCGCAAATAGGATAGTCTATAAGATAATCCCATGCCACCTAATGCACGAGAGTTTAAGGGTTTTTAGACAGCACTGCTATAAGTGGAGGCTATGGCAGTGCCTTCAGGAAGATAATTATGCCTCCAGGAAAGAGGGAAACTGTGTTTGTGTTTGGATTGCAAGAATGGACAACATGTAGTCTTGGCAGTTTTAAGGACATTTCAGCCATGTGTAGGGCTGAAAATAAATATGTAGGATGGGCTCAAAAAGAGCTGAAGACATATGGTTTGATGGCTGCAAAAGAAGGTATTTCAGGGCTGGTTGATGTTGATACAATGGTTGAAATTTTTGCAAAAGTTAATGCTGAAAATAGGGTAGAAAAAGAGGTTATTTATGTTGACACTTTAGAGATGTATGAAGTCATTCAAGAGTTTGCTGAGCATAAATGTTATGGGCTGCAAAGAAGGGTTGAAGCAACGGTGAATACAAAAAGTACAAAACAGTTGCAAAGAAGGTTAAACCTGTGGCTTTGCCTTTATTGCTTGAAAGTGATGGGTTGGTTGAAAAAGCGACTCAACAGTCTAGTTTACGGGATCCACATGGAGTATGATATAAATTTATAGTTGAAACTTTATAAGAGTTGAAAATTGGTGATACAAGCTTTCTTTTGCCTACAGAAAGAGCTTGTTTATCACAGATGTTGCCAAGGTATGGGAAATCCATTGCATTTCAGCCAGATGAAATTGGATGTGTTGATCCGACCATAGTTGCACCCATGGTGACCTTTATAGTACCTCATGTGCCATGGAATTTAAAGCCTATCCCAGTGCCTTGAGTATATTTGCCTAAGCTGTTGGAGCTTTTGAATGAGAAGATCATAATGCAGATTTTGGAGCCTTCTTCAGCTCCATATTCAAATTGGTGGTTTACTGTTCCAAAGAAGAATGGTGCTTTGAGGTTTATACAAGATTTACATCCATAACGAATGTTGGATCAGGCTTGATAGTGGATGAATTTGCAGAAGCATTTGTAGGCAAGACAATTTACTCTATGGGTGATTTATATCCATGATACGATCAGTTCCAGCTTGCATTGGAAAGTCCGGATATCACTACCATGAAGACACCGCTTAGTTTGGTTAGAATGTGTATGCTTCCATAGGGAGCAAACAATTCAGTGGAGCATATGATGAATGCTATGCATAAAGTTTTGAGGGAGTATATTTCTCAATTGACCTTACCCTTTCTTGATGATGTGCCGATCCAAGGATGTGATATCTACGAGAAGAATGAAGAGTTGAATGAGCATGGATGTAGAAGATTTGTGGCTGATCATATTGCTGATTGTGACATGATTTTGAGTCGTCTTGAAGAAGTGCATTTGACTCTGTCATTAAGAGAAAAATCGGTTTTTGGAGTGGAGGAAGTATTAGTTGTTGGGCACATGTGTGGACCATATGGGAGAAAACTTTCACCAGTAAAGATTGATGCCATAAGCAGGCTGCAGGAGACATGTTCAAATGTATTTGAGGTGAGAAGATTTTTGGGTGCATGTGTCTTTTACTTGATATGGATTCCATATTTTGCTCTTATGACTGAAAGTTTATATCAACTCTTGAGAAAAGGGCAAAAGTTTTGGTAGGGTAAACAACATCTGAAGGTAGTTCGGAAGCTAAAGAGCTTACTGATTTCAACTCAACACTAAAGAGAGTAAATTATGAGAATGGGCAATCTATTATTTTCACTGTGGGGATACAAGCCCAATTGGCATTGGTTTGGGCAGTGGGTCAGGATCATGCTGATTGGAGTAGGTATGCCATTCAGTTTGGAGCAAAGGTCCTCAATGAATGACAACTATGGTATTCTCAAGTCAAAAGAGAGCTTTGGGATGTAGTGACAGCCCTTAAGTGTGATAAGGAGTATTTTATGAGGGAGCTCATGTAGTGGTAGAGGCTGATTGTCTACCTCTATTGGGCATGATAGTAAATTGCTCAACTCCCGATATTGCCATGTTATGGTGGATTGCATATATAAAGTCACTTAACCTTGATTTTCAACATATTGCAGGTAGAGAAATCCCCGTGGGCTGACATGCTTTCACGAGCAAGGTGTTTGAAGATGAAGAGGAACTGATGGAAGATGAAGAGAACGATATGATAGGTGTTAAAAATGACTTTATGACAACAAGGAATGAGTATGTAGCTACTCTTACTACAGGTACAGATCTGAAAACAATAAGTACAACTGTCATTAATGAAGGTACAACTGTCATAATAGCAAATACAACATGTACAACTATTGTAACATGGATTTCAACAGTAAGAAAAGAGCTTACAGCCATGGAGAAGAGATGGGAAGTAGAGAGAAAGCATCATTACTGTTATGCTTCAGTGAGAACAAAAATTTTGGAAGAGTTGTATGAGGATGATTGGCTGAAAATAGGCAAATATCTTAGCCTCATGACAAAGAAGGTTGAGTGGTTTGAAGCTGAATTCAAAAGGATTAAAAGATAAGCTTATGGGTTTTTCTTGAAAGACGGATATTTATGGAAATATGCAAAGAAAAAGAGAGGAGCTCTAGTATGTGTATTGGAAGATAGGGCTTCTCAACAACAGGTGATGAAAGAGTTTCATGAAAGTTTATGGGCTGTACATAGAGGAGTTTGGGGCACATTTGCTAAGATCAAAGAGAATTATTGGTGGCAAAACATGTATAAAGATGTGGAGCATTATGTGGAATCATGCACTGACTGTCAGATGTATTCCATGGTAAAGCATAGAGATGGGTTGCAACCGACCTATCCATTGTCTATGCATTACAAACAGGTAGTTGATTTGGTTACCATGCCTATAGGTTTATGGAATATGAGATATCTTGTGCTTGCACAAGAAGACTCGACAAATCAAGTGAAAGGTGGAGCTCTTAGTACAAAGACTACTCAAGCAATTTGCAGGTTCTTATTAGAAGAAGTCTTTTATAGGCAGGTATGGTTATGTTGGTAAAGTGGTTGCAGATAGAGGAGAATTGGATGCGGATGAGGCTTGTGACTTCTTTTCACGATTGGGTATCAAGCTGGCTTTAACTTTAGCCTACAGTTCTAAAGAAAATGGAAAAAGTGAAAGAGGTCATCAGCTTATCATTAATGCATTAGTAAAGTCATGCAAGGGCAGGATGAAAGAGTGGCAAAAAATGTTACCCTTTGCTTTATGGGCTGATAGGACCACTCATAGTGCAGTTACAGGGTATATGCCTGTTGAATTAATGTATGGACAATAGCCAATCATGCCTATTGAGGAGACTATTGCTAATTGGAGTGTTCTACCATGGGAAGAGGGTTTGAATAGAGGAGTTGCTGGTCCTATGCATTAGATAGTTAGAAAGAAGACCTGAAGACATTGAGACAACCATGAAAAAGATGAAGACTACAAGGATCAAGAACAATAAGAGGTTTGACAAGCAACATAGACTTCGACCATGAGCTATACAATAAGGGAACTGGGTGATGGTTTATGACAACAGCTTGGAAAATGAGCATAGTGCCAGTTTGAAGATGGAAAAGTGTGGTTTGGTCCATATGTAGTAAGGTTTGTTTTTGACAATGCTACCTATGAATTAAATAAGATGGATGGGATAGCTCTAAGGATTCTAGTGGGGTTGGAAAACGTATCAAGCTCTTTAAACATGGGATTCTTTAGCATATGAGTTGAAGGAGTTGGATATTGAGCATGAACATGAGAATATGGAAGAAGAAGAGGTAGAAGATGAAGACATTGACATGACAGAGGGTACTTCTTCTGACACTGCAAATCCATAAGACTTTGGCACATGCCGGAAGGATGTGCAGGTTAAGAGGGGGTGGATGTCATACCGCTAGGCGGACATAGTGTGAAAAACTCTAGAGTGCATCATCATTCGGATTTCTTATTGATCTAGAGAGTCAATGCCATATTAGTCATTAGTGTTAGTGTCTGTAGTGTGGATGGTTCAAAAATACTAGATTTTTGGACAAGTTCAGTCCATTTTTGATATTTTGGATATTATTTCTTGTAAATATCCAAAAGTTATAGACAACTTCTAGAATAGGATGACATGTTAAAAAAGCAAGTGGCTTTCAGTCATTTTTGGGGGATCTTATGCAAAAAGAAGGATTGAAAAAATTGCACAACGCGCGATCACAGTTTATAGGTAGCAAACAACACTTCGAACTGGGAGAAGAAGAAGAAGTGATCTAGGGGAATGCTGACCAGGTGTCTTGGTATTTTACCCCCCTTCTAGAGCCAATAGAAGCATGAGATTGGTGGTCTAAGCAACAGAGAAGAAGCTACTATTTGAAGCACATTTTTGGTCTACAAGGGATTTATCTTCTCAAGATGCAGAAATAAATTGACAGGCTTCACCTCTATGAGTATTCTTCTACATCTTCTATTTCTTTGAATCTATTCTCTTTCATCAATTTCTATCCCTGAATCTCCCTTCACCCTACTGTCTCTTATCCCCGTGGTAGACTTTCGACCCCAAACTCTCTGACACCATGTATTCCTGGCAAATGGAAACCTGGCTTGTTTCCCAAACTGACATAATGAGCATACATGTCCCAAATCAGCATACTTAAACCTTGGTAGCCTTGTAACAAGCTCCTTATTATGTTGCATATTTTTCAGTTTTTGAACATTTATATGTCCAATCCGTTTATGCCACATATCAATGTCTCGAATACTTGTCCCATCATGAGCAAACATAGCAACATTCAATTTAGGTATATTTGCATCCACAGTGTAAACATCCTACCATGTCTTAGGCCTTTAGCAACCAATCTACAACCTCTACCATATTTCTCTATGAAGCAACCATCTCTATTGAATCGTACCTATAGGTTCTACTCAACCATATGACCAACAGATTGCAGATTCTTGGTGATCGATGGAACATGCAATACATCATGCAACCGATTTTTCTTTCCATCAAGCAGCATAACCAAGGGAACAATCCTTGTGTGTGCTATGTCATGTTGAGAATCAGCTTCAATACATATATTAGCACCTATTTTCAGCTCATCAAACCACTCACCATGTGGTGTCATGTGATTTGAAGCACCAAAATCTATATACTAGACATCAAAATTTCCTTGCTGCTTGCCTTTCTTGTGTACATAAGTCATAGCAAATAGTCTCTCACCACTCTCAGGCTTTGCATGATTAGAAGATGCATAGTATCTGTGTTGTCTACCCTTCTGATTAGCTTGCTTTTTCTAGCACTCTTTTGCAATGTGGTCATGCTTACCATAGTAATGAAAATATTTATTCTTATTAGCAATTTCTTACCATAGTATGACATGATCCTCTCCCCCTAGATTAAGATCTCCCCCTTGCACAAGAGTATCCACCACCTCTACTAGCAAATCCATGTTGACTCTGCCCATACTGAGATGCATGCTACCAGGTTCCCCTACAACGGCTAGAACCTCTACCACAATGATCACTGCCTCTCTGATTAGAGTAAAAAGCTACATCTTTGTTTTTAGAGCCACTCGAGCTCATAGTCAACCCCAGTTTCACTTCTTCATGGATAAGCAAGGATACCAATTCATTACAGTCAGGCATTTCAGCCCTGATTGAAATTAATGTATCAAAGGACTTGTATTTAGGCCCTAGACCATTCAGGGTTATAGCCACGAAATCCTCATCATCTACCTTAGTTCCAATGGACAATAGTCTTTATCTGAGTTTGTCGGGACCTAAAATGGGCCCGACACTAGCCCTAAGGCTCTACTTGAGCCTCTATGCTCAATCAAAACACCCCACAGTCTCGCAGCCAGGAGCGTTCAGAGGCTACACATTGATCTAAATAAATAAGCATTTGTATGGAATGATAACATTAATGTATAATAAATGTGCCTAAAATAAAAGAAATGCACTCTAGAATGCTAGAGCTTCCATGTCTCTGTCAAACTTTGATGATAGGAGCTCACAATGAGGAGATGATAGATTGACATGACTAATATAGATAGGCTAATAAGGTAGAAATTTTAATGATCTTAGGTATTTTTTATGTGCCATTATTGTGGTATTTTTGGCATTTATTGCTGCCTTTGAGGATATGTGAACATGGATTTCCTACCTTTGGCTAAGACCGCCAAAGTGCCCCCTCACGTAAGAGTGGACTAGGAGCCAATCTCGCTCTTTGTCAAGTAATAGTGCACCATGAACTTGGAAGTTAATCCTAGTTCAAGGATTTCAAAACTTGCTAGATTTTGGATGATGCGTCAGGGATGTTCCTGTTTGGAACTTGTGTACTTGTATACATGTATAGATGAGGTGCACTTGCGCCACCTCACCACTCTCTCATAGTTTCTCTCTAGCACTAGAGAGTCATGAGGATTGCATTGCATATACTAGAAAGTAGTAGAAGGGGTTGCCAAGTCCTTTCTGTGATCTGAAGAAGATGACCACGCCTCCCCCCCTTCCCCTTCCCCCCCACGTCTTGGCCTTGGATGGAGGATCCGAGAATGATTCATAGTGCTAAACCATTTTTATTTATTTGAAATAGCATTGTGACCTTGCAAAACCATTTTTTTAAATGCTTTCATTCTAAGCGTAATTGCTACGTTGCGTAGGGTTAGCATGAGCTTGTAAAAAATTACACGGCGTAGCAAACATAATTTGAGAAAGAGATAGAGAGTACACAACAGATAAGAGGAGAATAACAAAATTTCTTTATCTCCAAAAAATTGATACAAATATGGCTTTGTCCACCCGTGCGCTTCCACTGTGAAGCTTAGATGGCAATCTAGACAGAAGATAGGTGAAGAGCAACTTTGACTGGGTGAAAGATGGATAATTGATGGCTGTGAAGGGGTTTAGCTTTTATAGCTTGTGAAGGGGGTCATGATGGATGACCTTCCATATGCACATGTGTCTGTTGACCTTCCATATGCACATGTGTTTGTTGACCTTCCATATGCCCATGTGTCTGTTGACCTTCCATATGCCCATGTGTTTGTTGACCTTCCATATGCACATGTGTCTATTGACCTTCCATGTGCCCATGTGTTTGTTGACCTTTCATATGCACATCCACTAGTTGGCCAGGGAATATTCCCTTTACCATTGGCTAGGGCCCCTGATAACTCTCTTACCCTGCAACTCGATGCAATGTGCCTCGAGTTGCTACCAGCTTAACTACTCTGTCTAGCCCAAAGATTAGACTCACAATGGTCACCTTTTTGCCATCCGGTCACATAGACCTCATTTGACATACAAGTTAGGACTCAACTGATGTTCGTGCTCACATATGACTTCTCCTCATAATGGGGGCCTTACAGCTTTGAGCACCATGGATCATTGGTGGCACCTTATGAGGGTGGGGAATTGAGCATATCTAACACCCCCCCTCAATGTCCACCCGCAGGTGAACTATATCCTCGGCCCAATGCCAAGTCTCTGAAGATGAACTTGAAGCAGATCCTTCGTAAGTGCTTTGGTGAAGATATCCGCTCCATTCTCCTCTATTGGATAGTAGACCAGTTCCACTATCCCATCCTCGATCAAATCACGCACATAGTGATACTAGATCTCTATATGTTTGGTGTGCGTATGAAAATTTGGATTTTTGGCAATGGCAATGCAACTCTGATTGTTACATCTCAGCACAGTTGGTTCTTCATCATGCACTCCCATATGCCATAGGATCCTTCTCAACCATACTACTTCACATGCGGCAAAACAAGCTGCCTTGTACTCTGCTTTGGTAGGAGACAATGCCACTGTTGAGTGCTTCTTACTAATCCAAAAGAAAATTCCTGAACCTAAAGAGAAACAATAACCAGAAACATACTTCCTGGAATCACTGTCTCCTGCCCAATCTGAGTCACAATTCCCCACAAGAGAAGTTCCGAAACTGTATGTGATACCATAGTCAAGAGTTTCCTTCAAGTATGTGAGCACCCGCATCCCAACTTTCCAATGACTCTCATGAGGTTTCTTTGAGAACCTGCTCAAAACACTAATAGCAAAACTAATATCTGGTTTGGTGTTACACAAGTAGACCAGACTGCTGACCAACCTCCTGTACCTCCTAATGTCTACTAGTGCTGATGTATCCTTAATGGATAACTTTACATTCACCTCCATAGGTGTAGCTATCTCCTGTTCAAAGTTGAGAGAGAGAGAGACAGGGAAACTCCATTGTCTTGAGCCTTCAGGCTCTCACAGTCATTCCTTCATGTTCCACACTCTAAAACTGAAAACCACATACAATACAAAGATAAAGTGACCGTAAGTGTAGACTAGACAGACTAACTCTAGTCAGGTCACTAATTGACTACTAACCTGACTTATTTAATGTAGTCACATATAGACAGCTGCACACTCTAGCTGTCATAGATGTCAGTCATAGATAAAGACACACTGACGGTGAGCTTGATTTCTAACACTCCCCCTCAAGCTCAAAACAAAACTCAAATCATCTGCATCACTCCAAGTAGCTGTCTAAAGTGAATGAACTTATCTTTACCAAGTGATTTGGTAAAGATGTCTGCTACCTGGTCTTAAGTCTTCACATGCTCCAAGTCAATCTGATCTGCTAAAACCATTTCCCTGATGAAATGGTAGTGAACCTCAATGTGTTTTGATCTGGAATGATAAACAAGATTGCTTGCTAACATAACACTGCTCAAATTGTCACAGTACAGCTTGACTTTGCTGTCCAAGTGTACTCCCAAGTCATTCAGCAACTTCTGTAACCACTTAGCTTCACAGGCCGCTAAGGCCGCACCACAATACTCTGCTTCCGTACTAGACAATGCAACTGTAGGTTGACCTTCTATCATACATGTAACCAGCCCAGTCAGCATCAGTGTACCCCATCAAGTCAAGGGGTTTCCCATATGCATAAAACAACCCATGATCTGTGGTACTCTTTACATATCTCAGAATTCTCCTGACTGCATCCAAGTGTGGTTTGCGAGGCTTATGCATGAACTGACTGATTAGCCCCACAACATAACTCAAGTCAGGTCTAGTGATCGTGAGATAGATCAAGCTGCCTACCATCTGTCTATACATAGTACCATTCTCAATCTCTGTCCCAACATCAAACTGCAGCTTGACATTCTGCTCCAAAGGCGTATCCATAGGCTTGTAATCAACCATACCATATTTCTGTAACATGTCATGAGCATACTGCTTCTGTAGCAGCCATATGCCTTGAGGTGTAGAGACAACCTCAATCCCCAAAAAATATTTTAGCTCTCCAAGGTCCTTGACCTTAAACTCAGCCTGTAAACATGTCTTTATTTCAGCAATCCCATTTTCATCATCTCCTGTAATGATTAAGTCATCAACATAGACAACTAGGAAAACATAGCCACTATCTGTCTTCTTCACAAACAGACTATGATCAGCATTACCCAATCGGAAACCATGTTGCTGTAAATAACTACTTATGCGAGCATTCCATGCTCTGGGTGCCTGTTTTAGCCCATATAGTGCATTTTTCAGCCGACATACATGTGCTGGAAATTCTGGATGTACATAGCCTTCAGGCTGTTCCATATAAACCTCTTCATGTAATTCTCCATTGAGAAATGCATTCTTTACATCCATCTGCCATAGTTTCCAGCCTCTAGCTGCTGCCAAAGCAGTCACAGTTCTAACTGTAGCTATCTTTGCTACAGGGCTGAAAGTCTCCTCATAATCAAGACCATATTGCTGCGCATACCCTTTTGCAACCAGCCTGGCCTTATATCTTTCCAATGATCCATCTGATTTACATTTTACCTTATACACCCACTTGCATCCAATAGGCGTTTTGCCCTCAGGCAACTGTACCAAATCCCATGTACCATTTTCAGCCAAAGCTGAATATTCCTCATCCATAGCAGCACGCCAATTCTCATCTGCAAAACTGCCTCATCAAACTTACTTGGTTCTCTAAAACCTGTTACTTTCGTCATATAAGCATAATGACGGGCTGAATATCCAGTGTAAGTATACCTGTCAATAGGTCGTCTGACCCTCTCTGATCTCCTGAGCTGTGGCTCACTGTGAGCTTGCCTCTCATGAGGCGGCACATAACGGCTCTGCCTAGCACCTGGCGTCATAACAGACGGAATCCCCAATTCATTGTCTAAGCTGTCACTGCTAGATGAATCATAACCTGCAGTGAGTGGACCTGTTACATCTTCAAAAACCTTTTCTTTTCCCTTATCTATTCTCCCCCTCACTGACATATCTATGTCAGTGGATGCAGTAGTGCGACTTCGTAATCGTCCTGTCCAAGGACTCACTGTAGATGATACATCACTTGTCTAACCACTCATGGAAGTACTCTCTGCAGGAGTATTTTCAGCATGACTCATACTGGGTGAGCCATCAGTAGGCACTGCAACAGGATTCCCATACCAGGATGCTAACTCATCAAATACCACATCTCTGCTTATGAGTGTCTCATGCGTAGAAGATACATAACACTTATAAGCTTTCCGTTCCTGTGCATATCCTATAAACACACTTTTCACTGCCTTAGGATCAAATTTCTTCCTCTTCTCATTCGGTATATGCACATATGCAATGCTGCCAAATACCTTTAAGTGCGAAATATCAGGTTTATGATCATACAGCCGTTCATATGGAGTGACATCATGAATCCCTACTATAGGGGTTCGATTCAGCACATAGATAGCAGTCACCACTGCTTCAGCCTAATAACCATTTGGCAGACATTTTTCATTCAGCATAGCTCTAGCTGACTCCATCAAAACCCTGTTTTTCCTCTCTGCAACACCGTTTTGCTGCGGTGTATAACTACATGTGAGTTGTCTTCTGATCCCATATTTAGCAAGATACCTGTCAAAGTAATTTGAGACATATTCACCTCCTCCATCTGATCTCAAGCATGATATGTAACAGCCCAATTCATTTTCAGCATGTTTCTTGAAGTCTTTGAATGCATCAAACACATCATCCTTATGCTTCAAAATATAAAGCCAAGTGTACCTGCTGAAATCATCAATAAATGAGACATAATACCGTGCACCGCCAAAAGAAGCATTATGTGAAGGATCCCAGACATCAGAGTGCACCAACTGTAAAGGCCTAGTGCTGTTTTTTACAAGTCTCATGAAAGGAAACCGTGCCTACTTCCCAAGCTGACATGCAGGGCATACATGACCAAAATCATTATACTTGAATTTAGGTAATCCAAGTACTACTTCTTTCTGCTGCATAGATTTCAGCTTTTGTACATTGACATGTCCAATCCGCTTGTGCCAAATCTCTACATCCCGAATGGCACTCTCATCATGAGCAAACATGGCTGCCTTGAGTCCCGGAATGGTCGCATCCCATGTAAACATCCTGCCATCCCTTCTGCCCTTGGCAATTAACTTGCAGCCATTTCCATACTCCTCAATGAAACACCCATCTTTGTTGAACCTCACTTGCAAATTCTGTTCTGCCATTTGACCCACAGACAACAGATTCTTTGTTATGGTTGGTACATGTAATACATCATGCAGGCCTTTCTTCTTGCCATCAGGCATCATAAGAGGAACAATCCCTTTATGCTTTATGTCATGTTGGGTGTCATCCCCAGTACATACATGACCATGTGTACCTGCAACCATCTCATCAAACCACTCTCCATGCGGTGTCATGTGGTTTGACGCTCCAGAGTCAATGTACCATCTGTCATCTCTATCATGTATCGATGCATTTTTAGATACATGCTGCATGGCAAAGAGTCTATCAACTGGCTCATCATGAGCACCACTGGAAGATGCATAGTGCCCATGTTGTCTGCCCTTTGCCTTTATATCTCCTTGCTTCTTGTAACAATCCTTTGCAATATGCCCATACCGGCCACAATAATGGCAGTCCTTGTCCCTGTTGGGGACTGATCAGATGACTACCATGAACTAGATCCACCACCTCTACCTCGGGGTGATCTCCCCCTGCCTCTAAACACACAAGATCCATGCTGGCCTTGTGTATTTGTACCATGCTAATTACTCTGCTGCTGCTGCTGCTGTCCATAAGCATTACGAGTGTCACCACGACCTCGAAATGAACCACGACCTCTAGATCCTCTACCACGCTGGCTAGAGTATAACACAATGTCTCTACTCTGAGATGCACTGGAACCTGTATTTAAACCAAGTTTGACTTCCTCATGCAGCAACAAAGCAACTAGCTCTTCCTAGCTAGGGGGCTCTTCTCTGACAGAAATGAAAGTGTCAAAAGCTTTGTACTCTTTGCCTAAGCCATTCAAAGCAACAACAATCATATCATCTTCTAATACACTTAAGCCAATAGTAGCAAGTTGATTAGCTATGGTCTTAATCTCCGTGGTATACGCCTGGATGCTCTTGCCATTCCTAGACATGTTGTTGAGCTGCTGTTTCAACTGGATCTTCCTTGCATGTGTCATGGTTCCATAATTTTTCATCAGTATGTCCCAAGCATCCTTCGGAGTCTCACATCCAGTGATTTGAATTACCATAGCATCAGATATACATAAAGAAAACCAATGCAGTACCTTGCATGCTCTTTCATTCCATAGCCTGTAGGCTCTTTTCTGTTCATTTGTTGGATTGTGTGCAGGCAACTCAGGAGCAACTTCATCTCCTGTACATAGATCCCAATAACCTCTGCCAACCAGAAAGTTTTTCATTCTGAATTTCTATAATGCAAAGTTCTTGTTGTCCAACTTCTCTCAACTATTTGAGTGATATTGTCAGTCCCATGTGCATTAGCCATGATGCAATAGATTGTCTATCAAGTGCCTGCTGACTCCCTACAGACCAGTAAGTATGACTCAGTCCGTAACAGTTTATGACAGTTTTCTGCAATTAATTGCAGTAAAAAACCAGTAAATTTCAGCCCAGTATCAGCCCAAAATAGTCCACAATCAAGTTGTCCAACTCGTAGAAATAACTGTCAATACATATGCCGTGTACTTGCTTCAGATTGAACTCCTGCAAATCCATTGCCAGGATCCAAAAACATGCAGTCCAAACCTGTAAACTGTGATTAACAGCAACACTTTCAATGCCAAAAACAACATGCATACATGTCATATATGTCCCAAGTCTTCTCAGATGACTGCAAGTACATATGTCACTCCAGACATGAACATAGAAGCATGAAACAGTGCATAATCAGCAAGTATAAGTGCCAACAGTTTTGTTTACAGGTTGCAGTGAACCAAAAACCAGCATAACCAGCTTCAAACCGCTTCAAAGCGTCTTCAAACCAAACCATACATTTGCTTCAGTATGACAAGGTCAATGCATGACTATGTAGTGGCCATAGACTGTCTGTCTCTAATGAGCAAAGTCATACATTACTTCTGCAATTTGTATTCAGCCAAAAGACGAGATTGCATTTGCTTCAACTCCAAAAATTTCAGCATTCAGTGGCACTTAATTCTTTTCTCAACCCATGAACATTCTGACATACATATGTCAATACATACATCTCATAGATGTCACCAAATGTCACACTATGCTTCAGTAAAGAACAAATGCTTGCTGTCCATGTTAAATGACAGTTTTCAGCCTATCTAAAATGCTCCACATCTGAGTATTTCAGTTACCAAAATCAGCTTGCAGTGGATCACAATGGGTACATATGACCTCCAGCATATACCTATGCTCCAAGAGTGCTTCTGGGCTTGTCAGAGGGCTTCCAAAGCTCTTCAATGTGTTGCATATACCATGTATACTGTGTATACAGCAGTGCTGCCCTTTTTTTCAGATCTGCCCACTGTGATCTCAGCTCATGTCAGAGCTCAAGGTCAAGCGTTTGCCTCTTGCCATCTCAAAGCACTTCATACCTGACATAACCAAGCATTTGATGACCAAATGCACTAGCATTTGATGAAGTGCAGCCCAACAACTGATAGCAGCAAACAGACGCAGTTCATGCACATCTGTCCTTTGCTCCAGCAGCTTGATTTGCTGAGTTTGATGGTGATGGAGCACACACTAGTGCTCAATACCCCCTTCACAAGGCTCTAAACAAGCCACAACCTGCAGCTTGACCCATAGAGTAGGCAATCACTCAATGTATACCTTAAGTTTACAATGGCATTCAGCCTGTTTGAAAAAAATGACACAAGTCTTCAACTGCAGATCTTCTTCACTCCCTCCTGCTCCAAGAGGTCCACCAAGTAAGGCTCTGATACCATGTTCAAAGTTGAGAGAGAGAGAGACAGGGAAACTCCATTGTCTTGAGCCTTCAGGCTCTCACAGTCATTCCTTCATGTTCCACACTCTAAAACTGAAAACCACACACAATACAAAGATAAAGTGACCTAGTGTAAGTGTAGACTAGACATACTAACTCTAGTCAGGTCACTAACTGACTACTAACCCGACTTATTTAATGTAGTCACATGTAGACAGCTGCACACTCTAGCTGTCATAGATGTCGGTCATAGATAAAGACACACTGACGGTGAGCTTGATTTCTAACATCTCCTTGCACTTGGTCATACCAAACGTCTTCAAGATCTCCCATGCATACTTCTTCTGAGAGATGAAGATCCTTCCTGGCTCTTGCTAGACTTCAATCCCCAAACAATAGTGCAGCAAGCCTAAGTCTGTCATTTCAAAATCAGAACTCAAAGCCTTTCGAGTTTGGTTGATCATATCTTCATAGTCACATGTAATAAGAAGGTCGCCCACATATAGGACAATCACTACAGACTTTTTACCATCCTTGTAAACATATAGTTAGCATCCGAGGCATATCTTTTGAAGTTTAAGCTTAAAAAGAACTTATCTATCCATTGATACCATGCTCTAGGGGCTTGTTTTAGCCCATACAATGCCTTCTTCAGCTTACACACTTTGTTCTCAGAATGGGGGGTCTCAAACCTTGGTGGCTGAGCCATGTACACCTCCTCTTTGAGGTCACCATTTAAGAACGCTGATTTAACATCCATTTGGTAAACTGGTCACTGCTTCTAGGTGTCAAGATTGTGGGAGAGAAGGAAGGAGTCTCACTTGTAGCTTTCTTGCTTGCACAATGGGGGAATACACACAAGGGTGGAGGCTGAAAACAGTTTTTCTCTTCTTAGTTGTGTAAGCCAAAAGAACTCTCATACAAAGAAATAGAAGAACCCTATATATGGGTCTCAAACCAAACTCAACTAACTAAGGTGGCATACTAACTAAGCCACGAACTAGAGTAGATAAGGATAGCTATCATGTAGCTATTATTCATGGGCGGTGTACCAACCACGTCTGCAACTGACAAGTCGGTGACATAAATACACAACGGTCACCCTGGCATATCACGAGTGGAGCTTGATATCTCAACACTCCCCCTTGAGCTCAATCCCAATTCTTGCACACCAAGCAGGTCTCTGAACTTGCGCAGCTTCTTTGCGCCCAATGCCTTCGTAAATATGTCAGCTACCTGATCCTCTGTGCTGACATAAACTAGATCAATAAGACCTAGTAAAACTCTCTCCCGCACATAGTGATAATGCACCTCAATGTGCTTTGTTCTAGCATGATAGACTGGGTTATTTGCCAAGTGTATACTACTCATGTTGTCACAATAAATGACAACTGGCCCATTTGTAGACTGATGCATATCATAAAGTAGCTTATGCAACCGAGCTACCTCACATGCAGCCATTGCTGCACCCCTGTACTCAGCCTCTGTGCTCGACAAGGCAGTTGTAGGCTGTTTCTTGCTGCTCCAAGTGACTGCAGCACTCCCAAAAGAGAACACATATCCACTGGTAGATCGTCTATCAGAAATACTACCAGCCCAATCAGCATCAGTGTATCCATGCAGCTGTATCTGAACCCCAGTCTCATAAAATAGTCCATACTGCAATGTGGACTTCACATACCTGAGTATGCGTCTAGCCGCATCCAAATGCGATTTCCTTGGAGCCTGCATAAACTGACTTACCAATCCAACAGCATAGCTCAAATCTGGCCTGGTAATAGTCATATAAATCAAGCTTCCTACTATGCGTCTGTACATAGTAGGGTCTTCCAGAAGCTCACCTGCATCTGCGCTCAGCTTCACATTCTGCTCCAAAGAAACTGAAATAGGCTTACAGCCTGTCATCCCATATTTGGACATCATGTCCAATCCATACTGCCTCTGCAAGAGCTGTATCCCACTTGGTGATCTAATCACCTCAATGCCCAAGAAATAACGCAGCTCTCCCAAATCCTTCATCTCAAACTTCTGCTTCAATAGCATTTTCACATGAAGGATATCTTTATCACTGTCACCTGTCATAATCAAATCATCAACATAAATGACAAGTAGCATAATACCTTTCTCTGTTTTTCTCACATAAAGTGAGAAATCTGCCTTGGAAATCTGAAAGCCAATAGTGACAAGATACTGTCCTATCTTGTCAGACCATGCTCTAGGTGCTTGCTTCAAGCCATACAAAGCTTTCTTCAACCTGCAAACAAACTCAGGATGAACATGATGCACATAACCTGGTGGCTGCTCCATATAGACCTCTTCTTGCAAATCACCATGCAAGAAGGCATTCTTTACATCCATCTGATGTAAAGACCATCCCTTTGATGCAGCCATAGCAATGACTGCTCTTACGGTTGCCATCCTTGCAACCGGACTGAATGTTTCTTCATAGTCAATGCCATATGTTTGTGCATACCCCTTGACTACTAATCTTGCCTTGTATCTGTTCACAGAACCATCTGCATTGTGCTTCACCTTATAAACCCACTTACAGCCAATTGCATTCTTACCTTTAGGCAAAGGTACCAATTCCCATGTAGCATTTGCTTCCAAGGCATCCATTTCTTCATCCATGGCTTTCTCCCATTTTTCTTTTCCCATGGCTTGCTCAAAAGAAGTGGGTTCTGGTTCCTGTATCACCTTGACCATATATGCATAGTGAATGGCTGTAAATCCATCATATTTCAGCCTATCCACATGATACCTAACTTTGGTAGGCCTGCGCAAAGTGGGTTCACTCCCAGGTGCTCTCAAAACATCCCTGGTTTTCCTTACTCCAGGTGTAACAATAGAAGGAATACCCAACTCATCATCAATGCTCTGCTCTGAGCCACTGGATTCACCATCCACATAAGAGTGACCTGCATTCACATCAAACATGGGCTGATCAACCTTCTCTTTTCCTTTTCGTGATACCTGCATACCACTATTTGCATTACTTTGAGAAGATTCTCCTGATCTCAATCTGCCTGTCCATGGTGAAGAATGTGAACCACTGCTAGAGGACGCTCCAGGTCCACTAATATTTTGTGACTGCTGCTGTGAATTCTGTGCAGCATTACCATTTTGTGTATCTACATCATCAATCACATTTACTGGTTTATACCAGCTACTCATCTCATAAAAAACAACATCTCTGCTCACTGTAAACTTACGAGTAGAAGGGTTATAGCATCTATACCCTTTTTGCTGCAGAGAGTAACCAATAAAGATGCACTTCTCAGCTTTTGGATCCAACTTGGATCTCAACTCATCTGGCACATGTACATAGGCAATGCAACCAAAAATTTTTAAATGAGAAATATCTGGTTTCCTACCAGTATACCTCTCCTCTGGAGTCATTCCATGTATTGCTCTAGTGGGAGTCCTGTTCATTATGTAGACTGCTGTAGCAACTGCTTCAGCCCAATAAAAATCTGGCAGGTCTTTTTCATTGAGCATGGCAAGAGACACCTCTCCAATATGTCTGTTTTTTCTTTCTGTAATTCCATTTTGCTGTGGGGTATGACTGCATGAATATTGCTGCTTTATGCCATGCTCCTGCAAGAACCTTGCAAACTCATTTGAGAGGTATTCTCCCCCTCCATCTGACCTTAGGCATTTTATTTGCAGGCCTGTTTCTTTTTCAACCATAGCTTTAAGAGTTTTGAAATGCCCAAAAACTTCACTTTTCTTTTTCATAAAATATACCCAAACTTTTCTGCTATAGTCATCAATAAAAGTAACAAAATAATGACAGCCTCCAAGAGATGCAGCTTTAGTAGTCCACACATCAGAGTGGATTAATTCCAATGGCTTCTTACTCTCTTGAACATGTATAGGAAATGGTTTCCTTGCCTGTTTTCCAAACTGACAGGCTTCACATACCTTATGCATTTCTGCAACCTTGAATTTGGGCAATCCTGCAACAATATTTTGGGCCTGCATTGATTTAAGTTGCTGTACATTAACATGACCAATGCGTTTATGCCAGATATCAATAACTGCAACTACACCGGTCCCATGTGCAAACATTGCTGCACTCAATTCAGACATATCTGCATCCAACGTAAACATTCTGCCCTTCTTCTTTCCTTTTGCTATCAAGCGACCTTTATTTTTCATATCCTCAACAAAGCATCCATGAGGATTAAATCTGACCTGCAAGCCCTGTTCAACCATTTGACCAACAGAAACTAGATTCTTGGTGATATTCGGGACATGAAATACATCAGACATGTATTTCTTTTTCCCATCCTGCATAGACAAAGGAAATTTTCCAATCTTTACAATTGGATGTGCAGTATCATCACCAGTCTCCACAAATCCTGGTTTTTCCATTTTCCTTGCATCCTCCATCCATTCAGCATGACCTGTCATGTGGTTTGATGGACCTGAGTCAATATACCACACATTGTTGCTTTCTTCTACACTTGTCACAGAATTGTTCATATGCTGCACCATAAACAAATGCTCATTTCTGTCATCACTGTCTACTAGAAGATGCATAATTTCCTTGTTGCAGTTTTCCATTCATGATGTCATTCTGCTTTTTATAGCAGTCTTTAGCCATATGACCCATCTTACCACAATAGTAGCATTCAACATTACTGTTTGCATTTTGGCCTCTTTGCCATCCACCACGACCTCTTTGGCTCCCCCTGCCTCTAGAGTTACCACGTCCTCCTCCATAGGACTTGTTTTCTTGAGTTTGCTGCATATTCTGATTTCTAACACGGCCTCCAAATCGGCCTCCTCTACCTCTGCCTCTACCTCTTCCAGTATTTGAGTAGATGACAGTTTCTTTTGAAGTTCCTCCTGAAGAAGATGCACCACCATTTCTCTGCTCCTCAGAAATTAGAAGAGCAATCAACTCCTCAAAATCAGGAAATCTTTCACGAATTGAAATGGATGTCCGAAACTGTGCATAATCCTTTCCTAGACCATTCATGGTCATAGAAACTAAATCATCATCTTCCACTGGCGACCCAATGGAAGCAAGTGCATCTGCAATCTTCTTCACCTTCATGTGGTAGTCATTGATGCTCATATTTTCTCTTTGCACGTTGTGCAACTCTTTCTTGAGCTGCATTTTCCTGGCTTGCGTATTTGTGCTATACATCTTTGACAGAGTACCCCATGCCTCCTTTGGCGTACTTGCATCCTGAATATGCACAATCATAGAGTTTGAAATGCTGATAGACAGCCAGTACATAACTTTCCTGGCTCTCATGCCATGCTTTGAATGCCTGCATTTGCTGTTGATTGGGAACATCAGGAAAAACTGGTTCTTCTTCATTTCCTGCAACAAATTCCCAATATCCTTTTCCCATAAGGAAATTCGTCATTCTAAACTTCCATGCCTGGAAGTTGTTCTTGTCAAGCTTTTCAGTTACAATCTGTGAAAGAGAATCAAACGCCATTACAGAACAGTGCGAAAAATTCTGTCACTGCAAAAACTCAGCTTCACCCTCACAAGGGCAAATCTGCAAAACTGGCGAAAGTGGTATTTGACCACACAGTCACTTCCTAGTGACGATTTTGCATAAACAGGAACCAAGGATGATTCTGAAACTCCCAATGTCTCTGCGCACAAGCATATGATGCAATTTCTACAATAACTTTTCACCGACTTGTAGAACAGTGGTCGCACAGCATAAAACAGGGCCTTTTCCTGAGTGTGTGCAGAAAACTTCCGCCTCCAAAACGGGCCCCGAAATGGCCTCAAATAAAAAAAACAGGGTCGCCAAGGACTAAAGCCCTTTCCCGCAGCATATACTGCCCTCTTGCTTCACCGCGAAGGGCGTCTCAACCTGAGACAATGCACTCCTGCAATTTTCGGCTGTGCTACCTGCAGAGATCTGCTCCCAAAACAGAAAATGAAAGCAACACTGCTCCTCTTACCAGACCACCGCGAGCTTGGCTTGCTTTCTTGAGCTCCTTACCACGAACAAGGCTCTGATACCATGCCAAGATTGTGGGAGAGAAGGAAGGAGTCTCACTTGTAGCTTTCTTGCTTGCACAATGGGGGAATACACACAAGGGTGGAGGCTGAAAACAGTTTTCCTATTCTTAGTTGTGTAAGCCAAAAGAACTCTCATACAAAGAAATAGAAGAACCCTATATATGGGTCTCAAACCAAACTCAACTAACTAAGGTGGCATACTAACTAAGCCACAAACTAGAGTAGATAAGGATAGCTATCATGTAGCTATTATTCATGGGCGGTGTACCAACCGCGTCTGCAACTGACATGTCGGTGACATAAATACACAACGGTCACCCTGGCGTATCACGAGTGGAGCTCGATATCTCAACATTAGGTGGCCACTGCAAGTACTGTGCGAATAGTGGTCATTCTGGCAGTTGGGAAAAATGACTCTTGAAAATCAAACCCTTCAACCTGTGAAAATCCCTAGGCAATATTCTGGCTTTGTACTTTTCTAAGATACCATCAGCCTTGTACTTTACCTTCTAGATCCAGTTGGTGCCAATAACCTTACGCCTTGCTGGCTGATCCACTAGCTCCCAAGTGTCATTCTTCATTATGCTACCATACTCGGCTTGCATAGCTGCCTTCCATGCTAGATCTACAAGTGCTTCTTCCAAGTTAGTTGGCTCCTTTACTTCTCTCATAATCTCAGCCATCAAGGCCATATTGACTATGTGAGCAGAAGCCCTCCTTTGCTCCTCTATTCTCTGAGACCTCCTTGGTCCGTCTGCCTTCTCCTCAACAGATGAAAGCATAGGATTATTGTGGTCATAGAGCTACTTCACCCAATGCGGCAATGGCTTTTCCAATGGGGTGACGTTTTCCTCATCATTTGAAGATGATGCTTCCTCCTCCTTAAGGATAGGGACAACTCTTGAGACAGGTTCATAGTGGACTACTTATTCGCTTGATGATAAAGTGGAAGAACTTGCCTTCTCCTCCTCCACTGTATGGAGCTCCTCCTTGAATACCACATCACGGCTCGTGATGATCTTCTTTGCCTCTTGGTCATATAATTTGTAAGCCTTCTACTCATCACTATAACCCAAGAAGATACATTTTCTGCTTTTTGGTTTTAACTTGTTTCTCTTCTCATCTGGAACATGTACATAACATTCACATCCAAAAATTTTGAAATGTGAGACAGATGGTTTCTTACTACTGTAAGCCTCATGAGGTGTTTTTTCCTTGAGAGCCTTTGTGTAGCTCTGATTTAGAATGTAGACTACAGTATTAACAGCTTCAGCCTAAAAATGGTTAGGCAATCCCTTGCCCTTTAGCATGCATCTTGCCATCTCCACAATGGTGCGATTCCTGCGTTCCTCAACACCATTCTGCTGAGGTGTGTAAGGCGTCGTCAATTGACGCTCGATCCCTTTGCTCTTGCAAAAGTCTTCAAACTCCTTTGAGTTGAACTCACCACCACCATCTGTCCTAAATTTCTTCACACTTTTCCTTGTTTCATTCTCAATAAGTTTTAGCCATTCTTTAAACTTACCAAAAGCTTGAGCCTTATCACGAAGGAAGTACACCCATATCTTCCTACTATAGTCGTCGACAATCAACATAAAATAAGAAGATCCCCCCAAGACCTGTGTAGGCATCTTATCGCACAAGTCAACATGCACCAACTCTAGAGGAGCTTGTGCTCTATTCTTGCTGTCATGTGGAAATGCCTTTCTCTGTTGCTTGCCCATCATACAAGCTTCACATGGTTCCTTCAATTCAGTCACTGTAGGTAGGTGAGCAACCATACCTTGCTTTTGCATCTCCTTCAACACTGCAAATCCGATGTGTCCAAACCTTTCATGCCAAAGCTTACTTGTGCCCACTCCAGCGGTGGCTGTAAGAGCACTTAGCTGATATAGGTTGTTCTTTCTTTCTCCTTTGCCAACAAATTTTCCAGCACTGTCAAGAATTTCTGCACTTGTCTTCTTGAACCTCACTTCATGACCAAGATCAGTTATGGCAGCAATTGATAATAGATTTCTCCTAATTTCAGGAACATGCAACACATCTGAAAGCTTTTTGACTTCACCATTTGCAACAACAAAAGAAATAGTACGTCTGCCTGCAATAAGGCATTTTGCATCATTTTCAACTGTCACAATGATGGATTCTTGTAGAGGCTGCATAGAACTATATAGACCTTTCTTGTTGGTCATGTGACGGGAGGTCCCACTATCCAACACCCATGAGTCAATGGTAGATTCTTCTTGCGCCAATGAGGAGCACACTTTCTCAATGGTGGCTGCCATGAATAACTCCAACTCTGCTTCAGCTGTATTGGCTCTCTTTCCCTTTACTTTTAAGAGTACCATTCTTTTCATCTGCCTTCTTGACACGACAATCTACGATTGCATGTCCTTTCTTCTTGCAATAGAAGCAGTCTCCTTGAAAATTCTTCTTACCGCCCTTCTTCTTTTTGTCCCCATCATTTTTGGTGGAGGAACCACCTTTGCCTTTTGCATTGACAGAGAATGCAGCATCTCCATTGTCGCTTCCTTCTCGGGCTTTCAGCCTCAACTCCTCCTCCATCAATAATGCACAAAACTCCTCAAAAGTCAAAGCTTGAGGTCTCACCTGAGTATTAAGGGCAGTTATTAGTCCATCAAACTTTTGTGGAAAAATCCAAAGACATCTCAGAGCTAGCTCTTTGCTAGTCTTTTGTATCCTAGTGCCAACCATTTTGTCGCGCAGATTATTAATCTGAGTGATGAATGCTTCAACCGTCTCTCCTTCAGCAAACTTCTCCGCTGCTAGTTGATTCTTCAAGTTTTGAATCCTTGTTTGGTTTCGTGTTTCATACTGACTCCTTAGTACATTCCAAGCCTCTGATGCTTTGGTTGTATGTTGAATCAAAATCAGAACATTGTCAGAACAGCTTGTAACTAAGGCACATAATGCATCTACATTCCTTCGTTTCCAAGCTCGTAGAACATCTACATTCGGAGGAATCATCACACTAGAATTTGATGGGTCGGGGGTAGGCTATGGTTCTGCATCAGTCCCTAGCACATTCTCCAAAAGATCATAAGAATCAAGGGTAGTTGTAATTTTGAACTTCCAAAAGGCATAGTCTATACCATCTAACTTGCCTTCGTTGAAGGTTGGTGGACAAATCCTCAGTGTTTGAATAACTAGTACAGCAGCACCATCTCCTACACCACTTCTTGATGCACCAAAACCGCTTCTGGAAGACAACATAGTTTCTCTTTGCTGTTGAAGCCTTTGTCTCTTGCACACTCTTCGATCCCTAGAGCCCCTTGAGCTCTGAAACCATGTAAAAATTACACGACGCAGTGAACAAAATCTGAGAAAGAGATAGAAAGTACACAACAGATAAGAGGAGAATAACAAAATTTCTTTATCTCCAAACGGCTGATAAAAAGATGGCTATGTCCACCCGTGCGCTTTCACTGTGATGCTTAGATGGCAATCTAGACAGAAGATAGAGGAAAAGCAACTCTGAATGGGTGAAAGATGGAGAATTGATGGCTGTGAAGGGGTTTAGCTTTTACAGCTTGTGAAGGGGGTCATGATGGATGACCTTCCATATGCACATGTGTCTGTTGACCTTCCATATGCACATGTGTCTGTTGACCTTCCATGTGCCTATGTGTCTGTTGACCTTCCATATGCACATGTGTCTGTTGACCTTCCATATGCACATGTGTCTGTTGACCTTCCATGTGTGTTGAGATGACAAGCTCAACACATGCGGACATTGATGATGGACCGCTTGGTTAGATAGGTCCATACGTCTAAACTTAGTACGTCGGTGGTCATTATGACTCTCACATGGCCACTGACTCATTACTTATTATATTCAGGTTGTTACACCTATTTACAGCTGGCATAGTTATAGCGCGAGTCGACTAGTGTAGTCGGTTATGCATTGTTTGACTTAGTAGGCCACTTTCCTTTATGTTGTATCTTATCTATACTTTGTGTACATTGTAAAGTGTGTGGAAGAAGAAGAAGAAACCAGCAATAAAACGTTTTGGCCTCCATCTCTCTTCTTGTCTCTTGAGTGAGCTTCTCCTTGTGCATTCTGTGTGTGTTCGGCGCAGCATCTTGAGCAAGTCCCCCCACCACGCAATTCTTTACATGGTATCAGATCCGTACCACTGAGAGAGGCTGATTTCGAAGACTGAAGTGAAGGAGAAGAAGCAAGGTGAGCAAGCAAGCCATGGGTAAGAAGCTCTCCCATCCTTCCACTCTTTCTCTTGGATAGTGCCTGTGGAGGCACCGGAAGCAGGGCAGAGCAAAAATCTCAGATTGCAGTGAGATTTGGTGTGCGCAAAGAGCGCTGTGTATTCCGCAGTTATTTTAGGCATCTGAGGCCGTTTCAGGCCCCATTTTAGAGCCGCAAGGTTGTGGATAGCAGTTTCAGGGTAAACTGTGATTTCGGCTGTTTTGACCGAAAGTGGGTGCATAGGTTACAGATTGCGAATCTGTAATTCTTGAGGTATTTATATGAAGCAAATATAAGGTTTATCTGCAAATAGGTTACAGATTACATGTATTATTGAGCAGACAGTGAAAAAGGCTGTCTGGAGTATTGCTATGCATTACAGGTCGAGGGTTGCAGAAGGTTTGCTTGCTGTTTGGTATTAGTTTTGTGATAATGGCAGAGAACAGTGGAAGCCCCATCATTGAGAAGCTTGACAAGAACAACTACCCTTCATGGAAGTTCCGTGTCACGAACTTCCTTATTGGAAAAGGCCTCTACGAGTTTATTTTAGGTGAAGAAAAGGAGCCGGAGGTGAGTGATCCTCCAACTACAGAAGAGACAAAGGCACGGAAGGAATGGAATGCAAAAGAAAAGAAGGTCATGCATTGGCTGTCTACAGTAATTGACAATTATATGCTGGGACATATCAGAAATGCAGAGAATTCATATGCAGCTTGGACCATACTTGAAAGTATGTTTTCCGTAAATATAAAGGCACGAAAGATTCAACTCAAGCAAGAGTTGAATACATCGAAGAAAGGGAAGATGTCTATCAATGAGTATGCACTAAAGGTAAGGAGTATTGCAGATGCATTGGCAGCGATTGATGCAATGCCCGATGATGATGATTTGGTGCTGTCTACCTTGGGTGGACTTAACAATGACAAGGCTTGGAAGTCTTTTGTAACTTCCGTATATGTCAGAAAGCCATTTCTAGATTTTGATGAGTTGGTCTCCCTTATGATCACACTGAAGAGATCAACATGCAGTGTGAGACATCTGAAAGAAGTGGTGAACATGTCCAAGCTTTCTACTCCAGTTCAGGAAGGGGACGTGGCAGGTTCTCTTCAAGAGGCCGTGGTATAGGACGTGGTAGTGACAACTAGCAAAACAGATTGAATCAGCAATTTGGAGATATGCAGGTTTCAGGAGGTCATGGTAACTTTAGAGGTAGGGGGAGCTTTAGAGGAAGAGGTGGATGGCAGAACAAAGGTTCTAACAACTCTGGTATTGTGTGTCATTACTGTGGCAAAATAGGTCATATTGCTGCCCAATGTTATGCTAAGAAAGATGATATTCGCAGTGGTAAGTTGCAACAAGGAAACTATGCATCTTCTTCACGACAGAATGAAGATAAAAATGAACGTCTGTTTGTTATGCAGCATATGCTGAATGCTGTTATAGGAAAGGGAACACATGATGATGTTTGATATGTTGATTCAGGTGCATCCAATCATATGACCAGCCATGCAGAATGGTTTGGAGAGATGCAGGATTTGCAAAATGCAGGTTATGTGCAGATGGGTGACGATTCATGCCACCCAATTTCACACATTGGAAAAGTTCCCTTGTCCTTGCATGATGGTAAGATAAAGAGTCTTTCAGATGTATTACATGTGCCATCTATTACAAAGAACTTGGTGTCAGTCGGTTAAATGGTAGAGCAAGGGCTGCAAGTTAGATTTAATGCAAAGGGCTGCTTTGTGGAAGACTTCAATGACAAGTGCAGGTTGGTAGCAAAGGGAAGTAGAGTTGGACGTATGTTTACTCTGGATGCTGGAATTCCTACTATGAATGCTGCTATGTATGCTAAAGGAAAAGGTGTTGTTGCAATGCACACATATAAGGGACTATATGAAAGGGTCCTAGTGAGATGAGTTGTGTGCAAAGGGTATACATGAAAGTGCACATGTGCTAGTTCCTATGTATGACCTATGTGCACATGTGCTTGTGTATGTGCACATGAAAGGGACTATACACAAGGATTCTAGTACGAGGGATTTTGTGCACATGCACATGTGCACCTATATATGTGTGAGAATATGTGTGCAAGTGCACATATGCTAGAGCCTATGTGTAATGGCCAATGTGCATGTGTGCTTGTGTGTGTGCATGTGTAAGGGACTATGTGCAAGGGTCCTAGTGTGAGGGGTTATATATGTGTGCACATGTACATGTGTGTATGTGTATATGTGTAAGGGTATGTATGTAAGTGCACATGTGCTAGTGCCTATGTGCACATATTTATGTGCATGGGTTTATGTGGATGTGTACACATGCATGTACATGTGTCTACTTTTGCAACAAGTGCATAAGGATTGTGTATTAATGCTTATGTTGTGTAGGTTTCCACGTGCAAGGCATGCCTATGCACATGTATCAAGACCTATGCCATATGTGTCTATATGCACGAGCATAGATTCTAGTGCAAGTACATGTGCATGTGCAAGAGACCATATGCACATGGGGCATTTACACACATGCTAGATCTATGTACAGGGTTTATGGATATAAGTTTTGGGTGTGAGAATCTTGGTCTATGTGCTAGGGTGCATGTGTCTATGTGCGAGCTATGTGCCTATGTGTAAAGATGTTGCATATGTCACATGGGTTGTATGCATATGAGATGGTCTATGTGCACATGTCAAGGTGTATGTGCAGGGGTATGCAAGGATACTAGTGCACATGCATGGGGAGTCTTATGTGCAATGTACCTATATACAAAGTGTAAGTCGCATGTGCATGTATGGGGGTGTATGCACATGTCCTAGATACATATGTACATGCATGTATGTACAATGGTGGCACAAGTGTTTAAAGGTTGTATGCATATGCACATGTGTCGTGTTTGTGTGTGTACATACACTTGTGCAGAGTCCTCTATTGACACACCAAAAGCTTTAAAAATGGTTTAATAATTATACAACCTCCACTACCTATCCACCACCTCCCTAGAATCCCCTTTCTCTCCCACCACTGGTAGGATTGTAGAGAGCTAAGTTGATTGTGGATCCTCCCCACTTTCTCTCTTCAATGCAACTCTCCCCCCTAGTTCATTTAGGTCTATCCATTCCCTACCAACCAATGCAATAATAGAAAGGAGGGAGATTGAGGGATTTGAAAACCAAAAAATTATAAATCAAGTACCTATCATGGTTGTAGTTTCTCGTGTGTAACTTTCGCATGGCCATTAGTGCTCCTTGTGTAGCATCTCTCCTCTAATCTAATCCTTCTTTCCAAATCCTTTTTGTGAAATCCTCCTCCTTGAAGGATGTTGCATGGGGAGTTGGTGTGTGGTCAAGGGAATGATTGAGGGGAAATTTGAGATGGGGAAGAGAGTGAGGAAAAGATGTTGAAGAAGGCAAGGAGGAGGGAAAGTTGTTGGAGAGGAGGGGAGTGGTGAAATTTATTGGAGAAGAGGAGAGAGGTGGAGAGGTTAGAGAGATGGAGGGGAAAAAAGGGGGGAGGGTTGGTGTGTTGAGATAGCAAGCTCAACACGTACGGACATTGATGATGGATCACCTGGCTAGATGAGTCCGCACGTCTACACTTAGCACATTGGTGGTCATTATGATGTTCAAATGGCCCACTGACTTATCACTTATTATATTTAGTTTGTTACACCTACCTACAGTTGGTAAAGATATAATGCTAGTTGATTAGTGTAGTCCGTTATGCACTGTTTGACTTAGAAGGCCACATTCCTTTTCGTTGTATCTTATCTATACTTTGTGTACATTTTGGAAGAAGAAGAAAAATTAGCAAGAAAACGTTTTGGCCTCCATCTCTCTTCTTGTGTTCTTGAGTGAGCTTCCTCTTGCGTGTGCAGTGTGTGGCACAACAGCTCAAGCAAAGTCCCCCACCATGCAATTCTTGACATGATATTAGAGCCGCGCCACTGAGAGAGGCTGATTTTGAAGGCTGAAGTGAAGGAGAAGAAGCAAGGTTTGAGCAAGCAAGCAACGAGTAAGAAGCTCTCCCATTCTTCCACTCTCTTGGATAGTGCCTATGTAGGCACCTGAAGCAAGGTCAAGAAAAAATCTCAAATTGCTATGAGATTTAGTGTGTGAGCATATCACTATTTTGGGCATTTGAGATTGTTTCAGGCCCCGTTTTAGAGCCGCAAGGTTGCGGACAACAGTTTCAGGGTACACTGTGTGTATTTCGATTGTATTGACTGAAAGTGGGTGCATAGGTTACAAATTTTGAATTTGTAATTTTGAGGTGTTTGTAGGAATCAAACATAAGGTTTATCTGCAAACAGGTTGCAGATTACATGTACTACAGAACAGTCAGTGAAAAAGGTTGCTTGGTGTAGTACTGTGCATGTGTTGTGAAAGATTGCAGAAGACTAGCTTGCTGTGTTGTATCCTTGTTTATGATAATGGCAAAGAACAGTGGAATCCCATTATTGAGAAGCTCGACAAGCACAACTACCCTTCATGAAGTTTCGTGTGACGAACTTCATCATTGGAAAGGGCCTTTATGAGTTTGTTTCAGGTTAAGAAAAGGAGCCAGAGCTGGGTATCCCTCCAACTGCAGATGAGTTAAAAGCATGGAAAGAGTGGAACGCGAAAGACAAAAAGGTGATGTACTGGCTATCTGTAGTCATTGATAATACTGTGCTGGGAGATATCAGGAATGCAAAAACTTCACATGCAACTTGGACAATTTTTGAGAGCATGTTTTTAATAAATACAAAGGCACGAAAGATTCAACTCAAGCAAGAGTTGAATGCCTTGAAGAAAGGGAAAATATTTGTCAATGAGTATGTGTTGAAGGTGAGGAGCATTCCAGATGCTTTAGCAGTGATTGATGCAATGCCGGATGATGATGATTTGGTTTCATCCACTATGAATAGCCTTAACAATGAGAGGGCATGGAAATCATTTGTTACTTCAGTATATGTACATAAGCCATTTCGAGATTTTGATGAGCTGATCTCTCTCATGATTACTGAAGAGATCAATATGCGGGGTGATTCATTTGAAAGAAATGGTGAATAGGTCCAAGCATTTTAGTCGAGTTTAGGAGGGGACGTGGTAGATTCTCTTCAAGAGGCTGTGGTATGGGATATGCTAGCGATAACCAACAAAACAGGTTCAATCAATAGTTTGGTGAAATGTAGGTTTCTGGAGGCAGAGGAAACTTTAGAGGCAGGGGGAGATTTAGAGGAAGAGGTGGATGGCAGAACAGAGGCTCTGGAAATTCTTCTATTGTTTTCCATTATTGTGGAAAAAGAGGACATATTGTAGCCAATTGTTATGTTAAGAAGGATGATATTCGTAGTGGTAAATTGCAGTAATGAAACTATGCATCGTCTTCACGATAGAATGAAGACAAAAATGAGCGTCTGTTTGTTATGCAATATATGATGAATGCAGTTATAGGAAAGGGGACACATGATGATGTATGGTATGTCAATTCAGGTGCATCTAATCATATGACTAGTTATGTTGAATGGTTTGGCGAGATGTAGGACTTACAAAACCCATGTTATGTGTAGACAGGTGATGATTCATGTCACCCAATTTCACACATTGAAAAGTTTTCCTTGTCCTTGTATGATGGCCAGACAAAGAGTCTGACAGATGTATTACATGTGCCATCAATTACAAATAATCTAGTGTCTGTTGGCTAAATGGTAGAGCAAGGGTTGTAGGTCTGATTCAATGCAAAATGTTATTTTGTAGAAGACTTTAATGATAAGTGCAGGTTGGTCGCAAAAGGAAGTAGAGTTGGCCGAATGTTCACTTTAGATGTTGGAATTCCTGCAATGGATGCTACTATGTATACTAAAGAAAAAGGAGTAGTTGCAGATATTGAAATATAGCATAAACGTATTGGACATGAAAATGTGCAAAGGCTGAAATTAATGCAGTCTAGAGGATTGCTTACAGGGTTGCCTTCTTTTAGAGTTGCAGAATTGCATAAAGTCTATGAAGCATGCCAATTTGGTAAGCAGGCGAGACAACCCTTCTCGCATGATAGAGAAGTGAGCAGAAATATACTTGATGTAGTATATACAAATGTTTGGGGACCTACACAGAATGTATCTCTTGGTGGCAACAAATACTTTGTCACATTTATTGATGACTGTTCAAGGAAGCTATGGATATACTTCATGAAGGAAAAGAGTGATGTGTTTGAGCACTTCAAATCTTTTAAGGTAGCTGTTGAAATAGAAACAGGCTTAAAAGTGAAGTGCTTGAGATCAGATGGAGGGGGAGAGTACCTCTCTAATGAGTTTAGTGGCTTCTTGAGGACTCATGGAATAAAGAGGCAATTTACTTGCAGGTATACTCCACAGCAAAATGGTGTTGTAAGAAGAAAAAACAGGCATATTGCAGAGGTTGCACGGGCATTAATGACTGAAAAGAATATGCCCAAATTTTTTTGGTCTGAGGCTATTCATACTACTGTCTACATTATGAACAGAACTCCCACAGCTGCAGTTCATGGGATGACTCCTAAAGAATGCTTTACTGGCAAAAAGCCCGATGTATCACACTTGAAGGTATTTGGTTGTGTTGCATACGTTCATGTGCCAGATGAGCTACGGAAGAATTTTGATCCAAAGGCAGAAAAATATATTTTTATTGGATACTCTTTAGAGCAAAAAGGGTATCCCTGTTATAACCCTGTCCACAGGTGAGTTTAGAGTGAGCAGGGATGTTATCTTTGATGAGATGGAAAGTTGGTATACACTTGCTAGTGATGTTTTGGATGATGATAATGATCAGGACAGCTATGTGCAGAAAGATGAACAAGAATCACGGAGTCTTAGTGGACCAGAAACATCATCTGGTACTATACCTATAGTGAGCCCTTGGTCTTGGAGACTAAGGAGTAGCCCCACATCTTCAGGTGGATCTATAAGTGTTGCAGGGAAGGACAAAGGAAAGAAAAAAGTGCTGGATGGTAATGATGCATCTACCAGTCATTTGGGATTGGATGGAGATTCTAGTGATTCAGAGAGTTTGGATGATGAGCTTGGTATTCCTTCAGTCAGGACACCAGGTATACAAAGAGCTCATAGTAATGTAAAGGCTCCACTAGGTGATCCGGTGGTACGCAGATCTAGCAGGGTCAAATACCCTATTAAAAGATTTGGTTTTGAAGGTTATGTAGCTCACCATTATGCTTATATGGTGAAACTAGTTGAGGATGTTGAGCCCACTTGTTTTGAGGATGATGTTGGTCATGATCATTGGGATGCAGCAATGGATGAGGAGATGGATGCATTAGAAGCTAATAAGACTTGGGATTTGGTACCCTTACCTAAAGATAAGAAAGCTATTGGCTGTAAGTGGGTTTACAAAGTCAAGCATAATGTAGATGGTTCAGTTAGCGGGTATAAGAAGGGTAGGCTGGTTGCAAAAGGCTATGCTCAAGATTATGAAGAGACATTCAGTCCAGTTGCTAGCATGGCAACTGTTAAGTGTGTGATTGCCTTGGCAACAGCCAAAGGTTGGAGTTTGCAGCAAATGGATGTTAAGAATGTCTTCTTGCATGGTGAATTGCAAGAAGAAGTGTATATGGAGTAGCCAGCAGGTTATGAGGATTTAGAGCATCCCACATATGTGTGTAGGTTAAAGAAGGCACTCTATGGGCTCAAGAAAGCACCTAGAGCATGGTCTGACAAGATTGGAGAGTATCTTGTCAATATTGGATTTTGTATTTCTGATGCTGATCACTCACTTTATGTGAGGAAGGGAGATGCAGGTTTGGTCATCATAGTCATCTATGTGGATGACTTGATTATTACAAGTGACAGCGACAATGGGATTGCTGAAGTTAAGGACTTCTTGAAGAAGAAGTTGAGATGAAAGATTTGGGTGAGCTGAGATACTTTCTTAGTATTGAGGTGATCAGATGTGATGATGGTATATGGCTATCCCAAAGGTAGTATGGCTTGGACATGTTATGCAAGTATGGTATGACAGTAGGCAAGCCTCTTTCAGTACCATTGGAGCAAAATGTGAAGTTGAACGCTGACATTGGGGATGAGATAGAAGACCCTACTATGTTTAGGAGGATAGTAGGGAGTTTGATTTACATGACTATCACAAGGCCAGACTTGAGCTATGCTGTTGGACTTGTTAGTCAGTTTATGTAGATGCCTAGAAAGCCTCATTTGGATGTAGTTAGATGTATATTGAGGTATGTGAAGTCCACTTTACATTATGGAATTTTTTATGAGGTAGGTAAGGACATATAGGTCTTTGGATACACAGATGCAGATTGGGCTGGTAGCATGTTAGATAGAAGATCTACAAGTGGATTTATGTTTTCCCTTGGTAGTGTAGTAGTTATATGGAGCAGCAAAAAGCAACCTACAGTTGGTTTATTGAGTACAGAGGCTGAGTATAGATGTGTTGCTATGGCAGCATGTGAGGTGGTATGGCTGCAAAAGTTATTATGTGATTTGGATGTGCAAGGAGATGGTCCAGTTGTCATTCATTGTGATAACATGAGCAGCATATAACTAGCTAGGAATCCAGTGTTCCATGCTAGGACAAAATACATTGAGGTGCACTACCACTTTGTGAGAGAGAAGGTACTTGCAGGAGAGATTGACTTGATATGTCAGCACACAATATCAGATAGTTGACATTTTCACAAAGGCATTGTGTGCAGAGAAGCTTCGAAAGTTCCGAAGCTTACTTGGAGTTGCAGAGATAGAATTGAGCTTGAGGGGGAGTGTTGAGATGGCAAGCTCAACACGTGCAGACATTGAGGATGGACCACCTGGCTAGATGAGTTCGCATGTCTACACTTAGCACATTGGTGTTCATTATGATACTCACATGGCCACTGACTTATCACTTATTATATTTAGTTTGTTAGACCTACCTACAATTGGCAAAGATATAACGCCAATCGATTAGTGTAGTTGGTTATGCACTGTTTGACTTAGAAGGCCACTTTCTTTTATGTTGTATCTTATCTATACTTTATGTACATTGTATAGTGTGTGGAAGATGAAGAAAAATCAGCAAGAAAACGTTTTGGCCTCCATCTCTCTTCTTTTGTTCTTGATTGAGCTTCTTCTTGCGTGTACAGTGTGTGTTTGGCATAGCAGCTCAAGCAAAGTCCCCCACCACGCGATTCTTGACATGGTGGGGTTCTAGTGGAAATGGTCGGGAGAGTGGGGGGGAAGGTGGGTCAAGGTGGAGTTGGAGAGGAGGGGGAGGGGTGGAGAAGGTGGGGTGGCAGTGGTGAAGATGTTGGAGGAGGTAGAGAGGCAAGGGGCGAGAGAGGGGGCAGGAGGGGAGGAAGGGGGTTAGGGTTAGAGAGGAGAGTGCAAGGGTAGAGAAGGTTAGAGTGGTGGTGAGGAGAAAAGATGGTGAGGGGGTTTGTTGAAGCGGAGGGAAGTAGTGGAGACACACTAATGGTGGGTGACCTTACTTAGCAGGTGGGCCCTGTGTGGTGGTGGTGCAATAGAGTTCCGTGGGAAGGGAGTGAGAGATAGCTTGTAGAGACGAAAGCAAAAGCCACACGGTAGCGGGTGAGGAGTGTGCAGGTGAAGGAAGGAGGAATTGGCATCTTGCGGCTCTAGTGATGATGGTTTCTTCTTACTCGGGAGTGGTGATGCCTATGTGGTGAGGAGCCGGTTGGTGGCCTATGTGGTAGGGGTGGCAAGACTGGCCCGCCAAGGTCAAGGGGAGAGGAAGGGGGGATGATGTGGAGGAGGGGAGAGGGCAAGACTATGGTGCGGGTAGGATAGGGGAGGAGCCTTAGGGTTCCCCCAGTTTATGTTTCTTTTCCTTTTGAAGGGGGGGGGGGGGGGGGAATAGCTTCTTCTTCTCCTCTTTCCTTCTCCTTCTTCTCCTTGAGCTCCTTCTCTTTTCTTTTACCTCCTTTTTCTTTCTCCTTTTTTTTTTCTTTTTCTTCCCTTCTTCTTCTCTTTTCCTTTTTTTCTCTTTAAAAAACTAGAAATATTTCAGAGTGAGTCTCGTTTTATTTAAAAATGGAAAAAAATGAATGGAATATGCGCACATAATGTGTTCTTGTTGAGAAAAAAGCAAAAAAGTATTTTTTGAATGCTTGATCAATATGGATTTTATAATAATAATTAGTTTTTAAAAGGCATTCATATGTGAAAATTGTGAAAAATGAGGTTTTAAGGAGAGTTGGATGATTAGACGGATCTCGATATTTTGGAATAATAAATATATATTTGTGCAATGTTTGTATGGATTCCATGATATGGAGATTGCTTCAATGTGGCCTTGAATTGTGTTAAAGTGTGTCCTTATGCATTTTTTCCATTTCATTACATACCTAAGAATATGGCAATGCTTGCAAAATATGTTGATAGGGGGTGATGATAAGGGAAAAATAAAATTAAAATGATGATTTTCTCATCTTTTTCATATGCATATAGGTGATTTTTTAAGTATAAGAAAGATAGTAGCACGAGTTTTCAAGGTGCTATCTTCTACATCGTTGCAATATATATAATAAAAAACATGAAGAGATATGATTGTGCACATGAAACATGATGCTTTTTTTCATTTGTTGGTGTACTTTAGAGCATTCCACCTTGTATGGAAAGAACATAAAAGTATGGCACTGGAATAAACCTCCTGGATACATAGCAATTGCTTGGGAAAAAAGCTTGTTCACCCATGTGGAGTGGAAGAGAATCCTTAGCCTTAGGTGAGCACATTTATTCTTGGGAGAAAGATTATATAAGGTTATGAAAAGTCTCCTAGAATGATAAATTTAAAGAGAGGAGCTTGTTACAACATTTTATCTATTTCAAATGACACAACTTTGGGCCAATCCTTGGTGTCTAGAAGAGCTCTGGGGGTCACAATAGTCAACTAAAGGGTGTCCTTTATGGATGTGATTCAAGATGAGATAGTCATTTGCGTATGGGAAACTCCTTTTCTTGGAGTCAAGTGGGGTAATTAGTTGGACTATAATCCAAAATTGCATTCACAAACACAAAAATTAGAAGAGTTATTTATAGCACCCAAACTCTCTTGGTCGCGAAGCTGTGTGGGGTCATTTGGTGTATTTAGGAGCCCCAACTAGAGCAATCAAAGCTAGTGTTGGGACTATTTTAGGTTTTGATAGGTGGTGCATTTGCTACTACGAGCCTTTAGGATTCTCATAAGGACCCAAGACTTAGTTCTTGAGTGCATGACTCTTTGCTCGGAGAAAGAACTATTAAGGCAAGAACATAAGTGCATGCTAGAGATCTCTCAAATTCAATGAGAGTAATGTGAAGAATGGCTAAGAAAATGTGTAGAAATTTTTCACAAATACTCCTTGGACCGTACTAGTCCGTTATCCCTTTGAATTGGGGGCTTACTGTCCCCCCTAGTAAGAGTAGTCCCAGTACATGCAAAAGTGGAACTCCTTCTAGGACTAGCTGAAGTGGCTGATTAATACCACTATCTACTAGTGCCATTATCAATACCATCATCATTCCTCCTAAGTCTATTTCTATATCCATAGGCTGGCACAACCAACCTTAATACCCCCTCAAGCAATACAAATCCTAGCAGCCATGTCGGCTTTAGTCACTTTAGGGTATGTGTTTCCTATCTTTAGTGGAAGTCCAAATGAAGATGTAGAATTACATATCAAAGACTTCCAAAAACTTATGTTTAACTATCAAATCAATGATGAATCACATCACTTCATATTCTTCAGCATAATTTTGAAGGAAAATATGGCTCAATGGTACTACTAGCTTGTGACACATTTGATTGCCACTGTGATGGAAGCATTCTGCATTGTGTTTAGAGATTTATATTCTAAAAAGGGGAGCCAATATTGGTTACATTTCCTAAATGAGATTTGGCAAGAATTCAATGAGAGTGTAAAGGCATATGCCTAAAAGCTATGCAAAGTCTTTCAATATTTGGGTAATACTATCAAACTATCTCCTGCCACTCAGTTTGTAATTCTTCTTAAGAGGGTTGAATTTCACAAGCCAAATGCACTTGACTAACATTGCACTAAATGATCTAGATGTGGCTATAGTAGTAGCAAAGGGAGTAAAGTCAAGGATTTAGGCTATCTATGCAACAAGAGGGCAAGCTTTCTCAATGATTTGGATGGTGCCAAATGTGGTATGAATACTAGGGTATAATTTAATATCTACACTACCCAGTAATATCATGGGTCAAAGTGAAGGGACTTCAATTACCCGCACACCTATAGGTCCAAATGTTACCCAACCAAGATCCATGTCTATGAGCAGCGTGCAAGGTCCTACCATAAACCAAGGGTCTATGGAGCCACCAACCTTTTTATAAATCATAAAACCTAACATGGAGACATCTCCTTCTACCACTCAATATGAATCCGCTCCATCAAATATTATTGAGGAAGTTAAGAAAATGATAAAACATTATACCAACATGATAACTGAAAAATATTGACAAGTCACTATGGATATCAATTTCCTAAAGCATCAAGAAAATCTAATGGACACTAGGAAGCTTGATTATGTAGGTCCATCAAGATTTAGTTGTAATTGGTGTGGTGGTCAACACTTCCCTCATAAAACTATCCTAATGTTAAATGTAGCATATGCAAGAAATCAAGTCACTTAACCAACACTTGTTTGAGCAAGATTGGTTCCCTTTAGCCAAGAAGTAGACAGCTAGGTCCTATAAGGACAAGAAAACAATGTTCTGGAAGAGATGAGGAATGAAAGCACATTTTGTAGGGAGAAACAACTATTGTGGGAGATTTTTCTACTAAAGCAAACCTAAATAAGGAGTCAACAAAAGAAAAAAGTGAAGGTCAAGAAAGAGGTTCCTAAGCCTATGAAGCGACCAAGAGAATGGATGGTGTGGTGGGAGAAGAGTGTAATATTTCCGCCCAAAAATATTATAGGACTTGACCACCGCACGCTTGCATATAAGCTGTGCAAAGTCATTCCCCGCGTTGACTAATGACAGTGGCTAAGCGGTTAACCCGCATGCGTGATAAAAAAATCCCCATCCGCATTGTGAAATTGAGGCCGGGGTTGAAGACCATAAAAGCCACGGAGAACTCCCTTCTTTGAAGAGGCAATTGGTGGATAATAATGAAATTTATGCAAATTTCTTTACTAATTATCCCTTCCCCCAGCCGATGCATGGCTGGAGGAGAGGGATTATGAGAAGAGTAAGCAGGTGTGTGGGAAGCTTGTAGAGGTGGAGTGCATGGGGAGAAGGGAGGAGCATGAGGGCTCCACGTGTGTGGAGTTTTGTGGAGTCTCTCCCCCCCCCATTAGCACTATAAAAACACCCCTTAGGGTGGGCACATGAGCATGAATAGACAGAAGAAGAGAGGAGGCTGCTGCACTAAGAATCGAAGGGACAGAAGGAAACGCTACTGCCAGTGCCATGCTATCCGCCACCTGTCGTGAGAGAGCTGCAGAAAAATGCCGCCTTGCTGCGCCGGGTTTCCGCCAGGCTGCCGCCACCTTCATAAGCATCATCATCATAGTTTTTTCCCCCCTATTGTCGTTAATTTTCCCTCCTCAATCATTACTTTTCCTTCCCACGTTTCCTGAAAAAGACAGAAGCTCTTTAGAAGCTTCTAAAGGATAAGGCCCATAAGCCTTGTTTCTACGTGCCTCCCCCGGTTTTAAAATCGAGTTTGTAAAGCTCCAATTCCTACGCAAGGGAGAAGGTATCGACCTACAGGCAGTCTCGGAGAGCGAGAGTAAAGGCTAGAAGGAATCTGCAGAGTCCATAATCAAGTCTATGATGGCTCCCAAGAAGATGCAAGGCGCACCCGCGGGAGGTTCTTCCCCGAACATACACGTGGACATCCCCACCGATCCACAAGCCCAGGTCTTACGATTTTAATCCCACGTATAAGAAATGCTTTAAGCACGCTTAATTCCATAGGGAGAATGCATTTTACATTTATAGTTAATTCATGTAGTAGTGATAAAAGTACATTTGAGAAATTCTCTCTCTAAACGGTGGACAAGGATTGGTGCATATCATGCAATTGGATCGTTTGCATTTCCAAAGTTGTGAACATAAACTACTTGTCCATCTTAGGAGCTTAGCTGCATGTTGCTTTTTCATGCACTTTGAAAGTAACAAGCCTAAGCACATATTGCTTAGAGTTAAAAGTTGAAATCGTTAAGTGCATCCTTGATTGGTCGTGAAAGAACAGGCGTATCTTGCATTTAGTCAATAACTTCCCTGTTATGACTCGCATGGAAAGAATTGTTAATGTCCGTTGCATAGCATGAAAATGGGATCATAGACTTGCACGTCGCATGCGAAGATATTTGTCGAACGGATTAAAGGTTGCATGTCACATGAACTTCATTAACGATGTTGTATCTAGAAAAGGGTTGCATGTTACATATTCCTCATGCGTAAGTTTCATTCATCAAAATTGCAATTAGAAAAGATCGCATATCATATCAAAGCATGGAATTCAATGGCTTAGACAAAAGGTTGTAGGCATAATTCCTTGATGTAAAACCTAGTAGGTCCTATGTAAGTTACTCTCCAAATTATCATGCATAATGACTTTAGCAAGAAAAGTTAGGGTTATTGCAAACCTTTTGGTGCGTAGAAGTAATGAATCGCATGTTTACATGTATTGTGACATCTTGCAAACTAGTTTAGCATCTCTAGAAAAGGATCGTCCTTGTCGCAAGACAAGTAGGTCAATTTACCCAAATCAATTGTGATATTATAACCGTTAGGGTTTTGTATAGGCATATTTAGTCGACATGATAAACACCTCAAGTACTAGCTAGGACTTGGCACATCAGAAATGCAGCCTAGTATCGTAGTTGGATGCCAAGTCGAAGCCCTCAAACCCAAAGGTCCTACCCACATTTAGGGAATGTTTGGGCATGCAAACAACGATCTAGGGTTTCTACCCTAAGGATCGACCGATCTAATGTTAAAACGTGACCGCGATGTATGCTTCAGATTATCAATGGAGGATCGCTATGATGAATATCCTAGAACGCATCTACAATCCATCGCCTCTGTACGTGGAATGGAGATGGATAGGTGACTTAGGAATCTATTACATAGCTGCCCACCGATTTGCATACCTTTGAACCAACCTAAAGAGAATCAAGTGGTTGGAGGACCTGAAGATCGTGAAGTTGCTCATCTTTGTTGAGGCTTAGGTAAACACAACTTTACATGTCGAAGGTCAGAAGGTCAAGCTGAACACGTATGTGTACGAGGAAGTGACCCGCATAATCCCCGCCGATAGGATCAAGGTGTTGGGATGCTACGAGAAGAATGGGTACCAAAGGAAAGGATACTCTAATCTTCCAATGACTTATCGATTCTTGAAGATCCATGACCCAAATCCATACTATTACCTAGTTCCCGTAGCTGAATGTAACACGACCCTATTCTCGCCAAATTAACATATTAGCTTGATCTACCATCCCAAGAAATATTGTACTCCGAAAGGGCTATGCCCATATGAATGAAATAAGACTTCTTTTTATCAATGATTGTCTTGTCTATGAGTATTGATAAAAAGTTAAGTGATTAGGTTTATTGGCTGAAAGCTGAGTTGGGCATAATATGTAATGTAAGAAAAGTTTAGTGAGTTATTAACGTTAAGAATCTCAATGCTTAGGCACAACCCCAGATACAGATTCCTAGTCCGACCCCTACACCAAGTACGACTGTGATTCAGGAGAAGAAGTTTCTTCTCAAGAAGATCAAGCCATCGGAATTTGACAGAAAAGGAAGGATTGTCCAAGCTGATGCTGAGATTTGGATCGAGTCCATGGAAGATTACTTTGAAGCGATCGGTACTATACTCGTCAACTAGGAAATGCTCGCCAAGCTAAAGCTCACCCGCGAAGCCAGACTTTGGTGGAAGCAATGGTGCAGAGACCAAGGGATCTCGGAAGGGTCCATTACCTGGGAAAAGCTAAAAAAAGCTGTGGAAGGAAAATACTTACTACCTGCGTATCACACGCAGAAGATGAATGAGTTCTATGAGCTGAAACAGCTGGGTTTGACCCTTGACGCATACTACTCAAAGTTCGTCTCTCTTTTGAAGTATGCACCACAAATGGATATGACACAATAGGTGTTGAAGTTTTGTGCCGGATTAAACCCACCTGTAAACACCCGCGTCGAATCAATGCGCCCAACAGACCTTCAGGATGCACTCATTCGAGCTACCCCCATAATTCAGGAGGTGTTGGCCAGTCCAAGAAGTAATAAGACTTGGTCCTATAATGATCTGAACAAAGGAGTATATAGATCCCAGGCGAAGAGAGTTAAAGGTCAAAACCAGGGACAAAAAAAGAAAGCAAGGACCAACAATGTCAATAACTTTGTTTCTATCTAATGTAATGGCCGCAACCTCCATTGCTTCCATTGCAACGAGCCCTGTCATTTCAAAAGGCAATGTCCCAAGCTTGGCGGAGGACAATGTCAAGGACCATTCCAAGGAACCGCCGTGGCCAAGGAGCCATCACCTGAGGCAGAGGAAGAACCACCTGTGTTGCCAACAGGAAAATGTGCAAAGAAGAAGACCCGACCATGGAAGCAGACTTTGAGAGGGCAATAGTCCATGCTGCCCTTCACAAGAAAGGCCCGAATCGCCAATTTTTGGTGATTCAGACACCATCGGATTATCAAGGTAAAGGCTTCAATTCCTTGATTGATTGTGGCAATACACATTCCTTTATTTCACCAGTTTGTGCAAAAAGATTAGGAATAGCCACAAACGAAGCACTTACCTTGCTTGTGGAATTGGAAAATGGTCGTGAGGTCACTTGTACCAGGCAAACTGCTAAGGTGGAATTCTTTCTGGGAGGAAAGTCGACTTCGGTCAGAATGACAACACCTAAAAACATGCCATCTATTACAATTTTTTTTTTGGAAAATTTGTATATAAGTGACACCCTATTACCAACTTTTTCTCTTAATTTACTACAGATGCGGTGTTCATTGTTGTTGTCTTTGGAGGCCATGTCCTTGCAGTTCGGCTAGGAAATGTTGGTACAAAACTCAACCTCTGGCCTGTGTACAAACAAGAAAAGCTCTTATATCTCATTTGCAAGGCATAGGCTATGGAGACCAAGAATTAGAGACTGTAGGACTTTGCAAAATGAAGTCCTTTGAGCTTATGCAATCCACATCCTTAGAGCCACTAGAAATCATGTCATCCATGGAAGATTATGCAGTTCCCTTTGAGTTTGATGAGCCTAGGTTACAACAAAGGAGAATTGTGTCAAAGCCCTCAATAGAAAATTGAGATGGCACTAAAGGTACAAGAGAATTACACAAAGATGATCCATCATTGTGGATTCCCACTCATAAGATGTCTGACCATCCCCTTAGCTTCCAAGGATATGAATAATGGCAAGAGAACCTAGAAGAACTAGAGAGAACTCACTAAAACTCGAAGTGTGCCAACTGTATGAAGCATAGCAGTAGCACTAGCTGGCAATATCGACCAAGCCACCTAGTATTTACAAAGGGCCTTTTTGCCAACTAGGTAGTGTCAAGGATAGCTAGAAAACAACATATGAAGTGAAAAGGATATAGTGACAGGAAATGGACAAAACAAGTGGGAACAATTAGTTGGAATAGATTTTACATTGCTTGTTAGGGCAATGCTTAGGTTATGGTCAAGGTCATGGAGGAGATCGAGGTGGTGAATATGGGTGTGGTAGTTATGCGTGGGAAAGGGGGGATGCGAACTGCCGAGAGGAGGGAAGAGATGCCATCAAGCAAGGGAGAGAGAGGACGATCATGCTAAAGTGGCTTACAAAAACATAATAATGATAGATGGCTGCAATGCCAAGATGATGAGCATGATGGCTAGTGTGAAGATCTGATCTGAGGATGACGATGGTTGCCATGAGTCTAATCGTCAGCAAAAGGATACTCTTTGTGTAGAGAGTGAGGGAGAGAGACAGCGACATCACAAAATGGG
This sequence comes from Lygodium microphyllum, assembly GCF_053477565.2. Taxonomy (NCBI): domain Eukaryota; kingdom Viridiplantae; phylum Streptophyta; class Polypodiopsida; order Schizaeales; family Lygodiaceae; genus Lygodium; species Lygodium microphyllum. The sequence goes on along the minus strand of NC_141149.1, from coordinate 19,576,834 downwards.
CGCATAATCAAGGGTGGGAGTGCTTATTTCCTTAGAAGCATTGGTAAGGAGCGGTCATTGTGTGCAGGGAGTACTAGAGCAAGTCATCGACAAGGTTCCTGGTGTGTAGTTGAGAGAATCTAGGGAATCTCAATGCATGATTAAGCAGAGATATACATGAAGAAATGATGAAAGTCACGGTGCAGGTTTGAGACTTTGAAGCCAACAATGTGTGTTCAGAGAAGAAGCTGTATTATTGGCGCTCACAAGGTTATTTATTGGACTTAACAGGGTGGATTCATTGATCAATTATGGGTCTCCAAAGGGAATTTTGGTGATCTTAGGGCCTGGGAAAATCTAGCAGGAGATGAGACAATGAGAGAGAGAGAGAGAGAGAGAGAGAGAGAGAGAGAGAGAGAGAGAGAGAGAGAGAGAGAGAGAGAGAGAGAGAGAGAGAGAGAGAGAGAGAGAGAGAGAGAGAGAGAGAGAGAGAGAGAGAGAGAGAGAGAGAGAGAGAGAGAGAGAGAGAGAGAGAGAGAGAGAGAGAGAGAGAGAGAGAGAGAGAGAGAGAGAGAGAGAGAGACTCGAGGGCGTGAGGTTTCTTGGGAAGGGGCGCCACTTAGGCTCCCTCTCCTTTCCCAAATTCGTCCTTCCGAGACGACTAGAGAGAGACCCATATTGGAATACCTGCGTGTCTCTGTTGTTGGAATGCTTCTCCCCTGCTTCCTTCAGCCCTGCATAAGAATTTTCATGAGTTCACTTTGCCAATGACATTCTGTTTTTTGTGCTATGCGCTATCTAGTCTAGATTAATGGAGGGATTGCTTTTTCCATGATATTCTACCTTGTGTCGTTGTGGGCTATCTTGATTGATGAAGAGACATTTAGCATAAGCATCACTCCTAAACAAGAAATAGGGGGCACCATTTCTGAGGACGAATTGTTTTGCCTTCACTTCTCTGTTAGAAATTATGACGATGGATTGCTTGTGTGTCAGGAAGAAGTGAGGTGGTGTATGATTGCCTCTCTACCCAAATAGGGTCGAGGTGCCATGGGTGTAACGTGTCCGTTAGTATCTTCCAGGACACGTCTTAGCAGTCCATCAGAAAGGATGTCTAGAAAACTCCGCCCGGCACTCCCATGGAATGTTACGGGTTTTCCGATCTAGGTCTTCCCGCATCTGCCACGTAGCGGAAGTATCCTGGCCACTCCCCACTTACCGGAATTAGGGTTTTCCTGATTGGTCATTAGCTAACAACAACTAGCATCAGACCCGAGCGAACTACTTTACGCAGAAACGCCAGGTCCGAAGCAGATTCACGCTGCACTTGGTTCAAGGAGATAAGGGTTGAGTTTGATGGAAGGCTCAAACTCTCTGCCATAACGCATAGTCCCATTCCATTCCCCTAAAATAGCGTAAATCGGGTAAGACGTAACTCTAGGTCATCGTTCTCGTTATTCGTTTTGGTGATGATGATCATTCCGCTGTTCTTCGAGATTTTTGAGAAAAGTTCCTAGCTAACCGGGACCACCCAACCGTAGGACGGACCCATGGCCCATCCTCCACACTTTCCTCAGTTTGTTTTAGTTATGTAATTATCTAACACATTAATTTGACATATAATAATCAGCTTCTTTAATTAACCCTGTTAAGCACTGGTTCCTTCACGTAATCTTATCACGTGACATAGAAAAACAATATCAAGCAAGTTCTTTTTTTACATTTCATCATTTTATCATTGAAATACAAGGAGTTCCACCCGTAGGCTTGTCCATAATCTACTCGAAGGCTATCCAGTAATCCCCAGGGATCACTATTCCAAGCTTCCACCCGTAAACTAGTATGCGGGCCTCAAGATCCAATCTCGAGTCACGTTAGCCTCTTGTGCAGGACCCGAAAGGCGAGGGATTTATGGCCAGAGCCCCCTGGCACCCAAGCGTCCTCCTGCTCCAAGTAGAACTCAACAGAGAGACCTCTCGCGGCGGGTTCGGTCCACGTTTCCAGCGCGGTCCACAACCCCCTTGGTTAGGGTTAGGCAGGTAGTCGGGGTAACTGAAACTGCCTCTTCCTTCAGGCCTTTAACCTGAAGTATAGGTACTCATTTAATTTGTAATTCATAATTCAAACAGAGCCCTAAAATCTCTAGCAAGCACAAACATTTCCATTAATCAACCCAATTGTATGGCAAATTGCTAAGGAAGTGTTCTTTCCTTTTTGAGTGTATCAGCACTCGTTCCCAAGGTGTCTTGTAAATTGGCGAGATCTTTTACATTCCGGTGTAGGGCATACCCAACTTGGTTAACCCTAAAGTTCCTTAGATATGCTAGTTTTCGATTTACAACTTTTCTTATTTAGAAGGATATCCAAAAATACATCTTTTTGCAAGATAACTTGCGTAGGGATCTGCCATCCTTGATGAGGGTTTTTTCCCCTTTCACCTTGTGAATCAATCACAAGACTAAATGATTTCGTACTTGTTGCGCAAGTCCTGCGATGGAGTAATCTGTTTAGATCCTTTGACGTATGTCAGGCCTAGGGTTTCTTTTTTTTAAAGAACCTTAGGGACAACCCTAGTTCCTTATCTTTACGAATTTATTTTCCATATAGTAAGGAAAAGTAGTCAAGTGCTTAGGGTATGAATGTTTCTATGTTTAGATTGGTTTAGTTATCTTTTGGAAGGTAATATTAACCGTCTTGTCACGGTTTTGCTATCCTTGTGACAATTTACTTTTCCAGTCAATATAGTTTAATTTAACTTCCGTTTTCCTAAAAGATGAACTCATGCCAAATAACAACATTTGCCTTGCTAAGATGTGCAATTAGCAAAGATAACTTCCTAGTAATTTGAGCATCGAAAGAAACCTTTCATGAATTTAGCCATTTACAATGATTCGTTGCGAAAGGAATAAGACTAATGGTGCAAGATATAATTTCTACACCTTAGGATTTTAACTAAAATATACTACTATAGTAAATGGATAATCTTGCTCGTAATTTATAATGCTTGATGCAACGCGAAGGAAACTAAGTTCTATTCGTTATCATTCATTCACATAAGCTAAACTCCTTCATTACAAATAACTCGGACAAATATATCCTATCCCTAACAATTTCTCTTTGCAAGATCGACTTAAAAACCGAATTAAAGACAAGAAGAAAAACTTGGTTTTGGGGTGAGATATCCACCTGGATACTGAGAGATGACCCTCCCACAGCTACACCTTGGACTTTCTTGGGCGGCATCGTAGTTCGAATGTGAGATAGCCTTTTTCACTTTCTTCTGGAATTCCACCGTCTCTTTGAAAAAAAGAGTGTGGTTTTGCAACCACAAGAACCCTTGGAGGACTTTGACTTGGGGTAGAAAGAATAGAAAGCACTTATTCTCCTTCCTTCCCTTTCTTTTATCTTTTTCCCACTCTTCCTCCTTCACTCCTTCTTTTCACTCCCTCTACTTTCCCTCCCTATCTTTTATCTCACGGCTACTTTTCCCTTACGGGATATCATCCGAGGCCATGATGATGATTTGGATTTTGAAGTTCAGGGGGGAAAAAAAATAATAATGGGGATATGGGGGATTAAGAAGAAATCTTAGGGAGTTGTGGGAAAAAAAAGAGTTATGAGGGGGTGAAAAAGGGCCTTTAGGGGAATAAACCACGCGGGGGGGGGGGGGGGGGGGGGGTGGGGTTGGTTCCCAAAGCCTAGGAAAGGCTTAAGGGGGAAAGGGAATTTAAGACATGGGGGAAGGGGGGTGTGGTTCCAAAAAACCATGGGAAGGGGGCTAGGGGACTTTTAAAACCTGAGGGGGGGTGTGTTGGTTCCAAAGGCCAAGGGAGGGCCTTAAGGGGAAAAGGGAATTTAAAACCTAGGGGGGGAAATAGTAGGGAGAATTTTGATGGGCGAAAAAGGCTTATAGAGCCCTAAGGGGGAAATTCCAAGGGGGTAATCTTAAAGGCTTATAAGGAAGGGAGCCTAAGGGTTAAACCTTTTATGGGGGGGGGGGGGGGGGAAATCATGGGAAGGGGGTTTAAATGAACTTCGGTGGAACCCCACGGGAAAGGGGGCCTTAGAGGAGGCCTTAGAAGCTTTCAAGAAGCTTCTGGGCCTAAGTTGGCCACGTGGATGAAGGCCAGTCGATTGGCAACTCGGCGGCGCCTGACGTTGGCAGCGGTGGCTTCAGGTCGTAGGCGGTGGCTCCTCCCGTACGGTGACAGCTGGCGCACAGCACGTCATTCTCCCTCTCTCACCCCTCACGCTCAGAATCTCCCTTGAGGCCTTACGACTCCCTCCTTTCCTTTTAGCCTTACCACCCTCTCTCGGCTTGCAGCGTTCTCCCCTCCTCCCTCGGCCTGCGGCCCCTCATTAAATAGTGGAGGGGAGGGGGATCTTCCCTCCCCTGCGTGTCATCACGCATGTTCCCCCCCCATCCCTAGCTCCACCAAGGAGCTTAATGGCTCCTTCTATTTCCCTCCCCCTCCAGCTCGTCAGTCGGGTGGAGGGATAAGGGGAAAATAAAAAAAAATTATTTATCCAATTTTCATATTCCTTTGAGGCAGTTCACGCGCGTGCTCTATTTAGCGAATCAGAATATTACATTCTCTCCCCCTTGGAGGAATCGAGATGTCCTCATCTCGAGATAAACTGGGGATATTGATGGTTGAGAGAGCTTTCATCTATCCAAGTGGCATCCTCTTCGGGATAATCTTTCCACTGGACGAGGCATTCTCTCAGGGTTCTAGATCTTAACTATCTTTCCCTAACATCTAAGATACTTTCCGGCCTTAGTTCAAGGACTCCTTGACTAGGCATTACAATTTGTTGGTCATCAAGTACATGATTAGGGTTGGGTACATATTTTTTCAATAGGCTGATATGGAATACATTGTGAACTTTTAGGTTCTCAGGGAGTTGCAATTTATAAGCATTGGGTCCTAGGCATTTGAGGATTTTGTACGGCCCACAATACCTTGGACTTAGCTTCTTGCATTCTCCTAGGGATAGAGAACTCTTTTTAGGGCATACACGAATGAAGACCATGTCTCCTTCTTCGAAGACTCTTTCTTGATGCTTCAAATCTGCGTATGCCTTTTGTCTATCCTTGGCCATTTGTATGTCTTGTCTTATTGAATTTATTTGATCATCCATGTCTTCCAACATCTGTCTTGACGCTTCAACTCTTAGGGTTGGATCAGAAAAGTTTAGGGGACTTCGACAATCATGACCATACAATGCCTGGAAAGGAGTCATTTGAATGCTCTGCTGGTAAGAAGCATTGTAGGCAAATTCAACCAAAGGCAAGAATTGAATCCACCTCTTCGGCTCTCGACAGCAGTATGCCCTAAGCATATCCTCGATGACTTGATTTACTCGCTCTGTTTGGCCATCCGTTTGGGGATGGTAGGTGGTGCTAAAATAGAGTTGAGTCCCAATAGCTTCAAAGATAGCTCTCCAGAAGTGTGATGTGAAGAGAGAATCTCGATCACTAATGATTCTTCTAGGTAACCCATGTAGCTTGAATATCTCCTTGATAAACAATCTTGCAATGTCGGAGGCTTTATAGTTTGTCTTTACTGGAATCAGGTGTGCAACCTTGGTAAGCATGTCAACCACAACCATAATGGAATTGTATCCTCCTTGGACTTGGGGTAAGCCCACAGCAAAATCCATACTGATGAATTCCCATTTCATTTGGGGAATGTCAAGTGGTTGTAGTTTCCCTGGCATCATGACATGTTCGGCTTTGATACATTGGCAAGACAAACACTCAGTGACATACTTGAGAACTTCACCTTTAAGCCTCTCCCAATGGTAGCTCTTCCTAACTGCATTAAGAGTTTTAGCATAGCCAGGATGTCCTGCGAAAGGAGAATCATGAGCTTCCCATAATATCTTCTGCTTAAGTGACTGGCTTGCTAGTATACACAGCCTTGTTCTGTAGTAGACAAGTCCATTATCAATGGAAAATTCCTGATACTTAGCTTGCAACTTCTGATTCTGCTCCTTGGTAGGTATTTCCTTTACCATTGTTTGGTAGGCCAAATCATGGCATGCTTCTTCTCTAGCTAGTTCAAGTATAGGGTTGTTTGGCATAGATACTTTTGTAGCCAGAGATCTGGCCGTTGATGGATTTTGCAAGATTAGGGAATTTAGGAATGCCTTGCGACTGAGTGCATCGGCAACTACATTCTCCTTCCCTGGTCGGTACTTGATTTCAAAATCATATTCCTCCAATACTTCAATCCACCGACGTCGCCTCATGTTGAGCTCGTTCTGGGTAAAAATCCATTTGAGACTCTTATGATCGGTTACTAGAGTAAACTTGTTACCCAACAGGTAGTGCCTCCAAAGCTTTAGAGCATGGATGACAGCTAGTAAGTCCAGATCATGCGTGGCATAATTCTTTTCATGACTCTTCAATTTCCTTGAAGAGTATGCTACTGCATGACCTTCCTGCATAAGTACACACCCCAAGGCAAGAATGCTAGCATCAGTTACTACCTCGAACTCCTTATTGAGGTCAGGAAGTTTTAGAATAGGTGCTGATACCAAACTTTGCTTCAATTTGTCGAAGCTATTTTGTTCGGAAGTTGACCATGTAATGGAAGTCTGCTTCTTTAGTAAGTCGGTAAGAGGTGCTGCAATCAAAGCGTAGTTTTTGATGAAGACCCTATACCATCCTGTCAATCCAAGAAAGCTACGTATTTCTTTGACGGATACTGGTATTGGCCATTCAAGCACATCTCTGACCTTGGCTAGGTCTACTGATATTCCTTCTGATGATACTATGAATCCCAGATATTCAATCTAACGCTTGAAGAATGCACACTTCTTCATTTTTGCATACAGCTTATGAGACCTCATTGTCTCAAGGACAATCCGAAGTTGAGGTTCATGATCTTCTTCCTGTTTAGAATAGACTAAAGTGTCGTCAAAGAAGACAAGCACGAAATCATCAAGATATGGTCTAAAGATATCTTGCATTAATCTATTGAAGGTGGCAGGTGCATTTGTAAGCCCGAATGACATAACCAGGAACTCAAAGTGCCCATATCTTGTATTGAAGGCCATCTTTGGAATATCTTCTTCCTTGATCCTTATCTGATAGTAACCTGACCTGAGATCAATCTTGGAGAAGATCTTTGTACCCTGAAGACGATCAAGAAGCTCATCTATTCTAGGAATAGGATACTTGTTCTTGACTGTTGATTGATTCAACCCTCGGTAATCAATACATAGTCGAAGTATCCCATCTTTCTTTTTCTGGAATAGTACTGGAGCTCCCCATGGTGAGTTGCTAGGCCGGATGTAACCCTGATCTAACAGTTGGTTGAGTTGTTCCTTCAACTCAATTGCTTCCGGTATGGACATTCTATAAGGTCTTTTTGCGATTGGTGTAGCTCCAGGCACTAGCCTAATCTCATGATCTACTTCTCTCTGAGGCGGAAGTTCAGTCAATTCCTCAGGGAATACGTCAGCGTATTCCTTTAGCCAAGAAGGTCCTTCATGAGACTCTTGCTTTCGATCTAACTTGTTGAGTTTGATCAGGTAAACGGGTAATCCTTTTCTGACTCCTTTTATGATCCGAGATACTTTGGCTAATTGGATTCTTGGCACTCCTGCCTCACCTTGAGTTGTGACAAATTCCCTTTCAGAGTTTCGAAATGAAACTTGACCCTTTCCACAATGAATGTGGGCGTCATTAGGCTTAAGCCAATCCATCCCGAGTAGACACTCATGGATACCTAAATTCATGACTCTGAATTTGACTGAAGTCTTCTTTCTTCCCAGAAAGAATTCCACCTTAGCAGTTTGCCTGGTACAAGTTACCTCACGACCGTTTGCCAATTCCACAAGCAGGGTAGGTGTTTCTACTGTGGCTATTTCTAATCTTTTTGCACATGTTGGTGAGATAAAGGAATGTGTACTGCCACAATCAATCAAGGTTTTGAAACCTTTACCTTGATAGTTCGACGGTGTCTGAATCACCAAGAACTGGCGATTCGTCCCTTTCTTGTGTAAAGCGGCATGGACTGTCGCTCTTTAAAATTCTGCTTCCATAGTCGGATCTTCCTCTTCTTCTTCTTCGCATCTTTGCCTATTGGCAATGCAAGCGGTTCTTCCTCTTCCACGGGAAACGGCTCCTTGACTGCAGCCTGCACCTTGGAAAGGCATTTGACGATGTCCACCGCTGAGCGCCTCCTGAAATGACCGAGTTCGTTGCAGTGGAAACAACGGAGGTTTCGGCCATTACTTTGAGTAGGAACAAAGTTGTTGACGTTATTTGTCCTTGCTTTCTTCCTTTGTCCCTGATTGTGACCTTGAACTCTCTTCATTTGAGGTCTGAATGCTGCTCTATTCGGGTCACTATAAGACCAAGTTTTGTTACCCCTTGGTCTAGCTTGCACCTCCTGAATTATAAGCGCCGCTCGAATGAGTGCATCCTGAAGATCTGATGGACGCATAGATTCGAGACGGGTATTTACGGGTGGATTTAAGCCCGCACAAAATTTGGACACTTGCTGCGTCATGTCCATCTGTGGCACATACTTTAAGAGTGAGACGAATTTAGAGTAGTATGCGTCAAGGGTGAGTCCTAGCTGTTTTAGCTCGTAGAACTCATTCATTTTCTGAGTACAATATGCAGGTGGTAAATATCTTCCCTGCACAGCTTTTTTCAACTTCTCCCAGGTAAGGAACCCCTCTGAAATCCCTTGATCCCTGCACCATTGCTTCCACCAAAGTCTGGCTTCGCCGGTGAGTTTTAACTTGGCGAGCATGGCTTGATTGGTAGGTGCAGTACCAGCTGCTTCAAAGTAATCCTCCATGGATTCAATCCAAATTTCAGCATCAGCCTGGACGAATTTGCCTCTCCCGTCAAACTCGGGTGGCTTTATCTGCTTGAGGAGGAACTTCTTCTCTTGGGTCACAGCAGTACTTGATATAGGAGGCGAATTTGGAGCCTGTACCTAGGCTTGTGCCTGGTTAAAAGTTTTCTTAATGTTATTATATGATAATCGACGTTAGCTTATCTTTCATTTTTAGTTCAACTATCTCGTAAACAATGTAGCTACTTAACTTTTTAACAACTCTTATGCACAGCCAGATATTGATAAAAAGAAGTCTTTATTTGTATTTACATAGGCATAGCCTTATACAATGTTTCGTGTGATGATAATCCAATCATTACATTCAGTTTGGGGAGAACAACGTTGTATTGCATTTGTCTACAAGAACTGTGTAATAGTAGGGTTTTGGGTCATGGATCTTTAGGAATCGATAGTTCATTGGAAGTTCAGGATACCCTTTCCGTTGGAATCCATACTTCTCATGGCGGCCCAACACTTTAATCCTGTCGGCTGGGATTACACGGGTTACTTCCTCATATACATATGAGTTCATTTCAACCCTTCGACCTTGAATATGTAAAGTCAAATTTACGTGAGCTTCCACAAAAATGAACAGCTTCACGACTTTCAAGTCTTCCAACCACTTGATCCTCTTTAGGTTGGTCTGTAGATAAGCAAACCGGTGGGCGGCTATATAGTAGATTCCTGAAGACCCCATCCATCTTCGTTCTATGTATAAAGGTGATGGATTATAAATTTGCTCCAGGATGTTCATCATCCCAATTCTTTGTCTATAAAGGGGAGAATGCATTGCAGTCATAAACATGACCTGAAATACCAAAAACTTATTCCACGCTTCATAATTCTGCAAGACAGCATTGAAGGTGAGAAAATGTTTGGACAACAATAATTTCTTTACTTCATTTTATTGAGATCTCATAAAAACAATTCCGTTGTTGGTCGGCTCTGATACCAACTTGTAACGTGTCCGTTAGTATCTTCCAGGACACGTCTTAGCAGTCCATCGGAAAGGATGTCTAGAAAACTCCGCCCGGCACTCCCATGGAATGTTACGGGTTTTGCGATCTAGGTCTTCCCGCGTCTGCCACGTAGTAGAAGTATCCTGGCCGCTCCCCACTTAGGATCGACCGGAATTAGGGTTTTCCTGATTGGTCATTAGCTAACAGCAACTAGCGTCAGACCCGAGCGAACTACTTTACGCAGAAACGCCAGGTCCGAAGCGGATCCACGCTGCACTTGGTTCAAGGAGAATGGGGAAACGAGAGGGATGCAAGGCTCAACCTCTCTGTCATAAGGCATAGTCCCATTCCGTTCCCCTAAAACATCATAAATCGGGTAAGACGTAACTCTAGGTCATCGTTCTCGTTATTCGTTTTGGTGATGATGATCATTCCGCTATTCTTCGAGATTTTTGAGAAAAGTTCCCAGCTAACCGGGACCACCCAACCGTAGGACGGACCCATGGCCCATCCTCCGCACTTTCCTCGGTTTGTTTTAGTTATGTAATTATCTAACACATTAATTTGACATATAATAATCAGCTTCTTTAATTAACCCTATTAAGCACTGGTTCCTTCACGTAATCTTATCATGTGACATAGAAAAACAATATCAAGCAAGTTCTTTTTTTACATTTCATCATTTTATCATTGAAATACAAGGAGTTCTGCCCATAGGCTTGTCCATAATCTGCCCGAAGGCTATCCAGTAATCCCCAGGGATCACTATTCCAAGCTTCCACTCGTAAACTAGTATGCGGGCCTCAAGATCCAATCCCGAGTCACATTAGCCTCTTGTGCAAGACCTGGAAGGCGAGGGATTTACGGCCAGAGCCCCCCCGGCACCCAAGCATCCTCCTGCTCCAAGTAGAACTCAACGGAGAGACCTCTCGCGACGGGTTCGGTCCACATTCCCAGCGCGGTCCACAACCCCCTTGGTTAGGGTTAGGCAGGTAGTCGGGGGTAACTGAAACTGCCTCTTCCTTCAGGCCTTTAACCTGAAGTATAGGTACTCATTTAATTTGTAATTCATAATTCAAACAGAGCCCTAAAATCTCTAGCAAGCACAAACATTTCCATTAATCAACCCAGTTGTATGGCAAACTGCTAAGGAAGTGTTCTTTCCTTTTTGAGTGTATCAGCACTCGTTCCCAAGGTGTCTTGTAAATTGGCGAGATCTTTTACATTCCGGTGTAGGGCATACCCAACTTGGTTAACCCTAAAGTTCTTTAGATATGCTAGTTTCCGATTTACAACTTTCCTTATTTAGAAGGATATCCAAAAATATGTCTTTTTGCAAGATAACTTGCGTAGGGATCTGCCATCCTTGATGAGGGTTTTTTCCCCTTTCACCTTGTGAATCAATCACAAGACTAAATGATTTCGTACTTGTTGCGCAAGTCCTGCGATGGAGTAATCTGTTTAGATGCCTAGGGTTTCTTTTTTTTAAAGAACCTTAGGGACAACCCTAGTTCCTTATCTTTACGAATTTATTGTCCCTACAGTAAGGAAAAGTAGTCAAGTGCTTAGGGTATGAATGTTTCTATGTTTAGATTGGTTTAGTTATCTTTTGGAAGGTAATATTAACTGTCTTGTCACGGTTTTGCTATCCTTGTGACAATTTACTTTTCCAGTCAATATAGTTTAATTTAACTTCCGTTTTCCTAAAAGATGAACTCATGCCAAATAACAACATTTGCCTTGCTAAGATGTGCAATTAGCAAAGATAACTTCCTAGTAATTTGAGCATCGAAAGAAACCTTTCATGAATTTAGCCATTTACAACGATTCGTTGCGAAAGGAATAAGACTAATGGTGCAAGATATAATTTTCTACACCTTAGGATTTTAACTAAAATATACTACTATAGTAAATGGATAATCTTGCTCATAATTTATAATGCTTGATGCAACGCGAAGGAAATTAATTTCTATTCGTTATCATTCATTCACATAAGCTAAACTCCTTCATTACAAATAACTCGGACAAATATATCCTATCCCTAACAATTTCTCTTTGCAAGATCGACTTAAAAACCGAATTAAAGACAAGAAGAAAAACCTGGTTTTGGGGTGAGATATCCACATGGATACTGGGAGATGACCCTCCCGCAGCTACACCTTGGACTTTCTTGGGCGGCATCGTAGTTCGAATGTGAGATAGCCTTTTTCACTTTCTTCTGGAATTCCACCGTCTCTTTGAAAAAAAGAGTGTGGTTTTGCAACCACAAGAACCCTTGGAGGACTTTGACTTGGGGTAGAAGGAATAGAAATCACTTATTCTCCTTCCTTCCCTTTCTTTTATCTTTTTCCCACTCTTCCTCCTTCACTCCTTCTTTTCACTCCCTCTACTTTCCCTCCCTATCTTTTATCTCATGGATACTTTTCCCTTACGGGATATCATCCGAGGCCATGATGATGATTTGGATTTTGAAGTTCAGGGGGAAAAAATAATAATAATGGGGATACGGGGGATTAAGAAGAAAGCTTAGGGAGTTGTGGGAAAAAAAAGAGTTATGAGGGGTTGAAAAAGGGCCTTTAGGGGAATAAAGCACGAGGGGGGGGGGGGGGGGGGTGGGTTTGGTTCCCAAAGCCTAGGAAAGGCTTAAGGGGGAAAGGGAATTTAAGACATGGGGGAAGGGGGGTGTGGTTCCAAAAAACCATGGGAAGGGGGCTAGGGGACTTTTAAAACCCGAGGGGGGGTGTGTTGGTTCCCAAGGCCAAGGGAGGGCCTTAAGGGGAAAAGGGAATTTAAAACCTAGGGGGGGGGGAATAGTAGGGAGAATTTTGATGGGGGAAAAAGGCTTATAGAGACCTAAGGGGGAAATTCCAAGGGGGTAATCTTAAAGGCTTATAAGGAAGGGAGCCTAAGGGTTAAACCTTTTATGAGGGGGGGAAAAAATCATGGGAAGGGGGTTTAAATGAACTTCGATGGAACCCCACGGGAAAGGGGGCCTTGGAGGAGGCCTTAGAAGCTTTCAAGAAGCTTCTGGGCTTGAGTTGGCCACGTGGATGAAGGCCAGTTGATTGGCAACTCGGCGGCGCCTGACGTTGGCAACGGCGGCTTCAGGTCGTAGGCGGTGGCTCCTCCCGTACGGCGACAGCTAGTGCACAGCACGTCGTTCTCCCTCTCTCACCCCTCATGCTCAGAATCTCCCTTCAGGCCTTACGACTCCCTCCTTTCCTTTCAGCCTTACCACCCTCTCTCGGCCTGCAGCGTTCTCCCCTCCTCCCTCGGCCTGCGGCCCCTCATTAAATAGTGGAGGGGAGGGGGATCTTCCCTCCCCTGCGTGTCATCACGCGTGTTCCCCCCCCTTATCCCTAGCTCCACCAAGGAGCTTAATGGCTCCTTCTATTTCCCTCCCCCTCCAGCTCGTCAGTCGGGTGGAGGGATAAGGGGAAAATTTAAAAAAAAATTATTTATCCAATTTTCATATTCCTTTGAGGCAGTTCACGCGTGTGCTCTATTTAGCGAATCGGAATATTACAATGGGAGAGCAGGCGAGAGGAACTTGGGGGGCGCCAAGAAGAGAAGAGGCAAGATCGGGGGTTGCATGTTTAACGGGGAAGCACAAGGACATCCATTCTTCTTCTCCTCCGCCATTTCTATGTTGGCATCTTCTTCATCAAAAACGACATCTACATTCTTCTCTATATGAGTCCTCCCTATATGCACTTTATCCTTTATCAAAACTGATCCATGGTGGCTCTCTTTTCCTTATACATAAGAAGAAGAAGAAGATATTTAATTCTCCTAATAACCCTTATCGAAAAGGTTTATTCAAAGAAGCGTAAAGACCTAGTTCATACATAGCAATCTTCAAGCCCAATTTAGCAATGTGTGGGAAATCAAGGATGGAATAGAGTTTAAAGTGATTGCAATAGGAAGACTACTTCGATGACTTACCTTTGCTGGACTACGAAGGCAGACCTTCAAAGACATAATTACAAAACTCCGAATTTCCAAGTTTCAAGATCATTATAGAAAATGTGAGATTAAGCTCGAGCAACGGGAATCAAAGAAATACTTTTGAGTAGAGTACAGGATCGACAGACTAGATACCCTTGGCAGGACTGCAGGAGGACACGGTCTCCAAGGACGTGACGACCACCCTGCGGTTTAACACGTAAGCATCTTAATTCATTTATCTAAAATAAATGATATAGTATGAGTAAATGTTCAGTTTAATATTTTTAGAAAATGCCTTGAAACTTTTTTTTCTTGTGCCAAATGATTGTCTATATTTATGTGCACCTAATTTTTTTTTAAAAAAAATGAAAAATAGTGAAAAATGCTCTAAAATGGTTTAAAATTAACATATATGAATTTTTACAAAATTTTTGGTTGATCCAATATGACTTATGATATTTTTTTGATAAAGGCTATGTCTTCAAAAATTTATTAAAAATTTTCCATAATATTTAAAGACTATTTAATCTATTTAAAAATTAAAAAATGATTATTTTTTTTAAAAAAATCATAGTTTTCATTTAAATAAAATGTATTATTTATCAATGAAAATTATGGATTCCTAGTGAAAGGCTGAAAAGATAGTTTCTGAGTTGTTAGTGAATTTTTGTAAGGATTAAAAGAAAAGAAACAACAATTTAATAATGTTTTCCTTAAAAAAATGCTTGCGTTAAGATATGGTGTTTTGGTTTTGATAAATAGAGATTATCCGTGGTGTGAAAATTTATGAAATATGGGAGGGTAAGAATAAGAAGCTTAATAATACTTTGTAATAATTAATAATGTCAAGTTGCAGCTACAATATTTGGTTTAAATTAAAAGCAACGTAAAAATTAACAATTTAATGATTAGATGGCATGGGATGAAGTCTTAGCGTCTATATTAAATGTCTACATTTTATTTACATTTACAAAAATCTGATGATTGCAAGAATTATGAGTGGAGGGCCACTAGGACTAACTGATAAATTAAAGGGAAATATGGGGATTTAAAATAAACTATGTATGTGTTTACGCTGGAGTGTAGAGAGTATCTGTTTTTATCCTGATTGGTATTTAGTAAAGAGGAAGAAAGAAAGGATGTTATTCTCGCAAAACGAATTAATTATCTAAACACTAAAAAGCAATGACGAATTGCAATATGGAGAGGGGAAACGTTATAAGGAATTAAAATTATGGATTTATGGTACGTTAGAAAATGTGTTTTGAATGTTTGCTATCACTTAAATAAATAAAAATAATTAATTTTAATCAGTTGGAGAAGAGAAATATAAAAGGAATTTAAATGGAGATATTCGAATAGATCCAAGGGATCTATACCTTGAAACAAAATTCTCAAAGTCAAACATCAAAACTTCCTGGATAAACCGCTACTAGTATGGCAGGAGAAATTTATGAGGAGCCACCCCTGAAAGATGGAGGGAAATTGTAGTTATCCTAGGTTTAGCGTTTTAGTGCCCAATATAAAGACCTAGCTGTAAAAGTTTAAAAGAAACGAAGTGTGAGATTAAGTATGTTTACTGGAGTTTAGATATCTATAGTTGGACTATTATGAACAAACGTCGTAAAAATAATGGAAGGCTAAACCAAATTAGTATAGTTAGTAGTAACATTCACCTGTTTAGTGTAACAACTCTTAGGAGTTGGCTTGCCAACCTGGTTAAAAGTGGCTTGGTCTTTGGCCAGTCAAGATTCAGGGTCATGAACCTAGGTATCCATGAGTGTTTGCTCAGAATGGATTGGCTTAAGCCTAATGACGCCCACATTCATTGTGGAAAGGGCCAAGTTTCCTTTCAAAATTCTGAAGGGGAATTGGTCACAACTTGAGGAGAGGTTGGAAAGACGAAAATTCAATTGGCCAAAGCATCTTGGATTATAAAGAGAGTTAGAAAGGGACTACCTGTCTATTTGATTAAGCTCAATAAGCTAAATCAGGATCAAGCTAGTGCTGGGAGCTGCACCAATTGCAAAGAGGCCTTATAGAATGTCCATCCCCGAAGAAATTGAGTTGAAGGAGCAACTCAAGCAACTGTTAGATCAGGGCTACATCCGTCCTAGCAGTTCACCATGGGGAGTTCTAGTGCTGTTCCAGAAAAAGAAAGATGGAATGCTTCGGCTGTGTATTGATTATAGAGGGTTGAATCAATCAACCATTAAGAACAAGTACCCTATTCCAAGAATAGATGAACTTCTTGACCGTCTTCAAGGTGCGAAGATCTTCTCCAAGATTGATCTCAGGTCTGGATACTATCAGATAAGGATCAAGGAAGAAGATATTCCAAAGACGGCATTCAACACAAGATATGGAAACTTTGAGTTCCTAATCATGTCGTTTGGGCTGACAAATGCACCTGCCACCTTTAACAGGTTAATGTAGGAAACTTTGTATTGGGGAATAGGGGAATTTTCCATAAGTTTGGGACATGTGGTCAAATCTTTGGATTTGTCATAACTTGAATACCATAACTCCAAATTGAGCGCTCTATAGCTCAATAGATTCCATTTTTCAAGCGCTTTCCAATGATAGGTCAGATCATATGGTTTTGAGAAACCTATAGGCATGTTATCCGAGTGCCACCTTTTTAGTATTCAAAAAATGGGAATTGGGAGATTCCCAAACTCACTAATATGGTGTTAGGATATCTTTAGGCCATATCTTGATGACTTCGTACTCGTCTTCTTCGACGATACCTTAGTCTACTCCAAACAGGAAGAATATCATAAACCCCAGCTTCGCATTGTCCTTGAGACAATGAGGGCACACAAGCTTTATGCCAAGATGAAGAAGTTGCATTCTTTAAACGTCAGATTGAATATTTGGGATTCGTAGTGTCAGCGGAAGGAATCTCAGTGGATCCGCCCAGAGATGTTCTGGAATGGCCAATACCAACAACTGCCAAGGAAATACACAGTTTTCTTGGATTGACAGGATGGTACAGGGTCTTTATCAAAAACTATGCTTTGATTACAGCGCCTCTGACGGATCTACTGAAGAAGCAAACATCGATTGTATGGTCACCTGCTGAACAATCTAGCTTTGATATACTAAGGCAAAGTTTGATATCAGCACCTATCTTGAAACTTTCGGACCTCAGTAAGGAGTTCGAAGTAGTAATTGATGCTAGCACACTTGCCTTAGGATGTGTGTTTATGCAAGAAGGTCATCCTGTAGCATACTCTTCAAGGAAACTGAAGAGCCATGAGAAGAATTATGCTACCCATGATCTAGAGCTGTTAGCTGTCATCCATGTTCTCAAGCCTTGGAGACACTACTTGCTAGGTAACAAGTTTACCCTGGCGATAGATCATAAAAGCCTCAAGTGGATCTTTACCCAGAACGAGCTCAACATGAGGCATTTCTAAATTCTCTAATCTTGCAGGATCCATCAATAGCTAGATCTCTAGCCACAAAGGTATCCATGCCAAACAACCCAATACTTGAGCTAGCTAGAGAAGAAGCTTGCCATGATCCAACCTATCAGAAGATGCTAAGGGAGATCCCTATCAAGGATTAGGACCGAAAGCTACAGGCTAAGCATCAAGAATTCTCCATCAATAGTGGACTTGTCTACTATAGAACGAGATTATGTATATCGGCAAGCTAGTCACTCAAGCAAAAGATACTTTGGGAAGCTCATGACTCCCCTTTTTCAGGACATCTTGGCTATGCTAAGACCCTCAATGTAGTCATGAAGAGCTACTATTGGGAGAGGCTTAAAGGTGACGTTCTCAAATATGTCACTGAATGTTTATCTTGTCAACGTATTAAGGCCGAACATGTCAAAATGCCAGGAAAGTTGCAACCACTTGACATTCCCCAAATGAAATGGGAATTCATCAGCATGGACTTTGTTGTTGGCCTACCCCAAGTTCAAGGAGGATACAACTCCATTATGGTTGTGGTGGATATGCTCACTAAGGTTGCACATCTTATTCCTGTTAAGACAAACTATAAAGCCTCAAACATTGCAAGGTTGTTCATCAAGGAGATATTCAAACTGCATGGGTTACCCAGAAGAATCATTAGTGATCGTGATTCTCTCTTCACATCACACTTCTGGAGAGCTATCTTCGAAGCCATTGGGACTCAACTCTATTTTAGTACAGCTTACCATCCCCAAACTGATGGCCAAACGGAGCGAGTCAACAAAGTCATTGAGGATATGCTAAGGGCACACTGCTTTCGTAAACCAAAAAGGTGGATTCAATACTTGCCACTGGTTGAGTTTGCCTACAATTCTTCCTACCAACAAAGCATTCAGATGACCCTTTTCAAGCATTGTATGGGCACGACTGTCGAAGTCCTTTAAACTTCTCAGGTCCAACCCTAAGATTTGAAGCTTCAAGGCAGATGCTAGAAGATATGGATGACCAAATGAAGTCAATAAGACAGGACATCCAAGCTGCTAAGGATAGACAGAAAGCATATGCAGATTTGAAACATCAAGATAGAACCTTCGCTGAAGGAGACATGGTCTTCATTCGCGTACGCCCAAAGAAGAGTTCCCTATCCTTAGGAGAATGCAAGAAGCTAAGTCCAAGGTATTGTGGACCTTACAAGATTCTCAAGTGCCTAGGACCCAATGCACTACAACTCCCTGAGAACCTAAAGGTTCATAATGTATTCCACATCAGCCTACTGAAGAAGTATGTACCTAATCCTAGCCATTTACTTGATGATCAACAAGTTGTAATGCCTAGCCAAGGAGTCCTTGAGCTACGGCTTGGCAGGATCTTAGATGTTAGGGAGAGACAATTGAGATCCAGAACCTTGAGAGAATGCCTCGTCCAGTGGAAAGATTAACCCGAGGAGGATGCCACTTGGATGGATGAAAGCACTCTCAACCAACAATACCCCCACTTCTTCTCGAGATGAGGACATCTCGATTCTTCCAAGGGGGAGAGAATGTAATATTTCCGCCCAAAAATATTATAGGACTTGATCACCGACCGCCCGCGTATAAGCTGTGCAAAGTCATTCCCCGTGTCGACTAATGACAGTGGCTAAGCAGTTAACCCGTGCACGCGATAAAAAAATCCCCATCCGCATTGTGAAATTGAGGCCGGGGTTGAAGACCGTAAGAGCCGCGGGAGAACTCCCTTTTTTGAAGGAGCAATTGGATAATAATGAAATTTATGCAAATTTTTTTACTAATTATCCCTTCCCCCAGCCGATGCATGGCTGGAGGAGAGGGAGTATGAGAAGAGTAAGTAGGTGTGTGGGAAGCTTGTAGAGGTGGAGTGCATGGGGAGAAGGGAGGAGCATGAGGGCTCCACATGTGTGGAGTCTCTCCCCCCCCCCTAGCACTATAAAAACACCCCTTAGGGTGGGCACATGAGCACGAATAGACAGAAGAAGAGAGGAGGCTGCTGCACTGAGAATCGAAGGGAGAGAAGGAAAGGCTACCACCAACACCACGCTATCCGCCGCCTGCTGTGAGAGAGCTACAGAAAAATGCTGCCCTGCTGCGCCGGGCTGCTGCCACGTTCATAAGCATCATCATCATAGTTTCCCCCCCTTTGTCATCGTTAATTTTCCCTCCTCAATCATTACTTTTCCCTCCCACGTTTCCTGAAAAAGACATAAGCTCTTTAGAAGCTTCTAAAGGATAAGACCCATAAGCCTTGTTTCTATGTGCCTCCCCCGGTTTTAAAACTGGGTTCGTGAAGCTCCAATTCCTATGCAAGGGAGAAGGTATCGACCTACAGCAGTCTCGGAGAGTGAGAGTAAAGGCTATAAGGAATCCGCGGAGTCCATAATCACATCTACGATGGCTCCCAAGAAGATGCAAGGCGCACCCGTGGGAGGTTCTTCCCCAAACATACATGTGGATATCCCCACGGATCCACAAGCCTAGGTTTTACGATTTTAATCCCACGTATAAGAAATGCTTTAAGCATGCTAAATTCTATAGGGAGAATGGATTTTACGCTTATCATTAATTCATGTAGTAGTGATAAAAATACATTTGAGAAATTATCTCTGTAAACGGTGGACAAGGATTGGTGCATATCATGCAATTGGATCGTTTACATTTCCAAAGTTGTGAATATAAACTACTTGTCCGTCTTAGGAGCTTAGCTGCATGTTGCTTTTTCGTGCACTTTGAAAGTAACAAGCCTAAGCACATATTGCTTAGAGTTAAAAGTTGAAATTGTTAAGTGTTTCCTTGATTGGCCGTGAAAGAACAGGTGTATCTTGCATTTAGTCAATAACTTCCTTGTTATGATTCGCATGGACAGAATTGTTAATGTCCATTGCATAGCATGGAAATGGGACCATAGACTTGCACATTGTATGCGAAGATGTTTGTCGAACGGATTAAAGGTTGCATGTCACATGGACTTCATTAACGATGTTGTATCTAGAAAAGGGTTGCATGTTACATATTTGTCATGCGTTTAATTCATCAAAGTTGCAATTAGAAAAGATCGCATATCATATCAAAGCATGGAATTCAATGGCTTAGAGAAAAGGTTGTAGGCATAATTCCTTGATGTAAAACCTAGTAGGTCCTATGTAAGTTACTCTCCAAATTATCATGCGTAATGACTTTAGGAAGAAAAGTTAGGGTTATTGCAAACCTTTTGGTGCGTAGAAGTAATGAATTGCATGTTTACATGTATTGTGACATCTTGCAAACTAGTTTAGCATCTCTAGGAAAGGATCGTCCTTGTCGCAAGAAAAGTAGGTCAATTTACCCAAATCACTTGTGATATTATAACCGTTAGGGTTTCGTATAGGCATAACTACTCAACACGATAAACACCTCAAGTACTAGCCAGGGCTTGGCACGTCAAAAATGCAACCTAGTATCGTACTTGGACGGCAAGTAGATGCCCTCAAACCCAAAGGTCCTACCCACATTTAGGGAATGCTTGGGTCAATTGGATGCCATGCAAACAACGATCTAGGGTTTCTACCCTAAGGATCGACTGACCTAATGTTAAAACTCGGATTGAGGGTCGTCGGCCTAGTACAATTAGGGTTGCGTTGGGTAAGAAGACACCCTAAACCTTGCATTTCTTGACCAAGAAACACCGTTCAATGGGAGAAATGATCCCATGAGCTAGATGCAACACTTGTGCAACAAGTTGCAATGTCACATGGCCTTGTGGTTTAATCACAAGATAGATTTGCCATTCCTTGGAATGAGGTTGGCAAGATCTAGCGCAAGTCTAACTTGCAAGAGGATGAGTAGACATCTTGCTACATCACCTTTCTTGGGCCGATTTGCCAAGTTAAGGGAAGTTAGGTATTTGCTTGGAAGCAAAGGATCAATCAAGTCAGAGCGACATGGTCGCCAAGAGTTACTATTAATTTATGAAACCTAAGGTGTTGGTTAAGTTGGGTTAACAGGGTATGGCCCTAACCCAAGGACAAAAGGGTGAACAAACAAACCCTTGGGGATCTTTCCAAGTCGCAATTGATCCCGGATCGAATGTTGGATGCATTTGGAGAGAAGGATTCACTCCTTAGCAGTTGGCCAAATAAATGACCACTGGATTGATTGTGCTTGTAACATTTTAGGAGCACTGTTTGCATTGTTTTCTCAAGGAACTAAAGATGGAAAGATAATTAATGCTTCAGGTTGAAGGCCTGAAGGGAGAGGCAGCATCAGTTGCCCCCGACTGTCTGCTTGACCCTAACCAAGGGGGTTGTTAGCCGTGCCGGGAACATGGACTGAACCCGCCACAAGAGGTCTCTCCATTGGGCACTACTTGGAGCAAGATGATGCTTGGGTGCCAAAGGGGGCTCTGGCCATAAATCCCTTGCCTTTCGGGCCCTGCATAAGAGGCTAATGCGACTCGGGATTGGATCTCGCGGCTCGCATACTAGTCTATGGGCGGAATCTTGGATTAGTAATCCCTGTGGATTGCTGGATTGCATTCGGGCGGATTATGGATTGCCTTCGGGCAGATTATGGATTATATGGATGTTTTCCAAAGATAAATAAGATCAATTGATGTAAAGGAACTTGTTTGGAAATGTTTTTCTATGTCAAGTGCTAAGATTACGTGAAGGAACCGGTGACTAATTGGTTAATTAAAGAAGCTGTTTTTGTGTGTCCAACTAAATGTGGTAGTTAATTAGACAACTAAAACAACCCTGAGAAAAGTGCGGTGGATGTGGCCATGGGTCTGTCCTACGGATGGGTGGTCCCGGTTGGCCGGGAACTTTTCTCAAACGAAATTGACAGCAAGGAGATTTTCTTGAAGGAAATGAAGAGTAGGCAACACTAACCTAGAGTTCAGGTTACTAGAATCCCGATTTATGATGTTTTAAGGGAACGGAATGGGACTATGCCTTATGGGCAGAGAGGTCTAGCTTTGCATCCCTCTCATTTCCCATTTTCCTTGAACCAAGTGCAGCATGAATCCGCTTTGACCCTGACATTCCTGCGTAAAGTAGTTCGCATGGGGTTCGACGCTAGCTGCCATTCTAGGGGTTTAACCACTAGGAAAACTCTGATTCAGGTTAGTCCTAAGTGGGAACGGCCGGAATACTTCTGTTACATGGCAGAATCAGGAAGATCTAGATCAAAAACCCCGTAACATTCCATGGGAGTGCCGGGAGGAGCTTACTAGACTCTCTTCCCGATGGGCTGCTAAGATGTGTACTGAAAGGGAACAGGTGGACACGTTACAAAGAGAGCTATTGCTAGCTTTCATGAATTTGATCTAGGAAGTTCTCTTTGTGAGTTCAAGCCCGATGTTAACCTCATGCAGCTAATTAAACTATCCCTAGGAGTGCATAAAGAGTTTAAGATCATTCACACTAGATATATCATTGAAACATTGAGTATATCCCATGTTGGTGATGACTGGTTTGAGCATGCCAAAAAACATTGCCAAGGGTGCCAACTTATGTTGATGGTATATTGGTAGGCCATGCCATTGTGGATATTGGATTCTCCGTATTAAAATTATGAGCTCAAAATTGATAGAGAGGTTGGGGTTAGATATCCAAAAGGATACCTTTACAATTCTAAGGATGGCTTATAATAGTTTGAGAGAACTAAAGGATTGTATTACTAAAGTCCATATAATTATTGCTAACATCTAGAATTTATGATCATTAGGTTTGTAGGGTGGCCAAGCTACCAAGTGCTATTAGTAAGGCCATGAATCTTGCAATTTTACTATCAAGTCAAGATACTCGTTGGTCATTTGTCATTTGGCAAAGGTACCACATAGTACCCAGAATCACCTCAAAGTGAGAGAGCATCCATATCCTCAATGGTATTGGATGTGCTAGAGGGGTCTTCCAGTAGTGAGACTTCATCGAGTGATGAATCAAGAGAGGAGTCTACTATGGAATATGTTTGCCAAGTAACTCTAAATGAGCCTATGGAAGCTCAGGATAGAATCAAAGATGAAAATGTGATACATATAAACCTTGGTTCATTGAATGATTTGTTCATCGATCAAATTAGATTATATGCTTAGCATGGAAGAAAGGAAGGACTACGTGTCCTTAAATTTCTAGTAATTTTGTTATATATTTTCATAGAATTATGATGAATTGAGGGGTATTCCCCCCAATTTAGCTATGCATACTATTCCCTTGAAAGAGGGAGGTCAACCTGTTTGGTAGGGAACATAGAGCTATTTAAAGAGTACCAAAAAGTACATGAAATGTGCCTTTGGAATGCCCTACGGATTATTATTGGGCCATGTAGTTAGTTCAAGTAGAATTACAACTAAGCTAGAAAAGATTAAAGTCTTTGTTGCTATGAGTTCCCTGTGAAACCCCAAGGAAGTACATAGTTTCCTATCATTAGTCAGATATTACCAACAATTCATTAATACACTAGCAAAAAAAGTTAATATTGACAAATTTATTATCCTTCAACTATTCATTTATTTGGAGTGATATGTGTAAAATATCCTTTGAGGATGTGATTGTGTTTACCAATCACAAATTGGGTGTATTCAAAATTAATTATACATATATAGAAAAATTGTACTTCGAGATGATCTTTGCCACAACAAAATTTAGACACTATATTATATACAAGAAGGTAGTATTCTATACAAAGGTGAAAGGGCTGAGGTTATTGTTGAATGCATTGTAGCCGCTTGACGTCTTAGAGCAAAGTGATTAATCACTTTGCAAGAGTTTGATTACAAGATTAAGAGTAAGGTGTCAAGATTGCAAGGTATCATAGAGTATCTTCTAGACTTTAGGGAGTCGAAAAAAGTATTGATTGAAGTTAGTGACCTTGAGGGTCTATTTAAAATAGACATAGCCTCCATTCTATCTGAATATGTTGCAATAAGGAATTATCTATCACTAGATTCTCTTTGTCTAAGGTTGAGAAAAGGAAAATTAAATAGCAAGCCTTAAAGTTTCCCTTAATTATAGGATCTCTATATTGGCAAGGTATAGATGATGTTAATCCTTGATTTGTTATGCTTGATGAAGTTCCACTGATCTTAGAAGAGTTTCATGACTCCACTTATGGAGAGCACTTTGTTGGATGGTCAACTGTACAAAAAGCCCTACAAGAAGCTAGATATTGGTAGTCGTCAATCTTCTAGGAAGATAAAGGAAAAGAGAAGATGTTTTGATAATGTCACTGGCCCGCTTATAGCTAGATATGAGTCACTTGGTAGTGATATCTTGACAGTGAATTGGGCTTACCATCAGTTATGATGCTTGGTCTAAGACAAAGTAAGTATGTGTCACCTCATGAGAGACAAGCATAGAGTGAATCGTAGCTAACAAGGTCTGAAAGGGTCAAGAAACCAGTTGATAGGTTGACGTACAGTGGGTATTCAGCTAGACATTATGTATATATGACTAAAGTGCTAGGTTACAGAGAGACTATGAAGTTTAGTGAGACAGTTGTTGTAGATGAAAATTGGAGTGCTACCATGGATGAAGAATATGCAGCACTGGCTGAAAATGAAACATGGGATTTGGTTAGTTTCCTGAAGGAAAAACACCCATTGGCTATAGATGGGTTTATAAAGTGGAATGCAAGTCAAATGATTCATTGGAAAGGTATAAAGGCCAGTTGGTTGCAAAGGATGTGCACATCAATATGGCTTAGACTATGAGGAGACTTTCAGCTCTCGATTGCAAAGATGGCAATAATAAGAACAATCATTGCATTAGCAGCTTCTAAGGGATGGAAGTTATTGCAGATGGATGTGAAAAATGCATGCTTGAATGGTGAATTTTTCTTGAGGAGGTGTATATGGAATAGCGTGAGGTCTGTGTACACCCAACACATGCTAAAAAAGGCCTTATATGAGCTAAAAGAGGCAACACCCAGAGCATGTAATGCTTGTATCAATACTTATTTGTAGCATCTTGGTTTTCAAATGGGTCATGTAGACCATAGCTTATTTACAAAGAAGAAAGAGAATGGTTATGTTTTCTTGGTGATATGTAGATGATTTTATCATCATTATTGGAGATGATGATCATGGCATAGCTAAAATTAAGTCATGGTTAAATTCAAGGTGAAGGATCTTGGAGAACTGAAATACTTTTGTGGGATTGAGGTTGTGTCTACACCTCAACGTATATGGCTATTGCAAAGACAATACGCTCATGATATGTTGCTAAAATATGGCATGATGGAGTGTAAAGCCATGAAAACACCATTGGATCAAAATGTCAAACTTGCAATTGATGTTGGGAATGAAATAGAGAATGCCACTATGTATAGATAGATGGTTGGCAACTCAATTTATGTCACTATCACCCATCTTGACCTCAGTTTGCAGTGGGGCTGATTAGCCAATTTATGTAGAAGACTCATAAGCCACAACTAGATGTAGTTAGGAGGATTATGTAATACGTGAAAGGTATTGCTGATTATGGGTTGTTTTATAAGCATGGAAAGTCACTTGACTTAAAAAGTTATATAGATGCAGTTTGGGATGGTTGTGCCTATCATAGAAGGTCAAATAGTGGTTATACTTTCAGCCTAGGTAGCAGAATGATTATGTGGAGTAGTAAGAAGTAGCCAACCATTGCTTTGTCTACTACAGAGGTAGAATACAAGGGTGTAGCCTTAGTTGTATGCAAAGTAGTTTGGCTTGTGAAACTGCTACATGACTTAGGTATACAATTAGACAGGAAGGTCACATTGCATTGTGATAATCTCAGTAGTGTGATGTTGGCTAACAATCTTATCTATCATACTAGATTGAAACACATAGAGATTCATTACCACTTCATGAGGGAGATGGTACTTGCTGGACAGATTGATCTACTCCATGTGAAGGCAAAAGAGCAGGTAGCAGATATATTTACCAAATCACTTGGTAAAGAGAAGTTTGTGCATTTTAGGGAGCTACTTGGAGTACAATAATTAGTTTGAGCTTGAGGGGGAGTGTTGAGTTTCAAGCTCATGATCACAGTCATTGACTATATCTTGACAGTTGCAGTCTTAGATGTCATCATTTGCCATGTGTGTTGTGATAAATGAGCCAAAGACTCGTGACATAGTCAGTTAGTGACCTAGACTATTATGTGACTAGACTTTAATCTATGGGTTTTTGAATAATAAAAAGGTGAAGAACATGAGAGTACTCTAGTCTGTGTCTGGGTTTCTCTCAATGTTTGTGTCTTTCTCTCTCCCTCTAAAACTTTAACAACATACTTCTCTCCATACCTTACAATTGCATTGCATACAATGGTTATATTTAATAAAAGAGATAAGGCCTTATATATGTAGCCTCACACTTTCCATATGTGTCTCCATGTGAGACAATATTACTCAAATTTTACATATGTGCACCTATGGGCATACTTCTCTCTACACCTTACATCCATGTCCTCACATCATACAATGCCTAGCACATAGGGTATTTTCACACCCCCCACCCCATAATATTGAGCTTACATTCTCAACATCCTCTCTTAAGTGAGGCATTACCTTTATCTTTTCACCCATCCAATGTAGCATTACACAATAACAATTGCTACCTCTCAACATATCAACAAGTGAAGAACCCAAGAGTACACACACAAAACAATGGAGACTTGAGCACATAGAGAGATAATGCTAAAATATTATTATTCTTCTTCCACATAGAAAAATTAAATCCACAACATGATAAAAGAATAATATGGAAGTACCATAATGTGTGTACATGTAATCACTAAGTGTAAACCCGCTAAGGAAAGAAGAGGTGGCATAATGAATGTGCCATAACCAAGGATGGATTACATGGGTGTAGTCTAGCTATAGAGTCACTAGTATATTCTCATGTCAGTCACCTAAAATAACAGTGAGTAATATCCTACCATATCACCAAGGTACTTAATGGATGCCACTCCATATAGATTTCGGCATCTCAACACTATCCCTCAAGATCAACATGAGCTTGTGAACTCCAAGCATAGTCGTGAAGCATCAAAGCTTCTTAGCTCCCAAGGCCTTGGTAAAAATATCAATATCTTAATCCTCAATACTAATATAAATGAAGTCAATATCATATGTCAGAATCCAATTTTGAATAAAATCGTAATGGAACTTTATGTGTTTGTTCATTGCATGATACACTAGGTTCTTATCCAATTGAATGCTACTAAGGTTATCATAGTACATAATAATTTTCTTGTCGAGTTGAATCCCCAATCACCAAGTAGCTTGCATAGCCAAGCTACCTCACATATGATGCAATTGCATCCCCAATCACCAAGTAGTACTAGAAGAGACAATTATCAATTGTTTCTTACTACTCCAAGTAATAGCAACACTATGAAAGGAAAATATAAAACCACTAGTAGACCTCATGTCTAAAATACTACCAACACAATTTACATTTGTATAACCATGCAATTCTAATGGTACACCTACACCACAGAATAAGGTATAATCCAATGTGGACTTGACATAGCATAATGTGTGTGCCATAATACATCTAAATGCGGCTTCTATGAAAGTTGCATAAACTGACTCTCCAAACCAACTATGTAGTTTAGGTGACCTAGTGATCATCAAATAGATAATTCTACCCACCACAATCTTTGATACATATTGATGCCCTCATGTACACTAATCTTAGCATTAACATCCAAAGGCATAGAAGTAGGGTTGTAATAATCCATACTATACTTTTTTAACATATCCAATGCATACTACCTTTGTGACAACCATATATCCTTTGGAGTCCTAATTATCTCTATGCCAAGAAAATAGTGCAGCTATCCCAAATCCTTCATCTTAAATTTAGTCTTGAGAAGACCCTTCACATAGTTAATTTATGTCTCACAATTACCCACAATGATCAAATCATCCACATATATAGTAATGATCACAGTATCTACATCCCTCTCACATACATAAAATGAGTGATCAACCTGTGCTCTACAAAATTTAATGCTAACAAGGCATTCTACAATCCTATTGTCCTAAGAACTTGCTTCAGCCCATATAAGGCCTTACAAAGCCTGTATACATTAACTTCCTCTTGCAACTCTCTCTCTAAGAATGCACTCTTAATATCCATTTGATACATGATCCAACCCTTTGATGTTGCCACTACTATGAGGGCCCTTAGAGTGGCCATTTTAGCCATTGGAGAAAAACTCTCCTCATAATCAATACCATGAGTTTGTACATACCCTTTGGCAACTAGTTGTGCCTTATAATGCTCAATAGATTCATCTAGCTTATGCTTGGCTTTGTAAAGCCATTCACAACTCTAATATCTTTCTTACCTTTAGGTAGAGACACTAACTCCCATGTGTCAATTGACAAAAGTTCAAGAGAGGAAGACAAAGATGGAGCAAAGCTCAAGAGCTACATACTCTATTCTTCTTCCTTTTTCTACAATCATTCCATTACAATTCATTTTCAATAACAACACTAGTAAATCAAACTAGGTCATACATCTAAACTATAGTATATTAACTTTGGTTAGACTAATTACCTGACTTATTCAAGACACACACACATACTAGTGACAACTAAGCAACACAGCTATCATGCCAGGGATAAGATGCTAGTGGATGATCTTGACTCTCTCAACACTCCCCCTCAAGAGCTGAAGGAAGGTAGTGTACTCCAAGTAGCTATTAGAAGTGACTGAACTTATCTTTTACCTAGTGATTGAACTTATCTTTTACCTAGTGTACTCCAAGTGGCTGTATGAAGTGACTAAACTTACTAGTGATTGAACTTATCTTTTACCTAGTGTACTCAAATTAGCTGTTTGAAGTGACAAACTTATCTTTTACCTAGTGACTTTTTAAAGATATCAACTACTTGATCATCTATCTTGATATCTAGGAGATCCACCTTTCCTGCAAGTATCATCTCACATATGAAGTGATAGTGTATCTCTATATATTTTGTTTTGGCATGGTAAATACGATTTGTAGCCAAAAGTACACTACTCATATTATCACAGTACAATGTCACTAGAGCCTCTACCTACATATCCAAATCAGCCCAATCAACTTCAGCAAACAGCCATGCAATCTCACAAGCTGCTAGTGCAACATCTCTATGGTCTACCTCAGTACTAGATAGTGAAACTATCGGTTGCTTCTTGCTACTCTAGCTAATCATCCCACTGCTAGGGCTGAATGCATAGCCACTAGTAGATTGGCTATGCATTCAGCCTACTAGTGCCAATATTTTGTATGTAAAAATTGGTATTTTAAAAATACCTTATTTTGAACCCATGTGATGCACATGTATATTCATGAGGAAATTACCCGAGAGCATGTTTCAGCCCAAAGAGAGCCTTTTTCAACTGCAGACATGGTTTGGATACTATATATACCCTTCAAGTTGATCCATGCGTACTTCTTATTCCAGGTCACCATATGCATTATTCACATCCATTTGCTATCATTTGTACCCCTTTGGTGCAACCAAAGCATTCTTAGCTCTGTTAGTTGCCGTCTTGGCAATAGGGCTAAATGTTACTTCATAGTCTAAACCATACTGTTGAGCACACCCTTTTGCTACCAACATGGCCTCATATCTTAACTGCAATGCATTGCTTGATTCTCCTCTTTCGTGAGGCAAAACATATGTGCTCTATTTAACACTAGTAGACTACTAGAATTCCAAGCTCATTATCTAGGCTATCAACCGACTCATATCCAAAAGTCATCATACCACGAGTTTCTCAAGTCATCATGCCAAGTCTTTTTTCTTTTCCTCTTCTTTCTACATCATTTCTCCCCCTTATTAACATAGTACTATCAGTTGGATGGTGATGCATAGCTAAGCAATCTGCCAATCCAAGGAGATACACTAGGAGATACATCACCTATAGACCCAGACAAAGTAGTACTCTACTGTGGAACAATAGCATACCCATGTTTTGAAGGCATATCAGTAGTAGGGACAACAATAGATGATCCATATCAAGAAGAAATTTCATCAAAGATGATATCTCTATGGAATAGTATTTCTCGTGTGGATAAATCAAAACATTTGTAAACTTTCCGCTCCTGAGCATAACCAACGAACGCACTCTTGTGTGCCTTAGGATCCAACTTCCTCTTGAGGCTCTTTTTATTTGGGATATTGACATATGCAATTCAACCAAAAGATTTCAAGTGATTGATGTCCAACTCAATATCCATACAGTTTTTGATACAGTGATATTCCATGAATGCCTATAGTTGAAGTTTGATTCAACACATACATTGCTGTCATAATGGCCTCAACCCAATAATACATTGGCATATTCTTCTCATTCAACATTGCATGGGTAGTCTCCATAAGTACCCTATCCTTTCTTGTAGCCACTCCATTATGTTGTGGAGTATAACTGCATGAGAGCTACCTATAAATGCAATTATTAGCTAACTATGTATCAAACTCATTAGATGCATATTTCCCACCACTATCACATCTCAAACATGAGATTAAGAAATCAAAATTCTTTTCAACCTACCTCTTGAAATCCTTAAAAATATTGAACACCTTATCTTTGTGTTTCAGGATATACACCTAGGTATAGCTACTAAAATTGTCTATAAATGTCACATGTACTTGGAGCCTTCAAGAGATGCATAATGGGATGGTCCCCAGACATCACAACGTATCAATTGTAGTGGCCTCAAGCTATTTTTGGAACTTTTTTACAAACAAAAAGTGAGATTTATTGCCAAACTAATATGCATTACAAACATGACCTATCTAGTGTATGCAAACTTTGGAAAGCCTCTGACTAGTTTCTTTTTTAGCATAGTTTGTAGCCATTGAATATTTACATGCCCAATTCTCTTATGCCATATTTTAAGTTCCCTAATAGCACCTAGAACATGTGCAAGCATGGCTGATTTCAATAGAGGCAATGCAATATCCAATGTGAACATCTGATCATGTTTGCTACCATGAGCAATGAGTTTGTAGCCATTGCCAAACTCGTCTATAAAAACAACCATGCTTATTAAAGTGAACTACAAGTTCTGCTCTATCACCTGTCCCACTGACAACAAAATCCTCATAATAGAGGGCACATGCAATACATCATGCAAAATTTTCTTTTACCCATCATGAATGACCAAGGAAACCACACTCTTATTTTCAATGCTATGCTAAGTATCATCTCTTGTGTAAACATACCCATGCTTTTCTGCAACCATATCAATAAACCATTCACCATGCAGTGTCATAGTTTCATTAGTTGCATGATTCTAAACATATGTGATAGCAAACAACCTATCAATAGAAGTATCCTTAGTATGACTGTATGATGCATAATGTCCCTATTGTTTTCCTTTATGATTAGCTTACTTTTTCCAATATTCTTTTGCAATGTCGCTATACTTGCCACAATAATGACAATCCTTATCCTTGTTAGCATTCTTGTGTATAATCTATGAGTGCCATGATCCTCAACCTCTAGAGTTGGATCTCCCCCTTGCATGGAAGCATCAACCACCTCTAGCATTTTGCCCCTACTGGTTATTGATATTTTGATATGCATTCTATTGGTTTCCTCTACTACAAGTGAAGCCTCTTCCACAACTATCAAAGCCTCTTTGATTTGAGTAGAATATTGTATCCCTACCTTTTGAACTACTCAAACTAGTAGGCTAATCCGAATTTGACCTCTTCATGGATGAGCAATGAAACAAGCTCATTGAAATTTGGCATCTCAGATTGCACTGAGATAGGGGTGTCAAAAAATTTATATTTATGTTTAAGATCATTCAAGGTCACAGCTACCAAATTCGCATAATCTACATCAACTCCTACTAGAGCTAACTGATTTGCAATGGTCTTTATCTTGGTCACATAATCCTATATGGATTGCCCTTTCCTATCGAGAGATACATAAAGAAATCCAATGAAACACTCTTTGGAATCTTTCCATCCATACGCAATGTTCCCTAAGCTGATCACTTGTTGCATTCTTCTCACGAAGCTTGGGTTAAGCTTCTATACCTGTGACTAAATTCCACTAATCTTTGCCAATGAGAAAATTCTCTATTTTGAGCTTCTAGATGGAAAAGTTATCGTTGTCTAACTTCTCACCCACTACCTAAATAATGTTGTCACCCCTCTTTACATTCAATGTGATCCTCAACCTGACAATGCATGACTCTCTGTAGACTAAGTCAACCTTTCATTGATCGAGTGTCTGCTAGTTACTATTTACGTAAAATAGTTTCAATCCTAAAGAAAATAACTATCAAGAACTCTACAACAACCAATAGATTCTAGTTCAGAACTATGCCATACATTTCCAAACATGTGGTAAAGCATCTAGATGTAATAGCACTCCAAGTAGGCAGCATTGTCTGATCAATAGACATGTAGGTATACACATCATTCAATGATAGACAACAGCCTATAACCAATTGTCTCTGTAAATAACCAGTTATTTCTTCTCTATTAGAATGAGGATATTGTTAGCTCAAACAAGCCACAACCACAACAACCGGGTGTCACAACCAGTTATTTCTTCTCTATTAGAATGAGGATATTGTTAGCTCAAACAAGCCACAACCACAACAACTGGGTGTCACAACCTTTGGGAGTCAATACATAACTCAATAGGCACCAATGCTTGTCTAGTTCTTTAGGTAAGAATGCCACATATTCTTGCCATAGAGTGTTAAAAGTCAACCCACTGCAATAACAATAGTAAACCAATTCAAAATTGAGCATTTAATGCTCACAACCTTCCATAAGACATCAATTCAAACTGTTAACAGTCAACCCACTATAATAGCAATAGTAAACCAATTCATAATAACTGAACATTTAATGCTCACAACATTCCATAAGCCATCCAATGACCATGTGACTTCATCTAGGCATGGTTAGGCATCGACGCATGCTCCTATGAGCTTTGAAACTCCAAGACCCAGATTGTTTTGAGATTATGATAGTAGTAGGTATACTATGAACTACTTGTACATGAAACTCGATAGCTTCCACATTTACTTAACCAACCAAAGGTATTGCCCTTGGGAAAGTTACTATATGTATATCCTTTACATCACGTGCATTCAAGGCCTATTTATAAATATCCTTATCTGTGAATTTTTCATGAATAAAACATAATCCTTTTCTATTCAATTTGTCAATGATCCTTTATATTATACCATTTTATATGTAAAAAATGTATAAAAATGGTATTTTAGAAATACTTTATTTTGAACCCACGTGATGTACACATATATTCATGAGTAACTTACCCAGGTATTGCCATGATCAGTTGTAAGTCATTGTACCCCCTGCAAGTATGTCATTCATTAACAATGGGTTACCTTAATAATTGCCAATGCCAAGTGAGCATTAAGTACATTTCAAGCTAGATTATGTGATCTTTAGAAGTGCTTGAATACATGCATTACTGTTATAAGCATGAGGTCAATACAATCTTCAAATGGTGCTCACTGATACCATGCCAACTATACCCTTCAAACTAATGCTAGTTCAAGAGATGAAGACAAACATGGAGCAAAGGTCAAGAGCTACATGCTCTCTTCTTCTTCATTATTGCACAATCACTCCATCGCACTTCACTGTCTATAGCAACACTAGTGGATCAAACTAGGTCATACATCTTAATTGTAGTTTATTAACTCTAATTAGCCTAATACCCGACTTATTCAAGATACACACACATGCTAGTGACAACAACTAAGAAACATAGTTGTCATGTTAGGGATAAGATGTTAATGGATGAGCTTGACTCTCTCAATATCATTCTTCTGAAGTGCAACCTTTTCTTCATCCATATCATGATCCCAATACTCATTACCTACTACATTCTCGAAATAAGTGGGTTCCATATCTTGCACAACCTTAGCCATGTATGCATAGTGATGAGCTACATAGCTATCATATGTCAATCGCTATGTTGACTTTCTTACTCTACTTTATATGTGTGGACTTGAAACACTACCAAGTGCTTTAGCATCCTCTTGTGCCTTCCATACAGTAGGTGTTTTAATAGACATAATTTCAAACTCCTTGTCTCTAAAGCTTTGCTCACATCCATCTCCATCAATATCAACATGAGAGAGACCTGATGATACATCTATAATAATAGATGAGTCCCTAACTTTCTCTTTACCTTTTCTTGACATCAATGATATACTTGGTGGAGTAGAATGTGGCCTCAATCTACCATTCCAAGGTCTATCAATAGAACCATGACTAGGAGACTCTTGTGGTCCACTCAATGTCTGTGACTATTGACATATTTTTTTCACAGCTACACTCTCATGCTCATCATCCCCAAGTACACTCAGCACGTTACTATACCAACTACCATTTTATCAAAAACAACATCCCTACTAACCCTTAACTCACATGTAATAGGATTATAATATTTATGTCCCTTTTGCTCAAGAGAATATCCCACAAATACACATTTTTCTACTTTGGGATCCAATTTACTATGCAACTCATTAGGAATATGCTCATAAGAAATGCATCCAAATACTTTCAAATGGGACAAATTTGACTTCCTACCTGTAAACTTCTTTTTGGGTATCATACCCTATACAACAGTAGTAGTGGATGTCCTATTCACAGTTGTAGCAACTACTTTAGCTCAATAGTAATGAGACATGATTTTTTTTTGACATCAATGCATGAACCATCACTATAATATACCTTTTGTTTCTCAGAAACTCCATTTTGCTACATAGTATATCTATTTGTATGCTATCTATGTATACCATTTTTCTATAAGAAATTATAAAACTCATTTGAAGAGATATTCTCCCCTCCATCCAACCTTAGGCATTTAATATACAACCTTATCTCCTTCTCAACCAAATCCTTAAAGCTTTTAAAGTGAGTGAATACCTCACTTTCCTTAGGCATAAAGTAAACCTATACTTTGCATGTATGATTATCACAAAGGAAACATAATACTTGTGACAACTTAAAGTTATAGTCTTTGTAGGATGCCTTGCTTACTTTCTAAATTGGCATGCTTCATATACTTTATGTATCCCATCAACTCTAAACTTAGGTAGACCATCCACAATTTATGTTCATTGCATGTCTTTCAACTATTGCACATTCATATAACCAATTCTCTTATGCTAAATTTCAATATCATCCACAACACCTAATGTGCAAACATGGAAGAATCTATTTTAGATAGAATTATATCAAGAGTAAACAATTCACCAGTACGTTTTCTTTTTACCATCAAACTGTAATCATTTTTTATATCTTATATATAACAATAGTAGAGTAAAACACCTATCCACACTTGTTCTTGCTTTAAGAGAAGAAGAGGAACCCAAGCCAAGGTTCTTCTCCTCAAGTATTAGCATAGAAATCAAGTTTGTAAATTTAGGAATATCATCCCTCATTTTTATAGATGACTTGAAGCTCTTGTATTCATCTCGAAGTCTATCTAAGAATGCATGCACAATATCATCATCTTCAACTACCACATTGATATATCTAAAAGCTTCCATAATACTCTTAATCTTCAAGGCATAATCATTAATAGATAGGTTTCCTCTTTTCACTTGGTTTATCTCTGAGTGGAGTTGTAGATTTTTTACCTTTGCATTTACTTTGAACAACCTTGCTAGATTCTTGCATGCAATAGTGGGAGTATCAGATCTCTACAAATAGTCCATCATGTTATTTACTCTATGTTTATTCCCAATATTTTCTAGCCTTTACTTATTCTATAATAGCATTTTGCATAAGAACTTTGAGTGCCACTACCATGTCTCTTTCAATGTAATTCTAAATATCTTTGTCCTTCAAGAAATTTATCATCCTAAACTTCCATGTAGGATAGTTGTGCTTATAAGCTTCTTGTTTTGAAAACCTAGTTGAACTTATCAAACATTTTGACAAATAACTTGCAGAAAATTGCAATTTATTTGTAAGCAATCTGATACTAGGTAGACCACAGCTAAACACAAAGCCTTTTTTTTACTGATTGCACAATAATAAATGCAATCTTCAATCTATATGTAAATGCTTTATGTGTCTGTAATTTAACAAATATCTAAAACCTTGTAATCTATATACTTCTAAATGGCTAACACAATCAAAACTGCAATATATCCAAAAACCTCTCAGAGGGAGAAATGACCTCAAGTGCCAAAAATGACAACATGCAAGTCTTAAATGGCTTATCTATAGTATATAAACTACTACTCCTACTCAACAAGTTTTACTACAATTGGAGACTGCAACCTACCAATCTTAAGAGCCTCCTATTGGCTATAATCTAAGGCAAATCGAGCAAGAAGGAAGAGCTTCTTACTCATTGCTTGCTTGCTTACTTTCATGCTTCAACACATTTACCTTAGCCTTCAATCAATATTCACACAGCTATGGGATGACTTCGATATTATGTAAACAAATCACATGGTGTGTGAGATAGATTAGAGATACATAATAATCATAGGTTGAAATAAACCAAGAATGGCATGTTTATAGAAGGAAGAGGTTGAACAAGTTGCACACTCAACAAAACTCTATCTTACATTGCATACGATGGTTGTATTTTATAGAAGAGATAATGCCTCTTTGTGTAGTTTTGCACATTTCATATGTGTCTCCATGTGACATACTATTACTCACACTTTACATATGTGCACCTATGTGGCACTTTTCTCTCCACACCTTACATCCATGTCCTCACACCATATAAAGTCTAGCACATAGAGTGCTTTTACACATATACACACACATCCACAGCAGCGAGCTTACATTCTCAACAAAAGATGTACTTTTGGTAACTAATACCCATTTAGAACCATTTTTCTTGGTGGATATTTTATAGATTAGTCTAACAGTACTTAGATCTATACTCACCACTTCACCTTGCCTAAGAGTTGGGTCCCTATACAAGACTAGAATCTCGATGGCAAAAAATTCCAAAATTCAGACCCTAAAGAAGATGTGGCTCAAGCTATGGCTATAGCCAAATCCAAAATTTCTAATGTACTCAAACAGAAGAGAGAGTTTGTAGGATAAATACAAAAGGTCACAAGGGTCACAGAGGATTCCCTCACTAGTCTACCTAAGTCCAAAAGAAATAAAGCCAATAAAGATCAGCTCACTCACCTACAACTTGACTTTTGAGACGAGCTTGTTGCCCTCTTGATAGAACTCAAAGGCATCTTTGCTTGGGATTACTCTAAAATGAAGAAATTAAATCCCCGATTTTATCATCATCAAATTTCTCTCAAATGGGATGATGCGCTAGTCTACATACAAGGGTATCACATGAATCCACGCATGGAAAAAGAGCTAAATTGACTCCTTGGAGTCAAATTCATTGCTCCAATGGATTGAGTAGAGTGGATTTTGCCCATTGTTATTGTCCCAAGGAAAACAAGATGTTAAGGATCCATGTAGATTATAGGAAGTTGAATGATCCCACAATTCTGCATCCGTTTTGCATTCCTTATCTTGGTAGCATTCTAGATGAGGTTCTTGGTTGCGATATGTATTTTTTCTTGGATGGATTTAGGAGTTCAACTTGCTCTAGAGGATGAAACCAAAACTCCTTTCATCATGGCATGGGTATAATTGTATGTACAGTAATGTGGTTTGGGCTGAAGAATGCCCTACCAACACAAAATACACAAAATTTTAGGGCCCTTCATGGACAATTTCATCCGAGTATTCCTAGACAACTTTAGTGTCTTTGGCATGCTTCTACTTTACTTGCATAATCTTTAGCTCTATTTCACTAGAGCTGCTAGGAAGTTAGTCTTGTTCTTGTGTGAAGTAGGGAGGGGTTGGGGATTTAATGGTCCCTAAATGTAGTGTTTGTGTGGCACTCTTGCATCACAACAATTAAGAGATTTTGTTTTCTTTTATTCTCTCTCTCTTCCTTTCCTTCTTTCTTTGTTTTTTTCTTCTTCTTCTTTCTTTCTTTCTTTTCTTTTCTTTTTTTCTTCTTTTTTTAAATTAATAAAAATAAATTGGAAAGGATGATTCTAAGTCACATCCTATTCTCCTTAGGGGTAGATCTTGGTGGAGGTTTTAGCAACCTACTTAGGAAGGACTAACTTAGCATATAGCTTTTCAAGTTAACCTTTATGTTCAAAGATGTAGTGAAAAAAAGTGGGTGGTTACACCTCATGAATCAACTATCGCTCATGTCCT
The DNA here is from genome assembly GCF_053477565.2 of Lygodium microphyllum. Taxonomy (NCBI): domain Eukaryota; kingdom Viridiplantae; phylum Streptophyta; class Polypodiopsida; order Schizaeales; family Lygodiaceae; genus Lygodium; species Lygodium microphyllum. The sequence goes on along the minus strand of NC_141149.1, from coordinate 19,538,465 downwards.
CTAGCAAATTCATACAGCAATGTAACTTTGATCATGAGCCTATTCATAGTGCAACTATCTATGCTCACATTTATATAAAAAAAGAGGGATAGTATTCGCTCTTCCTTTACTGTTGTCTTTTGTTTAAGAAGTATCCTAAGGAGGCGGAGATAGTTACAAGTGGTGATAAATGTAGGATCTGGACAACATGAAGAAAATTCCTTAGGAAGTGGGCAATAGATGGTCAAAGATCCTTTTTTGTGAAGATCATGCACTCCTTAGGGATCATGCACTTCATGTCTTCTTGGGTAGGGCATCTAGGTCAAATTATCCCTTTTGTATTGCAAAGTGTTATGGAAGGCCATCCATGCATCAATACTACCATCCCATATATTCCTTCTCTATTTTGGCTAGGATTCATAGCCATTGATTGTTCTAGCCTCCTCCATCACTTTGTCCTCCCAATATTGAGCATGTTCCCTTTGCCATAACATTGGGTGTCTTGCTCTTTTCTCTAACCATGTAACGTGTTCACTTGTTCACTTGTGGGACACGTCTTAGCAGTCCATCGAGAGGAGGGTCTAGAAGGCTCTGCCTGGCACTCGCAAGAAATGACACAGGGTTTGCAATCTAGGTCTTCCCGAGTCTACCCCGAGGGGAAGTGTCCAGCCGTTCCCACTTGGGATCGACCTGAGGTCAAGGTTCCTTTCCTATCAGCAAAGTCTCTAGGAAGAAGCTAGCGTCGAGCTCCAGATGTACCACTTTGCATAGGAACAATAGAGTCGAAGCAGATTCATGCTGCACTTGGTTCATGGAGAATGGGAAATGAGAGGGATGCAAAGCTCAACCTCTCTGCCATACAGCATAGTCCCATTCCTTTTCCCTAAAATAGAATAAACCAGGATTCTACATCTACTGACACTAGGTCTTCATAGTCTTATTATCTCATCATTTAAGAAAAGTTCCCAGCTAACCGAGACCACTCTTCTATAGGACGGACCTAAGTCACGTCCACTAGACTTTCCTCCGTTTTCTTTAGTTATCTAATTACCTACCACATTATGTTTTGACATGCAAAAGCAGCTTCCTTAATTAATCAAATTAATCACGGGTTCCTTCACGCAACTTAGGCACTGACACAAAAACAATGTCAAGCAGGTTCCTTTTTCCCCAATATCTATTCTTTATTTATCATAATCCTAGAGTACATCCAATATCATGCGCGAAGGCTATCCTAGCAATCTATTGGATTGCTGCTCCAAGTTCCGCCCATAGACTAGTACACGGGCCTCAAGATCCCATCTCGAGTCACGTCGGCCTCTTGTGCGGGATCCGAAGGAAAGGGATTTATAGCCAAAGCCTCCCCTGGCACCCAAATGTCCTCCCGCTCCAAGAAACACCCACGGAGAGACCTCTCGTGGCGGGTTAGGATCATATACCCAGTGCGGCTAACAACCCCCTTGGATAGGGCCAGGTAGACAGTCGGAGGTAACTGTTCCTACCTCTCCCTCCAGGCTTTCAACCTGAAGCATTAAGTGTTTTCCTTGAATTAGTTCCTTGAGCAAAGAGTTCAAATAATGTACCTAAGTACAAGCATGAACATTTCGGAGGTTGTTTGTATGACCAACTACTAAGGTGTGACTCCTCTTTTCCAGATGCTCCCAGCATCCGATCCTGGGTCTTTTTCCCGGATGCTCCAGCATCCAATCCTGGATCGTTCATGACTTGGCGGATTCCAATAATCTCAAACAAGATTACGCAAGCAAATATTCTTAGTAAGTTAACTTATTTTGACTTGCCCTTTCCCTTGGGTTTTACCTTATGGTATCTTAACCTAACCCAAGCATTAACTAGACAATCAAGGCAACGGACATGCCTTCATTTGCAACCCAACCAAAGGTCTTTCATTCTTCCAGTTCTAACCAAGTTTGGTTAATACACTTGGCAACACAGGACTCTTCATTTAAGCCTTCAAGTTACAGTCTAGATGCATGTGTTCCTTCCATTTCTCTTAGTGCGGTTCCATGCAGAATTTTCCAATCAACCTTATCCATCATGCACATGGTGCGTTTAGTATATTTGTACATCCTAAACGACCTTTATCTCTCTTTATTCCTGGCAACAAATACTTATCCCTAATGCACTGGATCACATGTGACTTGTGTATATGAAAGTCTAGGTTTTTATCCAATGGTGCGAATGTATCTCATGAACGGGAACTAACATTTCATGTGTTTCTTTTAATCATGATTGCGAAATAGGAATTCTAATGGACTATTCATGCACTAAACTAGTTTAAAAGCTATTATTTTATGTGAAGTAAGGCAAAAACCTTATCATTTTATGTGTGTAAAAGCTACCATTTCATGCATATAAACTTATGCAAATTCCATACTCTACCATTTCACGCATGCAACCTAGTGCTTAGAGTAAACAAAAACCCTAAGACTTGTTCTTGTTCCATGCCCGTAGCTAACCCCTTCATTTCTTCCACGATAAATAATATATAATTAATCATAAAGCTTAGAACCTGGGTTTGATTCGTGACCGTAGGGACGTTTTTTGCGTTGGTCACTCCGCTCACCTCTCTAGCATTACCGATACCAATGGTAGCTTTGGCACCTACGCTTCCCACGATTTTCTTCTTGGGAGCCATTTGTCACGCGGAGATTGGACAGTCCGGACCTCAACGGCTTTCAAGATGATAGGCTTGGGTAGGAAAGATTGTTAGATGGGGGGGTCCTTCGTCGAGGGGGTGGTTTGAGTGTGGCTCCTTGAACCTTTACCTCTCACCAACTCTCTCCCTCTCTCTCTCTCTCTCCTCTTCTTCTTCTCTTCTCCTTCTCTCTCTCTCCCTCTTCTTCTTTTCTTCTTTCCTTCTCCTACTCTCTCTCTTCCTATTCTTCTTCTTCTTCTCTTCCTCTTCTCCTACTCTCTCTCTCTCTCCTTCTCTTCTTCTCTCTCCCTCTCTCCTTTCTCTTCCTCTTCTTTTCTCTTCTTCTCCTACTCTCTCTCTCTCTCTCTCTCCTTCTCCTCTTCTCTCTCTCTCCTCTTCCTCTTTTACCCCTTTTCCTCTTCTTCTCCTACTCTCTCTCTCTCTCTCCTTCTCCTCTTCTCTCTCTCTCCTCTTCCTCTTCTACCCCTTTTCCTCCTCTTCTCCTTCTTCTCTTCTTCTTCTTCTTCTCCCTTCTCTCTCTCCTTCTCTTCTTCTCTCCCTCTCCTATTCCTCTTCTACCTCTTCTCCTTCTCTCCCTCTTCTTCTCTTCTTCTCTTCTCTCTCCCTCTCCTTCTTCTTCTCTCCTTCTCCTTCTTCTTGTCTCCTTCTCATTCTCTCCCTCTTCCTCCTCTTCTCTCTCTCCCTCCTTCTTCCTCTTCTTCTTCTCTTCTTCTCCTTCTCTCTTCTCTCCCTCTCTCTTCCCTCTTCTCTCTCTTCCCACTTCCTCACCTCCTTTTTCTCCTTCACACATCCACGGCGCAGTTCACGGGTAGAGGATGGTGCCGCTGCCTGCTATCACGGGGGGGAGGAGAAGTTCGCTGCCTCTGTGGACCACTAGGGGTCCTTTTTCCAATGGAGGAGGGGAGGAGTTTACTGGTGAAAGCCCCAGGGGCTAGAGTAGTCTTGCACAGAGGGTGAGAGGCACGGAGGGTGCCGCAGGGCGGAGGTGATGAAGCAGGGGAAGGGGGGGCGCTCTCTTTGTGCATGAGGGAGGGGAGGAGCCTCCGCTTATATAGGAGGGGGAGGAGGTGGGTGGCATGGCCACCCCTCCCACCTGGGGGGGGCTACATGCCCCCCCATACACCACATCACTCCCTCTCTCTCTCTCCCCAATGTGTTGTCGACGGGGAGAGAGAGGGGGAGTTTAAAAAAAATTGAACTATCAAGTTTTTTTTTTTTGAATTTAAGGGGGGGAGTTCCTATGGGGGGAGCACAGGCATGTTACATCCTCTCCCCCTTAGAGGAATCGAGATGTTCTCATCTCGAGAGGACCTGGGGGTATTGTTGGTTGAGAGTATCTTCATCCATCCAGGTGGCATCCTCTTCGGGGTAATCTTTCCACTAGATGAGGTATTATCTCAAGGTCCTTGACCTCAAATGTCTCTCCCTGACATCTAGGACTCTATCAGGCCGTAGCTCAAGGACTCCTTGGCTAGGCATTACAATTTGCTGGTCATCAAGTACATGATTCGAATTAGGTAGATATTTTTTCAATAGGCTAACATGGAATATATTATGAATCTTTAGGTTTTCGGGCAGCTGTAGTCTGTAAGCATTAGGTCCTAGGCACTTAATGATCTTATAAGGTCCACAATACCTTGGACTTAGCTTCTTGTACCCTCCCAAGGACAGTGAACTCTTTTTAGGGCGTACGTGGATGAAGACCATATCACCTTCAATGAAGGATCTGCCTTGCCATTTTAAGTCAGCGTAAGCCTTTTGTCTATCCTTGGTAGCTTGGATGTCTTGTCTTATTGACTTGATTTGATCATCCATGTCTTCCAGCATCTGCCTTGAAGCTTCTACCCTCAAAGTTGGATCCAAGAAGCTCAAAAGGGTATAAAAATCATGCCCATACAATGTTTGAAAAGGGATCATCTGAATACTTTGTTGGTAGGAAGCATTGTAGGAAAACTCAACCAGTGGCAAATATTGAATCCACTTTTTGGGTTCGCGATAGCAGTATGCCCTAAGCATATCTTCAATGACTTGATTGACTCGTTTTGTTTGATCATCAGTTTGGGGATGGTAAGCTGTACTGAAATAGAGTTGAGTCTCAATAGCCTCAAAGATAGCCCTCCAAAAGTGTGATGTGAAGAGAGAGTCACGATCACTAATGATTCTTTTGGGTAACCCATGCAATTTTAATATTTCTTTGATGAATAATCTTGCGATGTCTGAGGCTTTATAGTTTGTCTTGGCAGGGATGAGATGTGCGACCTTGGTGAGCATATCTACTACAACCATAATAGAGTTGTATCCTCCCCGAACTTGGGGTAGGCCAACAATGAAGTCCATACTAATGAATTCCCATTTCATTTGGGGAATGTCAAGTGGTTGCAATTTCCCCGGCATTTTGACATGTTTTGCCTTAATGCATTGACAAGACAAACATTCCGTGACATATTTGAGAACGTCACCCTTGAGCCTATCCCAATAATAGCTCTTCTTGACCGCATTAAGGGTCTTGGCATAGCCAGGATGTCGTGAGAAAGGGGAGTCATGGGCTTCCCAAAGTATCTTCTGCTTTGTTTCCTCTATTTCTTGGGTTCTTCCATATCCCTATTAACTTACAACTACTTATTACTAACCCACATCACAAACAAATGAATGCCATGCAATACCGGGTTGTGTTTTCTATATGTTAGAATGGAAAATATATGTGATTTGATTTATGCATTTGTACATGATAACACCCTCTTAACAATAAAAACATTATTATAAGTGCACAATGAACAAAATTGTGATGCACCTTGACAACCAAATAACATAGCATTATTTTCTCTTTACTAAAGTAGTGCAAGTTAACTTGATGTCTCCAAAATTAGCCAGTCTTGCAATCGGAGGCCTAAAAAGGCTCGGTAGACATGAGGGGGCAAATGATAATGGGTGAGTATAGATTGTTGGTGCATCTGTTGGGGTAGGAGGATAGTTTTACCATCGTCATTTATAGGTGGACCAAGGTACATGTATCAATTGTATCAAGATGCCATGGCGATAGTGTGATACAACGGAAAGCTCGATCTTTTTATAAAAATGACATATAATCCAAAGTGGTTGGAGATAACTAATGCTTTGTTACATGGACAAAGTGCTTATGATTGTCCAGATTTGATTGTTGAATTGATGCACACATTATTGCAAAAATAGCTCTTTGGAAATTTTGTAGGCTATGTTAGTGTGGTTGAATTCCAAAAGAGGGGGATACCACATTCTCATACTTTGCTAATGTTAGAGTAGTCTTTCAAGCCTTCTAAAGCATGTCACTATGATAGGATAGTTTGTGTTGAGTTGCTAGGTAGAGTTAAGTCTCAAGATTTATTTGAGACAATTTCAAAATGTAACATTCATGACCCTTGTGGAGAATTGAACCCCAAGAGTCCTTGCATGGAAAACTTTGGTAAATGTACTATAGACTACCCTTGGAAATTAGTGGGCATGACAATGGTTGATAGTTCTAGCTATCCCATATGTCGAAGGTGAGATGATGAAAAAACAGTGATTATAAATGGCAAAGTTATTGATAATCAATGGGTTGTTCCATATAATCCTTACTTGAGTAAGAAATACAATGCACATATAAATGTAGAGGTGTACTTGATAGTAGCAAATGTTAAGTATATATACAAGTATATGTAAATATGATTGTGCAACCATTGAATTTTCTGTTGGGGTTGATTCAGCATAGAATGTTGGCAATGTTCATCAAAAGTGGAAAGTCATTTGGATACATGATATATTTTTGTCTCTATGGCATGTTGGCGGATCTATGATTACCCATTGCACAATGAAAAGCGTGATATATAGTGGTTGCAAGTACACTTGCCTGGTGAGAGTTATGTGGTTTTTTGAGATACAAATAATATATTGGATATTCTATAGAATGAAGATCTCCAAAAAACTACTCTTACTGAATGGTTTGTGTGTAGTTGCATTCATACCAAAGGTTATAAGTATTTGCTATCAATACTTTTCAATGTATTGGGTGTGGAATGCATTCAAAAACTGTGAACAAAGAGGAAGTGTGGGAATACATGTGGTCGAATATATTTTGTGACGCCTACCTGTGGTGAGCTTTACTATTTGGAGATGCTTTTAATATAGTATTGGGATTGTACTTTTTTTGAGGATTTGCATACTATCGACAATGTTCTCTATGATACTTTTAAGGATGCTTACATTGCGAGAGGTATGCTGGAGAGTGATGATGAGTATGTTATGTGCTTGGAAGAAGCTGTTGCCTCCTACAAATTGGTGTTCAACTTTGTACTTTGTTTGTGGCAATTTTGGTCTTTTGTGAATCAGTCTAGCCAACTATGGGAAAGGTTTTTGGTGCCAATGGTAGATGATAACTTCTACAGATTGCAACTATAACACACATATGTCCCTCTTGGTGTTTTGCAACAAGAGGCATCTAAGATGGCTTTGTTACATCTTCAAGACATTCTATGCCTTGATGGGTTTCCAGAACCTCATCAACCAAACTCTCAACTGCATGCTAAGCCCCTTTTGCAAGATAAATATGCATACAACGCATCAAAACAACGTAGGATTTCTAAACCTATGAAGGCAATGTTGAATGAGGGACAAAGAATTGCATTTAGTGCAGTTATGGATATTGTTGATGAAAATTCTAGAGATATATTCTTTTTAAATGGTCCTAATGGGTTTGGGAAGACTTTTCTGTATAAGTATTTGCTTGCAAAGGTGCACAGTGGTGGTCTATAGCATTGGCAATAGCATCGTGTGGCATTGCAAAAGATTTTTTGAATGAAGTGATTAAGGAGTTAACTTCCAAACATATGATTTTGCATAAAAATTCCACACCTTATCAGTCTCAAGAAAATGGGCAGGCTAAGAGTTCTAACAAGACCTTGTTTTGGATCCTTAAGAAGATAGTTGTTGATAACCATAAGGATTGGGACACTAAGTTGGATTTAGCACTACGGTCTTTTCGTACAGCATATAAGGTTTCAACAGGTTTGACTCCGTTCAAGTTAGTTTATGGACTTCAATCAGTGGTCCTCATGGATTTTTTGGTTTCTAGCTTAAGAGTGGCAGTTACTTATAGATTATGTCCTGAAGAGTCAATTCATGATAGGTTGCAGAGTTTGATAGAGCTTGAAGAAGATTGAATTATAGCCCATTACCTTTCAGTAGTGGTGCAGTCAAGAAGACATGCATGGGTAATTCGACACATTAAGAAGAAGATAATTAAGGAGGGAGATCTTGTCATGGACTATAATTCAAAGCTTGGAAAGCATCAAGGAAAGTTGAAATTGTGGTATATTGGGCTTTATGAGGTTGTTAAAGATGTGGGTCAAGGGACTTTTGTGTTGGCTACTTTGCAAGGTGAAATAATTGAGCCAACCGTAAATGATTTTAGACTAAGGAGGTTGGTGCAACTAGATTATGATGATTTACCTCAAGAAGTTCAAGATAAATCCACAGTTGCAGTCAATTTGGTTCAACCTTCTACAATGTTGCTTCATAGAGTAGGCAATGGGGTTTTGCCTCATAGAGCAGTTTATGATTCTCTCACTCTTATGGTTGTCTATAAGTTTGCATTGATTGATTTTTCAAATGGAGTATCATCATGTCATTATGATATGTTTGCTGATGTTATTATCCTTTAGATTGTTTTTGGTCCTCATAAGGAAGCTACTCAAATTTCATGGTGAGGTGTTGGGTATTGTGGAAGCATTAACAGTATCGTTGCAAGGATTATGGAACCTCATGAAGTGGAGGTATTATTTAACACTAAGGCTTGGTGATAGGAATTCGCCTTATGGTGGATATATAGACAAAGTTTTTCCACAAGTAATCATGACTTGGAAAAGTATAATCATAGCGTTGATAGATTGTGCTTTGAAAGGACTTTTAACCTTTAACTATGGACTTGTGCATGATGGATTAAAAGGGAAACTAACTTCAACTGCAGTTCTTTTGGTATTGAAACTGTTGCATGAGGCTAAACTGAAGAGACACAAGACCAATGTCAAACTCATAGTGAGTACATGTTGTAATCAGTGTGTTATACACTCTCTTTTCTAGTAGATTCATTCATTGTGAAATAGGAAAAGGGAAAAAAGGGGAAGGCATGGTAAAGAAGCCATGATCCTTGATGCCTGCCTTTGAAGCGTCCATTCATCAGCACCATCCTTCGAATACATGCCTTCATCTTCTTTCCTCTTCTTCATCTCTCTTCTTACCTAATTCTTAGCAGGTTGTTGTTGGAGCTATGATGGCAAAAACAAGGAAAAAGAAGGTGCCCAAACTCCCTATAAAGGGGGGGCGACAACAATAGCTGCTAAGAGGGGTTCCTAAGCAAGAGGAGGATTGGAGTGACAACCCTCTTGACACAACTCCTTCCAATTCAAAGGATTCTACACCAAAAGTGTCTTCCACTATGTCTAGTGATGATGACGGTGAGATGACCACACCGATGATAGATTGCTCTATATTCATGGATGTATCTGAGCCCAATACAAAAGGCTTCCTTAAGAAGATTGTCTTGCTTTCTTTTGTTGAATTGCCATGGGATTCTTGGGGCAATAATGTACATGGCCAACAACAGCTTTTGATGATTAGAGAGAGTGGAAAAATTGGTAGTAAATTGGAACTCACACCTTCTCTTCTATCCCAAGTATTCTCTCTTGGTCTTAATGATAGACCTAAGCATTGGAGATGTACCAATGAAGTAATGTAGTAGGAGTTTGGCAATATTACTAGTGCCAGAAATCAATGTGTTTTGAGGCATGTTGACCCCAAAAGGATATTCTTCATTAAGTGGCTTATGCAAAGGTTCCTTCTCTTCATTAAGATAGATGTTATTACTAAGGATACATTTGGCATTCTTTGGTATGCCGAGAATGTTTTAGTTCCTAATTGGCATGGTACTTTGTATGATAAGCTCATGCAAGAGGTGCATGTACCCACAGTTTGAAAGTAGCAGTGGAAGAGTAGAAATGTACCAATGTTGGTAGGTTTGTATGCTCACTTGTTGCGGTGGTGTGCCCAACTTTGCATCCATCTCTTTGGGAATCACCAAAACTGGATAATCTTAGTGCATTCAAAAAGTAGAAATTGGTAGATAGCATTCTTGTAGATATTTATGACAAGGATTTTTCTCATTATCATGCTTCAATCGATGTTGAAAATTGTCAAGGAAAAGAGCTTGTAGATCCATTGTTTATGGGTTTTTCTTCTCATGATGTGTCAAATGCTAATGCTATGAGTGGTGCTATGTCCTTGGATATTTCAAAATTTCCAAATGATGATGAAAAAAATGATAATTTTCATGAGGATGTAGTTATTACAAGGATGAAAAAGAAGGCTAGATTCTCTAAAGTCAAAATGGAGAATATGCCTATGCTTAAGCAATTTGATTCTATGCAATAGGGTCATGGTATGCCTTATGACAGGAAAATTATTCTAGTAGGTTATGTGCCTCAAAAACTTGAGGAAGCTTTCTCACTTATGACATGTTTACATCGGTTCATAGTTGATATGCATGCCATTGGTGCTATTATATTGGATGTAGTTCTTTTGTAGGATCAGTTGTCATGCATGGAATCTGAGAGGGATGCTATGCTCATTGAGATGGAAAAGATGAAGGAATTGCATGTTAACGAGGTGGATGCTTTGTGGAGACAAATTGATGAATATGGTGATTTGTTGGCTAAGTGTAAAATATCTTCATATGCTTTCAAGGAATGGATAGCACATATGCAGAAGAAATTCCAAGGTGAACTTGATTTGGTGGCTCAAGAGAATGCTAGACTTAAGGCGGTTGACAGGATTCTTTGGATGCTTGGTTGCAACCTTTACTTAAGATTGAAAAGTAGCTTTTGAGTGACATAGAAGTTGATTTGGATGGTTTTGTGTTTATGTGGCAGGATTTGGCTGCTACAAGGGCTACTTTCACTAGTGTAATGCATGATTATGGGTTGTTATTGCTAGCAAGATGTCATAGGTTATTTCTAGGCCCTATGCAGTATTATAACAGTCATTTGTGTCTAAAAATATGGAAGCATTGACTCAAGAGAAGGATATGTTGAAATAAAAGCTTCATGGGATATAGGTTGAGTATCATAGACTTGTGGACATGGTTGCTAGTTTGCAGAGTGTTAAGCAGATTGATCACGCTGAAAATCAGTCTTTTGATGTTGATGTTATCAAGGCTAATATTAATGATGTATTGCATGATATTCATAACCAGGTGTAGATTAGGGAACTTACAGTGGATAATATTCATGACATAAACGTTTTACCTCTTATATCACATGAGTAGCATGCACACAGAAGCAATCTATCACTAACTCTTACTATGATGCTCATAAGGCTCATAGTTCATTATATACTCTCTTGTACCACTATCAGACTTTGTTTCTTTGTTTTTCCATCATACTTACTATGTATGCCTTTATGTTTTGTGACTGTCTTTTGAGGGGATTATGCAACCATTTATAAGTCTATAAGTATCCTACAAGAGAGGCTCTACTTATTGTTACTCTTTATTGTGACTTACTTGATGGTGCAAGGCTGCGCTCTCACTAGATATGTTAGTTTTTGGATAAGTCATTTGACACCATGGATCATGCAAGGGTTTGAGCCATTGTTGTGTCAGGTGTGTTAGCCATGGTGGTTTCATACTTCATGTATTATGCCCTTAGCATGGTTTTACCTTAGTCATGTTAGTTCTATGTGTGAGGTAGCCCTTAGATGTCTCGTGAAGTTATGGTTATGGTAGGCAATTTTTAGCGTGGCCTATTGAGGCATTTGTGTGTCATTATTATTTTTGGGTTATCATTGATGGTCAGGACCTATGTATGATGGATTTTCATTATTATACAATAGATTTGACTGTTAACACTCTCATTTATTGTGTTCTTGTACTATTCTTAGCATGTTCTCTATATTCTACCTCTCATTCTTTGATTATTAGTGCTGAAGTTTGTGTTCTTATGTCTCTATGTGATTATCTTTTGAGTTTCTATGAGTTCGTGATATAAGATTAGGTATTTTTCCTATGAGGCACTGTCTGTTCTATTATGCATTCTACATAGATAGGGCATCAACATTGACTTTTGCATATAGCTACCTCAGAGTGGGGCTATCAAAAGGAGCTTCAATGCATGTTGTGCATAGTAACATCCAATGATATCATAAAAGAATGCTTGTGAGAGTTATTGGGTGTTTGCATAATGATGCCAATATAGCCATGAAGCTCCTAATTTTTATTGAAGTTGTACATTGTGGATACACTCAATGTTCTCAAGTGCACATGTATGAGGTTGACCACAAGAAGAAGTTTCAACACTCTCATGAGGCCAGTTTAATCAGCATGCTTGATGATCACGAGTCCACTTTAATGCATGAGTCCTCTCTCTTAACAATTAAGAAATAGTACCATTACCTTTATGGCAACCACTTAAAGGTGGAGTGATCACCAAGTTTGGAAGTACTTTCTCTTGTAACCCACACTTTCTCCAAAGTAAAGAGAAGATGGTTAGCCATGTTTCAAAGCAATGATTTTGAGATATCATACATGGCAGTAAAAGCTAATGTTGTGGCTAATGTGTTTTTGCATTTGTGGGCATATTTAGTATCAACCATCTCCATTATTTATAAGGATTGGATCAATGACATCCAACAAGAGTACTTGTATGATCAACATGGTGTAATGATTATGCAAAAATTACAGCAAGGTGTGTTGAGGTATTGGCAATCACACTTGGCTTAGACTCTTTGTATGGAGCAATGAGGGCTCAGGATGTAGAATCCCATATGCATAGTGGTGGAAAGTGCAGCCTAGTCTATTCCTATAAAGCATTGTACTTGCTCTCATTTTGAATGCAATGTCATAGTACTTTTGTACTTCCATCAAAGTGTCTGTGTCATTGTCAACACACAAGATTGTGTTTATGAGTCCGAGCTTCCATCTTGGAACCTAATTTACTTGTGTGACATTTGGTCTTGATGTCTGTTACCTTATGAGTTCACTCTTCCTCTTTCAACCTCCATAGCCATGCTCTAGATCCGACATTTTAACATGGTATCAAGGCATGGCCTAAGCTCAACTCAACTCCTCTCTTTACTCTCCGAGTCTCTCTCAACTTCAGTTCAACTCAGTGGAAACTCATGACTTCCTCTTCAACTTCATCTTCAACTTCCACCTTGTGGCAACCATAGCTAGCTTGTACCTGTCCACTTGGAGCCTTCATATCTCACTCTACATGCAATATTTCTCAGTGCTTCCTTCTAGGGAGTTGTTCCTATTGTCAAACGTGGGTTCTTGACACCTCAAAGTGCAACATTGGGCACTATATGCTCTAGCATTGCTGAAAATTGAGATTGCTTCCCTGTTTGCACATGTTGCCATTCGGACACCTGACGCGCTACTGCGTGCAGACCACAATCTGGTCCAGGATCATAGGGCTTTGGAATCCCATTAGCTAAGATTCATTTCCATTAAAAGACTTTTGGAAATGATTGAGTATAGAGCACACACAAAGAGAAAAACTAGGCCCCAATCCTACAAACCCTAATCTGGCATAGACATTTCAACTTCAAGCTTCTCTTCTACTTCATTTTCTCTCTCCTGCCACTCAAGAATATTTAAGACATTAGACAAGGTTCATAATATATTTTATTAAAAAAGTCTATGGAAAGTTGTGAAAGATTTTATTTCTCAATGCTTACCATGGTAATAAAACAAGGATTCTTCTCTTCTACCCCATAAATTGTTGTAGCCATTCCCTATTCCCTATGGCAAATGAGTAGACATTTCAATGGATTTTATCATGGGTCTTTTGACTACTGAGCATGATTGGAATGAAATCTTTCTTAATATTGATTAACTTACTGAATAAACCCATTTTTTTTCTACCAAGGCCCAATAGCTAGCCAAACAAGTGGCAAGTGAGTTTATGGAATGAATTTTTAAATTGCATGATATGCCTCTAAAGATTGTCTCCAATTGGGATTGAAAATTTATGGGCAGCTTTTGAAAGAGTTTATTTAACTCTATGGATACCATTCTAACTCTTAGCATTGCATACCATCCTCAAACTAATGGTCAAATGGAGAGAGTGAATAAATGGCTAGAGAATTATTTAAGACATTATTAACATGACACACAATCATGTTGGAATCATTGGTTTCACCTTGCTAAATTTTGTTACAACAATACCTATCACATGAGCATCAAGATGTCTCCTTCTGAGGTTCTTTATAGATATAAGGTCCAAGTACCTTCCACTTTATTTCATGATGATGCCAATCCTTAAGCTAAAGAAGAACTTCAGAGCCTATGGAAGCACTCATGGAGCAATGTTAAGAAGACATTCGCAAGGCTCAAGAGATCATGAAGTCTTGTGCGAATGAAAAGAAAAGGCATGTGGAGTTTCATGTGGGGGATTGGATATTTTTGAAGGTTTCAAAATCTTGCTATGCATCTCTTAAAGGAGGTCCCAACAAGTTGGCACATATATTCTATAGTCCTTATCAAGCTCTTTAAAGGGTTGGAGATCTTAGTTATAGACTTCAGCTACCTTCTACCACCCATATTCATGATGTATTCCATGTTTGTCAACTAAAGCAATATGTTTGTGTAATGAAGGAGACCTAGGAGAGAGTAGAGAGAAGGAAGAAGACTAGAGAGAGAGAGAGAGAGAGAGAGAGAGAGAGAGAGAGAGAGAGAGAGAGAGAGAGAGAGAGAGAGAGAGAGAGAGAGAGAGAGAGAGAGAGAGAGAGAGAGAGAGAGAGAGAGAGAGAGAGAGAGAGAGAGAGAGAGAGAGAGAGAGGGGGATAGATAAGAAGAGAGAGAAATACTACAGGAAGAGAGAAAATATAGAAAAAGAGAGAGAAGGAAAAGGGAAGTCATGGAAGTTGCACAAGAAGGTGAAAGAGGGACTCAATTATTGATAATTGATGCCCTAATTGTGTCTTTGTACACCTTATATATTTTTGTACTCAAAACAAAAGATAAAACTTATTACATGATTTTTCCAAGTGGTAAAGAGGGGTAAGGTACTACTCTATTTAGACAAGATTAAAGACTCTTCAGTCTTCAAGAATGCACAAGGAACCTAAAAAATGACATGTTAAGGACAAGGGCTATGTATATATATCAAGGTAAGCAACAAAAATAATATATTGGCTAGCAATTCTTCAATTAAGAGCTCCTTTGATTGACAATGACTATGCTATCCATTGCAACCCTGTTGTACTAAATCTACAATATCTTTTGATAGGCTAATCCAATCATGGCATATGATAGTTCCAAACAGCTCTGATTGAGAATGTTTAGTCCATATAACTTTTTCATCTCTATAGTTAGGCCAACATCAAATCTAGTCTAAATAGAGGGCTATCCAATGAAAAAATGTAGTGAAAGAGAGCTCATGAATCGGCATAATCTTCCCTCAATGAAGTCCCTTGAAGATGTTGTAGTGATTCTAGGGTAAGCATAGGTCTAAACAAAGCTTTTATTTTTCAAAAGTGATCCTCTAGCCTCCAAGATCAAAAGGAAAACTGAGATCATTGGCGTCCATTGGGTCATTGACTCCAAAAGCCATAGATAAATAGAGTTGGAATCATGATTGTCTCATATAGTGAATCTTCAATGACTAACATGATGCCATTCACTAGCTCTTCCTTCATCTCAAGAAACTCAAGTTCAAGTGTTAGTTTAGCATTCTTTGCGCCTTGCATGTGTGTTTGTGATCAACCTGCATGGGACACATGTAGCATAATCCTTGAGCATGAATTTCTCTTATGTCATCACTAGTGAGGTATTTGCCATTAGTAGCATCATGTTGCCCACAAGAATGTTGATTAAAACCATCTCCAAAGGAAGATTGATCATATGCATCATCATCATGTGTATGTTGATGCATGTAAGAAGATGCATGATTAAAATATACATACTACTCATAAGATAGTGGCTATCTATACTCATTACTATACAAATTTATCAATGGTTGATGTATATGTTTCTCCCCATGTACATACTCATATACATTTGCATGCTACTACCCATGTACATAAGGCTACCCAGATGGGTGCTCATACTGCACAAAGTAATGATCAAGATGATGGTTGTATTGATCATTTCATTGCTGGTAGTTATGCTACTCCCCATGTACATAATGCTACCCAAATGGCTGTCCATGCCTATGACCATAATGCGGCTCATAAGAATGTGCATAATCATTAGATGGATGATGTTGATTATAATATGCACAATCACCATATACATGCTAACCATAACTATGCACATGCTACTACCTTTGCTCATCATACCCATAGAAATGGGCATAATATTCATAATGCCTATGATAAGCCTCATATTGCTTATACCTTGAATAATGCTCATGTTGCTGATCATATGGATCATGCCATTACCCATGGTTATAACAATCCATTACTTAATGGAAGACTTGCTTTGTTCTCTAGTTCCACCCTTTTATTCACAACTAGTTGGTTAGCTAGAGTTGTAAGTTTATTAATTTTAGCCATAAATTTGAATACAAGATTGAGAAGATGAGTTGAAACTATGAGCCATAACTGCATTCATTTGGCATGCCATATATAGTGCATACCTTGTTTGATCTGCCCTTATGTTGCACTACCCTTCTTTTGTACTAGTTCTCTTGCTTAAGTTGAACAAGGAATTGTTGATTCTATTTCCATATGTGGTCTCTTCCTCCTTAGGCTAGCTTGCTTAAATTTTCCAGCATATTGTTACTCTAATTTTCCAAGAATAATATCATAATGTTGCTCCCTGCCTAGTGCTATTTGGGGTTGACATTACAAGAGCATCCTTCAATAAGATTTTTCCTAATGATATTTTTTTGGAGTCTTCTTCTTGACAAGGACTCCCTTTTAAAGGAGCCAAAACTTCAAATAGATCTCAAGCTCCACATTGTCCTATGAGTACACCAATTTTCCCAAGATACATTAGTGTATACATGCCATTTAAACTTTGTAAAGCATGACTTAACACACTCAAATTGCTTCCTAGAAAGTCCCTTGCTTGTGACCAAATATCATATTACTGTAGCTTCGAGAGTTTAAAAATAATGGATTGTTGCTACTCTTGCATGGAGTTTTCCACATAGCTTCATCTCTTCAAGAGATCCACAAAAAGAACTGCTTGATCTAGTTGTAAAGGGAAAATTGAATATCCTAAAGTTACGTGCAAAAAGCTTCATCTCTTCAAGAGGGATCTGTAGCTTGGGCTAAGAGAGACTGATGAAATTTTGAGTAGGTCTCAAGGGATTTCTCTATTTTGATTCACATCCCTAGCCAAACATTCCAAAAAGCTCAAAATACTTGATTAGGAATATGCTCAATTCAAAGCTAGCAAAGCAGTTTACAACTTATGGGATCTTGTGCCATCCATGTATTCAAGAGGATTGTGTAACACCAAATTACCTCTCCTAGAGCTCCTTAGCTATTCTCTGCTACATGCCTTGCATTCTTAATCTTTCTGTAGGCATGCATTGTTGAAGAAGGCTCTTTGTAAGCATGTGTATTGTTATGTCTCTTTAAGTGACTATTGCCATGTTCCCTTCTTTCTTCATTGCAAGATTTGCACTTGGAGTATGACTTGTATGAGCTCTTCTCTTGCCAAAGATATTTCCAAATAGAATGGGAGCAAAAGTAATACTTAGAAACATAGATTTTCTTTTTGAGATGCCAAAGTTATTTGCTACTAGAATGGTAACAATGCCACCATTTTTAGCTTTGGAGTATGATAGTTGAGCCTTCAAATTGCACTTTTTGAGATGCCACCATTTTTAGCTTTGAAATATGATAGTTGAGCCTTCAAATTGCACTTTTTGAGATGCCACCATTTTTAGATTTGAAGTATGATAGTTGAGCCTTCAAATTGCACTTTTTGAGATGCTAGAGATCTTTGCTACTAGAATGGTAACAATGCCACCATTTTTAGCTTTGAAGTATGATAGTTGAGCCTTCAAATTGCACTTTTTAGTTTCTTATGGAACAGATCAATGAGACAGCATCTTACAATGGGGGAAATTAGGGTTACTTGAATGAGATTTTCACTTGGTGGCATAGGATTCCAAAGAGAATGAATTACTTTAATTCTTTTTTGTCAAATGACATAGAGGAGTATGAGATGAGAACACATTTATTTGGGGACGATCCACGCGAGCTCTAAACTACCTTGGCCTTAAACCATGGCTTTGCTTCTGAGACTATGATTACAACTAGAATGTGGAAGATTAGAGGATAATGATATTGCTCATGCTCAATGACGGAAAGTACATGAAAAAATGTCGAAGGATCTTCAATACTTTTGCCTCTTGAGGTCAAGCAGAAAGCTACTCTTGAGTGGGATATGATGCAACCACAAAATGCATCTTTTTCTTATCAAAATTGGAAGAGGAACATTACAAATCCCATGCTTAAAGTTTGTCACGAAGACTCTTTCTTCTAGGAAAGCATGGCTCAATATACCCTTCATCGACTATGTGAAAGTGGTATATTATTGTAGCAACATACTCTTTAAAAAGTGGTCTAAAGCTCAAGCCATGGTGAAGAATAATGCTAAGGAGATGACTAGTTTCATTATGGAGCAAATTGTTTGCCGTTTTGGTCCATCAAAGGAGATAGTGTATGATCAAGAGATACACTTCTTGAACAAAGTTATAGTAGCCTTGATTGAAGCTTTGAAGATTGAGCACAACAAGACTACCACGTATAATCCTCAAGCGAACGATCAAGTTGAGAGTACAAATAAACAATTGGTGGAAATCTTATCCAAGATAGTATTGGAAAGCAATAGTGATTGGGATAAGAAATTATATGTGGCAGTGTGGGCTTATAACACAACATTCAAGAGGGCCACATGCCACACCTCGTTCAAGCTAGTGTATGGGGAAGAGTGTGTTTTTTCGTTGGAAATAGAGCTACCCATTGTGCATTTTTCCCTTAATCATTCGTTGGGAGAGGCAGAAGCATTACAAGAAAGATACACTTCTCTTACACATCTTGATGAGATTCAGCTGTAGGCTTTATTACATCAAGAACTAGGGAAGTGGAGAATGAAAGCCCTTCATGATATTCGAGCCAAGAAGTACAAATTTGTGAAAGGTTAGTTGGTGTTGTATTATGATGCTTGTCTTGAGTTATTCCAAGGTAAATTAGAACCCAAGTGTAATGGACCATACAAGATTGTGTCACGAATTGCGTGATGGGGGGACTTGCTCAAGATACTACACCGAACACACACAGAATGCACAAGGAGAAGCTCACTCAAGAGACAAGAAGATAGATGGAGGCCAAAACGTTTTCTTGCTGGTTTTTCCTTCTTCTTCCACACACTTTTCAATGTACACAAAGTATAGATAAGATACAACATAAAGGAAAGTAGCCTACTAAGTCAAACAATGCATAACCGACTATACTACTCGACAGGCGCTGTAACTATGCCAGCTGTAAATAGGTGTAATAATTTGAATATAATAAGTAATGAGTCAGTGGCCATGTGAGAGTCATAATGACCACTGACGTGCTAAGTGTAGACGTGTGGACCCATCTAACCAGGCGGTCCATCATTAATGTCCGCATATGTTGAGCTTGTTATCTCAACACTCCCCCTCAAGCTCAACTGCATCTCTGCAACTCTAAGTAAGCTTTGAAAATTTTGAAGCTTCTCTGTACCCAATGCCTTTGTGAAGATATCAGCTATTTGATCCTATGTGCTGACATACACTTAGTCAATCTCACTTGCTAGTACCTTCTCTCTCACAAAGTGGTAGTGTACCTCAATATGTTTTGCCCTGGCATGGAACACAGGGTTCCTAGCCAATTGTATATTGTTCATGTTGTCACAATAAATGACAACTGGACCTTCCACCTGCACATCTAAATCAGTCAATAAATTTTACAGCCATACTATCTCACATGTTGCAATAGCAGCACCTCTATACTCAGTCTTTGTACTCGACAAAACAACTGTAGATTGCTTTTTGCTGCTCCAACTAACTACTGAACTACCAAGAGAGAACATGTATCCACTGGTAGATCTTCTATCAGATATACTACCAGCCCAATCTGCATCTGTGTATCCAAACACATGTACATCTGTACCTACCTCATAGAAAAGTCCATAATGTAATGTGGACTTCACATATCTCAATATGCGTCTGACTGCATCCAAATGTGGCTTTCTAGGTACTTGCATAAACTGACTCACAAGACCAACAACGTAGCTCAAGTCTGGCCTTGTAATGGTCATGTAGATCAAACTCCCCACTATCCTCCTGAACATAGTAGGGTCTTCTATCTCATCCCCAACATCAGCACTCAACTTTACATTTTGCTCCAACGGGACTGAAAGTGGTTTGCATGCTGGCATGCCATACTTGGACAACATATCCAAGCCATACTGTCTTTGGGACAGCTATATACCATCATCACATCTGATCACCTCAATGCCAAGGAAGTACCTTAGCTCACCTAAATCCTTCATCTCAAACTTCTTCAAAAAGTCCTTGACTTCAGCAATCCCACTATCACTATCACCTGTAATAATCAAGTCATCCACATAGATGACTATGATGACCAAACCTGCATCTCCCTTTCTCACATAAAGTGAGTGATCAACATAAGAAACATAAAAGATAATATTGACAAGATACTCTCTGATCTTGTCAGACCATGCTCTAGGTGCTTGCTTGAGCCCATAGAGCGCATTCTTCAACTTGCACACGTACATGGGATGCTCTAAATCTTCATAACCTGCTGGTTGATCCATATACACTTCTTCCTGCAAATCACCATGCAAGAAGGCATTCTTCACATCCATTTACTGCAACCTCCAACCTTTGGCTGTTGCCAAAGCAATCACACATCTGATAGTTGCCATCCTAGCAACTGGACTGAAGGTTTCTTCATAATCTATGCCATATGTCTAGGCATAGCCTTTTGCAATCAGCCTAGCTTTGTACCTACTAATAGAACCATCTGCATTGTGCTTAATCTTATAAAACCACTTACATCCAATAGCTTTCTTGCCCTTCGTGAATGATACTAGATACCAAGTCTTATTGGCCTCTAATGCAGCCATCTCCTCATCCATTGCTGCATCCCAATAAGCATGACCAACAGCCTCCTCAAAACATGTGGGCTCAACATCCTCAATCACTTTCACCATATAAGCATAATGGTGAGCTGCATAACCTTCAAAACCAAATCTGTTAACAGGGTATCTCACCCTGCTAGACCTGCATACGACTGGATCACTCAATGGAGTCTTTGCATTGACGCATGCTCTCTGCACACCTGGTGTCCTGACAGAAGGAATGCCAAGCTCATCATCCAAGGTCTCTGAGCCACTGGAGTCTCCACTAAGAACTGCATCAATGCCATCTGACACTTTATTCTTTCCTTTGTCTTTACCTGTAGTGCTACTAGATGCACCTGAAGATGTAGAGCTACTCCTTAGTCTCCCAGACCAAGGACTATCAGATGATGTCTCTGGTCCACTAAGAGTCCACGATTCTTGCTTTTCAGCCTGCACATGAGTGTCATGATCATCATAATCATCCAATGCATCACCACTAATTTGCAGATAAACCTTGTGTTTATTCGCTGGAAAACACCTTTGAACTTACAGATCTAAAATATGTAACCTGTGCACCTGTATACGGCAGACACAACTGAAATTGCAGGATACCTCGAACTACTGTCTGCAACCTTGCGAGTCTAAAATGGGGCCTGAAATGACCTTAGATGGCCGAAATAGCAGCGGATAAACCCTAAAGCACTTGTCTGCAAAATAGACAGTGCTCTTCGCGCACACAAAATCTCACTGCAATCTGAGATTTTTACTCTGCCCTGCTTCCGGTGCCTCCACAGGCACTATCCAAGAGAAGAAGTAGAGAATGGAAGAGCTTCTTACCCGTTGCTTGCTTGCTCGAATCCTTGGCTCCTCTTCTTCACTTTAGCCTTCAAAACTAGCATCAATTAGTGGTGCAGCTCTGATATCATGTCATGAATCGCGTGGTGGGGGGACTTGCTTAAGATGCTGTGCCGAACACACACAGAATGCACAAGGAGAAGCTCACTCAAGAGACAAGAAGAGAGATGGAGGCCAAAACGTTTTCTTGCTGGTTTCTTCTTCTTCTTCCACACACTTTTCAATGTACACAAAGTATAGATAAGATACAACATAAAGGAAAGTGGCCTACTAAGTCAAACAATGCATAACCGACTATACTAGTCGACTAGCGCTATAACTATGCCAGCTGTAAATAGGTGTAACAACCTGAATATAATAAGTAATGAGTCAGTGGATATGTGAGAGTCATAATGACCACTAACATGCTAAGTGTAGACGTGTGGACCCATCTAACCAGGTGGTCCATCATTAATGTTCGCATGTGTTGAGCTTGTCATCTCAACAGATTGTACGTTTAGGAAAGAATGGCTCTGCAACCCTTCTAGCAAATTTGTAGGGAATAGAGTTTAAGAATAAGATTAATTTTAATAAGCTGAAGCCTTACTATGTGTAAGGGCTGATGTTGGGCTTGGTGCATGTGCAGGTCCTTTGGGATTCAACTTCAACTTGTAGTAGATACCAAGATGATCGGATGGGACAAATCATTCTCTATCTGGAGCATCTGTATCTTGAGCAACATTACCATCAAGATCGAGTGATCTGGTGGAGTAAGGGCTATCGGG
This sequence comes from Lygodium microphyllum, assembly GCF_053477565.2. Lineage (NCBI taxonomy): Eukaryota > Viridiplantae > Streptophyta > Polypodiopsida > Schizaeales > Lygodiaceae > Lygodium > Lygodium microphyllum. The sequence continues at coordinate 19,516,048 of NC_141149.1, read as the reverse complement.
TTGTTGAGTGGCAAGACAGATCTTTTATGTGGGAGATTAAGGTCTATTGCCACCATTGTCATAGAATTTTGACGAGCGTTCCTATTGAGTTTAGCAAGGAAGGAGGGATTGTACTTATTCTACATCCTCTCTCTTGGCTTGATTTTGATTATCGTAAATACGAGTGAGCTGATTAGTATGGCGTGGCCTATCACTGAAGACTGGGTTTATACTTTGCATTTTTCTGGAGCTTCTAGAGGGCCCACTAAACATGCGAGTGTTGGTGTGGTCATTAAAGACCCCCAACATTGGGTTGCCATGAAGATGGGAGTCTATTTAGGAGCCTCTTTTACTAATAATATGGCAAAATACAAGGCCTTGATCATGGGGCTGAATGTAGCCCGATGTGATGGTATCTACCGATTATTAATTAAAGGTGACTCGTAGTTAGTAATCAATCAGCTGGATGGGACCTATAGTGTGCAGGATCCCATTTTACAGATGTACCATCCTGCAGCCTTGGATATGTTGCATATCTTTGAGATGGTGACTTGTTAGTTAGTTCCTCGACAAACAGAATCGCTTTGTGGATTCCCTAGCCAATTATGCTTTCGTTGAAGATGCATTTTTCAATTGTGGTCTAGTGGAGCCTTTACAATTACCTCCTAACATTAGCCGTGGACTACTTTGGGGTCTTCTTGTTGACACATCATATTTCGGCCGCCAATGGTTAGTTTGGGTTATGAGTTAGGTAGCCAATGAGCACCTTCCTACTTTGTCATGGACACATAGGATTGTGTATTGTCATATTAGTCGGACACCCCCTATTGTTTATGCAAGGGGTTAGCTAATAACCTGATGCACTTAGTATAGGGCCTGAGGAGCCCTTATCCTTAGTCGATTTTGTGCTTTAGTAGAGCTGTGTCAGGACCAAGGTTTATTTCAGTAGTACAAAGCCGAGTGATAGTGAAGTGTATTATTTCGTTAGGCCAAGAGAGTTGTCCTTGTTTGGTTCTAGTGTTTTATCTCTTAAGGCTAAGAGGGCCAGTTTGTTGGTTGAGACATGTTATATTCCTTTAGGCCAAGAGGGCCATGTGTTTGTTTGGTGCGGGTGTGTTTAATGGTTTTTTGTTTTAGTGATTGCATCAGGCAGGTTGGACGAAGTGCCTGGAGGGAGCCTTTGCTGCACAGGAGCTTCTTGTGGCCATTCCAGGTGGTGTCGTCACTTTTGTGAGTTTGTCCTTTAAGCTGATAATGTTATATGTATATGTGGGGGTTATTTTCTTTTCATTTGTGGGGATCAGCAATCAAGGCATGAAGTGCTAGGGTTTGGTTAGGCATATCTGGGGGAGATTCTAGTGGCTGCCTATCTCCTGTCAGGACATTGTCAGGTATTAATGACCTATTTTAGAAGGCAGTCCTAGTGACCCTATTCTCCTAGCCTACTAGCCAGCTGTTCTAGGAGTCCCTACTAGTACAAGGCAATAAGAGAAGCTTGCCAAAATAGAAAAGAAGAGAAAGCTCTGAATATATTTAAATATAAAACTACGGAGGTGTGTAAAAAGGGGTTCTAACCCCTCACCTAGAAAATAAAAGAAAAGAAATCCTAAAAGTAGTTGGTTATCGCCTTGTGGAGGCCTGGTAAGTTCGTGGGACTAAGTCATACCTTGTCTTCCTAGGGATAGCAACTGGCCAAAATAAAAGATATAAGGAAGGTTGAAGTGAAAATAAAAGTGAGTGAAACAAAAAAAGGATTAAGTGCTGCCTCACAAGAGCTTGGTAGATTCTTGGGTCTCGACTTAGGACTTGAGGATAATGCCATGTTCTTCTTGGGTCACTCTATGCTCGGCTCCCTCCTTTTTACATGCTCGAGTATGGAATTCTTGAAAGAAAAGTGTGTTCATAGAAAATATTTGATGACCAGGCTATAGGAGTTACTGGTCTAGTTGTCCTAAGTTAGGTAGGTAGTTCAGACCACCACTAGGATGACCTCTTTGATGGTTCTTTTAGCTAGTCCATGTTAAAGCAGTTGGTTAGTGACTCGCTCTAGATTTCTGTCAGATTATGCTAGGCCACATCCCTTGTGGATCTTCATGCCTTGGTTTTGTTAGGGGGTAGGGTGAGAGTTGTACTTGTGCTTCGTTGAGTATATTTTTTGTGGTAGCTTGTTGCTTTCTATGGTTGTTGTTTATGTAGATCAGTTCATGGGATTCAACGGGCTGAGTCGCCCTATCCCATGGTTGCTAATGAGAGTGGATTTTAAAGGCTCCTTTTGAAGTGAAAAAGAGCCAGGGAGGCCGTAAAAGACCAAATTTTCATGCAAAATGAAATAATTGCGGATTGATGAGCTGGATTTTTCCTAGATGGAGTTTGATGCCAGGAACCCAACACAAGTCTTGGTTCATCGATAGGAGTTTGTTCGACTCCCCATTTAAACCCCGCAAGGTTTTGCATTAGGAAGTAGCTACATGATTTGGAAACCAAAAAGTGCATCACGGTGGCTAGGTTTATAGATTTTGATGCCATGAAGCTAGTCATACAAATGGATCACAAATCCGAGCACGTTTGCCCCCTCAAAAGCGGAAAAACCATTTCAGTCGAAGTGTAAACAGGGAAAAGTGAATCGGTTTTTTTAAAAGGCTCAAGTTTAAGCTTAAACAAGCTTAAAAATGAAGAATCATGACTTTTCACAAAATGTGGAGGGGGAGCACTGTTTTTTTTCGATGCCCCTAAATTTCTCATTTTTTAATGATTTTCGAGTCTATAACCTAACAAGGATTGATCAGGGTAGCATGCTCCACCATTTTCTTGCTTCTTATAACTGCAGGACATCATCAAATTTGATGCACTATTCAAAGAGATCTAATTTCAATCTTTCTCTCTCCTCTCTCCTCTTGTGGATTGTTCTTATGGATCAATGTAAAAGAGAGGGGGATGGGTTGAGATGGACATTTTTTGTCAAATGAAGATGCAGAAGTGGAAAAAGACATGTGAATTGGAGTTGGAAAGATTGTCAAAGGTCATGAAAGAGCATCAACGGGCCTGCGACGTCGAAAAACACATGTCATAATGAGCGATTTTATGAGAAAAATATAGATTTTATTGTTTTGTGATGAATTCTTGTTTGAAATGGTTAGCAATGCTTGAATTTGATTGACAATCCTCTATTTGATCAATCATGTTGAAAGAATAATGAAAAAATAAGTTGTATAATAATTCTATGCAAAACATGCAAAACCGAGACTAGGCGGTTTAAGGAAAAATACGCGGTCTTTGGATTTTTGGGTTTTTGGTGTGCATTTGCCATTCCCATGGAACGAAACATGCGAAGAAAATCATTTTCTATAAGAGTAATCAATGTATATTAGAAAATCAGTAATTATACGCAATTTTCTATAAATAAGTAAAGAAAATTAATAAAAATAAGAAAAATTAGGTTTTTTCACGTCATAAAAATAAGGAAAAATAAGATTAATGTGTGTGAATATATGATGGAGCTGAAGCATGAGGTTCAGTAGTTTAGTCCCATTTCTTTATTATTGTGAATTTTTACTGCTTTCAATAAAGAAAAATACATAAAAAACCATACCTTACACCTTTTAACACAAGCAAAATTTTAAATAGTAGGGGGTTGTTGAGTGGTTGAAGTATATTAAATGCTGATGTTTCATGATGGATATCATAAAGAGTTCGTGGTTGTTGAAAATTAAAAGGGACTAATAGCACGAGGAAACTCGATGATAGGCCTAAGCAACGAAGCACTATCGTAGTAAAAATATAATCATGAAAAGAATTGTCTTTTTACTTTCACATTGTTGTTTTTCGATGAATATTTTTTTGAGCACGATAGTCATATTCACACTTGCATTGATGCACCTCATGGTATTGTATCTTGGATGCATAACACCTATTTTGTATGAGTGAAGACTCGACGCTGAGAGTGTGAGGTGTCCAAGCCGTAGGGCTAGATATTTGGCTCTTTGGGGATTATTTGGTGAGGTTTAGTTATCATCTCCTTGATCGTTTATCAAAAGAGTGGACTTTGCTTTCGATTTATTTTATGTTCACGCACATCTTGGGGCCAATCCTCAAGGTGTAGGAGAGCCGTAGTGGAGTTGTGATGATCAACTGAGAGGTGCTCCCTATGTGTGTGCTACATGGTGTATAACACCAACATGTTTAGGGACTCCTTTTGAAGAGTGGGGAAAGAATATTCATCGGACTACAAAACCGTACAAATGCAAAGTTCCTAGACACTCCTGGCCATGAGGCCGTGTGAAGTGGTTTTAGGTGAGTAATAAGGCATGACTAGTGCCTTAGAGCTAGTGTTAGGCCCATTTTAGGTCCCGACACAAAGGAACAAAGAAAGAGATTGCAAGGAAAGAAGAATGAAATCTACATGAACAAGAAAGAATACTGAAGAATTGAAAAATTGAAGGATACTAATCAATCCTACACATAGCCCACAATGTCAGTGAGGGCAGGTTGATGATGATGACAACACCGAAGATGGAGGAAGATGATAGAGTCAGAGTATGCACTTGCCAAGGAAGGTAGAAGATGAGATGAATGATCTGCCAATTGAGTCGGGGAGGCTATGAATAGCAAAATATCCCCACACCTGGATAATCTAAAATATAGGGCCAAAAAATGGCTAACCAACATGAGTAAAAATGCTAGGAATGCTAAAAAAAGATCCTAGAAAGGGTGAAAAATGTCGAATAGGTGTAATCAGATTGTGAAAAGTAGCAAGTGATTGGGAAATGCGCACAAAACTGAGTGCTCTAGAATGAGCTATGTCCTCCATCAAAACAAGTGACAGACATATCAGAGCTCCTAAAGTCCTCATTTGACTTAAACTGAGGCTAATAGGTAGGAAATGACAAGGCATGACAAACATGACAGCTAATACCCCCTCTTAGATCTTGGATATGGCAGAAGCCCAAGGAAGAAATGGATCATGGGGTGGCAGGAGGAATGCCAATGTCGATGAAGTCTGTTGATGTAGACTATCGAGATGAAGAAGCTCCTCATGATTCTATGAAATCCCCTTTGAAACGATAGGAGATGGGAGAGCAGAGAAAGAATAGACAAGAGGTAAACACAATAAAGACAAAGCACAATGAATTGAATCAATATGTATTGATAGAACCTGAAATTCCTTGTTTGGCACTACTCAGGAACAATCTCCAAGCATTAGATTTCCTGGAGCTCCCTCGTAGACCAAAAACATGTATCAAACAACACCTTCCTCTCTGCTATTCAGAACCCAAATCTGATGGTCCCGTTGGCTCCAAAAGGGGGGTAATACCCCATGACACCTACACCTGGTTAAGAATCTCCCAGTTTGCTCCTTCTTCTTCTTCTAGTTCAAAGTGTTGTTTGCTGCCTGTCAACTACGATCACGATGCGCACGATTTTGCCCCTCTTTCTTTTTCATGAAAAATCCAAAACTGATTGAAAAAGTAACTTGTTTTTTTCATGCCACCCTAACCTAGAAGTTTTTCTAACTTTTTAAGATATTTACAATAAATAATATCAAAAATATGCTAAAATTATTTAAAAATCTAGTATTTTTGAACCATCCATGCCACTAACACTAGTACTAATGACTTAGATGTCATTGACTCTCAAGATCAATAAGAAAGTCGGATGATGATGCACTCCAGAGTTTTTCACATTGTGTCTACGTAGTGGCATGACATCTACCACCTCTGAACCTGCACATCCTCTAGTATGTGCCAAAATCCTAGTTGTCACCATATTTGAGTCCTCCTCATCCTCTACAACCATATCCTTTGCTTTTTCATCTTCCATATCTTCCTAGCTAGCCCCTGTATCATTGTCACTATTTTCCTCCAATTTTGGCAACTCATAGGCAGTAGATTTCCACCTCTTGAATAATTCGATTCTTTTCCCTGCTATCAAAAGTTTTATGGCTATCCCATTTACATTTAATGCATAAGTAGCATTATCAAACACATGTCTTACCACATAGGGTCCAAACTAACTTTTGGAAATTTTACGCATGGCACTATGCTAGTTGTCTAAACTGCTATCATAAACCAATACCCAATCCCCATCTTGTATGTTCTTAGCCTCAATCTATGTCTTTTGTCAAACTATTTCTTGTTCTGTATCCTTGCTGCCTTTAACTTTGCAACTACTGTCTCTATATCTTCTGACTTTCTTTCCAACTGTCTAATATGTAAGGCCAACAACTCTCGATTCAACTCCTCTTCCCAAGGTAGCACACTCCATGTGATTGTCTATCTTGTAACAATACTATGAGCTGTTTCATCAGCCCACAAAGCATAAGGGAGAAATCATGGCCACTCTTTTACCTTCTCTCCACATGCTTTTGCTAGTGCCTTCACAAAGGTGGATGACCTCTTTCACTTTTGCCATTTCCTTCAGGGTTATAAGCTAAAAATTTTCCCACACAACCATACCGACAAAAGATCTCTTCGAAGAGAAAAGTACACACTGCATTTGTTGTCTTAGTACATAGAGCTCTCCCTTCTACTTGATTAGTCAAGTCTTCATGAGCAAGTACAAGATATCTCATTTTCCAAAGACCTGTAGGTATTGTGACCAAATCCACCACCTGCTTAAAATGAAGAGACAATGGATATCTAGGCTGAAATCCATCTCGATGTCTCACAAATGAATACATTTGACACGTCGTACATGTTTTCACAAAGTGAGCAACATCCTTATACATACTCTGCCACCAATATCTTTCTTTGATCTTTGCAAAAGTACCCCAAACACCTCTATGGCTAGCCCACAAGCTCTCATGAAATTCTTGCATAACATTTACTTGTGAATCTTTGTCACCCAAAAATCACAATGGCATACCCTGTTTCTTTTTAGCATGTTTCCATAAGTATCCATATTTTTAGAAAAACCCATAGGCATTCCTCTTGATCTTCTTAAACTCCTCATCTGACCATTTGTCTCTCTTTGTTAATGTGTTGAGGTATCGACCAATTCTCAGCCATTCTCTTGCATACTTGTCTTCCAGAAACACTTCCACACAATATATAAAACATCTAAAGTGTCTGCTCTTTGTTGTCCAAGCTTCTGTTAGTGTTGTGGCAACTCCTTGCATTGCTAAATTCACTCTTACAACATCATTTTCAGCTGCAAGAAAGTCATCTTCTTCCTCCTCATCCATCATCCCATCTTCATTCTCATAGCGTGCTCAAGATAACATGTCTGCCACTGGGTTATCTCTTCCTGCAATATGCTAAAATTTAGGGCTCAAAGATTTGATATATGCAATCCACCAGAGCATAGCAATGTTTGTAAAATATTACACGGTGCAGCGAACAGAATCTAAGAAAGAGATAGAGAGTACACAACAGATAAGAGGAGAATCAGTAAATTCTTTAACTCCAAACAATTGATACAAAGATGGCTCTGTCCACCCGTGCGGTTCCACTGTGTGAAGCTTAGATGGCGATCTAGACAGAAGATAGGTGAAGAGCTTAAGGCTAGCTGGAACAACAACTCTAACTGGGTGAAAGATGAGTGATCGATGGCTGTGAAGGGGTTTAGCTTTTATAGCCTGTGAAGGCCATGAGGTTGGCCTGATCGACCTACCATATAACCCTCCACTAGTCGGCCAGGGAATATTCCAGAGAGTTGCTACTAGCTTAACCACTACATCTAACCCAAAGAATAGACCCACAACGGTCACCTTTTTTCCATCTGGTCACATAGACCTCATCTTATATACACGTCAGGACTCAACCAATGTCTGAGCTCACATTTGGCTTCTCCTCATAATGGGGGCCTTACAACTTTGAGCACCATGGATCATTGGTAGCACCTAATGAGGGTGGGGCATTGATCATATCTAACACCCCCCCTCAATGTCCACCCATAGGTGAACTATCTCCTCAGCCCAATGCCGAGTCTCTGAAGATGAACTTGAAGCAGATCCTTTGCAAGTGCTTTGCTGAAGATATCTGCTCTATTCTCCTTTGTTGGACAGTAGACCAGTTCCACTATCCCATCCTCCATCAAATCACGCACATAGTGATACTGGATCTCTATATATTTGGTGCATGCATGAAACACTGGATTTTTGGCAATGGCGATGCAACTCTGATTGTCACATCTCAGCACAGTTGGTTCTTCATCCTGCACTCCCATATGCCATAGAATCCTTCTCAACCATACTGCTTCACATGCAGCAAAACAAGCTGCCTTGTACTCTGTTTCGGTAGAAGACAATGCCACTGTTGGCTGCTTCTTACTAATCCAAGAGAAAATTCCTAAACCCAAAGAGAAACAATAACCAGAAACTGACTTCCTGGAATCAATGTCTCCTACCCAATCTGAGTCACAGTTCCTCACAAGAGAAGTTCCGAAACTGTATGTGATACCATAGTCAAGAGTTTCCTTCAAGTATCTAAGCACCCACATCCCAGCCTTCCAATGACTCTCATGAGGTTTGTTTGAGAACCTGCTCAAAACACCAACAGCAAAATTGATATCTAGTTTGGTGTTACACAAGTAGATAAGACTGCCGACCAACCTCCTATACCTCCCAATTTCTGCTAGTGCTGATGTATCCTCGACGGATAACTTTGCATTCACCTCCATAGGTGTAGCTATCTCCTTGCACTCGGTCATGCCAAATGCCTTCAAGATCTCCCATGCATACTTCTTCTGAGAGATGAAGATCTTTCCTGGCTCTCGCCAGACTTCAATCCCCAAACAATAGTGCAGCAAGCCCAAGTCTGTCATTTCAAACTCAGAACTCAAAGCCTTTCGAGTTTGGTTGATCATATCTTCATAGTCACCTGTAATAAGAAGGTCGTCCACATATAGGACAATCACTACAGACTTTTTACCATCCCTGTAAACATACAAGTTAGCATCTGAGGCACATCTTTTGAAGTTTAGGTTTAAAAAGAACTTATCTATCCGCTGATACCATGCTCTGGGGGCTTGTTTTAGCCCATACAATGCCTTCTTCAGCTTACACACTTTGTTCTTATAATGGGGGGCCTCAAACCCTAGTGGCTGAGCCACTTACACCTCCTCCTTGAGGTCACCATTTAGGAACACTGACTTAACATCCATTTGGTACACTGGCCACTTCTTGTGCGCAGCCACTGCAAGTACCGTGCGAATAGTGGTCATTCTGGCAGTTGGGGCAAATGACTCTTGAAAATCAAACCCTTCAATTTGTGAAAATCCTTGGGCAACCAGTCTAGCTTTGTACTTTTCTAAAGTATCATCAGCCTTGTACTTTACCTTCCAGATCCACTTGGTGCCAATAACCTTCCGCTTTGCTGATCGATCCACTAGCTCCCAAGTGTCATTCTTCATTATGCTGCCATACTCCGCCTGCATAGCAGCCTTCCATGATGGATCTCCAAGTGCTTCTTCTAAGTCAGTTGGCTCCTTTACTTCTCTCATAATCTCAACCATCAAGGCCATATTGACTATGTGAGAAGAAGCCCTCCTTTGCTCCTCTATTCTCTGAGACCTCCTTGGTCCGTCTGCCTTCTCCTCAACAGATGCACGCATAGGATTATTGTGGTCATAGAGCTGCTTCACCCAGCGCGGCAATGGATTTTCTGGTGGGGTGATGTCAGGTTGGTGAACTTTTTCCTCATCATCTGAAGATGATGCTTCCTCCTCCTTAAGGATAGGGATAGCTCTTGAGACAGGTTTATAGTGGACTACTTCTTCGCTTGATGATAAAGTGGAAGAACTTGCCTTCTCCTCCTCCACTGTATGCGGCTCCTCCTTGAACACCACATCACGGCTCGCGATGATCTTCTTTGCCTCTTGGTCATATAATTTGTAAGCCTTCTGCTCATCACTATAACCCAAGAAGATACATTTTCTGCTTTTTGGTTTTAACTTGTTTCTCTTCTCATTTGGAACATGTGCATAACATTCACATCCAAAAATTCTGAAATGTGAGACAGATGGTTTCTTACTAGTGTAAGCCTCATGAGGTGTTTTTCCCTTGAGAACCTTTGTGTAGCTCCGATTTAGAATGTAGACTGCAGAATTAACAGCTTCAGCCCAGGCAATCCCTTTCCCTTTAGCATGCATCTTGCCATCTCCACAATGGTGCAATTCCTGCGTTCCACAACACCGTTCTGCTGAGGTGTGTGAGGCATCGTCAATTGGCGCTTGATCCCTTTGCTCTTGCAAAAGCCTTCAAACTCCTTTGAGTTGAACTCACCACCACCATCTATTCTAAATTTCTTCACACTTTTCCCTATTTCATTCTCAACAAGTTTTAGCCATTCTTTAAACTTACCAAAAGCTTGAGCCTTATCACGAAGGAAGTACACCCACATCTTCCTACTATAGTCATCTACAATCAACATAAAATAAGAAGATCCCCCCAAGGCCTGTGTAGGCATCTTACCACACAAGTCAGCATGCACTAGCTCTAGAGGAGCCTGTGCTCTATTCTTGCTTTCTTGTGGAAATGCCTTTCTCTGTTGCTTGCCCATCATACAAGCTTCACATGGTTCCTTCAATTCAGTTATTGTAGGCTTCAACACTGCAAATCCGATGTGTCCAAACCTTTCATGCCAAAGCTTACTTGTACCCACTCCAGCGGTGGCTGTAAGAGCACTTAGCTCATACAGGTTGTTCCTTCTTTCTCCTTTGCCAACAATTGTGCCAGCACTATCAATAATTTTTGCACCTGTCTTCTTGAACCTCACTTCATGACCAAGATCAATTATGGCAGCAGCTGATAACACATTTCTCCTAATTTCAGGAACATACAACACATTTGAAAGCTTTTTGACTTCACCATTTGCAACAACAAAAGAAATAGTACATGTGCCCACAGCAGGGCATTTAGCATCATTTCCAACCGTCACAGTGATGGATTCTTGTAGAGGCTGCATAGAACTGTATAAACCTTTCTTGTTGGTCATGTGACGGGAGGCCCCACTATCCAACACGCATGAGTCAGTGGTAGATTCTTCTTGCATCGAGGAGCACACTTCCTCAATGGTCGCCATGAATAATTCCAACTCTGCTTCAGCCGTATTGGCTGTCTCTTTCCCTTTACTTTTAATGGTACCATTCTTTTCATCTGCCTTCTTGACACGACAATCTGCAATTGCATGTGCTTTCTTCTTGTAGTAGAAGCATTCTCCTTGAAACTTCTTCTTTCCGCCCTTCTTCTTTTTGTCACCATCATTTTTGGTGGAGGAACCACCTTTGCCTTTTGCATTGGCAGAGAATGCAGCATCTCCATTGTTGCTTCCTTCTCAGGCTTTCAGCCTCAACTCCTCCTCCATTAATAATGCACAAAACTCCTCAAAAGTCAAAGCTTGAGGTCTCACCTGAGTATTAAGGGCAGTTACTAGTCCATCAAACTTTTGTGGACAAATCCGAAGACACCTCCGAGCTAGCTCTTCACTAGTCTTTTGTATCCCAGCGCCAGCCATCTGGTCGCGCAGATTCTTAATCCGAGTGATGAATGCTTCAACTGTCTCTCCTTCAGCAAACTTCTCCGTTGCTAGTTGTTTCTCCAAGTTTTGAATCCTTGTTTGGTTTCTGTTTCATACTGATTCCTTAGTACATTCCAAGCCTCTAACGCTTTGGTTGTATGCTGAATCAAAGTCAGAACACTGTCAGAACAGCTTGTAACTAAGGCACACAATGCATCTGCATTCCTTCGTTTCCAAGCTCGTAGAAGATCTGCATTCGGAGGAATCATCACACTAGGATTTGATGGGTCGGGGGTAGGCTGTGGTTCTGCGTCAGTCCCCAGCACAGTCTCCAGAAGCTCATAAGAATCAAGGATAGTTGTAATTTTTAACTTCCACAAGGTGTAGTTTGTACCATCTAACTTGCCTTCGCTGAAGGTTGGGGGACAAATCTTCAGTGTTTGAATAGCCGGTACAACAACATCACCTGCTGCACCGCTTCCTGATGCGCCAGAACCGCTTCTGGAAGTTGACATAGTTTCTCTTTGCTGTTGAAGCCTTTGCCTCTTCCACACTCTCCGATCTCTAGAGCCCCCTAGGCTCTGATACCATGTAAAATATTACACGGCGCATCGAACAGAATATGAGAAAGAGATAGAGAGTACACAACATATAAGAGGAGAATCAGCAAATTCTTTAACTCCAAACAATTGATACAAAGATGGCTCTGTCCACCCATGCGCTTCCACTATGTGAAGCTTAGATGGCAATCTAGACAGAAGATAGGTGAAGAGCTTAAGGCTAGCTGGAACAACAACTCTAATTGGGTGAAAGATGAGTGATCAATGGCCGTGAAGGGTTTTAGCTTTTATAGCCTGCGAAGGCCGTGAGGTTGGCCTGACCAACCTACCATATAAGCCTCCACTAGTCGGCCAAGGAATATTCCAGGGAGTTGCTACTAGCTTAACCACTCCATCTAACCCAAAGATTAGACCCACAATGGTCACCTTTTTGCCATCCGGTCACATAGACCTCATCTGATATACACTTCAAGACTCAACCAATGTCCGGGCTCACATTTGGCTTCTCCTCACTCCTCGCTGGCGGCACTGCACATTCCTCCCCTGGGCCTACAGACTGGGGCTTTTCCCCCCGTTGTCCTACTGAAATGGGCCCCTGGGCCTTCGACTATAGTCAACCCCCTACTTACTGACGATGCGGGACCCTCGCGGGGACAAGCCGCCTCCCTCCCTGGTTGCCATCCAGTTTAGGTCGTGAGGAGAGGAGAGAGGTAGAGGAAAAGAGAGAGAGAGAGAAGAGGAGGAAGAGGGAGAGAGAAGGAGAAGGAGAGAAGAAGGAGTGGGAGAGAAGGAGTGAGAAGAGAGAAGAAGAAGGTGTGGGAGAGAGAAGAGGGAGAGAAGGAGAAGGTGAGAAGAGAAAGGAGGGAGAGAGAGAAGAGGAGGAAGAGGGAGAGAGAAGGAGAGAGGTAGAGGAAGAAGAGGAAGAGGTAGAAGGAAAGAGGAAAGAAGTAGTAGTAGTAGAAGAAGAAGAAGAGTAGAAGGAGAAAAGAAGAGAAGAGGAAGAGAAAGAGAAAGAGAGGGAAGGAGCAGAAGGAGAAAAGAAGCGGGAGAGGGAGAAGGAGAAGAAGAGAGGGAGAGAGAGAGAGAGTAGGAGAATAAGTGGAGAATAAGAGAGGGCGAGAGAGAGAGAGTAGGAGAATAAGTGAAAATAAGAAGAAGAGAGAGAGGGAGAAAGAAAGAAGGAGAGGGAGTGAGAGTTAGTGAGTAACCACAACAAGCCACACCCAAACCACTCCCTTGGCAAAGGACACCATCCAACGGTCTTTCCTACCGAACCTGTCAACCCGAAAACCGTTAAGGTCCGGACTGCCCAATCTCCGCGAGGCGAATGGCTCCCAAGAAGAAAGTCGCAGGAAGTGTAGGCGCCCAAGCTATCGGTAATGCTGGAGAGGTGAGCAGAGCGACCAACGCAGCACACATGAATCAAGCCCAGGTTCTAAGCTTTAAAAATTAATTAGGTATTATTTCTCGTAGAAGAGACGAAAGGATTGGTGACGTGCATGGAACAAGAACGAGTCTTAGGGTTCTGTTTACTCTAAGTACTAAGTTGCATACGCGAAAAGGTAGAGTTTGGAATTCGCATATGATTTTATGCATGAAATGATAGCTTTTACTCACATAAAATGACAAGGTTATCGCCTTACTTCACATAAAATGATAGCTTTTTAACCAGTTCAATGCATGAATAGTCATTTAGAATTCATGTTTAGCAATCATGGTTAAAAGAAACACATGAAATGTTAATTTCTGTTCATGAGATACACTTGCATCATTAGACAAAACCCTAGACTTTCATAGATGCAAGTCACATGTGTTTCGGTGCATTAGAAATAAGTACTTGTTGCCAGGAATAAAGAGAGATAAAAGTCGTTTAGGAGGTACAACTATACTAAATGCACAATGTGCATGATGATTAAGGTTGATTGGGAAATCCTGCATAGAACCGCACTAAGAGAATTGGAAGGATCGCATGAATCTAGATTGCAGCTTGAAAGTCTAAATGAAGAATCATGTGTTGCCATGTATGTTAATTGATCTTGGTTGGAATTAGAGATTAAAAGACCCTTGGTTGGGTTGCGAATAAGGCATGTCCATTGCCTTGACTGACCAGCTAATGCTTGAGTTAGGGACTAAGATACCCTAAGGTAAAACCCCAGGGAAAAATGGCAAGTATAAGTCAACTTACCAAGACCATTTTCTTGCATATCTTGTTTGAAATAATTGGGATCTCACCAAGTCGCGAAAAGACCTAGGATCGGATGCTGGGAGCATCCGAAAAAAAGGAGTCACACCTTAGCAGTTGGTCATACAAACGACCTCCGAAATGCTCATGCTTGTACTTGGGCACATTATTTGGTCTCTTTTCTCAAGGAACTAATTCAAGGAAAACACTTAATGCTTAACGTTGAAAGCCTGGAGGGAGAGGTAGGAACATGTAGAGATTTAGAGAGACAGAGAAAGAGTGAAGAGCAAGTGTGCTCTCTTCTTCTTCCATTCATTATTTTATAACCACACACATAGCATAGTGTATACAATAGTACTAAGGTCCGTAGGACCATTCACACTGGGTCTAAGACCACCAACTTATTTAATGTCCCACACTTGCTGATACAGCTGGACAAGGCTAATGTTGGTCATACATACTAACAGGAGAATAATATGAGCTTGATATTCTAACACTCCCCCTCAAGCTCAAATCATCTGATGAACTCCAAGTACTTGTCTAAAACTACTAAACTTATCTTTACCCAAAGACTTGGTAAAGATATCTGCAACCCGTTCATCAGTCTTCACATGCATAAGATCTACTTTCCCTGCAAGAACCACCTCTCTGATAAAATGGTAGTGTATCTCTATGTGTTTTGTCCTGGCATGGTATACTGGATTCGTTGTCAAGAGTACACTATTGAGATTGTCACATAATAAGGCCACTGGAGCATCCACCTAAATATCCAAATCAGCCATAAGCTTGAGTAGCCATGAAATCTCACATGCTGCCAATGCAGCACCTCTGTACTCTGGCTCTGTACTAGACAATGCAACTGTTGGTTGCTTCTTGCTGCTCTAGCTGATCATGCCACTTCCAAAGCCAAAAGCATAACCACTTGTAGATCTGCGATCATATGAGCATCTTGCCCAATCTGCATCTGTGTATCCAACCAGTTTCAAGGGCTTATCTCTCATATAGAACAGCCCATAATCTACAGTGGACTTAACATATCTCATAATCCGCCTAACAGCATCCAAATGTGGCTTCCTGGGCTTCTGCATAAACTGACTTATGAGCCCAACTGCATAACTGAAATCTGCCCTAGTGATGGTCAAGTAGATCAGACTTCCAACCATCTGCCTGTACATAGTCACATCCTCAATTTCAGCTCTAGTGCTAATGTCCAACTTGACATTCTGATCAAGGGGTGTATCCAATGGTTTGCATTCAGCCATGCCATACTTTTTTAGCATTTCCATGGCATAATGTTTCTGCATCAACCATAAACCATTTTCAGCCTTGATTACCTCAATACCCAAAAAGTACTTCAATTCACCTAGATCTTTCATGTCAAATTCAGATTTCAGCATTTTCATTACATGCTGTATGCCCAAGTCATCATTACTAGTGATTATCAAATCATCAACATATATGACCAGCACTACCAAGCCACTGTCAATCTTCTTTGTAAATAGGCTGTGATCAGCCCTACCAACAGTAAATCCCAACCTCTACAAGTAGTTACTGATCCTAGCATGCCAAGCTCTCGGAGCCTTCTTTAACCTATACAGTGCCTTTTTCAGCTTGCATACATAATGCTGAAAATCAGGGTGAACATACCCTTCTGACTGAACCATATAGACATCCTTTGCTAAGTCACCATTAAGAAAGGCATTCTTCACATCCATCTGCTATAATTTCCAGCCTCTAGCAGCAGCCAAAGCAATCACAGTGCATATGGTTGCCATCTTGGCAACATGGCTGAATGTTTCCTCATAATCAGGTCCATACTGTTGGGCATACCCCTTAGCAACTAGCCTGGCTTTGTACCTTTCCACACTGCCATCCGACTTGCATTTGATTTTGTAGACCCATTTGCAGCCCATGGTCTTTTTTCCTTTAGGCAGTGGCACAAGATCCCATGTCTTATTTTTAGCCAAGGCATTCATTTCTTCATCCATGGCTGCACACCAGTTCTCATCTTCCATTGCTTCAACATATGTACCTGGTTCTTTAATCTCCATCACTTTTGTCATGTAAGCATAATGCTTTGCAGTGTAGCCACTATATATCAACTTGTCAACAAGGTATCTGACCCTCTGTGAGTGTTTAGGCTGTGGTGCACTGCTCGATTCCCCTCTCTCATGAGGCAGAATGTACCTGCTCTGCCTTGCGCCAGGTGTATAGACAGTCGAAATACCAAGTTCACTGTCTAAAGTGTCAGCAAACTCATATCTAGAAAGCATTCTACCAAGTGTCATCATCCCAGATACATCCTCAGTAACTTTCTCTTTTCCTTTGCTGTCCACGATATCATATCTCCCCCTCACTGACATACTGGTGTTAGTGGATGGTGAGCTCCTCAATCTCCCTGTCCATGGGGATACTGTCTGACTACTAGGTCCTGTCATAGTAGTGCTCTGTTGCATATCAACTGTAGATACATGAGTAGAAGGCATATCTGATAGCACTGTAGCCAGTGATACATATCAAGAACCCATCTCATAAAAAATAACATCCCTACTTACCAAGGTCTCCTTGGTAGAGGGATCATAACATTTGTATGCCTTCTTCTCCTGTGAATATCCAATGAAAACACACTTATGCGCTTTTGGATCCAGCTTCTTTCTTTTTTCATCTGGAATATGCACATAAGCAAGATAGCCAAAGACTTTCATGTGACTTACATCCGGCTTATAGCCATACAGCTTCTCAAATGGTGTCATCTCATGAATACCTGCAGTGGGAGTCCGATTCAAGATATACATGGCTGTTGTAACAGCCTCAACCCAATAATAGAGCGGCATCTTCTTCTCATTCATCATGGCACAAGCAGCTTCCATCAAGACCCTGTTCTTTCTTTCAGCTACCCCATTCTGCTGAGGAGTGTAGTTGCAGGTAAGCTGCAGTGGGAGTTCGATTCAAGATATACATGGCTGTCATAACCTCCTCAGCCCAATAATAGAGTAGCATCTTCTTCTCATTCATCATGGCACAAGTAGCTTCCATCAAGACCCTGTTCTTTCTTTCAGCTACCCCATTCTGCTGAGGAGTGTAGCTGCAGGTAAGCTGTCTACGTATGCCATTTTCAGCCAGAAAGTTGTCAAACTCATTTGACACATACTCCCCACCGCTATCTGATCTCAAGCAAGAGATATAGCAGTCAAATTCCTTTTCAACCTGCTTTTTAAACTGCTGAAAAACAACAAACACCTCATCCTTTGTCTTCAGAATGTAAACCCAAGTATAGCGACTGTAATCATTAATGAATGTCACATAATACTTAGAGCCTCCCATGGATGCATTATGGACTGGCCCCCAAACATCAGAGTGCATTAACTGCAACAGATGTGTACTTTTCCTTACATGCCTGACAAATGGCAACCTTGACTGCTTACCAAATTGGCAAGCATCGCATACATGACCAATATCTGAATATTGGAACTTGGGTAAACCTGTAACAAGCTGTTTTTTTGCATAATTTGCAGCCTTTGCAAATTTACATGCCCCACTCTCTTGTGCCAAATTTCCAAATCTCTGATAGTGCCAGAACCATGGGCAAACATAGCTGAATTCAGCTCTGGCAAGGTAGCATCAAGAGTAAACATTCTGCCATTCCTGTGGCCATGAGCTATCAACTTGCATCCATTGCCAAACTCTTCAATAAAGCAACCATGCTTGTTGAATCTAACCTGCAAGTTCTGCTCCGTCATCTGACCAATAGACAGTATGTTCTTCGACTGTCTATGTTCTTCGTAATCGAAGGAACATGCAATACATCATGAAAATTTTTCTTTCTGCCATCATGAACCATAAGAGGCACTTTGCCTTTATGCTCAATGATATGCTGCGTGTCATCACCTGTACAGACATAGCCATGTTTTTCAGCCACCATATCAGTGAACCAATCACCGTGAGGAGTCATGTGGTTCAATGCCCTTGAATCAATGTACCAAATTGCATCATCATTGCATTTTTCAGCAATTCTATCTTTTACATACTACATGGTAAAAAATCTATCTCGTGAAGTATCATCTGCCTGACTAGATGTAGCAAAATGTCCATGTTGTTTGCCTTTCTGTTTGCCCTGCTTCTTCTAGTAGTCCTTGGCAATATGCCCATACTTCCCGCAGTAATGACAATCCTTATCCTTGTTCGGATTGTTAGATAGACGCTACTGTTGCCAGGAGCCTCTACCTCTAGGACTAGATCTCCCCCTGCCTCTAAAGTTTCCACCACCTCTTGCATTCGATACCTGCTAGTTGTTATTGCCATAGGATGCATTTTGCTGGCCTCCTCTGCCAGATCCATAGCCTCTACCACGGTTTCCATGACTGTGTTGATTGGAATAGAAAACTGCATCCTTGTTTTTAGAACTTCTAGATCCTGTAGCCAAGCCAAGCTTAACCTCTTCATGGATAAGCAATGCAACCGGCTCATTGAAATCAGGCATTTCAGCCCGCACAGACACAGAAGTGTCAAAAGACTTATACTCAGGCCCCAAGCCATTCAAAGTCACAGCAACCATGTCTTCATCTTCAACCTGTGAACCAATGGATGCCAACTGATCCACAATGGTCTTAACCTCCGTGACATAATCTTGTATAGATCTGCTCTTCCTCTCGATGTTGTTGAACTTCTGCTTCAACTATATCTTTCTGGCACTTGTGATTGTGCCATAATACTTGACCAAAATGTCCCATGGATTCTTAGGAGAGCTGCAGTTCATTATCTGCATTACCATGGTATCTGAGATACATAAAGAGAGCTAGTGCAAGACTCTACGAGCTCTTTCTGTCCAAGCTTGGTGTAATAGTCTCTGATCAGCCGTAGGTTGATCTAGGAGCTTAGGTTCAGGTTCCGCTCCAGTCACCAACTCCCAATAGCCTTTCCCTATCAAGAAGTTCTCCATGTGGAACTTCCATATGGCATAATTGTTACTGTCAAGCTTTTCCCCCACTATCTGGGTTATGTTGTCTGTCCTTTCTGCATTTGCCATGTTCTAGACTGTGCATGACTACCTGCAAGCCAAAGTCTTCCAAACAGTTCAGTTTCAGCCTACAACTTTTTATGATAGTTTCCAGCACTCTGTGTGCTCAGACAGTCAGTTCTTTAGCCTGAAAATAGCAGTACAATCACCAACATGTATTTGAGCAACCTGTTCATGTATGGACAAGCAGTCTGTAGGTTGAAAATGACAGTAAATAGAAGCTCCTTTTTGAGCTCAACATAGAGGGTACATGTCCCAAAAAAAACACTTACAGCAGTTCAGAGATCTATCCCTGCATATGGGGTTCCAAGCATGTTAATCTAACACTGCATATGGGGTTCCAAGCATGTCAATGTAACACTGAATACATCATGTACTACAAGTACAAGTGCAGAGTATTCTACCTACAAATTTCAGTCAGCCAAGAATAGGCCAAAGACAATGTATTTTAGTCCACAATACCCTCAAGGTATCATATCCATATGCCACAACAAATGGAAGACAATGCATAACCCTGCCAATACCCAAGAGTATCCTGTCTTCAGGAGTAAGTGGCATACAAAGTATTCACTATTTATAAACAACCAAGACAGTTGTAGTACATCTAATTCCAGCTGCAACCATTTGCATTCAACTCCCTTCTCAGTGCCCAAAGCATTTGTAAGAGATATACCATGTCATGAAGTACATAACCCTTCAGGGCCAAGTAGTGGACCAAGTAGTGATTGCTGTCCACAAATTCTTGACAGTTTCTAGCCAAGATAAATGCTTCAGATCTGAGTATACTTGATCAGTAATCTTCAGCTTACAAGCAAAACATCCAAGACATATGTCTGCATTAGCATGTATGTACTTCAGTAGACCCTTTTTGGGCATGTCTATGAGCTCAAGGCTCTTTCCAAAGGCATATACATGCTAAATACTCTTTGTCTACAGTAGTTTGGGACAGATTTCAGATCTGCAGTCAACTCTCACAACCCATATCTCATTCCTAGTCATGCCACGTCTTTAGCAACCTTGCCAAGGCTTGTTTATAAGCCATAGATCAGTTTGTGACCAAGCATTAGCATGAAGTACAACCAATGCATTCAGCCTGCATAGAGGCACAGTTCACGTAGCCTGTCAGGCTCTTCCAGCAGCACATGGTGAAGATAATGATGATTATCAAGCACTCAAATGTGCTCAATGATGCTCCCAAAGAGTTCCAGACAAGTCTTCACCATTGCCATGAAGCATAGAATCTCACATGAACAAATGCTTACCTTGAAGAAACAATGGCAGCCTGTTTGGTCTTTCAGAAATCCTGATCTTCAACTCCTGTAAGTCTTCTTGACTTCCTCCTGATCTAGAGAGCCCGCCTAGCATGGCTCTGATACCATGTAGAGATTTAGAGAGACAGAGACAGAGTGAAGAGAAAGCGTGCTCTCTTCTTCTTCCATTCATTATTTTATTACCACACACATAGCATAAGTGTATACAATAGTATTAAGGTCTGTAGGACCATTCAAACTAGGTCTAAGACCATCGACTTATTTAATGTCCCACACTTGCTGATACAGCTGGACAAGGCTAATGTCGGTCATACATACTAACAGGAGAATAATATAAACTTGATATTCTAACAGAATAGTTACCTTTGACTGTTTGCCTGGCCCTATCCAAGGGGGTTGTTAGCTGCGCCGAGTATATGGACCTAACCCGCCGTGAGAGGTCTCTCTGTGGGTGCTACTTGGAGCGGGAGGATGCTTGGGTACCGGGGGAGGCTCTGGTTGTAAATCCCTTGCCTCCGGATCCTGCACAAGAGGCCGACGTGACTCGAGATGGGATCTCGAGGCTCGTGTACTAGTCAATAGGCAAAACTTGGAGCAACAATCCTGTAGATTGCTGGGATAGCCTTCGAGTGTGATATTAGATGTACTCCAAGATTTTGATAAATAAAGAGCAGTTATTGGAGAAAAAGGAACTCGCTTGGCATTGTTTTTGTGTCAGTACCTAAGTTACATGAAGGAACCCGTGATTAATTTGTTTAATTAAGGAAGCTGATTTTGCATGTCAAAACGTAATGTGTTAGGTAATTAGATAGATAAAGCAAACTGAGGAAAGTGCAGTGGACGTGACTTAGGTCCATACTACGGAAGGGTGGTCCCGGTTAGCTGGGAACTTTTCTCAAATGATGAGATAATAAGATAATAGATGTAGAATTTTTGGTTTATTCTGTTTTAAGGGAAAGGAATGGGACTATGCCGTATGGCAAAGAGGTTGACCTTCGTATCCCTCTCGTTTCCCATTCTCCATGAACCAAGTGCAGCATGAATCTGCTTCGACCTTGTTGTTCCTATGCAAAGTGGCACATCTAGAGCTCGACACTAGCTCCTTCCTAGAGACTTTGCTGATAGGAAAGGAACCCTGACCTCAGGTTGATCCCAAGTGGGAACGGTTGGACAATTCCGCTCGGGGAGACTCGGGAAGACGTAGATTGCAAACCCTGTGTCATTCCCTGCGAGTGCCAGGCAGAGCCTTCTAGACACTCCTCTCGATGGGCTGCTAAGACGTGTCCCACAAGCGGACAAGCGGATGCATTACAGTTGGTATCAGAGCGAACTAATAGGATCTAAGATTTACAAGGGAACTTAATCGAGGAAAGTAAAGGGAATAAGGGAACAGCTAGGGAAAGGTTAGTGGAATAGAGCAGTGTTTTTTGTTGAAAACATTTCCTTACTCACTTATGGATGCTAGGTTGCAGAGTCACGAAGCATGGAGCAAGTTCTTGGTTTTCGAGGTTATGTTCATGACTGCAATGCGTGCTTCGGATTATCATCAGAGGCTAGGCATGATAAATATTCTGGACCACATCTATAATCCTTCACCCCTGTGTGCGGAATGGAGATGGACGTGAGAATCAGGAATATACTACATAGCAGCCCACCGACTTGCGTACCTTCAGACCAACTTGAAGAGAATCAAGTGGATGGAGGATTTAAAAATCGTGAAGCTGTTCATCTTTGTCGAAGCTCACGCAAACGCAACCCTGCATGTTGGCGGTTGACAAGTCAAGCAGAACAAGTATGTGTATGAAGAAGTGACTTGGGTGATCCCTGCACCGACAGAATCAAAGTGCTAGGGCGCTATGAGAAGAACGGGTATCAATGGAAGGGATACCCCAAGCTTCCTATGACTTATCGTTTCCTGAAAATCCATGACCCCACTCCATATTATTACTCAGTCCCTATAGCCGATTGTAACACAATCCTATTTTCCCTAAATTGATGTACCAATCAGCTTGTTCTACTTTCCGAAAATAAATGTACTCAAAGGGCTATGCCCTCATGAATGAATAAGACTTTTTACTATTGTCTATCCTAATTGTAAATGTTGGCAAAGGAGTTAAGTGATTAGGTCACTTGGCTAAAAGCTGTGCTGGTCATATTACCGTAATATGGGAAACATTTGATAAGTTTTTAACATAAAGAATCTTATTGCCTTGGCGCAACCCCAAGTGCAAGTTCCAAGTCCGACCCCTGCACTAAGTACAACTGTGATTCAAGAGAAGAAGTTACTTCTCAAACAAATTAAGCCACCTGAGTTCGATGGCAAGGGAAGGGCTATTCAAGTTGACACTGAGATCTGGATTGAGTCCATGGAGGACTATTTTGAGGCAGTAGTAATTGCACCTGCTAACCAAGCTATGCTCGCCAAACTTAAGCTTATAGGCGAAGCAAGACTTTGGTGGAAACAGTGGTGTAGAGACCAAGCGATCTCGGAAGGGACAGTCACTTGGGAGAAGCTTAAGGAAGCTGTACGAGGGAGGTATCTGCCACTTGCCTACTACACATAGAAGATGAATGAATTCTATGAATTGAAGCAACTTGGACTATCCCTTGATGCATATTATTCAAAGTTCGTTTTGTTGAGATATCGAGCTCCACTCGTGATACGCCAGGGTGACCGTTGTGTATTTATGTCACCAACTTGTCAGTTGCAGACGCGGTTGGTACACCGCCCATGAATAATAGCTACATGACAGCTATCCTTATCTACTCTAGTTCGTGGCTCAGTTAGTATGCCACCTTAGTTAGTTGAGTTTGGTTTGAGACCCATATATAGGGTTCTCCTATTTTCTTTGTAAGTGAGTTCTTTTGGCTTACACAACTAAGAAGAGGAAAACTGTTTTCAGCCTCCACCCTTGTGTGTATTCCCCCATTGTGCAAGCAAGAAAGCTTCAAGTGAGACTCCTTCCTTATCTCCCACAATTTTGACATGGTATCAGAGCCTTGTTCGTGGTAAGGAGCTCAAGAAAGCAAGCCAAGATCGCGGTGTTCTGGTAAGAGGAGCAGTGTTGCTTTCATTTTCTATTTTGGGAGCAGATCTCTACAGGTAGCACAGCCGGAAATTGCAAGAGTACATTGTCTCATGTTGAGACGCCCTTCGCGGTGAAGCAAGAGGGCAGTGTCTCAGGTTGAGACGCCCTTCGCGTCCTTGTTTTTTTGATTTGAGGCCATTTTGGGGCCTGTTTTGGAGGCGGAAGTTTTCTGCACGCACTCAGGAAAAGGCCCAGTTTTATGCTGTGCAGCCATTGTTCTACAGGTCGGTAAAAAGTTACTGTAGAAATTGCATCGTATGCTTGTGCGCAGAGACATTGGGAGTTACAGAATCATCCCTGTTGCCTGTTGATGCAAAATCGTCACTAGAAAGTGACTGTGTGGTCAAATACCACTTTCGCCAGTTTTGCAGATTTGCCTTTGTGAGGCTGAAGCTGTGTTCTTTGTAGTGACAAAATTTTTTGCAGTGTTCTGTAATGGCGTCTGATTCTCTCTCACAGATTGTCACTGAAAAGCTTGACAAGAACAACTTCCAAGCATGGAAGTTTAGAATGACGAATTTCCTTATGGGAAAAGGATATTGGGAATTTGTTGCAGGAAATGAAGAAGAACCAGTTCTTCCTGATGTTCCCAATCAACAACAAATGCAGGCATTTAAAGCATGGCATGAGAGAGCCAGGAAAGTTATGTACTGGCTGTCTATCAGCATTCCAGACTCTATGATTGTGCATATTCAAGATGCAAGTACGCCAAAGGAGGCATGGGATACTTTGTCAAAAATGTATAGCACAAATACGCAAGCCAGGAAAATGCAGCTCAAGCAAGAGTTGCATAATGTGCAGAGAGAAAATATGAGCATCAATGACTACCACATGAAGGTTAAGAAGATTGCAGATGCACTTGCTTCCATTGGGTCGCCAGTGGAAGATGATGATTTAGTTTCTGTGACCTTGAATGGTCTAGGAAAGGATTATGCACAGTTTCGGACATCCATTTCAGTTCGTGAAAGATTTCCTGACTTTGAGGAGTTGATTGCTCTTCTAATTTCTGAGGAGCAGAGAAATGGTGGTGCATCTTCTTCAGGAGGAACTTCAAAAGAAGCTGTCTTCTACTCAAATGCTGGAAGAGGTAGAGGCAGAGGTAGAGGAGGCCGATTTGGAGGCCGTGGTAGAAATCAGAATATGTAGCAAACTCAAGAAAACCAGCCCTATGGAGGAGGACGTGGTAACTCTAGAGGCAGGGGGAGCCAAAGAGGTCGTGGTGGATGGCAAAGAGGTCAAAATGCAAACAGTAATGTTGAATGCTACTACTGTGGTAAAATGGGTCATATGGCTAAAGACTACTATAAAAAGCAAAATGACATCATGAATGGAAAACTGCAACAAGGGAATTATGCATCTTCTAGTAGACAGGGTGATGACAGAAATGAGCATTTGTTCATGGTGCAGCACATGAACAATTCTGTAACAAGTGCAGAAGAAAGCAATGATATATGGTATGTTGACTCAGGTGCATCAAACCACATGACAGGTCATGCAGAATGGATGGAGGATGCAAGGAAAATGGAAAAACCAGGATTTGTGGAGACTGGTGATGATATTGCACATCCTATTGTGCAGATTGGAAAAATTCCTTTGTCTATGGAGGATGGGAAAAAGAAATACCTGTCCGATGTATTTCATGTCTCGAATATCACCAAGAATCTGGTTTCTGTTGGTCAAATGGTTGAGCAGGGCTTGCAGGTCAGATTTAATCCTCATGGATGCTTTGTTGAGGATATGAAAAATAAAGGTCGCTTGATAGCAAAAGGAAAGAAGAAGGGCAGAATGTTTACGTTGGATGCAGACATGTCTGAATTGAGTGCAGCAATGTTTGCACATGGGACCGATGTAGTTGCAGATATTGATATGTGGCATAAACGCATTGGTCATGTTAATGTACAGCGACTTAAATCAATGCAGGCCCAAAATATTGTTGCAGGATTACCTAGATTCAAGGTTGCAGAAATGCATAAGGTATGTGAAGCCTGTCAGTTTGGAAAACATGCAAGGAAACCATTTCCTAGACATGTTCAAGAGAGTGAGAAGCCATTGGAATTAATCCACTCTGATGTGTGGACTGCTAAAGCTGCATCTCTTGGAGGCTGTCATTATTTTGTCACTTTTATTGATGACTATAGCAGAAAAGTTTGGGTGTACTTTATGAAAAAGAAAAGTGAAGTTTTTGGGCATTTTAAAACTCTTAAAGCTATGGTTGAAAAAGAAATAGGCTTGCAGATAAAATGCCTAAGGTCAGATGGAGGGGGAGAGTACCTCTCAAATGAGTTTGCAAGATTCTTGCAGGAGCATGGCATAAAGCAGCAATATTCATGCAGTCATACCCCACAGCAAAATGGAATTGCAGAAAGAAAAAACAGGCATATTGGAGAGGTATCTTGTGCCATGCTCAATGAAAAAGACTTGCCAGATTTTTATTGGGCTGAAGCAGTTGCTACAGCAGTGTACATAATGAATAGGACTCCCACTGCAGCAATACATGGAATGACTCCAGAGGAGAGGTATACTGGTAGGAAACCAGATATTTCTCATTTGAAAATTTTTGGTTGCATTGCCTATGTACATGTGCCAGATGAGTTGAGATCAAGTTGGATCCAAAAGCTGAGAAGTGCATCTTTATTGGTTACTCTCTGCAGCAGAAAGGGTATAGATGCTATAACCCTTCTACTCGTAAGTTTACAGTGAGCAGAGATGTTGTTTTTGATGAGATGAGTAGCTGGTATAAACCAGTAAATGTGATTGATGATGTAGATGCACAAAATGGTAATGCTGCACAGAATTCACAGCAGCAGTCACAAAATATTAGTGGACCTAGAACGTCTTCTAGCAGTGGTTCACATTCTTCGCCATGGACAGGCAGATTGAGATCAGGAGAATCTTCTGAAGGCAGTGCAAATAGTGGTATGCAGGTATCACGTAAAGGAAAAGAGAAGGTAGATCAGCCCATGTTTGATGTGAATGCAGGTCACTCTTATGGGGATGGTGAATCCAGTGGCTCAGAACAGAGCATTGATGATGAGTTGGGTATTCCTTCTATTGTTACACCTGGAGTAAGGAAGACCAGGGATGTTTTGAGAGCACCTGGGAGTGAACCTACTTTGCGCAGGTCTACGAGAGCTAGGTATCCTGTGGATAGACTGAAATATGATGGATTTACAGCCATTCACTATGCATATATGGTCAAAGTGATACAGGAACCAGAACCCACTTCTTTTGAGCAAGCCATGGGAAAAGAAAAATGGGAGAAAGCCATGGATGAAGAAATGGATGCCTTGGAAGCAAATGCTACATGGGAATTGGTACCTTTGCCTAAAGGTAAGAATGCAATTGGCTGTAAGTGGGTTTATAAGGTGAAGCACAATGCAGATGGTTCTGTGAACAGATACAAGGCAAGATTAGTAGTCAAGGGGTATGCACAAACATATGGCATTGACTATGAAGAAACATTCAGTCCGGTTGCAAGGATGGCAACCGTAAGAGCAGTCATTGCTATGGCTGCATCAAAGGGATGGTCTTTACATCAGATGGATGTAAAGAATGCCTTCTTGCATGGTGATTTGCAAGAAGAGGTCTATATGGAGCAACCACCAGGTTATGTGCATGCTATTCATCCTGAGTTTGTTTGCAGGTTGAAGAAAGCATTGTATGGCTTGAAGCAAGCACCTAGAGCATGGTCTGACAAGATAGGACAGTATCTTGTCACTATTGGCTTTCAAAACAGAGAAAGGTATTGTGCTACTTGTCATTTATGTTGATGATTTGATTATGACAGGTGACAGTGATGAAGATATCCTTCATGTGAAAATGCTATTGAAGCAGAAGTTTGAGATGAAGGATTTGGGAGAGCTACGTTATTTCTTGGGCATTGAGGTGATTAGATCACCAAGTGGGATACAGCTCTTGCAGAGGCAGTATGGATTGGACATGCTGTCCAAATATGGGATGACAGGCTGTAAGCCTATTTCAGTTCCTTTGGAGCAGAATGTGAAGCTGAGCACAGATGCAGGTGAGCTTCTGGAAGACCCTACTATGTACAGACGCATAGTAGGAAGCTTGATTTATATGACTATTACCAGGCCAGATTTGAGCTATGCTGTTGGATTGGTAAGTCAGTTTATGCAGGCTCCAAGGAAACCGCATTTGGATGCGGCTAGACGCATACTCAGGTATGTGAAGTCCACATTGCAGTATGGACTATTTTATGAGACTGGGGTTCAGATACAGTTGCATGGATACACTGATGCTGATTGGGCTGGTAGCATTTCTGATAGACGATCTACCAGTGGATATGTGTTCTCTTTTGGGAGTGCTGCAGTCACTTGGAGCAGCAAGAAACAGCCTACAGTTGCCTTGTTGAGCACAGAGGCTGAGTACAGGGGTGCAGCAATGGCTGCATGTGAGGTAGCTTGGTTGCATAAGCTACTTTATGATATGCATCAGTCTACAAATGGGCCAGTTGTCATTTATTGTGACAACATGAGTAGTATACACTTGGCAAACAACCCAGTCTATCATGCTAGAACAAAGCACATTGAGGTGCATTATCACTATGTGCGGGAGAGGGTTTTACTAGGTCTTATTGATCTAGTTTATGTCAGCACAGAGGATCAGGTAGCTGACATATTCACGAAGGCATTGGGCGCAGAGAAGCTGTGCAAGTTCAGAGACCTGCTTGGTGTGCAGGAATTGGGATTGAGCTCGAGGGGGAGTGTTGAGATATCGAGCTCCACTCGTGATACGCCAGGGTGACCGTTGTGTATTTATGTCACCAACTTGTCAGTTGCAGACGCGGTTGGTACACCGCCCAGGAATAATAGCTACATGACAGCTATCCTTATCTACTCTAGTTCGTAGCTCAGTTAGTATGCCACCTTAGTTAGTTGAGTTTGGTTTGAGACCCATATATAGGGTTCTCCTATTTTCTTTGTAAGTGAGTTCTTTTGGCTTACACAACTAAGAAGAGGAAAACTGTTTTCAGCCTCCACCCTTGTGTGTATTCCCCCATTGTGCAAGCAAGAAAGCTTCAAGTGAGACTCCTTCCTTCTCTCCCACAATTCTGACACGTTTCTCTCCTAAAGTACGCACCTCCAATGGATATGACACAATAGGTGTCAACGTTTTGTGCTGGGTTAAATCCCCCCATAAACACCCGCTTGGAATCAATGCGCCCAATGGACCTACAAGACGAACTCATTTGAGCTGCACCAATAATACAGGAGGTGCAGACCAAGCCAAGGAACAACAGGACTTAGCCTTATAGGGATCAGAACAAGGGAATGTATAGGGCTCAGACTAAGAGAGCGCGGGGTCAGAATCAGGGACAAAGGAAGAAAGCTAGGACCAATGCTGTCAACAACTTTGTTCCTACACAAGGTAATGACCAACAATCTACGTTGCTTCCATTGCAATGATCCTGGACACTTCAAGAGGCAGTGTCCCAAGCTTAGCAAAGGATATCGCCAAGAGCAATTCCAAGGAGCCGCCCATGGCCAAGGAACCACAGTCATGGCCAGAGGGAGAACCTCTAGTGTTTCCAACAAGGAGCTGGGTGACGAAGAAGATCCATCCATGGATGTTAACATTGAGAGGGCAATGGTTCATGCCGCTCTTCACAAGAAGGGTCTGACTCGCCAATTCTCGGTGATCTATGGATTATGAAGGTAAAAGCTTCAAAACCCTAATCGATTGTGGCAGTACACATTCCTTCATTTCACCGATCTGTGCAAAAAGGCTAGGGATAGCCACAATAGATGCACCTACTTTACTTGTGGAATTGGCAAATGGTCGTGAGCTCTCTTTTACTAGGCAAACTGCTAAGGTGAAATTCCTACTAGGTGGGAAACTGACTTCGTTGAGATTCAGGGTAATGAACCTAGGTGTCCACGAATGTTTGCTTGAAATGGATTGGCTAATACCCTGGCTAATACCCAATGATGCCCACATCCACTGTGGAAAGGGCCAAGTCTCCTTCCGAAATTCTGAAGGGGAACTAGTTACTACTCAAGGAGAGGCTGGTAAGCCAAAAATACAGCTAGCGAAAGCAACACGGATTATAAAAGGAGTTAGAAAGGGCCTACATGTCTATTTGATTAAACTGAATAAGCTAGATCAGAATTAGGAATCTGGGGAAGAACCTTCATGGTTAAAGGGATATGCAAACATATTTCCTGAGGAGGTGACAGAACTTCCTCCTCAAAGGGAAGTCGACCATGAAATCAAGCTGGCATCGGGAGCTGCACTAGTCGCAAAGAGGCCATTAGAGGCCGTATAGAATGTCCATCCCGGAAGCAATTGAACTGAAAGAGCAACTCAAGCAACTGTTAGACCAAGGCTACATCCGTCCTAGCAGTTCACCATGGGGAGCTCCAGTGCTGTTCCAAAAAACGAAAGATGGAAAGCTCTGACTGCAGAGGGTTGAATCAATCAACCATAAAAAATAAATACCCCATTCCAAGAATAGATGAATTACTTGATCGTCTTCAAGGTGTGAATATCTTCTCTAAGATAGATCTCAGATCTGGATATTATTAGATAAGGATCAAGGAAGAAGATATCCCAAAGACTGCATTCAACACAAGGTATGGACACTTTGAATTTCTAGTGATGTCATTCGGGCTGACAAATGCTCTTGCTACCTTCAACAGGTTAATGCAAGATATCTTTAGGCCCTATTTTGATGACTTCATACTCGTCTTCTTTGACGATACCCTAGTCTACTCTAAACAAGAAAAAGATCATGAACCCTAGCTTTGCATTGTTCTTGAAACAATGAGAGCACACAAGCTTTATGCCAAGAAGAAGTGTGCATTTTTCAAGCGACAGATTGAATATCTGGGATTCATTGTATCAGCAGAAGGAATTTTAGTAGATCCAGCCAAGGTCAGAGATGTTCTGGAATGGCCAACACCAACTTCTGTCAAAGAAATACATAGCTTTCTTGGATTGACAGGATGGTACATGATCTTCATCAAAGATTATGCTTTGATTGTAGCACCTCTGACTGATCTACTAAAGAAGCAAGTAGCAATTGTATGGTCACCTTCCGAACAGACCAGCTTTGACAAGCTAAAGCAACGCTTAGTATCAGCACCCATCCTGAAACTTCTTGATCTTAGTAAGGAGTTTGAAGTGGTAACTGATGCTAGCGCACTTGCCTTAGGATGTGTGCTTATGCAAGAAGGTCATCCCGTAGCATATTCTTCAAGGAAATTGAAGAGACATGAAAGGAATTATGCTACCCACGATCTGGAGCTATTGACTGTCATCCATGCTCTCAAACTTTGGAGACATTACTTGCTAGGGAACAAATTTTCCTTAGTGATGGACCACAAGAGTCTTAAATGGATCTTCACCTAGAATGAGCTTAACATGAGGCAATGACGGTGGATCGAAGTACTGGAAGAATATGATTTTGAAATCAAATACAGGCCTGGAAAAGAGAATGTAGTTGCTAATGCACTCAGTCGCAAGGCATTTCTAAACTCTCTTATTTTCCAAGATCCATCAACACCAAGGTCACTAGCCACAAAGGTGTCAATGCCAAACAACCCAATTCTTGAGCTAGCTAGAGAAGAGGCATGTCATGACCCAGTCTATCAGAAATTGCTAAGGGAGATCCCCGTCAAGGATCAAGACCCAAAGCTAAAAATGAAGTATCAAGAATTCTCTGTCAGTAGTGGACTTTTCTACTTTAGGACAAGATTATGTATCCCCGCAAGCCAATCTCTCAAGCAGAAGATACTCTCGGAAGCCCATGACTCCCCTTTCTTAGGACATCCTGGCTATGCCCTTAATGCGGTCAGGAAGAGCTATTATTGGGATAGGCTCAAGGGTGATGTTCTCAAATATGTCACGGAATGTTTGTCTTGTCAACGCATTAAGGCAGAACATGTCAAAATGCCGGGGAAATTGCAACCACTTGACATTCCCCAAATGAAATGGGAATTCATTAGTATGGACTTTGTTGTTGGCCTACCCCAAGTTCAGGGAGGATACAACTCTATTATGGTTATAGTAGATATGCTCACCAAGATTGCACATCTCATCCCTGTCAAGACAAACTATAAAGCCTCAGACATCGCAAGATTATTCATCAAGGAAATATTCAAACTGCATGGGTTACCTAGAAGAATCATTAGTGATCGTGACTCTCTCTTCACATCACACTTCTGGAGGGCTATCTTTGAGGCCATTAGGCTCAACTCTGTTTCAGTACAACTTACCATCCCCAAACTGATGGTCAAATGGAATGAGTCAACCAAGTTATTGAAGATATGCTTAGGGCATACTGTTGTCGCGAACCCAAAAAGTGGATTCAATATTTGCAATTGGTTGAGTTTGCCTACAATGCTTCTTACCAACAAAGTATTCAGATGACCGCTTTTCAAGCATTGTATGGGCACGATTGTCGTACTCCTTTGAGCTTCTCGGATCCAACCATGAGGGTAGAAGCTTCAAGGTAGGTGCTGGAAGACATGGATGATCAAATCAAGCAATAAGACAGGACATCCAATCTACCAAGGATAGACAGAAGGCTTACATGGACTTGAAACGGCAAGACAGATCCTTCGTTGAAGGTGATATGGTCTTCATCCGCATATGTCCTAAAAAGAGTTCATTGTCCTTGGGAGATTACAAGAAGCTAAGTCCAAGGTATTGTGGATCTTATAAGATTACCAAGTTCCTAGGACCTAATGCTTACAGACTACAGCTGCCCACAATCCTAAAGGTTCATAATATATTCCACGTTAGCCTATTGAAAAGTATCTACCTAATCTGAATCATGTACTTGATGATCAGCAAATTGTAATGCCTAGCTAAGGAGTCCTTGAGCTATGGGCCTGATAGAGTCCTAGATGTCAAGGAGAGGCAGTTGAGGTCAAGGACCTTGAGAGAACACCTCATCCAATGGAAAGATTATCCCAAAGAGGATGCCACCTAGATGGATGAAGATACTCTTAACCAACAATACCCCCAGGTCCTCTCGAGATGAGGACATCTCGATTCCTCTAAGGGGGAGAGGATGCAACATCCCATAGGACCCCTTCTATAAATTCAATAAGAGAAAGATATATTACCTTTAGTACTAATTTTTTTACTCCCCTCTCTCTCCCCGCCGACAGCACATCAGGGAGAGAGAGAGAGGGAGTGATGGTGCTAGGGGGCATGTAGCCCCCCAGGTGGGAGGGGTGGCCATGCCACCTACCTCCTCCCAGGGGAGGCTTCCCCCCCTCAGACAGAGAGACAGAGGCTACGCCCCCCTTACATCACCCCTTCCATATGTTAGCTACTGCGCAGGGCCACCTGGGTCTCTGTCCATAGCAACCTTCTCCCCTGGCCGTTAGTCGGCCCTATCTCCCCCCCTCCTTGTGTCAAGAATCGCGTGGTGGAGGGGGTTGCTCAAGATGCTGCGCCGAACACACATACAATGCAGAAGGAGAAGCTCACTCAAGAGACAAGAAGAGAGATGGAGGCCAAAACGTTTTCTTGCTGATTTCTTCTTCTTCTTTCACACTCTTTACAATGTACACAAAGTATAGATAAGATACAACATAAAAGGAAAGTGGCCTACTAAGTCAAACAATGCATCA
This sequence comes from Lygodium microphyllum, assembly GCF_053477565.2. Classification (NCBI taxonomy): domain Eukaryota; kingdom Viridiplantae; phylum Streptophyta; class Polypodiopsida; order Schizaeales; family Lygodiaceae; genus Lygodium; species Lygodium microphyllum. Next base: position 19,482,892 of record NC_141149.1, on the reverse strand, counting down.
CCGACTACACTAGTCGACTGGCGCTATAACTATGCCAGCTGTAAATAGGTGTAACAACCTGAATATAATAAGTAATGAGTGTTGAGCTTGTCATTTCAACACTCCCCCTCAAGCTCAACTGCATCTCTGCAACTCCAAGTAAGCTTCGAAACTTTTGAAGCTTCTCTGTACCCAAGGCCTTCGTGAAGATGTCAGCTATCTGATCCTGTGTGCTGACATACACCAAGTCAATCTCACCTGCTAGTACCTTCTCTCTCACAAAGTGGTAGTGTACCTCAATATGTTTTGTCCTGGCATGGAACACAGGGTTCCTAGCCAACTGTATACTGCTCATGTTGTCACAATAAATGACAACTGGACCTTCCACCTGGACATCCAAATCAACCAATAGCTTTTGCAGCCATACTACCTCACATGCTGCAATAGCAGCACCTCTATACTCAGCCTCTGTACTCGACAAAGCAACTGTAGATTGCTTTTTGTTGCTCCATGCAACTGCTGCACTACCAAGAGAGAACATGTATCCGCTGGTAGATCTTCTATCAGACATACTACCAGCCCAATCTGCATCTGTGTATCCAAACACCTGTACATCTGTACCTGCCTCATAGAAAAGTCCATAATGTAATGTGGACTTCACATATCTCAATATGCGTCTGACTGCATCCAAATGTGGCTTTCTAGGTACGTGCATAAACTGACTCACAAGACCAATAGCATAGCTCAAGTCTGGCCTTGTAATGGTCATGTAGATCAAACTCCCCACTATCCTCCTGAACATAGTAGGGTCTTCTATCTCATCCCCAACATCAGCACTCAGCTTTACATTCTGCTCCAACGGGACTGAAAGTGGTTTGCATGCAGTCATACCATACTTGGACAACATATCCAAGCCATACTGTCTTTGGAACAGCCATATACCATCATCACATCTGATCACCTCAATGCCAAGGAAGTACCTTAGTTCACCTAAATCCTTCATCTCAAACTTCATCTTCAAACAGCCCTTGACTTCAGCAATCCCACTATCACTATCACCTGTAATAATCAAGTCATCCACATAGATGACTATGATGACCAAACCTGCATCTCCCTTTCTCACATAAAGTGAGTGATCAGCATCAGAAACATAAAAGCCAATATTGACAAGATACTCTCTGATCTTGTCAGACCATGCTCTAGGTGCTTGCTTGAGCCCATAGAGTGCCTTCTTCAACCTGCACACATACGTGGGATACTCTAAATCTTCATAACCTGCTGGCTGATCCATATACACTTCTTCCTGCAAATCACCATGCAAGAAGGCATTCTTTACATCCATTTGCTGCAACCTCCAACCTTTGGCTGCTGCCAAAGCAATCACACATCTGACAGTTGCCATCCTAGCAACTGGACTGAAGGTTTCATCATAATCTATGCCATATGTTTGGGCATAGCCTTTTGCAACCAGCCTAGCTTTGTACCTGCTAATAGAACCATCTGCATTGTGCTTAATCTTATAAACCCACTTACATCCAATAGCTTTCTTTCCCTTCGGCAATGATACTAGATCCCAAGTCTTATTGGCCTCTAATGCAGCCATCTCCTCATCCATTGCTGCATCCCAATGAGCATGACCAACAGCCTCCTCAAAACATATGGGCTCAACATCCTCAACTAGTTTCACCATATAAGCATAATGGTGAACTGCATAACCCTCAAAACCAAATCTTTTAATGGGGTATCTCACCCTGCTAAACCTGCGTACCACTGGATCACTCAATGGAGTCTTTGCATTAACACGTGCTCTCTGCACACCTGGAGTCCTCACTGAAAGAATGCCAAGCTCATCATCCAAGCTCTCTGAGACACTGGAGTCTCCATCAAGAACTGCATCAATGCCTTCTGGCACTTTATTCTTTCCTTTGTCTTTACCTGTAGTGCTACTAGATGCACTCGAAGATGTAGAGGTACTCCTTAGTCTCCCAGACCAAGGACTACCAGATGATGTCTTTGGTCCACTAAGAGTCCGTGATTCTTTCCTTTCAGCCTGCACATGAGTGTCATGATCATCATCAACATCCAATGCATCACCACTAGATGGATACCAACTGCTCATTTCATCAAAGATGACATCCCTACTCACTCTGAACTTACATGTGACAGGGTTGTAACAGTGATACCCTTTCTGCTCTAAAGAGTATCCAATAAAGATACACTTTTCAGCCTTTGGATCTAGTTTCTTCCGCAACTCATCTGGCACATGAACATACGCAATGCAGCCAAATACTTTCAAGTGTGAAACATCAGGCTTCTTACCTGTAAAACATTCTTCGGGGGTCATACCATGAACTGCAGCTGTGGGAGTTCTGTTCATAATATAAACAACAGTATGAACAGCCTCAGACCAAAAATGCTTAGGCATATTCTTTTTAGCCATCAAGGCACGTGCAACTTCTGCAATATGCTTGTTTTTCCTTTCTGCAACCCCATTTTGCTGTGGGATATACCTGCATGTGAACTGTCTCTTTATCCCATGAGACCTCAGAAAATCACTGAACTCATTTGAGAGGTACTCTCCCCCTCCATCTGACCTCAGGCACTTTACTTTCAAGCCTGTTTCTCTTTCAACTGCAGCCTTGAAAGTTCTAGCTCAAATGCTTCACTCTTTTCCTTCATAAAATATACCCACAGCTTTCTAGAACAACCATCAACGAATGTGACGAAGTATGAACTACCTCCAAGAGATACATTTTGTGTAGGCCCCCAAATGTCTGTATGCACAACATCAAGGGTATTTCTGCTTACATCTTTGTCATGTGAAAAGGGTTGTCTTGCCTGTTTACCAAACTGACATGCTTCACATACCTTCTGAAATTCTGCAACTTTAAATGTAGGCAAACCTATAACCAACCCTTTGGACTGCATTAATTTCAGCCTTTGTACATTTGCATGTCCAATGCGTTTGTGCCAAATTTCAATGTCTGCAACAACACCTTTTCCTTTGGCATACATAGCCGCATTCATAGTAGGAATTCCAGCATCTAGAGTGAACATACGTCCAACTCTACTTCCCTTTGCTACCAACCTGTACTTGTCATTGAAGTCTTCTACAAAGCAGCCCTTTGCATTAAATCTGACTTGCAGCCCTTGCTCTACCATTTGACCGACTGACACCAAGTTCTTTGTAATAGATGGTACATGTAATACATCTGAAAGACTCTTTGTCTTACCATCATGCAAGGACAAGGGAACTTTTCCAATGTGTGAAATTGGGTGGCATGAGTCATCACCCGTCTGCACATAACCTGCATTCTGCAAATCCTGCATCTCTCCAAACCATTCTGCATGGCTGGTCATATGATTGGATGCACCTGAATCAACATACCAAACATCTTCATGTGTTCCCTTTCCTGTAACAGCATTCAGCATATGCTGCATAACGAACAAACGTTCATTTTTGTCTTCATTCTGTCATGAAGACGATGCATAGTTTCGTTGCTGCAACTTACCACTGCGGATATCATCTCTCTTAGCATAACATTGGGTTGCAATATGACCTGTTTTGCCACAGTAGTGGCACACAATACCAGAGTTGTTAGAACCTCTATTCTGCCATCCACCTCTTCCTCTAAAGCTCCCCCTGCCTCTAAAGTTACCACGACCTCCTGAAACCTGCATATCGCCAAATTGCTGATTCAATCTGTTTTGCTGGTTGTCACTACCACGTCCTGTAGCACGGCCTCTTGAAGAGAACCTGCCACGTCCCCTTCCTGAATTGGAGTAGAAAGCTTGGACCTGTTCACCACTTCTTTCAGATGTCTCACTCTGCATGTTGATCTCTTCAGTGATCATAAGGGAGACCAACTCATCGAAATCTGGAAATGGCTTTCTGACATATACAGAAGTTACAAAAGACTTCCAAGCCTTTTCATTGTTAAGTCCACCCAAGGTAGACGACACCAAATCATCATCATCGGGCATTGCATCAATCGCTACCAATGCATCTGCAATGCTTCTTACCTTCAGTGCATACTCATTGATAGACATCTTCCCTTTCTTTAATGTATTCAACTCTTGCTTGAGCTGAATCTTTCGTGCCTTTGTATTTACAGAAAACATACTTTTAAGTATGGTCCAAGCTGCATATGAATTCTCTGCATTTCTAATGTGTCCCAGCATATTATTGTCAATTACTGCAGACAACCAATACATGACCTTTTTATCCTTTGCATTCCATTCCTTCCGTGCCTTTGTCTCTTCTGTTGTTGGAGGATCACTCATCTCCGGTTCCTTTTCTTCACATGAAACAAACTCGTAGAGGCCTTTTCCAATAAGGAAGTTCGTGACACGGAACTTCCATGAAGGGTAGTTGTTCTTGTCGAGCTTCTCAATGATAGGGCTTCCACTGTTCTCTGCCATTATCACAAAATTAATACCAACAGCAAGTAAATCTTCTGCAACCCTGGACCTATAGTGCACAGCAATACACCAGACAGCCTTTTTAACTGTCTGCTCAACAATACATGCAATCTGCAACCTTTTTGCAGATAAACCTTGTGTTTACTCACTGGTAAACACCTTTGAACTTACAGATCTGAAATCTGTAACCTGCGCACCCACTTTCGGTCAATACAGTCGAAGTCACAGCGTACCCTGAAACTGCTGTCCGCAACCTTGCGGCTCTAAAACGGGCCCTGAAACCACTGTGTCTTCGCACACACCAAATCTCACTGCAATCTGAGATTTTTGCTCTGCCCTGCTTCCAGTGCCTCCACAGGCACTATCCAAGAGAAAGAGTTGAAGGATGGGAGAGCTTCTTACCCGTGGCTTGCTTGCTCGAACCTTGCTTCTTCTCCTTTGCTTCAACCTTCGAAATCAGCCTCTCTCAATGGCACGGCTCTGATACCATATCAAGAATCGCGTGGTGGAGGGGGTTGCTCAAGATGCTGCGCCGAACACACACAGAATGCAGAAGGAGAAGCTCACTCAAGAGACAAGAAGAGAGATGGAGGCCAAAACGTTTTCTTGCTGATTTCTTCTTCTTCTTTCACACTCTTTACAATGTACACAAAGTATAGATAAGATACAACATAAAAGGAAAGTGGCCTACTAAGTCAAACAATGCATCACCGACTACACTAGTCAACTGGCGCTATAACTATGCCAGCTGTAAATAGGTGTAACAACCTGAATATAATAAGTAATGAGTCAGTGGCCATGTGAGAGTCATAATGACCACCGACGTGCTAAGTGTAGACGTGTGGACCCATCTAACCAGGCGGTCCATCATCAATGTCCGCATGTGTTGAGCTTGTCATCTCAACACATACTCCTCCCCTAGGCCTACCAACTGGGGCTTTTTTCCCCCCATCGTCCTATTAAAATGGGCCCCTGGGCCTTTGACTATAGTCAACCCCCTATTTATTGACGCTGCGGGACCCTCCCAGGGCCCTCCAAACAAGCCGCCTCCCTCCCTGCCAGTTCCGGCCATGAGGAGAGAAGGAGAGAGGTAGAGGAAGAGAAAGAGAGAGAGAGAAGAGGAGGAAGAGGAAGAGAGAAGAAGGAGAGAAGGAGTGGGAGAGAGAAGGGAAGTAGTGGGAGAGGAGTGAGGAGAGAGAAGAAGGAGTGGGAGAGAGAAGAGGGAGAGAAGGAGAAGGTGAGAAGAGAAAGAAGGAGGGAGAGCGAGAAGAGGAGGGAGAGAGAGAAGAGGAGGAAGAGGGGCAGAGAAGGAGAAGGTGAGAAGAGAATATTGAGATGACAAGCTCAACACATGCGGACATTAATGATGGACCGCCTGGTTAGATGGATCCACACATCTACACTTAGCACGTCAGTGGTCATTATGACTCTCACATGGTCACTGACTCATTACTTATTATATTCAGGTTGTTACACCTATTTACAGGTTGCATAGTTATAGTGCCAGTCGACTAGTGTAGTTGGTTATGCATTGTTTGACTTAGTAGGCCACTTTTCTTTATGTTGTATCTTATCTATACTTTTTGTACATTGTAAAGAGTGTGGAAGAAGAAGAAGAAACTAGCAAAAAAACGTTTTGGCCTCTATCTCTCTTCTTGTCTCTTGAGTGAGCTTCTCCTTGTGCATTCTGTGTGTGTTCGGCGCAGCATCTTGAGCAAGTCCCCCCACCATGCGATTCTTAACATGGTATCAGAGCCACACCAATGAGAGAGGCTGATTTTAAAGGCTCAAGTGAAGGAGAAGAAGCAAGGTTCGAGCAAGCAGGCCATGGGTAAGAAGCTCTCCCATCCTTCCACTCTCTCTTGGATAGTGCCTGTGGAGGCACTAGAAGCAGGGTAGAGCAAAAATCTCAGATTATAGTGAGATTTGGTGTGCGTGAGGAGCGCTGTCTATTCTGCAAATTAGCCCTTTAGGGCAGTCCCGCAATTATTTTGGGCATCTGAGGCCGTTTTAGGCCCCGTTTTAGAGCCACAAGGTTACGGACAGCAGTTCGAGATACCCTGCAATTTTAGTTGTGTCTGTCGTATATAGGTGCACAGGTTATAGATTTCAGATTTGTAAGTTCAAAGGTGTTTACCAGTGAATAAACACAAGGTTTATCTACAAACTGGTTGCAGATTGTATGTATTGTTGAGCAGACAGTGAAAAAGGCTGTCTGGTATATTGCTGTGCACTATAGGTCGAGGGTTGCAGAAGACTTGCTTACTGTTTGGTATTAGTTTTGTGATAATGGCAGAGAATAGTGGAAACCCCATCATTGAGAAGCTCAACAAGAACAACTACCCTTCATGGAACTTTTGTGCCACGAACTTCCTTATTAGAAAATGCCTCTACGAGTTTGTGTCAGGTGCAGAAAAGGAGCTGGAGGTGAGTGATCCTCCAACTGCAGAAGAGACAAAGGCATGGAAGGAATGGAATGTAAAAGACAAAAAGGTCATGTATTGGCTGTCTGCAGTAATTGACAATAATATGCTGGGACATATCAGAAATGCAGAGAATTCATATGCAGCTTGGACCATACTTGAAAGTATGTTTTCCGTAAATACAAAGGCATGAAAGATTCAACTCAAGAAAGAGTTGAATACATTGAAGAAAGGGAAGATGTCTATCAATGAGTATGCACTGAAGGTAAGGAGCATTGCAGATGCCTTGGCAGCGATTGATGCAATGCCCGATGATGATGATTTGGTGTCTTCTACCTTGGGTGGACTTAACAATGAAAAGGCTTGGAAATCTTTTGTAACTTCCATATATCTTAGAAAGCCATTTCCAAATTTCGATGAGTTGGTTTCCCTTATGATCACTGAAGAGATCAACACGCAGAGTGAGACATCTGAAAGAAGTGGTGAACAGGTCCAAGCTTTCTACTCCAGTTCAGGAAGGGGATGTGGCAGGTTCTCTTCAAGAGGCCGTGGTACAGGACGTGGTAGTGACAACCAGCAAAACAGATTGAATTAGCAATTTGGCGATATGCAGGTTTCAGGAGGTCGTGGTAACTTTAGAGGCAGGGGGAGATTTAGAGGAAGAGGTGGATGGCAGAACAGAGGTTCTATCAACTCTGGTATTGTGTGTCACTACTGTGGCAAAATAGGTCATATTGCAACCCAATGTTATGCTAAGAAAGATGATATTTGCATTGGTAAGTTGCAGCAAGGAAACTATGCATCGTCTTCTTGATAGAATGAAGACAAAAATGAAAGTCTGTTTGTTATGCAGCATATGCTGAATGCTGTTACAGGAAAGGGAACACATGACGATGTTTGGTATGTTGATTCAGGTGCATCCAATCATATAACCAGCCATGCAGAATGGTTTGGAGAGATGCAGGATTTGCAAAATGCAGGTCATGTAACAGACGGGTGATGATTCATGCCACCCAATTTCACACATTAGAAAAGTTCCCTTGTCCTTGCATGATGGTAAGACAAAGAGTCTTTCAGATGTATTACATGTGCCATCTATTACAAAGAACTTGGTGTCAGTTGGTCAGATGGTAGAGCAAGGGCTGCAAGTCAGATTTAATGCAAAGGGTTGCTTTGTAGAAGACTTCAATGACAAGTGCAGATTGGTTGCAAAGGGAAGTAGAGTTGGACGTATGTTTACTCTGGATGCTGGAATTCCTACTATGAATGTTGCTATGCATGCTAAAGGAAAAGGTGTTGTTGCAGATATTGAAATTTGGCACAAACACATTGGACATGCAAATGTACAAAGGCTGAAATTAATGCAGTCCAAAGGGTTGGTTACAGGTTTTCCTACATTTAGAGTTGCAGAATTTCATAAGATATGCGAAGCATGTCGGTTTGGTAAGCAGTCAAGACAACCCTTTTCACATGACAAAGATGTAAGTAGAAATATCCTTGATGTTGTGCATACAGACATTTGGGGGCCTGCACAAAATGTATCTCTTGGAGGTAGTTCATACTTTATCACATTCATTGATGATTGTTCTAGAAAGCTGTGGGTATATTTTATGAAGGAAAAGAGTGAAGCATTTGAGCACTTTAGAACTTTCAAGGCTGCAGTTGAAAGAGAAACAAGCTTGAAAGTAAAGTGCTTGAGGTCACATGGAGGGGGAGAGTACCTATCGAATGAGTTCAGCGATTTTCTAAGGTCTCATGGGATAAAGAGACAGTTCACATGCAGGTATACCCCATAGCAAAATGGGGTTGCAGAAAGGAAAAACAGGTATATTGCAGAAGTTGCACACGGCTTGATGGCTGAAAAGAATATGGCTAAGCATTTTTGGTCTGAGGCTGTTCATACTGCTGTCTATATTATGAACAGAACTCCCATAGCTGCAATTCATGGGATGGCTCTTGAAGAATGCTTTACTGGCAAGAAGCCTGATGTATCGCACTTGAAGGTATTTGGCTGTGTTACATATGTTCATGTGTCAGATGAGCTACAGAAGAAGCTTGATCCAAAGGCAGAAAAATGTGTCTTTATTGGATACTCTTTAGAGCAGAAAGGGTATCATTGTTATAACCCTGTCACATGTAAGTTCAAAGTGAGCAGGGATGTCATCTTTGATGAAATGAGCAATTGGTATGCATCTAGTGCTGATGCATTGGATGATGATGATGATCATGGCACTCATGTGCAGGCTGAAAAGCAAGAATTACGGACTCTTAGTGGACCAGAGACATCATCTGGTAGTCCTTGGTCTGGGAGACTAAGAAGTAGCTCTACATCTTCAGGTGCATCTAGTAGCACTACAAGTAAAGATAAAGGAAAGAATAAAGTGCTAGATGGCATTGATGCAGTTCTTGATGTAGACTCCAGTGGCTCAGAGAGCTTGGATGATGAGCTTGGCATTCCTTCTGTCAGGACACCAGGTGTACAAAGAGCTCATAGTAATGTAAAGGCTCCATTGAGTGATCCGGTAGTATGCAGATCTAGCAAGGTCAGATACCCTATTAAAAGATTTGGTTTTGAAGGTTATGCAGCTGATCATTATGCTTATATGGTGAAACTAGTTAAGGATGTTAAACCCACTTATTTTGAGGATGCTGTTGGTCATACTCATTCGGATGCAGCAATGGATGAGGAGATGGCTGCATTAGAGGCCAATAAGACTTGGGATCTAGTATCATTGCCAAAGGGCAAGAAATCTATTGGATGTAAGTGGATTTATAAGATTAAGCACAATGCAGATGGTTCTATTAGTAGGTACAAAGCCAGGCTGGTTGCAAAAGGCTATGCCTAGACATATGGCATAGATTATGAAGAAACCTTCAGTCCAGTTGCTAGGATGACAAATGTCAGATATGTGATTGCTTTGGCAGCAGCCAAAGGTTGGAGGTTGCAGCAAATGGATGTGAAGAATGTCAAGATTGTGGGAGAGAAGGAAGGAGTCTCACTTGTAGCTTTCTTGCTTGCACAATGGGGGAATACACACAGAGATGGAGGCTGAAAATAGTTTTCCTCTTCTTAGTTGTGTAAGCCAAAAAGAACTCAAGTACAAAGAAATAGAAGAACCCTATATATGGGTCTCAAACCAAACTCAACTAACTAAGGTGGCATACTAATTGAGCCACGAACTAGAGTAGATAAGGATAGCTGTCATCTAGCTATTATTCATGGGCAGTGTACCAACCGCATCTGCAACTGACAAGTCGGTGACATAAATGCACAACGGTTACCCTGGCATATCACGAGTGGAGCTCGATATCTCAACACTCCCCCTCGAGCTCAATCCCAATTCCTGCACACCAAGCAGGTCTCTGAACTTGCGCAGCTTCTCTGCGCCCAATGCCTTCGTAAATATGTCAGCTACCTGATCCTCTGTGCTGACATAAACTAGATCAATAAGACCTAGTAGAACCCTCTCTCGTACGTAGTGATAATGCACCTCAATGTGCTTTGTTCTAGCATGATAGACTGGGTTATTTGCCAAGTGTATACTGCTCATGTTGTCACAATAAATGACAACTGGCCCATCTGTAGGCTGATGCATATCATAAAGTAGCTTATGCAACCAAGCTACCTCACATGCAGCCATTGCTGCACCCCTGTACTCGGCCTCTGTGCTCGACAAGGCAACTGTAGGCTGTTTCTTGCTGCTCCAAGTGACTGCAGCACTCCAAAAGAGAACACATATCCACTGGTAGATCGTCTATCAGAAATACTACCAGCCCAATCAGATCAGTGTATCCATGCAGCTGTATCTGAACCCTAGTCTCATAAAATAGTCCATACTGCAATGTGGACTTCACATACCTGAGTATGTGTCTAGCCGCATCCAAATGCGATTTCCTTGGAGCCTGCATAAACCGACTTACCAATCCAACAGCATAGCTCAAATCTGGCCTGGTAATAGTCATATAAATCAAACTTCCTACTATGCATCTGTACATAGTAGGGTCTTCTAGAAGCTCACCTGCATCTGCGCTCAGCTTCACATTCTGCTCCAAAGGAACTGAAATAGGCTTACAGCCTGTCATCCCATATTTGGACAGCATGTCCAATCCATACTGCCTCTGCAATAGCTGTATCCCACTTGGTGATCTAATCACCTCAATGCCCAAGAAATAACGCAGCTCTCCCAAATCCTTCATCTCAAACTTCTGCTTCAATAGCATTTTCACATGAAGGATATCTTCATCACTGTCACCTGTCATAATCAAATCATCAACATAAATGACAAGTAGCATAATACATTTCTCTGTTTTTCTCACATAAAGTGAGAAATCTGCCTTGGAAATCTGAAAGCCAATAGTGACAAGATACTGTCCTATCTTGTCAGACCATGCTCTAGGTGCTTGCTTCAAGCCATACAAGGCTTTCTTCAACCTGCAAACAAACTCAGGATGAACAGCATGCACATAACCTGGTGGCTGCTCCATATATACCTCTTCTTGCAAATCACCATGCAAGAAGGCTTTCTTTACATCCATCTGATGTAAAGACCATTCCTTTGATGCAACCATAGCAATGACTGCTCTTATGGTTGCCATCCTTGCAACTCGATTGAATGTTTCTTCATAGTCAATGCCATATGTTTGTGCATACCCCTTGACTACTAATCTTGCCTTGTATCTGTTCACAGAACCATCTGCATTGTGCTTCACCTTATAAACCCACTTACAACCAATTTCATTCTTACCTTTAGGCAAAGGTACCAATTCCCATGTAGCATTTGCTTCCAAGGTATCCATTTCTTCATCCATGGCTTTCTCCCATTTTTCTTTTCCCATGGCTTGCTCAAAAGAAGTGGGTTCTGGTTCCTATATCACTTTGACCATATATGCATAGTGAATGGCTGTAAATCCATCATATTTCAGCCTATCCACAGGATACCTAACTCTCGTAGACCTGCACAAAGTAGGTTCACTCCCAGGTGCTCTCAAAACATCCCTGGTCTTCCTTACTCTAGGTGTAACAATAGAAGGAATACCCAACTCATCATCAATGCTCTGTTCTGAGCCACTGGATTCACCATCCACATAAGAGTGACCTGCATTCACATCAAACATGGGCTGATCTACCTTCTCTTTTCCTTTTCGTGATACCTGTATACTACTATTTGCACTACCTTGAGAAGATTCTCCTGATCTCAATCTGCCTGTCCATGGCGAAGAATGTGAACCACTGCTAGAGGACGCTCCAGGTCCACTAATATTTTGTGACTGTTGCTGTGAATTCTGTGCAGCATTACCATTTTGTGCATCTACATCATCTATCACATTTACTGGTTTATACCAGCTACTCATCTCATCAAAAACAACATCTCTGCTCACTGTAAACTTACGAGTAGAAGGGTTATAGCATCTATACCCTTTTTGCTGCAGAGAGTAACCAATAAAGATGCACTTCTCAGCTTTTGGATCCAACTTGGATCTCAACTCATCTGGCACATGTACATAGGCAATGCAACCAAAAATTTTCAAATGAGAAATATCTGGTTTCCTACCAGTATACCTCTCCTCTGGAGTCATCCCATGTATTGCTGCAGTGGGAGTCCTGTTCATTATATAGACTGTTGTAGCAACTGCTTCAGCCCAATAAAAATCTGGCAGGTCTTTTTCATTGAGCATGGCACGAGATACCTCTCCAATATGCCTGTTTTTCCTTTCTGCAACTCCATTTTGTTGTGGGGTATGACTGCATGAATATTGCTGCTTTATGCCATGCTCCTGCAGGAACCTTGCAAACTCATTTGAGAGGTACTCTCCCCCTCCATCTGACCTTAGGCATTTTATTTGCAGGCCTGTTTCTTTTTCAACCATAGCTTTAAGAGTTTTGAAATGCCCAAATACTTCACTTTTCTTTTTCATAAAATACACCCAAACTTTTCTGCTATAGTCATCAATAAAACTCACAAAATAATGACAGCCTCCAAGAGATGTAGCTTTAGTAGTCCACACATCAGAGTGGATTAATTCCAATGGCTTCTGACTCTCTTGAACATGTCTAGGAAATGGTTTCCTTGCCTGTTTTCCAAACTGACAGGCTTCACATACCTTATGCATTTCTGCAACCTTGCATTTAAGCAATCCCGCAACAATGTTTTGGGCCTGCATTGATTTAAGTCGCTGTACATTAACATGACTAATGCGTTTATGCCAGATATCAATATCTGCAACTACACCGGTCCCATGTGCAAACATTGCTGCACTCAATTCAGACATGTCTGCATCCAAGGTAAACATTCTGCCCTTCTTCTTTCCTTTTGCTATCAAGCGACCTTTATTTTTTATATCCTCAACAAAGCATCCATGAGGATTAAATCTGACCTGCAAGCCCTGTTCAACCATTTGACCAACAGAAACTAGATTCTTGGTGATATTCGGGACATGAAATACATCGGACAGGTATTTCTTTTTCCCATCTTGCATAGACAAAGGAATTTTTCCAATCTGCACAATAGGATGTGCAGTATCATCACCAGTCTCCACAAATCCTGGTTTTTCCATTTTCCTTGCATCCTCCATCCATTCTGCATGACCTGTCATGTGGTTTGATGCACCTGAGTCAACATACCATACATCATTGCTTTCTTCTGCACTTGTCACAGAATTGTTTATGTGCTGCACCATGAACAAATGCTCATTTCTGTCATCACCCTGTCTACTAGAAGATGCATAATTCCCTTGTTGCAGTTTTCCATTCATGATGTCATTCTGCTTTTTATAGCAGTCTTTAGCCATAAGACCTATTTTACCACAGTAGTAGCATTCAACATTACTATTTGCATTTTGGCCTCTTTGCCATCCACCACGACCTCTTTGGCTCCCCTGCCTCTAGAGTTACCACGTCCTCCTACATAGGACTGGTTTTCTTGAGTTTGCTGCATATTCTGATTTCTACCACAGCCTCCAAATCGGCCTTCTCTACCTCTGCCTCTACCTCTTCTAGCATTTGAGTAGAAGACAGCTTCTTTTGAAGTTCCTCCTGAAGAAGATGCACCACCATTTCTCTGCTCCTCAAAAATTAGAAGAGCAATCAACTCCTCAAAATCAGGAAATCTTTCACGAACTGAAATGGATGTCCGAAACTATGCATAATCCTTTCCTAGACCATTCAAGGTCACAGAAACTAAATCATCATCTTCCACTGGCGACCCAATGGAAGCAAGTGCATCTGCAATCTTCTTCACCTTCATGTGGTAGTCATTGATGCTCATATTTTCTCTTTGCACATTATGCAACTCTTGCTTGAGCTGCATTTTCCTGGCTTGCGTATTTGTGCTATACATTTTTGACAAAGTATCCCATGCCTCCTTTGGCATACTTGCATCCTGAATACGCACAATCATAGAATCTGAAATGCTGATAGACAGCCAATACATAACTTTCCTGGCTCTCTCATGCCATGCTTTAAATGCCTGCATTTGCTATTGATTGGGAACATCAGGAAGAACTGGTTCTTCTTCATTTTCTACAACAAATTCCCAATATCCTTTTCCCATAAGGAAATTCGTCATTCTAAACTTCCATGCTTGGAAGTTATTCTTGTCAAGCTTTTCAGTGACAATCTGTGAAAGAGAATCAGACGCCATTACAGAACACTGCAAAGAGTTCTGTCACTGCAAAGAACACAGCTTCAGCCTCACAAGGGCTAATCTGCAAAACTGACGAAAGTAGTATTTGACCACACAGTCACTTCCTAGTGACGATTTTGCATCAACAGGCAACAGGGATGATTCTGTAACTCCCAATGTCTCTGCCCACAGGTATATGATGCAATTTCTACAGTAACTTTTCACCGACCTGTAGAACAGTGGCTGCACAGCATAAAACTGGGCCTTTTCCTGAGTGCATGCAGAAAACTTCCGCCTCCAAAACAGGCCCCGAAATGGCCTCAAATCAAAAAAACAAGGTCGCCAAGGGCTAAAGCCCTACCCGCAGCATATACTGCCCTCTTGCTTCACCGCGAAGGGCGTCTCAACCTGAGACAATGCACTCCTGCACTTTCCGGCTGTGCTACCTGCTGCAGAGATCTACTCCCAAAACAGAAAATGAAAGCAACACTGCTCCTCTTACCAGAACACCACGAGCTTGGCTTGCTTTCTTGAGCTCCTTACCACGAACAAGGCTCTGATACCATGTCAAGATTGTGGGAGAGAAGGAAGGAGTCTCACTTGTAGCTTTCTTGCTTGCACAATGGGGGAATACACACAGAGATGGAGGCTGAAAATAGTTTTCCTCTTCTTAGTTGTGTAAGCCAAAAAGAACTCAAGTACAAAGAAATAGAAGAACCCTATATATGGGTCTCAAACCAAACTCAACTAACTAAGGTGGCATACTAACTGAGCCACGAACTAGATTAGATAAGGATAGCTGTCATCTAGCTATTATTCATGGGCGGTGTACCAACCACATCTGCAAGTCAGTGACATAAATGCACAACGGTCACCCTGGCATATCACGAGTGGAGCTCGATATCTCAACAAAGAATGCCTTCTTGCATGGTGATTTGCAGGAAGAAGTGTATATGGATCAGCCAGCAGGTTATGAAGATTTAGAGCATCCCACGTATGTGTGCAGGTTGAAGAAGGCACTCTATGGGCTTAAGCAAGCACCTAGAGCATGGTCTGACAATATCAGAGAGTATCTTGTCAATATTGGCTTTTATGTTTCTGATGCTGATCACTCACTTTATGCGAGAAAGGGAGATGCAGGCTTGGTCATCATAGTCATCTATGTGGATGACT
Organism: Lygodium microphyllum; assembly: GCF_053477565.2. Classification (NCBI taxonomy): domain Eukaryota; kingdom Viridiplantae; phylum Streptophyta; class Polypodiopsida; order Schizaeales; family Lygodiaceae; genus Lygodium; species Lygodium microphyllum. The sequence continues at coordinate 19,467,273 of NC_141149.1, read as the reverse complement.
TGATCATTACAAGTGATAGTGATAGTGGGATTGCTGAAGTCAAGGACCTTTTTGAAGAAGAAGTTTGAGATGAAGGATTTAGGTGAGCTAAGGTACTTCCTTGGCATTGAGGTGATGAGATGTGATGATGGTATATGGCTATCTCAAAGACAGTATGGCTTGGATATGTTGTCCAAGTATGGTATGACAGCATGCAAACCACTTTCAGTCCCGTTGGAGCAGAATGTAAAGTTGAGTGCTGATGTTGGGGATGAGATAGAAGACCCTACTATGTTCAGGAGGATAGTGGGGAGTTTGATCTACATGACCATTATAAGGCCAGACTTGAGCTACGCTGTTGGTCTTGTGAGTCAGTTTATGCAAGTACCTATAAAGCCACACTTGGATGCAGTTAGATGCATATTGAGATATGTGAAGTCCACATTACATTATGGACTTTTCTATGAGGCACGTACAGATGTACAGGTGTTTGGATACACAGATACAGATTGGGCTGGTAGTATGTCTGATAGAAGATCTACCAGTGGATACATGTTCTCTCTTGGTAGTGCAGCAGTTACTTGGAGCAGCAAAAAGCAATCTACAGTTGCTTTGTCGAGTATAGAGGCTGAGTATAGAGGTGCTACTATTGCAGCATGTGAGGTAGTATGGCTGCAAAAGTTATTGGTTGATTTAGATGTGCAGGTGGAAGGTCCAATTTTCATTTATTGTGACAACATGAGCAGTATACTGTTGGCTAGGAACCCTGTGTTCCATGCTAGGACAAAACATATTGAGGTACACTATCACTTTGTGAGAGAGAAGGTACTAGCAGGTGAGATTGACTTGGTGTATGTCAGCACACAGGATTAGATAGCTGACATCTTCATGAAGGCATTGGGTACAGAGAAGCTTCAAAAGTTTCGAAGCTTACTTGGAGTTGCAGAGATATAGTTGAGCTTGAGGGGGAGTGTTGAGATGACAAGCTCAACACATGCGGACATTAATGATGAACCGCATGGTTAGATGGGTCCACACATCTACACTTAGCACGTCGGTGGTCATTATGACTCTCACATGGCCACTCACTCATTACTTATTATATTTAGGTTATTACACCTATTTATAGCTGGCATAGTTATAGCGCCAGTCGACTAGTGTAGTCGGTTATGCATTGTTTGACTTAGTAGGCCACTTTCCTTTATGTTGTATCTTATCTATACTTTGTGTACATTGTAAAGAGTGTGGAAGAAGTAGAAGAAACCAGCAAGAAAATGTTTTGGCCTCCATCTCTCTTATTGTATCTTGAGTGAGCTTCTCCTTGTGCATTTTGTGTGTGTTCAGCGCAGCATCTTGAGCAAGTCCCCCCACCACGCGATTCTTGACAGAGAAATAAGGAGGGAGAGAGAGAAGAGGAGGAGGAGGGAGAGAGAAGGAGAGAGGTAGAGGAAGAAGAGGAAGAGGTAGAAGGAAAGAGGAAAGAAGTAGAAGAAGAAGAAGAAGAAGAAGAAGAGTAGAAGGAGAAAGAGGTGGAGGGGGGGGGTGGGGGGGTGGAGGAGGAGGGTGGCGCCAACCCTGCCTCGCCGCCATCGTCCTCTCCTTGAACTTGAACTTGGCATTGATGAGGAGCGGTGGCTGCCAAAGTTGGGAAGTGTCACCGTCGGGGATGGCAGTGGCGAATGGCCGCACCCAATAAGCCCAGGTATGGCTTGAACTTGGTTGAGCTGTGTAGTGGGCGGAGCGAGAGTTGGTGAGTAACCGCAACAAGCCACACCCAAACCACTCCCTCAGCAAAGGACCCCATCCAGTGGTCTTTCCTATCGAACTTGTCAACCCGAAAACTATTAAGGTCTGGACTATCCAATCTCCGCGAGGCGAATGGCTCCCAAGAAGAAAGTTGCGGGAAGTGTAGGCACCCAAGCTACCGGTAATGCTGGAGATGCAAGCGAAGTGACCAACGCAACACACACGAATCAAGCCCAGGTTCTAAGCTTTAAAAATTAATTAGGTATTATTTCTTGTAGAAGAGATGAAAGGATTGCTGACATCCATGGAACAAGAACGAGTCTTAGGGTTCTGTTTACTCTAAGTACTAAGTTGCATATGTGAAACGGTAGAGTTTGGAATTTGTATAAGATTTTATGCATGAAATGATAGCTTTTACTCACATAAAATGATAAGTTTATCGCCTTACTTCACATAAAATGATAGCTTTTTAACTAGTTCAGTGCATGAATAGTCATTTAGAATTCACGTTTAGCAATGATGGTTAAAAGAAACACATGAAATGTTATTTTTTGTTCATGAGATACACTTGTATCGTTAGACAAAACCCTAGACTTTCATAGACGCAAGTCACATGTGTTCCGGTGCATTAGAAATAAGTACTCGTTGCTAGGAATAAAGAGAAATAAAAGTTGTTTAGGAGGTACAACTGTACTAAACGCACAATGTGCACGATGGTTAAGGTTGATTGGGAAATCCTGCATAGAACCGCCCTAAGAGAATTGGAAGGGCCGCATGAATCTAGATTGCATCTTGAAAGTCTAAATGAATAATTATGTGTTGCCATGTATGTTAACTAAGCTTGGTTGGAATTAGAGATTAAAAGACCCTTGGTTGGGTTGCGAATAAGGCATGTCCGTTGCCTTGACTGTCCTAAGTTAGGGACTAAGATACCCTAAGGTAAAACCCAAAGGAAAAAGGGCAATTATAAGTCAACTTACCAAGACCATTTGCTTGCGTATCTTGTTTGAAATAATTGGGATCTTGCCAAGTCACGAAAAGACCCACGATTGGATGCTGGGAGCATTCTTGAAAAAAGGAGTCACACCTTAGCAGTCGGCGGTCATACAAACGACCTCCAAAATGTTTGTGCTTGTACTTGGGTACATTATTTGGTCTCTTTGCTCGAGTAACTAATTCAAGGAAAATACTTAATGCTTCAGGTTGAAAGCCTGGAGGGAGAGGCAGGAACAGTTACCTCCGACTGTCTGCCTAGCCCTATCCAAGGGGGTTGTTAGCCGCGCCGGGTAGATGGACCTAACCCACCACGAGAGGTCTCTCTGTGGGTGCTACTTGGAGTGGGAGGATGCTTGGGTGCTAGGGGAGGCTTTGGTTGTAAATCCCTTGCCTCTGGATCCCGCACAAGAGGTCGACATGACTCGAGATGGGATCTCGGGGCCCCCGTGTACTAGTCAACGGGCAGAACTTGGAGCAGCAATCTTATAGATTGCTGGGATAGCCTTCGGCGTGATATTAGATGTACTCTAGGATTCTGATAAATAAAGAGCAGTTATTGGAGAAAAAGGAACTTGCTTGGCATCGTTTTAGTGTCAGTGCCTAAGTTACGTGAAGGAACCCGTGATTAATTTATTAAATTAAGGAAGCTGATTTTCATGTCAAAACGTAATATGTTATGTAATTAGATAACTAAAGCAAACTGAGGAAAGTGTGGTGGACGTGACTTAGGTCCCATCCTACGGAAGGGTGGTCCCGGTTAGCTAGGAACTTTTCTCAAATGATGAGATAATAAGACAATAGATGTATAATTTTTGGTTTATTCTGTTTTAGGGGAAAGGAATGGGACTATACTGTATGGCAGAGAGGTTGACCTTCGCATCCCTCTCGTTTCCCATTCTCCGTGAACCAAGTGCAACATGAATCCGCTTTGACTCTGTTGTTCCTATGCAAAGTTGTACATCTGAAGCTCAACAGTAGCTCCTTCCTAGAGATTTTGCTGATAGGAAAGGAAGCCTGACCTCAAGTCTATGCCAAGTGGGAACGACTGGACACTTCCACTCGGGCAGACTCAGGAAGACCTAGATCGCAAACCCTATGTCATTCCCTGCGAGTGCCAGGCGGAGCCTTCTAGACACTCCTCCTGATGGGCTGCTAAGACGTGTCCCACAAGCGGACAATCGGACACGTTACACCAACAATAAAAAACTCTTCACCTCCAAAGATAGACTTTTTTCCAAAAAGAGTTAAATACACCTCTTCTAGACGCGTCAAAATCCTCTCACAATCCACAATATGGTTTGCAACACACTATTTGCACCCATGAGCATCCATCTCTTCATTCTTTTCATCCACTGCACACCCTTTGATTGGAACATCATCCAAGAAGGGCATTGTTAATTGTGGTATAAAATCCTTGAGTATGCTATTCATAGCATTTGTCATGTGTGCCACTAAGTTTGTTGCACCTTGCGACAAAGTACACATCCGTACTAACCCCAAGGGAGTGTTCATAGTTTTGATATCCCTGCTCTCAACTGCAAGCTGAAACTAATCATACCCCGAGTAAAGATCACCCAAAGAATGGATTGCTTTATCTGCAAAAGCCTCTGCAAATTCATCAAGGACCTGCAACCACATTTCTTATGGTCACTTTATTGACCAGTTGCATGTCTTGAATAAATCTCAAAGCCCCATTCTTTTTGGAAAATAGTAAACCAATGATTTGAGTACAGGGTTAAAGAGGGCTCCAAGATCTTCATGGAATCTTTTCATTTAGAAAATCCATTAGCTTTGGCAAGTAATCTTTAGGCACTGGAATAGGCCTCAAGTTCCATGGTACATGTGGCACAGTAAATATTACCATAGGAGAGATAACATTTGGATCCACACAACCTATTTCAGTTGGCTGAAATGCAAATGCCTTTCTATGCCTAGCCAACATCTGTATAAAACAATCTCTTTTAGCAGGCAAAAGAAACCCTTATGCACCAATATTTAATTCTTGTAATGTTTCAAATGTAAATTGATGACCTATATCTTTAGGATCTCGTAAGTTTGACTTCCTTGACACTTTTTTATACAAACCCTCACTTTTTGGTGGACGCGGAAAAGCAATTGGTTTCATCTTTTTGTCAAATGTCTTATACTTTGTCTCCATAAGTGCTTTAGCCCATTGTAATCCTTCCTACCGAGCAAACAATGCTATAATATCATACATGTCCAAAGAACATGCTGACAACACTTTGTTTTTAGCCTCATTTTTTGCATGTATAGTTGCTGAAATTTCAGCCATAGTGTCATTAATATTCAGCCCATAAAAGATGCATGAAATGCCTTCATTTTTAGCTAATAGTCCCAATGCTCTTAGTTCCTTAGTAGCCCGTTTCATAGATATGCATTCAACATTGCATATAGCTTCCATAGGCTTAAACCAACATGAACTGTTTGTTTTAAACTGAGAATAACTAATAGTAAATATATGCTTCATTCCATCAAGAGGCGAGTACATCGTCTAAACAGTGCTACTATAGCCTTGCATTACATCAGTGTTTACCAAGTCTTTGAATTCCCTTGCATTTGGAGGCAAAGGAGACTCTTGAAGCGTATCCCAATTCCTAGGATGATTAACACAAACAATAAGAAATTGGATTGCTTCCTCCCATCCTTGCTTCTGACTCTTGCATAAGCAGAACCATCATCAGGCACCTTTGTTTCTATATGCACTCCTATAATATAGGGCTATCCCAAAATCACTGCATATGAGAAATTATCTTGCACAAAGAAGTGTTGCTCTTCTTGGACATCACCAATTGTCACTTTTACATTAGGACATGTAGCATAGAGCTCCCCTGAAGAATTATTCGCAGCCCTCATATGCCAACCATGATGAGTGTCCATAGGCTATGCACCATTTTCATATAATCCATGCTCAATGACATTAATCTCAGACCCATGATCAAGTAAAGCAATACAAGGAGTTTCACATTCCCCTATTTTCACTATTGTTTTAGTGGTAGCCATGGCCCAATGATTTCTTGTGTAATTACTCACATTTTGAGAGAGAGAGGTAGACCATGACAAAGGCACAAGCAGTAAGGGTAGTAGACAGGCTCCTTGTAATCCATTCCTTTAACACATAGTCACACACTAAAGTCAAGTGTATGTACAACACACATACTAAGATCAACTGACCTAGATCTAATCATGGTTAAGTTAGTGTGACTTAACCTTATTCATTAAGGTAAACAACTGACAGAAGACTACTGATCTTGAGTCTCAACACTCCCCCTCAAGCTCAAGTAGGATACTTCACTCCAAGTAACTCTCTGAAATGCACAAACTTATCTTTACCTAATGACTTGGTAAAGATATCTGCAACTTGGTCTTCTGTCCTCACATGGACCAAATCAATGTCACCTGTAATCACTTTTTCCCTAATGAAGTGATAGTGTACCTCAATGTTCTTAGTCCTAGCATGATAGATAGGATTACTGGCTAGAAGCACACTACTCATGTTGTCACAATAGAGTGTGACAGGCTTGACTTCCTGCATGCCCAAATCATTAAGAAGCTTCATGAGCCATGCTGCCTCACATGTAGCTAGTGCAGCACCTCTATACTTTGCCTCAGTACTAGAGAGTGCAACTGTAGGTTGCTTCTTACTGCTCCAACTAATCATACTACTACCAAGGGAAAATGCATACCCACTAGTAGATCTCCTATCATAGGTACTTCCTGCCCAGTCAGCATCTGTATATCCTGTAAGCTCCAAAGGCTTACCATGCTCATAGAATAGACCGTAATCTGATGTAGCCTTTACATATCTCAAGATCCTCCTCACTACATCCAAGTACAACTTCATAGGCTTCTACATGAATTGACTAATCAGTCCAACTGAATAGCTAAGATCCGGTCTAGTAATGGTAAGGTAAATCAGGCTACCCACCATTTGTCTATACGTAGTGACATTCTCAATATCATGTCCAACATTTTCAAGTAGCTTAACATTTTGTTCCAATGGAGTGCTCAATGCTTTGCAATCCAATATACCATACTTGGTTAACATATCCTGTGTATACTGCTTCTGCAACAACCAAGTACCATGAGGTGTAGAGACAACCTCAATCCCAAGGAAATACTTCAAATCTCCCAAATCTTTGACTTGAAATTCAGCATGTAACATTTCCTTGATCTCTCCAATTCTCGTGACATCATCACCTGTAATGATCATGTCATCCATATACTTGACTAATACCACATAATCAGCTCTTGTCTTCTTTGTGAATAGGCTATGATCAGCCTTGCCCATAGTAAAACCAAGTTTTTGTAAGCATGCACTTATCTTAGCATTCCAAGCTCTAGGTGCTTGCTTCAGCCCATATAATGCTTTCTTCAATCTACACACATATGTAGGAAAATCTGGATGTGCATAGCCCTCGGGCTGATCCATGTATACTTCCTCAACCAAATCACCATTGAGAAAAGCATTCTTCACATCCATCTGATACATACTCCATCCTTTAGATGCTGCCAAAGCAATCACTGTCCTCACGGTTGCCATTTTAGCAATAGGGCTGAATGTTTCCTCATAATCAAGACCATATTGTTGTGCATATCCTTTTGCCACAAGTCTTGCCTTGTACCTTTCCAATGTGCCATCTGATTTTCATTTCACTTTGTATACCCATTTGCAACCAATAGCCATTTTTCCTTTAGGAAAATCAACCAAATCCCAAGTGTCATTTTCAGCCAATGCTGAATATTCCTCATCCAAATAGCTTCAGAAAACTTTCTGGTTCCTTGAAGCTAGTGACTTTTGCCATATATGCATAGTGCCTCACTGTTTAGCCACTGTATGTAAGCCTATCCACAAGCTTCCTGACTCTTTCTGATCTCCTCAACTGAGGTGCAGTATGAGACTCTCCTCTCTCATGAGGTGGTATATATCTATGTCTCACACCAGGAGTCACAACTGATGGAATACCAAACTCATTATCCAAGCTGTCAATACCAGGTGAATCATAACCACAAGTGAGTCGCCTTGTAACATCATCAAGTTTTCCTTTGCCTTTATCCACATCTCTCCCCCTCATTGACATACCCATGTCAGTGGACAAAGATGCTGAAGTCCTCAATCTACCTGTCCAAGGACTAACTGATGTAGTAGAATCTTTAGAAGGCCCAAAAATTTCTGCACTTTCATTTGTACCTGCATGTACATAAGGCTCCTGACAACCATAATCATCATTCATCAAAGTGATCTTCTTCTCATGCCATGGTTTCAGCTCATCAAATACCACATCTCTTGAGACCAATGTCTCATGAGTAGAAGGATTGTAGCATTTGTACGCTTTCCTATCTTATGCATACCCAATAAAGATGGCCTTTTCTACCTTTGGATCGAGCTTCTTCCTCTTTTCATCTGGAACATCTACATATGCCAAGCATCCAAAAACCTTAAGATGGCTGATATCTGGCTTTATCCCATAAAGCCTCTCATAAGGAGTCACCTCATGTATACCTACTGTTGGTGTACGATTGATGACATACACTGCAGTCATTACAACCTCTGCCCAATATGCATTTGGTAGGATTTTCTCATTCAACATGGCTCTAGCCGATTCCTTGATCACCCTGTTTTTCCTCTCTGCCACACCATTTTGTTGTGGTGTGTACTTCTTTCTCTTTCTCTCTCTCTCTCTTTCTCTTTCTCTCCCTCCCTCTCCCTCTCCCTCTCTTTCTCTCTCATTTCCTCTCCTAAACAAGCAAAAGTGAAAGTATTTAAACCGTAAACAAGCAAAAGAAGGAGAGAATAGACTCACCGATGAGATATGGCGTCTGCAGGGCGGCTTCTCTTCGCGATGAAGGCTCCTCCTCTCCTTCGCAAACAACGGCGGTGGCGGCGGCAAGCCTTGTTCCTCTCCCTCTCTCACGACAGTCGCTCTCGCTCTCAAAACATAAGACACAAAAACACAAAATAAACTCGCGCTCAGTTTTGGCCTGTTTTTTTCCCTGTGGAGAATCGTTATTTGCGTCGCTATTTGCATTGCAAAAGTGACGCAAATAGCGACGCAGGTACTTGCATCGCTACCCGCCATCGCTATAGGCTTCCGGGGGTTCTTCACCACCAAGAACACACCTGTATTGTTAGTTCGCCCATAGAGCATGTTCGTTCTAGGAGCTTTTCCTTCGCGCGAGATGGTAAGCGATTGGAAGCTCTTGATTCTCAGCATCACTTTGATACCACTGGTGCGCAGATTGGATGCTGTATGCACGCATAGTGAATGCTGGGAGGTCCCCAAGAACAAATAACTCTACAAAACCTTCATAAAAGTAAAAAGAGAGTTTGCATGACATGAGACAAAAAGACAAATTGGGTGCGATATTTCCCCATGCCTTATGTAAGTGTTTCACAAGGCATATATTTATAGATTTATTTATCTCGAAGCTCACTAATATCCCACTTTGCAAATAGCATGCTTTTGGCTTTTGTGTTTGCTTTTGCCCAAATAAAGAGTAAGGTGTTTGGGTGTTCAAAAGTTAGGGACTGTGCCCAAATACAATATCAAATAATGAAATATTAAGCCGAGAGCCTATGCGCATACAAAATAATAATTTTTTTGTTAAGCATTTTAATAAATAAGCGCGCCTGAATAAATATTGGTGCCACGTCTTTAGTGATAAGGCACACATCTATAAAAAAATAGTAATTCTTTTAGGCATTTTGAATTCATGCCATCGCCCTGGTGCTACCCAATGCCATCGCTGCTTGCTCTACATATCAATTGAAGCAATTGAAGCAATTGCAATTGTTAAAAAATAATAAGAGAAAACCCAAAAAAAGTTAATACCTAGCCATTTTCAGCTTCAAATAATTAAATAGGTTGGAACTCTGTCCTAATTCGAGTGCGCACTCTAAACTCATAAATGTCCATTAATTTGATATGTATTTTGCGGAATCACCCACTGTGCAATCACCCACGTGCACATTAAATTAATCTAACCCTGTCAACTTCTCACACAAGGAATCCACCTTGTGTATTAGTCCCAACAAATAAATATAGTTTTATAGAGTTTACTAAAAAACCTCACAGAATCCACCGTAGAATATGCCTCCTAGCATCAAGGATCCACATGGGCCAAACACCTATTCACCACTTTTTGGTGATTCTTCTTTGCCTGAAATACCATGAGCTATTCTCTAGAGGCACCCAAGTCATGTCGGATCTCTCGATGGAGTATATACAGGTAGCAATGGTGCTCACAAAGTCTTCCAAAACTTAAAGGGGGGGATCTAGTGATGAGACATGCTTTCAAGGTTGAATTTCTTAGAGAGAACTTGAAATGTCTCGTCACCCTTGCTAGCAAAGATAGTCTTGTGGATCCACTTGTCAAAGTGGGTGCAAGCATCCATCGTAGCAGGTAGGAGGGATATGGTGGATATAAATAGATGAAGCGAGAAAGTGTGAAATGAAACAATGAAACAAGAACTAAACTAATTCTCCCTTAAAAACCTTAAGTTTTAAACCATTAAGAGTTATTCGCATACGATATTTAGTTATTTCTTTACTTACATCTTTGTAAAGTTTACATGTATATGTAAATGTGTTGATGTGGAAAGTGTATAGCAAGTGTATGATTTTTCATAAATACCATAATTTCAAATATTGCATGTTTGCAAGCGACAATATTTTATTGGCTAAAAAAATCTGAATATTTACAAGTGTTTGATATTACAACTTGTGGTGTTGGGATTTTTAGGGAGACTCTACAATTTCTAAAATATGTGGAGCCACATACTTTCCACTGGTAATAGTATCCTCAGCTCGGCTTCGAAATTTCTTACCATCTAGTTTAAAATAGAAGCTAGCAACACAACATTTAGAGAGCTACAAAGCCACACCTCATTCAAGTTGGTATATGGAAAAGAGTGTGTCTTGCCATTGGAAATAGAGCTGCCCACTATACATTTTGCTCTCAATCATTCATTGGGAGAGGTAGAAGCATTATAGGAAATATATACTTCTCTTGCCCATCTTGATGAGATTCGGTACATCAAGAAGTAGAGAAGAAGAGAATGAAGGCCCTTCATGACCTTCGGGCTAAGCAATATAAATTTGCAAAAGGTCAGTTGGTAATATATTATGATGCTCATTGTGAGCTATTTCCAAGTAAATTGGAACCCAAATGGGATGGACGATACAAAATTGTAGGTATTGGAAGGAATGACTCTACAGCCCTTTTAGTAGATCTGCATGGGGTAGAGTTTAAAACTAAAGTTAATTTTAATAAGTTGAAGCCTTACTATGTGTAAGGGCTAATGTTACGCTTGGTGCCTGTGCAAGTCCTTCATGATTCAGATTTAACTTGCAGTAGTAGGTACCAAGAGGATTGAATGGAATGAATCATTCCCTATCTTGAGCATCCGTATCTAGAGCAATGTTATCACCAAGGTCGAGTGATCTGGTGGATTAAAGGTTATCAAGTTATTGAGTGGCAAGATGGAACTTTTACGTGGGAAATTAAGGTTTACTACCACCATTTTCAATAAATTTTGACTAGTGTTCCTATCGAGTTTAGCAAGGAAGGAGGGATTCTACACATTATATATCCTCTCTCTTGGCTTGATTTTGACTATCGTAAGTACGAGTGAGCTGATTAGTATGGCATGGCCTATTGTTGAAGACTGGCTCTATACTTTGTATTTTGACTAATCTTCTAGAGGGAGTGCTAAACTTGTGAGCATTGGTGTCATCATTAAAGACCCTTGACTTAGGGTTGCCATGAAGATGGGAGTCTATTTAGGGCCTTCTTTCAGTAATAATATGGCATAATATAAGGCCTTGATCATGGGACTCAATGTAGCCCGATGTGGTGGTATTCGCCGATTATTGGTGAAAGGTGACTCGCAGTTAGTAATCAATCAGTCAAATAATGGGACCTACAGTATGTGAGATCCCATCCTACGAATGTACCATCCTATAGCCTTAGATATGTTGCATATTCTTGAGATGGTGACTTGGTAGTAGCTCCTCAATAGTGGAATCACTTTGTGGATTCCTTGGCTAATTATGCTTTTGTTGAAGATGTGTTTTTCAATATTGGTCTAAGGGAGCTCTTACAATTACCTTCTAACATTAGCACTGGACTACCTTTTTGGGATCTTCTTGTTGACATGTCCTATTTTGGCCATCGATTGTTAGTTTGGATTATGAGTTAGGTAGCAATTGAGCAATTCCTATTTTGTCATGGACACATAGGATTGTTTATTGTCATATTTGTGGGACACCCCTTGCTATTTATGCAGAGATTAGCCAATAACTTGATGCACTTAGTGTAGGGCCTAAGGAGCCATTATCCTTGGTTGGCTTTGTGGTGTCATACAGTTATGCTAGAAGCAAGGGTTTGTTCTAACAGTACGTTATTGAATGGTGGTGAAGTGGATTATTTTCTAAGGCCAAGAGGGCCAATTTGTTGGTTGTGAACTATTATATTCCTTTTAGCCAAGAGGGCCATGTGTATGTTTGGTGGGGGTACATTTAGTGGTTTTCTTTTTTTTTGAATGCATCCAACAGGTTTGACGAAGTGCCTGAAGGGAGCCTTTGTTGCACGGGAGCTTCTTGTGGCCATTCTAGGTGGTGTCATCACCTTTTCGAGTTTTTCCTTAAGCTGATAATATTATATGTGTATGTGGGGGTTTCTTTTCTTTTTGAGGATCAGCAACAATCAAGGCATGAAGTCCTAAGGGTTTGGTTAGGTATATCCCCGAGGTATATCCTCAGAGAGATGAGTCATAAAATGTATCACGTGGGTTCAAGGGATTTTTAAAATACACATATAGAAGGGTCCCATATAAAGAGGTTACTTTCAGATTGAATAAAAAAGGGTTATGTTTTATTAAGGAAAGTTTCATAGATAAGGATATTTACAAATAGGCCTTGAACGCACATGATATAGAGGGTATACATATATGAGCTACTCGGGGGTATACATGAGGGAGGTTTGAGTAGTTGTCTACCTCTTGTCAAGACATTATCTAGTATTAAAGACCTATTTTAGAAGGCAATCCTAGTGATTGTGTTCTCCTAGCTTGCTAGGCAGCTGTTCTAGGATTCTATGCTAATGTGAGGCAGTTAGCGAAGCCTGCTAAAGTCTTAAGAATAGGAAAATTTTAATATGCTTGAAAGATAAATGTAATATTTCCACGCATTAAAAGTTAGTTGGTTAGTTTAAAATTTAGTTAGTCAATTAATAAGTTAGTAAGGTTACTAACTAAAGACTAACTAAGGTAAAAACTAACAAACGTTAATAGCTAATGATTTTTATTTAATTAAAAATATTTTTAAAAAAAATTTGAGAGTCGTAACTCTGATATTTTTCTCGGATTGACAAGGACTGTAGCCACCCTTCAGAATGTCAAGATTGTGGGAGAGAAGGAAGGAGTCTCGCTTGAAGCTTTCTTGCTTGCACAATGGGGGAAGACACACAAGGGTGGAGGCTGAAAATAGTTTTCCTCTTCTTAGTTGTGTAAGCCAAAAGAACTCACTTACAAAGAAATAGAAGAACCCTATATATGGGTCTCAAACCAAACTCAACTAACTAAGGTGGCATACTAACTGAGCCACGAACTAGAGTAGATAAGGATAGCTATCATGTAGCTATTATTCATGGGCGGTGTACCAACCGCGTCTGCAACTGACAAGTCGGTGACATAAATACACAACGGTCACCCTGGCGTATCACGAGTGGAGCTCGATATCTCAACACTCCCCCTCGAGCTCAATCCCAATTCCTGCACACCAAGCAGGTCTCTGAACTTGCGCAGCTTCTCTACGCCCAATGCCTTCGTGAATATGTCAGCTACCTGATCCTCTGTGCTGACATAAACTAGATCAATAAGACCTAGTAAAACCCTCTCTCGCACATAGTGATAATGCACCTCAATGTGCTTTGTTCTAGCATGATAGACTGGGTTATTTGCCAAGTGTATACTACTCATGTTGTCACAGTAAATGACAACTGGCCCATCTGTAGACTGATGCATATCATAAAGTAGCTTATGCAACCAAGCTACCTCACATGCAGCCATTGCTGCACCCCTGTACTCAGCCTCTGTGCTCGACAAGGCAACTGTAGGCTGTTTCTTGCTGCTCCAAGTGACTGCAGCACTCCCAAAAGAGAACACATATCCACTGGTAGATCGTCTATCAGAAATACTACCAGCCCAATCAGCATCAGTGTATCCATGCAACTGTATCTGAACCCCAGTCTCATAAAATAGTCCATACTGCAATGTGGACTTCACATACCTGAGTATGCGTCTAGCCGCATCCAAATGCGGTTTCCTTGGAGCCTGCATAAACTGACTTACCAATCCAACAGCATAGCTCAAATCTGGCCTGGTAATAGTCATATAAATCAAACTTCCTACTATGCGTCTGTACATAGTAGGGTCTTCTAGAAGCTCACATGCATCTGTGCTCAGCTTCACATTCTGCTCCAAAGGAACTGAAATAGGCTTACAGCCTGTCATCCCATATTTAGACAGCATGTCCAATCCATACTGCCTCTGCAAGAGCTGTATCCCACTTGGTGATCTAATCACCTCAATGCCCAAGAAATAACGCAGCTCTCCCAAATCCTTCATCTCAAACTTTTTCTTCAATAGCATTTTCACATGAAGGATATCTTCATCACTATCACCTATCATAATCAAATCATCAACATAAATGACAAGTAGCATAATACCTTTCTCTGTTTTTCTCACATAAAGTGAGAAATCTGCCTTGGAAATCTGAAAGCCAATAGTGACAAGATACTGTCCTATCTTGTCAGACCATGCTCTAGGTGCTTGCTTCAAGCCATACAAGGCTTTCTTCAACCTGCAAACAAACTCAGGATGAACAGCATGCACATAACCTGGTGGCTGCTCCATATAGACCTCTTCTTGCAAATCACCATGCAAGAAGGCATTCTTTACATCCATCTGATGTAAAGACCATCCCTTTGATGCAGCCATAGCAATGACTGCTCTTACGGTTGCCATCCTTGCAACCGGACTGAATGTTTCTTCATAGTCAATGCCATATGTTTGTGCATACCCCTTGACTACTAATCTTGCCTTGTATCTATTCACAGAACCATCTGCATTGTGCTTCACCTTATAAACCCACTTACAGCCAATTGCATTTTTACCTTTAGGCAAAGGTACCAATTCCCATGTAGCATTTGCTTCCAAGGCATCCATTTCTTCATCCATGGCTTTCTCCCATTTTTCTTTTCCCATGGCTTCCTCAAAAGAAGTGGGTTCTGGTTCCTGTATCACTTTAACCATATATGCATAGTGAATGGCTGTAAATCCATCATATTTCAGCCTATCCACAGGATACCTAACTCTGGTAGACCTGCGCAAAGTGGGTTCACTCCCAGGTGCTCTCAAAACATCCCTGGTCTTCCTTACTCCAGGTGTAACAATAGAAGGAATACCCAACTCATCATCAATGCTCTGTTCTGAGCCACTGGATTCACCATCCACATAAGAGTGACCTGCATTCACATCGAACATGGGCTGATCAACCTTCTCTTTTCCTTTTCGTGATACCTGCATACCACTATCTGCATTGCTTTGAGAATATTCTCCTGATCTCAATCTGCCTGTCCATGGCGAAGAATGTGAACCACTGCTAGAGGACGCTCCAGGTCCACTAATATTTTGTGACTGCTGCTGTGAATTCTGTGCAGCATTACCATTTTGTGCATCTACATCATCAATCACATTTACTGGTTTATACCAGCTACTCATCTCATCAAAAACAACATCTCTGCTCACTGTAAACTTACGAGTAGAAGGGTTATAGCATCTATACCCTTTTTGCTGCAGAGAGTAACCAATAAAGATGCACTTCTCAGCTTTTGGATCCAACTTGGATCTCAACTCATCTGGCACATGTACATAGGCAATGCAACCAAAAATTTTCAAATGAGAAATATCTGGTTTCCTACCAGTATACCTCTCCTCTGGAGTCATCCCATGTATTGCTGCAGTGGGAGTCCTGTTCATTATATAGACTGCTGTAGCAACTGCTTCAGCCCAATAAAAATCTGGCAAGTCTTTTTCATTGAGCATGGCACGAGATACCTCTCCAATATGCCTGTTTTTCCTTTCTGCAATTCCATTTTGTTGTGGGGTATAACTGCATGAATATTGCTGCTTTATGCCATGCTCCTGCAGGAACCTTGCAAACTCATTTGAGAGGTACTCTCCCCCTCCATCTGATCTTAGGCATTTTATCTGCAAGCCTGTTTCTTTTTCAACCATAGCTTTAAGAGTTTTGAAATGCCCAAAAACTTCACTTTTCTTTTTCATAAAATACACCCAAACTTTTCTGCTATAGTCATCAATAAAACTGACAAAATAATGACAGCCTCCAAGAGATGCAGCTTTAGTTGTCCACACATCAGAGTGGATTAATTCCAATGGCTTCTTACTCTCTTGAACATGTCTAGGAAATGGTTTCCTTGCCTGTTTTCCAAATTGACAGGCTTCACATACCTTATGCATTTCTGCAACCTTGAATTTCGGTAAACCTGCAACAATATTTTGGGCCTGCATTGATTTAAGTCGCTGTACATTAACATGACCAATGCGTTTATGCCAGATATCAATATCTGCAACTACACCGGTCCCATGTGCAAACATTGCTGCACTCAATTCAGACATGTCTGCATCCAATGTAAACATTCTGCCCTTCTTCTTTCCTTTTGCTATCAAGCGACCTTTATTTTTCATATCCTCAACAAAGCATCCATGAGGATTAAATCTGACCTGCAAGCCCTGTTCAACCATTTGACCAACAGAAACCAGATTCTTGGTGATATTCGGGATATGAAATACATCGGACAGGTATTTCTTTTTCCCATCCTGCATAGACAAGGGAATTTTTCCAATTTGCACAATAGGATGTGCAGTATCATCACCAGTCTCCACAAATCCTGGTTTTTCCATTTTCCTTGCATCCTCCATCCATTCTGCATGACCTGTCATGTGGTTTGATGCACCTAAGTCAACATACGATACATCATTGTTTTCTTCTGCACTTGTCATAGAATTGTTCATGTGCTGCACCATGAACAAATGCTCATTTCTGTCATCACCCTGTCTGCTAGAAGATGCATAATTCCCTTGTTGCAGTTTTCCATTCATGATGTCATTCTGCTTTTTATAGCAGTCTTTAGCCATATGACCCATTTTACCACAGTAGTAGCATTCAACATTACTGTTTGCATTTTGGCCTCTTTGCCATCCACCACGACCTCTTTGGCTCCCCCTGCCTCTAGAGTTACCACGTCCTCCTCCATAGGACTGGTTTTCTTGAGTTTGCTGCATATTCTGATTTCTACCACGGCCTCCATATCGGCCTCCTCTACCTCTGCCTCTACCTCTTCCAGCATTTGAGTAGAAGACAGCTTCTTTTGAAGTTCCTCCTGAAGAAGATGCACCACCATTTCTTTGCTCCTCAGAAATTAGAAGAGCAATCAGCTCCTCAAAATCAGGAAATCTTTCACGAACTGAAATGGATGTCCGAAACTGTGCATAAT
Organism: Lygodium microphyllum; assembly: GCF_053477565.2. Classification (NCBI taxonomy): domain Eukaryota; kingdom Viridiplantae; phylum Streptophyta; class Polypodiopsida; order Schizaeales; family Lygodiaceae; genus Lygodium; species Lygodium microphyllum. The sequence continues at coordinate 19,449,954 of NC_141149.1, read as the reverse complement.
CCTTTCCTAGACCATTCAAGGTCACAGAAACTAAATCATCATCTTCCACTGGTGACCCAATGGAAGTAAGTGCATCTGCAATCTTCTTCACCTTCATGTGGTAGTCGTTGATGCTCATATTTTCTCTTTGCACATTGTGCAACTCTTGCTTGAGCTGCATTTTCCTGGCTTGTGTATTTGTGCTATACATTTTTGACAAAGTATCCCATGCCTCCTTTGGCGTACTTGCATCCTGAATATGCACAATCATAGAGTCTGAAATACTAATAGATAGCCAGTACATAACTTTCCTGGCTCTCTCATGCCATGCTTTGAATGCCTGCATTTGCTGTTGATTGGGAACATCAGGAAGAACTGGTTCTTCTTCATTTCCTGCAACAAATTCCCAATATCCTTTTCCCATAAGGAAATTCGTCATTCTAAACTTCCATGCCTGGAAGTTGTTCTTGTCAAGCTTTTCAGTGACAATCTGTGAAAGAGAATCAGACGCCATTACAGAAGACTGCAAAAAATTCTGTCAGTGCAAAAACCACAGCTTCACCCTCACAAGGGAAAATCTGCAAAACTGGCGAAAGTGGTATTTTACCACACAGTCACTTCCTAGTGACGATTTTGCATAAACAGGAACCAAGGATGATTCTGAAACTCCCAATGTCTCTGCGCACAAGCATACGATGCAATTTCTACAGTAACTTTTCGCCGACCTATAGAACAGTGGCTGCACAGCATAAAATTGAGCCTTTTCCTGAGTGCGTGCAGAAAACTTCCGCCTCCAAAACAGGCCCCGAAATGGCCTCAAATAAAAAAAACAGGGTCGCCGAGAGCTAAACCTCTATCCCGCAGCATATACTGCCCTCTTGCTTCACCGCAAAGGGCGTCTCAACCTGAGACAATGCACTCCTGCACTTTCCGGCTGTGCTACCTGCAGAGATCTGCTCCCAAAACAGAAAATGAAAGCAACACTGCTCCTCTTACCAGAACACCGCGAGCTTGGCTTGCTTTCTTGAGCTCCTTACCACGAACAAGGCTCTGATACCATGTCAAGATTGTGGGAGAGAAGGAAGGAGTCTCGCTTGAAGCTTTCTTGCTTGCACAATGGGGGAAGACACACAAGGGTGGAGGCTGAAAACAGTTTTCCTCTTCTTAGTTGTGTAAGCCAAAAGAACTCACTTACAAAGAAATAGAAGAACCCTATATATGGGTCTCAAACCAAACTCAACTAACTAAGGTGGCATACTAACTGAGCCACGAACTAGAGTAGATAAGGATAGCTATCATGTAGCTATTATTCATGGGCGGTGTACCAACCGCGTCTGCAACTGACAAGTCGGTGACATAAATACACAACGGTCACCCTGGCGTATCACGAGTGGAGCTCGATATCTCAACACAGAAGTTACAATGTGGACGAGACTTATGAGCCATATTATTCACTAATGTTAATGTGTATAGTTTGGATGGTCCAAAAATATTAGATTTTGGAAAAAACTAGCATATTCTAGATATTTTAGATATTATCCTAAAAAGATATGGAGATTTGTAAAATTAGATGTCATTTAAAAGAAAAGACAAGTGATTTTTTAGTTAGTTTTAGAAATTTTATAGAAATAAAAAAATAAAGAGAGTGATTGGCAAAATCGTGCGCACTCTGATCGCAGTCTACAGGCAGTAGACAACACTTCGAACAAGGAGAGAAAGAAGGAGTGATTTGAAAGCTTTCTAACCAAGTGTCTTGGCAAGTGTCTGGGGTTTTAATCCCCTTTTGGAGCCAATGGAACTATTAGATTTATGAGTTAAGCATCAAATCGCTAAGTTTTCCAAGAGTCCCTCCACCAAGAACTCTTATTCTGAGCATCATCCCCTCTTCTCTAACTCATTATAAATATGAAGAGGCATGGGGAGGCACAAGAGAGCATAAGGAGACCTCGAGAGGCTGCGAGAGAGAGGTAGAGAGAAGGATACCCCTCCAAGAGATTGTGTGAGAGAGAGAAAGAGAGAGAGAGAGAGAGAGAGAGAGATTAGTTACCCTGAGAGGCTGCAAGGGGGAGAGTTAGCTCAATTCACTCTATCTTGATCCTTGACTTAGCTATCTTTTCTTATGCTCTCCCATCTCAAATCTATTCCGCCTTCTTAATCTCTTAAGTCTACTTGCGGTTCATGTGCGGTGTATATATCAATTATGGATGGTGCATAAGTCTAAGGTTTTTTGTGAGGTATTACACTATCATCTAGACTCATGGTTTTTAACACAACTCCAATTTCAATTTTAGATGCATCTTTATGTATGTTGAAAGCATTTGTCCAATGTAGGGCTTGTAAATTTGGTGCAATCATGAAATCCTTTTTCCAAGTTTCATATGAAGCTTGGCATTCCTCTATCCATTTTGGAATAACAAGTTGCTTACAAAGAGGTCGTGTTATGAAAGTCTAGTTCAAAAGAAAGTGGTGGTCGCTTACAAAGAGGTCGTGTTATGAAAGTCTAGTTCAAAAGAAAGTGGTAATGTTATGAAAGTCTAGTTCAAAAGAGCACCATGGATGATTGGCTCAAAAGAAATGCCCCCAACCTAATGATAAAAAGAATATTCCCTTACTAACTAGGAAAGGTTCATAATATGCTCAAATGAAAGGTAGACCAGACTACCTTCCTGAGCTATAAAAGGAAGACCCCTCTAAATCCATCGTCAATCTATCTTTCACCTAGTGAGAGTTCCTCCATCTACTCTTAATCTCTTGACCTATTATCTTTCTAGATTGCCATCTAAGCTTCACAGTGGTGCATGGGTGGATAGAGCCATGTGTGTATGAGTTCTTTTGAAAAAGAAATTTTTTTTATTCTTCTCATATTTATTGTGTGCTCTCTACTCCTTACTCAATTTCTATCTATTGTGCCATGTAATTTCTATAGTATCTAATATGACCAAGGAAACATTGGATGACTTTCTGGTTGGTGGGTGGTGGGAAACTGTTATCACCTTGATTTTAACTGTATAAATTTCAATGCTATTTTGAGATACCACATGGCACAAAATAATTCCACATTTAATCCAAAATTGGCACTTCAAGGAATACAAGGGGAGATGGTATTGCTAACATCGCTCAAAGACTAATCCAAGCTTTCTGAGGTATTTCTCTCAACTAGAATGGACACACAAAGGTTATCCATGAATATCTCTGACCATCATCTCAACATATCCTTGAAGATAGTACATATGAGTTGTTGAAACATGGTTGATGCATTAAATAGGTATAATGGCATGAAATGTAGATGAACAATCCCCATTCAGTGTGGTGAAGGCAGTCTTAGGCCAATCATTAAGATGAATTTACATAGATCCTACCTTTTATAGTTTTTCCATCTCTTCTTAAACATGGTACGTGTAGTGAGGATTCATGGGGTAGGGTCACTAGTTAGTGGACTTGGTGGCATCTGATTTCAAGGGGATAGTATGTGTCAACATTTGAGTGGTATATCCTTGATATATGAGAAGTTCTAGGTGAACACATTGTGATACTCATTGAGTAGATTGAAATGTTTTTTTCATCTTTTATACTAAGGTCCTTAATGACATAGACTACTTTATGGTTTCCTCTAGTTAAGAAAGGTTTATTCCTTTACCTTGACCATGCTCTCAATGGGCTTACTTGTTTACCCTTCACACTTTATGCTAAGGTAAAAAATGATGTGATCTTATTTTTTATATCTCCTAAACCATTTTGGTAGATCATGTGGCTTCTTCTAGCTATTAGTTTCTAACTCATTTTGTAAGGTGTGACTTTCAAGGTTTTTGCGCTTGATATGAATTAGGAGTTCTGATTCAGCCTTGTGAGATAGTGATGGAATTTTAGGATCCGAATCATTGCTTACATGTATTTTTGAGTTAGTACTTTGATTCACTGGAGCACCAAAGCCTATTTATTTTTTGTTATCAACCATGAGTGTTTACCGCAGCACAGAGGAGCAAGAAATGGAAAAAAGGAAATAGCAAAAGGCGCAGGACAAAAGGAAGAAAAAGGCGCCTTAATCGGTAACCAGACCCTGAAAAAATTAAAAGCACGGGCACGACCCTCAGGAAGTCTTAGAGTCGCCCAAGGAAAGTAAAATAGTAAAAAGCGCACCATTAAGTGTGAAAGCGCTCCCGAATCCTTGTAAAAGAGCACTAGGCTCACTCCTGTGCAAATTGTATGCATTAGTTGGAAATAGGATAGATTAGAATGGTGGGAAATGAGAAATGGGCCTAGGCTAATGCCCGGCCATGTAAAAAAGGGGATGACCGCCCATGAAAAGTAGGGCATGTATATAAAGTTCAAAAAGTGAATGAGAAGATCATTCTTGTGTGTGGCCAAAGCTGTTTCTTCTTTTTCTCTTGTTTCTTGCCTTCTTGCTTGTGCTTGAGAGAGGGATTGAGAGAGTGTGAGGAAGTGAGGGAGTGATTGTGTGAGAGTGAGGGATCTTGGAGAAGAAGCTCTCCATCTTGTCTCTTCATCTTCCCCTCCTCTCTTCTCTTCTCTTGTCTCGCACGTGGCTATGGAGGATGAAGCTCATGGGAGAGGGATTGAGGTTGCTTGAGCTTGCCTTAAGGATCATGGAGCTATCGGTGTGTAAGAAAGAGGAGGATACTCGATCGAGCATCAAGGTAAGCTCACTACACCCGTAAGGTAGGCATTGCGCGTCGGTTATGTGAGAGGTAGCCATGGCTGTTCGGTTCGAAACACTTGAGCAATAAGTGGTCCGTAGGTCTCGGGGTAGAGCTTGTAGCTCCCCTTCATTTTGGTTCCGTTGCCGAGACCAACGAAATTGAGCCTTGAGCAGCGTGCGCATCAAATCGAGCATAGAAGTAGGGTTTGCAGCCCGAACCGGTGCTCGAGATAGCTAGGAGATTTAGGAGGTTTTAATCCGTGAAACAAGTAAGTGTTTTGGTTTCTTGGAAGCATTAGTGTAGGACTACCATTCTGCATCTCTGTTTTGCATTTTGGCTGCACTAGATTAAGGTTATATTAGATTAAGAAAAGAGAAAATAAAAGGTTTTGGCTGCTGCTGGAAACAGGGAAACAGGGGATCAGATTCAAATTTCTGGGTAAAATAGGGAAAAGGGAACTGGCTTCAAGGTTTTGCAGTGCTAGGAAAGGACCTTAAGAGGCTTGGGAGGCCAGGGCAAACCTCATTTCACTAGTTAGCTTTGTGAGAGAGAGAGAGAGAGAGCTTCTGGTTTCCAGGAAGAGAGAGCGCTATCATGATTCTGGGTCCCATCGATTTGTGCTACTCCAGGTGAGTCTGGTGCTTCTTAGTAGTGCCCTAATCATATTTGGAAAGTCTCTTCTGATTGTGTGTAGCAAGCGTCAAGTGGGATCGAAACGCGTTGAAATCGCGCCTGCTGCCAGGCGCAATCAGACTAGGTCTCAGTGGTCCGATTCCCAGAATCGGACCACCCGAGTCCTGGAGTCGGACTGTCCGATTCCAAGAATCGGACCGTTCGACTGAGGGAGTCGGATTGCGTGCTAGTCAGACCATCCAACATTGGGATCAGACCAAACAATTTTAGAATCGGACCCCACTACCAGATTGGATAGTCCGATCGGATGTGCCATGTGGCACTCAGACCGCCCATCATAGTCGGACCATCAGACTTTAGGAATCTGACCCGACCTGTCCTACTGCTGGAGTCGGATCACTCTGTCCGACTGCAAGAATCGGACCATCCGATACTAGAGTCGGACCAGCCCTCTCCAATTCCCAGAATCAGACAGTCCGATTCTGGGAATCGGACATCCTGCTAGAAGGAAAAATAAGGATCTTTAGTTGACCCTACCACAAACCTGATCCCCAGGACACAACCCTGAACACCCCCAAGACCCAGTTTGACCATTGGAACCTCAGAGACCAATCAAACTTAGAGCATAATAGAAAGCGCAGCACAGACCTTCAAAAAGACCATAGAATAGCCGGGAACCGAGCTTAAAACTCAAATCAGGCTAAGAATGTGGAGAGAAACAGAGTGGAGTTTGCATTAAACGCTTTCTGCATCAGCACTTCACTCTTGTGTTCCACTAAGTTTGCACTGCAAGAAAAGAGAAAAGCCTGTTTTTGCACCAAGCACCACGAAAGCACTAAGCATAACGTGTGAATAAGGATTGCAGCTGCTTTCAGATAACAAGGAACACATCAGGATATCTAATAACATTAAGGAACCCACTAGTAGGAGAAGACCCCAAGACTTAGACAGGTGCCTGAGTGCCCTACTAGTAGGACCTGGAGAAGACACGAAGACACGGAAAGCAACAATATAGAGGATTGGACATTGCCAAAGCTGCTTGGATTTATTGACAACCTCGTGGAGCTGGAAGCAGAAACAATGTCGGGATCAAGAGGCGAACGAGGAGAGGACCAATTAGACTTAGGAGACTATGATCTACTCACTAGGACCATGATCCAAGGTAGACCTGTAGAGGAAGTGGTAGCAAACCTGGAAGAAGAGAGAAGAGCAATCAAGAGGGCGCTAGAAGGCATAATTGCCTACAACCATGAGCAAAGGGCTAGAAGGCTACAGCAAGACGTAGATATGTACGAGGCTAGACAAGTGCTAGACCTAGCTGGAGCGGCCAAATTTGGACCGAATGTAGAGAGGGAATGAGCAGCAGAGGCTGACATGACATTGAGCGAACTGGTAGCAAAGCGACTCTTGGACAATACGTTCGTTGAACAGAGTGCTACTTCCCTAGCCACCGCGCTACTATCGGGATTGGGAGTCACACAAGGGGCTAAAGGGCATGCTAGAATCCCCATTGTAGCAAAACAACTAGCTAGATACGAAACCTAGCAGTGACCCGTACAGCTTCATGGAGCAGTTCGAGCAAGTATGTGAGGCAAATGATCTTACTGACCTTGCGCAGCGAGCTCAAGCTTTCGGCCTATGCTTAGGCGATAAGGGGAGGACCTGGTATTCTAGTCTAGATTATGTAGAACATACAAACTTTGTTCGCCTTAAGGGCCTCTTCATCAAGAGGTTTTTGGAGGCAGGGTGTTCGGATAACCTCATCGTTAGGTTGATTAATATCAGAAGGGAGAAGGAAGACATTAGGGATTACATCACTCATGTGCGTAGCCTCTACAAGAGAATCCCTGCCAATGAGCGACCTACCGAGAGGGCAGTGTCTACAGTGTTCATGAACGGGATTCGGAGTGAGGAGCTCTACAAGGCTTTGGCCAGTAACTCCACCTTGCAATGAGACGTGCTAGCTAGAGTTTTCGAGGAGGCAATACGCGTAGATGATCAACTCAGGGAACACAGCATGAGGGCTACCAATTGAGAGAGTGCAAGCCAGAGGGACCTTGAGAGATCAACTACTTCGGGGGAAAAAGCAACTGCTAGTGTGCAGGATAAGGGAAAGAGTGTAGACCACGACTAGGGGATGGCAAAAATGAGAATGGAGATTGCATGGTTGCAAGAGCTGGTAAGGAAGCCTGTGAGATCACATGTACAATGTATATACTGCAGCGGCAATCACCTCCCAGTTAAGTGCCAAGATCCTAGATCTCGGCCGTGCTCAAATTGCGGTAGATTTGGGCATGATGCAGTGCATTGCAGAATGCTGAGGAGATTCCCATACGTGCAGTAGTACAACCCTCCATACTTGGGTAATAGGCCACCCAATTTCTTTAGGAGGGGAGCCCAGTTAGCTCTCCCAGCACCGACTGACTCAAGACCTGCCGTACCTAGGTTGGAGATGAACCCAACTGGTATACCCAGACCACCAGGGCCTTTTGTAACCCACCCATCTAGCGATGCTCCTGTTCACTTTGTGGAGGAGCCTAATGAGGAAGAAACATATGTCAACCCGTACATATCCTATGACGAGGAGAGCAAACCAGTCCTAATGGACTATCGGCCGCGGTGCTGGTGATGGCTTTAGGAAGAGGAAGAGGTAGAGGCTTTGGAGGGCCAAGCCAAGATCCAGTCACATGCTGGACTTGTGGCCACCCAGGCCACATTTCATCACGCTGACCAGAACGAGAACAAGCTAACAAGGACAAAGCGGATCTCCGATGCACAGAGTGTGGAATCACACATCTGTTTCCTGACTGTCCTAGGCGGAAGCCATCAATCAGATCTGCCAACATGCCATCGATGCCTTTGGGGCTTTTTGGAGTGGAAACCTTTGACAGTGAGGATACACCCATCCCACTACATGTTATGATGCAAGCTCAAACAAAACAGGCAGGCATCTCTTTGCCAGGGCCAAGTAACCTTGACGCAACCTCAATAGGAAAGAAAAGCCGAAAGAGCCGGAAAAAGAGAACCGATGCAAAGATAACTCTTAAAACCGAGGAAGAGACTACATTAGTAACGGGAAAGAGGGTCACAGACGCAGAGGCAGAGACCTCAGCCTAAGACAGCTGAGCTAGGGAGTGCCAAGGTAGGGGAATATCCCCATCCCAAACGCAGCTCGAGGCTATAGCTAAGGTCAAGGAGTGGGTCAAGGACGCCCAAAAGCACCTCAAGGATGCTGAACCCATATTAGAAGATCCTATTGACGATTTCTCCAGCATGAGCACACCAGTCTCACCTTCAAAACCACAAGCTGTGAGCATACCTGCACCACTAGGGGCAACTCAGTAGCAAGGCCAAGGGGAAACTTGCCAGGGCAGACAGAATGCATGGCCTAGAAATGCTAGCCTCAGGGGAAGACAAGAGCCCAGTAGCCTCCTCACAACCTTAATGTCTACTCCAGTAACTCTAAGATTGGAAGACTTGCTTAGGTAGAATCATTCCTTATGGAAGGAGTTAAAAGACTTGATGGAGGGACACACAGGACTTGCGGGTGCTGATCCGCAAGATCATCATGCGGTTACACAGATCCCAAGTCTAACTCTACACTCAACTCCTAAGTCTTTACACATCAATGCTTTTTGGGAAGGCACTGAAATGCATGTAGTTTTACCCGTCCTAGCCTTAGGAGATATGACACGAAAAAGAATTGTAGACACAGGCGCAGGTGTTAGTGTACTAAGCCATGCAGTCTTAGAGGCATGGGGAAACCCTCCTGTAGAGACTGCCAGGTTTAACGTCACGTTAGCAAATGGAATGAAGGTAAGACCATTCGGGGTCTTAAAGGATTGGCCAGTAAAGATTGCCGGTGTGCAGTTTTCCGTAAACTTCATTGTCATGAAGCGAGTGGATTACGACACACTATTAGGTCGACCTTGGATGAGGAATGCACGTGTCATTGAGGACTGGGGCAATGGTTTGATTTTCCTAGGGAATAGAACTAGTGCAGTAAGGGTAGAGATGGACACTTGGAAGACGACCCCTGTTGACCTAGATGCCATCTCAGCTATGCTGAAAGGCGATACTCAAACGACCAAACCCTATGGATCACTCACTAAATATATTCCTTGCCCTGAGGATGAGAGGGATTGGATGCACGTTTTGGCAACCATTGACCTACCATTCTTGGATGAGGAAGAACTATATCAGCAGGCTACTAAAGTCGCAACCATGCCAATAGAGGAGCCAATTGTGCCACTCTGCATGATGCAGGAAGCTCAATCAACCCAGGCAAACCAGCCTCGTTCCATATCCCCAACAACAAACTAGAGCTTCAAGAAATCGTAGAGTATCTGACCAATAAACTGGAAGGCAACTTGGCTGCTAACTTCAAACCTCTACGTGATCTATTAGCTAAGCCAGAATGGAAATGGACCAAGGTCCACGACCTGAATTTGTTATATAACTGGGCTTTAGTTACTGATGACAAGGAGACTAGAGAGGAAAGCTTAGGTGATGATGAGCAGTCAGAAGGACATGACTCTGATGACGAGGAGTATGAGGACTGTCGCTCTACGGGAGAGGAGAGTGAAGAAGAGATAGATACAATAGAGTACGACATGGAAGGAAAAGGGATAGAACAAATCAGGGCAGACTTGAGGCCTAGGAGAGGAAGGACCAGTCAGAATGAAAAAGGAGTCATGCGAATGGAGTGTGACAGATCTTGGCTAGAACACATAGGAGTCGTGGATTACAAGCAAGCCGAAGTGGCACGACCATGGGTAATCCCAGTGCTCAAGACGGATGCACCTACTGAACTAGGACCCCCTGGGGAAACACCTTCCTCAAGTGAGGGATGTGAGTTTAACTCAGAGTCGGAAGTCAGCACTGAGAGTGATCCCGAGATACCACAACCTTCTAAAGTCAAATGCACCAAGGGAGACTTACCAGTCCACCTAAGGTGCAGGAGGCTAAAGGAGGAGGCCAGGAAGCAAGCAAAGGACTCAGAAGCACAAAGGCAAAAGAAACTGCAAGATCTACCCTAACGGTTTAGAAAATTTAAAAAGGGTGACAGAGTGGTGATTCTGCTAGGTGCGAAAAGACAAGGCCAAACTAGTGAACCGATTGAGGGACCCGCCAAAGTCAAGGAAGTTAACTTGGCTGGGGAAGGTGAAAAGCCAAGACCTGTATTCATTGCAGATGACTTGACGGAGGATGAGGAGACCAAACTTGTTGCACTCTTGCAAGAGTACATTGATGTATTTTCCTGGACATTGGATTAACTTAAGAGAGTCAACTCTAGGGTTGTGACTCATAATATCCCAATGGTCCCTGATGCAATGCCAACGAAACAATGACCTTACCCCATGAATCCCAAACACGCCCATGTAGTAAAAGAGGAGATTGATAAACTCATGAGGATAGGATTCATATATGAGATCGAGCACACGGACTACGTATCACCTATCATGATTGTCATGAAGAAAAATGGAAAAATCCGAGTGTGCATGAACTACAAGAAAGTGAATGGCGCTACAAAGAGGGATAACTATCCTTTACCTTACAGCGAGCACATGCTTGAGAGGGTAGCAGGTAAAGAAGCCTACAGTTTTCTGGATGGTTTCTCGGGCTATAATCAAGTGCAAGTGCACCCCGACGACAGGCACAAGACTGCCTTTGCCACGGAATGGGGTGTATTTGCCTACATTGTTGTGCCTTTTGGGCTGATGAATGCACCTGCGACTTTTCAACGCGTAATGTGCACTATCTTTAAGGACATGCTTAGGCGCGAACTGGAAGTGTTTGTAGATGACTTATGCATACACTCTAGTTGGGCTGAACACTTAGAGAAATTAAGAGCTATCTTTGAAAGGTGTAGATTGTACCACCTCTTGAAACCCTTAAAGTGCCAGTTCTGGGTGAAACACGGATGCATCTTAGGGCACGTAGTGTCAAGGAACGGCATAGCCACTGAATTTTCTAAAGTCAGAGTCATTGTTGACTTACCGCCACTCGATAACTACAAGGGAGTTCAATGCTTCTTAGGACACACTAGATATTATCGATGCTTTATACTAAATTACGCACTAATTGCTAGACCATTGTACAAGCTGTTGATAGTGTTCGAGTGGACTGAGGAATGCCAGCGCGCATATGAGGAGTTGAAAAAGGTGACAACACCTAAATATATGCCATTTATTGCACCAATTTTTTGGCAAAACTGTATACAATTGACACCTTATTACTAAATTTTTACATGAATTTAATGCAGATGCGGTGTTCGTTGTTGTTGTCTTTGGAAGCCGTGTCCTTGCAGTCTGGCCAGGGAATGTAGGTACAAAATTTAATCTTTTGGCCTATCTACAATCACGGGAAACTCTTATATCTCATTTGCGAGGCATAGGCTTTGGAGACCTAGAATTAGAGACTGTAGGACTTTGCAAAATGGAATCCTTTGAGTTTATGCAATCCACATCCTTAGAGCCACTAGAAATCATGTCATTCATGGAAGATTATGCAGTTCTCTTTGAGCTTAATGAGCCTAGGTTACAACAAAGGAGAATTGTGTCAAAGTCCTCAATAGAAAATTGAGATGGCACTAAAGGTACAAGAGCATTAAACAAAGATGATCCATCATTGTGGATTCCCACTCATAAGATGTCTGACCATTCCCTTAGCTTCTAAGGATATGAGTAATGGCAAGAGAACCTTGAAGAAACTAGAGAGAACTTACTAAAACTTGACAATTATTTTTAATAGATTTTGTATTGTTGTTAGGGCAATGTTTAGGTTATGGTCAAGGTCATGGAGGAGATCGAGGTGGTAAATATGATAGTGGTAGTATTGCGTATTAAAAGGGGGATTAGGGTGCTCAAGTCATTCTTCTTATGTTGTGAGAGATGTTCTTTTGTGGACCAAAGGCGGATGGGAGATCCTTCTTATGTTCTATGTAACATGGAGTTTGAAGAATAAGTGTGGGAGTCATAGGCATAAGAGCATTAGAGAGAGAGAGAGATTCTGATACCCATATCAATTTCCTTACAATCTCTAATCATCTACTTGAGCGAATTGGAACACTTATGGTTTCCTAAAAGAAGAGAGCAACGTTTGCAACCATATCCGTTTCCCTCTTTGGAGCCCCAAGAGGCAATGCTATGTCTATTGCAGATTCAAACATTTGCTACACAATGAATCGCGTCTTGCATGTTTTAATGCAGAACTATTTAGTGGTATAAACTGATATGCCTTTATCACTTCAAGACCATGTGTTGTCTATTTGAAAGAATTAAATGGGGCCGAAGATCAAGAATGATAGAAAGAGAGAGTTATCTGATCGTTATCAGGAGAAAAGGGTGGTTAGTACGTGATTCGGAGAAAGGGAGAAAAGAAGAAAAAAATCGTTATGGTGTGGGATTCGGGGAGAGACGGAAAGATCTGAGAGGGCGCCCTTCTTGGTGGAGACCGAATACCTCTCTGTAGCACACTGAAAAAAGGGCGACTTGGAAGGGAAAAGAACCACCATGAAGAATCAGACAGAAAAAATGGAGAGGCCTCTGGTAAATGCGACTGTATTCATCCGGGCGTAGCAGGCTCTGACGACAATAACATCAATCCTTACCCTTTTCAAAAACCTTCCTATCCTAACCAAGATCTCCCCCACCCTCGCCTCCTCGAACTCATCCGCCATGCCTCAAAAGGGAAGCTCTTGTGGTCAAGGGGGGGGCAGCCCGCGCGTGCGCATCATCAGGACGATAGGGACTCAATGCTAATCAATGCTAATCATCGAAATCAGGAGAGAGGGCGCCTTCACGAAACTGCGACCTGGGAGAGGGAGAGGAATCAAGGATTCCAAAGTATAATCGACACCTTAGAATCGATTGGAATGGCAGCTAAGAGAAGCAATAAAGGGAAAATGAAGCCAATGCGTGTCATACCAAGATCATCGCCATATCTCTCCCTATGAGAATTCGGAGCTTCCATATACTTGCCTAATCTGAAGTGGTAGGCTGGATGAAGATTGTCTTCTCGTTCTATCGCCTGGGCTCGCGTACGATTTGGCAGACAGATCAGAAAGATATGGAAATAATCTCTTTGGCCATGGAGAGTCGACGCCTTCTTCAATTCCAAACCTTAGCAAGAGTTTCAATTAACTCTTGATTAAGAGTTAAATCCTTAACTTAAGAGAGAAGGGGCATTTCTATAGTCATAGACTAACAGTCGTGCGAGGAATGGCGAGAGAGTAAAAAAAATTGGTGAGCTCACGGTCGAAACGAGTGGTTGGACGACAGACCTACCTTGGCCGGACTGCAAGAGGACGCGGACCCCAAAAGCGCAATCACGACTCGCGGGTTTTCCAAGTAAGTGTCCAACTGATTTATCTAAAATAAATGATATGGTATGAAAATTTCTCTAGTTTATAATTTTTAAAATATGTCTTTAAACCTGTTTTCTCATGCTCCATGGTTGTTTGCATTTATCTGAACTGGTTTTTATTTATTAAAAATCAAAAACAGTCAAAAACACTAAAAAATGACTCAAAATTATCATAAATAAAATTTTATAAAATTACTAACTGAAAATTTATAAGTTCTGATATTTTTCTTATAAATCTTATGAGTCAGGGAATTTACTGAATTTCTATTAAGATTTTTAAAGATGTTTTGTTATATTTAAAAATTAGAAAAGAGTTATATTTAGGGAAAAATCATAGTTTTCCTTTACGTAAAATGTGTTATTTATTGATATAAACTATGGATTCTTAGTGAAATATTGGAAACAAAATCTCTGATTTGTTAGTGCATTTATGTTGGAAGGGTTAAAGTAAAGAAACAACAATTTAATAATATTTTACTAAAAAATGCTTGTATAAAGATATGGTGTTTTGGTTTTGATAAGAGAAATTACACATGTCGTGGACATTTATGAAACATGGGAGGGTACAAATAAATTAAAAAACTTAACAACACTTTATAGTGATTAATAATGTTAGGTTGCAGTTATAAAATTTAGTTTAAATTAAAACAAATAAAATCAAACAATTTGATGATCGGATGGCATGGGGGAAAAAGCCTCAGCATCTATATTAAATTTTTACATGTTATTCATTTTACAACCAATTTCTTAAATACACGGAGTGGAGGACTACTAAGACTTATTTATAAATTAACAGGGAATATGGGAATGTAAAATAAAATATGTATATGATTTCGTTGGAGTGTGAAAAGTACCTGGTTTGGTCCTGATTTGTATTTACTGAAGAAAAAGAAGAAAGGACGTTATATTCGCAAAATGAATTAAATACTTAAAAATTAATAAGCAGCGATGAAATCGCGGTACGAAGTGTGGAGACGTTTATCAAGGGATAAAAGTTATGGGTTTTTAGAACGTTAGATTGTTTGATTTGACTGTTTGTTGTTAATTAAATGAATAAAATGGACTAATTTTAATCAGTTGAAAAAGATAAATATATAAAGGAACTTAAATGGAGATATTTAAAGAGATTCCAAGGGATCTGTTATATGAAACAAACTTCTTAAAGTCAAATATCAAAACTTCCTGGATAAACCGCCACTAGTTGGCAGGAGAAATTTATGAGAAGCTGCTCCTGAAAGATGGAGGGAAACTGTAGTTATCTTAGGTTTAGCAATCTAGTGCCTAATACAATTTACTGAAGTGTAGAATACTTGAAGTTGGACTACTGCAAATAAAATGTCATACAATTAATGGAAGACTAAATCAAATTAGCATTGTTAGTAGTACCAATCACCTGTTAGTGCAACAACTCTTAGGAGTTGGCTTGTTGACCTGGGTAAAAGTGGCTTGGTCTTTGGCGAGTCATTTTTTGGTGCGTCTGCCGGGAGCCAAGTGCACTCTAGCGGGTGATTAATTTTCCTAGGTTATTCAAATCCTAGGTGTTATTTATGAGTGAATACGCAGTCTCTTTTCTAAGGGACTATTTTCCTAATTTGCCCCAAGAGTGCCAAAGAAAAGTGCTAGATTGGGCGAGGGATACGGAGTTAGTAGAGGGAGGCACATATTTTGGGCCACAATTAACTGTGGACGTTGAACAATTATCTTCTTGGAGCTGGGATTATAACGACTGTGCGCAAACCATAGTTCTACTAGCGACACACTTTGGGTTAATAGACGCGGTAGAGATAAATACAATCAGTGTATCGTACCACTTTGATTGGTATCACCGCACAGCTTATCGGACGTTTAGAAGAGTAGTGTGGGATGATGTGTTGCCTTGGATACGTGTATCCAGAGGTTTAAAAATTGCTTTCAACACGAAAGACGTTAGAGAGGTTGCTGAAATTCTAGGCTTAATCCCCGAGCAAGAAGAAAAGTTACCTTTTGGGGAGATAGACCCAGAGTTGCCGACTATTTTGAACCTTCTAAGTACGCATATAAGCGACAACCTAATTTTATAGCTTCCAATAAAACGAGCGTAATTTTGGAGTATGACAGTAAACGCTAGTTTAGTACTCGTGGATGAATTCAGAAGAGAGACAGAAGCAGCAAAACGAAGCTAGGGATCAGCGAGTTAGAGAACGAGCAGTGCGACAAGAGGCTTGGCTATTAGAAAGGCTAGAGAGGGTCAACGCATTGCTGAATTTGGGAGTAGACGCTGTGTCTAACTCAACGGTAGAACCTCTTCAGCCTAGCTTATCAACTGATAGAACACTATCAAAGGAAAGTGAAGCAGCTTCATATCAATGGGATCAAGTTGTCTCCAGTACTAGCAGTGTCACTGGGGAAAGAGGTAGGCAAAATAGTGAGAATAGGGAGAGTGAAGCTAATGCTACGGTCGAGAGTGTTGAACTGCTCTTTGACTGGGATTTAGAGTCAAATTTCGGATTGCGTCAATTATTTAAGAAACCTTAGGAACCTCCGTGGTTTGATACTATCAACGATTTAGGGTTAGGGCTACTATTTAGAGAAACAATGGCTCGCAACCCAGTCAGATTAGCTGATTTCACGCAATTCGGGGGGCTATGGGACGAAGATCCCGATGCCCATTCGCAAAGATTTGAGGTGACTTGTGTCGCCAATGAGATAAGATGACGACCAAAAGCTTCATATCTTCCCTGCAACATTAAAAGATGAAGCAGCAAAATGGTATGGGAATTTAGATGCTCAACATAAAGGGACCTATGCTGCCTTATCAAGAGCTTTTCTAGAAAAATTTAGACGACAAGGTTTTCAAGATAGATTGGCTCTTCAACTGGATTATCTGTCCCAAGGAGCAACTGAAAGTGTTGAACATTATATTGAGCGCATGGAGACAATCATTCGTAAGATGAATCCTGCTCCTGACGATCCCACGCAAAAACGTAAGTTTATTGATGGACTTAATCCTGAAGTTCATCAGCATGTTAGTTTACAACGACCAGCTACGTTGGTAGATGCTAAAACACATGCTAGATGGTGGGAAGAAGTGCAGCTTAGTCAACAACGACGAAGAGATCTATTCAAAGAATCTCGGACAGAATATCCAAGCACTTCAGGTGGGGTACCTGAGAACGTGTCTTATGTGACCGTTCCTTTAAATCCCTCGGTAACCGCAAGCTCAAACATGTCGAGTGTACCTCTAAATCTGTACACTTCAATTCCAGCCTACATGATGCAGACAGGAATGCCTTCTATGCCGCAATCTCAATCTCCTCTGGATGAAGCAAAAGTAGTAGATATTATTGTGAAATCTCTAGGAAAATTAAAGGAGGAAATTATGACTGCAGTACAAGCGCCTTTGAAGGAAATTTATTCGATAACGACACAAGGATCTAGTGCTCAACAATCGTTGGGAAATTCGACTTCAAACCCACCTCGATCTAATATCTGGTGTGGTAAGTGTCATGGTTACGGCCATGTGGCTACAGAGTGTCCGACGCCTTCAAGGTTAATGCCCGATCATCCACCGTTTTGCTCTTTTTGCCACAAGACTGGTCATTTAGATACAAATTGTTGGCATAAATTAGGTCAAGAGCAACAACAAGCTCGTTCAATGCAAACGAATTACAATTACATGGATCGTAATAATAGGACTTATGAGATTGGACCACCCAATCAACCTTTTAGGCCACGAGGATTGCCTACCCAGGGTAGACCCCCAATGCCTCGAAACAATTACAACAGTGATGGCAATCGAGGGAGAAATTCTCCTTATAGAAGAAATAATGGAAATTTTTGTAATCCAATGGGACAAGGTGGTTAACAAAGACCTAGGGGACCAGTAATTTGTTATCGATGCCAACAAGAAGGTCACATAGCCACATATTGTCCAAATGCGCGTAAAAATCAAGACTATACTCCTCTTTGCAGGAGGTGCAGTGGTGAAGGACACTATGAAGAGAATTGTCCTAAGCGAGAGGATAATAAAATTTCTGACAAAGGGAAACAAACCTCTAACGAACCTTCAACGTCTGCTGCAAATTTAGTTGAAGTAGAAACAATAAGGAAAGATATTGGAGTTAAGTCAAAATTTATACCTCGCAAGGTGACTTTTAGAGCTGACCCGATGATTGGTGTCATTACGAGGGCACAAAAGCAACAACAGAAGGAGCAAGGTTTAGAGGAAGAGAGTCCACAATTAAACGGAGCAGTGAAGGATAAGTCTAAGGACATAGATCCTAATATAGAACTACCTGAATCGGATTCTCCGCAGCATTCCTCTGACCATCCATTATTACCTGTGCCCTTAGTAAATCCTAAGATTCAAGTGGGAGTAGCTCCTTTTCCCGAAAGATTGGTTCCTCCTAAGGAAAGGAGTAAAGATTATGCAGAATCCGTAAATAAGACCTATGATCTTTGGGCTGCATTAGAAGAGATATCATTGACTATTAACCTTCGGAAATTGCTAGAAATAGCGCCCGTTTGTCAGAAACAACTTTACCATAAATTAGTTCGGCGTCGAAGGAAGAGGATTGAGATAAACACTTCTAAAGTCAGTGAAAATTCTTCTAAAAGAAAAACAACTAAGGATGTAAAAATAGTAGATTTGTTTGTGGATCCAGGAGCTCCAGTCATCGATACTACTATTAATGGCCACTTGCTACATGAAGTGCAGTTGGATGGCGGTTCAGCAGTTAATTTGATGACAGAACAAGCTATGCAAGAATTAGGGTTGAAGGATCTAGAACCTACTCATATTGTTTTACGTGTGGCTGATCAAAGAAAAGTAACTCCTTTGGGGTTACTGCAAAATGTGAAATCTGTAGTAGCCGGATTAGAATTTCATGTGAACTATTTGATCGTTCGTTCACAAACAAATATTTCATCATATTCTGTCCTGTTGGGAAGACCTTGGTTATACCAAGCAAGATGCATTCAAGACTGGTATAAAGGTTCAATTGTGATTGGTCCTAGAGACGATAGGGTTAAAATACAAGTTATTTCAAAAGGATTTTTGAAAGAGTCAGGAGATGAGGCAGTTAGTGAAATGGATGAGAGATCCAACAGTGAGTTTTATGATTCAGAAATGGAGAGGACTGATCATGAAGGGCCTTATGCCTGGTTATTTAAAACACCACACCCAGCAGGAGCAGAGAAAGTGGAGGTCAATATAGTAAATCAGCCTCACAAGGTAGAACAGACGGGTATTGGTGAATATGCTGTAGCGTTTTCATCTGACAATGATTCAGATAGCAATATTACTCAGTGGTTATCTACATCCGAAGATACAACCCTAGACTGCTTAATGCTTTCAGCAGAGGAAGCAGAATATCTTGATGATTCGCTTGAAACATGTTTTCAATTATCTACGGATCAAGAAGGAAATAATCAAGGAGATGTATTTTCTGCTTACAACAGGTCGGAAGCGGTTTCTTTGGATGAATTAGGGGAGAAAGAAATGCCTGAGTTAATGATATCTGATGTGGCTGACATTTCAATAACCTCTTCAGAAAGTATGGGAGAAGATGATGTTACTAATAATCATAATAGTATGCTTGAGAGTAGGATTTTAGAAGCTCTTTCTTATGGGGAAAATGCTTTACCCTTTGGATTTGGACAACTGCCAGATAGAGCTAAAAGGATTTATTATTACCAGCTAGAAAGTAAAGAAAGAAAAAGGAGAAGTAGGCATAGGTGCAAACCCTTACAAAGACCACTATCTCGTGAGGATGAGGATGATTCAGCTTCGGCTTTTAACAGGTTTTCACAGACTTCTCGTGAACATCATGGTAATTACGCTAGGATTATTAGAGAATTGAACGAGGCATTGGAAGTAGAGCGTGAGGCAGCGTTGACTGCTGTAAATGAAGCAATGAAGAAGATTACTGAGTTGCAAAAGGAAAAGGCAGAGTTTCAATTTAGAGAAAGGTGATATCTAGATGAAATCTTGCTTTTACAATTTTATTTAGAAGAAGAGAAATCTAAATTCAGTAGGGGTGAGTTAAGATGGACCAAGCGTTATCTATGGATACAAATTATTGGGAAGAACATGAAAACACTAATAGGTTTTTGGAAAAAAATAAATCTAAGAATACTTTTGAGCCAGAGACTCAAGAGAAAAACCCTACAAATGTTCCCTGGTTGTGTCATTCTTTTAGGCGTTCGACCGGAATTGCGCAGAAGATTTATCGCTGTTCTAGGGGACCGATAATTGGTTATCAACGAGTCCAATCTGAACCTACTAAGGTTAAATTGCACAATATGCAAGCGGTGGTGTTGCCTCATCCAAAAGAAAGAGTAATGGATTTTACTATTTATGGGGATGGGCAAGAGCCACAACTTAGATGGTTTGAACCTGCAGCACCTAGGAATTTTGTGGAACTGAAACAAGTTATACATTATTTGGGCTGTCGAATTCAGGGCGAGGAGATGAGAATCTACATTCATTAATTCTCAAGCTTAAGGATAATCAATGGTTTTGGAGTTTAGATAATCAGGAATGTCTAGAAAAGAATAACGAAATTTTACGTCGATATCGCCGTAGGTTACATGCTCAATATCCATGTAGTTCAGAGCAGATACCTAGCGTAATTGACTCTGTAAGAACCTCATTTACCATGAAATCTCGTAAAAATGTAAATGTCAATAATGGCGGTTTAGATAAATATGGGAAGAGATATACTGAAAAATCCTTTCCTGAGTTAGTAAATGTTTATGGAGTAGAAGTTGATGGTGCTACGCAAGATAACCTGGCTATTATTCCTTATAGGGCTTTACCCTTAGTAAATTCTGTGAATGTGGGAGAAGAAGCACCGGAATCAAGTACTAAGAATAACCTGCTTGAAAATGTATTGATGCAGATATCCGAAGATGTGGCCACAATTAAGCCACGAAGAATAGACTCTCTATTTATTGAAGAGCCTGAAGTTGAAGTAGTTAAGCTTAAAATGGCAGAAGGAAAATATTTAAATTTAGGAGACCAATTGGAATCGCCACATCGTGAAAGATTCGAAGAAGTCTTACGAGTGCATGTTGATGCTTTTGCTTGGTCATATAGGGACCTTAAGGGTATTAAAGCTGAATTATGTCAGCATTTTATTGATCTAGAACCAGGCACAAAACCTGTATGTCAACGTCAACGACGAACAAACCCTGTGTATGCAGAGTTAGTGAAAGCTGAAATTACTAAGCTTTTAGATGCTGGATTCATTTATCCTGTTGCATACAGTGGATGGGTATCTCCTATTGTGGTAGTACCCAAGAAGAATAGTAAGAAGATTCGCATTTGTGTCGATTATAGAAAGCTGAATAGCAAAACACGTAAAGATCATTTTCCTTTGCCATTTACTGATCAGGTACTTGATAAGGTTGCTGGTCATGAGCTGTATTCTTTCATGGATGGATTTAGTGGTTACAACCAAGTACTAATTCATCCTGAAGATCAATCCAAAACTACATTTACTACTGAATGGGGTACATTTGCTTATAGAGTAATGCCTTTTGGTTTGTGCAATGCACCTGCAACATTCCAGAGAGTTATGATTGCAGCTTATCAAGATTTTCTACGTCAATGGATGGAAGTTTTCTTAGATGACTTTTGTATCTATGGTACGGCAAAAGAAATGCATGAGCTACTAACGCAAGTATTTGAACGTAGTGATGAAGTAGGTATATCCTTGAATCCTGATAAATGTGTTTTTGGAGTACCAAAAGGAACCTTATTGGGGCATATCGTTTCTAAAGAAGGTATTGCCATGGATCCAGCTAAAATTATTAAGATTTCTGCACTTCCACCTCCAACAAATCTTAAGCAATTGCGTGGATTTTTAGGACATCTAAATTATTATCGGAGATTTATTTCCGATTTTGCAAAGGTGGCATCACCATTGACAAATCTACTACGAAAGGATACTCCTTTTACTTGGGATGGTGTCTGCCAGAAAGCATTTGAATTTCTTAAACATAAGTTAATTGAAGGACCAGTATTAGCACCCCCAGATTGGACAAAGGAATTCCATATTCATGCTGATGCATCTATGTATGCTGTAGGAGCTGTTTTGTGCCAAGCAGATGATAATAAGGTGGATCATCCAATTTATTATGCGAGTCGAAATTTAAGTGATGCAGAAAGGAATTATACCACCACTGAGAAAGAATGCCTATCAATGGTATTTGCGGTGGAGAAATTTCGTCATTATTTATTAGGGAATAAGTTTACCATATATGTTGATCATGAGGCGTTAAAGTACTTGCTTAATAAAGCAGAACTTTCAGGACGTGTGATTCGTTGGATGTTGTTATTCCAGGAGTTTGATTTTCAAATAGTTACTCGTCCTGGTAGGGCTCATGTTCTAGCAGATCATCTATCACGATTATTAACATCAGACAAGGAGGAAGGTGTGGAAGATGATTTGCCGGATGCATCACTTTTTACTGTGGAGACACAAGTTCCATGGTATGCTGATATTGCGAATTTTCTTAGTACTGCTCGATATCCACCTGGTGCTGATAAGCGCAGGAAACGTCAGATATTAATGCAAGCACGCTCCTACGGATTATTAGGGGGTTACCTTTATAAATTTTTTCCACGCGAAGGTATCTATCGACGCTGTGTAAGGGAAGATGAAGTACCAGTGGTTCTTAAGGCATTGCATGATGAGCCGTGTGGTGGCCATTTTGCCGGTGAATTGACTGCAAGAAAAGTTCTATTAGCTGGTTATTGGTGGCCTACCCTATTTAAAGATGCTTATTATTATTGTCGCAAATGCGATGTATGTCAAAGGACTGGTCATCCTTCTAAGAGTTTTGCTACGCCTTTGACACCTATATTAGCATTAGCACCTTTTGAGAAATGGGGAATTGATTTTGTAGGCCCAATTGATCCGCCTACTAGATATCGATCGAATCGTTATATCTTAGTCTGTACTGACTATATTACAAAGTGGGTGGAAGCGAAAGCGCTTAAAACGGATAAAGCCATTGATGTGGCTAAGTTTATGTATGAGAATATTATTACACCTTTTTTTTGCCCACTGGAATTAGTAAGTGACCGAGGTTCCCATTTCTTGAATGGTCTTATCAGCGAGTTAATGGAAATCTATAAAATTAAACATCGCAAATCAACACCTTATTATCCCAGAGCTAACGGTCAGGTTGAAGTAACCAATCGCATTATCTGTGGGATTTTAACTAAAACGGTTGCTTCCCACAGGCGAGATTGGAATGAACGTTTATATGAAGTGTTATGGGCCTATAAAACTACTTATAAGGTGACAGTGCAAAATACACCCTTCAATTTAGTTTATGGTACTAATGCTATATTCCCTATTGAGCAAGAGTTGCCCACTTTACGAGTAGCTCTATCATTACGACTAGGTGAGGTTGAATCTTTGAAACAACAGATTTTACAATTGGTAAAGTTGGATGAGGAAAGATTATTAGCTCTACAAAGTCTAGAAGCAATGCAAAAACGTCGTAAAGCATGGCACGACCAGAATATTAAAGTATGGGAGTTTAAAGAAGGCGATTTAGTTTTACTTTATGACAGTCATTATTATAAATTTCCTGGGAAGCTTAAAATTCGTTGGTTGGGACCTTTTAAGGTGATTAATGTTTATGATAATGGTTCTCTTGATGTGCAGGATATTAATGCTGAAAATGAGATATTTAGGGTCAATGGCTTGCGCCTTAAACATTTTGTGACTTAGGCTAGCTAGGTATAGTTAGGTTAGTAGTTAAAATAATATTTTGACTAATCCACCCTTGGATGTCTTTTCTTTCTTGGGGGGGTTTTTTTTTTTAAATGGGATGCAGGTATGGTCTTTTTGTGGATGGACGCGCTTTACCCTCGTATTGATGCCGATAGTACTGATCCTGTTCATGCTGGACCTTACGATATTCCGCATTTTCAGACGCATGACAGGTTTTTATATGCACCGAGAGGGGAGGCCTGTTGTGGTTCTTCTTTTGTGATTATTTTTTGTTTACAGTATCATCCACCTTTTGGTTGTAGGTCCTGTCAGCGGCATTTATTTGTGCGTGCTCAGCTCTTGTGTTGGCAGTGTCGCACATACTTTCGACGCTATGGTACCACTGCCATGCAGGAAATGATTGGTTATACCTACCAGCGTCATGATTATAATAGTGTTTTTTCTCCTGAGCGCGGCGCTGGTCAGTTTCGGGTAGGTCGAGAGCAAGCAGAATTTGCGAGATATCGTTCGACTGTCTACCGCCTTACTCCATCTTACCATGATTTGCAGACTAGCGTTCCATGTCCTTGTTGGGATTATATTTGTTGGTACATGGATGCGACCGAGGGGCATTCTTTAGATGCTTTACCAGTGGCCCCTATGCCCTACTATGATGATGCAGCTTCGGCTTCGCTCCATGATGTGATGGAGGTTCTTAGCGATGCACCTGATAGCGGATCTGTGACTTCTGATATGTCTACGCTAGAGGCTATTCTTGAGCATCCTATAGATGATAGTTTAGTTAATAGGTTTGACTTAGATGGAGTTGATGATTTCGGATTAGGATTATTGTTTTCACTAGAAGATCTCAGAGACTTTGAAGATTTTAGTCTAGATATTTTGTTTTCTTAGTCTTTTATGTTTTTCTTTTATTCTACATTTTGAAAAAAAAAAACAAACAAACAAATATATATCGTTTTTTTAAAAAAAACATACAATGCTTTGAGTTACCGATATCCTATAAGTTTTCATGCACTTTCGTTTTATTTTTTTTCACGTAGTTAGTAGTTAGTTGCACGCACGGTCAGGATATTCCTCTCAGTGCTGGAGTTTGGGATATTTAAGTTAGTAAGATGGACAGTTCTATATGCAAGAATGGTTATCAAGTGGAGAAATATACTGCTTCTTAAACAACCAAGCAGTGGGAGCGTTACGACAGTCTAGTTGATCGAGATTGTGACATGAGTATTTGACAATTCTTTTGTACAGGGAAAAGTTTTATTAGGGAAAAGTTTTATTATTTATCTAACCCTTCAACATTGTACTGGCTAGTGTATGTTTCATGTGCAGATTTGACTATGATTTTGCGTTACACACTGTTGTATGTTTCTGTTGATTCTTGGAGTTGCAATATCCACGAACATACAAGGTTGTTTCATACCTAAACTTTTTATTTCATATTCATTTTGGAAGAAATACATGAATAAAAAAATTGATGGAATGAAATTAGAGATGTAGAAGAAGAAAAAAAGAAAAAAAAAACACTTAAGTAAATTACATAGGAATTATAAATAAATATTTTAAACAAATATGAATGATATATATATATACAATTCTCTCTATATGAAGTCCACTCACAAGGGATGGGACTTAGCATTAGGGAGTGATTAAAAAGGGGGTGACGTGTGTGCATAACATAGTGAATTTCATTGTATGGGTGTCCGATTAGGAATCCTATAGAGTTTTCCCCTATCTTTTGGTCGCTTTTCTAGCGATATGTGGGATAGCTGAATAACAAGGTTCTCTCCATGAAATTTTGACTAGGAGTAGCGTGGAAGAAAGATGCTGAACTGGTGAGTATTCTTTGCTTATCATTTGCCTAGGCAGCATGACTAGTATTATGCGTTAGATTAGATTCCTCGAGCAAAGTTGTTGAGCTGAAATGTTTGATCGTTCAATTAAGTGATGTATTCTTAGCTTTCTAGCTGATCCTTTAAAATAAAAATTACTTAAAATCCAATCGGACTACTAAAAGTTCGGAAGAGTCTATATATTTATTCTTTTAAAGAAAGAAAGAAAGAAGAAAAACAAACAAGAAGAAAATGCCCTGAGACTGCAGGGTTTGAAAAAAAAAAAACAACCAAAAGAAGATAACCATCGCCTCTGAGGTCCTGGTAGGCTGTAGGGATTTCCTTGACGAGTCCCCTGCGTCCGATGCCTTGTATCTCTTTGGGGTGGGACCTTTTGGGAAAGAGAATCAATGTATATACTCTTTTGACATTTTTTTTTAAAAAAAATCCATTAAAACATAAACTTAAAAGAGAAGCCTTGGACAGTTAGAAGTTACGAACCATTGGCTGGTTGTTCTAGTAGAATGTGGAGGGTTAGCAGCTAAACCCTAGGAGTCCTATTTAATGTTGTAGTATTAGTTTGCCTTGTTTGGGTTCTTTGCTAAGCAACGACCTTATCAATGATGCTATTTCAGAAGCAATATTTTTAGTAGGATAGTAGTGTGGCAATTTATTGCCTAGAGGGATTATTGTTGTTTAGCGGCTCTAGACAGCTTCCTAGTTGGTATATTCTATGCAATGGATGAAGCTCTGTTATGCATTTCAGTGGGGAGAGTGAGTAAGGGAGAATGTTAGTTTGCATAAGTTTTTATACAATTTACTTGAAATGTTTGAATTGTTTGTATTTTACTATGACACCAATAAGTATTTTTCCTATCTTTTTAGTGTCTACTAGTTGTCCATGTGCGGTTTTGCAGATCTTGTAGCTGTGCTCGAGAGGACGCTTCGCAATTAAGTGGAGGAGAGTATATTTTTTCTTTCAAAGTTGCGTAGCAGTGCTCGTGGTAGCAGTGTTCGTGATGCTGAATGTTCGTGATGTAGCTGTGCTCGCGAGGACACTTCGCAATTAAGTGGGGGAGAATGACAACACCTAAATATATGCCATTTATTGCACCAATTTTTTGGCAAAACTGTATACAATTGACACCTTATTACTAAATTTTTACATGAATTTAATGCAGATGCGGTGTTCGTTGTTGTTGTCTTTGGAAGCCGTGTCCTTGCAGTCTGGCCAGGGAATGTAGGTACAAAATTTAATCTTTTGGCCTATCTACAATCACAGGAAACTCTTATATCTCATTTGCGAGGCATAGGCTTTGGAGACCTAGAATTAGAGACTGTAGGACTTTGCAAAATGGAATCCTTTGAGTTTATGCAATCCACATCCTTAGAGCCACTAGAAATCATGTCATTCATGGAAGATTATGCAGTTCTCTTTGAGCTTAATGAGCCTAGGTTACAACAAAGGAGAATTGTGTCAAAGTCCTCAATAGAAAATTGAGATGGCACTAAAGGTACAAGAGCATTAAACAAAGATGATCCATCATTGTGGATTCCCACTCATAAGATGTCTGACCATTCCCTTAGCTTCTAAGGATATGAGTAACGGCAAGAGAACCTTGAAGAAACTAGAGAGAACTTACTAAAACTCGACAATTATTTTTAATAGATTTTGTATTGTTGTTAGGGCAATGTTTAGGTTATGGTCAAGGCCATGGAGGAGATCGAGGTGGTAAATATGATAGTGGTAGTATTGCGTATTAAAAGGGGGATTAGGGTGCTCAAGTCATTCTTCTTATGTTGTGGGAGATGTTCTTTTGTGGACCAAAGGCGAATGGGAGATCCTTCTTATGTTCTATGTAACATGGAGTTTGAAGAATAAGTGTGGGAGTCATAGGCATAAGAGCATTAGAGAGAGAGAGAGATTCTGATACCCATATCAATTTCCTTACAATCTCTAATCATCTACTTGAGCGAATTGGAACACTTATGGTTTCCTAAAAGAAGAGAGCAATGTTTGCAACCATATCCGTTTCCCTCTTTGGAGCCCCAAGAGGCAATGCTATGTCTATTGCAGATTCAAACATCTGCTACACAATGAATCGCGTCTTGCATGTTTTAATGCAGAACTATTTAGTGATATAAACTGATATGCCTTTATCACTTCAAGACCATGTGTTGTCTATTTGAAAGAATTAAATGGGGCTGAAGATCAAGAATGATAGAAAGAGAGAGTTATCTGATCGTTATCAGGAGAAAAGGGTGGTTAGTACGTGATTCGGAGAAAGGGAGAAAAGAAGAAAAAAATCGTTATGGTGTGGGATTCGGGGAGAGACGGAAAGATCTAAGAGGGTGCCCTTCTTGGTGGAGACCGAATACCTCTCTGTAGCACACTGAAAAAAGGGCGACTTGGAAGAGAAAAGAACCACCATGAAGAATCAGACAGAAAAAATGGAGAGGCCTCTGGTAAATGCGACTGTATTCATCCGGGCGTAGCAGGCTCTGACGACAATAACATCAATCCTTACCCTTTTCAAAAACCTTCCTATCCTAACCAAGATCTCCCCCACCCTTGCCTCCTCGAACTCATCCGCCATGCCTCAAAAGGGAAGCTCTTGTGGTCAAGGGGGGGGCAGCCCGCGCGTGCGCATCATCAGGACGATAGGGACTCAATGCTAATAAATGCTAATCATCGAAATCAGGAGAGAGGGCGCCTTCAGGAAACTGCGACCTGGGAGAGGGAGAGGAATCAAGGATTCCAAAGTATAATCGACACCTTAGAATCGATTGGAATGGCAGCTGAGAGAAGCAATAAAGGGAAAATGAAGCCAATGCGTGTCATACCAAGATCATCACCATATCTCTCCCTATGAGAATTCGGAGCTTCCATATACTTGCCTAATCTGAAGTGGTAGGCTGGATGAAGATTGTCTTCTCGTTCTATCGCCTGGGCTCGCGTACGATTTGGCAGACAGATCAGAAAGATATGGAAATAAACTCTTTGGCCATGGAGAGTCGACGCCTTCTTCAATTCCAAACCTTAGCAAGAGTTTCAATTAACTCTTGATTAAGAGTTAAATCCTTAACTTAAGAGAGAAGGGGCATTTCTATAGTCATAGACTAACAGTCGTGCGAGGAATGGCGAGAGAGTAAAAAAATTGGTGAGCTCACGGTCGAAACGAGTGGTTGGATGACAGACCTACCTTGGCCGGACTGCAAGAGGACGCGGACCCCAAAAGCGCAATCACAACTCGCGGGTTTTCCAAGTAAGTGTCCAACTGATTTATCTAAAATAAATGATATGGTATGAAAATTTCTGTAGTTTATAATTTTTAAAATATGTCTTTAAACCTATTTTCTCATGCTCCATGGTTGTTTGCATTTATCTGAACTGGTTTTTATTTATTAAAAATCAAAAACAGTCGAAAACACTAAAAAATGACTCAAAATTATCATAAATAAAATTTTATAAAATTACTGACTGAAAATTTATAAGTTCTGATATTTTTCCTATAAATCTTATGAGTCAAGAAATTTACTGAATTTCTATTAAGATTTTTAAAGATGTTTTGTTATATTTAAAAATTAGAAAAGAGTTATATTTAGGGAAAAAGCATAGTTTTCCTTTACGTAAAATGTGTTATTTATTGATATAAACTATGGATTCTTAGTGAAATATTGGAAACAAAATCTCTGATTTGTTAGTGCATTTATGTTGGAAGGGTTAAAGTAAAGAAACAACAATTTAATAATATTTTACTAAAAAATGCTTGTATAAAGATATGGTGTTTGGTTTTGATAAGAGAAATTACACATGTCGTGGACATTTATGAAACATGGGAGGGTACAAATAAATTAAAAAACTTAACAACACTTTATAATGATTAATAATGTTAGGTTGCAGTTATAAAATTTAGTTTAAATTAAAACAAATAAAATCAAACAATTTGATGATCGGATGGCATGGGGGAAAAAGCCTCAGCATCTATATTAAATTTTTACATGTTATTCATTTTACAACCAATTTCTTAAATACACGGAGTGGAGGGCTACTAAGACTTATTTATAAATTAACAGGGAATATGGGAATGTAAAATAAAATATGTATATGATTTCGTTGGAGTGTGAAAAGTACCTGGTTTGGTCCTGATTTGTATTTACTGAAGAAAAAGAAGAAAGGACGTTATATTCGCAAAATGAATTAAATACTTAAAAATTAATAAGCAACGACGAAATCGCGGTACGAAGTGTGGAGATGTTTATCAAGGGATAAAAGTTATGGGTTTTTAGAACGTTAGATTGTTTGATTTGAATGTTTGTTGTTAATTAAATGAATAAAATGGACTAATTTTAATCAGTTGAAAAAGATAAATATATAAAGGAACTTAAATGGAGATATTTAAAGAGATTCCAAGGGATCTGTTATATGAAACAAACTTCTTAAAGTCAAATATCAAAACTTCCTGGATAAACCGCCACTAGTTGGCAGGAGAAATTTATGAGAAGCTGCTCCTGAAAGATGGAGGGAAACCGTAGTTATCTTAGGTTTAGCAATCTAGTGCCTAATACAATTTACTAAAGTGTAGAATACTTGAAGTTGGACTACTGCAAATAAAATGTCATACAATTAATGGAAGACTAAATCAAATTAGCATTGTTAGTAGTACCAATCACCTGTTAGTGCAACAACTCTTAGGAGTTGGCTTGTTGACCTGGGTAAAAGTGGCTTGGTCTTTGGCCAGTCAAAAGGCTCTTACTACTGCACCAATCTTACGAGCCCGAGACTGGAACATAACGTTTCATGTACACATAGACGTCTCTAAGTTCGCTATTGGAGCCGTGCTATGCCAGCCTGGTGAACATAACTTAGATTACCCGGTGAGTTTTGCCACAGCAAGCAGCTCACAGAGACTGAGATGAACTATTCCACGACAGAAAGGGAGGGGTTGGCCATGGTATTTGCGGTAAAGAAATTTAGGCATTACCTGTTGGCCACTCCCTTTGTCTTCTTTGTTGACCATCAAGCCTTGCTATATCTTGTGAACAAGCCTTGCACTACGGGACGCATAGCTAGATGGTTACTCCTTCTACTGGAGTTTGACTTCTCTGTGGTTGTATGCAAAGGAAAGCAGCATTAAATGGCTGACCACATGTCCCCCATACCCACATGAGAAGCCATTGGACAAGGCATACCTGACGATTTACCAGATGCTCATCTCTTTAACCTATCTAGTGAGAGAGAATTGTTTAAAGCTGATCTGACGCCATATTGGGCCGATGACATAGTGCAAGTGCTAGAGAGCAGACTACCTGAGAGACCCATTGAGAAGGCCAGGCTGAGACGACTTATCTTGAAAATTCAGCCATACCAACTGATAGCCGGCCAACTCTATAGGTTGGGACAAGACAGTTTATTGCGCAGATGCGTATGTGAGCACGAGATGCATGATGCATTGAAAGAAGCACATGGCAGAATCGCTGGAGGACACTTTAGCGGGGACACAATAGTCCGAAAGGTGCTACAATCCCAACTATGGTGGCCCACCCTTTTCCGCGATGTAGCTAAATTCGTAAAGCACTGCGATGAGTGCCAAAGGACCACAGTTCCTGTGTGGAAAGACAAGATGGAGTTGACCTCTGTCATAGCCCGACAACCCTTTGAAAAATGGGGCATCGATTTTATTGGACCTATCAGTCCTGCGGCACAATATTCCCAAGCTCGCTACATCATAATGGCAACCAATTATCTAACGAAGTGGACAAAGGCACGAGCCACAAGAAAGAATGATGCTAGAACCACTGCAAAGTTCTTGTGGGAGCAGGTCATTTCATGGTTTGGCTGTCCAATCGAACTTGTAAGTGACCAAGGCACACACTTCACTAATGAGGTGATTTTCCACCTGCTCTCTACCTTCCTAATAATTCATCGGAAGTCCTCTCCCTATTACCCTCAGGCTAATGGCCAAGCCGAATCCACGAATAAAATCTTAGTCAACGTGCTGACAAAGGTAGTGTCTACTTCAAGAAGTGACTAGGACAACAAGCTAATGGCGGCCTTGTGGGCCTATCGCACAGCTTATAAAACGGCTATAGGACAGATGCCTTTTAGGCTGATGTACGGAACTGAAGCCAATTTACCCTTAGAATTCTTCATCCCTAGCTTAAGGATAGCAGTCCAGGAGCGTTGGAAGGGAAGAGAGGCTTGGACCAATCGCTTAGTGGAGTTAGAGCGCCTAAGGGAGACCCGACTCCTCGCCACTCACTCTCTCATTTGTGAGAAGGCTCGACGAAAGATGTGGTTTGATAAGCATGTCAAACAGCGAGACTTTGAACAAGGGGACCTTGTTCAGCTATACTCTGTAAAAGGACATAAACAGAAGATGAAGTTTCGGGGGCTAGGGCCTTTCAGAGTACGCATGATTGGTAGAACAGGGAATGTTGAGTTAGAGACACTTGAAGGCGAAGGAATAGACTTTTTTAATGGCAGCCGCATAAAGAAGTACTATCCTCCTTCCCATCCATTACACGAGGCACCCATGCTAGAACCCCCAATGAACGTCTGCATGGCTACTATAACCGACCTTACATATCAGGGCGAAGAAGTAGTGGAACCGGGGTATCTACGAATCACAGTCACAGCAGGAGCAACGTATTCTTTCGATGCCGTGATTGATGAAGGTGCCGACTACAACATCTTGATGCATGACCATTGGACACGCATTGGTCAACCAAAACTACAGCCCACTAATGCCAAACTCACCCCGTTTGGGGGTAATGCTTATTCACTCCTAGGGAAGTGCAAGGTAGTCATTTCTATCGAGTCTGAAAGTTTACCAGCTTTCTTCCATGTGTTGCCTGACACTAAAGGAGCCGGTAATATGTCACTATTAGGTCATACTTTCAAGAAGCAAATGAACTGTAATGTGGATTACAACCTAAACCGCATTCATCTTGCTATAGGCAATGTGCATATAGTGACGACTTTCAGCAAGGGCTATCTTGACTCCTCCACCATTACGAAGCCACCGGTAGAAACCCCTACGACCACGCTTTAGCCCAAGTCTAAACAGAAGAAAACTAAGGCCTCATGCCAAGCTCTCGACCCTAGGCCCAAACCCACCAAGAGTGCTCACAAGGCCAAGGAGTCCAAGCTTATATGGGTGCCAAAATGGCAAAAACATCCGGGTAGACCACCCAAACGTAATTTTAAACGCCAAAATAATCATCCATCATGGCCTAAGAGGCAATCTAGACGCTATCGACTTAGACACACAACCACGCCGCGATGGATCCCCAAAGATCTCTTGCAAGCGCAAGGATACTACAAGGGTAACCCCTGGATTTGGGTGCCTAAAAATGGCAAGTTTAAAAGCTCATCTACAAGCAATCTCACCCCATTGAGGGAGGCTTGCACACATGGTGCCCAGGGCATAGTCAGCAAACCATTGCCCGCTGTGGCTAGTAAGCCCCAGCTCATCTATTGACCAAAGCAAACTTACCTAATCCAGAGAACTTAAATACCCCCATGACTGCTCACTCAGAACCCAGCACAACTCCCATCCCCCCAGAGCTTCCTATAGCACCTCAAAGTGCTTCGGAGTGCAAAGCCACACCTGTGACACCAATGATGGAGTCACCACTATCCAGTCCATTTGCACCATTCCCACTAGTAGGTTTTAAACCTTCCTACGTGGTACGATCTTTCCTTTCCTTGGCTAAAGACCTCGCCGTGACTTCTGGGGATGACTTAGTAACTTGCATCAAGATGTTGGACAAAACTTTCACTACATTCGCTAGAAGTTATGATAGGCTAGACCTAGGTCTTCTTGACAAAACACTTGCTTCGGATGTTCGTGCATTACCATGCACCTGGGAAGAATACAAACTTATGACTGGTAAATTTCCCAAAATTGCTGCTGAACTGATAGCAAACGACGAAATCTCAAAGGAGCAAGTTGCCCTCAGAAGACTAATCACTTCATATCGTAAGCCTCCTCGTTTTGTTCCTGAGCACAAATTGCAAGTGCTCACATAGATGGCAAGCTCGCCTTCCACGTTCTTGCAGCAATGGTTTGCTCTGAGAATCCAATGGGAGAAAAAAGGTTGCCGGATAATGACCAATGTTGAGCAACACAGGGCAGTTAAAACCATCGAATATGACCCTACTTATGTGGCACCTATCTCGTTTAGGGTTTTGGCCATCACTCGCAACCAGCATTTAGACGACCATGTGCTCGCTCACCCTTACATTGACCAATTCCTTACGGAAGAGGAATTACATGTTGCAAGCCGCCTTAATACTGGAGATCTCTTTCATGATGTCTTGACCTACATCTCCCAAGTCTCCATCCAACCATCTGCTCTTGATTGTCATGCCCAACTCGAATACAATCCAAGCTTCTATGATTGGTTATTGGCTAAGTAAGTCAATCCATGAAAAACAGCATTTGCCTCGTACTTCCTGTGCTAATCCTAGGAAGGATTCCTTGAAAGATCCAAGACGGGGGGGAGCAATGTGAGCAAGAGCAGAGCAAAATGAGAGTCGGCAAAATGAGAGTCATGCTATCTAGCAGAATGTTATGATTAATTGAGTTTCAATGGAAGATACAGCAAAGGGAAAACAATAGCAATTGCTGCTGTGAGCCCGTCTCTAAAATTCAAGCCTCTAAGCAAGTATACCAATTTTTGACAAATACATTTTTCTCTCAAATTTGAGTTTTGTTAGAAATAAGCCGATTTTTAAGCATTAATGTTGGCATGGTGTGTTGACAAGTAACCACCATGGCAGGACAAGACAAAGGAGGCAAACTCCCATTTTCTGAAGAAGAGATGACCAAGTTCGGCATCAGCGTCGAGACACGACGATTCATTCAATTCACCTTCAAGCACACACTGAACCTGGATGAGGCCATCTTGGAGAAACTGCAGTCAAAGAATTGGTGGACAGATGCCACCTCCACAAGTATGTGGAAAAGGTGGGGCAGGCCGTGGATTACGGCATGTGTGCTGAATTTCTGAGGAACTTTGACAAGGGCAGGAACTATGGCACTGTCACAGTGAGGACAGGGGAGCAAGAAAGAAGAGTTGAAGTGCCCCTCAATGCGGCAATTGTAGAGAAGGCCTTGGGGCTCGTACCCAAGAAAGAGAGGCGACCGAGAAGGGATGTTTACGCCATGCTAGGGATAAAGAAAGAAGAGGTGCACACAGTGGATGGAATCAGCTTGGCTAACATCCCGGATCCAGCAGTGAAGGTGCAAGCGAAGATGATCCACACACTCTACTCGGGCCAAAGGTACAACGCATTGATGAGCAGGATCGGGGTCCCGTTGTTAGAAAGCATTGTAGCAGGAGTCCCTGAGGAGGTAGACTAGAATGGGTTCGTGCAGAAAACCATTCAAAGCTCAGCTGCCCTTCTCACTCTAGCGGAAGCACCAGTAGGAGGAGAATCCCCTGCCTCAACAGCATGCTCCACAAGGAAGAAACCTGCCTCAAAGTCGGCCACAATTAGATATGGTGGTGTTTTAACAGCCATCATAAATGAAGCAATGAAGGATGCTGGAGTCATGGAAGAGCAAGCTGCACATCAAAGCCCACCGCATCAAAGCCCACCTCACCACGAAGGAGAAGAATCAAGTGAAAGAACGATAAGTGAACAGGGAGAACACGAGGTGCCGCCTACACAAGCAAGCAAACTAGAAGTACAAAAGAAAGGGGACAGGAGAATGAGCAAGGGGACAGGAGAACACAAGCAAGCAAAGAAGAATGAGCTGAAATCAAGAGGGCTCAAAGAGAGTCTAGGAGGGCTGAGGAAGAAAGAAGGAGGAAAGAGGAGGAAGAGCTTGCAAAGATCAGAGAAGAATCAAAGAAGGCAGAAGAGGACAGGAAAAGAAGGACGGAAGAAGAAGCTGAAGAGCAGAGACTGAAGGAGCTGGCCGAGTTGGCAGAGGCTACACGAAAATCTGTGGAAGAGACCCACGGGGGTGGAGAGCTCGAACCTGTGAGCCCCTGTCATAAATCCGAAGCTAGTTCAAGTGTGGAAGCAGCTCCATTGGTGGCTGTAGGCAAGGGCAAGTCCCTACTACATCCACTTCGTTCCCCTTTTGTGCCTGCAACGACTGAAACCACGACTACAACCACCACACAACCCACACCTCCCCTCGACACGGCACAGCTAATGAACATGATGCAAATGCTAGTGAGCAAAGTGGCCGAGATCGTGCCAGAAACCGGATTGAAAAGGCCCATTTCTGCAGATGCAGAGTCACGGAAAGACCCTAAAAGACAAAGGCTGGAGGCATCAACCACCACACCCCATACTCCCATGCCTGCCGACACTGACTATGACGCATATGTGGCTGAGCTATGCGTCAACAAGAGTTCCAGAAAAGGCCGTTTGAGCTCTCATTTGCTTTCCCACACTCTCTGAACTGGGCCCTGCTTCTAGGAGTCTTAGACAAGATCAAGGATCTGGCTAATGAACTTGCAAACAGGTGGATTGAAGAGAGGAGCCTGATAATAACTAGGTGGTGACAAGAACCACAGGATTACTGGGAAGATAAGGTCAATCTGGGTTCCAAAACTGTCCAAGGCTATGAGGCATAGCCGAAATGGCGGAGGAGGATTTGGGACACCAATTTTGATGCATGGACCGCCTTTTGCAGTTCACTCCCCGAAGAGCGCAATGATCCTAACTACATGCCCTACCCCTGTAGGCATGGAGTGGACTATGATAGAGACTTGCATGGGGATTACGACTTCCCAAAAATATATAATGTAAATGCTAGGAGCCCTGAGGAATGTTTAGTGTTTAGGTTAGAAGATATACTTCCTTCTATAAATTGTTTCCTTGCAGACTTCTCTTCCTGCCTAGATCCAGCATTTTTGACCACATGTAATTACCTCCAACTTATCAAATTCCTGCTACTCCAAAAACCCACAGCAGAGGAAGCCCATCTCCCCCCACTCTTCTTTGATATCAACCTAGGAATAGATAGTAGAGCTATGACTAGGTTAATGATGCAGGCTACTCTCCTTCCTTTCTTCTGTTTAGAGCTCTTAGAAAATATGAGTGACACATGCTTCACAAGGTGTGATCACCCTTTCTTGTCAACCACTCCTCTGAGAGTTAAAACCGATATTAAAGAATACCTACAAAGTCGCGCATTCTTATCTCAATGTCTACGACCGCCCCGTGATTAAATGGGTGTGATATGCCTTGACAATTGTTCTCCCTCTCTCATTCTCAAAAAAACAAACAAACAAACAAACAAAAAAAGAAAATAAAATAAAATAAAAGAAAGCAAAGAGAGAAAAAGCCACAAGGAAACAAAGACAAGGTGACTGGAGAGAAAGACAAGAGCAAAAAATAGCAAAGCTGAAAGATGAATCTACTACTAAGCAAGTTAAAAAGGAGAACACTTCACATGTGCTTGCAGTCTCCCTTCATTGTTATTGTGCACCACACTCACTGCATCTAGGGTTCTCCCTAGCCCCTTCCCCACTTCACACTTAGGGCACATCAAGGGTAGGACTTTCAGACCTATCACCCTAAGTTTTGCACCGCCCCTCCAACAATGCACGAACTGGGTCCTCAAGTGTGGGACATTACCAAGGGCTTGCCCAAGGTTAGACCCATCTCCCAGTTCCACTAGCATGGGCACCATGCACTATACAGTGAGACAGACACACCCCCTAGGAAGTGCACAACTTTTCTTGCAGGTTATGTTCGTGTTTCAAGAACTGGCTGTTTGGCTGAAAAAGATCATCCACTACATCCTCTAATGACAAGGAATTTTTCCATGAGTCGGACATGACTCCATTACTGCAACTTCAGGAGCTTCGCTGCGAAGGTTTAAATGGCTCACCAGATTTCATGTTGCCAATCATCCGCCTATTGATGGCTGCCATGACTGAACCAAATCAAGCAGAAGGAAAACCCAGTGATGGATCTGCCATTGGCTTAGATTTTGGAACCTCATCTTCCAAAGATGCATGTCTACTGCCTCAAGATCTACGGATCGCTTATTGATTCCACAAGCCTGAAGATTTTCAATGCAAGGTTCAAGATCTTCAGCTCAGCACTGAACATCTTGAAATCAAACCTGAAGATCTTGAAATCAAAGCTGAAGATCTTCAAATCGAAGACAAGGATCCTCAGGATAACAAGATCTTCAAAACAAATACAAAGATCTTCCATGCGAAGACAAAGCAAACCTTTGTCAAGACAGAGTTCAGGGGGGTTTCTCTAGGATAAATCCCTCCAACACCATTCTCCTAAGGGATTGCTTATTGATCAAGCGTTTCTGTTGACCAAAGGATAACCGGCTACCTATTTTCCACCAGCCAATTGGAACCTCTATCAGCCGTTGCAGAATGCGAGCCACAACTGTGTGTGAAATCCCGAGCATTTTCATGAAGTCTAAAGCACACCGGAATCTCTTCTGGTCATCGTCATCAAACTCCATCACCTCTCATTCACAAGCATCAGTGTCATCTACCCAGCAGTTCCACCTAGCAACAGATCATCTATCCCACTACTTCCCACCACAGTGCCATGGGACTGGCACTTGGCTAGGAGGGGGGTAATGTTTACCACAGCACAGAGGAGCGGGAAATGGAAAAAAGGAAATAGAAAAAGGCACAGGAAAAAAAGAAGAAAAATGTGCCTTAATCGGTAACCAGACCCTGAAAAAATTAAAAGCGCAGGCATGACCCTCAGGAAGTCTTAGAGTCATCCAAGGAAAGTAAAAGAGTAAAAAGTGCACCATTAAGTGTGAAAGCACTCCCGAATCCTTGTAAAAGAGCGCCAGGCTCACTCCTGTGCAAATTGTATGCATTAGTTGGGAATAGGATAGATTAGAATGGTGGGAAATGAGAAATGAGCCTAGGCTAATGGCCGGCCATGTAAAAAAGGGGATGACCGCCCATGAAAAGTTGGTCATGTATATAAAGTTCAAAAAGTGAATGAGAAGATCATTCTTGTGTGTGGCCAAAGCTTCTTCTTCTTCTTCTTCTCTTGTTTCTTGCCTTCTTGCTTGTGCTTCAGAGAGGGATTGAGAGAGTGTGAGGGAGTGAGGGAGTGATTGCGTGAGAGTGAGGGATCTTGGAGAAGAAGCTCTCCATCTTCTCTCTTCATCTTCCCCTCTTCTCTTCTCTTCTCTTGTCTCGCGCGCGTGGCTATGGAGGATGAAGCTCATGGGAGAGGGATTGAGCTTGCTTGAGCTTGCCTCAAGGATCATGGAGCTACCGGTGTGCAAGAAAGAGGAGGGTACTCGATCGAGCATCAAGGTAAGCTCACTACACCCGTAAGGTAGGCATTGCGCGTCGGCTATGTGAGAGGTAGCCATGGCTGCTCAGTTCGAAACACTTGAGCAATAAGTGGTCCGTAGGTCTCGGGGTAGAGCTCGT
This sequence comes from Lygodium microphyllum, assembly GCF_053477565.2. Lineage (NCBI taxonomy): Eukaryota > Viridiplantae > Streptophyta > Polypodiopsida > Schizaeales > Lygodiaceae > Lygodium > Lygodium microphyllum. The sequence continues at coordinate 19,411,350 of NC_141149.1, read as the reverse complement.
AGCTCCCCTTCATTTTGGTTATCAACCATGAGTAGTTCAAAGGTGGGAACCAATTCCATAGGTTGACATTCCATGCTCTAATAACTTTAAGTGCTACAACCGTTCTAGGTCTACTATTGATCTGACTATGCTATATCAAATAAGCAAATCTTCCATCTACAAGGGCTTGGGTTTAGCCTAGGTATGCTCTATCATTTTTCCATCGATATCATAGTCCATAGAGTCACTTGTCATTTTCATCTTCTTTTTCTGTAGGTTCTTCCTCCTTGAGTTCACTTTAGTATATTAAGAAACACAAATCTTGGGCAAGGTTAGCTAATGGAGGTCAAAAATCATAGACAAGAAGCATGATAACTAAGACTAGAAAAGACTCTTAGTCAAGTGAATTAGGTTCCAAGATTAATTAACTTGGACTCATAAACACAATATTGAGTAGACAAAGACATAGATGGAAAGTACAAAGTATGATAGCATTATATTCAAATGATTGTCAAGCACACTCTTTTATAATTACAAGATGGTACACCTTTCCCTCACTGTACCTATGGGTTACAGGGTAGCTCTTCTAGACAGTTGCATTCCTTGCCTTACTACTCCATACAAAGAGGCTATCATAGGAGTGTTATTAAATATTTCTCAACACTTCTCCTCAATCACAATCATGAAATCACTAAGTATACAAAGGGTGTCATGAGTAGAACCTTGCTAAGTGTAGATATGGAAAAACCAACCATATAAAGCTAGAGGTTGTCATAAGGCCTCAGTAAGTGTGTAGAGATTGTAGTGCAAAAGGTTACGCAAGGAGTACAAGGCTTCTGATTGGAGCATTAATGCAAGTACATACAAGGCTTAAAAAAGTTAGTCTAAATAGTGGGAAAAGAAGGACTGATGAGGCTTTTCCTTCTACTTGAGTGTCTTCTTCTTCCTCTTCTTCTTCTTCTTCTTCTTCTTCTTTGATGGGGCCTTTTGTGATCTCTTATTGGCATGACAAAAATTTTCAATGTGCCCAATTCTTTTACAAAAGTCACAAACAATTTCTTTCTTCCCTTTGTACTTGTCGTTGGTAACATAGAGTACATGTTCTTCTTTTGGACTACTTGCTTCCTCTTTACCTTTGAGCTTCTTCACTTTTTCAAGGATTAATGCTTTGATGTCTACTAGCTTTGGATTTGGCATATCAATTAGTGTGGTGGAGACATTACCAACTATTGGAGGAAGACTCTTGAGCAAGACTCCAATGCATATGTCTTCTTCCATTTTTAAGCTAATCCTTGTAAGTTGAGTTAGCAAACTTTTCATATAATTAAGGTGAGCTACAAGGGATGTATTAGCCTTCATATCCAACTTGAAAAAATCAATCAACAATCCATATTTTGAAGAGTTAGATTGGGCACCAAACAATGTATCCAACCATTCCCAAGTAGCATGAGATGTATCACACAAGTCTACATGGTGGATATAGCTATCATCAAGCTGAACCTTGATGATTACTTAGGCTTTGTCATCAATATTTTGCCATACTGCTACAGGAGCATGTTTGGGCTTCTTATCGTGACCACTACTTATTGACCACCACAAACCTTCCTTCTTAAGGATCAATTTGATGACATGTGTGGAATCCCACTCCTTTGAAGATGCAAAAGGGTGAGTCCTCGCCCATTGTGGAGGTTCAAGAAATAGCAAATACTTGAAAATAGATCATCATAAGAGTTGAAACCAACTATGTCAAGAGACACAAGTGGAAGTCGTATCAAAAGACATTATGTTTTGATGATTGATATTGAGTCCTCCCCCCTTGATGATTTAATGTAGAAATCTTGCTCAAACCTTAGTGGAGCACCAGATCAAGGTGGCAGTAACAAGGTTGAGCTAAGGAAAGTGAGAGAAAGAAAAGATATCTAAGCTTTAGGTGAAAATGGCTATGGTAGAATTAGGGTTTAACAAACATGCGATTGGTTTTTCTCTAATTGTAGCTCAAATAAGTGACCATTTGAGCTATGATTTTATCAAGAGATAGTATAGGGAATAAGCTTCAAAAGCCCTAAGATCTTGGACTGCATGGCATTGCGTGTCAGAAGCTAGAGATGTACAATTCAAAAAGGTATAGGTCTAGACAACGAGTAGCATTTTCTGTAATGCCAAGTTTGTGGAGCAGCAATGTTGATATTTGTTGTACTATCCTGAGGTGCTTGATGTAGGGAACAACTCCCCAGATGAAATTGTGATGAGATACGCTTTGTATGAAGAGATCTAGCTGCTCCAAGTGAGCAGGGTGCTGCTAGCTATGCATGTCAAGAAGAGTAGAGTGAAGATGGAGTAAGGAGATGAAGACTTCTTTTGGAGCTGAGCTGAGCTAAGGTTGAAGAGAGCTAAGGTTGAAGAGAGCTAGAGAAGTAATGTATAGGGCTAAACCAAGCTTTCATGGCTCTAATACCATGTTAAAAATCATAGATCTTGATGAAGGTTAGCTATGGAGGTCAAAAATCATAGATAAGAAACATGATAACTAAGACTAGACAAGACTCTTGTCAAGAATTGCGTGGTGGAGGGGGTTGCTCAAGATGCTGCGCCGAACACAGACAGAATGCACAAAGAGAAGCTCACTCAAGAGACAAGAAGAGAGATGGAGGCCAAAACGTTTTCTTGCTGGTTTCTTCTTCTTCTTCCACACTCTTTACAATGTACACAAAGTATAGATAAGATACAACATAAAAGGAAAGTGGCCTACTAAGTCAAACAATGCATAACCGACTACACTAGTCGACTGGCGCTATAACTATGCCAGCTGTAAATAGGTGTAACGACCTGCATATAATAAGTAATGAGTCAGTGGCCATGTGAGATTCATAATGACCACCGACGTGCTAAGTGTAGACGTGTGGACCCATCTAACCAGGCAGTCCATCATCAATGTCCGCATGTGTTGAGCTTGTCATCTCAACACTCCCCCTCAAGCTCAATTGCATCTCTGCAACTCCAAGTAAGCTTTGAAACTTTTGAAGCTTCTCTGTACCCAAGGCCTTCGTGAAGATGTCAGCTATCTGATCCTGTGTGCTGACATACACCAAGTCAATCTCACTTGCTAGTACCTTCTCTCTCACAAAGTGGTAGTGTACCTCAATATGTTTTGTCCTGGCATGGAACACAGGGTTCCTAGCCAACTGTATACTGCTCATGTTGTCACAATAAATGACAACTGGACCTTCCACCTGGACATCCAAATCAGCCAATAGCTTTTGCAGCCATACTGCCTCACATGCTGCAACAACAGCACCTCTATACTCAGCCTCTGTACTCGACAAAGCAACTGTAGATTGCTTTTTGCTGCTCCATGCAACTGCTGCACTACCAAGAGAGAACATGTATCCGCTGGTAGATCTTCTATCAGACATACTACCAGCCCAATCTGTATCTGTGTATCCAAACACCTGTACATCTGTACCTGCCTCATAGAAAAGTCCATAATGTAATGTGGACTTCACATATCTCAATATGCGTCTGACTGCATCCAAATGTAGCTTTCTAGGTACTTGCATAAACTGACTCACAAGACCAACAGCATAGCTCAAGTCTGGCCTTGTAATGGTCATGTAGATCAAACTCCCCACTATCCTCCTGAACATAGTAGGGTCTTCTATCTCATCCCCAACATCAGCACTCAACTTTACATTCTGCTCCAACGGGACTGAAAGTGGTTTGCATGCAGTCATACCATACTTGGACAACATATCCAAGCCATACTGTCTTTGGGACAGCCATATACCATCATCACATCTGATCACCTCAATGCCAAGGAAGTACCTTAGCTCACCTAAATCCTTCATCTCAAACTTCATCTTCAAACAACCCTTGACTTCAGCAATTCCACTATCACTATCACCTGTAATAATCAAGTCATCCACATAGATGACTATGATGACCAAACCTGCATCTCCCTTTCTCACATAAAGTGAGTGATCAGCATTAGAAACATAAAAGCCAATATTGACAAGATACTCTCTGATCTTGTCAGACCATGCTCTAGGTGCTTGCTTGAGCCCATAGAGTGCCTTCTTCAACTTGCACACATACGTGGGATGCTCTAAATCTTCATAACCTGCTGGCTGATCCATTTTCACTTCTTCCTGCAAATCACCATACAAGAAGGCATTCTTTACATCCATTTGCTACAACCTCCAACCTTTGGCTGCTGCCAAAGCAATCACACATCTGACAGTTGCCATCCTAGCAACTGGACTGAAGGTTTCATCATAATCTATGCCATATGTCTGGGCATAGCCTTTTGCAACCAGCCTAGCTTTGTACCTGCTAATAGAACCATCTGCATTGTGCTTAATCTTATAAACCCACTTACATCCAATAGCTTTCTTTCCCTTCGGCAATGATACTAGATCCCAAGTCTTATTGGCCTCTAATGCAGCCATCTCCTCATCCATTGCTGCATCCCAATGAGCATGACCAACAGCCTCCTCAAAACATGTGGGCTCAACATCCTCAACTAGTTTCACCATATAAGCATAATGGTGAGCTGCATAACCCTCAAAACCAAATCTTTCAACAGGGTATTTCACCCTGCTAGACCTGCGTACCACTGGATCACTCAATGGAGTCTTTGCATTAACACGTGCTCTCTGCACACCTGGAGTCCTCACTGAAGGAATGCCAAGCTCATCATCCAAGCTGTCTGAGCCACTGGAGTCTCCATCAAGAACTGCATCAATGCCTTCTGACACCTTATACTTTCCTTTGTCTTTACCTGTAGTGCTACTAGATGCACTCGAAGATGTAGAGGTACTCCTTAGTCTCCCAGACCAAGGACTACCAGATGATGTCTCTGGTCCACTAAGAGTCCGTGATTCTTGCCTTTCAGCCTGCACATGAGTGTCATGATCATCATCAACATCCAATGCATCACCACTAGATGCATACCAACTACTCATTTCATCAAAGATGACATCCCTGCTCACTCTGAACTTACATGTTGTTGAGATATCGAGCTCCACTCGTGATACGCCAGGGTGACCGTTGTATATTTATGTCACCGACTTGTCAGTTGCAGACGCGGTTGGTACACCGCCCATGAATAATAGCTACATGATAGCTATCCTTATCTATTCTAGTTCGTGGCTCAGTTAGTATGCCACCTTAGTTAGTTGAGTTTGGTTGAGACCCATATATAGGGTTCTTCTATTTCTTTGTACTTGAGTTCTTTTTGGCTTACACAACTAAGAAGAGGAAAACTGTTTTCAGCCTCCACCCTTGTGTGTCTTCCCCCATTGTGCAAGCAAGAAAGCTTCAAGCGAGACTCCTTTCTTCTCTCCCACAATCTTGACATGGTATCAGAGCCTTGTTCGTGGTAAGGAGCTCAAGAAAGCAAGCCAAGCTCGCGGTGGTCTGGTAAGAGGAGCAGTGTTGCTTTCATTTCCTGTTTTGGGAGCAGATCTCTGCAGGTAGCACAGCCGGAAATTGCAGGAGTGCATTGTCTCAGGTTGAGACGCCCTTCGCGGTGAAGCAAGAGGGCAGTATATGCTGCGGGAGAGGGCTTTAGCCCGTGGCGACCTTGTTTTTTTGATTTGAGGCCATTTCGGGGCCTGTTTTGCAGACGGAAGTTTTCTGCACGCACTCAAGAAAAGGCTCAGTTTTATGCTGTGCGACCACTGTTCTACAGGTCGGTGAAAAGTTACTGTAGAAATTGCATCGTATGCTTGTGCGCAGAGACATTGGGAGTTTCAGAATCATCCTTGGTTCCTGTTTATGCAAAATCGTCACTATGAAGTGACTGTGTGGTCAAATACCACTTTCGCCAGTTTTGCAGATTTGCCCTTCTGAGGCTGAAGCTGTGGTTTTTGCAGTGACAGAATTTTTTACAGTCTTCTGTAATGGCATCTGATTCTCTTTCACAGATTGTCACTGAAAAGCTTGACAAGAACAACTTCCAGGCATGGAAGTTTAGAATGACGAATTTCCTTATGGGAAAAGGATATTGGGAATTTGTTGCAGGAAATGAAGAAGAACCAGTTCTTCCTGATGTTCCCAATCAACAACAAATGCAGGCATTCAAAGCATGGCATGAGAGAGCCAGGAAAGTTATGTACTGGCTGTCTATCAGCATTTCAGACTCTATGATTGTGCATATTCAGGATGCAAGTACGCCAAAGGAGGCATGGGATACTCTGTCAAAGATGTATAGCACAAATACGCAAGCCAGGAAAATGCAGCTCAAGCAAGAGTTGCACAATGTGCAAAGAGAAAATATGAGCATCAATGACTACCACATGAAGGTGAAGAAGATTGCAGATGCACTTGCTTCCATTGGGTCGCCAGTGGAAGATGATGATTTAGTTTCCGTGACCTTGAATGGTCTAGGAAAGGATTATGCACAGTTTCGAACATCCATTTCCGTTCGTGAAAGATTTCCTGACTTTGAGGAGTTAATTGCTCTTCTAATTTCTGAGGAGCAGAGAAATGGTGGTGCATCTTCTTCAGGAGGAACTTCAAAAGAAGCTGTCTTCTACTCAAATGCTGGAAGAGGTAGAGGCAGAGGTAGAGGAGGCCGATTTGGAGGCCGTGGCAGAAATCAGAATATGCAGCAAACTCAAGAAAACCAGTCCTATGGAGGAGGACGTGGTAACTCTAGAGGCAGGGGGAGCCAAAGAGGTCGTGGTGGATGGCAAAGAGGCCAAAATGCAAACAGTAATGTTGAATGCTACTACTGTGGTAAAATGGGTCATATGGCTAAAGACTGCTATAAAAAGCAGAATGACATCATGAATGGAAAACTGCAACAAGGAAATTATGCATCCTCTAGTAGACAGGGTGATGACAGAAATGAGCATTTGTTCATGCTGCAGCACATGAACAATTCTGTGACAAGTGCAGAAGAAAGCAATGATGTATGGTATGTTGACTCAGGTGCATCAAACCACATGACAGGTCATGCAGAATGGATGGAGGATGCAAGGAAAATGAAAAAACCAGGATTTGTGGAGACTGGTGATGATACTGCACATCCTATTGTGCAGATTGGAAAAATTCCATTGTCTATGCAGGATGGGAAAAAGAAATACCTGTCCGATGTATTTCATGTCCCGAATATCACCAAGAATCTGGTTTCTGTTGGTCAAATGGTTGAACAGGGCTTGCAGGTCAGATTTAATCCTCATGGATGCTTTGTTGAGGATATGAAAAATAAAGGTCGCTTGATAGCAAAAGGAAAGAAGAAGGGCAGAATGTTTACATTGGATGCAGACATGTCTGAATTGAGTGCAGCAATGTTTGCACATGGGACCGGTGTAGTTGCAGATATTGATATCTGGCATAAACGGATTGGTCATGTTAATGTATAGCGACTTAAATCAATGCAGGCCCAAAATATTGTTGCAGGATTGCCCAAATTCAAGGTTGCAGAAATGCATAAGGTATGTGAAGCCTGTCAGTTTGGAAAACAGGCAAGGAAACCATTTCCTAGACATGTTCAAGAGAGTAAGAAGCCATTGGAATTAATCCACTCTGATGTGTGGACTACTAAAGCTGCATCTCTTGGAGGCTGTCATTATTTTGTCAGTTTTATTGATGACTATAGCAGAAAAGTTTGGGTGTATTTTATGAAAAAGAAAAGTGAAGTTTTTGGGCATTTCAAAACTCTTAAAGCTATGGTTGAAAAAGAAACAGGCTTGCAGATAAAATGCCTAAGGTCAGATGGAGGGGGAGAGTACCTCTCAAATGAGTTTGCAAAGTTCTTGCAGGAGCATGGCATAAAGCAGCAATATTCATGCAGTTATACCCCACAACAAAATGGAATTGCAGAAAGGAAAAACAGGCATATTGGAGAGGTATCTCGTGCCATGCTCAATGAAAAAGACTTGCCAGATTTTTATTGGGCTGAAGCAGTTGCTACAGCAGTCTACATAATGAACAGGACGCCCACTGCAGCAATACATGGAATGACTCCAGAGGAGAGGTATACTGGTAGGAAACCAGATATTTCTCATTTGAAAATTTTTGGTTGCATTGCCTATGTACATGTGCCAGATGAGCTGAGATCCAAGTTGGATCCAAAAGCTGAGAAGTGCATCTTTATTGGTTACTCTCTGCAGCAAAAAGGGTATAGATGCTATAACCCTTCTACTCGTAAGTTTACAGTGAGCAGAGATGTTGTTTTTGATGAGATGAGTAGCTGGTATAAACCAGTAAATGTGATTGATGATGAAGATGCACAAAATCGTAATGCTACACAGAATTCACAGCAGCAGTCACAAAATATTAGTGGACCTGGAGCGTCCTCTAGCAGTGGTTCACATTCTTCGCCATGGACAGGCAGATTGAGATCAGGAGAATCTTCTCAAAGCAATGCAGATAGTGGTATGCAGGTATCACGAAAAGGAAAAGAGAAGGTTGATCAGCCCATGTTTGATGTGAATGCAGGTCACTCTTATGTGGATGGTGAATCCAGTGGCTCAGAACAGAGCATTGATGATGAGTTGGGTATTCCTTCTATTGTTACACCTGGAGTAAGGAAGACCAGGGATGTTTTGAGAGCACCTGGGAGTGAACCTACTTTGCGCAGGTCTACAAGAGCTAGGTATCCTGTGGATAGGCTGAAATATGATGGATTTACAGCCATTCACTATGCATATATGGTCAAAGTGATACAGGAACCAGAACCCACATCTTTTGAGCAAGCCATGGGAAAAGAAAAATGGGAGAAAGCCATGGATGAAGAAATGGATGCCTTGGAAGCAAATGCTACATGGGAGTTAGTACCTTTGCCTAAAGGTAAGAATGCAATTGGCTGTAAGTGGGTTTATAAGGTGAAGCACAATGCTGATGGTTCTGTGAACAGATACAAGGCAAGATTAGTAGTCAAGGGGTATGCACAAACATATGGCATTGACTATGAAGAAACATTTAGTCCGGTTGCAAGGATGGCAATCGTAAGAGCAGTCATTGCTATGGCTGCATCAAAGGGATGGTCTTTACATCAGATGGATGTAAAGAATGCCTTCTTGCATGGTGATTTGCAAGAAGAGGTCTATATGGAGCAGCCACCAGGTTATGTGCATGCTGTTCATCCTGAGTTTGTTTGCAGGTTGAAGAAAGCCTTGTATGGCTTGAAGCAAGCACCTAGAGCATGGTCTGACAAGATAGGACAGTATCTTGTCACTATTGGCTTTCAGATTTCCAAGGCAGATTTCTCACTTTATGTGAGAAAAACAGAGAAAGGTATTATGCTGCTTGTCATTTATGTTGATGATTTGATTATGACAGGTGACAGTGATGAAGATATCCTTCATGTGAAAATGCTATTGAAGCAGAAGTTTGAGATGAAGGATTTGGGAGAGCTGCGTTATTTCTTGGGCATTGAGGTGATTAGATCACCAAGTGGGATACAGCTCTTGCAGAGGCAGTATGGATTGGACATGCTGTCCAAATATGGGATGACAGGTTGTAAGCCTATTTCAGTTCCTTTGGAGCAAAATGTGAAGCTGAGCACAGATGCAGGTGAGCTTCTAGAAGACCCTACTATGTATAGACGCATAGTAGGAAGTTTGATTTATATGACTATTACCAGGCCAGATTTGAGCTATGCTGTTGGATTGGTAAGTCAGTTTATGCAGGCTCCAAGGAAACCACATTTGGATGCGGCTAGACGCATACTTAGGTATGTGAAGTCCACATTGCAGTATGGACTATTTTATGAGACTGGGGTTCAGATACAGTTGCATGGATACACTGATGCTGATTGGGCTGGTAGTATTTCTGATAGACGATCTACCAGTGGATATGTATTCTCTTTTGGGAGTGCTGCAGTCACTTGGAGCAGCAAGAAACAGCCTACAGTTGCCTTGTCGAGCACAGAGGCTGAGTACAGGGGTGCAGCAATGGCTGCATGTGAGGTAGCTTGGTTGCATAAGCTACTTTATGATATGCATCAGTCTACAGATGGGCCAGTTGTCATTTATTGTGACAACATGAGTAGTATACACTTGGCAAATAACCCAGTCTATCATGCTAGAACAAAGCACATTGAGGTGCATTATCACTATGTGCGAGAGAGGGTTTTACTAGGTCTTATTGATCTAGTTTATGTCAGCACAGAGGATCAGGTAGCTGACATATTCACGAAGGCATTGGGCGCAGAGAAGCTGCGCAAGTTCAGAGACCTGCTTGGTGTGCAGGAATTGGGATTGAGCTCGAGGGGGAGTGTTGAGATATCGAGCTCCACTCGTGATACGCCAGGGTGACCGTTGTATATTTATGTCACCGACTTGTCAGTTGCAGACGCGGTTGGTACACCGCCCATGAATAATAGCTACATGATAGCTATCCTTATCTATTCTAGTTCGTGGCTCAGTTAGTATGCCACCTTAGTTAGTTGAGTTTGGTTGAGACCCATATATAGGGTTCTTCTATTTCTTTGTACTTGAGTTCTTTTTGGCTTACACAACTAAGAAGAGGAAAACTGTTTTCAGCCTCCACCCTTGTGTGTCTTCCCCCATTGTGCAAGCAAGAAAGCTTCAAGCGAGACTCCTTTCTTCTCTCCCACAATCTTGACACATGTGACAGGGTTGTAACAACGATACCCTTTCTGCTCTAAAGAGTATCCAATAAAGACACACTTTTTAGCCTTTGGATCCAGTTTCTTCTGCAACTCATCTGGCACATGAACATACGCAATGCAGCCAAATACTTTCAAGTGTGAAACATCAGGCTTCTTACCTGTAAAACATTCTTCGGGGGTCATACCATGAACTGCAGCTGTGGGAGTTCTGTTCATAATATAAATAGCAATATGAACAGCCTCAGACCAAAAATGCTTAGGCATATTCTTTTCAACCATCAAGGCGCGTGCAACTTCTGCAATATGCCTGTTTTTCCTTTCTGCAACCCCATTTTGTTGTGGGGTATACTTGCATGTGAACTGTCTCTTTATCCCATGAGACCTCAGAAAATCACTGAACTCATTGGAGAGGTACTCTCCCCCTCCATCTGACCTCAAGCACTTTACTTTCAAGCCTGTTTCTCTTTCAACTGCAGCCTTGAAAGTTCTAAAGTGCTCAAACGCTTCACTCTTTTCCTTCATAAAATATACCCACAGCTTTCTAGCACAATCATCAATGAATGTGACGAAATATGAACTACCTCCAAGAGATACATTTTGTGTAGGCCCCCAAATGTCTGTATGCACAACATCAAGGATATTTCTGCTTACATCTCTGTCATGTGAAAAGGGTTGTCTTGCCTGCTTACCAAACTGACATGCTTCACATACCTTCTGAAATTCTGCAACTTTAAAAGTAGGCAAACCTGTAACCAACCCTTTGGACTGCATTAATTTCAACCTTTGTACATTTGCATGTCCAATGCGTTTGTGCCAAATTTCAATGTCTGCAACAACACCTTTTCCTTTGACATACATAGCAGTGTTCATAGTAGGAATTCCAGCATCTAGAGTGAACATACGTCCAACTCTACTTCCCTTTGCTACCAACCTGCACTTGTCATTGAAGTCTTCTACAAAGCAGCCCTTTGCATTAAATCTGACTTGCAGCCCTTGCTCTACCATTTGACCGACTGACACCAAGTTCTTTGTAATAGATGGCACATGTAATACATCTGAAAGACTCTTTGTCTTACCATCATGCAAGGACAAGGGAACTTTTCCAATGTGTGAAATTGGGTGGCATGAGTCATCACCCGTCTGCACATAACCTGCATTCTGCAAATCCTGCATCTCTCCAAACCATTCTGCATGGTTGGTCATATGATTGGATGCACCTGAATCAACATACCAAACATCTTCATGTGTTCCCTTTCCTGTAACAGCATTCAGCATATGCTGCATAACGAACAAACGTTCATTTTTGTCTTCATTCTGTCGTGAAGACGATGCATAGTTTCCTTGCTGCAACTTACCACTGCGGATATCATCTCTCTTAGCATAACATTGGGCTGCAATATGACCTGTTTTGCCACAGTAGTGGCACACAATACCAGAGTTGTTAGAACCTCTATTTTGCCATCCACCTCTTCCTCTAAAGCTCCCCTTGCCTCTAAAGTTACCACGACCTCCTGAAACCTGCATATCGCCAAATTGCTGATTCAATCTGTTTTGCTGGTTGTCACTACCACGTCCTGTACCACGGCCTCTTGAAGAGAACCTACCACGTCCCCTTCCAGAACTGGAGTAGAAAGCTTGGACCTGTTCACCACTTCTTTTAGATGTCTCACTCTGCATGTTGATCTCTTCAGTGATCATAAGGGAGACCAACTCATCGAAATCTGGAAATGGCTTTCTGACATATACAGAAGTTACAAAAGACTTCCAAGCCTTTTCATTGTTAAGTCCACCCAAGGTAGACGACACCAAATCATCATCATCGGGCATTGCATCAATTGTTGCCAATGCATCTGCAATGCTTCTTACCTTCAGTGCATACTCATTGATAGACATCTTTTCTTTCTTTAATGTATTCAACTCTTACTTGAGTTGAATCTTTCGTGCCTTTGTATTTACAGAAAACATACTTTCAAGTATGGTCCAAGCTGCATATGCATTCTCTGCATTTCTAATGTGTCCCAGCATATTATTGTCAATTAATGCAGACAACCAATACATGACCTTCTTGTCTTTTGCATTCCATTCCTTTCGTGCGTTTGTCTCTTCTGCAGTTGGAGGATCACTCACCTCCGTCTCCTTTTCTTCACCTGAAACGAACTCGTAGAGGCCTTTTCCAATAAGGAAGTTCGTGACACGGAACTTCCATGAAGGGTAGTTGATCTTGTCGAGCTTCTCAATGATGGGGCTTCCACTGTTCTCTACCATTATCACAAAATTAATACCAACAACAAGCAAATCTTCTGCAACGCTGGACCTGTAGTGCACAGCAATACATCAGACAGCCTTTTTCACTGTCTGCTCAACAATACATGAAATCTGCAACCTGTTTGCAGATAAACCTTGTGTTTACTCACTGATAAACACCTTTGAACTTACAGATCTGAAATCTGTAACCTACGCACCCACGTTCGGTCAATACAGTCGAAGTCACAGTGTACCTCGAAACTGATGTCTGCAACCTTGCGGCTCTAAAACGGGCCCTGAAACGGCCTCAAATGCCCAAAATAACTGCGGGAAAGCCCTAAAGGGTTAATCTGCAAAATATACAGCGCTCTTCGCGCACACCAAATCTCACTGCAATCTGAGATTTTTGCTCTGCCCTGCTTCCGGTGCCTCCATAGGCACTATCCAAGAGAAGGAGTGGAAGAATGGGAGAGATTCTTACCCGTAGCTTGCTTGCTCGAACCTTGCTTCTTCTCCTTCACTTCAACCTTCGAAATCAGCCTCTCTCAATGGCGCGGCTCTAATACCATGTCAAGAATTGCGTGGTGGAGGGGGTTGCTCAAGATGCTGCGCTGAACACACACAGAATGCACAAAGAGAAGCTCACTCAAGAGACAAGAAGAGAGATGGAGGCCAAAACGTTTTCTTGCTGGTTTCTTCTTCTTCTTCCACACTCTTTACAATGTACACAAAGTATAGATAAGATACAACATAAAAGGAAAGTGGCCTACTAAGTCAAACAATGCATAATCGACTACACTAGTCGACTGGCGCTATAACTATGCCAGCTGTAAATAGGTGTAACGACTTGAATATAATAAGTAATGAGTCAGTGGCCATGTGAGATTCATAATGACCACCGACGTGCTAAGTGTAGACGTGTGGACCCATCTAACCAGGCGGTCCATCATCAATGTCCGCATGTGTTGAGCTTGTCATCTCAACAACTCTTACAGAAGTGAAGTAGGTTCCAAGATTAATTAATTTGGACTCATAAACACAATCTTGAGTAGACAAAGGCATATATTGAAAGTACAAATTACAATATCATTGCATTCAAATGATTGTCAAGTACACTCTTTTATAGTTGCAAGATGGTACCACTTTTCCCTCACTTTGCTTACATGTGATATAAGGCAACTCTTCTTGACTATTCCATGTTCCTTTCCTTATTGCTCCATGCGAAAGGCTATCATAGGAGTGTGATTTCATATTTCTCAAAATATTCCTCGTTACCCACACCTTGTTCATGCATTAACAAGACAAAGATGTCATTATGATAATCAAACATGACTTGATGGAGGCTAGGTTGGGGGTTATTAAGTAAAGCCTCAAATATTAGAAGGTTAGCTTCAAGTTTTCCATGGAAACACGAGCACATTAGTTCATTAATTTGCACAATTCAAGCCTACTTTTAGGCATAGGATAGCCCTTTGTGAAAACTTGCGGCATTGAGTTACTTGCCATTATAAAGAGATGTAAAGAGATATGCTATAGTTGAGGATTGATGGTTTAGATAGTAAGGTCTTGTGCTTCTTCTTGACTCAAGCATTTATGAGCTTTTGATATTAGGTTTCTCTTGAACATTGTGGTTGTTATATTGGCTAGCCACATCCTTGATTCATGTACATTTTCATTTTCCTCAATCTCACTTTCATATTGTCATGATGGAGTGAGGAGACACCCACAATGAGCTCAAGGAGATGAAGAGAAGAAGAGGGCTTCTCAATCTACATCCCTCATTCTCTTATGATTCTCAACTCAGATACTCTTGCTCTTGTAAGCACTCACCAAGAGATGGATTGGGGAGAAGAAGAAGTTAGGATACAAGGAGCTCTCATAACCATGACCCTCACTCCACATCTACTTTCACATTCCCTCTCCTTTACTCTCACTCTCAAGGCATAAGAGTGGCAAAGAGGTCAAGAATGTAAAATTTGCATACATATGAGTAGCTGGTTTCATTAATTTTCATCCTTGTTTCCATTCACCTTTAGATATCTTTCCCCTTGTTGTGGTTGGTCTTTTAACTAGATATGCCTCATATTTTATGCACCTATACCTTAATATTAATAAAAAAATTGGATACTAAAGGTTGTAACTTCATGATACCATTTTATTAATATAATTTACATGTGAGGAAGCCCAACTCTCAACAAAATATCTAATGAATTTAGCAACAACTATTTTCTTTTCAAAAAAGTTTTGGGTCCTTTCTTCTTGTAGTTAAAAAGTTGGATCTTAACATGTCAAATGAGATCTATATGATTAAATGGAAAAAGGTGACATTTGTGGATCTAGTTTTTAGGTTAGATAAGCTAGTAGTAAGTCCAATAAATTGAGTTGTGAGATATGGGAGTTATCAAGGACTCGCTGCTACATTAGGGGAGTTTTGAGGTCTCAAAAATGCCCTATAAGAGATCCTAGATAGAGAAAATATTTTAGAAAATAAAATAATTTTTAAAAACTTTTATATTTTGGTAAGTAAATATATCAAAAATCGTTAATAGGTCATTGTCGTGATATTCTCATGGTCACATCAAACCTAGAAATCTAGGCCGCCATAAAGGTGACAAAGTTTGTCATAATGAAGATCTTACTCATCCTCATTAAAGTGAAAACTAATATTCAATTTGAATTTTTTTCAACTTTTGATTACTTCCCTCCATTCTCACTCTCTTCTTTCTTTCCCATCCTTACTAGTTTCTTCTTCATTTTCCTTCTTGTTTCTAATTTGCATACTTTTTCAATCCAATCTTCTAGTTATATCCTTAGCTATGGATCAATCATCCAATGATCTCTGTAGCTTTAGTAAAAGGCATCTGTATCATCTTTATATTGAGTTGGGTAGTCACTATGAACCAATAAGGAAGAGAACAAAACCCATTACTATTAAATAGTCTACGTCGAAACATATGCTCATGTTTAAGGAAAGAAGAATCTTGATCTTTGGTTAGATGACAAGCTGTATCCCAAAGATCCTAGCAAAAATAACACTCCGCCTTTCTATAGTAGCTCTTCATTATTGAGGTTCATTGGTGATGGTCACTTTGGGTTTCTAGGCTGCTATCCACTTAACTTGGTTGTAAAAAATGATGTCCTCAAATTGGAGAATCATATTTTATCAAAACATAACAGCGAGTTACAGTAGAAGCTAGAAGGCTATCAACAGAGGATTCATTTGTTAGAGAAACACATCAAATCTTACCAACGAAAGTAAACTATTTTAGGACTTTGAAATCTACAAAAGGCTGTTAGAAATATTGAGAGTCTCCGACGAGGAGGAGGTGGTTGTAGTAAAAGAATCCAAGCAGCAAGGTACTTTTTTTTTCACTTTAAAATTATGAAATATGGATTTGTTTATAATTAATTGTATTGAATTGTGATGATGATTTTGTTTAGGTCTCTTCTTCAACCGAATGCAAGTGAAAAAGGTTCTTTGAAAGCATCTCAATTTTATTATCATCTTCTTCCTTCAATAGTTTCAAAAGATATTTTGGAGAAGAAGAAATTTAAAAAGGCAAAGAAACAATGCTTGGAGTCATTTATAAAGGATCTCTATTTGGATACTGAGTTAGTGCAAAAGACACTAGATAATATTGGTATCAGTCAAGATGCTTATATACAAATTTTCCAGCTTTTACAGTCAAACATAAAGCAAGGACAAGTATGTAATTGCATACTTCTAAGGCCATCTGTGATTAGAACTATTAGAAAAAGAGTGAATAACAAGGTAATGGAGATTCTAGGTGATCCTTTCCATATCAAGGCTAGCTTCAAGAGCAAGAAAAAGGAAGTTGTATTCAATGAATTTAACAATATTTTCCTTGACTTGTCTACCCTAAAATACTTAATGATTAGATTCTATGACTTGTCACTAGAAGAGGCACAAGGAATGGCTAAATTTGTGGTTAAACTTGATGAAAGTGAGATTCTAAAATGTACAAAACTAGAGAGGGTCTCTATTACCTTGATGAATAGAGCATTTTTATCAGATCATTACAATCACCCAACGTCATTTAGTATTCAATTGAAACACAACATTTGGTGGCTAGGAGCATTCAAAGTAGATACAAAGGATTTTGATATATTGTATCGGGTTTTTCATCGAACACACCTACTTGAGATACTAGGTTTTAATGTTCTCTGTATCTCATAAAATATTTTACATCTATAGCCCTCACTAGTAGCTGGACTTGGCAAAGGCCCACTCAAAGCTTGAAAAATGTAGCAAAGGGGGGATATTGATCCCCATTGGCTACGCTGCATGGGGATAATATAAGAATGGTCATAGAAAAATATTCCATTCTCTGCAAGATCTGTCTTCTTTCTACCTTTGTACATCTCTTCTCCAATCAAGCTATGCATCACATCAACCACATCAACAATAGACTCAACCAGTTGTCATTCCTCGAGATTAGAAGGATAGACATCTACAAGACAAATGAACAAATGTTATAATGGAAAAACTTAAACCAAGTTTAAGAAAAGAAAGACTTTAAGAATCAAATCCTTACAATTTGGTTTATGCATTGGAAAATTTGAACTTCCAGGTTTCAAATATATCTCTCTATGCATAAACACATGTTTCACTAGAACCTCTTTTATGCTATTCTTATTTACTACAAACTTGAAATCTCGGATTCTACCCTTCTAATAAGCAGAGATGAACGAGCTCCTTTCCCCACGTTTTGTCTATTGCATGGTGATCCAAATGCCTTTGCTAATGGTTGTAGAAATCCATCTTCCATCTTTTTGGAATGAGTTAAATATTGATATGGACGTGATTTGAGAGCTTGCACGCCTTGTTGAAGGTCGAATTTCTCTATCCATAGCACGCACACACATAGACACACACACACACACACACATACACACACAAAAGACTAGGCTACCACAATGGAGGGAAAAACACGAGAGGGACAAAAGAAATGAGAGAAAAAAATATATGCCAAGATTTTTACTAATTTGAATTTAGAGTAAACATGTCATTATTATTAATTGAGACATATCATTAAATAAAAGTGGTTGGGATTGTATATCATTAATGCAAAGAATGTCATAATCACGAATATAAGAGGCTAAAAATAGATATTGATAATACAAATTTGTAATATTATTATACATGTATCTTTTTGTAAAATAATATTTTGCATTTTTTCAAATAGAAGTTATGTTAAGTAGGCTTTGCTCCTATTGGTCTAAAGCACTCTCTTTCTATCTCCTAAAAGGTATTTTTGAGACCTCAAAACTCCCCTCATGTTTTGGGGTTTTGAGGGAGCGAAAGCAACCCCCCCTAGTTGGAAGGTACTTTTCTAGTAAGAGTATAGCTTGCAAGAGACTTTTGAGAGCAAAAGAGAATAGTTATATTATGAAGGTGCAAGGCTTGGGCGGAGGGAGGAGTACTTGAGTGTTTACAAGATTATGGGTTTATTACAATGCTTGTTTGTGCACTTGATCTTCCTCATACACTCTTGGCAGCCCAACAGTCCTCCTAATGGGGGTCTAAGGACAACACCCTAGTATCCTTACTAGTTCACTAGGGAGGGTTTATAATATAGTATGTTGAGCCTCGAGGCAGTCACTCATGAATATATGCATGTATCACATGAGTTCAACATAAGGGTTTTAAAAAACCATTTTTATATATTTATTTACATACAAAAGGATGTCATATAAAGAAGTTACTTACAAATTGAATAAAAAAGTATGAAGTTTTATTCAAGAAAATTTCATGGATAAGGATATTTATAAATAGATCTTAAACACACGTGATATAGGAGATATATATAGAGTGAATCCCCAAGGGTTGAACAAGCCAACCTAACCATCTTTGTGGCCTATAAAAGGAAGACCTCTCCAAAGCCATTATCAATCTATCTTTCAACCAATAAATTTTTTTCTCACTAGTCTTAAGCTCTTTACCTATCAACTCTCTAGATCACCATCTTAGCTTTATAGTGGAAGCATATGGGTAGACAGTGCCATCTTTATATTATTTTTCTTAGATTTAAATAAATTATGTTTTAATATTATTTTCTATGTACTCTCTATTTCTTTCTCAAAATTTTTATATTATACCATGTAATTTTTAGAAAAAATATAATGCATTCTAATGTACTATTGGCATCGTATGCTCTTGCTATACTTGCATCCTCTTTCCTATTTATAATTAACAAGCATACAAGAAGATAATCAATATTGAGAATTTGCCTTCATTGAGACAAATCAAGCTTGGTTACTACCTTCACATCCTCTACTATCCTTCAAAACTTCTAATCCTCATCATTAACTATCATTCTTTATCAATAAGCACTAAGGCTTGTGTATCAATCATTTTTGCACAATATTCATCCAATGTATAATCAATGAAAAATATCAATTTTTATCATGATTATTCTTCCAATCCTCAATACTTTTCAATTAGAGAGATAGAGAGAGAGAGAGAGAGAGAGAGAAGAGGCGAGGAACAACTCTTCTTGTGGGCAAAGGTTCAAGTACCCTCTCTTTCCCATTGTGAGTCTCGTAACCACCCCATCCATTGCCTTTAAAGGGGACAAGAGATTGCGAAACTCAAGACAAAGCATAGGGGACTCCGATACCAAGGAGTTTGTCAAGAGAAGTGAAGGTCGCTTCCAGCTCTAAAATGGCCCCAAAGCATAAACTCTCCCAAGTAACTGGAAAAGCCACGACTACTGTAGAAGGATCGAGCAAAGACACCACCATCAAAACGAATGGTTTATCAGGTGTGCATGCTAACTCGACACTCCAAAATCAGGTACCACTACTATGTCTAGAAATTGAAATCAACTATTTAAGTATGGGTATCATTAGGAAAATTTCATACCTCGCATCAAGTAGCTTGCATATTTTGAAAGGCAGCTGAGAAGGGTTCAATAACCATGAGTTGTCGAGAATAGATTAAGCATCTATGGGTTATTGCGGAAATTAAGTCAAGTATTAGGTTTGATCTTTTGCAAATGCCTCATAGATTGTTGGGGTGCATAAATATTTTGTATAGGTCAATTGCATCCTGATGGAACCTTGGCACTAGCCGGAACTCATGCATACGACAGACAACCCCACCAGACGGCCTCGCGGGCTAGGAGCGTCTAAAACTCACTTTGCACTAAATGCTTATGATGATTTTGCATTTGTATCCAATATGCAGTCCAACATTCACCTTCCCTTCTCCTCAGAGGGAGATCCCATAACATATAGGCATAATGCCTCGTAATACACACATAGGGAAGCACCTCCCGACTGATTATCACGGCTCCATTGCGACTCTCCTACACCTCGGGGATTAGCCCCAAGATGCATCGCTAACACATATAACATTTGCACAAACTCCACTCTTTCATAATTCAGCGTTCTGGGAGATTTTTATTTGCCTCACAAGACTTTCCCCAATGGAAGCACCCATCTAAACCTACAGCTTGGGTTTCCTGTCCTCTCAACGTTGGTCAAAGTTTATCAATCAATTGCAATGCATTCCAGGAGATACCATGTAGTATGCTTGATGTAGGGTGTATGACGATTGTGGAAAACCATTTTATAATTGAAAAACCAGCCATGTGAGGTGTGAAAAATAGCCCTTTCATGAATTTTAGCTAAATGTTACGTGTTGCGCTGCTTTAGGGACTAGCACCGGAACTTCCGTGCTATTACTCACCTATATTTAATTATGGAACGATCCCTAAATGCTATGCACAAAGAGGAAAATCAAAGTTTGTATCTTTTTAGCAATTAGATCGTCACACAACCCTCATCCTTCCCTCACCGTTTAGGTGTTGCTGCAGTGCATAGGTGTAAATGGTTGTTTTGTATCATTTTTGTATGTAAAAAGTGATAAACACATACTATAACACAAAGGACAAGGCCAAATTGAGGCTTGACATCATTCTTTAACCTTGCCAAACATTCACACACATAAATCTTATTTTTCCATATTTTTTTAGCACGAAAATCCCAATTTCCTTCATTTTTTACTATTTTTCCTATTAATTATTCATGTAAAATAGGTATTTTTTGATTTATTTATATTGGATCATTATTTTGACTAAAATTTAACATTTTCTTTGATTATATTCCATTTCCATCCCTTTTCTCCAACTCAAAATAAAAAAAAACCACTAATTTTCATTAAAAATGACATTTTACGGGTTTTAAAGAATTAATTACGGCTCTAAATCATCATGGATTCTGTATTTCTGTAGTTAGAGCCCTCAATCGTGACATAAACAAGGTTCAAACAAAATTTCATTGCATATGAACAACATTTGGACCATGAAACAATAAAAACAAGCAAATTTCTTCATAAAATTGAAGCATACCACGTGTCTTGCATGTTGCGGGTTTTTTAATGATTATTCTGAGCAGCCCACAGAAACCAGCAACCATTCTTCAGTGCTGAACCTCTTTCCTCAGTCTCCTCTTCATCTTGAAGCAATCCGCCGATCACAGTCGGACAAGCATTCTTCAGCCCCTCACCTTCTTGATTTCTTGCACATGAATTGCCTCTATGTAGGAGAGAGAGGGACGAGCGAGAAAGACTGGTTTTTTATCTGCACAACCAGCCAACCAATTGACGGGCAGAAATTGGCGATGGAGAGCGAAGATAGGAAGAAGATTAGCCATGAGATCAGTTGGGGGGGTTGTTCACAGGCCCAAAATCCATCCCTCTCTCAAATCGTGATGATGGCGCCTTCTTCTCTGATCAGCGCAAAAAACGCAACCCCCAATCCCCCCCCCACGTTTTTTATTTTTTTGGGCTCCCAAGGGGAGCCCCAAAGGGTCACACCCTTTGGGTTCTCCTAAAGTCCATTTCCACCTTTGGCATTTTGGCCTTGGCCTCCCAGGCACTCCCTTTTCCACGTCCAGTGTCTGATTCTTGGTCTGAAAAATCCTGGGCGTGTATCTTGAAGTCTTCCACTGTCGAGCATCTCCCAGGGTCTTGTCTCGCATGCCAAAAAGTTATGAAAATTCTCCAACTGTGTCAAGTGGCTTTTTTAAGCATTTCTGGGGCATTGCCGCTTAAAATCGTACAGATTGCCACCGTCGCCTTCGACGAAGTCTATTTTTCCCTTGAAATTCGTAATTTTTGGCTATTTTTAAACACTACTCAGCATCAAAAAGCATATGTCATTGGCGACCACGGGATAGGGCAACTCAACTCGTCGAATCCCACGAATAGATCTGCACATAAACAACAAAAAGAAACATCAAGCTGATACAAAAAATACACAACACAATACATCACAGCTCATACCCTACAACCTGACAAAACCAAGGCCTGAAATCCATGAGGAGTAGGCTTAGCATAATCTGATAAAATGCCTGAAGCTAGTCACTAATCAAATACTACAACACAGCCAAGCTAAAAAGAACTATCAAAGAGGTCATCCTAAGTGGTGGTCTTAACTAGCTACCTAACTAAGGACAACTCAACTAGGAGCTCCTACTAGGCGAGGACTCCTATAGCTTGAACAATAAATATCTTCTTTTAGCACAGTTTTTCTTCTTTTAGGCTTTTATTTTTCCATACTCGAGCGTGTAAAAAGGAGGGAGCTGAGTGTAGTGACCCAAGGAGAACAAGGCATCGGCCTCAGGTCCCATCTCGATACCCAAAAACCTACCAAGCCCTCACGAGGCGACACTTAATCCTTTTCTAACGCTCACTTTTATTTTTGCTCCAACCTTCTTTTATTGTCTTTATTCATGGCAAGATGTCACCCCAAGAAAGGGCAAGGCATTGGCCCCGGATCTTACTCGTCCTCAGGAACCTACCAAGCCTTCGCAAGGCGATAAACAACAGCTCAAGGATTTTTCTTTCTTTCCTTTTGTTATAGGGGTTAAAACCCTTTTTTACACACCTTCATATATTCATATATTATCTTTCAGATCTTAAGGGTTTTGTCTCTTTCCATCATTATTTTAGTAGGCTTCTCTAATTGCCTCATAACTAGCAAGAACTCCTAGAATGGCTGCCTAGCAGGTCAGCAGAATAGGGTCACTAGAACTCCCATAAAAAATAGGTCTTTCAATGCCTGACAATGCCTTGCAAGAGGCAAGGACTACTCAGACCTCCATCAAACATACAGAGCCTAAACCTGGGACTTCATGCCTTGATTGCCGGTCCCCAACAAGAAAGAAAATCCTCACCTGCATATATATCATTAATTGATTAAGGGAAAAACGAGAAAAGGAGAAGAAACCACCTGGAATGGCCACAAGAAGCTTCTTCGTAGCAAAGGCTCCCTCCAGCGACTTTGTCAACCTGTATGCCGCAATTACTAGAACAACAAAGCATTAAACGTACCTTAACCAAACAGAGATAGGGCCCCCTTTGCCTAAAGAAATAGCACATTTTACTGCAAACTAACTCGCCCTCTTTGTTGAGATATCGAGCTCCACTCGTGATACGCCAGGGTGACCGTTGTGTATTTATGTCACCGACTTGTCAGTTGCAGACGCGGTTGGTACACCGCCCATGAATAATAGCTACATGATAGCTATCCTTATCTACTCTAGTTCGTGGCTCACTTAGTATGCCACCATAGTTAGTTGAGTTTGGTTTGAGACCCATATATAGGGTTCTTCTATTTCTTTGTATGAGAGTTCTTTTGGCTTACACAACTAAGAAGAGAAAAACTGTTTTCAGCCTCCACCCTTGTGTGTATTCCCCCATTGTGCAAGCAAGAAAGCTACAAGTGAGACTCCTTCCTTCTCTCCCACAATCTTGACATGGTATCAGAGCCTTGTTCGTGGTAAGGAGCTCAAGAAAGCAAGCCAAGCTCGCGGTGTTCTGGTAAGAGGAGCAGTGTTGCTTTCATTTTCTGTTTTGGGAGCAGATCTCTGCAGGTAGCACAACCGGAAATTGCAAGAGTGCATTGTCTCAGGTTGATTTGAGGCCATTTCGAGGCCTGTTTTGGAGGCGGAAGTTTTCTGCACACACTCAGGAAAAGGCCCAGTTTTATGCTATGCGACCACTGTTCTACAGGTCGGTGAAAAGTTACCACAGAAATTGCATCGTATGCTTATGTGCAGAGACATTGGGAGTTACAGAATCATCCTTGGTTCCTGTTTATGCAAAATCGTCACTAGGAAGTGACTGTGTGGTCAAATACCACTTTCGCCAGTTTTGCAGATTTGCCCTTGTGAGGGTGAAACTGTGTTTTTTGCAGTGACAGAATTTTTTGCAGTGTTCTGTAATGGCGTCTGATTCTCTTTCACAGATTGTAACTGAAAAGCTTGACAAGAACAACTTCCAAGCATGGAAGTTTAGAATGACGAATTTCCTTATGGGAAAAGGATATTGGGAATTTGTTGCAGGAAATGAAGAAGAACCAGTTCTTCCTGATGTTCCCAATCAACAGCAAATGTAGGCATTCAAAGCATGGCATGAGAGAGCCAGGAAAGTTATGTACTGGCTGTCTATCAGTATTTCAGACTCTATGATTGTGCATATTCAGGATGCAAGTATGCCAAAGGAGGCATGAGAAACTTTGTCAAAAATGTATAGCACAAATATGCAAGCCAGGAAAATGCAGCTCAAGCAAGAGTTGCATAATGTGCAAAGAGAAAATATGAGCATCAATGACTACCACATGAAGGTGAAGAAGATTGCAGATGCACTTGCTTCCATTGGGTATCCAGTGGAAGATGATGATTTAGTTTCTGTGACCTTGAATGGTCTAGGAAAGGATTATACACAGTTCCGAACATCCATTTCCGTCCGTGAAAGATTTCCTGATTTTGAGGAGTTGATTGCTCTTCTAATTTCTGAGGAGCAGAGAAATGGTGGTGCATCTTCTTCAGGAGGAACTTCAAAAGAAGCTGTCTTCTACTCAAATGATGGAAGAGGTAGAGGCAGAGGTAGAGGAGGCCGATTTGGAGGCCGTGGTAGAAATCAGAATATGCAGCAAACTCAAGAAAACCAGTCCTATGGAGGAGGACGTGGTAACTCTAGAGGCAGGGGGAGCCAAAGAGGTCATGGTGGATGGCAAAGAGGTCAAAATGCAAACAGTAATGTTGAATGCTACTACTGTGGTAAAATGGGTCATATAGCTAAAGATTGCTATAAAAAGCACAATGACATCATGAATGGAAAACTGCAACAAGGGAATTATGGATCTTCTAGTAGATAGGGTGATGGCAGAAATGAGCATTTGTTCATGGTGCAGCACATGAACAATTCTGTGACAAGTGCAGAAGAAAGCAATGATGTATGGTATGTTGACTCAGGTGCATCAAACCACATGACAGGTCATGCAGAATGGATGGAGGATGCAAGGAAAATGGAAAAACCAGGATTTGTGGAGACTGGTGATGATACTGCACATCCTATTGTGCAGATTGGAAAAATTCCCTTGTCTATGCAGGATGGGAAAAAGAAATACCTGTCCGATGTATTTCATGTCCCGAATATCACCAAGAATCTGGTTTCTGTTGGTCAAATGGTTGAGCAGGGCTTGCAGGTCCGATTTAATCCTCATGGATGCTTTGTTGAGGATATGAAAAATAAAGGTCGCTTGATAGCAAAAGGAAAGAAGAAGGGCAGAATGTTTACATTGGATGCAGACATGCCTGAATTGAGTGTAGCAATGTTTGCACATGGGACCGGTGTAGTTGCAGATATTGATATCTGGCATAAATGCATTGGTCATGTTAATGTACAGCGACTTAAATCAATGCAGGCCCAAAACATTGTTGCAGGATTGCCTAAATTCAAGGTTGCAGAAATGCATAAGGTATGTGAAGCCTGTCAGTTTGGAAAATAGGCAAGGAAACCATTTCCTAGACATGTTCAAGAAAGTAAGAAGCCATTGGAATTAATCCACTCTGATGTGTGGACTACTAAAGCTGCATCTCTTGGAGGCTGTCATTATTTTGTCAGTTTTATTGATGACTATAGCAGAAAAGTTTGGGTGTATTTTATAAAAAAGAAAAGTGAAGTTTTTGGGCATTTCAAAACTCTTAAAGCTATGGTTGAAAAAGAAACAGGCCTGCCAGTAAAATGCCTAAGGTCAGATGGAGGGGGAGAGTACCTCTCAAATGAGTTTGCAAGGTTCCTGCAGGAGCATGGCATAAAGCAGCAATATTCATGCAGTCATACCCCACAGCAAAATGGAATTGCAGAAAGAAAAAACAGACATATTGGAGAGGTGTCTCGTGCCATGCTCAATGAAAAAGACCTGCCAGATTTTTATTGGGCTGAAGCAGTTGCTACAGCAGTCTACATAATGAACAGGACTCCCATTGCAGCAATACATGGAATGACTCCAGAGGAGAGGTATACTGGTAGGAAACCAAAAATTTCTCATTTGAAAATTTTTGGTTGCATTGCCTATGTACATGTGCCAGATGAGTTGAGATCCAAGTTGGATCCAAAAGCTGAGAAGTGCATCTTTATTGGTTACTCTCTACAGCAAAAAGGGTATAGATGCTATAACCCTTCTACTCGTAAGTTTACAGTGAGCAGAGATGTTGTTTTTTATGAGATGAGTAGCTGGTATAAACCAATAAATGTGATTGATGATGTAGATGCACAAAATGGTAATGCTGCACAGAATTCACAGCAGCAGTTACAAAATATTAGTGGACCTAGAGCGTCCTCTAGCAGTGGTTCACATTCTTCGCCATGGACAGGCAGATTGAGATCAGGAGAATCTTCTCAAAGCAATGCAAATAGTGGTATGCAGGTATCATGAAAAGGAAAAGAGAAGGTTGATCAGCCCATGTTTGATGTGAATGCAGGTCACTCTTATGCGAATGGTGAATCCAGTGGCTCAGAACAGAGCATTGATGATGAGTTGGGTATTCCTTCTATTGCTACACCTGGAGTAAGGAAGACCAGGGATGTTTTGAGAGCACCTGGGAGTGAACCTACTTTGCGCAGGTCTACGAGAGCTAGGTATCCTATGGATAGGCTAAAATATGATGGATTTACAGCCATTCACTATGCATATATGGTTAAAGTGATATAGGAACCAGAACCCACTTCTTTTGAGGAAGCCATGGGAAAAGAAAAATGGGAGAAAGCCATGGATGAAGAAATGGATGCCTTGGAAGCAAATGCTACATGGGAATTGGTACCTTTGCCTAAAGGTAAAAATGCAATTGGCTGTAAGTGGGTTTATAAGGTGAAGCACAATGCAGATGGTTCTGTGAACAGATACAAGGCAAGATTAGTAGTCAAGGGGTATGCACAAACATATGGCATTGACTATGAAGAAACATTCAGTCCGGTTGCAAGGATGGCAACCGTAAGAGCAGTCATTGCTATGGCTGCATCAAAGGGATGGTCTTTACATCAGATGGATGTAAAGAATGCCTTCTTGCATGGTGATTTGCAAGAAGAGGTCTATATGGAGCAGCCACCAGGTTATGTACATGCTGTTCATTCTGAGTTTGTTTACAGGTTGAAGAAATCCTTGTATGGCTTGAAGCAAGCACCTAGAGCATGGTCTGACAAGGTAGGACAGTATCTTGTCACTATTGGCTTTCAGATTTCCAAGGCAGATTTCTCACTTTATGTGAGAAAAACAGAGAAAGGTATTATGCTACTTGTCATTTATGTTGATGATTTGATTATGACAGGTGACAGTGATGAAGATATCCTTCATGTGAAAATGCTATTGAAGCAAAAGTTTGAGATGAAGGATTTGGGAGAGTTGCGTTATTTCTTGGGCATTGAGGTGATTAGATCACCAAGTGGGATACAACTCTTGCAGAGGCAGTATGGATTGGACATGCTGTCCAAATATGGGATGACAGGCTGTAAGCCTATTTCAGTTCCTTTGGAGCAGAATGTGAAGCTGAGCACAGATGCAGGTGAGCTTTTGGAAGACACTACTATGTATAGACGCATAGTAGGAAGTTTGATTTATATGACTATTACCAGGCCAGATTTGAGCTATGATGTTGGATTGGTAAGTCAGTTTATGCAGGCTCCAAGGAAATCGCATTTGGATGCGGCTAGACGCATACTCAGGTATCTCATGTATGTGAAGTCCACATTGCAATATGGACTATTTTATGAGACTGGGGTTCAGATACAGCTGCATGGATACATTGATGTTGATTGGGCTGGTAGTATTTCTGATAGACGATCTACCAGTGGATATGTGTTCTCTTTTGGGAGTGCTGCAGTCACTTGGAGCAGCAAGAAACAGCCTATAGTTGCCTTGTCGAGCACAGAGGCTGAGTACAGGGGTGCAGCAATGGCTGCATGTGAGGTAGCTTGGTTGCATAAGCTACTTTATGATATGCATCAGTCTACAGATGGACCAGTTGTCATTTACTATGACAACATGAGTAGTATACACTTGGCAAATAACCCAGTCTATCATGCTAGAACAAAGCACATTGAGGTGCATTATCACTATGTGCGGGAGAGGGTTTTACTAGGTCTTATTGATCTAGTTTATGTCAGCACAGAGGATCAGGTAGCTGACATATTTACGAAGGCATTGGGCGCAGAGAAGCTGCGCAAGTTCAGAGACCTGCTTGGTGTGCAGGAATTGGGATTGAGCTCGAGGGGGAGTGTTGAGATATCGAGCTCCACTCGTGATACGCCAGGGTGACCGTTGTGTATTTATGTCACCGACTTGTCAGTTGCAGACGCGGTTGGTACACTGCCCATGAACAATAGCTACATGATAGCTATCCTTATCTACTCTAGTTCGTGGCTCAGTTAGTATGCCACCTTAGTTAGTTGAGTTTGTTTTGAGACCCATATATAGGGTTCTTCTATTTCTTTGTATGAGAGTTCTTTTGGCTTACACAACTAAGAAGAGAAAAACTGTTTTCAGCCTCCACCCTTGTGTGTATTCCCCCATTGTGCAAGCAAGAAAGCTACAAGTGAGACTCCTTCCTTCTCTCCCACAATCTTGACACTCTTGGCCTAAAAAGATAGATTATTAAAATTCGAAAACAAAGGGCCCTCTTGGCCTAAAGAAATCAGACATTAACTACTTAAAGCTACTGGCCCTCTTGGCCTAACGGGATCAAACAAAATAGCTCATAGAGATCCCTCCTTGGAAGAAGGCAGATATACGCAAATACGCTCCATTCCAAGGGAAAAAATAGGGCTCTCAGCCCTAAACTAAATGCATCAAATTATGGCCCATACCTCCTGCATATATAGCAAGAGGCGTATGCATAACATGTCATCGGATCAACCTATGGGTCCAAGATAACAACGGTAGATGGGTCTGGGCTACTCTTTGCATCACCCATATCAACCATCACTTGCCATATAATGCGTGGTCTGATAACATGCCCCACAAGCGACCATGTCCTGTCTCATTATCAATAACAACATTCGGACTAGGACCACAGTTGAAAAAGAGGTCCTCTTCATAAGCAAAATTAGCTAAGGAATCCGCAAACTGATTCCAATAATGTGGAATCAGCTAAAGAGATATGCTCTCAAATTCATCAAGTAGGGTTATAGCAGTTCGATGATACATACGAAGGAGAGGATTCAGACTGTATATGTCCCATTGAGTTGATTTAAGATCAGCTGGAAATCCCCTTTTATTAACAACCGCCTAATACCACCTTTCTTGGCAATATTTAGTCCCATAATCAGGGCTTTATACTCATCCATGTCGTTAGTAAATCCTACCCCGAGATAAGTAGCTAATTTCATTGTAACTCTATGTCGGGGATCTCGGATAACTACTCCAACACTTCCTTTCCTATTAGGGCCCCTGGACACTCCATCAAAGTATAATGTATATGTCCATAATGGATTTACACAGCCAGCCATCAAGAACTCCCTTATTCGTAATTATGATAGTCAAAGTTCAACATATTTAGAGGATGAACTGACGGCTCCATCGCACCTTCTTCATTAAACTCAATAGGGATGCTTGTCAAGATTTATAAGCAGTGATGGCAGAAAACTTTAATTTCCCATGCAAACGTACCATCTTCTTACTCAATCACTTTATAGCCCTTGCTCCACCAGATAAGCCTCCCCTAATGATATCTTTGCTCGAGATATGGGTGCTCCAAATAAGGGATTAACTGCCCCATCAACCAATTTAAGATCTCCTACAAGTCTCAAATCAACCCCAGCATAGACCTGCAATGCATTTAGTGCGTTAGCATACTTATAAATAATAAGGTTTAATCTTATTAAGATTAACCTTATTCTTAAATTCCACCCCTTGTAGATCAGCTAATAGAATTGTGGACTTATTTTTACCTATCCGAACTATCTTGTAAGGGCCATCCCATCGAGGTTCCAACTTGCCTGGAAATAGCTCCCTATGCGCATCGTAATATAGAACTAACTGCCCCTTTTTAAAATTATATTTCTTCACTTTCAGATCATGCAACCGTTTCATCCGACGTTTAGCTACCTCCTGGTGCAACAAACTTTGCAATTTGACGTCTAAATGGGCCATAGTCATAAACCGCTCAAATAGGGCATCTTCATCACATAGAGAATGATTGATTGTGAATCTAATGGTCGGTAACTCAATTTCTAAGGGCAAGACACATCCTCCCCGTAAACTAATTTGAA
The DNA here is from genome assembly GCF_053477565.2 of Lygodium microphyllum. Classification (NCBI taxonomy): domain Eukaryota; kingdom Viridiplantae; phylum Streptophyta; class Polypodiopsida; order Schizaeales; family Lygodiaceae; genus Lygodium; species Lygodium microphyllum. The sequence goes on along the minus strand of NC_141149.1, from coordinate 19,380,967 downwards.
TGGGGTGCGGCTAGTGGCTCGTTTAAACGTCGTATTATATGCCCAAACTGCCACATATAATTTTGTATCCCAGTCCCGCTTCTTCTCGGAGACTATCTTAGATAGGATACCCACAAGCTGCTTATTGGTACTTTTGACTTGTCCATTTGCTTGCGGATTATGGGGGGTCATCTTGTTATGCTTGATTTTCCAAGCTTCAGTCAGACTTTTAATCACTTTATTTAAAAAGTGAGTTCCACGGTCCAATACTATTTCTTTTGGCGGACCAAAACAGTAGATCATTTGCTCAAGTAGGAAACTGGCAGTTTCTTTTCCATTGTCTTGCCTCGTTTCCCGTGCTTCTGACACTTTGTAAAGTAATCAGTTGCTACTATAATATACCTTTTCTGGTGAGTAGTAGATGATAGGGTGATAGGTCTCACAAATTCAATGCCCCACTTCTCAAATGGAAGGATAGCCATGATAGGCGTAAGTGGGTGTTTCGTATTCTCTCTGCTATTATGCCTTTGACATGTATCACATCTCTTGACATACTCAAAGGAATCTTGGAAGATGGACGGCCACTAATATCCATCTCTTAAAGCTTTCTGTGCCGTTAACCGCCCAGCAAAGTGCCCTCCACAAGCAGAGTCATGGCACTCTTCCAAAATAAAGGGACCCTCGTCAGGCATCACACATCGACGATAAATATCATCAATACCCTGCCAATATAACGTGCCTGCGATCAAATAAAATTTCAATGGCTATTGTTTAATCTTCCTCTTTTCTGATTTTGATAACCCAGCTCCATTCTCTCCCGTAGAAAGATAGTGTGGTATAGCAGCATACCATGAGGGAATAGATATCGTATTTCCATGTCACTTCCTTCAGCCAAGACCTCTTTTGGCTCTTCGAAATCCACAAGACACTCTACAATGCCCTGAAGCTTTGGTGGCTTGCTCTTAATCTCATAATCAGATTCCTGCAAAGTGATTAACCACTTTGTTAAACGGTCAGGCGACTGTAACTTATTCAACAACAATCGAAGCCCTTCCACCTTCGTATAAAAAACCACCCTCTCATAAAGAATGTAGTGCCTGAAATTTTTGGTTGCAAATACCATCGCAAGGCACAACTTCTCCATATAGGTGTAGTTAATTTCCAATATGTCCAGCTTTCAACTGGAAAAAGCTATTGAATGGTACCACTTTTCCTCCCAAATTCACGCCAAACAACAGTTGATATTGCATCTCTACTATACATGGTTGTTGCTGAAAATATATAGAACATTTCGTCCCTTTTTGGTGCTTTTAAAGCAGATGCTTTGGCAAGCTCCTGCTTCACATCATCAAAAGACACTTTGCAAGCATCACTCCATGAAAACTGACAATTAAAGGACAATAGGTTTGTCAACAACAATGTTCTTTCTACCAAGGCATTGATAAACCTCCGATAATACCCTACTGATGACAGAAAGATGTGCACTTCCTTTGGAGTATGTGGCGGACTCATGGCGACTATGACCTTGATCTTTTCAGGATCAGTCGCAATCCCTACGGAACTGACCACATGGCCTAACAAGAGCCCATAAGGGACTCCGAAAACACACTTCCGTGGGTTAAGAGCTATGCAAAATTTTTTGCAATGCTCAAAACACTTCCGCAAAATGATCGACTGTCTATCCCTTACGGTGGCTGCCCCCAGATCGTCAATGGATACTTTCAGCTCCCCTGGGGAGATGTCACCAAAGGTCTTATCGACTGTTCTTTGCCACGAACCAGGTGTATTACATAACCCAAATTCCATCACATGGTACGAAAGGTACCGAAGACTGTAATAAATGTCATTTTTAGCTTGTCTTGCTCAGTGATCACCATTTGGTTATACCCTGCAAAGCAGTCCATAAATGAATAGATTTCCCTACCCATTAGTTGATCCAAAATTTGGTCAATAAATGGCAACGGGTAGTAATCTTTAACAGTCTGCTTATTCAGCTCTCTAAAGTCTACACAAAGACGGATTTGATTATTCTTCTTTGTCCTAATCACAACCGGTGAACACCATTCTGTATGTTGAACAAGGAAGATCAAACCTGCTTTCCGCAACTTCTGTAGTTCCTCATACAACCCGTCCCTTAATTCAAAAGGTATGCGCCTTACTTTCTGACATACAGGGTGGGTATCTTCCTTTACAGGAATAGTATACATAGCTAGACTGCGAGGAATACCCCGAAGTTTGTCATAGCTCCAAGAAGCAAAGATATCGCGGAACTCTCGAATTAAGGATGTATAATCCTCTCTTTCTTTCGAACTGAGCATAGACCCTAATTTAATTGGCCATGAATCATTTAACGTACCAATATCCAGCTCAATAACGTCCGCGTCTCTTATTCAATCATGAGGCTCTATCGGTTTATTCAAGGTTATCTAATAAATATCCTCTGTAGTGAACCCTTCCTTAGATCCATCGCTCCATGACGTCTCAATGCCAGATGGATCCTCTACTATTTCTAATTCAGTGGAGGATAGTGGAGCTCTCTCACTTTGAGGAGACTCAGGGTAAGCATCCACTATTACATGATGGGCACCTCGACCTAGAATCACTCGACCAACGGGTATATCGACTTGACAGTCTGTCCGTAGAATCCATGGCCTACTTAGCAAAACTCCATAACTAGGACGTCCTACAAACTTTATCACCCTAAAGTCCAGATAGCATTCCACGCTTGCAATTGTAACATGGACCTTAGTAATATAATCTTCTGGTTGTCTTAGACTATCATCAGCCATCCTAAGAAGTGTGGAGACGTCTTTTTGGATCTCTAGACCTAACCTCTCTATCAAGTCTAAACTTATGATATTGATGGAGGATCGAGTGTCCACGATAGCCTGCTCCACTAATATTCCATCCACATATGCTGGAACCCTAGGGCAATGCTTTTCAGCATGATCGAACCAATCTTCCTCCACTCTAGCTATGCCCAAAGGTTCTACTATATATCCTATATGCACGATTTTCTTAAATTCCTTATGTACTCCTAGAGAAAGTTTAATCAATTGTAAGAGATTCACATCTGGTCTGACTTCGCAAAGGGAACTTGCTAGATCAAAGTCGTGGTAATTAGCCAATGTTCTCTTCTCGCGCTAAACCATTCTCTCCGTTGGTCTTTCCATCGGCTTTGGTGCCTCTTTTTTAGTCTTTATCTTCTTTCTTGGCAATCCTTTATCCTCCTCGGGATCGACTTTACTACCACTAGGTCTTAACGGTCCAACCTCCATATTAGGATTCAGGAATCGCTTTTCCCTAGCGTCTTGCTTAGGGCTTCCCTCGACAGGTTTTTCAATTCCCTTGTCACCCTCTTTAATCTTTTGACCTCTTATTATGGCTCGTAGATTAGAAGTTTCAGCATCATTGACACATACAGTTTCAATAAGGCTAACTCCACTGCCATGAGGTAACTCCTCTACAACAGCCTTTCCTCTTTGCAGTATTTGCATTGGTCCATCGTCTTGCTGGAGATTATTCCCTTGTATGCAATGGTTAACTGGACCTAGTCGTTTACTGCCTTGTTGGAGAGAACTAATATTACTCCAATAGATAGCAGCTAAGTGGCCAGACTTCCGCACATATCACATTTGACATTCGGAAAATTCCTAGGGAAATGTTGCCCCCCACACCACTTACAACTGAATCTTGAGGGACCACCCTCTTCAGGGCGTCGGCTCCCTATCAAATTCTATTGCTTCTTGAGAAAATTGACATCCACAACTATTTGTCGATACTATTCAGAGATCATATTGGTGTAGTGCTTTATCATGTCCTTAACTTCACCAAGGACATTATAAGCACTCGACTCATAGCCGTGATCATCAGTCTGCCGTCCCATGGGCCTAACCACTTGATTAGGAATTAGCCCCGCTGATCAACTGGGACAACATTAGGATTCATTGTTTGGTTTCCACCACTATTTAGTGATGCCGCCTGACTAGCCATAGGCATAGTCATGGTAGGAGGAGCTGGTAACATAGGCAAATTCGACATAATACTCCCTCTGCCACCCGTATTTAACATGGGGTCCCCTTGACTCCCATTGGTCAAGGCCAAATTATTACCATTCCAATTTATCATTGCTGCATAAGGCACTTGCAACCGTGACTCTACTCCTTGTGCTTGGGTAATGGTAGTATCAATATCGGCAAAAGCAACACTATTACTTAGTTGCACCTGGATATTAAAATCCAATCCATGTAGGAAATATTGCAACTGTGCAGTAGTTGGAATCGGAATATAAGCGTTAAGTTTGCGAAGAACTTGCTTTAATTTCTTGGCATATGCCTGGACATTCTCATTTGGCTCTTGGCGTGTTGCATTCAGAACACGCAACCAATATTGTCCACCCTTCTTAGGGACAAACTCCCTATGGAAAGCCATAAAGAATTGGGCACTACTAATTATGGTTTCGACTTCTAGACCGTGATACCACATTGCCGCTCTTCCTTTTAACATCATGTTGAAGAACATCATTAGGTATCCTTCGTCTTGGATTCAATAGTTGAACATGAGCATTTGAAACTCCTTAATGTGGAGTTCTCCATCTTCTTCTACTAACCCATGGAAAATGGGCAATGGTGCTCCTAACGCTGGTAAATCTGATGTACCTGCTAGAATTGCGATAGGTTGTGCCATGGCTATAATCGGATTGACAATAGGAGTTTGTGTAGGCAACACTACATCCCCACTTGTTGTGGGTTCATTAACTAGAAATAGGGAAGTACCAAGACTTCCACTTGCACTCAAAGAGCTACTTGTAACACCTAGGTTACTAGAACCACTGCCACTTATGTGTAATGGGCTGCTCCTTTGAGGAGAATAGCATCTTACAATCTCCAACCGCTGTCTAGCCCTCTCGGCATATTCTGGTTTTTGTATTTCAGCTTAACAGTCCTTTTGTTAGAGGACATAAACCAACTAATTGGTCCCTAAAAACCCTTGATTCAAGAACCACCACTTGTTTGCGGCTCCCTGAAAACGCACCACTAATGGGACCTAAAATGGGCCGGCACTAGCTATGGCACTAGCCAGACCTCATGCATACAACAAACAACCCCACCACCCGGCCTCGCGGGCCAGGAGCGTCTAAAACTCACTTTGCACTAAATGCTTATGACGATTTTGCATTTGTATCGAATATGTAGTCCAATGTTCACCTTCCCTTCTCCTCAGAGGGAGATTCCATAACATATAGGCATAATGCCTCATAATACACACATAGGGAAGCACCTCTCGGTTGATTGCCATGGCTCCACTGCAACTCTCCTACGCCTCGGAGATTAGTCCCAAGATGTGTCGCTAACACATATGACATTCACACAAACTCTACTCTTTCATAATTCAGTGTTCCAGGAGATTTTTATTTTCCTCACAAGACTTTCCCCAATGGAAGCACCCATCTAAACCTACAGCTTGGGTTTCCTATCCTCTCAGCGTTGGTCAAAGTTTATCAATCAATTGCAATGCATTCCAGGAGATACCACGTGCCATACTTGATGCAAGGTGTATGACGATTGTGCACAACCATTTTATAATTAAAAAACCAACCATGTGAGGTGCGAAAAATAGCCCTTTCATGAATTTTAGCTAAGTGTTACGTGCTGCGCTGCGTTAAGGACTAGCACCAGAACTTCCGTGCTACTACTCACCTATATTTAATTATGGAACAATCCCTAAATACTATGCACAAAGAGGGAAATCAGAATTTGTATCTTTTAAGCAATTAGATCGTCACGCAACCCTCATCCTCCCCTCACCGTTTAGGTATTGTTGCGGTGCATAGGTGTAAATGATTGTTTTATATCATTTTTATATATAAAAAGCAATAAACACGGACTATAACACAAAGGAAAAGGCCAAACTGAGGCTTGACCTCATGCTTTAACATTGCCAAACATTCACACACATAAATCTTATTTTTTCATATTTTTTAAGCATGAAAATCCCAATTTCCTTCATTTTTGCTATTTTTTCTATTTATTATTCATTAAAAATAGGTATTTTCTGATTTATTTGTATTGGCTTATCATTTTGACTAAAACTTAATATTTTCTCTGATTTTATTCCATTTCCATCCCTTTTCTCCAACTCAAAATCGAAAAAAACCACTAATTTCCATTGAAAATGACATTTTACGGGTTTTAAAGAATTAAATACGGCTCTAAACCATCATGGGTTTTGTATTTCTATAGTTAGAACCCTGAATGATGATGTACAAAAGGTTCAAACAAAATTTCATTGCATATGAACAACATTTGGACCATGAAACAACAAAAACAAGAAAAATTCTTCATAAAATTGGAGCATACCACGTGTCCTGCGTGTTGCGGGTTTTTTAATTATTATTCTAAGTAGCCCATAGACCAACCAGCAACCACTCTTCAGTGCTAAACCTCTTTCCTCAGTCTCCTCTTCATCTTGAATCAATCCGATCACAGTCGACAAGCATTCTTCAGCCCCTCTCCTTCTTGATTTCTTGCATATGAATTGCCTCTATGCAAGAGAGAGAGAGAGGGAGGAGAGAGAAAGATTGGTTTTTGATCTCCACAACTAGGCAACCAATTGACGGGCGGAAAACAGTGATGGAGAGCGAAGATAGGAAGAAGATCAGTCATGAGATCAATTGGGGGGTTGTTCACAGGCCCAAAATCCATCTCTCTCTCAAATCGTGATGATGGCGCCTTCTTCTCTGATCAGTGCAAAAAATGCAACCCCCAAACCCCCCCCCCCCCCCACGTTTTTTATTTTTTTGGGCTCCCAAGGGGAGCCCCAAAGGGTCATACCCTTTGGGCTCTCCTAAAGTCCATTTCCACCATTGGCATTTTGGCCTTGGCCTCCCAGGCACTCCCTTTTCCACGTCCGGTGTCCGATTCTTGGTCTAAAAAATCCTGGGCGTTCATCTTGAAGTCTTCCACTGCCGAGCATCTCCCAGGGTCTTGTCTCGCATGCCAAAAAATTATGAAAACTCTCCAACTGTCGTCAAGTGGCTCTTTTAAGCATTTCTGGGGCATTGCCGCTTAAAATCGTACTGATTGCCACCGTCGCCTTTGGCGAAGTCTATTTTTACCCTGAAAATCGTAATTTTTGGCTATTTTTAAGCACTTCTCCGCATCAAAAATCATCTGACACATCCCATAGACCATCATAGTAAATTAACTGGCATTTATAGTGAATGCATGTATACTCGCATTTGAATAATTTGGTCATGCCTTTTCAGTTGCATAAATGCCCTAAAAGAGATTTTTATGAATGGGGATCTCGCATCGCATCGACAACTCGGGAAAGGCCTGCATTCTAGATTTGCATGACATCATAAATAGCCTCAATTGCACCACATAATAGGGAATGCACCTAAAAAGGTAGGTTTAAGATGCGCATGTCAAGTGCTAAACTTAACTGCAAGGGCCAATCTAGGAAATGAAACCTTACATGACAAGTGAAGCTAAGACTTGATTCAACTCAACTAGGATTCTAATCGCAAATAGATCAAGTTGCCCTTACATCCATATTTTTAATTAGAGTCAACATGCTCTTTGGTCCCTACCCCTATAGCCAACCGTGATGGACCCAAAACACTCTTGGGTATATCATTTTCCAAAAAAAAAGATACATCTTGAAGTTGACACAAGAAGGTTCAAATGTCATATGCACACGAAGAATGACTATTCGCCAAGTACATTCGATGATTGCAACTATTTTGGAATGGTAAATAGACTTAAATTACGTCTAACTTGCAAGAGGAGTAGACACAAGCTCCCACTTTCTTGAGGGAAGGAAACCCTAGGATGAACTTAGAACCCAATAGAATTCTAAGATGGGAAAATGGTTACCAATGGATCAATTAAATCCTAGACTGGGATCTTTGGATGAGAACCAAATGTTAGGAACTTAGGGAAGCTGTCATTTGAAACTATAGCAAAATTGTTCACCCCTATTAGATAGGAGAGAGGTTGAAAAGGGGTTATTATCTATCCCTCAGAAAATAATGGAAAATGAAGCCTAGGTAGGAAAGACCAAGAAGGGCCATACCAGCATCAAAGATGAGGACTCCACCTTAGCAGATGTCATGAGCACTTGCCTTCATTGTTTGTTTGTGCTTGTAAATCTAGATTCAATGTCTTTGAAAGGAATGTATGACCCAAGCTCATAATAGAAATTTGAATAATGAATCATGTTGAATTCAAGGAGGGCGTGTCAAGCTACCCCCAACTAGCCGCCAACCCTAGCCAAGGGGGTTCCAAATAACCGTGATGGGAATGTGGACCGAACCCACCATGAGAGTTCTCTCCATGGGTTAGTTTGAATGTAGCAGGACGCTTGGATGCCAAGGGGAGCTCTGGCTGTAAATTCCCTACCTCAAGGTCCTACTCAAACAATCTACGTGACTCGGGATGGATTCTTGAGGCCCTGATACTAGTCCAAGGGTGGAAACTTGGAACAAATAAGACGCATCCTCACGGATTGCAGAATTTGTCCTTTCTAGAGAAGACTTGTATTGCAGTTAAAAGGATAATATAAAGTTCAGTTCCAAAGAATTTGTCTGAACTGTTTTTATATCAGTGCTATAAGTTACGTAAACGAACCTTGTTTCCTAAAAGGCTTAATTAAGGAAGCTATTTTTTAAATGTCATACACAAATGTGATAGGACCTAATTAGATAACTAAAGAATACCATTGAGGAAAGCAGGTGGGCGGAACACCTGACGAATCCATCCTATGGTAGGGTGGTCCCAAAGAACAGGGAGGCTTCTCGCAAGGTTCTATTTACGTACAGCCTTTAGGTAATATTTAGATTAGAACCCGATTCATGCCTTTTTAGGGGACCAGAATGGGACTACGCCTTATGGGCAGAAAGGTTGAGCGGTTCATCCCTCTCGTTTTCCATTCTCTTTGAACCAAGTGCGGCATGGATCTACTGCGGGCTGGGTATCTCTGTGTAAAGTAGGATGTCCAGGATCTAATGCTAGAATGCTATTAGGAGACCTCGGTAACTAGAAACCCAAATTTGAGATCGATCCTAGTGGGTTCGGCCACGAACGTTCTCCGTTGCGAGGTGGACTGGAGAAACCCTAGACAACGAATCTCGAAACATTCCATGGGAGTGTCAGGCGGCGATGCTTAGATTGATTTCTCAATGGACCGCTAAAAACATGCATATATAACTATTAGGCGGGCACGTTACAGTTGGTATCAGAGCCGCGATGAGTGAAGTGATCTTTTCATTAGGAAATAATTTCTTTTCTTTCACTCACTTGTGGATTGTTGCTGCTTCCAGACTTACGAGGCATGGACCAGGTCCCTCATATTTCACATCATGTTCAAGATGGCTATGAACTCTTCAAGTTATCGTCGATGATCTAACATGATGGGGATCCTAGATCGAATCTATAACCCCTCACCGTATGTGGAAAGACCTTGAACTTGGGATATTGCTACATTGATTCCAATCGACTCGCCTACCTTCAAAATAATCTAAAGAGGCTAAAATGATTGGAAGATTTGAAGATTATCAAGTTATTCATCTTCCATGAGGCCTGTGTAAATTTGATCCTACACATCGGATGCCAGCAAGTAGAACAAAATTGTTATATCTATAACAAGGTTGTCAAAGTCTTGCCAGCTGCTGGGACAAAACTAAAGTAATGGGGTGAAATGAATGTCATGGCTATCAAAAATGGGGACTTTTTGAACTTCCCATGACTTACCGTCACTTGAGAATCCATTCCCCCAATCCATACTATTTTGTCCATGTAGTTGAATCCAATAGGAAATTATTAACTTGGCATTAATGTATCTATTGAAAAGAAAATCACCCCAGTCAATCCTTATCTAAAGGAAACAGTGTAGGGAAGATACATGCCACTTGCATATACAACTCTAAAGATAAATGAGTTCTTCAAGTTGAAATAGTTGTCTCTAGAGGCGTACTACTCGAGATTTGTCTCCTTGTTGAAATACACCCCGACAATGAGTATTCCCCAACAAGTCTTGAAGTTTTGTGATGGGCTGAACCCACCATTGAACACTCCATTGGAATCAATGCGTCCCTCGGATTTGCAAGATGCATTGATAAGAGCACAACCTATTGCCCAAGAAGTCCTACCAAAGCCCAGAAATAATAGACCCTAATCTCACAAAGACCAAAATCCAAGGATGTTGAAAGCTCAATTCAAAGGGGCACAAGGACAGAGTCAAGGTCAACGGAAGAAGCCGAGGGCAAATGCAATGAGTGACTTTTTCCCTACTCAATGAAGTGATCAAAGCATGCATTGTTTTGACTGTAATGAACTTGGACACTTCAAAAGGGAATGTCCCAAACTTGGCGGAGAGCGTCACCAAGGAAAATTCAATGGCCAAGCCAGAGCTACCCATGGCCGTGGATGTGTAGCAATGGGAAGGGAAAAAACTTCCAATATCTCCTCTAAGAAAATCAATGGAGAAGAAGAGCCGTCCATGGAAGCTGAGATTGAGACGGCATCCGTTCATGTGCCGCTCTCCATAAGAAGGGGCCAAACTGCCAATTTGCGATGATCTAAACACCATCAGATTACCAAGCTAAGAAATTCAAAACCCTGATTGATTGTCGCAGCACTCATTCTTTCATTTCACCAACTTGTGCAAAAAAGTTATGTCAAGAATCACGTGGTGGGGGGACTTGCTTGAGTTGCGGCGCCAAACACACACTGTATACACAAGAGGAAGCTAACTCAAGAACACAAGAAGAGAGATGGAGGCCAAAACGTTTTCTTGCTGGTTTCTTCTTCTTCTTCCACACACTATACAATGTACACAAAGTATAGATAAGATACAACATAAAGGAAAGTGGCCTACTAAGTCAAATAGTGCATAACCGACTACACTAATCGACTGGCGCTATGTCTTTGCCAGTTGTAGGTAGGTGTAACAAACTAAATATAATAAGTGATAAGTCAGTGCCCATGTGAGTATCATAATGACCACCAACGTGCTAAGTGTAGACGTGTGGACCCATCTAGCCAGGTGGTCCATCATCAATGTCCGCACGTGTTGAGCTTGCCATCTCAACACTCCCCCTCAAGCTCAACTCTATCTGTGCAACTCCAAGTAAGCTTCGGAACTTTCAAAGCTTCTCTACACCCAATGCCTTTGTGAAAATGTCAGCTATCTGATCCTGTGTGCTGACGTATACCAAGTCAATCTCTCCTACAAGCACCTTCTCTCTCACAAAGTGGTAGTGCACCTCAATGTGTTTTATCCTAGCATGGAACACTGGATTCCTAGCTAGCTGTATGCTGCTCATGTTGTCACAATGACTGACAATTGGACCATCTCCTTGCACGTCCAAATCACCTAATAACTTTTGTAGCCATACCACCTCACATGCTGCCATAGCAGCACCTCTATACTCAGCCTCTGTACTCAATAAGGCAACTGTAGGTTGCTTTTTGCTACTCTATGTAACTGCTGCACTACCAAGGGAAAACATGAATCCACTTGTAGATTCTTGTGTCTGACATGCTACCAGCCCAATCTGCATCTATGTATCCAAACTATTGATTGAACTTGTTTTGCTGGTTATCGCTAACACGTCCCATACCATGGCCTCTCAAAGAGGATCTACCACGTCCTCTTCATGAACTTGATTAATGCTTGAACCTATTCACCATTTTTTTCAGATGAGTCACCCTGCATATTGATCTCTTCAGTAATCATGAGAGAGATCAGCTCATCAAAATCTAGAAATGGCTTCCGTACATATACTGAAGTAACAAATGATTTCCACGCCTTCTTATTGTTAAGGCCACTCAGAGTGGATGAAACCAAATCATCATCATCTGGCATTGCATCAATCGCTACTAAAGCATCTGCAATGAACCTTACCTTCAACACATTCTCATTGATAGGCATTTTTCATTTCTTCAAGGCATTCAACTCTTGCTTGAGTTGAATCTTTTGTGCCTTTATATTTACTGAAAACATGCTCTCAAAAATTGTCCAAGTTGTATGTGAAGTTTCTGCATTCCTGATATGTCCCAACATAGTATTATCAATGACTGTAGATAACCAATACATCACCTTTTTATCTTTCTCATTCCACTCTTTCCATGCTTTTAATTCATCTGCAGTCAGAGGGATACCCAGCTTTGGTTTCTTTTCTTCACTTAAGACAAACTCATAATGGCCCTTTCCAATGAGGAAGTTCATCACACGAAACTTCCATGAAGGGTGGTTATTCTTGCGAGCTTCTCAATAATAGGATTTCCACTGTTCTCTGCCATTATCACAAACAAGGATATAGCACAATAAGCTAGTCTTCTGCATTCTTTCACATCACGTGAACAGCACTACGCCAAGAAACCTTTTTCATTGATTGCTCAATAGTACATGTAATCTGCAACTTTTTTGCAGATAAACCTTATGTTTTCTTCCTACAAACACCTCAAAAATTACAGATTCGCAATTTGTAACCTGTGCACCCACTTTCGATCAATACAGCCGAAATCACAGTGTACCTTGAAACTGTTGTCCGCAACCTTGCAGCTCTAAAACGGGCCCTGAAACAGCCTCAGACGCCCAAAATAACTGTGGGAAAGCCCTAAAGGACCTATTTGCAAAATATACAGTGATCTGCTCGCACAGCAAATCTCACAGCAATCTGAGATTTTTGCTGGACCCTGCTTCCGGTGCCTCCATAGGCACTATCCAAGAGAGAGAGTGAATGAATGGGAGAGCTTCTTACCCATGGCTTGCTTGCTCGAACCTTGCTTGGGAGAGGAGTTTTGAGCCCAAGATGTGCCTAAAACTTGCCAAAAAATCTGGAATTTAGGGGAAAAATATTTAACATCGAAGGCGACGGCTCTAGCTAGGACGATTTTAAGCACCAAGTGAAAGACGACTCTTAAAAGGCCCCCGAGCAACACTTGTGGATTTTTGATAATTTTTCAGACTGCCATGCGAGATGTCAGGAGTGGCTAGTCAGTGTGGGATATCAAGCCAGACGCCCAGGATTTTTCAGAGCTCGAATCGGATGCCGGATGAAAAAGGAGCCAACAAACGGGCAAGATATGAAAAGGTGAACCAAAGTTTGACCAAATTGGGTGTGCCTTTTGGAGTTTGACCACCCCCCCCAAAATTTTAGGATCAAAAGATGAAGAAAATCGTGATGAAGGCATGGAGGAGAAGCGTGGACAGCAGCGCCGATTTTTTCGCTCGATGGATGGGGATGGAGATTCCAGGTTGAATACAACCCATCTGACCAATATTGGGCCTTGATTCCTCCCTGTGGGTTGATCATTTCGCCGCCCTTCGCGTGAGCAATGGCTGTGGGAATGAAGAGAAGCAGATCTAGTCTTTCTCTCTCCTCCCTCTCTCTCCCCTAAAGGGCTGTTCCTGCGTGTAAGAGGAAATAAATAATGGTGAAGGAAAGATTGTCCGATTGGGACCGGATTGCTTCCGAGTCGATGTAGACATGAAGATTGCTGATTGTGAAGATGCTGGACATTGAATGTGGGCTGACCCGCAGTCCTGCAGTAAGACCGAAATCCCGAAACATGAAACCTAAGCGGTAATTCAAATTTTTATGAAGAAAAATGAGTTTTTATGCCATTAGATTGATGAAACATTTTTCCCATGGGCGGAATATTCATTATGATGTTGTTTTCTATGAGTTTCAACCGTTTATAATCTGAAAATTAGAAAATTGTAAGCGATATGGCTGAAATTAATGTTATAAAACCCGAAAAACACGCGTTTAAGGGGTAAAAATGGGGTTTTTGCAAAATAAATGGGAAATATGAGACATAATGCCTACAAAACCTGAAATTTTGCTGTCAAGGAACCTAAGGGCCACAGCCCACACTCAATCTTAATTTTTAGTCATTTTTTAAATTGAAGAAATTAGAAAAAAATACAAAAAAATGGTGAAAATGGGTTTTAAATGGGAGAAAATTAGGAAACAGTAAAAGAAAAATTCCAAAAAATTACATGTGTATTTGTACAGCGTATAATGAAGGTAAAGCACGAGGTTGGCCTCGGTTTACCCTCGTTTCTATGTTTACGTTCATGTTTATCGCTTTTTTTGTAAGGAAACACACATAAAATGACTCTTTCACCTATCAACGAATGCAAAACATTAAATGGCAGGGTGAGAGGGGAGGTTGAGCGTCAAAACATAAACTAAAATGTAGTTTATGTGTTGTATCCTATCTATAGGACATTGTTTTAAAATAAAGAGAAAGGCAGCATGATCGTAAGGCTCGGTGTTTTTTCTCATTACATAAACGTTAGCATGGAAATCATGAAAAGATTGTTTTCGCACGATGCACAATGCTGATTTTCTTTTGTTTGTACACTAAACCATTCACATTATGCACTATGCATAGTTCATGGTATCAATGGAAAAGCTCCTAGATTGCATAGCACTTGTTTTCTTAGGACTTTGATCCATGACTGAGAGTGTAAGGTTATACCTTGCCATAGGATAGAGGGTCGGTTTCCTAAGGGACTGTTAAGTAAGGACACATGGTATATCTCCTGGATTACTTTTGAAAATGAAGAGTGGAGTTTGTTTGGTTGTTTTATATGTTGAGCAGCGCATCAAGGGTAATGGTAGTATCAATATCGGCCAAAGCAACACTATTACTTAGATGCACCTGGATATTAAAATCCAATCCATGTAGGAAATATTGCAACTGTGCAGCAGCTGGAATCGGAATATAAGCGTTAAGTTTGCGAAGAACTTGCTTTAATTTCTTGACATATGCCTGGACATTCTCATTTGGCTCTTGGCGTGTTGCATTCAAAACACGCAACCAATATTGTCCACCCTTCTTAGGGACAAACTCCCTACGGAAAGCCATAAAGAATTGGGCACTACTAATTATGGTTTCGACTTCTAGACCGTGATACCACACTGCCGCTCTTCCTTTTAACATCATGTTGAAGAACATCATTAGGTATCCTTCGTCTTGGATTCAATAGTTGAACATGAGCGTTTGAAACTCCTTAATGTGGAGTTCTCCATCTTCTTCTGCTAACCCATGGAAAATGGGCAATGGTGCTCCTAACGCTGGTAAATCTGATGTACCTGCTAGAATTGCGATAGGTCGTGCCATGGCTACAATCGGATTGACAATAGGAGTTTGTGTAGGCAACACTACATCCCCACTTGTTGTGGGTTCATTAACTAGAAATAGGGAAGTACCAAGACTTCCACTTGCACTCAAAGAGCTACTTGTAACACCTAGGTTACTAGAACCACTGCCACTTATGTGTAATGGGCTGCTCCTTTGAGGAGAATAGCATCTTACAATCTCCAACCACTGTCTAGCCCTCTCGGCATATTCTGATTTTTGTATTTCAGCTTAATAGTCCTTTTGTCAGAGGACATAAACCAACTAATTGGTCCCTAAAAACCCTTGATTCAAGAACCACCACTTGTTTGCGGCTCCTTGAAAACGCACCACTAATGGGACCTAAAATGGGTCGGCACTAGCTATGGCACTAGCCAGACCTCATGCATACAACAAACAACCCCACCACCCGGCCTCGCGGGCCAGGAGCGTCTAAAACTCACTTTGCACTAAATGCTTATGACGATTTTGCATTTGTATCGAATATGTAGTCCAATGTTCACCTTCCCTTCTCCTCAGAGGGAGATTCCATAACATATAGGCATAATGCCTCATAATACACACATAGGGAAGCACCTCTTGGCTGATTGCCATGGCTCCACTGCAACTCTCCTACACCTCGGAGATTAGTCCCAAGATGCGTCGCTAACACATATGACATTCACACAAACTCTACTCTTTCATAATTCAGCGTTCCAGGAGATTTTTATTTTCCTCACAAGACTTTCCCCAATGGAAGCACCCATCTAAACCTACAGCTTGGGTTTCCTGTCCTCTCAGCGTTGGTCAAAGTTTATCAATCAATTGCAATGCATTCCAGGAGATACCACGTGCCATGCTTGATGCAAGGTGTATGACGATTGTGCACAACCATTTTATAATTAAAAAACCAACCATGTGAGGTGCGAAAAATAGCCCTTTCATGAATTTTAGCTAAGTGTTACGTGCTGCGCTGCGTTAGGGACTAGCACCAGAACTTCCGTGCTACTACTCACCTATATTTAATTATGGAACAATCCCTAAATACTATGCACAAAGAGGGAAATCAAAATTTGTATCTTTTAAGCAATTAGATCGTCATGCAACCCTCATCCTCCCCTCACCGTTTAGGTATTGTTGCGGTGCATAGGTGTAAATGATTGTTTTATATCATTTTTGTATATAAAAAGCAATAAACACGGACTATAACACAAAGGACAAGGCCAAACTGAGACTTGACCTCATGCTTTAACATTGCCAAACATTCACACACATAAATCTTATTTTTTCATATTTTTTAAGCATGAAAATCCCAATTTCCTTCATTTTTGCTATTTTTTCTATTTATTATTCATTAAAAATAGTTATTTTCTGATTTATTTGTATTGGCTTATCATTTTGACTAAAACTTAATATTTTCTCTGATTTTATTCCATTTCCATCCCTTTTCTCCAACTCAAAATTTAAAAAAACCACTAATTTCCATTGAAAATGACATTTTATGGGTTTTAAAGAATTAAATACGGCTCTAAACCATCATGGGTTTTGTATTTCTATAGTTAGAGCCCTGAATGATGATGTACAAAAGGTTCAAACAAAATTTCATTGCATATGAACAACATTTGGACCATGAAACAACAAAAACAAGCAAAATTCTTCATAAAATTGGAGCATACCACGTGTCCTGCGTGTTGCAGGTTTTTTAATGATTATTCTAACTAGCCCATAGACCAACCAACAACCATTCTTCACTGCTAAACCTCTTTCCTCAGTCTCCTCTTCATCTTGAATCAATCCGATCACAGTCGACAAGCATTCTTCAGCCCCTCTCCTTCTTGATTTCTTGCATATGAATTGCCTCTATGCAAGAGAGAGAGGGAGGGAGGAGAGAGAAAGATTGGTTTTTGATCTCCACAACTAGGCAACCAATTGACGGGCAGAAAACAGTGATGGAGAGCGAAGATAGGAAGAAGATCAGTCATGAGATCAATTGGGGGGTTGTTCACAGGCCCAAAATCCATCTCTCTCTCAAATCGTGATGATGGCGCCTTCTTCTCTTATCAGCGCAAAAAACGCAACCCCCAACCCCCCCCCCCTCCACATTTTTTATTTTTTTGGGCTCCCAAGGGGAGCCCCAAAGGGTCATACCCTTTGGGCTCTCCTAAAGTCCATTTCCACCATTGGCATTTTGGCCTTGGCCTCCCGGGCACTCCCTTTTCCACGTCCGGTGTCCGATTCTTGGTCTGAAAAATCCTGGGCGTTCATCTTGAAGTCTTCC
The DNA here is from genome assembly GCF_053477565.2 of Lygodium microphyllum. Lineage (NCBI taxonomy): Eukaryota > Viridiplantae > Streptophyta > Polypodiopsida > Schizaeales > Lygodiaceae > Lygodium > Lygodium microphyllum. Next base: position 19,363,570 of record NC_141149.1, on the reverse strand, counting down.
ACTACCGAGCATCTCCCAGGGTCTTGTCTCGCATGCCAAAAAATTATGAAAATTCTCCAACTGTCGTCAAGTGGCTCTTTTAAGCATTTCTGGGGCATTGCCGCTTAAAATCGTACTGATTGCCACCGTCGCCTTTGGCGAAGTCTATTTTTACCCTGAAAATCATAATTTTTGGCTATTTTTAAGCACTTCTCCGCATCAAGAATCATCTGACACATCCCGTAGACCATCATAGTAAATTAACTGGCATTTATAGTGAATGCATGTATACTCGCATTTGAATAATTAGGTCATGCCTTTTCAGTTGCATAAATGCCCTAAAAGAGATTTTTATGAATGGGGATCTCGCATCGCATCGACAACTCGGGAAAGGCCTGCATTCTAGATTTGCATGACATCATAAATAGCCTCAATTGCACCACATAATAGGGAATGCACCTAAAAAGGTAGGTTTAAGATGCGCATGTCAAGTGCTAAACTTAACTGCAAGGGCCAATCTAGGAAATGAAACCTTACATGACAAGTGAAGCTAAGACTTGATTCAACTCAACTAGGATTCTAATCGCAAATAGATCAAGTTGCCCTTACATCCATATTTTTAATTAGAGTCAACATGCTCTTTGGTCCCTACCCCTATAGCCAACCGTGATGGACCCAAAACACTCTTGGGTATATCATTTTCCAAAAAAAAAGATACATCTTGAAGTTGACACAAGAAGGTTCAAATGTCATATGCACACGAAGAATGACTATTCGCCAAGTACATTCGATGATTGCAACTATTTTGGAATGGTAAATAGACTTAAATTATGTCTAACTTGCAAGAGGAGTAGACACAAGCTCCCACTTTCTTGAGGGAAGGAAACCCTAGGATGAACTTAGAACCCAATAGAATTCTAAGATGGGAAAATGGTTACCAATGGAACAATTAAATCCTAGACTGGGATCTTTGGATGAGAACCAAATGTTAGGAACTTAGGGAAGCTGTCATTTGAAACTATAGCAAAATTGTTCACCCCTATTAGATAGGAGAGAGGTCGAAAAGGGGTTATTATCTATCCCTCAGAAAATAATGGAAAATGAAGCCTAGGTAGGAAAGACCAAGAAGGGCCATACCAGCATCAAAGATGAGGACTCCACCTTAGCAGATGTCATGAGCACTTGCCTTCATTGTTTGTTTGTGCTTGTAAATCTAGATTCAATGTCTTTGAAAGGAATGTATGACCCAAGCTCATAATAGAAATTTGAATAATGAATCATGTTGAATTCAAGGAGGGCGTGTCAAGCTACCCCCAACTAGCCGCCAACCCTAGCCAAGGGGGTTCCAAATAACCGTGATGGGAATGTGGACCGAACCCACCATGAGAGTTCTCTCCGTGGGTTAGTTTGAATGTAGCAGGACGATTGGATGCCAAGGGGAGCTCTGGCTGTAAATTCCCTACCTCAAGGTCCTACTCAAACAATCTACGTGACTCGGGATGGATTCTTGAGGCCCTGATACTAGTCCAAGGGTGGAAACTTGGAACAAATAAGACGCATCCTCACGGATTGCAGAATTTGTCCTTTCTGGAGAAGACTTGTATTGCAATTAAAAGGATAATATAAAGTTCAGTTCCAAAGAATTTGTCTGAACTGTTTTTATGTCAGTGCTATAAGTTACGTAAACGAACCTTCTTTCCTAAAAGGCTTAATTAAGGAAGCTATTTTTTAAATGTCATACACAAATGTGATAGGACCTAATTAGATAACTAAAGAATACCATTGAGGAGAGCAGGTGGGCGGAACACCTGACGAATCCATCCTATGGTAGGGTGGTCCCAAAGAACAGGGAGGCTTCTCGCAAGGTTCTATTTACGTACAGCCTTTAGGTAATATTTAGATTAGAACCCGATTCATGCCTTTTTAGGGGACCAGAATGGGACTACGCCTTATGGGCAGAAAGGTTGAGCGGTTCATCCCTCTCGTTTTCCATTCTCTTTGAACCAAGTGCGGCATGGATCTACTGCGGGCTGGGTATCTCTGTGTAAAGTAGGATGTCCAGGATCTAATGCTAGAATGCTATTAGGAGACCTCGGTAACTAGAAACCCAAATTTGAGGTCGATCCTAGTGGGTTCGGCCACGAACGTTCTCCGTTGCGAGGTGGACTCGAGAAACCCTAGACAACGAATCTCGAAACATTCCATGGGAGTGTCAGGCGGCGATGCTTAGATTGATTTCTCAATGGACCGCTAAAAACATGCATTTATAACTATTAGGCGGGCACGTTACAGTTGGTATCAGAGCCGCGATGAGTGAAGTGATCTTTTCATTAGGAAATAATTTCTTTTCTTTCACTCACTTGTGGATTGTTGCTGCTTCCAGACTTACGAGGCATGAACCAGGTCCCTCATATTTCACATCATGTTCAAGATGGCTATGAACTCTTCAAGTTATCGTCGATGATCTAACATGATGGGGATCCTAGATCGAATCTATAACCCCTCACCGTATGTGGAAAGACCTTGAACTTGGGATATTGCTACATTGATGCCAATCGACTCGCCTACCTTCAAAATAATCTAAAGAGGCTAAAATGATTGGAAGATTTGAAGATTATCAAGTTATTCATCTTCCATGAGGCCTGTGTAAATTTGATCCTACACATCGGATGCCAGCAAGTAGAACAAAATTGTTATATCTATAACAAGGTTGTCAAAGTCTTGCCAGCTGCTGGGACAAAACTAAAGTAATGGGGTCAAATGAATGTCATGACTATCAAAAATGGGGACTTTTTGAACTTCCCATGACTTACCGTCACTTGAGAATCCATTCCCCCAATCCATACTATTTTGTCCATGTAGTTGAATCCAATAGAAAATTATTAACTTGGCATTAATGTATCTATTGAATAGAAAATCACCCCAGTCAATCCTTATCTAAAGGAAGCAGTGTAGGGAAGATACATGCCACTTGCATATACAACTCTAAAGATAAATGAGTTCTTCAAGTTGAAATAGTTGTCTCTGGAGGCGTACTACTCGAGATTTGTCTCCTTGTTGAAATACACCCCGACAATGAGTATTCCCCAACAAGTCTTGAAGTTTTGTGATGGGCTGAACCCACCATTGAACACTCCATTGGAATCAATGCGTCCCTCGGATTTGCAAGATGCATTGATAAGAGCACAACCTATTGCCCAAGAAGTCCTACCAAAGCCCAGAAATAATAGACCCTAATCTCACAAAGACCCAAATCCAAGGATGTTGAAAGCTCAATTCAAAGGGGAAAAAGGATAGAGTCAAGGTCAACGGAAGAAGCCGAGGGCAAATGCAATGAGTGACTTTTTCCCTACTCAACGAAGTGATCAAAGCATGCATTGTTTTGACTGTAATGAACTTGGACACTTCAAAAGGGAATGTCCCAAACTTGGCAGAGAGCGTCACCAAGGAAAAATCAATGGCCAAGCCAGAGCTACCCATGGCCGTGGATGTGTAGCAATGGGAAGGGAAAAAACTTCCAATATCTCCTCTAAGAAAATCAATGGAGAAGAAGAGCCGTCCATGGAAGCTGAGATTGAGACGGCATCCGTTCATGTGCCGCTCTCCATAAGAAGGGGCCAAACTGCCAATTTGCGATGATCTAAACACCATCAGATTACCAAGCTAAGAAATTCAAAACCCTGATTGATTGTCGCAGCACTCATTCTTTCATTTCACCAACTTGTGCAAGAAAGTTATGTCAAGAATCGCGTGGTGGGGGGACTTGCTTGAGTTGCGGCGCCAAACACACACTGTATACACAAGAGGAAGCTAACTCAAGAACACAAGAAGAGAGATGGAGGCCAAAACGTTTTCTTGCTGGTTTCTTCTTCTTCTTCCACACACTATACAATGTACACAAAGTATAGATAAGATACAACATAAAGGAAAGTGGCCTACTAAGTCAAATAGTGCATAACCGACTACACTAATCGACTGGCGCTATGTCTTTGCCAGCTGTAGGTAGGTGTAACAAACTAAATATAATAAGTGATAAGTCAGTGCCCATGTGAGTATCATAATGACCACCAACGTGCTAAGTGTAGACGTGTGGACCCATCTAGCCAGGTGGTCCATCATCAATGTCCGCACGTGTTGAGCTTGCCATCTCAACACTCCCCCTCAAGCTCAACTCTATCTGTGCAACTCCAAGTAAGCTTCGGAACTTTCAAAGCTTCTCTACACCCAATGCCTTTGTGAAAATGTCAGCTATCTGATCCTGTGTGCTGACGTATACCAAGTCAATCTCTCCTACACGCACCTTCTCTCTCACAAAGTGGTAGTGCACCTCAATGTGTTTTGTCCTAGCATGGAACACTGGATTCCTAGCTAGCTGTATGCTGCTCATGTTGTCACAATGACTGACAATTGGACCATCTCCTTGCACGTCCAAATCACCTAATAACTTTTGTAGCCATACCACCTCACATGCTGCCATAGCAGCACCTCTATACTCAGCCTCAGTACTCAATAAGGCAACTGTATGTTGCTTTTTGCTACTCTATGTAACTGCTGCACTACCAAGGGAAAACATGAATCCACTTGTAGATTCTTGTGTCTAACATGCTACCATCCCAATCTGCATCTATGTATCCAAACTATTGATTAAACTTGTTTTGCTGGTTATCGCCAACACGTCCCATACCATGGCCTCTCAAAGAGGATCTACCACGTCCTCTTCCTGAACTTGATTAATGCTTGAACCTATTCACCATTTTTTTCAGATGAGTCACCCTGCATATTGATCTCTTCAGTAATCATGAGAGAGATCAGCTCATCAAAATCTAGAAATGGCTTCCGTACATATACTGAAGTAACAAATGATTTTCACGCCTTCTTATTGTTAAGGCCACTCAGAGTGGATGAAACCAAATCATCATCATCTGGCATTGCATCAATCGCTACTAAAGCATCTGCAATGCACCTTACCTTCAACACATTCTCATTGATAGGCATTTTTCATTTCTTCAAGGCATTCAACTCTTGCTTGAGTTGAATCTTTTGTGCCTTTGTATTTACTGAAAACATGCTCTCAAAAATTGTCCAAGCTGCATGTGAAGTTTCTGCATTCCTGATATGTCCCAACATAGTATTATCAATGACTGCAGATAACCAGTACATCACCTTTTTATCTTTCTCATTCCACTCTTTCCATGCTTTTAATTCATCTGCAGTCAGAGGGATACCCAGCTTTGGTTTCTTTTCTTCACTTAAGACAAACTCATAATGGCCCTTTCCAATGAGGAAGTTCGTCACACGGAACTTCCATGAAGGGTAGTTATTCTTGCGAGCTTCTCAATAATGGGATTTCCACTGTTCTCTGCCATTATCACAAACAAGGATATAGCACAACAAGCTAGTCTTCTGCATTCTTTCACATCACGTGCACAGCACTACGCCAAGAAACCTTTTTCATTGATTGCTCAATAGTACATGTAATCTACAACTTTTTTGCAGATAAACCTTATGTTTTCTTCCTACAAACACCTCAAAATTTACAGATTCGCAATTTGTAACCTGTGCACCCACTTTCAATCAAGACAGCCGAAATCACAGTGTACCTTAAAACTGTTGTCCGCAACCTTGCAGCTCTAAAACGGGCCCTGAAACAGCCTCAGACGCCCAAAATAACTGTGGGAAAGTCCTAAAGGACCTATTTGCAGAATATACCGTGATCTGCTCGCACACCAAATCTCACAGCAATCTGAGATTTTTGCTGGACCCTGCTTCCGGTGCCTCCATAGGCACTATCCAAGAGAGAGAGTGAATGAATGGGAGAGCTTCTTACCCATGGCTTGCTTGCTCGAACCTTGCTTGGGAGAGGAGTTTTGAGCCCAAGATGTGCCTAAAACTTGCCAAAAAATCTGGAATTTAGGGGAAAAATATTTAACATCGAAGGCGACGGCTCCAGCTAGGACGATTTTAAGCACCAAGTGAAAGACGACTCTTAAAAGGCCCCCGAGTAACACTTGTAGATTTTTGATAATTTTTCAGACTGCCATGCGAGATGTCAGGAGTGGCTAGTCAGTGTGGGATATCAAGCCAGATGCCTAGGATTTTTCAGAGCTTGAATCGGATGCCGGACGAAGAAGGAGCCAACAAACGGGCAAGATATGAAAAGGTGAACCAAAGTTTGACCAAATTGGGTGTGCCTTTTGGAGTTTGACCGCCCCCCCCAAAATTTTAGGATCAAAAGATGAAGAAAATCGTGGTGAAAGCATGGAGGAGAAGCGTGGACAGCAGCGCCGATTTTTTCGCTCGATGGATGGGGATGGAGATTCCAGGTTGAATACAACCCATTTGACCAACATTGGGCCTTGATTCCTCCCTGTGGGCTGATCATTTTGCCGCCCTTCACATGAGCAATGGCTGTGGGAATGAAGAGAAGCAGATCTAGTCTTTCTCTCTCCTCCCTCTCTCTCCCCTAAAGGGCTGTTCCTGCGTGTGAGAGGAAATAAAGAATGGTGAAGGAAAGATTGTCCGATTGGGACCGGATTGCTTCCAGGTCGATGTAGACATGAAGATTGCTGATTGTGAAGATGCTGGACATTGAATGTGGGCTGACCCGCATTCCTGCAGTAAGACCAAAATCCCGAAACACGAAACCTAAGCGGTAATTCAAATTTTTATGAAGAAAAATGAGTTTTTATGCCATTAGATTGATGAAACATTTTTCCCATGGGCGGAATATTCATTATGATGTTGTTTTCTATGAGTTTCAACTGTTTATAATCTGAAAATTAGAAAATCGTAAGCGATATGGCTGAAATTAATGTTATAAAACCCGAAAAACACGCGTTTAAGGGGTAAAAATGGGGTTTTTGCAAAATAAATGGGAAATATGAGACATAATGCCTACAAAACCTGAAATTTTGCTGTCAAGGAACCTAAGGGCCACAGCCCACACTCAATCTTAATTTTTAGTCATTTTTTAAATTGAAGAAATTAGAAAAAAATACCAAAAAATGGTGAAAATGGGTTTTAAATGGGAGAAAATTAGGAAACAGTAAAAGAAAAATTCCAAAAAATTACATGTGTATTTGTACAATGTATAATGAAGGTAAAGCACGAGGTTGGCCTCGGTTTACCCTCGTTTCTATGTTTACGTTCATGTTTATCGCTTTCTTTGTAAGGAAACACACATAAAATGACTCTTTCACCTATCAACGAATGCAAAACATTAAACGGCAGGGTGAGAGGGGAGGTTGAGCGTCAAAACATAAACTAAAATGTAGTTTATGTGTTGTATCCTACCTATAGGACATTGTTTTAAAATAAAGAGAAAGGCAGCATGATCGTAAGGCTTGGTATTTTTTCTCATTACATAAACGTTAGCATGGAAATCATGAAAAGATTGTTTTCGCACGATGGACAATGCTGATTTTCTTTTGTTTGTACACTAAACCGTTCACATTATGCACTATGCATAGTTCATGGTATCAATGGAAAAGCTCCTAGACTGCATAGCACTTGTTTTCTTAGGACTTTGATCCACGACTGAGAGTGTAAGGTTATACCTTACCATAGGATAGAGGGTCGGTTTCCTAAGGGACTGTTAAGTAAGGACACATGGTATATCTCTTGGATTACTTTTGAAAATGAAGAGTGGAGTTTGTTCGGTTGTTTTATATGTTGAGCAGCGCATCAAGGGGCCAATCCGTGCGATGTAGGAGAGTTGCAGTGGGGCCGCGGTGTTTCTACCGAGAGGTTGCCTCCCTATGTATGTGATTTTCATGGCATTGCCAATGTGTATGGGTTCTCCCTCTGTGGAGTTTATAGAAGGGGAGACATTGGACTACGACATGATGAAACTATAAACCCATGAATTAGGCTTTAGGGCAGTTTGTCCTTTAGCATTAGATTTACGCTCCTGGTTCGTGAGGCCATGAGGGTATGCTTGTCTGTGTCAAGAATCCCGTGGTGGGGGGACTTGCTCAAGATGCTGGCCGAACACACACAGAATACACAAGGAGAAGCTCACTCAAGAGACAAGAAGAGAGATGGAGGCCAAAACGTTTTCTTGCTGATTTCTTCTTCTTTTTCCATACCCTTTTCAATGTACACAAAGTATAGATAAGATACAACATAAAGGAAAGTGGCCTACTAAGTCAAACAATGCATAACCGACTATACTAGTCGTCTGGCGCTATAACTATGCCAGTTGTAAATAGGTGTAACAACCTGAATATAATAAGTAATGAGTCAGTTGCCATGTGAGAGTCATAATGACCACCGACGTGCTAGGTGTAGACGTGTGGACCCATCTAACCAGGCGGTCCATCATCAATGTCCACATGTGTTGAGCTTGTCATCTCAACACTCCCCCTCAAGCTCAACTGCATCTCTGCAACTCCAAGTAAGCTTCGAAACTTTTGAAGCTTCTCTGTACCCAATGCCTTCGCGAAGATGTCAGCTATCTGATCTTGTGTGCTGACACACACCAAGTCAATCTCACCTGCTAGTACCTTCTCTCTCACAAAGTGGTAGTGTACCTCAATATGTTTTGTCATGGCATGGAACAAAGGGTTCCTAGCCAACTGTATACTGCTCATGTTGTCACTTCTCTGTACCCAATGCCTTTGTGAAGATGTCAGCTATCTGATCCTATGTGCTGACATACACCAAGTCAATCTCACCTGCTAGTATCTTCTCTCTCACAAAGTGGTAGTGTACCTCAATATGTTTTGTCCTGGCATGGAACACAGGGTTCCTAGCCAACTGTATACTGCTCATGTTGTCACAATAAATGACAACTGGACCTTCCACTTGCACATCCAAATCAGCCATTAACTTTTGTAGCCATACTATCTCACATGCTGCAACAGTAGCACCTCTATACTCAGCCTCTATACTTGACAAGGCAACTGTAGATTGCTTTTTGCTGCTCCAAGCAACTGCTGCACTACCAAGAGAGAACATGTATCCGCTGGTAGATCTTCTATCAGACATACTACCAACCCAATCTGCATCTGTGTATCCAAACACCTGTACATCTGTACCTGCCTCATAGAAAAGTCCATAATGTAATGTGGACTTCACATATCTCAATATGCGTCTGACTGCATCCAAATGTGGCTTTCTAGGTACTTGCATAAACTGACTCATAAGACCAACAGCGTAGCTCAAGTCTGGCCTTGTAATGGTCATGTAGATCAAACTCCCCACTATCCTCTTGAACATAGTAGGTTCTTCTATCTCATCCCCAACATCAGTACTCAACTTTACATTCTGCTCCAATGGGATGAAAAGTGGTTTGCATGCTGTCATACCATACTTGGACAACATATCCAAGTCATACTGTCTTTGGGACAACCATATACCATTATCACATTTGATCACCTCAATGTCAAGGAAGTACTTAGCTCACCTAAATCCTTCATCTCAAACTTCTTCTTCAAAAAGTCCTTGACTTCAGCAATCCCACTATCACTATCACCTGTAATAATCAAGTCATCCACATAGATGACTATGATGACCAAACCTGCATCTCCCTTTCTCACATAAAGTGAGTGATCAGCATCAGAAACATAAAAGCCAATATTGACAAGATACTCTCTGATCTTGTCAGACCATGCTCTAGGTGCTTGCTTGAGCCCGTAGAGCACCTTCTTCAACCTGCACACATACGTGGGATGCTCTAAATCTTCATAACCTACTGGCTGATCCATATACACTTCTTCCTGCAAATCACCATGCAAGAAGGCATTCTTCACATCCATTTGCTGCAACCTCCAACCTTTGGCTACTGCCAAAGCAATCACACATCTGACAGTTGCCATCCTAGCAACTAGATGGAAGGTTTCATCATAATCTATGCCATATGTCTGGGCATAGCCTTTTGCAACCAGCCTAGCTTTGTACCTACTAATAGAACCATATGCATTGTGCTTAATCTTGTAAACCCACTTACATCCAATAGCTTTTTTGCCCTTTGGCAATGATACTAGATCCCAAGTCTTATTGGCCTCTAATGCAGCCATCTCCTCATCCATTGATGCATCCCAATGAGCATGACCAACAGCCTCCTCAAAACATGTGGGCTCAACATCCTCAACTAGTTTCACCATATAAGCATAATGGTGAGCTGCATAACCTTCAAAACCAAATCTTTTAATAGGGTATCTCACCCTGCTAGACCTGCGTACCACTGGATCACTCAATGGAGTCTTTGCATTAATGCGTGCTCTCTACACACCTAGAGTCCTCACTGAAGGAGTGCCAAGCTCATCATCCAAGCTCTCTGAGCCACTGGAGCCTCCATCAAGAACTACATCAATGCCTTCTGACACTTTATTCTTTCCTTTGACTTTACCTGTAGTGCTACTAGATGCACCTGAAGATATAAACGTACTCCTTAGTCTCCCAGACCAAGGACTACCAGATGATGTCTCTGGTCCACTAAGAGTCCGTGATTTTTGCTTTTCAGCCTGCACATGAGTGTCATGATCATCATCATCATCCAATGCATCACCACTAGATGCATACCAACTGCTCATTTCATCAAAGATGACATCCCTGCTCACTCTGAACTTACATGTGACAGGATTATAACAGTGATACCCTTTCTGCTCTAAAGAGTATCCAATAAAGACACACTTTTCAGCCTTTGGATCCTATTTCTTCCACAACTCATCTAGCACATGAATATACGCAATGCAGCCAAACATTTTCAAGTGTGAGACATCAGGCTTCTTACCCGTAAAACATTCTTCGGGGGTCATACCATGAACTGTAGCTGTGGGAGTTCTGTTCATAATATAAACAGCAGTATGAACAGCCTCAGACAAAAAATGCTTAGGCATATTCTTTTCAGCCATCAAGGCGTGTGCAACTTCTGCAATATGCCTGTTTTTCCTTTCTGCAAACCCATTTTGCTGTGGGGTATATCTGCATGTGAACTGTCTCTTTATCCCATGAGACCTCAGAAAATCACTGAACTCATTTGAGAGGTACTCTCCCCCTCCATCTGACCTCAAGCACTTTACTTTCAAGCCTATTTCTCTTTCAACTGCAGCCTTGAAAGTTCTAAAGTGCTCAAACGCTTCACTCTTTTCCTTCATAAAATATACCCACAGCTTTCTAGAACAATCATTAATGAATGTGCCTCCAAGAGATACATTTTGTGCAGGCCCCCAAATTTCTGTATGCACAACATCAAGGATATTTCTGCTTACATCTCTGTCATGTGAAAAGGGTTGTCTTGGCTGCTTACCAAGCTGACATGCTTTGCATACCTTATGAAATTCTGCAACTCTAAATGTAGGCAAACCTGTAACCAACCCTTTGGACTGCATTAATTTTAGCCTTTGTACATTTGCATGTCCAATGCGTTTGTGCCAAATTTCAATAACTGCAACAACACTTTTCCTTTAGCATACATAGCAGCATTCATAGTAGGAATTCCAGCATCCAAAGTAAACATACGTCCAACTCTACTTCCCTTTGCAACTAACCTGCACTCATCATTGAAGTCTTCTACAAAGCTGCCCTTTGCATTAAATCTCACTTGCAACCCCGACTGACACCAAGTTCTTTGTAAGACACATGTAATACATCTGAAAGACTCTTTGTCTTACCATCATGCAAGGACAAGGGAACTTTTCCAATATGTGAAATTGGGTGGCATGAATCATCACCCGTCTATACATAACCTGCATTTTGCAAATCCTGCATCTCTCCAAACCATTCTGCATGGCTGGGGTCATATGATTGGATGCACTTGAATCAACATACCAAACATCATCATGTGTTTCCTTTCCTGTAACAGCATTCAGCATATGCTGCATAACAAACAGGCGTTCATTTTTGTCTTCATTCTGTCGTGAAGGCGATGCATAGTTTCCTTGCTACAACTTACCACTGCGGATATCATCTTTCTTAACATAACATTGGGCTACAATATGACCTGTTTTGCCACAGTAGTGACACACAATACTAGAATTGTTAGAGCCTCTGTTTTGCCATCCACCTCTTCCTCTAAATCTCCCCCTGCCTCTAAAGTTACCACGACCTCCTGAAACCTGCATATCACCAAATTGCTGATTCAATCTGTTTTGTTGGTTGTCACTACCACGTCCTGTACTACGGCCTCTTGAAGAGAACCTGCCACGTCCCCTTCCTGAACTGGAGTAGAAAGCTTGGACCTGTTCACCACTTCTTTCAGATGTCTCACTCTGCATGTTGATCTCTTCAGTGATCATAAGGGATACCAACTCATCGAAATCTGGAAATGGCTTTCTGACATATACGGAAGTTACAAAAGACTTCCAAGCCTTTTCATTGTTAAGTCCACCCAAGGCAGACGACACCAAATCATCATCATCGGGCATTGCATCAATCGCTGCGAAGGCATCTGCAATGCTTCTTACCTTCAGTGCATACTCATTGATAGACATCTTCCCTTTCTTCAATGTATTCAACTCTTGCTTGAATTGAATCTTTCATGCCTTTGTATTTACAGAAAACATACTTTCAAGTATGGTCCAAGCTACATATGCATTCTCTGCATTTCTAATGTGTCCCAACATATTATTGTCAATTACTGCAGACAACCAATACATGACCTTCTTGTCTTTTGCATTCCATTCCTTTCGTGCCTTCATCTCTTCTGCAGTTGGAGGATCACTCACCTCCGGCTCCTTTTCTTCACCTGAAACGAACTCGTAGAGGCCTTTTCCAATAAGGAAATTCGTGACACGGAACTTCCATGAAGGGTAGTTATTCTTATCGAGCTTCTCAATGATGGGGCTTCCACTATTCTCTACCATTATCACAAAATTAATACCAAAGAGCAAGCAAATCTTCTTCAACCTTCGACCTGTAGTGCACAGCAATACACGAGAGAGCCTTTTTCACTGTCTGCTCAACAATACATGCAATCTGCAACCAGTTTGCAGATAAACCTTGTATTTACTTGCTGGTAAACACCTTTGAACTTACAGATCTGAAATCTGTAACCTGCGCACCCACTTTCGGTCAATACATTCGAAGTCACAGTGTACCCTGAAAATGATGTCCCCAATCTTGCGGCTCTAAAACGGGGCCTGAAACGGCCACAGATGCCCAAAATAACAGCGGGCAAGCCATAAAGGGCTTATCTGCAAAATATACAGTGCTCTTCGCGCACACCAAATCTCACTGCAATCTGAGATTTTTGCTCGACCCTGCTTTGGGTGCCTCCACATGCACTATCGAAGAGAAAGAGTGGAAGAATGGGAGAGCTTCTTACCCGTGGCTTGCTTGCTCAAACCTTGCTTCTTCTCCTTCACTTCAGCCTTCCAAATCAGCCTCTCTTAGTGGCGTGGCTCTGATACCATGTCAAGAATCGTGTGGTGGGGGGACTTGCTCAAGATGCTGCGCCGAACACACAGAGAATGCACAAGGAGAAGCTCACTCAAGAGACAAGAAGAGAGATGGAGGCCAAAACGTTTTCTTGCTGATTTCTTCTTCTTTTTCCACATACTTTTCAATGTACACAAAGTATAGATAAGATACAACATAAAAGAAAGTGGCCTATTAAGTCAAACAATGCATAATCGACTACACTAGTCGACTGGCGCTATAACTATGCCAGCTGTAAATAGGTGTAACAACCTGAATATAATAAGTAATGAGTCAGTGGGCCATGTGAGAGTCATAATGACCACCGACGTGCTAAGTGTAGATGTGTGGACCCATCTAACTAGGCTATCCATCATCAATGTCTACATGTGTTGAGCTTATCATCTCAACAGTCTGTCATGAGCATGATGTTCGGCTAGTGCCATAGCTAGTGTCGGCCCATTTCAGGTCAAATCAGTTGTGCGTCTGTTGGGAGTTGCCAACAAGTGGTGGTTCTCGAATCTAGGGGTTTTAGGGACCAAAAAGTTGGTTTATATCCTCTGACAAGGACCATCAAGCAGAAATACAAAAAGTAGAACATGCTGAGAGGGCTAGACGGTGGTTGGAGATTGTAAGTCACTATTCTCCTCAAAGGAGTAGCCCAATACCTATAAGAGGTAGTGGTCTTAATAACCCAACTACTGCACATAGTCCTTTAGGTACAGGAGGAAGCGCACGTTCTTCCTCTTTTCCACCAAGTCAACCCACTTCAAGTGGGGGTGTGATTCCATTAGTTCAAACTCCTATTGTTAATCCGATTGTCGTCATGGCACAACCCATTGCAATTCCTGCAGGGACGCTGGATTTGCCAGCTTTAGGAGTTCCTTTGCCCATTTTCAATGGGTTAGCTGAAGAAAATGCGCAGTTTCACATTTGTGAATTCCAAAGACTAATGCTTAATTATTGCATCCAAGATGAGGGACATCTCATGATGTTCTTTAACATGACATTAAAAGGAAGGGCTGCAGTATGGTATCATAGAATAAAGACTGAAACTATCACTACAATCGAGCAATTTTATGCAGCTTTTTGAGGAGAATATGCCCCTGAAAGAGGTGGCTAATACTGGTTGCGCGTCTTGAATGTAACGCGCCAAGACCCCCATAAGAATGTGAAAGCCTATGCCAAGAAGCTTAAGGAAGTGTTTCGTAAGTTACAAACTTACATTCCTATTCCATCGGCTGCCCAATTGCAATACTTCTTGCATGGATTGGATTTCAATATTCAGGTACAATTGAGCAGTGTGGCTTTGGCTGATATAGACACTGCCATTATGCGGGCAGGAGTAGAGTCACGATTACAAACGGCCTACTTCTCTCGAATAAATCTTAATGTGGGTTTAGTACCTGGAGGCAATTTACCATTGACAAATGGAAGTCAAGGGATGCCTATGAATAACCCTAATGGGAGAGGAAGCATGGTTCAAAATGTACCTTTGTTGCCAGCTCCTCCCAGTGTGACTATGCCTATGGCTAGTCAGTTGGCTCCACTAAATGTTGGAGGCCAAGTTTCAAACCCTAATGTTGTTCCTGTGAGTCAACAACCAATGCCCAATCAAATTGTTAGGCCAATGGAACGACGGATAGACAATCAAGGCTATGAGTCGAGTGCATCTAATGTCCTTGGCAAAGTTAAGGATATGATGAAGCATTACACCAACATGATTTCTGAGCAATATCGGCAAATAGCTGTTGACATCAATTTCCTGAAGAAGCAGCATAATCTGATAGGGAGTCGATGCCCTGAAGAGGGTGGGCCCTCAAGATTTAGCTGTAAGTGGTGTGGCGGGAAACATTTCCCTAGAAACTGTCCGAATGTTAAATGTGATGTTTGTGGAAAGTCGGGCCATTTAGCCGCTACCTGTTGGAGTAAGACTAGTTCCCTCCAACAAGGAAGTAAACAGCCAGGTCCAATTAATCATAGAGCGCAAGGTAATAACCTGCAACAAAATGATGGACCAAGACAAATATTGCAAAGGGAAAAGACCACTATAGAAGAGTTGCCACAAGGCAATGGAGTCAGCCTTATTGAGGCTGTGTGCATCAATGACGCTGAAATCTCTAACCTAAGAGCTGTGACAAGAGGCCAAAAGGCTAAAGAGGTTGATAAAGATAATGCAAAACCGGTTGAGGAAAACCCCAAACAAGGGGATTAGGGGACGCAAGTCCTGAATCCTGGCATAGAAGGGGGACCTCTAAGGCCTGTTGACAAAAAAGTCGATCCTAAGAAGGATGAGGAAGTGCCAAGAAAGAAGGCAAGAGCTAAAAAAAAGCACCAAAGTCGGTCCCGAGACCAAAAGAAATAATGGTTTGGCGAGAAAAGAGAGCTTTGGCTACCTATCATGATTTTGATTTAGCAAGTTCTCTTTGCGAAGTCAAACTAGATGTAAGCCTCTTATAGTTGATTAAATTATCTCCATGAGTACACAAGGAATTCAAGAAAATCATGCGTATTGGGTATATTATAGAACCTTTGGACATAGCACGAGTAGGGGAAGATTGGTTCGATCATACTGAAAAGAATTGCCCTAGGGTTCCAGCATATGTGGATGGAATATTAGTGGAGCATGCTATTGTAGACACTGGGTCCTCCGTCAATATCATGAGTTCAGAGTTGATGGAGAGGTTGGGTCTAGGCATTCAAAAAGATAGCTCCACCCTTCTTAGAATGGCTAATGATAGTCTAAGACAACCAGAAGGTTGTGTTACTAAGGTCCATGTTACAGTTGCAAGTGTAGAATGCTTCTTGGACTTTAGGGTGATAATATTTGCGGGACATCCTAGCTATCGAGTCTTGCTAGGTAGGCCTTGGATCTTACGAACAGACTGCCAAGTCGATATACCCACCGGTCGAGTGGTTCTAGGTAGAGGTGCTAATCGAGTAATAGTCGATGCTTACCCTGAGTCTCCTTAGAGTGAGAGAGCTCCTTTATCCTCCACTGAATTAGAAATAGGAGATGATCCATCTGGTAGGAGACATCATCTAGTGATGAATCTAAAGAGGGGTCCACTACATAAGATATTTATCAAATAACTCTAAATGAGCCGATAGAGCCGCAAGATAAGATAAGAGATGCGGATGTGATTGAGTTGGACCTTGGCACGCCGAATGATTCGCGGCCAATTAAATTAGATTCCATGATCAGTTCAGCAGAAAGGGAGGACTATGTGTCCTTGATCCAAGAATTCCGTGACATCTTTGCTTGGAGTTATGACGAGCTGAGAGGCATTCCTCCCAGCCTGGCTGTTCATACTATTCCTGTAAAAGAAGGTAGTCGTCCTGTGCGTCAGAAAGTAAGGCATATGCCTTTTGGATTGAGGGACGGGCTGTTTGAGGAGTTACAGAAGTTAAGAAAAGCTGGTTTAATCTTCCATGTACAACACACAAAAATGTGTTCACCAGTTGTCATCAGGAAGAAGAAAAATAACTAGATCCGACTATGTGTAGATTTTAGAGAGCTGAATAAGCAGATGGTTAAGGATTACTACTCGTTGCCATTTATTGACTAGATTTTGGATCAATTAGCAGGTAGGGAGATATATTCGTTTATGGATTGCTTTGCAGGTTACAACCAGATGGCAATTGCAGAAGAGGACAAGTTGAAAACAACTTTTATTACTATCTTTGGTACTTTTGCATACCATGTGATGGCCTTTGGTTTGTGCAATGCACCTAGATCATGGCAACGAACAACAGACAAGATCTTTGGTGACATTTCCCCCGATGAGTTGAAAGTATTTATCGATGACCTGGGGGCAGCCACTGTAAGGGAAAGGATGTTGATTATCTTAAGAAAGTGCTTTGAGCACTGCAGACAATTTTGTATCGCTCTTAATCCATAGAAGTGTGTTTTTGGAGTGCCTTATGGGCTATTGCTAGGCCATGTAGTCAGTTCAGTAGGGATCGCAACTGACCCTGAAAAGATCAAGGTTATAGTTGCTATGAGTCCACCATGCACTCCGAAAGAGGATCATAGCTTTCTGTCATCGATAGGGTACTATCGGAGGTTTATAAATGCCTTGGCGGAAAGGACGTTGCCATTAATAAACTTATTATCCTTTAGCTGTCTATTTGAATGAAGTGACCCTTGTAAGGTAGCTTTCGAGGATGTGAAACAGGAGCTAGTAAAAGCACCAGTTTTAAAAGCACCTAAAAGAGGCGAGGTATTTTACATATTTTCAGCAGCCACCATGCATAGTATCAGCTGTTGTTTAGCCCAAATTTGGGAGGAAAAGTGGTATCATCCGATAGCTTTTGCTAGTCGAAAATTGGGCATATCGGAAATTAACTACATCTACATGGAGAAGTGTCTTGTAATGGTCTTTGGGACTAAAAAATTTAGGCACTACATCCTCTATGAGAAGGTAGTTTTCTATACGAGGGCGGAAGGGCTTAGGTTGCTTATGAACAAGCTACAACTGCCTAATCATTTGGCAAAGTGGTTAATTACTTTGCAGGAGTTTGATTATGAGATTAAGAGTAAGCCACCGAGGTTGCAGGGGATTGTGGAATGCCTTGTGGATTTTGGGGAGTCGAAAGAGACTTTGGCTGAAGGAAGTGATATTGAAGAAATGTTTAAAATTGATATAGCTTCTATCCCATCTTGGTATGCTGCTATCACGCATTATCTATCAATGGGAGAGACTGGAGCTGGTTTATCAAAATCTAAAAAGAGGAAAATCAGACAACAGGCTTTGAAGTTTTCCTTGATCGCAAGAATACTATATCGGCAGGGTGTTGATGATATCTATCGCCGATGTGTGATGCCTGATGAGATTCCTTTCATCTTCGAGAAGTGCCATGACTCTGCGCGTGGAGGGCACTTCGCGGGATGGTTGACGGCACAGAAAGCTTTGAGAGCTAGATATTGGTGGCTGTCCATCTTCCAAGATTCCTTTGAGTATATTAAGAGATGTGATACCTGTCAAAGACATGATAACAGAGAGAATAGGAAACTCCCACTTACGCCTATCATGGCTATCCTTCCATTTGAGAAGTGGGGCATTGACTTTGTGGGTCCTATCACCTTGTCGTCTACTACTCAGAAGAGGTACATTATAGTAGCAACTGATTATTTTACAAAATGGTCAAAAGCGTAGGCGACGAGGCAGGACAATGCAAAAGAGACTGCAAGTTTTCTTTTAGAGCAGATTATCTGCCGTTTCGGTCCCCCAAAGGAACTAGTGTCGGACCGTGGAACCCACTTTTTGAATAAAGTGATCAAAATCTTGACTCAAGCTTGGCAAATCAAGCACAATAAAATGACCCTCTATAATCCACAAGCAAAGAGGCAAGTCGAAAGTACTAATAAGCAGCTTGTGGGTATCTTGTCTAAAATAGTCTCTGAGAAGAAATGAGACTAGGACTGGAAGTTGTATGTGGCAGTATGAGCGTATAATACAACATTCAAGCGAGCTACCGGCCATAGCCCATTTAAATTAGTTTATGGAGAAGAGTGTGTCTTACCCCTCGAAATTGAGTTGCCAACCATATGGTTTGCGATTAACCACTCTTTGGGAGATGAGGATTTACTCTTTGAACGTTTAACGACCATAGCCCACATGGATGAACTGAAATTGCAAAGCTTATTACACCAGGAGGTAGCTAAACGTCGGATGAAGCAATTGCATGACCTTAAAGCAAAGAAGTATACCTTTAAAAAGGGGCAATTAGTTCTATACTATGATGTGCATAGGGAGCTGTTTCCAGGGAAGCTAGAACCTAGATGGGATGGCCCCTACAAGATTGTCAGGATAGGGAAAAATAGGTCTACAGCTCTACTAGTTGATCTACAGGGAGTAGAGTTTAAAAATAAGGTTAATCTTAATAATATTAAACCTTATTATTTCTAAGTATGCTAATACAGGAAAAATGCATTGCAGGTCCATGCTAGGTCTGATTTGAGACTTGCAAAAGAGCTTAAATTTGGTTGATGGGGCAGTTAATTCCTTATTTGGAGCACCCATATCTGGAGCAGAGATACCATCAGGGAAAACTTATCTGGTGGAGCAAAGGATACAAAGTGATTGAGCAAGAAGATGGAACCTTTGTGTGGGAGATCAAAGTCTTCTACCATCACTGCTTACGACTGTTGACAAGTATCCCTGTTGAGTTCAATGAAGAAGGTGGGATGGAGCCGTCAGTTCACCCTCTAAACATGTTAAATTTTGACTATCACAATTACAAATAGAGGAGTTCGTGATGGCAGGCTGTGTAAACCCATTGTGGACGTACACATTATATTTTGACGGAACTTCAGGGGCCCTAATAAAAAGGGAGTGTTGGAGTAGTAATTTGAGATCCCCGACGTAGAGTTACGATGAAGTTAGCTGCTTATCTCGGGGTAGCGTTCACTAACAATATGGCAGAGTATAAAGCCTTGATTATGGGATTGCATATTGCCAAACAAGGTGGTATTCGACGGTTGTTAGTAAAAGGGGATTCCCAGTTGATCTTGAATCAGCTAGATGGGACATACACAGTGCGGAATCCCATCCTTTGTATGTATCATTGAACTGTGATGACCCTACTTGAGGAGTTTGAGAGAGTGTCTTTTCAGTCGATTCCACGTTACTGAAATCAGTTTGCGGATTCACTGGCAAATCTTGCTTATGAAGAAGACCTTTTCTTCAATTGTGGTCCTAGTTTGGATATTGCTATCAATAATGAGATAGGACCCGGTCTCTTGTGGGGAATGTTATCAGAGCATGTAATATATGGCAGGCGATGGTTGATATGGGTGATGCAAAGAGTAGCCGAGACCAATCTACCGTTGTTGTCCTGGACCCATAGGTTGATTAGACAACATGTTGTGTATACACCTCTTGCTATATATACAGGAGGGATGGGTCATAACCTTATGCATTTAGTTTAGGGCTGTGAGCCCTATTTTTCCTCCTTGGAAAGGAGCATATTATTGTATATCTGTACTATTTCAGGGAGGGATGTGTAGGTGCTATTTTGTTTGATTTCATTAGGCCAAGAGGGCCAGTTTTGCGAGGTTTTAAAAGCTTTATTTCATTAGGCCAAGAGGGCCGATCAGTTTTTGTAGTGTAATGCTATATTTCATTAGGCCAAGAGGGCCAGTTTTCTGTTTAGTGCAGGTGCGGTTAATGGTTTCTTGTTTTAGTTCTGTGCTAGACAGGTTCAAAGAAAAGCTTGGAAGGAGCCTTTTGTTGCGCGGAAGCTTCTCGTGGCCCTATCCAGGTGATATCTCTCCTTTATGAGTACTGTGTTTTTATGCTATATGTGTTTGTGTGCTTGTGGGGGGATTTTCTCTTCTTGTTGGGGACCCCCTATAAAAATAGAAAAGAAAAGAAAGGAAAATGTATAAGCAGTTGATCATCGCCTAGTGAAGGCCTGGTAGGTTCCTGGAGACGAGTCAGACCCAGGGCCGATGCCTTGTCTTCCTAGGGGTGGCGTCTTGCTGGAAAAGAAGAAAGTAAGGAAGGTTGGAGCGAAAATAAAAGTGAGCGTTAGAGGAGGATTAAGTGTCACCTTGCGAGGGCTTGGTAGGTTCTTGGGTACCGAGATAGGACCTGAGGCCGATGCCCTGTTCTCCTTGGGTCACTACGCTCAGCTCCCTCCTTTTTACATGCCCGAGTATGGAGAAATAAAAACCCTAAAAGAAGAAATGTGCTAAAACGGAAATACTTCTTGATCAGGCTATAGGAGTCCTCGCCTAGTAGGAGCTCCTGGTTGTCTTGCCTTAGTTAGGTAGGTAGTTTAGACCACCACTTAGGGCCACCTCTTTGATAGTTCTTTTTAGTTTGGTCGTGTTGGAGCAGTCGGTTATTGACTAGCTTCGGACCTTCTATCAGATTCTGCTAGGCCTACTCCTTATGGATGTCATGCCTTGGTTTTGTCAGGGGGTAGGGTGAGCATTGTGTTGTGTTTTAATATATATCTATTTTGTATCAGCTTGATGCTTCCTTTGTCTGTTTTATGCAGATCTATTGTGGGATTCGACGGGCTGAGTCGCCATATCCCGTGGTTGCCAATGAGAGTGGAGTTTTGAGCCCAGGATGTGCCTAAAATTTGCCAAAAATTTTGAAATTTAGGCGAAAAATATTTAACATCGAAGGCGGCGTCTCCAACTAGGACGATTTTAAGCACCAAGTGAAAGACGACTCTTAAAACGTGCCCGAGCGACACTTGTGGATTTTTGATAATTTTTTAGACTGCCGTGTGGGATGTCAGGAGTGGCCAATCAGTGCGGAATGTCAAGCCGGACGCTCACGATTTTTCAGAGCTCGAATCGGATGCCGGACGAAGAAGGAGCCAACAAACGGGCAAGATATGAATGGACCAAAGTTTGGCCAAATTGGGTGTGCCTTTTGGAGTTTGACCCCCCCCCCCCCTAAAATTTTAGGATCAAAAGATAAAGAAAATTGTGATGAAGACGTGGAGGAGAAGCATGGACAGCAGCGCCGATTTTTTCGCTACATGGATGGGGATGGAGATTCCAGGTTGAATACAACCCATCTAACCGACATTGGGCCTTGATTCCTCCCTGTGGGCTGATCATTTCGCCGCCCTTCGCACGAGCAATGGCTGTGGGAATGAAGAGAACCAGATCTAGTCTTTCTCTCTCCTCCCTCTCTCTCCCCTAAAGAGTGGTTCCTGCGTGTAAGAGGAAATAAATAATGGTGAAGGAAAGATTGTCCGATTGGGACCGGATTGCTTCTGGGTCGATGTAGACATGAAGATTGCTGATTGTGAAGATGTTGGACATTGAATGTGGGCTGACCCGCAGTCCTGCAGTAAGATCGAAATCCCGAAACACGAAACCTAAGCGGTAATTCAAATTTTTATGAAGAAAAATGAGTTTTTATGCCATTAGATTGATGAAACATTTTTTCCATGGGCGGAATATTCATTATGATGTTGTTTTCTATGAGTTTCAACTATTTATAATCTGAAAATTAGAAGATCATAAGCGATACGGCTGAAATTAATGTTATAAAACCCGAAAAACATGCGTTTAAGGGGTAAAAATGTGATTTTTGCAAAATAAATGGGAAATATGAGACATAATGCGTATAAAACCTAAAATTTTGCTATCAAGGAACCTAAGGGCCACAGCCCACACTCAATCTTAATTTTTAGTCATTTTTTAATTGAAGAAATTAGAGAAAAATACCAAAAAATGGTGAAAAATGGATTTTAAATGGGAGAAAATTAGGAAATAGTAAAAGAAAAATTCCAAAAAAATTACATGTGTGTTTGTGGAGCGTATAATGAAGGTAAAGCACGAGGTTGGCCTCGCTTTACCCTCGTTTCTATGTTTCCATTCATGTTT
Organism: Lygodium microphyllum; assembly: GCF_053477565.2. Lineage (NCBI taxonomy): Eukaryota > Viridiplantae > Streptophyta > Polypodiopsida > Schizaeales > Lygodiaceae > Lygodium > Lygodium microphyllum. The sequence goes on along the minus strand of NC_141149.1, from coordinate 19,340,871 downwards.
ATCGCTTTCTTTGTAAGGAAACACACATAAAATGACTCTTTCACCTATCAACGAATGCAAAACATTAAACGGCAGGGTGAGAGGGGAGGTTGAGCATCAAAACATAAACTAAAATCTAGTTTATGTGTTGCATCATGCCTATAGGACGTTGTTTTAAAATAAAGAGAAAGGCAGCATGAGCGTAAGGCTAGGTGTTTTTTCTCATTACATAAACGCTAGCATGGAGATCATGAAAAGATTGGTTTCGCACGATGCACAATGCTGATTTTCTTTTGTTTATGCACTAAACCATTCACATTATGCACTATGCGTAGTTCATGGTATCAACGGAAAAGCTCCTGGACTGCAGAGTGTAAGGTTATCCCTTGCCGTCGTAGGATAGAGGGTCGTTTTCCTAAGGGACTGTTAAGTAAGGACACATGGTATATCTCCTGGATTACTTTTGAAAATGAAGAGTGGAGTTTGTTCGGTTGTTTTATATGTTGAGCAACGCATCAAGGGGCCAATCCCTGCGATGTAGGAGAGTTGCAGTGGGGCCGCGGTGTTTCTACCGAGAGGTTGCCTCCCTATGTATGTGATTATCGTGGCATTGCCAATGTGTATGGGTTCTCCCTCTATGGAGTTTATAGAAGGGGAAACGTTGGACTACGACACGATAAAACTATAAATGCATGAATTAGGCGTTAGGACAGTTTGTCCTTTAGCATTAGATTGATGCTCCTGGTCTGCGAGGCCGTGAGCGTGTGTTTGTCTGTCATGAGCATGTGGTCCGGCTAGTGCCATAGCCAGTGCCGGCCCATTTCAGGTCCCATCATTGCTTCTTTTCCTTTACTTCAGCCTTCGAAATCAGCCTCTCTCAGTGGCGCGGCTCTGATACCATGCCAAGAATCGCGTGGTGGGGGACTTGCTTGAGTTGCGGTGCCAAACACACACTGTATACACAAGAGGAAGCTCACTCAAGAACACAAGAAGAGAGATGGAGGCCAAAACGTTTTCTTGCTGGTTTCTTCTTCTTCTTCCACACACTATACAATGTATACAAAGTATAGATAAGATACAACATAAAGAACAGTGGCCTACTAAGTCAAACAGTGCATAACCGACTACACTAATCGACTAGCGCTATGCTTTGTGGAGCGTTCACACAAGGCATGGGAAAAAATTGTACCCAATTAGTCTCTTGCTTCATCTCGTGCAAGCTTTCTTCCTTGTTTTTTGTGCAAAAGGAGTTCTTTTGTGCTTGGGGACCTTCCGACGTTCACTACGCGCGCATACAACGTCCGATCTGTTCACCAGTGGTATCAGAGCGAAGCTGAGATTGAGAGCTTCCAATCACTTACCATCTCGCGTGAAGGCGGAGCTCCTGGAACGATCGAGCTCTACAGTCAGTCTCGTGGCAAACGGTCGATAGCAGCGTGTTCTTGGTAGTCAAGAACCCCCTGTTGTAACTAATTAGACCTAGAAGTTCTCCATTTGGTGCACATGTCTTATTAGTGAAGAAGAAAAACAATACCTATCGCATGTGCATTGATTATCGTGCCCTAAATAAAATTACTATTAAGAATAGATACCCAATTCCTAGGGTAGAGATCTTATGGACAAGCTACAAGGATCTGCCATATTCAGGAAGACACTACAAGGGACTGGGGCAATAGCGACGCCGATTAGCGACGGCGTTTATCGGCGTCGCTATTGGCGTCGCTATTTGCGTCGCAAATTAGCGACGCATATAGCGACGCAAATAGCGACGCCGCAGGGAAAAAAAGCGCGGCCGAAACCAGAGCGCCGTTTTCATTTTGTTTTCTTTGCCTTTTGAGAGCGAGAGCGAGGGAGAGAGCCAAGGCTTTGTGAAAGAAGAGGAGGAAGAGACTTGTTGCCACCGCCGCCGCCACCGCCACCGCCACCGTCGTTGTTCGCGAAGGAGAGGAGGAGCCCTCGTTGCAAAGAGAAGCCGCCCACGCTCGCCATATCTCATTGGTGAGTCTCCCTCTCTCTTTCTTTTACTTGTTGAAGGTTTAAATCGTTCTCTTTTGTTTATTTAGGAGAGGAAAAGAAAGAGAAGGAGAGGGAGAGGGAGAGAGAGGGAGAGAAAGAGGGGGAGAGGGAGAGAAAGAGAGTGAGAGTGCATTCTCTCTCTCTCTCTCTCCCTTTTGCTTGTTTAATGTTTAAATTACTTTCTTCTTTGCTTGTTTAGGAGAGGAAACGAGAGAGTAAGAGAGAAAGAGAGGGAGAGGGAGAGGGAAAGGGAAAGAAAGAGAAAGAGAAATAGAGGGAGAGGGAGAGGGAGGGGGAGGAAATAGGAGAGGGAGAGAAAGAAAAAGAGAGGGAGAAGGAGGGAGAGTGCATTCTCTCTCTCCCTCCCTCTCCCTTTTGCTTGTTTAATGTTTGAATCACTTTATTTTTTGCTTGTTTAGGAGAGGAAATGAGAGAGAAAGAGAGTGAGAGGGATAGGAAGGGGAAGGAAATGAGAGAGGGATATAAAGAGAAAAAGAGGGAGAGTGCATTGTATCTCTCCCTCTCCCTTTTGCTTGGAGGATGTTTAAATCACTTTATTTTTTGCTTGTTTAGGAAATGAGAGAGAAAGAGAGATAGAGAGGGAGAGGGAGAAAAAGAGAGGGAGAGGGAGAGGGAGGGGGAGGGGGAGGGGAAGGAAATGAGAGAGGGAGAGAAAGAGGGAGGGGGAGGGAGAGGGAGCGAGGGAGCGAGGGAGAGGGAGAGGGAGAAAGAGGGAGAAAGAGGGAGGGAGAGGGAGAGGGAGGAGGAGGGAGGAAATGAGAGAGGGAGAGAAAGAGAACGAGAGGGTGAGGGAGAGGGTGAGAGAAAGAGAGGGAGAGGGAGAGGGAGAGGGAAGGGAATGAAATTTAAGATAATATACGTATCGATAATGGTATGCAATGTGCTTTGCATACGGCCACGTACTTCATCAAAATTAACCCAAAATTATTGTTATAGAAGTGGAGATCCCTTAAATTGAGTATAGGATAATTTCTCTCAGGTCTTATGACTATGAGTAGAATTGATTGAAATAAATTTTATTTCTATAGTTGTAAAATTTCATAGATCGCGCGCATTAATTTTAAAATGGATTACTTATACTCAAAGCCGAGATATAACAAAAAATTATCTACCGGGACAAACAAATCGTTGAGCATGATACAAGGCCGAGATATAACATCGGAAAATCTCTCGACTACTATATACAATGCAAGGTTTATGGTCAACTTGCAAGTTGACGTACATCTCCAAAAAGCTATCCATTTAAGCCTCGTTTGCTGTAATGTAGATAAGATGGCAAACGAAGAAGGTCCTATTGTTCAAGACCGCGAGTCGTATCTTAATCAGCGTGTCCCATGTCCTTGCTCTCAATGCAAGTTGGCAATTAGACGAAAACGCCGATTGTCTATAGAACACGTACGACGATTTGGCGAGTTTCAACCTGAGATTATTGATCAGGCGATTGCAGATTTTCAGCAAACGGTATTTTCAAGTTAGCATTTTTCATGCATTGTACTCTCAAGCTAATTGAAAACCATACACAATAAGATTGGGTCTTGTTGGCAAATTTTGTGTCCAGGGGGGTGATGTCTCGACCCAAGGGGGAGTGCACCCTTTGCGGCCAATTAGAAGAGTTCGTGGACGTGAGATGGATGGATGGCAGGAGCCAATAGACCACTCGCAAGGCCCATCTATATCGTCAATGCCAGAGGAGACAGACAACCTTCCCGACTTGCCTACAATCTTGGAGCCTGAGATGGAGGCAATGATCGATGCATTGATTCCCATGGATGTTGAGACATCTGACCCGCTTAGAGAGGAAGCATCCATACCATTATATGATGGGTGCCGAGTATCTCGGTTGAAGACATTGCTTGCACTCTTAAGTGTGCAAGCGAAATACGGTTGGAGCGATACGAGTGTGACTGAGTTATTCAGGTACCTTGCATATAGACTTCATTGTTTTTTTTTAAAACAGTATTATTGTAAATATGGATGGATTTTTCAAGGTGTTTTATGATGTTTTCAGGTTATTGAAATATCATATATTGCCACCTGCAAACACCATGCCTGAGTCTCGTGATGATGCACGACATGTTTTACGGAAGCTTGGCATGGACTACAATAACATCCATGCATGTATCAACGACTGCATATTGTTTCGAGATGAATACGAGACTATGGAGACATGTCCAAAGTGTGGTGCTCACAGGTATCGACAGGACTTGCAAGGGCAGACCATCCCTCAAAAAGTCCTCAGACACTTTCCGCTCATCCCCCGCATAAACCACATGTTTCGCACGTCTGCCATGGCAAGCTTGACAACGTGGCATGTGCAGAATAGGTCTACGGATGGAGTGCAACGAATATCAGCAGATTCGCGCGCATGGAGCCACATTGACTCTACCTTCCCAGGCTTTGCGCGAGAGCCAAGGAATCTTCGGCTCGGTCTCGCCATGGATGGTGTGAACCCATTCGGTCTGCGCTCGACTTCTTACAGTGTGTGGCCTATAGTGCTTGTCAACTACAACATTCCTCCATGGCTTTCTACGAAGAAAGGACATCTCATCCTTAGCTTGCTCGTCCCGGGCCGCTACAAAGTAAAAAATATGGACGTGTATCTTCGTCCATTAGTCGATGAGCTTAAGATTTTGTGGGAGGAGGGGGTCACGGTGCAAGATATGAGCAGGCGCGATGGTCGGCGGTCAGCCAACATTCGAGCCATTCTCATGTGGACGATGCATGACTTTCCGGGATTGGAAGAGTGCTCAGGTGAGCAGACCTTTGTTCACGCCGGTAATATCTATATTTTATTTCATTCAATCAAGTATTCACTAGGTCGTGGATCGCCTTGCAGGTCTCGTTACCTCAGGTTATTATGCATGTCCATTGTGTGGGCCACAGTTAGACTCCCGAAGGTCACGAACCATGAAGAAGATGGTATATCAAGGACACGCCACTTTCTTGCCGGAGGATCATGAACTCAGGGAAGGTTTTCTTGGACGACCTCCAGCACGTATGAACGCTGCAAGCTGGTACGAGCTGAAAATGGTAAACCCGGAATCACATCCAAATGGAATGCGACGGTTCTCAGTTTTCTACGAGTTGCCATATTGGACCCACTTACAGGTCAACCACTTGTTGGATCCCATGCATATTTTCAAAAATGTGGGCAGCTTGCTATGGGACCACATCACAGGAAAGAGAGACACTATAGGGTCACGAATGGATTTAAAGGAGGTAGGTAAGATGGAGGCGCTTTGGCTGCAGTCGAGTGCTGAAGGGGGAGTGCAGCTTCCTCGCGCTCCCTGGGTTTTGTCTACCAAAGAAGAGCGCATTGTGAAGCAAGTAATCAAGTCTATCCGCACTCCGACGGGTATGATGCGTTCTCTCAGGTCTGCATTTTCTAAAGATGACCAAATGTCTGGGCTAAAATCCCATGATTGGCATAAGATATGTCAGGTTTGTGAACAGAATGGGTTTTAATTAGCGTGGACATTTTGAAATTTGAAAAGTGACCATTATTCTTAATGCTTTCTCATTTGTGGCAGTTTGTCCTACCGATCGCGATCGCGGGATGCCTAACTCCAGAAATTCGCAGGGCCATTTACAAGCTGTCGACTTTGGTGCAATGGATCTCACAGAAAGAGATTAAGACGTCCTCTATTGAATCCGCAAGGCGGGGAGCAGTTGAGACGGTCTGTCTCTTTGAGAAATACCTGCCCACTAGCATGCTCACGATACAAGTTCACCTTCTTGTGCATCTTGTGGACGAAGTGGAGATTGCCGGACCTGTCCATACGCGATGGATGTTCTTCCTGGAGCGCTTCATGAAAACCCTGAAAGGCTTTGTGCGACAACGAGCTCGTCCGGAAGGTAGCATGGCGGAGGGTTGGTTGGTGTCAGAGGCATTAGTGCATATCTCACAATGGCTACCAACGGTGGAACCAGACAATGAAATGCTATGGACGCTCAAGGACGATGACAGGCTGACTGGAGATGTGGTGGTTGGAAATGGGGTAGAAAAAAGAATGGATGCCTCAATGGAAGAGAAAGTGAATCGCTTTTGTATGTTGCACCATGCCTCCATGGAGACGTGGCTCGCCAAGTACCAGATTGCAAGGCAAGATCGAGAGGAAGCGCGAGCTGAATTCCGACGCAGTACGCGTCACCGAACGATTCGATATCCCGAAGGCATGGAGGAGATGCCGCGGTTTATGTCAACACGATGGTTGCATGGAGCCTTGATCGCAGCATCCAGCGAAGGGGCAGAGGTCTCAATGGAGGAGTGGGAGTTCTCGAGGGGATGTAGTCCAAAGGTAATGAGGGGTTTAGAATGTGTCGTATCTGAATTTGTTTGCTACATCTAATTTGAGTGTTTCAATGTGCAGTACAAAATATATAGTGCAGCGTGGTCGCGCGGACGGCATTTTCGGGTGGAGCGTATTGACAAAATGCGCTCCACAATGGACTGTGGTGTCATGGCAAGGTTTGAGCAAGAGAGCCGGCGACGAGCAACGGATCCGAACACGGTTGTGGATGAGATGGAGTATTTTGGAAATTTGCAAAGTATTATTACGGTGGATTACCGTAGCTTCTCCATGATAATATTCGATGTGCAGTGGTTCAAAGTGGTACTTGGAGGAGCTGGCGCAACGGTTCGACGAGGTCCATCTGGATTTCTCGAAATAGATTCCGAAAAAAAATGGACGGATTTGCGCGACACCTTTATGTTGCCGGCACATTGTGAACAGGTAATCTTCTAGTCATTTGCTTGCTAATTGTAATACGACATGCTTTATGTCACAATGGTTTGAAGACGGTTTGTAAGTGTTTGTGAACAGGTAATCTTCTATCCAAATCCCTGACAACCTCGATGGTGGTATGTTATACCTTCAACTCCTAGAGGTGCGAGAGTATACGATCAAAGCGATGTTCCAGGCATAGATGAAGAATATATGCAAATAGAGGGATCGAAATTACAAGGGGTGGAGGCCACCGCAAGCTTGGAGACCGCATCGGCTAACAATGATGGAAATACAGAAGTCGTAGAATTTTTTGAGAACGAGGCAGACTCGTTCTTTTGTGGTGACATGTCTATCGACCTTCCAGTGTATGCAGAGTTATGTCAGGAGATTAACATGGGACCATAGAATACTTCATTCTTGGAGAATTGTATTACTCAATTCGTTGTTTAGATCTTCCATAAAGGTAGATAAGATATGCATTTTAAGATGGATTTTTCAAAAATGATTTATATTAATGCGCTTTGTATAGTTTCAATTGATTATTCTAACATTATTTTTTATCTCTGCAGGTATCTTTATTTTCAGGATGAGTCGAGGGATGAGCGATGAGGAGTTTCAGGAGATGATGGCACGTATGTCTCCAGATTAGCTCGCGAGATTCAGAGAGATAGCAGATCAGGAGCTGTCTCGTTCTTCGTCAGGGCGCTCTGCTAGATCAGCTTCAGTGCGATCAGATGCTTCAGCTTCGAGCAGACGATCTCGACGCTCGCGACTTGGGCCAGAGGGAGGGACTGCGACTGCAGGAGGATCAGGGGGGTGCTGCTGTGGAGACACGGACGCGGTGTCTCCGTCTCGTCATTCAGCTAGAGCTCGGTCACCTCCAGGATTTGTCACACCTGTGGGGACGTCCACTCTAGTTACTCCGGCTTTTGCGCAGCCGTCGGCAGATGTCACGCCTTTTGGTGGCACTCCTTTTGGTGGCACCCCCTCTGGTGGCACTCCTTTTGGTGGCACCCCCTCTGGTGGCACTCCTTTTGGTGGCACCCCCTCTGGTGGCACCCCTTTCAGTGGCACTCCGGGAGAGGGTACCCCCGTCGGTACACCGGATGTTCAGGGGTCTCCTGGATATGCCCAAGAGCGTGGACGGAGATGGGAGAGGGCCCATACGAGGCACACTCCTAGGGATTATGGATACCTAGTGGATGGCAGGTCAGGAGCTATCATCATGAATGATGAGGGGAGGAGGGTGATAGCTCGCATGAGGGAGTTGTGCCAACAAGTTTTTCGGCACAACGTCCTGGATCATTGGAGGAACATACCGGAGGGGAGCAAGGAGTACATAGTAGCATCCTTGCATGAGGAGTTCCCGGTGCCAGCCGCAGTGGATAGATTCTCTACGGGCTGGATGATGGATTGCATGCGTGCATACATGTCACATAGACGATCCGACGCACGCAAGGCAATCAAGAGTGGGGCTCCAAAGCCCGAGTGGTTAGATGCAGAGGACTGGCGCCGACTGAGGGAGGAGGCTACAAATTCGCCAGGACGTTGGAGTCAGCAGCGGGAGGCGGCGAGGGCACGAATCGAGGCCGGATCGGTACATCATCTTGGGAGTGGCGGCCACAGGACATATTTGGAGGACTTTGTAAGTTTCTCTTTTGTTTTGCTTATTTGTTTTTTTGAGATATTATTTGTACTGACAATCATATTTCTAACAGTTAGCATTTTATTTTCTTTGCAGCACTCCATTACAAATCGCGATCCGCAAGGCCTTGAGACTCAATATGCAGAGAGGCACGGTCTCAGATCATTGATCGACCGATTGTACAGACGCGGCGGCGCAGTAAGTCTCTCATCTTTCATGTCCGTAGTTACCATGAGATATTTGAATGCATTATTGTATGGTGGATTGATATGTTGTTTCTTTTTCTGCAGAATCCGTTTGATGCTCCTTTGCAGAGGGACGAGCTTTCGGGGGACGACGATTTGTAGCTCGCCCTCGGATCCTTAGCGCTCACATACCTTTAGTTTTTAGTCGCCCGATCTATGTAGACATTTTCTATGTATTAGTGATATTGTTTTATGATTGTACCAATCGCATTTTATGAGATATCATGTATTTATTTCATCTATCAGTTTTATGATTTCAGTATAGATTCTTTTTGTTTGCAAACGCTTTGTATGCAGCAGTGCAGAAACTATTTTGTATGGCTCTCATACAGCACACAGTGCTATATGTGGCAGGGCAGCTTGCTGCCCTGCCACAAAAATTTTTTTTCCTCTGTTACCGTCGCTATTTGCGTCGCAAATTTACTGCAGGCGTCGCTATTGTCGTCGCTATCAGCGTCGCAAATTCTACATAACCGTCGCTATATGCGTCGCTATTTGCGTCGCTATATGCGTCGCATTTGCGACGCATATAGCGACGCATATAGCGACGCATATAGCAACGCTAATAGCGACGATTCCATGGCGTCGTCAATAACGACGCTTTTTGCGACGACAGGGGCAAATTTTGTTGTTTGTATTTTCGTCGCTTTAAACGTCGCTATAAGGTCTATATCTTGTAGTGAGATAGATCTTAAATCTGGATATCATCAAGTAAGATTGGACAAATCTGATATATTCAAAACTGTATTTAGAACACAATTTGGACACTATGAATTCCTGGTTATGCCTTTCGTATGATGAATCGTATATTTTTGAAACATCAGCATTGTGTCACTGTTTTCTTTGATGACATATTAGTTTTCAGTAAAAATGAGAATGAGCATTATGAACATTTGTCTTTAGTTTTTAAATTATTAAAAGACAATCAATTATATGCTAATCCAGAAAAGAGTGAATTTTTTCAAATAGAAATCGAATATTTAGGACATATTATTTTATCAGAAGGTATTAAAGTCGACCCTAAAAAAATAGAAGTAATTTTATTGGCCGATACCCAAAAATGTGCATGAATTACGTTCTTCCTAGGTCTTGCTAGCTTGTACAGAAAATTTGTGAGGAATTTCTCATTACTTGCATTACCTTTGACAAAACTATTAAAGAAGGTAATCGTGTATAATTGGTCTGACAATCAATAAAAGTCCTTTGATTTGCTGAAACATGCTTTAACTCATGCTCCTGTATTACAATTACTTGACTTCAATAGACCATTTTTCTTAGTAGTTACTGACGCTAGTGGCTCTGGAATAGGAGCAGTCCTTATGCAAGATTCTCATCCCGTAGCCTACTCTAGCTGCAAACTCAAACCAACTGAACTTAAGTATTCTACCTATGACAAGGAATTGCTAGCTGTAGTAAAAGCCTTACATCAATGGAAACATTATTTAATGGGATTTGAATTCATGATCAAAACTGACCAACAAAGCATTAGACATCTCCTTAGTCAACCACAAATATCTAACCGACACATTAAATGGGCTGCTTTTATTCAAAGTTTTCATCCCCTTACACAATATCAACTTGGAAAAGAGAATGTTGTTGATGATGCTTTGAGTAGAAGACCGACAATTCACAATATTTCTGTGATATCATTTGATTCCCTTATCCCAATGAAAGATACTTATCACCAAGATCCTACTTTTCAAGCTGATTGGAATAAACTAGTTGCAAATAATTGGATTCCTATTGATTCATTGTCTTACACTAATGGATTTATGTTTTATGAAAAAAGATTATGTGTGACTGTTCCATTTCGATCATTTGTTTTGCATGAAATTCATTGTCCCCCATACCAAGGTCATAGAGGAATTATATCTACTTTGCGTACATTGATTGAAGATTTTTATTGGCCCCACATGGACACTGATGTATCTAATTTTGTATCTAAATGCCTAATTTGTCAAAGGGTTAAAAGACACCATGGTAAACAATATGGTTTACTAATGCCATTATCCATTCCATCACGACCATGGGAACAGATTTCAATGGATTTTATCACTGGTTTACCTAATACTAAAGCTAATCATGATATGATTTGGACTATTGTAGATAGGTTTAGCAAACAAGCCTATTTTATTCCAAAAGTAATTATTTCTGATCGTGATTCTAGATTCTGCAATAATTTTTGGATTACTTGCTAACTTAGGAACAAAGATTGATTTTTTATCTACATTTCATCATGAAACAAATGGTCAAACAGAAGCTACTAATAGTACCATTTTAGATCTTTTGCGTGCCTACACAATTTCAAAACCGCACACATGGGATACATATCTACATTTACTTCAGTTTGCATATAATAACACACCACATACAGCTACAAAGAAAGCACCATTTAAAATTATTTATGGATATCGATTGCCTACACCTGTTACATCATTGTCAAACAAAATTCAAACTGCTGATGATATTGCTAACATGCATGCTACTATTTTTGATGAAGTTAAAGATATGATTGCCAAAGCCCAGCAATCATACACAAAACAAGCAAACAAGATAAGAAAAGCTATGAGTTTTAAAGTTGATGATTATGTTTGGTTACGAGTTGAAAAGCGAAGATTACAAAGTGTAGATAAACACCCCGTTGTAAAATTAGCACCTAGGTTTTATGGACCATTCAAGATCATACACAAAATCAATGACAATGCATTTAAACTAGAATTACCACAACATTGGAAAATTCACAACACCTTTCATATCAGTTTATTACGACCTTTTAGAGGACAACTACCTGTACACCCTGTCTATGAAAACCCTCCTTTGCTAGACGAATAAACTGAAATTCTTGAGCCTGAAACTATTATAGATACTAACTTTATGACCACTAGAATTGGGCGTAGATATTCTAGATATTTGGTTAAGTTTAAAAATCATCATGTTGAAGAGGCCCAATGGATGCACGCTAGAGATCTAAGTGCTTTTCCCACACTGTTAGCTCCACATTGAGCTAATAGCAATTGAGGACAATTGCTATCCCACCCCGGGGGTATGATGCCAGGAGGCATATTCCACGCTGGATTTTGTGAGGTTTTGCGGTGGATTCCGTAAAATTTTATTACCGGGGCTCATACACAAGGTGGATTCTTGTGCGAAAAGTCAATGGGAACGCCTATCTTTTTCGGGCGTCTTTTTAATTTAATGTGTAAGTGGGTGATTCCATAGCGGGTGATTCCGCAAAATACATATTTAAATTAATAAATGTTTATGAGTTTAGAGTGCGCACTCGCAATAAATTAAGGTTAGGATTGAGTTATAACCAATTTATTTATTTTGTAGTTGAAGACTGCTAGGTATTCACTTTTGTTAGTTTGATTGTATTATTTTTCTAACAATTGTGAATGCTTCAATTGATATGTAGAGCAAGCAGCTGTGGCATTGGGAAGCATTGGAGGATAGCGTGTATTCAAATTATTATCAATTTTTGATGGGCACGCATCTTAGGCATAGCGCCAATATTTTGGCACACTTATTTATTAAAGCGCTTGATATTTATTTATTACTTTTGTATGCGCATGGACGCACGATTTAAATATTGGTATTGGACATTGTATTTGGGTACTGTCTGAATCCTTAGGCGCCCAATAGCTTTAATTCTTTACTGGCACAAAAGCAAACACAAAAGCTAAAGCGTGCTAATTGTAAATTGGGCTATTTTTTGAGCTTGAAGATGAATAATATATAAAATACATGATGCCAGGAGGCATATTTCACAGTGGATTCCGTGCCACAGTGGATTCTGCGAGGTTTTACGGTGGATTCTGTAAACTTTGTTGACCGAGGCTCATACACAAAGTGGATTCTTTGTGCGAGAAGTTGATGGGGACACCTATCATTTTCGGGCGTTTCATTAATTTAGTGTGTACATGGGTGATTCCATAGTGGGTGATTCCGTAAAATACATATTAAATTAATAAATGTTTATGAGTTTAGAGTGCACACTCATGATAAATTAAGGTTAGGATTGATTTCTAACCAGTTGATTTATTTATGTAGCTGAAGACTGCTAGATATTCACTTTTTTCGGTTTAATTGTATTATTTTACTAACGATTCTGAATGCTTCAATTGATATGTAGAGATAGCAGCAGTGGCGGAGGAAAGCATTGGAGCATAGCGTGTATTCGAGTTGTCACTTATATTTTGATGGGCATATACCTTAGGCATGACGCCTATATTTTGGTGTGCCTATTTATTGAGGCGTTGGATTTTTATTTATTATTTTGTATGCGCATGGGCGTATGATTATGATATTTGTATTTGGACATTGTATTGGGTATGCCTGACTCTTTGGGCGCCCGCCCGTTAGCTTTATTTCTATTTTGTGCTAAAGCAAACTCAAAAGCCAAAAGCGTGCTATTTTGTAATTTGGGTTATTATTTGAGCTTGAAGATGATTAATACATAAAATACATGCTTTGTGGAGTGCTCACACAAGGCATGGGGGGAGATTGCACCCAATTGGTCTCTTGTTCATGTCGTGCATGTTTTTTTACCTTGAGTTTTGTGCAAAAAGTAGAGTTCTTTTGTTCTTGGGGACCTTCCGGCATTCACTACGCGAGCATACAACATCTGATCTGCGCACCAGTGGTATTAGAGCGAAGTTGAGATCAAGAGCTTCCACTTGCTACCGATCTTGTGTGAAGGCGGAGCTCCTGGAACGATCGAGCTCTACGGTCAACCTCATCGCGAACGGTCGATACGGGTGGATTCCTGGCGGTCAAGAACCTCTGTTTACAGCCTTTGATCGCGAAGGACCGGCCTATAACGGCGGAGGACCACTCCTACATCCTCTTCTCCAAATCGTCAATACACAGAGATAAGTTTCAAAACTTCATAAGCTTAAAAGCTTAATATAAAGCTTATAAAGCTTAAAGAAGCTTAAGAGCTTCAAAATTTTGATTCGACGGCAGCAGGGCGGCCTTTCCGTGATTTTCGCGACGTAAAAAAAAAAACGGCCCCCCCCTACAATTTGACGATTTCAATCACTAAGCTTAAAGCTTAGTTACTTAAGTACTAAATCACGTAAAGCTCCACAAACTCTGCAAGTTTCGTAAGTCTGCAACTCTGCAAGTCCGACAAGTAACCTGAAGTCAAAATTGACTTGTGCTCAAAACTCCTATAAGGATTGTTCCTGCGCAGAAGTACCAAACTGCAAAGTTGTTCCCTGGAAGGTTCTGTTCACATACGCAGACTTGCTGAACCAGTTTCAGCATACGCAAAAGGTCAAAACGCAAGTTTTTCAAAGATTTCAAATCTTGTAATTGCCAAAGACGAAGACTGTGAAAGCCATACAAAAATATATAAGCCTTGTACACCCGATCTTGAGCAAGGTCTTTGGAGCCCCGAGAGGAACACCAAGGAAAAGGGAATTCTCTTGCAAGAAAATCTATCTTGTAACATCAAAAAGCTTGTTTATCATGTTTCATATGATCACAATGAAGAAAAGAACACCAGGCACAACAAATCTTCATGCAGCATCATGTAAATCTCCCACGGTTTTTAATAGAATCAATCATATTCTTCAACATCTTCATAAAATCCATCAATAGAACAAAGAAAGCAAAGAAGTACACCATCTTTGACTGGAAATACATCACATAGTATTCATCTTCAATATCTTCATAGTCTTCTCTCTCAATCTCTCATATACAATCACTTTGTTTAGGTAGAATTGGCTATCTCTGACTCTCTCCCTCTCTCTCCATCAATAATACATCATATCCTCACTACAATCTCTCAAAATCACACTCAATAATCACTCTTAGGTCGTGGATACCCCTCCCAAGAGGTATGTCTGATATGAAGAGTCACCAGAGCCACTACAGTGTCTCTTCACAGCTCACTACTGTCACTTCACTCTAGTCTTCTCTTGAGTCTTTAACAGCTACTTCTTCCACTTCCTTCAGCTCTTTTGCACTTGTATTCACCTCTTTCCAAGGCTAGAAAACTTTCCCCAAAGTCATACATACATTCCACAGAACACTTACAGAAGCATACAGAACAGTCTACAGAACAGCTACAGTACAGAACAGAACAGAAGCAGAACAGAAGCAGAAGCTCTACAGAAGACCTACAGAAGGTTACAGAAGGTCATCAAAACTACATAACTCATTCTCAACCCATTCCAAACTCTCACAAACCATTCAATAAACTTTCACAATATCTCATTCTTCATCAATCAATACTCCATCCCTCCTTACAGAAGACAATCAGAACAAAACAGACCAAAACAGAACAAAACAGAAGGTATACAGAACCAATCAGAACTTATCAGAATATCACAGAACCACCAACAAACATCATAAACTTCCAAAATACAATCAATATCATCTAAAACACTCTCAAACCACTTCCAAATCAATCAATCATCTCATAAAATCAACTATTCAGCTCTCAAAAGCAACAAAAATCAGCCAAAAAACAAGTCATTTCAACACTCAACATATCCCCACACTTAATAAGGAAGCATCCTCGCAACCCAGGAAAAAGGGAATACAAGTTCATAGAAAAGCTCAACTTTGATCTTCAATATCTTTTTACAAAGAATCCATCCACCACGACCCCAACTTATAACCTGTTTCTGATATAAAAATACAAAGAAAGGAAAACCCTTTTGAAATTAACACCTCTTATCAAACTAAAAATCACAACAAATTTATAAAGGATATAAGAGTTTGCTTCTTCTTCATCAGCATCAGCTTCAACTCTCCAACCACGACCCCATCTTTACAAATCTCCAAAACATAGCTCGTACACAAAATCCAATAGGAAACCACCACGTTTGTTGGACATAAAGGAATTCACAACACAAACACTAATACACAACACAACCATCTGAATGACTTCTTCAAAAAGAGAGTTGTTCATTAGAAAGCTTCCACCATACATTGGAAAGGCATCAATGAAGATGATCCCTCTTAAAAGATTGATGTTGTCGGAAGCGATCCATAGATAAGGATTCATCTACAAAGTTTTTAGGAGGATTTTGAAAAAATTGGAGACATCACATCCTTTCCAACAGGACCAAGTATCTGCTAGGCAAACAGAGGGCATGAAAATACAGTATCTCCAATTGTTGGGAATCAATGCTAACATTGACATTCATGCACAACTTTGGAATAGGCTTTGAATCAATATGAGAGTGCCTATGCATATACGCCAGGTACCAAGCAAAGTGAGCAGTTAATCTCACTGAGGGATCTGCAGACTGTGAATATTGTTGGGCAAAATGCACATAGTTTTGATAAGCTTGACTTGAGGCTGTCCATTCCCCTGGAATTACTGGCCAATTAATCTGTGGTCCTGTAAGGCAATCATCCGAACTCCATCCCCTTCGTCTGGAAATCTGATTATCAAAACCGTCACAGTCACTAACCAATTGAGGTGGTTGAGATATGGAAGTGTTAGGAGAGGGTAATGGAATAAGGGAAAGTGGATGTAGGGAAGGATAGGAAAAATCATAAAAGTAAGAAAAGGTTAAAGAAGGAGTGGCAGAAATTTGGAAGGAATCACTAAGGAATGGTGTTAACTGATAAATAGGAAATGTAGAGGGTACGTTAAGGAGGGGTGAAGGACAGGGTGGAGAAGGGGAAAATACCCTATCCTCAATAAAGGAACAGTAAGTGAAAATAGGAATTTGAGGGAAATTGGAAGGTTGGAAAAGAAGTGGTAAAATTACTGTGGAATTTGTTTGTCAAAGGGAAAAATATATAGCATAGCGGTGAGCCAATTGTTGGTAATAGAGGAGGGTAGGAACAGAAGGTCCCAAGAGAGATCGTCTATGATAGGCATCAAAGAAGGTAGCATCAAATGGATTATGTTTGGAAAGATAGGTTAAGAGATCCATCCTCAGTTGGTTAGTACTCTGGTTAAAGGTAGGAGCTGTGTTTTGTCTTTGATTGAGGACCACCGAATCAATCATGGGATGCCACGAATTATCCTGACAATCAGCTACTTTGGAGGAATAACTCTAAAACATATCAGCTATGCGCAACTCCAAATGATTGACATATAAAACAGCCTGTAAGACCACATCCCCCACATACCATGCCATATCTACCTCATCTGGAATTAACAAATCTCCTCGGAGATACATGTATGACATCAACATGGTGTCTGGCGTGACAGAATCTTCAAACACCATTCTGACTACCTCTGTCAACAACTCAGCAGACCAAGCCCCACTCCAGCCATCCTCTGGAAAAGGTAAATCCATCGTGGAAAGCTTCATGTAGAAGACCAACTTCTGCAAGTGGTAGTGGACAAAGAAAGAATGGTCTGGTAAGACACAGTCCTGAAACTGCTCAAAGGTAGACCATAACAAGTCCATTCTAGACTGCAATCTTTCCACTTTGTCTTGGAAGAGAGGGCACAAAGTAGCCTGTCTCTGTAAGGCAGCCAAGTCCTGCTGTGAAAGAGAAGGAATTAATGAAACAGGAGGGCTTGGAGGAACAGAGCGGGACTTTGCAAGCTGATCTTGCAACTGCTGGATTTGGGAGGCTTGGTTGGCCACTGTGTCTTTAGCAGTCTGTAAAGCTGAAAGCTTGTCATCTAAAAGAACTTGGAATTCTTTCGCTTCGCTGGACATCCTCTCCTTCTCTGCTGAAAGGCTAGTAACCTGTGACTGAGCCTCGAATAACTAGGTCTTCAATGAAGAAATCTCATCGCTTTGAGTGGCAACCAGTTGAGTTTGCTGTTCCATTTGCTTAAATAAATCTGCTAGGGTATCCTTAGCAGAAGCTAACTCAGATGTTGCCTTATGCAACTGGTCTTTAGACTGCATGAGCTCCTCATAGAAAGATGCGTACAGCTGTTGAACACAGGCTGTCACTGACAACTCAATGGAACTTTGAATATCCTTGCAGAGGAAAGAAATGGCATCTCCTGAGACGAGACTGTTCAGGGAGGGAACTGAGATCTCCAAGGATCCTTCTCTATGTGCTCTGAACAGATTATTGCAAGTGAGATACCCAGAGAGTTCACTGCCAGAAGTAGCAGGGATAGGCACTGAGGGAAGTATAGCAGGGGCTTTATCCTCTACCCTCTTCAAGCGTTTACGTTGTATGACCAGGGGAGGCAGAGAATCATCATCCTCAATGTCAATAGGTGCTGACTCTTCTGAAGGTGGAGGAGGAGGTACTGGATCTGATGGAGGAGGTGGAGGCACAGTCTTCTGTAAACCTGAATAGGTCAAGAAGGCAGACAAATATGATCCATAGGTAACATTGGTAACATTACCCCTCGTGACTTTAACAAAATGCTGATCCATTTTAGTAAGGAGGTATGTGCTCCAATCAATAGCAACTCCTTTTAGCACCATCCTAGAAGCTGTGAAAAGCTCTTTGGACAAATAGTGGGATGGCATTTTGGCAGGCATGAGCCTGTCCTGAAGGAACTGACACATCGTCTTCCATACGGGATCAGTAATCATAGAAAAAGAAACTCCTGAAGAGTTTATCACTTTCTTAACATCAAGGACTTCCCTTGTCTGCTTCTGCAACAGCTTGAGAATCTCTTCATTAGAGAAGAGCTGACGAGTGGTCACAAAAGGTTCTCCTTTGAAGGGTAAAGACAGAGCCTTCCCTAAGCCTTGAGACGTCAATGTCATAGACATGCCTTGGACTACTCCTGTCTTCTTGCTGTAAGAGGCCAGGAACTCATCACATAAGGACGGATCCTCTGGAAGCAATGGAAAAGGAGTGGCCACAAAAGCAGCAAGTCCCGCCTTCGTGAGGGGCTCAAAAGTAAGTAGGGACGAGTAATCCCTACTAACTAATGGGACGTACTGGATAGGGGGAGGAGCATGAGAAGGCGCCATTCAGATGGTTACACACACACCACAAACACAGACAATCAAGGAGAATGCCTGCAAAGCAACAGACAAAAACCAAGGATAAGAGAATTACCAATCAAAACGTGACACGACCTACTAACCCCAAGCAAACCACATCCTAGAAAAAATTTGACATGACCTCGAGACAAATGCGACCGAAAGCTTCATGCGATGCATCAAACAAACACCCTGAACCCCGTATCAGGCAATTAAAAAAAAAACTGCATACCGTACCCGTAACCGTAACTAAGACAGGAAACCAAAACCATATCATATCCGACACATATCAATACGACATCTGTGATAAACCAAGACTGGACCATGGAAAATAACACTAAGAACTGCGTATACCCATCCCACGAAACGCTTCATTAAAAAGGGGAATTAAGTGCAGTGAGGGGGGGATTAATTTAATGAAGGGTTGATTTTAATCAATTATTAAAAATGGGTGAAGTTTTATTAGGTGATAAACCTTAATAAGAAAACGGCGGTTCCTTATTATAAATTTAATTACGAATTATTAGGTTAAACGGTGCAGTTATGCGATTCCCGGACTTCGATTCCCGACTGGGTCTCTAAATGCAATTCATTGATGATAATTTAAGGTGATGTGGAGCGCTTTTTTGCCAGCGCGTGCTCATGTGACGGCTGGTTAATTTTAATTAAAAATTTAAAGTGCCTCTTTAGCGCACGTAGCGCGTGCTAAGTGAACGGCTGGTTGATTTTAATTTAAAAAAATGTGTGTTTAGCGCGAATGCGCGTGGAAACTGTGGGTGAATGAAAGGGTTCATTTGAACAATTAATTTGTGATTAAGGGAAAAAATAAATAAATAAAGCTCATAAAATAAATACCTGGAAGGGGTGTGTATGTAATGCAGGAATGCGCACGGAAGAGTTCCAGTAAAGGAAAAGTAAAGAGCACTGAGGAAACAACAATGACAACACCTTAGCAGATGTGTTAAGTTGGTTTGTGTTGGTTTTTTATTTTTTATTTATTTTTTTTATTTTTAGTTGTGATTATTTATGTTTGAATAAATGGAAAATGAGCAAGGGAGGTGAGGGAAATTTTTTAGAATGTTCTTAGAATTTTTTAGAATTTGTTGCAATTTTTTAAATGAATTTTCTACATTTTTTGGCAATTTAATGGTAAATTTAGGAAATATGGAATTTTCAGAAATTATAGGGTAGGCAATTTCCAACAGACAAATTTCCAAAAATTGACAAAAGGCAAAAGGAATTTTTTGAAATTTTTTTGAAATTTTTTTATGGAAAAATTAATGTAGTGATTAATTAAGTCACCTAAATCACATTAATCACATAAGTCAATTAAACATAAGTCAATTAAGTCTTGTTAGTAGGATAAGTCAGGTTAGTCTACCTAAGTCTAGGTAAGGTAGTCAAGGTTGATTAGGTTAGTCTACCTGAGTCTAGGGTGGACTAAGTCAATTAGGTTAGTCTGGGATCAGTCTAGGTTAGTTAAGTTAGTCTAGGTAAGTTCTAACTAACCTAGGTGAGACTAACTAGGGTTAGTTAGTGGGGAGAAAGACTAACCTGAGGTAGGTTAGTGGACTAACTATAGTTAGGTTAGAGTTAACCTAACCCTAGTTAAGTTAGTTTTTAACCTAAGTCTAGTTAAGTGATTTATTAACCTAAGGTAGGTTAAAGGTTGACTTAGGTTAGTGTTTAATCTAACTTAGGTTAGTGTTAACTAATCTAAGTTAGAGTCTAACCTGGGGCAGGTGAAAGGGTGGGAGGAGGTGGCAGAGGGAGAGGAGGCGGTGGCAAAATGGAGGTGGAGGCGGCGCACGGTGGAGGTCGCGGGCGGCGCACGGTGGAGGTCGCGGGCGGCGCACGGTGGAGGAGAAGGGAGGACGCGCTGGAGGGCGGCGGGGGTGTGAAGAAGGCAGCGGGCGGGGAAGGAGATTGCGCAGGAGGGCGGGGCGGTGGAAGAGGGAGCCGCTGGGGGGCGGGGAAGGAGGAGGGAGTCGGAGCTGCGGGGCGGGGCGGTGGAAGAGGGAGCCGTTGGGGGGCGGGGAAGGAGGAGGGAGTCGGAGCTGCGGGGCGGGGCGGTGGAAGAGGGAGCCGCTGGGGGGCGGGGAAGGAGGAGGGAGTCGGTGGGGGTGCTGGAAGGCGAGGAAGAAGGGAGGCGCAGGGGACTGGGGAAGAAGAAGAGGGCGCAGGGAGGAGGAAACGAAGGAGTGGGGGGAGGGAGAAGAAGGAGAGCAGAAGAAGGAGGAGGAGGTCGGGGGAGGAGGTTGGAGATGGCAGGGAGGTAGAGGACGCAGGAGGAAAGAGAGAAAGAAAGAGAGAGAGAGAGAGAGAAAGGCCGTTGGGGAAGGGATGGGCAGTTGGGGGGAAGGGGTGGGGGGGAAAGGGTGGGTGCCCATGGGGGGCCATGGGATGGGGACAAAGGCAGATACCCCCGTCCCGCGCTCGTGCGCGGGGCGGGGTAAAAAAATTTGCCGTGACGGGATTGAAATGGCACGAGGAAGACGGTACGGGTTTCTCGGACACGACCGAGGCGCGTGGAGATTCGTAAAATCGAAAAAGGGCGCGTTCACGCGCAAAACGAGCGCGAGAAAAACGAAAAAATAAAGAAAAATTAATAACTCCCAATCCGGACGTCAAAACGAAATATCGTAAAAACGAAAAGTGGGCAGGACGACAGGGGGAAAACAAGAAAAATACGGGACGGGGGTTCCGGGAGGGGTAAAGGGCAGTCACGTGCAAAAACACAAAAAACGAACCAAAAACGCAATTTAAAAATTAATATCGAAAAATCCGTGCATCGGAATGAAGTGCATTAAGAAGGAAAACTGTGCAGAAAGATGTGCCCAACAATCCTATCACATCAAAACATAATTTTGACTGAGATAAGACGCGTGCACATGGGAAAAACCCAAAAAACAAACCCGAAAGTGGGATCGGAAATTAATATCTGACAAACCGTTCACCGGAATGACGTGCAGTAAGAAGGAAAAATGTCCGCAGAAAGGAGTGGCATAGGGTTATCATGTTAAACCGCAGTTCCGACGGAAGTAGGAGGGGTTCACATGCAAAAAACTCCAAAAATACTCTCGAAAACTCATTTAAAAATTAATAAGTAAAAATCCGGAAGTCGAAAAAGGGTGGAGGAAAAAGGAAAAAGGTAGGGGAAGGCACAGGGGACACGGCTGTCAAATCAAATTGGAATTCCGATGCAAACAGGGCAGGTTCACATGGAAAAATATCAAAAATACGCATGAAAAAGTCTTAAAAACCCGGAAAATTAATAACGGACAAACCATGTAGCGGAATGATGCGGAATAAAAAGGAAAAATGTTAAGGGAAAAGCGGTTGTCAGGGCTATGACGTCAGAGCATGATTCGGAAGCAAGAAAAGCGCGTTCACATGGAAAACCGGCGAAATTGCGCAAAATGTTTCAAAAATTGATAACTCGAAAACCGTGCACCGGAACAGGGGTAGGTAAAAAGGAAAAATGGTCAGTTCAATGGGGGGAACATGGCTATAAGGTTGGATTTGGATTTTGGTGAACGTAAGAGGCATTCACATAGCAGGACCTCAAAATTAGGGAATGAAGGAAAACTGCAAGGGAACAGCCCCAAGGGTGGGTGGAACATAACCGGGTGGGTGGGAGGGAACCCCATTAGGGTAAAAGCAAGGCAAGGCATTCATGCATGAGCAAGATAAGGCATATGCAAAGGATATGCAATGTAGACGCGCAGGGACGCGTCCCCACACTTAAGACCTTAACGGATAGGGTTAACCGAGCAACAGGGACCTAGGACCACGCCACAGACCATCCACGAACTTCCCCACACTTAAAACATGAACATCACTAAGAAACAGAAGTTGTAGGGTTAGAAAAACTTGGCCCGTTTCGTCAAGAATCAAGGTTGAATGTCAACGGCACGTCCACGGTGGTTATCAGCGCTGGAGGAACCAAGGCATCTTCTCGGCACACGTTCGTCATGGCAGGGACCACGCCGCAGCACCCAGGGAGGTAGCTGATAGAAGGAATCACAGGAGATTCGTCGATGATGAGGGATACTACACTCAACTCACAGTCACTCAAACGAAATGAAAGAACAGTCACTCGCCCCATGACTAATATCACTTGAGGAATAAGGATTGAAACCCATATCTCATACCCGGTTGAGGAATCATCAAAGGGGAATTGGTGCAGAAAGAGTATGCCAGGGTGCACGGTTGATGGTGCATTAGTGCGTCCAACCCGTCTGGCATAGGTGCAAGGAGGAAGGCAAGGGAGCCTTACAGTGCCGTGTACAGAACAGGGTGACGTGTCTTGTGATGACGGTAAAAACCCATCCCGTGGGTGCATAGGGAAACGGGAACATACCTGACTCCAAGTGTCGTAACGTCCCTCAATCTTCACCTCTCGGTATTTGATTGAAGAAACTCCAGTCACACTCAACCCACCCTCTGTCTCACTCTCTGTTGATAGATACAGGAGGGTAGCCTTTTCCTGAAACCCATTGATGTAATCCTCACAGTCACTTGTGCAAAGGTTGTATGCCTTGTGCGCATTTGATGGTGCAACAGTGCATCCCGCCCTGTGCCGGCATACGGTGCGAGAAGGAAGGCCATGGAGCCTTATGGTGCAGTGCACAGAAACAAATTGTGCTTTGTGCATGGAGAGGCCCATCCCGTGCGTGCAACACTTCATTCACACTTCTCACCTCTCATTCGATTTGAAGAGAAAAGACTGGTCTCTCGCCCCACCCTCTGTCTCACGCTCTGTTGATAGATACAGAGGGCAACCGTACTCACCTCCCCATCCGGTTAGGATGAAAGCTCAAATCACTCAAGGGGTTGTCGATGAAGATCGTGTCATCAGTTGTTGAAGAGGCGTACCCAGGGAGGTAGCCATCAAATCGAATATTGTGTTGAATAGGACATGTCATCTGCTAGAGGACAGGTAGTCACTTTGCAAAGAGACCCAGGACACAGCGTACCAAGGGAGGCAGCTTTGGAATTGGATCCTAGGGATATCAATTAATGAATCCGCTTTCTGGACTGCTGGGTGTTACCACCTTTTCCACAGCCAGCTTCTCGCCCAAGGGTGTTTACCACCCTTTTCTTGGAACGAGGCCCGCTATGACAGGGAATTGCTTCCTTTTCTCTCATAACAGATTTGTTTTGTTTTTTTTCTTTTTCTTCTTTGTTTTTTTTTCCTTTTCTTCTTTGTTTTTTTTCTTTTTCTTATTTTCCCCTATTCCCGAGGGTGTTTCCACCTTTTCTCGAAGAAGAGGTCGGCATGACAGGGACCTTAGTCCTTTTCTCCCATGACCGATATGTTTTGTTTTGTTTTTTTTTTCTTTTTCTATTTTCTTCAAATTGAACAAGGGAATGGTAGAAAGACCATGTGTCAGAACCCACCTCGCCACTGTCGCTGGTGGAAAATAGAGGATAAGAGATCAAGGCTGGAAGGGGGGTTTGAGGGGACAGAGGGTTGCGTCCACTTCATCAGGAGTGATTGAAGAACGGCTAACAGAAGTATCATCATAAGAAGTACAGTGCCGCGCCAACGAGGGAAAAGATCAAGTGTCCGTAATTGTCAAGATCCCCAAGGAGGGAAGTACTTCTTCAGGCGATATCCATTGATCAGAAAGGGATCATCAGAGGCATCCAAGGTCTGTACTTGGACAGAACCATTAGGGTTGACTGCAAGTACCTTATAGGGGCCCATCCACCGCTGTTGGAGCTTGCCAGGAAACTTGCCAAATCGTGAATCATAGGCTAGGACCAAATCACCTTCTTTGAACTCCTTATGCTTGATGAAACTGTCATGGTAAGCCTTGCGTCGAGCTTGCGTGGCTTCCATGCACTGTAGAGCCATCCTACGAATTTCGTCCAAACATTCCAAGTGCAGGAGACGGCGTTGCAGTGAATTGTCATCCCCCAAATGCTCTTTGATCGCCACTCTCAAAGAGGGTAGTTCCAGTTCAACAGGAAAAACTGCTTCTGTACCATACACCAGCTGGAAAGGTGTCTGTCCCGTTGCTGCTTTATGGGAGGTTCTGTACGCCCAGAGGGCCTCTGTAAGTCGATCGTCCCAATCACGACGATGTGCGGCAATTGTTCTTGTCAGAATCGAGCAGAGGATGCGATTCGTGACTTCGACTTGGCCGTTGGCTCTGAGGTAATAAGGAGTGGACTTGCGATGGCGGATCTTATACAACTCTGTCAACTCTTCCATGACTTTGTTAAGGAAATGAGTGCCTCTATCACTTACCAGCTCTAAGGGACTGCCAAAACGGGTGATGATATTCTCGTATATGAACAGGGCCACGCTGTTACCATCGTCCCGCTTTAGGGCTTTAGCTTCACACCACTTTGTGACATAATCTGTACATACGAGGATGTATCTGTTTTGTTTCCTTCTGGTAGGAGGATCGATTGGACCTACGAAGTCAATGCCCCACTTCTCAAATGGCTTCAACGGAAGGATAGGTTGCAATGGCATGGCACTTGTCTTCGTGGGTTTCCCCATTCTTTGACAAGCATCACATCTTTTACAGTAATCATAGGAATCTTTGTGAATGGTAGGCCACCAATATCCTGCTAGCAGAGCCTTCCTGGCTGTAGCTTCTCCTGCAAAGTGACCTCCACATGGCTCGTCGTGGCACGCCTTCAGAACAATCCCAATCTCATCCCCGGCAACACATCTTCAGAGCACTTCATCTTTGCCTTTCTTGTACAGTGCACCGCCTAGCAGGGTGTAGGGGGCTGATTCTAGCATAAGCTTCTTCCTTTCCCGACTAGAAATACCAGGAGGGTACTGTTGGGTTGCCAGCAGATTGGCAATGTCCGCATACCAGGGAGTTACAGTTTCTACCAAGAATAGGGAAGCATCAGGGAGGTCTGGATCATCTTGCTCCTCGTCTGCAGTTTGTGGGATACGCGACAGATGATCAGCCAAAACATGGGAACGACCAGGCTTAGTAATCACCTCAAAGTCGAACTCCTGGAATAAAAGGAGCCATCTCATCAATCGTCCTTTCACATCTGCTTTGTTCATCAAGAAGGACAGGGCCTCATGATCCACATAAAATTTAAAGTGGGTAGATAGGAGGTAATGGCGAAACTTCTCCAGGGCAAACACCATTGCCAAGCACTCCAGCTCTGTCACTGTATAGTTTCGTTCCCTATCAGTGACTTTTCGGCTTGCATAATAGATCGGTTGATCCAACTTTGAGGAGCCCTTTTGGCAGAGGACAGCACCTAAGCCTTCAATTGATGCATCAGTGTGTACATGGAACTCTTTCGTCCAATCAGGAGGTTGCAGAATGGGTGCCTCTATCAGACACTGCTTCAGAGTGTGGAAGGCTTTGTCACATTCTTCCGTCCAAGTAAACTCTGCATCTTTCCTCAGAAGCTTGTGCAAGGAAGTTGCCTTTGTCGCAAAATGGGCTATGAACCTTCTATAATAACCCACATGGCCTAGGAATCCCCTCAACTGTTTGAGGTTGGTGGGTGCTGCCAGAGCTGCAATCTTTTCGATCTTTGCAGGGTCTGTTGATATCCCTTGTGCTGAGACAATGTGGCCCAACAGAACTCCAGAAGAAACTCCAAAGATGCATTTGTCGGGGTTGAGGGAAATCCCATACTCCCGGCATCGGTCAAAGCATTGTTCCAGGTGGTCCCAGTGTTCACTGATCAAACTGTAGACACAGAAGTCATCCAAATATACTTCAATAAAGTCATGCAGATGATTTTGAAATGCAGCCATCATGACTCGTTGGAAAGTAGCAGGGGCATTGCAGAGCCCAAATGGCATCACTCGGTAAGCGTAGGTCCCCCATTCTGTGGTGAAGGTTGTTTTGGACTGGTCTTCTTCTGCGATCTGCACTTGGTTGTATCCGCTGAATCCATCCAGAAGAGAATAAAGCTCATGTCCTGCCACTGTGTCCAACAGTTGGTCTGTGAAAGGGATTGGAAAGTGATCCTTCTTTGTCTTGGAATTAAGCTTTCAGAAATCCACACATATTCGCAATTTGCCATTCTTCTTGGGTACAACCACGATGGGTGAAACCCATTCACTATTTGCCACTGGATAGATGAACTCGGCTTCCAGAAGCTTCAGCAACTCCGCTTTCACCAATGTGGAATAATTCGGGTTCATTCGTCTCTGTCGCTGCCGTACTGGCTTGGCATCAGGCTCCAAATCAATATGATGTTGACATATAGTGGGATCAATCCCCTTTAGGTCTTTGTAAGACCATGCAAACACGTCCAAATTTTCTTTCAACAAATTGTACAAGGTTGACAACTCCTCTTCTGGGAGACTGCTACCCACCTTCAAGTGGCGTTCAGTGCCTTCTGAATCCACAAAGGTTAACTGCCTTTCACCTTCTACTTCACGGATAAAGGTCCCGCGGACTGCTTCTGGGTACAGATCCGACTCCTTCAAGGGAGTGATGTCCTCTTCTGATGTCCCACTAGAACCAACTTCTTCTTTTGGTGGAGACTTAGGTTGCTCCTTAAGACGTTGGAATGGGATTAGAGCTGTTTCGGGTTTGGTTTCAAAACTAATTACCTCTTGGCTTGAAGACTCATCTTCTAATGATACATCCAGGAACGTCACATAACAGGGACCCTCTGATGCCTGTTGGGTTTGTCGGACTGGTGCTTGTTGGCACGGTGCATCATCATCATCTTTCTTTGGCAAGGATGGGGTAGGACGGCAGGAGCCACACTTAAAAGGCTTGCTCTTCTTAATCCATTTCTTATAATGGTTTTGCATATGAGATGATCCATTTACCAGACCGAATGGTACCATCGCCATTCTGGCCCATAGCATGAGCTCATCGGCTTCTGATACTTCTGGAACTTCTTCTTCAAATGTATCCTCTTCAGGTGGGATAGACTCTTCCATTTCACTTTCATAATCTTCTTCGTCCATATCATATCCATCCTCTTCTGTCTCTGTCTCTGTCTCTGCGTCTGCTTCTGTCTCTGCTTCTGCTTCTGCTTCTGCTTCTGCTTCTGTAGGAGCTCTGTAACAGAAGAACAGATTCTCTGTTTCCTCTCCTACCTCTGTCTCTACTTCAGCTTTTGCTTCTGCTGTGGCCATGTAACAGGGAGAGCAGTACATCCATGCTTCTATCTCACTGTCAGAAGTGATTTCAGAAGGCATTCCTGATTCAGGCAGGAAGTATTCACCCATTGATAATGGCTTTGCCTCTTTTGGAAGTCGGCTTACAGTATCCACTTTTAAGGAATGTGCCACTATTTTCTTAGGAAGGATCTGTTTGACAGCATCTTCGTCTGCTGATGTTCCATCTGTAGCCTCATTAGGGGAGTCAGAAGATAATTCCAAGGAGGTGGATCCATGTCCTTTTTGAGAACCATACAGTTTCAGCACCACTTTGTTGGGTCCTCTACCCAAGGTCAAAGTTCCTTTGAACCAATCCGTCCTTGCTCGGGCTTCAAAAAGCCATGGTCTGCCCAGTAACAGGGGATAGGATGTACCATAAGAGTTTGGCTTCACCACCAAATAGGTCAGCCAATAATCTTTTCCAGCCACAGTAGTCTTCACATATGGAAGAATGCCCAAAGGCTTGATTCTACTCTGATCCGCCAGTTTGATGAGCCATTGGGTGGGTTGCACACCTTGTAGGCCTAGATCCTTCATTGTCACATCCATCATAATGTTTACTGATGAACCACCATCAATCAGTGCATTTGCAATGAAGCAACCTTCTATCCATACGCCAGTCTCTGGAGTACCCGGATCTAGGAAAGCGTTAGCCACATCCACTTCTTTTACAGGCTCTGGAGCCTTGTTGGGCTTTGTTACTGTTGAGGGAGCAATCCTTAAACCACGTCTTTTTGTCAGTATACTTTTGAACCTTTTCCGGCAACTAGGAGACAACATCAATAATTGTCGGAATGTAAGGTTTGGTCTAAAGGTATCTAGATATCTGACCAAATCGTATTCCTTAATAGGATCCACTGGCTTTTCTAATCGATTAGGGAATGGGGCAACACCCATTTTCATTTTCCCTCTTTCTTCCAACAGAGGAATTACAGGAACTTCTTCTGCCACTTGTGGCACCTCCTCCTCTTCTGTATCCTGGACCTCTGGTCCTGTCTCTGTAACTGTTTGTGGCACTGTAGGGCTCTGTACGGCACTGTTAGACTCTGTTCTGTTCTGTTCTTCTGGTGGAAGATTGAACTTCACTGTTCTGGCAGGAGGGTTATTTTCTTTCTGGATAGATGGTTCCTTCTGCTTTGCACGCGTGATGGCAGCAACTTCCAATTCCACCAAATTGGAGGTAGGCTCTTGGGCCTTGGACGGACTATCAGTAGCATTGTTTTTCACTGGGGCTGGGCTTGGACAGTCTTTTGCAGTGTGGCCTTCTCCTTTGCATCGACTGCATAAGGGCTTGTAATCCACTGACCTTCGAGGATTTGGACAATTTGGTGAGATGTGTCCCTTTTCTCCACATCTGTAACATTCCACTTCTGATCTCTGACCACCGCCAGACTGTCTTCCTCTGTAACTTTGAGAAGGAAATCTTCTGGGTCCGAAATTAGGACCAAACTCTCTAGGCTTGGGTCCAATATCTTGTGTTGTCATTTTGGATTCTGGCAAGTTAAATCTTGCGTCTTCTTCCTTTCTTCTCCTATCATGCATCTCCTTCAGAGAGCAAATGTCCTCTGTATGGTTCTTCCGCAAACAGTAGGAACAGAAGGCTCCAGGGATGGTTGGTTTCCATGTACATTCAGTGGCTAAATGACCTGCTTGATGACACTTACCACACCAAGTGTTTGACCGCATCACATCTCTTCCTGCTCCTGCAACGTTGGATATGCTAGCGGTATTCACTTTCAACGTCTGTAGTTGCTCTGTAATCACATCCATCAACTCCTTTTTGATGTTTGCAACTGAGTTGGATAAATAATCCTTCAAGCTTTCTCCTCCGGACGTACTGGTAGGAGGGTTTTGAGGAGTCTCTGTAATCACTGCATAAACTGGTTGGGCTGGTACAGAGGGGTCTCTGTTCTGGTTCTGATTCAGAGCTCCTGTTTGAACTGTTGGCTGTTGACTCCAGTTGGTAGGGTTCCACTGTTGCTGCTGATTTTGCATTGAGGAAATTGGTTGGGACCATTGTTGTTGTGGTTGAACCATCATTTGAGGCATGGATTGTGGCCACTGTGGATTTGGTGCACTGTACTGTGATACCGGGGGCATCTGTTGGTAGGGGTAGGGAACAGTCCCTGGGACTGCATTTGGTGGGTACATCATTCCTGGCACCAGAGGAGGTAGGACTCCTCTTCCTGTATTCATTGCTAATCTAGCTTCCACTTCATCGTACAGTCTTGCACCTTCTGTTGCAGCTTGCAGGGTGGCTGGTCTTTGTAGCTCCACAAACTTACGGGCTTCTGGTTGTAATCCTCTGAGAAACACCCCCTTCTGAATGCCATCATCTAGATTGTGGTTAGTCCATCTCTTCAGGATGGATTCCATTCTTGAGACATAAGCTTCTACTCTTTCTCCAGAGGACTGACTTAGGTTCATAAATTCCTCTCTCATCCGCTCTTCAAAACCTTCACGCCTAAATTTAGTGAGGAAGGCCAACTTCAGGTCGTCCCATGTGCCAAAAGTTCCTACTGCTTGTCTCTCATACCACTGAAACGCCGCGCCCTTGAAAGTGGCGGGGAATATTGCTAACCAATGCTTAGGGGTTCTGGCATTATTAGCCACACATGCTACCATAAACTCTGCTACATGAAGATCGGGGTCTTCATTGTACTCTCCCTTAAAAACTGGCAATGGGACTACATTCGCTGGTCTGTCATCAATATTTCCAGGACGGATCTGGCTTGGAAGTGGACCTCCAGCAGGAGGAGGAAGGGCTTGATGTGCCATTGGGACTTCTGTAAAGAGTTCCGCAAGGGCGTCAAAGGCGGCTTCTGCTGCGAGCTCGTTCTCAGCCTTGATTTTTGCTTTCTCTCTTCTCACGTACCTCTGGACTCGTTCTAACGCTTGCCTTTTTATTGCGTCATTCATCAGGGGGTTGGCTCCACTATGTTGTTAGTGCTCCACAGAGGGTTAACAGAAGACTTCAGTCTCTCGAGGACTCTCTTGCCAACATTTCTTCTACTTCTTTCTTTTCAACGTCCCTGAATTCTGCTTTCACGCCACTGCACAGAGGAAGGTATTCGGTTCTGAAGGTGTCAAAATGCATACGTCTGAGCATTGTGATAGTGCCATCATCATAGTAATGCCAGCTTCTAATGGTTTCAACAGTGTATGTTGTGAAAAGCACTCTGTCTACCAACTTCCAGTGGGTTGCTAATTGAACAAACAGAAGATTATCAGTACACCAAGCATCCCATGTATCTTGCTGTTGAGCATCCACGAACAAATTCCAACTCTTTTCCTTCTTGTCCCTGTGAACCTCTATAGACCAAGACTCCTGAAGCTTCTTCACAATCTTCCACTTGATGATGTCTGGAAACTTCTCAATGAATGCCAAATCTTCCATGGATGTTCATTCTCTCTGTTTCTGCTCTTCAGTTTGTTCCCAAACAGTTTGCCACCAAGATGCAAGTTTCTGCTGCTTCAATAGGAAGAGGAAACTGTCCACTACATAGAGCATGCATCATGATGGTGATGTGTTTCCGCCATTGTGGGATGAACTTCTTGTGGAAAGTGGATTTGATTATGAGAAATTCCAACTCTTCAGTGGAAGAAGGAACTTTACAATCATCCATTGAATTCTTCTCTTCTTGGCAATGCCATTTCCTTCATTTTCAGCCTCTTTTGGTGCTTATTGATGGCAAGCTTCCCCGGCTGCGCACCAAAAACATGGAGCCCCGAGAGGAACACCAAGGAAAAGGGAATTCTCTTGCAAGAAAATCTATCTTGTAACATCAACAAGCTTGTTTATCATGTTTCATATGATCACAATGAAGAAAAGAACACCAGGCACAACAAATCTTCATGCAGCATCATGTAAATCTCCCACGGTTTTTAATAGAATCAATCATATTCTTCAACATCTTCACAAAATCCATCAATAGAACAAAGAAAGCAAAGAAGTACACCATCTTTGAATGGAAATACATCACATAGTATTCATCTTCAATATCTTCATAGTCTTCTCTCTCAATCTCTCATATACAATCACTTTGTTTAGGTAGAATTGGCTATCTCTGACTCTCTCCCTCTCTCTCCATCAATAATACATCATATCCTCACTACAATCTCTCAAAATCACACTCAATAATCACTCTTAGGTCGTGGATACCCCTCCCAAGAGGTATGTCTGATATGAAGAGTCACCAGAGCCACTACAGTGTCTCTTCACAGCTCACTACTGTCACTTCACTCTAGTCTTCTCTTGAGTCTTTAACAGCTACTTCTTCCACTTCCTTCAGCTCTTTTGCACTTGTATTCACCTCTTTCCAAGGCTAGAAAACTTTCCCCAAAGTCATACATACATTCCACAGAACACTTACAGAAGCATACAGAACAGTCTATAGAACAGCTACAGTACAGAACAGAACAGAAGCAGAAGCTCTACAGAAGACCTACAGAAGGTTACAGAAGGTCATCAAAACTACATAACTCATTCTCAACCCATTCCAAACTCTCACAAACCATTCAATAAACTTTCACAATATCTCATTCTTCATCAATCAATACTCCATCCCTCCTTACAGAAGACAATCAGAACAAAACAGACCAAAACAGAACAAAACAGAAGGTATACAGAACCAATCAGAACTTATCAGAATATCACAGAACCACCAACAAACATCATAAACTTCCAAAATACAATCAATATCATCTAAAACACTCTCAAACCACTTCCAAATCAATCAATCATCTCATAAAATCAACTATTCAGCTCTCAAAAGCAACAAAAATTAGCCAAAAAACAAGTCATTTCAACACTCAACAGTCTTTTGAAGTTTTGCAGGATGACGGAACCACATATGGATGATTTAATGGCTGAAGGCGATCTTCCTGAACCTACGGTGGAACAAAAGTTGGATTTAATTATGATGCAGTTGGACGAAGAACGACGAGCCCGGCAAGCATTGCAAGTTCAATTGGCCAATTTACAAAGATCGACTACCAATAAAGAGGAACCACAATCTAAAGATCTTATCTGACGTACCATCGATGCGACTCTCGAAGCTCAATCTATCCGAAAAGAAACAAAGATAAGTAAAAGAAATTTCAAATTCCATACTTTCAATGGCACTCGAGATGGAAAAACTGTTCTTGCATTCATCAGTCAGTTTGATGATTACTATATGAGGAAACATACGCAGAAAAAGATAAAATCAAGTGTGTCACTAATCATTTAGTGGATAGAGCATCTCTTTGGTGGACCATGGTTCATAAGAGTATAGATTGTCCCACTACCTGGGAGAATTTCAAGAAGAAGTTTTGCAGAATTTCCTTTCTCCACAATTCCATGAAAAAGCCATAAAGCAATGGGACCTTCTTCAGCAAAGAGATCCTGAGCCTATTCCTCAGTACACCGAACGCTTTTGGAATACATTACTCCAGTTACGCATGCTTGAAGACGTACCTAAAGTGACTCACAAGCGCAAGTATATGTATGGATTACTTGGGCATTACTACGCTGAAGTCAATATGTTCAAGCCTACAACTCTTGAAGATGCAATTTCTTTAGCTCATGACACTGAAGACAAGCTTTGAGGAAGAGACAAGCGTCCCACAACAATTTCAAGCAAATGGTAACTATGGTTCTAAGCAATTCAATTCAAATTTTAGAAGATTCAATCAAGGCCGTTTTTCTTCATCATCTTTCCGTAAGTCTTAGACAAAACCACCTGCTTTGCCATCAAATACCAATCAAAACCCTAATCCATCTTCACGGCCAAATCCTAATATTCCTAGACTTCCTGCCATTGCAAACAATGTATTTAAAGCCAAACCTATAGTGTGTTACAAATGCCATCAACCTGGACATCTAGCAGCCAATTGCCAATCGAAGAAGCCACCTGTCCATATCAACTATCTTGGAGCAATGGAAGATGAAGAACATGAAGAAATGCCTGACTTCACAAAAGATGAGGACTGTCAAGATTGTGGGAGAGAAGGAAGGAGTCTCACTTGTAGCTTTCTTGCTTGCACAATGGGGGAATACACACAAAGGTGGAGGCTGAAAACAGTTTTCCTCTTCTTAGTTGTGTAAGCCAAAAGAACTCTAGTACAAAGAAATAGAAGAACCCTATATATGGGTCTCAAACCAAACTCAACTAACTAAGGTGGCATACTAACTGAGCCGTGAACTAGAGTAGATAAGGATAGCTATCATCTAGCTATTATTCATGAGCGGTGTACCAACCGCATCTGCAACTGACAAGTTGGTGATATAAATGCACAACGGTCACCCTGGCATATCACAAGTGGAGCTCGATATCTCAACACTCCCCCTTGAGCTCAATCCCAATTCCTGCACACCAAGCAGGTCTCTGAACTTGCGCAGCTTCTCTGCGCCCAATGCCTTCGTGAATATGTCAGCTACCTGATCCTCTCTGCTGACATAAACTAGATCAATAAGACCTAGTAAAACCCTCTCCCGCACATAGTGATAATGCACCTCAATGTGCTTTGTTCTAGCATGATAGACTGGGTTATTTGCCAAGTGTATACTACTCATGTTGTCACAATAAATGACAACTCGCCCATCTGTAGGCTGATGCATATCATAAAGTAGCTTATGCAACCAAGCCACCTCACATGCAGCCATTGCTGCACCCCTGTACTCAGCCTCTGTGCTGGACAAGGCAACTGTAGGCTGTTTCTTGCTGCTCCAAGTGACTACAGTAATCCCAAAAGAGAACACATATCCACTGGTAGATCGTCTATCAGAAATGCTACCAGCCCAATCAGCATCAATGTATCCATGCAACTGTATCTGAACCCCAGTCTCATAAAATAGTCCATACTGCAATGTGGACTTCACATACCTGAGTATGCGTCTAGCCGCATCCAAATGCGGTTTCCTTGGAGCCTGCATAAACTGACTTACCAGTCCAACAGCATAGCTCAAATCTGGCCTGGTAATATCATATAAATCAAGCTTCCTACTATGCGTCTGTACATAGTAGGGTCTTCCAGAAGCTCACCTGCATCTGTGCTCAGCTTCACATTCTGCTCCAAAGGAATTGAAATAGGCTTACAGCCTGTCATCCCATATTTGGACAGCATGTCCAATCCATACTGCCTCTGCAAGAGCTGTATCCCACTTGGTGATCTAATCACCTCAATGCCCAAGAAATAACGTAGCTCTCCCAAATCCTTCATCTCAAACTTCTGCTTCAATAGCATATTCACATGAAGAATATCTTCATCACTATCACCTGTTATAATCAAATCATCAACATAAATGATAAGTAGCATAATACCTTTCTCTGTTTTTCTCACATAAAGTGAGAAATCTGCCTTGGAAATCTGAAAGCGAATAGTGATAAGATACTGTCCTATCTTGTCAGACCATGCTCTAGGTGCTTGCTTCAAGCCATACAATGCTTTCTTCAACCTGCAAATAAACTCAGGATGAACAACATGCACATAACCTGGTGGCTGCTCCATATAGACCTCTTCTTGCAAATCACCATGCAAGAAGGCATTCTTTACATCCATCTGATGTAAAGACCATTCCTTTGATGCAGTCATAGCAATGACAGCTCTTACGATTGCCATCCTTGCAACGGGACTGAATGTTTCTTCATAATCAATGCCATATGTTTGTGCATACCCCTTGACTACTAATCTTGCCTTGTATCTGTTCACAGAACCATCTGCATTGTGCTTCACCTTATAAACCAACTTACAGCCAATTGCATTCTTACCTTTAGGCAAAGGTACTAACTCCCACGTAGCATTTGCTTCCAAGGCATCCATTTCTTCATCCATGGCTTTCTCCCATTTTTCTTTTTCCATGGCTTGCTCAAAAGAAGTGGGTTCTGGTTCCTGTATCACTTTGACCATATATGCATAGTGAATGGCTGTAAATCCATCATATTTCAGCCTATCCACAGGATACCTAGCTCTGGTAGACCTACGCAAAGTAGGTTCACTCCCAGGTGCTCTCAAAACATCCCCGGTCTTCCTTACTCCAGGTGTAACAATAGAAGAAATACCCAACTCATCGTCAATACTCTGTTCTGAGCCACTGGATTCACCATCCACATAAGAGTGACCTACATTCACATCTTTTCCTTTTCGTGATACCTGCATACCACTATCTGCATTGCTTTGAGAAGATTCTCCTGATCTCAATCTGCTTGTCCATGGCGAAGAATGTGAACCACTGCTAGAGGATGCTCCAGGTCCACTAATATTTTGTGATTGCTGCTGTGAATTCTGTGCAGCATTACCATTTTGTGCATCTACATCATCAATCACATTTACTGGTTTATACCAGCTACTCATCTCATCAAAAACAACATCTCTACTCACTGTAAACTTACGAGTAGAAGGGTTATAGCATCTATACCCTTTTTGCTGCAGAGAGTAACCAATAAAGATGCACTTCTCAGCTTTTGGATCCAACTTGGATCTCAACTCATCTGGCACATGTACATAGGCAATGCAACAAAAATTTTCAAATGAGAAATATCTGGTTTCCTACCAGTATCACTACAAGATATAGACCTTATAGCGACGTTTAAAGCGACGAAAATACAAACAATAAAATTTTCCCCCGTCGTCGCAAAAAGCGTCGTTATTGACGACGCCATAGAATCGTCGCTATATGCGTCGCAAATAGCAACGCATATAGCGACGGTTGTAGACAATTTGCGACGCTCATAGCGACGCCAATAGCGACACGTGCAGTAAATTTGCGACGCAAATAGCGACAGTAAGAGAGAAAAAAAAATTTGCGGCAGGGCAGTAAGCTGCCCTGCCACATATAGCACTGTGTGCTGTATGAGAGCCATACAAAATAGTTTTTGCACTGCTGTATACAAAGCGTTTGCAAACAAAAAGAATGTATACTGAAATCATAAAACTGATACATGAAATAAATACATGATCGCATAAAATGCGATTGGTACAATCATGAAACGATATCACTAATACATAGAAAATGTCTACATAGATCGGGCGACTAAAAACTAAAGGTGTGTGAGCTCTAAGGATCCAAGGGCGAGCTACAAATCCTCGTCCCCCGAAAGCTCGTCCCCCTGCAAAGGAGCATCAAACGGATTCTGCAGAAAAAGAAACAACATATCAATCCACCATACAATAATACATTCAAATATCTCATGGTAACTACGGACAAGAAAGATGAGTGACTTACAGGGCCGCTGCGTCTATACAATCGGTCGATCAATGCCCTGAAACCGTGCCTCTCTGCATATCGAGTCTCAAGGCCTTGCGGATCGCGATTTGTAACGGAGTGCTGCAAAGAAAACAAAATGTTGACTGTTAGAAACATGATTGTCAGTACAAAGAATATCTCAAAAAAAAAAAAGCAAAACAAAAGAGAAACTTATAAAGTCCTCCAAATATGTCCTGTGGCCGCCACTCCCAAGATGATGTACCGATCCAGCCTCGATTCGTGCCCTCGCCGCCTCCCGCTGCTGACTCCAACGTCCTGACGAATTTGTAGCCTCCTCCCTCAGTCGGCGCCAGTCGTCTGCATCTAACCACTCGGGCTTTGGAGCCCCATTCTTGATTGCCTTGCGTGCGTCGGATCATCTATGTGACATGTATGCACGCATGCAATCCATCATCCAGCCCGTAGAGAATCTATCCACTGCGGCTGGCACCGGGAACTCCTCGTGCAAGGATGCTACTATGTAGTCCTTACTCCCCTCCGGTATGTTCCTCCAATAATCCAGGACGTTGTGCCGAAAAACTTGTTGGCACAACTCCCTCATGCGAGCCATCACCCTCCTCCCCTCATCATTCATGATGATGGCTCCTGACCTGCTATCCACTAGGTATCCATAACCCCTAGGAGTCTGCCTAAGATGGGCCCTCTCCCATCTCCGTCCACACTCCTGGGCATATCCAGGAGACCCATGTACATCCGGTGTACCAACGGGGTACCCTCTCCCGGAGTACCACTCAAAGGGGTGCCACCAAAAGGAGTGCCACCAAAAGGCGTGCCATTTGCCGACGGCTGCGCAAAAGCCGGAGTAACTGGAGTGGACGTCCCCACAGGTGTGACAAATCCTAGAGGTGACGCAGCTCTAGCTGAACGACGAGACGGAGACACCACGTCCGTGTCTCCATAGCAGCACCCCCTGATCCTCCTACAGTCCCAGTCCCTCCCTCTGGCCCAAGTCGCGAGCGTCGAGATCGTCTGCTCGAAGCTGAAGCATCTGATCGCGCTGAAGCTGATCTAGCTAAAGCTGATCTAGCAGAGCGCCCTGACAAAGAACGAGACAGCTCTTGATCTGCCATCTCTCTGAATCTCGCGAGCTGATTTGGAGACACGCGTGCCATCATGTCCTGAAACTCCTCATCGCTCATTCCTCGACTCATCCTGAAAATGTCAATACCTGCACAGATAAAAAATGATGTTAGAATAATCAATTTAAACTATACAAAGTACATTAATATAAATCATTTTTGAAAAATCCCTCTTAAAATATATATCTTATCTACCTTTATGGAAGATCTAAACAACGAATTGAGTAATACAATTCTCCAAGAATGAAGTATTCTATGGTCCCATGTTAATCTCCTGACACAACTCTGCATACACTGGAAGGTCGATAGACATGTCACCACAAAAGAACGAGTCTGCCTTGTTCTCAAAAAATTCTACGACTTCTGTATTTCCATCATTGTTAGCCGATGCGGGCTCCAAGCTTGCGGTGGCCTCCACCCCTTGTAATATCGATCCCTCTATTTGCATATTTTCTTCATCTATGCCTGGAACATCGCTTTGATGCACAAGATCCAGGAAGAACATCCATCGTGTATGGACAGGTCTAGCAATCTCCACTTCGTCTACAAGATGCACAAGAAGGTGAACTTGTATCGTGAGCATGATAGTGGGCAGGTATTTCTCAAAGAGACAGACCATCTCAACTGCTCCCCGCCTTGCGGATTCAATAGAGGACGTCTTAATCTCTTTCTGTGAGATCCATTGCACCAAAGTTGACAACTTGTAAATGGCCCCGCGAATTTCTGGAGTTAGGCATCCCGCAATCGCGATCGGTAGGACAAACTGCCACAAATGAGAAAGCATTAAGAATAATGGTCACTTTTCAAATTTCAAAATGTCCACGCTAATTAAAATCCATTATGTTCACAAACCTGACATATCTTATGCCAATCATGGGATTTTAGCCCAGACATTTGGTCATCTTTAGAAAATGTGGACCTGAGAGAACGCATCATACCCGTCGGAGTGCAGATAGACTTGATTACTTGCTTCACAATGCGCTCTTCTTTGGTAGACAAAACCCAGGGAGCGCGAGGAAGCTGCACTTCCCCTTCAGCACTCGACTGGGCCAAAGCGCCTCCATCTTATCTACCTCCTTTAAATCCATTCGTGACCCTATAGTGTCTCTCTTTCCTGTGATGTGGTCCCATAGCAAGCTGCCCACATTTTTGAAAATATGCATGGGATCCAACAAGTGGTTGACCTGTAAGTGGGTCCAATATGGCAACTCGTAGAAAACTGAGAACCGTCGCATTCCATTTGGATGTGATTCCGGGTTTACCATTTTCAGCTCGTACCAGCTTGCAGCGTTTATACGTGCTGGAGGTCGTCCAAGAAAACCTTCCTTGAGTTCATGATCCTCCGGCAAGAAAGCGGCGTGTCCTTGATATACCATCTTCTTTATGGTTTGTGACCTTCGGGAGTCTAACTGTGGCCCATACAATGGACATGCATGATAACCTGAGGTAACCAGACCTGCAAGGCAATCCACGACCTAGTGAATACTTGATTGAATGAAATAAAATATAGATATTACCAGCGAGAACAAAGGTCTGCTCACCTGAGTACTCTCCCAATCCCGAAAAGTCATGCATCGTCCACATGAGAATGGCTCGAATGTTGGCTGACCGCCGACCATCGCGCCTGCTCATATCTTGCACCGTGACCCCCTCCTCCCACAAAATCTTAAGCTCATTGACTAATGGACGAAGATATACGTCCATATTTTTTACTTTGTAGTGGCCCGGGACGAGCAAGCTAAGGATGAGATGTCCTTTCTTCGTAGAAAGCCATGGAGGGATGTTGTAGTTGACAAGCACTATAGGCCACACACTGTAAGAAGTCGAGCGCAGACCAAATGGGTTCACACCATCCATGGCGAGACCGAGCTGAAGATTCCTT
This sequence comes from Lygodium microphyllum, assembly GCF_053477565.2. Classification (NCBI taxonomy): domain Eukaryota; kingdom Viridiplantae; phylum Streptophyta; class Polypodiopsida; order Schizaeales; family Lygodiaceae; genus Lygodium; species Lygodium microphyllum. Next base: position 19,301,022 of record NC_141149.1, on the reverse strand, counting down.
GGCTCTCGCGCAAAGCCTGGGAAGGTAGAGTCAATGTGGCTCCATGCGCGCGAATTTGCTGATATTCGTTGAACTCCATCCGTGGACCTATTCTGCACATGCCACGTTGTCAAGCTTGCCATGGCAGACGTGCGAAACATGTGGTTTATGCGGGGGATGAGCGAAAAGTGTCTGAGAACTTTTTGAGGGATGGTTTGCCCTTGCAAGTCCTATCGATACCTGTGAGCACCACACTTTGGACATGTCTCCATAGTCTCGTATTCATCTCGAAACAATATGCAGTCGTTGATACATGCATGGATGTTATTGTAGTCCATGCCAAGCTTCCGTAAAACATGTCGTGCATCATCACGAGACTCAGGCATGGTATTTGCAGGTGGCAATATATGATATTTCAATAACCTGAAAAAAATCATAAAACACCTTGAAAAAACACAAATGTTTGCAATAATACTGTTAAAAAAAATCAATGAAGTCTGTGTGCAAGGTACCTGAATAACTCAGTCACACTCGTATCGCTCCAACCGTATTTTGCTTGCACACTTAAGAGTGCAAGTAATGTCTTCAACCGAGATACTCGGCACCCATCATATAATGGTATGGATGCTTCCTCTCTAAGCGGGTCAGATGTCTCAACATCCATGGGAATCAATGCATCGATCATTGCCTCCATCTCAGGCTCCAAGATTGTAGGCAGGTCGGGAAGGTTGTCTGTCTCCTCTGGCATTGATGGTATAGATGGGCCTTGCGAGTGGTCGATTGGCTCCTGCAATCCATCCATCGCACGTCCACGAACTCTTCTAATTGGCCGCAAAGGGTGCACTCCCCCTTGGGTCGAGACATCACCCCCCTGGATACAAAATTTGCCAACAAGACCCAATCTTATTGTGTATGGTTTTTAATTAGCTTGAGAGTACAATGCATGAAAAATGCTAACTTCAAATTACCGTTTGCTGAAAAATCCGCAATCGCCTGATCAATGATCTCAGATTGAAACTCGCCAAATCGTCGTATGTGTTCTATAGACAATCGGCGTTTTCGTCTAATTGCCAACTTGCATTGAGAGCAAGGAGATGGGACACGCTGATTAAGATACGTCTCGCGGTCTTGAACAATAAGACCTTCTTCGTTTGCCATCTTATCTACATTACAGCAAACGAGGCTTAAATGGATAGCTTTATGGAGATGTACGTCAAGTTGCAAGTTGACCATAAATCTTGCATTGTATATAGTAGTTGAGAGATTTTTCGATGTTATATCTCGGCCTTGTATCCTGCTCAACGATTTGTTTGTCCCGATAGATAATTATTTGTTATATCTCGGCTTTGAGTATAAGTAATCCATTTTAAAATTAATGTGCGCCATCTATGAAATTTTATAACTATAGTAATAAAATTTATTTCAATCAATTCTATTCATAGTCATAAGACCTGAGAGAAATTATCATATACTCAATTTAAGGGTTTCTTCTTCTATAACAATACTTTTGGGTTCATTTTGATGAAGTACGTGGCCCATGGCAAAGCACATTGCATACCATTATCAATAAGTCTATTATCTTAAATTTCCTTCCCCTCCCTCTCCCTCTCTTTCTCTCCCTCTCCCTCTCTTTCTCTCTTTCTCTCACCCTCTCCCTCTCCCTCTCGTTCTCTTTCTCTCCCTCTCTCATTTCCTTCCCCTCCCTCTCCCTCTCCCTCTCCCTCTCTTTCTCTTTTTCTCCCTCTCCCTCTCTATCTCTCTTTCTCTCTCATTTCCTAAACAAGCAAAAAATAAAGTGATTTAAACATCCTCCAAGCAAAAGGGAGAGGGAGAGATACAATGCACTCTCCCTCTCTTTCTCTTTCTATCCCTCTCTCATTTCCTTCCCCTCCCTCTCCCTCTCGCTCTCTTTCTCTCTCATTTCCTCTCCTAAACAAGCAAAAAATAAAGTGATTCAAACATTAAACAAGCAAAAGGGAGAGGGAGAGAGGATATGTACTCTCCCTCCTTCTCCCTCTCTTTCTCTTTCTCTCCCTCTCTCATTTCCTCCCCCTCCCTCTCCCTCTCCCTCTATTTCTCTTTCTCTTTCTCTTTCTCTTTCTTTCCCTCTCCCTCTCCCTCTCTTTCTCTCTTACTCTCTCGTTTCCTCTCCTAAATAAGCCAAAAAGAAAGTAATTTAAACATTAAACAAGCAAAAGGGAGAGAGAGAGAGAGAATGCACTCTCCCTCTCTTTCTCTCCCTCTCCCTCTCCCTCTCCCTCTCTTTCTCTCCCTCTCTCTCCCTCTCCCTCTCCTTCTCTTTCATTTCCTCTCCTAAACAAGCAAAAGAGAATGATTTAAACCTTCAACAAGCAAAAGAAAGAGAGAGGGAGACTCACCAATGAGATATGGCGAGCGTGGGCAGCTTCTCTTTGCAACGAGGGCTCCTCCTCTCCTTCGCGAACAACAGCGGTGGCGGCGGCGGCGGCGGCAGCAAGTGTCTTCCTCTTCTTCTCTCACAAAGCCTTCGCTCTCTCCCTCGCTCTCGCTCTCAAAAGGCGAAACAAAAGAAATGAAAACGGCGCTCGGGTTTCGGCCGCGTTTTTTTTCCTGCGGCGTCACTATTTGCGACGCAAATAGCGACGCCAATAGCGACGCCGATATCCACCGTCGCTGGTCGGCATCGCTAATTGCCCAATTCCTTGTAGTGTATACCTCTCCTCTGGAGTCATCCCATGTATTGCTGTAGTGGGAGTCCTGTTCATTATGTAGACTGCTGTAGCAACTGCTTCAGCCCAATAAAAATCTGGCAGGTCTTTTTCATTGAGCATGGCACGAGATACCTCTCCAATATGCTTGTTTTTCTTTTCTGTAATTCCATTTTGTTGTGGGGTATGACTGCATGAATATTGCTGCTTTATGCCATGCTCCTGCAGGAATCTTGTAAACTCATTTGAGAGGTACTCTCCCCCTCCATCTGACCTTAGGCATTTTATTTGCAGACCTGTTTCATTTTTAACCATAGCTTTAAGAGTTTTGAAATGCCCAAAAGCTTCACTTTTCTTTTTCATAAAATACACCTAAACTTTTTTGCTATAGTCATCAATAAAAGTGACAAAATAATGCCAGCCTCCAAGAGATGCAGCTTTAGCAGTCCACACATCAGAGTGGATTAATTCCAATGGCTTCTCACTCTCTTGAACATGTCTAGGAAATGGTTTCCTTGCCTGTTTTCCAAATTGGTAGGCTTCACATACCTTATGCATTTCTGCAATCTTGAATTTAGGCAAACCTGCAACAATATTTTGGGCCTGCATTAATTTAAGTCGTTGTACATTAACATGACCAATGCATTTATGCCAGATATCAATATCTGCAACTACACCGGTCCCATGCACAAACATTGCTGCACTCAATTCAGGCATGTCTGCATCCAACGTAAACATTCTGCCCTTCTTCTTTCCTTTTGCTATCAAGCGACCTTTATTTTTCATATCCTCAACAAAGCATCCATGAGGATTAAATCTGACCTGCAAGCCCTGCTCAACCATTTGACCAACAGAAACCAGATTCTTAGTGATATTTGGAACATGAAATACATCAGACATGTATTTCTTTTTCCCATCCTGTATAGACAAAGGAAATTTTCCAATCTGCACAATAGGATGTGCAGTATCATCACCAATCTCCACAAATCTTGGTTTTTCAATTTTCCTTGCATCCTCCATCCATTCTGCATGACCTGTCATGTGGTTTGATGCACCTGAGTCAACATACCATACATCATTGCTTTCTTCTGCACTTGTCACAGAATTGTTCATGTGCTGCACCATAAACAAATGCTCATTTCTGTCATCACCCTGTCTACTAGAAGATGCATAATTCCCTTGTTGCAGTTTTCCATTCATGATATCATTCTGCTTTTTATAGCAGTCTTTAGCCATATGACCCATTTTACCACAGTAGTAGCATTCAACATTGTTGTTTGCATTTTGGCCTTTTTGCCATCCACCACGACCTCTTTGGCTCCCCCTGACTCTAGAGTTACCACGTCCTCCTCCATAGGACTGGTTTTCTTGAGTTTGCTACATATTCTGATTTCTACCACGGCCTCCAAATCGGCCTCCTCTACCTCTGCCTCTACCTCTTCCAGCATTTGAGTAGAAGACAGCTTCTTTTGAAGTTCCTCCTGAAGAAGATGCACCACCATTTCTCTGCTCCTCAGAAATTAGAAGAGCAATCAACTCCTCAAAATCAGGAAATCTTTCATGAACTGAAATGGATGTCCGAAACTGTGCATAATCCTTTCTTAGACCATTCAAGGTCATAGAAACTAAATCATCATCTTCCACTGGCGACCCAATGGAAGCAAGTGCATCTGCAATCTTCTTCACCTTCATGTGGTAGTCATTGATGCTCATATTTTCTCTTTGCACATTATGCAACTCTTGCTTGAGCTGCATTTTCCTGGCTTGCGTATTTGTGCTATACATTTTTGACAAAGTATCCCATGCCTCCTTTGGCGTACTTGCATCCTAAATATGCACAATCATAGAGTCTGAAATATTGATAGACAGCCAGTACATAACTTTCCTGGCTCTCTCATGCCATGCTTTGAATGCCTGCATTTGCTGTTGATTGGGAACATCAGGAAGAACTGGTTCTTCTTCATTTCCTGCAATAAATTTCCAATATCCTTTTCCCATAAGGAAATTCGTCATTCTAAACTTCCATGCTTGGAAGTTGTTCTTGTCAAGCTTTTCAGTGACAATCTGTGAGAGAGAATCAGACGCCATTACAGAACACTGCAAAAAGTTCTATCACTGCAAGGAACACAGCTTCAGCCTCACAAGGGCTAATTTGCAAAACTGACGAAAGTGGTATTTGACCACACAGTCACTTCCTAGTGACGATTTTGCATCAACAGGCAACAAGGATGATTCTGTAACTCCCAATGTCTCTGCACACAAGCATATGATGCAATTTCTACAGTAACTTTTCACCGACCTGTAGAACAGTGGTCGCACAGCATAAAACTGGGTCTTTTCCTGAGTGCGTACAGAAAACTTACGCCTCCAAAACAGGCCCCGAAATGGCCTCAAATAAAAAAAACAAGGTCGCTGTGGGCTAAAGCCCTCACCCGCAGCATATACTGCCCTCTTACTTCACCGCGAAGGGCGTCTCAACCTGAGACAATGCACTCTTGCAATTTCCAGTTGTGCTACCTGCAGAGATCTGCTCCCAAAACAGAAAATGAAAGCAACACTGCTCCTCTTACCAGAACACCACGAGCTTGGCTTGCTTTCTTGAGCTCCTTACCACGAACAAGGCTCTGATACCATGTCAAGATTGTGGGAGAGAAGGAAGGAGTCTCACTTGTAGCTTTCTTACTTGCACAATGGGGGAATACACACAAAGGTGGAGGCTGAAAACAGTTTTCCTCTTCTTAGTTGTGTAAGCCAAAAGAACTCTAGTACAAAGAAATAGAAGAACCCTATATATGGGTCTCAAACCAAACTCAACTAACTAAGGTGGCATACTTACTGAGCCAGAACTAGAGTAGATAAGGATAGCTGTCATCTAGCTATTATTCATGAGCGGTGTACCAACCGCATCTGCAACTGACAAGTCAGTGACATAAATACACAACGGTCACCCTGGCATATCACAAGTGGAGCTTGATATCTCAACAAGGACGACATTACTACTCCTTCGGATACTTTACCAGGTATGCCAACTCCACATTTTTTGCTGACAATGAAATGTTTAGTGCATGGAAAAGAAAAGATCATTTTGCATGATGATGGTAGTACTCATTATTTTATTTCTGCAAAGTTAGTGAAAGAATTGAAATTACAAACTATTCCTACGCATTATCGCATTAAAGCAGCATTCTTAGGCACAAGGTATAATGGAACACAAGAGGTGCATGATTTAGAAATTCAAGTTGGTGAATACACTGAAAGAAGGAATTTTCTAGTTGTACCATTACAATCCAGTGATATTATTTTAGGTATCCCTTGGCGTCATCAGCATAATCCTGACATAGATTATTCCACGCATTCAATTAACATTCATTTTCAAGGAAAACATATTACATTGTATGGTATGCATGCATCTAATGCTTTTTCACTGCTTACTCATACTCAAGCTAAACGTGCATTACGCAAAAGTAGTAAATCTTATCTAATTTGGGTGAATGAACTACAAGCTAAAGAAAAACATATGCACCCTAGGCATAAAGAATTACTTGCACAATTTAAAGATTGTTTTGCTGAAGATCTACCACCTGGATTATCTCCTTCACATCCTGAAGACCACAAAATAGATTTAATTCCTGATACACAACCACCTTGTAAAGCACCATGTAGACATAACCAAATAGAGCAAAAAGAAATTCAAACTCAAGTTGAGGAATTATTAAATAGAGGATTGATTAGACCTAGTAGTTCTCCATTTGGTGCGCCTGTTTTGTTGGTAAAGAAAAAGAATAATACTTATCGTATGTGCATTGATTATCGTGCCCTAAATAAGATTACTGTAAAGAATATATATCAAATTCCTAGGGTTGATGATCTTATGGATAAACTACAAGGTTCTGCCATATTTAGTAAAATAGATCTTAAATCTGGTTATCATCAGGTGAGATTAGATAAATCTGATATATTCAAGACTGCATTCAGAACACAATTTGGTCATTATAAATTTTTAGTGATGCCTTTTGGATTGACTAATGCACCTGCTACATTTAGTAGAATGATGAATCGCATATTTTTGAAATATCAGCATTGTGTTATTGTATTCTTTGATGATATCTTGGTATTTAGTAAAAATGAGAAAGAACATTATGAACATCTGACTTTGGTTTTCAACTTGTTGAAAGATAATCAATTGTATGCTAATTCGGAAAAGAGTGAGTTCTTTCAAACAGAAATTGAATATCTAGGTCATATTGTGTCATCAGAAGGTATTAAGGTTGACCCTAAGAAGATAGAAGCAATATTGAACTGGCCTATACCTAAAAATGTGCATGAGTTACGTTCTTTTCTAGGTTTTGCTAGTTTTTACAGGAAATTTGTGCAAAATTTTTCATTACTTGCTTTGCCTTTGACTAAACTTTTAAAGAAAGGTATTGTTTATCATTGGTCTGATAATCAACAGAAATCTTTTGATTTATTGAAACATGCATTAACCCATGCTCCTATATTACAACTACCTGATTTTAATAGACCATTCTTTTTAGTAGTTACTGATCCTAGCGGATCTAGAATAGGAGCCGTACTTATGTAAGATAATCATCCCATAGCCTATTCTAGTTGTAAACTGAAACCTTCTGAACTTAAATATTCCACATATGATAAAGAATTATTAGCTGTGGTACAATCTTTAAAACAATGGAAACATTACTTAATGGGTTCTGAGTTTATGATTAAGACTGATCAACAAAGTATTAGACATTTACTTAGTCAACCTCAAATATCTGGCCGACATATCAAATGGGCAGCCTTTATTCAGAGTTTTCACCCCCTTATTCAATATCAACCAGGTAAAGAAAATGTAGTGGCCCGATGCATTAAGTAGAAGACCGACTATTCATAATATCTCTGTTATATCATTTGATTCTCTAATTCCTATGAAAGATACTTATCATCAGGACATTACTTTTCATGCTGATTGGAATAAATTAGTTGGAAATAACTGGATTCCTATTGATTCACTGTCTTATAATGATTGATTCATGTTTTATGAAAAGAGATTATGTGTTATAGTTCCATTCAGATCTTTTGTTTTGAATGAGATTCATTGTCCTCCATATCAAGGTCATAGAGGTATCATATCTACTTTGCGTACATTGACTGAAGATTTTTATTGGCCACATATGGACACTGATGTATCTAACTTTGTTTCTGAATGTTTGATTTGTCAAAGAGTTAAGAGACATCATGGTAAACAGTATGGATTACTTATGCCTTTATCTATTCCATCAAGACCATGGGAACAGATTTCTATGGATTTTATTACTGGTTTACCTAATACTAAAGCTAACCATGATATGATTTGGACTGTAGTAGACAGGTTTAGTAAACAAGCATATTTCATTCCATGTAAGAAAACTTTAACAGCATCTCAGGCAGCACAATTGTTTTTGAAAACTGTTTTCACTAATCATGGATTACCAAAAGTTATTATTTCTGACCGTGATTCTAGATTTCGTAACAACTTTTGGATTACTTTGTTTGCTAACCTAGGAACAAAGATTGATTTCTCATCTGCATTTCATCCTGAAACTAATCGACAAACAGAAGCCACTAATAGTACTATTTTAGATATTTTACGTGCTTACACTATTTCTAAACCACATACATGGGACACACATTTGCATTTACTGCAGTTTGCATATAACAATACACCACATACATCTACAAAGAAAGCACCGTTTGAAGTGATTTATGGTTATAGATTGTCTACACCTGTTGCATCTTTATCAAATAAAATTTAGAGTGCTGATGATATTGCCAATATGCACGCTACTATTTTTGATGAGGTTAAAGACGTGATTGCCAAAGCCCAGCAATCGTATACAAAACAAGCCAATAAGAAAAGACAGGCCATGAATTTCAAAGTTGATGACTATGTTTGGTTGAGAATAGAAAAACGTAGATTACAAAGTGTAGATAAACATCCAGTTGTGAAATTAGCACCTAGATTCTATGGACCATTTAAGATCATTCACAAAATCAATGACAATGCATTCAAATTAGAACTACCACCTCACTGAAAAATTCACAACACATTTCACATTAGTTTATTACGACCCTTTAGAGGCCAATTACCTATACACCCTGTTTATGAAAATCCACCTTTGTTAGATGAAGAAACTGAAATACTTGAACTTGAAGCTATCATAGATACTGACTTTATGACCACTAGAACTGGCCAAAGATATTCTAGATATTTAGTCAAGTTTAAAAACCATCTTGTTGAAGAGGCCCAATGGATGCACGCTAGAGACTTAAATGCTTTCCCCACTCTGTTAGCTCCACATTGAGCTAATAGCAATTGAGGACAATTGCTATCCCACCCCGGGGGTATGATGCCAGGAGGCATATTTCACGGTGGATTCCGTGCCATGGTGGATTCCGTGAGGTTTTACGGTGGATTCCGTAAACTTTGTTGACCGAGGCTCATACACAAAGTGGATTCTTTGTGTGAGAAGTTGATGGAGACGCCTATCCTTTTCGAGCGTTTCATTAATTTAGTGTGTACACGGGTGATTCCATAAAATACATATTAAATTAATAAACGTTTATGAGTTTAGAGTGCGCACTCGTGATAAATTAAGGTTAGGATTGATTTCTAACCAGTTGATTTATTTATGTAGCTCAAGACTGCTAGGTATTCACTTTTGTTGGTTTAATTGTATTATTTTACTAACGATTGTGAATGCTTCAGTTGATGTGTAGAGATAGCAGCAGTGGCGGAGGAAAGCATTAGAGGATAGCGTGTATTTGAGTTGTCACTTATATTTTGATGGGCGCATACCTTAGGCATGGCGCCTATATTTTGTCATGCCTATTTATTGAGGCGTTGGATTTTTATTTATTATTTTGTATGCGCATGGGTGCATGATTACGATATTTGTATTTGGACATTGTATTGGGTATGCATGACTCTTTGGGTGCCCGCCCATTAGCTTTATTTCTATTTTGTGCTAAAGCAAACTCAAAAGCCAAAAGCGTGCTATTTTGTAATTTGGGCTATTATTTGAGCTTGAAGATGATTAATACATAAAATACATGCTTTGTGGAGCGCTCACACAAGGCATGGGGGGAGATTGCACCCAATTGGTCTCTTGTTCATGTCGTGCATGTTTTTAACCTTGAGTTTTGTGCAAAAAGTAGAGTTCTTTTGTTCTTGGGGACCTTCCGGCACTACGCGAGCATACAGCATCCGATCTGCACACCAATACATGCTTTGTGGAGCGCTCACACAAGGCGTGGGGAGAAATTGTACCCAATTAGTCTCTTGCTTCATGTCGTGCAAGCTTTCTTCCTTGTTTTTGGTGCAAAAGTAGAGTTCTTTTGTTCTTGGGGACCTTCCGACGCTCACTACATGCGCATACAGCGTCCGATCTGTGCACCAAAAGGGAAATAGACACATATCACTATTATGGATTTCATTAATGGCCTCTTGGTGGTCACAAGAAAGGATGGAACAATATATATGTGATAGTTGATTGCATCACTAAGACTACCCACTTTATCCCAACTAAGACCTAGTACATCTAAGGTGGCCACTTGATTTATGGAGCATGTATTTAAGTTATATGGGTTAGTACAAGTCATAGTGCATGATTGGGATGCCAAGCTTATGAGCAACTTTTGGCAAGTGGATTTCACAACTTTGGACACCAAGCATACCATACACAAACTGACGAGCAAATTGAAAGGGTAAATAAATGGATTGAGACCTACCTACGGTACTTTTGCCATGATGTACAACACAGCTGGGATATCTAGATCCACTTGGTTGAATTTACATACAACTCCACCTACTCTAGAATTGGGGTTTCTCCTTTTGAGGCACTATATGGGTGTAAGGTTCCCTTCCCTATGGTTGTATTGAATTACAAGATCAACCCCCAAAGTAAAGAGATGATGGAGCACATGTAGGCCTTGATTTAGCAATGCAAAGTGAAATTTCTTCAAAAGGCACAAGATCACATGAAGCTTTATGTTGATTAGAAAAGAAGGTAATTGGAATTCCAAGAGGGGGAGGTAGTTCTCTTGAAAGTGCCCAAGTCTCGTTACTCCCCTCTCAACAAGGAGGGCAGTAGTAACAAGATGGCCCACTATTTCTATGGCCCTTATCAGACCTCAAGAGAGTTGGTGATTTGGCTTACCGACTAGAGCTTCCCTCCACCACCAAGATTCACAATATGTTAGCCAGTTAAAGCCCTTCATTGGCACCTCAGTTGAGTATGTGGATGAGCCACCTCCCATAGATGAAGAAGGCATCATTCAATATATCATTGAGACAATCATTGGGCACTGAGATAAACACTTGAAAACTCAATCCATCAAGAAATACTTCATCAAATGGCAAGTCCTAGCCCTAGAAGAAGCAACTTGGCACCTAAAAACCATCGTGGAAGAGTTTTCTCATCTCCAAGAGGTACAACACACTAAAGATTAGATAGCTATGCCCTATTTTGACCCCACACGACCTCCAAACTACACAATAATTTAGAACAATTTTATTCTTTCATTTATTAGCCATGTGCTTCCTATATGGGTTAAAAGTGCTCGTCATAAGCTCTGTTTGGACATGCAACACACCCCATATTTGGAGTAGCCCATCAAAAGTTATGATAGATTTACCTCAACAAGCTTGTATGGATAGCTTGCTATCCATCATCTTCACCAACTCTTATCATTGTAATGTGGACTGGAGCATTACTCTGCATCTTCACTTCCTAGCCACTCTATGTCAAGATTGTGGGAGAGAAGGAAGGAGTCTCACGTGTAGCTTTCTTGCTTGCACAATGGGGGAAGACACACAAGGGTGGAGGCTGAAAACAGTTTTCATCTTCTTAGTTGTGTAAGCCAAAACAACTCTAATACAAAGAAATAGAAGAACCCTATATATGGGTCTCAAACCAAACTCAACTAACTAAGGTGGCATACTAACTGAGCCACGAACTAGAGTAGATAAGGATAGCTATCATGTAGCTATTATTCATGGGCGGTGTACCAACCGCATCTGCAACTGACAAGTCGGTGACATAAATACACAACGGTCACCCTGGCGTATCACGAGTGGAGCTCGATATCTCAACACTCCCCCTCGAGCTCAATCCCAATTCCTGCACACCAAGCATGTCTCTGAACTTGCGCAACTTCTCTGCGCCCAATGCCTTCGTGAATATGTCAGCTACCTGATCCTCTCTGCTGACATAAACTAGATCAATAAGACCTAGTAAAACCCTCTCCCGCACATAGTGATAATGCACCTCAATGTGCTTTGTTCTAGCATGATAGACTAGGTTATTTGCCAAGTGTATACTACTCATGTTGTCACAATAAATGACAACTCGCCCATCTGTAGGCTGATGCATATCATAAAGTAGCTTATGCAACCAAGCTACCTCACATGCAGCCATTGCTGCACCCCTGTAGTCAGCCTCTGTGCTCGACAAGGCAACTGTAGCCTGTTTCTTGCTGCTCCAAGTGACTGCAGCACTCTCAAAACAGAACACATATCCACTGGTAGATCGTCTATCAGAAATGCTACCAGCCCAATTAGCATCAGTGTATCCATGCAACTGTATCTGAATCCCAGTCTCATAAAATAGTCCATACTGCAATGTGGACTTCACATACCTGAGTATGCGTCTAGCCGCATCCAAATGCGGTTTCCTTGGAGCCTGCATAAACTGACTTACCAATCCAACAGCATAGCTCAAATCTGGCCTGGTAATAGTCATATAAATCAAACTTCCTACTATGCGTCTGTACATAGTAGGGTCTTCCAGAAGCTCACCTGCATCTGTGCTCAACTTCACATTCTGCTCCAAAGGAACTGAAATAGGTTTACAGCCTGTCATCCCATATTTGGACAGCATGTCCAATCCATACTGCCTCTGCAAGAGCTGTATCCCACTTGGTGATCTAATCACCTCAATGCCCAAGAAATAACGCAGCTCTCCCAAATCCTTCATCTCAAACTTCTGCTTCAATAGCATTTTCACATGAAGGATATCTTCATCACTGTCACCAGTCATAATCAAATCATCAACATAAATGACAAGTAGCATAATACATTTCTCTGTTTTTCTCACATAAAGTGAGAAATCTGCCTTGAAAATCTGAAAGCCAATAGTGACAAGATAATGTCCTATCTTGTCAGACCATGCGCTAGGTGCTTGCTTCAAGCCATACAAGGCTTTCTTCAACCTGCAAACAAACTCAGGATGAACAGCATGCACATAACCTGGTGGCTGCTCCATATAGACCTCTTCTTGCAAATCACCATGCAAGAAGGCATTCTTTAGATCCATCTGAGGTAAAGACCATCCCTTTGATGCAGCCATAGCAATGACTGCTCTTACGGTTGCCATCCTTGCAACCGGACTGAATGTTTCTTCATAGTCAATGCCATATATTTGTGCATACACCTTGACTACTAATCTTGCCTTGTATCTGTTCACAGAACCATCTGCATTGTGCTTCACCTTATAAACCCACTTACAGCCAATTGCATTCTTACCTTTAGGCAAAGGTACCAATTCCCATGTAGCATTTGCTTCCAAGGCATCCATTTCTTCATCCATGGCTTTCTCCCATTTTTCTTTTCCCATGGCTTGCTCAAAAGAAGTGGGTTCTGGTTCTTGTATCACTTTGACCATATATGCATAGTGGATGGCTGTAAATCCATCATATTTCAGCCTATCCACAGGATACCTAGCTCTCGTAGACCTGCGCAAAATAGGTTCACTCCTAGGTGCTCTCAAAACATCCCTGGTCTTTCTTACTCCAGGTGTAACAATAGAATGAATACCCAACTCATCATCAATGCTCTGTTCTGAGCCACTAGATTCACCATCCACATAAAAGTGACCCGCATTCACATCAAACATGGACTGATCAACCTTCTCTTTTCCTTTTCATGATACCTGCATACCACTGTCTGCATTGCTTTGAGAAGATTCTCCTGCTCTCAATCTGCCTGTCCATGGCGAAGAACGTGAATCACTGCTAGAGGACGCTCTAGGTCCACTAATATTTTGTGACTGCTGCTGTGAATTCTATACAGCATTACCATTTTGTGCATCTACATCATCAATCACATTTACTGGTTTATACCAGCTACTCATCTCATCAAAAACAATATCTCTGCTCACTGTAAACTTACAAGTAGACGGGTTATAGCATCTATACCCTTTTTGCTGCAGAGAGTAACCAATAAAGATGCACTTCTCAGCTTTTGGATCCAACTTGGATCTCAACTCATTTGGCACATGTACATAGGCAATGCAACCAAAAATTTTCAAATGAGAAATATCTGGCTTCCTACCAGTATACCTCTATTCTGGAGTCATTCCATGTATTGCTGTAGTGGAAGTCCTGTTCATTATGTAGACTGCTGTAGCAACTGCTTCAACCCAATAAAAATCTGGCAAGTCTTTTTCATTGAGCATGGCACGAGATACCTCTCCAATATGCCTGTTTTTTCTTTCTGCAATTCCATTTTGCTGTGGGGTATGACTGCATGAATATTGCTGCTTTATGCCATGCTCCTGCAAGAACCTTGCAAACTCATTTGAGAAGTACTCTCCCCCTCCATCTGACCTTAGGCATTTTATTTGCAGACCTGTTTCTTTTTCAGCCATAGCTTTAAGAGTTTTGAAATGCCCAAAAACTTCACTTTTCTTTTTCATAAAATACACCCAAACTTTTCTGCTATAGTCATCAATAAAAGTGACAAAATAATGACAGCCTCCAAGAGATGCAGCTTTAGTAGTCCACACATCAGAGTGGATTAATTCCAATGGCTTCTTACTCTCTTGAACATGTCTAGGAAATGGTTTCCTTGCCTGTTTTCCAAACTGACATGCTTCACATACCTTATGCATTTCTGCAACCTTGAATCTAGGCAATCATGCAACAATGTTTTGGGCCTGCATTAATTTAAGTCGCTGTACATTAACATGACCAATGCGTTTATGCTAGATATCAATATCTGCAACTACACCGGTCCCATGTGCATACATTGCTGCACTCAATTTAGGCATGTCTGCATCCAATGTAAACATTCTGACCTTCTTCTTTCCTTTTGCTATCAAGCGACCTTTATTTTTCATATCCTCAACAAAGCATCCATGAGGATTAAATCTGACCTGCAAGCCCTGCTCAACCATTTGACCAACAGAAACCAGATTCTTGGTGATATTCGGGACATGAAATACATTGGACAGGTATTTCTTTTTTCCATCCTGCATAGACAAAGGAAATTTTCCAATCTGCACAATAGGATGTGCAGTATTATCACCAGTCTCCACAAATCCTGGTTTTTCAATTTTCCTTGCATCCTCCATCCATTCTGCATGACCTGTCATGTGGTTTGATGCACCTGAGTCAACATACCATACATCATTGCTTTCTTCTGCACTTGTCACAGAATTGTTCATGTGCTGCACCATAAACAAATGCTCATTTCTGTCATCACCCTGTCTACTAGAAGATGCATAATTCCCTTGTTGCAGTTTTCCATTCATGATATCATTCTGCTTTTTATAGCAGTCTTTAGCCATATGACCCATTTTACCACAGTAGTAGCATTCAACATTGTTGTTTGCATTTTGGCCTCTTTGCTATCCACCACGACCTCTTTGGCTCCCCCTGACTCTAGAGTTACCACGTCCTTCTCCATAGGACTGGTTTTCTTGAGTTTGCTACATATTCTGATTTCTACCACGGCCTCCAAATCGGCCTCCTCTACCTCTGCCTCTACCTCTTCCAGCATTTGAGTAGAAGACAGCTTCTTTTGAAGTTCCTCCTGAAGAAGATGCACCACCATTTCTCTGCTCCTCAGAAATTAGAAGAGCAATCAAC
This sequence comes from Lygodium microphyllum, assembly GCF_053477565.2. NCBI lineage: Eukaryota > Viridiplantae > Streptophyta > Polypodiopsida > Schizaeales > Lygodiaceae > Lygodium > Lygodium microphyllum. Next base: position 19,285,450 of record NC_141149.1, on the reverse strand, counting down.
TCCTCAAAATCAGGAAATCTTTCATGAACTGAAATGGATGTCCGAAACTGTGCATAATCCTTTCCTAGACCATTCAAGGTCATAGAAACTAAATCATCATCTTCCACTGGCGACCCAATGGAAGCAAGTGCATCTGCAATCTTCTTCACCTTGATGTGGTAGTCATTGATGCTCATATTTTCTCTTTGCACATTATGCAACTCTTGCTTGAGCTGCATTTTCCTGGCTTGCGTATTTGTGCTATACATTTTTGACAAAGTATCCCATGCCTCCTTTGGCGTACTTGCATCCTAAATATGCACAATCATAGAGTCTGAAATACTGATAGACAGCCAGTACATAACTTTCATGGCTCTCTCATGCCATGCTTTGAATGCCTACATTTGCTGTTGATTGGGAACATCAGGAAGAACTGGTTCTTCTTCATTTCCTACAATAAATTTCAAATATCCTTTTCCCATAAGGAAATTCGTCATTCTAAACTTCCATGCTTGGAAGTTGTTCTTGTCAAGCTTTTCAATTACAATCTGTGAGATGTTGAGATATCGAGCTCCACTCGTGATACGCCAGGGTGACCGTTGTATATTTATGTCACCGACTTGTCAGTTGCAGACGCGGTTGGTACACCGCCCATGAATAATAGCTACATGATAGCTATCCTTATCTACTCTAGTTCGTGGCTCAGTTAGTATGCCACCTTAGTTAGTTGAGTTTGGTTTGAGACCCATATATAGGGTTCTTCTATTTCTTTGTACTAGAGTTCTTTTGGCTTACACAACTAAGAAGAGGAAAACTGTTTTCAGCCTCCACCCTTGTGTGTCTTCCCCCATTGTGCAAGCAAGAAAGCTTCAAGCGAGACTCCTTCCTTCTCTCCCACAATCTTGACATGGTATCAGAGCCTTGTTCGTGGTAAGGAGCTCAAGAAAGCAAGCCAAGCTCGCGGTGGTCTGGTAAGAGGAGCAGTGTTGCTTTCATTTCCTATTTTGGGAGCAGATCTCTGCAGGTAGCACAGCCGGAAATTGCAGGAGTGCATTGTCTCAGGTTGAGACGCCCTTCGCGGTGAAGCAAGAGGGCAGTATATGCTGCGGGAAAGGGCTTTAGCCCTTGGCGACCTTGTTTTTTTGATTTGAGGCCATTTCGGGGCCTGTTTTGCAGACGGAAGTTTTCTGCACGCACTCAAGAAAAGGCTCAGTTTTATGCTGTGCGACCACTGTTCTACAGGTCGGTGAAAAGTTACTGTAGAAATTGCATCGTATGCTTGTGCGCAGAGACATTGGGAGTTTCAGAATCATCCTTGGTTCTTGTTTATGCAAAATCGTCACTAGGAAGTGACTGTGTGGTCAAATACCACTTTCGCCAGTTTTGCAGATTTGCCCTTGTGAGGGTGAAGCTGTGTTTTTTGCAGTGACAGAATTTCTTGCAGTATTCTGTAATGGCGTCTGATTCTCTTTCACAGATTGTCACTGAAAAGCTTGACAAGAACAACTTCCAGGCATGGAAGTTTAGAATGACGAATTTCCTTATGGGAAAAGGATATTGGGAATTTGTTGCAGGAAATGAAGAAGAACCAGTTCTTCCTGATGTTCCCAATCAACAACAAATGCAGGCATTTAAAACATGGCATGAGAGAGCCAAGAAAGTTATGTATTGGCTGTCTATCAGTATTTCAGACTCTATGATTGTGCATATTCAGGATGCAAGTACGCCAAAGGAGGCATGGGATACTTTGTCAAAAATGTATAGCACAAATACGCAAGCCAGGAAAATGCAGCTCAAGCAAGAGTTGCATAATGTGCAAAGAGAAAGTATGAGCATCAACGACTACCACATGAAGGTGAAGAAGATTGCAGATGCACTTGCTTCCATTGGGTCGCCAGTGGAAGATGATGATTTAGTTTCCGTGACCTTGAATGGTCTAGGAAAGGATTATGCACAGTTTCGGACATCCATTTCAGTTCGTGAAAGATTTCCTGATTTTGAGGAGTTGATTGCTCTTCTAATTTCTGAGGAACAGAGAAATGGTGGTACATCTTCTTCAGGAGGAACTTCAAAAGAAGCTGTCTTCTACTCAAACGCTGGAAGAGGTAGAGGCAGAGGTAGAGGAGGCCGATTTGGAGGCCGTGGCAGAAATCAGAATATGCAGCAAACTCAAGAAAACCAGTCCTATGGAGGAGGACGTGGTAACTCTAGAGGCAGGGGGAGCCAAAGAGGTCGTGGTGGATGGCAAAGAGGCCAAAATGCAAACAATAATGTTGAATGCTACTACTGTGGTAAAATGGGTCATATGGCTAAAGACTGCTATAAAAAGCAGAATGACATCATGAATGGAAAACTGCAACAAGGGAATTATGCATCTTCTAGTAGACAGGGTGATGACAGAAATGAGCATTTGTTCATGGTGCAGCACATGAACAATTCTATGACAAGTGCAGAAGAAAGCAATGATGTATGGTATGTTGACTCGGGTGCATCAAACCACATGACAGGTCATGCAGAATGGATGGAGGATGCAAGGAAAATGGAAAAACCAGGATTTGTGGAGACTGGTGATGATACTGCACATCCTATTGTGCAGATTGGAAAAATTCCCTTGTCTATGCAGGGTGGGAAAAAGAAATACCTGTCCGATGTATTTCATGTCCCGAATATCACCAAGAATCTGGTTTCAGTTGGTCAAATGGTTGAACAGGGCTTGCAGGTCAGATTTAATCCTCATGGATGCTTTGTTGAGGATATGAAAAATAAAGGTCGCTTGATAGCAAAAGGAAAGAAGAAGGGCAGAATGTTTACATTGGATGCAGACATGTCTGAATTGAGTGCAGCAATGTTTGCACATGGGACCGGTGTAGTTGCAGATATTGATATCTGGCATAAACGCATTGGTCATGTTAATGTACAGCGACTTAAATCAATGCAGGCCCAAAATATTGTTGCAGGATTGCCCAAATTCAAGGTTGCAGAAATGCATAAGGTATGTGAAGCCTGTCAGTTTGGAAAACAGGCAAGGAAACCATTTCCTAGACATGTTCAAGAGAGTGAGAAGCCATTGGAATTAATTCACTCTGATGTGTGGACAACTAAAGCTGCATCTCTTGGAGGCTGTCATTATTTTGTCAGTTTTATTGATGACTATAGCAGAAAAGTTTGGGTGTATTTTATGAAAAAGAAAAGTGAAATTTTTGGGCATTTTAAAACTCTTAAAGCTATGGTTGAAAAAGAAACAGGCTTGTAGATAAAATGCCTAAGGTCAGATGGAGGGGGAGAGTACCTCTCAAATGAGTTTGCAAAGTTCTTGCAGGAGCATGGCATAAAGCAGCAATATTCATGCAGTTATACCCCACAACAAAATGGAATTGCAGAAAGGAAAAACAGGCATATTGGAGAGGTATCTCGTGCCATGCTCAATGAAAAAGACTTGCCAGATTTTTATTGGGCTGAAGCAGTTGCTACAGCAGTCTACATAATGAACAGGACTCCCACTGCAGCAATACATGGAATGACTCCAGAGGAGAGGTATACTGGTAGGAAACCAGATATTTCTCATTTGAAAATTTTTTGTTGCATTGCCTATGTACATGTGCCAGATGAGCTGAGATCCAAGTTTGATCCAAAAGCTGAGAAGTGCATCTTTATTGGTTACTCTCTGCAGCAAAAAGGGTATAGATGCTATAACCCTTCTACTCGTAAGTTTACAGTGAGCAGAGATGTTGTTTTTGATGAGATGAGTAGCTGGTATAAACCAGTAAATGTGATTGATGATGAAGATGCACAAAATGGTAATGCTACACAGAATTCACAGCAGCAGTCACAAAATATTAGTGGACCTGGAGCGTCCTCTAGTAGTGGTTCACATTCTTCGCCATGGACAGGCAGATTGAGATCAGGAGAATCTTCTCAAAGCAATGCAGATAGTGGTATGCAGGTATCACGAAAAGGAAAAGAGAAGGTTGATCAGCCCATGTTTGATGTGAATGCAGGTCACTATTATGTGGATGGTGAATCCAGTGGCTCAGAACAGAGCATTGATGATGAGTTGGGTATTCCTTCTATTATTACACCTGGAGTAAGGAAGACCAGGGATGTTTTGAGAGCACCTGGGAGTGAACCTACTTTGCGCAGGTCTACAAGAGCTAGGTATCCTGTGGATAGGCTGAAATATGATGGATTTACAGCCATTCACTATGCATATATGGTCAAAGTGATACAAGAACCAGAACCCACATCTTTTGAGCAAGCCATGGGAAAAGAAAAATGGGAGAAAGCCATGGATGAAGAAATGGATGCGTTGGAAGTAAATGCTACATGGGAGTTAGTACCTTTGCCTAAAGGTAAGAATGCAATTGGCTGTAAGTGGGTTTATAAGGTGAAGCACAATGCTGATGGTTCTGTGAACAGATACAAGGCAAGATTAGTAGTCAAGGGGTATGCACAAACATATGGCATTGACTATGAAGAAACATTTAGTCCGGTTGCAAGGATGGCAACCGTAAGAGCAGTCATTGCTATGGCTGCATCAAAGGGATGGTCTTTACATCAGATGGATGTAAAGAATGCCTTCTTGCATGGTGATTTGCAAGAAGAGGTCTATATGGAGCAGCCACCAGGTTATGTGCATGCTGTTCATCCTGAGTTTGTTTGCAGGTTGAAGAAAGCCTTGTATGGCTTGAAGCAAGCACCTAGAGCATGGTCTGACAAGATAGGATAGTATCTTGTCACTATTGGCTTTCAGATTTCCAAGGCAGATTTCTCACTTTATGTGAGAAAAACAGAGAAAGGTATTATGCTGCTTGTCATTTATGTTGATGATTTGATTATGACAGGTGACAGTGATGAAGATATCCTTCATGTGAAAATGCTATTGAAGCAGAAGTTTGAGATGAAGGATTTGGGAGAGCTGCGTTATTTCTTGGGCATTGAGGTGATTAGATCACCAAGTGGGATACAGCTCTTGCAGAGGCAGTATGGATTGGACATGCTGTCCAAATATGGGATGACAGGCTGTAAGCCTATTTCAGTTCCTTTGGAGCAAAATGTGAAGCTGACCACAGATGCAGGTGAGCTTCTAGAAGACCCTACTATGTACAGACGCATAGTAGGAAGTTTGATTTATATGACTATTACCAGGCCAGATTTGAGCTATGCTGTTGGATTGGTAAGTCAGTTTATGCAGGCTCCAAGGAAACCACATTTGGATGCGGCTAGACGCATACTTAGGTATGTGAAGTCCACATTGCAGTATGGACTATTTTATGAGACTGGGGTTCAGATACAGTTGCATGGATACACTGATGCTGATTGGGCTGGTAGTATTTCTAATAGACAATCTACCAGTGGATATGTATTCTCTTTTGGGAGTGCTGCAGTCACTTGGAGCAGCAAGAAACAGCCTACAGTTGCCTTGTCGAGCACAGAGGCTGAGTACAGGGGTGCAGCAATGGCTGCATGTGAGGTAGCTTGGTTGCATAAGCTACTTTATGATATGCATCAGTCTACAGATGGGCTAGTTGTCATTTATTGTGACAACATGAGTAGTATACACTTGGCAAATAACCCAGTCTATCATGCTAGAACAAAGCACATTGAGGTGCATTATCACTATGTGCGAGAGAGGGTTTTACTAGGTCTTATTGATCTAGTTTATGTCAGCACAGAGGATCAGGTAGCTGACATATTCACAAAGGTATTGGGCGCAGAGAAGCTGCGCAAGTTCAGAGACCTGCTTGGTGTGCAGGAATTGGGATTGAGCTCGAGGGGGAGTGTTGAGATATCGAGCTCCACTCGTGATACGCCAGGGTGACCGTTGTATATTTATGTCACCGACTTGTCAGTTGCAGACGCGGTTGGTACACCGCCCATGAATAATAGCTACATGATAGCTATCCTTATCTACTCTAGTTCGTGGCTCAGTTAGTATGCCACCTTAGTTAGTTGAGTTTGGTTTGAGACCCATATATAGGGTTCTTCTATTTCTTTGTACTAGAGTTCTTTTGGCTTACACAACTAAGAAGAGGAAAACTGTTTTCAGCCTCCACCCTTGTGTGTCTTCCCCCATTGTGCAAGCAAGAAAGCTTCAAGCGAGACTCCTTCCTTCTCTCCCACAATCTTGACATGAGAGAGAATCAGACGCCATTACAGAACACTGCAAAAAATTCTGTCACTGCAAAGAACACGGCAAATCTGCAAAACTGGCGAAAGTGGTATTTGACCACACAGTCACTTCCTAGTGACGATTTTGCATATACAGGAACCAAGGATGATTCTGTAACTCCCAATGTCTCTGCACACGAGCATACGATGCAATATCTATGGTAACTTTTCACTGACCTATAGAACAGTGGTCGCACAGCATAAAACAGGGCTTTTTCCTGAGTGCGTGTGGAAAACTTCCGCCTCCAAAACAGGCCCCTGCAACTGACAAGTCGATGATATAAATACACAACGGTCACCCTGGCGTATCACGAGTGGAGCTGATATCTCAACACTCTATCACATCCCTTCAACTATCTTCTATTTTTTATGGTAAAAACTTTCAGAGTTGGGATAGATTGTAACAAGCAAGATACACTGGAACTAGGGATGTGATACCTTGTCATAGTGATTGGGGTATAAAAGGTGTAAGAGATCCACTTTATGGCATCCAAACATAATCAATCCACTTTATGGCATCCAAACATAATCAAGAACTAACTCTTCACCTTCTTCTTTAGCTTCCATGGGTGACAAAAATGCAATAGCTAAACGAAAATGGGAAGGGGTCCTTCTTCCTCCTACTCCCCTCTTCCTATATTTCTCTCTCCTCATCTAGTCTTTCTGTCACTTATTCTTCCTCTCTTTCTCTCTCTTCTATCCATTCTTCTCTCATCTAGTCTTTCTGTCACTTATTCTTCCTCTCTTTCTCTCTCTTCTATCCATTCTTCTCTCTCGATACATATGCACTTTGTGGATTCCCTAAAGATTCTTCTTCTCTCTCCTCCTTGTTATTCTTCTCGCTTTTCTTGAGCAACAAGGTGGGTAGTGGATGCCAGCTCATGTGGAGCTCAAGATCTCAATATATATACACTATGCATTGCGCATATATATGTACATTCTTCATTTTGCATGACAGCAATTATCAAAAGAAGAAAAGAATTAAAATCGCCACAACTAAACCAAGGAATATTTTCTTATTTAATATGTCACATAGCCAAATGTATTAGCCATCTTCCCTCCATCGATTTAATATACTCTCTTTCCCCCCTTGCAAATATTCAATGTACCGCTTCCCTAATCAATCAGTGTTGAGAACAACATAGTTTTCAATGCTTGGAAGGTCGCATCAATAAGCTAGCACCTTGACCATGATGATGGTTTCTTTTACTTCCAAGAGCTCCTCTTCTTGCTTGGTGACTCTTCATCTTATTTGATGGCTCCTCCCTTTATGACAATTACATGGTGATTAATGGTGGTTGGGCATGTTGAAGAGATGGTGGTGATGGGGGAAAAAAAGAAGAGATTTAAGTTGGGGAGAAATAAGTTGTTAAGTAGATACAAATGGTGATGGTCTAGAATAGAGAGATGGCAAGGAAAAAGGAGATGGTGGGATAATGTGGGGGAAATGCTATTCTGTAGTATATAGAAAGTGTAAAGAGGGAATGTAGGCATATAGAGCAAGGGGTTGTATGACATCAATGATGACATCTATCCAATAAAGATGATGAAGGGGAAGGAGATTCGACATGTATTGGAGATTACGATAATGATGGATGCTATGAAGGTGCTACTAAATGATTGTAGATGTCTAAGTTACTTAAATTCATTATTAAATAAACAAAGAGACAAATTGATGCCCATTGATTGGAGGATTGCTAATTGAAGAATTGCACTTATTGGCTAGGGTATTGTATCCTCTATTGTGATTATGGAGTCAACATTTGCTACTACAAGAATCACACCATGAGTAGCAAGACTACAAGCAATTTGAGCAAGTCATGATTGTGATTATTACAAAGTAGTAGAGACTGTGATCAGCAAGAAGAGAAAGCAATCTAAGCACACCAACGACATAACAAAATTGATCAACAAGCCACAAAGCACAACGACCACAAAGCATGATGAAGATGATTACACAATGATCATAAAGTAAACCAACAACATGACCAAGATAATGAAGATGATAAGCAATAGTGAGATGATGAAGATATTGTGAAAATTTTGATGAAGGCTGCAAGGATCCTCCACTTGGGAAACTTGGAGTATCTTGGGATATAGGGTTTCAAAACCCCCTAGAAGAAAGCAAAAGAAAATTCATTTTCTAAGTCCAATTCTCACACGGGGATTTGCTTTTCTTCTCTACCATGTCCACTTGTAGATTAGATCACTACCCCTTGTTGAGAATAGCAAATGATGCTTGCCCATAAGTAGCTTTGCACTAGAAAATAGACAATGATGTATGCTCTAGGAAAAGATGTCTAAAATCCCATAAGCACAGAGAGGAAAAGTAGTACTATCCAAAAAGCTATAAAGGCATACACTTGACACTCATTTCAATGTAGTGAAACTATCAGTTCGAGTTGCTCAAGATTGTGTATATGAGTCAAAGCTAATCTATCTTGGAACCTAATTCACTTGAGTTTCAATCTCTATCGTGTATTTGATTTACGTCCACATAACTAACTAGCTCTAGATTCGTGTTTTTCAACATGGTATCAGAGCCATGGCTGAGCTAGGTAGCTAGTGGGTATAGCCTTTCAACATTTCCTTCTCATTCTTTTCTCCTTGTACAAGCCATTCAAGATCCATTGATGTGTACGAGGTGCTATGTAGGAGGAGAAGAAGCTTAAGGAAGTGTTGTAGTGCTGTTCAAGAAGATTTGTTTGGAGTTCACATTGGAGGCATTGAGGTCCACTGTCATTTCCATATCCTCAAGTTGTCATTTGGGAGAAAAGAGAGAAAGGCTACAACCATTGAAGGCTAGCTTCTGTTAAAAAACAAGCAATAGCTACAAAGGAAGAAGCAATTGGATAGAGACAGAGAAGAGAAAGGAACATAAGATTCAAAGGGTGCTGTTGGCCTTCAGTTCTCCGTGGGAAGGATTGCTCACTACCTCTGCTATAAGAGGCCATGTTAGAATTGCAGTTGTGCAGGGCCTGTTCGGATTTGAGTGGAGGATAAAAACTCCTTAAGCAATCGTTTTAAATCTGATCGTGAGATAAAGATTCATGCTGTACATCAGTCTTTGTTTCGCTTGAACAGGAGTACCTCAAGAAGGACTGCTATGCTCAGCGTGTTGGCTCTGGTGCCCCTCTCTACATCGCTACCAAAGCAACACAATGCTGTCAGATCTGTCGACCTCCAAGCATCCGGAACAACAGAATGCCGAGGATAGGAACGCCGAGGATGGACTTGGAAACGATGAGCCGCATTCTGCCAAGAGAGATGGCGGGAGTTTTCGTGTACAGGAGCCCGAGAATCGAGCCATCATAGTGCTCCGATCAGTCCATGGCGCCGTCCAACACAAGGTTCAGGAGACTACCAGACACCGCGCGCATGTCTGGTCCATCAGAGCGTGACGACGCCGTTCACCTTGCCCATGTACTATAGAGAGTTTAAAGCATCTATAAATTAGGGTTCGAAGCCATTTCACTCTCTCTCTTTTCAATCGATAGACGTATCCATAACCCATTCATGGTTTGGCTTGCTTCGACATCACTAAAACCCTTTCACACTAGCATCGTTGTGTGTCGTCATTTCAATATCTGTGATCACAAAGGGATTAGACATTGTTCGAGAATCCTTGCGATAAGTCCTTCCCAATATTGAGATGGTTTGCTTGCACTTTTCTCAAGAATCCATTGTCAAGAGAAAATTAAATGCCCTTTCTTTTAGTAAGTCAAAGCCAAAATTCCAAAAAATCATGCATTCAAAGGCCATGTATCCCAAGATCTATGTAACAGTTCAACTCATGAATGTCAAGAAGGGTCTGACAAACCAAGGCAATGTACCCATTTGTATCTATCCCAAACTCACTGAACAAAAGGATTACACCAAGAAGACTAAAGCATAAGAAAAAACACTAAGCATCAATCAAAAGAATGAAGGACAAGAGCATGAAGAAAAAGAAGTCCAAGGAGAGCAACTAAGAATGCAAGAAGATCAAACATTAGGAGAAATATGGACTCTCTTTTTTGCCCCTTAAGGGGTTTCTCTCACCTCTCTCTCTCTAAAAAGAGATTCCAAAATAATATTATAAAAAGAGATCTTCTACAATCAAGAAAATCTCGTTTTTGTGTTTTCAATAGATTTCACCTATTATTTTATTCCCAAACTGCAGGATAAGGTCACTTTTTCTCAAAATCCTCATAACTAAAAAAATACAATTCTATTTTTTCTAAAAACGCAGCCAATCATTCTTTAATGCCCTCATGACTCTTTAATGCCCTCTTTAGTACCCTCATGACTTTTCAATCATTCTCATTCTCGCTTCTTAAAAGGGCGGAAGTTAAAAAACGATATAAAATGACGTACACATCATATTTTAAGATTATTTTTTACCCAGAGACACCTTTTTGACTCAAGAGTTTCCTTGTAAATTTTCATCTTTTTTGGACAAGTATATACCTATTTCTGGGCATTTTTTCATTCCCTCAGAAAGCTCTAGTTTTGTCCCAAATTTTGTGCATTCTTCTCTTTCCCTCCAGAATATGGTTTCTTGCATACGAGTTCTTCTGAAGCAGCATTGAGGAGTAGTTTTGATACCATTTGTTGAAATCAAAGAATCTCTATCTACAACACACTCTACCCTGCTACAAGCCATCTTCCTCTTCAGAAATATGCAGTAAGAAATCTCCGTCTTCAACAGTCTATACTACAAGCAATCCAGTGATAATGGAGGTATCTTTATTTTTTAAATCTTTGTGATGTTATTATTCTTCACAGTTGTTGTTCAGTCCTTAAGCATCAATTCATAGAGCGAGAGAGAGAGAGAGAGAGAGAGAGAGAGAGAGAGAGAGAGAGAGAGAGAGAGAGAGAGGGAAGAAGGGGGGGGACAGAGAGGACTGTGTGAGATGAACAAAGAAAATAAGTGATAGAGTGACAGATAGTAAATTAGGGTAGAAGATAAGATGATGTTATTGTTTTCCACTAGCCAAGCTTCAGTATGAATGTGTTTAGGGTTTCCTTGATGAATTTTTGTTGAGAGAGAGAGAGAGAGAAAGAGAGAGAGAGAGAGAGAGAATATTTTGGATAGAACAGAAGATAAGATTTGATGCTAATTAGAGGTAGATTAAAAGCCAAGATTACAGGCTGATTAGGGGTTGATTAGGGTCTATCAAGACTGAAAGCAAGAGAAAGAGACAAGAACCAACTGGGTTTTAAAAAAAACACAGATATAGTGAATCAAAGGGGTGTAGTTCTGCTATTTGAATGTTAATCCAAGTTAACATTTGCATACTTTTTTTTTTGCAGAATGCAGGTGCAGGATGTACCAAGAGAAAGAGAGATATTCACTTTCAATTGGAGGATGAATATGCACCAATGTTCAAAAGAACTGTGGAAAGAGATGATGCAATAAGATGCAGGATGCAACAAGAAAGAAATGCAGGGGAAAAAAATGTGGACCTTTGGGTTGATGGGTGCATTTATCCACCCGATCCACTCACTCGAAGGCCACCACAATTTGAAGGGCTTACATCATTTATAAAGTTTGCTTGTGAAGGCAATGAAGGATTGTATGGATACACATGCAGACTTGTCACACAAGGAATAGCAGGGGCTCATCAAACCTTGACAAATATGCAGACAAGATTACAAGGGAATATGCAGTCTTTGATGGAAAAGGATAGATTATTGGCTGAGAAGGATAGAGAGAACCAGAACCTACAACAAGCAATGTCTGTCATTGAAGATGCTATGCATGCTACACACGTGCAGAATATGGAGTTACAGTCTAAAGTCAATGACTTGGAGAAGGAGAATCAAAACATAGAGAGGAAGCTCACAAAAACTTTGGAGATTGGGCCCACTTTAAAAACCAAAGGGGCACGTCGGCGCATCCGATCCGTTAAACCAATTGGCCAATTAGCCAACGGAAGTGGACAATATCATAGACGGATATATGCTCAATCTACTACAATGAGAAATATGTTTCCTCATGCAGAGAATGATACTATTGCCAAAGTCCTTAGCAAGAATATGGTAAAAAATGCATTGGAAAATCGTAAATTCAGGGACATTGTGGATGGTGTTGCTAGTGAACGTCTTAGGGATGTGAGCAACTTGTTTACTGCTACAGATGCTCAGGGATTATGTGACAAGGTGGGAATGAGTTCTGAGTCATATAGTATGCTCTATCAACAATTGGATACAGGTTTTAAGCAAGTCTTCAATACTAAGCGAGTAATGCCTCTGCCAAAACCATTTCACGTGAAGAAGGCTCGAAAACAACTAAATGAGAAAGTTTTAGAACTAATTGGTGAGCCTACGCATCTGGAACACACACACATATTGAAGTATGGTTCCAAAGAAGTTGCCTTTGTATTGAATGCATCCAACAACTTTGTATTGGATATATGTAGGGTTCAGATTGCTATGGTCAAGTTTTACAATATGTCTATGGAAGAATGTAGAGGCAAGCTTAAGTTTGTCCTCAAACTTGATGAGAGTGAGATTATCAAGGGGCAAAAACTTGAGCGTGTGAGTATAACACTTATGAATCGAGCATTGGATCCCAACATCGATGAAAAACATCCTTTATACTTCAGTGTACAATCGGAGAATGAAATATGGTGGCTTGCAGCATTTGAAGTACCAAAGGAGGACCATGAAGTACTTAAAGTTTTTTTTAACCTCACTAATATACCCAGTGTTATTCAACAGCAAAATAATGGAGCAGTTTTACATGTTGAGGGGTTTGGGGACTATCAAGTTGAATGGCATCTTGCAGGTGATTTAAAAACATTGAAGTGTATGTTTGGTTTATCAAATGCAGCAAATGCAAAATTTCCGTGCATATACTGCATGCAAACTAGGAAGAAAGGGAAAGATGGAAAGAAAGAATGGCTTGCCAAGGCAGGACAACAGGGTGCTCCGACACGTGATCAGAAAGTCATGAGAAATGGAATGCTAATTCCAGTGGATCCAAACTGGTGCCCTATTTTGGAAATACCACTAACAAGGGTTCACTTTTGCACATTGCATTGTTTGGTTAGAATAATTGAGAAGCTAGTATATGAATATATATGCTTTGCATACAAGATGCAGCCCGTGTCAGAATCTGATGCTACATGCAAGAAGGTAGAACAAGTCCTCTCTGAAGTTGGATTGCACGGAGGCCAAGTAGAAATAAAAAAGGACGAGAAAAAATCGGGGAAGAGTGGAAATGTTCCTTGTAAACCATGCTTTGGCGGACCCAAGGCTAGGAAGTTTTTATCTCCACCTCGAGATGAGGAAGGCAATATACTAATAAAACAACCAGAGAAGTACGAAGCATGGAAAAAGTTGCACCTTGCTGTTTCAGATTGGAGCAATGGGGGACGAACGAGGATTGCGAAGGCAGAAGTGTGGATACACCTAGATAGATTAGCAGCTCTCTTACAGAAGTTGGGGTTTATGGATGGTGATGCCAATGCATTTAAAGAGACAGCTGCTAAATTTCATAAGTCCATGGTGGAGGCATGGACTACAAATAGCATAACACACTACATGGTCAGTATTATCACCATTGCAAAAAAAAATCATCATTTCGAATTACTTTGTGTTTCTAATCTCTTTTCTTGTGCAGCATATACTTGAAGCACATGGTCCATACTTTGCAGATCAAGGAAGTTTGGCAATATGGTCAACTCAAGGCATGGAAAGATCTCACTGGCAAGCTCGCTGTGCTTTTCAAAAGGCAACTGATCATGGAGGTGGCATCAATGATTCCAATTCTATGAGGCAATTATTCCAATGGTGGTATAGGAGACTAGAGATACGATACGAGGAAAAAGAAAAGAAGTCCAAAACATCTCAAGCAGAATCTATAAGTAGGGCAATATATGAAGTGAGAAAAGCAAGATATGAAAACATCACAGCTAGACAACGGCACGCAGAATGGTTGGCAACCCAAGAGAGAGATGGCAAAAAATGGAGACCTAGATAAAGATAATAATTTTGATGCATTTAGAGTCCACAAGAGAGCACAAGTCCCAAGGATATGACACATCAATACTCATATCTCTAACATGAGATGTCTTATAAATTTTCTTTAAAATTTCAAAGGTTTGTCACTATATTTTTCAAAGTCGATTTCGAACTTTGTTTTTTAATTATGAAATGTCCATTTTGAAATCCTAAGACAAAGATATGAAAATTCTAAACATTGGAACATTCATTGGCCTAGAGAGAGAGGGGGGGCATGAGGGGGGTGTCAGGAGATAGAGAGTGGTAGGGATGGGGTGGAGAAATGAAATGAAATGATAAATTTAAAATTCATTTACACCACAGTAAGTTTGAAAGTTTCGTATTTAAGTCGTCTCTCCTTTCATTTTTTCCCATTGCTCTCCACTCTACCCTCCACCTTTCTATCCTTCATTATCACAGCCATGGCACGTTCCAAGCTTCCTATCAAAAAGGCGCCTGCGAGAGCAAGAGCTCAACACTCTTCCGAATCTAGTGAGCGTACTGTGAGTGACAAAGATCCCCTGGTGACCGATAACGGTGGCCCTACTGCAGCCAATAATGGTGGCGCTACTGTGGCCAACAATGGTGGCCCTAGTATGGTCGATAATGATGGTTCGCCATTGTCCAGAAATGGTGGTCCACATGCTCCAGCTGCTCCACCTCCCACTACTGCTCCAACTCGTAATACACGCCCTCCAACACATAAAAAGCGAAGATGGAGACCAGGCACAGCTGCGCTACGTGAGATAAGGAAATTCCAGAAGAGTGCCGACTTGATTATTCCTAAGGCACCATTCTCCAGGTTGGTGCGAGAAATACTGCAAGATCTACAGTCAGGGCATCATCACAAGTTCTTTTCGAGGAACCAGGCAAGGAATGTGGGGCGATGGTCAAGCCAAGCCTTGCTTGCTCTCCAAGAAGCAGTTGAAAGCTACTTGATTGATCTAATGAGTGATGGTCAACTTTTAGCCATTCATGCCCGACGTATCACTATTAAGCCCATAGATCTGGTTCTTGTTCGCAGGATCCGCAATAACAAGGATGCATTTAATCTTAATGTCAACAATATGCTTTGAGAAGCTACCTTGTAATTGGATCTATGTTTTTAGCTCAGGTTTGGTTGTAGATTGTAAGGATCTTAGTTTTGGGTTATCTTTCCAATAGACCTTCAAGTATTTGATAATAGTGGCCTGCAAAATGGAGCTAATTTTTCCCTAGCTCTAGTCGTACTTGGTGCGATGCACTATCTACCGTGTATTTCATAGTTTCGCAATGCTAAATCCAATATGTGATATTCTATTTTGACCATGTTTCGCATTGTGTGAATTTTCAAGTTTCCAATTTTGTAAGTAGTTTTGTTGAGGATAAATTCAATGTGCAACCACGTACACGTCGGTGATCAGTTGTACATGGGCCGATGCACTATATCCTTACTATATTTAGTGGTTTGGCAACAGTATATCTGATGCGATATTCCATTTTACCCATGATTTATTTTTTGTCAATTTTTAAGTTTCCAATGTTTCGCATTGCGAGGTTGACAATACATTTAATCTGCAGTTGCACACACTCATTATCAATACATTTAATCTACAATTGCGAGGTTGACAATACATTATCAGTGCAGTATAATGCAGTTAACGCATTTTTAAAAAAAGATTGAACCGTCAAATTTATAAATCGGAATCTGGTGAAACTTCACCCTCATGCTGGGCATTAGAAAAACTCATTTATATTAAAAATTTGGCCCCATCAGAAGCCTCTGGGTCACCTGTCCGGAGGCTCGCGTCTGGGGCCCTGAATCTGGGGATTCAGGGCCCCAGACGCGAGCCTCCGGACAGGTGATCCAGAGGCTTCTGTTGGGGCCAAAAAAAATTTGGATGGTTGATGTGTCCTTGAGGAGCCTACAGGTAAAATTTCATGTGAATCGGAGCACTGGTGATATTTTTCCTAAGCGTGGATTCATTAATTGAAATTTTAGGGTTTTTGAAAAGTTTGGCTATAAGTTTAAAGTTTCACCTCATTTTACACATTTCACTTTTGAGTTCTGAGTTCTCTCTCCTAGAAGACATGGTACGCACCAAGCAAGCGGCCCGGAGATACCCCCCTGGAAATTCCATACGGCAGCCACGTCCTCTAGCTCCACCACCACCACCACCACGCCAGCATTGCAAGCGTCGATGGAAGCCAGGCACAGTGGCTCTTCGCGAGATCCGCCACTACCAGAAGACCACTCACCTCCTGATACCGAAGGCTCCATTCCAAAAGTTGGTGCGGGAGATCATGGAGGGCATATTGATCATGAACAACAGGAACCAGTTTCCAAACACATCACGCGCGAAACAACCGGATCGCTGGACTGCCCAGGCCCTCCTCACACTACAAGAAGCTGCTGAAGCCTACCTCGTCGACTTATTTGGAGACTCAGTCTATGCAGCGGTGCATGCAAGGAGGGTCACTGTCACCGAGAGGGATCTGCAGATAGTCAGGTTCTTTCGGCGATGGAAAGATAGTCCTCGCGGAGGTCAGCAAGGATAGAGGTGTACAAACTCAAAAGCACATGGAATGTAGCTTCTGAAGACATTTTGTAAAGCCTTGGTCGTAATGGACCCCATGTAAAATTATTATTAATACAAATACAAATTTTTTGGCGCATCTTATTTTTGTTTAGTCACTTGATATTTATTTTATTTACGTCGTTGAGTTATCGTTACATGCGTTCGAACAAATACATGTTGCGCACGAATTCGATAAAGCACTGTGTATTAAATTTAGGGTACGAATCGTGTTACGTATAAATTCGATAAATAAATGTAACATTCAAGTAAAAAAACAGTAAATGACACGTATCACAAACTACATTGCACGCGAATCCAACAAACATCAGTTTTCATTACTTGAAGAGAAGATTACAAAGTGCAGTACATCAGTGATGCGATATCAATAGGCAATAAGTACATCTATTCTCTCCTAGGCTTCTTGGAGCTAGGCTCCCCATGGTCAGAGCTATTCTTGATCATAGGCAACAATACATTTTGCCCCAATAGTTCCTGTCTAATGACAGTGGGGTCTTCAACACCGGCAACCATGCCACGGGCCACCATGGAGAAAAGTGGGCCAGACCTAGTACTCGTGAATAAGTAGAGAAGCTTCGAACGTCGAAGCAACACTACTTTCTCCAGGCTGGAGTTGGTCGGGATGGTCTTGAAGGGCCCAGCCTTTGTTAGTGCCCTCAACTTCAAGAAGTTCTCTGCAAAAGCAGGGGAGCATGTCTTATGAAATACAATAATGTCGTTGACAAGCTGCCCAACATACTCCTTCAATGCCGAGTCTTGCACCCTTCCTTGGCTACCAGATCGGCCACCCTGCCTAGATGAAAACTCATCTATATAGACAATCTCCTGCAACACACAAGTTCAGTATCAGACTCACTATGCATGGAGTGTACTGAAGATATATAAATCATATTCATATGAAACTTAACCAGTAGGGCCTCTAGGGCATCGGGAGCACACACATGTGTTTTTGTCGGGATCGGGCCCCTAGAAGTGCCCTGGCCGGAGGCTCGCGTCTAGATTCAGGCCCCCAGACGCGAGCCTCCGGCCAGGGCACTTCTAGGGGCCCGATCCCGACAAAAACACATGTGTGTGCTCCCGATGCCCTAGAGGCCCTACTGGTTAAGTTTCATATGAAACCGAGAACATTACCTTCTCTGCATCATCTATCTGCCGCTGTAATGGAGCATCCAGGTCTGCTCCTGCCACTGGGCTGCCCTCGTCTCTCTCCTGGGTAGGCACTGCATAGTCGGGTCGAGGACCAAAAAGGCTTTCCTGCAACCGCTCGAACTCCTCATCAGAGATCTGATACTGTGGCGCCGCATCCTCAATCTGCTCCTGGATGCTCACAATGGCAGAGATGTCATCGATGCTCGTGCCATCATAACGAGCCACCTCATCAACATGTGGTGGGGCATCCTGTAAATCAAAATCTATGAAATCACTAGGTGCATCACGCACCATGATACAGTATAGTTCTTCTTCCCTAAGCTCCAACAACTCTAGCACATCCTGCATGAGTAGATATTCCACCCCCTCGATGGTGATAGCATGGAGAGAAGAGAGGGGTGGCTCTTCGCTCGTGGGCATCTCATCAGGGCAGGGAGGTGGGTGCACAATGGCCAAGCTCTGTGCTGCCTCAACACTCAGATCGAGAGTGATCTCCTCAGGCTCCCTCTCAAAGTACTCTAATAGTGGCCGAGAGGGTGCGTCGATGTCCTTGTCACTGTCCTCTTGCACCTCAGTGCACATAACATATATGGCAAAGGCGGCATCCCTCTCAATGAGATCCATCGTGACGTGGTCCTGTGACGAGGTGGGCACTGCTCTAGCGCGGAGATGTTGCCCCACATGCACCAGGGCTCGACTTATCACCTTTGCATGGCTGGATCCGGCACACAAACTATACAAAAAATCCATGGGAACCCACCTGAGAGTGGAGTCGGGAATAGAGCAAGTGAGAGGGTTCACTGCATCACAAAACGATGCTAGTATACTAGAGTCAGGGTCTACAGCGGAAAGCGAGCTCTCTAGACTCAAGGTCACGCAAAACCTAGGGTATATCTGGTCCCCTATGTGCGCGTAGCATGTGGAACTGATCCATGCGGCGAAGGCGGGAGTGGTAGCCATGGCACACAAAGAGAGAAGGAATGAGAGCACAAGTGTAGGGAAGTGGAGAATGAAAGCGAAAATGAGTTTGGAGTTATAGCTTTTATGTGTCTAGGGTTTTAAATAAAGGTTCTTTATAAAGTTATTAATTCTAAAGTTTCAAATTAAAACTCTTACCTTAGTTTCTTTATTTCAGTACTTTAAAGTCACTGTTAAAATTACTCATACAGACAAACGCTTCGTTCTACATTATTATATCCTCGAATATGTTTGGGTCGCTGAGTATATTCAAGTCTAACGAGAGAAAATATATAAATTTTTAAAGAAAATAAATCTAAAAGGCCTTGAAATTCCCTTTGGATCCAATTTAATATTAAAATGTAATAAACGAGCAGCAGAGATGCGCTACAATATATCATTGTGCAAAGACAATATTCTCTAGATTATAGACCTCTAACCTGCAATTTAATTATGATTTTTAACTGCACGATTGAGTAATTACAGTATGTATTATCGCACGCTTGGATCACAGTAAACTAAAATTTAAAGTACTCAGAAGTTCAAAAAAGGTATGTATTCGCTCTTTATAAAGTTTTTTTACAAGGATTCCACTATCTCAAGGATATGTGGAGAAGCACATTGTTTACATGTCATGGATTGCTCACTATGAGTCCTGACTTTTCTATTATCTAACTTGAAATAGAAGTTGTAGAGGGGCTCACTAGACATTAATTGGATTTCTTGTCTCAGAAAATAAATGGGCCAATGACTCTCTGCACTGACTACGAAAGGATTATGACCACTCCACAAGATTACCACATCTACGAGCGCTGTATGTGTGTCATCTCGGATATCTTGATCCAAGCTGATCCACTCCCCTCGCAAAAGTCGCCATCTTCTATATCGAAAGCGAACGCACAGAGTTTGTCTAGCAATGAAATACCTGTAATAAAAACAAAAATAATGGTAAGTGATCAATGCGACTAACATAACAATTCATCTAAGCGAGACCTATGTCAATTAAATCAAGGTATGCAAAGTAGTAAAAAAGTTTTACCTGAATGTAATATCAGATTGGTTGACCCTGCACTCAATCGTCTCATCAAAATGTGTTCTTTTGACTTCCCAAGACTCACCCAATAGCTGACTCATCCATTCCTCGGATGGACACTTGCATTGATAAGTAATCTTTGTTTTCTTCAAAACATCACATGAACCAAACAAATGTGCAAACAATGAGAATGGAATAAACCAATTAAGATGCACATCTTTGGAGCCTGTGGTGGGTTTCATAGCACTATTGATGTCAGATTTTATCTTCGACTTGCAAGCTCCTGACAACTCCAAGCTACTAATGAACCATTCACCACTAGACAATGGCGGCAACGGGACATGCTGCAATCTCTGGCTTTCTACCACATACAATGAATTATAAAAAAAGATATTTTGAGTGGCAAGTTGACTTGTAGAGGTATTATCATAGATCAAAGAACCTATCTCTTCATGCCAAACATGTATCTTGCCGCTTAAACATTCCACATTTTGCCATTCATGCAAAGTCGATGGATATAGAGCTGTCAATCAAACAAGACTGAATTAGAATACTGCAAAGACTTTTAAAAACAACTCTGATACAAAAGAATAATCAATGATAAAATTTAACAACTTACTGTTTTGTTTATAATTTGCAATGTTGTTCTCGTCGTGTACAGAGATTTGTTTATGCGTATAAACATGTTGAATCAACACTTCTGTTACTGCACTTGTGCCATTAAACACTTTTCTGAACTCTAGAATTCTACCTTTCCAATGTTTGCTAGGGTTTGCAACATCCTTGCGCTTGACCTTGAAACTCCCTCGAGTACTTGGGTGCATCAAAATCCAATCCAACTTATAATACTTATCACAAATCCAATTACCGCCATTATCTTTCCTATTGAAGACCTCCACTGCAAGTATGCTACTGATATTTTTCCTCCGTGAAGACATCTGTAACAACCAAATACAAAAGTTACCTATTAACATGTGTATAATTTGCAAATGTTATCTCCAAATGAAATTAAATTTAAATGGATCAATTTAAAAAAGAAACATTGTACCTGTAATTTCTTTCACAAAGATCCCTAGATATGTTGAACAAGAAGTTGACTTATAGCAAGACCATTGTTCCTTCACTGACAGATTCCTGTAGTACAAAAACAAAAGAAATATTGGGTCAACACATACATATAACTTATATAGGCTTTGTCCAAATGCGTTGAAATTTAACCATGGAACAGTAGTAAAAAATGGCAATATACCTGTGGCTTTCTCTGCAAAAAATCCCAAAGATATTGTAGAAGTTGAGTTCTTAATAAATCATTGTTCTTCACCCTCGGAGATTCTTGGAGTAAAAAAACAAAGGAAAGCTCAGTATGCATGTAACTTGTATACATTTTGTCTAAACGAGATAAAATTTAACAGTGGAGCAACAAAAAAACAAGACAATATACCTGTAACTTTGTTTACAGAGAAACCCTAAGATGTTGAAGAAGAAGTTGAGTGTTCAAAATCCCAAAGATGTTGTAGAAGTTGAGTTCTTAATAAATCATTGTTCTTCACCCTCGGAGATTCTTGGAGTAAAAAAACAAAGGAAAGCTCAGTATGCATGTAACTTGTATACATTTTGTCTAAACGAGATAAAATTTAACAGTGGAGCAACAAAAAAACAAGACAATATACCTGTAACTTTGTTTACAGAGAAACCCTAAGATGTTGAAGAAGAAGTTGAGTGTTCAAAATCCCAAAGATGTTGTAGAAGTTGAGTTCTTAATAAATCATTGTTCTTCACCCTCGGAGATTCTTGGAGTAAAAAAACAAAGGAAATCTCAGTATGCATGTAACTTGTATACATTTTGTCTAAACGAGATAAAATTTAACAGTGGAACAACAAAAAAACAAGACAATATACCTGTAACTTTGTTTACAGAGAAACCCTAAGATGTTGAAGAAGAAGTTGAGTATTCAAAATGTCACTATTATTGACTGTAAGAGACTCCTAGAGCATCAAAACAAAAGAAATTACATGTCAGAGAATGCACATAACTTGCACAGGTTTTCTCCAAACGAGATAAAACTTTACCATAGAACATCTATGGAAGAGAAAAATATACCTGTAGAGTTTTGTGAAGAGAATCTTAGGGCTTTGGTAAAACAAGCTCTGCTCTCATGAAACACATGAATCTCTCTCT
The DNA here is from genome assembly GCF_053477565.2 of Lygodium microphyllum. NCBI lineage: Eukaryota > Viridiplantae > Streptophyta > Polypodiopsida > Schizaeales > Lygodiaceae > Lygodium > Lygodium microphyllum. The sequence continues at coordinate 19,263,420 of NC_141149.1, read as the reverse complement.
GTGCTTGTGCAAAGCAAATGAAATTTTACAGGGTTACAGACATGGCAAGAAACAGTGAGGCTGTAAAATTTCGTCAGGAAAGAAGAAGCGGGGAAAGAGATATGACAAATTTGAGTTCCGCCTAAAAAAGAGGGGGAAACTGAAAAGGGGAGAAAAGAAAAGTCAAACATAAAAAATAAGAAAATGAAAATTCGAGGCACAAACTTCCAAGAAGTGACAGCTTTGTACTCCCCTTTTCCCTTATTTTATTGCTGAGGGAAGATTTGGTCCAAGATATGGCTAGAAGATTCATGTTACATGAATCTGGAATCCCAACTCTCTCATTGGTTAGGCCTATATTTGTTTATTCACTCCTTAAGGGGCAAAAAAGAGAGTCCATATTTCTCCTAATGGACACCTAGAAGATCGACAAAAGCAAAGGATGTCAAAGAAGCATGAAGAAGATACTTTCCGCTGTTACAAACAAAATGTTTTGCAAAAAAATTCCCACAGATGATCTCGAATTCCTTGAGTGGATTTGCTTCCTATATTGGATGTAACAAACCCTACCAAGATGTAAAGTCTCAAGCCTTAAATTGAATAGGCTGCCAAAGAGCTAGTCTCCTGGTTCATGTTTACATGCAAGGGGGGGGGGGGGGGGGGGGAGCCAACAAGGGTAGGAACTCATCATTTGAGGGAGGGTGTTGAGAATACCAAATGATGCTTGCCTATAAGTGGCTTTGTACTAGAAAATAGACAATGATGTATGCTCTAGGAAAATATATCTAAAATCCCATAAGCACATAGAAGAAAAGTGGTACTATCCAAAAAGCTATAAAGGCATGTACTTGACACTCATTTCAATATAATGGAACTATCAGTTTGAGTTACTCAATTCTGTGTTTATGAGTCCAAGCTAATCTATCTTGGAACCTAATTCACTTGAGTTACAATCTTTCATTCTGATAATGTATCATGTGTTTGATTTGCGTCCACCATAGCTAACTAGCTCTAGATCTGTGTTTTTCAACACTCCTTCACATGTGGGACACATTATCTTACTTATGTGTATTTCCTTCTCACCACATAAGACATTGGCCGTGTACCACGAGAACTTGTAATACATACACTATTGCTATTATGCATTCAAATAGTCAAACTAGTTTAATACCTCCCTCTAGCTATCCAATTTCATGTCACATATGCCCAATCTAAACTCATATTTCCCTCATTCTTCTGGAAGTATTTTGATATATTATTCGTGTCTAAATGTGGTTCTTATGATTCTTCTAGAATGACGTAAATGCAACCATCATTCTTTTAATGGTTGTTTTTTTGCTCCCATGTCATTCACAAAAATGCAATACAACAAAAACTTATTTTTCATGCAAGATTTAAACGTTTTACTTAAACAACAAAAGCAAATCTACTAGTTGCATGCATTTTGGAGTTAGGATGTTGCATCTCTCCTATTCAAAATTTCATGCAACAGTTTCCTTAATATGTCGTTGATCCACACAATGGAACCCAAATATTGCACTCTACGAGCTCCATGTCAAGACCATTGGACACATCCTTATTGTTTCAAGGATTTTGATGCATGAAACATGCAGCTATCTCTCATTAGCCTACTCATAATTAAATGAATTTAGATTACTAAATATAGAACAAATAACACACTTATCAATACTCATCATGTTGTAATCATTTAGATTAGCAAACTATACTTCACAATCAACATATCCACCCTTTGTTCTTAACCCTTCTTTCATATTGCCCATGTATGAGATAAGTTGCCAATGGCAGGTTTCAAGAGATGAATAGAAGAAGAAATCTTCATATACCACATCCCTCGCACTCTCAACTTCACACATTCTTACTTGCATTTACTAGGTCACCAAGAGGATGCAATGGAGAAGAAGATAAAAGAATACAAAGAGCTTCTCATCAATATATGCCTCACTCTACACATACTCTAACACTCCCTCTCCTTGACCCTCATTCATAGAGACAATAGAGTACCAAGATAGCTAGAGAGTAAAGTTTGTGAACACATGAATAGCATGTTCTACTATTTTTCATCTCTTTTATACATGATTTTAAAGGTTAGGGTTTCTCCATTCCCCTTGGGTATCCAGCCCTCTTTGTGGCCACATGACTAGTCTTTCCTCCTTTTGCATGCACCTAGACCTTAGCTTTAGTCTTTAAATTGACCAATGCACATCATGGGCTCATGGTATTTCTTAACTTGATATAATCTACAAGGGAGGGAAACCTATTCTCAATATTTTAAACAAGATATTGTTGTATAGAGTTTTTTCAAAATTTAGGGACCTCTTCTTTTCAAAAATTATGGAGCCTTTTGCATGTGAAGCTAATAGCAATGGAAAGAAAGCATATTTGAGGAGCCACATTCAAATCATGGAGCTATCAATGCATCTCCAAGCCTTAACTAGAAATAGAAGGTGAATCATTAGTTCATTACCCTCATTATCATTCCATGTTCCATGCTTTGGGGGATGAGATATAGGAGAGTAAATCAATGAGAAAGATCACGCAATAATGCTTAGGTGAGAGATAGCTATAGCTACATTGATCGAAGCTCTTGAATAAAATAATAATTCTACTGAGTCATACATTACACTTGCGAATCTGGAAAAACCTAGTATGGTGGCTCCAAAATCAAAAGAAAACACAAAAATCCCTTCATTTTTTATGCTCCATGACAAGGAGCAACTAGGATACTAGCAATGTCCATGAAACATGTAGTAAATCCAAGGAGCTACTAGGATGCTAATAGTGTTCAAGTCACATGTATTAAATCCACCTTATCATGCATATACCTTGGAGTTTTTCTTGTTCATGGTGCTTGACATCAAGTTGGTGTTTGTGGAGGTGTGAAGAGTTAGAGTTACAATTTGGAGTTAGAGGACTCCCTAAGGGTGCTTCTTGATGATCTACGTACCTAGTGCTACAGTATTGAGGAGATCTAGGAATGTTGATATTGTTGATTTGTGAGTGTCGGGTGGAAAATTGTTTGTTGTCCTTCGAGATGGATTATGAGTATGATGGAGCAATTATGTCATATGTGAATAGTATTTATATTTATTAAGCCTAATAATTTGTATATTCCATTGAGATGTCCTCATGGTGTTCCTAGAGGCCTAATGCTCTTTGTGTTACATTTAGGTGTCCTCATGGTGTTCTTGCTGTCAAGTTCATCAAGGAACAATTGTAAGTAGAGATACCCTTATACATTGTGTTTTAGGAGAGGAGTGATACTAAACTTGCTAAGCTAGAAGGGATGTTACAACTGCACTTATGTTCATTGATATCTATACACTAGTCTATTTCTATGATTCTTGTGCCTGAGTGCATTGTATGTTTTGCTTGGGTTTAATATTGTGGTGGGTGTGAAAATCTAAGGCAATACATTGTTCTATTTTTCACTTTTAACATCATGAAATTTACATGGAGGTGCAATATGTGTGTATATGCACACTAATAGGAATATCATTATCAACAACAATATCTAAGGTAGAACTTACTAATAAACTAGGTTCTCTCAAAGAGAATGTATTAGTAAACAAGAGACTCTTATTTCCAAAAACAAAGCTTTAAAAGGTACTTCTTACTATTTTCTTATTAAAGAAACCAAACGTATAGCCTCATAATCTTGGTATTTGCTGTCTCCTAAAAATCACATAAACTATAAGGCATGCTTTTTTTGTAGATTCATCAAATTATTCATCATACACCTGTAGCAATCCCACCTAACTCTTAACAATTGTCACCACTATATAAAATCAATCACATCATTGTGCTAGAGTGCTTCTTACTGTTTTCTTCTTGATGCAAGCAAACTTTAGTTTCCTAACCTTGGGTTTTAATTTCTCTTTAAGATAACCTTATATGCAAGACATGGTTTGAAAATTCATCATGGATATATACCAATCTCACCTATTTCTTAAGAGATGTCACCACTACCTGAGTTTAGCCACATCAAGCAAATCAATTACGTACTTAAAAAATATTAAGGATGATATAAGATATACAAAATTTATCATACATAGTCAAATTTTGCTCATATATTGATTTGCAAACTTGTATTGTAATACAAGACATCCCAATTTCAACAAAAGTTGTTGGGAGAATCAATCTCAAAAAGTAATGATAGTTAGATTCTACGAAAATGCATCTTTCTTCGCATGAAAAATGTTGCAATGATAAGGAAATCTCCATTTTTTTATTAAAGTGTGGGTTATTGTAGCATGAGTCATGTGCTATATTTTAGATATATTTATGGGTTGTGGTAGGAAAGGGCATTGATGAAAGCATGTCTAGACATGGTTTCTTCAAAATCCCTCTTTTCTTAACTCTACTTGAGGTAATTTGCTAATATTACATGCATAATTTTTTATCCCTATTGAATACTTTTACAATCATTATCATCATTACTTTGGTCCCTATTGTGACATGTAGAAGTGGGTAGACCCCTTGAATATTGTATTAGAAACAAAGGTTTAAAGTAAAATCAAGTAAATAAAATTGAAAATTATACCTAAAACTTGAAAGATGATATTTTAATATTGGTAAAGATGCCTGTGTTTCAATTTTAGCATTCCATTTAGAGCTTTGAATTTCGACATATAAATTTATAAGCTAAAGGTTCTCATCTTACTTATCCAAAAAACATTTGTAATCATTATCTTGAGAATGAAACTCTAACATGAGAGTATGAGGATAATAATGACCTAATGTACACTTTCCATGCATTGTCAAGTTTCTTTTTCTTCTTTTCTTTTCTTTTTTGGTTATTTTGGAACTAAGATTTGTGTTGAGTTGAGCTTGTTTTGTGTTTCACTACAATCTTGCTTCTAAAGATATTAAATTTATTTTGACATACTTTATTAGTAAGTCAACATTCCTAAGGGACCACATGACATTTATAGTATTATATATACATTAAGGAGGGAGCCCTTTTTAAAAGGTACATAAGTGTATGCATTCGGGGTACACATGTATTAATTCCCTTTCCTAGTTGAATATGAGAGGTGGTTTGTTATAACCTTGGAATGGGGGTTGTAATTTTGAGGGTTTGGGGGGGGGGGGGGGGGGGGGGCGCTCAAAGATTCATCCAACGCCAATCTTTACTACATTTAATAGGAGATATTTAATTTCTCAATGCTTTGCTAGCTTGTCTATAGTTGCTCAATTTTTATTCACATGGGTGAAAGCATGTTTAGGTGGTACCAAAAAGCATTGTCATTGACACTACTTTTAGTAGTTGATATTAGTTATTATACGCATATTGGACTTATTGCTAATAAATATACTTAGTACTTTTTAAAACTTTGATCTTATTCAAGTACTTTTTAAATGCTTGGTCTCTTGTTTGGTTTTTAAATGTTTGGTTTTGTTTCTTCTACTTTCCTTCACAATTTTTGAGCATCAAATGAACTTTATATGAACCATCAAAATAGTGCAATTTTGGTGCCACCTAACCTTGCTTTCACCTAGATATGTTTGCTTTACTTTTGCTTTGGGCAAGGCATGTGGGTGAAGTCAAGAGCGCTCAAAGATTCATCCAACACCAATCTTCAACATATTGACTTTTTTACTGTTAGTTAGTTAGTTTCTATGTTTTAGTTAGTTTATAGATATTACTACATATATTCATAAAGATATGGAAACACATTTGTATTTTTGGGAAAAAAGTGCCAACTACACTTGCTTGATATAAAAAGATGTAAGAGACTCACTTTGTCATCATTGTGCAATAATCAAAAGTCAGTTAGTTTCATCTTCCAAAATTCTATTTAAATATGTTTTCTTTGTTTTTATGTTCTTCTAACTTTTTGCATATTACTATGTATATTTTTTAAAAGATTGGGGGGGGGGGCTCAAAGATTCAAACAAAACCAAATTTTAATATATTGAATTATGAGGTCTCTAATTTCTCAATGGTTTGCTAGATTCTCTAAATTTTCTAACATTTAATATGTTTACTTTTTTACTTTAATTTATGTTTTAGATAGATTTTACATGTTACTATGTATATTTGTAAAGAGATGGAAAGACATTAGTATTTTTGTAAAATAAAAGAGACAAATACTAAATACAAGGGGGTTCTAAAGTCCCTTTCACCTTCTTGCATAGTTTTCATGGCTACTCTAACCTTCTTTCTCTTCTTATTGTTGTTATCTCTCTTCTTCTAGTCTCTCTCTCCTCTTCCTCTCCCTTCTACTATCTTCTATCTCTTCTCTTCCTCCTGTAGTTCCCTTCTTGATAAGTGGTATCAAAGCTACAAGTTTTTAATCTATTTTGTACCCATTTTACACATATTTCTCTTAAACATTCTATTTTACCATAGCTATAGACAAGTACAAGCCTTGGTTTATAAGTGGTAATACCTAGCAATCCTTTTATAGGTAGCAGACACCACATTCGAAGCTATTGTCCTAGATCTTTGCACAAGTTTGGAGGGATATAGTGGTAGATTATCACCAAATTTTAGCCATTTTGAAGGATATCTTTTAGACAAAATGAAGGATACAAGGATTTGATTTTCAAGTCTTTCTTCAAGCTTTCATGGTGGAACTCCACTTTTATATTTTCTTCTATCTCATGTAGCCTGCAACAAGAACTAATCTACTAAGTATTCCTTACTTGTAAAGCTTCATATCCATCCCACTTCACGTGACATTTGAAGAAGAGCTTGAGTAGCTAAGGAAGCATAAATTTCAATACATTTTGTGTTGAATTATAGTAGGAAATATCCTCAATTAGAGGAAATTAATATTATTTGGCACTTTTCTTGGATACTTTATTTATCTTGGCAATAAATTCATCAAGCCTTATGTTATTCTCCATCTTGGCAATCCATTCAACAAGTCTTAAGCTCCAACCTTCTCTTTTTCTTGATATTTCTCTTTAGAAATCCTAAAACACAAAAGGGCATCCATAGTTTGTCCTCACTAAGCTTTCAAAGTTTCTATGACCTATGAATATCAATAATCTTGAATCAAGCTTCAAGATTGGAAAGTTTAAGCATTCCTTGGCAATTGGAAGGGGCTTATGGAGTAAATATTTGGAAAAATGTTGGATTTCAATCCTTGCTTTGATATTGGAGCATTCATTTGTGCTAAGAAGCATTGGAAGACTCTACAAGAGTTGGAGCATTCCTTTATGCTAAGAAGCATTGAAGACTCTATAGGAGTTGCCATGGAAGCTCTATGGACTGTGGATCAAGAGATTGAACACATTGAACATTCTCAAGCTTCTACCTTTGATTTCAAAGGTATTTATTGAAGTATTTTTTCTAATTTCTCTAAATCCATTTTTAAAGCCTTAATCTTGCTAATAGAGAGATTAATGCAACATTTATCTTCATTTTCAATTTTTCATAACTTGAGTTTTTCATTATTTAAATATTAGCATTCATAGCATCATTCATAATGGCATCTATCCGTATTTATACTACAATTACTTTTGAGCCTATGGATTGCTTAACCTTTAACTCTTTTGTATTTGTTCCATTAAAAAATCCATAAATTGCAAAGGGGTAAGTAAGCAATTCAATAAGTAACTAATGGTGAGGTATCCCCTCTCCATATCCATTGAAATTTTCAATTCCCCATGCATATCATTGAAGGATGAAAGTTTCCTTTTCAATCCATGCATATCATCCTTGTCTTCTTAGTTTAGCATGTGATTGCCATGTGAATGTTGTGGAAAAGGATATTGTTGGATAAGGTCAACTTGAGGTCAAACTTTTCACACCCTTCAATGATCTAGAGCATGTGTAGAGAGCCCTATCCACCATTTTATCCCTCGCATAGGTACTTCATGTGAAGGAGTGAAGATGAAGACATTGCTATAAGGGTTCACAAATTGCTACATGCATTAAATAAGAAATCACATGTTAGAGGGATTTACATGGCATTTACAAGTCACACATGTACTAGATGGGATTTTTTCAAGATTCCATATGTTAGTGAACTATAATGTATGTACAATTCTCACAAGAATTTTCACAAGATTTACATGTCACAAATATAACATACATGGTATTTTTAGAACAAAACAAGGTTTGCATAAGGTGTAGGCCTATTCTAGACAGTCACAAAGTTTTGGGCCAAAACAAGGTTTGCACAAGGTGCATGCCTATTTTGGATAGCCATAGAGTTTTGGCTATGAAATTTTTTGTGTTCATTTTAACATAAATATTAATATCTTATTTTGAAGATGGTATCTTACCCTTCAATTTGAACCAAAAATCATTGTATTTGGCCATCACAATCAAAATGTATAGCCATTTGTGTGTGAGTGTATGTCCAATGGGTAACACCTAAAAATGGCAAGCAATAGGGAAAAAGGTAATGCTAATGAGGATCTATAACAATAAATTAGGGATTCAATGGCTTAAATTATTCATGGGAATCATCAATAAGATTTAGAAGATCAAGGAGCATATACTACCTTGAATTCTACTCTTTGCAACCATGAAACTTATTGTTTAGTTAACCATCATGAATTCATGTCGAAAATATATCAGACGATTTGAAAAAAAACAAGAGGGGAGAGAGGTAAAGCACTCAAGAGCACATAAAAACACAAAATCAATGGAGACTTGATAACACATAGAGATAGGGCTGAAATCTTCTTCTTCTTTTCACACAAAAGAACTAAGTCTACAACATGAAAGAATACTAATGTGAAAGTATCACAACATATATATATGTAGTCACTAAGTGTGAACATGCTAGGAAGGAAGAGGTGGCATAATAAATGTTCCATAACCAAGGATGGACTACCTTCAGTTGTAGAATCATTGGCGTATACCCTCATGTTAGTCACCTAATACACCAGTGAATAATATCATGCCACATCATTAAGGCACGTAGTGGATGCCATCTCATGTAGAGATCGACATCTCAACACTCCCCCTCGAGCTTAGCATGATCTTGTGAAATCCAAGCATACTCCTGAAGCATCAAATATTTTCAGCTCCCAAGACCTTGATAAAAATATCATCAGTTTGATCTATGCTAACATAAACCAAGTCAATATCACCTGCTAGAACCTGCTAAAGAATGAAATGGTAATGGACCTCTATGTATCTGGTCCACCCATGATAGATTGGGTTCCTAGCCAATTGAATGCTACTAAGGTTATCACAATAGATGATAACCTTCTTATCCACTTGGATCCCCAAATCACCAAGTAGCTTGGTTGTAGCTTGTGTAACCAAGCTACCTCACATGCTACAATTGCAGCACCTCTATACTTTGCCGCTGGTACTGGACAAGGAAACTGTCAATTGTTTCTTGTTGTTGCTCCAAGTAATAGCACCATACCAAAGGAGAATATAAAACTAGTGGTAGATCTCCTATTTGAAATACTACCAGCCCAATCTGCATTAGTGTAACCATGGAAGTCTAATGGTACACCTATGCCATAGAATAAGGCATAGTCCAATGTGAACTTAACATAGTACAATGTGCACCGCACTATATCCAAATGTGGATTTCATGGAAGCTACATAAACTAACTCTCTAAATGAACTGTGTAGTTTAGGTTTGGCTTAGTAATCATCAAATAGATAAGGCTATTCACAATCTTCCAATACATAGTGACATCCTCAATCATCAAATAGATAAGGCTATTCACAATCTTCCAATACATAGTGACATCCTCAATCAAGTCATCCTCATGTGCACTAAGCTTAGCATTAACTTCCAAAGGTAAAGAGATAGGCTTGCAATCATTCTGTAATAAATGAAGCTGGGAGGAGAGAGGATAATAGCTGAAGAGAGAGAAAGAGAGCAAGAAGAAGAGAAAAGAAGACTAGAAGAGGAGAGAGAAATATGGAAAAGAGGAGAGGAGAAAGGAGGAAGCCATGGAAGTTGGAGATGAAGGTGAAGAGTGTGTTCTTGGTAATAACTGGTTGCCCTAATTTAGGACTCTCACACCTTATATACCCCAGTCAATGTGGATGGGTGTCTAACTGCTAGTTGGTGTGTATCTTGCTTGTTATAATCCATCCCCACCTTGAAGGTTTTTTCCCTGAAAAACAAGGAGAAGTAGAGGGGAGTGATGGGTGGGCTAAGGGAGGGTTGCAGAGTACTACTCTGAGCCCTTTTACAATGAAAATTGGATGGGTAAAGACTAGGTACATCATGCTGGCCTGCTAAAGTAAACGAGTTATAACTTTTAATAGGCTGCTCCAAATAGGGTGTACCACATGTTGAAACAGAGATTATGATGAGTACTTTTAATCTATGTAGGATGCACATGCCTAAGATTTGGATAAGTACAAAAGTGTTCTAAAATAGCGTGCAATCTGTAGGTAGAGGGTGGTCAAATGGGCCATGACCAGCTAGTCTTTAAGCCGTGGGGCCTCTTGGAGGTAGGGGAATTCATTGACAATGGTTGCTAGCTTCTTCAAGGGGGTAGGCCTTGCCATTTGATGAGGTATTCTTTAATGGATTGAGACCATAAGTGCTTATCTCGCTGCCCAATGATTGCTTCAGGGATATACTCAGTGATGCCTTCTTCATCTATGGGGGAAAGTTCTTTCACATAGTCAATTGAGGAGCCCATGAAGGGTTTTAGCTAGTTGACATAAAATACATTATGGATTTTGGTGGTAGGGGAAAGTTCTAAGCGGCAAGCCAAGTCACCAACTCTCTTCAGAATCCGGTATGGGCCATAGAAGTGGTGGGCTAGCTTGTTACTGATGCCCTCTTTGAGAGTTAAGTAGCAGGACTTAGACACTTTTAAAAGGACCAATTCCCCTTCCTAGAATTCCAAATACCTTCTTTTCTCATCAACATAGAGTTTCATGTGTGTTTGATCCTTTTGAAGATTCACTTTACATTGTTGAAGTAAGGCTTGCATGCAATCCAACTTAGCCTGACTCTAAGGGTTAATCTTATCATTAAATAAGATTGTGGGGAGGGGAACCTTATACCCATATAAGGCCTCCAAAGGGGAAACTCCAATGCTAGAGTGTGTGGAGTTATTATATGCAAACTCAGTCAAGTGGAGTCGTGTATCCCAACTATGTTGTGCATCATGGCAAAAGTGCCTCAAATATGTCTCAAGCCATTTGTTCACTCTTTTAGACAGGCCATCAGTCTGAGGGTGGTATGCAGTGGATGGAGCAAGCTTGGTCCCCATGGAGGTGAAAATTGTCTGCCAGAAGTTGCTCATAAACTTTTCATACTGATCATGAAATATGACTTGTGGTAAGCCATGCGACTTGAAGACATTTTCCATAAAGTAAGTGGCCACCTGAGAGGCAGTGTATTAGGTCTTAGTGGGGATAAAGTGGGCAGCTTTGATGAGGCGATCAACTACCACATAGATATTATTCCACCCTTTCTTGGTCACAGGAAGGCTAGTGATAAAGTCCATTGTGATGTGAGTCCATTTCCCTTCAAGGATAGGGAGAGGCTGCAAGAGACTAGCAAACCTGAGTGTACTGTCCTTGTTCTATTGGCATGGAACACATTTGGTCACAAAGTCCTTGGCATCCCTCCATAAGCCTTTCCAACGAAAGCTCTTGGCAATCCTATCATAGGTTTTGAAAATGCCCAAGTGACTAGTAGTGGGGCAAGAATGCGTCTCTTCCATGATCTTCTGCATGAAGGGGGAAGTGTGTGGGATGACAATCTTGCCATGGGACCAATAAGGCCATGCTTGAGCTAATATTGGGAGTTTTCAGCCATGATCGCATGCTGTAATTTCTGGAATATGTGGCTGAAGTGATCATCTAACAAGTAAGCCTCTTGAAGCTCTTCAACCCAATCACTATGCAATTCTGAGATAGAGGATACTCTGCGTGCCCACATTCGAGAGAGTGAATCAGCCACAATTTTATCCTTGCCTTGAGTGTGCAAAATGTCAAAGTCATAATTTTCTAAGGTTGTCACCATCGCCTTTACTTAGGAGTCAAAGTGGACTGAGTCAAGAAGTACTGGAGGACTCGGTGGTCACTTTTTACTTGAAAGCGACTGCCAAACAAATAGTGGTGCCATTTCTTGATGGCATGGAGGATGGCCAATATCTCTTGGTGGTCATATACATTCATTTTCATCTCCTTCTCATTAAGCTTGCAGCTCTCAAATGCAATCACACCATGCTCTTGCAACAATACTACAGCAATACCCTTGCCACTGGCATCACGATGAATGGTAAATAGCTTAGAGAAGTGAGGGTAGGGGGGCGGAAGTAAGCACATGCTTTAATTGCTTGAAGCTATGATCAACAGTTGCATCCCAAAAGAATGACTCATTTTTCAATCGATCAGTCAAAGGTGCTGCAATGGTGGCATAGTGCTTAATGAAGCATCTATAGAATGAAGAGAGACCAAGGAAGCCACGCAACACGAAGTGGTGGTGGAAGGAGTGGGCCAATCCCTAACACATTGCACCTTCTTCAGGTCAACCTATATGCCATTTTTGCTCACAATGTGTCCCAAGTACTCCACAAATGTCTACATGAAGGGGCACTTGCTCTCCTTAGCAAAGAGTCAATGCTCTCTCAATATGTCAAACACCCTTCTGACATGTGTCAAGTGCTCCTTTTATGACTTTTGTAAATGAGGATGTCATCAAAGAAACAAGCATAAAATTGAACAAAAAGGGTTGAAGGATTTTGTTGATGAGGCTTCGAAATGTGGCAAGGGTGTTAGTCAACCCAAAAGGCATCACTAGAAAATAATAAATTCCATGATTAGTCATGAATGCCTTTTTGATCTCATCTCCCTCCCTCATATGAATCTGATGGTAGCTAGAGCACAAGTCAATCTTAGTGAAAAATCATGGCCCTTTCAACTCATCCAGTAAGTCGTCAATCTGTGGGATGGGGTAGCGGCTCTCCACCATGATTTTCTTCAAGTCTCTGTAGTCGATGCACATGCAAAAGGGGCCATATTTCTTCTAAACTAACAGGACAAGGGATGCATAGGGGGAAGAACTCGGTTCAATGAAACCCATCTCCAACAACTCCTTGACTTGCTTTGCAACCTCTTCACGCTCACACTTGGAGAGTCTATAAGGGGGACTTGTTTACTGGCTTGGAATGGGACTCTAAATCAAGTGGGTGGTCCACTTGCCTCTTCGGAGGAAGGGTTGTAGGCATCTGAAATATGCCACTGTATTCCTCAAGTAAGGCCTGCAAGGCTGAATCATTAGATATTGCAAAGGGATGACCGTAATTGTCCTTATTCAATTGCAAAACAAAGATTTGTGAGCATTTCTTAAACTCCCTTTTGAGTTGCTTTGCTATAATGAGTTGAAAATTGGCATAATCTCGAACTCCCTCAAGGTGTTGGGATGTATATGCATCATAAACTCCATCTAGAGTTGAGAGAAGTCCATAGCAATTTTCCCCAATTGTTTTAGCTAATCATAGCCCAAGACAACATCAATAGAGCCCATATCTAGGGCAATCAGATCAACTAATGCCACATAATTTTCAGCCAAGCATAAGGATACTGTGGGACATACATGTGTGATGATTTCTTCCTCTCCATTTGGTACTTGGACCTTCAAGGGGTGGTGTAATGCCATAGGGGTGCATTTCAGTCGATCAATGGCTGATTTATTGACAAGACTATGCGTGCTACCATTGTCCACAAGAATGAAGACATGCTTTCCATGGATAATTCCTTGAATGTGAAGGGTGATGGGGCTTTGAGAACCCATCCAAGCATCCAAGGAGATAGACCAAAGGGAAGTGGTAGGTAGGTGGGATGTTAGATCAAGTATCCGTGATGGATCACCACCCAGGTCGAAGGAAAACCCATCCTCCGGGTCATAGAACTGCTCGTGATCAACATCCTCTATAGGCTTAGCTTGGTCGGTGGGGGCAGGTCATCCTCATCATTGTGCCAATCTTCCATGACATACATGCTATGAACCTTGACCTTAGTTGTCTTGTATTGGCATTTCGAGGCATGATCAACAGTGTACTTATCTCCACATTTAAAGCATAGGCCCTTTTCCTTCCGTTCCTTCACAACATCTAGAGAAATGAAGTGCTGGCTACTATGTCCATGGGAAGGTGATGCCGTGGACTATTTATTTTCAGCATACTTATTCTCAGCATTAGAGCCAAATGCTATCCCAAAAGTACCCATTTTTATTTCAACATGCAAGGCGGGGTAAGTAGGTACTTTGGGGTTGTTATTAGGCATAGAAGTCCCTCAAAAACCACCTCTGTATGGGGTGGATCGTGAAGGAATGCAGGGCTATCCCTGAACCTTGCTGAAAATGTTCATTCTTACGGTACTTTCTTGCATATCTCTCAGCTAGTTCAATTACCTCAAACAATGTGGTAGGTTTTTGGGCCATAACATCTGCCAATAGGCTTGGTTCCAACCCATAGATATACTTGTGCAATTTAGCATCATTGCTAATGCTCTCCATATACATGGTCAAGTTCATGAACTCATTTGTGTATTCACATACAGTGAGGTTACGTTGGTCAAGAGTGTACCATTGTATTGCCAACCGCTCTTTTTCCATAGTAGACACAAAAACTTGGACCATATGCATTTTAAAACCTACCCAGTCAATGAAGTACTAATTCTCTCTATTGATATAGTGCCACCATGTGTGGGAAAATCCTTCCAAGTGGAGAGAAGCAAAAAGTATTTTCTGATCATTAGTGGGGGAGTAGATATTGAAGTAGGAGCCCTTAAAAATAATATAGTTTAAGATGTTGGCCTTTTGGATTGTCCAATAGGAAGGCTAGATGTTGGCATCCATGGAGGGTGAATATTCTCTCTCCAAATCTTGGGTTTTCTATTAAAAAAAGGGGTAGTGGGGGATTTTAAAAAAGGGAGTGAGAATAGTACAGAAAATTTGAGTTTCTCTCACCTCGTATTTCCCCCCCTTTTTTGGAGAATTTTCAATTTTGGGTTTTTTTCCTCTCAATAAATCAGTTTGACCCAAAAGTGGAGCAACTTTCCACTTTCCCTTTCTTCTCTATACTCATAAGTTTTCCTCTCCATTGAAGCTCCCTACTGAGAGTAATTAGGGTTTGAGCGTTCTACTTACCTTTGCACTTTCTTCTCCATGTAGCTCCAGATTTTGGGCAAAACATGGGTGCCCTTCTCTCTTTGCATTTTATTAACCCCAAGTCGAGATGGCAGAGAAAGACTTGGACGTCCATTTCTCCAAGTCAGACGGTGAGGGGATTACCCATTGTACTTTGTTAGGATGATCTTATCATGCAAATCATTAGGGCCATGCTGCCCATGAAACCCTTGCTGCCCATACATGTCATGGTGGCCATACATGCCTTGTTTTCCATACATCACATGTGGTGCATTAATCCCATGTTTTCCATTATAACCAGGTTTTCCACCATGATTGCCATGTTGGCCATTGGTACCATATTGTCCATGATGGGGCTAATTCATATAGGGTGCATGGGGGATCCTGAGGAGAGTGGGGGAATTTCGTCCAAGGGTGGGGGAGGGCCTCAGTGGGATCATATCTGTGTATGGCATCATCATAGGTAAGAGACTCACTAGCATCTGCCATCATAACATAGTCTATGTAGGGTGCAAACCGATGAGGCTAACTTCTATCTGTAGTGGATCATCACAAAATAGACTATGGGGCTTGTACATCCTATTCAACATCATGATCATGAGCCACTAGAATATCATATGTAGGCTATCTAGCTAGTTTTATAGTAACATGAGGCTACTCCTGAAATATCACTTTGCATACTTCAACTACCTACTCAAACTACTCATGCATCTTCTCCTCACAAAAAATAACATCATGGCTCTACAGATGTCCTTCCTAGCCTATAGATCCCATAGGTGGTAACCCATCTCAATTGCATTCCCATAACCAAGAAAGATGCATTTCACTAACTTAGGATCTATCTTATTTGTAAGAAGTTAGGATTACGTGTGTTAATGAGAGAGAGCTATTAATAATACCTCATCACATTGACATAGGTATAAAAGGTGTAACATGTAATTTTTGACATCTTTGATCATAATATAATTATTCTCTCATCGCATCTACTTTTTTTACTCATCTTTCATGGCTTCTCTCATTTATTTTCTATCTTTCTAGTATTTCTGTCTCCTTGTTACTCTTTCTCTCTCCCTCTCTTTTTCCCTTCTTTCTCTCATCTTTGAGCTCTCTTCTTGACAAGTGGTATCAACATTGGTCTTTAATTCATTCGGTACAACCCTTTATTTGATTTCCTTCCACATTCCTATTACTTCCTAGTTACTCAAGGAGCGGGTGCTAGTTGAAAAAATGTACAAGTGTAATAACCAAGCAAACCAAGGACAGATAGTCAGAGTTCACACTGGAGTACTTGAAAGAAAATTTTGGGGCATCATGGAAAAAATGGAAGGTCCTACATCAATAACAAGCTATTTTGGAGGTAAAATGGTTAAAGACAACGTGAATAGAGTTAGTCTTGTTTAGAAGTCTAGTTATTTTTCAAGGCAAGATTTCTCTTTCAAGGTTTTGGCTTAAGCTTTCATGGTGGCTACCAAGAAATCCAATATCTTACTCTCCAATGATCTTCTTTCATTCTCCAACCATGGGACAAGGATTCTACACATCCTGAGCATTAAGGAGAGTACCAGATAGGTTGTACTCAGTTGGAGATTGGCCATAGGAGCAACCCTAAATTTCTTTATGAAAAATATGCTACATGTTGTCATGATCTAATCCCTGATCTACAACTCTTGCCTCTCTAATTCTATCTCCTATCAAGCTTTTTGCAGTCATTGACTGACCCTTTGCAAGTGATCTTCATCCTTTTACTCAAGGACCTCTAAAAACACTAAAATACATTAGGGCAATCATAGCTACAGACTTGGAAGCTTCAATTTCTTCAAGATTTGGCTCTTTCTGCCCTTCAAGGCTTCTCTACTATCATTTTGGAGCACAATAGACATCAAGATTGGAGGCATTTCAAATATTTCAACATATTGAGCCTCTTGAAGATCATATCAAATGTTTATTAAAATACACTTTGATGCATGATCAACCATATACTTTTCACCACACTTGAAGCATAGACCCTTTTCTTTTCTTTCCTTAAAAAGATCCATTTGTATAAACTTAGCATTACTTGCTCAATTATTTTGGGGTATATTGTCATCTTGCCTAGGCTCCACTTTATGGCTAATTGCTGGCTTTGAAGCACTTTGTTGTCTTAAGGCATTGAAAGTAGGATAGGTAGGGACTTTGGGACTATGAAATGAAATATTGGTTTTCTCTCTTTCAATGCATCTTATTACAAAGGAAAACAATAAAAAGAAAAGAACAAAACACAAAAACAAAGTAATAAGAGCCAATGTACCTACCTCAAAATCTCAAAGATGAATTCTTTTCTACCTCCTCTTCGCAGCATCCCTTCTTTCTCCCTTGCGCACTTCTCCATCTTCTTTGCATATGGCGATAACAATGAGCTCCAATAGGAAATTACCATCTGCAAGAGCCAGCTTAACCTCATTAGGAAGAAGGAAGGGGAGATCACAGAATCAATTCCTGAGAAGGTCAAGTCAGAAATTAATGAGATGAAGACCCAAATGATGAAGGAGATCAACACATGGGCAACAGTCGTGAAACAAGCACAAGTTGACACAGTGGAACACTCCAAATGGATTGAAATAGCAAAAAACACCCCCACAAAGAAGGAGGAGTTCATCAATGCAGCCATCGAGGAAGAGAAGAGGAGGAAAATCAGAGCCCTCCATGTCAAGGTGGTGAGTTGGAAAGAGGGAGATAGCCCTATGGAGGATGCCAAAGGCATCTATGAGAAAATGGGGGTGGAGGACCCCTCCCCCATGGAAAAGGCATGGAGGGCAGGCAAGGAGTCACTAGCCCTCATCCTGAAATTTAACAACTTAGAGTCACTATGTGCCTTCCTCTCCAAAAGAACAACCCTCAAAGGATAGAAAATATATCTAGAAGACGACCTCACCCCAGCCCAAGTGGCCCATAGACAGGAATGTATGCCATAGATCATGGAGGCACGCAAGGCAGGAAAATGGGCGGTGTATAGGGATAGACGCATCATCATCATGGAGAAGCACCAATGACAGGGTGTGGCGTATGAGACACAATTGAAATTTGCAGTGTGGAACTGTAATGGAACCATGAGAACATATGTTGGGTCTCTTCCAGGAAACCTTCATGGGCAGGGATGTAGTCATGTATACAGAGACACACCAAAGCCTTGGCGCACACCTACCAATAGTGAGAGGCTACAAATGGGAGTCAACGTGCCGCCCCCGGGCTAGATCTCGAGGGGGGAACAGAGGGTTGGGGGGAGTGGCAGTACTCTATAGGAAGGAGCTACAACACATCGTACAAGTCATGAAAGGGATGATGAAGCCTATTTCATGTGGATCAGGATACATACAAACCACCCACGGGACATATATGTTGCAGTATGGTACTTTAACCAAGCAAATTCCCCATATGCGACACCAGGAGGGCTACCCCCATACCTACCCCTATATGAGGATATCATGCACTACTCAAGCATAGGAGACGTCCTGCTAACAAGGGACTTCAACACCCACACAGCGCATAGCCAAGTCCCCTTCTTTGAGAGCAAAGACCACATGTACAGAGAGTTGGCACTAGAGGAGTTGGACATCACAGGACACAGTTGTGTAGAAAGTATGGAGACTATTTACTAGCACTAGGAGGGGCACACAAACTAGCCATCCTTAACAGCCTGGCAAGATGGCCTAGGTCTAATGCACTCACATGCTTTCCACATAAGCATGCATCTAGAGGCTCGAGAGGAGGCAGCATAGTGGACTACCTATTAGGGCCACCTACCTTGATCCTGGACATACAGGCCTTTAGCATCTCACCATGCCCACTGGCGGTAGCCACAGACCATGCATACGTCCAATTTAGCATCACACGTAATTACGAGGGGACCCCCCTAGTGAGCAACCCTCAAAGATTCCCCAGATACCACTTCACCATGATGACGGTGAGTGCCTACTCAGATCATATGTACTGGATCCTACAAGAGATGAATCCACACACCCCCTTGGAGGAGTTCATGATACAACCATTGGCCAGGTCCCTTCACACATCACCCACTGCGTACTTCCCCCACACACGCCCCCACTCCACCGCTCCTAGCAAGAGTGCCCCACGGAATAGCTAGTACGATGAGGGATGCAAGGAAACCCGCCTTCGCCTCCAACAAGGGGAAGCCAAGGGGAAATACACACACTGCCAAGCTCGCATGATCTTTTGTCGCCTGGTGCGAAGGAAGAAGCTGTCATACCTATCCAAGCTAGAGCACGATTTTTATTAGTTATTCCTAGGGTAGGACAATAATGAGGTGTGGAAGGCATTCCAAGCACCCCGAGTAGAGACACGCATTACCTCCTCACCACAAATGTGGCATAGCTACGCCACCTCATTGTACCACGTGCCAGGACAACCCCCTACCTTGGCCCCCAGAGGACATGCCAACTACCTCCACCCTCTTCAGGAGTGAAACAATCCGTGATGCCATTGCCAGACTCCAAAATGGTCGGATGCAGGACTAGTAGCAGAACACCTCTCATTCGCTAGAGATATCATCACCCCCCTCTTAGCCCACCTATTCAATAGGGCACTACATGAAGGCTTCCCATCCAGTTGGTCAACTAATACAATAGTGCCAATTCTAAAGGCCGGAGACCCCATGGTCCCCACAAACTATTGAACAGTCATGGTCGGCCATGGCTAAGCTCTACGGATCCATCCTAGAGCATGAGCTAAGCAAATGGGTAGAGACACACCAACACCAGGCACGAGAGCAAGCTAGCTTTAGGAGAGGCTACTCTACACTTGACCACATCCTCACACTCTGAGCCATCATTGAAGAGAATAGGGCACAAGGAAAGTCGGTGTACTACTGCTTTGTGGACTTCCATAAAGCCTTTGATACAGTTCCCCAAGCCAAACTCATACAGAGACTGCAAGTGCTTGAATTCCTAACAAAGTTGAGATGGGGAATCCTGGCTCTATACAAGTCTGTCATTGGAGGGTTTGAGCAATGGGAGGGCTATCAAAGGAGATTATTGTCACTATTGGGGTAAAGTGGGGATGCCCCCTCTCCCCCACCCTGTTCGGGCTCTACATCGATGAGATATCATATTATGTAGACAGACTTGCAGGGGAGGGGTCCTACCTTGGGGGGACATTGATACCCATGCTACTATATCCATATGATATAGTTCTCCTCTCTAGCCGGAGGGACTGTAGCGCCACCTAAATGCATTATGGACCTTCTACTACCAAGATAGGGACCTCATAGTGAACATGGGGAAACCAAGATCATGGTATTCAACACATCCACCCAATGGATCCACCGATCAATGCCCCACTTAAAATAGGGGGAGGATATAGTCAAGGTGGTCCAAAAATATGTTTACCTGGGGATCACATTCTCAGGGCCGAGATTCACCGTGAGGAAGGCCACATCAAACAAACTGACACGTGGCTATGCTGCCCTAGGATCTTTGGAAAGCCGATATGCACTCTACAATTTCAGGAACCTTGGACAAAGCTATGGCTCTTTGATACCTTCGTCACATCAGCACTTTTGTATGGGGTCCCGATATGGGGGTCTAGCCTCTACCATACACAGTGAACCACATAAGATCAGCCATTGCCCGAAGGGGAGGAGAGATACGAAGGATGGGAGAAAATGGAATTCCCCCTCTGGTGATGATGATCTCCCGACTGACTGATCAAGAGTAAACCATAAATACCACACAAGATCATGAGGGCCAAATTGGGAGCACCACCTATAGTGGCAGAGACCTTATCCCAAATGGTGACCTTCCTACACAAGCTTTGGAGCCTACCGCAACACAGATACTTCCACCTCACACTAGAATCATCCAGACAACTCGCATCACAAGGGGATACTGAATGTCGGTATGCCCGTACTCAGGCCTGCTAGCTACAACTGCCTATGGCTGCAGGTGCATGGGCTACACATGGACCACCTCCCGCCCCTACAATATAGTATGGACTACCCACACTTGAAGATTAGCTAGGAGGAGCTAAATTGCATCATCAAGGTGGATATTATTCAGCTACACATAGCCAAGACATGGGCGTTACCGGTCGAGGATCTGGGGAAGAAGATGGCCTTCTACTGAGAGCACCTCCTATGCCTCACACCTAACGACATCATTATACGCCCGAGATACATGGATGTACACTTGTCCCATGGGGTCTGAAGTGCCATCAAGCAACTCCGTACATCATCACACTAGCTACGAATTGAGACATGCAAATATGGAGTGGACTCTCTCTCCCACCAGAAGACAGGATCTGCCAACTCTGCCAGCTAGAGCCAAAGACAGAAGAACATTACATATGTAGATGCCAAGTGTACTACGAGATTAGAGGCCACTTCCACTGTCTCTTCAAGGAGGGATTCAGACCACTCTCCAACATACTAGACTTCCATGACCAAAAATTCATCGTGCTCTTCCTCCTGAGCTACGTTGACATAGGGACAACCTTCTATGGGTCTGGGACCAAACAGCCAGGAACACACAGCAACGCACCCTCCAAGAGTTATACAGACCCTCAGCCACCCCCTCTACAATGAGGATTGCAACCAACCAACCAGTGGCCCCACCCCAAGGAGTCACCTTGGATAGAGCTACAAAGAGAGGCAGAGCTCGGCACCCACACCCAGCAAGCCCATGCCCCCGCAGGAGACACCACCTATAGATACAGTGGGATACTACATCGCCACCGGGGAGCCATACTCGCCGCTTCAGCCTCTCCATTCTAGACAAGCCCATGCGAGACATCTTAAGATGACCCGCTCCATGAGAAATTCCACATTATACTTGAAGTGCATCTAGATTGTATCGAATCTACATACCATTTTTTACCTACTCACCTAGTTCACCATAACACGAGATAATAGCTTTACTGGGACTTGGAAAACTTCCTAGACATTTTGTATGTAACCTTTTGGTCTCATAGGCCAACTTGGCCTTTTGTAGACATTAATATAACTTTCCTCTCTCTCTCTCTCTCTCTCTCTCTCTCTCTCTCTCTCTCCTATGATCTCTTTGGCTCTCTCTAAAAAATGTGTGCAAAAAATGTTGTGCATGGGTTTTCGATGTTTTTTTATTCTAAGATTGGTGCTCGGGTAAGTTACTCATGAATATATATGTTCATGGATTATGTTTTATTCAAAAAGAATTCATAGATAAGGATATTTATAAATAGGCCTTGAATGCATGTGATGTAAAGGATATATATATAGTAACTTCCCCGAGGACTAGTGTCGCTATCTGTGTCACTAATAGCATCTCTCACCATTGTTATTAGCATTGTTAATAGTATCGCTAATTAAAATTAGTGATGCTAATAGCAAGGCTGTTATTTTGTGTCTCAAATCACTGTCACTATTGCCCCATTCCCTTGTAGTTTAGTACTTGCTAGAGTAAGATTAGCTCTCTTTAACAAGGGAGTAAGTAGCCAAGTCCAATAAACCATAGAGCACAAGGAAACAACATTTAGCAAGATTAAGGACCAAAACAAATAGTGCAAAGAGGAACGGCTATTGTGGAGGAGCTATCGAGTAGTACTGGTGTCATCTTATCGAAGCTCTACATGTTAACTCCACTAAGAGTTCCAATTTGCAAGCCATTATAAGAGGACAAAAGGTTAAAGAAGGTGACATCATGAATAGTGTAAAACCTATTGAGATAAACCCCAAACAAGGTGATAAGGGGGTGCAAGTCCTTAACCCTGATGTGGAAACTCGTCCATTAAAAGCGATTAATGGAAAAGCTGATCCTAATAAGGTGTTGTCAAAGAAGAAGGTAAAAGCCAATAAAGAGACACCAAAGCCTATTCAACAACCAAGAGAAAGAATAGACTGGTAGGAGAAGATAACCATTGCTAGCTATCATGAATTTGATTTAGCAAGTTCTCTTTGCGAGATAAAGCTTGACATGAATCTCTTGCAGTTGATCAAGTTATCTCCAAGAGTGCATAAAGAGTTTAAGAAGATTCTTTGCATTGGGTATACTGTTGAGCCCTTGGGAATAGCTGGGGTGGAAAACGATTGGTTTGAACATGCTGAAAAGCATTGCCCAAGGTTAGCAGCATATATTGATGACATATTAGTGGAACATGCCATTCTGGGCATGGGATCCTTCGTCAACATTATGATTTTAGAATTGATGGAAAGATTAGGACTCAAAATCCAAAAGGATGCCTCTATAATTCTCCAAATAAATTGATGACAGTTTAAGGAAACCTGAAGGTTGTATTAACAAAGTCCGCATGATTGTTGCTAATGTGGAATGCATTGTGGACTTTAGGTTTATCAAGTTTGCAAGGTAGCTAAGCTATCAAGTATTGTTAGGAAGGCGATGGATCTTGCAATCTGACTATCAAGTTGATAAACCCACTGATCATTTTATTTTTGGTAGAGGTGCCCGACGTGTGATAATGGATGCATATCCTGAATCTCCTCAAAGTGAGAAAGTATCTTTATCTTCATTAGAATTAGATGCATTAGAGGATCCATCTGGTAGTGGGACTTCATCAAGTGATGAATGAAAAGATAAGTCCATTACAGAGGATGTCTACCAGGTGACTCTAAATTAGCCGATAGAAGCTCAAGATAGAATAAGAGATGCAGATGTGATTGAGCACCTCGGTACATTGGGTGAGCCAAGACCAATTAAATTAGGGTCTATGATCAGTTTGGAAGAAAAGAAGGACTATGTGTCCTTGATCCAAGAATTTCATGATATCTTTGCCTAGAGTTATGATGAGCTAAGGAGTATTCCTCCTATTTTAGCTATGCATACCATTCCTTTGAAGGAAGGTAGCCACCCTATGTGACAAAAAGTGAGGTGTATGCCTTTTGAGCTAAGGGATGGACTATTTGAGGAGCTACAAAAATTGTGTAAGACTGGCCTAATTTTCCTATACAACACACAAAGTGGTGTTCATCAGTAGTTATCAGGAAAAAGAATAATAAATCAAATCTAGCTTTGCATAGATTTTAGGGAGCTTAATAAAGAGATGGTTAAATATTTCTATATGCTACCATTTATTGACCAGATTTTAGGGAGCTTAATAAAGAGATGGTTAAATATTTCTATAGGCTACCATTTATTGACCAGATTTTAGATTAGTTGTTGACGGGTAGAGAAATTTATTTATTCATGGGCTTCTTTGCTAGATATAATCAAATGGCTATTGCAAAGGAAGACAAGTTAAAAATGGAATTTATCACCGTATTTGGAACCTTTGCATATCATGTTATGGGATTTGGGCCATTCAGTGCACCATGTTCTTGGCAATGCATAGCGTATAAGATTTTTGGTGACATTCACCTAAAAGAGTTGAAAATCTTTATTGATGATCTAAGGGCAACTTCACAAGGGAGAGACAATTGGTTATTTTAAGAAAAGGTTTTGAGCATTGTAGGTAGTTTTGCATTGCTCTTAATCCAAGAAAGTGCATCTTTGGACTACCCTATGGATTGCTATTGAGTCATGTGGTTAGCTTGGCTAATGATTGATCCTGAAAGTATAAAGGTTATTGTCGCTCTATGAGTCCGCCACATACTCCTAAAGAAGTACATAGTTTTTTGTCATCATCAATCGAATACTATTAAAGATTTATCAATGCACTAGCAAAGAGGATGTTGCCATTGACAAATATACTATCCTTTAGTTGTTGGTTTGTTTGGACTGACCCATGTCAAGTATCCTTTGAGGATGTAAAACATGAACTATGAAATTGCCTATCTTGAAAGCACCCAAAAGTGGTGAGATCTTCTATGTATTTTCAACAACTACAATGCATAGCAGCAACTTTTTTACTTAGCCCATATTTGGGAGGAGAAGTGGAATCATCCAATTGCATTTGCTAGCCATAAATTGGGGATATCAAAGATTAGTTACACCTACATGGAGGAGTTGTGCCTTGGGATGGTATTTGCGACAAAGGAATTCAAGCATTACATTCTCTATGAGAAGGTGGTATTTTATACGAGGACGGAGGGATTAAGGCTATTGATGAATAATTTGCAGCCACCTGACCACCTAGCAAAGTGGTTGATCACTTTGTAGGAGTTTGATTATGAAATCAAGAGTAAGCCACCAAAGTTGCTAGGCACCATCAAATGGCTTGTGGCTTTCGGGGAGCCGAAGGAAATTTTGGTTGAAGGTAGTGACTTGATATGGCTTCCATTCCATCTTGGTATGCTACCATAACGCACTATCTATCTATAGGAGAGACTAGATTCGATTTGTCAAAGGTTGAGAAGAGGAAAATTAAACAGCATGCTTTGAAATTTGCCTTTATTGTAGAAACATTATATCAGCAGTGGGTTGATGATGCTTATCACTGATGTGTTATGCCCAATGAGGTTCCATCTATCTTGGAAGAGTATCATGACTCTGCTTGTGAAGGACACTTTGTTGGACTATTGACTGCACAAAAAGCTTTAAGAGCTAGATATTGGTGTGTACCGTGCCTAGGTCATGACACATTTTAGTAGTCCATTGCAAGTCTGATCTAAAAGACGTTGTTTTGCACTCCCACAAAATGTCACAGGATTTGTCGAATAGCAAATCCCGAGTCTACTGCACAATGAATTGTATTGGCCAACCCTTAGGGTAAAGTTCCATTCGAGTCCCCTAAAATTATATGAGCCAGGGTTCTACCCAACATTATCTAAGGTCAATATGTCATCACGATTTGAATGTTGAGAAGCCTCCCAATTCTTTGGGACCACCGTGCCATAGGATGGACCTGTTTGGGGTTTCACCCACCCACTTCCCTTGATAGCTTTAGTTTTTTACTTACCTAAGTAAACATTAGTGGCAACACATTCAAGCGGCTTCCTTAATTAACCTATTAGTCACATGTTCCTTCACGTAATTTTATGCATTGACATGAAAACAGTTCAGACAAATTTCTTGAAAAGTAAATGTTATATTAAAATTTCAATTGAGATACAAATCCGATCCATAGGAAAATTCCCGCAATCCATAAGGATGCATCTTAGGATCCTCCAAGTTTCTGCCCTTGCACTAGTAACAAGGCCTTGAGAATCCATCTCGAGTCAGTAGATCGTTTGAGTAGGACCTAAAGGCATGGGATTTACAACTAGAGCCCCCCCGGCATCCAAGCTGCTTACCAAGATCAAACTAATCCACAGAGAGACCTCTCATGGTGGGTTCAGTCCACATTTCCATCATGATTATTTAGAACCCCCTTGGATAGGGTTGGCAGCCAGCTGGGGGTGGCCTGGAATGCCCCTCCATAATTAACCTAATTCTTTATACAAGATTCTTATGAGCTTTAGTCAAACAATCCTTCCACAAATAGTGTTCCTAAAATTACAAGCATAAACAATAATGTGGGCAAGTGCTCAGAACACCTACTAAGATGGAGTTCCTTTTTGAATGCTTAGCATTTAACCTTTGGAAATTTCTTGCCTTGGTGAGATTGGTCATGATGTGTTTGCATCATATCCTTAATGTTATCATCTACATCTCTCATGTGACAGAGATATCCTAGGTACAAGTCCTCTTACTCCTGGATGAGTGATTTACGCTTCATTCCTAGATTATCCTTGCAATAGGAATTGCAATTTTCCTTTAATTGGTGTTACGATCCCCATTATTATCCCCACAAAACCCTACCCAATCCTCTAGGATTAGAGTTTTTTGTATGTCGAATTAAGTCATCCTAGATCACTCGAGGCTCTATTTAGGGTCCCTCCTATTCTCATTATCTCACTCCTTTGATTTCTTTGCAAAAATCACTATCAACTATCTCATGTACGATAAGAATAACTCTACCACAGTTTGGATGACCACCACTATCATGGGGTTTTATTTTTTCTACGATATCAAAACCTAGTTTTCAATGAATAGTAGCATGTTTGTGGGCAACTATGCTAGACTCACCAACGAGTGTAGAAAGAGAAATCAGTGGTCTTATGGGTCGGTCATTATACAATGTTTCCATCGTCTTGATAATTGGGTCACAATTATCGTTCCAAGGTTTACCTATTGATCGGGAATCCTTGGGATAACCTAAGTGAGTTGACCTTCTTACTTGGATAATTTTTAAGCAGTCTAATTATCCGCATCATTATAACAAGCAAATCAGAGCTTGTATGTCTTTCAAGTATTCATTATTGTAGATACATTTTTTAATGCTTCAATGAACACAAGTAACCTAATTCATGCACATTGCAATCATGGGGTGTAAACACAATTTTGTGAAAAAAAGGAAGAACACTTTTATCACCTTCAATTCTCAAAGAAGATTCTCTCTCTCTCTCTCTCTCTCTCTCTCAAAGACTCTCTCTCTCTCTTTCTCTCTCTTTGCGTATCTTGACAAGGGGTGAGCAGGCATCACCTTCATCTTGAGGGGGGGTTCTTTATAGGGAGGAGGAGTGGTATGGTGGACTTCTCCCCACCCTCCACCTGACAACTGCATGGTGGCGGCAAGTTTTGGGCTGCCCAGGTGGAGGGTTTGGGGGAGGGATAGTGGCACACGTGTGCCCCTCCTCCCACATCATCATCGTTGTTATCTTCTACTTCCCCTCTCTTCCACTATTTGGCGGCATCGACAGGGAGGGAAGTAAAAAATTTTGTAATAATTTTAATAGAAAATCATAGGGGGGATTCCTCTGGAACACATGAAAGGGGGGGTTTATTACATCATTCCCCCCCTTAAGGGATCGAGATGTCCTCATCTCAAAGGGAATTGGGAATATTGTTGGTTGAGAGTAATCTCATCAATCCATGTGGCATCTTCTTCTAGATAGTCCTTCCAATGGATGAGGTACTCTCAAAGAGTTCTACTCCTCAATTGCTTCTCTCAAGTGTCTAGGATTCTATCTAGCCATGCTAGAGCTCAAGGACTCCTTGGCTTGGAATTACAACTTATTGATCATTGAGTACATGGATAGGATTGGATATGTATTTCTTTACCAGGCTACCATGGAATACATTGTGAACCTTTACATTCTTGGGGAGTTGGAGTTTATAGGGATTAGGTCCTAGGCACTTGAGGACCCTATAGGGCCCACAATACACTTGGCTTTTTGAACTCTCCCAATGATAAGGAGCTCTTCTTGGGTCATATACGAATAAAAACCATATCTCCTTCTTTGAAGAGTCACTCTTGTCTATTCAGATCTGTATAGACTTTCTGTCTATCCTTGGCGGCTCTAATGTCTTGCCTGATGGCCTTAACATGTGGTCATCCATTTCCTCTAGCATTTTCTTGGAAGCCTCTATCCTTAAGGTAGGATCTGAGAAATTCAATGGAGTATGGTAGTCATGCCCATACAATGCTTGAAAAGGTGTCTTTTGAATGCTTTGCTGGTAAGAAGTATTATAGGCGAACTCTACAATGGTAGATATTGGATCCATTACTTGGATTCGTGGCAGCAATATGCTCTAAGAATATCTTCAATGACTTAGTTGACTCTCTCTGTTTGGCCATCAGTTTGAGGGTGATAAGATGTACTGAAATAGAGTTGAGTCCCAATGGCCTCAAATATCCCCCTCCAAAAGTGAGATGTGAAGAGGGAGTCGCGGTCACTAATGATCCTTCTGGGCAACCCATGGAGTCTAAATATCTTCTTAATGGATAATCTGGAAATATCTGAAGCTTGATAGTTTGTCTTGACTAGAATGAGATGTGCAACCTTGGTGAGCGTATCTACTATAACCATAATTGAATTGTATCCTCCTTGAACTAAAGGTAACCCAACAAAAAAGTCCATGCTGATAAATCCCCACTTCATTTGAGGAATGTCAAGAGATTGCAGCTTCCCAGGCATCTTGACATGCTCTGGCTTAATGCACTGGCAAGACAAACATTCTGTGACATATTTGAGTACAACTCCCTTAAGTCTTTCCCAATAATAGCTCTTCCTGATCGTGTTGAGGGTCTTGACATATCCGGGATGACCTGAAAAGGGGGAGTCATGTGCTTCCTGGAGTATTATTTTTTTGAGTTTCTTGCTTGAGGGAATGCATAATCTTGTCTTAAAATTGAAAATTCCCCCCATTGATAGAGAATTCTTGATACTTGATCTTAAGTCTTGGGTTTTTGGTCCTTTTCCAAAATCTCCTTTATCATCTTCAAATATTCTAAGTCATGGCTAGCTTCTTCCTTAGCTAATTCAAGGAAAGGGTTACTAGGCATTGACCCCATAGTCACTAAGATCCCGTCATTGAAGGTTCTTCCATAATAAGAGAATTGAGAAACACCTTGCGACTTAAGACATTAGCAACGACATCTCCTTTCTAGGTCTATACCTGATCTCAAAGTCATATTCTTGCAAAACCTCAATCCAGCAATGTTGCCTCATATTGAGGTCAGCCTAGGTGAAGATCC
This sequence comes from Lygodium microphyllum, assembly GCF_053477565.2. Classification (NCBI taxonomy): domain Eukaryota; kingdom Viridiplantae; phylum Streptophyta; class Polypodiopsida; order Schizaeales; family Lygodiaceae; genus Lygodium; species Lygodium microphyllum. Next base: position 19,233,991 of record NC_141149.1, on the reverse strand, counting down.
ATTTGAGGCTCCTATGGTCTATGGACCAAGGAGAACTTGTTGCCAAGCAAATAGTGTCGCCAAAGTTTGAGAGCATGAATAACTGCTAACAACTCCAAGTCATGGGTAGCATAATTCTTTCCATGGGTTTTTAGCTTTCTCAAAGAATGTGCTATAGGATGACCTCCTTGCATTAGCACACATCCTAATGCAAGTGAGCTCGCATCTGTGACAACTTTGAACTCCTTACTTAAGTCAGGGAGTTTCAAAATTGGAGATGTCACTAAGCTATGCTTGAGTTGATCAAAACTTGATTGTTCAGTGGGCGTCCACACTATGGCAACTTGCTTTTTTAGAAGATTTGTGAGGGGTGCTACAATTAAGGCATAGTCCTTAATGAAGATACTGTACCATCCTATTAGGCCAAGACAACTATGCACTTCTTTGACAATCGTTGGTGGAGGCCACTCTTGGACATCCTAAACCTTTCCAAGGCCTACAGAGATTCCTTCTTCTGACACAATAAATCCAAGATATTTGATCTGTCTTTGAGGAAGGCACACTTTTTCTTCTTAGCATAGAGCTTGTGTGTCCTCATAGTCTCAAGGACGATGCAAACTTGGGGTTCATGATCCTCCTCTTCCTTGGAATAAACCAAGGTGTCATCAAAGAAGACAAGTACAAAATCATCAAGATATGGTCTAAAAGTGTCATGCATTAGCCTATTAAATGTGGCAAGGGCATTAGTCAATCCAAAGGACATTACTATGAATTCAAAATTACCATATATGGTATCAAATGTCATCTTAGGAATATCCTCATCCTTGACGCAGATCTATTAGCATCCTGACCTCATATCAATTTTGGAGAAGATTTTTGTTCCTTGCAATCGATCAAGTAACTTGTCTATCCTTGGGATAGGATATTTATTATTGATGGTTACTTGGTTCAAGCCTCTATAATTGATGCAAAGGCAAAGTGTACCATCCTTCTTCTTCTAGAAAAAGACTGGAGCCCCCCACGGAGAACTACTAGGGCATATGTACCCTTGGTCCAATAGTTGTTTGAGTTGTTATTTTAACTCAATAGCTTCAAGAATGGACATCTTGTAGGGTCTTTTTGCAATTGGTGCAACACCTAGCATCATCTTGATCGCATGGTCAACTTCCCTAGGTGGTGGTAATTCTGTCAATTCTTCCAGGAATACATCCACATACTCTTTTAACCATGACAATTCTTCATTGGGGTCCTCTACTTGTTCTGGCTTGTTTAGCTTGATCGGATAGACGGGTAATCCTTTCCTTATTCCTTGAGCTATTCATGTTGCCTTGGCTAGCTAGATCTTTGGTTTACCAGCTTCTCCTTGAGTTGTAACTAACTCACCTTTAGGATTCCAAATGGAAACTTAGCCCTTTCCACAATGGATGTGAGCATCGTTGGGGACTAGCTAATCCATCCTAAGTAGACACTCATGGACCCCTAGATTTATTACCCTAAACTTAACATATGTGGGCTCTTTTCTGAGTAGAAATTCCACCTTAGCAGTTTGTCTAGTGCAAGTAATTTCTCGCCCATTTGCTAATTCAACAAGCAAGATAGCTGCAACTATAAGGGATATTCCTAACCTTCTTGCACATGCGAGTGAAATGAAAGAATGAGTACTGCCACAATCAATAAGGGTTTTGAATTTTTTAGCTTGGTAATCTGATGGAGTTTGGATCATTGAAATTTGGTGATTCAGTCCCTTTTGATGTTGGAGAGTGGCATGAACTAATGCCCTCTCAATCTCAGCTTCCATGGATGGGTCTTCTCCTTCATTGATTTTCTTAGTGGTGATATTGGAAGTTTTTTCCCTTCCCATTGCTGCATGACCATGGTCACGGGTAGCCCTAGATTACCCACTAAATTTCCCTTGACGACCATCTTTGCCAAGTTTGGGACATTCTCTTTTTAAGCGCCTAGGTTCCTTGTAGTAAAAATATCGTAGATTCAGGTCGTTTCTTTGAGTGGGGACAAAGTCACTAAATGCATTTGCCTTCGGCTTCTTCCATTGGCCTTGACTTTGTCCTTGCACCATTTTAAATGGAGCTTTCAACATCCCTAAATTTTGGTCTTTGTGAGACCAGGGTTTATTATTACTGGACTTTGACTGGATTTATTGGGCAATGGGTCCCACTCATATCAATGCATCTTGTAAATCCAAAGAACGCATTGATTTCAATCGAGTATTCATTGGTGGATTTAGCCCATCATAGAACTTAGAGTCTTGTTGGGAAATACTCATTGTCGGGGTGTATTTTAACAATGAGACAAATTTTGAGTAGTACACCTCCAAAGACAGACCCAACTGTTTCAACTTAAAGAACTCATTCGTCTTCTGAGTTCTATATGCAAGTGGCATGTACCTTCCTTGCATTACTTCTTTTAGCTTATCCCACGTTAATGTGCTTTTTGTGATTGCCTGGTCTTTGCACCACTACTTCCACCAGCTTCACCAATAAGTTTAAGCTTGGCAATCATAGCCTGGTTTGCAGGTGCTATTCCTGCTGCACTGAAGTAATCCTCCATGGATTCAATCCATACTTTTCGAAATCGGCTTCAACAATCTTTTTTTTCCCATCAAATTCCAATGGTTTGATTTGTTTTAGAAGAAACTTCCTCTCTTGTGCCTCTGTCGAGCTTAGTGTGGGAACAGGGTTGTGATTTTGTGTTTGGGGTTGCATCTGGTTCAATTTAAACTTTCACATTAAAATTGCATTTACACCTCTCTTCACAATTTATCTCACTACGCATATTATTTTTCATCAATACTATGCAACAAGTCAAATAATCATAAAATTCTCGTTTATCCATAAAGAGGCATAATCCTTCAGTACAATTATTCAGGGACAGATAGGATAGGCTGGGATGATTTTTCTTTCAAGAGATACATCGTGCCAAGTTAATAATTCGTTTGGGGAATGGATTCTCAAGAAGCGGTACGTCATGAGAAGTTCAGGAAATTCCTAATCCCTGTTTTTGATAGCCATGACATTTGTTTCGCCCCATCACTTTAATTCTATCTACCGGTGAGACTTTGACCACCTCCTCATAGATGTAGTGAGTCTATTCTACCTACCGGCATGCAATGTATAGGATCGAGTTCACGTATAACCCATATCATCAAGTGCCATCATGGGACTGGCACCCAACTAGGAGGAGGGTAATGTTACACCCTCAAAAGTCCAAGATGGGAAAGTCAAAAAATAAAAAATGGAAGACAGTTCAAAGGTGAGAAAAACGGAAGAGAAAGGCACATTCAAAAAAAAAAAACTAAAGATATGAAGTGCAAGAAAAAGCCTTGAATGTAAAAGGAAGCACACAACAATAAGTGCACCGTAGTATGCTAGCAAGAAAAGAATTGAACACATTGTAATTCATTTTGTAAAAGAGTGCCACGGTCTCTCCAATGCAAATTGTAAAGAATGAGAGGTGCAGGTTCAAACCTATGCTAATAGGAAGGAGAAGAAAAGAGAGTAGAGAAAGGTACAAAGGCCTTACCAAAAAGGGGGAAGACCGTGATGAGATATCGAGCTCCACTCGTGATATGCCAGGGTGACCGTTGTGCATTTATGTCACCGACTTGTCACTTGTAGATGCGGTTGGTACACTGCCCATGAATAATAGCTAGATGACAGCTATCCTTATCTACTCTAGTTCGTGGCTCAGTTAGTATGCCACCTTAGTTAGTTGTCTTTTGGTTTGAGACCCATATATAGGGTTCTTCTATTTCTTTGTAAGAGAGTTCTTTTTGGCTTACACAACTAAGAAGAGGAAAACTGTTTTCAGCCTCCACCCTTGTGTGTATTCCCCCATTGTGCAAGCAAGAAAGCTAGAAGTGAGACTCCTTCCTTCTCTCCCACAATCTTGACTTGGTATTAGAGCCTTGTTCGTGGTAAGGAGCTCAAGAAAGCAAGCCAAGCTCGCGGTGTTCTGGTAAGAGGAGCAATGTTGCTTTCATTTTCTGTTTTGGGAGCAGATCTCTGCGGTAGCACAGACGGAAATTGCAAGAGTGCATTAACTCAGGTTGACACGCCCTTCGCGGTGAAGCAAGAGGGTAGTATATGCTGCGGGTAAGGGCTTTAGCCCTTGGCGACCCTGTTTTTTTTTATTTGAGGCCATTTCGGGGCCTATTTTGGAGGTGGAAGTTTTCTGCACGCACTTAGGAAAAGGCCCAGTTTTATGCTGTGCAGCCACTGTTCTACAGGTCGGTGAAAAGTTACTGTAGAAATTGCATCGTATGCCTGTGCGCAGAGACATTGGGAGTTACAGAATCATCCTTGTTGCCTATTGATGCAAAATCGTCACTAGGAAGTGACTGTGTGGTTAAATACCACTTTCGTCAGTTTTGCATATTTCCCATTGTGAGGCTGAAGCTGTGTTCTCTGCAGTGACAAAATTTTTTGCAGTATTCTGTAATGGCGTCTGATTCTCTTTCACAAATTGTAACTGAAAAGCTTGACAAGAACAACTTCCAAGCATGGAAGTTTAGAATGACGAATTTCCTTATGGGAAAAGGATATTGGGAATTTGTTGCAGGAAATGAAGAAGAACCAATTCTTCCTTATGTTCCCAATGAACAGCAAATGCAGGCATTCAAAGCATGGCATGAGAGAGCCAGGAAAGTTATGTACTGGCTGTCTATCAGTATTTCAGACTCTATGATTGTGCATATTCAGGATGCAAGTATGCCAAAGGAGGCATGGGATACTTTGTCAAAAATGTATAGCATAAATACGCAAGCCAGGAAAATGCAGCTCAAGCAAGAGTTGCATAATGTGTAAAGAGAAAGTATGAGCATCAATGACTACCACATGAAGGTGAAGAAGATTGCAGATGCACTTGCCTCCATTGGGTCGCCAGTGGAAGATGATGATTTAGTTTCTGTGACCTTGAATGGTCTAGGAAAGGATTATGCACAGTTTTGGACATCCATTTCAGTTCGTGAAAGATTTCCTGATTTTGAGGAGTTGATTGCTCTTCTAATTTCTGAGGAGCAGAGAAATGGTGGTGCATCTTCTTCAGGAGGAACTTCAAAAGAAACTGTCTTCTACTCAAATGCTGGAAGAGGTAGAGGCAGAGGTAGAGGAGGCCGATTTGGAGGCCGTGGTAGAAATCAGAATATGCAGCAAACTCAAGAAAACCAGTCCTATGGAGGAGGACGTGGTAACTCTAGAGGCAGGGGGAGCCAAAGAGGTCGTGGTGGATGGCAAAGAGGCCAAAATGCAAACAGCAATGTTGAATGTTACTACTGTGGTAAAATGGGTCATATGGCTAAAGACTGCTATAAAAAGCAGAATGACATCATGAATGGGAAATTGCAACAAGGGAATTATGCATCTTCTAGTAGACAGGGTGATGACAGAAATGAGCATTTGTTTATGGTGCAGCACATGAACAATTCTGTGACAAGTGCAGAAGAAAGCAACGATCTGTGGTATGTTGACTCAGGTGTATCAAACCACATGACAGGTCATGCAGAATGGATGGAGGATGCAAGGAAAATGGAAAAACCAGGATTTGTGGAGACTGGTGATGATACTGCACATCCTATTGTGCAGATTGGAAAAATTCCTTTGTCTATGCAGGATGGGAAAAAGAAATACCTGTCCGATGTATTTCATGTCCCGAATATCACCAAGAATCTGGTTTCTGTTGGTCAAATGGTTGAGCAGGGCTTGCAGGTCAAATTTAATCCTCATGGATGCTTTGTTGAGGATATGAAAAATAAAGGTCGCTTGATAGCAAAAGGAAAGAAGAAGGGCATAATGTTTACATTGGATGCAGACATGCCTGAATTGAGTGCAGCAATGTTTGCACATGGGACCGGTGTAGTTGTAGATATTGATATATGGCATAAACGCATTGGTCATGTTAATGTACAGCGACTTAAATCAATTCAGGCCCAAAACATTGTTGCAGGATTGCCTAAATTCAAGGTTGCAGAAATGCATAAGGTATGTGAAGCCTGTCAGTTTGGAAAACAGGCAAGGAAACCATTTCCTAGACATGTTCAAGAGAGTAAGAAGCCATTGGAATTAATCCACTCTAATGTGTGGACTACTAAAGCTGCATCTCTTGGAGGCTATCATTATTTTGTCACTTTTATTGATGACTATAGCAGAAAAGTTTGGGTGTATTTTATGAAAAAGAAAAGTGAAGTTTTTGGGCATTTCAAAACTCTTAAAGCTATGGTTGAAAAAGAAACAGGCCTGCAAATAAAATGCCTAAGGTCAAATGGAGGGGGAGAGTACCTCTCAAATGAGTTTGCAAGGTTCCTGCAGGAGCATGGCATAAAGCAGCAATATTCATGCAGTCATACCCCACAACAAAATGGAATTGCAGAAAGGAAAAACATGCATATTGGAGAGGTATCTCGTGCCATGCTCAATGAGAAAGACCTGCCAGATTTTTATTGGGCTGAGGCAGTTGCTACAGCAGTCTACATAATGAACAGGACTCCCACTGCAGAAATACATGGGATAACTCTAGAGGAGAGGTATACTGGTAGGAAACCAGATATTTCTCATTTGAAGATTTTTGGTTGCATTGCCTATGTTCATGTGCCAGATGAGTTGAGATCCAAGTTGGATCCAAAAGCAGAGAAGTGCATCTTTATTGGTTACTCTCTACATCAGAAAGGGTATAGATGCTATAACCCTTCTACTCGTAAGTTTACAGTGAGCAGAGATGTTGTTTGTTATGAGATGAGTAGCTGGTATAAACCAGTAAATGTGATTGATGATGTAGATGCACAAAATGGTAATGCTGCACAGAATTCACAGCAACAGTCACAAAATATTAGTGGACCTGGAACGTCTTCTAACAGTGGTTCACATTCTTCGCCATGGACAGGCAGATTGAGATCAGGAGAATCTTCTCAAAGCAATGCAGATAGTGGTATGCAGGTATCACGAAAAGGAAAAGAGAAGGTAGATCAGGCCATGTTTGATGTGAATGCGGGTCACTCTTATGTGGATGGTGAATCCAGTGGCTCAGAACATAGCATTGATGATGAGTTGGGTATTCCTTCTATTGTTACACCTGGAGTAAGGAAGACCAGGGATGTTTTGAGAGCACCTCGGAGTGAACCTACTTTGCGCAGGTCTACCAGAGCTAGGTATCCTATGGATAGGCTGAAATATGATGGATTTACAGCCATTCACTATGCCTATATGGTCAAAGTGATACAGGAACCAGAACCCACTTCTTTTGAGCAAGCCATGGGAAAAGAAAGATGGGAGAAAGCCATGGATGAAGAAATGGATGCCTTGGAAGCAAATGCTACATGGGAATTGGTACCTTTGCCTAAAGGTAAGAATGCAATTGGATGTAAGTGGGTTTATAAGGTGAAGCACAATGCAGATGGTTCTGTGAATAGATACAAGGCAAGATTAGTAGTCAAGGGGTATGCACAAACATATGGCATTGATTATGAAGAAACATTCAGTCCGGTTGCAAGGATGGCAACCGTAAGAGCAGTCATTGCTATGGCTGCATCAAAGGAATGGTCTTTACATTAGATGGATGTAAAGAATGCCTTCTTGCATGGTGATTTGCAAGAAGAGATATATATGGAGCAGCCACCAGGTTATGTGCATGTTGTTCATCCTGAGTTTGTTTGCAGGTTGAAGAAAACATTGTATGGCTTGAAGCAAGCACCTAGAGCATGGTCTGACAAGATAGGACAGTAGCTTGTCACTATTGGCTTTCAGATTTCCAAGGCAGATTTCTCACTTTATGTGAGAAAAACAGAGAAAGGTATTATGCTACTTGTTATTTATGTTGATTATTTGATTAACACAGGTGACAGTGATGAAGATATTCTTCATGTGAAAATGCTATTGAAGCAGAAGTTTAAGATGAAGGATTTGGGAGAGCTGTGTTATTTCTTGGGCATTGAGGTGATTAGATCACCAAGTGGGATACAGCTCTTGCAGAGGCAGTATGGATTGGACATGCTGTCCAAATATGGGATGACAGGCTATAAGCCTATTTCAGTTCCTTTGGAGCAGAATGTGAAGCTGCGTGCAGATGCAGGTGAACTTCTGGAAGACCCTACTATGTACAGATGCATAGTAGGAAGTTTGATTTATATGACTATTACCAGGCCAGATTTGAGCTATGCTGTTGGATTGGTAAGTCAGTTTATGCAGGCTCCAAGAAAACTGCATTTGGATGCGGCTAGACGCATACTCAGGTATGTGAAGTCCACATTGCAGTATGGACTGTTTTATGAGACTGGGATTCAGATACAGTTGCATGGATACACTGATGCTGATTGGGTTGGTAGTATTTCTGATAGACGATCTACTAGTGGATATGTGTTCTCTTTTGGGAGTGCTGCAATAACTTGGAGCAGCAAGAAACAACCTACAGTTGCCTTGTCGAGCACAGAGGCTGAGTATAGGGGTGCAAAAATGGCTGCATGTGAGGTGGCTTGGTTGCATAAGCTACTTTATGATATGCATCAGCCTACAGATGGGCGAGTTGTCATTTATTGTGACAACATGAGCAGTATACACTTGGCAAATAACCTAGTCTATCATGCTAGAACAAAGCACATTGAGGTGCATTATCACTATGTGTGGGAGAGGGTTTTACTAGGTCTTATTGATCTAGTTTATGTCAGCACAGAGGATCAGGTGGCTGACATATTTACGAAGGCATTGGGTGCAAAGAAGCTGCGCAAGTTCAGAGACCTGCTTGGTGTGCAGGAATTGGGATTGAGCTCGAGGGGGAGTGTTGAGATATCGAGCTCCACTCGTGATATGCCAGGGTGACCGTTGTGCATTTATGTCACCGACTTGTCAGTTGTAGATGTGGTTGGTACACTGCCCATGAATAATAGCTAGATGATAGCTATCCTTATCTACTCTAGTTGGTGGCTCAATTAGTATGCCACCTTAGTTAGTTGTCTTTTGGTTTGAGACCCATATATAGGGTTCTTCTATTTCTTTGTAAGAGAGTTCTTTTTGGCTTACACAACTAAGAAGAGGAAAACTGTTTTCAGCCTCCACCCTTGTGTGTATTCCCCCATTATGCAAGCAAGAAAGCTACAAGTGAGACTCCTTCCTTCTCTCCCACAATCTTGACAGGCCATCCAAGGAAGGGATAAGGACATATATGAAAGTCAAGAAATGAAGAAAAAAACACATTCTTGTGTGTGGCCAAACTTTCTCTCTTCTTATTTCTTGCTCTTACTTCCTTTTTGTGCATGAGAGAGGGAGAGAGGAAGTGTGAGAGAGGGAGAGAGTGTGTGGGAGGGAGTGAAGGATCATGGAGAAGCTCTTCTTCTTCTCTCTTCATCATCTTCTTCTTCTCTTTCCCTTTCTTGCATGCATGGCTATGGAGGTCGAAGCTCAGAGCTTGGAGATACAGTTTGCTTGTAGACACATCTTCAATCTTAGAGCCATTGGCAAATTCGTGGGAGGAGGTACTCAATTAGATTTGAAGGTAAGCTCACTACATTGGTGTGTGGAAGATTGCGCATGGCTATGTGAGAGGTAGCCATAGCTCTTGGCTTGAAATGCTTGCAGCAATAAGTGGTATGTAGGTCTTGGCGGTTTGCCCGCGAGGGTGACGACAAGGTGTATGAGCATCTGTGAAGCTCAAATAATGAAGTAATGCCTGCCCCCATTTGTGTTATAGCAAACTATCCTGAATGTCCAGACAATGGCTAAGGTATACACTTGCAGAGGATGCTACAATAGATCCCAAAAAATATCGAGAGAGGTGCTAAAGCTTTGTCAAATGCAATAGGAGTGACAAGAGCTACCAATGTCTGCAGTAGTGCCAGGGATAGAAGTTGGAAAACTTACACAAATTACATTAACTATGCTTATGTGGGTGCTGGTCTTGTTGCTTATAATGATTACTTTTGAGCACCTAATACAACTCAAAAAATGTTATCCAAGCCCTAAGACTAACCTCAAGTGGAGGGAGCAATTGGGAAAGAAGCGGGAGCAAGATTCATACCTAAGGAAGAAGAGGGTTGAATTGCCATGGAACCTTCAAGTTGAAGCTTTATCTCAGGCTAAAACAAACTAAAGGGAAGAGCTCCTCAATGCCCGTAAAGGGTTGCTATAATACCAATTGAAGAGAGTGAGCTCATAATGGAAGCACACGAGTGAAAGCAAGAGTTATGGTGGAAGGAGCAAGAGCAAGAAAGAGAGAAAGACAAGATGTGGGAATTCCAATAGTTACAATGTGTGCCTGGCATTCCCTTTGTTCAAATGTTAGCGAAAGAATAAAGAATGAAGTGACAGTGATGGGCACGCACCACCTATAATATACATATATGCAAATATTATCAATGTAGTAATATGTGTAGGCAGCTATGTCAAGAATCGTGTGGTGGGCGACTTTTCTTGAGCTACTGCGCCAAACACACACTGTATACACAAGAGGAAGCTCACTCAAGAACACAAGATGATATATGGAGGCCAAAAGTTTTCTTGTTGATGTTTTCTTTCTTCTTCCACACACTATACAATGTACACAAAATCTAGCTAAGATATAACATAAAGGAAAGTGACCTTCTAACTCAAACAGTGCATAACCGACTACACTAATTAATTGGTGCTATATCTTTGCCAGGTGTAGGTAGGTGTAACAACCTAAATATAATAAGTGATAAGTCAGTGGCCATGTGAGTGTCATAATGACCACCAACATGCTAAGTGTAGATGTGTGGACCCATCTAGCCAGGCGGTCTATCATCAATGTCCGCACATGTTGAGCTTGCCATCCCAACACTCCCCCTCAAGCTCAACTCTATCTCTGCAACTCCAAGTAAGCTTTGAAACTTTCGAAGCTTCTCTACACCCAATGCCTTTGTGAAAATGTCAGCTATCTAATCCTGTGTGCTGACATATACCAAGTCAATCCCTCCTACAAGTACATTCTCTCTCACAAAGTGGTAGTGCACCTCAATGTGTTTTGTTCTAGCATGGAACAATGGATTCCTAGCTAACTATATGCTGCTCATGTTATCACAATGAATGACAACTGGACCATCTCCCTGCACATCCAAATCACCTTATAACTTTTGCAGACATACCACCTCACATGCTGCCATAGCAGCACCTCTATACTCAGCCTCTGTACTCGATAAAGCAATTATAGGTTGCTTTTTGCTGCTCCATGTAACTATTGCACTACCAAGAGAAGAATCCACTAGTAGATCTTTTGTCTGACATGCTACTAGGCTAATCTACATCTGTGTATCCAAAGACCTGTACGTCCTTAACTACCTCATAAAAAATTCCATAATGTAAAGTGGACTTCACATATCTCAATATACGTCTAACTACATCCAAATGAGGCTTTCTAGGCATCTGCATAAACTGACTGACAAGGCCAACAACATAGCTCAAGTCTGGCCTTGTGATAGTCATGTAAATCAAACTCTCTACTGTCCTCCTGAACATAGTAGGGTCTTCTATCTCATCTCCAAAGTTGGCACTCAACTTCACATTTTGCTCTAATGGTACTGAAAGAGGCTTACATACTATCATACAATTCTTGGATAACATATCCAAGCCATACTGGCTTTGGGATAGCCATATACCATCATCACATCTGATCACCTCAATACCAAGAAAGTATCTCAGCTCACCCAAATCTTTCATCTCAAAATTTTTCTTCAAGAAGTCTTTAACTTCAACAATCCCATTGTCATTGTCACATGTAATAATCAAGTCATCCACATAGATGACTGTAATAATCATTGTCACTATCACCTGTAATAATCAAGTCATCCACATAGATGACTGTGATGACCAAACCTGCATCTCTCTATCTCACATAAAGTGAGTGATCAGCATCAGAAATACAAATTCCAATATTGACAAGATACTCACCAATCTTGTCATACCATGCTCTAGGTGCTTGCTTCAGTCCATAGAGCGCCTTCTTTAATCTCCACACATATGTGGGATGCTCTTAATCCTCATAACCTGCTGGCTACTCCATATACACTTCTTCTTGCAATTCACCATGTAAGAAGGCATTCTTAACATCCATTTGCTACAAACTCCAACCTTTGGCTGCTGCCAAGGCAATCACACATCTAACAGTTTCCATCCTAGCAATTGGACTAACCAACCTAGCTTTATACCTGCTAACTGAACCATTTGCATTATTCTTGACTTTGTAAACCCACTTATAGCCAATAGCTTTCTTACCCTTAGGTAAGGGTACCAAATCTCAAGTCTTACTGGCTTCTAATGCAGCCATCTCCTCATCCATTGTTGCATCCCAATGAGCATGACCAACAACATCCTCAAAACAAGTGGGCTCAACATCCTCAACTAGTTTCACCATATATGCATAATGGTGAGTTGCATAACCTTCAAAACCAAATCTTTTAACAAGGCATCTGACCCTACTAGATTTGCATGCCACCATTTCACTCAATGGAGCCTTTACATTACTATGAGTTCTCTATACACCTAGTGTCCTAACTTAAGGAATACCAAGCTCATCATCCAAACTCTCTGAACCACTAGAATCTTTGTCAAATCCCAAATGACTGGTAGATGCATCATTACCATCCAGCACTTTCTTCTTTCCTTTGTCCTTCCCTGTAACACTTATTATAGATCCACCTAAAGATGTGGGGCTACTCCTTAGTCTCCCAGACCAAGGGCTCACTATAGGTATAGTACCAGATGATGTTTCTGGTCCACTAAGGCTCTGTGATTCTTGTTTTTCTTTCAGCACATAGCTGTCCTGATCATTATCATCATCTAATACATCACCATCAGGTGCATACCAGCTCCCCATCTCATCAAAGATAACATCACTGCTCACTCTGAACTCACTTGTGATAGGGTTATAACAACGATACCCTTTCTACTCTAAAGAGTATCCAATAAAAATACATTTTTCTACCTTTGGATCAAGCTTCTTCCATAGCTCATTTGGCACATGAAAATATGCAACACATCCAAATACCTTCAAGTGCGATACATCGAGCTTCTCGCCAGTAAAGCATTCTTCAGGAGTCATCCCATGAACTACAGATGTGGTGGTTCTGTTCATAATATAGACAGTAGTATGGACAGCCTCAGATCAAAAAAAATTGGGCATATTCTTTTTACCCATTAATGCCCATGCAACTTTTGCAATATGCCTATTTTTTCTTTCTGCAACCCCATTTTGCTATGGGATATACCTGCAACAAGTAAATTGTCTCTTTATCCCATGAGTCCTCAAGAAGCCACTAAACTCATTAAAGAGGTACTCTCCCCCTCCATCTAATCTCAAGCACTTCACTTTTAAGCATGTTTCTATTTCAACGGCTATCTTAAAAGATTTGAAGTGCTCAAACACATCACTCTTTTCCCTCATGAAATATATCCATAACTTCCTCGAACAGTCATCAATAAATGTGACAAAGTATTTGCTGCCACCCAGAGATACATTCTGTGTAGGCCCCCAAACATATGCATGCACTACATCAAGTATTTTTCTACTGACTTCTCTGTCATGTGAGAAGGGTTGTCTTATTTGCTTACCAAACTGGCATGCTTCATAGACTTTATGCAATTCTGCAATTCTAAATGAAGGCAACCCTGTAACCAATCCTCTAGACTGCATTAATTTCAACCTTTGCACATTTGCATGTCCAATACGTTTATGCCATATTTCAATATCTACACCAGCTACTCCTTTTCCTTTAGCATACATAGCAGCATCCATTGTAGGAATTCTAGCATCCAAAGTGAACATGCAGCCAACTCTACTTCCTTTTGTAACCAACTTGCACTTATCATTAAAGTATTCTACAAAACAATATTTTTCATTGAATCAGACCTGCAACCCCTGCTCTACCATTTGGCCAACAAACACTAGATTCTTTGTGATTGATGGCACATGTAATACATCTATCAGACTCTTTGTCTGGCCATCATACAAGGACAAGGGAACCTTACCAATGTGTGAAATTGGGTGGCATGAATCATCACCCGTTTGCACATAACCTAGATTTTGTAAGTCCTGCATCTCTCCAAACCATTCAACATGACTGGTCATATGATTAGATGCACCTGAATCAACATACCATACATCATCATGTGTCCCCTTTCTTGTAACTGCATTCATCATATGCTGCATGACAAACATACACTCATTTTTGTCTTCATTCTGTCGTGAAGACGATGCATAGTTTCCTTACTGCAATTTACCATTGTGAATATCATCCTTCTTAGCCTAACAATTGGTTGCAATATGATCTATTTTGCCACAATAATGGAAAACAATAGTAGAATTTCCAGAACATCTATTCTGCCATCCACCTCTTCCTCTAGAGCCCCCCCTGCCTCTAAAGTTTCCTCGGCCTCCTGAAACATGCATTTCACCAAATTGCTGATTGAAATTGTTTTCCTAGTTATCGCTAGCATGTCCCATACCATGGCCTCTCGAAGAGGATCTACCACGTCCCCTTCTTGAACTTGAGTAAAATGCTTGAACCTTTTCACAAATTTTTTTCAAATGATTCACCTTGCATATTGATCTCTTCAGTAATCATGAGAGAGATCGGCTCATCAAAATCAGGAAATGGTTTTCGTACGTATACTGAAGTAACAAATGATTCCATGCCTTCTCATTATTAAGGCCACTCAAAGTGGATGAAACCAAATCATCATCATCAGGCATTGCATCAATCGCTGCTAAAGCATCTGCGATACTCCTCACCTTCAACACATACTCATTGATAGACGTTTTCCCTTTCTTCAAGGCATTCAACTCTTGCTTGAGTTGAATCTTTCGTGCCTTTGTATTTACTGAAAACATGTTCTCAAAAATTGTCCAACCTGCATGTGAAGTTTCTGTATTCTTGATATGTCCCAACATCATATTATCAATGACTATAGATAACCAGTACATCACCTTTTTGTCTTTCACATTCCATTCTTTCCATGCTTTTAATTCATCTGTAGTGAGAGGGATACCCAGATCTGGCTTCTTTTCTTCACCTAAAACAAACTCATAAAGGCCCTTTCCAATGAGGAAGTTCGTCACACGGAACTTCCATGAAGGGTAGATGTTCTTGTTGAGCTTCTCAATAATGGGATTTCCACTGTTCTCTACCATTATCACAAACAAGGATACAACACAACAAGCTAATCTTCTACAATCTTTCACAATACGTGCACAGCAATACACCAGGCAACCTTTTTCACTGATTGCTCAATAGTACATGTAATCTACAACTTGGTTGCAGATAAACCTTATGTTTGCTTCCTGCAAAAACCTCAAAAATTATAGATTTGAAACATGTGCACCCACTTTTGGTCTATACAGTCGAAATCACAGTGTACCGTGAAATTGTTGTCCGCAACATTGCGGCTCTAAAACGAGGCCTGAAACAGTCTTAGATGCCCAAAATAACTACAACTAAGCCCTAAGGGGCTAACCTGCAAAATATACAGTGCTCTGCTCACATACCAAATCTCACAGCAATATGAGATTTTCGCTCTACCCTGCTTCAGGTGCCTCCACAGGCACTATCCAAGAGAGAGAGTGGAAGAATGGGAGAGCTTCTGATGCGCAAATCGAATCCCGTATGCATACGTAGCGAATACTGAAAGGTCCCCAAGAACAAAGAACTCTACTTTTTACTCAAAAACCAAGAGAGAAAACTTGCACGACATGAAGCAAGAAGATCAATTGGGTACAATCTTCCCCCATGCCTTGTGTGAGCGCTCCACAAAGCATGTATTTAATATATTATTCATCTCCAAGCTCAAAAATATCCCAAATTTACAATTAGCACGCTTTAGATTTTGTGTTTTCTTTTGTCCAAATAAAGAATAAAGCGGTTGGGTGCCCCAAGAGTCAGGGTGTGCCCAAATACAATGTCTAATAATGAATATTTAAATTGTGCACCCATGCGCATACAAAATAATAAATATATGTCAAGTGCTTTAATAAATAAGCACGTCAAAATAAATATTGGTGCCACGCCTAAGATGCACGCCCATAAAAAATGATAATTTCTTCTAAATAACTTGAATACATGCTATCGCTCAGTGTTTCCTAGCGCCACCGCCGCCTACTCTACACATCAACTAAAGCATTCACGATTGTTAGAAAATAATAAAATTAAACTAAAAAAAGTGAATACCTAGCAGTCTTTAGCTACAAAATAAATAAATGCGTTGGAACTCAATCCTAACCTTAATTTAATACGAGTGCACACTCTAAACTCATAAACGTCCATTAATTTAAACATGTATTTTGTGGAATCACCCGCTTGCACAATAAATTAACGAGACACCCAAAAAGGACAAGCATCCCTATCGGCTTTTCACACAAGGAATCCATCTTGTATACGAGCCCTAGTAAATAAATATAATTTTTTGAAATCCACCGCAAAACCTCACGAAATCCACCATGGAATATGCCTCCTGGAATCATACACCTGAGGTGGGATAACAATTGTCCTCAATTGCTATTAGCTGAATGTGGAGCAAGCAATGAGGGGTAAGCACTTAGGTCATGAGCGTGCATCCATTGGGTCTCTTCAACATGATGATTTTTAAATTTCACCAAATATCTAGAATATCTATGGCCGGTTCTGGTGGTCATAAAGTCAGTATCTAGAATAGTCTCAGGTTCAAGGATTTCAGTTTCTTCTTCATACAAATGAGAATTTTTGTAAACATGGTGGATAGGTAATTGGCCTTTGAAAGGTCGTAACAAACTAATATGAAAAGTGTTGTGGATTTTCCAGTGTTGGGGTAGTTCTAATTTAAAGGCATTGTCATTGATTTTGTGAATGATTTTGAAAGGTCCATAAAATCTAGGAGCTAACTTTACAACAAGGTGTTTCTTAACACTTTGTAATCTTCGCTTTTCAATTCATTTTCAATTCATAACCAAACATAATCATCAACTGTGAAATTCATAGCTTTTCTTTTCTTGTTTGCTTGTTTTGTATATGATTGCTGGGCTTTTGCAATCATATCTTTAACTTCATAAAAAATATTAGTATGCATATTGAAAATATCATCAATATCTTTAACTGTGTTTGACAATGAAGTAATAGGTGTAGGCAATCTATATCCATAAATGATTTCAAAAGGTGCTTTCCGTCCAGCTGTATGTGGAGTGTTATTGTATGCAAACACAAGTGTGTATCCCATATTTATGGTTTTGAAATTGTGTATGCACATAAAAGATCTAAGATTGTGCTGTTTGTAGCTTCTGTTTGCCCATTTGTTTCAGGATGAAATGCAGATGAAAAATCAATCTTTGTTCCTAAGTTAGCAAACAAAGTAGTCCAAAAATTATTGTAGAATCTAAAATCACGATCAGAAATAATAACTTTTGGTAAACCATGGTTAGTTAAAACAGTTTTCAGAAACAATTGAGCAGCTTGAGATGCAGTTAATATTTTCTTGCATGGAATGAAATATGCATGTTTGCTAAATCGATCTACAATAGTCCATATCATATCGTGATTAGCTTGAGTGTTAGGCAGACCATTAATAAAATCCATTGAAATATGCTCACATAGTCTTTCACGGATTGGTAAAGGCATTAACAAATCATACTACTTACCATGGTGTCGCTTAACTCTTTGACAAATTAAACACTCAAATACAAAGTTAAAAACATCAGATTCCATCTGTGGCCAATAAAAATATTCAATCAAAGTACATAAAGTGAAAATAATACCTCTATGGCCTTGATATGGGGGACAGTGAATTTCCTGCAACACAAATGATCTAAATGGAACAGTTATACATAACCTTTTCTCATAAAACATAAATCCATCAACATAAAACAATGAATCATTTGGAATCCAGTTATTGTTAATTAATTTATTCCAATCAACTTGAAAACTAGGGTCTTGGTCATGGTATCTTTCATAGGGATAAGAGAATCAAAAGATATCACAGAGATATTATGAATAGTTGGTCTTCTGCTCAAGGCATCGACAACAACATTTTCTTTTCCGGGTCGATATTGGATAAGTTGATGAAAACTTTGAATAAAAGCAGTCCATTTAATGTGTTAGTCAGATATTTGTGGCTGACTAAGGAGATGTTTAATACTTTGTTGGTCTATTTTAATCATAAATTCAGATCCCATTAAATAGTGTTTCCATTAACGTAAAGCTTGTACTACATCTAGCAATTCCTTATCGTAGGTAGAATACTTAAGTTCAGAGGGTTGAAGCTTGCAGCTGGAGTAGGCTATGGGATGGGAATCTTGCATAAGGATAGCTCCTATTCCAGATCCACTAGCATCAGTGACTACTAGGAAAAATGGTCTAGTAAAGTCAAGTAGTTACAATACAAGAGCATGGGTTAAAGCATGTTTCAATAAATCAAAAGACTTTTGTTGATTTTCAGACCAATGATATACAATACCTTTCTTTAATAATTTTGTCAAAGGTAATGCGAGCAATGAAAATTTTCTCACAAATTTTCTGTAAAAGCTAGCAAGACCTAAGAAAGAACGTAATTCATGCACATTTTTAGGTATCGGCTAATTCAAAATTGCTTCTATCTTTTTAGGATCAACTTTAATATCTTCAAATGAAACAATATGTCCTAAGTATTCAATTTGTGTTTAAAAAAATTCACTCTTAGCATATAATTGATTCTCTTTCAATAAATTAAAAACTAAATATAAATGTTCATAATGTTCATTTTCATTCTTACTGAAAACCAATATGTCATCAAAGAAAACAATGACACAATGCTGATGCTTCAAAAATATGTGATTCATCATATGACTAGATATAGCGGGTGCATTAGTTAATCCAAAAGGTATAACAAGGAATTCATAATGTCCAAATTGAGTTCTAAATGCAGTTTTGAAAATGTTAGATGTGTCCAGTTGTATTTGATGGTATCCAAATTTAAGATCTATTTTGCTAAATATTGCAGCCCCTTGTAGTTTGTCCATAAGATCATCTATCCTAGGGGGATCGGATATCTATTTTTGAAAGTGATTTTATTTAGGGCACGATAATCAATGCACATCCTATAAGTATTGTTTTTCTTTTAAACTAATAGGATAGGTGCGCCAAATGGAGAACTACTGGGTCTAACGAGTCCTCGGGTTAACAATTCTTCAACTTGAGTTTGAATTTCTTTCTATTCAATTTGATTATGTCGATAAGGTGCTTTACATGGTGGTTGAGAACGTGGAATTAAGTCTATTTTATGATCTTTAGCACGTGTAGGTGGTAAACCAAGTGGTAAGTCAGTAGCAAAATAGTCTTTAAATTGTGAAAGAATTTGTGTATGCCTAGGATGCATCTTAATTTCGTTAACTTCAATTTCATTCACCCAGATTATATAGTATTTGCTACCTTTTCTTAATGCACGTTTAGCCTGTGTATGACTAAGCAATGGAAAATTATCAAAAGTGTGCATACCATGCAATGTGATTTGTTTCCCATGAGAATGAATCTTCATTGAATGCGTGGAATAATCTATATCGAAATTATACTAATGACACCAAGGCATTCCTCAAATAATGTCATTAGATTGCAGAGGCACAACTAAGAAATTTTTATGTTCAAAATAATCACCAATTTTAATTCCTAAGTCATGTATTTCTTGTGCTCCATTGTATCTAGTGCCTAAGAATGTAGCCTTGATGCAATAATGAGTGGAAATAGTATGTAATTTCAATTCTTTGGCCAATTTTGCAGAAATGAAGTCGTGTGTACTCGCATCATCATGTAAAACAGTATTTTCTTTACCATGCACAAGACATTTCATCGTTAATAAAGAATATTGGGGATTTGGTATACCTAGTAAAGTATCTGAAGTAGTGCCGTTATCGTCATCCTCTTCCGTGAAATCTGGCATTTCTTCATTGTCTTTATCTTCAATCGCTCTCAAATAGTTGATGTGAACTATTGGCTTTTTGGATTGACAATTCGCCGCTAGATGTCCAGGTTGATGGCATTTATAACAAACTATAAATTTGGCTTTGGAAACATTATTGGTAATAGCGAGAAGTTTAGGAATGTTGGGATTTGGTTGAAGAGATGGCTTAGGATTTAGATTTGTGTTTGATGGTAAAGCAGGGGGTCGTGTCCAAGATTTACGAAATGAAGATAGAAGAAAACGATTTTGATTTAATCTTCGAAAATTAGAATTGAATTGTTTTGTACCAAAGTTACCATTGTTTGAGATTTGTTGTGGTCGCTTCTCTCATTCTCAAATTTTGTGTTCAGCATCATGGGCCAAGGAAATTGCATCTTCGAGAGTCGTTGGCTTGAACATGTTCACTTCCACATAGGAGGGACCAAGTAACCTAGACATAAACTTGCGTTTATGAGTCACCTCAGGTACATCTTCGAGCATTCGAAGTTGCAATAAAGCATTCCAAAAACGCTAAGTATATTGGGAAATAGACTGCAATCTCTTTGTTGCAAAAGATCCCACTGTTTGATTGCTTTTTCGTGGAATTGGGGTGGAAGAAAATTCTGCAAAAAATTCTTTTGGAAAGTCTCCCAAGTATTAGGACAATCAATGCTTTTGCGGAGAAGAGTCCACCATAGGGATGATCTGTCCACTAAATGATTAGTGACACACTTAATTTTTTCTTTTTCAATATAGTGTTCTTCATGGAAATAATCATCAAACTGGCTGATAAGAGTAACTACAGTCTTTCCATCGCATGACCCATTAAAAGTAAGAAATTTGAATTTCTTTTACTTATCTTTGTTTCTTTCCAAATAGATTGCGCTTTAAGTGTCACATCGATCGTACGTCGCATAATATCTTTGGATTGCGATCCATCTTGATCAGCAGTAGATCGTTGCAGACTGGCCAATTGAGCTTGCAAAGTTTGACGTGCTCTTCGTTCCTCTTGAAGCTGCATCATAATTAGATCCAGTTTTTATTCCATCGTTGGCTTCGATAAATCACCTTTTGGCCATAAAATCTTCCATATTTTGATCGATCATCTTGCAAAATTTCAAACAACCTCACACACTCGAAATCATGTTAGTGGGATGAGCATAGCTCAAGTTCGGGATTACAAGGCTTGTTTTTTTTCTTAAGTGGCTTTTTATGATCTTTCTTCTTCACGGCTATGGAAATTGATGCATGCCTTTTTCCAAGCAGATACTAGGTCCATGTAATCTACGTGTGATTCTCTGCTTGCTAGAGTTTGTCTCTATCACAACGTAGGTGTGAACAATGGCTTGCTGAAGGGTTGAAACGAATTCGAGATTATCCAGTGTGAATGCCGGCTTAAGAGAAGATTGAAACTTGATGGTTTGTAACCTTAGTAGCTTTAGGAAATAGTTAAGCTTTAATTAAAAAGCTTTGACTAACCAATTGCTGTCAACCGGGACAAGAGCATGTCGTCAATGGATTCGGCGCGATCAGAACATGCTGCCACCGTAGTCAACGAAATTTTTATGGCTAAAGATTTCTTTAAGCTTTTTCAAGCTTAATGAATTTTTAAACTTATTGAAACTTCTTCTTTCTGTCTGAAAACTCAGAAAAAAAACGTGTTGATAAGGGAGCTTCCCAGGTGGTCATCCACCTCCAGAGAGTGCCTTGCGATTCGACTGTGTAGCAAGGGGTTCTTCACCGCCAAGAACGCGCTGGTATTGGCAGATTGTCATGAGACTGACTATAGAGCTCCATCGTTCTAGGAGCTTCACCTTCACGCAAGATGGTAAGCGATTGGAAGCCCTCGATCCCAGCTTCACTCTTATACCACTGGTACGCAAATTGGATGTGTATGTAGCAAGCGCCGAAAGGTCCCCAAGAACAAAGAACTCTACTTTTTACTCAAAAACCAAGAGAGAAAACTTGCACGACATGAAGCAAGAAGACCAATTGGGTACAATCTCCCCCCATGCCTTGTGTGAGCGCTTCACAAAGCATGTATTTAATATATTGTTCATCTCAAAGCTCAAAAATATCCCAAATTTACAATTAGCACGCTTTAGCTTTAGTGTTTGCTTTTTTCCAAATAAAAAATAAAGTGATTGGGCGCCCCAAGAGTCGGCCTATGTCCAAATACAATATCCAATAATGAATATTTAAATTGTACACCCATGCGCATACAAAATAATAAATATATGTCAAGCGTTTTAATAAATAAGCACATCAAAATAAATATTGGTGCCACGCCTAAGATGTATGCCCATAAAAAATGATAATTTCTTCTAAATAACTTGAATACATGCTATCGCCTAGTGCTTCCTAGCGCCACCGTCGCCTACACTACACATCAACTAAAGCATTTACAATTGTTAGAAAAATAATAAAATTAAACCGAAAAAAGTGAATACCTAGCAATCTTTAGCTACAAAATAAATAAATAGGTTGGAACTCAATCCTAATCTTAATTTAATACGAGTATGCACCCCAAACTCATAAACGTCCATTAATTTAAATATGTATTTTACAGAATCACCCGCTATGGAATCACCCACTTGCATAATAAATTAATGAGACGCCCGAAAAGGACAGGTATCCCCATTGACTTTTTGCACAAGGAATACACCTCGTGTACGAGCCCTAGCAAATAAATATAATTTTATGGAATCCACCACAAAACCTTACGGAATCCACAGTGGAATATGCCTCCTGGCATCACCTTACCCGTTGCTTACTTGCTCGAACCTTACTTCTTCTCCTTCACTTCAGCCTTCAAAATCAGCCTCTCTTAGTGGCGTGGCTCTGATACCATGTTAAGAATTGCGTGGTGGGGGACTTTGCTTGAGTTGTTGCGCCAAACACACAGTGTATACACAAGAGGAAGCTCACTCAAAAATACAAGAAGAGAGATGGAGGCCAAAACGTTTTCTTGTTGATTTTTTCTTCTTCTTTCACACACTATAAAATGTACATAAGTATAGATAAGATACAACATAAAGAAAAGTGACCTTCTAAGTCAAACAGTGCATAACCGACTATACTAATCGATTGGTGCTATATCTTTGCCAGTTGTAGATAGGTGTAACAACCTAAATATAATAAGTGATAAGTCAAGGGCCATGTGAGTGTCATAATGACCACCAACATGCTAAGTGTAGACGTGTGGACCCATCTAGCTAGGCAGTCCATTATCAATGTCCGCACGTGTTGAGCTTGCCATCTCAACAAGCCAAGCACAGGTGCCTTTACCCCCAACACTTAATGATGAAAAGGCTTGAAAATACTCTATTACTTCTATGTATGTACGAAAGTTGCTTCTTGATTTTGATGAAATTTCCTCTCATGATGATTACAATAGAGATCAATATACAAGGTAAATCTTTGTACTTCAAAGAGAAGCAATAAACATGTCCAAGCATTTTATTCAAATTCAAATTCAAGTACTGGACAAGGCAGGTTCTCTTCAAAAGTCTACGATATGGGACATGTTGATGGCAACCAACAAAATAGGTTGAGCTTTTAAGAATAATAGATAAAGCAATCAAAGCATGAGTTTCTACATCTTTGCCACCATCCTAATACATTTGCTCGAGAGTGGATGATGCTGGTGCTCTAATATTAATTGCAAAATAGAATTAGAACTTGTAGCATCCTCAACAACACATGTTTTTATTATTTCTTCTTCACTTGCCACTTCTGAAATAACACTAGAGCATTTTTGAATTCTATGCACAATGCTCCAAGGCCCCTTTGCAATCAATGCATAATACATCATTTAAGCCCATAGTACATAGTTGGTTTCATCAACAACCAACAATATCTTTATATATAGCATAGAACAAATGAGATTGTAAGGGTTCTTACATGTGGAGAATTGACTACTATCAAAAATTCTATACAAAAGGATAAAATAGTCTATGTAGTACTGGTAGTAGTGCAAACGAAGGCCAAAACGAACTTGAATAAAAAATCTGATGATAGTAAGGCCTTATGTATTGACTTTAATATTTGTTGACTTGTAAGCACTTGTCAACTCTCATCCCAATTTGAGAAAATCTATTACCCATGAGGTCAAAGCCCACTTTCATACCAATTATTGAATCTAGGGTTGTAAAAATGCACATACACAACTTGGAGAAGAAGAAGCTTGAGAGAGTACAACTGAAAGTGTATTGAGATGTACCAATATAGAAGATTTACAAAACTTAGTATTCCCTAAATGTGAATAGGTATATGTACAAGCAAGGAGGAAAAAACCTCCCAAAGAGGAAAAACGTGTCACAACAATACCAAGTGTATTCGCACATATCACTACTAAAAGATAGTAAGGAAGATAGTAATGCAACAAATAAAGGCAAAAGTAGAACTAAAAGACAGGGCAAGAAGCAAGATGTTTCTTTCTATTAGTGTGGGTGTAAAGGACATAAAAAGCCTGTTGAGATATCGAGCTCCACTCGTGATATGCCAGGGTGACCGTTGTGTATTTATGTCACCGACTTGTCAGTTGCAAACGCGGTTGGTACACCGCCCATGAATAATAGCTACATGATAGCTATCCTTATCTACTCTAGTTCGTGGCTCAGTTAGTATGCCACCTTAGTTAGTTGAGTTTGGTTTGAGACCCATATATAGGGTTCTTCTATTTCTTTGTATGTGAGTTCTTTTGGCTTACACAACTAAGAAGAGGAAAACTGTTTTCAGCCTCCACCTCTGTGTGTATTCCCCCATTGTGCAAGCAAGAAAGCTTTAAGTGAGACTCCTTCCTTCTCTCCCACAATCTTGACATGGTATCAGAGCCTTGTTCGTGGTAAGGAGCTCAAGAAAGCAAGCCAAGCTCACGGTGTTCTGGTAAGAGGAGCAGTGTTGCTTTCATTTTCTGTTTTGGGAGCAGATCTCTGCAGGTAGCACAGTCGGAAAGTGCAGGAGTGCATTGTCTCAGGTTGAGACGCCCTTCGCGGTGAAGCAAGAGGGCAGTATATGCTGCGAGTGAAGGCTTTAGCCCTCGGCGACCTTGTTTTTTTTATTTGAGGCCATTTCGGGGCCTGTTTTGGAGGCGGAAGTTTTCTGCACGCACTCAGGAAAAGGCCCAGTTTTATGCTGTGCAGCCACTGTTCTACAGGTCGGTGAATAGTTACTGTAAAAATTGCATTGTATGCTTGTGCGCAGAGACATTGGGAGTTACAGAATCATCCCTGTTGCTTGTTGATGCAAAATCGTCACTAGGAAGTGACTGTGTGGTCAAATACCACTTTCGCTAGTTTTGCAGATTTTTCCTTGTGAGGGTGAAGCTGTGGTTTTTGCAGTGACAGAATTTTTTGCAGTCTTCTGTAATGGCATCTGATTCTCTTTCACAGATTGTCACTAAAAAGCTTGACAAGAACAACTTCCAAGCATGGAAGTTTAGAATGACGAATTTCCTTATGGGAAAAGGATATTGGGAATTTGTTGCAGGAAATGAAGAAGAACCAGTTCTTCCTGATGTTCCCAATCAACAGCAAATGCAGGCATTTAAAGCATGGCATGAGAGAGCCAGGAAAGTTATGTATTGGCTGTCTATCAGCATTTCAGACTCTATGATTGTGCATATTCAGGATGCAAGTATGCCAAAGGAGGCATGGGATACTTTGTAAAAAATGTATAGCACAAATACGCAAGCCAGGAAAATGCAGCTCAAGCAAGAGTTGCACAATGTGAAAAGAGAAAATATGAGCATCAACGACTACCACATGAAGGTGAAGAAGATTGCAGATGCACTTGCTTCCATTGGGTCACCAGTGGAAGATGATGATTTAGTTTCTGTGACCTTGAATGGTCTAGGAAAGGATTATGCACAGTTTCGGACATCCATTTCAGTTCGTGAAAGATTTCCTGATTTTGAGGAGTTGATTGCTCTTCTAATTTCTGAGGAACAGAGAAATGGTGGTGCATCTTCTTCAGGAGGAACTTCAAAAGAAGCTGTCTTCTACTCAAATGCTGGAAGAGGTAGAGGCAGAAGTAGAGGAGGCCGATTTGGAGGCCGTGGTAGAAATCAGAATATGCAGCAAACTCAAGAAAACCAGTCCTATGGAGGAGGACGTGGTAACTCTAGAGGCAGGGGGAGCCAAAGAGGTCGTGGTGGATGGCAAAGAGGTCAAAATGCAAACAGTAATGTTGAATGCTACTACTATGGTAAAATGGGTCATATGGCTAAAGACTGCTATAAAAAGCAGAATGACATCATGAATGGAAAACTGCAACAAGGGAATTATGCATCTTCTAGCAGACAAGGTGATGACAGAAATGATCATTTGTTCATGGTGCAGCACATGAACAATTCTGTGACAAGTGCAGAAGAAAGCAATGATGTATGGTATGTTGACTCAGGTGCATCAAACCACATGACAGGTCATGCAGAATGGATGGAGGATGCAAGGAAAATGGAAAAACCAGGATTTGTGGAGACTGGTGATGATACTGCACATCCTATTGTGCAGATTGGAAAAATTCCCTTGTCTATGCAGGATGGGAAAAAGAAATACCTGTCCGATGTATTTCATGTCCCGAATATCACCAAGAATCTGGTTTCTGTCGGTCAAATGGTTGAGCAGGGCTTGCAGGTCAAATTTAATCCTCATGGATGCTTTGTTGAGGATATGAAAAATAAAGGTCGCTTGATAGCAAAAGGAAAGAAGAAGGGCAGAATGTTTACGTTGGATGCAGACATGTCTGAATTGAGTGCAGCAATGTTTGCACATGGGACCGGTGTAGTTGCAGATATTGATATTTGGCATAAACGCATTGGTCATGTTAATGTACAGCGACTTAAATCAATACATGCCCAAAATATTGTTGCAGGATTGCCAAAATTCAAGGTTGCAGAAATGCATAAGGTATGTGAAGCCTGTCAGTTTGGAAAATAGGCAAGGAAACCATTTCCTAGACATGTTCAAGAGAGTGAGAAGCCATTGGAATTAATCCACTCTGATGTGTGGACTACTAAAGCTGCATCTCTTGGAGGCTGTCATTATTTTGTCACTTTTATTGATGACTATAGCAGAAAAGTTTGGGTGTATTTTATGAAAAAGAAAAGTGAAGTTTTTGGGCATTTCAAAACCCTTAAAGCTATGGTTGAAAAAGAAACATGCCTGCAAATAAAATGCCTAAGGTCAGATGGAGGGGGAGAGTACCTCTCAAATGAGTTTGCAAAGTTCTTGCAGGAGCATGGCATAAAGCAGCAATATTCATGCAGTCATACCCCACAACAAAATGGAATTGCAGAAAGGAAAAACAGGCATATTGGAGAGGTATCTCGTGCCATGCTCAATGAAAAAGACTTGCCAGATTTTTATTGGGCTGAAGCAGTTGCTACAGCAGTCTACATAATGAACATGACTCCCACTGCAGCAATACATGGAATGACTCCAGAGGAGAGGTATACTGGTAGGAAACCAGATATTTCTCATTTGAAAATTTTTGGTTGCATTGCCTATGTACATGTGCCAGATGAGCTGAGATCCAAGTTGGATCCAAAAGCTGAGAAGTGCATCTTTATTGGTTACTCTCTGCAGCAAAAAGGGTATAGATGCTATAACCCTTCTACTCGTAAGTTTACAGTGAGCAGAGATGTTGTTTTTGATGAGATGAGTAGCTGGTATAAACCAGTAAATGTGATTGATGATGTAGATGCACAAAATGGTAATGCTGCACAGAATTCACAGCAGCAGTCACAAAATATTAGTGGGCCTGGAGCGTCCTCTAGCAGTGGTTCACATTCTTCGCCATGGACAGGCAGATTGAGATCAGGAGAATCTTCTCAAAGCAATGCAGATAGTGGTATGCAGGTATCACGAAAAGGAAAAGAGAAGGTTGATCAGCCCATGTTTGATGTGAATGCAGGTCACTCTTATGTGGATGGTGAATCCAGTGGCTCAGAACAGAGCATTGATGATGAGTTGGGTATTCCTTCTATTGTTACACTTGGAGTAAGGAAGACCAGGGATGTTTTGAGAGCACCTGGGAGTGAACCTACTTTGCGTAGGTCTACGAGAGCTAGGTATCCTGTGGATAGGCTGAAATATGATGGATTTACAGCCATTCACTATGCATATATGGTGAAAGTAATACAGGAACCAGAACCCACTTCTTTTGAGGAAGCCATGGGAAAAGAAAAATGGGAGAAAGCCATGGATGAAGAAATGGATGCCTTGGAAGCAAATGCTACATGGAAATTGATACCTTTATCTAAAGGTAAGAATGCGATTGGCTGTAAGTGGGTTTATAAGGTGAAGCACAATGCAGATGGTTCTGTGAACAGCTACAAGGCAAGATTAGTAGTCAAGGGGTATGCACAAACATATGGCATTGACTATGAAGAAACATTCAGTCCGGTTGCAAGGATGGCAACCGTAAGAGCAATCATTGCTATGGCTGCATCAAAGGGATGGTCTTTACATCAGATGGATGTAAAGAATACCTTCTTGCATGGTGATTTGCAAGAAGAGGTCTATATGGAGCAGCCACCAGGTTATGTGCATGCTGTTCATCCTGAGTTTGTTTGCAGGTTGAAGAAAGCCTTGTATGGCTTGAAGCAAGCACCTAGAGCATGGTCTGACAAGATAGGACAGTATCTTGTCACTATTGGCTTTCAAATTTCCAAGGCAGATTTCTCACTTTATGTGAGAAAAACAGAGAAAGGTATTATGCTACTTGTCATTTATGTTGATGATTTGATTATGACAGGTGACAGTGATGAAGATATCCTTCATGTGAAAATGCTATTGAAGCAGAAGTTTGAGATGAAGGATTTGGGAGAGCTGCGTTATTTCTTGGGCATTGAGGTGATTAGATCACTAAGTGGGATACAGCTCTTGCAGAGGCAGTATGGATTGGACATGCTGTCCAAATATGGGATGACAGGCTGTAAGCCTATTTCAGTTCCTTTGGAGCAGAATGTGAAGCTGAGCACAGATGCAGGTGAGCTTCTAGAAGACCCTACTATGTACAGACGCATAGTAGGAAGTTTGATTTATATGACTATTCCAGGCCAGATTTGAGCTATGCTGTTGGATTGATAAGTCAGTTTATGCAGGCTCCAAGGAAACCACATTTGGATGCAGCTAGACGCATACTCAGGTATGTGAAGTCCACATTGCAGTATGGACTATTTTATGAGACTGGGGTTCAGATACAGCTGCATGGATATACTGATGCTGATTGGGCTGGTAGTATTTCTGATAGACGATCTACCAGTGGATATGTGTTCTCTTTTGGGAGTGCTGCAGTCACTTGGAGCAGCAAGAAACAGCCTACAGTTGCCTTGTCGAGCACAGAGGCTGAGTACAGGGGTGCAGCAATGGCTGCATGTGAGGTAGCTTGGTTGCATAAGCTACTTTATGATATGCATTAGTCTACAGATGGGCCAGTTGTCATTTATTGTGACAACATGAGTAGTATACACTTGGCAAATAACCCAGTCTATCATGCTAGAACAAAGCACATTGAGGTGCATTATCACTATGTGCGAGAGAGGGTTTTACTAGGTCTTATTGATCTAGTTTATGTCAGCACAGAGGATCGGGTAGCTGATATATTCACGAAGGCATTGGGCGTAGAGAAGCTACGCAAGTTTAGAGACCTACTTGGTGTGCAGGAATTGGGATTGAGCTCGAGGGGGAGTGTTGAGATATCGAGCTCCACTCGTGATATGCCAGGGTGATCGTTGTGTATTTATGTCACCGACTTGTCAGTTGCAGACGCGGTTGGTACACCGCCCATGAATAATAGCTACATGATAGCTATCCTTATCTACTCTAGTTCGCGGCTCAGTTAGTATGCCACCTTAGTTAGTTGAGTTTGGTTTGAGACCCATATATAGGGTTCTTCTATTTCTTTGTATGTGAGTTCTTTTGGCTTACACAACTAAGAAGAGAAAAACTGTTTTCAGCCTCCACCTCTGTGTGTATTCCCCCATTGTGCAAGCAAGAAAGCTTTAAGTGAGACTCCTTCCTTCTCTCCCACAATCTTGACAAAGCCTAAGTGCCAATATCATAAGAAAGAGTAAGAAAGAAAGAAACAACAGGGAAAGAAAAAGAAGGATGACGAGAAAGATGATGATAGCTCTCCCTCAAAAGAAGTTGCAAAGGCAAATGTTGCATCTAGTGTGGTCATTGAAGAGCTCTCTAGCACTACAAAGATACTTGTTGTAGCCTCAGGTAGTGATTTAGACATTATGGCAAAGGCAAATGTTGCATCTAGTGTGGTCATTGAAGAGCTCTCTAGCACTAGAAAGATACTTGTTGTAGCCTCAGGTAGTGATTTAGACATTATGGCAGCATTAGTTTTTGGTGACATGCACATCATCAAAAAGGAGGTAATTGATGCCTTACTTTCAACTCATGATGGGCTGTCCCAATCATGGATAGTGGATAGCGATGCCTCTTTCCATGTTACTCCCTCTTTGGAGGCATTTTCTAAATACACTATAGTTTTCCTAGGCAAGGTTTCCTTGGGCAATAACTATGCATGTGAGATAGAGGGTATAGGTACCATTCATTTGGCCCTTGAAAATGGCCAATAGCTAATTTTACATGATGTTAGATATGTACGTGAAATAAAGAAAAGTCTACTATTAGCTGGATAGCTTGATGTAAGAGGATGTTTTACTACCTTTAGTGGTGGATCTTGGAAGGTCTACAAAGGCTCTATGTTGATTATTAAAGGCAAAAAAAAGGGGACTTTGTATTATTTGCATTGTAAAGCATTACCTGGAAAGTTCTTGGCTGTGGCTGAAGTTTATTCGCATATGAAACTTAGGCACAAGACTTGGCCACCATAGGAGCCAAAAGGGCCTTCAAATTCTCTCCTCTTTAGAGATATTTGATGTAAGAGGCTCTAGTCTCGAATTTTGTAATGGTTGCATATATGGAAAACATGTGAAGTCTCCTTATTACTTTGGTGTCATTAAGAAGTCAAATACTCTTGATTTAGTATACTCTAATGTGTGCACTATGCATGTTAATTCATATGGGGGTGCATGGTACTTTTCACTTTTATTGATGATTTCAGTTGAAAGCCATGGTTATATGTGTTAAAGAGCAAAAAGGAAGTGTTGTATGCTTTTAAAAGGTTTTGTGCTTTTGTTACCACATAGAAAGGACTTAAGTTAAAAGCTATAAGAATGGATAATGGGGGTAAGTGTGTATCTAATGAGTTCAAAAAGTTTTGTGAGATGCATGGCATTAAGAGGGAGCTAATAGCCCCTTATAATCCTGCATCAAATGGCATGGCGGAAAGATATAATTAGACACTTTGTGAGAGAGTGTAATGCATGTTTTCCACAACTAATCTCTCATAGTAGTTTTGGGGAGAGGCTCTTAAAATTGCAACTCATGTATGCAATCACTCTCCAAATCGTGCATTGAAAAATGGCATTCTTGAAGAGGTTTGGTCTGGCAAACCTAGTTCTTATAACCATTTGCATGTCTTTGTTTGTGATGCCTTTGTGCATGTACCTGTACATTAGAGGACCAAACTAGACATGAATCCATCAAGGGCATCTTCATGGGATATGGAGATGAGGGAGAGATGGGTTATAAAGTTTGGCTTCCTCAAGGTAGAAAGATAGTACGCAATCAAGATGTAGTATCTAATGAGACAAAGTTCTTGAAACATGCTAGATAGTATGCAATCAAGATCTAGTATCTAATGAGACAAAGTTCTTGAAACATGCTACATAAGGTGAACTTAACAAAAAGAATGTCAAATTTCAATATGAACAGCCAGCCATGCAGCAATAGCCATTGAATGAAGATTTTGCTTCTTTTGATACAACCAGAAGATAATGAACAACAAATATATGCATAAGATGGAATAGGACAACAATAAGAGGATGCTGAAAACAAGTTACAATAGCAAGAAAATGCTAAATATCAGCAACTTCGTGATGATGTGCACGTACCCGAGGATGTACACCCATCGACAATACAGATCATTGGGTAAGAAGGTCTACACATGTCAGAAGGCAACCACAGAGGATTTATCCATCTTTGGATTACATTTTGTTGATTAATGAGGGTAAGACTTTGACATTTAGAGAGGCACAATCATGTGAAAACAAGAGAAAGTGGGAGTATGCTATACAAAAAGAGATGAAGTCTCTTTATGCAGATAACACTTGGGAGATTCTACCTCTGCCTAAGGATAGGAAAGCTATTCCTAATAAATAGTTTTACAAGGTAAAATTTATTGATGGGAAGTCCAAATACAAGGCAGTTAGAAGGCATAGTCGAGATCTTGACAAGGTCAATAGACTTGTCCTCAATGACCCCACGTATGAAGTGATACCTCACCTCAATGTGTTTTGTCTTCGCATGAAAGAATGGATTCTTGGCTAACTAAATAGCACTCATAGAATCCAAATGCAGGGTAGGGATAGCATCAATACCAAGGTCATGAACCAAATGACCCAACCAAATGGCCTCCTTGCAAGCCTCAGTGGCTGCAACATACTCGGCCTCTATAGTAGAAAGGAACATGCATTTCTGCACCTTGGACATCCATGAAACAACACCTCCAGCATAAGTGAACACATAACCAAAAGTGGACTTCCTACTGTCTGCATGTCCTACATAATCAGAGTTAGTGTACCCCATGTCTCTTGTATCCTAGCTTCCATAGCATATGCACATATATGCATGCCCTTCATGTACCTCATGATTCCCTTCACGGCATCCCAATGCTTCTTGCCAAGAGTAGCCATATAGCATGCCACAACACCAACTGCAAAAGAAATATCTAGACAAGTGGCTATCATGGCATGCATAAGACTGCCCACTGCAGATGCATAGGGAATCTTGGCCATCTCAGCCCTCTGATCATCTAGCTGCAGATAATCGGCCTATGATACCTTCACATAAGAAGGCAATGGACAACCAATAGGCTTCATGTCATGCGTGCGGAAGCACTCAAGGACTTTATGAATGTCCTCCCTCTGTGACAAGTAGAGGAGTCCATGATGTCTATCACGTCTAATGCGCATACCAAGTATGTTAGAGGCCTGTCCCAGATCCTTCATCTCAAAGCTCTTATTGAGCCTTAAGAGCATCTAGGTCATCATGAGCTTTCCCTGCTAATAGCATGTCATCCACATAGAGCACCAAAATAAGCAAAGATTCATCACAGGCTTTCTTCCTATACAAGCACGAATCCATAGCACTATGGCTGTAGCCCTATGACTCCATAAAAGCATCAAACTTATGGTATCATTCCCTAGGTGCCTGCTTCAAGCCATAAGGACTTTTCTTCAACTTGCACACTAGGTCCTTGCCAGGCTTTGCAAAGCCCTCGGGCCATTCTATGTAAATCTCATCATGCAAATCCCCATGTAAAAGTGCCATCTTGACATCCATCTGATACAAGGCCAAGTCAAGTTGTGCGACTAAGGCCAAAACCGAGCGGAGGGTGGTCATCTTAACCACATGAGAAAATACTTCATCAAAGTCAACTCCATGCTCCTGTTTAAAACCCTTAGCAATAAGTCTTACCTTATAAGTCGGGTTGGGGTGTCCATGGATACTCTTCAACTTGTACACCCATTTGCATGGTAGAGCCTTCTTACCACTAGGCAAGGAAACCAAATCCCAAGTCTCATTCTTATGCATAGAGTCTATCTCTGACTACATAGCCCTCTCCCAAGAATGACTATCACCCCTGCGCATAGCCTCATCATAAGTGAAAGGCTCTCATGCATCTGTAACCAAGACATAATGCATCGAGGGCTGAAATGTGTCAGGGGGGCATCTATCTCTAGTAGAACGCCACATTGCAGCCTCTATTGCTGCTTGCTCAACATTTTGTCCAACACCCTAGCCATGAGTACTTGCTATTGTTGCTATTGCAGGCTGTCCAAGTGGTTGTACGGGAGCTCGTGGCTCCTCCTGAAATATAACTTTGCATATCTCCACAATCTTCTCAAACTGCATATGCATCTTGTCTTCATGGAAGACTACATCATGGCAGCAGATGACTTTTCATGCCTGCAAATCCCATAGATGGTAACCCATCTCTCTTGCATCTCCATAGCCAAGGAATATGCATTTAACACTCTTAGGATCTAGCCTATTACTCTTGTCCTTGGGCACATGGCAAACTGCCTCACATCCAAAGACACATAAATGCGCATAAGAGGGAGGCTTTCCTGTCCATACCTCCTCTGCAACCTGGAAATCAATGGCACTACAAGGTGATCTATTAATGATATGCATGGCAGTCGTAACTGCCAAAGCCCAAAAGTACTGGGGTAGGCCTGCATGGCTAAGCACACTGCGAACCCTCTCTTGGATAGTCCTATTCATCTGCTCAGCCCTACCATTCTGGGGAGGGTGTAGAAGGCAGTCAACTAATGCTTAATACCCCTCTCATCACATAACTGCTCAAAAGCATGTGAGACATACTCACTCCCATTATCTATCCTTAGGCATTTCAACCTATGCCCGGACCGCAAAGCAAGCCATCTTTGAAAAATTGCCAATACATCGAACTTTTGCTTTATGGGATAAGCCCATACTTTATATGAAAAATCATCTATGAAAGTAACAAAATACTTTGCACCACCCATAGATTGACATGCCATGGGCCCATAGACATCAGAATGAGCCAAAGCCAAGGGCTCTCTCATGCGTGACATACCAAACTTCTTATGCGTAGACCTAGTCTGCCTGCTATAAAGACAATGATCACAAGAATCAAAATGAGAATAGTCAAGGGGCAGTAAGTATTGCAAACCAGAAAGAATTTTCATTCCCTTAATGAACATGTGCCCCAAACGGGCATGCCAAAGAGATACATGAGGTAAAGACCCTACAGACAAAGCATGATCAATTGTAGATCCAAAAACAACTAAGGGGTAGAGGTTGCTAGCCTTGGCACCTCTCGCAAGCACAAGCTTGCCACAAGGAATCTTCCATGCAAAGTCTCCAAAAGATACATGATATCATGCGTCATCAAGCTATCTAGCGGACATGAGAGTGCGTGTCAATGCAGGTACATGACGTACATCATGCATAACAAAACTGCTGGAAAATGCAGCCTAACATCACCAATACCGACAATCTCAAGAGACCTATCATCACATGTGCACAAAACCTGAAACAGAACGGTATGAATGGAATCATTCTCAGCAAGGTGTCACATGAAAGGATACACCTGAGTCCAAGAGCCAACACTATGCATACATAGAGTGTTTCTATGTCCTCTGCGAAGCACTAGATGAAGCTGCCACAAGGATATAATCCCCATCACTATCCTCAGGCTGCATAACATTGATCTCTTCAATTTCAACACTTGACTTAGCAGGTACTATGCTGCGATCAGAAGAATTTTCCTACACTTTCTCTTTACCCTTGTCTTTGCACCTTTCATTGTGCAATTCATGACACTGTGGCATTATGTGGCCTTTCTTCCCACAATAATAACAAGTTAGATTTGCATTTCTCCCATGAGACTTACTATGCAACTTGGACCGAGATTTCTATGAATCCTGTCCATAGCCATTACCACGGTTATTCTTTGCATTTCCATCATATCGGCCTCTAGCTGTCAAAGCATGAGACACATGAGAGACATCCAAATTCTTACGATTTATCTCTTCCAACAAAAGAGAGCTCTCAATGTTAGATAGCTTCAGAGTAGTGGCAGAAGCACATAAGGCAGTGAGGAATACATCCCAAGACTCATTAAGAGTTCCAAGCAAGAACAATGGAGTGATATTCTTTTTGAAATCAATGCCCTGCGAAACCAAGTTCTTAAGAATAGCATGAAACTGCCTCAGATGAGTTAACATGGTCACATTCTCTTTCATGTAGAGATCCATAAGTTGTTTCAGCCAATACATTTGACTTGCAGGACTTTGCTTGTCATAGAGATTCTTGATCTTATCCCAAAGCTACCAAGCACTCTCTGCATCCTCAACCACATTATAATGCACCTATTCAATGAGAGAAAAGATGAGGGTGGACTTGCATAACTCATCAAGCTCCATCCATTCGTCATTAGCCATAGTTTCAGGCTGCTCTCCACTCAACCTTAGTGGCTTTATCTACGATTTATGTACTAATACCTACCAAACTTGGCTCTTCCGATAGGCATAATTCGTACCATCAAGCTTAATGATATTGAAGATAGCACTGTCAGAGTGGAAGAAGATGCCATACTACAAGCTAAAACAGTGTAGACAGTTCAAAACTGCTTGCTTGTAAATTGTAGAAAATGACCAAAAACCACCAAAACCAAGGCAAAATGGCAAGAAACGAGTATTTAATGATGTAACCCGTTGAGTACTATCAAAAGTACATCAAACCAGGATGATTTAGCATGAAAAATACATCATAGTCTGGAGATATATGCTTGTTGTAATAATTTGCAGTAGTGTACAATGAGAGCTGATAGTAGGCAAAAAACAATATTCCAAGTCAACCACTAACTGCCAATGCAAAACCACCATCAAGCGGACATCAACAAGCATGCAATCATGAAATTGACATGAGCCAACACCCAAGCATGTCAGACAAAGTCTGTCACTAAAGTTGGTACAACCCCCCAATCAATATGGCAAAATGTATATACCACTGCCAAGACCTGACACAAGTCGGTGTCTACTCAGTGAATACAAAGGTGGATCAGCCCAAATACATCTACATGGACCAAGGTATATCAACCATACATCATCCATGAGGAGATCCTAGTCTCAAAGATCCAAAAGCTCAATTTTCATAACCCGCACTGCTCAATGTTTGATAAGCGTACACTGTGGAAAGTAGTCTTGGACTGAGGTAAATCGGTCCACAAATCAATGCCAATGATAAACCACCAATGCCGAGCATCAATGGGGTGTTCCAAGTGCCAAATGAAGTGTTTTCAAGCTGCCAATGAGTGCCAAGGGAGGGCTGACGTAAAAAATGAATTTTTGCAAGTCTTCAAGTTGGCCCAAACAAGGCTGATGTTGCTGGGTATGTTGCTAGTCCATGTGGCATTAATGGGGTGGAAGGGGGGACTCAAGTAGGGCCTAAAGAAGGCCTACACAAAGCCTTGTTAAGCCTAATCAGGCAGGAGCCAAGATATGAAATGGGGAAGCTCCAATGGTTGGAGCTATGGTTGCCCCTTCCTGCTATATCCTACAAACTAAAATAAACACTCAAAAGAATGCTTCAATACCCCTAAAAGAATGGTCGGAGGTTGCCCAAATGGACTAGGTAGGTGCTTGGGAAGCCAGGGAGTGATTGGAGCTCAAAGGAGTTGAATATGGTTGCCAAGTGTGAGAACCAGTGGTGTAGGGATTCGAATGAATGCTGAAGAAGTCACGAACCAAGCTTCAATGCTCAAGAAACTATGCTATGATACCAATTTAAAGGTGAGAAGGATCGAAGCTTGCACGGGAGATCTATGGCAGGAGAGAAAGAGCAAGGGAGAGAGAGACTCGCAATGTGGAAACTCCAACAATCACAATGTGTGGCCGGCCTTCCCTTTATTCATTTGTCACTAAAAGAATAAAGAATAAAGTGAATGTGATGGGTGCCCGCCGTTGTAGTATGCAAGCACGGATACTATCATTGTAGTAATACACAAGCAGCTAGCTGAGGTGCCTTTACCCCCAACAACAGCTAGTGCTGTGAAGGGCATACCTTATGCATCAGCTTGTGGATTTTTAATGTACGCTATGGTTGTGACTCACCCTGATATTGCTCATGTACTGCTATGGTTGTGACGTACTCTAGTGCTTGGATGTGATAGCGAGAGTGTAGTATGCTTGGCTAAGAATGCCATGTTCCATGCACGTACCAAACACATAGATGTTTGGTACCACTTTATTCAATAGGTCTTGGATGATGGTCTTGTCACAATGACTAAGATCAAAACCCAAGATAAACTTGTAGATGTTCTCACTGAGAATCTTGCAAAGACTTAACACGAGCATTGCATTTGATTAGTGGGAATTGGTTAGCTTAAAGGTACCACTTCAGGCCTTTAAGTGGGAGGTTGTTGGGTGTAAAGTCCCTTCGTCTCCATATAAAGTCATATGGTTAGTGGAAATTTGTTAGCTTAAAGGTACCACTTAAGGCCTTTAAGTGGGAGGTTTTTGGGTGTAAAGTCCCTTTGTCTTCATATAAAGTCATATGCGTGTGAACACACCCTTATTTGTACCTTGACATATACATACATTCATTATTCTTTATGTGTCATGACAATCTAGTTCACCATCTTTGCATTCACTCTCAACACTGTTGTTCCACTTCTGACTCGCACTCCCATTGCACACTCTTCCCTTCATTGCTAAGGATTAAAAGAACCCTTGAATATCCAACATAAATCTATGGGGTCAATTGATTTGGAATATGCTCTTGCTAGAGCTAAGCCCTTAACAAGACATGATGGAATACAACTTGACTTTAAAAATAACATCTACACTAAAAAAGGGGCCAAGCTAAACTATCTTGATGATTTGAATGGCCAAGTTACTTATTGGCAATGCTCTCAATGTAAAGAATTTGGGCACATGTGCAAAGGGGATGTCCCGATCATCAATGCTTTCAATGTTATGAGTTGGGACACTTATAAGTAGAGTGCCCTATGTTTTCTTGAGGAGATGGAGAGTGAGCAAGCAACAAGAACTCCAAGAATGAAGCACATGGTGTGGCTCAAGACTCAGCCATACTTGGTGAGCTAAACACTAACCCTTAAAGATGTAAGAGATCTAGAAACCTAGAGTAGTTCGTCATATATCTTGTATATAGCTAATGAGAAAACATAAGTAACTTGAGCAACAAATTGTGCTTCATACCTTAGTTTTTGTTGAGAAGAACACATCTTGATTTCCCTAAGGGGAAGATGATGTAATATGCCCTACTATCTCAAAGTTTAAAAGCATAAAAATCATCATCATCATTATTGTTAGTAAGAAGAAGGGAAGATATAGGGGAAGTGTGGGGGCTGTTAGGTTGCTACATCCCATTCACCTCCCCCCCTCCTCCCCCTTATGGGATTGAGGAGGTCCCCATCCCACCTACCATCCTCTTTGGGGGCCAGCTCTCCAAACCTTTCTCCTCCCCCTACTCGTCATCACCTCCCTCTCCAATCTCCTTGTGCTAGCTCAGTTGTGACATGCTCCCCCCATCCCCCAAATGGAAATTCAAAACCCCCCTCCCCCCCACTAGGCTATCCCATGCCCCCCCTCCTCGGGCTGCCAATTCAAACAAAACTCACTTGCCCCTCCATTCATCATCATTAGTATGAGCAAGGAGTTGCGAGTTTGTAATTTGAGAGAGAGAGAGAGAGAGAGAGAGAGAGAGAGAGAGAGAGAGAGAGAGAGAGAGAGGGAGAGAGAGAGAGAGATCACACCATCGCCATCATCATCAAATTCCCTTGGCATCAAAGACCCTATCACTTGCTTATCCAACAACCTAATTATTGAAGCTAACTAGGCTTCAAAGGCTTTTGAAAGTTGAGGAAAGCACTCACTAGAGACTGAGAAAATGTGTGAAATGCA
Organism: Lygodium microphyllum; assembly: GCF_053477565.2. Lineage (NCBI taxonomy): Eukaryota > Viridiplantae > Streptophyta > Polypodiopsida > Schizaeales > Lygodiaceae > Lygodium > Lygodium microphyllum. Next base: position 19,194,574 of record NC_141149.1, on the reverse strand, counting down.
ACAATGGCTTCAAAAAGGGATGTATTGAATCCAAGTCTTGTTCTCAAGGCCACTCCATCAAACACTACGATCATGAAAAATTGTATTGCTCAAGTAGTCACTTAGCGAACTCTATTATTCAAGTTTCAATTGTGGTATCATTAAATGCATCTTAGGATACTCCCTATGGGACAACAAATAGTTTGGGAAAGGATTGGAACGCACAATGAAAAGTTGCACACTCCCGCTATGACATTAGGAAGTAGTTGATTGCCTTCCAAAATACCTTGAGGAAAATCCTTGGAAGTGCTTAAAATAGGGTCAGTACAAGAGGGAAAGACCGAAAAAATTGTGAGTAATATATCAATGGATTATTTCCTTGGTAGAGAGCACAATCATCAAATTTTAGCTTGAGGGTTGTGCTTATAATCCATCAACTCTTTAAGTGGTTTGCAATAGTTAAAGTGACTTGTGCAAATCTATGCTATTAGTTAAGGAGAGGTGGGGGACGGGTGCCACATGGCAGCCCCCCACCTCCCCCACAAGAAGAAAAAGAGAACGTGGGGGTGGGTGCCACGCGTCCAGCACCTGCCCCCGCCCGCAAAACGCCCGTGCCGGGGCGAGTCTAGGTGCGGAGCACCAGTAGAGTTTACTTGGGCATGGCCTAGCTGTGCTTTATCCAAAACCAAAACCAAAACCAAAACCCTGCTGGCGGTAGGAGCTGACGCGTGTGCTGACTGGACTCCTGTTTGGGTGACGGGAAGGAATGTTGTCATCGTCTCACAGACGCCCCCACGCAAAATTCTCTGTCTGGCGGGCCTCCAAAGAACTTCTGATTGATACATCATACATCGTACCACCCACCTTCACTTGAAATTCATCATAACATACCCCACCCTCGACAGCCGCTTCAAAGTCCATACTTCAAAGTTCAATCCATGGCGAAAGGTTGAACAGCTTTTTGGCCGCCATCATTTTACCTTCCCTTTCCTCTCTCTTCCCTGTCCCTCGTCTTGCATGCATGTACATGGATCTGCTCACGCCATAGCTCGCACCAGCTGATCATCTCTCATGGCGTCCTCCATCGCCGTGCCCTGCTTCCAGTTCTCCTCCAAGCTACCTGCATCCTATCCGGGCCTCCTCATTGCCTCCGTCGTTCCCTTCTTCGTCCCCTTGCTGCTCCTTTCGCTCCCCTTCTTACTGCTCCTCTTGATACCGCTTAGCCTTGTCCTCATCTTCCTTCTTGGTCTCAAGCTCCTCCCACGGTCAGATCTTCCTCTGATCGGAAGTGGGAAGCAAGATTCCTCCAATGTCAATCGGTTGCCTACTTCACTGCAGCAGCATGTCGTGGATCGAGCACCCGGTCTGGATGAGAGGCCATCATCATCACCGGCATCATCATCACTGTCAGAAACAAGAGGAGGAGGTACAGAAGAAGACGAGGAAGAAGTCTCGTCAAGGAAGAAGAACTTGGACTACATGATCAGAGGATCCTTTCAAGTGGACGACATTAAGGCTGAACAACCTGCAGGAGGAGATCAGTCGATTCTCGAAGAGAATTACAATTATAGGTCGACTCTACCTCCAGCAGGGGATCAGAAGGTATTACATAGAGAGATAACTGCAGACGGAGAGTCCATTGAAGAAGAGAGCTTACACGCTAGCGGCATGGAGGACAGCCAGGAACAAAGTAGAAGAGAACTATTGTCCATTGAAGCACAGAAGTTGGACAAAATAATCTCTCCCAATATGGAGGAGAAGCTGCAGCTGCCAGTGCTGACCAGGGGCACAGTTGAGCCTCTTGAGGAAGAGAGGCAAACACTGTACATGCAGGGCACCCAATTTGAGCCTGTAGTTCAAGAGGATGCACATTCTTCTGCAGGATTGGGCACTTCAACAGCTATTAATCCAGCATGTTCTGACCTTGCTATGCTATCATCTAATGCGGAATCCATGGAGAGCCTGGACGTGATCACAACATCCACAAGATCAGGACAGATTATCAATGAAGCCGGGCTGGTCGGAGAGGTCCTTGGAACTTATCCACAAACCTCCAATGCTGCGTTGTCCATTCATCCTCCAAACAAACTGGAGATTCTTGCAGAAAGTGAGTCTGCCGACTATTCACTTGATGCAGGTGGTTTGCCAGGCCAATCCATCAGTTCACTGCAAATTGGGTCTTATAAAAAAGAAGCATCAGGCTTTCTGGCAGGAAAGGCTTCATGGATCGAGGCATCAAACCCAGAACAAGAGCATGGCAGTCTTGCTGAAACAGAAACCAGCAAGAAGTATTTTATGTTTGGTTCAGGAGAATCACTTGACAAACATGCCAGAAAAGTTCAAGACATACAGGCCATTGAACAGCCACAAGTGCAGCCTTCAACAGGAGAATTGGAAGAAGGAAGGATTGCTTCTACAGACAGTGAAAAGTCCCACTTTGATTTCATTGGTAAACAGGTTGTTCTGGAAAATGTTGCAGAAGGTGATGAGCTGTCTGCTCTTATATCTACTTGTAAGGATAATGTAGAAAGTCTTGTCTCTACATGTGTAGCTGATGAATGCATCGACAAACAGGGGCACACTGAGTTTCCCTACAGAGATTTGCCTTCCATTACAGAAGCAGAACCGGTTATTGAGGTTGTCTCCATGGATAAGCTTCTAACAGAGGACCCTTCAAGGGAAAGAGACAGAGAAATATCCCTGGTTGCAGAGGATTTGGATGTGTTCAAAACTACATTGAGGGATAATGTAGAAAGTCTTGTTAATACATTTGTAGGTGATGAACACATCAACAAACAAGTGCATGCTGAGTTTCCTGACAGAGATTTGCCTTCTGGTTCAGAAATAGAAACAGTTGCCAAGGTTGTCTCCATGGATGCGCCTCAAATGGAGGACCCTTCGAAGGAGAAACACAGAGAAACATCCCTGGTTGCAGAGGATGGTCATGACCATGGACGTTTTGATAGCTGCAAAACTATGGAGTCGGTCCAGGAGCTAAGTTTTCATCCAACAGAAGTAACCGACTCCTCGCACATAAGTGGTGTGGCAGGAAGTAAGGAACATGACATTCAAAGCTTGTCTGTAAGGGCAGTTGAAGAGGGTTTAGAGGCTCAGGAAAAGCCAGAGATATGGCAGATTGATGATGGGAGGTCCCAAAGTGTCAGCAAACTAGAGCAATCTTCCACAGACCATGAAAAGTCCACTGAGTTCCCCCCCAGAGATTTGTCTTCTGTTACAGAAACCGAAGCAGTTACCAAGGTGGTCTCCAAAAATGAGGCTCAAATGGAAGACCCTTCAAAGGAGAGAGACAGAGAAACATCCCTGGTTGCAGAGGACACTCATGAACATGGCCATTCAGAGGTGCACAAAACGACCTTGAATGATAATGTTGAAAATCTTGTTGACACATGTGTAGCTGATGAATACATCAACAAACAAAGGCATACCGAGTTTCCCCTCAGAGGCTTGTCTTCCATTGCAGAAACAGAAACAGTTACAAACGTTGTGTCCATAAATGAGCCGCAAATAGAGGACCTGTCAAAGGAGACACACAGAGAAACATCCCTGATTGTAGAGGGCACTCATGACCATGGCCATTTGGATGTCTGTAAAGCTATGGAGTCAATCCAGGAGCTAAGTTCTCTTCAGGGAGAAGAAGTGGACTTCTCCCACATTAGTAGTGAGTCAGGAGAGAAGGAACATGATGATGTTCAAAGCTTGTCTGTAAGGGCAGTTGAAGAGGTTTTAGAGGCTCAAGAAAAGCCAGAAATATTGCAGATTGACAGGAGGTCCCAAAGTGTTGACGAACGAGAGCTGTCTCATGGAGACCTTGAAAAGTCCACTGAGTTTCCCGCCAGACGTTTGTCATCTTGTACAGAAACAGACACAGATACCCAAATTATCTGCATGGATGAGCCTCAATTGGAAGACCCTTTACAGGAGAGAGACAGAGAAACATTCTTGGTTGCTGAGGGCGCTCACGAACCTGGCCATTTGGATGTGTACAAAATCACTTTGAAGGATAACATAGAAAGTCCTACAGTTGGTACATGTGTGGCCAATGAATACATCAACAAACAAGGGCATGCTGAGTTTCCCCACAGAAAATTGTCTTCCATTGCAGGAATAGAAACAGTTAGCAATGTCTACATGGATGAGCCTCAAATAGAGGACCTTTCAAACGAGAGATGCCCAGAAACATCCCTGGTTGGAGAGGATACTTATGACCCTGGTCATTTGGATGTCTGGAAAACTATGGAGTCAGTCAAGGAGCCAAGTTATCTTCCTATAGAAGTTATGGACTTCTGCCATATTTGTAGTGAGGCAGGAGATCAGGGACGTGATGACTCTCAAAGCTTGTTTGTAAGGCCAGTTGTAGAGGTTTTAGGGGCTAGAGAAAAGCCAGAGATATGGCAGTTCGAGAGGAGGTCCCAAAGTATTGCTGAACAGGACCAGTCTCATAACCAAGAACAGCAGTCCACAGTGATGTCCATGCGGAATACTGAGTCAAGCACCTTCCTGCATGGAATACTTGAAGAGAAAGCCATAGCTGAAGAGGAAACACACGAGGCCAGCTTGAAAGAGAAGAAGATGAAAATCAAGGTCATTTTCTACCCATGCCCTCAAATGACTGAGGAAACGTGTGCAGACACAGTGGCAGGGGGAGGGATATCAGTGATTTCGTTTTCATTTATAAGGCCCTTGTAATGTCTATCTCCATTAGCAAAAAAATCTTAGTTTACATTATTAAGTTACATCTAACCTGGTTCTAAAGCATAGCAGACAAACTGAGAGGAAGTAGTCCTTAGGAGTTGCAAGTTAGAACTAATCAGCAGTTGCAGTTTAGCAAACAACAGGGGAAAATTTAACTCTGGACTCTTTAATTAGTTTTAGTCATGTACTTGGAACATTGCTGTAGAGTCACATTCAAGTAGAGACCTGAGATCTCAAATTGCAAGTCAAAATGCAGCTTATTAATTTTGAATTGAAGGGTTTTATGTTGGCAGAAAGGGAAGACAACCATTCTTGTTTGCAATAAGAAAAATGCCCTATCACCACAATCATGTTCACCGCCACTATTTCACTTTTCAAAAAAAGCATTGTTTTGTAACATCCTTTTGGGGTATGCAAGCAATCATTTGGTTTGATGTTTTGATCATCTTTGGATTTGCAGGCCAAGGGAGTCAATGAACTGGGCTTACTTGCAGACATTAAAAAAATAATGAAGATTGTAGGATATACTGGTGATCCACATACCTCTATCATGGAACAAATTAGAGCACTCTACATGTTCTTGGGTGTGGAGCCATTGTCAAATCGTACAGAAATGGATGAAAGTGAGATGGCCAATGCAGAGGTTGAGCTACTAAAAACTGTGGTTGGTGTGAAATGAGGTATAAAAGTGTACGCTGGTACACTTTTATACTGTCTTCCTCCAACAACAGGGGGGGATACTGTCTTCCTCCAACAACAGGAATTAAGTTGCTCTATTGACCTTTGTACACATACTGAGATCAGCTGCATAGCACATATTCAAGCCTCTACCACTTGTGGCCAAAGTTTGAAAGACTGGCTTCTGGGTGGCTAAATTGAGTGTTACTGATTCATGCAAACATTGAGCTCAGTGTGCTTGTGCTGTTGAGGAGAAAACATGATCAGTGCTTCTACTGGCTTGCATATATGGATTGTGGGGATTGTACTCTTGAGGACAAAACACAATTAGTGGTTCTATTGGCTTGCATATATGCTTTGTTGAGAATTGTACATGACAAGTGTGTCAGTCGATATTTTTTAGAGAGCTTTCGGTCTTTGTTGTTTTTTTGCAGGTGACTGGTTCATTTGGAATGATCAATTGTGAAGCTTAGTAGTGCAGCTTTCTTTGTGGGACCTGTTTTGGGTTACAGTCCTTAGTTGTTGAGGGGTGGTCTAACTTCTCAATTAAACTGAGATCTCCTTCTGACCTATCAGGCAACACCTCCATTGTACTTTTGGTTCCCCATAATTGTACGTATTTCCACAGCTATTGTACTTTTTACAGCAGCCTATTATACTAAACTGGAATTATATTCGAGTGATGATACTCTAAAATTTACTCAGAGTTTCCTTGTCCAACTAAAGCCATTGATAATGCAGAATATATATAAAATGAAAATATGAACATCATCATATACAAGACGTATCATGGTCCTCAAAATCATAGTGCTAGGAGATCCATAGAGGGATACTAAAAAAGCCTAGGCTTTAGAAAGCCTATTGTAAGTAACTTTGAAGACTTGAGGCTTCTTTTTAAGACCCTTTGAGGATGATCAGAATATCCTCTGTGAGTCTAGCAAAATTAACTGTATCAAATTTGTATCTAGCAAAACTATCCATAGGCCTTAAGATTGTAGTATGATCATTGAAAAACAATCTTTTTCTACATCTACAAGCATATTTGATGGTATTTGCTCATAGACATTCCGGATTTTGAGTGTCTCTTCATCTGATATCAAATATTGGTCACCAAAAAGAGCCAACTTCATAGCAACCCTCTCGGAACTTTGTTGCCTTTATCCAATTGCCAAGTGCCTTCCAAATTAGTTGGACCTCCATGCAATCCAAAATCAATGCTATATTCTTGTCCTTCCGCCTACACTATATTCTTTATCTTGGAACCTTGTTGCCTTCATCATTTGTCAAGTGACTTCCAAATTAGTTGGACCTCCATGCAATTCCAAAACCAATGCACTATATTCTCATCCTTCCCCTTGCAAAGTGGACACAAAGTGGAATAGCAAGTCTCTTCCTCATTTTGCCCTTCAGAATTTGGATGATCTAACAATTGACCAAAATATGCTTAGTCTATGGATGATATAACCTTTATTTTTTGTGTTGATAAAGATGTATTTTATAGCCTTGTCATCCATCCTTTTATATTGTTTCACTAGTATTAATGTATAAACTAAGTAACCAAAAACAACCAAGTGAGCAAGCCAAGTCTTTGAGTGATAGATTGTAATGCCTTGGTGGAACACCTCTTAAGGATATAGCTTTCACACTTTATAGCTTCAAGCCAAAAGCTATTGCAAAGCTTGAATTCTATTCATGTATCGCATTATCTCCATGAGAGATTTGTTTTCTCTCTCAAAGTAGACCATTTTGTTATGGTGTATATAGCATTGTAGATTGGTATTCTATTCCATGTTTAAGTAGATATGCATTACACTCCTCAAATATATAGTCCCTCCTTCAATTAGAATGGAGAGTACCACTTTATGTCCCAACAAATTTTCAATCATGCTTAATTGCTTGAAGCGCAATACTTTAGACTTAAGTTGGATGTCAAAGTTTTGCATTTGAAACGGCCTTTGAATATATAATTGCATATGTTATATCTTTTATATATATTTACCGAAATTATTGAGCTTGTATAGCCGACAATATAGTGAACTAATGTGATTGTTGTATCATCACATGAGAGATAAAGTATAGGTGTCATTAACAAACTAGATAATCAAGCTAATCTTTGTAAGTGTAAAAAGTGATAGCAAGTATTTTAAATCTTTGGTACATACAAAGCATATGCTAAGTGTGAAAGTATTGCCATTAATAGTAGTCAATACAATTTTGCTAACTTTTTAAATAGGATAAGAGTATTTATTGTACATAAAGCATATGTAAGTGTGAAAGTACTGTCAGTAATAGTAGTCAATATGATTTTGCTAACTTTTTTAACACGATAAGAGTATTTATTGCATATGTTGTAGTATTGCTCTTAGGTGCAAACTCAAGAGAAGTAAATAATTTTTTTTGAGAAGTACTATACTTAGTGGCACCATTGTCAAAGTGCCATACATTTGAATCCACACAATAGATACAATGCTCACTTAACATCCACATAACATTTGTATTTTCTATCTTAAAAGGAGAGAGACCTACACTATCCATACTAGTCTCAGTTTTCTTATCCTCTTTTGTAGCTAGTTCGGGATAGTCCTTAATGATAATCTTTTGCCTCAATACTTGTAATAAACTTTACTATCACTTTTCTTCTCATCTTTATTAGTCTTCTTTGTCTAAACAACACTTGGAAATTTCTTTTTTCTAGTAGACAAGGTAGCTTTTTGGTTACTTTTTTGCCTAGCCATAAAAGCTTAGTTTGCAACACATAATGAACTTATATTGTCAAGACTTTTCTTCTTGTAGTGAAATAAAAACCAATTCATCAAGTGACAAAGCTTTTAAATTACATTCATCATCAAATGGAGAAGATGATGGGAAACTCCGATAAGAATAGAGTAGTCCCTTGAGCATAATCCACAATTGAATTTTCTAGAATTCATTTGCATGGCAATTGCTCTTTAAAGTTGTTTGATCTTTGTTAAAAACTATCTATGGAGTCATCTTCATCCACATGTCCACTCTCTTCTAAATTGCTTATACAAGCAAGTAACATGGTTCTCATTTTTTCCTTGAGACAAATGTGTAAATATATCCTAAGCATCTTTAGCTATTTAACATGAGTGAATGTGTGGGATTATATGATTTTGAATAGATAATGTGATCAAGGCATGAGCCTTTGCATCTTTGCCATCTCAATGAATCTACTCAAGAGTAAGGTGGTGATGTTCTAGCATTAACTAAAGCAAAATTAGAACCTCCAACATCCTCAATATCACACCCATTTTGGTTGCAGTTATAGCTTTCAAAACACCACTAAGTTAGACTTCAATTCCATGCATAATGTTCAAAAGCACTTTTATAACCATGCACGATATATTGTATAAGTTCATAGTGGATTGGGTCCATGTAACTTGTTCTTAACAACCAATATATTTAATACATCATTGTTTGCAACCATGACCATTGACTACAATTAATCCAAAGTTGCATGTGTAGAGGAAAATATGCACAAGACCAACATGCGCTATGAAGTTCAATACAAAGTAAAATGCAAAGGTTTTTAACCATAAAGATGACCGTTGTTAAAAAAATCCAATGAAAAATAACTTGCGTAGTATTGGTAGTAATGCAAACAAAGGCTAAAATGAAAGTGGATGAAACTTTTCATAACTCCTAGCCCTACAGGCTATTCCATAGTATTTGTTAACTTGGGAATACTCATCAAATTTCATTCTAATTAGAGGTTATCTAAGAGGTCGAATCGTGCTCTATTATCAATTGTTGGATCTAGGATTGCAAGAATGTATACACAACTTAGAGAACACTACAAGGAATTGGGCAACTAGCGACGCCGATTAGCGACGGCAGATATCGGTGTCGCTATTGGCGTCGCTATTGGCATCGCTATTTGCATCGCAAATTAGCGATGCCGCAGGAAAAAAAGCGCTGCCGAAACCCGAGCGTCGTTTTCATTTCTTTTGCTTCGACTTTTGAGAGGGAGAGCGAGGGAGAGAGCGAAGGCTTTGTGAGAGAAGAAGAGGAAGAAGACTTGTTGCCGCTGCCACCGCCGCCACCACCGTTGTTCGCGAAGGAGAGGAGGAGCCCTCATTGCAAAGAGAAGCCGCCCCACGCTCGCCATATCTCATTGGTGAGTCTCCCTCTCTCTTTCTTTTGCTTGTTGAAGGTTTAAATCGTTCTCTTTTGCTTGTTTAGGAGAGGAAATGAAAGAGAAGGAGAGGGAGAGGGAGAGAGAGGGAGAGAAAGAGAGGGAGAGGGAGAGGGAGAGTGCATTCTCTCTCTCTCTCTCCCTTTTGCTTGTTTAATGTTTAAATTACTTTCTTTTTTGCTTGTTTAGGAGAGGAAACGAGAGAGAAAGAGAGGGAGAGGGAGAGGGAGAGGGAGAGAAAGAGAAAGAGAAAGAGAAAGAGAAATAGAGGGAGAGGGAGAGGGAGGGGGAGGAAATGAGAGAGGGAGAGAAAGAGAAAGAGAGGGAGAAGGAGGGAGAGTGCATTCTCTCTCTCCCTCTTCCTTTTGCTTGTTTAATGTTTAAATCACTTTATTTTTTGCTTGTTTAGGAGAGGAAATGAGAGAGAAAGAGAGCGAGAGGGAGAGGGAGGGGAAGGAAATGAGAGAGGGATAGAAAGAGAAAGAGAGGGAGAGTGCATTGTATCTCTCCCTCTTCCTTTTGCTTGGAGGATGTTTAAATCACTTTATTTTTTGCTTGTTTAGGAAATGAGAGAGAAAGAGAGATAGAGAGGGAGAGGGAGAAAAAGAGAAAGAGAGGGAGAGGGAGAGGGAGGGGAAGGAAATGAGAGAGGGAGAGACAAAGAACGAGAGGGAGAGGGAGAGGGTGAGAGAGAGTGTGTGCATTCTCTCTCTCACGACGGGTTTGGTTGTTTGTTGTTTGAATCACTTTCTTTTTTGCTTGTTTAGGAGAGAGGGAGAGGGAGGGGAAGGAAATGAGAGAGTAAGAGAGGGAGAGGGAGAGAAAGAGAAAGAGAAAGAGAAAGAGAAAGAGAGGGAGAGGGAGAGGGAGGGGGAGGAAATGAGAGAGGGAGAGAAAGAGAAAGAGAAAGAGAGGGAGAAGGAGGGAGAGTGCATTCTCTCTCTCCCTCTCCCTTTTGCTTGTTTAATGTTTAAATCACTTTATTTTTTGCTTGTTTAGGAGAGGAAATGAGAGAGAAAGAGATCGAGAGGGAGAGGGAGGGGAAGGAAATGAGAGAGGGATAGAAAGAGAAAGAGAGGGAGAGTGCATTGTATCTCTCCCTCTCCCTTTTGCTTGGAGGATGTTTAAATCACTTTATTTTTTGCTTGTTTAGAAAATGAGAGAGAAAGAGAGATAGAGAGGGAGAGGAAGAAAAAGAGAAAGAGAGGGAGAGGGAGAGGGAGGGGAAGGAAATGAGAGAGGGAGAGAAAGAGAACGAGAGGGAGAGGGAGAGGGTGAGAGAAAGAGAGAAAGAGAGGGAGAGGGAGAGAGAGGGAGACAAAGAGAGGGAGAGGGAGGGGAAGGAAATTTAAGATAATAGACTTATTGATAATGGTATGCAATGTGCTTTGCCATGGGCCACGTACATTGGTAACTCTTTAAGATGGCTTAAAAATGGTCAATTCCTTCATAATGTCCAAGTAGGGGATCTAATTGTGATATGCATAATTCATTGTTTTTGTATTAACTTTATAGGCATGCCAAATTAGAAATCATGCCAACTAGTCAACGGAAGGACTAAAAGAAAATGATACCCTAGCTAATGGTCATTAAGGTACTTCATCAAAATGAACCCAAAAGTATTGTTATAGAAGAAGAAACCCTTAAATTGAGTATAGGATAATTTCTCTCAGGTCTTATGACTATGAGTAGAATTGATTGAAATAAATTTTATTACTATAGTTATTAAATTTCATAGATGGCGCGCATTAATTTTAAAATGGATTACTTATACTCAAAGCCGAGATATAACAAATAATTATCTACCGGGACAAACAAATCCTTGAGCATGATACAAGGCCGAGATATAACATCGGAATATCTCTCAACTACTATATACAATGCAAGATTTATGGTCAACTTGCAACTTGACATACATCTCCATAAAGCTATCCATTTAAGCCTTGTTTGTTGTAATGTAGATAAGATGGAAAACGAAGAAGGTCTTATTGTTCAAGACCGCGAGACGTATCTTAATCAGCGTGTCCCATGCCCTTGCTCTCAATGCAAGTTGGCAATTAGACGAAAACGCTGATTGTCTATAGAACACGTACAGTGATTTGGCGAGTTTCAATCTGAGATCATTGATCAGGCGATTGCGGATTTTCAGCAAACGGTAATTTGAAGTTAATATTAATCATGCATTGTACTCTCAAGCTAATTGAAAACCATACACAATAAGATTGGGTCTTGTTGGCAAATTTTCTATCCAGGGGGGTGATGTCTCGACCCAAGGGGGAGTGCACCCTTTGCGGCCAATTAGAAGAGTTCGTGGACGTGCGATGGATGGATTGCAGGAGCCAATCGACCACTCGCAAGGCCCATCTATACCGTCAATGCCAGAGGAGACAGACAACCTTCCCGACCTGCCTACAATCTTGGAGCTTGAGATGGAGGCAATGATCGATACATTGATTCCCATGGATGTTGAGACATCTGACCCGCTTAGAGAGGAAGCATCCATACCATTATATGATGGGTGTTGAGTATCTCGGTTGAAGACATTGCTTGCACTCTTAAGTATGCAAGCAAAATACGGTTGGAGAGATACGAGTGTGACTGAGTAATTCAGGTACCTTGCACACAGGCTTCATTGTTTTTTTTAAAAACAGTATTATTGCAAACATTTGTGTTTTTTCAAGGTGTGTTATGATTTTTTTCAGGTTATTGAAATATCATATATTGCCACCTGCAAATACCATGCCCGAGTCTCGTGATGATGCACGACATGTTTTACGGAAGCTTGGCATGGACTACAATAACATCCATGCATGTATAACGACTGCATATTATTTCGAGATGAATACGAGACTATGGAGACATGTCCAAAGTGTGGTGCTCACAGGTATCGACAGGACTTGCAAGGGCAAACCATCCCTCAAAAAGTTCTGTAATATTCCGCGTTAAAAAAAAATGAATTGGATTTATGGAAAATTTTTTATTCCCCCCTTTTCCCTCCAGCCGACTGACGAGCTGGAGGGGGAGGGGAATAGAAGGAGCTATTAAGCTCCTTGGTGGAGCCTTATGGAGGGAGGGGGACCATGCATGATGACACGCCGGGAGGAAAGATCCCCCTCCCCTCCACTATTTAAATGGGGGGGGGGGGGGGGGCCGCTGGAGAAAGGAGGCTGAGCCGTGAGAGAAGAGGCCGAAGGAGACAACCCTGCCGTGAGGAGAGTGCCGCCATATCACTGAGCTGAGGGAGGAGGACGGAAGGCTGCTGCCGCCTACATCCTGAGACCGCCGCTGCCATCGTCAACCAGTCCACAAAGAGCCGTGAGGGATTCCGTCATCCTCCACATGCCACGTGCATTCAGAAGCTTCCAAGAAGCTTCTTGGAAGCTTCTAAGGGGGGGATCTTTAAGCCCCCTTTCCCCCCCCAAAAAAAAGAACTCAGATCTTAAAGGTCTTACTATCCCCCCCCCGTGTCTTAAAACCTTCCAAGCCCCCCTTCCTGTGGCTCTTGAAACCCCCTCCCCCGTGTTTTAAAATTTCTTTTAACCCCCCTTCCTTTGTGCTCTTGAAACCCCCCTCCCTCGAAATTTTCCCTAAGGGTCCTTAGGCCCTTACCTATAGTCTTTAAAGCTACTTTTTTCCCCATGTTTTAAACCCCTAGGCCCCTTTTCCACCCCCTCAAAAGCTTTTTCCCTATAGCTTTTTTTTGTTGTAAGTTCTCCCTAAAAGGGCCTTATTTCCCCTCCCCCGTATCTCAAATCCCCCCTAAGGGCCCCCCCTTAGCCCTTTCCTTTCTCCATGTAAAATACCCTTGGGCTTTTGTTTTTTTTGTTTTCACTCGTAAAAGGAAAAAGAGTGTTGAGGGTCTTTTTAACACCTCCCTTTCCCACTCAAAAACCCTCGTAAGGGATTCCACACTTTTATTTTATTTTATTCCTTGTTTGTGCGAGTTTTACAAGGCCATTAAGCCCCTCCTATGGCTTTAATGGGTCTAATCCGCAAAAGATTGTGAATCATCCCCTTCCGAATTCCCTACTTCAAAGAGGAAGCCTTCTAAAACTACTTTCGACGGATGGTGCAAGTTATTGCAAAAGGGAGCCATGGTGGAATTTCAAAAGGAATTGTAAAGCTACTTCCACGACGGAAAGACTACATCTACGATGCCGCCTAAGAAAGTCCAAGGTGTAGCTGCGGGAGGGTCATCTCCCGGTATCCATGAGGATATCTCACCCCAAAACCAGGTTTTTTTCTCTTGGCTTTAATTCGGTTTTAAGTCCATCATGCAAATGAAAAATGTTAAGGATAGGATATATTTGTTCGAGTTATTTGTAACGAAGGAATTTAACTTAGGAATGACAATGTATAGAACTTAGCTTTCTTCATATTGTATCAAGCATGATAAATTACGAGCAAGATTATCCATTTACTATAGTAATATATTTTAGTTAAATCCTAAGGTGTAGAAATTATATCTTGCACCATTAGTCTTATTCCTTTCGCAACGAATCATGGTAAATGGCTAAATTCATGAAAGGTTTCTTTCGATGCTCAAATTACTAGAGAGTTATCTTTGCTAGTTGCACATCTTAGCAAGGCAATTGCTGTTATTTGGCATGAGTTCATCTTTAAGGAAAATGGAAGTTAAATGTTAGGAATTAACAAGTATAAAAATTAGATATACGAACTCATTTGGAAAGAAAATGTAATGGGGTATCACTGGATGACACTCTATTAACACTTTTCCCTTGCTATTTGAGGACTTGGGGACTAATAAAGTGTGTATACACCAATTTCACAGCTAGGCCTTTTTGTCCCAAGGAGTATTGTCGCTCTTTGTATCACCTTGGCATTATGCTATATGCCAAATTAAACTGTATTGATTGGGAAAGTAAATTATCACAAGGATAGTAAAACCGTGACAAGACGATTAATATTACCTTCCAAAAGTTAACTGAACCAATCTAAACATAGAAACATTCATACCCTAAACACTTGACTACTTTCCTTACCGTAGGAACAATAAATTCATAAAGATAAGAAACTAGGGTTTGTCCCTAAGGTTCTTAAAAGAAGAAACCCTAGGCCTGACATACGTCAGCTTAAAGAATCTAAACAGCTTATTCCATTGCAGGACTTGCGCAACATGTATGAAATCATTTAGTATTGTGATTGATTCACAAGGAGAAAAGGGAAAAACCCTCATCAAGGACGACAGATCCTTACGCAAGTTATCTTGCAAAAATACGTATTTTTGGATATCCTTCTAAATAAGGAAAGTTGTAAACCGAAAACTAGCATATCTAAAGCACTTTAGGGTTAACCAAGTTGGGTATGCCCTAACACCGGAATGTAAAAGGATCTTGCCAATTTACAAGACACCTTGGGAACGAGTGCTGATACACTCAAAAAGAAAAGAACACTTCCTTAGCAGTTTGCCATACAACTCGGTTGATTAACGGAAATGTCTGTGCTTGCTAGAGATTTTAGAGCTCTGTTTGAAATATAAATTACAAATTAAATGAGTACCTATACTTCAGGTTAAAGGCCTGAAGGGAGAGGCAGCTTCAGTTACCCCCGACTGCCTGCCTGACCCTAACCAAGGGGGTTGTTGACCGCGCCGGGAACGTGGACCGAACCCGCCGCGAGAGGTCTCTCCGTTAAGCTCTACTTGGAGTAGGAGGACGCTTGGGTGCCAGGGGGGCTCTGGTCGTAAATCCCTCGCCTTTCGGGTCCTGCACAAGAGGCTAACGTGACTCGGGATTAGATCTCGAGGCCCGCACGGGCGGAAGCTTGGAGTAGTGATCCTTGGAGATTACTGGTTAGCCTTCGGGCAGATTATGGACAAGCCTACGGGTGGAACTCCTTGTATTTCAAAGATAAAATGATGAAATGTTAAAAGAACTTGCTTGATGTTGTTTTTCTATGTCACGTGATAAGATTACGTGAAGGAACCAGTGCTTAATAAGGTTAATTAAAGAAGCTGATTGTTATATGTCAAATTAATGTGTTAGATAATTACATAACTAAAACAAACCAAGGAAAGTGCGGAGGATGGGCCATGGGTCCGTGCTACGGTTGGGTGGTTCCGGTTAGCCGGGAACTTTTCTAAAAAATCTCGAAGAATAGCGGAATGATCATCATCATCAAAACGAATAACGAGAACGATGACCTAAAGTTACGTCTTACCCGATTTACGCTGTTTTAGGGGAACGGAATGGGACTATGCCTTATGGCAGAGAGGTTGAGCTTTGCATCCCTCTCGTTTCCCATTCTCCTTGAACCAAGTGCAGTGTGAATCCGCTTCGGACCTGGCGTTTCTGCGTAAAGTAGTTCGCTCGGGTCTGACGCTAGTTGCTGTTAGCTGATGACCCATCAGGAAAACCCTAATTCCGATCGATCCTAAGTGGGAACGGCCAGGATACTTCCGCTACGTGGCAGACGCGGAAAGACTTAGATCGCAAAACCCGTAACATTCCACGGGAGTGCTCGGCGGAGCTTTCTAGACATCCTTTCTGATGGACTGCTAAGATGTGTCTTGGATGATACTAGGGAACATGTTACAAGCTGGTATCAGAGCCGACCAACAACGGAATTGTTTTTATGAGATCTCAATAAAATGAAGTAAAGAAATTGTTGCTATCCAAACATTTTCTCATCTTCAATGCTGTCTTGCAGAACTATGAAGCGTGGAACAAGTTTTTGGTGTTTCGGGTCATGTTTATGACTGCAATGCATTCTCCGCTTTATAGACAAAGAATTGGGATGATGAACATCCTGGAGTAGATTTATAATCCATCACCTTTATACATAGAACGAAGATGGATGGGGTCTTCAGGAATCTACTATATAGCCGCCCACCGGTTTGCTTATCTATAGACCAACCTAAAGAGGATCAAGTGGTTGGAAGACTTGAAAGTCGTGAAGCTGTTCATTTTTGTGGAAGCTCACGTAAATTCGACTTTACATATTCAAGGTCGGAGGGTTGAAATGAACTCATATGTATATGAGGAAGTAACTCGTGTAATCCCAGCCGACAGGATTAAAGTGTTGGGCCGCCATGAGAAGTATGGATTCCAACGAAAAGGGTATCCTGAACTTCCAATGAATTATCGGTTCCTAAAGATCCATGACTCAAAACCCTACTATTACACAATTCCTGTAGACAAATGCAATACAACGTTGTTCTCCCCAAACTGAATGTAATGATTGGATTATCATCACATGAGACGTTGTATAAGGCTACGCCCATGTAAATATAAATAAAGACTTCTTTTATCAATATCTGGTTGTGCATCAGAGTTGTTAAAAAGTTAAGTAGCTTCATTATTTACGAGATAGCTGAACTAAAGATAAGCTAACATCAATTATCATATAATAACGTTAAGAAAACTTTTATCCAGGCACAACCCCAGGTACAGGTTCCAAATTCACCTCCTACATCAAGTACTGCTGTGACCCAGGAGAAGACGTTCCTCCTCAAGGAGATAAAGCCACCCGAGTTTGACGGGAGAGGCAGATTCGTCCAATCTGATGCTGAAATTTGGATTGAATCTATGGAGGATTACTTTGAAGCAGTTGGTACTGCACCTACCAATCAGGCCATGCTTGCCAAGTTAAACCTCACTGGCGAAGCCAGACTTTGGTGGAAGCAATGGTGTAGGGATCAAGGGACTCAGAAGGGTCCGTTACCTGGGAGAAGTTAAAGAAAGCCGTGCAGGGGAGATATTTGCCACCTGCATATCGTACACAGAAAATGAATGAGTTCTACGAGCTAAAACAGCTAGGACTCACTCTTGACGCATACTACTCTAAATTTGTCTCACTTTTAAAGTATGCGCCACAGATGGACATGATGCAGCAGGTGTCCAAATTTTGCGCGGGTTTAAATCCACCCGTAAATACCCGTCTCGAATCTATGCGTCCATCAGATCTTCAGGATGCACTCATTCGAGCGGCACCTATAATTCAGGAGGTGCAAGCTAGACCAAGGGGTAACAAAACTTGGTCCTATAGTGACCCGAACAGAGGAGCATTCAGACCTCAAATGAAGAGAGTTCAAGGTCACAATCCGGGACAAAGGAATGCCGAGTCACCGTTTCTATCGAGTCTGAAACTATCCCCATGCTGTTTTACGTGTTGCCAAGTACCATGGATGCAAGCACAGAGTCATTGCTCGGGCGAACCTTTAAAAAGCAAACTCACTGCAATGTTGATTATGAGTGGCAGCGCATCCACTTAACGATCGGCAACGTGCGTATTGTCACGACTTTCAGCAAGGGCCTCGTAACCCTATCACCGCTCACAAGGCCACCGATAGAAACAGTTGTAGGTAGGACTAAGGAGGGGGGTCATGCATATCTGCCGCACCTAGATCCCCATAAACCGCAGGCCGCAGCATCCAAAGCAAAACCCCAACAGCCTCACTTGCAATGGGTACCTAAACAGCCTCAAGAACCGCATAGAACTAGACGCGCATGTCTGCATAAGACCTGCAAATCTAAATCTAGGAAACCAAGACGCCATCACCGCAAGTGCCGCGTGATTAAACAAATATGGGTCCCTAAAATCCTCCTGCGTGCACAAGGCTACTATGAGGGGAATGCCTCGCTGTGGATCCCTAAAATCCCAACTGCCAAAAGCACTAGTTCTACGTCGACCTCACGTCTGATCAGTCCTTGTCCCCCGATGCCTCAAGACCATGAATCGCAGTGCTCACCCCACTCATCCGACCCCTCTACGCGTCAACCCAAGAGAGTCGCAAACGCCTATCGGCCCAAACAATGGCCATCACCACAACTGGCATCATCCAACCAAGTCAACCTACCACTCCGCAGCCTAGCTGACTGCAGCAACATAACTGCTGAGATCGAACCCAACCCATCCATCTTGCCAACAGCCAGGTTGCCGACTCAAATGGACCCCCAGCCGCAACTCTGTACTGTCAGAACCTCCAGTTCCAGCAAACCTCAACCACCCGTCGGCCTTAAGCCCTCCTATGAACGAAAGTCATTTCTAACGCTGGCCGCTGACCTTGCAGAGGACACTAGAGATAATGTGGTGGACTGCATCAAACAGCTCAATGCCACCTTTGTTGCACTGG
Source organism: Lygodium microphyllum (assembly GCF_053477565.2). Classification (NCBI taxonomy): domain Eukaryota; kingdom Viridiplantae; phylum Streptophyta; class Polypodiopsida; order Schizaeales; family Lygodiaceae; genus Lygodium; species Lygodium microphyllum. Next base: position 19,175,954 of record NC_141149.1, on the reverse strand, counting down.
CCCTCAGCTATGACCGCGCGGACTTGGGTCTATTAGCAGAACCCTTTGCAACAGACGTGCGCAATATGCCTTGCTCTTGGGAGATTTTTGAATTCGCCTTTGCACAGGCTTCTCGCTCTGCCGCCGCTGAGTTGCTCGCTAGCGAGGTCTCCAAAGAACAAGCCATTAAGAAACACCTCATCACATCATTTGACCCACAGACAATGTCTGCCATCACTGACCAAGAGAGCGCAAGGTTATCCCACCTGGCAGATACAGGATTACCCTTCTTGAAGCAGTGGTACGCTCTTAGGTTGCAGTGGGAAGTCGACGGATGTCGCATAATGACCAACGCCGAACAACGCCGAGCCATCAAAACGGTCGAGTATGATCCCACCTATGTCGCGTCTACCTCGTATAGAGTGTTAACCACTCTTCGGGGTCAGCCCATGGACGATCATATCTTAGGGCACCCCTATCTCGACCGCCTCTTAACAGAGGAAGAGCTCCACATCGCAAGTCGGGTCGACTCGGGTGATTTGCTCACAGATGTCCTCACATACATCACACATGTAGGCATTCGACCCTGTGACCTGGACTGCGATGCACAACTGGAATATAACCCCAACTTCTACGTTTGGCTCCTACACAAATAAACATGAATGCCTTGGCCCCACAAGCTCCAATCCTGGGACGGATTCTTCTTGTGATACTATGAATCCCAGATATTCAATCTGACGCTTGAAGAATACACACTTCTTCATTTTTGCATACAGCTTATGAGACCTCATTGTCTCAAGGACAATCCGAAGTTGAGGTTCATGATCTTCTTCTTGTTTGGAATAGACTAAAGTTTCATCAAAGAAGACAAGCACGAAATCATCAAGATATGGTCTAAAAATATCTTGTATTAATCTATTGAAGGTGGCAGGTGCATTGGTAAGACCGAATGACATAACCACGAACTCAAAGTGCCCATATCTTGTATTGAAGGCCATCTTTGGAATATCTTCTTCCTTGATCCTTATCTGATAATAACCTGACCTGAGATCAATCTTGGAGAAGATCTTTGCACCTTGAAGACGATCGAGAAGCTCATCAATTCTAGGAATAGGATACTTGTTCTTGACTGTTGATTGATTCAACCCTCCGTAATCAATACATAGTCGAAGTGTCCCATCTTTCTTTTTCTGGAATAGTACTGGAGCTCCCCACGGTGAGTTGCTAGGCCGGATGTAACCCTAATCCAACAGTTGCTTGAGCTGTTCCTTCAACTCAATTGCTTCTGGTATGGACATTCTATAAGGTCTCTTTGCAATTGGTGCAGCTCCAGGCACTAGCCTAATCTCATGATCTACTTCTCTTGGAGGCGGAAGTTCAATTAATTCCTCAGGGAATACGTCAGCGTATTCCTTTAGCCAAGAAGGTCCTTCATGAGACTCTTGCTTTTGATCTAACTTGTTGAGTTTGATCAGGTAAACGGGTAATCCTTTTCTGACTCCTTTTATGATCCGAGATACTTTGGCCAATTGGATTCTTGGCATTCCTGCCTCACCTTGAGTTGTGACAAATTCCCTTTCAGAGTTTCGAAAGGAAACTTGACCCTTTCCACAATGAATGTGGGCGTCATTAGGCTTAAGCCAATCCATCCCGAGTAGACACTCATGGATATTTAAATTCATGACTCTGAATTTGACTGACGTTTTCTTTCCTCCCAGAAAGAATTCCACCTTAGCAGTTTGCCTGGTACAAGTTACCTCACGACCGTTTGCCAATTCCACAAGTAGGGTAGGTGCTTCTACTGTGGCTATTCCTAATCTTTTTGCACATGCTGGTGAGATAAAGGAATGTGTACTGCCACAATCAATCAAGGTTTTGAAACCTTTACCTTGATAGTCTGACGGTGTCTGAATCACCGAGAACTGGCGATTCGGCCCTTTCTTGTGTAAAGCGGCATGAACTGTCGCTCTTTCGTATTCAGCTTCCATAGTCGGATCTTCCTCATCTTCTTCTTCGCATTTTTGCCTATTGGCAATGCAGGCAGTTCTTCCTCTTCCATGGGGTGGCGGCTCCTTGACCGCGGCTTGCACCTTGGAAAGGCGTTTGACGATGTCCTCCGCTGAGCTTGGGACATTGCCTCTTGAAGTGCCGAGAAGCGGGTAGGATTGAGCCCCGTATGGGCTTAATTTGGCTGTTGTGGGATGAAGTATTGGCTTGCCGAGCTGGATCCAATGCTTGTGCGTTAAAACATTGAAATCCGCCCCCTCATCAATCAGGGCGTTGAAGGAGCACGTTTGCTTGGCAGTGACCGTGACACCGAGGTAGGCGAGTTCTACAGGCTCCTCCTCATTCTCGTAGATTTCTGTAATTGTGGCTACTCGTATTTTGACGGGTGGTTCTACCATTGGTGGCTCATGCAAAGGATGAGTGGGCGGGTAGTACTTCTTGACACGGCTGCCATTGAAGAAGCCCATTCCTTCACCACCCAGTGTCTCAAGCTCGACATTACCAGTTCGGCTGATTGCCCGGACCTTGAAGGGTCCGAGACCTCTGAATTTCATCTTTTGCTTATGTCCTTTAACTAAGTAGAGGAGCACTAGGTCACCCTGCTCAAACTCCCGTCGTTTGACATGTTTGTCAAACCAGCTTTTGCGTCGAGCTTTCTCGCAGATAAGTGCATGGGTGGCTAGAAGATGAATCTCTGATAGGCGTTCCAACTCAACCAAGCGTTGTGTCCATGCTTCCTTCCCTTCCCACCGTTTTGGAGCGCTATTCTCAGGCTAGGGACAAAGAATTCTAATGGGAGAATGGCTTCAGTCCCATAGGTCAGCCTAAAAGGTGTTTGACCGACGGCCGTTTTATAAGCTGTTCGGTAGGCCCACAAGGCTGCCATCAACTTGTTATCCCAGTCGCTTCGTGAGGCTGAGACCACTTTAGTCAGGACATTGATGAGAATTTTGTTGGTTGATTTCACCTGGCCATTAGCCTGAGGGTAGTATGGTGAGGATTTGTGATGGATGATAAGAAAGGCGGATAGGAGATGGGCTATCACTTCGTTGATGAAGTGCGTTCCCTGGTCGCTAACCAGTTCGATGGGGCAACCAAAGTGCGAGATTACTTGCTCCCATAAGAACTTGGCAGTGGTCCTAGCATCGTTTCTCCGTGTGGCTCTCGCCTCCGCCCATTTGGTGAGGTAATCCATGGCCACCACGATGTACTTGGCTTGTGAGTATTGCGCCGCGGGGCTGATGGGTCCTATGAAGTCAATCCCCCATTTTTCGAAAGGTTGGCGAGCAATAACAGGGGTTAACTCCATCTGATCCTTACGAATCAAGACTTTTGTTCGTTGGCACTCGTCACAATGCTTGACGAATTGTGTAGCATCGTGGAAAAGTGTGGGCCACCATAGCTGGGACTGCAGCACCTTCCGTGCTGTCGTGTCTCCACTAAAGTGTCCTCCTGCAATACCGTTGTGCACCTCTGAGAGCACATCGTGCATCTCGTGCTCACATATGCACCTATGTAGCAATCCGTCTTGCCCCAGCCTATAGAGTTGGCCTGCAATCAGCTGCTAGGGCTAGATTTTTAGGATCAAGCACCTAAGCCGTGCCCGTTCTATTGGTCGTTCGGGCAGCCCATGCTCGAGCACTTGTACTATGTCATCTGCCCAGTATGGTGTCAGATCGGCCCTGAATAGGTCTCCTTTGCTGGACAGATGGAATAAGTGGCTGTCCAGTAACTCATCCATGATGCCTTGTCCAGCGGCTTCTCCTGTGGGTATACGGGACAAATGATCAGCCATGTAATGTTGTTTTTCCTTCCGCACCACCACGGAGAAATCGAACTCTAGGAGCAGGAGAAGTCATCGAGCTATACGTCCTGTAGCACAAGATTTGTTCACTAAATAGAGCAGGGCTTGATGGTCTACGAAGAAGGTGAAGGGGGTGCCCAGTAGGTAATGCCGGAACTTCTTCACGGCGAACACCATGGCTAATCCCTCCCTTTCCGTTGTCGAATAATTCATCTCCGTCTCAGTGAGTTGCCTGCTAGCAAAACTTACTGGGTAATCTAGGTTATGCTCACCAAGTTGGCACAACACTGCCCCCACGGCAAACTTAGAGGCGTCAATGTGTATGTGGAAAGTAATGGTCTAGTCTGGGGCTTGTAGAATAGGTGCGATTGTTAGAGCCTTTTTCAATTCTTCCTACGCCCGTTGGCATGCTTCGGTCCACTCGAAGACAATTAGCAGCTTGTACAATGGCCTAGCGATCAGCGCGTAGTTCAATACAAACCACCAATAGTATCCTGTGTGACCTAAGAAGCATTGAACTCCCCTGTAATTACTTGGGGGTGGAAGGTCAATGATAACTTTGACCTTCGAGAAATCCGTGGCAATGCCGTTCTTTGACACCACGTGTCCTAAGATGCATCCGTGCTTCACCCAAAACTGACATTTCAAGGGGTTCAGGGAGAGACGGTATAAGCGACACCGTTCAAAGACCGCGCGGAGTTTGTCTAGGTGTTCAATCCAGGTCGAATGGACACACAGGTCATCGACAAAGACCTCTAACTCCTTGCGAAGCATGTCCTTGAATATGGTGCATATGAGGTGTTGAAAGGTGGCGGGGGCATTGGTTAACCCAAAGGGCATGACTATGTACGCAAAGACACCCCACTCAGTGGCGAAGGCGGTCTTGTGCCTGTCTGCAAGATGCACTTGCACCTGGTTGTACCCTGAGAAGCCATCCAGAAAACTGTAGGCTTCCTTGCCTGCCACTTTCTCAAGCATGTGCTCGGTGTACGGCAAGGGATAATTGTCTCTCTTTGTAGCGGCGTTCACTTTTTTGTAATTGACGCACACTCGGATCTTGCCGTCTTTCTTCATCACAATGACTATGGGTGACACCCAGTCTCTGTGTGCTCAATTTCTAAATGAATCCAGCTGTCATTAGCTTGTCAATTTTCTCCTTGACAACATGGGCGTGTTTTGGATTCATGGGGTACGGTCGCTGCTTGACAGGCGTTGCGTTTGATGTCATGGGTATATTGTGAGTCACAACACTTAGATCTACCCCCCGTAGCTCTTCTAAGGACCAAGCAAATACGTCTATGTACTCCCGCAAAAGAGTGACAAGATTGGACTCTTCTTCAGTAGTCAAGTCCTCGGCAATGAACACTGGTCGGGGCACTTCCGCTTCCAAGGCTAGATTTACCTCCTTGACCTTGGTTGACCCTTCGATTGGTTCGCTGGTTTGCCCTTGGCGCTTGGCACTTAGCAGAACCACTACCCTGTCCCCTTTTTTGAATTTAGAGAAGCGTTTAGGGAGGTCTTGCGGCTTCCTTTGTTCCTCTGATCGTGCATCCTTGGGACGCTTTGCCTCATCCTGCCGCAATCGTCTGCGCCTCAGGTGGATAGGTAAGTCCCCCTTGGTGCGTCTGGTCCTGGGTGGCCTAGGGATTTTTGGGTCACTATCCGAACAACTTCCGATTCAGAGTTAAACCCCCCATTTTCACTAGAGGAGGTGGTCTCCCCTGGTGGCCGCAGTTCGGATGGCAATTCGGTTCTAAGTATTGACGCCGTTCTTACTTGGGCTAGGCCTACCTGCTCCAGGTCTATGGCCCCCATACATTCCAACCACGCACGATCACATTCCATGCGCATGACTCCGTGCTCCAGTCTAAGGGCCTGCCTTTGCTGTGGCTTGCCATCTGCTCTCGTATCTGCTCAATTTCGCGTCCATCCGTGTCATACTCTATGGTGTCCACTTCACCCTCGCTCTCACCACTGAAAGATTGGCAATCTTCGTATTTATCGCAGGAATCTGTGTCGTTCAACTGCCCATCGTCTCCTAGGGCTTGGGCCGTCTCGTTGGTCTCGTATCAGGGCCCAGTTATACATGAGGTTCAGCTCGTGCACTCTGGTCCATTGCCACTTAGGATCCTCTAAGAAATCCTGGAGCAGCTTGAAGTTGGTAGCCGGGTTACCCGCTAGCTGGTCTGCTAGATATTCCAGTACCCCCTGGAGTTCCCTTTTGTTGGATGGTACTTGGAAGATGACAGGCTTAGGCCCTTCATGGAGGCTTGCTGCCATCATGTAGACAGGTGTAGAGAGTGTTTCGTTTGGCTTGCCAAATGTTTTGATAGCCTGCTCGTATGCCTCATGGTTTGAGAACGGCGGGTCAAGTGTAGCGAGAACGTGCATCCAATCCCGCTCATCCTCCGGGCATGGGATATACTTAGTTAAGGACCCATAGGGTTCCTTGACCTAAGTGTTCCCTTTGAGCATAGTAGAGATGGCGTCTAGGTCGACTGGTGAGGTCTTCCAAGTGTCCATCTCTATTCTCACGGCATCAGTTCGGTTGCCAAGGAAGATCAGGCTGTTACCCCAATCTTCGATGACTCTAGCATTGCGCATCCAGGGTCGACCCAATAGGATATCATAGTCCACTCCCTTCATGACTATAAAGTCGACATAGAACTGGACTCCTGCAATCTTTACTGGCCAATTCTTCAAGACCCCGAATGGCTTCACTCGCATATCGTTTGCTAGCGTGACATTAAACCGAGCAGCTTTGACAGGCGGGTTTCCCCACGTCTGCAGCACTGCGTGGCTAAGCACACTAATCCCAGCTCCTATGTCTACAATTCCCTTCCTCGTTGCGTCCCCTAGGGCTAGGACCGGCAGGATTGCGTGCATCTCCGAGCCCTCCCAGAAGGCATTGACATGCAAGGATTTAGGCCCGGAGTGTAGCGTCAAACTTGGCAATTGTGTTTCCGCATCCTGGTCTTGAGGATCTACCGTGGCCTGCTCTTGAGATCCCTCGACCCACTGCTTGAGGTCTTGCCATAGGGCAGGGTGCTGCTTAAGCAGATCTCCTAGGCCAAACGTTACAGGGGTGGTCACTAGTGTGGTCAGGAGATTGCTAAACACTCGTCCTTCCTTTAGCCTAGACTGTCTGGGCCAATGGCCGCGGCTGATCTGCGGCTCTGTTGCGTCTAGGCTTGGCCTCAATGGCACTGCTTGTGGCATAGTAGCATCGGCCGACTTAGGTTGAGGCGGTGACATTGGCGTGCTTATGCTGGATAGATCATCGATCTCGTCCTCCGTGATGGGTTCAACATCTTTGAGGTGCTGTTGAGCCTCCCTCACCCATTCCTTCACCTTTTCTATGGCCTCTAATTGCCGCTTGGGGTGTGGGTATTCCCCTATCTTAGCGCTTCCCTTTTGGGCTATTTTAGGGGCTAAAGTCTCTGCCTCTATGTCTAAGACTTTCTTCCCATTAGGTAAGGTCGTAATACTGTCGGTTTTTAGTGCGACCTTAGCTTCCGATCTCTTCTTTTTTCATCTACGGATTTTCTTTCCCACTGAGGTTGCGTCAAGATTACTAGGTCCTGGCAGAGAGATGCCGGCCTGCTTCGTTTGTGCTCGGGTCATAACTCGCAAGGGAATAGGTGTGGCCTCCCCATCGGGGTTTTCAACACCAAACAGCCCCAATGGGACGGATGGCAAATTAGCTGAACCGGAGGGCGACTTCCGTTTTGGGCAGTTTATGAAAAGATGGGTGATTCCGCACTCTACGCACCTTTGGTTAGCTTTGTCCCTGTTTTGCTGCTCTCTTTTGGGGCAGCACGATGAGACATGACCGGGATGTCCACAAGTCCAACAAGTGACCGGATCCTATGGCTGCCCTCCTAGGCCTCTACCCCGTCCTCGTCCTAATGCCATCACCAGCACGGGTCAATAATCCATGAGGACCGCGTTGCCCTCGTCGTCATGCGAGATGTAAGGGTATATGTAGGTCTCTTCGTCATTGGGCTCCTCCACGTAGTGTACGGGAGCGTCGCTCGGTGGGTGGGTCACATAGGGACCAGGCGGTCTAGGAATGCCGGTAGGATTTATGTCCAGCCTAGGGACAGTTGGTTTCATATCGTTAGGCGCAGGTAGGGCTAGCGGGGCTCCCCGTCCGAAGAATGGCTACGGCCTGTTAGCCGGATAAGGCTGGTCGTAGGGTTGCGCGTATGGTAGTCTTTGTGGTAGTCTGCAGTGTGTGACATCATGGCCGAACCTACCGCAGTTAGCGCAAGGTCTTGACCTAGGGTCTTGACACTCTGCTGGCAGGTGGTTTCCTCCACAGTACATGCACTGGATGTGCAGACGCATCGGTCGCCTCAACATGTCTTGTATTTTGGCCAATTCCATCTTGACCTCGGCCAGCCTTGGTCCCGTCTTGGTGGTCTTCCCCTTATCTTGGGATGATGGGTTTGATCGCTCGCTAGAGGTTGACGTTCGATCTATGCTTCGCGGGTTAGTCTCTTCCAGAGTTGAGCTCCTAGAGCTTCGCTCTTTCAGCTGGTCATCGACTCTGATGGCTTCCTCAAAAACCCTGGCCACCACGTCTCGCTGCAAGCTTGAATTGCCTGCCAATGCCTTGTACAACTCCTCATCTCTAATTCCGCTGATGAATACAGTTGATATTGCTTTGTCTGTCGGTCGCTCGCCCAAGGGGATTCTCTTAAAGAGACTTCTCACATGGGTCACATAGTCGCGGATGTCCTCCTTCTCCTTCCGTTTGACATTCATCAAGCGTACTAGCAGGTTGTCAGAGTATCCGGGCTCGACATGTAAAATATTACACGGCGCAGCGAACAGAATCTGAGAAAGAGATAGAGAGTACACAACAGATAAGAGGAGAATCAGTAAATTCTTTAACTCCAAACAACTGATACAAAGATGGCTCTGTCCACCCGTGCGCTTCCACTGTGTGAAGCTTAGATGGCGATCTAGACAGAAGATAGGTGAAGAGCTTAAGGCTAGCTGGAACAACAACTCTGACTGGGTGAAAGATGAGTGTAAGATGGCTGCGAAGGGGTTTAGCTTTTATAGCCCGCGAAGGTCGTTAGGTCGGCCTGCTGACCGACCTACCATATGAGCCTCCACTAGTCGGCCAGGGAATATTCCAGGGAATATTCCCTTTACCATCGGGCCGGGGGCGCTGCCCCCGGACCCCCGCCAGGGGGGCCGCTGGCCCCCCTGGGACCCCCCAGCCAGGGGCCGCTTCCGCGGCCCCCGGACCCCACAATAGGGGCCCCTTTTAACTCCCTTACCACGCAACTCAATGCAATGTGCCTCGAGTTGCTACCAGCTTAACCACTCCGTCTAACCCAAAGATTAGACCCACAACAGTCACCTTTTTGCCATCCGGTCACATAGACCTCATCTGATATACAAGTCAGGACTCAACCAATGTCCGGGCTCACATTTGGCTTCTCCTCATAATGGGGGCCTTACAACTTTGAGCACCATGGATCATTGGTAGCACCTAATGAGGGTGGGGCATTGATCATATCTAACACCCCCCCTCAATGTCCACCCATAGGTGAACTATCTCCTCGGCCCAATGCCGAGTCTCTGAAGATGAACTTGAAGCAGATCCTTCGTAAGTGCTTTGGTGAAGATATCTGCTCCATTCTCCTCTGTTGGACAGTAGACCAATTCCACTATCCCATCCTCCATCAAATCACGCACATAGTGATACTGGATCTCTATATGTTTGGTGCGTGCATGAAACACTGGATTTTTGGCAATGGCGATGCAACTCTGATTGTCACATCTCAGCACAGTTGGTTCTTCATCCTGCACTCCCATATGCCATAGAATCCTTCTCAACCATACGGCCTCACATGCAGCAAAACAAGCTGCCTTGTACTCTGCTTCGGTAGAAGACAATGCCACTGTTGGTTGCTTCTTACTAATCCAAGAGAAAATTCCTGAACCCAAAGAGAAACAATAACCAGAAACTGACTTCCTGGAATCAATGTCTCCTGCCCAATCTGAGTCACAGTTCCCCACAAGAGAAGTTCCGAAACTGTATGTGATACCATAGTCAAGAGTTTTCTTCAAGTATCTGAGCACCCGCATCCCAGCCTTCCAATGACTCTCATGAGGTTTGTTTGAGAACCTGCTCAAAACACCAACAGCAAAACTGATATCTGGTCTGGTGTTACACAAGTAGATTAGACTGCCGACCAACCTCCTATACCTCCCAATGTCTGCTAGTGCTGATGTATCCTCAACGGATAACTTTACATTCACCTCCATAGGTGTAGCTATCTCCTTGCACTCGGTCATGCCAAATGCCTTCAAGATCTCCCATGCATACTTCTTCTGAGAGATGAAGATCTTTCCTGGCTCTTGCCAGACTTCAATCCCCAAACAATAGTGCAGCAAGCCCAAGTCTGTCATTTCAAACTCAAAACTCAAAGCCTTTCGAGTTTGGTTGATCATATCTTCATAGTCACCTGTAATAAGAAGGTCGTCCACATATAGGACAATCACTACAGACTTTTTACCATCCCTGTAAACATACAAGTTAGCATCTGAGGCACATCTTTTGAAGTTTAGGTTTAAAAAGAACCTATCTATCCGCTGGTACCATGCTCTGGGGGCTTGTTTCAGCCCATACAATGCCTTCTTCAGTTTACACACTTTGTTCTCAGAATGGGGGGCCTCAAACCCTGGTGGCTGAGCCACGTACACCTCCTCCTTGAGGTCACCATTTAAGAACGCTGACTTAACATCCATTTGGTACACTGGCCACTTCTTGTGGGCAGCCACTGCAAGTACCGTGCGAATAGTGGTCATTCTGGCAGTTGGGGCAAATGACTCTTGAAAATCAAACCCTTCAACTTGTGAAAATCCTTGGGCAACCAGTCTAGCTTTGTACTTTTCTAAGGTACCATCAGCCTTGTACTTTACCTTCCAGATCCACTTGGTGCCAATAATCTTCCGCTTTGCTGGCCGATCCACTAGCTCCCAAGTGTCATTCTTCATTATGCTGTCATACTCCGCCTGCATAGCAGCCTTCCATGATGGATCTGCAAGTGCTTCTTCTAAGTCAGTTGGCTCCTTTACTTCTCTCATAATCTCAACCATCAAGGCCATGTTGACTATGTGAGCAGAAGCCCTCCTTTGCTCCTCTATTCTCTGAGACCTCCTTGGTCCGTCTGCCTTCTCCTCAACAGATGCAGGCATAGGATTATTGTGGTCATAGAGCTGCTTCACCCAGCGCGGCAATGGCTTTTCCGGTGGGGTGATGTCAGGTTGGTGAACTTTTTCCTCATCATCTGAAGATGATGCTTCCTCCTCCTTAAGGATAGGGATAGCTCTCGGGACAGGTTCATAGTGGACTACTTCTTCGCTTGATGATAAAGTGGAAGACCTTGCCTTCTCCTCCTCCACTGTATGCGGCTCCTCCTTGAACACCACATCACGGCTCGCGATGATCTTCTTTGCCTCTTGGTCATATAACTTGTAAGCCTTCTGCTCATCACTATAACCCAAGAAGATACATTTTCTGCTTTTTGGTTGTAACTTGTTTCTCTTCTCATCTGGAACATGTGCATAACATTCACATCCAAAAATTCTGAAATGTGAGACAGATGGTTTCTTACCAGTGTAAGCCTCATGAGGTGTTTTTCCCTTGAGAGCCTTTGTATAGCTCCGATTTAGAATGTAGACTGCAGTATTAACAGCTTCAGCCCAAAAATGGTTAGGTAATCCCTTGCCCTTTAGCATGCATCTTGCCATCTCCACAATGGTGCGATTCCTGCGTTCCACAACACCGTTCTGCTGAGGTGTGTGAGGCGTTGTCAATTGACGCTTGATACCTTTGCTCTTGCAAAAGCCTTCAAACTCCTTTGAGTTGAACTCACCACCACCATCTGTTCTAAATTTCTTCACACTTTTCCCTGTTTCATTCTCAACAAGTATTAGCCATTCTTTAAACTTACCAAAAGCTTGAGCCTTATCACGAAGGAAGTACACCCACATCTTCCTACTGTAGTCGTCGACAATCAACATAAAATAAGAAGATCCCCCCAAGGCCTGTGTAGGCATCTTACCACACAAGTCAGCATGCACCAACTCTAGAGGAGCATGTGCTCTATTCTTGCTTTCTTGTGGAAATGCCTTTCTCTGTTGCTTGCCCATCATACAAGCTTCACATGGTTCCTTCAATTCAGTTATTGTAGGTAGGTGAGCAACCATACCTTGCTTTTGCATCTCCTTCAATACTGCAAATCCGATGTGTCCAAACCTTTCATGCCAAAGCTTACTCGTGCCCACTCCAGCGGTGGCTGTAAGAGCACTTAGCTCATACAGGTTGTTCCTTCTTTCTCCTTTGCCAACAATTGTGCCAGCACTATCAATAATTTCTGCACCTGTCTTCTTGAACCTCACTTCATGACCAAGATCAGTTATGGCAGCAACTGATAAGAGATTTCTTCTGATTTCGGGAACATACAACACATTTGAAAGCTTTTTGACTTCACCATTTGCAGCAACAAAAGAAATAGTACCTGTGCCCGCAGCAGGGCATTTAGCATCATTTCCAACCGTCACAGTGATGGATTCTTGTAGAGGCTGCATAGAACTGTATAGACCTTTCTTGTTGGTCATGTGACGGGAGGCCCCACTATCCAACACCCAAGAGTCAGTGGTAGATTCTTCTTGCGCCGAGGAGCACACTTCCTCAATGGTCGCCATGAATAATTCCAACTCTGCTTCAGCCGTATTGGCTGTCTCTTTCCCTTTAGTTTTAAGGGTACCATTCTTTTCATCTGCCTTCTTGACACGACAATCTGCAATTGCATGTCCTTTCTTCTTACAGTAGAAGCACTCTCCTTGAAACTTCTTCTTGCTGCCCTTCTTCTTTTTGTCACCATCATTTTTGGTGGAGGAAACACCTTTGCCTTTTGCATTGGCAGAGAACGCAGCATCTCCATTGTTGCTTCCTTCTCGGGCTTTCAGCCTCAACTCCTCCTCCATTAATAATGCACAAAACTCCTCAAAAGTCAAAGCTTGAGGTCTCACCTGAGTATTAAGGGCAGTTACTAGTCCATCAAACTTTTGTGGACAAATCCGAAGACACCTCCGAGCTAGCTCTTCGCTAGTCTTTTGTATCCCAGCGCCAGCCATCTGGTCGCGCAGATTCTTAATCCGAGTGATGAATGCTTCAACCGTCTCTCCTTCAGCAAACTTCTCCGCTGCTAGTTGATTCTCCAAGTTTTGAATCCTTGTTTGGTTTCGTGTTTCATACTGACTCCTTAGTACATTCCAAGCCTCTGACGCTTTGGTTGTATGCTGAATCAGAGTCAAAACACTGTCAGAACAGCTTGTAACTAAGGCACACAATGCATCTGCATTCCTTCGTTTCCAAGCTCGTAGAAGATCTGCATTCGGAGGAATCATCACACTAGGATTTGATGGGTCGGGGGTAGGCTGTGGTTCTGCGTCAGTCCCCAGCACAGTCTCCAGAAGCTCATAAGAATCAAGGATAGTTGTAATTTTGAACTTCCACAAGGTGTAGTTTGTACCATCTAACTTGCCTTCGCTGAAGGTTGGTGGACGAATCCTCAGTGTTTGAATAGCCGGTACAGCAGCACCACCTCCTGCACCGCTTCCTGATGCGCCAGAACTGCTTCCCGGAGTCGACATCGTTTCTCTTTGCTGTTGAAGCCTTTGCCTCTTGCACGCTCTCCGATCTCTAGAGCCCCCTGGGCTCTGATACCATGTAAAATATTACACGGCGCAGCGAACAGAATCTGAGAAAGAGATAGAGAGTACACAACAGATAAGAGGAGAATCAGTAAATTCTTTAACTCCAAACAACTGATACAAAGATGGCTCTGTCCACCCGTGCGCTTCCACTGTGTGAAGCTTAGATGGCGATCTAGACAGAAGATAGGTGAAGAGCTTAAGGCTAGCTGGAACAACAACTCTGACTGGGTGAAAGATGAGTGTAAGATGGCTGCGAAGGGGTTTAGCTTTTATAGCCCGCGAAGGTCGTTAGGTCGGCCTGCTGACCGACCTACCATATGAGCCTCCACTAGTCGGCCAGGGAATATTCCAGGGAATATTCCCTTTACCATCGGGCCGGGGGCGCTGCCCCCGGACCCCCGCCAGGGGGGCCGCTGGCCCCCCTGGGACCCCCCAGCCAGGGGCCGCTTCCGCGGCCCCCGGACCCCACAATAGGGGCCCCTTTTAACTCCCTTACCACGCAACTCAATGCAATGTGCCTCGAGTTGCTACCAGCTTAACCACTCCGTCTAACCCAAAGATTAGACCCACAACAGTCACCTTTTTGCCATCCGGTCACATAGACCTCATCTGATATACAAGTCAGGACTCAACCAATGTCCGGGCTCACATTTGGCTTCTCCTCATAATGGGGGCCTTACAACTTTGAGCACCATGGATCATTGGTAGCACCTAATGAGGGTGGGGCATTGATCATATCTAACACGACAAACCTCTTGATGAAGAGATCCTTGAGGTTATTGAAGTTGGCTCGCTCTACGGCATCCAGGCTTGTATACCACGTCCTACCCTTATCGCTTAAGCAAAGTCCAAATGCTTGCGCACGTTGAGTTTGGTCGTTGAGGCCATTGGCTTCGCAGACTTGCTCAAACTGCTCAACAAAGCTGTACGGATCGTCACGTGGCTGGTACTTGTTGAGTTGCTTGGCAACGATCGGTATTTTGGCCTGGTTCTTTGAGCCCTGGTTTGCCCCTAATCCTGCAAGCAGCGAGGTCGCTAGTGTAGTGGCACTCTGCTCTACTGCGGTGTTATCTAGCAGCCGTTTCATGAGGAGCTCGCTCAGCATCAGGTCTCCCTCTAGTGCTCTTTCCTGGTCTGTCCAGTTCCGGCCAGCCAAGCTCAGCACTCGCTGCACCTCATGCAGCTCCATGCTTTGCCTTAGGCTCTTGGCTTGTTGATCCCTATTATACTCGGCTATGCCCTGCAATGCCTTGCGGGCTAGCCTTCTCTCCTCCTCTAGGTCCGCAATTATTGCATCTGCCGTCCTGCCACGGTGCTCGTACCGGGCATGCACATTGTAACTACTCACCATTTGCTGTATAGCGTCTGGGAATGCGCTCACATCGAGCTCCTCGGTAAACCGATGGTCTGAGCCTTCCTCTGTCATGGTTGAATTCTTGCGCCTCGCTGCGCTCTCGATCAGGTTAACCGGTTGTGAGACAGATCCTTGTCGTTGACGCTCCTTGCTTGACTCTACCTTGCGCTTCGCGCGTTTGCCTATACCTTGGGTCTTCTCCTATTGGTGGGTTTTTTGAGCGATTTATCTGAGTGAGTTCCTTTAATTTTTGAATGCAATGCTTAACTTACGGTCACTCATGAGTGTGTTGTTCCTCGTGCACTTGTGCTCAATTAGGCTTTCAGCTTTCCTAAGTGTACTTTAAGTGCGAAAATTCAACATGAGTGCTGCAAGTAATTCCCCGGCGTCTTAATCACTCTCGCTCGTTTCGGGCCTG
The DNA here is from genome assembly GCF_053477565.2 of Lygodium microphyllum. Classification (NCBI taxonomy): domain Eukaryota; kingdom Viridiplantae; phylum Streptophyta; class Polypodiopsida; order Schizaeales; family Lygodiaceae; genus Lygodium; species Lygodium microphyllum. The sequence goes on along the minus strand of NC_141149.1, from coordinate 19,160,645 downwards.
ATAGGCTTTGCTACTCCAGTCCTGGTCGTTCTAACGGATTCTAGGGTCTTGTGCTGCTTCCTATTGTTCACGCGGGGGTGGGTCGCTGGGGAGTGCCCCAGTGTGTCCCTGGATGGGTTAAGTTTTTTTTTTGACTCTGGGAATTGGACGTCCGATTTACCAGTGTTCGATTTACCACTGGTCCAATTCTGGGAATCGGACCAGGTGTATCAGGGCTGAGTGGCAGTCTCAAAGTCCGAGTGTCCGATTCTCAAAAATCGGACAAGTGTTCAATGAATCGGACAAGGGGAGTCCGATTCTGGGCTAGTCCGATTTTGGGTGGTCCGATTCGTCCGAATGGTCTGATCGGACAGGGTGTTTCGATTTTTAGAATCGGGTAGACTGGTCCGAGTCAAAGCGTCCGAGTCTTCGAGCGTCCGATCGGACGGTTGTCCGAGTGTCCGATTTTGGGAATCGGACACTGGGTCGACGTCCGAGTCTGCTGGCCCGACGAGCTTGCGCACACGGATTCGCCCAAATATCTCCAGATGTCTATTACTATTGACCACGAAATTCACCGACGATGGAGTTGGAGTGGTGAGGGGGAGATCGATGTACCTGGGGATCACCGAATGCAATGTCACTCCGTGTCCTGGTCGATCGGATAGTCGTCAAGCTCGCTCTCTCTCTCTCTCTCTCTCCGTTGGTTGCAAATGGGGGTTCTCTTGCCCTTCCAGAATTTATACCCTGCTGGTCCTTCCCTGAACACTACAGATCACTCTCCTGGCGTTTCCTACGCAGTTACATTCGCATTTCCTCTATTTTCCCCCTTGTTTTCTCCGATTTTCTCCCTGTTTCACAGCAGCAACCCTCTACCTCTTCTTGTGTGATTTCCTACTGTTAATCTACCCTAAACACAACATAAATCGAAAGCAAAACACTGAACTAGTTTCTCCACGTTTTCCAATCATCAAACAACCAGAATATCCCAAAATACTTACCTGTTCTGAAGATCGAAAACACCCAACTTCCTACCTATCTCAAGCTCCATTTCGCGGATGAATACCCTACTTTGATGCTTGATATGAGGCGCGCAAGTGCTCAAGCTTGAATCTGTTGGTCCCGGCAACGGAACCAAAATGTGGGAGCTTTCGCTCAACCGCCAAGACCCTCGGACCGCTTATTCTTTCAAGTGTTTCAAGCGAGCTCTAATGGCTATCTCTCACCTAGCCGACACGTCGTCGATCCTACAAGTGTAGTGAGCTTACCTTGATGCTCGATCAAGTACCCTCCTCTCTCTTGCACTCCGGTAGCTCCACGATCCTAGATGCTAGCTCAAGCATCCTCAAACCTCCTCCATCTCCAAGCTCCATCCTCCATAGCCACGTGCGCAAGAGAAGAGAAGAGAAGAAGAGGAGAGGAGATGGTGAAGAGCTTCACCCTCTTGATCCCTCACTCTCACACACACTCACTCCCTCACATTCCCTCTCTCAAGAGCACACACAAGCAAGAAGGAGAGAAGAAGAGAGAAAGAAGAAGACTCCTTTTGCCACACACCAAAGAATGAGCTTCTCATTCACTTTTTAACTTTATATACATGCCCTAATTTCCATGGGCGGTCATCCCCCTTTTTTACATGGCCGGCCATTAGCCTAGGCCCCTTTTCTCATTGTCCTTCTATCTTCCTAGCTTCCTTTCCACCGCCTGTCTACATTTACAAATTGCACGGGTGAGAGCCCGGCGCTCTTTTACAAGATTTCAAGGTACACCTTTTTATTTTAAAATGCACATTTCCCCTTTTGCATTTCCCTTGGACTTTTAAGGTTGCCCTTGCGCTTTTGGTCTTTTTTTCTCTTCTTTCTTCAGTCGGGCTACCTTTTTTCTGCCTTTGCCCTGCGTCTTTTCCACTTTCTTTTGCTTCTTTCTTTTGCTTTCTTTGTGTTGGGGTTAACATATGTAGTAGTAATATATGATTGTACCAATCGCTTTCATTATGCGATGATGTATTTATTTCATGTATCAATGTTATGATTTCAATACACTTTGTTTTTGTTTACACGAGCATTGTACATAGTGCAGAAACTATTTTATATGGCCCAAATAAAGTACACTTGCCCTGCCACTACAACAAAAAGGCTCCATAGACGCGCTTATAGACGGAATATTTGAACTGTGTTTAAAAATGTCGGGCGCATTTATTACTGCGTCTACTGCTACATCTAAAATTTCACGTCTAAAAGCGCACTTATAGTCAGAGTTACACGCCCATATAAACGCGCATATAGATGCGCGTATTGACACGCTACGTAAATATATAATCATATTTATAAAAAAGTGGATATATTCATATTGTGCGTCTATACACGCGTGTATCTGCGTGTCTAAAAAGACATTTACTCTGCAAGTTTTTGACGAGAATAGACGCGCATTTATCCTGCAATTTAGATGCGTTGATAGACGCACAAAACAGAGGTGTGAAAAAAAAACTAGAGAGCATGTGGCTTTGCACATGCAATATGGTTTTTTTCCCCTATCAACATCAAATTGTATGCTTAGGGAAAACAGAGAAATATTATTTCGAAGATTTTTGTACTGAAAACAAAACAATGTATGTAGAACACGAAATTTCATATATATAGATGAAACGTTTTTACATGATGAGTTCTAGTGCTTGTGACCTCAAGCATGGTCATGGTCGCAAGTCCTAGCTGAAAGTAATACATATAAAAAATGAAAACTACAAGCCAAGGGGAGGCATGCATGCATGGGGCTCCTCTACATCTCCTCAGAAGAGGCATCATCATCGCTACCACCATCGCTATCCTCAACTGCATCAGGGTTCGCTTACACAAAGGATTAAGGTATATAAATACCATTACAAACAATAAATTAGAGTTACTTATACTTTTCATGTAAAAAATAAAACATGCCTCTTCTCATTGTGGAATCCTCATGGCACGATTATATTGTTCCTCCGTGATGAGTCCCTCCTTGTAGAAATGCTGTCAAGTGGACGCCTAGTTATGACCTCGATGGTAGCCTATCTCTCTAGGAGTAGGCATCCTACAAACAATATGATACTACAAAACAAATTGAACATAAAATGTATTAGAACACACTACATAATGAAGTGAAACAAACTATAAAATTTAATTAAAAAATGAAATCAAATAATACTTACAAACTCAGCCTCCCATGACTCTCGGCCACCTGATCCATAATGCGACGATTCCATGGTTGCCATCTGGATATGTCACGCCTTTGCATGCTGGCGACTTGTCATTTTCTCTGCTGCTCTCTTCTTGGCCTCTTTCCACTCCCTGCAGTGGTAATTGGGTGGTTGGCCATATCCAGGGCGCCCCTGCTCTTGTCTCCGCAGTGACTCCTTGGCGCGCATCATAAGGTGACACCTCTTGTTATGAAGCGCGTCTCTCATCTTTGACCATCCCCAATAATTTGAGAATTGTGAATTCTCGGGATTAGGGTACCTTCTATGTACTGTCCGCATCACCTCTTGCCACAAACCATTTTTTTTGTGCTTGAAGAGAATCATGCAATCTTTGTATGTAGCATGCATGACACTCCTCAAGTAGGCTATCACCTCCCTCCCCTCACACTACAACAGAAATGAGGCATAGATGTGCAAAGTCGGGCGTGTCTATCATTGCGTGTAAAAGAGCATGTAAATAGACGCGAATTTTGCGTCTATATATCCGCATAAATAGATGCCAATATAGACGCGCCTCCAAACGTGCAATTATTTAACCACCTAAAATTAGAATTAATATAATAAAAAACCAGAGTTAATAATTATTTAACCACCTGAAATTGATTCTTGAGTATGCACGTGTGCGCATGATAAAAACCATAGAATTAAGAATACATATTGAATCATTGAATAAAAAAACCAGAGTTAATAATTATTTTTGCATTGCTCTCTAATCAATGGCAGTTCTTCCAGTTGACAAGCCTGATATAAGTAATTAGCGGCAAGCGATAGAAATCTTATTATACAATTAGTAGCAAGCATTGCAATATGTATCTCGTAATTTCTCTACTTGAAGATGATAAAAAATACTTCATTTTTATTATAAAAAATTCAATTTAGCTTTAAACTTGACTATTGATTCTTGAGTATGCACGTGTGCGCATGATAAAAACCATAGAATTAAGAATACACATTGAATCATTAACCAAATTAAGTATGTTACAGTGAATGATCCATCTCATCTTCAATGAGATCAGCCCTTGCTAAACTATCTACTTCTAGGTCTATGTTACCAAGTGGTAACGAAACAAATAAGTCTATCACATATCAAATGTGTTGCTATATTGCTCAATAACTTCATCAATATCATCGACAATCACATTATTGTCTTCTTCTGTGTTTCCTTGAACATCCTCGCAAGGTTCATCTTGTACTATATCACGCATATCATCCATTATGGTGTCATCATGTACATTATCATTAATTGTTAGATTGTCATCTGCTATCTCCATGTCGGTAATATTACCATATATTGGTTTTGAACGATTAGATATAGGGATGACATACCACCATCGGTTATTGTTTACCATTAGATGATACACAACCTGTATTTGAAAAACAAAAGCAAGAAACTTAAATACTTATTATACTGTGTATATGTATCACATGTATATATATTAAAATATTAGCTTTTGCATATATATCTGCTCGCATTGTTGAGGTAGTACTAATGTGTCATTCTTGTTTTGGTGAAATTTTGTAGAGTCAATGATTACAAAACCACTTGGATGACGTCTGATTGTGCAATGCTCACCATTTGTTACCACTTCTTTAAACCACTTCACATCTAGTACATATATAAAGAATCGTCTGAAGTCAAGCTTCAGAATGTCTTGGATCAAGCCACAATAACCTTCCATGGTATCATTGGCATCCTCGAAGTGAGCAAGGACACCACAATCTTGGATATTTCTCTTTTCATCTATACGTTGAGTTCAAAGATGTCTACCCTTACACCAAATAGCATTGAATAATGTGCACTAGTAGTAAAAGATAAAAGATCAAACATGTCAATTATTTATATAAAATATAACTTATAAAAACAAATTAATTGATAGTATGTCTCACCTTTGATAAGCAACCTCGTGTGTATTCCGACTCTTCTTGAGATATATTAATTTCCTCCTCTTTCTCCATTCTCTCCATTTCCTCATGTAACCAATCTATATCAATATGACGTGGGAGCGCATTTAGATGATCTAGAAATGAGACATTACGTCCATATATGGTGCGAAATGTCCATATCTGGTGCGAAATGCTTGTCTTTCGGATTTTCTTCTTGCCTTGCTTCATCATATAGTGTCATCCATTTGCTCATTACATCACTATTGAGCACACGAAAACTATTTAACTTATGAAGTTCTTCTTTTGTTAGCACTTTACTCATTCCTTTTCCTTGAGGTATTATAGAGGTCATCCTCAAGTCTTCATCATCTTTCCATAGTCGTGGTTGAGAGGGGTCCACTTCAGCAAGATATTTAGAGATATAAACAAGGGATGATTGCACTAACCAACCCTCAGCCATGCTTCCCTCAGGCCGTGCTTTTTGCCTCACAAAATCTTTCAAGGTTTTCATGAAGCGCTCAAGAAAAAACATCCACATTGCATGAACTGCCCCACAAAGTGCGATCTCATCAATCAAATGTACGAGTAAATGTAATTGAGTAGTCAAAATGGATCGAGGAAAAATTTCCTCCACCAAACAAACCACCATAACAGATAATACTCGAGCATCTTGCAATGTGTTTGGATCAATTTTCTTCAAGCTCACGTATCTGTTAGGATGTATTTGAGAATTGTTTATTTTTATGTAGAAATTCAAAGATATATAATGAAAAAATACAATGTATATACACCTCACAAGCTCTTCCATCTTGTAAATGATATCACGTACATCTTTGGATACACAATGGGATATGCTAGTAGGAAGTACGAAATGAATGTAAATAATATTCATAGATCAAATGATTAGTTGAGGAAAAAGTCATCATACCCCAAAGTTTACACGTAGTTACTCCACTAATTACTATATTCATGGTTAGAGATACCCTTATTTGAATCATTTTATGCCAATCGTGGGACTTCAAACCAAATAGTTGCTCCACACCTCTTTTCTTTTTCTTTATGAAGGCTCCCTTGAGACATCTCATACATCCTGTGGGTGTTCGAAAGCTACATATTTGTTCCTTCACTATTTTTTCCTCGTTCTTTGACAACATCCAAGGTGCATGGGGTAGCTCAATCTTTCCTCTGGGTCCAATGCGTGGCCAGGCTCGTCTCATGCGACCAATGTTACATAAATCCTCCCTTACATTGACTGAATCACGAGCCCCTATCAAGTGATCCCATAATGTAGATACAACATTTTTGAATATGTGTATGGGGTCCAACAGGTGATTGATCTTGAGTTCAGTCCAGTACGGAAGACGAAAAAATATAGAGAACCTAACAAACAAACAATATATTATGTAAACAATTCATTATGCTAAATACTTTAAAGTCAATCGAGAGAAATGCACTTCTTACCGACTCATGCCGAGTGGAGGGTGGCTGTCGGCATTAATCCATCTCTCCTTCCAATCTCAAATGGTTAGAGATTGTGGAGTCATTCCATTATAGGGAGAACATATTTGGGATGGTCAATAGGAAGAAATCGATGATGATTGTCGTAGATAACCTTCTTTAAACGTGCTGGCCTAGAGAAAACTAAAGAGGGACCACAAATAGGACATGCATGATATCCTGATGTGGTTAAATGTAACATGTCCACTAATATCATCCAGGACACGTCTTAGCAGTCCATCGAAAAGGATGTCTAGAAAGTTTCGCCCGTACTCCCATGGAATGTTACGGGTTTTGCGATCTAGGGCTTCCCGCGTCTGCCACGTAGCGGAAGTATTCCGGCCGTTCCCACTTAGGATCGACCGGAATTAGGGTCTTCCTGATTGGTCATTACCTAACAGCAATTAGCGTCGGCTCCAAGTGAACTACTTTACGCAGAAATGCCAGGTCTGAAGCGAATTCACACTGCACTTGGTTCAAGGAGAATGGGAAACGAGAGGGATGCAAAGCTCAACCTCTCTGCCATAAGGCATAGTCCCATTCCGTTCCCCTAAAACAACATAAATCGGGTAAGACATAACTCTAGGTCATCACTTTCGTTGTTCTTGTCCTTTGACGATCATCCTGCTGTTCTTCGAGATTTGAGAAAAGTTCCCGGCTAACCGGGACCACCCAACTGTAGGACGGACCCATGGCCCATCCTCCGCACTTTCCTTGGTTTGTTTTAGTTATGTAATTATCTAACACATTAATTTGACATGTAACAATCAGCTTCTTTAATTAATCCGTTAAGCACTGGTTCCTTCACGTAATCTTATCACGTGACATAGAAAAACAATATCAAACAAGTTCTTTATTAACATATCATCATTTTTATCTTTGAAATACAAGGAGTTCCGCCCGTAGGCTTGTACATAATCCGCTCGAAGGCTATCCAGTAATCCACAGGGATCACTAATCCAAGATTATGCCCGTAGACTCGGGGGGGTCACTCATGAATATATGTATATATAACGTGAGCTCAAAATAAGGGGTTTTTAAAATACAATTTTTATACATTTTTTACATACAGAAGGGTGTCATATAAAGGGGCTACTTACAAATTGAATAGAAAAGGGTTGTGTTTTATTCAAGAAAAATTCACAGATTAGGATATCTATAAATAGGCCATGAACGCACGTTATATAGAGAATATTTATATATAGTGAACCCCTCGAGGCCACCACCAAGCGATAGAGACTTCCCCTTGTGGAGAGTGGGCATGCATAGCTTGGTGGCAACCCCAAAGCCATGGAACACAAGCCACCACTAGGAAAGGAAGGCTTCTCCTAGCAATGGGTTGCAAGGCTTTTGTTGGCAATAATTAACCGCGCACTACTTGGTGGGGACCATCAAAGTCAATAACAAGGGATAAGGGCCACGACTGAGCAAGGGAGGCATCCCATGGCCCGTAGACTAGTATGCGGGCCTCGAGATCCAATCCTGAGTCACGTTAGCCTCTTGTGCAGGACCCGGAAGGCGAGGGATTTACAGCCAGAGCCCCCCTGGCACCCAAGCGTCCTCCTGCTCCAAGTAGAGCTCAACGGAGAGACCTCTCACAGCGGGTTCAGTCCTCATTCCTGGCACGGTCAACAACCCCCTTTGTTAGGGTCAGGCAGGCAGTCGGGGGTACCTGAAGCTGCCTCTCCCTTCAGACCTTCAACCTGAAGTATAGATATTCATTTAACTTGTAAATCATAAATCAAACAGTGCTCTAAAATCTCTAGTAAGCACAAACCTTCCATTAACCGATCTTGTTGTTGGCAAACCACTAAGGAATGATTCTTTCCTTTTGAATGCATCAGCACTCGTTTCAGGGTGTCTTGCAACTTGGCAAGATCCCTTATATTCTGGGTTAGTGCGTACCCTATTAACCCAACTTGGTCAACCCTAAAGTTCATTGGATACTTTAGTTTCCGGTTTTTAACCTTCCTTATTTAGAAGGATATCAAAGAATACATCCTTTTGCAAAATAACTTGCGTAAGGATCTTCCATCCTTGCTGAGGATATTTAACCTTTCTTCTTGTGAATCAATCACAAGACCATATGACTTCGTACTTGCCGCGCAAGTCCTGCATCATACTATGCGATGAAGCAATCCGTTTCAGTTTCTTTAAGCTGATGTTTGTCAACCTAGGATCTCTTTTTAAGAACCTTAGGGACAAACCCTAGTTCTTTTTTTATTTACAATTTATTGACCCTACAATCAGAGAAGGTAGTCAAGTGTTTAAGGTATAAACATTTCTTGGTTTTTAAATCATTTCCAAGGCATATTTCGCAGCATAGGTATTTCTAAGTTTACATTAATTCGGTTAACTTTTAGAAGGTAATATTGAGATCATCTTGGCACGATTTGTTATCCTTGTGACAATTGATTTTTCAATCCTAAGCTTTATTGCTTTGAGGTTAGGTAAATTCAATTAATCTACATTTTTTCCTTGCGAACAAAACTCATGCAAAATAAACAATCTTCCCTTGCTAAGATATGCAGTTAGCAATGATGACCTCCTAGAGTTTAAGCAACGTAAGAAACCTTTCATGAATTTCACATTCTATGATGATTCGTTGTAAAAAGAATAGGGGTTAATGGTGCAAGATGCAGTTTTTATACCTTCAAGATTTAGCCGAAATATACTACTATAGTAGGTAGATAATCTTGCTGGTAATTCGTTTCAATGCATGATGCTATTTGAAGGAAACTATGTTTTATACATTATCATTTTTGCATGTTCAGTTAAACTAAACTCCTTCATCGTAAATAACTAGGACAAAATATATCTTATCCCTAACAATTCATCTTTGCATGATTGAATTAAAATCGATATAAAACCAAGAAGGAAAAACCTGGTTTTGGGGTGAGATATCCACATGGATACCGGGAGATGACCCTCCCGCAGCTACTCCTTGGACTTTCTTAGGCGGCATCACAGTTGTAATCCTTCGGATGTGAAGGCACCTTTTACTCTCCCTTTCGGATTTCCACTGTCTCACTTTCGAGGCAAGGAGCCATTCAAAAGATTGACCACGAGAAGGGATAATAAGACGTTTAAAGTCTTAGGGAAAGGTTTATAAAGCCTAAAAAGGCCCTATAGGGTATATACACGGCAGAAAGGTTGTGCGTGAGTGTGGCTTCGCAACATATGAACCTTGGAAGATTTTTGGGCACTGGAGTGAAAGGACTTAGGGGTTTTCAAACCCAGGGGGGGAAATTTGAAGGGTAACACAAGGGATTATAGCACGGGGAAAAAAGGGGTGTAAAGAAAAAGGGGACATGGGGGTTAAAAAGGGGCCTAGGGGATGTGTTAGAAAAGAATATGAGGGGGTGCAACACAAAGGGGGGGGGGGGGGGGATGGAGGAAGGGTAATAAGGCTTTTCAAGCCTTAGTTCAATTTGGGGATTCCATCCATGGGAAGGGTTTTATGGGGGCTCCACAGGAAGGCTTAAGGGTTTCTCGGAAAGGGGTTAAGGCTTCCACGGGAAGGTGCTTTAAGGGAGAAAAAGGCCTTAAGGGATTAAAACCCGGGGGAAAGAAAAGGGTGAGGGAAAAAAAAAGATATAAGGGGTGTGAAAGGGTTCTAAGGGGGTTTAATGTTTAAAAAAAAGGATATGGGGGTGTGAAAGGGGGCTTAATTAGCCCCCCCCTTAGGAAGCTTCTATATCCCACGTGGCAGGAGGGGGGGTAACCAGCCATCCGACGACGGCAGTAATTGGAGATACAAGCGGCGGTAATGGCGCACGTGGGGAGAGAGGATAGAGGCGGCAGGCGGCAGCTCGGCAGCATCAGGGAGCGTCCTCCTCGTCATGGTCCTCCCTCCTACAGCTTGGCGGCAACACCAGCGGCCATGGCTTCGTCCTCACGTCCTCTCCCATGTAGCCTGTGGCCCTCTCTCCATTTTATAGGGGAGGAATCCTCCCCTCCTCGACGTGTCACTAGGCATGCTCGTGGAGCCGAGCAAGCTCCAGCGAGGAGCTTGCTGGCTCCTCTATCCCCCATCTAACCTTCCAGCACGATGCGCCACTGCGAAGGAGAAATTCAAAATATATATTTGATATATTACATTAAACCTGAACAAACAAGTGAATTAATAAAATGCAATTGATTCAAGTATTGAATTTCAAATATAGAGTTATATACATGTACCTGAACAGTCTTCGTATCTTGGAAAGTCATGTATGGTCCACAACAATATGGCCTTCAATGTGAAATCTCTAGAGGATGCAGATGCGGTTGTATCTTGCACCTGAATACCTTCCCATAACATTTCTAACTCTTCAATCAAAGGCTCTAAGTAAATTTCCATGTTTTTTACCTTGTGCTTTCCAGGAATCAGAAGGGGCAACATTACATGTTTCCTTTTAATTGCCATGGATGGAGGAATATTATAGTTCACCAATACCACTGGCCATACACTGTATGATGTGCTTTTGATGCCAAATGGATTGATTCCATCTATACCTAAACCAAATCTCAAATTTCTTGGCTCTTATTTGAAAACGGGCCACAAATTATCTATATGTTGCCATGCCGGTGTGTCTGCAGGGATCCTCCATTTTCCATCACTTGAACGATGACTAGCATGCCATGACATGAGCTTTCCAATAGACTTACACTTGAACATAAGTTTTATACGTGGACCAATCGGAAAATGTCGCAAAACCTTACGAGGCACATCCATTGACTTCATCTCCATTTCGTATCTTGATTCGCCACAAACAGGACACTCTCGTGCGAACTCATGAATCCCACGAAATAAGACACAATCATTGACACATGCATGGATCTTGACATAATCGAGGCCTCCCAGAGATGTCAAGTAATGTCTTGCTTGATCTCTCTTAGTTGGCAATTTGTTTCCTTTTGGAAGCATTTGTGATAATAACCTGCATATATTTTTAAAAGTGAGTTAAAAAACCACCAATATATATTTCTGTCTGATTTCAAAATAGAACAATTAATATTATGATTCATAAGCCAAACTGAATTGATACCTACTTCAATAACGCATCCAAACTGACATTACTCCATCCATAAATTGTTTGCAAGTTAAGTGTCTCAAGGGACGCACGAAGAACGGAGTACGTACAACCTTCATACAACGGAGTAGAGGATGCTACGTATAGTGGATCATCTGGCTTCATAGAGTGACCTTCTCCCTGAACCGGTTGTGAAAATAGATGGTGTAGCATGTTGTCCAAAATCTCATCCTCTATGACTTGATGGGGCATTTCATAAGGGCTACTATCATGGTCGTGAGTCTCCACTCTTCTTGAAGACTCTGCCTCCTCGCATCGACGTTTTGCAGCCTCTCGACGCCCGGGAGGGAGCATTCAAGGATGTGGCACCGCATCCTGCTCAACCACAAAAGGGAGTTTCATGTACATTGATATATATTGAGTAACATAGACTAGCAATCTTAGTGTTAAAAAAAAACAATGAATATCGGTGATTTTTCTTAGTCCCATTCTCCATATAAGCTGAGATGTGACATTGCAATTCAATGTGCTCGAAAAATACACCCTCGACAACGATCACACATGCATTTAATTTTTCATCGTAGCCATGCATCTCAATTATGAAGACGTAATGTTTCATCCTCACTTGAGAATGTGCTCATTGACTCATCAACATGCACCCCACTAGGTGACGACGACGACATGATTAAACCTAATTCATGACAGCATTAAAATATTTGTCATTCATATGTTTACATAAAAACTTCAAAGCTGATGTATTAATTATTCTAAGATCTCAATTTTAAATACACCAAACTCATCATAAATACATTAAAACTTATGATAAGAATTCACTATTAAAACTTATCTTAAAAACAAAAAATTATGATAAAATATAAATGCACGTCTATATCTGCGTTTACGTACGCATCTAAATTAGCGTCTATTTGCGCGTCTATATTCGCGTCTATACGCGCATTTACGTAAACTTAGACACGCATATACACGCAAAAATAGACGCATACGTCAAAATTCAAAACATATTCAAATCATTTCTTTTCAAACTGCGCCTTTTCTTTCTTGCGTTTTTTTGCAGTTCTGAAGCTCGAGTTTAGTCGACATGCAGTCTCTTCATGCCTCACCTCCTCATGACTCACCTCTTCTTTCATTTCAAACACACAAGAAGGGAAACAGAAAAGCCAAGGAGAGGAAGAAAGAGAGAACAAGAGAGAGGAGAACAAGAGGAAGAAGAAGTAGCAAGCAAGCAAGCAAGCATCAAGGGAGAGTAACTTACCAAGGAGAGAAAGAAGGAGAAGGAAGAAGCGCCACTACCAGCCACACCAAACACCCAAGGTGAGTCCTCTTTCTCTCTCTCTCTCTCTCTCTCTCTCTTTCTGTCTCTGTCTGTGTATTAGGATTTCTGGTTGCATTATGTATTGCATTTTGTAAATCATGAATGGCGGTGTCGGACTGAAATTAGCCGACTGAGCGCGTCTGCCAGCGCGTCTACATTTTAGTGCAGACGCAGGGATAGATGTGAAGAAATGTTTTCTCTCATTGTGTCTGAGGCCGCGTCTCAGAGCACGTGTATTCTGCGTCAGAGACGCGAGAATACACGCGCTCTGCACAGAGGCTTTGACTTCAAAGTCGCGTCTCCAAGCGCGTGTACTCTGCAGTCTACACGCGATGATACACGTGCGCGCCAGAAGCATTGACCTAGAAACCGCGTCTGACAGCGCGCCTATACTGCATCTCATATGCGGATATAGACGTGCTCTGGACAGAGGGTTGACTTTAGGGACGTGTCTAAGAGCGCGTCTATCCTACAATTTAGACGCGGTTATACACGCGCCAGCGCCAGCTCTGATAAAAAAACAATTTTCATTGCCTAAACAATATATTTTTGCAATGATGAATGTGACCAATCCCATGTTTGTGTTTATCAGTTTTCTTGTTTATGAGAAGCATTAGCACTTAAGTTTTATGCTTTATGTCTAAAGAAAGCTAGATTATTAGCACTTTTAAGTACCATGAGCATCCATGTATTTTTTCTATGTGTGAGCATCAAAAGCCTTCTCTTACATAATGATTTTAGGCTCACTGAATGATTTTTCATAATTAATCTTGGATTGGATCAAGGATTATGGCTCTTTAAAAATATTTAGGTGTGGATGAATGTAATATATGATTTTTTGTATGCAAATAAATTTGTCTTTTTCCTGTGTTTTTTTGCAGATATCGCATCCTGGTTCATCTAGTAATGACCTAGATTTGGATCACATGAATGATACATTGGCCTTGTTCGGCAAGGGGGTCAATGCATTTTTTGGAGGTTTTCCTAGTAGGGAAGACTTTAAGGGAGAGATGACCAAACACCTTGGCCGCTTTCCCACAGCAGACGAGGTATTCAGCGTCATGTCTAGAACGCCTCTAACGTCTTTTCCTGGCACTACTTCCCGAACTCCAATTGCAGGTACTCCACGTGCAGTACCTGTACATGCATCGGCTGAAGCACAAGCGTCAGTGCCGACACACGTGTATCTGTAGAAGCACGTGCATCCAGCGAGGCAGAGGGTAGTCGATAGAGAGGGAGGAGGGAGAGTGGAGGGGGAGGACGAGGCTTGTGTGGGGGTTGCCTAGGACGTAGCGAGCGATCACCCTCACCAGTAGATCACGTAGAGGAGCTTGTACACCAATACTATAGAGTTACAGATATTGGTGGCATCTTCCATGATGATGAAGGAAGGGATGTAATGGCATACATGAGGAGCGTCATGGATGCGACGTATAAAGATTATTTCATCATATTCAAAAATCAGAAAAGCAGCTTGTGGCAGGAGGTGTTGAGGGCAGTCCATAGGAGGTACCCAAATCCTGAGGGTCAGTGATTCTTGGATTATTGGGGACGCACAAAAGTGAGGGATTTGCTTCACAACAAAAGATCCCACCTCATGACACATGCCAGGGACTCACTGGGGAGGTAGGAGGAGGGGTGTGGAGCCTATAGCCAACAACCTATGTGCCACCGCATAGAGTGGAAGAAAGCCAAGAAGAAAGCAGTAGAGAAAGTGAAGAGTTGCTAGCAGGCAGAGGCGCAACGGATCCAAATGGAAACCATGGGATCGTCGCATTACGGATCGGGCGGCCGAGAGTCCTGGGAGGCAGAGTTTGTAAGTATATTTTGATTTCCAATTTTTTAAAATTTATATTTCTTTCAATTCTTTATATAATTTGTTCTAATATATTGTGTCTCATAATTGTTTGTATATATCATGATTGTTTTGCAGACTACTATCGTTGGTAGGATACCTACTCCTAGAGAGGTAGGTTACCATCGAGGCCATAACCACGCAGCCACATGGCTTCACTTCTATGAGGAGGGTCTCATCACTAAGGACCAATATAACTGGGCAATGAGGATTTGACAGCCCAGAGGAGGTATGTTTTTCTTACTTTCCTATTAAAAGTATAGCTAATTATAACTTTTTCTCCACCATGTCTACGTAAGCAACCTTGATCTTTTGTGTGTGTAGGCGAACCCGGATGTGGAGCATAGCGAGGAGGGGGATAGCGATGCTAATAGCCATGGTGGTGCTAGCGAACATGTTTCTTCTTCAGATTCATAGAGGAGAACCATACCTCCTCTATGGCCTTGTTTTCTTATATATGTATTATCCATCTTTGAGCCTACTGCTTGCGGGGCCACGCTTTAGGTCGTAAGCACTTAAACTCCCCATGTAAATGCTTTTGATCTATAATGAATACATGGACTTTTATTTTCAATTCTCGTGCTTTTAGATCCATTATCTTTTTCCCAAATGCACAATCTGATGTATGGGAGGGAGATTCCAATTCTGTTTTGCGCGTCTATCCGCACGTCTAAATGGCAGAAAATGCGCGTTTATAAGCGCGTCTAAAATGCAAAGTACACGCGCTAGATAATTCAAATTTAAAAATAAAATTAAATATCTTTTTAAAAAAAGGAGATTTTTTGTTTTCCGTTCGTGTGTATGAGTGCTTGTAAAAGCGCATCTACGGGTGTGTCTATATACCCGTCTAATTTGCCAGATAGATGCGCTGGTAGATGCATAGAATAAATTAAATAAATAATATTTTTGGTTTTTTTATGCGCTTGTATTTACGCATGTATATGTGCGTCTGTTATGCGTCTATTTTTGTATGTAAATTCCTTTATACATGCGATTATAGACGCGAAGCTGTAGACACCCAAATAGACGGGCGGATAGACGCGCCCGTAAGATTTTCTCTATATTCAAAAATCGCGTCTAAAAGTGTTTCTGAGAGGCCTTTTTGTTGTAGTGTCAAAGTTATGCAAGATACCACCAACATCAGTGAGATATAGTAGTACATTTTTGGAGGCTCACCTCTTTCATTTCCCGGTGAGGGTGATCGAGAGCCACCTCCTAGGCAACCCCCACAAAGCCCTCGACCTCCTCGTCCTCCCGCACGACTCTCCCTCCTCCCTCGACGGGTACTACCCTCTACCTCACTCGATGCACGTGCTTCTGCAGATGCACATGCTTCGAGCGATCCATATACTTCAGTTGATCCCTGTGCATCAGTTGATCTGTGTGTATGCATAGTGCGTGGAGTACCTGTTAGTAGAGGTGTGCCAAGGTTTGGTGTTTGTGCGGCAGTGCTAGGAAAAGATGTGATAGGTGTCCCAAACATGACACTAAAAACCTCCTTTTAGTGGAAGGGCGACCAAGATAATTGTTCATCTCCCCCATAAATTGCTCCTTGTTTGAAAAACCTCCAAAAAAGCTACTAACACCTCTAGAAAACTCCGTTAAGGTGTTGTTCATGCGTTCCAACTCAGGATCAGTGCTGGAAGATCTAGGATTCCACATCTACACAAGAAAAATCATATTACCATGTGCAGATAAAACATATTACATGCTGCGTCTCTGTATGCGTCTGCCAGTACGTCTATTTCCGCGTCTACACTTGCGTCCACACTGTCATCTAGACACACTGACAGATGTGCACAATCGGACCATTTTTTTCAAACTTGGTTAAAAAACGCGTAAAAAAACCTCCATAGATGATAGTCTATAGCATGTAAAAGAGAGAGAGAGAGACAAACAGACAGAGAAAGCAATCAAGATTGAGAGAGAGAAGAAGAACTCACCTTCTTTACTTGTTCCAACGGGTGGCGGCTAGGTTGCAAGCTCCTTGTCCTCCTTCTCCCTTCCCTTGGTAAGTTGCTTGAATCTTCTTCTCTTCCTTGCTGTTTAGCTCTTGTTCTTTACTCTTTGGCTCTTCCTTCCTCTTGTCATCTTTTTACTCTTATTTCCTTCCCTCATTGTCTTCATGAAGTGATAGATAGATATGATTAGTATGTCGAGCTTGAACTACAGAAAACGTGCAAAAAATGTAAGAAAGCACTGGTTTGAAAAGAAAGCCACAAATTTTTTTAATATTTGCGTGGCACGTCTGTAAGCGCATGTAATTGCGCATGTATATGCATAGATAAGACATATTATACGCGCTGATAGACACGTAGTTACAATTAAACTGATTAGATGCTAGCTTTTGGTTGTTTTTGGATCAACATGACATGACTTTCCTAGTCTTTCAATATCAAAATGTTTGCCTCCATGTTGTAAGTATCAATGCATCTAGAGAATATGACATATATACCAAATGAAATCATATATGTCCTTATGATTCAGGTGTAATTATGTCGTCATCTTCTACTAGTATGGGACATGCTGAGTCAACAAACAGTACATCCTCCAGTGAGGATGAGACATTGCGTCTTCACAATCGAGACGCTTGGCTATGATGAAAAATCATATGTATGTGTGATGATGAAGATTTGAGGATGACCTCTATAATACCTCAAGGAAAAGGAAGGAGCAAAGTGCTAATGAAAGAGAAACTTTGTAAGTTAAATGTATTTTGTGTGCTTGACAGTGAAGTAATGACCAAATGGGTGACACTATATAAAGAAGCAAGGGCAAGAAGAGTAAGCGAAAGGCAAGCATTTTATGCTAGACATGGACGTAATGTCCCATATCCAGAGCATTTAAGTGCGCTTCCACGTCATATTGATATAGATTGGCTACATGAAGAAATGGAGAATATGAAAAAGAGGAGGCGATAGATATATCGTAAGAGGAGTGGGAATACGCACGAGGTTTCTTATCAAAGGTGAGACATACTTATAATTAAATTATCTTTAGTTATATATGATATAATAATTTTACATGTTTCATCTTTAACTAAATCTTTAATATGATCTCAACAATTTACTACTAGTGCACATTGTTCAATGCTATTTGGTGTGAAGGCAAACATTTTCGAACTCAACGTATAGATGATAAGAGAAATACCTAGGATTGTGGTATCCTTGCAAACTTCCAGGATACCAATGGCACCATGGAAGGTTATTGTGGCTTGATCCAAGATATTTTGAAGCTTGACTTTAGACGATTTTTTATATATGTACTAGATGTGAAGTGGTTTAAAGAAGTAGTAACAATGGGTGAGCATTGCACAATTAGACGTCATCCAAGTGGTTTTGTAGTGATTGACTCTACAAAATTTCACCAAGGCAAGAATGACACATTCGTACTACCTCAACAATGCGAGCAGGTATATTAGAAGCTATTTATTTTTATATATATTACTTCTTAATACATTCTCAAAATATAATAAATATCTAAGTTGCTTACTTT
The DNA here is from genome assembly GCF_053477565.2 of Lygodium microphyllum. Classification (NCBI taxonomy): domain Eukaryota; kingdom Viridiplantae; phylum Streptophyta; class Polypodiopsida; order Schizaeales; family Lygodiaceae; genus Lygodium; species Lygodium microphyllum. Next base: position 19,142,358 of record NC_141149.1, on the reverse strand, counting down.
TTGTTTTTTAAATGCAGGTTGTGTATCACCCAATGGTAAACAATAACCGATGGTGGTACGTCATCCCCATATCTAATCGTTCAAAACCAATATATGCCAATGCTACGAACATAGAGATAGTTGATGATAATCCAACAATCAATGATGATGCACATGATGATGCCATGATCGATGATATACATGATGCAGTGCAAGATGATCCCCGTGAGGATGTTCAAGGAAGCGCAGAAGAGGATAACAATATGGTTGCAGATGATGATGAAGAAATTGAGCATAGCAATACATCTGACAGTGGGATAGAATTATTTGTTTCATTGCCTACTGGTAACATAGACCTAGAGGTAGATAGTCTAGCAAGCACTACAAGATATAGATCTTATAGCGACGTTTAAAGCGACGAAAATACAAACAACAAAATTTGCCCCCATCATCGCAAAAAGTGTCGTTATTGACGATGCCATAGAATCGTCGCTATATGCCTCGGTATATGCGTCGCTATATTCGTCGCTATTTACGTCGCAAATGCGACGCAAATAACGACGCATATAGCGACGGTTGCAGACAATTTGCGACGCTAATAGCGACGCGTGCAGTAAATTTGCGACGCAAATAGCGACGGTAACAGAGTTTTTTTTTTTGTGGCAGGGCAGCAAGCTGCCCTGCCACATATAGCACTGTGTGCTGTATGAGAGCCATACAAAATAGTTTCTGCACTGCTGCATACAAAGCGTTTGCAAACAAAAAGAATGTATACTGAAATCATAAAACTGATAGATTAAATAAATACATGATATCGCATAAAATGCGATTGGTACAATCATAAAACAATATCACTAATACATAGAAAATGTCTACATAGATCGGGCGACTAAAAACTAAAGGTATGTGAGCGCTAAGGATCCAAGGGCGAGCTACAAATCATCGTCCCCCGAAAGCTCTTCAAGCTGTAAAGGAGCATCAAACAGATTCTGCAGAAAAAGAAACAACATATCAATCCACCATACAATAATGCATTCAAATATCTCATGGTAACTACGGACATGAAAGATGAGTGACTTACTGGGCCGCCGCGTCTGTACAATTGGTCGATCAATGATTGAGACCGTGCCTCTCTGCATATCGAGTCTCAAGGCCTTGCGGATCGCGATTTGTAATGGAGTGCTGCAAAGAAAACAAAATGCTAACTATTAGAAACATGATTGTCAGTACAAATAATATCTCAAAAAAACAAATAAGCAAAACAAAAGAGAAACTTACAAAGTCCTCCAAATATGTCCTGTGGCCGCCATTCCCAAGATGATGTACCGATCCGGCCTCGATTCGTGCCCTCACCGCCTCCCGTTGCTGACTCCAACGTCCTGGCGAATTTGTAGCCTCCTTCCTCAGTCAGCGCCAGTCATCTGCATCTAACCACTCGGGCTTTGGAGCCCCACTCTTGATTGCCTTGCGTGCGTCGGATCGTCTATGTGACATATATGCACGCATGCAATCCATCATCCAGCCCGTAGAGAATCTATCCACTGCGACTGGCACCGGGAACTCCTCGTGCAAGGATGCTACTATGTACTCCTTGCTCCCCTTCGGTATGTTCCTCCAATGATCCAAGACGTTGTGCCAAAAAACTTGTTGGCACAACTCCCTCATGTGAGCCATCACCCTCCTCCCCTCATCATTCATGATGATGGCTCCTGACCTGCCATCCACTAGGTATCCATAATCCCTAGGAGTGTGCCTCATATGGGTCCTCTCCCATCTCCGTCCACGCTCCTGGGCATATCTAGGAGACCCCTGAACATCCGGTGTACCGACGGGGGTACCCTCTCCCGGAGTGCCACTCAAAGGGGTGCCACCAAAAGGAGTGCCACCAGAGGGGGTGCCACCAAAAGGAGTGTCACCAAAAGGCGTGACATCTGCCGACGGCTGCGCAAAAGCCGGAGTAACTGGAGTGGACGTCCCCACAGGTGTGACAAATCCTGGAGGTGATCGAGCTCCAGCTGAACGACGAGACGGAGACACCGCGTCCGTGTCTCCACAGCAGCACCCCCCTGATCCTCCTGCAGTCGCAATCCCTCCCTCTGGCCCAAGTCGCGAGCGTCGAGATCGTATGCTCGAAGCTGAAGCATCTGATCGCACTGAAGCTGATCTAGCAGAGCGCCCTGACGAAGAACGAGACATCTCCTGATCTGCTATCTCTCTAAATCTCGCGAGCTGATCTGGAGACATACGTGCCATCATCTCCTGAAACTCCTCATCGCTCATCCCTCGACTCATCCTGAAAATGTCGATACCTGCACAGGTAAAAAATAATGTTAGAATAATCAATTTAAACTATACAAAGCGCATTAATATAAATCATTTTTGAAAAATCTCTCTTAAAATGCATATCTTATCTACCTTTATGGAAGATCTAAACAACGAATTGAGTAATACAATTCTCCAAGAATGAAGTATTCTATGGTCCCATGTTAATCTCCTGACACAACTCTGCATACACTGGAAGGTCGATAGACATGTCACCACAAAAGAATGAGTCTGCCTCGTTCTCAAAAAATTCTACGACTTCTGTATTTCCATCATTGTTAGCCGATGCGGGCTCCAAGCTTGTGGTGGCCTCCACCCCTTGTAAGTTCGATCCCTCTATTTGCATATTTTCTTCGTCTATGCCTGGAACATCGCTTTGATCGTATACTCTCGCACCTCGAGGAGTTGAAGGTATAACATACCACCATCGAGGTTGTCGGGGATTTTGATAGAAGATTACCTGTTCACAAACACTTACAAACCGTCTTCAAACCATTGTGACATAAACCATGTCGTATTACAATTAGCAAGCAAATGACTAGTTGTACCTGTTCACAATGTGCCGGCAACACAAAGGTGTCGCGCAAATCCAGCCATTTTTTTTCGGAATCTATTTCGAGAAATCCAGATGGACCTCGTCGAACTGTTGCGCCAGCTCCTCCAAGTACCACTTTGAACCACTGCACATCGAATATTATCATGGAGAAGCTACGGTAATCCACCGTAATAATACTTTGCAAATTCCCAAAATACTCCATCTCATCCACAACCGTGTTCGGATCCGTTGCTCGTCGCCGGCTCTCTTGCTCAAACCTTGCCATGACACCACAGTCCATTGTGGAGCGCATTTTGTCAATACGCTCCACCCGAAAATGCCGTCCGCGCGACCACGCTGCACTATATATTTTGTACTATACATTGAAACACTCAAATTAGATGTAGCAAACAAATTCAGATACGACACATTCTAAACCTCTCATTACCTTTGGACTACATCCCCTCGAGAACTCCCACTCCTCCATTGAGACCTTTGTCCCTTCGCTGGATGCTGCGATCAAGGCTCCATGCAACCATCGTGTTGACATAAACCGCGGCATCTCCTCCATGCCTTCGGGATATCGAATCGGTCGGTGACGCTTACTGCGTCGGAATTCAGCTCGCGCTTCCTCTCGATCTTGCCTTGCAATTTGGTACTTGGCGAGCCACGTCTCCATGGAGGCATGGTGCAACATACAAAAGCGATTCACCTTCTCTTCCATTGAGGCATCCATTCTTTTTTCTACCCCATTTCCAACCACCACATCTCCAGTCAGCCTGTCATCGTCCTTGAGCGTCCATAGCATTTCATTGTCTGGTTCCACCGTTGATAGCCATTGTGAGATATGCACCAACGCCTCTGACACCAACCAACCTTTCGCCATGCTACCTTCCGGACGAGCTCGTTGTCGCACAAAGCCTTTTAGGGTTTTCATGAAGCGCTCCAGGAAGAACATCCATCGCGTATGGACAGGTCCAGCAATCTCCACTTCGTCCACAAGATGCACAAGAAGGTGAACTTGTATCGTGAGCATGCTAGTGGGCAGGTATTTCTCAAAGAGACAGACCGTCTCAACTGCTCCCCGCCTTGCGGATTCAATAGAGGACATCTTAATCTCTTTCTGTGAGATCCATTGCACCAAAGTCGACAGCTTGTAAATGGCCCCGCGAATTTCTGGAGTTAGGCATCCCGCGATCGTGATCGGTAGGACAAACTGCCACAAATGAGAAAGCATTAAGAATAATGGTCACTTTTCAAATTTCAAAATGTCCACGCTAATTAAAATCCATTCTGTTCACAAACCTGACATATCTTATGCCAATCATGGGATTTTAGCCCAGACATTTGGTCATCTTTAGAAAATGCGGACCTGAGAGAACGCATCATACCCGTCGGAGTGCGGATAGACTTGATTACTTGCTTCACAATGCGCTCTTCTTTGGTAGACAAAACCCAGGGAGCGCGAGGAAGCTGCACTCCCCCTTCAGCACTCGACTGCGGCCAAAGCGCCTCCATCTTACCTACCTCCTTTAAATCCATTCGTGACCCTATAGTGTCTCTCTTTCCTGTGATGTGGTCCCATAGCAAGCTGCCCACATTTTTGAAAATATGCATGGGATCCAACAAGTGGTTGACCTGTAAGTGGGTCCAATATGGCAACTCGTAGAAAACTGAGAACCGTCGCATTCCATTTGGATGTGATTCCGGGTTTACCATTTTCAGCTCGTACCAGCTTGCAGCGTTCATACGTGATGGAGGTCGTCCAAGAAAACCTTCCCTGAGTTCATGATCCTCCGGCAAGAAAGTGGCGTGTCCTTGATATACCATCTTCTTCATGGTTCGTGACCTTCGGGAGTCTAACTGTGGCCCACACAATGGACATGCATGATAACCTGAGGTAACGAGACCTGCAAGGCGATCCACGACTTAGTGAATACTTGATTGAATGAAATAAAATATAGATATTACCGGCGTGAACAAAGGTCTGCTCACCTGAGCACTCTCCCAATCCCGGAAAGTCATGCATCGTCCACATGAGAATGGCTCGAATGTTGGCTGACCGCCGACCATCGCGCATGCTCATATCTTGCACCGTGACCCCCTCCTCCCACAAAATCTTAAGTTCATCGACTAATGGACGAAGATACATGTCCATATTTTTTTACTTTGTAGCGGCCCGGGACGAGCAAGCTAAGGATAAGATGTCCTTTCTTCGTAGAAAGCCATGGAGGAATGTTGTAGTTGATAAGCACTATAGGCCACACACTGTAAGAAGTCGAGCGCAGACCGAATGGGTTCACACCATCCATGGCGAGACCGAGCCGAAGATTCCTTGGCTCTCGCGCAAAGCCTGGGAAGGTAGAGTCAATGTGGCTCCATGCGCGCGAATCTGCTGATATTCGTTGCACTCCATCCGTAGACCTATTCTGCACATGCCACGTTGTCAAGCTTGCCATGGCAGACGTGCGAAACATGTGGTTTATGCGGGGGATGAGCGGAAAGTGTCTGAGGACTTTTTGAGGGATGGTCTACCCTTGCAAGTCCTGTCCATACCTGTGAGCACCACACTTTGGACATGTCTCCATAGTCTCGTATTCATCTCGAAACAATATGCAGTCGTTGATACATGCATGGATGTTATTGTAGTCCATGCCAAGCTTCCGTAAAACATGTCGTGCATCATCACGAGACTCAGGCATGGTGTTTGCAGGTGGCAATATATGATATTTCAATAACCTGAAAAAATCATAAAACACCTTAAAAAATCCAACCATGTTTGCAATAATACTGTTTAAATAAAAAACAATGAAGTCTGTGTACAAGGTACCTGAATAACTCAGTCACACTCGTATCGCTCCAACCGTATTTTGCTTGCACACTTAAGAGTGCAAGCAATGTCTTCAACCGAGATACTCGGCACCCATCATATAATGGTATGGATGCTTCCTCTCTAAGCGGGTCAGATGTCTCAACATCCATGGGAATCAATGCATCGATCATTGCCTCCATCTTACGCTCCAAGATTGTAGGCAAGTCGGGAAGGTTGTCTGTCTCCTCTGGCATTGATGATATAGATGGGCCTTGCGAGTGGTCGATTGGCTCCTGCCATCCATCCATCGCACGTCCACGAACTCTTCTAATTGGCCGCAAAAGGTGCACTCCCCCTTGGGTCGAGACATCACCCCCCTGGATACAAAATTTGCCAACAAGACCCAATCTTATTGTGTATGGTTTTCAATTAGCTTGAGAGTACAATGCATGAAAAATGCTAACTTCAAATTACCGTTTGCTGAAAATCTGCAATCGCCTGATCAATGATCTCAGATTGAAACTCGCCAAATCGTCGTACGTGTTCTATAGACAATCGGCGTTTTCGTCTAATTGCCAACTTGCATTGAGAGCAAGGACATGGGACACGCTGATTAAGATACGACTCGCGGTCTTGAACAATAGGACCTTCTTCGTTTGCCATCTTATCTACATTACAGCAAACGAGGCTTAAATGGATAGCTTTATGGAGATGTACGTCAGGTTGCAAGTTGACCATAAACCTTGCATTGTATATAGTAGTCGAGAGATTTTTCGATGTTATATCTCGGCCTTGTATCATGCTCAACGATTTGTTTGTCCCAGTAGATAATTTTTTGTTATATCTCGGCTTTGAGTATAAGTAATCCATTTTAAAATTAATGCGCGCCATCTATGAAATTTTATAACTATAGTAATAAAATTTATTTCAACCAATTTTACTCATAGTCATAAGACCTGAGAGAAATTATCCTATACTCAATTTAAGGGTTTCTTCTTCTATAACAATAATTTTGGGTTAATTTTGATGAAGTACGTGGCCGTATGCAAAGCACATTGCATACCATTATCAATACGTATATTATCTTAAATTTCCTTCCCTTCCCTCTCCCTCTCTTTCTCTCCCTCTCCCTCTCTTCCTCTCTTTCTCTCACCCTCTCCCTCACCCTCTCGTTCTCTTTCTCTCCCTCTCTCATTTCCTCCCTCCTCCTCCCTCTCCCTCTCCCTCTCTCTTTCTCCCTCTTTCTCCCTCTCCCTCTCCCTCTCCCTCTCCCTCTCCCTCGCTCCCTCTCCCTCCCCCTCCCTCTTTCTCTCCCTCTCTCATTTCCTTCCCCTCCCTCTCCCTCTCCCTCTCCCTCTCCCTCTCCCTCTCCCTCTCTTTCTCTTTTTCTCCCTCTCCCTCTCTATCTCTCTTTCTCTCTCATTTCCTAAACAAGCAAAAAATAAAGTGATTTAAACATCCTCCAAGCAAAAGGGAGAGGGAGAGATACAATGCACTCTCCCTCTCTTTCTCTTTCTATCCCTCTCTCATTTCCTTCCCCTTCCTCTCCCTCTCACTCTCTTTCTCTCTCATTTCCTCTCCTAAACAAGCAAAAAATAAAGTGATTCAAACATTAAACAAGCAAAAGGGAGAGGGAGGAAGAGAGAGAATGCACTCTCCCTCCTTCTCCCTCTCTTTCTCTTTCTCTCCCTCTCCTATTTCCTCCCCCTCCCTCTCCCTCTCCCTCTATTTCTCTTTCTCTTTCTTTCCCTCTCCCTCTCCCTCTCCCTCTCTTTCTCTCTTACTCTCTCGTTTCCTCTCCTAAACAAGCAAAGAAGAAAGCAATTTAAACATTAAACAAGCAAAAGGGAGAGAGAGAGAGAGAATGCACTCTCACTCTCTTTCTCTCCCTCTCCCTCTCTTTCTCTCCCTCTCTCTCCCTCTCCCTCTCCTTCTCTTTCTTTTCCTCTCCTAAACAAACAAAAATAAACGATTAAAACCTTCAACAAGTAAAAGAAAGAGAGAGGGAGACTCACCAATGAGATATGGCGAGCGTGGGCGGCTTCTCTTTGCAACGAGGGCTCCTCCTCTCCTTCGCGAACAACGACGGTGGCGGCGGCGGCGGCGGCAGCGGCGGCGGTAGCAAGTCTCTTCCTCCTCTTCTCTCACAAAGCCTTGGCTCTCTCCCTCGCTCTCGCTCTCGAAAGGCGAAGAAAAGAAAATGAAAACGGCGCTCTGGTTTCGGCCACGCTTTTTTTCCCTGCGGCGTCGCAATTGGCGTCGCTATATGCGTCGCCATTTGCGTCGCATTTAGTGACGCATATAGCGACGCCAATTGCGACGCCTATAGCGACGCCGATATCCGCCGTCGCTAATCGGCGTCGCTATTGCCCCATTCCCTTGTAGTGAAGGGCCGATCTCATTGAAGATGAGATTGATCATTCATTGTAGCATATATAATTAGCTTTGAATGATTAGATGTATATTTGTAATACTCAGATGTTTTCGGCAAATGTTACTCTCGAGTTTTTGGTGCTTTTTTTTTCTTAGAGTAGTGTTGCTATTAACATCACAAATCAAAATTAGCGATGCTATACGTATCGTTATTAGTGCTATAAATTATAGTGATGCTGCTATTTTGCATCGTAGAGCAAATGGCCATCGCTATTGCCCCATTCCCTTGTAGTGGTAATAAACTCAAGGTTAAAGATTCCATTCTTATAGATAGTAGTGCGGTACCTTGTATGATGTATGATGTAGAAAATTGATTATGGCTCGACTTGGTTGGCCATCAAGATGTATGCTGTACAATGATCACTTGTAAAATGCATGGTCAAGGTTTTGGATGCCCCTTAACCAGAAGTATCGATGTAAGCCCCGATATTTATTTAATACCAAAATCATTTTGTATCTAAAAAGCCTTATCATAGAGTGAATCAACTTTGAGGCTTTCGTATTAGATTTAAAGTTAAAAAGACTTTAACTTATAATAAGATTTTGAAAATAATGTACATTTTCAAAGGTGTATATCAACATTGCTTTGATTTCTTGGTTTGAGAAGAGTTCAATGGGGTTTGTGGACGTTTTTGACTCCACCAATATCAAGCTGCCAGGTTAGATTAAGGCGTGTGAGTGAAAACAAAGATGCTACGTTAGACATTTAAGTGAAGTGAAAGTCGCGTACTCAACTTGATTATTGATATAACGTGCACACTCCATAGATTAGACTAGTCCATGGGATCGTATGTATATATATGAGAGAGAGAGAGAGAGAGAGAGAGAGAGATTCATTCTATAGACTTACGAAAAGTTTCTGTAAAATATCATACGGCAAATGAGAGGAGAATCTGTAGTTGGTGTTGAGGTGACTTTGTATTCCAAGACAAGCAAAAGCAAATGAAAGTTCAAAGCAAAATTAATGATTTTGATCAATGAGTAAGAGGCACTGCAGTACTGGCCGAGAGGATTGATGGCTGCCTTTCGGGGACTGTTGGAGTGGGTGGAGAAGCTGCTGCTGCTTTGCGCGATCGCAGGGGCGGCCATGAGCCTGTCGTCCTCCTCCTTCCTCTCCACCTGCTTCCACATCCTCCTCACGGCCCCCCTCTCGTGGATCTTCGCGGCGGGCCTTCTGCCTCTCCTCCTTCTGGCCCTGCCTCTCCTCCTCCTCGCGCTCCCTCTTCTCCTCCTCCTCCTCGGCCCCGCCTGCTGCATCATCCTCCCTCTTGCCTTCTGCATCTATATTCTCATCCGGCTATGGCGACGGCGTCGTCATGTCACAATCAACCAGGCGGCTACTGCCGGCGATGTAAGTCATCGTTACTTTCCTTAGCAGAAGCTGATAAAGTAGTGTGCTATCCATCGTTACAAAGTAGAACGAGATTATAAGGCCTAAATTCCGAAGCTGAATTATATCCGTTCCTGTGCTTACACCGGGTTCACGTTAACTGTCAGTATGATCCGGTAACACTCTACACATCTGACCTTGTAAAGCTTACTCTGAAGCTGTTAATTATTATCCGCACTAAGTGGAGTCCACATGTTAATTATCATGACCTCGACGCATAGCTATTGGATTCATATCATCAATACGCTATATCTATATATACAGGTCGAGCTGCACTATATTGGCGGAGACGACGGCCAGGTCCGAATGCTGCAGTCGGAGATCGATACCATCCAGAAGATCGTCGGCTACCCCACATGTACACCGGCTCCTTCGGATGATGATAATTATACGGTATCATTCCAAGGCGCATCGACCTGCATCGGTGAGCAGATCAGAGAGCTCTACGCGTTCCTGGGCATCGAGCCATCGCCGAGCCTGCCAGAGCTGATCAGCAACAATAGTACTCGGACGCACGACGACGTCGGGATGGCCACGGCGGAGCTGCAGCTGCTTAAAGCGGTAGTTGGCGTGAGATTCGGTGTGGAGCAGTGGTAAGTAGCAACTTCCCTCGTGAAAAACTGCGCGCTCGAATAAAGGTGGTGTCACGCGTAGCTCAGAAGAGACTTTGAGATAGCGTTACATCTCAAGGGAATGTGGTGTGACATGGTGTTACACGTTCGTTTGCGTATCTACTAAAACATACGATTGCCTTTACTTTGAAAGCCTTGTTGAGACTTCATGAGTGGCACTACCCTAACCTCTTAATTTTACCTTGATTGCAACCTTCATCGTGCTTGTACAATATTTCAAACATCCATTTTCCCTCTTAATAATGGGCCCATCTTTTGGGAACATGACATTGATCTAGTATTTGTCTTCAAAAATATGATCAATACTCAAATTCAACCAATATTGAACTGGATTAATAAAACACAATGTACACATTTGTGGGTCTTTATATGCTCTTCCTTTAATTTATTACTTTCAATTATTGGTCCTTGTGGGTGTGTCAAGAGCTTGTACAAAGTCTTGGTCACTTCACGAGCAATATTATATTAGAAGTGAAACGAAGTTGGAGCAAACAAATATCTTTTCTCCAAGCTTAGTTCAAAATTCTTCATATCATTCTCACCAATGGGGATACTCACACTATCTTGGATATTTATGTGTATTGATCCCTATCTTAAATACATTGTGATCGAGGATTGAACTACATATGTGAATTCCATTGATCAATAATAACGTGTTGTGATTATTTTATATTTGTTATTTTTGGCGATTTGTTATATTTAGCATGTCCTTTTGTTTAATCCCCATATTACTTGGAAATTATGCATGTTGGTGAAAGTCACCCATATGATGAATAAGATTAGAAAATTAAAGGATATTATTTTGATTTTTAGAAAGTAAAAAAATACAATGAAATATACCATCAATAAACGCATCAATTATACTTTCAGGGTTGAATGAGATGAATGGAGATTAGAAAAAAATATGCATGTTGTTGTGAGGTGCCCGCCCATCGGTTGTTTAGGCACACATTTAGCGGTCTATCGAGAAACAAATCTAAGCGTCGCTGCCCAGCACTCCCAGGGAATGTTCCGAGTTTTGTCGCCTAGGGTTTCTCGAATCCGCCTCGCAACGGAACGTTCACGACCGAACCCACTAGGATCGATCCGAAATTCGGGTTCCTAGTTGTCAAGGTCTCCTATTAGCATTCTAGCGTCGGGTTTTGGACATCGTACTTTACGAAGAGATACCCAATACGAAGCAGATCCATGCCGCACTTGGTTCAAAGAGAATGGGAAACGAGAGGGATGTGTTGCTCAACCTCTCTGCCCATAGGGCACAGTCCCATTCCGGTCCCCTAAAACGGCATGAATCGAGGTTCTATCCTAACAATTTCTAAGGTCGAAGACGGTAAACCTTGTGAGAAGCCTCCCAGTTCTCTGGGACCACCCTACCATAGGACGGACCCGTTGGGGGTTCCGCCCACCCGCTTCCCTTAATAGCTTTAGTTTTCTAATTAGGTCCTACCACATTTATGTGTGACACTTAAAGCCAGCTTCATTAATTAAGCCTTTTAGGGAACATGGTTCGTTCGCATAACTTATAGCAGAGACACGAAAACAGAGCAAAGCAATCTATTGACAAACAACATCAAACAAGTTCCTTAACTTATCTTCAAGTTAATCTTTGTCTCCCGCCCATACAGGAGAAATTATGTATCGCTTTTGTCCAACAGAAGTATCCCTTCTGTCCTGCAGAAGTAATTGGTCCAATTCACATGGCACCACAAACTCAATCCTTTATCTAGAATAGGATCTCCCAACATGCCCAGATGTTGGGGGCCACGGAGGTCTTCAACTCCATTCTAGACCTAGTAAGGGGTGTTCAGAGCTCCAACTAACCCGCAAGCTGTCTAGGAGCGAAACATCATTCCTGTGGTTGGCCTTTTCACCACTCGACCTTCGGCCCATGAATCGAGCAGTGCCCTCTCGGATTACTACGCGGTGCGACCATGGAGGTGATCCACCCGTACAATATATCCTTCCTTAATTAAATCATTTAAGAATCAAGCACAAACAAGGCATTCAGTCTAATATCATTTTTCAAGAAAACATTCCTTTATTCCCATGGCGACTTGTCATCACAGACGCTTGCCATACATTTACCATAAATCACAAGCACTTGGAATAATCATCCAAATAACAACTAATAACCAGTTGAATGTAAAAGCATCTAGGATATTGTTCGATCAACCAACAAAACCAATTGCATTCTTTCCAAAACAATGCAAGAGTAGATGATATAATATTTTCCATTGCATATTTGCTCTCCCCCTTGGGATCTAAGAGTAATATTATGCAAAAATATTCTTAACACTTCCTTCCTTCGGCTAGGGCATATGTTAAGGATTCAAACACTATTCATGATGTAAGTTCTATAGGTCACTTACCTTGATTGATAACCCAATCCTGAATTTGGATTGGCAAAAGTCATCTTTATCCAACGGATCTCAAGACATCCTAGTTTTAACCCTTATGATCAATTTCTTGTACTAGCTCTTAGTCAAGTCATGAGGCAACTAGAAAATTATCCTCATATATCAAACATGTTATAGGCATAACGTGTGCATACTTAATAAGATAAGTGTGAGATGATCTCAAGTAATTAGACTCCAATAGGCCGTGCATTGAGCTAGAATCTAGTTTTTCTTAATATTTGGGTTCTTAGGCTAAGTACTTTTGAAGTATCTAAACTTTAAACTAGTACTTCTCTATTCATGATTCTTAATGTCATATTATTTTAGCAACTATGCTATTTATAACCCTTGACTATACTTTAATCTAACACTTGTATGCCCAAACTTTTAATGTCGTTCTTTTGACGACTATGCCATTCATAACACTTGACTAATTCTTCCTTGTAATTGCTCTACTAGCAAATAAGTCATATGTAACTAGGTGCAATTATCTTCCCTTGATATATGCACTTCATAAACTCCATCTTTCGAGTAAGCGAGATGAAATTTATCCTTTCCCATGACCTATACTCGTGCAATAGTATGGGGCCTAATGTATCTCATACGAGAATCAAAGCACGCATCTATCAATTTGAAAATACATTACTTACGACCGGAACCGCAGTTGGATTGACAGTGATGCCTTTGCCCGAAGCCTTGTTGTTGGTTGCAGGATTGTCATCCGCACACGACATTCTTTGCTTGGAGGCCATCGTCCTCTCTTGGAGGGGTGTCCTTCTCTCTATCTCTCTCTCGCAGCCTCTCGAGGTCTCCTTATGCTTCTTATGCCTCTCCCATGCCTCATATTTATAGTGAATTAGAGAAGAGGGCTTGTGGTTGAGAAGTAGAGCTCTTTGTGGAGGGGGATCTTGGAAAGATCAGTGATCTGGTGCTCAGATCATAAATCTGATGGTTCCATTGGCTCCGAAAGGGGGGTAAAACTCCAAGACACTTACTTTGAAAGCTCTTAGTTCACTCCTTCTTCTTTTCTATGTTCAAAGTGTTGTCCATTGCCTGTGTACTGCGATCGCGGCGTGCGCGATTTCGCAAATCCTCTCTTTATTTTTTTCTTTTTTATAAAATCTCCAAACTAACTAAAATATCACTTGTCTTTTTTTTTAAATGACATCCAGTTCTAAAAATCTCCATATCTTTTTTTAGGATAATATCTAAAATATATTAGTTTTACCCAAATTCTAATTAATATATGTTTTGATTATGATTATGTGTAGAGAACAAAATGCCTTTGTTGACACTACAATATTATGTTGGGCCTATAGCAACACCTATAATGACGCTTTTAGTCTAGGAAAAAAACCTTCCAATCATTATTAAATGTGTCATTATTAGCATTGACACACAAGCATTGCTATTGGTATCACTATTAGTCACTAGGTACATTGCTATATAGTAATGCCTAGTGATGATAATAGCAATGGTAATAGTGATAGTTTAGTAAATTAGCAACAAAAATAACAATGATGATAGTAACTTTAGTGATGGTTATGCAAGGAAAAACAAATTTCTTTTTGGTCTCATTTGACTAAGAATCATTGTGAAAATTTATGTTATGCTCATTGTTGCATGATATTGTGCATTTATATGAATGCATGTAATCCATTTTATATTAAAACATATACACAATAACATATTTCTTGATACTTTACAAAGTTGAAGGGAAAAAATCAACTTGACAAAACAATATTCTTTTTTAAAGGATTATAACTAGAAGATCACTTTAAAAGAAGCCCACTTTGGCTTATATATAATCATTTAGGACTGAAAGCTACTAAATCCTAACATGCATGCCTTATTAGCATAGGTGGGGCTTGCTATCTAAAAGGTGCTCATTGTGAATGAGGATTTGAATCTCATCGCAACGATGTGTGCATCATGCGTGCAATGAGCACAATGTTTTGCTCTTCATCATGCACCTCCACCTTTGCTTGCAATATCTTTTTGAATATGCAAGCCATTATGTCACAAAGCAAAACAGCACCTATAATAAGATAAACAAGAATATGTCCCTCCATTTACATGACAAACACAATGAAATAGTTGAAAGTTTAATAAATAAGAAAATAAAAGTAAACATATCAAAACTTAAAAGTTAAAAACTTTAAACATGATGAAATAAAGCTTTATATTCTTCCATAGTAAAGAAAGAGAATAAATTAATACCACTTTTGGAAAGGCCTACTCATCTTGTTCTCTATCATCATTTTTTTCTTGTATGCATCTTTCTTATTTCATGAAAGCTATCTTAACCACTCATACTAATTTGTCTCTCTCAAGCATATCTCTTAAGCAAGATATGAGATATAGTGCAAAAACCTGCCATCGGTTATGTGGATACTTGCAAAGCTCCCCTCTCTTCACTGATACCTACTATAGGTATATGCAAATGAATGATTGAAGGAGAAGAAACAAGATTGAATACATTGGCATAAAATAATGTCAAATATGCATGAGGTCGGTAAGCTTAATAAACTAATAATCAAGTTTGTCTACATAAAATAACTAAAACCTCATAAATAAGTCATCATCACCTTCTCCTCTCCTCCCTCCCTCTCTCTCTCTCTCTCTCTCTCTCTCTCAATCTTTTACACATGCTCTATATTCCTCTTATTTACTCTTTCTTTTCCTTACATTCTTTCTTTCTCAAGTATAAGGACTTGATAATTATAAGTATAATTACGAATACAATATATTAGTACTTGGGATTATTATTTAAGTGCATCCTAAGTACTCAAAGTGAAAAGAATATATAATAATTTTCTTGTGTAATTACCTTATCATTAATATTGAGATGGCAAGCTCAACATATGCAGATATTGAGATGATGAACCACATGGCTCAATAGATCCGCATGTCTATACTTAGCATGTCACTGGTCATTTTGATCCTCACATAGCTACTAACTTATTACTTATTACATTTAGTTTATTGTACCTACCTACAAGTGGCATAGTTATAGCACTGATTTATTAGTATAGTTAGTTATGTAGAGTTTGACTTAGTAGGCCACTTTCCTTTATGTTGTATCTTATCTATACTTTATGTACATTATATTGTGTATGGAAGAAGAACAAACAACCAACAAGAAAAAAAATTGGCCTCTATCTCTTTTCTTGTGTTCTTGATGGACCTTTCTCTTGTATGTATGGTGTGTGTTTGGCGTAGCAACTCAAGCAAGTTCCCCCACCACATGATTCTTGATATGGTATCAAAGTTGTATCACTGAGAAAGGTTGGTTTTAAAGGTTGAAGTGAAGGAGAAGAAGCAAGGATTCAAGCAAGCAAGAAACGAATAAGAAGCTCTCCCATTCTTCTACACTTTCTCTGGAGGCATTGAAAGTATGGCAAAGTAAAAATCTCAGATTGTTGTGAGATTTGATGTGCGAGCATAGCATTGTATATTTTGCAAATAAGCCCTTTAGGATTTATTGTAGTTTTTTTCTGCCATTTGAGGTTGTTTCATGCCCTATTTTGGACATGCAAGGTTGCGAGCAACAATTTTAAGTCATATTGCAATTTCAGCTATGTCGGTTGAAAGTGGATGGACAAATTATAGATTTTAATTTTGTAAAATTTGAGGTATTTTTCAAGAAGTTAACATAAGTTTTATCTACAAGCAGGTTGCAAATTACATGTACTATTGAGCAGTTAGTAAAAGAGATTACTTAGTATATTACTGTGCACTTGTGAAAGGTTGCATAAGACTTGCTTATTGTTTTGTATCATTTTTGTGACAATGGTAAAAAAAAGTGGAAATTCCATCATTGAGAAGTTGGACAATAACAACTACCCACCATGGAAGTTTCATGTAATGAGGCTTCTTATTGGAGAATGCCTATATAAGTTCATTTTAGGTAAAGAAAAGGACTAGAGCTGAGTAACCTTGTGACTGCGAGGATGAATTAAAGGTGTACAAAGAATGGAATGCAAAGAAGAAAAAGGTAATGTACTAGCAATCTATAGTCATTGATAATATTATGTTGGAATATATTAGGAATGCAAAAATTCACATGTCGCTTAGATAATTTTTGAGAATATATTTTCAGTAAATACAAAAGCACAAAAGATTCAACTCAACCAAGAGTTCCTTGAATAAAGGAAAAATATTTGTCAATGAGTATTTTCTAAAGAGACGAGGAGCATTGCAAATGCTTTGGCAATGATTGATGCAATGCTTGATGATGATGATTTATCAATTATGGGAAGAAGCATTGCAAATGCTTTGGCAATGATTGATAAAATGCTTGATGATGATGATTTATCAATTATGAGATATGATCGAGCATAGACTGATGTTTGGAGGATCATTAGTATCTCTTAATGAGCATCAACGGCCTTCAAAATATGAGATACGTGTGAAATAAAGTGTGATTTTGTGAGTAAGTGATAAATTTTATAAGTTTATGATAAATCTCGATTGAAAATGGTTGGAAATGGTTGTTATTGATTGTCAATGATTAGTTTTATGAGAAAAATTAAGAAAATAAGTAAGAATCAATTGTCTATTAATTTTTCTATAAACATGCAAAACTCATAAAATTGTGGTTTTAGGATAAAGCATAGATTTTGGGGGTTTTGATGTTTCAATGATGTTCGCATGGGATGAAATGATGGGTGAAGATACTTTTTAGTAAGTCTAATCAAATCACATCAAAAAATCAAGAAATACTAGTATTTATTGATAAATAAATAGAGAAAATATAAAAAATATTTTTAACACTTGAAAAATTTATATATATATATATGTGTGCATGGATATATGGTATGACTAAAGCATGAGGTTTTGCCTCAATTTAGCCCTATCTTTATGTTAACGTGAGTATTTATCATTCTTTATAAAGAAAAATACATCAAAACACTCTCTAAATCTATCATCAAATGCACAACCTTAAATTGTAGGGAGAGGAGAGGATAATAATTGCTAATGACATATGCTAAAGCTATTGTTTTCTAATGTACTTGGCATATAAAACACATGTATTTTGAGAATAAAAGGGTTTAGTAGCACAAGCATGTGGGTGTTGACCCTATGCAGTTGCAACAATTACGTTTAGCACAAAAGCCTGAAAAAAAATGGTTTTACACAATCAGAATGTTGTTTTAAATGAATAAAAATTGTTAAGAATTATGAATCATTCACAGCTGCATTGCATTCAACACATGGTATTTTCCTAGATGCATGGCAATTGTCTTCATAAACATTGACCCACACTAAGGGTGAGATATCCCAAGCTATAGAGTTAGTGGTCCATTTCCTTTAGGAGACTTAGTCATTGAGGATTATCTTTTATCTCATGGAATGATTGATTAAAGAGATGATTATGTATCGTACATGCTTTATGTGTTCACAGCACATCTCGAGGTCAATCCTCGAGGTGTAGGAGAGTCGTAGAGGGGGCATGGCATGAGTTGAGGGGTGCTCCCTGTGTCTGTTTTACGTGGTGTATAACACCAATATGTGTAAAAACTCCATGTGGAGGAGTTTGGGAAGGGTTATCTGTTGGACTACCAGCCATATAAATGCTTGTTAGATCAGTGTATAGCCTCCAGAAACTCTTGGGATGTGAGGTCGTGGGGTGTTTTGGTTGATCATAGAGGCCTGACTAGAGCCTTAGAGCTAGTGTCGTGCCCTTTTTAGGTCTCAAAAAGTGGTGCCTTTACCAAGAGCTGCTAATAAGTGGTGATGTTTGAATCTTGGTCGATAGTACTAGTTTATTAGTGTATGCCAAAAGGTAGTGAGATAGATCCAAAACATTTTCAAGCTGATCTTTAGAAGTAAGAAAGACCCTTATAAGGGTTATTGGTTGGACTATGAGCCATACAAACGCTTATTTGGTTAGATTAGTGTATTCCCTCTAGAAGCTCCTTGGATATAAGGTCATGGGGTGTTTTAGTTGAGCATAGAGGCCCGGTCGACTAAAGCCTTAGAGCCAGTGTCGGGCCCATTTTAGGTCTCAACAAGTGGTGCCTTTGTCGGGAGCTACTAATAAGTGGTGGTGTTTGAATATTGGTTGATAGGATTAGTTTATTAGTGTATGCCAAAAGGTAGTGAGATAGATCCAAAAAACTGTCAAGCTGAGCTTTAGAAGCAAGAAAGAGCTAAACGAGGCAAACGACGATGGGCTAAGATTATTAGGAAATATTTTCCTTAATGGAGTGGTTTGATATCCCTACAAGGGAGGGATCCTAGCAACCCTAGTTTGACGATGAATAGTCCATTAGGAGGAGAAAGTTCTAGTACTTCCGCTCTTCTAGTTAGTCAGCCCACTTTGAGTGGGGTCATAGTTCCCATAGTTCAAGAACCTTCAGCAGATCTGATCATAATGATGCAACTTGTTGCAATCCCAGTAAGAATGCTAGCTTGCCAGTCTTAGGATTTTCTCTACCTATTTTTAATAATGGGTTAGCAAAGGAAGATGCAGAACTTCACATTAATGAGTTCCCAAATTTAATGTTCAACTATCGAATCCAAGATATAAAGGACACTTAATTATGTTCTTTAATATGACTCAGAAAGGATGAGTTACAGCATGGTATCACAGCCTAGAGGCTGGAACCATAACTATGACTGATCTATTTTTTGCGGCCTTTTGAAGAGAGATCATCCCTACTAAAAGGGGAGGTCATTATTGGCTATGTATTCTCAATGTAACATGTTAAGAGCCTCACGAGAATGTTCGAGGCTATGCCAAGAAACTAAAGAAGGTATTTTGTAAGTTGTAGAATTATATTCCCATTCTAGCTACTATTCAACTACAATATTTTTTGCAGGGGCTAGACTTTAATATCCAGGTGCAATTGAGTAGTTTTTGTCTTGATGACATTGATATGGCTATTACATGAGTAGAGGAGGTAGAGTCGCGATTATAAGCGGCCTATACCTCTAGGGAAAACTGGAATTTGAGTCTAGGTACTAGAAATACTTTGGCATTGACAAATGCAGGTCAAGGGATGTCCATGAGTACTTCCAATTTCATGAAATGGTGGCTTTTCATATCATAAGCCTCATTAAGCTTAAGCTTAAACTTTTTAAGAAAATTGATTCACATTTTTTGAGTTCACACTTTGACCGAGATGGGTTTTTCATTTTCAAAGGCGTAAATGAGCTCAGATTTGAGATTTGTCTAGCTGGCTGGCTTAGGGACATTGAAATCCATAGACTTGGCCACTATCATGCATTTTCTAGGTCCCGGATCATATAACTGCTTCATAACACGATGAAACCTTGCGAGTATTAAATGGGGGGTTCGAGACTTATGTTGGGTTCCTTGCATTGAACTCCATCTAGAAAAACTAGAGCTCATCAATTCGCAATTGTTTCATTTTGCATGCAAATTTGGTCTTTTACGACCTCTCAGGCTATTTTTTCCTTCAAAAATAGCCTTTAAAATCCGCTCTCAAAACCCCTATCCAAGAGGAGTATCACTCCCCCACTCTAGTTAGCCCTCTTGCTTCATTGTTAGCAGAAGAGCAAGGGGAGGAAGAATTCAACTAAGATCAACAAGAGAAGGCAGAATAAGTTGTGAAAGGAGAAAGAAGCCAAGCACACCACTCAATAGAAGCAAGAAGCCTCAAGTGAAAGGACAATCATGCTGAAAATCCCTATCACGAGAACTCGGTCCACCACAAAATAAAACAGAGAACTGTTGAGGGTAGAAGAGGAATCTAGGAGACCTGAAGAGGAGTTGAAGAAGAAATAAGAGGAAGAGGAAGAAAGACTGGGACAAGAGGAGGAGGAGCAAATAGCTTTGACCATTAGAAGATTACTGGAGCAACCCTCCTGATCTCAGGAGTTGGCTATGATGAGCCCCACATGAGAGAATGTGCCAAGTACTAGTGCTATTGCAAAAGAGGCAGAACAAAGACCAATGGTGGGGGAAGAAGGCAAGGAAAAGGCCCCTCTACATGCAATCCCACTAGTCATGGTCACTCCAACAATCACCCCAATTCAAGGAACCACGAAAGGGGCAATTAATGAAAGCAATGTCATGCTTGGGTGCAGTACCTCATGAGCAAAGTGGAAGAACTCACACCTGCACCAAGAAAAGGAGCCCCACTTGTTTGTAGAAACAAAGAGACCAACAATAGTTGATATTAGATCGTGCCAAGGACCAAAGGTACCCCGCTTGTGTAATGAAGGAGACCTAGGAGAGAGAAGGAGAGAAGGGAGAGACTGCAAAGAGGAGAGAGAAAGAGGAAGAAGATGAGAGAAGAAGGGAGAGAAAGACTAGCTGAAGAGAGAGAAAGACAGGAAAAGAGAGAGAAAGAGGAGGGAAGCCATGAAAGCTAGGAGGAAGGAGAAAAGAGAGACTTGATTATTGATAACTGATGCCCTAATTGGGTCTCTCAACACCTTATATACCCTATCAATATAACTAGGTATTCCCATGCTAACCCGTGTCCTACCCGACTATCCCCACTCTTTTACATTCCATCTCGACCCCGAAGGTTTTTTCCCTCAAAAACAAAAAGGGGACTTATGGCTCACAGCGAAAAAAAAGGGGGGGGGTTTCGGAGTACTACTCTGCTCAGCATTACAAAGGAGAATATAGGTATGGGGAAGTACAATCTCATGTGGAATTGGGGCATAGAATTGTGTATATGATGTACATGACATGTGCAAGTTGATAGCATATGAGTTTGGCCTCTAATTCTTGACAATTAGGGGCTGACAAACAGTGGATAGCATGCTGTCCAGAACACGCCTGTTGGAGAAAACTGGTCATAACTTCCTATGGGCAGCTCGCGTGTGACATGCCAAAACGAAGCTCATGAAGCGTACTTTTAAGCCATATAGGTGACACTTGACTGTCATGAATGCAAGGTAAAAACTGTTCTGAAATAGTATGCTGTCTGTAAGTTGTCTGCATTTCAAACTGGGGCAAATTTAGCTACTGCTCAATCAAAATTGCATCCTTGGAGTAGGGAAAGAACTGCACTGGTGAAAAGCTAATCAACATAGGGATTTTCCAAGACCATTCCATTCCCCGGGATCAAATGGATAACCTCCATAATAGACATCAAGAGCACAAGGGTGATTCATACAAGCATGGGTCACCATACTACCACCGGGGTCAAAAGGATAATTGTGATCCAATGCATCCATTGTATCATAGAAGTAATTCATGGTGTCATCGTGAAGCACTGACGATGGCACACGATCCTTACCGACCCATACGGTAGCATGCATTGACTTGTCCATAAACTCATTGAGAACCACTAGGTCAAATCGGACTGGAGCAGATGAGGCTACAATCAATACAGCATTCAATGCATTAATCCCTAGGCATTTCATGTCCATGAGTTTCACATGCGTGGCTATTACTGGGTATTCAAAGGTAAGGGCCTTGGGCTGATGGGGCATTGGCTCATGAGCCTGTGGCAGTGAGATGCTCTCATCATGGCATCGTTCTTGAGAAGTATCATGTGGCTCATAAGGTTGCGCATGTTGCTTATAGTAATAATCAAGTGGCTGATGATATCGAGCACTCCATTGCTGATAATGATGTTGCTCCCTATGTACGTACTCATATACATTTGCATGATGTTGTCCATGTACATAATGTTGTCTAGATGGTTGTCCATGTATGTGACCAGAATGTAGTTCATAAGAACATATATAGTCATTAGATGCGTGCTGCTCAAAATATTCACACTCATCATATACATGTTGACTATAAGTAGGTGCATGCACTTGCCTTTGCATATCGAACCCATGCCAATTGTCATGGTACTCATAATGTCCATGAGAATGCCCATACATGCCTTGCTGACCAAAATGTCCATGGGTGCCATTCTGCCCATGCATTATATGTGGACCAAACTAATTATTAGGGCCTTGCTGCCCAAAATTCCCATACTGCCCATGCAATACATGCAAACCAAATTGAACATTGGGTCCTTGTTGCCTGGTCTCCAAGGTAGGAGGGGAGTTGGCCTCACGGAGAGGGACATGCTCCTTAGGCTAAGCTGAGGAGGGGGTGATGGAGGGGATGAGAGCGCCCATGCACTCAATGAGTAAGTCCATCTTAGCCATCATCTCGGAATGATGTTGATCTTGGCGGGTTTCCATCTCCCTATGGCGTTGTTCCAACTCTCGATGCTGGTTGGCATGACGGGTCTCATGTTGGCATAGAGTATGGTTGAGCATAGAGAAGCGGTCCATCTCGGGGGCACCCACTTCAAACATGTCTTCACGGTCATCTTGGGTTGAGCTAGGATCATTCATTGAGGCACGGGAGTCCCTTATTTCATGCTGAAAGTCCTCCTGGGCCTTTGCTTTACCCTTGTGGCATGCCATCCCAAGTGCAGTCCACCAGACCCCTTATTACAGAAATGATGATATCTTGAGCTACAAAGCTCCGATCGCCAAAATTTTTTATTTAAATGAAATCCCTCAATCCCCTCTATGAGGTTATGTAAAAATATCTCTGATAGTAGATGATTAGGGCTTTGTTGTAATCACTTTTTGTGGGCTGACTGTCTAGGACTGCTACCTGTCCCACAGTACCTTTGGGCACAAAATTGAGTGTATCTCCCAAACTGTAGGGCAGAATGGGGAGGTTTTTAGTTCAGATCGAAGGGAAGGATGCCCTCTTCAAAACAAGCTATAGAGCTCACACTCACTCACACAAGAAGGCTTTGCTGTAATCAACTTTTGTGGGCTGACTATGTAGGACTACTACCTGTCCCATAGTACCTCTGAGCACAAAACTGAGCGTACCTCCCAAATCGTAAGGCGGAATGGGGAGATTTTTTGTTCAGATCAAAGGGGGGGATGCCCTCTTCGAATTGAGCTATAGGGGCAGCACCTAGTCACACAAGAAGGCTTTGTTGGAATAGACTTTTGTGGGCTGACTATGTAGGACTGTTGCCTATATCCCACAGGATCACTGCATACAAAAGTGGCTGTAACTCTCCAATGGGACCTCCGATCGGGGAGCTTTCAAGATCTACTTGAAGGTATCAATCCCCTCTATGCAAAGAGCATAGTATATAATAACAGGTCTTATACAAAAAATTTTGTAATAAGAAATACGTGGCTGAACTGTGTAGTCCAACACCCTGTTTTAACTCTGAGAGGCCTATTTTGAACAGTCGATACCCTATAGGGTCTAACCAACTTATCAAACTGGATGAGGAACTTTGGGAGACCTATGAGTTAGAAGTTGTCCTGTAAATCATTGAAGGTTGAAAGTCGTTGCTAATATGATCCAAACCATTGTCACCATGGCCAAATGCATTTGCCAATAAGAGCATAACCTTGTCAAACATGATCATCTCATGACCACATAAGCATCACTGCCAAATAGGGGCACATAATTGCCAACATAGACAAGTTCATAGACATCTCAATGTTAGCATGAGCATATGAGTGCCACCATAAGTGTCATTGCCAAAAAAAAGTTAATGTGTCAATATCCTTTGCAATTTTGAAATAATCTCTGAGGCATAGATATACCACATCCATAGATCAATTAGCATCAAAACACCTATCATGCACTCCCATGTCTAACACTGTCACTATCAGCATGTCAATTGAGCTAGTCTGAGGCTCCAGTTTTGCAGTTTGTGTTCTCTATCTTTAAGCATCCTCTACTGATGATCAAATATGCTGCTCACCTTAAGAATCCTCAATGTTGTAGGAGAGAAGATTATGGGATGTTGACCTGTTTTATTCAGCAAGAGAGACTCAATGTGGCTTCAATAGAAGAAGAATAATCTTCAATTTTCAGTATATAAGTTCCAATGTATTATCACTCTTAATAGGATGAATGTAGAACTCAAGTCCTTGATAAAATCTGAAGTAGACTATGGCTGCCACCCTGGTTATTTCTGCAAATAGATTCACTGATGCTCCAATGGTAGAAGAAGAACCTTCAATATGGCTATAAGAATCTTTGCATAGCCTTGTTTAAGGCTATTGATCATTGACTCTTTAGATCAGAAGCAACCAGTAGAAAGGACACTAACATCAAGCTCTTGTTGGGTACATGGTAAAGGCAGGAGAGATGCTGCTACAACAGAATGCTCCAAACCATCCAGACTGTTATGCATGCACCATCTCTGGTAGAGACACTATCAAAGCCAGTTGGTGTTCCTGCATCTGTCTCAGTTTGGCTTCCCCCACATGTCACAAGACATTGTTCTTTGGTTGAGATTTCAGAGAGCAACATTATCCCTATAGAGGGCCTAAAAACACACTAAATGATGTGGAAAATGCTGATAGATCTACTCCTCCACTGATAGGATATGCAATGTTTTGCATCTATTCAGCACTATTGAAAGCTATGTCTTTTGCTTATGTCTTTTGTTCTGAACATGGATCTCGCATTTTCTGCTTCAAACCTTGTGCCACAATAAGGAAGTCGTGGTCTGTTTTGCCTTAGTAGTTCAGGCATTTGACATTGCTTCCAAGTCCTCACATCCTAGATACGTATTCAACCAAGATGTTATGGAGCCTCTTAAACTTGCAGAGAAGGATAAAACAAAGGTACCTAACACTGCTTCCATGCCCCAGTTGTCAGCCTGCTCATGGCTTGTAGTTTACTGGATCACATCTGTCCATGAATGTCAGGCAGCATCATCTTAGGGATAACACTTGGGGAGCTGTTGAAGAGATAGGCGTCAGAGGGAGTAAGGGTTAATTTATTAGTGTGGGATGACAGGACGTCTGTTGGATTATTGAAGAAGGATGGGCTTATGGCAACACATGATGAGGATACTGAACATTTTTTGAAAGACACCGAGGTTAATTGTGTGTTGTGTCCCAGGAATCCTGACAATGGATTGAGTGTGGTGCAAGAAATTCAGATTGGTATAATGTTCACTCATCATCAGAAAACTGTCATTGTATATGCTCCTTTGCCTGGACAACCAGATTCTGAAAGGAGGAGAATTCTGAGCTTTGTGCGTGGTATCGATCTATGTGATGGACGTTATGACACTCAATTCCATTCTCTTTTCCGTACTTTGGACCTAGTACACAAGTCAGATTTTTACCAGCCCAATTTTCCGGGAGCTAGTTTAAAGCTGGGTGGTCCACGTGACCCTTGGCATGACGTTCACTCTAAGCTGGAGGGTCAGGCTGCATGGGATGTGTTGCATAATTTTGAACAGAGATGGCAGAAGCAAGGCCGTGAGGGCCAACTCTTGACAGTGAGGGAGATTTTAGCCATTGACTCGCCTTCACAAGTCATGATGTTAAATGACCCTGGGAGATTTCAACCATTGACCCGCCTTCACAAGAGTGGGGATAGCACGATTGATCGGAGCATCCAAGATGCATATATTCATGCCATTAGAAGAGCTAAAATTTTCATCTACATTGAAAATCAATATTTCTTGGGCAGTTGTGCAAGCTGGGATTCAGATTAGGACGCTGATTGTTTGCACTTAATCCCTGTAGAGCTTGCTCTCAAGGTTGCAAGCAGTCTATGAAAGCGCAAACATTCTTTGTTTTGATAACTGCAAGTGTACTCGAATGCTATCGCAGAACTCCCTTCGACAACTAGGATGGCTGTTGGGCCGCTAGAAGCCAAACTCCAGCAACAATGAGCTTCATTCCAGGATGCTCAACCCCATGGACACCACGCAATAAACCAAATGTAGAGAGGGGAAGTAGTGACACTCACACGGGTTGAAGGGCATGCTTGATATTGCCTTTTTCCTTTGCTGAGTTGAGAGAAAAAGGTCTCATGGCCAATGTGGGTGTGACCAACATGAGCACTGACTGTCATGAATCTTCTTCACCCAAGAACCTCCAGAACTTTACTTCCAAGTTGAAAACGAGTTGCTAAATTTGACTTGAGTACCTCCAACTTGGCCATGGCTCCTGTGAGATCTCCAATAAAGGCTGCCAGCACCTTGTGGTACTCCATTAAAGCTTCTTACAGCTCCTGTCCATGCTGTACGTATTTGACTAGTTTGTTAAAAAAAAAAAAAAGAACTAGATGTGAGAAAAGAGAAAGGAGAAGGGACCAAATACCTAAGCTCTGATACCAACTGTAATGGAGGAGACCTAGGAGAGAGAATGAGAGAAGGGAGAGACTACAGAAAGGAGAGAGAAAGAGGAAGAAGATGAGAGAAGAAGGG
Organism: Lygodium microphyllum; assembly: GCF_053477565.2. Taxonomy (NCBI): domain Eukaryota; kingdom Viridiplantae; phylum Streptophyta; class Polypodiopsida; order Schizaeales; family Lygodiaceae; genus Lygodium; species Lygodium microphyllum. The sequence continues at coordinate 19,115,709 of NC_141149.1, read as the reverse complement.
AGAGAAAGACTAGCTGAAGAGAGAAAGACAGGAAAAGAGAGAGAAAGAGGAGGGAAGCCATGAAAGCTAGGAGGAAGGAGAAAAGAGAGACTTGATTATTGATAAACCGATGCCCTAATTGGGTCTCTCAACACCTTATATACCCTGTCAATTTAACTGGGTATTCCCATGCTAAACCATGTCCTACCCATCTATCCCCACTCTTTTACAGCTTGGAAGTATCAACTACTTTGGTGCCCTCAGCCATGCACACCATAGAAGAATAAGACGAGTTGATAAAAAAAACTTCAAAGCCAACTTGACGAGATGTGTGAAGAGAAAAATTCCACACTCTTTTTATTGAGCTAGAAGAAGAAGAGAATGCCCTTGCAACCTTATACACATACAAAAAAAGGACAAACACCATAGTAAGTAGGGAGATGATGGCATTAAAAGAAGCTTTAAAGACAAGGCAAGGATAAGAAAGTCTAAAAGTCTTATATGATAAAGAAAGGGGGAGCCACATTGCTCTAGAGGCACAATGTGCTCTTGAATCTCATGATAGGAAACCCCTTGAAGAAGAGGTTGATAGTTGAAGCAACAAAGAGAACATTTGTCAAAAGAACTACAAGAAGCAAAGGCACAAAGTGAGCATGAAGCAAGGAGAAAGATGGTACGACTACATAACCAACTCCAAGTAGCTCTCTATGAGCAAGCAATCCTAAAGGCATAAATGGAGCATTGGAACCAAGAAAAAGAACAAATAAATATATTATAGTGAGAGAAAAAGTAGGTCATCACAATCCTAACCCAATGCCAGAACCAAGGATTTGAGTAAATGAAGGAGAAAGAGGAATAATGGGCAACCAAGAATGAGGATAGAATTAAAGACTTAGCTTACTAACTAGCCCCTTCAGAGAGTGAATACCTCATGGTGGTAGAGAGCAAAGCTACAGTGCTAGAGACAGGGATGTTAGAGCAGCAATGAGCCTTTTTAAACGCAATGCCAAATGTAACCTAGTCAAGAGAGGAAGAGACAATTGAGGAAGTCAAAAGAAAAATAGACTTTGCAAGGACAACGCTTAAGCATAGACTACATGCAAAGGCACCCAACCCTAGCACTGGCTTAGGAGTAGAGAAGAAAAGAGTCCATTTGATTGTAGCTAGATTAACCATGCAAGAACTCAAACTACTAGGGTTTGGGGAGACAGAGCAATGAGCAGAGCCTCTCCCACAAGAGCTAACAAGTCCAATCCACGAAGAAGGGTTAGAATTTGAGCATGATCACAATGAAAAAGAGCACTTGCCCGAACCAATCCTCCCTCTGCAAAACTAGAAGCACATTTCAGAAGAGCAAGGAGAGGAAGTCATACACCCAAAATAATGGTGGAAATGAGGCACAAACAAAGAGCAGGTAGAACGAGAATGCAAAAAACTCCAAATCAAGCCACTAGAAGTTCCACATGTGGCCATCCCTCAAGGAGAGGAGTGCAACCATGTAAACTAGGGTAGAATACTTTGCAATGTGGGAGCAGTTGAAAAAAAACAACCATCCTTTCAAATTTGTCTTCACCTTCCCTTGAACATTGGACATGCTATTATCTCCAAGGGTGGTGGAGGATGTAATAAAGCTCTTGGTGAGGCTAGGGACGATATGGTTGAAGGAAAGAATGAGAAACCTCCGCAATGGAGGTACCCAGGAAAGTGGAAGGGTGTGAGGCTCAACGTAAGTAGTGTAGAAACTTGTGGGACTCTAACTTAGAGGCCTGGATAACTTTCTATAGCACTCTACACATGAGAGGGATGATCCTGCCTATATGCCCTACTTGCAAAGGATTGGAGTTGATTTCAACTAAGAGATGCGTGGTAGGTATAACTTTCCTATGATCTACAATGTGAATGGCACTTCTCTTGAAAAATGCCTAATCTTTGCTAAAAGGGACCTTTGCCCATCGATAGCAGGCTTTCTCAGAGAATTCTCCTCTTGTCCGAATTTGGCTTTAATTACCACTTGTAATTATCTTTGCCTTTTGTATATACTACTAAAAAAGGCCTACTATAGAGGAAGAGTGGTTACCGCCCCTCTTTTTTGATATTAATGCAAGAATAGATAGCTACATAATGATCGGCCTCATGATGAGAGCCACTCTCTTGCCAACATTTTGTATGAGTCTATTAGAGGATATAGGTGACAATAGGTTCATTGGGTGGAACCATCCATTTTTGTCATCTATGCCCCTCCATATAAGAGTTAACTTGAAGGGCTATATGCAAAATAGGGCCTTTCTAAGCAAATCCCTTAAGCCTCCTCGTAGCTTGGCCCCTACCCATGTAAATAGGATGCCACTTAATGTGCTTCCTCTATAATTAAAAAAATAAAGAAAAATAAAAAGAAGAGAAAAAAGAAAAGAAAAGAAAAGAAAGAATTGGAAAAGAATTTGAAATAAAAATGAATTTTTTCCATCTGTACTCTATGAGTATCACAATCACTCTACCTAGGGACAACCCTAGTCTCCCCCACTTCACAAGTTAAGGCCCATCAGGGGCAAGACATTTTGATATACGTGTCTCCCTAAGTCACTCACATCACCTTCATTTACAAGAATTGGGTTCTCTAGTGTGGGACAACACCTTAGGTTTGTGACCCATCTCCCAATTCCACCATCACTTACACAGTGCACTATACGGTAAGGTACACACAATTCCCTAGGAAGTGCACTCTTATTCTTTTCAAGTACATTACAGTGGTGCATCAAGCCAACAACTATGGAGGCCTTCTTCAACCAACCATATATCTCCAACATTAGCAACCTTCAAAACCTACTTCACATAGCATCCCCAACATGACCTACATCTCCAAAGACACTACGAACCATTCCACATGGACCCTCAACATTTTTAGCCCATACCATCAACAAGTGCCATGGGACTAGCACTCAACTAGGAGGGGGTAATTTTAATTCCTCGGAAGAACAAGATGGAAAAATATGGAAAATTAGAAGTGGCAGATAGTCCGAAGGCAAGAGGAACACGAAGGACAAAGGCACATCTCACATAAAAAATCTAAAGACACAAAGTGTAAGAAAAATTCTAAATGTAAGAGGAAGTGCACAAGGATAAACACACCTTAATATTTTAGAAAGAAGAGCACTAGGCATATTGTAATTTAGTTTATAAAAGAGCACCAAGCTCTCTCTCACACAAGTTGTAAAGAATGAGAGGCAGGCTAAGACCAATGCTAATAGGAAGGAGGAGAAAAAGGAGTGGAGGAATGGGACCAACAACTGGATGGTTATCCAAGGAGGAAAAGGAGTGGAGGAATGTACAAAGACCAACAAGGGGATGGTTATCTAAGGAGGAGATAGGGAATGTATAAAAGTCAAAAAGTAAATGAAGAAGCTCATTCTTGGTGTGTGGCCAAACTTGCTCTCTTATTGCTTCTTGCTCTAGCTTCATTCTTGTGTATGAGAGAGAGGGAGAGGGAGTGTGAGAGAGGAAGAATGTGTGTAGGAGAGTGAGGACCATGGAGAACGTCTTCTTCTCCTCTCTTCATCTTCTCCTTCTTTTCTTCTCCTTTCTCGTGCATGACTATGGAGTTCGAAGCTTGGAGCTTGGAGATGGAGCTTGCTTGAGAGCACATCTTTTGGATTGTGGAGCCACCGGTGGATTTGTGGGAGTAGGAAACTTGATCGGATTCAAAGGTAAGCTCACTACATTTGTGTATGGGAGAGTGTGCACGGCTATATGAGAGGTAGACATAGTTCTTAGCCTAAAACAATTGAAATAATAAGTGGTCCTTGGGTCTTGGTGGTGTGCTCGCAAGAGTGGCGATACTGTTATAATTTTTTAACAAAACATTACAAACAATAAGTCTTTGTAGCACATTGAGACTAAGTAATTTTATGATATCTATATAACTAACTTCTTGCATTTAAAAAAGTATACCCTTGTGATTACTATGAATGGAAAAATGTCGAAGGTTTCACATGTTCTTTTAAGTGTTACCATATCAAAAAAATTGGTAGATTTCTTTTTGAGGGGCATACAGCCAAGTAGCTCACTGTAGAGACCTTGTTTTTGCTATGACTCCAAGTATATACTACCTAAAAGGGATCAAGAATATGAAATCCTTAAGTCTTAACATGTACCATATTTTAGTAGCATAGAATAGCCATTATGTAGTAGCGGCATTTTGCACATGTGTAGTATAGAAATTTTAGTAAAAATATTAAACTCTATGAAGTGTACTAGCCCAAAGAATGTATATCTAAGCTGGTTTATACCAATTGTAACTTTTGTGTGTATATTCAAGGAATGTGGGGGTTTGAGATGTACTAAAATAACATACAACATAAAAAGTGCATTAGAAGATTACATAGCAAACACTTTAGACAAAACTTGGACATAAAAAATCACTCATAGTTGTGACACAATATAGTGTGAGTCACAAGGGACATGGATTTGAGGTAAAATTTTACTCTTAATTGACTATTTACTTACTTTGGGATGGATCAGCTAATGTTTCTCACTAGTTGCTTGGAAAAATTTATGCCTAGTGTACACGTATTGTAGAGGGAGAATACTCAAGCATGAATGATTGTACCTTAATCAAGACATAGGTAATAATACAACAATAGATGTTACTATCATGTATGAGGGTTGCAAGCCCTAAGTGTTGTACATGGATGATGATTAGCCATTGAGATAATGTACAAAGAAATCACAATGTTAATGGAAAATACACCTATTAGCTTCTATTTCCAATCAGATGGTAGAAAGACTCGAAGTTGAGCTAAGGATAATGTTATTAATGAAAAGTATGCAACTCTGCATATTTTAGAAATTATGGAGTCTTCTTAAAAATTCCAACTCCATAAGTAATAATATCCAATACTTGTAAACTTTCAGATCTTTTTGGCTAATGGAATATAGATACTTTACAAATTCATATACTTGCAATATTTTATTTTTTTGTTATTTTAAACTTGTCATATGTTTATGCAATTATATTGGGAACGTTTTAAACATGTATATATATACTTTAAACTTTGAATAAGATGCATATGCTTGACTTCACATTGGAGGAAATGAAATGCCTCCCTAACCTTACTTTTTTAACACATATAAACACATTTTTAAATCAAGGTATCTCCTCTTCAACAATAGTTGATAAATTATGTTTGCATTCTTGTAATATATAGTAAGATTTTTTAAACATGTATAGATATCATTTTTTTGAGATATCACACACACACACACACACACACACACACACACACACACACACACACACACACACACACACACACACACACACACACACACACACACACACACACACACACACACACACACACACACGTCGAGGGGGAAGATAGAGAGAGAGAGGGGTGAGGGTTCATTCCAAATCTTAATTGATACAATGTGCAAGTACCACATTGACACATTTAAATACATATGGATATCACCTTTGTAACGACATTACACTAAAAAAAACTAAACATCATATGTGAATAGTATTTGAATGGTTTAAAACTTAGGGTTTTTAAGGTAGAACTAGTTTGTTCATTGTTTCATTTCATATGTTCTCTCTTTGTCTCTTCACATCCACTAAATCTCTCTTACTTGTTGTAATAGATACTTGCATATACTTCAATGAGCAGATCCACAAGACTCGCTTTACTAGATAGGGTGATGAGATCCCTAAGTTTTTCTCAAAGATATTCAACCTTGACTATGTAATCGAACCACTAGATTCCTCCCTTCAAGGCTTAGAAGACTTTGTGAGCACCATTGCCACTTGCATATTCTCCATCAAGGGATTAGATATGAGTTGGGTGCCTTTGGAATAGCTCATGGTATCTCAATCTAGGAAGAACTACCAAAAAGAGGTGAATAGGTATTTGGTCCACTAGATTCTTCATATAGAGCATGCATTGTTCCTATGGGAAGTACACCAATACAACACCGTTAGAGCTTTTAGAGAATGATTATGTATTGGTGATCTACCTCATTGCACCCATAGAGTAGGATAGCCACAAAGATAAGATTTCAAAGGTTGTTGGTATTACATAACGGGATAAGAGTAAATTAAAGAGCCAATAAACGTTCAAGAGAGATATTGGATGGTGGTGGATCAAGGGTTGACTCTCATCATGCCATCCTCTTTAGAAGAGCCACAAGTCGACAAAACCAATCTTGCATCCTTGACACCCATTCAAGTAGATGGATCATAATAATTGCTTTTGTAGGATGTTTTGTAATACTTGGAAATGAAGAAAGAAGAGTTGTTCTCTATCCTAGTTAGGGATTCAATGGAAGACTTGATTGATTTATGAGTACATGGACAATGATAGAGGCTAAAAGATATGATGATACAAGGTTAGATATATGTCTAAGACATTTTATTTTGTACACTTGATGCTGAGTTTGAATCACTACAACATGATCTATCCGCACCAAGGCCCAAGTTTCCTACCAAGGAATTTATGGATCCCTTTTCTGAGAGGGGTGCCGCATTGACACATGAGGAAACAAAGATATGGGATGAGCTGAATTAAGTGAGATTTCTAACTACCATACATTTTCATGCAAGAAAACTTGACCATTAGTTGCCTTGCAGGAAAGTGACTCGAGATGCTAAACTTGGGACAGAGAAAGTTATATGTATCATTTTGACCTAAGATTTGGCTGGTGGACTCTTAGGGATCCGATGTATCATATGGTCAAGTTTTGTCACATTCTAATAATTGTAGGTTAGTTATTAGTCATGTTGTTGATTTGACTGTGTCATTTACGATATACTATATATAGATCAATTCACATTGAGGTAAGGAGGATCTCACCAGTGAGATCGATGGAAGGATGGAACTCTAAAGCATGTCTTAGAAACTCACTGGAAATGCTCCCCATATTATACAAATGGGTGGCCTCAAGCTAGTTATTCAATCCTATGCTAAGCATAGAGCATGAAGACATTCTCATGTGAAGTGATTAGATCTATCCTAATCTTGTACTGCTCAAAACCACCTCTTGCTTTCTATTTTGTAGAGATTTTGCACAATCTAAAAAACAAGTCTCGAGAAACTAGCCTTTGGAATGATGAGATCAAAAGAGTGCTAATACTTCCTGATTTTTCTTAGGGCCATTGTACCTACCCTCCACTTGCATTTCTTATGGGAATGTTGAGGAGGACCCCTCCCAGGGTTGTTTGAGGAAGCTAAGTTAGGTTAAGAAGTGGGTGCTCCATTAGTAGGTTGTAAAGTGTCATTGTCTAAGGCTATATCTCAATGAGAATTTTTAACATTTTTTTCTATTAAAATTTTTTGAGGGATGTGTTTCAAGGATGTGCTACAAATGCATATGACATATATGAATAAAAATATACTCAATAATTTATCTAATTCATACACTTTTTAAATATTGACCTAGTATGTACCATGTATGTACCATGTAATGTGTGACAGAACTTTGAACTTACGTTTGCATTATGCTTTCATAGAAGCTATGTACAACATCAATAAATTCTTGCTTATCTCGATTGTCAAACACCATCTTTTAAAGTAAGGAAAATAATTTGTTGAGAACCCCATCATTTGAGTGCAATCGGATGATGGGGGGGTTGCCACCTCCTTTTTTTCTACACACTAAGGTTCATTAGATGCTATCAAGGTGTGCAAAAAAAAAGGGGTGGCATTCCTCCCACTGTTCGAACCCCCCCATTGTTGAGTACACTGGGATGATGGGGGGTTTCTATCACCCTTTTTTTCTAGACACTAATTTCCTTAGAAGCTATTAAGGTGTGTACAAAAAAGGGGGGGTGGCAGCCCCCCATCATTCGAGTGTGACTGGATGATGGGGGTTGCCAGCCCCTTTTTTTCTACACATTAAGGTTCATTAGAAACTATCAACGTGTGTAGAAAAAGAGGGGGTAGCGGCCCCCCATTTTTCAAGTGCACTCGGACAATGGGGGTCTGCTATGGGGGGGTCGCTATCCCCCTTTTTTTCTACACACTAAGGTTCATTATAAGCTATAAGATAAGCTATCAAGGTGTGTAGGAAAAAAAGGGGGATGGTAGTGCCCCCCGTCATCCAAGTGTGATCGAATCATGGGGGGGTTGCTAGCCTTTTTTTCTACACACTAAGGTTCATTAGAAGCTATTAAGGTATGTAGAAAAATAGGGGGTGGTAGCCCCCCCATCGTTGGAGTGCACTCGGATGATGGGGAGCTACCACCCCCTTTTTTTCTACACACTAAGGTTCATTAGAAGCTATCAAGGTGTGTAGAAACAAAGGGGGGTGATAGGCCCCCCATCATGTGAGTGCAATTGGATGGTGGGGGGGTTGCAACCCCCTTTTTTTCTACACATCCTGTTATTGTTCATACACCTCTTGCACATTGTGTGCAACTAATCTTGTCTAGGATCATAGGGCTTTGGAAGCCCATTAAAGAGATTCATTTCCATATAAAAAGTTTTGGAAATGATTGATTACCCCCCCATCATCTGGATGATGGGGGGCTACCATCCCCTTTTTGTCTACACACCTTGATAGGTTCTAATGAACCTTAGTGTGTAGAAAAAAAAGAGAGGTGGTAGACCCTCCATTGTTCGAGTGCACTCAGATGATGATGGGGACTTGGACGATGGGGGGGCTGCCACCCCCTTTTTTTCTATACACCTTGATAGCTTCTAATGAACCATAGTGTATAGAAAAAAAGGGGGGAGGCAACCCTCATCATCCGAGTGCACTCAAATAATGGGGGACTACGACCCCTATTTCTCTACACACCTTGATAGCTTCTAATGAGCCTTAGTGTGTAGAAAAAAAGGGGGATGGCAACCCCCCCATTATCCGGGTGCACTTAGACACACCTTGATAGCTTCTAATGAACCTTTGTGTGTAGAAGAAAAGGGGGTGGCAGTCCCCCCATCATCCGCCTGCATGTGGACAATGGGGTGTGGGGGGCTTCCACAATCGTTTTTTTCTACACATCACTCATTAGAAGCTATCAAGGTGTGTAGAGAAAAAGGAGTGTGGTAGCCCCCCATCTTGCACGTATATGCGGACATGGTGGAGGGGTTGCTACCCCCTTTTCCTTTTGATGTGTAGAAAAAAAGGGGGTGGCAACCCCCCCATTGTCCATGTGCATGCGAATGATGGGGGGGATAGCACACCCTTTTTTCTACACAACAAAGTTCATTATAAGCTATCAAGGTGTGTAGAAAAGAAAGGGGATGCCATCCCCCCATCATCGAAGTGCACGTGGATGATGGGCGGCTGCCACTCCCTTCTATTCTATACATTAAAGTTCATTAGAAGCTATCAAGGTAAGCTAGCAAGGTGTGTAGAAAAAAAGGTGGTGGCAGTCCCCCACCATTCAAGTGCACTCAAATGATGAGGGGGTTGACACTCTAAGGATCATTAGAAGCTATCAAGGCTCCATTGACACATTGTGATAGGGGCAAGAACCAATAAAGTTAGTCTTTCATGGCTCCACCACCAACCCAAATCATATGAATGATGCTCACAAACAACTCAAAGAGATGTAAGGAGAGATTTTGTCTAATGAAAGGTTCTCTTATGGTGTGACCAGAGTATCATCTTGTAGAGCCGAAGTAACACCTTGCGTGATTACTTGAGATTTCTTGCTCTTTCTAGGATGGAATGATTGGTCATCCCAAATAGATCGACTAGAAAGGGTTTGTTTGGCATAAGGGATAAAGTACATGGTGTATTTCATAAAATATAGTCTTATAATCATCTCTTAGATGTGAGTAGAGAGTTTTTATCTATACTAGTTATACAACAATCATTACCAAGTGTCTTTACTTTGGACACACTCTTTTTACCTATCTATCTTGGTTCCAAAATCGCAATGTATATCTAATCCTTTTCACATAGTCTTGTCTCATCACTTCACACTCCTCTCCTCTAAATGTTTCCATAATTTCACATAGTCTTGTCTCATCACTTCACACTCCTCTCCTCTAAATGTTTCCATAATTTCACATGAGAGACCAACCAAAGCTTGTAACATCAATTTCCACATTAATACAAAACTAATATGGAGCTATATGCATGTTGTTAATAATACCTAGGTACACTCGTCTCCTAAGAGACGAAGCCTTCAAACTCTCATAGAGCATCACCCATGTCTTGCTCTACACAAATATTCATCCCAAATGTATTCATATTACAATTGCCCTTGCACACCCATGTCTTGCTATGAAAGCACTCATCATAAAGTCTTCATGCTACAATGTAACTTGTCCACTTGTGGGACACATCTTAGCAGCCCATCGGGAAGAGAATCTAGAAAGCACCGCCTAGCACTCGCAAGGAATGTCACAAGGTTTGCGATCTAGGTCTTCCCGAGTCTGCTCCAAGTAGAAGTGTCCGGCTGTTTTCACTTAGGACCGACCTAAAATCAGGGTTCCTTTCCTATCTCAGCAAAGTCTCTAGGAAGTAGCTAGCATCGAGCTCTAGATGATCCACTTTGCGTAGGAGGAACAGAGTCAAAGCGGATTTATGTTGCACTTGGTTCATGGAGAATGGGAAATGAGAGGAATGCGAAGCTCAAACTCTTTTCCATAAGGCATAGTCCCATTCCTTTCCCCTAAAATAGCATAAATCGGGATTCTAACTCTACTGATGCTAGGTCTTCATAGTCTCGTTATCTCGTCTTTTGAGAAAAGTTCCCAGCTAACCGGGATCACCCTTCCATAGGACGGACCAAGCCACGTCCACCGTACTTTCCTCGGTTTGCTTAGTTATCTAATTACCTACCACATTACGTTTGACATGCAAAAGCAGCTTCCTTAATTAATCAATTTAATAATTTAATCACTGGTTCCTTCATGTAACTTAGGCACTGACACAGAAACAATGTCAAGAAAGTTTCTTTTTTCAAATATCTGATCTTTATTTATCATAATCCTGACGTACATTAAGTATCATGCCCGAAGGCTATCCCAGCAATCTACAGGATTGCTGCTCCTAATTCCACCCATAGACTAGTACACGGGCCTCGAGATCCTATCTTGAGTCATGTCAGCCTCTTGTGTGGGATTCGAAGGCAAGGAATTTACAACCAGAGCCTCCCCTGGCACCCAAGCGTCCTCCCGCTCCAAGCTGCACCCACAGAGAGACATCTCACAGCTGGTTTGGTCCATATACCCGACGTGGCTAACAACCCCCTTGGATAGGGCCAGGCAGACAGTCGGAGGTAACTGATCCTGCCTCTCCCTCCAGGCTTTTAACTTGAAGCATTAAGTGTTTTTCATTGAATTAGTTCCTTGAGCAAAGAAGTTCAAACAATGTACCTAAGTGTACAATCACGATCATTTTGGAGGCCGTTTGTATGACCAATTGCTAAGGTGTGATTCCTTTTTCCCGGATGCTCCCAACATTCGATCCTGGATCGTTCGTGACTTGGCGAGATCTCAAACAAGATCATGCAAGCGATTTTTCTTGGTAAGTTAACTTATTTTGACTTGCTCTTCCGCTTGGATTTCACCTTATGGTATATTAACCCTATCTCAAAGCAGTAACTGGTCAACCAAGGCAACGAACATGCCTTATTCGCAACCCAAATAGGGGTCTTTTATTCTTCCAGTTCTTTACTCATATCCCTCTACCCAAGTTCAGTTAACACACTTGGCAATGCAAGACTTTTCATCTAGGCCTTCAAGTTACAGTCTAGATGCATGTGTCCCTTCCATTTCTCTTAGTGCCGTACTATGCAGAATTTTCCAATCAAACTTATCCATCATGCACATGGTGCATTTAATATATTAGTACATCCTAAATGACCTTTAACTCTCTTCATACTTGGCAACTAATACTTATTCCTGATGCATCGGATCCATTGGATAGTCCTGACCTTAACGGACCTTCAAGATGATGGGCTTGGGAAAGGAAAGGCCGTGAGTAAGGTGACCTCGCCGATGAGGGGGTGGCTTGAAAAGTGGCTTCTTGAACACGGCTTCTCAAACACAACCCTTGACACCTTCTCTACTCACCAACTCTCTCTCTCTCTCTTTTTCTTCTTCTCCTCTTCTCATTCTCTCTCTCTCCCTCTTCTTCTTCTCTTCTTCTCTTCTTCTCTTCTTCTCCTATTCTCTCTCTCCCTCTTCTTCTTCTTCTTCTCTTCTTCTCCTTCTCTCTCTTCCTCTTCTTCTTCTTCCCTTCTTCTCCTCCTCTCTCTCCCTCTCTGTCTTCTCCTTTTTCTTCTCTTTTTCTCCTCTCTCTCTCCCTCTTCTCTCTCTCTCTCCCTCTCTCTCTCTCCTTAGCGCTGATCACCGAGGGGGAGATTCCACCTGACAACGAGGAGGGGAGGAGGTTTCTGACGAAAGCCCCAGGGGGGTGCTGCTGCCTACCTTGAAGTTGGAGGGGGGCTACGCTGCAATAGGCCATGACAGAGGGCAGGACAGCGTGATCACCAAGTAGGAGGGGGAGGGGACGCTGTGTCGATCGAAGGGGGGAAAGGGCTCCCCTTTATAGGAGGGGGAGGAGGGTTGTATGGCCGCCACCCCTCCCACCTGGGGGACTGCATGCCCCCCTATATGTTAAGATGACAAGCTCAACACGTGAGGACATTGATGATGGACCGCCTCGCTAGATGGATCCACACGTCTACACTTAGCACGTCGGTTTAGGGCTTTTTCGCTGCTATTTTGGCCATCTGAGGTCATTTTAGGTCCCGTTTTAGACTCGCAAGGTTGCAGGCAACAGTTCGAGATATCCTGCAATTTCAACTGTGTCTGCCGTATACAGGTGCACAGGTTATAGATTTTAGATCTGTAAGTTCAAAAATGTTTACCAGCAAATAAACACAAGGTTTATCTGCAAACTGGTTGCAGATTTCATGTATTGTTGAGCAGACAGTGAAAAAGGCTGTCTGGTGTATTGTTGTGCACTACAGGTCAAGGGTTGTAGAAGATTTGCTTATTGTTTGGTATTAGTTTAGTGATAATAGCAGAGAATAATGGAAATCCCATTATTGAGAAGCTCGACAAGAACAACTACCCTTCATGGAAGTTCCATGTGATGAACTTCCTTATTGAAAAGGGCCTTTATGAATTTGTTTCAGGTGAAGAAAAGGAGCCAAAGCTGGGTATCCCTCCGACTCTGCAGATGAGTTAAAAGCATGGAACTAGTGGAATGTGAAAGACAAAAAGGTGATGTACTGGCTATCTGCAGTAATTGATAATACTATGCTGGGACATATTAGGAATGCAGAAACTTCACATGCAGCTTGGACAATTTTTGAGAGCATGTTTTCAGTAAATACAAAAGCACGAAAGATTCAACGCAAGCAAGAGTTGAATGCCTTGAAGAAAGGAAAAATGTCTGTCAATGAGTATGTTTTGAAGGTGAGGAGCATTGCAAATGCCTTAGCAGCGATTGATGCAATGCTAGATGATGGTGATTTGGTTTTATCCACTCTGAGTGGTCTTAATAATGAGAAGGCATGAAAATCATTTGTTACTTCAGTATATGTACGGAAGCCATTTTCAGTTTTTGATGAGCTGATCTTTCTCATGATTACTGAAAAGATCAATATGCAGGGTGATTCGTCTGAAAGAAATGGTGAACAGGTCCAAGCATTTTACTCGAGTTCAGAAAAGGGACGTGGAAGATCCTCTTCGAGAGGCCGTGGTATGGGACGTGCTGGCGATAACCAGCAAAACAGGTTCAATCAATAGTTTGGTGAAATGCAGGTTTTTGGAGGCAGAGGAAACTTTAGAGGTAGGGGGAACTCAAGAGGAAGAGGTGGATGGCGGAAAGAGGTTCTAACACCTCTGGTATTGTGTGTCACTACTGTGGCAAAACAGGTCATATTGCAGCCCAATGTTATGCTAAGAAAGATGATATTCACAGTGGTAAGTTGCAGCAAGGAAACTATGCATCGTCTTCACGACAGAATGAAGACAAAAATGAACGTCTGTTTGTTATGCAGCATATGCTGAATGCTGTTACAGGAAAGGGAACACAGGATGATGTTTGGTATGTTGATTCAGGTGCATCTAATCATATGACCAGCCATGTAGAATGGTTTGGAGAGATGCAGGATTTGAAAAAATGCAGATTATGTGCAGTCGGGTGATGATTCATGCCACCCAATTTCACACATTGAAAAAGTTCCCTTGTCCTTGCATGATGGTAAGACAAAGAGTCTTTCAGATGTATTACATGTGCCATCTATTACAAAGAACTTGGTGTCAGTCGGTCATATGGTAGAGCAAGAGCTGCAAGTCAGATTTAATGCAAAGGGCTGCTTTGTAGAAGACTTCAATGACAAGTGCAGGTTGGTTGCAAAGGGAAGTAGAGTTGGACGTATGTTTACTCTGGATGTTGGAATTCCTACTATGAATGCTGCTATGTATGCTAAATGAAAAGGGGTTGTTACAGATATTGACATTTGGCACAAACGCATTGGACATGCAAATGTATAAAGGTTGAAATTAATGCAGTCCAAAGGGTTGGTTACAGGTTTGCCTACATTTAGAATTGCAGAATTTCATAAGGTATGCGAAGCATGTCAGTTTGGTAAGCAGGCAAGACAACCCTTTTCACATGACAGAGATGTAAGCATAAATATCATTGATGTTATGCATACAGATATTTGGGGGCCTACACAAAATTTATCTCTTGGAGGCAGTTCATACTTTGTCACATTCATTGATGATTGTTCTAGAAAGCTGTGGGTATATTTTATGAAGGAAAAGAGTGAAGCGTTTGAGCACTTTAGAACTTTCAAGGTTGCAGTTGAAATAGAAATAGGCTTGAAAGTAAAGTGCTTGAGGTCAGATGGAGGGGGAGAGTACCTCTTGAATGAGTTTAGTGATTTTCTGAGGTCTCATGGGATAAAGAGACAGTTCACATGTAGGTATACCCCACAACAAAATGGGGTTGCAGAAAGGAAAAACATGCATATTGTAGAAGTTTCACGCGCCTTGATTGGCTGAAAAGAATATGCCTAAGCATTTTTTATCTGAGGCTGTTCATACTGCTGTTTATATTATGAATAGAACTCCCACAGCTGCAGTTCATGGTATGACCCCGAAGAATGTTTTACAGGTAAGAAGCCTGATGCCTCACACTTGAAAGTGTTTGGTTGTATTGCATATGTTCATGTGCCAGATGAGTTGCGGAAGAAACTGGATCCAAAGGATGAAAAGTGTGTCTTTATTGGATACTCTTTAGAGCAGAAAGGGTATTGCTGTTATAACCCTGTCACATGTAAGTTCAAAGTGAGTACGGATGTCATCTTTGATGAAATGAGCAGTTGGTATGCATCTAGTGGTGATGCATTGGATGATGATGATGATCATGACACTCATGTGTAGGCTGAAAAGCAAGAATCACGGACTCTTAGTGGACTAGAGACGTCATCTGGTAGTCCTTGTTTTGGGAGACTAAGGAGTGACTCTACATCTTCATGTGCATCTAGTAGCATTATAGGTAAAGAGAAAGGAAAGAATAAAGTGTCAGATGGCATTGATGCAGTTCTTGATGGAGATTCTAGTGGTTCAGAGAGTTTGGATGATGAGCTTGGCATTCCTTCAGTCAGGATGCCAGGTGTACAGAGAGCTCATAGTAATGTAAAGGCTCCATTGAGTGATCCGATGGTATGTAGATCTAATAGGGTCAGATACCCTGTTAAAAGATTTGGTTTTGAAGGCTATGCAGCTCACCACTATGCTTACATGGTGAAACTAGTTGAGGATGTTGAGGCCACTTATTTTGAGGATGCTGTTGGTAATGCTCATTGGGATGCAGCAATGGATGAGGAGATGGCTGCATTAGAGGCCAAAAAGACTTGGGATTTGGTACCCTTACCTAAGGGTAAGAAAGCTATTGGCTGTAAGTGGGTTTACAAAGTCAAGCATAATGCAGATGGATCCATTAGCAGGTATAAGGCTAGACTGGTTGCAAAAGGCTATGCTTAAACATATGGCATAGATTATGAAGAGACATTTAGTCCAGTTGCTAGGATGGCAACTGTTAGGTGTGTGATTGCCTTGGCAGTAGCCAAAGGTTGGAGGTTGCGGCAAATGGATGTGAACAATGCCTTCTTGCATGGTGATTTGCAGGAAGAAGTGTATATGGATCAGCCAACAGGTTATGAAGATTTAGAGCATCCCACGTATGTGTGCAGGTTGAAGAAGGTGCTCTATGGGCTCAAGCAAGCACCTAGAGCATGGTCTGACAAGATCAGAGAGTATCTTGTCAATATTGGCTTTTATTTTTCTGATGCTGATCACTCACTTTATGTGAGAAAGGGAGATGCAGGTTCGGTCATCATAGTCATCTATGTGGATAACTTGATTATTGTAGGTGATAGTGATAGTGAGATTGCTGAAGTCAAGGACTTTTTGAAGAAGAAGTTTGAGATGAAGGATTTAGGTGAGCTAAGGTACTTCCTTGGCATTGAGGTGATCAGATGTGATGATGGTATATGGCTGTCCCAAAGATAGTATGGCTTGGATATGTTGTCCAAGTATGGTATGACAGCATGCAAACCACTTTCAGTCCCGTTGGAGCAGAATGTAAAGTTGAGTGCTGATGTTGGGGATGAGATAGAAGACCCTACTATGTTCATGAGGATAGTGGGGAGTTTGATCTACATGACCATTACAAGGCCAGATTTGAGCTACGTTGTTGGTCTTGTGAGTCAGTTTATGCAAGTACCTAGAAAGCCACATTTGGATGCAGTTAGATGTATATTGAGATATGTGAAGTCCACTTTACATTATGGACTTTTTATGAGGCGGGCAAGGACGCACAGGTCTTTGGATACACAGATGCAGATTGGGATGGTAGCATGTTAGACAGAAGATCTACAAGTGGATTCATGTTTTCCCTTGGTAGTGCAGCAGTTACATGGAGCAGCAAAAAGCAACCTACATTTGCTTTATCGAGTACAGAGACTAAGTATAAAGGTGCTGCTATGGCAGCATGTGAGGTGGTATGGCTACAAAAGTTATTAGGTGATTTGGATGTGCAGGGAGATGGTCCAGTTGTCATTCATTGTGACAACATGAGCAGCATACAGCTAGCTAGGAATCCAGTGTTCCATGCTAGGACAAAACACATTGAGGTGCACTACCACTTTGTGAGAGAGAAAGTACTTGCAGGAGAGATTGACTTGGTATATGTCAGTACACAAGATCAGATAGCTGACTTTTTCACAAAGGCATTGGGTGCAGAGAAGCTTCGAAAGTTTCGAAGCTTACTTGGAGTTGCAGAGATAGAGTTGAGCTTGAGGGGGAGTGTTGAGATGGCAAGCTCAACACGTGCGGACATTGATGATGGACCGCCTGGCTAGATGGATCCACACGTCTACACTTAGCACGTAGGTGGTCATTATGACTCTCACATGGCCACTGACTCATTACTTATTATATTTAAGTCGTTACACCTATTTACAGCTGGCATAAACACCATATTGGGAAATATGGGAATTTCCCATAAGTTTGGGACACGTGGTCAAATCTTTGGATTTGTCATAACTTGAACACTATAACTCCAAATTGAGTGCTCTATAGCTCAATAAATTCCATTTTTCAAGCGCATTCCAATGATAGGTCACATTATATGGTTTTGAGAAACTTATGGGCATGTTATCCGGGTGCCACCTTTTTAGTATTCAAAAAATGGGAATTGAGAGATTCCCAAACTCACTAATATTTTGTTCATAGTTATAGCGCCAGTCGATTAGTGTAGTCAGTTATGCATTGTTTGACTTAGTAGGCCACTTTCCTTTATATTGTATCTTATCTATACTTTGTGTACATTGTAAAGTGTGTGGAAAAAGAAGAAGAAATCAGCAAGAAAACGTTTTGGCCTCCATCTCTCTTCTTGTGTTCTTGAGTGAGCTTCCTCTTGTGTACACAGTGTGTGTTTGGCGCCGCAGCTCAAGCAAGACACTATCACTCACTTTACTCCCTCTCTCTCTCCCTGACGTGCTGTCGGCGGGGAGAGAGAGGGAGTTAAAAAAAATTACATTAAAATTATTATTATTATTTTTAGGGAGGTATATTACATCCTCTCCCCCTTAGAGAAATCGAGATGTCCTCATCTTGAGAAGACCTGGGGGTATTGTTGATTGAGAGTATCTTCATCCATCCAGGTGGCATCCTCTTCGGGATAATTCTTCCACTAGATGAGGTATTCTCTCAAGGTCCTTGACCTCAAATGCCTCTCCCTAACATCCAGGATTCTATCAGGACGTAGCTCAAGGACTCCTTGGCTAGGCATTATAATTTGCTGATCATCAAGTACATGATTTGGATTAGGTAGATACTTTTTCAATAGGCTAACGTGGAATACATTATGAATCTTTAGGGTTGCGAGTAGCTGTAGTCTGTAAGCATTAGGCCCTAGGCACTTAGTGATCTGACAAGGTCCACAATACCTCGGACTTAGCTTCTTGTACTCTCCTAAGGACAGTGAACTCTTTTTAGGGCATACGTGGATAAAGACCATATTACCTTTGACAAAGGATCTGTCTTGCCATTTCAAGACAGTGTAAGCCTTCTGTCTATCCTTGGTAGCTTGAGTGTCTTGTCTTATTGATTTGATTTGATCGTCCATGTCTTCCAGCATCTGTCTTGAAGCTTCTACCCTCAAAGTTGGGTCTGAGAAGTTCAAAGGGGTACGGCAATCATGCCCATAAAATGCTTGGAAAGGGGTCATCTGAATACTCTGTCGGTAAGAAACATTGTAGGCAAACTCAACCAGTGGTAAGTATTGAATCCACTTTTTGGGTTTGAGACAACAGTATGCCCTAAGCATATCTTCAATGACTTGATTGACTCGTTTTGTTTGACCATCAGTTTGGGGATGGTAAGCTGTACTGAAACAGAGTTGTGTTTCAATAGCCTCAAAGATAGCCCTCCAGAAGTGTAATGTGAATAGAGAGTCACGATCACTAATGATTCTTCTGGGTAACCCATGTAGTTTGAATATTTCCTTGATGAATAATCTTGCAATGTCTGAAGCTTTATAGTTCGTCCTGATAGGGATGAGATGTGCGACCTTGGTGAGCATATCTACTATAACCATAATAGAATTGTATCCTCCCTGAAGTTGTGGTATGCCAACAATGAAGTCCATACTAATGAACTCCCATTACATTGGTGGAATGTCAAGTGGTTGCAATTTCCCAAGCATTTTAACATGTTCTACCTTAATGTGTTGACAAGACAAACATTCTGTGACATATTTGAGTACGTCTCCCTTGAGCCTTTCCCAATAATAGCTCCTTCTGACTACATTAAGGGTCTTGGCATAACGAGGATGTCCTGAGAAAGGGGAGTCATGGGCTTCCCAAAGTATCTTCTGCTTGAGAGTTTGGCTTGCAGGGATACATAATCTTGTCCTAAAGTAGACAAGTCCACTACTAATGGAGGATTATTGATACTTCGTCTTTAGCTTCGGGTCTTGATCCTTGATGGGGATCTCCCTTAGCATTTTTTGATAGACTGGGTCATGATATGCCCCTTCTTTTGCTAGGTCAAGAATCGAGTTGTTTGGCATTGATACCTTTGTGGCTAGAGACCTTGCTGTTGATGGATCTTGCAAAATAAGAGAATTTAGAAATGCCTTGCGGCTAAGTGCATCGGCAACGACATTCTCTTTTCCAGGCCTATATTTGATTTCTTCTAGCACTTCGATCCATCGGCGTTGCCTCATATTAAGCTCATTCTTGGTGAAGAACCATGTAGGACTCTTGTGGTCAGTCACTAAGGAAAATTTGTTACCTAATAAGTAATGCCTCCAAAGTTTGAGAGCATGGATGATAGCCAAGAGCTCCAGGTCATGGGTAGCATAATTCCTTTCATGGCTCTTCAATTTTCTTGAAGAATATGCTACGAGATGACCTTCTTGCATAAGTACACATCCTAAGGCAAGTGCGCTAGCATCAGTTACCACTTCAAACTCCTTACTAAGATCAAGAAGTTTCAGGATGGGTGCTAATACTAAGCTTTGCTTTAGTTTGTCAAAGCTGATCTATTCAGCAGGTGACTATACAATTGCTACTTGCTTCTTTAGTAGATCAGTTAGAGGTGCTGCAATTAAAGCATAATCTTTGATGAAAATACTATATCGTCCTGTCAACCCAAGAAAACTACGTATTTCTTTGACAGAAGTTGGTGTTGGCAATTCCATGACGTCTCTGACCTTAGCTGGATCTATTGAAATTCCTTCTGCTAATACAATGAATCCCAGATATTCAATTTGTCGCTTGAAAAATGCGCACTTCTTCCTCTTGGCATAAAGCTTGTGTGTTCTCATTATTTCAAGGACAATGTGAAGCTGGGGTTCATGATCCTTTTCTTGTTTTGAGTAGACTAGGGTATCATCAAAGAAGACGAGTATGAAGTCATCAAGATAGGGCCTAAAGATATGTTGATTAACTTGTTGAAGATAGCAGGAGCATTCGTTAGCCCGAATGACATCACTAGGAATTCGAAGTGTCCATACCTTGTACTGAATGCATTTTTTGGGATATCTTCTTCCTTGATCCTTATCTAATAATATCCAGATCTGAGATATATCTTTGAGAAGATCTTCGCTCCTTGAAGATGGTTAAGTAATTCATCTATTCTTGGAATGGGGTATTTATTTTTGATGGTTGATTGATTCAACCCTCTGTAGTCAATGCATAGACGAAGTGTTCCATCTTTCTTCTTTTGAAACAACACTGGAGCTCCCCATGGTGAACATCTAGGATGGATGTAGCCTTGGTCTAACAGTTGCTTGAGTTGCTCTTTCAGTTTGATAGCTTCCTCAATGGACATCTTATATAGCCTCTTTGCAACTGGTGCAGCTCTTGGGACAAGTTTGATTTTGTGGTCGACTTCCCTTTGAGGAGGAAGTTCTGTCAGATCTTCAGGAAATACATATGCGTATTCCTTTAACCATGAAGGTTCTTCCCCAGATTCCTGATTCTGATCTAGCTTATTCAGTTTAATCAGATAGACAGGTAGGCCCTTTCTAACACTTTTTATTATCCATATTGATTTTGCCAATTGTATTTTTGGCTTACCATCCTCTCCTTGAGTCGTAATTGCCAGCTTGGATCATGATGTCCTCCGCGTTGGGGGTGTCGGCAGCAAGCTAAAATACCTGAAATTTGCAAAAACAAGATTGTTTTCTGAATGGAGAGGGATCAACAACAGTTATTTTGCTGTAAACAGCTGCAAACTGCGGGTGGAAGGCTGGAAACAGGCGCCAGACTGTAGATGACAGCAAGGGACAACCGAGACTACAATGTCCTCCACAAAAGGGGTGTGGGCAGCAAGCTGAAAACACCTAAAACCTACAAAAACGAGATTTTGATGCAGCGGAAGATGAAGAGAAGTGGATGTTGAACCCGCCACCGGTCTTTGCCTTCACTAGAATGGAGGATCTTTGCTGCTGTTTGAGAAGATCCAGCTCTGATACCATGTTAAAAGATGATGTACTAGCGAGACAGTAGGGTTTGCGGGGAGGGACATGGGGTGAACTCGGCAAACATGGGGAAGAGAAGAGAGGAGAGAAGAAACTTTGATGAATGGAATGATGAAGTTTTGAATCATGGAGTGAATGTGATACAAGGGAACAAGGGTGCCGTAGCACAAGGAAGATGATGAAGATAGCCATGAACCACGAACGCAATGTCCTCCTGAAGGGGTGTGAGGGTAGTGGAGAGGTTGGAGAGAAGAGGTGATGGATTGAATGAATCATCCATGAGGAATGAATGAGAGTGGCCTATAAATTGGCATAGTTAGTCTAGGATGGTGCCCCTTTTTGGGGCCTCCCTGGGCACCCAAGCATCCTCCCGCTCCAAGCAGCACCCACGGAGAGACCTCTCACGGCCGGTTAGGTCCATATACCCAGCACGGCTAACAACCCCCTTGGATAGGGCCAGGCAAACAGTCAGAGGTAACTGATCCTGCCTCTCCCTCCAGGATTTTATCCTGAAGCATTAAGTGTTTTTCCTTGAATTAGTTCCTTAAGCAAAGAATTTCAAACAATGTACCTAAGTGTACAATCACGATAATTTTGGAGGCGGTTTGTAGGACCAACTGCTAAGGTATGATTCCTTTTTCCCGGATGCTCCTAGCATCCGATCCTGGATCGTTCGTGACTTCCCGAGATCTCAAACAAGATCATACAAGCGAATGTTCTTGGTAAGTTAAGTTATTTAAACTTGCTCTTCCCCTTAGGTTTCACCTTATGGTATCTTAACCCTATCTCAAAGCACTAACTAGTCAACCAAGGCAACGGACATACCTTATTCGCAACCCAACTAGGGGTCTTTTATTCTTCCAGTTCTTTACTCATCTCCCTCTAACCAAGTTCAGTTAACACACTTGGCAATGCAAGACTTTTCATCTAGGCCTTCAAGATACAGTCTAGATGCATGGTACTATGCAGAATTTTCCAATCAAACTTACCCATCATGCACGTGGTGCATTTAATATATTAGTACATCCTAAATGACCTTTAACTCTCTTCATACCTGGCAACGAATACTTATTCCTAATGCACTCGATCTCATGTGACTTGTGTATATGAAAGTCTAGGTTTCTATCCATCAGTGTAATTGCATCCTATGAACGGAAACTAACATTTCATGTGTTTATTTTAGTCACGATTTCGAAGCATGAATTCTAGATGACTATTCATGCACTGAACTGGTTTAAAAACTATTATTTTATGTGAAATAATATGAACACCTTATCATTCTATGTGTGTAAAAGCTATCATTCTATGCATATAAACTTATGCAAACTCCATGCTCTACCATTTCATACATGCAACCTATCACTTGGAGTAAACAAAAATCCTAAGGCTCGTTCTTGTTCCATGCATGTAACTACCCCTTTATTTCTTCTTCTTGAAAATAATACAGAATATGCTTAACCAAAATTAATTATAAAGCCTAGGATATCAAAAGGACATGGGTTTGATTCGTGATTGTAGGGGCATTTGTTGTGTTGGTCACTCCACTTGCCTCTCCCGCATTACTGGTTGGCATTGGTAGCTCTGGCACTTACCGGTTGGCATTGGTAGCTCTAGCACTTACACTTCCCGCTACTCTCCTTTTGGAAGCCATTTACCACACAGAATTTGAATAGTCGTGACCTTAACAGACCTTCAAGATGATGGGCTTGGGAAATGAAAGGCCGTGAGTAAGGCGACCTTTGCCGATGAGGGGGTGGCTTGAAAAGTGGCTTCTCGAACACGGCTCCTCAAACACGGCCCTCGACACCTTCTCTACTCACCAACTCTCTCTCTCTCTCTCTTCTTCTTCTTCTCCTCTTCTCGTTCTCTCTCTCTCCCTCTTCTTCTTCTTCTCTTCTTCTCTCCTTCTCCTACTCTCTCTCTCCCTCTTCTTCTTCTTCTTCTCTTCTTCTCCTTCTCTCTCTTCCTCTTCTTCTTCTTCCCTTATTCTCATCCTCTCTCTCCCTCTCCTTCTCCTCCTTTTTCTTCTCTTCTTCTCCTCTCTCTCCCCCCTCTTCTCTCTCTCTCTCTCTCTCTCTCTCGCTCTCTCTCTCTCTCTCTCCTTAGCATTGATCATGGGGGGGGACGCTGTAGTAGGATATCAAAAGGGGGGGGGGGGCTACGCTGCAGTAGACCACGAGGGAGGGCAGGGCAGCGTGATCACGAGGGAGGAGGGGGGGACGCTGTGTCGATCCGAGGGGCGTGGAAGGGCTCCCCTTTATAGGAGGGGGAGGTGGGTGGTATCGCTGCCACCCCTCCCACCTGGGGGACTGCATGCCCCCCCTATCACTCACTTTACTCCCTCTCTCTCTCCCCTCGACATGTTGTCGGTGGGGAGAGAGAGAGAGGGAGTTAAAAATTTGCATTAATTTTTTTTAAAAAAATTAGGGGGGGTATATTACATACAATTACTCTTGCACACCCATGTCTTGCTACATAAGAACTCATCACCGATGTCTTCACGCTACAATTTCCTTTGCACATCAAAATGTTTCTCATGTCCTTGTATCTCTCACTCTTTTTCCCATTCATTATGCAATACTCCAAATATAACTTCTCCTTTCAAGTCATCATTGTCTCACCTTATCGGATTCATCCCTCATGGTTACACTCAATATCTCAACTTATTGACCTCTTAGCTCAAACAAAATGGATATATTTCTTCAATACCTTGTTCAATTACATGATCTATATTCATATCATTTGTGTTAAGCAACACAAATTGAAGATAGGACTCTACATAATGCCTCTACCTACTACTAGCACTCTACTTAATGCAAATTTCTTTACAACACAAATAGTAGGTAGGTAGATGCCTTGGGTTTCACCTCTTAGAAATCTATTTGTAACCCTAAGAATATATACGAATCTACCTAATGCCTTTGCTAAAGCATAGGTTTCACTTACAACCAATCAAGGAGTGATGGCAATGTGACTCAAACCAAGACTTATGGATAAATATTTCCTAAGGGATAAATTTGGTGACCAAGATATTGCATGGATCAAATTTCTTTTACATCTCATTCCATACCTAAGATCTATCTTTGTTCAACATTGAAACTCACGAAGGCTGGGACGAGGTCAAAGAAGAATCCCTTCCTCACAAATAAGAATGATTGAAGTACCACCCCTAACTTTTTATGGCATTGCAAACTACCTCTGAAATTTGGTCCTTCTAGCCTTGGATACAACTAATGTGTTAATGCTCTTCTTATCCCTCAATTTGTTGTGCAGGATCTCTATTATTTGATTTCTTGAATAAATCTCTCCCTCCAATGTAGAATTACAAGAGCCCATGCCACCCCAAACGTTGGCCATGAAGTTTATATGGTTTAACATTTTGAAATTGCCAACAAAGAGAGCATCTTGTCCAGCCTCACACTTAAACAAGGAAAGTGGGTTGAGGTGGAGATGTCCATTGAGATGAGATTTTGCCACTATACTCCACCATGGTACAACACACCATGTATTCTAATATATTAGCTTGTTTGGAAGATATTCACCACAATCCAAATGATTGCACAATAATAGTGTTGACTTTATTACAATTTAGAGAGAAAGAGATGGACAAAATCTCAGGCACAAAGGGTAGCAGACATGCTCCCTTGTTCAACCCATCATGTTCCACACAGTGAAGTCAATTGTTTACTACACACATACAAAGATCAATAGACCTAGATCTAACCATGGTTAAGTCAGTATGACTTAACCTTATTCAACTAAGGTAGAATTATGAGCTTGAATCTCAACACTCCCCCTCAAGCTCAAGTGGGGTACTTCACTCCAAGTAGCTCTCTAAAATGCACAAACTTATCTTTACCCAATGACTTGGTAAAGATATCTACAACTTGGTCTTCTATCCTCACATGGACGAAATCAATGTCACCTGCAATTACTTTTTCTCTGATAAAGTGATAGTGTACCTCAATGTGCCCATAGTGAAACCAAGTTTCTATAAGCATGCACTTATCTTAGCATTTCAAGCTCTAGGTTCTTGCTTCAGCCCATACAATGCTTTCTTCAATCTACACACATGTGTAGGAAAATTTGGATGTACATAGCCCTCGGGCTGATCCATGTATACTTTCTCAACAAAATCAACATTAAGAAAAGCATTCTTCACATCCATTTGATACATACTCCATCCTTTAGATGTTGCCAAAGCAATCACTGTCCTCATGGTTGCCATTTTAGCAATAAGGCTGAATGTCTCCTCATAATCAAGACCATATTGTTGTGCATAGCCTTTTGCCACAAGTCTTGCCTTGTATCTTTCCAATGTTCCATTTGATTTGCACTTCACTTTGTATACCCATTTGCAACCAATAGACATTTTGCCTTCAGGCAACTCAACCAAATCCCAAGTTTCATTTTTAGCCAATGCTGAATATTCCTCACCCATTGCCTTGCACCAATGATCAACCAAAAAAGCTTTAGAAAACTTTGTGAATTCCTTGAAGCTAGTGACTTTTGCCATATATGCATAGTGCCTCACTGTGTAGCCACTGTATGTAAGCCTATCCATAGGCTTCCTGACTCTTTCTGATCTCCTCAATTGAGGTGCAGTATGAGACTCTCTTCTCTCATGAGGTGGTACATATCTATGTCTCACACCAGGAGTCACAATTGATGGAATACCAAACACACTATCCAAGCTGTTAGTGCAGGTGAATCATAGCCACAAGTGAGTGGCCCTGTAAAATCATCAAGTTTGCCTTTGCCTTTATCCACATTTCTCCCCCTCACTGACATACTCGTGTCAGTGGACATAGATGCTGAAGTCCTCAATCTACCTATCCAAGGACTAACTAATATAGTAGCATCTTTAGAAGGCCCAAAAATTTTTGCACTTTCATTTATACCTGCATGTAAATAAGTCTCCTGACAAACATCATCATCATTCATCAAAGTGATCTTCTTCTCATACATGTCAATTTCCTTTTAATCCCATGGGCTGCCAAGAAGTGATCAAAATCTTTAGAAACATATTCTCCACCACTATCAGATCTCAAGCATGAGATGTAGCAAGAAAATTCTTTCTCCACATGTCTCTTGAAGTCCTCAAAAGCATCCATGGCATCACTCTTGTGCTTCAGCACATACAACCATGTGTACCTATTATAGTCATCTATGAATGACACATAGTAACATGATCCCCCAAGAGATGCATTCTATGAGGATCCCCATACATCAGAATGTACAAGTTGTAATGGTCTAGTAGTAGTGCTTACATGCCTCATAAATGGAAGCCTTGATTGCTTTCCAAATTGACAAGACTAACATACATGTCCCAATTCCACATGCTTGAACTTAGGGAGTCCAAGTACAACTTTCTTATGCTGCATATTCTTCAGCTTTTGAACATTTACATGACTAATCCTTTTATGCCATATCTTAATGTCCCTTATTACAACATTGTCATGTGAGTACATAGCATCATTTAATGCTGAAATTTTCATATCCAATGTAAACATGCTACCATTTCTTTTGCCTTTAGCAATGAGTTTTCATCCTTGACAATACTCTTCAATGTAGCATCCATCTCTCTTGAATCTAACTTGTAGATTCTATTCAGCCATTTGTCCCACAGAAAGCAAGTTTTTTGGTTATGGAAAATACATGAGAGTACTCTTTTTCCTATCACCATGCATCATCAAGGGAACAATATATATATGCATAAAGTCATGTTGCGTATCATCCCCTCTGCAAACATATCCATGAGCACCTTCTACCAATGTGTCAAACCACTCTCCATGAGGAGTCATGTGGTTAGATGCCCTTGAGTCTATATACCATACATCATCTACTTTGCCTTGTGTAGGTAACCCTTTCTTCACATGTTGCATAGCAAACAACGTATCATCCTCCTACATACCACTAAAAGAAGCATAATTACCGTGTTTCTTCTCTCTTGCTCTCTAATCATTCTACTTCTTGTAGAAATCCTTAGCTACATGCTCGTATTTGGCACAATAATGGCAATCCTTATTTGCATTTGATTGATATCCATGACTCATTTGAGGCTGCTACCAAATGTCTCTTCCTCTAGTTGAATAACCCCCTCTTCCACGAGCATTTGAGGCATCTCTATTTGCTTGAGGCTGCCTATTTTTCCATCCAGTAGCTTGTTGTCCACGGGATGCATATACATTTCCATCACCTCTTCTTCTAAAATTTGATATTTTTCTTCCACCACTACCCCTTTGATTTGAGTAGAAGACGATGTCCTTGTTGTTGTTAGACCCATTGGAATCTGTATTGAGTCCAAGTTTCACTTCTTCATGCAATAAAAGTGCCACAAGTTCATCAAAGTCAGGCTGCTCCTGACGCACTGAAATGGAAGTGTCAAACTGCTTATATTCCTGTCCAAGTCCATGGAGGGTAGTAGCTACTAAATTATCATCCTCAACTTCAGCTCCAATTGAGCCTATTTGTTTTGCAACGGTTCTTATCTCACTGACATAGTCTTCAATAGACCTTCCATTCCTAGATATATGGCTGAATTTTTGCTTCAGTTGTGTCTTTCTCGCATGAGTGACATACCCATAATTCTTCAGCAATAAGTCCCAAGAAGCTTTTGGGGAAGTACCGTTTGCAATTTTCATAGCCTTTGTGTCCGACACACATAACGATAGCCAATGCAAGACTTGCTAGCCTTTTCCAACCAAGTCTTGTGTGCCTTTAATTGATCCTGTGTTGGAGGTCTATCCTCTGGTAGCTTAGGCTCATCTTCAAGACCTATGACTAGGTCCCAATAGCATCTTCTAATTAAGAAATTAGACATCCTGAATTTCCATAGAAAAAAATTGTTGTAGTCCAGCTTCTCACCCCAACTATTTGAGAGATGGTGTCATTATCTCCTATGTTTTCCATTTCAAAGTCTTAAGCTTTTCAAAACCAAACAATTTCTCAAAATGCCAGTAGGCAATATACTTCAATGACCTGTAGTGCAACCAGTTTTTACTATAAAACTATAGCAATAACCACTATTGCACTATAAAACTATAGCAATAACCACTATTGCACTTTCAGACAGTACATGTCTTTTGTTCCCATTTAATTGCAGTTAATTGCAGTTACACTACCTCCAACAACTTTGCAAAACCAGTAGATTTTAGTTCACAATAGTATCATACATTTCCAACCATGTGGCAAAGCGTCTAAATGTAATAACATTCCAATCATGTAGCATTTTTTTATCAATAGAAATGTAGACATACACAACATTCAATGATTGACAAAAATTTGTAATCAACACCCTTGAACTCCAGAAAGACATTCAATTCTGAAATTGCACAGATTTTAGCTTATATGATTGCATAAAATTCAACTCATGCAGGAAATAGATACTCAGTATATCTTCAACTAATTACTCAGATACATTCATACTTGTCATAGCATTTCTAACCTATCCATGAGAGCTTTACTCAATCATCATACTCTCCACAAGTATGCCATTCATTAGCAATGGGCTGCCATTAATCACTGCCAGTGCATAAGAGACAATCAAGTACATTTCACACTAAATTTAGTGAGATTCAAGCCTACTTGATATGTTCATTGTTGCTATGAAACTAAGACAAATACAAGATTCAAATGGTGTTCCTGAATGCCAACTATATCCTTGAAGTTAATACTCAGGATTTGATGTACAAGGTAAACATGATTTGTAGAAATTGTCTCTAGCAAAGCTTTTACATACATCAACAATGGGTTTGTAGCCAATGCACCTGCAGATATTACTATGGCAGATTGGGCTATCTCCACTAACAAGCTTGGGATTGTGTGCAAGGGTTTGCAAGTATCCATATTGAAAGTGTCAGACTGAGCACTACTCAGCCAGAGATGCCAGTGTTGCTTCTTGTGGGCCGAATTTCAACATGCCTACTAGGCACTTGGATTGACTGGTTTCTATGGCATCAGAGATCTCAAGCAACATCCCTAATCACTCTTCTAGCTTGGATCATGTGCTTGCTGTGTTTGAAGGGAACGACTTGTCTCAGACTCACTTGGTGGTTCTTTTGGGAGGTCACACGATTGGGGTGGCTCGATGTGGTTCCTTCAGTGATTGTTTTAATAGCAACAATGGCACCATGGTGGTTGACCCAATGCTGGATTTGTCCTTTGCACAGTCCTTGGAAGTAGCATGCCCATCAATGGCAGTGGATGGTTCTCTAGGGAGTGCAACACTTCCCTTGGATACATTGACAAGCACACATTTTGACAATGCCTAGTATATCGATCTAGAAAATGGCAAGGGCCTTCTTACTGCTGATGAGGCTCTCTTCACTGATGCACACACCAAGCCGCTCGTTTAGATGCTGTGATGTCAATTATGTAAGCATCGATGCTATACTGCTACATCAGTTGATGCTATTGACGATGCCAAAGATATCATTTTACTGTTGATCATAGGGATGATCATTATAAATGTGGCTAGCCACAACTTGTTCAGCCACCAACACACTTTCCTAATTCTGCAAGTGCACTGCTAACAGAATCAGCAATTATGAGTTGGCAAGTTACATGCAACATTACTCAAAATCCAACAAGTATTTCCAAGTATTGCACCTCTTTCTTTGTCTACAACAACAATTCAGTGGTGCACTTACTCAAAATGGGCCGGCACTAGCTAAGGCACTAGCGAGGACCTCATGCCCTCAACAAACAACCCCACCACACCACACGGCCTCGCGGGCCAGGAGCGTCTGTTGAGGGATACACTATCCCAAACACTAATCACTGCACGTTTATAGTCTATAATCCAATAGATGTTCCCTTTCCTCGTCTCCTCAGAGGGAGATTATACATATATCGGCATTAAATGCCACATATCACAGATACAAGGGTACCCCACCGACTGATTGTCCTGACCCTACTGCAGCTCTCCTACATCTTGGGGATTGGCCCCTCGATGTGTTGTTTCCACACATAGACACATTTGAAACAAACTCCCCTCTTAGTGCCAATTATTTTAACGTTCCAATAATGCACTTATCCTCACTTATCCATCCCCTTTTACCCACTGTCTAGACCTACAGCTAGGTTGCTCACTCTCTCTACGTGGGTCAAGTCCTAGAGAAACCAAGTGCTATGCATCCAAGAGCTTGTAATTGATATCATTTAACGATGCTTGATGCAAATGTGTATATGATTAAGTGATCAAACAATTGGAAAACAACCTCGTGCATTGTGAAAAACGATGAGAGAAGACATCGAGCCTTACACTCATGCTATACTTCCCTTTACTTAACTTAACATCATCCTATATGAATAATGCAACAAATACATCAGATTTTAAATAATATTTCAACACTCAAACTTCCCTCCTCCCCCTATCGTTTAAGGTTTTGCCTCGTTGCATAGGTAAAGGGGTGATTTCATATGTATTTCGCACGAAATAAGCAATAAATACTCACAAAAACACATAAATGGGGATAAATTGAGGCAAACCCTCATTTTTTATCCTCATTATACACCCACAGACACATCCATAATTTTCCTCGTCCGTTTTCTTTTTTTTCCCTTTTAAAGAGCATTTTTTCTTATTTTTGTCTATTTATTATCAATAAAAATGGGATAAAACTAGCATTATTTCAAAGCCGTGGCTCTTGAATCTTTAAACAGCAACCATGTAGATTTTATTGGTGTTTTGTTTCATGCTTTTCCCACTTTAAGCCCAAAAACCCCATTTTAACTCTAAAAACCATGCTTTTCGGGTTTTTTCCATTTATTTCCTACACTTTAAGTATATATTTTCTGATTTTTTTATTATGAAAGACAAAAACCAACATCAAACAACATGTCCATCAATTTTTAGCCCATATGAACATTTCTAACATCATCAAATGCGAAAAAAGAGCCATTTTCTTTGTAAACATATCATTACCGTGTATTTTTCATTGTTTCGGGTTTTGAAACTTGTTGCGGGTCTACAAAACAGGGCCCATTTGATGCTTAGCCCACCTCCACACTGCCATCTTCAGTCCACCTTTTGTTTAGAAGCAATCGAGTACCATGTCGGATGAGCATTCACCAACCGGGCTTCATTCTTCTTCACATGCAAGAACTACCTCTTGCAGGAGAGAGAGGGAGGAGAGAGAAAGACTAAAAAATGAGATTTTTAAATCCTTTATTAAAATGGTCAAGCTTGCAACCATCTTATTCCTCTCCCTACCCTGATTGAGAATCTCTCTCTCTCTCTCTCTCTCTCTCTCTCTCTCTCTCTCCAAATGGGTTTGAATCGGAGAGGCAACGAGAAAAAATGAGGAGGTGCATTGACGCTTCTCTCTGTTCGACGGTTTTTGCATTAGTTTCAAGGCTTTTATTAAGCCTAAGGTTTAAAACATTTAAATAACCGGTTCATCTTTTTGTGTTCACACTGTCCCACAAGTGGATTTTTCAATTTTGAAGGCCCAAACAAACTCCAATTTGCAATTCGATTGGACAAGAAGCTTCGTGGCATCAAAATCCATCAATCTGGCCTCTCCCATGCACTTTACAGCTTCGCGATCGGGTAGCTGCTTTATAACGTCGAACCTTGCGGGGATTAAATGGAGGGTCAAACGACCTCCAATTGACGAAGCAAGACTTGTGTTGGATTCCTGATGTCGAAATGCATCTTGGAAAACTCTAGCTCGGCCATCCACCACTGTTTGATTTTTCATGAAAATTGGCTCTTTAACACCTCTCGGGCACTTTCCAACTCCAAAACAAGCTTCAACACTTCAAGAACGGGTCCAAATCAGGTCCTAAAATCTAGTTCTCATTGGTGACCATGGGATAGGCGACTCAACCTATCGAATCCCACGAACGAATCTGCACATAAACACAACCACAAAGAGCATCAAGCTGATACAAAATAGATACACAACAAAACACATCACAGCTCTCACCCTACCCCCTGACAAAACCAAGGCATGGAATCCACGAGGAGTAGGCCTAGCATAATTTGACAGAAAGTCAAAAGCTAGTCACTAACCATCTGCTCCAATACAACCAAGCTAAAAAGATCGATCAAAGAGGTCATCCGCAGTGGTGGTCTGAACTACCTACCGAACTAAGGACAACTCAACTAGGAGCTCCTCCTAGGCGAGGACTCTTATAGCCTGATCAACAAATATTATCTTTTAGCACGTTGGGTCTTTAGCCTCTTATTTTTCATACTCGGGCATGTAAAAAGGAGGGAGCTGAGCGTAGTGACCCAAGGAGAGCAAAGCATCGGCCTTAGGTCCTGTCTCGGTATCCAAGAACCTACCAAGCCGGTGCAAAGCGACACTTAATCCTTTTCTAACACTCACTTTTATTTTCACTTAAACCTTCTTTTATTCTTATTTTTCTACTAGAAGTCACCCCTAGGAAGACAAGTCATTGGCCTCGGGTCTTGTCTCGTCCCCAGGCACCTATTACGTTGGCGATAAACAATAGCTCAATGATTTTTCTTTCTTTCCATTTATATTTTTATAGGGGTTAGAACCCCTTTTTAAACACCTCTGTATATTTTTGTCTTTCAGACATTCATGGTTTTTTTTTCTTTTGGTTATTTTTAGTAGGCTTCTCTAACTGCCTCACAGCTAACAAAAACTCCTAGAATGGCCGTCTAGCAGGTCAGTAGAATAAGGTCACTAGAATTCCCATTTAAAATAGGTCTTTCAGTGCCTGACAATGCCTTGCAGGAGGCAATGACTACTCAGGCCTCCCCCAGATATGCAGAGTCTAATCCTAGGACTTCATGCCTCGATTGTCGATCCCCACCAAACAAAAGAAAGTAACCCTTACACGCACATATATCATTAATTGCTTAAGGAAAACGACTCGAAAAAGGAGGTGAAACCACCTGGAATGGCCACAAGAAGCTCCTTCGCAGCAAAGGCTCCCTCTAGTGACTTCATTAACCTGTATGATGCAATCACTACAACAAAAACCCATTAACTGTACCTGCACCAAACAAATTAATGGCCCTCTTGGCCTAAAGAAATAGCACATTTAATTGCAAACTAACTAGCCCTCTTGGCCTAAAATGGATAGTTCATTCTAATCCATGCAATATATGATCTCCTTGGCATATACATCACATCCTATCAAAATAATCAGGATACCAAGGATAGCATAAAATAGGAGGACTAGCCTCATGCTACTCATGCGAGTCAGCTAAAAGCTTGATCTACGCTCTTTGTAGATCCACTAGCCCAAGCCTTTCTACTGATATCTCAGTAATAATGGCCATCTCTTCTTGGGTACTATGAGCTAAATGAATGACATCATTAGGTTGACATATCTCATCCCCTTGGTCGTCATTCAAACGGATCGCTTGTCCCAACTTTCCAGTAACTCCTCCTATAGGGAGAATCATGGATTTATGATCGTTCACTAATTGGACCCTTACATATGTCAATGATAGAATCCAAACTAGTCAGAGCTTCAAGCCTAGACCCATTGCATAGATGCATCTCAGGGCGGTGGTCCCTATTGTCAGATGTCGCATTATGGCCTTTAGTCGCATCCTCTTGGGAATCCATCAAAACATGTCCACATGCAATTCCTGGCCCTGCACGAGACATACCAAAAGTATTTTTAGGGGTTTTGGGCCTCCAAACCCATCTCATATTCCTTTTCATATTCTTAGACTACCTCATCTGCCCACATTGGTCCAATGGACTCACTGTGGATTTATCACCATTACCAGATGGCCTCACAGCCTTATGGCTTCTATTTAGTACAAGTGGGCCTTTGGCATGCCACATCTTCTCTACAGGATATGTCTTTACTTGCCTTTGTCCACTCTGCAACAACTGCTTAGCCATAGGAACCATGCTTTTACTAAAAGGAAAAGCATCTACTCGAAAGCATGATTCATCTATAAATTGAAAAGGTCTCTGAAGAGCCTTACTAGGAGCACAACTAGAACCACTCATAGAATGCTCATCTAAGCTTGTAGACCTAATGGTTCTATCAATTTCATTGTCACAACTACCTCTCATGGAAGTGTTGCAACCCTTGATGGGACTTATTGGGCTTGGAATCTTTTTATCCCGAGGGGGTATACTATCCCTACTATTGCCATTTTCTGCTTGGAGATTTTGGCTACCAAGGTTCTTCTCATAGGCTGCCTTGGTATCAACAAGTGAGTTGTCTCATTGTAGAAATGGTTGGAAGCTAGGATGCACTTGTACTGAGCGAAGAAAACTCCAAAAGTTTTTCCAACATCTCTGAATATGTCCCTCATAATCAATGGCACGCATCTTTGCTTCCCTTAATGACTTAGGATTCCACAGTCCCACTTGGATTTGCATGTTAATCTCTAAGCCACTCAAAAAGAGCTCACATAGCACATCACCTGGCAATGCAATAACTCTTCTTGGCCAAAGCCTCAGAATATCATCAAAGGCTCTAGCGTATTCTTTAATAGAAGGATAGGACTCTTGCCTAATTTGCATCAGCTACCCTAAAACTTGGGTCATAGGCACCTTCTTCTCATATTCATCTAAAAATCGATCACTCAACTCCTCAACGGATTTAATAGACCCCCTTGGGAGGCTCCAATACCATTTTCTAGCCTCTCCCTTTAGGGTACTTGAGAATACAAGCATCCGATGAATATCATTGAGCCCACTTGCAAGGTAAGCTGGGCCGTATTCTCGTAAATGCACCATTCGATCCTCATTAAACGGCCCATGAAACACTAGGAGATCCCTATAAGGAGGAGGACATTTAGTCCTTTCCTTCGAAATCAATACTAGGCCAATGAAATCCTCATAATCATGGCCTAACCCTAGTGTCTTAGGGTCTCCAACCTCTTCCATTTCCAACTTTACTGTTGTAGGGAGGTTAATATTATTCTTAATGTCCCTTTCTACCAACTCATAAAGCAGTTTAGGGAGGCATATAGCTCCTAGCATGTCATTCTGATCCTTTCTTAGAGGATCTTCCATATCTTGCCCCTTCCTAGGATGTTCCATGATGGCTTTATCTAGGAGCTTCTGTCCCTCATCAAAAGCAAACTTATCCTTAGCGCTTAGGTCCTGGGGATCGTGCCTTTTAAGAATCGACTTTCCCTTTACAACTAGGGCTTCTAACATCCTTGTGATACTTAAAATTTTGGCACGATGCCCCACCACATGGGATGTTTCAGCCATAATTGCACTCCACTGTGCGTCAAGTTTTCCCCATGGCACTACGGCTTTAGCATAATCACTTGTTGATGCCATGACCGCCATAGCTTCCAACATACTTATTCCATGCCCTCTAGGTTGATGGATGGTTATACATGATTTCTCTTGGGTAGAGACCACACCAAGGCAAACCTCGGCCCATGCCATCACATTAGAGGATGGGGTAACCACTAACTGGTTATTCTTCTCATCACCTAAATTATCTTCTATAGAGGACTCGTGCTCTACATAACTAACTAAGTCCATCAGTAAGTTTTGTATAGGGAAAGCCAAGGTTTTCCATCCTTGAACAAACCCCATTTTATGGTTAGCTTAGCATACTCCTAATGGAAATTATAAACTTAGGTCCCTTTACAACCTAGATTCGGAGACCGCCCAATTATAGGCAGCTCCCGGAAAATGTACCACTGATGGGACCTAAAATGGGCCGGCATTGGCTAAGGCACTAGTTGGACCTCATAACCTCAACATACAACCCCACCACACCACACGGCCTCGCGGGCCAGGAGCGTCTGTCGAGGGATACTATCCTAAACACTAATCACTGTGCATTTATAGTCTGTAATCCAACAACGGATGTTCCCTTTCGCTATCTCCTCAGAGGGAGATTATACATATGTTGTCATTAAATGCCACATATCAAAGACACAAGGGCATCTCACTAGCTGATTACCGTGGCCCTACTGCAGCTCTCCTACATCTTGGGGATTGGCCCCTCGATGCGTTGCTTCTACACATAGACACATTCGCAAACTCCCCTCTTAGTGCCAATATTTTTAACATTCCAGGAATGCACTTTTTCTCACTTATCCATCCCCTTTTACCCACCGTCTAGACCTACAACTAGGTTACTCACTCTCTCTACGTGGGTCAAGTCTTGGAGAAACCAAGTGCTATACATCCAATAGCTTATAATTGATACCATTTAACAATGCTTGATGCAAATGTGTATATGATTAAGTGCTCAAACAATTGGAAAACAGCCTTGTGCATTGTACGAATC
Organism: Lygodium microphyllum; assembly: GCF_053477565.2. NCBI lineage: Eukaryota > Viridiplantae > Streptophyta > Polypodiopsida > Schizaeales > Lygodiaceae > Lygodium > Lygodium microphyllum. The sequence continues at coordinate 19,079,052 of NC_141149.1, read as the reverse complement.
CATTCTTTTCATGTTTCCATACACTAATGCATAATTACTGTGATGAGAGAAGACACCGAGCCTTATACTCGTGTTGTACTTCCCTTTATTTAACTTAACATAATCCTATATGAATAATGCAGCAAATACTTCAAATTTTGTATTATATTTCAACACTCAAACTCCCCTCCTCCCCCTACCGTTTAAGGTTTTGCCTCGTTGCATAGGTAAAGGGGTGATTTCATGCGTATTTCGCATGAAATAAGCAATAAATACTCACAAAAATATATAAATGGGGATAATCTGAGGCAAACCCTCATTCTTTATCCTCATTATACACCCACAGACACATGCATAATTTTCCTCGTCCGTTTTCTATTTTTACCTCTTTTAAAGAGCAAATTTCCTCATTTTTTCCTTATATTTCCCTATTTATTATCAATAAAAATATAATAAAATTAGCACTATTTTAGAGTTGTGGCTCTTGAGTCTTTAAACAGTAACCATGTAGATTTTATTGGTGTTTTGGTTTATGCTTTTCCCATTTTAAGCCCAAAAACCCAATTTTCACTCTAAAAACCATGCTTTTCGGGTTTTTCCCATTTATTTCCTACACTTTAAGTATGTATTTTCTGAGTTTTTTATTATGAAAGACTAAAACCAACATCAAACGACATGTCCATCAATTTTCAGCCCATATGAACATTGCTAGCCTCATCAAATGTGAAAAAAGACCCATTTTCTTTGTAAAAATGTCATTACCGTGTATTTTTCATTATTTCGGGTTTTGAAACTTGTTGGGGGTCTGCAAAACAAGGCCTATTTGATACTCAGCCTGCCTCGACACTGCCATCTTCAGCCCACCTTTGGTTTAGAAGCAATCTGGTACCATGCCGAATGAGCATTCACCAACCAAGCTTCATTCTTCTTCACACGCAGGAACTGCCCCTTGCAGGAGAGAGAAAGACTAAAAATGAGATTTTTAAATCCTCCATTAAAATGGGCAAGCTTGCAGCCATCTTGTTCCTCTCCCTGGCCTGATTGAGAATCTCTCTCTCTCTCTCTCTCTCTCTCTCTCTCTCTCTCTCTCTCTCCCATGGGTTTTAATCGGAGAGGCAACGAGCAAAAATGAGGAGGCGCATTGACACTTCCCTCTGTTCAACAGTTTTTGCATTAGCTTCAAGGCTTTTATTAAGCCTAAGGTTTAAAACATTAAAATAATCGGTTCATCTTTTTGTGTTCACACTATCCTGCAAGTGGATTTTTCAATTTTGAAGGCCCAAACGAACTCCGATTTGCAATCCGATTGGACAAGCAGCTTCGCGGCATCGAACTCCATCAACTTGGCATCTCCCATGCACTTTATGGCTTCTTGATCTGGTAGCTGCTTTATAATGCCAAACCTTGCAGGGATTAAATGGAGGGTCAAACGACCTCCGATTCACGAAGCGAAACTTGTGTTGGATTCCTAATGTTGAAATGCATCTAGGAAAAATCTAGCTCAGCCATCCGCCACCATTTGATTTTTCATGAAAATTGCATCTTTAACACCTCTCGGGCACTTTCTAGCTCCAAAACGAGCTTCAACGCTTCAAGAACGGGTCCAAAAATCCAGCTCTCAGTACTACACACATACAAAGATCAACATCGGGTCCTAAAATCCAGCTCTCAGTACTACACACATACAAAGATCAACAGACCTAGATCTAACCATGGTTAAGTCAATATGACTTCACCTTATTCAACTAAGGTAGAATTATGAGCTTGAATCTCAACAAACTTTAAATCCCACATGGAAGCCTCGAAGAGATAGTCTTTTTTTTATAAAAATTCTCCAAATACAAAGGAGTCTCTCTCTAATTTAACACTAAATCCATGCATTTTCATAATGTTTTTTATGTTTGTCATATTTGTGTTTTTAAATCATTTGTATATAATTACAAGCTCATTGATACCCGTAATTCACATTAAGATCCTCTTGAACAGATGAGCTTATTTTTTTAAAGAAATGCTCCAAATAAAATGAGTATGTATCCAATTTTGTACAATTCATTATTTTCAAGATCTTTGTTATTTTTTTCATGTTTAAGTTTTCATAATCATGTACTAGTTGAATTCAGGAAGAATTTAATGCATTCATTCCAAAGAAACTGTAAAAATCAAGGGTCAAGGATTGCTAGAACATGAAATGCAAAAAAAGATTGAAGTTGCCATAAGAGCTGAGGAAGAATAGTTGAAAGACCATGGCTACAAGTATCTCTCCATTGCCAATTGTGCCACTAGAGAAGATAGCCTCAAGATATTATATGGGATTCAATGGGATTAACCAAGCATGGTGAAGATTACTTGTACGACAAGTTATATTGGCTATCAAGCTTCGAACTTCCCCAAGAGGTAAGATTATTTGATGTGTCTAAATGTTGCACTTGCTTCAATCTAATGAAAGCAAAGATTGCATTTTCTAATTTTATGGATTTCCATATTTGTCATGTAGGCATATATGCATCTCTTGCATAGTGAAGTCATTTGTTGAAGACCAAGACAATATGTCTAAGCTAGAATTCTCCGCTAAGAGACTACTCTATGGGTATTATGTTGGTGTTTCACTCAAGTATACCTATATTTCTATCATTGGTTGGTGGCTATTACAACCCATGGAAGCATGGTTTGTTTTAGATTTGTTCTCTTGCTTGTTATACATGTTTGCAAATCCATGATAGTGGGTCGCTCTTATTTGATTTGAAATAGAATACCTAAGCAAGGGAGACTATCAAATTTTTCTGGGATAATATGCTAACTTACATTGTGGTTGCTACATTGTAGTTATAGGTGGTTCAACCTCATCCTTGATGGTTGAGTCGGAAATTGGGCATCCTAATTAGGAAAGATAGCCCATTATACGTAGTGTTGGTGAGTACTAATTAAACATAGATGGGGCACCATGTCACGAGGTTGCATGATTGATATTTGTAGACTTTACCATGGATCTAGTAGTGGATGAATTGGGTGTAGAGTTGGTGGGTGAGTTATGTAATGTGTCATAAGCCAGGCATATATTATCTATTGCATGCCACTGAAGTTCACAACTCGTCACGTTTTGATATGTATAGAGAGTATATATATACCAAAGTGGAATGCCTGTACAAAGAACTTGATGATCGGCACCATGGACCTAGCATATGAGTGATTTGTAGATGAGGGATTCTTGATTACTATGTGCCTAGGAGAGCACATTGGAGAGTTCATTGCAAATGCCGCAAGGGTAGCCTTGTCCTTTATCATACATAGATTCCTTTTTCCATTAAAAAAGCCTAAAGACACCCTATTACTTGAGAGACAGTAAGAACCTAGAATCTTCTTTACTTTTCTTCTTTGGTTTTGTGAGTTTCTTTATGTTGTTGCATATACACACGTTTATTTTTTTTATGCTTAAACATGTGCTAGACCTCACCATTTTCTTGTGGCATCGGGCAGGTAAATGAGTATTGCTGTCATACAACCAAGAGGTTGGTAAGGCCATTGATACAATTCACTTTCTAGCTCATTAGAGCTATGTGCTAGATGGCTCTGTCTATCCTATAAAAATTCATGGGATTTTTGATAGGGGTGATGGAAAGAGATCATTATTTTTTTATAGGTGATGTATCATATACTTGGAATGTTAAGAAATAGTTTATTGAATGTATTTTAACAAGTTGCATTTTCATTAGGTGGTTACTTTCCACCTTCACAGAGTGATGCGATTATGTATTGGATGTGTTTGCAGGATGTGGTGGCCTAGGGTAGGCCAATGCCAAGGATGGTCACCATTGCCTTTTCATGGAGATTGATGACTTGCTGCACCAACAGTGCCTCTCAAACATTGCATTTGGACTAGTTCCTTACATAGAGATGCTCTATTTTTAGAGTAATACTATTATCTTTGGACATGTGATTTGAGGCCTTTCACTATATTGTAGACATTTCTCTTGTCATAGTAATTTTACTACAACTATGGTTTTGTGTGTATGTATTTCTCTTTTTTAGTATAGACACTCTAAAAGAAAATAAATAGTCTCGATCATTCTCTGCCACGGGGTTTTGCTTAATAACTATGCAGCATGGCGGGCTCTTGGTATCCTTTAAAAAACACCACTTGTTTTGTAAATTCCAAAAACTCTTTTGGTATTTCATCAAACTTAAGATTTCCAAAAAGATAAAAAAATTTACCTAAATAATTAATCGTACTCATTCACTCAATGAGGGTTTCTAAATAATGGTTCAATTTATATTTCTTTGACACAAGTTTAATCAAAAGGTTTACATGTGGGAACATTAATTTTGAAAGCTTTAAAAAAACTAAACATTTACAAAAGCGTGAAACTAGAAGCTTGCAAATACTAAATCCCTCGTATGTTGCACAAAAAAGCTCCCAAAAAAAGGATTGATTCCAAAATAACAAAAAGAAAAGCTCGAAAAAATAAAATCCCCCAAAAAGTATTACTAAGCAGTAGCTGGAATGGGAATATAGGTTTGCAACTTATGGAATACTTCCTTCAGTTTCTTGGCATACCCATGAACATTCTCGTGAGGTTCTTGACGTGTTACATTGAGGACACATAGCCAATACTGACCTCCCCTTTTAGGGAAAATTCTCTTTGAAATGCCGCAAAGAAGAATTCAATCGTAGTTATGATTCCAACTTCTAGGCTATGATACCATACTGCAGCTTTTCCTTTCAAAGTCATATTAAAGAATATCTTCAAGTGCCCTTCATCTTGAATTCGATAGTTAAACATTAACTTTTGGAATTCATTGATATGAAGTTCCGCATCTTTCTCTTCTAACCCATTAAAAATGGGTGGAGAAAACCCTAAGGCTAGTAAGTCAAGCATTCCTACTGGGATTGCCATGGGTTATGCCATGGTGACAACCGTATTCGCTAAAGGAGTTTGAATGATTGGAACTATTACTCCACTCGAAGTGGATAGACTTCCTCATATACATATGAGTTCAACTCAACCCTCCGACCTCGGATATGTAAAGTTGAGTTTACGTGAGCCTCCACAAAAATGAACAGCTTCACGATCTTCAAGTCTTCCAACCACTTGATCCTCTTTAGGTTGGTTTGAAGGTATGCAAACCGGTGGGCAGCTATATAGTAGATTCCTGAGGCACCCGCCCATCTTTGTTCCATGTACAAAGGTAATGGATTATAGATACGATCTAGGATGTTCATCATTTCAACCCTTTGTCGATAATCCGAGGAATGCATCGCAGTCATAAACATGATTCGGAACACTAAGAACCTGTTCCATGCTTTATAATTCTGCAAAACACCATCGAAAGTAAGGAAATGTTCGGAACAACAAAATTCGCATTACTTCATCTTATTAAGATTTCTTAAAAACAAATCCTTTTTTGGTTCCCTCTGATACCAACTATAACGTGTCCACCTATTCCCTTCAGGGCACGTCTTAGCAATCCATCGAAAAGGAGATCTAGAAAGCTCCGCCCGGCACTCCCATGGAATGTCACAGGGTTTGCGATCTAGGACTTTCCGCGTCGGCCATGTAGCGGAAGTATTCTGGCCATTCCCACCTAACACCGACTTGAATCAGGGTTTTTCCCAATGGTCATTTCCTAAAGGGCAACTAGGGTCAACCCCCAAGCGAACTACTTTACGCAAAAGCGCCAGGGCCGAAGCGGATTCTCGCTGCACTTGGTTCAAGGAGGATGGGAAACGAGAGGGATGCAAGGCTTGACCTCTCTACCATAAGGCATAGTCCCATTTCGTTCCCCTAAAACAGTGTAAATCGGGATTATTATAACTTAGACTCTAGGTCAACGCCCTTGCTGTTCCTATCCTTTGAAACGATCTTCTTGCTGTCCATCATGATTGAGAAAAGTTCTCGGCCAACCGGGACCACCCATTCGTAGGACGGACCCATGGCCACATCCACCGCACTTTCCTCAGGTTGTTTTAGTTATCTAACTACCTACCACATTTAGTTGGACATGCATCAATCAGCTTTCTTAATTAGCCCATTAGGCATGGGTTTCTTCACGTAATCATAGCACTTGACATAGAAAAGTAATGTCAAACAAGTTCCTTTTCAACAACTTATCATATTTATATTTGGAATACATTTATAAAGTCCAGCCCGTAGGCTTATCCATAATTCGCCGAAGGCTATCCAACAATCCACAGGGATTACTAATCCAAGATTTTGCCCATAGACTAGTATGCGGGCCTTGAGATCCAATCTCAAGTCACGTTGGCCTCTTGTGTAGGGCTCGGAAGGTGAGGGATTTACGGCCAGAGCCCCCCTTGGCACCCAAGCGTCCTCCTGCTCTAAGTAGCGCTTAACAGAGAGACCTATTGTGGCGGGTTCGGTCCACCTTCCCGACACGATTAACAACCCCCTTGGTTAGGGTCGGGCAGGCAGTCAGGGGTAACTGAAGCTACCTCTCCCTTCAGGCCTTCAACCTTAAGCATTAGATATCTTTTCATCCTTTAATTCTTTGAGCAAACAAAGCAAACAATACTGTATACAACTGTTACAAGCACAATCATTTCCAGTGGTCGTTATTTGGCCAAGTGCTAAGGAGTGAATCCTTCTTTCTAAACACATCCAGCACTCGATCCAGGAGTAATTGCAACTTGGCAAGATTCCCAAGGGCTTGTTTGTTAACCTTTATATCCTTGGGTTAGGGCCATACCCTATTAACCCAACTTAACCAATACCTTAAGTTCTATTAGTAGTAAATATGTTATTCCAATTTACTGATTTGTCTTTTACTTCCAAGCAATTATCTAAGCCCCTTATCTTGGTCACTTTTCCCAAGAAAGGTGCTATGTCAGGATGACTACTCATCCTCTTGCAAGAAAAACTTGAGCAAGAAACTGCCAATCTCATTCTGAGGAATTGGCCATTCCCTTGTGATCAAATCACAAGATCATGCGACTCTACAACTTGTTGCACAAGCGTCGCATCAAAACCCATGGGACTATTTTACCCATCTAAAGGCATCTCCTAATCACAAAATCATGATTAGATAGGAAATAGGGTTAGGGTATCTTCATAACAATCCGTTCTTGATTGCACTAGGCCGATATTTTTGGTCCTAGGGTTCCAAATTCAAATCGATTTTTCTCTTTTTAGCGAGTGATCCTTAGGGTAGAAACCCTAGATGGTTACTCGCAAGTATGTCCTATTGTCCCTACATTCCGTGAATGTAGGCAATTCTTTAGGGTATAAGAGTTTCAGTTTTGGCAATGAGAGCAATTAGGTCACATCCTCAGTGTGCTAAATCCTAGTTAGCACTTGGGACAAGTTGCATCGCTTAACCATTCCTAAATGAGTCCCTCGCGGTTTAGGTATTTTAGGGTAAACCAATTTACTTGTCTATTCTTGAAGATATTTACGATACCATTCTCGTAATCACATGATTCATTGCCTACGTATGATTAGATTTACAAACCCTAGCTTTACTGGCTAAGCTCCAAGCGCATGTTAAGTTACGACACAATTTCTATTGATCCTTCTTGGACATGCATTCAAGAATCCAACTACTAAGATTTAGGGTTTTTATGTTAAAACGAATCATGCAACCTTTTTTCTACTTTCATTTCCGAATGAATTATTCGTATACTGAACTTACACAACCTTTCGTAGCTACTTACGTAATTTGATTTGAGTTTTTATGCCAATTTCCTAGAGACTAATCTACTTCATGCAGTCCTAGAATCATTTCCATGCCTTTCAAATTCCTACGATTGTTAGCAATCTTCTTTAATGAATCCTTGCGAAGAAAGAGATGTCTAATGATGCAACATACGATTTTATCTTTCCATGCATAATCGAAGTGTACGACAATGACTTTATAAAGATGATCTTTAGCTGATCTAAATTCGTTACTTTGTAATGCATAAAAACCACTTGCTAGGAATACATAGAGATCTTATGCTCTTTCTTTGTTCATTTCATTGTAAAATGCCAATGATCGAATTCTTCCATCGTGGGCTATTTCTTTTAAATTAGCCAAAGTATTTCAATCAAAAAGTGCATCCTATTTTCATAAATGATCCATGCACAATTGAATTATAATGAGGTTAATCAACATTAGAAAGAAAACCTGGACTTGTGGTGAAATGTCCACATGGATGTTAGGAGATGATCCTCCTACGGTTGCACCTTGTGCCTTTTTAGGAGCCATCGTGAATTCGACCTTCTTGCCTTGACCGTAGACTTATGATCTTGGGCAGTCTCCTTCGCACACAAAATTCCCTTTGTGACCGATTGCACCGTCTTTCCGGATCGAGCTTTAGAAGGCCTTGTAGGCTGCCTCCTCGAAGTAGGGAATGGATTTAAAAGATTTGTAATGGAAGGATTTTAAAAGGAAACAAGGGAAAAAAAACTTTGTGGGGATGCTATGAAAAGGTGCTTGAAAAACCCGGGCTAGATGGCTTTTGGCGAAACCAAGGGCCGAAAGGGTTTAATTTTTGAGGATGCAAGGGAAAGAAAAACCTAATTTCTGGGTTATAAGAGACCGCTTGAGAAGGACAATACAAAGGGTTTTTTAAGAGCCCGCAAGTAAGTATGAATTTGAGTGGGGATTTCCCACGGAAAGGGTCTTCAAAACCCGGTCTAAGGTAGGTTTCGGGAGGCAAGGTGGCTTAAACTGCAAGCGGAAAAGAAGTGTAAAGATTGCTCGGGAAGGGCTTATGGAAAACCATGGAAAGAAGGGTTTTAAACAGACCATGGGAAGATGCTTAAATCCTGGGAGGGGGAGTTATAAAAACCCGCTTGAGAGACAATAGGAAAGGGAGCTTAGATCCCTCCCTTTAGAAGCTTCCAAGAAGCTTCTTGGAAGCTTTTGTGGTCTCAGTTAACCACATGGGGAAAGAGGAGATGATTTTGAAGAATTGGTGGCAGGCAGGAGGCGGAATGAAGCAGCGATTTGGGATGGCATTTGAAGGCGTGCTCAGCTTGAGGCGGCGGCACTGACGCAGCAGCTGGCGGTTCCACTCCCTCTCTCACACGGGAGCGTCACGATTATCACAGCCTCCTTCCTCCCTTACATCTCTCCCTCTCCCTTCCCATAGCGATGGTTTTTATAGCAAGAGGGAGAGGTACCTCCCCTCTCCCACGTGGCCTGATGCATGGCCTATCCCCTTCTACGAGCTCCAGCAAGGAGCTTAGTCATCTGTGCGATACCCCTCTCCTCTAGCACGGCCTTCGGCTGGAGGAAGAAGGGATAATTAAAGAAAAAAATGCCATAAAATATATCATTATCCTCTTGACCTCCTCCCAAGAGGAGGTTCATACGAGGATAATCAGTTTCTTTTTCTTTGGTCTTTGTTTATGCCAATGGAGATTGTTCAATTGCACCATCCATATATTCAATGCCGGCATCGTCATTGCCTAAGACTCATGCATGTACATAATATTTTTCAGCAATAATATTACAAATATAAAGGGGTTATTTATAAATTGATTAGAAAAGGGTTATGTTTTATTCAGTAAAAATTCACAGATAAGGATTTTTATCAATAGGCCTTGAATGCACATGATGTAGAGGATATACGTACTGTAACTTCCCTGAGGCAGAGGAAAACCAAAGAGCGAGCGATGAAAACCGAGCAAGGCTAGAAAAGCGAGCAATGGAAATCGAGCAAGGCTAGAAAATCGAGCATGAAAATTTGAGCAACAAGCTACCTTCTAACATACCTACCCATAAAAATTATAGATTAAAATTAAATATAATGAAGACATAAAGCTCACATAACTCATCCCAATAATGACACAAAAAAGTGTAATCCATGTTCATCTCACAAAGAAGGTGGTAAGAAAATAGTCTGATCTTGAAACATAGAGGAGGAACTAATTTCAGTCTCCCAATGAACAAAACAAGTTCACATTACAAAAGTATTTCTTATATCATTCCATATCATGGGATGAAGCTAACAAAATGGACACAATAGATGAAAGCTCATTAAAGGAGCTGTACATGTCCAAAAAGAAACGGCCGTATGTTGAATTCAAAAATACCCTAGCCTCGAATACCTTAAACATAGTGATTTATCTGCCTATATAAAACCCTTAAGAAGAAATGATACTTTTTTTAAATGACAAAACATTTAGGGAAATGTTTCCTCAAAGCTTTGGCCATCCACAAGACCAAAAAGCGCACTATCCAACTCTTGGAAGTAGTGCTTGAGCCAGCTCCACCTTAGTAAGAGCTGCTTGGTGTATGAATTGATGCACGACTTCATTGAGTCCCAAGACCTTTATGAAGACATAGTATAGGTGTTTGCATGGCATGCATACCAAATTCTTCGTGTCTCGCTGAGTAAAGTCCTCACATGAGCATCTTGGATATTGTGACATAGTGATAGAATAGGTCAACCCATCTGCTATTGAGCCTTCTGTCTTTAGAAAGTAAACATGAGCTTCACCAAGAGTAACAATACTCTCTTTCACAACCTCTGCAACCATTGACTTTGCCCTATTTATTCATTCTTGAAACTGTTTAGATAACTTGCTTTTCCACTTCACAGGCTTTCCATTTCTCCACAATGGCTGCTCATGGCTTGGAGGTGGCCTATCACGTGGAACTGTGAAGCTATCCACAACCTCATCATTCTCTACAAGAACAAATCCAGCTCTTTGCAAGTTTTCTTTCTCTGTCTCTATCACCATGGTGCTTTGAGAAATCTTCCATGTCGCTGGAGCATCTCCTGGTATTCCCATCACTAAGCTATCCACCTTCCACGTATGGAGAACATCATTTCCACAAAACCATATGAATTGTCCCACTGTACCATCAGAACTATAATGTCTCCTTCCTTTGAAACATGGTGCAGGCACACCTACAGTTGCATTCTTACCAAGAGGGTTAATTAGTTTCCCACATCTAGCCTTCTTGGACTCCAAGAAGCCAAAACAACTCACAAGACTATGTGCTTCTGTTCTTCTAATGGCCCAATGCGTAGGGTGGACTGTGCTCTCTTTGCATATCTTCAAGGCAATTTCTGTCTCCTTTTGCAAATTCTGCTCCATTTCATCACCTCTAAATCCCATTGTTTTGCCAACAGTCACTGTTGAATATTCAGGTCTATGGCTATCTGTTGGCAAGATCACTCTTGGGTCTACATTACCCCTTTTCCTTATAACACTTCTTGCCTCTTGTTGTGGTTTAAACATCTCTGGTGATTGCACACCTGCCTTTGAGAGGACTGCATGTGTCAGATCAATCAGCTTTTGACTAGAACCACTTGATTCTCCACACAAAATTTTTTCTTTCAATCTTTGCAAGGTTGGTCCACTACCAAGGTGCTTTCCTTCCATAAATGCTTTGTAGTGTGCACTTTGCAACACAGCCAATGCCAAATTAGCACTACATGCCTCATAGAGTGAGACATACTTAGATTGCCCATGAGTTGCTCGCATGCTCGAGTGCTTACATTCCGATAAATTTGTTGTTGGCACAAATCCTGCATTTTCATGCTGCTCCATGAACATCCCTCCCCATTGGGAAACTCTGACATCCCACTAGTGGAACCAAGCCATCAATCCAGGGAGCTCTCCATCCTTTACATGGACAAGAGACCAAAACTTTAAGAGTGCCTCTTTGCACTGTTCAGCTTCTTGCTCTGTCCTTGCAACCTTCCATTTTCTACAAAGAAGTTTGTGCTCCTCTAGATATGGGGCCTTGACACATCTCTTTGCATGCATGACCATGCTCATCTCCCAATGAAACGAGCAAGTCCTTTCCTTGCCATGCATGATGTTGCTTGGTCCTCCATTGTAGACTATTCTAATTGCTAGCCAATTTGCTTGTGCTGCATCTGCCATAAAACCTCGAAATTTTGGGATAGAGAATCCATTTGCTATCATAACATTATTTAACATTTGCCAAAATGATACTTGTGCATGCTCATCCTCCACTTTGAACTCGCAGGTTGCAATGGTCATTATTTCTCGAATATGGGGATCATAAACATGAGCTCCCATTGTGTTCCAACCTTTCACCCTATGCACATGGTCAAAGTGGATCCATTGATCTCCCAAAGATCCACCAGGTTGCATTCTATTAACAAGGTCAACTCCTGATCCTGGTCCAATTGTAGACATCTTGAATATGTGTGGCATGACATTATCTCCAAGCTGTTGCGGAAACAAAATACTGTGAAAGAAGGGGTACATGCACTTTCTTTTCAATGCCAAAATTGCATCAGGCCTACCTTCAGCATGTCGCTTGTCTCTTCTAGCAATGTTTACTGACCTTTGCATCCTTCTTCTCTGAGACAATGGGGTAAGGTTCTCCAGCACCTCATGCAACTTGGCTTCATTGAAATCCTCAGAGCAATCTTCTTTTGAAATCAACATTTCCATCACAAGATCTTGACCAACATACACTTCAATGCTTTTACATGACACGGAAGGATTTATTTGTGCATGAGTTTGCACCATGTCTTCAATCTGCTTTTGCTTTTGTCGACACGAGCCATCTTGCAGAGGGTGATCATGAAAACCAACATGAATAGCACATCTTGTGGTATTCACTTTGTCAAAGGGAATACAGTAGTATATATATGCAACACAAGCCTTTACACACTCAGGAGACATTCCACAATGTTTACACCTCAGGGTCCCAACCTCAAGCTATTGGCGAGTTGATGAAGGAGGCCTCTTCAACTTACCTTTCCACTGGGTCTCATTAGCAATACCAGTCCTCTCTAGATATGGACATTCCAAGGAGAAGCATCTAAGATAACCACAACATCTGCTCATCCTCAACATGCCATTGAAGAAATCTTGAGAAACAATAGTGTACTCTGCCCATGTGTGCCCATAATTCTTTTGGTCCATTCCATGCATTGAGCTGCCCTCGATCGGCTTAGGTGGCAACTCAAACATAATGTAGCCATTGTATGTAATTGGTAGCTCATCCACATTTTGTATCTCTTTGACAGATGAGTATGCAACATGAAGAGAACTAGATAAGGGAAGCCTATCCAGTAGAACTTGCACACTCATTGAGTTAGTCATTTGCTTTATAAGAGGGATATGCTTAACTTGGAGACTATAGACACTGCTTTGTCCACCATCTAGTATGAATCCCTTGCTACCATCTTCTAGTCTCATCAATGGCATGGTCGTGTACACACCCAGCTGGCTTGTTGGATGCTGCACTTCCACATCAATATCATCACCAATCTCAAAGTGACTCTTAAGCTCTTCCAATGCCACCTCACAGAAACATGAGTCATACCTTATTGACAAGGTATTGAAACTACCATATTTGATTTGCACAGTGTTTGGCATTGTTGCTAAATAGGTAAATAGTCATGTCTATGTGAATGTCTTCTTAAGAAGCCAATAGACACAGTTAGAACCTCAATAGAGTTGACAATCTATGCAAAGGGAACAAGAAAAGAGTTGTTCTTCAAGTAACTGTAATAAGATGGCGATATGAAAATAGATCTCAATATGAAAATAGTAATTGTCAAGGTTAAACAGTCATGTTAATAATAACCTTTACTTTTTCCATAATGATAGGTGTGTACTAAATATACACACCTAATGGTCACTAGCACGTCTAGTGATCATTAACTCCACCTCTGTCTCTCTCTCTCACACACACACACACTCAATCATTACACACACACTCTTTTGGTGTTTTTATTTACTAGCACACACAAACACTCTCTCACATTGATGGTCGTTACACACACTCTCTCTCTTTCTCTCTCCCTCTCTTGCAACAAAAAAAGGACACCTCTAATTAGGAACTGTAGTCCCCCTCTGCACTAAATATTCACAGTAATGGCCACAAACACATCTGATGGTCATTAACTCCACCTCTCTCTCTCTCTCAATGACAATCATTACACACACTCTCTCTTCTAGTGTTATTTATTTACTAACACACAAATACTCTCTCACACTAATGGTCCTTTCACACACGCACGGGCACACACACTCTCTCTCACATGACAGAGAAGAAGACACCTCTAAATAGAATCTGCGGTCTCTCTCTCTCTGCCCCCCAAACAAGCAAGCAGAAGGAGGACCAAAACAACCTTGCATAGAGGAGAAGGCAGACCGATCAAGCAAGCGAGAGTAAGTTTTTTGTTTGTCAATATGGGTGCATTTCAAAATGCAGGTACAACAGGGGTGCTGCTTTTGTGAGTCGACTGTGAAGAGCCAGAGGTTTGTAGCTTGCATCAATCAAAGCCACAAGGTAGGTGCTTCTCCTCTCTTGGGTGTGTTTGAGGTTAGAGTGTGTGTTTCAGCTGCGTTTCAAAACGCACTCTCAGTCACATTGGGGCTTCCACAAGGCCCGCTCTGGCTCCAACAAGGTTTACTAGTGCATTTTAAAATGCAATTCATAACCACATAGTGGGAAATCAGAGAGTGCTGATGTGCCTTCTACAGCTCGCAAAGCAGGGGATCTGCGAGTGATGCAAGGCCAGTAAGGCGGCCCTCTAAACTTTGCAAGAGGCAGTCCATGTAGGCGGGAGAGAAGTATGAAGACTTGCTCAAGAAAGCTCCGTATGTATGGCCTGTTTCAAGTGCGTTTCAAAACGCAGTCATAGTCACAACAGGGCTTCCTCTTTGAGTCCTGCAAGGCGGCCCTCTAACAGCTCTAATAGCCACCAATGCTTTTCAAGAAGTATGAAGTTTGCTCAAGAAAGCTCCACTGTACAAAGATGTGCTTCTCTGTGGCACTTATGATGTGCTATTATGATGGCCAATTCTTGCTATTATGATGGCCAATTCGACTCACAGAAGCACATCATGGTTCAATTCCTGAGGGCACCCAATGGCGTTACAACGAGTTTCTGAACACTGTCAAGAAAGGCAAAGTGGAGAGGGTCCACTTCAGCAAGGATGGTTCTACCCTGCAGTTCACTGCTGTCGATGGCCATCGCGCCAGTGTCATGCTTACAAATGACATCTCTGTACATGAGACTGGTGTTACGATTCAGGATGTAGCCGGTGCTGATCAGGCCAAACAGTTACCAATTTCTCTTCCCCTATCTGGGTACTGCATCCTTTGTTGATAGGCCCATGGGTTGCTTTATGAATAGCCTACTCCCCTGTGGTAAACTCAAGCAATACAACACGAAATCTATACACATTGCTTGTGATAGTATGGTGCTGAAGCTGATACTGTAGTGTGTTTTCAGCCATCAATTTGAGCTCTTGATACGCCTATGTATGATGGGAGGTGCAACATAACTGTGATACTCCACACTTCTGGCAGCTTTAGAAGCTATTTTTATCTGCATTTGCCGCAATAGAGCCCCTTCTTTGTTTGCTCCTCTATGCCTTCCATAAATTGCAAGAAGTTTTGGACTTTCTTGATAACCCTGACAAGTACACTGCCTTGGGTGAAAAAATTCCCAAGGGTTGCCTTTTGGTTGGGCCGCTCTATTGGCCATCAATGCTCTGTTGGCACGTCGCTCCAGGTTCCAGGTTATGTATAGGAAAGGGCTGGTTCTGGGTTATGTTGAAGTTGCTGCCATGGAGCTCGAGCTTGTGTTGACATACAGTAGGAAATGGAATTGCAGAGGCCAGAGAATTGGGTGACTAAGTGGTGTGTTTTAAAACGAAGTTCTTGAGCTTGGATTGCAGTAACATGCGAAACCCGTAATGTAATGTCACATCTATTAAGGATTCCAACTTCTGCAATATGACTAGATAGCTCATGATCTGTTACAAGCAGAGAAAAGGGCTGCATTTTAAAACGCAGTGAAATTGGATGATGCTAATGTATGCAGAGCTATTGATGCCATTTTATGTGGAGCACAAAGTGTTGGATGATGCCATTGTATGCAGAGCAAAGACAAAACTGTGACCTGCAAGACATACCCTCCATGGAGCCTTCATATCTCTCTCTGTAGAGCATATCTTCATGAACTTTATTCTAGACATATCTTCCTCTACCTAGGGCGCTCCCTCCTGGCACAAAAATTGACCACATTGGTGATCTACAGCCCTGGCATTGCAGACATTCGACATCGCTGCCCAAATCTGCGCCGTGCCTGTTCCTCCACTCTGCGCGCGCCATACAGGCCGTGATCTTGACGAGGAGGATAGGGATTTTGAAGATCTTGAAGTAAGCTTCATTTCCATAAAAAAAGTTTTGGAAATGATCAACCATAGCTTCTGCAATCTGCAAAAAACCAGGCCCCTATCTGAAACCCTAAACTGTCAGCCATAGCCAAAATCTCTCAAGCTTCTTTTTTCCTCATTTTTCTCACTCCTGACACTAAACCAAGCTAAAGCCCACTCTAATCCATTGACCCAACATCAAATCAAGGAGGGGAAGGACCTGAGAAGATTGAAGAACGACCGATTGAAGAACGACCAAATGATCTCGAACAAGAAGAATCAAACTCAACATCAACACTGACATAGTGTGTTTTCACACTGTCATTAACTGTGTCTCTTGGCACATTGCAATCTGCTCTTCTACTGATAAAATCTCAGAATTCTGGTGTTGATTTGCTGCTGATCTTGCAATCTCAACATGGGAAAAGACTCTCCAAATGCTCGATTCAAAGGAGTCGGGTTCCACACTTGGCAAACCCGCATCAAGCTCATCCCGATGAAGAAGGGTCTTTGGGCCATCACAAATGGTAAAGAGAAGAAACCCTGAGATATGGACCTTGCAGTTACTTGGCAGAAGAATGATGACAAGGCTCAAGCCATCATCAAACTGGAATTGGACGACAGCTACATTCATCATGTGGATGCCTGTGACACGTCCCATGACACTTGGGATAAATTGAATACCCTATTTGGTGCGCAGTCAAAGTCGTCTAAGTATAGTCTATTAATTGAATTTTTTCGACTTGATATGAAGCCTCATACATCCCTGGCATCCCATCTGAACTACATGGAAAGCCTGCTTACTCAACTTGCAAGAATAAAGCTAAAAATGGATGAAGATGTTTGTATTGGTGTCTTGCTAAAAAGTCTGCCTCCTGCCTATGATAATGTATCAACCACTCTAACCAATATGCCTGATCCTCAACTTGTTGATATTAAAGCCTCTCTATTATAAGAAGAAAAGAAACTTAAAAGCAAAGAAGAGCCCAGCACTTCAAAGGATGAACAAATGTTATATGTAAACAACAGATACAAAGGTAAAAAGGAACCGCTCTTCTGTGACTTCTGCAAAAGGACCGGACATACTGAGAAGTTCTGTCATGCTAGGAAGAGGTCCCAAAAGGCCTATCTTGTAGCTGTGAAAGGAGAAGAAGACCATGGACCAAAAGATGAAGAAGAAGATGAGGATGAAGACCACCAGGATCGGAAGGACAAGACTCATCAGTCCTTCTACTCTCATTACTCTGATAGACTGTTTTAAAAGCCTTGTACTTCCTTGCCCTAATGCTTCCTTAAGCTTTGTAAACTCCTTATGTAACTTGGCATTACAGTCCATGTACACTTTGTGAGGCCCCTGTTACAGCCTCTGGATGTCCATCATGTTTTGGTGCCCACACTTAGTCTTTTCGGCGACAGCCTCTGGTGTCTACCATGTTTGTGGTGTGCCCACACTTTGCAGGTGGTTCTCATTACAACCTCTACACACTTTGTGCCTTTCTAGTTGTGATTGAGGAGGGGTGTTGAGATTCAGCAATTACACTCACTAAATAGCCTCTCTGTATGGAGCTTCAGGGCTAAGGACATGTAGGCTTACCTATCCCATATGCACAGTGGTGCCTACTGCAGTTTCCTACTTTCCTATAAAGCATTGTACTTGCTTCCTTTTCTTAATGCAATGATAGTACTCTTTTCTTTTCAGTGAAGTGTCAATGTCATTGTCCACATACACAAGATTGTGTTTATGAGTCCAAGTCTCAATCTTGGAACCTATTTCACTTGTGTAACAAACAGTGTCTTTGTCTTCTCCATCATGAGTCCACACTTCTCCTTCCATCCACCATAACTCACTGCCATGCTCTAGATCCCGCATGTTTTTCAACAAGCTCTACATAGAGTTTATGATGCATGGATAGCTCATCTGCTTAGAGGGAATTCAAGGTCATGCTGATGTTCAGCTTATTATAGCAAAGCAACTGAAATGGGAGTTTAAGAAATGCTTGTGGATCTTTGTCTTGCAATTGAATAAGGAAAATTCAGGTCAACCCTCTAAAGTATCTAAGGATTCAGCCTTGCAGGATCTACTTGAGGAGTATAGTGATCTATTTTAAAGATTCCTACAACCCTCTCCTCTAAGAGGCAAGAGAACCACCCACTTGATTTAGAGCCCCATTCCACGCCAATAAACAAGCCACCTTATAGACTCTCCAAGTGTGAACATGAAGAGGTTGCAAAGCAAGTCAAGGAGCTACTGGAGATGGGTTTCATTGAACCAAGTTCTTCCCCTTATGCATCCCCTAGTCCTATTAGTCAAGAAGAAAGATGGATCTTTCCACATGTGCATCAACTATAGAGACTTGAATGAAATCATAGTGAATAATCGCTACCCCATCCCATAGATTTATGACTTGCTGGATGAGTTGAAAGAGACATGATTTTTCATTAAGATTGATTTGCACTCTGGCTACCATAAGATCCATATGAAGGAGGGAGTTGAGATCGAAATGGCCTTCACGACTGTTCGTGGGCTTTATCATTTTCTAGTGATGCCTTTTTGGTTGACTAATACTCCCACCACATTTAAGAGCCTCATAAATAAAATTCTTCAACCCTTTCTGTTCAAGTTTTTGTTCATTTTCTTTAACAACATCCTCATTTATAGCAAGTCACAAGAGGAGCACTTGACACATGCTAGAAGGGTGTTTGATATATCAAGAGAGCATTGACACTTTGCTAAGGAGAGAAAATGTATCTTCATGTAGACATCTATGGAGTACTTAGGATACATTGTGAGCAAAAATGGCATATAGGCTAACTTGAAGAAGGTACAATGTGCTAGGGATTGGCCCACCCCATCTACCATCACTTCATTACATGGCTTCCTTGGTTTCTCTTCATTCTATAGGTGCTTTGTTAAGCACTATGCCACCATTGCAACACCTTTGATTGATCGATTAAAAAAGGAATCATTCTTTTGGGATGCCACTATTGATCATAGCTTCAAGAAGTTGAAGGAAATGCTTACTTTCTCCCCCATCCTTGTTTGCCCTTACTTCTCTAAGATGTTTACCATTCATTGTGATGCCACTGGAAGGGGTATTGCTGCACTATTGCTGCAAGAGCATGGTGTGATTGCATTTAAGAGCCACAAGCTTGATGATAAGGAGATGCACATAAATGTGTATGACCATGAGATGTTGGCCATCCTCCATGCTATCAAGAAATGACACCACTATTTGTATGGTAGTCGCTTCCAAGTAGAAAGTGACGATAGAGTCCTCTAGTACTTCCTGACTTAGTCCACTTTGACTTCTAAGAAAAGGCAATGGGTGGCAACATTACAAAACTATGACTCTGATATTTCTTACACTCAAGGCAAAGATAATATAGTGGCAGATTCACTCTCTTGGATGTGGGCATGCAGAGTATCCTCTATTTCAGAGTTGTATAGTAATTGGATTGAAAAGCTTCAAGAATATTATTTTTTAGATGATAACTTCAACCACATCTTCTAGAAATTACAGCATGGGGTCATGGTTGAAAACTCCCAATATTAGCTCAAGCATGGCCTTCTTTGGTCCAATGAGAGGATCGTCATCCCACCTAGTTCTCCCTTGACATAGAAGATCATGAAAGAGATGCATTCTTGCCCCACTACTAGTCATTTGGGTGTTTTGAAAACATATGACATGATTGCTAAGATATTTCATTTGAAATGCTTATGGAGGGATATCAAGGACTTTGTGACCAAATGTGTCTCATGTCAACAGAATAAAGGACATCACACTTAAGCCCACATTAGCCTCTTGCATCCTCTCCTTATTCCTAAATGTGTTGAGATGACAAGCTCAACACATGCGGACATTGATGATGGACCGCCTGGTTAGATGGGTCCACACGTCTACACTTAGCACGTCGGTGGTCATTATGACTCTCACATGGCCACTGACACATTACTTACTATATTCAGGTTGTTACACCTATTTACAGCAGCTGGCATAGTTATAGCGCCAGTCGACTAGTGTAGTCGGTTATGCATTGTTTGACTTAGTAGGCCACTTTCCTTTATGTTGTATCTTATCTATATTTTGTGTACATTGTAAAGTGTGTGGAAGAAGAAGAAGAAATCAGCAAGAAAACGTTTTTGGCCTCCATCTCTCTTCTTGTCTATTGAGTGAGCTTCTCCTTGTGCATTTTGTGTGTGTTCAGCGCAACATCTTGAGCAAGTCCCCCCACCACGCAATTCTTGACATGGTATCAGAGCCGCGCCACTGAGAGAGGCTGATTTCAAAGGCTGAAGTGAAGGAGAAGAAGTAAGGTTCGAGCAAGCAAGCCACGGGTAAGAAGCTCTCCCATTCTTCCACTCTTTCTCTTGGATAGTGCCTGTGGAGGCATCGAAAGCAGGGTCGAGCAAAAATCTCAGATTGCAATGAGATTTGGTGTGCGCGAAGAGCACTGTGTATTCTGTAAATATGCCCTTTAGGGCTTTACTGTAGTTATTGTGGGCATCTGAGGCCATTTCAGGCCCCGTTTTAGAGCCGCAAAGTTATGGACAGTAGTTTCAGTATACACTGTGACTTTGACTGTATTGACCAAAAGTGGGTGCGCAGGTTACAGATTTCAGATCTGTAAGTTCAAAGGTGTTTACAGTGAGCAAACACAAGGTTTATCTGCAAATAGGTTGCAGATTGCATGTATTATTGAGCAGATAGTGAAAAAGGCTATCTGGTGTATTGTTGTGTACTATAGGTCGAGGGTTGCAGAAGATTTGCTTGTTGCTGTTGGTATTAATTTTGTGATAATGGCAGAGAACAGTGGAAGCCCCATCATTGAGAAGCTCGATAAGAACAACTACCCATCATGGAAGTTCCGTGTCACGAAGTTCCTTATTGGAAAAGGCCTCTACGAGTTTGTTTTAGGTGAAGAAAAGGAGCCGGAGGTGAGTGATCCTCCAACTGCAGAAGAGACAAAGGCACGAAAGGAATGGAATGCAAAAGACAAGAAGGTCATGTATTGGTTGTCTGCAGTAATTGACAATAATATGCTGGGACACATTAGAAATGCAGAGAATTCATATGTAGCTTGGACCATACTTGAAAGTATATTTTCTGTAAATACAAAGGCACGAAAGATTCAACTCAAGCAAGAGTTGAATACATTGAAGAAAGGGAAGATGTCTATCAATGAGTATGCTTTGAAGGTAAGGAGCATTGCAGATGCATTGGCAACGATTGATGCAATGCCCGATGATGATGATTTGGTATCGTCAACCTTGGGTGGACTTAACAATGAAAAGGCTTGGAAGTCTTTTGTAACTTCCGTATATGTCAGAAAGCCATTTCCAGATTTCGATGAGTTGGTCTCCCTTATGATCACTGAAGAGATCAACATGCAGAGTGAGACATCTGAAAGAAGTGGTGAATAGGTCCAAGCTTTCTACTCCAGTTCAGGAAGGGGATGTGGCAGGTTCTCTTCAAGAGGTCATGCTACAGGATGTAGTAGTGACAACCAACAAAATAGATTGAATCAGCAATTTGGCGATATGTAGGTTTCAGGAGGTCATGGTAACTTTAGAGGCAGGGGGAGTTTTAGAGGAAGAGGTGGATGGAAGAACAGAGGTTCTAACAACTCTGGTATTGTGTGTCACTATTGTGGCAAAGCAGGTCATATTGCAGCCCAATGTTATGCTAAGAAAGATGATATTCGCAGTGGTAAGTTGCAGCAAGGAAACTATGCATCGTCTTCATGACAGAATGAAGACAAAAATGAACGTCTGTTTGTTATGCAGCATATGTTGAATGCTGTTACAGGAAAGAGAACGCATGACGATGTTTGGTATGTTGATTCAGGTGCATCCAATCATATGACCAGCCATGCAAAATGGTTTGGAGAGATGCAGGATTTGCAAAATGCAGGTTATGTGCAGACGGGTGATGACTCATGCCACCCAATTTCACACATTGGAAAAGTTCCCTTGTCCTTGCATGATGGTAAGACAAAGAGTCTTTCAGATGTATTACATGTGCCATCTATTACAAAGAACTTGGTGTCAATGGATCAGATGGTAGAGCAAGGGCTGCAAGTCAGATTTAATGCAAAGGGCTGCTTTGTAGAAGACTTCAATGACAAGTGCAGGTTAGTTGCAAAGGGAAGTAGAGTTGGACGTATGTTTACTCTGGATGCTGGAATTCCTACTATGAATGCTACTATGTATGCTAAAGGAAAAGGTGTTGTTGCAGTTATTGAAATTTGGCACAAATGCACTGGACATGCAAATGTACAAAGGCTGAAATTAATGCAGTCCAAAGGGTTGGTTACAGGTTTGCCTACATTTAGAGTTGCAGAATTTCATAAGGTATGCGAAGCATGTCAGTTTGGTAAGCAGGCAAGACAACCCTTTTTACATGACAGAGATGTAAGCAGAAATATCCTTGATGTTGTGCATATGGACATTTGGGGGCCTATACAAAATGTATCTCTTGGAGGCAGCTCATACTTTGTCACATTCATTGATGATTGTTTTAGAAAGCTATGGGTATATTTTATGAAGGAAAAAAGTGAAGCTTTTGAGCACTTTAGAACTTTCAAGGCTGCAGTTGAAAGAGAAACAGGCTTGAAAGTAAAGTGCTTGAGGTCAGATGTAGGCGGAGAGTACCTCTCAAATGAGTTCAGTGATTTTTTGAGGTCTCATGGGATAAAGAGAATGTTCACATATAGGAATACCCCACAGCAAAATGGGGTTGCAGAAAGGAAAAATAGGCATATTGCAGAAGTTGCACGCGCCTTGATGGCTGAAAAGAATATGCCTAAGCATTTTTTGTATGAGGCTGTTCATACTGTTGTTTATATTATGAACAGAACTCCCACAGCTGCAATTCATGGTATGACCCTCGAAGAATGTTTTACAGGTAAGAAGCCTGATGTCTCACACTTAAAAGTGTTTGGCTCCATTGCGTATGTTCATGTGCCAGATGAGTTGCAGAAGAAACTGGATCCAAAGGCTGAAAAGTGTGTCTTTACTGGATACTCTTTAGAGCAGAAAGGGTATCACCATTACAACCCTATCACATGTAAGTTCAAAGGTAGCAGGGATGTCATCTTTGATGAAATGAGAAGTTGGTATGCATCTAGTGGTGATGCATTGGATGATGATGATGATCATGACACTCATGTGCAGGCTGAAAAGCAAGAATCACGGACTCTTAGTGGACCAGAGACATCATCTGGTAGTCCTTGGTCTGGGAGACTAAGGAGTACCTCTACATCTTCAGGTGCATCTAGTAGCACTACAGGTAAAGACAAAGGAAAGAATAAAGTGTCAGAAGGCATTGATGCAGTTCTTGATGGAGACTCTAGTGGCTCCGAGAGCTTGGATGATGAGCTTGGCATTCCTTCAGTGAGGACTCTAGGTGTGCAGAGAGCACGCGTTAATGCAAAGACTCCATTGAGTGATCTAATGGTATGCAGGTCTAGTAGGGTAAGATACCCTGTTAAAAGATTTGGTTTTGAAGGTTATGCAGCTCACCATTATGCTTATATGGTGAAACTAGTTGAGGATGTTGAGCCCACATGTTTTGAGGAGGCTATTGGTCATGCTCATTGGGATGCAGCAATGGATGAGGAGATGGCTGCATTAGAGGCCAATAAGACTTGGGATCTAGTATCATTGCCAAAGGGCAAGAAATCTATTGGATGTAAGTGGATTTATAAGATTAAGCACAATGCAGATGGTTCTATTAGTAGGTACAAAGCTAGGCTGGTTGCAAAAGGCTATGCCCAGACATATGGCATAGATTATGATGAAACCTTCAGTCCAGTTGCTAGGATGGCAACTGTCAGATGTGTGATTGCTTTGGCAGCAGCCAAAGGTTGGAGGTTGTAGCAAATGGATGTGAAGAATGCATTCTTGCATGGTGATTTGTAGGAAGAAGTGTATAGGGATCAGCCAGCAGGTTATGAAGATTTAGAGCATCCCACGTATGTGTGCAGGTTGAAGAATGTGCTCTATGGGCTCAAGCAAGCACCTAGAGCATGGTGTGACAAGATCAGAGAGTATCTTGTCAATATTGGCTTTTATGTTTCTGATGTTGATCACTCACTTTATGTGAGAAAGGGAGATGCAGGTTCGGTCATCATAGTCATCTATGTAGATGACTTGATTATTACAGGTGATAGTGATAGTGGGATTGCTGAAGTCAAGGACTTCTTGAAGAAGAAGTTTGAAATGAAGGATTTAGGTGAGCTAAGGTACTTCCTTGGCATTGAGGTGATCAGATGTGATGATGGTATATGGCTGTCCCAAAGACAGTATGGCTTGGATATGTTGTCCAGGTATGGTATGACTACATGCAAACCACTTTCAGTCCCGTTGGAGCAGAATGTAAAGTTGAGTGCTGATGTTGGGGATTAGATAGAAGACCCTACTATGTTTAGGAGGATAGTGGGGATTTTGATCTACATGACCATTACAAGGCCAGACTTGAGCTACGTTGTTGGTCTTGTGAGTCAATTTATGCAAGTACCTAGAAAGCCACATTTGGATGCAGTCAGACGCATATTGAGATATGTGAAGTCCACATTACATTATGGACTTTTCTATGAGACAGGTACAGATGTACAGGTGTTTGGATACACAGATGCAAATTGGGCTAGTAGTATGTCTGATAGAAGATCTACCAGCAGATACATATTCTCTCTTGGTAGTGCAGCAGTTGCTTGGATTAGCAAAAAGCAATCTACAGTTGCTTTGTCGAGTACAGAGGCTGAGTATAGAGGTGCTGCTGTTGCAGCATGTGAGGTAGTATGGCTGCAAAAGTTATTGGTTGATTTGGATGTGTAGGTGGAAGGTCCAGTTGTCATTTATTGTGACAACTTGAGCAGTATACAGTTGGCTAGGAACCCTGTGTTCCATGCCAGGACAAAACATATTGAGGTACACCACCACTTTGTGAGAGAGAAGGTACTAGCAGGTGAGATTGACTTGGTGTATGTCAGCACACAGGATCAGATAGCTGATATCTTCACAAAGGCATTGGGTTTAGAGAAGCTTCAAAAGTTTCGAAGCTTACTTGGAGTTGCAGAGATGCAGTTGAGCTTGAGGGGGAGTGTTGAGATGACAAGCTCAACACATGCGGACATTGATGATGGACCACCTGGTTAGATGGGTCCACACATCTACACTTAGCACGTCGGTGGTCATTATGAGTCTCACATGGCCACTGACTCATTACTTATTATATTTAGGTTGTTACACCTATTTACAGCTGGCATAGTTATAGCGCCAGTCGACTAGTGTAGTCGGTTATGCATTGTTTGACTTAGTAGCCACTTTCCTTTATGTTGTATCTTATCTATACTTTGTGTACATTGTAAAGTGTGTGGAAGAAGAAGAAGAAATCAGCAAGAAAACGTTTTTGGCCTCCATCTCTCTTCTTGTCTCTGGAGTGAGCTTCTCCTTGTGCATTCTGTGTGTGTTCGGCGCAACATCTTGAGCAAATCCCCCCACCACGCGATTCTTGACAAAATGGAAATGGAGTTATATCACACCATGACTAGGATGTTGAGATATCGAGCTCCACTCGTGATACGCCAGGGTGACCGTTGTGTATTTATGTCACCGACTTGTCAGTACGTGGTTGGTATACCGCCCATGAATAATAGCTACATGATAGCTATCCTTATCTACTCTAGTTCGTGGCTCAGTTAGTATGCCACCTTAGTTAGTTGAGTTTGGTTTGAGACCCATATATAGGGTTCTTCTATTTCTTTGTACTAGAGTTCTTTTTGGCTTACACAACTAAGAAGAGGAAAACTGTTTTCAGCCTCCACCTTTGTGTGTATTCCCCCATTGTGCAAGCAAGAAAGCTACAAGTGAGACTCCTTCCTTCTCTCCCACAATCTTGACATGGTATCAGAGCCTTGTTCGTGGTAAGGAGCTAAAGAAAGCAAGCCAAGCTCGCAGTGTTCTGGTAAGAGGAGCAGTATTGCTTTCATTTTCTGTTTTGGGAGCAGATCTCTGCAGGTAGCACAGCCGGAAAGTGCAGGAGTGCATTGTCTCAGGTTGAGACGCCCTTCGCGGTGAAGCAAGAGGGCATTTCGGGGCCTGTTTTGGAGGTGGAAGTCTTTTGCGGCCATTTTGGGGCCTGTTTTGGAGGCGGAAGTTTTTTGCACGCACTCAGGAAAAGGCCCAGTTTTATGCTGTGCAGCGCCACTATTCTACAGGTCGGTGAAAAGCTACTGTAGAAATTGCATCGTATGCTTGTGCGCAGAGACATTGGGAGTTACAGAATCATCCCTGTTGCCTGTTGATGCAAAATCGTCACTAGGAAGTGACTGTGTGGTCAAATACCACTTTCGTCAGTTTTGCAGATTTGCCTTTGTGAGGCTGAAGCTGTGTTCTTTGCAGTGACAGAATTTTTTGCAGTGTTCTATAATGGCGTCTGATTCTCTCTCACAGATTGTCACTGAAAAACTTGACAAGAACAACTTCCAAGCATGGAAGTTTAGAATGACGAATTTCCTTATGGGAAAAGGATATTGGAAATTTGTTGCAGGAAATGAAGAAAAACCAGTTCTTCCTGATGTTCCCAATCAACAGCAAATGCAGGCATTTAAAGCATGGCATGAGAGAGCCAGGAAAGTTATGTACTGGCTGTCTATCAGCATTTCAGACTCTATGATTGTGCATATTCAAGATGCAAGTACGCCAAAGGAGGCATGGGATACTTTGTAAAAAATGTATAGCACAAATACGCAAGCCAAGAAAATGCAGCTCATGCAAGAGTTGCACAATGTGCAAAGAGAAAGTATGAGCATCAATGACTACCACATGAAGGTGAAGAAGATTGCAGATGCACTTGCTTCCATTGGGTCGCCAGTGGAAGATGATGATTTAGTTTCAGTGACCTTGAATGGTCTAGGAAAGGATTATGCACAGTTCCGAACATCCATTTCCGTCCGTGAAAGATTTGCTGATTTTGAGGAGTTGATTGTTCTTCTAATTTCTGAGGAGCAGAGAAATGGTGGTGCATCTTCTTCAGGAGGAACTTCAAAAGAAGCTGTCTTCTACTCAAATGCTGGAATAGGTAGAGGCAGAGGTAGAGGAGGCCGATATGGAGGCCGTGGTAGCAATCAGAATATACAGCATACTCAAGAAAACCAGTCCTATGGAGGAGGACGTGGTAACTCTAGAGGCAGGGGGAGCCAAAGAGGTCGTGGTGGATGGCAAAGAGGCCAAAATGCAAACAGTAATGTTAAATGCTACTACTATGGTAAAATGGGTCATATGGCTAAAGACTGCTATAAAAAGCAGAATGACATCATGAATGGAAAACTGCAACAAGGGAATTATGCATCTTCTAGTAGACAGGGTGTTGACAGAAATGAGCATTTGTTTATGGTGCAGCACATGAACAATTCTGTGACAAGTGCAGAAGAAAGCAATGATGTATGGTATGTTGACTCATGTGCATCAAACCACATGATAGGTCATGCAGAATGGATGGAGGATGCAAGGAAAATGAAAAAACCAGGATTTGTGGAGACTGGTGATGATACTGCACATCCTATTGTGCAGATTGGAAAAATTCCTTTGTCTATGCAGGATGGGAAAATGAAATACCTGTCCGATGTATTTCATGTCCCGAATATCACCAAGAATCTGGTTTCTGTTGGTCAAATGGTTGAGCAGGGCTTGCAGGTCAGATTTAATCCTCATGGATGCTTTGTTGAGGATATGAAAAATAAAGGTCGCTTGATAGCAAAAGGAAAGAAGAAGGGCAGAATGTTTACATTGGATGCAAACATGTCTGAATTGAGTGCAGCAATGTTTGCACATGGGACCGGTGTAGTTGCAGATATTGATATCTGGCATAAACGCATTGGTCATGTTAATGTACAGCGACTTAAATCAATGCAGGCCCAAAATATTGTTGCAGGATTGCCCAAATTCAAGGTTGCAGAAATGCATAAGGTATGTGAAGCCTGTCAGTTTGGAAAACAGGCAAGGAAACCATTTCCTAGACATGTCCAAGAGAGTGAGAAGCCATTGGAATTAATCCACTCTGATGTGTGGACTACTAAAGCTGCATCTCTTGGAGGTTGTCATTATTTTGTCACTTTTATTGATGACTATAGCAAAAAAGTTTGGGTGTATTTTATGAAAAAGAAAAGTGAAGTTTTTGGGCATTTCAAAACTCTTAAAGCTATGGTTGAAAAAGAAACAGGCCTGCAGATAAAATGCCTAAGGTCAGATGGAGGGGGAGAGTACCTCTCAAATGAGTTTGCAAGGTTCTTGCAGGAGCATGGCATAAAGCAGCAATATTCATGCAGTCATACCCCACAACAAAATGGAATTGCAGAAAGGAAAAACGGGCATATTGGAGAGGTATCTCGTGCCATGCTCAATGAAAAAGACTTGCCAGATTTTTATTGGGCTGAAGCAGTTGCTACAGCAGTCTACATAATGAACAGGACTCCCACTGCAGCAATACATGGAATGACTCCAGAGGAGAGGTATACTGGTAGGAAACCAGATATTTCTCATTTGAAAATTTTTGGTTGCATTGCCTATGTACATGTGCCAGATGAGTTGAGATCCAAGTTGGATCCAAAAGCTGAGAAGTGCATCTTTATTGGTTACTCTCTGCAGCAAAAAGGGTATAGATGCTATAAACCTTCTACTCGTAAGTTTACAGTGAGTAGAGATGTTGTTTTTTATGAGATGAGTAGCTGGTATAAACCAGTAAATGTGATTGATGATATAGATGCACAAAATGGTAATGCTGCACAGAATTCACAGCAGCAGTCACAAAATATTAGTGGACCTGGAGCGTCCTCTAGCAGTGGTTCACATTCTTCGCCATGGACAAGCAGATTGAGATCAGGAGAATCTTCTCAAAGCAATGCAGATAGTGGTATGCAGGTATCATGAAAAGGAAAAGAGAAGGTTGATCAGCCCATGTTTGATGTGAATGCAGGTCACTCTTATGTGAATGGTGAATCCAGTGGCTCAGAACAGAGCATTGATGATGAGTTGGGTATTCCTTCTATTGTTACACATGGAGTAAGGAAGACCAGGGATGTTTTGAGAGCACCTGGGAGTGAACCTACTTTGCGCAGGTCTACGAGAGCTAGGTATCCTGTGGATAGGCTGAAATATGATGGATTTACAGCCATTCACTATGCATATATGGTTAAAGTGATACAGGAACCAGAACCCACTTCTTTTGAGGAAGCCATGGGAAAAGAAAAATGGGAGAAAGCCATGGATGAAGAAATGGATGCCTTGGAAGCAAATGCTACATGGGAATTGGTACCTTTGCCTAAAGGTAAAAATGCAATTGGCTGTAAGTGGGTTTATAAGGTGAAGCACAATGCAGATGGTTCTGTGAACAGATACAAGGCAAGATTAGTAGTCAAGGGGTATGCACAAACATATGGCATTGACTATGAAGAAACATTCAGTCTGGTTGCAAGGATGGCAACCGTAAGAGCAGTCATTGCTATGGCTGCATCAAAGGGATGGTCTTTACATCAGATGGATGTAAAGAATGCCATCTTGCATGGTGATTTGCAAGAAGAGGTCTATATGGAGCAGCCACCAGGTTATGTGCATGCTGTTCATCCTGAGTTTGTTTGCAGGTTGAAGAAAGCCTTGTATGGCTTGAAGCAGGCACCTAGAGCATGGTCTGACAAGATAGGACAGTATCTTGTCACTATTGGTTTTCAAATTTCCAAGGCAGATTTCTCACTTTATGTGAGAAAAACAGAGAAAGGTATTATGCTACTTGTCATTTATGTTGATGATTTGATTATGACAGGTGACAGTGATGAAGATATCCTTCATGTGAAAATGCTATTGAAGCAGAAGTTTGAGATAAAGGATTTGGGAGAGCTGCGTTATTTCTTGGGCATTGAGGTGATTAGATCACCAAGTGGGATACATCTCTTGCAGAGGCAGTATGGATTGGACATGCTGTCCAAATATGGGATGACAGGCTGTAAGCCTATTTCAGTTCCTTTGGAGCAGAATGTGAAGCTGAGCACAGATGCAGGTGAGCTTCTAGAAGACCCTACTATGTACAAATGCATAGTAGGAAGTTTGATTTATATGACTATTACCAGGCCAGATTTGGGCTATGCTGTTGGATTGGTAAGTCAGTTTATGCAGGCTCCAAGGAAACCACATTTTGATGCGGCTAGACGCATACTCCAGGTATGTGAAGTCCACATTGCAGTATGGACTATTTTATGAGACTGGGGTTCAGATACAGTTGCATGGATACACTGATGATGATTGGGCTGGTAGTATTTCTAATAGACGATCTACCAGTGGATATGTGTTCTCTTTTGGGAGTGCTGCAGTCACTTGGAGCAGCAAGAAACAGCCTACAGTTGCCTTGTCGAGCACAGAGGCTAAGTACAGGGGTGCAGCAATGGCTGCATGTGAGGTAGCTTGGTTGCATAAGCTACTTTATGATATGCATCAGTCTACAGATGGGCCAGTTGTCATTTATTGTGACAACATGAGTAGTATACACTTGGCAAATAACCCAGTCTATCATGCTAGAACAAAGCACATTGAGGTGCATTATCACTATGTGCGAGAGAGGGTTTTACAAGGTCTTATTGATCTAGTTTATGTCAGCACAGAGGATCAGGTAGCTGACATATTCACGAAGGCATTGGGCGCAGAGAAGCTGCGCAAGTTCAGAGACCTGTTTGGTGTGCAGGAATTGGGATTGAGCTCGAGGGGGAGTGTTTAGATATCGAGCTCCACTCGTGATACGCCAGGGTGACCGTTGTGTATTTATATCACCGACTTGTCAGTTGCAGACGTGGTTGGTATACCGCCCATGAATAATAGCTACATGATAGCTATCCTTATCTACTCTAGTTCGTGGCTCAATTAGTATGCCACCTTAGTTAGTTGAGTTTGGTTTGAGACCCATATATAGGGTTCTTCTATTTCTTTGTACTAGAGTTCTTTTTGGCTTACACAACTAAGAAGAGGAAAACTGTTTTCAGCCTCCACCTTTGTGTGTATTCCCCCATTGTGCAAGCAAGAAAGCTACAAGTGAGACTCCTTCCTTCTCTCCCACAATCTTGACATAGGAAAGGTTGGAACAATATATATGTGGTAGTTGATCACTGCATCAAAGCTACCCACTTTATCCCCTTTAAGACCCAATACACGACCTCTCAAGTGGCCACTCAGTTTATGGAAAATGTCTTCAAGTTGCATGGCTTACTACATGTCATAGTACATGATTGAGATGCTAAGTTTATGAGTAAATTTTGGCAGGCAATTTTCACATCTATGGATACTAAGCTTGTTGCATCCACTGCATAGCACCCTCAGAGTGATGGCTATATTGAAAGAGTAAACAAATGGCTTGAGAAATATTTGCGGCACTTTTTCCATGATGTACAACACAATTGGGATACGTGGCTCCACTTGGCTAAGTTTTCCTATAATAACTTCACCCACTCTAGCATTGGAGTTTTCCCTTTTGAGGCATTATACACGTATAAGGTCCCCCTCCCTATAGTCTTATTCAATGAAACTCAGCAATGCAGGTCCTACTTCAGCAATGCAAAGTGAATCTTCAAAAGGCACAAACTCACATGAAACTCTATGATAATGAGAAAATAAGGCATTTGTAATTCCAGAAAACATGAGGCTAGCTACTTTGAAAGATAGAAAATGGAAGAGAGGAGTTGAAATGCCTACTAGTCAAGAAATGCAAGGAGAACTACAAAAGGGAAATGCTAGAGGGTTTGTGAGAAGACCTCCAACTTGTTTCAATTGTAGTGAAATGGGACACATAAGCCTCAACCTAGGAGATCTAAAGGTGAAATGTATCAACTTCCAAAGAAATTTCCCATCAAATAGAATGACTATGGGATTGAGATGAATGAACCTTCAACTTCTAGAGGTCCTACTATGGAGGAGAAATGAAATAGTGCATTAAATTGCCTTCTGATAGCAAACAAAAATGTCTTGAATGTAGCATAATCGACTACACTAGTCGACTGGCGCTATAACTATGCCAGCTGTAAATAGGTGTAACAACCTGAATATAATAAGTAATGAGTTAGTGGCCATGTGAGAGTCATAATGACCACCAACGTGCTGAGTGTAGACATGTGGATCTAACCAAGCGGTCCATCATTAATGTCCGCATGATCAAGTCAAGACTAGGCAGGTAGCTCAATTAGCCCTTAAAGTTGAAGGGCAATTAGCTACTCAGGGAACAGGTTCTCTTGAAAGTGCCTAAGTCTCACTATTTCACTCTTAAAGAGGGCACTAGTAACAAGTTGGCCCACCACTTCTATGGCCCCTACCGGATCTAGAACAAAGTTGGTGACTTGACCTACCAAGATTAGAGCTTCCTCTACCACCAAAATCCACAATGTGTTTTATGTCAACCAACTGAAACCCTTCATTGGCACCTCAATGGACTATGTGAAAGAACTTCCCCCCATAGATGAAGAACGTATCATTCAGTACATCCCTGAGGCAAACATCGGGCAACAACATAAGCACTTAAGATCTCGATCCATCAAGGAGTACCTCATCAAATGCCAAGGCCTACCCCTACTAGAAGAAGCCTCCTAGCGCCTAGCCACCATTATCAATGAATTTCCTAATCTCCAATAGGCCTAATGGGTTGAAGACTAGCCAATTATGCCCCCATTTAACCACCTCGTGCCTATAGACTACACACTATTTTAGAACAGTTTTTTACTTTCCCAAATATTAGGAATTTGCATCCTATTGCTAAAATTACTTGTCATAAGCTCCATTTTGACATGCCCCATTTGGACCAACCTATCAAAAGTTATGACAATTTTACCTAAGTAGGTGTGTCATGGACAGCATGCTATCCCTACTCTTTACCCATCCATTTTCATTATAATGTGGCTTAGAGTAGTACTCTGCACCCCACTCCCTAAGCCCACCCATCACTTACCCCCGAATTCTCTTAGCTCTTGAGGGCCAAAACCTTCAGGGTGGGGATGGATTGTAATGAGCGGGATACATAGGAACTAGGGGTTAGACACCTAGTCATACTAACGGAGGTATGTAACCTGTAAGAGTCCCAGTTTTAGGGCAACTAGTTATTATCAAGAACATACTTTTCACCTTCATCTTCTACTTTCATGGCTTGCTCCATATTTCTACCCTATTTTTTTCTTTCTCTCTCCTCTTTTAGTCTTCATTTCTCTTCTTCTTGCTCTCATTCTTTCTTTTTAGTTCTTTCTCCTCTCTCCTCTCACCTTCATTCATTATAGTACATATGTGTGTAAAAAGGGGTTCTAACCCCTGAAAAAAAAATGAAATGAAAGAAAAATCAAAGAGCAGATAATCATCACTTTGCAAAGGCCTGGTGGGTTTTTGGAAACAAGTTAGACCACCCGAGGCTAGGGATTTAGTGTCATCTCATGAGAGCTTGGTAGGTTCTTAGGTACTGAGTCAGGACCTGAGGTCGATGCCCTATTCTCCTTGGATCACTAAGCTTAGCTCCCTCCTTTTTACACACCCAAGTATCAAGACTAGAAGTAAAAAATTTGACGAATCAAAAGTATGTGTAAATATAAGACTAGGCTATAAGAGTCTTTGCCCGCCTAGTAGGAGTTCTTGATCAAGTTGTCCTAGGGTAGGTAGGTAGTTCAAACCACCACTTAGGATGACTTCTTTAGTAGTTATTTTCAGCTTGTCTAGGTTGGAGCAATTAGCTATCGATTACCTTTGGATCTCTATCATGTTATACTTGGCCTATCCCCCTTGTGGATTTTCATGCCTTGATCTTGTCAGGGGGTAGAGTGAGAGCTATTCTTGTACTTTGTTGTGCATTTTCTTTTGTGGTAGCTTGATGCTTTTTATTGTTGTTGTATGTGTAGATTAGTTCAAAGATTTGACGGGTTGAGTCACCCTATCGCATGGTTACCAATGAGAGTAGGATTTAAACATGCCCTTTTTTTTCTACACATTAAGGTTCATTAGAAGCTAACAAGGTGTGTTCAAAAAAAGGGGGGTGGTAGCCCCCCATCATTCAAACCCCCCCATCGTTCGAGTGTACTTGGATGATGGTGGGGCTATCATCCCCCATTTTTTTTTACACACTAAGGTCCATTAGAAGATATCAACATCGTCGTAAAAGCTATCAAGGTGTGTAGAAAAAAAGGGAGTGGTATCCCCCCTATCATTCGAGTGTGATTTGATGATGGAGGGGTTGCTAGCCCCTTTTTTTCTACACACTAAGGTTCATTAGAGGCTTTCAAGGTGTGTAGAAGAAAATGGGGGTGGCAGCCCCCCCCCATTGTCCGAATGCACTTGGATGATTGGGGGAATGCGAACCCCTTTTTATTCTACACACTAAGGTTCATTAGAAGCTGTCAAGGTAAGCTATCAAGATGTGTAGAATAAAATTGGGGTGGCAACCCCCCATCATCTAAGTGTGATCCGATGATGGGGGGGTGCCATCCCCTTTTTTCTACACACTAAGGTTCATTAGAAGCTATCATGGTGTACAGAAAAAAGGGGGATGGTAGCACCCCCATCGTCCAAGTGGGGGACTGCCACCCCCCATTTTTTCTACACAGTAAGGTTCGTTAGAAGGTATTAAGGTAAGCTATCAAGGTGTGTAGAAAAAAAGGGGGGTGGTAGTTCCCGTCATCATTCGAGTGTGATTATATGAGGGGGAGTTTCCAGCTCTTTTTCTCTACACACTCAAGTTCATTAGAAGCTATCAAGGTGTGTAGAAAAAGAAAGAGGGGTGGCAACCCCCCATCATCTAAGTCCATTTGGATAATGGGAGGGCTGCTACCTCCCATTTTTTTTTACACACTAAGGTTCATTAGAAGCTATCAAGGTGTGTAGAAAAAAAGAGGGATGGTAGTGCCCCTAGCATCAAAGTGTGATCCAATGATGGGGGGGGATGCCCATATTGAGGTTCATTATAAGCTATCAAGGTGTGTAGAAGAAAAGGGGGGTGGGAGGCTCCCCATATTCAAGCTCCCCCATCTTCCAAGTACACTCAGACGATGGGGGGGCTATCACCCCCTTTTTTTTACACACTAAGGTTTATTAGAAGCTATCAAGGTGTGTAGAAAAAAAGGGGGTGGCAGTCCCCCCATCATCTAAGTGCAATTGGATGATGGGGGGGTTGCAACCTTCTCTTTTTCTACATGGTGAGGTTAACTAGAAGCTATCAAGGTGTATAGAAAAAAAGGGGGGTGGTAGTCCATCCATCATCTGAGTGCACTCAGACGATGCCTGGGCTACCACCCCCCTTTTTTTCTACAAAGTAAGGTTCATTAGAAGTTGTCAAGGTGGGCTATCAAGATGTGTAGAAAAAAAGGGGGGTGGTAGCTCACCCCATCATCAGAGTGCAATTAGATGATGGGGGGTTGCCACCCCTTTTTTTCTACACACTTAGCTTAGGTTCATTAGAATCCATCAAGGTGTGTAAAAGAAAAGGGGTGTGGCAGTCCCCCCATCGTGTGAGCCCCCTATTGTCTTAGTGAGCTTGGACAATGAGGGGCTACCACCTCCTTTTTCATTAGAATCCATCAAGGTGTGTAGAAAAAAAGGGTGGTAGCAACCCCTCGATCATTCGAGCCCCCCCATCATCCGAGTGCACTTGGAAAATGGGGGAGCTGCCACCCCTCTTTTTTTCTACACACTAAGGTTCATTAGAAGATATCAAGATAAGCTATCAAAGTGTGTAGAAAAAAAGGGGGTGGTATCCCCCCCATCATTTGAGTGCGATCAGATGATGGGGGGTTTCCATCTCCTTTTTTTCTACACACTAAGGTTCATTAGAAGCTATCAAGGTGTGTAGAAAATAAGGGGGATGACAACCCCCCCATCGTTCAAGCCCCCATTTTCTTAGTGCACTTGGACGATGGGGGGACTGCCACCCCCATTTTTTTCTACACACTAAGGTTCATTAAAAGCTATCAAGGTGTGTACAAAAAAACGAGGGTGGCATCCCCCTATCATCTAAGTGCACATGGATGATGGGAGGGTTACGAGCCCCCTTTTTTTCTACACACT
This sequence comes from Lygodium microphyllum, assembly GCF_053477565.2. Classification (NCBI taxonomy): domain Eukaryota; kingdom Viridiplantae; phylum Streptophyta; class Polypodiopsida; order Schizaeales; family Lygodiaceae; genus Lygodium; species Lygodium microphyllum. Next base: position 19,042,902 of record NC_141149.1, on the reverse strand, counting down.
AAAGTTTTTCCTAAGGGGATATAATGGGCCAATATTGTGAGCATGTTGTTATCATGCATCCATAGAATTTATTCCATGTGAGTTCTATCAATTGTAAAGACTATCAAGATTGTGGAAGAGAAGGAGGGAGTCTCACTTGAAGCTTTCTTGCTTGCACAATGGGGGAATACACATAGAGGTGGAGGCTGAAAACAGTTTTCCTCTTCTTAGCTGTGTAAGCCAAAGAGAACTCTAGTACATAGAAATAGAAGAACCCTATATATGGGTCTCAAACCAAACTCAACTAACTAAGGTGGCATACTAACTGAGCCAGGAACTAGAGTAGATAAGGATAGCTGTCATCTAGCTATTATTCATGGACGGTGTACCAACCACATCTGCAAAACTGACAAGTCGGTGACATAAATGCACAACGGTCACCTTGGCATATCATGAGTGGAGCTCGATATCTCAACACTCCCCCTCGAGCTCAATCCCGATTCCTGCACACCAAGCAGGTCTCTGAACTTGCGTAGCTTCTCTGCGCCCAATGCCTTCGTGAATATGTTAGCTACCTAATCCTCTGTGCTGACATAAACTAGGTCAATAAGACCTAGTAAAACCCTCTCCTGCACATAGTGATAATGCACCTCAATGTGCTTTGTTCTAGCATGATAGACTGGGTTATTTGCCAAGTGTATACTACTCATGTTGTCACAATAAATGACAACTGGCCCATTTGTAGGCTGATGCATATCATAAAGTAGCTTATGCAACCAAGCTACCTCACATGCAGCCATTGCTGCACCCCTGTACTCAGCCTCTGTGCTCGACAAGGCAACTGTAGGCTGTTTCTTGCTGCTCCAAGTGACTGCAGCACTCCCAAAAGAGAACACATATCCACTGGTAGATCGTCTATCAGAAATACTATCAGCCCAATCAGCATCAGTGTATCCATGCAACTGTACCTGAACCCCAGTCTCATAAAATAGTCCATACTGCAATGTGGACTTCACATATCTGAGTATGCGTCTAGCCGCATCCAAATGTGGTTTCCTTGGAGCCTGCATAAACTGACTTACCAATCCAACAGCATAGCTCAAATCTGGCCTGGTAATAGTCATATAAATCAAACTTCCTACTATGCGTCTATACATAGTAGGGTCTTCCAGAAGCTCACCTGCATCTGCGCTCAGCTTCACATTCTGCTCCAAAGGAACTGAAATAGGCTTACAGTCTATCATCCCATATTTGGGCAGCATGTCCAGTCCATACTGCCTCTGCAAGAGTTGTATCCCACTTGGTGATCTAGTCACCTCAATGCCCAAGAAATAACGTAGCTCTCCCAAATCCTTCATCTCAAACTTTTGCTTCAATAGCATTTTCACATGAAGGATATCTTCATCACTGTCACCTGTCATAATCAAATCATCAACATAAATGACAAGTAGCATAATACCTTTCTCTATTTTTCTCACATAAAGTGAGAAATCTACCTTGGAAATCTGAAAGCCAATAGTGACAAGATACTGTCCTATCTTGTCAGACCATGCTCTAGGTGCTTGCTTCAAGCCATACAATGCTTTCTTCAACCTGCAAACAAACTCAGGATGAACAGCATGCACATAACCTGGTGGTTGCTCCATATAGACCTCTTCTTGCAAATCACCATGCAAGAAGGCATTCTTTACATCCATCTGATGCAAAGACCATTCCTTTGATGCAGCCATAGCAATGACTGCTCTTACGGTTGCCATCCTTGCAACCGGACTGAATGTTTCTTCATAATCAATGCCATATGTTTGTGCACACCCCTTGACTACTAATCTTGCCTTGTATCTGTTCACAGAACCATCTGTGTTGTGCTTCACCTTATAAACCCACCTACAGCCAATTGCATTCTTATCTTTAGGCAAAGGTACCAACTCCCATGTAGCATTTGCTTCCAAGGCATCCATTTCTTCATCCATGGCTTTCTCCCATTTTTCTTTTCCCATGGCTTGCTCAAAAGAAGTGGGTTCTGGTTCTTCTATCACTTTGACCATATAGGCATAGTGAATGGTTGTAAATCCATCATATTTCAGCCTATCCATAGGATACCTAGCTCTGGTAGACCTACGTAAAGTAGGTTCACGCCCAGGTGCTCTCAAAACATCCCTGGTCTTCCTTACTCTAGGTGTAACAATAGAAGGAATACCCAACTCATCATCAATGCTTTGTTCTGAGCCACTGGATTCACCATCCACATAAGAGTGACCTGCATTCACATCAAACATGGGCTAATCTACCTTCTCTTTTCCTTTTCGTGATACCTGCATACCACTATCTACATTGCTTTGAGAAGATTCTCCTGATCTCAATCTGCCTGTCCATGGCGAAGAATGTGAACCACTGCTAGAGGATGCTCCAGGTCCACTAATATTTTGTGACTACTGCTGCAAATTCTGTGCAGCATTACCATTTTGTGCATCTACATCATCAATCACATTTACTGATTTATACCAGCTACTCATCTCATCAAAAACAACATCTCTGCTCACTGTAAACTTACGAGTAGAAGGGTTATAGCATCTATACCCTTTTTGATGCAAAGAGTAACCAATAAAGATGCACTTCTCAGCTTTTGGATCCAACTTGGATCTCAACTCATATGGCACATGAACATAGGCAATGCAACCAAAAATCTTCAAATGAGAAATATCTCATTTCCTACCAGTATACCTCTCCTCTAGAGTCATCCCATGTATTGCTGCAGTGGGAGTTCTATTCATTATGTAGACTGTTGTAGCAACTGCTTCAGCCAAGTAAGAATCTAGCAAGTCTTTTTCATTGAGCATAGGACGAGATACCTCTCCAATATGCCTGTTTTTCCTTTCTGCAATTCCATTTTGTTGTGGGGTATGACTGCATGAATATTGCTACTTTATGCCATGCTCCTGCAAGAACCTTGCAAACTCATTTGAGAGGTACTCTCCCCCTCCATCTGACCTTAGGCATTTTATTTGCAGGCCTGTTTCTTTTTCAACCATAGCTTTAAGAGTTTTGAAATGCCCAAGAACTTCACTTTTCTTTTTCATAAAATACACCCAAAATTTTCTGCTATAGTCATCAATAAAAGTGACAAAATAATGATAGCCTCCAAGAGATGCAACTTTAGTAGTCCACACATCAGAGTGGATTAATTCCAATGGCTTCTCACTCTCTTGAACATGTCTAGGAAATGGTTTCCTTGCCTGTTTTCCAAACTGACAGGCTTCACATACCTTATGCATTTCTGCAACCTTGAATTTGGGCAATCCTGCAGCAATATTTTGGGCCTGCATTGATTTAAGTCGCTGTACATTAACATGACCAATGCGTTTATGCCAGATATCAATATCTGCAACTACACCGGTCCCATGTGCAAACATTGCTGCACTCAATTCAGACATGTTTGCATCCAATGTAAACATTCTGCCCTTCTTCTTTCCTTTTGCTATCAAGCGACCTTTATTTTTCATATCCTCAACAAAGCATCCATGAGGATTAAATCTGACCTGCAAGCCCTGCTCAACCATTTGACCAACAGAAACCAGATTCTTGGTGATATTCAGGACATGAAATACATCGGACAGGTATTTCATTTTCCCATCCTGCATAGACAAAGGAATTTTTCCAATCTGCACAATAGGATGTGCAGTATCATCACCAGTCTCCACAAATCCTGGTTTTTCCATTTTCCTTGCATCCTCCATCCATTCTGCATGACCTGTCATGTGGTTTGATGCACCTGAGTCAACATACCACACATCGTGGCTTTCTTCTGCACTTGTCACAGAATTGTTCATGTGCTGCACCATAAACAAATGCTCATTTCTGTCATCAACCTGTCTACTAGAAGATGCATAATTCCCTTGTTGCAATTTTCCATTCATGATGTCATTCTACTTTTTATAACAGTCTTTAGCCATATGACCCATTTTACCACAGTAGTGGCATTCAACATTGTTGTTTGCATTTTGGCCTCTTTGCCATCCACCATGACCTCTTTGGCTCCCCCTGCCTCTAGAGTTACCATGTCCTCCTCCATAGGACTGGTTTTCTTGAGTTTGCTGCATATTCTGATTTCTACCACAGCCTCCAAATCGTCCTCCTCTACCTCTGCCTCTACCTCTTCTAGCATTTGAGTAGAAGACAGCTTCTTTTGAAGTTCCTCCTGAAGAAGATGCACCATCATTTCTCTACTCCTCAGAAATTAGAAGAGCAATCAACTCCTCAAAATCAGGAAATCTTTCACGGATGGAAATGGATGTTCGGAATTGTGCATAATCCTTTCCTAGACCATTCAAGGTCACGGAAACTAAATCATCATCTTCCACTGGCGACCCAATGGAAGCAAGTGCATCTGCGATCTTCTTCACCTTCATGTGGTAGTCATTGATGCTCATACTTTCTCTTTGCACATTGTCCAACTCTTGCTTGAGCTGCATTTTTCTGGCTTGCGTATTTGTGCTATACATTTTTGACAAAGTATCCCATGCCTCCTTTGGCATACTTGCATCTTGAATATGCACAATCATAGAGTCTGAAATGCTGATAGACAGCTAGTACATAACTTTCCTGGCTCTCTCATGCCATGCTTTAAATGCTTGCATTTGCTGTTGATTGGGAACATCAGGAAGAACTGGTTCTTCTTCATTTCCTGCAACAAATTCCCAATATCCTTTTCCCATAAGGAAATTTGTCATTCTAAACTTCCATGCTTGGAAGTTGTTCTTGTCAAGCTTTTCAGTGACAATCTGTGAAAGAGAATCAGACGCCATTACAGAACACTGCAAAAAATTCTGTCACTGCAAAGAACACAGTTTCAGCCTCACAAGGGCAAATCTGCAAAATTGTAGAACAGTGGTCGCATAGCATAAAACTGGGCCTTTTCCTGAGTGCGTGCAGAAAACTTCCGCCTCCAAAACAGGCCCCGAAATGGCCTCAAATAAAAAAAACAGGGATACCGAGGGCTAACCGCAAAGGGCGTCTCAACCTGAGACAATGCACTCCTGCACTTTCCGGCTGTGCTACCTGTAGAGACTTGCTCCCAAACAGAAAAATGAAAGAAACACTGGTTCTCTTACCAGAACGCCGCGAGCTTGGCTTGCTTTCTTGAGCTCCTTACCACGAACAAGGCTCTGATACCATGTCAAGATTGTGGGAGAGAAGGAAGGAGTCTCACTTGAAGCTTTCTTGCTTGCACAATGGGGGAATACACACAGAGGTGGAGGCTGAAAACAGTTTTCCTCTTCTTAGTTGTGTAAGCCAAAAAGAACTCTAGTACATAGAAATAGAAGAACCCTATATATGGGTCTCAAACCAAACTCAACTAACTAAGGTGGCATACTAACTGAGCCAGAACTAGAGTAGATAAGGATAGCTGTCATCTAGCTATTATTCATGGACGGTGTACCAACCGCATCTGCAACTGACAAGTCGGTGACATAAATGCACAACGGTCACCCTGGCATATCATGAGTGGAGCTCGATATCTCAACAAGGACATAGTAGAATATTATAAGATATAAGACCATGGAAAATCAAAGGCATAATAGGCTCAAAGTTGTGTGCATTATGTCATATATAATTAGGTGTCTTACAAATTGTTACATAATATAAATAGGAGAAATTGTAGTATGGCATGCTGGTTGAGTGAGAAACTTGGTGATATAGCTAGACACTCGAGCCCATAAGGTTAGAATGGTACCATAATATATAAATGAGTGCTATAGCTACACATTGGGTCCCTAGATTAAAATGCTAGCATAATGTCCATGATAGGTGATATATCTAGAAATTAGAGGCCCTAGGTTGGAGTGTTATCATAATGTTACATAACACATAGAGGACACATGGTATGATATTGTGACCGAGTGAGAAACTTGGTGATATAGCTAGACATTGGAGCACCTAGGCTAGAATATTACTAATATAGCATACATGAGAGGTAATATAGGACAACATTGGAGGCTCCATGATAGAATGCAAGCATAATGTACATTATTTTGGAAATTAAGGACACTTGGGATGTTAGGATAAGGCACATGATTTTGTTAATTCGAGACAGTAGAGGCCTAAAAAGGAAATTGAAATACATGGGATTCATAGATATGGAATTAAATAAGTAATAAAATTAGAATAAAATTAAAATTTAATTGCTAAAAAATATTGATAGTATTGATTCACTCCTATCAATCATTGTAACTAAATTCATTATAAACAATGATAATGATAAATCAAGAAAGGCCATACTATTACTCGTGAGTCATATCTATAATTAGTTGAAATATTTTCTTGTAGTTTTCTTACCATTGTCTTGTAATAGAGAGAATATGTGTTTGCAAATGAAAATGCAATTGCTACAAGTTCTCTCACAAGCTACATTCATAAAATTATACCACCAACACCTAAGACTCGTACTTTCTATCTTCAAGATAAAAAACTTTGCATGATATTTTGATGCGGCATTGGCTTGCATCACAAAGTCCATGAACACATTTAAGGTATTGAAGTTTTTATTGAGATAGCTTTATGATGGTATTGAGATAGCTTTATTGATAATCCATAGGAATTCCTCATCATATTATCCTCAAGCTAATGGTCAAGCTGAATCCACAAATAAGAACTTGGTGAATGTCCTAACAAAGGTAGTCTCTGCTTTCCATAGTGGTGACTAGGACAACAAGCTTATGGAAGCTTTGTGGGGATATAAGACAGCCTATAAAATGGCCATAGGAAAAATTGATCTACGGAATCAAAGTGATTCTACTAGTAGATTTATTTGTTTCAAGCTTGAGAATAGTAGTCCAAGAGAGATGGGAGGGCAAGGAAGCATGGAAAAATTGGTTGGTAGAGCTAGAATGCCTATTTGAGACTTGCCTCTTTGCAATCTATGCCCTAATCTATGAGAAAGTGTGATGCAAGAGTTGGTTTTACAAACACGTCAAATAGAGATTTTGAGAAAGGAGACCTAGTCTTTTTGTACTCTATTTAATAAGGGACACAAGCAAAAGATGAAATTCAGGGGATTGGGACCTTTCAAGGTTCTCAATATTAGTAGAATTGGTAATGTGAAACTAGAAACCCTAGAGGAGTAGGGTATAGGATTTTTCAACAAAAGTTGCATCGAAAAGTATTACCCTCCATGATATCCACTCCATGAATCTCTAATGATAGAACCATCAATGAATGTGAGCATTGCAACCATCATTAAATTAGAGGATGAAGATGAGGAGCAATAGCACCAACTTACCTACATATAACAGTGACCGCTCAAAATGCATACACCTTTGATGTGCTAATTGATGAGGGAGCTCACTCTAACATCTTAACGTATGACCATTGGACCAATCCTAATTGCAACCAACCAATGCAAAACTCAACCCATTAGGGGGGCAATCCTATCCACTCTTGGGGAAGTGCAAACTAATGGTTTCTGTAAATACTAAGAGCTTATCCATCATCTTTTATGTGCTACCTAACAAAAAAAGTATTGGTAAGGAATCAATGTTGGGTCCTATGTTTTAAAAACAAGTTCATTGTAATGTTAACTACGACTTGCAATGCACGTACCTTGCCATAGGAAATGTTAGAATAGTAACAGCTTTCAACAAGGGAACCACATCCATCCAAGAGGATGTAGGGCTATCAGTATAGTTAAACCTAGTGTCAACCCTGAGGAGGGAGATAGTGCACCACACCCATGGTGTAGTCCACCAACCAGCATCTAGAGACCACAACCAAATCTACAATCCAAAAAATCAAGTGGGTTCCCAAGAATAGACCATAGCCTCACAAACGCCAATCATTTTAGAACTCAATTTCCATGCCTCACACTCTAGGCCTAAACAAAGGAGTTGGCACTCTTATAATTCATAGGTGACTAGGTGGCAATGGGTCCCAAAAGCTCTATTATATACCCAAGGTTACTGTGAAGGTAATGGTGTGACTTCCCAAACTCACAAGTGACATATATGATCCTCCATCTCATACTCCAAAAAATAAGGCTCGGAAATGTAAATAGATCAGGGTAGAAGAAAAACTAAGAGGTAGGGTGCTCAATCCATGAGTGCTCCGATAATATATTGACAACCCAGTCCCAATATGCACCGGATTGTTAATGAGCTTCCACCTAATGACTTTGATGTGATCATCACTGGAAAAACCGACAACAAATCATTAACCGAACTCGAAACTTCTCAAACCAAGCTCACCAAACCCAATGAGAATCCCAAGGTGGAAATACCCTAGTGGACTCAACTTTCATGTTGTTTTCTAGAAGCTACAATATTATAATTATTGAATCTCACACCAATAATTTTCAGTATATATGGCAGAAAAAAAAGGAACTTTGAATGTTTGGACCTACGCCTACTTGACAAAACCATAGCAAACAAGGTACATTCCTTGCCATGTTCTTGGGAAGAATACAAATTCATATTCATTAAAGTCTCCACCATTTTAGAAGAGATGATTGCCAATGAAATCTCGTGCAAAAAGGCCTTAAGCCAATGATTAATCATGGCCTACAAGAAAATAAAAAATTCCATACCACCATAGAAACTTACTGAGCTTCAACGATTAGTTAAGTTTGAGTCCAATTTCTTACACAAGTGGTATACTCTATGCAATTCATGGGCTCAAGAGGGTTATCAAATCATGACCAATGTAGAGCAGCAACATGCCATCAAGAATTTTGAGCATGACCATACATATGTAGCCCCAACTTCATTTAGAGTATTAGCCATAATAAGAAATCGGCCATTAGAAGACAATATCATGCTACATCCATACTTGGATAGGATCTTAATGGAGGAGCAACTCCACATTGCAAGATGAATAAACTCAAGTGACCTCTTGACTGACGTATTGAACATCACACAAGTGGGCATTCATCCACAGGATATGGACTATTACGCAACACTAGAGTATAAACCCAATGTTTTACGATTGGCTCTTGGAAAAGTAAGGTACACCACATATGCATTGAAGACCCTTACACTTTCCCACAATCCTAGAAAGGATTTTGTCATTCTCAAGAGAAAGGGGATAATGTGGAAAGTGAATGAAAAAATTTGAAATAGGAGTTGAACTTCAAACAAAACTATGATTGAAATTTTCTTATTTGTTTAGTAAAGATGCTCCATGAAGTTCTTGTGTGAAAAGTATGGATTTATTGATGTGGAAATTCTCATTTCATGAGTTATACTTTTCATCGTCTGATAGTGTTTTTCCTAATCACTTTACCTTTTTTGTAAGAAATGTCCTTTAAGGAGAACTAATTGTGGACTATCATGTGGTGACAAGAACCCAAATGATAGGGCAGTAGGATAAAACCAATAGGCTTCCATTATCTAAGAAGGAACACAGAAAATATGGCTTAGATATGGAGATATGCACTTTCAACTAACTAAAATACCACAGCATTCACAACCTACGGGGCTAGTGACATGTGAAGACACAATCATCCAAATAATAGAACAATGAAATCTTATCAAGTACTTGGAGAAGATGGGGTAGGATATCAACCATAGCAAATGCATTGAGTTCCTGAAGACCTTTGATGCCTAGAAAAATAGTGGCATGGTAATAATCACACAGGGAGATGCCACTAGAAGGATGGAAGCTGAACTTAACCTAGAAATTATGGAGAAAGCCTTGGAATTAGTGGACAAGCTAGAGAAGAGGCCCAAGAGAGATATATATGGGATGCTGAGAATGGACAAGAAGAAAGTCTACATGAACAACAAAATCAGCTTGGCTAATATCCCCGAGCCCACCATCAGACTGCAAGTAAAGATGGTTCACACCCTCTTCTCAAGCCAAAGATACAATGCTCTCATGAACAGAATAGGTGTGTCTTTTCTTGAAATCCTTGTAGCAAACACACTCGATGAGGTGAACTGGAATGTCTGCCTCCAAAAAATAATCCATGCATCACTAAATATGCTAGCAACAACGCCAACGATAGTAGGGGGAGAGTCTCCAACACTATAATAGCAAAGTTAGAAAGGAAAAAACCAACGTCCAAGGCATCAACTCCAGGGTTCGAAGGGGAACTGACTACTATAATCCAGGAAGCCTTGGGGGAGGTGGAAAGAGAAGAAGTAGTAGAAGAAACTTGTCGGGACCTAAAATGGGCCCGATTCTAAGGCACTAACCGGGCCTCTACTACTCACTTAAAACCACCCCACATGGCCTCACGACAGCTAGAAGCATCCAAGACTTTGCATTTGTATGATTTTGTAGTCCAAAAAACAATTATTTTCCCACTCCTTAGAGGGACTCCCTAAACATGCTGCTGTTATACACCACGTAGCACACACACAAGGAGCACCCCTTCATTGATCACCGCGCCTCCACTACGGCTCTCCTACACCTCAGGGATTGTCCCCAAGATGTTCCATGAACATAAAACACATTTAAAACAAAGTCAACTCTTTCAATTAAAAAATCTAGGAGATGATAGATAATCCTCACCAAGCCCAAGGAAAACCGAATATCTAGTCCTATGGCTTGGGACACCTCACACTCTCAGCATCGAGGTCATCACTCATACAAATAGGTGCTATGCATCCAGGATATGATACAATGTGGTGCATTGATGAAAGTGTGTATATGACCATTGTGTTCATAAAAATGTTCATTGAAAATCAGTAATTTGAAAGTGCGAAGACAATTATTTTCATGATTTTCTTTTCCTATGATAGTGCTTCGTTGCTTAGGGCTAGTACCGAACTTCCTTGTGCTAATAGTCCCTTTTTAATTTTAAACAACCATGAACTCTATATGATATACACCATGAAATGTCAACATTTGACGTAATTTAACCACTCAACCCCCTACTCCCTACCATTTCAAATTTTGCAAGCATTAATAGGTGTAAGACATGGTTTTTAATGTATTTTTCTTTATTAAAAGTGATAAGAAACTCAATCTAACAAAAAGATACGGCTAATCTAAACCTCATGATTCAGTTCTATCATACATTCACACACATAAATCTTTTTTTCCTTATTTTTATGATGTAAAAAATCTAATTTTATCATTTTTTAATTTTTTTCTATTTATTTATAGAATATTACACATAATTATTGATTTTCTAGTTTGGAAAAATTACTCTTATAGAAAATGATTTTTATAGCATGTTTCATTCCATAGGAACGAAAAATGCACACCAAAAACTCAAAAACCGCATATTTTTCCTTAAACTGCCTGGTCTTGGTTTTGTGTGTTTAACACAAAATTATTACACAACTGATTTTTTACAATTTTTTCAACATGGCTGATCAAACAAAGTATGGGCAATCAAATCCAAGCATTGCTAGCCATTTCAAACCAGAATTGATCATAAAACGATAAAATATACATTTTTCTCATAAAATCACTCATTATGACGTGTATTTTTCAAACTTGAGGCCCACTTATGCTCTCTCACGACCCCTGACAATCCATCCACCCTCAATTCATGTCTCTGTTCACTCCCGCATCATCATTGGATCGAAAACATCCATCTTAGCCCATCCCCCTCTCTTTTACATTAACGTGTGAGAACAAACCACAAGAGAGAGAAATACTAAAATGAGATCTTGCTGTAGAATGCATCAAATTTATTCATTTCTAAAATGATGTCGAGTGAGAAATTGATGAACCGCACCCCCTCCCCTCCCCCCTCCTCTTCCCCACGTTTCATGAAATGGTGGCTTTTCATATCATAAGCCGCATTAAGCTTAAGGTTAAGCTTTAAAAAAGAAATTGGTTCACATTCTTTGAGTTCACACTTTGAAGTGTTTTTTTCACTTTCAGAGGGGCAAACAAGCTCAAATTCAAGATCCGTCTTGCCCATTGACTTTGTGACGTCAAAATGTATAAACTTGGCCACTGCATGCACTTTCTGACTCCCAGATCATATAGCTACTTCATAATGTAAAACCTTGTGGGGATTAAATGGGGGATCAAATCGAATCTGATCGACAAACCAAGACTCGCGTTGGGTTCTTGGCATCGAACTCCATCTAGGAAAGCTCCAGCTCATCAATCCGCAATTGTTTCATTTTGCATGAAAATTTGGTCTTTTACAACCTTCGGGGCTCTTTTCTACTTAAAAAATAGCCTTTAAAATCCGCTCTCATTGACGACCACGGGTCAGGGTGACTTAGCTCGTCAAATATCATGAACTAATCTCCACAAATAACGACCATAGAAAGCATCAAGATACCACAAAAAATATACTCAACAAAGCACAAGAACAGCTCTCACCCTATCCCCTAACAAAATCAAGGCATGAAGATCCTCAAGGGATAGGCCCAGCATAATCCAACAAAAAGCCAGAGCGAGTTGCTAATCAATTGCTCCAACATGGACTGGCTAAAAGAGCCATCAAAGAGGTCATCCTAGTGGTGGTGACTTGAACTACCTACCCGACTAAAGACAACTAGACCATGACCTCCTGCTATGCAAGGAATCCTATAGTCTGGTTATCATAAATTTTCTTTGAACACACTTCCTTTCAAAGTGTCCATACTCGGGTGTGTAAAAAGAAGGGAGCTGAGCATAGAGTGACCCAAGGAGAACATGGCATTGGCCTTAGGTCTTGACTCGGTACCCAAGAACCTACCAAGCTCTCACAAGGTGACACTTAATCCTTTTCTTTTTTGCTCACTTTTATTTTTACTCCAACATTATTTCTTTATTTTGGCTAGCTGCTACCCCTAGGAAGACAAGGCATCGGGGTCTGACTCGTCCCAAGGAACCTACCCCTAGGAAGACAAGGCATTGACCTTGGGTTTGACTCATCTCGGGGAACCTACCAAGCCTCCGTAAGGTGATAATAAACTACTTTTAGGATTTTTCTCCCCTTTTCTTTTCTAGCTAAAGGGGTTAAAACCCATTTTTACACATCTTTATATTTTTGTATTTTAAGTATATTCTAATTTTCCTCTACTTGATACTTTGGGAGGCTTCCCTAGTAGCTGCCCCACACTAGCAAGTATTCCTAGAATAGATGCCTAGTAGGCTAGCACAATAGGGTCACGAAGGAGTGCCTTCTAAAATAGGACTTAAATGTCTGACAATGTCTTAACAAGAGTAGACAACTACTCAAACTTCCCCCAAATATACCTAATCAAACCCTAGGACTTCATGCCTTGATTTCCTGTCCCCACAAATGAAAAGAAAATAACCCCCACATACACATATAACATTATCTGCTCAAGGAAAAAACTCAAAAAGGTGATGACACCACCTGAAATGGCCACAAAAAGCTCCCACGCAACAAAGGCTCCCTCTAGGCACACTTTGTCAAACATGTCTAATGCAATCACTAAAACAGAAAACCATTAAACATACCTGCACCAAACAAACACATGGCCCTCTTGGCCTAAAGAAATGTAACAATTCACAACCAATAGGCTAGCCCTCTTGGCCTTTTGGAATAAAGCATGAGAACCTAACTGAAATGACCCTCTTGGCCTTATGAGATAATCCACTTTGCCATCATCCAACAATGTACTACTTTACTGAAACAATCCCTTGGTCCTAACATAACTCTATTAAAGCACAAAATCAACCAATAATAAGGCCTCCTTAGGCCCTACACTAAGTACATCCAGTTATTAGCTAACCCCCCTCCATAGATAGCATGTGGTGTTCAACGAATATGACCATACACAATTCTATGCATCCATGAAAAAATAAGGAGGTGCTCAATTGCTACCTGACTCATCAAACTAACCATCGGTAGCCAAAATAGAATGTGTCAATAGCAAGAACACCCCAAAGTAATCCAAGGATAATGTCAGGAGGCAATTGTAAGGGCTTTCTTGAACCACAATTGAAAAATACATCTTCAACGAAAGCATAGTTGGCCAGGGAATTTGTGAAGCGATTCCACTATTGAGGAACTAGGTGACAAGTCACTATCTCAAATATAAGCAACATATCTTAGACTCTACGATGGTACATTTGTAAAATGGGATCTTGCATACTATAGGTTCCATTCAGATGATTGATTACTAACTATGAGTCACCTTTAACCAATAATTGGAAGATACCATCACATCGGGCTACATTCAACACCATGATCAAGACCTTGTATTTTACCATATTATTAGTAAAATAGGGTCTTAAATAGACTACCATATTCATAACAACCCGACGTTGGGGATCTTTAATGACCACACCACACTCTCATGTTTAGCGGGCCCTCTAGAAGCTCCGCCAAAATACAAAGTATAGACCCAGTCTTTAGTGATAGGCCATGCCATACTAATCAAATCACTCGTACTTATGATAGTCAAAATCAAGCTGAGAAAGAGGATGTATAATAGGTACAATTACTCCTTCCTCACTAAAATTGATAGGAATGCTAGTAATAATTCTATGACAATAGTGGCAGTAGACCTTAATCTCCTATGTGAAAGATCCATATTGCTACTCAATAACCTTGTAACCTTTACTCCACCAGATCACTCGACCTTGGTGATAACATTTCTCTAGATTTTGATGCTTAAGATATGGAACGCTTTGTCCCATTTGATCATCTTGGTACCTATTGTAAATTAAAGCTGAATCCTCAAGGACCTACACAGGCACCAAGCCCAATGTCAACTCTTACATAGTAAGGCTTTAGACTATTAAAATTAACTTTATTCTTAAACTCTATCCCCCCTACAAATCTACTAGGACTGTAGAGCCATTCTTTCCTAAACATACAATCTTGTATGGTCCATCCCCACTTGGGTTCTAATTTACTTGGGAATAGCTCATGACGAGCATCATAATACAACACCAATTAACCTTGCACATGACGAGCATCATAATACAACACCAATTAAGCTTGCACAAATTTGTACTTCTTAGCCTGAAGGTCATGAAGGGCTTTCATTCTCCACTTCCCTACTTCTTGATGTAGTAAAGCCTACAACCGAATCTCATCAAGATGTGTAAGAGAAGTATATATTTCTTGTAACTCTTGTGCCTCTCCCAATGAATGGCCGGTAGCTCTCTTAAATATCGTGTTGTAAGACCACACTACCACATATAATTTCTTATCCCAATCGTGCTTACTTTCCGATACTATCTTGGATAAGATTCCATGACCAACTATTTATTTGTGCTCTCAACTTGACCATTTTCTTGAGGATTATATGGGGTAGTTTTGTTGTGCTTAATCTTCAAAGCTTTAGTCAAGGCTACGATAACCTTGTTCAAGAAGTGTGTCGCTTGATCAGACACAATCTCCTTTGTAGAAACAAAACGGCCAACAATTTGCTCCATAATGAAACTAGCCATCTCCTTAGCATTATCCTTCATCGTTACTTGAGCTTTGGGACACTTTGTAAAGTAGTGTGTTGCTATAATAATGTACTACTTCCATGTAGTTGATGAAGGGTACATTGGTCCCACAAAATCAATACCCCATTTCTCAAAGGATGGTAATGTAACTAAAATAGGGTTTAGAGGCCACTTACAATTTTCCCTTCCATCATATCTTTGATAGACATCACGTCACTTAACATAACTAAAAGCATCTTGGAAAATCAATGGCCACTAATATCCAACACAGAGAGATTTTTGGGCAATAAGCCGGCCAGCAAAATGCCCCCCACAAGTGAATCATGCACTTCTCAAGAATGAATGGTACCTCATCAAGTACTAAAAAATGATGATAAATGTCATCTACTCCTCTCCAATACAAGACTCTCGCGATAATCAAAAAGTGTAACAGTTGTTGCTTGATCTTCATCTTTTTTGACTTCGATAAAGTAGCCCCAAATCCTCCTGTAGAGAGATAGTGTGTTACAGCTATGTACCAGGAAGGGATGGAAGCTGTATCAATCTTCAATAAACCTTCAATGCCACTTCCTTCAACTAGAATCTCCTTGGGCTCTCTGAAATCTATAATACATTCCACAATACCCTACAGCTTTGGTGGCTTACTCCTAATCTCATAATTGAACTCTTATAAAGTGATTAACCACTTTGCTAAATGGTTAGGTGGCTGCAACTTGTTCAGCAACAATCTAAGGCCTTCTACCTTTGTGAAGAATACCACCTTCTTGTAGGTAATATAATGTCTAAATTTCTTAATGTGGAAAAAACCATTCCAAGCTACAATTTCTCCATGTATGCATAGTTGACTTTAGATATCCCCAATTTCCCACTAGTGAAGGCAATTGGATGATACCATTTGTCTTCCCAAATTTGGGCTGAATAGTAGTTGATACTATGCATTGTGGCTATGCTAAAAATATATAGAAAATTTCACCTATTCTCAGTGTTTTCAGGATTGGTGCTTTCACTAGTTCCTACTTCACATCCTAGAAGGATGCTCGACAAGTTTCACTCCACTCAAACAAACAATTAAAGGATAGGAGGGCCATCAATGGCAACACTCTTTCTGCCAGTGCATTGATAAATATCAAATAATATGCCACTAATGACATGAAATTTTGCACCTCTTTTGGAGTACATGGTAGGCTCATAGCAACTATAACCTTTATCTTTTCAGGGTCAGATGAACTAACCACATGGCCTGACAACAATCCATAGGTCACCCAAAGACACACTTCCATCGATTATGAGCAATGCAAAAGTCTCTACAATGCTCAAAACATCTCCTTAGAATGGTCAATTGTCTTTCCCTTATGATGGCTGCCCCTAGATCATCAATGAAGACTTTTAACTCCTCTAGGGAGACGTCAGCAAAAGTCTTATCAGTTGTTCATTGCTAAGAACTAGGCACATTGCATAACCCAAAGGCCATCATATGATATGCAAAGGTACCGAAAATAGTGATAAACATCATTTTCAACTTGTCTTCCTCTGCAATAGCCATTTGGTTGTATCCAACAAAGCAATCCATGCATGAATAGATTTCCCTACATGCTAATTGATCCAAAATCTAATCAATGAATAGTAACATATAGTAATCCTTAACCATCTACTTATTAAGCTCTCTATAAGTGTACACAAAGACAAATTTGATTATTATTCTTCTTCCTTATATCAACTGATGAACACCATTCTGTGTGTTGAACTGGAAATATTAGGCTAGCTTTTTTTATTTTTGTCAATTCTTTGAATAGGCCATCCCTTAATTCAAAAGGCATAATCCTTACTTTTTGTCGCATAGGACCTTCCTTTAAGGGGATAGTATGAACACCCATGCTGGGAGGAATGCCTCTTAGCTCATCATAACTCCAAGCAAAAATGTCACAAAATTCGTGAATCAAGGACACATAGTGTATGGACCCTAATTTGATTGGTCATGAATCATTCATTGTACCAAGGTCTAGCTCAATTACATCTGCCTTTCTCATCCTCTCCTTAGCTTCTATTGGCTCACTCAAAGTTACTTGATAGATATCCTCTATAGTGGACCCCTCCTTGGATTTTTCATCGGATGATGACTCACTAGAAGATGGAGTATCTAAATGTGTCTAACTTTGATGAGGATAAAGGAGCTCTCTCACTTTGAGGAGATTAAAGGTAGGCATCTACTACTACATGTCTAGCATCTCTACCAAAGATCAAGCGACCAACATCAACCTGGTAGTTTGCTTGTAAAATCCATGGCCTTCCTAGCAATACTTGATAGCTAGGTTGCCCTCCTACAAACCTAATGCCACTAAAGTCTAGAATGCATTCCACATTGGAAACAGTCACACTGACTTTAGTAATGCCAACCTTTAGGTTGTCTTAAACTGTCATCATCCATTCACAGAATTGTGGAGGCATCTTTTCTAATTTCTAATCCCAGTCTCTCCATCAATTCCGAACTCATAATGTTGATGGAGGATCCCGTGTCTACAATATCGTAATCCACTAATATTCCATCAACATATGCGGCTACCCTTGGACAATGCTTTTCAGCATGTTCAAATCAATCTCCTACTTGCGTTATTTCCAAGTGCTCAATGATATACCCTGTGTGAAGAATCTTCTTAAATTGTTTACGCACTCTTGGAGACAACTTGATCAACTATAGGAGGTTTATATCCGGTCTTTTTCCCAAAGAGAACTCGCTAAATCATATTCATGATAGCGAGCAAGAGCTCGCTTTTCTCACCAGACCATTCTCTCCTTTGGTCTTTGAACCAACTTTGGTGCCTCTTTCCTGCCTTTTGCCTTCTTCTTTGGCAACTCCTTATCCTTCTTAGGGTCGGCTTTACCATCTATAGCTTTAAGAGGTCCACCTTCCATATTAGAATTAAGGACTTCGATCCCCTTATCATCTTGCTTAGGGTTTTCCTTGGCAGGTTTTACATTGTCTTTGTCAATGTCTTTATCCTTTTGACCTCTGTAATGACTCATAGGTTAGAAGCTTCAGTGCCATTGATACAAACAGCTTCTATAAGGCTAAATCCACTGCCACTATGTAGCTCCTCTACCATAGCTTTTCCTCTTTGCAGTATTTGCTTTGGTCACTCATCTTGCTAAAGATTATTTCCTTGTGCTTGCTAATTAACCAAACATGGTTGTTTACTTCCTTATTAGAGAGAACTAATCTTTCTCCAACAAGGACTAGCTAAATGGCCGGACTTTCCACATATGTCGCATTTAACATTTGGACAATCCCAAGGGAAATGTTGGTCATGACACCACTTACAGAGCTGAATCTTGAGGAGCACCCTCTTCAGGGTGTCGACTCCCTATGAAATTCTAATGTTTCTTAAGGAAATTGACATCAATAGCTATTTTCCTACTATTATTCGGTAATTATGTCAGTATAGTGCTTCATCATTTCCTTAACTTTGCCAACGACATTTGAGGCACTTGACTCATAACTATGATCGTCTACTTACCGTTTCATTGGTCTTACTACATGATTGCAATTTGGCTATTGATTTCCTATAACAATGGTAGGATTTATCATTTGGCTTCCAACATTTGGTAGAGCCATGTGACTAGCCATAGGCATGGTCATACTACTGGGAGGAGCTAGCAACATGGGCACATCTTGAATCATGCTTCCTCTCCCATTAGGAGGACTTATGGGTATTCCTTGACCACGTCAATGCTAAAGTACTTCCAACACCTGCTAGGATTCTAGTTTGTCATCCTAGAGGTATAAGCCGATTGCAATCGTGATTCTACCTCCTTTGTTCTTGTAATAGCCGTATCAATGTTGACAAGAGCAATACTACTCAATTCCACTTGAATGTTAAAGTCTAGCCCATTTAAAAAGTATTGCAATTGAGTAGTATCTCGAATGGGAATATAAGTTTGCAATGTACAAAATACTTTCTTTAGTTTCTTGGCATACCCACAAACATTCTTGTGAGGTTCTTGATATGTTACATTGAAGATATGTAGCCAATACTAACCTCCCCTTTCAAGGGCAAACTCTCTCTGAATGGCCACAAAGAAGAAGTCAATCATAGTTATGGTTGCATCTTCTAGGCTATGATACCATACTAGAGCTCTTCCTTTCAAGGCCATTTTAAAGAGCATCATCAAGTGTCCTTCATCTTGATTTCGATAGTTAAACATGTTAGAAATCAAGCTCACCGTCAGTGTGTCTTCATCTATGACAGCTAGTGTGTACAGCTGTCTACATGTGACCACATTAAATAAGTCGGGTTAGTAGTCAGAGTTAGTCAGTCTAGTCTACATTTACACTAGGTCACTTTATCTTGTTGTGTGTGTGTGCTTTTCAGTTTAGTGTGTGGAAATGAAGGAATGAGCTTGAGAGCCTGAAGGCTCATGGATATGGAGTCTTTCCCTTTCTCTCTCTCTACTCTTTTTGAACATTGTATCAGAGCTTCATCCATGAGGCTGTGGGAGAATGGGCATGACAACTTGCAAATGAAGCCATAGTCAAAGGAAGGAATCAGCATGGACTGCCTTCTAAAAATCGTGGACTGCCTCCTGAAAATCAGCAACCTGTGTCTGAAAATCGTGGACTGCCTCCTGAAAATCAACAACCTGTATCTGAAAATCTACGCCTGTTGATCTGAATGGACAGCAACCTGTATCTGAAAATCTGCGCCTGCTGATCTGAATGGACAGCAACCTGTATCTGAAAATCTGCGCCTACTTATCTGAATGGACAACAACCTGTATCTGAAAATCTGTGCCTGCTGATCTGAGTGGACAGCAACCTATCATTCTTCAGTGGGGCACCTAGACAAGGTTCATAGAGCATGTATGCTCACTATTGAAGGTATTTGAAGTGTGCAAGGAGTAAATGCTTGTGTGGGAGCTCTGTTATGAGCTGGAGTGACAGACACAGACCTGTAATCATTTTTGAATTGCTGTAAACATGAATGGACAGCATGCATTCAGTCATTACTGACACACAGGAGCCTTGTACTACACTCAGAAAGCATCTTTGGAGCACAAGAATGTGTCAAAGCATGTATACATTGGATCAAATGTCTTGAAGCTGAGATCTCTTGCTCAGAATACTCAGATCTGAAAATCAATGACAGGCTGAAAACTGTCATACATAGTTGCTCAGAATACTCAGATCTGAAAATCAATGACAGGCTGAAAACTGTCATACACAGTTGCTCAGAATACTCAGATCTGAAAATCAATGACAGGCTGAAAACTGTCATACATAGTTGCTCAGAATACTCAGATCTGAAAATCAATGACAGGCTGAAAACTGTCATATACAGTCAATGACAAGTACTGTGCATTACTGAAGCAATACATGTCATCTTGGGGGTTCCATCATCTATATGAACTGACCTATACACGTTGAATGCATGGAGAATTGAAGCAAGCAATGAGCATCATTGAAAACTGAATTTTGAAGCTGAAATAAATGCAGTTACACTGTCCTGGTTAATTACAAACAGCTCATGAGGTTTATGCCATTGGTCAATGAAGATAGGTTGTCTATGCCTACTCAGATGCTCATGTATTGAACTTGCCACTACAAAGTAAATGTATGACATGGTCAAAAGACATTTTGGAGTTGCTTGGAGCTTGGTATGCTGAATTCTGGTTGACTGCAACTTGAAACTGAATTTGTTGACACACTCAGTTTTGGACTTGAAATTGCTGCTGGTTACTCACAGTTTATAGTTTTTAGACTGCATGTATGTACCCTGGCACTGAGGTTACAGAAGCTTAAGCTGAAGCAAACACATAGCTTATGTATTGACAGTTATATCTACAGTTGAGACCACTTGTCTGTGGGTTGTTTTGGGGTGTCAGTGGGCTGAAATACCCTGGTTTTTTTTTGCAATTTAGTGCAGAAAACTGTCATAAACTGTTACGGACTGTCATACTTATTGGACTGCAGGGAGTCAGGCACTTGATAGACAGTCTATTGCATCATGGCTAATGCACATGGGACTGCTAAGACGTGTCCCGAAATTTGAGGAGCAGGCACGTTACAAAGATCAAGTAATTTGGTGAAGGAAAGGTTATTAGGTTATTGACTGGCAAGTCAGATCTTCCATGTAGAAAATTAGATCTATTGCCACCATTGTCAAAGGATTGTTACGAGTATCCCCATTGAGTTCAACAAGAAAGGAGGCATTGTATATGCTATACATTCTCTCTCTTGGCTCGACTTTGATTATCATAAGTACAAGTGAGATGATCAGTATGGCATGGCCTATCAACGAAGACTGGGTCTATACTTTGTATTTTGACAAAGCTTCTAGAGGGCCCACCAAGCATGCGAGTGTTGGTGTGGTCATTAAATATTCTCGATGTACAGTGGTTATGAAAATGGGAGCATATCTTGGCATTTCTTTTACGAATAACATGGCAGAATACAAGGCCTTAATTGTGGGACCGAATGTAGCCTAACATGGAGGTATCCATCGATTATTAGTGAAAGGTGACTCGCAGCTAGTGATGAACTTATTGAATTAGACCTATAGTATGAGGGATCCTATTTTGTGGTTGTACCATTGTGCAACCTTGGATATGATGCCTAACATGGTGGTATCCATCGATTATTAGTGAAAGGTGACTCGCAGCTAGTGATGAACTAATTGAATGAGACCTATAGTATGAGGGATCCTATTCTGTGGTTGTACCATTGTGCAACCTTGGATATGATGCATATTTTTTAGGAATGAATTTCCAACTCATTCCTTGACAATGAAATTGCTTTGTAGATGCCTTGGTGGCCAATTATGCTTTTGTTGAGGACATATTTTTCAACTATGGTCCTGAGGATATTTTTTAGGAATGACTTTCCAACTCATTCCTTGACAATGAAATTGCTTTGTAGATGCCTTGGTGGCCAATTATGCTTTTTTTGAGGATATATTTTTCAACTATGGTCCTGAGGTGCTCTTATAATTGCCTCCTAATATCAATTTAAGGCTACTTTGGGGATTTCTTGCTGACACATCCTATTTTTCCCGCCACTAGTTGGTATGGATTATGAGTTAGGTGGTAGTTGATCATCTTCCTATTCTATCATGGATGCATAGGATCATCTATCATCATATTTGTCGGACACCCCTTGCTATTTATGCATGGGGTTAGCCAATAACCTGATGAACTTCGTATAGGGCTGGAGGAGCCCTGTCTTATGCTTTAGTAGAGTTATATCAGAACTAAGTGTTTATTTCATTAGTACAATGATGAATGGTTGTTTTAGGAATTATTTCGTTAGGCCAGGTGGGCCATGTGTCTGTCTAGTGCAAGTGTAGTTAATGATTTTGTGTTAGTGCTATGGTATGCAGATTCAAAGGAACTTGGGAAAGCCTCTTGTTGCATAGAAGCTTCTTGTGGCCAAGTCCATGTGATACTTTTCCTTTACGAGTACTTTCTCTTTCTGCTATATGTGTTTATGTACTTGTGGGGGATTTTTCTTTTGTTGGAATCAACAATCAAGGCATGAAGTCCTAGGGTTAGGCTAGGTGTGTCTGAGGGAGGCCTGAGAAGTTGCCTACCTCCTATTAAGACATTGTCAAGAATTCTAAGAACTATTTTAGAAGGTAGTCCTAGTGACCTTGTTCTGCTAGCTTGCTAGGCAGCTGTTTCTAGGAGCTTTTTTTAGTAGTGAGACAATAGAAGCCTCTAAAAATAAAAAGAAGAGATAATTTTGAATATAATTGAAATATGAAAATACGAAGGTGTATAAAAAGGGGTTCTAACCCCTTAAAAGAAAAGGAAAAGAAGAAAATATATTAAGAGAAATTGATCATCACCTTGCGAAGGCCCAGTAGGTTCTTGGGGATGAGTCAAACTCGATGCCTTGTCTTCCTAGGGGTCGCATCTAGCTGGAAAAAATACTAAGGAAGGTTGAAGAGAAAATAAAAGTGAGTGCAAAGAAAAGATTTAAGCGTTGCCTCTCCCTCCTTTTTACATTCTCAAGTATGAAACTTGAAGGAAAAAAATCATAAAATGAAACTACATGTTGACCAGGCTATAGGAGTTCTCACCTAGTAGGAGTTCTTGGTCCAGTTATCCTAAGTTGGATAGGTAGTTTAGGCCACCACCTATAGGATGACTTCTTTGATGGTTCTTTCTATCTAGTTTGTGTTGAAGCAGTTGGTTAGCGACTTGCTTTAGATTTCTATCAGATTATGTTGGGTTTCATGCCTTGAACTTATCAAGGGGTGAGAGCTGTGTTTGTACTTTGTTGTGTATTCTGTTTTGTGGTAGCTTGATGCTTTTTATGGTTGTTATTTGTGCAAATCATTTTGTGGATTCGATGGGTGTTGAGTCGCTCTATCATGTGGTTGCCAATGAGAGCAGGATTTTAACCACCTAGGACATGCTAGAAAGGTGTGGAATAATGAAAATTTCACGCAAAATTTAAAGCCCTGACAAAAGCAAAAGACGTGGATTGGAAGATTTTAAGTGACCATGGATGAAGAGAATGCAAATTTTGGCCTTTGAGATGGTTGTATATTTTTCATAATTTTTATGATTTCCAAACTGAAGTAGGACAACTTCTCATCAACCATTTAGGGCCTTAAGCTAGACGCTCATGATTTTTTGGATTGCGAATCAGTTGCTAAACGGGGATGAAGTGGAGAGCCAAACATTGGAGGAGTCAAATAGAAGGGGATTAAACCTCATACTTTAGCTCTACCATACATTCACAAACATAAATCTTATTTTTCCTTATATTTTGGATGTGAAAAATATATTTTTTCCTATTCATGTAGAGAAAATTACAAATACTCATTGATTTCTTGATTTAGATTGATTGATCTTACTGAGAATGATTTTCATATCATGTTTCAACCCATAAGAACATCATATGCACAACAAAAACCCAAAAATTGCATAATTCTCCTTAAACTGCATAGTCTCAAATTTTGTTTGTTTAGCATAAAATTATTATATGACTAATTTTTTGTGATTTCTTCAACATGACTGATAAATTAGATTATTGTCCCCATCAAATACGAGCATTTCCAACCATTTACAACCAAAATTTATCATAAAACAATGAAATTGATGACGTATTCATAAAATTACACCTTATGACGTATGTATTTCGAAATTGGAGGCCTAATGACACTTTTCAATGGCCTCTGCCTGCTGACAGTCCATCCAACCTCAATTTATGCTTCTCTTTACTCTCACATCACTGCACGATCAAAATCGTTCATCTCAGTCCACCCCCTTCTCTCATACACTAATCCATGAGAACAAACAACAAGAGGAGAGAGGAGAGAAAAACACTAAAATAAGATCTCTTTCATTAATGCATCATTTTTTGATTGGTTCAGAGTAATGGAGGGTGAAGAGATCAAGCATCTCAAGGCCCTAAGCATTCCTTGCATAATCAACACCAAGACATTTACATTTTTTTATGATTTTGTGGGAGCCGAAAAAGACGATGTGCCCCCCCCCCCCCACATTTCATGAAATGCACCTTTTCAATTCTTAAGATTAAACCAAGTTGAAGCTCTAACTTTAAAAAATTTGGTTCCAATATTTTGTGTTCATACTTGGATAAAGTGGTTTTTCTGTTTTGGTAGGGCAAACGAGCTGGGATTTGAGATCCGTCTAGACGGCCGGCTTCGTGACATTGAAATCTATAAACCTAGCCTCTGTCATGCACTTTTTGGCTCTCAAATCACATAACAATTTCATAATGTGAAACCTTGTAGGGACTAAATGGGGAGTCAAACAGACTCTGATCGACGACCTGATACTTGCATTGGGTTCTTGGCATTGAACTCCATGTAGGAAAACTCCAGCACATAGATCCACAACCATTTCATTTTGCATGAAGATTTGATCTTTCACGGCCTCCCAAACTTTTTTCGATTCCAAAAATGGCCTCTAAAATCTGCTCTCATTGGCCACCACTGAGAGTGGATTTTACATGCAATTTTTGAAGTAGAAAAGAGCCCGTGAAGCTATAAAAAACCAAATTTTCATGCAAAATGAAATGGTTGTGGATTGATGAGCTAGAATTTTCCTAGATGGTATTTGATGTCAAGAACCCAGCAAAATTATTGGTTTGTCAATTAGAGTCTGTTTGACCCCCATTTAATCCCCTCAAGGTTTCACGTTATGAAGTAGCTATATGATCCACGAGCCGGAAAGTATGTCAGGGTGGTTAGGTCTATAGATTTCAAAGTCACAAAGCCAGTCGTCTAGACATATCTCAAATTTGAGCGTGTTTGGTTCCTAGTGCCTTAAAGCCAGTTTTCGGTGCGTCTTAGGTCTCGATAGGTGGTGCATTTTCCAAGAGCTACTAAATAGTGGCGGTTTCTAAATCTCGGTCAATAGAGACCAGTTTATTAGTGTATGCCAAAAGAGAGTGAGATAGATTCAAAAAACCTTCAAGCCAAACTTTAAAGGCAAGAAAGAGCTGAAAGGGCTAGACTGCGCACTGAAATTATTAGAAGACATTGTTCACAAAAGAATGGTCGAATATCCCTACAAGGGCGGGGTCTTAGTAACCCTAGCTCGAGGCATTGTCTGCTAGGAGGAGGAAGCTCTAGTACTTCCCCCCTTCGAGTCAGACCTGTGTAATCCCCGCTGACAAGATCAAGGTGTTGGGGCGCTATGAGAAGAATGGGTTCCAAAGGAAAGGATACCCTAATCTTCCAATGACTTATCAATTCCTGAAGATTCATGACCCAAAACCATACTATTATCCAGTTCCCATAGATAAATGTAATACAACATTATTCTCCCCAAAGTAAATGTAAACAGATGCACTATCAACTCTGGAAATGTTGTACTTCGAAATGCAATAAGACTTCTTTTTATCAATGTCTGTTTGTTGATGAGAATTGATAAAAGTTAAGTGGCTAGGATTCTTGGTTGATAGCTGAATTGGAGTTGAAATATAAATCATAACGATTAACAAGTAATAACGTTAAGAAATCATTATCCAGGCACAACCCCAGGTACAGATTCCTAGTTTGCCTCCTACAGCAAGTACTGCCATAATCCAGGAGAAGAAGTTTCTTCTCAAGCAGATTAAGCCGCCTAAATTTGACGGGAAAGGCAGATCCGTCCAAGCAGATGCTCAAATTTGGATTGAATCCATGGAGGATTACTTTGAAGTAGTCGGTACTGCACCTGCCAATCAGGCTATGCTCGCGAAGCTGAAGCTCACCGGCGAAGCCAGGCTTTGGTGGAAGCAATGATGCAAAGATCAAGGGATCGCAGAAGGATCCGTTACCTGGGAAAAACTGAAGAAAGTCGTGCAAGGAAGATACTTACCACCTGCGTATTGCACGTATAAAATGAATGAGTTCTACGAGCTGAAACAGCTAGGACTCACTCTTGATGCATACTACTCTAAATTCGTCTCACTTCTTAAGTATGCGCCACAGATGGACATGACACAGCAGGTGTCAAAATTTTGTGCTGGTTTAAAACCCACTAGTGAATACCCGTCTCAAATCTATGCGCCCATCAAATCTTCAGGACACACTCATTCGAGCTGCGCCTAGAATTCAGGAGGTCCAGGCTAGACCAAGAGGTAACAAAACTTGGTCTTATAATGACCCGAACAGAGGAGCATATAGTTCCCAAATGAAGAGAGTTCAAGGTCAGAATCGGGGACAAAGAAAGAAAGCAAGGACTAATAATGTCAGCAACTTTTTCCCTACCCAAAGCAATGGCTGAAACCTCCATTGTTTCCACTGCAATGAGCCTGATCATTTCAAGAGGCAATGTCCCAAGCTTGGAGGAGGACATCGCTAGGCACCTTTCCAAGGAATGGGCCGTGGCCAGGGAGCCGCTACCCAAGGCAGAGGAAGAACCACCTGTGTTGCTAATAGGGAAATGTGCGAAGAAGAAGATCCGACCATGGAAGAAGAGTTTAAAAGGACGACAGTCTATGCCGCTCTACACAAGAAAGGCCCAAATCACCAGTTCTCAGTGATTCGACTATCAAGGTAAAGGTTTCAAAACCTTGATTGATTGTGGCAGTACACATTCCTTTATCTCACCAGCTTGTGCAAGAAGAGTAGGAATAGCCACAGTAGAAGCACCTATCTTGCTTGTGGAATTGGCAAATGGTCGTGAGGTCACTTGTACCAGGAAGCTGCTAAGGTGGAATTCTTTCTGGGAGAAAAGACGACTTCGGTCAAATTCAGAGTCATGAACTTAGGTATCCATGGGTGTCTACTCGGAATGGATTGGCTTAAACCTAATGACGCCCACATTCATTGTGGAAAGGGCCAAATTTCCTTTCAAAACTCTGAAGGGGATTTAGTCACAACTCAAGGTGAGGCTGGAAAGCCAAAAATTCAATTGGACAAAGCATCTCAGATTATAAAGGGAGTCAGAAAGGGACTACTTGTCTACTTGATTAAGCTCAATAAGTTAGATTAGAAGCAGGAGTCTAGTGAAGAATCTTCATGGCTAAAGGAATACGCGGACATATTTCCTGAAGACTTGACATAACTCCCGCCTCAAAGAGAAGTGGATCATGAGATCAAACTAGTGCCAGGAGCTGCGCCAATTGCAAAGAGACCTTATAGAATGTCCATCCCGGAAGCAATTGAGCTAAAGGAGCAACTCAAGAAACTGCTAGATCATGGCTATATCCATCCTAGCAGCTCACCATGGGGAGCTCCAGTACTGTTCCAGAAAAAGAAAGATGAAATGCTTCGACTATGTATTCATTACAGAGGATTGAATCAATCAACTCTCAAGAACAAGTACCCTATTCCTAGAATAGATGAGCTTCTTGATCGTCTTCAGGGTGCAAAGATATTCTCCAAGATTGATCTCAGGTCTGGTTATTATCAGATAAGAATCAAGGAAGAAGATATCCCCAAGACAGCCTTCAACATAAGATATGGACACTTTGAGTTCCTAGTTATGTCATTCGGATTTACGAATGCGCCTACCACCTTCAACAGGTTAATGCAGGATATTTTTAGGCCACATCTTGATGACTTCGTACTCGTCTTCTTCAACGACACCCTAGTCTATTCCAAGCAGGAAGAAGATCATGAACCCCAACTTCGGATTGTCCTTGAGACAATGAGAGCGCATAAGCTCTATGCTAAGATGAAGAAATGTGCATTCTTCAAGCGTCAGATTGAATATCTGGGATTCATCGTATCAGCAGAAGGAATCTCAGTGGACCCGGCCAAAGTCAAAGATGTGCTAGAATGTCCAATACCAACAACTGTCAAAGAAATACGTAGTTTTCTTGGATTGACAGGATGGTATAGGGTCTTCATAAAAAACTATGCTTTGATTGCAGTACCTCTGGCGGACTTACTGAGGAAGCAAACATCCATTGCATGGTCAACTGCCGAACAATCTAGCTTTGATAGATTGAAGCAAATTTTGGTATCATCACCTATCCTAAAACTTCCAGACCTCAATAAGGAGTTCGAGGTAATAACTGATGCTAGCACGCTTACCTTAGGATGTTTGCTCATGCAGGAAGGTCACCCTGTAGCATACTCTTCAAGGAAACTAAAGAGCCATGAGAAGAATTATGCTACCCATGATCTAGAACTATTAGCTGTCATCCATGCTCTAAAGCTTTGGAGACACTACCTGTTGGGTAACAAGTTTACTCTAATGACTGATCATAAAAGTCTCAAGTGGATCTTTACCCAGAACGAGCTCAACATGAGGCAAGGTCGGTGGATTGAAGTGTTGGAGGAGTATGACTTTGAAATAAAGTACCGACCAAGAAAGGAGAATGTAGTTGCTGATGCACTTAGTCGCAAGGCATTCCTTAATTCTCTAATCTTGCAAAACCCATCAACAGCTAGATCCCTAGCCACAAAGGTGTCCATGCCAAACAACCCAATATTTGAGCTAGCTAGAGAGGAAGCATGCCATGATCCATCCTATCAAAAGATGCTAAGGGATATCCCTATCAAGGACCAAGACCAAAAGCTACAGGCTAAGTATCATGAATTCTCTATCAATATTGGACTTGTCTACTATAGAACGAGGCTATGTATACCAGCAAGCTAGTCACTTAAGCAGAAGATATTGTGGGAAGCTCATGATTCCCCTTTCTCAGGACATCCTAGCTATACCAAGACTCTCAATGCAATTAGAAAGAGCTACTATTGGGGGAAACTTAAGGGTGACGTTCTCAAATATGTCACTGAGTGTTTGTCTTGTCAACGTATCAAAGCCGAACATGTCAAAATGCCAGGAAAGTTACAACCACTCGACATTCCCCAAATGAAATGGGAATTCATCAGTATGGACTGTGTTGTTGGCCTACCCTAAGTTCAAGGAGGATACAACTCCATCATGGTTGTGGTTGACATGCTTACTAAGGTTGCACACCTTATTCCAATAAAGACAAACTATAAAGCCTCAGACATTGCAAGGTTGTTTATCAAGGAGATATTCAAGCTACATGGGCTACCCAGAAGAATCATTAGTCATCGTGATTCTCTCTTCACATCACACTTCTGAAGAGCTATCTTTGAAGCCATTGGGACTCAACTCTGTTTTAACACAGCTTACCATCCCCAAACTAATGGTCAAACGGAGCGAGTCAATCAAGTCATTGAGGATATGCTTAGGGCACACTGCTGTCTTGAACCAAAAAGGTGGATTCAATACTTGCCTTTGGTGGAATTTTCCTACAATGCTTCTTACCAACAAAGCATTCAGATGACCCCTTTTCAAGCATTGTATGGTCATGACTATCGAAGTCCCTTAAACTTCTCAGATCCAACCTTGAGGGTTGAAGCTTCAAGGCAGATGTTGGAAGATATGGATGACCAAGTAAAGTCAATAAGACAGGACATCCAAGCTGCCAAGGATAGACATAAGGCATACGCAGATTTGAAGCATCAAGATAGAATCTTCGAGGAAGGAGACATGGTCTTCATTCGCATATGCCCAAAGAAGAGTTCCCTATCCTTACAAGATTGCAAGAAACTAAGTCCAAGGTATTGTGGACCATACAAGATCCTCAAGTGCCTAGGACCTAATGCTACTGCAACTCCCTGAGAACCTAAAGGTTCATAATGTATTCCATATTAGCCTATTGAGGAAGTATGTACCAAATCCTAGTCATGTACTTGATGACCAACAAGTTGTAATGCCTAGTCAAGGAGTCCTTGAACTACGGCATGACAGGATCCTAGATGTTAG
Source organism: Lygodium microphyllum (assembly GCF_053477565.2). Taxonomy (NCBI): domain Eukaryota; kingdom Viridiplantae; phylum Streptophyta; class Polypodiopsida; order Schizaeales; family Lygodiaceae; genus Lygodium; species Lygodium microphyllum. The sequence goes on along the minus strand of NC_141149.1, from coordinate 19,012,398 downwards.
GGAGAGACAACTGAGATCCAGAACCTTGAGAGAATGCCTCGTCCAGTGGAAATATTATCCTGAGGAGGATGCCACTTGGGTGAATGAAAGCACTCTCAACCATCAATATCCCTAGTTTATCTCGAGATGAGGACATCTCGATTCCTCCAAGGGGGAGAGAATGTAATATTCCTGCTGAAAAATATTATGTACACACGTGAGTCTTAGGCAATGACGATGCCGGCATTGAATATATGGACGGTGCAATTGAACAATCTCCATTGGCATAAACAAAGACCAAAGAAAAAGAAACCGATTATCCTCGTATGAACCTCCTCTTGGGAGGAGGTCAAGAGGATAAGGATATATTTTATGGCAAATTTTTTTTCTTTAATTATCCCTTCTTCCTCCAGCCGAAGCCCATGCTGGAGGAGAGGGGTATCGCACAGATGACTAAGCTCCTTGCTAGAGCTCGAAGAAGGGGATAGGCCATGCATGAAGCCACATGGGGGAGGGGAGGTACCTCTCCCTCTTGCTATAAAAACCATCACTATGGGAAGGGAGAGGGAGAGCTGTAAGGGAGGAAGGAGGCTATGATAATCGTGACACTGCTGTGTGAGAGAGGGAGTGGAGCCACCAGTTGCTGCATCTGCGCCGCCGCCTCAAGCTGAGCACGCCTTCAAATGCCATCCCAAATTGCTGCTTCATTTCGCCTCCTGCCCACCACCAATTCTTCAAAATCATCTCCTCTTTCCCCACGTGGTTAACTGAGACCAGAGAAGCTTCCAAGAAGCTTCTTGGAAGCTTCTAAGGGGAGGGATCTAAGCCCCCTTTCCTATTGTCTCTCAAGCGGGTTTTTATAACCCCCCCTCCCAGGATTTAAGCACCTTCCCATGGTCCGTTTAAAACCCCCCTTTCCGTGGTTTTCCATAAGCCCATCTCGAGCAATCTTTACACTTTTTTTCCGCTTGGAGTTTAAGCCCCCTTTCCCCCCAAAACCTACCTTAGTCTGAGTTTTAAAGACCTTCTCGAGCAATCTTTACACTTTCTTTCCGCTTGGAGTTTAAGCCCCCTTGCCCCCCAAAACCTACTTTAGACCGAGTTTTAAAGACCCTTTCCGTGGGAAATCCCCACTCAAATTCATACTTACTTGCGGGCTCTTAAAAAAACCTTTCTATTGTCCTTCTCAAGCGGTCTCTTATAACCTGGAAATTAGGATTTTCTTTCCCTTGCATCCCCAGAAATTAAACCCTTTCGGCCCTTGGTTTCCCCAAAAGTCACCTAGCTCGGGTTTTTAAAGCACCTTTTCATAGCATCCCCACAAAGTTTTTTTTCCCTGGTTTCCTTTTAAAAGCCTTCCATTATAAATCTTTTAAATCCATTCCATACTTTGAGGAGGCAACCTCCTACAAGGCTTTCTAAAGCTCGATCCCGAAAGACGGTGCAATCGGTCACAAAGGGAATTTTGCATGCGAAGGAGACGGGCCAAGATCATAAGTCTGCGGCCAAGACAAGAAGGTTGAATTCGCGATGGCTCCTAAAAAGGCACAAGGTGCAACCGCAGGAGGATCATCTCCTAGCATCCATGTGGACATTTCACCACAAGTCCAGGTTTTCTTCCTAATTTTGATTTACGTTGTTATAATTCAATTGTGCATGGATCATTTATGGAAATAGGATGCACTTTTTGATTGAAATACTTTGACTAATTTAAAAGAAATAGCCCACGATGGAAGGATTCGGTCATTGGTATTTTACAATGAAACGAACAAAGAAAGAGCATAAGATCTCTATGTATTCCTAGCAAGTGGTTTTTATGCATTACAAAGTAACGAATTTAGATCAGCTAAAGATCATCTTTATAAAGTCATTGTTGTACACTTTGATTATGCATGGAAAGATAAAATCGTATGTTGCATCATTAGACATCTCTTTCTTCGCAAGGATTCATTAAAGAAGATTGCTAACAATCGTAGGAATTTGCAAGGCATGGAAATGATTCTAGGACTGCATGAAGTAGATTAATCTCTAGGAAATTGGCATAAAAACTCAAATCAAATTACGTAAGTAGCTACGAAAGGTTGTGTAAGTTCAGCATACGAATAATTCATTCGGAAATGAAAGTAGAAAAAAGGTTGCATGATTCGTTTTAACATGAAAACCCTAAAGCTTAGTAGTTGGAATCTTGAATGCATGTTCAAGAAGGAACAATAGAAATTGTGTCGTAACTTAACATGCGCTTGGAAGCTTAGCTGGTAAAGCTAGGGTTTGTAAATCTAATCATACGTAGGCAATGAATCATGTGATTACGAGAATGGTATCATAAATATCTTCAAGAATAGACAAGTAAATTGGTTTACCCTAAAATACCTAAACCGCGAGGGACTCATTTAGGAATGGTTAAGCACTGCAACTTATCCCAAGTGATAACTAGGATTTAGCACACTGAGGACATGACCTAATCGCTCTCATTGCCAAAATTGAAACTCTTATACCCTAAATACTTGCCCACATTCACAGAATGTAGGGACAATAGGACATACTTGCGAGTAAAGATCTAGGGTTTCTACCCTAAGGATCGCTCGCTAAAAAGAGGAATTTCGATTTGAATTTGGAACCCTAGGACCGACAATGTCGGCCTAGTGCAATCAGGAACGGATTGTTATGAAAACACCCTAACCCTATTTCCTATCTAATCATGATTTCGTGATTAGAAGACGTCATTCGATGGGTAAAATAGTCCCATGGGTTTTGATGCGATGCTTGTGCAACAAGTTGCAGAGTCACATGATCTTATGATTTGATCACAAGGGAATGGCCAATTCCTCGGAATGAGATTGGTAGTTTCTTGCGCAAGTTTTTCTTGCAAGAGGATGAGTATTCATCCTGACATAACACCTTTCTTGGGAAAAGTGACCAAGATAAGGGAATTAGATAATTGCTTGGAAGCAAAAGACAAATCAGTAAATTGGAATAACATATTTACTACTAATAGAACTTAAGGTATTGGTTAAGTTGGGTTAATAGGGTACGACCATAACCCAAGGATATAAGGGTTAACAAACAAGCCCCTGGGAATCTTGCCAAGTTGCAATTACTCTCGGATCAAGTGCTCGATGCATTCGGAAAGAAGGATTCACTCCTTAGCAGTTGGCCAAATAACGACCACTGGAAATGATTATGCTTGTAACAGTTGTATAGAGCACTGTTTGCTTTGTTTTCTCAAAGAATTAAAGGATGAAAAGATATCTAATGCTTAAGGTTGAAGGCCTGAAGGGAGAGGTAGCTTCAGTTACCCCTGACTGCCTGCCTGACCCTAACCAAGGGGGTTGTTAACCGCGCTGGGAAGGTGGACCGAACCCACCACGAGAGGTCTCTTCGTTGAGCACTACTTGGAGCAGGAGGATACTTGGGTGCCAGGGGGGGCTCTGGCCGTAAATCCCTCGCCTTTCCGGCCCTGCACAAGACGCCAACATGACTCGGGATTGGATCTCAAGGCCCACATACTAGTCTACGGGCAGAATCTTGGATTAGTAATCCCTGTGGATTGTTGGATAGCCTTCGGCGGATTATGGATAAGCCTACGGGCTGGACTTTATAAATGTATTCCAAATATAAATATGATAAGTTGTTGAAAAGGAACTTGTTTGACATTACTTTTCTATGTCAAGTGCTATGATTACGTGAAGAAACCAGTGCCTAACGGGCTAATTAAGAAAGCTGATTGATGCATGTCCAACTAAATGTGGTAGGTAATTAGATAACTAAAACAACCTGAGGAAAGTGCGGTGGATGTAGCCATGGGTCCATCCTACGGATGGGTGGTCCCGGTTGGCCGGGAACTTTTCTCAATCATGATGGACAGCAAGAAGATAGTTTCAAAGGACACGAATAGCAAGGGAGCTGACCTAGCGTCTAAGTTATAATAATCCCGATTTACGTTGTTTTAGGGGAACAGAATGGGACTATGCCTTATGGCAGAGAGGTTGAGCCTTGCATCCCTCTCGTTTCTCATTCTCCTTGAACCAAGTGCAGTGAGAATCCGCTTTGGCCCTGGCGTTTCTGCGTAAAGTAGTTGTTTGGGGGTTGACGCTAGTTGCCATTTAGGAAATGACCATTGGGAAAAACCCTGATTCAAGTTGGTCCCAAGTGGAAACAGCTAGAATACTTCTGCCACGTGGCAGACACGAAAAGTCCTAGATCGCAAACCCCATGACATTCCATGGGAGTGCCGGGCGGAGCTTTCTAGATCTCCTTTCCGATGGACTGCTAAGACATGTCCTGAAGGGAATAGGTGGACACGTTACAATATTACACCCTTTTGTATGTAAAAAATGTATAAACATGGTATTTTAAAAATACCTTATTTTGAACTCACGTGATGCACACATATATTCATTAAGTAGCTTACCCAAGGGTAATGCAACCTTCAGGTTTCCTTAAACTATCATTAGCCATTCGGAGAATTGTGGAGGCATCCTTTTGAATTTCAAGGCCCAATCTTTCCATCAATTCTAAACTCATAATATTGACGGGGGATCCTCTATCCACAATGGCATGTTCCACTAATATGCCACTTAATGCATGCTACTACCCTTGGGAAATGCTTTTCAACATGTTCAAACCAATCGTTTTCCACCCGAGCTATTCCCAAGGGCTCAATAATATACCCAATGCAAAGAATCTTATTGAACTCTTTATGCACGCCTAGAGATAACTTAATCAACTGTAGGAGATTCACAACCCGCTTTACCTTGCAAAGAGAACTTGCTAAATTAAATTCATAATAGCTAGCAATGGTTCTCTTCTCCTTATAGACCATTCTTTCTCTTAGTTGGACAGGCTTTGGCACCTCTATCAACTATTCAACCTAAAGGTGAGACCATCTAAATTTCCAGGCAAGAAGAAGGAAGATCCAGACTGCCATGTGGCTCAGTTTGAGACAAGGTGGATAGCAAGTGGATTTAATCAATTGTATGGAGATCAGGTCAAAGAACAACACTTTGTAGAGAAAAGCCATGGACTGGTTTTCCAGTTATGGTATGGTAGCCTTTAATACATATGATGAGTTAAAAATTGCATTTTTGGGCAGGTTCCAAAAAGATAAAACCTCGGGGGATATTCTGAGGAAGATCAAGAGGATTAAGAAAAAGAGTATATTGGTGGAAGAATTTGCTCAAAATTTTAGGAACCTATTGAACAAGTTGAATAATGCTGATGCACCATCATTGGAGATGAAAATTACTTACTTCATTAAGGGTTTGAGGAGTAGAATTAGGAACCCAATTGCTAATGTAGAATTGGGACAAAATGGTACATTGGATACTATGATTAGGGTTGTTTTGAGAGTTGAGAGATGGCTGGGCACTTCTTGTTCAAAAACACATAAAGATGATGATTCTTTAGATTCAAATTCAGATTCAGGATCTGAAAGTGATACTGATGATGATTATGATAGTGAGAATAGTTCAAATTCAAAAAATGATTCCAGTTACTCCGATGATGAGAAGTTTAGCAACAAGAAACATAGGAAGAAGAAAAAAAAATCAAGACCAACCAAGTCTAAAAAGAAGAAAACAAAGGAACGAAGTAAAAGAAAAGCAGAGGAGACTAAACTAGATAATAAGATTAAGAAAAAGCTAAAAGATTTAGGTCTGACAGACATTAAGAGGAAGGAAAAATACTGTGAGATATGCTAAAGAAATGGCCATGAAACCATGGCATATTGGTACAATCCTAATGTTAGGATCGTACAACAGATGCTGATGGGGTAGCCTAGGCCGAGACCTATGCAGCCAGTTGCAATAAATTAGGTTATTACTGACACAATGCTTCAAAGATCTTTCAAACACAATATTAGTGAGTTTGGGAATCTCCCAATTCCCATTTTTTAAATACTAAAATGGTGGCACATGGATGGCATACCCATAAGTTTCGTAAAACCATATGATGTGACCTATCATTGGAAAGCACTTGAAAAATGGAATCTATTGAGCTATAGAGCGCTTGATTTGGAGTTATAGTGTTCAAGATATGACAAATCCAAAGATTTGGCCATGTGTCCCAAACTTATGGAAAATTCCCATATTCCCCAATATGGTGTTTTTAGGGGGTCAGGAAGAATGCAGGCAAGACAACCTTGGTGAAATTTAAGGACATAGTAGCAAACTACTCAAATCGGAGTGTGCCACTATTATGGAGGTCAAGGACACTTTGTTGGACCAAATTGTGAACTCTGGGCAAGGCATAGGACTGAGAGAGGAATGCTAGTAGCAAGGACCTGCAATGAAGGAAGACCTGCAGGAGCATCTCATCTACAGCATCCACCTGCCCCAATTGCAGCAATCCTCATAGCGTTAACGGGTCAAGATAAGAAAATGCAATTTTTGAATGTTACAGGAGCTGCTAATTGCAGGAAAAGTCAGTAAGAAGAGGTTCAAGAATGGAAAGAGGGGGTGTCAGGTAACCCAAATGCTGCAAGTATGCATGTGGAATGTAATTGTTCTAATTACATTAAAGTAGAGGATTGTCCTGATGAAGCTATGGTATTAGCGATTACCAGAAGCCAAGCAAGCTTGAAGCTTGATTGTGGCAAGAATAAGAGAAGGCCAGTGAAAAGGCAACAAATCGGGTCAAAAGGTTTCAAAAACTTGCAGGGAAAGTTAGATTTGAAGAGCTTGATGATGATCAAGCAAATTCAAGAACTTGGTATCCTGATGAGTAGGATCAGTATCCTGAAGATAAAGAATTAGGAAAATTTTAGGAGGGAGGTTCAACAGAGCTATTCTAGGCTCTAACAAAGTCTTCCTTGCAATTAACATTGGAACATATCTTAGATTTAATTCTAGGTTTCAAGGAGAAGTTGCCCTTGAAGATCAAGGAAAAGCATCAAGAGATTCTTGAAAGTACTTTAGTTCAGGATCAAGTAGTTCCTAACTGTCAAGTAGTTATACCAACCCAACAAGAAGTTGTGGATTATCAAGTGCCCACTATTCAAGTTGAATATGCAGGAAGGAAGCATGATAATGTCCTGTTGGATGGGGGTTTTGGAGTTAATATACTTCCTGAACATACATATATAGCAACCAAACAGGATGAGTTGCTACCTGCTCCATTTTAGGTTAGGATGGCAGAATAGAGAAGGTTATAACCTATAGGAAATCTCACGATTCAAGAAATTAAACCAGCTGGCCTAAAGTTTAGGGTAAGTTTTGTTGTGTTACAAATGTCAGAGATTGGAGAATCCTATAAGATGCTTTTGAGTAGACCATGGTTTAAGTTAGCTAAATTGAAGCTAGATTGGGGAATGATTATGTATGTATACCAAGGGGATTGAAAGAGATCAGATTATCAATAGTTAATAAGGTAATCCTGAAGAGTTATTCTCGACCTGAGACTATTAGTTTGGCAGATGAAGTGGAAGATGATGAGGAGGAAATGTTTCTTCAAGAAAATCTTTCTATAGTTCATGTGTTTGAAATTGATGTGGATCATATTATTTAGAAGTATCAAGATTCTTCAATACCTATCGAACATGAAGTCTTGGACCACCAGGTTGGTCAAATTGCAAGAAGAAACCAGTGAGGACGGCTACTTGAAGGTTTTCCTGAAGGTCAAGAGTGGCTTGATGTTCAGGAGAGGTCAAAAAATGAGACCCGGAAAATGGTTCGACCTGGATAGTAGTTGTCCTGAAGAATTTTAGTGAGAAAAACTTGGAAATCAACTTACTGATGTGGAAAATTGTTGGGATAGCCCTAAAGTACTAAATGCCGAGGGTCAAAAAGCAATTATTCAAGTTGAGTGTAGATATGAGCATACCATGAGAACATCTACAAGGGTTGTTGAAGATGAGGTTCAGGAAGTCAACTTGAATCTTGAAGGGGAGGTTCAACCCATTAAGGTTAGTATCTTTGTGAAATAAGAGTTTAAGCAAAACCTCATCCAGTTGTGTGAAGAATTTAAGGATATCTTTGCTTGGGATTACACAAATATGAAGGGATTTGATCCAACTATTTGTCAACATAGAATAAATCTTAAGAACGATGCCAAGCCAATTATTCAAAAAAGGTATAGGAAGAATCCAAATTATGCCAAGCACGTCAAGGAAGAGATTGACAAGCTCTTGAGGGTTGGATTCATCAAACTTGTAAATGAGGTCACTTGGTTATCCCTGATAGTGGTGGTGCCTAAAAAGAATGGAAAAATCAGGGTTCGTGTGGATTATAGAAAACTAAATTCAGCCACTATTACGGATCCTTTCCTTATCCCTTTTGTTTATTTCCTTCTTAATGATGTGGCTAGCCATGAGATGTATAGTTTTTTGGATGGTTTTTTAGGCTACAATCAAATAAGGATGCATTCAAAAGATATGGATAAAACAACTTTCATCACTGAGTGGGGAGCATATGTTAGTACGGTCATGAATTTTGGGTTGAAAAATGGGCCTCTTGAGTTTCAAGGAGCTGCCCATAAGACATTTGAGCCATATTTAACAACCTTTGTGAGGGTGTTTATTGATGATTTCTATGTTTTTGGCACCAGGACAGAGCATCTCCAACACCTTAGATTACGCTTTGAGAGATGCAAAAAATTTGGTATGTCCTTAAATCCTTTTAAGTCTCTATTTGCAGCAAAGAGAGGTGTACTCTTAGGCCATATTCTATCTGAGGACGCTATGCACATTGATCCAAGAAAGATTGCAGTTGTACAGAAAGCCAAAGCTTCAGCCAATGTGCAAGAAGTTATGAGGTTTGTTGGGCAAGTGAAGTGGCATAGCAAGTACTTAAGGTATTTGTCCCATATTTGTGCTCCTCTTACTATAACTAAAAAGGGGGATGTAGTTTGTCTGGAGGGGAGATCATGATAAAGCTTTCATTTTTCTCAAGAAAATGCTCGTTGTAGCTCCTATATTGCAACCTCCAACATGTCAAGATTGTGGGAGAGAAGGAAGGAGTCTCACTTGTAGCTTTCTTGCTTGCACAATGGGGGAATACACACAAGGGTGGAGGCTGAAAACAGTTTTCCTCTTCTTAGTTGTGTAAGCCAAAAGAACTCTCTTACAAAGAAATAGAAGAACCCTATATATGGGTCTCAAACCAAACTCAAATAACTAAGGTGGCATACTAACTGAGCCACGAACTAGAGTAGATAAGGATAGCTATCATGTAGCTATTATTCATGGGCGGTGTACCAATCGCGTCTGCAACTGACAAGTCGGTGACATAAATACACAACGGTCACCCTGGCATATCACGAGTGGAGCTCGATATCTCAACACTCCCCCTCGAGCTCAATCCCAATTCGTGCACACCAAGCAGGTCTCTGAACTTGCGCAGCTTCTCTGCGCCCAATGCCTTCGTAAATATGTCAGCTACCTGATCCTCTGTGCTGACATAAACTAGATCAATAAGACCTAGTAAAACCCTCTCTCGCACATAGTGATAATGCACCTCAATGTGCTTTGTTCTAGCATGATAGACTGGGTTATTTGCCAAGTGTATACTACTCATGTTATCACAATAAATGACAACTGGCCCATCTGTAGACTGATGCATATCATAAAGTAGCTTATGCAACCAAGCTACCTCACACGCAGCCATTGCTGCACCCCTGTACTCAGCCTCTGTGCTTGACAAGGCAACTGTAGGCTGTTTCTTGCTGCTCCAAGTGACTGCAGCACTCCCAAAAGAGAACACATATCCACTGGTAGATCGTCTATCAGAAATGCTACCAGCCCAATCAGCATCAGTGTATCCATGCAACTGTATCTGAACCCCAGTCTCATAAAATAGTCCATACTGCAATGTGGATTTCACATACCTGAGTATGCGTCTAGCCGCATCCAAATGTGGTTTCCTTGGAGCCTGCATAAACTGACTTACCAATCCAACAGCATAGCTCAAATCTGGCCTGGTAATAGTCATATAAATCAAACTTCCTACTATGCGTCTGTACATAGTAGGGTCTTCTAGAAGCTCACCTGCATCTGTGCTCAGCTTCACATTCTGCTCCAAAGGAACTGAAATAGGCTTACAGTCTGTCATCCCATATTTGGACAGCATGTCCAATCCATATTGCCTCTGCAAGAGCTGTATCCCACTTGGTGATCTAATCACCTCAATGCCCAAGAAATAACGCAGCTCTCCCAAATCCTTCATCTCAAACTTCTGCTTCAATAGCATTTTCACATGAAGAATATCTTCATCACTGTCACCTCTCATAATCAAATCGTCAACATAAATGACAAGTAGCATAATACCTTTCTCTGTTTTTCTCACATAAAGTGAGAAATCTGCCTTGGAAATCTGAAAGCCAATAGTGACAAGATATTGTCATATCTTGTCAGACCATGCTCTAGGTGCTTGCTTCAAGCCATACAAGGCTTTCTTCAACCTGCAAACAAACTCAGGATGAACAGCATGCACATAACCTGGTGGCTGCTCCATATAGACCTCTTCTTGCAAATCACCATGCAAGAAGGCATTCTTTACATCCATCTGATGTAAAGACCATCCCTTTGATGCAGCCATAGCAATGACTGCTCTTACGGTTGCCATCCTTGCAACCAGACTGAATGTTTCTTCATAGTCAATGCCATATGTTTGTGCATACCCCTTGACTACTAATCTTGCCTTGTATCTGTTCACAGAACCATCTGCATTGTGCTTCACCTTATAAACCCACTTACAGCCAATTGCATTTTTACCTTTAGGCAAAGGTACCAATTCCCATGTAGCATTTGCTTCCAAGGCATCCATTTCTTCATCCATGGCTTTCTCCCATTTTTCTTTTCCCATGGCTTCCTCAAAAGAAGTGGGTTCTGGTTCCTGTATCACTTTAACCATATATGCATAGTGAATGGCTGTAAATCAATCATATTTCAGCCTATCCACAGGATACCTAGCTCTCGTAGACCTGCGCAAAGTAGGTTCACTCCCAGGTGCTCTCAAAACATCCCTGGTCTTCCTTACTCCATGTGTAACAATAGAAGGAATACCCAACTCATCATCAATGCTCTGTTCTGAGCCACTGGATTCACCATCCACATAAGAGTGACCTACATTCACATCAACCATGGGTTGATCAACCTTCGCTTTTCCTTTTCGTGATACCTGCATACCACTATCTGCATTGCTTTGAGAAGATTCTCCTGATCTCAATCTGCCTGTCCATGGTGAAGAGTGTGAACCACTGTTAGAGGACGCTCCAGGTCCACTAATATTTTGTGACTACTGCTGTGAATTCTGTGCAGCATTACCATTTTGTGCATCTACATCATCAATCACATTTACTGGTTTATACCAGCTACTCATCTCATCAAAAACAACATCTCTGCTCACTGTAAACTTACGAGTAGAAGGGTTATAGCATCTATACCCTTTTTGCTGCAGAGAGTAACCAATAAAGATGCACTTCTCAGCTTTTGGATCCAACTTGGATCTCAACTCATCTGGCACATGTACATAGGCAATGCAACCAAAAAATTTTAAATGAGAAATATCTGGTTTCCTACCAGTATACCTCTCCTCTGGAGTCATTCCATGTATTGCTGCAGTGGGAGTCCTGTTCATTATGTAGACTGCTGTAGCAACTGCTTCAGCCCAATAAAAATCTGGCAAGTCTTTTTCATTGAGCATGGCACGAGATACCTCTCCAATATGCCTGTTTTTCCTTTCTGCAATTCCATTTTGTTGTGGGGTATGACTGCATGAATATTGCTGCTTTATGCCATGCTCCTGCAGGAACCTTGCAAACTCATTTGAGAGGTACTCTCCCCCTCCATCTGACCTTAGGCATTTTATCTGCAGGCCTGTTTCTTTTTCAACCATAGCTTTAAGAGTTTTGAAATGCCCAAAAACTTCACTTTTCTTTTTCATAAAATATACCCAAACTTTTCTGCTATAGTCATCAATAAAAGTGACAAAATAATGACAGCCTCCAAGAGATGCAGCTTTAGTAGTCCACACATCAGAGTGGATTAATTCCAATGGCTTCTCACTCTCTTGAACATGTCTAGGAAATGGTTTCCTTGCCTGTTTTCCAAACTGACAAGCTTCACATACCTTATGCATTTCTACAACCTTGAATTTGGGCAATCCTGCAACAATATTTTGGGCCTGCATTGATTTAAGTCATTGTACATTAACATGACCAATGCGTTTATGCCAGATATCAATATCTGCAACTACATCGGTCCCATGTGCAAACATTGCTGCACTCAATTCAGACATGTCTGCATCCAACGTAAACATTCTGCCCTTCTTCTTTCCTTTTGCTATCAAGCGACCTTTATTTTTCATATCCTCAACAAAGCATCCATGAGGATTAAATCTGACTTGCAAGCCCTGTTCAACCATTTGACCAACAGAAACGAGATTCTTGGTGATATTCGGGACATGAAATACATCGGACAGGTATTTCTTTTTCCCATCCTGCATAGACAAAGGAATTTTTCCAATCTGCACAATCAGATGTGCAGTATCATCACCAGTCTCCACAAATCCTGGTTTTTCCATTTTCCTTGCATCCTCCATCCATTCTGCATGACCTGTCATGTGGTTTGATGCACCTGAGTCAACATACCACACATTGTTGCTTTCTTCTGCACTTGTCACAGAATTGTTCATGTGCTGCACCATAAACAAATGCTCATTTCTGTCATCACCCTGTCTACTAGAAGATGCATAATTTCCTTGTTGCAGTTTTCCATTCATGATGTCATTCTGCTTTTTATAGCAGTCTTTAGCCATATGACCCATTTTACCACAATAGTAGCATTCAACATTACTGTTTGCATTTTGGCCTCTTTGCCATCCACCACGACCTCTTTGGCTCCCCCTGCCTCTAGAGTTACCACGTCCTCCTCTATAGGACTGGCTTTCTTGAGTTTGCTGCATATTCTGATTTCTACCACGGCCTCCAAATCGGCCTCCTCTACCTCTGCCTCTACCTCTTCCAGCATTTGAGTAGAAGACAGTTTCTTTTGAAGTTCCTCCTAAAGAAGATGCACCACCATTTCTCTGCTCCTCAGAAATTAGAAGAGCAATCAACTCCTCAAAATCAGAAAATCTTTCACGAACTGAAATCGATGTCCGAAACTGTGCATAATCCTTTCCTAGACCATTCAAGGTCACAGAAACTAAATCATCATCTTCCACTGGCGACCCAATGGAAGCAAGTGCATCTGCAATCTTCTTCACCTTCATGTGGTAGTCATTGATGCTCATATTTTCTCTTTGCACATTGTGCAACTCTTGCTTGAGCTGCATTTTCCTGGCTTGCGTATTTGTGCTATACATCTTTGACAGAGTATCCCATGCCTCCTTTGGCGTACTTGCATCCTGAATATGCACAATCATAGAGTCTGAAATGCTGATAGACAGCCAGTACATAACTTTCCTGGCTCTCTCATGCCATGCTTTGAATGCCTGCATTTGCTGTTGATTGGGAACATCAGGAAGAACTGGTTCTTCTTCATTTCCTGCAACAAATTCCCAATATCCTTTTCCCATAAGGAAATTCGTCATTCTAAACTTCCATGCTTGGAAGTTGTTCTAGCTTTTCAGTTACAATCTGTGAAAGAGAATCAGACGCCATTACAGAATCCTGCAAAAAATTCTGTCACTGCAAAAACTCCGCTTCACCCTCACAAGGGTAAATCTGCAAAACTGGTGAAAGTGGTATTTGACTACACAGTCACTTCCTAGTGACGATTTTGCATAAACAGGAACCAAGGATGATTCTGAAACTCCCAATGTCTCTGCGCACAAGCATACGATGCAATTTCTACAGTAACTTTTCACCGACCTGTAGAACAGTGGTCGCACAGCATAAAACAGGGCCTTTTCCTGAGTGCGTGCAGAAAACTTCCGCCTTCAAAACAGGCCCCGAAATGGCCTCAAATCAAAAAAACAGGGCCCAAAACTGCCCTCTTGCTTCACCGCGAAGGGCGTCTCAACCTGAGACAATGCACTCCTGCAATTTCCGGCTGTGCTACCTGCAGAGATCTACTCCCAAAATAGAAAATGAAAGCAACACTGCTCCTCTTACCAGATCACCGCGAGCTTGGCTTGCTTTCTTGAGCTCCTTACCACGAACAAGGCTCTGATACCATGTCAAGATTGTGGGAGAGAAGGAAGGAGTCTCACTTGTAGCTTTCTTGCTTGCACAATGGGGGAATACACACAAGGGTGGAGGCTGAAAACAGTTTTCCTCTTCTTAGTTGTGTAAGCCAAAAGAACTCTCTTACAAAGAAATAGAAGAACCCTATATATGGGTCTCAAACCAAACTCAAATAACTAAGGTGGCATACTAACTGAGCCACGAACTAGAGTAGATAAGGATAGCTATCATGTAGCTATTATTCATGGGCGGTGTACCAACCGCGTCTACAACTGACAAGTCGGTGACATAAATACACAACGGTCACCCTGGCGTATCACGAGTGGAGCTCGATATCTCAACACGACATGGGATTTGCCTTTCCATATTTTTGTTGATGCTTCTAATCTTGCTATGGGAGCTGTGTTAATGCTATTGAAATGGCAAGCTCAATAGGTATGGACATTGATGATGGACTGCCTAGCTAGATGAGTGCGCACGTCTACACTTAGAACATTGGTGGTCATTATGATACTCACATGGCCACTGAATTATCACTTATTATATTTAGTTTGTTACACCTACCTATAGCTGGCAAAGATATAATGCTAGTCGATTAGTGTAGTCGATTATGCGCTGTTTGACTTAGAAGGCCACTTTCCTTTATGTTGTATCTTATTTATACTTTGTGTACATTATATAGTGTGTGGAAGAAGAAGAAAAAACCAGTAAGAAAACGTTTTGGCCTCCATCTCTCTTCTTGTGTTCTTGAGTGAGCTTCCTCTTGTGTATACAGTGTGTGTTTGATACAGCAGCTCAAGCAAATCCCCCCATCACGCGATTCTTGACATCGTATCAGAGCTGCACCATTGAGAGAGGCTAATTTTGAAGGTTGAAGTGAAAGAGAAGAAGCAAGGTTCGAGCAAGCAAGCAATGGGTAAGAAGCTCTCCCATTCTTCCACTCTCTCTCTTGGATAGTCCCTGTGGAGGCACCGAAAGCAGGGTCGAGCAAAAATCTTAGATTGCTGTGAGATTTGGTGTGCAAGCATATCACTATATATTTTTCTTATATGCCCTTCATGGTTTTCCCACAATTATTTTGGGTGTCTGAGGCTGTTTTAGGTCCCGTTTTAGAACCGCAAGGTTGCGGACAACAGTTTCAGGGTACACTGTGATTTCGGCTGTATTGACTGAAAGTGGATGCATAGGTTATAAATTGCAAATCTGTAATTTTTGAGGTGTTTGCAAGAAGCAAACATAAGGTTTATTTGCAAATAGATTGCAAATTATATGTACTATTGAGCAATCAGTGAAAAAGGTTGCTTGGTGTATTGTTGTGCACATGTTGTGAAAGATTGCAGAAGGCTAGCTTGTTATGTTGTATCCTTGTTTGTGATAATGGCAGAGAACAGTGGAAATCCCATTATTGAGAAGCTCAACAAGAACAACTACCCTTCATGGAAGTTTCGTGTGATGAACTTCCTCATTGGAAAGGGCCTTTATGAGTTTGTTTCATGTGAAGAAAAGGAGCCAGAGCTGGGTATCCCTCCGATTGCAGATGAGTTAAAAGCATGGAAAGAGTGGAATGCGAAAGACAAAAAGGTGATGTACTGGCTATCTGCAGTCATTGATAATACTATGCTAGGACATATCAGGAATGCAGAAACTTCACAAGCAGCTTGGATAATTTTTGTGAGCATGTTTTTAGTAAATACAAAGGCACGAAAGATTCAACTCAAGCAAGAGTTGAATCCCTTGAAGAAAGGGAAAATGTTTGTCAATGAGTATGTGTTGAAGTGAGGAGCATTGCAAACGCTTTAGCAGCCATTGATGCAATGCCAGATGATGATGATTTGGTTTCATAAAGTCTGAGTGGCCTTAACAATGAGAAGGTATGGAAATCATTTGTTACTTCAGTATATGTATGGAAGCCATTTTCAGATTTTGATGAGCTGATCTCTCTCATGATTACTAAACAGATCAATATGTAGGGTGATTCGTCTGAAAGAAATGGTGAAAAGTCCAAGCATTTTACTCGAGTTCAGGAAGGGGATGTGGTAGATCCTCTTTGAGAGGCCGTGGTATGGGATGTGCTGGCAATAACTAGTAAAACAGGTTCAATCAATAGTTTGCTGAAATGCAGGTTTCTAGAGGCAGAGGAAACTTTAGAGGCAAGGGAAGCTCTAGAGGAAGAGGTGGATGGTAGAATAGAGGCTCTGAAAATTCTGCTAGTGTTTGCCATTATTGTGGAAAAATAGGACATATTGCAACCAATTGTTATGCTAAGAAGGATGATATTCATAGTGGTAAATTGCAGCAAGGAAACTATGCATCGTCTTCATGACAGAATGAAGACAAAAATGAGCATCAGTTTGTTATGCAGCATATGATGAATGCAGTTACAGGAAAGGGGACACATGATGATGTATGGTATGTCGATTCAGGTGCATCTAATCATATGAATAGTCATGTTGAATGGTTTGGATAGATGCAGGACTTACAAAACCCAGGTTATGTGCAGATGGGTGATGATTCATGCCACCCAATTTCACACATTGGAAAGGTTCCCTTGTCCTTGTATGATGGCCAGACAAAGAGTCTGGCAGATGTATTACATGTGCCATCAATTACAAAGAATCTAGTGTATGTTGGCCAAATGGTAGAGTAGGGGTTGTAGGTCCGATTCAATGCAAAAGAATGTTTTGTAGAAGCCTTTAATGATAAGTGTAGGTTAGTCACAAAAGGAAGTAGAGTTAGCTGAATGTTCACTTTAGATGCTGGAATTCCTGCAATGGATGCTGCTATGTATGTCACATTTATTGATGACTGTTCAAGGAAGTTATGGGTATACTTCATGAAGGAAAAGAGTGATGTGTTTGAGCACTTCAAATCTTTTAAGGTGTTGGGGGTAAAGGCGCCTCCGCCATAACGCCCCGTGTATTACTACACTGACAGTACCCGCCACTGCATACTGCAGGTGGCGGGCGCCCGTCACGTCACTTTATTCTTTATTCTTTTAGTGACAGTTTGAATAAAGGAAGGCCCGGTCACACATTGTGACTGTTGGAGTTCCCATTTCTTGTCTCTCTCTTTCTTGCTCTTGCTCTCCCGCCATAGCTCGCGTGCAAGCTTCGATCCTTCTCACCTTTCAACTGGTATCATAGCTTGGCATTCTCTTGCTCGAGCTCGACTTGGTGCTTCCCGACCTTCGCATCGACTCGCTTCACGCATTGGGTCTCCATCCCAACAGCCATAGCCGACCTCTCGAGCTCCCGACTCTCCCCGGCTTCCCGAGCTCCATCCCGGCCTTCTTGAGCTTCATCAGGGCCTTGCCCTTGAGGTATTGCTTCAGCATTTGCAGGCATTTGAGTGTATTCTCAGTTTGAAATAGGGCAGGAACAAAGGGCAGCCACTCTTCTTGAGCTCCATAGCTCATATCTTCCCTCCCCTTTACATTGGGCCTTCATGGCTTGGTATGTGCCTACCTTGGGCCATCATTGAGCCCCCCCTCAACCATCCTAACTCCACGTGATTGGCAGCAGCACTCCAGGCCTCAACACGCTGAATATGGCACCCATTTTCAGACTTTGACCTCCACGTTTTACAGCTGAATGCTTTGTTGCTCATGGAGCACTCATCATTGGCCTATTTGGAGGGCATTTGAGCCATTTTTGGATGTCATTTTGATGCTTTGGCTTGACATTGAGGTTGGGAGCTGATCATTCTCAGTTTTGAAACTGTCATTCACTGCATAACAGTGCTGGAAACAGGGCAGCACCCCTGACACTGACATTTGTTCCTTATGCCTCATTCCATTGGAGCTATTTGATGCCCGTATGCGGTCTTCTTCCTATCCGGATGTATTGGGGATGTATGAATTTGGTTTGACCATGATTTTGGCTTGAATTCGGGGCTGAAATCTACTATTTAGAATAGTAAATACATGCTGGAATAAGAGTGGGCTGAAGGTACTTTACATGCTTTGGCACTTACCTACCGATACCGGATGTATGCTTTGAGCTTTGGCATGATGTCTTTGACATTTGGGAATGACTTGGAGCGATTTTGGCTTGAATACGGGGCTGAAATCTACTGTTTAGAACAGTAAATACATGCTGGAATAACAGTGGGCTGAAGGTACTTTACATGCTTTGGCACTTACCTACCGATACCGGATGTATGCTTTGAGCTTTGGCATGATGTCTCTGACATTTGGGGACGACTTGGAGCATATGTATGAGATTATGGGATGCTTTTGAGCTTCGCATTAGCTCCGTCTTCACTGGAATTTGGACCAACTTGGCATGCTTGTGGATAGCCTATGCCTCATGTCTCTGCTTGACAGTTAGGCTTTTGCATTACATGCTTTGGATCGTGACATATGCTATTTGGTTCCTGTATGCCATACCGACATTTGGAGCTTGGATTTCAATGTATTTGAGCATTCCCGGCTTACTTGATCACTGATCTTGGTTGCTATTTGGATGTCATTGAGTTGACCGAGAGCTTATTTGGGCTTATATATTACTTCATGGTTAATACGACTGGTGCTGCATGTATCTCATACTCTCTTGGATGCGCTTGATGCATTGACAGGGTCACTTATCACTGGTGCTTTCTCTTGGGTTGTTTGAGCTTCTGAGCTT
The DNA here is from genome assembly GCF_053477565.2 of Lygodium microphyllum. Lineage (NCBI taxonomy): Eukaryota > Viridiplantae > Streptophyta > Polypodiopsida > Schizaeales > Lygodiaceae > Lygodium > Lygodium microphyllum. The sequence goes on along the minus strand of NC_141149.1, from coordinate 18,993,673 downwards.
GCTTTGTAAGCCTTTTGTGCCAGTGGGAGCATTTTACATGCTTGCTTGACCTTTGACAGTTGCATGCTATTGGAGCACTTACATGTATTTGGAGCAGTTTATGTCTTGAGCACCTACATATGCATTGAGACTTTGGGATCATACTCCGATCTTTATGGACATGCATTGATGTACTCTTGGTTCACAGGATGCTTATGAGCTGAGTCTCATATTTGGATCTTTCTCTTTGAGCAGACACCTATTTGTGTCAGGTTTTGGCAGTTACAGGAACACTTTGCCTAGAGTGTCTGGGGGTGTGCCTTTCACTAGCAGATGTTATTTTGACATGCTTCGGTGTTGAGCTCATGTTCTTTTCACTGTCATTGGCCTTGCTTATGTCCGTTTCATGCCGGCTTTGGACCTAGCATTGTTTGCTTGACATTGGATCCTATTTTGGGACAGTTTGCTCTCTAGACTGCATACCTACAATTTATTACAGCAAGCAGTTATTGGTGGACTGAGGTGTACTTTTCATGCTAAAATATCCTGATTTGGTGTACCGCACCTAGTACTAAGTGGGCAGCAACTTTTGGCACACTTTGCTTGCCCTTTGGACCCCGTTTTGGTCATTTTTGGGCAGTTTTTGCAGTAAAACAGCAAGCAGTTTTGGACTGTTTGGGCATTTCCAGTCTGCATAATGGCGTCATCTTCGCATGATAGTGCCATCTTTAACATTAAAAAGTTGGATGGTACCAACTACTCTTATTGGAAGAGTCAAATTTGGCAGGTCTTGGTGCAGAAATCTCAGATTAAGCCACTTCGGTTGAGTGGGGAGCAGCCTGAAACTATGGACAATGACGACTGGCTTGAACTTGATGAGCTATGCAAGTCCACGATTGTATTGTCTCTCACTGAACAGGTACATTATAATGTATTTGAGGAAGCACAGAGTGCATGGGATCTATGGAATAAGATCAAGAATCTTTATGATAAGAAAAGTCCGGCGAGTCAGATGTACTGGTTGAAGCAACTTATGGATCTGCGCATGAAGGATAATGCGACTATGTCTGCTCACTTGAGCCAGTTCCATGCTATACTGAAGAATCTGACTTCGCAGGATATCACCTTTGGAGAGGAAGTAACTCCTCTTTTCTTGCTTGGGACTCTGAATGAGTCATGGGATGTATTCCGCACTGCTCTTTGTGCCTCTAGTGCTACTCTAAAATTGGCAGATGTTGAGAGTGCTCTTCTTCAAGAAGAGGTGAATCGCAAAAACTTGGATGCCTCTCGTGGTAGTCATGCTTTGACAGTTAGAGGCAGGAATGATAGGAATGATCGTGGTAATAACCGTGGTCGTGACTCGCAGAAGGGTCAGTCTAAATCTCGTGGCAAGTCGCGTAGTAAGTCGCGTGGGTGCAATGCAAATGTCACTTGTCATCATTGTGGGAAAAAGGGCCATATTAGACCACAGTGTCATGAGTTGCGCAATGAGAAGCGCAAGGATAAGGGGAAAGATAAAGTGCAGGAGAAGTCCTTTGATCGCAGCATAGTACCTGCGAAGTCCAGCGTCAAGATTGAGGAAATTAATGTCACGCAGACTGAGGAGTCCGATGGTGGTGATGAGTTTATACTTGCAGCTAGTTCTTCTGATGCTTCACACTTGACTGAGACATCTAGTATGTATGCACAGTGCTGGTTATTGGATTCCGGAGCATCCTTCCATGTGACGCCTTACCGTGAGTGGTTCCACTCTTACCACACTATATCTGGTTCAGTCAGACTTGGAGACGACAGGTCTCTTGACATTGTGGGCATGGGTGATATTCAGTTGCAGTTTTCCACTGGCAGTTCATTTTTGCTTAGGGATGTACGTCATGTACCTGCGCTTATGCGCAGTCTTATGTCTGCAGGACAGCTGGATGATGCAGGATTTCATGTATGTTTTGGGGATTCTGCCTGGAAGATTACTCGTGGCAGACTTGTGCTTGCTAGAGGCGCCAAGGCTGGCAACCTCTATCCTCTTGTTGTATCTGGGTCCTCAGTTGACCATGTTTTGGCAGTGGGTTCTATCCCACATGTATCACTTTGGCATGCTCGGTTAGGGCACATGTCTTTGAAGGGAATGAAAATGTTATCTGGTTTGCAATATCTTCCGCCTTTGGATTATGCATGTTTTGACTCGTGTGATCATTGTCTTTATGGTAAGCAGAATAGGTCTACGCATAAGAAATCGGGTAGGCCATGCATGAGTGAGCCCTTGGCATTGGTGCATTCCGATGTTTGTGGGCCTATGCCTTGCATGTCTATGGGTGGCGCGAAGTACTTTGTTACCTTCATTGATGATTTTTCTAGGAAAGTGTGGGCTTATCCCATAAAGCAAAAGTTCGATGTCTTGGCAGTCTTTCAGCGTTGGCTTGCTCTTGTTGAGAACCAAACTGGGTATAATGCCTTAGGACTGACAATGGGGGAGAATATGTCTCGCATGCTTTTGAGCAGTTTTGTGATGACAGGGGTATTAAGCGTCAGTTGACCGCCCCTTACATCCCACCCCAGAATGGTTTGGCTGAGCGCATGAACAGGACTATTCAGGAGCATGTGCGCTCTACGCTTAGCCATGCAGGTCTACCCCAGAGTTTTTGGGCTGAGGCTGTTAGTACGGCAATGCATGTCATAAACCGATCGCCTTCCAGTGGATTGGATTTCCAGGTTGCAAAGGAAGTTTGGGCTGGTAAGCCACCCTCTTATGCGCATCTCTGTGTGTTTGGATGTGAGGCATTCTGCCATGTGCCCAAGGACAAGAGGAGTAAATTGGATCCAAAGAGCATTAAATGCATATTCCTTGGCTATGGTGAGTCAGGAGAGATGGGCTATCGCCGATGGGATCCGCAGGCGCGAAAAATAGTACGCAGCCATGATGTCGTCTTCCATGAAGACAAGATGCACAAGCAGCCTGAGAAGGTGGTTGAGATCCGCAGAGTGATCTTTCAGGAGGAGCCTAGAGCTCCAGCACAGCCAGTAGTACAGCCTGCAGCAGTTCCTCCACAGGGCCAGGGTGTTGGACAGGCAGTTAGACAGGCAGCAGAGCCTGCGGTGAGACGGTCTGCTAGAGACAGACGTCCACCTGACAGATTTCAGCCCTCTATGCATTATGTTTTGGTTACAGATGCAGGAGAGCCTTTCACTTATGATGAGGCTATGCGCAGGGGTGACAGTCACTCCTGGGAGAGGGCTATGCAGTCTGAGATAGACTCCCTGCATAAGAATGAGACTTGGGATTTGGTTGCCTTGCTTAAGGGCAAGAAGGCTTTGCCATGCAAGTGGGTGTACAAGCTGAAAAGTACCCCTAGACACCCCAAGCCGGCATACAAGGCTAGATTGGTAGCAAAGGGTTTTAAGCAGGAACATGGTGTGGACTTTGATGAGGTCTTCTCTCCTGTGGTTAAGATGACCACCCTGCGCTTAGTCTTGGCTTTGGTTGCACAGCTTGACTTAGATCTATATCAGATGGATGTCAAGACGGCTTTTCTACATGGGGACTTGCATGATGAGATCTATATGGATCAGCCTAAGGGCTTTGCAGAACCTGGCAGGGAGCACCTAGTGTGCAAGTTGAAGAAGAGCTTGTATGGCTTGAAGCAGGCACCTAGGGAATGGTATCATAAGTTTGATGCCTTTATGCAGTCACAGGGCTACAGCAGGAGTGCTATGGATCAGTGTCTTTACACGAAGAAAGCCCGTGATGGCAGTTTGCTTATCTTGGTACTCTATGTTGATGATATGCTTATAGCAGGGGAAGCTCATGATGAGCTAGATGCTCTTATATCTCAGCTGAAGAAGAGCTTTGAGATGAAGGATTTGGGATAGGCCTCACATATACTTGGGATGCGCATTAAGCGCGATAGGCATCAGGGGCTTTTGTATCTCTCACAGTGGGAGTACATTCATAAAGTCCTTGAGCGCTTCCACATGCAGGACGTAAAGCCTATTGGCTGTCCATTACCTTCTTATGTGAAGGTATCACAGGCCGATTGTCCGCAGACAGATGAGCAGAGGGCCGAGATGGCCAAGATCCCTTATGCTTCAGCCGTGGGCAGTTTGATGTATGCCATGATAGCCACTCGTCCAGATATTGCGCATGCAGTTGGTGTTGTGGCACGCTATATGGCTACACCTGGCAGCAGACATTGGGATGCCGTGAAGGGTATCATGAGGTACCTGAAGGGCACAGCAGATATGTGTATTTGCTATGGCAGCCAGGATACAGGGGTCGTGGGGTACACTGACTCCGATTATGCAGGACATGCGGATAGTAGGAAGTCCACTTCTGGCTATGTATTCACCTATGCTGGAGGGGCTGTCTCTTGGATGTCCAGGGTTCAAAAGTGTACGGCTTTGTCTACCACTGAGGCCGAGTATGTTGCAGCCACTGAGGCTTGCAAGGAGGCCATATGGCTAGGCCGTCTAGTTGCTGACCTTGGGATTGATGTTATACCTACACTGCATTCGGATTCTATGAGTGCCATTCAGTTGGCTAAGAATCTGGTCTTCCATGCGAAGACAAAACACATTGAGGTGAGGTATCACTTCATACGTGGTGTTGTGGAGGACAAGTCTGTTGACCTTGTCAAGATCTCCACTGACGAGAATCCTGCAGATCTGCTCACGAAAAGCCTCACTACTGAGCGCTTTGCCTTCCTTAGGAGATTGATGGGCATAGGATGAGATGTTGCCTTTCCTCATCCCTTGTACCTATGTACATTTGTACTGTCTTTTCTTTTTTCTTTTCTCTCTCACTAGGACAGATTCGCCTTTAAGTGGGAGGTTGTTGGGGGTAAAGGCGCCTCTGCCGTGCCGCCCCGTGTATTACTACACTGACAGTACACGCCACTGCACTCTGCAGGTGGCGGGCGCCCATCACGTCACTTTATTCTTTATTCTTTTAGTGACAGTTTGAATAAAGGAAGGCCCGGTCACACATTGTGACTGTTGGAGTTCCCATTTCTTGTCTCTCTCTTTCTTGCTCTTGCTCTCCCGCCATAGCTCGCGTGCAAGCTTCGATCCTTCTCACATTTCATAAGGCAGCTATTAAAACAGAAAAAAGATTAAAAGTGAAGTGCTTGAGATTAGATGGAGGGGGAGAGTACCTCTCTAATGAGTTTATTGGCTTCTTGAGGACTCATGGGATAAAGAGGAAATTTACTTGCAAGTATATCCCACATCAAAATGGGGTTGCAGAAAGAAAAAATAGGCATATTGCAGAAGTCACATAGGCATTAATGGTTGAAAAGAATATGCCCAAACATTTTTGGCCTGAGGCTATCCATACTGATGTCTACATTATGAACAGAACTCCCACACAGCTGCAGTTCATGGGATGACTCCTAAAGAGTGCTTTACTGGCAAGAAGCACGATATATCGCACTTGAAGTTATTTGGATGTGTTGCATATGTTCATGTGCCAAATGAGCTACGAAAGAAGCTTGATCCAAAGGCTGAAAAATGTATTTTTATTGGATACTCTTTAGAGCAGAAAGGATATCGATGTTATAACCCTATCATAGGTGAGTTCAAAGTGAGCATGGATGTTATCTTCAATGAGATGGGTAGCTGGTATGCACTTGCTGGTGATGTATTAGATGATGATAATGATCATGACAGTTATATGCAGAAAGAAAAACAAGAATCACAGAGTCTTAGTGGCCTAGAAACATCATGTGGTACTATACCTACAATGAGCCCTTGGTCTGGGAGACTAAGGAGTAGCCCCACATCTTCAGGTGGATCTATAAGTATTGCAGGGAAGGACAAAGAAAAGAAGACAGTGCTAGATGGTAATGATGCATCTACCAATCATTTGGGATTTGACGGAGATTTCAATGGTTCAGAGAGTTTGGATGATGAGCTTGGTATTCCTTCAGTCAGGACACCAGGTGTACAGAGAGCTCATAGTAATGTAAAGGCTCCATTAAGTGATCCGATGGTACACAGATCTATCAGGGTCAGATACCCTATTAAAAGATTTAGTTTTGAAGGTTATGCATCTCACCATTATGATTATATGGTGAAACTAGTTGAGGATGTTGAGCCCACTTGTTTTTAGGATGCTATTGGTCATGCTCTTTGGGATGCAACAATGGATGAGGAGATGGCTGTATTAGAAGCCAATACGACTTGGGATTTGGTACCCTTACCTAAGGGTAAAAAAGATATCGGTTGTAAGTGGGTTTACAAAGTCAAGAATAATGCAGATGGGTCAGTTAGTAGGTATAACGTTAGGCTGGTTGCAAAAGGCTATGCTCAAACATATGGCATAGATTATGAAGAGACATTCAATCCAGTTGCTAGGATGGCATTTGTTAGGTGTGTGATTGCCTTGGCAGCAGCCAAAGGTTGGAGTTTGCAGCAAATGGATGTTAAGAATTCCTTCTTGCATGGTGAATTGCAAGAAGAAGTGTATATGGAGCAGCGAGCATGTTATGAGGATTTAGAGCATCCCACATATGTGTGCAAGTTAAAGAATGTGCTCTATGGGTTGAAGCAAGCACCTAGAGCATGGTCTGACAAGATTCGCGAGTATCTTGTCAATATTGGATTTTGTATTTCCAATGCTCATCACTCACTTTATGTGAGAAAGGGAGACGCAGGTTTGGTCATCATAGTCATCTATGTGGACGACTTGATTATTGCAGGTGACAGTGACAATGGGATTGCTGAAGTTAAGGACTTCTTGAAGAACAAGTTTGAGATGAAAGACTTGGGTGAGCTGAGATAATTTCTTGGTATTGAGGTGATCAGATGTGATGATGGTATATGGCTATCCCAAAGGCAATATGGCTTGGATATGTTATCCAAGTATGGTATGACACCATGTAAGCCTCTTTCAATACCATTGGAGCAAAATGTGAAGTTGAGTGCTGATGTTGTGGATGAGATAGAAGACCCTACTATGTTTAGGAGGATAGTAGGGAGTTTGATTTACATGACTATCACAAGGCCAGACTTGAGCTATGTTGTTGGCCTTGTTAGTCAGTTTATGCAGATGCCTAGAAAGCCTCATTTGGATACAGTTAGACGTATATTGAGCTATGTGAAGTCCACTTTACATTATGGACCTTTTTATGAGGCAGGTAAGGATGTATAGGTATTTGGATACACAAATGCAAATTGGGTTGACAGAAGATCTACAAGTGGATTCATGTTTTCCCTTGGTAGTGCAGTAGTTACATGGAGTAGAAAAAAGCAATCTATAGTTGCTTTATCAAGTACAGAGGCTGAGTATAGAGATATTGCTATGGCAGCATGTGAGGTGGTATGGCTGCAAAAGTTATTAGGTGATTTGGACGTGTAGGAAGATGGTCCAGTTGTCATTCATTGTGACAACATGAGTAGCATACAACTAGCTAGGAATCCAGTGTTCCATGCTAGGACAAAACACATTGAGGTGCCCTACCACTTTGTGAGAGAGAAGGTACTTGTAGGAGATATTGACTTGGTATATGTCAGCACACAGGATCAAATAGCTGATATTTTCACAAAGGCATTGGGTGCTGAGAAGCTTCGAAAGTTCCAAAGCTTACTTGGAGTTGCAGAGATAGAATTGAGCTTGAGGGGAAGTGTTGAGATGGCAAGCTCAACACGTGCGGACATTGATGATGGACCACCTAGCTAGATGAGTCCGCACCGCACGTCTACACTTAGCATGTTGGTGGTCATTATGATACTCACATGGCCACTGACTTATCACTTATTATATTTGGTTTGTTACACCTACCTATAGCTGGCAAAGATATAATGCCAGTCAATTAGTGTAGTCGGTTATGCACTGTTTGACTTAGAAGGCCACTTTCCTTCATGTTGTATCTTATCTATACTTTGTGTACATTGTATAGTGTGTGGAAGAAGAAGAAAAAACCAGCAAGTAAATGTTTTGGCCTCCATCTATCTTCTTGTGTTCTTGAGTGAGCTTCCTCTTGTGTATACAGTGTGTGTTTGGCGCAACAGCTCAAGCAAATCCCCCCATCACACGATTCTTGACAAATGCAAGACAAAGTACCTAGATGGTATAGAACTATTTATTATGCAAGTTGGAGATTGAGTGTTGCTGAAAAGAATTATTTAGTAACTGAAAGAGAAGCACTCGGTATGCTGTATTTAGTTCAAAAATTCAGACATTATTTGCTTCGAAATCAAGTCATATTTCATGTGGACCATCAAGCACTCTTGTTCCTGATAAAAAAACCTCCGTTAGAAAGATTGGCTAGATGGATGTTTCTATTGCAAGAATTTGATTTCAAAGTTATTCATACTCTTGGGAAAGAGCATGCTATAGCTGATTACATAATCATGTCTTGCTATATGTATGTATTGACCATTGTTGTCACAATATTTTCTTCCACAAAATTATCATCATTGGTGATCATAGATGACTATGCCATCTTAACATTATTTTACCTTTCTCTATTCTCTAAGTCCCATGGGCTATTAATCTTGTAGGTGGCTCCATGGGCACTTTTCCATAGTGACCCAAACTCAAGAATGGTATTACATATGGGACAAAGGATGAAATACTTTGCCACATTACTAGCCAAAGATCCTAACCTAAACCATTGAAGATTGATAGATTATCTTTTGGATTATGGGGATTCATTAGACTAACTATCATGCTAATGATACATATACTTTAATTATTCCTAATTTAAAATCCATCACTTTAAGGTGGCTCCCAAGTAGAAAGTTAAAAAGACCATGTCCCTTATAGTCAAGGTGAAAACAAACGAGAGGGAAGAGAGGTAAAGCACTCAAGAGCATGCATAGAAAAAAGAAATGGAGGCTTGAGAACACAAAGAGATAGGGCTAAAATCTCATTCTTCTTCTTTCTTCTTCTTCCACACAAAAGGAACTAAGTCTAGAACATTGTCGGAGCATTTGGGGTTGAAGGTCTACCGCAAGGGTAAGACATAGTAAGGTGAAGGGATATTCAAGGCAAGGAGTAGACAGAAGAGAAGTGTTGAGATGACAAGCTCAACACATGCGGACATTGATGAGCGGACCACCTGGTTAGATGGGTCCACACGTCTACACTTAGCACATCGGTGGTCATTATGAGTCTCACATGGCCACTCACTCATTACTTATTATATTCAGGTTGTTACACATATTTACAGCTGGCATAGTTATAGCGTCAGTCGACTAGTGTAGTCGGTTATGCATTTTTTGACTTAGTAGGCCACTTTCCTTTATGTTGTATCTTATCTATACTTTGTGTACATTGTAAAGTGTGTGGAAGAAGAAGAAGAAATCAGTAAGAAAACGTTTTGGCCTCCATCTCTCTTCTTGTCTCTTGAGTGAGCTTCTCCTTGTGCATTCTGTGTGTGTTCGGCGCAGCATCTTGAGCAACTCCTCCCACCACGCGATTCTTGACATGGTATCAGAGCCACACCACTGAGAGAGGCTGATTTCGAAGGCTGAAGCAAAGGAGAAGAAGCAAGGTTCGAGCAAGCAAGCCACGGGTAAGAAGCTCTCCCATCCTTCCACTCTTTCTCTTGGATAGTGCATGTGGAGGCACCAGAAGCAGGGCAAAGCAAAAATCTCAGATCGCAGTGAGATTTGGTGTGCGCGAAGAGCACTGTGTATTCTGCAGATAAGCCCTTTAGGCCTTTCCCGCAGTTATTTTGGGCATTTGAGGCCATTTCAGGGCCCGTTTTAGAGCCGCAAGGTTGCGGACAACGGTTTCAGGGTACACTGTGACTTCGACTGTATTGACCGAAAGTGGGTGGGTAGGTTACAGATTTCAAATCTGTAAGTTCAAAGGTATTTATCAGTGAGTAAACACAAGGTTTATCTACAAACAGGTTGCAGATTGCATGTATTGTTGAGCAGACAATGAAAAAGGCTATCTGGTGTATTGATGTGCACTACAGGTCGAGGGTTGCAGAAGATTTGCTTGCTGTTGGTATTAATTTTGTGATGATGGCAAAGAACAATGGAAGCCCCATCATTGAGAAGCTCAACAAGAACAACTACCCTTCATGGAAGTTCTGTGTCACGAACTTCCTTATTGGAAAAGGCCTCTACGAGTTTGTTTCAGGTGAAGAAAAGGAGCCGGAGGTGAATGATCCTCCAACGGCAGAAGAGACAAAGGCACGGAAGGAATGGAATGCAAAAGACAAGAAGGTCATGTATTGGCTGTCAGCAATAATTGACAATAATAAGCTGGGACATATCAGAAGTGCAGAGAATTCATATGGAGCTTGGACCATACTTGAAAGTATGTTTTCTATAAATACAAAGGCACGAAAGATTCAACTCAAGCAAGAGTTGAATACATTAAAGAAAGGGAAGATGTCTATCGATGAGTATTCACTAAAGGTAAGAAGTATTGCAGATGCATTGGCAACGATTGATGCAATGCCCGATGATGATGATTTTGTGTCATCTACGTTGGGTGGACTTAACAATGAAAAGGCTTGGAAGTCTTTTGTAACTTCCGTATATGTCAGAAAGCCATTTCCAGATTTCGATGAGTTGGTCTCCCTTATGATCACTGAAGAGATCAACATGCAGAGTGAGACATCTAAAAGAAGTGGTGAACATGTCCAAGCTTTCTACTCGAGTTCAGGAAGGGGACGTGGCAGGTTCTCTTCAAGAGGCCATGGTACAGGCCGTGGTAGTGACAATTAGCAAAACAGATTGAATCAGCAATTTGGCGATATGTAGGTTTCAGGAGGTCGTGGTAACTTTAGAGGCAGGGGGAGCTTTAGAGGAAGAGGTGGATGGCAGAACAGAGGTTCTAACAACTCTGGTATTGTGTGTCACTACTGTGGCAAAACATGTCATATTGGAGCCCAATGTTATGCTAAGAAAGATGATATTCGAAGTGGTAAGTTGCAGCAAGGAAACTATGCATCGTCTTCACGACAGAATGAAGACAAAAATGAACGTTTGTTTGTTATGCAGCATATGCTGAATGCTGTTACAGGAAAGGGAACATAAAAGATGTTTGGTATGTTGATTCAGGTGCATCCAATCGTATGACCAGCCATGTAGAATGGTTTGGAGAGATGCAGGATTTGAAGAATGCAGGTTATGTGCAAACGGATGATGATTCATGCCACCCAACTTCACACATTGGAAAAGTTCCCTTGTCCTTGCATGATGGTAAGACAAAGAGTCTTTCAGAAGTATTACATGTGCCATCTATTACAAATAACTTGGTGTCAGTTGGTCAAATGGTAGAGCAAGGACTGCAAGTCAGATTTAATGCAAAGGGTTGCTTTGTAGAAGACTTCAATGACAAGTGCAGGTTGGTAACAAAGGGAAGTAGAGTTGGACGTATGTTTACTCTGGATGCTGGAATTCCTTCTATGAATGCTGCTATGTATGCTAAAGGAAAAGGTGTTGTTGCAAATATTGAAATTTGGCACAAACGCATTGGACATGCAAATGTACAAAGGCTGAAATTAATGCAGTCTAAAGGGTTGGTTACAGGGTTGCCTATATTTAGAGTTGCAAAATTTCATAAGGTATGCGAAGCATGTCAGTTTGGTAAGCAGGCAAGACAACCCTTTTCACATGATAGAGATGTAAGCAAAAATATCCTTGATGTTGTGCATACAGACATTTGGGGGCCTACACAAAATGTATCTCTTGGAGGCAGTTCATACTTTGTCACATTCATTGATGATTGTTCTAGAAAGCGGTATATTTTATGAAGGAAAAGAGTGAAGCGTTTGAGCACTTTAGAACTTTCAAGGCTGCAGTTGAAAGAGAAACAGGCTTGAAAGTAAAGTGCTTGAGGTCAGATGGAGGGGGAGAGTATCTCTCAAATGAGTTCAGTGATTTTTTGGGGTCTCATGGGATAAAGAGACTGTTCACATGTAGGTATACCCCACAGCAAAATAGGGTTGCAGAAAGGAAAAACAGGCATATTGCAGAAGTTGCACGTGCCTTGGCTGAAAAGAATATGCCTAAGCGTTTTTGGTCTGAGGCTGTTCATAGTGCTCTTTATATTATGAACAGAACTCCCACAGCTGCAGTTCATGGTATGACACCCGAAGAATGTTTTACAGGTAAGAAGCCTGATGTTTCACACTTGAAAGTGTTTAGTTGCATTGCGTATGTTCATGTGCCAGATGAGTTGCGAAAGAAATTGGATCCAAAGGCTGCAAAGTGTGTCTTTATTGGATACTCTTTAGAGCAGAAAGGGTATCGCTGTTATAACCCTGTCACATGTAAGTTCAGAGTGAGCAGGGATGTCATCTTTGATGAAATGAGCAGTTGGTATGCATCTAGTGGTGATGCATTGGATGATGATGATGATCATGACACTCATGTGCAAGCTGAAAAGCAAGAATCACAGACTCTTAGTAGACTAGAGACATCATCTGGTAGTCCTTGGTCTGGGAGACTAAGGAGTAGCCCTACATCTTCAGGTGCATCTAGTAGCACTATAGGTAAAGACAAATGAAAAAGTAAAGTGTCAGAAGGCATTGATGCAGTTCTTGATGGAGACTTCAGTGGCTCAGAGAGCCTGGATGATGAGCTTGGCATTCCTTCAGTGAGGACTCTAGGTATGCAGAGAGCACGTGTTAATGCAAAGACTTCATTGAGTGATCCAGTGGTACGCAGGTCTAGCAGGGTGAGATGCCCTGTTAAAAGATTTGGTTTTGAAGGTTATGCAGCTCACCATTATGCATATATGGTGAAACTAGTTGAGGATATTGAGCCCACATGTTTTGAGGAGGCTGCTGGTCATGCTCATTGGGATGAAGCAATGGATGAGGAGATGGCTGCATTAGAGGCCAATAAGACTTGGGATCTAGTATCATTGCCGAAGGGTAAGAAAGCCATTGGATGTAAGTGGGTTTACAAGATTAAGCACAATGCATATGGTTCTATTAGTAGGTACAAAGCTAGGCTGGTTGCAAAAGGCTATGCCCAGACATATGGCATAGATTATGATGAAACCTTCAGTCCAGTTGCTAGGATGGCAACTGTCAGACGTGTGATTGCTTTGGTAGCAGCTAAAGGTTGGAGGTTGCAGAAAATGGATGTGAAGAATGCCTTCTTGCATGGTGATTTGCAGGAAGAAGTGTATATGGACCAACAGGTTATGAACATTTAGAGCATCCCACGTATGTGTGCAGGTTGAAGAAGGCGCTCTATGGGCTCAAGCAAGCACCTAGAGCATGGTCTGACAAGATCAGAGAGTATCTTGTCAATATTGGCTTTTATGTTTCTGATGCTAATCACTCACTTTATGTGAGAAAGGGAGATGCAGGTTTGGTCATCATAGTCGTCTATGTGGATGACTTGATTATTACAGGTGATAGTGATAGTGGGATTGCTGAAGTCAAGGATTCTTTGAAGAAGAAGTTTGAGATGAAGGATTTAGGTGAGCTAAGATACTTCCTTGGCATTGATGTGATCAGATGTGATGTTGGTATATGGCTGTCCCAAAGACAGTATGGCTTGGATATGTTGTCCAAGTATGGTATGACAACATGCAAACCACTTTCAGTTCCGTTGGAACAGAATGTAAAGTTGAGTGCTGATGTTGGGGATGAGATAGAAGACCTTACTATGTTCAGGAGGATAGTGGGGAGTTTGATCTACATGACCATTACAAGGCCAAACTTGAGCTATGTTGTTGGTCTTGTGCGTCAGTTTATGCAAGTACCTAGAAAGCCACACTTGGATGCAGTCAGACGCATATTGAGATATGTGAAGTCCACATTACATTATGGACTTTTCTATGAGGCAAGTACAGATGTACAGGTGTTTGGATACACAGATGCAGATTGGGCTGGTAGTATGTTTGATAGAAGATCTACCAGCGAATACATGTTCTCTCTTGGTAGTGCAGCAGTTGCTTGGAGCAGCAAAAAGCAATCTACAGTTGCTTTGTCGAGTATAGAGGCTGAGTATATAGGTGCTGTTGTTGCAGCATGTGAGGTAGTATGGCTGCAAAAGTTATTGGCTGATTTGGATGTGCAGGTGGAAGGTCCAGTTGTCATTTATTGTGACAACATGAGCACTATACAGTTGGCTAGGAACCCTGTGTTCCATGCCAGGACAAAACATATTGAGGTACACTACCACTTTGTGAGAGAGAAGGTACTAGCAGGTGAGATTGACTTGGTGTATGTCAGCACATAGGATCAGATAGCTGACATCTTCACGAAGGCATTGGGTACAGAGAAGCTTCAAAAGTTTCGAAGCTTACTTGGAGTTATAGAGATGCAGTTGAGCTTGTGGGGGAGTGTTGAGATGACAAGCTCAACACATGCGGACATTGATGACGGACCGCCTGGTTAGATGGGTCCACACGTCTACACTTAGCACGTCGGTGGTCATTATGAGTCTCACATGGCCACTCACTCATTACTTATTATATTCAAGTTGTTACACCTATTTACAGCTGGCATAGTTATAGCACCAGTCGACTAGTGTAGTCAGTTATGCATTGTTTGACTTAGTAGGCCACTTTCCTTTTATGTTGTATCTTATCTATACTTTGTGTACATTGAAATGTGTGTGGAAGAAGAAGAAGAAAGCAGTAAGAAAACGTTTTGGCCTCCATCTCTCTTCTTGTCTCTTGAGTGAGCTTCTCCTTGTGCATTCTGTGTATGTTCGGCGCAGCATCTTGAGCAACTCCCCCCACCACGCGATTCTTGACAAGAAGGAGTTCAAAGAAATAGAAGATGTAGAAGAATACTCACACATGTGAAGCCTCTCAACTTATTTCTACATTATGAGAAGATAAATCTCTTGTAGACAAAAATGTGCATAAAACAATACCTTCCTCTATGCTACTTAGACCACCAATCTGATGCTTCCCTTGGCTTTGAAAGGGGGGTAAAGTACCGAGACACCTATCCAGAATTCTGCCTGATCACTCCTTCTTCATCTCCCAATTCAGAGTGTTGTTCACTGCTTGAAAACTGCGATTGCGCATCGCATGATTTTACCAATCCTTTTTTTTACATAGAATCTGGCTTCCAAAATGGCTGAAAGCTACATGCTTTCTTTTACATGTCATCCTATTTGTAACGTGCCCGCTCCTCAAATTGCAGGACACGTCTTAGCAATCCATCGAGAGATATATCTAGAAGATGTCTCCTGGCACTCCCAAGGAATGACATGGGGTTTGCCAACTAGGGTCTCTCAAGTCTGGCCCACAACAGAACTAATCCGGCCATTCCCACTAGGATCGACCTCAAGTCCGGGCTCCTAGTAAACATTGTCTAAGGTCATGGACCGACTTTTTCTTAACATTTCCTGTTAACATCTCCTTTGAGGAAAGCTCTCTGCTAACCGAGACCACTCTTCCAAAGGATAGACCCATTGGTCACATCCACCACGCTTCCCTCGAGGGTTGTTTTAGTTATCTAATTACCTACCACGTTATGCTTGACACATAAAAGCAGCTTCCTTAATTAACCCATTAGTCACAGGTTCCTTTACGTAATTTAGGCCACAGACATGAAGATAGGTAACAAGATCAAACACTTCCTTAACTTATCTTCGAATTAATGTGTGTCTCCTACCCATAGAGGAGAATTAAGTGCTCCTTTCTGCCTCTGCAAAAAAATCATTCCGTCTTTCGACAATTAAACCTGAAGGTTTATCCTTCCAAGATTTCGCCTTGTAACTAGTATCAAGGCCTCAAGATCCCATCTGAGTCACGTAGAACACTTGTGTAAGGCCCGAAGGCATTGGGATTTACGGCCAGAGCCCCCACCGGTACCCAAGCGTCCTCCTACGCCAAGTAATTTCCACGAAGAGACCTCTCACGGTGGGTTCGGTCCACATTCCTGGCGCGGATTCACAACCCCCTCGGTTAGGGTTTGGTAGTTCGTGGGGGGTAGCTAGCGCCATCCTTCCTTAATTATTCCTTTAGGAAATCAATCACAGCTGAGGCACCCAGCTTCAAACAATTACTAGGGAAAACATTCATTTTGTTTCCATGGCAATTAGTCATCTCAGACCCGGCCATGCAATCATCAAACACACCCCATTTGGGTTAACATTCAAAACCACATTAACAAACAGTTAAATGCACAACCTCTTGCTTCAAGGCATTGCAATCCCATTCCATGCACAGTCAGAATTTTGACCGGATGTATCAAACAATTGCTTACGGGATTCACAATCTTTACAAACCACCAAGCATAACTTGGGTCAACAATCCATTTAGGGTTATGTCACCAGCTTCAACTACGCTAGGAGCATATTCATTTGCGATAATCCACAGCAAGATCGATAAAACAATTCGCAGGCAATTATACTTATTCCTAATGCACTGGATCTCATGAAGGTCTAGGTTTCTATCCATCGGAGTCTATCATTTCATGTGTTTCTTTTAGTCATGATCACAAAGCATGATTTCTAAATGACTATTCATGCACTGAATTGGTTTAAAAGCTATTATTTTATGCGAAATAATGCGAAAACCTTTTCATTTTATGTGTGTAAAAGCTATCATTTCATGCCTAAAATCTTGTGCAAATTCCAAACTCTACCGTTTCGCACATGCAACTTAGCTCTTAGAGTAAACAAAACCCTATGCACGACATCAATCCTTTCATCCCTTCCCTGAGAAATAATTCCTAAATTAATTTTTAATGCTTAGAACCTAGGCTTGATTCGTGTGTGCTGCGTTGGTCATTCTGCTCACCCCTGCAGCATTAACGATGGCTTGGGCGCCTACGTTTCCCGTGACTTTCTTCTTGGGAGCCATTCACCTTGCGGTGGGCAGTCCGGACCTTGATGGTTTCGAGTTGACAGGTTTGGTTGGGAAAGACCACTGGACGGGATCCGTTGCTGAGAGAATGGTTTGGCTGACTGGTGGCGGTTACTCTCTCTTCTTCTTCTTCTTTTTCTCCTCTCCTCCTTTCTTTCTCCCTCTCGACTTCTTCTACTCTCCTACTCTCTTCTTCTTCTTTCTTACTCTCCTACTCTCTTTCCCTCTCCTTCTCTTCTTCTCCTTTCCTCTACTTTCTCTCTCTCCTTCTCCCTCTTTTCCTTCTCTCTTATTTCTCTACTCTCTCTCCTTCTCCCTCTTTTCCTTCTCTCTTATCTCTCTACTTTCTCTCTCTTCTCCTCTCTTCTTCTTCCTTCTCTCTCCCTCTTCTTCTCCTTCTACTTCTCTTCTCTCTCCCTCTTCCCCTTCTTCTTCTCCTTCTCTTATCCTTCTCTCCCTTCTCCTCTCTTCTCCCTCCTCACTTCTTCTCTCTTCTCTCCTTCTCTCTCTCTCCCTCTTCTTCTCCTTCTCCACCTTCTCTCACTCCCTCTTCTTCTCCTTCTACTTCTCTTCTCTCTCCCTCTTCCCCTCCTTCTTCTCCTTCTCTTCTCCTTCTCCTCTCTTCTCCCTCCTCACTTCTTCTCTCTTCTCTCCTTCTCTCTCTCCCTCTTCCTCTCCTTCTTCACCCTCTCTCACTCCCTCTTCTTCTCCTTCTACTTCTCTTCTCTCTCACTCTTCCCATCCTTCTTCTTCTCCTTCTCTTCTCCTTATCTTCCTTCTCCTCTCTTCTCCCTCCTCACTTCTTCTCTCTTCTCTCCTTCTCTCTCTCCCTCTTCTTCTCCTTCTACTTCTCTTCTCTCTCTCTCTTCCCCTTCTTCTTCTCCTTCTCTTCTCCCTCTCTCCCTTCTCCTCTTTTCTCCCTCCTCACCTTCCTTCTCGCTGAAAAGGGGCTACTTGATCGAATTAAAAAAGGGGGTGTAATTCGCCAACAGGGGGGGTTTCAACGACGGCCACAGGGGGGTGTTTCCCTGCCGAGGCTCCGGTGGGCGTAGCCACTACTGTCGCCAGTGGGGGTGTTCTATAGTAGGGGGGAGAGCTCGTACGTCAGCGGGGGGGGGGGGGGGGGGGGGGGAGTCTAGTACGTTAGCAGGGGGTTTTTCTCTGACGAGGAGGAGGGTGGGCTTTTAAAGGGGGTGGGGGCGCATCTGAACACCGCCACACGTGGGCGGCATGCCCCTCCCCTTCTTCCACATCACTCCTCTCCCTCTCTCCCCGACATACTATCAGGGGGGAGGGAAATGAAAATTTTTTTTTAAAAAAAGAAAAAAGGGGGGTGAGTTCCCATGGAGAGGGCACGGGGTCACGGGGGGGAGGGAGGGGGGAGAAGAAATGTTACATCCTCTCCCTCTTAGAGGAATCAAGATGTCCTCATCTTGAGAGAAACTGGGGGAGACAAGCACAATTGGGGCTTATAGCCTGTGGGTTAAGGCCCACCACACTTCCACTACACTACTTTGATTACTCAAATTCTTAAAATGACAACTTGTCACAACTCATAGAATGCAATAGGATTTATTCCAAGTACAAGACTTATTACCTCAAGTATATCTTCCTAGGATATCAAGTCATCCTCAAAGGTTACAATAGGCTCCAGGCCTTCATCATCATGTGATTCATAATATGAGCCAAAAGCAGAGTTTAGACAGCTTCGTTTGATCTCACGTTCCTGATTCTCAGGGTCCAACTAAGGACAATCTACTTGGATGTGTCCTAGTTCATTGCAGTGGAAACATCGGCGGTTGGGGCATCTCTTACGGATGTGTCCTATCTCTCCGCACTTGTGGCACCCCTTGTCTTGATCCGGTGAGTCATCTTCATCATAGTTGCCTGATTTAAGTTCTTGGACGATTGGATTCGCTCGGAGTAATGCGTCTTGCAAGTCCGTTGGGCGCATTGATTCCAATCGAGTGTTTATGTGAAATGATACTTTGCCACATCCAAGAAAATACAAGAAAACTAACAAGAAATGCTTCCAAGAAATGCTAGAAACAAACCATAGCTTGCCATTCATATTCAATGAGAAGGAGAAGTACAAATTTTGAAGCCATGGCTGCTTGTTGAGAATACTATGATGATAGCTGCTGCAAGGTACACACCCTTTGCAATGGTGGGAAGGAAGAAACCTTCTAGCTCCAAGAAGTGGAGTTTCAAGAAATGAATTGAAAAAGATATGTTACATTGGCACTCTCTTGTCTTTTATACTCTAGCCTAAAATAGACTAATTGGCCTAATTAAAGTAGCATGAAATTTGCTTTATTACAATCAAAAGGTCCCCACATTTGGCCATACTCCACTATTTATAGCTAACCCTAATTAATGTGTCTAGCTTCTAAGCCTAGGTTAAATTTGCTTTATTACAAGCCATACCGGCCTAAAGAAGCTTTGTCCTCAAAGATTGAGAAAATGGGAAAGAATACAATGGATGAAATAGTAGATCAAAGCATATGTGGCTGAAAAGATCCCATGATCGATGAAGCTCCACAAGAAATCTATAATGAATTTCGTGCATGCTGGCATAACGGGGCTGCCATAGTAAAATAGGCATAACTTTTGATAGACACATCCAAATTGGACAAATGATATGTCATATCGAAGTATATGATGTAGGCTACCCTCTCCAAGAAAAAATCCATGATTTTGACAAAGATAAATCATTTAATTCCATGACAGGAATTTAATACAGCAAGCTGTATTCTGCAGGAAAATCCATCTTCTTCAGCCTTTCTCCCATATAAACCATGAAGAAACCATGAGAACAAAGTATCATTAAGTTTTCTATGGAGGATGCCTTGCTGCAAATGACTTTCTCTTAGTATAAGACCACCCGGGTCATATGGAATACCGAGATAATAACCATCAAGAGAAGTAGGATTGTCATGAACCATAAATGTCAAACCACACGGGTCAAAAGGAAAGAGAGAATCATCTCCATCATGACTACCCAGATCATAGGGAAAAGATACCTCATCATCATCATAAGGCATGTCTTCATTGATACTCTCATCAAAAGTATATGCATCCCAAACATTCTTCTCATGTACATCTCCATATGCATTCCAATCAACATCTTCTTCTATTGGCTATAGCATACCAAAGTTGTCAATGGGCTGATAGAACCCATCATGTGTTTCCTCAATATCTTCATGTGATGCCTCAATATCTTCATGACATATATGATCAACATAATCCTCTTCAACATCATCATGAAATATATGTAAACCTTGAGTTTGCTCTTCTTGTTGTACACTAATGTACTCTTGATCAACTTTGTCATGTGTATCCTCTTGCTCTTCATCTTCATCTTCATCTTCATCTCTTCATCTTCATCTTCAGCTTTGTCTTCAGCTTCATCTTCATCTTCATTTTCATTTTGATCTTTGTCTTTATCTTCAGCTTTATTTTCAACTTTGTCTTCATCTTCAACTCCATAAAACTCTTGTTGTTGAACTTGGTAATCCCCTTCTTCATATTCACTTGAATCCTCCAAAACAATGGCTGTAGCAAAATGTTTGTTTCTGCAGTAGTTGTCATGACTAGGAGTCCATCGTTCTTTACATTTATAGCATATGAATTGCCGACACATTTCCTTCAACTCTTGGTGAGGTATAAGCCTTTGTTGAATGCCATAGGGAGTAGGAAATTCTAGGATAGCCGATACTTTAACATGCTTTGCCCTGCATACCTTTATGTGACCACAAATATCCTTCTCACCACATTTATAACAAAACCCTTTTGAAGTGATATCCTCAAACATGTGACTTGACACATAGGTGCCATGTACATTGTTGAATGAGAAAGGATGGATGGGTTCTTCTTCTTCAAAATGATTATCCATAATGTATGCTGGCTGACCTTGTACTTTGCATAGTGTATTCCATAGGCATCATTTGCTCCCATATTTTCCTCATTTGCATAAGGTTGATGCTGCCCATTAGTCTCACGAAAATAACCATGAATATGATCATATGAATGCTGCCCCATATGGTAATTCCCTGCATACTCTTGCTGACCATAAGGAGAATACCTATGAGATCTATCATCATAAGAACAATGCCCTTCATGCACTTGATGTCTATAGGAATGTTGATGATTAGGTTGTTGCCTTTGATTGAGCATAGGTCTCACACTTACATGTCTGTACCCCCTGTTATACATGATGTCCATAGTGACTCTGATACCAATTGAAATGATACTTTCAAATGGTGAGTCAAATACAACTCGCTAAGCACTTAGTTGCATTTGAAGTTGTTGATGGACAGTTGATGCCTTTGCAGACATCTCCACTGCCTTCCTATACAAAACATTATTAGGTTCCACATCAAAAACCTGTTGAAAACATTCTTCTGCCCTTGTGAAGTGCTCTTTGGCCTTTCGTGTCTTTGTTAATAGAAATCCCTATGAGGTATAGGCATTCCATAGAAACCAAAGTGTTGTTGAAGGTTCTTGGATTAATGCTCTAGGCCTCCTCAAGTTTAGAGATAGCATCTTCCACTAGCTTGATGGATTCTAAACAATGCAGGATGCATTCACAAAGAATCTTAAAGGAAGAAATTCAAAGAAGGATTGAGTTGGAGGTTGAGAATGCTGTCTCGCAACAATCCTTGGCAACGTTGCCACTCTTGTAGTAGAATCATAGAGATCTGGTGGATTTGAAGGAGAGAATACAGAAAGGCAAGCTCTCCTTAGGTAATGCAAGGGAAGTGGGCAGGTATAATGGGGTTGAGTTCAGTGATGATGGGGATACAGATGATGATGCTTCCATTATGCCTTCTGATGTTACAAATGAGAGCTATGAGCATCCAAGGACTAGGCTGCCATCTCCCAAGCCTTTGTCAAGAGGCTTTAGCTTATGGAGTGTTCTTCAAAGGAAATTGGATGCACAACAAATAGCAGGTGCTATCATCTTCATATGCGAGTGTGTTCCAGAAAGTTCTCCACAGTCAAAACTAGATGCACCAAGTCTTGGAGTAGATGATAGGATTCTGCACATTCTTATTCCTAACTAGATCCTTAATTTGGTCGCAGTTCTTATTGCAAACATGGTTGTTGCTTGTAGACTTGCACTGGCTTCCTCTACTGCTCTTTCATGAGCCTCTATGTGCGAATCTTTCCCTGGCTTTTGCTTCTCTTTTGCAAGCCTCTGTTATAGCTCTTTCAATAGCATCTCTCTCTCGTGCCTCTGCAGCTACTCATTCTTGTGCTTCGGCTGTGATTCTCTCAACAGCTGCCAGTGGATCTTTCCCTAGCTTCTGCTGCTCTTTCACAAGCCTCTACTATAGCTTCTGCCCTAATAACTTCGTCTTCGGCCAGTCAGGCACCGGTAACAACTGGGCCAAGGGTCATTACACGGAAGGAGCGGAGCTCATCGACTCCGTTCTTGATGTTGTGAATAGGGAGGTTGAGAACTGTGACTGGCTTCAAGGTTTCGGGGTTTGCCATTCTCTGGGAGGGGGCACTGGCTCAGGTATGGGTACTCTCCTTATCTCTAAGATTAGGGAGGAGTATCCACACAGGATGATGATGACCTTCTTGATCTTCCCCTCTTCTAAGGTTTCAGACACAGTTTTCGATCCATACAACCCCACATTATCTGTGCATCAGCTCGTAGAGAATGCCGACGAGTGTATGGTTCTTGACAACAAAGCTCTATATGACATATGCTTTAGAACTTTGAAACTAGTGACGCCTACCTTCGGTGACCTGAATCATCTCATATCAGCTGCTATGAGTGGTGTGACTTGTTGTTTGCGCTTCCCTGGTTAGCTTAACTCTGATCTGCAAAAGCTTGCTGTGAATCTGATTCCATTTCCATGCTTGCACTTCTTCATGGTCGGATTTGCTCCCTTGACCTCTCCTACTTCACCAAACATGGTCCATTTGAACAATAGAGCTCATCTATGAACAAGGATATGGCACATCTTAGAAGAGGCACATTTCATGCTGCTATCCTGAACGTGATGAAGAGAGTAATAGGAAGGCTAATAGAGCCAAATCTCTATTCTATAGGTTGCTCAAGAGGTCAAGAACCAAGTGATGGAGTCCATTGTCGTTGGAAGAGCCATGGTTGGGAGATTTAAGCAAGATATTGTGGTTCATATTCTTTGCCATGGACAGGCAAATTGAGATCAGGAGAATCTCCTCAAAACAATGCAGATCGTGGTATGCAGGTTTCACGAAAAGGAAAAGAGAAGGTAGATCAGCCCATGTTTGATGTGAATGGAGGTCACTCTTATGTGGATGGTGAATCCAGTGGCTCAGAACAGAGCATTGATGATGAGTTGGGTATTTCTTCTATTGTTACACCTGGAGTAAGGAAGACCAAGGATGTTTTGAGAGCACCTGGGAGTGAACCTACTTTGTGCAGGTCTACCAGAGCTAGGTATCCTGTGGATAGGCTGAAATATGATGGATTTACAGCCATTCACTATGCATATATGGTCAAAGTGATACAGGAACCAGAACCCACTTCTTTTGAGCAAGCCATGGGAAAAGAAAAATGGGAGAAAGCCATGGATGAAGAAATGGATGCCTTGGAAGCAAATGCTACATGGGAGTTGGTATCTTTGCCTAAAGGTAAAAATGCAATTGGCTGTAAGTGGGTTTATAGGGTGAAGCACAATGCAGATGGTTCTGTGAACAGATACAAGGCAAGATTAGTTCAGTTTGTCAGCCAAAGCAGGTCTAGTTATTGAGGAGGGTGAAAATGGGCCTACAGATAAGCCCTCAGACTTGGCAAATGCCGATTTGTTCACAGAAGATGTTGCACCTACAAAGAAGAAGATGACGAGGGGAGAATCAACATCCTTCCCTTCTATGTCAGGCCTTGCAGCTTTGGCTTTTGAGCTTCCTCATAAGCTGAATTGAAAATTTGCACATTTTCAACACTCCCAAATTTAATACAAAAGAGCTCCTCTTTTAGCTCCCTGTTTGCAAAATCTGATGCATGCTAGATCCATGTTTTATCGCTGCCTTGATGCTCCTAAAGTTTCACATTTGGGACAACCGTGTGATTTGCATAGATCTTTAGTGTCTTGTTTTTCCACATGATAAGAAGAATCTTGCATATTTCCTTGTGCTTTAAAAGGCACGCCTGTCATTCAGGGATGAAGAAAAGCCCAATCATTAACAAAATGCATGGAATGGCACTAGCAACTGCAAGCATCTGCCATTCAATGGCCTCATGTGATTCAAACAAGAGAAAATCCAGTTTGATTGGCACTGAGCCATCCTGCTTTCTTGGCCTCATGTGATTCAGACGAGGGAAACGCTTGCTTGATTGGCATAGATTGATTGGCAGTGAGTCATCCATTGAGCTAATGTGCTGATGTCGCATTCTTTGCTATTGATCCAAATTCATTCTAGGTGCCCCCTATTGTGTTTGAGCCTGCAAACACATCATCAACTGACACAGTTCGCACATGGTGGAGTTGTGTGGGAGGCAGCGATTGGGCATCTGATGGAGACTGGGAGCTAGGCAATGCCGTAGATGTTGTAGAATGTGAATTGAGCTTGTCCACATCGATGTACATAGAAAACAAGTCGTCACTTGCTTCATTTGAGAGGTTGGAGTTTCCAGCATGCCAGACTCACGACCAAAGGTTATATCATCGGGAAATTGTAAGAGGGGATTTCAGATTGAGCCCACCAGAATCAAGTCTGGTATTGAATCATCCAACTCAGATATTTCAAGTCCAAATGCATCTGCAAGACATTGAGTAGCAACCAATACTGCTTCGGGATCAACATCAGGAGCAAGTTCCATTGTGTTGAGAAAATGTAGAAAAGAATGCATGACTCGTCTCGTGAGAGGGGAATCACTCCGCAAGTGATGCATGCCTTCTTGTGGCTCATTTGAAGCCAACGGATGCTCCTTTAACCCTGCGTGATCAGAGGGTTGAGAAGCTTTTGGCCTTGGTGAGAGCCTCATAATTTGCCCAGATTTGGTACAGAACTCCACATCATAACCATCTCCATCCTCTTCTGTGATTCCTTGTATTATCATGAACCAATGGCCATAGACCTTATGCTTCCATATCGATTGGGTTTCTTGACCTCTTCCAATAGCTGATGTATGGTAAGGCTTAGCGTGTGGCCAAGCCCTTTGATGAATTTGTTAGAGCGAGTGACAGATTGATGCTGAGTACACACCAGCCAACATATGATTGGATGCAATTGTGTAGGCTTGGAATCCCAGTGTGCTATCCTACATGTATCACAAGAAGCATCCCTGTAGTCAACCTCGGACTAGCTCATTTGACATGTTGACAATGACAGTGTTAGACATGGGACTGCATGATAGGTGTTTTGATGCTAATTGATCTATGGATGTGGTATGGTTATGCCTCAGAGATTATATCATAATTGCAAAGGATATTGACACATTGACTTTTTTTTGGCAATGACACTTATGGTGGCACTCATATGCTCATGCTAACATTGAGATGTTGATGAACTTGTCTATGTTGGCAATTATGTACCCCTATTTTGTAGTGATGCTTATGTGGTCATGAGATGATCATATTTGACAAGGTTATGCTATTATTGGCAATGTATTTGGCTATGGTGGCAATGGTTTGGATCATATTAGCAATGACTTTCAATCTACAATGATTTATAGGACAACTTCCAACTCATAAAGGGGTTAAAAATGTTGTTGTAGACTTCCACAGGTGTTTAGAAAGGCACTGGTGGGTTGAAGAAGTATTTGCAGATTCCCCAGGGTGCTCATAGGTCTCCCAAAGGTCCTCATTTAGTTTGGTAAGTGGTTAGACCCTACAGGGTATTGACTGTTCAAAATAGGCCTCTCACAGTTGAAAACAGGGTGTTGGACTGCACAGTTCAGCCATGCATTTCTTATTACAGAATTTTCTATATAAGACTTGTTATTACATACTTATGCTCTTTGTGTAGAGGGGATTGATACCTTCAACTGGAGCTTGAAAGATCCCTGATCAGAGCTCCCATTGGAGAGTTGCAACCACTTTTGTGTGTAGTGGTCTTGCAAGACAGGCTGCAGTCCCCTTCAGTACAACCGCAGAAAGTTGTTCACGGTCAATTCTTAATACTTTCTGTCATAAAATTTTTTGCATTGGCTCATAGAGGGTACCCTCACCTCTATTGTGAACCAGAAAGTTCCCCGATCAGAGCTCCCTTGCTCGAGATATTGCAGTTTTTGTGAAGGGGGGTCCGGTGGATTGCACCTAGTATGGCAGGCCACAAGGGTAAAGCAAAGGCTCAAGAGGACTTCCAGCGTAAAATAAGGGACTCCCGTACCTCAATGAATGATCCTATATCAACCAAAGAGGATTGTGAAGACATGTTTGAAGAGGGTGCCCCTGAGATGGACCACTTCTCTATGCTCAACCATACTCTATGCCAACATGAGACCCGTCATGCCGACCGGCATCGAGAGTTAGAACAACGCCATAGGGAGATGGAAACCCGCCAAGATCAACGTCATTCCAAGATGATGGCCAAGATGGAATTACTCATCGAGTGCATGGGCTCCCTCATCCCCTCCATCGCACCCTCCTCAGCTCAGCCCAAGGAGCATGTCCCTCCCTGTGAGGCCAACTCCCCTCCTACCTTGGAGACCGGGCGTAACCCACAAGGTTTTGGTGGCACCCATGCCCTTCCCCATAGCACCTATGAGCTGGGTGAGCCCCCTATGCGACATGATGAACCCATTCTCCCATCACCCATGACGAATCCTTCTAGCCCATCCTTGGGACAGCAGCTCCCCCATAGTGGAAGCTATATGCAAGGCAAAAATGCAAATTTTGGGCAGCATAGTATGCAGGGTGCACATGGGCAACATGCACATGGTAGTTTTGGGCAACAAGGACCCAATGTTCAGTTTGGTTTGCATGTATTGCATGGGCAGCATGGAAATTTTGGGCAGCAAGGCCCCAATGAAGGTGCACATGGGGCAGCATGGGAATTTTGGGCAGCAATGCCCTAATAATCAGTTTGGTCCACATATAATGCATGGGCAGCATGGAACCCATGGACATTTTGGTCAGCAAGGCATGTATGGGCATTCTCATGGACATTATGAGTACCATGACTATTGGCATGGGTTTGATGTGCAAAGGCAAGTGCATGCGCCTACTTATGGTCAACATGCATATGATGAGTGTGAATATTTTGAACAGCATGCATCTGATGACTATATATGTTCTTATGAACTACCTTCTGGTCACATACAAGGACAACCATCTAGATAGCATTATGTACATGGACAACATCATGCAAATGTTTATGAGTATGTACATGGGGAGCAACATCATTATCAGCAATGGAGTGCTCGATATCATCAGCCACTTGATTATTACTATAAGCAACATGTGCATCCTTATGAGCCACATGATACTTCTCAAGAACGATGCCATGATGAGAGCATATCACTACCGCAGGCTCATGTGCAGATGCCCTATCAAACCCAAGGCCCTTAACTTTGAATGCCCAGTAATAGCCACGCATGTGAAACTCATGGACATGAAATGCCTAGGGATTGATGCATTGAATGTTGTATTGATTACAGCCTCATCTATTCAAGTTCGATTTGACCAATGAGTTTATGGACAAGTCAATGCATGTTACCGTATGGGTTGGTAAGGATTTTGTGCCACCATCAGTGCTTCATGATGACACCATGAATTACATCTATGGTACAGCGGATGTATTGGATCACAATTATCCTTTTGACCCCATGGTGACCCATGCTTGTATGGATGACCCTTGTGCTCTTGATGCTTATTATGCAGGTTATCCATTTGATCCCAGAGAATGGAATGCTCTTGGAAAATCCCTATGCTAATCAGCATTTCACCAGTGCAGTTCTTTCCCTACTTCAAGGATGCAATTTTGATTGAGCAGTATCTAAATTTGCCCCAGTCTGAAATGCCGACAACTTACAGACAGCATACTATTTCAGAACAGTTTTTACCCTACATTAGTGACAGTCAAGTGTCACCTATATGGCTTGAAAGTATGCTTCATGAGCTTCATTTTGACATGTCACACACCTCAATCAAAGCTGCCCATAGGAAGTTATGACCAGTTTTCTCCAACAGGCCTGTTTTGGACAGCATGTTGTCCACTGTTTGTCAGCCCCTAATTGTCAAGAATTGGAGGCCAAACTCATATGCTATCAACTTGCACATGTCATATACATCATATACACAATTCTACATCCCAATTCCACATGATATTGTACTTCACCATACCCATATTCTCCTTTGTAATGTTGACCAGAGTAGTGCTCTGCAACCCCTCCCCCCCCCTTTTTCGTTGTGAGCCATAGGTCCTCTTTTTGTTTTTTAGGGAAAAAACCTTTGGGATTGGGATGGAATGTAAAAGAGTGGGGATAGACGGGTAGGACACAAATTAGCATAGTAATACCCAGTTATACTGATAGGGTATATAAGGTGTTGAGAGACCCAATTAGGGCATCGGTTATCAATAATCAAGTCTCTCTTTTCTCCTTCCTCCTAGCTTTCATGGCTTCCTTCCTCTTTCTCTCTCTTTTCCTGTCTTTCTCTCTCTTCTACTAGTCCTTCTCTCTCTTCTTCTCTCATCTTCTTCCTCTTTCTCTCTCCTCTCTACAGTCTCTCGCTTCTCTCCTTCTCTGTCCTAGGTCTCCTTCATTACACTTTTTTGACCCTCTTTTTAACATTGATTGTTGCAAAAACTTCAGCCACTGTATCAACATCAACAGCCCTAAAAACAGCCCTGAAATACCTTCATTTCTAGCCATCAAACCATATGTCTTCAGTTCTTTTCAACCCATCCTACATATTTCTTTTCAGCCTTGCACATGGTTGAAATATTCATGCTATTCATTCCTACAATCCAGACACAAACACAATTTTCCCCTTTCTTGGAGGCATAATTATCTTTTTACAAGCACTGCCATAGCCTCCACTTATAATGGTGCTATCTAAAAACCCTTAAACTCTCGTGCATTAGGTGTAGCATGGGATTATCTTGTAGCCTATCTTGATTGCAGGGATGATTTACACAAACAATAAGAAACTATATTGCCTTTGTATTGTCTTTACTATGAACCCAAGCATATGAAGAACCATCATCCAAGGCTTTTGTTTCCAGCCTTGATTTTGAGATATAGGGGTGCCCCAAAATCACTGAATAACTACATGAATATTGCACAAAAAAATGTTATTCATCTCTAACATCTCCAATAGTCATGAGTACATTTGGACAAGGCACATAAAGATCTTATGATGAATTGTTTGCTACTCACATGTGTCATAGCATTGATTTCAAAACCATGATCCAAAAGAGAGCTATGCAAGGCGTCTCTCTTTCTCCCACTTTAACAATTGTCTCTATTGTATCACAAACCCAATGCGTTCATGATTAATAATGGCTGCTTGGGATAAAATAAGCATCATCTTCTTCATGTACTTGTTGATGGACATCTCCATTATACATAGCCTCCTCTCTATTCTTACTGCTACCCATAAGACAAATTTTAGCCACAAGCTTTCTGTCTACACTCCCATTTAACCCATTTTCAACATCAACTTGCTCCAAATCAGCATTACATGCATCATCATATTCCTTCTGAAGTTGTTTCTCTATGTCTTTGTTAACCTACATCAATGCTT
Source organism: Lygodium microphyllum (assembly GCF_053477565.2). NCBI lineage: Eukaryota > Viridiplantae > Streptophyta > Polypodiopsida > Schizaeales > Lygodiaceae > Lygodium > Lygodium microphyllum. The sequence goes on along the minus strand of NC_141149.1, from coordinate 18,964,258 downwards.
GCAAAACTTCACCATCAAACTATCTTTTTCATTTCAGTATATCAATGATTGCATCATGAAATTTACGCTTCACAATTCCAAGAACTTTGCCAAGTGTGAATTCCACTTTACTACCAAGTATGCAATCTTCCAAGACCTTTTCAAGGTTTGTGGCAATCTCAAGATCCGATTCTAACTTGTAACCCATCTGATTGCCCCTTTTCTTTCCTTCTTGTTTCTTCTCTTGAGATGCATCCTCCAAAACATGCTCAGGTATGGCTTTTTCAGCCTCTTTTTGCTACTCCATTTTGCTTCATGTTATGTGTTTAGATGGGCCTGAAGAGAAAGGACCAATAGTGTCCTCATCTCTTATTCTCTTTTCTTCCAAAGAGCTTCTTGATTATGAACCTTATCCAAATAAGCATAGGCTAAAAATCAATCCACTCATGTTATGCATTTAGATGGGTCTAAAGAAGAAGGACCAGTAGTGTCCTCATCTTTACTTCTCTTTTCTTCCACAAGAGCTTCTTGATTATGAACCTCAACCAAATAAGCATAGGCTGAAAATGAATCCACTAGTGCACTCCATCCTATTCTCCCTTGTATACACTGACTTGCATCAGCCAATTCAAACTTTTCTGTTTTGCCTTTTTCCATGCAATCTAATGCTTGCATCTAAATGTGATATTTTGCTTCAATCATGCCTCCTTTACAAGCTTCATCATTCCTTTCAATTCTCAACCCATATGTGGCTACATTTATGGCAACAAATGCTGTCGTGGCATCCACATCTTCCAATCTCTTATGCATGCCACCATTTCTAAAATTTGGCTCTATTGGAAGACTAGTTTTAATTTCATGTATTTTGCTATCTTTCCAAAAGATTGACCTTTTTGCTTCCGCTTCATGGTAGATTGTATAGTCTCTCTTTTCATGCTATAAAATGTCACACCAAATGCATCTCCTCTTGTATCATTCTCTATACGGCCTTTGGGCTGTTGCCTGAGCCTTCTCTTCTACCTTAGCATCCAATTTTGCAACCTTTGCATATATTTTTGTCAAATTCAGCCTCAAATCACACATACCTTTGATTAATTCATCCACAACATCACCTTTAAGAGCGGCACGAACATGTATAGCTGATTTTTTTGCCATAGCTACATGCACCTTGGCTACAATTTTAGCCCCCTTCTAAGCACTAGCAGGTGTGGTGCTTGTACCCCAATTTCATCCACTCTCTCTTTACCAATATATGCACTGCTTCAGTTACATTAGCCCAATCAGATTTTAGTCATGTTTTAAAAGAGGTATCTTCTAAACGATCAGTCAAATCAATTTTTTAACTCTCCAATGATTATTGCTCATTGGCATCCAAGTGCGCATAGCAAATTTCAAATTCATGGAGCAAAGTTGTAGTAGCCAACCCCTTATTGGGATTTTCAATCCAATCTCTAAATGTCTTTTTAGTTACCAATCCTACATCTTCCAAGAAAAACTTTTCTCTCAAAGCTTTCTTAAAAGTTTCCCAACCAGCATCTCTTTTATATAACTCATCAATTCAATCGTGGAATGCAGGCATGGCCAAACAGGAGAAATACCGACTCCATGCATACTACGATACCCCATGAAACAAAATCTTTTATTCATACAACTAGATGAAGGCCGAAACATTTTGACCTTTAAACTGCTTCAATTCTTCTCCCACTGCCTGCAATACATTCATAGCTAAGGAATCAATTCTTTCTATTTCTTGTCGAGTTTGCATCTGCTATTGTAACAACAACTACTACTGTTGTTGTTGCTACAACAAAGCAATCATCTGTTGTAAAGCATCACCACCACTTGAATCAATAGAATCCCCCATTTTTACACACCTCTACTGTCGAGTTTCATGTCGGGTTCACCATTGTTGGAGGGGTTTTTGTCAAAAGCTCATATCCACCAGGGATCAAAGATAGAAGGAAGTAGAGGATAGGAGATGGAAGAGAAGAAAAAGAATAGACAAGAGGTAAACACGATAAAGACAAAGCAAAATGAATCAAATCACTATGTATTGATAGAATCTAAAATTCCTTGTTTGGCACTACTTAGAAGCAATCTCCAAGCATTAGATCTTCTAGAGCTCCCTCATAGACCAAAAATGTGCATCAAAATAATAGCTTCCTCTTTGTTGCTCCAAACCCAAATCTAATGCTTCCATTGCCTCCGAAAGGTGGTAAAATACCAAGACAGCTATAATTCTGCTAGATCACTCCATCTCCTAGTTTGAAGTGTTGTTCACTACCTAAAAACTGCAATCGCACATTGCATAATTTTGCCAATCCTTCTTTTTACATAAAGTCCTCCCAAAATGTCTAAAAGCTACATGCTTTCTTTTACATGTCATCCTATTCTAGAAGTTTTCTACAATTTTTGGATTTTTACAAGAGATAATATCTAAAATATCAAAAATTGGCTGAACTTATCCAAAAATCTAGTATTTTTTAACCATCCAAACTACAGACACTAACATTAATGATTAATATGGCATTGGCTCTTTAGATCAATAAGAAAGCCACACTCTAGAGTTTTTTACACTATGACTGTGTAGCGGCATGACAACATGATAAAAGACTGATATGAAACTAGTAAAATGTATATACATGCAGTTACTAAGTGTAAACCTACTAGGAAAGAAGAGATGGCATAATAAATGTGCCATTACCAAGGGTAAACTATGTGGGTATAGTATAGTTGTAGAATCAATGGTGTATCCTCATGTTGATCACCTAATACACTAGTGAATAATATCATGATGCATCACCAAGGCACTTAGTGGATGTTAGCTCATGTAGAGTTCAACATCTCAACACTTCACCTCAAGCTTAGCATGAGCTCATGAACTCCAAGCATAATCCTAAAGCGTTAAAGCTTCTAAGATCCTAAGGCCCTAGTGAAAATGTTAGGGGCTTGATGTTGAGTGGTGATATAAACCAAGTCAATATTACCTATTAGAACCCGCTCATGAATGAAATAATAATAAATCTATATGTGTTTAGTCTGTACATGATACACTAGATTCCTAGCCCATTGAATGCTACTAAATTTATCACAATAGATGATAAATTTCTTATCCACACGTATCCTCAAATCACCAAGTAGCTTGGTAACCAAGCAACCTCACATGCTACAATTGTAGCACCTTTGTACTCTACCTCTATATTAGACAAGGCAAAACTATTGATTTTTTCTTCTACTCCAAGTAGCAACAACACACCCAAAGAAAAACATAAAACCATTAGTAGATCTCCTATCTAAAATACTACTAGCCTAATCTCCATGTATATAACCATGCAACTCTAATGGTACACTTGCACCATAAAATAAGGCATAGTCCAATGTAGACTTTGCATAGCACAATGTGTACCGCATTGTATCCAAATGTGGATTTTGTGGAAGTTGGATAAGCTGACTCTCCAAACCAAATGTGTAGTTTAGGTCTAGCCTAGTGATTATCAAATAGATAAGGCTACTCACAATCTTCTGATACATAGTGGCATTCCCAATCAAGTTGCCCTCATGTGCACTAAGCTTAGCATTAACATCCAAAGGTATAGAAATAGGCTTACAATCATCCATACCACACTTATTCACTATGACAATCATATATCCTTGGGAGTATTGATTATCTCTATGCTAAGAAAGTAGTGCAAATCTCCTAAATCCTTCATCCTATATTCAACCTTGAGAAGACTCTTCACATTGTCAATATCTATCATCATAGTATCATCCACAATTATCAAAACATCCATATATATAGTAATGACCACAATACTTGCATCACTCTCACATACATTCCTAGTAATCAAGATTCAAAAACAACCATTTATCAGTGGGTCCCGACAAACACACTACTTACTATTGGGATCTAAAATGGGCCCAACACTAGCTCTAGGGCTCTAACTAGATCTTTATGCTCACCAAACCACCCTCAAAGCCTTGCATCTAGGAGCACCTAGAGGCTATACATTGATTTAGGTAAATCATGTATTTGTATCGATTTGTAGTCCAATGATTTTACCTATTTTAAATCCAATAGAGAGAATATCCAAACATACATGTGATCAACACCTCTATTCACATACACAAAGAGCTTTCCCCAGTAGGTAGAGTGATGTGGCTCCTATGGCTCTCCTACACCCCAGGGATTGGCCCCAGGATGCACCATCTCCAACATGAAACACAAGTGTAATAGATTCCTCTCATAGTATAATCTGTAATGATCCAGAAGACTATATATATTTGTCACTTAATGAGTTTTCCAAGATATTGTATTACCCTACAATAAAGGGGATCTTAAACTCTCAATGTTAGTCATCACCTAGACATACAATCGCAATGCATCCAGGAATTTATCTTCTAATACCATATTTAGATTACATATGCAAAGTATAAGACATTTTGTATTCAAAAAAATTAACTAAAAACTAGCCAACATGAAGTGCACAAATAATCATTTCATGATTTCTTTCTACTAGCGTCATGTTGTGTTGCTTAAGGAACAACTTCAGCCTAACCCATGCTACTCAACTCCTTAAAACTCATATAAACCATGGCCTATAAGCTAAGATGTGCAAATAAATCAGAAACTTAATCAAATATATTTTAGTTTCAGCCCCACACCCCTTGTTATTTTATGTTTTGCTTGCTTGCACAAATGTAGAGAGATTTTATGCTAATTTTCTATAGAAACAAGCTCTAAACATACACTTTAATATATAAATGGTGGTAAACCAAGGAAAACCCTCATGCTTTACCTTCATTATGTTAGAATATCAAGCTCATTTATGTGTGTTGACCGACATGAGCTGGACACAGCTAGTCTAGCCATAGTAGTTAGGTACATTAAATAAGTCGGTGCCACTACTGGTGTGAATGGTCTTATGACCTTAGGTTGTACTTTCAATATATAGTGTTGAATGAATAATGATGTGAGTGAGAGGAAGCATGCTACTTCACTCTGTCTGACATCTATCTGCCTCTATGAATTTGAACATGGTATCAGAGCCATGAATCGGCAAAGACTGGGTGCCTGGGAGTGTGGCATTGGACTTGTAGGAGCTGAAGTCAGAGGAAAGGTCATTCTTCTTCAAACAGGCTGAAGCCATTGAACAATGGAAGGTATGCAGTGTATGGTTGTATGCTCAATGATCAAAGGCATTATCAAAGGCTTGTTTGTAGCCTTGAGAGGGATGTGTTGAGCACCTTGGAGTGCTTCATTATCATGATTAACAAGATCGTGAGCTGTGCTGCCCCCCTGCCAGTCTGCACTATTGCGCCAGGTCTAGATTTAGGTCCTCCAGCTTCCAAACGAGGCATTAAACATCTTATGCATGCTCTATGAAGTGTATGCTGACCCTGGGGTGTGATCTTGAAGGTCTGACATGTCAATGGAAGCTTGGGTGATGAGGCATGGACTGTTATGCAGGTATACAGGTCTGAAACTAAATATACACTGCTGAATACAGTGATTTACATCACTGTTTTGATCCTGAAGAGCATTTGAGGCTCCCTAATATGCTGGGAGGATTGCACTGCAGACAACACAAGTCAAGAAGTCATATGTACTTGATGTGAAGTACTTGAGCTGAATTTTCTCATTAAAATATTCAGATCTGAGAACTGTTTCACTGCTGAAAACTGTCATATACTGTCAATGACAAGCATTGGATACTACTGATGCAATACATGTCATTTTTAGAGCTCTATCACCTATGAGAGCTATCATATACATGCTGGATGTATGGAGGCTTGAAACATGAAATGAGCATCATTGAAAACTAAATTCTGGAGCTGAAGTAAATGCAGACATATTGTCTTGGTCAAGTACAAATGGTTCATGAAGTTTTATGCTTTGGTCAGTGAAAACAGGTTGCCTATGTATACCCAGATGCGCATGTATTGACCTTGTCATTACGAAGTAAATGTATGACATGATTGGAAGATAGTTTGGGGCTGATTGGAACTTGATATACTGAACTTTGGTTGACTGCAACCTGCAACTGAATTTGTTGACACTTGTATGTGCTGGTTATGCACTGTTCTGTGACTCTATGCTCATGTCATGACTGCCAAGTGTACTAGCAGCTATCTGGGAGGTTTTGGGACATGTGTGACATGAGTACCACTCAGTTTTGGACTTGAAAGTACTACTGATTATTTACAGTTTACAGTTTTTAGACTGCATGTATTTACCTTGGCAGTGAGTTTACCAAAGCTCAAGCTGAAGCAAACACATAGCTTATGTATTGACAGTGATATCTACAGTTGAGACCACTTGTTTGTGGGTTGTTTTGGGGTGCCAGTAGGCTGAAATACCCTGTTTTTTTTCTGCAATTTAGTGTAGAAAACTGTCATAAACAGTTCCGGGCTGAAGTCAGACAAGTTGTCTTATTGGCTTGCAGGTAGTCAGGCAGTGTCTATAAAATGGCAAATGCTGATAGAACGGACAACATAACCCAGATTGTGGGGGAGAAGCTTGATAGCAATAATTATGCCATCTGGAAGTTTCGAATGGAGAACTTCCTAATTGGGAAAGGATACTGGGACTTAGTGAGACAGGTGTTGAGGCTGAACCTGAACTTCCAGAAAGGAATCCTACAGCTGATCAAAGACGAGCGCATGGAGCTTAGACGGAAAGAGCTCGCACAGTTTTACATTGGCTGTCATTATGTATCTCGGATGCTATGGTGATGCAGATCATGAATTGTAAGAGCCCAGCAGATGCATGGAACATATTGGTCAAATACTATGGCACAACCACAAGTGCCAGGAAGGTACAGTTGAAGCAGAAATTCAACAACATGGACCGGAAGAGCAGATCCATACAGGATTATGTCATGGAGGTTAAGACCATAGCAGATCAGTTGGCATCTGTTGGTTCACAGGTTGAAGATGAAGATATGGTTGCAATGACCTTAAATGGATTGGGTCCTGAATACAAGTCTTTTGACACTTCAGTGTCTGTGCGGGCTGAAGTGCCTGACTTTAATGAGCTGGTTGCATTATTGATTCATGAAGAAGTGAAGCTTGGCTTAGCTACAGGGTTAAGCGGTTCAAAGAATAAGGATGCAGTTTTTTACTCGAATCAGCGCGACCGTGGCAGGGGTTATGGATCTGGCAGAGGAGGCCAGCAGAATGCATCCTATGGCACTCAAAATTAGAAGTCATCAAATGCAAGAGGTCGTGGAAATTTTCGAGGCAGGGGGGGATCTAACTCCCGTGGTAGAGGCTCATGGTAGCAACAACGTCAGTCAGATAATCCAAACAAAGACAAGGATTGTCATTACTGTGGCAAGTATGGGCATATTGCAAACGAGTGCTGGAAGAAGCAGGGGAATCAGAAGGGTAAACAACATGGACACTATGCTACATCCAGTCAGGCAAATGACTCTAGTGATAGACTGTTTGCCATGCAATATGTCAAAGATAAGGCTATTGAAAAATCATCTGATGATGCAGTGTGGTACATTGACTCAGGGGCATCGAATCACATGACCCCTCATGGTGATTGGTTCACTGATATGGTGACTGAAAAGCATGGCTATGTATGCACAGGTGATGACACGTAGCATAGCATTGAGCATAAAGGCAAAGTGCCTCTGGTGGTTCATGATGGTAGGAAGAAAAATCTGCATGATGTCTTGCATGTCCCTTCAATCATGAAGAACTTATTGTCTGTTGGTCAGATGACGGAGCAGAACTTGTAGGTTAGATTCAATAAGCATGGTTGCTTTATTGAAGAGTTTGGCAATGGCTGCAAGTTGATAGCTCGTGGTCACAGGAAAAGCAGAATGTTTACTCTTGATGCTTCTTTGCCAGAGCTGAATTCAGCTATGTTTGCTCATGGTTCTGGCACTGTTAGGGATTTGGAAATCTGGCACAAGAGAGTGGGGCATGTCAATTTGCAAAGGCTACAAACTATGCAGAAGAAACAGCTGGTTACAGGTTTACCCAAATTCCGATATTCAGATATTGGTCATGTATGCGAGGCTTGCCAGTTTGCTAAAGCAGTCTCGATTGCCGTTTGTCAGGCATGTAAGGCAGAGTACACGTCCTTTGCAGTTAGTGCACTCTGATGTTTGGGGGCCTTCTAGATATTATGTATCTTTCATTGAAACACCATATTAGGGAATATGGGAATTTTCCATAAGTTTGGGACATGTGGTCAAATCTTTAGATTTGTCATAACTTGAACATCATAACTCCAAAAGGAGCACTCTATAGCTCAATAGATTCCATTTTTCAAGCTCTTTCCAATGATAGGTCACATCATATAGTTTTGAGAAACTTATAGGTATGTTATCCAGGTGCCACCTTTTTAGTTTTCAAAAAATGAAAATTGGGAGATTCCCAAACTCACTAATATTGTGTTTTGACGACTACAGTCGCTATACCTGGCTTTTCATATTGAAAACAAAAGATGAGGTCTTTGTTGTTTTTCAGCAGTTCAAAGCACAGGTTGAGAAGGAATTTGAATGCTACATCTCTTGTTTGAGATCCGACAGTGGTGGGGAGTATGTATCAAATGAATTTGCTGATTTCTTAGCTGAAAATGGCATTCGTAAGCAGCTAACCTGCAGCTACACTCCGCAGTAGAATGGAGTAGCTGAAAGAAAGAACAGGGTTCTGATGGAGGCTGCTAGGGCCATGATGAATGAAAAACATATGCCACTTTATTATTGGGCAGAGGCTGTTACGACAACTGTATACATTCTGAATAGGCCTCCCACTGCAAGTATTCATGATATGACGCCGTTTGAGAGGTTGTATGGCTACAAGCCTGATATAGGTCATATGAAAGTCTTTGGCTGTCTTGCTTATGTGCATATTCCAGATGAGAAAAGGAAAAAGCTGGATCCAAAAGCGCATAAGTGTTTTTTCATTGGGTATTCGCAGGAGAAAAAGGCATATAAATGCTATGACCCCTCTACCAGGGAGACTTTGGTGAGCAAGGATGTCATCTTTGATGAGATGGGCTCTTGGTATGTCTCACCAGTGGCAGTGCCATCCGATATGCCTTCCATTCATGTCTCTACAGTTGATTTGCAGCAGAGCACTGCTATGATAGGACCTAGCAGTCAGACAGTATCCCCATGGACAGGGAGATTGAGGAGCTCAACATCCACTGACACCAGTATGTCAGTGAGGGGGAGACATGATATCTTGGACAGCAAAGGAAAAGAAAAAGCTACTGAGGATGCATCTGGTATGATGACACCTGGCAGAATGACTTCTAGCTATGAGTCTGCTGATACTCTGGACAGCGAACTTGGTATTCCGACTGTCTATACGCCTGGCACAAGGCAGAGCATGTATATTCCGCCTCATGAAAGAGGGGAATCGAGTAGTGCACCACAGCTTAGACGATCACAGAGGGTCAGATACCCTGTTGACAGGTTGACATATAGTGGCTACTTTGCAAAGCATTATGCTTACATGACAAAAGTAATGGAGATTAAAGAACTAGGTACATATGCTGAAGTTGTGAAAGATGAGAACTGGTGCACATCCATGGATACAGAAATGCATGCTTTGGCTGAAAATAAGACATGGGATTTGGTACCTTTGCCTGAAGGGAAAAAAACCATTGGCTGTAAATGGATCTATAAGATCAAATGCAAATCTGAGGCAGTGTGGAAAGGTATAAGGCAAGGCTGGTCGCAAAGGGATATGCCCAACAGTATGGGCTTGACTATGATGAAACATTCAGCCCTATTGCCAAGATGGCAACTATCCGTACTGTGATTGCTTTGGCTGCTGCTAAAGGCTGGAAATTGTAGCAGATGGATGTGAAAAATGCCTTCCTCAATGGTGACTTAGCAGAGGATGTTTACATGGATCAGCTGGAAGAGTATGTTCACCCTGATTTTCAGCATTATGTGTGCAGGCTGAAAAAGGCACTGTATGGGCTGAAGCAGGCTCCGAGAGCCTGGCATGCTAGGATCAGCAGCTACTTGCAGAGTCTTGGTTTTGCTGTTGGCAGGGCTGATCACAGCCTCTTAACAAAGAAGACTGACAGTGGCTTGGTAGTGCTGGTCATATATGTTGATGACTTGATAATTACTGGAGATGATGACATGGGAATTCAGCATGCAATGAAGATGCTGAAATCTGAATTTGACATGAAAGATCTAGGAGATCTGAGGTATTTCTTGGGTATTGAGGTTGTACCAACTGAAAATGGTTTATGGCTGATGCAGAAGCACTATGCCATGGAAATGCTTAAGAAGTATGGCATGGCTAAATGCAAACCGTTGGATACACCTCTTGATTAGAATGTCAAGCTGGACATGAACACTGGGGCTAAAGTAGAGGATGTAACTATGTACAGGCAGTTGGTTGGCAGCTTGATTTACTTGACCATCACTAGGCCTGACTTGAGCTATGCTGTAGGGGTGATAAGCCAGTTTATGCAGAAGCCAAGGAAGCCGCACTTGGATGCAGTTAGACGCATCATGAGGTATGTTAAGTCCACTGTAGACTATGGGCTATTCTATGTCAGAGATAAGCCCTTGACATTGATTGGATAACATATGCGGATTGGGCAGGTTGCTCATATGACTGCAGATCTACAAGTGGATATGCATTTGGATTTGGTAGCGGCATGATTAGTTGGAGCAGCAAGAAGCAACCTACGGTTGCTTTATCGAGTACTGAGGCAGAGTACAGGGGTGCTACATTGGCAGCATGCGAGATTTCATGGCTGCTCAAGCTTATGGCTGATTTGGACATACAGGTAGATGCTCCAGTGAAGCTACTATGTGATAATCTGAGTAGTGTACACCTGGCTATGAATCCAGTTTATCATGCCAGGACGAAACACATAGAGGTACACTACCATTTCATCAGAGAGATGGTTCTCGCAGGACGCGTTGATCTTATGCATGTAAAGACAGATGAACAGGTGGCGGATATCTTTACCAAGTCCTTAGGTAAAGATAAGTTCTGTGGTTTTAGACAGCTGCTTGGAGTTCAGATGCTGTCTTGAGCTTGAGGGGGAGTGTTATAATATCAAGCTCATTTATGTGTATTGACCGACATGAGCTGGACACAGCTAGTCTAGCCATAGTAGTTAGGTACATTAAATAAGGCAGTGCCACTACTGCTGTGAATGGTCTTATGACCTTAGGTTGTACTTTCAATATACAGTGTTGAATGAATAATGATGTGAGTGAGAGGAAGCATGCTGCTTCACTCTGTCTGACATCTATCTGCCTCTATGAATTTGAACACATTACACAAGCACAAATATTGTCCTGTTTTTGTTGTAATTTTTAATGCATAAAACTTAATTTTTTCTAAATTTCTCCCTTAAATTGATTATTTTTCATAAATTTCCATACTTATTTCAACATAAATTATTGATTTTTTTGATTTTTTTGATTTGTATGACTTATGTGAGGTGTAATCCATCAATATACTCATTTTCATACCATATGAATATCATTTGTTTTCCAAAATCCTAGAGCAACACCGTTTTTCATTAAATCCCATATTTCAAATTGTGATTTTATTATTTTTAATAAGCATGAAGGAAAATTACTAAGTTTTCTAAAATTTCAAATAACAAAAAATATACACTACAAGGATATGAGGGTATAGCGACGGCCATTTGCGACGAGAAATAGCGGTGTCACTATTTGCGTCGTAAATGCGACGCTAATAGCAACACAAATAGTGACGGTACTCAGACGAAAAAAATGTGGGCCGAAACCAAGCGCGTTATTTTGCACGCATTCACGAAAGAGAGAGCGAAAGGGAGAGCGAGAGGGAGAGCGAACATCTTGCATTTGAGAGGGAGAGAAAGAGAGAAAGAGAGAGAAAGAAGGCTTCTCACTGCCGCCGCCGCCGCCGTTCGCGAAGAAGAGGAGGAGGTGTATGGAGGGCGAAGAGGAGCCACTGTCATGAAAAGAGGAGCCGCCAAACCCTTCTTCGAGCCTTTACGGTGAGTCCATTGTCCATTCTTGCTTTGCTTTTGTGTTTTCTCTCTCTCTTTTACTTGTTTTTGGTATAATTCGTATGTATTGAGAGAGGGAGAGGAAATGAGAGAGAAAGAGAGGGAAAGGGAGAGGAAAGGAGAGAGAAAGAGAGGGAGAGGGAGGAAATGGAAGAGGGAGGGAGAGGGAGAGGGAGGGAGAGAGAAAGAGAGGGAGAGGGAGGGGGAGGGAGAGGGAGAGAGGGAAACATTAAACATAATAGGGAAAGAGAGAAAGAGAGGGAGAGGGAGAGGGAGGAAGACATTAAACATAATAGGGAAATGGGAGAGGGAGAGGGAGAGGGAGAGGGAGGAGAGGGAAACATTAAACATTATAGGGAAAGAGAGAAAGAGAGGGAGAGGGAGAGGGAGGCAGAGAGAAAGAGAGGGGGAGGGAGAGGAAATGAGAGAGAAAGAGGAAGAGAGAAAAAACATTAAACATAATAGGGAAAGGCAGAAAGAGAGGGAGAGGGAGAGGGAGAGGGAGGGAGAGGAAAGAGAGGGAAACATTCAAGATAATAGGGAAAGAGAGAGGGAGAGGAAGAGAGAAAAAACATTAAACATAATAGTGAAAGAGAGAAGGGAGGGAGAGGAAATGAGAGAGGGAGAGGAAGGAAAAAACATTAAATATACTAGGGAAAGAGAGAAAGAGAGGGTGAGGGTGAGGGAGGGAGAACAAATGAGGGAGGGAGAGGAAATGAGAGAGGGAGAGTAGAGAGAAAAAGAAATGAGAGAGGGGGAGGAGAGAGAAAAAGAGAGAAAAAACATTAAACATAATAGGGAAAGAGAGAAAGAGAGGGAGAGGAAATGAGAGAGGAAGAGGAAGAGAGAAAAGGAAATGAGAGAGGGAGAGGAGAGAGAAAAAGCATTAAACATAATAGGGAAAGAGAGAAACAGAGGGTGAGGGTGAGGGAGGAAATGAGAGAGGGAGAGGGAACAAAATGAGAGAATGAGAGGAGAAAGAAAAAGAGAGAAAAACATTAAACATAATAGGGAAAGAGAGAAAGAGAGGGTGAGGGTGAGAGAGAGAGAAGAAATGAGAGAGGGAGAGGAGAGAGAAAAAAATGAGAGAAGAAGAGGAGAGAGAAAAAGAGAGAAAAGACATTAAACATAATAGGGAAAGAGGGAGAGGGTGAGGGTGAGGGTGAGGGTGAGGGAGGGAGAGGAAGAGAGAAAAAGAAATGAGAGAACAAGGTACCAATTGATCGTATCCAGGAATGTACCATACCTCACTTTCTTTCCCCTAGACCCAATGCCTAGCCTACAGCTTGGACAACCTCACTCACTCAACGTTGGTCACGATCCTCTAGAAAGCAAGTGCCATGCATCCAGGAGATATTGTCTGATACCTTTAAATTTCATGCTTCATGCAAATTGTGAATGTCCATGTGCTCAAACAATTAAGAAAATCAGCATTGGTGCACATGTGGAAAATATTTCTTTCAATGATTTTGACTATTGCTCGTATGCAGCATTGCATGAACCTAGCACCGAGAAACCCTCGTGCTACTAGGTTCTTAATTTTAAATTATCGACCAACCTAAATGGTATGCATAAAAACCAGCAAGCTTTTCATCATTTCATTCAGCATTTAAACAGCTTTCATACACTCTACCCCCTCACCCGTTTAGGTTGTGCATCGTTGATCGGTTTAGGGTTCATTTTTCACATTTTTATTATATAAAAAGTCATAAAAACTCACTAAAACATAAAGGTAGGGCTGAACTAAGGCTAAACCTCATACTTCAAACCCCCCATACATCCACAAATATGAATCTTATTTTTTCTTAATTTTTGGCACTCAAAATCCATTTTTTTCCTTTTTTTTTTATTTTTCCTTTTTTTCTTGTATTTTTGCAATATTAAATGACTGAAAATCCAAAATGAGTTATGGGCTGTAGCCTTTAGGTTCATTTGTAGCAAAATCACAAGTTTAGTTGGTGTGTCTTATTATATTTTCCATTGATATCTCAAAAACATCCAATTTCTCCATATTTTGTGTATTTTACGAGTTTTAAACTACTAATTTCATCCACAACACTTATGATTTTCTGATTTTATGAGCATAAACTGATCAAACTCATAGCAAGAAACATCATAATGCATAATCATCCCATGGGAACAAATATTCATGAAGCAAATTGCACAAAACATCAATTTCCTTTGTAAAAATGAGATTACCGTTCTTTGCGGGTTGCGGGTTTTTATTTGCCATATCTCGGGACTGATTTCCAGCCACCATTAATGCTCATGACAATGCACAATCAGCAATCTTCCTTCCTCTTGCACCACGGAGCAATCCGGTCTTCATTGGACAAGCATCTGTCATCCATTCTTCTTCTTCTTCTTCACCACATGAATCTGCCTTTAGGGGAGAGAGAGGGAGGAGAGAGAAAGACTGAAATCAGAATTCTTCACAGAGATTGTCAATGGAGGAGCGAAGCACGACGATAGAGTCAGCATCTAGGAGGGATTCAAGCCCCATAATCGATTAGCGGAGTTATTCACAGCTAGCCATCACCCTCTCCATGCCATGAAGTGCAAATTTCGGGCGCCATCTTCCTCCACGTTTTTTCATCCCTCATTCTCTCTCCACGTTTTTTGCTTCCAAACTCAAAAGGCATGCTCAATTTTGGCCTCCCAAGTGTCCACCTTTTCATATCTTGACCATTTTGTGGCCATTTCCCCATCCGGACTCCGAATTGAGCTCTAAAAAATCATGGGCATCCGGCTCGGCATCCCGCATTGACCGGTAACTCTTGTCGACCTGCATGACAGTCTGAAAATTTATGAAAAATCAACAAGTGTCGCTCGGGCGCTTTTAAAGTACTTTGGCGCTTAAAATCGTCCTAGATCGAGCCGCCACCTTCGACGTTGAATATTTTTCCCTTGATATTCGTAATTTTTAGCTATTTTTAAGCACTTCTCGGAACCAAAATTCCACTCTCAGTATTTAAGGTGTAAGAGCCCCAGATTAGGGCAACCAGTTATTTAACAAGATCATACTCTTCACCTTCATCTCCAACTTCCTTGGCTTCCTCCTTCCTTCTTTCCTCTTTTCTCTCTTTCTCTCTCTTCTTCTAGTCCTCTTTCCTCTTCTTCTTGTTCTCTTTCTCTCTCCTCTCAGCTTCTTTCATTACAAGAAAAACATCTTTTAGTACCACAAAATATCTAAGCACACCATTATCCACATTAAACTCGGACATCTTCTAACACAACTCATCAAAATAAGAAACCTCTTCAAGACATCCATCCAAAATACAAGACTTCATCTCTTCTATTCCACAAACACAACGATCAACCATTTCCATAGTATCATCACAAACAAGGCAAAATCTTGCAAGAAACTTCAACAAAATCAGGTAACACATTAGAGTCAAAATACTCATGCAATCTCACAATCTTTTTGACACTATTTACCCTGAGTTTTAGATTTCTCTTCCCTCAATTTTGCAATTCTTTCCATAGCCTTACTCAAATTTCTTTTCAATCCTCATCAATGTTACTCTCAGGATCCTCAAAACCCCAATCAAAGTCACCACAAATATCATCAAAACCTTTAGGAGAACTCAAAGAAACCACAAGACTTTCAAATGAAAATTTTGCTTCATCATTGTTGCCTAGATCAATCATACAATAATCCATACAACTATCAAGAAGCGTGAGATCAAGTCCACTCAAAACAACATCAACAACACCGCCAATAGAAGCGTCTCCCATCTCTCAAACACCTAGATCTTTCATTGGGAAATTACCGACTCTCTTGTTTCTCCCCATCTCTCTCAAGATGAACTAAGTTAACTGCAATAAATGACACCTCCCGATCAGAATAGCTTTCTAAACTCTCATCCTCACTATCATCTTCCTCATCAAAGCTATCACTCTCTTCATTGTCATCCTCATTCACGAGTTCTTTTTTCAAAGACGTATCAAATTTTTTTGGTACTCCCCTTCGGTCATAAATTGTTATGATTCCTTTCCCCAAATCTTGTATTGCTTTTGCTTTCCTAAGCCAAGGTCTACCCAATATAAGCAGAAAAGCTCCCAACCCTGTTGGCATAACATGGCAATCAATTTTCATTGACACACCAGAAACCTTCACTTCCAAATTCTAAATTATATTTAAGCACCTAACTCTAGCATGATTAGCAAGCCTGATTCAAAACTTTGATCCTTCAACAATTCAAAGTCCAAACTGTTCTACACAAGCCTAAATAATCACACTAATTTGTACTCCTCCATCAATATATGCTACACCTATGCTCTGCTGTTTATGCCAAGCATCATTAATAGGAGAAATATTAGGCTACTCTTCTACACTCAAAACTCTCATTGTTCCTTTCTTTTTTTCCTTTAACTTTGGATTCACTAATTGCTTCCACTATCCTCTCATCTTAGGGCACAATTCCATCAACTGAGTAAAAGATATATCAGCTTTCTTACCCATCATATCCCTTTTAAGGTCATAGTCACTCTCTCCTTCCCCCAATGGAATATCAGCAACATGATAATGTTTTCTAGGCGGTCTCGATTTATTTCTTCTCTCTTCTCTCCTCTCTTTGTTTTTCTTCCTCTTTCCTCACTAGCCTTACTAGTTTCAAGTTCATCTCTCTTAGTATCTCTCCTTTTTATTGCAGGTATTACATCAACAATTTCCTTTTCCTCATTTTGATTTTCTAAAACAATACAGTAAATGTCACTTTTTCCTTTCTATTATTCAGTCAACCTTAGAACTTGAGATGTAGATTCATTTTTTATTTCTATCCCAAAATCATTTTGTCTATTAGGCAAGTTTTGTCGATAAAGGATCCCCTTTTACTCTAGGTGGATAAGGACAATTTGTGCTCACATGACCTATCTCACCACATGAAAAACAAGTCACCATTGGTCTTCTAAAATATCCTCTCCCATTTCCTCCTCTTCCACTTTCAATGTTTTCCTAACTTGTTTATCCTATTGGTCCTCCACTTCCTCTTCCCCAAGGTCTTCCTCTCAAAGCTCCTAATCTCATGTTTTACATTTGACTTGACAACTAATCTTCAACCTCTCGTGCTAATTGAGCATTTTGTATCATTAGAAGCTAAAAATTTTGTCCATCCCCTTGCCAATTTTGGGCTCTATTTTCATTGTTCGGTGTTCTAAATGATTCTCTATTTCTAATTTTCTCAATTTTTCTCTCTTTTTCTATGGCAATTATTATAGCTTCCTCAAAAGTACTCGATTCCTTAATTTCCAATTCTGTTCTCACCTCTCCTTGCAATTTTTCAACAAAATGTTTTATTTTTAACATTTCAGGGGCTCTCTCTCCTCGGCCTAGGGATGCATTCCAACAATCTCAAAGTATAGTGTCCTCTAGGGAAAAAAATTCAATGGTTTGGTCTTCTTTTCTCTGACAGGTTCCTATTTTTCTCCAAAGGTCCTGGGAAGTTTCAGTTTCCTTAAAACGATCAAGAAATGCCTACTTGGTTGCTTGATATTCCATAGAAACAAGAGGATTTCTCAATCTGAGAATTTTCTCATAATCCTCAAACCAATTATGAACTTCATCCAACAATTGAAATTTCAGAATTTGAAGTTTTAGGGTTGAATCACTTATTCACTAGATAATACATCCAAGCTCCAATTTTTTGAGGAATCGCTGAGGATCCTCTCCTTTTTTCCCATTAAATTCATGGAATGAATAGGCCATCGAAAAATAGTCTCAAACAAGAAATCAACCCACAAATCACACACAAAGTCAATTTTTTTGGCACTCCTCAATGGGGGCAGCAAACAAGATATGTTAAGCGAGTGATGATTAAAAACAAGTCTCACTCACTACCCAATAACGAAACATTAAGAAGTGCCAAATAGGCTAATTGACTTTCTTGATGAACGACACAAACACAAGAATTTAAAGTTTTATGAACACCACACAATCCACACGCAAACCAACAATGCCTCCTGTAGTTTTTTAAAAAACACTATAGAAACACTCAAGGTAGAGTAATCAACAAACATCAAAATCAAACGCTTGATTCCATCAAGTATCTCAATGCAATGGCAATGGAATTCCAACTATTTCAGACAATCAATTTGTTGTTCCAAGAGTACCTCTCAACTGCATTGAAGCAATCTCACCAATATAAATGGACACCTGAAAAAATGCAATTACTACCCAACCACATACATTTGATATTGCTGCTACATTAACTTTTCCCCATGTCTTCTCTATGAAGCATATGACCTTCCTTTAATCTTTTTCATCCTACATTATCATCAAGACTCCAATTCCCTAAGTATTGTTGACTTTTCCATGGTATTAGTGGTAAGCTAGCCCCCCAAGTTCAATAAAACTAGGTTCCTTGATATCGTTTTCCCATGCTAATTCTCAAGAAATCCGAAACCTCCTCACCCTTTAGCCTTCAAAAAACTTTTTGCGTTCTTCAAATATATATGCCTTGTCACAATGCAATGTGTCCTAGCAAGAATATGCTATTGAAATATGTACGCCATGCTCAACCATTCATGATTTGAGAAGATATGCAAATTGGATCTATGTGATGTAAACAAACAAGCGATGCTTCACACAAAAAAATGGATGCATTAGAAATTAGAGTGCCTAGCCTATCTATATGTGCTCGTGTGTCATGAAAAATGCAAAATGCAGTTCCCTGATTAGAATTAATCCTTAACCTCTCCTCTCAACACTTAGAGAAAAAATCATTGAACTCCGCTCCTCCCACCCAGAATCTTAGTGTCGCTCAAAAAAACGATGGTCCTCAAGATGTTGACCAAGAAAACAACCGATCTCACAACTCATGATGTTCTTCACGACCGTCAAACTTACCCAACCACCTTTCCCACTCAACCAGAGGTTCCTAACTTGCTGATGAAAATCCTAACTCTTGTGCATGCAAGAAACAATGTGTGCTCATTGAAAGGTGCTCTCTAGGTGTGCATGCAACTAAGATTTACTACATATAGCTGCAACGAGTCTCATGTCGTGCTAGTGCTCAAAAATGGTGCAAAATGTGCATAAACCCAACCCATGTCATGGAAGTATTTGATAAGAATAGGAGACGACCCCTAAGTGTAATGTATTAGACAAGTGCAATGTGAAGTGCTCATGAATCCATAATCCTTGTGATGTGCAAGAGTCTCAACAATAAGAAAAAATGCATGTTCCATTATGTTTGGCAGTTACTAGCAAACTCTAGCTCCAACCTGTCCAAAAAAATACCAAACTCGACCAAGGCTATCAAGTTTCCACACTAAAAAAATAAACAAAATGACAAAAACAAATCCTACGCTAGACAACCATAGAAAATCCAACTACAAAATGACAAAACTAAGCTAACAAAAATCAAACCTATCTACACTTTTGTAGGGGTTTCAGTTTTTGCAAAAACTCTTGACATCATGTGTCATGTGCCTCATCCTATTAGTCATTATCATGATGCCATGTTCACAATTATCATGATGCCCCAAGGATGATGACATTCATCCTCATCATTGCTTGTGTTGTGGTATATCTATCATGGTTTGTGACATCGCCACCAAAGTTGGTTGTCTTCATCAATACCCTTCTTCTTCCCAACCACAAACAAGCTCCTTGAGGTGCATGCTTGTATTCGTCAATACTCTTCTTCTTCACCACCATTGTCAATATCCTTCTTCTTCCCACCATCCACAAATCAGCTCCTCGAGATGCATGTTTATGGTTGAGAAGAACGGCCTAAGGAAGTACTAGTTTCAATTGAAGGGCTTGACTCATGGTATGTGGGCCATGGCATGATGTTGATTGCATGATGATGGCAAGGTATACTCATCATGTTGATGATGGCTTATGTATGACCATGGTGCTAGATATTCATGTAGTCACACAATCATACCTTGGACCATAGAGACAAATCAAAAGCATGGCATTACAATATTGATAGCATACCAAATCTTAATGATCTTCCTTGTGTGATGGCCCCTCGGATCCATATGCGTCATTGTAATAGGTTGTTCTCCCATAGACCCTATTGATAGTAACCCCTCCAGTAGTTGATTTCAGGCCTCAAGTCTCACAACACACGGTTGACAAGATGATTAATAAAGTCTTTTTATAGATCTCTACTCACACTTGAGGGATCACAATTTATGAGTTTGCCTTGAACTACATGCTACATGTAATGATTGTACTACTAAATGATGATACTTGAATTTTTCATATTAGCTATGTCCCACATTGGCATTGTAGAAACATGTATCATGCAACTCAATGTGAACTCATAAATCATGATGATGAAGAGGGTGGCGATTGTCAACTCTAATTGTTAGTAAATATCTATACTTTGAGCAACTATATGCTTGTCATTCATGGCATCATTGATATTATACAGACAAAAGATAACAATTGTCCACACACACACACACACACACACACACACACACACACACACACACACACACACACACACACACACACACACACACACACACACACACACACACACACACACACACACACACACACACACACACACACACACACACACACACACACACACACACACACACACACACACACACACACACACATAGAGAGAGAGAGCTGGAGCATAGGAATAGAACCATCTTGATGGCAATGGATTGCTTTACTTACATTCGATCACTTTTGATTTGGATCAATCAGCTGGTCATGAGTTCATGTTACATCATTTTAAGTTAAGATTTATTGGTTCTATGTGAAGATGTATGCACCATTTCAAAGTTGAAAGTTTCATTAGATTTATGGACCATATCAAAGAACCATGGTTCAAATCATTGGTAAGTCACATTGTGATATTTATGATGGGCCCATTTACATGTGATATTTTGATCCTAGAGAAGTGTCTTCATCTACATTAGCAAGTGGATTGGGAATAGCATCTTATTTTTCACTAGTCATGTTGTCAGGATCGATGCATGTCTTGTTGGGCATGGAGGGACACATTTTATTTAGCCCAATGTATCATGTAGTGCAATGAATTGTGTATTGTATTGTAACGTTTATTGTATTCTCATTGTCATGATCTATGCATGTGTTGTTGGGTGTAGAGGGATACATTGCATTTCACTTGACGTATAATTTACTACAATTTATGCTTTTGTAGTTGTATGCCACAATATTTTAAAATGTTGATAGCATTGAGAGAGCAATTATAGTGTTGTGTGGCACAAAAGAGAGCTTCCACCAACTCTTCATAAATTATGGCTTTCCTAATAACATCAAAAAATTGTTTGTCATCTACACACTCTTAAGAAACTTTTTTTCATCTGCACACTATCAATGTTTATGTAGCTAATTTAATAGTTGAAATTTTGTTTTCATTCTCTTGTGCCCAATTATGCATTATAGTTTTAGATTTTCTTTCACCAATCAAACAAAGATAATTGAGAGTCTATGATCCATGTGTTGGTCTTGCATCTGATTCAATAAACAGGCAAGGAGGTAGGCTGATTAGGTTGAGTTGCTAATTGAGGTAGATTGTAGGTAAGTTTCTATGTCCTCATATGTTTGAGATGGCAAGCTCAACACCTGTAAACATTGATGATGGATTGCTGATGGGACCTTTGCTTTTCAGCTAGTTGCCACCCCTAGGAAGACAAGGCATCGGCACTGGGTCTTGTCTCGTCCCCAGGAACCTACCTAGCCTTCGCAAGGCAATGAACAACTGCTCAAAGATTTTTCTTTATTTTCTATTGTATTGTTTTGGGGTTAGAACCCCTTTTTACACACCTCCATATATTCATATAATTTCTTTTAGATATTTAGGGTTTTTCCTTTTGGGTATTTTTAGTAGGCTTCTCTAACTGCCTCACACTAACAGGACCTCCTAGATCAGTTGCCTAGCAGGACAGCAAAACAGGGTCACTAGAACTCCCATCAAAAATAGATCTTTCAGTGCCTAACAATGCCTTTGTAGGAGGCAATGACTACTCAGACCTTTCACAGACATACCGACCTAAACCTGGGACTTCATGCCTTGATTGCCGGTCCCCAATCAAATAAGAAGATAGCACCCTCACATATGTATCATTATTTTCTTAAGGCAAAAAAACTTGGAAAGGGGACGAAACCACTTGGAATGGCCACAAGAAGCTCCTTCGGCAGCAAAGGCTCTCCCTCCAGAAACTTCATGAACCTATATGATATAATCACTAAAAGAAAAAACCATTAAACGTACCTGCACCAAACAGACATAGGGCCCTCTTGGCCTAAAGGAATAGCACATTTTTAGTGCAAACTAGCTGGCCCTCTTGGCCTAAAGAAATCAAACATTAAACCCTTAAAACAACTGACCCTCTTGGCCTAAAGTAATCAATCAAACCAGCTCATATAGATCCCTCCTTGGAAGAAGGCACATATACAAAAATACTCTCTATTCTAAGGGGAAAAATAGGGCTCTCAGCCCTAAACTAAATGCATCAAGTTGTGACCCATACCTCCTGCATATAGAGCAAGAGGCACACGCATAACATCTCGTCTGACCAAACTATGGGTCTAGGATAATAGTAGTAGACGGGTCTCAACTACTCTTCGCATTACCCATATCAACCATCACTTGCCATATAACGCATGGTCTGATAACATCCCCCACAAACGACCAGGTCATGTCTCATTATCAAGAGCAACATCCAGACTAGGACCACAATTGAAGAAGAGGTCCTCTTTATAAGCAAAATTCGCTAGCGAATCTGCAAACTAATTCCCAGAATGTGGAATCAGTAGAAGAGATACGCTCTCAAATTCATCAAGTAGGGTTATAGCAGTCCGATGATACATACGAAGGATAGGATTTCGGACTATATATGTCTCATTGAGTTGATTTAAGATCAGTTGGGAATCCCTTTTTACTAACTGTCAAGATTGTGGGAGAGAAGGAAGGAGTCTCACTTGTAGCTTTCTTGCTTGCACAATGGGGGAATACACACAAAGGTGGAGGGTGAAAACAGTTTTCCTCTTCTTAGTTGTGTAAGCCAAAAAGAACTCTAGTACAAGGAAATAGAAGAACCCTATATATGGGTCTCAAACCAAACTCAACTAACTAAGGTGGCATACTAACTGAGCCACAAACTAGAGTAGATAAGGATAGCTATCATGTAGCTATTATTCATGGGCGGTGTACCAACCCATCTGCAACTGATAAGTCGGTGACATAAATGCACAACGGTCACCCTGGCATATCACGAGTGGAGCTCGATATCTCAACACTCCCCCTCGAGCTCAATCCCAATTCTTGCACACCAAGCAGGTCTCTGAACTTGCGCAGCTTCTCTGCACCCAATGCCTTCGTAAATATGTCAGCTACCTGATCCTCTGTGCTGACATAAACTAGATCAATAAGACCTAGTAAAACCCTCTCCCGCACATAGTGATAATGCACCTCAATGTGCTTTGTTCTAGCATGATAGACTGGGTTATTTGCCAAGTGTATACTACTCATGTTGTCACAATAAATGACAACTAGCCCATCTGTAGGTTGATGCATATCATAAAGTAGCTTATGCAACGAAGCTACCTCACATGCAGCCATTGCTGCACCCCTGTACTCGGCCTCTGTGCTTGACAAGGCAACTGTAGGTTGTTTCTTGCTGCTCCAAGTGACTGCAGCACTCCCAAAAGAGAACACATATCCACTGGTAGATCGTCTATCAGAAATACTACCAGCCCAATCAGCATCAGTATATCCATGCCGCTGTATCTGAACCCCAGTCTCATAAAATAGTCCATACTGCAATGTGGACTTTACATACCTGAGTATGCGTCTAGCCGCATCCAAATGTGGTTTCCTTGGAACCTCCATAAACTGACTTACCAATCCAACAACATAGCTCAAATCTGGCCTGGTAATAGTCATATAAATCAAGCTTCCTACTATGCGTCTGTACATAGTAGGGTCTTCCAGAAGCTCACCTACATCTGCGCTCAGCTTCACATTCTGCTCCAAAGGAATTGAAATAGGCTTACAGCCTGTCATCCCATATTTGGACAGCATGTCCAATCCATACTGCCTCTGCAAGAGCTGTATCCCACTTGGTGATCTAATCACCTCAATGCCCAAGAAATAACGCAGCTCTCCCAAATCCTTCATCTCAAACTTCTGCTTCAATAGCATTTTCACATGAAGGATATCTTCATCACTGTCACCTGTCATAATCAAATCATCAACATAAATGACAAGTAGCATAATACCTTTCTCTGTTTTTCTCACATAAAGTGAGAAATCTGCCTTGGAAATCTGAAAGCCAATAGTGACAAGATACTGTCATATCTTGTCAGACCATGCTCTAGGTGCTTGCTTCAAGCCATACAAGGCTTTCTTCAACCTGCAAACAAACTCAGGATGAACAGCATGCACATAACCTAGTGGCGGCTCCATATAGACCTCTTCTTGCAAATCACCATGCAAGAAGGCATTCTTTACATCCATCTGATGTAAAGACCATCCCTTTGATGCAGCCATAGCAATGACTGCTCTTACGGTTGCCATCCTTGCAACCGGACTGAATGTTTCTTCATAGTCAATGCCATATGTTTGTGCATACCCCTTGACTACTAATCTTGCCTTGTATCTGTTCACTGAACCATCTGCATTGTGCTTCACCTTACAAACCCACTTACAGCCAATTGCATTCTTACCTTTAGGCAAAGGTACCAATTCCCATGTAGCATTTGCTTCCAAGGCATCTATTTCTTCATCCATGGCTTTCTCCCATTTTTCTTTTTCCATGGCTTGCTCAAAAGAAGTGGGTTCTGGTTCCTATATCACTTTGACCATATATGCATAGCGAATGGCTGTAAATCCATCATATTTCAGCCTATCCACAGGATACCTAGCCTCGTAGACCTGCGCAAAATAGGTTCACTCCCAGGTGCTCTCAAAACATCCCTGATCTTCCTTACTCCAGGTGTAACAATAGAAGGAATACCCAACTCATCATCAATGCTCTATTCTGAGCCACTGGATTCACCATCCACATAAGAGTGACCTGCATTCACATCAAACATGGGCTGATCAACCTTCTCTTTTCCTTTTCGTGATACCTGCATACCACTATCTACATTGCTTTGAGAGGATTCTCCTGACCTCAATTTGCATGTCCATGGCGAAGAATGTGAACCATTGCTAGAGGACGCTCCAGGTCCACTAATATTTTGTGACTACTACTGTGAATTCTGTGGAGCATTACCGTTTTGTGCATCTACATCATCAATCACATTTACTGGTTTATACCAGCTACTCATCTCATCAAAAACAACATCTCTGCTCACTGTAAACTTACGAGTAGAAGGGTTATAGCATCTATACCCTTTTTGCTGCAGAGAGTAACCAATAAAGATGCACTTCTCAGCTTTTGGATCCAACGGATCTCAACTCATCTGGCACATGTACATAGGCAATGCAACCAAAAATTTTCAAATGAGAAATATCTGGTTTCCTACCAGTATACCTCTCCTCTAGAGTCATCCCATGTATTGCTGCAGTGGGAGTCCTGTTCATTATGTAGATTGTGTAGCAACTGCCTCAGCCCAATAAAAATCTAGTAGGTCTTTTTCATTGAGCATGGCACGAGATACCTCTCCAATATGCCTATTTTTCCTTTCTGCAATTCCATTTTGTTGTGGGGTATGACTGCATGAATATTGCTGCTTTAGGCCATGCTCTTGCATGAACCTTGCAAACTCATTTGAGAGGTACTCTCCCCCTCCATCTGACCTTAGGCATTTTATTTGCAGGCCTGTTTCTTTTTCAACCATAGCTTTAAGAGTTTTGAAATGCCCAAAAACTTCACTTTTCTTTTTCATAAAATACACCCAAACTTTTCTGCTATAGTCATCAATAAAAGTGACAAAATAATGACAACCTCCAAGAGATGCAGCTTTAGTAGTCCACACATCAGAGTGGATTAATTCCAATGGCTTCTGACTCTCTTGAACGTGTCTAGGAAATGGTTTCCTTACCTGTTTTCCAAACTGACAGGCTTCACATACCTTATGCATTTCTGCAACCTTGAATTTAGGCAATCCTGCAACAATATTTTGGGCCTGCATTGATTTAAGACGCTGTACATTAACATGACCAATGCGTTTATGCCAGATATCAATATCTGCAACTACACCGGTCCCATGTGCAAACATTGCTGCACTCAATTCAGACATGTCTAATCCAACGTAAACATTCTTCCCTTCTTCTTTCCTTTTGCTATCAAGTGACCTTTATTTTTCATATCCTCAACAAAGCATCCATGAGGATTAAATCTAACCTACAAGCCCTGCTCAACCATTTGACCAACAGAAACCAGATTCTTGGTGATATTCGGGACATGAAATACATCGGACAGGTATTTCTTTTTCCCATCCTGCATAGACAAAGGAATTTTTCCAATCTGCACAATAGGATGTGCAGTATCATCACCAGTCTCCACAAATCCTGGTTTTTCCATTTTCCTTGCATCCTCCATCCATTCTACATGACCTGTCATGTGGTTTGATGCACCTAAGTCAACATACCATACATCATTGCTTTCTTCTGTACTTGTCACAGAATTGTTCATGTGCTGCACCATAAACAAATGCTCATTTCTGTCATCACCCTGTCTACTAGAAGATGTATAATTCCCTTGTTGTAGTTTTCCATTCATGATATCATTCTGCTTTTTATAGCAGTCTTTAGCCATATGACCCATTTTACCACAGTAGTAGCATTCAACATTACTGTTTGCATTTTGGCCTCTTTGCCATCCACCACGACCTCTTTGGCTCCCCCTGCCTCTAGAGTTACCACGTCCTCCTCCATAGGACTGGTTTTCTTGAGTTTGCTGCATATTCTGATTTCTACCACGGCCTCCAAATCGGCCTCCTCTACCTCTGCCTCTACCTCTTCCAGCATTTGAGTAGAAGACAGTTTCTTTTGAAGTTCCTCCTGAAGAAGATGCACCACCATTTCTCTGCTCCTCAAAAATTAGAAGAGCAATCAACTCCTCAAAATCAGGAAATCTTTCACGAACTGAAATGGATGTCCAAAACTGTGCATAATCCTTTCCTAGACCATTCAAGGTCACAGAAACTAAATCATCATCTTCCACTGGCGACCCAATGGAAGCAAGTGCATGTGCAATCTTCTTCACCTTCATGTGGTAGTCATTGATGCTCATATTTTCTCTTTGCACATTGTGCAACTCTTGCTTGAGCTGCATTTTCCTGGCTTGCGTATTTGTGCTATACATTTTTGACAAAGTATCCCATGCCTCCTTTGGCGTACTTGCATCTTGAATATGCACAATCATAGAGTCTGAAATACTGATAGACAGCCAGTACATAACTTTCCTGGCTCTCTCATGCCATGCTTTAAATGCCTGCATTTGCTATTGATTGAGAACATCAAGAAGAACTGGTTCTTCTTCATTTCCTGCAACAAATTCCCAATATCCTTTTCCCATAAGGAAATTCGTCATTCTAAACTTCCATGCTTGGAAGTTGTTCTTGTCAAGCTTTTTAGTGACAATCTGTGAAAGAGAATCGGACGCCATTACAGAACATTGCAAAAAATTCTGTCACTGCAAAGAACACAGCTTCAGCCTCACAAGGGCAAATCTGCAAAACTGGCGAAAGTGGTATTTGACCACACAGTCACTTCCTAGTGACGATTTTGCATCAACAGGCAACAAGGATGATTCTGTAACTCCCAATGTCTCTGCACACAGGCATACGATGCAATTTCTACAGTAACTTTTCACTGACCTGTAGAACAGTGGCTGCACAGCATAAAACTAGGCCTTTTCCTGAGTGCGTGCAGAAAACTTCCGCCTCCAAAACAGGCCCCGAAAGGGCCTCAAATAAAAAAAACAGGGTCGCCAAGGGCTAAAGCCCTTTCCCGCAACATACACTGCCCTCTTGCTTCACCGTGAAGGGCGTCTCAACCTGAGACAATGCACTTTTGCAATTTCCGGCTGTGCTATCTGTAGAGATCTGCTTCCAAAACAGAAAATGAAAGCAACACTGCTCCTCTTACCAGAATACCGCGAGCTTGGCTTGCTTTCTTGAGCTCCTTACCACGAACAAGGCTCTAATACCATGTCAAGATTGTGGGAGAGAAGGAAGGAGTCTCACTTGTAGCTTTCTTGCTTGCACAATGGGGGAATACACACAAAGGTGGAGGCTGAAAACAGTTTTCCTCTTCTTAGTTGTGTAAGCCAAAAAGAACTCTAGTACAAGGAAATAGAAGAACCCTATATATGGGTCTCAAACCAAACTCAACTAACTAAGGTGGCATACTAAGTGAGCCATGAACTAGAGTAGATAAGGATAGCTATCATGTAGCTATTATTCATGGGCGGTGTACCAACCACATCTGCAACTGATAAGTCGGTGACATAAATGCACAACGGTCACCCTGGCATATCACGAGTGGAGCTCGATATCTCAACACTAACAACTATCGAATACTACCTTTCTTGGCAATATTCAGTCCCATAATCAAGGCTTTATACTCTGCCATGTTGTTAGTGAATCCTACCCCAAGATAAGCATCTAATTTCATTGTAACTCTACATTGGGGATCTCAGATAACTACTCCAACACTCCCTTTTTTATTAGGGCCCCTGGACGCCCCATCAAAATATAATGTGTACGTCCACAATGGCTTTACACATCTAGCCATCCAAAACTCCCCTATTCGTAATTATGATAGTCAAAATTCAACATATTGAGAGGATGAACTGACGGCTCCATCCCAACTTCATCATTAAAGACTTCAGGGATGCTCGTCAAAATCTGCAAACAGTGATGACAAAAGACCATAATCTCCAAACGAATGTCCCATCGTCTTGCTCCGTCACTTTATAGCCTTTACTCCACCAGATGAGCTTTCCCTGATGATATCGCTGCTCTAAGTATGGGTGCTCCAAACAAGGGATCAATCAACCCATCAACCTCTATCATTGTTTCCTTGCAAATGTCTGATCAATTGCGCATAGACCTACAAGGCACTTATGTCATTAGCGCTGTCAGAAATAATAAGGTTTAATCTTATTAAGATTAGCCTTATTCTTAAACTCCACACCCTCAAGATCTGCCAATAATGCTATGGATTTATTCTTCCTAATCTTGATAATTCTATAAGGACCGTCCCATTTGGGCTTCAACTTTCTTGGAAATAATTCTCTACGTGTATCATAGTACAACACTAGTTGTCCTTTCTTAAAAGTGTATTTCTTTGCTTTTAGGTCATGGAGCTACTTCATCCGGCGCTTGGTCACCTCCTAATGTAGCAAGCTTTGCAATTTAATCTCATCGAGGTGTGCCAAAGTTGTAAAGCACTCTAAGAGGGCATCCCCATCACCCAAAGAATGATTTATCGTGAATCTTATCATCGGCAACTCAATCTCTAGAGGTAGTACACACTCCTCTCCATATACTCACTTGAATGGGGTGTGACCAGTAGCTCGTTTGAATGTCATATTGTATGCCCACACTGCCACATACAACTTTTTGTCCCGATCTCGTTTCTTTTCTGATACTACCTTAGACAAAATGCCCACAAGGTGCTTGTTGGTACTCTCGACCTACCCATTAGCTTGTGGGTTAGAGGGGGTTGTTTTATTATGCTTGATGTGCCAAGCCTGAGTTGGGCTTTTTATCACTTTGTTCAAAAAATGTGTCTCCCAGTCTGATACTATTTCTTTTGGTGGACCAAATCAGCATACTATTTGCTCTAATAGGAAACTGGCAGTTTTCATTGCATCGCCTTTTCGTGTTGCACGTGCTTCCAACCACTTAGTAAAATAATCAGTTGCTACAATAATATATCTTTTCTGTGCAGTGGACGATGAAGCAATAGGGCCCCCACTTCTCAAATGGAAGGATTGCCATAATAGGAGAAAGTGATCGCTTCCTATTCTCTCGACTATCATGTTGTTGGTAGATGTCGCTCTTTTAACGTACTCGAATGCATCCTGGAAGATCGCTGGCCACCAATATCCTGCCCTCAAGGCTTTTTGTGTAGTTAGCCGCCCAGCAAAATGACCTCTATAAGCAGAGTCATGGCATTCTTCTAAGATGAAAGGGACCTTATCAGGCATTATGCATCGGCGGTAGATATCGTCTACCCCTTGCCGATACAATGTGCCTGCAATTATTGTGAATTTTAAAGTATGTTGCTTAATCTTTCGCTTTTCTGACTTTGATAGACCAACTCCAATCTCCCCCTTCGATAAATAATGTGTTATCACCACATACCAGGAGGGAATAGATGCCGTGTCAATCTTGAACAATGAGCCCAGTCACTGCCTTCAGCTAGAGCTTCCTTTGGCTCCCCAAAGTCCACAAGGCACTCTACGATACCCTGCAACCTGGGTGGCTTGCTCTTAACCTCATAGTCAAACTCCTACAAAGTGATTAACCACTTTGCCAAATGGTCGGGTGGTTGTAGCTTATTCATCAACAATTGTAGCCCTTCCGCCTTCGTATAAAGGACAACCTTCTCATAAAGGATGTAGTGCCTAAACTTTTTAGTCGCAAAGACCATCGCAAGGCACAACTTCTCCATATAAGTATAATTAATTTCAGATACACCCAACTTTCGACTAGCAAAAGCAATCGGGTGATACCACTTCGCTTTCCACATATGTGCTAAACAGCAACAACTAATGCTATGCATGGTAGCTGCTAAAAAGATATAAAAAATTTCGCCCCTCTTTGGTGCTTTCAGCACATGTGCTCTTACGAGTTCTTGCTTTATATCCTCAAAAGCCATCTTACAAGGGTCACTCCACATAAACGAATAGTTGAAGGATAACAAATTTGTCAATGGCAACGTTCTTTCTGCCAATGCGTTTATGAACTGTCGATAATATCCAACTAATGACAAAAAGCTGTGGACTTCTTTGGGGGTGCGTGGCGGACTCATGGTGACTATAGCTTTGATTTTTTTAGGATCTATCACAATCCCTACCAAGCTAACTACATGGTCCAGTAGGAGCCCATAAGGTACACCAAAAACTCACTTCCTCAGATTGAGAGCTATGAAAATTTGTCTGCATCAATTTCATAAAATAATCAACTGCCTTTCTCGCACAGTGGCTGCCCCTAAATCGTCAATAAATACCTTCAGCTCCTCAAGGAAATGTCACCAAAGGTCTTATCGGTAGTTCGTTGCCAAGAACCAGGCGCATTGCATAGACCAAATTCCATCACATGATACGCAAAGGTCCCGAAGACTGTTATGAACATCGTTTTAGGCTTATCCTCTTCTGCAATCTCCATCTGATTATAGCATGCAAAATAGTCCATGAATGAATATATCTCCCTACCTGCCAATTGATCCAAAATCTGGTCGATAAAGGGCAGTGGGTAATAATCCTTAACTGTTTTCTTATTCAACTCTCAAAAGTCCACACATAGCCGGATTTGATTATTTTTCTTCTTTCTGATCACAACTGGTGAACACAATTCAGTGTGTTGCACACGGAAGATCAAACCCGCTTTTCGTAATTTGTGTAACTCCTCGAACAGCCCATCCTACAACTCAAATGGCATACGCCTGACTTTCTATTGCACAGGACAGCTTCTTTCCTTCAACGAAATTGTATGGACAGCGAGGCTGGGAGGAATGCCCCTAAGTTTATCGTAACTTCAAGCAAAAATATTGCAAAACTCTTGGATCGGAGTGACATAATCCTCCCGTTCCTCCACACTAAGCATGGACCCTAGCTTTATTGGCCGGTCACATTGGCTAGCGTACCAAGGTCTAGCTCGATAACATCGGTGTCCCTTATTCTATCTTGAGCTTCTAATGGCTCATTCAACGTTACTTGATAGACATCTTCTATGGTCGATCCCTCTTCGGATTTGTCAGTTGACGATGTCTCACTTGCAGACACATCTTCCATTATCTCTAACTTTGTAGAAGACAAGGGAGCTCGCTCACTTTGAGGTGATTCAGGATATGCGTCGACTACCACACATCTAGCACCTGTGCCAAATATCAATCTACCATCGGATATATCTACTTGACAGTGTGCTTGCAAAATCCAAGATCGACCAAGCAGTACTTGGTAACTCAGATGCCCTACAAATCAGATTACCCTAAAGTCCAACAAGCATTCTACATTGGCAACTATCACATGGACTTTATAATACAACCCTCTGATTGTCTCAGACTATCGTCAACTATTCTAAGGATTGTGGAGGCATCTTTTTGAATCGCAAGACCCAACCTCTCCATCAATTCATAACTCACAATATTAACTGAGGATCCTATGTTGACGATAGCATTATCCACTAGAATCCCATCAACATAGGCTGCAACCCTTGGGCAATGCTTTTCGGCATGTTCAAACCAGTCACCCCCTACCCACGCTATTCCCAAGCGTTCTCCAATATAACCCATAGGCAATATCTTTTTAAATTCTTTGCGTACTCCTGGTGATAGCTTGATTAGCTGCAAGAGATTCACGCTTGGTCTAACATCGCAAAGGGAGGTAGCTAAATCAAATTCATGATAATTCACTGAAGCTCGCTTCTCACACCAAACCATCCGCTCTTTAAGACATTGCACCAGCTTTATTGCCTCTTTTTCAACTCTCATCTTCTTTCTCGACACCTCTTTATCTCTCTTGGCGTCAGCCTTACTCTCTACGAGCTTCAGAGGTCCCCCTTTCTTGTCAGGATTTAGAACTTGGGTTCCATTATCATCCTGCCTAGGGTTTCTGTCGACAGGTTTTACATTATCTTTGTCACCTCCTCTTGTTACGATACATAGGCTAGAAGCTTCAGTGCCATTAACCTGCATAGCCTCGATGAGGCTCACCCCACTACTGCCACCTAGTAGTTCTTTGACGGTAGCCTTACACTTTGGAGTATTTGTTTTAGCCCATCATCCTGCTGAAAATTGTTTTCTTGTGCACGATGATTAACAAGCCCTGGTTGCCGACTGCCTTGCTGGAGGGAACTGACCTTGCTCCAATAGGTGGCTACTAAATGGCCAAACTTCTCGCAAATGTCGCACTTGACATATGGGCAATTACATGCATAATGTTGCCACCACACCATTTGCACCTGAATCTAGAGGGTGCACCCTCTTCGGGGCATCGACTCCCTATTAGATTTTGTTAATTCTTTAAGAAATTAACGTCAACGGCTATTTGCCGATATTGTTCAGAGATCATATTCATGTAGTCCTTCATCATGTCCTTGACTTTGCTAAGGAAATTTGATGAACTCAGCTCATAGCTCTGATCATCTACCCGTCGGTCCCTTGGCTACACAATTTGATTAGGCATTGGTTGCATTGGTTGTGTTGACCAACAGGAACAATGTTAGGGTATGCTGCTTGGCCTCCCACGTTTGGAGGCATCTGACTAGCCATCGACATAGTCACACTAGGTGGAGCTGCCAATAAAGGCACATTCGGCACCACATTCCCTCTCCCGTTAGGATTGGCCATCCCTATCCCTTGGCTTCCACTGCCATTGATCAATTGTAAATTATTTCCCGATGCTAGACTCATATTGGGACTGATTCGAGAAGCATAGGCCGCTTGCAGATGGGACTCTATTTCTTGCGCTCGTCTAATGGCAGTGTCTATATCCGCCAAGGTGGCACTACTCAGCTGGACCTGGATGTTAAAATCAAGGCCATGCAAGAAGTATTGCAACTGGGCAGCAGGTGGGATAGGGATAGAGGCATCCAATTTACGGAAAACCTCTTTGATCTTCTTGGCATACACGCACACGCAGCCAATATTAGCCACCCCTCTCGGGGGCAAACTCCCTTTGGAAGGCTTCATAAAATAAGTCCACGGTGGTTATGGTTCTGACCTCAAGGTCGTGATACCATATAGCTGCCCTTCCCTTCAAGGTCATGGTGAAGAACATCATTAGATGTCTTTCCTTTTGGATGCGGCAGTTAAACATCAGCTTTTGGAACTCCCTTATATGAAGCTCCACACCCTCTTCCACTAACCCATTAAAAATGGGTAGGGGGAAACCTAAGGCTGGAAAATCTGTCGTTCCCACAGGAATTGCGATAGGTTACGCCATGGCAATGATCGGATTTGCTAATCGAACTCGGACAGGCAAAGCTATCACACCACTCGAAGTGGGCAGATTAATTGGGAGGAGGGGAGTACTAGAACTTCGACCTCCTGGCGGACTTTGATTCAGGCTAAGGTTACTAAGACCTCACCCTTGAATAGGTTCAAGACTACTCCTTTTAGGAAAATAACGCCTATTGATTTCGGCCCTCCGTCTAGCCCTCTCAGCTCTCTCCTATTTTTGGAGTTCGGCTTGACGGATCTCTTCAAAGGACATCCACTAACAAGTAGGTCCCAAGAGACTCTAGATTAGGAAACCACCACTTTGAGGCGGCTCCTGAAAAATGCACCATTGATGGGACCAAAAATGGACCGGTACTGGCTATGGCACTTATCGAACCTCATGCATATAGTAGACACCTCCACCACCACCCGGCCTCGTGGGCCAAGAGCGTGTGTAATAACTAAATGCACACTAGATACATCTAATATTGCGTTTTGTAGCTAAATAAGAGTCCAACGGCACCTTCCCCAAAACCCCTCAAAGGGGTATCCCACACATATTGGCAATAAGTGCCACGTATCACAGACATAGGAGGCACCCCTCCGGCTGATTGACGTGACCCCACTGCAGCTCTCCTACATCTTGGGGATTGGCCCCTCGATGTGCTGCTTTTACATATAAACACATTCACACAAGACTCCTCTATTTGTCAGTGAGATCCAAGAGATACCATGTTTCCTCACTAATAATCTCCCCCAAGAAACCAACAGCTAACCTACGACAAGGGGAATCTCACCCTTTCAAGTGTGGGTCAACTATAATTCAAATAATTGCTATGCATTTCCAAGAGTTGATACCACATGTATGATCAATGTAATAGTGGATGTCTCATCATGCACAAACAGTTATGTTTCGAAATTAGTCTATGTGCTAGTACACAAACAGTCTTTCCATGAATTCCAACTAATATGTATATGCTTCATTGCAAGAATCTAGCACCAAGGCAAACCTTATGCTACTAGATCCCTAATTTCCAAATAGGTCATTTCCTAAATGCTATGCATAGAAAAAACAATCAAAATTTGTATTGTTTCAGCCCTCAAACTGTTGCACAAAATCCAACTTCCCCTCACAGTTTAAGTTTTGCTTCATTGCAGTGTATGTAGGTTGTCTTGTCATGGTTTAGTGTCTAAAAAGCAATAAATCACACACTGTGACAAAAAAATAGGGCAAACTGAGGCCAAACCTCATGTTTTGACCTACCATACATCCACAACTACTTATTATATTTTTTCGTATTTTTCTAAGGCATATTCCTATTTTTCCTCTTATTTTCTCCCATTTTTCTCTATTTTTCCAATTAAAAATTTGATATACTTTCAAAGTTGTGGCTCTTGATTCTTAGAACACAAAAATGTAGATTTTATTAGCATTTATTCCATGTGTATTAGTTTATCTCACCCGAAAACACCAAAAACTCCATTTTCCTCATAAAAACCGTGTTTTACAGATTTCTAAAAATTATTTCCAGTAATTTGACTTTTTTTTTCTGATTTTTTCATCATGAAAGCATAGAACAAATAGTAAATAGCATGTCTACCAATTTTCACTCCATAAGAACAACATTGGCTCAATCAAATATCAAAAACAAGCAATTTTCCTTTGTAAAATAGAATTACCGATTTTTTCCTTCTTTGCGGGTTTTAAAATTTGATGCGGGTCTGCAAATCAGCCCTCATTCAAGGCTCAGCCCACCTCTGAACAGCGGACTCTAGCCCTCCATTGATCCGGAAGTGATTCAGTACCATGCCGGAGAAGCATCCTTCAACCAGTTCTCTTCTTCTTCATGGGCATGAACTGCCCCTTAAGGGGAGAGAGAGGGAGGAGAGAGAAATACTAAAAAATGAGATTTTAAAATCCTCCTTTAAAATGGGCAAGCTTGTAGCCATCCTTTCCTCTCCCTGCCCCGATCGAGAATCTCCCTCTCTCTCTCCAAACGGGTTTGAATCAGAGAGGCATCGAGCAAAAATGAGGAGGTGCATTGACACTTCCCTTTGTTCGACGATTTTTGCATTAGTTTCAAGGCTTTTATTAAGCCTAAGGTTTAAAACATTAAAATAACCGGTTCATCTTTTTATATTCACACTGTCTCACAAGTGGATTTTTCAATTTTGAAGGCCCAAACGAACTCCAATTTGCAATCCGATTGGATAGGCGACTTCGTGACGTCGCACTCCATCAACTAGTCTCTCCCATGCACTTTACGGCTTCGCGATCTAGTAGTTGCTTTACAATACCAAACCTTGTGGGGATTAAATGGAGGGTCAAACGACCTCCAATTGACAAACCGAGACGTGTTGGATTCCTTATGTCGAAATGCATCTAGGAAAACTCTAGCTTGTCTATCCGCCACCGTTTGATTTTTCATGAAAATTATTTCTTTAACGCCTCTTTTTGGCTCCAAAACGAGCTTCAACACTTCAAGAAAGGGTCCAAATCGGGTCATAAAATCTAGCTCTCAATTGCCTAGTTAGATAAGTCTACACATCCATACTTATCATGTCGGCAGTCATTATGATCCTCACATAGCCACTAACTTACACCTACCTATAGCTGGCATAGTTATAGTGCCAATCAATTAGTATAGTCAGTTGTGCATTGTTTGACTTAGTAGTCCACTTTTCTTTATGTTGTATCTTATCTATACTATATGTACATTGTATTGTGTGTAAAAGGTGAAGAAGAAACCACCAATGTACATTGTATTGTGTGTAAAAGGTGAAGAAGAAACCAGCAAGAAATTTTTCGGCCTCCATTTCTCTTCTTGTATTCTTGAGTGAGCTTCCTCTTGTGTGTATGGTGTGTGTTTGGCACAACAACTCAAGCAAGTCCCCCTCTCTCCTCTTCCAATTCAATTAGTATTTCATGTGCCGATTTTCCCCCATGCACTACCCTCGTCTTTTGATCATATTTGTCTGGATTTCTTTTGGGAATTTTCTAGGGTCAAATCCGAAGTTATCTATGTTGGTTCCCAAAGAAGCAGACATGGTCTTTGACTCTTCTTGTTGGACTAGAGTTTCAATGAGGGTGATTGTGCTAGATAACTAGATGGTAATTCTTGAGGAAGACACTTTCTACGTCTCTTAGATTTTGTCAAAGGATCCATGTGTTGTCACTTATTTAGGATCAAACTAATTCTCACCTTTGTAACCTTCGTCGGCTATAGTAAGATGTGTTGATGGTTAGGTCATCTTCTTAAGGTATTTCCCATGGTGGGTCTGTTGTTTCAAATTTGTTTCCCTTCCTAATCTTTGGTCATCAATTTTTTCAGTGATAGATGTTTAATTGCCTTTTTTTCCCAAACTCTTCGTTTTCTTCTTCCTTCTTGTTTTAGTTTCATTGTGTTGGGACAAAATCACTCTTGTGTTTCTCCTTCTCAATTTTACATCTTTAGGTTTTTTTTTCTCCTTTTTAAGCAACAAATTTTCAATTTATTAAATAGCCTTTTGTGCCCCTCCTTGAGCCGTGCTAGTGTTGCTAGGACCCTCAACTTAACTCATGCTCTCATAACTAGGTTGTGCCTTCAGTTACTCTCTAGCATGGCAACCTTTCTCTTTCTAGGTAGTTACAACAATTTTCCCCTCTACTCATGCCACCCCTTTGACACCTGGTTATTCCTGAAAAAGAATCTAACATGTCATCTTGTCAATTTTATATGTATTTCTTTAAATATTAAAAAAATTGTTTATTTCTCCTCTCTTTCTCTTCCATTCGAATGCCTATTGCACTTGAACAATTATGCTCAAATGCAAACTTCCCCTTCTGTCTAGAAGGAAATCTTCTCTTCTTTCACATTTGACTCTCCACTTTACTGCATTCTTCCTTGGGATCTCTCAACTAGCATTTACGTGGGGGGGTAAGGCCTTGCTCAAAGTAAGCAATGCCACCAATGTCCTAAACCTTAGCTAGCACAGCCCCTCCTTAGGGGCACCAATGTCCTCAACCTCACCTAATACAACCCCTAAGAGGGGAATAAAAACTTTCTTAATA
Organism: Lygodium microphyllum; assembly: GCF_053477565.2. Lineage (NCBI taxonomy): Eukaryota > Viridiplantae > Streptophyta > Polypodiopsida > Schizaeales > Lygodiaceae > Lygodium > Lygodium microphyllum. Next base: position 18,926,163 of record NC_141149.1, on the reverse strand, counting down.
AATTATTCCAAGCACAATCAAATTCCCAAGAACTCATGAGCAAGATACCTTCACCCTATTTGCTTATATCTATGAAAGATTGGATATAGATATCCTTGGTGAGAGTACAACCAAAGCTATTAAGTCTCATCCATGCTCATGTGAAGAATTTGAATTCATATTTGATAGCCACCCCATGATTACTAAAGAGTTTATTGCAATGGAAATTTCATGGGAAAAATATCTCAAGTGATGCTTAATCACCTCTTTTAAACACAACTGTGACAAGACAACACCAGTGGACCTAGAGGATCTTGATCACTTAATAAAATCCAAATCCATCTTCTTGAAAAAATGGTTTTCTCATCGCACATTATGGAAAAGAATCAATTATCAGATCACGACTAATATTGACTGCACTATATCAAGTCAAGTGAATACGACCCCACCTATGTTACCCCTACATCATTTTGAGTGATTGTTTTGGCTTAGAGTCAACCACTAGAGGAGAACATAATGCTCCACCCGTATCTGGACTACATTTTAAGTGAGGAAGAGCTTCACATAACTAGCATAATAGGTCCACATGACTTTGTAACCAATGCATTGACCTATATCACTTGTGCTGGCATATGCCCATATGACATAGATCATTACATGGTACTTGAATATAACCCTTGCTTTTATGATTGATTGCTACAAAGATAGTTTTGTATCATCCTACTTTGTATATAAATAAGTGCTTAAGCACATGATATCTAAAAATGCACACCAATGAGTCAACAACTCCATAGTGCACCCTCCACAATCCTAGGAAGAATTGCATTCATTCAAGCGAGGGAAGGAACTCACTAAATCCTCATAATTTCATCAAGTCTAACACCTAATACTCAATAGGTTTCAAGCTCCAAATCAATCTCAAATACCAAATCTTTTGCTTTGTAGGGGAATTTTTTTGTATTGATAAAATCATTTGATTTGATGGTGTTGTATTTAGGTCTATTGAAACAACAAAAGTACAAGAGGTAGCTATTCAAGAGAAATTTAGCAAGTCCCAACTACCCTTCATGGAGGAGAAGTAATCAAAATTTAATTGCAAGATGGAGATTTAAAAGTACCTGCATCTCATACATTGACAAATCCAAAATCTCACTGGCCAAGAAGATCCAAAAGCAAAGAAGCTAGTGGACAGATGTGCGGTGCAATGGATTGTGACAAATGCATAGAATTTCTTACATCCTATGATCCTAACAAACACATTGGAGTAGTCACAAGTTCAAGTTCTAGTGAAAAGATTTAGTGTCCTCTTTTAAGTGTTTTATGGTAGACTTCTCAAATTGTCCAGACTATACCTTCATCACCACTTATTACTACCTACAACTGCGCTCTCACTCTACTGAACCAAAATAGAGCTATACAAGAAGAAGGTATATATGCACTCTTCTTCGATGTGGATGCAAGAATCTATAGACATGCCACAATGAGACTTATGATTTGAGCAACCATGCTACCAAACTATTGCCTAGAGTTGCTCAAAGACTATTGCCTTGAAGAGCTATATGATGAGCAAAGCCTACATTGAGCGATCATTGAAGCTACTCCCTATGACAACCCAATGGAAGGAGAAAAATAAAAATAAAATATTGCCTTGAAGAACTATTGCCTTGAAGAGCTATATGATGAGCAGAGCCTACATTGAGCAATCATTGAAGCTACTCCCTATGACAACCCAAGAGAAGGAGAAAAATAAAAATGAAATGAAAATATGTTTCAAATTTAAAAAGAAATAAAAGAGACAAAAGGCCTTGGTTGACATCTTTTGCTTCTAATCCCCTGGTCAATCCCCCATATCACAATCTCAAGGCACATCAAGGGTAAGACATCTCAGCTTTGCTTGGTAGACTTATTACCCTAAGCATTACACTACACCTTCCACCAATTGGGTCCTCAAGTGTGGGATAACACTCTAGGCTTTCTTGGAGTTGACCTATCTTCTAGTTGCACTCACACTCACACAAACTATCATGGCATAATAAGATAGGCACACCTCTAGGGAGTACACATTTCTATGATTGTAGGTTCATGCCATAAAGACCCCCAATGATATCGATGATCTCACACACTTCTACTACCTTTTCCCCTTCTAGTATGAGCTCATTCCCTAAAGCACATTCTCATCTCATGATGTAGCAAAGATAAATTAGACCTCCACCAATCTCCATTATCACTTCCCATATTACCCCAATGGCATCATCCCTTGCACGATGCTAGGAAGCGAGGTGTAAAGTATCATGGGAGTTCCAAGAAGGGGTGTAATGTTAACCACATTGTCAAAGGATGATTAGGTCAACCACAAATTTGCAAAATCTCACTATCGCTAAAAAAAATGATGGTCCTCAAGATCTTCACCAAGTAAATAACCCATCTCACAACTAGTGGTAGGATCAGGAGCATAGCTAGATGGAAGTAGGAAACCAATTAGCTCCAAGCAAGATTCCTTGTGTAAGTTCAAGACTCAAGAGAGACACCCAAAAGCATATATCCTTGTCTTGTGGTTTAGCTATCTATAAATCTTCAATCTCATTATATAAAATATTCAATCTCAATAGCAATTGAATTCAAGTCACTATACTTAAGAAAATGGTTATTGCCAAAGCTTATTTGGTAAAATTCCTTCCTTTCGGCTTCTCGTGCAATGGTGGTGGTACAAGTTAGGTAGCTATGGTGAAATAGAAGGAGATGTAGAATCGAATGAGAGTTGGCAAGAATAGTTTGGAGTTATAAGATGCTCTTATAAGCCCTTTCTTTTTCCAACAGAGTAGTTAACTCTCTTGCTATTGCAGCCCATCATCCCAAGGCATCTCTTTTACATGGCTTGAATAGTCTTCATGGTGGCGACTTGCAGGCCTTCACTCCTTTTAAAGCACTATTGCAGCTTCCTAATTTGACTTCAACTCTAATCAACTGGCCCAAAGCTAGTTGCTATCTTCCAATCAAATCTTATTCTTTGCAATGATCACTTGAACCTCTTCATGCCTTCTTCTCATCACCTATGAGTGATTAGCACCCCAAAAACATTTGTTGTAGGTAGTATAGATGAGGACAATAGTCGCTTTGTTGAGGCATCTTGCAACTCACATTAGTCATAGGATGGTTCTACTTCTGAGCTTCCTAGACATAGAGAAAGGCACACATGAAAGATCCTAAACTGTAGTGATCAAACATCCCTTCACTAAAGCAGCTGCAATTTTATGTTATCCCAATTGGTGTCCAATGCAATAATCGAGGCCGAATGTCCTTCATTTCAGCTTGAAGATGATAAATGCTTCCAAGGATGAACCATTAAGACGTCAAAGGGCCACAATGACAATTGTGTATGCTTCTTCTACAAATAATACTAAGCCAAAATATGTATCAACAACCATTTCTTTTCCAAGTTGGCGATTATGATGATCACTTTCACATTGTGATGTGATTTCCTCCCTAAAGTCAGAAGTACAACAGCATCATGATGCTTTTCAAGCTGTGGCTTCAACTCTCAACATAATCCCACATGTTCTAGCTCTTTGTCTTCAAGATGATAATTTTCTTTTACTCATCAACTCCCTATCTCGATGCTATCCCTCTTTCTTTGATTTGCCCCTTTGCACCTTCTTGGATTGCCGCTTTCTTTATGTTGCTATCAACGTTATTTTGTCTTTTTAGTTTGACTAGTCAATTCAATCACCCTATGTCAGTGCCTTAAAGCTCAAGCCAACCTCCTCTTTTTCAAGCAATGCTTTTTTTCCTTTCACTTGACTTTCTTCCTATCAATAGGAAATGGAAAGCTCCTTGTAATTATCAATCTCCCTCATCTTGAGAGGTGGGAGAGAAACCCTCCACAAACATGCCCAAAAAGGAATCAAAAAGCCACACTCCACGAAAAGCACCATTGTATGCAATAAAGCACGCTTTGTTTTTCTCCCCTCTCTCGTATAGTGAACATTAAAGGGTATTTGAACCCTTTTATCCAAGGGCTTTGAGATAGAAACACACATTGCACCATAGGCACATTCCTTGCATCCACCTCATCTCATGACACATGAGAAGCATGAATCATGTTCCTTCCCTTCCATTCCATTTAATATCACTCCTCTTGATGAAGCAAAAATCCTCCTCAATTCTAGTGAACGTAAGTCCTTAGTTACATTAGTTACTTGCAATTTTTCCTTCTCAAGACTTTGTATACCACAAGATTTTTGTATTAAAAAAGAGCATTGAGCTGAAAAGAGCATTGAGCATTTATTCTCGCTCAAGTACAATAACAATGCTCCTTAAGCTTGACACAATCAACTTCTCCATCTTTCCCAACTCGAAACTTTAAAAAAACAAACCATAAGAATGAAACTGCCTTATTAAAACTATGTAAGAATCAAACACCTGTTGCCCTAGGTTTTTGAGGTGTGAATGTGCAATATCACAATATTGTTGTTTGCATCCCATATATTGCAAAATACCCCAATAGTAGAAAAGTAGAAGCAATTATAAGTGCTATAATAATTTTTGGAGCATAATAAAAATTTTAAACACTTCAAAATTTGGGGAGGAGGGTGGCATGGCCGCCACCCCTCCCACCTAGGGGGCTGCATGCCCCCCATTACTATCACATCACTCTTTCTCTCTCTCTCCTCGACATGCTGTCAGCAGGGAGAGAGAGGGGGATTAAAAAAATTGAACTAAACTTTTTTTTTAATTCAATTAAGGGGGGGGAGTTCCTATGGGGAAGCACAGGGATATTACATCCTCCCCCCTTAGAGGAATTGAGATGTCCTCATCTCGAGTGTGATTTGTAAAATTATACGCGCGCGCATGTGTGTGTGTGTGTGGAGAGAGAGAGAGAGAGAGAGAGAGAGAGAGAGAGAGAGAGAGAGAGAGAGAGAGAGAGAGAGAGAGAGAGAGAGAGAGAGAGAGAGAGAGAGAGAGAGAGTTTACAACTTGCTTTTACCTATCCTTTTGCTCTAGATAAGATCCTTCTCATCCCCAATATCCTGTTTTGGCCACAAAGAGTAGGAGGAAGCCTACTTCATCATCAATTAACTAATTCAAATGTCAAAGATCCAATAAAGAGTGGAGGAGCAGGAAAAATCATCTTGCTACTATCATGAATTGCACTTGAACATGCTACAAATTGTTTGAGGGATAGATTCATCATTCATAAGTGATTTTTCAAAACTTAGTTAAGTATAGTTAATGTTTTAATTTGGTAATATTTTACTTTTTAAATAATATCCCTCTACTCTTCTCTCGTATAACTAAAGTTTAAATGCTTTTTCTTTACTCTCATAACACTATTGTGGACTAGGTTATTACCTTGGAAGGTGTTAATATTTCTAAACATGGTTTTGTTCATGTTACAAGTATTTGACATGCAAATTGAAAATAGTATGAATTATTTGAGGAAAGATGAAATTAGACTAATGTAACAAAGTCATACAAGAGGTATAATAAATGCATGAGACTATTGTAACGGTCAAGCCAAGATAAATAATTCCGAGTAGATTAGAATATTGATATGCCTCTCGCCAAGAGAACTGATTAAATCTAGAATATAATGATCATTAATGAGACGCTTTCCTTGTTTTCTTCATGTTTTTTTGTAGGGTTGAAATAGATTTTTGGTCAAGTTTAATAGTTTGTATAGACAAATATTTTATCATAGGTGTTTAGAAAAGTCTCTAAATTCTAATTGGTTACTTTTCCTTATCTCTCCTCTTATGTTATTAGACAAGGGGAAAACTTTGAATTGGTATTCATAGAGTTTGAGCCAAGCTAGCACAATATTTCTCCAATACTTTTATAAAACTCTACAAGAAGGCTATCTAGATCTAAAATGTGACTAATTCAAAGTGTGCCAGTATGCTATCTAAGATGTTTGCTTGAGCCAAAGAGACAACATGCTACCTAATATTTAGCCTGCTTTATTTGGACCTTTTACTTTTTTTAGAAGTGTAGGGGTATACTAAAAGTTTTGTTTAGGGGAGGATGTATTAGATGCAATTGGTTTTATCAACAAGATGATTTTCCTCTCCTCATTTATATGGTTTGTCCACCACCATTCCTCACATCTTTGTCTTCCTTTTTACTTCAATTAGCAAGCCTCTTTTTAAACATGTAATGTGTGTCATATTATTAATATGAGAGGTTGCTTCTTAGAGTTCCTCTATGAAGTCACCCTTTCCTATATGTTCACATTTGCTACACCACAAATGACTTGAGGAATCTCCATATTTTACGTGACTCTTCATTCATGGATCATCTTTCCCAATCCTAGAAATGATGCTTCACAATCTCCTTACTCCTTTGGCACACGAAATAGAAAGGAGAGACTTGCTAATGTAATACTTGGTTGGCAAATTTTCTATTAGTACCTCATTAGTACATGCCATGAGAACATATTGAGTTTGCTTGATAGGTGTATGTTTCAAGTGTCAATTATTCTCTTCTTTTGTGCCTTCCAATGGGAGTGTGGAAGTGCCACCTTCCACTTGTGTGGTACCTCAACTATCATGAAACTATTATGGCTATAGAAGTCTTTGTAGCTCCTCAATGTCCCTATGGTAAAAGGTCCCATAAAGGGGTGACTGCCAAAAAACTCCTACCCCTTTCTCCCATATTCTTACACTCTCTTTGCCCTTTCTCCCATATTCTTACACTTTTTCCCAATATTCTTCAAGTACCTACATAAAAATGTAGATATGTCACATTCTAATGTATCCTCAAGTTCATCAAGATGTGCCTCCTAGCAATGTGCATGTCTTTTTTACAAGCATTGATTACGCATGAAGGTGGGAAAATATATAGTTTTACTTGGAGAAATTAGATAGTTGTAATGAAGTGAAGAGTTTTTTTTTTTGGTTTGAAAATCACCATTAGATCAAAGAGATCAATTCCAATTTTTGCAAAAAAATAAGGGTGCCATAAGATTAGCCCCTTTAGCCTAAAGGTTGATCTCCAAGTCTCAATCCCTTCAAAGATTGAGGTTTCACTACAAAGATAGGAGGTAGCTTAAGCTTCCTTCCTCCTTTGGAAAACTAGGATGAATAGTCCTTGAGCACGATAGCTTAGTTGGCAGGATCATGGTCTAGCTTATGTGCCCTTTTAGGTCCAAATTTTGACTAAGTAGCTTGGGGGGCAGTTTTTGCCCACATGTGAAGCTTTGTACAAATGGGTGATAGACACGAAAAGAGCTACTAATAATAACCAAATCTCACATTATAAGTACTACGGTGTGTAGGTCAATAAAATAAACACACTCCAATAATAAGGATACATGTGACTTGCAATGTTGTACTACATTTCTCTAATGTTATGCATACTTTAGCAAGCCAATTTTCCAATATGTCAAGTTCATAGCTGGTGGAGTTGGAATGGGATTGCAATAACATTGGTCTAATCACAACATTAGTATTTGTATGTGAGGATTTTCTAGATCTTGGTGTACTTTAAAAAGAATGCTTGGTTAACAAATTTAGTATTTATGTTGATGACAGCATAGAAAAAAAGTTGAAATTTATGTATTTGCCCTTTTTCTTTATTTGTATGACAAAAAGGCATCATGCCATAATATTGCCATGCTTAGCCTCTCTTTATTATTCTTAGAGAGGCTTCTCACAAACTAAAGTAACAAACTAAACATACATCAACAATCGCAAATGCATAGTTAACGCTTCCCATGTTGTTCTATCCAACAATAAGAATGGTAGAACTTTATTGTAACCATGGTGAATGTGGAGGACCATATGGTATTCAATAGGGTATGAATAGTAACATACCTTTCCTCTTCGAGTAATTTGGTGAACTTTTGCTATTTTGCAAAAAATTGTCAAAGGCATTTAAGTCCCTAGTTTTTTGGATTGTTTGAAAAATTGCCATGAGAAGGTGATACTTATACTAAACTTTTCTCTTTTTGGTACTTGAACCTCATTGTGAGAAAGGCAGCTTAGACTATTACATTGTGTTGGGTATTGGCAATAATATACAATTCCCCTTTGAGTAATTTGGTGAACTTTTGTTGTTTTGCAAAAGTTTTCTTCTATCTTGTTAGTTTACCAGTAACACCCAATATCATTTCATGTCTAAAAAGAAATTTTGTCTTCGCCCAATTGGTAAGTATGAATCCTGTAAAATAGGGAACTCCATACCTTTGTGAAAATTTATGAAACAAGTTTGATAGTTTCACTCTTATCACCTATAATAGGAGGTCATAGACCCCTTTTTAGCTTTCTCCTCTCATTACTATTGCATAAACATGATACACCCTGTCAATGAGGTACTATCCTCTAAAATCGGTAACCACAATATGAACTTTTTTGACGTTGTCAAAGCGTTTGGGGTTGAAAGTCTACCACAGGAGTAAGGAGATTCAAGGAGAGGAGTAGACTTCAGAGAAGGGGTTTCAAGAAATAGAAGATGTACAAGAATACTCATAGAGGTGAAGCCTGTCAATTTATTTTGTGATGTGCTCGTCTATCAGTTGTCTAAGTAAGTTTTTAGCTGTCCATCGAGAGACGAAACTAAGCAACACCACGCGGCACTCCCATGGAATGTTACGGGGTTTGTTGCCTAGGGTTTTCTCGAGTCCGCCTTGCAACGGAACGTTCGCGGCCGAACCCACTAAGATCAACTCAAATTTGAGTCCCTAGTGGTCAAGGTCTCCTGACAACATTCTAGCATCGGGGTCCTGGACGTCCTACTTTACGTAGAGATACCCAAGCTGAAGTATACCCATGCCGCAATTGGTTCAAAGAGAATGGGAAATGAGAGGGATGCGCTGCTTAACCTCTCTACCCATAGGGCATAGTCCATTTCGATCCCCTAAAATGGCATGAATCGTGTTCTAGCTTAACAATACCTAAAGGTTGAATGATGGTAAAACCTTATGAGAATCCTCCTAGTTCTCTACGACCACCCTACTGTAGGATAGACCCGTTGGGGGTTTCGCCCACCTACTTCCCTCAATAGGCATTCTTTAGTTATCTAATTAGGTCCTATCACATTTATGTGTGACATTTAAAATCAACTTCCTTAATTAACCCTTTAAGGAACGGGGTTCATTCACGTAATATACAACACAAATACAAAAACCGAGCAAGCAATCCTTTTGACAAACAAGTTCCTTAACTTATCTTCAAGTTAATCTTTGTCTCTTGCCTATCCAAGAGAAATTATGTATCCCTTCTATCCAACAGAAGTACCCGGTCCAAATCACATGGCACCATAATTTCCATCCAGTATCTAGAATAGGATCTTCCAATGCCCTAGATGCTGGGCTCACGGTAGTCTACAACTCCGTTTCGGACTCGGCAATGGGTGTCCAAAGCTCCACTGACCCCAAGTGACCTAGGAGTGAGACACAACTTTCCGTGGTTGTCCTTTAAACCACTCAATCTTTGGCTCGTGAATCGAGTAGTGCCCTCTCGGGGTAATCCGTAGTGCAATCCTGGAGATGATCCAACCATGCAAATAACCTTTATTAATTAATCCAATTAAGAATCAAGCACAATCAAGGCAATCAGCCTAATATCATCTTCCAAGAAAGCATTCCTTTATTTTTCCATGGCAACTTGTCATCACAGACCCCTACCATGCATTTACCATCAAACACAAGCACTTGGAATAATCATCCAAATCACATCCCAACAATCAGTTTAATGCAAAAATAATTTAAGACGATGTTAGATCAATAAAAAAAACAATGATATCCTTTTCCAACATTGCAGGAATAGTGGCGATAACCTTGCCTCTGCATATCAGCTCTCTCCCTTGGGATCAAAGAGTGGTTTTATGTAAAATTTACTTAACACTCCCTTCCCTTGGCTAAGACGTGTTAAAGGTTCAAGCACTGTACATTATGTAAGTTCTATAGATTACTTACATTGATCGATGATCCAACCCTGAATTGGATTGGAGAAAGTCATAGTTAATCAAACGGATCTCAAAACGTTTTAGCTTTGATTCTTATGATTAATTCCTTGTACTAGCTCTTAGCCAAGCCATGAAGCAAACATGAAATTGTTATCATATATCGAGCATGCTACCTCCAAATCAGGAGTCAAGATGCTACCTCCAAATCAGGAGTCAAGTCTACATGGATAGATATTACTGATGCAGTTAACATGATTGCTCAAAGAGAGAAGATGCGACTAAGATTAGGCTCTACTTCAACTTCAACAACTCCATTGATGGAGCTTGTTCCACCTTCAAAATCCCCTATTCCTTTGACTAATCAACCAACTCTTTCTTCTTCTATTCCTTCTAAAAATGATGTCATGGATGAACTCATTAAAAGCATGCGTGGCCTTCATCTGAATCTTACAAAAATTAGTTCCAAGGTGGAGAAGCTAGATGTCAAAGTTGAAGAAAGAGGATGATCATCAACTCAAAGACCCATGAGAAAAGGCTATAAGAGGCGTTGTATTTGGTATGACAGCCAACAACATGACAAGAGAGAGTATTCTGCCTTCCGTGAGGCTGAAGCACAAAAGCTCCTCTTTTGGAAAGATGAAAAAATTCATGTAGTTGAAACTGGTCTTTCACTGAAGCCAAATTTTGGCAATGGTGGAATGAAGAAAAGATTAGAAGATTTAGATGTAAAGAATGCCTATGCAGTAATTGATGCAACTACCTATGGGCTACAAATTAAGCCAACTAAATCAAATTTGAAAGCATGTAAAGCTAATGTGCAATCTAAAGTATAGATGTAGGCATTAGATCAAATGGAACACGGTAAAGTAGCCAAAGATGATTTGACTAACACCAGTTAGTGCATTCAAGGAATAACTGGTTGGAAAGAACCGATAGATTCTTTTTTTGCCTTTGCACATTTGGCCGACGTCAATCATAAAGAAGTCTTGATTGAAGAAAAGAGAAGAAGAGAAGATGAAGTCTTTTTCTGCCTTTGCACATTTGACTGACGTCAATCATAAAGAAGTCTTGATTGAAGAAAAGAGAAGATGAACTAAGGCCTTCCTCTTCTGGCCCTCCGAAACGGGTAACTAGAAGAATGCCTGAAAAATCAAATCTTGCTGAAAATATAACCCCAAATCAAGAGATGGAAGATACAGCACAAATAAAGAAGACCGAAGGAAAGAAGAAAAGCAACCAAGCTACAAATTGCAGTCTGACATAGAATCTACAACCGATCTCAAACAAGTTCTAGAAGAACAAATTCTAAGAAGTAAAATTGAGTTCACCTTAGGTGAAATTCTTGGAATTGCCAAACATGAATTTCATGATGTAATTATTAATGCAATCAAGAGAAAAAGAAAATATATTGGTGATGATGCTGAAGAAACAGTGCATGATTTTGCAAGCTTTTCGAGTCTTTGTGCAGGATGAAGAGAAGCTAACTGTACAAGGAATTCTGCTTGAAGCAGTTAAAGAGTTAATTGCAGCAATTGAAGCTAAAGATTAAAAAAACATGGATGCAAAAATTAAATAAATGAAGGCTGAAAATGAAATGGTCGGCTGGTCCAAACTAGTTGGGCAGCCCATCTCTCGAAAAGAAGGTCTTCTACAGCTCATGCATGATGAGAAAGAAGCCCAATTCATTCCAAGTAGTCACTACTTCCGTACACATTGGGCAAGAGCAGCAATGGAGACAGTCGTCAAAATTGGAGAAAAAGAAACACCATGTATTGCACTCTTAGACCATGGTTCTGAGATAAACGTCATGGCAAGGAGTCTCTATGAAAGCAGCGAATGGCCCATAGATGTTGATCCAAGTTGGCGAATGAGAGCTATAAATAACTCTTCTGGAGAGTTATATGATGCATGTCCTAATGTGCAGGTAACTATTGGAGACATAAAAGATCATTTTCACTTTTTTGTTCAAGACTCTTGTAGTTACCCTATCATTCTTGGGCAACCTTATATTTCTGAAGCCCGCTTGGAACCAAAAGCTCTTGATGATGGTTCTTCCTATGCTCAAATCCAAAGCAAGGATAATGAACGAGCTGCCCAATTTCTTATTGTGTGTGTTAACCATCATCTAAACAGAGATCGATTGCGTGATTATCTCGTGCCTCCTAATGCCTGAGAATTCAAGGGTTTTTGAGCTACACTGTTGTAAAAGGAGGCTATGGCAATGTGTCATGTAAAAAGATTGAACCTCCTTATGCTACAGAAACTGTGTCTCTAGCAAATTTGTATGTATGCACAGCCAATAGTATGTGCTGTTATAAGTCTCTTCCAGCCATGACTAAAGCTAAAAGAAAATATTTATGTCATGTAAAAAGGGTGCTGAAAACTTATGACATGATGGCTGAAAATGAAGATATTTCAGGCATTTTTTTTGGACTGATTACTACTGACACATTGGCTGAAATATATGCAGCTGCTCATACAGAAAATCAAGCTAAAAATCAGCCCATAGAAGTATGTACATTGGATTTTTATCAAACAATTCAAGAATTTGTTGAGCAAGAAGGCATTGGTTTACTCAACAAGGTTGAAGCACAAGTGGAGACAAAATACAAGACGGTGGATAAGAAAGTCAAGCCTGTGGCAGTCCCACTGCCTCCTAAAAGTGAAGGGCTGGCTGATAGGGCAGCAAATCAGCCAAGTCTTCGTGATCCTTCCAACATTGGTCACAAGCGCACATCTGAAAGTATAAAAGAGCTCAAAATAGGTGAAAATTCTTTCCTTTCACCGACTGAAAATCACTCTTTTATGCAAATGCTAATGAAAAATGGAAAAGCTTTTGCATTTCAGCCAAGTGAAATAGGCTGTGTGGATCCAAATATTGTGGCTCCTATGGTCATTTTTACGGTCCCACATGTGCCTTAGAACCTCAAGCCCATTCCCGTTCCAAGGGCACATTTGCCCAAACTATTAGAACTTCTAAATGCGAAGATCGAAATGAAGATTTTAGAACCTTCTTTAGCAATTTATTCTATGGGCAACCTATATTCAGGATATGACCAATTTTAGCTTTCATTAGAAAGCCGAGACATTACCACAATGAAGACACCTCTTGGATTGGTCCGCATGTGCACTCTACCACAAGGTGCAATAAACTCAATAGCCCATATGATGAATGCCATGCACAAAGTCTTAAGGGACTTTATTCCACAACTTACTCTTCCATTTCTTGATGATGTACCTATCAAGGGATGTGAAGTCAATGAAAAGAATGAGGAGCTTGACGAAGATGGTTGCATGACATTTGTAGTTAACCATATTCATGATTGTGATAGGATGTTGACAAGGCTAGAAGAGGTACATCTTACCTTTTTTGGAGCTATGTCGATTTTTGGAGTAGAAGAAGTCCTAGTGGTCGAACATCTGTATGGCCCCACGGATGTAAACCTTCACCAATCAAGATAGATGTCATCAGTTGAATGCAAGAAAAATGCACAAATATTTCAGAGGTGAGAAGATTTCTCGGCGCATGTGTATTCTATCTCGTATGGATACCACATTTTGCTCATGCAGTCGAAAATCTCTATCAATTATTAAAAAAGGCCAAAGATTCTTTTTGGGGAAAGAGCATACTCTCACTGTACGCAAACTAAAGAAGTTGTTAATTTCAACCCCCACTCTCAAAAGGGCTGATTATTCAAATGGTCAACCCATCATCCTTACTATGGATACAAGTCCCATTGGGATAGGATGGGCTATTGGCCAAGAAGACCTTGAAGGTAACTAGTATGCAATTCGTTTTGGAGCAAAGATTCTCAATGAACGCCAAAGAAGGTATGCACAAGTAAAAAGGAAATTGTGGGGAGTTGTAACAGCATTAAAGTGTGATCGTGAATACTTTATAGGTGCTTCCGTAGTGGTAGAAATTGATTGTCTTCCACTCTTGGGCATGATTGCCAACTGCTCTATACCCGACATTGCTATGCTAAGATGGATTGCATATATTAAATCTCTCAACCCCGAATTAAAGCATATTGCAAGAAAGGAAAATCTAGTTGCTGACATGCTGTCATGTGCAAGATATGACAATGAAGAAGAGCTGATGGAAGAAGATGAAGCTGAATAATCTATACTTGCTGAATTTCATTCCATGACTGTTGAAAGTGCATTTTTAGTTGCTGCATATACAAACCCAAAGCTGAATCTTGCACAGGTGAAGCTAATATTTTTTAATGGTATAGCATTAAGTACAATAAAGAATAGGAAAAGGTACTACTGTAAATCAGCATACAGCAACAAAGATCAAAGATTTGTCTATGGAAGAAGGGTGGTCAACTAGAAGCCAGCATGCTCACTGCATTGCTCAAGTTCTAGTTCATTTCCTTGAAGAACGTTATGAAGAAGATCGGATGAAGATCGGCCAATATTTGAGCACAATGAAGAAGAAAGAGACTTGGACTAATGAAGAGTTCAAGCATATTAAGAGGAAATCTTATGGCTTATTTCTTAAAAATGGGCATCTTGGAAGCAAGCAAAGAAGAAGAAAGGAGCGCATGTTCGAGTTTTAGGTAATAAAATGTTGCAACTACAGGTAATGAAGGAATTTCATGAAAGCTTGTGGGTTGGCCATAGAGGTATATGGGGAACCTTTATTAAAGTCAAAGAAAAATAATGGTGGCAGAACATGTATTGAGATATAGAGCATTTTGTTGAAATCTGCTATGTGTGTCAGATGTATTCTATGGTCAAGCATCGAGATGTGTTACAACCGACTTATCCCTTGTCTATACATTATAGATGGGTTATTGATCTTGTAACCATGCCTATAGGGATATGGAATATGCGGTATTTAGTACTTGCAAGAGAAGATCTAACCAATCAAGTTGAAGGTAAAGCTTTAACAACCAAGACCACTCAAGCTGTTTGTCACTTTTTGCTTGAAGAAGTATTTTGCAGATATGGCTGTGTTGGCAAGGTAACTGCATATAGAGGAGAATTGGATGCCGATGAGGCATGCAACTTCTTTGCTCAATTGGGTATCAAGTTGGCTTTGACATCGGCCTATAATCTTGAAGGCAATGGAAAGAGTGAGAGAGAACATCAACCTATTCTCAAAGCTCTAGCAAAGTCTTGTAGAGGAAAGATCAAAGAATGACCTGAAATGCTACCTTTTGCATTATGGGCTAACTGGACTACTCACAGGACAGTGACTGGCTATATGCCAACTAAACTTATGCATGGACAACAACCAATTATGCCAATTGAAGAATCTATTCTCACATGGAGTCTTCTACCTTGGGAGGAAGGCATCAGTAGAGAAGAGTTGCTGACTTTCCGCATATGGCAGCTAGAAAGAAGGACTGAAGATGTTCAAGCAATTATTAAGAAGTTAAAAATAGCAAGACTAAAAAACAAAAGAAGTTTTGATAGTGAAAGGGAAGTAGAACCCAGGAGGAAGAAGCTTGGCAGTGAGAGCTATGGCGGATGGAGAGCAAGAGCAAGAAAGAGAGAGAGAGACTCAAAGTGAGAGCCTTCCTTTATTCAAATTGTCACTAAAAGAATAAAGAATAAGTGACTGTGACGGGTTCCCGCCACTTGCAATGTGCAATGGCGGGTAATGTCAGTGTAGTAAAGTGTAGTAATACACGAGCGGCTAGGCGGAGGGAAGTAGAACCCACAGACAAAACATGATTCAAGGTAGCTTCGGATACAAGGGATAGAGGCTACCAAACTTGGCACCTTTTGCAAGCACAAGCTTGCCATGAGTAATCTTTCATGCAGAGTCTCCAAAAGGCACAAAATACCCTGCATCATCAAGCTGTCTAGCTGATATAAGGCTGCAAGTCAACACAGGTACATAGCATACATCATGCAAAACAAAAGAACTGCTAGAAGGAAACTATAGCCTAACATCTCCAATGCCCATAATGTCAACAGACTATCATCACCAAGACGCACAAAACCAGAGATGGTACAATAGGTATGAAACCAATCTCTACAAGGTGTCACATGAAATGACGCATCCGAATCCAAAAGCGAGCACTACACATACATAGAATGTGTCTCAGAAGCCTGTAAGGCATTGAAGCTGCAAGTATGTAATCCTCATTTGAATCAGTGGCTTGCATGACATTAACCTCTTCTATCTTCACACTGGACTTTGCAGGTACAATACTGCGCTCAGAAGACTTTTCCTGCACTTTCTCTTTTCCCTTTTCCTTGCGCTTATCATCGCGCATCTTATGGCACTGCGGCCTAATATGTCTTGCTTTCCCACAATAATGACAGGTAAGATCAGACTTCCATCCACGAGACTTACTACGGTCACGTGACTTTGACCTGGACTTTTGAGAGTCCTTGCCCTTATGATCATTATCATGCCTGCCATGTTTGCCACCTCTATCGGTCAATGCATGTGAAGAGCGGGAAGCATCATTATTTTTCCTGTTGATTTCCTCAGTCAATAAAGCACTCTCAACATCTTTGATTTTCAACCCATCAAGCTAGTTTGTGCATATGGTAGTAAAGAAGACATCCCACGATTCAGGCAAGGTGCCAAGCAGAAACAGTGGGTGCAAGTTGTCTTTGAACTCAATACCCTGTGATAACAGATTCTTCATGATAGCATGAAACTGACTGAAATGAGATGATAGGGATGTCCCCTCCTTCATGTGAAGGTCCATTAACTGCTTCAACCAATATATCTGTGATATAGGACTCTGCTGCGCATAAAGCTCCTGAATCTCCTCCCATAAGTCCCATGCACTTTGATTCTCATCTTCAATAACATTATGATGGACCTCTTCTGAGAGTGACAAGATAATGGTAGACGTGCATAGCTCATCAACTTCCATCCAAACATTAGCATCCATATCCTCGGGTTTAAGACCCTTGAAACACAATGGTTTAATATGCAACTTTTGCATCAAAACCTGCCATATCTGGGACTTCCAATACCCATGGTACCATCCAACTTGGCAATGTTAAAGAGACTTGTGTCTTTCAAATGACCAGCCATACTATCCCAAATCAAAGTAAAAATGCAAAATTGCAGGCTGTTGTAATTAGCAAAAAAATGCACTAAAACCACTGCTAAAACTAGCTGAAAGAGTGGATATCACCAAGAGAACCACCTGTCCACCAAATATGACCAAGATAACATCAAATAGTAAGCATTACCCTCATACAAGTGCTCGAAATCTACAGATTTCAGCTTGTTGGAATAAATTACAACAGTATGTAAAACTGTCCCAAAGTGAAGCAATCACTGATACATATGTCACTGCAATTGCCAGGTAGCAAGATACATCCAACAGTGAGTGTCAAGGGGCAAGAAGGTACCAAGAACTGTCAAACCAATAACCTATCAGGTAAGATACATTCATAGGTCTAGAAGTCATGCATGTAATGGGTCTCAAGGTAAGAGAAGAGACCAAGCACAAGCACAACTAATAGAACAAGAAGCTCAATGCATAACCATCCAAGATGCATACAAAACTAACAAACCTGTGACGGAGATAGGTGCCTACCCCAATAGGCGTATCAAATTAGCCCACTACAAACTAACTGCATACATAAAGCTCTCAAGAGAGCAAATGCATGTAACTGTCCCACAAGCTCAAGCTTAAGTGTAAGTAAAACTCTGTGTACATTCGAATATGCCAAGAGGCTCCCACTGCAAGTAAAGTCAGATGCAAACAGAGCAAGCAATGCTCAAATACATCGAGTACATAACGTTAGACATTCCAAATCCTAGTAGGGTATATCCGGAGCATAAATCCCAAGCTATCTCAGACCCGTAAAGCATAAGATTGAAAGCATTCAAATAGTATGTAACTGACAACCAAATGTAATGCCCAGTAGGTCCAAAATGCTCAAATACATCTCGAGACGAAGCTCCAAGTGGCTGTCATGCATGGGCAAACCAAGTGGCAGCCATATCTGACCAAAGCATAAATGCAAGAGGCCTAAATGTCAAGCAGTACAAATAGGCATAAATCGGTCCAAAGCATGCCAAACCAATCTAAATGCCAGTGAATGATGACCAAGACGAAGCCTAATCCAAGCTCAAAAGCATTTCGAAACCAAAAAAATGCATTTGACAATCTCCAAATACATCAATATGATCATAAAAATTGCCGGTAAGCACCCCGTATCCAAGAACCAATGCATACACCAAGTAAATTAGCTTCATCCCACTGTATTACATCAGCATATTCATTGTCAAATGAATCTCAATCGGTGCCCAAATCTGCTCCAAATCAATCCTAAAGCATAGACATAGCATCCCATAACATCCGGGCATCAATAGGCACCAAACGGGCAATGCCAAGAAGCATCAAACATCAAATGTCAAGTGTTGCCTTGTTTTTGACAGTCTTGGGACTGTGTATACAGCAGCGGCTGAAGGTGGAAGCACTCATATCGATCGCCAAGAGCCAAGAACCAATGTCAAGGAGTTTGAAGATGATCGTGAAGCTTGCAAACAATGTTGGGAAGCCGGGGAACGAGCTGGAAATGCCAGAAGTGGATCAACCCGGCCCCCTAAAAATGCGCCGCATTTTGCACTAGCTACTTGTAGGGGCTGGGGAGTCTTCAATAGTGCTATTGAGCACTTAGCAATGATCAAGGGGATCCAATATAGCCCTACAAGGTGCCAAATGAAGGCCGGGAAGATCGGGGAGGAAGCAGGAGATCAAAACATACCTGCAAATGAAGGTGCCATGGCTACCATTGAAGCTCGAGTTGAAGCTCTTCAAATCCAGGCTGAAGAAAATATCGGGCAAGCTCCAATTCCTTTGCTCTAATACCAGTCGAAAGGAAAGTAGAACCCAGGAGGAAGAAGCTTGGCGGTGAGAGCTATGGCAGATGGAGAGCGAGAGAGAGAGAGAGAGAGAGAGAGAGAGAGAGAGAGAGAGAGAGAGAGAGAGAGAGAGAGAGAGAGAGAGAGAGAGAGAGAGAGAGAGAGAGAGAGAGAGAGAGAGAGACTCAAAGTGGGAACTCCAACAACCACAATGTGTGGCCGAGCCTTCCTTTATTCAAATTGTCACTAAAAGAATAAAGAATAAGTGATTATGACGGGCGCTCACCACCTGCAGTGTGCAGTGGCAGGTACTATCAGTGTAGTAATACACGAGTGGCTAGGCGCAAGCGCCTTTACCCCCAACAGATAGGCAACATCGATTTCAGCCAGGAGCTATCCAAGAAAATGATTGGGTGCTCATCTATGATAGCATCCTAGATAATCAATAGAGTGCTTCTAGGAATATAGTAAAGCATTGGTTTGGCCCATATGTGGTAAAGGTCATTCATGACAATGCCACATGTTTATTGGCTGAATTGGATGGGACAAGCATGAAGATACATGTAGCTGGAAAAAGAATCAAGCTCTTCAAACGAAGAGAAAGTTCAATATATGAGTTAGAAGACTTGGATATAATTCAAGAGCATGAAGACATAGAGGAAGAAGAAAAGGTAGAAGATGAAGACATTGACATGGCAGAAGATACTTCTTCTGACACTACAGATCCGTAAGACTTTGGCACATGCCAAAGGATGTGCAGGTAAGGAGGGGGTGGATGTCGTGCCACTACGCGCACATCGTGTGAAAAACTCTAGAGTCCGCCGACTTCCTTATAGATCTAGAGAGTCAATGCCACTTTAGACATTAGTGTTAGTGCCCATGGTTCAAAAAGATTAGATTTTTGGACAAGTTTTAGTCAATTTTTTATATTTTAGATATTATCTCTTGTAAAATTCCATAAAACTATAGATAACTTCTAGATTAAGATTACATGTAAAAGAAAACATGTAGCTTTCAGCTATTTTGAGAGGATTTTATGTAAAAAGAAAGATTAGCAAAATCATGCGATGCGCTATCATTGTTTTTAAGCAGTGAACAACAGTCTGAAGTGGGAGATGAAGAGGGAGTGATCTGGCAGAATTCTAGCCAGGTGTGCTAGTATTTTACCTCTCTTTCGGAGCCAATGGAAGAATCAAATAGGCTATCTGAGCAGCATAGAGGAAGGTATTATTTTATGCACATTTTTGTCTACACAAGAGTTTTATCTTCTCATAATGCAGGAATAAACTGGCAAGCTTCATCTCTGTTAGTATTCTTCTACATTTTCTATTTCATTCTGGGAGTATTCTTCTACGTCTTCTATTTCTTCAAACCCCTTCTCTTCCGCCCACTCCTCTCCCTGAATCTCCCTTCACCTTGCTGTCTCTTACCCCTGTGGTAGACTTTCGACACGCTAAACGCACCGACATCGTGTTAGGGGAAGTTTATGCTATCATTAGAAGTAAATTTCGAAAGATCTTTGGGTTGATTTGAGGCTGATATCTTCAGCCATATTCAGAGAATTAACTACACCAATGTTCTTTTAATTCATTTCTTACTCTACATAAGACATCTTGTCAAAATATGCAAGTATTATGTGCCTCTATGGCATGGCAATGTTTGTAGATCATTCATAGATGCTTTGAGTTGAATTAGGAGGAGTTTTTTCTCTTATTTCTTAGTTGTGGTAACTTATCCTTATCAGAAACTCAATTTGAAGCTCTCTTGAAGCAAGTCTCTTTGCCCTACAAGCCTTGTAATTGACTCATAAGCTTTTGTCCCTAACAGTCTACATTGAATGTAATCATGCAAAGTTGATTCATGCTATGGCATCATGTATGAATGATGGGATGCAGAGTTGTTTCTGATACATGACAGTATATTGTACTTGATTTTATAATTTGCGATTGCTCTTACAGTCAAGAAAACAAGCTTGATTTGAGTTAGAACTTATGAGATAATACTCTTGTGATCTTTGCTAAGAATATGCAATTGGAAGCTCTATTAACATCTTCAAGAACTTGGCTTGAAACCTTCAACCCTTCTCTTATCTCTACCATCTTCGGAGTCTAAGCTCTTGAACCCCCATACATTCTTCTCTCTCAAACCCCTATGATTGACCGTGAAGTACCTCTTGAACCTTTAAACATTCACTATAATCTACTTATCTCTTGAAGACACATCTCTATCTATCTTGTCCAATTTTCTTGCCAAACCCCTGTGGTAACCTTCAACCCTATGCGCTGCGACACCGCATGAGCTATCCTAGATCTACATCAATCGACCAACCTCCATTCTCATACAAGTTGCATGCCATAACATTAATTTCAAAACCATGATCCAAGAGAGCTATGCAAGGCGTGTCTCTTTCTTCCACTTTAACAATTGTCTTTGTTGTAGAATGAGCCCAATGCATTCGTGAATAATAACTACTTGGAATAAAACGAGCATCTTCTTCTTCGTATACTTGTTGATGGACATCCCCATTATACATAGCTTTCTCTCTATGCTTACTGTTGCCCATAAGACCAATTTCAACCATAAGCTTACTATCTATACTCCCATTTAATCCATTTTCTACATTAGCTTGCTCCAAATCAGCATTACATGCATCATCATATTCCATCTGAAGTTTTTTCTCTATGTCTTTGTCAACCTGCATCCATGCTTGCAAAACTTCACCATCAAACTATCTTTTTTGTTTTAGTATATCAATGATTGCATCATGAAATTCGCGCTTCGCGATTCCAAGAACTTCACCAAGTGTGAAATTCACTCTACTACCAAGTATGCGATCTTCTAAGACCTTTTTAAGGTTTGTGGCAATCTTAAGATCTAATTGTAATTTGTAACCAGGCTGCTTGCCCCTTTTCTTCCCTTCTTTTTTCTTCTCTTGAGATGCATCCTCCATAACATGCTCAAGTATGGCTTTTTCAGCCTCTTTTTGTTGCTCCATTTTACTTCGTGTTATGTGTTTAGATGGGCGTGAAGAGGAAAGACCAGCAATGTCCTCATCTCTTCTTCTCTTTTCTTCCACAAGAGCTTCTTGATTATGAACCTCAAGCAAATAAGCATAGACTAAAAATGAATCCATTGATGCACTCCATCTTGTTCTCCCTCATATAGTCTAACTTGCATCAGCCAATTCAGACTTTGTTGTTTTGCCTTTTTCCATGCAATCTAATGCCTGCATCCAAATACGAGATTTTGCTTTAGCTATGCCCCCTTTACGAGATTCTTTAGCCCTTTCAATTTTCAACCCATATGTGGCTGCATCTATGGCAATAAATGCTATCCTTGTTGCCATCTCTTCCAACCTCTTCTGCGTGCCACCATTTTCAAAATTTTGCTCTATTGGAAGACCAATTTCTGTTGCATATATTTTTCCATCTTTCCAAAAGGCTAACCTTTTCGCCTCTACTTCACGATAGTGTGAAGAAGCAGAGTTGCAGCATTGGAATGTGTGCACAAGAGGAAGGAGAGAGCTCAAAGTACAAGAACAATATCTTGTTTACTAAGTTGCTTACAAGTACAACTTGGGTACACTCTCCCACACATGATAATGATCCATAGGCTGTTTATATAGCCTCTGCCAAGCTAAGACTAGGGTTTCCCCTGCCCCTAAGGTTATTCACACCCATCTACCCTCATACACCCTTGCTTATAGTGGGTTCCTATGCCTATCTTCTAACACCCCCCCCTCAATGTCAAGGTGGCATTGGATTACAAGGCATGTAAGATGTCCTCCCCTTTAAACAACTGGGATGCCTTTATAAATCAGGCTACAAGAGTGTTTTTAGGTAGATGGTTTAAAAACTCAAAAATTTTGATCTTCAGATGGATTGGAGGTATAATTGGCCACTAGTTCTTTGGGTACATCAGGAGTGTTAGGGCATTTACTAGTGATATGCCCTGTCTTCTTGTATTTGTTACATTTCATTTTCTCAGGATACTTCTTCCAACAGTTGTTTACAAGATGTACTTTTTTCTTACAGAAAGAACATCTAGTGAGAATTGTATGTACCAATACTTGATCATGGGAAGTTGATGATGCATGATTGTTGCTGCCTTCTTTGTGGTTTCTCTTTTCTTCATCTAAACATGATTGGATGGTACTTGCCAATGTAGGATTTGGAATGTTGGTAAGATACAAGAGTAGCAAACACCTGTTTTACTACTTTTAGGAGAATAGCAATAGCATCTTCTTCATGTATTGGAGCTTGTACTAAGGTAAGTTGTGCCATAAGTCCCTTCATGTGAGAGATGAATTTTTCCAAGTCTTCTCCTGATTGATATTCCAAGCTAAAGAATTCAATTTTAAGAAAGATTTTAGTCTTTTTACCAGTGGCTCCATAGAGCTTTTCAAGCTCGTCCCATTTTTCATTAGCAGTATTTACTTGATCAACATGATGAATCAATGACTCATCTAAGTGTAACATAATGATTGCCTGGGCACGTTGGTCATCCTCTATATCAACTAGATTTGCAAAGTTTATAGTTCTAGTGCCTTGAATGAGAGGCCAATACCCTCTCTCCATCATCTTGTACTTGATAAGTACCTGTCATAGGTGGAAATCTTTGCCATCAAATTTTCAAATTTGAGGACGAACATCAGCATATGTTGTGGCCATTGGGAAGGTCTTATCACTTGCTAAAACAAGGGCAATGTCTAGTCCCTTACAAGTTTGCCATTAAATGCGAAAGCAATTCAAAGTTGTAATGAGGAGAAAGGCTAAAAATCATACATATGTAATATTTCAAAATATGACTTTGGTAGTCCTTTCTTATGAGCAATCTTCTTCCGAGGTTTAATGGTTTTTTTAGGCTTCAATGATTTGAATCTAGACTGGACTTCAGGCTCCTCCTTGTGGTATGGCTCAGTGGATGACCCTTGTGTTGGACAAGAACGGTCTATGATTTCAATGCTTGTCGCTGATGATTCCAAGGAGAGTACAATGACACTCATTCCTCTAATTTTATTGACTAATGTACTTACGAAAAAAAATCACTCAAGATATGCAATACACTTCTAGTGTATGATGGTCTATGTGTTTATGGTTGTACACATAGCCTTACAACTTGAAGCAAGGTACTTAGTTTTTTTTTTTTAACATTCAGATTATGTAAGTATTAGCACCAATGATGATTAAGCAATGTGCCTTAGTGCTTACAAGCACTCATCTGTAGCTCATGTTACTAGAGATGATAAATATCGGTCTTAATGAGCTTGATGATGACCCTTCGAGTAGAGGAACCTCTAAAATGAAGTTCCCAAGTTCATAACTCACTTTGGAAGAGTTAACTCAGTGATTAAAATCACTGTTGATGACCAAACATTGAAAAAATTTGAAGATGGATGAAGCTTGAAGCTCCTGGCTATGGTTGCCAGAGATTGACAAGAGGTCAAATTTCCCAGAGCCCTCTTAGGAGTAGATGGCCCACTAGGGGGGCCACAAAAGCCCTATGGTGGCCACCTTCAATGCATCTTCATCAGCATGCCCAACATCACGGATTGTCTCACTTGCAGATCTGTGCCTATTTTTGCGATTTTGACAATGCTGCTCACCATGACGTCCAATGTCAGAGATTGGCATGCCAAGCTGAATCGTCAAGTGCTTAAGAGAAAATTTCCAGAAGAAACCAGAGGCTGAAACCCCTTCTATTGCCCACACTAGCTCCTCCAAGTTCAGGGGGTTTGGATGGCTATGAAGTTTGAAGGTCCAAAATGAGAGGGATGGAGATTGTCTTGTGCATTTAGTGGAGTTGAGATTTGAGGAAGTTGAGGGGATTAGAGGAGGCTCTGAAACCATGTGGAGAAGTAGAGTTGCAGCATTGGAATGTGTGCACAAGAGGAAGGAGATAACTCAAAGTACAAGAACAATATCTTGTTTACTAAGTTGCTTACAAGTACAACTTGGGTACAGTCTCCTACACATGATAGTGACACATAGGCTGTTTATATAGCCTCTGCCAAGGTAGGGTTAGGGTTTTCCCTACCCCTAAGGCTATTCACACCCATCTGCCCCCATACACCCTTGCTTACAATGGGTTCCTATGGCTATCTTCTAACAGGTAGGCTATACAATCTCGCTTTTTATGCTGTAAACTATCACATCAAATGCATCTCCTCTTGTATCCTTCTTTGTATGGTCTTTGGGTTGTTGCTCGAGCCTTCTCTTCTACCTTAACATCCAACTTTTTGACCTTTATGTAGATTTCTGTCAAATTCGACCTCAAATCACACATGCCTTTGATTAATTCTTCACAGCATCACCTTTAAGAGCCGGAGCAATATGTATAGACAGTTGTTTTGCCATAGCTACAGGTGCCTTGGTTGCAATTTCACCCCTCTTCTAAGCATTGGCAGGTGTGGTGCATGTACCCCATCTTAATTTCATATGCTCTATCTTTACCAAGATATACACTGCCATAGTTACATTAGCCCAATCTGATTTCAGCCCCGTTTCATAAGAGGCATATTCTAAATGATTAGTCAGCTTCTCCTATAAGACAAGATCTACAGCCTTCAGAAACAAATCAAATTTTTGACTCTCAAATGATCGCTGCTCATCGACATCCGAATGCGCATAACTGACTTTCAAATTCACGGAGCAAAGCTGTAGCAGCCAACCCTTTATTGGGCTTTTCAATCCAATCTGTAAATGTCTTTTTAGTTACAAATCCTACATCTTCCAATAAAAACTCTTCTCTCAAAGCTTTTTTAAAAGCTATCCAATTAGCATCTCTTCTATGTAACTCATCAATCCGATCATGCAATGCATGCATAGCCAAACGAGAGAAATACCAACTCCATGCATACTGTGGCACCCCATGAAACAACATCTTTTCTTCATATAACCGAATGAAGGCCGAAACATTTTGACCCTTAAATTGCTACAATTCCTCTCCCACTGTTTCACAACTAAGGAATCAATTCTTTATGCTTCTTGCCGAGTTTGCATTTGCTGTCGTAACAACAATTGCTGTTGTTGTTGTTGTTCCAACAAAGCAATCATCTGTTGTAAAGCATCACCACCACACTGAACTTGTAGAATCCCCCATCTTTACATGGCTGTTGCCGACTTTTACGTCAGATTCATACAGTCGGAGCGTTTGGGGTCGAAAGTTTACCATGGGGATAAGAGACAATAGAATGAAGGGAGATTTAGCGAAATGAGTAGATGGAAGAGAAGGGGTTTAAAGAAATAGAAGATGTAGAAGAATACTTATAGAGGTGAAGCCTGTTAATTTATTTCTGCATACTGGGAAGATAAATCTCTTGTAGACAAAAAACGTGCATAAAATAATAGCTTCCTCTCTATTGCTCAGACCGCAAATCTGATGCTTTCGTTGGCTCCGAAAGGGGGGTAAAATACTAGGATACCCGGTTAGAATTCTCCCAAGTCACTCCTTCTTCTCCTAGTTTAGAGTGCTATTTATTGCCTGTAAATTACGATCTCACGTTGCGCGATTTTGCTAATCCTTCTGTTTGTATAAAATCCCCCAAAAATGGCTGAAAGCCACTTGTTTTTTTTTACATGTTATCCTATTCTAAAAGTTGTCTACAACTTTTGGATATTTATAATAAATAATATCTAAAATATAAAAAATAGGCTATACTTGTTCAAAAATCTAGTAATTTTGAACCATCCACACTACGGATATTGACACTAATGACTAATATGACATTGACTCTCTAGATCAATAAGAAAGTCGAATGACGATGCACTCTAGAGTTTTTCACACTATGTCTGCGTAGCGGCATGATGTGGCAATTCCGTTATAGTTCTTCCATGCTCTCCCCTAAAACCATGGGGAATTCTGTGTTCTTGGTCAATGGTGAATGAGACTGCGCTGACTATGCTATGTGTTGCCACCCTATTCATCATATTGCCATCATTGGCTATTAAAATGATAGAGCTACTATTTGTAATATCCAACGAGTTGACAGAGCTACTATTTGTAATAACCAACGAGTTTACTTGCTATACCTTACTAGCATATGCACCCAAAAAGATATGTTTAATTAGAAGTGACCTATTATAGTTAAACTTTTTGGCTAGACATGGTACCTCATGTGCGAGGCACATCTCCGATTGCATTGATCATCCTAGTTATCGGTAAGATTGGAGACTCCATGTTGTGTATTTGAAACCTTCGTACTCGTTTGATATCCCTTTTCATGAGAAACCCCTCTTGCAGTTCGAGATGGAGTTTCAAACTTGGTCCTTTGTAGAGGAGTGACGAATGGGATCATTACAATCAATGGTTGGGCTTGAATGGCTGGAGAGGAGGAGGCATGATTCACGTAAGTGGGAGGAGCCCCATGGGGGGGTGGGGAGGGCTACCAATCTTTTCATGGGAGCTCTCCATTGAACATTCTCATATGAATGTGATGATGGGACGCGGGAGCATCCGATGAGAGAGAGAGAGAGAGAGAGAGAGAGAGAGAGAGAGGGGACTCGGGAGGATCTTCCACGTCTCTTCCCTTCTTTCTTTCTCGTTTCAAAGCGCGCAGGCGGCGGGAACACACACACGTGGCTGCAACATAACAGCAATGAAAATACCCAACAATAACAACAACAATGATAATATATGTACAAATAATGTTCTTCCGTTTGTGAAGGACATGGAATGCGCCGTGCCGCGAGCTGGTGTAAATACATTTACCTTTTTGAATATAGTTATCGCATTCTCATTTAAGGAAAAAAGAAAATATACAATAATAATGAGAGTAAATAATGAGCTCAAAAAACAAAACACAGAATAGAGGCAATCGCAGCAACATTTAAATTTTAAAAAATATACTCGAATTTGGAAAATTGGATCCGTTCTCTTCGTCTGTCTTTTATTTGATTTATCTACGGAAAATTTGCTACGTAGTAGCGAAGGCATAGTAGGTGAAAAACAGAAGAGAAAGAAATAGGCGCCATCCCTGTTCTTCATCCTTCTGTCACGCACTCTCTCGAGTCCGCCCGATTTTCTCTCTCTCTCTCTCTCTACTCCCTCTCTGTCTCTCTCTCTCTCAGAGTTTGATGTGATTCATCGTCTCTCTCTCTCTCTCTCTCTCTCTCTCTCTTTTGTTTCTTGCGGTGAACCGCGAATTCACATCCTTTTCTTCCCATTATAATACGTTTTGCCCCCCGCAATACTTGCCCGTAATAGCTCCTCCAATCAGTGGTGATGTCAGGCTCGGCTGGGCTCGGCTCTCTCTCTTTCTCTCCCCCCCTCAGAAATAATATACCAGAGCGCACATCACCATAAATCTCAAAAGAATTCACACGCGAAAGAGTGAAGACGACGTTTTCCTGAATCTCTCTCTCTCTCTCTCTGTTTGTCAGAAGTTGTCTCTTGCCCTTCGCCCGATCTCCGCCTTACTTGCCAGTGTAACAGCTCATTTGCAGTTCATCCATTCCGCCTTTTCTTCTCCAAAACGCGGCTTATTAGATCACAAGCCCCTTCCCCTGTTTGCTTGGGATTGCTTCGACCTCTTCTTCCTCCTGCATTTCTCTCCTCTCCCTCATACTTTGGCCCGTAAAGCTGGGCAGCACCATTACTGGGGGACATTTGCTCACTGCAAAATCAATTGATCAATCCTCCATACATCGCAACCAGGCACCGGTACTCCGATTGGATATGGGATGGCTGAGCTGCTACGGATCTCCTCGAACCAAGGATGCCGCAGAGGAGAGGGAGGCTGCATCTGCTGGCAATACCGCCATCAAGAACATCGCCACTATAAAATGTGGGAAGGTTCATCACGGTGAGAATCGATAATGTGCATTCTAAGCTGTTCTGATTGGATCAGGAAATAGGGTGATGATAACATTAACGCGCTCTCTTTATCGGATCAATTTGAAACTGCTTAAACATCTCGGACGTGAGTGGAGTCTTACTTCCAAACACTAAACAGATTAAAGAAACAATTGCGCATGGAGGCCTTCTCCTTCTCATCTCAATCCTGATCTCGATGTGAAATTCCGAATCAACCTCAGGACGTATGCTGTCCAAATTGACAAGATTGCGTGCATTTTTGGACTGCGCATAACTCAGTTAGTCAGATTAAAAAGAGCCGTTTGTTGATGCGTCTAATTCTGTGTATTCAGTCTGTTCTTGACCAGGACTTACAGAATTTACTCTGTAACCTCGTATGAGTATGATATGCCAGTAACATATTTGATCAAACCTGTTAGAGGGTGCTTCAATAGTGGTAATAGCGGGTGATTGCACAAGGAGTTTTTGACATTTTCCCGTATGGTAAAAGGGGCGTTTTCCCTTATTTTTTACCCCTGTAGTGCTCAAAATCATGAGCTTCTGCGTAAGAGGTACCACATACCTAGGTAGGTGTAGTTGGGGGACTGGAGCCTGCCGGCCCTGGTTTGTTGACAATTTCCCATGAGGGAAAAATGTTTTTTTTTTCATTGTTTGTCCCCAGTAGTCTTCGACATCATGAACTTCTGCCTGGGAGGTACCTACTACCACATGCCTAGCTAGGTGCAGTTGGGGGCCAGTGGCTGCCAACGACACGTAGCTAGGTATGTGATCCCTCCCTTGCAGACGTTCATGGTTTTTTTGTAATTTACAATGTGGGAATTATAGCGGGAATCTGACAAAAACTTCTTGTGTTGTCATCTGCTTGATCTGTGGGCTTTCTGGTTGTGGAAATTAATCATCTCTAGCGATTCAAGTCTCACATTTTGTCCTCTAACTTAATAGGGCTAGTTCAGAGAGGTCGTTACCTTCTCAAGAATTTCATCATACAAACCTTAACCTTAATTCGTGCTCTTTCATCTGAATACAGATAGCACCAAGACCTTGCACAATCCACAAGAACCTTCAAAAGATGCACCCACTGAAGTTCCAGCTGATGGCCATCCTCCAGAAAGTCCCACCGTACACAACATTCATGCACAGACTTTTACATTCAGGGAGCTTGCAGCTGCTGCTAAAAATTTCAGGCCAGATTGTTTGATTGGTGAGGGTGGCTTTGGACCTGTTTACAAAGGCAGACTGGAGAATGGTCAGGTCAAAACACATTACCTTCATGTGCTCACTCTCTCCGTTGATATATTCCGAATATGTACCGACATGATTTGGCATCTCTTGCAGGCTGTTGCGATCAAGCAGCTGGACAGAAATGGGTTGCAAGGAAATCGGGAATTTTTGGTTGAGGTCTTGATGCTCAGCCTTTTGCATCATGATAACCTTGTGAATCTTTTAGGATATTGTGCTGATGGCGATCAACGGCTTCTTGTATATGAATACATGCCACTGGGGTCACTGGAGGATCATTTGCATGGTGAGAATAACTTGCAATACCTTATGGACTGGTAGAGTCTTGAAAATGGTGGTTACTATCAACCTCTTAATTCTCTTTCCATGTGAGGCTATAACGGCTGGCCAAACATCTTAGAAGAGTTTCAGCATTGATGATTACTTCAAGGAAGAACTTTGATGAAGCCTTGGACTAATGACGAACTCTCCTTTTTGTAGATCTTCCACCTGACAAAGAGCCTTTGGACTGGGCCACGCGCATGAAGATAGCTGCTGGTGCTGCCAAGGGTCTGGAATATTTACATGACACTGCCAACCCTCCAGTAATTTATCGTGATCTGAAGTCTTCGAATATACTTCTTGGTGAGGGTTTTTACCCAAAACTGTCTGACTTTGGCTTGGCTAAACTTGGTCCAATAGGTGATAAGACTCATGTCTCCACACGGGTCATGGGAACATATGGCTATTGTGCACCTGAGTATGCCATGACTGGTCAACTGACTGTAAAGTCAGATGTGTACAGTTTTGGCGTAGTTTTACTGGAGTTGATAACAGGCAGAAAGGCTATTGATCAGACAAAATCTGGAGGGGAACAGAACTTAGTGGCTTGGGTAAGTATTCTTTGTGAGCTTGCATTACAGGGCGTATTGTCACACTCAGTGGTGTATACTCTATACTCTTGGTTGCATCTTGTGTCTATGTAAAGAGGCATACCTGGTCTTTGTTCTTGATGGGGAGTACCCTTTAAATTTCATGTGGAGTAGTCTTTGTTCTTGATGGAGTAGCCTCTAGATTTCATGTGGATTTGCAATTTTGAAGCTGTATTGAAGTCCTGCTAGTGAACAGAAACGAAATTTAGATACACGTATTCACTTCATGATGTCTGAGTTGACTGTGTGCTGCTACTGACTATGGCAAAAGGAAACATGTATTCTGTCTATGTGATTTTAAGCATCTGGAGGATACAAGTAGTTTCATTACAAGTCTGAAAAGTTTATGGTACCTACAGACCAAAGAGCTAACACCAGGCAGTTGCACGTGTATGTGGCCATGTTGAAGCCTAAAGTTTGAAAAGACTGTGCAGCATTGGCCATATAGCCAGAGAACTATTGTGCAGGGACAGTTAAACAGTGAGTATGATCCAAAAGAGTATTGGTCAGGCCAGTCAACATCAAGGGTTTCCTGCCTAAAATGTCAAACTTGACCAGTGAATTTGCTGTGTAAGACTCGTGCTTTGTCCATCCAGTGTACATTGCTGCCCTTAAATACAAGAGAACTTGGAAACGGTATGTGCTTGCCAGAAATTCGTGTATTGGATCTACAGAACTTCCCCATAGAGTTGCTTTTCTTTGACTTCCTCTACTGTATTTCAGCCCTTCTCTATCTAATCACAGCATCCAGGCTACTGTGCTGCACCTGTAAAGTGAGTGTGAACTGGGATTTTGCAGTGATGGTTTTGTGGAGTTTGCATATCCAGTATAAAATCAGATGGGATAGAGGGGCCTTGTGTAACACGTGCCAAAATGGGAACACTGGGTAAATATCAGAGACATTAATTTCCTCTTGATGTCATAACATCAAATTTAGGTGAAATTTCCAAGTGCAAAATCCCAACCCCCCAAAACAAACACCCCCCCAAACCACTAAAACAGGAAAAAACGTACTCTTCATCAGGTGTACAATAATTGGCACCTCCATCCTAGGTATTTTGGCTGAAAAGAATTGGAGTATTGGGATTCAGAAGATCCATTTCACATATAAGAGGGTAAAATTGGTATTGTTTCAAGGGGGCTGTAGACAAGGTAATTGTCTTTGATCCAATCATCTCTTTGCTGCAATTGGATGAGAAAGAGAATATCTGCCTATGGTAGAGACACTAGTCTGTGTTAGTTGCCAATGGGAGCACACTTATGGTATAGCAGAAAAAGTGTTTAGTGACAACATTTGTCCAGGATAGAGGAGCCAGTCTGCCTCAGGAACACATTTACTGCCCAATTGATGATAAAACAAAGGTTATGCTTGGAATTTTCTTGAGAGATCGCCAGTGGATGATTAGTCAAGCTCCATGGTGTACATTTAGACATTTTAAAGTCCCATTTTAAGCTTAGTTTGTAAGGATTGTAACACTCTTA
The DNA here is from genome assembly GCF_053477565.2 of Lygodium microphyllum. NCBI lineage: Eukaryota > Viridiplantae > Streptophyta > Polypodiopsida > Schizaeales > Lygodiaceae > Lygodium > Lygodium microphyllum. The sequence goes on along the minus strand of NC_141149.1, from coordinate 18,894,036 downwards.
TCTCAAGCTAAGCAGGAATTGTTGCTTGCTTGTGAACATGGGGGTGCCATTTTGTGTTTTGGTCTTAAGAATTTGCATCAACGTTTGTTGTTTGGGAGTGAAAAGTTTCAAATGTTTTATGGGGTGTCTGTTGTTCTTTTTACTGGTTGATAGACATGGAATGATAGCTGCCCTCTGTTTGTTGACAGGCACGACCTTTGTTCAAGGATAGAAGAAAGTTTTCACAAATGGCAGATCCAAGACTTCATGGCCGTTTCCCTGTGAGGGGATTGTTTCAAGCCCTGGCTGTGGCAGCAATGTGTCTTCATGAGCAGGCAGCTGCACGGCCCTCAATAGCAGATGTTGTCACTGCACTGAATTTTCTGGCTGCACAGTCTGGACAATCCCCTGCAAAGAATGCTAAACCTGAGGATAAGGAAGGGAAACCCAGTCTATTTCAACAATCGGCCACAGCCTCAAAGGGGGATGATAGCATGTTCAGGAAGATGGAATTTGTGGATACCCGGAACGCAGATGATTGTGCAGACGATGAAAGTTCCATGAAAGCTTCAAGGCAAACTGCTTGGAGGGCTCCACTAGGAGGAAAAGAGAGGGAACAAGCTGTTGCAGAGGCAAAGATGTGGGGTGAAGCATGGAGAGAGAGAAGAAGCCTAAGAGAAAACACAGATGCTACAGGAAGGACATAGTGACGGTAACACCAGTACTATCTATAGATTTTGAGTGGTAGATTGGTTTTGAGCTTATCTTGCTCAAAATCAGGCTTCTTCATGGAAGAGAGTGATTGGGGTTCTTTGAAGTGCACTGAACCACAGGATCTAATATAGAGGCGCCTCACCTCACAAGCTGTTAGGCTAATGTATTTGTCCTATTCCAACTGAACTGCTGCCATCTTAAGTTGAGTGGTAAACTGCTGTAAAATCACCTGGAGTGGCTGGAAAATATGATTGATGCCTTTTCATGAAGTTCAGTGGATTTTACAGGGTTATGTCTACCAGTTGTAAGCAAAAGACTGAGCTGCTCAGTGAATTTGGCAGGGTTTCTGTTTACTGGTTGTAAGCAAACACTGACCTGGTTCAGTGAGTCATAGTATCAGAAGAGTAGAAATGTCACATGATAGCACAAAAATACAACTTGCAAAGTAATAAGCTTAAAAGTGTTCATACTCCGATTGGTGTTCTCTTTTGTTGGGTACTTGAACATACTCATATCTTGTATCTTGCACGACATTGATGATTTTGTAATCCTGAGTACCCTATGATTGTATCAAATTGGCTTTGGGTTATCAATAAAGGATGACCGCATTTTTTTAAGACCAACCGAGTGAATACTTTTGACTCTTTGGATGGCTACACAAGGTGATTATTAGTTGAGATCAATTTATTTTAACTCTTTGGTAGCTCACAAAAGGCAGCTAATGAGATTCATTACCAGTATGTGTAAGGAAGGAATTAGGGATGCTAATAAGGACAATGCAACATCTCCTGTGACATGATAGGGTGCTTGAAGCATTATCATAGGATTGAGACAAACTCACTGCAGTTGAACTTTTATCAGTACTTGTATCACACAAAACACCATTCAAAAACTTGTACCTTGCAAGAAATGCAACCTAGCTCACTCATAAAGCACCCTTTAATGGTGATGAGTGCGTGCTCTGAATTGCTCCTCAGCCATACACCCCTAAGGGAGTGGCAAATTCTTAAAGAAGGGAAGGCTTCACAAGGGATATAGTTTGTCACATGCTTAAGATCTTGAGACATGGCCACAGCTTTGCAACAAGGTCTCATATGCTGGATACAGACAAAGTCTGCGAAACTGCAGAAAACTTGCAGAGCATTCGATGCAAACAAGTGTTAGACGGTAAAGAAGAATGTTATGGCATTATTGCCTTTGCAGCACTCACCCTGGTGCAATATATAACATTCTAAAAGCTTTGCGGCATTCACCCTGCTGCTATACAGCACTACAAAACACACTGGATTGGCATTTCATATCATCACAGTCAATCAACCAGACAACTACAAAGTCAATATCTAACTTGGTGCTCTCTTGCAAAGCTGCGATTCTTACTCATTAAGTACTCTTTGATGATGAACTACATTTGAATATAATATTGTAGGGAAAGGGATGAGAGTAATGAGTGAACTAACTCTCGGTTGTATCTTTTAGCAATTATAGATAGTATGCCAGTAAAAGGAGCTCGGAGTATGAGCTTAGCCATGGCATTGGTCAACTCTGGTATTCACATTGAAGAACAACATTCACAACTATTTCTCAAACACTGTTGACTTTTGTTTAAGAAAGAGGATTAGACATAGAGAGTTACAAGTGACCAAAAAGGCATAGCCTAGATAATTAGTCAATGTCTTTGCAAAAGTATAAAAGGTGGCATGAAGTCCTTGGGCTGGAAGACACAGGTGATTTCTTAGTCCTGGGCATTAGAGATTTTTGGGAGTTGGTCCTTCCGTACTAGTCATGATCAAATGAAGCTTCATGTTGCTTAGGGTATGACAATGATGTTAATTCTACTCTTTCCTTCACAGGAGTCCTACAAAAGACGCGAACCAATCGTGGCCTCGGAGGACATTATGGCTTCATGCTAGCGAGTCCCCATAAAATTTCTTGGGTCTCATAGCATACTTCAATATTCAAGCCTTATTATCCCTACAAGCTCAGACAAAAGCCTCATTAAATTTGATCAAACCTATGAATGTGCTCGTGGAGATGAGTTGTCATGCACATGTGGATGTCTTGTCTTTAGCAATCATATATGTTAGGAAAAGCTTGGTTAGCCTCCTAGCCACTCAAGATGATGGCTCATTTTAGCACCACATTGGTATCTTTAGGGAGATGCATTGATTCTATAGTTAGACTAACTTTAGAAAGTCCACCCACACTCATCACCCATCATTTGACCCTTTGGTTCATACACCATTATGGCCTAATATAGGCTATCCCTTAAACCTTTAATCCCCATTAGAACCTTACCATTCTACCCCATTTCTTGTTATTAGTGCTATGGCCAAGCTATCACACGAACTTTGTCTGCCTACGACCCTTGTCCTCACAATAATGGCCCCTTTTGGAAGGTTTTTAATCGTAAAAAACAAAAGTGGAAAATCTCTTCTTGAGTACATTAATGTTTTCTAAGTACTTGACCAAAACTTCTTTTTGACCATGCTACTGTGCATGATACTAATGAAAATACAAGGTCTATTCTAGCTCATGAAGTTGAATCATTGGTTCATGAGTATCTACCAACACTCCTTGGTAAACTATACCATCATCATTATCAAGTTGCTTTCGTAGTTGGTCCAAACTTCAAACTTTTTGAACGTCTAGAATCCATGAATAGATCTTATCACTTTGCTCAAAAGTGACTTTATGTCTATGTTCATTTGCATTCTCTAAAGCTCAAACAAGCAAGGTTTCTTGACATCCATCTGGTATAAATCCAAGTCAAGCTGAGCAACCAAAGCCAAGACTAAGCGCAGGGTGGTCATCTTAACCATAGGAGAAAAGACCTTGTCAAAGTCCACACCATGCTCTTGCTTAAAACCCTTTGCTACCAATCTAGCCTTGTATGTTGGCTTGGGGTATCCAGGGGTACTTTTTAGCTTGTATACCCACTTGCATAGCAAAGCCTTTTTGCCTTAGGCAAGAAAATCAAATCCCAAGTGTCATTCTTATGCAGGGAGTCTATCTCAGACTGCATAGCCCTCTCCCAGGAGTGATTGTCACCCCTGCGCATAGCCTCATTATATGTGAAAGGCTCTCCTGCATTTGTAGCCAAGACATAATGCATCGAGGGCTGAAATCTATCAGGTGGACGTCTGTCTCTAGTAGACCGTCTCACGGCAGGCTTTGCTGCCTGTCCAACACCCTGACCACGAGCATCTGCTGTAGCTGTAGGCTGTCCAACTGGCTGTGTGGGAGCTCTCGGCTCCTCCTGAAATATGACCCTGCGGATCTCAACAACTCTCTCAGGCTGCCTATGCATTTTGTATTCATGGAAGACTACATCATGATTGCGGATGACTTTCGCACCTGCGGATCCCAAAGATGGTAACCCATCTCGCCTGCATCCCCATAACCAAGGAAAATGCATTTGACACTCTTGGGATCCAGCTTACTTCTCTTGTCCCTGGGCACATGGCAAAATGCCTCACATCCAAAGACACGGAGATGCACATAAGAGGGAGGTTTTCCAGTTCATACCTCCTCTGCAACCTGGAAATCCAAACCACTAGAGGGTGATCTATTTATGACATGCACAGCTGTACTAACTACCTCAGTCCAAAAGCTCTATGGTAGGCCTACATGGCTAAGCATACTGCGTACACGCTCATGGATGGTTCTATTCATCCGCTCAGCCAAACCATTGTTGGGGGGGGGGGGGGGGTGAGGGGTGTAGGGGGCGGTTAACTGACGCTCAATACCCCTCTCATCACATAATTACTCAAAAGCACATGAGACATACTCACCCCCATTATCTATTCTTAGGCATTTCAGCCTATACCCAGACTGGTTCTCAACCAATGCAAGCCATCTCTGAAACACAGTCGGATTTCAGCTTAATGGGATAAGCCCAAACTTTCCGTGAAAAATCATCTATGAATGTAACAAAATACTTTGCACCACCCATAGACTGACAAGGCATGGGCCCACAGACATCCGAACGTACCAATGCCAAGGGCTCACTCATGCGTGGCCTACCAGACTTCTTATGCGTAGACCTAGTTTGCCTGCCATAAAGACAATGCTCACATGAATCAAAATATGCATAATCAAGGGGCGGTAAGTACTGCAAACCAGAAAGCATTTTCATTCCCTTCAAAGACATATGCCCCAAACGGGCATGCCAAAGAGATACATGTGGGATAGAACCCACAGACAAAACATGATCAAGGGAAGAAGCTGATACAATCAAGGGGTAGAGACTGCCAGCCTTGGCACCTCTCGCAATCACAAGTCTGCCATGAGTGATCTTCCATGTATAGTCTCCAAAACATATATGATATCCTGCGTCATCAAGCTGTCCTGCTCACATGAGACTGCGTGTCAAAGCAGGTACATGACGTACATCCTGCATAACAAAACTGCTGCCAGAAGGAAACTGCAGCCTAACGTCACCAATGCCCACAATATCAAGAGAGCTATCATCATCCAAGCGCACAAAACCCGAAACAGTACAGTATGAATGAAACCACTCTCGGCAAGGTGTCACATGAAAGAACACACTTAAGTCCAAGAGCCAACACTATGTATCTCTGTCATCTGCGAAGCACTAGAAGAAGCTACTAGGATATAATCATCATCATCAACATTCTCAAGATGCATAACATTGCTCTCTTCAATTTTAACACTGGACTTTGCAGGTACTATGCTGCGATCAGAAGACTTATCCTGCACTTTGTCTTTCCCCTTATCTTTGTGCCTTTCATTGTGCAATTCATGGCATTGGGGCCTAATATGGCCATTTTTCCCACAATGGTGACAAGTAACATTTGCATTCTTGCCATGGGATTTGCTACGTGACTTCCCATGAGACTTAGACTGAGATTTCTAAGAATCCTGTCCACAGCCACTACCACTGCCATGCTTTCCATATCCATCATTCCTGCCTCTAACTGTCATAGCATGAGACACACGAGAGGCATCCAAATTCTTACGGTTAACCTCTTCCTGCAGAAGAGCACTCTCAACATCAGATAATTTCAAGGTAGCAGTAGAGGCACATAATGCAGTGCGAAATACATCCCATGACTCATTAAGAGTACCAAGCAAGAAAAGAGGAGTGACATCCTCTGCAAAAGTGATGTCTTGCGAAGTCAAGTTCTTGAGTATAGCATAGAACTGACTCAACTGAGCAGACATAGTCACATTCTCCTTCATGCGCAGATTCATAAGCTGCTTCAGCCAATACATCTGACTCGCTGGACTTTTCTTGTCATAGAGATTTTTGATCTTTTCCCACAACTGCCATTCACTTTGTTCTTCCCCAAAGACATTATAGTGAATCTTGTCACAACTCTATAGAAACAAAATTTGTATCCTTTTTCATTAATTTGTCTATATAATGATTTATTAAATTTATTTCCTTTGCACTAATTAGATATAAAGAAAAGTGCATTGGAGCTGGCCACTGATGAGTGGTCACAGGTTATGGTGGACCCACGCGGTGGGTTAGAGAAAAGATAGTTCACACTTCCACTTATATGGCCCGATTGGGCGCCTGTGACTAGAACTCACGCATATCAGGGTTAGACTCGCACACAGAAAGGATTGATGCCTTGAAGTGTGGGCTAGATCCACCAGAACAGACAGTTACAATCAACAAGATGGCATGATCATGAAATGCTTGTATAATGTGCATGTGTGGGCTGAAAGCTTGAAATGCACATTTCTTTGCATAGGAAAGTCACATGAAGATTCGGATACCATTTTTGCGATGTACACGGAAAAAGCTTTCATATGATACCCATATTGGGGGGGTCCCTAAATTTTAGGAGGTCCCTAAATTTTAGGAGCCTCGAATTAGCCTAAAAATGCTAGTCCTAAAAAATAGGGATGTCATTCTAAAAATAGTAAGTTCTGTACTCTGACTGTGCTTGCTAAATTTGGTTGTTTCTATTCTTGACAGTATTCAACCCAAAAAGGAAGGCCATAGAGAAGAGACAAGTGTCAAGACACTTGTCACACAAGTTTCCAAGTGTCCCACCACTTGTCACATCTCATGACATGTGGCTGGACACTTGTCTTGTGCTACTCCACTTTCCCCTTTTGTACTAGCTCTCCCCTCTCCTATAAATAAGAGCTCGTTTTTATTCATTCAACATCATTTTTCTTTGCTGTAAACTCATGTACAGCACCCACAGATAGCCGGAAATTGGCCCCATCCATCCCCATCATCATCCCCCGCTTCTCCATTATCAAATTCCTCCATATTCCCTCTTCTATCACTGTTGTTTTACAAGACAGCAAGCCTGTAAATTCATTACAGCACCTCCTTCTCGAGCTCTATCTTCCATTTTAGTAACAAGAAGCAAGCCCTATCCATGTACTGCTGATCAACGATGGAGAAATGCTGATTTTCCCTTTTTCTTCTCTCATACTGTAATGAAATTAGTTCTTGTCATTGCATAATAGATAATGCATGTGTGTTTGTACATCTTTGCATGATCTTGTGAGAGTGAGAATTACTTCTTCTCACTCTCAGGTTGATTGTAACTGAGCTCTTCCCTAAGGGACTTGGGTTGAGCAAAAATACATTCCTTCGGGGGGGGGGGGGGGGGTTGCCCATCTTCAACCCTCAATCTTGTCTCCATTACTTTTATATTTTCATGGCTGTAATTTTGTGAGTAATTTTCATTTTCAACTTTAAGTGTTCATTCTCTTTTATATTAAATCTCGAAAACAAGCGAATATCATAATTGTTAAGCATACTACGTTGTTCGGGGCGTTTACAAATCTATTCTTTGAGAGACAATACAATAGTGGACTTGCATAACTCATCAAGCTCAAGCCATTCCTCATCTGGCATAGTTGCAGGCGGATGCCCGCTTAACCTCAAAGGTTTGATCTGCGATTTCTGCACCAACACCTGCCGAATCTGGCTCTTCCAATAAGAGTAAATCGTACCATCAAGCTTAGTGATGTTGAAAATAGCATGATCACGAACTCGCCATAATGCAGGCTGGAAGACTGTAGATAGTTCAAAACTGCTTGCTGTTATTTTCTGCAGAAATCACCAAAATCGAGGAAAAATGGTGAAGAAAGTGAAACCAAAGCTGTTGCCCACTAAGTACTAGTGAAAGTACATCATTTTAGAGTGTTTCAGTATGAAAAATCCATGTCAGTTTATACATATATGCTTGCTGTAATAAATTCAGATTTCAGTAAAAGAGAGTTAATAGTTTCAAAATCAGATCTCAAGGCAATCAGATACTACCAAGACCAAAGACGGCATCATGTGGGCATAGCATAAGCATATGACAGTCGATAAGCATGAATCCAACACCCAAGTATGTCATACAAACATCTGTGAGTAGGCACATCCCCCAGGCAACGAGGCAAAGTGTTTCTACCACTACCAAAACTTGACACAAGTAGGTGTCAGTTCATAAAGATACGGATCCAAAACTGAGACTTAGCTCATAAGCATACAGTGAACCAAGACATATGATGTATCATCCCAAAAGGTAAGAAGTCCCAAAGTCTCAAGTATCTGTATTTGCTCAATAGCATGTAACGGTTCAATGCATAAAAGTACCACCTGCTCAATGTCTGATAAGCATTCAAGAATGCTCCCACTGGCACAAAAGCCATATGTACAAGCTCAAGAGCTGAAGCCAAGGCAAGACACAGTGCCAATGACATAAGTCCAAGACATCAAGCATGTAAGACATCAAGTACATCCAAGACGAAGCATCCAAATGCTTTGCAAAGCGAGCTCAAGCTCAACCAATGATCCCTAATTAAAACCAAGCTCTATGTTGAGCCCCAAGTGTCAATACATCACCATATATGCCCGAAACATAGCCCGAAAAGCATAGGTATAAGCATACATGAGTAAAATGACTTCAGCACAACTGTGTACAGCAGTGATTTACTGTTCAAAACTGAGAATTTGAGCACCAAAATCAGCTCCAAATGGTTGCCAAACAATAGGCATACATTCTCCTAACATCCGGGCATTAAACGGGACCCCAACCGGGCATCAAATGACAATGCCAAACAAGATGTAGCATCAAATGTCAGTGTAACACTGTCATAAACTACATGTGGACTATTATGATAGTCCCAAAACAGTGTTAAATTAGTCCAAATGCTATGCCAACACATCAACCATCAAAACCAAGCATCAAAGCATGTTCATATGCCCGAAATGGAGCCTTTCCAAGTGCCAATGGAGGGGGAGAGCTGCTGTTGTGATTGTCAATGCTGAAGACACATATGGGAGGGCTGCATGATTCCACCAATTGTAAATGCTGGTCTTGGGGCTGCAAAAAATGGTGGCCAAGCTTCGGAGGGGTTCGATTAAAGCCAAGGAAGGCCTCAAACAAGCTCCAGCAAGTCTTGTTCAAAGGCAAGTGAGATATGAAGCAAGGGAGCTTCAATAGTGGCTGCCCCAATCTTGTTTACAGCTTGTACCCTGAAGAAAATGATCAAATACCTCTGATGTAATGCCCTGAAGGTGCCAACAATGCTAGGAAGGTGCTCGGGAAGCTGGAGAGTGACCGGAGCTCGAAGGAGTTGGATATGGCTGCCGGGAAGGAGACTCAATGCAAGTAGGGAGTCGATGAGATGCTGAGAATGCCACGAACCAAGCTCAAGAGTTGGAAAGCAAAGCTTTGATACCAGTTTAAAGGGAGCGACGGATCGAAGGTTGGACTCGAGAGCTATGGTGGGAGAGCAAGAGCAAGAAAGGGAGAGACTAGAAATGGGAACTCCAATTGTCACAATGTGTGACCAGGCCTTCCTTTATTCAAACTGTCACTAAAAGAATAAAGAATAAAGTGACGGTGACGGGCGCCCGCCACCTGCAATGTGCAGTGGCGGTGATTGTCAGTGTAGTAATACACGGGCGGCTAGGCAGAGGCGCCTTTACCCCCAACAAATAAAAAGTGCAATTAATGATGCACGGGTGTGAGTAAGCCTCTTGTGGAAAATAGATAGCTTGAAGGGTCACAAGACCTTGAGTGTTGGTTTTCAATGAGTGGGCAGCAGGCACCAATAGAGAATAGGGTCCTGCATAAGCTTCAAAAAATTAAAACATCATATATAAGGTGAGAAACCTTATTTGTGACATATTCCATGACTAATTAAAAAATGGCTTATTTTCTTCTCTACCACTACTTTGTTTCTTCACATCTGAGTACTTTGTGCATGCGAGATTTTTGAGGCAGTGAGAGAGAAGTATTATGCGGGCTTGCGTATTGGTTCTTGCTCTGTGTTTGCTTCTCTACCTTTCTCCTCACCTTCTTAGGATTCCTTCCTAGATTGAGAGGTAGAGAGATTGAGTTGTTGCATTACGTGTAAAGAGCTTGAGGGACCTTGAGAGAGAGAGAGAGAGAGAGAGAGAGAGAGAGAGAGAGAGAGAGAGAGAGAGAGAGAGAGAGAGAGAGAGAGAGAGAGAGAGAGAGAGAGAGAGAGAGAGAGAGAGAGAGAGAGAGAGAGAGAGAGAGAGAGAAGGCACAACCATATCGGCTTGGATGAACGAGCAAGAGGATCTAGTTCACGTGCACAAGGGACAACGGAGCACGAAGTGCAGAGCTCGAATGTGGGCATTGGTGGAGTCGTCGGAGCTTTGAAGCTCACAACCCTCATTTAGACTACAACACAGTGAGTGAGATTTCTTCTTGCTTAGTGGGCCATGGATAGCTATGTATAGCTAGTTGAGTGAGTGAGATTTGATGGAAGGAGAGTTCGTGGGGTGAGAGACCATGAGAAAACTTGATTAGAGAGGACACATGAGTGATATACGTTTCTCGTTTAGATCTGGCAAGTAGGGATGCAAACCTACATTTTGGTTCCATTGTTGGGACATGATGAAATCTCTTTTGTCGAGTTTCCAACCATAGTGCTAAGTCTGAGCAAGATGGGTTTTCTTGCCATGATGGACTTGATGCAGAAACCTCGTATGTCTTACTCAGGAGAGATAGAGGATTGGAAGGGTATCGATCCATGGATTACGCATGTAGTTTTCTTTTCATAGGATAGGTTGGATTGTGGAAACAATCTGCAAGATTAGGAAAAAATTGTTCTGATTCAATTTTTTTTTGGAAAAGACATAAAACAAAACAATTTCACTTGTTGAGAAATCTCACATCATACAATAGAGCCAACGACATGTGCTTAAGCACTTGGATTAGCTTCATGGACTGGAAAGTCATATAAGTTGCCATTTTTTCCCTTGATTTTTTTGACTTTCATCAAAATTTTTCAAGGGATGCATTGGTATATTGTGGGTAGAGAGTTTGACGATAACTAGCTAGTTGTAGTCAATGATCAAGTGCCCACAAAGAGCATTGGGTGTGGATATCATAGTGATTTTTGTGTCAGAAAAAAAAGATACTGATAAGGAGCATAAAAATAGGATGGATTTTCTGTAATAACTTTGGATTGACTGAGTTTGATGAATTAAGAAAGAGGCTCTTAGAAGTAGTGGCATCTATTTCAACTAGGTACATTGTTTGCTAGTTGTGTATTTTGGAGTATATTTTGAAATGGTAAAGTAATGTGGGTGATGCTCGAGATTTTTTTATTTTTAAAATATTTATGCTGAATTTTTTATGAAAATTGATACTTGGAAAAAATAGGCAAAGGATAGTGGCAATAGGTTGACAACTAGCTTGCCACAGTTTCCACATGTAGCTTGTAAAGGCTAGAATATAAGTGCATGAAGGGAAAGAAGAGAGCTGGTGATTTAGCATAAGTAATTCAACCTAAAATTAAAATTTTGACCTAAACTTGCATAGAATATTGGTGATCTTGCTAGCTAGCATAGGACATGTACCAATTACATACTATAATTGGGCATCGCCATGATTTACGAGAGCTAATTTGGGACTGTGTGTAGACTTGTTTTGGAATTGAATTTGTTGAATTTTCATTGTAAAATCCATTGGTTGGGATCAAAAGGTTTCTTTGAAGCTAGTCGGATGATGACTAGTTAGTCAACGGTAATTATTTTGTAGGTTGTTTGTGGGTGTCTTATTGATGACACATTCAAGACTACATTTGATGTAATTTTTTGTGTTTTTTCAGTAAAACGTTTTGATATTGGATTGAATATCGAATCATTAGGCATTAGAACCAATTGGGGTGAACAGATAAACAAACTAGCTACCATGACATCATTACTAGCTAGAATGACTAGTTGTGGGTGTGTTGAAACTGTTGGGAATATTTAAACTCTTAATGTGATAAGATAAAGTAGGCCACAAACCTACAAATTCTCTGAGGTTTATTGAGTATTGACCATAGGTAGCATGACGACTCGTCAAGAAAGTCCTTTGTAGGGTTAACTAGCTCTTTCATCTGAGGACGGAAGAGTATATAGTTTGAGGAGGTAAGGGATGATGTGTAAGATGCCTTGGGTTCCACTTCCATACTAGAAAATTCACTGATATTTACAACAAAGAAGGAGGGTTAAACCACTAAGAGTCAAGCATGCTATTACAAGCACTTGACATGCCAATTACAAGCGTGCTATTACAAGCACTTGACGTGCCAATTACAAGCATGCTATTACAAGCACTTGACATGCCATTAAGAGTCAAGCATGCTATTACAAGCACTTGACATGCCAATTACAAGCGTGCTATTACAAGCTATCTACCTCTTTGTGTTGAAGTTTACTAAATCATTCGTATGGATTCCATTCTAAATTTGGAGGGGATAGCTTATGACCTTGCAGAATCATAGGGCAATCACAACCTTGAGCTATGACACTTTGTAGATTATTGAGATAGGTTGGTAATGCTTTAAGGTATCCTAAACTTCATAGGAGAAGGGATTTCCCGTTTGACTTGAGTACGAGGCATACACTTGTAGTTCACCGACTCAAGTGTCGACTTGAGGCACAACTCTCTATCCATTGCAAGTACTTGCCAAGTGGTACATCACCACGAGGCTCTTGTGAAAGTTCCATTGCAACTAGTGCTATTGGCATCAAGGATATCGCAACCATGAAGACTCCCTTGGGATTAGTATAGATGTGTACTCTCCCCCCCGCAGGGTGTAACGAACTTAGTGGCACACATGACAAATGCTATGAATAGGGTACTCATGGATTTTGTGGCACAATCGACAATGCCCTTCTTGGATGATGTTCCAATCAAAGGGTGTGTAGTGGATAAAAAGAATAAAGAGATGGATGGTCAATGGATGGACATTTGTTGTAGACCATATTGTTAATTGTGAAAGAGTTTTGACGCGTCTAGAAGAGGTGCATTTAAATCTTTCAAGACAAAAGTCAGTCTTTGGAGTTGAAGAGGTTTTGATTGTTGGGCCTATTTGTGGGCCCTATGGGTGAAGACCATCACTAGAGAAAATAGATGGGATTGATAGAATGCAATATGTATACATGAATGTATATGAGGTGCGTAGATTCTTGGGTGCATGTGTGTTTTATTTGATATGGATTCTTCACTTTACACATGTAGCTGATGCTCTATATCAACTCTTGAGAAAATCTCAGAGATTTCATTGGGAAAGGAAGCATAAGAAAGCAATGAAGAAATTCAAGCGGCTCTTGAAATCTGCTCCTACATTGAGAAAGACTGATTATTCACATAGAAATCCTACCATGATCACTATTGATATGAGCCCAATCGGGATTGGATGGCCAATTGGGAAAGATGATGAGGAACATCAAAGATATGCAATTCGATTTGGTGCTAAAGTATTGATCGAATGGAAAAGAAGATATCCACAAGTAAAAAGAGAATTATGGGGAATTGTGATAGCCCTTAAATGTGATAAGAAGTATTTTATGGCTGCGAAATAGAGAGTAATTCTTTACTAGTAGTGGGTATGATTACTAGTTGTGCTACCCCCGGACATTGCTATGCTCTGGTGGATTGCATACATCAAATCTTTGAACCTTAAATTTCAACATATTGCAGGAAGAGATAACCTAGTGGCAGACATGTTATCTTGGACACACTATGAGAATGAAGATGGGATGATGGATGATGAGGAAGAAGATGAATTTCTTACAGTGAAAATGATATTTTGATTGGTGAAACTGAATTGATAGCCATTGTAACTACATGTACAGCTCTCATGAATGTAAGGACAATATTAAATGTAGTAAATAGACTAGCTTGTTTATCAAGTACAAGTACTATAATAGTGAATTTAGCAATGCAAGGAGTTGCTATACCATTAAGAAAAGCTTGGATAGTAAAGATAACATTTTAGATACGATGTATCTTGTGTAGAAGTATTTTTGGAAGACAAATATGCAGAAGAGTGGTTGAGAATTGGCCAATACCTCAGCATATTAACAAAGAGAGATGAGTGGTTGAATGAGAAGTTTAAGAAGATCAAGAGGAAAGCCTATGGGTTTTTCTTTAAAGATGACATGCTAAGAAGAAATAGGGCCATTGTGAGTTCTAGGTGCAAGAGCTTCACAAGTAAACATTATGCAAGAGTTTCATGAAAGCTTATAGGCTGGCCATAGAGGTGTTTGGGATACTTTTGCAAAGATTAAATAAAGATATTGGTAGGAGGGCACATTTAAGGATGTTTCTCACTTTGTAGAAACATGTACGACATGTTAAATGTATTCATCTCTAAGACATCGGGATGGATTGTAGCCCACATATCCCTTGTCTCTTCATTTTAAGTGGGTGGTGGATTTAGTCACGATGCCTATAGGTCTTTGGCAAATGAGATAACTTGTACTTGCTCATCGTGAAGAGTTGACTAATCAAGTGTAAGGGAGAGCTCTACGTACCAAGACAACAAATGTAAGGTGTACTGAGATAGAGTTAGGTTAAATCTAACACATCTTGGATCTAACTAGAGGAATGTCGATTGGAGAAGATGCAAGGGAGGTAGAAACATTCAATGCTAACCTCAATCCCTTTGAACTCCTTCTCAGATAGGACATCCATAGAGAAGGGAAGTAATTCACATTAGCCACCACTCTCTTGACATGTTTAGGAGTAACACTAGGGGCTAGAAACCAAGCAAAAATACCAATCATCATAAAGCAAAGTGACAAGTATAGGGAAAAAGATGACCCTTATAGCTTTGTTGAATAGTTCAAACATGTTTGTTAGGAAAACAACCTCATGGATGTTGATAAGAGAGCACAAGCTTTTGGGTCATGTCTAGGGGAAAAAGACCAAACATAGTTTACAAGCATCAATGACACCGAAATAAACAATTTCGATACTCTGAAGAACTTGTTCATCAAATGCTTCTCAAAAGCTGGGTACTCTTATAAGTTAATAATCAAGCTCATGATTGTGAGCCAGAAGGACAAGGAGGAAATCCGAGCCTATGTCACCCATGTGAGAAGTCTCTATAAGAAGATCCGAAAACCTGGAGAGATCTACGCCTAGGGTTGTGTCAATTGTCTTTATTAATGAGATAAAATATGAGGAGTTGTACAAAGCCCTAGGTAGTAGCTTGAGCCTACACACAAACTATTGGAAAATGTATTTGATGAGGCCATAAGGGTGGACAATCTGATAAAGGAAAGGAGCAATAAAGCCACACATTCGACAATAATTATCACTATTCGTAGTGAAAGATCCACCATATGTAGCAAGCGAGTAACATTTGAAGTGCAAGATAAAGGCAAGGGAGTGGACTTCTCTCAGGAGATGTCTAACCTCAAGCTAGAGATGGTCAAACTTCAAGATGCCTT
This sequence comes from Lygodium microphyllum, assembly GCF_053477565.2. Lineage (NCBI taxonomy): Eukaryota > Viridiplantae > Streptophyta > Polypodiopsida > Schizaeales > Lygodiaceae > Lygodium > Lygodium microphyllum. The sequence continues at coordinate 18,878,648 of NC_141149.1, read as the reverse complement.
GTGAAGACCTACTAGAACAAACATCTAATGTGTACATTGCAGAGGTAACCATTTGTTGGCAGAATGTCCTGAACCAAGACCTAGGACTTGTGCTCATTGCGGCAGGTATGGGCATGAAGCTATCCATTGTGGATTGCCTCTTGCGATGCTTACCATACCAACAACCTTATAAGCCATAGTGTCTAATGAATCTCCAACTCCAATTCGATCGAGAAGCTCCATTAGCTCTACTTGCCCCCAAATATTAGAGACCAATGACACCAAGGGTAGACATCAATCCAACTAGTATACCTAGGCCTCCAACACCAATCATTACCTTGCTATAGAGTGATGATCTTGTGTATTATGTAGAGAAACCACTCGAGGAGGAGCCTTATGTAAACCCCTACATCTCATATGATGAAGAGGGAGACCCCATTCTTATAGACTAGAGGCCCATCTCAGTGGTAATGACATTGGGTAGAGGAAGAGGATGAGGGTTTGGAGGAATGCAGTCATAGGAACTAGTGACACATTGGAATTGCGGTCATCTTGGACACATCTCCTCTTGTGGTGCCCCGTCAAGGAATTGTCTAACAAAGACAAAGCCGAGTTGTAATGCCCGAAGTGTGGTATTCCACACTTATATGTGGATTCTTCTAAGAGAAAAACATCAACAAGTGGCTCAGACATGCCATTAGTGCCCTTGGGGTTATTGGGAATTGAAACCCTTGATGATGATACCACACCCATACTACTTAACATGATGACTAGGGTGCAAGCCAAATAGGACGGGGGTCAATACAGGGATTTAGCAATGTGGATGTTTCTTCCATTGGAAAGAAGAAGAAGAAGAAGAAACGATTAGAAAATAAGATTAATTTGAAGAGTGACTGTGTTGCAACATTAACATCAGGAAGGTAAGTACTCGATGCAGAATCCAAAATCTCACCTTCAAAAACTAAGAAGAAGGGAAGTGCTAAGATAGGGGAATATCCTAACTTGAAACACCAAATGGAGATAATAGAAAAGGTAAGGGGATGGGCCAAAGAAGCTCAAGCACACCTCATACAATCTATACCAGAACATGAGGATTATGACACATCTAGTGTAGAGCCGCCCTCCTCACCAACTTACATAAGACAACCAACTAGTCAAGGATAGGAACCTCACATCCATCCAGAGGAACCCACCTTGCCTCAACCAGACCTAGAGATGGATACTCAACCACCCAATAGGAATGTAAGCAACGAAGTTGATGCACAATTGCTAGTAGCTCTTGTATCAACACAAGTGTTGTTGCCTTTATTAGGGCAACCAATGAGACAAAATCGAGGGTTGTGGAGTACATTTAAGGCATGGATTGAGAGGCAAGAGTGAATAGAAGCAGCAAGAGAAGTGGATAATAACATAGATTCCAAGTGTAACACCCTCTCTTGTGAGTGATAGGGTCACTACAGATCAATGCGTTTTGGGAAGGGACTAAGTTGCATGTGGTCTTACATGTTGTGGCAGTGGGAGATGTGATGCAAAAAGGCATTATAGACATAGGAGCAAGAGTGAGCATTTTTAACCACATAGTGCTATAAGCATGGGGAAGTCCACTTGTCAAAAACTGTTAGATTCAATGTAACCCTTGCTAATGGTATAAAGGTTCAACTTTTTGGAGTATTAAAGGATTGACCAATTAGGATATCAGGAGTCTTGAACTTCATTGTGATGAAAGGCGTGGATTATGACATCTTATTGGGAAGACCCTAGATGTGAAGTGTCCGTGTGGTAGAGGATTGGGGTAATGGATTGATGTTTTTTGCAAATAGAAAAGAATTAGTTTGAGTGGATTGATGTTTTTTGCAAATAGAAAAGAATCAGTTTGAGTGGAGATGGACACTTGTTGGAAGATGCCACCAATCAACCTCAAGGCCATTTCTCCCATGCTCAAAGGAGAGTCACAGAGCAAGTGCAACTACGGTCCATTAACCAAATATATTCCCTGTCTTGAGGATGAACATGATTGGATACATGTGCTAACAACCATTGACTTGTCGTTCTTTGATGACGAGGATGATTACAAGAGGGTTGTGGAAAAGGCAAGCACCTTTAATAAAGAGGCTAAGGCCTTTGTACCCAAGAATAATACCTTACCTCTATAGTACCTCTGTACATTATGGTACAAAGATCAAGTGACAAAGCATTGCCTATAACATACAACATTCCAACAAACAAATTGGAACTACACATGATCCTTGAGTATTTGATGAGGAAATTAGCATATGACCCTACAACCAACTTGAAACCTCTCAGAGATCTCTAGGAAGAGATGAAGTGGAAATGGACTAGGGTGCATGATTTGAACATCCTATACAATTGGGTTCTACTTAAGGATGATGAAAATGTTTAGGATGATGAACTAGTAGAGGATGAGCTTTTTGAACAACAAGATTTTGATGCTGAATACATGGATTGTGACTCGGGAAGTGAGGAGAGGACTAAGAAGTGGAAACCATTGACCATAAAAATGATGGGCAAACAATAGAATAGATAATTATAGACCTTGAGTCCAAAGACATTAACACCTTTAAGATAAAAAAGGGGTCATTAAGGTGGATTTTGTGTTGAGAGTTTGGCAATCACACCCCTTGTATGCCTCATTGTATGGAGCAATGGGCAAGGGAAATGCAAGAAGTTTTGGAGGAGGTGACTGAATCCCATAAGCACAATGGTGGAGAATGCTACTTTCCAGCTACTATAAAGCATTGTACTTAACTATCACTTTTATGAAGCTAAATGCAATATATCATGATCCTTTCTACTTTTAGTTTAGTGTCATTGTCATTGTGAGACTTACAGAAGATAGTGTTTATGAGTCCAAGTTTCCATCTTGAAACCTAATTCACTCCATAGCTGCCATGCTCTAGATCTGTGTTTTTGACATGGTATTAGGTCTCAGTCACATCGAGCATGGCTTAGCTCTCCTCTCACTCCTCTCAACTTTGCTCAACAGCTCAGTTTGAATGCATGATTTCATTTTCTCACTTGAATCTCACACTCACTGTTTGGCAGTCGTAGCCAAGACTGGACCTACAACACTTTGAGCTCTTATATCTCTCTCTACAAGCCTTATTTCTCTGAGTCTCCTTTTGGATTTTTCTCTCCCTTGACTCCCTGCACAACTCTCTATCACATCGCAGCATGACATTGCTACTTTCTCTAATTGGCATTGTGGATTTTCTACCTCGCTACCAGATTTGCGCCCTATCTTGGTCGTACAGCTTATGCCACTCATGCACGGAATGATTCAGTCTAGACATAGGGCTTTTAAAGCTACATATCCAAGCTCTCTCCCCATAGAATATCTCCAAGAAATTCTTCTCCTATGAGCTGCACCAGAAGAAAAACTAGCAGATGCCTACAAACTCTACAAGGGAAGCAATACCTTCTCATTTCAAGCTTACAAATCATTGCATTTTCACAACTCTCTTAGCTCAAAGAAGTCCATGCTACTCTGATTCATTGATTTACTAAATCTTCCAACAACATTCACTGATCAAATCAACGAAAGAAGGGGAGATTTTGAAAGATTTGTGAAGATTGGAAGACTCAAGGATTTGTGCAAAAGTAGTTCACCCTTCAAAAGTAGATGATCATTGGATCATTGATATTGGTGCTACTTGCCAATCATAAAGATTGCTGTTCCTAGCTCTAAGACTAGTAGGAGATGACATCATGGTTGTTGCTATGTGCAATAATGCAAAATGTATAGCAAAAGGCTTAAGTATTGTTTTCTTTCTATCAAAGGAATGGAGTTATTAAAAAGTTGTTGAATGTATTGTATGTACTCAATATAAAGAGGAACTTACTTTCTATGGTGGTAATCACCAAACATGACATAAAGGCCCACTTTGATGAGAATGGTTCAAAAATATCAAATATTGATGGTGTAGTTGTTGGAAGAGAAATATGAAGTAACAACTTGTATCAATTCATAGCCTACATATGGAAGTTGGGAATAACATAAGCAACCTTTGGTATGAGAAGTTTGGTCATTTGATTACTATTCTAAAAGGAACAATGAAGGTTGTATTGGTTGTAGATTTACTTCTAGTAATAGATTTTCCAAAGTATGTGACACTTGGAAGTTTTGAATTTTTTGGGACCCTATGTGTATTTCATGGCACACTCCATTGTGCAAAAACTCAACCTTCTACACTAGCACATGCACATGCACATGCACATGCATGGGTACTCACCCTGCCATGCATATCATGTGCACTTGTGTGCACTTGAACCTTGTGTATCTTCTATTGCACACCACCATGCAATGATACACTCTTGAACCCTCACAATATACTTGGTCTCTTGCTAGAGTCCTCTTCCCTTTCTCTCTTTACGCAAGTGACCACCTTGTTCATCATAAGGGAGGGTTGAGGGACACAAAGAGAAATCAACAAGACACCTTGTAGTGTGTGTATGCCATATTACCATTCACTAAAGATCTTGCACATAGATCCTTGCCCCTATGTATACTCGTGTGTGCTTATATGAACTCTCATATACACGAGTGTATGGTTGGGCACTTGCATTGACACTTCCACATACACTTGTTTGCACTCCTTTGCACTTGCACACTTATGGAAGGAGGAGGGAGGATGATAGTACATTGTAGTGCACTGATCTGTACTTGTATGTGCACATGCACTAGTATGCACTCATATATATTGGCATTGGCACTAACATTGACACATGCAGTTACATGCACTACTGCTTGCACATTCACTTGTGTGCCCTTGTGTGAAGTTGTGTCCACACCCTTCACCCACTCTAAGTTCAGTACTTATAAACTTTACATTCGAGCCTCACCTAGCATATATGAGTATTCTTAAGTGCACTTGAGTGTGCTTAGGCACACTTGCATTGACCACAACATCGGCATGTATATGTGCACTTGTGCATGTAACCTTGGTCACCTTAAGTCCAATACGTGTAAGCTTGCACCAAGTCTATTATTGTGCATGTCACAAATTGCATGGTCGGCAGACTTGCTTAAGCTATTGCGCCAAATATACATAATACACACAAGATGAAGCTCACCCAAGAACATAAGAAGAGAGATCAATGATGATAAAAAGTTTTCTTGCTATTTTCCCTTTCTTCTTCCTCTCACAATGCAATGTACACAAAGTATAGATAAGATATAACATTAAGGAAAGTCAAATAATACACAATTGATTATACTAATCAGCTAATGCTATAACTATGCGAGTTGTAGGTAGGTGTAACTAACCAAATATAATAAGTGATAAGTTGGTGGCCATGTGAGAATTATAATGTCCACCGATGTGCTAAATCTAGATGTGTAGACCTATTTAACTAGGTGTTCCATCATCTGAGTTCATACATGTTGAGATTTCTATCTCAATACTACCCCCCTCAAGCTCATCAGCTACATCGTCGTAACTCCAAGTAAACTTCAAAATATTTGAAGCTTCTCTACACCCAATATCTTTGTGAAAATGTCAGTTATTTGATCCTATGTGTTGACATATTCCAAGTCAATGTCTTTTGCAAGTAACTTTTCTATTAAAAAATGATAATGCACCTCAATGTGTTTCTTCCTAGCATGGAACGTTGACCCTCAGCCAATTATCTACTACTCATGTTGTCATAGTGGATGACAACTGGACCATCTCCTTGCACATCCAAATCACCCATATTTTTTGTAGCCATACCACCTCATATATTGCCATAGCAGCACCTCTATACTTGGCCTATGTACTTGATAAAGCAAATGTTGGTTGCTTTTTGTTGCTCCAAGTAATTACTGCACTACTAAGAGAAAACATAAATTTCTCTGTAGATCTTCTATCAAACTTACTACCATCCCAACTTGCATCTATATGCCCAAACACCTATATATCCTTATATATCTCATAAAAAACTCCATAATGCAAGGCAAACTTCACATACCTTGATATATGTTTGATTGCATCCAAATAAGGCTTCCTAAGTACCTACATAAATTGACTCACAGGTCCAACACCATAGTGCAAGTCTAGCCTTGTTTGCATATTGTGGCTAAAGGTAGGGGTATCTCCTAGTACATGTTGACAATTTACCAGGTAGTTAATAGTGGAGGTCGTAGGGTACTACTATGGTAGCCATGAGGGCTATATGATATGGATAGTTAGCATTAGCGGGATTTGAGGTTATTTTTTGGTCTTTAACGTTTTTTCAAAAAAGCAACTTGGAATTTAAAAAAATCATTTTTTCATTTTAAAAATTGATAGTTTGATTGAAATGGCTCAAGTAATTTTCACTTTTTAGCAGTAAAGTGGATCAATTGTCAATTTTGTTGAAATGGACTAGAGTGTTGCTATTTTTTAATAGTAATGTTTTGCTGTCACATTTCAACCATTTCTCTTATGAAGGTGAAAAGGTTCTACAATCCTCTTGTTTGAAATTTTTTGGTGTTTATTTCCTCCTCTCTTCCCTGTACTTGACATTCTTGGGAGTTCCTCTTTGTTTTCTATCAACTCCACTTTTGCACGTCGATGCTGATAATACACTAGGACACACACACACACACACACACACACACACACACACACACATTCTCTCTCTGTCTCTGTCTCTGTCTCTCTCTCTCTCTCTCTCTCTCTCCTTAGCTCACAAAAGGCAAGAAAGTAGAATAAGAAGTTGGCACACACAATAATAGCCTCTTCTATAATTTATTTTCATATCTTTTATACAAATTTTTAGGGTTAGGGTTTCCACTTTTCCCTTGGACACTCTGCTCATCTTTTGGCCAAAAGATTGTCTTCTCATTCTTGCACACATTAAACCGTATACATAAGCCATATTCATGTGTTACAACTTACATGGAAGGAAGCTCGGCTCTCAGGGTAGTGTTACAAAGCCAAAATAAATTATTAAAATTCCCAAAAATCTTCCAAGGTCCCTTCAATCTTCCAATTTCTTGAAAAGTCTTCAAGAAACTCAAGAGACTTCAAAAATCTAGTTACAAGGGGCCTACACAGAACATATCTCTTGGTGGCAGCAAATACTTTGTCACATTTATTGATGATTGTTCAAGGGATTTGTGGGTATATGTTACCGTGTTTCCGACCACGTTACCGCAGCACAAAGGAGCGGAAACTGGAAAGAAGGAAAAAGAGCAAAAAAGGCGCAAAAGCAGAAAAAGGCGTCTTGACTGGCAACCAATCCCTGAAAAATTCAAATGTTCAGACACGACCCTCAAGAGGCTTCGGTGTTGGGCCACGGCAAGGAAAGAGGAAAAGGCGCACCATTAAAATGCGGGAGCGCCCCAAATCTGTGTAAAAGAGTGCCAGGCTCGCTCCTGTGCAAAGTGTATGCATTAGTGGGAATATGATAAATTAGAATGGTGGGAAATGGGAAAAAGGGCCTAGGCTACGGCCGGCCATGTAAGAGAGAAAAAAGGGAATGACCGCATGAAAGGGATTTAGGGTTTTGTATATAAAGTTGAAAAGTGAATGAGAAGCTCATTCTTTGGTGTGTGGCAAAAGGAGTCTTCTTCTTCCTCTCTTCTTCTCTCCTTCTTGCTTGTGTGTGCTCTTGAGAGAGGGAGTGTGAGAGTGTGAGGGAGTGAGTGTATGTGAGGGTGAGGGATCAAGAGGGTGAAGCTCTTCACCATCTCCTCTCCTCTTCTTCTCTTCTCTCCCCTTCTCTTCTCTTGCACGCGCGGCTATGGAGGATGGAGCTTGGAGATGGAGGAGGCTTGAGGATGCTTGAGCTAGCATCTAGGATTGTGGAGCTACCGGAGTGCAAACGAGAGGAGGGTACTTGATCGAGCATTAAGGTAAGCTCACTACACTCGTAGGATTGACGGTGCATCGGCTAGGTGAGAGATAGCCATTAGAGCTCGCTTGAAACGCTTGAAAGAATAAGCAGTCCGAGGGTCTTGGCGGTTGAGCGAAAGCTCCCACATTTTGGTTCCGTTGCCGGGACAAACGGATTCAAGCTTGAGCACTTGCGCGCCTCACATCGAGCATCGAAGTAGGGTATTCATCCCCGAAACGGAGCTTGAGATAGGTAAGAAGTTGGGTGCTTTTAATCTTTGGAACAAGTAAGTATTTTGGGATATTTTGGTTGTTTGATGATTGGAAAGCATGGAGAATCTATTCCAATTTTTTGCCTTCGATTTTTGTTGCATTTAGCATAGGTTAAAGTTAGGAGATCGAACCGGAAAAGGGTAGGGTTCACTGTTTCAAAACAGGGTAAAAATAGGAAGAAAGTCATGCAAATGCACAAAATGCTCGCTAATGAGGACTAAGATCAACAAGAGAGGGATCAAGGGTGTCAACGCCACAGCTGGGAGGGCATATAAGAACCAGGAGGCCAAAAGAGAACTCATTTGTGCCATTTCAGTGTGAGAGAAAGAGAGAGAGAGAGCTAGAAAGCCCTAGGCTGTGTGATTCGATCGCATCACCGACACACTCACCGACCCATTCAGGTATATGAATCCCTCCCTCAAACCCCCTAGATAGTATCTGGAGGTTTGTGCTTGGAATGGTTGAGTAGATCATAAGAATCGGGCAAGATCGGCATTGCGCTGTTTCCGTCGTGCCGCTTTCGGCCCGTCCGAGCTATTGCTTCTAGGCTGAGTCCCAGAATCGGCCCGTCCGAGCTATTGCTTCTAGGCCGAGTCCCAGAATCGGCCTTCGGCCCCTTGCCATTCGGCCACTCGACCGGAACCCTAGTCGGCACTTGGACCGTCCGAGTCAACACGTCCGAGTGACCCTCCTCGAACCATCCGAACTAGAACTTTTTGACCACGTGGCACATTCGGCCTTGTGCCATTCGGCCCGTCCGAGCGACCCGTCCGAGTTTCAAAATCGGAACTCGGCCACACCCGCGACCCTCGGCCAACTACAGTTCGATCCGTCCGAATTAGCTTGTCCAAATCTGTCGAATCTGCCATTCGGCCCATCCGAGTAAAAATCGTCCGAGCCAGAGTTGGAGATTCGGCCCTTGACCCTATGCCATTCGGCCCGTCCAAGTGACCCACTCGGACCCTGCAATTCGGACCACTTGGTCCGATGCAACTTTTTGTCAAAGCTGTCAGAAATTTGACCCGACCTGGCAAACGCGCATTAGTGCAACTTGTCGAAACCCTTCGGGCGATCAGAACTTGATTCTAGCACACGGGGTAAGAGAAATTGTAGTACACAGCCGCTTAGTGGTGGGTAGTAGACAGTTGAGGGATCCATGGACTAGGACGCAAGCCGCTGAGCCACGAAGACCTGATTGATTGGAAGCAAACAAGGAAGCATACAAAGAGTCCTAAACCCTGACTAAACGGCTGGAAAATGGGTCTACAAGCCTATCAGGCTAGAAACGAGCGAGAGTGAGTGAGGCACCGAGGAATTGCTTGCTACACTCACATTGAAATTTGCACTTGAAGTACACTTAAGGAAACTGAAAGCCTGATTGGGCACAAGTGCACGAGGAACAACACACTCACCAAGTGGCTGTAAAGAATTGTATTCAGTAATTAAGGGAACTCACTAAGATAAATCGCTCAAGGAACCCACCAATAGAAGAGGACCCAGGACGTAGACAAACACGCGAAGTGCAGGAGAGAACCAAGCGAGGAGCGGCAACGACAAGGACGTGTCACGACTAGTCAACCCGATCGACAGCGTAGCAAGGCGCAAGAATTCAACCATGACGCAGACCATCGGTTTACCAAGGAGTTCGATGTGAGTGCATTCCCAGACACTATACAGCAGATGGTGAGCAGTTACGATGCGCATGCCCGGTACGAGCACCGTGGCAGGACGGCAGATGCAATCATTGCAGACCTAGAGGAGGAGAGAAGGCTAGCCCGCAAGGCATTGCAAGGCATAGCCGAGTATAATAGGGACCAACAAGCCAGGAGCCTAAGGCAAAGCATGGAGCTGCATGAGGTGCTGAACTTGGCTGGCCAGAACCAAACAAACCAGGAAAGAGCACTAGAGGGAGACCTGACGCTGAGCGAGCTCCTCATGAAACGGCTACTAGATAACACTGCAGTAGAGCAGAGTGCCACTGCACTAGTGATGTCGCTGCTTGCAAGATTAGGGGAAAACCAGGGCTCAAAGAGCTAGGCCTAAATACCGATTGTTGCCAAGCAACTCGACAAGTACCAGCCACATGACGATCCGTACAGCTTTATTGAGTAGTTTGAGCAAGTCTGCGAAGCCAATGGCCTCAACGACCAGACTCAACGTTCGCAAGCATTCGGACTTTGCTTAAGCGATAAGGGTAGGACGTGGTATACAAGCCTGGATGCCGTAAAACAAGCCAACTTCAATAACCTCAAGGACCTCTTCGTCAAGAGGTTTGCCAAGCCCGGATACTCCGACAACCTGCTAGTACGCTTGATGAATGTCAAACAGAAGGAGAAGGAGAGCATCCGCGACTATGTGACCCATGTGAGAAGTCTCTTTAAGAGAATCCCCTTAGGCGAGCGACCGCGACTGACAGAGCAGTGTCAATTGTATTCATCAGCAGAATTAGAGATGAGGAGTTATATAAGGCATTGGCAGGCAATTCAAGCTTGCAGCGAGACGTGGTGGTTAGAGTTTTTGAGGAAGCCATCAGAGTCGATGACCACAGCTGAAAGAGCGGAGCTCTAGGAGCTCAAATCTAGAAGAAACCAACCCACGGAGTTTAGAGAGAACGCCAGCCTCTAGTGAGCAGTCGAACCCATCATCCCAAGATAAGGGGAAAGCCACCGAGACAGACCAAGGCCTAGCGGAGGTCAAGATGGAATTAGCCAAGATACAGGACATGCTGAGACGACCAACGCGCCTGCACATTCAATGTGTGTACTGTGGCGGAAACCACTTGCCGGCCGAGTGTCAAGACCCTAGGTCAAGACCTTGCGCTAACTACAAGGAGGTTCGGCCATGATGCCGTACAATGCAGACTACCAAGAAGGTTTCCATACTCACAACCCTACGACCAGCCTTATCTAGCTAACAGGACGCAGCCATTCTTCGGAAGGGGAGCCCCATTCGCTCTACCCGCGCCTAACGATATGAAACCAGCCGTCGCTAGAATGGACATAAATCCCACCGGCATTCCTAGACCGCCTGGTCCTTATGTGACCCACCCATCGAGCGACGCTCCAGTACATTACGTGGAGGAGCCAAATGATGAAGAGACCTACATATACCCTTACGTCTCACATGATGATGAGGGTAACGCGGTCCTCATGGATTATCGACCCGTGCTGGTGATGGCGTTAGGACAAGGATGGGGTAGAGGCCTAGGAGGGCAGCACACGATCCAGTCACTTGTTGGACTTGCGGACACCCCGGTCATGTCTCATCACGCTGCCCTGAAAGAGAGCAGCAAAACATGGACAAGGCTGACCAAAGGTGTGCAGAGTGTGGAATCACCCATCTTTTCATTGATTGCCCAAAGTGAAAGCCGTCCTCTAGCGCAGCTAATTTGCCATTTGTCCCAATAGGGCTGTTTGGTGTCAAAAACCCCGATGGGAAGGCCATACCTATTCCCTTACGAGTCATGACCCGAGCCCAAACCAAGCAGGCCGGCATCTCTCTGCCAGGACCTAGCAATCTGGACGCAGCCTCAATAGGAAAGAAAAGCCGTTGGCGAAAAAAAAAGAGATCGGACGCTGAGGTCGCATTGAAGACCGAGAGTGCTACGACTTTACCTGCTGGGAGGAAAGTCTCAGACGCGGAGGCGGAGACTTCAGCCCCCCTAAGACAGCCAAAAAGGGAAGCGCTAAGATAGGGGAATACCCGCACCCCAAGCGACAATTGGAGGCCATAGAGAAGGTGAAGGAATGGGTGAGGGAGGCTCAACAACACCTCAAAGATGCTGAACCCATCACGGAGGACGAGATCGATGATCTCTCCAGCATAAGCACGCCAATGTCACCACCTCAACCTAAGTCAGCCGAGGCTACTATGCCACAAGCAGTGCCACTGAGACCAAGCCTAGACACAACAGAGCCGCAGATCAGCCACGACCATTGGCCCGGACAGTCTGGGCTAAAGGAAGGATGAGTATTTAGCAATCTCCTGACCAAGCTAGTGACCACCCCTGAAATAGTTGGCCTGGGAGATCTGCTTAAGCAGCACCCTGCCCTATGACAAGACCTTAGGCAGTGGGTCGAGGGCTCACAAGAGCAGGTCAAAGTAAGATGCACGCAGTCCTATCGGTCCTAGCCTTGGGGGACGCAACAAGGAAGGGAATCGTAGACACGGGAGTCGGGGTTAGTGTGCTTAGCCACGCGGTGCTGCAGACTTGGGGAAACCCACCTGTTGAAGCTGCTAGGTTCAACGTCATGCTAGCAAACAGCATGAGAGCGAAACCATTCGGGTCCTAAAAAACTGGCCAGTAAAGATCGTAGGTGTCCAGTTCTCTGTTGACTTTATAGTCATGAAGGGAGTGGACTATGATGTCCTATTAGGCCGACCCTGGATGCACAACGCCAGAGTCATCGAAGATTGGGGTAACGGCTTGATCTTCCTTGGCAATAGAACTAACGCCGTATGAATAGAGATGGACACTTGGAAGACCTCACCAGTCGACCTGGACACCATCTCTGCTATGCTCAAAGGGAATACTCAGGTCAGGAATCCCTATGAGTCCTTGACCAAGTATATCCCATACCCAAAGGATGAGCGGGATTGGATGCACGTTCTCGCTACAATTGACCTGCCGTTCTCTGACCAGAAGGCATATGAGCAGGCCATTAAAACGGTCGGCAAGACAAACGGAACACTTCCTATGCCACTCTACATGATGGTAGCAAGCCTCCATGGAGGGCCTAAGCCGGTTACCTTCCAAGTGCCTTCCAATAAAAGGAAACTCCAGGGAATACTGGAATACTTAACGGACCAGCTAGCGGGCAGCCCAGCCGCCAACTTCAAGCCGCTCCAGGACCTCTTGGAGGATTTCGAGTGGCAGTGGACCAGGGTGCATGAGCTGAACCTCATGTATAACTGGGCCTTGGTTCCTGACCAACGAGACGAGGCAGAGCAAGCCTTGGGAGACGATGAGCAGTCGAGTGACAAGGATTCCTGTGATGAATACGAAGACTTCCAATCCTTCGGTGATGAAAGCGAGGGTGAAGTGGATACCATAGAGTACAACACTGAAGGACGAGATATTGAGCAGATACGGGCATACGCCAAGCCGCAGAAAAAACAAGCCCTTAGAATGGACCAAGGAGTCATGTGCATGAAATGTGATCGTGCTTGGTTGGAATGCATAGGAGCTATAGACCTTGAGCAAGCCGGCCTAGCCCAACCAGGAACGACATCAATACTTAGAACCGAGTTGCCATCTGAACTGCGGCCACCAGGGGAGACCACCTCTTCTAGTGAAAATGGAGGGTTTGACTCTGAATCGGAAGTTACTTCTGATAGCGACCCAGAAATCTCCAGGCTGCCCATGACCAGACGCACCAAGGGGGACTTACCCGTCCACCTGAGGCGCAGATGGTTACGGTAGGATAAGGCAAAGCGTCCCAAGGATGCACGATCAGAGAAACAGCGAAAGCCGCAAGACCTCCCTAAACGCTTCACTAAATTCAAAAAAGGGGATAGGGTAGTGGTTCTGCTAGGTGCCAAGCGCCAAGGGCAAACAAGCGAACCAATCGAAGGGCCAGCCAAGGTCAAGGAGGTAAACCTAGCCCTGGAAGGGGAAGTACCCTGACCGGTGTTCATTGCCGAGAACTTGACTAGTGAAGAAGAGTTGAGTCTTGTCACTCTCTTGCAGGAGTACAGAGACGTATTTGCTTGGTCCTTAGAAGAGCTACGAGGGGTAGATCCGAGTGTTGTGACTCACAACATACCCATGGCGTCGGATGCAATGCCGGTCAAGCAGCGACCATACCCCATGAATCCAAAGCACGCTCATGCTGTCAAAGAGGAAATCGACAAGCTGATGAGAGCTAGATTCATTTACGAAATTGAGCACACAGACTGGGTGTCACCCATAGTCATTGTGATGAAGAAGAACGGCAAGATTCGAGTGTGCGTCAATTACAAGAAGGTGAACGTTGCTACGAAGAGAGACAACTACCCCTTGCCGTACACCGAGCACATGCTTGAGAGGGTGGCAAGCAAGGAAGCCTACAGTTTTCTGGATGGCTTCTCAGTGGGGCGTCTTTGCGTACGTAGTCATGCCCTTCGGGTTAACCAATGCCCTCGCCACCTTTCAATGGCTTATGTGCACCATATTCAAGGACATGCTTCGCAAGGAGTTAGAGGTCTTTGTCGATGACCTGTGTGTCCATTCGACCTGGATTGAACACCTAGACAAACTCCGCACGGTCTTTGAACGGTGTTGCTTATATTGCCTCTCCCCCTGAACCCCTTGAAATGTCAGTTTTGGGTGAAGCACGGATGCATCTTAGGACACGTGGTGTCGAAGAACGGCATTGCTACGGACTTCTCGAAGGTCAGGGTTATCGTTGACCTTCGACCCCCAAGTAATTACAAGGGAGTTCAATGCTTCTTAGGTCAGACAGGATACTATCGATGGTTTGTACTGAACTACGCGCTGATCGCTAGGCCATTGTACAAGCTACTAATCGTCTTCGAGTGGACCGAAGCATGCCAACGGGCATACGAACAACTGAAAAAGGCTCTAACAATGGCACAGATTCTACGAGCCCCGAATTGGACCACTATCTTCCACGTACACATTGACGCCTCTAAGTTTGCCGTGGGAGCAGTGTTGTGCCAACCGGGTGAGCATAACTTGGACTACCCAGTGAGCTTTGCTAGCAGACACCTCACTGGGACGGAGATGAATTATTCAACAACAGAAAGGGAGGAACTAGCCATGGTGTTTGCCGTGAAGAAATTCTGGCACAATCTATTTGCCACACCTTTCATTTTCTTCGTGGACCATCAAGCCCTGCTCTACTTAGTGAACAAACCTTGTGCTACAGGACGTATAGCTCGATGGCTCCTCCTACTCCTGGAGTTCGATTTTTCCGTGGTGGTATGAAAGGGAAAATAGCATTACATGGCTGATCACATGTCCCGTATACCCACATGAGAAGCAGCTGGACAAGGCATCATTGACGAGTTACTTGACGCCCACTTATTCCACGTGTCCAGAGAGAGAGACCTATTTAAGGCTGATCTGACGCCATACTGGGCAGATGACATAGTCCAAGTGCTCGAGCACGGACTACCTGAGCGACCAATAGAAAAGGCACGACTTAGGCGCTTGATATTGAAGCTCCAGCCCTATCAAATGATTGTAGGCCAACTCTATAGGTTGGGGCAATATGGATTGCTGCGTAGGTGTGTGTGTGAACATGAGATGCATGATGTGCTCTCAGAAGTGCACAGTGGCATTGCAGGTGGACACTTTAGCGGAGACACGACAGCACGGAAGGTGTTGCAGTCCCAACTATGGTGGCCCACACTTTTTTGCAACGCCAAGCAATTGTCAAGCATTGTGATGAGTGCCAGTGGGAAAAAGTTCCAATTCATAAGGATCAAATGGAGTTAACCCCAATTATTGCTCGCCAACCCTTCGAAAAATGGAAAATTGACTTCATAGGACCAATCAGCCCCGTAGCGCAGTACTCACAAGCCAAGTACATCGTGGTGGCCACGGATTACCTCATGAAATGGGCAGAGGCAAGAGCAACAGGAAAAACGACGCTAGAACGACTGCCAAGTTCTTATGGGAGCAAGTGATCTCGCGCTTCGGTTGCCCCATCGAACTGGTTAGTGACCAAGGCACACACTTCATCAACGAAGTGATAGCACATCTCCTATCCACCTTTCTTATCATCCATCGTAAATCCTCGCCATACTACCCTCAGGCTAATGGCCAGGCAGAATCAACTAACAAAATTCTTATTAACATCCTGACTAAGGTAGTCTCAGCCTCAAGAAGCGACTAGGACAATAAGTTGATGGTAGCCTCGTGGGCCTACCGCACAGCTTATAAAACGGCCGTCGGTCAAACCCCCTTTAGACTGACCCCCTTTAGCTTGGAGATGGAGGAGGCTTGAGGATGCTTGAGCTAGCATCTAGGATCGTGGAGCTACCGGAGTGCAAACGAGAGGAGGGTACTTGATCGAGCATCAAGGTAAGCTCACTACACTTGTAGGATCGATGGCGCGTCAGCTAGGTGAGAGATAGCCATTAGAGCTCGCTTGAAATGCTTGAAAGAATAAGCGGTCCGAGGGTCTTGGCGGTTGAGTGAAAGCTCCCACATTTTGGTTCCATTGCATCCTCAAGCCTCCTCCATCTCCAAGCTTCATCCTCCATAGCCGTGCGCGCAAGAGAAGAGAAGGGGAGAGAAGAGAAGAAGAGGAGAGGAGATGGTGAAGAGCTTCACCCTCTTGATCCCTCACCCTCACACACACTCACTCCCTCACACTTTCACACTCCCTCTCTCAAGAGCACACACAAGCAAGAAGGAGAGAAGAAGAAGACTCCTTTTGCCACACACCAAAGAATGAGCTTCTCATTCACTTTTCAACTTTATATACAAAACCCTAAATCCCTTTCGGGCGGTCATCCCCTTTTTCCTCTTTTACATGGCCGGCCGTAGCCTAGGCCCTTTTTCCCATTTCCCACCATTCTAATTTATCCTATTCCCACTAATGCATACACTTTGCACAGGAGCGAGCCTGGCACTCTTTTTACACAGATTTGGGGGCGCTCCCGCATTTTAATGGTGCGCCTTTTCCTCTTTCCTTGCTGTGGCCCAACATCGAAGCCTCTTGAGGGTTGTGTCCGAACATTTGAATTTTTCAGGGATTGGTTGCCAGTCAAGGTGCCTTTTTCTGCTTTTGCGCCTTTTTTGCTCTTTTTCCTTCTTCCCAGTTTTCGCTCCTTTGTGCTGCGGTAACGTGGTCGGAAACATGGTAACAGTATATTTCATGAAGGAAAAGAGTGATGCATTTGATCAGTTTAAAACTTTCAAGGTTGCTATTGAAACAAAAATAGGCTAGAAAGTTAAGTGCTTGAGATCATGTATGGAGAAGGAGAATACCTCTCTAATGAGTTTAGTGGCTTTTTGAGGTCTCATGGGATAAAGAGATAGTTTACTTGTAGGTATACCCCATAACAAAATGGGGTTGAAGAAAGAAAAAATAGACATATTGTAGAAGTTGCACGGGCATTGATGATGGCTGGAAAGAATATGCCAAAATATTTTTGGTATGAGTCAGTTTATACTATCGTTTATATTATGAATAGAATTCCCACAGTTGTAGTTCATGACGCGACCCTCGAAGAATGCTTTACAAGTAAGAAGCCCAATGTGCCACACTTGAAAGTGTTAGTTGTATCACATATGTTCATGTGCCAGATGAGTTGCAAAAGAAGCTTGATCCAAAGGCTAAAAAATGTATTTTTATTGGATACTCTTTAGAACAAAAAGGTATTGTTGTTATAACCCTATCAAATAGGTGAGTTCAGAGTGAGCATGGATGTTATTTTTGATGAGATGAAAAGTTGGTATACATTTAGTGGTGATGTATTAGATGATGATGATGATCATGATAGTTGTGTGCAGAAAGAAAAGTAAGAATCATGAAGGCTTAGGGATCAGAATTATCATCTTGTACTACATCTACAATCAACCCTTAGTCTTGAGTAGCTCCACATCTTTAGGTGGATTTACAAGTGCCGTAGGTAAAGAGAAAGAAAAGAAGAAAGTGTTGGATATGGTAATGATGCATCTACTAGTAATTTGGGATTTGATGGAGATGCTAGAGGTTCAGAGAGTTTGGATGATGAGCTTGGTATTCCTATAGTCAAGACACCATATGTATAGAGAGCACATGGTAATATAAAGGCTACATTAACTAGTCTAGGGGTACCTATGTCTAGCAAGGTCAAATACCCTGTTAAAAGATTTGGTTTTGAAGGTTATGAAACTCACCATTATGCTTATATGGTTAAGGTAGTTGAGGATGTTGAGTCCAATTGTTTTGAGGATGCTATCAGTCATGCTGATTGGGATGCAACAATGGATGAGGAGATGGTTGCATTAGAAGCCAATAAGACTTGGATTTGGTACCCTTCCCTAAGGGAAAGAAAGCTATTGGCAATAAGTGGGTTAAAAAAATCAAGCATAATATAAATGGTTCAGTTAGTAGGTATAAGGCTAGGTTGGTTGCAAAAGGCTATGCTCAAACATATGGCATAGATTATAAAGAGACATTCAGCCTAGTTGCTAGGATGGTAACTGCTAGATATGTGATTGATTTGGCAACATTAAAAGGTTGGAATTGTAGAAAATTGATGTCAAGAATGCCTTCTTGCATGGTGAATTGCAAGAAGAGGTGTATATGGAGCAGCTAGCAGGTTATAAGGATTTAGAGCATCCCACATATGTGTACATGTTAAAGAAAGTACTCTATGGGCTGAAGCTAGCACCTAAAGAGCATAGTGTGACAATATCAAATAGTATCTTGTCAACATTGGATTTTATGTTTTTGATGCTAACTAGTCACTTTATGTTAGAAAGGGAGATCCAAGCTCGGTCATCATAGTCATCTATGTGGATGACTTGATTATTATAGGTGATAGTGATAGTGGGATTGCTGAAGTTAAGGACTTTTTGAAAAAGAAGTTTGAGATGAAAGATTTGGGTGAGTTGAGGTACTTTATTTATATTAACGTGATCATATGTGATGATGGTATATGGCTATCCCAAAGGCAATATGGCTTGGATATGTTATCCAAGTATGGTTTGGTAGCATGTTAGCTTGTTTTAGTGCCATTAGAGCAAAATGTGAAGTTGAGTGCTGACATTGGAGATGAGATAGAAGGCCCTACCATGTTCATGAGGATAGTGGGTAGTCTTGTTTTTATGACTATCACAAGCCCAGACTTGAGCTATGCTATTGTCCTTGTTAGTAAATTTATGCAGATGCCTAGAAAGTCTCATTTGAATGTAGTTAGATGCATATTGAGATATGTGAAGTTTACTTTGCATTATGGAATTTTTTATGAGGTAGGTAAGGATGTACAGGTGTTTGGACACACAGATGTAGATTGGACTGATAGCATATCAGACAAAAGATCTACCAACAAATTCATGTTTTTCCTTGGTAGTGCAACAATTACATGGAGCAAAAAAAAAACAACCTACAGTTGCTTTATTGGGTATAGAGGCTAAGTATAGAGGTGCTACTATGGGAACATGTGAAGTGGTATGGCTACAAAAGTTAATGGGTGATTTGGATATGCAAAGAGATGGTCTAGTTGTTATTCATTGTGACAACATGAGCATCATGCATCTAGCTAGGAACCCAATGTTCAGTGTTAGAACAAAACACATTGAGGTGCACTACCACTTTGTGAGAGAGAAGTACTTGCAAGAGAGATTGACTTGGTATATGTCGGCACTTAGCACATTGGTGGCCATTATGATCCTCACATAGTCACTGACTTATCATTTATTATATTTAGTTTGTTGCACCTACCTACAATTGTCGTAACTATAGCTCTAGTCAATTAGTACAGTCAGTTATGCACTGTTTGACTTAGTAGGTCACTTTCCTTTATGCTATATCTTATCTATACTTTGTGTACATTGCAAGAAGAAAAAACAAACAAGAAAATGTATTGGCCTCCATCTCTCTTCTTGTATTCTTGAATGAGCTTCTTCTTGGTGTGTATGGTGTGTGTTTGGCATAACATCTCAAGTAAGTTCTCCCACCACTTGATTCTTGATATTGCTCGTGCTCTTTGCAAGCATCAATACAATCGGATCTTAGGCTCATTCTCGTTGCTAGTGCTGTTTTTAACTATATGTCCCTCTCATGTCCGTTGGGGGAACTCGGCCTAGCTCACCATTAGTGAAGAGGTGGGATAATAAGAATTTATTGCATGTGGTGATCTATGATCTCCACACGATTCAAAAGCCTCTCATATTGTAGTCATAAGTGGCACAAGCTGTCAAAATCTTTGGGCATGACCATATCTTGTTGGGCATGGACTATGAAAAAATATGCATCTTTAAAAAATTCTATGAGAAAATCTTTGGCGATCTCATGAAGTGTGAGAATTATTGAGTTTGTCCATCACATGTCCATAACCCAATGATCACAGATTTCCTAGAACAATCTTTGAAAGGGTAGGTGTGATATTGCAAGCTGCATTTACCTTTTTATCTTGTGTAGCTCAATACAAACCACACGGTGAACCTAATATCTTATATGCATCTAGGCACAACATTGCCGTGAATTGCTTGGTGGTGATAGTTGATAATAAGAACATTAGACAAGGGTCATTATCGACTGTGATAGAAGTTATCCTTGGGCAAAGTGTAGCCATGAGTGACTTGGTGGTGGCCCTTGATGACAAGAAACACTAGATGAGGGTTACCATGAGTCATAAAGAGTACATTTAGACAATGGGTTTCCACAAACCGCTTAGTAGTGTCAAAGTGAATAGGATACCTTGGGCAAAAGATAGTCTCGAAGACAAGAACACTGAACATGTAGTGAATAGGTCATGAAAAATAAAAGATTCCTTTATGGAATTGGAAATGTCATAATAGTGTTACTTCTTTGGGGGCAGCCTTGTAGTGTTAGCGTGTCCAAGGGAGGGTATGAAAACATTCAGAAGAATTCTTTGTGCTTCTTTGTGATCCAAGTTCGTAGCATGAATGTTAAGTTTTGGTGTGGGTTCTCCCTAAGGATGCTAACCTAAGTGCGTGACCACCATTGTGCACAACCATCAGTAGGCCTTTGCCAATGAAACTCATGGTAAGGTGGACAGATGATCCTAGGTGGGGGTGTAGGAGAAGACCTTGAAATGGATGTAAAAAGTGCATCATCAATTTCATCAATGTTTCCACAAGAAATTTGGGTTTTTGTGATTTTTGGTTCAGGCATGGATCCCAAGGTACAGTGAAGCTGTTGGTTGATGTCAATTAGCATCCGGGTGTGGGGGTCAAGTACTGAGTGCTTTTGCATTAATGGATTCAAGGTGAGGGGATTGAGTACCAAGCAATTTTGCATTAATAGAAGTTATTTCCAAATGATTAACAATTTTTTTAAAGTGTTCCTCCTATGTGATGTCGCATTTAAAGTACTTTTAATGATGCAGATAGCAATTTGTATTTAAAAGTATGAAAGATATTGCTACTAGTATAGAAGGCCATTACATTTTATATCATAACATTGTTAGATTTTATACATATGGGGGAATCTAGGATGCATAAGGGGGAATTCAGGGTGCTCCTCCCATGGGCTATCACCATCACACTTCGTATCATATATAGAATTAGATAGACCTTTTACATATATGAGGGGAATTCAAGATGCATATGGGGAATCCAAGGTGCTTATGGGAAAATCAGGGATGGGGGAACTGAGATGCATATAAGGGAGTTTTAGATGCATACGGGGAAATCTAGGATGCATAAGGGGGAATCCACCTTGATGGGGGAATCTATTATGCATATAGGGGAATCTGAGATGCTCTGGTTGAGAGGGTCATACATGGGTTGCATTTAATGGCATCTTGGGCCTATTAGATTTGGAAATGGCATGAAGTTGAGGCAAGAAAAGAAAATTTATCATTCCATCTAAAGTTATCATTTGAATAGGTTTTGGTAGGTTTATCTTGCCAAATCCTATGCAATGTTTCGAGTCTCTCCCTTCTGTTTTCTAGTTGATAGGTAAGGGTTGGAGTTTTACAAAGTTAGTAGATTTGGAGGGCTTCCATGAAAGCAAGGGACATGGTATCCACTACTAAGAGTTCCAAAAAATAAGGGGCATTGGGAGCAAGGCTGGAGTTGCCAAGGTATCAATATATAGGGGGGATCTAAGAAGGCTATCATGCAACAATTCTTGATCAAGAACCTTGGAGCTAGACCTATTGAGATGAGATAAACATACCCCCTACTGGTAAATGATGAGCATGAGAGATTGCTAGGGGGGAATAGTGCAGAGGGACCAAGTCTTGCGTTATCTATAAATCTAATACGAGTTGTGATGCTGGTGAAAAATGGCAGGCATCATCTCCAACAAGACATGTCATTGACAACTAAGTTTATAGAAATAACAAAGATTCTAAAAATGAAAAAAATAGTAGTCAAAATTAGACCATGGTCTTCATAAGGCAAGGCTAAGAGCTTTGAGGATGTAATTGAGAGTGGTCACTATTGCTACTTTCAATATGTTGATGTGATGGGAGCATGAGAGCATGTGGATTAGCCACATAGTGAGGGAAAAAATGTAATAAAAAGTATTGCAAGTCCAAAAGAGAGAGAGAGAGAGAGAGAAGCCTAGAAAAGTATCCCTTTCATTAATTCTAGATTCCAAAACCTAGGGACTAGCCATGTAACCAAAAGGGATAGTCACATTAACTCCATGGAGGTATCACTAACTATACACGTGTATTTTGCACTGCTAGAAATTGCTCAAAAAGGGTTTAAGGTTCAAAAATTTGGTAAGGTGCTCTCTCCTACCATACTCGTGCTCCACTACTTTCTTGATCTCCTTCAATAATGCCTCCTCTCTTGTCAATCTCTCTTAGTATCTTTCATCTAACACTTGCTTCATCCTTGCACTCTCTTGTTGTGATAGAGGCATAACAGATCAAGGGTCTTTGACCTAGTGATAGATACCGGCCCTTCATGTGAGGTGCCATTTGATGATGCAATACATGTAGGCTATTTTCGTGTGACATGAAGCAAGGGAGGGTTCCTCGCCATAGAGAGAGCTCGTATCACTTGGTAGCGACCCTCATGTGCAATGAAGCTTGCACAGGTCACCACCAACAAGTGAGGGAGGCCCTTTTCTCTTACGGGGAGAGCTTGTATCACTTGGTAGCAACCTTTGTGTGCAGTGAAGCCCTTCAATGTCACCTCTAAGAAGTGAGGGAGGCCCCTCCCCCTTGCAGAGAGACCTTGTATTGCTAGGTAATGACTCTCATGTGTGGTGAAGCCCTTCAATGTCACCACCAAGCAAGGGAGACCCCTCCCTTGAAAAGAGAATATTCAAGAAGTTTGGAGGAGAATGTCATGGGAAGTGGGGGCGTTGAGAAAGAAGCAAGAAGAGGAACAAAAAATGGGCACCATGTTGCAAAAGGATTGATCAGTTTGCTACACCATTTGACCTCAATTTCAGCATCATATCTTGTAGTCCCTCTTCTCATCTCTCTCCTCATCATTCTGTTCTTGAAAAGCATTCTTGGGTGTAGGGAGAGAGAATATTCAACAAGATTAAGGAAAAATTAGGGGATCTTAGAGAAAAATGCAGGAGATTAAGAGATTTGAATATTATTGAGCATGAAGGAGAGGAGAAGCAAGCACTAGCATTATCAAATAGGATCGAAGATCTTCCTTTCTCTCATTAATCCGGTATGTCAAGTTTTATTAAAGATTGAATGAAAAATGCATAGTTTGAATGTTTTGTTATTGAATCATTGAATTTATGATCTCCAAGTTTAAAATGAATGAAAAGAAGTTGAATCCTTGCATTGAATGGATTAAAATGACAAGAAACGATGTAAAATATGCTAAAAACTGTATTTTTAGGTCATAATTAAGGGATATTAAGAATTATGGATAGTGTTAATGGAGAACAAATTGAAACAGAGTTAAAACAGTAACATGAACCTAGGGATGAGGTTTTACCTTTTGGAGATGAACTTCTTATGATATATATAAACATTTTAGTGATAAAAGTGGTAGTTTTTGGCCATAATTAGAAAAAATAAAAAAATTAGTAAATGATTAAGAATGAAATATAGAAATGAAATTGAATTATAGTATGATGGATCTACTCATCAAATCTTAGCTTTAATAAATCTCTAAAATTAGAGATATCTAATTTTTAGGTTTAAAAATGATAGTTTTTGGGTGTTTTTAGTAAGTAATTAGTAAATATTAAAAGTAAATGAGGAAATTTGTTAATGTTGAATGGGGGATAGGCTACGCTCATTATGAAGAATATATGGTTAAGATGATTTAAGTTTTTGAGTTTATAAATAATTATTATGAGTATTTTTAGTTTTTAAAGAAGTAATAAAAAATTAATAAGTTTGGATAATGAATGAATCAATGAAAAAATAAAAAGAGAATATGGTTTATTTTATGTTCATAGTTTTTTGTTAAATTTTCACGGCTAATGAAATCTATTTGAAAGTATTTCTTTTGTAAAATGCTATTTAGGGCTGAAGTAATGATTAGTTTATATAAGTGATTTTACTAAAGCATGAACAGAGGTTAATAGTGAATTAAGAGTTTTTAGATAATTTCTTTCATTTATTTAAATACTGAGTAAAATGGGTTTGATATGTTAGGAGTTGTAGTTCAAAGTAAGGGTTAAGAAGTAGTATTTTGAAGGACCACAAGTAACTTAAAGGGGATTGTTGGGTGAGTTGGTAGTTGGACTACATAAGTGAAAGATAGAATGTATAATATATTGATAATTTGAGAATAAAGAGAGCATTTAACTCCACTTCCAATCTTTAGTTTAACACAATGACTTCACATATAGTCATCTTGTCCGTATATTTGGGGGCTTCTTAGGGAACAATAATCCACTCATATGCGAATTTTACTAGAGTTCTTCTTAGGAACAATTACTATAGGCAAAACCTAGTCACTGTACGTGATATGATAGATAAAACCCACATCTACCAACTTAGTAATTTTAGCATGCACTTTGTTCGCATAATTAGGATTGGTGCACCGCTGATGTTGGCATATAGGTCTGACACTAGGTTCAGTATCAATATAATGTTGACACAATTCAAGTTTCATGCCTTTCAAATCTACATAGCTCCAAGCGAACACATGAGAGTATTTTTTAAGAACATCTTGTAATTTCTCTAAAGCAACACCATGTAACTAACTACCCAATCATAGAAATTTATTGGGTGCCACTTCAAAACGTGTTGTTTCAATTTTAGAATTGCGCACATAAGCTGTTTGAACCCTGTTAGGCTTAATCATTGGTACCTCAGTAGATCTCATCAGATTGCCCATTATTAACCTTGGATGATGGATCTTGAGATGGAGGTTTGCAAGACATTTGATACACCACTAATGCCTTGGAAGACTCATCTAGTTGTAAAAACTCACTGATCTCAACCATGTAATGATCTAAAACATCTTGCTCCCTATTGATGCTTGTGAATCCTTAAAACAATACATTGTTCTTATATATTTATTCTTACTTTGGTTATGCAAATTTTGATGATAATGTCGTAAAATCTGATTATGACACTCAATACATTGTTGATCATGATAAGTCCACCTCCATTTCTTTCACTGCAATTTAAGTATCAATAAGTGAAGTTTTTCATTTGCTTCTCCTTATATATGACAACGAGATGACAACCTATATAGTGAATAATCCTCTTAAGCTATGTGAAATTTGTTAGAGCCACTAGTTCATGCCATGAAAGATGTGGTTCAACCCCATCACCATAAAACTGTAAAGTCCATAATCTTTTCGGTAGGATGTGGTAAGATGCTTTTTGTACCCCACTCTTCACTTGTGTAGATAAATTTCCCATCCCCAATCTTAAGGACACTCCCCTTTTGGGATGATTTAGTCAATGTAATTGATGATAGAGCCAAGGGACATTTGTAGCCCCCTGCTCCCTATGAGTAGGTATCATGACTCTTCCATTTTTGTATGTTGAGTTTGCCTTTGATTGCAAAGTACTAATTGTTGCATCCCTCTTAGCTAATTGGTTCATCAATTGAAATTGTACTTGTTCCATATTTCACTTCTCTTGTAACACCTGCTCAGCAAAATTCTCATTCTGAATCTTAATATCTTCTAAATGATTCATCTCTTCATTATAATATAACTGTAAGGATTGAGCCAATTTTTGGTTCTTTAATGCTTCATGCTCTACAACAGCTTTATTTATTTGTAGTTGAGTTATTTTATTCAACAATGGTTGAATGAGATCACTATTCTCTACAACCTCATATTTATCACATAAAATTTCATCCTCCAGCATATACACTGAATAAGATGCAATTCATTGGGGAATCTCCACTACTTTATGATGAGAACTAAACTCCTCCTCCCATTTCTCTTCCCAATCTAACATTGTAGCATAACACGAAACAATTCTGCCAAGAGGATCATCCTTATCTTCTTTAAAGATAGAGATGAGAAGGACCTACAACTCCTATTACTATATGGGATTCTCATATTCTCTCTCTCTAATAATGGAAGTAGAGCCATTGAATAGGTGAAGGTTATTGATCAAACCCAAATGGAATCTCAGCCATCTCCATAGGAGTAAATGTAATAGGTGGATTCTCCGTTTACCATTTCGTTAATCTCCAATATTGTTATAAATTCTTTAGTATCAATTTCATCACTTGTCTCCTCTATTTCGTCCCTCTTCGATTCTTCTTCTTCTATAGTGACTCGAGAATTAAACTCAAAGAAGAAATCCTGGGAATGATCATGCTCTTGTATTCCCTTATCAGTTGACCTTGTGCACTCTCTCACTAATCTTCCAGCATCAGGACTAGAAGTCTCCCATTCTTCTTCCACATTTTTCTCATCCATAGAAACTTTTAATAAATTGGATAAAGCACTATCAGAAGTTGTCAACCAATTAGCTATATCACTATCATTGTCATCTTTTAAAGAATAATGCATAGAATATTCCCCCATTCCCAAGGGTTTTGCAACATTCTTTGGGTGCACCATATTGGCAATTGTCTAATCCCCATCTAACAAGCTCTATGACACAAATCCCTATATAACCAAGCATAATTTTCTTAGTCTCTGAGTTCTCATTTAATCTTTCTAGAGGAATTAGATTGGTTTGTATCTGTGCTCTCCTCCATGGGTTCATGCAAAAACTCCCTAACCACAACTCTTAGTTGTACTCGATCATGCTTAGGTCCTATCATTATAATACCTTTGTGTCAGCTTTGTCACATCGAGACTGCAACAACCAAGGTTTTCCCAAAATAATTGGGTAAGAAGTAACTCCTTGAATAGGTTTCACTAGCAAAAAGTTAATGCTAAAGTCCAACCCCATGATCATAGTTGGAATTTGACGTAAGAGACCTAAGGGCATCACTTTCCACTGATTGGCTAAATGTAGAACAATACTTGTAATCTCCTTCTTGTCATTCAACCCTAATTTAAGCATTGTTTCTTCTGTCATTAAATTCACTATTGCTTCGCCATCCAACTAAGCCCCAAATATCATGTGCTTCATCACTTCGATATCTGCAACTAGAGCCCGCCCTTGGATCCAAGAATAAATCCACGATTCTTATAGACCGAACACTTTATCTAGATTAGCAACTTTTGTATTTGGTGAGACAATTGTAGGATTGCATCTTTTGGCCCTTTGATGTACTAATTTGTGATATATCTGTCTTCTACTAGTAGGAGAAATTTCTAGTAATTGTCTCAAGTTAATAGACAAGTGTAAGCTTTCTAGTTCATCCCATACATCAAAAGATTTCCCTTTCTCCTTGTCTTTATCTTTAGCTATTTTTGATGCTCTCAGTCTTTGAGGAAATGGAGTCACTCCTTCCTTAATCTTTGGGGAATTTAAAGGAATGGGCAAAGCATGATAATTTTCTGAATTAGGCGATGAATTTGTCTCATCTTTTTCTACATAAGATCTCTCTGGTTTAGGAGTTTCAAGCACAACACCATTAGGTTTCGATCAGACCTGGACCCTGTTCCTTACCTAAAACAATTGTTGGGTTTGATTTTGAATGAGTGATTGCTTTAGTCATTACATCCGAGTTAAAGGTGACATGTTTTTTCTTAAGCGGTCTTTCCTCCAAATCCTCTACAATTTCTACTAGGTTTGCGGCTGAGTTAACCTTGCCCTTACCCTTATCTTGGCTTTGTGAAGATGTACCTTCCCCTTGAAAGAAGAGAAGGATCAAAGCTTGCACTCGAGAGCTATGGCAAGAGAGCAAGAGCAAGAAAGAGAGAGAGACAAGAAATGGAAACTCCAACAGTCACAATGTGTGACCGGGCCTTCCTTTATTTAAACTGTCACTAAAAGAATAAAGAATAAAGTGACAGTGACGAGCGCCGGCCACCTACAGTGTGTAGTGGCGGTGACTGTTAGTGTAGTAATACACGGGCAGCTAGGTGGAGGCGCCTTTATCCCCAACAACCTCCCACTTAAAGGCGAATCTGCCCTAGTGAGGAGTGAAAAGAAAAAAGAAAAAGACAGTACAACATGTACACATATACAATAGGATGAGGAAAGACGTCATCTCATCCCATGCCCATCAACCTCCTGAGGAAGGAAAAGCGCTCTGTAGAGAGGCTTTTCGTGAGCAGATCTGCAGGATTTTGGTCAGTCGAGATCTTGACAAGGTCAACAGACTTGTCCTCAACGACCCCACGTATGAAGTGATACCTTACCTCAATGTGTTTCGTCTCCTCGCATGGAAGATAGGATTCTTGGCTAACTCAATAGCACTCACAGAATCCGAATGCAGTGTAGGGATAGCATCAACACCAAGGTCAGCAACCAAACGACCCAACCAAATGGCCTCCTTGCAAGCCTCAGTGGTGGCTGCAACATACTCGGCCTTTGTAGTAGAAAGGGCCGTGCATTTCAGCACCTTGGACATCCAAGAAACAACACCTCTAGCATAGGTGAATACATAGCTGGAAGTGGACTTCCTACTATCTGCATGTCCTACATAATCAAAGTTAGTGTACCCCATGACTCCTGTATCCTGGATGCCATAGCATATGCACATATTTGCAGTGGCCTTTAGGTACCTCATGATACCCTTCACGGCATTCCAATGCTTCTTGCCAGGTGTAGCCATATAGCGTGCCACAACACCAACTGCAAAGGCAATATCTAGACGAGTGGCGATCATGGCATACATAAGACTATCCACTGTCGATGCATAGGGAATCTTGGCCATCTCGGCCCTCTGTTCATCTGTCTGCGGACAATCAGCCTGTGATACCTTCACATAATAAGGCAATGGATAGCCAATAGGCTTTACGATCCTGCATGCGGAAGCGCTCAAGGACTTTATGAATGTACTCCCTCTATGACAAGTAGAGGAGTCCCTAATGCCTGTCGCATCTAATGCGCATACCACGTATGTGAGAGGCCTGTCCGAGATCTTTCATCTCAAAGCTCTTTTTGAGTTGAGCCTTAAGAGCATCTAGTTCATCATGAGCTTTCCCTGCTATCATCATATCATCCACATAGAGTACCAAAATCAATAAATAACCATCATGGGCTTTCTTCATGTAAAGACACGGATCCATAGCACTCCTGCTGTAGCCCTGTGACTCCATAAAGGCATCAAACTTATGATACCACTCCCTAGGTGCCTGTTTCAAGCCATAAATACTTTTCTTCAATTTGCACACTAGGTGCTCCCTACCAAGTTTTGCAACGCCCTTAAGCTGCTCCATATAAATCTCATCATGCAAGTCCCCATGTAAGAAAGCCGTCTTGACATCCATCTGGCATAAATCCAAGTCAAGATGAGCAACCAAAGCCAAGACTAAGCACAGGGTGGTTATCTTAACCATAGGAGAAAAGACCTCATCAAAGTCCACACCATGCTTCTGCTTAAAACCCTTTATTACTAGTCTAGCCTTGTATGCCGACTTGGGGTATCCAGGGGTACTTTTCAGCTTGTACACCCACTTGCATGGCAAATCCTTCTTGCCCTCAGGCAAGGAAACCAAATCCCAAGTCTCATTCTTATGCAAGGAGTCTATCTCAGACTGCATAGCCCTCTCCCAGGAGTGATTGTCACCTCTACGCATAGCCTCATCATAGGTGAAAGGCTCTCCTGGATCTGTAACCAAGACATAATGCATCGAGGGTTGAAATCTATCTGGTGGACGTCTGTCTCTAGTAGACCGTCTCACGGATGGGCTCACAGACATCCGAATGTACCAATGCCAAGGGCTCACTCATGTGTGGCCTACCAGACTTGTTATGCGTAGACTTAGTCTGCCAGCCATAAATACAATGCTCACATGAATCAAAACATGCATAATCAAGGGGCAGTAAGTACTGCAAACTAGAAAGCATTTTCATTCCCTTCAAAGACATATGCCCAAAATGGGTATGCCAAAGAGATACATGTGGGATAGAACCCACAGACAAAACATGATCAAGGGAAGAAGCGGATACAATCAAGGGATAGAGGCTGCTAGCCTTGGCACCTCTCGCAATCACAAGTCTGCCACGAGTGATCTTCCATGCAGAGTCTCTAAAACATACATGATATCCTGCATCATCAAGCTATCCAGCTGATAGGAGATTGCGTGCCAAAGCAGGTACATGACATACATCCTGCATAACAAAACTACTGCCAGAAGGAAACTGCAGCCTAACATCACCAATGCCCATAATGTCAAGAGAGTTGTCATCACCCAAGCGCACAGAACCCGAAACAATACGGTATGAATGAAACCACTCTCAGCAAGGTGTCACATAAAAGGACGCACCTGAGTCCAAGAGCCAACACTGTGTATACATAGAGTGTATCTCACTCATCTGTGAAGCACTAGAAGAAGTTGCAAGGATATTATCATCATCATCAATATCCTCAGGCTGCATAACATTGATCTCTTCAATTTTAACATTGGACTTTGCAAGCACTATGCTCCGATTAGAAGACTTATCCTACACTATATCTTTCCCCTTATCTTTGCGCCTTTCATTGCGCAATTCATGGCATTGTGGCCTAATATGGCCCTTTTTTCCACAATGGTGACAAGTAAGATCTACATTCCTGCCCCATGGGATTTGCTACGTGACTTCCCACGAGACTTGTATCGAGATTTCTGAGAATCCCATTCTCGTCCCACTGCCACTGCTATGATTTCCATATCCATCATTCCTGCCTCTAATTGTCATAGCATGCGACACACGAGAGGCATCCAAATTTGTACGGTTAACCTCTTCTTGCAGAAGAGCACTCTCAACATTAGATAATTTCAAGGTAGTAGTAGAGGCACATAATGCAGTGCGGAATACATCCCATGACTCATTAAGAGTACCAAGCAAGAAAAGAGGAGTGACATCCTCTGCAAAAGTGATGTCCTGCGAAGTCAAGTTCTTGAGTATAGTATGGAACTGACTCAAGTGAGCAGACATAGTCACATTCTCCTTCATGCGCAGATCCATAAGCTGCTTCAGCCAATACATCTCACTCGCTGGACTTTTCTTGTCATAGATAAGAGTAATTCGTACCATCAAGCTTAATGATGTTGAAAATAGCATGATCAGTGGGACAAACTTGCCATATTGCAGGCTGGAAGACTGTAGATAGTTTAAAACTACTTGCTGTTTACTGTAGAAAATGACCAAAAAATCACCAAAATCGAGAGAAAAATGGTGACAAAAGTGTAACCAAAGCTGTTGCCCACCAAGTACTAGTGAAAATACATCATTTCAAAATATTTCAGCATGAAAAATCCATGTCAGTTTGGAGTTATATGCTTGCTGTAATAAATGACAGCACGGTACTGTGAGAGTCAATTGCTGACCAAATCACTGCATCAAGTCAATAAATGACAGCCAAGACATGACCAGCTATAAACGGGGATAAATCAGCACCAAACAGCCATCAAGACCCTAAGAAAACACCAAAACATGTCACCAAAGCATCTGTTAGTGAGTAGGCATACCCCCTGGACAATAGGGCAAAGTATACATAACATTGGCAAGACGTGACACCAGTAGGTGCATGCTCACTAGAGTGCAAAGCCCAAGCTCAGGTCAAAAGCAATTCCAAGATATTAGTGCATGAATCATGCAACATGTAAGTGTAAGAGATCCCAAAGTCTCAAGTATCTGCAAAATGCTCAAATAGCATAAACCTCCTGCTCAATGTTGGTCAAGCATACAAGATGCTCCCACTAGCTCAAAAGGCAGATAAACGAGCTCAACAACTCAAGCAAACCAAGTCAAAGTACCAAAGACAGGTAACCAAGACAATGCCTCAATAGCATCCAAGGTCGTAATGGAAAAAGCCAAGTTGTAACGGAAAAATCTCAGCTCTAATCTTAGATCAAAAGCATTCCGGAGCATAAACAAGACATGTGGCATAGTCCAAATACATCATGACATCATACCGAGTAGTCGGGAGCACCCCCTGACCAATAGGCATAACCCAACTATAGCATAAATAGCTTCAGCCCTAAAGTTTCCAACATCATATAACTTTTGTAAACTAAGCAAATCAGTGCTCAATCCAAGCTCAAATCCATAGGCAAACCATAGGCATACATTCCCGTATGTATAGGCACCAATTAGGCATAATCGAGCATCAAATGCCAAGACTTGTAAGCATAAACTTGAAGTAACAGGTGGCTACCCTATTTTGGACAGATCTGGGATTGTTCAAAATAGTCAATGGCTGAGCTAAATCAGCTCCAAATGTGTCTCACATAAGAGGCATAACATCCACAAGTGATTCGGTATCAATAGACATCAGTAGAAGCATCACATAAGCCATAGGCATACAAATACATGCTGTCTCAGACCTAAAATCTGTTGCAAAATATTCTATCATCAGAATTTGGCAAATCTGACATCGCCATTGTGTCCGGAGCATGCCAAAATCCCAACTTAGACTATTACCTTGCCTGAATCGGATTCCGAATGCCCGAGATATGACAAAAAGAGTGAGTTTTTGGGCCAGATTTTGAAACAGGCGCAAAAAAAACTTGAGCTGGCTGGGGGGGTCTGCTATCCCATGTGTCAACAATGGGGCCCAAAAGGGGACACAAATGGGGGCCAAAGAAGGCCTACACCAAGCCTCAGCAAGCCTTGATAGGTTGGAAGCAAGATCCAGGTGAAGGAAGCTCCAAAAGGTGTGAGCTATGGCTGCCCACAACCTGTGAAAACCTTGTTTACCTAGACCTGTGGACTGAGATAAATCTCTGAAATAATGAAGCAATACTTCAATGTCAATGCCCTGATGGTGCCTCAATAGGCCAGGAAGAAGCTCGAAAAGCCGAGGGGAGTGACGGGAGCTCAAGAGAATGAGCTATGGCTGTCGGGAAGGAGACCCAATGTGAGTGGGGAGTCAATGGGAAGCTGAGAATGCCACGAGCCAAGCTCAAGAGTCGGGAAGCTGTGCTCTGATACCAGTTGAAAGGAGAGAAGGATCGAAGCTTGCACTCGAGACCTATGGCGGGAGAGCAAGAGCAAGGAAAAGAGAGAGACAAGAAATGGGAACTCCAACAATCACAATGTGTGACCAGGCCTTCCTTTATTCAAACTGTCACTAAAAGAATAAAGAATAAAGTGACGGTAACAGGTGCCTGCCACCTGCAGTGTGCAGTGGCGATGACTGTCAGTGAAGTAATACACGGGCGGCTAGGCGGAGGCGCCTTTACCCCGAACACCCTTGGGAAATCCTTCTCATAATGCTCTTCACGGCCACATTTGGCACATAAAGAAACATAATAATTTCTTTTCTGCTCATTTGGGCAAAACCTAGCCACATGTCTAGCTTGCCCACATCTCCAGCAAACCACACTTGTTCTTGCATTATTATTCCTTCTAAAATTAGGATTTCTATATGGTGAAGGTCTCCTTTCATTTCTAGAATATCCTCCTTGTCCTTGATTTCTAGGCACTAGAGGTGTCCCCTAGGTTGGCATACCTCTCAGCATTAATGTTCTATTAGGAGGTCCTATCAGGTAAGTTACATTTTGACTATCCATGTAATTATAATTTGTTTGCATCTGGGCTACTTGTTGTCTTAAATGAGTTTGCTTAGCCTAGCATTGATCCTCCATGTGATTATTTCTCAAGAAATACCCATAAAATAAATTTCTTGGCTGATCATGAACCACTCTACTTGGTGTGGGGCATCTTGTTGCTAAATGCCCGAAACCATGACATTTCCCACACCAGATATTGGACCTTGGTGGGGTGGGATTCCATTGACTAGATGCTTGAATTGATTGTGTCACACTAGCAGACTTGCTAACATTATAGACTCCCTTCACATTGGGAGCGATTGGAGCTCCTACATATGGTATACTAACTGCAATGGAGGGTGACATATTTGAGGGAACTAATCCAAGGTTATTGTATAACCCCTTCCTCCTCAACTGCCCTAATTATACTTCTTGCCACCATTGTGCTTCTGTCTTTGCATCGGCCAAAGTAGTTGGTCATTTAAGGCTTACATGTTCCCTAATAGTTTCATGCAGTCCCTCAATAAATTTTCGTTTTTGCATATCCTCTAAAGGAGCATTTTGTCCCATCTTTCTAATTAATGTTTCCAACTTTTTGTTGTAATGTTCCATAGTTTCTCTTGGGTTTTGGACTAAATAATCAAATGATAACCCTAAATGGTGTTGAAAACCTTGCCACCTAAACTTAGTTAAGAATGCATCTCTTAACATTGTATGAGTTGTCCTCCTTGTGCTAATAGGAAGGTTACCATACTACCATAAGACTACTTCATCCTTCAAAGTTGCTGGGAATATGTGAAGTTTCTGATCGTCATCAATAATCTCATTTGCTATACAAGTCACTTCAAACCGTTGGACATGCATGTCAAGATTGTCATCCCAATGACTAGAATATTGTGTGAAATCTGTAAGTCCCACAGGAGGTCTCACATCCATATATAACACTCTTAGCACTTCTTCTAGATCCTCTAAGATTGGAATCTGCTCTTTTGGGTCAGCAAATAATCCATTAAGACCCCAATATTATGACAATCTATATATACTATGGTCCTCTATTGTACGATCAATAAAGTCTTCCTCTGTCCTATATGCAATTGTTTAAGTGGAAAAGTTATAAGAACCTGCAAAATCATCACTGTTGTGTCCCTCTCCTTTTGTGTCTTGTTCGTTCTTCTCACTAGCAGAGTTGACCCCTTCTTCGAGCTACTCTTGTTGGTACCGCTCATTTCCTCGGAGCTTCTTGCTTGCCTCTCCCAATCGTAATCTAACTCAGTTCCACCAACAGAAGATGGCTCTCATTTTGTAGCTCAGCATTCAATTGTTCTAACTGCTCCACTATTCGCTCAACTTTATTTTCCAATGTTCTTCTGGCTCTCTCTTTCCATGCAAACTTCTGGCTTTCACTCATTCAGTCTAGTGCATGATAGCTTTCTCTACCATGAACATCCTCCTATCACTCTCTACTGTAAGAGACCTTGTTTGTGTAAACTTAACTTCTGAAGAATGTCAGGTAGTTTCTTATCCTTAGCCCCATAGGGTATATAATCACTAAGATTTTCTACTAAACCTAAATTTTTAGCCACTCTCCACGCTTCCTTTGTATCAAATGTAATATTGACTCCCTTCGTTATTACTACCCACTAAGATCTTGAGCCCAGTCTATTCTCCTAAAAGACTTATACGATTCTCTAGAAAACCAGTCGTAATGGTAGTTTAGACTAATGGTATTAAGTTGAATTTCATCGACTAACTTAAAATGTGATGCTAACATGATAGTCCCCTTTGCTTCATCTTGAAACATTAAATTCCAAGTGCATAATTGCTTGATATCAATCCACAGTTGAGGTCCAAAGTGTTTGCCCCCATCCACTACCTCGGTATCCCTTGCCTTATCTACAATAATGTGCTGAATATAATGTGGCAATTCAGGGAAGAATCCTCGTAAGAAAGCTTCATTGTAAAGGCTTATCAAAGTCTCATTTACTTAGGTCGATAATTCTTTTGCTTAATCTCAAAATGACTAATTAAATCGTGCAACAAGGTAAAAAAAGTGTAAAGTTCTAATCCTAAGATCTATAGCTTCTCCCCATCTCTCAGGAAAGACTCCTTATATGCTTCTCCTACCATACTTGTGGTAGTTTATTATTTGGTCCCTTTTGGGATACTGAACTTTGGAAGAAGTTTGGTTTTAGGTAATTGAAAGATCTTATAGATCTTCCCTCTACATTTTATTCCTTTTTAGTATGTCATCATTGCCTTAAAATTTATTTTCTTTTTATTTTATGCTTAAACTAGTAAACAACCAAAACCACCCTCTCTTTTTCTTAATTAACACGCTTGCCCCTCCCCGCAAATGCACAAAAAATGATGCCCCCCTAAGAAGCCCCCAAATATACGAGCAAGATGACTATACGTGAAGTCATTATGTTAACTAAGGATTGGAAGTGGAGTCATACACTCCCTTTATCGTCAAATTATCAGTATAAAAGACATTCTATCTTTCCCTTATGTAGTCCAACTACTAACTCACCCAATAATCCCCTTTAAGTTACTTGCAGTCTTTCAAAATACTCTTTTGTTAATCCTTATTTTGAACTACAACTCCCAACATATCAAACCCATTTTACTCAACATTTAAATCCATGGAATAAATTATCTAAAAACACTTAATTCACCATTAACCTCTATTAATACTTTAGTAAAACCAGTGACATATACTAATCATTAATTCAACCTTGAATAGCATTTTACAAAAGAAATACTTTCATATAGATTTCATTAGGCTGGGAATTTTAATAGCAAACTTTGAACATTAAATAAACTATAGTCTATTTTTATTTTTTTCATTAATTCCTTCATTATCAAGACTTATTATTATTTCTTTATTACTGTTAGAAAAAGAAAAATATTCATAATAATTATTTATGAACTCAATAACTTAAACACTCTTAAAGAAATATTCTTCATAATTAATTCAGCACATCTCCTGTTTGACATCAATAAATTCTCTCATTTACTCTTAATATTCTAAAAACACTAAAAAATTATCATTTTTATCCCTAAAAATTAGATATCTCTAGTTATAGAGATCCATTAAAGCTAATAATTGATGAGAAGATCTATCATATTTTAATTCAACTCTTTTTTTTTTGGTTTCATCCTTAATCATTCACTAATATTTTTATTTTTTTCTAATTATAATTAAAAATAGCCATTTAATCACTAAAATGCTTATATCTCTTAAGGAGTTTATCTCGAAAAGGTAAAACTTCATCCCTAGGTTCATCTTACAATTTTTTAGATTTTTAAAAATTATTTTTCCATTAATAGTACCCATAATTCTTAATATCCCTTAATTATGGCTTAGAAATGTAGTTTTTAGCATATTTTGCATCATTTATTATCATTTTAATCCATCCAATGAAAGCATTCAACTTTTTTTCATTCATTTGAAACTTACAGATCATAAATTCAATGCATTCAATAACAAATCATTCAAACTATGCATTTTTCATTTAATCTTTAATAGAGCTTGACATACTCGATTAATGAAAAAAAGGAAAATCTTCAATCGTATTTGATGATACGGCTCCCTTCACGCTCAAAAATCTTCAAATCTCTTAATCTCCAGTGTTTTTCTCTATTATCCCCTAATTTTCCCTTAATGTTGCTGAAAATTCTATCCCTACATCCAAGAATGCTTTTCAGGAACAGAATGATGAGGAGAAAAGAGATGAGAAAAGGGATTGTCTACAACATATGATGTTGAAATCTAGGCCAAATGTTGTAGCAAACTGATCAACATCCTCATGCAACATGGTGCCCATTTTTTGCTCCTCTTCGTGCTTCTTTCTCAACCCCCCACTTCCTATGACATTCTCCTCCATCTTTTTGAATATCCTCTTTTCAAATTTTATAGTTTTCCCACTTGAATTGGATCTTTTGGCATCCTTTCACATCTCTTGACTTATTTTTGACCCCGCTCCCATGAATTCTCGATCCGAATGCTATATATGCATGCTAAATTATACCCACATTCTTCCAGTCTCTAAAATGTCTATGCTTTTCACTAAAAATCTTTCCCTGCATCCGCTTTCTATCACTAACTATTTTTTCCGCTCCCTAAAATTTCTTGTCTAAAATATCCCAACTCTCTACTTCTAACTCCACGTCAACATGATCAAATATAGCTTTACGATCTTATTTGTATTAAAATTTTATGAAAAATATTACGTAATATAGGGCCAAAACCCTTCAATTTTTGCATAAAAAATAGTGTAAAAATAGCTCAAAATAAGCAATTATCACTTTGGTAGTGACCCTTGTGTGTGGTGAAGCCCAGACGAGCTGCCCACCAACAAGGGAGACCCCTCTCTCTTGCATAGAGAGTTAGTATTGCTTGGTACTAATCGTTTTGCTGGTGAAGCCTGCATGGGTCATCACCAAGCAAGGGAGGCCCCTCTCTTGTGTGAAGAGATTCCCTATCTTGCTAGTGAACCTTTTTTCTTATTCTCTCTTTTATGAACATGAAAAAAGATGAAATACAAGCTAGAGATTGAGGATGATGTGGAAGAAACCCAAATAAGAAGCTTTTTATGTTCCTCCACAGTGTATGCATGCTCATTCTCATGCTCATGAGTTGTTGCGTATGTTTACTTTACCATTTGCCATTGAGAATGTTTTTCATTCTTATACGAATGTGTTGAGAGCGCACATTGAGAAATATTGAAGAATGACTTCAAGTGGCACAATGAACATAAAGGCACAAGAATATGTTAACACTCATGACTTTGCAACCAGCAAAGTTGCAAAATAGTACACACACTTTAGATAATTTTCCATTGCTTAGTCACACACATGCTAAACATGCATTAAGAAGAGGTAGCTAATCATACTTAGTATGGGTGAATGAAATTGAAGCTAAGGAAAATTAGATGCATCCTAGGCATAAATAAATTCTTTCACAATTTAAAGATTGTTTTGTTGCTAATTTACCCCCTAGATTACCACCTACATGTCTTGAAGATCATAGAATAGATTTAATCCCTGGTTCTCAACCACCATGTAAAGCATCTTATAGACACAATCAAATTGAACAGAAAGAAATCCAAGCCCAAGTTGAAGAATTGTTAAATCGAGGATTGATTAGGCCCAGTAGTTCTCCTTTTGGTGCACCTTCCCTATTAGTTAAGAAGAAAAATAATACCTATAGGATGTGCATTGACTATTGTGTCCTAAATAAGATCACTATCAAGAATATATATTCGATCCCTAGGGTAGATGACCTCATGGATAAACTACAAGGGGCCACTATTTTTAGCAAAATAGATCTTAAATCTAGATATCATCAAGTATGATTTGATACACCTGGCATTTTCAAAACGACATTTAGAACTCAATTTGGTCATTATGAATTCCTTGTTATGCCTTTTGGTTTAACTAATGCATCAGCAATGTTCAGTCGTATGATGAATCACATATTTTTGAAGCATCAACATTGTGCAATTGTTTTCTTTGATGATATATTGGTTTTCAGTAAGAATGAGAATGAGCATTATGAACATTTATCTTTGGTTTTCAAATTATTGAAAGAGAATCAATTATATGCTAACCTTGAAAAGATTGAAAATTTTCAAATCCACATTGAATATTTATGACATATTGTTTCTTTTGATGGTATTAAAGTTGATCCTAAAAAGATAGAAGCAATTTTGAATTGGCCGATTCCTAGAAATGTGCATGAATTACGTTCTTTCTTAGGCCCTGCTAGCTTTTACAAAAAAATTGTGAGAAATTTTTCATTTCTTGCTTTACCTTTAACGAAAGTATTAAAGAAAGGTATTGTATATCATTGGTTTGATAATCAGCAAAAGTCTTTTGATTTATTGAAACATGCTTTAACACATGCACCTATTTTGCAACTACATGCGACCATTCTTCTTAGTAGTCACACTGATGCCAGCGGATCACGAATAGGAGCTGTCATGCAAGATTCACATCCAATAGCCTATTCTAATTGCAAACTTAAATCCTCTGAAATCAAGTATTCTACCTATGATAAGAAATTGTTAGTTTTAGTACAAGCTTTACGTCAAGGGAAACACTATTTAATGGGATCTAAATTCATGATCGAAACTGACCAACAAAGTATCAAATATCTCCTTAGTTAGCCACAAATCTCTGATCGCCATATCAAATGGGCTGCTTTTATTCAAAGTTTTCATCCACTTATCCAATATCAACCTGGAAAAGAGAATGTTGTTGCCGATGCCTTAAGCAGAAGACCAACTATCCATAATATCTCCATTATATCTTTTGATTCCCTTATCCCTATGAAAGATACCTATGACCAAGACCCCAGTTTTCAAGCTGATTGGAATAAATTAGTTGCTAACAACTGGATTCCAATAGATTCATTGTCTTATTTTGCAAGATTTATATTTTATGAGAAAAGATTGTGTGTAACTATTCCATTTAGATCATTTGTGTTGCACAAAATTCATTGTCTCCCATATCAAGGCCATAGAGGTATTATTTCTACTTTACGAACATTGGTTGAAGATTTTTATTAGCCAGAAATGTAATATGATATTTCTAACTTTGTATCTGAATGTTTAATTTTTCAAAGAGTCAAGCGACGCCATAGTAAGCAATATGGTTTGTTAATACCTTTACCTTTCCTGAACGACCATGGGAACATATTTCAATGGATTTTATAATTGGTTTGCCTAACACCCAAGCTAATCATAATATGATTTGGACTATTGTAGATCTATTTAGCAAGCATGCATATTTCATTCCATGCAAGAAAACATTCTGCATCTCAAGCTGCACAATTGTTTTTGAAACTGTTTTCACTAACCATATTTTACCAAAAGTTATTATTTCTGATCGTGATTCTAGATTCTATAACAAATTTTGGACTACCTTGTTTGCTAATTTAGGTACTAAGATTGATTTCTCATTTGTATTTCATCCTGAAACTAATGGGCAAACATAAGCTACTAACAATACAATATTAGATCTTTTGTGTGCATACACAATTTCAAAACCACAAACATGGGATACACATTTGCATTTACTTTAATTTGCATACAATAATACACCACACACAACTACACAGAAAGCACATTTTAAAATTATTTATAGACATAGATTGCCTACACTTGTTACATCATTGTCAAACAAAGTTAAATTTGCTGATGATATTGCCAATATGCATGCTATTATTTTTGCTGAAGTCAAAGACATGATTGTGAAAGCCCAACAATCATACACTAAACAAGCTAACAAGAAAAGAAAAGCTATGAGTTTCAAAGTAGATGATTATGTTTGGTTACGCATTGAAAAGAGAAGATTACAAAGTGTTGAGAGACACCTTGTTGTTAAGTTAGCACCTAGATTTTAGGGACCTTTCAAGATCATTCACAAAATCAATAACAATGCATTTAAATTAGAACTACCCCAACGTTGAAAAATCCACAATACTTTTCATATCAGTTTGTTACGACCTTTATGAGGCCAATTACCTGTTCACCCTGTCTGTGAAAACCCTCCTTTGTTAGAAGAAGAAACTGAAATCTTTGAACCTAAAATTATTCTAGATACTGACTTTATGACCACTAGAACTGGCCATAGATACTCTAGATATTTGGTTAAGTTTAAAAATCATCCTGTTGAAGAAGCCCAATGGATGCATGCTCATGACCTAAGTGCTTACCCCTCACTGCTTGCTCCACATTGAGCTAATAGCAATTGAGGACAATTGCTATCCCACCCCGGGGGTATGATGAGAGGAGGCATATTCCATGGTGGATTCCCTGAGACCA
Organism: Lygodium microphyllum; assembly: GCF_053477565.2. Taxonomy (NCBI): domain Eukaryota; kingdom Viridiplantae; phylum Streptophyta; class Polypodiopsida; order Schizaeales; family Lygodiaceae; genus Lygodium; species Lygodium microphyllum. The sequence goes on along the minus strand of NC_141149.1, from coordinate 18,837,167 downwards.
CGGTGGATTTCATAAAACTATATTTATTTGCAGGAGCTCATACATAAGGTGGATTCCTTATGTGAGAAGTTGATGGGGGCACTTGTCCTTTTCGGGCATCATGTTAATTTAATGTGCATGTGGGTGATTCCATGGCAGGTGATTTCGCAAAAATATATTTAAATCAATGGATGTTTTTGAGTTTAGAGTGCACTCGTATTAAATTAAGGTTAGGACAGAGTTTCAACCTATTTATTTATTTTATAGTTGAAGATTGCTAGGTATTCACTTTTGTCGATTTAATTTTATTATTTTCTAACAATTGTGAAATTGTGAATGCTCTAGTTGATGTGTAGAGCAGGCAGCACCCCTGGCGTTGGGAAGCACTAGGCGATTGCGTGTATTCAAATTATCTAGAAAAAATTATCATTTTTGATGGATGCACGTTTTATCATTAAAGGAGTGGCACTAATATTTATTCAAGCATGCTTATTTATTGAAGTATCTGATAAATATTTATTATTTTGTATGCACAGTTTAAATATTCATTATGGAACATTGTATTTGGGCACAGCCCGAACTTTTGGGACGCCCAACCGCTTTATTATTTATTTGGACAAAAGCAAACATAAAAGCTAAAGCATGCTAATTGTAAAAGTGGGCTATTTTTGAGCTTTGAGATGAATAAATTTGTAAATACATACCTTGTGAAGTGCTCACACAAGGCATGGGGGGAGATTGTACCCAATTTGACTCTTGTTTGCATGTCATGCAAACTCTCTTCTTGCTTTTATATGTTTTAGTAGAGTTCTTTGTTCTTGGGGACCTTTCGGTGCTCGCTACGTACGCATCCAACATCTGATTTGTGCACCACTTCCACGATTATAAGCTTCAAGCAATAAATATGAAAACATCGATTACATTTATATAAGATAAAAAGTTTTTCATTGAATCAAGAGTTACAAAATTGAAGTGAAAATATACAAGGATGCAAAATAACAATAAAGATTCCTTCTAGTTTCTGTTTGCATATATTTGGCTTCTTTTGGCTTTGTAACTTCTTCTTCACTTTCTGCAAAGATATCTAATCTCCTTACAGCGGCTTTTTTCTTTTTGCTGGAAGAATTTGACTTGGACAGGGGGCCTCTTCTATTCAAGCTGATGAGAAGATGGATGAGACTTCATAGGAGAAAGTGTTGGTGTTTCTTTCTTTTTGGAGTTTACATTACTAGTCTTTTCAAAATGACTTGCCCTTGCCCTTACTCTTAAACACAATATTAGTGAGTTTGGGAATCTCCCAATTCCCATTTTTTGAATAGTAAAAAGGTGGCACCCAAATAACATGCCCATAAGTTTCTCGAAACCATATGATGTGACCTATCATTGGAAAGCGCTTGAAAAATGGAATCTATTGAGCTATAGAGCGCTCGATTTGGAGTTATAGTATTCAAGTTATGACAAATCCAAAGATTTGACCACATGTCCCAAACTTATGGGAAATTCCCATATTCCCCAATATGGCGTTCTTATCCTTAGTTGAGGATTTTTTTGAAGGGGAGTTGGGGTCAATTGGCATGATTGCCCTATCCAAAATCAACTCAATACATTGCTCCCTTATCCACCACATATATGAATTGGGGTAATCTTGGCAGTGAAAGAAAAAATATAACAAGTTGGAAGACTCAAAGACGGGTTCCTTAAAAAACAAACAATGTGAAAAATAATTACATTAACCCCATCTATCTTGAGTATCTTTGAAAAATACTTACATTAACCCCATCTATCTTGAGTATCTTTGAATCTATTGTCCTGAAAACATTTGAAATCACTCTCCATCCACAAGAATGCCCATCATTTTGCAAGGGCACTTCTTACTGGAGAAAGTTATATGGTTTTTTAGGATTAGCAATATCCTCATATGTGGTGTCCAAAAAGGTAGCCATGAGCTTGCCAGCACTGTAAATGGAAACACGTTACTAAAATAGACAATCAAATAAAATAAAAAATAAACCAAAAAGCAAGCATTATTCTATTTAATGCACATTTTTGCTTGGCCGTGAAAACCACTAAGAGAGTTCATGAGGATAATTTCTCTAGAGAGAATATCAATATATATGAGGCTCTAATGTCCTTTGCAAAGTGAAATGTTAGTAAGAAATGCATACAACAAAGAAGTATACATTAACCCCCTTTGCAAAGTTGCATATGTTTCAATGTAAGGAAAAAAAATATGGTAGTTTGTGATTGAATCAAATGTTTTGAAAAATATTTCTATATTTGAACTAGATCTCAAAAATAATTCCAATGATAATAGTGGATCAACAATAAATATATCAACAATAAATATACTTTTAGAGATTTCTTGGTTAAGAGAAGCAATCAATGTCCTAAAAAACCAATAGCAAAAACAAAGGAGTGTTATTTGTAAAATGAATAGCACCATCATTCCATATACTAAAAATTTTGAGAGTCAAAATGCCTTACCTTATACGACAAAAGACTACAGAATCAGACAATTGAATATCTTTTTTTAATAAGCATGGATTTGTCCTCAGGAGATATACTAAGATAGTCCTCTTCTAAAGAAGTGCAAGAGACATTCACAACCATTTGCCCATATACCTCCCCCATTTTCCTCAGATTGATAGGGCCATGGACATTGATTTTCCTCTTGCAAACTTCATCCTCCGACCCTATAACCTCTTGTGGTTTTTCTTTCAAACAATGGGTATTGGGACATGGTCTTTGTTGGGTATAAATGTGTCACATCCTTGATCATTGGTCCTTTCACTCTCCTAGACAATTTTTGTGGAGTGTTAAGGATCTCAAAGGCTTTTTTATTAGTAGTGGTCAGGGGCCTCAATACCTTGTCAGATTCTATTGACCATACTAAAGTCTTTGTTCATCAAAGTCACCCTATGAGCATGATTAGCAGTAATGTAAGCATCATTCATAAAGTCAATAATAAAGTCTTTAGCTTCCTCTTGAAGACAAATAATGGATACCCTTGATAATCTATTAGAAATGTCCTTGACAACTTTGATAAAATATGTCTTTGGAATGACATGCCGTGTAGCTCTTTGTTCCTTCCTTATCTCACTAAATTTTTTTTGAACATAATAAAATCTAGACCTTCTCTTTCTCTTAGGCTTGGAAGGCTCTTCTCCATGAGCATATGAGGTAGAGGTTGTTGTGTTTACTGAATAGGGGCTCTGGGGGAGGTTGGAAACAAGGTCATAGGGTTGGTTGTCAACAAAATGAATCTTGCTATGGGCAAGGGGAGAGCACACAGTCTCTACAGTAGATTTCTTTGATTGCATGGTAGAAGATTGAGGGAAACCAAGGGTAGGAGGGTTCTTAGGAGGGAAAGCTTGAGGAACCATTTATGGCCTTGGGTCTTCCTCACTATCCTCGCTGTCTATATACACCTTTCTTGTAGTCTACTTTGTCCTGGCCATCACCTACTAGAAAATGACATGTAGACTAATCAAAATGACAAGTACACAAATCAAAAATTAAAAACTTAGGGTGAGATAGGTAGAAGTGACAGCAGATATACTATGTGAAGGGAGGGAAGTGCCAGATCGGACGTGATGCATTCACATCGTATGTGCAAAAGCGGACAAACGGGGACAACACCAGCACTAATACGGTGTGAAGGGAAAGGAGCACCAGATTGGACGTCATGCATTTGTGCCATATCTGCAAATCCGGACTACTCATATGGATCAAGGTATTTTAATGGCCTCGCACGTAGTAATTAATAAACATTTTTGAAACCTAAGGACATTAACAATAGATATGGCGCAAATGGAGGTGAGCAATAGATTGAATGTGACATACTCACGCCATATTTGCAAATTCACCGAGTTTCAATGTAGGGTATAAATTGATTTCTTACCATTATCTTGAGCAATAGTAAGGCTACTTTTGCTAAAGTTTGTGATAATCTTGATGCGATGTAGGGTCAAGTATATCCGCTATGCCTCATAGTCTACATCACACTTAGTTGCATGTTTGAAAGGTCTGCCAAGTAAGATCTCACTCTCGACATGCTCTCACTGACGAAGCACATAAAACATAGCTAGCAAGTGTTCAGTCTCTGTAAGGCAATTACGATTTTGCATTTGCCAAGATAAGAAGCATGGGTAATTCTCAAACGCCCATTATGAAATAATGAACAAAATAAGAAACCGAAACCTTGAAAATCACTTGGCTCATGAGAAGATGTCAAAGACTAAATTTATTGAAAAGTTCATCACCCAAGTCAAGGACCTCAAAGATCAAATGGTGGGTATTGGAATATCTATCCCAAATAAAGAGCTTGCATGAAGATTTCTTCATAAGCTACCACCAAAATTTGATAGTTTGGTTAATTCTTTGAATATGTAGACCAAATTTGCCACTAAATTTTAAGGGCTTCTATTCAATCTTGCAAGAGGAAGAACTATAACAAAAGGCAAGGCAAGAGTTGCAACATGAGGATGCATCCTTCTTTGTAAATACAAAGAAAGAAAAAGAAAAGGACTATTGTAACCCCTCTTCATTTGCTTCAAAAGATAAGAAGAAGAAAAAGATGAAGTGCTTCTATTATAAGAAGATTGGATACATTTAGAGTGAATGTAGAAAGAAAGCTATAAGCTAAGAAAGATTCCAATAACAATGCTCAAGTAGAGCTTGAATCATGGGCTACCATTGAATTTGGTGGTTTCATTCTTCCAAAATCTCAACTAATTAGCAACTTAATAATTTTCTTGCAAGTGCCTTTTTTGAAGCGTTTTTGGGCCTAATGTGCATTTGCTGCACCACCAAATATACAGTATCTTGTATGTCTAAAGTATTTAGTCCTTGGTAATGGAACTTCTCCATTCCTTGAGTATACCAAATCTACAAACTCCCCTATTGCCACAAAGACCAGAGACCATGACTATAAATAATATGCTGCTTATGAAAAATGAAAGATGGTGTTAATTAAGAGTTAAGCAATAAGTTCAAGGCATAGAAACCCAATATGATGTTCCTTACTATATATTGCATGAGATTCTTCCCTCCCCACACTGCCTTCATGGAGGTTTTAAATTTTTTGAGGGCTTTTTTGAAGCCCAAGAGATCCTCTATGGAAAAATATGTTTTATCACAATACATGAACACTATGTCTAGTGCCTCCTAGACTTTAGCTTTTTTGTTCCTTGCACTTCTATTATCCTTGTGGTCTTTGATTGCATTGTATAACACTTTTCATCGGTAATAATGAATGTGAGAAGAACTTGTCATGGAGTTCCATTTTTTGAGGTTGCCATGGAAGCCCAAAAATCTTTTGGCCTTAACTCTACCTATAGAGGGTTTCTTAGGAACAATGTTCCCATTTTTGGATCTTTGAGGATTTGCTTCAATCACAACATACCCTTGTGGAGACCAATATCTCATAGAATCTTCTCAATAATCTTGATAGCATCATCCTTGGCCTTTTGGGATTGCAGTTTTCATGCAAATCCAATGTAGAGGTGCATGATTTTCTCTACTATTCTACATAAAGCATCAATGTGTACATGTGGACATTTGATAAATGTATATCTAGAATTGCTTGAAAGTTTGGATCTTTGGTGTGTCTATTAGGTGCCTTATTCCAATTAGCAGAATTGCACTCCTTGGCCATGGCCATATAGTAAATGCAAGGACTCTTAGAAGTTGCACCTCTTGACATATTATGCATGCACTTTAGTGTATTTAAATCTATTTTCATATGCTACTCTAGTTTATATTGTCCAAAGCCTTCCACACTTAGTTTCTCCCCTACTTATGGAGGTTGAGATATCGAGCTCCACTCGTGATACGCCATGGTGACCGTTGTGTATTTATGTCACCGACTTGTCAGTTGCAGATGCGGTTGGTACACCGCCCCTGAATAATAGCTACATGATAGCTATCCTTATCTACTCTAGTTCGTGGCTCAGTTAGTATGCCACCTTAGTTAGTTGAGTTTGGTTTGAGACCCATATCTAGGGTTCTTCTATTTCTTTGTACTTGAGTACTTTTGGCTTCCACAACTAAGAAGAGGAAAACTATTTTCAGCCTCCACCCTTGTGTGTATTCCCCCATTGTGCAAGCAAGAAAGCTACAAGTGAGACTCCTTCCTTCTCTCCCACAATCTTGACATGGTATCAGAGCCTTGTTCGTGGTAAGGAGCTCAAGAAAGCAAGCCAAGCTCGCGGTGTTCTGGTAAGAGGAGCAGTGTTGCTTTCATTTTCTGTTTTGGGAGCAGATCTCTGCAGGTAGCACAGCTGGAAAGTGCAGGAGTGCATTGTCTCAGGTTGAGACGCCCTTCGCAGTGAAGCAAGAGGGTAGTATATGCTGCGGGAGAGGCCTTTAGCCCTTGGCGACCTTGTTTTTTTGATTTGAGGCCATTTCGGGGCCTGTTTTGGAGGCGGAAGTTTTCTGCACGCACTCAGGAAAAGGCCCAGTTTTATACTGTGCAGCCACTGTTCTACAGGTCCGTGAATAGTTACTGTAAAAATTGCATTGTATGCTTGTGCGCAGAGACATTGGGAGTTACAGAATCATCCCTGTTGCCTGTTGATGCAAAATCGTCACTAGGAAGTGACTGTGTGGTCAAATACCACTTTCGCCAGTTTTGCAGATTTTCCCTTGTGAGGGTGAAGCTGTGGTTTTTGCAGTGACAGAATTTTTTGCAGTCTTCTGTAATGGCATCTGATTCTCTTTCACAGATTGTCACTGAAAAGCTTGACAAGAACAACTTCCAAGCATGGAAGTTTAGAATGACGAATTTCCTTATGGGAAAAGGATATTGGGAATTTGTTGCAGGAAATGAAGAAGAACCAGTTCTTCTTGATGTTCCCAATCAACAGCAAATGCAGGCATTTAAAGCATGGCATGAGAGGGCCAGAAAAGTTATGTATTGGCTGTCTATCAGCATTTCAGACTCTATGATTGTGCATATTCAGGATGCAAGTAGGCCAAAGGAGGCATGGGATACTTTGTCAAAAATGTATAGCACAAATACGCAAGCCAGGAAAATGCAGCTCAAGCAAGAGTTGCACAGTGTGCAAAGAGAAAATATGAGCATCAACGACTACCACATGAAGGTGAAGAAGATTGCAGATGCACTTGCTTCCATTGGGTCACCAGTGGAAGATGATGATTTAGTTTCTGTGACCTTGAATGGTCTAGGAAAGGATTATGCACAGTTTCGGACATCCATTTCAGTTCGTGAAAGATTTCCTGATTTTGAGGAGTTGATTGCTCTTCTAATTTCCGAGGAACAGAGAAATGGTGGTGCATCTTCTTCAGGAGGAACTTCAAAAGAAGTTGTCTTCTACTCAAATGCTGGAAGAGGTAGAGGCAGAGGTAGAGGAGGCCGATTTGGAGGCCGTGGTAGAAATCAGAATATGCAGCAAACTCAAGAAAACTAGTCCTATGGAGGAGGACGTGGTAACTCTAGAGGCAGGGGGAGCCAAAGAGGTCGTGGTGGATGGCAAAGAGGTCAAAATGCAAATAGTAATGTTGAATGCTACTACTGTGGTAAAATGGGTCATATGGCTAAAGACTGCTATAAAAAGCAGAATGACATCATGAATGGAAAACTGCAACAAGGGAATTATGCATCTTCTAGCAGACAGGGTGATGACAGAAATGAGCATTTGTTCATGGTGCAGCACATGAACAATTCTGTGACAAGTGTAGAAGAAAGCAATGATGTATGGTATGTTGACTCAGGTGCATCAAACCACATGACAGGTCATGCAGAATGGAAGGAGGATGCAAGGAAAATGGAAAAACCAGGATTTGTGGAGACTGGTGATGATACTGCACATCCTATTGTGCAGATTGGAAAAATTCCCTTGTCTATGCAGGATGGGAAAAAGAAATACCTGTCCGATGTATTTCATGTCCCGAATATCACCAAGAATCTGGTTTCTGTCGGTCAAATGGTTGAGCAGGGCTTGCAGGTCAGATTTAATCCTCATGGGTGCTTTGTTGAGGATATGAAAAATAAAGGTCGCTTGATAGCAAAAGGAAAGAAGAAGGGTAGAATGTTTACGTTGGATGCAGACATGTCTGAATTGAGTGCAGCAATGTTTGCACATGGGACCGGTGTAGTTGTAGATATTGATATCTGGCATAAACGCATTGGTCATGTTAATGTACAACGACTTAAATCAATGCAGGCCCAAAATATTGTTGTAGGATTGCCAAAATTCAAGGTTGCAGAAATGCATAAGGTATGTGAAGCCTGTCAGTTTGGAAAACAGGCAAGGAAACCATTTCCTAGACATGTTCAAGAGAGTGAGAAGCCATTGGAATTAATCCACTCTGATGTGTGGACTACTAAAGCTGCATCTCTTGGAGGCTGTCATTATTTTGTCACTTTTATTGATGACTATAGCAGAAAAGTTTGGGTGTATTTTATGAAAAAGAAAAGTGAAGTTTTTGGGCATTTCAAAACCCTTAAAGCTATGGCTGAAAAAGAAACAGGTCTGCAAATAAAATGCCTAAGGTCAGATGGAGGGGGAGAGTACCTCTCAAATGAGTTTGCAAAGTTCTTGCAGGAGCATGGCATAAAGCAGCAATATTCATGCAGTTATACCCCACAACAAAATGGAATTGCAGAAAGGAAAAACAGGCATATTGGAGAGGTATCTCGTGCCATGCTCAATGAAAAAGACCTGCCAGATTTTTATTGGGTTGAAGCAGTTGCTACAGCAGTCTACATAATGAACAGGACTCCCACTGCAGCAATACATGGGATGACTCCAGAGGAGAGGTATACTGGTAGGAAACCAGATATTTCTCATTTGAAAATTTTTGGTTGCATTGCCTATGTACATGTGCCAGATGAGCTAAGATCCAAGTTGGATCCAAAAGCTGAGAAGTACATCTTTATTGGTTACTCTCTGCAGCAAAAAGGGTATAGATGCTATAACCCTTCTACTCGTAAGTTTACAGTGAGCAGAGATGTTGTTTTTGATGAGATGAGTAGCTGGTATAAACCAGTAAATGTGATTGATGATGTAGATGCACAAAATGGTAATGCTGCATAGAATTCACAGCAGCAGTCACAAAATATTAGTGGACCTGGAGCGTCCTCTAGCAGTGGTTCACATTCTTCGCCATGGACAGGCAGATTGAGATCAGCAGAATCTTCTCAAAGCAATGCAGATAGTGGTATGCAGGTATCACGAAAAGGAAAAGAGAAGGTTGATCAGCCCATGTTTGATGTGAATGCAGGTCACTCTTATGTGGATGGTGAATCCAGTGGCTCAGAACAGAGGATTGATGATGAGTTGGGTATTCCTTCTATTGTTACACCTGGAGTAAGGAAGACCAGGGATGTTTTGAGAGCACCTGGGAGTGAACCTACTTTGCGCAGGTCTACGAGAGCTAGGTATCCTGTGGATAGGCTGAAATATGATGGATTTACAGCCATTCACTATGCATATATGGTCAAAGTGATACAGGAACCAGAACCCACATCTTGTGAGCAAGCCATGGGAAAAGAAAAATGGGAGAAAGCCATGGATGAAGAAATGGATGCCTTGGAAGAAAATGCTACATGGGAGTTAGTACCTTTGCCTAAAGGTAAGAATGCAATTGGCTGTAAGTGGGTTTATAAGGTGAAGCACAATGCAGATGGTTCTGTGAACAGATACAAGGCAAGATTAGTAGTCAAGGGGTATGCACAAACATATGGCATTGACTATGAAGAAACATTTAGTCCAGTTGCAAGGATGGCAACTGTAAGAGCAGTCATTGCTATGGGTGCATCAAAGGGATGGTCTTTACATCAGATGGATGTAAAGAATGCCTTCTTGCATGGTGATTTGCAAGAAGAGGTTCATATGGAGCAGCCACCAGGTTATGTTCATGCTGTTCATCCTGAGTTTGTTTGCAGGTTGAAGAAAGCCTTGTATGGCTTGAAGCAAGCACCTAGAGCATGGTTTGACAAGATAGGACAATATCTTGTCACTATTGGCTTTCAGATTTCCAAGGCAGATTTCTCACTTTATGTGAGAAAAACAGAGAAATGTATTATGCTACTTGTCATTTATGACATTTGGATGCGGCTAGACGCATACTCATGTATGTGAAGTCCACATTGCAGTATGGACTATTTTATGAGACTGGGGTTCAGATATAGTTGCATGGATACACTGATGCTGATTGGGCTGGTAGTATTTCTGATAGAAGATCTACCAGTGGATATGTGTTCTCTTTTGGGAGTGCTGCAGTCACTTGGAGCAGCAAGAAACAGCCTACAGTTGCCTTGTCGAGCACAGAGGCTGAGTACAGGGGTGCAACAATGGCTGCATGTGAGGTAGCTTGGTTGCATAAGCTACTTTATGATATGCATCAGTCTACAGATGGGCCAGTTGTCATTTATTGTGACAACATGAGTAGTATACACTTGGCAAATAACCTAGTCTATCATGCTAGAACAAAGCACATTGAGGTGCATTATCACTATGTGCGAGAGAGGGTTTTACTAGGTCTTATTGATCTAGTTTATGTCAGCATAGAGGATCAGATAGCTGACATATTCACGAAGGCATTGGGCGCAGAGAAGCTGCGCAAGTTCAGAGACCTGCTTGGTGTGCAGGAATTGGGATTGAGCTCGAGGGGGAGTGTTGAGATATCGAGCTCCACTCGTGATACGCCAGGGTGACCGTTGTGTATTTATGTCACCGGACTTGTCAGTTGCAGATGCGGTTGGTACACCGCCCCTGAATAATAGCTACATGATAGCGATCCTTATCTACTCTAGTTCGTGGCTCAGTTAGTATGCCACCTTAGTTAGTTGAGTTTGGTTTGAGACCCATATCTAGGGTTCTTCTATTTCTTTGTACTTGAGTTCTTTTGGCTTCCACAACGAAGAAGAGGAAAATTGTTTTCAGCCTCCACCCTTGTGTGTATTCCCCCATTGTGCAAGCAAGAAAGCTACAAGTGAGACTCCTTCCTTCTCTCCCACAATCTTGACACACTAATCACCTCAAATATACAAGTTTGTTGAAACATCGAGTGCAACAAATCACAATCTTCCAAGTCAACCTAAAATGCTCTCAACCACCAAATGTCTTGCTCTGATTACAATTGAAATGCACTGAGTCCTCTATGCCTTTGTTGCCCTCGCTACTTGGCTAAAGAGTTGTTAAAGAGCGCTAGGCTCCCTCCTATGCAAGTTGTAAAGACTAGTCAAATTGGTAATGTCGAGCTTGAGACCTTAGAGGGTGAGGGCATAGGCTTCTTCAATGGTAGTCGCCTCAAGAAGTAATACCCACCAACCCATCCATTGCATGAGCCACCCAATGCTATAACCCCTTGTAAATGTAAGAGTGGCCACTATCATAGAGATTGAGGATACAAATGAGGAAGTGGTAGCACCTACTTACTTATGAATAATAGTCGACTACTCAAAAAGTACACACTTTCGACGTGTTTGTCGGAGGGAGCTAACTTCAACATCCTTACTCATGAGCATTGGAATCTCATTGGTCAGTCCCAATTGCAGGCCACAAATGCTAAGCTCAACCCATTTGGGAGGCAGTCCTACCCACTACTGGGAAAGTGCAAAGTAGCAGTCTTTATTGAGACTGAAGGCCACCCTACGATCTTCTATGTGTTACCTAACACAAAGGCCGCTAGTAGGAATCACTGTTGGGCCACATATTCAAGAAGCAAGCCCATTGCAATGTTGACTATGACTTGTAGAGCATTCACCTCGCTATTGGCAATGTGCAAATAATGACGGCTTTTAGAAAGGGCATTGTGGCCCCAGTTAAGAATGACTAGCCACCAATATAAGTACCTTACACAAAGTTGAAGGAGGGGGGTCGTGACTCATCCCGCCCTACCAAGTCCGATGGGCCGCAACCCAAAGGAAACACACACAAGCCCACAAAGCAACAGCTCAAATGGGTGCCAAAACAGCATCCCTAACTATCAAAAACTTGAACTGCATGAATACATAATCCCCAAACATCACATCCTTAGCCTAGGCCACAAAGGCAACTGTATAGAACCAAAGGAATGGCCAAGCTGCGATGGGTGCCTAAAACCCTGTTACGTGCTCAAGGATATTATGAAGGAAACAACTAGATTTGGTTGCCTAAGATCATAAGTGGCATACGCACCCCTCATCCAACCACCACCTCTTATCCCATCTCCAAAAACTTCAAAGTTGCCTAGAACTGAGATATTGCCTGAACTAAAAGCCACCAAACACATAGAGTCTCAATAGGTCTATCCACCAAAATTGTAGCTTGGTACCCCTCAACTGATGCAACCCAACACTCTCAGTGTCCCTACTATTCCACAAGCACAAAGTAGTGCAACCTTGATGCCCTCAGATAAGCCCCTCACATAAGTTGATGATGAGAGCTCCCCTGACCAATCCACACATCAGGCATCAATTGTTGAGTTATCTAGCCCAGTCAAACCCCAACCTCCTATAGGTCTTAGACCCTCTTATGAGCATTGATCTATTCTCACTTTGGCCTCTAATTTAGCCGAGAACACAGGGGATAACTTGGTCACTTGCATTCGTTCGATGCCACCTTCACTATGCTTGCTAAAAGAAGTTACGAGTGGTTGGAATTCAGTCTCCTAAAAGAGCCTTTGGCAAAACTGATGTATGCATGTTGCCATGCACCTAGGAAGAATTGGAATTCATGTTTGTTAAATTCCCCATTGTAGCTGAGGAGTTGATTGCTAATGGAATTTTGCAAGAGCAAGCTTGTAAACAATAGCTAATCACATCCTATAAGAAGAGAAAAATCTCTACAACTCGTCAGGAACTAGCAAGGCTGAAAACATTAGCCAACTCTAACTCTTCTTTTCTACAGAAATAGTATGCTCTCCATCTCCAATGGGAACAAGAGGGCTGCCAAATCATGACCAATGTCGAGTAGAGACGTGCCATAAAAACCACGGAGTATGATCCAACTTATGTAGCTCCTACCTCCTTTATTAGAGTATTGGCCATGACCCACAATTGACCCTTAGAAGATCATGTTATGGCCTGTCCTTACTTGGATCGCATCCTAAGTGAGGAAGGACTACACGTTGCTAGCCAGATCAACTCTGGTGACTTCCTAGATTGATGTCTTGACCTACATCACATGTATCGGCATTCGACCTCAGAACATGGACCATCATGCCACCATAGAGTACAACCTACAGTTTTATGCTTGGCTCATGAAAAAGTAAAAGCATCATGCCCACACACTTAATGCCCTTAACCCTTTAGTGGAAAACAAAGGAGTAAGATGGAAAAAAAACTTCAAAGAAACATGAATGATAAAGTATAAAAAGGGGAGGCAAATAGGAAGAAAACTTTGAGATTGAAACCTAAAGTAAAAAGGCAGATAAAAAGACTTTGCACTTAAGAAGAATAGTCAGGAAATGCTTGCTTGGAATTTATGGACTGCTTGAAGCAAAAAGTTCCATTCTATCTTTGAGGTCCCCTTATTTCATTGCGTAAAGTTGCAATCTTTTGCTTTCATGTTGGAAAATGGTCTTACAAGTGAACTAATAGAGGTCGTTGTATCTTGGCAGAACCTAAAATGGCAGCACAGATTCCATTCTTAGAAGAAGAGCATAATAGGTTCGGCAGTCGAGACAAGAGTCTTCAACCAACTCAAGTACCATAGCATCGGCAACCTGAAGGAACTGAATGCTAAAGATATAGTGAAGAGGATGATTGACTAATATAACATTCACAAATAAGTGGAAAGAGGAGCTGGCCTCGACCACAACTGATGCATAGAGTTCTTGAGGACCTTTGATGAAAGCAAGGGTAGCAGCACCATAAAACTATTAGGCAAGGAGGCTTTCCCAAGAAGGTTGAGGTTGCACTAAGGCCAAAACTGGTGGAGAAAGCATTAGGGTTAGTGAATGTCCAAGGAAAAAGATAGATGAGGGATGTCTACAGTATGCTAAAGATGATGAAGGCAAGGGTACACACTAACAATGGAATTAGCTTAGTGGACATTCCCAATGCTACTGTCCAATTGCAAGCAAAATTGGTGCATGCACTCTTCTCTAATCATAGGTACAATGCACTTATGATGAGAATCCAAGTGCCTAGCTTGAAAGCGTCATGGCACAAGACCTAGAGAAAGTCAACCTGAATGCTTATGTAGAGAACCCAGCCAAGGTGCTAGCATTGAGCCAAAAATTGATAGGGGGTGAGTCACCGGCTACCACCTTTGAATCTGACCACAAAATGCCCACATCCAAAGCATCAACCTTAGGGTTTGGTCGAGTACTAACCACCATTATCCAAGAGGAAGTGGGAGAAGTGGAAGCTGAAGAGGAAGTGGGAGACACCACTGAGAGATCAAGCAGGATCAATCAAGTGAAAGAATAGTGGTGTGAGGGTGGAGAACAAGAGATGCCACCTAGCCAAGGAGGGCCAAAGAAGCAGCAAATTAAGATCCCTCTAAAGAAGCATGTGGAAACTAAGGAGATGATGATGAGAAAAGAAAAGGCTAAACTCAAAAAGGCATAAGAAGATTAAAAAAGGGCCGAAGAAGAGAGGGTGAAGAAATTGGAAGAAGAAGCAGAAAGACTACATAAGGAGGAGGAAGAAGACACAATGAGAGCTATTCACATGTCAATAGAACAACATGCCAGGGAGGAGGAGTAAGCAGCCATGAGCCTATTGATAGATGAGGGACCAAGCACCAGTGCCAAGGTCGTGGAGATTGAGCAAGGAAAGGGCAAGGGCTTACTACATCTGATCCCACTAGTTCTCATGGCCGCAACGACAACCATAACAACCACCCAAGGCACTATAAACACAATGAATGAAAGAAATTTAATGGCTTGGGTGCAGTATTTGATTGGTAGAGTGCAAGAGATAGCCCCAAATTCAAGCGAAGGAGCTCCAATAGCGGGAATGAAGAGATTGGTAGCTGCGAGATGGTGAATCAAGGCAGAATCCCAAAAAGTAGAAAGTGGAGGTATCAATAATGGTGATACCTACAGCAGTGGCACCATCGATGGGTTATGACCAATATGTCAAAGAGATCCATGTGTGTGCAGGTAGAAAGGGCAAAGGAAGGAAAAAGGATAGTTGTGCCTGAGCTAAAGGCTCAAAACAAAGCCTCAACGCAGCATCATCCTAATTGGAGAGGACACACCAAGTGCCAGGGTATCATAAGGAGATCTGTGAGCTAAAGGAAGAACTCAAGTCCAAGGAGGAAAAAAGAAATTGATAAGAAAGGTTTGAGGAGAAAAGATAAGAGCTCATAGGGCTACAAAGAGAGTATAAGCTCCTTATTGTACAACAAGAGGAATTAAGAGAGCAATTGGAAAGAATAGAGGAGGCAATGAAAAGGCTTGCAGTAAAAGATGCCTCAAAAGCTCATGAAGAGGAAAAGCACCACAAAGAAATGAGGAAATAGAGAATAGGCTAATGTGAGCAGCATTGGAAGATAAAGAAAGGTTGAAAGGTGAGGTGAAGTGCTTGGAAGAGGAGAAAGCACAAGCTACCTAGATGTGGAAAGATTAAGAGCCAAAAATGGTGGCTTTAGCCAAAAGACAAAATGAAAGTTTAGAAGAAATGAAGCAAAGAGCCAAATAGTGGGTAGCTAGGAGTGAGTAAAGAGTAAAAGACTTGGCAAGCCGTCTAGCCCATGTAAAAAGCAACAACAGAGTGCTAGGAAAGAGCAGGGAAGAGGTTGTGAAATGAGGATGGTGGGCAAGGAACGTGCCTTCTTCAACCAGAAGAGGAGGAGGCCATGGAAATTTTGAAGAAGAAGTTAGAGATTGCCTGTAGATCCATAAGGCACGGCTTGTGTGCTCAAACACAAGAAGTAGAAACCCATCTAAGCTAGCAAGAGCAAAGAGAATACTTGCTAAGGGCGGGGTTGACAGCACAAGAAGTAGAGTTGCTAGGGTATTAGGAGAAACAAAGACCACTAGAGCCTATAAAAGGACAAGAGCAACAAGTGTCACCCATTGAAGGAGGGCTAGATTTTGAGGTGGGCCAGCAAGAAGTTAAATAAGTCCGACAACCAAGCCCTCCACAATCAAAAGTGCAACAGGAAATGCTACACGAAGATCCAACTCTAGAAAAGAAAGCCGAAGTTAGAAGGAAGAGAGAGAAGATGTTGGAGTAGGCGTGAAGAATGCTAAGGGCGCAACCCCTAGTAGTTCCAGAAGTCCCTATCCCATAAAAAGAAGAGTGATTTCCTATCAATTGGAACATGGAACTTGCAGTGTGGGAACAGTGGGAAAATAAGTGCAAAGCCTTTGAGTTTACCTTTCGATTCCCACCCACAATGAGCTGAGTGTAATCCCCTAGAGTGGTGGAAGAAGTGATAAGCGGTCAAAAGACTGGGAGACCAATGGAACAAAGAAAGAGAAAATGACCCAACATTGTGGAAAATGGAATCACCAAACTATTGGAAAGATAAGGTCATGGAAGTACCCAAGACTATGAAGGGGTATGAAGCACAACCCAAGTGGAGGAGAAGAATTTGGGATGCAAATATGGATGTGTGGATGTCCCTGAGAGAAATGACCCAACCTACATGCCATATCTAAGAAGGGTAGGAATGGATTTCAATTCCAACATCCATAGCTGCTATGACTTTCCCAAAATATATAATGTAAATGCTACTAAACAAAAAAAAACTCTCATATTCTCTATAGATTACCTTAGGTCCTCCATCTCCCATTTCCTTAGTGAGTTCTCCTCCTGCCCTGACCCAACCTTCATTATTACAACTTGCAATTACCTTAAGTTACTTAGGTGTTGTTTTTGCATGGCTCTACTAGAAGATATGGACGATAGCCGATTCACTAGATGTAATCATCCACTCTTGTCCACAACCCCTTTAAATGTACGTATGAATCTAAAGGATTACATGCAAAGTAAGAACTTTCTTGGTAAGTCCATCAAGGCCCCAACCTCTTTCTCCCATGACCAGGAACACAAGGACTAGTTCTTCGTGTACCTTCCAAAAAAAAAGAGGGAGAAAGAAAGAAAAATAAAAGAGAAAAAGAGTAGAGGAAAAGAAAATAAAATTGAAAGAGGAAGTAAACAATATATGTCACTTTTGATGAGCGGCACAATCACCATATCTAGGGGTCCTTAGGTTAGGTGCATCTAGTGGCCTCCATTGGCTAGCTCCGTGCCTAACCCCCTAGTCCTTCCTGTTCCGCCCCCCCCCCCCCCCCCCCCCCCCCCACTTCACAATTAGGACACATCAAGGACAAGGACACACATAGGGAGTTTTTGCTTGCCTATGGTTAGAGACCTATCTCCCTAAGTCACACCCACAACACCTCCCTTGTATACAAAATGGGTCCTCAAGTGTGGGACAACACCACAGGCTTCCCTGAGGTTCAGGACCCAACTCCCAATTTCAGTGGCACATAGGCAGCATGCACTACACAGTCAGATAGACACACCCCCAAGCCCCCATTACCCGCATGGCAACCCTTTGACCACTTAGGACTAGCACTCAATTAGGAGGGGGGTAATGTTAACCCCCTATGCAATAAATGAAAAAAAATAAAAAATAAGTATTAACAAAAATTAAAAGACAGAGCAAAGCAAAAAAAGATGGCTCGACATCGAAAATAAGAGAAAAATGGGCTAAAAGTGTAGAGATATCTTAAAAACCCAAGGCGAGTGCAAAAATGGAAGAGGCGAATTTTTAAATGCAAAGGAACCCCTAAATCTTTGTAAAAGAGCATCAGGCTCCCTCCTAAGAAATGTTTAAAAAGTAGATGGGCATGGGTGCGGCCACAATACAAAATAGAAAAAGGAGTAGGCAAAGAGGACCTAGGCTAAACGGCCGGTCATGTAAAAAAGTAGTGGGTGCCCAAAAGGGATGAGGGCATGTATAAAAGCTAAAAAGTAAATGAAGAAGCTCATTCTTGTGTGTGGCCAAAAATAGCTCTCCTATTCTCTTCTTCTTCTTCTTGTTCTTGCTTACTTGAGCTTGTGCTTGAGAGAGGGAGTGTGAGAGAGTAAGGGAGTGAGTGTATGAGGGTGAGGGACCGTGGTGGAGAAGCTCTCTATCTTCTCCCCTCTTCTTCTTCTTCTTCTACCTCTTCCTCTTCTTCTTCTTCTTCTTCTTCTTCTCTTGTCTCACACACATGGCAATGGGGCATGGAGCTTGGAGCTTAAGGATCAAGCTCATTTGAAACTTGCACTTGGATCGTGGGGCTACCAGATTGCTTGAGGGAGGAGATAACTTGATCATTATGGAGGTAAGTTCAATACACTCATAGTGTGAGAGCACGTACGACTATGTGAGAGGTGCTATTGCACTTGGCTTGAAATGCTTGAAACAATAAGTGGTCCATGGGTCTTATCTTGAAATGCTTGAAAAAATAAGTGAAAGCTCACACAATTACCCACCTCAATGAATAATGCCAGCTCCTCTACCTCACCAACATCGTGCAACATAACAGCCTCCCTAGTTCACTACCAATTTTAGTCTCCATGTGGCCACCCTTCAGTGAAGATGAAGAGAGAGTCGACATTGATTATAAGGAAGGAGAGGGAGGGTGCCCCCCTCCCCCCTTTAAGATTATAAAAACCTTAGTGCCACAAGGCTTTTGGGATTGTTTTATTGTCTCAAAACACAATGTCAAAGAGAGAGAGAGAGAGAGAGAGAGAGAGAGAGAGAGAGAGAGAGAGAGAGAGAGAGAGAGAGAGAGAGAGAGAGAGAGAGAGAGAGAGAGAGAGAGAGAGAGAGAGAGAGAGAGAGAGAGAGAGAGAGAGAGAGAGAGAGAGAGAGAGAGAGAGAGAGAGAGAGAGAGAGAGAGAGAGAGAGAGAGAGAGAGAGAGAGAGAGAGAAAGTTATATTAATGTCTTCTAAAGACCAAAACTGGCCTATGAGACAAACTGTGATACAACTGATGAGGTCCAGATATCCAAAATAAAAGTGCTGAATGAAAAGCTAAAAACTGGAAACTGAAAATACGGTGCTGTGAGTGTGATAAGTGTCGTGTATGTGTATGTACATATGTAGCTCTGGTACTCCAGATAATGGCTACAAAAGGGGAACAAATGTCGGCTGTGATAGGGGAACAACTGTCGGCTGTGATAAAGTGATGCGATGTGTATATGTAACAGATGCAGGGAGATATACTATCCTGGGATGTCGTAGCAGTCGTCGAAGTCGTTAATAGCAGGTGATCCCTCCTGGATGCAGGATGTGGTACATCGACAGTGGAGAAAGAGAAAACTGGAGATCTGAGATCCAATGTGTCGAGTGTCGTCGGATCTCAGTCTGCTATCGATGTAGATCAAGAATCCTCCGGATCTCCTGTCGGTGTGGCTGTGGGGTTCGAAACCCACGGATCCTCGTGCGGCATCGGGTACGCTGGTCCTCAGCCTGCTGCAGTGTGAGCCCGGAGGTCTGGCTAGAGGCTGATACAGTAGCTCTCACTCTGTCTGTCTGAAAGAACTGTGTAATAGTCATTTGGGTGGGCCCCTCTCTGACTGGGACCCACTGTGTGCTCTGCTCTTTGATGTGCCATGCCTCTCCCAGAAAACGGCCAAATGATCTCTGATCCATATCAGTCATACATCCCTGAAGTGAGCTGCTCAATGTGTATCTAGATCTCAACTCTGAGTATGCCGGGCATCTGAGAACAAAATGCTCCTCACTCTCCACCTCTAATCTGCAAAGGGGGCATATCCTCTCCTCCCGTGGGATGCTACTGGCTCTGCCACTCTCAATCATAAGCTGATGTGATGATACCCTGAGCTGTCCAATAAGAACTCTCAATCGATGTGGCATATAGATCTGCATATATCTCGGAATCTCTATGAATCCCTGCTCTAATATACTCAAGAACTGTGTATAATAATGTGCCACCTTCGATGGCAGTGGTTGTGCAGGGCTGACCCATGTCCTCTGTATATAAATATGCCATATCTCCTGTCTGATGACTCTGTTCCTCTCAGAGAGAGAGAGGGTGTAAGTGGGAGCCTGAGTATCATATAGAAGAGGTGGGAGTCTATCAATGTCCAGCCCATGTCTGTCAAACCGAGAGAGAGAGAGAGAGAGAGAGAGAGAGAGAGAGAGAGAGAGAGAGAGAGAGAGAGAGAGAGAGAGAGAGAGAGAGAGAGAGAGAGAGAGAGAGAGAGAGAGACCACACACACAATATAGAGTAAGAGATAGAGAGGGAGATTAAGGGAGAGAAAGAAGAGAGTGAGACAAAGAGAGAGAGAGAGAGAGTGTGTGAGAGTGAGAAATAGAGAAAGAGAGAGAATAAGAATAGAGTAAGAGAGAATGAGTAGAATATAGAAGTGTACAAGAAAGAAGATAGAAGTAGAGGGCTACCAGACGCAATTCACAAGGCCATGTGATACTCATAAACCTCAAAGACTACCAACAAGTTGAAAACTTGGGGCTTGAAGGCATAGGGAAGCATTGGAGAGAATCTAAACTCAAGGCTAGCTCCTCTCGTTCAATAATACTTCAAGCTCACTACTCTCTCAAGGGAAATCACATCCAACCCACGAATTGCAAAGGACCCCCAGGTACTTCATAAATTTCATTCTACCTTTGAGCATTATTTCTTTCTAATCAAGTCATAAATAGATTTGGTTCTATTAAGATAAGGTATAAACCTTACTTCAAACTCATAAATAAAGTTAGGTCAATATACACTTGCATAGTAATGAAGGAAAGGTTCAATCATTGATGGTATAGATTGTTTCTTGGATTTAGGAATATGAAGGGAATAAAGGGTTACTTTGTTGTTAGAAATTACTTGCTCAAAGCACAAATTTATTTTAGAACCACCACTTGTAAGTACACTTGCAAGAATAAGACCTTAAATGCCATACGTATTAAGCTTCATGGAGTGTAGTTAGATTGATCAATAAGATTAGATTAAATGTAAAGGTAGATACCTTGTGAGGTCATAAAAAATTTATTATGCATGGTTAATAATTTTACCTTTCTAAAGGGAAAGAGTTATGTGATATGAAGGGACTTGAGATGCATTGTTTGACTTGCAATCTAAGCAGAATTGGGATTTCTATTTAAATATCAATTCCAAAGTCATAGCACTCTCTAAAGTACTATATTAGTAATTTTATTGACCCTTGTGCAATATCCAAGGGCCTTATTTGAATTTCATTTTAATCCTAGAGAGATTTTATTCTTCTAAGTGAAAATATTACTTTTATTAGCTTAAGATAGACTATTTGCCTTACTTTTGATTGAAATTGGAGAACTTCCTAGAGAAAAGAGTTTACTCGTTTTGAGAATTATTGGAGAAGGGTTCAAGGTATGAGTAGATCACCTCCATGATTGCACCATGGAAATAGATGCCGGTAAAGGCAAGGAACCTAAAAGAGCATTGCTTGATGCACTGGCCGAAGGTTGAGTGATGTGAAGGCCACCATGGAACGTTGGTTCACTCTTATGGTAGCTTGCAAATTACGAAGGCTTGGACACCCCATGTTGGGCCTAAGATGGAGTTGGAAAACCTCCATGACCTAATGTCTTGGACATTGGAAGACCATATTCTAGAAAATTATTGATTGTGTCCATGAGATTTAGACACAGGTATCGAGGTGCTTTAAATACAAGTCCCAGTGCTGCAAGGAAGGGAACTCAAATTTGTTAAAATATCAAAGTGAGAGCAAGAGAGCGTGCACAAGAGGGAGAGAGAGAGAGAGAGAGCTCAAGTGCAAGAAGAAGATCTTGCTGAATGAGTTGTTCACAAGTACAACTAGTACGCTCTCCTCTACCTTGAGAGTGACCTTTAGGCTATTTAAATAGCCTCTGGATGGCCAGGGTTAGGGTTTTCCCCTGCCCTCTAGTTCATTCACACCCACCTATTGTTGTCCACCCTTGCATACATAGGGTTCACATGCTAATGCCCCCCCTCAAACAAAGTAGGATGCCTTTATAAATCAGGCTACAAGAGTGCTTATAGATAGAGTATTTATAGATTTAGAAAAGTCAATCACTAGGTGGGTTGGAGACAAAGTTGGCCTCCAATTCTTTTGGTACTTCAAGGATGGTAGGACATTTTAGTAGTAATATGCCATGTCTTCTTACATTTGTTGCACTTCATTTTGTTAGGATACACTACAAGGATTTGAGTTGGTAGCGACGGCGGGTAGCGGTGCCACTATTTGCGTCGCTTTTGCGACACAAATAGTGACGCCCCACATGGAAGAAGACATAGTACGCGTCAGAATTCAGAATTCAGCTCCACATAGAGAGCGACCTTCGTGAGAGAAGGAGAGGAAGAAGACTTTGCCGCCGTTGTTCGCGAAGGAGAGGAGGAGCCTTCATCGCAAAGAGGAGCTGCCCCACACTCACCATATCTCATCGGCGAGCCTCCCTCTCTCTTTCTCTTGCTTGTTTGAGGTTTAAATCACTTTCTCTTTTGCTTGTTTAGGAGAGGAAATGAGAGAGAAAGAGAGGGAGAGGGAGAGGGAGAGAGAGGGAGAGAAAGAGAAAGAGAAAGAGAGGGAGAGGGAGAGGGAGAGGGAGGGAGATTGCATTCTCTCTCTCCCTCTCCCTTTTGCTTGTTTAAGGTTTTAATTAATGACAAATGGATTTTTTTTAAATGACTTGTTTTTGGTATCTCTTGAATCATAAGATGTCATAAAATTCTGTGTAAGGACATGTAGATAAATTTTGTATTGCCTATAATTGACACTTCTAGATGTATCTTTTTTAAAAGGAAGCAATTACACTATTCAATGGGATGCGATGTTTGGATAATAGATGTTGAAATAAGTCAATCATTATGAATCCTTGAGTTACATCAATAAAATCACATTAGACAACCCATATTATTAATAATATGACTTCAATATACACACTTAGGGAGAGGGAGAGGGAGGGAGAGTGCATTCTCTCTCTCCCTCTCCCTTTTGCTTATTAAAGGTTTAAATCACTTTCTTTTTTGCTTGTTTAGGAGAGAAAATGAGAGAGAAAGAGAGAAAGAGAGGGAGAGAGAGAGAAAGAGAGAGAGAGGGAGAGGGAGAGGGAGAGGGAGGAAATGAGAGAGGGAGAGAAAGAGAAAGAGAGGGAGAGGGAGAGGGAGGGAGAGTGCATTCTCTCTCTCCCTCTCCCTTTTGCTTTTGGAGAGTGTTAAGATATATTGTGAGAGGGAGAGGAAATGCGAGAGAAAGAGAGGAAGAGGGAGAGAGAGGGAGAGAAAGAGAAAGATAACATATATTGGAACGATAGCATATCCATGATTATGGTAATGGTATCCACTTTGCTTTTTTTATGGGTACCATTACATCGACTCCTTAAGAGGGCTAAAAATTAGTCATACACTTTATAAAGTCTAATTAGGAGATTTAAGATGCACGATAATAGACTTATTGATAATGGTATGCAATGTGCTTTGCCATGGGCCACGTACATTGGTGACTCTTTAAGATGGCTTAAAATTGGTCATATCCTTCATAGTGTCCAAGTAGGGGAGCTAATTGTGATATGCATAATTCATTGTTTTTGTATTAACTTTATAGGCATAACAAATTAGAAATCATGCCAACTAGTCAACGGAAGGACTAAAAGAAAATGATACCCTAGCTAATGGTCATTACGGTACTTCATCAAAATGAACCCAAAATTATTGTTATAGAAGAAGAATCCCTTAAATTGAGCATATGATATTTTCTTCAAATGTTATGACTATGAATTGATTGAAACAAATTTTATTACTATAGTTGATAAATTTCATAGATGGCATTAATTTTAATACGCAATCCTAGGACAAAAAAACCACATTTCTAAGATGCTTTTTGTTGAGACTGATTTATTATTAGACTAAGAGATCCTCAATGATGCTCATAAATGGATTACTTATACTCAAAGCCCTCTAGTGTAGTTTTATAAGTAATCCTAGTAGAGCCCCTCTAAGATACTCAAAGTACATAACCTAGAGACCGTAGCTAGGTATATAAGGTATAATGGTTGTACAAGAAGACACCTCAACAATTGACTTATCACCATTAAATCCCAAAGAAGAATCGTGTTCCATCCCCTTCAACTCTATATTCACCTCGTGAAGAACTTCATTAATCAGTAAATCATTTCTTATATCTTGAAGTTTAGATTTCAACACCATGGATGCATCAATATCAACCTCAATGTTTTACAAAATTTGCTTCTCAAGCTCTTGCAGAGGCTAAAACCTCTCAAGCAAGAGCTTATGGTCAACTTGCAACTTGACATACATCTCCATAAAGCTATCCATTTGAGCCTCATTTGCTGTAATGTAGATAAGATGGAAAATGAAGAAGGTCTTATTGTTCAAGATCGTGAGGCGTATCTTAATCAACATGTCCCATGTCCTTGCTCTCAATGCAAGTTGGCAATTAGACGAAAACGCCGATTGTCTATAGAACACGTACTACGATTTGGCGAGTTTCAATCTGAGATCATTGATTAGGCGATTGCGGATTTTCAGCAAATGGTAATTTGAAGTTAATATTAATCATTCATTGTACTCGCAAGCTAATTGAAAACCATACACAATAAGATTGGGTCTTGTTGGCAAATTTTCTATCCAGGGGGTGATGTCTCATCCCAAGGGGGAGTGCACCCTTTGTGGCCAATTAGAAGAGTTCGTGGACATGCGATGGATGGATTGCAGGAGCCAATCTACCACTTGCAAGGCCAATCTATACCGTCAATGCCAGAGGAGACAGACAACCTTCCAGACCTACCTACAATCTTGGAGCCTGAGATGGAGGCAATGATCGATGCATTGATTCCCATGGATGTCGAGACATCTGATCCACTTAGAGAGGAAGCATCCATACCATTATATGATGGGTGCCGAGTATCTCGGTTGAAGACATTTCTTGCACTCTTAAGTGTGCAAGCAAAATACGGGTGGAGCGATATGAGTGTGACAGAGTCATTCAGGTACCTTGCACATAGGCTTCATTGATTATTATTTTTTGACACTATTATTACAAACATTTGTGCTTTTTCAAGGTGTTTTATGATTTTTTTTCAGGTTATTGAAATATCATATATTACCACCTGCAAATACCATGCCTGAGTCTCGTGATGATGCACGACATGTTTTACGAAAGCTTGGCATGGACTACAATAACATCCATGCATGTATCAACGATTGCATACTGTTTCGAGATGAATAAGAGACTATGGAGACATGTCCAAAGTGTGGTGCTCACAAGTATCGACAGGACTTGTAAGGGCAAACTATCCCTCAAAAAGTTCTCAGACACTTTCCGATCATCCCCCGCATAAACCACATGTTTCATACATCCGGCATGGCAAGCTTGACAACGTGGCATGTGCAGAATAGGTCCATAGATGGAGTTCAATGAATATCAGTGGATTCTC
Organism: Lygodium microphyllum; assembly: GCF_053477565.2. Lineage (NCBI taxonomy): Eukaryota > Viridiplantae > Streptophyta > Polypodiopsida > Schizaeales > Lygodiaceae > Lygodium > Lygodium microphyllum. The sequence continues at coordinate 18,811,836 of NC_141149.1, read as the reverse complement.
GCGCATGGAGCCACATTGACTCTACCTTCCCAAGCTTTGCGCGAGAGCCAAGGAATCTTCGTCTCGGTCTCGCAATGGATGGTGTGAACCCATTCGGTCTGCGCTCAACTTCTTACAGTGTGTGGCCTATAGTGCTTGTGAACTACAACATCCCTCCATGGCTTTCTACGAAGAAAGGACATCTCATCCTTAGCTTGCTCCTCCTAGGCCGCTACAAAGTAAAAAATATGGACATGTATCTTCGTCCATTAGTCGATGAGCTTAAGATTTTTTGGGAGGAGGGGGTCACTGTGCAAGATATGAGCAGGCGCGATGGTCGGCGGTCAGCCAATATTCGAGCCATTCTCATGTGGACGATGCATGACTTTCCGGGATTGGGAGAGTGCTCAGGTGAGCAGACCTCCGTTCTCGCTGGTAATATCTATATTTTATCTCATTCAATCAAGTATTCACTAGGTCGTGGCTCGCCTTACAGGTCTGGTTACCTCAAGTTATCATGCATGTCCATTGTGTGGGCCACAGTTAGACTCCCGAAGGTCATGAACCATGAAGAAGATGGTATATCAAGGACATGCCGCTTTCTTGCCGGAGGATCATGAACTCAGGGAAGGTTTCCTTGGACGACCTCCAACACGTATGAACGCCGCAAGCTGGTATGAGCTGAAAATGGTAAACCCGGAATCACATCCAAATGGAATGCGATGGTTCTCATTTTTCTATGAGTTGCCATATTGGACCCACTTACAGGTCAACCACTTGTTGGATCCCATGCATATTTTCAAGAATGTGGGCATCTTGCTATGGGACCACATCACAGGAAAGAGAGACACTATAGGGGCACGAATGGATTTGAAGGAGGTAGGTAAGATAGAGGCGCTTTGGCCGTAGTCAAGTGCTGATGGTCACGTGTAGCTTCCTCACGCTCCTTGGGTTTTATCCACTAAAGAAGAGCGCATTTGAAGCAAGTAATCAAGTCTATCCGCACTCCGACGGGTATGATGCATTCTCTCAGGTCTGCATTTTCTAAGGATGACCAATTGTTGGGGCTAAAATCCCATAATTGGCATAAGATATGTTAGGTTTGTGCTACGAATGGATTGTAATTAGCGTGGGCATTTTGCAATTTGAAAAATGGCCATTATTCATAATGCTTTCTCATTTGTGGCAGTTTGTCCTACCGATCGCAGGATGCCTTACTCTAGAAATTCGCGGGGCCATTTACAAGTTGTCGAATTTGGTGAAATTAATCTCACAGAAAGAGATTAAGACGTCCTCTATTGAATCTGTGGGCGGGGAGCAGTGGAGACGGTCTGTCTCTTTGAGAAATACCTGCCCACTAGCATGCTCATGATACAAGTCCACCTTCTTGTGCATCTTGTGGACGAAGTGGAGATTGCTGGACCTATCCATACCCGATGGATGTTCTTCCTGGAGCGCTTCATGAAAACCCTGAAAGGCTTTGTGCGACAACGAGCTCGGACAGAAGGTAGCATGGCCAAAGGTTGGTTGGTGTCAGAGGCGTTAGTGCATATCTCACAATGGCTACCAATGGTGGAACCAGACAATGAAATGCTATGGATGCTGAAGGACGATGATAGACTGACTGGAGATGTGGTGGTTGGAAATGGGGTAGAAAAAAGAATGGATGTCTCAATGGAAGAGAAGGTGAATCGCTTTTGTATGTTGCACCATGCCTCCATGGAGACGTGGCTTGTGAAGTACCACATTGCAAGGCAAGATCGAGAGGAAGCGCGAGCTGAATTCTGACGTAGTACGCATCATCGACCGATTAGATATCCCGAAGGCATGGAGGAGATGCCGCGGTTTATGTCAACACGATGGTTGCATGGAGCCTTGACCGCAGCATCCAGCGAAGGGATAGAGGTCTCAATGGAGGAGTGGGAATTCTCGAGGGGATGTAGTCCAAAGGTGATGAGGGGTTTAGAATCTGTCGTATCTAAATTTTATATGCGACATCTAATTTGAGTGTTTCAATGTGCAGTACAAAATATATAGTGCAGCGTGGTCGCGCGGACGGCATTTTAGCGTGGAGCGTATTGACAATATGCGCTCCACAATGGACTGTGGTGTCATGGCAAGGTTCGAGCAAGAGAGCCGACGACGAGCAACGGATCCGAACATGGTTGTGGATGAGATGGAGTATTTTGGAAACTTGCAAAGTATTATTACGGTGGATTACCGTAGCTTCTCCATGATACTATTCGATGTGCAGTGGTTCAAAGTGGTACTTGGAGGAGCTAGAGCAACAGCTCGACGAGGTCCATCGGGATTTCTCGAAATAGATTCCGAAAAAAAATGGACGGATTTGCGCGACACCTTTGTGTTGCTGGCCCATTATGAACAGGTGTATGGAGTCATTTGCTTGCTAATTGTAATATGACATGGTTTATGTCACAATGGTTTGAACTCGTTTTGTACGTGTTTATGAACAGGTAATCTTCTATCCAAATCCCCGACAACCTCGATGGTGGTATGCTATACCTTCAACTCCTCGAAGTGCGAGAGTATATGATCAAAGCGATGTTCCGAGCATAGATGAAGATAATATACAAATAGAGGGGTTGATATTACAAGGGGTGGAGGCCGTCGAAAGCTTGGAGCCCACATCGGCTAACAATGATGGAAATACAGGAGTCCAAGAATTTTTTGAGAACGAGGCGGACTCATTCTTTTGTGGTGACATGTCTATCGACCTTCTAGTGTATGCGGAGTTGTGTCAAGAGATTAACATGGGACCATAGGATACTTCATACTTGGAGCATCCACTTACTCAATTCATTGTTTAGATCTCTTATAAAGGTACATAAGCTATGTATTTTAAGATGTATTTTTTAAAAATGATTTATATTACTATGCTTTGTATAATTTAAATTGATATTTCTAACACAATTTTTTATCTGTGCAGGTGACATTTTCAGGATGAGTCGAGGGATGAGCGATGAGGAGTTGCAGGACATCTTCACACGCATGTCTCCAGACCAGCTCGCGAGATTTAGAGAGATGGCAGACCAGGAGCTGTCTCGTTCTTTGTCAGGGCGCTCTGCTAGATCTGCTTTAGCGCGATCGGATGCTTCAGCTTCGAGCAAACGATCTCGATGCTCACGACTTGGGCCAGAGGGAGGGACTGCATTGGGATCAGGGGGATGCTGCTGTGGAGGCACGGATGTGGTGTCTCCGTCTCGTCGTTCAGCTGGAGCTGCGTCACCTCCAGGATTTGTCACACTTGTGGGGACATTTACTCCAGTTACTCCGGCTTTTGTGTAGCCGTCAGCAGGTGGCACCCCTTTTGGTGCCACCCCTTTGGGTGCCACTCTGAGAGAGGTTACCCCTGTCGGTACACCAGATGTAGAGGGGTCTCCTAGATATGCCCAGGAGCGTGGACGGAGATGGGAGAGGACCCATCTTCGACAGAATCCTAGGGGTTATGGATATCTGGTCGATAGTAGGTCAGGAGCCATCATCATGAATGATGAGGGGAGGAGGGTGATGGCTTGCATGAGAGAGTTGTGCCAACGAGTTTTTCGTCACAACATCCTGGATCATTGGAAGAACATACCGGAGGGGAGCAAGGACTACATAGTAGCATCCTTGCACGACGAGTTTCCGGTGCAAGCGGCAGTAGATAGATTCTCTACGGGCTGGATGATGGATTGCATGCCTGAATACATGTCACATAGACGATTCGACGCATGCAAGGCAATCAAGAGTGGGACTACAAAGCCTGAGTGGTTAGATGCAGACGACTAGCACCGACTGAGGGAGGAGGCTACAGATTCTCCAGGACGTTGGAGTCAGCAACGCGAGACGGCGAGGGCACGACTCGAGGCCGGAGTGGTCCATCATCTTGGGAGTGGCAGCCACAGGACATATTTGGAGAACTTTGTAAGTTTCTCTTTTGTTTTGCTTGTTTGTTTTTTTGAAATATTCTTTGTATTGAAAATCATGTTTCTAACAGCTAGCATTTTTTTTCTTTGTAGCACTCCATTACAAATCGCGATCCGCAAGGCCTTGAGACTCGATATGCAGAGAGGCGTGGTCTCAATGCATTGATCGACCGATTGTACAGACGCGGTGGCCCTGTAAGTCACTCATCTTTCTTGTCCGTAGTTACCATGAGATATTTGAATGCATTATTATATGGTGGATTGATGTGTTGTTTCTTTTTCTGCAGAATCCGTTCGATGCTCCTTTACGGCGGGACGAGCTTTCGGGGGACGAGGATTTGTAGCTCGCCCTTGGATCCTTGGAGCTCACATACCTTTATTTTTTAGTCGCCTGATCTATGTAGACATTTTCTATGTATTAGTGATATCCTGTCATGATTGTACCAATTGCTTTTTATGTGATCATGTATTTATTTCATGTATCAGTTTTATGATTTCAGTATACATTCTTTTTGTTTGCAAGCGCTTTGTATACAGTAGAGAAACTATTTTATATGGCTCTCATACACCGAACTCAATAATTACTATTTAGATTTGTACAAGGTGCAGTCAGCAATGGTAATGCACTAAAATATGTCTATTGATGAATGTAATGGTAAATTGTGGTTTGTTATAAAATTATATGAAAGTGAGATCGTCAAAGGAGTAAAGCTTGATTCAAGAGTTAATGTAACTCTGATGAATAGAGCTTTACAATTCGACAAGAACAACCCAGGAAACTTTTGTGTTCAATTTGAGCACCATGTGTGGTGGCTCACTGCATTTGAAGTTCCTAAGGAAATATTTGAGATGTTGCAGATGTTCTTTATACACACAAGCATTCCAAGCATCATTGATTGTCAGGAACATGGTGAGATGCTCTCGGTTGAAGGGTATGGTCAATATTTGGTTGAATGGCATCTTGTAGGAGACTTGAAAACTTTAAAATGCATGTGTGGAATCTCCAATGGTGCAAATCTGGTAACTTGCCAAAAAAGCATTGCTTTGGAGTAGCAAAGGCTAGGAAGTTTCTCTCATCACCCATCAATGAGGAAGGGAATGTCGTGGTTCATAGGCCGCAGGACTACGATGGGTGGAAAAAGTTACATTTTGCAGTTCCTGATCGAAGTAATGGAGGAAAAACAAGATTGGCCAAAGCTAAGATTTGGATAAGTCTTAACAAATTGGCTCCCTTACTTCGCAAGATGGTGTTTAATAATGAAGATAAGCAAGAATTTATCAATGTTGTGCATAGCTTCTACGAAAACATGGTGGAAGCATGGTGCAAAAGCTCTATCACACATTACATGGTGCGTACTAAGTTAATATTTTAAAATTATATGAATTGTATAAACTATTGAGCGTAGTTTTACTCATGTGTGATATGTGTCTTTGTAGCATATCCTTGAGGCACATGGGCTATACTTTGCAGAAAAGGGAAGCATTGTAATTTGGTCCATACAAGGGATGGAAAATTCACATTGGATAGCGTGTGGTGAATACCAAAGAAAAATTGATCATGGTGGAGGGGTGAATGGTAGTAATCCAATGATCAAATTGCTATTTTGGTGGTATAGAATTATAGTAGGGATGAAGCTAAACTCTCACAAAAGAGAGCAAGTGAAAGTGCTGATGAATCGACTGCAGACATGATGGAATCACGTTGTGTCACTAAAAGAGTACGTTATGAAGCCTCAAGTGACAAATAAAACCATGCCAAGTGGCTAGAAACAAGGCTTCAATAAGGTAGCAAATGGATTCAAAGAGAGCTAAGATAGTAAGATGAACACTGTGTTCAGTGTGAATGCAATTCATAGTTTAAGAGAGAAAGAGAGAGTGTGCATCTATGTGAATGATTTTTACAGTTTAGGGTTATATAAAAGAGGGTTTCACTTTCTATCTTATTCATTGAGTTCTCACATATCTTGTGCAGGAAAGATGGCTAGGTCTAAGGTAGTTGCAAATAAGCTTCCACTTCGAGCCCCATATCGTGTTCAGCCCCTTGGAGCATCTACTAGCTTAGATGCACCCCCTTCTCAACCTAACCCACCTTCCTCAAGCTGCCCTCACAAGGGTCCTCCTCAGCATCCCCACAAGAAACACAAGTGGAAGCCAGGTACATTGGCCTTGAGAGAAATTAGGAGGTATCAATGCTCTTTTGATCACATCATTCCGAAGCCGAGCTTCTCAAGACTTGTTCGTGAGATTGTGAAAGACCTTTATCGCACAGAAAGCAGAAGGTGGTTTTTGGCACAAGGTCAGGATAGACCTGATTGCTTCACAAAAGAATGTCTTCATGCTCTACAGTGTGCTGCAAAGGCCTTTTTAGTTGACTTGATGACTGATGCTCAGCGTTGTGCAACACATGCGAAGCGCATCACTGTAACTCCCAAGGACTTCCAACTTGTAAGAAATCTTCAAGCAGTGAAGGATGCATTCATTCCAATGGAATGAACATAGTTTGTAATGTTATCTTTTTTGGCATAGTCTTATCCTCGTGCATTGGACATATGACAATGTCCCAGTGCAAAACTATTGTATGTGCCCTTAAAATATGAATTAAAATTTTATACTTGCCATTCACTCTCAACTTTAGATGTGCATCTTCGTTGTATTTTCAATTCTTACTTACAGTTTTCGTTAGCACTGTCAATTTTAATAGGAAAAACATGCAAAATTTTATCATTTCTTGTTGCAAACTTTACTCTAAATGCCTCTGTATAGTCTATGTGGTGCGAAATTTCTAAGGGCTAGTAGTCGTGACGTTGATTTCTCAATTATCAATCCATCCATAATTTTGGTGTGGGATGATTTTTAAAATACTAAACTTTATTGGGATGTGACGAAACTTCATACACACACTCGTTAGGTGACCAAGAGCCCAAATTATTATTATTTTTGGAAAAAAAATGTCTACAAACCCTTGGTCTGAATTCTGGCGTCTAGAGTCACTTTTTGCCCACTAGGGGTCTGCAAGCTTTTTTTTAATAAATAATTCGAGCTCTTGGCCACCTAACGAGTGCACATGTGAAGTTTTGTCACATTCCGATAAAAGGTTATGGATTTATAATCACATGATGGACAATGTATGAAGCTGCATTAACCCAGTTTTGGGATTTAAATGGGTTAAAAGTTAATTCTTCTTTTCATTTTCACATCTTTCTTTCTTTGCTTCCTCCATTTTCACATCCCCAACCTCTGTCTCTTCTCTGTCTTGCACTCCTCGAGTTTGCATGGAATGCACCAAGCAAGTATGTTGCCGTTTCGGCCCTAGGAAGACCTTATGCCAAGGCCCGCCACCTGGAACACAAGGTGGAGCCTCCTCTAGTGCAGCAACAACAGGTGCTCTCCATAGAGCACAAGGACCACCATAGAAAAAGAGGAGATGGAAATCGGGCACTATCACCCTTCGAGAGATAAGGAGAATCCAACGCGGATATGAGCTTCTCATCCTGAAAAGTTCTTTTCTTAAGGTTGTTCGGGAAGTCATGCAAGACTTGGAGCTAAAAGGGATGGGAAGATTTTGGGTGTGAGTGCGAGATGGCCCACCAGCAGGAAGGTGGATTGTTGCAGCTGTGGAGGCCCTACAAATAGCTGTAGAGGGGTTTCTCATCGACTTGTTCGATGATACACATCTTGCAGCCATCCATGCAAAGCGTATCACAATCGCAGATAAAGACATTAACTTTATCATTCAGCTTCGACACGGCAAGGGGGCTCCGCCATAGGTTACTAGATTAATGATGCAATGTTTTATAATGAGTGTTATAGCACCATAGAATCTTGGAAGGCCAATTTTTTTTATATAATTTGTCACATTGGAATATTTATTTATATATACATAATATCTCATGCGATGTGTATTGAATTCAAATAATTGAGTAAAGTGGTTTTATTTTGTTTCTTGAAAGGCACGACTCTTAATTTTTGTTTAACGTACAAACGCATCAAAAGTAGTAATACATATGGATATGAGTTACGTTATTGATTATGTACAATCGCAAGTGCAATACTACGCATTGAATTATGTTAATGTATGTGAATGTGCCATTCATGTACCACACATTATTGTCACACTTACACAATTGCAAGTGCAATACTACGCGTTGAATTATGTTAATGTATGCGAATGGATCATTCACGTACCACACATTATCATCACACTTATATAAACCATAAATTTATTTAATAAATATTTATTTATAGGGACAAAGTAAAATATCTTATATTGATCAATAAAAATACATGCGATGGCTGCTAGTGATGGTAGATACAAAAAGCCGATAGCCAACAAGAACTCTCAATTGTTCCTTGGCTTTTTCATCGGTGGAGAGGAGGGGCCATCTTTCGATGAAAATATAAGTTCCTTCTTTGCTTCAAAAATGATGTGCTCTCCCTTCAGATCTTTCTCTAGGAGAAGCGGATTTGATACTTTAGCAAGGTCACCTAATGTAGCAAGCACACACATTGCTCCACCACGCGTTTGTTCAAACAAGTAAAGAAGCTTTGACCGCTTGATTTTAGCACCACCTTCTCCAAGCTAGATATCACAGGTATCACTCAAAAAGGTCCAAACTTGGTCAAAGCTCGAATTTTCATGATTACTTCTTGCCCTTCATGATTACTTCAAAAAGGTCAAATCTTGGAAAAAATGACGGTAGTTTGCAACAAGGTTGCCAATGTACTTCTTCAGAGCTGAATCCTTCCGTCGATCCACATGTCTATATATAGTATGTCCTAAATGACAAAGTCAAATCAAACAATGTATTTAGCAACTAACCTATAATTATCAAAATGTAATGAAACTTGACGGTAGGGTGCGTCGGGTCCCCCGGAGTCCATCGGTGAAATCTTGCAAAAAAATGAAGCATGTAGCTACCCTAGCGTCTGGGGCCACTTTCTTGCCCATGATGCTTGCAACTGCACTGTTTGAAGTCTGGTGCCTGGGGTCACTTTCTGGGCCAAAAAGTGGCCCCAGGTGCCAAACTTCGGACAGGGCCCCAGACGCCAGACTTCGAATAGGGCAGCTACATGCATCATTTTTTTCCAAGATTTCAGCAGTGGACTCCAAAGGACCCAACGCACCCTACCGTCAAGTTTCATCACATAAAAATATATGGCAGTTAGAAATCTCACCTTCTCCAAATCATCTTGAATCTTCATTTCCTCGTGTGTCAAGTGAGGCACCTCTTTGGGCAAACGGATCTACAAACTCCTTGGTAGGAAGCTGGGGCCTTGATTCGAACAAATCATGATGTAGTGCTTCAAATTTGGCATCCGGCACAAGGTAATCTTCTTCAACCGAGATAATATGCTCCTGTGTTGCTATGATGGCACTCACTGTATCTAAGCTGGTGCCATTATATCTTCCAATCTTTGCCACCATCGGATGCACATCCATGTAATCATAATCGATCAGATCTTCCATCAAATCCCTGACTAGGATGGAAAATAACTCTTCTTCCTTCATTTCCAAGTATTGCAGCACATCTGATAGAAGCAAGTATTATACACCATCTACTTCAATGGGCGTCAAGGAGGCAAGGTTGGATTTGTCAACTTGTGGCTGTTCTAAAGAAGATGGCACCATGAGAACCAACCCTTGCTCTGCCACCACCACTCAATGTTTCTCTTCAACATTTATGAGTTATTCAATCGGTTCTTCTCCCATGTATGTGATAGCAACAACCTGTGGAGTTGTATCTTCATCATTCTCCTCCTCTAGGGGTGAATTGCCAATGCGCAATCACACTCCACAAGATCAAAAGGTGATGTACCTAGTGCACTGCCCATAGGAACAATGTATACTCTATGCAAAGGAACCACATGGGCCATACACCTATTCACCACTTTTTGGTGATTCTTCCCTGCCTGAAATACCATGAGTTGTTCCAGAGGCACCCAAGTCATGTCAGATCCCTCGATGGAGTATGTGCATGTCGCAACGGTGCTTACAAAGTCTTCCAAAACCTGAAGGGGGGATACAACAATGAGAGCACACTTTCAAGGTTGAAGTTTTTAAAGAAAACCTGGAATATCTCGTCACCCTGGTTGGCAAAGATAGTCTCATGGATCCACTCATCAAAGTGTGCACGAGCATCCATCGTAGCAGGTAGGAGGGATGTAGTGGATATAAAGAGATGAAGAGAGAAAGTGTGAAATGAAATAGAGAAACAAGAACTAAACTAGTTCTACCTTAAAAACCTTAAGTTTTAAACCATTAAGGGCTGTTCGCATACGATATTTAGTGATGGCTTTACTTACGTCTTTGTAAAGTTTACATGTATATGTAAATGTGTTGATGTGGAAAGTGTATAACAAGTGTATGATTTTGCATAAATACCATAATTTTTAAATATTGCAAGTTTACAAGCGACAATATTCTATTGGCCAAAAAAATCCAAAAATTTATAGGTGTTGGATATTACAACTTGTGGTATTGAGATTTTTAGGGAGACTCTACAAATTCTAAAATATGTGGAGCCACAGACTTTTCGCTGATAACAGTATCCTCAGCTCGGCTTTGAATTTTCCTGCCATCTAGTTTAAAATAGAAGCTAACAGGTGGATTCAACATTAACATTGTAATTTGTTGGTGCATTATATTCAAGGGTCAATCATCCTCCATTTGCAACACTTGGGGCTCGCGGCCCTCACAAATGGCAGTAACATCCACAGCTGCACTTTCACACATGTCTTGATCAAGGCACAACCATTTACCCTTGAGCATCCTCCATCTACGATACTTGAACACTAGGCATAAAGTCTGTCTGTGACAAAGTACCCGTAATTGAAAGGAAAGTCAGTTGATTCATCCCAAAGTAAGATAATAGTCAACCAAGAGGAGAAAAATTTTACGTGAAAGCCATGTCCCTTGTTGTGACTCGACACTCCACTGTGTCAGGACTGTGAGTTATTTTTTATGTCCAAGTTTTGCCTAGAATCCTTGTTACATAATCCTCTTATGCACTTTTTATGACGTACATGATTTTGGTACGTCTCAAACCCTTACATTCCTTGAACATGTCTGCAAAAATTGCAATCAGTATGAACCAGCTTAGATGTACATTCTTTGAGCTAGTGCTTGGCTTCACAGAATTCAATATGTTTGCTGAAGTTTTTGTACTACACATGTGCAAAATTTCACTACTACACAATGGCCATTCTATGCTATTGAGATTTGATATGTGCGTAGACTCAAGGGTTCCATATTCTTGACTCCCCTTGGGAAATATGTACTTGGAGTCATAGAAAAAAACAAGGTCCTATGCAAGCTGCTTAGTTGTACGCCCCTCAAAGAGCAATCTACCAATTTCGAGGTGGTAACACTTAAAAGAACCAGTGAAACTCTCAATATTTTGCCACTCATAGCAATCCAAAGGGTATACTTTTGTAAATATGAGACACGTTGTTACATAGGTATCATGAAATTCAGACAATTTTACAAATACCCACAACATGAAAAAAATTCATTAAAATTGGTAAAAATTCCAATTTAATTGCAAAAAAAATCCTGCAAATTCCATTAACTTTTTTGCTTATTTTTGGAAGATTTTCTAAGCTGAAAATGATGTGTCATTTTATTCCATGATTATTTTATGATAAAAATACTTCATTAAATGTTAAATTCATAAAAAAATCATCTTTCATTCAAAACACAAACTGAAAATTCTAGAAAAATCCAGATACCTTTGGGATTAAGAAGTGCGCATTCATTGCATACACATACACCCACTACCAGGTATTTTTCCTTTTATTTTTTATTTTTCCGCTACCCCAAAATTCACGGTTAATTTTTAAAATGAACCCTAAACACCACCATGACACGCGCATTCGAACACACCATTTTTTAACTAAAATTAACCCGCCATTCACTTAGCACGCGCTAAGTGCGCTTAAGAGGCACTTTAATATTTTTAATTAAAATGAACCAGCCGTCACAAGAGCACGCGCTGGCAAAAAAGCGCTCCACATCACCTTAATTTTTAATAAATGAACTTGCATTTAGAGACCTAGTATGGGTATCGAAGTCCGGGATTTGGATTAAAGCACCGCTCTAACCTAATAATTGGTAATTAAAATTTTAAGAAGGAGCCGCCGTTTTCTTGATAAGGTTTATCACTTAATAAAAATTCACCCATTTCTTAATAATTTATTAAAATGAACCTTTCATTAAAATTAATTCCGCCTCATTGCACTTATTTCCCCTTTTTAATGAACTCGTTTCGTGGGATGGGTACTGAAGTCTTCGGAGTTGTCTCCATGGTCAAACCTGATTATCAAAGTTGTGGTCCTGATATCTGTGGGTTGTTGTTATGTTTTGGTTCAGTTTCTTTGTTACGGTTAAGGGTACGGTGTGTAGTTTTTTTTCTTTATTGCCTGATACGGGGATTTGGGTGTTTGCATGTTGCATAGCATGAAGCTTTCGGTTACATATGTCTAGAGGTCATGCCGAATTTTTTCTAGGCTGTGGTTTGCTTGGGGATAGTTGGTCGAGTCATGTTTTACCATATTGGTTGATATCTTATCCTTGGTTTTTGTCTGTTGCTTTGCAAGCATTCTCTTTGTTTGTCTGTGTTTGTGGTGTGTGTGTGTAACCATCTGAATGGCGCCCTCTCGTACGCCTCCCCCGATTCAGTATGTTCCTTTGGCTGTCCATAATTATTCTTTGTTACTGGATTCAGATGTTGTTACTAAAGTGGGATTGTCCAAGTTTGTGAGTCTGTCTTTCCCCCTGGTTCTAGATGATCCTTCCCTTTGTGACGAGTTTCTAACCTCTTACAGCAAGAGGTCTGGTCCAGTCCATGGCATAACTGTTCTTTTGACACCGAAGAGTCTAGGCAAGGCTCTTGGTCTGCCATATCGTGGGGAGTCTGTCCCTGCTGCCAGACAGTTGTTTACCAATAATGATATTTTGAAGCTGTTGCAGAAGCACACTCAAGATGTTCTTGATCCAAAGAAGGTCATTACCACGTCAGGAGTGGGTGTTTCCATGATTTCCAATCCCTTATGGAAATAGATATGCCAATTCCTTCAGGACAGGTTCATGCCTGCAAAATCCCCATCTCATTATCTTTCGAAGGAGTTGTTTACAGCTTCACGAATGATTTTGAAAGGCATACCCATTGACTGGAGTACCTACCTCCTCTCCAAGATGGATCACCATTTTATCCGAGCTACTCGAGGAAATGTGACTAATGTTACATTTGGGTCCTTCCTCTATGTCTTCTTGCTACATGTTGCCCCAGCAAAGGAAGTTCCTTTACCTCCAGTTGATCCTCCAGAAGTTCCTCTTCTACCTCATAATGAAGATGATGATGTGATAATTGAGGATGATGATTCTCCTCCTCCCCTGGTCATTCAGAGAAAATGCCTCAAGAGGGTGGCTGATTCAATGCCTATTCCTTTAGTTCTAGTGACAATTCCTACCCAGTCTTGCAACAGCTTGCCTGCATTCCTTCAGACGCCAAACCTTTTAAGAGCCCATAGAGATGGGATGCTCGACCTTAATATTCCTTCTGTTCACCGCCTGGTAACAGGAGATGCTATTCCGTTTCTATGCAAGGATATCCAGAGTTCTATTGAACTTTCGATGACTGCTTGTATCCAACAATTATACTCTTCATTTTATGATGAAGTTCAACAGTCTAAGGAGGAACTGAATAAGACCAATACTGAGTTAGCCTCTGCTCAGGAGAAATTCTCTGACCTTTATACGCAAATGGAGCAGCAGACTAAGCTCGTAGATACTTAGAAAGCTAAAATTTCTAAGTTGAAAGCTGAGTTGGCAGAAGCTAGGTCTCAAGTGGTTGCTGTAATAGAGGAGAGGGATAAGTTACAGAAGGAAAGTAAAGAGATAAAGGAGGAGATAGCTGCTCAAGCAGAGAAGTTGAAATCCACCACAGCTATTTTAGACGAGAGCAATATTCAAATCCAGCAACTCAAAGATCAGTTGGCTCAGTCTCGGTCTAATACACAGAGTCTTGTGCAGCCAGTTTCTCTTTTATCCCTTGCAGACTTGGCAGCTCTTCAAAGACAGGCTACCTTATGTCTCTTATTCCAGGCCAAGGTGGAAAGATTGCAATCTTGTATGGATTTGTTATGGTCTTCTTTTGAGCAATATCAAGACTATGTTCCACCAAGATCATTCCTTTTTTGTCCATTATCAACAACAGAAGTTGGCCTTCTATATAAAGCTTTCCACGATAGATTTACCTATTCCAGAGGATGGATGGAGTGGGGCCTAGTCATCAGATTTGCTGATTGAAGTCGTGAGGATGGTTTTTGAAGACTCTGTCACTCCAGATACGATGCTTCTGTCCTATATGTATTTGAGGGGTGATTTACTGATTCCAGATGAGGAAGATCTGGCTTGGTATGTCAGAGATGTGGTATTGCAAGCTTCTTTGTATGTCCGATATTTGGAGTTGAGGATTGATGAGATGTTCCAAGGATATTTTTCAAAGGTGGCTGAGTGTCCTGAGTTTTCATGGCACACTATGGTTGATTCTATCATTTTGAATCACCGTCAGGTCAAAGCTTCAGCTCATGCTCAGAACACTAACCAACTGAGGGTGGATCTTTTAGCCTATCTTTCCAATCAACCTCCATTTGATACTTCTTTTTTTGAAGCCTATCATCGTAGATCAGCTTTAGGTCCATCCTTACCATGCTTAATTCATTATCAACAAATGGCTCATAGGTATGATGCTTATATTTCCCTTTTTCAATCCAACCCAAAAGTCATTTTACCCCTTCTTTTCCAACCTCAAGGATCTCCTCAAATTCCTATTTTTACCCATTGTTCTTTTATTGAAGATCGAGTTTTTCTACCTCTTGATCCTTGTCCTTCCCCATCCCCTGATATTCTATCAACTTTTCCTCCTTATCTTTTAATGCCTTTCTTAACGGAATCTCCTCAATTTTCAGCCAATCCATCTTTAATCCATTCCTCATTTTATGATTTTGCCTATCCATTACTTCATCCTCTTTCATTAGTCCCCCTTCCGTCTCCTAACACTTCTATCCCTAATCCTCCTCAGTTGGTTAGTGGGTATCTAGGATTTGATCAGAAGATTATTCAAAGACGAGGCTGGAGTTCAAATGATTCCCTTACTGGACCTCAAATCAATTGGCCATTGATCCCAGGAGAATGGATAAGTGCTAGTTAGGCTTATCTGCTCAACAGTATTCTCAGTCTGTAGATCCTTCTGTGCGCTTAACTGCTCATTTTGCTTGGTACCTGGCGTATATGCATAGGCATTCTCATAATGATTCAAAGCCTATTCCAAAGTTGTGCATGAATGTCAATGTGAGCATTGATTCCCAGCAATTGGATGTATTGTACTTTCATGCCCTTTGTTTGCCTAGCAGATACCTTGACCTGTTGGAAAGGATGTGCTGCCTTCAGTTTTTCCAGAATCCTCCCAAGACATTTGTAGATGAATCCTTGTCTATGGATCGTTTCTGAAATCACCAATCTTTCAAGAGGGATCATCTTCATTGATACCTTTGCCATGTATGGTGGATGATTTTTAATGATAAATCTCTCTTTTTGGAGGAGTCATTCAGATGGTTGTGTTGTGTGTAGTGTTTGTGTTGTGGGTTAATTGATGTAATAAGATCGTGGTGGTTGTCTATTCGATTTGTTTTCGTACGAGCTACATTTTGGAGAATTGTAGTGATGGTGTTGCTGGTTGGATAGTTGAAGATGCTGATGCAGAAGAAGAAGAAACCTCTTATATCCTTTATAAGTTTGTTGTGATTTCCAGTTTGATAAGAAGTGTTAATGTATAAAGGGTTTTCCTTTCGTTGTATTTTTATATCAGATACAGGTGATAAGTTGGGGTCGTGGTTGGATGGACTGTTTTTGAAGATTTATGGAAGATCAAAGTTGAGCTCTTG
The DNA here is from genome assembly GCF_053477565.2 of Lygodium microphyllum. NCBI lineage: Eukaryota > Viridiplantae > Streptophyta > Polypodiopsida > Schizaeales > Lygodiaceae > Lygodium > Lygodium microphyllum. The sequence goes on along the minus strand of NC_141149.1, from coordinate 18,795,988 downwards.
AATGAACTTATATTCACTTTTTCCTGGGTCGCGAGAATGCTTCCTTATTAAGTGTGGGGATATGTTGAGTGTTGAAATGACATGTTTTTTGGCTGATTTTTGTTGTTTGTGAGAGCTGAATGGTTGATTTTATGAGATGATTGATTGGTTTGGAAGTGGTTTGAGAGTGTTTTGGATAGGTTGGAATAGTTTTATTAAGCTCATGATGTTTATTAGTAGAGATGTGAAGTTCTGATATGTTCTGATTGGTCCTGATTGGTTCTGTTGAGCTTCTGTTTTGTTCTGTTTTCTCTCTGAAAGGAGGGATGGAGTATTGATTAAAAGGGTTTGAGATTGTTTGAAAGCTTATTGAGTGATTTTTTATGGTTTGGAATGGTTTTGGTATGAGTTATGTGGTTTTGGTGCTTTCTGTTGACCTTTTGTAACTCTCTGATGAGCTTCTGATGAGCTTCTGTAGACCTTCTGTATGCTTTTGTATGTGTTCTATTGGATGAGAGTGTAGCTTGGGAAAGTTTTCTAGCCTTGGAAAGAGGTGAGTACAAGTGCAAAAGAGCTAAAAGAAGTGAAAGAAGTAGCTGCTGAAGACTCAAGTAAAGACTGAAGTGAAGGACAGTGGTGAGCTACGAAATGACACTGTAGTGGCTCTGGTGCCTCTTCATATCAGACACACCTCTTGGGAGGGTTATCCACGACCTAAGAAGGATTATTGAGAGTGATTATGAGAGATTGTAGTGAGGATATGATGTATTATTGATGAAGAGAGAGAGAGAGAGTCAGAGATAGCCAATTCTATTAAAACAAAGTGATTGTATATGAGAGATTGAGAGAGAAGACTATGAAGACATTGAAGATGAATACTATGTGATGTATTTCCATTCAAAGATGGTGTATTCCTTTGCTTTCTTTGTTATATTGATGGATTTTATGAAGATATTGAAGAATATGGTTGATTCTATCAAATCCGTGGGAGATCTACATGATGCTGCATGAAGATTTGTTGTGCCTAGTGTTCTTTTCTTCATTGTGATCATATAAACCCTAATAAAAAATCTTGTTGATGTTACAAGATAGATTTTCTTGCAAGAGAATTCCCTTTTCCTTGGTGTTCCTCTTGGGGCTCCATGAAGATAGATTGACTAAAGAAAGAGTAACGGGAGTTTGATATTCTAACACTCCCCCTCAAAAACCATATGATAAACTCCAAGTAGCTGTCTGAAGTATATGAACTTTTCTTTACCAAGAGACTTGGTAAATATGTATGCTACCTGGTCTTCAGTCTTCACATGAATCAAGTCAATCTACCCTGTAAGAACCATTTCTCTTATGAAATGGTAGTGAACCTCAATATGTTTGGACCTAGCATGGTAGATAGGATTGCTAGCCAACATAACACTGTTGAGGTTATCACAATGCAATCTCACTCTACTTTCTAGTTGTATTCCCAAGTCTTTCAGCAATTTCATCAACCAAATTGCTTCGCAAGCCACAAAGGCAACTCCTCTGTACTCAGCTTCTGTACTAGATAATGCAATAGTAGGTTGTTTCTTACTCTGCCAATTAATCATACTGTTGCCTAATCCAAATGCATAACCACTGGTTGACCTCTTGTCATCCCCAATCAACATCAGTAAACCCTGTCAAGTCAAGATCTTTTCCATATGCATAAAACAACCCATAATCTGTAGTACCCTTTACATATCTCATGATCCTCCTGATTGCATCTAAATGTGGTTTGCAAGGCTTTTGCATGAACTGACTAATCAGCCCCACTGCATAACATAAGTCAAGACGTGCAATAGTCAAGTATATCAAGCTGTCCACCATCTGCCGATACATGGTCACATTCTCTATGTCATTCCCAACATCAATCTGCAGCTTGACATTCTGATCAAGAGGTGTCTCCATAGGCTTGCATTCAGCCATACCATACTTCTATAACATGTCATGAGCATACTACTTCTGTAGCAGCCATATACCTTGAGGTATAGAGACTACCTTAATTCCAAGAAAATACTTTAGTTCACCAAGATCTTTGACTCTAAATTCAGCCTGTAAACATCATTTAATTTCAGCAATGCCCTGGCCCTCTTCATCATCTCCAGTGATAATAAGATCATCTACATAAATCACTAGAAACACATATCCATGATATGTCTTCTTCGTGAATAGACTGTGATCTGCATCACTCAATCTAAATCCATGTTGCTATAAATAACTATTGATCCAAGCATTCCATGCTCTAGGTGCCTGTTTCAGTGCATATAAAGTCTTTTTCAACTTACATACATGTGTAGGAAAGTTCGGGTGAACATAGCCTTCAGGCTGCTCCATATATACTTCCTCAACCAAATCACTGTTCAAGAAAGCATTCTTGACATCCATTTGCCATAATTTCCAGCCTTTGCATGCTGCCAAAGAAATGACAGTTTTGACAGTTTCCATTTTAGTCACACCGGATTGAAAGTCTCCTCATAGTCAAGGCCATATTGCTGTGCATACCCTTTTGCAACCAACGTGGCCTTATAGCATTCTAATGAACCATTTGACTTGCACTTAACCTTGTACACCCATTTGTAGCCAATTGGAACTTTGCCTTCAGGCAACTCAACCAATTCCCATGTCTCATTTTCAACCAGGTCTGCATACTTCTCATCCATGGTAGCACACCAGCTATCATCTGTAACTACATCATCAAACTTTGTAGATTCTTTGTAACTTGTCACACTAGCCATATATGCATAATGGCAGGTTAAGTAACCAGTGTATGTAAACTTGTCAACTGGTTTTCTGACTCTCTCAGATCTCTGTAACTGTGGCTCACTCTAAGCTTGCCTCTCATGAGGCGGCACATCACGACTCTGCCTTGCTCCAAGCATCATAACAAACCAAATGCCCAACTCACTATCCAAACTATCACTATTGGATAACTCATAACTCATTGTAAGTGGATCCATCACATCCTCAAGAATCTTTTCTTTTCCCGTATCCAATCTCCCCCTCACTGACATATCCGTGTCAGTGGACGTAGTAGTACGACTTTGCAAGCGTCGACCAATGACTTACTGTAGGTGACCCATCACCTATAGGACCACTCATAGATATACTCAATGTAGGTGTATTTTCAGCATTACTAGTGCTAGTTGATTGTGGGAGCTTTCCTCAACCACCAAGACCCTCGGACCGCTTATTGTTTCAAGCGTTCCAAGCCAAGCACTAATGGCTACCTCTCACATAGCCGACGCGCCATCTATATCTATGGGTGTAGTGAGCTTACCTCCATGCTGTTCGAGTTACCTCCTCTCCCGCGCACTCCGGTAGCTCCACGATCCAAGTGCAAGCTTCAAGCAAGCTCCATCCTCAAGCTCCATGCTCCAAGCTCCATTGCCGCGAGCAAGACAAGAGAAGAGAAGAGAAGAGAAGAAGAGAGGAGAAGATGGAGAGCTTGTCCTCCTCGGTCCCTCACCCTCACACACTCACTCCCTCACTCCCTCGCACTCTCACACTCCCTCTCTCAAGCACAAGCTCAAGCAAGCGAACAAATATATATTTCCTTAACAATTTTTCTTTGCATGATTGACTAAAACCCGAATTAACATCAAGAAGAAAACCTGGCTTTGAGGTGAGATATCCACATGGATACCGGGAGATGACCCCTCCCGCGGCTACGCCTTGGACTCTCTTAGGAGGCATCGCAAGTGTGGTCCGTCGAACGTGGAGGCAGCTTTACAGCTTCTCCTTAGAACTCCACCGTCGCTCCTTGCACCGTTCGTCAAAAGTAGTTTTTGGAAGGTTCCCTCCTTGAATTCGGGAATTGAAAAGGGTATTTTTAGAAACTTTTACAACTAAGACCCATTGAAGCCATGGGGAAGGCTTAATGGCCTTTGTAAGCTCACACGAACGGAAATAACAAGGTGTGGAGAAGACACAAGGTGTAGGAGAGCTTGAAGGGAAAATAATAGCCGTAAAGATTATAAGTAAGGGTCTAAGGACCCGTAGGTCAAAGAAGAAGAAGAGGAGAGCCACTTTTGGCCACACACAAGAATGAGCTTCTCATTCTCTTTTCAACTTTATATACAAAACCCTAAATCCCTTTTGGGCGGTCATCCCCTTTTTTCCTTTTTTACATGGCCGGCCATAGCCGGCCCTTTTTCCCATTGTCCTTCTATCTTCCTAGCTTCCTTTCCACCGCCCACCGTCTACATTTACAAATTGCACGGGTGAGAGCCTGGCGCTCTTTTACAAGATTTCAGGGTGTGCATTTTTATTTTAAAATGCACCTTTCCCCTTTTGCATTTGCCTTGGACTTTTAAGGTTGCCCTTGCACTTTTGGTCTTTTCTCCTATTCTTTCTTCAATCGGGCTACCTTTTTTCCGCCTTTGCCCTGCGTCTTTTTTATTTCCTTTTGCTTTGCTTTCTTCGTGTTGGGGTTAACATTACCCCCCTCTTAGACGAGTGCCAATCCCATGGCACTCACCGTCGTAGGTAGCATGCGGAGCTTGCACCGAAGACGTAGGTGGAAGAGACTATTGTGGCTTGCCTTGGAGGAGTTCTGATGTTGGTGCAGATGAAGGTCGTTGGTGGCACTTTGCTGTTCTGATTGGCTGGTGATATGATTGTTGTAGGTGGCAATAGGGCTACTCTTTGTTGGGAATGGTTACTCATAGCTGGCACAGGTGTTGTGTTCTTGGGATGCTCATGGTGGATTCTCCTCGTGATGATTTTTTGGTGGTCTTGCATGATGAAGTAAAGGACAAGAGTTTAGAGTTGAGTGTTGATGTAGAGGTGAAGGTGCCTTCGTTGGAGTTGTTAATACCTGAAATTGGAAAACCTCTCATGTGGTCTCTCCCTAAGGGGTAGTGCTAGTCTTCTTATCATGCACAAGACATATTTTGATTAGTTTGGGAGACAGGTCGAACTCTAAGCAAGCCTAGAGTATTGTCCTGCACTTGAGGACCCAAACCGTGTATAGGTTATAGTGTGAATATTAAGTGAGTACACGTGCATATTTAGGTATTATTTAGTTATAAGACTGTCGGCCTGGTTCCTGGTATAGCAATGGGCAGTGAAGCAAGGGGCTAAGTTGATGGAAAATTTGTCGATGAAGACGGGGAGTACACTTGAAGATTGCTTGAGACATCATTATGGTCTGGTCACGACAATGTAGCATAATTGAGCTCTTTGATGTCTTAGCCTCTGGTAGCTAGTGGCTACTTGTAGTGCTTGAAAAGTATGGTGTACTTTTCCATTGTCGTTCATGCCTTGCTTACCACTGTTGATTGTAATGGCATTGAGATGAGTGCAAAAGAATTGTGCAAGTGATTCAGGGTGACAGGTCTAACCATAGGCAAGGCGAGCTCCCTAGGTATGTCCTGTCCTTAATGTGCCTTGAACAATTGTGGGGGATGTACAAAGGGGTAGGGGATTAGGGACGGAGCCAGCCGACCAAGGTCACTGGATGTACCTAATTTGAGGACCCCTAGGTGCGGTGCTGTGATCGTGTGTGCTTTTTTTTTCTTTTTTTTCTTTTTTTTCTTTCTTTTTTTTGGTGGAAAAAAATAAATACAATCAATGCCATACATTGAGGCTGTTAGCCTTTCATTTGGATTGAGAAATGTTGGGATCCCAAGGCTATGAAGAATTGATATTACAGAGATGATTGTGTCACTAGCCTTGATGCTAGAGGAACTGTTGTTGAGATGAAGAGATACACTTGAGATTTTGCAAACCTCTTCGTAACGTGTGAGACATCAAACAATTGAGGTAGCACTTGGAGTGAGCTGTGCATGGACAAGGGCAGAGCATCTTGCGAATTGCATCCTGGATGATGAAGAGATGTTTGCCCTTGTTGAAAGCGTGGCTCTTGCCGAACATAGAGTTTAGCCAAGAAGGAGGTAATCGATGATTATGCTTTGGCCATGCTCAGGTGCCATATGTGCTTTTTCTGCAGAGGTGTCCTTGGGTTCTCATCCAGTGGCGTTTCCGTCATGAATTTTGTTTCTTGGTTTTCCTGTCACTTCCTCCATAATGGTTCTTTGCGGGGTTGGTGGTCGTGCGATGATCGGGCATTGAACACTTTCACACAAAGACCTGTATCATCCTACGTCCACTTGTCACTTCATGAGCGTACATGCATGGTATATGCCGCAACTATTATAAACCAGTGCAACGCAAGGAGACATCACTTATCTGAATTCCATGGTGTTGACTTAGATATTTATCACCTGCGTTAATTAACTTTTTCTTTTGCTAACGACGTGAAACATATTAAACGTAGATATGCAAAGTTTGTACAATTGGGGAACATGTCAACACCTAACCATTTAAAGATAAAAAGTCATGGCCAGGTAGCATTTGATAAGCCTTTCATATAACATGGGGCTACTCTATTTGTACGAGGTGGGACGAGTCTGGGTGGTCGGGCGATTGGGGCTCTGCTGGTGCAGGGCTCCCGTGTGGTTGGGCAGGGAACATGTCAGCCGGAACATGAATGGTGTAGTCCCGGGCCGCTACCGTTTCCAGAATGTCTTTAAACAATTCATTAAATTTTGCCCTATCCCTGGCCGCCTTGTCACTTCGTGAGCACTTGGTGCCCGAGCATGCGTTGGGGGTCTGTGCAACTGGTGTTGCCACATGCTGCACATTGCTTCGAGTCTCGACTTTCTTGGCCCGGGGGTTCTTCGGCCTTCGTCCGGGATGGTGTCGCTTAGGGCCTTGCTTCTTCGCATACCTCTTGAGGGTGGGCACGTAGCGCACCGGGAGAGGGGCGTGTGCTGCATGTTCCCATTGGTATAGCGGAGAGCATCTTTGCAAGCCAGCTGCCCTTGGTTCTCCATGTTTTCCTTGCGGGGGGGTTGTAAGATGCGAATCAAGGATTAGGATTTGTCACATGATAAGGCCATTCATATGTAAGGGGTTATAGTGCAGATTATCAAGCACATAGGACGAGAAGGGGAGGGGTAGGGCATGCAGTGCTTGTTGTAGAGGGATGGCCCCCGTGATGTATATTTAGCCTCCTGCCATTAGCAGATCTTGGTTTACGCCGAGTTACATCAGCTGGCGGTCATGGATTTAGGTAGGGCTCCTCCTCGGAAGGATAGATCAGAAAGGGGGAAAGGTGTATAGAAAGGGACGGTACCCCATCTACACCATCGGAGTCATTGGTCAAGGCTTCCTATGGCGGTAATGAGGGTTGCATGCCCTTCACTTGGAGGTGGGAATGGTCACACGACTTTTAAAAGTGTGATGAGAGGAGGACTTGAGGAGCTTAGCCTGTCAAACCCAACTCTTCTCCCTGCACTTGACTATCATTGCTTGTGTGTGTTGATAGTATCTATACAGGGTGACACAAAAATCATTGTTTATTTATATACATATTTATGAATCCATGTAACTTCACGAGGACAAGAACCAATTTTAGAACTCGGGGTTGTACTGGAGCATGGCACACGCATCCAGCACTCGTGGCAACTTACTTACGACCGATAGATATTTTGCCACATCGAGCAGCATGGACCCTTGTCTGAGTCTACTGGCAATATGTAACTCCTCCTCAGTGAGAACCTTATCAATCAAAGGGCTCTCTAGGCTAGTTGCGGCTGAGTCCGCACCCCGAATGCCATTTAGCACTTGAAGGGAAGTTGGTGCCACATAGGTTGGGTCCCTTTGGGATCGCCATTTGGCCAATCGCTCCTTGGAGACTGTCATGATCTAAGCCCCTAGTTTGGCCATTACAACGCGGCTTTCGCACCAACGCTGCTCGAATTGACTCTGGCCTGCTGTCAGTCGCTTTAGTTGCTCTATGTCTACAAGATTCGATCGGTAGAGCACTTCACTGAACGTGACAGTTAAGCGTAGTTCGTTAGCCTCCTCGTCAGAGATGAGTCGCATGTGTTGATGCAGGAGCCTGTCGTAGTGCTCGTCAAGATGTTCTTGCTCTTCCCAGGATAGAGGAAAGGGCAAGTAATCTCCAAGCTGCTCCTTGGGGATTGTGCCCATGTCCGCAAGGACGTAGACAAGTGCTACCAATTTGAGCTTAGTATCCAACTCAGTTAAGCATTCTGTGACACTTCTGTGTTCAATGAGGGCTTGCTCGGTTGCTATCTCATGCAAAGTTCTAAGAGTTTCCTTAGGCTTTAGCATGGCTGGGGGCTCAGGCCTAGATGAGCAAGATTGATCAACACTAGGATTTCTTATGCTCTTGGGGTTCTCATGTTTTTCCTGAGGTTTTGCTGCTATTTTGTCATGGTTCTTCTCGGATGTGACTGGTATAGATTTGTCACCCTGTTGTGACGACGTTGTATCTACTCTTGATTGGTCGATGTGAGTTCCATTGTCGGTGGATTGAGTGTTGAAAGCAACTGTTGATGGCAACGACTGCTTTGATTTTTCAGAGCACACGGATGTGACTGAAGTTTCACCGCTATTAGGAGAGACATCAATGGGTTCATTGGTGGATGGACTCGATGCTTTTTTCCCCAGCTCTCCATCACTCTTGGGGTCCACAACCACCTGTGATTGCTGTTGTCTTCGTTGTTTTCTCCTCTTTTTCTTGGTCAGTGAAGGTGCATCTCTCAATGACTCAGGACCTTGGACTGGGTCAACCGTTGATGTGCTTGGTTGGGCCTCAGCATTCTCTTTTTCTAGTGTGTCCTTATGGGACATGGCCGGGGCCTGCTGAATAGCCTTGCCAGGTTGAGTGGTTCGATGCGCCACCTCCCTGACCACAGCTTTGAGAGGTTTCTCCTCAAGCCTAGGCTTTAGGCACTTTGAAAGTGCTGGAGTTGTCGAGGGATTTGGTTGCAACACCTCCTCCACAGGTAAACTACTAAAGACACATTCCACAAGGGGCATTGTCACAGCCAAGGGCTGTGACTGCTGTGGTCCCTTATTGAAAGTAATAGCAACTAGTTTAGTGGACTGGCTACCATTGGTACACTGCGGTGTCAAGTGCTTGGGCAGATCAGAAATTGTCATGCCTTTTGTTACCCTTTGCACATTCACTTGTGTAGGTTGAGCAGCGGCACGAGGCTGCTGTTGCCGTGCTTCCCATGTCCATTTAGGTGAAGAGGATGTAGGAGATTTGGGACTCCTACGTGGGCTTGGCACTGACTGGAGAATTTGCTCGAGGCTATTAGGCGATTGTGCCATTTGCTTTGTTAAGCAATCAGCCTTGCCTTGAGCAATGTTGTGCCTATGGTGCTTGTTCTCCCCTTGGGAAATCAAAGGCTTGTTGGGCACTAATGATTTTTGTGCATGCTCAATGGCCACATATGACATCTGTCTATTTAGCATGCTAGGCTGAGGCTCTTTCTTTCGAACCATCATGTCTGGTTTCTTGCCTCGAGACCTAGAGTTTCTCTTAGATTCCCTCCTGTGCTTCATTGCTTTTGATGCACTCTGGCCTTCAGTTGATAGAGGCGGTTTAGTAGGGGATTTTGGTACCCAAATCCATCGGTTACCTGCATAGTACCCTTGAGCACATAGCAATGCTTTGGATATCCATCGTGGCGTTGTGCTGACCCTCCATCGATGCCTGCGTCTATAAGGCTTGGGCTTCTTTTGGGGTCTTCTACGATATTTGTAAGTCCAAAGCCCGTCCTTGGCATTGTCTCTTGACCTTCTTGTTTTAGGCTTGGCCTCACTCACTGGTTCTCGTTGTTCGACCTGTGCTTGTATTAGTTTTTCCAACAAGTCCTTGCTCTCATTAGTAGGCTTGACTATTACGTCAGCACCTTCCTTGCCTTTCCCTTGAGGTTTGATGAGGTCACCCTTGCTAAAGGTTGTGACTATCCTCACACCTAGTAGTGTCAGGTGTATCCTCTGTGCTACATAGTTGCACACTTGGTTGCCCTCTTGAAGGGTCTTCCTAGGAGGGTTTCTTTCCCGCAGCTAGCACTATTTGGAGGAACATGAAATAGGATAGGCAAGCTTTCCGTTTCAATTGTCGCAAGGATTTTGCACTTCCCTATTAGTGCTTGTGGTTGTCCCCCGTAAGGGCTAAGAGTTGCACTAGTCGGTGTGAGCTCTGGTTGGCCTAGTAGGGTCAATGATTCATAGGTCAAGGTGTTAAAATCTGCTCCTTCATCAATCAGAGCATCGATAGTATGCTCTCTTTTCGCGGTGAGTTTGACCCTAAGATAAGCCGATGGTACTATGTCTTCATCTTCCGGGTCCTGGCTTGTAAATTTAAGCCTTCTGACAGATGCCCTTGAGTCCCCACTTGCATGACCAGACATGAATTCTCCACCAATGTCTTGGGTTGTCTATGCAGTGTTGCTCAGGGTACATCTCTCGTCAAGAGTGTCATGTCTAGTCATCTTGGAATTTGTAGCTTGCTGATGTTGCATTTCGCTCTGACTAGACATGGTATGAACACAATGTCTTTGTGTTCTAGTGATGTGGCCCTTTTTCCCTTGATGGCTAGATTGGCCTGTTGAGGTTCTAGGGTCTCTGTTTGTCTCTGTTCGGGTATGGGCTTTTGGCTGCTCTTTTGCATGTGAGAATCCATGCTCGTGTAGAGCCATTACTTCACTAGGGTCCAATTTGCAAGACCTGTCACGGCATGCGTTTTCTCTCCAACCTACTCGGGGGAGGTGCAGAGGGGGCAGAGCCCCCTTAGCGGGGGTCCGGGGGGGACAGTCCCCCCCGGCCCGTAGGGCCGTTACGGTAAAAGCCATGCACAATTTGGAGGATAGTTTATAGCTAAATTTTGAACTACGTGCTCTAAATTTTAGTCGAGTGATGGATCTGTGATGTGCCTTTAGCTCTATGTAGCCTTTGGGGTCAATCTCGGGATTTAGAAGTATCAAAATTTGCGTTCTAGATTCCTGTTCGATTTTGACTTCTTTTTTTCTTTTTTGTCCGATTTTCAGGAGTCCGATTGTCAGAATCGGATCGGACAGGGTGGTCCGATTCTGGCTAGTCTAATTTCAGACTAGTCTGATTCTGGGTGGTCCGATTCTGGACAATACGATTCTGGATCCGATTCTGGGTTGTCCGAGTGTCCGAGTGTCTGAGTGGTCCGATTTCCAAAATCGGACGGGTTGGTCCGAGTGGTCCGATCGGACGGTTGTCCCCGATGTTGTCCGAGTGTCCGATTATGGACTGGTCCGAGTGGTCCGAGTCCGAGTGGTCTGAGTCGGACGGGTTGGTCCAATCGGCCGGTTGTCCGAGTGTCCGATTGTCAAAATCAAACGTCCGATTCTGGGAATTGGACACTGGATCGAATGTCCGATCCCGCCGATCTGAACGCACTTTCGAGCATGGAATCGTCCAAAATCTTAAGATATTGATTATTACAAGCTACAAGATTCAACATGAATGATGCTAGAGTGATGGGGAAGAGATCTATCTACCTGGGATAGCCAATAAACTCCAAAATATAAATCGACAAATGAATCAAACCCTCATGCCTTGTTATGATAGCAGAAACCCTGATGCTTGTTTTTATTCTTTATTCTTTGTTTTTTCCTACCCTAATGCATCCAAATCACAAAGTAAATACCTACACTACTTCATTCCATAACATAAATCTCAAGAAAGCAAAAAACCTACTTGCTAAGGAGATCAAATACCATCATCAACCCCCTCCCTTCCTACCTATCTCAAGTACCGGTTCAGGGGAAACCCCTTACTTTGATGCTCGATTCGAAGCGCGCAAGCGCTCAAGGCTTGAATCCGTTGGTCCTGGCAACGGAACCAAAATGTGGGAGCTTTCGCTCAACCGCCAAGACCCTCGGATCGCTTATTATTTCAAGCGTTCCAAGCCGAGCACTAATGGCTACCTCTCACATAGCCAACGCGCCATCCATATCTACGAGTATAGTGAGCTTACCTCCATGCCGTTCGAGTTACCTCCTCTCCCGTGCACTCCGGTAGCTCCACGATCCAAGTGCAAGCTTCAAGCAAGCCCCATCCTCAAGCTCCACGCTCCAAGCTCCATTGCCGTGAGCAACACAAGAGAAGAGAAGAGAAGAGAAGAGAAGAAGAGAGGAGAAGATGGAGAGCTTCTCCTCCTCGGTCCCTCACCCTCACACACTCACTCCCTCACACTCTCACACTCCCTCTCTCAAGCACAAGCTCAAGCAAGCAATAAGAAGGAGAAGAAGAAGAAGAGGAGAGCCACTTTTGGCCACACACAAGAATGAGCTTCTCATTCACTTTTCAACTTTATATACAAAACCCTAAATCCCTTTTGGGCGGTCATCCCCTTTTTCCCTTTTTTACATGGTCGGCCATAGCCTAGACCCTTTTTCCCATTGTCCTTCTATCTTCCTAGCTTCCTTTCCACCGCCCGTCTACATTTACAAATTGCACGGCCGGTGCTCTTTTACAAGATTTCAGGGTGCGCCTTTTTATTTTAAAATGCACATTTCCCCTTTTGCATTTGCCTTGGACTTTTAAGGTTGCCCTTGCGCTTTGGCCTTTTCTCCTATTCTTTCTTCAATCGGGCTACATTTTTTCCGCCTTTGCCCTGCGTATTTTTTATTTCCTTTTTCTTTGCTTTCTTGGTGTTGGGGTTAACATTCAAAATATGGGAGATTTTGCTCAACCGCCAAGACCCTCGAACCGCTTATTTTTTCAAGCATTTCAAGCCGAGCACTAATGGCTACCTCTCACATAGCCGACATGCCATCCGTATCTACGGGTGTAGTGAGCTTACCTCCATGCCGTTCGAGTTACCTCCTCTCACGCGCACTCCGGTAGCTCCACGATCCAAGTGCAAGCTTCAAGCAAGCTCCATCCTCAAGCTCCACGCTCCAAGCTCCATTGCCGCGAGCAAGACAAGAGAAGAGAAGAGAAGAGAAGAAGAGAGGAGAAGATGGAGAGCTTCTCCTTCTGGGTCCCTCACCCTCACACACTCACTCCCTCACACTCTCACACTCCCTCTCTCAAGCACAAGCTCAAGCAAGCAAGAAGAAGGAGGAGAAGAAGAAGAGGAGAGCCACTTTTGGCCACACACAAGAATGAGCTTCTCATTCACTTTTCAACTTTATATACAAAACCCTAAATCCCTTTTGGGCAGTCATTCCCTTTTTCCCTTTTTTACATGGCCGGCCATAGCCTAGGCCCTTTTTCCCTTTTTTACATGGCCGGCCATAGCCTAGGCCCTTTTTCCCATTGTCCTTCTATCTTCCTAGCTTCCTTTCCACCGCCCGCCGTCTACATATACAAATTGCACGGGTGAGAGCCCGGCGCTCTTTTACAAGATTTCAGGGTGCGCCTTTTTATTTTAAAATGCACCTTTCCCCTTTTGCATTTTCCTTGGACTTTTAAGGTTGCCCTTGCGCTTTTGGCATTTTCTCCTATTCTTTCTTCAATCGGGCACCAATTGCAAGGGTCGTGAGATATTTTGTATATGTCTCATAAATGGAAACCATTCTTGCTTTGCAAACTGACATGCATCACATACATGTCCAAAGTCATGATACTTGAACTTAGGTAGTCCAAGAACAATCTCCTTCTAGTACATAGATTTCAACTTTTGTACATTCACATGACCAATCCGCTTATGCCATATCTCAACATCTTGTATAGCACCATCATCATGTGCAAAACATGGATGCTTTCAATTCTAGAATTGACACATCAAGAGTAAAAATTCTGCCATCTCTTCAGCCTCTAGCAATCAATTTGCAGCCATTACAATATTCTTCAACAAAGCATCCATCTCTATTAAATCTCACCTACATATTCTATTCTACCATTTTTCCAATTGACAAAAGATTCTTGGTTATTGTAGGTACATGTAGTACATCATGCAGGCTCTTTTTCTTGCCATCACAACAACGGAACAATTCATGTGTGCTGAATGTCATGTTGGGTGTCATCCCTAGTACACACATAACCATGTGAGCCTATAACCATCTCATCAAACCATTCTCCATGGGGTGTCATATGATTTGAAGCCCCTGAATCAATGTACCATCTCTCATCTCTGTTTTGCCTAGATGCATTCTTAGACACATGTTGCATGGCCAACAATCCGTCAACATGCTCATCATGAGCACCGCTAGAAGATGCATATAGTATCTATGATTTTTGCCTTCATATCTCCATGCTTCTTGTAACAATTCTTTGCAATGTGTCCATATCTACCGCAGTAATGACAGTCCTCTTCTCTGTTTGACTGATCATTTGACTGCCATGAACCAGATCCACCACTCTACCATGGGGTGATCTCCACGTGCCTCTGAAGCCGCCATATCCACGCTGGCCCTGTGTATTTGTGCCATGTCAGGCATTCTGTTGATGCTGTCCATAAGTGTTTCGAGTATCTCCTCCACTTGAAAAGAGCCATGGCCTCTGCCGCCTCTACCATGCTAGCTAGAGTAAAGAACAATGTCTCTGATTTGAGACATTTTAGAACTTGTATTCAATCCAAGCTTAACTTTCCCATGCAGCAGCAAAGCAATTAGCTCATCCCAATCAGGGAATTCAACTCTCATAGAAATAGACATATCAAATGCTTTATACTCTTTGCCAAGTCCATTCAATGTCATTGCAATCATATCATCCTCAGACACACTGAAGATCCAATGGTGGCAAGCTGATCCGCTATGTTCTTGATCTCTATAGTGTAGGTCTAAATGCCATTCCTAGACATGTTATTGAACTGTTGCTTTAGTTGAATCTTTCTTGCATGTGTTACATTTTCATAATTCTTTATGAGTATGTTCCATGCATCCTTTGAAAAATTGCATCCAGTAATCTGTATAACCATAGCATCTGATATACATAAGGAAAACCAATGTAACACCTTGCATGCTCTCTCAGTCCATAGTTTATGAGCCCTTTTCTGATCATTTTTCAGATTCCTTTCATGTATTTCAGGTTCAGCCTCATCACCTCTACATAAGTCCCAATAACCTCTGGCAACCAAAAAATTCTTCATATGGAACTTCCATAAAGCAAAATTTTTGTTGTCTAGCTTTTCTCCCACAATTTGAGTAATATTTTCAGTTCCTTGAGCATTTGCCATAGTTGCAGCTTAGGTATTCAGTAATGTATACAACCTGTAAGTATAACCTGGTGGTTGCTCCATATATACCTCTTCTTGCAAATCACCATGCAAGAAGGCATTCTTTACATCCATCTGATGTGAAGATCATTCCTTTGATGCAGCCATAGCAATGACTGCTCTTACTGTTTCCATCCTTGCAATCGGACTGAATGTTTCTTCATAATCAATGCCATATATTTGTGCATACCCCTTGACTACTAATCTTGCCTTGTATCTGTTCACAGAACCATCTGCATTGTGCTTCACCTTATAAACCCACTTACAGCCAATTGCATTTTTACCTTTAGGCAAGGATACCAACTCCCATGTAGCATTTTCTTCCAAGGCATCCATTTCTTCATCCATGGCTTTCTCCCATTTTTCTTTTCCCATGGCTTGCTCAAAAGAAGTGGGTTCTGGTTCCTGTATCACTTTGACCATATATGCATAGTGGATGGCTGTAAATCCATCATATTTCAGCCTATCCATAGGATACCTAACTCTGGTAGACCTGCGAAAAGTAGGTTCACTCCTAGGTGCTCTCAGAACATCCCTAGTCTTCCTTACTCCAGGTGTAACAATAGAAGGAATACCCAACTCATCATCAATGCTCTGTTCTGAGCCACTGGATTCACCATCCACATAAGAGTGACCTGCATTCATATCAAACATGGGCTGATCTACCTTCTCTTTTCCTTTTCATGATATTTGCATACCACTATCTGCATTGGTTTGAGAAGATTCTCCTGATCTCAATCTGCCTGTCCATGGCGAAGAATGTGAACCACTGCTAGAGGACGCTCCAGGTCCACTAATATCTTGTGACTGCTGCTATGAATTTTGTGCATCTACATTATCAATCACATTTACTGGTTTATACCAGCTACTCATCTCATAAAAAACAACATCTCTGCTCACTGTAAACTTACGAGTAGAAGGGTTATAGCATCTATACCCTTTTTGCTACAGAGAATAACCAATAAACATACACTTCTCAGCTGTTGGATCCAACTTGGATCTCAACTCATCTGGCACATGAACATAGGCAATGCAACCAAAAATTTTCAAATGAGAAATATCTGGTTTCCTACTAGTATACCTCTCCTCTGGAGTCATGCCATGTATTGCTGCAGTGGGAGTCCTGTTCATTATGTAGACTACTGTAGCAACTGCTTCAGGCCAGTAAAAATCTGACAAGTCTTTTTCATTGAGCATTGCACGAGATACCTCTCCAATATGCCTGTTTTTCCTTTCTGCAATTCCATTTTGTTGTGGGGTATGACTGCATGAATATTGCTGCTTTATGCCATGCTCCTGCAGGAACCTTGCAAACTCATTTGAGAGGTACTCTCCCCCTCCATCTGATCTTAGGCATTTTATTTGCAGGCCTGTTTCTTTTTCAACCATAGCTTTAAGAGTTTTGAAATGCCCAAAAACTTCACTTTTCTTTTTCATAAAATACACCCAAACTTTTCTGCTATAGTCATCAATAAAAGTGACAAAATAATGACAGTCTCCAAGAGATGCAGCTTTAGTAGTCCACACATCAGAGTGGATTAATTCCAATGGCTTCTGACTCTCTTGAACATGTCTAGGAAATGGTTTCCTTGCCTGTTTTCCAAACTGACAGGCTTCACATACCTTATGCATTTTTGCAACCTTGAATTCAGGCAATCCTACAACAATATTTTGGGCCTGCATTGATTTAAGTCACTGTACATTAACATGACCAATGCGTTTATGCCAGATATCAATATCTACAACTACACCGGTCCCATGTGCAAACATTGCTGCACTCAATTCAGACATGTCTGCATCCAACATAAACATTCTGCCCTTCTTCTTTCCTTTTGGTATCAAGCGACCTTTATTTTTCATATCCTCAACAAAGCATCCATGAGGATTAAATCTGATCTACAAGCCCTGCTCAACCATTTGACCAACAGAAACCAGATTCTTGGTGATATTCGGGACATGAAATACATCGGACAGGTATTTCTTTTTCCCATCCTGCATAGACAAAGGAATTTTTCCAATCTACACAATAGGATGTGCAGTATCATCACCAGTCTCCACAAATCCTGGTTTTTCCATTTTCCTTGCATCCTCCATCCATTCTGCATGACCTGTTATGTGGTTTGATGCACCTGAGTCAACATACCACACATCATTGCTTTCTTCTGCACTTGTCACAGAATTGTTCATGTGCTGCACCATAAACAAATGCTCATTTTTGTCAACACCCTGTCTACTAGAAGATGCATAATTTCCTTGTTGCAATTTCCCATTCATGATGTCATTCTGCTTTTTATAGCAGTCTTTAGCCATATGACCCATTTTACCACAGTAGTAGCATTCAACATTACTGTTTGCATTTTGGCCTCTTTGCCATCCACCACGACCTCTTTGGCTCCCCCTGCCTCTAGAGTTACCACGTCCTCCTCCATAGGACTGGTTTTCTTGAGCTTGCTGCATATTCTAATTTCTACCACGGCCTCCAAATCGGCCTCCTCTACCTCTGCCTCTACCTCTTCTAGCATTTGAGTAGAAGACAGTTTCTTTTGAAGTTCCTCCTGAAGAAGATGCACCACCATTTCTCTGCTCCTCAAAAATTAGAAGAGCAATCAACTCCTCAAAATCAGGAAATCTTTCATGAACTGAAATGGATGTCCGAAACTGTGCATAATCCTTTCCTAGACCATTCAAGGTCACAGAAACTAAATCATCATCTTCCACTGGTGACCCAATGGAAGCAAGTGCATCTGCAATCTTCTTCACCTTCATGTGGTAGTCATTGATGCTCATACTTTCTCTTTGCACATTATGCAACTCTTGCTTGAGCTGCATTTTCCTGGCTTGCGTATTTGTGCTATACATTTTTGACAAGGTATCACATGCCTCCTTTGGCGTACTTGCATCCTGAATATGCACAATCATAGAGTCTAAAATACTGATAGACAGCCAATACATAACTTTCCTGGCTCTCTCATGCCATGCTTTAAATGCCTGCATTTGCTGTTGATTGGGAACATCAGGAAGAACTGGTTCTTCTTCATTTCCTGCAACAAATTCCCAATATCCTTTTCCCATAAGGAAATTCGTCATTCTAAACTTCCATGCTTGGAAGTTGTTCTTGTCAAGCTTTTCAATTACAATCTGTGAAAGAGAATCAGACGCCATTACAAAATATTGCAAAAAATTCTGTCACTGTAAAAAACACAGCTTCACCCTCACAAGGGCAAATCTGCAAAATTGGCGAAAGTGGTATTTGACCACACAGTCACTTCCTAGTGACGGTTTTGCATAAACATGAACCAAGGATGATTCTATAACTCCCAATGTCTCTACACACAAGCATACGATGCAATTTCTGTGGTAACTTTTCACCGACCTGTAGAACAGTGGTCGCACAGCATAAAACAGGGCCTT
This sequence comes from Lygodium microphyllum, assembly GCF_053477565.2. Taxonomy (NCBI): domain Eukaryota; kingdom Viridiplantae; phylum Streptophyta; class Polypodiopsida; order Schizaeales; family Lygodiaceae; genus Lygodium; species Lygodium microphyllum. The sequence goes on along the minus strand of NC_141149.1, from coordinate 18,777,558 downwards.
TTCCTGAGTGCGTGCAGAAAACTTCCGCCTTCAAAACAGGCCCCGAAATGGCCTCAAATAAAAAAAACTGCCCTCTTGCTTCATCGCGAAGGGCGTCTCAACCTAAGACAATGCACTCCTGCACTTTCCAGCTGTGCTGCCTGGCAGAGACTTGCTCCCAAAACAAAAAATGAAAGCAACACTGCTCCTCTTACCAGAACACCACGAGCTTGGCTTGCTTTCTTGAGCTCCTTACCACGAACAAGGCTCTGATACCATGTCAAGATTGTGGGAGAGAAGGAAGGAGTCTCACTTGTAGCTTTCTTGCTTGCACAATGGGGAAATACACACAAGGGTGGAGGCTGAAAACAGTTTTCCTCTTCTTAGTTGTGTAAGCCAAAAAGAAAAGTCTCATACAAAGAAATAGAAGAACCCTATATATGGGTCTCAAACCAAACTCAACTAACTAAGGTGGCATACTAACTGAGCCACGAACTAGAGTAGATAAGGATAGCTGTCATGTAGCTATTATTCATGGGCGGTGTACTAACCGCATCTGCAATTGACACGTCGGTGACATAAATGCGCAACAGTCACCCTGGCATATCACGAGTGGAGCTCGATATCTCAACATTCTTTCCTTTAACACCATAAAGCTTTTCAAGCTCATCCCATTTCTCCTTGGCAGTGGAGAGTTGGTTAATGTGATGGATTAGGGATTCATCTAGATGAAGCATGATTATGGCTTGGGCTCTTTCATCATCTTCTACATCAAGTGGGTTTGATGGATCACTAACCTTGGTCCCTTTGATGAAGGGCCAGTAGCCTCATTCCATCATTTTATACTTCACTTAGTACCTGCCATGGATGCAATTTTTTTCTATCAAACTTATGGATTTGAGGTCTAACATCAGCATAAGCCATGGCCATGATAGGAAGGTCTTACCGATTACTCTAGGCAATGGCAGTGTCTAGTCATTTACACAATGGCCAATACTACGTGTGGAAGAAAAAGGAGATTATTAATATATAGCAGGCTCAAATGCGATGAGATGAGGGATGAGGACAATGTGTTTATACTAGATTTAACAGATATCTAACAAGTGATTATAAGGTTAATAAATAGTGTTTAAAAACACTAGCGTTAAGCTTAGTGAGATGCTTGAGTGAGGATCGGTTGAAAGTCGGCTTCTCGGTAAGCTCATTGATGTCCCCTGAGTGTTGGAGCTACTCCTAGATCTGGAACAAACTTTAGAGAATATGCTTCAATGATTAAAATCATGATTAATGATTCCCAAAGTGAAAAAAATGAAAATAGGAGAGCTTCAAGCTTCCTAGCTATGGCTGCCATGCAACCCACAGCTAAGGTTTGACAGAGATATCTTCCTATGGATAGAGATTTGAGGATCCCTCTTGTGGGAGGATAGCCCACTAGGGGAGCTAGCAAAGCCCTAAGGTAGCTACTAATAATTCACCCTCTACTGAGCGCTCAACTGTACGGACCTACACGTTGCCCCAGACCGCGCATGCCTGTGTTTTTTGACAATGATGTCCTGTTGCATAATGTTGGGGTTTGTGATGCTCTGAAGGAGTGCCCGATGTTGAGATATCGAGCTCCACTCGTGATACGCCAGGGTGACCGTTGTGTATTTATGTCACCGACTTGTCAGTTGCAGATGCGGTTGGTACACCGCCCATGAATAATAGCTACATTATAGCTATCCTTATCTACTCTAGTTCGTAGCTCAGCTAGTATGCCACCTTAGTTAGTTGAGTTTGGTTTGAGACCCATATATAGGGTTCTTCTATTTCTTTGTACTTGAGTTCTTTTTGGCTTACACAACTAAGAAGAGGAAAACTGTCTTCAGCCTCCACCCTTGTGTGTATTCCCCCATTGTGCAAGCAAGAAAGCTACAAGTGAGACTCCTTCCTTCTCTCCCACAATCGTGACATGGTATCAGAGCCTTGTTCGTGGTAAGGAGCTCAAGAAAGCAAGCCAAGCTCGCGGTGTTCTGGTAAGAGAAGCAGTGTTGCTTTCATTTTCTGTTTTGAGAGCAGATCTCTGTAGGTAGCACAGCTGGAAAGACCTTGTTTTTTTGATTTGAGGCCATTTCGGGGCCTGTTTTGGAGGCGGAAGTTTTCTGCACGCACTCAGGAAAAGGCCCAGTTTTATGCTGTGCGACCACTGTTCTACAGGTTGGTGAAAAGTTACTGTAGAAATTGCATCGTATGCTTGTGCGCAGAGACATTGGGAGTTTCAGAATCATCCTTGGTTCCTGTTTATGCAAAATCGTCACTAGGAAGTGACTGTGTGGTCAAATACCACTTTCGCCAGTTTTGCAGATTTTCCTTGTGAGGGTGAAGCTGTGTTTTTTGCAGTGACAGAATTTTTTGCAGTATTCTGTAATGGCGTCTAATTCTCTTTCACAGATTGTCACTGAAAAGCTTGACAAGAACAACTTCCAGGCATGGAAGTTTAGAATGACGAATTTCCTTATGGGAAAAGGATATTGGGAATTTGTTGCAGGAAATGAAGAAGAATCAGTTCTTCTTGATGTTCCCAATCAACAGCAAATGCAGGCATTCAAAGCATGGCATGAGAGAGCCAAGAAAGTTATGTACTGGCTGTCTATCAGTATTTCAGACTCTATGATTGTGCATATTCAGGATGCAAGTACGCCAAAGGAGGCATGGGATACTTTATCAAAAATGTATAGCACAAATACGCAAGCCAGGAAAATGCAGCTCAAGCAAGAGTTGCATAATGTGCAAAGAGAAAATATGAGCATCAATGACTACCACATGAAGGTTAAGAAGATTTCAGATGCACTTGCTTCCATTGGGTCGCCAGTGGAAGATGATGATTTAGTTTCTGTGACCTTGAATGGTCTAGGAAAGGATTATGCACAGTTTCGGACATCCATTTCAGTTCGTGAAAGATTTCCTGATTTTGAGGAGTTGATTGCTCTTCTAATTTCTGAGGAACAGAGAAATGGTGGTGCATCTTCTTCAGGAGGAACTTCAAAAGAAGTTGTCTTCTACTCAAATGTTGGAAGAGGTAGAGGCAGAGGTAGAGGAGGCCGATTTGGAGGCCGTGGTAGAAATCAGAATATGCAACAAACTCAAGAAAACCAGTCCTATGGAGGAGGACGTGGTAACTCTAGAGGCAGGGGGAGCCAAAGAGGTCGTGGTGGATGGCAAAGAGGTCAAAATGCAAATAGTAATGTTGAATGCTACTACTGTGGTAAAATGGGTCATATGGCTAAAGACTGCTATAAAAAGAAGAATGACATCATGAATGGAAAACTGCAACAAGGGAATTATGCATCTTCTAGCAGACAGGGTGATGACAGAAATGAGCATTTGTTCATGGTGCAGCACATGAACAATTCTGTGACAAGTGTAGAAGAAAGCAATGATGTATGGTATGTTGACTCAGGTGCATCAAACCACATGACAGGTCATGCAGAATGGATGGAGGATGCAAGGAAAATGGAAAAACCAGGATTTGTGTAGACTGGTGATGATACTGCACATCCTATTGTGCAGATTGGAAAAATTCCATTGTCTATGCAGGATGGGAAAAAGAAATAACTGTCCGATGTATTTCATGTCCCGAATATCACCAAGAATCTGGTTTCTGTCGGTCAAATGGTTGAGCAGGGCTTGCAGGTCAGATTTAATCCTCATGGATGCTTTGTTGAGGATATGAAAAATAAAGGTCGCTTGATAGCAAAAGGAAAGAAGAAGGGCAGAATGTTTACGTTGGATGCAGACATGTCTGAATTGAGTGCAGCAATGTTTGCACATGGGACCGGTGTAGTTGTAGATATTGATATCTGGCATAAACGCATTGGTCATGTTAATGTACAGCGACTTAAATCAATGCAGGCCCAAAATATTGTTGCAGGATTGCCAAAATTCAAGGTTGCAGAAATGCATAAGGTATGTGAAGCCTGTCAGTTTGGAAAACAGGCAAGGAAACCATTTCCTAGACATGTTCAAGAGAGTGAGAAGCCATTGGAATTAATCCACTCTGATGTGTGGACTACTAAAGTTGCATCTCTTGGAGGCTGTCATTATTTTGTCACTTTTATTGATGACTATAGCAGAAAAGTTTGGGTGTATTTTATGAAAAAGAAAAGTGAAGTTTTTGGGCATTTCAAAACCCTTAAAGCTATGGCTGAAAAAGAAAGAGGTTTGCAAATAAAATGCCTAAGGTCAGATGGAGGGGGAGAGTACCTCTCAAATGAGTTTGCAAAGTTCTTGCAGGAGCATGGCATAAAGCAGCAATATTCATGCAGTTATATCCCACAACAAAATGGAATTGCAGAAAGAAAAAACAGGCATATTGGAGAGGTATCTCGTGCCATGCTCAATGAAAAAGACATGCCAGATTTTTATTGGGCTAAAGCAGTTGCTACAGCAGTCTACATAATGAACAGGACTCCCACTGCAGCAATACATGGGATGACTCCAGAGGAGAGGTATACTGGTAGGAAACCAGATATTTCTCATTTGAAAATTTTTGGTTGCATTGCCTATGTACATGTGCCAGATGAGCTGAGATCCAAGTTGGATCCAAAAGCTGAGAAGTGCATCGTTATTGGTTACTCTCTGCAGCAAAAAGGGTATAGATGCTATAACCCTTCTACTCGTAAGTTTACAGTGAGCAGAGATGTTGTTTTTGATGAGATGAGTAGCTGGTATAAACCAGTAAATGTGATTGATGATGTAGATGCACAAAATGGTAATGCTGCACAGAATTCACAGCAGCAGTCACAAAATATTAGTGGACCTAGAGCGTCCTCTAGCAGTGGTTCACATTCTTCGCCATGGACAGGCAGATTGAGATCAGCAGAATCTTCTCAAAGCAATGCAGATAGTGGTATGTAGGTATCACGAAAAGGAAAAGAGAAGGTTGATCAGCCCATGTTTGATGTGAATGCAGGTCACTCTTATGTGGATGGTGAATCCAGTGGCTCAGAACAGAGCATTGATGATGAGTTGGGTATTCCTTCTATTGTTACACCTGGAGTAAGGAAGACCAGGGATGTTTTGAGAGCACCTGGGAGTGAACCTACTTTGCGCAGGTCTACGAGAGCTAGGTATCTTGTGGATAGGCTGAAATATGATGGATTTACAGCCATTCACTATGCATATATGGTTAAAGTGATACAGGAACCAGAACCCACTTTTTTTTAGGAAGCCATGGGAAAAGAAAAATGGGAGAAAGCCATGGATAAAGAAATGGATGCCTTGGAAGCAAATGCTACATGGGAATTGGTACCTTTGCCTAAAGGTAAAAATGCAATTGGCTGTAAGTGGGTTTATAAGGTGAAGCACAATGCAGATGGTTCTGTGAACAAATACAAGGCAAGATTAGTAGTCAAGGGGTATGCACAAACATATGGCATTGACTATGAAGAAACATTCAGTCCGGTTGCAAGGATGTCAACCATAAGAGCAGTCATTGCTATGGCTGCATCAAAGGGCCAGTCTTTACATCAGATGGATGTAAAGAATGCCTTCTTGCATGGTGATTTGCAAGAAGAGGTCTATATGGAGCAGCCACCAGGTTATGTGCATGCTGTTCATCCTGAGTTTGTTTGCAGGTTGAAGAAAGCCTTGTATGGCTTGAAGCAAGCACCTAGAGTATGGTCTGACAAGATAGGACAGTATCTTGTCACTATTGGCTTTCAGATTTCCAAGGCAGATTTCTCACTTTATGTGAGGAAAACAGAGAAAGGTATTATGCTACTTGTCATTTATGTTGATGATTTGATTATGACAGGTGACAGTGATGAAGATATCCTTCATGTGAAAATGCTATTGAAGCAGAAGTTTGAGATGAAGGATTTGGGAGAGCTGCGTTATTTCTTGGGCATTGAGGTGATTAGATCACCAAGTGGGATACAGCTCTTGTAGAGGTAGTATGGATTGGACATGCTGTCCAAATATGGGATGACAAGCTGTAAGCCTATTTTAGTTCCTTTGGAGCAGAATGTGAAGCTGAGCACAGATGCAGGTGAGCTTCTAGAAGACCCTACTATGTACAGACGCATAGTAGGAAGTTTGATTTATATGACTATTACCAGGCCAGATTTGAGCTATGCTGTTGGATTGGTAAGTCAGTTTATGCAGGCTCCAAGGAAACCACATTTGGATGCGGCTAGACGCATACTCAGGTATGTGAAGTCCACATTGCAGTATGGACTATTTTATGAGACTAGGGTTCAGATACAGTTGCATGGATACACTAATACTGATTGGGCTGGTAGTATTTCTGATAGATGATCTACCAGTGGATATGTGTTCTCTTTTGGGAGTGCTGCAGTCACTTGGAGCAGCAAGAAACAGCCTACAGTTGCCTTGTCGAGCACAGAGGCTGAGTACAGGGGTGCAGCAATGGCTGCATGTGAGGTAGCTTGGTTGCATAAGCTACTTTATGATATACATCAGTCTATAGATGGGCCAGTTGTCATTTATTGTGACAACATGAGTAGTATACACTTGGCAAATAACCCAGTCTATCATGCTAGAACAAAGCACATTGAGGTGCATTATCACTATGTGCAGGAGAGGGTTTTACTAGGTCTTATTGATCTAGTTTATGTCAGCACAGAGGATCAGGTAGCTGACATATTCACGAAGGCATTGGGCGCAGAGAAGCTGCGCAAGTTCAGAGACATGCTTGGTGTGCAGGAATTGGGATTGAGCTCGAGGGGGAGTGTTGAGATATCGAGCTCCACTCGTGATACGCCAGGGTGACCGTTGTGTATTTATGTCACCGACTTGTCAGTTGCAGATGCGGTTGGTACACCGCCCATGAATAATAGCTACATGATAGCTATCCTTATCTACTCTAGTTCGTGGCTCAGCTAGTATGCCACCTTAGTTAGTTGAGTTTGGTTTGAGACCCATATATAGGGTTCTTCTATTTCTTTGTACTTGAGTTCTTTTTGGCTTACACAACTAAGAAGAGGAAAACTGTTTTCAGCCTCCACCCTTGTGTGTATTCCCCCATTGTGCAAGCAAGAAAGCTACAAGTGAGACTCCTTCCTTCTCTCCCACAATCGTGACACCTGATGCTAAAAAAGATTTATCTTAAAGATATCAAAGGCTAGTATACCCTCTTTTGCTCAGAGGAGCTCCTCCAAGGGAGGTAAGGGTTGGTTGGGTATGGAGGTTGAAGAACCAATATGGGAAAATGAAGCTCATGTGCACTTAGTGAAAAATTGAGTTGAAGGAAGCTTGTTGGATTAGAGATGGCTCTAATACCATGTTGAAATTTTAGAGTGAGAGAAAGAGAGTATGCACAAGAGGGAGAGAGAGAGAGAGAGCTCAAGTACAAGAAGAAGATCTTGCTTAATGAGTTGTTCACAAGTACAACTAGTACACTCTCCTCTACCTTGAGAGCAAGTTTTAGGCTATTTAAATAGCCACTGGATGGCTAGGGTTAGGGTTTCCCCCTGCCCTCCAATTCATTCACATCTAGCTACCCTTATCCACCCTTGCATACATAGGGTTAACATGCCTATCTCTCAACAAAATTGGCATTGCACCTTGGAGAAGGTGTGGATAGTTATATTATTGTTAATATCTTCTAGAGACTATTTGATCGTGTCTTTGTATTGTGCATAAATTACACGAACAAACCTCATGCTAATTAATTGATTAAGGAAGCTATCTTTACATGTCAAACATAAGCATGATAGGTAATTAGATAACTAAAGTTGATCCATTGAGAAAAGTGGGAGGTCCTCTACGAATCCATTCTACGGATGGGTGGTCTCAGTGAACCGAGAGTTTTGGTTTAAGGTACAGAACTAGAAAAAGGACAAATGATTGATTGCCTCTACTGTATCAACTTAGATCTTGGTCAATGCTATTTTAGGAGACTAGATTCGAGACTAATCCTTATGGGTACGGGGGTCGACATGTATCACTCCCTCTCATTTCTCACTCACACTATAAACCAAGTGTGGCATTCATCTACTTCGGTCCGATTTGACTTATGAATGTAGTAGCTCAAAGACCATAAGCTATTAGGCGACCATAACATCAAATTAGAAACCTGCGTTTAGGTAGATCCTTATGGGTTATGGCAAGAACCTTCCATTATGAAGTGGACCTAAGTGAATCTAGGTGACAAATCTAGTGTTATTCCAAGGAGTACTAGGCATTGTCACTTGGAAAATTCTCTTGGTGGACTACTAAAATTGTATCATTGAAGTGATTTTAGTTGGGTATATTACACGAAGAGGGGAGACAAAGAACAAATAACCTCAGAGATTCAAATATTGTGAGGTGCCTCCTCTAACAGACCCGGAGGAGTCCTCTAGTAGTCGACTGAAATTCATATCCATGCACATCACCATCATATCTCCCCATGGGAAACCTTGGACTAAGTTGAACATGGGAATTTCATGTCTACTTCATAGGGGAATCGCGGACAAGTCACCCCTAACAACAATTTAACGCCCACATAAGAAACACCACTTTGTAATCAATCAAAGGTAGGAGCGAGGTTAACACTGCACTTGGTTCAAAGAGAGTGAGAGATGGGGGAGAGTGTAACTCGATTCCCCTACCCATAAGGTAAAATCTCAGCTCCGACCCCCTAAAACGGTGTTAAACCTGGTAACTAATCCTATCGGTATTGGGAGGGCCACAATTTAATTAGCTCTATCTAGTGTTTAAAAGTTACCCGACTTATAAGGTCCACCCAACCACAAGAGTCCAATCGTCTCCAGGATCGAAGCCTCCTACTTTCCTCGATGGGTTTGCTTAGTTTTCTAATTAGCAAAGCATACTACCACACTATTTGGACATATAAAATTAGCTCGCTTTTATTACTTCGTTAAACTGGGTTCATTAAACTCGACCTTTAGCACATAACAAACAATTCAAAAATTAGATACTTTATTTCACCATCACTCCTAGAGTGATACAAAACTGTCTTTCTGCAAAAAGACACCGCCCAGTCTAGGATAGGTCCTTCCAATCCCTCTGGATTAGGATGTATGTGATCGCACTCCGTCTGCAGTCAACAGGGAAATTTACTGGCTCAGAGCCCCTCTAAGCTTCCCTGAGCCTCACGAGCTGCCCTACATAACAGGGGCACTTACCACTCGACCCTTTGCCCTATGAGGTGCTCAAGTGATCAAAATCAAAAACACCTACCTCCCTCGGGAGCATAGGACCCCCACCCACATGTGAGTTTTTCCACACTCTACAAAGTGTAAGGGAGCATTGGGTTGGGGACCCCAATGTCCCAAACCACCACAATCCACAATTCATCTGGCTATGCAAGCCTGGAATCATAAGAGACATAATTCATCATTCACAAATTCAAAATCAGTCATAACCATAAGACATTTTAACACAATTGTCAATGCGATGCATAGAATCTATCCTCTTCATCACTTTTCGTGTTCCTTCCTAAAAAGTACTTGATAATACTAGCATGCTTTTACGAGTCTAAGTAAGCTCTAACTAATCGTGATCCCTATCTAAGATACTAACCTGATTATCTCTGTTTGGCCATCCATCATGACTACGGTTTATAGTCGCAACCTTGATTTGTTGTGGGATGGCTGATTCTTTGGTTTGAATGGGTTCGGGATTAACTTCTGCTTGTGCTTCAGCATCATGTTGAGTTTTGTCAGCAACACGGCGGCCACTTCCTCGTGTTGGGGAGGTCTTTGAGCGTGACCTCGCTCAGTATCTCGACGTCTCTTGGGAGCCATGGAAGAAGCTTGATGGGTTCGAGTAGAGCTTTTGCGTATGGGTGGAGAGAGAGAGAGAGAGAAAGAGAGGCTTGGCTGATTTGTAGCAGAGCTTCGTCGTGTCAATAGCAACAGAGGGACTTCTGCATGGGTTGTTGTGTGTCTATGTGTATGTGTGTTTGACGTGACACTCTACCCTTGTTTATATAGTACTGAGAGGGGAGGTAAAGAGAGGGCGTCTGCTTTTTGGCATTTTAATGACATCATCGATGACAAAGATTTTCATTTATTTCTACCCTAGAACTTGTTTGGATCACAACTTCATTGTATGAATTCCAAATATAGACATTCGGATACTTAAAACGATTGGAACGTATATGGTCGACAAGCTTGCGTGGGCAAAATTACAAATATCTATCAGAAATAGACAAAATAATGATTTTTTTAAATTGCATTATTTTTATAAAGCTTTTGTCTTGGACGACTTGTTCCCTTCAAAATAAGTCACATTATATATTTGGATCCATCTAAAGTGGAAATTAAGTCATCTAAACATGATACTAGAGATTTCAGACTATTCTAGTAAACCAGTCCTGCTTCTTGTAAATCCTGTAGAGATTTTGCAAATTTTTTCCATGTGTGGATGTGCAACATAAATCAATTTTCTTTGGAATGTATACGCACATTGTTTATTAAAATAAACTAAGTAATAGGGACATTACATTATCCTCTCCTTAGAGAAATTGAGATGTTCTCATCTCGAGAGAAACTGGGGATATTCTTTCATAAGGGTTGCCTCATCGACCCATGTGGCATCTTCTTTAGGATAATCCTTCCATTATACTAGGTATTCTCTTAGAATTTGACTTCTTAGATGTTTTTCCCCTGTATCTAGAATCTTCTCGGGTTGTATTTCCAGAATCCCTTAGGTAGGCATGACTATTTGTTCGTCATTAAGCACATGATCGGGGTTTGCTACATAAGGTTTCAATAGGCTTACATGAAATACATTGTGAATCTTGAGATAGGGTGGAAATTTAAGCTTGTAGGCTTGCCTTCCCATTACTTTGATAGCATTATAAGCAAACTCTACCAAAGGTAAATGTTCAATCGATCGTTTCGGTTCTTTATCACAATAAGACCTTAGAATATCTTCAATGGTTTGGTTCACCCTCTCAGTTTGGCCATCAATTTGAGGATGATAAGCATTACTGAAGCATAGATGTGTTCCAATTTCTTGAAATAGGAAAGTCCAAAACTTAGAGGTGAACCTGGCGTCTCGATCACTGACTATGGTCTTTGGCAATCCATGTAACCTAAATACATCTTTGATAAAGACTCGAGCAATGTCAGATGACTTATAAGTTGTTTTGATTGGGATCAAGTGTGCAACTTTTGTCAATCTATCAACCACTACCATGATGGAATCATATCCACCAGTAGCAGTAGGTAATCCAACAACAAAGTCCATACTTATTGACTCCCATTTCATTTGTGGAATGTCCAAGGGTTGTAACTCTCTAGGCATCTTGATCCTTTCTACCTTGACTCTTTGACAAGTCAAGCACTGAGCTATATACTTTAATACATCCCTTTTTAATCCTGGCCAAAGATAGCTCTTACGAATTGCATTGTGTGTCTTGGCATACCCCGGATGTCCTGCAATGGGGCTGTCATGGGCTTCCCATAAGATCTTGGCCTTCACTTCTGGTCTTTTTGGGATACAAAGGCGGTCATGGTAATATAAACAACCATTACTAGCATGATAATCCTTAATCTTAGACCTTTCTTTGTCAGAGCTTCCCCCTTGAAGTACCTTAGCCATGAGTCCTTCATATTCTTTATCCTGAGAAATAGCTTGGCGTACAAGCTCAAGTACAGGGTTATCAGGTATGGATACGGTTCTTAAGCTTCAAACTTCTACAACGCTATTAAGAAAGTCTTTTCGGCTTAATGCATCCACAACAACATTGTCCTTCCCTGGATGATATTTAATTTTAAAATCAAATTCTTGCAGTATCTCTATCCATCTTTTTTGTCTCATGTTTAGTTCAGCTTAGGTGAAGATCCACTTAAGACTTTTATGATCTATCACTAAAGTGAATTCCCTTTCCAATAGATAGTGTCTCCACAGTTTCAAGGCATGAATTACTGCGAGTAACTCAAGGTCATGAGTAGCATAGTTGGATTTGTAGGGTTTCAATTTTCTGGAAGTATAGGCCACCGGTCTTCCTTCTTGTACTAGCACCCCACCGATTGCGAGTCCACTTGCATCAATGATCACTTCAAATGGTTGATTGAAGTCAGGGATTTTTAATACAAGTGTAGTGGTTACAGCTTCTTTAAGCTTATCAAAGCTTCCTTGATGCTCAATGGTCCAAAGGATTTCTGTTTTTTTCTTCAAAAGATTTGTCAAGGGTGCAACAATGAGGGAATAATCCTTGATGAAGATTCAATACCATCCTGTCAGTCCCAAAAATCCACGGATTTCTTTTATTGTCTTAGGTATTGGCCATTCTAGGACATATTTTACTTTGGTAGGGTCTATAGAGATTCCATTAGCAGAAACAATGTAGCTAAGATATTCAATCCTGTCAGTGAGAAATACACATTTACTCATCTTGGCATAAAGCTGATTTTCACTAAGTGTTACTAGGGCGATCTTTAAGTGACCTTCATGTTCCTCTATTGATTTGGAGTATACTAGTATATCGTCTAAAAATACTAGCACAAAATCATCTAGATATGATCGAAAGATGTCTTGCATTAGACGATTGAATGTAGCTGGGGCATTAGTCAATCCGTATGGCATGACTAAAAATTCATGATGACCATACCTAGTGCTGAAGGCAGTCTTTGGGATATCTTGTTCCTTGATTCGAATTTGATAGTATCCAGATCTTAGATCAATCTTGGAAAAAAACTTGGCTCCGTGTAAGCGATCTAAAAGTTCGCATATCCTGGGTATAGGGTACTTGTTTTTTTTATCGTAACATGGTTTAGTCCTCTGAAGTCAATGTAGAGTCTAAGTGTTGCATCCTTCTTTTTCTGGAAGAGGACAGGCGCTCCCCAAGGTTCATTATTGGGGGGGCGAATAAATATTGGTTCTATCAGTTGTCTCAGTTGTTCCTTAAGCTCAATAGCTTTAGGAATAGACATTTTGTATGGTCATTTTGACACTGGCTCGGCTCTAGGAATCAACTTTATTTCATGATCAACCTCATGATTTGGAGGCAGTTGAGTCAATTCTTTTGGGAAGACATCCTCGAAGTCATTGATCCATGAAGGTAGAGTGCCTTCATTAGTCTTTTTGACTTTATTCAATCGGATCATGTAGATTGGTTGACCTTTCTTCAATCCCTTACTAAGTCGACTTGCCTTGGCTAGTTGGACTCTAGTTCTTCCAGCTTTCCCATATGCCTTTATGGTTTCCACTTCCAAGTCTTGAAAGATTATTTCCTCTTCAGCACATAGAATCTGGGATTTTTTCTTCTTGAGCCAATCCATTCCTAGAATGCAATTGTAGCATCCTAGTGGTAGGATTCAAAATTCTGTTTCAATTATATGGTTGTCTAACTCAAATTGAAGTTTTCCTAAAGTTTCGATTGAGGAAATTAACTTCCCACTAGCCAATTCTACTATCATTTTCCTTGTCCCCCTAGATTCTAGATGCAATCTTTTAACTGTCTTGGGTGCAAGAAAGGAATGTGTGCTACCACAATCAATTAAGATCGTAAATGATGTACCCTTGTAAGTAGCTAGAGATTGAATTACTGAACATTGGTGGTCCGCTTCTTTCTTTTCCACGGTAGCATGAATGGATCCTCTTTCAAATTCTTCACCTAACGTGCATTCCTCGGGTTGTCCAATCATGGTATTTACCCAAGCACTAGTTGTTCTTCCACGTCCATGGCTTGGGTTGTTGTTGTCGTTCCCTCGGCCTCTTCTACCAATTTGGTTTGGGCTAGGATTTTGAGGATGGTTAGGACAATTAGCCCTTAGGTGTCCAGTCCTTCCGCACTGGTAGCATTGCCTAATTCCTATCCCATTTGGTCCTTGGGTGATTGCATTAGCTCTATCATTTTATTTGGTATTGGTCATGTCGATACCATGGTTTGGGTAACCCCTTCCATTGTTGTTTATTGGACGGTTTCTTTGGCCATTTCAAGTGATTTCTTTGGCCATAGGTTTTGCTCGCATAAGAGCATCTTCGAGAGTCTTTGGTCTCATTAATTCAAGGCGAGTGTCCAAAGGTGGATTTAGTCCTTGGCAGAACCTTGCAATTTGTTGAGATGTTGTCATTGGGGGTGCATATTTGCGCAGACTCACAAACTTGGAATAGTATCCTTCCAAGGTCAGGATTAGTTGTTGTAAGTTGTAGAATTCATTTATCTTGATTGATTCAAAAGATGGGGGAAGATAACATCCTTTCACAGCTTCTTTGATTTCCTCCCAAGTTTAGGAAGCTTCTGTTACTTCTTTATCTTGGCAAAACTATTTCCACCAAAGCTTAGCTTCACCAGTAAGACGAAGACAAGCAGTCATGGATTGATTTGCAGCAGAAGTTTCAATGGCTAGGAAATAGTCATCCAAAGCCTCAATCCACGCTTTTGCATCTTACTCCACCTTGGGTCCTTCATCATTAAACCTAGGTGTTGGTGCCTACTTGAGAAGAAATTTCTTCTCTTAGAGTTCCTTGTATGTTTCATCAAATTGTACTAGTTTAATGATTCTAATTATCTCGGTAACTTCTTTGTTAAAAAACGAGGTGTCTCTAGGAATCGATAAGACTTTGGGAGATTGGGATACTCTAGAAGCTCATAAATTTTTGACTTTACAGTCCTACATAAGGGTTATCCTATCGGGAGAAATAACCTTTATATATTGGTCATACACCCAACATTGTAGGGTTATTGGCTCCCCATTAATTGTCACAATATCATTAACCCTATGTTCTTCAAGTAAGAACCATTGAACTAGTTTTAGTTTTTCAAGCCATTTCAACATCTTGAGATGGACTTTCACATCTTCGCATAGAGTACAGGTAAGGGTTGTCCCTTCCCCAAATTTGGGCTCCAATTTTAGCCCTTTCATAAGCTTAAGCAATTCCATAGACGAGTCTTCTCTAAGATAGCCATTACACTTTCTCTTAATTCCTACATGTTAGACTGGCACACAAGCAGTGGAGTACATGATCTCAAAAATAACTCGCATAAAGCATACTTCATCATTAACTTGTTAAAACACCTCAATTATCATCATAAGCTCATAAGCTCATAACTCGCGCTCTTCAAAAACAATAATGAGACTTTATATTTATGAAAAGTACTTACAAAGATGTATTTGATCATACTATGATCTACCAATACATCATCTCATGGATCCTTTCCTCATGAAAAGTATCAGGGTCTATATTCTCATATACATGGCAAACAACATAATGTGGTGGCTCTTGAGGATAACCAAAACATCCAGTACCAAAATAAGGCCTTCTTGCACCACAACAACTCTCTCGGGTGGTAGTACTTGTAACACTTTCTGGTGTACCCACAAGGTTTCAGATACATGCTCATGCCCAATGTCTAGTAACCATTCAGCAAAGACATTGAACAAAAGATATATCTTAACTATCCTTAGTTGTTCAGCCCATCGAATCCTCCATAGTTTATAATGAAGAATAATGTTATGCTCACAATATATCTCCATATGTGACCCATTCCTTGGCCATAAATCTATAATGTACCATGAGTTAGGATAAGGTTGCAATACAATTGGAGGAATAAAGATAATTTCCATGATCTCAAATATAGCCTCGTGGAATGAGAAATTATTCGACCCTAAGGCTACTTGATACATGATGGGAAAAATATCCCACGAATGTGTAGCTTCCTCATCACTAAGTTCCTAATGAGCACAATGCGTATGCTAGTCTTAGCACAAGATAATCAACAACAGTTTTCTTCAAAAAAGTGTGGTTATTTTTTTAATTCTTTTTATATGTTGACTACTTAACCTTACACTAAAAGCTCTTTTGAAACCAAGGCTCTGATACCACGTGTGAGATACATCCTCCAACAGACCTGGAGGAGTCCTCTAGTAGTCAACTAAAATTCATATCCATGCACATCACCATCTTGTCTCCCCATGGGAAACCTTGGACTTAGTTGAACATGGGAATCTCAGTTCTACTTCACAGGGGAATTGTGGATAAGTCACCCCTAACAACAATCTAGCGCCCACCTAAGAAAGACCACTTTGTAATCAATCAAAGGCAGGGGTGATGTTAACACCGCACTTGGTTCAAAGAGAGTGAGAGATGGGGGAGAGTGCAACTCGATCCCCCTACCCATAAGGAAAAATCTTAGCTCCGGCCCCCTAAAATGGTGTTAAACCAAGTAACTAATCCACCGGTATTGGGAGGGTCACGATATAATTAGCTCTATCTAGTGTTGGAAAGTTACCCGACTTATCGAGTCCACCCAGCCACAGGCGTCCAATCGTCAGGATCGAAGCCTTCCACTTTCCTCGATGGGTTTGCTTAGTTTTCTAATTAGCAAAGCATACTACCACACTATGTGGACATATAAAATTAGCTTGCTTTTATTACTCCGTTAAACTGGGTTCGTTAAACTCTTCCTTTAGCACATAACAAACAATTCGAAAATCAGATACTTTATTTCAACATCACTCCTAGAGTGATACAAAATTGTCTTTCCGCAAAAAGACACTCTCTTGCCTAGAAAAGGACCTTCCAATTCCTCAAGATTAGGCTGTATGTGATTGCACTCTGTCCACGGTCAACAGTGAAATTTACTTGCTCAGAGCCCCTCTAATCTTCCTTGAACCTCACGAGCTATCCTATATAACAGGGGCACTTACCACTCGGCCCTTTGCCCTCTCAGGTGCTTGAGTGATCAAAATCAAAAACACCTATCTCCCTCGGGAGCGTAGGACCCCCACCCCCATGTGAGTTTTTCCACACTCTACAAAGTGTAAGGGAGCGTTGGGTTGGGGACCCCAATGTCCCAAACCACCACAATCCACAATTCATCTGGCTATGCAAGCCTGGAATCATAAGAGACATAATTTATTATTCACAAATTCAAAATCAGTCATATACATAAGACATTTTAACACAATTGTCAATGCGATGCATAGAATCTATCCTCTTCATCACTTTTCGTGTTCCTTCCTAAAAAGTACTCGATAATACTAGCATGCTTTTACGAGTCTAAGTAAGCTCTAACTAATCGTGATCCTTATTTAAGGTACTAACCTGATTATCTCTGTTTGGCCATCCATCGTGACTACAGTTTATAGTTGCAACCTTGATTTGTTGTGGGATGGCTGGTTCTTCAGTTTGAATGGGTTCGGGGCTAACTTCTGCTTGTGCTTCAGCATCGTGTTGAGTTTCATCAGCAACAATGATGGCCACTTCCTCATGTTGGGGAGGTCTCTGAGCATGACCTCGCTCAGTTTCTCGACGTCTCTTGGGAGCCATGGAAGAATCTTGATGGGTTCGTGCAGAGCTTTCGTGTATGGGTGGAGAGAGAGAGAGAGAGAGAGAGAGAAAGAGAGGCTTGGCTGATTTGTAGTAGAGCTTCGTCGTGTTAATAGCAACAGAGGGACTTCAACATGGGTTGTTGTGTGTATGTGTGTATGTGTGTTTGACGTGACGCTCTACCCTTGTTTATATAGTAGTGAGAGGGGGGGGGGGGGGGTAAAGAGAGGGCACCTGCTTTTTGGCTTTTTTGATGACATCATCGATGTCAAAGATTTTCGTTTATTTCTACCTTGGAACTTGTTTGGATCATAACTTTGTCATATGAACTCCAAATATAGACATTCGGATGCTTAAAATGATTGGAACATATCTAGTCAACAAGCTAGCATGGGCAGAATTACAAATATCTATAAAAAATAGGCGAAAATAATGATTTTTGTAAATCGCATTATTTTTATCGATCTTTTGTCTTGGACTACTTGTTCCCTTCAAAATAAGTCACAGTATATATTTGGATCCATCTAAAGTGGAAATTAAGTCATCTAAACATGATACTAGAGATTTCAAACTATTCTAGTAAACCAATCCTGCTTCCTATAAATCCTATAGAGATTCTGTAGTTTTTTTCCATATGTGGATGTGCAACATAAATCAATTTTCTTTGGAATGTATACGTACATTGTTTATTAAAATAAACTAAGTAATGGTGATGCTAGGAGACATATTCCACGGTGGATTCCGCGAGGTTTTACGGTGGATTCCGTAAACTTAGATGACCGGGGCTCATACACAAAGAGGATTCTTTGTGGGAGAAGTTGATGGGGACGCCTGTCCTTTTCGGGCGTTTCATTAATTTAGTGTGTACGTGGGTGATTCCATAGCGGGTGATTTCGCAAAATGCATATTAAATTAATAAACGTTTATGAGTTTAGAGTGCGCACTCGTAATAAATTAAGGTTAGGATTTATTTCTAACCAGTTGATTTATTTATGTAACTGAAGACTGCTAGGTATTCACTTTTTTCGGTTTAATTGTATTATTTTACTAACGATTGTGAATGCTTCAGTTGATGTGTAGAGATAGCAGCAGTGGCGGAGGAAAGCATTGGAGTCTAGCGAGTATTCAACCTTTGGATTATATTTTGATAGGCGCCACGCCTATATTTTGTTATGTCTATTGAGACATTGATTATTGATTATTATTTTGTATGCGCCTATGCGCACGGATATGTTATTTCTATTTGGACATTGAGATTGGGCGTGCCAGACTCTATGGGCACCGTCCATTACCTTTATTTCCTATTTTTGTAGAAAGCAAAATCAAAAGCTAAAAGCTTGTCATATTTTTGTAAATTGGGCTATTATTGAGCATGAAGATGGAAATATACATAAAATACATGCTTTGTGAAGCGCTCACACAAGGCATGGGGGGAGATTGAACCCAATTGGTCTCTTGCTTCTTGTCGTTCATGCTTTTACATTGTTTTTTGTGCAAAAAGGTAGAGTTCATTGTTCTTGGGGACCTTCCGGGATTCACTACGTGAGCATACAGCGACCAATCTGCGCACCAGTGGTATCAGAGCGGAGCTGAGATCAAGAGCTTCCAATCGCTACCCATCTCGAGCGAAGGCGGAGCTCCAGGAACGATCGGGCTCTACAGTGAATCTCAACGCGAACCGTCGATACAGGCAGACTTCTGGCAATCAAGAACCCCTATTTCTACTGTCAGATCGCAAAGGACTAGGCTGTGCAGGCGGAGGACCACGCATCCATCTCCTTCATCAAGTCGTGGTTATACAATGAGAAAAAAAATTTCATATCTTTTATCTCATATAAGTTTAAGCTTACTTAAGCTTAGAAGAAGCTTCAAGCTCCACAATTTTTCGACGTGGTATCTGAGGAGGATCGCGAAAAACGTGCCGTGTTGAAAAACGGCCCCCCCTCATGAAATCTGACGACGCCTTCATTAAGCTTCTCAAGCTTAATCTCCTAAGTCAAAGCAAGGTTTCTGCAAGTCACACAGGGCAAGAAAGTCACCAAACTCCGGGTCCTGCGCATCAAAAGTCAAGTTCTGCAAGTCAACTGGAATCAAGTCCTGCAAGTTCATCAAGTCGGCCTAAGTTATGTAAGTCTGCAACTCTGCAAGTCGGCTAAGTCTGCAACTCTGCAAGTCAGACTAGTCAACTCGAGTCAGAACTGACTAGTGCTCAAAACTCCTAGAAGGCTTGTTCCTACGCAAAAACTCTGATCTGGAAAGTTGTTCGTGGCAAAGTGTTCTACCTATCTACAGGTTTACTGAAGTATTTTCAACAAACGAAGATGGAAATATTACAGATTTTCTGAAAATTAAGAAAGAAATACCCAAAAATACATAGCCTTGTAACCGCGAATTTGAGCTACGCTCATCCCGCTAACCTGATTTTGAGTGAGAAAGGTCTATTGAATTTTACAGGATGACGACCCCACATATGGATGATCCTATGGCTGAAGACGACTTACTTGAGCCTACCATGGAACAAAAGCTAGATCTAATCATGCTACAACTGGAAGAAGAGCGAAGGGCTAGGCAAGCATTGCAAGCGCAATTAACAAAATTACAAAGAGCGTCTACCGACAAAGAAGAATCTCAAGCTGAAGATTTGATTCGACGTACCATCGACGCCACTCTTGAAGCACAAACCATTCGCAAGGAATCAAAGATAAGTAAACGAAGTTTCAAATTTCGCACTTTCAATGGCATACGAGAAGGAAAGACTGTTTTATCTTTCATTAGCCAGTTTGATGACTATTTCCATGAGGAAACTTATCCAGAAAAAGATAAAATCAAGTGTGTTACTAATCATCTGATAGACAGAGCATCACTTTGGTGGACTGTAGTACGCAAGAGCATAGAATGTCCTGCTACTTGGGAAGATTTCAAGAAGAAGTTCATGCAGAATTTCCTTCCACCGCAATTTCATGAGAAGGCTATCAAGCAATGGGATTTACTTCAACAACGGGATCGTGAGCCTATTCCATAGTATACAGAGCATTTTTGGAATGCACTCCTATAGCTACGCATACTTGAAGACGTACCAGAGACGACACATAAGCGGAAGTATATGTCTGGACTTCTTGGACATTACTACGCTGAAGTGAACATGTTCAAGCCTGCTACCCTTGAAGACGCCATCTCACTAGCTCACGACACTGAAGATAAGTTACGTGGTAGAGATAGACGACCACAGCAATTCCAAGCCAATGGTAATTATGGATCTAAACAATTCAATTCCAATTTTAGAAGGTTTAATCCAGGTCGTTTCTCATCACCATCTTTCCGCAAGAATTGGGCTAAACCACCTGCATTACCATCCAATGTCAATCCAAATCCTAAGCCTATTCCACAAGCAAATCCAAATGTACCCAGACTTCCAGCCATTGCAAATAATGTAACCAAAGCCAAGCCAATAGTATGCTATAAGTGTCACCAGCCTGGGCATCTCGCAGCAAATTGTCATTCAAAGAAGCCACCAGCACATATCAACTATCTTGGAGCCATGGACGAAGACGAGCATGAGGATATGCCTGATTTCAGTGAAGATGAGGATGATCCTACTACTACTTCCGACACTTTACCAGGTATGCCTACTCCACATTCATTATTGACTATGAAATGTTTGGTGCATGGAAAGGAAAGAACTATCTTGCATGATGACGGTAGTACTCATGACTTTATTTCAGCAAAATTGGTAAAGGAATTGAAATTACAGACTGTACCTACGCATTATCGCATAAAAGCTGCATTTTTAGGCACTAGGTACAATGGCACACAAGAAGTTCAAGATTTAGAGATTCAAATTGGTTCATATATTGAAAGAAGAAATTTCTTAGTTGTTCCATTACAGTCAAGCGACATTATTTTAGGAATGCCTTGGAGACACCAGCATAATCCAAATATAGATTATTCCACACACACAATGAATATTAATTTTCAAGGAAAATCTATTACATTATATGGTATACATGCATCTAGTATTTTTTCACTGCTTTCGCATACTCAAGCAAAACGTGCATTATGCAAGAGTACTAAATCATATCTTATTTGGGTGAATGAATTGCACGCAAAGGAAAATCATATACACCCTAGGCATAAGGAATTTCTTGCATATTTTAAGGACTATTTTGCAGAAGACCTACCACCAGGTTTACCACCTTTACGACCAGAAGACCATAAGATTGATTTAATCCCTGGCACACAACCACCTTGCAAAGCACCATATAGGCACAATCAAATAGAGCAAAAAGAAATCCAAAGTCAAGTTGAAGAATTACTAAATAGAGGCTTAATTCGACCTAGCAGTTCTCCATTCGGTGCACCTGTACTCTTAGTTAAGAAAAAGAATAATACTTATCGTATGTGTATTGACTATCGAGCTTTAAATAAGATCACTGTAAAGAATAGGTATCCTATACCTAGAGTTGATGACCTTATGGACAAACTGCAAGGATCTTCTATATTTAGTAAAATTAACCTTAAGTATGGATATCATCAGGTGAGGCTAGATAGATCTGACATATTTAAGACTGCATTCAGAACACAGTTTGGCCATTACGAATTCTTAGTCATGCCATTCGGATTGACTAATGCACCTGCCACTTTCAGTGGAATGATGATTCGTATCTTTCTGAAATATCAGTATTGTGTGATTGTTTTCTTTTATGATATTTTGGTGTTTAGTCAAAGTGAGAAAGAGCATTATGAGCATTTATCATTAGTTTTTCAATTACTGAAAGAAAATCAATTGTTTGCAAATCCTGAAAAGAGTGAATTCTTTAAGATAGAAATTGAGTATTTAGGTCATATTGTATCAAAAGAAGGAATTAAAGTTGATCCTAAGAAAATTGATGCAATATTGCATTGGCCTGTTCCTAAAAACGTGCATGAGTTACGCTCATTCCTTGGTCTTGCTAGTTTCTATAGGAAGTTTGTACGTAATTTTTCATTACTTGCTTTACCATCAACCAAACTTCTCAAGAAAGGAATTGTTTATCAATGGACTGAAACTCAACAGAAATCTTTTGACTTACTGAAACGTGCATTAACCAATGCTCCTGTTCTACAATTGCCTGACTTTAATAGACCATTCTTTCTAGTTGTGACCGATGCTAGCGGATCAGGAATAGGAGCCGTACTAATGCAAGACAATCATCCAATAGCATATTCTAGTTCTAAGCTGAAACCCTTTGAGCTAAAATATTCCACTTATGACAAAGAACTATTAGCAGTTGTACAAGCATTAAAACAGTGGAAACACTACTTAATGGGTTCAGAATTCATGATAAAGACCGACCAGCAAAGCATTAGACATTTACTTAGCCAACCCCAAATTTCTGACTGTCATATCAAATGGGCTTCCTTCATTCAAAGTTTTCATCCTATCATTCAATACCAACCTGGAAAAGAAAATGTAGTTGCTGATGCATTGAGCAGGACCTGCAATTCATAATATTTCTGTCATATCTTTTGATTCTTTGATTGCTATGAAAGATACATATCACCAGGATATTACTTTTCATTCTGATTGGCAAAAATTAGTTCAAAATAATTTCATTCCTGTTGATTCATTGTCATATAATGATGGATTTATGTTTTTTGAAAAGAGACTGTGTGTTACTATTCCATTCCGATCTTTTCTTTTGAATGAAATTCATTGTCCCACATATCAAGGTCATAGAGGTATCATATCTACATTACGCATGTTAACTGAAGATTTTTATTGGCCGCATATGGATGCAGATGTATCTAATTTCGTTTCTGAATGTTTGATTTGTCAAAGAATAAAGAGACATCATGGTAAATAGTATGGATTATTAATGCCTTTGTCTATTCCATCTAAACCTTGGGAACATATTTCTATGGATTTCATTACTGGTTTACCAAATACTAAATCTAACCATGACATGATTTGGACAGTTGTAGATAGATTTAGTAAGCAAGCATATTTCATTCCATGTAAGAAAACTTTAACAGCATCACAAGCAGCACAGTTATTTTTGAAAACTGTTTTTACTAACCATGGATTGCCCAAAGTGAGTATTTCAGATCGAGATTCTAGATTTTGTAACAATTTTTGGATAACACTATTTGCAAATCTAGGCACAAAGATTGATTTCTCATCTGCATTTCATCCAGAAACAAATGGACAAACAGAAGCCACAAACAGCACCATTCTAGATCTTTTACGTGCATATACTATCTCTAAACCTCAAACATGGGACACTCATTTGCATTTATTACAGTTTGCATATAACAATACACCGCACACATCTACAAAGAAAGCACGTTTTGAATTGAAGTCATTTATGGATATAGATTATCTACACCTGTTGCATCTTTGTCTAATAGAATTCAGAGTGCTGATGATATTGCTACTATGCATAACAGTATTTTTGATGAGGTTAAGGATATGATTGCTAAAGCCCAACAATCATATACCAAACAAGCCAATAAGAAAAGACAAGCCATGAATTTCAAAGTTGATGATTATGTTTGGCTGAGAATAGAAAAGCGTAGACTGCAAAGTGTAGATAGACATCCAGTTGTCAAATTAGCTCCTAGATTCTATGGACCATTTAGAATCATTCATAAGATTAATGATAATGCATTCAAGTTAGAATTACCATCTCATTGGAAAATTCACAATACATTTCACATTAGTTTATTGAGACCATTTAGAGGCCAATTACCTATCCACCCTGTTTATGAAAATCCACCTTTATTAGAGGAAGAGACTGAAATACTTGAACCAGAAGCCATCATAAACACTGACTATATGACCACTAGAACTGGCCGAAGGTATTCTAGATATCTAGTAAAATTTAAGAACCATCCTGTAGAAGAAGCACAATGGATGCACGCTAGAGACTTAAATGCTTTCCCCACTCTGTTAGCTCCACATTGAGCTAATAGCAATTGAGGTCAATTGCTATCCCACCCCGGGGGTATGATGCCAGGAGGCATATTCCACGGTGGATTCCGTGAGGTTTTACGGTGGATTCCGTAAACTTAGATGACCGGGGTTCATACACAAAGAGGATTCTTTGTGCGAGAAGTTTATGGGGACGCCTGTCCTTTTCGGGCATTTCATTAATTTAGTGTGTACGTGGGTGATTCCATAGCGGGTGATTTCGCAAAATGCATATTAAATTAATAAACGTTTATGAGTTTAGAGTGCGCACTCGTAATAAATTAAGGTTAGGATTTATTTCTAACCAGTTGATTTATTTATGTAACTGAAGACTGCTAGGTATTCACTTTTGTCGGTTTAATTGTATTATTTTATTAACGATTGTGAATGCTTCAGTTGATGTGTAGAGATAGCAGCAGTAGCGGAGGAAAGCATTGGAGTCTAGCGAGTATTCGACCTTTGGATTATATTTTGATAGGCGCCACGCCTATATTTTGTTATGTCTATTGAGACATTGATTATTGATTATTATTTTGTATGCGCCTATGCGCACGGATATGTTATTTCTATTTGGACATTGAGATTGGGCGTGCCAGACTCTATGGGCACCGTCCATTAGCTTTATTTCCTATTTTTGTAGAAAGCAAACTCAAAAGCTAAAAGCTTGTCATATTTTTGTAAATTGGGCTATTATTGAGCATGAAGATGGAAATATACATAAAATACATGCTTTGTGAAGCGCTCACACAAGGCATGGGGGGAGATTGAACCCAATTGGTCTCTTGCTTCTTGTCGTTCATGCTTTTACATTGTTTTTTGTGCAAAAAGATAGAGTTCATTGTTCTTGGGGACCTTCCAGGATTCACTACGTGAGCATACAATGACCGATCTGCGCACCAAATGGGGACATTACAAATATACAAACAATTCATGCAAGGTGAGACCATGAGAGCCGTATATCTGAGCTCTTTGTGAGGGACAGAGTGAACCCCACCTTAGTAGGAATCAAATTCTCTTCCTTCACCTTCGCTCTTCTTCGCAAAGCTCCCAGATGTGGTATCATCTTACTTGTCCTACCTTTTTTTTTTACTATGCAATCCCACAGACTTCCACAAAAACACAAAAGCGAAACGCACAAAGAAAAAGTCAAGAAAAAGTAAAAGGAATTGCACTCAATGTCCTATAGATTTTTCCCAAGCCCCTTGCTTCTAGTTTTTTGCCAACAAGCAGAGACTTAAATGTTTTATATTTTTAGATTTTACAATTTTTAGAATCTTAATCATCCTTATTCTATCTTTTTATGAAGATTGGAACCTACATGTGATTTCTACAACAAGCCCACACACAAGTATAAGTTGATTGCCTCTCAACCCACTCCTCCTAGGCTACTCCTTACAATGTTCAAAGTACAAGCTTCTATTTTGTTGCTTGATATAGAAAGTGTATGCCTTGTTGCTCAATTACATCAATCTCAGTAATGAAACTTGAATATAATTGCTTTCATAAGCTACACATACCAGACTTAACACAACACTTATTATTTCAAGTGTTTCAAGCAACACAACTATAGCTACCTCTCACATAACCATTGCACTCCCTAAAGGAATATAGTGAATTCATAGATTTAGCTTCTCACTGTAGTTTGTTTATTAGCAAAAGGGTTGTGAATGGCACCATGATCCTTGCAAGATGCCTCAAGTGAGGTCCACCTTCGTTGCCTCAATTATCATACAAGCTTCACGAAGGGGAGCATGAGGAGGAGGAGAAAAAGTGGAGGAGGAGAAAAAGTGAAAGCAAGAGCTTCTAAACAACACTAGTCCCTCACTCTACCTCACATTGTCCTCTCTCTCTCTCTCTTGCTCTCTCTCACTCTCTCTCGCTCTTGCTCTCTCTCTCTCGGGCAAGAAGTAATCGAGAAGCTAGAAGAAAGCTCACAAGATTGCTCACCACAATAATGAGCTTATCTATTCACTTTCTAGTTCTTATATATGGCCTTAGTTTTCTTGGGTACTCTCTAATTGCATTAGCTTAGATTGGCCTTCTCTCATCTTGCATACACTATTTTATGTTTTACAATTGTTTTTTAGCTTGTTAAGCCAAGACCCCTTGAGCTCATGCTTGACTTGGATTTTACAATTTGCACGAGAGTGAGCTGGCTCTCTTTTACAAAAATAAATTCAAACTAATTATCTTGTCCAAAAATATCATGCATTGGACAATTGCTCTATTTTTTGCTTCTTTGATCCTTCTATATTTTTTAAATTTATGTCATTCTTTTCATGCTTCCTTTGTTGCATCTTCCTAGGAAGGGTTAATAGTGAACATGAATATCCACATGCTTGATGATTCTCTCTTACCTATTATATTCGATCCTCATGTGAAGTTGCTCTTTTAGCCCTTTGGAATGGAAACCTTGGATGGGTGCTGGAGAAGGAATCAAGAGCCCCTCCATGACAAGTACATGAAGTTAGGTGTGGCCGGGCTTGTTCTTACTACTTAGGTGCTTTGCTTAGTTATAAAAGATAAACGAGATTTCTAAATTCTGTTATTTCTATATTTTCTAATTATAACTGCGGATAGTGGTAGTGGGATGTGGTGGAATTTATTAATTCACGAGGGTAGGCCGAACAAGTTTGGTTGAGATTCCTGTGATATCAAAAGCGGCGCGCCCGAAGTGAGGGCCTACGTATCTCTCCTCCCTCTCTCTCTCTCTCTCTCGTGTTTCACTTCAAAGCAGGTATTGCAGAGGGGGCAGAGAATCCGGGGCATTTGTTGTTTTCTTCCAGTTCCTGCGCCAGCTGGTGGGGGGAGTCGGGACTGTTTATAGCGCGCGCTCTCTCTCTTTTTAATAATCTGTATCTGTTGATTGGAGTGCTCTGTCTCTCTTTCTCTCTCTCACATGATCTGTATCTGTTACTTTGAATACTTGAGTCTTGCACTCTTCCCGTTAATAATCTAGCTGCCTGTTGATGAAGTGAATACTTGCTCTCTTCCTGTTAAATGAAGAATAATACAGCTGCCTGTTTGCAAAACAAGGACACAGACATACACATCCCTCTATGTCTCTGTACTATAATGACTTTGTGAATCTCTGCCGAAAGGAACTCTCTCTCTCTCTCTCTCTCTGTGCGTGTGTGTTTGCGTCACGTGTATCTCTGTGTTACAACTCTCTGAATTCCTTCCGCCTCCTTGTTGACATATAAGCTGCTTGTTCGGAAAAAAATATTGCCCCCCACCTCTCTCTCTCTCTCTCACTCTCTCTCGCTCGTTCGCTCACTCTTTCGCTCGCGCGCGCGCGCACTCTCTCTCTCTCTCTGTGTATCGCGAACATGATTAAGCGTGCTGGCAGAGGAGCTAAGTGTGCGAGTGTGCACGAGGAGGAGGCTGAGAAGCGGCACACGTTCGAGCTGAGGATAATATCGGCGCAGGACCTGAAGAAGGTAACGAGGCTGACGAGGATGAGGACGTACGCGGAGGCGTACGTGGAGGCGGGCCACACGGCGCGGACGAAGGTGGACGAGAAGCGGGGGGAGAACCCGGTGTGGAACCAGGTGCTCACACTGAGCGTGTCGGAGCGCCGGCTACGGGACACGTCAGCCGCCACGTGCCTCACCATCGACGTGTACAGCGCGGGACGCCTGGGCCGGGACACCCTGGTGGGCACAGCTCGCATCCTGCTGTCCGACCTCGTCCCGGGGCTGATCAAGGCGGCCCCGGCCAAGTCACCCCTCCACGTCAACCCCATCCGCTGCCTGGCCTTCTGGGTCCGCCGCCCCTCCGGCGAGCCGCGTGGCATCCTCAACCTGTGGGCCCCGCCGTCGGGGCGCTTCCTCCCCCCGGCCTCCGCGTCAGCGCCAGCTAGCGCCACGTCGGCCGCCGACTCTGACTCTCACCACGGCCGCTGGGGAGCCGGCACGAAGCGGCAGCCCGCCGCTGCTGCTCCTCCCCGCGATGTCTCCCTCCGCCAGTTCGCCAGCTTCAAGTTCCTGCAGGGCATCGAGACGGAGAAGTTCACTTTCGACGTGTAGCAATCGCAGACCGAGAGTGTGGTTATGCGCACTCGTTTGCTGTAAATCCGGCTATTCCTATAATGTCTTGCCAATGTGGATAAGTAATTTAATTCAAACCTTAGGCCGTTGTGCTTGTGCCATGGCACAAAAGCGTTGCATGTGAACAATTTAACTTGAGGCACAATGGTTTCTTAGTTTTAACTAAGTCCAGCATTCTACATACAAAGTAAAACCATGAACCCATCCAATTAGAAGTGACCAATGCTTGCCTCTAGACTTTGCCTTAATGATCAACAACGTATGAAGTTAATACTCAGAATTGAGCTATGAATTCCATCAGGAGAATACTTGCGTTGGTCACCTCTAGGACAAAGGTACAATCTATCTTCAAAATTTCAATTTAGATGGATTATGTTGGATAGCAATATAATGACAATGGTTCATCACAATGAAGGCACCGTCCTTGTTAAAGGAGCTGCATGACTTAGTATATATTAATAGCCCCTTTATCCTAAAAGTTGCATATATTGATTGTGGATCCACTCAAAGGCACTTTTTCAAAATGGATGTCTTCTACTTTAAAATAAACTGGGCTTCAAGCTTTGCTTTTTAATAGCATAAGATTTTGCTAAGTGGATGTCAATTATTACTAGATCTTTTGGTTAGTCTCATAGATTAGATTTACTATAACCCACATATAATATTAGAGACCAAACATAGAAGACCACAATCTCTTCAAAGTGTAAGCTCTTTAATATGTGTATTTGTAGATCTCAAATATATTTGACGTATCATCAATCTACACTCCCTCATCTATACAACTATGTAAAAGACCATGGATGCCAAGAAAATAGAAAATTAGAACGAAAGTAAAGTTTTCTTTTTCCTTTAAATGTACCACACCTCTCTCTCTCTCTCTCTCTCTCTCTCTCTCTCTCTCTCTCTCTCCCCATTCATATAGCCTCAATACTAGTGTGCATACACACATAATGATATAGCCTAAATTCTCCATTAGTGTTGACCATAGCATGGACATCCCATTTATGCCACTTCGTGCTATTCAACGATCACATGGTGATCTCAATCTTCTTTACATACACCTTTTGGGTTAAGTGTTATGTCACACGTAACGATTACGCCTTTGCTAATTGAGGTTGGCACTAACATGGAGACACCCATGGAAGTAGAAGACTTTCCTTCAAGCAATAAAGATGAGGATGAAAGTCCCATGCATGAAAAGGATAGTCAATATATTATGGCCCCTTTAGTGATGACAACACCACCTAATTCTCTTTCAAAAAGTGAGATTTAATTGCTGCCAACAACAATGAAAGCTCTACAAGAAAGTCCAAGAGGCAAAGTAGTGCAAAGTCATATAGACAAGAGCTAAATAATGGGAAATCCTCCACATTTTGGAGTCATCGTTATGTTAAATATTTTAGGGTACTCACAAGTCTCAAATTTTGACCAATGAGGAGATGATGGAGGTGTAAAAATTACACTGAAGCAAAAGCTAATCAATGAAATAGAGAGTGCACAACATGGAAATAGAATCTAAGCAATGGCATAGAGAGTGTAAAAACTACATAAAAGTAGAGCCTAAGTAATGGGTAGAAGGGGGGATCACTCATAAATATGTAAGTTTATCATGTGGGTTCAAAAGAATGTATTATTTAAAGATATTTTTTATACGCTTTCTAGATTTAGAAGGGTGATATTTAAAGGGCTTATTCACAAATTGAATTGAAAAGTGGCGGATTTATAAATTATGTAGGAAAATTTACCACACAAGGGGTGTTCAATGCACATGATATAGAGGGTTTCCAAATAGTGAATCACTCGAAATAAGGGTGTCTCCCTTTTATAGCTTGCGAGGGTGGTTAGGTAGGCCGCCTAACCAACTTACCACATTATAAAACTCTAGTAGCTGGCCGAAGAATATTATCTTTCACATTAGCTCGGGGCATTGCCTTTGAACCCTTGCCAAGGGGGTCCCTTTGGGACCCCTCTTCTGCAGCCACCAACAACTACTTCCATGACCTCGGGGACCCAAAATTTGAGTCCTTGATTACTAATATATCATGAAACTCGATGCAGTGTGCCTCAAGTTGCTACCAACTTAGCACATGGTGCATTTTGGGGAAGAACAACAATCAACAAGGGCAGTACATTGCAACAATTAGGAAAATAACCTTGGTAGGGATGAGTGGGTAGATTTTAAGGGGTGAATAGAGGCCCAAAGAGCAAGTTGGGCTAGCAATGATGTGCAAGGTGTCTGATTTAGCCTTCATGTGTTGGTAGTCATTTTATTCATTGTTCTTCTCATCATGTGTGGTGTGTGCTAATTGGGCTGCTCAACTTCTCTACTGTCATTGTTGCCTACGTCATCCTCTTGGTCTTGTCAAACTACCCCCTTCACCTTATCTATGTTTTCATCATGCATGATGTTGTCCCCTCCTATATAGCATAGTTGAACTAGGGGTTGCTTTACTCTTGGACATAGTCATGATGCCATATGCAAGGACCATTGCTTCTTCTTCTTGTCTACATCCCAGCACTTCTTATACAATGTGAGCATCTTGATATCAAACTATAGTAGTTATTTTGTTGCTCCCTTCATTCTTCTTCTTCTTGTCTACATCCCAACACTTCATCTATGGTATGACCCTCCTAATAGCAAACTACATAAATTAGTTGATCCCTTTATTATTCTTCTGCTAGTGGGCATCTCCTTCTTGCTATAGTTTTCCTCCTCCTCCTCCTCCTCCTGATTTGAGTGGAAGGATCTTTCATGGTTGCTAATTTGAGACTTCCTCTACTTGTTAATATTCATGTTATTTATGTCACAACTAAAGATAATGATATCAATGCTAGAGCAATAGCCCCATCCTGTTGTCTTTGTTGAGAACACGGATCTTGAGCAATGGTTTTAGCTATGTTGGTTGGAACTCATAGACTAGAAGCATGATGACTAAGAGTATTAGTCATATGAATTAGGTTCCAATATAGATTAGCTTAGACTCATAAACACAATCTTGAGTTGCAAGGTAGTTTCACTTTTCCCTAATGTGCTTATGGGATACATAATAGATCTTCTAAATTGTTGTTGCATGTTCCTTTCCTTACTGCTCCATACAAAGAGGCTATCATAGGAGTGTGATTGCATATTTCTCAATACCCCTCCTCCATCACAATCATAAAAACACTAAGTATATAAATGCTATCATGAGTAGAATCTTGCTAAGTGTAAATATGAAAAAACCAACCATATAAAGCTAGAGACTATCACAAGGCCTCACTAAGTGTATAGAGGCTATAGTGCATAGGTTACTTGAGGATTACTAACCGACTTATTATATTATGGACCTTTGCTAGTCAATTTTGGAATAATTCAAGAAATATTCTCATTATCATTGGGTTGGGTGTTGCTCTCAAACCCTTGCTAGGGGGGGCTACTAGTCCCCCTCCAAGATCTTTTAGACAAGATCTACTTCTATGACCCCTATGTTGTTAAAATATATGAAAAATGATGTACGTTCTAGGAAGAGATGTCCTGAATCCCATATGCATAGTGAGGAGAGTGGAACAACCCAACTACTATAAAGCATTGTACTTGACTATCACTTTCAAGATGAGTAATGCAATATCATGATGCTTTGTACTTTTAGTTAGAGTCATTGTCATTATCAGTCTCCTACACAAGTTTGTGTTTATGAGTCCAAGCTTCCATCTTGGAACCTAATTCACTTGTGTAACTATTGGTTTATTTATTGTCCATGTCACTATGAATCTAGTCTTTATCTCCCAACCTCCATAGCTACCATGCTCTAGATCTATATTTTTAACATTGTATTAGAGCTCAGTTGAGCATGGCTCAGTTCTCCTCTCACTCCTCTCAACTCTGCTCAACCTCAAGTTAGCTCAGTTTGAATGCATGACTTCAATTTCTCACTTGAGTCTCACACTCACTGTTTGGCAACCCCATAGCCAAACTGCACCTACCCTACTTTGAGCTCTTAGATCTCTTCAACCAGGCAAGATCTATACAAGCTTCCTTTAGGAGAGTTCTCTCCTGGCTCTTGGAGCTTCTCTCTGTCACCTTAGAGCTTGACATTGCTTACCACATAGCCCAACATTACACAAATTTGAAGTTGTTGTCTCAACTGTGTTGAATTCCAGTCGTACTATTGATTCTTCTCCTACGCTGCGCGATTCACCCTGTGAGTATAGGGCATTTGAAGCGTGTTATATAAGCTTCTCCTCCATCAAATTTTGTGGCAAATGGTTGTTGATATGAGATGCAACAGGCAAAAAACCAATCGGCTCTACTAGAAACCCTAAAGACTCCATAGCCAGTTTGCTTCAAGCTCTTTTTCACTACATTTTCTAACTCCTCCCAGCACACTAAAGGCCCTACCACTCTAATCTGACTAAGCACTGAAGTTCACAAAAAGATTCACCCATAAAACCACCAAGGAGGGGAGATTTTAGAAGATTTGAAAACCTCAAGACCAAGCATCCAACACCAAGCTCAAGTCCTTCTTCCACTTCAGTTTTTCACTTCATTCTTCCAACTCACTGAAGCTATCCCACTTTGATCTGAGTTCTTCTTAGTTCCTAGCAAAGCATCACTCCAAATTAGCAAGAGGAATCAAACATCAAGCAACAACAACATCAAGAATCAAGCTATTGTCTTTTAATACTGCATAGAGAGATATGACATTGCCATCACGTGTTTTTTTAGCACATTCAAGAATTAACTGTGATCTCACACATTTTAGCTTGATGTTGATGCCAAACATGAATATTTTTTAATGTGGAATTCCCAATTTATTAAATCCCTTGTAAGCCTCAAATCTCATTGTAAAAGGATAGACATTGCCCGAGTGCACTCATGGTAAGATCTCCTTCAAAATGTCTGGAATTGAGTAAAAAGGCAAATTCAATGGTGAAGGATTTCATAAATGGAAATAAAAGACAATGTACCATCTCATGAGAGGAAGGATCTTTGGGATCTATTTGAGGATGATATAGGAGATGCATATAGCAAGAAGGAAGATGATGAAGATGGGTCCATTGAAGAAGTCCAACTCAAGACAAAGGAGTGGAAAAAGATGAACAACAAGGTTCTAGGCATTATTGCCTAGGGACTGTATCTGATGATGTATTGCACCATATCTCTGGCATTAGAGATGCTAAAAAGGCTTGGGATGAGCTTGACAAGATCTTTGGAAGTCAAGCCAAAAGCTCTAAGGCCAAGTTGTTAATGCAATTCTATAAGCTTGACATAAAAGACAACACTTCAATGACTATGCATATTAACAAATTCAAAAGTTTAAAAACTCAACTTGCCACTCTAAAGAAAACAATAGATGAAGATGAAGCCATTGTTGTACTACTCGCTAGTGTAAACCAGGATCCTTATGACAATCTTGTCTCTACACTCAACAATGTACCTAATATGTCACAAAAGGATATTGAGCACTCTATTCTTGATGAAGAGAATAAACAGAAGAACAAGAATGCAAAAGATGGTGTCCCATCATCTAGGAAAAACCTCTTATACACCAAAGGAGCTGCTGGACCTAAAGGAAGAGACTGAGGATTCAACTCTGACAACAAACATCGAATGACATGTCATTATTGTGGTAAGAATGGCCATATAGCTAGTATGTTTCCACCATAAAAGAGCATGATAGGTGCAGAATGGTAACCATCATCAAAATCAATTCATGAAAGAGATGAAGAAGATGCTTCCACCACCATCAACAACAACTCTGACAGATTATTTTGAACAAATGATCTTTCCCATAGGGAATTTTGTTTCCCTTAGTGGATTTTCTTTGTAAAACAAAACCCTTGCCAAAGATGTAAAGTTTCAAGCTTTAACTTGACTAGGTTGCCTATGAGCTAGTCTCTCGGGCCATGTCATCATGTGGGGGGGGAGGGGGGGGGGGGGGGGGCAAAAGCCAACAAGTGTAGAAACTCATCATTTGAGGGGGGGTGTTGAAAGATATGACAAATGATGTATGCTCTAGGAAGAGATGTCCTAAATCCCATATGCACAGTGAGGAGACTGGAACAACCCAACTACTATAAAGCATTGTATTTGACTATCACTTTCAAGATGAGTAATGCAATATCATGATGCTTTGTACTTTTAGTTTGTCATTATGAGTCTCTTACACAAGATTTTGTTTGAGTCCAAGCTTCCATCTTGGAACCTAATTCACTTATGTAATAGTTGATCTAATCATTGTCCATGTCACTATGAATCTAGTCTTTATCTTCCAATAGCTGCCATGCTCTAGATTTGTGTTTTCAACACCCTAGGACCCAAAATGTGAATGCCTAATAATTGCCACACCCACAATAACTCAATGTAGTGTGCCTCAAGTTGCTATCAACTTGACTGTTCTATGTAATCCGAAGATTAGATCAATAAAGGTTAAAAAGATAGGGAGAGCTAGAGCTCTTGTAAGACTATACAACACATAGAGAATAAACTCAAGATAGGAAGTTGAAAATCATATTCTTCTTTGTTAACTACAAGAAGCAATGCACAAAGAAAGAGTGTAATATCTTGGCACAAATGGAACATGTTTTTTGGATTGTACCATAACAATTCAAATATCATTTTTTGCAATGTGTACAAAGCAATTGCACAACTAAATCACAAAGCAATTGCATTAGTTGTATTAATTACCATGTAAATCCTCAATCTAGGCTAAATCTTGTAAACTTTGTAATAGTAGCATAGGCTCTCGACGAAAAACCAAAAAGATTCTATTCTATTCTCACCATAGGAAAAGCATATAATAAGAGGTGACAATTCTTTATGGCCATAAAAAGGTGCTAGATGCCCAAGAGGGAGGAACAAATATTTAATCCTAAAAAGATGTATTTAAAGGGATGAGAAAGTATAAAGCAAGCTAGTCACATGTGTGCAAACTTTATGTACTTTCCTTCATTCTTTTCATTGTGGGAGAGGGAGAGAGAGAGAGTTTGAGAGAGTTGAGAGAGAGAGAGAGAGAGAGAGAGAGAGAGAGAGAGAGAGAGAGAGAGAGAGAGAGAGAGAGAGAGAGAGAGAGAGAGAGAGAGAGAGAGAGAGAGAGAGAGAGAGAGAGATAGAGAGAGAGAGAGAGAGAGAGAGAGAGAGAGAGAGAGAGAGAGAGAGAGAGAGAGAGAGAGAGAGTGTGTGTGTGTGTATAAGTAAGGGACCATGTGTGTGTATAAAGTAGCTACTAGATCCAGGAGCTGAAAAATGCAGGATGAAGTCCAACTTGATGGATTTCGATGCTGTAAAGCTGCTTGCTAGATAGATCTCGAATCCAAGTCTGTTTGCCCACCCGAAATTGAAATATCCACTTGTGGGCAATGTGAATACAAAAAAGTTGAACTGGTTATTTTGATATTTATAATCTTAGGCTTGATAAAAGCCTTGAAAACAACTAAAAATTTGACAAACAGGAGGGGGGGCGCAAACTTTTCTATGCCCCCTCAAAGCATGTGTGTTCTATTTGATATGGATTCCTCACTTTGCATATGTAGCCGATGCTCTTTATCAGCTTCTAAGGAAAGGTCAGAAATTTCATTGGGAAAGGAAGCATCGGAAAGCAACGAAGAAATTGAAGCAACTCTTAAAATTTGCTCCTACATTGAGAAAGGCTGACTATTCACATGGAAAGCCTATAATTATTACTGTTGATACAAGCCCAATCGAGATTGGATGGGCAATTGGGCAAGATGATGAGGACGGGCAAAGATATGCAATTTTCTTTGGTGCTAAAGTATTGACTGAACAACAGAGAAGATATCCACAAGTTAAAAGATAATTATGGGAAATTGTGACAGCCCTTAAATGTGATAATGAGTATTTTATGGGTGCTCATGTAGTCATTGAGACCGATTGTTTGCCAGTATTGGGTATGATTACTAGTTGTGCCACTTCGAACATTGCTATGCTTTGGTGGATTGCATACATCAAATCTTTGAACCCTGAATTTCAGCATATTGCAGGAAGTGATAACCCAGTGGGGCAGACATGTTATCTTGAGCATGTTATGAGAATGAAGATGGGATGATGGATGAGGAGGAAGAAGATGACTTTCTTATGGCTGAAAATGATGTTGCAAGAGTGAATTTAGCAATGCAAGGTGTTGCTACAGCATTAACAGAAGCTTGGACAACAAAGAGGAGACACTTTAGATGTTTTGTATCTTGTGTAGAAGTGTTTCTGGAAGACAAATATGTAGGAGAGTGGCTGAGAATTGGTCAATACCTCAATAATTAACAAAGAGAGATGAATGGTCAAATGAGGAGTTTAAGAAAATCAAGAGGAAAGCGTATGTGTTTTTCTTAAAAGATGGATATTTATGGAAACATGCTAAAAAGAAACAGGGTATGCCATTGCGAGTTTTGGGTGACAGAGCTTCACAAGTAAAAGTAATGCAAGAATATCATGAAAGCTTGTGGGCTGGTCATAGAGGTGTTTGGGTACTTTTACAAAGATCAAAGAAAGATATTGGTGGTAGGGTATGTATAAGGATGTTGCTCACTTTGTGGAAACATGTATGACATGTCAAATGTATTCATCTGTGAGGCATCGAGATGGATTGCAATCCACATATCCATTGTCTCTTCATTTTAAGTGGGTGGTGGATTTGGTCACAATGCCTACAGGTCTTTGGCAAATGAGGTATCTTATGCTTGCTCATGAAGACTTGACTAATCAAGTGGAAGGGAAAGCTTTACGTACTAAGACAACAAATGCTGTGTGTACTTTTCTCTTAGAAGAGATCTTTTGTCGGTATGGCTGTGTGGGAAAAATTATAGCAGATAGGGGTGAGTTGGATGCACATGAAGCTCATGATTTCTTTGCACGGTTGGGGATAAATCTTGCTTTAACTTCAGCCTATAACCCTGAAGGAAATGGAAAAAGTGAAAGAGGTCATCCACCTGTTGTGAAGGCATTGGCAAAAGCATGTGGAGAGAAGGTAAAAGAGTGGCAACGATTGCTTCCTTATGCTTTGTGGCCCGACAGAACAACTCATAGTGCTATTACAGGATGTATGCCTGCAAAATTGATGTATGGCCAAAAAACTATCATGCCAATAGAAGAGATGACAATCACATGGAGTGTATTACCTTAGGAGGAGGAGTTGAATCGAGAGGAGTTGTTGGCCTTATGCATTAGACAGTTGGAAAGAAAGTTAGAAGACATAGAGGTAGCAATTGCAAAGTTGAGGGCAGCAAGGATATAGAACAAGAAATGGTTTGACAAAAGACATAGACTGAGACCAAGAACCATACAAGATGGGGATTGGGTATTGGTTTATGATAACAGTTTAGACAACCACCATAGTGCTATGCATAAAGTTTCCAAAAGATGGTTTGGACCCTATGTGGTAAGGTAGGTGTTTGATAATGCTACTAATGCATTAAATGAGCTGGATGGGACAGCCATCAAACTTTTAGTAGCAAGGAAAAGAATCAAATTATTCAAAAGGCAGGAATCTACTGCTTGTGAGTTGCTAGAATTGGAAGAAAATAGTGGTCATGATACAAGGGCTAGCCAGGAAGACATGGAAGATGAAGAAGCAAAGGATATGGTTGCAGAGGATGAGGAGGACTCAGAATCTGGTGACAACTAGGATTTTGGCACATACCAGAGGATGTGCAGGTTCAAAGGGGGTGGATGTTGTGATGTTATGAGGACACAGTGTGAAAAAGTACGGAATGCATCATCATTGGACTTCTTTATTGATCTAGAGAATCAATGTGAACTGAGCCATTAGTACTAGTGTGAGTTGCATGTATTATCCAAAAATACTAGATTTTTGGATCATTTTAGCCTATTTTTGATATTATTTATTGTAAAAATCCAAAAAAGCTTCTATATTAGGATGGCATGCAAAAAGCTAGTTGCTTTTTCAACCAATTATGGGATTTTCACAAGAGGGACAGATTGACGAAATCGCGCACATTGTGATCACTATAAACAGTCTAAAAACTGCAAATTGAACGGAAAGAAGAAGAAGGAGTGATCTAGGAGATCCGTGACTAGGTGTCCTGGATTTTTACCCCCCTTTCGTAGTCAACGGAGCCATTAGATTTGGGTTCCAAGCAGCAGAGAAGGAGCTATAATTTTGATGCACGTTTTGTCCTATGAAGAAGCTCCAAGAGATCTAATGCATGGAGATTTCTTCTAAGTAGTGCGAAGATTCCAAGTTCTTTCAATACATATTGATTCAATTCATTATGCTTTGTCTTTGTAGTGTTTACCACTTGTGTATTCTCTATCTTCTCTTCCATCTCCTATCTCTACTTCCTTCTACTTCTGATCCCCAGTGGATTCGACCTTTCGGCAAAAACCCCTCTGATATCGTGCTGAAGATTATTCCCTTGCACACGATGGTTAATAGGACCTGGCTATCTACTACCTTGTTGTGGAGAGAACTAATCTTACTCCAACAGGTGGCAACCAAAAGGCTGGACTTCCCACAAATATTGCATTTGATGTTTGGACAATTTCGAGGCTAGTGTTGGCCGCCACATCATTTACAACTAAATCTTGATGGTGCACCCTCTTCATGGCATCTACTTCCTATCAAATTTTGTTGTTTTTTAAGGAAATTGGCATCAACAGTTATTTGCCGATATTGTTTGAAAATCATATCAGTGTAGTGCTTCATTATATCCTTAACTTTGCCAAGGACATTCGATGCAGTTGACTCATAGCCATGATCGTCTATTCATCATTCCATTGGCCTAATAATTTGCATTGGTTGTTTGTTGCTGACTCATAGGAACAACGTTAGGGTTTGATGCTTGGCCTCCAACATTTGGTGGAGCCATCTGACTAGCCATAGACATAGTCACTATGGGAGGGGCTAGCAATAAAGGCACACTTTGGACCATGTCTCCTCTCACATTCGGGTTAGTCATAGCTATCCCTTTACTTCCATTGCCATTGGTCAATGCCAAATTATTTCCTGAAACTAGACCCATATTAAGATTGGGTCAAGAGGCATAGGCTGGTTGTAGTCGGGATTCTACTTCTTGTGCTCATCTAATGGCAGTGTCTACATCCGGCAAAGTGACACTACTCAACTGCACCTGAATATTGAAATCCAGACCATGCAAAAATTATTGCAATTGGGCAGCTTCTGGGATAGGGATAGAGGCTTGCAATTTGTGAAAGACCTCTTTTAACTTCTTGTGGCATATGCTCAAATATCCTCATGTGGCTCTTGACGTGTCACTTTTATACACGTAGCCAATATTGACCACCCCTTTTAGGGGAAAACTCCCTTTGAAAGGCTTAAAAAAATAAATCAATAGTGGTTATGGTTTCGGCTTCTAGGCTGTGGTACCATATGGCAGCTCTTCCTTTGAGAGTCATATTAAAGAACATCATTAAATATCCATCTTGGATACGACAGTTGAACATCAACTTCTGGAATTCATTAATGTGCAGTTCCGCATCCTTCTCCACTAACCCATTAAAGATGGGTAGGGGGAAACCTAAAG
The DNA here is from genome assembly GCF_053477565.2 of Lygodium microphyllum. Taxonomy (NCBI): domain Eukaryota; kingdom Viridiplantae; phylum Streptophyta; class Polypodiopsida; order Schizaeales; family Lygodiaceae; genus Lygodium; species Lygodium microphyllum. Next base: position 18,737,856 of record NC_141149.1, on the reverse strand, counting down.
CTGGCAAATCCATCGTTCCAGTAGGTATAGCAATAGGTTGTGCCACCACGGTAACAACCGCATTCACTACTACAAGTGTTCGAATAACTGGAACTAGAGCTCCACTTGAAGTGGAGTGACTAACTAGAAGGGGGAATGAACTAGAGCTTCCTCCCCCTAATGGACAGTGTACCGAGCTAGGGTTATCAAAACCCCACCCTTGTAAAGATATTGGGCCACTCCTTTGTGGAGAGTATCTTCTATATATGTCAGCCCGCCCTTTAGCTCGTTTACGAATCTATGCACCTCTAATACATTTGTGCATACATATTGCATTCTATCAATCCCATCTATTTTTGTTGGTGATGGCCTTCGCCCATAAGGCCCAAACATATGCCCAACAATCAAGACCTCTTCAACTCCAAGGACAAACTTTTTTCCAGAAAGAGTTAAATACACCTCTTCTAGATGTGTCAAAATCCTCTCATAATCCACAATATGGTTTGCAACAAACCATCTACATCCATGTGCATCCATCTCTTCATTCTTTTCATCCACTGCACACCCTTTGATTGGAACATCATCCAAGAAGGGCATAGTCAATTGTGGTATAAAATCCCTGAGTACCCTATTCATAGCATTTGTCATGTGTGCCACTAAGTTTGTTGCTATGAAGAGTATGGAGATTACACATCTGTACTAACCCCAAGGGAGTCTTCATGGTTGTGATATCCATGCTTTCAATTGCATGCTAAAATTGATCATAACCCGAGTAAAGATCACCCAAAGAATAGATCGCTCTGCCTACAAAAGCCTCTGCAAATTCATCAACCACAGGACCGGCACCCACATTTCTTATGGTTACTTTATTGACCGGTTGCATGTCTTGAATAAATCTCAAAGCCCCATTCTTTTTGGGCATAGTAAACCAACAATTTGAGTACGGGGCTGAAGAAGGCTCCAAGATCTTCATGCAAATCTTTTCATTTAGCAAATCCATCATCTTTGGCAAGTAAGCTTTAGGCACTGGAATAGGCCTCAAGTTCCATGGTACATGTGGCACCATAAATATGAGCATAGGAGAGACAACATTTGGATCCACACAATCTATTTCACTTGGCTGAAATGCAAATGCCTTTCCATGTCTAGCCAACATCTGCATAAAACAGTCTTTCTCAGCAGGCAAAAGAAACCCTTCTGCACCAACTTCACCCTGTAATGTTTCAGATGTAAATTGATGACCTATATCATTAGGATCCAGTAAGCTTGGCTACCTTGACACTTTTTCATACATACCCTCACTCTCTGGTGGAAGTGGCAAAGCAATTTGTTTCACCTTTTTGTCAACTATCTTATACTTTGTCTCCACAAGTGCTTCAACCCATTGTAATCCTTCTTGTTGAGCAAACAATGCTATAACATCATACATGTCCAAAGAACATACTGACAACACTCTGTTTTCAACCTCATTTTCTACATATATAGCTGCCAAAATTTCAGCCATAGTGTCATTAATATTCAGCCCATAAAACATGCCTGAAATGCCTTCATTTTCAGCTAACAGTCCCATTGCTCTCAGTTCCTGAGTAACCTGTTTCATAGATATGCGTTCAGCCCTGCACATAGCTTCCATAGGCTTAAACCAACATGAACTGTTTGCTATAAACTGAGAATTACCAATAGTAAATACATGCTTAATTTCATCAAGAGGCGAGTATACCCACTGAATAGCACTATTGTAGCCCCGCATTACAGCAGTGCTTAATGAAAATCCAGGTCTTTGAATTCCCTTGCATTTGGAACCAAAGGAGACTCTCGAAGCGTATCCTGATTTCTAGGATGATTCACACAAACAGTAAGAAATTGGACTGCTTTTCTCCCATCCTTGCTTCTGACTCTTGCATAAGTAGAACCATCATCAAGCACCTTTGTTTCCATATGCACACCTATAATATAGGGCTGTCCCAAAATTACTGCATATGAGGAATTATCTTGCACAAAGAATATTGCTCTTCCTGTACATCATCAATCGTCACTTTTACATTAGGACATGCATCATAGAGCTCCCCTGAAGAATTATTTGCAGCCCTCATTTGCAACCATGATCAATGTCTACATGCCATGCACCATTTTCATACAATCCATGCTCAATGGCATTTATCTCAGACCCATGGTCAAGTAAAGCAATAGAAGGAGTTTCATGCTCCCCTATTTTCACTACTGTTTCAGTGGTAGCTCTAGCCCAATGATTTCTTGTGTAGTGACTTCGAAGAATAAATCCTAGAGTCTCTTCTCCATATTGTTGCATTTGCCTTACTCCACCATGCATATTACTACAAGACAATGCATTTTCAGCCACTTTCTTCTCTTTTCCACATGTTGTCCACTAATTAGTAGCATCCTGCATAGACAATCCTGTACTTACTTCATGCTCATATTCAGCCCGAATACCCAACAAACCAGTTTCCTCTTCAAATTGTAGCCATGCACTAGTGGTGATACGGACACTTCCTTTTAATTATGTTAATGATCTCATCATGAAATTCTCACTTGGCAATGCCAAGCACCTCTCCCAAGGTAAATTCCACCCGACTGTTTAAGATGCGCTCTTCAAGAACCTTCTTAGGATTTGTGGCTGTCTCAATGTCAGATTGCAACTTATATCCTGGCTGCTTGCCCTTCTTTTTTCCCTCTTGTTTGTTATCCTGTTTTTGCTCCTGATTGACCTCTTCCATAACATGCTCGGGAGGTGGCTGATTTGCAGCTTTAGATTGATCCACACTTCTTCTTGTCATTATTTTAGATGTCCCTGCAATATCTTCATCTCTTTTTTATTTTTCTTCCACAAGTACATCTGTGTTTTGTACCTTTGCTAAATATGCATACACTGAATATGCATCTACCAGTGATTCCCAACCAGTTATGCCACGAATGTCTTGCCCTGCATGAGACATTTCACTATCAGAGAAATTTCTTTTTTGAGCTGCATGTAAAGCATGTGTCCATATTTCAGCCTTTGGACCAACCATCACTTGGCCATGCATTCTATCCAATTGTAGACCAAAAGTAGAAGCATGTACCCCTGCATAAGCATTTCGGACAGCCAAGTCTTCCAATAACTTCTGCATACCTCCCTTTCCAAATTTCAAAGCAAGAGGCGATCCCGTTTCTTGTGCATGGATCTTTCCATCTTTCCAAAAGATGACCTGCCGTGCCAAGGCCTCCTGATAGGCAGCACAATCCTTTCTCTCATGCTGCAAACTCTCACACCACATACATCTTTTTCCAAGCTTAGAGGCTGTTGCTTGTCCCCTTTCCTCTTGTCCTTTTTCATCCAATTTTGCAACCTTCAATTGAAGATCCTGCATGACTTTGACCAATTCATCTAAGACATCTTCCCTAACAAACGGAACAATAGCAAGTACGACCATAGGGTTAGCCACAAAGTTAGGTGGCTTACTGGATACATCAACTATCTTGCCCATAGCTGTGGGCAAGCTAGAGACATGCAATCTTTCTCTTCTTCTGCGCTTCTTCACAAGTGCAGTATTAGCTTCCTTGACATGTCTCCACTCTGTTTTCAAACCTGTCTCTGTAGTCTGATCCTCCAGCAAATCATCAAGCTGTTGAGATATCGAGCTCCACTCGTGATATGCCAGGGTGACCGTTGTGCATTTATGTCACCGACTTGTCAGTTGTAGATGCGGTTGGTACACCGCCCATGAATAATAGCTAGATGACAGCTATCCTTATCTATTCTAGTTCGTGGCTTAGTTAGTATGCCACCTTAGTTAGTTGTCTTTGGTTTGAGACCCATATATAGGGTTCTTCTATTTCTTTGTATGCGAGTTCTTTTGGCTTACACAACTAAGAAGAGGAAAACTGTTTTTAGCCTCCACCTCTGTGTGTATTCCCCCATTGTGCAAGCAAGAAAGCTACAAGTGAGACTCCTTCCTTCTCTCCCACAATCTTGACATGGTATCAGAGCCTTGTTCGTGGTAAGGAGCTCAAGAAAGCAAGCCAAGCTCGCGGTGTTCTAGTAAGAGGAGTAGTGTTGCTTTCATTTTCTGTTTTGGGAGCAGATCTCTGCAGGCAGCACAGCCGGAAATTGCAAGAGTGCATTGTCTCAGGTTGAGACGCCCTTCGCAGTGAAGCAAGAGGGTAGCATATGCTGCGGGTAAGGGCTTTAGCCCTTGGCGTCCCTGTTTTTTTGATTTGAGGCCATTTCGGGGCCTGTTTTGGAGGCGGAAGTTTTCTGCACGCACTCAAGAAAAAGGCCTGTTTTATGCTGTGCGACCACTATTCTACAGATCGGTGAAAAGTTACCACAGATATTGCATCGTATGCTCATGTGCAGAGACATTGGGAGTTACAGAATCATCCTTGGTTCCTGTATATGCAAAATCGTCACTAGGAAGTGACTGTGTGGTCAAATACCACTTTCGCCAGTTTTGCAGATTTGCCCTTGTGAGGCTGAAGCTGTGTTCTTTGCAGTGACAGAATTTTTTGCAGTGTTCTGTAATGGCGTCTGATTCTCTTTCACAGATTGTCACTGAAAAGATTGACAAGAACAACTTCCAAGCATGGAAGTTTAGAATGACAAATTTCCTTATGGGAAAAGGATATTGGGAATTTGTTGCAGGAAATGAAGAAGAACCAATTCTTCCTGATGTTCCCAATCAACAGCAAATGCAGGCATTTAAAGCATGGCATGAGAGAGCCAGGAAAGTTCTGTACTGGCTGTCTATCAGCATTTCAGACTCTATGATTGTGCATATTCAAGATGTAAGTACGCCAAAGGAGGCATGGGATATTTTGTCAAAAATGTATAGCACAAATACGCAAGCCAGGAAAATGCAGCTCAAGCAAGAGTTGCACAATGTGCAAAGAGAAAATATGAGCATCAATGACTACCACATGAAGGTGAAGAAGATTGCAGATGCACTTGCTTCCATTGGGTCGCCAGTGGAAGATGATGATTTAGTTTCTGTGACCTTGAATGGTCTAGGACAGGATTATGCACAGTTCCGAACATCCATTTCCGTCCGTGAAAGATTTCCTGATTTTGAGGAGTTGATTGCTCTTCTAATTTCTGAGGAGCAGAGAAATGGTGGTGCATCTTCTTCAGGAGGAACTTCAAAAGAAGCTGTCTTCTACTCAAATGCTTGAAGAGGTAGAGGCAGAGGTAGAGGAGGCCGATTTGGAGGCCGTGGTAGAAATTAGAATATGTAGCAAACTCAAGAAAACCAGTCCTATGGAGGAGGATGTGGTAACTCTAGAGGCAGGGGGAGCCAAAGAGGTCGTGGTGGATGGCAAAGAGGCCAAAATGCAAACAGCAATGTTGAATGCTACTACTGTGGTAAAATGGGTCATATGGCTAAAGACTGCTATAAAAAGTAGAATGACATCATGAATGGAAAATTGCAATGCAAAATGGATGGAGGATGTAAGGAAAATGGAAAAACCAGGATTTGTGGAGACTAGTGATGATACTGCACATCCTATTATGCAGATTGGAAAAATTCCTTTGTCTATGTAGGATGGGAAAAAGAAATACCTATCCAATGTATTTCATGTTCCGAATATCACCAAGAATCTAGTTTCTATTGGTCAAATGGTTGAACAGGGCTTGCAGGTCAGATTTAATCCTCATGGATGCTTTGTTGAGGATATGAAAAATAAAGGTCGCTTGATAGCAAAAGGAAAGAAGAAGGGCAGAATGTTTACGTTGGATGCAGACATGTCTGAATTGAGTGCAGCAATGTTTGCACATGGGACCGGTGTAGTTGCAGATATTGATATCTGGCATAAACGCATTGGTCATGTTAATGTACAACGACTTAAATCAATGCAGGCCCAAAATATTGTTGCAGGACTGCCTAAATTCAAGGTTGCAGAAATGCATAAGGTATGTGAAGCCTGCCAATTTGGAAAACAGGTAAGGAAACCATTTCCTAGACATGTTCAAGAGAGTAAAAAGCCGTTGGAATTAATCCACTCTGATGTGTGGACTACTAAAGCTGCATCTCTTGGAGGCTGTCATTATTTTGTCACTTTTATTGATGACTATAGCAGAAAAGTTTGGGTGTATTTCATGAAAAAGAAAAGTGAAGTTTTTGGGCATTTCAAAACTCTTAAAGCTATGGTTCAAAAAGAAACAGGTCTACAAATAAAATGCCTAAGGTCAGATGGAGGGGGAGAGTACCTCTCAAATGAGTTTGCAAGGTTCCTGCAAGAGCATGGCATAAAGCAGCAATATTCATGCGGTCATACCCCACAACAAAATGGAATTGCAAAAAGGAAAAACAGGCATATTGGAGAGGTATCTCGTGCCATGCTCAACGAAAAAGACTTGCCAGATTTTTACTGGGCTGAAGCAGTTGCTACAACAATCTATATAATGAACAGGACTCCCAGTGCAGCAATACATGGGATGACTCCAGAGGAGAGGTATACTGGTAGGAAACCAGATATTTCTCATTTGAAAATTTTTGGTTGCATTACCTATGTACATGTGCCAGATGAGTTGAGATCCAAGTTGGATCCAAAAGCTGAGAAGTGCATCTTTATTGGTTACTCTCTGCAGCAAAAAGGGTATAGATGCTATAACCCTTCTACTCGTAAGTTTACAGTGAGCAGAGATATTGTTTTTGATGAGATGAGTAGCTGGTATAAACCAGTAAATGTGATTGATGATGTAGATACACAAAATGGTAATGCTGCACAGAATTCACAGCAGCAGTCACAAAATATTAGTGGAGCTGGAGCATCCTCTAGCAGTGGTTCACATTCTTCGCCATGGACAGGCAGATTAAGATCAGAAGAATCTTCTCAAAGCAATGCAGATAGTGGTATGCAGGTATCACAAAAAGGAAAAGAGAAGGTTGATCAGCCCATGTTTGATGTGAATGCATGTCACTCTTATGTGGATGGTGAATCCAGTGGCTCAGAACAGAGCATTGATGATGAGTTGGGTATTCCTTCTATTGTCACACCTGGAGTAAGGAAGACCAGGGATGTTTTGCTGTTGAGATATCGAGCTCCACTCATGATATGCCAGGGTGACCGTTGTGCATTTATGTCACCGACGTGTCAGTTGCAGATGCGGTTGGTACACCGCCCATGAATAATAGCTAGACGACAGCTATCCTTATCTACTCTAGTTCATGGCTCAGTTAGTATGCCACCTTAGTTAGTTGTCTTTGGTTTGAGACCCATATATAGGGTTCTTCTATTTCTTTGTATGAGAGTTCTTTTGGCTTACACAACTAAGAAGAAGAAAACTGTTTTCAGCCTCCACCCTTGTGTGTATTCCCCCATTGTGCAAGCAAGAAAGCTACAAGTGAGTCTCCTTCCTTCTCTCCCACAATCTTGACACTTCGTCATTGAGAGCACATCGAGAGTGAGATCTTACTTGGCAGACCTTTCAAACATGCAACTAAGTGTGATGCAGACTATGAGGCATAGTGGATATACTTGACCCTACCTCGTATCAAGATCATCACAAACTTTAGCAAAAGTAGCCTTACTATTACTCAAGATAAGGGTAAGCAATCAATTTCTATCCTACATTGAAACTCAGTGAATTTGCAAATATGGCGAAAGTATGTCACATTCAATCTATCGCTCATCTCCATTTGTGCCATATCTACTGTCAACGTCCTTAGGTTTCAAAAATGTCTATTAATTACTACGTGCGGGGCTGTTAAAATACCTTGAGCCATATGAGTAGTCCGGATTTGCAGATATGGCACAAATGCATGATGTCCAATCTGGCGCTCCTTTCCCTTCACACCGTATTAGTGCTAGTGTTGTCCCCGTTTGTCCAATTTTGCACATACGATGTGAATGCATCACCTCCGATCTAGCACTTCCCTCCCTTCACATCGTATATCTGTTGTCACTTCTACCTATCTCACCCTAAGTTTTTAATTTTTTATTTGTGTACCTGTCATTTTGATTAGTCTACATGTCATTTCCTAGTGGGTGATGGCTAGGACAAAGTAGACTACAAGAAAGGTGTATATAGACATCAAGGATAGTGAGGAAGAGCCGAGGCCATCAGTGGTTCCTCAAGCTTTCCCTCCTAAGAACCCTCCTACCCTTGGTTTCCCTCAATCTTCTGCCATGCAATCAAAGAAATCTAGTGTAGAGACTGTGTGCTCTCCCCTTGCCCATAGCAAGCTTCATTTTGTTGACAACCAACCCTATGACCTTGATTCCAACCTCCTCTAGAGCCCCTATTCAATAAACACAACAACCTCTACCCTCATATGCTCATGGAGAAGAGCCTTCCAAGCTTAAGAGAAAGAGAGGGTCTAGATTTTATTATGTTCAAAAATAAGGAAGGCACAAAGAGCTACATGGCATGTCATTTCAAAGACATATTTTATCAAAGTTGTCAATGACATTTCTAATAGATTATCAAGGGTATCCATTATTTGTCTTCAAGAGCTAGTTGAAGACTTTATTATTGACTTTATGAATGATGCTTACATTACTGCTACTCATGCTCATGGGGTGAGTTTGATGAACAAAGACTTTAGTATGGTCAATAGAATCTGACAAGGTATTGAGGCCCCTGCCCACTACTAATAAAAAAGCTTTTGAGATCCTTAACACTCCACAAAAATTGTCTAGGAGAGTGAAAGGACCAATGATCAAGGAGGTGACACATTTATACCCAACAAAGACCATGTCCCAATACCCATTATCCGAAAGAAAAACCACAAGAGGTTATAGGGTTGGAGGATGAAGTTTGCAAGAGGAAAATCAATGTCTATGGCCCTATCAATCTGAAGAAAATGGGGGAGGTATATGGGCAAATGGTTGTCAATGTCTCTTGCACTTCTTTAGAAGAGGACTATCTTAGTATATCTCCTGAGGACAAATCCATGCTTATTAAAAAAGATATTCAATTGTTTGATTCTGTAGTCTTTTGTTGCATAAGGTAAGGCATTTTGACTCTCAAAATTTTTACTATATATGGAATGATAGTGCTATTCATTTTGCAAATAACACTCCTTTGTTTTTGCTATTGGTTTTTTAGGGCATTGATTGCTTCTCTTAACCAAGAAATCTGTAAAAGTATATTTATTGTTGATATATTTATTGTTGATCCACTATTATCATTGGAATTGTTTTCAAGATCTAGTTCAAACATAGAAATATTTTTCAAAACATTTGATTCAATCACAAACTACCATTTTTTTTTCCCTTACATTGAAGCATATGCAACTTTGCAAAGGGGTTAATGTATACTTCTTTGTTGTATGCATTTCTTACTAACATTTCACTTTGCAAAGGACATTGGAGCCTCATATATAATGATATTCTCTCTAGAGAAATTATCCTCATGAACTCTCTTAGTGGTATCCACGGCCAAGCAAAAATGTGCATTGAATAGAATAATGCTTGCTTTTTGGTTTATTTTATATTTTATTTTATTTTCTATTTTAGTAATGTGTTTCCATTTATAGTGCTGGCAAGCTCATGGCTACCTTTTTGGACATCACATATGAGGATATTGCTAATCCTAAAAAACCATATAACTTTCTCCAATAAGAAGTGCCCTTGCAAAATGATGGGCATTCTTGTGGATGGAGAGTGATTTCAAATGTTTTCAAGACAATAGATTCAAAGATACTCAAGATAGATGGGGTTAATGTAAGTATTTTTTAAAGATACTCAAGATAGATGGGGTTAATATAAGTATTTTTCACATTGTTTGTTTTTTGAGGAACCCGTCTTTGAGTCTTTCAACTTATTACATTTTTTCTTTCAATACCAAGATTACCCCAATTCATATATGTGGTGGATAAGGGAGCGATGTATTGAGTTGATTTTGGATAGGGCAATCATGCCAATTGACCCTGACTCCCCTTCAAAAAAATCCTCAACTAAGGGTAAGAGTAAGGGCAAGGGCAAGTCATTTTGAAAAGACTAGTACTGTAAACTCCAAAAAGAAAGAAATGCCAACACTTTCTCCTATGAAGTCTCATCCATCTTCTCATCATCTTGAATAGAAGAGGCCCCTTGTCCAAGTCAAATTCTTCCAGCAACCAAAGGAAAAAGCCGCTATAAGGAGATTAGATATCTTTGCAGAAAGTGAAGAAGAAGTTACAAAGCCAAAAGAAGATAAATATATGCAAACGGAAACTAGAAGGAATCTTTATTGTTATTTTGCATCCTTGTATATTTTCACTTCAATTTTGTAACTCTTGATTCAATGAAAAACTTTTTATCTTATATAAATGTAATCGATGTTTTCATATTTATGGCTTGAAGCTTATAATTGTGGGAGTGGTGCACAAATCAGATGTTGGATGCGTACGTAGCGAGCGCTGAAAGGTCCCCAAGAACAAAGAACTCTACTAAAACTCATAAAAGCAAGAAGAGAGTTTGCACGACATGCAAAAAAGAGTCAAATTGGGTACAATCTCCCCCATGCCTTGTGTGAGCACTTCACAAGGCATGTATTTACAAATTTATTCATCTCAAAGCTCAAAAATAGCCCAATTTTACAATTAGCATGCTTTAGCTTTTATGTTTGCTTTTGTCCAAATAAAGAATAAAGTGGTTGGGTGCCCCAAAAGTCCGAGCTGTGCCCAAATACAATGTCCGATAATGAAATATTTAAACTGTGCATCCATATGCATACAAAATAATAAATATTTGTCAAGTGCTTTAATAAATAAGCATGCCTGAATAAATATTAGCGCCATGCCTTTAATGATAAAACGTGTGTCCATAAAAAATGATAATTTTTTCTAGGTAATTTGAATACACGCAATCTCCTAGTGCTTCCCAACGCCAGTGTTGCCTGCTCTACACATCAACTGAAGCATTCATAATTATTAGAAAATAATAAAATTAAATCGATAAAAGTGAATACCTAGCAGTCTTCAGCTACAAAATAAATAAATAGATTGGAACTCTGTCCTAACCTTAATTTAATACGAGTGTACTCTGAACTAAAAAACATCCATTAATTTAAATATGTATTTTGCAGAATCACCCGCCATGGAATCACCCATGTGCACATTAAATTAACATGACGCCCGAAAAGGACAGGTGTCCCTGTCAACTTCTCACACAAGGAATCCACGTTATGTACGAGCCCTTGCAAATAAATATAGTTTTACGGAATCCACCGTGGTCTCACGGAATCCACCGTGGAATATGCCACCTGGCATCATACTCCCGAGGTGGGATAGCAATTTTCCTCAATTGCTATTAGCTCAATGTGGAGCAAGCAGTGAGGGGTAAGCACTTAGGTCATGAGCATGCATCCATTGGGCTTCTTCAACAGGATGATTTTTAAACTTAACCAAATATCTAGAGTATCTACGACCAGTTCTAATGGTCATAAAGTTAGTATCTAGAATAATTTGAGGTTCAAAGATTTCAGTTTATTCTTCTAACAAAGGAGGGTTTTCACAGATAGGGTGAACAAGTAATTGGCCTCATAAAGGTCGTAACAAACTGATATGAAAAGTATTGTGGATTTTTCAGTGTTGGGGTAGTTCTAATTTAAATGCATTGTCATTGATTTTGTGAATGTTCTTGAAAGGTCCCTAAAATCTAGGGGCTAACTTAACAACAAGATGTCTCTCAACACTTTGTAATCTTTTCTTTTCAATGCGTAACCAAACATAATCATCTACTTTGAAACTCATAGCTTTTCTTTTCTTGTTAGCTTGTTTAGTGTATGATTGTTGGGCTTTCGCAATCATATCTTTGACTTCAACAAAAATAGTAGCATGCATATTGGCAATATCATCAGCAGCTTTAACTTTGTTTAACAATGATGTAGCAAGTGTAGGGAATCTATGTCCATAAATGATTTCAAAAGGTGCTTTTTGTGTAGTTGTGTGTGGTGTATTATTGTATGCAAATTGAAGTAAATGCAAATTTGTATCCCATGTTTGTGGTTTTGAAATTGTGTATGCACACAAAAGATCTAATATTGTAATGTTAGTAGCTTCTATTTGCCCATTAGTTTCAGGATGAAATGCAAATGAGAAATCAATCTTAGTACCTAAATTAGCAAACAAGGTAGTCCAAAATTTATTACAGAATCTAGAATCACGATCAGAAATAATAACTTTTGGTAAACTATGGTTAGTGAAAACAATCTTCAAAAACAATTGTGCAGCTTGAGATGCAGTTACTGTTTTCTTGCATGGAATGAAATATGCATGCTTGCTAAATAGATCTACAATAGTCCAAATCATATTATGATTAGCTTCAGTGTTAGGCAAACCAATTATAAAATCCATTGAAATATATTCCCATGGTCGTTCAGGAAAGGTAAAGATATTAACAAACCATATTGCTTACCATGGCGCCGCTTGACTCTTTGACAAATATAACATTCAGATACAAAGTTAGAAATGCCAGATTCCATTTATGGCCAATAAAAATCTTCAATGTTCGTAAAGTAGAAATAATACCTCTATGGCCTTGATATGGGAGACAATGAATTTTGTGCAACACAAATGATCTAAATGGGATAGTTACACACAACCTTTTCTCATAAAATATAAATCTTGCAAAATAAGATAATGAATCTATTGGAATCCAGTTGTTAGCAACTAATTTATTCCAATCAGCTTGAAAACTAGGGTCTTGGTCATAGGGATCTTACTGAAAACCAATATGTCATCAAAGAAAACAATTGCACAATGCTGATGCTTCAAAAATATATGATTCATCATACGACTGAATGTTGCTGGTGCATTAGTTAAACCAAAAGGCATAACAAGGAATTCATAATGACCAAATTGAGTTCTAAATGTCGTTTTGAAAATGTCAGGTGTATCAAATCGTACTTGATGATATCCAGATTTAAGATCTATTTTGCTAAAAATAGTGGCCCCTTGTAGTTTATCCATGAGATCGTCTACCCTAGGGATCGAATATATATTCTTGATAGTGATCTTATTTAGGGCACAATAGTCAATGCACATCCTATAGGTATTATTTGTCTTATTAACTAATAGGGCATGTGCACCAAAAGGAGAACTACTGGGCCTAATGAGTCCTCGGTTTAACAATTCTTTAACTTGGGCTTGGATTTCTTTCTGTTCAATTTGATTGTGTCTATAAGATGCTTTACATGGTGGTTGAGAACCAGGGATTAAATCTATTTTATGATCTTTAGAACATGTAGGTGGTAATCTAGGGGATAAATCAGTAGCAAAACAATCTTTAAATTGTGAAAGAAATTATGTGTGCCTAGGATGCATCTAATTTTCCTTATTTTCAATTTCATTCATCCATACTAAGTATGATTAGCTACCTCTTCTTAATGCAGTTTAGCATGTGTGTGACTAAGCAATGGAAAATTATCTAAAGTGTGTGTACCATGTAATGTGATTTGTTTTTCATTAGAATGAATTTTCATTGAATGTGTGGAATAATCTATATCGGGATTGTATTTATGATGCCAAGGCATTCCTAAGATAATGTCATAGCTTGCAAAGTCACAACCAATAAAATTATGCACTCAACATAATTGCCAATTTTAATTTATAAATCATGAACTTCTTGTGTACCATTGTATCTAGTGCCTAAGAATGAAACTTTTATGCTATAATGAGTTGGAACAATATGTAAATTCAATTCTTTGAACAATTTTGCAAAAATAAAATCATGTGTGCTCCCATCATCATGCAAAGCCATCTTTTCGTGGCCATGCACAAGACATTTCATCGTTAATAATGAATGAGGATTTGGCATACTTGGTAAAATATCTGAAGTAGTACCGATATCATCATCATCTTCCATGAAATCTGGCATTTCTTCATGGTCTTCATCTTCAGTCGCTCCTAAGTAATTGACATGAATAGTTGGCTTTTTGGATTGACAATTTACCGCCAGGTGTCCAGGTTGGTGGCACTTGTAGCAAACTACAGACTTGGCTTTGGATACATTATTGGTAATGGCTGGGAGTTTAGATGTATTGGGATTTGGCTGGAAAGATGGCTTAGGATTTGGATTTGTGTTTGGTGGTAAAGCAGGGGGTCATGTCCAAGGTTTACGAAAAGAACAAAGAACAAAGCGATTTTGATCGAATCTTCGAAAGTTAGAATTGAATTGCTTTGTACCAAAGTTACCATTAGCTAGAAATTGTTGTGGTTGCTTCTCTCATCCACAAATTTTGTATTCAGCATCATGGGCCAAAGAAATCGCATCCTCTAGAGTCATTGGCTTGAACATGTTCATCTCCGCATAGAAGTGACCAAGCAAACCAGACATATACTTGTGCTTGTGGATCGCCTCAGGTACATATTCAAGCATTCGGCAATAAGACATTCCAAAAATGCTTAGTGTATTGCAAAAATAGGCTCACGATCTCTTTGTTGCAAAAGATCCCACTGTTTGATTGCTTTTTCATGGAATTGAGATGGAATAAAATTCTACAAAAAAATCTTTTGAAATGCCTGCAAAGTAGTAAGACAATCAATACTCTTGCGGACAACAGTCCATCATAACAATGCTCTGTCCACTAATGGTTAGTGACACATTTGAGTTTATCTTTTTTGGCATATTGTTCTTCATGGAAATAATCATCAAACTAACTGATAAAAGCGAGAATAGTTTTTCCACATGTAGCCCATTAAGAGTACAGAATTTGAAATTTCTTGTACTTATCTTGGCTTCTTTCTTGATAGATTCTGCTTCAAGTATTGCATTGATCGTACGTCGTATAACGTCTTTGGGTTGCGGTCCATCTTGATCAATAGTAGATCATTGAAGAGTAGCCTGTTGAGCTTGCAAAGTTTGACTGGTGTGCAAATTAGATGTTGGATGCGTATGTAGCGAGTGCCGAAAGGTCCCCAAGAACAAAGAACTCTACTAAAACTCATAAAAGCAAGAAGAGAGTTTGCACAACATGCAGAAAAGAGACAAATTGGGTACAATCTCCCCCCATGCCTTATGTGAGCACTTCACAAGGCATGTATTTATAAATTTATTCATCTCAAAGCTCAAAAATAGCCCAATTTTACAATTAGCATGCTTTAGCTTTTGTGTTTGCTTTTGTCCAAATAAAAAATAAAGCGCTTGGGCACCCCAAAAGTCTGGGATGTGTCCAAATACAATGTCCAATAATGAAATATTTAAACCAATAAAATAATAAATATTTATCAAGCACTTTAATAAATAAGCGCACCTAAAAAATATATTAGCGCCATGTCTTAAATGATAAGATGCACACCCATCAAAAATGATAATTTCTTCTAGGTGATTTGAATACATGCAATCTCCTAGTGCTTCCCAACGCCACCGATGCTTGCTCTACACATCAACTGAAGCATTCACAATTGTTAGAAAATAATAAAATTAAACCGACAAAAGTGAATACCTAGCAGTCTTCAGCTACAAAATAAATAAATAGGTTGGAACTCTGTCGTAACCTTACTTTAATACGAATGCACTCTAAACTCATAAACATCCATTAATTTAAATATGTATTTTGTGAAATCGCCCGCCATGGATTCACCCAGGTGTACATTAAATTAACATGACGCTAGAAAAGGATAGACGTCCCCATCAACTTGTCACACAAGGAATCCACCTTGTGTAGCACGAGCCCCAACAAATAAATATAGTTTTATGAAATTCACCGCAAAACCTCACGGAATCCACCGTGGAATATGCCTCATGGCATCAGGGAGGCAAACAACTCAAACAAGAGAAAGAGCATTCAGCTCTTTTCCCAATTATTTTACCATTTACTTTGAACTTATGTTTAGGGGAAGTATTGTCTAGTAGCTCAAAGGTATCCCTTGACATTGTTAAGACTCTTATTGGAAGTGACATGTACCTCATTTTCTTCTTCATGTGCTATAACTTGGACCTTAAGTTTGAAGGGCATGCAATCTATATCAGAATCCAAGGGAATCTGAATGGCTAGTTTAAGTTTTTATCTCCTATAATCAAAGACCAAAGGAAGAGTTTGTCATGCGATGTTATAACACTTGGGAGTATACAATACACCTCATGGTATCACCCTTATGGTCATACTCTCTAGATTTCCAAAGCTTTCCTATAATGTTGTCTACTTTCGCTTTTAGAAAATTTCTACTCAACCAATATACCATTATCCTTTGTAAATTTGCTATTTTGAAGCAAGCCACAAAGATATGAAAGGGCATAAACCATGAGAGGTGTATTCTTCTTGAGATCCTTCCAACTGTCATGGAATTTTGAATATCTTGATGTATTTTAAATTTAAAACTATGCATCATTGCCTTATCACAAGAATCTCCCAATTTAGAGAGATGAGAGACTTGGCAATGGCAAATCCTCGATATGCCCATATGTATCTTCTCTAGAGGGAACCACATACTATGCATAATATATAAAAACCCTTCTCTCACTATAAGAACCGGCAGTCTCATCAGCATAGATAATATCTGCAAACGCCTTATGAATTGCATTGAAAGTTCCACTCAAGCTCTCCACAGGTTGCCATTCAGTACTTGTTGATGGAAATATATCTACAACTAAGAATTCGATATTAGTACTTGCTTAAATGTAAAAAATATCACATATGTTATCAATTTAAGACTTACAATGTGTCTGCTAGCAAACACATTCTTTTGGAGGCAAGTGCATATATCCTTGACCATGTAAACATGTTGTACTTTGACAAACCACCCTTCATGCGTAATTTTGAAAACAATGATACGTCCCTTCTAGTGATGTTTTATATCCTCTCTTTTTCTTCTTTTTACCTTGTGAGAGCCCTTACAAGAGGGCCGCATGGTAACCCAATCATTTATGCAAAAGTTTTTGGGCTTCTAATTTCTGTCAGCTCCTTAGCTATAGACGGTGCAAGAGTTTACTAAACAAGAAGGATGCCTTTTGGATGCCATACTTAGTTGAATTCACAAAGAAATAAGCTCACCGAGAAAGGAAAATGAACTAAAAATGAATATTAAGAAGACTAATGAAAATATATTGGGCACCAAAATCATGTCCTTTGTTAGATTTTATTAGTAAATTAAGGACCTCGGGGGACTACCAAAACATGTTAGACTTTGGAGTTTTTGGCCAAAAGGAAGGAGAGAATCACGAAGTGGATTCTACTATCTCCAAAAAGGAGATAACAATACCATATTCTTGCATATGTGGCAAAATCTCTTTGGCCATTTCCTTTATCGTGTGATTAACAAAAGTGCATTTTTGGAAGTGTTTTTGGCTCTAAAATGAACAACCTACTGGAAATTTTCATGTGGTTTTATAAAGAAATTTTGCATAGAATGAGTGCAGAAGAAGAAAAAAGGATGTACTAAAACTTGGGCATAGCCCTTCCATTACAAATGGAAAAACAAAAGAGATAAGAAGATTATAATAATTCATGTGTAAACGAGAATTTTTTTACAATAGCTAGTGTCTAGGGAGAGAAAAGGCCAGAAATGGGGCTCAAAGAGAGGATAAGACAACCTTTTATTCCTCCTTATACTTGAAGAGGATGGCTTTATCTTCTTTTCCAATATTTCATTGTCCTCATCCTCTAAGGCTCGTAGCTATATATGTGGTCGCTCTACTATCCAAGCAATGACTCCACAAGAATCCTACCTTTCATCTACCGTAAAAATTATCCTTTTGAGTAAGAATACAAATTTCACATGTCCTCGACCCTTGCTATACAATGGCATGAGCAACATATGATATGTAGTAAGGAGCCCTTTGTCGAGGAAATCCTCATTGTGGAAATTTTTAATCTATAAAGACAATCATAATGTTCATCATTCACTCAAATTAATACAATCTTTCTCTACAATAAATCCTAATACATAGTAGCTGCATGTATACATGTCATCTACCTTTGCATGATCAAATTTTGCAATGTTGTGAAAAAGCTGCATCTTTTTTATGGACTTGGAGCTCCTTGCAAGGCTGATGTCCTTAAGCCCCCTACATGAGGAAGGAAGTCATCATTGTACACTAGGACCCAATTGCAAGGATGCATTTGTTTTTTTTTTAACTAAGAATTATCATTGACCAATAATAAGGAGAGCATTGACTAAATATCAATTGATTTTCATCACCTTCAAGTAAATATGGCATCCACAATGGGATTCTATCAAGGATTCTGTCACTCCCATCCTCATGCATAACTAATGCCTCATACTTTTCCATGTTGGCTAGGTCAAGCCTTTCAATTATTGAACTCTTTCTTCTTCAATAGGCAATTAATGTCACTTATAAGCCTTGGTCTTAGCTTCAATGTGTTCAAGTGTCTACTCGCTCATAATTAACTTTGAATCTTCAACTACAAAATTAGCCAAGAGATCTAAATTCGCCTCGTTGATTGCCCACCCTAAGGAAACTTCACTAATCTATGCTAGGGTTGTGAGACTATAGTCTTCATAGATGTCTAGTGAATCCATTATGTTGGCCAACAATAGACAGTCTTAGCCATTTGACATAATGTAGGTAGGTATGAGATGGGTAGGCTTCCTTCCTTATATGCATCGACCGATTTTCACACCATCTAGGTCATTAGGGGCAGCTTAGGGCTCAATCAAAACTATATAGAGTAGCCTCCGCTCTCTCCTCCTCTATGTCAAAGGGCATCACCTCATCCACCTCTTCAACCTCTCAAATCATAATGGCATATTGCCTTATGTCCTCAACACATGATCCTTATGAAGCCCCCTCCGAGTCATTCTCATCCCCTACCAGATGCAAATAGCAAACAAATGCAAGGGTAATTATAAAAGATGGCATCTCTTTGAGCGTACTAGACAGTTCTCTATGTCCTTGTATGCATTACCATGTAAATTATCCAACACCCTAGCTAGTTTTCTCTTTGCGACTTTACTGGTTGCAAAGTCATGAGTGTTAACATATTCCTGCACCTTTATGTTCATTGTGCCACTTGAAGTCATTCTTCAATATTTCTCAATGTGCGCTCTCAACACATTCATATAGGAATGAAAAACACTCTCAATGGCAAATGGTAAAGTAAACATACGCAACAACTCATGAGCATGAGAATGAGCATGCATACACCGTGGAGAAACATAAAAAGCTTCTTATTTGGGTTTCTTCTACATCATCCTCAATCTCTAGCTTGTATTTCGTCTTTTTTCATGTTCATAAAAGAGAGAATAAGAAAAAAGGTTCACTACCAAGATAGGGAATCTCTTCACAAAAGAGAGGGGCCTCCCTTGCTTGGTGATGACCCATGCGGGCTTCACTAGCAAAACGATCAGTACTACCAAGCAATACTAACTCTCTATGCAAGAGGGAGGGGTCTCCCTTGTTGGTGAGAAACTCGTTTGGGCTTCACCACACACAAGGGTCGCTACCAAAGTGATAATTGCTTATTTTGAGCTATTTCTACACTATTTTTTATGCAAAAACTGAAGGGCTTTGGCCATGTATTACGCAATATTTTTCATAAAATTTTAATACAAATAATATCGTAAAACCATATTTGATCATGCTCACGTGGAGTTAGAAGTAGAGAGTTGGGATATTTTAGACAGGAAATTTTAGGGAGCAGAAAAAATAGTTAGTGATAGAAAGCGGATGCAAGGAAAGATTTTTAGTGAAAAGCATAGACATTTTAGAGACCGGAAAAATGTGGGTATAATTTAGCATGCGTATATAGCATTCAGATCGAGAATCCATGGGAGCGGGGTCATAAATAAGTCAAGAGATGTGAAAGGATGCCAAAAAGATCCAATTCAAGTGGGAAAATTGTAAAATTTGAAAAGAGGATATTCAAGAAGATAGAGGAGAATGTCATAGGAAGTGGGGGGTTGAGAAAGAAGCAAGAAGAGGAGCAAAAAATGGGCACCATGTTGCATGAGGATGTTGATCAGTTTGCTACAACATTTGGCCTAGATTTCAACATCATATGTTGCAGACAATCCCTTTTCTCATCTCTTTCCTCCTCATCATTCTGTTCCTAAAAAGCATTCTTGGATGTAGGGAGAGAATTTTCAGCAACATTAAGGGAAAATTAGGGGATAATAGAGAAAAACATGGGAGATTAAGAAATTTGAAGATTTTTGAGCGTGAAGGGATCCGTATCATCAAATACGATTGAAGAATTTCCTTTTTTTCATTAATCGGGTATGTCAAGCTCTATTAAAGATTAAATGAAAAATGCATAATTTGAATGATTTGTTATTGAATGCATTGAATTTATGATCTGTAAGTTTCAAATGAATGAAAAGAAGTTGAATGCTTGCATTGGATGGATTAAAATGATAATAAATGATGCAAAATATGCTAAAAACTACATTTCTAGGCCATAATTAAGGGATATTAAGAATTATGGGTACTGTTAATGAAAAACTAATTTTTTAAAAAAATAAAACATAGTAAGATGAACCTAGGGATGAAGTTTTACATTTTCAAGATAAACTCCTTAAGAGATATAAGAATTTTAGTGATTAAACGGCTATTTTTAATCATAATTAGAAAAAAATAAAAATAGTAGTGAATGATTAAGGATGAAACCAAAAGAAAAGAGTTGAATTAAAATATGATAGATCTTCTCATCAATTATTAGCTTTAATGGATCTCTATAACTAGATATATCTAATTTTTAGGGATAAAAATGGCAATTTTTTGGTGTTTTTAGAATATTAAGAGTAAATGAGAGAATTTATTGATGTCGAATGGGAGATGTGATGAATTAATTATTAAGAATATTTCTTTAAGAGGGTTTAAGTTATTGAGTTCATAAATAATTATTATGAATATTTTTCTTTTTCTAACAGTAATAAAGAAAAATTAATAAGTCTTGATAATGAAGGAATTAATGAAAAAAAATAAAAAGAGACTATAGTTTATTTAACGTTCAAAGTTTGCTATTAAAATTCCCTGCCTAATGCAATCTATATGAAAGTATTTCTTTTGTAAAATGCTATTCAAGGTTGAAGTAATGATTAGTATATGTCACTGGTTTTACTAAAGTATTAACAAAGGTTAATGGTGAATTAAGAGTTTTTAGATAAGTTATTCCATGGATTTAAATGTTGAGTAAAATGGGTTTGATATGTTGGGAGTTGTAGTTCAAAATAAGGGTTAACAAAAGAGTATTTTGAAAGACTACAAGTAACTTAAAGGGGATTGTTGGGTGAGTTAGTAGTTGGACTACATAAGGGAAAGATAGAATGTCTTTTACACTAATAATTTGACGATAAAGGGAGTGTATGACTCCACTTCCAATCCTTAGTTAACATAATGACTTCACATATAGTCATCTTTCTCGTATATTTGGGGGCTTCTTAGGGGGCCATCATTTTTTGTGCATTTGCAGGGAGGGGAAGCGTGTTAATTAAGAAAAAGAGAGGGTGGTTTTGGTTGTTTACTAATTTAAGCATAAAATAAAAAGGAAATAAATTTTAAGGTGATGATGACATACTAAAAAGGAATAAAATGTAGAGGGAAGATCTATAAGATCTTTCAATTACCTAAAACCAAACTTCTTCCAAAGTTCAGTATCCCAAAAGGGACCAAATAATAAACTACCACAAGTATGGCAGGAGTAGCATATAAGGAGTCTTCCCTAAGAGATGGGGAGAAGCTATAGATCTTAGGATTAGAACTTTATACTTTTTTTACCTTGTTGCACGATTTAATTAGTCATTTTGAGATTAAGCAAAAGAATTATCGACCTAAATAAATGAGACTTTGATAAGCCTTTACAATGAAGCTTTCTTACAAGGATTCTTCCCTAAATTGCCACATTATATTCAGCACATTATTGTAGATAAGGCAAGGGACACCGAGGTAGTGGATGGGGGCAAACACTTTGGACCTCAACTGTGGATTGATATCAAGCAATTATGCACTTGGAATTTAATGTTTCAAGATGAAGCAAAGGCGATTATCATGTTAGCATCACATTTTAAGTTAGTCGATGAAATTAACTTAATATCATTAGTGTGAACTACCATTACAACTAGTTTTATAGATAATCGTATAAGTCTTTTAGGAGAATAGACTAGGCTCAAGTGTCTTAGTGGGTAGTAATAACGAAGGGAGTCAATGTTACATTTGATACAAAGGAAGAGTGGAAAGTGGCTACAATTTTAGGTTTAGTAGAAAATCTTAGTGATGATATACCCTATGGGGCTAAGGATAAGAAACTACTGACATTCTTCAGAAGTCAAGTTTACACAAACAAGGTCTCTTATAGTAGAGAGTGATAAGAGGATGTGCATGGTAGAGAAAGCTGTCATGCACCAGAGTGAATGAGTGAAAGCTAGAAGTTTGCATGGAAAGAGAGAGCTAGAAGAACATTGGAAAAGAAAGTTGAGCAAATAGTGGAGCAGTTAGAACAATTGAATGCTGAGCTACAAAATGAGAGCTATTTTCTATTGGTGGAACTGAGTTAGATTACGATTGGGAGAGGCAAGCAAGAAGCTTCGAGGAAATGATTGGCACCAACAAGAGTAGCTCGAAGAAGGGGTCAACTCTGCTCGTGAAAAGAACGAACAAGACACAAAAGGAGAGGGACGCAACAGTAATGATTTTGTAGGTTCTTATAACTTTTCCACTTAAACGATTGCATATAGGACAGAGGAAGACTTTATTGATTGTACAATAGAGGACCATAGTATATATAGACTGTTATAATATTGGGGTCGTAATGGATTATTTACTGACCCAAAAGAGCAGATTCCAATCTTAGAGGATCTAGAAGAAGTGCTAAGAGTGTTATATATGGATGTGAGACCGCCGGTGGGACTTACAGATTTCACACAATATTCTGGTCATTGGGATGACAATCTTGACATGCATGTCCACCGGTTTGAAGTGACGTGTGTAGCAAATGAGATTATTGATGACGATCAGAAACTTCACATATTCCTAGCAACTTTGAAGGATGAAGTAGCCTTATGGTGGTATGGTAACCTTCCTATTGGAACAAGGAGGACAACTCATACAATGTTAAGAGATGCATTCTTAACTAAAGCTTTTCTCGAAAATGATAAAATCAAGTGTGCAATTAATTATTTAACAGATAAAGCTTTGCTTTGGCGGAACATCCTATGCCACAGCACTAACCATCCTTATACATTGGCTGCTTTTCAAGAAAAAGTTAAAGAATATTTTCTTCCACCCTAGTTTCATCTTTAAGCTAGACAAAATTGGTCCAATTTATCTTAGCAAGAAGGTGATATTGTTTTTATTTATACTGAAAGATTTTGGTAAAGATTTTTTCTATTACATATGCTTGAGGAAGTTTCCAAGGGTGCACTGTAATGCAAATATGAAGATGGGCTTCAACCCGACATCCAAGAAAAATTGAACTCTCTTAAACCCACTTCTCTTTATGAAGCTATTTCTTATACCCATGATACTAAGAAAGAATTCCAATCTATTGTCCATATGTTTTGCACCCAACAATCTCAATCGGCCTGTTCTTTCAACAACCACAACTTGAAAATACCTTTTGTTCCTTAGTGTCCTAAGCGTGAAGTGGGGAGAAAAAGGGGCTAGGGGGTCACTGATTGACCAAGGCCATCGCATGTGCCTAACTTGAGGACCCCTAGGTGTAGTGACTATGGCACTCATCAAGTGAGGTGTGCTTTCCCACTTTCTATTATTTATATTTTCTTTCCTTGCTCTTGTCTTTCCCTTTTTTTATTTTTTTCTTTCTCTTTTTCTTTCTTTTTGCTTCATTTTTCCTTCTTTTTTTTTTTTTGAATGTACACGAGGAGCTAGTCCTCGTGTTCCTGGTCGTGAGAGCAAGAGGCTGGGGGCTTAAGGGACTTACTAAGGAAGTTCCCACTCTACATACTGCCCTTTAGATTCATACATACATTCAAAGGGGTTGTTGACAAAAATGGATGAATACACCTAGTAAATCAGCTGTCGTTCATGTCCTCCAGTAGGACCGTGCAAAATGATGGAGGAAGGAGGGTGGCTCTCATCATGAGCTTGGCCATCGCACAACTATCTATGCCAGAATTCAAATAAAAAAATAGGGGCGATAGGCAATATTCATGAGAGGTAGGCTCTTGCTTAAGAAAAACTCTAAGCAGCCAAGGTAGTTACAGGTGGTAATGAAAGCAAGATTGGGGCAAGATGAGAAATCACTAAGGAAATGGGAGATGAAGGGCCCTAGCTCCTCTTCGGAGAATGTAAGGGCTTCCTCTGGATTAGTAGCATTTACATTGTAGATTCTAGGAAAATCATAATGAGCATGGATATCAGAGTTAAAGTGCACCCCTACCCTTCTTGGATACGACATGTATGTTGGGTTGTTTCTCTCATAGGGTAGGGTGGTGCAAAATTGCATCCATGCATGCATGTTTCCATCTCAAATTCTCTGCCTCCACTTTGGATATGACACATACCCCTTTACTGTCTTGGGCACCTCCATAACTTTGTCTTCCCAATAGTCCTATGCCTCTGTCCCCCATAGTGTTGGATTCTTATCTCTTTCTGTGCTCCATCGATCTTCAAGCCTTCTGCCCATGGTTATCACCTCCTCTACCACTTTAGGGGATAATACTTGGCTCAGTGTGGGTGGTATTAGAAAGTAAATTTGAAGGGCTGCACTTGTTTTCCCACTATTCCTACATTGTGAGTTCCATGTTCCAGTTGACAAGAAAGCATTCTTATTTTTGTGGGATGGGAGCTTCCAGGACTGCTAGGGGTCGCACCCTTAGTCTTCTTTGTGATTGTTCTAGCATCTTCTTCCTTTTTTTCCTAACCTTTACTTTTCTTTCTGCATTTGCATCCTCTAGTGGCACTTCTTGTGCTAATGAGCTTCTGGTCTTGGAGAGGGTGGTTGGGAAACTTGCTCTTCGTCTTGTTGCCCCACCTTGAAATCATGTCCTACTTCAAGAAGTGGTATCTGTGCTACTCCTCTTCTCTCACTGGCTCTTGTGATCCCTGTTGCTCTGTATACTCGAGAAATTCCATCTCTTGAATTGTTAGTCTTGCCCTTAGTAGGTTACCCTTTGCTCTCATTGGCTTGGGCTCATTTCTGCTTCATGTGCCGGCCTAGACACATAGGTTGTGCCATATGGCCCTATAGGTAATCTCCAGCTTCTTCTTTAAGGATTCAATAGCCTCCTCCTCTTCTGGATGTGCGACATCTAAAATGGTTTTGAGGAAGGCATGTTGCTGGGATTTCATGCTCATCTTTTATAGCCTCTGCCTTGCATTCTACTAACACTCTGTCACCTTCAACATGGGCTAGATGTCTTGCCAATTCTTTCACTCTTCCCTCACTTTTGGCTACCCATTCCTTTGCTTTTTGATTCATTGATTGTTTCTTCTTTCTCCTTCTCCAAGTGCTCAATTTCCCTTTCTAGCCTTTCTTGCTCTTCCATCTCCATTAGCAGCATATGCTCCATTACCTCCATGTCTATTTGATGCTCTTCCTCTTCTGAGCTTTTTTTGTGTCCTTTTCCGTTGCCTCTTTGATCCTTTTCAACTGTTCTCTTAATTATTTGTATTGCATGAGGATGAGCTTGTACTCCCTTTGCAAGCCTATAAGTTCCTGTCATTCTTTTTTGAGCCTTCCTTGTGCCAATTATCTTCTTCCTTTTCCTTGGCTTTGAGCTCTTCCTTTAGGTTATAGAATTCCTTTTAGTATCTTGCTACTTGGCAAGTCGTTTCCAACTAGAAGGCTACCAATGCTTCTCATTCGGCCTCCAATTCAGCTACATTTGTCTTCTTCTTCACATTTTCTTTGTCCAACTGTGTGAGAAACTCTTTGATATACTCATCATAGCCCATGGACGGCGGCGGTGCTGTAGGTATGGTCATTGTCAATGCCTCTATTCTTTGCTTCTTGGGGACTTGCCCAGATTTAGCATTTGCAGTTGTTGGTCTCTTCGTTCCAGCTGTCCAAACTCCTCCACTCGAATCCAAGGCTATTTCTTGCACCTTATGCACTAGGTATTGCACCCAAGCCATGAGGTCACTTGCATCCACTGTGCTAGTGATACCTTGGCGGGTGGTTGTGGTAGTTACGGGTTGGGGCACAAGAGTAGGTGGGATTGGATACAACATGCCCTTGCCTTTGCTTTCTACCATTGGTGGTGGTTCAATTTCTGGTACTTTGGTGTTGGTGCTTGGGCCTTCTTCCCATAGTGGATTCATAGTAGCTAAATTCTCCTCCCTAGAAGGCTGCTCCACCGATATATGGATGGCTTGAGCCAAATCTTTCTCTTCCTTCTTGTGCAACTCTTTTGCATTTGCCTTTGCTTTCCTCCTCCCCTCTTCTTTAGACCTCCTTGACTCTGCTTGCACTCTTTGCAACTCGACCTTTTCTTCCTTGGTCGTTCTCTCCCTGGTCTCTTGCAGCTGCTTTTGAGGGGTCGTCTTCTTTGGCCTCCTAGGCCCTCCTTGGCCAAATGGTATCTCTAGTTCTCTGCTCTCACTCACTGTCCTTTCACTCAATTTCTCTTGCTCCTGGGGTGGTGATCTTTTAGGTGTCTCCCCCACTTCCTCTTCACCTTCTGCCTCTCCCACAATCTCTTGGATTATGGCAGTTAATACCTCGCCAAACCGTATAATTGATGCTTTCGATGACTATTTCTTCCTTGCCATCCCCATTATGGAAGTCGAAGACTCCCCACTTGATTAGAAAGGGCACTCCAACTCTGCTCCATCAAGGCATTGTATCTTTGACTAGAGAACAATGCGTGGATTGGTGATGCTGTCATTGGTGTGGATCATCCCCAACATGCCGTAGATGTTCCTCTTAGGTTGCCTCCTTGACCTTGTTGACCAGACCCAACACTCTTTCCACCATTTCTAGGCTCAATTCCACCTCGACCCTATGGGATTCTTCTCCTTATCACACTATTACCATGTCGTGGTTCCTACTAGCATCAAAGGCTCGTAGGAACTCAGTGCACTTGTTGTAGTCAACTAACCTTCTCCATGTACTTTCCCAAGTTGCATTGGTCAACAAGATGATTCATGGTCGGTTCTTCCATGACCATCCCATCCAAGTTCATGATGTTCTTGAACTTGAACTAGTTGAAGGCCCTGATTTCCGTCATTAGGCTACACTTCACTTGTTCTTCTTTCGTGAATGGAAGCTTGAATTTGTCCTAGCCTGCCATCATAGGTTCCTATCACAATGCCACTGCTTACCATTAATTTTATTGAGATAACTCTTGCAAAATGATAAGTAGATAATGAATTTAAGCTATGGAAAGGTGAAGTGCTTAAGTACAGGTTAAAGACTTTTGCTTCAAGCAATCGACACAATACAAAAGAAATTATGACAATTTTCCTCAATCATAAGTTGGTATTTATTCTTTTAAACATTGGTTGAGGTTTGAGACATTTTTTCTTTTCCACCTTACCCCCTCTCCCATCGAGAATGATGTGAATCCTTCCTAGGATTGGAGAATGAAGGGTTAAGGACATTAAGTGCAGGGTTGTGGTGCTTCACTTTGCATTAGCCAAGCGTAGAAATGTGGGTTATACTCCAAATGAGCATGACGGTCCATGTCTTGCGGTCTAATACCTACATGCATGATGTAGGTTAGGACATCAATTAGGAAGTCATCAGAGTTGATTTGACTTGCAACATATAGCTCTTCCTTCAATAAGGACTCGATCTAAATAGGGCTGGGCCATGTTATGATCTTCTCAGGGTCGATTGCGAGTAATAGCCAATATTCTAAAGGAGATGGGAGCTACATAAGTAGGGTCATACTCAGAGGTTTTGATGGCATGTCTCTATTTCTCGACACTTGTCATGATTGGCCAGCCCTCATGTTCCCATTGAAGACAAAGAGTGTAACATTTATGTAGAAAGGAGGAGTCAGTGATGACGACAAGGTCTTATAGCTCTTCGTTTGTGGCAAAGACTTTGCTCTTGCTATAGGAGGTGATTAGCCTTCGTTTGCTTGCTTGCTTGCTTGCTTGCTCGAGAGATCATAGTGGTGATCAATTCCTCGGCTATAATGGGGACTTTGATGAATGTGAACTTGGATTATTCCCAGGTACATGGCATTGTGTGTACATTAGTTTGCTAAGGGCTCATCTAGGAGGCCTAGGTCCACTGTTCGTAGCTTTTAGCAAGCATTGTGAAGGTAGCATCCAAGCATCTAATGCATGTTACCAAGTCATCCCCCATGTTCTCAACTAGATTAGAGGCTAACATAAGATTATATATCTGCTCATTGGAGATTTACAGGAGGTTGGTGTTTGACTGGGGGCTGGATAGCTCAATGAGTGTTGTTTGCCACTTTGGCTAATCCTTAGGATGCTGGTTAGCCACTTGCATAAGGGGCGTGGTTTGGGGCTCAGACATTGTGCTACTTTTATTGGTTGTGAAGTCATTAGGGAGCTAGTAGCATGAGGTTGAGTCGGTTTAGGGGTAGTTGGGTTGTAGTTTTGGTTGGTAAACCTGTTGTGATTTGATGGGTTTGGTTTTTTACTCAAGTGTTTTAGTAGGTTTAGGTGGCTCACCAGTCTTTGGAGATGGGTTAGTAGCATGCAAATAAGGGGCACATGTGCTACTCTTGTTCTTAGGCATCCAAATCTAGTTGTTTCCCTCATAGTAGCCTTATGCGCATAATAGGGCCATAGGCACCCATCATGGCTTCACTATTTGTTGGGTTCTAGAACACCAATTGTGTCTCCTACACCTAGGGTGTGATGGTCAGGAGTTATGGGTCCATGTGGTTTGTCTCTTAGGTGGTGGTGATTGGCATTTAGGTACCCATTTCAGCTATTGTTCAATGGTCTTGGTTGCATTTCCCTTGGGTTGCGATTGGTTGTGTTGAGATATTTGCAATCACACCCACTGTGGCCTCTTTGTATGAGGCAGTTCTGGCCTTAAGACATGTAGGCAGACTGAATCCCATAGGCACAAAAAGGGAAACTACTACCTATCCAGCAACTATAAAGCATTGTACTTGACTACCACTTTTTCATATGGAATGAATACAATATCATGATGCTTTGTATTTTCACTTAGTGTCTTTGTCATTATCAGTCCATTACACAAGATTGTCTTTATGAGTCCAAGCTTCCATCTTGGAACCTAATTCACTTGTGTAACAATTGGTCTCTCCTTGTCTATGTCAACATGATTCTTGTCTTCATCTTCCATCCTCCATAGCTCCTACCATGCTCTAGATCCGTACTTTTCACAGGTTGGTCTTGGTAGGCTAGGAAAAGTCGCGACCCCCCTCCTTAGACTTTGTGTTAGGTACTACTATAGGTGGTGTTGTGAGCTTAGATGGAGCCACACTGCCCTTGCTGAAAGTCGTTACTATCCTCATAGTGCCAATGGGGAGGTGAATTACTGCAAGTTGTAGTCAACATTGTAATGTGCCTACTTCTTGAAAGCATGTCCGAGCAATGATTCCTTACCTACGGCTGTGGTGTTAGGTAGAACATAGAAAATCATGGGTAGGCTTTTAGTCTCGATAGAGACCGCTACTTTTGCATTTCCCTAGTAGAGGGTAGGATTGTCCCGCAAACAGATTGAGGTGGGCTGCAACTAGGGCTGAGGATCCAATGCTCGTGAGTAAGGATATTGAAGTTAGCTCCCTCATCATCAATGAGTGCATCAAAAGTGCCTGTCTTTTGAGGAACGAGATTGTGATTTATAGATAAGCAGGCTGTACTGCCTCCTTGTCTATATCCTTGATTTCTATGATGGTGGCTACCCTTGCGTTGATAGGTGCCTGGAACATAGGCAGCTTGTGCAATGGATGGGTTAGGGGGCAGTATTTCTTGAGGTGACTGCCATTAAAGAAGTCTGTGCCCTCTCCCTCTAAGGTTTCAAGGTCCACATTTCCTATTTGAATAATATTGTAGACTTTGAAAGACCCTAATCCTCTAAATTTGATCTTCTGCTTATGGCCCTTCACTGAGTATAGCAATACTATATCGCCTTGCTTGAAGTCATGTCGTTTGACATGCTTGTCAAACCAACTCTTGCGTGCCTTCCCACAAATTAGTGCATGAGTGGCTAGGAGTTGTGTCCTCAAAAATATGTTCTAGTGCTACTAAGTGCTCGGTCCATGCTTCTTTCCCGTCCCATCAAACCTGTTGTGCTACTCTCAAGGTAGGGACAGAAAACTATACTGGAAAAATTGCTTCGATTCCATCTTACAGGTTGTCCTATAGGCCCATATTACTGCATGAGTTTATTATCCCAGTCACTATGTAAGCTAGAGACTACCTTAGTCAAGACATTTACTAAGATCTTGTTCCTGGACTCTGCCTGACCATTAGCTTGAGGGTAGTAAGGTGATGATTTCCTATGGATGATCAAGAAGGTGGACAACAAGTGGGCAATTACTTCATTAATGAAGTGAGTGCTTTGGTCACTAACTAGTTCAATGGGATAGCCAAATCATGAGATCACTTGCTCCCAAAGGAACTTAGCTGTGGTTCTAGCATCATTCTTTCTCATGGCTTGAGCTTCAGCCCATTTTGTAAGGTAGTCCCCGAGCCACAATGATGTATTTACCTTGGGAGTACTCTGCTGTAGGATTGATTGGCCCAATGAAGTCAATGCCCCATTTTTCAAATGGTTGGCACGCTATGATTGGGATTAACTCCATCTTATCTTTACAAATAAGAACCTTAGTCCTTTGACACTTGTTGTCACAATGTTTTATGAATTTAGCAACATTGTGAAATAGAGATCTCACATGGACAAGAGAAACCTAGCACCCATCGCATTTCATACGTTTGGCATTTTTGGGGATGATTTGCTACCAAAAGTATTTTTCATGAACACTAAGCCCAAGATATTTTGCTACTTGTGACATTTCATGAATAAAACCAATGAAAATTCTTTCATAATTTAAATAAAATTTCTAGTTAAAATGTGGTTGCATTAATGTTGTGTGTTACAAATAACGTAATCTTAGAGCTACAAGGGTATAAGCAAAGTATCAAAATCTGCTTGTTTGACATCAGTTTGTTGAGCTGACATTGAGAGAGAGAGAGACACAGAGCTAGCCGCCATGGACGATCTCTCCAAGCTCGACAAGCTTGTCCAGCCTCTTCATGATGTAGATGCAATCAAATTCGGGAGCTTCAAGCTCAAGAGAGGCATCACCTCCCCCATATACATCAACCTCCATGTCATCGTCTCCTTCCTCGACATGCTCGTGCAGGTCGCATAGGCCATGTGGTCGATCGTGTCCTCCCTCCATTTCAATGTCATCTGTGGCATCCCCTACACCGCGCTCCTCATCACCACCGCCATATCCCTCACCCGGGCTCCACCCTGGCCAGTCTTGTCTTGTCCTTGAGGATCTCATCACATCAGCGGTGACTCTGTCCTCAAGACTATCACTCCGCTCATTGATGTTAGGCTCACGATCACCAATGTTGTTGGGTTGATTGACGGACAGTAGGGGGGCCATGCAAACCTGCACCAAAAATGGCGTGAAGCTTCATGCTTCTCTCGAACTGACTCAAATGGTGGAGGTGCTCGTGCAGCATGGGAAGATAATGAAAGATTGTGGAGGTGCATTAGTTAGTCAAGTGCATCTATGTCTAGTAGGTGCATTTTTTGCATCTAGAAAAGATGAGGTTGTCTAATAGGCTACTCACTTTTCTAGATGCAAAAGATGAGGTTGTCTAATAGGCTGCTCACTATAGTGGTTACATTTTTTGCATCTATGCCTGGTAGGCTGCTCATTGGAGTGGTTGCCAAAGAAGCCATTGGACAGACTCCAGAGTTAAAATATTATGTCAAAGGGATATTGGAGAATGTCAAATTCTTCATAGTGTTGTTTAGTATTATAGAACATCAAGAAAGCATAGGTTGTTCAAAGGGATATTGAAGGGGGAGTCTCAAAGTATTGTGATAATCCATCATTCTTATGTGGAATACTGAACTTATTTTCTTATTTGTGATGTCATGGGCTTGATATGTGAACATTGCTTGACCTATTTTAGCATGTGCAAGGCTAGGATTTTGGCGCAATCTAGACAAACTTGTACTTAGAACCATCTCCTTAACTTGGATCACAACTCAATTGTTAAGTTTGGGGTCCTTTAGATGCTTAATATTTTACCTGCAAAGTCTGTTTGGATTCTTAAGTAGAAAGTTCAAAACAATATCAATCTTGTTGCAAGAAGGGTCGCTTATAAGGAAATTCTAGGGAAAATAGAGAAGCCACAATTTGTACAAGGCATATGGCAATACAATCTAATTGAGTGATCAATGAGAGAAAAGTATCAAAATGAAGTATGTACAAGGAGGCCTTTGGTCTTCATGTCTCGAGGGCTAGGATTGGAGGTGAGTTGATGGAGTTAGAGATGTTGGAAATAGCTCCAAGCAGATGTTGCATTGAGACAAATCTCAAATGTAGTAGCAATAGTTAGACAATGATGATGGGGAAACTTGCACAGGCTAGAAATGGTGACATTTGAGAATGTGTAGTAGTGGATGACTTGAAAAGGGAAATGATGAGCAACATGTTTTGTAGAAAAGCATCATAGGATGTAGGTAGCCAAATTGTTGTGAGAGTGCATAGTGGAAAGAAGAGTGTGAACTCCGAGAGAATAGAGGAGGAGTCTTGAAAGAAAAATAAGAGATAGAAGCAATAAATTGACAAAAAATTGAATGACAAGGTTGCAATAGTTAGCCCCAACATGCAACTCGGAGTGTTTGTGTGGGTGCTAGAGGGGGATGAGATAGAATGAGGAGGGATGGTTGAATGACGAGTGGATGATGGATTAATGGGTGGAGTGAGGGGGAAAGCTGCCTATAAATGGGCAAGTTGTAGTCTCAACTGGTATACCAATTGGCTAGGCCCAAAATATTGGCACTTAGGTGAGCTTTCCCATTAACAAAGTGGCCATCACAATAGAAATGAAATGTATTGGTGCAACTTCCAATAAATTTTTTGGGACACAAAAGTGTTAAAATATGCGGGATCTAGAGCATGGCAGATGCAAAAGCTATGGAGGTTGAAAGAAGAAAAAGAAACTCATGAAGACATTGACCCTGACAAGGACAAATTTTTACACAAGTGAATTAGGTTCCAAGATTGAGACTTGGACTCATAAACACAATCTTGTGTATTGACAGTGACATGACATTTTACTGGAAAGAAAAGAGTACTATCATTGCATTAGAAAAAGAGTGCAAGTATAATACTTTATAGGAATTGAGTGGTGGTACTTTCTCCTACTGTGCATATGGGATTCTGATATTGAGCCCTCACTACTCCTCACAAAGGGACTCAAGTAGGTGTGATTGTAAATATCTCAACACCCCTCCTCAATCACAACCAGAAGTACAAAGCATATAGAGGCTTTAGTGAAAGCAACACCTGCAAAGTGTGGGCACACCATAAACATGGCAAAACACCAGAGGCTATCGTAGAAAAAGGCTAAGTGTGGACACCACAAACATGATGGACATCGAGAGGTTATAGCAGGGGCCTCACAAAGTGTACATAGGCTGTAGAACAAGGCTAATTGAGGAGTTTACAAGTTTATGTCTGAGGCATTAGGGCTAGGAAATACAAAACTAAAAAAGTCTATCTGAATAGAAGGACTGATGAGGTTGTCCTTCTCCTGGTGGTCTTCTTCTTCTTCTTCTTCCTTTGCTATGTTTTCTTCTTCTTCTTTAACTGCAACTAGATATGCCTTTTGGGATCTTTTTCTGGTGTGGCGGAACTTCTCGGTATGTCCAGTCCTTTTGCAGAAGTCACAAAAGAGTTGATCCTTCTTGCCTTTGTACCTGTTGCCAACATATAATGCATGTTCATCTTTAGAGGTGCTTGGTTCTTTCTTAGTTTTTAGCTTCTTTTCCTCCTCTAACAATGATGCGTGGATATCAACAAGTTCAAGATTTGGCATGTTGATTAAAGTTTTTGATACATTATTATATTCAGGAGGCAAACTCTTAAGTAGAACACCGATGCAAACATCTTCTTCCATTTTAATGTTGATTCCTGCAAGTTGGGTTAGAATTCCTTCCATGTAATTTATATGCGTGGCAAGTGATGTGCTGGACTTCATTTCAAGCCTGAAAAACTCAATCAGGAGACCATACTTTGATGATTTAGACTATGCACCAAACAAAGCGTCAAGTCTCTTCCATGTATCCTGTGAGGTCTCATAGTTATCCACATGGTGGATATAGCTGTCATCTAGCTCCAGTTTGATAATGGCATGAGCCTTATCATCATTCATTTGCCAAGTGATAGCAATATCCGCATCACGAGGCTTCTTTTCTTTTCCATTGGTTATGGTCTAGATGCCCTTCTTCATCAGGATCGGTTTGATGTGGGTCTACGAGGTATGAAACCCGACTCCTTTGAAATGGCCACTTGGAGAATCTTTGCCCATGTTAGACTTGAGGGACCAGCAGCAAATTAGCTTCAGACTTATCAAATTTAAGCAACAGAAGAGTTGGTTGAGATGTGTCAAAAGACACAAGTGTTTAGATCACTAAAATGAGTGTCAATAGACACTATGTTTCTTCCCTGAGTCTTTCAAACCTGCAAAAAATCCTTCAAGTTCTTTCAGATCCAGATCTTCCCCTTCTTCATTTGATGCTGGAACCTTCAGATCTGAGTGGCAATGGGTGTTGTTTCAGTGCCAGAAGAGAGAAAATGATGAGATTTTTGAGCTTGGTGAAGTTTGGTTATGGAGTCACAGTTAGGGTTTTTGAGGGGAGCCTGGTATTTCTTTTTACATTGTAGGAGCTACACTTGATCATTTTGGATTTTTTTAAAATGAAAATGTAGCTCTCTTCATGCTCTACCAAAGCCCCATGATGACTCTCAAGATTGATGCCTGATTCAAGCGTGCAGAGGGCGGACGACAACAACATGTGCAATTTTTGCCAATTTTCCATGATTTCGTCAATGCTGGTCATAACATGCATCAATCTTGACTTTTTTTGCAATACAATGGAGCATGTGATGTTGTAAAAGATTTCCCTAGGAGACATCATGATCAATGGTAGCCTGTAGTGAGAGATCCACAAGCTCCAAGATGCCTAGATACTGCTTGGCTATGGAGGCCACAAAACAGAACTTGAGAAAATTGACAATGTTGAGTAGTGAATGGGGCAATGTCAAGTTTTGAAATGATACAGAGAAGCATCAGTAGCGGGGGAACATTTTTCCAGAAGGAATCTTGGTAAGATTTGGCTTGTGGAGTGAGATACAATAACTTCAATATGACAGGATGCTGCTGGCTATGGCAGCCATGAAGGCAAGCTTGAAGGTGGAGATGGAAAGTGAGTTCATAGACTGAGGCTAAGCTAAGTAGAGATGGACCAGAGGTGAAGATCTAATAAAACAAGCTAAGCCATGCTCAGCTGAGCTCTAATACCATGTTAAAATATGTGGGCTCTAGAGCATGGCAGATGCGGAAGCTATGGAGGTTGAAAGAAGAAAAAGAAACTCATGAAGACATTGAACCTAAAAATGACAAATTGTTACACAAGTGAATTAGGTTCCAAGATTGAGACTTGGACTCAGTGACATGACACTTTACTGGAAAGAAAAGAGTACTATCATTGCATTAGAAAAAGAGTGCAAGTACAATGCTTTATAGGAATTGATTGGTGGTACTTTCTCCTACTGTGCATATGGGATTCTAGTCATGAGCCCTCACTGCTCCTCACAAAAGGGACTGAAGTAGGTGTGATTGTAAATATCTCAACAAAAAGATGATAGACAAGCACAATTCCAGAGCTTCAAATATCCTTGTTCGGACTTAAGCTGAGACTCATAGGTAAGAGATGATGAGACATCATAGACATGATTGCTAATATCCCCTCTTAGATCCTAGATGTGGTGGGAGGCCAAATAAGATGGAATAGATCCAAGGGTGGTAGGAGTGCCACTATCAATGAAGTCCATCAATGATGAATGCCAACCAAGGAGTAAAAGAACAATAGGGACAAAGGGCCATGGAATAGGCATGCAAGAAGTACGGGATGGTATCTCGATGATGAAGGAAAGAGACCGTCACATGAAGAAAAGGCTTGTGGAAGATTGTAATCCTTGAAGAAGCTCCTCACAATCTTGGGTATCCCTCGCTAAAACACAAAGGCTAGGGAATCTAGAGTTGCATCTTTGATATTGTTTCCCTTTGAAAGGGATGGTGGGTACGAGAAAATGACCAAAAGATATGGTGGGGGTGGGGTAGAACCTATGGATGGATGGTAAAAAAATGGGAATGAAGGGGGCAATGGGAAACTACCTCAAAGGGCCATTTACAAGAAGGGGCATGGAGCCTATACAACTACAAATCCTATCAACTTGTCATAAGAATGGCCCTTGAAGAAGAATCCGCAGTGTTGAGATGGCAAGCTCAACACGTGCGGACATTGATGATGGACCGCCTGGCTAGATGGGTCAGCACATCTACACTTAGCACGTTGGTGGTCATTATGATACTCACATGGACACTAACTTATCACTTATTATATTTAGTTTGTTGCACCTACCTACAGCTGGCAAAGATATAGTGCCAGTCGATTAGTGTAGTCGGTTATGCACTATTTGACTTAGAAGGCCACTTTCCTTTTATGTTGTATCTTATCTATACTTTGTGTACATTGTATAGTGTGTGGAAGAAGAAGAAGAAACCAGCAAGAAAATGTTTTGGCCTCCATCTCTCTTCTTATGTTCTTGAGTGAGCTTCCTCTTATGTATACAATGTCTGTTTGGTGTAGCAGCTCAAGCAAGTCCCCCCACCATGTGATTCTTGACAAGCAGTAGTGATTACAGCTTGCTTGGTGAAGACAACTTAAGTACCTAGTCTAGTAAGGCCATGGATTGAGAGAAGATGAAAGTCTAAGTTGAAAACATGTAGGATTTTTAGAATGGAGCTTGAAGATAGATGGTTGGGTGAAGGTGATGGTATTTTTTCCAACACTTCTTTTGAAGGTGTGAAGGTCTTCCCATAGTGTGGATACTTCGAATATCCATTGTGCTTCCCCTTTGTATTTGTATCAGAGTCAGAAGATGACTTCCATTTATTGGACCTCTTCTCCCCTTCCTTTTGCTTGCCTTGTCCTTGTTAAGAAAAATGACGGGATGGCATGCACTTAGACCATATCAGGGAGATAGTAGGGATCACATGTGGAGAAACATAGAGCGTGCGACAAGCACTAAAATTTAAATATAAGGGTCAATAAAGGCTACAGAGTACTCCAAGTTGAAAATGGCTTAGGCAAGCTAATTATGGATGGGCACATTTAATTTTGGGCGGGGTTAGAAGGGCTGAAAGTAATTTTTAGAATGATTTAAATCTAAAAATTAATTAGTGACTGGATAATGCTAGAAAATGGGTTAAGAAGGCTTCCACTTGGCAAAAATGCCCATGCAAACTGAAGAAACATTTTTGGAGGCTAGAGAGATGGATTCAGTTCACTCAACCTACAAAAGAGAGGAAGGAGATGTTGTTGGTCTGATCTACAGCCACTGGAGGACAATCAGAGGTAGCCAGGAGCAAAGGAAGATCAATCTAGTGCAAATGACAACAAGAAAGCATCAACCAAGAGTTGGCAACAACAGATTGGGGTTGGTGATTGCAATTTGGGGCCTCCTGATGAGCAGGTGATGACAACATTAAATGCTATCTAGTATGGGCAACAATAAGATTTTGGGCTTTTCTCTATTTTGGCATTTTCTTACCTTCTCCATTTGTGCTCAGCCATTCCTAGCATATCTCAACCATTCTTGGTGGATGGCAGAAGGATTTTTGCTATAAAGCCTAAATTTTTGCAAAAATTAGGGTTTGACGGCCACCTTTGGACCCATTCAATAGGAATAGATATTGTACACTGAAATTAGTACTTGATATTCATGGAATTGATAAGGATTTTAGATGTTAGACCATCCAGTGTGAATTAGGGCAGCATTTGGCTAGTTGGTGGTTCCATTTGTGCAATTCTTGGGTGAAAATCAAGGGGCAATTGGCCTAAATTTCTTGCTAATTATATGTATAGCAAGGGGCTTTTGCCCAAACACCAATGAAGAACAAATCTTGTGTATGCAGAACTGGTCAAAGCTGAGATTACTAAGCTTCTTGATGCGAGATTTATTTATCATATCGCATATAGTGAATGGGTTTCTCCTATTGTGGTATTACCAAATAAGAATAACAAGAAAATACGCATTTGTGTTGATTATAGGAAGCTTAATAGTAAGACATGGAAATATCATTTTACTTTGCCATTTACAAATCAAATACCTGATAAGGTTGCATGCCATGAGCTATATTCTTTTATGGATGGGTTCAGCAGCTACATTCAAGTGTTAATTCATTCTGAAGATCAATCTAAAACCACTTTCACTACTGAATGGGGTACATTTGCTTATAAAGTAATGCATTTTGGCTTGTGCAATGCACCACCAATGCTCCAAAGGATTATGATTACAGCTTACCAAGACTTTCTTTGACAATGAATGGAAGTTTTTCTAGGTGACGTTTGTGTCTATGGGATAGCAAAAGAAACGCTTGATCAATTGGCACAAGTGTTTGAACATAGTGATGAGAGGTAGGTATATATCGTTAAATCCCGATAAATGTGTTTTTAGAGTTCCAAAAGGAACCTTGTTGGGGCATATAGTTTCTAAGGAAGGAATTGCTATGGATCGACTAAAATTGTCAAGATTTCTACACTTCCTCCACCAACAACTCTTAAATAACTTCGTGGTTTTTTGGGGCATCTAAATTATTATCACTAATTCATTTCTGATTTTGCAAAGGTGGCCTCACCCTTAACAAATTTGCTATGAAAGGATACTCCTTTTAATTGGGTTGATGCATGTCAAGAAGCATTTGAATTTCTTAAGCAGAAATTAGTTGAAGAGCCTATATTGGCACCCCCGGATTGGACGAAGGAATTCCTTATCCACGCAGATGCATCTATGAATGTTGTGGGAGCAATTTTATGTCAAGCAGATGACAATAAGGTGGATCATCCAATTTATTATGTAGGCCGTAACTTAAGTGATGCGAAAAGAAATTATACTACCACTGTGAAAGAATGCTTATCAATGGTTTTTGCGGTGGAGAGAATTTGTCATTATTTATTAGGGAATAAATTCATCATTTATGTTGATCATGAAGCCTAAAGTACTTGCTTAGTGAAGCAAAAATTTCTGGGCGAGTAATTCATTGGATGTTATTGTTTCAAGTGTTTGATTTTCAGATAGTTACTCGTCTTGGTAAAGTGCATATTCTGGTGGATCGTCTTTCTCAATTATTAACATCAAATAAGGAGGAAGGTGTGGAAGATGATTTGCCGAATGCATCACTTTTTGCTATGGAGACACAAGTTCCATGGTATGCCGATATTGCTACTTTTCTCAGCACTACATGATATCCACCTAGTGCTGATAAATGGAAAAAGCGGAAGATATTAATGCAAGCACGCTCCTATAGATTATTAAGGGGTTATCTATA
This sequence comes from Lygodium microphyllum, assembly GCF_053477565.2. Lineage (NCBI taxonomy): Eukaryota > Viridiplantae > Streptophyta > Polypodiopsida > Schizaeales > Lygodiaceae > Lygodium > Lygodium microphyllum. The sequence continues at coordinate 18,698,487 of NC_141149.1, read as the reverse complement.
TAAATTATTTCCAAGAGAAGGTATTTATCGTTGATGTGTAAGAGAAGATGAAGTTCCAGTAGTTCTTAAAGCATTGCATGATGAACCTTGTGGTGGTCATTTTGGTGGTGAACTAAGAGCAAGAAAGGTTTTATTAGTTGGGTATTGGTGGCCTACTTTATTCAAGGATGCTCATTATTATTGCCAGAAGTATAATATATGTCAAAGGACTAGTCGCTTCTTAAAACACGTCTAAGTTCTCCTTTAGTAAGTCTCGCAGAACCACTAGTTCTTCTTCTGGAAGATTGAGACCCACTTTCAAGTGATGTTCAGTACCTTTAGTATCCAAGAACGTCACTTGCCTTTCACCTTCCACTTCGCAGATAGATGTCCCACGGATTGCTTCTAGATAGAGGTCTGACTCCTTCAAGGGAGTAGTGTCATCATCTGATATTCCACTAGAACCAATGTCCTCCTTCTGAACAAATGACTCATTTGTCTGTTGAGATTACTGGAAGGGTATCAGAGCTTTGTTTGCTTCTATGTGAGTGGTGATTTCTTATGGACTTAGGGATTCATCTTTAGAGGATGCGTTTAGGAATGTCACATAGCATGGACCTTCTATAAGCTGTGGCTCTGATGGCTCTGGCTTCTGTTGACAAGGGGCATCATCATCATCTTTTCTCCAGAATGACTAGTTAGGGTGACAGGAGCCACTGGTGAACTTAATTTTTATACCTTTGATCCATAAGCTTATGTAGATTCTGCATACTTTGTGGTCCATTGGTCAACCCAAATGGAACCATAGTCATTCCATCCAACACCCTGAGATCTTCGACCTCTGAGGTTTCTATAGAGACATCAACAAGATCATCCGCTATCAGAGGAATTACTTCATCTGCACTTTCATAACCGACTTCATTTTCTTCCTCATCATTCTTATCCCTTCCTCTAAAGGCTCTGTCTCTGCTTCTATAGAGGCTCTGTAGAGAAGAATAGGTCCTCCACCTCTGTGTTGGCTTTTGCTTCTACCTCTGTCTCTCGCTCTGTCTCTGCTTCTGTAGAGGCTCTATAGGAGAAGAACAGGTCCTCCACCTCTGTGTTGGCTTCTTCTTCTACCTCTGTCTCTAGCTCTATCTCTGCTTCTGCCATGTAACAGGGAGAACAGTACATCCATGCTTCTATTTCGCTGTTAGAGGTGATTTCAGAAGTCAATTCGAGTTGAGGCAAGAGGTATTCTCCCATGGACAAATACTTTTCTTCCTTCGGTAGTTGGCTTACAGTGCCCATTGTTAGGGACTGTGCCTCTGTTTTCTTGGAAAAGATCTGTTTAATAGCCTCTTCGTCTCCTGATGTACCATTTGTTACTTCATTGGAGGAGTCTGTTATGACTTCGATGGATGTGGATCCATTGCCTTTTTGCGATCCATATAATTTCAACACCACTTTATTTGGTCCTTTGCCTAGGGTTAGGGTTCCTTTGGACCAATCTGTCCTGGCTCTTGCTTCAAAAAGCCAAGGTCTTCCCAATAGCAGAGGGTATGAGGTCCCATAAGAATTTGGCTTGACCACCAAATATATTAGCCAATAGTCTCTTCCTGCAAGGGTTGTTTTTACGTATGGGAGGATGCCCAATGGTTTAATTCTGCTTTGGTCTGCCAATCTGATAAGCCACTGGTTAGGTTGCATTCCTTGAAAACCTGAATCCTTCATTGTCACATCCGTGATTATGTTTACTGATGAGCCTCCATCAATCAATGCATCTGAAACAAAGCATCCTTCTATACATACACTAACCTCTGGAGCTCCAGGATCTAGGAAGGCATTAGCCACATCTACTTCCTTTACAGGCTCTGGGCCTTATTGGTCTTGGTCATTGTTGAAGGAGAAATCCTTAATCCACGTCTTCGAGTCAAGATGCTTTTGAATTTCTTTCGGCAGCTAGGAGACAACATCAGTAACTGTCAGAACGTTAAGTCTAGTTTAAAAGTGTCTAGGTCTTTTACCAAGTCATATTCTTTGATAGGATCCATGGGTTTCTCCAGCCTGCTGGGGAATAGGGCTATACCCATTTTCATCTTTCCTTTTTCTTCTAGCAATGGCAACATCGGCACTTCCTCTGTTTTTGGAGGTGCTTCTGTATCGTCTATCTCCTGGACCTCTGGTCCTATTTCTAGGACTGTCTCTATGACTCTCTGTGGCACTGCAATGCTCTGTACTGCACTATTCTATCATGTACTACTCTGTCCCTCTGTTGGCAAGTTGAACTTCACAGTCTTGGCAGGCGAGTTGTTCTCTTTCTGGACAAGTGGTTCCTTCTTCTTGGTGCATGTGATAGCGGCAACTTCCAACTCTACCAAATTGGAGGTAGGCTCTTGTGCCTTCTATTGGCTATCAATGGCATTGGCCTTGGCAAGGGCTGGGCTTGGACAATCCTTTGCAGTGTGGCCTTCTCATTTGCATCGACTGCATAAGGACTTGTAATCCACAGATCTTCTAGGGTTTGGACAATTCAGGGAGATATGACCCTTTTCTCCACATCTGTAACATTCCACCTCTGATCTTTGACCACCGCCAAATTGTCGTCTTCTGTAACTTTGAGAGGGAAACCTCCTTGGACCAAAACTAGGACCAAACTCCCTAGGCTTTGCTCCAATGTCCTGTGTTGTCATTTTGGATTCTAGCAAGTTGAATCTTACATTTTCATTTTTCTGTCTTCATTCATGCATCTCTTTAAGAGAGCAAAATCCTTTGTATGGTTCTTCCTCAAACAGTATGAATAGAAGGCTTTATGAATGGTTGGTTTTCGGGTATATTCAGTGGATAAATGTTCTGCTTCATTGCACTTTTTCCACCATGTATTAGAACACATCACATCTCTCCCACCTCCCGCAGGAGAGGATATATTGGCGGTACTCACCTTCAGTGTTTGTAGTTGCTCTGTAATCACATCCATAAGCTCTTTCTTGATACTTGCGACTGAGTTGGATAAGTAGTCCTTCAGATTTTCACCTCTTGAAGTACTTGTAGTAGGATTTTGGGAAGCTTCTGTTATTACTACATACACTGGTTGGGTTGATCCAGAGGGTCCTCTATTCTGGTTCTGATTCAGAGCTCCTGTTTAGACTTGGGATTGTTGATTCTAGTTGGTAGGGTTCCACTGTTGTTGAGTCGCCATTGGAGGAGCTATTTGAGGCCATTGTTGTTGTGGTTAAACCATCATTTGAGGCACTGTCGTATGCAGTGACCACTGTGGATTAGGTGCACTAAATTGCGGCACTGTTTGCGTTTGGGGATAGGGGTAGGGAACTGTCCTCGGGACTGCATTTGGTGGGTATACTATTCTTGGCATGGGAGGAGGTAAGATTCCTCTTCCTAGAGTCATTGACAAGCTTGCTTCAACTTCCTCATACAATCTTGCACCTTCCACTACAGCTTGCAGATTGACTGGTCTTCTGAATTCCACGAACTTGTGAACTTCTGGTTGTAGGCCTCTGAGGAACACTCCTTTCTGGATACCTTCATCCAAATGATGGTTAGTCCATCTCTTCAGGATGGATTCCATTCGTGAGACATAAGCTTCTACTCTTTCTCTAGAGAACTGACTTAGGTTCATGAACTCCTCTCGCATCCGCTCTTCAAACCCTTCATGCTTGAATTTAGTGAGAAAGGCCAACTTTAGGTCATCACATGTACGAAAAGTTCTTATTGTTTGTCTCTCATACCATTGAAATGCTATGCCTTTGAAAGTGGCGAGGAAGATTGCTAACCAATGCTTAGGGTTTCTGGCATTGTTAGCTACACATGCTACCATAAACTCTGCTACATGAAGATCAGGGTATTCATTGTACTCTCCCTTAAAAATTGACAATGGGACTACATTTGCTGGCCTATCATCAATATTTCTAGGACAAATCTGACTAGGAAGGGGACCTTGCGTCGCCATGGGGACTTTTGTAAAGAGTGATTTTAGAGCGTCAAAAGAGGCCTCTACTGCAAGCTCATTCTCAGCCTTGATTCTTGCCTTCTCTCTTCTCACGTACATCTGGACTCGTTCTAATGCTTGCCTCTTGATTTCATAATTCATCATAGGGTTGGCTCCAACTAGTTGATCTGTACTCAACACAATAGAATCTAAGAGGGGCTTCAGTATCTGGAGGATTCTCTGGCCAACATCTCTTCTACTTCCTTCTTTTCAACATCTCGGAATTTAGCTTTCAAACCACTACAGAGAGGGAGATATTACGTTTTGAAAGTATCAAAACTCATTCTTCTTAGGATCATTGTTGTGCCATCATCATAATAATGCTAGCTTCTGATAGTTTCAATAGTGTATGTTGTGAAAAATACTATGTCTACCAACTTCCAGTGGGTTGCTAATTGGACAACCATAAGGTTGTCAGAATACCAAGTATCTCACGTATCTTGCTGTTGAGCATCCACGAACAAATTCCAACTCTTTTGCTTCTTGTTTTTGTGAACTTCCATTGATCATGAATCCTGAAGCTTCTTCACGATCTCCCACTTAATGATGTCTGTAAACTTCTCAATGAATGCTAAATCTTCCATGAATGGTCATTCTCTCTATTTTTGCTCTTCAGTTTGTTCCCAAACAATTTGCCACCAAGATGCACGTCTCTGTTTTGCTACAACAAGAAGAGGAAATAGTCCACCGCATAGAGCTTGCATCATGATGGTAATATGTTTCCACCATTGTGGGATGAACTTCTTGTGGAAAGTGTCTTTGGCAATAAGAATATCCAACTCTTCAATGGAATAAGGAACTTTTCAAGCATCCATTAAATTCTTCTCTTCTTGGCAATGCCATTTCCCTCATTTTCAACCTCTTCTGATGCTCGTTGATGGAAAGTTTCCCTGGCTGTGCACCAAAAACATGGAGCCCCAAGAGGAACACCAAGAAAAATGGGATTTTACTGCAAGAAAATCTATCTTGTAACATCAAGAAGCTTTTATTTCATTCTTTTGATGACCAAAACAAGGAAAACAACAAATCTTCATGCAGCATCATAGTAGATATCTCCCATGGATTTGATAGAATCAACCATAATATTCAACATCTCACAGAATCCACCAATAGAACAAAAAAAAACACAAAATAATACACCATTTTTGAATGAAAATCAATTACATAGTATCCATCTTCATTGTCTTCATAGTTTTCTCTCTCAATCTCTCATAGAAAGATACATTGTTTTGATAGAGTTGGCTATCTTTGACTCTCTCTCTCTCTCTCTCTCTCTCTCTCTCAATAGTATATTATTTCCCCACTACAATAATCAAGAATCACTCATAATAATCCTTCTTAGGTCGTGGATGCACCTCCCAAGAGGTATGGAAGGTATAAAAGGGCACCAGAGCCACTACAGTGTCTCTTCATAGCTCACTACTGCCACTATCACTCTAGTCTTGTCTTCAGTTTTCAGGAGCTGCTTCTTCCATTTTTTAAAGCTATTTTTAACTTAGATTAATCCTTTTCAAAAGTTATAAAACTTTTCCAAAGTCACACATACATTCTACAGAACACTTACAGAAGATCTACAGAACAGGAACAGAGCAGAGATAGAACAGAGACAAAGGCTCTACAGAAGGTCACAAAAGGTCATCAGAGAACAGCATATCCTCATAACTCATACTAAAACCATTCCAAACTATTAAAAACTATTCAATAAGATTTCAAAAGACCTCAACCTTCATCAATCATCAATCCATGCTTCATACAAAAGAAAATCAGAATAAAACAGAAGCTAAACAGAAGGTATCAGAACCAAACAAAACCTCAACAGAACCTACCAGAACATCACAAAGCTTCATATTTCCACTAAGAATCATCATGAGCTTTCAAAAAATAATCAATACCATCCAAAACACTCTCAAACACTTCCAAAAACAACCAATCATCACTCAAAATCCACCAAAAATCAACCATTCAGACCTAAAAAACAACAAAAATCAATAAAAAATTCAGTCTTTTTTCACTCTCAACAAACAATTAGACATGAGTTTTTGCAACTCACTAATCTAAAGCTCTGCATCCTCCTCCATTAGCCCATCAAAGATGGATACAAGGAAACCTAAGGGTAGCAAATCACTAAGAACTCTACCTCGTAGGGGTATTGAGCTACTATGTTGAGGGGAATATCTCCTAATAATTTCAGTCTATTGTCTAGCCCTTTGTAGAGGCAATCAACCGCCAAGACCCACAGATCGCTTATTGTTTCTACCATTCCAAGTGGAGCACTAATGGCTACCTCTCACATAGCCGATGCACTATCCATCCCTATGAATGTAGTGAGCTTACCTCTATGCCAGATCGAGTTGCCTCCTCTCCTGAGCACTCCGATAGCTCCATGATCCAAAAGCAAGCTTCAAGCGAGCTCCACCATCAAGCTCCACGCTCCAAGCTCCATTTTCGCAAGCAAGAGTAGAGAAGAGAAGAAGAGAGGAGAAGATGGAGAGCTTCTCCACCACGGTCCCTCACCCTCACACACTCACTCCCTCACACTCTCACACTTCCTCTCTCAACCACAAGCTCAAGAAATCAAGAACAAGAAGAAGGAGAAGTAGAGAAGAGCTACTTTTGGACACACATAAGAATGAGCTTCTCATTTACTTTTTAACTTTATATACAAATCCCTAAATCCCTTTTGGGCAGTCATCCCCTTATCCTCTTTTTTACATGGCCGCCGGTCGTGGCCTAGTAGGCCCTTTGTCCCATTGTCTTCCTATCTTTCTAGCTTGCTTCCTACCACCCATCTACCTTTACAATTTGCACGGGTAAGAGCCTAGCACTCTTAAATAAATCATGATGCATCTTCCGCTCTTTTACAAAAGTATTGACATGCACTTTTTTTTGTGCACCTTTCTCCTTGATTTAGTAATTTTTTACACTTCTTGTGTTTCCATATTTTTCTTGGCGCACCTTCGTCTTCCGTTTCACTTTTGATGAGTGCTAGTCCCATGGTACTCACCATTGTAGGTAGTAGGCTCTAGCATGCAGCAAGCTAGGAAAGATAAGAAAGAAGTGCGATTAGAAATTCGACGTAGTACATGCCATCGATCGATTAAATATCCCAAGGGCATGGAGGAGATGCCACTATTTATATCTATAGGATGGTTACATGGAGCTTTGATCACAGCCTCTAGCGTAGGGATGGAGGTCTCTATTGAGAATTGGGAATTCTTGAGGGGATGTAGTGCAAAGGCTACCACATGTTTTATAATCATCGTATCTAGATTTTATATGTAAAAACTAATCTAACCGTTTCAATGTACAATACAAAATATACAGTGCGCTGTGGTCATGCGACGACATTTCCACGTCAAGTGCATTGGCAAAATGCACTCCACAATGGATTGTGGTGTCATGGCAAAGTTCGAGCAAGAGAGCCAACGGTGAGCCATGGATCCAAACATCGTTATAGATGAGATGGAGTATTTTGGGAACTTACAAAGTGTTATCACGGTACATTATTGTAGCTTCTCCATGATCATATTCGATGTGCAGTGGTTCAAAGTGGTACTAGAAGGAGTAAGTAGATTTCAAAAAAAGATGGACGGATCTGCATGACACGTTTGTCTTTCTCATCCATTGTGAACAGGTGCATGAAATATTTTTTAAAATTTTATTATGGCATGGTATATGTCACAAATGTTGAATCTCTCCTGTATGTAATTTTGAACATGTAATTTTCTATCCAAACCCACGACAACCTGGATGGTGGTATGTTGTGCCTTCAGCTCCCTAAAGTGATAGAGTGTATGATGAAAGCAATGTTTAGGCAGATGTTTGGGTTGATATTGCAAGGGGTGGAGATTGAAGATAGCTTGGGGAGTGTGTAGAGGAGACAAAATCGGGTAACAATGATGGAAAGATAAGAGGCCAAGAATTCTTTGAGAACTAGGTGGACTCATCCTTTTGTGGTGACCTGTCTATCAACCTTTTAGCCTATTCGGAGTTGTGCCAGGAGATTGACATGGGACCATAGGCTACGTCATACTTGTAGCATCCATCTATACAATTCGTAGATGAATCACTTATAAGGGTACTCTAGAATATGCATTTTAAGTAACACCATTTTCATAGTTATATTACCATGCTTTACTTGAATATTTATATTGACTATGCTAACATCACTTTTTATTTGTGCAAGTGACCTTTGACTATATTTTAGAGAGCACGATGACTCGAGGGATGAGCGATGAGGAGTTGCAGGATATATTTACGCGTATGTCTCCAGATCAGATGGCTTAATTCAGAGATATGGCAGACCAGGAGCTGTCCCAGACACCATTAGGCCATTCCGTTAGATCTACATTGGCACACTTTGATACTTTAGTTTCCAGTAGACGAGGTCAACGGTCCAAAAATGGGCCGGATGGAGGGAGTTGTTCTAGGGGGTGCTGTAGAGATGTGGATGCAGTCAGCCTGCAGTCAACATACCAAGATACAGGTGCTACTCCTTGCTCTCGTGTAGGTTTGAGAGATGGTGGCTCAAGTGGTTGTTGTGGAGGCACTGATACAGTGTCTCTGTCTCATCATTCTGGTGGAGTTGCATCACCTATAGGATTTGTCACACTTGTAGGGATGTCTACTCCAGTGACTCCACCAAATTTTGCTCAACCGTCCACAAGTGGCACCCCTATGGGTGCTACTCCAAGAGATACCACACCCCTAGGTACGCCAGATGTATAGGGGTCTCCTAGTTATGCCCACAACATGGTCGTAGGTGGGAGAGGACACATCTTAGACATACCCCAAAGGGATATGGATACCTTGTACATGACAGGACAGGAGCCGTGATCATGAATGATGAGGGAAGGAGGGTGATGGCTCGTATGAGAGGGTTGTGCTAACAAGTTTTTCAGCACAATGTCTTGGACCATTGGAATAACATACCCCAGGGGAGCAAGGACTCGAGGGGGGGTCACCTTATAGAAGCCCTCTATATAACGTACGTTCAAAGGATACCATAAAAAGTCCTTTTAAAAAAAAATTCACCATTTTGTATACCCCTTTTGTGAATTTTAAAGGCAATAGTTATATCCCCTCTATAAATCTAAAATTCAAATCGAATGTGCATTTTCATGGCCCCTTCTATACAATTCAAATTAAAACAAAATAATATCGTATTTTAGCCATGGAATTATCACAATGATCCAAGATGGATATCTGGACATGATGTTAATATTACGAAACTTTTACAATAGCACTGTAGCCTAGAGGTATACGCAAAAGACTCCAAGATCCACATGTACAAAGCATGTCTTTTACATTTGGATTGTGTAGTATGATAAAGGTTGTATACTATAAAAAAGAATAATACATAAGTATGTTGACTTCATTGCTTCCATGACTAGTGATCCTTAGAGCTTCCGCTCTGTTGTATCATTTGTAGTTCCTGAGGGGGGGCGTTTGATCTTGTACTCATTATCCAATGGGTATTGCAGATTTGCCTTTGGTTCTTATAGGTCAAATGGATTCAAATTGGGTTGGAGATGTTTACCAATGGATATCAACCAAGTGTTATCTCTTGGAGTGGCAAAAAGTAGCCCATAGTTGCCATTTCTTTCACAGAGGTGGAGTATATAGTAGTCTTCTACCACATGATTCAATGTCAAGATGTGTGATGATGCATAGAGAGTAGGGTTTGCGGGAGAGAAACATAGTGTGTGCATAGCAAACATTGAGAGAGAAGAGAAACTCAGAAATACAAGAAGAATAAGCTTCCAAATAATGAACCACCTTGGGTTCACTAATTAACCTAGCCAACAAACCTATAGGAAAGCATAAATCAACCCAAGTGTCAAGAAGCCAAATCAAGGACCCAATCAACTACCTATAGAGGGAAACATCCATCATTAGTGAATTTGCATAGGCCATAGCTTTCTAGTTTGGATCCATTGGAGTAGAAATGGCCTTACATCCATCTAACTCAAATGTGGCCAAAAGCTCTTACACATACAAATACTAGCAGATGAAAACCCCCTCTGAGTCTAGTAAATCTTATGACCTAAAAGAAATGGAGAAGACTGATATCCATAATCTCAAACACTTCATGTAGTTTCTCCTTAGTCTATGTAACCTTTTGAACATGGTCACCTGTCAAGATAAAATCATCCACATAAAGCAGGAACAACGCATGCTCTCCAACTAAGGTGAGGACATACAAGTCCGGATCGAAACAGGAACATCAATACCCCAACCTCCCTTGGAGAAATGAGTATATCTTCTCATTCCAAGCACATGGAGCCTATTTGAGGCCGTAAAGGACCTTCAACCTATACACATGTCCATTTGATCATGGAAAAGTCTGAAGATTGCTCAACATAAATCTCCTCCTTCAAATCACCATTGAGAATGGTAGACTTCACATCAAGCTGATAAATCAGCCATCTACTATGGGTAGCTAAGGCAAGAACTGCCCCAATGGTAGCCATCCTAGCTATAGGTGCAAAGGTGTTATGAAAATCCACTCCTAGCCACTATGCAAAGCCCTTTGCAATAAGGAGTCCTACTTTGTGCTTATCCAAAGTTCCACCACTATTTATTTGGTCTTAAAGACCCATTTAATGCCAATCACCTTCCCATGAACATTCCTAGGCACAAGGTCCCAAGTGCCATTCCACTCAATAACATCCAACTCCTACTCCATGGCCTTCTTCCAATGTTGACTGCAAAACCTCCTTCACAGAGGTGGACTCCCTATCCTACATGGCACAAGTCATTAAATAGGAGTTAATACAAACAAGCTTGGTGGAATGTGCTACAATCATCCAAAAACACCGTGGGCCATCCTACAGCTGCCACTCCTCAAGGACTCCCTCCATTCCTAAATCACAAAGTGTATCACATATCCAACGAGGAGGAGGCTGATGCTATCCTCACTGCTCTCCTTCCACCAAAGTTTCTGGAAGATCCATCGGATCTAACTCAACAAGTAAATCCAATAGTGAAGCAATCTCCTCTTCCACACTAAGGGTGAAGCCTCCATAGGCAGAGGCTTAAAAGGTATTAGAGTAGGTGCCCAATTGTCACATGGATCTTCAAGAACGAGATGATCAACACCCTCTATGCAATTGGAAACTCCATAAACCAAACATCTTGACTTGTGTACACCTCCTAGGAAGCAAGATCATCATAAAGATTTTATCGTTGGGACTACAAGCTATATCCCATGAACACTTGCTTCTTGGAAGCCAACTCAAACTTGTCCCTCTTCTTCTTTTGGGATGTGAAGATGGGCATCACACCCAAACACCCTGAAATAAGAGACATCCGACTTCTATCCAAAGTAAGCCTCGAAAGGGATGCCGAACTAAGGGATCAATTAAGGATATGGATAGCAGTGGCCACTGCTTCCACCCAAAGACACTAGGGTATCTACCGATGCTCCATCATAGTCCATGCCATCTTGATCACATTGCAATTATTTTTCTTCAATATGCCATTATCCTAAGGGGTATTCATGTTGGAGAAATCCTAATGAATGCCACAATCTACACAAAAACAAGTCAACTCATGAGGGCACACACCCCTCTCTTGTCAAAATGCAGGGTCTTGGGTGTCCTGCCAACCCTATTCTCTTCAAAGATCAGTCAATCCTTAAAATATGAGAATGCTTCAGACTTCAAGGCCAAGAAATACACCCATATCATCTTGTTAAAATCATAAAAAATTAGTATAAAATACAAACTCCCCTTAAGTAACTCCATCCACATGGATCCACATTAAGTCCATCGAAACAAGCTCCAAGGGCTCCTTAGCCCATTGTCAAGCCTTGTTGAGAATAGCATCTCTATGCTACTTGCCACGAATACAAGATATGTGTGGCAAGGGGCTCACCCCAATCTCTAGCAATTGTAACCAGCCTTCCTTCTTGCACAAGGTGGTAAAACCTGATCAAGCACTTAATTATATTAATTAAAAATTGAGCATAAACTGAAATGCACACATTATCTTAACAACCTTGGACAATAGGCACCCGATTGACCCCAAACAGGAGCCCCTTTTGATATTTCTTTAACTTTGCTTATGGATAGTATATAAGTTGAGATTCCACAATCTTCTTTTGTTTTGTGCCTAGTTCTAGAACATTATAATGCTGACAAAGTTTAGCTTCAATACCTTAAAGGTCAGTATAAGACCAAGCAAATTTCCTAGCATGTGCTCATAATATTTCTTCAAACCTTTCTCGATCTTGGGATTCCAATTGAGCTCCTAGATTTAAATATTTTCATTCTGCCATTTCTATTTTAACTACTTCCACCACTTGATGCTCTTCAATAAACAAAGAGGCTATTTTCCAAGGCTTTTGACCGTAGGCACATCTTCTTATAGTTCCATTGATACATTTTTTAGTAGACTCTGCCTAGCACTCGGCTTTGGTTCTTCTTCCCTCGAATTCACAGAGTGTATCAAGGGTAAATCCCTATAAGGGACAATAGCTAGATTATCTTGAATACCCTCAGTCATTTCTATCATATGGACATCCAATATATCAGAAAATAGCTTACAGGTATACCTTCCTTATTGTTTATTCAAGCCATGCGAAATAGGCTTCAAATTTCTATTATACTTTGTTGTGAAAATGGTATTTATAGAACCTAGTATCTAAGAAATTTGCTCTTGATCACATAGAAATTGAGCATGTAATGTTCGACGATAATAACATAAAATTCTATTTTTCTTTTCCAAACATTCTTGGTCATTCAAATCCCAAGACCATTGATTACTACTAAGCTTAAGGACTAATCAGTGTAAATCTTCCTCTTCCTCACATTGGATCCGACACCCTAAATAGTGTATAACCTGTTTAAACTCTAGAAAGTCCCTAGATGCCACAAGTTCAAACCATCGAAGCTGTGGTTCAACTGCATCCCCATAAGTAGTAAAAGCCATTATGCTTTCTTTGGAATGAGGTAATACTACCTCAGATATACTTTACAGGCAATCTTTGCTTGATTTCAATTGCCTTCTATGATATTCCCCTAGCTGCTCTTTAGAATGATGATACAGCTTTTGCCTATCACTCATAGAGCGCTTAAGGGAATGATATAACCAAGGAGCGCTGGTAGAGATTTTTCCTTGCAATCCAATTCCAAAAGTAGATAGAGATTTACTTCTTTTATAAAATTTGTTTGTTTGCTCACATTCAACTGAGCATTTCCTAAGAATAGGCGATATTTGTTCCATTTGTTGCACATCATTATTTAATTTGGATTCTTGCTCTTCTAAATACATCTCTAGAAGTGAAATTTCTTCTAGATATCGCCTTTTCCTAAATTGGAATTTTGACTTTTCTTTTTGTAACTCAACAATTTTCTTCATTACTTCATTCACAGTTATCACTGCTGCCTCACGTTCTATTTCCAAAGCCTCAATTAATTCATTGATTATCCTATCATAATTACCATGACATTCATTAAAAGTCTGTGCAAATCTATTTAAAGCCGGAGATGGGTCATCTCTATCATAATGTAATATCGGCTGCTGTAAAGGATTGCAACTATCCCTATTTCTTCTCTCTCTCTCTCTCTCTCTCTCTCACTCTCTCTCTCTCTCTCTCTCTCTCTCTCTCTCTCTCTCTCTCTCTCTCTCTCTCTCTCTCTCTCTCTCTCTCTCTCTCTCTCTCTCTCTCTCTCTCTCTCTCTCTCTGTCTTTCTTTTCTAAGTTGACAATAGTAAGATCTTTTAGCACCAACTAGAAGTTGTTCGAACCCAAAAGGCAGAATACCTACCTCATAAGGAACTATTGTAACTAAACTCTTCTCAGGTTCATCATCATGATCATTCTCCATATTATTGACTTCCTCCATAGATATTGAGGATCTTATTGAAATCTTGTCTAAGTCTGATGTTCTTGCCTCGTTCTCCGTCTCCTCTTTTAAGTCATTAGTGGAAAATATTTCTGATATGTTATATGCAAAAAATGCATCCCCAAGGTCACATTCTTCCTCATCCTTACAAAATTTAGGACATGCTCTTCAAAAAATGAATCATTCAAATCATTACATGCATGGATTACATCCTCAAGATATTTATCCTCCTTTGTTGAAACCATTCAATAGTCTATGGTCGTATCTTCTGGGGTGGATAACTAGCAAGTAATATTGCTATCAAAGTCATTATCTGATGAAAAATTTATAGCACATTTCACCAATACCCACTTGTTCTACTTTGTTAGGATGATGCACAATATTCACCTCTGTTTTCTCTGCTCTTGTTGGTTGTTTTGATTTAAATAACCAAGCATAAGGCCCTTCGTTATTGGTCCTCTCTACTTCTAAATCATAGAATTCACTATTGGATTTTTTATCCATCTCACTAACTACTTCGTCTCTTGACTCCCTCAAAAACCCTTTTGTGATAACTTGTATCTTGAACCTATCATTTCGAGGAGACCAATCACAATTGGACCTTTATACCTATCCTGAGTGCACCTTGCTTGGTACAACCAAGGTCGACTCAGCAACACAGAATTTGAAGAGATATTTGACAATGAGAAAAAAAACTAGGTAATTCACTGAAATTCTAGGCCAGCAATCACAGATTTCACATTGCGAAGTAACCCCAAAGGAGTCACTTTCCTTTGATCAGTCACACGTAAAACTATATGGGTAGGTTCTAGATCCTTCAACCCTACTTCTTGCATTGTTTGTTCTGTCATTAAATTGATGATGAACCATCATCCAATTGTACTTCATTCAACAAATGTCCATTGATGGTAGTGTCTATAATTGGTGCTCCTGGATCCACAAATAAATCTACAATTTTTACTTCCTTATTTCTTCTCCTTTTGGATGCATTTGCAAGTACTTTAGAAGCATTAGTCTCAATTCTTTTCCTTCTATGTCGCAAACTAGCTTATGATAAAGATGCCTTCGACATATATGGGCTATTTCAAGTAGCTGCCTCATGTTAATTGTTAAGTTCATTTTCTCCAATGCTGCCCAAAGATCATAGGCCTTATTTACTGCTTCTTCTTTCTCTTTGCTCTCTTCTTTTAGAGATACAAGCCTTTCAGAAAAGGAGCTACCCCTACTTGAATCTTAGGATTTGCTAAGGGCATGAGCAATAACAGATGATTAGAAGACTATTGAGGAGAATTCGATTCAGGTAGCTCTATGTTGGGATCTACGTCCTTAGATTTATCCTTCACGACTCCTTTTGATTGTGGACTTTCTCCCTCTAGACCTTGCTCCTTCTGTTGTTGCTGCTTTTGCACTCTACTAACAACACCAATCATGGGGTCAGTCTCAAAGGTCACTCTACAAGGTATGAATTTAGACCTAACCCCAATCTCTTTCCTTGTTGTATTACTTCAACTAAATTTGCAATGGATATTGAAGGCTCATTAGAGGCTTGTTTACCTTTGTCATTAGTTTTGTTATCCTCCCACTTAGGACAATTTTCTTTGTAATGCCCTTCGCCACTATGCCTCCTACAAAGAGGGGTATAGTCTTGATTTTTATAGGCATTTGGATAGTATGTAGCTATATGACCTTCTTTTTGGCATTGATAACAAATTACTAGTCCTCTAGGCCTTTGTTGTCCACTTTGTCCCATTGGATTTCAAAAATTACTATTGTTTCTCTTAAAAGGATAATTTCTTCCTTGGTTTCCATCACTATTGTAATTATTTTGTGGGATTGGAGGTATGCCTTGAGTAGGCAATCCACCGGGCCTAAAAGGTTGATTAGGTGGCCCGATCTTGTAAAAGTAGTGTTTTTGCAATCCATATAATTATAATTTTTTTGCATCTCATGATTTTGTTGTTGTTGGTCGATCTTGTGCTAACAATTTGTGTCTAAATGCCTCATTTTAAGGAAAAATTTACAAAAAGGAGGATGATCGTGGATTAATCATGAAGACATCGGGCATTCAATAGCCACATGGCCATAACCATGACACTTACACACCAGATATTTGATCTAGGTGGATTTGGGGTTGAGCTACTTGAAGGTGCTTGTGCATTAGCAACTTGTGTTGTTATTGAATAAATTTCTTTCAATGGTGCTTGAACTGCACCCATTATTTCCTCTTTTAATTTTCCCAGAGACTTTGCAATAATTTTTTCTACTTTATCCTCATCTAAAGTGGATTGAGTCTGAGGCATGCTTGTCTGCATCATGTAGGCCAGGATTAAGGTATATGGATTTAAAGGTACACTTGCCACATTGGAATTTGTCATTGCAGATGGATTTAAGGGAACGGTCACATAAGACATGTTCTTAGGCACCCCACTAGAAATATTGGCCGAGTATTCCGTTTAAGGTTCTTTAAATAAATCCTTGCACCGTTGTTGGCTGAGTTACACTTCCTCCCACCATCTAGCATGTGTTTTAGCATCTGCCAGTGTAGCTGATGTCAAGATTGTGGGAGAGAAGGAAGGAGTCTCGCTTGAAGCTTTCTTGCTTGCACAATGGGGGAAGACACACAAGGGTGGAGGCTGAAAACAGTTTTCCTCTTCTTAGTTGTGTAAGCCAAAAAAAACTCTAGTACAAAGAAATAGAATAACCCTATATATGGGTCTCAAACCAAACTCAACTAACTAAGGTGGCATACTAACTGAGACACAAACTAGAGTAGATAAGGATAGCTATCATGTAGCTATTATTCATGGGCGGTGTACCAACCGCGTCTGCAACTGACAAGTCGGTGACATAAATACACAACGGTCACCCTGGCGTATCACGAGTGGAGCTCGATATCTCAACACTCCCCCTCGAGCTCAATCCCAATTCCTGCACACCAAGCAGGCCTCTGAACTTGCGCAGCTTCTCTGCGCCCAATGCCTTCGTGAATATGTTAGCTATCTGATCCTCTGTGCTGACATAAACTAGATCAATAAGACCTAGTAAAACCCTCTCTCGCACATAGTGATAATGCACCTCAATGTGCTTTGTTCTAGCATGATAGACTGGGTTATTTGCCAAGTGTATACTACTCATGTTGTCACAATAAATGACAACTAGCCCATCTGTAGGCTGATGCATATCATAAAGTAGCTTATGCAACCAAGCTACCTCACATGCAGCCATTGCTGCACCCCTGTACTCAGCCTCTGTGCTCGACAAGGCAACTGTAGGCTGTTTCTTGCTGCTCCAAGTGACTGCAGCACTCCCAAAAGAGAACACATATCCACTGGTAGATCGTCTATCAGAAATGCTACCAGCCCAATAAGCATCAGTGTATCCATGCAACTGTATCTGAACCCCAGTCTCATAAAATAGTCCATACTGCAATGTGGACTTCACATACCTGAGTATGCATCTAGCCGCATCCAAATGCGATTTCCTTGGAGCCTGCATAAACTGACTTACCAATCCAACAGCATAGCTCAAATCTGGCCTAGTAATAGTCATATAAATCAAGCTTCCTACTATGCGTCTGTACATAGTAGGGTCTTCCAGAAGCTCACCTGCATCTGCGCTTAGCTTCACATTCTGCTCCAAAGGAACTGAAATAGGCTTACAGCCTGTCATCCCATATTTGGACAGCGTGTCCAATCCATACTGCCTCTGCAAGAGCTGTATCCCACTTGGTGATCTAATCACCTCAATGCCCAAGAAATAACGCAGCTCTCCCAAATCCTTCATCTCAAACTTCTGCTTCAATAGCATTTTCACATGAAGGATATCTTCATCACTGTCACCTGTCATAATCAAATCATCAACATAAATGACAAGTAGCATAATACCTTTCTCTGTTTTTCTCACATAAAGTGAGAAATCTGCCTTGGAAATCTGAAAACCAATAGTGACAAGATACTGTCCTATCTTGTCAGACCATGCTCTAGGTGCTTGCTTCAAGCCATACAAAGCTTTCTTCAACCTGCAAACAAACTCAGGATGAACAGCATGCACATAACCTAGTGGCTGCTCCATATGGACCTCTTCTTGCAAATCACCATGCAAGAAGGCATTCTTTACATCCATCTGATGTAAAGACCATCCCTTTGATGCAGCCATAGCAATGACTGCTCTTACAGTTGCCATCCTTGCAACCGGACTGAATGTTTCTTCATAGTCAATGCCATATGTTTGTGCATACCCCTTGACTACTAATCTTGCCTTGTATCTGTTCACAGAACCATCAGCATTGTGCTTCACCTTATAAACCCACTTACAGCCAATTGCATTTTTACCTTTAGGCAAAGGTACCAATTCCCATGTAGCATTTGCTTCCAAGGCATCCATTTCTTCATCCATGGATTTCTCCCATTTTTCTTTTCCCATGGCTTGCTCAAAAGAAGTGGGTTCTGGTTCCTGTATCACCTTGACCATATATGCATAGTGAATGGCTGTAAATCCATCATATTTCAGCCTATCCACAGGATACCTAACTCTGGTAGACCTGCGCAAAGTGGGTTCACTCCTAGGTGCTCTCAAAACATCCCTGGTCTTCCTTACTCCAGGTGTAACAATAGAAGGAATACCCAACTCATCATCAATGCTCTGTTCTGAGCCACTGGATTCACCATCCACATAAGAGTGACCTGCATTCACATCAAACATGGGCTGATCAACCTTCTCTTTTCCTTTTCGTGATACCTGCATACCAC
Source organism: Lygodium microphyllum (assembly GCF_053477565.2). Lineage (NCBI taxonomy): Eukaryota > Viridiplantae > Streptophyta > Polypodiopsida > Schizaeales > Lygodiaceae > Lygodium > Lygodium microphyllum. The sequence goes on along the minus strand of NC_141149.1, from coordinate 18,679,925 downwards.
TATTTGCATTGCTTTGAGAAGATTCTCCTGATCTCAATCTGCCTGTCCATGGCGAAGAATGTGAACCACTGCTAGAGGACGCTCCAGGTCCACTAATATTTTATGACTGCTGCTGTGAATTCTGTGCAGCATTACCATTTTGTGCATCTACATCATCAATCACATTTACTGGTTTATACCAGCTACTCATCTCATCAAAAACAACATCTCTGCTTACTGTAAACTTACGAGTAGAAGGGTTATAGCATCTATACCCTTTTTGCTGCAGAGAGTAACCAATAAAGATGCACTTCTCAGCTTTTGGATCCAACTTGGATCTCAGCTCATCTGGCACATGTACATAGGCAATGCAACCAAAAATTTTCGAATGAGAAATATCTGGTTTCCTACCAGTATACCTCTCCTCTGGAGTCATCCCATGTATTGCTGCAGTGGGAGTCCTGTTCATTATGTAGACTGCTGTAGCAACTGCTTCAGCCCAATAAAAATCTGGCAAGTCTTTTTCGTTGAGCATGGCACGAGATACCTCTCCAATATGTCTGTTTTTTCTTTCTGCAATTCCATTTTGCTGTGGGGTATGACTGCATGAATATTGCTGCTTTATGCCATGCTCCTGCAGGAACCTTGTAAACTCATTTGAGAGGTACTCTCCCCCTCCATCTGACCTTAGGCATTTTACTTGCAGGCCTGTTTCTTTTTCAACCATAGCTTTAAGAGTTTTGAAATGCCCAAAAACTTCACTTTTCTTTTTCATAAAATACACCCAAACTTTTTTGCTATAGTCATCAATAAAAGTGACAAAATAATGACAGCCTCCAAGAGATGCAGCTTTAGTAGTCCACACATCAGAGTGGATTAATTCCAATGGCTTCTTACTCTCTTGAACATGTCTAGGAAATGGTTTCCTTGCCTGTTTTCCAAATTGACAGGCTTCACATACCTTATGCATTTCTGCAACCTTGAACTTAGGCAATCCTGCAACAATGTTTTGGGCCTGCATTGATTTAAGTCGCTGTATATTAACATGACCAATGCGTTTATGCCAGATATCAATGTCTACAACTACACCGGTCCCATGTGCAAACATTGCTGCACTCAATTCAGGCATGTCTGCATCCAATGTAAACATTCTGCCCTTCTTCTTTCCTTTTGCTATCAAGCGACCTTTATTTTTCATATCCTCAACAAAGCATCCATGAGGATTAAATCTGACCTGCAAGCCCTGCTCAACCATTTGACCAACAGAAACCAGATTCTTGGTGATATTCGAGACATGAAATACATCAGACAGGTATTTCTTTTTCCCATCCTGCATAGACAAGGAAATTTTTCCAATCTGCACAATAGGATGTGCAGTATCATCACCAGTCTCCACAAATCCTGGTTTTTCCATTTTCCTTGCATCCTCCATCCATTCTGCATGACCTGTCATGTGGTTTGATGCACCTGAGTCAACATACCATACATCATTGCTTTCTTCTGCACTTGTCATAGAATTGTTCATGTGCTGCACCATGAACAAATGCTCATTTCTGTCATCACCCTGTCTGCTAGAAGATGCATAATTCCCTTGTTGCAGTTTTCCATTCATGATGTCATTCTGCTTTTTATAGCAGTCTTTAGCCATATGACCCATTTTACCACAGTAGTAGCATTCAACATTACTGTTTGCATTTTGGCCTCTTTGCCATCCACCACGACCTCTTTGGCTCCCCCTGCCTCTAGAGTTACCACGTCCTCCTCCATAGGACTGGTTTTCTTGAGTTTGCTGCATATTCTGATTTCTGCCACGGCCTCCAAATCGGCCTCCTCTACCTCTGCCTCTACCTCTTCCAGCATTTGAGTAGAAGACAGCTTCTTTTGAAGTTCCTCCTGAAGAAGATGCACCACCATTTCTTTGTTCCTCAGAAATTAGAAGAGCAATCAGCTCCTCAAAATCAGGAAATCTTTCACGAACTGAAATGGATGTCCGAAACTGTGCATAATCCTTTCCTAGACCATTCAAGGTCACAGAAACTAAATCATCATCTTCCACTGGTGACCCAATGGAAGCAAGTGCATCTGCAATCTTCTTCATCTTCATGTGGTAGTCATTGATGCTCATATTTTCTCTCTGCACATTATGCAACTCTTGCTTGAGCTGCATCTTCCTGGCTTACGTATTTGTGCTATACATTTTTGACAAAGTATCCCATGCCTCCTTTGACAAAGTATCCCATGCCTGCATTTGCTGTTGATTGGGAACATCAGGAAGAACTGGTTCTTCTTCATTTCCTGCAACAAATTCCCAATATCCTTTTCCCATAAGGAAATTCGTCATTCTAAACTTCCATGCTTGGAAGTTGTTCTTGTCAAGCTTTTCAGTGACAATCTGAGAGAGAGAATCAGACGCCATTACAGAACACTGCAAAAAATTCTGTCACTGCAAAGAACACAGCTTCAGCCTCACAAAGGCAAATCTGCAAAACTGACGAAAGTGGTATTTGACCACACAGTCACTTCCTAGTAACGATTTTGCATCAACAGGCAACAGGGATGATTCTGTAACTCCCAATGTCTCTACGCACAAGCATACGATGCAATTTCTACAATAAACTTTCACCGACATGTAGAACAATGGTCGCACAGCATAAAACTGGGCCTTTTCCTGAGTGCGTGCAGAAAACTTCCGCCTTCAAAACAGGCCCCGAAATGGCCTCAAATCAAAAAAACAAGGTCGCCAAGGGCTAAAGCCCTTACCCGCAACATATACTGCCCTCTTGCTTCACCGCGAAGGGTGTCTCAACCTGAGACAATGCACTCTTGCAATTTCCGGCTGTGCTACCTGCAGAGATCTGCTCCCAAAACAGAAAATGAAAGCAACACTGCTCCTCTTACCAGAACACCGCGAGCTTGGCTTGCTTTCTTGAGCTCCTTACCACGAACAAGGCTCTGATACCATGTCAAGATTGTGGGAGAGAAGGAAGGAGTCTCGCTTGAAGCTTTCTTGCTTGCACAATGGGGGAAGACACACAAGGGTGGAGGCTGAAAACAGTTTTCCTCTTCTTAGTTGTGTAAGCCAAAAAAAACTCTAGTACAAAGAAATAGAATAACCCTATATATGGGTCTCAAACCAAACTCAACTAACTAAGGTGGCATACTAACTGAGCCACAAACTAGAGTAGATAAGGATAGCTATCATGTAGCTATTATTCATGGGCGGTGTACCAACCGCGTCTGCAACTGACAAGTCGGTGACATAAATACACAACGGTCACCCTGGCGTATCACGAGTGGAGCTCGATATCTCAACAGCTGACCTTTGTAGGCTAACATGTTGATGGACTTTGAGATTCATCCCATTGATAAATTTATGCTTTTATGTAGGTGGATTCATCTTTTAGATAATTGTTTCCATACGCTCAATGTAATGCTCGACACTTTTGGTTGCTCCTTGGGATAAATATTCTAATTGAAGAGCTAACCAATCTTGGAAACTTTGCCGCTAAAATTTTTCTAAGAATGTCCTGGAAAAGACACCATAAATTCCCTTATTCGTAACACCTAGATTACTATACCACCTCGCTACTTCATCTTTCAACATTGCTAGAAAAATATGAAGCTTTTGGTCATCATCCACTATCTCATTGGTGACACAAGTCACTTTAAATCTTTGCATATGCACATCGGAATCTTCATTCCACAGTCCTCCAAATTGGGTTGGCTAGTCTTACGAGATTGTGAGCCATTGCTTCTCTAAATAATGTCCCTAGCCTGATATCTTGAGAGGGTCAACCCACATGATTTCCTTAGACTCCCTAGATCAGGTACATCTTGAAATAAATCTTCTTAGTGAGGAATCCTAAATAAGAACCATAATCTAAAATTATTAAATCATCATGATCCTTCGTAGACATTACTCCACAAAATCCAGCATGCATAATCAAGAATTAAACTCTCCTGCTACTACTTATTCATCAGTAACATTGATATTGTCGTGATGAAGATGTGATTATCATTAGATCATATGATGATGATGGTAAGTTGAAAAAGGGGGATTGGAAGGTTTAAGCTTTATGTCACATGCCTGCTTAACAATTCTCGGGGAACTATCCTAGACGGCTTTGCCCGGCATTTGTGAGAATGCATGGGGTCTATCATCTAGGTTTCCCAAAGCCCACCCCATAACAAAAGGTACTGGCCATCCCCACGAGGATCAACCTACAAGCTCGGGGTCCTAATTTGACAACTGAGGTCTCGATGCCTTCTTATCTGACTGGAGCAATCGTAGTTGCCCTTGGTTCATGGAGTGTGACGTTTTTTTCCAGTAACTAGTTAGGATTCAAGGAACCTTAACGGAGTTGAGTCAGCTCTTTGTTAGATATGCTCAATGCCCCACCCTCATAAGGTGCCACCAATGATCCATTGTTCTCAAATTTGTAAGGCCCCCATTATGAGGAGAAGCCAAATGTGAGCCTGGACATTGGTTGAGTCCTGACTTGTATATCAGATGAGGTCTATATGACCAGATGGCAAAAAGGTGACCATTATGGGTCTCATCTTTGGGTTGGATTGAGTAGTTAAGCTAGTAGCAACTTGAGGCACCTGGCTGGGGGGTTAGCGGCCCCCCTAGTGGGGGTCCGAGGGCAGCAGCCCCCTGGCGGGAGTCCAGGGGCATGTCACTATTGTGGGAGAGAAGGAAGGAGTCTCACTTGTAGCTTTCTTGCTTGCACAATGGGGGAATACGCACAAGGGTAGAGGCTGAAAACAGTTTTTCTCTTCTTAGTTGTGTAAGCCAAAAAGAACTCTCATACAAAGAAATAGAAGAACCCTATATATGGGTCTCAAACCAAACTCAACTAACTAAGGTGGCATACTAACTGAGCCACGAACTAGAGTAGATAAGGATAGCTGTCGTCTAGCTATTATTCATGGGCGGTGTACCAACCGCATCTGCAACTGACACATCGGTGACATAAATGCACAACGTCACCCTGGCATATCGCGAGTGGAGCTCGATCTCTCAACACTCCCCCTCAAGCTCAATCCCAATTCCTGCACACCAAGCAGGTCTCTGAACTTGCGCAACTTCTCTGTGCCCAATGCCTCCGTGAATATGTCAGCTACCTGATCCTCTGTGCTGACATAAACTAGATCAATAAGACCTAGTAAAACCCTCTCTCGCACATAGTGATAATGCACCTCAATGTGCTTTGTTCTAGCATGATAGACTGGGTTATTTGCCAAGTGTATACTACTCATGTTGTCACAATAAATGACAACTGGCCCATCTGTAGGCTCATGCATATCATAAAGTAGCTTATGCAACCAAGCTACCTCATATGCAGCCATTGATGCACCCCTGTACTCGGCCTCTGTGCTGGATAAGGCAACTGTAGGCTGTTTTTTGCTGCTCCAAGTGACTGCAGCACTCCCAAAAGAGAACACATATCCACTGGTAGATCGTCTATCAGAAATGCTACCAGCCCAATCAGCATCAGTGTATCCATGCAACTGTATCTGAACCCCAGTCTCATAAAATAGTCCATACTGCAATGTGGACTTCACATACCTGAGTATGCGTCTAGCCGCATCCAAATGCGATTTCCTTGGAGCCTGCATAAACTGACTTACCAATCCAACAGCATAGCTCAAATCTGGCCTGGTAATAGTCATATAAATCAAGCTTCCTACTATGCGTCTGTACATAGTAGGGTCTTCCAGAAGCTCACCTGCATCTGCGCTCAGCTTTACATTCTGCTCCAAAGGAACTGAAATAGGCTTACAGCCTGTCATCCCATATTTGGACAGCATGTCCAATCCATACTGCCTCTGCAAGAGCTATATCCCACTTGGTAATCTAATCACCTCAATGCCCAAGAAATAACGCAGCTCTCCCAAATCCTTCATCTCAAACTTCTGCTTCAATAGCATTTTCACATGAAGGATATCTTCATCACTGTCACCTGTCATAATCAAATCATCAATATAAATGACAAGTAGCATAATACCTTTCTCTGTTTTTCTCACATAAAGTGAGAAATCTGCCTTGGAAATCTGAAAGCCAATAGTGACAAGATACTGTCCTATCTTGTCAGACCATGCTCTAGGTGCTTGCTTCAAGCCATACAAGGCTTTCTTCAACCTGCAAACAAACTCAGGATGAACAGCATGTACATAACCTGGTGGCTGCTCCATATATACCTCTTCTTGCAAATCACCATGCAAGAAGGCATTCTTTACATCCACCTGATGTAAAGACCATCCCTTTGATGCAGCCATAGCAATGACTGCTTTTATGGTTGCCATCCTTGCAACTGGACTGAATGTTTCTTCATAGTCAATGCCATATGTTTGTGCATACCCCTTGACTACTAATCTTGCCTTGTATCTGTTCACAGAACCATCTGCATTGTGCTTCACCTTATAAACCCACTTACAGCCAATTGCATTCTTACCTTTAGGCAAAGGTACCAATTCCCATGTAGCATTTGCTTCCAAGGCATCCATTTCTTTATCCATGGCTTTCTCCCATTTTTCTTTTCCCATGGCTTGCTCAAAAGAAGTGGGTTCTGGTTCCTGTATCACTTTGACCATATATGCATAGTGAATGGCTGTAAATCCATCATATTTCAGCCTATCCACAGGATACCTAACTCTGGTTGACCTGCGCAAAGTAGGTTCACTCCCAGGTGCTCTCAAAACATCCCTGGTCTTCCTTACTCCAGGTGTAACAATAGAAGGAATACCCAACTCATTCATCAATGCTCTGTTCTGAGCCACTGGATTCACCATCCACATAAGAGTGACCTGCATTCACATCAAACATGGGCTGATCTACCTTCTCTTTTCCTTTTCGTGACACCTGCATACCACTATTTGCACTGCCTTGAGAAGATTCTCCTGATCTCAATCTGCCTGTCCATGGTGAAGAATGTGAACCACTGCTAGAGGACGCTCCAGGTCCACTAATATTTTATGACTGCTGCTGTGAATTCTGTGCAACATTACTGTTTTGTGCATCTACATCATCAATCACATTTACTGGTTTATACCAGCTACTCATCTCATCAAAAACAACATCTCTGCTCACTGTAAACTTACGAGTGGAAGGGTTATAGCATCTATACCCTTTTTGCTGCAGAGAGTAACCAATAAAGATGCACTTCTCAGCTTTTGGATCCAACTTGGATCTCAACTCATCTGGCACATGTACATAGGCAATGCAACCAAAAATTTTCAAATGAGAAATATCTGGTTTCCTACCAGTATACCTCTCCTCTGGAGTCATCCCATGTATTGCTGCAGTGGGAGTCCTGTTCATTATGTAGACTGCTGTAGCAACTGCTTCAGCCCAATAAAAATCTGGCAAGTCTTTTTCATTGAGCATGGCACGAGATACCTCTCCAATATGCCTGTTTTTCCTTTCTGCAATTCCATTTTGTTGTGGGGTATGATTGCATGAATATTGCTACTTTATGCCATGCTCCTGCAGGAACCTTGCAAGCTCATTTGAGAGGTACTCTCCCCCTCCATCTGACCTTAGGCATTTTATTTGCAAACCTGTTTCTTTTTCAACCATAGCTTTAAGAGTTTTGAAATGCCCAAAAACTTCACTTTTCTTTTTCATAAAATACACCCAAACTTTTCTGCTATAGTCATCAATAAAAGTGACAAAATAATGACAGCCTCCAAGAGATGCAGCTTTAGTAGTCCACACATCAGAGTGGATTAATTCCAATGGCTTCTTACTCTCTTGAACATGTCTAGGAAATGGTTTCCTTGCCTGTTTTCCAAATTGACAGGCTTCACATATCTTATGCATTTCTACAACCTTGAATTTGGGCAATCCTGCAACAATATTTTGGGCCTGCATTGATTTAAGTCGCTGTACATTAACATGACCAATGCGTTTATGCCAGATATCAATATCTGCAACTACACCGGTCCCATGTGCAAACATTGCTGCACTCAATTCAGACATGTCTGCATCCAATGTAAACATTCTGACCTTCTTATTTCCCTTTGCTATCAAGCGACCTTTATTTTTCATATCCTCAACAAAGCATCCATGAGGATTAAATCTGACCTGCAAGCCCTGTTCAACCATTTGACCAACAGAAACTAGATTCTTGGTGATATTCGGGACATGAAATACATCGGACAGGTATTTCTTTTTCCCATCCTGCATAAACAAAGGAATTTTTCCAATCTACACAATAGGATGTGCAGTATCATCACCAGTCTCCACAAATCCTGGTTTTTCCATTTTCCTTGCATCCTCCATCCATTCTGCATGACCTGTCATGTGGTTTGATGCACCTGAGTCAACATACCATACATCATTGCTTTCTTCTGCACTTGTCACAAAATTGTTCATGTGCTGCACCATAAACAAATGCTCATTTCTGTCATCACCCTGTCTACTAGAAGATGCATAGTTCCGTTGTTGCAATTTTCCATTCATGATGTCATTCTGCTTTTTATAGCAGTCTTTAGCCATATGACCCATTTTACCACAGTAGTAGCATTCAACATTACTGTTTGCATTTTGGCCTCTTTGCCATCCACCACGACCTCTTTGGCTCCCCCTGCCTCTAGAGTTACCACGTCCTCCTCCATAGGACTGGTTTTCTTGAGTTTGCTGCATATTCTGATTTCTATCACGGCCTCCAAATCGGCCTCCTCTACCTCTGCCTCTACCTCTTCCAGCATTTGAGTAGAAGACAGTTTCTTTTGAAGTTCCTCCTGAAGAAGATGCACCACCATTTCTCTGCTCCTCAGAAATTAGAAGAGTAATCAACTCCTCAAAATCGGGAAATCTTTCACGAACTGAAATGGATGTCCGAAACTGTGCATAATCCTTTCCTAGACCATTCAAGGTCACAGAAACTAAATCATCATCTTCCACTGGCGACCCAATGGAAGCAAGTGCATCTGCAATCTTCTTCACCTTCATGTGGTAGTCATTGATGCTCATACTTTCTCTTTGCACATTGTGCAACTCTTGCTTGAGCTGCATTTTCCTGGCTTGCGTATTTGTGCTATACATTTTTTACAAAGTATCCCATGCCTCCTTTGGCGTACTTGCATCCTGAATATGCACGATCATAGAGTCTGAAATGCTGATAGACAGCCAGTACATAACTTTCCTGGCTCTCTCATGCCATGCTTTAAATGCCTGCATTTGCTGTTGATTGGGAACATTAAGAAGAACTGGTTCTTCTTCATTTCCTACAACAAATTCCCAATATCCTTTTCCCATAAGGAAATTCGTCATTCTAAACTTCCATGCTTGGAAGTTGTTCTTGTCAAGCTTTTCAGTTACAATCTGTGAAAGAGAATCAGACGCCATTACAGAATACTGCAAAAAATTCTGTCACTGCAGAGAACACAGCTTCACCCTCACAAGGACAAATCTGCAAAACTGGCAAAAGTGGTATTTGACCACACAGTCACTTCCTAATGACGTTTTTGCAAAAACAGGAATCAAGGATGATTCTGTAACTCCCAATGTCTCTGCACACAAGCATACGATGCAATTTCTGCAGTAACTTTTCACCGACCTGTAGAACAGTGGTCGCGCAGCATAAAACTGGGCCTTTTCCTGAGTGCGTGCAAAAAACTTCCGCCTCCAAAACAGGCCCTAAAATGGCCTCAAATCAAAAAAACAGGGTCGCCAAGGGCTGAAGCCATCTCCCGCAGCATATACTGCCCTCTTGCTTCATCGCGAAGGGCGTCTCAACCTGAGACAATGCACTCCTGCAATTTCCGGCTCTGCTACCTACAGAGATCTGCTCCCAAAACAGAAAATGAAAGCAACACTGCTCCTCTTACCAGAACACGCGAGCTTGGCTTGCTTTCTTGATCTCCTTACCACGAACAAGGCTCTGATACCATGTCACGATTGTGGGAGAGAAGGAAGGAGTCTCACTTGTAGCTTTCTTGCTTGCATAATGGGGGAATACACACAAGGGTGGAGGCTGAAAACAGTTTTCCTCTTCTTAGTTGTGTAAGCCAAAAAGAACTCTCATACAAAGAAATAGAAGAACCCTATATATGGGTCTCAAACCAAACTCAACTAACTAAGGTGGCATACTAACTGAGCCACGAACTAGAGTAGATAAGGATAGCTATTGTCTGGCTATTATTCATGGGCGGTGTACCAACCGCATCTGCAACTGACACATCGGTGACATAAATGCACAACGTCACCCTGGCATATCGCGAGTGGAGCTCGATCTCTCAACAGGGCAGTGCCCCTGACCGGACGGTAAAGAAAATATTCCCTGGAATATTCCATATCCGACTAGTGGAGGCTCATATGGTAGGTCGGTCATGTCGACCTAACCGCCTTCATGGGCTATAAAAGCTAAACCCCTTCACAGCCATCGATCATCTATCTTTCACCCAATCAGAGTTGTTCCAGCTAGCCTTAAGCTCTTCACCTATCTTTTATCTAGATCGCCATCTAAGCTTCACTGTGGAAGTGCACAGGTGGACAGAGCCATCTCTGTATTAGTTGTTTGGAGCTAAAGAAATTTTCTAATTCTCCTCTTATTTTTTGTGTACTCTTTATCTCTATCTCTTTCTCAGATTCTATTCATTGTGCCATGTAATGTTTACATGATATCAGAGCCCAGGGAGCTCTAGGGATCAAAGAGTGTGCAAGAGGCAAAGGCTTCAACAGCAAAGAGGAACAATGTCATCTTCTGGAAGCAGTTCTTGTGCATCAGGAAGCGGTGCAGGATCTGGTGCTGCTGTTCCAGCTATTTAAACACTGAGGATTCATCCACCAACCTGCAGCAAAGAAAAGTTAGATGGTACAAACTATACCTTGTGAAAGTTCAAAATTACAACTATCCTTGATTCTTATAAGCTTTTGGAGACTATGTTGGGGACTGATATAGAACCACAGCCTACCCCCGACCCATTAAATCCTAGTGTGATGATTCCTCCGAATGCAGATCTTCTACAAGCTTGGAAATGAAGGAATGCATATGCATTGTGTGCCTTAGTTACAAGCTATTCTGACAGTGTTCTAACTTTGATTCAACATACAACCAAAGCATCAGAGGCTTGGAATGTACTGAGGAGTCATTATGAAACGTGAAACCAAACAAGGATTCAAAACTTGGGGAATCAACTAGCAGCAGAGAAGTTTGCCGAAGGAGAGACAGCTGAAGCATTCATCACTCAGATTAAGAATCTGTGTGACCAGATGGCTGGTGCTGGGATACAAAAGACTAGCAAGGAGCTAGCTCGGAGGTGTCTTCGAATTTGTCTATAAAGTTTGATGGACTAGTAACTACCCTTACTACTCAGGTGAAACCTCAAGCTTTGAATTTTGAGGAGTTTTGTGCATTATTGCTAGAGAAGGAGTTCAGACTAAAAACCTGAGAAGGAAGCAACAATGGAGATATTGCATTCTCTGCCAATGCAAAAGGCAAAGGTGGTTCCTCCACCAAAAATGATGGTGACAAAAAGAAGAAGGGCGGTAAGAAGAAGTTTCAAGGAGAGTGCTTCTATTGCAAGAAGAAAGGACAAGCAATCGCAGATTGTTGTGTCAAGTCTCAGATTCTGTTCATTGCACCGTGTAATTTTTACACTCTTCTGGGAAGATGTCATCATATTCCTTCAGCCAATATGGCTCTCCCTTGTCTTGATTATTCTATTCAACCTTATTTAATTTTATGAGATACACAAGTAATCATTTTCTTAATCCTTTTATTATGCAAGATGATTTGGCTAGTTGAACCTTGGGTTTTCTTGCCTCACCTTGGGTCATCACTTTTTCCCCCTTTAGGTTTTGAAAAGTCACCTGGCCTTTTCTGCATTGAATATGTGTGTCACCGGGGATTAGCCAGTCCATACCCAATAGACATTTGTAGGCCCCTAAATTCATGATCCTAAATCCCATTTTAGAGAGATTACTTCCCAGGCTAAATGTCACTTTTCAAGTTTGCTGAGTAGACATGATTTCTTTTCCATTAGGAAGTTTCACAAGCAACCTAGATGTAGGTATTGTGTCTACACCTAATTTCTTGGCACACTTTGGTGTCATGAATGAATGTGTGCTTCCACAGTCAATCAGAAATTTAAAGGACTTACCTTAATATTATGCTAGTGTTTGAATCATCGAAAATGGAAACTCGGGCATTTCTTATAGATGATGGCATGAACTGATGCCCTCTCTAGATCGACTTCCATAGTTGGAATTCCCTCTTCTTCAAGTGCTTTAAGAATTATAGCAGATGCTTTTCCTTTTGTAATTGAAGCATGGTTCTAACCTCTGTACTGTCCTTGGCGAGGAATTTGGTCAAGCTTTGGGCACTGTCTTTTACAGTGGCTTGGCTCATTACAATGGAAAAACCTAGGTACTCCTGAATTACTTTCCGTAGGTATGAAGTTCTCGACTCCATTTGTTTTGGCCCTCTTTCCTTGACCAGGTGGACACTGACCTTGGGCTCGCTTAACATAGCCCAGTGAAGTTCCTTTGTTTTGATTCGAGAGCCTATTATTCCTTGGCTTTGACTCAATCTCCTGAATAAGAGATGCTGCATGAATCTGGGTATCTTGCAGATCACTTGGGCACATAGATTCAAGGCTTGTGTTCAGAGAAGCATTCAATCCGTGACAAAACTTAGACACCTGTTGATAAATATTCATGGAAGGCGCATATTTAAGTAGTGAGATAAACTTTGAGTAATATGCCTCCAGGATCATTCCCAGCTGTCTTAAGTTAAAAAGCTCATTCATTTTTAGAGTACGATAAGCTAGTGGCAAATATCAACCATGCACAGCTTCTTTTAGCTTTTCCCAGGTCATAGCTGTCTCAGCAAGTCCCTTGTCTTTACACCACTGTTTTCACCATAGTCATGCCTCACTGGTCAATTTCAACTCGGCGATCATAACTTGATTATAGTAGGGGTAGTTTCCATAGCAATAAAATAGTCCTCCATGGTCTCAATCCAAATCTCTGACTTGGCTTCAATGTCTTTGTCCTTGCCATCAAATTTCGATGGCTTAACCTGCTTAAGGAGATACTTCTTTCCCTAAATTTCAATCGGACTAGCGATAGCTGTATTACCCCAGGTCGTCATAAGTTTTATGATTTAGTTTTAGCATTTTAAACTTTTCATCTTCATTTCCACATTAAAATATCTTACTAGATTTGTAAAACAATGATGGGCCAAATAGCACAATGTTTTTACAAAATCTAGTCGTTTTTATCTTTTATTATCATTAGCCATAAGCTACGATTTTTACAAGGGATATTTCCAAATGGCAGATGTTTACAAGTAAAGATACATCAGTATCAATAGGATAGGCTAGATGCTATGTACGATTTCCAAAACATGATATCATTATATCTTTCTTTTTCAAGAATGGATATCAATTACATTCATGTAGAAGAAAGTAGGCCAATTGCTGTCTATGTCTAGAAACCTATACTATGGAAATGACAGATCTGGAAAACCATGGATAATGTAGTCTCGATACTTGGTACGTTCTTGGATTATAATCTTGTCGGCTAGGATTACCTTTAGTACATTGTCATACACATAACAGTTTAGACGTATCTTCCAACCATCCGTAATCATAAGTGGATTCCTTCTAGATGGACAAAAGATAAAGGCCTCAACCATTTTAAATTTTCTATCTATTCAAGGCGTTTCAAATTAGTCTGCATATTGAAGAATCAATCAACCTTGATGTAACAATAACACTTATCCCAGAACCATCTTCTTTCACGATTCATAGGGGATGGATCGTATAGGCGATCAAGTATCCTCATCATTTCTCTTCTCCACTCATCATCCATGGAGTTTAGCACAGATGTGTATATTGCTCAAAAAACAAGGAGCTGATTCTAGGCTTCATTATTCTGCCAAAGTTTATCCCTTAACAATTAGCAGGCTAATTATTACTTAGAACACTTGGTCTTAAAAACCATGGATATTTTTAATTTCAATTATACTTTGATACCACGTGTCACATGCCTGCCTAACAATTCCTTGGCAGCACATTTTAATGGTCCATTGAGGAGCTATCCTAGATGGCTTCGCTCGACACTCAGGAGAATGCACGGGGTCTATCATCTAGGTTTCCCAGAGCACCCCATAACGAAATGTACTAGCCGTCCCCACGAGAATTAACCTACAAGATCGGGGTCCTAATTTGACAAAGGTCTCGATGCATTAGCTAGCTCCATCAAAGGTGTCCCACAGAGTGATCATAGTTACCCTTGGTTCAAGGAGTGTGACGCTTTTTTCCAGACTGGTTAGGATTCAGGGAACCTTAACGGAGTTTTGGCACAACTGCTGCACATTTTCCCTAAGATAAATTCTGATCAATGTTTCAAGACCTAACCCTAGGTAAGCCAATGCTCGGCTCTGCCTAATTTTTCCCTAATTAATGTTTCCTTCAATCTCTTGAGAGAAGCTCCTATCTTACCGAGACCACCCATCCATAGGACAGATCTGTCAAATCAGGGATCTCATGCACCCGCTTCCCACAGATGGTTTTATCTAGTTTTCTAATTACCTATCACATAAATTTATGACATATGAAAGCAGCTTCGCTAATTAACCCGTTACCACAGGTTCCTTCGCATAATTTTTAGGGCACAACACAAAGATAGAGAAAACAGTCTTTTGGCAAAACATACTTTGCAAAGTTATTTACAATGATTTTCCCCTTCTGTCTACGCAGAAGATAAATCTCTATTCACTAGAAAATCCATTCTATCTATGCCAAAGAAAAGAAACCCTCCAAGATTTCCGTCCTTCACTAATATTAGTGAGGACTCCAGGATTCCATCCTAATTCGTATGAGGGTCAAGTAGTTCCTAGGAGTGATCATCGAGAGATTTACGGCTAGAGCCCCCATGGCACTCCTACCTTCTCCTGCCTAACAGATCCCTCACCAAGCGACCTCTCACCTCGGGGCCGATCCAAAGCTCCTTGCGTGGCGGTGCAAAACAATCCCCCTTGGAGCAGGGTTCTGCGTCTAGCCGTAGGGGAGGTATAGCACCATCTTTCCTCTTACTATACTGATTATATATTTACAATCGGATCTAACTACTGCAAAGCACAATCAATCTTTCTTGTGCAACCATTAATGCACAAATAAAAAAGAAACAACAGCAAGTGTTTTAGCATAGGAAGTAGCCCCACCCAAACCTAGGGTTTCTCTTTTAAGGTCCCACCTTATTCTTAGGGTTTCACTTCCTACTTGCAACTCTTTTTTGGGATCCGAAAGTTATTTAGTGAATCTAAAGTCTATTTTATCCTTATGAAATATTTGGTATTTATACATATGGCAGGCAATTCATGCATTGTCTTGCCCTAACCCGCACTTAGTAAGATTTCAAATGCCTTTCCATAGACTTTAGAATTTGTATTGAAAAAATCTTATCAATGTCCAGCAAGTCCTACAGACTTTCGATATTTATTTAATTTCTTGATACTGATAGTTTTGGGGTTGTTAAGTATTTCATACTGGTTTTTGCTTCAACATTATCGATATTTTAGGTTAGGTTTTCTCATTGGTTCATATGTGGGTCAACTCATAATATTAACGATCTTGCTAGTATAATCATTAATATTAACATTGCATGTGTTTTTAGTAAGAAAATAATTTTTATTTTATTCTAATCATATTCTATGGTTTAATCGAGGAGGTCCGAAACTTTCAACATTATCTAGAAAGATCAATTTTCTTTTAGCTATATCCTAAATGTAATGCTAATTATTTTTCTGAAAACTTTATTCCAACCAATGCAAAAATCATGAGTGTAATTTTTATTTCATCTTTGAGAAATCAAATTATATTACTATGCACCTAATTCATGTGCCTCTAGTATATATTTTCCTATACAATTTTCTATTGATTTAATGCATTGATTATTTCATGGTATTATCTAAATGATTTTCTATAAATTATTATAAAAAACTTATATATATGTTTATCATTAGCAAAATAAAATAGAGGTAGTCACTCTCAAGGAAAATTTATAAAGTATTCCCTTCCCTAACACCGTCTACCTTTGGGAGGGAGAGGGAGAGGAAGAGGAAGAGATCATGCCTTTGGGAGGGAGAGGAGAGGAAAAGAAAAAGAGAGAGAAGGAGAGCTTCTCGCCGCCACTGCCGTCGCCTTCCCCATTTGCAAAGAAGAGGAGAAACTACATGAAATAAAAAGAGGTTTGTTCTTGTTCTTTCTTCTTTTCTTTTTTTTGTTTTTGTTGAGAAGGAGGTGCATTGAGGGTGAAAGAGAGGAAATCAGAGGGGGAGAAGAAGAAAGGAAAAGGAAGAGAGCACGAGAGAGAGAATAAACATGAAAGATAACAAAGAATGTAAGAAAGAGGGAGAGGGAGGGAGAGAGATAGGAGAACGAGTGAGAAAACACGAGGGGGTAGAGAGAAATAAAGAGAGGGTTTTTCGCAAAGAAGAGACAAACAATCCATCCTCCTCTTGGTTTGTTCTTGTTATTTCTTTTTCTTTTTTAAATAGAATGAGGTGCATTGAGGGAGAAAGAGAGGAAACAAGAGAGGGAGAAGAAGAAAGGAAAATAGAGAGAGAGAGAGAGAGAGAGAGAGAGAGAGAGAGGTTTGTATAGTTTAGGGATATAGATTTATAGATTTATCTATTAGTTTGTTAGTTTAGTTAGATACTTTGCTTTAAATTGTTTAGATTACTAATCAATGATTAAGAGAGAGAGAGAGAGAGAGAGAGAGAGGTCTGTATTGTTTAAATTGTTATCTATTTAAATAATTGATTAGTAAGTTAGTAAGTTTTTTTACAATTAGTAAGTTTAGATTTATAGATTTCTAGTCATGATTTCTAACTTATTTAAAGAGAGAGAGAGAGAGAGAGAGAGAGAGAGAGAGAGAGAGAGAGGGAGAGAGAGAGGGAGGGAGGGAGAGAGAAGAATGAGTGAGAAAACATGAGGGGGTGATAGATTTATAGATTTATCTATTAGTTAGTTATTTTGATTAGATACTTTGCTTTAAATTGTTTAGATTATTGATCAATGATTGAGAGAGAGAGAGAGAGAGAAAGAGAGAGAGAGACAAAGGTTTGTATTGTTTAAATTGTTATCTATTTAAATAATTGATTAGTAAGTTAGTAGGTTTATTTACAATTAGTAAGTTTAGATTTATAGATTTCTAGCCATGATTTCTAGTTAATTTAAAGAGAAAGAGAGAGGGAGGGAGGGAGAGAGGAGAATGAGTGAGAAAACACAAGGGTAGAGAGAAACAAAGAGAGGGTTTGTCGCGAAGAGGAGACAAACAATCCATCCTCCTCTTGGTTTGTTCTTGTTCTTTCTTCTTCTTTTTTTGTTTGTTTTTCTTGAGAATGAGGTGCAGTGAGGGAGGAAGGGAGGAAATGAGAGAGGGAGAAGAAAAGAGAGAGAGAGAGAGAGAGAGAGAGAGAGAGAGAGAATAAACATGAAAGATAACAAAGAAATGAGAAAAGAGAAAGAGGGAGGGAGAGAGAAAGGAGAATGAGTGAGAAAACACAAGGAGAGGGAGAGAAACAAAGAGAAGGGAAACAGAGAGAGAGAGAGAGAGAGAGAGAGAGAGAGAGATAAGGTAAAGAGAACATAAAATGAAGAGTGCAAAGAAAGGTGCAAAGAAAGGGAGAGAAAATCAAGACTTTAGTTGGCATTAATTTTGTTGAGTTACAATAGAAGAAATTTGTTCTCAAAAAATTTAAGAAAGAAAAAGAGAATGACATGGTCATGATGTTCAAGATCACAAGGCGTATCTTAATCAGCGTGTCTTGTGTCCTTGCTCTCAATGCAAGCTGCCAATCAGACGAAAGCATCATTTGTTTATAGAACATGTACGACGATCTAGTGAGTTTCAATCCGAGATCATTAATCAGGTGATCTCTGACTTTGAGCAAACGGTAAAAAAAATGTGTACAAATCATACCTTATATTATTTTTGCAAACTAATTGAATATCATATACAAAAACATTAGATGTGGTCGTAATATTTATACAGGGAGGTGACGTCTCATCCCAAGGAGAAATGTCCTTATTGCGGCTAGTTAGAAGAGTTTTTGGGCGTGCGACGGATGGAGTGCCTGAGCCAATCCACCACTTGGAGGGCTCAACTAAGTCTATACTGTTAATACCAAAGGAAACAGGTAGCCTTTCAGACTTTCCTACAATCTTGGAGCCTGAGATGGAGGTAATGATCGATAATTTGTAATGTGCCTGCTCCTTAAAATGCAAGACATGTCTTAGCAGTCAATTGAGATATATCTAGAAGATGCCGCCCGACATTCCCAGGGAATGACACAGGGTTTGCCAACTAGGGTCTCTCGAGTTTGCCCCGCAATGGAACTTATCCGACCATTCCCACTAGGATCGACCTGAAGTCCGGGTTCCTAGCCAACATTGTCTAAGGTCATAGATCAACTTTTTCCTAACATTTCTCGTTAACATTTCCTTTGAGGAAAGCTCTCGGCTAACCGAGACTACCCTTCCATAGGATAGACCCATTGGTCACATCCACCATGCTTCCCTCGGGTAATTTAGGGCACTGACATGAAGATAAGATAAAACAAGATCAAACACTTCCTTAACTTATCTTAAGATTAATGTTTGTCTCCTGCCCATACAGGAGAATTAAGTGTTCCTTTCTCCCTCCGCAAAAAAATCCTTTCATTTCCTGGTAATAAAACCCGAAGGTTTATCCTTCCAAGATTCCTCCTTATAACTAGTATCAAGGCCTCGAGATCCCATCCCGAGTCACATAGAACACTTGTATAGGGCCTAGAGACATTGGGATTTATGGCCAGAGCCCCCACTGGCACCCAAGCATCCTCCTACGCCAAGTAATTTCCACAGAGAGACCTCTCATGGCGGGTTTGGTCATTGGTAGAGACATATATGGTTTGCCGTGGAGGAGTTTTGGTGATGGTGCGGATGAAGGTTATTGGGGGCATGTTGTTGACCTGGTTGGCTAGTGGTAGGGTTGTTGGAGTTGATGGTAGGGTTGTTCTTTGTTGGGAATTGCACTGATGGCAGGCACAGGTGTTGGTTTTTGGGGATTCTTCACATGACGATTCTTTGGGCTTGCATGATGATAAAGGACAAGAGGTCAGAGTTGAGTGTTGATGAAGAGCAGATGGTACTTTCATTAGAGTCTTCAATACCTGCAATTGAAAACCTTTCATATGGTCTCTCCCTAGGGGTTAGTGCTAGTCTTCTTATCATGCACAAGACATAGTTCGATTAGTTTAGGAGAGAGGTCAACTCTAAGCAAGTCGAGAGTAGTGACTTGCACATGAGGACCCAAACTGTGTGTAGATTGTGGTGTAGATATTATGTGAGTGCACATGCACGTGCATATGTAGATATTATGTAGTTAGAAGACTATTGGTCTGGTTCCTCGTAGCAATGTGTGGATGAAGCAAGGGTTGGATGGGGTGGAAAAATTTGTCGATGTTGAGGAGAAGTACATACGAAGGCTTCTTGAGACATCATTTGCAATTTTGACAACATGATGTAGCATAATTGAGCTCATTGATGCCTTAGCTTTTCGTAGCTGGTGGCTACTTGTATTATTCGAAGAGTCTGGTGTACTTTTCATGGTCTTCTATGCCTTTCTTACCATTATTGATTGCAATGGTACTACTGAGATGGAGTGCGAAAATGAATTGTGCAAATAGTTTAGGGTGACAAGTCTAACCATAGGCGAGACAAGCTCCCTAGGTATGTCCTGCCCTTGATGTGCCTTGAACCATTTTTGGGGATGTGTAAAGGTCTAGGAAACTAAGGACGGAGCCAATCAACCAAGGTCATTGGACGTATCTAATTTTAGGACCCCTAGGTGCTATGTTGTGATCGTGAGTGCTTTTTTGCTTTCTTTCTTTCTTTCTTTCTTTTCTGTTATTTTCTTTTGTTTTCTTTTTGTTTTCTCTTTTTTTTGTGACACAATGAATACAACCAATGCAATACAATGAGGGGATCAGCCTTTCATTTGGACTAAGAAATGTCGATATCCAAAGGCTGTGAAAAATGGATATTACAAGGATGATTGTGTTACTAGCCTTGATGCTAGAGGAACAGTTGTTGAGATGGAGAGATACACTTGAGATTTTGTAAACCTCTTTGTAATATGTGAGACATCAATACAATTGAGGTAGAAACTGTAGTGAGCCAAATGTAGAGTTTGGCCCAGAAAGAGAGAGTAGCCAATGACTATGATTTGGGCCATGCTCAAATGCAATATGTGCTTTATCTACAGGGGTGATTTTCTCTTCCAACATTGGGGCTTCCGTCATGGCTCTTTGTTCTTGGTATTTCTGTTGCTTTTTCCATAATGGCTCTTGGTGGGGTTGGTGGTCTTGTGGTATTTTGGACATTGAATGCTTTTGTATAGAGACCTGTGTCGTCCTCTATCCACTTGACAACTCGTGAGAGTACATGAAAGTCATATTCTTCAATTATAATGAACAGGTGCAACTCAAAGAGACATCACCTATCTGAATCCCATGCACTTGTGCTTGATTATCTTTTTTGTTAAAGAGGTGAAATGTATTAGAAGTAGGTAAGGAAAGTTTGTGCGATTGGGGAACCTACCCCTCTTAACCACCTAAAGACTAAAAGTCAAGGCAAGATAGCCGCTTGGTAAGCATCTTATACAAAATTGGGGCTATTCCACTTATATAAGGCTGGAGCCCCAAGAGGAACACCAAGGAAAAGGGAATTCTACTGCAAGAAAATCTATCTTGTAACATCAACAAGCTTTCATTTCATTCTTTTGATCATCATTATTTATAACGGGATGGCACGATGGCCATATTCAGGAGGTCTTACATGCTTCCCACATGGGGGGGCGAGAGTACTGTAGATTATCTACTCGGACCGATCGATGGGATGCATACTATCGAGTCCTTCGACCTTGGGAGACTTCCACTCAGTGCCGATCACACCTTTCTCAGTTTCTCACTCCTTACCTCATTACCATCACCACCTGCAGATATCATACCCCACATCCATACTATCACACACTTCACTCATGAGCTCTCACATGTTTACTCACAGCATCTAGAGGAGCACATCACGTCACTTGATCCATACACACCCCTTGATACACTGACCACCGATATCACACGCATTCTGCATGATTCTGCTACACTCAGTTTTCCACATCACACATACATGCATCCCCCTCGGACTGGTGCCATGCCACAGAACAGGTGGTATGATGATGAGTGCAAAGATCTAGGTCGACAGCTACGCGATTTGGAGGCCAGAGGAGAGATCACACACAGACAGGCGCAGAGACACATGCACCGCTTGACCCGCCCTAAAAAGCGGGAATGGGAGGAGGAGAGATATTGGGATATATACCACCTTCTTATGAGCAGAGATTGTGCAGAGGCATGGAGGCAGATCAGAGAACCACGCTCACCCACACCGATACATGATCCTGTAGTATGGCATGGATATGCACAGAGTTTATATCATGTACCCGCACAGCCGCCGCTGATACCCACACCATGTACACCGAGATTGGGTATTTCATCCTTTTTCACCACTAGTATGGTGAAACATGCTATCTCACGATTATAGCATGGCCGCGCTCGAGACCAATTTGATCTTCAGGCAGAGCATATTATATATGGCAGAGACAATTGGCTCCACTCATTGCTCACCTCTTCAACCGTGCATTGTCTGAGGGGTTCCCTGACTCGTGGACAGAGCACACCATTGTACCTATCCACAAGTCAGGGGATCCTATGGATCCTAACATGTATAGGACCATCATGATTGGGCCAGTTTTGGCCAAACTTTATGGCACGGTGATGGAGGAGGAGCTCAGCACGCTGGCAGAGAGAGAGTGCATGCGTGCACCCTGACAGGCAGGGTTCAGACGGGCATTTTCTACCATAGACCACATCTTCACTCTCCGTTGTCTGATCGACCAGATACGAGTGAAGAAATAGAGATTGTATTGTTGCTTTGTGGATTTCCACAAAGCCTTTGACACGGTTCCGAGAGAGAGGCTTTTCAGATGTCTACTTGATCTGGGGGTGAATGATGACATGATGTGGGGTATTTATGCACTATATGAGCGGGTTACTGGCAGAGTCAGATGTCCGGGAGGTATATCAAATCCCCTTGTGAGCGCCATTGGTGTGAAACAAGGATGCCCACTCTCACCGACTCTATTTGGGCTATACATTGATGAGATAGCAGGGTTTATTCAACAGCGAGCCGGTGGAGGTATAGATCTCAATGGAGCCACAGTTCATATCTTACTATATGCAGATGACATTGTGTTGGTCTCAAATTCATCTCAGGGATTACAGCAGCATTTATTAGCATTGGATGATTTTTGCATACAGAGAGGCATGACAGTGAACCTTGGTAAAACCAAGGTTATTATATTCCATACATCAGCTGAGATACGCAGACAGAGTATTTTCATGGCAGCAGGAGGGAGTATTGAGGTCACTGGATCATATGTATATTTGGGAGTCACCTTTACAGCAGCTTCAGGGATTTTCTCGATGACACAGGCAGCTTGTGACCGCCTCACTAGAGGATACTTAGAATTGGCTCTTATGGAGCGACAGTGTCATCAGGCACATTTCCAAGAGCCCCGCACCAAGGGGTGGCTCTTTGATACTCTAGTCACTCCAGCACTGATGTATGGAGCAGCTATATGGGGGCCAGGCCTTGCCGATTATGTATGGACATTGATGGAGAGACCTCAAGTGATCATGATATCTAGATTGATTCGCAGCAAGGCCTTAGTCCCACATGACATTGTGCGAGCAGAGCTTGCCACACCGCCCATGCTAGTAGAGGCATTATTTCAGACAGTCTGCTTCCTACACAGATTTCAGGATATGGATAGAGATCGCATTGCATACAGAGCATATATGGCATCTCAGGAGATGGCTCGAGCGGGGGATACCACATCATGGTATGCACAGACTAGAGCTTGGTTTGACAGACATGGGCTGGACATTGATAGACTCCCACCTCTTCTATATGATACTCAGGCTCCCACTTACACCCTCTCTCTCTCTGAGAGGAACAGAGTCATCAGACAGGAGATATGGCATATTTATATACAGAAGACATGGGTCAGCCCTGCACAGCCACTGCCATCGAAGATGGCACATTATTATACACAGTTCTTGAGCATATCAGAGCAGGGATTCATAGAGATTTCGAGATATATGCAGATCTATATGCCACATCGATTGAGAGTTCTTATTGGACAGCTCAGGGTATCATTACATCAGCTTATGATTGAGAGTGGCAGAGCCAGTGGCATCCCACGGGAGGAGAGGATATGCCCCCTTTGCAGATCAGAGGTGGAGAGTGAGGAGCATTTTGTTCTCAAATGCCCGGCATACTCAGAGTTGAGATCTAGATACACATTGAGCAGCTCACTTCAGGGATGTATGACTGATATGGATCAGAGATCATTTTGCCGTTTTCTGGGAGAGGCATGGCACATCAGAGAGCAGAGCACACAGCGGGTCCCAGTCAGAGAGGGGCCCACCCAGATGACTATTACACAGTTCTTTCAGACAGACAGAGTGAGAGCTACTGTACCAGCCTCCAGCCAGACCTCCGGGCTCACACTACAGCAGGCTGAGGACTAGCGTACCCGACGCCGCACGAGGATCCGTGGGTTTCGGACCCCACAGCCACACCGATAGGAGATCCGGAGGATTCTTGATCTACATCGACAGCAAATTGAGATCCGACGACACTCGACACACTGGATCTCAGACCTCCAGTTTGCTCTTTCTCCACCGCCGATGTACCACATCCTACATCCAGGAGGGATCACTTGCTATTAGCGACTTCGACGACTGCTACTACATCCCAGGATAGTATATCTCCCTACATCTATTACATATACACATCGCACCACTTTATCACAGCCGACAGTTGTTCCCCTATCACAGCCAACATTTGTTCCCCTTTTGTAGCCATTATCTGGAGTACCAGAGCTACATACGCACATACACATACACGACACTTATCACACTCACAACACCGTATTTTCAGTTTCTAGTTTTTAGCTTTTCATTCAGCACTTTTATTTTGGATAGCTGGACCTCATCAGTTGTATCACAGTTTGTCTCATAGGCCAGTTTTGGTCTTTAGAAGACGTTAATATAACTTTCTTTCTCTCTCTCTCTCTCTCTCTCTCTCTCAATAGTACATCATCTCCTCACTAAAATACTCTCATAATAACTCTCAATAATCCTTCTTAGGTCGTGGATGTACCTCCCAAGAGGTATATCTAATATGAAGAGTCACCAGAGCCATTACAGTGTCCCTTCACAACTCACTATTGTCGCTGTCACTCAGTCTTCTCTTCACTCTTCAACAGCTGCTTCTTCCATTTGGTTTAGCTATTTTGAACTTAGATTCATCCTTTCCAAAAGTTAGAAAACTTTTCCAAATTTGCACATACTTTCTACAGAACACTTACAGAAGGTCTATAGAACAATACAGTACAGTACCAGAGCAGCTACAGAACAGTTACAGAGCAGAGGCAGTGGCTCTATAGAAGGTTTACAGAGGGTTATAGAAGGTCATCAGAACCTCATAACTCATACTCAAACCATTCCAGACTATCAAAAACTATTCAATAAGCTTCCAAAAGATCTCAATCTTCATCAATAATCAATCCATACTTCATACAGAAGAAAATTAGAACAAAACAGAAGCTATACAGAACCAATCAGAACCTCAACAGAACCTATCAAAACATCACAGAGCTTCATATCTCCACTAAAAATCATCATGAACTTCTAAAACATAATCAATATAATCCAAAACACTCTCAAATACTTCCATTAACAACCATACATCACTCTAAATCCATAAAAAATCAATCATTTAGATCTCAAAAACAACAAAAACCAGTCAAAAATTTAGTCTTTTTCCACTCTCAATATATCCCCACACTTAGAAAGGAAGCGTCCTCGTGACCTAAGGAAAAGAAGAATATAAGTTCACTAAAAATCTCAATTTAATCTTCCGTAGTATCTTCAATAATCTCTCCAAACCATGACCCCAACTTATTACCTGTATTTCTAGAAAATACTACTAAATGAAAACTGTGTTATTCATTAACTCATCTGATAATCATTTAAAAATTCATAAAAAATTCATAGAGGATATGAGAGGTTTTTCTTCAGCTTTGCACCATAGGCTTTCCATCCACCATCAATAGTTTGAAAAGAGCTCTCGAACAAATTATTCTCAATCAGTACGAACTCATCACATACAATTAACCCACAACACACATGAAACACTAACACAACCATCTGAATAACACCTCCAAAAAGAGAGAGAGAGATATATATATATATATATCATTAAGAATCATCCAAAATACATTGCAAAGGTATCAATGAAGGTGATCCCTTTTGAAGGCTTGGTGGTTTCTAAAATGATCCATGGAGAAGGACTCATCTACAAATGTCTTTGGAAGATTTTGAAAGAACTGCAGGTAGCACATCCTTTCTAGAAAAACAAGCTATCTACTAGGTAGACATAGGGCATGAAAATAGAGGACATCCAACTGTTGGGAATCAATATTCACATTGACATTTATACAAAGCTTTGGAATGGCCTTTTGATCATTATGGGAATGCCTATGCATGTATGCTAGATACCAAGCAAATTGAGCTGTCAATCTCACCGAAGGATCTAGAGATTGTGAATATTGGTGAGAAAATGAAGGTAATTCTGGTATGCTTGACTGGCAGTTGTCCAGTCCCCTGGAATTATTGGCCAGTTTATTTGTGGTCGCGTGAGAGAATCAGTTGAGCTCCATCCTTGTCTTCTCATAATCTGTTGATCAAATCCTTCGTACTCACTAACCGACTGAGGGAGTTGAGAAATAAAAGTGGCAGGAGATGGAAGTGGAATAAGTAAAAGAGGATGAAGAGATGGGTAGGCAAAGTCATAAAAGGAGGACTAAGATAAAGGAGTGGCTGAAAATTTAAGTGAATCAGTTAGGAAAGGTGTCAATTGATAAATAGGAAAAGTAAAAGGTATATGGATAGATGGTGAAGGGCATGGTGGAGAAGGGGAAAATACTCAATCTTTGATAAAAGAACAATAGGTAAATATGGGAATTTGAGGAAAACCTTGAGGTTGGAAAAGAAGAGGCAAGATAGCTGCTGAATTGGTTTAATAAAGGGAAAGATATGTATCATAGCGATGAGCCATTTGTTGGTAGTATAATAGGCTAGGAATAGAGGGACCTAAGACAGATCTTCTCTAATATGCATAAAAAAAGGATGAATCAAATGGATGGTTTTTGGAAAGATGAGCTAGAAGATCCACCCTCAGTTGGTTAGTGCTCTGCACATAGGTAGAAGCTATATTCAGACGTTGATTCAGGACCACAGAATCAATCATTGAGTGCCATGAATTACCAGGCCAAGTAGCCACTTTTGAGGAATAACACTGGAACATGTTATCTATCCGCAACTCCAAATAGTTGACATACAAGAAAACTTGCAAAACCACATATATCATTTGTCTATTTCTCAATGCCCCCCTCAAATGATGAGATCCTACACTTGCTGGCTTTTTCCTCCCCTTACATGGTGACATGGCCCAAGAGACTAGCTCATAGATAGCCTAGTCAAGTTAAAGCTTGAAACTTTACATATTTGGCAAGGGTTTTTACAAAGCAAATCCACTAAGGGAAAAACATATGAAAGATACAATGAAAATTCTTTTAGAACAATCTGTCAGAGTTGTTGATGGTAGCGGAAGCATCTTCTTCTTTTTCTTCATTCATGAATTGGTTCTGGTGGTGATCATTCTACATCTGTTGTGCTATTTTCTTGTGGAAACATTCATTAGCTATATCACTTGAAGAAGTACTTCTCTCCATGGAGATCTTGACAATCACAGTCAACCCACCCTTTCCCTTTCGGGCATTGCATTGTCCTTCTCTTCGTGCTCATGATAGCCCTTATGATCTTCCTCATCAGGCGATCTCATTCTGCTAGCCCCTCACAAATACCTCTCAACCCTACCTTGTTCTCTTCTCGTCTGATCTAGCAATGGTGGCGAGTTTGGTGTCCTGACACATGGTATTTCTACCATTCTCTTTATTAACGAAAAAAAAAAGAAAAAAAGAACAAAACCAAATAAACAAAAAAACTATTATGGGAGAAAAGGAAGAAATTCCATGTCATAGCAAGCCTCGTTCCAAGAAAATATCTACCACCATCACAAGCCATGCTACCCTATTCTGTACATTGTATGATAAGGCTCCCTGGTCTTTCTCCTTGCACCTATGCCAGATGGGTGGAACACAATGAATGCACCATCAATTATGCACATTGGCATACTCCCTCCCAATCACTTTCTCCTTGTTCTAAACCAGCCGTGAGTTATGGGATTTCATGCTTATTCGGAGCGATGTGCGTATGGGGTGAGCGACTGTTCTATCATCCTCTTGAGTGCCCGTGAGCTGAGAGTTCTATTCTTCGTCATCGACACTTGACTCGACAGACTTTATCGACAAAACTACCTCCTTGGGTGCTGTTGCATGATCCTTGCCATGCTAGATATGTTCTGTAGTGCACCCTAGTCCCTCTTGCCGCCTGATGATGCCTTCAATCTTTTTGCATTAACACCGGCGGTTCCCTTCAACCATCTATGAAATGGGCCAAGTGTTCCTAACCCTACTTTTCTATTTGCAAGTGTATGCTATATCTTAAGTGTGGGGACGCCAGCGTCTAGTCGGTTGACAAGTCCGCGGCCGTGTCGATCAATCTACTCTAACCGGTAAGGTCTTCAGTGTGGGGACAAGTCCGTATGCATCTGATGTGCATACCCCCTGCATATATCATTACCCAATCATGAGAGTCTACCACGTACTAGTTCTGCCTTGATGGGGTCCCTTCCTCACCCACCCATCCTTGTACCCCCTGTCGTCGAGGCCGTTTCCCTTATGGTTGGTTTTCTTAAGTAAATTTTTCCTTTTCTATGTGAACATCCCCTACGTTCACCAAACTCCCAATCCAACCTTATAGCCCTATTCATACCTTTGAATGACACACTTTTCCTTTTTACATTCCTCTGTTTCGGCTTACCATTTTTACGTTATTAATTTTTAAAGCTTTTCCTACACAATTGGATGTATTTCCATGTGGACGTGCCCTTATAGCTTCGAAATAGTGATCTGACATACCAGTCATGTCCTATGCCTTCCCTTGGACATTTTTCTTTTTACCCACATGTTATTCCGACGTACGGTTTGTTTGTAATTAATTTTTGTATGGTTTCGTGTATTTTTCATGCGTGTTTTTGACCTTTTTCCATGTGAACCTGCCCTATTCTCCTCCGAATTCGATTCTGGCTGGATAGCCTTGTTCGGCCATCCTTTTTGCACAATCCTCCTTTTTCCTCAGCCATGTTTTGACCTCTCGATTTTGTGTTATTAATTTTTTATTGGTGTTATCGAGCTCTATTTTTTTTTTCCATGTGGACGCCTCTTAACCCCATCCGAACTGAACTTTGATGTGACAGCCTAAAGATTCTATATGTCCTGACATTTTTTCTTTTTCTTGCCCTTCCTTCCGGTGCACGAATCATTCGCTATTAATTTTTGAGTCCCGTTTCAGATACGATTTTTGGGTTTTTTCCATGCGAATGGGGTTTTTTTTCTTGACACTATGTTCTAATGTGATAGGCTTGTCGGGCACACTTTTTTGCATATTTTTCTTTCTTCTATCATTTCATTCTAGCTAATGGATTTTTTGATATTAATTCCCGTATGCGTTTTCGAGGTCGCTTTTCGCCTTTTTCGCATGCAAACCCCTCCTAGTTCCTCGGAACTGCATGTTGATATGCCAGCCCTGTGAATCCCCTTCCCGCGGACGTTTTTTATTTTTACTACCCTTCGTTCCAGTGCCCCAATCTTTTTATATTTATTTTTTTATCCCGTATATCGGGGTCGATTTTTGGGTTTTTTCCATGTGACCGAGTCTTATCTTTGTCGAAACTCTATTGTGACATGATAGGCATGTCTGATATTCCTTATCTCACAATTTTCCTTTTTCCCGTGTTCCATTTCGGTGAACGGATTCTTTGATATTACTTGTTGTATGGTTTTTCGAGCCTGTCATACACCACTTACAAACAACCAAACCACAAACATTAACCAAAACAAACACACAAAAAATAACCCCTAAAAAACAAAGCACACAACAAATCTTTATTTAAACAAAAAAAAACCACCACTTTATACACCTCTATAAAAATCAAAATAACAAAATAATCAATTAATTAAAAAAACCAACCAAATTTAAAAAAACAAAAAAACAACAACAAAAAACCCCAAAAACATTAAAAAAACAACAACAATTATTTTTTTAAAAAATCAACTCATACCACCACTACAAGTTCACACAATTGACACTATTCTTTAATTCCCAAAAAATAAAAATAAATTAAAAACAAAAATAAACAAATAAAAACTCACAAAAAATAACATTTTGAAAAAAAGCAAAAAAAACCCCACCAAATGTCTTCTTCTTCTTTGTTTTCTTTCTCTCTCTCCTTCCTTGTCGCCTACGGCTTCGTGGCCTCTTTGCGACAGCCTCCCCCGCCTCTCCGCGCTACGGCCTCGCGCCCCTCTTTGCAACGGCCTTGCGCGCCCCGCCTCTAGCCTCCTCCCCCACCTTGCCTGTGGCCCGCGGCCTGAGACCCCCACTTCGCCTCCTCTCCACCTCGCCTCTCCTCCATCTCCCCCACCTCTCTGGCCTCCTTTCCCACCTCGCCGACGACCTCCTCCCCCACCTCTGTGGCCGCCTGCCCTTTGCGGCCTCCTCTCCCACCTCTCCTCGCCCGCCTGTCCTTTTGGCCCCCCACCCCCATTTTGGCATCCCACCCCCCATTTTGGCCCCCTCCACCAAATCTGGCCCCCCCACTAAAATTGCCCCCCCCCTCCTTTACTTCCTGTTCCCATGCCCTTTCTAAGCCCCCCTCCTAACCCCCCTTCTCACCTCCTATTCCCATGCCCTTCCTAAGCCCCCCCCCCCCCCCCCAACCTCCCTTTTCCCCCCGCGGCCTCATAGCCCTCATTCCCCCCCACTACGTTCCCAGGATCTCCACGCGACACGTGGGTACTGAGGCGTGCTCGAGTGTTCATGCGCTGCTTTGCGGGTGTTCACGCGCGAGGACGTGCGTCCGGCCTTGTCCGTGCAGCGGTGCGTGCTCAGCCGTTTCTATGCAGCTATTCACACCCAGCCCCATGTACCTATTTTTAATTTCAAAACCCGATTAAAAATCGAGAAAACACCTAAAATCTTAAAAAATAATTTAAAAACATAAATAATTCAATTAAAAAACAAAAAATAGCTAAAAAATCATTTACCAAATTGGAAAATTTTTTGCTTTATTTTCATGGTTGAAATGTAGAAAATAAATAGCATATAAATTACAAATATTAAAAATCCTTCAAAATCCATTGAAAATTGAATAAAATTCATTAAAAAAGTAATTAAAAATAGAAATAATTTCAAAAAAAATTCAAAAAATTTCACCAACTCATCTGAATATTTCTAGAATGTTCCATATGTTGAAAATGCTTTGTCAAATGGTCCAACTATTGTTTTAAGGTAAAAATGCTAAAGCCAATACCTAAATTCATGGAAAAATCATTTTCACTTGCGAAAATAAGCTGAAAAATACTAGATAAATTTGGAAACATTGTTGAAACTTGATGGTCTAGTTTTCACTCATGGTGGACTATTGAAACCTCACCATAAAAGTTTATAATATATTCATGTGACTCATTTATCCCATTTTAATAATATTAAAAAAAATAAACAAACAAACATCGGATATCACCTCTAAAATATTTTTTTAAAAAATAAAAAATAGAAAATAACCTAACAACACAATTAAAAAAAATAAAAACAAAATGAATTGCTCACGTCAAATAAATAAACGTCCACTAACCTTGCCTTGATGTGTCACATCATTTTCAATTCATGGTTTTTTCCTTTTTGGACTGCTGACTTACATCTTGGGATTGAGACGTGCGCATTCCATTTCATTGCATACACACATACCCACTTCCAAGTACTTTTCTTTTTCCCTTCCTATTTTTTATTTTTTGCTACCCCAAAATTCATGATTAATTCTTAAAATGAATCCTAAACACCACCATGGCATGCACGCTCGTGCCAAACACACCTTTTTCTAATAAATTAAAATAAACCCACTGTTCACTTTGCACGCACTATATGCGCTTCAGAGGCACATTAATTTTAAATAAAAATGAACTAGCCATCACAAAAATGCACGCGCTGAAAAAGAAGACGCTTCAGACACATTAAATTTTTAATCAATGAATATGCATTTAGAGACCTGAGTCTGGATATCAAAGTTCGAGATTCGTTAAAAGCATCGTTTCACATTAATAAATTGTAAGTAACAATTTAAAAATGAACCGTCGTTTTCTTATTAAGGTTTACAACCTAATAAAATTTCAACCATTGTTAATAAATTTATTACAGTGAACCCTTCACTAAAACCATTCCCCTCACTGCACTTTTTTCCCTTTTTAATAAATATGCTTTTCGTGGGATTGGCACGTGCAGTCTTTCAAGTTGTTATTGCTTACAGAAGTTCTAATTATGTCCTGAGAGGGTTATTGAGGTATTATGGTTTGATTGTATGATACGATTATGGGTGCCGTCTGTAGTTTTCTTTTTTGCCTAATATGGGGTCTCGGGTGCATGTTTGTTGCATAGCATGAAGCTTTCGGTCGCATATGTGTAGAGGTCATGCTGAAGTTTTTCTAGGATGTGGATTGTTTGGGGTGGTCAGCCGGTTAGTCAAGCTTGTGTGTGTTTAATTTGGTCGATTTCTTTTTTACAAATATTCTATTGTTTTGCAAGCATTCATTGTGATTATCTCTATGTATGGTGTGTGTGTGTATATTCCATTTGAATGGTGCCTCAATCTCCTCCTCCTGTTCAGTATGCCCCATTGATCAGTAGGGATTATTCTTCCCTATTGACTTTTGAGCCTATTGCGAAAGCTGGCCTTGCATCTTTTGTGGCTGCTCCACTCCCTCTGATTCCAGACAATCTAGCCCTTTGTGATGAGTTTCTCGCATCATATAGTAAGAAATCGGGCTTGGTTCGTGGTACTTCCATGGTCTTGACACCTAGAGGGTTAGAGAAGGCTTTGTCTCTTCCTTACAAAGGAGAACCCTTTGTCACAGCCAGACAATTATTCTCAAATGAAGAGATCCTCAAGCTATTACAGAAACAGACTAAAGAGGTCCTCGATGTCAAGAAAGTGATTAACACTTCAGGAGTGTCTTTCTCAATGAATCACTGATCCTCTCTAGAAGCTAGTTTGCCAATTTCTCCAAGACAGGTTCATGCATGCCAAGACACCATCTCACTATTTGTCCAAAGAGCTCTTCACAACCTCCAGGATGGTTTTAAAAGGGATTGCCATTGACTAGAGTACTTACCTTCTTACGAAGATGGACCAGCATTTTGTCAAGGTGACTAGAGAAAATGTTACCAATGTAACCTATGGTTCATATTTATATGCTTTCCTGACATATTCAGGCCTTAAGAAGGGTGTTTTACCTCCTCCTTGATCTGATCTAGTCCCTCCCCCTCCACCTTTAGAAGAATCAAAACCCATTGACATAGAGGATATTGACTCCCCTCCTTCGTTGGTCATTTAGCAGAAGCGCTTGAAGCGTGTAGCAGAGACAATTCCACCAGTCATTCCTTCCATGTTAGTTCCTGCTACCTCTGGAAGTGACCTCCCTACCTACCTCACATGCAACAACTTATTCAGGGCACATGAAGAGGGTTCTTTGGATATATCAGTTCCTTTCCTGAACAGCTTAGTGACAGGGGATGCCATTCCTTTTCTTTGTAATGACATCCAGAGTTCTATTGAACTCTCAATGATAGCTTGTGTTCAACAGTTATATGCTTCTTTCTATGAAGAATTGATGCAATCCAAAGACAAGATGCATAAGGCAACCACAAAGCTAGCCTCTGATAAAGACACTCTTTAAGATATGTTTAAGTAGATGGAGCAGCAAACACAAATGATTGAGACCCAGAGAGAAGAAATATCTTCTTTGAAAACTCAATTAGCAAAAGCTTAGTCAGAGGTCACTAGAGTTTTGGAAGAGAAAGAAAAAATGTCCAAAGAAGCTCAAGAGTTTAAGACTCTTTTGGATACGAAACTGTTAGCTTTGCAGAGTGCTCACAATACAATGGAATCCAAAGCTTCCCAGATTAAACAGTTGAAGGACCAACTGGAGCAGTCACGGTCTATCCCTTCAAGTCTCAGTGTCCCCATGATTCCTTCTATATCTCAGTAGGACTTGGCAGTTCTCCAGAGACATGCCATATTATGTCCGTTGTTTCAAGCCAAAGTGGAAAGATTGCGAAATTTCAGGAGTATGTTCCTCCCAACCATTCCTTTTTTGTCCATATTAGCTACAAAAGTTTTCCATATGGTCTTTGAAGATTCTGTGACGATGGATACCATGCTTCTATCTTATATGTACCTACGAGGTGATCTCCGAATTCCAGATGATGTAGATCTGGCTTGGTATATGGGGGATGTGGTCTTACAAGCTGCCTTGTATGTCAATCATTTGGAGTTAAGGATAGATGAAATGTTCCAGTGCTATTCTTCTAAATGGGCTACTTGTCTTGACACTTTATGGCATTCAATGATTGATTCTGTAGTCTTGAACCAATGACAGAATACAACATCTACTCGTGTGCAAAACACTAACCAAATGAGGGTGGATCTTTTAGCTTATCTTTCCAAGAACCATCCATTTGATTCATCCTTCTTTGATTCCTACCATCGATAATCTATTTTAGGCCCCTCTGTTCCTAGCTTATTGTATTATCAATAAATGGCCCATCGCTATGATGCTTATTTTTTCCTTTATCAATCCAACTCAGTAGCCATCTTACCTCTCTTTTTCCAACCTCAGGGTTTTTCTCAAATTCCAATATTTACCTATTGTTCTTTGATTGAAGATCAAGTCTTTTCCCCTTCTCTGCCTTGTTCTTCCCCATCTATCCATATACCTTCTACTTTTCCTGCTCATCAATTAATACCTTTCCTAACTGATTCGCCTAAATTTTCAGCTAATCCTTCTTTAGCTTATTCCTCATTTTATGATTTCACCTATCCATCTCTTCATCCTCTTCTATGCATTCCTCTTCCATCTCCTACCACTTCTATTTCTCAACCCCCTCAGTTGGCTAGTGGGTATGAAGGATTTGATCAGCAGATTCCAAGAAGACAAGGATGGAGCTCAACTGATTCTCTCACGCGACCACAGATTAATTGGCCATTAATTCCAGGAGACTGGACAACTGCTAGTCAAGCGTACCAAGATTATCTCCATTTTTCCCAACAATATTCACAATCTCTAGATCTTTAAGTGAGATTGATAGTCCATTTTGCTTGGTACCTAGCATATATGCATAGGAATTCCCATAATGATCAAAAGGCTATTCCCAAGCTTTGTATGAATGTCAATGTGAATGTTGATTCCCAACAATTGGATGTCCTATATTTTCATGCCCTTTGTTTACCTAGCAGATACCTTGTTTAGCTAGAACGGATGTGCTGCCTTCAATTCTTTCAGAATCCTCCAAAATCTTTTGTAGATGAATCCTTATCCATGGATCATTTTAGTAATCATCAAGCTTTCAAGAGGGATCATCTTCACTAATACCCTTGAATGTATCTTCTATGCTTCTTAATGATATATTTTTTTGGAGGTGCTATTCAGATGGTTGTTTTGTGTTTGTGATGTATTAATTTGTATATGATGAGTTCGTGTTGGTTGAATAATTTGTTTGAGAGCTCTCTTTTCGACTATTGACACTGATGGTGATTGTGGATGGCAAGACTACGATGCAAATCTGAGGAACCTCTTATATCCTTTACAAATTTGTCATGACTTTCTATTGTTCATAAGATGTGTTAATGAATAACGATGTTTTCCTTTAGTAGTATTCTTTCTTAGATACAGTTGATAAGTTGGGGTCATGCTTGGGTGATTATTGAAGATACTAAAGAAGATCAAATTGAGATATTTACTGAACTTACATTCTTCTTTTCCTTAGGTCATGAGGACGCTTCCTTTCTAAGTGTGGGTATATGTTGAGAGTGGAAAAAGACTGAATTTTTTATTGATTTTTGTTGTTTTTGAGGTATGAATGGTTGATTTTTGGTGGATTTTGAGTAATGATTGGTTGTTTTTGAAAGTGTTTGAGAGTGTTTTGGATGGTATTGATTATGTTTTGGAAGATCATGATGATTCTTAGGGGAAATATGAAGCTATGTGATGTTCTGGTAGGTGTTTTGGATGGTATTGATTATGTTTTGGAAGATCATGATGATTCTTAGGGGAAATATGAAGCTCTGTGATGTTCTGGTAGGTTCTGTTGAGGTTCTGATACCGTCTGTTTAGCTTCTGTTTTGTTCCGATTTTCTTCTCTATGAAGCATGGATTGATGATTGATGAATATTGAGATCTTTTGAAAGCTTCTTGAATAGTTTTTTTATAGTTTGTAATGGTTTTAGTATGAGTTATGAGGATATGCTGTTCTCTGATGACCTTCTGTGACGTTCTGTAGAGCCTCTGTCTCTGTTCTTTCTCTACTCTATTCCTGTTCCTGTTCTATTCTGTAGATCTTTTGTAAGTGTTCTGTAGAATGTATGTGTGAATTTGGGAAAGTTTTATAACTTTTGCAAAGGATGAATCTAAGTTCAAAAGAGCTAAAACAAATGGAAGAAGCAGCTGCTGAAGACTGAAGAGAAGACTAGAGTGATAGTGACAGTAGTGAGCTATGAAGAGACACTGTAGTGGCTTTGGTGCCCTTTCATACCTCCCATACCTCTTGGGAGGTGCATCCACGACCTAAGAAGGATTATTATGAGCGATTCTTAATTATTGTAGTGAGGAAATAATGCACTATAAAGAGAGAGAGAGAGAGAGAGAGAGAGAGAGAGAGAGAGAGAGAGAGAGAGAGAGAGAGAGAGAGAGAGAGAGAGAGAGAGAGAGAGAGAGAGTCAGAGATAGCCAATTCTATCAAAACAATGTATCTTTCTATGAGAGATTGAGAGAGAAAACTATGAAGACAATAAAGATGGATACTATGTAATTGATTTCCATTCAGAAATGGTGTATTCTTTTGTGTTCTTGTTTGTTCTATTGATGGATTCTATGAATATGTTGAATATTATGGTTAACTCTATCAAATCCGTGGGAGATATCTACTATGATGCTGCGTAAAGATTTGTTGTTTTCCTTGTTTTGGTCATCAAAAGAATGAAATAAAAGCTTGTTGATGTTACAAGATAGATTTTCTTGCAGTAGAATCCCCTTTTCCTTGGTGTTCCTCTTGGGCTCCATTGTTGAATTCAAGACAAGGGACATCTAATGTTGTTCTTTAACATGACCCTAAAAATAAAGGCTTTAATGCAGTATCATGGTTTAGAAGCTGGTACCATAACCATAATCAATTTATTCTTTGCAGGCTTTCAAAGGTGTTTACCGCAGCACAGAGGAGCGGAAAAATGGAAAAAGGAGATAACCGAAAGGGTACAGGACAAAGGAAAGAAAAGGCGCCTTGGATGGAAGTCACAGACCCTGAAAAATTTGAATGACAACCTCTCCAGAAGGCCTCAATGTCGCCTTGAGAAAAG
This sequence comes from Lygodium microphyllum, assembly GCF_053477565.2. Taxonomy (NCBI): domain Eukaryota; kingdom Viridiplantae; phylum Streptophyta; class Polypodiopsida; order Schizaeales; family Lygodiaceae; genus Lygodium; species Lygodium microphyllum. The sequence continues at coordinate 18,643,178 of NC_141149.1, read as the reverse complement.
AAAAGAGTAAAAGCGCACCATTAATTGTGAAAGCACTCCCGAATCCTTGTAAAAGAGTGCCAAGCTCACTCCTATGCAAATTGTATGCACTAGTTGGGAATGGGATAAGTTAGAACGGTGGAAAATAGGAAAAGAGGGCCTAGGCTAATGGGCCGCCATGTAAAAAGTGGGGATGACCACCCAAAAAGTAGGGTTTTGCATATAAAGTTGAAAAGTGAATGAGAAGCTCATTCTTGTGTGTGGCCAAAGCTTCTTCTTCTTCTTCTCTTGTTTCTTTCTTTCTTGCTTGTTCTTGAGTGAGGGATTGAGGGAGTGTGAGGGAGTGCGTGTGTGAGAGTGAGGGATCGCGGAGAAGAAGCTCCCCCTCTTCTCTATTCATATTCTCTTCTTCTCTTCTCTTCTCTTTTCTCGCACGGCTATGGAGGATGGAGCTTGACAGAGAGGGTTTGAGGTTGCTTGAGCTTGCTGCAAGGATCATGGAGCTACCGGAGTGCAAGAGAGAGGAGGGAACTCGATCGAGCATCAAGGTAAGCTCGCTACACCCGTAAGGTAGGCATTGTGCATCGACTATGTGAGAGGTAGCCATGGCCGCTCGACTTGAAATGCTTGATCAATAATTGGTTCGTAGGTCTTGAGGTAGAGCTCCGTAGCTCCCCTTCATTTTGGTTCTGTTGTCGGGACCGACGGAATCGAGTCTCGAGCGCCGCACGCATCGAATCGAGCATAGAAGTAGTGTTTGCAGCCCGAACCGGTGCGCGAGATAGTTAGGAGATTTAGGAGGTTTTAATCCTTTGAGCAAGTAAGTATTTTGATTTGTTGTTAAATATTAGAGTAGGACCATCCATCTCCATCTCTGTTTTTTATTTTTGTTGCATTAGGTTAAGATTAGGATAGGAAAAAGAAGGAAAACATAAAGGGTTCTGCTGCTGCTAGAAATAGGAAAATAGGGGCACAAATTCAAATTTCTGGTTGGAAGAGTATGAGGGATTAGCTTTTGAGGTTACACCAGGCTGGGATGGGGCAATAAGAGGCCCATGGAACCAGGAGAGACCACATTCGACATTCTGCTTTGTGAGAGAGAGTGAGCTTGAGTTTCAGGAGAGAGAGAGGAGAGAGAGAGTGAGCTACAGGGAGATCCTTGGAGTGTCGTTCGATTCGAGCACCACAGTGATTTCAGGTATGTCTGGCATTTCCTTGTAGTGCCTAACGCTACACTTAGTTCCAAGGTCACTGCATGTCAATGCTTTCTGGGAAGGCACTGAGATGCATGCAGTCTTATCTATCTTAGCCTTGGGGGATGTAACATGAAAAGGAATCGTAGACACAGGCGCCGGTGTCAGTGTCTTGAGCCACGCAGTTCTACAGGCCTGGGGAAACCCACCCGTGGAAACGGCTAGGTTCAATGTCACATTGGCCAATAGAATGAAGGTCAGACCATTCGGGGTTCTAAAGAACTGGCTAGTGAAGGTCACAGGGGTGTAGTTTTCCGTGAACTTCATTGTCATGAAGGGAGTGGACTATGACATACTGCTAGGCTGACCCTGGATGAGGAACGCTCAAGTTATTGAAGATTGGGGTAACAATCTCATCTTCTTGGGGAATAGATAAGAAGCGGTAAAGATTGAGATGGATACCTAGAAGACTACCCCAGCCGACCTTGATGCTGACCTTGATTCTATCTCAACCATGCTAAAAGGTGATGCACAGGCAAGCAGACCCTATGGGTCATTGACCAAGTACATCCCTTGCCCTGAGGACGAGCAAGATTGGATGCACGTCTTGGCAACCATCGACCTATTGTTCTCAGATGAGGAAGAGCTATATAGGCAAGTTGCTAAATCCCCAAGCATGCCAGCAAGGGAACCCATCGTGCCACTCTACATGATGGTAGGAAGCTCACGTAACCCAGGGAAACCGGTCTCGTTCCATATCCCCACCAACAAGCTCGAGCTTCAGGAAATCATAGAGTACATGACCGATAAACTGAAGGGCAACATGGCTACCAATCTAAAACCCCTAAGTGATCTTTTCGCTAAGCCTGAGTGGAAATGGACCGAAATTCACAATCTGAATCTATTATACAATTGGGCTTTAGTCACTAACAAAAAGGATATTGGAGAGGAAAGCCTGGGGGATGACGAGCAGTCAGAGGGGCAAGACTCTAATGATGAGGAGTACGAGGACTGTCGCTCTATTGGAGATGAGAGTGAAGAAGAGTTAGACATGATAGAATATGACACTAAAGGGAGAATGATCGAACATATCAAGGTAGACTCTATGCTTAGAAGGGAAAGGGCAAGCTGGAATGAAAGAAGAGTCATGCAGATGGAGTGCGATAGATCTTGGTTGGAGCACATAGGAGCCATGGATTACGAGCAGGCAGGAGTGGCGCAACCATTGGTAATTCCAGTGCTTAAGACGGATACACCTACTGAATTACGACACCCTGGCGAAACTCCTTCCTCAAGCAAGGGATGTAAGTTTAACTCAGAGTCAGAAGTCAGTATAGAGAGTGATCCCGAAATACCCACCCCCTCTAAGGTCAGATGCACCAAGGGGGACTTGCCAGTCCACCTAAGGCACAGATGGCTAAAGGAGGAGGCCAGGAAGCGAACTAAGGACTCAGAAGCAGAGAGGAAAAATAAGCCGCAGGATCTCCCCAAATGCTTCACAAATTTTAAGAAGGGTAAAAGAGTGGTGATTCTACTAGGAGCAAAGAGACAAGGGCAAACTAGTGAGCCAATTGAGGGACCCACCAAGGTCAAGGAAGTCAACTTGGCAGGGGAAGGCAAGAAACCTCGACCTGTGTTCATTGATGACGACTTGACCAAGGATGAGGAGACTAAACTTGTTGATCTCCTACGAGAGTATGTTAATGCATTTGCCTGGTCCTTGGAGGAACTTAAAGGAGCTGATCCTAGGGTTGTGACCCATAATATCTTAATGGCTCCAGATGCAGTGCCAACAAAGCAATGACCTTAACCTATGAATCCCAAACACGCCCATGCAGTGAAGGAGGAAATCGATAAGCTCCTGAAGGTGGGATTTATATATGAGATTGAGCACACGGATTGGGTATCACCTATAGTGATCGTTATAAAAAAGAATGGTAAAATTCGAGTGTGTGTGAATTACAAGAAAGTTAATGCCGCTATAAAGAGGGACAACTACCCCTTACCGTATACCGAGCACATGCTGGAGAGGGTAGCAGACAAAGAAGCCTATAGCTTCCTAGATGGCTTCTCTAGCTATAATCAAGTGCAAGTGCACCCTGTGACAGGCAAAAGACTGCCTTCACCACAGAGTGGGGTGTATTCACCTAAATCGTTATGCCCTTTGGGCTAATGAATGCGCCTACAACCTTTCAACGATTAATGTGCACCATCTTCAAGGATATGCATGCTAGAGGTGTTCGTAGATGACTTATGCGTACACTCTAGTTGGGCTGAACACTTAGAAAAGTTGAGAGCTATCTTTGAACAGTGTCGGTTATACAACCTCTTGTTGAGCCCCTTAAAGTGCTAGTTCTGGGTGAAGCACGGATGTATCCGAGGGCACGTAGTGTCAAGGAACGGCATTGCCACTGACTTCTCAAAAGTCAGGGTCATTGTCGACCTACCACCACCCATTAACTACAAGGGCATTCAGTGTTTCTTAGGCCATATGGGATACTATCGACACTTTGTACTAAATTATGCACTGATTGCTAGACCATTGTACAAGCTGCTGATCATATTTGAGTGGACTGAGGAATGCCAGCGTGCATATGAAGAGTTGAAAAAGTCTGTCAAAACTGCACCAATCTTACAAGCCCTAGACTGGAGCATAATGTTTCATGTACACATAGATGCCTCTAAGTTTGCTATTGGAGCTATTCTATGCCAGCCTAGTGAGCATAACCTAGATTACCCCGTGAGTCTTGCTAGCAGACAGCTCACTGAAATGGAGATGAACTATTCCATTACAGAAAGGGAAGGGTTAGCCATGGTGTTTGATGTAAAGAAATTTAGGCATTATCTGTTGGCCACCCCCTTTGTCTTTTTCGTTGACCATCAAGCCTTGCTTTATCTCGTGAACAAGTCATGCGCTACAAGTCGCATAGCTAGATGGTTACTTCTCTTGTTGGAATTCAATTTCTCTGTGGTTGTATGTAAGGGAAAGTAGCACTACATGGCTGATCACATATCCTGCATACCCACAGGGAAAGCTGCTGGACAAGGCATACTTGACGACCTACCTGACCCTCATCTCTTTGGCTTGTCTAGTGAAAGAGAATTTTTTAGAGCCGATCTGATGCCATATTGGGCCGATGATGTAATTCAAGTGCTAGAGAATGGTCTACTTGAGAGACCTATTGAGAAAGCCATGCTAAGGAGACTTATCTTAAAGATCCAGCTATACCAACTGATCGTCGACCAACTCTATAGGCTAGGACAAGACAGTTTGTTGCGTAGATGTGTGTGTGAGCACGAGATGCACAATGTATTGAGAGAAGCGCATGGTGGAATAGCTGGAGAACACTTTAGTGGGGATACAATAGCCCGTAAGGTGCTACAATCCCAACTATGGTGGCCTACCCTATTCCGTGATGGTATTAAATCTGTAAAACACTGCGATGAGTGCCAGAGGACTAAGGTGCCTGTGCGCAAGGATAAGATGGAGTTGACCCCCGTGATAGCATGATAGCCCTTCAAAAAATGGGGCATTGACTTCACTGGACCTATCAGTCCTACAGCACAGTACTCCCAGGCACGCTACATCATTGTGGCAATTGATTACTTGACGACGAAGTGGGCAAAGGCAAGAGCCACTAGGAAGAACGATGCTAGAACCACTGCGAAGTTCTTGTGGGAGCAGGTTCTTTCACGTTTTGGTTGTCCAATTGAACTAGTAAGTGATCAGGGCACGCACTTCATTAATGAAGTGATATCCCACCTGCTCTTGACCTTCCTAATCATTCATAGAAGGTCCTCGCCCTACTACCCTCAAGCAAATGGCCAAGCAGAATCCACAAATAAAATCCTAGTCAACGTGCTTACAAAGGTGGTATCCACATCACAAAGTGACTAGGATAACAAATTAATGACGGCCTTGTGGGCCTATCGTACAGCTTATAAGATGGCTATAGGACAGACGCCCTTTAGGCTGACTTATGGAACGGAGGCCATTCTACCCTTAGAGTTCCTTGTCCCTAGCTTAAGGATAGCAACCCAGCAGTGTTGGGAGAGAAGAGAGGCTTGGACCAACCACTTAGTGGAGTTAGAGCGTCTCACGAAGACTCGACTCTTAGCCACCCATGCTCTGATTTGTGAGAAGGCACGAAGAAAGATGTGGTTTGACAAGCATGTCAAATAGTGCAACTTTGATCAAGGGGACCTCATTCTACTATACTCTATCAAGGGTCACAAATAGAAAATGAAATTTCAAGGACCAGGACCTTTCCGAGTATGTACAATTAGTAGAACATGCAATGTTGAATTGGAGATGCTCGAAGGTGAAGGAATAGGTTTTTTCAATGGTAGTCGCATGAAAAAGTACTATCCTCCTTTCCATCCATTGCACGAGCCACCTATGCTTGAAGCCCCTATCAATGTCTGCGCGGCCACTATTACCAAACTGACAGATCAAGATGAAGAAGCAATGGCACCCACCTACCTATGAATCACGGTCACTGCAGGACGGACGCATTCTTTTGATGCCTTGATTGACGAAGGTGCCGACTATAATATCTTGACACATGACCATTGGACACGCATTGGTCAACCTAAATTATAGCCCACGAATGCTAAACTCAGCCCATTTGGGGGCAACACTTACTCACTCTTAGGAAAATGAAAAGTGGTTGTCTCTATCGAGTCTGAAAGTATACCACTCTTCTTTTATGTGTTGCCAAACACTTAAGGGGCCAGTGATAAGTCACTACTAGGTTGCACTTTTAAAAAGCAGATGAATTGCAATGTGGACTATAACCTAGATCGCATCCATCTTGCTATAGGCAATGTGCACATAGTGACTACTTTCAACAAGGGTTATCTTGATCCTTCTACAATTGCAAAGCCACTGATAGAGACCCCTACGACCACGCCTATGACCAAGCCTAGGGAGAAGGGCTGTGATATCTCACCCCATGCTCAAACTGCTAGAACCAAGCCCACCAAGGCCATTCACAAGGCCAGTATCAGATTGTATTGTTTATTGTTGTCTTAGGTGAGGTTTGTTGTTGGTTTTATGAACTTTTACAACTACATGAATATTGCTGCTTTATGCCATGCTCCTGTAAGAACCTTGCAAACTCATTCGAGAGGTACTCTCCCCCTCAAAGAGGCCTTGTGGAAGAATCTTATTTTCCGAAAGGAAGCCAAGATTCATGCTAGTGATATAAGATTTTCCTTTACTATGAATTTCAAGAAGGGAGGTATGTATAAAATTCTTGATGATTTAGCTATTTGGAATGACTATGCAATAGTGGATAATGTAATCTATTGGCTCTTGATAGAAGAAGCTCTAGACAGTATTGCTAGTTCAAGTAGGAAAGCTAAAATCTACACTCATGCTATGCAAACTGTGGGTAAGGAAAATATCTCTAAAAAAGAGTTGAATAATGTAGAAAGGAATATTAGCAAAAATATTTGATGGGGTTCATTTAATTTATATATATTTGGAAAAGGTACATAGCATAGATGTTATTGTTGAAGATAAGAGGAAAACAGAAAATGGCAATCTAGGGACTTCTAAGAGGGTAACTAGACGGGATGGTAGGAGAAATCCTAAGTCTATGCCTCTTGCTAGGCCTACACCAGAACATGTCATGGAGGATGTTTTGAAAGAGAAAAAGGGGAAAAAGAAGGATCAAAAGCTAAAGGGAAAATCGATAGGTTACTATTTTCTTTTTGATATAGAGGCTTCCCCACAAAGTTAAAGAAGTTTTTAGAGGAGTGCATTCTAAACATTAAAGTTAAATTTACTCTAGAGGAAATACTTGGCATTTCCAAGAGGGAATCTCATGATAAGATTATAGATATTATCAAAAGGAAGAGATGGTTTATTGAAGATCCATCATAGACTATGAAACACAATGAAGAGGAAATAGGTATATATGATGTATGTGTGATTTCTAAAGAAGATGCAGGCGTTGAAAATTGTTATGAAGAAGCTAAAAATATCATTGTTGATAGTGCAAAGGTTGGAAAGACGGTGATTTTTAGTAGTACAATAAAGGGTGTGCATCTTATGCATTATATACATGATGAGGCTTTAGGTATGATACCTCAAAGTCACTATTCTCATAATCATTGGACCCACGTACTATAGAGGCAATAATGAAAATTGGAGAGTTTGAGACTCCATGTATTACTCTCAATAGACTATGAGTTAGAGACTCAAGGTCTTAGAGATTAATGTCATGGTCAAAAATTTGTATGAAAATGGAAAGTGGCTAGTGGATGCTAACCATGGATGGAGAATGCAAACAATCATTAACTTAGCAGGAGAGTTGTATGTGGCTTGTCCAAATGTGATGCTTTCTATAGGCGATGTCTAGGATGAGCATCGTTTCTTTGTGTAGGATTATTTTTCTTATCCTATAATTCTTAAATAGCCGTATTGATGGGCTACATGCACTAAATGTCTTAGGACCATTGGACATACTCCTATTCATTAAGGAGTATCCATGCATAAAATCCTTGGACTAGCTCTTACCTAGCCACTTGCATGTGGATTGAGATCTATTGTGTTGAGCATTACAAAGCATACCTCCCAACCATGAAGGTTGCACATGCAAGATCCATGACCTAAGTGAGTCCTCCTTTGCTTCTCACCAACTCTCCATGACCTTCGTGCATGGAGAAAGTATGGGTATGGCTTGAGAGAGTACTTGAGAGAAGGACAAAGGCTTCACTTCCTTGGTCTCTCACCTCACACTCTCACTCTCTTTCCCTCAATTCCACACTCTCCCTCACTCTCTCATAAAGATAAAAGTAAGAGAGCAAGTACTAGAAGTTTGCACACACATGAATAGCTTGTTTGATCCATTCTCATACTTTCTATACACTTTTTTAGGCTTAGGATTTCTCCATCCCTCTTGGACATCCAACACATCATTTGGGCCAAAAGATGGTTTATCTCTTATTATTTCATGTTTTTCCTATGGTAAGAAAGAAATAGAGCCTGCTTGGTTGTTTCCATGGGAGACTGGGCTATCATTATAATTTGCATAGGATCAAGCCTACTCTATGGATTCCCATGGCAAAGAAACACAATTAACATGACCTCTTGGCAATTCAAATGTGCAACTACTTCACGCACATTGTGTTGTTGTGGATAATAATAAAAAATTAGGCTCCTTTTGTACTTTGTCTATACATTGCACATTTCTTCTTATAGTTAACATTACCACCTTCCTAGTCAAGTGCCACTCTCATGGTACTCACCGTCATAGAGGGACCGTGATCTTGCTTGCATTGAGTATACAGATGCTAGAGATAGCTATGTACGGCCTTAGAGGAATTCCTGTGGAGTTGTTGATGAAGAATGCTTGCAACACTAGGTCAATTGTGTGTTAAGATGTTTGCAATCACACCTACTTCAGCCTCTTTGTAAGGAGCAGTGAGGGCTCGGACTAGAATCCCATATGCATAGTAGGAGAAGTGCTACCATCTAGTTCCCTATAAATCATTGTACTTGCTCACTCTTTCTCTTCCAACCTCCATAGCTTTCGCATCAGCCATGCAATAGATCTTGAATATTTAACATGGTATCAAAGTGTAGCTGAGCATGGCTTAGTTCTCCTCTTCTCTCTCTCAACTCATCTTAACCTCTGGTCAACTCCATTCCATCCCATGGCTTCATCTCTTAACTCTACTTCACTTGAGCTTCCATGGCAGCCATAGCCAACAACACCCTATCAGCTTGAAGCTCTTGTATCTCACTCCACATACTAAATATCTCTAACCTTCATTTTGGAAAAGTGTTCCCTAGCTTACAAATCTTCCTCATATCACATCAATCCATGATATTTGGCTATCTGAAGCTCACCATTGTCATTTTGTTAGTTGTTGCCATAACCTCAGTCTGTGGCCTATAGGACATACCCTTCATGGAGTACTTGGATCTCTCTCCAAAGGCAATATCTTTACAATATTCCTTCTAAGGATATCTTTCTAACTCAAGGCGCTCCCTCTTGTAGCCTTAAAGTGTGAGATTCCTCATCATCCAGCCTAGCATTATCAAATTTTGTCATTACTTTTCGAAATTGCATTTGCCTGCGTTTGTTTGCTCTACACATGACAACTGTGCATCGATCTAGATGATGATCATAGGGATTTTATAGAGTAAGAGAGATTCATTTCCATAAAAAAGGTTTTCAAAATGATTCACTCTAGCTCCTACAATTAATGAAAACCAGGATTGGGTCAAAACCCTAATCTAGGAAGCCATAGCCAAACTTCACTAAAGCTCAAAAATCTAATTATTTTCTCTCTCTTGCCACCTGGAGTAACCCACTGCCATTCTGATCTACTTTCCTAGCATCAAAACAAGAAGGGGAAGGACTTGGAAAGATTGAAGAAGGATCGATGACGCCAAACTAAGACTCAAACATAGTTTTTACATAAGTGTTTTCACACTGTCATGACTTGTGTCTCTTGACACACTGTAATCTGCTACTCCACTGATAAAATCTAAGAATTTTGAAGTTGATTTGTTGCTGTCCCTGCAAATCCAGCATGGAAAAAGACTCTCCAACATCTCGCTTCAAAAAGGAGTTGTGTTTCACACTTGGGAAACCTGCATCAAACTCATCCTGATGAAGAAGGGCCTCTGGGCCATTACCACTGGAAAAGAAAAGAAGTGTGGACCTTGTAGTCACTTGGCAAAAGAATGATGATAAGGCTCAGCCCATTATCAAACTGGAGCTAGACAAAAGCTATATCCACCATGTGGATAACTGTGATACTTCACACGATACATGGAAGAGACTTGACACTTTGTTTGGTGCACAGTCTAAGTCATCAAAGTATGGTCTCTTGATTGAATTTTTCAAGTTTGAAATGAAGTCAAGCACATTACTTGCCACACATTTAAATTACACGGAAGGACTTCTAACCTAGCTTGCAGGAATCAACATTAAAATGGAAGAAGATGTTTGCATTGGTGTTCTACTTAAAACTTTGCCTCTTGAATATAATAATGTATCAACAACTCTAATCAAAATGCCAAACCCTAAGCTTGTTGATATCCATGCATCACTATTAGAGGAGGAAAAGAAGATAAAAACTAAGGAAGAACCAAGCACCTCTAGAGATGAACAAGCATTACATGTTGGCAACAAGTACAAAGGCAAGAAGGATCAGCTCTTCTGTGACTTCTGCAAAAGGACTGGACACATCGAGAAGTTTTGCCACTATAGAAAGAGGTCCCAAAAGGCCTATCTAGTTGCTATTAAAGAATAAGAACATGGAGCAAAAGAAGAAGAAGAAGACCACTAGGACAAGGACAAACCTCATTAGTCCTTCTATTCGGATAGACTCTTTTAGCCTTGTATTGCCTAGCCCTAATGCTTCAGACATAAACTTGTAAAGTCCTCATGTAGCCTTGTACTACAACCTCTATACACTTTGTGAGGACCCTGTTATAGCCTCTGGATGACCATCATGTTTTTGGTACCCACACTTATCCTTTTCTACGAGACAACCTCTAGTGTTTTGCCATGTTTATGGTGTGTCCGCACTTTGCAAGTGTTGCTTTCACTAAAGCCTCTATTTGCTTTGTACTTATGGTTGTGATTGAGGAGGGGTGTTGAGATGTTTGCAATCACACCTACTTCAGTCTCTTTGTAAGGAGGAGTGAGGACTCAATACTTGAATCCCATATGCACAATAGGAGAAGTGCTACCATCTAGTTTCCTATAAAGCATTGTACTTGCTCTCTTTTCTAATGCAATGTCATAGTACTTTTGTCCTTCAGTAAAGTCTCTGTGTCATTGTCAGTTGATACACAAGATTGTGTTTATGACTCCAAGCTTCCATCTCGGAACCTAATTCACTTATGTAACAGTCAGTCATGTCAGTGTCTTCATCAACTCACTCTTTCTCTTCCAACCTCCATAGCTTTTGCATCTGCCATGCTCTAGATCCCGCATATTTAACATTGTGGTTGATGTGATGGTAGTTGACATGGTTGCTAAAGTTGTGGTATTCTTGGGATTATCTTTAGTGAATTTTGATGATGACCATTCTCTTGGTGTGCTTTGATGGTGAGACAAAGGACAAAAGTATTGGGCTAAAGGTTGATAAAAATAAAAATGTGTATTAATATTTAAAATCTTTAGTACCTGCAAATTGGAAAAGCTCTCATGTGGTCTCTCCCTAGGAGCGGTGCTAGTCTTCTCATCATACACAAGACATATTTTGTTGGTTTGGAAGGCAAGTTAAACTCCAAGAAAGCCTAGAGTGTTGCCCTGCACTTGAGAACCCAAAATGTATATAGTTGGTGGTGGAGATATTACATGGGTGCATATGCATACTCAAGTATTATACTTAGTTAGAAGATAGCCATCCTAGTTCCTCATAGTGGTGTAGTTGATGAAGTACAGGGTGCAATTAGATGGGAAATTTTTTTAGTGGTGGTGAGGAAAAGTATAGCTAGACAAATTCATGAGACACATCCATTATCTTGGACAAGGCATTGTATCATAGATGAGTGACTTGATGTCTTAATCTTTCAATAGCTACAACTACTTGCAATGATTGAAGAGATTTGTGTCCTTTCCCGATTCCTTTCTACCTTGTTTTGTGGTTGATTATGATGGCATTGAGATAGAAAATAGAAAGAAATGTATAAGTGGCTCAGGGTGATATGTCCAAGACTGACTCCCTAGACGTGTCTTTCCCTTGATGTGCCGCCCTGAGCAATTTGTGGGGAAATGTACAAGGGGTGAAGTGATTAGGGACAAAGCTAGCCGACCAAGGTCATTGGACATACCTAACTTGAGAACCCCTAGGTGCGGTGATGGGATTGTGCATGCATTCTTTTTTATTTTCCTTTTCTTTGTTTTCTCTATCTTTTTTTTCTTAAATAACATAACCATGAGGTTGTCAGTCTTATAAAAGGGATTCAAAAGTTTTTACGGTTTGAAAGGTTGAGAAGGATTGCATTTGAGCGAGTAGAATTGCTAAATCTCTTAAGCCTTGATCGTGGAGAAGCTCTTGAGGAGCTAAAGTTTGAGGATGATTGCAATTGTTGGGTAGTCATTGCACTTCATGTTGAAATAGTAGGTGAAGTGAGTTTCACTTGGTGAGAGATTAGCTCATTGATGCCACATTTTTTCCTTGCATGCCCTTGGATTCATTAAGAATCATATCTTTAGCTTTCTTTTGTTCATGAGATCTTCCTAGCTTGTTGACTTGCTGCTCCATCATTGTTGTATATTCATCACCTATTTGTTTGCATTCACTTGATAAAACTTGAGAGCATATGTAGTTGAGTTCAACAAATATTATCATTTAGAAACTTTGAGAATTGTTATTAGCAATCAATTGATTCTACTTTTTCTCCCTCCCCATACAAAAAACTATTGTAGTGGTTTAGAGTATTGGAGGGATATTGATCTTATGATGTGCATATATTTTTCTTTATGAATAAATAACTAAATATAAATTTGGTTACATACAAATTATAATGTATAAATGAGTAAGTTATGGTGTAGGGGCACTCTACCAAGGTTTTGGGCAAGGTAGAAGACATATGCACTAACATCAAGTACCATACTTCCTACTCCTAACCTGCTAGCCATGTGTACCTTCTATAAGGAGTTTATCGTACAAGGGATGTTGTTGGATAGTGGTTGAAAACTTGATGCCATGGATAGTTTTGATAGCACTCGTAGGGATGTAGGGGTGACATATTTGGGATCATGTATGGAGGTCCAAAGAGATTTCCTTTTCTTGGACACTATCATTAGTCAACGACCAACTTTATCTGTCAAATTGTAGTTAGAATTCCATTTCTACTCAAAGGTACCTTATCCTTTCCCTTTTTGTTCTATTACCTTTAGTTTTTCTTTGTTCATGTCACGAAGGGTGTTGTAGAAAGAGGGGAATTAAACACAACTCTCTAGGTGTGGTTTTTGGCATACCTGCCATGACTAAGACAACAATTGCCATGTAATGGGAGTAGACATAGTCCCATGTCAATGGTTCTACTATGGGTATGCTACAAGCTTTATGTGTTCTTCTATTGGTTTCCCAATGTCAGTATAAATGTAGGCACTTGTGAGCAATGCCAGCTTGTCATCTAGCTTCACCAAGCACTTCTTTTTTGGTTTGTTAGTTTGTTGCACTATTTCTTCAGCCATTTCTATGAGAGAATTATTATTGTGCCTAAGCTCTCCCTAGGCTTTAAGTGTTTTTGGGGTTTCTAGATGTGATGAAGACGTTTTTTGAAACATCACTTGTGAGAGTGGACTAGCAAAGGATTGTTTCTCTATAGATATGGCTTGTGTTATCATGGCCAAAGGTTGTGACTATTGGGATCTAGATTTAAAAGTATTAGTAGCTAAGTTAAAGGACTAGCTAGTCAAAGCTTCTGCTTGGATAAATCCTTAGATTGATAGAGAGTGCAACTAAACTAGACTACTATTGTTGTGCTTCCCATTTTTGCTTAGATGAAGAAGGTTTAGGAGACTTGGAACTTCTAAGTAGGCTAGTTACTACCACTAGTGGGCTGCTCATTGCTCCTTCATGGCAAATTTTTTCCTCTTTTGGGCATTCATTTGCAATTTGAATGGTACCATGTGAATGCCACCTAGCATCTTCCAAGGTGTTTTGTTTTGTCAAAATGTTTGACAACTTCAACCAAATTGTTAGTAAGAAACTTGATAGAACAAATATCCTATATGGAAGTTCAGGATGACAATTACATTGACGGAGACATGGTATCTATCTATGTCATAGATAGCATGATGGGTTATTTGTAGGAATCCGAAACCCTTGCTATTGCCTGGAAGAATTTGGTAAGGTTGTTCAAATTGTCAATGTCGTAGATAGCATGATGGGCTATTTGCAAGAATTAGAAACCCCTGCTATTGCATGGATGGATTTGGCAAGATTGTTCAAAGTAAATACAAAGGCTAGAAAGTTCCAGCTCAGAACCAAGTTGAAAAGAGAGAACCTATATATCAATGATTATGCCTTGAAGGTCAAGAGTATTGTGGAAGCTCTTGGATCTATCAGTGTGGTAGTTGTTGATGATATAATGTTATGTGTGCACATTTAGATGGACTTGGAGATGAATATAAGAGCTTCAAGTCATCTATGAATATAAGGCATAGTATCTTTGATTTTGCAGACTCGATTTCTATGTTAATACTTGAGGAGAAGAACCTTTGCTTGGATTCCTCTTTTCTTAAAGCAAAAATAAGTCAGAACAAGTGTTTTACTCTACTAGCAGAGGTAGAGGTCATGGCAAAGGCTAAGATGGTGGTTGTGGTCAAGGTTATGATGCATAGCAAAATAAAGGAGAATAGTCTCAAGGAAGGGGGACCCAAAGAGGGAAAGTTGCAGATTCTAATAGGAAAAATAATTTTAATGATAGTAGACAATGCTGGCATTATGGTAAAAAAGGCCACATTTCTAAAAATTTCTTTAAAAATAAGGCTAAAATAGAATGATATATGGTATGCAGATTCAAGTGTCTCTAACCACATGGCTTCTCATGGAGAGTGGCTTATAGAGATGTGCAGTCCAAAGTCTCTAGGATATCTAGAGATAGGGGATAATACAACTCATCCCATTACTCATGTTGGAAATATTCATTTGAGTATGCATGATAGCAAAACTAAATACTTGGTTGATGTGCTCTATGTATCAGATATTACAAAAAACTTGGTTTCTATTAGTCAAATGGTAGAACATGGATTGCAAGTTCAATTCACATTTGATAGTTATTATGAATATCTAAAAAATGATTGCAAGTTGATGGAAAAAATGCTAACAAATTGTTTACTTTTGACGTAATTCCTTCTTGAAATGGATGCTGCCATATTTGTACAAGGTTTAGGTATTGTGGCTAATATTGAAATTTGGCATAACGAAATTGGTCACCTGAATGTGTAGTGGCTAAAAGACATGTAGTCAAAATAAATTGTGGATAGCTTGCCTAAATTTAGAGTTGATGGGATGTTTAAATTATATGAAGCATGTCGAATTGGAAAGCAAGTAAGATACACATATTCACATGAAAAGTATGTATGCAAGAAGCTACTTGAATCAATAAATTGGATTCCAAAGAATAAAAATATGTATTTGTTAGATAATCTCCTAAGTAGAAAGGATATAGATGTTATAGCCCTATTAACTTGAGCTGAGAGTTAGCACGGATATTTTGATGAAATGAGTAGGTGGTACAATAATGTGCATAATGTAGTTGGGGTTGATGAGCATGAGAGTGTGGTTGTGTAGAAAGTAGACTATTGAACACAGACATTGAGTGGATCACAAGAGTCTCCTAGTCATGGTTCTATTAATAGATCTTGGAGAGGAAAATTGAGGTCACAAGTTATTCCACCAAGTAGATCATAGATGTCAAGAAAAGGTAAAGAGAAAATTGAGAACTCACCTATTGTGATAGATGTATCATCAAGTTTCTCGCATGTTGATGCTAATTCAGATGGCTCTGAGTAGAGCTTGGATGAGGAGTTTGGGATTTCGTCACCTAGTGTGCAAAAGGCACAAGAGGATGCTAATCACCTAGTAGTGATCTTGGTCCATGCAAGTCAAGTAGAGTGAGAAAGCCAATAGAGCGATTGACATATGATAACTATGTAGCTCATCACTATGCATACATGGCTAAGGTTGTGGAAGATGTGGAACCTACTTGTTTTGAGGATGTAGTGGGTAATGAGTATTAGGATTATGCTATGGGTGAACAAGTGGCTGCACCTTTGGATAATGACACATGGGAGTTGGTACCCTTACCTGAAGGCAAGAAAGCTATTGGTTGCAAATGGGTTTACAAGGCTAGATGGATCTATTGAGCCCTATAAGGCACAATTGGTTGCCAAAGGGTATGCATAGACTCATGGTATTGATCATGAGAAGACTTTTACTCCAATGGCTAAAATGGCCATTGTAAGGGTTGTCATAGCAATGGCGATATCAAAAGGTTGGACCATGCATCAAATGAATGTTAAGAATATCTTCTTGTAGGGGGAGTTGAAAGAGGAATTTTATGTGGAGCAGCCACCTGATTATGCAAATGAGAATCATCTAGATCATGTATGCATGCTTTGTATGGCCTTGTGTGGGGGCTGAAGTAAGCATCTAAGGCATGGCATGATAGGATTGTAGAATACCTTTTCAGCATTGTATTTTTCAAATCACAAATTTATCACTCACTCTATGTATGTGAGGGTGATGCAAGTATTGTGGTCATTACTACATATGTGGATCATTTGATCATTATGGGTGATACTAAGATAGAGCTTTACAATGTGAAGAGTCTTTTCAAGGATGAATTTGAGATGAAGGATTTAGGAGAGTTGCCATATGTTCTTGGCATAGAAATAATCAATATTCCAGAGTGTATATGGTTATCACAAAGACAATATGGATTGGATATGTTGAAGAATTATGATATAGATGATTGCAAGCCTATTTCTATATCTTTGGATGCTAGTACTAAGCTTAATGCCCAGGAGGATGACTTGATTGAGAATGTCACTATGTATCAAAAGATTGTGGGATGCCTTATCTATTTGACAATCACTAGGCTAGATCTAAATTATATAGTTGGTTTGAAGAGTTAGTTTATGCAGCTTCTATGTTAAGAATCGCATGGTGGGGGGACTTGCTCAAGATACTGCACCGAACACACACAAAATGCACAAGGAGAAGCTCACTTAAGAGACAAGAAGAGAGATGGAGGCCAAAACGTTTTCTTGCTGGTTTCTTCTTCTTCTTCCACACACTTTACAATGTACACAAAGTATATATAAGATACAACATAAAAGGAAAGTGGCCTCCTAAGTTAAACAATGCATAACCGACTACACTAGTCGACTGGCGCTATAACTATGCCAGCTGGTAAATAGGTGTAACAACCTGAATATAATAAGTAATGAGTCAGTGGCCATGTGAGAGTCATAATGACCACCGACGTGCTAAGTGTAGACGTGTGGACCCATCTAACCAGGTGGTCCATCATCAATGTCCGCATATGTTGAGCTTGTCATCTCAACACTCCCCCTCAAGCTCAACTGCATCTCTGCAACTCCAAGTAACCTTCAAAACTTTTGAAGCTTCTCTGTACCCAATGCCTTCATGAATATGTCAGCTATCTGATCCTGTGTGCTGACATACACCAAGTCAATCTCACCTGCTAGTACCTTCTCTCTCACAAAGTGGTAGTGTACCTCAATATGTTTTGTCCTGGCATGGAACACAGGGTTCCTAGCCAACTGTATACTGCTCATGTTGTCACAATAAATGACAACTGGACCTTCCACCTGCACATCCAAATCAGCCATTAACTTTTGTAGCCATACTACCTCACATGCTACAACACTAGCACCTCTATACTCAGCCTCTGTACTCGACAAAGCAACTGTAGATTGCTTTTTGCTGCTCCAAGCAACTGCTGCACTACCAAGAGAGATCATGTATCCGCTGGTAGATCTTCTATCAGACATACTACCAGCCCAATCTGCATCTGTGTATCCAAACACATGTACATCTGTACCTGCCTCATAGAAAATTCCATAATGTAATATGGACTTCACATATCTCAATATGCGTCTGACTGCATCCAAATGTGGCTTTCTAGGTACTTGCATAAACTGACTCACAAGACCAACAGCGTAGCTCAAGTCTGGCCTTGTAATGGTCATGTAGATCAAACTCCCCACTATCCTCCTAAACATAGTAGGGTCTTCTATCTCATCCCCAACATCAGCACTCAACTTTACATTCTGCTCCAACGGAACTGAAAGTGGTTTGCATGCTGTCATACCATACTTGGACAACATATCCAGGCCATACTGTCTTTGGGAGAGCCATATACCATCATCACATCTGATCACTTCAATGCCAAGGAAGTACCTTCGCTCACCTAAATCCTTCATC
Source organism: Lygodium microphyllum (assembly GCF_053477565.2). Taxonomy (NCBI): domain Eukaryota; kingdom Viridiplantae; phylum Streptophyta; class Polypodiopsida; order Schizaeales; family Lygodiaceae; genus Lygodium; species Lygodium microphyllum. The sequence goes on along the minus strand of NC_141149.1, from coordinate 18,625,062 downwards.
TCAAACTTCTTCTTCAAAAAGTCCTTGACTTCATCAATCCCACTATCACTATCACCTGTAATAATCAAGTCATCCACATAGATGACTATGATGACCAAACTTGCATCTCCCTTTCTCACATAAAGTGAGTGATCAGCATCAGAAACATAAAAGCCAATATTGACAAGATACTCTCTAATCTTGTCAAACCATGCTCTAGGTGCTTGCTTAAGCCCATAGAGTGCCTTCTTCAACCTGCACACATACGTGGGATGCTTTAAATCCTCATAACCTACTGGCTGATCCATATACACTTCTTCCTGCAAATCACCATGCAAGAAGGCATTCTTCACATCCATTTGCTGCAATCTCCAACCTTTGGCTGCTGCCAAAGCAATCCCTGCTCACTCTGAACTTACATGTGATAGGGTTGTAACAGCGATACCCTTTCTGCTCTAAAGAGTATCCAATAAAGACACACTTTCAGCCTTTGGATCTAGTTTCTTTCGCAACTCATCTGACACGTGAACATACGCAATGCATCCAAACACTTTCAAGTGTGAGACATCAGGCTTCTTACCTGTAAAACATTCTTCGGGGGTCATACCATGAACTGCAGCTGTGGGAGTTCTGTTCATAATATAAACAGCAGTATGAACAGCCTCAGACCAAAAATGCTTAGACATATTCTTTTCAGCCATCAAGGCATGTGCAACTTCTGCAATATGCCTATTTTTCCTTTCTGCAACCCCATTTTGCTGTGGGATATATTTGCATGTGAATTGTCTCTTTATCCCATGAGACCTCAGAAAATCACTGAACTCATTCGAGAGGTACTCTCCCCCTCCATCTGACCTCAAGCACTTTACTTTCAAGCATGTTTCTCTTTCAACTGCAGCCTTGAAAGTCCTAAAGTGCTCAAAAGCTTCACTCTTTTCCTTCATAAAATATTTCCACAGCTTTCTAGAACAATCATCAATAAATGTGACAAAGTATGAACTGCCTCCAAGAGATACATTTTGTGTAGGCCCCCAAATGTCCGTATGCACAACATCAAGGATATTTTTGCTTACATCTCTGTCATGTGAAAAGGGTTGTCTTGTCTGCTTACCAAACTGACATGCTTCGCATACCTTATGAAATTTTGCAACTCTAAATGTAGGCAAACCTGTAACCAACCCTTTGGACTGCATTAATTTTTAGCCTTTGTACATTTGCATGTCCATTGCGTTTGTGCCAAATTTCAATATCTGCAACAACACCTTTTCCCTTAGCATACATAGCAGCATTCATAGTAGGAATTCTAGCATCTAGAGTAAACATACGTCCAACTCTACTTCCCTTTGCAACTAACCTGCACTTATCATTGAAGTCTGCTACAAAGCAGCCCTTTGCATTAAATCTGACTTGCAATCCTTGCTCTACCATTTGACCGACTGACACCAAGTTCTTTGTAATAGATGGCACATGTAATACATCTAAAAGACTCTTTGTCTTACCATCATGTAAGGACAAGGAAACTTTTCCAATGTGTGAAATTGGGTGGCATGAATCATCACTCGTCTGCACATAACCTGCATTTTGCAAATTTTGCATCTCTCCAAATCATTCTCCATGGCTGGTCATATGATTGGATGCACCTGAATCAACATACCAAACATCATCATGTGTTCCCTTTCCTGTAACAACATTCAGCATATGCTGCATAACAAATAGACGTTCATTTTTGTCTTCATTTTGTCGTGAAGACGATGCATAGTTTCCTTGCTGCAACTTACCACTGCGAATATCATCTTTCTTAGCATAACATTATGCTACAATATGACCTATTTTGCCACAGTAGTGACACACAATACCAGAGTTGTTAGAACCTCTGTTCTACCATCCACCTCTTCCTCTAAAACTCCCCCTGCCTCGAAAGTTACCATTATCACAAAACTAATACCAAACAGCAAGCAAATCTTCTGCAACCCTCGACCTGTAGTGCACAGCAATACACCAGATAGCCTTTTTCATTGTCTGCTCAACAATACATGTAATCTGCAACCATTTTGCAGATAAACCTTGTGCTTACTCACTAGTAAACACCTTTGAACTTAGAGATCTGAAATCTGTAACCTGCGCACCCACTTTCAGTCAATACAGTCGAAGTCATAGTATACCCTGAAACTACTGTCCGCAACCTTGCGGCTCTAAAACGGGGCCTGAAATGGCCTCAGATGCCCAAAATAACTGTGGAATATCCCTAAAGGGCATTTATGTAGAATATATAGCGCTCTTTGCGCACACCAAATCTCACTGCAATCTGAGATTTTTGCTCTGCCCTGCTTCCGGTGCCTCCACAGGCACTATCCAAGAGAAAGAGTGGAAGAATGGGAGAGCTTCTTACCCGTGGTTTGCTTTCTCGAACCTTGCTTCTTCTCCTTCACTTCAGCCTTCGAAATCAGCCTCTCTCAGTGGCATGGCTCTGATACCATGTCAAGAATCGCGTGGTGGGGGGACTTGCTCAAGATGCTGTGCCGAACGCACACAAAATGCACAAGAAGAAGCTCACTCAAGAGACAAGAAGAGAGATGGAGGCCAAAACGTTTTCTTGCTAGTTTCTTCTTCTTCTTCCACACACTTTACAATGTACACAAAGTATAGATAAGATACAACATAAAAGGAAAGTGGCCTCCTAAGTCAAACAATGCATAACCGACTACACTAGTCGACTGGCGCTATAACTATGCCAGTTGTAAATAGGTGTAACAACCTAAATATAATAAGTAATGAGTCAGTGGCCATGTGAGAGTCATAATGATCACCGACGTGCTAAGTGTAGACGTGTGGACCCATCTAACCAGGCGGTCCATCATCAATGTCCACATGTGTTGAGCTTGTCATCTCAACATTCTACAGAAGCCACATTTTGATGCAATGCAGCACACATTGCCCTATATCAAGTCCACATTGGACTATGCCTTATTCTAGGATGTAGGTATAGCATTGGATTTGCATGGTTACACAAATGAAAATTGAGTTGGTAGTATTTAGACAAGAGATCTACCAATGGTTTTATGTTTTCCTTTGGAAGTGTCGATAGTTACCTTGTCTAGTACATAGGTAGAGTACAAAGGTGGTGCAATTGCAGCATGTGAGGTAGCTTGGTTATGTAAGCTACTTGGTGATTTGGGGATGCAATTGGATAAGAATATTATCATCTACTATAATAATATTAATACCATTCAATTGGCTAGGAACCCTATGTATCATGCACAAACCAAATATATAGAGGTCCGTTACCATTTCATTTCAGAGCCAATTCTAGTAGGTGATATTGACTTGGTTGATGTGAGCACAAAGGATCAAGTTGCTGACATTTTCACCAAGGCCTTGGTAGTTGAGAAGCTTTAATGCTTCAAGATTATATAAGAGCTCACAAGCTTATGCTGAGCTCTAGGGAGAGTGTTGAGATGTCAAGCTCTACATGAGCTAACATCCACTACGTGCCTTGGTGATGTGGTAATATATTATTCATTGGTATGCTAAGTGACTGACATGAGGATACACTAGTGATTCTACAGTTGGACTATATCCATGTAATCCATCCTTGATTATGATTGATGAGAGTGGACTTTGGACTTGATTTTATAGTGTAAAAAGACATCGGGAGATGTAAAAGAGTAAATTTTCATGGAAAATGAAATGATTGAGGATCAAGGAGATGAAGTTTTCCTAGAATTTAATAGCCATAAGGTTAAGCAGCTACTACTAGATCCGAAAGCCAAAAAGCATGTGACAGAGGCTAGGGTGATAGATTTCGATGCCAGAAAGCTGCCCCATCTAGTTGGATTGTAATTCCAAGCTCTTTTTTCCCCTCAACCAAGATGGAACCACTTTGGGTCAAGTGCGAAAAGGCTAGAAGGGAACTAGTTATTTTGTGGGTTATGACTTAAGCTTAATTAAGAGGAGAAAACTTAAGAAATGAAATGAATGGAGGGGGGAGGTGCCATTTTTTCAGTGCCTCCTCAAATCCTCAAAAAATGGCAATTTTTGAGCTGCAACTATTCTCTCCCCTTGTTGGGCATTGGTTGCATCAAAGTTTTTCTCTTCATCACTCCAATTCTAGCGATGAATGATGTAGTATTCAACAAGATAAAAAAGTAGTATTTCACTCTCCTCTTTTTCTCTTGCCATAAATGTGGTTCATATGGGTTGAGAGAATGAGGGGGGATGGGTATTGGTTCACAATAGAATGTAAGGGATAGACCAAGGAAGTGCCAAGGAAGCATCAATGACGGCGGCTATAAATGAGCGTCAGTGGCTTCTCATTCTTGAATTATGAGGTGTGCAGATGCAGTTTTATGATAAGTAAGTGGGCTTCCTCTAAGTTGTTCTATGATGCATATTGATTTTCTATGGTCGAAATTGGTTTCCAGTGTTTGAAAATAGTATATTCTATCCAAAATATCAACATGAACAGTAAGTCTTAATCGTCTATATACTTTATTGAAAACATGCAAAAGTGTGGTTTTATACTAAATGGTCAATTTTATGAGTTCCATCATAGCAAATTGTATTCCCATGGAGGGAAATGGAGAGTAATAATAAATCTCAGTATTCTTAAGTGGTTCATATTAGAAAATAATTATGAAAAATAGAGGAAAAATGAGTTTTAATTAAGGAAAAATTAGATACCACGGGTGAAAAATTATAGAAAATTAAAGCTATATTTGTACAAGTATAATGGAGATAAGGTATGAGGATTTTCCTTAGATTACATCCATTTGTATGTTTTAATGCATATTTATTACTTAGATTATGAAGAAACATACATGAAAACACCCCTAAATCTATTTGATGCAAGAAAAATCCTAAAAATTAGGAAGAGAGGGTTCTATTTGCAGAATATGGTTCAAAATATGATCTTTTTGCTGCATTTTTCACATAAGTTTCAATCTTATTTTTAAAAAATATTAAGAGTTACAGTGGCATGAAGTAGTTCGACATACTGCCTTATAATTGTTGCAAAGTCATTAGTGAAGGAAATCATGGAAAGAATGTTTGAGCACATTTACAATGCTAATTTCATTTAAGTAAAATGTGTATGCACTCAAAGTTATCCATTTTGCATTGCATTGCATCGACACGGCATAAAGAGAAATATCTTGTGGATGTGTAGCACTTGGTTTCAAACTATTGACCCATGATGAGTGTGAGGCTCTCTATGCTATAAGTTTAGTATAATCGTTTTCTTGGGGACTAATTTGGTGAGGAATATACTATCTCCTAAAATGAATATTGTGAAGAGTGGACTTTGTGCGTATATGTTATATGTTGAGACGGTGCATCTTGGGGCCAATTCCTAGGGGGTAGGAAAGCTATAGTGGAGCCACCCTGATAAGCTAAGGGATGCTTCATTTGTATGTGGTACGAGGTACTAGCCACCTACATGTTTCGTGGATTCTTTCTGTACTTAGAGTTTGAATGGGCATCATGTCGGACTATAATCTAGAGATTGTATCTACAAACACGTCTTTTCAATAAATCAATTCATAGTATCTATATGCTCTTGGCTATGAGACCATGGGATTGTTTGGGTGAGTATAGGAGGTCCTTGGCTAAAGCCCTAGAGCTAGTGTCAGGTCCTTTTTTTATCCAAATAGGTGGTGTGTTTTCCAGTAGCTGCCAATAAGTAGCGATTCTTGAATCTTGGTTAATTAGAGACTAGTCAGCAGTCCGTGTATGCCAAAGAGCATCAAGATAGACCCATTATTTCTCGATAAACATTGTCAAGCCAAGATCCAAAAACAAGAAAGAGCTGAAAGGGTGTTAATCCTCATACAAACAATATGGAAAATTTGAAAAATCTAAAGCAGAAGACTTGGCCAAGGCAAAAGTGAAACGGAAGATGAAGGTGCACCAAGAAAAATATGGAAATACAAGAAGTGTAGAAAAGTCCTAAATCAAGGAGAAAGGTGCACAAGAAAAAGTGCAAGTCAATACTTTTGTAAAAGAGTGCAAGACGCATCATGATTTATTTTAAGAGCATCGGGCTCTTACCTATGCAAATTGTAAAGGTAGATGGGCAGTAGGAAGGAAGCTAGGAAGATAGGAGGACAATGGGAAAAAGGGCCTAGGCCATGACCGATGGCCATGTAAAAAAGGGAATAAGGGGATGACTGCCCAAAAGGGATTTAGGGATTTGTATATAAAGTTGAAAAGTGAATGAGAAGCTCATTTTGTGTGTGGACAAAAGTAGCTCTTCTCTTCTTCTTCTTCTTCTTCTTCTTCTTCTTGTTTGCTTAAGCTTGTGCTTGAGAGAGGGAGTGTGAGAGTGTGAGGGAGTGAGTGTGTGAGGGTGAGGGACCGTGGTGGAGAAGCTCTCCATCTTCTCCTCTCTTCTTCTCTTCTCCTCTCTTCTCTAATCTTGCTCTCAACAATGGAGCTTGAAGCGTGGAGCTTGAGGGTGGAGCTTGCTTGAAGCTTGCACTTGGGTCGTGGAGCTACCGGAGTGCTCCGGAGAGGAGGCAACTTGATCGGGCATGAAGGTATACTCACTACACTCGTAGGGATAGATAGCGCATGGGCTATGTGAGAGGTACCCATTAGCACCCGGCTTGGAATGCTTGAAACCATAAGCGGTTCATGGGTCTTGGTGGTTGATCGCCTCTACATTTTGGTTCCATTGCCGAGACCTACGGATTCAAGCCTTGAGTGCATGTGCACTTTGAATCGAGCATTGAAGTAGGGTTTCCCCCGAATTGGTGCTTGAGGTAGGTAGATAGGAAACAAGGGAGTTTGAAGAGGTATTCAATCTCCTTAGCAAATAGATTTTTGGTTTTTTGGATTTGAAAAAGTAGGTTGGAGTAGTGTAGGTGTTTTCTTTATGATTTTTATTTACATTTAGGTAGGATAGGAGCAAAACAGTGTGAGCACACGGTAGGGTTTCTGTTGTTGTATAACAGTCTTAAACAGGGAAAAGAAGGGCAAAAAATGAAATTTTGGGTTAGATGTTGGTAAGAGGAGCAACACTAAGGTGAATGCAGACCTAGGCAGGGCAATAAGGAGTGGCAAGCGAGACCTGCTAATCACAGAGGAAATCACGCGCTTTGATTATGGTGTTTTTGACTGATCTATGTACGTAATGATCTTCTTTATATACCATTGATGTGATTTGGAAGGTATGATAGGGGGCTGTGATGAGCGTTAGGAGAAATCGGCCAAAAATTATCGCATTGTGCCATCGGGTTTGTAGTCAGACCACTGTGTCTTGGTCCAACTCCCAGAGTTGGACAGTCGGACCCTCCAACCGAAAGAATCGGACCATCCGGCTGTAGGAGTCTAGTCTGTCCAGTCGGACACACTTAGCAATCAACTAACTTCTTTTATCTCAACCAAACCAACAGTCCGATCGGCCCACCTGTCCAATCAGACGATCTTCTCCACCCTAGGTCCATTTGGACCACCTGTCCAGTCGGACACTCTTTGATAGTTGGACGAAGCCTTTTGGTCTGATCGGACCAACTGTCCAATCAAACACTCTTTGATGGTGATACCAAACCCTTTGGTTTGATCCGACCAACTGCCCAATTGGATACCCAACCATCCAATTGCACAACCTTCCCCAACCAGACCGCTCATCCAGTTAGACACCCCATTTGTCCAGTCACACGCGCACAATAATCGGATCACTCTATAGTCGGCAGACCAATCATTGGACTTGGACCCAACTACCAATTGAACCACTCTTCGAAATCAGTTGGACCATTCGACTCTGAGAGTTGGACCACTCTGATTCTGGGAATCGGACCAACAAACTAGAAAAAGAAAATACAGACCCAGAGACCATATAGAGCTGATAGCACATTATGGATCTATCACTGGGCTGAAATCTAGAGCAAGTGATTCAAAACTTAGCTACAAATGGTCCTTCAAATCGCGCATGGTGTTTAGCGTGATGGCCCTGTGGGCTGGGGGGGACTGCTCCCCCCCCCCCCCCCCCCCCCCCCGGACCCCTGCGCAGAGGGGGATGTGCCCCCTCCACACCTCCCCCAAGTAGGTTGGAGAGAAAACGTGCGCCATGATAGGTCCTCCAAATTAGATCCTAGTGTAGTAATGGCTCTGCACAAGCATAGATTCTCACTTGCAAAACAGCAGCCAAAAGCCCATACCCGAACAAAACAAAGACCCTAGAACCTCAATGGGCCAATCTAGCCAACAAGGGTAAAAAGGCCACACCACAAAAAAATATATAGGTTGCATTCAGACTACATCTAGTCAAAGCGGAATGCAACAACATCAAGCTGCAATTGCGAGGATGACTAGACATGGCAGTCATGACGATAGATGACCTTGAACATATAATATTTCTACTGAAAATATTATGAGCCGCGTGAGTCTCATGCAATGACAATGTCAGTATTGTGGTCATAGACAGTGCATGCTTTAATTGGTACACTCTCCACTGGCAAATTGAGTCTAAGGACTAAGATTCCTGCATAGCTTCATAAGAACCTCCTCTTGGGAGGAGGTCATGAGGATAATATTGGAATTATGGCAAATTTTTTTAAATTATCCCCTCTTTCCCCCAGCCGATGGTCGTGCTAGAGGAGAGGGAGAAAGGAGCTTATGATTAGGCGTAGAGCTGGAAGACATGGGGGAGAATGACCATGCGGGCCACCACGTGGGGGGGAAGGGAGCCTTACCCCCTCCTATAAATACCCCCCTGTCTGGGGTAAGGGGAGGGAAGCTTAGAGAGCCATGACGCTGCCGTTGAGAGGGAGAGTAGAGCCGCCAGTTGCTACTTCAACACCGCCACCTGAAGCTGAGCCCGCCTCCAGCATCGTCCCACATTGCTGCCGCCTGAAGATCGTGCTCCTATCCACGCCATTGCCATTAATCCACCTTCTGCCACCTACAAGCCATCGTAAATAGTCGTCTCCTCTCCCTCCACGTGGTTTTTGTCAACCATAGAAGCTTCCAAGAAGCTTCTTGGAAGCTTCTAAGGGTGGGCCTCCCTAAGCCTCTTTCCTATTGCAATTTCCACTAAAGTTTATTCTAATCCTGGGTTCCTTAGAAAGCCCCCTTTTCCTATTGCCTTTCAAGCGGGTTTTTATAACCTCCCCCTCCCCGATATTTAAGCACCCCCTTTCCGTGGGGTTTCCACCCAAGTCCCCTTCCTCCTTGCAATTTCCACCCAAGTCCCCTTTAAGTTCGAATTACTCTGAGAATTAAAACTTTTTTCCCCCCTTGGTTTCCCCAAAAGACACCATAGCCGGGTTTTTCAAAGCTCTCCCCTTAGAACTTCCACAAAGCCATTTGCAAACCCTTTCGTGGATTTTCTCCCTCACAAGTTATCTTAAAAGCCCTTCCTAGGGACTTTTATAAACCCTTTCAACCCTTTCAAAAGGGGCCTTTATAACCCCAGAATTTAAGCAACCTTTCCCCCTTTGCATACTAAAAAGCTATTTTTTTTCTTCTTTCTGTGGATTCCCACACTAGACGGTTAAGCCCCTTTTCGTAAAGAACACTTGTATTCCCGGAACTTCTACAAAAAGTAGGGGAGTTCATAAGTTTCCATTTCTAAGGGCCGGTTCCAAAAGATGGTGAAATTGATCAAGGAAGCCGAATCACAAAGAGAGTTTCGCGTGCGAAGGAGATGGCCAAGATCATAAATCTGCGTCCAAGGCAAAAAGGTCGAATTCGCGATGACCCCTAAGAAGGCACAAGGCGCAACTGCAGGAGGATCATCTCCTAACATCCATGTGGACATTTCACCACAAGTCCAGGTTTTTCTTCCTAATTTTGATTAATGTCATAATATTTCAATTGTGCATGGATCATTTATGGAATTAGGATGCACTTTTTTTATTGAAATACCTTGGCTAAATTTTAAAAAAAAACTTACGATCAAAGAATCAGTCATTTGTATTAAATGAATGAAAAAGAAGAGCATAAGATCTCTATACATTCCTAGCAAGAGGTTTTTATGCATTGCAAAGTAACGAACTTAGATTAACTAATGCCCATCTTTACAAGTCAAAATAATGATAGTACAGTTCGATTATGCATGGAAGGAATAAATTGCATGTCGCATTATTGAACATATTTTCTTCAAAATGATTCTTTAAAGAAGGTTGCTAACAACCGTAGGAAATTGCTAGGCATGGAAATGAATCTAGGGCTTCATGAAGAAGATTAAAATCTAGGCAATTGGCATAAATCTCGTTTCAACTGCGTAGTTGTTAGAAAAGGCTGCATGGTTCAAACATAAAACCCTAAAGCTTAGTAGCATGAATCTTGATTGCATGTTACAGAAGGATCAATAGAAATTATGCCATAACTTAACTTACGCTTTGATCTTAACCAGAAAAGTTAGGGATTGTAAATCTACTCATATGTAGGCAATAAATCATGTGGTTACGAAAATGGTATTGTAAATATATTCAAAGATAGACAAGTAAATTGGTTTAAACCTAAACACCTAAAACCGCGAAGGAATCGCTTAGGAAGGGTTAAATCAATGCAACATATCCCAAAGAGCTAACTAGGGTTTAGCACATTGAGGACGTGACCTAATCACTCTTATTGCCAAAGTTGAAGCTCTCATACCCTAAAGACTTGCCCACATTCACGGAATGTAGGGACAATAGGACATACTTGCGAGAAACGATCTAGGGTTTTTACCCTAAGGATCGCTCGCTAAAAGGATGAAACTCGATTTGAATTTGGAACCTTAGGACCGACAATGTCGGCCTAGTACAATCAGGAATGGATTGTTATGAAGACACCCTAACCCTATTTCCTATCTAATCATGATTCCATGATTAGAAGACAACGTTTGATGGGTAAAATAGTCCCATGGATTAGGTGGGACACTTGGCAACAAGTTGTAGAGTCACATGATTTTGTGATTTGATCACAAGGGAATGGCCAATTCCTCGGAATAGGATTGGTAGATTCTTGCGCAAGTTTATCTTGCAAGAGGACGAGTAATCGTTTTGATATAGTATCTTTCTTGGGGAAAATGACCAAGACAAGGGGATTAGATATTTGCTTGGAAGCAAAGGACCAATCAATAATTTGGAGTAACATACTTACTGTTAATAGAACTTAAGGTATTGTTTAAGTTGGGTTAATAGGGTACAGCCCTAACCCAAGGAAATAAGGGTTAACAAACAAACCCTTGGGAATCTTGCCAAGTCGCAATTGATCCCGGATCGAATGCTGAACGCATTTGGAAAGAAGGATTCACTCCTTAGTAGTTGGCCAAATAACGACCACTGGAAATGATTATGCTTGTAATAGCTTTAAAGAGCACTATTTTCTTTGTTTTCTCAAGGAATTAAAACATGAAAATATATCTAATGCTTCAGGTTGAAGGCCTGAAGGGAGAGGCAGCCTCAGTTACCCCCGACTGTCTGCCTGACCCTAACCAAGGGGGTTGTTAACCACGCCAGGAAGGTGGACCGAACCCGCGGTGAGAGGTCTCTCCATTGAGCGCTACTTGGAGCAGGAGGACGCTTGGGTGCCAGGGGGACTCTAGCCGTAAATCCCTCGCCTTCTGGGCCTTGCACAAGAGGCCAATGTGACTCGGGATTGGATCTCGAGGCCCGCATACTAGTCTGCAGACAGAATCTTGGATTAGTAATCCCTATGGATTGCTGGATAGCCTTCGAGCGGATTATGGATAAGCCTACGGGCTGGACTTTATAAATGTATTTCAAACATAAATATGATAAGCTATTAAAAAGGAACTTGTTTGACATTGCTTTTCTATGTCAAGTGCTATGATTACGTGAAGGAACCGGTGCCTAACGGGCTAATTAAGGAAGCTGATTGATGCATGTCCAACTAAAAAAACTTGAGAAAAGTGGGGTGGATGTGGCCATGGGTCCATCCTACGGATGGGTGGTCCCAGTTAGCCGGGAACTTTCCTCAATCATGATGGATACCAAGAAGATCGTTTCAATGAAAATAAATAGCAAGGGCGCTGACCTAGAGTCTGTTATTATAATTCTGATTTACACTGTTTTAGGGGAACGGAATGAGGATGTGCCTTATGGCAGAGAGATTGAGCTTTGCATCCCTCTTGTTTCCCATTCTCCTTGAACCAAGTGCAGCATGAATCCGCTTTGGCCCTGGTGTTTCTGCGTAAAGTAGTTCGCTTGGGGTTCGATGCTAGTTGCCGTTTAGAAAATGACCATTAGGGAAAACCCTAATTCAGGTCGGTCCTAAGTGGGAATGGCCAGGATACTTCCGCTACGTGGCAGATACGGAAAGTCCTAGACCGCAAACCCCGTGACATTCCATGGGAGTGTCGGGCGGAGCTTTCTAGACATCCTTTCCGATGGACTGCTAAGACGTGTCCTGAAGATAATAAGTGGACACGTTACAAAATGGCACTACACAGACGACCCAAGACATCAGTGGAGAATCTACATTTGGTTGTGCAATTGAGGACTCAAAGGCATGTATCAGAAGACTTGAATTTATAAGCCAAGACCTGAAAGATGAAGACATAGTACCACTTGATTATCTTAGGGTAAAACTCACTGCAAAAAGAGAGCACACTGTTGATGCTCTCATCGATGAAGGAGGTGATTTTAATATCTTGACCTATGATGCATGGACCCCACTAGGCCAACTAGAGCTCACATCGACTAATGCAACTCTTAGTCCTTATGGGGGACACTCACAAGCACTTATAGGAAAGTGAAAAATCCTTGTAACAATTGAAACAGAAAGCTTGCCTATCCTATTCCATGTTCTTCCAAATAGTGCTAATAAGGAAACCCTCCTAGGAAGACCCTTCAAAAGGGCGATGAAGTGTGAGGTTGATTATGTAGCACAGAGGATACACTTGACACTACCAGATTTGAGGGTAATCACAACCTTTAGTAAGGGTGACCTCATTAAACCTCGAGGAAAAGACAAGGAACATTTTGACATACCAAGCAAGCCTAGTAACGAAAGCAAGGACTTGTTGAAAGATTTGATACAAGCACATGTTGAACAGAGAGAACTAGTGAGTGGAGCCACGCTTGAAACAAGAAGGTTAAGAGACAATGCCAAGGATAGGCTTTGGACTTACAAATATTGTAGAAGACCACAAAAGAAGCCCAAGCCTTATAGACAAAGGTATCGATGGAGAGCCATCACAATGCCGTGATGGATATCCAAAGTGTTGCTACGTGCTCAAAGGTATTACACAGATAACCGACGGATTTGGATACAAAGGCCCCTCCTAAACCACCTCTATCAGCTAAAGGCCATATCGCATCAAAATCAAAGAAGTGCAAGAGGAAATCTAAATGAAAATCCAAGCCTCAAGTCAACAACATTGGAGTGACTGAGCCCCTCATGATTGAAATCAAGAAACCAAACATGACTATTCAAAAGGTAGATCCTCAACCTAGCATGCTAAACAAGCAGATGTCAGATGTAACCGTTGAGCGTGCATAGAGACCACTAGTGCCCAAGGAGCCTTTGATTTCCCAAGAGGATAACGAGTGCCACAGGTGCAATGTTGCTCATGGTAAGGGTGATTGTTCAACAAAGAAAATGGTAGAATCATCTAACAGCCATGAGCAAATCTTCCAGCCAGTCCCAAGTCCACCTAGGAGTCTCAAATCTCCTACACCCTCTTTTCCTAAATGGACACAGGAAGCACAACATCAGTCATCAAGTGCAGTTGCTCAATCCCAATCTCTATCTCCATCTAAGCTTCCAAATGTCCAAGAGGTGGGACATGACCACACCCTTAGCTCTCAGCCTAATAATATGCATGTGCAATCCATTGTGACTAGCTCAATTTGCATAAGTGAATGTGCAAAGGGCAACAAAAGACATGACCACTTTTGATCTACTTAAGGACTTGACACCACATTCTACCAATAGTGGTGGCTAGTCCACTGAACTAGCCGCTACTACTTCCAATAAGGAATCACAGCAGTCACAACCTTTGGCCGTGACGATGCCTCTCGGGTGGAACGTGTCCTTAGCAATTAACCTGTGGAAGAGGTGTCACAACCAACATCCTTGACACCTCCAGCACTGCCAAAGTACCTAAAGCCTAGGCTTGAGGAGAAATCTCATGAAGATTTGGGCAAGGAGATGGTGCATCTGACCAATGAACTAGAGATGAAGTACCTGATGAAGCTTGATCACAAGCTGACAGCCATTACATGTGTGCATGTCCATATGGACATGGGAAGGCCAACATCGGAGCACACAAAGCTCATAACCGAACCCCTGAGCAACAACATGTTTGCTCCTGCTATGTAGCTGTTACTGAAGAAGTCATAAAGGACATCCCAAAGGCCACAGCTAGAGAATTGTGCTTGATACCCTCACTCTAAACTGCTCAATGTGAGACAAACAAGGAAAAGCTCGAAGCAATCAAACAAAAAGAGAAAGGACAAGGAAACTTTGTACAAAAATGGTACTCTAACCAGAGTTTGGTAGCCAAAATTTGGCCATCTACTAATGACACTTGCTAAGCAAAGGAAAGCCCTTTGGACATCAATACATGATCCCACGTATGTTTTCCCGACCTCATTAAGAGTGTTGGCAATGGTCCATGAGATCCAGCTTTCTACCATTGTCCAAAAACATCCCTTGTATGATAAACTTCTTCTAGAAGAAGATCTACACGTGGCTAGCAGGCTAGGAGTAGGGAGCATGGTACTTGATGTTAGTGCATATGTCTTTTGCCTCACTCAAGACCATGCAATCCCAGATCTCTATGCTTCCCATGAATACAACCCTGACTTCTTTAGCTGGTTCCATCCAAGCTTACATGACAAGAATCCTAAACTATCTCTTGGTTCTATACTAGGGTCACCCAAACCTCTTGAACAAGAGAAAAATAGCTCTAAACACAACACGTGCACTAATAAGGAGCAATGGAGGCATGTTCAACAATGGGTAAGGACAAGAACCTAGAGTGACATGATTTTTGACACCGAGAAGTGCTTAAAAATAGCGAAAAATCTGAATTTCGAGGAAAAAATAAACTTTAAAGAAGGTGGCAGCTACAATCAATACAATTTTAAGTAGCAAAGCCCCAAAAGTTCTTTAAAGACCCACCGAGCGACAGTTGGGGAGTTTTCATAATTTTTCGGCATGTCAGATGAGACTCTGGGAGGATGCTCGGTAGTGGGAGACTCTATTACAAATTGCCAGAAATTTCCAAACCTCAAATCGGACACAAGATAGTCGAATGGTAGTGCCTGAGAGGCGTCAAAGAGCCAATTTTCATGAAAAAAAACGGTGGTAGATGGTCGAGATGGAGTTTTCCTAGATGCATTTCGACGTCAAGAATCCAACGTAAGTCTCAATTCTTCAATTGGAGGTCATTTGACCCCCCATTAATCCCTGCAAGGGTTGGCGATATAAAGTAGCTATCAAATTCGAAAGCCAAGAAGAGCGAGACGGGGCCCATATTTCTTGATTTCAACATCACAAAGCCAACCGTCTAGATGGATCTCAATTCCAACGTCATTTGGCCCCTCAAAACCTAAAAAACCACTTGCAGCAGTGTGAAACCAAGAAACATGAACTAGATATTTGGTTTAAAGCTTAAAGCTCTTAACAAAGGTCTTAATAACTAAAATTGAAATGACATGGGGGAGGGGGGGTCATTTTTTCGGTGCCTCCAAAATCTCCAATTAATCATCATTTTCTGATCGGGAGAGATGAGAAGAACCCTCTTGGGCCTAAGATGCTCCCAACCTTCACTCTCCATCACCAGAATCTGATCAAGAACTGATGCATTGAGCAAAGAGAATGAAAACCAGTCTTTCCCTCTCCTCCCTCTCTCTCTTCCAAGCGGTGGTTCGTGTGGGAAGAATCAAGAAGAAGAGGGGCTGAAGGATGCTTATTCGGCATGGATCAGATTGCTTGAAGATTAAGAGGAGGCTGAGGGAAGGTGTTCAGCATTGAAGAATGATCATTGAATGGTCCATTGGCAGTCTGTATCAATTATTAAAAAACCTGCAACACTCAAATAAGCGGTATGCCTCATTTTTACAAAGGAAATTTGCTTCTTTTTTATCTTTGATGGTTGAAATGGAATTCATATGGAACAAAAATTTGTTTGGAGATTTTTTGTATGATGATTGAGGGCTGTGCATAACAAAAATGTAGATCCATAATAATAAATAGTCCAATAATTAAATTATAACCCGAAAAGTGCATTTTTAGTGTAAAAATGAAGGTTTTATTGGTTTCGGGTGGGAAAAAGGGATGCGCATGGGATAAAATTATGAGACAAAACATATTTCAGTTTTCATGATCAATCACTAATCATAAATCAGAAAATAATCTATTTTTATGCACAAATAACTAGAGAAAAATAGCTAAAAATGGAGAAAAATAGGATTTTCACGTTATAAAAATATAGAAAATTATGATTCGTGGTTGTGGCTATAAAACAAAGCTAAGGCATGAATTTTGGCTTCAGTTTGGCTTTGTTTATGTGTCATAGTTCATGTTTTTTTCCATTTTTATGCAAAAAATACGTACAAAATAATATCCTATACCTATGCAACACAGCATAACCTAAAGAGGAAAAGGGTGAGGTTAAGAGATTAAAAGGGCTGAGAAGGTTTGAATTTTTGAAACATTTGATTGTGCTCCTTTTAGAATTGCGATAATTCAGTTTAAGGGGCTAGTAGCACGAGAAATCGGTGCTAGTATCTATACATCGAAGCATATGTTTAGTGAAAATCATAAAAGGGCTGTTTTTTTTCACATCACAAAATGTTGATTTGATAAATATTGTTTGTGCACTAGGATCATATGCACTATGCATGACGCATGGCATGGTATCAGTCCTGGATTGCATAGCAATTGTCTTCCTAGGATATGACTTATACGTTGAGTGAAAAGGAGCCTTTGTTGTAGGTCAGTTGTACACTTTCCTTGGGACTGTTTGGTGAGGTTTAATATATTCTTGGATCATATAAAACAAGAAAAGAGTGGAGTTTGTGTGTTATGTCTTATGTGTTGGAGCAATGCGTCTTGGGGCCAATCCCGGAGGTGTAGGAGAGTCGCAGTGGAACCATGACAATCAGTCGAGGGGAGCTTCCTGATGTTTGTGTGATGAGACACTATGCCTATATGTTATGGGATCTCCCTCTGAGGAGAAGGGAAGGTAAACGTTGGACTACATATAAGCTACAAACACATAATTAATTCTATCTAGTGTTCATCGATGTATTACAGACACTCCTGGCCTGCAAGGCCATGTGGTGGGGTTGTCTGTTGTGTCATGAGGTCCGGCTAGTGCCATAGCCAGTGCTCTCCCATTTTAGGTCCCATGAGTGGTGCGTCTGCCGGGAGCTGCTAACAAGTGGTGGTTCTGAATCTAGGATTTCTAGGGACCAAATAGTTATTTTATGTCCTCTTATAAGAATCGTCAAATACAAAAAGTAGAACGTATTGAGAGGGCTAGACGGTGGTTGGAGATTGTAAGGCGTTATTCCCCTCAAAGAAGCAACCCGCTACACATAAGCGGCAGTGGTTCTAATAACCTAAGTGTCATAAGTAGCCCTTTGAGTGCAAGTGGAAGTTTTAGCACTTCCTCTCTTCCAATCAATCAACCCACTTCAAGTGGGGGTGTAGTTTTACCTACACAAACTCTTGTTGTCAATCGGGTTGTAGCCATAGCACAACCCATCGCAATTCCAACAGGTACACTAGATTTACCGGCATTAGGAGCACCTTTGTGCATCTTGCATGGGTTAGCAAAAGAAGATGGAGAACTCCATATTAAGGAGTTTCAAACGCTCATGTTCAACTATCGAATCCAAGACGAAGGACACCTAATGATATTCTTCAATATGACATTAAAAGGAAGGGTAGTAGTACAGTATTACGGTTTAGAGGCCGGAACCATAACTAGCACTAACCAATTCTTCATGGCCTTCCGTACAGAGTTTGCTCCTGAGAGAGGTGGACAGTATTGGTTGCGTGTCTTGAATGTAACATGCCAAGAGCCAAATAAGAATGTCTAGGCTAAAACAAGTTCTTCACAAACTTAACACTTATATCCCCATTCCACCGGCTGCATAGTTCCAATATTTCCTACATGGATTAGATTTCAATATCCAGATGAAGCTTAGTAGTGTTGCTTTGGCTGACATTGACACTGTTATTACCCAAGCAGAAGGAGTAAAGTCACGCTTGCAAGTGGCTTATGCAGCAAGGATAAATTGGAATGGTAATAATTTGGCATTGACCAACGGGAGTCAAGGGGACTCCATGCCAAATGTGAATGATAGAGGGAGTATCATGCCAAATTTGCCTATAACACAATATTAGTGAGTTTGGGAATCTCCCAATTCCCATTTTTTGAATACTAAAAAGGTGGCACCCGAATAACATGCCCATAAGTTTCTCAAAACCATATGATGTGCCTATCATTGGAAAGCACTTGAAAAATGGAATCCATTGAGCTATAGAGCGCTTGATTTGGAGTTACAATGTTCAAGTCATGATAAATCCAAATATTTGACCATGTGTCCTAAACTTATGGAAATTTTCCATATTTCCTAATATGGTGTTCTATGTTACTAGCTCCTCCCAATAGTATGACTATGCCTATGGCTAGTCAAATGGGCCCACTAAGTGGTGGAGGCCAAACAATAAATCAGAATATTGTCCCAATAGGTGAGGGGCCAATTCCTAATCAAGTGGTTAGGCTGATGGGACGATAGACAGACGATTGCGGTTATGAGTCGAGTGCCTCTAATGTCCTTGGCGAAGTTAAGGACATGATGAAGCACTACACCGATATGATTTCTGAACAATATAGACAAATAGCTGTGGATGTCAATTTTCTTAAGAAGCAGTAGAATTTGATAGGGAGCTGAGGCCCTGAAGAGGGTGCCCCCTCAAGATTCAGCTGTAAGTGGTGTGGTGGCCAACATTTCCTTAGGAAATGTCCGAATGTCAAATGCGATATTTGCAAAAAGTTTGGCCACGTAGTTGCTACCTGTTGGAGTAATATTAGTTCTCTCCAACAAGGGAGCAAACTACTAGGTCCAATTAACCATCGCGCACAAGGGAATAATCTCTAGCAAGATGAGGGACCAAGACAAATACTGCAAAGAGGAAAGGCTATTGTGGTAGTGGAGTCAATCTCATTGAGGTTGTATGTGTCAATGACGTTGAAACTTCTAATCTACGAGCTGTAACAAGAAGTCAAAATATTAAAGAGGGTGACAACAAAGAAATTGTAAAACCTGTCAAGGGAAACCCTAAGCAAGAGGTTAGGGGAAAGCAAGTTCTGAATCCTGATATGGAAGGTGGACCTTTAAGACCTATTGATAGTAAAGTGGATCCTGAGAAGGATAACGGATTGCTGAGAAAGAAGGCAAAAGTTAAAAAAGAGGCACTAAAGCTGGTCCAAAGACCAAAGGAGAGAATGGTTTGGCCTGAGAAGAGGACTTTGGCTAACTACCGCGACTTTGATCTAGTAATTTCTCTTTGTGAAGTTAAACTAGACGTGAACCTCTTGCAATTGATTAAACTTTCTCTAGGAGTATGCAAGGAATTCAAGAAAATCCTGCATATTGGGTATATTGTAGAACCTTTGGGCATAGCTAGAGTGGGAGAAGATTGGTTCAATCATGCTAAAAAGCATTGCCTTGGGGTTCTAGCATACGTGGATGGAATATTAGTAGAGCATGCTATCGTGGGCACTGGATCCTCCATCAATATCATGAATTCAGACTTGATGGAGAGGCTAGGTCTCGAAATTCAAAAAGATAACTCTACACTTCTTAGGATGGCAGATGACATTCTAAGACAACCAGAAGGTTGCACCACTAAAGTTCACATTACAGTTGCGAGTGTGGAATGCTACTTGGACTTTAGGGTGATAAGGTTTGCAAGACGTCCTACCTATCGAGTTTTGCTAGGTAGGCCATGGATCTTATGAACAGACTGCCAAGTCAATATACCCGCCAGTCAAGTGATTCTAGGTAGAGGTGCCAATCGTGCAATAGTAGATGCTTACCCTGAGTCACCTCAAAGTGAGAGGGCTTCTTTATCCTCTACTAAACTAGAAACAGTAGAAGATCCATCTGGTAGTGAGATGTGATCGAGAGATGGATCTAAAGAAGGGTCCACTACAGATGTAACGTGCCTGCTCCTCAAATCGTGAGACATGTCTTAGCAGTCCATCAAGAGATATATCTAGAAGATGCCACCCAGCACTCCCACGGAATGACACGGGGTTTGCCAACTAGGGTCTCTTGAGTCTGCCTTGCAACGGAACTTATCTGGCCGTTCCCACTAGGATCCACCTGAAGTCCAAGTTCCTTGTAGTCGGGTCTTCCTAATAGCCTTCTAGTGTCGGTTTGCAATTGCTCCACTTTGCGCAGATACAACTGGACCAAAGCAGAATCATACCACACTTGGTTCAAAGAGAATGGGAAACGAGAGGAATGCATCACTCGACCTCTCTGCCCATAGGGCATAGTCCCATTCTGGTCCCCTAAAATGGTATGAATCAGGTTTTTAGCTTACAAGTTCTAAGGTCCTTGTCTATCTATCGTTCGCATAAAATAAATTCCGTTGAGGAAAGCTCTCGGCTAACTGAGACCACCTTGTCATAGGATGGACTCGACGGTCACATCCACCACGCTTCCCTCGGGGGTTGTTTTAGTTATCTAATTACCTACCACATTATGTTTGACACATAAAAATAGCTTCCTTAATTAACCCGTTAATCACAGATTCCTTTACGTAGTTTAGGGCACAGACATGAAGACAAGATAACAAGATCAAACACTTTCTTAACTTATCTTTTTCAAGATTGTGGGAGAGAAGGAAGGAGTCTCACTTGTAGCTTTCTTGCTTGCACAATGGGGGAATACATACACAGGTGGAGGCTGAAAATAGTTTTCCTCTTCTTAGTTGTGTAAGCCAAAAGAACTCTAGTACAAAGAAATAGAAGAACCCTATATATGGGTCTCAAACCAAACTCAACTAACTAAGGTGGCATACTAACTGAGCCACGAACTAGAGTAGATAAGGATAGCTGTCATCTAGCTATTATTCACGGGCGGTGTACCAACCGCATCTGCAGCTAACAAGTCGGTGACATAAATGCACAACGGTCACCCTGGCATATCACGAGTGGAGCTCGATATCTCAACACTCCCCCTCGAGCTCAATCCCAATTCCTGCACACCAAGCAGGTCTCTAAACTTGCGCAGCTTCTCTGCGCCCAATTCCTTCGTAAATATGTCAGCTACCTGATCCTCTGTGCTGACATAAACTGGATCAATAAGACCTAGTAAAACCCTCTCCCGCACATAGTGATAATGCACCTCAATGTGCTTTGTTCTAGCATGATAGACTGGGTTATTTGCCAAGTGTATGCTACTCATGTTGTCACAATAAATGACAACTGGCCCATCTGTAGGCTGATGCATATCATAAAGTAGCTTATGCAACCAAGCTACCTCACATGCAGCTATTGCTGCGCCCCTATACTCAGCCTCTGTGCTCGAAAGGCAACTGTAGGCTGTTTTTTGCTGCGTCAAGTGACTGCAGCATTCCCAAAAGAGAACACATATCCACTGGTAGATCGTCTATCAGAAATACTACCAGCCCAATCAGCATCAGTGTATCCATGCAACTGTATCTGAACCCTAGTCTCATAAAGTAGTCCATACTGCAATGTGGACTTCACATACCTGAGTATGCGTCTAGCCGCATCCAAATGCGGTTTCCTTGGAGCCTGCATAAACTGACTTACCAATCCAACAGCATAGCTCAAATCTGGCCTGGTAATAGTCATATAAATCAAACTTCCTACTATGCGTCTGTACATAGTACGGTCTTCCAGAAGCTCACCTGCATCTGCACTCAGCTTCACATTCTGCTCCAAAGGAACTGAAATAGGCTTATAGCCTGTCATCTCATATTTGGACAGCATGTCCAATCCATACTGCCTTTGCAAGAGCCGTATCCCACTTGGTGATCTAATCACCTCAATGCCCAAGAAATGACGCAGCTCTCCCAAATCCTTCATCTCAAACTTCTGCTTCAATAGCATTTTCACATGAAGGATATCTTCATCATTGTCACCTGTCATAATCAAATCATCAACATAAATGACAAGTAGCATAATATATTTCTCTATTTTTCTCACATAAAGTGAAAAATCTGCCTTGGAAATCTGAAAGCCAATAGTGACAAGATACTGTCCTATCTTGTCAGACCATGCTCTAGGTGCTTGCTTCAAGCCATACAAGGCTTTCTTCAACCTGCAAACAAACTCAAGATGAACAACATGCACATAACCTGGTGGCTTCTCCATATAGACCTCTTCTTGCAAATCACCATGCAAGAAGGCATTCTTTACATCCATCTGATGTAAAGACCATCCCTTTGATACAGCCATAGCAATGACTGATCTTACGGTTGCCATCCTTGCAACCGGACTGAATGTTTCTTCATAATCAATGCCATATGTTTGTGCATACCCCTTGACTACTAAACTTGCCTTGTATCTATTCAAAGAACCATCTGCATTGTGTTTCACCTTATAAACCCACTTACAACCAATTGCATTCTTATCTTTAGGCAAAGGTACCAATTCCCATGTAGCATTTTCTTCCAAGGCATCCATTTCTTCATCCATGGCTTTCTCCCATTTTTCTTTTTCCATGGCTTGCTCAAAAGAAGTGGGTTCTGGTTCCTGTATCACTTTGACCATATATGCATAGTGAATGGCTGTAAATCCATCATATTTCAGCCTATCCACAGGATACCTAGCTCTGGTAGACCTGCGCAAAGTAGGTTCACTCCCAGGAGCTCTCAAAACATCCCTGGTCTTCCTTACTCAAGGTGTAACAATAGAAGGAATACCCAACTCATCATCAATGCTCTATTCTGAGCCACTGGATTCACCATCCACATAAGAGCGACTTGCATTCACATCAAACATGGGCTAATCTACCTTCTCTTTTCCTTTTCGTGATACCTACATACCACTATTTGTATTGCTTTGAGACGATTCTCCTAATCTCAATCTGCCTGTCCATGGTGAAGAATGTGAACCACTGCTAGAGAACACTCCAAGTCCTCTAATATCTTGTGATTGCTGCTGTGAATTCTGTGCAGCATTACCATTTTTTGCATCTACATTATCAATCACATTTACTGGTTTATACCAGCTACTTATCTCATCAAAAACAACATCTCTGCTCACTGTAAACTTACGAGTAGAAGGGTTATAGTATCTATACCCTTTCTGTTTTGCAGAGAGTAACCAATAAAGATACACTTCTTAGCTTTTGGATCCAACTTGGATCTCAACTCATCTGGCACATGAACATAGGCAATGCAACCAAAAAATTTCAAATGAGAAATATTTGGTTTCCTACCAGTATACCTCTCCTCTGGAGTCATGCCATGTATTGATGTAGTGGGAGTCCTGTTCATTATGTAGACTGTTGTAGCAACTGCTTCAGCCCAGTAAAAATCTGGCAGGTCTTTTTCATTGAGCATGGCACGAGATACCTCTCCAATATGCCTGTTTTTCGTTTTTACAATTCCATTTTGTTGTGGGGTATGACTGCATGAATATTGCTGCTTTATGCCATGCTCCTGCAAGAACCTTGCAAACTCATTTGAGAGGTACTCTCCCCCTCCATCTGAACTTAGGCATTTTATTTGCAGGCCTGTTTCTTTTTCAACCATAGCTTTAAGAGTTTTGAAATGCCCAAACACTTCACTTTTCTTTTTCATAAAATACACCCAAACTTTTTTGCTATAGTCATCAATAAAAGTGACAAAATAATGACAGCCTCCAATAGATGCAGCTTTAGTAGTCCACACATCAGAGTGGATTAATTCCAATGGCTTCTTACTCTCTTGAACATGTCTAGGAAACGGTTTCCTTGCATGTTTTCCAAATTGACAGGCTTCACATACCTTATGCATTTATGTAACGTTGAATTTAGACAATCCTGCAACAATATTTTGGGCCTACATTGATTTAAGTCATTGTACATTAACATGACCAATGCATTTACGCTAGATATCAATATCTGCAACTACACAGGTCCCATCTGCAAACATTGTTGTACTCAATTCAGGCATGTCTGCATCCAACGTAAACATTCTACCCTTCTTATTTCCTTTTGCTATCAAGAGACCTTTATTTTTCATATCCTCAACAAAGCATCCATGAGAATTAAATCTGACCTGCAAGCCCTGCTCAACCAATTGACCAACAGAAACCATATTCTTGGTGATATTCGGGATATGAAATACATTTGACATGTATTTCTTTTTCCCATCCTGCATAGACAAAGGAAATTTTCCAATCTGCACAATAGGATGTGTAGTATCATCACCAATCTCCACAAATCCTGGTTTTTCCATTTTCCTTGCATCCTGCATCCATTCTGCATGACCTGTCATGTGGTTTGATGCACCTGAGTCAACATACCACACATCATTGCTTTCTTCTGCACTTATCACACAGAATTGGTCATATGCTGCACCATAAACAAATGCTCATTTCTGTCATCACCCTGTCTACTAGAAGATGCATAATTCCCTTGTTGCAATTTTCCATTCATGATATCATTCTGCATTTTATAGCAGTCTTTAGCCATATGACCCATTTTACAATAGTAGTAGCATTCAACATTGCTGTTTGCATTTTGGCCTCTTTGCCATCCACCACGACCTCTTTGGCTCCCCCTGCCTCTAGAGTTACCATGTCCTCCTCCATAGGACTAGTTTTCTTGAGTTTGCTGCATATTCTGATTTCTACCACGGCCTCCAAATCAGCCTCCTCTACCTCTGCCTCTACCTCTTCCAGCATTTGAGTAGAAGACAGTTTCTTTTGAAGTTTCTCCTGAAGAAGATGCACCACCATTTCTCTGCTCCTCAGAAATTAGAAGAGCAATCAGCTCCTCAAAATCAGGAAATCTTTCACGGACAGAAATGGATGTTCGGAACTGTGCATAATCCTTTCCTAGACCATTCAAGGTCATGGAAACTAATTCACTATCTTTCACTAGCGACCCAATGGAAGCAAGTGCATCTGCAATCTTCTTCACCTTCATGTGGTAGCCATTGATGCTCATACTTTCTCTTTGCATATTGTGCAACTCTTGCTTGAGCTGCATTTTCCTGGCTTACATATTTGTGCTATACATTTTTAACAAAGTATCCCATGCCTCCTTTGGCGTACTTGCATCCTGAATATGCATAATCATAGAGTTTGAAATACTGATAGACAGCCAGTACATAACTTTTCTGGCTCTCTCATGCCATCCTTTAAATGCCTGCATTTGTTGTTGATTGGGAACATCAGGAAGAACTGGTTCTTCTTCCTTTCCTGCAACGAATTCCCAATATCCTTTTCCCATAAGGAAATTCGTCATTGTAAACTTCCATGCTTGGAAGTTGTTCTTATCAAGCTTTTCAGTGATAATCTATGAAAGAGAATCAGACGCCATTATAGAACACTGCAAAAAATTCTGTCACTGTAAAAAACACAGCTTCAGCCTCACAAGGGCAAATCTGCAAAACTGACGAAAGTGGTATTTGACCACACAGTCACTTCCTAGTGATGATTTTGCATCAACAGGCAACAAGGATGATTCTGTAACTCCCAATGTCTCTGCGCACAGGGATACGATGCAATTTCTATGGTAACTTTTCACCAACCTGTAAAACAGTGGTCGCACAGCAAAAAAAAGGGCCTTTTCCTGAGTACGTGCGGAAAACTTCCGCCTCAAAAACAGGCCCCGAAATTGGCTCAAATCAAAAAAACAGAGCAACCAGTGGCTAAAGCCCTATCCCGCAGCATATATTGCCCTCTTGCTACACCGCGAAGGGTGTCTCAATCTAAGACAATGCACTCTTGCACTTTCCGGCTGTGCTACCTGCAGAGACTTGCTCCCAAAACAGAAAAATGAAAGCAACACTGGTCCTCTTACCAGAACACCGCGAACTTGGTTTTCTTTCTTGAGCTCTTTACCACAAAGAAGGATATGATACCATGTCAAGATTGTGGAAGAGAAGAAAGGAGTCTGACTTGTGGCTTTCTTGCTTGCACAATGGGGGAATACACGCACAGGTGGAGGCTGAAAATAGTTTTCCTCTTCTTAGTTGTGTAAGCCAAAAGAACTCTAGTACAAAGAAATAGAAGAACCCTATATATGGGTCTCAAACCAAACTCAACTAACTAAGGTGGCATACTAACTGAGCCACGAACTAGAGTAGATAAGGATAGTTGTCATCTAGCTATTATTCATGGGCGGTGTACCAACCGCATCTGCAGCTAACAAGTCGGTGACATAAATGCACAACGGTCACCCTGGCATATCACAAGTGGAGCTTGATATCTCAACAATCTTCATATTAATGTTTGTCTCCCGCCCATACAGGAGAATTAAGTGTCCCTTTCTACCTCCGCAGAAAAATCCTTTCATCTCCCAGCAATAAAAACTTGAAGGTTTATCCTACCAAGATTCTGCCCTGTAACTAGTATCCAGAGCCCCAGGATCCCATCCTGAGTCATGTAGAACACTTGTGTAGGGTTTGGAGGCATTGGGATTTATAGCCAGAGCCCCCGTGGTACCCAAGCATCCTCCTATGCCAAGTAATTTCCATGGAGAGACCTCTCGCGGCAGGTTCGGTCCACATTTCCAGCACGGATTCATAACCCCCTTGGTTAGGGTTTGGCAATTTGTGGGGGTAGCTAGCGCCATCCTTCCTTAACTATCCCTTTAGGAAATCATCCACAGTTGAAGCAATCAGCCTAATAACATTTAGTAGGGAAAACATCCCTTTTGTTCCCATGGCAATTTATCCTTACAGTTCCCACCATGAAAATATAATCACTTGGATATTCATCCAAAACCACAACCATTCCTTATCCTTTACGGAATCAACCAAAGCTTAAACAACCAGCCTAACATCATTTACTTAGGAAAAATGTTCTTTTCCATATCATCAATAACTTGCTTATTCCATCCTTTTTTCACAACTTACTCCCTCACATAACTTATAACATGGCTTCCAAAATAAACCAGGCATCCCAAAGGCAGAAACCAAGCAATCGAGGTAACAACCACTGTACTCTTCCCAAGATACAATTTATTCCCTTTACTTACACCTAGAACATTACTTCAAGCATCCAAAGGCTATCATCCAAGTATTGGAACCAACGGCCATTGTATTCCTTTTGAGAATACAGCTTACTCCTCCTTGAGATGCACCATAAGAGTCTAGGATGAGCACTCTTGTTTACTCTCCCCCTTGGGAACTTTCCTCCCTTGGTAGGTATTCGGGTTAGATTTCTCTAGGACTTAGAGGCTTTGTCTCTGCTCAACTTGTTAATGCAAGACAAGTTTGTATTTTTCCCAGAGTACATTGTAGCTACCCTTATGATAATTCAACAGTCCTTGTTTTGGATTGGAAGTAGTGCCTCCTCTCATGGTCTAGGGTCTTGACAAGCTTATTTACCTATGCACCTCACAAGGTGAACCCTAGTTAGATCGAGTACCTTGGTATTCCATACTTAGCAATCTTTAACATACATTGGCTAGGAGGTAGATTTATTTCATGACTTGGCTCCCTAGGTACGGTTTTCAATGATGCATGGCAGTTCCTCTAAGCTTCTTGTTACGAATTGCAACAGTCCCCATCAACGTTTATTCCTTTGTTGCAAGAAGACACATCACTCTACTTTTGAGAATCAATGAGGACATTAGGTCCCAATACCTTTATCTACAAGATTATTGGTGTTTAACTTAACACAATTTAAGATTAAACTATATGCAATGTGAGGTAATGAAACCTTCCCTTCATTTTGGTTTTATCTAAATGTTATGATTCCAGCATATCTCCTTTGAATGCGAGACATTCACAATACTTCGGTGATTACTTCTTTTCCATTCATGAAATAAGCTTCATGAGTTCTTCTAGCTTAGCTTAACGCACGCACTCAATGCTTTATATTCATGAACATTCTCTAGGAAGTCCCATCTATCATGAACATTTTCTAGGAAAATCCTACCTAACATGCGCAATTTCTAAGATTGTAAAAGGGACATCATTATGATTGAGAATTCTGATGTCTTAAGCAATGAAACTTATTTTCTTATGTACGATCATATCCTTTCTTAATGTATTCCCATCATGCAGATTTACTATTTTCCTCCCATGTTCTAATGCATTTAAACTATATTTACGAACTTATAATTTAACCATAAATCCGAGGTCTTAGAAAAACCTGATATTGATCCGCAGGTGTTGAGACATTAACAATTCCACTTGATTCGGTCTGCTTCTTTTCTCCTTTCGCAGTTCCCACACTCATACTTCAATCACGTCGGACGAGAGCTCTCGTCCTCCTTCCTCAAGGTGTGAACCTTGCAAGGAACTCCATAACCTTGCTAGGAATTGGGCAGCCCTAAATTTGAAGGGAATAGTGGCAATGTTCCCGTGATTTAAGTGAGGGGGAAGGATGAGTAGGAACAAAGCTTAAGGAGGGGGAGACCTTAGAAGGTTCTAGAACCTTCTCTTTCTCTCTCACTCTTCTTCTTCTTCTTCCTCTCCTCTTTCTCCCTCTTCTTCTCCTTCTTCTTCTCCTTCTCTCTCCCTCTTCTCCTTCTTTCTCTCCCTTCCTCTTCTTCTTCCTCTTCTTCTCCTTCTTCTTCTCCTCTCTCTCACGCTCTTCTTGTCCTTCTTTCTCTCCCTTCCTCTTCTTCTCCTTCTTCCTCTCCTCTCTCTCCCTCATCTTCTCCTTCCTTCTCTCCCTTCCTCTTCTTCTTCTTCTTCTTCTCCTTCTCTCTCTCCCTCTTCTTCTTTCTCTCCTTCTTCTTTTCCTCTTCTTCTCCTTCCCTCTCTCTCTTCTTCCTCTTCTTCTCTCTCTCTCCTCTTCTCCTTCCTCCTTCCTCTTCTTCTTATCTTTCTCTCTTCTCTCCTTCTTCCTCTTCTTCTTCTTCTTCCCTATCTCTCTTTTTCCTCTTCTTATTCTTTTTCTCTTCTTCTCCTTCCCTCTCCTTCTCTTCTTCTCTCCCTCTCTTCTTCCTCTTCTTCTTCTTTCTCTCTCTCCCTCTTCTTCTTCTTCTTCTTCTTCTTCTTCTTCTTCTTCTTCTTCTTCTTCTTCTTCTTCTTCTTCTTCTTCTTCTTCTTCTTCTTCTTCTTCTCCTCTCTCTCTCTCTCCCTCTCCTTCTTCTTCTTCTCTCCCTCTCTTCTACCTCTTCTTATTTTTCTCTTGTTCTCCTTCCCTCTCTTCTTCTCCTTCTTCTCCTCTCTCCCTCTTCTTCCCCTTCTCTCTCTCCCTCTTCTTCTTCTTCTTCTTCTTCTTCTTCTTCTTCTTCTTCTTCTTCTTCTTCTTCTTCTTCTCTGTTGGGGGTAAAGGTGCCTCTGCCTAGCACCTTATGCATTATTCTACAAAAAACATTGACATCTCATTACTAAACCTACTAAGGCACATTTCACACACTAAAGCATCCCCATGAATGCATTAGGACATGCTAAGCTTTTACGATCATTCACGCCGGCATATACTAGTAGAGTAGGTCAATACACCTTAGGAGCTCACTATAACGTGCCTAACTATGGAGCCCTCAGAGGCACAATTTAGTAGTCCATCAAGAGACTTTTCCTAAGCAATGTTGTCCCGATGCCACCAAGGGATCCTCAATCAAGCATTTTATACATGGTATCACAACCAAAACAAATAAGTTATCAAATTAGCTATGCATGTATTACCTTACCATTTTAATTTGTATGTTCAAGAGCAAAAGATTTGACATTATCCTGAAACTTCCTAAATGATATGATCTTGATTATTAAGCACCTTCTATTAGCATGGATGCAAAGTTTCAAGAAAAGAAGTTCATCTTGAAGTAAGTTAAGCTGCTTGAGTTCATGGGAAAAGGACCCAATGATGAGACTAATACTAAAGCTTGGGTTGAAACCCTTGAGGACTATTTTGATATAGCAAGAATAAATGCAGCTAACAAGGCCATGATTTCCAAGCTAATGCTAGTAAATGAGGCATGTTTATGGTGGAAACAATGGTGCTAAGACAATGCTACCATAAAAATCCTTCTAAGGTGGGAAGACATCAAGAAGGCTATGAAAGGGAGATACTGTTGAGATATTGGCAATCACACCTAGCTTAGCCTCTTTCTATGGAGCAGTGTGGGCTCAGGATGCAGAATCCCATATGCACAGTGGTGGAAAGTGCAACCTAGTCTATTTCTATAAAGCATTGTATGTGCTCTCTTTTTGAATGAAATGTCATAGTAGTTTTGTACTTCAAACAAAGTGTCTATGTCATTGTCAACACACAAGATTTTTTTTATGAGTCCAAGCTTCCATCTTGGAACCTAATTCACTTGTGTGACATTTGGTCTTGATGTTTGTTACCTCATGAGCTCACTCTTCCTCTTTCAAGCTCCATAGCCATGCTCTAGATCTGAAATGTTAACATGGTATCAGAACCCAGTCTCAAGCATGGCCTAAGCTCAACTCAACTCATCTCTTTACTCTCTCACTCGCTCTCTACCTCAGTTCAACTCAATGGCAGCTCATGACTTCATCTTCAACTTCCACCTTGTGGCAGCCGCCATAGCTAGCTTGTATCTACCCTGCTTGGAGCTTTCATATCTCACTCTACATGCAATATTATTTTTTAGTGCTTCCCTCTGGGGAGTTGTTTCTTTGCTCAAGGCACTGGTTTATGGCACCTCAAAGTGCAACATTGGCCATTATATGCTTCAGCATTGCTAAAATTTTGTCACCTTGTCCAGAACTGTGCTTGTGCTAATCATATGCCATGATCTCCCTCCATGCAATGTTAACCACAATCATAGGGCTTTGCAAGCCCATTGTTAACCCCAACACGAAGAAAGCAAAAGGAAATAAAAAAGATGTAGGGCAAAGGCGGAAAAAAGGTAGCTCAACTGAAGAAAGAAGAGGAGAAAAGGCCAAAAGCACAAGGGCAACCTTAAAAGTCCAAGGCAGCTGCAAAAAGGGGAAAGGTGCATTTTAAAATAAAAAGGCGCACCCTGAAATCTTGTAAAAGAGTGCCAGGCGGTGGAAAATTCGGAAAGCTAAAACTGAAGACAAGGACAAAGGCCAAGGCAAAGAGAATCGGAAGACAAAGGCACACAAGGAAAAGCGCAAGTCAAAACTCTTGTAAAAGAGCGCAAGTGCATCATGGTTTAATTCAAGAAGTGCCGGGCTCTCACTCCGGGCTTTCACCCGTGCAATTTGTAAATATAGACGGGCGGTGGAAAGGAAGCTAGGAAGATAGAAGGACAATGAGAAAAAGGGCCTAGGCTACGGCCGGCCATGTAAAAAAGGGGAAAAGGGGATGACTGCCCAAAAGGGATTTAGGGTTTTGTATATAAAGTTAAAAAGTGAATGAGAAGCTCATTCTTGTGTGTGGCAAAAAGTGGCTCTCCTATTCTACTTCTTCTTCTTGTTCTTGCTTGCTTGATCTTGTGCTTGAGAGAGGGAGTGTGAGAGTGTGAGGGAGTGAGTGTGTGAGGGTGAGGGACCGAGGAGGAGAGGCTCTCCATCTTCTCCTCTCTTATTCTCTTCTCTTGTCTTATCTTCTCTTGCTCACGATGATGGAGCTTAGAGCATGGAGCTTGAGGATAGAGCTTGCTTGAAGCTTGCACTTGGATCGTGGAGCTACCAGAGTGTGCAAGAGAGGAGATAACTCGAACGGCATGGAGGTAAGCTCACTACACCCGTAGATATGGATGGCGCGTCGGCTATGTGAGAGGTAGCCATTAGTGCTCGGCTTGGAACGCTTGAAACAATAAGCGGTCCATGGGTCTTGGCGGTTGAGCAAAAGCTCCCACATTTTGATTCCGTTGCCGGGACCAACAGATTCAAGCTTGAGCGCTTGCGCGCTTCGAATCGAGCATCAAAGTAAGTGTTTTCTCCCGAACCGGTGCTTGAGATAGGTAGGAAGTGAGGGGGTTGAAGATGGTATTTGATCTCCTTGGGAAGTAGATTTTTGCTTTTTGAGATTTATCTTGTGAGATGGAGTAGTATAGGTATTTACTTTGTGATTTGGATGCATTAGAGTAGGAGAAAACAAAGAAAAACAAAGAAAATAAGCATTAGGGTTACTGTTGCAAAATAGGGCAAAAACAGGGCAAGATTCGTGCAAAAGTGGCAAAAAAAACTTGCTTGTGATGCCTAAGATCGGCAAGTGAGTTATTGGGGGTGCCAATACCATACTCGGAAAGGGGTATAAGGGCCAAAAGTGGCAAGAAAGGCCACATTGTGCATTGCAGGGTCTTAGGAGAGCAGGAGAGAAGAGGAAAGCTTGGTGAGGGAATCCACTTCAATCTTGGCATCAGAGAGATATTTGGCCAGCCCAGGTAATTCTACACCTTCCCCTACAGTAGTAGGACCAATCTGGAGCTGCTCGATAAGGGGGAAGGCCTCTAGTACCCGGCACGACGAATTTCGTGAGAGTCGGTGAAAAGACACACGGCGCCTGGCGCGTCTGAGTAACGATGACTCAGACTCGGCCCTCGGACCGCTCGACTCGACCCACTCGACCACTACCACTGGGACGCCCACACTTGGGCCGTCCGAATCGAGCACTCGGCCACCTGACTCTGCCTCGGCCCACTTGGCCACCTGACCTAGCCTCAGCCCACTCGGCCACCTAACCTAGCCTCGGCCTACTCGGCCCTCGGACACCCGGGTTCGGATCGGTTGAATTTTTCATTTGGACAGTCACACACGACCCTTACCACTGAGCCCTCGAATGTGCCGAATCGGGCACTCGGACCTTACAACTCGGACCAGTTGGGCTGAGTATGCAATTTAAACAAATTTTCAAAAAACTTTACCTGACCCAGCCAACACTCAGTAACGCGAACTGTCGGAAGCCCTTAGGACACTCAGAACTTGATTCTGGCACACGGAATAGGCAAAATCATAGGGCGTAGCCGCTTAGTAGCTAGAGGTAGGCAGTTGCGAGACCAGGGACTTAGACGCAACCCGATGATGGAAAAAGCCTGATTAGACCTAAAAACGAACGAGGCAACGAATTAGAAAAACTCTGAACCCTGAAATTGACCCCACAGGCTACATAGAGCGAAAGGCACATCGTAGATCCACCACTGGGCCAAAACTTCGAGCAAGTGGTTCAAGATTTGGTGGAACGATCCTCCAAGCTATGCATGGTGCTTACTGTAATGACCCTGCGGGTCGGGGAGGGGACCGCCTCCCGGACCCTCGCAAAGGGGACTCTGCCCCCTCTGCATCCTCCCCAAAGGGGAGTCTGCCCCCTCTGCATCCTCCCCAAGTAGGTTGGAGAGAAAACGCGCACCGTGACAGGCCCTCCAACCTAGACCCTCGGGCAATAATGGCCCTACGCAAGCATGGAAGCTCACTTGAAAAGGAGCAACCAGAGGCCCGCACCTGAATAGAGGCAAACAGAGACCCTAGAACCTTAACGGGCTAATCTCACCACCAAGGGAAAAAAGGCCACGCTACAAGGACACATGTACATTGTGTTCAAACTACGTCTAGTCAAAGCAGAATGCAACATCATCAAGCTACCAATGTGGAGATGATTAGACATGACAGCCCTGACAATAGATGTACCCTGAGCAGTGCTGCATAGACAACCCAAGATCTCCGTGGAGAATCCATGTCTAATTATGCAGCTAGGGACTCAAGGGCATGCATCAGAAGGCTTGAAGCTATAAACCAGGACGCGGACGATGAAGACATAGTACCACCTGTTTATCTTAGGGTCAAACTCACTGCAAAAAGAGAGCATAGTGTTGATGCTCTCATTGATGAAGGAGCACATTTCAATATCTTGACTTATGAAGCATGGACCCTACTCGGTCAATCAAAGCTCAAACTGACTGATGCAACTCTTAAGCCTCACGAGGAAAACCCACAAGCACTTCTAGGGAAGTGCAGAATCCTTGTAACTATTGAAACAGAAAGCTTGCCAATCCTGTTCTATGTTCCTCCAGATAGCGAGAATTATGGAAAAGAAATCCTCCTAGGAAGGCCCTTCAAAAAGGCAATGAAGTGTGAAGCCGACTATATAGCACAGAGGATACACCTAGTACTACCAGGTGTGAGGATAATCGCGACTTTTAGCAAGGGTGACCTCATCAAACCTCGAGGGAAGGGCAAGAAGCATTCTGACATACCAAGCAAGCCTAGTAATAAGAGCAGGGAGTTTTTGAAAGAGTTGATACAAGCACAGGTTGAACGGAGAGAACCAGTAAGTGAGACCATACTTGAAACAAAGAGGGTAGGAGATAAGCCCAAGGATAGGGCTTGGACTTACAAATATCGTAGAAGATCAAGAAAGAAGCCCAAGCCTTATAGATGAAGGCATCCATGGAGAGCACACACAATACCACGATGGATATCCAAGGCGTTCCTCCATGCTCAAAGGTATTATGCAGGTACCCGATGGATTTGGGTACCGAAACCTCTTGCTAAACCACCTTGGTCCGGAGCCCAAATTAGGTAAAAAAAACAAGACATGGGAGGATCCCTAAATGAGAGTCCAAGTCTCAGACCAAAAATATTGGAGTGATTGCGCCCCTCTTGATTGAAATCAAGAAACCAAACATGACCCATCAAATACTAGATCCTCAGCCTAGCGTGCCTAGCAAGCAGAGATCAAAGGGATCCGTCGAGTGTGCACGAGGTCCACTAGTGGCCAAGGAGCTTTTGACTTCCCAAGGGGACAAGGAGCACCATAGGCACAACGTCACTCAAGATAGGGCTGATTGCTCGGCAAAGCTAACGAAGGAATCCTCCAACAATCGCAAGCAAATCATTCAGCCGGTGCCAGGTCTGCCTAAGAGCCCTAGGTCCCCTATGTCCTCTCTTCCCAAACGGACCCTAGAGACACAACGACAACTATCAATAGCAGGGGATCACTTCCAACCTCTGTCTCCATTAAAGCTTCCAAATACCCAAGCTCTCAGCCCAAGGATACTCCCATGCGACCCAATGTGATTGGATGAACTCAGGATCGATCCACACAGGTGAGTGTTCAGAGGACCACAAAAGACATGACCACGTCCAATCGCCCCAGGGACTCCACACTGCAATCCACCAAGAGTGACCAACCCACTAGACTAAACGCCACTGCTCCCGACCAGGGATCGCAGTAGTCACAGCCCTCAGTTGTGACCACACCCCTTGCGGAAGGTGTCCCTAACACTTCATCTGAAGAGGAGGTGCCACAACTAGTAGCCTTAACAACTCCAGTCCGTCCAAGCACCTAAAGCCTAAGCTCGAGGAGAAACCCCTCAAAGGTGTGGCCAAGGAAATGATGCAGCAAACCACAAAACCTAGCAAGGCTATTCAGCGGGCTGCGGCTATGTTCCATGAGGACACACTAGGGAAAGGAAATGCTAAGGCACAACCATGCACAACAACGGTTGACCTAGTCCAAGGTCCTGAACCATTGAGACATATGCCTTCACTGTCCAAGAGAAAGAGGAGAAAATAGTGCAAACAACAGCAGCAGCTACAGGGTGGTAGTGGACCCCAAGAGCATTAAAACCAAGAGCGCTGGAGAGCTGGGGAATAAAGCATCATGTCCATCCACCACTGAACCCATTGATGTCTCTCCTAATAGCGGTGAAACCTCAGACACATCCATGTGCTCTGAAAAGTTAAAGCAACCGTTGCCATCAACAGTTTCTTCCAACACTCAACCCACCGACAATAGAACTCTCATCGACCAATCAAGAGTGGAGATAACGATGCCACAACAGGGCGACAAATTCATACGAGTCACGTCTAAGAGAACCATGACACAATGACGAAGCCTCAAGAGAACCATGGAAATCCCAAGCGCATGAGCACTCCTAGCATTGATCGATCTTGCTCTTCTAGGCCTGAGCCCCCAGCTATGCTAAAGCCCGGGCAAACTCCTAGAGCCTTGCGTGAGATGGCAATCGAGCAAGCCCTCGTCGAACATAGAGGTGTCTCAGAATGCCTAGCTAAGTTGGATGCCAAGCTCAATGTGTTCGCACGTGTCTATGTCCTGGCAGACATACGTGCATTCCCTAAAGAGCAGCTTGGAGACTACTTGCCCTTCACTTTATCTTGGGAAGAGCTTGATGAGCACTATAGCAGGCTCCTGCACGAACGCTTGCTACTCATCTCGGGCGAGGAAGCCGACGAACTGCGCTTAACTGTCACGTTCAATGAGGCACTCTGCCAAT
Organism: Lygodium microphyllum; assembly: GCF_053477565.2. Lineage (NCBI taxonomy): Eukaryota > Viridiplantae > Streptophyta > Polypodiopsida > Schizaeales > Lygodiaceae > Lygodium > Lygodium microphyllum. The sequence goes on along the minus strand of NC_141149.1, from coordinate 18,588,844 downwards.
CGAATCTCTTAGACATAGAGCAACTAAAGCGGCTGTCAGCAAGCCAAGTCAATTTGAGTAGCGTTGGTGTGAAAGCCACGTTGCAATGGCCGAACTAGGGGCTTAGATCATGACAGTCTCTGAGGAGCGGTTGGCCAAATGACGATCCCAAAGAGACCCAACCTATGTGGCACCAACTTTCCTTCGAGTGCTGACTGCCATTCGAAGCAAGGACTTGGCTGAACCAATCCAAGAAAACCCTATGCTTGATAAGGTTCTCACTGAGGAGGAGTTACATATCGCTAGTAGACTCAGACAAGGTTCCATGCTACACGATGTGGCGAAATATCTATCAGTATTGAGTAAGCTGCCACGTGTACTAGATGCGTGTGCCACGCTTCAGTACAATTCCGAGTTCTACGATTGGTTTCTATCCTAGTGAAGTGACAAGATTCGAAAAAATGTATATATATAAACACTGATTTTTGTGTCACCCTATATAGACATCATCAACACACGCAAGCAATAAAAAGTCAAGCACAGACAGAAGAATCGGGGCCAACAGGCTACGCTAGGCCGGTCCCCCTTTCACTAGATCATGTCCGCCTCCGGGCGAAGGGCATGCACCCCGCATTGCCACCATGGAAAGCCCTGACCAACATCCCTCATGATGTAAGCAGGGCGCAGTCCCTCTCTACACACTTTACCCTTCCCGGTCTATCCTTCCGAGGATGAGCCCTCCAAACGCAGGACCACCAATCGATGTAACTTGATGTGAGTCAAGCTCTGCTCGTAGTTAGAGGCCAGAGGGACACCATTACAATGAGTATATCATGTTCTGCACCTTCTCTTCTAGTCATATGCATTTGACAACCCACACTGAAATACCTCCTATGCAAACAATCTTATTCCGTATCAAGGCCTAACTCTTGGATTGCATCTTGCAGGCTTCCAGAAGGAAAACATGGAGAACCACGGACAGCTGGCATGTAGAGACACTCTTCGCAGATGACGGGAGCACGCGGCACGTGTCCCTCCCCCGGTACGCTATGTACCCACTCTCAAGAGATATGCAAAGAAACGCAGACCTAAATGGCACTGTCCCGGACGAAGGCCTAAAAATCCTCGGACCAGGAAAGTCAAAGATCAGCTAAGCGTGCAAGCCGAGGCCACACCAGTTGCACAAATCTCCCACAAGCGCTCAAGCACCAGATGCACACGAGCAGGAAAGGCGGCCAGGGACAGGGAAGAGTTTGACGAATTAGTTAAAAGCATTTTGGAACTGGCGACGGTCTGGGACTATACCATGCATGTCACGGCCGACATGTGCCCTATCCTGTTGAGATATCGAGCTCCACTCGTGATACGCCAGGGTGACCGTTGTATATTTATGTCACCGACTTGTCAGTTGCAGATGCGGTTGGTATAGCGCCCATGAATAATAGCTAGACGACAGCTATCCTTATCTACTCTAGTTCGTGGCTCAATTAGTATGCCACCTTAGTTAGTTGTCTTTGGTTTGAGACCCATATATAGGGTTCTTCTATTTCTTTGTATGAGAGTTCTTTTGGCTTACACAACTAAGAAGAGGAAAAATTGTTTTCAGCCTCCACCTTTGTGTGTATTCCCCCATTGTGCAAGCAAGAAAGCTACAAGTGAGACTCCTTCCTTCTCTCCCACAATCTTGACATGGTATCAGAGCCTTGTTCGTGGTAAGGAGCTCAAGAAAGCAAGCCAAGCTCGTGGTGTTCTGGTTGAGACGCCCTTTGCAGTGAAGCAAGAGGGCTGTATATGCTGCAGGATAAGGGCTTTAGCCCTTGGCGACCCTGTTTTTTTTATTTGAGGCCATTTCGGGGCCTGTTTTGGAGGCGGAAGTTTTCTGCACGTACTCAGGAAAAGACCCTATTTTATGCTGTGCGATCACTGTTCTACAGGTCGGTGAAAAGTTACTGTAGAAATTGCATCGTATGCTTGTGCGCAGAGACATTGGGAGTTTCAGAATCATCCTTGGTTCCTGTTTATGCAAAATCATCACTAGGAAGTGACTGTGTGGTCAAATACCACTTTCGCCAGTTTTGCAGATTTGCCCTTGTGAGGGCGAAGCTGAGTTTTTGCAGTGACATAATTTTTTGCAGTGTTCTGTAATGGCGTCTGATTCTCTTTCATAGATTGTAACTGAAAAGCTTGACAAGAACAACTTCCAGGCATGGAAGTTTAGAATGACGAATTTCCTTATGGGAAAAGGATATTGGGAATTTGTTGCAGGAAATGAAGAAGAACCAGTTCTTCCTGATGTTTCCAATCAACAGCAAATGCAGGCATTTAAAGCATGGCATGAGAGAGCCAGGAAAGTTATGTACTGGCTGTCTATCAGTATTTCAGACTCTATGATTGTGCATATTTAGGATGCAAGTATGCCAAAGGAGGCATGGGATACTTTGTCAAAAATGTATAGCACGAATACGCAAGCCAGGAAAATACAGCTCAAGCAAGAGTTGCATAATGTGCAAAGAGAAAATATGAGCATCAATGACTACCACATGAAGATGAAGAAGATTGCAGATGCACTTGCTTCCATTGGGTCGCCAGTGGAAGATGATGATTTAGTTTCTGTGACCTTGAATGGTCTAGGAAAGGATTATGCACAGTTTCGGACATCCATTTCAGTTCGTGAAAGATTTCCTGATTTTGAGGAGTTGACTGCTCTTCTAATTTCTGAGGAGCAGAGAAATGGTGGTGCATCTTCTTCAGGAGGAACTTCAAAAGAAACTGTCTTCTACTCAAATGCTGGAAGAGGTAGAGGCAGAGGTAGAGGAGGCCGATTTGGAGGCCGTGGCAGAAATCAGAATATGCAGCAAACTCAAGAAAACCAGTCCTATGGAGGAGGACGTGGTAACTCTAGAGGGAGGGGGAGCCAAAGAGGTCGTGGTGGATGACAAAGAGGCCAAAATTCAAACAGTAATGTTGAATGCTACTACTGTGGTAAAATGGGTCATATGGCTAAAGACTACTATAAAAAGCAGAATGACATCATGAATGGAAAACTGCAACAAGGGAATTATGCATCTTCTAGTAGACAGGGTGATGATAGAAATGAGCATTTGTTCATGGTGCAGCACATGAACAATTCTGTGACAAGTGCAGAAGAAAGCAACGATGTATGGTATGTTGACTCAGGTGCATCAAACCACATGACAGGTCATGCAGAATGGATGGAGGATGCAAGGAAAATGGAAAAACCAGGATTTGTGGAGACTGGTGATGATACTGCACATCCTATTGTGCAGATTGGAAAAATTCCTTTGTCTATGCAGGATGGGAAAAAGAAATACCTATCCGAGGTATTTCATGTCCCGAATATCACCAAGAATCTGGTTTCTGTTGGTCAAATGGTTGAGCAGGGCTTGCAAGTCAAATTTAATCCTCTTGGATGCTTTGTTGAGGATATGAGAAATAAAGGTCGCTTGATAGCAATAGGAAAGAAGAAGGGCAGAATGTTTACGTTGGATGCAGACATGTCTGAATTGAATGCAGCAATGTTTGCACATGGAACCGGTGTAGTTGCAGATATTGATATCTGGCATAAATGCATTGGTCATGTTAATGTACAGTGACTTAACGTATAAACCAGTAAATGTGATTGATGATGTAGATGCACAAAATGGTAATGCTGCACAGAATTCACAGCAGCAGTCACAAAATATTAGTGGACCTGAAGCGTCCTCTAGCAGTGGTTCACATTCTTCGCCATGGACAGGCAGATTGAGATCAGGAGAATCTTCTCAAAGCAATGCAGATAGTGGTATGCAGGTATCACGAAAAGGAAAAGAGAAGGTTGATCAGCCCATGTTTGATGTGAATGCAGGTCACTCTTATGTGGATGGTGAATCCAGTGGCTCAGAACAGAGCATTAATGATGAGTTGGGTATTCCTTCTATTGTTACACCTGGAGTAAGGAAGACCAGGGATGTTTTGAGAGCACCTGGGAGTGAACCTACTTTGCGCAGGTCTACGAGAGCTAGGTATCCTGTGGATAGGCTGAAATATGATGGATTTACAGCCATTCACTATACATATATGGTCAAAGTGATACAGGAACCAGAACCCACTTCTTTTGAGCAAGCCATGGGAAAAGAAAAATGGGAGAAAGCCATGGATGAAGAAATGGATGCCTTGGAAGCAAATGCTACATGGGAATTGGTACCTTTGCCTAAAGGTAAGAATGCAATTGGCTGTAAGTGGGTTTATAAGGTGAAGCACAATGCAGATGGTTCTGTGAACAGATACAAGGCAAGATTAGTAGTCAAGGGGTATGCACAAACATATGGCATTGACTATGAAGAAACATTCAGTCCGGTTGCAAGGATGGCAACCATAAGAGCAGTCATTGCTATGGCTGCATCAAAGGGATGGTCTTTACATCAGATGGATGTAAAGAATGCCTTCTTGCATGGTGATTTGCAAGAAGAGGTCTATATGGAGCAACCACCAGGTTATGTTCATGCTGTTCATCCTGAGTTTGTTTGCAGGTTGAAGAAAGCTTTGTATGGCTTGAAGCAAGCACCTAGAGCATGGTTTGACAAGATAGGACAGTATCTTGTCACTATTGGCTTTCAGATTTCCAAGGCAGATTTCTCACTTTATGTGAGAGAAACAGAGAAAGGTATTATGCTACTTGTCATTTATGTTGATGATTTGATCATGACAGGTGACAGTGATGAAGATATCCTTCATGTGAAAATGCTATTGAAGCAGAAGTTTGAGATGAAGGATTTGGGAGAGCTGCGTTATTTCTTGGGCATTGAGGTGATTAGATCACCAAGTGGGATACAGCTCTTGTAGAGGCAGTATGGATTGGACATGCTGTCCAAATATGGGATGACAGGTTGTAAGCCTATTTCAGTTCCTTTGGAGCAGAATGTGAAGCTGAGCGCAGATGCAGGTGAGCTTCTGGAAGACCCTACTATGTACAGACGCATAGTAGGAAGCTTGATTTATATGACTATTACCAGGCCAGATTTGAGCTGTGATGTTGGATTGGTAAGTCAGTTTATGCAGGCTCCAAGGAAATCGCATTTGGATGCGGCTAGATGCATACTCAGGTATGTGAAGTCCACATTGCAGTATGGACTATTTTATGAGACTGGGGTTCAGATACAGTTGCATGGATACACTGATGCTTATTGGGCTGGTAGCATTTCTGATAGACGATCTACCAGTGGATATGTGTTCTCTTTTGGGAGTGCTGCAGTCACTTGCAGCAGCAAGAAACAGCCTACAGTTGCCTTGTCGAGCACAGAGGCCGAGTACAGGGGTGCAGCAATGGTTGCATGTGAGGTAGCTTGGTTGCATAAGCTACTTTATGATATGCATCAGCCTACAGATGGGCCAGTTGTCATTTATTGTGACAACATGAGTAGTATACACTTGGCAAATAACCCAATCTATTATGCTAGAACAAAGCACATTGAGGTGCATTATCACTATGTGCGGGAGAGGGTTTTACTAGGTCTTATTGATCTAGTTTATGTCAGCACAGAGGATCAGGTAGCTGACATATTCACGAAGGCATTGGGCGCAGAGAAGCTGCGCAAGTTCAGAGTCCTGCTTGGTGTGCAGGAATTGGGATTGAGCTCGAGGGGGAGTGTTGAGATATCGAGCTCCACTCGTGATACGCCAGGGTGACCGTTGTATATTTATGTCACCGACTTGTCAGTTGCAGATGCGGTTGGTACACCGCCTATGAATAATAGCTAGACGATAGCTATCCTTATCTACTCTAGTTCGTGGCTCAGTTAGTATGCCACCTTAGTTAGTTGTCTTTGGTTTGAGACCCATATATAGGGTTCTTCTATTTCTTTGTATGAGAGTTCTTTTGGCTTACACAACTAAGAAGAGGAAAAACTATTTTCAGCCTCCACCTCTGTGTGTATTCCCCCATTGTGTAAGCAAGAAAGCTACAAGTGAGACTCCTTCCTTCTCTCCCACAATCTTGACATACCCGACCTCACGACAATCCCGTACCAGCACCAGCCCAGTCGCTCAACCAATCGGACTCGCCTCGCCTAGTAGAAATCGACTAAGCCCTAGGATGTATGAGCAGCTTAACAAGTTATCAGGACCTAACTTTTTGTCTTTTGATGGGTGAAAGGGAAACTCCCCGCTCGTGCAACTTCTGCTGCCTATAACTAATGTATGCCGCATCTTTGACAAGCGATCGCATATGCAGTGCGATTAACATCATAGCATTTTGGAAAGTCATGTTTTAATATAACTGCATCTGTTGAATTACTTAACAAAATCAAGCATGTGCTCTCACGACATGACAAGTGGATGCAGGATAACACAGGTCTTTGTGTAAACATGTTCAACGCCTGGGTCACTACAAAACCACGACCGTACACTAACCGCAACAAAGTCACGCTGCTTAACACAAACCATCACCCTCGAGAGTGCACACATTGCACGAACCCACGCGTAGTCATGGGCTTTCTTGGGTCACGCTCTGCACTCAAGATGGGGGGCGCTGCAATCGTACCGATATCGCAACAATGGCTCTCCTAACAACGAGGCTCGGGCAAATTCATCACGGTCACATCCATTTCCCGCACCTCCAAGGCATGATATGTCCCAACCCGTTGAAAGGCTCACAGCCCCCGCATATTGCAATGGTTGTACTGTGGACCCAAAAAAATAATAATAATAAAATAAAAAACACACCCACACGCACCACCGCACCTAGGGGTCCTCAAAATTAGGTGCGTCCAGTGGCCTTGGTCGGCTGGCTCTATCTCTAGTCCCCTAGCCCCCCTAACATCACCCACAATACTTTGGGGCACATCAAGAGCAGGACAGTGATGGGACCTGAAATGGGCCGGCACTGGCTATGGCAGTAGCTGAACCTCATGCTCATGACACACAAATACCCTCATGGCCTCACAGACCAGGAGCGTCAATCTAATGCTAAAGGAAAAACTGCCCTAAAGCTTAATTTATGCATTTATAGTTTATAGTCCAATGGTTCCCTTAAACTCCTCAGAGGGAAAACCCTTACACATTGACAATGCCACGATCACACACATATGGAGGCAACCTCACGGTAGAAACATCGCGGCCCCACTGTAGCTCTCCTACATCGCAGGGATTAGCCCTTTGATGCGCTGCTAAACATATAACACAAACGAGCACAAACTCCTCTCTTTTATATTTCTCATATTTCCACGAGATATACCATGTTTCCTCACTTAACAATCCCTTAGGAAACCGACCCTCTATCCTACGATAAGGGATCACCTCACACTCTCAATTGTGGGTCAAAGTCCTAAGAAGACAATTGCTATGCAGTCCAAGAGATACCATGAACCATGCATAGTGCATAATGTGAATGGTTTAGTGCACAAACAAAAGAAAATCAGCATTGTGCATCGTGTGAAACCAATCTTTTCATGATTTCCATGCTAACGTTTATGTACTGAAAAGATGAGAGACACCGAGCCTTACGCTCATGCTGTCTTTTCCTTTATTTTAAAACCACGTCCTATAGGCATGATGCAACACATAAATCAGATTTTAAATTATACTTTGATGCTCAAACTCCCCTCTCACCCTACCGTTTAATGTTTTGCATTCGTTGATAGGTGAAAGAGTCATTTTATGTGTATTTCTTTATAAGAAAGCGATAAATATAGACAGAAACATAGAAATGAGGGTAAACTAAGGCCAACCTCATGCTCTACCTTCATTATACATTGCAAAAACACACATGTAATTTTTTGGAATTTTCCTTATATCGTTTCCTAATTTTCTCCCATTTAAAACCCATTTTTCACCATTATTTGGTATTTTTCCTCAATTTTCTTCAATAAAAAATGACTAAAAACTAAGATTGATTGTGGGCTGTGGTCCTTAGGTTCATTGGCAGAAAAAACACAAATTTAGTTGGTGCATCGTATTATATTTTCCATTTATATATTTAAAAAACCCCCAATTTCCCCTTATTTTGCGTGTTTTACGTGTTTCGTATAATTAAATTTGGCTATGTGGCTCATGATTTTCTGATTTTTTGGCCTCAAATAGTTGGGAAAAATTGCAAACAATATTATTACGAATTTATACTCCATGTGAACAAAGCTTTGCCGATCAAATAGCAATAAAAAGTCATTTTTCTTCATTAAATTGCGTTACCACTTGTATTTTCGGTTCTCGGTTTTGGTGCTTGGTTGCGGGACTGATTTCCAGCAAGAAATTTGTGCTCATGACGACCCACAATCAGTAATCTTCATCCCTCCTTACCCACGGAGCAATCCGATCTTCGTCGGACAAGCATCTGCCATCGGTTCTTCTTCTTCTTTCTTCACGCGTGTATCCACCCTTAGAGAAGAGAGAGGGTGGAGAGAGAAAGATTGATTTTCTCTCTCTCTCTCTACAGTCAGCCATTTGAGGAGTGAAGGGTGGTGATACGAAGCGAAAAAATTGTAGATATGTTGTCCTTGCCATGGCTTGCTTTCAAGCCAAAATCCACATCGTGGGGAGGGAGGGGGGTTGCCGTTTCTGATCGGCACAACCTGATCAAAAACAACCCGCGGGCTGTTTTCGCCAAAATGGGGGTGGGGGGTCCCAAGAGGCACCCCCCTTGGCCCCCTTCATGTCCACCTTTTCATTTCTGGCCTTTTTTCCGGCCTTTCCTGCGTCCGGTGTCCGAATTGCATTCTGAAAAATTCTGGGCGTCCGTCTCGGCATCCCAGACCGGCCGGTATCTTCTTGACTTGCACAGGTGCACAAAAAAATTACCAAAAATCCAAAAGTGTACACAGGCGCCTTCCAAGCACTTGAAGCTTAAAATCGTCCTAGGTCGAGCCGCCACCTTCGTTGTTGAATATTTTTTCCCTAAATTTTTGATTTTTTGGCAAATTTTAGGCACATCTCGAGCTCAAAACTCAACTTTCATTGGTGACCATGGGATAGGGCGACTTAGCCCGTCGAATCCCACAATAGATCTGCACAAAACAACCAAAGGAAGCATCAAACTGATGCAAAATAGATACATACTAAACACAGCACAATGCTCACCCTACCCCCTGACAAAACCAAGGCATGACATCCACAAGGAGTAGGCCTAGCATAATCTGATAGAAGGTCCGAAACTAATCACTAACTGACTGCTCCAACACGGCCAAACTAAAAAGAACTATCAAAGAGGTTGCCCTAAGTGGTGGTCTAAACTACCTACCTAACTAAGGACAACACAACCAGAAGCTCCTACTAGGCGAGGACTCCTATAGCCTGATCAATAAGTTTTTTTTTTCAGCACATTTTTTCTTTTAGGGTTTTATTTTTCCCATACTCGGGTATGTAAAAAGGAGGGAGCTGAGCGTACTGACCCAAGGAGAACAGGGCATCGGTCTCAGGTCCTGTCTCAGTACACCCAAGAACCTACCAAGCCCTCACAAGGCGACACTTAATCCTTTTCTGACACTCACTTTTATTTTCGCTCCAACCTTCCTTACTTTCTTCTTTTCTAGCAAGAAGCCACCCCTAGGAAGACAAGGCATCGGCCCTAGGTCGGACTCGTCCCCACGAACCTACCAGGCCTTCGTTAGGTGATGATCAACTGGTTAGACATTTTCCTTTCTTTTCTTTTCTATTTTTATAGGGGGTAGAACCCCTTTACACACCTTTGTATATATTTAGTTCTTTTAAGATATTCAGGGTTTTTATCATCACCATTATTTTTCTTCTGGCAGGCTTCTCTAACTACCTCACAACTAACAAGAACTCCTAGAACGGCTGCCTAGCAGGCTAGCAGAACAGGGTCACTAGGACTGCCTTCTAAAACAGGTCTTTCGATGCCTGGCAATGTCATTACAGGAGGCAACGACTACTCAGACCTCCCTCAGACATACTAAACAGAAACCTAGGACTTCATGCCTTGGTTTCCGATCCCCAACAAGAAAAGAAAATCTCCCCAACAAGTAGATAGACACATATAGCATAAAACATGGTACTCATAAAGGAGAGACATCACCTGGATAGGGCCACGAGAAGCTTCCGTGCAACAAAGGCTCCTTCCAAGCTCTTCTTCAAACCTGTCTAGCACAAGACTAAAACAAGAAACCATTAACTGTACCTGCACTAAACAGACGACTGGCCCTCTTGGCCTAATGAAATAAAACATTTAAAACCTCGCCAAACTGGCCCTCTTGGCCTAATGAGATCAAACAGAATAGCACCTACACATCCCTCCCCGAAATAATACAGATATACAATAATAGGCTCCTTTCCAAAGAGGAAAAACACAGAGCTCGCAGCCCTAAACTAAATGCATAAGGTTATGATGTTGAGATGACAAGCTCAACACACGTGGACATTGATGATGGACCGCCTGGTTAGATGGGTCCACACGTCTACACTTAGCACATCAGTGGTCATTATGACTCTCACATGGCCACTGACTCATTACTTATTATATTTAGATTGTTACACCTATTTACAGTTAGCATAGTTATAGTGCTAGTCGACTAGTGTAGTCGGTTATGCATTGTTTGACTTAGTAGGCCACTTTTCTTTATGTTGTATCTTATCTATACTTTGTGTATAGAAGAAGAAGAAGAAACCAGCAAGAAAACGTTTTGGCCTCCATCTCTCTTCTTGTCTCTTGAGTGAGCTTCTTGTGCATTCTGTGTGTATTCGACGCAGTCCCTTGAGCAAGTCCCCCCATCACGCGATTCTTGACATGGTATCAAAGCCACACCACTGAGAGAGGCTGATTTCGAAGGCTGAAGTGAAGGAGAAGAAGAAAGGTTCGAGCAAGCAAGCCACGGGTAAGAAGCTCTCCCATCCTTCCACTCTTTCTCTTGGATAGTGCCTGTGGAGGCACCGGAAGCAGGGCAGAGCAAAAGTCTCAGATTGCAGTGAGATTTGGTGTACGTGAAGAGCGCTGTGTATTTTGCAGATTACCCCTTTAGGGCTTTCCCGTAGTTATTTTGGGCATCTGAGGCCGGTTCAGGCCCCGTTTTAGAGCCGCAAGGTTGCAAACAATAGTTTCAGGGTACACTGTGATTTCGGTTTTTTGATCGAAAGTGGGTGCGCAAGTTACAGATTGCAAATCTGTAATTCCTGAGGTGTTTGCAGGAAGAAAACATAAGGTTTATCTACAAATAGATTGCAGATTGCATGTATTGTTGAGCAGACAGTGAAAAAGGCTGTCTGGTGTATTGCTGTGCACTACAGGTTAAGGGTTGCAAAAGATTTACTTGCTGTTTGGTATTAGTTTTGTGATAATGGCAGAGAACAGTGGAAGCCCCATCATTGAGAAGCTCGACAAGAATAACTACCCTTCATGGAAGTTCCGTGTCACAAACTTCCTTATTGGAAAAGGCCTCTACGAGTTTGTTTCAGGTGAAGAAAAGGAGCCGGATGTGAGTGATCGTCCAACTGCAGAAGAGACAAAGGCACGGAAGGAATGGAATGCAAAAGACAAGAAGGTCATGTATTGGCTGTCTGCAGTAATTGACAATAATATGCTGGGACATATTAGGAATGCAGAGAATTCATATGCAGCTTCTTGGACCATACTTGAAAGTATGTTTTCCGTAAATACAAAGGCACGAAAGATTCAACTCAAGCAAGAGTTGAATACATTGAAGAAAGGGAAGATGTCTATCAATAAGTATGCACTGAAGGTAAGGAGCATTGCAAATGCATTGGCAGCGATTGATGCAATGCCCGATGATGATAATTTGGTGTCGTCTACCTTGGGTGGACTTAACAATGAAAAGGCTTGGAAGTCTTTTGTAACTTCCGTATATGTCAGAAAGCCATTTCTAGATTTCGATGAGTTGGTCTCCCTTATGATCACTGAAGAGATCAACATGCAGAGTGAGACATCTGAAAGAAGTGGTGAACAGGTCCAAGCTTTCTACTCCATTTCAGGAAGGGGATGTGGCAGGTTCTCTTCAAGAGGACGTGGTACAGGACGTGATAGTGACAACCAGCAAAACAGATTGAATCAGCAATTTGGAGATATGCAGGTTTCAGGAGGTCGTGGTAACTTTAGAGGTAGGGGGAGCTTTAGAGGAAGAGGTGGATGGCAGAATAGAGGCTCTAACAACTCTGGTATTGTGCGCCACTACTGTGGCAAAACAGGTCATATTGCAGCCCAATGTTATGCTAAGAAAGATGATATTCGCAATGGTAAGTTGCAGCAAGGAAACTATGCATCGTCTTCATGACAGAATGAAGACAAAAATGAACGTTTGTTTGTTATGCAGCATATGCTGAATGCTGTTACAGGAAAGAGAACGCATGATGATGTTTAGTATGTTGATTCAGGTGCATCCAATCATATGACCAGCCATGCAGAATGGTTTGGAGAGATGCAGGATTTGCAAAATGCAGGTTATGTGCAGACGGGTGATGATTCATGCCACCCAATTTCACAGATTGGAAAAGTTCCCTTGTCCCTGCATGATGGTATGACAAAGAGTCTTTCAGATGTATTACAAGGGCTGCAAGTCAGATTTAATGCAAAGGGTTGCTTTGTAGAAGACTTCAATGACAAGTGCAGGTTGGTAGCAAAGGGAAGTAGAGTTGGACGTATGTTTACTATGGATGCTCGAATTCCTACTATGAATGCTGCTATGTATGCTAAAGGAAAAGGTGCTGATGCAGATATTGAAATTTGGCACAAACGCATTGGACATGCAAATGTACAAAGACTGAAATTAATGCAGTCCAAAGGGTTGGTTACAGGTTTGCCTACATTTAGAGTTGCTGAATTTCATAAACTATGCGAAGCATGTCAGTTTGGTAAGCAGGCAAGACAACCCTTTTCACATGACAGAGATGTAAGCAGAAATATCCTTGATGTTGTGCATATAGACATTTGTAGGCCTACAAAAATGTATCTCTTGGAGGCAGTTCATACTTTGTCACATTCATTGATGATTATTCTAGAAAGTTGTGGGTATATTTTATGAAGGAAAAGAGTGAAGCGTTTGAGCACTTTAGAACTTTTAAGGCTGCAATTGAAAGAGAAACATGCTTGAAAGTAAAGTGCTTGAGGTCAGATGGAGGGGGAGAGTACCTCTCGAATGAGTTCAGTGATTTTCTGAAGTCTCATGGGATAAAGAGACAGTTCACATGCAGGTATATCCCACAGCAAAATGGTGTTGCAGAAAGGAAAAACAGGCATATTGCAGAAGTTGCACATGCCTTGATGGCTGAAAAGAATATGCCTAAGCATTTTTTGTCTGAGGCTATTTATACTGTTGTTTATATTATGAACAGAACTCCCATAGCTGCAGTTCATGGGATGACTCCTGAAGAATGCTTTACTGGCAAGAAGCCTGATGTATCGCACTTGAAGGTATTTGGCTGTGTTGCATACGTTCATGTGCCAGATGAGTTGCGTAAGAAACTAGATCCAAAGGCTGAAAAATGTGTCTTTATTGGATACTCTTTAGAGCAAAAAGGGTATCGTTGTTATAACCCTGTCACATGTAAGTTTAGAGTGAGTAGGGATGTCATCTTTGATGAAATGAGCAGTTGGTATGCATCTAGGTGATGCATTGGATGATGATGATGATTATGACACTCATGTGCAGACTGAAAAGCAAGAATCACAGACTCTTAGTGGACCAGAGACATCATCTAGTAGTCCATGGTCTGGGAGACTAAGGAGTACCTCTACATCTTCAGGTGCATCTAGTAGCACTACAGGTAAAGACAAAGGAAAGAATAAAGTGTCAGATGGCATTGATGCAGTTCTTGATGGAGACTCCAGTGGCTCAGAGAGCTTAGATGATGAGCTTGGTATTCCTTCTGTTAGGACACTAGGTGTACAGAGAGCTCATAATAATGTAAAGGCTCCATTGAGTGATCCAATGGTGCACAGATCTAGCAGGGTCAGATATCCTATTAAAAGATTTGGTTTTGAAGGTTATGTAGCTCACCATTATGCTTACATGGTGAAACTAGTTGAGGATGTTGAGCCCACATGTTTTGAGGAGGCTGTTGGTCATGCTCATTGGGATGCAGCAATGGATGAGGAGATGGCTGCATTAGAGGCCAATAAGACTTGGGATCTAGTATCATTGCCGAAGGGCAAGAAATCTATTGGATGTAAGTGGGTTTATAAGATTAAGCACAATGCAGACGGTTCTATTAGTAGGTACAAAGCTAGGCTGGTTGCAAAAGGCTATACCCAGACATATGGCATAGATTATGAAGAAACCTTCAGTCTAGTTGCTAGGATGGCAATTGTCAGATGTGTGATTGCTTTGGCAGCAGCCAAAGGTTGGAGGTTGCAGCAAATGGATATGAAGAATGCCTTCTTGCATGGTGATTTGCAGGAAGAAGTATATATGGATCAACCAGCAGGTTATGAAGATTTAGAACATCCCACGTATGTGTGCAGGTTGAAGAAGGTGCTCTATGGGCTCAAGAAAGCACCTAGAGCATGGTCTGACAAGATCAGAGAGTATCTTGTCAATATTGGATTTTATTTTTCTGATGCTGATCACTCACTTTATGTCAAAAAGGGAGATGTAGGTTTGGTCATCATAGTCATCTATGTGGATGACTTGATTATTACAGGTGATAGTGATAGTGGGATTGCTAAAGTCAAGGATTTTTTGAAGAAGAAGTTTGAGATGAAGGATTTAGGTGAGCTAAGGTACTTCCTTGGCATTGAGGTGATCAGATGTGATGATGGTATATGGCTGTCCCAAAGACAGTATGGCTTGGATATGTTGTCCAAGTATGGTATGACAACATGCAAACCACTTTCAGTCCCGTTGGAGCAGAATGTAAAGTTGAGTGCTGATGTTGGGGATGAGATAGAAGACCCTACTATGTTTAGGAGGATAGTGGGGAGTTTGATCTACATGACCATTACGAGGCCAGACTTGAGCTACCCTGTTGGTCTTGTGAGTCAGTTTATGCAAGTACCTAGAAAGCCACATTTGGATGCAGTCAAACGCATATTGAGATATGTGAAGTCCACATTACATTATGGACTTTTCTATGAGGCAGGTACAGATGTACATGCGCTTGGATACACAGATGCAGATTGGGCTGGTAGTATGTCTGATAGAAGATCTACCAGCAGATACATGTTCTCTCTTGGTAGTGCAGCAATTGCTTGGAGCAGCAAAAATCAATCTACATTTGCTTTGTCGAGTACAGAGACTGAGTATAGAGGTGTTGCTGTTGCAGCATGTGAGGTAGTATGGCTACAAAAGTTAATGGCTGATTTGGATGTGCAGGTGGAAGGTCCAGTTGTCATTTATTGTGACAACATGAGCAGTATACAGTTGGCTAGGAACCCTGTGTTCCATGCCAAGACAAAACATATTGAGGTACACTACCACTTTGTGAGAGAGAAGGTACTAGCAAGTGAAAATTACTTGGCGTATGTCAGCGCATAGGATCAGATAGCTGACATCTTCACGAAGGCATTGGGTATAGAGAAGCTTCAAAAGTTTCGAAGCTTACTTGGAGTTGCAGAGATGCAGTTGAGCTTGAGGGGGAGTGTTGAGATGACAAGCTCAACATACGTGAACATTGATGATGGATCGCCTGGTCCACACGTCTACACTTAGCATGTCGGTGGTCATTATGACTCTCACATGGCCACTGACTCATTACTTATTATATTTAGGTCATTACACCTATTTACAGCTGGCATAGTTATAGCGCCAATCGACTAGTGTAGTCGGTTATGCATTGTTTGACTTAGTAGGCCACTTTCCTTTATCTTGTATCTTATCTATACTTTTTGTACATTGTAAAGAGTGTGGAAGAAGAAGAAGAAACCAGCAAGAAAACGTTTTGGCCTCCATCTCTCTTCTTGTCTCTTGAGTGAGCTTCTCCTTGTGCATTCTGTGTGTATTCGGCGCAGTATCTTGAGCAAGTCCCCCCACCACGCGATTCTTGACATATGACCCATCCCTCCTGCATATATAGCAAGAGGTGTATGCATAACATGTTGTCTAATCAACCTATGGGTCCAGGATAACAACGGTATATTGGTCTCGGCTACTCTTTGCATCACCCATATTAACCATCATCTGCCATATATTGCATGCTCTAATAACATTCCCCACAAACGACCGGGTCCTGTTTCATTATTGATAACAATGTCCAAACTAGGACCACAGTTAAAGAAAAGGTCTTCTTCATAAGCCAGATTTGCTAGTGAATCCGCAAACTGATTCCAATAACGTAAAATCAACTGAAAAGACACTCTCTCAAACTCAAGTAGGGTCATGGCAGTTCGATAATACATACAAAGAATGGGATTCTGCACTGTGTATGTCCCATCTAGCTGATTCAGGATCAACTGGGAATCCCCTTTTACTAACAACCACCAAATACCACCTTGTTTAGCAATACGTAGTCCCATAATCAAGGCTTTATACTCCGCCATATTGTTAGTGAATCCTACCCTGAGATAAGCAGCTAACTTCATCATAACTCTATGTCGGGGATCTCGGATTACTACTCCAACACTCTCTTTTTTATTAGGGCCCCTAGACGCTCCTCAAAATATAGTGTATACATCCACAATGGGTTTACATAGCCTGCCATCAGGAACTCCTCTATTCGTAATTATGATAATCAAAGTTTAGCATGTTTAGAGGATGAACTGACGGCTCCATTCCACCTTCTTCATTAAACTCAATAGGGATACTTGTCAACACTTTGCTCCACCAAATAAGTTTCCCCTGATGGTATCTCTGCTCTAAATATGGGTGCTCCAAATAAGGAATTAACCGCCCCATCCACCAGCTTTAAGCTCTTTTGCAGGTCTCAAATCATCCCCAGCATGGACCTGCAATGCATTTTCCCCGTGTTAGCATACTTAGAAATAATAAGGTTTAATCTTATTAAGATTAACCTTATTTTTAAACTCTACTCCCTGCAGATCAGCTAATAGAGCCGTAGACCTATTTTTCCCTATCCTAACAATCTTGTAGGGGCCATCTCATTTAGGTTCCAACTTCCTTGGAAACAGCTCCCTACATGCATAGTAGTACAGAACTAATTGCCCTTTTTTAAAGGTATACTTCTTTGCTCTAAGGTCGTGCAACTACTTCATCCGACGTTTAGCCACCTCCTGGTGTAATAAGCTCTGCAACTTCAGTTCATCCAGATGGGCTATGGTCGTGAGACGTTCAAAGAGGGAATCCTTATCTCCCAAAGAGTGGTTAATTGCAAATCTATGGTTGGCAACTCAATCTCGAGGGGTAACACACACTCTTCCCCATACACTTAATTTAAATGGAGTATGGCCAGTAGCTCGCTTGAACGTTGTATTATACGCCTATATTGCCACATACAACTTCCTATCCCAGTCTTGTTTCTTCTCAGAGATTATTTTAGACAAGATACCCACAAGCTGCTTATTAGTACTTTCGACTTGGCCGTTTGCTTGCGGATTATAAGGGGTCGTTTTATTGTGCTTGATTTGCCAAGCTTCAGTCAAGCTTTTGATCACTTTGTTCAAAAAATGGGTTCCACGGTTCGATACTAATTCCTTCGGTGGACCGAAATGGCAGATAATCTGCTCTAAAAGGAAACTTGCAGTCTCTTTTGCATTGTCCTGCCTCATCACCCACGCTTCTGACCATTTTGTAAAATAATCAATTGCTATTATAATGTACCTCTTCTAAGTAGTAGACGACGGGGTGATAAGACCCACAAAATCAATGCCCCATTTCTCAAATGGAAGGATAGCCATGATAGGCGTAAGTGGGCATTTCCTATTCTCTCTATTGTCATGTCTTTGACAAGTATCACATCTCTTAACATACTCAAAAGAATCTTGGAATATGAACGGCCACCAATATCCAGCTCTTAAATCTTTCTGCGCCGTCAACCGTCCCGCAAAGTGCCCTCCACATGCAAAGTCATGGCACTCTTCCAAGATAAAAGGAACCTCCTCAGGCATCATACATCGACGATAGATATCATCAACACCCTGCCGATATAGTGTTCCTGCGATCAAGGAAAACTTCAAAGCCTGTTGTTTGATTTTCCTCTTTTCAGCTTTTGATAAACCAGCTCCAGTCTCTCCTGTTGATAGATAATGTGTAATAGCAGCATACCAAGATGGGATAGAAGCTGTATCAATTTTAAACATTGCATCAATATCACTTCCTTTAGCCAAAGTCTCTTTCAGCTCCCCAAAATCCACAAGGCATTCCACAATACTCGGCAACCTCGATGGCTTACTCTTAATCTCATAATCAAACTCCTGCAAAGTGATTAACCACTTTGCCAAATGATCAGGCGGTTGTAGCTTGTTCATAAGCAATCTAAGCCCTTCCGCCTTTGTATAGAACACTACCTTTTCATAAAGGATGTAGTACCTGAATTTCTTAGTCGCGAAGACCATCGCAAGATACAACTTCTCCATGTAGGTATAGTTAATCTCTGAAATGCCCAATTTTGGACTAGCAAAAGCTATCAGATGATACCACTTTTCCTCCCTGATTTGGGCTAAACAGTAGTTGATACTATGCATGGTGGCTGTTGAAAATA
Organism: Lygodium microphyllum; assembly: GCF_053477565.2. NCBI lineage: Eukaryota > Viridiplantae > Streptophyta > Polypodiopsida > Schizaeales > Lygodiaceae > Lygodium > Lygodium microphyllum. The sequence goes on along the minus strand of NC_141149.1, from coordinate 18,570,319 downwards.
TATAGAACATTTCATCCCTTTTAGGTGCTTTCAGAATAGGTGTTTTTACTAGCTCATGTTTCACATCCTCAAAAGCTACCTTACAAGGGTCGCTCCATTCAAATAGACAGCTAAATGATAATAAATTTGTTAATGGCAACGTCCTTTCTGCCAAGGCATTAAAACCTCCGATAATACCCTATCGATGACAGAAAGCTATGTACCTCTTTCGAAGTACGTGGTGGACTCATAACGACTATAACCTTGATCTTTTTAGGGTCAGTTGTTGTGATCCCTACTGAACTTACCACATGACCTAGCAATAGCCCATACGATACTCCAAAGACACACTTCCGTGGGTTCAGAGCGATACAAAATTGCCGGCAATGCTCAAAGCATTTTCTTAAGATAATCAACTTTCTTTCCCTTACAGTGGCTACCCCCAGGTCATCAATAAATACTTTCAACTCATCTGGGGAGATGTCACCAAAGGTCTTGTCTCCTGTTCATTGCCATGATCCAGGTGCATTGCACAAACCAAAGGCCATCACATGGTATGCAAAAGTACCAAAGACAGTAATGAAAGTTGTTTTCAACTTGTCCTCTTTTGCAATTTCCATCTGGTTATATCCCGCAAAGAAATCCATAAACGAATATATTTCCCTACCTGCTAATTGATCCAAAATCTGGTCAATAAATGGCAACGGGTAGTAATCCTTAACCATCTGCTTATTCAGCTCTCTAAAATCTACACATAATCAGATCTGGTTGTTTTTCTTCTTCCTGATAACAACTGGTGAGCATCATTCCGTGTGTTGTACAAGGAAGATTAAACCAGCTTTCCATAACTTCTGTAACTCCTCAAACAGCCCGTCCCTCAATTCAAAAGGCATACGCCTTACCTTCTGACGCACAGGACAATTGCCTTCTTTTACAGGAATAGTATGAACAGCCAGGCTGGGAGGAATGCCTCTCAACTCATCATAACTCCAAGCAAAGGTGTCACGGAATTCTTGAATCAAGGACACATAGTCCTCCCTTTCTGCTGAACTGAGCATCGAACCTAATTTAATTGGCCGCGAATCATTCGACGTGCCAAGGTCTAACTCAATCACATCCGCGTCTCTTATCCTATCTTACAGCTCTATCGGCTCATTTAGAGTTATTTGATAAATATCCTCTGTAGTGGACCCCTCTTTAGATTCATCACTGGATGACGTCTCACTACCAGATGGATCATCTGTTGTTTCTAATTCAGTAGAAGATAAAGGAGCTCTCTCACTCTGAGGAGACTAGGGTAAGCATAGACTATTACGCGATTAGCACCTCTACCTAGAACCACTCGACCGGCGGGTAACGCAACCTTCTGGTTGTCTTAGACTATCATCAGCCATTCTAAGAAAGGTGGAGCTGTCTTTTTGGATGCCTAGACCCAACCTCTCCATCAACTCTGAACTCATGATGTTGACGGAGGATCCAATGTCTACAATAGCATGTTCCACTAATATTCCATCCACATATGCTGGAACCCTAGGGCAATTCTTTTCAGCATGGTCAAACCAATCTTCCCCTACTCGCACTATGCCCAAAGGTTCTACAATATACCCAATACGCATGATCTTTTTAAATTACTTGCGTACTCCTGGAGATAATTTAATCAATTGTAAAAGGTTTACATCTGGTTTAACTTCACAAAGAGAACTTGCTAAATCAAAATCATGATAGGTAGCCAAAGCTCTCTTTTCTCGCCAAACCATTCTCTCTTTTGGTCTTTGGACCGGTTTTAGCGCTTCTTTCTTAGCTCTTGCCTTCTTTCTTGGCACTTCCTCATCCTTTTTAGGGTCGACTTTCTTGTCAACGGGCCTTAGAGGTCCACCTTCCACGCCAGGATTCTGGACTTGCGTCCCCTTATCCCCTTGTTTAGGGTTTTCTTCAACCGGTTTTGCATTATCTTTGTCAACCTCTTTAGCCTTTTGGCCTCTTGTCACGGCTCTTAAGTTAGAGGTTTCAGCGTCATTGACTCGCACAGCCTCAATAAGGCTGACTCCATTGGCTTGTGGCAACTCTTCTATAGTGGTCTTTCCCCTTTGCAATATTTGTCTTGGTACATCATTTTGTTGCCAGTTATTTCCTTGCGCTCTATGATTAACGGGACCTGGCTATTTACTCCCTTGTTGGAGGGAACTAAACTTACTCCAATAGGTAGCAGCTAAATGGCCCGACTTCCCACAAATATCACATTTAACATTTGGACAGTTTCTAGGGAAATGTTGTCCACCACACCACTTACAAGCTGAATCTTGAGGGTCCAACCTCTTCAAGGCGTCGACTCCCTATCAGATTTTGCTGCTTCTTCAAGAAATTGACATCAAAAGCTATTTGCCGATATTGTTCCGAAATCATGTCGGTATAATGCTTCATCGTATCCTTAACTTCGCCAAGGACATTAGATGCACTCGACTCGTAGCCTCAATCGTCTACCCGTCGTTCCATTGGCCTAACAATCTGATTTGGCATTGGTTGTTGACTCACAAGAACAACATTAGGGTTCGAAACTTGGCCTCCAACATTTGGTGGAGCCAACTGACTTGCCATAGGCATAGTCACACTGGGAGGAGCTGGCAGCAAAGGTACATTCTGAACCATGCTTCCTCTCCCATTAGGGTTAGTCATAGGCATCCCTTGACTTCCATTCGTCAATGGCAGATTGCCTCTAGGTACTAAACCCACATTAACATTTATTCGAGAGGAGTAGGCCATTTGTAATCATGCTTCTACTCCTTCTGCCTGCATAATAGCGGTGTCTATATCAGCCAAAGCCACACTGCTCAATTGCACCTGAATATTGAAATCCAATCCATGCAAGAAGTATTGCAATTGGGCAACTGGCAGAATAGGAATGTAAGTTTATAACTTACAAAATACTTCCTTCAGCTTCTTGGTATAGGCTTTCACATTCTCATGGGGGTCTTGGCGCGTTACATTCAAGACACGCAACCAATATTGGCCACCTCTTTTAGGGGCATATTCTCCTCGAAAAGCTGCATAAAATTGATCGATTGTGGTTATGGTTCCAGACTCTATGCTGTGATACCATACCGCAGTCCTTCCTTTTAACATCATATTGAAGAATATCATAAGATGTCCCTCATCTCGGATGCGATAATTGAACATTAATCTTTGGAATTCACAAATATGAAATTCCGCATCCTCTTCAGCTAACCCATTAAAAATGGGCAAGGGAACTCCTAAAGCTGGTAAATCTGGTGTCCCTGCAGGAATTGCAATGGGTTGTGCCATGGCAACAATCGGATTCACAATAGGAGCTTGAACTAATGGACTCACACCCCCACTTGAATTGGGTAGACTTGGTGGAGAGAGGAAGAACTTGCATTCCCTCCTGCACCTAACGGACTATGTGGAGCAGTTGGATTACTAAGATCACTGCCTCTTATGCGTATCGAGCTACTCCTTTGAGGAGAATAACGACTTACGATCTCTAACTGCCATCTAGCCCTCTCAACACGTTCTGCTTTTTGTATTTCGGCTTGACAGTCCTTGTCAGAGGACATAAATCAACTTTCTTTGGGTCCCTAGAAACCCTAGATTCGAGAACCACCACTTATAGGCAGCTCCCGGCAGACGCACCACTGATGGGACCTGAAATGGGCCGGCACTGGCTATGGCACTAGCCGGACCTCATGCTCATGACACACGAACACCCTCACGGCCTCGCGGACCAGGAGCGTCAATTTAATGCTAAAGGACAAACTGCCCTAAAGCTTAATTTATGCGTTTATAGTTTATAGTCCAATGGTTCCCTTAAACTCCTCAGAGGGAGAACCCTTACACATTGGCAATGCCATGATCACACACATATGGAGGCAACCTCACGATAGAAACACCACGGCCCCACTGCAGCTCTCCTACATTGCAGGAATTGGCCCTTTGATGCGCTGCTAAACATATAACACAAACGAGCACAAACTCCTCTCTTTTATATTTCTCGTATTTCTAGGAGATATACCATGTGTCCTCACTTAACAGTCCCTTAGGAAACTGACCCTCTATCCTACGGCAAGGGATAACCTCACACTCTCAATCGTGGGTCAAAGTCCTAAGAAGACAATTGCTATGCAGTCCAGGAGATTTTTCTTTGATACCATGAACCATCCATAGTGCATAATGTAAATGGTTTAGTGCACAAACAAAAGAAAATCAGCATTGTGCATCGTGCGAAACCAATCTTTTCATGATTTCCATGCTAACGTTTATGTACTAAAAAGAGGAGAGACACCGAGCCTTACGCTCATGCTACCTTTTCCTTTATTTTAAAACCACGTCCTACAGGCATGATGCAACACATAAATCAAATTTTAGATTATACTTTGACGCTCAAACTCCCCTCTCACCCTACCGTTTAATGTTTTGCATTCGTTGATAGGTGAAAGAGTCATTTTATGTGTTTTTCTTTATAAGAAAGCGATAAATACGGACAGAAACATAGAAACGAGGGTAAATCGAGGCCAACCTCGTGCTCTACCTTCATTATACATTGCACAAACACACATGTAATTTTTTGGAATTTTCCTTTTATCATTTCCTAATTTACTCCCAATTTTTCACCATTTTTTGGTATTTTTCCTCAATTTTCTTCAATAAAAAATGATTAAAAAATAAGATTGATTGTGGGCTGTGGTCCTTAGATTCATTGGTAGAAAAAACACAAATTTAATTGGTGCATCATATTATATTTTCCATTTATATATTAAAAAAACCCCCAATTTCCCCTTATTTTGCGTGTTTTACGTGTTTCATGTCATTAAATTTGGCTATGTGGCTCATGATTTTCTGATTTTTTGGCCTCAAATAGTTGGAAAACATTGCAAACAGTATTATTATGAATTTATACTCCATGTGAACAAAGCTCTGCCGATCAAAAAGCAATAAAAAGTCATTTTTCTTCATTAAATTGCATTACCGCTTGTATTTTCAGTTCTCGATTTTGGTGCTTGGTTGCGGGACTGATTTCCAGCAAGCAATTTGTGCTCATGACAACCCACAATCAGCAATATTCATCCCTCCTTAACCACGGAGCAATCCGATCTTCGTCGGACAAGCATCCGCCATCAGTTCTTCTTCTTCTTTCTTCACGCGTGTATCCACCCTTAGAGAAGAGAGAGGGAGGAGAAAGAAAGACTGTTTTTCTCTCTCTCTCTACAATCAGCCGTTTGGGGAGTGAAGGGCGGCGATACGAAGCGAAAAAATTGTAGGTCAGCCATGTGGTGTCATTGCCATGGCTTGCTTTCAAGCCAAAATCCACATCGGGGGGGGGGGGGGGGGGGGGGGGGGTTGCCGTTTTTGATCGGCGCGACCTGATCAAAAACAGCCCGCAGGCTATTTTCGCCAAAATGGGGGTGGGGGGTCCCAAGAGGCACCTCCGTTGGCCCCGTTCATGTCCACCTTTTCATTTTTGGCCTTTTTTCTGGCCTTTCCTGCGTCCGATGTCCGAATTGCATTCTGAAAAATTTTGGGCATCTGTCTCGGCATCCCAAACTGGCCGGTAGCTTCCCTAACTTGCACAGGCACACGGAAAAATTACTAAAAATCCGGAAGTGTCGCAGGGTGCCTTTGAAGCACTTGACACTTAAAATCGTCCTAGGTCAAGCCGCCGCCTTTGTCGTTGAATATTTTTCCCCTAAATTCCTGATTTTTTGGCAAATTTTAGGCACATCCCGAGCTCAAAACTCCGCGCCTGTGGTTAAACCTATCACCTTGCACCATTCCCACAATTCCCTCTCACACTCTGCCTTAAAACCATGGCAACCAATTGGGGCACGCACCACATGAAGGGCCATGAACAGTACACCGTTCTCATCCACAGGCCAATGTCGCCCACCTCCGGCTCGTACACTATTCATGTGCCCTATCCTGCTACATCTACAATCACAATGTACACAATAGCGCACCCACATTCCCATGTACTTCTTTCCACCATGGACCACTTTGCTTCATCCACACGATGTTATGAGCCACCAGGCTGCAATCTTCTACCTACATAATATCTAAGTATGCACGGACACTCACATAATATATGCACTAAAGTCTATACATAGTTTGGGTCCTCAAGTGCAGGACAATACTCCAAGCTTGCTTAGAGTTCAACCTATCTCCCAAACTAATCAAAATATGTCTTGCGCACGATAAGAAGACTAGTACTACCCTTAGGGAGCAACCACATGGGAGATTTTTCAATTGCAGGTATTGACGACTCCAACGAAGGTGTTGTTCGCTCTTCATCAACACTCAACTCTGAATTCCTATCCTTATCACCCTGTAAGCCTGCCAAGAATCATCATACACTGAATCCCCAACAAACCGCCACTTGCACTCCATCCGTGCAACCCCCCCAAATTACAGCCCTACCACCAACTCCCATTGCCCTACCACCTACAACTTAACCCACCAATGTGCCCCCAACGACCTTTCTCCCCACCACTACTGACACTCCACCATGGAAACCCCTGCCCTCCTTGCCACCTACATCTTCGGTGCATGCTAATGGCTACCTACGACGGTGAGTGCCATGGGACTAGCACTCGTCTAGGAGGGGGGTGATGTTAACCCCAACACGAAGAAAGCAAAAGGAAATAAAAAAGATGCAGGGAAAAGGCAGAAAAAAGGTAGCTCGACTGAAGAAAGAAGAGGAGAAAAGGCCAAAAGCGCAAGGGCAACCTTAAAAGTCCAAGGCAGCTGCAAAAAGGGGAAATGTGCATTTTAAAATACAAAGGCGCACCCTGAAATCTTGTAAAAGAGTGCGAGGCGGTGGAAAATCCAGAAAGCTAAAACTGAAGACAAAGACAAAGGCCAAGGCAAAGAGAAACGGAAGACAAAGGCACACAAGGAAAAGCGCAAGCGTATCATGCTTTAATTCAAGGAGCGTCGGGCTCTCACCCATGCAATTTGTAAATATAGACGGGCGGTGGAAAGGAAGCTAGGAAGATAGAAGGACAATGAGAAAAAGGGCCTAGGCTACGGCCGGCCATGTAAAAAAGGGGAAAAGGGGATGACCGCCCAAAAGGGATTTAGGGTTTTGTATATAAAGTTGAAAAGTGAATGAGAAGCTCATTCTTGTGTGTGGCAAAAAGTGGCTCTCCTCTTCTCCTTCTTCTTCTTGTTCTTGCTTGCTTGAGCTTGTGCTTGAGAGAGGGAGTGTGAGAGTGTGAGGGAGTGAGTGTGTGAGGGTGAGGGACCGAGGAGGAGAAGCTCTCTATCTTCTCCTCTCTTCTTCTCTTCTCTTCTCTTCTCTTCTCTTGCTCGCGGTGATGGAGCTTGGAGCGTGGAGCTTGAGGATGGAGCTTGCTTGAAGCTTGCACTTGGATCGTGGAGCTACCGGAGTGCGCGGGAGAGGAGGTAACTCAAACAGCATGGAGGTAAGCTCACTACACCCGTAGATATGGACGGCGCATCGACTATGTGAGAGGTAGCCATTAGTGCTTGGCTTGGAACGCTTGAAACAATAAGCGGTCCGTAGGTCTTGGCGGTTGAGCAAAAGCTCCCACACCCACTAACTAAGCTTCATTTCTATAAAAAAAAGTTGTGGAAATGATTGAGTATAGAGCACACACAGAGAGAAAAACTACAATTAATATTTCACTACTCAAATCTAAGATTTTTGGTGTTGATTTGCTACTGCAGTACATGAGCAAAAACTCTCCAACTTTTTGGTTCAAAGGGGTCGGGTTTCACACCTGGAAAACCTACATCAAGCTCATCCTAATGAAGAAAATCTTTGGGCCATTACCAATGTCAAAGAGAAGAAGCCTTGAGATGTGGACCTTGTAGCTACTTGGCAAAAGAAGGATGATGACAAAGCAGAGGCCATCATTAAGCTAGAATTGGATAATAGCTACATCCACCATGTGGATACCTGTGAAACCTCTAATGATACATAGAAGAGATTAGATACTTTGTTTGGTGCACAATCAACGTCATCTAAGTATGGATTACTGATTGAATTTTTCAGGCTAGATATGAAACATAACACATCTCTTGAAACTCATTTAAACTACATGGAAAGTCTCTTAACTCAGCTTGTAGGAATTGATCTCAAGATGGATGAAGATATTTGTATTGGTGTGTTGTTAAAAATCACGCCTCTCTTGACTATAATAATGTGTTAATTACATTGATCAACATGCCTAGTCCTAAATTGGTTGACATTAAGGCCTCCCTACTAGAAGAAGAAAAGAATGTAAAATCCAAAGAAGAACCAAGCATCTCTAAAGATGAACAAATGCTATATATAGGTACTAGGTACAAGGGCAAGAAAGATCAACTGGTATGTGACTTTTGCAAAAGGATCGAGCACATGGAGAAATTCTGTCATGCCAAGAAGAGGTCTCAAAAGGTCTATCTAGTTGTTGTTAAAGAAGAAGAAGAACATGGAGCAAAAGAAGAAGAAGAAGAAGAAGAAGAAGAAGAAGAAGACCACCAAGAGAAGGACAAGCCTTACCAGTCCTTCTATTTTGATAGAAGTTTTTAGCCTTGTATTGCCTAGCCCTAATGCTTTTGACATAAGCTTGTAAACTCCTCGTGTAACCTTGTACTACAACCTCTATACACTTTGTGAGGCCCCTGTTACAGCCTTTGGATGTCCACCATGTCTTTTCTACCCACACTTAGCCTTCTCTACGACAATCTCTAGTGTTTTCCATGTTTGTGGTGTGCCCACACTTTACAGGTGGTTGCTCACTAAAGCCTCTACACATTGTATTTCTCTAGTTGTGATTGAGGAGGGGTGTTGAGATATTGGCAATCACACCCAGCTTAGCCTCTTTGTATAGAGAAATGTGGGCTCAAGATGCAGAATCCCATATGCACAATGGTGGAAAGTGCAGCCTAGTCTATTCCTATAAAGCTTTGTACTTGCTCTCTTTTTGAATGCAATGTCATAGTACTTTTGTACTTCTAACAGAGTATCTGTGTCATTGTCAACACAAAAGATTGCGTTTATGAGTCCAATCTTCCATCTTGGAACCTAATTCACTTGTGTGACATTTAGTCTTGATGTCTATTACCTCATGAGCTCACTCTTCCTCTTTCAACCTCCATAGACATGCTCTAGATTCGACATTTTAACAGATACTTACCACCTTCCTATTGTACTATCAGGATGAATGAGTTCTTCTCCTTGCACTAGCTAGGATTAAGCCTACAGGCCTATTATTCCTATTTCATGATGCTTTAAAAATATGCATTGTCTATTCTCCAACTAGTAGTAGCCAAATTCTACCATGGACTAAACCAACCATTGGACACTCTTCTAGAGTCTCTAAGGCTAACCGACTTTCAAGATGATCTTATCCAAGCGAATTGGGCCTAATGGAGACCAATTTCTTGAAGAGGACTCCTTCCTAGCAAGCTCTAAAGAAGATTATGATAACTCAAAGGACAAGAAAAGAAGTGTCATGAGTACATTGACAAGATAGGGTACATATGAAATAATGCCCAAATCATTGATGCTTTCTTTGCAATGAGCTAGGGCATATCCAAGCTAACTACCCTGAATTTGATCTAGAAGATGAGGAACGGGCTACAAAGTGAAGCCACCCAAATTTTGAATTTGGCCTCCTCAAGATTTGGATATAGTAATCAAGATTCTCTGAAATCTTTGAGGATGATTAGGAGTTCTAAAAAGATTCTCATGAGATGAAATAAGCCCTATACTTGTAGTGATCCCCTAGTGTTGTAATAATAGTTAAAGTTACACAATTTTTCTATAAAAACATTCCATGAGTTCATTAAATTATCTTGGAATTTGAGTACTCTTGCATAATCAAAGTAGCATAGTTGAAGCATAGTGAATCCTAACCCACAGATCCTAAACACCCTAGGAAATTGTCCTTCAAAAACATAACCCCTAATCTCTTGTGAGATAAGAACATCTTGATTCCTTTAAGGGGGAGAGGACGTAATCTCTTGATCCCTTCGACTCTCCCCATGCATGAAGAGGACTTAAGAAGGGGGGAGGGATTAAAACAAAGATTTAAAAACCTTTGTAAGTTAAAATTAAAAAATAACAAAAAAATCAATAGTTACTTGCATACACCGCTATCTCACCCCATTGCCATATCTGACTCTAGTATTGCCACCATGGTGATCATCACCCACAATCATGCCATTGAAGAGCCACCATGCAAACTACTTTTCTCCCACACATACAATCACCCGAAAAATGAAAAAGAGGGAGAGGAGGTGTAGTAAGGTAATGATTAGTGAGAGAGGGAGAAAATTCCATGACGTAGCCAAGATTATGATAGGTTGAAAGACTTATTCTAAGTGATTTACATTTTCTTTTGATTGCAAGCTCCTCTAAAACACCCTCATTTTTAAGAAGATTTGCCTAGGTATCCAACACCTTCTTATTATCCCTACTTTAGGGTGAAATTCACTTAATAGGGTCATCTTTTTGATCATCTTTCAATTTCTAACCCCTAATTACTATCTTAACATTATTAGGAGATAAACTCTCACATTGATTGGCAAAGTTTCAACCAAAATTATCCCACTAGGTATTTCCTCAAGTGTGGATTTATCCCTTTGCAAATTTTTATTAGGGTCCTCTCCTTTAGTATTCTCATTATTTGCATGATAGTTCACAGGCCTAGGTTGTTGACTACCTTGCTGGAGAGAACTAATCCTACTCCAATAGGTAGTGGCTAAGTGACCAAACTTCCCACATATATTGCATTTGACATTAGGATAATTATGAGGAAAATGTTGCCCAATACACCACTCATAGCTAAATTGTGATGGACCTACATCATAGGGCTTTCTAGTACCCATCATATTTTGCTGGCGCTTTAAAAAATTAACTTCTACAAGCAATCTAGTGGTATTGCTTAATGATCATATTCCTATAGTGTTTCATCTTTTACTTTTTCTATAATACTTAATATAGAGGAATCATAACCAGTGGCTTTAGGAGCTACCTCCCCACTAGGTTGCACAACTTCCAAAGGGGGTACTACCTACAATGACCATTGGTTTACAAAAGGAGCTCTTTAGCTAGCTATTGGCTTAACAATATTTGGAGGAGCTGGCAACAAAGGCACATTTTGCATGCTTTCTCTACCATTCGGGTTGGTCACAAGGGTATTGATTGCACCTTGATCTCCACTAACCAATCCCAAATTATTTCTATGCTGAGACTTGAATTTAGATTTACCCTCAATGTGTAGGCCACTTGCAACCAGGACTCTACTTCCTTTACACGGGTTATAGTAGTATCTATATCCGCTAGAGGGACACTAAACTGCACTTGGATACTGAAGTCTAGTCCATTCAATAAATATTACAATTGGAGAACATGTGGGATAGGGATAGAGGCTTGCAATTGCGAAAGACCTCTTTCATTTTCTTAGCATATGCTTGGGCATTTTCACGAGGCTCTTGATATGAGTCACATTAAACACATGTAGCCGATATTGTCTATCTCTCTTAGAGGTAGATTCCCTTTTGAAGGGGACCTATGGAGCTCTACCCCGAGACCTATGGACTGCTTATTGATCAAGCATTTCAAGCCGAGCGGCCATGGCTATTTCTCACATAGCCGACACGCAATGCCTACCTTACAGGTGTAGTGAGCTTACCTTGATGCTCGATCGAGCTCCCTCCTCTCTCTTGCACTCCGGTAGCTCCATGATCCTTGTGGAAAGCTCAAGCAACCTCAAGCCCTCTCCGTCAAGCTCCATCCTCCATATCTACATGAGAAAAGAGAAGAGAAGAGAAGAAGAGAAGATGAAGAGAGAAGAGGGGGAGCTTCTTCTCCATGATCCCTCACTCTCACACATTCACTCCCTCAATCCCTCACTCAAGCACAAGCAAGAAGGCAAGAAACAAGAGAAGAAGAAGAAGAAGCTTTGGCCACACACAAGAATGAGCTTCTCATTCACTTTTCAACTTTATATACAAAACCCTACTTTTTGGGCGGTCATCGCCACTTTTTACATGGCCGGCCATTAGCCTAGGCCCTCTTTTCCTATTTCCCACCGTTCTAACTTATCCCATTCCCAACTAATGCATACAATTTGCACAGGAGTGAGCCTGGCACTCTTTTACAAGGATTCAAGAGTGCTTTCACAATTAATGGTACGCTTTTACTCTTTTCTTTCCTTAAGGAGACATTGAGGCCTTTTGGAGAGGTCGTCATTCAAAGTTTTCAAGGTCTGACTTCGATCCGGGGCACCTTTTCTTTCCTTTGTCTTGTGTCCTTTGGTTATCTCCTTTTTCCATTTTCCTGCTCCTCTGCTCCATTTTCCTGCTCCTCTATGCTGCGGTAAACATTACCCCCCTCCTAGCTGAGTGCCATTCCCATGGTGCTGTGGTGGGGAGTAGTGGGGTAGTTGGGGTTGTTGCTAAGTGGAACTGGTGGGTAGATGACCACAATCAAAAGGTGCTGTTGTGAATGAGAGGTGATGGAGTTTGATTAATGATGACCAGGAGAGATTCCGTCGTGCGTTAGACTTCATGAAGATGCTCAGCATTTCTCACACAATTGTAGCTCCCATTCTGCGACGGCTGATAAAGGTTTTGCATGGGCATCTCTAATCATTTGGAGAATATGAGGTTCCGAAATCTATGCCAATGGTGGGTCCATCACTGAGTTTTCCTTCTGCTTGATTTTGTTCTGTCATGGTAGCCATCAACAGGCAGATTGTCGGCTACATCAAGCATCTTGGTCCATCCAACCATCGGAGTATGGAAAAGCTCCTGAAGTTACTGTAGTGGTGTCCTGTTTGACTCAGGGAAAAATTCATGGTCATTAGCAAATGTCGTGGATGATCTTCTTTAGCTGGGTAGCCATTCACTAAGTCACGATCATAGCCTGCAAGAGAAAGTTGTGCATTCCCTAAGGGGTGTGTCTGTCTCATGGTGTGGTGTAAGTGCATGTATAGTGGAACCGGGAGATGGGTCTAACCTTGGATAAGCCCTTGGTAATGTCCCACACTTCAGGACCCAATTCGTGTGTTGTTGGAGGTGCAGTGCAAAACTTAGGGTGACAAGTCTGGAAGTCCTGCCCTTGATGTGCCCTAAGCGTGAAGTGGGGGAGGGGCTAGGTGTAAACCCTAGGTGTAGTGAGTGAAGTGAGCCCTCGTGCTTTTTTCTTCTCTTTTTTTTTTTTTGGAGAATTGCATACAAGGAAGATGTCCTGGCTAATGCCTATCACCTTCAGCTAGATTACGAGGCGGTCACAATCATTGGGATAGGAATGCGTGACTTTGTAGATATTCTTTAATACCGGCCTGGACCTTCAGAGGTGTGGATGACAAGAACGGATGATTGCACCTCGTGAAGCAGGTATCACTCATATCCTCTAAGATTTCTAGGCAAAAGGAGGGAAGCAGGGTTGCCCTCACCATTAGTCTAGTCATGGCTCTACTATCTATCCCTAGGTTGATGTCAAAAAAGAGTGGAGGGAGGTGGGCTTCCTCGGCTATGGGTCTCTGCATTAGTAGGAACTTGATAAGCCTAAGATAATTACAGGTAGTTAAGAAGGTTGGATCTGGGCAAGAAGAAAAATCTGCGAGGAAGCAGTTGATAGATGGGAGGAGATCCTCTAACCTAAAGACTAGGAATTCCTCGGGGCTCCAAGCATTAACATTATATATCTTAGAAAATTCAAAATTCCCATGACTATTTCGCTCATAGTCAACTCCATGCCTACGGGGGTAGGGCATGTAGATGGGGTTGTTGTGTTCTTCAGGGAGCAAGCTGTAGAAGGCGGTCCAAGAGTCAAAATTGGTATCCCAAATCCTCCTCCACCACTTCAGCTGTACCTCATAGCCTTGGGCGGTTTTGGGGACCCTGTTTACCTTGTCTTGCTAGTAGTCTTCAAGCTCTTGCCTCCATCTGGTTATTGTGAGGCTTCTTTCCTCTATCCATCTATTTGCAAGATCATTAGCCAGATCCTTAATCTTGGCTAGAATACCTAGAGGCAAAGCACGGTCCAGAGAGCATGGATAAGCAAATGATAGTTCAAACGGCCTCATCTGGAACTCCCGTTGATGCCATATGACCAATTCCTGAGGCCAATCGATAGGATGGGGATCCCCCCATAGTGGCATAGGCTCTTCAAGGAATTGTCTTGGTAATGATCGTGCTCTGTGATGGGCTTCCTCTGCTAGTTCTTGTCTTCTTCTTCTAGCTGCCACAATGCACTCGGGCATATGGGCATCTTCGAGCTCTTCAGGCGGGGGGTCTGGTAGAGGCGGACTGGGCATTCTTTGTTGCTCTTCTTCAGCATCCTGCTCAAGTCCGAACCCTCTTCAACATTCTACTCGACAACTAATGGAACCACTTGTGGTAGTGGTGGTGGTTGCTCACGCTCTTCAAACCCAAGTTCCTTAAGCTCAATAATGGAGAGGCTAGCACGGCTTAGGTAGTGAAATTGTTGCTCTTTTGTGATTCTTGTGCCTGTTGGAAGCTCCCGTTCTTGAAGGCCATACTTTAGTGCTCTGGTGGTCAGTTCTAGCTTCCTTCTTACCTTCTCCATTGAATCATTTCCCTCCGCTTGGGTGACATGTAGTACTGTGCTAAGGAAGGCTTGCCTTTGTGTGTTGGCACATACATCACTAGCTTCTGCCTTGGACTCCGCAAGCACTCTCTCACACTCAGCCACTGCCAAGCGTTCTGTTAAATCCCTAACTCTTTCGAAATTGTTTCTTTCCCACTCACTGGCTCTCTCGTCCATCTTCTTTCTTCCCTTCTCTAGCTCACTTGCCAAGGTTGTCACAACCTGTGGCTACTCATTCGTTAAGAACTAGAGTTGGTTCCTTTCCCTAGATTTTCAAGTCAACTGTTCTTCAGCAATTTCTTTTGCCTGATTTGCAATATTGAATCTTTTTTCTGCCTCAGCAAATAGCTCTGACTTTTCTTGCACAAGCTTCTCGTGACTTTGGATCTCTACGAAGTGCAATCTTCTTTGGGTGAAGGCCATGGCCATGAGGGCCTCTATGTCTCCCTTGGTAATCTTCAATGAATCTTGCAGTTGTTGTGCCTCATTCTGCAGCCTTTATGCTTCTGCGGCAGGAACTCGTGGCCTTTCTTGTTCTAGGAACTCTATTTTCCTCTCCAATCTGTCTTGTTCTTCAAGTTCATACCACAGGCAGAAAGCCATGGCATCTTCTTGTTGCTCACTTGGCTCACCCTCTTGAGCTTCTATATGTCTGTACCTTTCCAGTTTGGCAGTTCTCAAGTCAGCATATTGCTGCACTAGTAACTTCAAGCTTCGTTGTTCTACCACCAGGTTTTGCTCCTCATCTTTCAGCATTTGTCTTAGGCGGCTCTCATTGTCCTAGGCTTCCTTGGTCTTTGCTTCCAGCCAATCTTGTAGAGTTTTCACTTCCCTTCTTTCGTCGGCTCCTTGCTTTGAAACTTCTAGCCTTAAGGCTGCCGAAGTTTCCTTTTCTTTCTCTAACTCCACCAGATCTATCTTCTTTTCTTCTTTTGCCTTGTCCAATTGTGCTAGAAGCTCAGCCACATAAGCGTCATAGTCGGCACCAGAGCTGGCATGGGAGTAGGGGCTGTAGTGGTTGATGCCTCTAGCTTCTGTCATTTTGGATCTTGCCTAGACTCGGCATATTTGGCAGCGGTCCATTTTGCTCCGGCTTCTGGTACAATTTCATCCACTTTGCTGATAAGTAGCTGCATCATGTTCATCAATTGGGCCGTGTCTAGAGAGGGCGTGGGTTGTGGGGTGGTTGTGGTTGTGGTGTCAGTTGGTACTGGCACAAAGGAGGAAGGCAAGGGTTGTAGCAAGGACTTGCCCTTGCCTACAACTAGTGGGGCCGTTTCCACACTGCCACTTGCTTCAGCTTCATGGCGGGGACTCAAAGGTTCGATCTCTCCTCCCCCATAGGTTTCTTCGACAGATCTACGAGTGGCCTCTACCAACTCAGCAAGTTCTTTCATTCTTGGTTCTTTGGCTTCCTCCTCTGCCCTTCTTTGCATCTCTTCTTCTGCCCTCTTTGATTCTTCTCTAATTTTTTCGAGTTCTTCCTCTTCTTTTTTCCTTCATTCCTCCTCCACCCTCTTAACTCTCTTTGAGCCCTCTTCATCTCAGCTCGCTCTTCTTTGCTTAGTCTTTCTTTCTTCTCCCTTTGGCTCTTGTCACTCTTCTTTTGCTCCTGTGGTTTAGCCACTTGAGTAGGTGGTACCTTTGGCTCTCCTTTGTCGCTTATTGTCCTTTCACTTGAGCCTTCTTCCTTGCAGTGAGGTGAGCTTTGATGCATAGCTTGCTCTTCATCTACACCAGCATCCTTGATAGCCTCATGGATGATTGCCGTCAGGACACTGCCATATCCGATTGTGGAGGCTTTCGAGGCAGGTTTTTTCCTTGCGGATCGTGTAGTAGAAGTAGGAGACTCCCCACCAACTGGTGATGCGACTGAAGCCAGGAGCGCGACTGAACTCTTGATAGTTTTCTGCACAAAACCGTTCCAATCCACCTCCTTTGGAACTCCTGCAGCGATGCTCTCTAGTAATGGCACCCCAATTCTGTTCATTAAAGCGTTGTATCTCTATCTTGAGAAAAGGGTGTGGACCATTTTAGCTTGCATCTTTGTTGTGGAGTCTGGAATATCAGCCAAACTGATTCCATCCACTGTGTGCACATCATCTTTTGTGACTCCCATCATGGTATATACATCTCTTCTTAGGCATCTCTCCTTCTTGGACACAAGCACCACGGATTTCTCGATGATAGTTGCATTAAGGGGCACTTGCACCCTTCTTTCATGATCATCAGTCCTTACTGTGACCATGCCACAGCTCCTACCTTCATCAAAGCTCCTTAAAAAGTCAGCACACATGCTGTAATCTACAGCCTATCCGACCTTTTCCACATACTTTCGGAGGTTGCATTTATCCACCAACTCCTTCATTGCCGACTCTTCCAGGATGGCATCGTATAAATTCAGGGTATGTTTGAACATGAACTGGCTAAATCCACGTGTCTCAATACTGATCCCATACTTTGTCAGCTCCTCTTCAGTGAATGGAAGTTTACCCCCTTTTTCTTGTCCTACCATGGTAGGTGCATGTCATTACACCATGCCAATATTAGCGTTATGAATTGACTCATCACTAACAAAAACCCAAGAAAGAATGTGTGTGACAATTTGCTTTGCTACTTCAGAGGTATGAAACTTGGAAATAATTCAAAAGCAACATATATTTCCTCCTTGCATTCTTTCCTATTTAAATTCAATCGATCATTTTCATCCATCACTACACCTTGCTACATCACTTGGCTCTCACTTTGCTCCCCCCCCCCCCTTCCTTAAGTTTTAAAGGAATCCTTCCTAGGATTAGCAAGGGAAGAAGGAGGACTCACATGGACTTTTTGGGGCGAGTTACTTGGCCAACAGCCAAGTATAGAGGTTAGGATTATATTCAAGCTGGGCATGACGATCAAGTTCACATGGTCGTATGGAAGCTTGGGTGATATAGGTCAAGACATCATGAAAGATGTCCCCAGAGTTGAGGTGGCTAGCAACATGTAGTTCCTCTTCCGTAAGGAATTGGTCAATGTAAGGGTGGGCTAACACATGGTCATCTAAGTGTATATTGTGTGTAATGGCCAAAACCCTACACGAAAGAGGTGCCACATAAGTAGGGTCATGTTCAGTTGTTTTGATTGCCCTTCTTTGCTCGGCATTGGTCATGATGCAATAGCCTTTTTTTTCCCATTGGAGTCGCAAGGCATACCATAGTTGTAAGAATGAATTCTTGCTCCTTTGAGATTTCTCCATTAGCGATTAATTCGGTGGCAATTTTGGGAAATTTGACGGTCATAAATTCATAGTCTTCCCAAGTGTATGGCAACGCACGAACATCAGAAGTAAGGGATTCATCGAGAAGTCCTAGGTGTCAAGCCTCTCATAGCTCCTAGTGAATGTGGTGAAGGTGTTATCTAACTCCTTGATGCATGTCACTATGTCATCTCCTAAGGTCTCAGCAAGATCCTTGGCCACTGAAAGGAAGATCATCTTTCATACGAAGGCCTAAGACCTGCCAATGGTGATGGTGCAATTGGACTGGATAGTGATGACTCCATTGATGGCATCACAGATGGGGCACTCAGAAGCACTTTGAGATGCTGCAGGGGGCTCCAGTGGCATAGGAGGTGTGCTGCATTCTATCTGAGCCCGCATGGGGGTGCTCAACTCCTCTGACTTGGATAATTCTAGGGCATCTAGTTTTGGATGATAAATGTGTTGGGATTCATTAATCACAGCCGGTGCTGGTCCAACTTGCTTTGCAGCCTGGGCTCCGTATGTGCAAGCCTCTCTAGTTGGAATGAGGTTGCTTAGAGTTGAGCCTCTTGAATGTCCACTCTTAGGTACCCATATCCAGGGGTTGCCCTCATAGTATCCTTGTGCTCGTAAGAGATCTTTGGGGATCCATCGTTGCGTGGTCATATGCCTACGTCGATAGCATCTGAGCTGCCTCTTAGGCTGTGACTAATAGTTTTTGCATTTAGAAACACATTTCTATGGTTTGCAAGGAGGTGGCCCTTGTCATTTTGGCACCCATATCTCAAGCAACAATATCAAAGTAGATAAGACTCCAGTGTCCACTATAAAGAAAACATTAGTCAGTAATAAATATAAAAACAAATCACCAAAAGTAACTATGTATAAGGGATTTATTTACCTTCCAACATATGGAAAAATGTGTGTGTGTGTGTGTGTGTGTGTGTGTAACTATAAAAAAATCCAAGGAATCTTGAAATATTTGAACAAGACTTTGAAAAAAGATCCACGAAAAGAAGCAGATCAATAAAGAAAATGTTCTTTGCAGCCTTATTTCTAAGAGAAGCAATGTATGCTCTATATAAGAAAAAATCCAAGAATAAGAGAATATGGAAGTACAATGTGCTTTGCATCTTTATTGGTTATTCTCTGCAGCAAAAAGGATATAGATGCTATAACCCTTCTACTCATAAGTTTACAGTGAGCAGAGATGTTGTTTTTGATGAGATGAGTAGCTGGTATAAACCAGTAAATGTGATTGATAATACAGATGCACAAAATGGTAATGATGCACAGAATTCACAGCAGCAGTCACAAGATATTAGTGGACCTGGAGCGTTCTCTAGCAGTGGTTCACATTCTTCGCCATGGACAGGCAGATTGAGATCAGGAGAATCTTCTCAAAGCAATGCAGATAGTGGTATGCAGGTATCATGAAAAGGAAAAGAGAAGGTAGATCAGCCCATGTTTGATGTGAATGCAGGTCACTCTTATGTGGATGGTGAATCCAGTGGCTTAGAACAGAGCATTGACGATGAGTTGGGTATTTCTTCTATTGTTACACCTAGAGTAAGGAAGACCAGGGATGTTTTGAGAGCTCTTGGGAGTGAACCTACTTTGCGCAGGTCTACCAGAGCTAGGTATCCTGTGGATAGGCTGAAATATGATGGATTTACAGCCATTCACTATGCCTATATGGTCAAAGTGATACAGGAACCAGAACCCGCTTCTTTTGAGCAAGCCATGGGAAAAGAAAAATGGGAGAAAGCCATGGATGAAGAAATGGATGCCTTGGAAGTAAATGCTACATGGGAATTGGTACCTTTGCCTAAAGATAAGAATGCAATTGGTTGTAAGTGGGTTTATAAGGTGAAACACAATGCAGATGGTTCTGTGAATAGATACAAAGCAAGATTAGTAGTCAAGGGGTATGCACAAACATATGGCATTGATTATGAAGAAACATTCAGTCCAGTTGCAAGGATGGCAACTGTAAGAGCAGTCATCGCTATGGCTGCATCAAAGGGATGGTCTTTACATCATATGGATGTAAAGAATGCCTTCTTGCATGGTGATTTGCAAGAAGAGGTCTATATGGAGCAGCCACCAGGTTATGTGCATGATGTTCATCCTGAGTTTGTTTGCAGGTTGAAGAAAGCCTTGTATGGCTTGAAGCAAGCACCTAGAGCATGGTCTGACAAGATAGGATAGTATCTTGTCACTATTGGCTTTCAGATTTCCAAGGCAGATTTCTCACTTTATGTGAGAAAAACAGAGAAAGGTATTATGCTACTTGTCATTTATGTTGATGATTTGATTATGACAGGTGACAGTGATGAAGATATCCTTCATGTGAAAATCCTATTGAAGCAGAAGTTTGAGATGAAGGATTTGGAAGAGCTGCGTTATTTCTTGGGCATTGAGGTGATTAGATCACCAAGTGGGATATGGCTCTTGCAGAGGCAGTATGGATTGGACATGCTGTCCAAATATGGGATGACAGGCTGTAAGCCTATTTCAGTTCCTTTGGAGCAGAATCTGAAGTTGAGTGCAGATGCAGGTGAGCTTCTGGAAGACCCTACTATGTACAGACGCATAGTAGGAAGTTTGATTTATATGACTATTACCAGGCCAGATTTGAGCTATGTTGTTGGATTGGTAAGTCAATTTATGAAGGCTCCAAGGAAACCGCATTTGGATGCGGCTAGATGCATACTCAAGTATGTGAAGTCCACATTGCAGTATGGACTACTTTATGAGACTGGGGTTCAGATACAGTTGCATGGATACATTGATGCTGATTGGGCTAGTAGTATTTTTGATAGATGATCTACCAGTGGATATGTGTTCTCTTTTGGGAGTGCTGCAGTCACTTGGAGCAGCAAGAAACAGCCTACAGTTGCCTTGTCGAGCACACAGGCTGTTTACCGCAGCATAGAGGAGCGGGAAATGGAAAAAGAGAAAAAGAAAAGGCGCCTTAAATGGCAACTAGAACTGGGAAAAAATTAAATGCACGGGCACGATCCTCAAGAAGTCTTGGAGTCGCCCAAGGAAAGTAAAATAATAAAAAGTGCACCATTAAGTGCGAAAACACTTCCAAAACCTTGTAAAAGAGCGCTAGGCTCACTCCTGTGCAAATTGTATGCATTAGTTGGGGATAGGATAGACTAGAACGGTGGGAAATGAGGAAATGGGCCTAGGCTAATGGCCGGCCATGTAAAAAAGGGGATGATCGCCCATGGAAAATAGGGCATGTATATAAAGTTGAAAAGTGAATGGGAAGCTCATTCTTGTGTATGGCAAAAGCTTCTTCTTCTTCTTCTCTTGTTTCTTGCCTTCTTGCTTGTGCTTGAGAGAGGAATTGAGAGAGTGTGAGGGAATGAGGGAGTGAATGCGTGAGAGTGAGGGATCTTGGAGAAGAAGCTCTCCATCTTCTCTCTTCATCTTCTCCTCCTCTCTTCTCTTCTCTTGTCTCGCACGTGGCTATGGAGGATAAAGCTCGAGAGGGATTAAGGTTGTTTGAGCTTGCCTCAAGGATCGTGGAGCTACCAGTGTGCAAGAAAGAGGAGGCACTTGATCGAGCATCAAGGTAAGCTCACTAAACCCGTAAGGTAGGCATTGCGCGTCGGCTATGTGAGAGGTAGCCATGGCCGCTCGGTTCGAAACACTTGAGCAATAAGTGGTCCGTAGGTCTCGGGGTAGAGCTTGAAGCTCCCCTTCATTTTGATTCCATTGTGCCGGGACTGACGGAATCGAGCCTGGAGCACCGGATGCATCAGATCGAGCGTGGAAGTAGGGTTTTCAACCTAAACCAGTGCTCGAGATAACTAGGAGATTTAGGAGGTTTTAATCCGTGGAATAGGTAAGTATTTGGGTTTGTTGGAAGCATTAGATTAGGACTGCTGTTCTGTATTTTTGTTTTTCATGTTGCCTGCACTAGATTAAGGTTAGATTAGGGTAAGAAAAGAGAAAGCAGTGGTTCTAGCTGCTGCTGGAAACAGGAAAATAGGGGACCAGATTCAAGTTTCTAGGTGAAACAGGGTCATGAAACTGGCTGTGAGGTTTTGCAGTGCTGGGAAAGGACCTTAAGAGGCTTGGATGGCCAGGACAGACCTCATTTCTTTAGTTGGTCTTCTGTGAGAGAAAGAGAGAGAGAGAGAGAGAGAGAGAGAGAGAGAGAGAGAGAGAGAGAGAGAGAGAGAGAGAGAGAGAGAGAGAGAGAGAGAGAGAGAGAGAGAGAGAGAGAGAGAGAGAGAGAGAGAGAGAGAGAGACTTCTAGTTCACAGGACGAGGAAACGCGACCCCGATTCTAGGTTTGCTACTAAACTTTTGGACTAAACGGATTTTTTGAGAGAAAAGAATAGAAAAATAAAAAATGTACCAAAAAGGGGAGGGAATACAAGGTGAGAGAAACTCACATTTTGTGTACTATTCATTCACCTCTTTTTCAAATCTCCCACTACCCATTTTTAAAGTGAAAAATCCAAGATTTGGAGAGAGAATATTCACCCTCCATGGATATCAATATATAGTCTTCCTATTGAACAATCGAAATGGTCCACATCTTAAGCTATATTGTTTTTAAGGGCCCATTTTTTTGTCCAAATTTTTCATAATGTCTAGGCTCATCATCACCTTTGCTAGAGATATTGTTTCTTACATGTCTAGGATGCAATTATTCACGGACTTATCTATACTGAGATAGAGTATATTGAAGCTACCAAGACTTGCAAGGAGACCCTATGGCTAGTAGACTATATGGTGTGGTAGACCTTGGTAATACTATTACTCTAACATTGCATTCAGATTCAATGAGTGCTATATAGTTGGCTAAGAATCCAGTCTTCCATGCAAATACAAAGCATATTGAGTACACTATCACCTCATCAAGGAGGTGATAGAGGACAAGTCTATTAACCTTATCAAGATCTCAACTAACAAGAACCCTATAGATCTACTCACTAAAGTCTCTCAACAAAACATTTTGCCTTTCTTAAGAAGATGTTGGATTTTGGATGAGATAATGCCTTTCCTCATCCTATTGTGCTTTATGTGCATTTATACTTTGTCACTTTTTTCTTATATCTCCTCACTAGAGGCACATTTTCCTTCAAGTAGGAGATTATTGGGGGTAAGATCACCTATATCTACACCGCCTTGTATTTACTTCATATACCATGACCACACACCACACTTATATACTACAGGTGATGAGCCTTCCATCACTACCAGTTTATTCTTTGTTCTTTTAGTGACTATTGAATAAGGAAAGGCCGGTCACACATTGTGATCATTGGAGTACCCACATTCTATGTCTCTCTCTCTCCTCTTGGTCTCTTGCTTCATCTACAATGGCTCCCATCTCTCTTACTTCTACTTTCTCATGCTTCCTCTCGGGCTCTATATTTCAAAATGACCACTCCGTCCCAAAAAGGAATACATGATATATTTGGCTTCAATTGACATGTGAAATGACTTTAAAACTCCTAACATACATTGGCAAATCAAGTAAACTCTCATGGACACTAACAAAGACATCCCATAGATAGATACATGAGACCTAGATAGGAATAGACATATTGTAAGGTCTTAACCCATAGACACTAAGTGTCTCAATAATGTATGCCCTCTTTCCAATATCATAAGTAGAAAACCACTCCCTATGTGGAGTAACATTGAATGATGTTCTAGCATGGATAAGCCAATTTTGAGGCATGCCATTATTTATGGCAACCAAGAATGCATCACCAAATTTAGAGGAAACAAACAAGACATTAATATTATTACTACCACATGCATTAATCTCCTTAACCTTTACCTTGCTTCTCTCTTTGCCATCGTCCTCGTTTTCATTCTTAACTTTTTGTTTATTCTTCCACTTATAGCAATCATTTTCTATGTGTCCCTTCTCATTACAGAAGTAACATTATACATCCTTTTTGCTACATGACTTGCTTCTTAATTTACCTCTCTCATGAGAGTTTCCCCCTGGCATTTGGCCTTCCGCTCAATGTAAGTGCACTAGAGATTTTTTACCATATTATTCTTTCTGCTCATCTCCTTGGTGAGAAAATAGCTCTCTACATTAGCACTCCTAAGACCACTTATCAGTGTGGAGCTACTAATGGTAGTCTTGAAAGTATCCCAACTCTCAAGTAAGGTGACTAACAAGAGCCTGGCATTCATTAAATCATGAAAAACAATATTTTGAGATGTCAATTAGTTGAAAATGCTGCTAAACTCACTGAAACACCATATTAGAGAGTTTGGAAATTTTCCAAGCTCCAATTTTAAATAAATGATAAATATTTGATTACGTGGCTAAACCTTGATCTATATTTGAAAGTGAAATTTTGAAAAGTAGCTTATATAGCATTTAGGGTAGACTCCACCTTTAAGTAAGACAATAAGATTTGACCATGTGGTCAAAGAATAAAGGTATTTGGGATTTCCAAAGTGCATGGAAATTTCCAAATTTCCTAATATAGTATTTTGAGGTGATAGATATCAAAGCCTCCTCCTCTATAAAGATTTTAAATATCTTTTTAAAATCCAATATATTTGCAAGGCTACACATTCTTTTTAATATAGGTCACCAAGTTTTTTTCATATACCATATGCATCTACCTTGTCTTTTACAATAAAATACATGGACTTTGAGAGTGTCAACATAATAGTAGACCATGGCATCTCATCCAATTCCTTCCATATATATTCATCTTGAAATGTGGAAGGGCTGAGGAAGAGTGAGAGCACAAGTGGAAGCAAGCAAGAGCTATGGAGGTTGAGAGAGAGAGAGAGAGAGAGAGAGAGAGAGAGAGAGAGAGAGAGTATGTGGGAACTACAATAGTCACAATGTGTAACGTGTTTTTCCTTATTATACTATATTAAAGCTTACTTGGAGTTGCAGAGATACAACTGAGCTTGAGGGGGAGTATTGAGATGGCAAGCTCAACAAGTGCAGACATTAATGCTATTGACCTATTCCTTATGATATTTAGTTTGATGCACCTATCTACAACCGGCATAGTTATAGCACATATTGATTAGTATAGTCAATTATGTATTGTTTAACTTAGTGGGTCACTTTCCTTTATGTTATATCTTATCTATACTTTGAGTACATTGTATTGTGTGTAAAAAAAGAAGAAGAGACTAGTAAGAAAATGTTTCGGCCTCCGTCTCTTACCTTGTGTTCTTGAGTAAGCTTCCTCTTATGTGTATGGTGTGTGTTTGACACAACAGGTCAAGTAAGTCCCTCCACCACACAATTCTTGATAATGCAATGGTACATAGGTCTAGGAAGGTGAGATACCCTATTAGGAGGTTTTCTTTTGAGAGTTATGCAACTCACCATTATGCTTATATGGTAAAGGTAATTGAGGATGTTGAGCCCAAATTTTTTGGGGAGGCTATTGGCTATGCTTATTGGGATGTAGCAATGGATAAGAAGATGGCTACATTAGAGGCCAACAAGATTTGGGATCTAGTATCATTGCCCAAAGGAAAGAAGGGTATTCATTGTAAGTGGATCTAGAAAATAAAGCATTATGCAGATGGATCTATTAGCATGTATAAGGCAAAGCTCATTATAAAATGCTATGCACAAACACGGCATAGATTATGAAGAGACATTCAGTCCAGTTGCTAAGATAGCAAATGTTGGATGTGTGATTACTTTAGTAGTAATCAAAGGTTGGAGTTTACATCAAATGGATGACATGAAGAATTTTGTCTTACATTGTGATTTTCAAGAAGAGACGTATATGGAGTAGCCAATAAGTTATGAGTATTTAGAGCATCCCACATGTGTATGTAGGCTAAAGAAGCTACTCAATGGGCTTAAAGAAGAGCCTAGAGCATGGCTTAACAGGATTGAAGGGTATTTTGTAATAGTGGCTTTTATGTTTCAGATGTAGATCACTCACTTTATGTGAGGAAGGGTGATGCAAGTTTGGTTATCATAGTCATCTATGTGGATGACTTGATTATTTCATGTGGTAGTGAAAGTGGAATTTCTAATTTCAAGGGTTTTTTGAAGCAAAAGTTTGAGATGAAGGATTTAGGTAAGTTTAGGTACTTCCTTAGCATTGAGGTGATTAGATGTGTTGATGGTATATGGCTATCCCAAAGGCATTATAGCTTGGATATGTTATCCAAGTATGGTATGATGGCATGTAAGTCTCTTTCAGTGCCAATTTGGAGCAAAAAGTAAAGTTGAGTGCTGATATTGGGGATGAGATAGAAGACCCTACAATGTTTAGGAAGATAGTAGGGAGTTTGATCTATATAACTATCACACCCCTATCACAAGGCTAGACTTGAGCTGTGTTTTTGGACTTGTGAGTCACTTTTTTCTCGACACTGCAATAGTTACTTGGAGTAGAAAAAAGCAACCAACGGTTGCTTTAACTAGTATATAGATTGAGTATAGAGGTATTGCTATGGCAATATGTGAGGTATTATGGCTAGAAAAGCTATTGGGTATGATTTGGATGCACAGGGTGATGTGTTAGCATATTTATGTTAGTTATGTCATACTATCATCTCCTGCTTGTGAGCTCCTATCAGAGTTTGAAGGAGACATAGGAGGTTTGGCAGTTTAGAAGCATTTTCTTTATTTATTGGCTTCCTATGTGCATTCTTAGGACAAGTACTACTTTCCACAATCTGCCTATACTACCTGCCAGACATTGTCATTCCCCTTATCACCCCTAATTTTTTAGCATTTGTTTCTTCAATGGCTAGCATTAAACATTGGTCAACCAATATTTATGGCCTCTATACAAGCAAGTCGGAAAATTCTTTGGGGATTTGACTATTTGTAGCTAACAACCACCCAATTGGTAGACACATACACTCTTCAATCTTCATTTTTCCCTTTGTAAGTGCACAATTTGATACTTTGACTCTTTGTACTTGGTGTTGCCATTGTCAGTAGCCTAATTTGGGGCCCTCACTAGTGCTTTAGGCTGCTGTGTGTAGGGACTAACTAGTTCATCATCAATGTATCAATATTCTTCTTTATTCAATGCAATATTCTTCCTTTATCCTCTTCTTTCTCTCTTTCTCTCTCTCTACTTCTCTCATGCCGCTCGAGCTCCATAACGTGGAGCTTCTAATCAGCCAGGCTATCAAGGAGGCGAAGAAAGATTTCAAGAAGGATGCGGATAATGCCTTGAACCAAGAAACCCGCCGGCTCCATGAGAGGATCCGGCGACTAGAGGAGATGGTGAAGACACTCACGGAAGAGAAGAGGGATCTCAAAACCGACCTGGACAAGCTACAAACGGAAGTGTCACATCTACGGGAGGCAAGAGAGGACGCGGATTTCAAAGCGGACCTCCGAGAGGCTATCATGAAGGAATGCCGAGAGGACCTCCATGTATGCATTAAAACCGAAGTTGAGGCTTCGAGAGAGGGATGGGAGGAAAAAATCAAAGCAAACATGAAGGAAGAATTAGAAGGGAATAAGGAGGGGTGGATTGAGGTAGTGAAGAAGAACATTAAGAAGGAGGTCCAAGAAGAAAATAAAAAGGAGGAGGTAGTCTGGGTTCAGGAGACCTTAGAGGAGGAGAGGCTCAGGAACGCGCGCAGATTGAATGTGCGTATTACCGGGCTCCCCGAAGGGGCCTCTTCGGAGGAGGACGCACGCGGGCTATGCACCCGACTAGGGTACACGAGCATGCCCTTTACTCAGGCATGGCGTGCAGGACGAGATACTACCAGGGTCAGAGCTCTGATATTACATATGAGCACACCGGAGGACAGAGCCGCTTTCTTTCGGAAGCGGATTTCGCTCCGAGGGATGACTGGGGCTTCCATCTTCATGGATGAGGACCTGACTTAGATGCAGATTGCACACAGACGAGCATGCATGCCACAGATACTCCAAGCACGTAGAGAAGGCCGTAAGGCCTTCTATCGAGATGGCCGGATTTTTATAGATGGACGCCCCACTAAATAGGGGGCACGACCTATGAGACGGGGCAGAGGACTGTACAGAAAACCCCGATATGTGTGGCAGTTTGGAACTGCAACGGCTCCCTATGGTCACGACCGGACAGACTTGAGGAGATTTTACCCGACCATGATGTTATATGCCTCACAGAGACACATGAGAGCCCAGAGAGAGGGTCTTCCATGCATTATAGGATTTGAGTGGGTATCTGCATACTGGGCTACTACTAGGCAGAGCACATCTAGGGGCTCAGGAGGGGTGGCAGTTCTATTCCGTCAGGGGATACAAAGACATATCCAGTTAGTGAGACGAGATGAAGAGGCCAGTTACATATGGATCAGAGTGCAGATATCAGATGAGAGATGGATCTATATGGCAGTATGCAACTTTTCACCACGAGGGTCCAGATATGCTACTACGCAGGGTGATATTCAGGCCAGAGATTCCCCCTCCCCTTATTCACAGCTCTCAGAGGACATTATTCTGTATTCTAGTTTGGGTGAGGTCTTCCTTATGGGGGACTTCAACGGGTGCACACAGAGCCGACAATGTGAGAGTTTTGATATGGAGCAGCCAGAGATCATGAGAGCATTAGACCCTGAGGAGTTGGGGATCAGTAGGGAGTTAGCAGATACTGGGCCAGACGCCACAGGGTATGGAGGGCATTTACTTGAGCTTGGTAGTAGACATCATCTCGTTATTTATAACGGGATGGCATGATGGCCATATTCAGGAGGTCTTACATGCTTCCCACATGGGGGGGGCGAGAGTACTGTAGATTATTTGCTCGGACCGATCGATGGGATGCATACTATCGAGTCCTTTGGCCTTGGGAGACTTCCACTCAGTGCCGATCACACCTTTCTCAGTTTCTCACTCCTCACCTCATTACCATCACCACCTGCAGATATCATACCCCACATGCATACTACCATACACTTCACTCATAAGCTCTCACATATTTACTCACAGCATCTGGAGGAGCACATCACGTCACTTGATCCATACGCACCCCTTGATACACTGACCACTGATATCACACTCATTCTGCATGATTCTGCTACACTCAGTTTTCCACATCACACATACACGCACCCCCCTCGGACCGGTACCATGCCACAGAACAGGTGGTATGATGATGAGTGCAGAGATCTACGTTGATAGCTACGCGATTTGGAGGCCAGAGGAGAGATCACACACAGACAGGCGCAGAGTCGCATGCACCACTTGACCCGCCGTAAAAAGTGGGAATGGGAGGAGGAGAGATATTGGGATATATACCACCTTCTTATGAGCAGAGATTGTGCAGAGGCATGGAGGCAGATCAGAGAACCACGCTCACCCACACCGATACATGACCCTACACTATGGCATGGATATGCACAGAGTTTATATCATGTACCCGCACAGCCGCTGATACCCACACCATGTACACCAAGACCGGGTATTTCATCCTTTTTCACCACTAGTATGGTGAAACATGCTATCTCACAGTTACAGTATGGCCGTGCTCGAGACCAGTTTGATCTTCAGGCAGAGCATATTATATATGGCAGAGACACATTGGCTCCACTCATTGCTCACCTCTTCAACCGTGCATTGTCGGAGGGGTTCCCTGACTCGTGGACAGAGCACACCATTGTACCTATCCACAAGTCAGGGGATCCTATGGATCCTAACACATATAGGACCATCATGATTGGGCCAGTTTTGTCCAAACTTTATGGCACGGTGATGGAGGAGGAGCTCAGCACGCTAGCAGAGAGAGAGTGCATGCGCACACCCGGACAGGTAGTGTTTAGACGGGCATTTTCTACCATAGACCACATCTTCACTCTCCGTTGTCTGATCGACCAGACACGAGTGAAGTAACAGAGATTGTACTGTTGCTTTGTGGATTTCCGCAAAGCCTTTGACATGGTTCCGAGAGAGAGGCTTTTCATATGCCTACTTGATCTGGGGGTGGATGATGACATGATGTGGGGTATTTATGCACTATATGAGCGGGTTACTGGCAGAGTCAGATGTCCGGGAGGTATATCAGATCCCCTTGTGAGCACCATTGGTGTGAAACAAGGATGCCCACTCTCACCGACTCTATTTGGGCTATACATTGATGAGATAGCAGAGTTTATTCAATAGCAAGCCGGTGGAGGTATAGATCTCAGTGGAGCCACAGTTCATATCTTACTATATACAGATGACATTGTGTCGGTCTCAGACTCAGCTCAGGGATTACAACAACATTTATTAGCATTGGATGATTTTTGCATACAGAGAGGCATGATAGTGAACCTTGGTAAAACCAAGGTTCTTATATTCCATACATCAGCTCAGATACGCAGACAGAGTATTTTCATGGCAGCAGGAGGGAGTATTGAGGTCATTGGATCATATGTATATTTGGGAGTCACCTTTACAGCAGCTTCAGGGACTTTCTCGATGACACAGGCAGCTCGTGACCGCCTCACTAGAGGATACTCAGCATTGGCTCTTATGGAGCGACAGTGTTATCAGGCACACTTCCAGGAGCTCCGCACCAAGGGGTGGCTCTTTGATACTCTAGTCACTCCAGCACTGATGTATGGAGCAGCTATATGGGGGCCAGGCCTTGCCGATTATGTATGGACATTGATGGAGAGACCTCAAGTGATCATGATATCTAGATTGATTCACAGCAAGGCCTCACTCCCACATGACATTGTGCGAGCAGAGCTTGCCACACCGCCCATGCTAGTCGAGGCATTATTTCAGACAGTCTGCTTCCTACACAGATTTCAGGATATGGATAGAGATCGCATTGCATATAGAGCATATATGGAATATCAGGAGATGGCTCGAGCGGGGGATACCACATCATGGTATGCACAGACTAGAGCTTGGTTTGACAGACATGGGCTGGACATTGATAGACTCCCACCTCTTCTATATGATACTCAGGCTCCCACTTATACCCTCTCTCTCTCTGAGAGGAACAAAGTCATCAGACAGGAGATATGTCATATTTATATACAGAGGACATGGATCAGCCCTGCACAGCCACTGCCATCGAAGATGGCACATTATTATACATAGTTCTTGAGCATATCAGAGCAGGGATTCATAGAGATTCCGAGATATATGCAGATCTATATGCCACATCGATTAAGAGTTCTTATTGGACAGCTCAGGGTATCATCACATCAGCTTATGATTGAGAGTGGTAGAGCCAGTGGCATCCCACGGGAGGAGAGGATATGCCCCCTTTGCAGATCAGAGGTGGAGAGTGAGGAGCATTTTGTTCTCAGATGCCCGGCATACTCAGAGTTGAGATCTAGATACACATTGAGCAGCTCAATTCAGGGATGTATGACTGATATGGATCAGAGATCATTTGGCCGTTTTCTGGGAGAGGCATGGCATATCAGAGAGCAGAGCACACAGCGGGTCCCAGTCAGAGAGGGGCCCACCCAGACGACTATTACACAGTTCTTTCAGACAGACAGAGTGAGAGCTACTATACCAGCCTCCAGCCAGACCTCCGGGCTCACACTACAGCAGGCTGAGGACCAGCGTACCCGACGCCGCACGAGGATCCGGGGGTTTCGAACCCCACAGCCACACCGACAGGAGATCCGGAGGATTCTTGATCTACATCGACAGCAGACTGAGATCCGACAACACTCGACACATTGGATCTCAGATCTCCAGTTTGCTCTTTCTCCACCGCCGATGTACCACATCCTGCATCCAGGAGGGATCACCTGCTATTAGCGACTTCGACGACTGCTACTACATCCCAGGATAGTATATCTCCCTGCATCTGTTACATATACACATCGCATCACTTTATCACAGCCGACAGTTGTTCCCCTATCACAGCCGACATTTGTTCCCCTTTTGTAGCCATTATCTGGAGTACCAGAGCTACATACGCACATACACATATACGACACTTATCACACTCACAGCAGCGTATTTTCAGTTTCCAGTTTTTAGCTTTTCATTCAGCACTTTTATTTTGGATAGCTGGACCTCATCAGTTGTATCACAGTTTGTCTCATAGGCCAGTTTTGGTCTTTAGAAGACGTTAATATAACTTTTCTTTCCTTTCTATGTTTATGTTTCTCTTCTTTTGCATGTGCTCATATAATATCATCGCCCAAGTGAAGACATAGTCAAGAGATTTCTTACAAAAGAGAAAGTTTTCATTTTGCAAAGGAGAAGTTTAGATCTTCAAAACACAAAAATTGAGCCTATATTTGCAGCTCATTGTAAAATATTACACGGCGCAGCGAACAGAATCTGAGAAAGAGATAGAGAGTACACAACAGATAAGAGGAGAATCAGTAAAATTCTTTAACTCCAAACAACTGATACAAAGATGGCTCTGTCCACCCGTGCGCTTCCACTGTGTGAAGCTTAGATGGCGATCTAGACAGAAGATAGGTGAAGAGCTTAAGGCTAGCTGGAACAACAACTCTGACTGGGTGAAAGATGAGTGTGAGATGGCTGCGAAGGGGTTTAGCTTTTATAGCCCGCGAAGGTCGTTAGGTCGGCCTGCTGACCGACCTACCATATGAGCCTCCACTAGTCGGCCAGGGAATATTCCAGGGAATATTCCCTTTACCATCGGGCCGGGGGCGCTGCCCCCGGACCCCCGCCAGGGGGGCCGCTGGCCCCCCTGGGACCCCCCAGCCAGGGGCCGCTTCCGCGGCCCCCGGACCCCACAATAGGGGCCCCTTTTAACTCCCTTACCACGCAACTCAATGCAATGTGCCTCGAGTTGCTACCAGCTTAACCACTCCGTCTAACCCAAAGATTAGACCCACAACAGTCACCTTTTTGCCATCCGGTCACATAGACCTCATCTGATATACAAGTCAGGACTCAACCAATGTCCGGGCTCACATTTGGCTTCTCCTCATAATGGGGGCCTTACAACTTTGAGCACCATGGATCATTGGTAGCACCTAATGAGGGTGGGGCATTGATCATATCTAACACCCCCCCTCAATGTCCACCCATAGGTGAACTATCTCCTCGGCCCAATGCCGAGTCTCTGAAGATGAACTTGAAGCAGATCCTTCGTAAGTGCTTTGGTGAAGATATCTGCTCCATTCTCCTCTGTTGGACAGTAGACCAATTCCACTATCCCATCCTCCATCAAATCACGCACATAGTGATACTGGATCTCTATATGTTTGGTGCGTGCATGAAACACTGGATTTTTGGCAATGGCGATGCAACTCTGATTGTCACATCTCAGCACAGTTGGTTCTTCATCCTGCACTCCCATATGCCATAGAATCCTTCTCAACCATACGGCCTCACATGTAGCAAAACAAGCTGCCTTGTACTCTGCTTCGGTAGAAGACAATGCCACTGTTGGTTGCTTCTTACTAATCCAAGAGAAAATTCCTGAACCCAAAGAGAAACAATAACCAGAAACTGACTTCCTGGAATCAATGTCTCCTGCCCAATCTGAGTCACAGTTCCCCACAAGAGAAGTTCCGAAACTGTATGTGATACCATAGTCAAGAGTTTTCTTCAAGTATCTGAGCACCCGCATCCCAGCATTCCAATGACTCTCATGAGGTTTGTTTGAGAACCTGCTCAAAACACCAACAGCAAAACTGATATCTGGTCTGGTGTTACACAAGTAGATTAGACTGCCGACCAACCTCCTATACCTCCCAATGTCTGCTAGTGCTGATGTATCCTCAACGGATAACTTTACATTCACCTCCATAGGTGTAGCTATCTCCTTACACTCGGTCATGCCAAATGCCTTCAAGATCTCCCATGCATACTTCTTCTGAGAGATGAAGATCTTTCCTGGCTCTTGCCAGACTTCAATCCCCAAACAATAGTGCAGCAAGCCCAAGTCTGTCATTTCAAACTCAGAACTCAAAGCCTTTCGAGTTTGGTTGATCATATCTTCATAGTCACCTGTAATAAGAAGGTCGTCCACATATAGGACAATCACTACAGACTTTTTACCATCCCTGTAAACATACAAGTTAGCATCTGAGGCACATCTTTTGAAGTTTAGGTTTAAAAAGAACCTATCTATCCGCTGGTACCATGCTCTGGGGGCTTGTTTCAGCCCATACAATGCCTTCTTCAGTTTACACACTTTGTTCTCAGAATGGGGGGCCTCAAACCCTGGTGGCTGAGCCACGTACACCTCCTCCTTGAGGTCACCATTTAAGAACGCTGACTTAACATCCATTTGGTACACTGGCCACTTCTTGTGGGCAGCCACTGCAAGTACCGTGCGAATAGTGGTCATTCTGGCAGTTGGGGCAAATGACTCTTGAAAATCAAACCCTTCAACTTGTGAAAATCCTTGGGCAACTAGTCTAGCTTTGTACTTTTCTAAGGTACCATCAGCCTTGTACTTTACCTTCCAGATCCACTTGGTGCCAATAATCTTCCGCTTTGCTGGCCGATCCACTAGCTCCCAAGTGTCATTCTTCATTATGCTGTCATACTCCGCCTGCATAGCAGCCTTCCATGATGGATCTGCAAGTGCTTCTTCTAAGTCAGTTGGCTCCTTTACTTGTCTCATAATCTCAACCATCAAGGCCATGTTGACTATGTGAGCAGAAGCCCTCCTTTGCTCCTCTATTCTCTGAGACCTCCTTGGTCCGTCTGCCTTCTCCTCAACAGATGCAGGCATAGGATTATTGTGGTCATAGAGCTGCTTCACCCAGCGCGGCAATGGCTTTTCCGGTGGGGTGATGTCAGGTTGGTGAACTTTTTCCTCATCATCTGAAGATGATGCTTCCTCCTCCTTAAGGATAGGGATAGCTCTCGGGACAGGTTCATAGTGGACTACTTCTTCGCTTGATGATAAAGTGGAAGACCTTGCCTTCTCCTCCTCCACTGTATGCGGCTCCTCCTTGAACACCACATCACGGCTCGCGATGATCTTCTTTGCCTCTTGGTCATATAACTTGTAAGCCTTCTGCTCATCACTATAACCCAAGAAGATACATTTTCTGCTTTTTGGTTGTAACTTGTTTCTCTTCTCATCTGGAACATGTGCATAACATTCACATCCAAAAATTCTGAAATGTGAAACAGATGGTTTCTTACCAGTGTAAGCCTCATGAGGTGTTTTTCCCTTGAGAGCCTTTGTGTAGCTCCGATTTAGAATGTAGACTGCAGTATTAACAGCTTCAGCCCAAAAATGGTTAGGCAATCCCTTGCCCTTTAGCATGCATCTTGCCATCTCCACAATGGTACGATTCCTGCGTTCCACAACACCATTCTGCTGAGGTGTGTGAGGCGTCGTCAATTGACGCTTGATCCCTTTGCTCTTGCAAAAGCCTTCAAACTCCTTTGAGTTGAACTCACCACCACCATCTGTTCTAAATTTCTTCACACTTTTCCCTGTTTCATTCTCAACAAGTATTAGCCATTCTTTAAACTTACCAAAAGCTTGAGCCTTATCACGAAGGAAGTACACCCACATCTTCCTACTGTAGTCGTCGACAATCAACATAAAATAAGAAGATCCCCCCAAGGCCTGTGTAGGCATCTTACCACACAAGTCAGCATGCACCAACTCTAGAGGAGCATGTGCTCTATTCTTGCTTTCTTGTGGAAATGCCTTTCTCTGTTGCTTGCCCATCATACAAGCTTCACATGGTTCCTTCAATTCAGTTATTGTAGGTAGGTGAGCAACCATACCTTGCTTTTGCATCTCCTTCAATACTGCAAATCCGATGTGTCCAAACCTTTCATGCCAAAGCTTACTTGTGCCCACTCCAGCGGTGGCTGTAAGAGCACTTAGCTCATACAGGTTGTTCCTCCTTTCTCCTTTGCCAACAATTGTGCCAGCACTATCAATAATTTCTGCACCTGTCTTCTTGAACCTCACTTCATGACCAAGATCAGTTATGGCAGCAACTGATAAGAGATTTCTTCTGATTTCGGGAACATACAACACATTTGAAAGCTTTTTGACTTCACCATTTGCAGCAACAAAAGAAATAGTACCTGTGCCCGCAGCAGGGCATTTAGCATCATTTCCAACCGTCACAGTGATGGATTCTTGTAGAGGCTGCATAGAACTGTATAGACCTTTCTTGTTGGTCATGTGACGGGAGGCCCCACTATCCAACACCCAAGAGTCAGTGGTAGATTCTTCTTGCGCCGAGGAGCACACTTCCTCAATGGTCGCCATGAATAATTCCAACTCTGCTTCAGCCGTATTGGCTGTCTCTTTCCCTTTAGTTTTAAGGGTACCATTCTTTTCATCTGCCTTCTTGACACGACAATCTGCAATTGCATGTCCTTTCTTCTTACAGTAGAAGCACTCTCCTTGAAACTTCTTCTTGCCGCCCTTTTTCTTTTTGTCACCATCATTTTTGGTGGAGGAAACACCTTTGCCTTTTGCATTGGCAGAGAATGCAGCATCTCCATTGTTGCTTCCTTCTCGGGCTTTCAGCCTCAACTCCTCCTCCATTAATAATGCACAAAACTCCTCAAAAGTCAAAGCTTGAGGTCTCACCTGAGTATTAAGGGCAGTTACTAGTCCATCAAACTTTTGTGGACAAATCCGAAGACACCTCCGAGCTAGCTCTTCACTAGTCTTTTGTATCCCAGCGCCAGCCATCTGGTCGCGCAGATTCTTAATCCGAGTGATGAATGCTTCAACCGTCTCTCCTTCAGCAAACTTCTCCGCTGCTAGTTGATTCTCCAAGTTTTGAATCCTTGTTTGGTTTCGTGTTTCATACTGACTCCTTAGTACATTCCAAGCCTCTGACGCTTTGGTTGTATGCTGAATCAGAGTCAAAACACTGTCAGAACAGCTTGTAACTAAGGCACACAATGCATCTGCATTCCTTCGTTTCCAAGCTCGTAGAAGATCTGCATTCGGAGGAATCATCACACTAGGATTTGATGGGTCGGGGGTAGGCTGTGGTTCTGCGTCAGTCCCCAGCACAGTCTCCAGAAGCTCATAAGAATCAAGGATAGTTGTAATTTTGAACTTCCACAAGGTGTAGTTTGTACCATCTAACTTGCCTTCGCTGAAGGTTGGTGGACGAATCCTCAGTGTTTGAATAGCCGGTACAGCAGCACCACCTCCTGCACCGCTTCCTGATGCGCCAGAACTGCTTCCCGGAGTCGACATCGTTTCTCTTTGCTGTTGAAGCCTTTGCCTCTTGCACGCTCTCCGATCTCTAGAGCCCCCTGGGCTCTGATACCATGTAAAATATTACACGGCGCAGCGAACAGAATCTGAGAAAGAGATAGAGAGTACACAACAGATAAGAGGAGAATCAGTAAAATTCTTTAACTCCAAACAACTGATACAAAGATGGCTCTGTCCACCCGTGCGCTTCCACTGTGTGAAGCTTAGATGGCGATCTAGACAGAAGATAGGTGAAGAGCTTAAGGCTAGCTGGAACAACAACTCTGACTGGGTGAAAGATGAGTGTGAGATGGCTGCGAAGGGGTTTAGCTTTTATAGCCCGCGAAGGTCGTTAGGTCGGCCTGCTGACCGACCTACCATATGAGCCTCCACTAGTCGGCCAGGGAATATTCCAGGGAATATTCCCTTTACCATCGGGCCGGGGGCGCTGCCCCCGGACCCCCGCCAGGGGGGCCGCTGGCCCCCCTGGGACCCCCCAGCCAGGGGCCGCTTCCGCGGCCCCCGGACCCCACAATAGGGGCCCCTTTTAACTCCCTTACCACGCAACTCAATGCAATGTGCCTCGAGTTGCTACCAGCTTAACCACTCCGTCTAACCCAAAGATTAGACCCACAACAGTCACCTTTTTGCCATCCGGTCACATAGACCTCATCTGATATACAAGTCAGGACTCAACCAATGTCCGGGCTCACATTTGGCTTCTCCTCATAATGGGGGCCTTACAACTTTGAGCACCATGGATCATTGGTAGCACCTAATGAGGGTGGGGCATTGATCATATCTAACACTCATACAAGTACTCTAAAGCCCAATCGACCCTTCTGATGACCAAGCTACATCGTCCAAGACTAGGAGACCTTATCCAATCATTAAATAGCCCTAAATTTTTATATTTTGTAGAAAATGCAAATTTGCATTTTGCAGTTGACCTCTCCTTGGTGTAGGCAACAATGTCTTGCTATAGCAAAACCATAGCTTCCTAGGCATAGGGGACAACTTTCTACTATAGACAAGAGATTTCTATGCAAGCCACAACTTTTTGGTGACATGTGACATTTTTTTTTATAAATAAAAATTTTTGGGTGACTGCAAAATTGAAGATGTCTTATGAGTTCACAAGCTTTGATGACTCATAGGAGGAGCTTCTTTCCAAATACTCTTCTAAGTGGAGATATGCTTATCGCGATTATAGTTGTGAGAGAAGTCCCACATTTGGACGTGTCCCCCTTCTATTCATCTTTTATAGAAGGCTACGTCCTTAGTGAAGATTCCATCCTTAATTACCATAGTTCAAGTGCATGTATTATCTTCATTACCCAAAGAAGACAAACTTGATTGTTCAAACTATTCATTTTGGTTGTGTAAGGTGGAGTGTATACTCGACATCTTTGATCCTTGGGCTCTTGTTTCAAATTATATCCCTCATCCCAAGGAGGATCCTATAGATGGGACTTCTATGGACCATGTAGCCTTGTGTGATCAGCTCAACTCTCAAGCTCGATCCTTTCTCTTTATAAGTTGGCAAGATTCTATCCTTGTGCATGTTCAAATATTGAAGACAATGGTGAAAGTGTGGCAAAAGCTTGCTTATTTGTATCAGCACAAGACTTTTTCCCACAAGATATTCCTAGAGAATAAGTTGTGGATGCTCAATCTTGATGATTTCTCCTCTATGAAGAAGCACATCATGAAGATGGAGGACATGATCAGTGAGCTTACCTCTCTTGGTTGAATGATATCTTTGAAGACATGGCTATGATCCTTTTGACTCATGCGCCATCTCCTCAGTTCAATATCTTCTACCAACCTTATCACATCAAAGACATGTGAGACAGTCTTATGGGTGGAGGTTTCATTGCTTGTCTTGGAGCATGACGAGTGAGTTAGAGAGGTTGGGGCCATTGGTTCTAGCTCCACCAAGGCATTTACTATAGGTACAGGTGGAGGAAAGAAGAAGAACGCATGGGCCAAGGACAAGAAGGATGAGAAGAAGGAGAAGAAGTGCAAGTACCCACACTATGGAAAGGGCACTCATCCTGAAGAAGTGCTGGCAAAAGTATCCTCATTTGAAGCCAAAGGAGAAGGATTCAAAGGATTCAAAGGTTGCCTTGACAATGATAGAGTTTAACTTTGTGCATGTATTTGCCAACGAGAATACCGTTCTTTCTTCTTCCACTCAAAAGAAGCCTTGGCTTATTGATAGTGGGGCATTTTCTCACATGACCTATAGATAGGATTGGCTTCAAGGTCTAAGTTGCAAAGGGGACATAGTCTCACCACTAGTGATAACTCTACAATTTTTGTTGCAGGAGTGGGGACTATTACTTTGTTTTCAAATAGGAAGTCTTCTTCAACCAAAGTTCTCTATGTACTGGATTTAGGTTTTAATCTCTTGTATGTTCATGGTCTTACATAGCTTGGTACCCGCTTGGTATTTACACATGATGCAGTGATAATGGAGGATGATTCTACAAGTGTCGTTCTTTACAGAAGATCCCAACATGGTGGGCTTTACATACATATAGCCTTAGCCACAAGGTCTTCCCACAAGCTTGGCTTGCTTTGGCATGCTTGTTATGGTCATCTCAATTTTGACGCTATATAACGGGCTTCTCACAAGAACATGGTGGAGGGACTCTATAACTTCCCTCATATTCACACTTTGTGCCCTACTTCTTTGAGAGGCAAGTAGCATAGGTAGCCACAACCCCAAGCTACCACTAGGAGGGCTCCTACTCTATTTGAATTGGTCCACACCAACCTTTGTAGACCTATGGGCATAGCTTTCCTTGGGAAGGTCAAGTATCTAATACTAATTGTAAATAACTTTAGTCATTATGTGTGGCCTTATTTTCTAGAGTACAAGAGCAAGGAGTACTCCTATTTGTGTGATGCGAAGGTGTTTGTGGAGACACAACCTACTTCCCAAGTTCACAATTATGAGCAGATCATGGTGGAGATTTTACTTCTAACCTCTCTTCTCAGTTTTATAGGGATTATAACATTCGAGTAAAATATACCCATTTGGACACACCTTTGGAGAATGGTGTGGTGGAGCATGCGAATCGGACCATGATAGAGATGGCCCAATCAATATTGGAGAATTAATGTCTTCCTCATACCCTTTGGGATGAGGCAATGGCTACTGTAGTTCACATCCAAATTTGCTCCCCAACTTTTGTATTACAAAACATGACTCGCTATGAGACTCCCTTTGGTCAGAAGCTTTTTGTGTCTCACTTCCCCATCTTTGGTCGATGTGATGCATTTTTCCATGTGGACAAGAAGAAGAGGAAGACAAAGCTTAACTCAAAGTCCAAGAAGCTAATCTATGTGGGCTATAGTATGGAGGGCTATTGACTCTAAAACCTGATGACAAGGAAGCTTGAGGTGAGCATGGATGTCATCTTCAACAAGGCTTTGGCAACCAAGGGTCCTATTGATAATTCTTTTCTAGGTGATTCATCATCATCGACTAATTGTCCCCCACCCTCAGCTCCTCTCTTTCCTTCTAGGTTGCTTATTTGCACCCCTTTCTTATATTTGGCTCCTTCCCCTTCTCCTTCTCCATCCTCTACTTTGGCTTCCCTACCACCTTTAATAGATGCAACTACTACTTCTTCTTTGTCATGTACTTCCATTCCTTCAACCTCTTCTCTAGAGTCTTCTAGGACAGATCAGCTATTAGAGGGAAAGCCTTCTTCTGATGATGAGGAGGATTTTCCTTCCCTTAGTGAGGGGGAGTCCCTACCAACACTATGTTAGGAAATTTGAAAATTTCCATGCACTTTGGGAACCCTGAATACCTTTATTATTTTACCACATAGTCAAATCTTATTGTCTTACTTAAAGGTGGAGTCTATCCTAAATGCTATATAAGCTACCTTCCCAAATCCCACTTTCAAATATGGATGAAGATTTAGTCATGTGGTCAAATATTTATCACTTATTTAAAATTGAGACTTGGGAAATTTTCAAATTCTCTAATATGGTATTCTATCCTAGATAGGTGCATTATAGGTATCCAAGGCTACTCAGTCTCTCTCATAGAAGAATGAGCATATTCAAGTCTCCCCACTACAAGATATAGGCCTTATACCGACGTTAAAAGCGACGAAAATATTCATAAAGAAATTTTTTCCCATCGTCGCAAAAAGCGTTGTTATTGGCGATACCATAGAACAATCAGTATCAGCGTCGTTATCAGCGTCGCTATTTGCATCGGTATCAACGTTGCATTTGCAACACTGATACCGACGCAAATAATGACGCTAACAACGACGCTTTGTGACACATTTTGCGACACTAATAGCGATGCGTGCAGTAAATTTGTGACGCTAATAGCGATGGTAACAGGGAAAAAAAATTTGTGTTACTGCCCTGCCACATATAGCACTATGTGCTTTATTTGGGCCATACAAAATAGTTTCAGTAATGTGTACAATGCTCGTGTAAATAAAGGTAAAGTGTACTTAAATCATAACACTGATACATGAAATAAATAGATGATCGCATAATAAAAGTGGCCAGTACAATCATGGCAAGATACTACTACTACATAAAAAATGTCTACACAGATCATGTGACCAAAAAAGAAGGGTATGTG
This sequence comes from Lygodium microphyllum, assembly GCF_053477565.2. Taxonomy (NCBI): domain Eukaryota; kingdom Viridiplantae; phylum Streptophyta; class Polypodiopsida; order Schizaeales; family Lygodiaceae; genus Lygodium; species Lygodium microphyllum. The sequence continues at coordinate 18,528,806 of NC_141149.1, read as the reverse complement.
AGCTCTAGGGATCCAAGGGCAAGCTATAGATCATCGCCATCCGAAACCTCGTCCCACCACAAAGGAGCATCGAACAGACTCTACAAAAAAAGAAACAACTACACATTAGTCCACCATACAATAATTCACTCTAATTAAACATGGTAACTACGGACAAGAAAGATGAGTGACTTACAGGGCCACTGTGTCCATACAATCGGTCGATCAATGCAATGAGACCGTACCTCTCTATATATCGAGTCTCAAGGCTTGTGGGATTGTAATTTGTAATGGAGTGCTACAAAGAAAACAAAATACAACTGTTAGAAATACGATTGTTAATACAAAGGATATTGCAAAAAAATAAGCAAGGAAAACAAAAGAAAAACTTACAAAGTCCTCCAGATATATCCTGTGGCCACCACTCCCAAGATGATGGACCACTCCGGCCTCTAGTCGCGCCCTCGCCGCCTCGCGTTGTTGTCTCTAATGTCCTAGACAATCTCTAGCCTCCTCCCTAAGTCGACGCCAGTCATCTGCGTCTAGCCACTCGGGCTTTGAAGCCCCACTCTTGAGTGCCTTGCGTGTGTCTGATCGTGTGTGTGACATATATGCATGCATGCACTCCATCATCCAGCCCATACAAAACCTATATGCTATGGCTGGTACCGGAAACTCCTCATGCAAGGATGCTACTATGTAGTCATTGCTCCCCTCCAGTATGTTCTTCCAATGATGTTTTACACTATTAATTTCATCCACAACACTTATGATTTTCTGATTTTCTGATTTCAAACAGTTGGAAGACATTGCAAACAACATTACAATGCATAATCATCCCATGGGAACAAGTATCCATGAAGCAACTTGCATAAAACATCAATTTCCTTTGTAAAAATGAGATTACCATTCTTTGCGGATTGCGGGTTTTTATTTCCCATATCTCGGGACTGATTTCCAGCCACCATTAATGCTCGTGACAGTCCACAATCAGCAATCTTCCTTCCTCTTGAACCACGGAGCAATCCGGTCTTCATTGGACAAGCATCCGTCATCAATTCTTATTCTTCTTCTTCACCACATGAATCTGCCTTTAGGGGGGAGAGAGGGAGGAGAGAGAAAGACTGAAATCAGATTCATAGAGACCACCATTTGACGGGCGAGAGGCGTCGATAGAGTCAGCAAAAGGAGAAGGTAGACAAGGGCAATGATCATTTACATGGGTTGCATTGATGCTGGAGATTGATGATCATCCTATGAAGCGCAATTTTCGGACTCCTCCTTGTTACAACTATATATATCATCTCTCACTTGACTTGGGTCTCACCTATATATACTAACTCTATATCAATATGAATCATTCTTTGGGAGCATGTCTTGTGTATCTCTCTCGTACTCTCTCTCTCTCAACATGGTATCAGAGCTATGGATGCGTAGCAACAACAAGGAAGATAAGTTGTTTCATTGTTTATACTTGATTAAATTCTTTGCACAAGTGATGATTTGATACATGAACTTGTTCAAATTAGAAGTATTAGTTAATTTTTTCTTTAAAAACAAAACCAGGTCCAGGTGCGTAGCTCTCGTCATGCTCTCGAATCCTGTCAAAACCGCTTGTCAATCGGAGTTCTGGATCAAAAGTTATGACAGTTCAGGATTCAAGACAGCAATTCTGCTCGAATCTGCGATTCTTTATTTAAAACTGTAATTCTAATTACAGTTGGTTAATCCCCAATTACAATTTGTTAATCGCTCGTCTTCGTTAATGATATTGATTACGACAAGCAAACATCTTGCTATTTTTAGCGATGTTTTATTATCGTTCATGTTCTTTGCTCGACCAAAATAGCACTTTTCTTATATGCGTCATCTTGTCTTGCACGTTACGCCTCTCTATTTCGGGCTTTCTTTTTAGTCACTCAATACTTTTCGTCGTTCTTACGTGCATCTCTCTATTTTGATTGTCATGCGTCTCAACTACGCTCGTCTTGATCATGGTTTGCAGATTCTGCGATCTCATCTTATTTGTTTTCTCTCGACATACAGGCATGGCCAATTGCGTAATTGTTAACGGATATCCGTCTGGCCAACGTTCGGTTCCCTTCTTCCAAGGACCAGGCTTTCTTGGGTGGAAAGCAAAGATGATGCTAATTCTTGAAGGTGACGAATTATTTGATATTGTTTTGGGCGACCTCTCTTGCCCAATTCAACCTATTGATGTGATGAATAACAATTCTATGATTACTGATGGTCCATTATTTGAACAATGGAAAATTGATCATACTGATTGGATTCGTCGTGACAAAGCGGCTCGTCGTTATATATTATCTGCACTTCCTGACTCACTTATGTTGGATGTCTTTCATCTGGAAACCTCTCATGCTATTTGGGAGTATCTTATCTCAACGTTTGAGAAGAAATCGGTCACCGAAATTTTATATCTCCAAACTTTTTTGAAGAATCTTCAATATAAGGTGGGTACTTCTATGCACTCTCATATTGAGGCTTTTAAAGACATTATCAATCAGCTTGGTGCTGCTGGCGCTCCTGTTGCTAAAAATCAGATTGTTACTCAACTTCTTCATACCATCAAAGATCCTTTATATGACAATATCATCACTATTTTGTCTAACAAGGATGATATCCACTTTGACAAAGCATGTATATCTCTTATTGAATATGCTCAATGTCATGAGCATCATTTGGAAAAATCTGATGCTGTTTTGGTCACTCGTGAACAAAGGGATTTTGATGCTGCTTTTGTTGCTCGCAAGCATCCCGCTTCATGTTTTCAGCAGGGTGGACGCCCTAATCAAGGTAGTAAATCTTCTCGTCTTGCTTATCCTAACAAGCATTGTTCTTATTGTGATAAGAAAGGCCATGTGGCTTTTGATTGCTGGGCACGTCAATATGATGAGGAGCATGGAGTTACTACAAAGCAACCTCGCTCGTCCAAAAGTTTTCCTCCTTGTGATTATTGTGCACATACAGATCATCCATCTCGTCGTTGTTATAAACGCAGATATGATGAAGAACGTTCTCGAGCTTATATTGTTCAACAAACTACAACTGATGATGATCATACTCATCAGGAGCTCAATTTCGTCCATCATGATATCTCTCCAGAAAAGGTACTTCATGTTCATGATGGTTCTCTATTCATTGTTGATTCAGGTGCCACTGGAAACATGACATACCAATTGCAGTGGCTTTACAATTATCATTCTCTTCCTATCAAGAAGTTTGTTTACCTTGCGGATGATACGACTTGTCAAGTCAAAGGAGTGGGTGATTTATATCTGGGGACTGTTTCATCCATTAGAATATTAAGAGGAGTTCTTCATGTTCCAGATTTGCAAAGAAATCTTCTTTCTGTTGCTCGTCTAGTTGATCTTGGTTTGTTTGTTGGCTTTGATCATAATCAATGTCGTATAGAGAAAGACGGGCATACTATAGTAGTGGCTCCTCGACATGGTAATCTATTTGAGCTATCATTGAACGATACAGTTGCAAATGTTGTTACTGCCCCTGGAGATGCAGATTGCAAATTATGGCATCAACGATTTGCACACTCCGATTTTGCCAAAATTCTTGATCTTCATCGTCATGGTCTTGTGCAAGGTATAGATCTTAAATCTCATCCACCTATGGGAATATGTGAGTACTATGCACTTGGAAAACACCATCGTTCGCCTTTCCACACTTCTACTTCATCACATTCATGTGCTCTCTTGGATTTGGTTCATTCATACCGATATTTGCGGTCCTTTTCCTACCTCAAAGTCTCAATATCGATATTTTATAACTTTCATTGATGATTTCTCACGGTACACACATGTCTATCTTCTTCGACATAAGTATGAGGCTTTATCTATATTTAAACAATACAAGATAAGTGTGGAGCTTCAAACTGGATTCTCTATAAAGACGCTTCGCAGTGACAATGGCGGTGAATATGTATCCAATCTATTTGATGACTTCTGTAAGGATCAAGGTATTCATCATGAGTTTACAGTTCCTTATTCTCCTCAGCAAAATGGTGTTGCTGAGCGCAAAAATCGCACTATTCTTAATGCTATACGTTGCATGCTTATACACTCTGGTTTGTCTCGAAAGTTTTGGACTGAAGCACTTCTAACAGCTGTATTTATTCAAAATCATCTTCCAACTACTGCACCTGCTGGTAAAATTCCTATAACAATTTGGACAGGGAAGACACCTTCAGTCTCTCACTTTCGCACATTTGGCTGCATTGCTTATATTCATGTGCCCAAGGACACTCGACATAAGTTGGATCCTCCAGGTTTAAAGGTTATTTTTCTTGGTTATTCAGATCATTCCAAAGGTTACAAATTTTATGATCCTTCTTCTCAAAAGGTTATCATTAGTCGTGATGCTATATTTGATGAGAAGACTATGGGTGGCACATGGTTGTCAGATGTTTCAGATGATACACAGTCTTTGCTTAGTGCATTTCCTTACTTGCTTTGTTATTCTACTAATTCTGATGATCATAAACCTCCTTCACCTCCAAAGAAGATTGATGAAAATTTGGAGATCTATGTCGATCTTCCTATTGAGATAGAGCATGGATTCTATTCTATTGAATATGATGTCTTTGATGATGCTATGTCTGTCCAAGAGGATCCAATATCGTATATGGAAGCTATCAATTCGTCTCAAAGGGATCAATGGCAAGAAGCTATGCAAGCTGAGTACGATTCTTTAATCTCCAAAGGTACATGGATTCTTACTGAACTCCCCCCAAATCGTGTTCCTATCAAATGTAAATGGGTTTATAAAACCAAGACCAAAGCTGATGGCTCGTTTGATAAGTTCAAAGCACGACTTGTTGCAAAAGGTTACTCACAGATTGCAGGAGTAGATTATCAAGAAACATTTTCTCCCGTTGTGCGCTCCACAACTGTTCGTATGATTTTGGCTTTTGCAACACTACTTGATCTAGCAATTCACCAAATGGATGTTAAAACGGCTTTTCTCAATGGGGATCTTGAAGAAGAAATCTATATGGAGCAACCTGAAGGTTTTACGATTGCAGAAAAGGAGCATCTTGTATGTCAGCTTCATCGTGCATTATATGGATTGAAGCAAGCCTCTCGTGCTTGGTATATTAAGATTGATCAGTTTCTCACATCTAAAGGTTTTGTTGCATGTTTTGCTGATCCAAATCTTTACATCAAAAGGGAGGACAAATATATTATTATTCTTGCTCTATATGTTGATGATACTATTCTTGTGTCAAATAATATTGCTTTCTTGGATGCTATGAAGAAGCTTTTATCGACTGCATTTGAAATGGTGGATCTTGGTGAGATACATTCTTGTTTGGGTATTCAAGTTCAACGACACCGACAACAAGGCATTCTTCTTCTTCGCCAGACAAAGTTTATTAATGATATTGTTAAGAAGTTTGGGTTGACAAATGCACACTCTGCCAATACTCCCATTCTTTCAAGCTCTACCAAGGGTACATCTACAACACGCAATGAAGAATCAGCCATTCATCAACCTTTTGCTAATCTTGTTGGTTGTCTTCAATTTATTGGTTTAAACAAGACCAGATATTTTATTTGCAGCTAATTTTTTGGGACAGTATCATTCTTCCCCTTCCACTATTCATTGGAGTGCTGCAAAACGTATTCTTAAGTACCTCAAGGGTACTAAGGAATTTGGTCTTATTTATCGTCGTTGAGAGGATTCTTCTTTATCTTCTTCAACTTCTCTTGACCTTATTGGATATACAGACGCTGATTGGGCAAGTTCACACTTATCTATGCGATCTACAAGTGGGAATTGTTTCTTTGTAAATGGATGTTTGGTTTCTTGGTCCAGCAAGAAACAACGATGTGTTGCGGTTTCTACAACTGAAGCCGAATATGTTGCTGCATCATTAGCAGCTCGCGAGCTAGTTTGGCTTCGACAACTACTTGCAGATTTGGGACATCCTTCATCATCTAGTACACCTCTTCGATGCGATAACCAAAGTGCTATTAGTCTTACCAAAGACTATATACAACATAGTAAATCAAAGCATATTGCTATTCATTATCATTATGTTCGATGTGAAGTCAAGAAAGGTTCCATTATGGTGGAGCATTGTCCCAATGATCAAATCGTTGCAGACATCTTCACAAAAGCTCTTAGTGAAGCTCGCTTTAGCTCATTAAGGCATGCACTTGGTATTGTTCCAAGTTCTTGTCTCACTGATTGAGGCATGTATCATTGTATTCAAGAAAACTTTATAGTAAATCATTTTTGTATCGTAGGTATGTGTAGGGGCTCGGGTTTTTCCCTTGTTCTCCCCAAGGGTTTTTTCACTCGCAGCCAGAGACCTTTGTTTGAGTGGGGATGTTACAACTATATATATCATCTCTCACTTGACTTGGGTCTCACCTATATATACTAACTCTATATCAATATGAATCATTCTTTGGGAGCATGTCTTGTGTATCTCTCTCGTACTCTCTCTCTCTCTCTCAACACTCCTGTCGCCTTCTCTCCATGATTCTTGCTCATCCCATTTGCATGAAAGTTTCGTGCCACATTAAAAGTTGGGCTCCCAAGGGTCACTTGCCCATTTTGGCCAAATTTTGTCCACCCCTTCGCATCTTGACCGGTTTCTTGGCCATTTCCCCGTCCGGACTCCGAATTGAGCTATGAAAAATCCTGGGCATGCGGCTCAACATCCCGCATTGGCCGATAACTCTTGTCAACCCGCATGACAATCTGAAAAATTATGAAAAATCAACAAGTGTCGCTCGAGCGCCTTTAAAGCACTTTGGCGCTTAAAATCGTCCTAGATCGAGCCGCCGCCTTCGACGTTGAATATTTTTCCCTTGATATTCATAATTTTTAGCTATTTTTAAGCACTTCTCAGCACCAAAATTCTGCTCTCACTCTTGCAGCCTCTCCCTATCCCTGAAGGGAAATGGACTCACATCACAATGGACTTTATCATTGGTCTTCCCGCAACTAAGAAAGGGTGGAATAGTATCTATGTGGTAGTTGATCACCTCACCAAGGCTGCCCACTTTATCCCCACTAAGACCCAATACAATGCCTCTCAGGTAGCCACTCAGTTTATGGAAAATGTCTTCAAGTTGCATGGCTTGCCACAAGTCATAGTACATGATCGGGATGCAAAGTTTATGAGAAATTTCTGGTAGACAGTTTTCACCTCCATGGGGACCAAGCTTGCTCCATCCACTACATATCACCCTCAGACTGATGGCCAGATTGAAAGAGTGAACAAATGGCTTGAGACATATTTGAGGCACTTTTGCCATGATGTACAACACAGTTGGGATACATGGCTGCACTTGGCTGAGTTTGCATATAATAACTCCACACACTCTAGCATTGGAGTTTCCCCGTTTGAGGCCTTATAAGGGTATAAGGTTTCCCTCCCTAGAGTCTGATTTAATGATAAGATTAACCCTCAAATTCAAGCTGAATTGGATCACATGCAAGCCTTACTTCAACAATGCAAAGTGAACCTTCAAAAGGCCCAAACACACTTAAAACTCTATGCTGATGAGAAAAGAAGGCATTTGGATCTCCAAGAAGGGGAATCGGTCATTTTGAAAGTGCCTAAGTCTGCTACTGGACTCTTAAAGAGGGCAGCAGTAATAAGCTGGCACATCGCTTCTATAGCCGATATTGGATCTTGAAGATATTTGGTGACTTGGCCTGATGCTTAGAACTCCCCCCTACCACCAAAATCCATAATGTGTTTTATGTTAGCCAATTGAAACCCTTCGTGGGCTCCTCAGTGGACTATGTGGAAGAACTTTCCTCCATAGATGAAGAAGGCATCACTCAATATATCCCTGAAGCAATCATTGGGCAATGAGATAAGCACTTACGGTCTCGATCCATTAAAGAATACCTCATCAAATGGCAAGGCCTACCCCCGGAAGAAGCCTCTTGGAGCCCAGAAACCATTGTCAATGAATTCCCCTACCTCCAAGAGGCCGCACGGCTAGAAGACTAGTCGATCATTTCCCGTTGGACCACCCTATGCGTACAGATTGCACACTGTTTTAGAATAGTTTTGTACTTATTCAAATTCCAGGCATGTGCATCCTACATAGATGAAAGTACTCGTCATAAGCTCCATTTCGACATGTGGTATGCCCAATTTGGATCAACCTATCAAAAGTTATGATCAGTTTACTTCAGCAGGTCGACGATCCTGGATAGCATGCTGTCCCTAGTCTTTACCCACCCAATTTTCATTGTCAAAGGGCTCAGAGTAGTCTTCTATAACCCTCCCTTAGCCCACCCATCACTCCTCTCTACTACTTATTTTTTAAAGCAAAAACCTTCAGAGTGGGGATAGATTGTAACAAGCGGGATACACACCGACTAGGGTTTAGACACCCAATCACACTGACCAAGGTATATAAGGTGTAAGAGCCCCAGATTAGGGCAACCAATTATTATCAAGATCATACTCTTCACCTTCATCTCCTGCTTCCAGGCTTCCTTCTTCATTCTCTCCTCTTTTCTCTTTCTCTCTCCTCTTTTGGTCTTCTTTTCTCTTCTTCTTGCTCTCCTTCTCTCTCTTCAACTCTTCCCCTCTCTCCTCTCAACTTCATTCATTACAACTTTCTATACCCGGTCTTCAGCTTCCATGTCCAGTGATGACCAATTCATGATCCAAAAACTTTTGCTCATCCGTCTCAAAGTCCCGAACTGGAATTTGTCTTGCTTCAATCCGGCACATTGAAAAATTATGAAAAATTTGCAACCGCTACGAAGTCCAACTTTTGAAGTAAATTGAATTTCCATCTTTCCCAGCCACTTAAGATTGTCGAATCTGTGTCTGCCTCCTTCAAGCTTTGAATTTCACCTTAAATTCTCATCATTTGGCACTTGTTTGCCAGCATTTAAATTCCGCTCACTTTACCTTGGGTGCTGGTGTTGTTTCATATGGATCAGCAAGAAGCAACCCACAATTGCCCTATCCTCAACTGAGGTAGAGTATTGGGCAGTATCTTCTACTACATGAGACAATGTGGCTTTGTAGGCTCCTAGAGGAGCCTGGCTATCCGCAAAGAGGTCCTAATGTTCTACAATGCGACAATGAAAGTTTCATTCTTTGGCCAAGAATTCTATGTTTCATACTAAGATGAAGCATATTGAGATCCAATACCATTTCATTTGGGAGGAGATTCTGGATCAGACCGTTTCTTTGGTCTATTGTAAGGCAAAGGACAATCTTGCAGACTTGTTTATGAAGGCGCTTCCCCAAGCTTTACTTCAATAGCACTCCAGATCCCTCAGCCTTCTACTGTGTCTAGGATGTGAGAGGGGATGTTAGAGCTAGAAATTTCTTAGATAGGCATAAGAGTAGTAGGTGCAACAGAGGCAATAGGAGTGCCACATGGCAGCTAACATGTTAGGTGCCAGCAATTTTCAAGTCAAACAAGCTCATTGGATAGTATTGTTGTCAGTCAACTTCATCTAATGCAACTGACTTGGTATTTTGTGCCATTTTTTGTGGCCCTGGTTTTTGCAATCCTCATAAGTTGTGCTCTGAAATTTCATGCTAACATAGCATGGAGACTGTCCTCAGGGTTGATGAAAACTGAGATCTTTGAGGTGGAGACATACGTAGACATTCTCTCTGCACTCGTGTATATCTCAACATCCTTATATAGCATTCTTCACTGCAATTTTTTTGTTTTTCAATGTCTCTCTCTCTCCTCTCTATTCACTCTATATTGGTCATTCGCTACCACATTGCTTCACTCATGACACCTCTACCCTATGCCCCCTAAGCAATCTCTCATGCTCATCATTTACCAATAGGATCTTTCTCTCATCTTGAATAGGGATTATTGTTTGGCTCCAAGGTTCTAGAATGAGGTCCACTACATGATGAACTTGAGAATCTCCCCTATATATTTATACCTCGATGGCTCTAGTCTTGCTCCCAACCCCTCTTACATTTGGGCACCCTCACTAATTTGGTTTCATCAAGGAGAGGGTCCTATTTGATGATGTCCTAATTGCCATGATGGCTACAAAATGGGCAAAGTCATCCAACCAACAAGAAGCCTTTCTACAGGTTGACATAGAAAAAGCTTTCGATATAGTTTCTTGAGAGCACATGTCCAAAACCATGGAGAATATGTGCTTTTGACCGAAAACTCACTAAGCTCCCATACATGTTGGCAAGAGGAGCAAAGGCACAACTGGTCATGAATGGGGGCATCTATACTAGAACCAATAACCATAGAGTGGGGGTGGTCCCCTTCTTTTTGCCATAGCCACCCATGGCTCTAGTCTTGCTCCCAACCCCTCTTACATTTGGGCACCCTCACTAATTTGGTTTCATCAAGGGGAGGGTCCTATTTGATGATGTCCTAATTGATGATGTCCTAATTGCCATGATGGCTACAAAATGGGCAAAGTCATCCAACCAACAAGAAGCCTTTCTATAGGTTGACATAGAAAAAGCTTTCGATATAGTTTCTTGGGAGCACATGTCCAAAACCATGGAGAATATGTGCTTTTGACCGAAAACTCACTAAGCTCCCATACATGTTGGCAAGAGGAGCAAAGGCACAACTGGTCATGAATGGGGGCATCTATACTAGAACCAATAACCATAGAGTGGGGGTGGTCCCCTTCTTTTCGCCATAGCCACCCATCCACTTTTCAACCTAATGGAGTGAATAGGATTTTAGCAATGGATACTCCCCCCCTGTTGCTTGCATGGAAGCCCTCCAAATCTACTAACGATGCATAACTCCAACCCCTTACCTCTCAACTAGTAGCGGAACAGAGAGACCCAAAACATTGTGTACGGTTTGGTAAGATAAACTTGCCAAAACCTATAAGATTGATAACTTTAGATGGGATACAGATCTGCCTCTCTTGCCTCAACTTTAGGTCAGTCCCAAATCCAACAGGCCCAAGATGCAAGTGCCAGCATAGCTTATGTGTGTCCCCCTTAGCTCCGAGCATCCTAAATTCCCCTATACACATCTTAGATTTTTCCAAATTCACCCTCGACTCCCCCATATGCATCTCTCATTTCCCCATCTTTGATTTTCCTATAGCACCATGGATTCTCCCATATGTATCCCAAATTCCCCTCATATGTTAAAAATTCAACTAATTTTATGTATGATATGAAATGTAATGGCAACACCATGTAGGGAGGGCACCCCAAATTCCCCCATATGCACTATTTAGGGCCTATGATTCAAGATTCATGACACACACGACTCCCTCCCATGGAAGGCAAGTAGATATTAGGCTCATCACAAGGTTCTTAGCGAGCTACATAGAATAGAGAGGAAAATGTAGACTTCAATACCACACATGTCGTTTCAAAGATTGGTCTAGGAAATCTATCATTGATGGGTCATTGACATGAAATGGACCATCTTGGCAATTCTCACACTTTAGGATATTGAAAAAGACTATGGCCCCCTTCCACAAGCTCGAGCTTGAGCTCGAGCCCAAGTCCTAGCCCCACGAGCTTGAGCCCCAATACCAACCTCAATGTCGTGTCTCGACCCCACGCAAAGCCCCAACCCCAACTGCCCCCAACCGAGACCCACCAACCGCCAGCCCTCACCTTTTCCTCTACCCCTATTACAACTGGCCCCAGTAAGAGCTCGCTAACCATCACCACGACAGAGGAGGTACATATTGTTGAGAGAGCTTGATACCATTCTTAGTAGTGCGTAGCTATAATATCGGGTGTGGAGGTCCCCCCATGGAGACCATTATATCCTTGAGAGTGAATCATGTGCTAGTTGAGCTTGAAGTTGATGATATTCAAGTTTTCTCTCATCCTCATGAAGAGCCATTGACCAACTCCACCATTGTTCGCATACAATTGTAAATTTCTTATTGTTTATTTTCTAGATATCTTTATAATTGATCTCATTAGGTATGTTTATTTACTCATCTTTTTTAACTTCCGTGTTTTTTATAGCTATGTTGTAACTGTACTACCACTACCCCTTCACTATTGCATATATTTTCTTGATCCGCTAGTATCAAGGGTTGTACAAAATGATGAACAATCATACCCCATGATTTTGAGGAACTTTCCTTACATGAGGATTGATGATGTACGAGTCATTTTCATTTCATATCATGAGTAGTAATTGCTTAATCAATAACATTTCTTGTTTGTGTTTACTAGCTGCTTCTTTCCTATTTTTGGTGCTACTTCTTTGGAATTCTTATCTTGTTTGACAATTGAATAAGAATCACTAGACTTACATTATATGATTTGGAGACAAATATATGTTACTCTGCAAATATTATTAGTAGAGGCTACCATAGAAGATCCCAACAATAAGTCTCTCTCTCTCTCTCCTTTTAGGTTTGTTTGTGCTATTTGAAGGTGTCATCCAGAATAAACTTGGGTCATGTGTCCCCAGGTCCATGCGCAAGCATTTATCTACACATAGGCCCTTCTTGCTAATCAACAAGACCTTGTGCATACGATGACCAATCGAATTGTGCAAGTCTCACAATAGCCTGCCCATCAAGACCTAAATTATGGGTCAAGAATGTGCCTCAATGTGTTTCAAATCCTCAACACTATCTCTCATCTTTCTAAATGTGAGACATTTCTAAAATGCAAGCTTATTTTGGCCAATTGAAGCTCACATTTGTTAACTTTTCTTTTGGTGCAAGATATTAATATACAAAGCTACTTCAATTTTGATATTAAAAAGTTCAAGATCACTATCTTTCAATTCATTCTCTCTCATATACACTATAGGGAGGGGGGTTTCTAAAGCAGAGAGAGAGAGAGAGAGAGAGAGAGAGAGAGAAGGTGCATGTGTGGCACCACTGAAATGAAGAAGCTCAAGTAGCAACTGTGCATGAGTATGAACAGGCCAAACAATAATTTAAAGCCGACATGGCAAATATTGAAGAATGGATACAATCAAGAAAGGCAATGGAGAGCAAATCACAATCGTTGAAGGAGCAACCACAAGGGGGTGGAGATGAGGGAGCCAAGTTTGGAAACTTTGTGGCATGATGTGGAGATCGCCATCGCATGTCAATGCCACTAAGCCCAAATGTAACCCAATCTCAATACCAATCCCTACATCGTCACCAATTCAAAACCCAACACTATCGCCCATGATAATCTCACAACATAGGCCATAACCATCCCCATACACAATCTTTTGGCCCTTACCCTCAAGGGGACTTGTAATCTTTGCAAGGGCTCGTCTATTCATGACATTGACATTATGCAATTTTACACTATAATGAGAAAATGAAAATGCAAAAGAAAAAGATTCGCATTCATATTGCTAGTATTATAATTTTTTATCGAATTGTCATTCTTGTCCAAAAGGTGCTTTGCTTGTTTGTGTTTCTATGTGAAAAATTCCTATGTAATGGCCTATATTAATACAAATGCACAAGTTGAACTAATGGCTCTCTAACATAGATGCACAGCATTGTTTGTTCTCTTTTTGTACATAATGCTATTTTTCTTTCTTATTTGGACATAGTAGACATCAAGAGAAACATGTCACTAGTGAATTTAAGAATTTCCAAAAAGTTTAGGACTCATGGTCAAAACTCTTTTCTATAAATCTCACATCATGGCTCCGAATTTGGTGTTCAATAGAGTTCAATGGATTCCATTTTTCATAAGGTTTTCAATTATATATTAGATGGTAGCTTTGGGCAACTTGAAGGTATCTTTTTGGAGTCCCAATGTTCTAAATAAGAAAAAACGGGACTTCAGTTTTCCAAATTCACCAAAATTGTGTTGAGTGATAATTTAAGATAATGTGAAGCAAACATATCCTTTGAATGTGTGAATGTAAAGAAAAATAGACAATGCACCTTTCTATCATTAACTTATTAGTTAAACAAAGTAGAAAATTGGATGTCTATGATGTGCAAATCCCTTCTCAATTGTCGTAATGTGCATGTTGCTTAGCTCCATAATTATTAATAGTTCACCATTCAACCAAACATTAATGTCTAGTATGGAATCTCTTAAAAACTCATCTTAGTCTAGTCATACCAATTTCCTACAAACATGGTGCCATCTTCTATATCAGAATGTTATGATCGAGTTTTGAGTGACAACCATATACTTATAGACAACAAAATCTAGCTTCACCTTGCAAGAGATTCCATCTTGCACCTTTGTATCCCAACCCATATCCATAAACTCTAGAATGTTCTCACATTGTTACAAAATTATTAAATGGCACATTTCACGAAGGGGCCAAATGCATTAAAGCCAATGGCATGCATACACTATATATGTATACATTTGGAAAGAGTACAAAAGACTTAAAACATGAAGGCCAAATCCTTACAAATGAAAATACATTAATATTTTTAAAAATAATAAAATTATTGAAAGATGTCGAAACTCAAGCTGGAGGTGTTTCGGCATGCCCTTTTCGACCGTTCTGATCTGTCTTGTTCTTTACAAACTTTTCCATTTGCAAAATGTTTCTATATTGACAACGTAAATTATGGGAGTACCCAAAATAATACATTCCTGAAGAGCAATTGTCGATGGCTTGGGCTAATTATATGCCTCTTCTCTCCCCTTTCTTCCAAGACTTGTTCTCTTTTCTCCTCTCCTATGTCTCAAAAGTTATTTCCCTTTCCCTCTTCCATCTCTTTTCTTGTGTACGATGATTAAAGATATGGGTGAAGATGAAGATGTTGAATTTCTTTTTATTGTTAGAGAGAGTTTTTTTTTTTCAAGTTATGAAATCAATGGCAGAGTCATACACATAGATTGTGTGTGCTATTTCCTCAATTCTAAGTTCATTTTTGTTTGTTGGAGGATTGCCTTCATTTTGATGCACAAACGGGAAAATAATTAGTCTTTAGGAGAAAAACCGAAGGTGCCTTGAGCTCCTTGGAGAATTTAAAGGCTACAAATTATGCTACGTTGTCTTACGAAAGATAAAAGAGGTAAGAAATCCTTTCGATAATATGGTCTGTGACATAAGGAGGAAAAGGGTAGAAGTCCTTTCCATTGTCATGGTTTTTGTTGTGGATACCCCTTCCCCCAACCAATACTCGGGCTACTTCTAGTCAAAACCTTCTAAGTTGGTCACATGCCTGTCCCCTGAGAATATGCCTCCTATTCCCATCTTGACAAAACAATTGCCCTTGGGACTCAATCACCAAGCCCCTTTCTTTTACCTTCAGCAACCCTCATAATACTTGGGCTGCTTCTAGGCAAAACCTTCTTAGTTGGTCACATGTCTATCCCCTGAGAATATGCCTCCTATCCCTGTCTTAACAAAACAAATGATCCTTGCTCTTGGGACTCAAATCACCAAGCCCCTTTCTTTTACCTTTGGCAACTCACATATGCATGCATATCCATAGCAATGCATTCCCAATAATGGAATGGAGTTTTCTTAATGGATGAAGATGAGGGTCCAATCTAGTGGTCCCAAAGTATAAGATGGAAGAGGGAAGGAAAGACAAAGGGTAGAGGTAAATTATGCATAATCAAGAAGAGAAGGGTTCAAGGGTTCTTCCAAGGAAAGATGGAGATAAGTTGAGGATGCAAAGAATAAATTTTTCCTCATCTTTGTTACAGCCACTACTTATCATAGCCTTGAAAACAATTAGGAGCAAAAGAAGGGTGACTTGTGAATAAATTGGAAACAATGAAGATTGATAATGACATGTCGAGGAGGAGTATTTGGTCTCGTTCCTTCAATTCAAAGGGCGATGCCACAAGAAGCTTCTTTATCCTTGTCCTTTGAAGTTTCTCATTCTCGTATTTTGGCCCATCGTACCCCTATTCACTTCTCCCCCTTCAATTCAAAGGGTATACATGCTTCTATTCGAAGTCTTCTCAAAGTAGAAGAGGACTACCACAAGAAGCTTCTCTATCCTCATCCTTTGAAGCCCTTTCTTCTTCTTGCCTTTTGGCCCATCGTGCCCCTGTTCACTTCTCTATGTAGCCTCTCTCTAGATGTACATCCTAGCATCTAAAAGGCCCAAATATCAATACACCCTTCTCTTCAGGCCAGAAGTAGCACCCCACCTCACCATTTCCCCCTCCTCTAAAGCCCTTTCTCCTCATCTTTTGGCCCATCGTGCCCCCGTTCACTTCTCCTCTATGTAGCCTCTCTCAAAATGTCCATCTCAACATCTAAGAGGTAAGAGGCCCAAATATCAATACACCCTTCTCTTTGGTCCACAAATAGCACAACACCTTGCTCTCCCCTCTTCCCTATACAATTTCTTAATTGTGATCAACAAGATGGCAAGAAGAATAAGATTAACTAAATGGGTGCAATAAAGGAAGAGCAATTATCTATTTTGATGACACCAAATGGTTACATCTACTAAATGCTCTACTACTCAAGAAGATTCCACTAAAAGCTCAAATCTAGAGAATACTCAAATTAGTGCAATAAATGGGCGTTTTTGGAATATACTACCTATTTCAAGCCACTTTGCCAAACGGCATATGCTGATGACAAAGGGGTTGAGGATTAAGGCCATCAAGGCAAGTAGCACTGCAAAAATTGGAGAGAAAATAAAGAAAAAGAACAATGAATATTGTAATAGAATAAAAATGCATGTTTTTGGCCTTGCATGTGTGCACTTCCCAAGGTTTTACCTGATACAGGTGCTACAAACCGAACATTGCATCCCTTGCTTTTTCCCATCAAAAAATGACAATCACTCCCATGTCAATGAAACTAACAATTGATCCACTTTACTAATGGAAAGTGAATTATTCTAGCCATTTCAATAAAACAAAATTTTAAACATTTCAAAATGATTTTTTAAACCTACAAAAATGATTTCTGAAAAAAAGCTACACAATGAAAGGCTTCTCATTGGAGTGTACACACTCCGCTCCCTCTAAAGGCCAAAAAGTAACCTCAAAACTCTAGCTAATGTTAAAGTCTATCCCCCCCCACACGCACACAATCTTTCATAAATGCAATGCACTCTTTTACTAGATAGATGCATGCATCGAGCCCCCACACCGCACGCGCACACACACACACACACACACAATCTTTCATAGAGCAATCAATGCTCTCTCCTACTAGATGCATGCATGTATCAAGCATAACTTTGAGTAAAATCTTTACCTCTATAACTAGACTATGGCTCTTTTTGGCTTTGCTCTTAGCAACTCTCCCATTCTTGTGGAGGTCTCTTTAGGTCAATCAATGGCTCCTTTCTCAATCGCTCCTCTTTCTTCTCAAGCCTCCTGGATTGAGCTCAAAACCAAGCCCTTCTACTCCTTGCACACGTGATAGATGGAGAAGACAATGAATGAGATTGAAGGTAACTCAAAAGAGAAGGCAAATGAAATGATAAAAAATACTTTAGGAAGTAGAAAGCTTTGATGTGGACACGCTATAATCAAGAAATGTTGCAAGGCAACAACTTGAAAATAAATCTATTCAACCAAAGATGATGTGGACTACCAAGTTTGACATTCTAATCCAATGGTGTTTCCATGGGCTTCCAATCCATCACCCCATATTTCAATAACATATCTTGCTGATGGAATCCTGGCATCAATAATCAAGATGATGCCATCTGTGGCATATGTGCTACCCTCTACTTTCTTCCCTACACCCTATGGGATTACTCTCTTTAAGATATTTCTCAACAATTAATCATGTCTTTAATCAAGGGATAAAAGAAAGACAATCAAGCTAGCTACACAATGCAAACTGCATAGGTTTCACATGATTTTCAACACCACCAAGGTGGTTTGCTCTTGGTCATGTATTGCCTTTTGTAAGGCAACAAAAGCTTGATTGTTGTTTGGTGCAACTTGAGGATTAGGGAAACAAAGAATAGTCTACCTTGATGATGCCAAACGTGGCAACAAACGCACTCGACAATGGTGCCAATTTTGAGTCGTGGACATCACAATATAGAAAGCAAGCTTGTTCTCAAACAAAAAATAGGATTACTACCAGAGCTTCAACCGTAATGTTTAAACCATAAAGCATGTTTTCTTTCCCCACACTTTGCTTTTCCTCTCCTCTCTAACATGAGCCAATCACAAGTGATTACCTACTCCATTACAAGTGGCTCGTTTCATATACGAACATTTTTTCCCTCCTAATCACGTATGCAACTTCTTCCTTTCCACATATAATGCAAATATGCTTCTTAAATTCAATGACAACATTCTGTGTCCCTAATGGTCAATCTTATGAATATAAATACAAGCATTCAAATTTAAAGAAAAAATCTCTTGCAAACATATGAACAGTTAGTCCTCGCTATTGTGCACACATTTCGAGGTGCGCAATACATTTCAAGGTTGGTTTTTGTGTACCCCTCCTATTTTGTGATGCAAGCATACAAATCAAAATGTTACTCAAACAAAATGATGGGACTTGATGAGAGACTTCAAATACTCTATTTTTTCAAAAGGTTCAACCACAAAGAGCGACATTATATCTCACCTAAACTCACATCATGAACTTGCAAATTTCCATAAATCAAGACTCTCCATTCTCAGCCCTCTAAACTTTGAATGCACGAAAAAAAAGAGCATAGACGTGTGCTCAAGAGAGGAGGCTTCACTGGAATGGTCCCTGCTCTCAAAAATCTTTCAACTCTCTCAAATGAGACGCAATTAAGACAACACTCGAAATTCACTCAAATTCCACACTCAAGACAGGCGGCTTCACTCGTATGGCTCCCTGCTCTAAAAAATCTTTCAACTCTCTCAAATAAGACACAATTAAGACCTCTCAAAATTCACTCAAATTCGCACACGTGAATAGCATATTCTAATCTTCCTCATATCACTACTAAATACACTTGCAGAAAAAGCCAACCTCATAAAAATAACAAGATGTTATAAAAATGATAAGCCTTTTTTCAAAATTTTGTGCATCACCTCATCTTTTTGCAATGAAGGAAAGCCTAGTCTTTGAATCAATAACTATTATATGTTGCATCATGCTCTTTTATAATGCGCATGTACAAAAAGACCCCCAAACCCTAACACCCCCCAAAAAAACACCTCGTACCCTAACACCCCAAAAAAAAACCCTCCGGTTTTTGGGTGTTTACAAAAGTTTAAGGACATGGAGCATCCTAAAACTTTCATCAAGAACCTAGTGTGAATAAAAACGGGTCTTCGATTGTTTGCACAATCACACGTACAATTTTAAAAAGCCCTCGCATCTAAACATGGAACCACACAACACAATCCCAATCATCCAAAGCATGTAAAAGCCCACTGTTGAAAGACCATTGCTTTAGAAAGTAAAAGCCCACTGTTGAAAGACCTCCATTCCTTTAAAAGCAATAAGTAAGCAACCGAGTCCTCGCAATAACAGCAACACCACAAAACATGGGACCTAGCCAATGTCACTTTCTAATATACCTGGCCACTATCACTTGCTAAATCTTAGAAAGTTCGAATGAGTGAGCAACTGAGCCCGCACAATAACACTACTACAAAACATGGACCTAGCCAACGTCACTTGCTAATACTAGCAAGTTTGAGAAAGCTCAAAAAAGCTCTAAATATTTGCAAAACAATATATATTTGCAGAACAGATATGCAAGTCCAAGTTCTATTAAGCAAAAACTATGCAATAACACTATCCACAAGATTTTGCCAAATACCGATTGTACTATCCATAGATTTCGCAAAACGAAACCATCTTTGCAAAAGAGATTTATGACCAATACACATTTATACTACCAATAGTACTATCCACAGATTTCACTAAACAGAACCATCTTTGAAAACCAAATATAAAAATACGCACGTATACTACAAGCTTTCACCAAAAGCACTACCATTGCAAATTGATCATCACATTACCACATTCCAGTCTTTGGGAACCCAAAATAATAATTGGACACTGCTGCTGCACATGGTTCGTTACTATTAACAATGCTGCTCTACCTAATTTTCATTACAAAGCTCTTGCAAATAAGAACATGTAATCCTCTTTAACTATTGCATCTAGTATACATAATACAATAAACACCATATTGGAAAATATGGGAATTTTCCACAAGTTTAAGGCATGTGGTCAAATCTTTGGATTTTTCATAACTTGAACACACTCCAAATCAAGCGCTCTATAGCTCAATAAATTCCATTTTTCAAGTGCTTTCCAATGATAGGTCACATCATATGGTTTTAAGAAACTTAAAAAACTTATAGGCATGTTATCCGGGTGCCCCCTTTTTAGTATTCAATAAATGGGAATTGGGAGATTCCCAAACTCACTAATATTGTGTTAATGGCTATAGCCTGTACTCTCTTAACCACTACATCTTAAATACAAGAGCTGTACATAAACCGAAGGGAACTTCTGAAAACCTCGCACATAGGAGACTAACAGCTATTACATCATACTCAAAAACTACTGCATATTCTCTATATAAAACGCTTTACGTACAAATGTCTCCACATGATATCTTTCATCGCAAAAACCTGTTCAAATGGTAGAAGCCCTGCTATAGCTCTAAAAACCTGTTCCCACAACTGCAGGAATTTGCTAGTGCAATGCTTTTACAAAAGGTCTAAAAAGGAACTGGTCGATACCATATTTGCTACTACATGTAATTCTCAAGCCTGCTGCAGTATAATGCTTTGTTTACAAACGTAAAGGTCTCCAAGAAACCTGTACAAAGGATACAGCAGCATGGCTATCTATATCATAAAAAGACAGTGGATATTGCAATCAACTGCAAGGTGAGATGCTGTAAAGTATGCTCTATACAGCTATGGACGCACGAGGGCAGGTGCATGGTGTGCACGTGCAGTTCTGTCCACATTTGCAGTATGACAGCCCACTAGCAGGGTCAGCTACCCTGCTGCATGTGCATTGATCACCACAAGCACAACTCTGACCACATTTACAGTATGGAGCCACAGCCACAACACTGCAAGAAAATCAACATCAGAAGGAATCCATGACCTTTATCCCAAGCTACAATCGAATTCTCCCAAAAAACCGACAGTCATGAAAGAGTGGCAGTTGATCTGACCACCACACTAAAAGCCCTTCACAGCAGATATTGGTAATCACAAAATAAGTGCCGGAAGAAAGATACAAGAGATGGGAATGAGATACAAGAGGGAATGCACGGAAGCTGTAGATGCAATTTAACCTTGCAAAGACAATGAATATTAAGAGGAACATGCAAAGATGAGACAGGGACGTAAAGAGCAACATACAAAGATGAGACAGGAACGTACGGAAGCAGTTGATGCAATGTACCCTTGATGTATAGGAGTTGTTCATGCAACGAAAAGATGTGAAGCTATTGATGAAATATAACCTTCAACTTCAAGCAGATAAGAACTCGTATGGTACAGAAGCTGTCAATGCAACATACAGAGGATAATATACAGAAGCTCTTGATTCCATATACCACAGTCAACTAAAAGCAGATAAGAATTAGTCTGCTACAGAAGATCTCAATGCGATGAACCACTAACACATGCACAAGCTGTTGATGCAATATAGCGCAAGCTGTTTATACAGTACACACTTCAATGCAGTAGAATGACCAGAATAAAAATATATTGACTATAATGCCACATGTGAGTATTCGTCCCGCACTAAGATCTAGGAGTAAATTGCAAAAAGATGCAAAATTGCAAAAAGATGCACATGCATCGAACCCATATCTCGTTCAACTGCTAGCACCAACATTTCATTAAACCGGCTAGCACAAAACCTCTATGCATAAAGTCAGAAAGCTGAAACAACACACATCGAGCTACCAACTAAGCCTGCATCATTAATTCAGTCAAGGCTACGACTAGTGACAGAACATCCCTACATTAAATCATTTGAGCAATTTGTTAACTTGGCGTCAACACTATGGATAGCAGCAGAGACTCTAAGCCTGCAGCATTAAATCAGTCCAACGATGAACAGCCGCAGAAAATTTAGCTGTATCATTAGATCAGTCGGACTATGCGCAATCACAGAAAAGTCTGTAAGTTGCATCATTAGATCAGTCAGACTATGCACAATAGCCACAGGAAAATCTAGGAGTTGCACAATTAGATCAATCAGACTATGAATAGCCACAGAAAATCTGCAACCACACTACCGGAACATGCAATCTTTTTTAGCACAGTACCCCTTCCGTAAATTACTGATGACAGTCCCTGCAAATGATGATGATAATAAACAATGCAAAGGCACGTTTCATGCAAATCATAATGTGCCTACAAAGGATAATGATAATAAACAAAGCAAAGAGTACACAGTTCATGCAGATCATAATGAGAATAACACAAAGCAAAACCTTAAAGGACGTACCAAGCACCTTCAGCAGTCATAGTGCACCTGTGAGGCAAACAAAAAACCAAACAGGTTAGAAAGCGCGGTTAGAATATGTGCGCTATCATAAATTTGCACATCTACAAACTCAGGTAGCGCATGTGAAGGTGTGAGCAAGACGATAAGAAAAGGCGTACAATGCATAATCACAAAACCTGTAGAAACAATCGGAAATCCCCCTATTATCTGAGTATGGCACAAAGATGAGAAAATCTTACCTGCAACCGATGCCACAAGGGCAAGGAAAGCCGCAGGGGCAGCTGGCACCGCAGGCGCAACTGGCCATGTCGAGGAGAATGCAGGATAAGCTCAAGACAGCAGAAAGGTATGATCAAGTCCACAGATATAATGGCGGAGCGAATTAGCTACCGATCACAGAATATGATGAACAATGGCGAACGAACGAACAACGGTAGTACAGATGAAACAAGACCAAATGAAATGAAATGAAAAACAGCAGCTCATCGAGTAAATACACCAGACATTTTCTTTGTTTTTGGTCTCTGGTTAGAATAGAAAGAGAGGCTTCTACGAGCATTGCATGGATGCATGCATGTGCGACACCAGTCTGAAGGCATTTCCCATGTCATTCCCATGGTGCAGAATCTCTATTAGGCACGCTATTAGAAGGGCTTCCCACGCGGCATATAAAAATAATGTCTTGCACTTTGTAACTACGCCAAAAGAGTAACATTCTAGGACCGATGGCTCAATTTCTTAGGATCACTAAATTAAGGAGTAAAGGAGGGCATCATTTACGTGCAATGATACTCTTGCATCTTTTAGAATTTGGTATAATCCTTCGCTACATCCTTATTGGACATCTACCTTTTGACAATCTCACAATCATCGAGCAATATTGCATGATAGAGCAATGTTTATGAAAAATATATATCGCAGCCTGTTACGCTAAAACTTTCAATCTTGAACAATGTCTAGCTTTTCTCTTCTATTTTGTGGATTTTTATGGTCATATTATAACTAAACTAACCCTAGATTACAAAATCAAAAAACCTTCTCTCTAAAATTTTCATGGATTTTTTTCGACACAGCCTCAATTTTTCATACACACTACCATAGAGTTTTAAGTTGACATGTATACCAAGTGATTGGGAGAGAAATTGGGCCCATCAATTTTCCATGAACATAGCTATAATCTAACACTAGGCGCTCCGCGCCTAGACTTGCCCCGGCGCTTCGCGCCCGGGCGGGCATGATTTTTGTGGGGGCGGCGGGTGCTGGACACGTGGCACCCACCCCCGCGTTCTCTTTTTTTTTTGGTGGGGGAAGTGGGGGGCTGCCATGTGGCACCCGCCCCCACCTCTCCTTAACTAATAGTATAGAGATATATATATATGCTAAAGGTATTCTATTATGTCTTTTTGTCTCCTCTCATCTTCTCCTATTGGAAAGAAATGTCTAAATTGAATGAGATGATAATTTCAAAAGTTTTGTGATTTTAGTTGCACTTATAAGTGCATTTAATACAAATGCATGTTTAAATGTGCATGCATGTTTAAATGCACACAATTGCTTTTACTTTGGTTGTGACTTTAGATGCACTACTAACTTGCTAGTAAGTGTACTTGCAAATGTGCACTACACTACAACAGAAACGAGGCATAGACGCGCATGTTAGACGTGCAAAGTCGGGCGCGTCTATCATAGCGTCTATAAGTGCGTGTAAACGTGCGTGTAAATAGACGCGAATTTTGCGTCTATGTATCCGTGCAAATAGACACTAATATAGAAGCGCCAGCAGACGTACAATTATTTAACCACCTAAAATTGCAATTCATATAATTAAAAAACCAACTTTAATAATTATTTAACCACCTGAAATTGATTCTTGAGCATGCACGTGTGCGCATGATAAAAACCATAGAATTAAGAATACACATTGAATCATTGAATTAAAAAATAGAGTTAATAATTACTCAAAGTACCATTGGCATCCTCGAAGTGAGTAAGGACACCACAATCTTGGATATTTCTCTTTTCATCTATACGTTGAGTTCGAAGATGTTTACCCTCACACCAAGTGCATTGAATAATGTGCACTAGTCGTAAAAGATAAAAGATCAAACTAGACATGCTGGACCCTCATGAGGTGTCTGTAGCAAAATATATTGGGTAGATGAAAGAGCCCTTAAGCTATGGTACACTTACTTGGGCCTTAAAACAAAGATCAGCATTACTCCTACTCTAGACTTGGATAAAAGTGCCAGTGAAGACTCGAGTGTTTTATGGCTCGAGAATCAATCGATGAATGGAAAAACATCACGTCCACATCTAGGTTCTATCCCACCCTTCAAGTTCAAAAAGGGCATGGGGTTTGGAATTCCTGGCTTTTTTAAAGGCAAGCCAAAACCATTGAATAGTTTGATGGAAGGCCCTCCCTTTTTCTATTTTGAAAATGTTGAGAACGTTCCCAATTCAGAGTGGGAGACCATCAAACGGCATTTTAATGGCATAGATCCAGAGTTCACAGACTCTAGATATTTTTCAGCATGCTTTAGGCTAAGGTGGTTATGTTTATAACCTTCCAATAGATGGAAGAAGGTTGATCCTTCCCCCTGCTCCCATGACAATCTTTGAGGTGCTTCCGAAAACAAAGAAGTATTGGCCCCCATGGGATCCGAGAGAGAAGCTGAATTGCATAAACACACGGGGTGCCCCTAGCACTATATATGGATTGATCAGAAAAATATTTTCTTCCCACTAAGAAAGCAATATACCTTCTTATCTTCAACATGAGATTGTCCTGGCATGCAAAATATGAAACTTGGTTTGGAAAGCTATCCCACTTGAACACCATGAGATTGAGCTGGTGCTTGGATATGATCGTGACCACACTTGAGGTTGCTCTACCCTTTCAGATCGGTATGATGCATTGGGCAACTCATTTCAGGTCAATACTATTGCTTACAGTCTTTCACCACTGAAAGAATTATATCCGCAAGGTTTAACAGTTATGTCCTTATTCTCGAGCCTTGGTGGGAAAGAAGTGGCATTGCACAAATTGGGTATAATTTTGAAGGCTGTTGTTATTGTGGAGATCAATGATAAATGTAAAAACATAATAGCTAGCTAGTGGAACAAAACCTTCCAAATAGGCCGATTTAAAATGGAGGATGACATTAGAGATCTTACTGATGATAAGTTGGCTGAGATTGTAGATGCAGTGGGAAAGATTGACCTCATAATTGGGGGAAGCCCCTGCAACAATCTCTCGGGCAACAATAGAGTAAGCAGGGTAGGCTTGGGTGGCAAAGAATCCTATCTTTTCTTTAAATTTCCCAAGATTCTGAGTAGTTTAAAACATATCATGCAAGCAAGAGGTTACTTGAATATGACCAAACCTCTTAACAACTAGTATTTTTTTGAATAGGGCATGATTGGATAGGGCATGATTGGATGTATATACGACATAATTACACATGGATCATACACTAGGACATGATATACATGTATAGAATCATACAGACATGATATACATGTATAGGACATATACATGCATAGGACATGATATACATTACCAACTTTACTTCTTTCTGAGTATTACAAATATACATCCAATCATTCAAAGCTAATTACATATATGTGATTTCATGCCCTATATACATCCAATCATGCCCTATACAAATGTGATTGGATAGGGCATGATGATTGGATGTATATATAAATCAAAGGTTGACTTGTGCATTTGCAATATATATATATATAGAACTAATCAATACACTCACATGTCTCATTTAATGTTGTGCACTTAACCTAGCCATGCATGCCAATTCATAGCATGAGTAGATTGATGTAAATCAGTTGGCTTGTACATATGCAAGCTATTCCAATCATGTCAAGGTGCACTTATAGCTCACATATCTTTGATTGATTGATGGATAATATGCCTTTCTCTATCTCTTTCGTGTACACCTTCATTGCATTATCTTTCTCTAACTAAAAACCATTCGTGCTTTATCCACCTATTGATACGTAAGTGGGATAATATGCAATTGTAAGTGGGATAGTCTAGTAAGTCACTACATATATATGTGCCAATTGACTTGCCAATGTGTTATCTCTTATCCTCAAGCTTTGTTATATATGTCACCACATAGGTCAATTGATTCCCTAAATGCATGTATTGATTCCTTAAATTGTTTCTGCGCGTCTGTAAGCGCGTGTAATAGGAATTATCTGTGCTTATACACGCGCAATTACACGCGCTGACAGACGCGCCACCCAAGTATAGAAAAATTTAAAAAAAGTTGTGGCTTTCTTTTCAAACCTGTGCTTTCCTGCGTTTTTTGCGCGTTTTCTGCAGTTCGAGCTCGACATCACTACTCGGGTCTATCTATCACTTCATGAAGACAATGAGGCAAGGAAATAAGAGTAAAGAGGACAGGAGAAAAGAAGAGCCAAAGAGTAAAGAACAAGAGCCAAACAGCAAGGAAGAGAACAAGATTGAAGCAACTTACTAAGGGAAGGGAGAAGGAGGACAAGGAGCTTGCAACCTAGCCGCCGCTACCCGTTGGAACAAGCAAAGAAGGTGAGTTCTTCTTCTCTCTCTCAATCTTTTTTGGTTTCTCTGTTTGTTTGTCTCTCTCTTCTCTCTCTTCACATGCTGGATCTTGTCATCTATGGAGGTTTTTAAGCTTTGTTTTTTAAGCAAGTTTGAGAAGAAATGGTGCGACTGTGCGCATCTGTCAGCACGTCTAGATGACAATGTAGACGCAGAAATAGATGCACTGACAGACGCCCACAGAGACGCGCTGACAGACGCTCACAGAGACGCAGGTATAGACATGCACAGAGACGCAGGTATAGACATTGTATGTAATATGTTTTATCTACACAGGGTAATATAATTTTTCTTGTGTAGATGTGGAGTCATGGATCCTCCAACACCCCATTCAACAAGGAGCAATTCATGGGGGAGATGACCAATTATCTTGGTCACCCTCCCACTGCAGATGAGGTTTTCAGTGTGATGTCTGGGACACCTATCACATCTTTGCCTACACAGGGATCAGCTGAGGTACATGGATCGGCCGAAGCACATGCATCTGCAGAAGCACGTGTATCGAGTGAGGTAGAGGGTAGTGCACATCAAGGGAGGAGGGAGAGTGGTGCGGGAGGACGAGGAGGTCGAGGGCTTTGTGGGAGTTGCCTAGGTGGTGGCTCTCGATCACCCTGACGGTAAAATGAGAGAGGTGAGTCTCCACAAATGTACTACTCTATCACTGATGTTGGTGGTATCTTGCATGACTTTGAGGGGAGGGAAGTGATAGCCTACTTGAGGAGTGTCGTGCATGCCACATACAAAGATTGCATGATTCCCTTCAAGCACAAAAAAAATGGTTTATGGCAAGAGGTGCTGCGGGCAGTACATAAAAGGTACCCTAATCCCGAGAATTTATGATTCTCAAATGATTGGGGACGGTCAAAGGTGAGAGACGCGCTTTATAACAAGAGGTCTCACCTTATGACGCGCGCCAAGGAGTCATTGCGGAGACAAGAGTAGGGGCACCCTGGATATGGCCAACCACCCCATTGCCATCGCAAGGAGTGGAAAGAGGCCAAGAAGAGAGCAGCGGAGAAAATGACAAGTCGCCAGCATGCAGAGGTGTGACATATCCAAATAGCAACCATGGGATCGTCGCATTATGGATTGGGTGGCAGGGAGTCATGGGAGGCTGAGTTTGTAAGTATTATTTGATTTCTTTTTTTAAATTAAATTTTGTAATTTGTTTCACTTCATTATGTAGTGTGTTTTAATACGTTGTATGTTCAAATTGTTTTGTAGTATCATATCGTTGGTAGGATGCCTACTCCTAGAGAGGTAGGCTACCATCGAGGTCATAACCGGGCGTCCACTTGGCAGCATTTCTACGAGGAGGGACTCATCACGGAGGAGCAATATAATCGCGCCATGAGGATTCCACTACCAGAAGAGGTATGTTTAATTTTTTACATGAAAAGTATAGATAACTCTAATTTATTATTTGTAATGGTATTTATATACCTTAATCCTTTGTGTAGGCAAACCCTGATGAAGTTGAGGATAGTGAAGGGGGGACTAGTAGTAGCGGTGGCGGCAGCGGCAGCGGCACAGGCAGCGGTGGTGGTAGCGATGATGATGCCTCTTCTGAGGAGATATAGAGGAGCCCCATGCATGCATGCCTCCCCTTGGCTTGTAATTTTCATTTTTGATATGTATTACTTTCAGCTAGTGCTTGCGACCATGACGTCACAAGCACTAGAACTCATAATATAAAAACGTTTCATCTATATATATGAAATTTCGTGTGCTACATACATTGTTTAGTTTTCAGTATCCAATCTTTGAAATAATCTTTCTCTGTTTTCCCTAAGCATACAATTTGATGTTGATGGGGGGGAAAAAACCAGAGCTCTCTAGTTTTTTTTTTAATACCTCTGTTTTGCGCGTCTATCAGGGCATCTAAATTGCAGGATAAATGCGCGTCTATTCTCGTCAAAAACTTTCAGAGTAAACGCAATTTTAGACGCGTAGATACACGCTTGTATGAAAGCACAATATGAATATGTCCACTTTTTTATAAATATGATTATATATTTACGTAGCGCGTTTATACGCGCGTCTAACTGTGCGTGTAACTCTGATCATAGGCGCGCTTTTAGACGCGATTTTGTAGACGCGCAAATAGACGCGTTAATAAACGTGCCCGACATTTTTTTTTCACAATTCAAATATTGCGTCTACAAGCGTGTCGATGAACCCTTTTTGTTGTAGTGCTATCTATCACATCTATGCTTCCATTTTGTTGGAGTGTAGGCTTGTTACTTAGTGCTTAGATTTCTTGACTTTAAGGCACATATATTAGGATGGCATATACGTTGGCCAATTGGGGAGGACACCTTGAGTAATTAAGGGAAATCTACAACAAAGTTTCTCAAGCCTTGCAATTGAACACATTGAGGGTCCACCACCCTTTGAGCTCAACTTGTAAAAGAGAAGCACTCAATAATGGACGGAAAAAGTCATGAAGAAGTTAGTTCTATGAAGAGACAGAGCCTCATGCAATGATATTGATCCACCTCGAGTGATGTGAACATCACTACAAGGGAATGGGGCAATAGCGACGGCCATTTGCAACACAAAAAAGCGGTGTCTCTAAAAGCGTCTCTATAAGCGTCGCTATTTGCATCACTATATGTGTCGCTAATATTAGCGACGCATATAGCAATGCTTTTCGCGACGCAAATAGCGATGCATATAGCGACGCAAATAGAGACGCAAATAGCGACGCCGGTCTGGGGAAAAAGTTTCGAAAACCCGAGCGTAACATTCGCCGAGAGAACATTTGCGAAAAAGAATGAAAGAGAGAGCAAGAGAGCTTAAAGCTTTGCGAGAGAGAGAGAGAGAGAGAGAGAGAGAGAGAGAGAGAGAGAGAGAGAGAGAGAGAGGAAGAGGGAGAGAGAGAGAGAGAGAGAGGGAGGGAGGGAGCTCATCACCATGCCGCCGCCGCTATATATGAAGAAGAAAGTGTGCAACGGAGAAGGGAGGGAAGGTGCAAAGAGAAGGTACAAAGGGTTTCATCTTCAGGCCTTTGAGGTAGGTACATTGCCTCTTCTTGCTTTATTTTTGTGTTATCTTGTTTTCTTTTTTTGTTTTTCTTTGCAAAGAGATACATGGAAAGAGAGGGAGGGAGGAAAGAAGGGAGAGAAAGAGAGAAAAAGGTAGAGAAAGGAAATAAAGAGAAAGAGGACGAGAGAAATGAGAGATGAAGGGAGGGAGAGAGGATGAGTGAGAGAAACAACAAGAGAGAGAGGGGGGAAAAACAAAGAGAGAGGAAACAAAGAAAGGGAAATAGAGAGATAAAGAGAGGGGGAGAGAAATAGAGAGAGGGAGAGGGAAGGAAGAGAGGAGGAGGACATAGAAAAGAAGGGTGAGGTAAAGAGAGGAAGGAGAGTGAAAAGAAGAGAAAGAGAGAGGGAGAAAGAGAGATAGAGAGAAAAAATAGAGAGTGAGAGAGAGGGAGAGAGAAATAGGAAAACAATGAGAGAATGAGAGAGAAGGTTAATAAAGAAAAGTAAAGGGAGAGGGGGGAGAGAGAGATAAAGAGAGGTGGGGTGACATTTCTTTCAATATCTTTGTTTCTTAAGCTTTTTATTTTCTATCTTTGATTGTCTTTGCAATGAGATGAGTTGAGTGAAAGTGGGGAGGGAAGGAGAGAGAGAAATAGAGAGAAGAAGGGAGGAAAAGGAAGAGAGAGATGGAGAGAAATAAAAAACAGGAGAGAGAAGGGCTTCATAAAAATTTGTCGAAACCCGAGCATGGCATTTTACAGGTTTTTAAACAAGCAAGAGAGAGAGATAGAGAGAGGCCATTGCCACTTCCACCATCCATGAAGAGGGAGGAGACAAGTGTATAGGAGAAGGAAGGAACTCCCGAATGAGAAAAAAATGAGAGAAGTACGAAGGGATTCTTCTTCAAACTTTGAGGTAAGTGCATTATCTATTCTCTCTTTGTTTTTCTCTTTTCTTTACTTCTCTCTTTCTTTTTGCTGATGAGTGTATTGAGAGAAGAAGTGAGAGAGATCAACATGTACAAGGGAGATTGAGAGAGAGAGAGAGAGAGAGAGAGAGAGAGAGAGAGAGAGAGAGAGAGAGAGAGGTCGCTGCCACCGCCAATCCACCACAAAAAAAGAGGGGACAACTGCAAAGAAGAAGGAGGGAGCCCATGAAGGAGAAGAAGAAGAAGGAGAAAAGCGCGAAGGGATTCTTCTTCAAGCTTTGAGGTAAGTGCATTATCTATTCTCTCTTTGTTTTTCTCTTTGAGGTAAGTGCATTATCTATTCTCTCTTTGTTTTTCTCTTTGTTCTTCAAGCTTTGAGGTAAGTCGATTATCTCTTCTCTCTTTGTTTTTCTCTTTTCTTTACTTCTCTCTTTCTTTTTGTTGATGAAGAGTGTATAGAGAGAAGAAGTGAGAGAGATCAACGTGCGCAAGGGAGAGAGAGAGAGAGAGAGAGAGAGAGAGAGAGAGAGAGGTCGCTACCACCGCCAATCCACCACAAAAAGAGAGGGGGCAATTACAAAGAAGAAGGAGGGAACCCGTGAAGGAGAAGAAGAAGAAGGAGAGTAGTGCGAAGGGATTCTTCTTCAAGCTTTGAGGTAAGTGCATTATCTATTCTCTCTTTTCTTTTCTCTTTTCTTTACTTCTCTCTTTCTTTATGTTGATGAAGAGTGTATAGAGAGAAGTGAGAGAGATCAACATGCGCAAGGGAGATTGAGAGAGAGAGAGAGAGAGAGAGAGAGGTCGCTGCCACCACCAATCGACCACAAAAAGAGAGGGGACAACTGCAAAGAAGAAGGAGGGAACCCGTGAAGGAGAAGAAGAAAAAGGAGAGTAGCGCGAAGGGATTCTTCTTCAAGCTTTGAGGTAAGTGCATTATCTATTCTCTCTTTGTTTTTCTCTTTTCTTTACTTCTCTCTTTCTTTTTGTTGATGGAGAGTGTATAGAGAGAAAAAGTGAGAGATCAACGTGCGCGAGAGAGAGAGAGAGAGAGAGAGAGAGAGAGAGAGAGAGAGAGAGAGAGAGAGGTCACTGCCACTGCCAATCCACCACAAAAATAGAGGGGACAACTGCAAAGAAGAATGAGGGAACCCGTGAAGGAGAAGAAGAAGAAGGAGAGAAGCACGAAAGGATTCTTCTTCAAGCTTTGAGGTAAATGTATTATATCTTCTCTCTTTGTTTTTCTCTTTTATTTACTTCTCTTTTTATTTTTGTTGATGAAGAGATGTATAGAGAGAAGAAGGGAGACAGATCAACACAAGGGAGATTGAGAGAGAGGGAGAGAGAGAGAGAGAGAAGCTGCCATTGCCACTACCATTGCCACCACATCCACTAAAAGAGAGGGGACAACTACAAAGGAGAAGCCAACCTCTGTCTCTTCTCCATCTTGCCCTCCTCGAGCTTGCATGGCACGCACCAAGCAAGCATGTTCCCGTTTCTCGGACATGGAGAGGCCTCATGCCAAAGCCCGCCACCTAGAGTACAAGGTGGAGCCTCCTCTAGTGTAGCAACAGGTACTCCCCATAGAGCACAACGACCACTAGAGAAGAAGAGGAGATGGAAACCAGGCACGAGTGTGAGACAGCCCACCAGTAGGAAGGTAGATTGCTACAGCTATGAGGATAGAAAGAAGAGCCTACATGATGTACTACATGTACCTTCTATTACCAAGAATCTATTGTCGATTGGACAGATAGCAGAATGAAATTTGCAGGAATCTAGTGTCGGTTGGATAGATGATTTCAACTGATACACATGGCTGTACATTCGGAAGTACAAGAATGAGGTACTCGATGCCTTTAAGCAAATGGGTTTATAAAGAGAAATGCAAGTCAGATGGTTCGTTGGAAAGGTATAAAGCCCGGCTCATTACAAAGGGATATGCACATCAATACAGCCTAGATTATGAGGAGACTTTCAGCTCGGTTGCTAAGATGGAAATGGTGAGAATAGTCATTGCATTAGTGGCTTCTAAGGGCTGAAAATTATGAGAAGTGGATGCCAAAAATGCATTCATGAATGGTGACTTGCTTGAAGAGGTATATATGGAGTAGCATAAGGGTTATGTACACAACCTGAGGTGTATATGGATACTAGCTAGCAACCCCGTCTATCATGCTAGATCCAAATACATAGAGATTCATTACAATTTCATCAGAGAAATGGTACTTGTAGGACAGATTGATCTACTTCATGTGAAGACACAAGACCAGGTAGCCGATATCTTTACCAAATCACTTGATAAAGAGAAATTTGTTTGTTTCATGGATCTACTTGGAGTACAATAACTAATCTGAGCTCAAGAAATGGAATTTGAGAAGGGGGAGAATAAGTTGGAGTAAGCAGAAGATCAATGGGACTTATTCATACCTCAGGGTTCTGACTATAATGAAAGCTTGAAGTGAAGCTCTTCTTCTTGGACCTAACAAGTGATAAAAAAGCTCCTTGATTAATACTTTTTTGAATTGATTATATCTAGCTTTTGTAATCGCAACCTCTTTTTCTTCTCGGGCCTAAGCAAGTGATGAAAAAACTCCTTGGGAAATACATTTTCGAATTAATTATATCTTGCTTTTGCAATCAAAGGATTCAATTTTTTTTAAATAATCTGATATGCAAAGTTTAGACATTAGATGTAGCTAACATTGGCAAATGAATTATGCAAGAATATTTAGTGCACATAGCTAGAAGGGTGGTAGGGCTGTATGCCCTGCCACCTACTTTTTTCCCACTCTGTAACCGTCGCTATTTGCGTCGCAAATTTACTTTGCAACCGTCTCTATTAGAGTTGCTATTTGCGTTGCTATATGCATCGCTATATGTGTCGCTATTTGCGTCGTTAGCGACACAAATAGCGACGCTAATAGCAATGCATATAGCGACACAAATAGCGACGAATCGATCGCGTCGCTAATAGCAACGCGAATAGCGATGACGGGGATAATTTTTTCCATGAATAATTCCGTCGCTTTAAACGTCGCTATTGGGTCTATATGTTGTAGTGCATTACACCTTCATAGTTATCATATGGTTGTAAATGAAATATTACTTAGAGTAGTAGTACTTTGGGGCATGTAATTCACTACCTAGTTAAAACCAACAATTTCTACCAAGGTAGAGAGTAGATCGTGTCTTTGAAGACAGTTTTGGCTAGTTGTTAACATGGCCCAAAGTACATGTGTGTGAATGTAGAAGACACATTGCATGTAGGCTTATATAAACATGAATTGTTTGTTGATGTGGGAGGAATTAGATGGCACATTGAGGTGTACATTCATGAGGAATCATTTGAGGTCAAATTTCAAATAAAGAAACTTGTCAAACATTGCATTGGAAAGTAACCGAGCACACAAATGTCCTCATTCAAGAAAGTCATCTTTTGAACGCACATGCAACGACATGGCGAACGTGACAATGCTTAGTGTTGGTTGCATGCTTGCGCTTGCGATGCTAGTGAGTACAGGAGTACTTCTCGATAATCCACAATAAAAGCAAAATTAAAACTCTCGATGGTGGAATTTGGTAACGTTTGCAAGATTGGATGTGTGAGCGAGAGGAGATCAGAGATATCGATGGAACATTTATACGCAGAAAAAAACGCTCACGCCAACCAAATTGGCCTTTAAAGCTTAAAATGATTAAATCGATGATCTTAAAGGCACCCCATTCCATGGCGCTTCTTAGGTGAAACGCTTAATGCCAAGTGGCAATGCATGCATTTCTCCTCATTAAAGAAATACATGCAGTAGCGTAGTCTCTGTTGCAGAGGACGATTAATGAGGGAGAGATCAGTTTTAGGAAGGATGAGATAGTGGAAAGGCGAGAGGCCTTATATGATCACGTAATTGACTCTTCTCACCGATTAGGTGCACAAGCGGAAGTTGAAGGTGAGAGGTAGACGAATGGACAAATCAATGGAGGAACCAGGGGGAAGATGTTGGATCTGTGGCCTATGGAAGGCGCAGTGTTATCCTAACGGAGTAACTGCTTGACAGCAAAGGAGTTTGCTGAGGCTTTGCGGGTCACGATCCAAGACGGCTGGAAGATCGTGGGCAAATTCATGGCCTTCGATCACCACATGAACTTGGTGCTCGGCGATTGCAAAGAGTTCCGCCACCTGCCTTCAAAGCTTGGCATGCCCAAGGAGGAGCAAGAGGACCGCTGAACCCTCGGTCTGCTCCTCCTGCTTCTCGAAGAGCTTCACGTCGGTGGCACGCTGGCGCTGGAACAGTGCCCCCTGCACCTCCTACACTGTCATCTCATTCTGGATCACCGTCGGCGCCAGCTTGTTGGCCCGCAGGCGCTCCATCTCTGCCTGTGCGTGCCGGAGCTCCACCTCGCAATGCAACTTCGCCTCCATCGTCGAAGCAGATGATCGTCGGACCTGCTCTTTATATAGAGCTGGCTTGAGGTGGAGGGTCGTTGGCCGAGGGACGCAGCTCGAGGAGGTGGAGGCTCGAGATGATTGTCAGGTCGCCGCGCAGCTCGAGGTGGAGGGTCGTCGGCCGAGGGACGCAGCTCGAGGAGGCGGGGGCGCAGGTGGACGCAGGAGCTTAGCGCCCTTTTCGCGGCAAGGGGGTGCCGGACACGTGGCACCCCCGCGATAAGTCAAGGGGAGGGGGCTGCCACGTGGCAACTGCCCCCGACCTCCTCTTAACTAATAGTAAGGATGTATACTAGCGATTAGGGGAGAAGTTGGGCATTCACGAGCAAAATTGACTACAACATGATCTTGGCTCAAGTTAGTCTTAACCCAATTCATAGTGAACGTATTGATTTGAGGGCACACCTAAAACATAAGAGTTCAATTCCAACACATCTGAATGACAATGGATAGTGAACACATCTTTGTGACCTTTTTGCTAGCTTCATAAAAGTCCATCATGACATGAATGAAACCACATTTAGATCTTCATTTAACATTGTCATCTCTGAAGCTTGGCCATTCTATAGGCCTAGAGAAATTTTGAAATTTCAATTCTCTTGTATCTTTGGCTAACTGTGAAACTTGCAAAAGGAAAAATGGTGGATCCACGTGTCTATCATTCTATAGCCTAACGTGTGCTAAGAAAACTTCAACAACGATAAGAGAATAAATATCCAACGTAGACTCACAAGCTACATATGAGTTGCTCATGACATGTATGAAGCCACCCTTAGATTGTAATTTGGCATTGTCATCTCTCAAGCTAGGCCATTATATAGGCCTAGCCAAATTTTGTAATTTCGATTCTCATGTGTCTTTAGCTAGCCTTTAAACTCATGAAAGGAAAACTAGTAGATCCACATGTTTAAACTTCCATGGTCCCATATGTATTGAGAAAACTTTTGATAATGATAAGAAAATTAATGTTCAAACACTCAATCTTGCAAGAACCACTGAAACTCACAAGCTACATATCTGTCCCTCATGACATGTATGAAGCTATTTTTATTAGACATTGTGATTTCTCAAGCTTGGCCATTCTATAGGCCTAATAAAATTTCAAAAATTAATTATCTTGTATCTTTGTCTAGGCTTGATACTCATGAAAGAAAATTTGATAAATTCATGTGTATGCCATTCCATAGTCTAGCTCATCTTAAGAAAACTTCAATAACAACAAAGTTAATGTTGAACAACTCAATCTTGTAAGAACAATAGAGGCTCTTGAGCTACATATGAATCCCTTATGAGATGTAAAAAGTCACCCCAAAATTTTCTTATGCAAGATTATAATTATTTAAATAATCTTAGTAAATAATTCTTATTACTAAGATATGTTAGGAGATTATATGATTATATTTAAGTTTCATATTTATCCCTATACTATAGGGTTAACAAGCACTCAGTTTTAGATTTTTGAGTTGAAGAATCTTAGAATCTAGCTAACTCAACTTTAGAATTTTGAGTTGAAGAATCTTAGAATAGGAATAATCTCTAGGTAATGTAATTGTAGCATTACAATAGGATATATGTACATGATATTGTAATATATAAGCACAATACCATGTATTATTAAAACTATCGACTTATTGATGTATTATAAGTTTAATCTTCATTAGTGGTAAGCTGTGTCAAATCATTGATCTTCACTAGTTTGATATAAATAACATGAGAGTATTAGATTTGAGAAAGTATTTCTTTTTAAATAAAAATAAACTTTCTTTATAAAATGATTTGCTATTTTCCTTATGTAGTCCATATTAATTAGAAAACTTTGGTAGCTTTCTATATCAAAGCAACATGATCACGCATAAAACTAGAGAATAAGGTTTAAAAAAATAGTTATGTTGTTTCTTCCTCATCCAAAATTGAACTTCAGAGCTTTTAGGACCATTTAATTGAGAGTTTTGGTGTGTTCTAGATGCAATATGATATTAAAATGTCATGATTGGACATGCAAAAATCTTTACAACCACTATAACAAGGCTCCAAATATCTCTTGATACTCAAAACTTCATATTTTGATTGATAGTTGAATTCACTTTACCAATAGGCATGAGATATAGATGTAAATAAATGCATAACTTAATATTCCATAGCGAAGGATGGAAAACCATGGCTTTCATCATGGGAGAATTTGGGCTCTATCATATATATATATATATATATATATATATATATATATATATATATATATATATATAAATTTTTTTTCATATTTTATGGCATTATATAAGTTTTGAGATGGATTAAGACTTGTCATATGATCCACTTCACAATAAACTAAGTGATATAAGAGCCATGATACTCCAATCTTCCAATCATGTGGCCTCTTAATCAAATAAAGGATCAAGAGAGAAAATCTCAAGGTTCCCATGTTGTTGCCTATGTTTAGTCTAGAAACCTCTTCCAACACTATTTTCCAAGTGTTGTCACATATTCAAAATTTTGAGATGTTGTGAATATAAAAGTCATGGTCTTTAATAATATCTACAAGTTATTTTATACACATTTTAAACAAATTGTGAGGATTTAGTGCAATATTTTAATCCAAAAATGATAGTGAAACCATACTTTCCAATAATAAGCACAAAATTGTCTTTCAACTAGCTTTGGGCTCTATTTTGACAACCTTGTTTTTAAAATTACCAATCTATCACAAGGAAATTATTGATAGAAATTTTCTGATCTATATGTCTCTAGTTTTCATCTTGAATAAACTTTTATTATTTGCCTCCAAAATAGGCCTTCAAACTAGCCCACACTTAGTGAAATTTTCTAGTTAAAACCTATGTAAAAATCTAACTTCTTAGAAAAGTAATTTTCAATTTGTTAATAATTTACATATCTTATAAAAAGCAAAATACTTGAGGGGTCCACCTATAAGAAATCATTTATATAATGTGCGTTCAAAGGTATTAATAAATACCATTCCTTTACATGCTAAAAGGCCATGATAGAAGGAACCCTTTTACTTTACTAAACTTACAAACTTTTTTCAAATTGTAATTTAAAAAAACTTTATGTAAGAATAATCTTGTCAATTTTACTATATAAAATACCCTTTTGAATTCATGTGGTATCTAAGATGTGTTCTATGAGGTGCACCCCTCATGCCAAATATAGCTTTTAAAAAACTTTATGTAAGAATAATCTTGTCAATTTTACTATATAAAATACCCTTTCTTTTGAATTCATGTGGTATCTAAGACATGTTCTATGAGGTGCACTCCCCATGCCAAAATATAGCTCTAGAAACATATGTATCTTGTATTAGAGATAATTCTAGCTAAATATGTATATCTATGAAGTTAGCTTTAGCCAAAGATAGCCCTCTATAGTTGCGTGAATGCTCTTTTCTCATTTTTAAGCACTAATTTAAGCAAGTTTTACTTGCTTTTAGAGCATATTTATAAAACATGTTTTGTAGAGCATTATAAGATCTCCATTAGAAAATTGATATATATTTGCAATCCTTAATGACTCTTGAGATGTTTGAGTTGTAAGATAACCATGGTTAAAATTTTGCTTTCACACAACAAGGGATGAGGGAGTTACCAATGATTATTTTCAACATATGCTTCATAAAAGATTGTTAGCATTGGTATAAGTAACAATATAATTATTGGTATCAACCATGATATATGCATTGGAGGAGAGAGAGAGAGAGAGAGAGAGAGAGAGAGAGAGAGAGAGAGAGAGAGAGAGAGGGAGGGAGGGAGGAGAGAGTAAAGTAGTCAAAAGAGAGAGTAGAGGATAGAGAGAGAACATAAAGGAGAGTAGAGAGAGGAAGGGTGAAAGAAGGTGGTAGAGAGAGAGAGGAGAGAAAAGAGTAGAGTAGAGAGAGAGGAGAGAGTAAAGTAGTCAGAAGAGAAGTAGAGGATAGAGAGAGAACATAAAGGATAGTAGAGAGTAAAGAGAGGAGGGGTGAAAGAAGGTAGAGCAGGAGAAAGAAAGGAGAGTGCAGGGATAGAAGAGAGTAGATAGAGAAGAGAGAGAATAGAGAAGAGAGAATAAAGAGAGAGTTGATGGAGAGAGAGAGAGAGAGAGAGAGAGAGAGATGAGGTAGAGAGGAGGGGGAAAGAAAAAGAGAGTGTAGAGAGAGGAGAAAGAAAATACTAGAGAATAGGGTAGAGAGCAAAGAGGAGAGAGAGAGAGACTCTTGTACCTTATAGGTTGCCCATTTACACCAATAGGAACTTAATGCTTTAATAGGATTTTTGCACTTCCCTATAGTGACTTTTCCACCTCAATAAACTACCCATTTTTTGTAGGTAGTTGAGAGCAAAGAGTAGAGAGAGATGCATATTTTGGATTTCTAAGTACTTGACAAGAGAAAAAACTCAACAAGATACATGTGTGCCAAGAGACTATTTTGTTGTTTGAGACAACTATAAGAGGAGGTGGGCTTATCCTTAATCCTATTAAGGTAAGTTGTCCTAGGATTTTCTCTTGCAAGAGAAGTGTATCTTTGTGTGTGCATCTCTTAAAAGTTTCCTCTATTGCAATGTAGGTTATGTAGATTTATTGTGGTGTTGTTTTCTTCTCTTCTTAATATTTGTGGTTATCCAAAGATGTATTGATTGCCTATATGTTAGAGTATTTCATATTTGAGTAAGGTTACATGGGCATGCAAGATATCTAACTTTGGGCTCTTCTTAAAGCTTATATTAGGTATTTCACTTTCTTGTCAAAGCATATTGAAGAAAATATTTCTTTAAGGTTTGATATTGGAAGTTTCCTATTATTGTATGCAAGTGTATAAGATTTAATGTAAAAATTAGAAACTTGTTTACATGAAAATAGTATTTGAAAATTAAAAGTTATATGAAGAGTCTATAAATCAATAGTAGGCAAGCTTAAGGGTAAGCTTCAATTTTCATAATACAAGCTTAAGGGTAAGTGTGGAGAGGAGAGGGAGTTGGAATAACAAGAAAGGGAGAACGAGAGAGGAAGAGAGAAAGAGGGGGAGAGAGGGAGACATGAATAGATGAATAGATAGAGGGAGAGAGTAAGGAATAATACTAAATGGTCATTTGTTTATTTATCATAATTTACTAGTGATACTTGTCTACATGGCTCAACACACTACAATATATAGGCAATATACCGACGTTCAAAGCGACGCAAATGTTCATTAAAAAAAGTGTCCCCGTCATCACTAAAGGCATTAGTGTAGGCATCTCTACAAATTTGTCGGAGATAGTGTCACTATTTGCATCGCTTTTGCGATGTAAATTGCGATGCAAATAGCAACACAAATAATGACTCATGCAGTAAATTAGCAATGCAAATAGCGATGGTTACAAATGAAAAATTGGCTATCTTGCCACCAATAGTACCATGTGCTCTATAATACTCTACAAAGCAATTATATATTGGATACACAAGCGTCATTGAGATGGGCACAAAAACTACTTAAAACCACAAGACTAATAACTCATAAAATAAGTACAAGACTAGTGATGACAACTCATGAAATTACATGGAACCATGGAGAGGAGAGCCAAAACAAACATGAAAATCTATCTGTAAATATCACAAAGTGTGATTTTATACAAAGGGTGATAAGTATATTTAAGGAATGCTACATGGGAGAGGCCTACATAGATCATTGGACCAAAAAAGAAGATGATTTGCACTCCATGAATCTAAGTGCATGCTACAGATCCTCGCCATTTGAAAGCTCATGAGCGTCGAACGGACTCTACAAAATGAACAACTAGACATGAGTCCACTATACATAATGCATTTTAAAAATAACTTGTGACTACTGACAAGAAAGAGGATTGACTTATTCGGCCATCGCGTGCATACAATCTATAGATAAGTGCAATGAGTTTGTGTCTCTCTGCATATCGAGTCTCCAAACCTGTGGGATCGCGGTTTGTAATGGATTGCTGCAAAGAAAATAGAATAGCATTGTTAGAAACAAGATTGTTAGTATAAGTGATACTCCAAATAAGAAAGTCAGAATAACCAAAAGAAAACTTACAAAGTCCTCCAAATAAGTATTGTGGCTTCCACTCCCTAGATGATGCACGACTTTGCCTCCAATCGTGCCCTCACTGCCTCTCGCCTACTACCACCATCATCTTGGAGAATCTATGGCCTCCTCCTTGAGTCTTTGCCAATCCCCTATGTCTAGCCACTTGAGCTTTGAGACACCACTCTTGATTGCCTTGTGTGCCTCTGATCGTCTATGTGACATATATATACCACATACACTCCATCATCCACCCAGTGAAAAATCTCTCTATCGTCGTATAGGTACTTGAAACTACTCATGCAAAGATGCCACTACACAGTCCTTGCTCCCCTCGAGTATATTATTCCAATGGTCCAAAATGATGTGCCTAAATACTTGTTGGCACAACTCTCTCATGTGAGACATCACCCTCCTCCCCTCATCATTCATGATTACATCACCTATCTTATCATCTACAAGGTATCAGTACCCTACTGGGATATGTCTAAGGTGTGTCCGCTCTCACCAGTACCACGCTCCTGGGCATAACCAGGAGACCCTTGTATGTCTGGCATACCTATGAGGGTAGTATATCTTAGAGTAGCATTCATAGGGATGCCACTTGTGGACGGCTAAGTCACGGGAGCAGATGTCCCTACAGGTGTGACAAATCCTAGAGGTGACAAGTATCCACCAGATCGACTCGATAGAGACACTGCATCACTGCCTCCATAATACCCACCTGACCCACCCTCTCTTGAACCGGTATGAGAGTGAGGAGTGGCAACCATCTGTGGAATCAACCACAGGCTCATAGCATCCACATCTTTGCAGCACCCCCTAGAATCACTCCCTCCATTTGGGACCAGTCTAGATCATCGACCTCATCCTATTGGAAATCGAAGCATCAGAGAGCATACCAAAGTAGACCTCAAAGAATGGTGTGATGATGTCCATGAGAGCTCTTGGTCCGCCATATCTCTAAATTGGGGCCATCTAATTTGGAGACATACGTGTGAATATCTCCTGCAACTCCTCATCGGTCATCCCTCGACTCATCCTGCTCTTTGGGTATCATCAAAGGTAATCTACACAGATAGAAAATAATGTTAGCATAATCAATATAAGGGTTTAGGTAAAGCAAGACAATATAACTCTAAAAAAAGGATTCTAATTAAAACACATATACTACAGTACCCTTAAAAGTGAATCATCAACAAATTGAGCAAGCAGATGCAAATAGGACCCAGTCTATGGCCCCATGTCAATCTCTTGGTATATCTTGGTGTACACTAAAAGGTTTATAGATAGGTCAAAGAAACCACAACACTACAACAAAAAAGGTTCATAGACGCGCTTGTAGACGCAATATTTGAATTGTGAAAAAAAATGTCGGGCGCGTTTATTAATGCGTCTATTTGTGCGTCTACAAAATCGCGTCTAAAAGCGCGCTTATGATCAGAGTTACACGCACACCTAGACGCGCCTATAGACGCACGTATAAATGCGCTACGTAAATATATAATCATATTTATAAAAAAGTGGACATATTAATATTGTGTGTCTATACAAGCGTGTATCTATGCATCTAAAACCGCATTTACTCTGAAAGTTTTTGACGAGAATAGATGCGCATTTATCCTGCAATTTAGACGCGCTAATAGACGCCCAAAACACGGGTAT
This sequence comes from Lygodium microphyllum, assembly GCF_053477565.2. Lineage (NCBI taxonomy): Eukaryota > Viridiplantae > Streptophyta > Polypodiopsida > Schizaeales > Lygodiaceae > Lygodium > Lygodium microphyllum. The sequence goes on along the minus strand of NC_141149.1, from coordinate 18,485,859 downwards.
GAAAAAAAAACCAGAGAGCATGTGGCTTTGCAAGCCACATGCTCTCTGGTTTTTTTCCCCCCATCAACATCAAATTGTATGCTTAGGGAAAACATAGAAAGATTATTTCGAAGATTGGATACTGAAAACAAAACAATGTATGTAGCACACGAAATTTCATATATATAGATGAAACGTTTTTACATTATGAGTTCTAGTGCTCGTGACGTCATGATCGCAAGCACTAGCTAAAAGTAATACATATCAAAAATGAAAATTATAAGCCAAGGGGAGGCATGCATGCATGGGGCTCCTCTATATCTCCTTAGAAGAGGCATCATCATCACTACCACCACTGCTGCCTGTGCCGCTACCGTTGCCGCCATTGCTACTGCTAGTCCCCCCTTCTCTATCCTTAACTGCATCAGGGCTCACCTACACAAAGGATTAAGGTATATAAATACCATTACAAACAATAAATTAGAGTTATCTATACTTTTCATGTAAAAAATAAAACATACCTCTTCTGGTGGTGGAATCCTCATGGCGCGATTATATTGCTCCTTCGTGATGAGTCCCTCCTCATAGAAATGCTACCAAAAAGTGAACGCCCGGTTATGACCTCGATGGTAGCCTACCTCTCTAGGAGTAGGCATTCTACCAACGATATGATACTACAAAACAATTTGAACATACAACGTATTAAAACACACTACATAATGAAGTGAAACAAATTACAAAATTTAATTTTTAAAAAAATCAAATAATACTTACAAACTCAGCCTCCCATGACTCCCTACCACCGATCCATAATGCGACGATCCCATGGTTGCCATCTGGATACGTCGCGCCTCTGCATGCTGGTGACTTGTCATTTTCTCCGCTGCTCTCTTCTTGGCCTCTTTCCACTCCTTGCGGTGGCAATTGGGTGGTTGGCCATATCCAGGGCGCCCTTGCTCTTGTCTTCGCAATGACTCCTTGGCGCGCGTCATAAGGTGAGACCTCTTGTTATGAAGCGCGTCTCTCACCTTTGACCGTCCCCAATCATCTGAGAATCGTGAATTCTCGGGATTAGGGTACCTTTTATGTACTGCCTGCAGCACCTCTTGCCATAAACCATTTTTTTGGTGCTTGAAGGGAATCATGAAATCTTTGTATGTGGCATGCACGACACTCCTCAAGTAGGCTATCACTTCCCTCCCCTCAAAGTCATGCAAGATACCACCAACATCAGTGATAGAGTAGTACATTTGTGGAGACTCACCTCTCTCATTTTACCGTCAGGGTGATCGAGAGCCACCACCTGTGCAACCCCCACAAAGCTCTCCACCTCCTCGTCCTCCGGCACCACTCTCCCTCCTCCCTTGATGTGCACTACCCTCTACCTCACTCGATACACGTGCTTCTGCAGATGCATGTGCTTCGGCCGATCCATGTACCTCAGCTGATCCCTGTGTAGGCAAAGATGTGATAGGTGTCCCAGACATCATACTGAAAACCTCATCTGTAGTGTGAGGGTGACCAAGATAATTGGTCATCTCCCCCATGAATTGCTCCTTGTTGAATGGGGTGTTGGAGGATCCATAACTCCACATCTACACAAGAAAAATTATATTACCCTGTGCAGATAAAACATATTACATACAACGTCTATACATGCGTCTCTGTGAGCGTCTGTCAGCGCGTCTCTGTGGGCGTCTGTCAGTGCGTCTATTTTCGCGTCTATAGCTGCGTCTACATTGTCATCTGGACGTGCTGACAGATGCGCATAGTCGCACCATTTCTTCTCAAACTTGCTTAAAAAACAAAGCTAAAAAACCTCCATAGATGACAAGATCCAGCATGTGAAGAGAGAGAAGAGAGAGACAAACAAACAGAGAAAGCAAACAAGATTGAGAGAGAGAAGAAGAACTCACCTTCTTTGCTTGTTCCAACGGGTGGCGGCGACTAGGTTGCAAGCTCCTTGTCCTCCTTCTCCCTTCCCTTGGTAAGTTGCTTCAATCTTGTTCTCTTCCTTGCTGTTTGGCTCTTGTTCTTTACTCTTTGGCTCTTCTTTCCTCCTGTCCTCTTTTTACTCTTATTTCCTTGCCTCATTGTCTTCATGAAGTGATAGATAGACACGAGTAGTGATGTCGAGCTCGAATTGTAGAAAACACGCAAAAAACGCAGGAAAGCACAGGTTTGAAAAGAAAGCCACAATTTTTTAAAAAAATTTCTATACTTGCGTGGCGCGTCTGTCAGCGCGTGTATATGCACAGATAATTCCTGTTACACTCGCTTACAAACGCGCATGAACAATTTAAGGAATCAATGCATGCATTTAGGGAATCAATTGACCTATGTGGTGACATATATAACAAAGCTTGAGGATAAGAGATAACACATTGGCAAGTCAATTGGCACATATATATGTTGTGACTTACTAGACCATCCCACTTACAATTGCATATTATCCCACTTACGTATCAATAGGTGGATAAAGCACGAAGGGTTTTTAGCTAGAGAAAGATAATGCAATGAAGATGTACACGAAAGAGATAGAGAAAGCCATATTATCCATCAATCAATCAAAGATATTTACATGAAGTGACTTGATATAGTAATTAAAGTATCGTCATTTTTAGGATGCTCCATTGACTTCTGCAAGTTCCTATAACCTTGAAGTAGAATATAGCCAACCACACTGTCCATGGAAGGAAAGCTCCACACTGTCCATGGAAGTAGAATATATATATATTGCAAATGCACAAGTCAGCCTTTGATTTATATATACATCCAATCATCATGCCCTATCGAATCACATTTGTATAGGGCATGATTGGATGTATATAGGGCATGAAATCACATATATGTAATTAGCTTTGAATGATTGGATGTATATTTGTAATACTCAGAAAGAAGTAAAGTTGGTAATGTATCTCATGTCCTATGCATGTATATGCGCTATACATGTATATCATGTTGTATATACATGTATATCATGTCCGTATGATCCTATACATGTATATCATGTCCTAGCGTATGATCCAGGTGTAATTATGTTGTATATACATCCAATCATGCCCTATTTAAAAAAATACTAGTTGTTAAGAGGTTTGATCATATTCAGGTAACCTCTTGCTTGCATGATATGTTTTAAACTACTCAGAATCTTGGGAAATTTAAAGAAAAGATAGGATTCTTTGCCACCCAAGCCTACCCTGCTTACTCTATTGTTGCCTGAGAGATTGTTGTAGGGCCTTCCCCCAATTATGAGGTCAATCTTTCCCACTACATCCACAATCTCAGCCAACTTATCATCAGTAAGATCTCTAACATCGTCCTCCATTTTAAATCGGCCTTTTTGTAAGGTTTTGTTCCACTTGCTGGCTATTATGTTTTTACATTTATCATTGATCTCCACAATAACAACAGTCTTCAAAATTATACCCAATTTGTGCAATGCCACTTCTTTCCCACCAAGGCTCGAGAATAAGGACAAAACTGTTAAACCTTGCAGATATAAATCTTTCAGTGGTGAAAGACTATACGCTATAGTATTGACCTGAAATGAGTTGCCCAATGCATCATACCGATTTGAAAGGGTAGAGCAGCCTCAAGTGTGGTCACGATCATATCCAAGCACTAGCTCAATCTCATGGGGTTCAAGTGGGGCAGCTTGGCCTGGGTTGACCCAAACCAAGTTCCATATTTTGCATGCCAGGACAATCTCACGTTGAAGATAAGAAGGTATCTTGCTTTCTTTGTGGGAAGAAAATATTTTTCTGATCAATCCATATATAGTGCTAGGGGCACCCCGTGTGTTTATGCAATTTAGCTTCTCTCTCGGATCCCATGGGGGCCAATACTTCTTTGTTTTCAGAAGCATCTCAAAGATTGTCATGGGAGCAGGGGGAAGGATTAACCTTCTTCCATCTACTAGAAGGTTATAAACATAACCACCTCAGCCTAAAGCATGCTGAAAAATATCTAGAGTATGTGAACTTTGGATCTATGCCATTAAAATGCCGTTTGATGGTCTCCCACTCTGAATTGGGAACGTTCTCAACATTTTCAAAATAGAAAAAGGGAGGGCCTTCCATCAAACTATTCAATGGTTTTGGCTTGCCTTTAAAAAAGCCAGGAATTCCAAACCCCATGCCCTTTTTGAATTTGAAGGGTGGGACAGAACCTAGATGTGGACGTGATGTTTTTCCATTCATAGATTGAGTCTCGAGCCATAAAACACTCGAGTCTTCACTGGCACTTTTATCCAAGTCTAGAGTAGGAGTAATGTTGATCTTTGTTTTAAGGCCCAAGTAAGTGTACCATAGCTTAAGGGCTCTTTCATCTACCCAGTATATTTTGCTACAGACACCTTGTGAGGGTCCAGCATGTCTAGTTATTTGAACACCTCGTGAGGGTCCAGCATGTCTACTTTGATCTTTTATCTTTTACGACTAGTGCACATTATTCAATGCACTCTAGTGTGAGGGTAAACATCTTCGAACTCAATGTATAGATGAAAAGAGAAGTACCCAAGATTGTGGTGTCCTTGCTCACTTCGAGGATACAAATGGTACTTCGAGCAATTATTAACTCTATTTTTTTAATTCAATGATTCAATGTGTATTCTTAATTCTATGGTTTTTATCATGCGCACATGTGCATGCTCAAGAATCAATTTCAGGTGGTTAAATAATTATTAACTTTGGTTTTTTAATTATGTGAATTGCAATTTTAGGTGGTTAAATAATTGTGTGTCTGCTAGCGCGTCTATATTAGTGTCTATTTGCGCGAATATATAGACGCACAATTCGCGTCTATTTACATGCACGTTTATACGCACTTATAGACGCTATGATAGACGCGCTCGACTTTGCACGTCTAACATGCGCGTCTATGCCTCATTTCTATTGTAGTGCAAGATTATCAAATGAAGTTTTCTCTTTGATATCATTGCCTAAATAAACCAAACAATCATCCACACAACTATCAAGAAGCATGAGGTTAGGTCTACTCAGAACAGCATTAGCAAAATCACAAACAAAAGCCTCTCCAGGGCTACTCAAACCATCAAAAAACCAACTCACGAGACTCATCAGAGTCAACAACACTAACACCAAAATCACAACAAGAGTTAGAACCCATAACCTCAATACTCTCTTGATTAGCAAACTCACTACCAAACTCACAACAAATCTCAAAAATTGAACCCTCAACTTCATCTTGAAACCTTATAGTCTCTTAGGATTCATCTCCATCTCCAGCTCACCTCTATTTCTCAAAAACTCATCTTCATTGCCCTCAAGCTCCAAAGTAATATTAGTCGATCCCTCTTCTTCAAATAAATCACTAATCAATGGACTAGAAGTATTCATGGTCAATGGGTATGGATTCACACTCCTAGATTCTTCACTCCAATCAATTGAACAAGTATTTTTCTCCTCAACCACCCTAGGGAGTTCCTCCTCACAAACTTCTATTGACTTCTCACAAGTCAACTCATCTATCCTAAATAGAGAATATAGTATACCTCTCTCAGGATTGGCATAACTAACTCTCTTCTCCTAAAAAACTTTTCTCTCAACTCGTATTGAACTCAACCTCTCCCCAATGTTTAATCCTAATTCTCTTTTTTTTTTAATCTTCCTCTCTTGATATTTAGCAATTTCCTCCGCTTCCTCAAAGGTCTTAGGGTTCTTAATCTCTAATTTTACTCTCAAATCTTCTGATTTCAACCCATTTACAAAATACATTATCTTTAACATAACTGGGGCTATCTCACCTTTTGACAATGTTAAACTTCATCGATTTTACAATCTTTTAAACTCCCTAGCAAACTCCTCAACACATTGATTCTCCTTTTGAACACAAGTTTCTATTTTTCACAACAAGGATATGAGGGTATAGCGATGACGATTTGCGACGTGAAATAGTGGCATCACTATTTGTGTCGCTATTAGCGTCGCAAATAGTGACGGTACTTAGATGAAAAAACGCGGGCCGAAACCCGAGCGCGTTATTTTGCGCGCATTCACGAAAGAGAGAGCGAACATCTTGCATTTGAGGGAGAGAAAGAGGGAGAAAGAAGGCTTCTTACCGCCGCCACCGCTGTCGCGAAGAGGAGCTGCCAAACCCTTTTTCGAGCCTTTACGGTGAGTGCATTGTCCATTCTTGCTTTGCTTTTGTGTTTTCTCTCTCTCTTTTATTTGTTTTTTGTATAATTCGTGTGTATTGAGAGAGGGAGAGGAAATGAGAGAGAAAGAGAGGAAGAGGGAGGAAATGGGAGAGGAGGGAGAGGAAATGAGAGAGGGAGAGGGAGAGGGAGGAAATGAGACAGGGAGAGGAAGAGGGAGGGAGAGGGAGAGAGGGAAACATTAAACATAATAGGGAAAGAGAGAAAGAGAGGGGGAGGGAGATCAGGAAATGAGAGAGGGAGAGGGAGAGGGAGAGGGAAACATTAAACATAATAGGGAAAGAAAGAGGGAGAGAAAGAGGGAGGGAGAGGAAGAGAGAAAAAACATTAAACATAATAGGGAAAGGGAGAAAGAGAGGGAGAGGGAGGGAGAGAAAATGAGTGAGGGAAAGGAAGAGGGAGAGGGAGGGAGAGGAAAGAGAGGGAAACATTCAACATAATAGGGAAAGAGAGAGGGAGAGGAAGAGAGAAAAAACATTAAACATAATAGGGAAAGAGAGAAAGAGAGGGTGAGGGTGAGGGAGGGAGAAGAAATGAGGGAGGGAGAGAAAGAGAGAAAAGGAAATGAGAGAGGGAGAGGAGAGAGAAAAAATATTAAACCTAATAGGGAAAGAGAGAAAGAGAGGGTGAGGGTGAGGGAGGGAGAGGAAATGAGAGAGGGAGAGGAAGAGAGAAAAGGAAATGAGAGAGGGAGAGGAGAGAGAAAAAACATTAAACATAATAGGGAAAGAGAGAAAGAGAGGATTAAACCTAATAGGGAAAGAGAGAAAGAGAGGGAGAGAGTGAGGAAGGGAGAGGAAATGAGAGAGGGAGAGAAAGAGAGAAAAGGAAATAAGAGAGGGAGAGGAGAGAAGAAAAAAATGAGAGAGAGAGAGATGAGAGAGAAAAAGAGAGAAAAAACATTAAACCTAATAGGGAAAGAGAGAAAGACAGGGAAAGGGTGAGGGAGGGAGAGAAAGAGAGAAAAGGAAATGAGAGAGGCAGAGGAGAGAGAAAAAACATTAAACATAATAGGGAAAGAGAGAAAGGGAGGGAGAAGATGAGGGAGGGAGAGGAAATGAGAGAGGGAGAGGAAGATAGAAAAGGAAATTGTTGTAGTAGTAGTAGTAGTAGTTTTTTTTTAATTTTCTTGTTTATTGTTTTTTAGTTTTCTTGTTTTTTTTTTTTTTGTAGTAGTAGTAGTAATTTTTTCTTCTTTTCTTGTTTATTATAGAAGTAGTTGTTGTTGTTATTGTTATTGTTCTTTTTTTTTCTTCTTTTATTCTTTATTATAGTGGTAGTGGTAGTGGTAGTCGTGGTTGTAGTTGTGGTTATTGTTTTTCCTTATTTTCTTGTTTATTATACTGGTAGTGGTAGTGGTAGTGGTAGTGATAGTGGTAGTGGTAGTGGTAGTGGTAGTCGTGGTCGTTGTAGTCGTGGTCATGGTTGTGGTCGTGGTTATGGTCCTGGTCCTGGTCATAGTCGTAGTTGTGGTCGTGGTCGTAGTCATGGTCGTGGTCGTGGCCGCGGTGGTGGTCATAGTCGTAGTCATAGTCGTGGTCATGGTCGTGGTTGTGGTCGTGATCGTTAAAGAAAATGAGAGAGGGGGAGGAAGAGAAAAAAGAAGAAGGAACGAGAGAGAGGGAATAAACATACAGCATAATAAAGAAAGAGAAAAAGAGAGAGAGATGGAAGGAGAGGAGATAATGAATGGATAAAAAACAAAGAGAGAGTGGTGGCAAGGTCTGGTGAGGTCCGATGCAACACCACGAGACAGGAAACACTCTGATATATATATATTAATTTGTGGGTGGGTGGGTGGAGACTTTACATACGTTAATTTTTGTTGAGTTACAAGAGAATAAATCCCTTCTCAAACAATTTAAGAAAATAAAAAGAATGATAACAAAAACAAATTGTTTGTCATAACGTTGACAAAATGGAAAATGATGAAGGTCTTGTTGTTCAAGATCGTGAGGCATATCTTAATCAGCACATCCCATGTCCTTGCTCTCAGTGCAAGTTGGCAATTAGACAAAAACGTCGATTATCTATAGAACATGTACGACACTTTGGCGAGTTTTAATATGAGATCATTGATCAGGCGATCTTGGATTTTCAGCAAATGGTAAGAAAAGTTAATATCAATCATGCATTGTACTCGCAAGCTAATTGAATACCATATACAAGAAGATCGGGTGTGGCTGGCAAATTTTCTATCCAGGGAGGTGACGTCTTGTCCCACGGAGGAGTGCACCCTTTGTAGTCTATTAGAAGAGTTCATGGGTGTGCGATGGATGGAGTGCCTGAGCCAATCCACCACTTGGAAGGTACTACCCAATTTGTACTGTCAATACTAGGGGAGACATACAGCCTTCCAGACCTACCTACAAACTTGGAGTCTGAGATGGAGGCAATGATCGATGCATTGACTCCCATGGATGTCGAGACTTATGATCCGCTTAAAGAGAAAGCATCCATACCATTATATGATGGGTGTTGAGTATCTCGCCTGAAGACACTGCTTGCACTCCTAAGTATGCAAGCAAAATACGGGTGGAGCGATGCGAGTGTGACCGAGTTATTCTCAGGTACCTTGTACGTACACTGAGTTGATTTCTTTTCAGCACTATCATTAAAAATATTTGTGCTTTTTCAAGGTGTTTAATGATTTTTTTCAGGTTACTAAAATATCATATATTACCACCTGCAAATACCATACATGAGTCTTGTAATGATGCACGACATGTTTTACGAAAGCTTGGCATGACTACAACAACATCCATGCATGTATCAACGATTGCATACTGTTTCAAGGAGAATACGAGACTATGGAGACATGTCCAAAGTGTGCTCACAAGTATCGACAGGACTTGCAAGGGCAAACCATCCCTTAAAAAGTTTTTAGACACTTTCCACTTATCCCCCCACATAAACCATATGTTTCGTGCATCCAGCATGGTGAGCTTGACAACGTGGCATGCATAGAATAGGTCCACAGATGGAGTTCAACGAATATTAGCGGATTCACGCGCATGGAGCCACATTGACTCTACCTTCCCAGGCTTTGCATGAGAGCCAAGCAATCTTTGGCTGGGTCTTGCAATGGATGGTGTGAACCCATTCAGTCTCTGTGCTCAACTTCTTACAGTGTGTGGCCTATAGTCCTTGTCAACTACAATATCCCTTCATGGCTTTCTACAAAGAAAGGACATCTCATCCTTAGCTTACTCATTCCCGGCCGCTACAAAGTCAAAAATATGGACGTTTATCTTCGTCCATTAGTCGATGAGCTTAAGATTTTGTGGGAGGAGGCGGTCACCGTGCAAGATATGAGTAAGTATGATGGTCGGCGGTCCACCAATATTTGAGTCATTCTCATGTGGACAATGCATGACTTTTCGGGATTCGAAGAGTGCTCAGATAAATAGGCTTTCGTTCTCATTGTGGTAATATCTATCATAGCTCGTTCAAGTTTGCATTCACTGGATAGAGGTGTTGGAACAGGTCTGATTACCTCAAGTTATCATGCATGTCCATTGTGCGGGGCACAGTTAGACTCCCAAAGGTCACGAACCATGAAGAAGATGGTATATCAAGGACACACCGCTTTCTTGCCAGAGGGTCATGAACTCAGGGAAGGTTTTCTTGGATGACCTCCAACACGTATGAATGCCGCAAGCTGGTACGAGCTGAAAATGGTCTACAGGAGTCACATCCAAACAGAACGCGACGGTTCTCAGCTTTCTACAAGTTGCCATATTGGACCCACTTACAGATCAACCACTTGCTGGATCCCATGCATATTTTCAAGAATGTGGGCAACTTGCTATGGGACCACATCATAGGAAAGAGAGACACTGTAGGGGCACGAATGGATTTGAAGGAGGTAGGCAAGATGGAGGCGCTTTGGCCGCAGTCGAGTGCTGATGGTCGCGTGTAGCTACATCGCGCTCCTTGGGTTTTGTCCACTAAAGAAGAGCGCATTGTGAAGCAAATAGTCAAGTCTATCCGCACTTCGACTGGTATGATGTGTTCTCTCAGGTCTGCATTTTCGAAAGACGACCAAATATCAGGGCTAAAATCCCATGACTGGCATAAGATATGTCAGGTTTGTACTACAAATGGATTGTAATTGGCGTGCGCATTTTGCTATTTGGAGTGTAGCCATTGTTCATAATGCTTTCTCATTTGTGGCAGTTTGTACTACCGATCGCGATTACAGGATGCCTTACTCTATAAATACGTGGGGCCATTTATAGGTTGTTGACTTTAGTGCAATGGTTCTCACAAAAGGAGATTAAGGCGTCCTCTATTGAATCCGCGAGGCGGGGAGCAGTGGAGATGGTCTGTCTCTTTGAGAAATACCTACCTACCAGCATGCTCATGATACAAATCCACCTCCTTGTGCATCTTATAGATGAAGTGGAGATTGATGAACTTGTCCATAGCGATGGATGTTCTTCTTGGAGTGCTTCATGAAAATCCTGAAAGACTTTGTGTAACAACGAGCTCGACCAGAAGATAGCATGGTTGAAGGTTGGTTGGTGTTTGAGGCGCTAGTGCATATTTCACAATGGCTACCAACGGTGGATCCAGACAACAAAATACTATGTTGTTGAAGGACGATGATAGACTGACCGAAGATGTGGTGGTTTAAAATGGGGTAGAAAAAAGTATGGATGCTGCAATGGAGGAGAAGGTGAATCGCTTTTGTATGTTGCACCATACCTCTATGGAGACGTGGCTTGTCAGGTACTAGCAAGCTAGGCAAGATCGAGAGGAAGTGCGATCTAAATTTCGACGTAGTACACACCATCGACCGATTCGATATCCCGAGGGCATGGAGAAGATGCCGTGGTTCATGTCAACGCGATGGTTGCATGGAGCTTTGTCCACAACGTCTCGCGAAGGGGAGAAGGTCTCAATCGAGGAGTGGGAATTCTTGAGGGGATGTACTCCAAAGGTGATGACGTGTTTAGGATTTGTCGTATCTATATTTTATATGCGACAATTAATTTGAGTGTTTCAATGTACAATACAAAATATATAATGCAGCGTGGTCGCATGGATGGCATTTACGCGTGGAGCGTATTGATAAAATGCGCTCCACAACAGATTGTGGTATCATGGCAAGGTTCGAGCAAGAGAGCCAATGACGAGCAACGGATTTAAACACGGTTATAGATGAGATGGAGTATTTTGGAAACTTGCAAAGTATTGTTACGGTGGATTACCGTAGTTTCTCCATGATACTATTCGATGTGTAGTTCAAAGTGGTACTTGAAGGAGCTAGAGCAACAATTCGACAAGGTCCATCTGGATTTCTCGAAATAGATTCCGAAAAAAAATGGACGAATTTGCGCGACACCTTTGTGTTGCCAGCCCATTGTGAACAAGTGTATGAACTCATTTATTTGTTAATTATATTATGACATGGTACATGTCACAATAGTTTAATCTCTCTTGTACGTGTTTGTAAACATGTAATCTTCTATCCAAACCCCTGACAACCTCGATGGTGGTATGTTATACCTTTAGCTCCCCGAAGTGCAAGAGTATATGATCAAAGCGATGTTCCGAGCATAGATGAGGACAATATGAAAATAGAGGGGTCGATATTGTAAGAAGTGGAGGCCATCGAAAGCTTGGAGCATGTAGAGGAGCCATCATCGGGTAACAATGATGGAAATACAGGAGTCCAAGAATTATTTAAGAACAGGGTGGACTCATCCTTTTGTGGTGACATGTCTATCGATCTTCCAGTGCATGCGGAGATGTATTAGGAGATTGACATGGAAACATAGGATACTTCATACTTGGAGCATCCACTTACTCAATTCGTTGACTAATCGCTTATAAGGGTACATAAGATATGCATTTTAAGTGAGATCATTTTTTAAGGATTTATATTACCATACTTTGTATGATTTAAATTGATTATGCTAACATCATTTTTTATCTGTGCAGGTGACCTTTTTCGATACTTAGATCATCAGGATGAGTCGAGGGATGAGTGATGAGGAGTTGCAGGATATCTTCAAGTATATGTCTCCAGATCAGATGGTGAGATTCAGAGACATGGCAGACCAGGAGCTATCTCGGACATCGTTAGGCCGCTCTATTAGATCTACTTCGGCATGATAAGATACTTCAACTTCGAGTAGATGAGGTCGATGATCCAGACTTGGGCCAGAGGGAGGGAGTGCTTTAGGGTCAGGGGGATGCTGCAGAGATACAGAGGCAGTGAGCCCACGGTTAGCACAGGATATAGGTACTACTCCTCGCTCTCGTGGCGGTTACAAGGAGTGTGGCTCAAGTGGTTGCTGTGGAGGCACGGATGCGGTGTCTCTGTCTCGTCGTTCTGCTGGAGTTGTGTCACCTCCAGGATTTGTCACACCTGTGGAGACGTCCACTCTAGTTACTCCGGCTTTTGCTCAGCTGTCTATAGGTGGCACCTCTATGGGTGCTACACCGATAGATACTACCCCAGTCAGTACACCAAATGTACAGGGATCTCCTGGATATGCCCAGGAGTGTGGTCGAAGGTGGGAGAGGACCCATCTTAGGCATACCCGAGAGAGATATGCCTATCTTGTCGATGATAGGTCAGGGGCTATCATCATGAATGATGAGGGGAGGAGGGTGATGGCTCGCATGAGAGAGTTGTGCCAACAAGTTTTTCGACACAACGTCTTAGATCATTGGAAAAACATACCGGAGGAGAGCAAGAACTACATAGTAGCATCCTTGCATGAGGAGTTTCTGGTTCCAGCCACAACAGATAGATTTTCTACGGGCTGGGTGATGGACTGCATGTATGCATATATGTCACACAGATAATTAGACGCACGCAAGACACTCAAGAGTGGGACTACAAAGCCTGAGTGGCTAGACACGGACGACTGGTACCGACTGAGGGAGAAGGCTACAGATTCTTCAGGACGTTGGAGTCAGTAGCGCGAGGCAGCGAGGGTACGACTAGAGGCCGGAGTGGTCCATCATCTTGGGAGTGGCGGTCACAGGACATATCTGGAGGACTTTGTAAATTTTTCTTTTGTTTTGCTTGCTTATTTTTTTGCAATATCCTTTGTAGTGACAATCATGTTTCTAACAGTTAGTATTTTGTTTCCTTTGCAGCACTCCGTTACAAATCGTGATCCGACTAGCCTTGAGACTCGATATGTAGAGAGGCACGGTCTCACTGCATTGATCAACTAATTGTATAGACACGGCGGCCCTGTAAGTCACTCATCTTTCTTGTCCGTAGTTACAATATTTAATTAGAATGCATTATTGTATGGTGGACTAATGTGTAGTTTTTTTTTTGTAGACTCGTCCGTTCGATGCTCCTTTGCGGCGGGACAAGCTTTCAGACGGCGAGGATATATAGCTCGCCCTTGGATCCTTGGAGCTCACACACCCTCCTTTTTTTGTCGCCTAATCTGTGTTGACATTTTCTATGTAGTAGTGATATCTTGCCATGATTGTACTAGTCGCTTTCATTATATGATCATGTATTCATTTCATGTATCAGTGTTATGATTTAAGTACACTTTGTTTTTATTTACACAAGCATTGTACATAGTGCAGAAACTATTTTGTATGGCCTAAATATTTGTTTTCCCTGTTACCGTTGCTATTAACGTCATAAAATTACCTACACGCATCGTTATTGGCGTCGTTATTAGCATCGTTATTTGCATTGGTATCAGCGTCGCAAATGCAACGCTGATACCAATGCAAATAGCAACGTTGATAATGATGCTAATACCAACTGTTCTATGGCATCGCCAATAACGACGCTTTTTATGAAGATGGGAAAATTTTTCTTTATTTACATTTTCGTCGCTTTTAACATTGGTATAAGGCCTATATCTTGTAGTGTTTGCCCAAATCTCACATTGACTTTCTCTTTTTTTAAACCTAGATAGAAATGCATTTTTAATGGTCTCATAGTCTAATTTCTATCTCCTAAATGTCACGCTTCTCTCAAAGTTAAACAACCAATTTCGTGCTTCTCCCTGCAATTGATACCTAAGAATTTGGAGTTTATCCTCTAGGTCTGTTACTCTCTGAATTAAATAACATAGCTCTATTTTTTTTAAAATCTTTCGAGATCTTCAACGTGATTACCATGGAACTCAAGAAAAATGTTAGCCATTTTCAACAAACACAAGAAATCAAAATAAACTCACATTCAAACCAAACAACCAAAACAAAGTCAATTTCGACACTCATTAGCGGGAGACACCAAAAAAGAGATGTTACACAAGTGGTGATCGAGAGCAAGTCTCACTCACAACCTGACAATGAGACACTAAGAAGTGCCCATGAGAATTATTGACTTTGTCAGATGCACAACATAACACAAAAATTTAAGTATTTTGACAAACACCACAATAACCATGTTTTGACAAATATCACAATAACCACACATGAAACCAAATGCCAAACAATGCTTCTTGTGATTCAAGCAACTATAAGTCCAAATTCGGGTAGAGCATCACACAAACACAACACAAAGTTCAAAATAATCTTTGAAGACAAATCTAACAGCATAAAAGTCTCATACCTTGATAACCTTGAGCTGACACTCAGCATTTTACCAATCATATTGTGAATCCCCACAAAAGAGTATGCTAAGACTCCACTTGCATACGTGCGGTCCTTCTCCTTTCTCACAAGATATAAGAAGAATTACATGGGGTAGGGAAAAACAAGACTCTACTTATCTCTAGATTCATCATGCTCTTTGGGTATCATCAAAGGTAATTTGCATAGATAGAAAATGATGTTAGCATAATCAATATAAGGATTTAGGTAAAGCATGACAATATAACTTTGAAAAAAATGATGCTAATCAAAATACATATACTAAGTACCATTAAAAGTGAATCATTAACAAACTGAGCAAGCGGATGCAAATACAACCCAACCTATGGCTCCATGTCAATCTCTTGGTACATTTTGGCATACACTAAAAGGTCTATAGATAGGTCAAAGAAACCACAAGATTATCAAATGAAGTTTTCTCTTCGACATTGTTGCCTAAATAAACCAAACAATCATCCATACAACTATCCCTTGACTCATCCTGCTCTTTAGGTATCATCAAAGGTAATCTGCACAGATAGAAAATGATATTATCATAATCAATATAAGGATTTAGGTAAAGCATGACAATATAACATTGAAAAAAAGGATGCTAATTAAAACACATATGCTAAAGTACCCTTAAAAGTGAATCATCGACGAATTGAGCAAGCAGATACAAATACGACCCAGCCTATGGCCCCATGTCAATCTCTTGGTACATCTCGACGTACACTAAAAGGTCTATAGAAACCACAAGATTATCAAATGAAGTTTTCTTTTCGACATTGTTGCCTAAATAAATCAAACTTATCATCCACATAGCTATCAAGAAGCATGAGGTTAGATCTACGCAAAACAACAGCAGCAAAATCACAAACAAAAGCCTCTCTAGGGCTACTCAAATCATCAATAAACAACTCACAGGACTCATCAGAGTCAACAACACCAACACCAAAATCACAACAAGACTTAGAACCCATAACCTCAATACTCTCTTGATCAGTAAACTCACTACCAAACTCACAACAAATCTCAACAATCGAACCCTCAACTTCATCTTGAAACCTTACAGTCTCTAAGCCCTCCGCCTCTTGGTCTTCCATAAGACTTAAAAATTCATCTTGAATTCTCTCTTTGTCTTTCAAACAATCCGATCCATCTATACTATCAAGACAAATACACTCACTCTCAAAGTTGTCATTGCTCTCTTCAACACTTCCAAGCCCATTAGAACTTCCATCACTTCTTTTCTCATCATAAATATCAAAATTCTCTTGACTCTCATCCTCCCCCAAAAAACATGAAAAATATTAGCTCTTAAAATAATCTGGTCTCTCCTTTTCGTTCTTAGGACTCATTTCTATCTCTAGCTCACCTCTATTTATCAAAAACTCATCTTCATTGCCTTCAAGCTCCAGCGTAATATCAGTCGATCCCTCTTCTTCAAATAAATCACTAATCAATGGACTAGAAGTATTCGTGGTCAATGGGTATGAATTCACACTCCTAGATTCTTCACTCCAATCAGTCGAATAAGTATTTTTCTCCTCAACCACCCTAGGGAGTTTCTCCTCATAGACTTCAAACTTCTATTGACTTTTCACAAGTCAACTCATCTCTCCTAAATAGAGAATATAGTATACCTCTCTCAGGATTGACATAACTAAGTCTCTTCTTCTCAAAACATTTTCTCTCAAATCGCATTGAACTCAACCTCTGCCCAATGTTTAATCCTAACTCTCTTTTTATTGTCTTCCTCTCTTGCAATTTCCTCTGCTTCCTCAAAGGTCTTAGGGTTCTTAATCTCTAATTTTACTCTCCAGTCTTTTGATTTCAACCCATTTACAAAATACATTATCTTCAACATAATTGGGGCTATCTCACCTTTTGACAATGTCAAACTCCATCGATTCCATAATCTTTCAAACTCTCTAGCAAACTCCTCAACACGCTGATCCTCTCTTTGAACACAAGTTTCTATTTTTGCCCAAATCTCGCATTGACTTTCTCTTTTTTAAAACCTAGATAGAAATACATTTTTAATGGTCTCATAGTCCAATTTCTATCTCCTAAATTTCAGGCTTCTCTCAAAGTCAAGCAACCAATTTCGTGCTTCTCCTTGCAATTCATACCTAAGAATCTAGAGTTTATCCTCTAGGTCCGTTACTCTCTAAATCAAACAACATAGCTCTATTTTTTCTAAAAATCTTTCGGGATATTCAACATGATTACCATGGAACTCAAGAAAATCATCAGCCATTTTCAACAGTCACAATAAATCAAAACAAACTCACATTCATACCAAACAACCAAAACAAAGTCAATTTTGTCACTCCTCAGTGGGGCATCAAAAAAGAGATGTTATGCGAGCAGTGATCGAGAGCAAGCCTCACTCACAATCTGATAATGAGACATTAAGGAGTGCCGGTGAGAATTATTGACTTTGTCAGATGCACAACACAACACAAAAACTTAAGTGTTTCGACAAACACCACAATAACCACACACGAAACCAAATCATGCCAAACAATGCCTCTTGTAGTTCAAGCAACTATAAACTCAAATCCGGGTAGAGCATCACACAAACACAACAGAAAGTTCAAAACAATTTTCGAAGACAAAACTAACAGCATAAAAATTTCATACATTGATAACCTTGAGCCGACACTCGGAATTTGAACAACCATATTCCGAATCTCTACAAAAGAGCATGCCAAGACTCCGCTTGCATGCGTGCAACCCTTCTCCTCTCTCAGAAGATACAAGAAGAATTACATGGGGTAAGGCAAAACAAGACTCTAGTTATCTCTCCTTATATAGTATTTCCACACACCCTTACGTTTGATATGGTTTTGGCTTTTTCTAAAGACAAACTCAACGTTTTTGAAAAAAATCAAAAGTTTTAAGCTTTTCAAGAGCTATCTTAAGCTTTTAATCGTTGATCAATTGCTTGCCACCCTGGCCGCGATCTGAATTATCCCGCCATGTTGCTAGGTCAGAAAATACCGCCACATGAGTTTCAATTCTGATGAAAAATCTCTACCTTTATTTAACGCTTTAGAGGCCGTAGATCTCTGTTCAGGAAAATATCGTCATGTTTGCCCGCCATGGATTTTGCGTTTCCAGCTGCACGCTATCTTAGTAGTATTCAATTGAACATCACCACCTTGCTTCAGATTATGCGGATCATTGGGCACAATTATGCTACCCTTCATTGCCATTGCTTCCTTCTGCCGTCTGCTGAACGAATTGCCCACCAATCAGGCCGCCATTCTTTTCCGTTTCCTGTTCGTCGCTTGCGGCCCGTAATCATCAACACCATTATTGCCTACAAATCAGGATTTGTGGCGGCTACCATTGCTGTGATAATGCCATCAATTTTGCCTGCATTTCAAGTAATCGCATCCTTCTCTGCTTGTAATTCGTCGTGCCATTTGGGTCAACGTGTTGCCCATGATTTTCGTCGATTCCTGTCTGCCATCATTCAGCCTGTAATGCCGTCGACTACGTATGCCGCCATTTTTCCATTATTTATGGAAGCTAACACTACCTATGTTGCCACCTGTACTTTTCAATAGTAGCCGTCGTTTTGTAATAAGTCATTCTTCCCTTGCAAAGTGCGCCCCCAGCATTCGCAACGAGCAGCCTCAAGATAATAGGGATAATAATTGTGTTTCAATCCCTCCTTCCTCTTCTCAAGATCAATTCATGACATACATGCAATCCTTCATTAACAATGAGTACCATGATCACATCTTCTGCTATATCAAGCTCCCGTGCCACTCCTTCGTATTCTTTTTGCAAAATTATAGCATTTTATTGAGTTTCACACCACATGTGGTGAGCGAAACTATGCCACTTTGAGATGCCATGCCTTGCAACCATTAGCCAAATAGCTTTTGTTTGTGTAAATCATGGCTTGCCTTCTACTATCAATGGTAATTCTCTTGGAACAAACATTCGAAATTCCTTCAATGAGACATCTCCTATCTTTGCATGAGATCCTCAATCTTGTATTTCCTTCATAGCACTTGTTTTGCTCTTTTGATAATAATCTCCAGTTGTCTTCTTGCTATGCAATGTGACCTAGAGAATATGCTCTTTGAAACGAACACTTCGTGCCCAATCTTCCACATGATTTGAAGAAGACATGCAATATCAAATCCATGCTATGCAACCATTCAAGCAATGCTTCACAAAAATAATATATGTATTGAAGAATTGTGCCTAGCCTATCTACATGTACTGATCATGAGTCATGCAATATGCAAACGAAGTTCCTTCATTAAAATTAATCCTTATCCTCTCCTCTCAACTCTCAACAATAAGAAATATGTCATACTCCGCTCCACCCACCCATAATCTCATCGTCGCTCAAGAAAATAATGATCCTCAAGATGTTGACAAAAAATCAACCCATCTCACATTTGGTGGCGTCCTTCATGACCTCAAACTCACCCAACCACATTTCCCACTCAACTAGACGTTCCTAACTCGGTCATGAACATCCCAATGCTCGTGCATGCATGAAACAATGCGTGCTCAATAACATGTGCTCTCTCAGGTGCTTGTACATCTAAGATTTACTACATATAGCTACAACTATCCTCATGCCACGTAAGTGCTCAACGATGGTGCAAAAAATGCGTCAACCCAACCCATGGCATGGAAGTATTTAATAAGAACATGAGACGACCCTCGAGTGCAGTGTAACAAACAAGTGTAATGTGAAGTGCTCATGAACCCATAATCCCCGTGATGTGCAAGAGTCTCGACAAGAAAACTAACCTACTTTACAATGGTCAGCAGCAATCAACTAATTGTAGCTCCAACCTGTCCAAAAAATACCAAACTCAACCAAGGCTATCAAGTTTCCACAGTCACAACAAACCAAACAAAACGATAAAAACAAAGCCTAATCTAAACAAACAGAGAAAATCCAACTATGAAACGACATCACAAACTGTTACACAACCATCTAAGCTATCAAAAATCAAACCTATCTCCAGTTTGTCTAAGGGTTTTCAATTTTCACAAAAACACTCGACAATGCATCTTGTTACAGTCAAAATCAAAGATAGAAAATCAATAACTTATAAAACAAGGACATTGAAAGACCCCTATCTTCCCTCCCCACTCTCACTTCTTAACTCCCTTCCTTTCCCTCCTATCTTCTCTCTATTTCTTTCTCTCTTTTCCTCTCCGCTCTCACTCAATGCATCTCGTTACAATCAAAATCAAATATAGAAAATGAAGAACTTATAAAAAAAAGGACATTGAAAAGACCCTTTCTCCTCACCTCTCTTTGTGTCTCTTTTCCCCCTCGACGCCCTTTATTTTTCTATCATTCCATTCTCTCTAATTCTCTCATCGTTTCCGTATTTCTCTCTCCCTCTCTCTTTCTCTCTATTTATTATTCTCTCTATCTCTCTTTTTTTCCCTCTTTCCGTCCCTTTTTCTCCCCCCCCCCCCCCCTCTCTCTCTTTTCTTTTCACTCTCCTTCTGTCTTTATCTCACCCTTTTTTTTCCCTCTTTCTTCACTCTTCGTCTCTCTTTCTCTCCCCTTCTCTTTCTTCCTCTCCTTCTCTTTCTTTGTTGCCTCTCTCTTTGTTTCTTCCCCCCCCCCCCCCCCCCCCCCGGGTTGTTTCTCTTACTCATTCTCCTCTCTCCCTCCCTTCATATCTCAATTCTCTCTTCCTCTGTCTCTTTGTTACCCTTCCCCCCTTTCTCACTCTTTCTACCTATTAAAAGATTTGTATATGATATTAAAATGATATTTGTGTGCTAGTTCATAATATCTTTCTTTTGTTATATATTTAAATATTATATTGTTCTTCATAGTATATTTATTCTATTAATACTTGGCGTCTTTTACAAACTTCAACAAAAATCAATGTCTGAGAGGAGGAATCCCTTTTTTGAGCAAGCATTCTAAGCACAAAATTAAATCTGAGCAAAAAGTAGTCTCTCCATTAGCACAACATTGCATTCACTCCTATAGTTTGAGTGACACATATAAAATGTCTTGATGACTATGGAAGTTTAGTTCAAGGAAATAGTGCTAGGATTCAAAATTCTAGAACAATAGCTTTAGAACAAGAATCATGATTTAATGGTTGATCATGAAAATTAACACATGGATGGCACGTCGTGAATGAGAAGTATGCCTCTAGATTTGATCCTCAAATTGTTTTCACACCCAAATATAGTACATACAAAGAAGAAAAATCATAGCCATATAACTTCATAGCATTGCACACCTATCTGTTGCAGCACCACTACATGTCTCTCTAAGTAATTATCAGAAGCATTGAAACCTTGCCACTAAAACTCCACTACTAGGTATAATTATCACCATTGAACCACATGTCTCTCTAATTAGGCACCCTGATCCTTCATCTTGACAAAGTTTGAAACAATTCAAGCTTTTTCAAAGTAGCGTGATGAATGAGCTTAGTGATGACAAGAGTTCAAGCATAGAAAATTTAAGGACATGTAATACATATGCTTTTGCAAAGAACATAAACTTGATGCTTACTTTTTCTCTTTTGAAAACTATCACATGTGCAATGAGGAAACTATACAAAATTGATATGCAATAATTGATCACTTAGAGATTTGATCCCTTTTGTGCTGACATACAACACATGTGACTCATTGCACAACACAATGGTCTCTCAAATAAATTTTACATCCAATGTGCTAGCCTTCTAAATATTTTCTTGGAATTCTTTTGCTCTCCTTTTATCAATCTTGATCTCTATTTCACCAACTTACTACCTAGGTATCTAGGTCAATATCCACCTAGAAACAACACATTGTGGATGAGAGGATACCTGCACCTATTCTTAAGATCCAACATAGTCTCCAAACCTTTAGAGACACACTTTCTGCTAACTTGATGTAGTCCATATGGTACTCTAATCTTTTACCGATGGACAAATCTTTTTTAATCATTGAGTTGTGTTGCATTCCATAAATATTAACTCTAAATGTCATTCAAAATAGTATTAATTTCCTAGCTAATCTAATAATTAAGGACATCGCTCTATTGAGTGGATATTGCATATCACATCATGGTACGAAGAGGGATATTTATTGGGTGATGAATATCTCTTTGTAATAAGTCCCCTCTTTCTCTCTTACTAACATTGTTTTTCTTGTTTTCTTTCACTCTCCTCTCTCTCTCTCTCTCTCTCTCTCTCTCTCTCTCTCTCTCTCTCTCTCTCTCTCTCTCTCGCTATGTGTTAGGTAGACCCCCCTCCCTCCCTCCCTCCCTCCCTCCCTCCCTCCTCCTCCTCCTCCTCCTCCTCCTCCTCCTCTCTCTCTCTCTCTCTCTCTCTCTCTCTCTCTCTCTCTCCTCTTTGTCTTTATCTCTCCCACAGACACACACACACACACTCTCTCTCTCATTCTCTCTCATGCTTATTTGTCTCTCTATCTCTCCCTCTCTCTATCTCTCTTGTATATCTATATCTCTCCTCTTTCTCTTTCTATCCCTTGTCCTTTGTGGTGCTCTCCTTCAGCAATCTTTTTGTTCAAACTCTCTACCCCCTCCCCCCACTCTCTCTCTATTTGTGGAGATATATGGGGGATCTGAGATCAATTTTTGTAACGTGCCTGCCTATTGGCTATTCAGGCACATTTTTAGCAGTCCATGAGTCTAAGCGACGCCGCCCGGCACTCCCATTGAATGTCATGAGGTTTGTCGCCTAGGGTTTCCCAAGTCCGCCTCACAACGGAATGTCCACGGCTGAAGAGCCCACTAGGATCGACTTGAAATTTGGTTCCTAGTAGACAAGGTCTCCTAACAGCATCCTAGCGTCCGATTCTGGACATCCTACTTTACGCAGAGATACCCAATCCGAAGCAGATCCATACCGCACTTGGTTCAAAGAGAATGGGAAACAAGAGGGATGTGTTGCTCAACCTCTTTGTCCGTAGGGCATAGTTCCATTCCAATCCCCTAAAACGGCATGAATCGGGTTCTAACTTAACCATATCTAAGGGTCGAATGATGGTAAAACCTTGTGAAAAGCTCCCAGTTCTCTGGGACCACCCTGTCGTACGACAAACCCGTTGGGGTTCTACCCACCCGCTTCCCTTAATGGCTTCAGTTTTCTAATTAGGTCCTACCACATTTATGTGCGACACTTAACATCAGTTTCCTTAATTAACCCTTTTACGGAACAAGGTTCATTCATGTAATTTATAGCACCAACAGGAAAACAAAAACAAGAAGCCCTTTTTACAAACAAGTTCCTTAACTTATCTTCAAGTTAATCTTTGTCTCCTGCCCATACAGGAGAGTTATGTATCCCTTCTGTCCAACAGAAGTCCTGGTCCAAATCACATGGCACCATAAATTTTATCCAATATCTAGAATAAAATCTTCCAACGCCCCAGACATTGGGCTCACGGCAATCTATAGCTTTGTTCCGGCCTTGGAAAGGGGTGTCCAAAGCTCCATTGATCCCAAGCAACCTAGGAGTGGGACACACTTTCCATGGTAGACCTTTTCACCACTTCACCTTCAGCCCGTGAATCGAGCAATGCCCTCTCAGGTTGAAACGCGGCATGACCTTGGAGACAATCCACCCACACAAAATATCCTTCCTTAATTATTCCAATTAAGAATCAAGCACAATCAAGTCAATCAACCTAATATCATCTTCTAAGAAGAACATTTCTTTTTTTCCATGGCACTTGTCATTATAGACCCCTGCCATGTACTTACCATCAAACACAAGCACTTGGAATAATCATCTAGATCACATTCCAACAATCAGTTTAATGCAAAAGCATTTAGAACGTTATTCGATCAATCAACCAAAGCAATGGTGTCCTTTTCCAAACATTGCGGGGATAGTCGCGATAACTATCCATCGCATATTTGCTCTCCCCCTTGGGATTAAGAGCGATTCCATATAAAAATTATTTAACATGCCCTTCTTTCAGCTAAGGCATTTGTTAAGGGTTTTAGCATTATACAAGACATAAGTTCCATTAGTCACTTATATTGATCGATAACCTAGTCTTCTTTTGAAGGAGTAGTGGTCTTTCACTGTGACTCGATCTTCTGAATCCCTTGAGCTCTCTACTTGCCTTTGGGGGCCGGAGCCATGTTTGGATCTAGTCCAATCCAAATAGGATTGATAAACATAGTCACTATTTGATGGATCTCATGGCATCATAGTTATAGTCCTAATGAATCTTGTTTATACTAACTATGCAGCTTCAGGATCCCAATGACTAATAGTTCATGAGATTAGCAAGACTTTAATGCAAGATCAATTTGTGTACTATCGAAGCATGTGTCATATAATCTTTCCTACGCATGTACCCCTTATGTGCATCTACAAGCCTTAACAATATTGTCCTAGGTACATAATAATCGAGGATTTATCGATGCTTAGTACTTTAGAATTACTATATGCCGCTTATCATATGCATGGGTTTGTCGCATAGCAACTAGGGCAATTAACTTCCCTTGATACAAGCACTTTGCAAACTTCATCCTCGAATGTTTATGACGAACTTTAACCTTTTAGCTAACCTAATCTCGTGCGGTATAGTACGGCTTAACGCACTTCGTTGTAGAAATCGAAGCAAGAAGTCCTTTAATGCAGAAACATATTACTTACGACTGGTAGTACCACGGTTGGATTGGCAAAGATGTCCTTGCTCAAAGCTTTTGTTGCGGGATTGCCATCTGGGTGCGACAACTTCTGCTTGGGTGCCATCCCCAGTCTCTCCTCTTTTAGCTATACTTTGCATAGGACTTCCGCGTCTTGTATTTCAACCAGTGAGGGCTAGTTGAGGAGTGAGATGAGCTTGCAATCAAGGGATAAACAATCGGAAACGAGGTTTTGTTCTGCGGCCAACGTAAGAGAAGGTATGCGTGTGGACAACCTCTATGGAGGAAAAAGGCTCCTTCTCCTTCTTCTTCTCCTCTTCTTCTCCCTCTCTCTTCCTCTCCCTATCCCTCTCTCCTCTTCTTCTTCTTCTTCTACTTCTTCTTCTTCTTCTTCTTCTTCTTCTTCTTCTCCTCATCCTCCCTCTCTTCTCCTCCTCCTCCTCTTCTTCTCCTCTCTCTTCTCTCCCTTTTCTTCTTAATTGAGCATCAGTTGGTTGCGGCCCTTTTTGCCTTCTATCCCCTTGACGATGGGGGGTTTATATATATATTTGGGGGGGGGGGGGGACATGGAGTGACGGTGGAGGGGTGGTCTTTCCCCACTCACCGCCTGTCATGGCAAGAAGAGAGGGGGAGGGGGGGGAATAGGCCCGTGGCCTTCCTCCTCCACATCACCTCCTCGTCAACTCCGTTGACTGACGTCATCCCTGCCAACTATCGACACTCTCATTTTTCCCTCCTGATGTCCTTCTCTCTCCCCGCCACGTCCTCTTCATCGCGTCAACTCCCTCCTCTTTCCCCCCTCCCGCCACCTGTCGGTCACAACAGGGGGGTTTCCGTGCTGCGACAGGACTTTACAATTTCCATCTTACTAGGGTAGTTTCAAAGTTTGAAGTAAGAAAGAGGCATGGACTAGATCAAGGGAGCATGGTGTATGAGAGTATTGAAACCAAACCTCTTCTTAAATATCTCTTTATATGAAGATGAAATTTTAGATATGGCCAAGGTGATATTTGATATAATGGAACCATATCTATAATCCAAGGGGACATCCATCAAAATATTCTACTCTCCATAAAGCCATCTAATTAGGCAAGGTATGGCTAAAAGCATAAGAGATACACTTATTTATCTTAGCCTATATTGGGGACAAACTTTTGACATGAAAAGTGCTAAAAGCCTACCAACCTTTAGGAGCGTCAAAACAAATTCTATCACCTATCAATTGACTCCTTAACATAGTTAACTCCTCAAGGCTAAAAGTCAAGAAAATTGAGGTATTCCCCACATGACAGTCCTTTCTCAAGCTCATCATTAGCCTCTTCACCATGGTGCATAGATCCCTTAATGAAACAAACTTGATCAACCACCTCGTTGGAGGAGGCAATTTTCTTTATTATCTTTCTAGCAAGTGTTGCTTTGTGTTTCGAATTGGACACACACAAATAAATACATATAAACACAATTTCCCACTC
Organism: Lygodium microphyllum; assembly: GCF_053477565.2. NCBI lineage: Eukaryota > Viridiplantae > Streptophyta > Polypodiopsida > Schizaeales > Lygodiaceae > Lygodium > Lygodium microphyllum. Next base: position 18,460,016 of record NC_141149.1, on the reverse strand, counting down.
CTTCGAACAACAGCTATAGTTAGCAAAGATAATTACTAATGGAAATCCTATAGATACACTAATCTTGAGTTCCTTTAGCTTAGGCTCTTGGGCACACTTCATACTTTGACACATACACACACATATAGTTTTGGAATCGTCTCTTCTTGCCATTCAAAGAGCTAACATAGTATATTCTCTAGCTATGCTATACTTCACCCTTATCTCAATCCCTCCCTATCCTTTTCCTTCACTCCATCATTATTTCCCTCTTGCTCTCCCCTTTTTCTTCTCTTCTTTGTACCAATCTATCCACCTACCCTAAGCCCCCCCTCTCTCTCTCTCTCTCTCTCTCTCTACTTATCTCTATTTCTCTCTATCCCTCTCCCTCTCTCCCTCCATGTGTCTTTCTCTCTCTCTTTCCCATCCCTACGTGTGTGTGTGTGTCCATCTATCTCACCCTCTCTCTCCTCATCTTTCTCTATCTCCCTATCTCTTTAAAAAAAAAACACACACACACACACTCTCTCTCTCTCTCCCGTCTAATTATCTCTACCTCCCTCTTTATTTCTATCTCTCACTCTCTCACTTTATGTCTCAAACTCTCACTCTCTCCCTCCCTCCCTCCCTCCCTCCCTCTTTTTTTTTTCGTAAATCTCTCTCTCTCTCTCTCTCTCTCTCTCTCTCTCTCTCTCTCTCTCTCTCTCTCTCTCTCTCTCTCTCTCTCCCCCCCCCACATGTCTTTCCCTACATTGGTGTCACAAAGGGTGTTGTTTCACTTCTTGTACAATAGCCTTGGTACAAAGGATTTAAATCTCATGAAATCATAATCAAACTTGTATTGTGACAAGCCCTCTTAGCATAGAAGGTATGCCGACATAAATACAATACCTATTAGATATCGGCACCCATAGAAGAAAGGCCGATATAAGTATGACACTTGTCAAATACATGTTGTAATGCATGTGGTATGTAGTTGAAAAGCCATCAAACATACATCTTTAACCTTCAATGGGAGATATATAGTATAGTATCATTGTTTCGGGAGCATAGTCTACAAGTGCAATTCTTGCTGTCCCAATCATGATTCTCATCAATCAATGCACATCATGGAAAGCATAAACCACAACTATGGACATTCCACCTTGCACACTTGCAAAAGTAATTTTATGTTGACTAACTAGATGCTATTGTAGGTCCATAGATATCAAAGCGATAACCATGCAACATATCAAAATAGTGGACAATATGAAATGGTAAATCTAGAAGTCCTCAACTACTTTGAAATTTAACACAAAAATACTTGGCCAAGGAAACCACACCAACACGGCCTCCTTAGGAGAGATTCACTTCGTTGATTGATGATAATCATAGCTGGCACAACAAAAATTCTTTACAATCATAATCATGACTAGCATATAAAGCATCATTATGACCAAGCACCAAAAAACTTGGCTAGGGAGGCCGGCACAACCTCCCTAGGAGACATTCTCTGCATGGTTATTGACATCATCACAATTACAAATCAATCATCGACGGAAGACTTGGAGGGGCATGGCTTCTTGTTGTTGTTGATGATGGCCTCTTATACCACCATAATTGAGATGGTCTCCATTAATAATAAACATCATATCCAAAGAAATAATGAAGAATTATTACTAATATTTGTGGTGGATGATTAGACGTCACCAAGAATACCCTCACTAGCTGACATGTGAATCATAGATATATGTGAAGGAAAGGGCACGGCTTAGGACGGTAAATCAACTTCCCTGCGCCACACTTCAATATTGAGAGGACCTATTTGCCGAGTTTCAGAAACAAAGGATAGATGTGAATGGTGTACTAGTTATAAGTGATAGCGATGCCTCTGGTTGATGATGACGCTGAGGTCTCATACGGGATTCTTGATGACAAGCGCACCGACATGCTTGCAAATGAGAGTACTCTCTCAGCCACAATTGACAAAACCAAGAGAGCTGAGAGCACCATCCCTATCCACATGTGAATGCCCGCATTGTTGACCATGCCACGTATGCCCAAGACCTCCTCGACATGCATGCAATGCATGAAATCATGTGATAGGGATTCCTCAAGAGCGGCTGCCTTGTTACACTCTAAAATGGGGAGCATGATCCAAGGGAACTCCACTAAAGTCTGGGTTTTCCATTTCTCTCCCCTCTAATAGGGTTGATGTCCCCCAAGTTGTCCATTCCTTTCTTTTCTTCCCTACTTGAGATAATTATACTCTCACACGTGACTCTGCCATAATGAATATAATGATAAAGAAGCCTAACATTTGTAGTCAAGTGCACCATGTTCACACATCATCTAAAAATGCATAGTCGTTTATGTACCATTATGAAGGAGCCTCTTTTTGGTCCTAAACTTGGAAAAGTCTATTTAATAGCTCAAGGAACTCCTTGACCTCATACTTTGCTTTTAAGAGCAGTATGTTTGAATAAGATAGGTCTAAAGGGTAGGTCACAAAGCAAAAGTATATGCAAATGACATCCACAACATGCATGTTTTTTGCATTATAGCATTCAGCTCAAATAGAGCCCTCGAAGGACAATGATGAGAGTCTCAAATGAATCTTGGCCTGGTAGATGCAGTGCCTATTGATTAGCAATTGGTTCAGCAATTGGAACCTAGAATATACTCTTGCAATTCAACATATCCTAGCAGACCTCCAAGTTTAGCTAAAATACTTACTCATCTTAAGCATTACTTGGACATGCTTTGGTTAAGCACTCTTGCAATACATGTGTAATAATTCCAATGATTCACACAAATATAGGAAAAATCATTGCAATCATTCACACAAAGACAAAGAAAACCAAATCCTCTTTCTTTGTAACACATGAACCACATGGCTCGTGCTCAAAAGATCAATGTAATATCAACAAATAAAGTTTCAGCACTCACACTATTGCACCATGCACTGAGTAACCATTCAAAGATAAGAACCAACTCCATTGAGCAACTATGATACATGATAGAGAACAAGAACTAAAGATGCATCCTCATCACTTGGCTAATGTAAAAGGATTATCCGAGAATTGTCATCTAATCTCCATAGCATACACGCCATACTTGCCAATGAGTAGTGGGTTCGGTACAACTACACCATCAAGGCTCAAATTCCTTCTTCGGTGAAGAGCGAGGTAGTTTTGTGGGCTAGATGTTCTTATATCACTTTTTTGTTTTCTTGGAGTCTTTTTGGCTTGGCGGGCATGTTGACATCAACTGTGATGCATGTTGGTTGGGGAGAGATTGTGTGGACTATTTGATGTAATTAAAGATAAGTAGATAACCATAATCTTGTCTTTCCTCTTAACAAACTTAACCATAGAGTATTGGGCATCTTGTAAAATGGAATGAATTGTTTTAAATCAATTCAAATAATCACTTTGAAGTGGGCTAAACCAAAAGGAAGGAATTGGTGCAAAGCTGAAGAGGGCTTGTGGATCCCTACATTCCTTTCTCCATACAAATACATGGTTGCTAAGAGGGTTTGTTCTTTAAAGCTTTTAAGACATAAACCCACAACTTCCTTATTGAAATTTACAACGCAAATTCAACAAAATGAGAGAGAGAGAGAGAGAGAGTACAAGATATAGACCTTATACCGACGTTTAAAGCAACGAAAATACAAACAACAAAATTTGCCCCCGTCATCGCAAAAAACGTCGTTATTGACGATGCCATAGAAACGTCGCTATTGGCGTCGTTATATGCGTCGCATTATAGCGACGCATGTAGCGACACAACCAGTAAATTTGCAACGCACATAGCGATATCAATAGCAACGCGAGCAGTAAATTTGCGATGCAAATAGCGACGGTAACAGGGAAATTTTTTTTTTGTATGAGAGCTATACAAAATAGTTTCTGCAGTATTGTATACAAAGCGCTTGCAAACAAAAAGAATGTATACTGAAATCATAAAACTGATACATGAAATAAATACATGATCGCATAAAAAGCGATTGGTACAATCATGACAGGATATCACTAATACATAGAAAATGTCTACATAGATCAGGCGACTAAAAAATAAAAGTGCGTGAGCTCCAAGGATCCAAGGGCGAGCTACAAATCCTCGTCCCCCGAAAGCTCATCCCGCTACAAAGGAGCATCGAACGGATTCTGCAGAAAAAGAAACAACACATCAATCCACCATACAATAATACATTCAAATATCTCATGGTAACTACGGACAAGAAAGATGAGTGACTTACAGGGCCGTTGCGTCTATACAATCGGTCGATCAATGCATTGAGACCGTGCCTCTCTGCATATCGAGTCTCAAGGCCTTGCGGATCGCGATTTGTAATGGAGTGCTGCAAAGAAAACAAAATGCTAATTGTTAGAAACATGATTGTCATTACAAAGAATATTTCAAAAAAACAAACAAGCAAAACAAAAGAGAAACTTACAAAGTCCTCCAACTATGTCTTGTGGCCGCCACTCCCAAGATGATGGACCACTCCGCCCTTGAGTCATGCCCTCGCTGCCTCGCGCTGCTGACTCCAACGTCCTGGCGAATCTGTAGCCTCCTCCCTCCATCAGCGCCAGTCGTCTGCATCTAACCACTCGGGCTTTGTAGCCCCACTCTTGATTGCCTTGCGTACGTCGGATTCTCTATGTGATATGTATGCACGATGCAATCCATCATCCAGCCTGTAGAGAATCTATCTACTGCGGCTGGCACCGGAAACTCCTCGTGCAAGGATGCTACTATGTAGTCCTTGCTCCCCTCCGGTATGTTCTTCCAATGATCCAGGACGTTGTGCCGAAAAACTTGTTGGCACAACTCTCTCATGCGAGCCATCACCCTCCTCCCCTCATCATTCATGATGATGGCTCCTGATCTACTATCAACCACATATCCATAACCCCTAGGAGTCTGCCTAAGATGGGTCCTCTCCCATCTCCGTCCACGCTCCTGGGCATATCCAGGAGACCCCTCTACATCCAGTGTACCGACGGGGGTAACCTCTCTCAGAGTGGCACCCAAAGGGGTGCCACTAAAAGGGATGCCACCAAAAGGGGTGCCACCTGCTGACGGCTGCGCAAAAGCCGGAGTAACTGGAGTAAACATCCCCACAAGTGTGACAAATCCTGGAGGTGACGCAGCTCCAGCTAAACGACGAGATAGAGACACCACATCCGTGTCTCCACAGCAGTATCCCCCCTGATCCCGATGCAGTTAGATTTCCACTTACTATATAGGAAAAAAAAGAGAATTTGCTAGTTAGATTTCTACATAACTAGAAAGAGTCTAATATAGGAAAAATCAAACTTTACTAGATTGCCAATCTAGAAACATAGTTTCCAATATAGAAACATTTTTCTAGTTAACTTACCATATAGAAAGCTTTTTTTGGTTAACTTACTATATAGGAAGTTTATTATCATAACTATCTATATAGTAACTTTATTTAAAAAATTACTATATAGTAACTTCAGAAATAGACATTATCTATATAGTAACTTCATCGAAAAAGTTACCATATAAGAAATTATAACATATCACATTTATGTAGTAACTTTATCATATAAACTTAGCATATAGGAGGCATATAATGACATAATCAAATCTCATAGAATGTCATTTTAATATTTTTTATATAAATAATAATAATAAATACTTTATTTAAAATGTGATTTTAATAAAGTAAAAGTGAATAATAGATTTTTTGCCAATTAAGTAGCAAACTATAATGTGAAATCCAAATTGTCCCTATTCTACTATATTAACATTATCTAGGCTTAATCTTCCAATGACTATATCTTTTATTATAACTTGTTTTTGCACCATGAGCTGCTGTACACTAAGTGAAACTTGAAGATTATATTTCTCCAATGCTTGCCAGCCAAGCAAAAGAAGCCACTGACCCATCATTGTTACTAAACCTCCAAGAGCATATAAGAGTTGTCCACCTTCAAACAGGTGAGCAAAACTGAGAATGGCCAATATTCAATGGTGCACTTCTTGAGACAACAGAAAAACCCTAATTACAGCAGTAATAAGGCCCGATTTCAGCAAAACAATGTTGAATATCTTCAGATTTGCTAAGATGAGGCAGAACATAGTAGAGGAGAGAGAAATTCAATATGCTACCAAGAAAGTATTGTAACAGCAACCTCTATTGTTTCAAAGATAAAAAATAAGGTCACTTGCTGGTTATTAGGGTTCTATTGTTTGAAACCCTAATTTCTGCACCAACACTTGTCAATAACCTCATTTTTAGGGCATCCTGTCATTTGCAGCCCTAGAATCTGCTCAACATCAAGTTGCCCTGCTATCCTAGAGCTTCAGCACCTAACCCTTACTCACAACTAAGTTATCCTTCAGATTTGCCCCCAAACAACCCAACATGGAAGATACACTTTCATGCAACCCAAAACTAATCCAAACTTAGCATTGATCAATCGGGAGGGTGGAACTATGTCTAAATATGAGGTGATTCCTTTCCACTCCCTGTTTCCTTCAAGGAAGGAGGTGACTTATCAGCACATGAGTGGGATATGTGCTTATAAGCAACAAGGGAGGGGGGTAGAGTGTGCTAGGGGAGATTCCCCACATGACCATATCAGAGGATAGAGTATGATTCTTTTGAACTATGATGCATAACTACCATGGCCTTTTTCAAAAATACTTCAGCAATAGAGAAGTGATACACGCTATGTATCATGCCAGATCTAACCCATGACAAAGAGGATACATGCAATGCATTCAAATATGTCGTCTGATATCCCAAGCATTTTTAAGTTGTTACTTACAAGTTCTTTAATAGCACTACAAACCCTCCCAAGGTCACAAAAGAGACACTGTTAAAGAGGCTACAGATACCATTAATCTTCCACTCAATAGAGAACTTAACAACTTCTAAGAAGCATAGGCCTGAACAATACTGGAATAGAGGTCCTAACCTTTGAAAAGTTCTCAATATCCCAAACAAAGAAACTATGATCAACATATACAACAACTGGAAGAACCAAAATATTTGATGTAAAAATAGTGATTGAAGAGAAACCTGACTAATGTATTATAAAAAATGAAGCACTATACACCTAACAGCTTTAAGTTTCTTCTCAATGTAAGGTCTCACTAATGCTATCTCAAAATAAAACTTACCAAGCTTGTGCGATGTTGCAAATTGACAAGCAATAGCATTAGGATATGAGATCCCATTTACATTATGTGTGGCAAGGTAGGACTCAGGAGCATGTGTGTGTATCTGTCAAGTCATAGAATCCAAATGGCGTTGGTCAAGGAAAAGTTGCAGTAAATGCAAGAGACTCAAGCATCAAAATCTGCACAATACCATCACTGCATGCAAAAGCAATGTGCAAATTTGAAATGGCTAAACCATGGTCTTGTCGAACCTACAACAAGTACCTGAAACTATTGTTTATGTTTGCAGATAGGCAACCACAAAGAGATCCTTGCTTGCATATCAGAGGATACCTTAGGATTAACCCATTTTTTCAATGCAAGTTCACAATGTAGAAGGCATACTATTCCTGTTGAACATCATATGTGTCAACCACAATCCTCAATTCACTAATTATACTAAATTAGTAGCAGAATTGAGAAAAGTGCCAAATAGAAAAAGTTGGTTAAAGCCTACTTGGGCATGCCTGTGCAGGTCAAGGCATAAACTTATCAATATTAGCCGCTTGCAATCAGGCATGAAAGCTATCCCTGTTATTACTTCAGCATGACCTTGCCCCAGGGATAAAATGCTTCCATCTGATATATCATACATGTGCATGCTCTTATAAGAATGTGATCAAACTACTTATGACCCACTAGGATCAATGCGAACCTACCACAGAAAGGGGCAAAAGACATCGTAAACTATGATGACAAATATTGTACACAAACCCAATGTCTTAAAGATCAAAAGTAGCAAATCTACAGACAGAAAAAGTGGGATATAAAGAGATGTGGCTTTGCCAATTATCTTCAAGTGGTCAACCTTAAGAAGAACAAGGTTCAATCCTTATTATATTGAGCTTTCTTATTTGAAGATAGTAGAAATCCTTGTAAAAACAACATCAATTTGATCTTATGCACCATTTGTAAAACATCAAAACACACATACCTTTTTTGCCCTGTTCTTTACACCATCTGACAGTAAATTGAGCAGGTGAAAACAAGGAATTCATTGTTCATACTTTTATGGGCTCACCAACTTCTCCTTCTAGTTTGACGCATCTTACAGACTTCCCACTAGCAAGATTGAGCATATTCCGCTTCTTATCCTGAAACCATACAAGACAAATAACTTAACATATTAGCCAATCATGTTTCAATATAAAACTTATGGTAACCTTCCATGAAAAGAACTTCCAACCTGTCCAACAGTTACTGCTATCTTGTTGTATGGATCAATATCCATATCATAAACTATGCCACGAGAAGCCATTTCTTGATGATAATGTGTACTCTTGATACCCATTGTTGTTGCCTCTATGTGGTTTTACAGTTGAGCCAAAACAAAATAGACTTGAGAATCTAAAAATTCAAAGTAAAAACCATGACTTTAGGAGGAAGCCATACTTGTCCGCACTAGGGCTCAGCAAATTGAAACCACCACAAGCAAATTTGGCTGCGCTGATTGAAGCTGAATGATCATCTCATGTCTCGATGACATCAAAGTTCCTAAATTCAAAAATCAAGCGTGCTCAAAGAAGTACTCTATAAGACAAACTCTTCAATAGCATAAGACAAAAAATATATCTACCTCCAAAACATGAACTTTGAAAGTGAATTAAATGACCACCATGTTAACAAAGGAATGATAGACTATGAATGTATAAGTCACAATAGCTGCAAACATCATATATATGTACAAAATAGTCTCTACCACCAAATTCCAAAAGGGGAATTTGAATGGCATTAATGTTAGCACCCATGAGGGCCACAACTCCAAAGCTCAGAGTAAGAATCCCTGCATCATGGGCTTCATGCCAAGTATTACCACAAGTTCCAGTACAATATCACCAACCACCTGTCAAATAATGTTTTTAAGTAGTGTCTTCATAGCACCTTTAAGTCTAACTATGATGCTTACTGAAAAAATAAACACATTTGATCAACCATTGTTTACCTTGAAGTTTACAATCTAAACCGACTATAGATCATATACATGAAGATTGCTATTCCAATCACTAGTTGCTGGTTCTAGAGTGCATCGAAGAAGCTTACAAGTACTTCAAGATATCCCCAAATGTGAGTTGACCAAGGGCTTTCCAGACATCAAAGTGTGAGTTGACCAAGGGCTTGCCAGACATCAGAGTGTCCTAAAAAAATGCATGAGAGGGGCTCTTCAAAATTGTCATAATGCACTACAAGGATCATAAAATGCAACAGTAGTGCATCAAAGAAGCTTACAAGTATTTCAGGATATCCCCAAATGTGAGTTGACCAAGGGCTTGCCAGACATTAGAGTGTCCTAGCCTCTTGTTGCGCCTGGGAATGTTCTTCTAGGTGGCCCTTGTGCTTGGGCGCTCAACTATTGTCCTTGCACTTCCAGACTATGCTGTGCCAACCCACCAACTCAGCACCCATAAAAACTAAAGCAATCCAACAATCCTAAACAATCAACCCATCTAGGTACTCCATTATGCCAAACAAGAGTACACCCAAGTCCATAGTATGCAAATTCTCCTATGACCAAAGGAGATTAAAAATGGAAGTAAAATGTATCCCACGTCATGATATGATGCTGCCCACTAGATGCCTACCTTCTCCATCGAGTTCACACCAAAAGCTCACTTATATTAACATAGCTCAATAAGCAGAACAATTTTTGCAAGAACATAGGTCCAATATGAGTCCAGAGTGAAAAATACAAAACAAACTGCGTGCAAAAAAACCATCATTTCAGTTACCTTACTGAATAATCTACAAGAATCATTAAAGAATGATATACAATACCGATGCCTAACCAACTTAAACCTACAACAATCTAACTGCATCTAACTGAATCCTCTCAATCATGTAGCTTACTAAAATCTGTTGTTGTGGCTCCTGCCTCTATTGGAACTGGCCCTGTTGCAGCCCAAGATGCCTAAACCGACTTAAAAACTGAAGTGTCCAATGTGACTACCACTTCAAGTGCCAGACTAAATAATCTAAGAGATTTAATAATAGGATGGAACTCATGGCATCTCCCATCATGGCAAGCTCACCTTATACCCTCCATTGAATACAAATGACATAGCCGACATAATCTTTAAAAATTCAGCTGCCAAACTCAATAATGTATTTGCATTTACTCGTGCATCCAACTGCTTCTGTTGTCACTCACTAACCCTGATAAGGCCAAAGCCCTTGATATGACAACTCACTTGGATCTTAGATCTTTGACTTTAAGCTTATGCACCAAATGTCTCGATGTTCATTCACATTGCACGCCTATTTAGAGAGTTAGCCACAAACCCACTGTAGTAGCTATAAGTACTTCAGCTACATAAGGACATAAATATGGGAGATCCGTAAAATGTAAGCTAATATATGTAACTAGAAAACAGTACATTGCCCTGTTTGAAGAAACAACTATAGAAAACATGTCAAAAAATGGTTGACACATCATACCATTGATAAAACCAGGAACTATCACCATGCAATTACACATTTAGATCTTGAATGTAAGTCCGACATTGAGGAATGGTGAATTGCAATGATCCTCCTTCCTCTTTGATATTTGTTGAGACCAATACCTGCATGCCAAGCACTTGGATGTCAGCTTCACTTGCATTGGAGAGGGGTTGAGGAAGCCATGTGTTGCTATACGAGTATCTCCAATCCAAAGTCAAGTCAAGTACTTGGACATTAGAGGCCCGCACGGCCACACTGGTATTGCCAAGGGAGACGACAGGCTTAGGCACAACGAGCCAAATGAGGGTGACACTCGTGATGGCGATGTGCATCTGTCCGCCAAAAGGGAATCCGACGGATTTTATCACGTTTGGGAGCGAAAGGGGGATGGAGCTCTGCAAAACCTGGTCGACTCCATTGATCTGCGTCCTTGAGGTAGTCGACTCCATTCCGCGTCCTAGAGGTAGTCGACTCCATTTTGCGAGAGCGTGATCCAGATGTTGGGGCGCGCTGTCTTCGCCTGATGCTTCTTGCCAAGAGGTCAGAAACTCTCGAGGGAGGGTTTGTCTGTAAGGTCGATATCTAGTCCAGAGAAACTCCGGAGGGAGGGTTTGTCTATAAGGTCTTTTGGGCAGCCAAGAATTAGGTAACTTTAGGAAGCACTAAGAAGAGCGCGAGTGAAGTGACTATTCGATGAACAATAAATTCTCCAAGCCTACGTTCACCCTCTTGCTGACTAGATGCAGAGAAAGAGACCTCCTAAACCTTGTCCGAAGGCCTCAAAAGGTGAGAAAATCTTGAAAATCTTGGAAGTAAACTAACTTGTATTAGTTAACTATGGTTTGGTTGTATAACCTAGTCATCTTATTAGTAGTGTGTGAGACTGTGAAGATAGAATAATTGTTGGAGAATAATGGAAGAGGATGAGCACATCTAGCTCCATCTCTATTTGCTCCGTCTCTATTCCCTTCTTGCTTACAGTTTCTTCATGGTATTAGAGCCTGATATGCTTTGTGACATTTGTCAAGTAAAAATATTATAGATGTATTGATGAAGAAGCATGTATAGAGGAAAAGGGGCTAGCAATGGAGTTCAACAGTTGGTGAGAATTGAGTGACCAAGTGTTGACTCTTGTTTATGCCTCAACCTCCACAGCGAATGATCTTTTTGAGCCAACTTGTCTAGATCGATGATGGTAACCTGGCACCATTAATTAGTGCTCCAAAATCCCTCCAATATTTAGTGCTCTGAAATCCATGCAATATGTAAAGAGTCGTGTAATATATGATCAAAGCCTCCAACTTTGGCTTTCATCGGCTTGGTTAGTAAGCTGACTAAATTTTGAGTTGGTAGCTTATTAAACACTTCTTGTGCTTTTGCAAGCAAGCTAAGTTCAACGCACATATCTACCAATACAATGCCACAACTACTATATCATGTGTATTTCTTAGCCCTTCTATGCCACTTCTATGCATCCACATGCGTTGAAGATGCAACCAAAAGTGACTAAATAAGCCCCAGCTTGTGTACCTTGGTATGTATATTTTTTTCCCTTCTTTGATACAAGTTTATTAAACACTTCTTGTGCTTTTTCAAGCGAGCTAAGTTCAACGCACATATCTACCAACACAATGCCACAACTACTATATCATGTGTATTTCTTAGTCCTTCTATGCCACTTCTATGCATCCACATGCCTTGAAGATGCAACCAAAAGTGACTAAATAAGCCCCAGCAAGTATGGGTGACCAAATTTGTAGACACTCACCTTTGAGATGTTACCAAAACATCTCAAAGCTTCGGCACCATGTCCATGCTTGCCTATCTCTAGTGATCAAGGCACTTCAAGAGACTTTGTTTGGTACTTGGAACTTGTCAAACACTTCTTTTCCTTTTGCGAGTGTAACGCACTTTGAATACACATAGAGCTAGGCAACACCAACACAGATGTCCTTTTTAAGAAACCTTATCTTGATGATATCTATATGCATCATGCTGTCTCAATGGAGGTCTTACAAAGCTTCTTTGGCTTCATAGCTAATTAGGTAGAAAACATGCAAAACCCTACTAGCTCTTTCATGTGCTATATACCCTTATTCTTCTAATCCCCACAAAAATCAATAGATTGCATGCTATCATTTTTCCTATAAGATTTGCTAATGTGAAGGGTTCCTAATCTATAAGAGAGCTAATTCATATTCAAAGAACCACATAGAAGCTTGAAGAAGAATTCAAATAAAATAAAAGTATGTTCTACACAATGCATACTAGATGTTCTATACAAATGCACTTGTGTGTCCACACTCGCACTTCAATTTCTCCAGACACAATATGTACAAGTGGACTAATGTATTGCATCTTACTCTCACACATGTACAAATTTCCCCAAAGACCTTGTACCCTAGTTATTATCCTAAGGTACTTGAAAGTGTGTGAACAAATGCACCTACAATGTGTGAAAGTATTTGCACTCTTGTCCAAGAATCGTGCAAATTTGGCCTTATATATTACCTAAATGCATAAGGTAATCATCTGCTTCAATATGTCTAAGTAATCGAGTGGATAAGGTGTTCTTTTAGTAAAATGCTACGAGCCATAATGACATGGGATGGCCATTTTCTAGCTTGCCATCCTAGGCCTAGCTTATCCTCAAACCAACCCACATCCCAATCCCATCCACTTATAAGAGGCCTCTTTGATGGTGACAAAGGAGGGAAATTCTAGTCGACATCCCCATTCCCATTCCCATTCCCAAAACCATCCACATCACTATGCTATGAGCACTAAGTAGTAGAGTGTGATGGTGTTATAGCGTCTAAGTATTATATAATCATGTGCTAATGCTACCTAGAGTGATTCATGAGTGCCTAATGTGGCCTATATTGCTGAGTGAGCTGGTTATTGTCATAAAAAAATGAAGCTCTCAATGTGGTTAGAGGGTGCCTCGTGATGAAGGGTAAGAGAGTGGAGATGGTAAAGTTAATTGAAATAAAGTGCAACTATGTGACTATGTGATTGAGTATGTGCACGTGGAAGAGTGTGCTTGAATTTTTGTCTGATTAAACATGTAGCCAAAGTGCTCCAAGTAGTTAGGACAATGTGCTTCAAGTGATCGAGTTCTCTAATGTGGCTAAACAATCATTTGGCCTATCTACATAGTAGTTAAGTGGACTAAGGTGCTTAAGTGGTTGGGTGAAAAAGGCAATGTGTGGTCCGCATGATGAAGAGGGAAAAGATAGTGTGGTTCAAGGGTACTAACCAATGTGGTGAGTGCTCATGCATAGCCATGGTTGATGCAAATATATACCCATACAATATTGATAGCTTGTAGATATGTTGCAAGATGAGACTCATGTAGGTACTTATGATGTAGGGGAGATGCCATGTACACCTCAACCTATAGCCAAGTGAGAAAAATGCTACTCGATGCAATGGGAACAACACTCCACTCGTCAATAAGCTAGTTACTTATGCACAAGGGAGAGATCAACTTCTTCAACTAATCTTGTTAATTCTCAGTCCCTTAAGATAATCTATGAAGTATGTGGTGTAATATTTTAGTGGTTCACTACACCAATACTTCAACCATTACTTTGCTGTTATGATCATAGACCATTTGTAAGAATCAACTCGATGGTATCAGAGTGATGAATGCAATGGAAAATTGAGCCAAATTAATTACAAAAGCATATTATAACTAGCAAACAGTGTAAATGATCAGGATGACTCAATCGCACTCGAAATGATTAGTTCTAACATAAGCCTCAACTTAGCTCTCATCTTTTATTTTTAATATTATAATTACAATTAATAATGAATATGAATAACATAAAAGAAAATAGAGACAACAATGCACTCTAAATAGATGAGTACAATCGCTTTAAAGCTAAAGCATATAAATGGCTTTATGTGATAACAATCTCCATAATAGTAATAATTTCACATTGCACTCCACTAGTGATCAATATTACAATCATTACATCTCTATACTTGTTTAGTTATTTGCTCACCAAAAGTAAAACAAATTAATTGCCTACTATCCTTTGTTTAGCACAATATGATCATCACACATATAAAAAGTTAGAATTGTACTACAAATAGGCCAAAATTAATGAGAATCCACAAAATGACTAAATACTAATTATTTTTATAGAAGTAACACATGATGTATAAGCCTATCTTACTCTCTATATTCTTTACCTAATTAAATTAAAATTAGACTCAATATATACTAGGCTTATACTACATTAAAGGTTAGTGTTAGGGCTAGGCTCGTAGTAAGATAGAGCTTAAGCTTAGGCTTAGGTTTAGATTGGATTAGTGATATAGGCAAGGTATATGCATAGGCTCCTCATACAGACAAATTGATAGAGGCTATAGAGTGGCTAGACATAGGTATGTCTAACATAAATACACAAGGGGTAGGCATAGGGTACACATATGGCAAGATAGGAAAATACTAGGCATATTATAAGCCAATCCTATGTGCATACATAGTCTAAGCATATTCTAGGAAGAGTTTAGACATAGGGTAAGCATATGCTAAGAGCCAACACCTAACACAACCCTATTCTATTCTATGGTTACCTTGTGCCTGGAAAATGCCAGATATAAGTTGTATTCTTATGCATAGCATATAATGTTCCTACTTTATATTATCGAGTCCTAGCATGTGCTTATCCTAAGCCTAATGTATAAGCTAGGCTAGATGTAAGCTATGGATAGGCTAGACCAAGCGTAGGCTACACAAACTGGTGAGTATAGCCATAAGTGTGGAATCGAAAGCTTAGCTCATAAGTGAGTAATATACAAATGTAAATTTCAAATAAACTAATATTTTAGATGATAGTACTTGCTAGTTATGACTAGTGAAAACAAAAATTTCCTAGTTATGTTGATATTGTTACTACATATACAATAACTTACTAGATAATGTTACTAGATAAGGCTTCAACTTTCTAGATACTATCTAGAAAAAGGGATTTACTAGTTAGAAGAGATTCGTGATGACAAAATTATCTAGTTATAACTAGAAAATTCTACATTCTTCCTAGTTATAGTGTGAACTTTCTATATAGTAAGTGGTCTAGAGTTTGTTGTGTCTCCTCTTCTTCTTCTTCTTCTACTTCTTCTTCTTCTTCTTCTTCTTCTTCTTCTTCTCCTCATCCTCCCTCTCTTCTCCTCCTCCTCCTCTTCTTCTCCTCTCTCTTCTCTCCCTTTTCTTCTTAATTGAGCATCAGTTGGTTGCGGCCCTTTTTGCCTTCTATCCCCTTGACGATGGGGGGTTTATATATATATTTGGGGGGGGGGGGGGGGACATGGAGTGACGGTGGAGGGGTGGTCTTTCCCCACTCACCGCCTGTCATGGCAAGAAGAGAGGGGGAGGGGGGGGAATAGGCCCGTGGCCTTCCTCCTCCACATCACCTCCTCGTCAACTCCGTTGACTGACGTCATCCCTGCCAACTATCGACACTCTCATTTTTCCCTCCTGATGTCCTTCTCTCTCCCCGCCACGTCCTCTTCATCGCGTCAACTCCCTCCTCTTTCCCCCCTCCCGCCACCTGTCGGTCACAACAGGGGGGTTTCCGTGCTGCGACAGGACTTTACAATTTCCATCTTACTAGGGTAGTTTCAAAGTTTGAAGTAAGAAAGAGGCATGGACTAGATCAAGGGAGCATGGTGTATGAGAGTATTGAAACCAAACCTCTTCTTAAATATCTCTTTATATGAAGATGAAATTTTAGATATGGCCAAGGTGATATTTGATATAATGGAACCATATCTATAATCCAAGGGGACATCCATCAAAATATTCTACTCTCCATAAAGCCATCTAATTAGGCAAGGTATGGCTAAAAGCATAAGAGATACACTTATTTATCTTAGCCTATATTGGGGACAAACTTTTGACATGAAAAGTGCTAAAAGCCTACCAACCTTTAGGAGCGTCAAAACAAATTCTATCACCTATCAATTGACTCCTTAACATAGTTAACTCCTCAAGGCTAAAAGTCAAGAAAATTGAGGTATTCCCCACATGACAGTCCTTTCTCAAGCTCATCATTAGCCTCTTCACCATGGTGCATAGATCCCTTAATGAAACAAACTTGATCAACCACCTCGTTGGAGGAGGCAATTTTCTTTATTATCTTTCTAGCAAGTGTTGCTTTGTGTTTCGAATTGGACACACACAAATAAATACATATAAACACAATTTCCCACTCCTTCGAACAACAGCTATAGTTAGCAAAGATAATTACTAATGGAAATCCTATAGATACACTAATCTTGAGTTCCTTTAGCTTAGGCTCTTGGGCACACTTCATACTTTGACACATACACACACATATAGTTTTGGAATCGTCTCTTCTTGCCATTCAAAGAGCTAACATAGTATATTCTCTAGCTATGCTATACTTCACCCTTATCTCAATCCCTCCCTATCCTTTTCCTTCACTCCATCATTATTTCCCTCTTGCTCTCCCCTTTTTCTTCTCTTCTTTGTACCAATCTATCCACCTACCCTAAGCCCCCCCTCTCTCTCTCTCTCTCTCTCTCTCTACTTATCTCTATTTCTCTCTATCCCTCTCCCTCTCTCCCTCCATGTGTCTTTCTCTCTCTCTTTCCCATCCCTACGTGTGTGTGTGTGTCCATCTATCTCACCCTCTCTCTCCTCATCTTTCTCTATCTCCCTATCTCTTAAAAAAAAAAACACACACACACACACACACTCTCTCTCTCCCGTCTAATTATCTCTACCTCCCTCTTTATTTCTATCTCTCACTCTCTCACTTTATGTCTCAAACTCTCACTCTCTCCCTCCCTCCCTCCCTCCCTCCCTCTTTTTTTTTTCGTAAATCTCTCTCTCTCTCTCTCTCTCTCTCTCTCTCTCTCTCTCTCTCTCTCTCTCTCTCTCTCTCTCTCTCTCTCTCTCTCTCTCTCTCTCTCTCTCTCTCTCTCTCTCTCTCTCTCTCTCCCCCCCCCCCCACATGTCTTTCCCTACATTGGTGTCACAAAGGGTGTTGTTTCACTTCTTGTACAATAGCCTTGGTACAAAGGATTTAAATCTCATGAAATCATAATCAAACTTGTATTGTGACAAGCCCTCTTAGCATAGAAGGTATGCCGACATAAATACAATACCTATTAGATATCGGCACCCATAGAAGAAAGGCCGATATAAGTATGACACTTGTCAAATACATGTTGTAATGCATGTGGTATGTAGTTGAAAAGCCATCAAACATACATCTTTAACCTTCAATGGGAGATATATAGTATAGTATCATTGTTTCGGGAGCATAGTCTACAAGTGCAATTCTTGCTGTCCCAATCATGATTCTCATCAATCAATGCACATCATGGAAAGCATAAACCACAACTATGGACATTCCACCTTGCACACTTGCAAAAGTAATTTTATGTTGACTAACTAGATGCTATTGTAGGTCCATAGATATCAAAGCGATAACCATGCAACATATCAAAATAGTGGACAATATGAAATGGTAAATCTAGAAGTCCTCAACTACTTTGAAATTTAACACAAAAATACTTGGCCAAGGAAACCACACCAACACGGCCTCCTTAGGAGAGATTCACTTCGTTGATTGATGATAATCATAGCTGGCACAACAAAAATTCTTTACAATCATAATCATGACTAGCATATAAAGCATCATTATGACCAAGCACCAAAAAACTTGGCTAGGGAGGCCGGCACAACCTCCCTAGGAGACATTCTCTGCATGGTTATTGACATCATCACAATTACAAATCAATCATCGACGGAAGACTTGGAGGGGCATGGCTTCTTGTTGTTGTTGATGATGGCCTCTTATACCACCATAATTGAGATGGTCTCCATTAATAATAAACATCATATCCAAAGAAATAATGAAGAATTATTACTAATATTTGTGGTGGATGATTAGACGTCACCAAGAATACCCTCACTAGCTGACATGTGAATCATAGATATATGTGAAGGAAAGGGCACGGCTTAGGACGGTAAATCAACTTCCCTGCGCCACACTTCAATATTGAGAGGACCTATTTGCCGAGTTTCAGAAACAAAGGATAGATGTGAATGGTGTACTAGTTATAAGTGATAGCGATGCCTCTGGTTGATGATGACGCTGAGGTCTCATACGGGATTCTTGATGACAAGCGCACCGACATGCTTGCAAATGAGAGTACTCTCTCAGCCACAATTGACAAAACCAAGAGAGCTGAGAGCACCATCCCTATCCACATGTGAATGCCCGCATTGTTGACCATGCCACGTATGCCCAAGACCTCCTCGACATGCATGCAATGCATGAAATCATGTGATAGGGATTCCTCAAGAGCGGCTGCCTTGTTACACTCTAAAATGGGGAGCATGATCCAAGGGAACTCCACTAAAGTCTGGGTTTTCCATTTCTCTCCCCTCTAATAGGGTTGATGTCCCCCAAGTTGTCCATTCCTTTCTTTTCTTCCCTACTTGAGATAATTATACTCTCACACGTGACTCTGCCATAATGAATATAATGATAAAGAAGCCTAACATTTGTAGTCAAGTGCACCATGTTCACACATCATCTAAAAATGCATAGTCGTTTATGTACCATTATGAAGGAGCCTCTTTTTGGTCCTAAACTTGGAAAAGTCTATTTAATAGCTCAAGGAACTCCTTGACCTCATACTTTGCTTTTAAGAGCAGTATGTTTGAATAAGATAGGTCTAAAGGGTAGGTCACAAAGCAAAAGTATATGCAAATGACATCCACAACATGCATGTTTTTTGCATTATAGCATTCAGCTCAAATAGAGCCCTCGAAGGACAATGATGAGAGTCTCAAATGAATCTTGGCCTGGTAGATGCAGTGCCTATTGATTAGCAATTGGTTCAGCAATTGGAACCTAGAATATACTCTTGCAATTCAACATATCCTAGCAGACCTCCAAGTTTAGCTAAAATACTTACTCATCTTGAGCATTACTTGGGCATGCTTTGGTTAAGCACTCTTGCAATACATGTGTAATAATTCCAATGATTCACACAAATATAGGAAAAATCATTGCAATCATTCACACAAAGACAAAGAAAACCAAATCCTCTTTCTTTGTAACACATGAACCACATGGCTCGTGCTCAAAAGATCAATGTAATATCAACAAATAAAGTTTCAGCACTCACACTATTGCACCATGCACTGAGTAACCATTCAAAGATAAGAACCAACTCCATTGAGCAACTATGATACATGATAGAGAACAAGAACTAAAGATGCATCCTCATCACTTGGCTAATGTAAAAGGATTATCCGAGAATTGTCATCTAATCTCCATAGCATACACGCCATACTTGCCAATGAGTAGTGGGTTCGGTACAACTACACCATCAAGTCTCAAATTCCTTCTTCGGTGAAGAGCGAGGTAGTTTTGTGGGCTAGATGTTCTTATATCACTTTTTTGTTTTCTTGGAGTCTTTTTGGCTTGGCGGGCATGTTGACATCAACTGTGATGCATGTTGGTTGGGGAGAGATTGTGTGGACTATTTGATGTAATTAAAGATAAGTAGATAACCATAATCTTGTCTTTCCTCTTAACAAACTTAACCATAGAGTATTGGGCATCTTGTAAAATGGAATGAATTGTTTTAAATCAATTCAAATAATCACTTTGAAGTGGGCTAAACCAAAAGGAAGGAATTGGTGCAAAGCTGAAGAGGGCTTGTGGATCCCTACATTCCTTTCTCCATACAAATACATGGTTGCTAAGAGGGTTTGTTCTTTAAAGCTTTTAAGACATAAACCCACAACTTCCTTATTGAAATTTACAACGCAAATTCAACAAAATGAGAGAGAGAGAGAGAGAGTACAAGATATAGACCTTATACCGACGTTTAAAGCAACGAAAATACAAACAACAAAATTTGCCCCCGTCATCGCAAAAAACGTCGTTATTGACGATGCCATAGAAACGTCGCTATTGGCGTCGTTATATGCGTCGCATTATAGCGACGCATGTAGCGACACAACCAGTAAATTTGCAACGCACATAGCGATATCAATAGCAACGCGAGCAGTAAATTTGCGATGCAAATAGCGACGGTAACAGGGAAATTTTTTTTTTGTATGAGAGCTATACAAAATAGTTTCTGCAGTATTGTATACAAAGCGCTTGCAAACAAAAAGAATGTATACTGAAATCATAAAACTGATACATGAAATAAATACATGATCGCATAAAAAGCGATTGGTACAATCATGACAGGATATCACTAATACATAGAAAATGTCTACATAGATCAGGCGACTAAAAAATAAAAGTGCGTGAGCTCCAAGGATCCAAGGGCGAGCTACAAATCCTCGTCCCCCGAAAGCTCATCCCGCTACAAAGGAGCATCGAACGGATTCTGCAGAAAAAGAAACAACACATCAATCGACCATACAATAATACATTCAAATATCTCATGGTAACTACGGACAAGAAAGATGAGTGACTTACAGGGCCGTTGCGTCTATACAATCGGTCGATCAATGCATTGAGACCGTGCCTCTCTGCATATCGAGTCTCAAGGCCTTGCGGATCGCGATTTGTAATGGAGTGCTGCAAAGAAAACAAAATGCTAATTGTTAGAAACATGATTGTCATTACAAAGAATATTTCAAAAAAACAAACAAGCAAAACAAAAGAGAAACTTACAAAGTCCTCCAACTATGTCTTGTGGCCGCCACTCCCAAGATGATGGACCACTCCGCCCTTGAGTCATGCCCTCGCTGCCTCGCGCTGCTGACTCCAACGTCCTGGCGAATCTGTAGCCTCCTCCCTCCATCAGCGCCAGTCGTCTGCATCTAACCACTCGGGCTTTGTAGCCCCACTCTTGATTGCCTTGCGTACGTCGGATTCTCTATGTGATATGTATGCACGATGCAATCCATCATCCAGCCTGTAGAGAATCTATCTACTGCGGCTGGCACCGGAAACTCCTCGTGCAAGGATGCTACTATGTAGTCCTTGCTCCCCTCCGGTATGTTCTTCCAATGATCCAGGACGTTGTGCCGAAAAACTTGTTGGCACAACTCTCTCATGGGAGCCATCACCCTCCTCCCCTCATCATTCATGATGATGGCTCCTGACCTACTATCAACCAGATATCCATAACCCCTAGGAGTCTGCCTAAGATGGGTCCTCTCCCATCTCCGTCCACGCTCCTGGGCATATCCAGGAGACCCCTCTACATCCAGTGTACCGACGGGGGTAACCTCTCTCAGAGTGGCACCCAAAGGGGTGCCACTAAAAGGGGTGCCACCTGCTGACGGCTGCGCAAAAGCCGGAGTAACTGGAGTAAACATCCCCACAGGTGTGACAAATCCTGGAGGTGACGCAGCTCCATCTAAACGACGAGATAGAGACACCACATCCGTGTCTCCACAGCAGTATCCCCCCTGATCCCGATGCAGTCCCTCCCTCTGGCCCAAGTCGTGAGCGTTGAGATCGTCTACTCGAAGCTGAAGCATCTGATCGCGCTGAAGCAGATCTAGCAGAGTGCCCTGACGAAGAACGAGACAGCTCCTGGTCTGCCATCTCTCTGAATCTCGCGAGCTGGTCTGGAGACATGCGTGCGAAGATGTCCTGAAACTCCTCATCGCTCATCCCTCGACTCATCCTAAAAATGTCACCTGCATAGATAAAAAATGGTGTTAGAATAATCAATTTAAATTATACAAAGCACAGTAATATAAATCATTTTTAAAAATCCCTCTTAAAATGCATATCTTATGTACCTTTATAAGAGATCTAAACAACGAATTGAGTAAGTGGATGCTCCAAGAATGAAGTATCCAATGGTCCCATGTTAATCTCCTGACACAACTCTGCATACACTGGAAGATCGATAGACATGTCACCACAAAAGAATGAGTCTGCCTCGTTCTCAAAAAATTCTTGGACTCCTGTATTTCCATCATTGTTAGCCGATGCGGGCTCCAAGCTTGCGGCGGCCTCCATCCCTTGTAATATCGACCCCTCTATTTGCATATTATCTTCATCTATGCGCGGAACATCGCTTTGATCATATACTCTCGCACTTTCGGGAGTTGAAGGTATAACATACAACCATTGAGGTTGTCGGGGGTTTGGATAGAAGATTACCTATTCACAAACACGTACAAAGCGAGTTCAAACCATTGTGACATAAACCATGTCGTATTACAATTAGCAAGCAAATGACTCTATGCACCTGTTCACAATGGGCCGGAAACACAAAGGTGTCGCGTAAATCCGTTCATTTTTTTTCGGAATCTATTTCGAGAAATCCAGATGGACCTCGTCGAACTGTTGCTCCAGCTCCTCCAAGTACCACTTTGAACCACTGCACATCGAATAGTATCATGGAGAAGCTATGGTAATCCATCATAATAATACTTTGCAAGTTTCCAAAATACTCCATCTCATCCACAACCGTGTTCGGATCCGTTGCTCGTCACCGGCTCTCTTGCTCAAACCTTGCCATGACACCACAGTCCATTGTGGAGCACATTTTGTCAATACGCTCCACGCGAAAATGCCGTCCGCGCGACCACGCTGCACTATATATTTTGTATTGTACATTGAAACACTCAAATTAGATGTCGCATATAAAATTTAGATACAACATATTCTAATCCCCTAATCACCTTTGGACTACATCCCCTCGAGAATTCCCACTCCTCCATTGAGACCTCTGTCCCTTCGTTGGATGCTCCGGTCAAGGCTCCATGCAACCATCGTGTTGACATAAACCGTGGCATCTCCTCCATGCCTTCGGGATATCGATTTGGTTGATGACGCGTACTATGTCGGAATTCAGCTCGCGCTTCCTCTCGATCTTGCCTTGCAATCTGGTACTTGGCGAGCCACATCTCCATGGATGCATGGTGCAACATACAAAAGCGATCCACCTTCTCTTCCATTGAGGCATCCATTCTTTTTTCTACCCCATTTCCAATCACCACAGCCACAGACTATGACACATATGTGGCCGAGTTACTGACATAACTAGACAAGGCAAAAGAAGACAAGAAGGTGGCCCTTCTTTTCATGTAGTTGGGTTCCAAAGGAGAAGAAAGAGATGGATACATCAAGGGCTTATTTTTTTCCAATCATGAACATTTAGTTTTGTGCAGCCAGATCAAAGTATTTTAAATTGATATGCAAGAAGATTGGCGAGTATGGTCCTTCCTATTTGCCTTCATCATCAAAGACTTTACGTACCACTTTGGTAAAAAAAGAAGAAGAAGTGTCTTGTTGAGCAAGCAATAGTGACTAGAAAGAGCCTATGGGTTGAAAATGGAGTTTCATTGATTGCTAATGGTTGGAGTGATCACGTCCACAAACTCTTCTAATTGGCCGCAAAGGGTGCACTCCCCCTTGGGTCGAGACATCACCCCCCTAGATAGAAAATTTGCCAACAAGACCCAATCTTATTGTGTATGGTTTTCAATTAGCTTGCGAGTACAATGCATGATTAATATTAACTTCAAATTATCGTCTGCTGAAAATCCGCAATTGCCTGATCAATGATCTCAGATTGAAACTTGCCAAATCGTCGTACGTGTTCTATAGACAATCGGCGTTTTTGTCTAATTGCCAACTTGCATTGAGAGCAAGGACATGGGACACGCTGATTAAGATACGCCTCACGATCTTGAACAATAAGACCTTCTTCGTTTTCTATCTTATCTACATTACAGCAAACGAGGCTCAAATGGATAGCTTTATGGAGATGTATGTCAAGTTGCAA
The DNA here is from genome assembly GCF_053477565.2 of Lygodium microphyllum. Classification (NCBI taxonomy): domain Eukaryota; kingdom Viridiplantae; phylum Streptophyta; class Polypodiopsida; order Schizaeales; family Lygodiaceae; genus Lygodium; species Lygodium microphyllum. The sequence continues at coordinate 18,435,647 of NC_141149.1, read as the reverse complement.
GTTGACCATAAGCTCTTGCTTGAGAGGTTTTAACCTCTGCAAGAGCTTGAGAAGCAAATTTATGCCATCTATGAAATTTATCAACTATAGTAATAAAATTTGTTTCAATCAATTCTACTCATAGTCATAAGACCTGAGAGAAATAATCATATGCTCAATTTAAGGGATTCTTCTTCTATAACAATACTTTTGGGTTCATTTTGATGAAGTACCGTAATGACCATTAGCTAGGGTATCATTTTCTTTTAGTCCTGTTGACTAGTTGGCATGATTTCTAATTTGTTATGCCTATAAAGTTAATACAAAAACAAGGAATTATGCATATCACAATTAGATCCCCTACTTGGACATTATGAAGGTCATGACCAATTTTAAGCCATCTTAAAGAGTCACCAATGTACGTGGCCCATGGCAAAGCACATTGCATACCATTATCGATAAGTCTACTATCGTGCATCTTAAATCTCCTAATTAGACTTTATAAAGTGTATGACTAATTTTTAGCCCTCTTAAGGAGTCGATGTAATGGTACCCATAAAAAAAGTAAAGTGGATACCATTACTATAATCATGGATATGCTATCATTTCAATATATGTTATCTTTCTCTTTCTCTCCCTCTCTCTCCCTCTCCCTCCCTCTCTTTCTCTTTCTCTCGCATTTACTCTCTCTCTCACAATATATCTTAACACTCTTCAAAAGCAAAAGGGAGAGGGAGAGAGAGAATGCACTCTCCCTCCCTCTCCCTCTCCCTCTCTTTCTCTTTCTCTCCCTCTCTCATTTCCTCCCTCTCCCTCTCCCTCTCCCCCTCTCCCTCTCCCTCTCCCTCTCCCTCTCCCTCTCCCTCTCTTTCTCTCCTTCTCTCTCATTTCCTCTCCTAAACAAGCAAAAAAGAAAGTGATTTAAACCTTTAATAAGCAAAAGGGAGAGGGAGAGAGAGAATGCACTCTCCCTCCCTCTCCCTCTCTCTCTCCCTCTCTTTCTCTTTCTCTCCCTCTCTCATTTCCTCCCTCTCCCTCTCCCTCTCTTTCTCTCCCTCTCTCTCCCTCTCCCTCTCTTTCTCTCTTTCTCTCTCATTTCCTCTCCTAAACAAGCAAAAAAGAAAATGATTTAAACATTAAACAAGCAAAAGGGAGAGGGAGAGAGAGAATGCACTCTCCCTCCCTCTCCCTCTCCCTCTCTTTCTCTTTCTCTCCCTCTCTCATTTCCTCCCCCTCCCTCTCCCTCTCCCTCTCTTTCTCTTTATCTCCCTCTCCTTCTCTTTCTCTCTTTCTCTCACATTTTCTCTTCTAAACAAGCAAAAAAAAAAGTGATTTAAACCTTAAACAAGCAAAAGGGAGAGGGAGAGAGAGAATGCACTCTCCCTCCCTCTCCCTCTCCCTCTCTCATTTCCTCCCCCTCCCTCTCCCTCTCCCTCTCTTTCTCTTTCTCTTTCTCTTTATCTCCCTCTCCCTCTCTTTCTCTCACATTTTCTCTTCTAAACAAGCAAAAAAGAAAGTGATTTAAACCTTAAACAAGCAAAAGGGAGAGGGAGAGAGAGAATGCACTCTCCCTCCCTCTCCCTCTCCCTCTCCCTCTCCCTCCCCCTTTCTTTCTCTTTCTCTCCCTCTCTCTCCCTCTCCCTCTCTTTCTCTCTCATTTCCCCTCCTAAACAAGCAAAGAGAAAGTGATTTAAACCTTAAACAAGCAAAAGAAAGAGAGAGGGAGACTCACCGATGAGATATGGCAAGTGTGGGGCGGCTTCTCTTTGCGATGAAGGTTCCTCCTCTCCTTCGCGAACGACGGCGGCGGCGGCAAGTCTTCTTCCTCTCCTTCTCTCACGACGGTCGCTCTCTCCCTCGCGCTTGCTCTCAAAACACACAATGTGCAAACGCGAAATGAAACCGTGCTCGATTTCAGCCCGCTTTTTTTCCCTGTGGAGCATCACTAATAGCGATTCAAATAGCGACGCCAATAGCGACGCCGCTACCTGCCGTCGCTAATCGGCGTCGCTACTAGCTCAAATCCTTGTAAAGAGAGAGAGAGAGAGAGAGAGAGAGAGAGAGAGAGAGAGAGAGAGAGAGAGAGAGAGAGAGAGAGAGAGAGAGAGAGAGAGCTCATAATTGATACCATACATGTATAATTGCATATGTGGAATATGTTAATTGAAATAAAATTACACATATTTTATTTATAATTAATTGGTATATTAATCACTAATAATAATACACACACATTTTTCATTTTTTTCTTATCTTTTTTTCTATACTCTGTGTGTGTGTGTGTGTGTGTATGAGCTACCAAATATTGTTAACATCCTTATTAAAATGAAGGAAAGAATTATCATAGATACAAACAATATATTATTTTATGTATCTTAAACATACATGTGATTATGTGTGTAGGGATATATATGTGTATTTAATACGTGTCATCTATTTGTGACATCTCATAAATGTGTGCCCCTTCTCTCACTCTTGTCATTTTTATTTTCTCTCCTTTCTTTTTCTTCATTCTATCTCTTATCTTTCTTCATCTCATATGTGTGCATGTTGTATATGCATTTGTGTATAGTGTATGCATATGTGTATATGCATTGCATGTATATATATGTGTATATATTTGCATGTGGATGTGTATATCTGCATATGTGGATGTATGCATGTTTATAAGTACATTTTTTATAAGTTTGTATCCATTCTCTCTTCTCTACTTTTCTTCTCTCTCATATATATGTTTAGATGTTTGTGAGTTAGTGTGTTTTATATAGGTATGTCTATTTGTGTAGTCTCATAAGCATGCATACTCCTCTCTCTCTCTCTCTCTCCTTTTTCCCTCTCCTATCTCTCTTCTTCTTTTTCTTCTCCTCGTTCATCATCATCATCATCTTCTTCTTCTTCCTCTCTCTCTCTCTCTCTCTCTCTCTCTCTCTCTCTCTCTCTCTCTCTCATGTACACATGTATGGTACATTCACACATACATTTTTTCCTTTTTACCTCTTCTTGTTTTTTTAATGCTCCATTGTGTGTATGTGTGTGGATGCATGTATACATATATGTATACATGCATGTATACATATATGTATACATGTGTATGTGTGTATACGTATATATATGCATATGTGTTTAATAGATGTGTGTCCATTTGTATGGTCTTATAAATGTGTTCTCTCTCTCTCTCTCTCTCTCTTTGTAATTTGTCTCCATTCTTTTTCCTCTTGTCTCTTACCTTTCTTCACCTCATATGTGTGCATGTGTATGCATTGCATATATATGTACATGTATACATTTGTGTGGATATGTGCATTTGTATGTGTATATGTGCATGTTTATAAGTGTGTGTTTTATAAGTATGTATCCATTTTGTTTCCTCTACTCTCTCTCTCTCTCTGTCTCTACTTTTTCTCTCACTCATATATGTTTATGTGTGATGCGCATGTATACATATATGTACATATGTATTTGCACATATGTGTGCATGCATACTTATATATGTAGGTAAATATTATTCATGTGTTTTTATAGTCTATGTGCATTTGCGTGTCGTTTTAGATATGTATACATTGCATGAACATGTTTAAATATTAAGATTATTACCTCATTCCATATGTTCAATTAAAAAAGAAATTCAACTCTTTTTAATACTATATGTACATTTGTGGATGTTTTTAGAGTATGTACACATTGCATGCACATGTTCAACCATAAAAATATCATATCATGTCATGTGCTCAGTAGTTAAAAAGAAATTCATATATATATATATATATATATATATATATATATATATATATATATATATATATTATTTTTTATTTTTATTTTTTTGTGTGAAAAAGAGAGGTATCATGAATCACATGGTGGGGGAACTCGCTTGAGCTATTGCACCGAACACACACAATACACTCAAGAGGAAGCTAACTCAAGAACACAAGAAGAGAGATGAAGTTCAAAATATTTTCTTACTGGTTTTTCTTATTTCTTTCACACACAATGCAATATACATAAAGTATAGATAAGATATAATATAAAGAAAAGTAGCCTAGTCAAACAATGCATATGCTCCAACATAATATTATCAATGATTGAAGATAGCCAATACATCACCTTTTTGTCTTTTGCATTCCATTTTTTCCATGCATTTAATTCATTTGCATTCCTAGGGTCACTCAACTCTAGCTCCTTTTCTTCACTTGAGACAAACTCGAAGAGGTCTTTTTTAATAAGAAAGTTCGCCACACAAAAATTCCATGATAGATAGTTGTTCTTGTTGAGCTTCCCAATGATAGGGTTTCCATTGTTCTCTACTATTATTACAAAATTGATACAAAACATCAAGCAAGTCTTCTACAACCTTTCACAAAAAGTACATAGTAATACACTAAGCAACCTTCTTCACTAACTGCTCTATAATATATGTAATTAGTCACTTGATTTGTAGATAAAAATTGGGTTTGCTTCCTTATCAGCACATCAGAACTTAGAGATTTGAAATATATAACCTGTGTATCCACTTTTAGTCAATACAATTGAAATCAAAGTATACCTTGAAACTATTGTCTGCAACCTTACAGGCCTAAAGCAAGGCCTGAAATGGCCCTAGATGGCCAAAAAAGGAATAGGCAAGCCCTAATGGCTTATCTATAGAATATATAGTGCTCTACTTACACATCAAATCTCACAGTAATTTGAGATTTTTTCCATGCCTTGCTTTTGGTACCTCCACAAGCACTATCTAAGAGAAAGAGTAGAAGAATGGGAGACCTTCCTAATTGGCACTCAAATCCTTGCTTCTTCTCCTTCTCTTAAGCCTTGAAATCTAGCCTCTCTCAATGGTTCCACTTTGATACCATGTCAAGAATCACATGGTGGAGGGACTTGCTTGAGCTCCTACACCAAACATACACTATACACATAAGAATAAACTCACTCAAGTCCACAAGAAGGGGGATGGAGACCAAAACATTTTCTTGATGATTTCTTCTTCTTCTTTCATATATAATACAATGTACACAAAGTGTATATAAGATACAACATTAAGGAAACTGGTTTACTAAGTCAAACAATGCATAACTAACTTTACTAATCTCAATTAATGTTAGAGCTATGTGAGCTATCAGTAGGTACAACAAATGAAATATAATAAGTGATAAGTCACTCGTCACATGTGAGGATCATAATGACCACCCATGTGCAAACCCATCTAACTAGGAAATCCATCATCAATGTATATAGGTGTTGAGCTTACGCTCTCAACATTACCTTTTGCTTTGGGAGACGTGGAAGCAATTCCCAAGTTTGATTATGCTTGATAGAATCGAGCTCCTCTTGCATGGCCTGATGCCAAATATGCTATGCAAGAGCCTCCTCAATTGTGGTAGGCTCATTAGTATGAAGAATTTGTGACATAAGAGTATAGTTCACACAAAGTGAACAGCTCTGCTAGGCTTGTAAGTGAGTGGATTTGCATGGACCTATAGGAGTAGCAGGAATGTGAGAAATACCTAAATCTTGCATAAGTAGTGAGTACCAATGGGCACTACAAGGATATGGAGGCATAGCAACGACGCTTTTCGATGCAAAATAGTGGAATCACTATTTGCATCGCAAATGCGACGCAAACACTACAACATATATATGCTATAACGACGTTTTCTTTATATATAAAAAATATCCCCGTCGTCGGTATTAGCGTCGTTACAAAACCATCGGTATTAGCGTCGCTATTTAGCGACGCTAATACCGACACTAATACCGATGAAAATCGCGATGATTACAGAGGAATTTCTAACGCTAATACCAATGATTGCAGAATTATTTTCCGACACTGATACCTACGGTTGCAGAGAATAAAATTTTTTTGTGGCAGCGCTACAGATACAGCCCTGCCACAGTTAGAGCCACACAGGGCTAAGAGACAATTCATGCTGTTAAAGAAGTTAGACAATCGATCCCAAATAATGACAAGATTTTGCAAACAAGTACTTTCATGACATTAATTAACACAAATGTACACTGCATTGATAAAGAAAATAACAGAACTTAAATTGAGAAGTGCTACTGCAACACTACAACAAAAAGGCCTCATAGACGCACTTTTAGACGTGATTTTTGAATATAGAGAAAATTTTACGGGTACGTCTATCCGCCCATCTATTTGTGTGTCTACCATGTCGCGTCTATAATCGCATGTATGAACGAATTTACACGCAAAAATAGACGTGCAATAGACGCACATATACACGCGTGAATACATGCGCATAATAAACCAAAATTGCTATTTATTTAATTCATTTTACGCGTCTATTAGCGCGTCTATTTTGTAGTTAGACGGGCATATAGACACGCTTATAGACGCGCTTTTACAAGCACCGGTAGACGCAAACGGAAAACAAAAAATCTCATTTTTTTAAAAAGATATTTAATTTATTTTTTAAATTTGAATTATCTAGCGCATGTATAAGCGCGTGTACTTTGCACTCTAGACGCGCGTATAAACGCGCATTTTCTACAATTTAGACGTGCGGACAGATGCACAAAACAGAATTGGAAAAAAAAACCAGAGAGCATATGGTTGCTTTGCTCTCTGGTTTTTTTCCCCCCCTCCCATACATCGAATTGTGCATTTGGGAAAAAGACAATGTATCTTACGGGTACGAGAATTGAAAATAAAAGTCCATGTATTCATTATAGATCAAAAGCATTTACATGGGAAGTTTAAGTGCTTGCGACCTAAAGCGTGGCTGCAAGCAGTAGACTCAAAGATGGATCATACATATACAAGAAAACAAGGCCTCATGAGGAGGTATGGTGCTACTCTATGAATCTGAAGAAGAAACATCTTCGCTAGTACCACCATGGCTACTAGCGTCGCTATCCCCCTCCTCGCTATGCTCCACATCCAGGTTCGCCTACACACACAAAAGATCAAGGTTGCTTACATAGACATGGTGGAGAAAAAGTTATAATTAGCTATACTTTTAATAGGAAAGTAAGAAAAACATACCTCCTCTGGCTGTCGAATCCTCATAGCCCGGTTGTATTGGTCCTCAGTGATGAGACCCTCCTCATAGAAGTGAAGCCATGTGGCTGTGCGGTTATGGCCTCAATGGTAACCTACCTCTCTAGGAGTAGGTATTTCACCAACGATAGTAGTGTGCAAAACAATTATGATATACAAACAATTATGAGACATAATATATTAGAGCAAATTATATAAAGAATTGAAAGAAATATAAATTTTAAAAAATTAGAAATCAAAATATACTTACAAACTCTGCCTCCCATGACTCTCTGCTGCCCGATCCATAATGCGGCGATCCCATTGTTTCCATTTGGATCCGTCGCGCCTCTACGTGCTGGCGACTCTTCACTTTCTCTACTGCTTTCTTCTTGGCTTTCTTCCACTCTATGCGGTGGCACATAGATGGTTGGCTATAGGCTCCATGTCCCTCCTCCTGCCTCCGCAGTGAGTCCCTGGTGCATATCATGAGGTGGGATCTTTTGTTGTAAAGCATATCCCTCACTTTTGTGCATCCCCAATCATCCGAGAATCGCTGACCACCAGGATTTGGGTACCTCCTATGGACTGCCCTCAACACCTCCTGCCACAAGCCGCTTTTCTGATTTTTGAAGGCAATGAAATAATCTTTATACATCGCATGCACGACGCTCCTCATGTACGCCATTACATCCCTTCCTTCATCATCATGGAAGATGCCACCAGCATCTGTAACTCTATAGTACTGGCGTACAACCTCCTCTATGTGATCTAATGGTGAGGGTGATCGCTCGCCACCTCCTAGGCAACCCCCACACAAGCCTCGTCCTCCCCCTCGACTCTCCCTCCTCCCTCTTTATCGACTACCCTCTGCCTTGCTGGATGCACGTGCTTCTGCAGATGCTTGTGCTTCAGCCGATGCACGTACAGGTGTTGCACGTGGAGTACCTGCATATGGAGTACCTGCATGTGGAGTACCTACAACTGGAGTTTGGGAAGTAGTGCCAGGCAAAGATGTCAGAGGCGTTCCAAACATGACACTGAACACCTCGTCCACTGTGGGAGAGCAGCCAAGGTGTCTAGTCATCTCTCCCATGAAGTCTTCCCTACTAGGAAAACCTCCAAAAAATGCATTGACCCCCTACCAAATGAGGCCAATGTATCATTCATGCGATCCAAATCCGGGTCATTGCTAGATAAACCAAGATACGACATTTGCAAAAAAAACACATGAAAAAGAAAAATTTGTTTGCATACAAAAAATCATATATTACCTACATTTTCAAAGAGCTTTATTTAGATATTGAGCATAAAACTTAAGTGCTAATGCTTCTCATAAACAAGAAAATTGATAAACACAAACATGGGATTGGTCACATTCATCATTGCAAAAATATATTATTTTTAATCAGAGTTGGGAGAGCTGGCACGTGTATAACCGCGTCTAAATTGCAGGTTAGATGCGCTCTCAGACGCGCTCCCAAAGTCAACCTTCTGTTCAGCGCGTCTATATTCGCATCTGAGATGCAGTATAGATGCGCTGTTAGACGCAAATTCCAGGTCAATCTGCGCGCGCGTGTATCATCACGTACAGATTGACCTGCACACGCGCCAGCACATGCGCTCTAAGACGCGCCCTCAGACACAATGAGAGGAAATATTTTTTCGCGTCTATACCTGCGTCTACATTGAAATGTAGACGCGCTATCAGACACGCTCAGTCGGCTAATTTTAGCCCAACGACCGCCATTGATAATTTACAAAATGCAATACATAATGGAATCAGAAATCCTAAATACACAGACAGAGCAGAGAGAGAAAGAGAGAAACCGTAAGAGAGAGAGAGAGAGAGAGAGAGAGAGAGAGAGAGAGAGAGAGAGAGAGAGAGAGAGAGAGAGAGAGAGAGAGACTCACCTTGGGTGTTTGGTGTGGCGGGTGGTGGCGCTTCTTCCTTCTCCTTCTTTCTCTCCTTGGTAAGTTACCCTCCCTTGATGCTTGCTTGCTGCTTCTTCTTGTTCTCCTCTCTCTTGTTCTCTCTTTCTTCCTCTCCTTGGCTTTCATTTTTCCCTTCTTGTGTGTTTGAAATGAAAGAAGTGGTGAGTCATGAGGAGGTGAGGCATGAAGAAACTAGGTGAGGCATGAAGAGACTGTATGTCGGCTAAACTCAAGCTTCAGAACCGCAAAAAATGCAAGAAAGGAAAGGCGCAGTTTGAAAAGAAATGATTTAAGTATGGTTTGAATTTTGACGTGTGCGTCTATTTTTGTGTGTATATGCGCCTCTATTGTTCATGTAGACGCTAGTATAGACGCGAACATAGACGCAAAAATAGACGCCAATATAGACGCGTACGTAAATGCGGATATAGACGCGCATTTAGGCTTTATCATAATTTTTTGTTTTTAAGATAAGTTTTGATAGTGAATTCTTATCATAAGTTTTAATGTATTTATGATGATTTTTGTGTATTTAAAATTGAGATCTTAGAATAATTAATACGCTAGCTTTAAGTTTTTATGTAAACATATGAATGTCAAATATTTTGATGTTGTCATGAATTAGGTTTAATCATGTCGTCATCATCACCTAGTGCGGTGCATATGCTAATGAGTCAATGAGCACATCCTCAAGTGAGGATGAAACATTGCATCTTCATAATCGAGATGCATGGCTACGATGAAAAATTAAATGCATGTGTGATCGTTGTCGAGGGTGTATTTTTCGAGCACGTCGAATTGCAATGTCACACCTCAGCTTGTATGGAGAATGGGACCGAGAAGAATCGTCGGTATTCATTGTTTTTTTAATCATTAAGATTGCTAGTCTATGTTACGGGAATTATATATCAACGTACATGAAACTCCCTTTTGTGGTTGAGCAGGATGCGGTGCTACATCCTCAGATGCTCCCTCCCGAGCATCGAGAGGCTGCAAAACGTCGACGCGAGGAGGCAGAGTCTTCAAGAAGAGTAGAGACTAACGACCATGATAGTAGCCCTCATGAAATGCCCCATCAAGTCGTAGAGGATGAGATTTTGGACAAAATGATACACCTTCTATTTTCGCAACCGGTTCAGGGAGAAGGTCGCTCTACGAAGCTAGATGATCCACTATATGTAGCATCATCTACTCCGTTGTATGAAGGTTGTACGTACTCCGTTCTTCGTGCGTCCCTCGAGATACTTAACTTGCAAACAATTTATGGATGGAGTAATGTCAGTTTGGATGCGTTATTGAAGTAGGTATCAATTCAATTTGGCTTATGAATCATAATATTAATTGTTCTATTTTGAAATCAAACAAAAATATATGTTGGCGGTTGTTTAACTCACTTTTAAAAATATATATAGGTTATTATCACAAATGCTTCCAAAAGGAAACAAATTGACAACTAAGAGAGAGCAAGAAAAACATTACTTGACATCTCTGGGAGGCCTCGATTATGCCAAGATCCATGCATGTGTCAATCATTGTGTCTTATTTCATGGGATTCATGAGTTCGCACAAGAGTGTCCTGTTTGTGGTGAATCAAGATACGAAGTGGAGATGAAGTCAATGGATGTGCCTCGTAAGGTTTTGCGATATTTTCCGATTGTTCCACGTATAAAACTTATGTTCAAGTGTAAGTCTATTGGAAAGCTCATGTCATGGCATGCTAGTCATCGTTCAAGTGATGGAAAATGGAGGATCCCTGCAGACACACCGGCATGGCAACATATAGATAATTTGTGGCCCGTTTTCAAAGAAGAGCCAAGAAATTTGAGATTTGGTTTAGGTATGGATGGAATCAATCCATTTGGCATCAAAAGCACATCATACAGTGTATGGCCAGTGGTATTGGTGAACTATAATATTCCTCCATCCATGGCAATTAAAAAGGGACATGTAATGTTGTCCCTTCTGATTCCTGGAAAGCACAAGGTAAAAAACATGGACATTTACTTAGAGCCTTTGATTGAAGAGTTAGAAATGTTATGGGAAGGTATTGAGGTGCAAGATACAAGTGCATCTGCATCCTCTAGAGATTTCACATTGAAGGCCATGTTATTATGGACCATGCATGACTTTCCAAGATACGGAGAGTGTTCAGGTACATGTATATATTTGAAATTCAAGACTTGAATCAATTGGATTTTATTAATTCACTTGTTTTTTCAGGTTTAACCACATCAGGATATCATGCATATCCTATTTGCGGTCCCTCTCTAGTTTCCTCTAGGCCGGCACGTTTAAAGAAGGTTATCTACGACAATCATCATCGATTTCTTCCTATTGACCATCCCAAATATGTTCTCCCTACTAATGGAATGACTCCACAATCTCTAACCATTTGAGATTGGAAGGAGAGATGGATTAATGCCGATAGCCACCCTCCACTTGGCATGAGTCGGTAAAAAGTGCATTTCTCTCGATTGACTTTAAAGTATTTAGCATGATGAATTGTTTACATGATATATTGTTTGTTTGTTAGGTTCTCTATATTTTTCGTCTTCCGTACTGGACTGAACTCAAGATCAATCACTTGTTGGACCCCATGCACATATTCAAAAATGTTGTATCTACATTATGGGATCACTTGATAGGGGCTCGTGATTCAGTTAATGTAAGGGAGGATTTACGTAACATTGGTTGCATGAGACGAGCTTGGCCACGCATTGGACCCAGAGGAAAGATTGAGCTACCCCATGCACCTTGGATGTTATCAAAGAACGAGGAAAAAATAGTGAAGGAACAAATATATAGCTTTCGAACACCCACAGGATGTATGAGATGTCTCAAGGGAGCCTTCATAACGAAAAAGAAAAGAGGTGTGGAGCAACTATCTAGTTTGAAGTCCCACGATTGGCACAAAGTGATACAAGTAAGGGCATCTCTAACCATGAATATAGTAATTAGTGGAGTAACTATGTGTAAACTTTGGGGTATGATGACTTTTTCCTCAACTAATCATTTGATCTATGAATATTGTTTACATTCAGTTCGTACTTCCTACTAGCATATCCCATTGTGTATCCAAAGATGTACGTGATATCATTTACAAGATGGGAGAGCTTGTGAGGTGTGTATGCATTGTATTTTTTCATTATATATCTTTGAATTTCTATACAAAAATAAACAATTCTCAAATACATCCTGACAGATACGTGAGCTCGAAGGAAATTGATCCAAACACATTGCAAGTTGCTCGAGTATTATCTGTTGAGGTGGTTTGTTTGGCGGAGGAAATTTTTCCTCGATCCATTTTGACTACTCAATTACATTTACTCGTACATTTGATTGATGAGATCGCACTTTGTGGGGCAGTTCATGTAAGGTGGATGTTTTTTCTTGAGCGCTTCATGAAAACCTTGAAAGATTTTGTGAGGCAAAAAGCACGGCCTGAGGGAAGCATGGCTGAGGGTTGGTTAGTACAATCATCCCTTGTTTATATCTCTGAATATCTTGCTGAAGTGGATCCCTCTCAACCACGACTATGGAAAGATGATGAAGACTTGAGGATGACCTCTATTGTACCTCAAGGAAAAGGAATGAGTAAAGTGCTAACAAAAGAAGAACTTCGTAAGTTAAATAGTTTTTGTGTGCTCAATAGTGATGTAATGAGCAAATGGGTGACACCATATAATGAAGCAAGGGCAAGAAGAAAAAGCGAAAGACAAGAATTTCGCACTAGATATGGACGTAATGTCTCATTTCCAGATCATCTAAATGCACTCCCACGTCATATTGATATAGATTGGTTACATGAGGAAATGGAAAGAATGAAAAAAGAGGAAATTAATATATCTCAAGAAGATTGGGAATACACACGAGGTTGCTTATCAAAGGTGTGACATACTATCAATTAATTTGTTTCTATAAGTTTTATTTTATATAAATAATTGACATGTTTGATCTTTTATCTTTTACTACTAGTGCACATTATTCAATGCACTTTGGTGTGAGGGTAAACATCTTCAAACTCAACATATAGATGAAAAGAGAAATACCCAAGATTGTGTTGTCCTTGCTCACTTTGAGGATGCCAATGGTACCATGGAAGGTTATTGTGGCTTGATCCAAGATATTCTGAAGCTTGACTTCAGACGATTCTTTATATATGTACTGGATGTGAAGTGGTTTAAAGAAGTGGTAACAAATGGTGAGCATTCCACAATCAGACATCATCCAAGTGGTTTTGTAATCATTGACTCTACAAAATTTCACCAAAAAAAGAATGACACATTAGTACTACCTCAACAATGCGAGCAGGTATATATGCAAAGGCTAATTTTTTAATATGTATACATGTGATACATATACACAATATAATAAGTATTTAAGTTTCTTGCTTTTGTTTTTCAAATACAGGTTGTGTATCATCCAATGGTAAACAATAACTGATGGTGGTATGTCATCCCTATATCTAATCGTTCAAAACTAATATATGGTAATATTACTGACATGGAGATAGCAGATGACAATCCAACAATTAATGATGATGTACATGATGACACCATAATGGATGATATGCATGATATAGTACAAGATGAACCTCGCGAGGATGTTCAAGGAAATGCAGAAGAAGACAATAATGTGATTGTCGATGATATTGATGAAGTTATTGAGCAATATAGCAACACATCTGATAGTGAGATAGACTTATTTGTTTCGTTACCTCTTGGTAACATAGGCCTAGAAGTAGATAGTTTAGCAAGGGCTGATCTCATTGAAGATGAGATGGATCATTCACTATAACATACTTAATTTGCTTAATGATTCAATGTGTATTCCTAATTCTATGGTTTTTATCATGTCCACATGTGCATACTCAAGAATCAATAGTCAAGTTTAAAGCTAAATTGAATTTTTCATAATAAAAAGGAAGTATTTTTTATCATCTTCAAGTAGAGAAATTACGAGATACATATTGCAATGCTTGCTACTAATTGTAAGGTTTGTGTCACTTGCCGCTAATTACTTATATCATGCTTGTCAACTAGAGGAACTGCCATTCATTAGAGAGCAATGAAAAAGTAATTATTAACTCTATTTTTTTAATTCAATGATTCAATGTGTATTCTTAATTCTATGGTTTTTATTATGCGCACACGTGCATGCTCAAGAATCAATTTCAGGTGGTTAAATAATTATTAACTTTGGTTTTTAAATTATGTGAATTTCAATTTTAGGTGGTTAAATAATTGTGCATCTGCTGGCGCGTCTATATTGGCGTCTATTTGCGCAGATATATAGATGCAAAATTCGCGTCTATTTACATGCACTTTTACACACACATATAGACGCAATGATAGACGCGCCCGACTTTGTGCGTCTAACATGCGCGTCTATGCCTCGTTTCTGTTGTAGTGCGACAAAGCAAATATGGAGTCATGCTACAACATAGAAGTCCGAATCATATATACTTTGCTATTACATATGGAGGATAGAGGCCATAAGGCCTTACATAATACAAGATGGGGAGTAATCCTATGTAGCCTAATCTACTCTCTACGACTCATCCGCATCAAAAAACTCCTCTCGTTGTAGTGGCATATCGAAGGGAGTTTGCAACAGCAAATACATATATAATTGTGAGTACCAAATACAAACTGATATATAATTACAGATTTCTTAAATTAGGAATGATATTTATTACTACTTACCGGTCCTCCGTGAGCATAGAGCTCCTCGATTAGGGCACTCAAGCCATGCTTCTCCTCGTATGTCACCTCTAGTGCAGTCGAGTCGCGATTCGTAAAACCTTGCTATGGCACACAAATATTGAAAAACAACGTACTTGAGATTCATGTTCGAAATACATACATCAACATGGATGTAATTAAATTAGAGTACTCTACCCTATTAATACTTACAAAATCTGCCATGAATGTTGCGTGGCCGCCGCTACCAAGGTGATGCATCGATCCTGCGTCCAAGCGCGCCTTTGCTGCGTTCTTCTGCTGCTTCCAATTGTCTAGAGTGGATGTCGCCTCATCCTGGAGATTACTCCAGTCCTCTGTATCCAGCCACTCCGGCTTCAATTTGCCCTGCTTGACTGCTTCGCGTGCATCAGACCGCCTATGCGACTGATAGTCACACATACGCATCATCATCCACCCTCTCAAAAATCTATCATTGCTAGATGGCTGAGGAAACTCTCGATACAATGTATCGATTATGTACTCCTTGCTAGCATCTAGGATCTCATGCATCCTAGAGATGACAGCTTTTTCATCATCATTCATGTATAAATGGCCAGAGACCTTATCTATAAGATACAAGTAATCTGCAAGATTTTGCAAATAGGTACTTTCATGACATTAATACAAATGTATCAAACACAACTTGAATTGATAAGTGCTACTACGAAAATCTTCATGCAAAAATACATACCTGGAGGAGTGGGTTTCGTGTACTTCTTGTCGACCCTGGGAGTGATCGGTGGGGTGCGTGAAGGAGTGGGAGCAGTAGACGTCTGCCTGCCACCGCCAGTGAAAGACGGTGTCGACTCCTTGGTGGCAGTGCGAGTGGGAGAGACTGCATCTGTGTCCCCAAAACAAGAGCTACCTCCTCCTCGACCATGTGACTCTGAAGCAAAGCGAGACCTGTGATTGCGTCTACTGGAGACCGAAGCATCGGACCGTCTAGAGTCTACCGATTGTGCTGAGGTGGAATGGGAAAGCTATGCATCGGCTCTATCTCTGACCCATGCTAGTTGCTCCAGTGAGAAACGGCTAGCATCGCATCAATGTCATCATCTGTAAAATCCCGACTCATCCTGTCGTTCGTGCCCAAATCCTAAACCTGCACATACAAGGAAAAATAAGTCAATTAGATAATGAATTGCAAGACATAATAAAACTAAGACTTAATTTGCAAGACTTCATTTTAAAATAATAATAATAATTAGATAATACAAAACACCATACTCCAAAAACATACAAACTGTCCTAACCAATTTGCAAAAAGTGGCATTGCTGTAGTGGGAGGAACGTTTTGATCGAGTCACTTTTGTTTAGGGTTCCACAATCTCATCTTGCCATAGCTCAGTATACACCGGGAGATCTATACAAAATTCTCCACAAAATGAGGACTTTGCTTCATTTTCAAAAAACCCATCCTCTATCTCCTCTAACTCCATAGGTGAGATGTCTTGGTCCTCCAGGCAATTCATCCTAGTTTCTTGTATGCCTTCTGTCATTGCCGCTATTAAAGGTGTCTCTTCTACCATCAGTATGGGGGTTCTAGCAAACAGGGGGATACTCCTAGATGTCATGGGAATGGTAACTTGACGTGACCTTGATCCACACAGAGGACATGCATGGTAACCTGACGTGACTAGCCCTGCAGAACACACATGTACAATGAGGCATGTCATAACACCAACGGCACTCAAAGAAAACTAGCAAAATAAGAAAATACGCTTTACCAGAGCATTCTCTATAACCTGGAAAGTCATGCATGGTCCACATAAGAATTGCCCTTATAGTTACGGATCGCCTACCAATATGTTTGCTCATGTCCTCCACTACAATTCCCTCCCACAATTCCTTTAGCTCATCAATCAGTGGAGAGAGGTAGACATCCATATTCTTGACTACCAATATGTTTGCTCATGTCCTTTCTTGGTGGAAAGCCATGGCAGTATATTGTAGTTAACAAGGACCACGGGCCATACACTATAGGAGGTGGAATGTAAACCAAAAGGATTTACCCCATCCATGGCAGGACCAAATCTTAGATTCCTTGCCTCCTTTGCAAAGTCAGGGAAAGTCTCGTCAATGTGATGCCATGCTTTTGAGTCAGCTGGGTGTACGTTGTATACCATCAGTGGATCGATTTTCCGCATGCCATGTAGTCCAATTTGCAAAACTCTTGGTCCGAAAAACGTGACGAACACGTGGTATCAGCAGAAAGTGCCTCAAAACCTTCTGCGAAATAGTCTATCCTTGCAAGTCATTTCTATACCTGTCTGCACCGCACTTGGGACATGTGGCCAACAATTCAAACTCTCCCTGGAAGAGAACACAATCATTGGGGCAAGCATGAATGCAATTATAATCCATGCCTAGCTTTTGTAGCACTTGTCTTGCATCGTCACGAGACTCAGACATCGTGTTTTGGATAGGCAAAATGTAAGATTTCAACGTTCTACAAATTGCAATGAAGCACGTTATTAGAGTACTACATAGCACATTTTAATGGCTTTCAATAAAGAATCATACACATCATAATATACGTGAATAGCTCTGTCACACTTGCATCGCTCCATCCATACTTTGTTTGTATGCTCAACAATGCAAGAAGTGTCTTCAAACGGGATACCCGACTCCCATCATACAATGGAATGGTAGCCGCCGCAATTAAAGGATCGAAGCTTCGCTTCCATTTCTCTCTCTTTCAACACTTCCTAACCTACATTGCAAAGCAACACAAAGATCGAAGACAAACCAATACTTTCTAACCTACATTGCAAAGCAAAACAAAGATTGTAAAGAAACCAAAACAGGGCATACCGTCGTGCTCTCTTCTTCTTCCATGACCTCTTCGTGTGGGCGGCGCTCCTCTCCTCGTGTGCGACTCGCGGCTTGCTTCCTTGCTCACCTCCCTCTCTTGCTCACCTCCCTTTCTCTTTCTCTCTGCCTTCGCGCGCTCATATGAAAGAAACGTTCGGGTTTCGACGAAATGTTACCACAGTAAGTCGTCGCTATAAATTACAACGTTTTTAGCGACGCAGATACCGATGCTAATATTTACCGACATTTTTAGCGACGCAGATACCGACGCTAATAGCGACGCCGAAAAAAAAAACGTCGCTACTTAGCGTCGCTATATATGTGTACCCTTGTAGTGAAATAGCGACGGTGCTTAGACGAAAAAATGCAGGCCGAAACTCCAGCGTGTTATTTTGCGCAAACAAATGAAAGAGAGAGTGAAAGGGAGAGCAAACTCCATCTTGCATTTGAGAGGGAGAGGGAGACAAAGAGAGAAAGAGGGAGAAGAAAAACTTCTCACCGCTGTCGTTGCCATTCGCAAAGGAGAGGAGGAAGTGTACGGAGGGTGAAGAGGAGCCGCCGAATCCATCCTTAGGCCTTTACGGTGAGTGCATTGTTCCTTCTTGCTTTGTTTTTGTTTTTTCTTTTTCTTTTACTTGTTTTTGTTAAAAATCATGTGTATTGAGAGAAAGAGAGGAAATGAGAGAGGGAGAGGAAGAGAGAAAATGAAAGAAGGAACGAGAGAGAGAGGGAGAAAACATTAAATATAATAGGGAAAGAGAGGAAGAGGGAGAGGGAGGGAGGGAGAGAGGGAGGGAGAGGTTGTTATTATTGTTGTTGTTGTTTTATTTATTCTTTTCTTTTTTTCTTATTTGTTTTTATTGTGGTATTTGTAGTAGTAGTAGTAGTAGTAGTAGTGGTAGTGGTGGTGGTGGTGGTTTTCTTGTTTGTTGTTGTTGTAGTTTTTTTTCTTTTCTTATTTATTGTTGTTTAGTTTTCTTGTTTGTTGTTGTTGTTGTAGTAGTGGTAGTAGTAGTAATTTTTCCTTCTTTTCTTATTTGTTGTAGTAGTAGTAGTTGTTGTTGTTTTTTTTTTTCCTTCTATTTTTGTTTATTGTAGTGGTAGTGGTAGAGAGAGAGAGTTGTTTGGTAGTCATAATCGTGGTCGTAGTTGTCGTAGTTGTGATTGTAGTAGTAGTACTAGTAGTAATAATAGGAGTTTTCTTATTTGTAGTAGAAGTAGTAGTAGTAGTTTTTTTTTTCTTTTCTTGTTTATTGTTGTTTAGTTTTCTTGTTTGTTGTTATTGTTGTTATAGTTGTAGAATTTTTTTTTCTTCTTTTCTTGTTTGTTGTTATTGTAGTAGTAGTAGTTGTTGTTGTTTTTTTTTTCTTCTTCTTCTTCTTCTTCTTTTCTTATTTATTGTAGTGGTAGTGGTAGTGGTAGTGTTTTGTTGTTGTGGTAGTCGTAGTTATCATAGTCATGGTTGTAGTAGTGGTGGTGGTTTTCTTGTTTGTTGTTGTTGTTGTAGTAATAGTTTTTTTTTAGTTTTCTTGTTTATTGTTGTTTAGTTTTCTTGTTTGTTGTTATTGTTGTAGTAGTGGTAGTAGTAGTAGTTTTTTCATCTTTTCTTTTTTGTTGTTGTAGTGGTAGTGGTAGTGGTAGTGGTAGTTTAATTTTTATTTTCTTGTTTGTTGTTGTTGTGGTAATTGTAGCAGTAGTATAGGTAGTGGTAGTGATAGTAGTAGTAGTTGTTGTTTAATTTCTTCTCTTCTTATTTGTTGTTATTGTGATAGTCGTAGTCGTGGCCGTAGTTGTGATTGTAGTAGTAGTACTAGTAGTAGTAATAGTAGTTTTCTTGTTTGTAGTAGTAGTAGTAGTAGTAGTTTTTTTAATTTTCTTGTTTATTGTTGTTGTTTAGTTTTCTTGTTTTTTATTGTTGTTGTTGTTGTAGAAGTTTTTTCTTCTTTTCTTGTTTGTTGTTATTGTAGTAGTGGTAGCAGTAGTAGTTGTTGCTGTTGTTTTTTTTTTCTTCTTCTTCTTTTCTTGTTTATTGTAGTGGTAGTGCTAGTGGTTTGTTGTTATGGTAGTCGTAGTGGTCGTAGTCATGGTTGTAGTAGTAGTAGTGGTTTTCTTATTTTTTGTTATTGTTGTTGTTGTTGTTGTAATAGTTTTTTTTTTTGTTTTCTTGTTTATTGTTGTTTAGTTTTCTTGTTCGTTGTTGTTGTTGTAGTAGTGGTAGTAGTAGTATTCTTTTCTTATTTTCTTGTTTGTAGTAGTTGTTGTTGTTGTTGTTTCTTCTTTTCTTGTTTATTGTAATGGTAGTGGTAGTGGTAGTGGTAGTGGTAGAGAGAGAGAGATGTTTTGTTAAAGAAAATGAGAGAGGGAGAGAAAGAGAAAAAGGAAGAAGGAACGAGAGAGAGGGAATAAACATACAACATAATAAAGAAAGAGAAAAAGAGAGAGAGATGGAATGAGAGAAAAGAATGAATGGATAAAAAACAAAGAGAGAGTGGTGGCGAGGTCCGGTGCAATACCACGAGACGGGAAACACTCCAACGTACGTTAATTTGTGGGTGGGTGGGGACTTTACATACGTTAATTTTGCTGAGTTACAAGAGAAAAAATCCCTTCTCAAACAATTTAAGAAAGAAAAAAAGAATGATAACAAAAATAAATTATTTGTTGTAACGCAGACAAAATGGAAAACGATAAAGGTCGTGATATTCAAGATCGTGAGGCGTATCTTAATCAACGTGTCCCATGTCCTTGCTCTCAATGAAGTTGGCAATTAGATTAAAACGTTGATTATCTATAGAACACGTATGATGCTTCGGTGAGTTTCAATCTGAGATCATTTATCAAGTGATCTCAGATTTTGAGCAAACGGTAAGAAAAGTGTATATCAATCATGCATTGTATTCGCAAGCTAATTGAATACCATATATAAAAACATTGGGTGTGGCTAGCAAATTTTCTATTCAGGAAGGTGACGTCTCATCCCAAGGAGGAGTGCACGGTTTGTGGTCAGTTAGAAGAGTTCGTGGGCGTGCGATGGATGGAGTGCCTGAGTCAATCCACCACTTGGAAGGTACTACCCAATCTATACCGTCAATTCCAGAGGAGACATGCAGCCTTCCAAACTTACCTACAATCTTGGAGCCTGAGATGGAGGCAATGATCGATGCATTGGTGCCCATGGATATTGAGACTTCTGATCCGCTTAGAGAGGAAGCATCCATACCATTATATGATGGGTGCCGAGTATCTCACCTGAAGACATTGCTTGCACTCCTAACTGTGCAAGCAAAATATGGGTGGAGCGATGTGAGTGTGACTGAGTTATTCAGGTACCTTGTACGTACGCTTCGTTGATTTCTTTTCGGCACCATTATTAAAAACATTTGTGCTTTTTCAAGGTGTTTTATAATTTTTTTTCAAGTTACTAAAGTATCATATATTACCACTTACAAATACCATACTTAAGTCTCGTGATGATGCACGACATGTTTTATGAAATCTTGGCATGGACTACAACAACATCCATGTATGTATCAACGATTGCATATTGTTTCAAGGAGAATACAAGGCTATGGAGACATGTCCAAAGTGTGGTGCTCACAGGTATCGACAGGACTTGCAAGGGCAAACCATCCCTCAAAAAGTTCTTAGAAACTTTTTGCTTATCCCCCGCATAAACTACATGTTTTCTACGTCTGGCATGGCGAGCTTGACAACGTGGCATGCGTAGAATAGGTCCACAGATGGAGTTCAACGAATATCAGTGGATTCACGTGCATGGAGCTACATTGGCTCTACCTTCCCAGGCTTTGCCCGAGAGCCAATGAGTCTTCGGCTCGGTCTTGCTATGGATGGCATGAACCCATTTGGTATGCGCTCAACTTCTTACAGTATGCGGCCTATAGTCCTTGTCAACTACAATATCCCTCCATTGCTTTCTATGAAGAAAGGACATCTCATCCTTAGCTTACTCGTTCCCGACCGCTACAAAGTCAAAAATATGTACGTGTATCTTTGTCCATTAGTCGATGAGCTTAAGATTTTGTGGAAGGAGGGGCCCATCGTGCAAGTTATGAGCAAGCACGATGGTCGACGGTCCGCCAATATTTGAGCCATTCTCATGTGGACAATGCATGACTTTTCGGGATTCAGAGAGTGCTCAGGTAAGTAGGCTTCCGTTCTCGTTGGTAATATCTATCATAGGTCATTCAAGTTTGTATTCACTAGATAGAGGTGTTGGGATAGGTTTGGTTACCTTAGGTTATCATGCATGTCCATTGTGCGAGCCACAGTTAGACTCCCAAAGGTCATGAACCATGAAGAAGATGGTATATCAAGGACACGCCACTTTCTTGCTAGAGGGTCATGAACTCAAGGAAGGTTTTCTTGGATGACCTCTAGCGCGTACGAATGCCCAAAGCTGGTACGAACTGAAAATGGTCCACACGAAGTCACATCCAAACGGAATGTGACGGTTCTCAGTTTTCTACGAGTTTCCATATTGGACCCACTTATAGATCAACCACTTGTTGGATCCCATGCATATTTTCAAGAACGTGGGTAGCTTGCTATGGGACCACATCATAGGAAATAGAGACATCGTAGGGGTATAAATGGATTTGAAGGAGGTAGGCAAGATAGAGGTGCTTTGGCCACAGTCAAGTGTTGATGGTCGTTTACAGCTACGTCGCACTCCTTGGGTTTTGTCCGCTAAAGAAGAGCGCATTGTGAAGCAAATAGTGAGGTCTATCCGCACTCCGATGCGTATGATGTGTCAAGAATCGCATGGTGGGGGGACTTGCTTCAAGATGCTGCGCCGATCACACACGGAATGCACAAGGAGAAGCTCACTCAAGAGACAAAAAGAGAGATGGAGGCCAAAACGTTTTCTTGCTGGTTTCTTCTTCTTCTTCCACACACTTTACAATGTATACAAAGTATAGATAAGATACAACATAAAGGAAAGTGGCCTACTAAGTCAAACAATGCATAACCAACTACACTAATTGACTGGCGCTATAACTATGCCAGCTGTAGATAGGTGTAACAACCTGAATATAATAAGTAATGAGTCAGTGGCCATGTAAGAGTCATAATGACCACCGACGTGCTAAGCGTAGACGTGTGGACCCATCTAACCAGGCGGTCCATCATCAATGTACACATGTGTTGAGCTTGTCATCTCAACACTCCCCCTCAAGCTCAACTACATCTCTGCAACTCCAAGTAAGCTTCGAAACTTTTGAAGCTTCTCTGTACCCAATGCCTTCATGAAGATGTCAGCTATCTGATCCTGTGTGCTGATATACACCAAGTCAATCTCACCTGCTAGTACGTTCTCTCTCACAAAGTGATAGTGTACCTCAATATGTTTTGTCCTGGCATGGAATACAGGGTTTCTAGCCAACTGTATACTGCTCATGTTGTCACAATAAATGACAACTGGACCTTCAACCTACACATCCAAATCAGCCAATAACTTTTGCAGCCATACTACCTCACATACTGCAACAGCAGCACCTCTATACTCAGCCTCTGTACTCGACAAAGCAGGTGTAGATTGCTTTTTGCTGCTCCAAGCAACTGCTGCACTACCAAGAGAGAATATGTATCCGTTGGTAGATCTTCTATCAGACATACTACCAGCCCAATCTGCATTTGTGTATCCAAACACCTGTACATCTATACCTGCCTCATAGAAAAGTCCATAATGTAATGTGGACTTCACATATCTCAATATGCGTCTGACTGCATCCAAATGTGGCTTTCTAGATACTTGCATAAACTGACTCACAAGACCAACAGCGTAGCTCAAGTCTGGCCTTGTAATGGTCATGTAGATCAGACTCTCCACTATCCTCCTGAACATAGTAGGGTCTTCTATCCCATCCCCAACATCAGCACTCAACTTTACATTCTACTCCAACGGGACTAAAAGTGGTTTGCATGCTGTCATACCATACTTGGACAACATATCCAAGCCATATTGTCTTTGGGACAGCCATATACCATCATCATATCTGATCACCTCAATGCCAAGGAAGTATCTTAGCTCACCTAAATCCTTCATCTCAAACTTCTTCTTCAAAGAATCCTTGACTTTAGCAATCCCACTATCACTATCACCTGTAATAATCAAGTTATCCACATAGATGACTATGATGACCAAACTTGCATCTCCCTTTCTCACATAAAGTGAGTGATCAGCATCAGAAATATAAAAGCCAATATTGAGAAGATACTCTCTGATCTTGTTAGACCATGCTCTAGGTGCTTGCTTGAGCCCATAGAGCGCCTTCTTCAACCTGCACACATACGTGGGATGCTCTAAATCTTCATAACCTGTTGGCTAATCCATATACACTTCTTCCTGCAAATCACCATGTAAGAAGGCATTCTTCACATCCATTTGTTGCAACCTCCAACCTTTGGCTGCTGCCAAAGCAATCACACATCTGACAGCTGCCATCCTAGCAATTGGACTGAAGGTTTCATCATAATCTATGCCATATGTCTCGGCATAGCCTTTTGCAACCAGCCTAGCTTTGTACCTGCTAATAGAACCATCTGCATTGTGCTTAATCTTATAAACCCACTTACATCCAATAACTTTCTTGCCCTTTAGCAATGATACTAGATCCCAATTCTTATTGGCCTCTAATGCAGCCATCTCCTCATCCATTGATGCATCCCAATGAGAATGACCAATAGCCTCCTCAAAACATGTGGGCTCAATATCCTCAACTAGTTTTACCATATAAGCATAATGGTGAGTTGCATAACCTTCAAAACCAAATCTTTTAACAGGGTATCTCACCCTGCTAGACATACGTACCATTGGATCACTCAATGGAGTCTTTGCATTAACGCGTGCTCTCTGCACACCTGGAGTCCTCACTGAAGGAATGCCAAGCTCATCATCCAAGTTCTTTGAGCCACTGGAGTCTCCATCAAGAACTGCATCAATGCCTTCTGACACTTTATTATTTCCTTTGTCTTTACCTATAGTGCTACTAGATGCACCCGAAGATGTAGAGGTACTCCTTAGTCTCCTAGACCAAGGACTACCAGGTGATGTCTCTGGTCCACTAAGAGTTTGTGATTCTTGCGTTTTAGCCTGCACATGAGTGTCATGATCATCATCATCATCCAATGCATCACCACTAGATGCATACCAACTGATCATTTCATCAAAGATGATATCCCTGCTCACTCTGAACTTACATGTGACAGGGTTATAATAGTGATACCCTTTCTGCTCTAAAGAGTATCCAATAAAGACACACTTTTCAGCCTTTGGATCCAGTTTCTTCTGCAACTCATCTGGCACATGAACATACACAATGCAGCCAAACACTTTCAAGTGTGATACATCAGGCTTCTTACCAGTAAAGCATTCTTCAGGAGTCATACCATGAACTGCAGCTGTGGGGGTTCTGTTCATAATATAAATAGCAGTATGAACAGCCTCAGACCAAAAATGCTTAGGCATATTCTTTTCAGCCATCAAGACGCATGCAACTTCTGCAATATGCTTGTTTTTCCTTTCTGCAACCCCATTTTGCTGTGGAGTATACCTGCATGTGAACTGTCTCTTTATCCCATGAGACCTCAGAAAATCACTAAACTCATTTGAGAGTACTCTCCCCCTCCATCTGACCTCAAGCACTTTACTTTCAAGCCTGTTTCTCTTTCAACTGTAGCCTTGAAAGTTCTAAAGTGCTCAAACGCTTCACTCTTTTCCTTCATAAAATATACCCATAACTTTCTAGAACAATCATCAATAAATGTGACAAAGTATAAACTGCCTCCAAGAGATACATTTTGTGTAGGCCCCCAAATGTCTGTATGCACAACATCAAGGATATTTTTGCTTACATCTCTATCATGTGAAAAGGGTTGTCTTGCGTGCTTACCAAACTGACATGCTTCGCATACCTTATGAAATTCTGCAACTCTAAATGTAGGCAAACCTGTAATCAACCCTTTGGACTGCATTAATTTTAGCCTTTGTACATTTGCATGTCCAATGCGTTTGTGCTAAATTTCAATGTCTGCAACAACACCTTTTCCTTTAGCATACATAGCAGCATTCATAGTAGGAATTCCAACATCCAGAGTAAACATACGTCCAACTCTACTTCCCTTTGCATTAAATCTGACTTGCAGCCCTTGCTCTACCATCTGACCCATTGACACCAAGTTCTTTGTAATGGATGGCACATGTAATACATCTGAAAGACTCTTTGTCTTTCCATCATGCAAGGATAAGGGAGCTTTTCCAATGTGTGAAATTGGGTGGCATGAATCATCACCCGTCTGCACATAACCTGCATTTTGCAAATCCTGCATCTCTCCAAACCATTCTGCATGGCTAATCATATGATTGGATGCACCTGAATCAACATACCAAACATCTTCATGCGTTCCCTTTCTTGTAACAGCATTCAGCATATGCTGCATAACAAACAGACATTCATTTTTTTCTTCATTCTTTCGTGAAGACGATGCATAGTTTCCTTGCTGCAACTTACCACTGCGAATATCATCTTTCTTAGCATAAGATTGGGTTGCAATATGACCTGTTTTTCCACAGTAGTGACACACAATACCAGAGTTGTTAGAACCTCTGTTCTGCCATCCACCTCTTCCTCTAAAGCTCCCCCTGCCTCTAAAGTTACCACGACCGCCTCAAACCTGCATATCACTAAATTGCTGATTCAATTTGTTTTGCTGGTTGTCACTACTACGTCCTGTACCACGGCCTCTTGAAGAGAACCTGCCATGTCCCCTTCTTGAATTGGAGTAGAAAGCTTGGACCTGTTTACCACTTCTTTTAGATGTCTCACTCTGCATATTGATCTCTTCAGTGATCATAAGGGAGACCAACTCATTGAAATCTGGAAATGGCTTTCTAACATATACGGAAGTTACAAAAGACTTCCAAGCCTTTTCATTGTTAAGTCCACCCAAGGTAGATAACACCAAATCATCATCATCGGGCATTGCATCAATCGCTGCCAAGGCATCTGCAATGCTTCTTACCTTCAGTGCATACTCATTGATAGACATCTTCCCTTTCTTCAATGTATTCAACTCTTTCTTGAGTTGAATCTTTCGTGCCTTTGTATTTACAGAAAACATACTTTCAAGTATGGTCCAAGCTACATATGAATTCTCTACATTTCTAATATGTCCCAGCATATTATTGTCAATTACTGTAGACAACCAATACATGACCTTTTTATCTTTTGCATTCCATTCTTTTCGTGCCTTTGTCTCTTTTGTAGTTGGAGGATCACTCACCTCCAGCTCCTTTTCTTCACCTGAAACAAACTCGTAGAGGTCTTTTCCAATAAGGAAGTTCGTGACATGGAACTTCCATGAAGGGTAGTTGTTCTTGTCAAGCTTCTCAATGATGGGGCTTCCACTGTTCTCTTCCATTATCACAAAATTAATACCAACAGCAAGCAAATCTTCTACAACCTTCGACCTGTAGTGCACAGCAATACACCAGATAGCCTTTTTCACTATCTGCTCAACAATACATGCAATTTGCAACCTGTTTGCAGATAAACCTTGTGTTTACTCACTGTAAACACCTTTGAACTTATAAATCTGAAATCTGTAACATGCGCACCCACTTTCGGTCAATACAGTCGAAGTCACAGCGTACCCTGAAACTGTTGTCCGCAACCTTGCGGCTCTAAAACGGGCCCTGAAACGGCCTCAGATGCCCAAAATAACTGCGAATAAGCCTTAAAGGGCTTATCTGCAGAATATACAACGCTCTTCGTGCACACCAAATCTCACTGCAATCTGAGATTTTTGCTCTGCCCTGCTTCTGGTGCCTCCATAGGCACTATCCAAGAGAAAGAGTGGAAGGATGGGAGAGCTTCTTACCCGTGGCTTGCTTGCTCGAACCTTGCTTCTTCTCCTTTGCTTCAGCCTTCGAAATCAGCCTCTCTCAGTGGTGCGGCTCTGATACCATGTCAAGAATCACGTGGTGGGGGGACTTGCTTCAAGATGCTGCGCCGATCACATACAGAATGCATAAGGAGAAGCTCACTCAAGAGACAAGAAGAGAGATGGAAGCCAAAACGTTTTCTTGCTGATTTCTTCTTCTTCTTCTTCCACACACTTTACAATGTACACAAAGTATAGATAAGATACAACATAAAGGAAAGTGGCCTACTAAGTCAAACAATGCATAACCGACTACACTAATCGACTGGCGCTATAACTATGCCAGCTATAGATAGGTGTAACAACCTGAATATAATAAGTAATGAGTCAGTGGCCATGTGAGAGTCATAATGACCACCGACATGCTAAGTGTAGACGTGTGGACCCACCTAACCAGGCAGTCCATCATCAATGTACACATGTCTTGAGCTTGTCATCTCAACATGATGTGTTCTAGTGCTGATGGTCGCTTGCAGCTACCTCGTACTCCTTGGGTTTTTTCCACTAAAGAAGAGCGCATTGTGAAGCAAATAGTCAAGTCTATCCACATTCTGGCGTGTATGATCTGTTCTCTCAGGTCTGCGTTTTCTAAAGAAGGCCAATTATCAGGGCTAAAATCCCATGATTGGCATAAGATATGCCAAGTTTGTACTACGAATGGATTGTAAGTGGCCTGCGTATTTTGCTATTTGGAGTGTAGTCATTGTTCATAATGCTTTCTTGTTTGTGGCAGTTTGCACTACCGATCTCGATTGCAGGATGCCTTACTCTAAAAATACGCGGGATGATTTACAGGTTGTCGACTTTAGTGCAATGGATCTCACAGAAGGAGATTAAGACGTCCTGTATTAAATTTGCGAGGTAGGGAGCAATGGAGACAGTATGTCTCTTTGAGAAATACATGCCTACCAGCATGCTCACGATACAAATCCACCTTCTTGTGCATCTTGTAGATGAAGTGGAGATTCTTGGACCTGTCCATACGCGATGGATGTTCTTCTTGGAGCGCTTCATGAAAACCTTGAAAGGCTTTGTGCGACAACGAGCTCAGCCAGAAGGTAGCATGGCTGAAGGTTGGTTGGTGTTTTAGGTGCTAGTGCATATTTCACAATGGCTACCAATGGTGGATTTAGACAATAGTATGCTATGATCGCTGAAGGATGATGATAGACTGACCAGAGATGTGGTGGTTAGAAATGGGATAGAAAAAAGAATGGATGCTACAATGGAGGAGAAAGTGAATCTCTTTTGTATCTTGCACCATGCCTCTATGGAGATGTGGCTCGCTAGGTACTAACAAGCTAGGAAAGATTGAGAGGAAGTGCGATCTGAATTTCGACAGAGTACGTACAATCGACTGATTCGATATCCTGAGGGCATGGAGGAGATGTCACGGTTTATGTCAACGCGATGGTTGTATGGAGCTTTGATCGTAGTGCCTCGTGAAGGGGCGGAGGTCTCAACCGAGGAGTGGGAATTCTCAAGGGGATGTAGTCCAAAGGTGACGACGTGTTTAGGGTTTGTCGTATCTATATTTTATATGCGCCAACTAATTGAGTGTTTCAATGTACAGTACAAAATATATAGTGCAGCGTGGTCACCCGGATGGCATTTGTGTGTGGAGCGTATAGACAAAATGCACTCCACAACAGATTGTGGTATCATGGCAAGGTTCGAGCAAGAGAGCTGACAACAAGCAACGGATCCAAACACGATTATAGATGAGATGGAGTATTTTGAGAACTTGCAAAGTATTGTCACGGTGGATTGCCGTAGCTTCTCGATGATCCTATTCGATGTGCAATGGTTCAAAGTGGTACTTGAAGGAGCTGGAGCAACAGTTCAACGAGGTCCATTTGGATTTCTCGAAATAGATTCTAAAAAAAATGGACGGATTTGCGCGACACGTTTGTGTTGCCGGCCCATTGTGAATAGGTGCACGAATTCATGTGTTTTTTAATTGTATTACGATATGGTACATATCACAATAGTTAAATCTCTCTTGTATGTGATTATAAACATCTAATTTTCTATCCAAACCCCCAATAACCTCGATGGTGGTATGTTATACCTTCAACTCCTCGAAGTGCAAGAGTATTTGATCAAAGCGATGTTCCGAGCATAGATGATGATAATATGCAAATAGAGGGGTCGATGTTGCAAGGGGTGGAGGCCACCAAAAGCTTGGAGCATGTAGAGGAGCCAACATCGGGTAACAATGATGGAAATACAGGAGTCCAAGAATTCTTTGAGAACAAGGTGGACTCATCCTTTTGTGGTGACATGTCTATCGACCTTCCAGTGTATGCGGAGTTGTGTCAAGAGATTGACATGGGACCATAGGGTAATTCATACTTGGAGCATCCACCTACTCAATTCATTGAAGAATCGCTTATAAGGGTACATAAGATATGCATTTTAAGTAAGATCATTTTTTAAAGATTTATATTATCGTGCTTTGTATGATTTATATTGATTATGATAACATCTTTTTTTTGTGTAGGTGATCTTTGTGGATATTTAGATCATCAGGATGAGTCGAGGGATGAGCGACGAGGAGCTACATGAGATCTTCATGCGTATGCCTCCAGATCAGATGGCCTAATTTAGAGATATGGCTGACCAAGAGCTATCTCGGATACCGTCAGGCTGCTCTATTAGATCTACTTCGGTGCGCTCTGATGCTTCAATTTCTAGTAGACGAGGTCGATGCTCTAGACTTGGGCCAGACGAAGAGAGTGGTTCAGGGGGATGCTGCAGAGATTCGGATGCAGTGAGCCCTTGGTCAGCTCGGGATACAGGTGCTACTCCTCGCTCTCATGGCGGTTCAAGAGAGCGTGTCTCAAGTGGTTGCTGTGGAGGTATGAACGTCGTGTCTCCGTCTCATCGTTCTGCTGGAGTTGCGTCACCTCCAGGATTTGTCACACCTGTGGGGACGTCTACTTCACTCACTCTAGCTTTTGCTTAGCCGTCCGCAAGCGGCACCCTTATGGGTGCTACTCCGATAGATACTACGCTGGTAGGTACACTAGATCTATAGGGGTCTCCTGGATATGCCTAGGAGCATGGTCGCAGGTGGGAGAGGACCCATCTTAGGCATACCCCGGGGTATGCCTACCTTGTAGATGATAGGTCAGGAGCCATCATCATGAATGATGAGGGGAGGAGGGTGACGGATCGCATGAGAGAGTTGTGCCAACAAGTTTTTTGACACAATGTCTTGGATCATTGGAAGAACATACTAGAGGGGAGCAAGGACTACATAGTAGCATCCTTGCATGAGGAGTTTCCAGTACCAGTCATAACATATAGGTTTTCTATGGGCTGGATGATGGAGTGCATGCGTGCATATATGTCACACAGATGATCAGACACATGTAAGGTACTCAAGAGTAGGGCTTCAAAGCCCAAGTGGCTAGACGCAGATGACTGGTGTCAATTCAGGGAGGAGGCTAGAGATTCTCCAGGACATTGGAGACAACAACACGAGGCGGCAAGGGCGCGACTAGAGGCTGGAGTGGTCCATCATCTTGGGAGTGGTGGCCATAGGATATATCTAGAGGACTTTGTAAGTTTTTCTTTTGTTTTGCTTGCTTATTTTTTTGCAATATCATTTGTATTGACAATCGTATTTCTAATAGTTGTATTTTGTTTTCTTTGTAGCACTCCATTACAAATCACAATCCCACAGGCCTTGAGGCTCGATATGCAGAGAGGTATGGTCTCATTGCATTGATCGACCGATTGTATAGACGTGGTGGCCCTGTAAGTCACTCATCTTTCTTGTCCGTAGTTACCATGTTTAATTAGAATGCATTATTGTATGGTGGATTAATGTGTAGTTGTTTCTTTTTTTTTAGAGTCTGTTCGATGCTCCTTTGTGGTGGGACGAGGTTTCGGATGGCGATGATCTATAGCTTGCCCTTGGATCCCTGGAGCTCACATACCCTTCTTTTTTGGTCACGTGATCTGTGTAGATATTTTTTATGTAGTAGTAGTATCTTGCCATGATTGTACCGGCCACTTTCATTATGCGATCATGTATTTATTTCATGTATCAATGTTATGATTTAAGTACACTTTACCTTTATTTACACTAGTATTGTACACATTACTGAAACTATTTTGTATGGCCCAAATAAAGCACATAGTGCTATATGTGGCAGGGCAGCAACACAATTTTTTTTCCCTGTTACTGTCGCTATTAGCATCGCAAATTTACTGCCGTGTTACTATTAGCGTCGCAAAATGTATCACAAAGCATCGTTATCAGCGTCATTATTTGTGTCGGTATATCAGTGTTGCAAATGTGACGCTGATACCGACGCAAATAGCGACGCTGATACCGATTGTTCTATGGTGTCGCCAATAACGATGCTTTTTACGACGACGGGGGCAAATTTCTTTATGAACATTTTCATCACTTTTAACGTTGATATAAGGCTTATATCTTGTAGTGGGGAGACTTGAATATGCTCATCCTTCTATGAGAGAGACTGAGTAGCCTTGGATACCTATAATGCACCTATCTAGGGTAGAATACCATATTAGAGAATTTGATAATTTTCCAAGTCTCAATTTTAAATAAGTGATAAATATTTGACCACATGGCTAAATCTTGATCCATATTTGAAAGTGGGATTTGGGAAGGTAGCTTATATAGCATTTAGGATAGACTCCACCTTTAAGTAAGACAATAAGATTTGACTATGTGGTAAAATAATAAAGGTATTCAGGGTTCCCAAAGTGCATGGAAATTTTCAAATTTCCTAACATAGTGTTGGTAGGGACTCCCCCTCACTAAGGGAAGGCAAATCCTCCTCATCATCAGAAGAAGGCTTTCCCTCTGATAGCTAATCTATCCTAGAAGACTCTAGAGAAGAGGTTGAAGGAATGGAAGTACATGACAAAGAAGAAGTAGTAGCTGCATCTGTTAAAGGTGGTAGGGAAGCCAAAGTAGAGCATGGAGAAGGAGAAGGGGAAGGAGCCAAATACAAGAAAGGGGTGCAAACAAGAAACCTAGAAGGAAGGGGAGGAGTTGAGGGTGGGGGACAATTAGTCGATGATGATGAATCACCTAGAAAAGAATTATCAATAGGACCCTTGGTTGCCAAAGCCTTGTTGAAGATGGCATCCATGCTCACCTCAAGCTTCCTTGTCATCAAGTTTTAGAGTCAATAGCCCTCCATACTATAGCCCACATAGATTAGCTTCTTGGACTTTGAGTTAAGCTTTGTCTTCCTCTTCTTCTTGTCCACATGGAAAAATGCATCACATCGACCAAAGATGGGGAAGTGAGACATAGAAAGCTTCTGACCAAAGGGAGTCTCATAGGGAGTCATGTCTTGTAATACAAAAGTTGGGGAACAATTTTGGATGTGAACTACAGTAGCCATTTCCTCACCCCAAAGGGTATGAGGAAGACCCTAATTCTCCAATATTGATTGGGCCATCTCTACCATGGTTCGATTCGCATGCTCCACCACACCATTCTCCAAAGGTGTGTCCAAATGGGTATATTTTACTCGAATGTTATAATCCCTATAAAACTAAGAAGAGAGGTTAGAAGTAAAATCTCCACCATGATCTGCTCATAATTGTGAACTTGGGAAGTAGGTTGTGTCTCCACAAACACCTTCGCATCACACAAATAGAAGTACTCCTTGCTCTTGTACTCTAGAAAATAAGGCCTCACTTAATGACTAAAGTTATTTACAATTAGTATTAGATACTTGGCATTCCCAAGGAAAGCTATGCCCATAGGTCTACAAAGGTTGGTGTGGACCAATTCAAATAGAGTAGGAGCCCTCCTAGTGGTAGCTTGGGGTTGTGGCTACCTATGCTACTTGCCTCTCAAAGAAGTAGGGCACAAAGTGTGAATATGAGGGAAGTTATGAAGTCCCTCCACCATGTTCTTGTGAGAAGCTCGTTATATAGTGTCAAAATTGAGATGACCATAACAAGCATGCCAAAGCAAGCCAAGCTTGTGGGAAGACCTTGTGGCTAAGGCTATATGTATGTAAAGCCCACCATGTTGGGATCTTGTGTAAAGAACAACACTTGTAGAATCATCCTCCATTATCACTACATCATGTGTAAATACCAAGCGGGTACCAAGCTATGTAAGACCATGAACATACAAGAGATTAAAACCTAAATCCAGTACATAGAGGACTTTGGTTGAAGAAGACTTTCTATTTGAAAACAAAGGAATAGTCCCCACTCCTCCAACAAAAATTGTAGAGTTATCACCAGTGGTGAGACTGTGTCCCCTTTGCAACTTAGACCTTGAAGCCAATCCTATCTATAGGTCATGTGAGGAAATGCCCCACTATCAATAAGCCAAGGCTTCTTTTGAGTGGAAGAAGAAAGAACGGTATTCTCGTTGGCAAATACATGCACAAAGTTAAACTCTATCATTGTTGAGGCAACCTTTGAATCCTTTGAATCCTTCTCCTTTGGCTTCAAATGAGGATAACTTTCCCAGCACTTCTTCTTCAGGATGAGTGCCCTTTCCATAGTGTGGGTACTTGCACTTCTTCTCCTTCCTCTCATCCTTCTTGTCCTTTTGCTTCTTGTCCTTGGCCCATGCCTTCTTCTTCTTTCCTCCACCTGTACCTATAGTAAATGCCTTGGTGGAGCTAGAACCAATGGCCCCAACCTCTCTAACTCACTCGTCATGCTCCAAGACAAGTAATGAAACCTCCACCCATAAGACTGTCTCACTTGTCTTTGATGTGATAAGGTTGGTATAGAAGATATTGAACTGAGGAGATGGTGCATGAGTCTTCATAGAGGAAAAATCATCAAGATTGAGCATCCACAACTTCTTCTCTAGGAATATCTTGTGGGAAAAAGTCTTGTGCTGATACAAATAAGCAAGCTTTTGCCACACTTTCACCATTGTCTTCAGTATTTGAACATGCACAAGGATAGAATCTTGCAAACTTATAAAGAGAAAGGATCGAGCTTGAGAGTTGAGTCGATCACACAAGGCTACATGGTCCATAGATGTCCCATCTATAGGATCCTCCTTGGTATGAGGGATATAATTTGAAACAAGAGTCCAAGGATCAAAGATGGCGAGTATACACTCCACCTTACACAACCAAAATGAATAGTTTGAACAATCAAGTTTGTCTTCTTTGGGTAATGATGATAATACACGCACTTGAACTATGGTAATTAAGGATGGCATCTTCACTAAGGATGGAGCCTTCTATAAAAGATGAATAGAAGGGGGACATGTCCAAATGGGGGACTCCTCTCACAACTATAATCGCGATAAGCGTATCTCCACTTAGAAGAGTATTTGGAAAGAAGCTCCTCCTATGAGTCATCAAAGCTTGTGAACTCATAAGACATCTTCAATTTTGCAATCACCCAAAAATTTTTATTTATAAAAAAAATGTCACATGTCACCAAAAAGTTGTTGCCTGCATAGAAAGCTCTTGTCTATAGTAAAAAGTTGTCCCCTATGCCTAGGAAGCTATGGTTTTGCCATAGCAAGACATTGTTGCCTACACCAAGGAGAGGTCAACTGCAAAATGCAAATTTGCATTTTCTGCAAAATATAAAAAGTTAGGGCTATTTAATGATTGGATAAGGTCTCCTAGTCTTGGACGATGTAGCTTGGTCATCAGAAGGGTCGATTGGGCTTTAGAGTACTTGTATGAGCTATAAATATAGGCTCAATTTTTGTGTTTTGAAGATCTAAACTTCTCCTTTGCAAAATGAAAACTTTCTATTCTGTAAGAAATCTCTTGACTATGTCCTCACTTGGGCGATGATATTATATGAGCACATGCAAAAGAAGAGAAACATAAACATAGAGAGAAGTAGAGAGAGAGAAAGAGAGAAAGAAGAGGATAAAGGAAGAATATTGCATTGAATAAAGAAGAATATTGATACATTGATGATGAACTAGTTAGTCCCTACACACAGCAACCTAAAGTGCTAGTGAGGGCACCAAATTAGGCTAATGACAATGGCAACACCAAGTACAAAGAGTCAAAGTATCAAATTGTGCACTTACAAAGGGATAAATGAAGATTGAAGAGTGTATGTGTCTACCAATTGGGTGGTTGTGAGCTATAAATAGTCAAATCTCCAAAGAATTTTCTGATCTGCTTGGATAGAGGCCATAAATATTGGTCGACCAATGTTTAATGCTAGCCATTGAAGAAACAAATGCTAAAAAATTAGGGTTGATAAGGGGAAAATTGCAAATGATCATGACAATGTCCGGCAGGTAGTATAGGCAGATTGTGGAAAGTAGTACTTGTCCTAAGAATGCACATAGGAAGCCAATAAATAAAGAAAATGCTTCTAAACTGCCAAACCTCCTATGTCTCCTTCAAACTCTGATAGGAGCTCACAAGCAGGAGATGATAGTATGACATAACTAACATAAATATGCTAACACATCACCCTGTACATCCAAATCATACCCAATAGCTTTTATAGCCATAATACCTCACATATTGCCATAGCAATACCTCTATACTCAATCTATGTACTAGTTAAAGCAACTGTTGGTTGCTTTTTTCTACTCCAAGTAACTATTGCACTGTCGAGAAAAAAGTGACTCACAAGTCCAAAAACATAGCTCAAGTCTAGCCTTGTGATAGGGGTGTGATAGTTATATAGATCAAACTCCCTACTATCTTCCTAAACATTGTAGGGTCTTCTATCTCATCCCCAACATCAGCACTCAACTTTACTTTTTGCTCCAAATTGGCACTGAAAGAGACTTACATGCCATCATACCATACTTGGATAACATATCCAAGCTATAATGCCTTTGGGATAGCCATATACCATCAACACATCTAATCACCTCAATGCTAAGGAAGTACCTGAACTTACCTAAATCCTTCATCTCAAAATTTTGCTTCAAAAAACCCTTGAAATTAGAAATCCCACTTTCACTACCACCTGAAATAATCAAGTCATCCACATAGATGACTATGATAACCAAACTTGCATCACCCTTCCTCACATAAAGTGAGTGATCTACATCTGAAACATAAAAGCCAATGTTACAAAATACACTCCAATCCTGTTAGACCATGCTCTAGGCTCTTCTTTAAGCCCATTGAGTAGCTTCTTTAGCCTACATACACATGTGAGATGCTCTAAATACTCATAACTTATTGGCTACTCCATATACACCTCTTCTTGAAAATCACAATGTAAGAAGAAATTCTTCATGTCATCCATTTGATGTAAACTCCAACCTTTGATTACTACTAAAGTAATCACACATCCAACATTTGCCATCTTAGCAACTGGACTGAATGCCTCTTCATAATATATGCCGTGTGTTTGTGCATAGCATTTTATAATGAGCTTTGCCTTATACATGCTAATAGATCCATCTGCATAATGCTTTATTTTCTAGATCCACTTACAATGAATACCCTTCTTTCCTTTGGGCAGTGATACTAGATCCCAAATCTTGTTGGCCTCTAATGTAGCCATCTTCTTATCCATTGCTACATCCCAATAAGCATAGCCAATAGCCTCCCCAAAAAATTTGGGCTCAACATCCAACTCTCAAAAGAAAACCTCCTAATAGGGTATCTCACATTTCCTAGACCTATGTACCATTGCATTATCAAGAATTGTGTGGTGGAGGGACTTACTTGAGCTGTTGTGTCAAACACACACCATACACATAAGAGGAAGCTTACTCAAGAACACAAGATGAGAGATGGAGGCCGAAACATTTTCTTGCTAGTCTCTTCTTCTTTTTTCACACACAATACAATGTACTCAAAGTATAGATAAGATATAACATAAAGGAAAGTGACCCACTAAGTTAAACAATACATAATTGACTATACTACTCAATACGTTCTATAACTATGCCAGTTGTAGATAGGTGCATCAAATTAAATATCATAAGAATAGGTCAATAGCATTAATGTCTGCACTCGTTGAGCTTGCTATCTCAATGCTCCCCCTCAAGCTCAATTGTATCTCTGCAACTCCAAGTAAGCTTTAAAATAGTATAATAAGGAAAGATACATCACACATTGTGACTATTGTAGTTCCCACACACACACACACACACACACACACACACACACACACTCTCTCTCTCTCTCTCTCTCTCTCTCTCTCTCTCTCTCTCTCTCTCTCTCTCTCTCTCTCTCTCTCTCTCTCAACCTCCATAGCTCTTGCTTGCTTCCACTTGTGCTCTCACTCTTCCTCGGCCCTTCCACATTTCAAGATGAATATATATGGAAGGAATTGGATGAGATGCCATGCTCTACTATTATGTTGACACTCTCAAAGTCCGTGTATCTTAATGTAAAAGACAAGGTAGATGCATATGGTATATGAAAAAAACTTGGTGACCTATATTAAAAAGAATGTGTAGCATTGCAAATATATTGGATTTTAAAAATATCATTAAAATCTTTATAGAGGAGGAGGCTTTTATATCTAATCACCTCAAAATACTATATTAGGAAATTTGGGAATTTCCATGCACTTTGGAAATCCCAAATACCTTTATTCT
This sequence comes from Lygodium microphyllum, assembly GCF_053477565.2. Taxonomy (NCBI): domain Eukaryota; kingdom Viridiplantae; phylum Streptophyta; class Polypodiopsida; order Schizaeales; family Lygodiaceae; genus Lygodium; species Lygodium microphyllum. The sequence goes on along the minus strand of NC_141149.1, from coordinate 18,397,687 downwards.
TTGACCACATGGTCAAATCTTATTGTCTTACTTAAAGGTGGAGTCTACCCTAAATGCTATATAAGCTACTTTTGAAAATTCCACTTTCAAATATAGATCAAGGTTTAGCCACGTAATCAAATATTTATCGTTTATTTAAAATTGGAGCTTGGAAAATGTTCAAACTCTCTAATATGGTGTTTCAGTGAGTTTAGCAGCATTTTCAACTAATTGACATCTCAAAATATTATTTTTCATGATTTAATGAATGCCATGCTCTTGTTACTCACCTTACTTGAGAGTTGGGATACTTTCAAGACTACCATTAGTAGCTCCACACCGATAAGTGGTCTTAGGAGTGCTAATGTAGAAAGGTATTTTCTCACCAAGGAGATGAGTAGAAAGAATAATATGGTAAAAAATCTCAAGTGCACTTACATTGAGCGGAAGGCCAAATGCCAAGGGGAAACTCTCATGAGAGAGGTAAATTAAGAAGCAAGTCATGTAGCAAAAAGGATGTATAATGTTACCTCTGTAATGAGAAGGGACACATAGAAAATGATTGCTATAAGTGGAAGAATAAACAAAAAGTTAAGAATGAAAATGAGGACGATGGCAAAGAGAGAAGCAAGGTAAAGATTAAGGAGATTAATGCATGTGGTAGTAATAATATTGATGTCTTGTTTGTTTCCTCTAAATTTGGTTATGCATTCTTGGTTGCCATAAATAATGGCATGCCTCAAAATTGGCTTATCCATGCTAGAACATCATTCAATGTTACTCCACATAGGGAGTGGTTTTCTACTTATGATATTGGAAAGAGGGCATACATTATTGTGACACTTAGTGTCTATGGGTTAAGACCTTACAATATGCCTATTCCTATCTAGGTCTCATGTATATATCTATGGGATGTCTTTGTTAGTGTCCATGAGAGTTTACTTGATTTGCCAATGTATGTTAGGAGTTTTAAAGTCATTTCACATGTCAATTGAAGCCAAATATATCATGTATTCCTTTTTGGGACAGAGTGGTCATTTTGAAATATAGAGCCCGAGAGGAAGCATGAGAAAGTAGAAGTAAGAGAGATGGGAGCCATTGTAGATGAAGCAAGAGACCAAGAGGAGAGAGAGAGACATAGAATGTGGGTACTCCAATGATCACAATCTGTGACCGGCCTTTCCTTATTCAATAGTCACTAAAAGAACAAAGAATAAACTGGTAGTGATGGGAGTCTCATCACCTGTAGTATATAAGTGTGGTGTGTGGTCATGGTATATGAAGTAAATACAAGGCGGCGTAGATATGGGTGATCTTACCCCCAATAATCTCCTACTTGAAGGCAAATGTGCCTCTAGTGAGGAGATATAAGAAAAAAGTGACAAAGTATAAATGCACATAAAGCACAATAGGATGAGGAAAGGCACTATCTCATCCAAAATCCAACATCTTCTTAAGAAAGGCAAAATGTTTTGCTGAGAGACTTTAGTGAGTAGATCTTTAGGGTTCTTGTTAGTTGAGATCTTGATAAGCTTAATAGACTTGTCCTCTATCACCTCCTTGATGAGGTGATAGTGTACTCAATATGCTTTGTCTTTGCGTGGAAGACTGGATTCTTAGCCAACTATATAGCACTCATTGAATCTGAATGCAATGTTAGAGTAATAGTATTACCAAGATCTACCACACCAGATAGTCTACTAGCCATAGGGCCTCCTTGCAAGTCTTGGTAGCTTCAATATACTCTATCTCAGTATAGATAAGTCCGTGAATAATTGCATCCTAGACATGTAAGAAACAATATCTCTAGCAAAGGTGATAATGAACCTAGACATTATGAAAAATTTGGACTAAAAAATGGACCCTTAAAAACAATATAGCTTAAGATGTGGACCATTTGGATTGTTCAATAGGAAGGCTATATATTGATATCCATGGAGAGTGAATCTTCTCTCTCCAAATCTTGGGTTTTTCACTTTAAAAATGGGTAGTGGGAGATTTGAAAAAGAGGTGAATGAATAGTACACAAAATGTGAGTTTCTCTCACCTTGTATTCCCTCCTTTTTTTGGTATATTTTTTATTTTTCTATTCTTTCCTCTCAAGGAATCCGTTTAGTCCAAAAGTTTAGTAGCAAACTGCTTTCCCTCTCTTCTCCATTCTAGTAAATTGTTGTCTCCATTAGAACTCTTTGGTGAGTGAGAGTAATTAGGGTTTTGAGCACTCTACTTATCTTTCCACTTTCTTCTCCTTGTAGCTCCAAAATTCGGGTAAAATATAGATGCCCATCTCTCTTTGCATTTTCTCTTGTTTATTGTTTTTTCAATAGGGTTTGATGTCCTTTCTTAATATTATTTTTATTTTATTGGAGAGGTTGTCTTGGATAGGAGATACAAGTACTCATCTCTCTCTCCCCCCCCTGTGTTGTTTCTCTTTTTTGTTATGTTCTCAATAGACCTTACTATTGGTTGTAATTGTTGTTTTTTGCTTGTAGAGTTCATTTTGGAGCAAGAGGTGAAGGTGGTAATCTCTCTCTCTCTGTGTGGATTTTCTTTGCTACTCTCTTTAATACAACATAATGTTGGTTCTAACCCTTCTTGGTTTATTGTAGATATCATTTATCTCTCAGTGTTTTTCTCTTTTATGTTGTTTTTTAAGTATATCTTTATGTAAATACTAACTCTTGCTATTGTCTTTTTACAAAGATTAATGTGGGCAAGATTGGATAGGCACTCATTGCTTTCTCTCTCTCCCATTCACTCGCACACACACTATCTCTTTCTTACTCTTTGTGTTTTCCCTTTTTTACTATCTTTATAGTAGGGTTTGATGCTAGTTCTAACTTTTGAATTGATTACTATTGTAGCACTTAACATAAGGTAGAGCAAAGATTTTGTAGCTCTCAATTTTAATCAACAATGATTAAAGCTTATCTTCAATACATTACCTTATAGATAAATTCCCCCAATTTTGTGCTACTCTGATTCATACAACTATCTAGATATTTTTTATTAAATGGGATTCATCAATTGGACAATCTAGTCATAATTTTCTTATAGCTATGATTTCAATGGGTTTTGACAATCATAAGTTGCAAATTTATTGTTGTAGTGAGAGGGAGGATAGATGGGTAGATATAGATAGTCTATTGCATATAGTGGCTATGGATGGGTGATTGTGAGCAAGAGAAATGTAAGTAGTTCTCTATATTGATAAATGTTATATATTCACAGATAGTAGTTTACAATAGAGCAATGAGAGAGAAAAGAAATGGAGGAAAATAGCTCAAAGAGTAGGGGTATCCAAGAGTTCTTATATTTTAGAAAATTCAAATTTACCTCCAAAAATATCTCCAAAAAATGAGAAATTTGATCAACATATTTGTTTTTTGACAAAAAAGCTATGATATAAAACATCTCAAAATATCTTAAACAAAAATTTTAAAATTTTATTTTTCTTTTTTCAATATCAATTAATTTGTATCTACTAATAATTTTGCATTGAAAACCAAGCACCACGCTCCTATAACTAACTCCTTTTTTAATATAAAATTTAGTTAAAAAATGATTCTTGAATGAGAAGCGAGAAGGAATCTGAACAAATCCTTTGTGCATAATATAAAAAAGGAAAAACAAGATTACAAAAGTGGAGAGAGAATAGGATTATTTTGTAATTATTTTTTTCTCCTCTTTTCTTTGTTTTGAGGAAGAGAGAGGGGTGGCTAAAAGGCCCATTTTTTAGTTCACTTTTTTTCTAGTGGGTGAATTTCATATTATATGTATGTTTTGCATAGTTGGAGTCAATACAACCAACAATTGTAGTATCTTAGCCATCATAGCAAATACACATATATGCATTTGTGAGGTGCCTGCCCATCGTCTTTCCAGGCACTCTTTTAGCGGTCTATCGAGAAACGAATCTAAGTATCGTTGCCTAGCACTCCCATGGAATGTTTGGAGTTTTGTCACCTAGGGTTTTCCAAATCCGCCTTGCAACGGAGCGTTCACGGCCAAACCCACTAGGATCGACCTGAAATTTGGGCTCCTAGTGGCCAAGGTCTCCTAACAGTATTCTAGTGTCGCATCCTGGACATCCTACTTTACGCAGAGATACCCAAGCCGAAGCAGACCCATGCCGCACTTGGTTCAAAGAGAATGGGAAAAGAGAGGGATGCACCGCTCAATCTCTCTACCCGTGGGGGGGCATAGTCCCATTCTGATCCCCTAAAACAGCATGAATCGGGTTCTAACCTAACAATACCTAAAGGTCGAACGACGGTAAAATCTTGTGAGAAGCCTCCCCGTTCTCTGGGACCACCTTGCCATAGGATGGACCCGTCAGAGGTTCTGCCTACTCGCTTCCCTTAATAGCTTTAGTTTTCTAATTAAGTTCTACCACATTTATGTGTGACACTTAAAGTCGGCTTCATTAATTAAGCCTTTTAGGGAACAGGGTTCGTTCACATAACTTACAGCACAGACACAAAAACAGAGTAAAGCAATCTATTGACAAACAAGTTCAAACAAGTTCCTTAACTTATCTTCAAGTTAATCTTTGTCTCCCACCCATACAAGAGAAATTATGTATCCCTTCTATCCAACAGAAGTATCCCTTCTGCCCTCCTGCAGAAGTAACTGGTCCAAATCACATGGCACCACAAATTCAATCCTTTATCTAGAATAGGATCTCCCAACATGCCTAGATGTTGGGGGCCACTGAGGTCTCCAACTTGATTCTATACCTAGCAAGGGGTGTCCAAAGCTCCACCTGAGCCGCAAGCTATCTAGGAGCGAAATATCATTCCCGTGGTTGGCCTTTCACCACTCAACCTTCGGCCCATGAATCAAGTAGTGCTCTCTTTGGGTTAATCCGCGGTGCAATCATGGAGGTGATCCACCCGTGTAAAATATTCTTCCTTAATTAAATCCTTTAAGAATTAAGCATAAACAAGGCATTCATCCCTAATATCATTTTCCAAGAAAACATTCCTTTATTCCCATGGTGACTTGTCATCACAGATCCTTGCCATCATGCATTTACCATAAATCACAAGCACTTGGAACAATCATCAAAACAACAAACTAACAACCAATTTAATGTAAAAGCATTTAGGATGTTGTTAGATCAACCAACAAAAACCAATTGTATTCTTACGAAACAAGGCAAGAATAGTCGCGATAACATTTCCATCGCATATCTGCTCTCCCTCCTTAGGATCAATGAGCGATTCTATATAAAATTTACTTAACACTTGTACGCACAATTTTTAATGTCATGATTATGCCATTCATAACCCTTGACCAATTGTTCCTTATAATTGCTCTATCAACGAATAAGCCACATGTAACTAGGTGTAATCAACTTTCCTTGATATATGCACTTTGTAAGCTCCATCTTACGAATATGTGAGATGAAATTATCTATACTCGTGCATCATAGTATGGGCCTAATGTATCTCATACGAGAATCAAAACAAGCATCTATCAATTTGGAAATACATTACTTACGACCTGAACTGCAGTTGGATTGATAGTGATGCCTTTGCCCGAAGCTTCGTTGCTGGTTGTGGGATTGCCACTCGCACATGATATTCTTCGTTTGGGGGCCATCGTCTGCAAGTAGACTCAAGAGATTAAGAAGGCATAATAGATTCGAGATGGGAGAGTGTAAGAGAAGATGGATAAGTCAAGGATTGAAATAGAGGGAATTGAGCTAACTCTCTTCCGTGTAGCCTCTCGAGGGCTCCTTCTCTCTCTCTCTCTCTCTCTCTCTCTCTCTCTCTCTCTCTCTCTCTCTCTCTCTCTCTCTCTCTCTCTCTCTCTCTCTCTCTCTCTCTCTCTCTCTCTCTCTCTCTCTCTCTCTCTCTCTCTCTCTCTTTCAAGCTCTCTCTCACAATCTCTTGGAGGTGTATCCTTGTCTCTACCTTTCTCGCGCAGCTTCTTGGGGTCTCCTTATGCTCTCTTGTGCCTCCCCATCCCTCATATTTATAGTGAACTAGAGGAGAGGGCTTGTGGGTGAGAATGGAGCTCTTTGTGGAGGGGAATCTCGGAAAGATCAGTGATCTGATGCTCAGATCATAAATCTGATGGTTCCATTGGCTCTCAAAGGGGGATAAAACTCTAAGATACTTGGTTAGAAAGCTCTCAGTTCACTCCTTTTCTCTATTCGAAGTGTTGTCTATTACATGTAGACTGCAATCGTGGCGCGCGCGATTTCACCAATCACTTTTCTTTATTTTTCTTTTCATAAAATCTCCAAAACTAACTAAAATATCACTTGTCTTTTCTTTTAAATGACATCCAGTTCTAGAAATATCCATATCTTTTTAAGATAATATCTAAAATATCTAAAATATACTAGTTTTGCCCAAAATCTAATACTTTTGGACCATCCAACCTATACACATTAATATTAATGATTAATAAAGCTCATAAGTCTCGTTCACGTTGTAACTTACGTGAAGGGTGGCTACGGTCCTTGTCAATTCGAGAAAAATATCAGATTTATAACTCTTGATTTTTTAAACATACATTTTTAATTAAATAAAAATCCTTAATTATTAATGCTAGTTAGTTTTTACCTTAGTTAGTCTTTAGTTACTAACCTTACTAACTTATTAATTGACTAACTAACTTTCAAACTAACCAACTAACTTTTATTGTGTGAAAATATTACAGCATTTCCTTCTAGGTATGTCAGGATACCCTTCCTAGTCTCCTAATGTCATCAGTCAGGTGTGATCATATATCATGCCATAAGTCCCATTGTAAATGCTATGATAGGGTGAGTGGCTATCATGGCATACATCAAACTGCCCACTACAAATGCATAAGGGATCTTGGTCATCTAGGCCTTTTGCTCATCTAATTGGGAACAATTCGCCTGACTAACCTCCATATGGGAAGATAAAGGATAGCCAATAGGCTTAACAACTTGCATATGAAAGCACTTAATAACCTTCTGTATATACTCATTTTGTAACAAGTAAAAAAGCCCCTTAGAGCAATCATATGTGATGTGTATCCCAATAATATGTGAGGCTTGCCCCATGTCTTTCATCTCAAAGCTCTTCTTGAGCTAAGTTTTCAAATCATTTAGCTCATCATGAGATCTTCCAAAAATCAACATATCATCCACATAAAGTATCCAGATAATAAGGCTACCATCATGAGCCTTCTTCATGTAGAGTCACAAATCCATATCATTGCAAGAGTAAGACTGTAAATGCATAAATGTATCAAACTTATGATATCATTCTCTAGGTGCCTGTTTAAGACCATAAAGGCTCTTTTTCAACTTACACACTAAGTATTCCTTGCCCTTTTCTTGAGAGCCCTTAGGCTACTGTATATAAATCTCAACATGCAAGTCCCCATGTAAGAAAGTTATCTTAATGTCCATCTCATAAATATCCAAATCCAACTCAACAAACAACCAAGCCAACACCAAGCATAATAGGGTAGTCATCTTGACTATAGGAGAAAAGGCCTCATCAAAGTCAATACCATGCTCGTGCTTAAAACCCTTAGCAACCAATCTAGCCTTATATGCTAGCTTGGGGCATACAAGGATACTCTTCAACTAGCATAACCACTTGTATGGCAATGCATATTTCCCATTGGGCAATGGAACCAAATCCCATGTATGGTTCTTTTGTAGTGAATAAAATGCTAACTGCATGGCTCTCTCCTAAGAGTAACTATTACCTTTGTGCATATCATTCTCAATAAGTAAGGATCTCTCTAGAATCTATCATCATAACATAGTCCAAACTAATTAGGTTGATGGCTATCTCTAGTAAACCATCTCAAAATAGTCTGTGGGGCTTGTACATATTGTCCAACAACATGATCATGGACCATTAGAATATTAGCTACTATAGTAGAGCCCAAAGAGAAACACTAATAAAAATAGGAAACTACCGCAAGAAAATCTATCTCGTCACAACAACAAGCATGTTCTTCATACTTTAATCAACCACAAGAAGAAAAAGAACAATCTTCACCAATCTTCATGCAACATCATATACCAAACCTCCCACGACTTTATCACAACAAAACTTCAATACATCCTTCATATTCATCATAGAAACCATCAAAGAACCAAAATGACACAAACAAAATATCAACTTTGAATGGAAGTCATTACATAGTATTCATCTTTCATCTTTCATCATCGTCATAGTCTTCATAGTCTTTCTCTCATGTAAATACAATATTTCTCATAGAATATTGGCTCTCACACACACACACACACGTGCTCTCTCTCAATAATAGATTGGAATAACCAAGAATTACTCTCAATAATACTCTCTTGATTGTAGATACCCCTCCCAAGAGGTATGACTCATATGGAGAGTCACCAGAGCCATTATAGTGTCCCTTGGAAGCTCACTACTGTTAGTGTCATAGCAGTCTTAAGTTCAAGCCTTCTTTTGCTACTTCTTCAAGCCATTTTAAACTTGTATTCTTGCTCTTTCAAGATTAAAAACATTTTCCATCCATCAAAACCTACATAGAAGCAAATAGAGGCTTACAAACCAGATATAGAAGCTCCACAGAAGGCATAAAAATCATATAATTCAAACCAAAACTACTTCAAACCACCAATAACCTTCTAATGCACTCTTAGTCATTCCTCAAAAGACTCATTCACAATCTTAACCTCACAAATAGAAAGAAATCTGATCAAAACAGAGACAAAAGAAACCCTATTAGAACCAAACAGACACATTATAAAACTTATCAAAACATCATATCTCAACCAAAAACCATCACAAGCTTCTTAAACATTCTCAATCCATCCGAACACACTCCAAAACACATCCAAAATCAATCAACCCATCATAAAATCAACCATTTAGCTCTCAAAAACAACAAAAATCAACGCTACCCATGTCTCATGCACAAGTGTGGGGTTGTGGGGTAAAAACATTTGTAGTGTTGAAAATGAAGGAAAGGGGAGGAGCATGGATGGGTTGGCCACAAGATGTTGGACCCGGTAGCACGTGTTTTGAGGTAAAAATCAAGCAACTGTACGGACATGCAAGGCCATGAAACAAAACTTTAACATAAAGATTAATTTAAAAAGATCTTGGCCTCGGATGGATGTGCGATAAAAACGAAAAATGGGTAGACCAACAAGGGGAACAGAATGGACAATATAAACAATATGTTCGGTATGAAAAAAATGTGTTCACATGGAAATTTTAAAAAGAATCCACCTAAAAACTAGATTGAAAATTAATAAGAGAGAATCTTGTGTTGGAATAGAGTATAAGTAAAAGAAAAAGTGTATGATTTGATAAGACAAACATAGGTATCAAATCAAAATACAGATTCCATGAGAAACATGAGCATTCACATGGAAAAAATAGAAAAAATGTACATGAAAAAGCGAAATAGAAATTAATTCGAGAAGATCCATTAGTCGAAATAGAGTGGATGCAAAGAAAAAATATTAGGGGAGAGGTGTTAGACAAGGCTATTAGGTCAAGATGTGGCTTTGATATGAGAAAGGCATATTCACATGAAAACATACATAGTGCACCAAGGGAGGTGGCTTCAAAAATACATCCTAAGGATGCTAGCTATTCTGATGTCATGTGCCTACATAACAGTTCCCTAATAGCACGTTTTAGTGGTCCATCAGGGAACTATCCTAGATGGCTTCGCTCAGTACTCGCGAGAATGCACAGGGTCTATCATCTAGGTTTCCCAGAGTCCACCCTGTAACCGAAGGTACCGGTCATCCCCACAAGGATCAACCTACAAGCTCGGGGTTCTAATTTGACAACTGAGGTCTTGATGCATCAGCTAGCTCCATAGGAGGTGTCCCACAAGGGCTTCTTGTCCGATTGGAGCGATCGTAGTTACCCTTGGTTCATGGAGTGCAACGATTTTTTCCAGCAACTAGTTAGGATTCAGGGAACCTTAATGGAGTTCTGGCACAGCCACTGCACCTTTCCCCTAAGATAATTATTGATCAAGGTTTTGAGACCCGACCCTAGGTTAGTCAATGCTCGGCTCTACCTAATTTCTCCTAATTAACGTTTCATTCAATCTCTTGAAAGAAGCTCCCAGCTTACCAGGACCATCCATCCGTAGGATGAATCCATCAGGGATCTCGCCCACCCACTTTCCACAAATGGTTTTCTTTAGTTTTCTAATTACCTATCACATTAAGTTATGACATATAAATACAGAGAAAAACAATCTTTTGGAAAAATATATTTATTTATTATTTTACAAAAGTTATTTACAATGCTTTTTCCCTTCTACCTATGTAGAAGATAAAAGCTCTGTTCATCGAAAAATCCATTCTGTCTCTGCAAAAGAAAGTAAACCCTCCAAGATTTCTGTCCCTTCACTAGTATCGAGGACTCTAGGATCCCATTCTCATTCCTGTGAGGGTCAGGCAGTTCCCAGGAGTGATCGAGAGATTTACGGCCAGAGCCCCCTGGCACTCCCATCTCCTCCTGTCTAATGGATTCCTCATCGAGCGACCTCTCGCCATCGAGGCCGGTCCAAAGCTCCTCGTGGTAGTATAAAACAATCCCCCTTGGAGTAGGGTTCTGCATCTAGCTGTGGGGGAGGCATAGCACGATCTTTCCTCTTATCATCCTGATTATATATTTACAATTAGATCTAACTGCTACAAGCACAATTAATCATTCTTGTGCAACCATCAATACATGCACAAATTAAAAAAAGAAACGGCAACAAGTGTTTTTAGTATAGGAAGCAGCCCCACCCAATTCTAGGGTTTTTCTTTTAAGGTCCCACCTTATTCTTAGGGTTTCGCATCCTACTTGCAACTCTTTTTTCCGGATCCGCAAGTTATTTCGCGAATCTGAAGTCTATTTTATCCTTATGAAAACTTGGTATTTTCACCCTAAAAGATAATATGGGCATTTATACCTATGGTAGGCAATTCATGCACTACCCTGCCCTAACCCACACTTAGCATGATTTAAAATGATTTTCCATACATTGATTACTTCATGATAATAACTAAATGATTTTCTATAAATTATTATAAGACTCATATGTGTTTATTTATCATTAGAAAAATGAAATAGAGATAGTCACTTTCATGGAAAAATTATAAAATATTCCCTTCCCTAACACCGTCTACCTTTTTTTAATCATTATAATCACATGCGTGATTAACGAAATAACAATAAAATCAGCCCACAAGTAGGGTAACTGTATCCAATGAGCATTAAGAGAGTATATACATAAGTCTAGAGTCCCGCTATCTCAAGATATCAGGCTCAACTACATAAGGAATACAAAGCTCTAATGCCAATAGTAAAAGTAGCTACCATTGGAGAAAATGTGAATGAATAATGAATAATGCAAGCTCAAGACATCAAGTATATGACAATCTGAAAACTAAGATACTTCAAGTGTATAGTCAAAAGTATAAAACCTCCATAAATCTTCAATCCCATATGCAAGTGCGTGTGGAAGTTGCTATAGGTCATGTAGTTGGTTTGGCTGAATATGGTAGCAAAGAAGCACTGCAAAGTGCTCAATCAAGCCTCAAGAGTTGTGGAAGAAGAACAATTAGGTTAGGAGCAATTGGAAGATCAATGTGTACCTTGAAGTATTGAAGCAATGACTGTACTAAATGAAGTGATGTATATATTCGAATTTGTATTGAAGCAATGTTGGGTGAAGCTCTTGATCCTAGTTTTGATACCAATTGAAAGGTGGAGCCTAAATGGAAGCATGAGTAAGAAAAAGTAAGAGACATGTGACACTACAAGATATAGGCCTTATACCGACGTTAAAAGTGACGAAAATGTAAATAACAAAATTTTCCCCCGTCGTCGCAAAAAGCGTTGTTATTGGCGATGCCATAGAACAGTCGGTATCAGCGTCGTTATTGGCGTCGGGATCAGCCTCGCATTGCGAGGCTGATCCCGACGCCAATAACGACGCTGATACCGACGGTTTGCGATGATAATAATGATGCCAATAATGACGCGAGCAGTAAATTTGCGGCGCTAATAGCGACGGTAACAGGGGGAAAAAAATTTGTGGCCACTGTGTGCTTTATTTGGACCATACAAAATAGTTTTTGCACTGTGTACAATGCTCGTGCAACAAAAACAAAGTATACAGAAATCATAACACTGATACATGAAATAAATGCATGATCGCATAATGAAAGCAACTGGTACAATCATGACAAGATATCACTAATACATAGAAAATGTCTACACAGATCAGGCGACCAAAAAAGAAAGGTGTGTGAGCTCCAGGGATCCAAGGGCGAGCTACATATCCTCGCCATCCGAAAGCTCGTCCCGCCCGCAAAGGAGCATCAAACGGACTCTGCAAAAAAAGAAACAACAACACATCAGTCCACCATACAATAATGCATTCTAATTAAACATGGTAACTATGGACAAGAAAGATGAGTGACTTACAGGGCCGCCGTGTCTATACAATCGGTCGATCAATGTAGTGAGACTGTGCCTCTCTGCATATCGAGTCTCAAGGCCAGTCAGAAGGTGATTTGTAATGGAGTGCTGCAAAGAAAACAAAATACTAACCGTTAGAAACATGATTTTCAATACAAAGGATATTGCAAAAAAATAAACAAGCAAAACAAAAGAAAAACTTACAAAGTCCTCCAAATATATCCTGTGGCCGCCACTCCCAATATGATGGACCACTCTGGCCTCGAGTCATGCCCTCGTCGCCTCGCGCTACTGACTCCAATGTCCTAAAGAATCTGTAGCCTCCTCCCTCAGTCGGCGCCAGTCGTCCACGTCTAACCACTCGGGCTTTGCAGCCCCACTCTTGAGTGCCTTGCATGCGTCCGATCGTCTGTGTGACATATATGCACGCATGCAATCCATCATCCAGCCCGTAGAAAATATATCTATTGAGGCTGGAACCGGAAACTCCTCATGCAAGGATGCTACTATGTAGTCCTTGCTCCCCTCCAATATGTTCTTCCAATGATCTAAGACGTTGTGCTGAAAAACTTGTTGGCACAACTCTCTCATGCAAGCCATCACCCTCCTCCCCTCATCATTCATGATGATGGCTCCTGACCTATCATCGACTAGATATGCATATCCCCTTGGGGTATGCCTAAGATGGGTCCTCTCCCATCTGCGTCCACTCTCCTGGGCATATCCAGGAGACCCCTGTGTATCCAGTGTATCGACCAAGGTAATATCTGTCGGAGTGGCACCCATAGGGGTGCCACCTGCAGATGGCTGAGCAAAGCCGGAGTAATTGGAGTAGTCGTCTCCACACGTGTGACAAATCTTGGAGGTGATGTAACTATAGCTTAACGACGAAACGGAGACACCGCGTCCATGCCTCCACAGCATCCACCTGAGCCTGAGCCACGCTCCCTAGAACCGCCACGAGAGCGAGGAGTCACACCTGTATCCCATGCCGACCGTGGGCTCACTGCCTCCGTATCTCTACAGCATCCCCTGACCCTCAAGCACTCCCTCCCTATGGCCCAAGTCTCGACAAGCAGTGAGTCTCGATAAGCAACAGCTTGACGAGGTCCATCTGGATTTCTCGACAAGCAACAGGATCCCCCTGACCCTCAAGCATCCAATCGCACTAAAATAGATCTAGCAGAGCGGCCTGACGATGTCCGAGATAGCTCCTGGTCTGCCATGTCTCTGAATCTCGCAATCTAGTCTGAAGACGTGCATGAAGATATCCTACAACTCCTCATCGCTCATCCCTTAACTCATCCTGAAAATGTCACCTACACAGATAAAAAATAATGTTAGAATAATCAATTTAAATCATACAAAGCACGGTAATATAAATCCGAAAAAAATGATCTCACTTAAAATGCATATCTTATGTACCCTTATAAGCAGTTGGTCAACGAATTGAGTAAGTGGATGTTCCAAGTATGAAGTATCCTATGGTCCCATATCAATCTCCTGACACAACTCCGCATACACTGGAAGGTCGATAGATATGTCACCACAAAAGGATGAGTCCACCTCGTTCTCAAAGAATTCTTGGACTCTTGTATTTCTATCATTATTAGCCGATGCTGACTCAAAGCTTTTCGTTGCCTCCATCCCTTGCAATATCGACCCATCTATTTGCATATTGTCTTCATCTATGCTCGAAATATCTCTTTGATCATATACTCTCGCACTTCGGGGAGCTGAAGGTATAATATACCACCATCGAGGTTGTCAGGGGTTTGAATAGAAGTTTACATGTTCACAAACATGTACAAGAGAGTTTAAACTATTGTGACATGTACCATGTCGTAATACAATTAACAAACAAATGAGTCTACGCACTTGTTCACAATGGGCCGGCAACACAAATGTGTCGCGCAAGTCCGTCCTTTTTTTTTGGAATCTATTTCGAGAAATCCAGATGGACCTCGTCGAGCTGTTGCTCTAGCTCCTTCAAGTACCACTTTGAACCACTGCACATCGAATAGTATCATGGAGAAGCTACGGTAATCCATTATAACAATACTTTGCAAGTTCCCAAAATACTCCATCTCATCTATAACCGTGTTTGGATCCATTGCTCGTCGCCGGCTCTCTTGCTCGAACCTTGCCATGATACCACAGTCCATTGTGGAGCGCATTTTGTCAATACGCTCCATGTGAAAATGTCATCCGCGCAACCATGCTGCACTATATATTTTGTACTTTACATTGAAACACTCAAATTAGATGTCACATATAAAATATAGATACGAAAAATCCTAAACACCTCATCACCTTTGGACTACATCCCCTCGAGAATTCCCACTCCTCCATTGAGACCTCTACCCCTTCGCGAGATGCTACGGTCAAAGCTCCATGCAACCATGGTGTTGACATGAACCGCGGCATCTCCTCCATGCCCTCGGGATATCAAATCGGTCGATGATGCATACTACGTCAAAATTTAGATCGCGCTTCCTCTCGATCTTGCCTAGCGATCTGGTACTTAGCGAGCCATGTCTCCATAGAGGCATGGTGCAACATACAAAAGCGATTCACCTTCTCCTCCATTGTAGTATCCATTCTTTTTTCTACCCCATTTCCAACCACCACATCTCCAGTCAGTCTATCATTGTCCTTCACCGACCATAGCATTTTGTTGTCTGGATCCACCGTTGGTAGCCATTGTGAAATATGCACTAGCGCCTCAGACACTAACCAACCTTCAGCCATGCTACCTTCTGGCCGAGCTCGTTTTTGCACAAATCCTTTCAAGGTTTTCATGAAGCGCTCCAAGAAGAACATCCACCGTGTATGGACAGGTCCAGCAATCTCCACTTCATCTACAAAATGCACAAGAAGGTGGATTTGTATCGTGAGCATGCTAGTACGCAGGTATTTCTCAAAGAGATAGACTGTCTCCACTACTCCTCGCCTCACGAATTCAATAGAGGACATCTTAATCTCCTTCAGTGAGATCCATTGCACCAAAGTCGACAACCTGTAAATGGCCCCGCGTATTTCTGGAGTAAGACATCCTGCAATCGCGATCAGTAGTACAAACTGCCACAAATGAGAAAGCATTATGAATAATGGCTACACTCCAAATAGCAAAATGCACACACCAATTACAATCCATTCGTAGTACAAACCTGACATATCTTATGCCAGTCATGGGATTTTAGCCCTGATAATTGGTTGTCTTTAGAAAATGCAGACCTGAGAGAATGCATCATACCCATCGGAGTGCAGATAGGCTTGACTACTTGCCTCACAATGCGATTTCTTTAGTGGACAAAACTGAAGGAGTGCGAGGTAGGTGCATGCGACCATGAGCACTCGACTGCGGCCAAAGCGCCTCCATCTTATCTACCTCCTTCAAATCCATTCGTGCCCCTATAGTGTCTCTCTTTCCTGTGATGTGGTCCCATAGCAAGCTGCCCATATTCTTGAAAATATGCATGGGATCCAACAAGTGGTTGACTTGTAAGTGGGTCCAATATGGCAACTCGTAGAAAACTGAGAATCGTTGAATTTCATTTGGATGTGACTCTGCATGGACCATTTTCAGCTCGTACCAGCTTGCAGCGTTCATACATGTTGGAGATCATCCAAGAAAACCTTCCCTAAGTTCATGATCCTTTGGCAAGAAAGCGGCGTGCCCTTGATATACCATATTCTTCATGGTTTATGACCTTCAGGAGTCTAACTGTGGCCCGCACAATGGACATGCATGATAACCTGAGGTAACCAGACTTGTTCCAACACCATGACCAGTGAATACAAGCTTGAACGAGATAAAATATAGATATTACTAACGAGAACGGAGGCCTATTTACCTGAGCACTCTCTGAATCTTGAAAAGTCATGCATCGTCCACATGAGAATAACTAGAATATTGGCAGACCGCCTAACATCACGCTTACTCATATCTTGCACGGTGACCCCCTCCTCCCACAAAATCTTAAGCTCATCGACTAATGGACGAAGATACATGTCCATACTTTTGACTTTGTAGCAGACAAGGAGGACGAGTAAGCTAAGGATGAGATGTCATTTCTTTGCAGAAAGCCATGGAGGGATATTATAGTTGACAAGGACTATAGGCCACACACTGCAGAAGTTGAGCGCAGACCAAATGAGTTCACGTTATCCATTGCAAGACCGAGCTGAAGATTCCTTGGCTCTTAGGCAAAGCTTGGGAAGGTAGAGTAAATATGGCTCCATGCGCGTAAATCCACTGATATTCGTTGAAATCCATCCATGGACCTATTTTGTGCATGCCACGTTGTCAAGCTCGCCATGTCGGACATATGAAACATGTGGTTAATGCAGGGGATAAGTGAAAAGTGTTTGAGAAATTTTTGAGGGATGGTTTGCCCTTGCAAGTCTTATCAATACCTGTGATCACCACACTTTGGACATGTCTCCATAGTCTCGTATTCTCCTCGAAATAGTATGCAATCATTGATACATGCATGGATGTTGTTGTAGTCCATGCCAAACTTTCGTAAAACATGTCGTGCATCATCACGAGACTCAGGCATGGTATTTGCAGGTGGTAATATATGATATTTCAATAACCTTTAAAAAAACATAAAACACCTTGAAAAAGCACAAATTTTTTTAATAATAGTGCCAAAAAAAAATCAACAAAGCGTATGTACAAGCTACTTGAACAACTCGGTCACACTCGCATCGCTCCACCCATATTTTGCTTGTACACTTAAGAGTGCAAGTAGTGTCTTCAGGTGAGATACTCGGCACCCATCATATAATGGTATGGATGCTTCCTCTCTAAGCGGATCAGAAGTCTCGACATCTATGGGAATCAATGCATCAATCATTGTCTCCATCTCAGGCTCCAAGATTGTAAGTAGGTCTGGAAGGCTGCCTATCTCCTCTAGCATTGATGGTATAGATTGGCCTTGCAAGTGGTGGATTGGCTCATGCACTCCATCCATCGCATGCCCGCGAACTCTTCTAATTGGCCGCAAAGGGTGCACTCCTCCTTAGGACGAGACGTCACCTCCCTGGATAGAAAATTTGCCAGCCAGACCCAATCTTATTGTATATGGTATTCAATTAGCTTGCGAGTACAATGCATGATTAATATTAACTTTTCTTACCGTTTGCTGAAAATCCCAATCGCCTGATTAATGATCTCAGATTGAAACTCGCCAAATCGTCGTACATTTTCTATAGACAATTGACGTTTTCATCTAATTGCCAGCTTGCATTGAGAGCAAGGACATGGGACACGCTGATTAAGATAAGCTTCCATTTTGTCTACGTTACGACAAACAATTTGTTTTTGTTATCATTCTTTTTTTATTTCTTAAATTGTTATCCTCTCCTTCCATCTCTCTCTCTTTTTCTACGTTACGACTACGACTACGACCACGACCACGACCACGATGATGACTACGACCATGACTATGACTCTGACTACGACCACGACCACGACCGCGACCACGACCACGACCACGACCACGACCACGACCATGACTAGGACCACGACCACAACCACAATCACGACCACGATGACCATGACTATGACTACAACTACGACTATGACTATGACTACGACTACGAATACGACTACACTACGACTACGACTACGACCACAACTATGACTACAACTATGACCATGGCCATGACTACGACTACGACCACGACGACCACGACCACGACCCACGACCACGACCACGACTACAATGATCACGACCACGACCATGACCACGACCACGACCATGACCATGACTACGACGACCATGACCACGACCACGACTATGACTACGACCACGACCACGACCACGACCACGACCACGACCACGACCACTACGGCCACGACTACGACTACGAATATGACTATGACTATGACTATGACTACGACTACCACTACAACCACGATCACGACCATGACTACGACTACCACGACTACGACCATGACCACAACCACGACCATAACCACGACCATGACCATGACCACGACCATGACGACCACGACTACAACCATGACTACAACTATGACTACAACCATGACCACGACCACGACTACGACTACGACTATAGAGATGAAAAGAGAGACAAGAGTTGAGAGAAGAGAGAGGAGAAAGAGAGAGAGATCCCACTAGAGCATTTGACACCCATAGTGAACACACCGTGGAAACACAAGCACAAATTGGCATTGAATTATGGCAAGAAAATCCACCACAATACAATAGTTATAATACTCGAGAAAGGATTTCAAAGTCTTATTGATTTCAATCGGTCATGGATGCCATACTATGGGTAGGTTGCACTCACTAAGAATAGGATTGGCGATTCACCTCATCTTCTCTCCATCATCAATAGAATTCTCCTTTACCATTTACAACTCACCCACCTCTCCACACTATTGCACACTATAATCTCTTTGAGGGCATGAGATTGGGATCTCCACAGATACCAAATCATGATCTCTAGCTTGATGGTTGCATATATACTACTAATACTTGTGGAATAAACTTTAAAATAGTTATTATGCTCAAATATATGCTTGTTAGAGAAGAAATTTGTTCCTAAGACTATTCTAAGAAAGAAAGAGGGTTAATGATAAAAGAGTGTCCTTTCTTGCAAGCGATTTTATATTATATTTATTAATTAAAATTGATAGTTGAAGATGAGTTTCCTAAGAGATCTTGCGGTGATGCTGTTTTAGTTTTGTGAAGCATATGAATGATGCTGTTTTAGTTTTTTGTATTTGTCTTTTTCAGAAGAGATTGATTTTTATGGAATATCCAAAGTTATTTTTGGATTTACGTTATGAAAAATGAATGTTTTTCATACTGATAGGCTGATTGCCTTCATTGGATACTTGCGTGGTGGAGACTAGGACAAGCCCCATGTATGAGAGGTCTCTTTGTAGGAAGAACATTATGCTAGGAGGCACAAGTATGCTAGGGCTCTCTAGCCATATATCCCTTAGGTTTGTTGAGGATCGGCATAACCCCTATGAGCCTAGGATGAGCTTGTTGTAAGGTCCTATTTACTTTTCTCTCTTTCTCTCCCTCTCTCATTTCCTCTCCCTCCCTCACCCTCACCCTCTCTTTCTCTCTTTCCCTATTAGGTTTAATGATTTTTTTCTCTTTTTCTCTCTCCTCTCCCTCTCTCATTTTTTTCTCTCTCCTCTCCCTCTCTCATTTCATTTTCTCTCTTTCTCTCCCTCTCTCATTTCCTCTCCCTCCCTCACCCTGACCCTCTCTTTCTCTCTTTCTCTATTAGGTTTAATGATTTTTTTCTCTTTTTCTCTCTCCTCTCCCTCTCTCATTTCCTTTTCTCTCTTTCTCTCTCTCTCTCATTTCCTCTCCCTCCCTCACCCTGACCCTCTCTTTCTCTCTTTCCCTATTAGGTTTAATGATTTTTCTCTTTTTCTCTCTCCTCTCTCTCTCTCATTTCCTTTTCTCTCTTCCTCTCCCTCTCTCATTTCCTCTCCCTCCCTCACCCTCACCCTCACCCTCACCCACACCCTCCCTTTCTCTCTTTTCCTATTATGTTTAACATATTTTCTCTCTTTTTCTCTCTCCTCTCCCTCTCTCATTTCCTTTTGCTCTCTTCCTCTCCTTCTCTCATTTCTTCTCCCTCCCTCTCCCTCTCTCATTTCCCTATTATGTTTAATGTCTCTCTATTATGTTTAATGTCTCCCTCCCTCTCTCTCTCCCTCTCCCTCTCTCATTTCCCTATTATGTTTAATGTCTCCCTCTCCCTCTCTCATTTCCTTTCCCTCTCTTTCTCTCTCCCTCCCTCTCCCTCCCTCTCCCTCCCTCTTCCGTTCCCATTTTCTCCCCCTCCCCCTCTCCCTCTCTTTCTCTCTCTCTCCCTCCCCCTCCCTCTCTCATTTCCTTCCTCTCCCTCTCTCTCATTTTCCTATTATGTTTAATGTCTCCCTCCCTCTCCCTCTCTCATTTTCTCTCCCTCTCTCATTTCCCTATTATGTTTAATGTCTCCCTCTCCCTCTCCCTCTCTCATTTTCTCCCCTCCCTCTCCCTCTCCCTCTCTTTCTCTCTTATTTCCTCTCCCTCTCTCAATATACACAAATTAAACCCTAAACAAGTAAAAGAGAGAGAGAATAAACTCACCGTAAAGATTCAAAGGAGGATTTGGAGGCTCCTCTTTGTGACGGCGGCTCCTCTTCGTGACGGTGGCTCCTCCTCTTCTTTGCGAGTGACGGCAGCAGCGGCGGCGGCGACGGTGAGAAGCCTTCTTTCTCTCTTTCTCTCCCTCTAAGCAAAACAGTCACTCTTTCTCTCGCTCTCCCTCTCGAAAACTTTCACGAATGCACAAAATGAAATGTGCTCGGATTTCGGCCCGCATTTTTTTTCTCTATGGAGCATCGCTATTAGCGTCACATTTGTGACGCTAATATCGACGCTGCTATTTATCATCGCTAATCGGTATCGCTATGGCCTGATATCCTTGTAGTGTGAGCTATAGCAAATGAAGTAAGAGAGAGAGACACACAAGATGTGGGAGCTCCAATAGTCATAATGTGTGATCGGCCTTCCCTTATTCAATAGACACTGAAAGAATAAAGAATAAAGTGACAATGATGGGTGCCCACCACATGTAGTGTACATGTGTGTGGGCACAATGTGTGAAGTAAATACAAAGTGGAGTAGGGACATGTGCCTTTACCCCCAATATACTATAGTGACCTAGACTAAAACTTAAGTGATGTATGATGTGGCTATTGCCTCCAAGACATCCCTCTCTTTTTGTGGTGTAAATTATAGGCTATTATAGTCTCTAGGACATCCCCCACTTTTGTAGTGCAAATTATAGCCTGATTCTCATGCCTCTTTGGGAAAAAACACACAGCAACTCTCTAGCTTTTATCATGATTTTTATGGAAACTCAAACTTAGAAAAGGCAAGGGAAAGTAGGGCCAAACACAAAAATGAGATCTAGTATATATATGCATGCATGTATGCTATAGATCTGGGTGAGATTACAATTAATAGAGGATTTTTCCTTTATTCAGGTGCCATCTCTTGCATGTAGAGTACCTGAAAAGAGAGACTGTGGGAAATTTGGATCTCTCTTTTCCTATTGCTACAGGTGAAAGAGTGTACGTATTTTATGCTAAAAATATAAGGGTTTTAAAGCTTTTTCTTAGGGAATTCATAGTTCTTTGGGATGATTTTTTTCAACTATTCCACAATGTGATATCAAGGGTACTTTGAGCTTTTACTTGCAATGTTGTGTAGAGATTCATGTATTACAATCAGTAAAGCTTTTGGATTGAAGTATTTGGCCTTAGCTTTTGCCTTGAGGTGTTAGTTGATTGATCTATCATCTTGATCATAAGGTTGTTAGTCTAAGAGTGATAGTAAGGTTGTATAGAGATTGAAGCAAAGGTTCTTTACAAGTAATATAGGATATGGTTTTATTTCTCTCTTGTATACTTCTTTTTCCTACAATCTCTTTTGTCTCCCATTAGTAAATTCATTTTGTTAGGCCCTAGTGCTTTAAGGCCCGACACTTTATCCCTCTTGAAATTTTATAAATTCGATGTGAAAGGTTGACGATAGAATTGAAAAATGGGAGACCAAACTAAAGAAGTTGTCAAATACAAGAGATATTAGGAATTTTATTCACACTTTGAGATGATCAAACATGAAGAGAAAGTTACCAAAGATTTTCAAGAACTATAGAGTTGAAGAAATTTGATGGAAAGAATACATCCAAGTTTCTACGTATTTATGTTGAGAAACTAGAGATGGCAAGTGTTCCAACTGATGAGATGCCATGATATTTCAACAGGGTTGTGACTCATGTGCTATAAACCCAAAAAAATGCAATTTACATAGAACGTAGATGGACTTGGGGTGATTTTAAGAAACACCTAAAAGATAAGTATTACATGGAGGATGCTGACATGGTTACAAAAAGTTATTTTCTTAAGTAGGCTGCAAAACTTACCAAATGGATTTTTGCTCTAGAATTGTAGAGGTAATTTGAAGAGTGTTATGACTAGTTGAGTGCTAAGGAGCAACTTACTCTAGAGATAGAGAAGATTATTTTAATCGTGCAACCTAAAAATCTGCCATTATAGCTTGAATTGGAAAAACTCTTGGAAGATGATACTATAGAGTATTGTCTTTAAACAGAGTGGAATGATGTTGAGGAACTTGTTCCTAAATTAGTGAAAAGACAAAGAAGAAGAGAGTAGTTAACTATGCCTAGGGTTATTACTAGTCCAATAGTAGACAGTGCCTTTTGTTATTCCATCAAAGGATAATATAGTTGATGTTCTTGTCAAGAATATGTGGGATTTACTAATTTCAGGTTGCAAACCTTGAAAATTCAAGAAGATAAGGAGCTCTAAAGACTCTGCCTTGAGAAGGATTTATCTATAGATGTATTTCTTATGATAGTCTAAATCATGATCATAGAGATTGTGATTTGTACAAAGAGGCCTTGTGGAAGAATCTTATTTTTCGGAAGGAAGCCACGATTCATGCTAGTGATATAAGATTTTCCTTTACTATGAATTTCAAGAAGGGAGGTATGTATAAAATTCTTGATGGTTTACCTATTTGGAATGACTATGCAATAGTGGATAATGTAATCTATTGGCTCTTGATAGAAGAAGCTCTAGACAGTATTGCTAGTTCAAGTAGGAAAGCTAAAATCTACACTCATTCTATGCAAACTGTGGGTAAGGAAAATATCTCTAAAAAAGAGTTGAATAATGTAGAAAGGAATATTAGCAAAAATATTTGATGGGGTTCATTTAATTTATATATATTTGGAAAAGGTACATAGCATAGATGTTATTGTTGAAGATAAGAGGAAAACAGAAAATGGCAATCTAGGGACTTCTAAGAGGGTAACTAGAGGGGATGGTAGGAGAAATCCTAAGTCTATGCCTCTTGCTAGGCCTACACCAGAACATGTCATGGAGGATGTTTCGAAAGAGAAAAAGGGGAAAAAGAAGGATCAAAAGCTAAAGGGAAAATTGGTAGGTTACTATTTTCTTTTTTATATAGAGACTTCCCCACAAAGTTAAAGAAGTTTTTAGAGGAGTGCATTCTAAACATTAAAGTTAAATTTACTCTAGAGGAAATACTTGGCATTTCCAAGAGGGAATCTCCTGATAAGATTATAGATATTATCAAAAGAAAGAGATGGTTTATTGAAGATCCATCATAGACTATGAAACATGGTGAAGAGGAAATAGGTATACATTATGTATGTGTGATTTCTAAAGAAGATGCAGGCGTTGAAAATTGTTATGAAGAAGCTAAAAATATCATTGTTGATAGTGCAAAGGTTGGGAAGACTGTGATTTTTAGTAGTATAGTAAAGGGTGTGCATCTTATGCATTATATACATGATGAGGCTTTAGGTATGATACCTCAAAGTCACTATTCTCATAATCATTGGACCCACGTACTATAGAGGCAATAGTGAAAATTGGAGAGCTTGAGACTCCATGTATTACTCTCAATAGACCATGGGTTAGAGACTCGAGGTGTTAGAGATTAATGTCATGGTCAAAAATTTGTATGAAAATGGAAAGCGGCTAGTGGATGCTGACCATGGATGGAGAGTGCAAACAATCATTAACTTAGCACAAGAGTTGTATGTGGCTTGTCCAAATGTGATGCTTTCTATAGGTGATGTCTAGGATGAGCATCATTTCTTTGTGTAGGATTCTTTTTCTTATCCTATAATTCTTAAATAGCCGTATTGATGGGCTACATGCACTAAATGTCTTAGGACCATTGTACATACTCCTATTCATTAAGGAGTATCCATGCATAGATTCCTTGGACTAGCTCTTACCTAGCCACTTGCATGTGGATTGAGATCTATTGTGTTGAGCATTACAAAGCATACCTCCCAACCATGAAGGTTTCACATGCAAGATCCATGACCTAAGTGAGTCCTCCTTTGCTTCTCACCAACTCTCCATGACCTTCATGCATGGAGAAAGCATGGGTATGGCTTGAGAGAGTACTTGAGAGGAGGAAAAAGGCTTCAATTCCTTGGTCTCTCACCTCACACTCTCACTCTCTTTCCCTCAATTCCACACTCTCCCTCACTCTCTCATAAAGACAAAAGTAAGAGAGCAAGTACTAGAAGTTTGCACACACATGAATAGCTTGTCTGGTCCATTCTCATACTTTCTATACACTTTTTTAGGCTTAGGATTTCTCCATCCCTCTTGGACATCCAACACATCATTTGGGCCAAAATATGGTTTGTCTCTTATTATTTCATGTTTTTCCTATGGTAAGAAAGAAATAGAGCCTGCTTGGTTGTTTCCTTGGGAGATTGGGCTATCATTATAATTTGCATAGGATCAAGCCTACTCTATGGATTCCCATGGCAGAGCAATACAATTAACATGACCTCTTGGCAATTCAAATGTGCAACTACTTCACGCACATTGTGTTGTTGTGGATAATAATAAAAAATTAGGCTCCTTTTGTACTTTGTCTATACATTGCACATTGCTTCTTATAGTTAACATTACCACCTTCCTAGTCAAGTGCCACTCTCATGGTACTCACCGTCATAGAGGGACCATGATCTTGCTTGCATTGAATATACGGATGCTAGAGATAGCTATGTATGGCCTTAGAGGAATTCCTGTGGAGTTGTTGATGAAGAATGCTTGCAACACTAGGTCAATTGTGTGTTGAGATGTTTGGAATCACACCTACATCATTCTCTTTGTAAGGAGTAGTGAGGGCTCGGACTAGAATCCCATATGCATAGTAGGAGAAGTGCTACCATCTAGTTCCCTATAAAGCATTGTACTTGCTCACTCTTTCTCTTCCAACATCCATAGCTTTCGCATTTGCCATGAAATAGATCCTGAATATTTAACATGGTATTAGAGCGTAGCTGAGCATGGCTTAGTTCTCCTCTTCTCTCTCTCAACTCATCTTAACCTCTGGTCAACTCCATTCCATCCCATGGCTTCATCTCTCAACTCTACCTTCACTTAAGCTTCCATGGCAACCATAGCCAACAACACCCTATCAGCTTGAAGCTCTTGTATCTCACTCCACATACTAAATATCTCTAAGCTTCCTTTTGAAAAAGTGTTCTCTAGCTTACAAATCTTCCTCATATCACATCAATCCATGATATTTGGCTATCTGGAGCTCAGCATTGTCATTATGTTAGTTGTTGCCATAACCTCAGTATGTGCCCTGTAGGACATACCCTTCATGGAGTACTTGGATCTCTCTCCAAAGGCGCAATATCTTTACAATATTCCTTCTAAGGATATCTTTCTAAACTCAAGGCGCTCCCTCTTGTAGCCTTAAAGCCTGAGATTCCTCATCATCTAGCCCAGCATTATCAAATTTTGTCATTACTTTCCAAAATTGCATCTGCCTGCGTTTGTTTGCTCTGCACATGATGACTCTGCATCGATCTAGATGATGATCATAGAGCTTTTATAGAGCAAGAGAGCTTCATTTCCATTAAAAAAGTTTTCAAAATGATCCACTCTATCTCCTACAATCAATGAAAAACCAGGACTGGGTCAAAACCCTAATCTAGGAAGCCATAGCCAAACTTCACTAAAGCTCAAAAATCTCATTATTTTCTCTCTCTTACCATCTGGAGTAACCCACTGCCATTCTGATCTACTTTCCTAGCATCAAATCAAGAAGGGGAAGGACTTGGAAAGATTGAAGAAGGATTGATGACCCCAAACTAAGACTCAAACATAGTTTTTACATAAGTGTTTTCACACTGTCATGACTTGTGTCTCTTGACACACTGTAATATGCTACTCCACTAATAAAATCTGAGAATTTTGAAGTTGATTTGTTGCTGTCCCTGCAAATCCAACATGGAAAAAGACTCTCCAACAACTCGCTTCAAAAAGGAGTTGCGTTTCACACTTGGCAAACTTGCATCAAACTCATTCTGATGAAGAAGGGCCTTTGAGCCAATACCACTGGAAAAGAAAAGAAGCATCGTGATGTGGACCTTATAGTCACTTGGCAAAAGAATGATGATAAGGCTCAGCCCATTATCAAACTGGAGCTAGACAAAAGCTATATCCACCATGTGGATAACTGTGATACTTCACACAATACATGGAAGAGACTTGACACTTTGTTTGGTGCACAGTCTAAGCCATCAAAGTATGGTCTCTTGATTGAATTTTTCAAGTTTGAAATGAAGTCAAGCACATTACTTGCCACACATCTAAATTACATGGAAGGACTTCTAACCTAGCTTGCATGAATCAACATTAAAATGGAAGAAGATGTTTGCATTGGTGTTCTACTTAATACTTTGCCTCCTGAATATAATAATGTATCAACAACTCTAATCAAAATGCCAAACCCTAAGCTTGTTGATATCCATGCATCACTATTAGAGGAGGAAAAGAAGATAAAAACTAAGGAAAAACCAAGCACCTCTAGAGATGAACAAGCATTATATGTTGGCAACAAGTACAAAGGCAAGAAGGATCAGCTCTTTTGTGACTTCTGCAAAAGGACTGGACACACCGAGAAGTTTTGCCACGCCAGAAAGAGGTGCCAAAAGGCCTATCTAGTTGCTATTAAAGAATAAGAACATGGAGCAAAAGAATAAGAAGAAGAAGAAGAAGACCACTAGGAGAAGGACAAACCTCATCAGTCCTTCTATTTGGATAGACGCTTTTAGCCTTGTATTGCCTAGCCCTAATGCTTTAGACATAAACTTGTAAAGTCCTCATGTAGCCTTGTACTACAACCTCTATAAACTTTGTGAGGACCCTGTTATAGCCTCTGGATGACCATCATGTTTGTGGTACCCACACTTAGCTTTTTCTATGATAGCCTTTGGTGTTTTGCCATGTTTATGGTGTGCCCACACTTTGCAAGTGTTGCTATCACTAAAGCCTCTATTTGCTTCGTACTTATGGTTGTGATTGAGGAGGGGTGTTGAGATGTTTGCAATCACACCTACTTCAGTCTCTTTGTAAGGAGGAGTGAGGACTCAAGACTTGAATCCCATATGCACAATAGGAGAAGTGCTACTATCTAGTTCCCTATAAAGCATTGTACCTGCTCTCTTTTCTAATGCAATGTCATAGTACTTTTTTCCTTCAGTAAAGTCTCTGTGTCATTGTTAGTTGATACACAAGATTGTGTTTATGAGTCCAAGATTCCATCTCAGAACCTAATTCACTTATGTAACAGTCAGTCATGTCAGTGTCTTCATGACTCACTCTTTCTCTTCCAACCTTCATAGCTTTTGCATCTGCCATGCTCTAGATCCCACATATTTAACATTATGGTTGATGTGATGGTAGTTGACATGGTTGCTAAAGTTGTGGTATTCTTGGGATTATCTTTAGTGAATTTTGATGATGACCATTCTCTTGGTGTGCTTTGATGGTGAGACAAAGGACAAAAGTATTGGGCTAAAGGTTGATAAAAAGAAAATTGTGTATTAATATTTGAAATCTTTAGTACCGGCAAATTGGAGAAGCTCTCATGTGGTCTCTCCCTAGGAGCGGTGCTAGTCTTCTCATCATGCGCAAGACATATTTTGTTGGTTTGGAAGGCAAGTTAAACTCCAAGAAATCCTAGAGTGTTACCCTGCACTTGAGAACCCAAAATGTATATAGTTGATGGTGGAGATATTACATGGGTGCATATGCATACTCAAGTATTATACTTATTTAGAAGATAGCCATCCTAGTTCCTCATAGTGGTGTAGTTGATGAAGTACAGGGTGCAATTAGATGGGAAAATTTTTTAGTGGTGGTGAGGAAAAGTATAGCTAGACGAACTCATGAGACACATCCATTATCTTGGACAAGGCATTGTATCATAGATGAGTGACTTGATGTCGTAATCTTTCAATAGCTACAACTACTTGCAATGATTGAAGAGATTTGTGTTCTTTCCCAATTCTTTTCTACCTTGCTTTGTGGTTGATTATGATGGCATTGAGATAGAAAATAGAAAAAAATGTATAAGTGGCTCAGGGTGATATGTCCAAGACAAACTCCCTAGACATGTCTTTCCCTTGATGTGCCACCCTGAGCAATTTGTGGGGAAATGTACAAGGGGCGAAGTGATTAAGGACAAAGCTAGATGACCAAGGTCATTGGACATACCTAGCTTGAGAACCCCTAGGTGCGGTGATGGGATTGTGCATGCATTCTTTTTTCTTTTTTCTTTTTTTATTTTCCTTTTCTTTGTTTTCTCTATCTTTTTTTTCTTGAATAACATAACCATGAGGTTGTCAGTCTTATAAAAGGGATTCAAAATTTTTTAGGATTTGAAAGGTTGAGAAGGATTACATCTGAGCGAGTAGAATTGCTAAATCTCTTAAGCCTTGATCGTGGAGAAGCTCTTGAGGAGCTAAAGTTTGAGGATGATTGCAATTGTTGGGTAGTCATTGCACTTCATGTTGAAATAGTAGGTGAAGTGAGTTTCACTTGGTGAGAGATTAGCTCATTGATGCCACATTTTTTCCTTGCATGCCCTTGGATTCATTAAGAATCATATCTTCAGCTTTCTTTTGTTCATGAGCTCTTCCTAGCTTGTTGACTTGCTGCTCCATCATTGTTGTATATTCATCACCTATTTGTTTGCATTTACTTGATAAAACTTGAGAGCATATGTAGTTGAGTTCAACAAATATTATCATTTAGAAACTTTGAGAATTGTTTTTAATGTCACTTACCAATTTGTCTTGTTATTAGCAATAAATTGATTCTACTTTTTCTCCCTTCCCATACAAAAAACTATTGTAGTGGTTTAGAGTATTGGAGGGATATTGATCTTATGATGTGCATATATTTTTCTTTATGAATAAATAACTAAATATAAATTTTGTTACATACAAAATTATAATGTATAAGTGAGTAAGTTATGGTGTAGGGACACTCTACCAAGGTTTTGGGCAAGGTAGAAGACATGTGCACTAACATCAAGTACCATGCTTCCTACTCCTAGCCTGCTAGCCATGTGTACCTTTTATAAGGAGTTTATCGTACAAGGGATGTTGTTGGATAGTGGTTGAAATCTTGACACCATGGATAGTTTTGATAGCACTCGTAGGGATGTAGGGGTGACATATTTTGGATCATGTATGGAGGTCCAAAGAGATTTCCTTTGCTTGGACACTATCATTAGTCAACGATCAACTTTATCTGTAAAATTGTAGTTAGAATTCCATTTCTACTCAAAGGTACCTTATCCTTTCCCTTTTTGTTCTATTACATTTAGTTTTTATTTGTTCATGTCACAAAGGGTGTTGTAGAAAGAGGGGAATTAAACACAACTCTCTAGCTATGGCTTTTGGCATACCTGCCATGACTAAGTCAACAATTGCCATGTAATGGGAGTAAACATAGTCTCATGTCAATGGTTCTACTATCACTACAAGGGAATGGGGCAATAGCAATGGCCATTTGCGACGCAAAAAAGCCGTGTGGCTAAAAGCGTCACTATTTGCGTCGCTAATTTTAATAGCAACACAAATAGCAACACAAATAGCGATGCATATAGCGGCGCATATAGCCATGACTAAGTCAATAATTTCCATGTAATGGGAGTAGACATAGTCCCATGTCAATGGTTCTACTATCACTACACGGGAATGGGGCAATAGCGACAACCATTTGCGACGCAAAAAAGCGGCGTCGCTAAAAGCGTCGCTATGTACGTCGCTAATTTTAATAGCGATGCTAATAGTGACGCATATAGCGACACATATAGCGACGCCGGTCTGGGGAAAAAGTTTCGAAAACCCAAGCGTAACATTCGCCGAGAAAACATTTGTGAGAAAGAATGAAAGAGAGAGTGAGAGAGCTTAAAGCTTAGAGAGAGAGAGAGAGAGAGAGAGAGAGAGAGAGAGAGAGAGAGAGAGAGAGAGAGAGAGAGAGAGGGAGCTCATCACCATTGTCACCGCCGCCGCCGCTATACATGAAGAAGAAAGAGAAGTGTGCAACGGAGAAGGGAGGGAAGGTGCAAAGAGAAGGTACAAAGGGTTTCATCTTCAGGCCTTTGAGGTAGATACATTGCCTCTTCTTGCTTTATTTTTGTGTTCTATTGTTTTCTTTTTTTGTTTTTCTTTGCAAAGAGATACATGGAAAGAGAGGGAGGGAGGAAAGAAGGGAGAAGAATAAAGGGAGAGAAAGAGAGAAAAAGGGAGAGAAAGGAAATAAAGAGAAAGAGGAAGAGAGAAATGAGAGATGAAGGGAGGGAGAGAAGATGAGTGAGAGAAACAACGAGAGAGAGGGGGGAAAAACAAAGAGAGAGGAAACAAAGAAAGAGAAATAGAGAGATAAAGAGGGGGGGAGAGAAATAGAGAGAGGGAGAGGGAAGGAAGAGAGGAGGAGGACATAGAAAAGAAGGGTGAGGTAAAGAGAGGAAGGAGAGTGAAAAGAAGAGAGAAAGAGAGGGAGAAAGAGAGATAGAGAGATAGAGAGAAAAAATAGAGAGCGAGAGAGAGGGAGAGAGAAATAGGAAAACAATGAAAGAATGAGAGAGAAGGTTAATAAAGAAAAGTAAAGGGGGAGGGGGGAGAGAGAGAGATAAAGAGAGGTGGGGTGACATTTCTTTCAATATCTTTGTTTCTTAAGCTTTTTATTTTCTATCTTTGATTGTCTTCGCAATGAGATGAGTTGAGTGAGAGTGGGGAGGGAAGGAGGGAGAGAAATAGAGAGAAGAAGGGAGGGGAAGGAAGAGAGAGATGGAGAGAAATAAAAAATAGAAGAGAGAGGGGCTTCATAAAATTTCGTAAAAACCCGAGCATGGCATTTTACAGGTTTGTAAACAAGCAAGAGAGTGAGAGAGAGAGGTCGTCGCCACTGCTGCCATCCACGAAGAGGGAGGAGACAAGTGTAAAGGAGAAGGAAGGAACTCCCGAAGGAGAAAAAAATGAGAGAAGTACGAAGGGATTCTTCTTCAAGCTTTGAGGTAAGTGCATTATCTCTTCTCTCTTTGTTTTTCTCTTTTCTTTACTTCTCTCTTTCTTTTTGTTGATGAAGAGTGTATTGAGAGAAGAAGTGAGAGAGATCAACATGTGCAAGGGAGATTGAGAGAGAGAGAGAGAGAGGTTGCTACCACCGCCAATCCACCACAAAAAGAGAGGGGACGACTGCAAAGGAGAAGGAGGGAACCCATGAAGGAGAAGAAGAAGAAGGAGAGAAGCACGAAGGGATTTTTCTTCAAGCTTTGAGGTAAGTGCATTATCTCTTCTCTGTTTATTTTTCTCTTTTCTTTACTTCTCTCTTTCTTTTTGTTGATGAAGAGTGTATAGAGAGAAGAAGTGAGAGAGATCAACGTGCGCAAGGGAGATTGAGAGAGAGAGAGAGAGAGAGAGAGAGAGAGGTCGCTGCCACTATCAATCCACCACAAAAAGAGAGGGGACAACTGCAAAGAAGAAGGAGGGAACTCATGAAGGAGAAGAAGAAGAAGAAGAGAAGCGCGAAGGGATTCTTCTTCAAGCTTTGAGGTAAGTCCATTATCTCTTCTCTCTTTGTTTTTCTCTTTTCTTTACTTCTCTCTTTCTTTTTGTTGATGAAGAGTGTATAGAGAGAAGAAGTGAGAGAGATCAACATGCGCAAGGGAGATTGAGAGAGAGAGAGAGAGAGAGAGAGAGAGAGAGAGGTCACTGCCACTGCCAATCCACCACAAAAAGAGAGGGGACAACTACAAAGAATAAGGAGGGAACCTGTGAAGGAGAAGAAGAAGAAGGAGAGAAGCACGAAGGGATTCTTCTTCAAGCTTTAAGGTAAGCGCATTATCTCTTCTCTCTTTATTTTTCTTTTTTCTTTACTTCTCTCTTTCTTTTTGTTGATGAAGAGTGTATAGAGAGAAGAAGTGAGAGAGATCAACGTGCGCAAGGGAGATTGAGAGAGAAAGAGAGAGAGAGGTTGCTGCAAGAATCTAGTGTCGATTGGATAGATGATTTCGACGTGTGCAAGAATCTAGTGTCGGTTGGATAGATGATTTCAACTGATACACATGGCTGTACATTCAGAAGTACAAGGATGAGGTACTCGATGTCTTTAAGAAAATGGGTTTATAAATAGAAATGCAAGTCAGATGGTTCGTTGGAAAGGTATAAAGCCTGGCTCGTTGCAAAGGAATATACACAACAATACGGCCTAGATTATGAGGAGACTTTCAGCTCGGTTGCCAAGATGGAAATGGTGAGAATAGTCATTGCATTAGTGGCTTCTAAGGGCTGAAAATTATGAAAGTGGATGTCAAAAATGCATTCATGAATGGTGACTTGCTTGAAGAGGTATATATGGAGTAGCATGAGGGTTATGTATACAACTTGAGGTGTATATGATACTAGCTAGCAACCCCGTCTATCATGCTAGATCCAAACACATAGAGATTCATTACGATTTCATCAAAGAAATGATACTTGCAGGACAGATTGATCTACTTCATGTGAAGACACAAGACCAGGTAGCCAATATCTTTACCAAATCACTTGGTAAAGAGAAATTTGTTTGTTTCATGGATCTTCTTGGAGTATAGTAACTAATCTAAGCTCAAGAAATGGAGTTTGAGAAGGGGGGGGATGAGCTTGATTCTTTTGATCTTAAAACACGTTCATCCATTGAGATTGAGGGTTAAGACAAGAAAGAAGAGATAGAAGATGACTTAGACGTAGGTAAAAACAAAAAGGAAGAAGTAAAGATTAGAGACACTACCACTCCCTATATAAGGGTTTCTGGCTCCAATACCATGGTATAACTCCTACAGATGTCCAAATGCTCCTCCAAAAAGACTTGAACAATTTTGGAATAAGCTGAAGTGAGCAAAAGATCAATGGGACTTATTCATACCTCAGGGTCCTGACTATAATGAAAGCTTGAAGTGAAGCTCTTATTCTTGGGCCTAACAAGTGATAAAAAAGCTCCTTGAGTAATACTTTTTTGAATTGATTATATCTAGCTTTTGTAATCACAATCTCTTTTTCTTCTCGAGCCTAAGCAAGTGATGAAAAAGCTCCTTGCAAAATACATTTTCGAATTGATTATATCTTGCTTTTGCAATCAAAGGATTCAGTTTTTTTTTAATAATCTGATACACAATTTTTAGACATTAGATATAGCTGACATTGGCAAATGAAAGATTCTAATTTGAATTCTTCATTTTTCTTTTTAACTAAATTCAAGCCTTCCAATAAAGATCCATGGAAAGGTCAAAAAGAGAGAAGATGGGCACTCATTTGTTAAGAAAGAGACAAAGATGGTTACCCTTTATTTTTTTGAAGAGAGGGGTGGTCCCTACTCCCAAAGGAGATCCAAAAAAGAGAAGAGGGCCCAAGGTCCCTCATTTGTTAAGAAACGGACAAACATGGTTACCCATTTTCCCAAAAAGAGAGATGCTTCCAAGGGGATCCCACTATTGCCATGTTGTTCTCATGAGGGTTTTAAACCCCAAAGAGTTTTCTTGGTTTGAGTTTTATGTCCACATGGATGGTTTTTGAAAATTCCCCTTAAATAAAAACTTAGAAAAACTCATTTTCTCTAAGAAAACAATGGGACCGTCCTCCCTTCATTTTGTGTGTGTGTGTGTGTGTGTGTGTGTGTGTGTGTGTGTGTGTGTGTGTGTGTGTGTGTGTGTGTGTGTGTGTGTGTGTGTGTGTGTGTGTGTGTGTGTGTGTGTGTGTGTGTGTGTGTGTGTGTGTGTGGGATGGGGGGGGGGGGGGGGGGGAACATTGTGTTCTAAGAAAACCGAATCTTGGAACAAATTCCAATTTGGTTTTCTTGGTTGTAAGAAAAAACCCCAAGGGAACAACTCCATTTTATTTGTTGTAACAAACCAAATCTCTGTGTGTGTGTGTGTGCGCATGTGCGTGTACGTGCCACAATCAAAATTATATATGATGTAGATAACTATTGTCAATAATCTAAGAAGATAAGTTTTTCATCTTGCATGCGGTGGACCTAAGGTGCTAAGTTTTATGTGTGAGTCACAATAGTTTTGGTGTCATTTTCATGAAAAAAAATGGTGGTAGATGGTCGAGATGGAGTTTTCCTAGATGCATTTCGATGTCAAGAATCCAGCGTAAGTCTTGGTTCTTCAATTGGAGGTCATTTGACCCCCCATCAATCCCTGCAAGGGTTGGCGGTATAAAGTAGCTATCGGATTGGGAAGGCAAGAAGAGCAAGAGGGGGCCTATATTTCTTGATTTCAACGTCACAAAGCCAACCGTCTAGATGGATCTCAATTTCGACGTCGTTTGGCCCCTCAAAATCGAAAAAACCACTTGCAGCAGTGTGAAACCAAGAAACATGAACTAGATATTTGGTTTAAAGCTTAAATCTCTTAACAAAGATCTTAATAACTAAAATTGAAACAACATGGGGGAGGGGGGGTCATTTTTTCAGTGCCTCCAAAATCTCCAATTAATCATCATTTTCTAATCGGGAGAGATGAGAAGAATCCTCTTGGGCCTGAGATGCTCCCGGCCTTCACTCTCCATCACCAGAATCTGATCAAGAACTAATGCATTGAGCAAAGAGAATGAAAACCAATCTTTCCCTCTCCTCCCTCTCTCTCTTCCAAGCGGTGGTTCGTGTGGGAAGAACCAAGAAGAAGAGGGGCTGAAGGATGCTTATTTGGCATGGATCAGATTGCTCGAAGATTAAGAGGAGGCTGAGGGAAGGTGTTTAGCACTGAAGAATGATCACTAATGGTCCATTGGCAGTCCGTATCAATTATTAAAAAACCCGCAACACTCAAATAAGCGGTATGCCTCATTTTTACAAAGGAAAATTGCTTCTTTTTTATCTTTGATGGTTGAAATGGAATTCATATGGAACAAAAATTTGTTTGGAGCTTCTTTGTATTATGATTGAGGGCTCTTCATAACAAAAATGTAGATCTATAATAATAAATAGTCCAATAATTAAATTATAACCCAAAAAGTGCATTTTTAGTGTAAAAATGAAGGTTTTATTGGTTTTGGGTGGGAAAAAGAGATGCGCATGGGATAAAATTCTGAGACAAAACATCTTTCAGTTTTCATGATCAATCACTAATCATAAATCAGAAAATAATCTATTTTTATGCACAAATAACTAGAGAAAAATAGCTAAAATGGAGCAAAATAGGATTTTTGCGTTATAAAAATCTAAAAAATTATGATTTGTGGTTGTGGCTATAAAAAAAAGCTAAGGCATGAAGTTTGGCTTTAGTTTGGCTTTGTTTATGTGTCATAGTTCATGGTTTTTTCCCGTTTTATACGGAAAAATACATACAAAATAATATCTTATACCTATGCAACACAGCATAACCTAAACGTTAGAGGAAAAGGGTGAGGTTAAGAGATTAAAAGGGCTGAGAAGGTTTGAATTTTTGAAACATTTGATTGTGCATTCCATTTAGAATTGCAATAATTCAATTTAAGGAGCTAGTAGCACGAGAAATCGGTGCTAGTATCTATACATCGAAGCATATGTTTAGTGAAAATCATAAAAGAGATTTTTTTTCACATCACAAAATGTTGATTTGATAAATATTATTTGTGCACTAGGATCATATGCACTATGCATGACGCATGGCATGGTATCAGTCCTAGATTGCATAGCAATTTTCTTCCTAGGATATGACTTATACGTTGAGTGGAAAGGAGCCTTTGTTGTAGGTCAGTTGTACACTTTCCTTGGGACTCTTTGGTGAGGATTTATATATTCTTGGATCATATAAAACAAGAAAAGAGTGGAGTTTGTGTGTTATGTCTTATATGTTGGAGCAACACGTCTTGGGGTCAATCCTAGAGGTGTAGGAGAGTCACAGTGGAACCATGACAATCAGCCGAGGGGAGCTTCCTGATGTTTGTGTGACGAGGCACTATGCCTATATGTTATGGGATCTCCCTCTGAGGAGAAGGGAAGGTAAACGTTGGACTACATATCAGCTACAAACACATAATTAAGTCTATCTAGTGTTCATCGATGTATTGCAGACGCTCCTGGCCCGCAAGGCCATGTGGTGGGGTTTTCTATTGTGTCATGAGGTCCGGCTAGTGCCATAGCTAGTGCTCTCCCATTTTAGGTCCCATGAGTGGTGCGTCTGTCAGGAGCTGCTAACAAGTGGTGGTTTCGAATCTAGGATTTCTAGGGACCAAATAGTTAGTTTATGTCCTCTGATAAGAATCATCAAATACAAAAAGTAGAACGTATTGAGAGGGCTAGATGGCGGTTGGAGATTGTAAGGCATTATTCCCCTCAAAGAAGCAGCCCACTACACATAAGTGGCAGTGGTTCTAATAACCTAAGTGTCATAAGTAGCCCTTTGAGTGCAAGTGGAAGTTTTAGCACTTCCTCTCTTCGAGTCAATCAACCCACTTCAAGTGGGGGTGTAGTTTTACCTACACAAACTCTTGTTGTCAATCGGGTTGTAGCCATAGCACAACCCATCTCAATTCCAATAGGTACACCAGATTTACCGGCATTAGGAGCACCTTTCTGCATCTTCCATGGGTTAGCAAAAGAAGATGGAGAACTCCATATTAAGGAGTTTCAAACGCTCATCTTCAACTTTCGAATCCAAGACGAAGGACACCTAATGATGTTCTTCAATATGACATTAATAGGAAGGGTAGTAGTATAGTATTACAGTTTAGAGGCCGGAACCATAACTAGCACTGACCAATTCTTCATGGCCTTCCGTACAGAGTTTGCTCCTGAGAGAGGTGGACAGTATTGGTTGCGTGTCTTGAATGTAACACGCCAAGAGCCAAATGAGAATGTCTAGGCTAAAGCAAGTTCTTCACAAACTTAACACTTATATCCCCATTCCACCGGCTGCACAGTTGCAATATTTCGTACATGGATTAGATTTCAATATCCAGATGAAGCTTAGTAGTGTTGCTTTGGCTAACATTGACACTGCTATTACCCAAGCAGAAGGAGTAGAGTCGCACTTGCAAGCGGCTTATGCAGCAAGGATAAACTGGAAAGGTAATAATTTGGCATTGACCAACGGGAGTCAAGGGGACTCCATGACAAATGTGAATGACAGAGGGAGTATCATGCCAAATTTTCCTATAACACAATATTAGTGAGTTTGGGAATCTCCCAATTCCCATTTTTTGAATACTAAAAAGGTGGAACCCAAATAACATACCCATAAGTTTCTCAAAGCCATATGATGTGCCTATCATTGGAAAGCGCTTGAAAAATGGAATCCATTGAGCTATAGAGCGCTTGATTTGGAGTTACAGTGTTCAAGTTATGATAAATCCAAATATTTGACCATGTGTCCCAAACTTATGGAAAATTTCCATATTTCCCAATATGGTGTTCTATGTTACCAACTCCTCCCAATAGTATAACTATGCCTATGGCTAGTCAGATGGGCCCATTAAGTGATGAAGGCCAAACAATAAATCCGAATATTGTCCCAGTAGGTGAGGGGCCAATTCCTAATCAAGTGGTTAGGCCGATGGGATGACAAACAGACGATTGTGGTTATGAGTCGAGTGCCTCTAATGTCCTTGTTGAAGTTAAGGACATGATGAAGCACTACGCCGATATGATTTCTGAACAATATAGACAAATAGTTGTGGATGTCAATTTTCTTAAGAAGAGTAGAATTTGATAGGGAGCAGAGGCCCTGAAGAGGGTGCCCCCTCAAGATTCAGTTGTAAGTGGTGTGGTGACCAACATTTACTTAGGAACTCTCCGAATGTCAAATGCGATATTTGTAGAAAGTTTGGCCACTTGGTTGCTACCTGTTGGAGTAATATTAGTTCTCTCCAACAAGGGAGTAAAGTACCAGGTCCAATTAACCATCGCGCACAAGGGAATAATCTCTAGCAAGATGAGACAAATACTGCAAAGAGGAAAGGCTATTGTGGTAGTGGAGTCAGTCTTTTTGAGGCTATATGTGTCAATGACGCTAAAACTTCTAATCTACGAGCCATAACAAGAAGTCAAAATATTAAAGAGGGTGACAACAAAGGAATTGTAAGACCTGTCGAGGGAAACCCTAAGCAAGAGGCTAGGGGAAAGCAAGTTCTAAATCCTGATATGGAAGGCGGACCTTTAAGACCTATTGATAGTAAAGTTGATCCCGAGAAGGATAAGGGATTGCCGAGAAAGAAGGCAAAAGTTAAAAAAGAGGCACTAAAGCTGGTCCAAAGACCAAAGGAGAGAATGGTTTGGCGTGAGAAGAGGACTTTGGCTAACTACCGCGACTTTGATCTAGTAAGTTCTCTTTGCGAAGTTAAACTAGACATGAACCTCTTGCAATTGATTAAACTTTCTCTAGGAGTATGCAAGGAATTCAAGAAAATCCTACGTATTGCGTATATTGTAAAACCTTTGGGCATAGCTAGAGTGGGAGAAGATTGATTCGATCATGCTAAAAAGCATTTTCCTAGGGTTCTAGCATACGTGGATGGAATATTAGTAGAGCATGCTATCGTGGGCACTAGATCCTCCATCAATATCATGAGTTCAAACTTGATGGAGAGGCTAGGTCTCGAAATTCAAAAAGACAACTCTACACTTCTTAGGATGGCAGATGACATTCTAAGACAACCAGAAGGTTGCATCACTAAAGTCCACATTACAGTTGCGAGTGTGGAATGCTACTTGGACTTTAGGGTGATAAGGTTTGCAAGACATCCTACCTATCGAGTTTTGCTAGGTAGGCCATGAATCTTATGAACAGACTGCCAAGTCAATATACCCATCGATCGAGTGATTCTAGGTAGAGGTGCCAATCATGCAACAGTGGATGCTTACCATGAGTCACCTCAAAGTGAGAGGGCTCCTTTATCCTCTACTAAACTAGAAACAGTAGAAGATCCATCTGGTAGTGAGACGTGATCGAGTGATGGATCTAAAGAAGGGTCCACTATAGATGTAACGTGCCTGCTCCTCAAATCACAGGGCATGTCTTAGCAATCCATTGAGAGATATATCTAGAAGATGCCACCCGACACTCCCACGGAATGACATGGGGTTTGCCAACTAGGGTCTCTTGAGTCTGCCTCGCAACGGAACTTATCTAGCAGTTTCCACTAGTATCAACCTGAAGTCCAGGTTCCTTGTAGTCAAGTCTTCCTAACAGCCTTCTAGTGTCGGTCTGCAACTGCTTCACTTTGTGCAGATACAAGTGGACCAAAGCAGACTCATACCACACTTGGTTCAAAGAGAATGGGAAATGAGAGGGATGCATCGCTTGACCTCTCTGCCCGTAGGGCATAGTCTCATTCCGGTCCCCTAAAATGGTATGAATCAGGTTTTTAACTTACAAGTTCTAAGGTCCTTGTCTATCTATCATTCGCATCAAATAAATTCCATTGATGAAAGCTCTTGGCTAACCGAGACCACCCTGCCGTAGGATGGACTCGACGGTCACATCCACCATGCTTCCCTCGAGGGTTGGTTTAGTTATCTAATTACCTACCACATTATGTTTAACACATAAAAATAGCTTCCTTAATTAACTCATTAATCACAGGTTTCTTTACGTAGTTTAGGGCACATACATGAAGACAAGATAACAAGATCAAACACTTCCTTAACTTATCTCCATATTAATGTTTGTCTCCCGTCCATACAGGAGAATTAAGTGTCCCTTTTTTCCTCCGCAGAAAAATTCTTTCGTCTCCCAGCAATAAAAACTCGAAGGTTTATCCTACCAAGATTCTGCCCTGTAACTAGTATCCAGAGCCCCAGGATCCCATCCTGAGTCACGTAGAACACTTGTGTAGGGTTTGGAGGCATTGGGATTTACAACCAGAGCCCCCCCTGGTACCCAAGCGTCCTCCTATGCCAAGTAATTTCCACGGAGAGACCTCTCGCGGTGGGTTCGGTCCACATTCTTGGTGCGGATTCATAACCCCCTTGGTTAGGGTTTGGCGGTTCGCGGGGGTAGCTAGCGCCATCCTTTCTTAATTATCCCTCTAGGAAATCATCCATAGTTGAAGCAACCAGCCTAATAACATTTACTAGGGAAAACATCCATTTTGTTCCCATGCCAATTTATCCTTATAGTTCCCACCATGAAAATATAATCACTTGGATATTAATCCAAAACCACAACCATTCCTTATCCTTTACGGAATCAACCAAAGCTGAAACAACCAGCCTAACATCATTTACTTAGGAAAAATGTTATTTTCCATATCATCAATAACTTGCTTAATCCATCCTTTTTTCACAACTTACTCCCTCACATAACTTATAACATGGCTTCCAAAATAAACCAGGCATCCCAAAGGTAGAAACCAAGCAATCGAGGTAACAACCACTGTACTCTTCCCAAGATACAATTTATTCTCTTTACTTACACCTAGAACATTACTTCAAGCATCCAAAGGCTATCATCCAAGTATTGGAACCAACAGTCATTGTATTCCTTTTGAGAATACAACTTACTCCTCCTTGAGATGCACCATAAGAGTCTATAATGAGCACTCTTGTTTACTCTCCCCCTTGGAAACTTTCCTCCCTTGGTAGGTATTCGGGTTAGATTTCTCTAGGAATTTGAGGCTTTGTATCTGCTCAACTTGTTAATGCAAGACAAGTTTGTATTTTTCCTAGAATACATTGTAGCTACTTATATGATAATTCAATTGTCCTTGTTTTGGATTGGAAGTAGTGCCTCCTCTCATGGTCCAGGGTCTTGACAAGCTTATTTACCTATGCACCTCACAAGGTGAAGCCTAGTTAGATCGAGTACCTTGGTATTCCATACTTAGC
Source organism: Lygodium microphyllum (assembly GCF_053477565.2). NCBI lineage: Eukaryota > Viridiplantae > Streptophyta > Polypodiopsida > Schizaeales > Lygodiaceae > Lygodium > Lygodium microphyllum. The sequence goes on along the minus strand of NC_141149.1, from coordinate 18,356,542 downwards.
AACATTTAACATACACTAGCTAGGAGGTAGATTTATTTCATGACTTGGCTCCCTAGGTACGGTTTTCAATGATGCATGGTAGTTCCTGTAAGCTTCTTGTTATGAATTGCAACAGTTCCCATCAACGTTTATTCCTTTGTTGCAAGAAGGCACATCACTCTACTTTTGAGAATCAACGAGGACATTAGGTCCCAATACCTTTATCTACAAGATTATTGGTGTTTAACTTAACACAATTTAAGATTAAACTATATGCAATGTGAGGTAATGAAACCTTCCCTTCATTTTAGTTTTATCTAAATGTTATGATTCTAGCATATCTCCTTTGAATGCGAGACATTCACAATACTTCGGTGATTACTTCTTTTCCATTCATGAAATAAGCTTCATGAGTTCTTCTAGCTTAGCTTAACGCACGCACGCAATGCTTTATATTCATGAACATTCTCTAGGAAGTCCCGTCTATCATGAACATTTTCTAGGAAAATCCTACCTAACATGTGCAATTTCTAAGATTGTAAAAGGGACATCGTTATGATTAAGAATTCTGATGTCTTAAGCAATGAAACTTATTTTCTTATGTACGATCATATCCTTTCTTAATGTATTCCCATCATGCAGATTTACTATTTTCCTCCCATGTTCTAATGCATTTAAACTATATTTACGAACTTATAATTTAACCATAAATCCAAGGTCTTAGGAAAACCTGATTTTGATCCGCAAGTGTTGAGACATTAACAGTTCCACTTGATTTGGTCTGCTTCTTTTCCCCTTTCGCAGTTCCCACACTCGTACTTCGATCATGTCGGACGAGCTCTCGTCCTCCTTCCTCAAGGTGTGAACCTTGCAAGGAACTCCATACCCTTGCTAGGAATTCCGTAGCCCTAAATTTGAAAGGAATAGTGGCAATGTTCCCACGGTTTAAGTGAGGGGGAATGATGAGTAGGAACAAGGCTTAAGGATGGGGGAGACCTTAGAAGGTTCTAGAACCTTCTATTTCTCTCTCATTCTCTCTCTTCTTCTTCTTCTTCTTCTTCTTCTTCTTCTTCTTCTCCTCTTTCTCCCTCTTCTTCTCCTTCTTCTTCTCCTTCTCTCTCCCTCTTCTTCTCCTTCTTTCTCTCCCTTCCTCTTCTTCTTCCTCTTCTTCTCCTTCTTCTTGTCCTCTCTCTCACCCTCTTCTTGTCCTTCTTTCTCTCCCTTCCTCTTCTTCTCCTTCTTCTTCTCCTCTCTCTCCCTCATCTTCTCCTTCCTTCTCTCCCTTCCTCTTCTTCTTCTTCTTCTTCTCCTTCTCTCTCTCCCTCTTCTTCTTCCTCTCCTTCTTTTCCTCTTCTTCTCCTTCCCTCTCTCTCTTCTTCCTCTTCTTCTTCTTCTTCTCTTCTTCTTCTCTTTCTCTCTTCTCTCCTTCTTCCTCTTCTTCTTCTTCTTCCCTCTCTCTCTCTTTTTCCTCTTCTTCTTCTTTTTCCTCTTCTTCTTCTTTTTCTCTTCTTCCCCTTCCCTCTCCTTCTCTTCTTCTCTCCCTCTCTTCTTCCTCTTCTTCTTCTTTCTCTCTCTCCCTCTTCTTCTTCTTCTTCTTCTTCTCCTCTCTCCCTCTTCTTCCCCTTCTCTCTCTCCCTCTTCTTCTTCTTCTTCTCTGTTGGGGGTAAAGGTGCCTCTGCCTAGCCGCCTGTGTATTACTACACTGACAGTCACACCACTACACATTGCAGGTGGTGAGCGCCCATCACCGTCACTGCACACTGCAGGTGGTGGGCGCCCGTCACTCTCACTTTATTCTTTATTCTTTTAGTGACAGTTTGAATAAAGGAAGGCCCGGTCACACATTGTGATTGTTGGAGTTCCCATTTCTAGTCTCTCCCTTTCTTGCTCTTGATCTCCTGTCATAGCTCTCGAGTCCAACCTTTGATCTGTCGCTCCCTTTCAACCAGTATCAAAGCTTTGCTTTTCGACTCTTGAGCTTGGTTCGTGGCATTCTCAGCATCCCATCAACCCTACTTGCATTGGGTCTCCTTCCCGACAGCCATATCTAACTCCTTTGAGCTCCCGTCACTCCCCGGCTTCCCGAGCACCTTCCCGACATTGTTGGGTGAGAGGTATTTGATCATTTTCTTCATGGTTTACTTTAGTTATTGGGTCTCATAGGCTGTAAACAAGATTGGGGCATCCACCATTGAAGTTCCCTTGCTTCATATCTCACTTGCCTTTGAACAAGACTTACTGGAGCTTGTTTGAGGCCTTCCTTGGCTTTTACCGGACCCCTCCAAAGCTTGGCCACCATTTTTTGCAGCCCCATGGCCAGCATTTATAATTGGCTAAATCACGCAGCCCTCCCATATGTGTCTTCAGTATTGACAGTCACAACAGCAACTCTCCCCCTCCATTGACACTTGGAAAGGCTCCATTTTGGGCATATGAACATGCTTTGATGCTTGTTTTTTATGGTTGATGTGTTGGCATAGCATTTGGACTGATTTAACACTGTTTTGGGACTATCATAATAGTCCACAGGCAGTTTATGACAGTGTTACACTGACATTTGATGCTACAACTTGTTTGGCATTGTCATTTGATGCCTAGTTGGTCCCATTTGATGCCCTGACGTTAGGGGAATGTATGCCTATTGTTTGGCAACCATTTGGAGATGATTTTGGTGCTGAAATTCACAGTTTTGAATAGTAAATCACTACTGTACACAGTTGGGCTGAAGTCATTTTACTCATGTATACTTATGCCTATGCTTTTCGGGCTATGTTTCGGGCATATATGGTGATGTATTGACACTTGGGGCTCGACATAGAGCTTGGTTTTGATTCGGGATTGTTGGTTGAGCTTGAGCTCACTTTGCAAAGCATTTGGATGCTCCATCTTGGATGTACTTATGGCATGTATGTTGCTTATGTCTGACCGGACTTGACATGCTTAGCCTATGCCATTACTACATGCTAGTTACATTGTTTGGAGCCTATTGCTACTGGAGCTCGGTCTTGGCTTGACCTTGGATACTCGGAGCTTACTTAAGCTATTTATTGGCTTTCCAAAGTTGTATCTTGGGATGTACTTGATGTCTTACATGCTTATGGATGCTACATACGGATGCTCTACCGCCTACATGTTCGGGATATACTATTGATGTATTGTCTTGGACTTATGTCATTGGCACTGTGTCTTTCCTTCGCTTGAGCTCATAAGCTCATATATATGGCTTTTGTGCCAGTGGGAGCATTCTTGAATGCTTATCAGACATTGAGCAAGTGGTACTTTTATGCATTGAGCTGTTACATGCTATTGAGCAGGTGGTACTTTTATGCATTGACACTTGAGACTTTGGGACTTCTTACCTTTTGGGATGATACATCATATGTCTTGGTTCACTGTATGCTTATGAGCTAAGTCTCAATTTTAGATCCGTATCTTTGTGAACTGACACCTACTTGTGTCAAGTTTTGGTAGTGGCAGGAACACTTTGCCCCGTTGCCTGGGGGGTGTGCCTACTCATTGGCAGATGTTTGTATGATATACTTGGGTGTTGGATTCATGCTTATCGACCATCATATGCTTATTTTATGCGTGCATGATGCTGACTTTGGTCTTGGCGATATCTGATTGCCTTGGGATCCGATTTTGGCACTATTAGCTCTCTTTTACTGAAATCTGAAATTTATTACAACAAGCATATATGTATGGACTGACATGGATTTTTCATGCTGAAACACTCTGAAACGATGTACTTTCACTATACTTGGTGAGAAGCAGCTTTGGCTCCACTTTCTTTGCCATTTGTCCTCGATTTTGGTGATTTTTTGGTCATTTTCTGCAGTAAACAGCAAGCAGTTTTGAACTATCTACAGTCTTCCAGCCTGCATTATGGTAAGTTTGTCCATTGATCATGCTATTTTCAACATCACTAAGCTTGATGGTACAAATTACTCTTATTGGAAGAGCCAAATTTGGCAAGTTTTGGTGCAAAAATCATAGATCAAACCTTTGAGGTTAAGCGGGCATCCTCCTACAACTATGCCAGATAAGGAATGGCTTGAGCTTGATGAGTTATGCAAGTCCACTATTGTATTGTCTCTCACAGAACAGGTTCACTATAATGTCTTTGAGGAAGAACAGAGTGCATAGCAGTTGTGGGAAAAGATAAAAAATCTCTATGACAAGAAAAGTCCAGCGAGTCGGATGTATTGGCTGAAACAGCTTATGGATCTGCGCATGAAGGAGAATGTGACTATATCTACTCACTTGAGCCAGTTCCATGCTATACTCAAGAACTTGACTTCACAGGACATCACTTTTGCAGAGGATGTCACTCCTCTTTTCTTTATTGGTACTCTTAATGAGTCATGGAATGTATTCCGCACTGCATTATGTGCCTCTACTGCTACCTTGAAATTATCTGATGTTGAGAGTGCTCTTCTGCAGGAAGAGGTTAACCGTAAGAATTTGTATGCCTCTTGTGTGTATCATGCTATGACACTTAGAGGCAGGAATGATGGCAAAGTCCAGTATTAAAATTGAAGAGATCAATGTTATACAGCCTGAGAATGTTGATGATGATGACTATATCCTAGCAGCCTCTTCTAATGCTTTGCAGATGACAGAGATACACTCTATGTATGCACAGTGTTGGCTCTTGGACTCAGGTGCGTCCTTTCATATGACACCTTACTGAGAGTGGTTTCATTCATACCGTACTGTTTCGGGTTCTGTGCGCTTGAGTGATGACAGCTCTCTTGATATTGTGGGCATTGGTGATGTTAGGATGCAGTTTCCTTTTGGTAGCAGTTTTGTTATGCAAGATATATGTCATGTACCTGCTTTGACACGCAGTCTCATGTCAGCTAGACAACTTGATGACGCAGGATATCATGTATGTTTTGGAGACTCTGCATGGAAGATCACTCGTGGCAGACTTGTGATTGCGAGAGGTGCCAAGGCTGGCATTCTCTACCCCTTGATTATATCAGCTTCTTCCCTTGATCATGTTTTGTCTGTGGGTTCTATCCCACATGTATCTCTTTGGCATGCCAGTTTGGGCCATATGTCTTTGAAGGGAATGAAAATGTTTTCTAGTTTGCAGTACTTACCGCCCCTTGATTATGCATGTTTTGATTCATGTGAGCATTGTCTTTATGGCAGGCAAACTAGATCTACACATAAGAAGTCTGGTAGGCCACGCATGAGTGAGCCCTTGGCATTGGTGCATTCGGATGTCTGTGGGCCCATACCTTGTCAGTCTATGGGTGGTGCAAAGTATTTTGTTACGTTCATAGATGATTTTTCATGAAAAGTTTGGGCTTATCCCATTAAGCTGAAATCTGATGTCTTGGCTGTGTTTCAGAGATGGCTTGCATTGGTTGAGAACTAGTATGGGTATAGGCTAAAATGCCTAAGGAGAGATAATGGGGGTGAGTATGTCTCACGTGTTTTTGAGCAGTTATGTGATGAGAGGGGTATTAAGCGTCAGTTGACCACCCCCTACACCCCCCCCAGAATGGTTTGGCTGAGCAAATGAATAGAACCATCCAGGAGTGTGTACGCAGTATGCTTAGCCATGCAGGCCTACCACAGAGCTTTTGGGCTGAGGCAGCTAGTACAGCTATGCATGTCATAAACAGATCACTCTCTAGTGGTTTGGATTTCCAGGTTGCAGAGGAGGTATAGACTGGAAAACCTCCCTCTTATGCCCATCTCCATGTCTTTGGATGTGAGGCATTTTGTCATGTGCCCAAGGACAAGAGAAGCAAGCTGGATCCCAAGAGTGTCAAATGCATTTTCCTTGGTTATGGGGATGCAGGCGAGATGGGTTACTATCTCTGGGATTCGTAGGCGCGGAAAGACATCCGCAGTGATGTAGTGTTCCATGAAGAAAAAATGCATAGGCAGCCTAAGAGAGTTGTTGAGATCCGCAGGGTTATATTTCAGGAGGAGCGGAGAGCTCCTGCACAGCTAATTGGACAGCCTACAGCTATAGCATATGCTCATGGTCAAGGTGTTGGGCAGGCAGTTGGGCAGGAAGCAGAGCCTGCCGTGAGATGGTCTACTAGAGACAGACGTCCACCTGATAGATTTCAGCCCTCAATGCATTATGTCTTGGTTACAGATACAGGAGAGCCTTTCACCTATGATGAGGCTATGCACAAGGGTGACAATCACTCTTGGGAGAGGGCTATGCAGACTGAGATAGACTCCCTGCATAAGAATGACACTTGGGATTTGGTTTCCTTGCCTATGGGCAAGATTGCCTTGCCATGCAAGTGGGTGTACAAGCTAAAAAGTACCCCTGGACACCCCAAGCTGGCATACAAGGCTAGATTGGTAGCAAAGGGTTTTAAGCAGGAGCATGGTGTGGACTTTGACGAGGTCTTTTCTCCTGTGGTTAAGATGACCACCCTGCACTTAGTCTTGGCTTTGGTTGCTCAGCTTGACTTGGATTTATACTAGATGGATGTCAAGACAGCTTTCTTACATGGGGACTTGCATGATGAGATTTATATGGAGCAGGCTAAGGGCTTTGCAGAACCTGTCAGGCAGCACCTAGTGTGCAAATTGAAGAAAAGTCTTTATGGCTTGAAACATACACCTAGGGAGTGGTATCATAATTTTGATGCCTTTATGCAATCACAGGGCTATAGCTGGAGTGCTATGGATCCGTGTCTTTACAGAAAGAAGGCCTGTGATGGTTCTTTATTGATTTTGGTACTCTATGTCGATGATATGCTGATAGCAGGAAGAGTTCATGATGAGCTAGATACTCTTAAGGCTCAGCTTAAGAAGAGCTTTGAGATGAAAGATCTGGGACATGCCGCTCACATATTTGGTATGCGCATTAGACGCGATAGGCATTAGGGACTCCTCTACTTATCACAAAGGGAGTACATTCATAAAGTCCTTGAGCGCTTCCGCATGCAGGACATAAAGCCTATTGGCTATCCATTGCCTTCTTATGTGAAGGTATCACAGGCTGATTGTCCGTAGACAGATGAGGAGAGGGCCGAGATGGCCAAGATTCCCTATGCATCTGTAGTGGGTAGTCTTATGTATGCCATGATAGCCACTCGTCTAGATATTGCCTTTGCAGTTGGTGTTGTGGCACGCTATATGGCTACACCTGGCAAGAAGCATTGGGATGCCGTGAAGGGTATCATGAGGTACCTGAAGGGCACTACAGATATGTGCATATGCTATGGCAGCCAGGATACAGGAGTCGTAGGGTACACTGACTTTGATTATGCAGGACATGCAGATAGTAGGAAGTCCACTTCCAGCTATGTATGTCAAGATTGTGGGAGAGAAGGAAGGAGTCTCACTTGTAGCTTTCTCACTTACATAATGGGGGAATACACACAAAGGTGGAGGTTGAAAACAGTTTTCCTCTTCTTAGTTGTGTAAGACAAAAAGAACTCTAGTACAGAGAAATAGAAGAACCCTATATATGGGTCTCAAACCAAACTCAACTAACTAAGGTGGCATACTAACTGAGCCACGAACTAGAGTAGATAAGGATAGATGTCATCTAGCTATTATTCATGGGTGGTGTACCAACCACATCTGCAGCTAACAAGTCGGTGACATAAATGCACAACGGTCACCCTGGCATATCACGAGTGGATCTCGATATCTCAACACTTCCCCTCAAGCTCAATCCCAATTCTTGCACACCAAGTAGATCTTTGAACTTGCGCAACTTCTCTGCGCCCAATGCCTTCGTAAATATGTCAGCTACCTGATCCTCTATGCTGACATAAACTAGATCAATAAGACCTAGTAAAACCCTCTCCCGCACATAGTGATAATGCACCTCAATGTGCTTTGTTCTAGCATGATAGACTGGGTTATTTTCCAAGTGCATACTAATCATGTTGTCACAATAAATGACAACGGCCCATCTGTAGGCTGATGCATATCATAAAGTAGCTTATGCAACCAGGCTACCTCACATGCAGCCATTGCTGCACCCCTGTACTCAGCCTATGTGCTCGACAAGGCAGCTGTAGGTTGTTTCTTGCTGCTCCAAGTGACTGCAGCACTCCCAAAAGAGACACATATCCACTGGTAGATCGTCTATCAGAAATACTACCAGCCCAATCACCATCAGTGTATCCATACAACTGTATCTGAACCCCAGTCTCATAAAATAGTCCATACTGCAATGTGGACTTCACATACTTGAGTATGCGTCTAGCCACATCCAAATGCGATTTCCTTGGAGCCTGCATAAACTGACTTACCAATCCAATAGCATAACTCAAATCTGGCCTAGTAATAGTCATATAAATCAAAATTTCCTACTATGCATCTGTACATAATAGGCTCTTCCAAAAGCTCACATGTATCTGCGCTCAGCTTCACATTCTGCTCCAAAGGAACTGAAATAGGCTTACAGCCTGTCATCCCATATTTGGATAGCATGTCCAATCCATACTGCCTCTGCAAGAGCCATATCCCACTTGGTGATCTAATCACCTCAATGCCCTAGAAATAACGCAACTCTCCCAAATCCTTCATCTCAAACTTCTGCTTCAATAGCATTTTCACATGAAGGATATCTTCATCACTATCACCTGTCATAATCAAATCATCAACATAAATGACAAGTAGCATAATACATTTCTCTGTTTTTCTCACATAAAGTGAGAAATCTGCCTTGGAAATCTGAAAGCCAATAGTGACAAGATATTGTCCTATCTTGTCAGACCATGCTCTAGGTGCTTGCTTCAAGCCATACAAGGCTTTCTTCAACCTGCAAACAAACTCAGGATGAATAGCATGCACATAACCTAGTGACTGCTCCATATAGGCCTCTTCTTGCAAATCACCATGCAAGAAGGCATTCTTTACATCCATCTGATGTAAAGACCATCCCTTTGATGTAGCCATAGCAATGACTGCTCTTACGGTTGTCATCCTTGCAACCGGACTGAATGTTTCTTCATAATCAATGCCATATGTTTGTGCATACCCCTTCACTACTAATCTTGCCTTGTATCTGTTCAAGAACCATCTGCATTGTGCTTCACCTTATAAACCCACTTACAACCAATTGCATTCTTATCTTTAGACAAAGGTACCAATTCCCATGTAGCATTTGCTTCCAAGGCATCCATTTCTTCATCCATGGCTTTCTCCCATTTTTCTTTTCCCATGGCTTGCTCAAAAGAAGTGGGTTCTGGTTCCTGTATCACTTTGACCATATAGTCATAGTGAATGGCTGTAAATCCATCATATTTCAGCCTATCCACAGGATACCTAGCTATGCTAGACCTATGCAAAGTAGGTTCACTCCCAGCTGCTCTCAAAACATCCCTAGTTTTCCTTACTCCAGGTGTAACAACAGAAGGAATACCCAACTCATCATCAATGCTCTATTCTGAGCCACTAGATTCACCATCCACATAAGAGTGACATGCATTCACATCAAACATGGTCTGATCTACCTTCTCTTTTCCCTTTTGTGATACCTGCATACCACTATTTGCATTACTTTTAGGAGATTCTCCTGATCTCAATCTGCTTGTCCATGGCGAAGAATGTGAACCACTACTAGAGGACACTCCAGGTCCACTAATATCTTGTGACTGCTGTGAATTCTGTGCAGCATTACCATTTTGTGCATCTACATGATCAATCACATTTATGGGTTTATACCAGCTACTCATCTCATCAAAAACAACATCTCTGCTCACTATAAACTTACGACTAGAAGGGTTATAGCATCTATACCCTTTCTACTGTAGAGAGTAACCAATAAAGATGCACTTCTCAACTTTTGGATCCAACTTGGATCTCAACTCATCTGGCACATGAACATAGGCAATGCAACCAAAAATTTTCAAATGAGAAATATCTGATTTTCTACTAGTATACTTCTCCTCTAGAGTCGTGCCATGTATTGCTATAGTGGGAGTCTTGTTCATTATGTAGACTACTGTAGCAATTGCCTCAGCCCAACAAAAATCTGGCAGGTCTTTTTCATTGAGCATGGTACGAGATACCTCTCCAATATGCCTGTTTTTTCTTTCTGCAATTCCATTTTGCTGTGGGGTATGACTACATGAATATTGCTGCTTTATGCCATGCTCCTGCAAGAACCTTGCAAACTCATTTGAGAGGTACTCTCCCCCTCCATCTGACCTTAGGCATTTTATTTGCAGGCCTGTTTCTTTTTCAACCATAGCTTTAAGAGTTTTGAAATGCCCAAAAACTTCACTTTTCTTTTTCATAAAATACACCCAAACTTTTCTACCATAATCATCAATAAAAGTGACAAAATAATGACAACCTCCAATAGATGCAGCTTTAGTAGTCCACACATCAGAGTGGATTAATTCCCATGGCTTCTTACTCTCTTGAACATGTCTAGGAAATGGTTTCCTTGCTTGTTTTCCAAATTGATAGGCTTCACATACCTTATGCATTTCTGCAACCTTGAATTTAGGCAATCCTGCAAAAATATTTTGGGCTTGCATTGATTTAAGTCGTTGTACATTAACATGACCAATGCATTTATGCCAGATATCAATATCTGCAACTACACCAGTCCCATGTGCAAACATTGCTGCACTCAATTCAGGCATGTTTGCATCCAACGTAAACATTCTACCCTTCTTATTTCCTTTTGCTATCAAGCGACCTTTATTTTTCATATCCTTAACAAAGCATCCATGAGGATTAAATCTGACCTGCAAGCCCTACTCAACCATTTGACCAATAGAAACCAGGTTCTTGGTGATATTCGGGACATGAAATACGTCCGACGGGTATTTCTTTTTCCCATCCTGCATAGACAAGGAAATTTTTCAATCTGCACAATAGGATGTACAGTATCATCACCAGTCTCCACAAATCCTGGTTTTTCCATTTTCCTTGCATCCTCCATCCATTCTGCATGACCTGTCATGTGGTTTGATGCACCTAACTCAACATACCACACATCATTGCTTTCTTCTGCACTTGTCACAGAATTGGTTATGTGTTGCACCATAAACAAATGCTCATTTCTGTCATCACCCTGTCTACTAGAAGATGCATAATTCCCTTGTTGCAATTTTCCATTCATGATGTCATTCTGCTTTTTATAGCAGTCTTTAGCCATATGACCCATTTTACCACAGTAGTAGCATTCAACATTGTTGTTTGCATTTTGGCCTCTTTGCCATCCACCACGACCTCTTTGGCTCCCCCTGCCTCTGGAGTTACCACGTCCTCCTCCATAGGACTGGTTTTCGTGAGTTTGCTGCATATTCTGATTTCTACCATGGCCTTCAGATTGACCTCCTCTACCTCTGCCTCTACCTCTTCCAGCATTTGAGTAGAAGATAGCTTCTTTTAAAGTTCCTCCTGAAGAAGATGCACCACCATTTCTCTACTCCTCAGAAATTAGAAGAGCAATCAACTCCTCAAAATCAGGAAATCTTTCATGGACGGAAATGGATGTTCGAAACTGTGCATAATCCTTTCCTAGACCATTCAAGGTCACAGAAACTAAATCATCATCTTCCACTAGCGACCCAATGGAAGCAAGTGCATCTGTAATCTTCTTCACCTTCATGTGGTAGTCATTGATGCTCATATTTTCTCTTTGCACATTGTGCAACTCTTGCTTGAGCTGCATTTTCCTGGCTTGCGTATTTGTGCTATACATTTTTGACAGAGTATCCCATGCCTCATTTGGCGTACTTGCATCCTGAATATACACAATCATAGAGTTTGAAATACTAATAGACAACCAGTACATAACTTTTCTGGCTCTCTCATGCCATCCTTTAAATGCTTGCATTTGCTGTTGATTGGGAACATCAAGAAGAACTGGTTCTTCTTCATTTCCTACAACGAATTCCCAATATCGTTTTCCCATAAGAAAATTTGTCGTTCTAAACTTCCATGCTTGGAAGTTGTTCTTGTCAAGCTTTTCAATGACAATCTATGAAAGAGAATCAAACGCCATTACAGAACATTGCAAAGAATTCTGTCACTGCAAAAACACAGCTTCAGTCTCACACGGGCAAATCTGCAAAACTGACAAAAGTGGTATTTGACCACACAGTCACTTTCTAGTGACGATTTTGTATCAATAGGTAACAAGGATGATTTTGTAACTCCCAATGTCTCTGCGCACAGGCATACGATGCAATTTCTACGGTAACTTTTCACCGACCTGTAGAACAGGGATCGCACAGCAAAAAACAGGGCCTTTTCCTGAGTGCATGCGGAAAACTTTCACCTCCAAATAGGCCCCGAAATGGCCTCGAATAAAAAAAATAGGGCAACCAAGGGCTAAAGCTCGTCTCCCACAGCATATACTGCCCTCCTGCTACACCGAGAAGGGCGTCTCAATCTGAGACAATGCACTCTTACACTTTCCGGCTGTGCTACCTGCAGAGACTTGCTCCCAAACTCAAAAAATGAAAGCAACATTGGTCCTCTTACCAAAACACCGCGAACTTGGTTTGCTTTCTTAAGCTCCTTACCACGAACCAGGCTCTGATACCATGTCAAGATTGTGGGAGAGAAGAAAGGAGTCTCACTTGTAGCTTTCCCACTTACACAATGGGGGAATACACACAAAGGTGGAGGCTAAAAACTGTTTTCCTCTTCTTATTTGTGTAAGCCAAAAAGAACTCTAGTACAAAGAAATAGAATAACCCTATATATGGGTCTCAAACCAAACTCAACTAACTAAGGTGGCATACTATCTGAGCCACGAACTAGAGTAGATAAGGATAGATGTCATCTAGCTATTATTCATGGGTGGTGTACCAACCGCGTCTGCAGCTAACAAGTCGGTGACATAAATGCACAACGGTCACCTTGGCATATCACGAGTGGAGCCTGATATCTCAACAATGTATTCACCTATGCTGGAGGTGTTGTTTCTTGGATGTCCAGGATGTAGAAATGCACGGCCCTTTCTGCTACAAAGGCCGAGTATGTTGTAGCCACTGAGGCTTGCAAGGAGGCCATTTGGTTGGGTCGTTTAGTTGCATACCTTGGTATTGATGCTATCCCTACATTGCATTCGAATTCTATGAGTGCTATTCAAGTAGCCAAGAATCCAGACTTCCATGCAAAGACAAAACACATTGAGGTGAGGTATCACTTCATACGTGGGATCATTGAGGACAAGTCTGTTGACCTTGTCAAGATCTTGACTGACCAGAATCCTGCAAATCTGCTCACGAAAAGCCTCTCTATAGAGCACTTTGCCTTCCTTAAGAGGTTGATGGGCGTGGGATGAGATGATGTCTTTCCTCATCCTGTTGTACATGTGTACATTTTGCACTGTCTTTTTTCTTTTTCTTTTCACTCCTCACTGGGGCAGATTCACCTTTAAGTGGGAGCTTGTTGGGGGTAAAGGCGCCTCTGCCTAGCCGCCTCTGTATTACTACACTGACAGTCACCGCCACTGCACACTGCAGGTGGCGAGCGCCCGTCACCGTCACTTTATTCTTTATTCTTTTAGTGACAATTTGAATAAAGGAAGGCCTGGTCACACATTGTGACTGTTGGCGTTCCCATTTCTAGTCTCTCCCTTTCTTGCTCTTGCTCTCCTTCCATAGCTCTCAAGTTCAACCTTCGATCCATCGCTCCCTTTCATTCTCAGATGCCCGGCATACTCAGAGTTGAGATCTAGATACACATTGAGTAGCTCACTTCAGGGATGTATGACTGATATGGATCAGAGATGATTTGGCCGTTTTCTGGGAGAGGCATGGCACATTAAAGAGCAGAGCACACAGCGGGTCCCAGTCAGAGAGGGGCCCACCCAGACGACTATTACACAGTTCTTTCAGACAGACAAAGTGAGACCTACTGTACCAACCTCCAGCCAAACCTCCGGGCTCACCCTACAGCAGGCTGAGGACCAGCGTACCCGACTCCGCACGAGGATCCGTGGGTTTCGGACCCCACAGCCACACCGATAGGAGATCCGAAGGATTCTTGATCTACATCGATAGCAGATTGAGATCCGACGACACTCGACACATTGGATCTCAGATCTCCAATTTGCTCTTTCTCCACCGCCGATGTACCACATCCTGCATCTAGGAGGGATCACCTGCTATTAGCGACTTCGACGACTGCTACTACATCCCAGGATAGTATATCTCCCTACATCTGTTACATATACACATTGCACCACTTTATCACAGCCGACAGTTGTTCCCCTATCACAGCCGACATTTGTTCTCCTTTTGTAGCCATTATCTGGAGTACCAGAGCTACATATGCACATACACATACACGACACTTATCTTACTCACAGCACCGAATTTTCAGTTTCAAGTTTTTAGCTTTTCATTCAGCACTTTTATTTTGGATAGCTAGACCTCATCAATTGTATCACAGTTTGTCTCATAGGCCAGTTTTGGTTCTTTAGAAGACGTTAATATAACTTTCTCTCTCTCTCTCTCTCTCTCTCTCTCTCTCTCTCTCTCTCTCTCTCTCTCTCTCTCTCTCTCTCTCTCTCTCTCTCTCTCTCTCTCTCTCTTCCTCTTCTTCTTCTCTCCCTCGCAAGGCCAGGGGCATTTTTCACGAGGCAGGGGAGGGTGCCACTACCTGCCGCAAGCTAGAGGGGGGGGAGGTGACAAAGTACGAGGGGAGGAGGACCTGCCGTCGAAGCTAGAGGAGGGGGTGCACTGTGCAGATTGACGAGGGGGTCGCCTTATATGGTGGAGAGGGAGGTGGCGCCACCCTCCATCTGGGAGGGTTGCATGCCCCCTTCTCCCTCTTTACTCGTTCTCTCTCTCTCTCTTCCTGCCATGCAGACGACAGGGGGAGAGAGAGGGAGAATTTTTTTTTTAATGTTTAAAAATTTAAAAGGGGGTGGTTCGCATGGGGAAGGCACGGGGGCACGGGGAATGTTACAACAGAGGACATTTATTAGATAACATTGAATGAGCTGATAGAGCCTCAAGATCGGATAAGAGACGCGGACGTTATTGAGTTGGATCTTGCATTACAAGGATATGAGGGTATAGCGACGGCCATTTTGCAACGAGAAATAGCAATGGTACCCAGACGAAAAAAACACGGGCCGAAATCTGAGCACATCATTTTGCGCGCATTCACGAAAGAGAGAGCGAAAGGGAGAGCAAGTGGAAGAGCAAACATCTTGCATTTGAGAGGGAGAGAAAGAGAGAAAGAGGGAGAAAGAAGGCTTCTCAGCGCCGCCGTTTGCGAAGAAGAGGAGGAGGTGTACGGAGGGCGATGTGGAGCTGCCGTCACCAAGAGGAGCCCCCAAACCCTTCTTCGAGCCTTTACGGTGAGTGCATTGTCCATTCTTGCTTTGCTTTTGTGTTTTCTCTCTCTCTCTCTGTTACTTATTTTTGGTATAATTCGTGTGTATTGAGAGAGAGAGAGAGAGGGAGAGAGGGAGAGGAAATGAGAGAGGGAGAGGGAGAGGGAGAGGGGGAAACATTAAACATAATAAAGAGAGAAAGAGAGGGAGAGGCAAAGGCAGAGGGAGGGAGAGAGAGAGAAAGAGAGGGGGAGGGAGAGGAAATGAGAGAGGGAGAGGGAGAGGGAGAGGGAGAGGGAGACATTAAACATAATAGGAAAATAAGAGAGGGAGAGGAAATGAGAGAGGGAGAGGGAGAGGGAAAGGGAGAGGGAGGGAGACATTAAACATAATAGGGAAATGAGAGAGGGAGAGGGAGAGGGAGAGGGAGGTAGAGGGAAACATTAAACATAATAGGGAAAGAGAGAAAGAGAGGGAGGGGGAGGGGGAGGGAGAGGATTTAAGAGAGGGAGAGGAAGAGAGAAAAAACATTAAACATAATAGGGAAAGGGAGAAAGAGAGGCAGAGGGAGAGGGAGAGGGAGAGGGAGAGGGAGGGAGAGGGAGGGAGAGGAAAGAGAGGGAAACATTCAACATAATAGGGAAAGAGAGAGGGAGAGGAAGAAAAAAAACATTAAACATAATAGAGAAAGAGAGAAAGGGAGGGAGAGGAAATAAGAGAGGGAGAGGAAAGAAAAAACATTAAACATACTAGGGAAAGAGAGAAAGAGAGGGAGAGGAAGAGAGAAAAGGAAATTAGAGAGGGAGAGGAGAGAGAAAAAACATTAAACATAATAGGGAAAGAGAGAAAGAGAGGGAGAGGGTGAGGGAGGGAGAAGAAATGAGGGAGGGAGGAAATGAGAGAGGGAGAGTAGATAGAAAAAGAAATGAGAGAGGGGGAGGAGAGAAAAAAACATTAAACATACTAGGGAAAGAGAGAAAGAGAGGGACAGGAAATGAGAGAGGGATAGGAGAGAGAAAAAACATTAAACATAATAGGGAAAGAGAGAAAGAGAGGGTGAGGGTGAGGGAGGGAGAGGAGAGAGAAAAAATGAGAGAAGGAGAGGAGAGAGAAAAAGATAGAAAAAACATTAAACATAATAGGAAAAGAGAGAAAGAGAGAGAGAGGATGAGGGAGGGAAAAGAAATGAGAGAGGGAGAGGAAGAGAGCAAAAGGAAATGAGAGAGAGAGAGAGAGGAGAGAGAAAAAGAGAGAAAAGACGTTAAACATAATAGGGAAAGAGAGAAAGAGAGGGTGAGGGTGAGGGTGAGAGAGGAAATGAGAGAGGGAGAGGAAGAGAGAAAAGGAAATGAGAGAGGAAGAGGAGAGAGAAAAGGAAATGAGAGAGGAAGAGGAGAGATAAAAAGAGAGAAAAAACATTAAACCTAATAGGGAAAGAGAGAAAGAAAGGGTGAGGGTGAGGGTGAGGGAGGGAGAGGAAATGAGAGAAAATGAGAGAGGGAGAGGAGAGAGAAAAAAATGAGAGAGGGAGAGAAGAGAGAAAAAGAGAGAGAAAAAAATATTAAACCTAATAGGGAAAGAGAGGGAGAGGAGAGAGAAAAAGAGAGAAAAAACATTAAACATAATAGGGAAAGAGAAAAAGAGAGGGAGAGGGTGAGGAAGGGAGAGGAAATGAGAGAGGGAGAGAAAGAGAGAAAAGGAAATGAGAGAGGGAGAGGAGAGAGGAAAAAATGAGAGAGGAAGAGGAGAGAGAAAAAGAGAGAAAAAACATTAAACCTGATAGTGAAGGAGAGAGAAAAAGAGAAAAAACATTCAACCCGATAGGGAAAGAGAGAAAGAGAGGGTGAGGGTGAGGGAGGGAGAGGAAATGAGAGAGGGAGAGAAAGAGAGAAAATGAAATGAGAGAGGGAGAGGAGAGAGAAAAAAATGAGAAAGGGAGAGGAAAAAGAAAAAGAGAGAAAAAACATTAAACCTAATAGGGAAAGAGAGAAAGAGAGGGAGAGGAAATGAGAGAGGGAGAGGAAGAGAGATAAGGAAATTAATTGTTGTTGTTTGTTGTTATAGTAGTAGTTTTTTTTCTTTTCTTGTTTATTGTTGTTTAGTTTTCTTGTTTTTTGTAGTAGTAGTAGTAGTAGTAGTTTTTTCTTCTTTTCTTGTTTATTGTAGTAGTAGTGGTAGTAGTAGTAGTAGTTATTGTTGTTGTGATTTTTTTTTCTTCTTTTCTTGTTTATTATAGTGGTCGTAGTCATGGTAGTGGTAGTGGTAGATGTGGTGGTCATAGTCATGGTCGTAGTCACAGTCATGGTTGTGGCAGTGGCAGTGGCAGTGGTAGTGGTAGTGGTAGTGGTAGTCGTGGTCGTGATCATGGTCATGGTCGTGGTCGTGGTCATGGCCGTGGTCGTAGTCGTAGTCATGATCGTGGTTTTCGTCATAGTCATAGTCATGATCGCTAAAGAAAATGAGAGAGGGGAAGGAAGAGAAAAAAGAAGAAGGAACGAGAGAGAGGGAATAAACATACAACATAATAAAGAAAGAGAAAAAGAGAGAGAGATGGAAGGAGAGGAGATAATGAATGGATAAAAAACAAAGAGAGAGTGGTGGCGAGGTCCAGTGCAACACCACGAGACGAAAAACACTCCGATATATATATATTAATCTGTGGGTGGGTGGGTGGAAACTTTACATACGTTAATTTTTGCTAAGTTACAAGAGAAGAAATCCCTTCTCAAACAATTTAAGAAAGAAAAAAGAATGATAACAAAAACAAATTGTTTGTCGTAACGTAGACAAAATGGAAAACGATGAAGGTCTTGTTGTTCAAGATCATGAGGCGTATATTAATCAGCATGTCCCATGTCCTTGCTCTCAATGCAAGCTAGCAATTAGACAAAAACGTCGATTGTCTATAGAATACGTATGACACTTTGGCGAATTTTAATTTGAGATCATTGATCAGGCAATCTTGGATTTTCAGCAAAAACGGTAAGAAAAGTTAATATCAATCATATATTGTACTACTTGCAAGCTAATTGAATACGATATACAAGAAGATTGGGTGTGACTGGCAAATTTTCTATCCAAGGAGGTGACATCTCGTCCCAAGGAGGAGTGCACCCTTTGCAGCCAATTAGAAGAGTTCGTGGGCATGCGATGGATGGAGTGCCTGAGCCAATCCACCACGGAAGGTACTACCCAATCTATACCATCAATACCAGAGGAGACAGGCAGCCTTCCCGACCTACCTATAATCTTGGAGGCTGAGATAGACGCAATGATCGATGCATTGATTCCCATGGATGTCAAGACTTCTGATCCACTTAGAGAGGAAGCATCCATACCATTATATGATGGGTGCCGAGTATCTTGCCTGAAGACACTGCTTGCACTCCTAAGTGTGCAAGCAAAATACGGGTGGAGCGATGCGAGTGTGACCGAGTTGTTCAAGTACCTTGTATGTATGCTTTGTTGATTCCTTTTCAGCACTATCATTAAAAATATTTGTGCTTTTTCAAGGTATTTTATGATTTTTTTAAGGTTACTGAAATATTATATATTACCACCTACAAA
Source organism: Lygodium microphyllum (assembly GCF_053477565.2). NCBI lineage: Eukaryota > Viridiplantae > Streptophyta > Polypodiopsida > Schizaeales > Lygodiaceae > Lygodium > Lygodium microphyllum. The sequence continues at coordinate 18,337,734 of NC_141149.1, read as the reverse complement.
TACCATGCCTGAGTCTCGTGATGATGCATGACATGTTTTACGAAAGCTTAGCATGGACTACAACAGTATCCATGCATGTATCAACGATTGCATACTATTTTGAGGAGAATACAAGACTATGGAGACATGTCCAAAGTGTGCTGCTCACAGGTATCGATAGGGCTTGCAAGGGCAAACCATCCCTCAAAAAGTTCTTAGACACTTTTCGCTTATCCCCCGCATAACCACATGTTTCATACGTCTGGTATGATGCATTCTCTCAGGTCTGCATTTTCTAAAGATGACCAATTATCAGGGCTAAAATCCCATGACTGGCATAAGATATGTCAGGTTTGTACTACGAATGGATTGTAATTAGCGTGCACATTTTGCTATTTGGAGTGTAGCCATTGTTCATAATGCTTTCTCATTTGTGACAGTTTGTACTACCGATCGCGATCGCAGGATGCCTTACTCCAGAAATACACGGGGCCAGTTACAGGTTGTTGACTTTAGTGCAATGGATCTCACAGAAGGAGATCAAGATGTCCTCTATTGAATCTGCGAGGCGGGGAGCAGTGGAGACGGTCTGTCTCTTTGAGAAATACTTGCCTACCAGCATACTCACGATACAAATCCACCTTCTTGTGCATCTTGTAGATGAAGTGGAGATTGCTGGACCTGTTCATACGCGATGGATGTTCTTCTTGGAGTGCTTCATGAAAACCCTGAAAGGCTTTTGCGACAATGAGCTCAGCCAGAAGGTAGCATGGTTGAAGATTGGTTGGTGTCTGAGGTGCTAGTGCATATTTCACAATGGCTACCAACGGTGGATCCAGACAACAAAATGCTATGGTCATTGAAGGATGATAATAGACTGACCAGAGATGTGGAGGTTAAAAATGGGGTAGAAAAAAGAATGGATGCTGCAATGGAGGAGAACGTGAATCGCTTTTGTATGTTACACCATACCTCTATGGAGACGTGGCTTGCCAGGTACCAAATCGCTAGTCAAGATCGAGAGAAAGCACGATCTAAATTTTGACGTAGTACGTGCCATCGACCGATTTGATATCCAGAGGGCATGGAGAAGATGCCACGGTTCATGTTAACGTGATGGTTGCATGGAGCTTTGACCGTCTCTTTGAGAAATGCCTACCTACTAGCATGCTCATGATACAAGTCCACCTTCTTGTGCATCTTGTAGATGAAGTGGAGATTGCTGGATCTGTCCATACGTGATGGATGTTCTTCTTGGAGCACTTCATGAAAACCCTGAAAGGCTTTGTGCGACAACGAGCTCAACCAGAAGGTAGCATGGCTGAAGGTTGGTTGGTGTTTGAGACGCTAGTGCATATTTCATAATGGCTACCAATGGTGGATCCAGACAACAAAATGCTATGGTCACTGAAGGATGATGATAGACTGATCAGAGATGTGGTGGTTGGAAATGGGGTAGAAAAAAGAATGGATGCTACAATGGAGGAGAAGGTGAATCGCTTTTGTATGTTGCGCCATGCCTCTATGGAGACGTGGCTCGCCAGGTACCAAATCGCTAGTCAAGATCGAGAGGAAGCGCGATCTGAATTTCGATGTAGTACGTGCCATCAATCGATTCGATATCCCGAGGGCATGGAGGAGATGTCACGGTTCATGTCAATGCGATGGTTGCATGGAGCTTTGACCGCAGCGTCTCGCGAAGGGGCGGAGGTCTCAATTGAGGAGTGGGAATTCTCAAGGGGATGAAGTCCAAAGGTGATAATGTGTTTAGGATTTGTCATATCTATATTTTATATGCGACAACTAATTTAAGTGTTTCAATGTACAGTACAAAATATATAGTGCAACGTGCTCGTGTAGATGACATTTTCGCATGGAGCATATTGACAAAATGCGCTCCACAATGAACTATGTTATCATGGCAAGGTTCGAGTAGGAGAGCGGACGATGAGCAACGGATCCAAACACGGTTATAGATGAGATGGAGTATTTTGGGAACTTGCGAAGTATTGTTACAATGGATTACCGTAGCTTCTCTATGATACTATTCGATGTGCAGTGGTTCAAAGTGGTACTTAAAGGAGCTAGAGCAACAATTCGACGAGGTCCATCTGGATTTCTCGAAATGGATTTCGAAAAAAAATGGATGGATTTGCGTGACACCTTTGTGTTGCCGGCCCATTGTGAACAGGTGCATGAACTCATTTGTTTGTTAATTTTATTACGACATGGTACATGTCACAATAGTTTAATCTCTCTTGTACGTGTTTGTGAACAGGTAATCTCCTATCTAAACCCCCGACAACCTCGATGGTGGTATGTTATACCTTAAGATCCCTAAAGTGCAAGAGTATATGATCAAAGCGATGTTCCGAGCATAGATGAGGACAATATGCAAATAGAGGGGTCCATATTGCAAGGGGTGGAGGCCACCGAAAGCTTGGAGCATGTAGAGAAGCCAGCATCGGCTAACAATGATGGAAATATAGGAGTCCAAGAATTCTTTGAGAACGAGGTGGACTCATCCTTTTGTGGTAACATGTCTATCTACCTTCCAATGTATGCAGAGTTGTGTCAGGAAATTGACATGGGACCATAGGATACTTCATACTTGGAGCATCCACTTACTCAATTCGTTGACTAATCTCTTATAAGGGTACATAAGATATGAAATTTAAGTGAGATCATTTTTTTAGGATTTATATTACCGTACTTTGTATGATTTAAATTGATTATGCTAACATCATTTTTTATCTGTGCAGGTGACCTTTTTGGATACTTAGATCATCAGGATGAGTCGAGGGATGAGCGATGAGGAGTTGCGAGATATTTTCACGCGCATGTCTCCAAATCAGATGGCGAGATTCAGAGACATGGCAGACCAGGAGCTATCTCGTACATCATCAGGCCGCTCTATTAGATCTACTTTGGTGCAATCAAATGCTTCAGCTTCGAGCAGACGAGGTCGACGCTCCAGACTTGGGCCAAAGGGAGGGAGTGCTTCAGGATCAGGGGGATGCTGTAGAGATAGGAGGCAATGAGCCTGCAGTCTGCATGGGATACAAGTGCTACTCCTCGCTCTCGTGGCAGTTCCATGAGTGTGGCTCAGGTGGTTGCTGTGGAGGCACGGACGCGGTGTCTCCGTTTCGTTGTTCTGCTGGAGTTGCATCACCTCCAAGATTTGTTACACCTGTGGGGATGTCTACTCTAGTTACTCTAGCTTTTGCTAAGCCATTTGCAGGTGGCACCCCTATGGGTGCTACACCGATAGATACTACCTCGGTCAGTACACCGGATGTACAGGGGTCTCCTGGATATGCCTAGGAGCGTGGACGGAGGTGGGAGAGGACCCATCTTAGCCATACCCCAGAGGGATATGCCTACCTTGTCGATGATAGGTCAAGAGCCATCATCATGAATGATGAGGGGAGAAGGGTGATGGCTCGCATGAGAGAGTTGTGCCAATAAGTTTTTCGGCACAACGTCTTAGATCATTGGAAAAACATACCGGAGGGGAGCAAGGACTGTATAGTAGCATCCTTGCATTAGGAGTTTCCGGTTCCAGCCATAGCAGATAGATTTTCTACGGGCTAGATGATGGACTACATGCATGCATATATGTCCCACAGATGATCGGACGCACGCAAGGCACTCAAGAGTGGGGCTGCAAAGCCCGAGTGGCTAGACACGAACGACTGGCACCGACTGAGGGAGGAGGCTACAGATTCTCCAGGACGTTGGAGTCAACAGCGCGAGGCGGCGAGGGCACAACTAGAGACCAAAGTGGTCCATCATCTTGGGAGTGGCGACCACATGACATATCTGGAGGACTTTGTAAGTTTTTCTTTTGTTTTACTTGCTTTTTTTTTTGCAATATCCTTTGTACTGACAATCATGTTTCTAACAGTTAGTATTTTATTTTCTTTGCAGCACTCCATTACAAATCACGATCCAACTGGCCTTGAGACTAGATATGCAAAGAGGCACGGTCTCACTACAGTGATCAACCGATTGTATAGATGCAGCGGCCCTGTAAGTCACTCATCTTTCTTGTCCGTAGTTACCATGTTTAATTAGAATGCATTATTGTATGGTGGACTAATGTGTAGTTGTTTCTTTTTTTGCAGAGTCCGTTCGATGCTCCTTTGCGCCAGGACGAGCTTTCGGATGGCGAGGATGTATAGCTTGCCCTTGGATCCCTAGAGCTCACACACCCTTCTTTTTTAGTCACCTGATCTGTGTAGACATTTTCTATGTAGTAGTGATATCTTGCCATGGTTGTACCAGTCGCTTTCATTATGCGATTATGTATTTATTTCATGTATTAGTGTTATGATTTAAGTACACTTTATTTTTGTTTACACGAGCATTGTACACAATGTAGAAACTATTTTGTATGGCCCAAATAAAGCACACAGTGCTATAGCTGCCCTGCCACAAATTTTTTTTCCATGTTGTCGTTGCTATTAGCGTCGCAAATTTACATGCACGCGTCGTTATTGGCGTTGTTATTAGCATCGCAGAGCGTCGTTATCATCGTCGCTATTTGCGTCGCTGATACTTACGCAAATAACAACGTTGATAACGATGCTAATACTGACTATTCTATGGTGTCGCCAATAACGACGCTTTTTGCAATGACAATGGCAAATTTTGTTATTTACATTTTCATCACTTTTAACGTCGATGTAAGGCCTATATCTTATAGTGTTGGTACGTCTAATGATTTGCGGCCAATTAAATTAGGTTCCATGCTGAGATTGGAAGAGAAAGAGGGCTATGTGTCCCTAATTCAAGAGTTCCGTGACATCTTCGCTTGGAGCTATGATGAACTTAGGGGCATTTCCCCCAGTGTGGCTATGCATACTATTCCTGTAAAGGAAGGAACCTGCCCTGTATGTCAAAAAGTAAGGCATATGCCTTTTGAACTAAGGGACGGGTTGTTTGAGGAGTTACAGAAGTTGCGAAAAGCAAGTTTTATCTTCCATATTCAGCATACTGAATGGTGTTCGCCAGTTGTGATTAGAAAGAAAAAGAACGATAAAATTCGGCTTTGTGTAGATTTTAGAGAGCTAAATAAGAAAACAGTCAAGGACTACTACTCGTTGCCATTAATTGACCAAATTTTGGATCAATTAGAGGGTAGGAAAGTATATTTGTCCATGGATTGCTTTGCGGGGTACAATCAAATGGCAATTACTGAGCAAGTCAAGCTTAAAACGACATTTATTATTGTCTTTGGTCCTTTGCATACCATGTGATGGCATTTGTCTCAAGATTGTGGGAGAGAAGGAAGGAGTCTCACTTGTAGCTTTCTTGCTTGCACAATGGGGGAATACACACACAGGTGGAGGCTGAAAACAGTTTTCCTCTTCTTAGTTGTGTAAGCCAAAAGAACTCTAGTACAAGGAAATAGAAGAACCCTATATATGGGTCTCAAACCAAACTCAACTAACTAAGGTGGCATACTAACTGAGCCACGAACTAGAGTAGATAAGGATAGCTATCATGTAGCTATTATTCATGGGCGGTGTACCAATCGCATCTGCAACTGACAAGTCGGTGACATAAATGCACAACGGTCACCCTGGCATATCACGAGTGGAGCTCGATATCTCAACACTCCCCCTCGAGCTCAATCCCAATTCCTACACACCAAGCAGGTCTCTGAACTTGCGTAGCTTCTCTGCGTCCAATGCCTTCGTAAATATGTCAGCTACCTGATCCTCTGTGCTGACATAAACTAGATCAATAAGACCTAGTAAAACCCTCTCCCACACATAGTGATAATGCACCTCAATGTGCTTTGTTCTAGCATGATAGACTGGGTTATTTGCCAAGTGTATACTACTCATGCTGTCACAATAAATGACAACTGGCCCATCTGTAGGCTGATGCATATCATAAAGTAGCTTATGCAAGCAAGCTACCTCACATGCAGCCATTGCTGCACCCCTATACTCAGCCTCTGTGCTGGACAAGGCAATTGTAGGCTGTTTCTTGCTGCTCCAAGTGACCGCAGCACTCCCAAAAGAGAACACATATCCACTGGTAGATCGTCTATCAGAAAAGCTACCAGCCCAATCAGCATCAGTGTATCCATGCAACTGTATCTGAAACCCAGTCTCATAAAATAGTCCATACTGCACTGTGGACTTCACATACCTGAGTATGCATCTAGCCGCATCCAAATGCGGTTTCCTTGGAGCCTGCCTAAACTGACTTACCAATCCAACAGCATAGCTCAAATCTGGCCTAGTAATAGTCATATAAATCAAAATTTCCTACTATGCATCTGTACATAATAGGCTCTTCCAAAAGCTCACCTGTATCTGCGCTCAGCTTCACATTCTGCTCCAAAGGAACTGAAATAGGCTTACAGCCTGTCATCCCATATTTGGACAGCATGTCCAATCCATACTGCCTCTGCAAGAGCTGTATCCCACTTGGTGATCTAATCACCTCAATGCCCAAGAAATAACGCAGCTCTCCCAAATCCTTCATCTCAAACTTCTGCTTCAATAGCATTTTCACATGAAGGATACCTTCATCACTATCACCTGTCATAATCAAATCATCAACATAAATGACAAGTAGCATAATACCTTTCTCTGTTTTTCTCACATAAAGTGAGAAATCTCCCTTGGAAATTTGAAAGCCAATACTGACAAGATACTGTCCTATCTTGTCAGACCATGCTCTAGGTGCTTGCTTCAAGCCATACAAGGCTTTCTTCAACCTGCAAACAAACTCAGGATGAACAGCATGTACATAACCTGGTGGCTGCTCCATATAGACCTCTTCTTGCAAATCACCATGCAAGAAGGCATTCTTTATATCCATCTGATATAAAGACCATCCCTTTGATGCAGCCATAGCAATGACTGCTCTTACGGTTGCCATCCTTGCAATCGGACTGAATGTTTCTTCATAGTCAATGCCGTATGTTTGTGCATACCCCTTGACTACTAATCTTGCCTTGTATCTGTTCAGAGAACCATCTGCATTGTGCTTTACCTTATAAACCCACTTACAGCCAATTGCATTCTTACCTTTAGGCAAAGGTACCAATTCCCATGTAGCATTTGCTTCCAAGGCATCCATTTCTTCATCCATGGCTTTCTCCCATTTTTCTTTTTCCATGGCTTGCTCAAAAGAAGTGGGTTCTGGTTCCTGTATCACTTTGACCATATATGCAAAGTGAATGGCTGTAAATCCATCATATTTTAGCCTATCCACAGGATACCTAGCTCTCGTAGACCTGCGCAAAATAGGTTTACTCCCAGGTGCTCTCAAAACATCCCTGGTCTTCCTTACTCCAGGTGTAACAATAGAAGGAATACCCAACTCATCATCAATGCTATGTTCTGAGCCACTGGATCCACCATCCACATAAGAGTGACCTGCATTCACATCAAACATGGGCTGATCAACCTTCTATTTTCCTTTTCGTGATACCTGCATACCACTATCTGCATTGCTTTGAGAAGATTCTCTTGATCTCAATCTGCCTGTCCATGGTGAAGAATGTGAACCACTACTAGAGGACGCTCCAGGTCCACTAGTATTTTGTGACTGCTGCTATGAATTCTGTGCAGCATTACCATTTTGTGCAACTACATCATCAATCACATTTATTGGTTTATACCAGCTACTCATCTCATCAAAAACAACATCTCTGCTCACTATAAACTTACGAGTAGAAGGGTTATAGCATCTATACCCTTTTTGCTGCAGAGAGTAACCAATAAAGATTAACTTCTCAGCTTTTGGATCCAACTTGGATCTCAACTCATCTGGCACATGTACCTAGGCAATGCAACCAAAAATTTTCAAATGAGAAATATCTGGTTTCCTACTAGTATACCTCTCCTCTGGAGTCATCCCATATATTGCTACAGTGGGAGTCCTGCTCATTATGTAGACTGCTGTAGCAACTGCCTCAGCCCAATAAAAATATGGCAGGTCTTTTTCATTGAGCATTGCACGAGATACCTCTCCAATATGCTTGTTTTTTCTTTCTGCAATTCCATTTTGTTGTGGAGTATGACTACATGCATATTGCTACTTTATGCCATGCTCCTGCAAGAACCTTGCAAACTCATTTGAGAGGTACTCTCCCCCTCCATCTGACCTTAGGCATTTTATTTGCAGGCCTGTTTCTTTTTCAAGCATAGCTTTAAGAGTTTTGAAATGCCCAAAAACTTCACTTTTCTTTTTCATAAAATACACCCAAACTTTTGTGCTATAGTCATCAATAAAAGTGACAAAATAATGACAGCCTCCAAGAGATGCAGCTTTAGTAGTCCACACATCAGAGTGGATTAATTCCAATGGCTTCTCACTCTCTTGAACATGTCTAGGAAATGGTTTCCTTGCCTGTTTTCCAAATTGGCAGGCTTCACATACCTTATGCATTTCTGCAATCTTGAATTTAGGCAATCTTGCAACAATATTTTGGGCCTGCATTGATTTATGTCGCTGTACATTAACATGACCAATGCGTTTATGCTAGATATCAATATCTGCAACTACACCGGTCCCATGTGCAAACATTGCTGCACTCAATTCAGACATGTCTGCATCCAACGTAAACATTCTGCCCTTCTTCTTTCCTTTTGCTATCAAGCGACCTTTATTTTTCATATCCTCAACAAAGCATCCATGAGGATTAAATCTGACCCACAAACCCTACTCAACCATTTGACCAACAGAAACCAAATTCTTGGTGATATTCGGGACATGAAATACATCGGACAGGTATTTCTTTTTCCCATCGTGCATAGACAAAGGAATTTTTCCAATCTGCACAATAGGATGTGCAGTATCATCACCAGTCTCCACAAATCCTGGTTTTTCCATTTTCCTTGCATCCTCCATCCATTCAGCATGACCTGTCATGTGGTTTGATGCACCTGAGTCAACATACCATACATCATTGCTTTCTTCTGCACTTGTCACAGAATTTTTCATGTGTTGCACCATAAAAAAATGCTCATTTCTGTCATCACCCTGTCTACTAGAAGATGCATAATTCCCTTGTTGCAGTTTTCCATTCATGATGTCATTCTGCTTTTTATAGTGGTCTTTAGCCATATGACCCATTTTACCACAGTAGTAGCATTCAACATTACGGTTTGCATTTTGGCCTCTTTGCCATCCACCACGACCTCTTTGGCTCCCCCTGCCTCTAGAGTTACCACGTCCTCCTCCATAAGACTGGTTTTCTTGAGTTTGCTGCATATTCTGATTTCTACCACAGCCTCCAAATCGGCCTCCTCTACCTCTGCCTCTACCTCTTCCAGCATTTGAGTAGAAGACAGCTTCTTTTGAAGTTCCTCCTGACGAAAATGCACCACCATTTCTCTACTCCTCAGAAATTAGAAGAGCAATCAACTCCTCAAAATCAGGAAATCTTTCACGGACGGAAATGGATATTCGAAACTGTGCATAATCCTTTCCTAGACCATTCAAGCTCACTGAGACTAAATCATCATCTTCCACTGGGGACCCAATGGAAGCAAGTGCATCTGCAATCTTCCTCACCTTCATGTGGTAGTCATTGATGCTCATACTTTCCCTTTGCACATTGTGCAACTCTTGCTTGAGCTGCATTTTCCTGGCTTGCGTATTTGTGCTATACATTTTTGACAAAGTATCCCATGCCTCCTTTGGCGTACTTGCATCTTGAATATGCACAATCATAGAGTTTGAAATGCTGATAGACAACCAGTACATAACTTTCCTGGCTCTCTCATGCCATGCTTTAAATGCCTGCATTTGCTGTTGATTGGGAACATCAGGAAGAACTGGTTCTTCTTCATTTTCTGCAACAAATTTCCAATATCCTTTTCCCATAAGGAAATTCGTCATTCTAAACTTCCATGCTTGAAAGTTGTTCTTGTCAAGCTTTTCAGTGACAATCTGTGAGAGAGAATCAGACGCCATTACAGAACACTGCAAAAAATTTTGTCATTGCAAAGAACACAGCTTCAGCCTCACAAAGGCAAATCTGCAAAACTGACGAAAGTGGTATTTGACCACATAGTCACTTCCTAGTGACGATTTTGCATCAACAGGCAACAAGGATGATTCTGTAACTCCCAATGTCTCTGCGCACAAGCATACGATGCAATTTCTACAGTAACTTTTCACTGACATGTAGAACAATGGCTGCACAGCATAAAACTGGGCCTTTTCCTGAGTGCATGCAGAAAACTTCCGCCTCCAAAACAGGCCCCGAAATGGCCTCAAATCAAAAAAACAGGGTCAACCGCGAAGGGCGTCTCAACCTGAGACAATGCACTCTTGTAATTTCTGGCTGTGCTACTTGCAGAGATCTGCTCCCAAAACAGAAAATGAAAGCAACACTGCTCCTCTTACCAGAACACCGCGAGCTTGGCTTGCTTTCTTGAGCTCCTTACCACGAACAAGGCTCTGATACCATGTCAAGATTGTGGGAGAGAAGGAAGGAGTCTCACTTGTAGCTTTCTTGCTTGCACAATAGGGGAATACACACACAGATAGAGGCTGAAAACAGTTTTCCTCTTCTTAGTTGTGTAAGCCAAAAGAACTCTAGTACAAGGAAATAGAAGAACCCTATATATGGGTCTCAAACCAAACTCAACTAACTAAGGTGGCATACTAACTGAGCCACGAACTAGAGTAGATAAGGATAGCTATCATGTAGCTATTATTCATGGGCGGTGTACCAACCGCATCTGCAACTGACAAGTCGGTGACATAAATGCACAACGGTCACCCTGGCATATCACGAGTGGAGCTCGATATCTCAACAATTTGGTTTATGTAATGCACTTGGTTCATGGCAAAGAACACCCGACAAGACCTTTGGTGATATCTTCCGAGAAGAGTTGAAAGTATTCATTAATGACCTGGGGGTGCCACCATAAGAGAAAGATAGTTTATCATTTTGTGGAAGTGTTTTGAGCATTGCAGACAATTTTGCATAGCTCTTAACCCACGAAAATGCATCTTTGGAGTCCCTTATGGACTATAGTTAGGCCATGTGGTCAATTCAGTAGGGATTGTGACTGACCCTGAAAAGATCAAGGTCATAGTTGCCATGAGTCCACCATGTACTCCAAAGGAAGTACATAGCTTTCTATCACATTGGTAGGGTATTATCAGAGGTTTATCAATACCTTGGCAGAAAGAGCGTTGCCACTGACGAACCTATTGTCCTTCAATTGTTAGTTTACATGGAGGGCTGCTTGCAAAGTATCTTTTGACGATGTGAAGCAGGAGCTTGCCAAAGCACCTATTTTAAAAGCACCTAAAAGGGGCGAAGTGTTCTATATATTTTCAACAGTCACTATGCATAATATCCATTGCTTATCCCAAATTTGGGAGGGAAAGTGGTACCATCCAATAGCTTTTGCTAGTCAGAAGTTGGGCATATCGGAAATTAACTATACCTATATGGAGAAGTTGTGCCTTGTGATGGTATTTGCGACCAAAAATTTTAGGCACTACATTCTCTATGAGAAGGTGGTTTTCTATACAAAGGCGGAAGGGCTTTGATTGTTGTTGAATAAGTTACAGTCGCTGGATCGTTTAGCAAAGTGGTTAATCACTTTGCAGGAGTTTGATTATGAGATCAAGAGCAAGCCACCGAGTCTACATGGCATTGTAGAATGTCTTGTGGATTTCAGAGAGCCCAAAGAGGTCATGGCTAAAGGAAGTGGCATGGAAACATTGTTTAAGATTGATATGGTGTCTATTCCCTCCTAGTATGTTGCTATAACGCATTATTTATCTACAAGAGAGATTGGAGCTACTTTATCCAAATCTGAGAAGAGTAAAATTAAACAGCAAGCATGGAAATTTTCCTTGATCGCAGGAACACTATATCGGCAGGGTGTTGATGATATCTATCACCGATGTGTGATGCCTAATGAGGTTCCATTTATCTTGGAGGAGTGCCATGACTCCACTTGTGGAGGACACTTTGCTATTGGGTGGTTGACGGCACAAAAGGATTTAAGAGTTGGATATTGGTGGCCGTCCATCTTTCAAGATTCATTTAAGTATGTTAAGAAATGCAAGACATGTCAAAGATATGACAATCGAGAGAATAGAAAGTGACCACTTACGCCTATTATGACTATCTTTCCATTTGAGAAGTGGGGCATCGACTTTGTGGATCCTATTACCCCATCGTCTATTACTCAGAAGAGATACATTATATTAGCCACTGATTACTTTACAAAGTGGTCAGAAGCACGGGCGATGAGGTAGGACAATGCAAAAGAGACAGCCAGTTTTCTACTTGAGCAGATCATTTGCCGTTTTGGTCCACCAAAGAAAATAGTATCGGAATGTGGAACTCACTTTTTGAATAAGGTGATTAAAAGCTTGACTGAAACTTGAAAAATTAAGCACAATAAGATGACTCCCTATGATCTACAAGCTAATGGACAAGTTAAAAGTACCAATAAGCAGCATGTGGGTATCCTATCCAAGATAGTATCCGAAAAGAAACAAGACTGGGATACAAAATTATACGTGGCAGTTAGGGCGTATAACACAACGTTTAAATGAGCCACTGGCCATACCCCGTTCAAATTAGTTTATGGGGAGGAGTGTGTCTTGCCCTTAGAAATTGAGTTACCGACCATAAGATTTGCAATCAATCATTCTTTGGGTGATGAAGATGCCCTATTTGAGCGATTTACAACTATAGCCCACTTGGATGAGCTCAAATTGTAGAGTTTGTTGCACCAGGAAGTGGCTAAGTGTCGGATGAAGCAGTTTCATGATCCAAAAGCAAAGAAATATACCTTTAAGAAAGCACTGTTAGTTCTATACTATGATGTGCGTAAGGAGCTATTTCCAGGGAAGCTGGAACCTAGATGGGATGGCCCTTACAAGATAGTTAGGATAGGTAAAAATAAGTCCACAGCTTTATTAGCTAATCTACATGGAGTGCAATTTAAAAATAAGGTTAGTCTTAATAAGATTAAACCTTATTATTTTTTAGTATGCTAACGTGCTAAATGCATTGCAGGTCCATGCTGGGGTTGAGACCTGTAGAGGAGAGCTTAAACTAGTTGATGGGGCGGTTAATCCCTTATTTGGAGCATCCATATCTACAGCAAAGATATCATCAGGGAAATCTTATCTGGTGGAGCAAAGGATACAAAGTGATTGAGCACAAAGACAATACCTTTGTGTGGAAGATCAAAGTTTTCTACCATCATTGTTTACAAATTTTGACAAGCATCCCTTTTGAGTTTAATGAAGGTGGGATGGAGCCGTCAATTCATCCACTAAATATGTTGAATTTTGACTATCATAATTATGAATAGGGGACTTGTTGATGGTTGGTTGTATAAACTCATTGTGGATGTACATGTTATACTTTAATGGAGTGTCTTGGGGCCCTAAACACAATATTAGTGAGTTTGGGAATCTTCCAATTCCCATTTTTTGAATACCAAAAAGGTAGCACCCATATAACATGCCTATAAGTTTCTCAAAGCCATATGATCTGACCTATCATTGGAAAGCACTTGAAAAATGGATTCTATTGAGCTATAGAGCGCTCAATTTGGAGTTATAGTGTACAAGTTATGGCAAATCCAAAGATTTGACCACGTGTCCCAAACTGATGAGAAATTTCCATATTCTCTAATATGGTGTTCCTAATAAAAAAGGGAGTATTGGAGTAGTTATCCGAGATCCCCGACGCAGAGTTACAATGAAATTAGTTGTTTATCTTGGGGTAGGATTCACTAACAACATGGCAGAGTATAAGGCTTTTGTGTGAGCTTTCGCTCAACCGCCAAGACCCACGGACTGCTTATTATTTCAAGCATTCCAAGCGAGCTCTAATGGCTATCTCTTACCTAACCGACACACCGTCAATCCTACAAGTGTAGTGAGCTTACCTTGATGCTTGATCAAGTACCCTCCTCTCTCTTGCACTCTGGTAGCTCCACGATTCTTGACGCTAGCTCAAGCATCCTCAATCCTCCTCCATCTCCAAGCTCCATCCTCCATAGCCGTGCGCGCAAGAGAAGAGAAAAGAAGAGAAGAGAAGAAGAGAAGGGGAGATGGTGAAGAGCTTCACCCACTTGATCCCACACACTCACTCCCTCACACTCTCACACTTTCTCTCTCAAGAGCATACACAATCAAGAAGGAGAGAAAAAGAGAGGAAGAAGAAGACTCTTTTTGCCACACACCAAAAGAATGAGCTTCTCATTCACTTTTCAACTTTATATACAAAGCCCTAAATCCTTTTTGGGCGGTCATCCCCTTTTCCCTTTTTTACATGACCGGCCATAGCCTAGACCCTTTTTCCCATTTCCCACCATTCTAATTTATCCTATTCCCAACTAATGCATACACTTTGCACAGGAGCGAGCCTAGTGCTCTTTTACAAGGATTCGAGAGCGCTTCCACATTTTAATGGTGCGCCTTTTACTCTTTTGTTGTCTCAGGGTGACACTGAGAATTTCTGAGGGTTGTACCCGAATATTTAATTTTTTCAGGGTCTGGTTACCGGTCAAGGCACCTTTTTCTGCTTTTATCCTACGCCTTTTTTGCTATTTTCTTTTTTCCATTTTCTGCTCCTCTGTGCTGCCGGAAACACGGTAACATTACCCCCTCCTAGCCAAGTGCCAGTCCCATGGCACTGCAATGGGAAGTAGTGGTTAGTTAGGTCTGCTGCTAGGCGGAACTGGTAGGTGGATGACACTGCTTCCAAGGTGGTTGTGTGAATGAGAGGTGATAGAGTTTAATGACAATGACCAGGAGAGATTCCGGCGTGCTTTAGGCTTCATGAAGATGCTCGGTATCCTTCACACAGTTGTGGAATCCATTATGTAGCTGGTCATTCCTTGAGCATCAGAAACGCTTGAAGCAATAAGCAATCCCTTAGGAGGATAGTATTGGAGGGATTTATCCTGGAGAAACCCCCCCAACCTCTGCCTTGACAATGATATGGTTTGTCTTCGCATTGAAACTCTGTGTCTTTGAGTTGAAGGTCTTCAGTGCTGCGTTGAAGATCTTCAACATTGCATTGAAATTCTTCAGGCTTGTGGAATCAATAAGCGATCCATAGATCTTGAGGCGTTGGGCATGCATCTTTGGAAGATGAGGTTCTAAGATCTATGCCAATGGTAGGTCTATTACTAAGTACTCCTTTTGCTTGATTTGGTTCAATCACGGTAGCCATTAGCAGGTAGATGGTTGGCAGCATGAAGCACGTTGGTCCATCCACTCCAATGTAGAAAAGCTCCTGAAACAGCAGCAATGGTGTCACGTCAGGCATATGGAACAGATTTTGGTCATTCAAGGATGTCGTGGGTGATCTTCTTCAGCTAAGTAACCAGTTCTTGAAACTTGAACATAACATGCAAGAAAAGTTGTGCACTCCCTAAGGGGTGTGTCTGCCTCTCCATGTAGTGCGTGGTGCTCGTGGTAGTGGAACTGGGAGATGGGTCTAACCTTGGGCAAGCCCTTGGTGATGTCCACACTTGAGGACCCAGTTCGTGTGTCGTTGGAGGTGTGGTGCAAGTCTTAGGGTAACAAGTCTAAAAGTCCTGCCCTTGATGTGCCCTAAGCGTGAAGTGGGGAAGGGGCTAGGGAGAACCCTAGGTGCAGTGACTGTGGTGCATGACAAAGCGAAGGGGAGTTGCAGGCGGATCTTGTGAAGGTCTCTCTCTCTTATCTTTGCTTAATAGTAGATGCATCCCTTGACGTTGCTATGCTTTGCTGTTGTCTCTTCTTTCCAATTCACCCTTTTCTTTTGTTGCCTTGTGGCTTTTTTAAAAAAATAAATAATATAAAGAGGCTTATACATAGCTGCATGTGATACAAGGGCATGACGGGAGTTTAATCCTCGTCATCCGAATGGCGGGTAGGGGATTGTGGAGGGTGGGGGGCCTTGTTAAGGAATCTACGACTCAGCAAGTAGCCCTTGAGATTGAGGCGGGTGTGGTGGAAAGGAAGGGGTGGTTGCACTGTGTGAATTTGCTATCTCTCATATCCTCAAGCAGTGCAACACAGAAGGATGGCAAAAGAGTAGCGCACATCATGAGGTGAGTCATGGTGCTACTGTCTATGGCGTTGGGGTCGAAGAAAAGGGGTGGGAGGTGGCGTTCTTGAGGGGCAAGCTCTTGGTGGACTAGGACCCTAATTAGTCTGAGGTAATTACAAGTTGTTATGAAGGCGGGGTTAGGACAGGAGGTGAACTCACTAAGGAATCTATCTATAGAACTGTACAAATTAGGGAGGGTAAATACAAGGGCATCCTTATAGGAGGTGCTAATGGCGTTACAGATGATGGGGAAGTTGAACCTGCCATGGATGGACGGATTAAAATCCACACCTACCCTTCAAGGATACGGCATGAAAATGGGGTCGTTTCTCTCAAAAGAAAGGGTGTTACAAAACGCCATCCAAGCGTCAAGGTTGACATAAAAAATGTGTCTTCTTCAGGTGGGTTGGCAATTATAGCCTTCCACCAATCTAGGCACCTAGAGGACTTTATCTTGCCAAAATTCGCGGTCCTCGGCTCCCCAAGTAGTTGGGTTGGCCTCTCGCTTCACTAGCCACTTGTCCTTGAGCCTTGCACCCATAGCGATTACGTCGTTTACAAGTTTAATGGACATTACTATGTTTAGTGTAGCAGGAAGCTCAAAGCTCAAGTCGAAGGGATCGCGGCCACATTCCTGCTCTTCCCAAATAGTCAACTCTGCATGGAATTCAGCGGGGAGATTCTTAGGGCGCGGTGGGAGAGGGGCAGGTTGTCTTGGAACAGGTCTAACGTTCAGTTTTTTCCTTGCCTTCTCTACCATTTCTCTCCTGCGCTTAGCCAGGGCTGCTTTCCTCTCAGCGGGATGTGTCAGTGGGTTGCACTTTATCTTGTTGTGGAGGAGGGGGTGGTGGGACATAGTCCTCCTCCTGAGGTCCCAGATCAAACTCTGGTTCACCCCCTTCTGCTTGCCCGTCTTCTTGCGCCTTCTCTTCTGTGAAGCCGAGTTCGTCGATTTCCTACACCGTCAGGCCTACCTGTGCAAGATATCTTCTTTGCTCCTCCAGGCTCTGCGGCGGGCCTCCTAGCTGCAGTAGTATGTGCAGGCCTGTTGTTAGGGCTCTGCGTGCAATGGCTAGCTTCTTCTGCAGCAGCTGATCATTGGCTTTGTTTTCTTCCGTTTTGGTGGAGTGGAGCAGCGTGTTGAGGAAGGTGTGCTGTTGGGCTATCATAGAGAACTGAGCAGCCTCTGCCTGATTCTCAGCCAACACTCTATCTCCTTCTGCTTTGGCCAGTCGGTGTGCCAGGTCTCGTACTCTCCTTTCGTTTTGGTCAGCCCATTCTTTCGCTCTCTTTTCCATATCCTCCAGGCTCTCGCCTTGATGGAGGGTCATAGCCATGAGTTGTTGCTGCTGGTCCTCGAGCTCGCGGTGTAGGCGGGACTGCTCCTGGTGTTCATTGGCGATCCGTGCATTGAGTTGGTCTAGCTTCACCTGCATCCTTCGCACCTGCTCTCCTCTTAGCTAATCTAGCTCTGTAGTCTCCTGTCTGATCTTCTCAAGCTAGTTTTGTGCCTCCAGGTTGACTGCAGTGAGCGGATCGTTCTTGCGTTGCAGGTGAGCATTGGTCTCCCTCTCTTCGTTGAGGCGATCCATTAAGATTTTTCTTCTTCTCTCCCAAGCAGCATCACGTTCCTTCAGGGCTTTTGATTCTTTTGCATCTTTATTGCTGGCTTCTTCCTTTAGCACAGCAATCTCCCTTTGGTATTCTGCTATCTACTTTGTTTTCTCCAGCTGGAGAGCAGCTCGTGATTCTCGCTCTGTTGCCAGCTCCTCCATGGCTGTTCTCTTTTCTTCCTTGGCCTTTTCTAGCTACGAGAGCAGCTCCTTAACGTATTCATCGTATTGGCCTACTAGAGGTGGGGAATGGGACATGGTGGCGGTGGTGACATTGCCCTCTACTTTTTGTCTTTTAAGCTCTAGCCTTGGATCCATGTCAGCCGTGGCTACCCTCTTTACTCCTGACACTGGGGTGGCCACACCCACTTCTCTTGCCAACTCCCTTTCCACCAGGAACTGCAGCCAAGTGACCATGTTGCTCTCATTGACTTTTGGAGTGGAGCCTTGGGTGGCGATGGCAGTGGGCGTTGTCATGATGAGAGTGGCTGGTGTAGAAGGTACGAAGAGAGGGGGAGTTGGCGTCATCGGTTCTTTGCCTTTTCCTTCTGCTGGGGGCGAGGGTGTGATTTTCGGCACACTGGTATTGGAACCAGGTGCTTCTGTTCTGTGCGGGCTCTTTGCACCTTCCTCGTCTCTTTTGTGCTGCTCCTCAATGGAGCGACGAGTGGCCAGCACTATTTCTTCCTCTTCCTTTCTTTTCAACTCCTCTTCAGTCTTCTTTTTTCTCTCCTTCTCATCCCTGAGCAACTCCCTTCGAGCCCTCTCCAGATCTTCATTTTCTTTTTTCTTGCGCTCCTATTCCCTCTTTCCATGCAGGGCTTTCGTTAGTATCAGCGAGCTTGGATAACTCGGTGATTTCCTGATCAGTGATAGCAGAAGTGGTTCGTTGATCATAGGATGTGATGAGACATTGTTTAATGGCTTGCTCTTTGGAGATCTCGCTGTTGAGCAACTCAACAGTACAGCAGAGTGAGAAGCTTTTGCAAATGCGAATTCAAAAGTCTCCCAAGAGCAACGCATATTGCGCACTTCCGTTGCAAAGGGTTCTTCTAATAGACCTAAGTCCAAGCGGTCATAGCTGAGGGCTAGCGACACGAAGGTGGCATCGAGTCGTTTAATGCATTCCACCACATCATCCCCAATGTCCTCAGCGAGGTCAGCGGCTAGTGCTAGAAAGGATTTTCGTTCATAGGAGGGCATGAGGCCGACGGGTGGTCGAGGTTTGCTAGAACTAGAGGCCTTGACAATACAGAGTTGCGGTTGGGAGTTCCTTGGCCTACAGTTGGGCTGTTTGGAATATGGGTAGATTAGGGTCAACCACAACAAATGGACTGTTGCATTCAGGTTTGCTTTGGGGAGTCGGATTGACTTGGTCGGATGATGCCTCCTGTGATGGTGGCTGTTGCTTGGGCTGATAGGCCTGTGCGACTCTCTTGGGCTGAAGCGTAGATGAGTCGGATGGCTTGGGCTCTGAAGAGCATTGCGGCTTATGGTTTTGAGGTGTTATGGGACATGGGCTGATCAATCTTGAGGGTAGCATATGAATAGTGCCTCTGGCTGTGGGGGCCTTAGGGATCCACAACCAGGTATTTCCCTCATAGTAGCCTTGCACATGCAAGAGGGCTTTAGGGACCCATCTTTGCTTGATCATGTGGCACTTCCTGTGATTGCATCTTGGCCTCCTAGGTTTAGAGTTCTAGGTCTTATGAGGATAGGAGCGTCGACTCCTGGGCGGTTGTTGCGGCTGTTTAGGCACCCATTGAAAGCGAGGCTGTTGGGCCTTAGCTTTGGCTGTTGCGGGTTGCGGTTTATGAAAGTCGGGGAGTGGCTGCCGTGCACTACCCTCTCCTTAGTCTTGCCTACGGATGTTTCTACTGGTGGCTTTGCGGATGGTGATGGTGTCGCACAGCCCTTGCTAAAAGCTGTGACAATGCGCATGTTGCCTATTGCTAGGTGGATGCGCTGCGACTCATAATCAACATTGCAGTGAGTCTGCTTTTTGAAGGTTTGCCCCAGCAGTGACTCCATGTCTGCGTCTGTAGCACTTGGCAATACATAAAAAAGCATTGAAATAGTCTCAGACTCGATAGAAACGGCGACTCTGCACTTGCCGAGAAGTGCGTATGATTGGGCCCCATATGGGTTTAATTTGGCAGTTGTGGGTTGGAGTAGTGGTTTGCCAAGTTGGATCCAATGACGGTGGGTTAAGACATTAAAGTCTGCTCCCTCGTCGATCAAGGCATTGAAAGCACATGTTTGCTTGGCAGTGATCGTGATACGCAGGTAAGGGGGTTCTACGGCTTCCTCCTCCTCTTCGTTGATTTCAGTGATTGTAGCTACTCGTACTTTGACCGGTGGTTCTAACAATGGTGGCTCATGCAAAGGATGCCTGGGAGGGTAGTACTTCTTGACACGACTGCCATTGAAGAAGCCTATTCCCTCACCGTCTAGTGTCTCAAGCTCCACATTGCCGGTTCGGGTGATCGCACAAACCTTGAAGGGTCCGAGACCTCTGAATTTCATTTTTTGCTTATGCCCCTTAACTAAGTAAAGGAGCACTAAGTCACCCTGTTCAAACTCGCGCTGCTTGACATGCTTGTCAAACCAACTCTTGCGTCGGGCTTTCTCACGGATAAGCACGTGGGTGGCTAGAAGACGAGTCTCTGATAGGCGTTCAAGCTTGACCAGGCATTGCATCCATGCCTCCTTCCCTTCCCATCGTTCTTGAAGTGCTATTCGCAGGCTAGGAACGAAGAATTCTAATGGTAGAATTGCCTCAGTTCCATAGGTCAGCCTAAAGGGGGTTTGACCGACATCCATTTTATAAGCTGTGCGATAGGCCCACAAGGCTACCATCAGCTTGTTGTCCCAGTCACTGCCTGAGGCTAAGACTACTTTAGTCATGACATTGATAAGAATCTTGTTAGTTGATTCTGCCTGGCCATTCACCTGAGGGTAGTATGGTGAGGATTTGCGATGGATAATGAGAAAGGTGGATAGGAGATGTGCTATCACTTTGTTGATGAAGTGTGTTTTGGTCGCTAACCAATTCAATGGGGTAGCCGAAGTGTGAGATCACTTGCTCCCATAAGAACTTGGCAGTCATCCTAGCATTGTTTTTTTGTGTGGCTCTTGCCTCTGCCCATTTTGTGAGGTAATCCGTGGCCACAACGATGTACTTGGCTTGTGAGTACTGTGCTACAGGACTGATTGGCCCTATGAAGTCGATTCCCCATTTTTCGAAGGGTTGTCGAGCAATAATTGGGATCAACTCCATTTGATCTTTACGAATCGGGACTTTTGTCCATTGGCACTCGTCACAATGCTTGACGAATCGCTTGGCATCACGGAAAAGCGTGGGCCATCAAAGTTGAGACTGCAGCACCTTCCGTGCTGTCATGTCTCCACTAAAGTGTCCTCTCGCAATGCCACTGTGCACCTCCGAGAGCACATCCTGAATCTCTACTACAAGCCTCATATTGATCAACTCTTCAAGCGGACTGGAATTTTGGAGAAGAGCTTTGAGTCTGATGTGTCGAAAATTCCAAAATCAGCAAACTAGAGAGTCTAGCATGCTACAATCTTTGAAGACATCGACTACAACACCCATGCCCTGATTTTTGAGCTTTTGCTTCTCATTATTTAGCTTCCTTGCCTCTTCTCTTGATTGACTAGGCCTCCTCAAAATCTATCATTTTCTTCTTCTTAGTTAAGGAACGATTATATTTATTCTTCTTCTTTTTCTTCTTCTTCTTCTTAAGACAATAAGGCCTCAAGGGAATTGATACCTAATGCATCAAGTTGGATCAAGCAATCGGAAGACCTGCAATGCGAATATCAGGTTAGTGGAATGTGCAGATCTTACATGGAAGCAGTATCAGGAGAAGGCTCACAAAGAGAAAAGACAATGTGACGTACCCGCCTTGATTTCTTGATGGATAATGTTTTTTAGTAGTTGCCCAGAGTCTACATTCCAATCGTTGCCATCTGTAATCTAACCAAAATGATCGGATTTTGTGCAATTGGTTAACCCTAGGTCTACCCCGCAGTGGAAGAGTCATGACCTAAATGTTACTAATTGATCTAATGGTCACCTATCAACAACTAACTCACAGGTGTCCTTCAAGAGCCTTCTTGTCTAGAAGGAGCGATTGCCATTACCCTTGGTTCATGGAGTACAACACTTTTTTCTAGTAGCAAACCAAGGATTTATGAAATGCCTCGCAATGCTCTAGCACAGCCGCCGTACCTTTCCCCTAAGATAATTTACAGCTCGGGTTCTAAGACCAAACCCTAGGTAGGTCAGTGAATCAGACCTTCCTAGAGTTTCTTCCTAGCGTTTGTTTTTGGGAAAACCTCTTGTCTAACTGAGACCACCTTGCCATAGGACTGGATTCGTCAAGAATCCATCTACCCGCTTCCCTCTATGGAAGTTCTTAGTTATCTAATTACCTACCACATTACGTGAAACACATAAAAACAGCTTCATTAATTAAAATCCTTTTATGCACAGTTGTTTGTTTATGTAATTTACTCACGGACATACAATCAGAATAAAACAAATTCATTGATTATATTCCATAATGTGTGTTCTCCTGCCCATACATGAAAAAAAAAAAATTTACAATTTCGTGTGCTGCCTCATCTAGCACATCTGCACATTACCAAGATCAAATCCACCTATAGCTAGCATTTATAGGTGTCCCAAGTAGAACTCGGGCCATACAGGGGACCAAGTAGTTCCTAGGTGCACAAAGGGATTTACTAGCCAAAGCCCCCTAGCACCTTATCCACCTCCTACTTAATACGATCCCTACTAGGAGACCTCTCACCATCGAAGCCGGCAGTCCATGCTTCCGCGGCGGTTTTGAAAGAAATCCCCTCTTGGTATGGGGATTCAGTATCTATCCTTGGGGGAGGTATAGGGATCCTCAATTTTTATATGTTCCAACACTTAATTCAATCAGGATCTAATCTAGAAGATCACAACAAGATTGATGTCTGCAAGCAGTTATGACTTCAATCAATCATACAAATTTCAAGTGATGCTTAATTCTAATAGCAATTGACACTTGAGTTTTACATAATGAAATATTCCCCTTGAAATTTAACTAGGGGTATCTAGATTTTGGGGTCTCTAACTTCCCAATTCTTGTAACCAAGTTTCTTGGTCTTAAGTTAGTATTTCTCAAGAGACTTATCTTATTTATATTAAATTTTGATATAAATTTTTTAGAAAAAAACATGTGGTGTTGCAGTTGGTAAGGGGTTGTCATCTGCGCACATGGCTCTGTTAGTGACTCCCGTGCTCACAACTCCAACTATTGCTTCCACGTTAGTAAGGCCATTTGTGATTTTCGCTTCTGAATTCTTTTTCTTCGAGGCCATGATGGAATAGAGACGAGAGTAGAGGTATGATAGAATAGGATAGAGTTCTTTAGTGTCTTCTCTTCTTGGATCAGGATAGAAGAGGATGAGGGCCCTTTAGCGTATCCCCTTCCTTGGGTTGAACGGAATGATGTCTCTTCATCTCATTGAATATAGTCTCCTCCTTCTTAATCAGCATCTCATCCTCATCAAGATTGCTCGTTATCGCTCTTCTGGTCATCCCCAAGCCCTAAATTTATAGTTTTGCAAGAGGGGGGGATAGAAAAGAGGACACTTCATTTTTTTGTGTGTTTCTGATGACATCATTGATGACAAAGAGAGAACACTTTCCTTTAGCATTTTTTATGACATCATTGATGACGTCAGGGAGGGACTCCATTTTTGCAGTGCAAAGATAAAAATTGATGAACATATGGGTGAGGCCACACTACATCGCATGTTACTCCAGGCATATGACTAAGGCGACGACCAAGGCATATACCTTGGCATCTTGGCCTTGGCATACTTAGCAATGGGCTACAAAGGCTTTGTTGGCACCGTTGGCTACACACGAGAAGCTCCCACTAGCTTGTAGCAAAATCTTCCTGGGAGGTCACCCATCCTAGCAATGTCATCACCCAAGTCCATTTAACTGCCAAGTGACTATCCAGTAGGCTAGTTCTTTTTTTTTTTTTGTTATATACTACAAACATAGTTTTAATAAGCTAGTCTTGGGAGGTGACAGATGATTTTTGATGTCGAGAAGTGCTTAAAAATAGCCAAAAATTACCAATATCAGGGGAAAAATAGACTTCCTCAAAGGCGACGGTGGCAATTAGTACGCTTTTAAGCAGCAAGTCCCTAAAGTGCTAGTTCTAATTTTCATGGAAAATCAAATGATGGCAGGTGGCCGAGCTGGAGTTTCCTAGATGCAAAACAACGTCAGGAATCCAACGCAAGTCTCAGATCTCAATTCCGAGGTCTCTTGATTCCCCATTTAATCCCCGCAAGGTTCAGGGTTGTGAAGTGGCTACTGGATCTGGAAGCTGAGAAGAGCGTGACAGGACCCAGCTTTGTAGATTCGATGCAATGGAACCACCCATCCAGACGGATCTCAAATCCGATGTCGTTTGCCCCTCCAAATGCAAAAAAACCACTTGCCGGAAATGTGAAAGCAAAAGCCATGAACTAGATAATTTGAGTTTTAAGCTTAAGCTCTAATTGGGAGCTTAAAAGAAGCTCACGAAATGAAACGTTGTTGGGGGGAAGCGGGGGGGGGGGGGGGGGGGGGGGGGGGGGGGGGGGAGGCGTCAGTTTTTTGCGCCCCATTTTTTTTCCATTTTTTATCATTTTCTGATCGGTTTGAGGTAGGAGGAATCCTCTTGGCCCTGAGATGTTTCTATCCTTCGCCCTCCATCGCCAAAAACGGATCAAGGAATGATGCACTGAGCAAAGAGATAAAAAACCAGTCTTTCTCTTTCCTCTCTCTCTCTCCTGCATAGAGGCAATTCATGTGCAAGAAATCAAGAAGAAGAGAGGCTGAAGAATGCTTGTTTGACTGTGATCGGATTGCTTCAAGATGAAGAGGAGGCTAAGGAAAGAGGTTCAACACTGAAGAATGGTTGCTGGTTGGTCTGTGGGCTGCCCAAAATAATCATTCAAAAACTCGCAATACGTAAGACACGCGATATGCTCCAATTTTATGAAGAAATTTGCTTGTTTTTGTTGTTTTATGGTCCAAATGTTGTTCATATGCAATGAATGTTTGTTTGAATCTTATTTACATCATGCTTGAGGGCTGTAACTACAAAAATGCAAAATCCGTAATGATTTAGAGCCATTTTTAATTTTTTAAAACCCGCAAAATGTCATTTTTCAATGAAAATTAGTGGTTTTTTCAATTTTGAGTTGAAAAAAAGGAGTGAAAATGGGATAAAATCAGAGAAAAGATTAAGTTTTAGTCAAAATAATTAGCCAACACAAATAAATCAGAAAATATCTATTTTTCATTAATAATAAATAGAAAAAAATAGTGAAAATAGAAAAAATTGGGATTTTTATGCTCAAAAAATATGAAAAAATAAGATTTATGTGCGTGAATGTTTGGCGAGGTTAAAGCATGAGGTCAAGCCTCAGTTTGGCCTCATCCTTTGTGTTATAGTACGTGTTTATTATTTTTTACATACAAAAATGATACAAAACAACCATTTACACTTATGCACAGTAGCAACACCTAAACGGTAAAGGGAGGATAAAGTTTGTGCGACGATCTAATTGCTGAAAATATATGATTTTTGATTTTTCTCTTTGTGCATAGCATTTAGGGATCGTCCCATAATTAAATATAGGCGACTAGTAGCACGAAAGTTCCGGTGCTAGTCCCTAAAGCAGCGCAGCACGTAATGCTTAGTTAAAATTCATGAAAGGGCTGTTTTCCGCACCTCACATGGCTGGTTTTTTAATCATAAAATGGTTGGGCACAATCGTCATACACTTTGCATCAAGCATGCTATGTGGTATCTCCTGGAATACATTGCAATTGATTGATAAACTTTGACCAACGCTCAAAGGACAGGAAACCTAAGTCGTCGGTTAGATGGGTGCTTCCGTTGGGGAAAGTTTTATGAGGAAAATCAAAATCTCCTGGAACGTTGAATTATGAAAGAGTGGAGTTTGTGCGTTATATTTTATATGTTGGAGTGACGTATCTTGGGGCCAATCCCCGAGGTGTAGGAGAGTTGCAGTGGAGCCATGGCAATTAGCCAAGAGGTGCTTCCCTATGTATGTATTACAAAGCATTATACCTATATGTTATGGGATCTCCCTCTGAGGAGAAGGGAAGGTGAACGTTGGACTACATATTGGATACAAACACAAAATCGTTATAAGCATTTAGGGCAAAGTGAGTTTTAGATGCTCCTGGCCCGCAAGGCCGTGTGGTGGGATTGTCTACCGTATGCATGAGGTCCGGCTAGTGCCGTAGCTAGTGCCGGTCCATTTTAGGTCCCATCAGTGGTGTGTCTGTCGGGAGCCACCAATAAGTGGTGGTTCTTGAATCTAGGATTTTTAGGGACCAAATAGTTGGTTTATGTCCTCTGACAAGGACCGTCAAGCCGAAATACAAAAAGTAGAACATGTTGAGAGGGCTAGACGGCGGTTGGAGATTATAAGATGCTATTCTCCTCAAAGGAGCAGCACGTTATGCATAAGTGGCAGTGGTTTCAGTAACCTAGGTGTTACGAGTAGCTCTTTGAGTGCAAGTGGAAGTCTTGGTACTTCCCTATTTTCAGTTAATCAACCCACAACAAGTGGAGGTGTAGTGTTTCCTACACAAACTCTTGTTGTCAATCTAGTTGTAGCCATGGCACAACCTATCGCAATTCCAGCAGGTACACTGGATTTACCAGCATTAGGAGCACCGTTGTCCATTTTCCATGGGTTAGTAGAAGAAGATGGAGAACTCCACATTAAGGAGTTTCAAATGCTCATGTTCAACTATCGAATCCAAGACGAAGGACACCTAATGATGTTCTTCAACATGACGTTAAAAGGAAGAGCGGCAGTGTGGCATCACGGTCTAGAAACCGGAACCATAACTAGCAGTGCCCAATTCTTTACGGCTTTCCGTAGAGAGTTTGCCCCTAATAAGGGTAGGCAATATTGGTTGCGTGTTCTGAATGTAACACGCCAAGAGCCAAATGAGAATGTCCAAGCATATGCTAAGAAACTAAAGCAAGTTCTTCGCAAACTTAACGCTTATACTCCCATTCCAGCGTGGCTGCATAGTTGCAATATTTCCTACATGGATTGGATTTTAATATCCAGGTGCAACTGAGTAGTGTTACTTTGGCCGATATCGACACTACCATTACCCAAGAAGAAGGAGTAGAGTCGCGCTTGCAAGCGGCTTATGCAGCAAGGATAAATTAGAATGGTAATAATTTGGCCTTGACCAATGGGAGTCAAGGGGCTCCCATGTTAAATACGAGTGGCAGAGGGAGTATTATGTTGAATTTGCCTATGTTACCACCAACTCCTCCTAGCATGACTATGCCTATGGCTAGTCAGGCGGCCTCACTAAATAGTGGTGGAAACCAAACAATGAATCCTAATATTGTCCCAATTGGTCAGCGGCTAATTCCTAATCAAGTGGTTAGGCCCATGGGGCGACAGACTGACAATCGCGGCTATGAGTCGAGTGCTTCTAATGTCCTTGGTGAAGTTAAGGACATGATGAAGCACTACACTAATATGATCTCTGAACAGTATCGACAAATAGCTATGGATGTCAATTTTCTTAAGAAGCAACAGAATTTGATAGGGAGCCGATGCCCTGAAGAGGGTGGCCCCTCAAGATTCAGCTATAAGTGGTGTGGGAGCCAACATTTCCCTAGGAATTGCCCGAATGTCAAATGTGATATTTGTGGAAAGTCTGGCCACTTAGCTACTACCTGTTAGAGTAAGATCTGTTCTCTCCAACAAGGAAGTAAACAACTAGGTCCAGTTAACCATCATGCACAAGGGAATAATCTCCAGCAAGATGATGGACCAAGGCAAATACTACAAAGAGGAAAGGCTGTTGTAGAGGAGTTACCTCATGGCACTGGAGTTAGCCTTAGTGAGGCTATAGATGTCAATGATAGTGAAACTTCTAATCTATGAGCCGTAACAAGAGGTCAAAATATTAAAGAGGGTGACAAAGGAATTGCAAAACCTGTGGAGGGAAGCCCTAGGCAAGATGCTAGGGAATAGCGAGTCCTGAATCATGATAAGGAAGGTGGACCATTAAGACCTCTCGGCAGTAAAGTCGATCCCGAGGAGGATAAAGGATTGCCAAGAAAGAAGGTAAATGCTAAAAAAGAGGTACCAAAGCCGATGGAAAGACCAAAGGAGAGAATGGTTTAGCGCGAGAAGAGAACTTTGGCTAATTACCATGACTTTGATCTAGCAAGTTCCCTTTACGAAGTCAAACCAAACATGAATATCTTGCAATTGATTAAACTTTCTCCAGGAGTACGCAAGGAATTCAAGAAAATCCTGCATATAGGGTATATGGTAGAACCTTTGGGCAAAGCTAGAGTGGGAGAAGATTGGTTTGATCATGCTAAAAAGCATTGCCTTAGGGTTCCAGCATATGTAGATGGAATATTAGTGGAGCACGCTATCGTGGACACTAGATCCTCTGTCAATATCATAAGCTCAGACTTGATGGAGAGGTTAGATCTAGAGATCCAAAAAGATGGCTCCACACTTCTTAGGATGGCTGATGATAGTCTAAGACAACCAAAAAGTTTCATTACTAAGGTCCACGTTACAGTTGCGAGCATGAAATGCTATCTGGACTTTAGGGTGATAAGGTTTGCAAGACATCCTAGCTATCGGGCTTTGCTAGGTAGGCCATGGATTCTACAGGCAGACTGTCAAGTCGATATACCCACTGGTCGAGTGTTTCTAGGTCGAGGTGCCCATCGTGTAATAGTGGATGCTTACCTTGAGTCTCCTCAGAGTGAGAGAGCTCTCCTATCCTCCACTAAACTAAAAACAATGGATGATCCATCTGGTAGTGAGACGTCATCAAGCGATGGATCTAAGAAAGGGTCCACTACAGAGGATATTTATCAGATAACCTTGATTGAGCCAATAGAGCCTCATGATCGAATAAGAGACAGGGATGTTATTGAGCTGGATCTTGATACGCTAAATGATTTGAGGCCAATTAAATTAAGGTCCATGCTCAGTTCGGAAGAAAGAGAGGATTATGTGTCCTTAATTCTAGAGTTTCGCAACATTTTTGCTTGGAGCTATGACGAACTTCAGGGTATTCCTCCCAGTCTAGCTGTGCATACTATTCCTATAAAGGAAGGTATCTGCCCTATAAGTCAGAAAGTAAGACGTATACCTTTTGAATTAAGGGATGGGTTGTATGAGGAACTATAGAAGTTGCGTAAAGCGGGTTTGATCTTCCATGTTCAGCATACTGAATGGTGCTCACCAGTTGTGAATAGGAAGAATAATAATAATCAAATCTGTCTTTGTGTAGATTTTAGAGAGTTGAATAAGTAGACTGTTAAACATAACTACCCGTTGCCATTTATTGACCAAATTTTGGATCAACTAGCTGGTAGGGAAATATATTCATTCATGGACTGCTTTGGAGGGTATAACCAAATGGCGATTGCTGAGCAAGACAAGCTAAAAACGATGTTTATTATTGTCTTTGGTATCTTTGCATACCATATGATGGCATTTGGGTTGTGTAATGCACCTGGTTCATGGCAAAGAACAGTCGACAAGATCTTTGGTGACATCTCCCCAGAGGAGCTGAAAGTATTCATTGATGATCTGGGGGCAGCCACACCGAAAGGGATAGACAGTTGATCATTTTGTGCAAGTGTTTTGAGCATTGCAGACAATTTTGCATAGCTCTTAACCCACGGAAGTGCGTCTTCGGAGTCCCTTATGGGCTCTTGTTAGGCCATGTGGTTAGTTCCGTAGGGATTGCGACTGATCCTGAAAAGATCAAGGTCATAGTCGCCATGAGTCCACCACATACTCCAAAGGAAGTGCATAGCTTTCTGTCATCAGTAGGGTATTATCGGAGGTTTATCAATGCCTTGGCAGAAAGAACATTGCCGCTGACAAACCTATTGTCCTTTAACTGTCAGTTTACATGGAGTGATGCTTGCAAAGTGTCTTTTGATGATGTGAAACAGGAGCTTGCCAAAGCACCTATTTTAAAAGTACCAAAAAGGGGCGAAATGTTCTATATATTTTCAGCAGTAACCATGTATAGTATCAACTGTTGTTTAGCTCAAATTTGGGAGGAAAAGTGGTACCATTCGATAGCTTTTGCTAGTCGAAACTTGGGTGTACCAGAAATTAACTACACCTATATGGAGAAGTTGTGCCTTGCGATGGTATTTGCGACCAAAAATTTCAGGCACTACATTCTTTATGAGAGGGTGGTTTTTTATACGAAGGTGGAAGGGCTTCGATTGTTGTTGAATAAGTTACAACCGCCGACCGTTTAGCAAAGTGGTTAATCACTTTGCAGGAATTTGATTATGAGATCAAGAGCAAGCCGCCGAAGCTTCAGGGCATTGTAGAGTGTCTTGTGGATTTCGGAGAGCCGAAAGAGGTCGTGGCTGAAGGAAGTGACATGGAAACTTTGTTCAAGATTGATACGGCATCTATTCCCTCCTGGTATGCTGCTATAACAATCTATCTTTCCACGGGAGAGACTAGAGCTACGTTATCAAAATCGGAGAAGAGGAAAATTAAACAGCAGGCATTGAAATTTTCCTTGATCGCACGCACATTATATCGACAGGGTGTTGATGACATCTATCGCTGATGTGTGATGCCTGACGAGGTTCCCTTTATTTTGGAAGAGTGCCATGACTCCACTTGTGGAGGGCACTTTGCTAGGCGGTTAATGGCACAAGAGGCTTTAAGAGCTGGATATTGATGGCCGTCCATCGTCCAGGATTCATTTGACTATGTCAAGAGATGTGATACCTGTCAAAGGCATGACAACAGAGAGAATAGGAAACGCCCACTTATGTCTATCATGGCTATCCTTCCATTTGAGAAGTGGGGCATTGCCTTTGTAGGTCCTATCACCCCATCGTCTACTACTCAGAAGAGGTATGTTATAGTAGCAACTGATTATTTTACAAAATGGTCAGAAGCACGAGCAATGAGGCAGGACAATGCAAAAGAGACTGTCAATTTCCTACTTAAGCAAATCATCTGCTGATTTGGTCCGCCAAAGGAAATAGTTTCAGACCGTGGAACCCATTTTTTAAACAAAGTGATTAAAAGTTTGACTGAATCTTGAAAAATCAAGCATAACAAGACGACCCCCTATAATCCGCAAGCAAATGGACAAGTCGAAAGTACCAATAAGTAGCTTGTGGGTATCCTATCCAAGATTGGTGCACAGATCGGATGCCATATGCTCGCGTACTGAATGCCGGAAGGTCCCCAAGAACAAAAGAACTCTACTTTTTGCACAAAACTCAAAGTAAAAAGCATGCACGACATGAACAAGAGACCAATTGGGTGCAATCTCCCCCCATGCCTTGTGTGAGTGCTCCACAAAGCATGTATTTTATGTATTAATCATCTTCAAGCTCAAAAAATAGCCCAAACTACAAAATAGTACGCTTTTGGCTTTTGAGTTTGCTTTAGCACAAAATAGAAATAAAGCTAATGGGAAGGCGCCCAAAGAGTCAGGCATACCCAGTACAATGTCCAAATACAAATATCATAATCGTGCGCCCATGTGCATACAAAATAATAAATAAATATCCAACACCTCAATAAATAGGCGCGACAAAATATAGGCACCATGCCTAAGGTATGCGCCCATCAAAATATAAGTGATAACTCGAATACACGCTATCCTCCAATGCTTTCCTCCGCCACTGCTGCTATCTCTACACATCAACTGAAGCATTCACAATCATTAGTAAAATAATACAATTAAACCGACAAAAGTGAATACCTAGCAGTCTTCAACTACATAAATAAATTAACTGGTTAGAAATCTATTCTAACCTTAATTTATTATGAGTGCACACTCTAAACTCATAAATGTTTATTAATTTAATATGTATTTTGCGGAATCACCCGCTATGGAATCACCCATGTACACACTAAATTAATGAAACGCCCGAAAAGGATAGGCATCCCCATCGACTTCTCGCACAAAGAATCCACTTTATGTATGAGCCCCGGTCAACAAAGTTTACGGAATCCACCATAAAACCTCACGGAATCCACCGTGAAATATGCCTCCTGGCATCAAAGATAGTCTCCAAAAAGAAGCGGGACTAGGATACAAAATTATATGTGGTGGTTTGGGCGTATAATACGACGTTTAAACGAGCCACTGGCCACACCCCATTTAAATTAGTTTATGGGGAGGAGTGTGTCTTGCCCTTAGAAATTGAGTTGCTGACCATTAGATTCGCAATCAATCATTCTCTGGGTAATGAAGATGCCCTATTTGAGCAGTTTACGACTATAGCCCACTTGGATGAGCTCAAATTGCAGAGTTTGTTGCACCAACAGGTAGCTAAACGTCAGATGAAGCGGTTGCATGATCTGAAAGCGAAGAAATATACTTTTAAAAAAGGGCAGTTAGTTCTATATTACGGTACGCATAGGGAGCTATTTCCAAGAAAGTTGGAACCTCGATAGGATGGCCCTTACAAGATAGTTCGGATAGGTAAAAATAAGTCCACATTTCTATTAGCTGATCTACAAGGGGTGGAATTTAAGAATAAGGTTAATCTTAATAAGATTAAACCTTATTATTTCTAAATATGCTAACATGCTATATACATTATTATTGATGGATGGCTGTGTAAACCCATTATGGACGTATACATTATACTTTGATGGAGCGTCCAGGGGCCCTAATAGGAAAGGAAGTGTTGGAGTAGTTATCCGAGATCCTCGACGTAGAGTTACAATGAAATTAGCTACTTATCTCGGGGTAGGATTTACTAATAACATGGCCGAGTATAGAGCTCTGATTATGGGATTGAATATTACTAAGAAAGGTGGTATTAGGTAGTTGTTAATAAAATGGGATTCCTAGCTAATCTTAAATAAACTCAATGGGACATATACAGTCCGGAATCCTCTCCTTCGTATGTATCATCAAACTGCTATAACCCTACTTGATGAATTTGAGAGCATATCTTTTCAGCTCATTCCATGTTATTGGAATCAGTTTGCAGATTCCTTAGCTAATTTTTCTTATGAAGAGGACCTCTTTTTCAACTATGGTCCTAGTCCGGATGCTGCTATTGATACTGAGACAGGGCCTGGTCGCTTGTGGGGAATGTTATCAGACCATGCGTTATATGGCAAAAATTACAAATATCAGGGAAAAAATAGACTTCGTCGAAGGCGGCGGTGGCAATTAGTACGATTTTAAGTTGAGAAGTACTTAAAAATAGCCAAAAATTACGAATATCAAGGGAAAAATAGACTTCGTCAAAGGCGATAGTGGCAATCAGTATGATTTTAAGCGGCAAGTCCCTAAAGCGCTAGTGCTAATTTTCATGGAAAATCAATGATGGCGGATGGCCGAGCTAGAGTTTCCTAGATGCAAAACGGCGTCAGAAATCCAACGTAAGTCTCATATATCAATTCTGAGGTCGTTTGATCCCCCATTTAATCCCTGCAAGGTTCGGGGTTGTGAAGCGACTACTGGATCTGGAAGCTGAGAAGAGCATGACGGGACCCAGCTTTGTAGATTTCGATGCAACGGAACCACCCACCCAGACGGATCTCGAATTCGATGTCGTTTGCCCCTCCAAAAGCGAAAAAACCACTTGATGAAAGTGTGAAAGCAAAAGTCATGAACTAGATAATTTGGGTTTTAAGCTTAAGCTCTAATTGGGAGCTTAAAAGAAGCTCACGAAATGACATGTTGTGGGGGGGAGGTGGGGGGCGTCAATTTTTTGCGCCCCATTTTTTATTATTTTCTGATCAGTTTGAGGTAGGAGGAATCCTCTTGGCCCTGAGATGTTTCTATCCTTTGCCCTCCGTCACCAAAAACGGATCAAGGAATGATGCACTGAGCAAAGAGATTAAAAAAACCAGTCTTTCTCTCTCCTCCCTCTCTCTCCTGCATAGAGGCAATTCATGTGCAAGAAATCAAGAAGAAGAGGGGCTGAAAAATGCTTGTTCGACTATGATCAGATTGCTTCAAGATGAAGAGGAGGCTAAGGAAAGAGGTTTAGCAGTGAAGAATGGTTGTTGGTTGGTCTGTGGGCTGCCCAGAATAATCATTAAAAAACCCGCAACACGTAAGACACGCGATATGCTCCAATTTTATGAAAAAATTTGCTTGTTTTTGTTGTTTCATGGTTCCAATGTTGTTCATATGCAATGAATGTTTGTTTGAATCTTGTTTACACCATGTTTGAGGGATGTAACTACAGAAATGCAGAACCCGTAATGATTTTGAGCCGTTATTAATTCTTTAAACCCGCAAAATGTCATTTTTCAATGGAAATTAGTGGTTTTTTCAATTTTGAGTTGGAAAAAAGGAGTGGAAATGGGATAAAATTAGAGAAAATATTAAGTTTCAATCAAAATAATAAGCCGACACAAATAAAGCAGAAAATATCTATTTTTCGTGAATAATAAATAGAAAAAAATAGTGAAAAATAGAGGAAATTGGGATTTTTGCGCTAAAAAAATATGGAAAAATAAGATTTATGTGTGTGAATGTTTGGTGAGGTTAAATCATGAGGTCAAGCCTTAGTTTGGCCTGGTCCTTTGTGTTATAGTACATGTTTATTGTTTTTTACATACAAAAATGATACAAAATAACCATTTACACCTATGCACCGTAGCAACACCTAAACGGTAAGGGGGGGATAAATTTTGTGCGATGGTCTAATTGCTGAAAAGATACAAATTTTGATTTCCTATGACTCTAATTTGGAGGTCCATTCTTCCAAATCCCATGGTGATGGGGACTGCCCATTGTACTTAGTGAGAAGGATTTTGTCACGGAGATAATTGGGGCCTTGCTACCCATGGAAGCCTTGTTGTCCAGACATACCATGTTGCGCATTTATCCCATGCTGCCCATTATAGCTATGCCACCCATTATTGCCATGCTACCCATTATTTTCATACTGCCCATGATGGAGATAAGCCATATAAGTTCTAATGGGGCTCCTAGAAAGAGTGGAGGAGCTTCTACCAATGGTGGGCGAGGGTCTCAATGTAGAGGGTTGGCTGCATGGATGATGGGGGACCTCAAAATAGGCTTGTCATTAGCATGAGAGGGTTCACCAACTTCATAGGTGGAAGGGGGAATATCCTTGGATCCAAGAACGCCCTATGGACCATGTAGTGGCTCTAGTGGTAAAGGTTGTGGAGACTCACACTATCGTGCTACAATGCGAACAAAGTGTGAAAAACCCTTGAGTGCATCATCATCTGGCTTTCTTATTAATCTAGAGAGTCAAACTCATATTAGCCATTAATGTTAGTGTCCATAGCATGGATGGTTCAAAATTATGGGATTTTTGGATAATTTTAGTCTTTTTTTAATACTTTGGATATTATTTCTTGTAAATATCCTCAAAAGGCATAGAAAACTTCTAAAATAGAGTGTCATATATAAAGCAAGTTCCTTTTAGCTAGTTTTCCAATGCTTACTGAGATGAAGCAGTGGTGACTGCTCTATATGTGCTGAAAAGAACCCCTATAGAAGGGATTCATGATGTAAGATCTTATGAGAGGTTGTATGACTGACATTAGGCACTTAAAGGTATTTGGCTCATTGCATACGAAGAGGAAGAAATTGGATCCTAAGGCTGTCAAGAGCATGTTTCTAAGTTATGCACAGTATAGGAAGGCTTATAAATACTATGTCCAGTCTACTCATGAGACGTTGATAAGTAGAGATGTTGTCTTTGACAAGCTGGCCTCTTAGTATGGGAATCCAGTTGTAGTGGCTACTGATGGATAAGCTAGCATAAGTAATGCTAAAAATACCCCTGCAATTAGTATATCTATGAGTGGTCCAACAAGTGATGTGTCATCTACAGTGAGTCCTTGGTTAGGCTGGTTGCGGAATCACACTTCTACGTCCATTGACACGGACATGTCAGTGAGGGGGAGGTTGGAGAAGGGAAAATAAAAGATGTTTGAGGATATAACATGTCCACTTACTGCAGGTTATGAGTCATCTAGCAGTGATAGCTTGGACTGTGAGTTGGGGATTCCTTCTGTTATGATGCCTGGTGCAAGGAAAAATCGGTATGTATCACCTCATGAGAGGCACAGTTGAGGAGGTCAGAAAGGGTCAGAAGACTAGTTGACAGACTTACATACACTAGATATTCAGCCCGTCATTACGCCTATATGACTAAGTTGATAGGTTTCAAAGAACCCACTAACTTTGATGAGGCAGTTGCAGATGAGAACTGGTGTGCTGCCATGGACGAAGAGTATTAAGATTTGGCTGAAAATGGAACATGGGATTTGGTTCAGTTGCATGAAGAAAAAGTCCCCATTGGATGCAAATGGGTGTACAAGGTTCAATGCAAGTTGGATGGGTCATTGGAATGCTATAAGGTTAGGTTGGTCACAAAAGGGTATGTACAACAGTATGGCCTTGACTATGAGGAGACTTTTAGCCCTGTAGCTAAAATGGCAATAGTCAGAATAGTCATTGCATTGACAACAACTAAAGGCTAGAAGTTATGGCAAATGGATATAAAAAATGCATTTCTGAATGGTGACTTACAAGAAGAAGTTTATATAGAGCAGTCTGAAGGTTTATGTCCTTGCCGAGCTTTCATATCACTAAAAGTGCTATCCATATGACTAAAATAACTACCTGACTTGAATGCTTGCAACTCATGGTTCTCCGGCTAATGATATCGTGAGTAATGTATCAAATAATAATTTAAAAGGAGGTAACACTAATACTTTGTTGTATGTCGATTTGGTCGCTGAAATGATAAAGCAATAGGGCATGGAATCATTATTGGAGATGATGAGAGCGGGATTGCTAAAATAAAGTCATTGTTGCAGGCCGAGTTCAAAGTCAAAGTTCTTGGTGAGCTGAAATATTTTATGGGAATTGAGGTAGTGTCTATGCCTCAAGGCATATGGCTATTGTAGAAGCAATATGCTTATGACATGCTACAAAAGTATGGTATGGTTGAATGTAAGGTTATGGATACACCCCTAGGCCAAAATGTCAAGCTGCAGATTGATGTTGGAACTGAGATAGAGAATGTTACCATGTATAGATAGATGGTGGGAAGATTGATCTACCTAACGACCTAACTTGAGTTATCCTGTGGGGCTGATCAGTCAATTCATGCAAAAGCCTTGCAAGCCGCATTTGGATGCAGTAAGGAGAATCATGAGATATATAAAGGATACGACAGATTATGGGATGTTTTATGCATATCAGAAACCCCTTGACTTGACAAGGTACATTGACGCTGATTGGGCTAGTTGTGCCTATGACAGGAGGTCAACCAGTGGATATGCATTTGGATTGGGAAACAGCATGATCAGTTGGCAAAGTAAAAAACAGCCTATAGTTGAATTGTCTAGTACATAAGCTGAGTATAGGGGTGTAGCCTTTGTGGCGTGTGAAGCTGTTTGGTTACTGAAGTTATTGAATGACTTGGGGATACACTTGGACATCAAAGTGAAGCTACATTGTGATAATATGAGTAGTGTAATGCTTGCGAGCAATCCCGTCTACCATGCAAGATCTAAACATATTGAAGTACATTATCTTAAGGCCCTTTGCCATATCCATACCTTAGGTTTTTTCTAAAGTAAATGTATAGTAGGAATTGAACCTACCTTAAGGCCCTCTACCATATCCATACCTTAGGTTTTTTCTCCATCTCATATGCTTTTCATCCTTCTCTTCACTTAAAATCAACCTCATTAGTAATGTCCCCATTACTTAGTTTATTCTAATGTGCATATACATTCTAAAGAAAAATTAATTAATATCTCACATTTATTTTTAAAAGAAAAATAAAAATACTAGCTCTAATGATGAAAATGACTCTCATTATGAAGATAATTAATGAGGCATTATATGCCAGTTCCTGGAAGAAAGACTTGGGAGACCCTCTTGATGGGACCTAAAATGGGCCAGCACTGGCTATGGCACTAGCTGAACCTCATGCATATGACAGACAACCCCACCACACGACCTCACGGGCCAAGAGCATCTAAAACTCACTTTGCACTAAATGCTTATGACGATTTTGCATTTGTATCCAATATGTAGGCATAATGCCTTGTAATACACACATAGGGAAGCACCTCTCGGCTAATTGCCATGGCTCCACTGCAACTCTCCTACACCTCAGGGATTGGCCCCAAGATGCGTCGCTCCAACATATAAAACATAACGTACAAACTCCACTCTTTCATAATTCAGCGCTTCGGGAGATTTTGATTTTCCTCACAAAGCTTTCCCCAACGGAAGCACCCATCTAACCGATGACTTAGGTTTCCTGTCATCTCAGCGTTGGTCAAAGTTTATCAATCAATTGCAATACATTCCAGGAGATACCATGTGGCATGCTTGATGCAAGGTGTATGACGATTGTGTCCAACCATTTTATGATTAAAAACCCAGCCATGTGAGGTGCGGAAAATAGCCCTTTCATAAATTTTAACTAAGTGTTACATGCTGTGCTGCTTTAGGCACTAGCACTGGAACTTCCGTGCTACTAGTCGCCTATATTTAATTATGGAACAATCCCTAAATGCTATACACATGTACTATGGTTTGGAACCAAGCCTACAGCCCTTTTTCCTAAGTTATAAGTGGACCACTCATTTGATTTAGAGCTCCATTCCAAGCCAATGAATAAGCCACCTTATAGACTCTCAAGTGTGAACATGAAGAAGTTGTAAAGCAAGTTAAGGGAGTTACTTGAGATAGGTTTTATTGAACCGATTTTCCCCCCTTATACATCTCCTGTCTTTTTAGTGAAGAAGAAAGATGGCTTTCTTCATGTGTGCATTAACTATAGGGTCTTGAACAATATCACAATTAAGAACCGGCACCCCATCCTATAGATTGATAACTTGTTGAATGCATTGAAATGGACATGCTTTTTCACTAAAATCGATCTATGCTTAGGCTACCATCAAATACATATGAGAGAGGGCGATAAGATCGAAACTTTCAAGACTGGTCATAGGATTTTTCATTTTCTAGTGATACCTTTTAGGTTGACTAATACCCTCACTATATTTCAAAGCCTCATGAATAAAATCCTCCACCCCTTCCTGTTCAAGTTTATGCTCATTTTCTTTTATGACATTCTCATTTATGGAAAGTCAAAAGAGGAGCACTTGGCACATGTCTGAAGAATGTTTGATATCTTGAGAGAGCATCAGCTCTTTGCTAAGGAAAGTAAGTGTATCTTCATGCAAACATCAATGGAGTACTTGGGACACATTGTTAGCAAAAATGGCATACAAGCTGATCCCAAGAAGGTGGAGTGTGTAAAGGATTGGCCCACACCATCCACCACTACTTCATTACATGGTTTCATTGGTCTCTCTTCATTTTATAGACACTTCATTAAGCATTTATGCCAACATTGCAACCCCTTTGACTGATCGATTAAAGAAGAAATCATTGTTTTGGGATGCTAATGCTGATCATAGCTTTATGTAGTTGAAGGAAATGCTTACTTCAGTCCCCCATCCTCATATGCCTTGATTTCTCCGAGTTTACCATTCTGTGTATTGCGAAGGATAGAGGTATTGGTACTATATATGATGCAAGAGCATGATGTGATTCCTTTTGAGATCCATAAGCCTGATGACAAGGAGATGCAAATGAATGTTTATGACTAAGAGATGTTGGCCATCCTCCATGCTATTAAGAAATGGGACCGATACCTATATGGTAGCCATTTTAGAGTAAAGAGCAACCATAGAGTCCTCCAATACTTCTTGACTCAGTCTACTTTGACTCCTAAGTAAAGGAGATGAGTGGCAACCTTGCAAAACTATGATTTTGATATCTCTTATACTCGAGGCAAAGATAACATTGTGGCTAATTCACTCTCATGGATGTGGGCATGCAGGATATCCTCCATTTTAGAGTTGCATAACGATTAGATTGAGGAACTTTAGGAAGGTTATTTGTTGGATGAGGACTTTAGCCACAGGTAATGGCTAAAAACTCCCAATATTAGCTCAAACATGGCCATATTTAGTCCCATGGCAAGATTGTCATCCCCCACATGTCTCCCTTCACACAGAAGATCATGAACAAGATGCATTCTTGCCCCACTATTGGTCACGGGTGTTTTCAAAACATACGATAGGATTGCCAAGAGCTTTCACTAGAAAGGCTTGTGGAGGGATGTTAAGGATTTTGTGATCAAATGTGTTCCATGCCAGTAATGACAACATGCTTAGACCCATTGGCCTCTTGTAGCCCTTGCTTATTTCTAAAGGAAAATGGACACATATCATCATGGACCTCATCACTCACTAGCCTCCCCATTACTAAGAAATGATAGAATAGTATCAATGTGGTAGTTGATTGCCTCACCAAGGCTATCCACTTTATCCCCACCATGACCCAATACACTATATCTCATGTGGCCACTCAATTTATGGAATAGGTATTCAAGTTGCATGGATTACCATAAGTCATAGTGCATGATCGGGATGCCAAGTTTATGAGCAACTTTTGGCACGAAATTTTCATGTATATGGGAACCAAGCTTGCTCCATCCACTACATACTACCCACAGACAAATGGCCCGATAGAAAGGGTAAATAAATGGCTTGACTCATACCTACGGCAGTTCTACCATGATGTACAATACAATTGGGATATGTGGCTCCACTTGGCTAAATTCGCATATATAACAACTCCACCCATTCTAGAATTGGGGCTTTCCCTTTTGAGGTACTATTACAGGTATAAGGTTCCCCTCCCTTTAGTCTTGTTCAATGATAAGATTAACCCTCAAAGTAAAGTTGGATCACATGTAGGCCCTGCCTCAGTAATGCAAAGTGAATCTTCAAAAGGCACAAACCCACATGAAGCCTTTATGCTGATGAGAAAAGATGGCATTTGGAATTCCAAGAGGGAGAGCTGGTCCTCTTGAAAGGGCCTAAGTCCCATTTCTCCACTCTCAAAGAAGGTAGTAATAATAAGTTGGCCCACCATTTCTATGCCCCCTACTGAATCCTCAAGGGAGTTGGCGACTTAGCTTACCGATTAGAGCTTCTCCCTACCACCAAGATTCACAATGTGTTTCATATCAGCCAGTTGAAGCCCTTCATTGGCACCTAAGTGGACTATGTGGAAGAGCTTCCCCCCATAGATGAAAAAGATATCATTCAATACATCCCTAAGGCAATCATTGGGCAGTGAGATAAACACTTGAGATCTCGATACATCAAGGAATACCTCATCAAATGGCTTCCCTTTCAATGGGCTATGTGGAAGAGCTTCCCCCCATAGACAAAGAAGATATCATTCAGTACATTACTAAGGCAATCATTGGGCAATGAGATAAACACTTGAGATCTCAATCCATCAAGGAATACATCATCAAAGGGCAAAGCCTAACCCTAGAAAAAGCCTCATGGCACCCATCCACTATTATGAATAAATTTTCTCACCTCCAAGATGCCCCATGAGATGAAGACTAGTAAGTTATGTCTTTTTTGACCACCCCTTGCCTGCAGACTGCACACTGTCTTAGAATAGTTTTGTACCTAC
This sequence comes from Lygodium microphyllum, assembly GCF_053477565.2. Taxonomy (NCBI): domain Eukaryota; kingdom Viridiplantae; phylum Streptophyta; class Polypodiopsida; order Schizaeales; family Lygodiaceae; genus Lygodium; species Lygodium microphyllum. The sequence continues at coordinate 18,296,411 of NC_141149.1, read as the reverse complement.
TTAAATTAGATCCATGTGCTTCCTACGTCAACTGAAAGTATGTGTCATATGCCCCGTTTTGACATGTGGCATGCCCCATTTGGAGTAGCCAATTAAAAGTTATAGTAGATTTACCTCAGTAGGCCTCTAGTGGACAACATGCTATCCATAATCTTCACCCACCCCTTTTCATTGTAATGTGGATTAGAGTGGTACTTTTCACCCCACTCCTTAGTCCCTCTAGCTATCTTTTGTTTTCTAGGGCAAAAACTTTCAAGGTGGGGATGGATTGTAATGAACGGGATACACGAGAATTAGGGGTTAGACATCTAGTCGCACTGATTGGGGTATATAGGGTGTAAGAGACCCAGTTTAGGGTATTCAGATATTATCAAAACTAACTCTTCACTTTCTCAAGCTTCCATGGCTTCCTCCTTCTTTCTCCCCTCTTTCTTGTCTTTCTCTCTCCTCTTCTAGTCTTTCTTCTTCTTCCTCTCTTTCTCTCTCTTCAGTTCATTCTCCTCTCTCCTCTCAACTTCATTCATTACATCCATACATCTAAGATCCAAGTAGCATATATTCGAGAGCATTCGACCCAAGTAACTTGCAAAGCACTTATTGTGGCATTGAATGACCATGCATAATAGTGAATGACAACCAATGTCAAGAGTCAAAGCTCCAATATCAGCCCAAGAGCATGTAAAGAGCATAACCAAGCATTTAAGATCCATGGTATATTCTAGTGTAGCATCCAAAGTGCTTGTGAAGCATCAATAAGCAATATGCATGAAGTTTCACTGACAAAATAATATTCAACCCTGCTTATTACAGAAGTAAAAAACCTTTGTAAAATTGAGGAAATGAGTGCTCAAATCAATCCAATGGCATCTCACATCAATGCCGCATCATCCCCCAAGTATCTGACATACAAGCATCCCAACGAAGCATATTCAAGCTCAATGTTTGAGAAAACTTTGTTCAGACCTGTATAATAGCAGGTTTACTGTATATAACAATAATAAGGAATGGAGGTTGGGAGCTCCAAATCTCAAGTGACAAATGCCGAGGAGTGTCGGAGATGATTGTCAAAGTGCCCAATGACCATACCGAAGTTGGAGGAGTGACTGAACTGAGCAAAGATTCAGGCCAACAAACTGGTGCAACTCATGCTGATTTACTAGTCTTGTTGGTCGCCTTGCTCCCCACAGTAAGGCCCCAAAACAATGCTTAATTTTCAAGAAGAAGGCTTGGAACAAGCCTCAATAAGCCTTTGATTACCAAGAAGGAGAAATGTACCCACTCATACCCCTCCAAGTTGAGCCATGGCTACCATTAAAACTATGATCTTAAGGTATTGCAAGAGCAAGAGAGAGAGAAACACAAGATGTGGGAACTCCAACAATCATAATTTGTGACCGGCCTTCCCTTTATTCAAATGTCACTGAAAGAATAAAGAATGAAGTGACAGTAGTAATGGGCACTCCCTACCTGTAGTGTACATGTGTGCAAGTAACTAATACATGGTGTGGGTATTGTCAATGTAACTAATACATAGGCGGCTAGGCACAAGTGTCTTTACCCCCAACATCAATATCAAATGACCAGACTACCTTTGAAGCAACTGGTAGTAAAAACCGTGCAATAATCAAGGTATTCTCTGCTCATGATAGACTCAAAACATATTTGACATGTACTATAACCTTTGGGACTCAATACAAGGAAATATGAGAATCAATTGTTGTCCATACAACTTGTAGTACTGATCAAAGAGACTTCTCACACCATGTAAAAAACCAACTCTCTATTATAACAAAGTCCAGATCTCAACATTCAGTGCTCATAGCATTCCATAGACCATCCCACAACCATGTGATAGTATCCAAGCATTGATGAGCATCAATACATGCTTCAATAGGTTCCAGACATCACACACAAGCTATTACAAATTCAGGTTAGCACGTTGCCTATCAAATACCTTCAGTTCTAAGTTTTAGCTTCTCATAACCATGCCCCAAATGTATGAGACTGATGCTATGTTAGTTGCCAACTATCTCACTAATGTTGGGTATGAGATTGATGCTATGTTAGTTGCCAACTATCTCACTAATGTTGGGTATGCTAATGTCAACAAGCATTTAATGGGCTAGAATCTTCTGATAAGTGTAAACATAAACCGGGTGTAGATTTTCAGCTTTGGGCATATCCCTATATGTTGTTTGGCTGTTGCCTATGGCTCTTCAGTGAGCACTTAACAAGTGCTAGATATGCTCCACAACATGGGCTATATGCCCATCAACCACAAGGGCTAAAGATGCTTGCCCTATTAAACTTGGTGCTGCCCCTTTTGACATTCAAAAAATATAGGTGCAGATGTTTGCTGGTCACGTTGTCATACTGATGTGAATGCTGGTCATGATGAGCTCAACCACAAGCTCCAATGCAAACCAATAAACCCTCTTTTCAAGCCTCAATAGACTCTTATAGATGCAGGCTTAAAAAACACACTAATGTGTACCATTCAAGTGCAAGCTATGGCTGCCAATGTTGCAAGCCGATCTTTTTCATAGGTTGTACATTCGACTCACCCTCCATATTCTAGCCTCTTCAATATTGAACTCTTGTGCATTGCAAAGCCGAGCTCTCTTGCTATGATACCATGCCAAAATAACAATGGACAAAGACATAGAGTTGTAAATTGAGAGAGCACATTTTTCCATTATTCCATCACACTATGTAATCCACACTAATTGAGTAACAATAGTGTAAAGAGATAGGTCTATCAATTGACCATAGTCAACTAACTATAGTTAACTTGCCTGGCTTATTCAATGCACACACATGTCTAGTCCAGCCAAACTACAACTGTTTAGTGTTGGTCATAAGTACTACTTAGCTTGAATGTCTGCATGACTAATTCCCGCAAGGTTAGAAACTTCTCTGAGGATTTTAGGGGGGCGGGGGGAGCAGGGCCCCCCACTACAATTGTGGTGCGACCCTAGCTCACAACCCTGGCTCAAATGGATGGAAGGAAGGAACCTTCAACCCCTTGCTTGTGTCACACCGCTTGCCGACCCCACTTATCAAGCTTGGTGAGACTTAATGTGCTTGTGTGGCAACACGTGATTGGATATAGGCGAATAATCATTTTCCTTTTCTCAAGCAATTAACCATAAAAAATGGCGTGACATGACAGCGACGTCATCCGAATGACATCGGCAGGATTCAGGAACAGTCGGGACTCGGCTTTGAGATTCTGAAACAGACAGACAGACAGTTGAGGCGAGGAAGTGGGGAACCAGTGGGCACAGATACACTTGTTTCTCATCATAGAAACCCTAAAAAGAAAGGGCACAGACCACGATCGTGCCAATCATCAAGCATCATCATCAGCTCTGATTGAACGATGCCGCCACGCCTGCTCCTTCCCGTCCCAAATCACAACGGTTTTGTCGCCTCCTCTGGGATCGCGCCTCTCTGTTTTATTTACTATTGGTTTTTACGACGAGAGAGCTGCAGCAGCATCATGTCCATCAGGCAAGACGCCCCTCTCTGTTTTGTCTCTTTGTCTCCTTTCCCTTACCAACAGTACAGTCGTAGTCTCTTGCGGCGGCAGCAGTGTATCTTATTTTCCTTGTCAATTTAGGGTTTAGGTAGTAGCAGCAGTGCCTCTGTAGTCGAGGTTGGACTGTATGTGTGAGTGAAGTTCCCTTTTCTATAGAGAATAATGCTGGTAAACTCTCATTGGAGGGAAGCCAGCCTCCTTCGCTTTTCAATTCTAGGGTTTCAGATGGCTTCTGCATTGGCGTCTTTGCTTGGATCTACATTCTCGATTCTTCTGTTTGTTTGAAATGGAGGCCGCCTGATAGTGTATCGCTAAACAAATTCTCATACTTCTGATCCTTTGAGCTGCTTGGATCGTACAAAACCGCTGCCCTTCAAGAAGGAGCGTATATCACGCTCCATTCCATCGAGTCACGTTCTTTACAGAGGGAACTGTTGTGGGAGGAAATTGCCCGATGCTAACCTGGGATTCATGTCAATGCGGAGAGAAGGATTTCTGAAGATGGTCATGGCAGAAAGGTGTTTTGATTTTAGGAGATGGCTCTGGCAGGAGGATGTTTGATCATATTAGAACATGACTATAGCAGAGAGATGCTCGATCATGTTGTGTGAACCCAAAGGGTGGTTTGATATTAGGAGATGGCTATGGCAGAAGGATATTTCATCATAGTAGAACATGGCCATGGCAGAAGGATATTTCATCATTGCAGAACATAGCTATGGCAGAGAGATGTTTGATCATGTTGTTTGAACCCAAGTGAGAGTTCGTAGTGTAGGTGTACAGGGTTCCAAGGGGAGGATGTCCCCGTGGCAGCGGAAGCTGCGTCGAGCCTTGGGCTCTGTCAAGGATCAGACAACCATTAGCTTTGCCAAAGTGGCAAGTGCACGAGCTCCAGATCTGGAGGTGGCTGTTGTAAAAGCAACCACCCACGACGAAGCCCTGTTTGAGGAGAAACATGTACTTGAGATTCTGCATCTAATTTCCTTCTCCAGGTTTCATGCTAACACCTGTGTCACTGCCCTTGTCAAGCGCCTCAGCAAAACCCACAGTTGGATTGTGGCTATTAAAGTCCTAATGCTTATCCATCGCCTCCTCCTAGATGGAAACCCTGCCTTCCAAGAGGAACTTTTGTTGGCAAGCAGACGAGGCACTAGAGTCTTGAACCTCTCCAGCTTCAGGGATGACTCACATGTGAATGGGTGGGATTTTTCTGCCTTTGTTCGCATATATGCCCTGTATCTTGATGAGCTTCTTGATTTCAACATGGGGGAGAAGCCTCAGTCAGAGGGCAGATCATCCAATGCTCGGAGCTCGGGGTATGAAAGTCATGGATCATTCTGTGAGGATTATGGATCTGCTGGCAGACATTCTGAGGAAAGAGCAACAGACACATCAGATCAAGTGCCGAAAAGCTCAGGGGCCATTCAGAACATGAAGCCTCATGAGCTCTTGGTAAAAATCCCTTCCATTCAGCGTCTCCTAGAGCGTGTTCTTGCCTGTCTACCCACTGGTGCTGCTAGAATGAATCTCCTGGTCCACGACGCCCTCTGTTTGATTGTTAAGGAAAGCTTCCAACTCTATGTTGATCTTCGTAATGGTTTGGCGCTAATCTTGGATGCCTTCTTTGACATGGAGCAGGCTGATTGCATGAAGGCTTTTGATATTTACACCAGGGGATCTAAGCAGCTTGAAGAGTTGGATTCTTTCTATACATTTTGTAAAAGTAAAGGAATATGCATGACTTCACGTTACCCACTGATCCAGAAAGTTTCAGAGGATCTGCTTGAGACTATGGAAGATTTTCTGAGGGACTGTATGGGGCATCCGTCTCTTAGTAAATGTCAAGAGCACACATCCAGGCCGACAGACAAAGGATTAGAGTGTACATCCAGTCCATTAGAGACTGAATTTGGCATAGAAGATAAAGATTTATTGCACTTGAATTCTCCTATGTCATTGCTAGGGCAGCCAGTGCTGCCACAAGACAGAGCTAATATCTTTATGGAAGATGCATGCTTAAAAAATGAACAGACTCTATTAGATCTAGAGAAGCCTAGAGTTGCAACTGATGAATTGAGTAATCAGCTTGCTTTAATTTTGCTCTCTGATGAAGTTCCTTCAACAAGCAAACAGTGGGAACCTTTACTCCTTGAGGCAAAGATGAGTGCAGCTGGCTCTAGAATGGCAGAAGACAAGTCATCTGCTGGTTGGGAACTTGCCTTGTTGTCTTCTTCAACAAGGGAGCTCTCAAGGCCAAGTAGCATTGTCCTAGCTGGAGGACTGGACCGCCTACTTGTGGATGATATGTATGAGCAAGCTTTTGAGTGGAAAAGACTATCTGTGAGTGTGCCTTCTGATAGTGCAAGCAGCTCAATATTGGTTAGCTGCCCCCCCTCGTCATTACTGGCATTACCTGCTCCAACAGCTCAAGTGGGAGAAGATCCATTCGCAGCTTCTTTGTCAATTCCGCCTCCACCCTATGTACAGATGGAAGACATGAAACAGAAACAACAGTTGCTAGTGCAGGAGCAAGAGTTATGGTCTCGATATCATAAAGATGGCATGCAAGGGCATCATGGCCTCATGAAGTTGTATAATACTGGCTATCACAATCCATTACAAATAATCCTTCCTTCTTCTGACAATGTATTCTCAAATTATCAAGCTGCTTGAATCATTTTCAGCTTACACGTCTGGATTCAGCTTTGTAGATAGATGAGTTCTGGTACCATGTTCTTCCCAATTCTTTCTGCATTCTCTGTCAGCTTGACTACTGTTTCATGTCACAAATAGTTGGGGAAGTTGGTGAACAATTGAAAGAATCCCTAAATGTGAAGGAGATTGTCAGTTCAGAGCAGAGAAGTCTCTGTTGCTGCTGTGTCTTCAGAGTACAGCAGACTGTACTGAAAGATTAGCATAGCTAGAGAATCCCTCGATGTGAAGGAGATTGTCAGCTCAGAGTGGAAAAGTCTCTGTTGCTGATGTGTCTTGTTGTAGACTGTACTGAAAGATCAATGTAGCTAGATCTTATGGTCTTGGTTTATCCAAATTGTTGAGAGGAGTTAGTATCGCCTCCAAACAAGGGATTAGTCATGCTTTGCTGTTTTGTCAAAAAATCTGAACTGCTTAGAGAACTAGATTGCTTGGGAGTCGATGGGCTAAGATTTTTGTCATGAAAGGCATTGATTCAAGCATCAGGTGTCACTCCAATAGGGCATTAAGCTAAGTCAGAAGTTTTGTTTCTGGTTGACTGTGTTCATGTTTCAAAGCCTATTTTGCATGTCTGGCATCTTGGCTTGCATGTCCTAAATTCCATTTTTTTCATGTGCCCTTCATATTGAACGCAATGCTCTCCATGTATTGACGTTATGTGTTCATGCTGGTGGTTTCCTGTGAGAGAACCTTTTTATTGAAGGAAATGCTATTATTTTTACCCATTGAATATGTTATTGATAAGAGGCTGGCCTTCTTTCTAATTCAGTGGAATATGGTTGTGGTGGTTCTCAAACAACCAAACGCAAAAGAATTCATTTATTTATTTATAGTAAGCCATATTCTGCCCATTGAATTGCTTATGGCAATAAATGTATGATTTAATGAAAGATGAAATTGAGAGAGAGCATAGTGGAAAGGAATGTGAACCACGGAGTGAATAGAGGAGGAGACTGAGAAATGCACAATGAAGGAACAAACTGACAAAAGACCGAGTGATACAAGGCTGCACTAGTAAAACACCAACACGTAGCTCGGAGTGTGAGTGTGAATGTGAGTGCTAGATGGAGGCAGGAGGATGAGATAGGAGGGCTGGCTGAATGAGAGATGATCGAGTGGAGTGAGGGAAGCAGGCTGTAAATAGCCAAATTAATGCCACAACTGACACACTAGCTGTCCATGCCAAAAATATGGGTGCCAAATTCAGCCCAACCACTATCATGCAATTATCCGGGGAGGGAATCTTGCAAAATCTCAAGTGCAGTCAGTCGAGACAAAAAATGTAGTTCATAGACAACATGGGACTGATCAACCAGCATGAAAACAGGCTGCCTTAGCCAAGATGCAACTAGGGATGGCCTTTGGAGCTAAGAATCAAGGTTGCCTAAGTAGTAGTAAAATTGTCATCTAGCATGTGGGGATTGCCACCTATTGAAAACACAGCATGATGGGTTTCGCTAGCATCTTGGAAAAGTTGCCTAGCAAAAGAAACAATTGTCCAGGTCCAGTATAAAACACAGTTTTGGAAGGCATGTCCACACAGAAAACACAGTTGTTATGATTATAGACAGGCTGCCCTGCTTATCTGAGAGAGAGAGAGAGAGAGAGAGAGAGAGAGAGAGAGAGAGTGTGTGTGTGTGTGTGTGAACTCTTGCATGTACACAAGCAGCTAAATAGATTGATGTGATAGATGTTGATGAAAGTACAATGCTTAGGGCCTTATTAAATAGGCCTAAGGTGTGTTCACACATGGGGGCATGTATAATACTAACTAATAGGCAACATAGAGGGAAGTCACCTAGCTTGTTGCATTGATGATGCTTTTGTTTAGTTGACTCCAGCTCCCATCAAGGCAAATGATACTGTGAGAATGTGCAATGAAAAGGAAGGTGGACACAGAGTGAATAGAGAAGGAGATTGAAAGAAACACAATAGAATGACGAAACAACTTGACAAAAGATTGACTAATACAAGGTTGCACAATTAGCCCCAACATAAAGCTTGGAGTGTAAGTGTAAATAGTAGATGGAGGCAAGGGGATGAGACGGAAGAATAACGATGGCTAGCTAAATGAGCGATGATTGGCTGGGATGAGGAGGGTAGGCTATAAATAGCCAAATAGATACTAGGAACTAGCACTCTAGTTGTTGAAACCGAAAATATAGGTGCCTAGGTTAGCCCACCCATTGACAAAATCCAATGTCAAAAATAAAATGCACTAATGTGATCTCTATTTAAAGTGTCTAGGACACATAAAATGACATACAAACATGTTAGAGCTCCAAGTATCACTGTTTGACTCAGATTGAGGACTACAAGTAGGAGTTGACCATACATGACTGCTAATAAAAATGTACACAGTTTGACATGCACAAGACATGATACAAGCTATTCTTACATAGACTAAGAAACATAGGGTGATAGTAGACATCAAGTTGATCTTCAAGCAATGGAAGAAAAGGGGTTCAGCCTCCTTAAGCTAGGATCAGTAGCATGATAGGCTACATTCTACAAGTGATTATTGAAAATTCATGCATGTGATTGTTGGAAGCAATCAACAAACATACAAGTTAGCTTTGCAAGGATCAACTAACTATAATCACGCCAATCTTAACTCACCTTACAAATAAAATCTTCATTGTGGTTGGTGTAAGTGGTACTAATGTGTTTCCCAATCTATTTCACCTAGTTTTGAATATGATTTATTACACCTTAGATATGTACACAATCCTTAACAAACCCCTTTGTTGACGTTGAAGATCAACCGATGCCTTTTGTTAAGATTCCTAGAAACTAGTGTCGACTATGGTGTTAGAGATGGCATCAGAGATCACAAACTTCCTCTTGGGAGAAACCTGTATTATTTGCATCAATACTAACACCTCACAATGTGATAGCTTCATGTTAGTAGTCATGATTATCGTGCCTTGTCATCTCTTGCGTGTAAGCCTCAACAAGGACTTTAGGAGCTTTGACCTATCTATCACTTGTTTTGATAGAGGAGGTAGTTTATTTTAGAGTAGTCAATTTGTTGTCGTTCATATCATTCTCTCCTCTAGTTAGGATTTTGTGTGCATCTCATGGGCAGTTTCTGCATATATCAGTCAATCTCACATGCGGGACATTGTCCACTATTTTCGAGATTTTTCCAAGCACACGTGGTATTTTTACCAACATTAAATGTTGGTCGGACATTAGGCCTAGATTGCTGGTCGGCCACTTTTGGGGATATTTGGCTATTTATATCCTTCCCACTCACTTGACAAATCATCTTTCTTTTTCCTTGGCAAGTGCACACTCTGGCTTTGTCATCTTCCTTCGTCTCTGGTGTTGCCCTCCTCATTAGCTTCATCTAGTGCCCCCACTAATGCTTTGGGCTACGTGCAGAGACTAATAAGTCCTTTTGTATTCAACATTTGTTTCTTGTTTAGTACATATTTCTTTTTTTCTTTTCTTGCAATTTCTCCCCCCTTGTGTGTGTGTGTGTGTTCATGTTTCATCTTCCCTTGCGCACTCTCACATGGTATCATCACCAAATGAGAGGACAAAGTGGAGACAATTGCAATCGTGACAACCCTAGGTTGAAAACACAAACATCAACATTTGTATTTGCTACAAACGTAGCCTCCTCTACATTAAGTGACCCCTTTTGGTGATTGGCAATATCTCTTTTTCCCTAGGCGAACAGGTTTCTGGGCATGGGACAACCTATCTTGGTCAGGTGGGGCATCCATACAGTGCTTGTAGCTTATTTCTCTTGACTATTGTAGATTTTAGACCTTATGGATATCTTGCAGGATATTGAAGATGTCTTATAACCAGTTTCATAGCTTTATGCTATAGATGAGGAGCTTTCTCAATGCTCCTCTAAACGGCAACAAGATTATAATGAAGTGTTAGGGGTAAAGGCGCCTTTGCGTAGCCGCTCGTGTATTACTAGCCTGACAGCACCTGCACTTGCACATTACAGCAGTGGGCGCCCGTTATTGTCACTTTATTCTTTATTCTTTTAGTGACAGATGAATAGAGGGAAGGTTGGTTACACATTGTGATTGTTGGAGTTCCCACATTGTGAGTCTCTCTCTCTCTCTCTCTCTTTCTCTCTCTCTCTCTCTCTCTCTCTTGCTCTTATTCTCTCTCTCTCTCCCATGCAAGCTTTGATCCTTCTCACCTTTCAACAGGTATCAGACCATGGTTGCTTGAGCATTCAAGCTTGGTTAGTGACTCCTTCAGCATTCATTCGAATCCCTACACCATTAGTTCTCACTCTTGGCAGCCATATCCGACTCCTTCAAGCTCCAATCACTCCCCGGCTTCTCGATGCTGGCCCATTTGGGCACCCTCAGGGCATTCCTTCAGAGGTATTGAAGTATTCTTTTGAGTGTTTATTTCAGTTTGCAGGGTACAACAGGAAGGGGCAGAGCCACAACTCCAACCGTTGGAGCTCCCCCATTTCATATCTTGGCTCCTACTTGATTAGGCTTGACAAGGCTTTGTATAGGCCTTCCCTATTTGAGGCCCCCCTTCCACCCCGTTAATGCCACGTGGAGTAGTAGCGTACCCGACAACATCAGCCCTATTTGGGCCAACTTGAAGACCTAAAAAGTTTGTTTTTTACTTCAACCCTCCCTTGGCACTCATTGGCAGCTTGAAAACACTTCATTTGGTGATTGGGAACACCCCCTTGATGCTCGGCATTGGTGGTTATCATTGGCATTGATTTGTGGACTGATTTACCTCAGTCCAGGACTATTTTCCATAGTCCATAGTCCACAGGCTGTCACAAACAGTGTTACATCAACACTTTATGTTTATGCTTGGTTGTCATTGACATTTGATGCATGGTTGTCTCGAATGGTCCCCGAATGTTAGGGGAATGTATGCCTATTGATTGGCCATCATTTGGAGCTGATTTAGTGGCCTAAAATACTCAATTTTACACAATAAATCATTGTTGTACACTCCAGGGATGAAGCTTATTTAGTCCCTTTATGCTTTGCCTATTGGTCATGGGTGCTTCCCAGGTGTTTCATATGACTATTGGGATGCAAATGAAGGTTGGAAAATGCTTTGGATGGTTTCGGAATGTATTTTGAGCCTTGTTTGAGCTCCGTATTGATTGGCATTTACTTGACATTAGTCTACATTGGCATGCTTTGTGACAAAGGTTATACCTATGGTCTATGTACATGCTTGATACTTACACATGCTAGTTACATTGTTTCGACTTGAATGCTACTAGAGCTTCATTTGGGCTTGACTTTGGATATTTTGGATCTTATTTTGGTCTTGCTTTGGCTCATCAGAGATCGATTGGGATTGTCTTCATGACATTGGATGCTATCATTGGATTACATGCTTTGTTTGAGCTTATTTGCTTGACATTTATGGCTTTTGTGCCGGTGGGAGCGTCTTTGTATGCTTATCAAACATTGAGCAGTGCGGGTTATGCATATTGAGCTTTTGGATCTTTGAGGATAGGATCTCCTCGTGGATGATGTATGGTTGATATACCTTGGTCCATGTAGATGTACTTGGGCTGATTCGGCTTTGTATTCATTGAGTAGACACCGACTTGTGTCAGGTCTTGGCAGTGGCATGTACATTTTGCATGTTGATTGGGGGGTGTACTGACTTTACTAACGGACTTTGTCTGACATGCTAGGGTGTTGGCTCATGTCAATTTGATTGTTACATGCTTTTTTATGCCCACTTGATACTGTTTTTGCATTGACAATCAGTGATTGACTTTGAATATTGGGTTTTGCCTAATGTCAGCTCTCATTGTACACTGCTGTCATAAATTATATCGTATATATCTTTGGACTACCATGTATTTTTCATGTTGAATCATCCTGGTTTGATGTACTTTTGATAGTACTTGGTGGGTAGCACCATTAAATACTCATTTCTCATCATTTTGCCTTGGTTTTAGTGGTTTTTTGGTCATTTTTTGCAGTTTACAACAAGTAGTTTTGAACCGTCTGCACTGTTTCAACTTGCAATATGGCATCTTCTTCTACTAGTAGTGCTATCTTCAACATCACTAAGCTTGATGGTATGAATTATGCCTATTGGAAGAGCCAAGTTTGGCAAGTATTGGTTCAGAAATCACAAATAAAGCTACTAAGGCTGAGTGGAGAGCAATCTGAAACTATGACTAATGACGAATGGATGGAGCTTGATGAGTTATGCAAGTCCACCCTCATCTTGTCTCTCATTGAACATGTGCATTACAATGTGGTTGAAGAAGCACAGAGTGCTTGGCAACTTTGGAATAAGATCAAGAACCTCTATGACAAGCAAAGTCTTGCAAGTCAAATGTATTGGCTGAAACAACTTATGGATCACAGCATGAAAGAGAATATGTAAGTCTCGTGGGAGAAATGCAAATCTGACTTGTCGTCATTGTGGAAAGAAAGGCCACGTAAGGCCATAGTGTCATGAATTGCGCAAAGATAAGGGGAAAGAGAAAGTGCAGGAAAAGTCTTTTGATCGCAGCATAGTACGTGCTAACTCAAGTGTAAAAATTGAAGAGATCAATGTTATGTAGCCCAAGGATAGTGATGGGAATTATATCCTTGCAATGGCTTCATCTAGTGCTTCCCATATGTCAGATATGCACTCTATGTATGCACAGTCTTGGCTCTTGGACTCAGGTGCATCCATTCATGTGACATCTTGTTGAGATGGTTCCATTCATATAGTTTTGTTTCAGGTTCTGTGCACTTGGGTGATGAGAGGTCTCTTGAGATTGTCGACATTGGTGATGTTAGGTTGTAGTTTCCTTCCAGTAGCAGTTTTGTTATGCACGATGTACGTCATGTACCTGCATTGACACACAGTCTCATGTTCGCTAGACAGCTTGATGACGCAAGATATCATGTATCTTTTGGAGACTTTGCATGGAAGATTACTCATGGCAGGCTTGTGCTTGCGAAAAGTTAATCATGCTTTATCTTTGGGGTCTTTACCTCATGTATCTATTTGGAATGCCCGTTTGGGGCACATATCCGTTAAGGGAATGAAAATGCTTTCTGGTTTGCAGTACTTACTGCCCCTTGACTATTCTCATTTTGATTCTTGTGATCATTATCCTTATGGCAGGCAAACTAAGTCTATGCATAAGAAGTTCGGTATGCCACGCATGAGTGAGCCTTTGGCTTTGGTATATTCTAATGTTTGTGGGCCCATGCCCTGTCAGTCTTTGGGTGGTGAAGTATTTTGTTACTTTCATAGATGATTTTTCATGTAAAGTATGGGCTTATCCCATAAAGTAGAAGTTCGATGTATTGGTAATTTTTCATAGATGTCTTGCTTTGGTAGAAAACCAGTCTGGGCATAGGATGAAATGCCTAAGGACAGATAATGGGAGTGAGTATGTCTTACGTGCTTTTGAGCAGTTATGTGATGAGAGCGGTATTAAGCATCAATTGACCATCCCCTACACCCCTCCCCAGAATGGTAGGGCTAAGTTGATGAATAGGACCATCGAGGAAAGGGTTCATAGTATGCTTAGCCATGCAAGACTATCCCAGCCTTTTGGGTTGAAGCAGTTATGACTGCAATGCATATCATTAGTAGATCGCCCTGTAGTAGCATTGATTTTCAGGCTATAGAGGAGGTATGGACAAGAAATCCTTTCTCTTTTGCGCATTTACGTGTCTTTGGATGTGAGGCATTCTGCCATGTGCCCAAGGACAAGCGTAACAAGATGGATCCTAAGAGTGTTAAATGCATATTCCTTGGTTATGGAGATGCAGGAGAAATGGGTTACTGTGTATGGGATCTGCATGTGTGGAAAATCATCTGTAGCTATGATGTCGTCTTCCATGAAGACAAGATGCATAGGCAGCCTGAGAGAGTCGTGGAGATACGCATGGTTATATTTCAGGAGGAGCCCCAAGCCCCCATATAGCTAGTTGTACAGGGAGCCTACAGTAGCAGTAGATGCTCATGGCCAGGGTGTTGGACAGAATGTTGGGAAGGCAGCAAAGCCTGCAGTGCAACGTTCTACTAGAGATAGATGCCCACTTGACAGATTTGAGCCCTCCATGTACTATGTCATGGTTACAGGGTGACAGTCACTCCTCGGAGAGGGCTATGCAATCTGAGATAGACTCCTTGCATAAGAATATAACTTGGGAGTTGGCTTCCTTGCCTACTGGCATGAAGGCTCTGCCATGCAAGTGGGTGTACAAGCTAAGAAGTACCCTTGGACACCCCAAGCCAGCATACAAGGCTAGATTGGTAGCAAAGGGTTTTAAGTAGGAGCATGGTGTTGACTTTGATGAGATCTTTTCTCTTGTGGTTAAGATGACCACCATGCGCTTAGTCTTGGCTTTGGTTGCACAACTTAACTTGGACTTGTAACAAATGGATGTCAAGACGGCTTTCTTACATGGGGACTTGCATAATGAGATTTACATGGAGCAGCCTAAGGGCTTTGCAGAGCCTCTGGTAGGGAGCACCTAGTGTGCAAGTTGAAGAAAAGTATTTATGGCTTGAAGAAGGCACCTAGGAAATGGTACCATAAGTTTGATGCTTTTATGTAGTCATAGGGCTACAGCCGTAGTGCTATGGATCCGTGCTTGTACACGAAGAAATCCTGTGATAGATCTTTGCTTATTTTGGTGCTCTATGTGGATGACATGCTATTGATGAGCTAGATGCTCTTAAGGCTTAACTCAAGAAGAGCTTTGAGACGAAGGATCTAGGACAAGCCTCTCACATACTTGGTATGCACATTAGATGCGACAGACATCAGGGACTCCTCTACTTGTCACAGAGGGAGTACATTCATAAAGTCCTTGAGCGCTTTTGCATGCAAGACGTGAAGCCTATTGTCTATCCAATGCCTTCTTATGTGAAGGTACCACATGTCGATTGTCCATAGACAAATGAGTAGAGGGCCAAGATGGCCAAGATTCCCTATGCATCCACAATGGGTAGTCTTATGTATGCCATGATATCCACTCATCTAGATATTGCCTTTACAGTTGGTGTTGTGGCGCACTATATGGCTACACCTGGCAAGAAGCATTGGGATGCCGTGAAGGGTATCATGAGGTACCTGAAGGGCACTGCAGATATGTACATATGCTATGGCAGCCAGGATACATGTGTCGTGGGGGATACATGTGTCGTGGGGGATACATGTGTCATGGGGTACACTAACTTTGATTATGCAGGATATGCACACAGTAGAAATCCCACTTCTAGCTATGTATTCACTTATGTTGGAGGTGCTGTTTCATGGATGTCTAGGGTGTAGAAATGCACGGCCCTTTCTACTATAGAGGCCAAGTATATTGCAACCACTGGAGTCTTGTAAGGAGGACATTTGGTTGGGTCGTTTGGTTCATGACCTTGGTATTGATGCTATCTCTACCCTACATTCGGATTCTATGAGTGCTATTCAGTTAGCCAAGAATCTGGTCTTCCATGTGAAGACGAAACACATTACGGTGAGGTATCACTTCATACATGGGATCATTGAGGACAAGTTTGTTGACCTTGTAAATATCTCGACTGACTAGAATCTTGCAGATATGCTCACCAAAAGCCTTTCTATGGAGCTCTTTGCCTTACTTAGGAGATTGATGGGCGTGGGATGAGATTATGTCTTTTCTCATTCTGTTGTACATGTGTACATGTTGTATTGTCTTTTATTTTTCTTTTTCACTCCTCACTATGGCAGATTCACCTTTAAGTGGGAGGTTGTTTGGGATAAAGGTGCCTCCGCCTAGCCGCTCGTGTCTTACTACACTGACAGTACCTGCGCTTGCACACTGCAAGCGGTGGGTACCTATCACCATCACTTAATTCTTTATTCTTTTAGTGACAGATGAATAAAGGGAAGGCCGGTCACACATTGTGACTGTTGGAGTTCCCACATTGTGAGTCCCTCTCTCTCTTGCTCTTACTCTCCTGCCATAGCACTCTCGTGTACGCTTCGATCCTTCTCACCTTTCACGAAGACTATCATGCAGATTGTAAAGTATAGAGGTCACCTAGTCCATTTATTCGAGAATCCTCTCCTTTTTCTCCCAATGTTTCATAAAAGGCCCATTTTGTCGACCTTAGAATGCCATCTATTTCACCCTCTATATAGGTGCTTGTACTCCCTTCTTTGCCCAAAGAAGATTGGATTGATGGTTCAAACTACTTGCTTTGGTTGTGCAAGGTGGAGTGTATCCTTGACACCTATCTTTGGGAGTTTGTTACCACCCTATTTCCCTTCCAATGGAGGATCCAATTGTTGAATCATTGATGGATTGTGTAGCCTTATGGGATCAACTCAACTCTAGAGCTCTGTCTTTATGAACTTACATGATTTTGTCCTAGTGTATGTGTGCAGGCTGGAAAAGGTAGTGGAAGTGTGGACAAAGCTTACTTCTTTGTACCATCAGAAGTCATTTTCCCATTGGATTATTCTCAAGAAGAAATTACGGATGCTCACTATTGATGATTCTCCTTCCATGAAGGATCATATCAATAGGTTTGAGGATACGAGGGACGAGCTTGCATCCCTTGGCAACATGATCTCTTTAGAGGATATGTCAATGATTTTTCTAATTTAGATGCCATCTCCCCAGTTTGATGTCTTCTACACTATCCTTCTTAAATCACGAACCCATGAGAAGTGCTTATGGGAGGAGCTTGCCTCACTTGTTTTGGAGCATGGAGAGCTTGCTAAAGAGGTAGCAAGTGGATACACCTCCATCAAAGCTTTTGTTGTAGGTCTGGAAGGGGGGAACAAGAAGAAAGGAAAATGAAAGGCTAGAAGACTGGAGAGTTTTTGAGGCTTTAACTCCAACTTGGAGAGACCTAAAAGCCCATACTATGGGAAGAGGACACATCTAGAGGAGAAATACCCTTATCTTTGTCCGCGAGCAAAGGATGGAGCTAACACATTTAAGCATTCTGCCTTTGCTCTAGTAGTTACCCATGAGTCAATGTTTCTTCATATTGTTGACTTGAAGGAGCCTTCTTCAATGGTTGCCTCGCCTTCTAAGAGGCCTTGGCTGGTTGATAGTGGAGCTCCTAGTCTTATGACTCCACAAGGTCATTTGTTGCATGATCTATCCCCTTCTAAGGGTTCAACCACTATTGGTGACATTGTATTAGTGCCTATTAGTGATATTGGCACTTTGCCTTTGTTTCTCGATGGCATTCGAGCTCCCTTTCTAAGGCCCTTTATGTTTCAGACTTGGGCTTTTTACTCCCCTCAATTTATGGTCTTACTAGGCTTGGTACCCAGGTTGTCTTCACGGATCAGACCATTTGGATTGGGGATTATTTTGCAAGGGCTCTTATCGCAACATGTTGGCAAGAGAGTGGGCTTTATAGGCTCCATTCCTCTTCTCTTATGTAGGGTCCTTTGAGGCAGTTGTCTATTGCCATATCCATTTTTGCTTGTGCACCCTCCTCTACTCCACAGGTTCCTTCCCATCTCCCATCCGCTCTCCGGTGGTTCCCTCATACCCTCCATCTCTTTTAGAGGGGGACGATCTCAGTGATGCAGATGTGGAACCCTTGGCCCCTAGTGTTTCGAAGGGGGTTCCCTAGGATCACGACAAGGAGCTTCTTCATCATTTGTTTTCATTGATAGACTTCATTGACATTAGCATTCCTCTTGCCATCCTAGGATCCGTTTCTCCCTTCGCCTTCCACTACATCCATGATCTAAGAGGGGATTTCAACAATCATGATTGTCATGCCTTGTCGTCTCCCAATGTGAGCCTCCGTCTAAGTTAGACGAGGACTTTAGGAGCTTTGACATGTTTGTCACTTGTTTTGATGGAGGAGGTAGCTCATTCTAGAGCAGTTAGTTTATTGCATTTTAGATGCATTTCTTGGGTAATTTCTAGATACGTTAGTGAGTCTAACTTGCTAGACATTGTCCACTATTTTTGGGATATTTTGAGCACATCTAAAATTTTTACCATCATTAAATATTGGTCAAACTAGCATTAAATCCTAGTTAATCTTTTTTTTTTTGCCCAAAACGCTAGTTTTTTTGGGATATTTGACTATTTATAGCCTTCTCCACTCACTCGACAAATCATCTTCCTTCTTCCTTGGTAGGTACACTTTGACTCCGTCATCTTCATTTGTATCTGGTGATGTCATCATCATCAACCTAATCTAGTGCCCTCACCGGTGTTGTGGGATGCATGCAAGGACTGATCAATCCTCATGCATTCAAGATTTGTTTCTTGTTTAGTGCAGATTTCTTTTCTTCTTTCATTGCAAACTCTATGTGTGTGTTCACGTTTGTTCTTCTGTTGTGCACTCTCACACTTCAGCCCTTTGATATTTGCCTCTCCTTTTGTTCCATATTCATCTAACATCACAATATGGGCTCAACATCAATGCATCATATGGATTCCTAGATGTTTCTCACTAATGATATAGGTGTTGAAATATTTGCAATCACACCTATTGTAGCCTCTTTGTATAAGGCAGTTCTGGGCTTAAGACATGCAAGCAGACTTAATCCCATATGCACAGAGAGGAAAACTGCAGCCATCCAACAACTATAAAGCATTGTACTTGACTATCACTTTTCATATAGAATGAATACAATGTCATGGTGCTTTGTACTTTTAGTTAAGTGTCTTGTCTTTGTCAATCCTACACAATATTGTGTTTATGAGTCCAAGCTTCCATCTTGGAATCTAATTCATTTGTGTAACAGTTGTAGTCTTCAGTCAATGTCATCATGAGTTTAGTCTATGCTTACAAGCCGCCATAGACATGCTCTAGATCCGCATATTTTAACATGGTATTAGAGCCCAGCTGGGCATGGTATTGCTTCTCCAGCCTCTCTTGGTTCCTCTCAACCTCTACCCAGCTCACATCTAGCTCAGTGTGAGTGTATGACTCCAATTTCTCACTTGAACCCCATAGCCACTGTTTGGTAGCCATAGCCAAATAGGACATACATCACTTGGAGCTTCTATATCTTACTCTACATGCCAAATCAGCTCACGATTCCCTTTGTGGACATCCTTCTCTACTCAAGGCGCTCCTCTCTGGCATCTCAGAGTGCAACATTGGCCACTATATGATTCAACATTGATGAAATTTGCTACGCTGTCCAGAATTGCGCCTGCTCCTATTCGTACTGCTGGCGCGCTGCGTGCAGGTCACGATCTTGCCTAGGATCATAGGGCTTTGGAAGCCCATTAACCAAGCTTCATTACCATATAAATTTTTTTGGAAATGGTTGAGGATACAATGCACACAAATTGAAAAACCATGGCTTTCCAGAAACCCTAGAGTTGGCAGCCATAGCAAACTTCTCAAAAGCTTCAATTTTCTTCATTTTCTCACTCCTCTTGGTACACTGAAGCTACTGCCACTTTGATCTAAGCTCCCAACTCAGTTTCCAGGAAGGATTCAAGGCCATCAGTAGGGGGGACTCAAGTTGAAGGACAAGACAAGCATCAAGAGTCATGTCAAACTCAAGCAACAAACATTAAATTTCAAACTAGTATCTTTTGATACTACATTGCCATTGCTTGTGTCTTTTGACACATAATAAGATCAACTCATTGTTAGTCGTGGGTACTAATTTCAAGTCATGTCAATGACAAGCAAGAAGATTTCCATGTGGATATACTTCATGAAGAGTAGCATGACTCATGTTGCTTATCAACACTATATGGAAGACTTGTTTGTCTTACTTGCAGAGAATAATGGAATTGTGAGCATTCAAGTGCTATCATTATTTGCAGAATTTCCTTCGAGCTTGAAGATAGTGCAAGATTTTGAAGTCATTTCTGTTGCCTCAAAGACAATGATACCTTTGCTTGAGGGGGATATGGACATAAAGACTGATACAACTGGTGCAAGCAAAGTCAATGAAGAAGTAGATCAAGAGGACCAAAAGATCAAAGAGAAAAAGAATAAGAAGAAGAAGCATAAAAATCATGAAGACTTTGAAGTGGCAAACAAAGTGAAGTACAAGTACATGAAGCTAGACAAGAAGAATTGCAATGAATCGAAGATCTATGTCAAAAGAAATGCTAAAAACCGCAAGGGCCTCACGGTCCTTGATCCAATTTTTTACTAACTTTTTTAGCCTTGTATTACCTAGCCCAAATGTCTTTATCATAAGCTTGTAAACTCCTCATATAGCCTTGTACTATAGCCTCTATAAGGCCCCTGCTACAGCCTCTAGATTACCATCATGTTTGTGGTACCCACACTTAGCCTTTTTTGCGACAGCCTCTGGTGTTTTGCCATGTTTATGGTGTGCCCACACTTTGCAAGTGTTACTTTCACTAAAACCTCTACACACTTTGTTCTTTTTGGTTGTGATTGAGGAGGGGTATTAAGATATTTGCAATCACACCTATTGTAGCCTCTTTGTATGAGGCAGTTCTGGGCTTAGGACATATAGGCAGACTTAATCCCATATGCACATAAAGGAAAACTGTAGCCATCCAACAGCTATAAAGCATTGTACTTGACTACCACTTTTCATATAGAATGAATACAATGTCATGATGCTTTGTACTTTCAGTTAAGTGTCTTGTCTTTGTCAGTCCTACACAATATTGTGTTTATGAGTCCAAGCTTCCATCTTGGAACCTAATTCACTTGTGTAACAGTTGCGGTCTTCATTCAATGTCATCATGAGTTTAGTCTATGCTTACAAGCTGCCATAGCCATGCTCTAGATCCGCGTATTTTAACAATAGGTGGCCACACTTTGAAAGACTGATGTAGTTCTTGATCATCTTGCCAAATTGCACTATATAAAGAACTCTCCCCTTTTGAAAACCCTCTCCCCCCCGGCCACAAAAAAAATCCCTTAAAGGTCAATTTTGAAAGCATAGGATGCTTGCATTATACACATGGAACCCCACAATTTAGATATAGCTAGGCAATTGCATCAACAAAGAAACAACTTCAGGCTTGATGATCTTGATCTGTTAGGTCTAGGAAAGGGTGCATGGAGATTTGGTAGTTTGTTAGGGGGATCACATGCTCTCTTGGATTCTTCACATTGTTTGCTTGAATACAAAATACATATGGCACATAGGTAATCCATCGCGTTGAAGCTCTATAACCATTCTAGGGGACTTGTACAAGGCATGATAACAAACAAGAGATCATAGTCTATTGATATGACAAAGACACAAAGTGTATGCACATGCTCTCCCCATTTTTCTAATAGAACTTCACATCCATATCTTGCATAGGGTAGTCCATACTTGTGAGTATGGCAGCCAAAAATAGGTTGTCTTCTACTCTTGATAATGATTTAAAAATGTGCAAAATGTAATAATGTGCGTTTGCTAGCTCACTTTTGACCTTGAACTACAACTATATGCTAGAACATTTATTATTAACTTTAGGGGACTCAATTCAACACATATAGAATTCCATTTTCAATGTGGATGAACCCCTATCATAAAGTGCTTTTACACTAGTGCTCAACTAAAGAACCATAGTTGAAATTTTGGTTGAAACTTTTCATGAAGAGCAATAGGTGAGCCATAGTTCAATATGTCAAGTGTAATGAAGGATGGAGTAAAAATACAAATAGATTTGTCATAATATTACAATGCTTTTCATTGATCTAAAATGAATGAAACTTGCTTTGGTCACTAATATGCTTCGTGGATGTTGATTGCATCAAAGCTTAAAGATGTGAATCTACAAACAACTTCTATTACACAAAGAATTGATGTTAGGTACATCTATGTTGCTTAAATTTTGGTTGAATTAAAAAGGAAAGAATATTCAATAACATCATTGATTTTTTGTAATTTCACGAGTTCTTTAACTATAATGTGAATAGTACTTGTGTCTTTTGTACGTGTCCTTTTCATGCTAGTACTATATACTATAGAGAAATGAGATTATACTTCCAAGTTTATTTATCCTATTGACATACCCTCTTGCTCAAAAATCACATAAGTAAAGCACTCATGTGGCTCTTCAACTGAAGTGATTGTTCCCAAGGAATTCCAAGTGTAATGTTATCTTTGGACAAAGTGTCTAATAGTTTCATGCTCATCAAACAATCATTACTTTGACTAAATGCTTGTTATAACTAAGCACTAACCAAATGTTTGTTACATTTAAGTGGTTAGAATATATTTAATCCTCTATTAAATAATAATGTGTTTAAATTTTACATTCCCGTAAAATGATTATACCTTTGTTTAGCTTTACTAAAACATTTACACTTATTAAAACTTTAGGAAGTATTTTTTCACTTAACAAAGTGATTATGCTTTGTTTATTGATGCTCAAGTAAACACATAACATGCCTTTTCTAATCTTACAAATGCTTTACACCTTGTTAATATTCTTTCAAGAAAGATTACTTCACATGACTTCCAATTTTACCCTAGAAGATCTTTGTTTTGTGATTGTTTCTTTTTCTAAATTTATTTTTACTAAAGCATCACACCTAGTAAAAGGAGGCATGTTGCAAATACTTGCACAAGAAAGCAAAAGTAGAGATTACTAAAAGTCCTTTTTATTCACTAATGGTTTATGAGAGTACAAATGTGTCTGATGATCATCACATGACTGTGTGTCACATATTTATATGGTAAAAGCAATGGACATGTATGTAATAGATTTGTTGCATTATTAAAAATACAAAATGGAACATCATACAGACTATATGATGGGATTTTAGAGTTATTACAAAGATTTGGTTTATCAAAATCAGAGCTTGGATAATTTTATATAGATGTATGCAATGTGATGGTTGAGTAAGAAATTAGTCCAATCAATTGATTTTCTTAAGAGGTGCCATATTTAGTTGGGATCATTATATAGCACACAAAGATGCATTGGCAGCTAAGGATGCATTTTCTACATTGTCTATATTTGAGATAGTAGAGGCAAAATCTCAAAAATCTTACAAATGGTTTAGTAATTCTTATGTAGAATTGAATGATATAGTTATTGAATTCGGGCTACCATTTTAGGAGCTTTTGAAGGTTTGTGAGATCTATTGGCCCTCTAGAGGATAAATGGTGAAAAGACTTGTACCACTTTTGCTAGTTCTATTGCATATATGGATGAGAAAAATGTAAAGTTGTATACACTTTTTACCTCAAGATTTAATTTTTCCTTCATTTGTATGTGCTACACTACTTAAACCATTTGAATAAAAAGTTCCAGGTTGAGTAAGTAGACATACCTTCAATAGAAACAGAGCTTATGATTACTGTAGAGATTCTTGAGGCACAGTTCTTGTTGAGGGACTTTGGTCATGGGACACTATACCTCACAAAGTTTTATCAACAAGTCAAAGATGGATATGTGCGTTTTTCAACCAATCTTCTCGAGACTTGTTCGTGAGATTGTGCAAGACCTCTATTGCACAGAAAGCAGGAGGTGATTTTTGGCACAAGGTCAAGATAGACGTGATTGCTTCACAAAAGAATGTCTTCATGCTCTACAGTGTGTTGTAGAGGCCTTTTTAGCTAACTTGATGATGTTAGCCTGCTCTTTATCATTCTCAGTTTGTCATCTCCTGGTTGTGAGCTCTTGTCAGAGTCTGACAGGAGACAGAGGAGCTCTGTCAGTTCATTTAGTGGTTGTCCTTGTTAGTCTGCAGCCTCTGGGTTTCATACAGCCCATTCTGGGCTGTTATTCAACAGTCGGCCCATTTTCTGGGCAGATCGGCCAGATCTGGCCAAAGTCGGCCAGATCTGGCTGGTCGGCCAAATCTGGCCAGGTCAGCCAGATCTGGTAGGTCGGCCAGTTTTCTGGCCTGGGGGCTATATATAGCAGCCCCCCCAGTCATTCCAGCATTGTGCTCTGCAGGTTCAGCACTGCCTCCGTCATCTCCGTCTCCGGCATTGGTGCTGCCATTGCTTCCAGTCTGTCCTGGTGCCCTCACTAACGCTCCGGGCTGCGTGGAGGGACTGCTCTGTCCATTTCAGTGTATTCAGCATTCATCTCAGTCAGTGCAGACTTTCTTCCTTCATTCTCTGCTTTCTCTCTCCTCTCCTCTGTGTTCATGTTCTTCTTCCGTTGCGCACTCTCACATGGTATCATCGCTTGATTGAGAGCACGGAGGACATACCCTCAGGAGTGAGATACCTTACTGCTGCTGCCATCTGATCAACAACTGCCGGGCGACTTCATCAGGAGGCCTTTCAGCCTGCATTTTGTTGCCCACGCGGCCTGCAGAGGCTGTCACGTCATCCAACGACGCAAAAACCCTGCGTTTTCCACCAAGCTGTCCCTCCTTCTGCTGGGTGACCTCCCTACAGGCTGCGTTTTGTTGTTCTGCTGGTCGCTTCCACTTCTTTCCGCGCTGTCTCCTGGTGCTGGTGGTCTCTCTTCTGGTGATCGACATCAGTTATCTTTGCGTTTTGCAGATCCAGGTGTTTGTAGGCACTCTCTGCCTGCGTCTTGGTGGTTGGTGACCACATTGCTGGTCCTATTTCGACAACGGCACAACTTTCTTTGGTATTTTGCAAATTGGAAGATGTCTTACCAGTTTTCAGGCTTTGATGACTCAGAGGATGAACTTCTTTCTCATCATTCCTCTGAGTGGAGGCGGGATTATCATGAGGTTCGACGTTGGGAAGAACCTCCTCGCACTCGTCCTTCTTCAATCCATGCATCTCAGAGGGTTCCATCTACCGCGAAGGTTTCTTCAGTGAAGACCGCTTCAGATGTGCGGATGCCTTCCTTGATTCCCTCTATTTAGGTGCCGATTCTCCCTTCCTTTCCGAAGGAAGATAAGTTGGATGGTTCCAACTACTCCCTATGGTCATGCAAGGTGGCCTGCATCCTCGATACCTTTGACCTTTGGGAGCTTGTTTCTTCACCCATCGACCGTCCCCCTGTGGATTCGTCCGATGGCACCTCTATGGACCGTGCAGCCTTATGGGATAGGCTCAACTCTCGAGCCCGTTCCTTTCTTTTTATGAGTCTCCATGATTTTGTTCTTGTACATGTTCACAGGTTACAGACTGCGGCGGAAGTGTGGAAGAAGCTTGCGTCTTTGTATTAGCACAAGACATTTGCCCACAAGATTTCCTTGGAGAAGAAGTTGCGGATGCTCAATCTTGATGGTTCTCCTTCCATGAAGGAGTACATCATGAAGATGGAGGATATGCGAGGCGAGCTAGCCTCTCTTGGTCGTCTGATATCGTCTGAGGATATGGCGATGATTCTGTTGACTCAGCTGCCATCACCCCGATATGATGTCTTCTACACCAGCCTCATCACTTCGAGGACCCGTGAGACACTCCTATGGGAGGAACTTTCCCCGCTTGTCTTGGAGCATGACGAGCGACTCAAAGAGGTGGGAGCCAGTGGCTCCACCAAGGCATTTACGGCCGGCACAGGTGGCGGCAAGAAGAAGAAACAAAAGAAGGAGAAGGCTAAGGACAAGAAGGAGGAGGACAAGAAGGATGCGAAGGAGAAGAAGCCCAAGTGTCCCCATTGTGGGAAGGGCACTCATCCCGAGGAGAAGTGTTGGCAGAAGTATCCCCATTTGAAGCCTAAGGAGAAGGACTCGAAGGCGGCCCCAGCCACAACAGAATCTGCGTTTGTGCATGTCTTTGTTGAGGAGGATACAACCCTAGCTTCTACCACACAGGAGAAGCCGTGGCTCGTCGACAGTGGAGCATCTTCACATATGACCTTCCGTCAGGATTGGCTTCAGGATCTACGTTCCAGAGGGGGTATCGTCACCATTGGTGACAATTCTACAGTCCCTGTTCGAGGCGTGGGGACTTTACCTATGTTTTCTGACAGGTGGTCTTCCTCCGCCCAAGTTCTCTATGTTCCTGATTTGGGTTTTCACATATTATCTATGCATGGCCTTACTCAGCTTGGTACCCGAGTCATTTTTACGCAGGATGCAGTCACAGTGGAGGATGCTTCTACAGGTGATGCTCTTTGGACAGGTACACAGGAGGGTGGGCTTTATACGCTCACAGCCTTGGCTGCGCGGACTTCCCATGAGCTTGGGCTGCTTTGGCATGCTCGATATGGTCATTTGAACCTCAATTCTCTTCGCTGGGCTTCTAGGAGGAAGATGGTGGAGGGACTTCCTGATTTCCCTCCTCTTCACACTTTGTGCCCTAGCTACTTGAGGGGCAAGCAGCATCGGCAGCCTCACCCGCAGGTTGCCTCAAGGAGGGCTACTTCTCCTCTTGAGTTGGTTCACACCAACCTTTGCGGACCTATGGGCACGACCTCCCTCGAGAAGGCCAGGTATTTGATGCTGATTGTGGACGACTTTAGTCGTTATGTGTGGCCTTATTTCTTGGAGTACAAGAGCGAGGCGTACTCCCGTTTCTGTGAGTGGCAGGTGTTTGTGGAGACCCAAACAACTTCCAAGGTTCGTGGCGTTCGAGCTGATCACGGTGGCGAGTTCACTTCTCACCTTTTCTCTCAGTTTTGCAGGGATCATGGTATTCGGGTGGAGTATTCCCATCCGAACACACCATCAGAGAATGGTGTGGTGGAGCGTGCGAATCGGACCATGTTGGAGATGGCCCGATCTATGCTAGAGCATAGGAGTCTTTCTCATTTCCTTTGGGGTGAGGTGGTGGCTACAACGGTGCATATTCTCAACCGCTCTCCGACTTCGGCTTTACAGGACATGACTCCTTATGAGGCTTTCTTTGGCAAGAAGCCTTCCGTGTCCCATTTTCACATCTTTGGGTGCGATGCTTTTGTCCATGTGGACAAGAAGAAGAGGAAGACGAAGTTCGACTCTAAGTCGAGAAAGCTTATCTTCGTGGGTTATAGTATGACCACGAAGGGATATCGGCTCTACGATCCAACGACGCGGAAGGTTGAGGTGAGCAGGGATGTGATCTTTGATGAGGCTTCGGCCTCTAAGGATCCGATTGATGGTTCCATTATAGATGTTTCTTCGTCATCGACGGACCCCCCCCCCCCCCCCTCCCACCTTCACTTCCTTCCAAGATACCCCTTAGCACCCCCCCTATTCCTCCTCCTTCGGCTTCCCTTTCCCCTTTGGTGGATGTGACTCCGTCTTCTACGAGCTCTTCCACCACCACTTCGGGATCTTCACGGGATACACAGCCTTCTTCTGATGCGGAGGATCTACCTTCACTCGGTGAGGGGGAGTCCCTCTCCGATTTGGGTGCTTTGCAGGTTCCGGAGACCCCCCGGTCTCTCTCATAGCAGCAGGAGTCTCTCAGGATTCCTTTATGGTATCGCCGGCTCATGCAGGATTCAGGTGTTACTCACTTTCCTTCTTCTTCTACAGGTCCACGTCGATCAGCACGTTTACAGGCCCAGCGGGATAGTTCACTATGTGTGAACTATGCTCTTATGTCACATATTCTTCAGGATTCTGAGCCTTCCACTGTGGAGGAGGCTCTTGAATAGGATATTTGGAGACAGGCTATGCAGGACGAGCTCGATTCCATCGAGCGAAACCATACGTGGGAGCTTGTTCCACGTCCCGCGAAACGGAAGGTGATAGGTGTGAAATGGGTCTTTAAGACCAAGTATCTTGCAGATGGCTCCTTGGACAAGCATAAGGCTAGGCTTGTTGCCAAGGGTTTTGCACAACGTGCAGGCTTGGACTACTTTGAGACTTTTGCTCCTACAACCAGGATGTCCACCATTCGAGTTCTTTTGGCTCTTGCTGCTCACCACCGTTGGCCTGTTTATCAGATGGACGTCAAGTCCGCTTTCCTGAATGGCGTTCTTGAGGAGGAGATTTATGTTTCACAGCCTCCTGGTTTTCTTGTGCAGGGGAAGGAAGATCATGTCTACAGGCTGCGGAAGGCTCTTTATGGCCTGAAGCAGGCTCCTCGTGCTTGGTACCAGCGGATTGACCGCTTCTTTCTACAGAGTGGCTTTGCCCAATCTGCTTATGATCCCAACCTCTACTTACGGGTTGTGGATTCTCTTTCAGTGTTCCTTATCTTGTATGTGGATGATCTTATCATTACAGGGAGTGACACTCAACAGGTGGAGCATACACGGTCCCTTCTTCAACAGGAGTTTGACATGGCGGATCTAGGGATCCTTCACTTCTTTCTAGGCCTGGAGATCTATTAGATGGCACATGGCATTTTTATCTCGCAGCACAGGTACATCTCCGAGCTTCTTTTGGAGTTTGATATGGCTGAGTGTCGGCCTATCTCATGCCCCATGGACCCCGAGTCCAAGCTTTTGACAGCTGGAGTTCCCCTTCCAGATCCCACCCATTACAGGTGCCTTGTCGGCTCTCTTATCTGGCTGCTTCACACTCGGCCGGATATCTCTTTTGTGGTGGCTTTATTGTCTTCTTTTATGCAGACTCCTACCCAGGATCACTGGCAGGCGGCCTTGCGGGTTCTTCGCTATTTACAGGGGACTCGATCCTTCGGGATCATGTATGGAGATGGGATTACCCTTTCTGGATGGAGTGATTTTGATTGGGCAGGTTATGTGGATACGAGACGATCCACTACAGGTTATGCTTTCACCCTTGGATCCGGTGCTGTTTCTTGGAGCAGCAAGAAGCAGCCTACTGTGGCACTTTCTTCTACAAAGGCTGAGTATCGGGCCCTATGTTCGACCGCTATGGAGGCAGTTTGGCTTCGTCGCTTACTGGCGGAGATTGGCTTTTCCCAAACCGGGCCTACGGAGCTGCGCGTGGATAACCAGAGTGCTCTTGCTCTAGCCAAGAACCCGATGTTTCATGCTCGCACGAAGCACATTGAGGTTCAGTATCACTATGTTCGAGAGCGGATCGTGGATTCGAAGCTAGTGGTGGTCTATTGTCCTACGGCGGCCAATGCAGCTAATCTCTTTACGAAGCCTTTGCCTCAGGCTTCTTTGCTTCATCATACGCGGTTCTTGGGTCTTCAGACTCTCCCAGGATCTGAGAGGGGGTGTTAGCCTGCTCTTTATCATTCTCAGTCTGTCATCTCCTGGTTGTGAACTCCTGTCAGAGTCTGATAGGAGACAGAGGAGCTTTGTCATTTCATTTAGTGGTTGTCCTTGTCAGTCTGCAACCTCTGGGTGTCATACAGCCCATTCTGGGCTGTTATTCAACAGTCGGCCCATTTTCTAGGCAGGTCGACCAGATCTGGCCAAAGTCGACTACATCTGGCTGGTCGACCAAATCTGGCCAGGTCGGCCAGATTTGGCAGGTCGGCCAGTTTTCTGGCCTGGGGGCTATATATAGCAGCCCCCCCAGTCATTCCAGCATTGTGCTCTGCAGGTTCAGCACTGCCTCCGTCATCTCCGTCTCCGGCATTGGTGCTGCCATTGCTTCCAGTCTATCCTGGTGCCCTCACTGACGCTCCGGGCTGCGTGCAGGGACTGCTCTGTCCATTTCAGTGCATTCAGCATTCATCTCAGTCAGTGCAGACTTTCTTCCTTCATTCTCTGCTTTCTCTCTCCTCTCCTCTATGTTCGTGTTCTTCTTTCGTTGCGCACTCTCACAGATGATTGATGCTCAGCGTTGTGCAACATCTACCAAGTGACGCTCTAGTCCACTACATGGAGGAGCCAAATGAGGAAGAGACTTATGTATACCCATACATCTTGCACGATGACGAGGGCAACGCAGTGCTTATGGACTATCAACCACTACCGGTGATGGCGTTAGGAAGAGGCCGAGGTAGAGGCCTAGGAGGGCAGGCGTAGGATGGACTCACATACTTGTTAATGTTCTCTCAAGAAAAAACACTTTTTGATTGTCCTTCTTTCCTTAAAGATAGACAAGTTTATGCTTAAATTTGATTCATCACACCCCACATCAGAACTCTCCACAATAAAGCTTGTCATGGAGAAGAATGGATCCTTTCGCATGTGTATCAACTATAGAGACCTTAACAAGAGTACAATCAAGAATCCATACTCCATTCCTCACATAGATGACCTTTTGAACAAGCTGAAAGATACCAAGGTGTTTACCAAGATTGATCATCAAATAAGGATGAAGGAAGGGGATGAGTACAAAACAACCTTTAGGATGGAAAGAGGTCATCATTTTCTAGTGATGCCATTTGGGCTATCCAATGCCCTCGCTACTTTCCAAGCTTTAAGAAATAACATATTACAACATATAACTACAAAATAGTGTTTTTAACTTACATTTTAATCTATAGCAAAAGTAAGGATCACCTATAGGATGTAAAGGAAGTTTTTGAAATCTTGAGGCAACACAAGTTGTTTACAGAGGAATCCAAGTGTGCATTGATGGAAAGGGAAGTAGAGTATTTAGGAGGCTTACATGCTTGAGTGGTCTCCTCTTCCTTTCTTGTGACCAGTCTAGGTATTTGATGACAACTCTCTAGAATCTTACTTGCAAAAACTCAAATCACACTTAACCATCCCTCCACTTGGGTTTCGACAGCTATTTTAAGAAACTCTTGAACAAGCTCAAATGAGATTTCCACTATCCTTATTATTTCTTTTCATGTCATGTGGACTAATGTTTATGGATTTTAAGCTTAATTTTTTGGGATATTTTAGAAGGATCACTAGTAAAAATTGGCCATTGACAATATTGTTCATCCATATGTGGTTAGGCCATGTAGATTTCCATCAAACATTGCACATAATTCAAATATTAGTGGAAATCAACTCCCATAAGCATTCAAAGAATATTGAGTTTTATTCAAAGCTTGAAAACTTCCAATTTGAAATTTATATGGAATCATCCAATCGTAATCGGCACTCCCAATATAAGATGGTTAGGAAAGATAGAGGACAATTACAATGTATGCAAAGCCCTTGTAAAACCTCTTAATAACATAATAAACTAGGACTTCCAATCCCATGAAAACTTAGGAGAACATATTACCCTCCTTTTCCCAAAGGGCCATCAAACTCATGCATAAGAACTTACAGAATGTAATACAAAACTACTCTTCTAAGGCATCTAATTTCCTCGACTCCAACTAGGATGCTAGTGCAAAACTCTATGTGCACTTAGAGTACTACAAGTGCAAACTCTATGCAAACTAAGAAAACTACTGCAAACTCTATGTTATATGTGTAAAAAGTCCATCAAAACTAAGAACCTACAAGTTCTATAATATACATGTTAAAAGCCCCTCAACAAAAACTATATGTTATAATATAAAAAGTTCTTCAAAGCTTATCAACTACTTGTTTTCAAAACTTGTGAACTCCATACATTGACCCTTTTGATCTAGATAATAAATTCCAGCCCTTTTAAATGTTAGAATATCAAGCTCCCGTTACTCTTCAGTTAGTCTATCTTTATGTGTGTGACCAACATTAGCCCAACATTAGCTGGATACAACTGTACATGTATGTGACATTTAATAAATCGGTGTAGTCAGTGACTTAACCATAGTTAGTCTTGGTTAGTCATACCTATGTGTGTAAGTCTCTTTCAGTTAGTATGATGGAAATATAATGGAAAAATAACAACAATGAGATGAGGCTCATCTTTTGCTCCACTCTATCTCTTCCCTCTCTTCCAACGTGGTATCAAAGCTTGAACGCCTAAAGCCTAAAGGCTTGATAGTAGCCATTTGACATCAAGACATTAGGTCTGAAGAAAACGTCATCAAAGGAGATTGTGCATGCAGCTAGTTTTTTTGCAGAAGCTATATCTTGCTACAAAAATGGTTTTTGGAGAAAAGGTTGCCCAAGTTTTGACTGTTTTGATGTGGTCTACAACTTTGAAAAAGAATTTTTTTTCAAATTCCTCACAGATTTTGAGATATTCAGCACAGACATGTGCAGACTAGTTGTTTACTGCAATTAAACAGCAAGTGATTCTAGGGCACTGGTGGCTTTCATCCTAACAATGTATATTCCCTTATTATCATGCATTTGAGCATGATATTGGAGTGTTAAATGCTATGTTTTGGAGCTTATTTGCAGGTTCGAAACAGTGAACTGGTTGCTGTCTTGAATTTGGAAACAGTATACCTACATGGTTGAAGTATCTATGATGCTTATTTGCTACTGACAAATGCTTGGATCATACCACTTGAGTGGTAGATGCTTTTTGGGATATTGTAAGTGCTAAAAGTCCAAATTTTGGACTAATTTGTTGCTGGTTATACCAGGGTATTGACTAGTTATTGTCTGTTGGAAGAATACCTATCAACTTCACTTGACATACATGCAATATATTCTGACTGGTTGGCCATGTATCAACTCCTGCATAGTGTGGCAACTAAATGAGATGTTTTGGGGCTATCTTGAGGTCTAAATACTCTTGTTTTAATAGAGAAAATACTACTGATTATAGCAGTGGGTTGGCTGTATTTGGTACTACTACTTCTTGTATACAGTACAAACATTGATACTTGTATGGACACAGTTTGTCGCTGGGATGTTTTGCCACTACCATAGAATGTTTTGAACTGATTTGAGTTTGGTTTATGCTCAGTTGACTTTGTTTTTTCATTGTTGAAATACAATTTATAGCAAGCAAGTTGTCAGGAAAATTGTCCAGAATTGCAAGAAACTGTCCTAAATAGTAGGAAATTGGTCTGGAACTGTAGGAAAAGGACTCAGATACTTATAGGTTGTATACATCACTAAATACCTAAGCTGCAACTATGGAAAATGCTCAAGGCAGTGAAAATATTGCTCAAATTGTGGGAGAAAAACTGGACAACAAAAATTTTACTTTATGGAAGTTCCGTATGAAGAATTTTTTGGTTGGCAGAGGTTACTGGGACTTATGTATAGGTGATGAGGCTGAACTTGAAATACATGAAAGGAATCCGACATGATCAGAAAAGGGCTCATAAGCTATGGACTGAGAGAGCATGCAAGGTGTTACATTGGTTTTCCTTATGTATATCAGTTGCTATGGTTATATAGATTACTGGATGCAGATCCCCAAAGGATAAATGGGACATACTCATGAAAAATTATGAAACATAGCGGATCATCTTGCCATCATTGGATCTTCAGTGTCTGAGGATGATATGATTGCAGTGACATTGAATGGACTTGGCAAAGAGTACAAAGAATTTGATACGCCTATTTTTGTGAGAGTTGCATCCCTTGATTGGGATGAGCTAATTGTTTTGCTGCTACATGAGGAAGTTAAGCTTGGGCTAAATACAGGTTCTAGTACGTCTCAAAGTAGAGACACTATTCTTTACTCTAGCCAGCGTGGTAGAGGCGTCAAAGGCCGTGGCTCTTTTTGAGGTCGAGGAGACACTCGAAATGCTTATGGACAACATCAGCAGAATGCCTGGCATGGCACAAATACACAGGGCTAGTGTGGATCTGGCAGCTTTAGAGGCAAGGAGAGATCACCCCATGGTAGAGATGGTGGATTTGGTTCATGATTGTCAAATGATCAGTCAAACAGAGATAAGGACTGTCATTACTGTGGAAGATATGGACACATTGCAAAGGATTGTTATAAGAAGCAGGAAGATATGAAGGCAAATGACAAACAGTATGGGCACTATGCATCTTCTAGCGGTGCTCATGATGAGCAGGTTGACAGATTGTTTGCAATGTAGCATATGCCTAAGAATGCATCTAGGCAGAACAGAGATGACAGATGGTACATTGATTTAGGGGCTTCAAATCATATGACATCCCATGGAGAATGGTTTGATGAGATGGTTGCAGGTTCACATGGTTATGTGTGTATTGGGGATGACACCCAATGTGACATTCAGCACACAGAAATCATTCAGTTGTTGATGCCTGATGGCAAGAAAAAGAGTCTGCATGATGTACTACATGTACCCACAATAACCAAGAATCTTTTGTCAGTTGGACAGATGGCAGAATAGAATCTGCAAGTGAGATTTAATAGAGATGGATGCTTTGTTGAAGAATATGGTAATGGTTGCAAATTGATTGCTAGAGGCCGAAGAGATGGCAGAATGTTTACTCTTGATGCATCAATTCTAGAATTGAAAGCAACCATGTTTGCACATGATGGTGCTATATGGGATATTGAGATATGGCATAAGCGGGTTGGCCATGTGAATGTACAAAAGATGAAATCTATGCAACAGAAGAAGATTGTGCTTGGACTGTCTAAGTTCAAGTATCATGACTTTGGACATGTATGTGATGCATGTAAGTTTGGAAAGCAAGCATGGTTTCCATTTATGAGACATGTATGGAATAGCTCACGACCCTTGCAATTGGTACATTCAGATGTATGGGGTCTGTCTCATAATGCTTCGTTTGGTGGTGCTCGTTACTATGTATCCTTCATTGATGATTTCAGCACGTATACTTGGCTTTACATACTGAAACATAAGGTTGATGTGTTTGATGCATTCAAGGACTTCAAGAAGCATGCTGAAAATGAGTTGAGTTGTAAAATTTCATGTCTTAGATCAAATGGAGGTGGAGAATATTGCCAAGGTACTTGAAAGGTACTTAGCATTAGGGTATTTTATACGCATGTGACAAGCTGAATCTACATGGATTCATGGATTCTAATTATGCAACTAATTTGGTTAAATATAAAAAGCATTAGTGGCAATGATTTCTTCCTTTGAAGTGGAGCAATCTCTTGGTGCTACAAGAAGAAAAACATAGTATGTCTCTCAACTAGTGAGGCTAAATACAAGGCCTTTACTGCAGCAACTTGTGAAGCTATATGGTTAAAGAGATGCATGCAAGAACTTGGATTCTATGAACCCTGTGATACCATTTCTATGCTTTATGATAACATATCAACTGAATCTTTAGCAAAGAATGTAATCATGCATTAAAGGACTAAGCACATCAAAGAATACAATGACTTTTTCGAAAAAGAAAGGGTACAATATCTTATTCATGAGTGTTTGAAAAGTAGTGGGCACACTTGAAAGTGCAAATGGTATGACCAATAAGTGGTATAACCCTCTTTTAGTCCTAAAGGCTATTTTATACTCATCCCCTTCATTCGAATTTGATGATAGCCTTAAAGAAGATCAATCTTGGTGAAGACCTTTGCATCTTTGAACTCATCCAAGAGGTCATCGATGCGAGGAATTGTGTATCTATTCTTCACAGTGGACTTGTTAAGCTCTTTATAATCAATGCACATGCGAAAAGATCCATCTTTCTTCTTTACAAAGAGCATAGGAGAGGCAAGCAGAGATTGACTTGACTGAATTAAACCCATTGCATCAACTCTTTAACTTTTCTTTCCACCTCTTCCCTTTCAAACTTTGACAAGCGATAGGGAGGCTCTAATTACTTTGACAGTTACCTTGCTAAACATGGGATTAGAAGACATTTTACTTGCGGCTATACACAGCAGCAAAATGGTGTAGCAGAAAGGAAAATATGGCACTGATGGAATCAGCAAGAGCCATGCTAAATGAGAAGAGTTTGCCAAATGGTTATTGGGCTGAAGCAATAGTGACTGCTATCTATATGCTGAATAGAACCCATGCAGTAGGGATTCATGATGTAACTCCATATGAGAGGTTGTATGGTCATAAGCCTGATATTTCACACTTGAAGGTATTTGGAAGCATTGCATATGTGCATGTTCCTGATGAAAAGAGGAAGAAATTGGATCCTAAAGCTGTCAAGAGTGCATTCACTAGTTTTGCATAAGACCGAAAAGCTTACAAGTGTTATGTACCATCTACACATGAGACATTGATTAGCAGAGATGTTGTTTTTTATGAGCTAGCATCGTGGTATGGTAATCCTATTGTAGTGGCTATTGATAGATTGGCTAGCACTAGTAATGCTGAAAATACACATACTACAGTGAGTACATCTATGAGTGATCCTACAAGTGATGGGTCACCTACAGTAAGTCCTTGGTCAGGATGCTTGTGGAGTCGTACTCCTACGTTCACTAACACGGATATGTCAGTGAGGGGGAGATTGTATAAGGAAAAAGAAAAGATGCTTGAGGATGTGACAGGTCCACTTACAACACGTTATGAGTCATCTAATAGCGATAGTTTGGATAGTGAGTTGGGCATTCCGTCTATCATGATGCCTAGAGCAAGGCAGAGTCATTATGTACCGCCTCATGAGAGGCTGAGCCATAGTTATGGAGATGTAAGAGAGTCAGAAAACCAATTGATAGGTTTACATACACTAGTTATTCAGCCCAACATTATGCATATATGGCAAGTGTGGTAGGTTACAAAGAACCGATAAAGTTTGATGATGCAGTTACAGATGATAATTGATGTGCTGCCATGGATGAGGAGTATGCAGCCCTGGCTGAAAATGAGACATGGGAATTGGTTGAGTTTCCTGAAGGCAAAGTTTCCATTGGCTGAAAATGGGTGTACAAGGTTAAGTGCAAGTCAGATGGTTTGTTACAACGCTATAAGGCTAGGCTGGTTGCAAAAGGGTATGTGCAGCAGTATGGCCTTGATTATGAGGAGACTTTCAGTCCGATGGCTAAAATGGCAACAGTCAGAACTGTCATTGCTTTCATAGCATGCAAAGGATGGAAATTATGGCAAATGGATGTCAAGAATTCTTTCTTTAATAGTGATTTGGTTGAGGAAGTATATATGGAGCAGCCTGAAGGCCATGTTCACTCAGACTTTCCTACGCATGTATGTAAGATGAAAAAGGCTTTATATGGACTGAAACATGCACCTAGATCATGGAATGCTCGGATCAACAATTATTTACAGCAACATGCATTTAGATTGGGTAATGCATATCATAGTCTGTTCACGAAGAAGATAGATCATAGTCTGTTCACGAAGTAGTATGCTCATGACATGTTACAAAAGTATGGTATGGCTGAATGCAAGCCTATGGAGACGCCTCTTGATCAAAATGTCAAGCTACATATTGATGTTGGGAATGACATAGAGAATGTGACCATGTATCGATAGATGGTGGGCAGCTTGATATACTTGACTATTACCTGTTACCCGTCCTGACTTATGTTATGTAGTGGGGCTAATTACTCAGTTCATGCTGAAGCCTCGCAAACCACATTTAGGTGCAGTCAGGAGGATCATGAGATATATAAATGGTACTATAGTTTATGGGTTGTTTTATGCATATGGTAAATCCCTTGACTTAGTAGGGTTTACTGAAGTTGATTGGGCTGGTTGTGCCTATGACAGGAGGTCAACCAGTGGTTATGCATTTGGATTGGGAAGCAGTATGATTAGTTGGTAGAGTAAGAAATAGCCTACTATTGCATTGTCTAGTATAGAAGCTAAATACAGAGGAGCTACCTTAGCGGCTTCTTGCGAAGCAGTTTGGTTGGACTTGGGAATACAATTGGAAAGCAGAGCGAGATTGCATTGTGATAACCTCAACAATGCTATGTTGGCTAGCAATCATGTCTACCATGCTAGGTACAAACGTATTGAGGTTCACTACCATTTCATCAGATAAATGGTTCTTATAGGGCATATTGACTTGATTCATGTGAAGACTGAAGACCAGGTAGCAGACATATTTACCAAGTCTCTTGGTAAAGAAAAGTTCATATACTTCAGACAGCTACTTGGAGTTTATCAGATGGTTTGAACTTGAGGGGGAGTGTTAGAATATCAAGCTCCCATTACTCTTCAGTCAGTCTATCTTTATGTGTGTGATCGACATTAGTTGGATACAGTTGTACATGTGTGTGACATTCAATAAGTTGGAGTAGTCAATGACGTAACCACAGTTAGTCTTGGTTAGTCATACCTATGTGTGTAAGTCTCTTTCAGTTAGTATGACGGAAATGTAATGGAAGAAGAATAGCAATGAGCTGAGGCTCATCTTCTGCTCCACTCTATCTCTCTCCCTCTCTTCCAACATTAAAGGCTCTATTTTCTTAAGAACTTGTAAATTTCTTAAATCGATATTTTTCTTACAAAGTCATCCTTCTAAAGCCTATATTTTCCTTCACTCCAACTAGGAAACTAGTGCAAAGTTGAAACTCTAAAATGAGAGTATTAAAAGTCCAAGCACTATGTAAACCAAGACTTCTACAAACTCTATCTTATAAGTGAAAAAAATTCATCAATGCAAACCCTAAGATAGTAAGTGTAAAAAGTTCATCCAAACTAATAAGAGCTACACATTGTATGTTATAAGTGTAAAAAGTTCCTTATTGCAAACTCTATGTTGTAAGTATAGATAGTTCACTCAAAACTTATTAACATTTTTGTCTTTAAAACTTGAAAATTCATTTCAATGAAGTTATAAAAAAAAAAGGGGTCTTGATGAACACAAAAGCTAATAAGAATTTTCCCCTCTCTCCAGAGGAATGCATACAGATCAATGCATGGGATAATCAATGACACCTACATCACACTTGGAGAGGTTGTCAAAAGGCAATGTAAAGGCATCCCCATGGGATTCAGCTACTCACTGCTATGGTGTAATCTATTCTTAGCATTTTTTGAATATGATTTTGGCAAGACTCTAAACTCCCTTGGGAGGTACGACATTCTCAAACACTTTTCACATTCCTTCATATACTATGATTATCTACTCCTAAATCAATGTTCCTAATCCCACTATATTCATTGGTACTAATACAAATTCCATCTTCACCATTTATAAAGGATTTGATCTTGACTTTGACTAAGGAAACTCCTTGCTAATACTTAATACATGTCATTTTATTTATAAAGGATTTGATCTAGACTTTGACTACTCAGAAAACTCCTTGCTAATACTTGATACATGTCATTTTATCTCCCTAAGTGCTACATTCCTAATTATGGAAATCTCTCGTATCGATAGCCATTGTATTATCAAAATGCATGATAAAACAAGAAAGCTAGTTTTTCAAGGCAATAAATACCTCCATAGGGCTACTAATCACCCTTTTGATTGGTTTCACAAAGGAATCATTTTTCTTAGTAGGCCAATTATGTACTCCAACAACTACGTGGATATAGCCTATGAAAATATACACTCACTAGTAAAGAACTTCATAATGAATGGGTTCACCATGTCCTACCTTTGGCATGCCATCTATGAGGCAATCATGAAGGAATAAACCCCTGTTAAACTTAAAAAAGTAAATGCTCCAAGCCTTAGTTGGAAAATTTGGTCAGAACTAGAGGGCCTTAACCCGTACAGATGGCAATGTGTAGCATCCACACACCTAGCCTTGGCTCTTGAATATACAGGGTAGGGTGAGTTTCTACAAGAGGCCAACAATTGTTTATGGAAAGCTATATGAAGTTTTAAAGTTAAAGGACTCTCTTGCAGGGAATGCTTACCACTTATAGAGATTATCCTATATTTTCTCCTTGTTACATGTGTTGTAGAATTGTAAAATTATGGTTCATTATTATACTTATCCATTCATAGGATCCCTTGATAATGGCCTTAATCATAATTGAATAGTTCTTCCCCTTCTTAGCCCTCTTTCACTTTTTCTAATGTGGGCAAAAGCTTTTCCCCTCCCTTATCATTGTGTACCCTCATACACATAAACTAATCCTTAATGTCAATGGTTCTATTAGTGCACTGAAACTAGTTTATGAACCCAACTCCATATTTATGCTTCTAATTCACACTAGTATACAGTAAGATCTTCACTAATAGTCATGCTTTAACACCCATCTAGATGCAAACTAGGTATTGCGTGCTTTCTTTAGGATTACACATCCTCATTTTTAGCACATATATCGCAGGTGGTTAGATTACTTACAATGATCAAGCCCCCATTGCTTCCTTTGGCCATCTAATTGGTACTCATGCTTAGACCCATAGCTATGACTAACCATTATTTAATAGGTACTCTCAGTGAATGGCTAACCATTGGTAGTCTTTTAAGGGTAATAGTCCTTGCATATAGGTAAGCCTCTCTTACACTACTAACGTACACATATGGATAGTTGTATTAGATTGTAGAACATCTTAAAATTTGTATATACATAAAAGTCAAGCTACAACATAAAGCCCACACCAAGATAATGATAGATGTCTACTAGGGGTTATACACTATTAATATCTATATGAGGTGGTCACATTTCTAGATATGTTTCACATGTTTTTTTAATAAACTTTCAATTAATAAGTACCTCATGGTAATCTAGAGGTAGAAAGTATGGGGATGTAATCTTATGCCCCATCCCAACTCCTCTCATATATATGCTACAACTTATAGCACATGCTAGTACTAGGGTGAACTTCATGCATGTAGCTATGCTTATCAATGTTATCTTTTATAGAATGAATAATACTTTGTTAATGCATGGCTCATGAGTTATTACCATGCTATAACTTACAACCCACACTAGTATTAGTTGTATACGCACTAATAGTCACACATGGTGGACCATCTAATTACCAATACATAAGTTTGTATAGATTAGTTACATTGTCAAACTTTTCCATCCTACTCACACACGTGTGCAATATGGCTTTTTCAATTTATGCACATAGATAGCTCCGTAATATTTGTATAGGGAAGCGGTTGTAAATGGACATAGCCCTAGGCTAATCCAAACACACTAATATTACATAAGCATGTTTTTAAAAAATTAGCATGGCTGGCAAGTAGTGGAATGCCCACTCCAACATAGTGGCACACTACCCCTAATAGTAATCATCAGATTTTACCCCATTGCTAGGCCATATGTAAAGTCCACCTAAGGAAAAGAATTTTAAACCCCCCCAAATTAACCCAATTTGAATACTACCTTGGATTCATTTTAATCCCCATTAGCATATTAGATGAATAGCATGGTAGACCTTGGTAATATTTTTAAAAAATTGAACTTTGACACATTGATTTAAGAAAAAATGCACCTAAATCCTAAATATATCCTTAAAATGGCCCCTTGTCTCTATTTTCCATCACCGACTACTCGTGTTTCAACTCCTTGAATACATATATGTTGTCGTTCTACAAGAATTTATACACCCTTCGTCTCCATTAAACCACTTCTTCCCTATTGAGACAACAAGCTCAACATATGTAGATATTGATGATGGACAGCCTAGTTAGATGGGTTTGCACGTCTACACCTAGCACCTTGTTGGTCATTATGATCCTCCCATGGCCACTAACTTATCACTTATTATATTTGGTTTGTTTGCACCTACCTATATCTAGGATAGTCATAATGCTAGTCAATTAGTATAGTCAGTTATGCATTGTTTGACTTAGTAGGCCACTTTTCTTGATGTTGTATCTTATTTATACTTTGCGTACATTTTATTGTGTGTGAAAGAAGATGAAAAAGTCAACAAGAAAACGTTTTGGCCTCCATCTCTCTTCTTGTGTTCTTAAGTGAGCTTCCTCTTGTGTGTATGGTGTGTTTTCAGTGCAACAACCGAAACAAGTCCCCCCACTACATGATTCATGATATGGTTTCAAAGCAATGCTACTCAGAGAGGCTGGTTTTGAAGGTTAAAGTGAAGGAGAAGAAGCAAGAGCAAGCAAACAATGGATAAGAAGCTCTCACATTCATCCACTCTTTCTCTTAGATAATGCCTATGGAGGTACTGGAAGCAAGGTAGAGTAAAAATCTCATATTGCTATGAGATTTGGTGTGCAAGCAGAGCACTTTATATTCTGTAACAAAGCCCTTTAGGGTTAGTCCACAACTTTTTTGGTCATTTGAGGCTATTTTAGGCCTTGTTTTAGACTTGCAATTTGTAGACATCAATTTTAAGGTATATTGCAATTTTGGTTGTGTCAACCAAAAGTGGGTGCATACATTTCAAATTTCAAATTTGTATGTTTTGAGGTGTTTTTCTAGAAGGAAACACAAGTTTTATCTACTAACAGATTTCTGATTACATGTAGTGTTGAACAATTTTAAAAAAGACTACTTGGTGTATTGTTGTACACTTATTGTGAAAGATTGCAAAAGACTTGCTATTTTGTATCAATTTTGTGATAATAGTAGGGAATAATGGAAACCCCATTATTTAGAAGGTGGATAAGAACAACTACCCATCATAGAGGTTTTGCATGACAAACTTCCTTATTGGAAAATGCCTCTATGAGTTTGTTTTAAGTGAAGAAAAGGAGCCAGAGCTAAGTAATCCTATGATTGTAGAAGAATTAAAGGTGTGGAAAGAATGGAATGCAAATGATAAAAAGGTAATGTATTAGCTATATGTAGTCGATAACACTATGTTGGGACATATCAGAAATGCAGAAACTTCACATGCAGCTTGGGAGAATATGTTTCTAGTAAATAGAAAGGTATTGAAGATTCAACTCAAGCAAGAGTTGAATACTTTGAAGAAAGGAGAGATGTCTATAAATGAGTATGTTTTGAAAGTGAAAATCATTGCAGATGACTTAGCTATTGATGTTATGCTTATGATAATGATTTGGTTTCATTACTTTAGGTGGCCTTAATAATGAGAAGGCTTGTTTTGGCCTCCATCTCTCTTCTTATGTTCTTGAGTGAGCTTTCTCTTGTGTATATAGTGTATCTTTGGAGTAGCAGCTCAAGCAAGTCCCCCCC
This sequence comes from Lygodium microphyllum, assembly GCF_053477565.2. Lineage (NCBI taxonomy): Eukaryota > Viridiplantae > Streptophyta > Polypodiopsida > Schizaeales > Lygodiaceae > Lygodium > Lygodium microphyllum. The sequence goes on along the minus strand of NC_141149.1, from coordinate 18,253,833 downwards.
ACCTCACGATTCGTGACATTTCCATGCTCAAGTTATCACCTTAGGACCACATCCCATCCTTAGTTTTTTAGAAAATATTATCTCCCTAACCCACCTATGGACTGCCTTGGCACAACAAGACAATGTATCATCCTCGTTCATTTGATGGACTATCACAGTGCTCACTCTATGGACTAAGCACTCCTAGTATGTCGCCCTCATGTGATGAAGGCATGTAGTTGGATCAATTGAATTGGCCACACTAACAATGTTGGTGGTCACTATAAGGCAATCACATTTGAGCTCGTTACTACATTGGAGGCTAGTCTTGAGTGGTCTACACATCACCACCATCATGAATGCGGGTGACATTGCAAGTAATAGAGCCATGTTAATCTATCATAGTTTATACATAGTTAATATTGCTAATATTACCTCACACACAGGATCATGATGGTTGCTAAAAACCTTGTGGCACAAAGCCCATGGGTTATAATCACAATTTTAAAATAAATTTTGTAAAGAAATTTTAAGGTACTTTTTTACTGCAGAAAAGTAATATCTTGAATGTGAACCAAAGATGGGTACACATTGTATAGTATCAATTTACCCATGAAAACACAATTATTTCTATAAGATGTTTGTCTCACCCCCCTTTTCTAAACTCATGCATATTGCTCTTGTGTAGGTCACGTGGATGGTAGGAAGATCCTAAATTTTATTTTTTTCTACCACTAATGGGTTAAACAATGATAATATTTAAGCTTTTTGAATTAATTATTCTGTAGAGATAGGGTAGCCTTGACAATAGCCCCTATGCTCCTAACTCTCCAAACCCACTAGTTAGATTCCTATGTCTAGCTACCCACTCTCACTAGCCCCTCTTAAGCTACCTTAAACCCACCATCTCCCTCTTACTTGGAGGAACTATCCTTCTCTATATACATCTAGTATATAAATTGGGTATAGCATATGGTCCCCCAAAACAAGCATACATTTGTATATGCTCTGCACACTTCAGATCTACAAAACTAGCAAACTCAAGCTACATGGTTTGCTAAGCATGGACTCTAATGACGTAAATTGTGGTAAGGGTAGACCAAGATAACAAATGGGTAGGACTTTTGAGACTTGTAATATGCATTTGAGGTCATGGTTCTTACATGCTTCATTTGCATGGATATAGGTACCAAGCTTTACTCTTGCTCATGCTACAATATTCTTTGCTGGAGTTCCATAACCTTTTAAATTAATGTAAATTGTTGTATTCTTCTATTGAAGTAATGGAATGAGTCTTTTTTGCAAAAATTCTATCATTTTTCATTGGTTTATGGTATTGTAAGTGTCCCTTGTTAAGCTCCATGGCAAACAATTTTGGTCTATGATAATATTTCATCTCTACTTTGGTGGTTATATATTACTATGTTAACGCTGCTTGGTAACACACTCATTTGGGAGAGTGTAGTTAGGAGCTCATCCATGTATTTTGAAAATCCCATGAAGATAATCAAGCTAACGACTTGTAAATTTCATTTGTAGTCTGTGAAATGGCACCTTCAACTCATTGCTATGGGATATCTTGAACCACCTACCACCTCCTTCTATGTTTGTGCAAGAAATACTATGTTGCATCAACTCCATGGACTTATGCCAACCATGATAAAAATTTACGTGTCTACATTTCTAGGTCTTCTTGATTTAGAAAGACTACTTATGTTGCAATTGGACACATGTAATTGGTTAAAGATATACCATATTAGACTCACTAATGTGGGAAATGCAATTGCAAAGGTCTAGCTAACAACCTGTATACACTTATCAAAGCAGATGAAAGGAACCATACCAGTGGCACAAGAACTACTTGGTCAAACCAAAGAACTACTTCAGGGAGTTCTTCTACCTACTTAATAAACCTCTACCTCCAAAGATTTTTGATAATCTCATACTTGAATGGAAATTTTTTCCATCTTTCAAAGAATTTCTCTATAAACCCAGGGACACTTTTTCAAGTGACTCCACTCCTAAGTTTAATTATCACCTCTATAGTAGTAATTTCCATTTCAATAACTCTTATCACGTGGATACCTTAGACCTAAACATTATCATGGATAGGAATCTTAGACTCATCATATCTAATGGTTTAAATCCCATTCCCTCCTAAACTATAATGTGAAGGAGACTCATGATGCTTTGTTGGAAGGTTTCGTAGAATTCCTATGCATACTTGGTATTGCGAATGGTGAATATGAAGAAAAATTCTCCTACTATATGACCAAGAAATTGTGTTTAGCAATCTCCTCTTCTAGGCCCACCTATAGGCGTGGATTTAATCCAAATGACTTCTCTAAATTACTCAAGGATTTCTACATATCTGGAGCAGACAAATCCCCTAACAATGCCTCATTCTTTTGCAAATAGTTACTTATCTCCCTAGCTAGGTAAATATTTGATAGGGAAGACTTTGAGCAATGTGACGTACACACACACACATGATTAATAAGAAACAACTAGCTTCACTTCACTTCCTACAATTAGAAGAACACTACTAAGAGCGTCTACCATTCTTGATGGTGGGCATATGCAAGGCACACAAGCAATATTTCGATGGATTACTAATGCTTCCCCATTCATACACTCTCAAAGTTTAGAAATCCTCTCTTCAATAATATCCTCATGCAAAATTGAATTAATGGGACTGTGTGTAGAATTGAATAGAAGAATTGCACAGATTGTTGGAATCAATGTATAACCCTTATGGATAGCTAATTCAGGCCAACATGTCATCATTAACCTACCTAACAAGATGTGTAATGCATTTTCATCTAACACAAAAAAAATGTTATATGCATCTAGGTCAAATGGTCACATGGCCAAATTGAACAAATAAGATGTAATATATGTGAGTAGATAGGGACTAGCAAAGTGACTAGCCACATGCACTTCCTCCTTTGTAAGAACCTTATTAAATAATGGATGGTGATATAGATTAGATGGAACTTGGAGGTCACGAGCCAAAACGATGGTATGGAATGAAACATTAGACTGATATGTAGGATTAGTCTGTAGGTTACTAATGGCACATTGTTGCTCAACAGCGGTCATAAGACGAGTACTAGAATGAGTGATCTCAAGTCAATGGACATACCAATGGCACAAGAAAAGATTAGAAGTGGTTTGTTTGGCTGTAAGATTTGCAATCTCAGCAGCATCATTGCATTTGGTCACTAGATCATAAGAAGAGATGAAATGGGAGGATTGGAGATTCCTTTGAGGAAGAGTCTTGACATATTCAACTTGCAGCAAGAGAATATTGTGGAAGAGATGTTCATGCTCCTCCCAAGTGGGACTCCATCGAGTACTAAGTTCAAGGAGTTTTCCTTTGTGGCCACGTCTATTGCCATGCCACTGAGAGAGTGACAAATGAGTAAAGGTTTTAGGCCAAAAGTTGGATCACGAGTAGTGGAACTAATTTGAAGATGATTTTGTATTGGTTCCCCTCGTTCATATTGGAGTTTAGCTTGGGTTATATGATCTAATTATTAGCAGGATGGGCATTGGACACTTTAATGGTAGTTGTATTAAGTATTACCCCCCATGCCATTACTTACATGAATGACCCATGCATCCTCTTGATGTTCTTGCCGGTCATGGTGGCTGAACAAACATGGTATGAGCAACTTTGACACGCATGTCTCCTCTCAATGTACATGCTATTTCCATCTATTTGAGGATGACCCTCTCATTCCTCTAATCTTTCTTTGGATCTAGTTGACTCCTGCCAAGCAAAGTTACTATTGACACACTCATTGATGAAGGTTCCTAACTTCAACACCCTTCCATATAACCTTTGGATGGTTTTGGGCCAACCCACTTTGACACCCACTCACACTAAGCTTCACCCCTATGGTGGCCAACCCTATCTACTCTTGGGTAAAATTAAGCTCTTGCTTATTGGTTGCAAACAACTAAGGGCATCTCTCTTCTTTTTTATGTTACCCCAAATCAAGAAGATGTGGGGAAGGAACTTCTCTTGGGTCCACCTTTCAAGTATCAGGTTCCTTGCACCATCAACTATGTTGATTATGCATTACATTGCAATTTCCAAGTGCCCAGGTTGTTTATGCTTTTAGTAAAGGAGGTCTTTTTGTGAGGCAAATTCCAACTCCTTCACAATCTCATAGCTCCTTATTTTGGCAATGGCTCCAAGCCCACCATCACCACACTACTCTTCTTAGTTGAGCCTTAAAAATTGTACTTGCGAAGTCTACTAACTTCTAGTGGTAAACTTACCTCCCATTGCCAATCCCATCGCACCTTCACAACCCTTAAAGAAATTGCATAGGAAGCCAAAATGCTATTGCAAATGTTTATCAAACCAGGCCTTAAGTTGGGCTTGTTCAATAAGGAGGGTATATGTGGTCAAAAGGTGAGTTTCAGTGAGGTATTCCAACTCCATAAGGCAGTTGGTCCAAGCACTAGTGCCTTCCCAATTCTCATGTACTACAATACAAAGAGTGGGGACTAGAAAATCAAATACCTAAGTTCCATAGGTGTGTTCGAATGGAGTCTAGCCAATTGAAGACTTGAAAGCTGTATGGTAGGCCCAAAAGGACTTGTTATCCCAATGAGAGCATGAAGCAAAAGTAGTCTTGGTCAAAACATTAAGCAAAATCTTGTCAGTGGACTCAAACCTGGCCATTGGTATGAGGATAGTACGAAGATGACTTGCAATGGATAATTAAGAAAGGTAGAAAGCATATGCTCAATGAACTCATTTAGAAAGTTAGTCCCTTGATTACTAACCAACTCAATTGGATAGTATGAAGATGACTTGCGATGGATAATTAAGAAAGGTAGAAAGCATATGCTCAATGAACTCATTTAGAAATTGAGTCCCTTGATTACTAACCAACTCAATTGGATATCCAAAGCTAGAAATCACTTCTTCCTATAAGAACATATCCATTGGCATCATTCTTGTAGGTGGTTCATGCCTCAACTCATTTAGTTAGATAGTTGGTTGCCACAATGATGTAGGGCGCTTGTGAATACTGGGTAGTTGGAGTGATAGGTCCTACAAAGTCAATCCCCCATTTTTTGAAAGGTTTTCTGGCAATGACAAGTGATAGCTCCATCTTATCCTTGTGAATAGGAAGTTTGGTTTGCTGGCACTCATCACAATGCTTAACAAAACATGTTGCATCCTTGAATAAGATTGGCCACCACAACTAGACATGTTAAACCTTATGTTGTCAGAGGAGTTTTGATACACATTATGAAAAGGGACACTTAAGTAGAGGTAGAAATAGTAGAGTTGTTGTCTATTTCACCAAGTAATGATGGTGTACTAGAAGATTGACTCATCTTATGGTCTTTGGAAGCACTTGTCAGGTCATGCTAGTGTGCGGATTGACTTAAGCTTTGATTAGTCACTCAAGTGACTCACTAGAGTTAAGTGATAGATAAGGAGTCGTGGAGTATGGCCAGGATATTTTGCAAAAATTTCAACCTCTTTTGATAGGTGCCATAATGCTATCCTAGTCATGGAGAAAAAGGAATGGAGGAGAGCTCATGGGGGCCATGCAACTCAAGTGGCAAGTGAGGAGGAAGCTCTCAACCATTGGACTAGGAAAAAATGATTTTTTTTTCATGCAAAGGGGCTCTCTTAGAAAGAATGTTATTGTATTCTCAATTTTAGAATAGTGTTCTCGGAGCCGAATACCCAAATTTGTTCTCTTCTTCTCTCTCTCTATGCTATCCATACCTTCTTATGCTTACACCTTGGACTTTACCAATAGAAGATTCATCTTTTCTCATAGAAGGAGAGTGCTATGTGTCATGAGTACCATTTGTGAACTGATTTGGGACATTTTTTAAAGCCAACAATAGAGCATACATGGTTGAAGACAAACTTTTGATTATCATCTTCTCTTTGCACCAGCTACATATCATCATCTACTAGATACATAGCCTCTAACAATGGAAGATTGACCCTTGATCACTGGTGGATTGGTGTACGAGTTTTGAGCTACATTTGTGGGCTGTTTTGAATGTTTATGATGGGGTAAAATAGGGCTAATGCTGTACATGGATTTCATGCACTCTCTTTGATTAGTTTATGGTGGATTATGCTTGGTTCATGGTTCCAGAGAGCAGGGGGCACTTGCATGTTTCACGAAAGAGGAGTTTTTGGCCATGTATGGACTTGATTGGGGCTGTTCTTGGCTGCAGTCAAAATCAAGGCAGCTTGCTGTCATTTTTTGTTTGGATGCATCAAAGTGGTTCTTTTGATGAGCTTTTGATCCAAAAGCTCATCAAAAGAACTAGAAATAGTTAGATAGTTTCGAGTAGATTTCTCTTAGGGTTTAAGCTTCTTATGGCTCTTGATTAACTGCTGTAAATACACAAAAATAACAAGGCTAATGTGCTATTGTAGCCTTGATAGGGTTTTAGCAAGAGTTTTTGGTTTACCAATTGTTTGTCTTGGTTAAATGATGGATGATCGTTTGCCATCTACCACTATTACTTTAATGTATACATGAGTTGAGGTGAATACCTATAGCAACATATGGATTGAGTCAATAGAGATCATGATATATAATTGTGTATAAGCTAAGCTATCACCTCAATGTGTCTTGGGGTATCATCCCATCTTCATGGATGTATCCTTCTTGATTTGATTATGGGTTGATGTATTACATGTATGTCAGGATGTATGCTCACTGAGCTCTTTGAAATAAAATAACAAGATTCATCTCTATTGGTCTCATCTAAATCTTCTTTTCTTCCAAACTCTTCTCTTTCATTGGTTCCTATCTTTGAATCCCTAGGCGCCCTTCTGTTTTGTATCCCAATGGTCGACCTTCCACTAAACACACTCAGACAACGTGTTGTAGCCTAACCATCAAAATGTCCACTAGCAATGCCTCTATGGGGTTCTCGGAGCACATGCCCCATGTCATGTTCACACATGCATCATCTTCGAAGGACACCATCCTGCCCTAGTCGATAAAGTTGACTAGCAATCAACTGTGGTAGGGTCGGGGCTTAATTTAACAAGTGAGTGAGACGAGCCTTCTCAATGGGACATTCATGAATTCCATTCAAATAATAATAATAATGGGGTGTGAGGTCAGTCTTGAACAATTGGGCCTCTTGTTGAAGTCAAAACAAATGGGCATTAGGTAAATAATCACATCAATGTCTATTGCTTTTTCTCCATTGGTTGATTGAGACATGATTAGTCATGTAATGCTACTTTCTATTTCATACAACCAAAAAGAATTCAAACTCAAGTGAAAGTGACAACCATCTGGAAATTCTACCTGTAGCACATGGCTTGTTTATAAGTTAAAATAAAGCTTGATGATCAACAAAAAACATAAAGGGAGTGGCAAGAAAATAATGTTGAAATATCTTATCTACATAAACCATTATTAAACCTTCCCATTTAGTGGTGGAATAATTCATCTCAATCTCAGTGAGTTGCCTGCTTGCAAAGCTCATCGAAAAGTCCATGTAATGTTTACTAAGTTGACACAAAACAACTCCAATGGCAATTTTGGATTCATCAATATGAACATGGAACATGATTGTCTAATCTGGGGCTCTTAAAATGGGTGTAGACATAAGAGCCTTGTTCAAGGTCTCATAGGCATCCTAACATTCAGCAGTCCATTTCTACATAACCAAAAGCTTATAAAGTGGTCTAGCAATAGCAACATAGTTTAGAACAAAGCGGCGATAATAGCTAGTATGGCCAAGAAAGCATTGAATACCCTTCAGATTGGTGGGAGGTGGAAGCTCCATAACAACCTTGATCTTATATGCATTAGTGGCAATGTCATTCTTGGACACAACATGTCCCAGAATAATGACATGCTTTACCCAGAATTGACATTTTAGTGGATTTAGGAAAAGTTGATACTGCCAACATCTTTCAAAAACAAGGCAAAGTTTGGCTGAGTGCTCTTCCCAACTAGTATGGACACATAGATTCTCAATAAAGACTTCAAGCCACTTACACAACATGTCTTTAAAGATGGTGTAGATCAATCATTGAAAGGTGGCGGGTGCATTGGTTAGCCCAAATGGCATGACAATGTAAGAAAAGACACCTCACTTAGTGGCAAAAGTAGTCTTATATCAATCATTTGGGTGAACTTGAAGCTATAAGCCTCCTTCCTAGCTACTCTCTCAATCATGTAATTTGTATAGGGTAGCATTGACCTTCTTATAGTTGACACATACTCAAATTTTATCACTCTTTTTTAGAACCACAATAATGGGTGATACCCATTCAATATGCTCAATCTCATATATAAATCATACTTTCTATCCAATTCCTCCTTCTCATGCTGAGCGTAATGAGGATTCATGGGATAGGGTCTATGCTTGAAAGGTTGTCTAGCCGCATGGGAATAGTGTGAGTAAGTATGTGAGTTGGCACTCCATTGAGATCTGTGTAATTCTAGGCAAACACATCATGGAACTACTTGAGTAATCGGATGAGTACCTTCTCATCTTTCTCACTTAAATCCTCAGCAATAGAGGCTAGTTTAGGTGTTTCCCCCCTCCTCAACAAGGTCCACTTCCTTTACTTTAGATGGGCCTTCAATAAATTTGCTAGTTGCACTCTCGCATTTGGCACCAAGAATAATGACAATCCGATCCCCTTTCTTGAATCTAGTAAAGCATTTAGGGAAATCTTGGGGCTTACATTGAGTGGCTACATTAGAGTCAGGGTTCTTCTAAGCTATCTTAAGATGCTTCCTTCTCAAGTGAACCAACAAGTTCACCTTGGGAACAGGGAGTAAGGGTAGGATGAGGCATTTTAGTATCTAAGTCGGTACTAGCATCTGACTCGAAATCAAACTTTGTTGATGTCGATGGAGCATCAAAGGGTAGGTCTTTTGAGGGTTCATTAGTGAACAAATCAAGGTTGGAAGAAGGGTCAGAAGTATGGGATTCCAACTAATCGTAATCCATGGCTTTTAGGTACTCCAACCATTCTAGGTCAGGTTGTTTAACACGAACAAGGCCAACATCAATGAGCAATGCTTGGTGTTTGGAGGGTTTTGGGTCAACTACTGTGATTTGCTCAATTGTTCTTCCATTAGAGTCATAGTTTGTGTCAGAATTTGTACCAGTTTCATACTCAGTCAATTCATCTTCAAAGTCAATATCCTCCTCTTTATCAAATTCATCAAGGAGTATCATGGAGACAGAAAGGCTATTGCAATAATTAAACAAAACCTGATGGAGTTTAGTCCAATGCCATAACGGACATGTTAAGAGCTCTTCAAAGATAAGTAGATTAGCCTCACCCATGTACTTGAAGGCGGGTCTCCATAATCATAGGAGTTTAAAAATCTCAAGTCTATCAGTGGGTGCACAAATGCCTTTTGTCTTAGATGTTCATAGATTGGGCCAATATGCATCATCATCAATGGCACATAAGGAAGTTCAAGAATATCAAGCTTGTTTACTTGGGTTCTTTAAGTACATGTTGACTCAAATCTTCATTGGCTTCTTTGTATTCTTCTTTCTTAGTGAATGGCAACTCCAAGGGTGATAAGAATATGAAGCCAACTTTGCTCATCCTCAAGGCATGGAACATATTTGTTCAAGGGGGTCTATAATGGGGGACAAATGGCATCACCCTGTAGCAAGCTAGAAATAATATCCAGGTCGACTAAGGTAGTCTTCCAACTATCCATTTCAATGAGCACAACCTCAATACAATTTCCAAAAAGACTAGATCATTGCCCCAATCTTCAATAAGTTTTTCATTGTGCATCTAGGGTTAGTGGAGCAATAGGTCATAGTCAACTCCTTTCATGATCGCAAATGTGCTAAAGAACTTTACACCAACAATCTTCATTAGCCAATCCTTCAAGATACCCAAGGAGTATACCTTAGAACCATCATTGTGACAATGAGATTAAAGTGGACACGCTCAATCAAAGGGTTGGCCCACATCTTAAAGCATTACTTGATTCACAATGCTAACACCAATTCATGTATCGATAATGCCTCTTTTCGTGGAGTTGCCTAGAACTTCCACAAGTAGAACAACATGTTGTTCAACACCCTCCAACAATGTGGCAACTCTGAGAGCACCAAGGATGAGAGCAGGTGGGGAGCTAGAAAATGAATTTTGTGGATTGTCCTCACTAGGATGGATCTCATTACTACCATCAATCAAAGTCTTGAAAGTTGTCTAAATTGGTAGGATTATTCTTAGAGAGAATGGAAAATGGGATGGAGACACTTGTAGAGGCTAAGGCAACTAAAAGTTCAGGGTCTACTTCTTGATACTACAACTTCCTTGGGTGACTGTGGCTATGTAGTTGTGTGTCAAGTTTACTAGCAAGTCTTCCAAAGGTATTAGGTCCAATTGTTGATGCCAAGGGAAGTGTTCTATTGAGGCCATGTGGTTGCAAATTTCCCTTGGCTTCTTCAACCCTAATTTCAACCTGAGCCTCTTTCACCCAATTCTTCACTTTGCTAATCAAGTTAAGCTTATGCTCAAGGTCAGGCTATTCACCTACTTTGGTTGATGTAGCCATTTTTGTGTCAACAAAATGTAGCTTGCTTAGAACTTGAAGCAAGTGTGGAAATGGAAGTCTCCCCGTCACTCTTGAGCTTGAGAGTAGCACATTTAGCTTTCCTCTTTGCATTCTTCTTTCCAATGACAAAGCTAATAGACAAGGGATACTAATTCCACCCTACTTAGCTTGCACCCATGTAATGGCATTGATTGGAATGGGTATCACATCCTCATCATTCAGTATTTCAATTGCAAGGAGAGTCAAGGGAACAATGGGTACTATAGCTTTGTTGGAGCTAGCTTTTCACTTTGGGCAATTGGAATACATGTGAGTGATTCCACATTTGGGAAACCTTTGGTTAGCTTCATTCTCCTTCAATTGTTCTTATTTTTAAGGGCATCATGTGAAAAGAGGTGACCAGGTTGGCCACAAGTCCACTAGCAGGCAAGGGTTTCACAAGGTTGCATCTTACCATGCCCTTGACCTTGTCCTAACATCATGATCGAGACTGGTCTATAGTCCAAAAGAATTGCATTTCCTTCTTCTTCATATGAGACATACGAGTTGGTATAATCATCCTCCTCAATGGGCTCTTCAAGAAAATGGACTAGAACATCACTATGTGCATGAGTTATGATCGAGCCTGGAGGCCGTGGGATGCCAGATGGGTCAATGTCAGCCCAAGGAGTTACAAGTCTCTGATCTGGGGGAGAAAGAAGAGCCATTTGTTGTGGTTTTTGGGGATATGGGAGCCCATGATTTGTATAAGGTGCATCATAGGGAAGCCACCTAGGGACTTGACATGTAGGTGCCTCTGACCAAACCACCCACAACTTGTGAAGGTCCCACTCTACCGAGAGCATTCAAATGGCAAGTGATCACCTCTACAACATGTACACTCCACATTTTGACGGTGCGTTTGAGTAGCCGGCATGAATGATTCAATCATTCTTAAGATCTCTTCTTGTTGTTTCATCACATCAACCATGAGATTCTGATTTTGGGTGTTTCCTATCTCAAGATTTTCTCTATTAGATTGCTAGGATTCAAATTCTAAGCCCTTTCCTTTCTTGTCTCTAGTTCTCTCCTTATGTAGGTCTTCTATTCAAATGGCTTCATCTGGTACTCCATTGAGATTAGTTTGATCTAGCATGGAATTGCTAGCCAATACCTCATAGATCTTTTCATTGTGGATACCCTTGATGAAAGCCTCTATAACTACTTTGGCAGCCCAATTGCTTTTTCTGCTAATCGGATTCTCTTATATAGTCCTCCCAATCTAGACACATAGTCTTGCATGCTCGCTTTATCTTGTTCCTCTATATTCATGATTTGAATAATTGAATTGTCTCCATAGCCTAGCTCTACGAATCACTTAATGAAGAGAGTCTTAAGAGCTTTGAAGGAAGCCTTCTTAGCTACATGGAGGCGAGTAAACCAAGTATAACCCTTTATGCTCATGCAAAGTCCAAAGGCTTGAGCTTGCTTGGCATTTCCTAGAAGATTATTGGCCTCATAGACTTTCTCAAATTGCTCTATGAAGCTGTATGGGCAAGCATGATACTTGTCAATTTTCTTGGCGACTAGGAGTACTTTAGCTTGATCTTGCTATGTAGGTGTGTTATCTATCCTAGTCAACAATGTTTGTGCCATATGAGTTTCTACAATGAGAAAATATATGTGATCAAAGAGCCTACATTGAATGAGGTCTTTTAGGGTGTCAATATCTGATCGAGATATTCCCGCATTCAACTACATGTTCTTGATCTCATCCAGTTTGGATTTCATGTTTAAAAGTTATTGCTTTGTGTCCATGGTGTCTTTGAGGATCTTGCTAAAAGTACTAGTTTGTTGATCTTTAAGGGCCATATCTTTTTCATCTAAATTAGTACAGGAGAGTCAAGCATGGTCAAAGAAGGTGGCTTATTGATATCTATCTAAGGACTCTTGAATATCTTGTGGGAGAGAGTCTAGAAATATGGCCTCGTTCATTGTGTTAGGTTGGTGACCTAAGGTCTCTTGGTTGACTAGGTCAATTACTTGATCAATTAGATCCTTAAGGGATGTAGTTTCAAGGATTGAACTTGTGATGATAAGAGAAGATTTAGGGTTGAACCTTTTTTGGATAGGTTCAGGGGCTAAGGTCCACTCTTAGGGAGGAGAGGGTATTACCTTGTCATTTCACAAGTGCATACAAAAAAGTCAAGACAATATTTGAGTTGAGGCCACGGAGTGCTATATTTTGATATGGATTAGGTTGTATGATGTGAGAAGGTGTTTCTAGGTGTTCTTGACACAAGATTGTTGTTTTAATTCTTAAGGCACCCTAGATGTTCATTGGAATGATAGTTGATAAAATAGACAAGTTCTTAAGGTGCTTAAGATACTTTGATCTCCAACACAAAAGAGGGTGTGGTGGTAAAATGAAGCTTTTAACCTTTCAAAAAGTAAGTTGTGTATGTGGAAGCATAATGTAAGACTACCCTTACACATTACAAGACCATACACCAAGATGAATGTAGATGTACTGAATGGCAGACAAGACCATGTAGGTGCCTAGATGTACTTGGGTATATGTGGAAGTAATATGTCTGTGGTATTGTGAGGGTGGAAAAAGTGGTGCAAGTCCTAGGTAGGTAGCGCATGAGGAAGCCTAGGTGGTGCAAGTGGGTAGTGCAAGTTGTGAGGTGGTGCAACTAGGTTGTGCAAGCTAAGTTATGCAAGGTAGGTCATGCAAGCTTAGTGCAAGGTAGGTTATGCAAGCTTAGTGCAAGCCCTAGGTGGTGCAACTAGGTTGTGCAACTAGATAGGTAGTGCAACTAGGTGGTGCAAACAGATAGTGCAAACCTAGGTGACATAAAGGTAGATGTTGTAAACCTAGGTGGTGCAAGTGGAAAATGTAGGTGGTGCAAGTTGTGAGGGTGAGGTGGTGCATGTATGAGGTCTAGAGGTGATGTGTAGGGGTATGAGAATAGATGTGTGTAGGGTGTGGATTTATTCTAGGTGAGTGAGTGTGTTGTTAGTGGATGAATGGGATTTATGTATTTGTATGCATGTGGTTGGTTTATTGTATGTGAAAGTGAGTGCGTGCATGTGTAAGTTCTAATGTGTAGACTTATATGTGTGTACAAAGGTTAATGTTAGTTAATGAAAGAGAATGTGGTGTGCGTGTGCGTGTGTGAGTGTGTGCGTGTGTGCGTGTGCGTGTGCGTGTGTGTAGGGGTGAATAGATGCGTGTGAGTTTTAATGTGTATGAATGTGTGGGTATTGGTGAGAGGTGCGTGAATGGGTTTGTGCTTGGGTATGGGAAGATAGAAACATGGTTATTAATGTGTTTGTGTGTATCTATGTGTGTGTAAATGTGTGTGGAAAAAAGGAGTGTGTGTTAGTATATGTGTGTGTAAGTGTATGTTTGTGCACATGAATGGGGTGTTATGCGAGTTTGTGTGTGTGGGAATGGAGAGTAAATAAAAAAAGAACAAAATTGAAAAAAAGAAAATAAACACACCTTCATTGTTGCTCCATGCCCCACAACTGTCATCCATAGTAGCTAGCCAGTCTCGTTGACTCCTACTGTTGGCCTGTCACCTAGCCAACCTAGAAGCACCGTCACCCAATCAATCCAGGCTACCAGCCATTGCCCAGTGGCTTCCTACTTCCACCTAGTTAAATGCACAAAGAGAGAGAGAGAGAGAGAGAGAGATATATATATATATATATATATATATACATACATACATACATACATACATACATACATACATACATACATACATACATACATACATACATACATACATACATACATACATACATACATACATACATACATACATACATACATACATACATACATACATACATACATGTGTGTGTGTGTACACATACACACACATACAGATACAAACATACATATCTCCTCCTAGGTAGCCGACTTTCTTTCCTTTTTTAAAAAAATTTAAAAATAACTATTCTTCTTCTTCTTCTTCTTCGCTATCTCCTTCCTACTCTTCTTCTCTTTCTTCTTCTTCTTCAACCTCTTCTCATTCTTCTTCAACTCCGTATTCTTTTCTTCTTCCATGCTCTTCTTTCTCTTTCTTCTTGTTCTCCCCACCCTTCGCCAACCCTAAGGGTTGATGAGAAGACCACAAGAGTTTGCTATACCTCTTCACTCCCCTCAACCCTAATGATTGACATGAAGACTATAAGAGTGAGATATAAGTTAGATTAGAATTCAAAAATAGACAAATGCACCTACAACTTGCAATCAAACCACACAAGAGATCCAACAAGAATAGCCTTGAGTTTTTTGTATCTGTGTTTTGTGTTTAGGGTTTTTCTTTTCTTTTCTTTTAGGTTTTTTTATGTTTGTAAGTTTGTGTTTTGTGTTTTTTCCTACTCTAACAAATCCAATCTCTTCAATATCTATCCAATGAACTAGTTTCTTCTGATCTAGCCTTCCTAACCTAGCTAAATGGATTTCAGAATGCTAGCCACAAACATGAACGATTAGTACCCCATTGATCCCATTAGTGCCCATGCACAAGCCTCCTATTTCAGCACATGATAGGTGTGTGAGAACCTCGATGGTTGCATCCTCCTTGTTCTTGGCAAACAGAACCAAAATGTTAAGCCAAACACACCAACAATCGAGACTTTGGATAGACTTCTATTGTTTCAGAAGCTACGACTCACTTCGGCAATAATCTCTCACCTTGTCTCTCAACACTCTGCTCTAACTACCCATGCATCCTTCTTCGAACCAAGAAAGCAAGAACACAAGATTGGCTTTGAGGTGTAGTGAACTCACTAACTTACCTTCTGGTGTTGTAGTCCAAAAGCTTGAAGGCTTGAGGATGATTCCATGACCACAATCAACGTGATCCAATGTCGTCGCTCCTTCGCATCCACCACCAAGCACACCAACGAGTCTAGAAGCTAGTAGAGAAGAAGAGAAAATCAAGAAGGTGATGAAGAGCTTCACCTTCCCTCAATCCCTTGCTTAAGACACCTTTCACTCACTCTCTCTCATTCACTCTCAATACAATGGAGGCAAGATGATGGAATAGAAGAAGAGAATAGAAAGCTTCAATAGTTGCACTAATAGAGCTTCCGCAACATGGATGTATCAAAAGAATCAATACAATTGAGACCTCGCACCCTTATATAGACACAAATTAGGGTTAGGATTAGGTCACCTCTCTAGGACAACACACCGTTTTAGGGTTAGGGTTTGCATCCCACTTTTACGTTTTAGGGTTTCCACTAATGTGAATTAGGATTTGTGTCCTCTTTTGGGCATCCTATCTCCTTTGTGGAATCTAGGCCAGTCAATCCTTATAGCAGGCTTCTACCTTAGTCTGAATAGGCCAAGACTATGCTAATCTATTCACAAATACGTGGGCACAATCCACACAATACTTACAGGTGCAACAAATACTACTACGGGTGATAAATACAATGTGTATAGTGACTCTCACAAAATAATACATCCATGATAATCTGATGATGTCCATAATACATAAGTGCCCAAAATAATATTACAAGGCTCCCAAAAAATAAATATCCACTAAAAAATAGTATCTACACTTGTGCTTCAATAGCCTTCTCAAAATATCGTTAACACTCTCTGTAGGGAGGACATTAGGCTAGGAGGCAATAAGGGTGCCAAGGGGGCCCTAGCTGTAAATTATTTGGATGTCAAGGATTGGTGAATCCATGAAAACCCATGATAGTCTTCTTGGAAGGCCCTAATGCTAGATAAGGGTTGATTGGTGGATTGTGCCCATACACGAGTGCCCAAGTACTTTGGGTATGTATTTCAATATAAGGGACAAACTATCAAGCACGATATTGTACCTTGGAGAATGTGCTAGCAAATATATCACTTGTAGCTATTTGCAAAGAACTATTTGAAATTGTATTTATATCCATGTCTAATTTATGTGAATATTAATTTAAAGGGGTTAATTAATGAAGCTAATTGCTATATGTTAACTTAAATTATGCTAGGACAAATTAGCAAACTAAAGAAAACCCTAGAGGGAATTGGATGGCTAGATCCCCAACAAGTCTTGCTAAAGGGAGGGTGGCCTCAGTTAGGCCGAGAGGCTTCATCACAAATTAGGCATTAGTTTAGGAACTCTAGGAAGGACCAAACATTGACTATCCGAACATGTTGTCAATAGAACCTAACCAGTGTCATTTTTTAGGGCCAAAGTTAAGAGTTTACCCTATGCATAGACGGGTTGATGGGCAACTCTCCCCCTCGTTTCTCACTCTCTTTGAACCAACTATGGCAATGGTTTACCTTGGCTTAAGGGATGATAGCAAAACATTCATCTCAAAAGTTGACGCTAGATGGCTGATAAGAGACTTTAGTATTTAAATTAGATTCTTATTTCAAGTGGATCCTTACGGGATTGAGATGGAGCTTCCCCTACTGGGTAAACTCAAGTAGCAAAAGATTATGAATGTTTGATTATTCAAACAAGTTTCATATGGCAATATTCTTGATTACTTCTTGATGGGCTACAAAAATACGTGTTATCAATGTTTGTTTCGATAGGCATGTTACACATGACCACCGATCGTAGTGACAACTACAATTTCCTATTAATTGTATTATAACTCATAGCTGCCTTGTAGCTACTATGAGTTTAACTAACAACAATCAATATGCTTATACTTTGTAGCTATCAATGATAGTAACACTAGTAGCTACCAGCTCTACTAACATCTACGAGTACACTTGTTCTTGTAGTTGCTAGTTGTACTTATAGCTACCAATGCATTTATTACCGGTACTAATATACTCTATTATTGACCACTAGTTAGCTAATAACTATCTACCAAATATACCAGTTGTAATGAAAACAATCTCAATCCTATCCTAAATAAATCTTACTAAATTTAGTATCCTTCCTACAACAATAAGCCAAGGCAACAATACAAATTCTAATGAGTACCTCTCTTTATGCACTCGTTTGATGATACACAATTGTGAAACATCACAAAAACTTGATGAGCTAAGAGATGCCTTGGCTACACTTGGGCTGCATGCACTTGTACATGCTCCCAAAAAGATGAGAAAAACAATATAGGTAATATGCATTCCTCCAACACAACATCAACATACGAAGGGCCTCATCATCGAGCATTGCCAACCCACATACAATATTGGTCAATGATATACAAACCATGTTCGTCTCCCACTAGAATCTCTGGAGTTGGGAATTTCAATAGCATAGGTTAGTTTCTACCTTCCATCTATTTAACAAATTCCACCTAGCAGCCTTTGATATTTGTATGCAATTCTTTCATCTCAAACTTTCCTTAAACAACACTCAGATTCTCAGCAAAGCCTATACATTTAAAATCAACCTTTGAAGGGTCTCAATGCTCATTGAAATTACAGTCACTTTACTCCTCAATTCTTATTTCTTGTTAATATCAAAAGATCAAACTGATTTGAGTTGTCTCAAATAATTTTTGGCATCTTCAAGTTGTGTTATCAAGCTTCCAATCATGCCCATGGCACCCTCATTACAATGAAGTACAGCATGTAAACCTAGGCACTCTATGACCTTAGTAAGCTCTAACATATCCATGTGGTGGTTGCTTTCCACCATCTCCAAGAGACTATCCACTTGAGGAAAAGGCCATGGCCATAATGCATTCGTACGAATGGGTTCCAAATTCATCCCCTGTTTGCATCAAAGTGTCATCAGCCCCATCAAGAACTCTAAGGCGCAATAGTAGAGTAGAATGTTGTGAGAGTTGGATTTTGAGGCCCATTTTTTGAGCGCCAAAGTGGCCCGAGAGGCAATAAATATGAATTTTTCATGAAACATGAGTCAAGCTCGGATTGATGACCTCGAGTATTCCTAGATGGATTTTGATGCCAAGAATCTAATGCAAGTGTCTGTTCGTCAGTTGAAGTCCATTTGATCCCCCATTTAATCCCCACAAGGTGTGATGTTATAAAGCAGCTCCCAGACTTGGGAGACAAAAAGTGTGATGAAGGCCAGCTTGATAGATTTCGATGCCTTTCGAAATCACCCATCTAGTCTATTTACAATTCTGAGCTCGTTTGGCCCTTTGTCCAAGTCAAAACCACTTTCAGGTAGTGTAAACATGCAAAAAATGAATCAATTAACTTCTAAGGTTAATGATTAAGCTAAGTGCTTAAACAAAAACCATTTTCCCAGCATGGAGGAGAGAGGGGGCATAGTTTCTTTACACCCCTTCAATTCATCAACTGTGGCTTTCCAATTCGAGCAAGATCATCACATATGGAGGACATATCCCCAATCAACACATTCAAAGCTTCAATCTAACTGTATGCATGTGCAATATGATGCAAGGAATGAAAATCTCTGATTTAAGTCTTTCTCTCTCCTCTCTGCACCTTGTTCCCATGGCTAAATCTATATGAGGGAGGGGTAGGCTAAGATAAAATATTTTGGACGTGTAATAATGCTGAAGTGTTATGGAGCATAAATTGATGGTTGAAGTGGCCTCAACGGCCATAGATAAGTGTCAACGACTTCTCGAGCAAGAGATGCGTATGGATTTTTATGGAGTTTTATGTGTAAGTGGGAATTTTCGTAGTTTTATGATTCATTTTAATTTCATATGGTTGGAAATGGTTGCTACTGCTTGCAAATAATTTTTCCTATCATGACTATCAGAAAACCAGCAAGTATTAATGCTTTAATAATTTTTTTCTCAACACACAAAACTAGTAAAATGTAGTTTTATGATAAATTATGAGTTTAAAAAGTTTTGTCGTATCATATCATGTTCCTATGGCATGAAATGGTGTATAATGACAAATATTAGTATTTCTAATCATTTTGCATCAGAAAATAGGAAATATAAAAAATATATATATCATAAATCAAGAAAAATGGGTTTTGTATGAGAAAAAATAGATTTTATGTGCCAATAATTTACAAAAATTTATGAATGTGTTCATGAGTGTATGGTGTGGCTAGGGCGTGAGGTTTAGCCTTAGCCTATCCCCATTTTTATGTTAAACTGTGTATTTATTGCTTTCTCTATACGAAAAATGCATTAGAAACTCTTTACACCTACTAACGAATGCAAAACCATAATTAGTAGGGGGAAGGGGTAGTGGGGAGTTAAGAATTCATTGAAATCTATCTCTATGCATATATTGACATGTAGCTTTCATTCGTTTTTTAAGTTTTTCAAGACGGGCAATAGCACGAATTACTTTGGTGTTGCCTTAACAATGGCATATTGCCTTAGGGTAAAGTCATTAAAAGAATTATTTGCACAAAATCCATGTTATTTGATTTATAAGGTTACTTCTTTGTGCACTTAAGGGACATTCACCTTTGCATTGCATTACATATACATATGGTATCAGAAAAAAACAAATCCTGGATGCATTGGACTTGATTGTTACAATCATTAACCCACGTCGTTGAGAGCATAAGGAGTCCCATTCTGTAGGATAGTACATCCATTCCCTTTGGGGCCTAATTTGGTAAGGATTGAATTATCTCTTGGAACGAATACAAAGAGAGGAATGTTTTGCATGTGATATATGTTGAAATGGCACGTCCTAGGGCTAATCCCTAGGGTGTAGGAGAGCTGTAGTGGGGCCAGAGCAATCAGTTAGGGGGGTGCTCCCTATGTATGTGATACATGGTGCTAGACATCATTATATTTGGGTACTCTAAATGCTTGGAGTCGAAAAGGGCGATACCTTGGACTATGCTTTAGAAGTAGTATTTACAAATGCATTCTTTGGTTAAATCAATTCATATGTCTATACGCTACTAGCCACGAGGCCGCTAGGTGTTTTGGCTGAGCATAAAGGCCTTAGAACCAATGTCATACCCATTTTTGGGTTGCGACATGTTGGCCACCTTTTCTTCTTTATTAGGAGCTTCCTCGAGTCCATGTTTGCCACAATAATCTCTATAAATGACACTCGATAATAAGGATCGTAAGATACTCATAAAGGAACCCTCTAGCAAATGTCGTTGCTATATCCATGCCATAGGCGGTGCTTAGTGGACCAACATGAACAATGTGTAGAATTTGGGTCAAAAATACCTTATTTTCTAACTCCCATTTCACTTTGCTATCTCTCCTAGGTACCTCAACAAATATAGTCATTCAATCATCATCACTGAAATCATTCTCAGTAAGTGAGTGAGCATTCTAGGATCTGTATCAATATCATTGGAGACTATAGACCTCATGGGCCTAGTCCTTTGTCATGTAAAAAACACTCTTTCTATGGAAGGCTACATGTGGAGGGTGTCTAGATAGGGTGCCATCTAGACATCTTCACAGAAGCTACTGTGCTCCATCTAAGGTTGGGCGACTGATAGAGAAGGAATCAAATCTTCTCAAGGTGATGAGTTTACTGCTCAAATCTTGTAGCTTCCTAGGGTTTTTTGTGTATCGATCAACTTACATCTGCCCTTCTTTGAGACTCCACCCTCCTTCCTTATCTACTTGTGTGGCTTGCTCTATTTTGTCCTCAATCAATAGCATTATATTGCTTGAAGGTATTTTCCACTTTCTAGTTTCCATGATGATGGGAGAAAAATACTAGTAAGCAACAATGAAAATTTGAAAGAAAGAAGGGACCATCCCCCATGACATACAATAATGAAACAACAAAGAATAGTATAAATTAAAAATTCTATATTAAGTTCTTGCGTGCAAAATATTTATGGCCCCACCACTTGGAATATCAACTAGCAAGTGTGGCTACCTCCCACTCAAAATCTTGGTAGCTAGTGTACCATGATATCATGCATACATTCGTGCATTCTTATACATATAGAATCAGGATCCCTGGCCCCTTAAGTGCATACACTCATGTATTCTTAGACGTATAGAGCTGGGGTCCTTGGCCCCTTAAGAGCTGAGTGGGCTAACCTTTGGTGGGATGATGTGGTTATTGGTGGATACCTAAGATGCAACCTAAGGATTGAGTCCTATATACCTAGATTTGGAAGAGTTAAGGAAATGGATCGATAAGCTATGATTAACTAAGGTGGGTGTTTACTTGTGGCTATGGTAAGGAAGTATAACCTATCCTATTGAGTGATGTAAGAAGATGGTGCAACCCTAAGTGTATGTGTGTCATTCTAGTGTTAGAATTATGGTTGGCTTAGGGTTGCTCACGATTCAATAGGTTTTAGGTGGGTGACTATGGTCTGAATACATGGAGTTTATGTAGTCCAAGATAGGTTCCTAAGGATGATGGGTGCACATCTAACCACCCTAAGTAGGGTGGCTTAAGGTGTACATCTAGATTGGATAAACTATGGAATGTCTATTTCTACAACTCGCTATAAGGCATGTGCCTAAGGTTGTATCCTAAGGGAGAGGGTTATTAATGTGCAAGGCTAAAAGATAATGCCATGTGTCCTTGATATCTAGTGCACACAAGTAGGTGACTACCTATGTATACCCTAAGCTTGCCTAAGGGGTGTGCCTAAGTGTCCTAAATGCAATTGAGACGTGTCTAACCTATGGTGCACTTGTGTGCCTAAGTGGCTTAATTCCTTACTAAAAGTGTGCTCAATAATATACGAGGAATTCATGCATCCATATAACCTTAAATGCATGTGCTTGGGCTAGGGGTGTAAGAGTGTGTGCACATGGGTATTGATGTGTGGGTGAGGGGTGTGTCGAGTGGGTGACTAGGATTGTTAGTGTGCCAGGACATGACAATGAGGCTAATGTCATACCAGTGCAAACACTCACGGTGATGAGTCTAAAGGTGAGTGATGGGCGCGAGTGCATATGCAAGTTGATGATTGTCTGGCTCTTATGAGGGTGGCGGGTGGCCGAGTGGTGCTAATGACTGCAAGTGACAAACTGTGCGATAAGTGGTGGAGATGGTGAAATTGTGAATGGCATTGTGATGTGTGCTTGTGTGGCTTATGCCTACAATTGATCATGGTCACAATGATGATTGATATTGATGAACAATCACTCATAGTTGCTCCATGAGTGATGCTCACAATCAAAGGCGTAAGCCACATCAATTGTGTATATGCAATGGATCATGAGTATGGATAGATAGCAAGCATCTCCTTTCGTCATGTATGGAAAAGCAGAAGGCTCGACAAGGCCTCCATAGCTATTTCAAAAGTTTTTGTGCTTTTGGAATTATGAAGACTCTTGCTTTCAACTCCAATCTTTTGGTAAGTTGGTTAGGTCTATAATACAATGGGGAGGAACCAAGGGTTTAATTCTAAGGTTCAAAAACAAATCATGATATAAAATCAAGACTTAATGAAATTTCTGAGCGGTACACTAAATGACAAAAACAAAAGCTTGGGATGACTGCAACCATCACGTGATCATGACAGTAGTGCAACCCAACAAAGTGAGTTGAGGGTCTTTCATGTAATTACTAGTGCTTAGACTAGTGCAAAGCCTACTTCAACATGCCAAGCTATAGAAGGGTCAATGGAATCATCTCAATACAATCCTAAACACCAATTCAATTCTTAAAAGCTATAGAAGGGTCAATGCAACCCTAAACACCAATTCAACTCTTAAAAGCAACAAGACAAGGAGCAGAAGAAGAAAGGTATACATGGTTCTCATATGCCATTAATGAAACTTCAACTCTCCGTGGATTCTTGGCTTGATGGTTAAGAGCAAAGCAAAAAGCAAAAAGGCCATGCATTTTACTTCTTTCAAAAGCATTTGCTCCACAATGATGCACTACTTGTGCTATGCTCCCTCTTCTTGTTGATAGAAGAGGTGAATCAATGTGCTTCTTGCGTTAGATGACATGAGAGATGATAAAAAGAAACCTGACGCAAAAGCAAAAGCACCTTGCTATGCTAACTCACACTTATATGGCTATTCAAATGCTTTTTATTTAACTATTCTAGGTGTCACTTTTGATAGACTAATGTATCTGCGTAATCAGACTCAAAAATGGGCCTAGATAGGCTTATCTATCCCCTAGCTATATCGTCTAATTATTCTCTACCTTGTCAAATGGTTGTTTGCTCAATCTGATAGATTTTAGTGCTTGTTTGATATTTTTAGCCTTTGAAATCTCAAAGATCAAGAGCTTTGCCTCCAAACCATACATTTCTCAAATGTGCTTATATCGATGATTCTCCAACCATGAAAACAACGACCATACATATATATTTTAACCACCAAAGAAGTTTGAGTTCTACATTTTGGTGTTTCTTTGAGTTTTAAATTTTTGTCAAACCTAACATATTTCCATCTTTTCAATCTCAATTTAATGAGTTGGTTTCTCATTGATCCAATCTCCATACACTAGTCATGGCATGTTTCAAAGTAAGAAAATCACGAGTGTAGGTGATACAATCCTCACAATTTCATCCCCCACTCAAGCAAACAAGCCTCGTGTTCCACCATACCATAAGAGTATAAGAACCTCAAGAGTTCATTTTGTAGTTTGTCTAGGCAATGGAACCAAATGTTAGGTTAAACATACTACATTCAAGACATTGAATAAACTCTTGTTCTATCAAGAGCTTCAACATTTTGGGATCAACTCTCACCTAGTTATCTCACACTTCAACTCCAAACCAACCATGCATCCTTTGTCTACCTCAAGAAAGCAATGAACATAAGACTAACTTCAAGGTGTAGTAACCCCACCAACTTACCATCCCGCATTGTAGTTCCAAGCTTGAAGGCTTGAAAATTATTCCATGATCCAAGTGATAGGCTCTTCGCAAGTAAACACCTTGACTCCTTTGCATCCACATTGAGCATGCCCACTCTTGAGGGAAGAAAATAGAGAAGAGAAAGAAGAAGAAGAAAAAGAAGAAGAAGAAAGAACTAGCATAGCTTTGCGCAGCCAAGCTTCTCACTCTCCCACAAACTCTCACCCAAACACACTCTCAAACTCAATCTCTTACCAAGATGGAAAGAAAACAAGGAAAGCAAGAGATGGCATAAAACTTCACTTTCTCTAGTTCCCAACTCGTGCTCTCTCTCTCTCTCTCTCAAACAATGTTTGCACAAGATGGAAGAATACAAGCAAAAAGCATACTTTCTCAAAGATTTCACATATATGAACAATGTGCTCCATTTCCCTTTTTCCTTAACATACATGAAAATCAAGGTTTGGGTTTGGGTCCCCCATGAATTAGGGCTAGGACTAGACTTAATTCAACCTAGTCTAGGCTAAAAGTGACTAGATTACATGGCTGGAACCCCCACATCCATTGCGGATTGACAAACCCATCCATGGAAAATGTTACCACTTGCATTGGACTAAGCACAACTCTCACAAAACATTAGAGAAATAATAATGTCGTCATGGGATACCTTACAAGTGCCTAAAGTAATATGATGATTTCCAAAAAATGATGGCCTTTTCATGACATTCTGATACTTTTCAAAAATAATATTCTGATACCACCAACAATTGCACTCGAAACCCTTCAAACCAATGTAATATACAAGATTGAAATCAATTGAACCTTCCAAAAACATACACAAGGTATACAATCAAAGTTCTCAATCATTCTACAAACAACTCTTTCAAACATTCTAGGTCATGGAATTGCACATTCTAAAAAACCTGTAAATTTGCAAAAAGAATCTAGATCTGTAGTTGCATTGTGAATATAACAAGCACACCCCAACAAAACCAAGCACCAATAGCATCATTGTACAAGTCCTATTTGTACCATACAATTGGATGGACACAACATGAACCAACTCTTATTAAAGATTGCAAGGCATTTTTCACAAATTACATACATATCAATAAATGCATGCACGTGTAAGCACTATTTAAATCAATATTTGTATGCCCTTAGTTCTTCATGGAAGATCAAGCTATCACCCAACCTTGCTTGGTCATACAATAGGATTGATCTTGTTCAATTCTTCAAAGTGACAATCAAGACCGGGTTTCAAGTCCACGTGAGATAAGAAACCCGACAATTCACACAATTAATTCCAACTACAATTATGATACGCATGACATGGACTCCAATCCAAATACATAATTTTTTTCAAAAACACACTCTAACTACTATTATGATATCCATGATGACCTTGGCTCTAGCAACAACTTCACAGTTTCTTACTCTATAAGGATTCTTCAAGCCTTTACCATTCCAACAAAAAGTGCCAACCTCTTACAACAATCTTGATAGAAGCACCAAATCAGTCAAGCCAGTTTTCAATTCATATGTTTAAGATGCACTACTATACTTCCACCTCTTTTGTTTTCCCACCATATCAATTGATGTGGCTCCTCATCCTAAGACAATAAAATACAAGAGGCCAATTCCTCTCATGAGGCGAGATCGCTCACTTTTTAAGGCATTAACCCAGCATATTATTTGTACAGATAACAACAGAAGCAGAGCCGAACTTGCTAGCATGCCATTAAATTCCTGCACTTGCCATTTGTGCTCTAAGATTGCACCCAAGAGGAATAATCAAAGCATCTAATGCATCATTCTGACAAACTATTTGATTCCCACTGACTTCATAAAATCAACAATTCTATCCATTTCAGGCTTCACAAAAGTTTGATCAGGAAAAAGGGAACTCGGGCTATGGGTAGAGTGAGCCCGTACCCTATCATCTTGATATGTCATGGTTGAAAAGGTGCTGTCACACTGATCCACCAGTCAATCTGGAGAACTAGTTTGTGCCACCTTGTCATCAACTCCCTTTCAAAAGCATCAAGTACATACTATCCTCAGCCATAACTGCACTCACTGTCAAGCATATAAATTGCATATATGGAGGCAATGCCTATACAAAATCAGTGGCCTTGTATGTTACACCTCAGTCCCAGTCATGAAATAGCTGACTTTGAGACAACCAGCACAAGGCCATATATTCATTGATCAGTGAGAACCAGGTTTGGCAAGGGTAGTGCCAAACTTGCCTCGGTTAGTTTTAAGTTGTGGAAGGTTGGCCAAAGGCATTAACTTTAAGCTTGACCATATTGTATGGCTGGCTTCCCTTGGCTTGAAGCTAGTCAGTTGGACCCCAAACCACCAATATGAGCTGCCCTTAACCTTCCATTTAAGAAAAAAGCTCAAAGGCTCTTCTTGGAGAAAAAAATACATCACTCGCAAGAAAGCCAGCAACAGCTCCAACAAGTATGCAACAGCTACTAGTGTCTGTGAAAATGGCGCCGCCTTGAGCTATAGTCTCCTTTTGTTTTACCTCTTCTTTCTAGGTACTTAATTGCTGCAATTAGCACACCAATGACTGCCAATGCATAAAAGATTCTGTAGGGAGCTAGGCTTAGTCCAGCTAAGTAGGAATACAAACCAGCAACACCATACGCAAAACTCAAACCACAGTCACTGAGTGGTGCACCCCACAAATGTGGAAGGGGAACCAATGGGATGTTCACATCTAGTTTACTTCCCACAAATCCATGAATAATGATGCTGAATGAAAGAGATGCATCAAGGAGCCATGGTAAAGTCCTGTCCATCCCCAGCCTCTGCAAAAAATATCTGCCTCAGTACAAATTCACTGATTGATACTCTACCACTCAAACCTATAAATTGTGTGGCTAAAAAGAGAATAAAGTTTACTAGTTTTGGTGTTACACCTTACACAGAAATTACAAGAAAATTAGAAATCAAGAGACTTAGGTTGAGTTTCAGCCTTTTTCTCCATAAAGAACAAGAAATGTAAATCTCAAAAAAACAGAGCACCATAGCAAGACTCTCAAAACCATTCCATTAGTACTGCTTTGAACTCCCTCTGCCAGACCTGTTCATGGCCACAACTAAGCATCAGGGCTACTGGATTGGAAACCTCTAGAGGAGTTAACTTTTCATAATTTGCTTGCAGGATTTTGAGTATTCAGCACATTTCATTTCCACACGCTTGATAAGTCTTCTGGCAGCAAGATGGGCAGTCATAACGCAAGTCAAAAGCCTCCCACTAAAGCCCTGTGCCACAGGATCATGTAGATATTCCATTACCCACTAACACCAGAGAGTTGTCAACCAACTCTTGTGTGGCCTCCACTGCACTGAGTCCAACCATGAAGATCTCTCTTCCCATGAGTGAAATAACAGCAACATGTGAGGCCTGATGAGAAGAGTGGACCTTAAATGAAATAATCTCTAATATGCCATCATTGTGAACTGTCAAGCAAAATCCTCCTTTTTAGAATCATCATTGTACAGCTTGTATGAATCATATAGTGATTCCATTCACTAGAGGTCTCCTTGACAAAGCATTTACAGCAACATTTTGTTTCCAGGCGGTATGATCTATGTTAAAGTGAAACATAGATAAGAAATATGCCCATCTCAACTGTCTTTCTCACTATTTTTGTGCTTAACTATAATAAGAAGCTTTTGTGAAAGCCATAGTTCTGTTACTGCAGTTCTTAGCCCTCCTTAGCAACTACTCAACCATCTACTGCCAATCAGAGACATATATTTTCTCCTAGCAAGCATGAGGTACTTGCTTCACACCATAACATGATTTCCGCAAGTACCATAATGTGATTTCCGCAAGTGCAACTCTATGTTCATGCCCCTTAAATCTCAAAGCCAGGTGGCTAAGATACATAAACATCATATTGAATCACTATGTAAGAACGTTGTCTTGACATTCAACTTGCCAATCATAAGGTGCTGCAATAACATCTCGTGGTTTTGGTGCAATTTTTGCATTAAAAGTCACTCTTTCACTACAAGACATGCTTTACAGCAATCAATACCATTAGCCTTTCTTTTGAGTTTGTCACCCACCTTTTACAGTTATTGCACTTACCAAAAGGTAAGTCGCATAACTCCCATGTGCCAATTTTTTAAATAGCATCTAACTCAGATTGCATAGCTGCCTGCTAATACTTACTATCATAAGCATCATTGTGGCACAAGCTTTCCAATGCAAGCTACAATAATTGAAGCGACACCCACTAAATGTGTAAGACACTAGGCCCTAAATACATAGCTGAAGAAAACATAAGAGAACCAAAGGCAAGAACGATATAGCAATGCTATGTATGCATACAACAAAATAGGTATCCAACCTGTACTCCATCAAATGTGCAATCTGGCACACTCCAGCACTATGTAGGGCACGCCTCTGCCCACCCATCCAAGACGAACTTGATCAATCTTTCCTCAGTAACAAACATTCCAACTCTTGCTACTCAAACTACACACTCACACTAGCATGGGCTTGCAGCAACAATCTTGCTATCAACACGCCAAAATCAACCATGATTTACCAAGATCATAATTGTTGCTGAAGACCATGGTTCCTATTTGGGCACCGGACAGGCTGGGCTCACTGATGCCAAAAGCCACGAGTCGTGTCCAATAGGTTATGTGTTGCTTAGGATATATGTGCCACTCTAGTACTACTGATGTACCAATGCATTAATATGATTATCTGCCTATTCTCTATGCAAGCTCTATTGCATTTTATTGTTCTTTTTGAAGTTGTGATTGCGACTTCCATATTCATCATTCTTTCTGAACAATACTGAACTGAGTAAAATCAAGTTAATGGTGCAATCAAGTTAATGCCATTCCGCACCCTATGTTGGGTGTAAGTGACAATCTATGGCTTGTTCTAATGATTAGACTTGGCGACGATGATGATCCAACTTTCCCAAGTGCAGATGAATGTGCGTGTGATCATAGGGCCAACCATTACCTCCGCTCTCTCCCATCATGGGCAACAGCACAAGTGTAAGGGGCAGAATTCGGATCCCCAAAGGTGTTAGGATCTACTACCTCTGCTCATCATGATTCCTTTACACATAAGGAATCTTGATGGGGTAGCATCCCTACTTTTTGGTTGCTTTCGAACCCTCACAACTGTCAAGCAAGCTCAAAGTAGCCGCTTGCATTATATAGTCCTTTATCTTACCCCAAAATTATTCTAGACCAATACGATCATGGTGGTATACTAGCAACAACAACAAATCACCGCCAGACCCTACGCACTTAAGCTTTTCCGAATTCTCCGACAAAGATGGGGAACATCTGGATGCTCATGTTCAGCAATTTGAGGATGTGTATTCCCTCAATTGTCCAAGTCATAGTACCCTGATACAGCGTTTCGGGGCTGTCGAAATGGCAGACCGGCATTTCGGCATCTTGTGGTCCGTTTTAGGGCACTCCAACTCCCGCCACGTCCTCCTCCTCCCATTACCTAAAGCCTAATCATGGCGCCGTATCCATATTGAAGGCACATCACTCCAATCAAGAGATACGAGGGCTCCGGCGGATCAATGAAGTGGCCGTGCAAATATTGTGGATTGGAGAAATTAGGAAGCGTAACGCACGTGAAAGACCACTTGGCATGCATTCCCAACAAAGACATCGGGCCTTATTGACCAAACTACAGTTGCCAGTTGTTCATTGATGTTGATACTTATTATTCAGAAGTTACTAGAGTCTAGAGACTAGTACACAGTGCTCAGTGCTCACTGGACTTTGGAGTTTTGATGGATTATTCACATAACGTAGTTACATGTATCATTGTATCTTGACTTCACTTATAATGCATCTTGATTCTTGTTCCATTGTTCTTGATGTCAGTCTCCACTGTTCTTCATGTCAATCTTCACTGCTCTTTAGATCATAGATGATTCATAATTCATAAATTATAATTCATTTTGTTGTCGTAAGTTTTGAAAATTGAGTCTTAATTGTGTTACGTTGTCTTAAGTTTCAACCATTGAGTCTTGACTCTCCAATCTTCACTCGTGAGTCATGACATGTGTAATGAATCATGATTGCAATCATATGACATGGACTCAAAAGTTTTGCATGAAATTTGGGTACATGTTATTATAGGCATTGATATATTTACATACCGACATAATACTGTATTTATTTTAGTATACAATCCGAAACACCATTTCCCCGTTTCCAAAAATTGGCCGAAACTCCAATTTTTCCCGTTTCCGAAACTCCCCCGCAATATGGTCCAAATCATGTGGCCCCAAAGCAATAAGAGGCAGTATTTGAATCAACATTGTGCAAAGTGACCCAGTCCTAGCTAGCGGAGTAGGAAACTGCTAATCTTGCTACATATGACGAGGCTAAGCAAGCTTCTCTTTATTGGTTACATCAAGATAAGATGATACCTCGAATGGTGAAGAGTATACGGACAATCAAGCAAGGTGACCAGGATGTACAAAACTACACTGCTCAATTCCATACTCTAATACAACAAACTCTCACACACTTGCTCAAGAAATTCATAATTCCTTCTTTGTTCAAGGTTTAAACAAGGATTTGCAATTTGTGAAACCAGCCCGTACGTCTGTTTTATAAGGCAGTGAGCATAAAGTAACATAGCATACTCCTCAATTCAGCAAAGAAAATAAATGACATAGAGAACCTAAGAGCTAGAGTGCTCTTGCACAATAGATGACACCAAATTGGTCCTCAAGGTGAGTGCGCCATACGATATTTCTTTAATATTGAATATGAGCCTTCACAAGAACCACACATATCTGGCTCTTCAATGGACCAAATTCACTCCAATCACTACGTCACCAGTTACTCTCATCAACCTTGACCAACAAGCTTTGAATCTATCTCAATTACACCCTCAAACCAATATGTCTTCAAGCATATAGAGCTGCAATCAATCCCATGTTGACCAGCATACCATTGAAAAATGAATGCATGGTCTCCCATTGCTACCACATTCAATCAATGAATTGAGGAATTTTGTGAGAAAGAGAAGATTTCTTGTGTGTCTTACTCACCTCCCAACCAAATATACCCTCTTCCCACCTTCTAATCGGGTCTCTAGGGCCTGTTTCATGATGCTCCCGACCGGTGTTCCCAAATAGACAAGACCTGGCCAATTTAGCAAGAAATCTAAGGGTATCCCCCGAGCTTCGAACCTTGGCACTTCTTGCCCTTGTCCGAGACACACTAATTAATGGCCGTCTTGGGCTACTTGCCCGGCCGAAGGTTATTATGTCTGACATTCTCTCCCCCTTTCAAAAATCATTGTCCTCAATGATTAGTGATGGGAAGTGTCATCGAATCAGAGTTTCTGATTCCCATGTAGCATCAGTAACTGGTAGACCCTTCCAAGCAACTAGATACTCGTGGAGAGTACGATTACGCAACCGTTTCTCTCTCCGATCTAGTATCTTGTCTGATCCATGGCCAATAACTGAATCCTGTTCCTGCAAAGATACCATACCATCAATTAGATTATCATCACGTGAGATATACTTTCATAATTTGCTAAAATGAAACACTAGATGAACACGGCATCTAGGAGGAAGTTCCAATCAGTAAGCTACATCACTTAGCTTCTGAATAATTTTCCACGGTCCATAATATCTTCGAGATAACTTTGGACATTTGCTAGTCGATAAACTAGACGACTTGGCCGGTACTAGGAAAAAAACTTTTTCTCCTAATTCAAAGATTCTACTTGACATTTTCTTATCTGCAAAATGCTTAGCCCTATCAACAGCTTACTGTAACTTGGCTTCAGCAGTTTTAATATTAGCCTGTATGTCAGTAAGAAATTCTGCCGTAGGGCATTTCTCATCTGACCTTACTGTACTAGGAAAACTTGGATTCATTTCACAATTTATTTCAAAAGGAGACAAACTTGTCGCCTTATGAGATCTGTTGTTATACACAAATTCTAACAAAGACAAATGTGTATCCCAATCTATTTGTTTATCAGATACATATGCTCTCAGCATGTCTTCTAGTATCTGATTGACTCTTTCTGTTTGACCATCTGTTTCTGGGCGATCACCACTTGACATGTTTAAAGACACTTTTAAACAACCAAAGACATGACGCCAAGAATGGCCAATAAACCTGACATCCCTATCAGACACAATGGACGTAGGTAGACCGTGCAACCTAAACACGTGATCAATAAACAAATCTGACTTGTGGAGCTTCCACAGTTTCGCGAGTGGCTATAAAATGAGCCATTTTACTAAAGCGATCCACTATCACTAGGATAGTGTCTTTTTGTCTCTGAGTTCTAGGTAAGCCAACAATGAAATCCATGGAAATACTTTTCCAATTAGATTCTGGAATTTGTAATGGCATTAGCAGACATGGTGGCTTCACTCTTTTTGCTTTATTAACTTGACATTGAAAGCATTGTTGGACACATTGGTAGACATCCTTGGCTAACTTTGGCCACTAAAATGTCCTTCTAACAAGCTGTATAGTCTTATCAATACTAGGATATCGTGCACAAAGCACATCATGGTTATCAAACAAAACTTTCTTTCGTAGTTCCCGTGCACTAGGAACACAGATCTTGCCTTTTCGTTTAAGAAACCCATTCTCAATTGAAAAGTTCTTAAATGAACTTGCCTTATCAAAAATAACAGTAGATAATGAAACAGAAGTATCTGATCCATCCCTAATCAAAGAGTCTTGTTCTATGGCCTGATAAATTTTTGCCATATAAGAGTCCTCTAACTGTGCTTCCTTTATTTCTTGAAGCAATGAGCTTTCTAAAATTGTAAAGCTCATTTGACACATTACACGAGATAATGCATCAGCAACAATATTATCCTTACCCTTCTTGTATAGAATTTCCATATGAAATTCTTGCATCATTTCAGCCCATCGAGCTTGGAGCCCTCGAAGATCTGGTTAACTACAAAAATACTTAAGGGTATAGTGATCTGTATAAACTTTAAAATCTGCACCATATAAATAGTGCTGCCAAACTTTAAGGCAATGAACAATAGCATAAAGCTCTTGTTCATGAATTGGCCAATTCTGTTGGCTTGGGGAAAGCTTCTTGCTTTCAAAAGCTACAGGTCTGCCTTCTTGGCTAAGGACTGCACCTATCGTGATGCTACTTGCATTTGTTTCTAAAACAAATGGTTTCTCAGGATCAACTATCTTGAGAACAGGGGCAGTAGAAATTGCTTGTTTCATAGCCTCAAAACATTCTTGTTGCACTAATGTCCACACATAGGGCACCATATCTTGCAATAAATCTGTCATAGGGGCAGCTATATACAAGTATGCATATATAAATCTCCTATAGAATCCTAACAATCCCAAAAAGGAACGAAGAGTTGTTTCATTTTGGGATGTCAGCCAGCTAAGTATCACAACCACCTTCTTGGGGTCCATCTTGATCCCATTGGCAGATACAATATGACCTAAATATTCTATCTCTGCTAAACATAGAATCGTCTTGTCTGGGTTAGCATAAAGCTTTGCTTCCTACAAAGTTTCAAAGACTGTCACCAAATGTGACTCGTGTTCATGGATACTCTTACTATACACAAGCACATCGTCAATAAAATCTACAACGAACTTGCCCATGTATGGTCTTAGCAAATCATTCATTAACATCATAAAAGTAGCATAAGCATTTGTTAAACCGAAAGGCATAATCAAATACTCATATTGACCAAATCTTGTTCTAAAAGCAGTTTTAGAAATATCTTCATCTCTTACTCTAATCTGGTGATAACCACTTTTTAAATCAATCTTACTACTAAAGATAGAAGCACCACCTAGAGCATCCAAGAGATCATCAATACGAGGCATAGGATATCTATGCTTGACAGTTATTTTATTTAAAGCCCTATAGTCTACACATATTCGAAAAGAACCATCTTTCTTTTTTACAAGTAAAACACGGGCTGCAAAGGGTGAAAAGCTAGGTCTAATCAATCCTTTGCTTAAGTACTCATCCACCACCTTACGAACTTCATTTTCCTCCTGTAGACTCATCGTGAACAGGGGATCTAGGAACTGGATTAGCTCTTGGGACGAGCTCAATCCTATGCTCCACGTTCCTACGAGGAGGTAAACCAAGAGGTAGATCAGATTTAAATACATCAGAAAGTTGGGCTCTTATTTTACTTGATAAGGCCGAAGGGATACTTGTGGAACTTCCACCTTTATCCGTGTCATCCTTTGACAGACATTTAGAAATATTCAAAATATAACAAAAGTAAAGAGACTTACAGTCAATCTTGAGCGCCTTGGTCATCGAGAGAATCTTCGCTTCTTGGAGATCTGGTTCTCCGCGAATCAACAATCGTCGGCCCTCGTGCTCAAATTAATAAATATGAGAAGAGAAGTCAATGATAGGTCTCTTCTTTGTGCGCCACTGCTTGCTCGACACTAGGTCGAATCTTGCAAGCCGTGTAATTTCAAAATCCAATCTGTCCTCATAGGACTGGATCTGTACAGGGAGGTCAACAACTCGTTGATCCCATGTCTCTGTACCCATCCCGTCAGCTAGCTCTACCGAATAACTATATTATGAAGGGGTAGTCTTGAGCTTCAGCTTCTTGACGAGATTAGAGCTAATAACATTATTTGAAGAGCCCATATCAAATAAAATACGCACAGGGCATCATGCCACTATGCCTTTCATTACAATGAGCTCAGTGTTAACAAACTGATATCCCTTTTGTGCCTGAAGCCATAATACTGCATTTGGCACAGCTGGTACTTACTTTGTTACTGTGACGGCTAAGATCCGTTCATGATAACCAGAGTCATGTGGAGGTGACTCATCTAGGTCATCTCTCGCCTTATCCACATCCTGCATTGGATTAAGCACCATTTGAGCACTAACTCTTGCCTTCTTGGGACAAGCCTTAAATTTATGCTACCCCAGACATCCGTAACAGAGTCCTCCTCTCATTGCTTTCTCCCTTTGCTGTGGAGTGAGCATGGATTTATTGTAGGCTCTCTCAGCCATAGCAGATACCTTCCCTTTGGCACCTGTCACAATCTTGATCATATACACTTCTCTAGTGTCCTTCGCACGAGGAGCATTAGGTGCAACTGCAGGAGTAAACACAGGGCGTGCACCTCTAGTCCAAGGAAATCTCAGGGCCTTCCCATCTTCAAGGACTAATGCAAGCTCCACTGCCTCATTCAAGGTTTTACATCTTTCCTTCCTGACAAGTGGCCTTAAGGTTTCTTTTAAGCCTATGGCAAATTTAAGCACTTGCAAAAAGTTAGGAATATGTTCAACGACCTTTAACAGAATCTCTCTATACTTGTCCGCATATTCTTGGACAAAGTAGCTCTTCTGAGCTATGAAGAACCACATATCTAGAGCCCTTGTCCGCTCATCTAGAGGGACAAAATTATTATAAAACAATGTCTTAAATGCAATCCAAGTAGACGGCTCTGCATGATCCTGCTCAATTTTCCGCCACCAACGGTGCGCGGCATCCATGAGATTATATGTAGCTTGTTGTATCTTTAAAGCATCCTCATGAATATGGCATAACTTAAAACACTGCTCCCATTTAGAGAGCCACTGTTCCACCGCATCTGCAGTCCTTTGTGCTGCCGTACCATTGAACTTAGGCGGCTTAAGGTCTTTAAGCTGCCACTTAGCTTCTGGCAACGGAGGAACGACTACGAAGGAGTCATGTATAACTTGTGTGTCATGCATACATGCATCAGGTAAACTCTCATCTAAAGGTCTCTTGCCTTTATCCAAAGCATTTCGAGTTAAAATTTGCATTTGTTCAAGTAAAACTTGCATAGTGCCTTTCAAACTAGAAAGACGATTACGCACATCATTAGATAAAGAGGGCAATTCGTCATCATGTATAAGAGGTTCTTCCTCTACATCAATGTCATTCAAAGGCATATCTTTAGTGCCTGACATGATTGATTAATTGATGTTTTTTTTTTTTTTTGGGATTGATAAGAAGCATACATGTCAAAAGCAAGCCTCTTTGTACATTTCGAACAAAAGTGCAAAGCTGAATAGATCAGCAAATCCTCTTTGAAACCATGCATAAACATCTAAATACACAGAATCCACACTCTCAAGCATACATAGACACACTCAAAGTAGTGAATTTTAAGCCCCAAATGGTAACGATAAAGCGTATCTGGCACCATGAAAGCAATTTGAAATGTCCTTGCCAGTCAAAACCAGAAGTCAGATATGCTGAAATTCGACATGCAAGAAAACCACAGGAACTGACAGAACTTGAATCGGAGTCTGTTGGAGCCCAAAAATCCCAATTTTTGCCTGCCTCAAGCGATCACTTTGGCGCGAAATTTCGGAAATGCTCCCAATCTCAATTAGCAATGATAATACTTCAGAAGCTTGCCTTCAAATCATTCTCAAAGCTCGTGAAATCGATTTGCAATTTGGATGTCGTACCAAGAAGTTATAGATCTCCAAAAATGTGCTCACAAAGAGGAGAAAAACACCCTTTTCTTTTTTACAAGGGGATGGAGGGCTCACAAACTTGGTAAAAACGGGATTCTATCCCACATGTAGAGTGCCACAAGGAATTTACTAAGGATAAAAGGTGAAAGGGAGATAGTCATTCTCTCAAGTAAAAGAGAGAGAGCTCTCTTGTGTGATGGAGTGTGCCTTGGCCTTGGTGGTGCTATTGGTGTGATTTTGGGCTGCCGCTGAGCCTTGTGGTGGGTGCCGCCAAAAAGAGGCGCTGCGCTGTCTTCTGTGGTGTGTTGCAAAGATGCCTTCACGCTGCCCACTCCTGTGCGCTCTCGCGGCTGCCACACGATCTCACCTGTGTGGTCGTAACAAAAACCCCCAAATCTTTTTTTGGAAACCCGCGCCCTCTGATACCAAATGTGAGAAAGAGAAAAAGATTTCCTATGTGTCTTACTCACCTCCCAACCAAACTTACCCTCTTCCCACCTTCTAATCGGGTCTCTAGGGCCTGTTTTCATGGTGCACCCGACCGATGTTCCCAAATAGACAAGTCCTGCCCAATTTAGGAAGAAATCTGAGGGTATCCCCCGAGCTTCGGACCTTGGCACTTCTTGCCCTTGTCCGAGACACACTAATTAATGGCCATCTTGGGCTACTTGCCCAGCCGAAGGTTATTATGTCTGACAAATTTGCAAAAATCTGAGTCCTAGACCAATTCGATTTGTCAAATGAGGCCTTACACCCAGATTGACCAACAATCTTAGAACTTTGCCATAACCAATCCACCTTCAATTAACTATCAAATTGAAGTAATTTAGACCTATAAACCTGCTATTTATAAACTCTATTC
The DNA here is from genome assembly GCF_053477565.2 of Lygodium microphyllum. Taxonomy (NCBI): domain Eukaryota; kingdom Viridiplantae; phylum Streptophyta; class Polypodiopsida; order Schizaeales; family Lygodiaceae; genus Lygodium; species Lygodium microphyllum. The sequence goes on along the minus strand of NC_141149.1, from coordinate 18,216,282 downwards.
TCAGCCATGCATTTGCCTTGAGATTGAAAGCTGAATTTGATGTTTCAGTGGCTAAAAATCAGAACTGCATGTTTGAATACATTTTCCCTATATCTACCCCAAATTTTCAATGATTTGGTGACCCGAAACAAGGTGCAAATTGGGGATTTTAGTTGGAATGTCTTCAGCAAGCAATTCTACGCCCAAAATGACTGACTTTTTATAAACCCCTGATATGCTATGAACCGCAAAACACAATTCTAATCTGCTGTAAAATATAGCTTGCATAGCCCAAGAGAGAAAAAGGAGAAGAAAGGAATCGATTCCCAATTGTCCATCACCTCAAGATGGTTGCAAAACATTCTCCTCCTGCTCTTCACACAAAAAAACAGCAAACACATCACTTGCTGTTGTAGCTCTCCAAACACACAACAATAGGAGATAATGCCCAAAATTGCCAATATCAACTTTCCAAATGAAGAATGAGCTGCTAAATTGATTAGGGGCTAAATAATTGATCATTAATCATACATAAGCTATGTTGACCTAAAATGAATTACAAACTGATTAGCTCTTTAAAACAGCCCCAAAACATGTAAATTACCAAAATTTTCATTGAAAGGTGCTAAGTCCTGGAGAGAGTGTGTCCCATAAGCAAACCCCTAATTTGAGAGGACCCTTTTACATCTATAAATAGGTAAGCTCATCAGCTTCTCATACATCATACGCATATGGGTATGAAAGTATGATTGGAGTATGATTCAAGCCCTGAGGCTGAATCATATGTTGCCCTAATTTCAATTTTCAAAAATAGTAAAAATGTATCTAGAGTAACTAAGATAAACAATGCCTCAAATTGAGAGGAACATGCTAAGAAATCATGTATTATGGATCCATAGAAGACTTTGGAAAGTACATGGGCAAGTCACAGGCTTCGAGCAAGAATAAGAACATATTATCAAAATATGCAAAGGGGACACTTGGGTCATTGCATTTTGGAAACATTGCTCCCTTTTGTGCCCTTTCATGCTTCTAGTGTGTATGATGTTGTGTTACCCTTACCTTATCAGTAGCAACAAATCTATTTCAATGGTTTTGCCCCATTCAATGCTTTGCATGGTGAATCTATCTGTGTCACAAACAAGACAACAACCGCAACATTTTTTCATGGGGAATGTGAGTGCATCACATGATGGTGCATTTGCAAATGTGCATCACAATATCTTAGGAAACATAGGAACCCATAATGATGGTGTACAGAATGTCCAATAGTCTCTCAAATTTTAGAAGTCCTCCAATTGTGGTATGGAACCTAGGCTGGATGAAATATTAGAGTTTCATCATTCCAATACTTTAGATTCTACAAAATAGTCACTATCAATAAGGCATTCAATCATCAAGACGCAAGATTGATTTGCCAAAGAAAATTCAGACTTTGATTTCCAATCATTGGAGTCAAGACATGATTAAAGCACTGATGATAGGTGACTACCATATGATGTTGTCTATAGGTAGGTAACATCTTTTTTGATAAAATGGTCAAGTTTTGCACCCCCAAAAAAAGGGTCAAGTCTGAAATAGGACATCTTACTCCAAATTTCATATGTTTTTCATACATCCACATCAGTAATCATACATGTATGATAAAAACTAAGAATAGGCTGCTCACCATGCAGCCCATTTTTGTCTTGGAGGTTTCATCCACCAGCCCTCTTCCACTAGCTGTCCAGCCCCAAACAACTCCTACTATGTGGTCTATCGCTGTCGCCCAACCTCTCATTGCTGCCGATGATCAGCTATCATCATCTTCAAGCAATTACATTGATGTACCCCAACGACTACTACATTTTGGTTTCTAGCCTCCTACCCTTTCCCTTTCTAGCATTGGCTTGATTTGTGTTTGCATCGACATCAAGTCGTTTTTGTGTTTTCAATACTTTTCTTCATCAGTCTCTACTTCAACTAGTGTTTATTGCATTTGTGATCCCTCTCTGGCGGATGACACACATCGACACCTCCCTCACCTTGCTCCCACAAGAGCCACTGGCTGCTATTGGACAACTCTATCCTTGAGCATTTTGTACATTCTCTCATTAATTTAAACATTGATTCAATCACTTCAAAGTTCTCTTTATTCTCTATTTGTGTTTGTGTTTTGCATTTTGCATGTAGGATTTGCATTTATTGCGTAACTGTTTGAGTTATTGTGTTTCACTTGTGTTCATAAATTCTATGTTTTCTCTATGCAAACCCTAGCATATCTTCACATGGTATCAAAGCCAATGCTCATCTAAAAAGTACCCTATGGCCATCATGGAGAACTTGGTTTTGTGCGAGATACAAAAATGCATCCATCTTTGGATCCACTGATACTTTTTCAAGTTACTTCCTCAATGGAGGCCCTAGCCCCTAAGGAGACATTATGGTCTTGATTTGGAGAATAATGCTCCATCTACTAACTTTTCTTTTAGGGATCATTCACAACAGTCCAGCTCTTCTTTGTCTCATCTTAGCTGGAGCACTCCACGATTGCATTCCATGCACATACAGTACCATACATTTATTTCGCATCGTACTATACGGTTTGCATGCATTCAAATTGTACCCACCAAAGAAAAGAGGACTGTCTGAAATGTCCATAGGCGAATTTTTTGAAATTTTGCCTTTTTTTGGGTTGTTACACATTCCAACTTCTCTTCTTTCACACTCCTCCCTCTTTCATACTCCTTCCTCTTCTCTTCTTCCTCATCTCACGCCTTATAAAACGGCAACCCCTATTGAGCTAAAACACACGTTATAGCTAATTAGCATTTTTAAACAGCCCCAAAACACGTTTAATTAATGAAAAACACAAATTTTGTGTGCGGTTCGAGAGAGTTTCAAAGGTCCCAACAAGCCTAATTTTGGGACATCCTTCAACATCTATAAATAGACAAGCTGCCCACCATTTAGCCTTATCTCTTCACTGCGACTTCTCACTCCTCTGCTGCCACCCTCTCCTCCATGCACCTTCCCTATTGTCGCCTCAATCATCTGACCCTCCGATAATCAACATTTGGTGTTTTCCTCAACTTCCACACTCTAATCAATGGTCAGTGTACTTGAGATCCGTCTCCAGTGGACGTCACCCTCCAACACTACATTCCTTTGCCCTTGGGCATTCTATACACTCTTAGACTCATTTATAGTATTCATTCACTTCATAGATTCTTCTCTCTGTGTTTGTCTCTGTGTTTGAGTTTTGAGTTTGTGTTTTTCATTTTGCGTTTAGGGTTTGAGTTTTGCTTATCTCTGTCCGAGTCTTTGTGTATCAATCTTGGTCGTATATGTTGTGTTTTCTCGGGGCAACCTATCAAAGTTGACGCTCTTCATCACTAGTTGCATGCTTTATTTGTCCCTTAGGTAGTGTAAGATACAAAGTGATATTTTTCTTCACTAGTCAACTGTAAGATACTCAAATAGTACCAGCACCAACGCTCTAGCAAATGAAAAGAATAAACTTGGAAAAATTATGACAAGTTGGTGTGAATGAATAGTTTAGCAATTTAAGATGCAAATAATGTCTTTTTATAGGGTATAAAATATGAGTATCCTGCAATGATTGTGGAGGCTAGTCTTTGTGCGAGACTCACACGCAACTTAATTCTGACTCATAATGTCTCAAGTACCTCTTCTTCGAATCCTATGATGCCCTATCAAGCTTCTCCATCATTGGAGGCTCTGAGAAGCCATTATGGTCTCAAGGAGGAGATAGATACACCTTCACCTTTACTATCTTCTTCTTCTTCTTTTGGTCATCTTGTAGATGAAGACTTTAAGAAGTACTTGCACATCACGAATAGTTCGGTTTACACTCCTCCAACGAGTGCTATTACTCTATTCAGACCGTTGGTGAGACTAGCCATCTCTTTGATTTTCGAGGAACTACGACATTCGACGCGTCTGATGATCCATCTCCTTTATATCCACCAAGCCTTGTATTAGATTCGTATAACCCTTTTGAGTTATATGAGTCAAAACCCTCTACTATTTCTTCTTTTTTTGTGCATGATCCAAATAATTTTCAATATGTTAACTTTAATAGAGGAGGCTCTCGAAGCAAATTCCCTTCATCAAGTATATCTTTACCATTTGTTTCATTTGAGCAAGTAAACCACACTTCTCAACTCCCTCCCATCCCACCACTATCTTCTCCATATTCTCATCTACTCACATCTTCATTCCAAAATCTTGGATTATACTCCACATCCGCACAAAGCACACTAGGGGTTGGATCTTTCATATCCACTTCCAACACTTTCGCTTTCCCCATCCTTCCATCTACCTACCCTTCATTCACTCTACCTCTTGGTGCATTGTTAGAGGGGAACACCACCCTTTAACACTATACCTTCCACATACCCCCACTTTAGCACATCCTTCCACTCTGGAAGGATTGTGTTGGGAATCCCCCTCACTACCCCCAAACACTCACAAATCCCCCACATGACCTTTCAAACACAAGGATATCCATTCTCTACTTATGGACTGTCGTCCCACATCCCTTGGGTCACTTCTACGCAAGGATTTCCATCCTTTGTTCCCCGTGTCCCTATCCCTCCAGCACGGGCTCCTTAGATGGTTACCATGCTCCTCCCTAGTTCACCCATATCCACATTTGGATCCGTTGTGCACACTTCTCGTAAGCATGCTTTGGCCAGTTTGGTGGGGCTACATCTCTCGCTACTGCATCATCTACTCCATCTATCCCAATATCTACTAGACATGTGCCACATGGACAATCTCAACAGCCTATATCCTTCACTACTCCTAAAGGCTTAGTTGATTGGTCTGCTACTAGCTCACCTATTGCACTTTAGGCATCCATTCCTAGGGCATCCACTACACCTTCTAGGACCACTTTCCCATCTCACCATACATGATGGTAGCCACACACTTAGCCTTTTCCTTTTTTTAGACTTCTGCTTCATACTTACAAACTCATTGCATTGCACTCACCTTTGCTTTCTTTTATTTTCTTTTTTCTTTTTTTTGGAGCATCTCAAAACTCACCTCTGTACTTGCTGATTGTCTCTCTCTTTTGCAGGGTTTTGTATTTCAGTGTAGGGCTAATATACACGCTTGCACTAGTCCTTTCTTAGCTGAAGAAAGGAGATGCATGTTGTTTCTTTCAAGGTTCCAACTACTTGGAATATTGCTCTTCTACTGGCATTGACACTTCCCCTTCTATGGAGGATCATGCAACATCTCTCCTGATACTATCATGGAGGTGTTTTCTATCCTTGCTTTTCCAATTGGGATACTTCATCATCTTTATCCACATGGTTCTCGACACTACACGAAGATCGACATCTTCAAGCTCCTCTTTCTTCTCTCAAATCGACATCCAGGTTAAAAGGGGGTTCCTACCCTTCTTGGCATTCTACAAGTTTCGGCACTTGTCTTTGACATCGGCCTTCCCTCTTGTTGTACCTTTTCCTATGCATTGCATGATTTCATCATCTTTGTACAAGGATGCTTGGACAAGTGAAAAATTTTCCCACAAGGAACATTGTTGAAGTGGCACCTGCTACATGAGCATTCTTTAGCTTGGGCAATTGAACAATTTTTCCACAAGGGACACTATCCAAGTGGCACCTGCTACATGGGCATTCTTCCGCATGTAGCTATGAATCCCATTGTGCAAAGCCCCATTGGATGGATCCTAAGCTATTTCCATCGACGCACTACACCACCATCCTTCTTGCCATAATACTTCATCACGTTTCCCTTGTCATCGACATCCTTGAGTGGCTGGGTATGCTTGTATTGTTTTGTGATGTTTTGGGTGTACTATCCCTATTCTCATCTTTTGGGTCACTGCTACTTAATTGGTCGGCACTCCTAAAATTAACTTTTCACTACAGAAAAAAGAGTTCAATGTGGTTCTATCCACCTTTGTAGGGCTTGGTAGCCCATTGGGCAACCGACGAGCACCCTTTGTCCGATACCATTTCCTCTGCAATAGCTACTTGGACTCCCTTGCTAAGATAACCTTCACCTCTGTAGTCTTACTAGGCCATTGGGCAATCAATGTGCACCCTTTGGGGTAAACATTGTTGGCCTTCCCTTTTAGGCTCGGTTTTGGGCTTAAGAGGGGGTGTTCAGCTAAAACACGCTTTACAGCTGATTAGCATTTCTAAACAGCCCCAAAACACACTTAATTAATTAAAAACCCAAATTTGGTATGCAGTTCGAGAGAGTTTTAGTGGTTCCTGAAAAGCCTAACTTTTGGGGCACCCTTCAACATCTATAAATAACCAAGCAACCTTATCCCTGCAGTGCAGGTTCTTACTCCTTTGCTGCGTTTGGTCCATCTACCATTGCCAACCCACAAACTGCCTCCTTCATGTGTTCGACTCTCCATCAGCTAGGCGACAAGTGGCAACCCTCCCTCGTTATTAAGAATCAGCCTTGCAATTTGTGATTGGTCCTTTTAACCCCAGCAGCAACTAATGATCATCCTCTCCCTATGGGCAACCATCTTCTCCCTACTAGTAGCCATCCTACACCTCCGTTAGAAGCTTCCTATTGCCGCCCTCTACTCCAAGCACCTTCCCTCCTGTCACCTCAATCATCTGACCCTCCGATGATCAACATTTAGTGTTTTCCTAAACTTCTGTACTCTAACCAATAGTCACTGCACTTGGGATTCGTCTCCAGTGGACATCACTCCAACACTGCATCACTCAATCCTTGGGCACTCTGTACACTCTTACATTCATTTACAACATTCATTCACTTCAGAGTTTCTTCTCTTTGTGTTTGTCTCCGTGTTTGAGTTTTGAGTTTTTGTGTTTTGTGTTTTGCGTTGACGGTTTGTGTCATGAGGACATGAAAATTTGATGCTTTGCTTATATTTAATTGACATTTGATTAAAGGATTAATCAAATGTGCAATTAAAAGATGCACATGTGAGGTGCAAGCTACTTTTTCACAGTTGAAGGCTGAAGGACCCTGTGAAAAAGATGAGTGTCAAAGGCAAAAGTTGTAACAAGTTACACTTGTTAGATTCTAGGTGAATTTTGGTGTTAGTTTGCCCCTAGGACCATTAATTGGCCATTACGTGTCAGTGGTGACACTAGGGACTAGGCTAATTATTAATTAATGGATTAATGTTTATCCAAGGATCAATTAATGCATGTGACCACTTTGGGTTGCAAATGGCCTAGCCAATTAATTTTTGGATGGGCAAGGTCAATTTTCTAGGCATGGATTAAGGGTTGAATTAATTTTCAGAATTAATTAATTTTAAAAATTAATTAAATGGCTGGAAATTGCTGAAAATGGATTAAGAAAACTGCCACATGGCAAAAATTTCCCATACAAGTAGGGGAAAGGCTAAATAGAGCTGAAGGGAGAGGAAAATCTCGTTTTTCATTTTGGAGCTCTTGGAAAGAGGTGTTGGACTGTTGCTACCAGCTTTTGGGGCCATTTCCCAGCCATTGAAGACCATTTTGGTGATGAAGATTGCATATTCTTGACCTTGGGAAGCTGGCAATTACTGCTGATGCACTTTCTCCTAAAGATCACAATCTCTTAAGCTCCTATTGTTGCTGATGCATCCGTTTGGGGCTGGTACAGTAGGGCAGCAGCTGATTTTGATCAGTTCTTTGAGACAAATCTCAGAATTCTCTCTCTCTACAGCATTCTCTCATCTCCTTCAGCCTATGCTCAGCCATTCTCAGCAATTCTTAGCCATTCGGAGGAGATCTCAGCCATTTTTGGTGGGCTGATCTGTAATTTCTGCAGTAAACCCTAATTCACAGCAAAAATTAGGGTTTAGCAGCCACCTTGGGATCCGTGCCAGAGATCGAAGGCTCAAGGGACTGAAATCAGTAACTAATAATTGAATATTATCAAGGGATTTCAGGAGCAAGCCCATCCCGAATTGATTTGGGGCAGCATTTGGCCAGGCAAGGGTCAAATTGGAAAAGAAGTCCTAGATGAATCAAGGGGCAAATGACCCAAAAGGCTTGCTGGTCATTTATGACAACAAGAGCAATTGGTTAGCAAGAGGAGATTGAAATATCTCAATTTGTACTCCTTCCAATTGAATGAAAGCTAAAGAAATACCGCTAGGGGCGCCAATTTTGGGGCCAACAGGGTGTCTACTGTCCAAGAATGTTATGGTAAAGTGTGCATTTCATTTTATGTGCATTTATTTATTACTGTAATTAACTCTTAAATCAAGTTATCACCACCCATTCCAAGAAGGACGGCTAGTTGCAGTTTGAGTTTTGCTTGTCTTTGTCTAAGTCTTCGTGCTTCAATCTTGGTCATACATGCTATGTTTTCTCAATGCAAACCCTAGCGTGTCTTCACAATCCTCTCTCCACACCTCACCACACAAATCAACCTCTATCTTCATCCATCTCCCTCTTTTGAGCTCAACCTCCCTCTTCTTCTTCCTCTCCCTCTCCCTCTCCCTATCCCTTTCTCACCTTCTCTTCCTTTTTGTCCCTCTCCCTCTCTCTCACTTTCTATTGGGATAAAGGCCCAGTTTTAACCCCCTATGTATAGTACACGCACATTGTACATGTGAATGCACCCTTTATGTGCCCTAAGTATAAATACATTTTATTCTTTGTGTACCAACACATTTGTTGGTACACTCTTATTGATTTGTAATTTTCTCTCCTCACAGTCTCTTTAGCTGTTACACTCTCTCTCTCTCGCTCACTCCTACTCGACCTCCATCTCTCTCAGTTGTGCTCCTTCAAGCCCAACAACTAGTATTAGAGCACCAAGGCGTAGCTAAAGTATAAAATAAAATATAAATTTTGTTTTTTTATACGAATTCGTACCGTACGGTACGAACCGTATAGTACAAACCAATTCGTACTACGTACGAGTGCAACTATGGCGAAGACCTAACCCTCCCAACTAGAAAAGCGGGAAAAAGTTAACCACCAAGGCAATCGAGATATACCCGTACTCAATCGCAAGACAAAAACCCAATGTTGACCAAGTGTCATAAGCATGCGTGAAACTTGATCTTGGGAAATGCCTCCGATGCCAACTGAGAATGTGGAGGCACAACCACCAAAGTAGCAATCCACCTATCATGAAAAGTAAACAAACTAGTACTGCAAGAAATGATGGTTAAATGATTAAAATGCCTCAACTGAAAGAAAGAAAAGACGAATACCAAGATAAGGGAAAAGAATGCCCAATCTCGAGAATTAATGGAACCTCCATTGACAAAGTAGCTTGAGAAAGCATCCAAGGATTTGAAGATGGAGTGGTTTGAGCCATCATGAATTGGCATGTTTGTATAGCGTAATCAAGAATAAACCAAGCAATCCATGATAGCCTGAGGTAACTTTTTAGAGACCCGCTGACCATGATTGAAACATAGAGAACTCAAACACGAATGCAAAATGCAAGACAATAAACGCAAACAGAGAAGAAAGATAACTCTGAAGTGAATGAATGAATGTTGTAAATGAAAAAAAGTGTACAAGATGGTCAAGGGCAAAGGGCAAAATTGTCCAATAGCCACTAGCTCTTATGAGAGCAAGTTGAGGGAGGTGTTAAAATGTGATGTCCACGGGAGATGGATCCCAAGTGTGGTAACCACTAGTTGAAGCTGAGATGAGGGAAAAAGTGGAAGTGCAACAAGTTGGAAACCAAAACAAAACAATCTCTACGGCTAGAACCAATAAACACAACAATGTAGCCACCTAAAGATAATGGCAGCTCATAACCAGAGGTTGTAGGAAGCTGGGCAATAGCAAAGAAAGGTAAAGACAATGCTAGTTAGGCCTAAACTATACTAAACACAAGCTGCAGCATGCACTCAAAGTGGCTGGACAGCAATACAACAGCAGTGGATAGGGTGCCAAGGGATGGTGATGGCATGGTAGCAGTTGTGATGAGTTGAACAACTACTGGAGGAAGAGTTGATGGCTGAAACCTGCAACACAAGGGATGGGCTGAATGGTGAGCAGCCTATCTACTTATAGATGCAGAACGATCCCCCCAAGCTAGGGTTTTGCTTATGGCACATGGAAACTCTCTAGGACCACAAACCCTCTAATGAAACATTTAGTAATTTACATGTTTTGGGGATGTTTTAAAGAGCTATTCAGTTTATAAAATATTTTGAGCTCAACATCAGCCTACGAGCCTAGAGTCCAACAGTGCTAATCACACAATGAATGTGCATAATATGGCCTGGAGTCCTATAAATAGAACTGAAAAAATGGCTTAGTTCAATAGTGTTTTCCTCTCCTCTTTCACACTCTTTTCAATCTCTCTCTCTCTCTAAACATTCTTCGCTCTGTATACTTCTTTCTTCTATCAACACCATGACTTCTCACAATGTGTCTCCGTTTGATACACCTGCTGCTATCAAATCTCAACACACGGACAATGCTCATCCAGCTTCTTCCAAACCTGAACACGTGCACAAGTAGCATCCCAAAGGATCTTCATGAAATATAATGGAGATTTGTCGCTAATGGCGATTCTCCAAGCTCAAATTAAAGACATGCAATAGCAATAGGCCAAGCTACTCACTCCCCGCTCTCTGCCACCATGAGAATGTCTCTTTCCTTGCAGCTGGACCTATTTATTGTACACTCGTACATTCATTTACTGCATTGATTCATTCACTTCAAAGTTCTCTTCTCTCTCTATTTGTGTTTGTGTTTTTGTGTTTTTGTGTATTTTGAGCTTGAGTTTTAATTTTGCATTCAGGGTTTGCATTTATTGCACTACAGCCCAAGTTATTGTGTTTTAGTCATCGTCATACATCCTATGTTTTTTCTATGCAAACCCTAGCATATCATCACACCAACCCCCTTAAGCATTAACCTTCCACCCACCCACTCACACACACACATTCTCTCTCTCACACACAAAATAATCAAGTGGCTACCCTAACAGTAAGCCACTTGTTTTTATTAATCCACACGCCCAGGTTTAATACTCCCTCCCTCCCCTCTCTCTCTCTCTCTCTCTCGCCCCCCCCCCCCCCCCTTGAGCCACTCAAAAATTGGAAGAGCTATCAAGATAGATCTTACCTACCTAAACGTCAAGAGGATATGGTTGGCACTAGCCCAAGAGCTAGGAATGAAGATGACCTTCTACATGGGATTAGATGTGCTATTGGTCAAATGAGTATCTCTTTACACCAATTAGAGATTGAAACAGGAGATATAGATCCATACCACCAAAGGGGTGCATATGCCAAATATGTTAGATAAGAGCCAAAGACAAAGGAGCACTATATTTGCCAATGCCCAACATATTAGGAGATCAGAGGCTGCCTCCACTATCTATTCATAGACGGGTTTGGACCACTATCTAGAGTCATATATTTCGCTGACTAGTGATGCCTTGGTCTCTTCCTCCTAGAGATATGACAACTTCAAGACTCACTCGTTAGGAGTACAACAGCTCCAAGGCACGGAGGTCCCACCCAAAGGTAGCTTACAAATTTTTTCACGAGAGAGACCCAAAAGATTTCAGTATAGCCACACTCTCACTCATCTATACATGCACAAGGGATATTGATTGATTGAACCGTGCAGCTTGGCCGATCTAAACATCCCAAACCCCGAAATAGGCATCGACGACACTTTCATAGATACATACAAGAGATTATTGCCCACATTACCTCTACATCCCCATGACATTGTATTAGCTAGAACTCTTTATTTGCGAGCTAGAGTTTCCCTTACTTATAGCTTTTAGAGGTCTTGTACTATTTATTACATTTTCATTTACTGTTTTCACATAATTTACCATCATACAAATGATTCTAACTCATGGTCTCATAGGTCATCTTGGTCTTTTCACAAACATTAATATAACATTTATTTATTTATTGTTATTTCACAAGTCTATACTTCTCTTATTTGTATGATGATTCATATATGATGCATCCACTTCCATCTAAGTACTTGTAGCACAAACCGTGTATAAGGCATATACCATAAAGACTTTGCATGTTATCCTCAAGTAATCATCTTGTATATTCTAATAGCATTTAGACTTTACACATTCATTCTATCATCTTTAGTCCAAAACACTCGAGATGATTTTTTTTCATACTAATATTGTACCGTACCTTATAAAATCTTAGGGTACCATTTAGTGCCGTATTTTATCATACCGTAAAATATCATCTCTTTCATACCTGACAACTATGCGAGCAATAAAGCCAAAGTCCAGTATATGCCAAGTCTCCCATGCTCAACACATCATGACACTCAAACAAAATCATGTATAGATTTCCTAATTATCAAACACACACTCTTTATCTTGTTTAAACAACAATCCATTATGAATGGAATACTTTTTCACCATCTTTCTCTCAGTAGTCAACTTCCAAATGTCCAACTACCAAGGCTTTCGAGGCTACTAGGTCCATCTTGGACTAATTGCTACATCTTGCTAAAGTTAGGATCATTTTGGCAACACCCTTTAAGAGAATGATAGAAATCAATAGAAGTTTCAAAAAGGGATAAGGCATTAACTTAAGGGGTCCAAATTAAGGGTATCAGCAACCGTACTAATTGTGCCCTTTTGTTAACAAATCTCAAAGTCAAATTCCTGTATAAGCTACGGATCTCACCTTACAGCCATGGAGATCGGGCTGCTTGTAGGGGTACTTTAAGCCATGGTGATCAATCTAAAATAATGAATCGAACCTACACACAAGACACAACACAAGCTATATCCATGAACACATAGGAGGTGGACACTAGACTCACCTCCCATCCATAGAGCCAAACAAGCTCACCCCCGATCCTGGAAGCTAGCAACACAATAGGTCACAACCACATCCCAAGGGCTAACATCCCATACGACCAATCCACACCATCCCACTACATGAACACGTCCGTCTATAGGCCAAGGGTCCAAGAGTGGTGATCACACAATAATGTACACGATAGGACCTTCAGTCCTATAAATAGAACTCAGTTGTCCTAACCCTAAAGTGCCTTTAGTGCATTCATACTAAATCACTTCATGACCACTGTGACCAATGATACTAGCGCCCATCTGCATGTCCAAGGATGTAACAATACAGCAGCAACCATAACCAAATGTATTTTTCTCAGCTCTGGCCGGCCTCAGCCAAGTTGGATCTCCTATAAGGTCGAGAACAGTGACTCCATGTTCGTTCAGCTTAATCATGTCCAGCACTGCTGTGTTTTCAACCAGCCAGCCTCCACACAGGTCATCTCCAAAACAGTCACAATATGTCCCCATTCAACCCCCTTTCCACTGTAGCAACCAGTGTCCTAATTGTATTTTTTTATCCCAAATTATCCCTGCATATGCATTAGCAGGAGCATATTGTGCAACCAAGGAAGAGCAAATGAAGGAGTCTGACCAAACTCAGGATACCGTGAAAAATAATTTTATGTCCCAACAGGAGTAAGCAGATGAAGGCCCCAACATTTACTAGTGAAGGCAAGTAAGTCCAAGAAATTGGAAACCCAGATTGAAGGGTTGGAAGATTACTTTATTGCCTCAAGAGCCTGCTAAAAATTAACATGACAGTTTTGAGCTGCATAATGTTTGCCAATGTTTCCAAATTAGGCAACATTCAGTAAATCGGTTCTGTTTTGACAGTTAACTGCAGTGGTGTCTAGGATCTTCCTGAGGCACTGTGACAGCCAAGTTTAGTCCTGAATGTACCTGATGCAATGTTCTTTGCTGTTCTTGTAAGAAGGGATGATGTTGAAGGGGGCTTAACGAGCTATTGCAGTGCTCTCCCTTCCTTTTTCCCATCTCCTTTCATACAGTTGGTTCTGTTATAAACTGTTCTTCTGGAGTTTACAAGTTGAAGTGCTCTGTCATCAGCATGTGAGTAGCAGTGCAGTTTTTTACACACACAAACTTTTGATGATTCTGTAGTTCAGATTTCTAGGGTTACAAACTTTCCTCGCTCTCTTTAGCAAAACCTATATGATTGTTATAGACTATAGGACAGTGATTATCAGTGGGACAATGTCTTTTCCAACTATTTTCGACAATCTTTTGTTTCTCCTGTGTACCAAAATCATCTTCATACGACAATAGTAGGTTCACCACCCAAAAGAAACACAACCAAACAAAGTGACAAGTATGGAGTAGTTATACAAAGCGAAGGAAGAGAAAACTAGACAATCCTCGATAGAATGGAGGAACCAACCTGACCCCATGCAACAAGGGAAGGTATAAGCATGGCAGTGGTGATTAGATGTAGCAGCAGCAACCCTTGGCCATAATTGAATATCTCCAGCTGTGTGTCTCCAAAGTTGAGTACAGTCTTCGGACTCCCCAAATGTTTTGCATCAAGTTTCGTAGGAACTGTCTGACTATCAACGCCTTGACCAAGACTTTGAATGGATAGATTCTGCTGCTGCTGGCTGCGAGACCAAGCCGCCAAACAACTGTTACATATGAAAGAAACCAGCTTAGGGAAACCTTTAGCTTTATTCTAGCCTCTAGGATGTAACTAGCTCTACTTCTAGACATTAATTCTGTACCTAAACTTGGGTGAACTGTCTAGATGTGGTAACACTCCATCTAAACAAGTCCCAGAGTCATTCCTCGAACATATGCATAATGTCCTAGGTTATTTCTTTTTCATGAAGAGAACTTACTTGTAGAGAGCAGAATAACAGTTCCATGAATGTGCAAGCAAAAGGGCAATCAACCCCAAAGCTGGATGTACAAAAAAAACGAGTAGCACAGAGAAAATCATAGCAGTAAATGCTGGTCGCTTTCTGATACTTGCAAGTATCTGCCAAAAACAGTCAGGTCACTGTTACTTAAATGGTTGCATATGTAACTTGAAAAAGTTGCAAAGCTGAATTAAATTGGAACTTATGTTCCAAAACCGTTGCTTAGCATACCCGCAAGGAAGACAAAGCAGTAAGTCGATGAATTAACCGGAGGAAAAACCTAGCATGCAGATGTTGTATCCAAACCTTGCACCTGACATCACACAAGAAATATGTTAGCCATCTCAGAGTTTGAATTATAGTCACCGTGTACCACACAAAGGATATCTCAGCACTCACCTCAGCTTTACAAAGACCTGCATTGATGCAGCAGCATAAAACAATGCCTGGGTACCTATTGCTAACAGAGCCACAGCTCCAGTTGCAAAGCAATAACAAGATACCGATACCAAGACAAAACTGACAAATGAAGAAGTAGCCTCTGATTCCATTAGCTCAGCTATTGAGTAAATGGCTAATGGAATGGTACTTAAGAGCAGGAATGGAAACGGAAAGATGAGATTGTACTCCATGCTTGCCAAAACAGAAGGCACAGGCTGATCCAACTCCCAAGCACGTGCTTGTTGCATTAGCACGAAAAGGACTATGGCAACAGCAAAACCTGCAATCTGCAATAGCTACATGTCAGAACTTTGACAAAGGAAATTGTCTTAGCTGGAGGAGTCAGAACAGAGATAGTAGGGCTGTTCAAAGAACTCAGCACTCCAATCCATGACAGGCTTGCCTCAACCAATAGTGGATAAATTGTTACATTGCTTGCAAGAGCGAACAAGGTAGAATGCTTCACATAGAGCCCACATAGACGAAGAGAAAAAGGAAGAGAGGCTGGGCAGTTTCTTCATTACCGCAAATTGTACACCTAAGCATTTCTCTAATGAATTGTACAGCTTTTCAAAAACTCGGCCTTTAATCCATTTGAGCCTTGCATCAATCCGTTTGAGGCATGCTTAGATCTGCTGCCAATGCATAAATGCAAGATACATGTGCATTCCCAAAGACACCATATTTATCTTTCTTCAGAAGAGGAATTGACATTTCTCCTTCATCAGGAGGAATTGATAGTTTTCTTCTTGATGTTTTTCCTTCTTAAAGTAGTCTGTAGGAAATCACAGCTGTAAAAACTTAAGGATCATGTATCAAAACAGACCTGCAACCCATGTACGAGCAGAAAACGAGTGGCAGCTGTCGACAAAGACACACTAGTACTGATCTTGTATGCACAATGAGGGTCCACCTGTGTGTTTTAAATTCAAAATCTCAGTTAGAAAACACTGTTCCATGATCCTTCAAAGAAAAGTTGTTCCATTTTTGCCTTTTTAATTTCGAATTCTGATAATTTAAAAGCAATTCACCACCCAGCCTAACCAGCTCTTTTTTTAACTTTGCCACAAAAAATTGAAAGTTGATGCCTTCTTCAAATTAGATAAATGATGTTTTACCAACAAAATGATGGTTGTCTCCTTTGATGCACGGCGTGCTCCCCACAGTGCTGGTGATGAATCAACTGAGATTGTTTCAGAATAAAAGTTTGGAATCACTGCAAGTCCTGTCAATGGATCCCAAAGAAGAGCAATAGGAGGAAAGCAACGAAGTTTACAGAGTCCTGAAATAAGCCAATTCCAAAAGGTATCAGAAATCATCCAAGATAACTGCTCGTTGTTATTTCGGCAAGATTTAACTCAAGTTTGTCAGAAAGACAAATAGAAGCCCTCTATTGACCCCCTGTTATCCCCTAATAGAGTAGAAAAAAGAAAAAAAGAACTGCAGGAATGAAGTGTACAGGACAGCATGAAAAGAAAAGGTAAGATTTTGCATAATATCAAGAATATCAAGTATGCATACTTGTGTGCTCACGATCACCAGGTTCCTCATTAGCAAATAAAGAGTTACGGATACCACAGCTAGATGTCTTCAGCTCCACGGTTAGAGGCATGATACCCATGCTGATGGAGACAGACAAATTATAGAGAAGTGGGTGATTTTCCACGAGTTGGAGCTCCTGCACCAAAACACACAAACTGTTGCCTCCAAATCTTTGAAACTGATAATAATTGACAGCTGCTCAAGCATATCCATGTGAATAGGATGCACAAAATCAGAACCTTCTGTTTGATGACTGAGGAGAACAGCCAAGATGGTGAAAGAGAGACTGCTCCATCCCTTGGTCTGTAAAATTGGCCCACGGCCATAGAAGCGGCTGGAGGAGGCCGCCCAGATATTGTCTACAAAAAATAAAAATCCAATAGAAGTTGCATCATATAAAATGTTAGTAATCACTTTTAATCAAATTCCTATGGCATGCATGATTCCTTGCACAACCGAGTTCACTGTATGGCCAAAGTTCTAGGAAATTCTATCCTTTATTCACTATAACCAGCCATTAAGGCCTAGCCCTACGAAGCCCAGCTCGAAGAACTAGGGACTTCACATTAAAAGAGTAAACTCGAAAGTAAAAACCGGACATGATAACCAACATGGCATTAACCTAGTCAACTGGCCTTACAGAGAACACAGCTACCAAAGCAAGGCAAAAACTAGCATTAAGTGTTTTCTTCTCCTTAACTTGGTTATTGGGACTTCTTATTATCAAAATGGAAAGCATAACGTCTCATCAGCAGTGTAAGTTTCAAGGTCTATCAAACACTCTTCAAAAACAAAAGGGTATTAGCTACAGCTGGGGAAGGAATACATTCTCAAAAGGAGCAAAGAGAAGCTTATTTGAAGGAACTCTTTAGCAAGATGCTAACTGAGGGGGCTTTCCATAACTCACATTACTAATGATTCATCATTGGGAGACAAGGAATAAGAGCAACAAATGTATTTGAAAACGGCCTTCCTCCTTGGTTGGTAGGATAATATTATACATTCTCAAAAGGAGCAAAGAGAAGCTTATTTGAAGGAACTCTTTAGCAAGATGCTAACTGAGGGGGCTTTCCATAACTCACATTACTAATGATTCATCATTGGGAGACAAGGAATAAGAGCAACAAATGTATTTGAAAACGGCCTTCCTCCTTGGTTGGTAGGATAATATTAACCTGATTTAACACTAATTACAGTAAGTACAAAATTCAATAAATTGAAAATGCAAATGTTACCACTTAATCTTGGATATTGTACAACCTATTGGTCCCAAAACTTGGCGCCCTTACGGTATTTCTTTAACTTGATTGCAAATGGATGAAGTACCGACAAAGATTCTTCAACCTTCTCCACTAATCCAAGTGCCTCTTCCTGTTATAAATGACCAACAAGCCTTCCAATCAATTCGCCCTTGATTTGCTAGGGAATTGACCTTCACTTGTGCTCCTTGGGAAATAAGTTAGCCCCAAAATCAATGCTAACTGGCTAGCTCTTGAATCCTCTTGAAATACACTTATTTCAGCTCTAAAAATTCAAGTTTGAAGCATTTAAATTTGGACATGCTTCTCGATGTGGCTGTTAAACCCTAATTTCTACTATAAACTAGGATTTACAATAGAGATTCACCAAAACCTCCACCTCTAATGGCTGGATTGCTATAAACCTTGGAGCAAAGCTAGGAAATGACAAGAGAAAGAGAGAGAATTTAGAGATTTGCCATGAAAATTTAATAATTGGGCTGCTGACCTGGTTTTCCAGCCCCAATGGATTCACCAACAACAAAGGGAGCATCAAAGATTGTAATCTTTAAAAGAAACTCATCAACCGTGATCAATGACTTCCCATGGTCAAGAACATGCAACTACCTTCACCAAAACAATCTCCACTAGTTGACAAATGGCTCCAAAAGCAAGCAACAACAGCTCAACCTCTCCAATGGTTGACAAATGGGGAATTTTGGCCAAGTGGCAACATTCCAAACTGATTTTCCAGCATCATCCAGCCCACTAAATTAATTTTCAGAACATAAATTTTAAAAATTAACTTAATAATTATTTTTGTATCCAAAAAACTGATCTAACCAGCCAACAATTAAATTGGCTAGACCACTTTATCACCCAAGTGATCCTAAGCACTCATTAGCCCAGAACTGGTATTAATTATTTAATTAATATCAATTCTCGAGTATCACCACTAACAATAATGGCTAATTAAATATTCTAGGCCAATTTCTGACACCCGGTACCATCTAATACCGATCGCACATAATTTATTACAACTTTTGTCTTTGGCACCAAGGGATATCTCAAGGTCTTGCGTTCTACGTTGTGAAATAATTAACTTGAACCTCACATGTGCAAGTCACATTTGCACCTTTGATTAACTTTAAATCAAATGCTAAGTAAAGCAATAAAATTTCACATCCTCGTGATAGTATTAATTGGAGCAACCCCTCTCTCAAATGCTCCAAAGAAGTATTGCCTATGGGTGGACCAAAGGTCTAACAAGAAGAAGATCTAGGAGGATGATTGCGGGTCTTGTTACTATCAAAAGACCACGTACCAGCGAGATAATAGGTTTTGCAGGGAGGAACAAGGAGTAGACTCAGTAAACACTGAGAAGAGAATAGAAGAGAGAAGAAACTCTGATGAATGGAATGATGAAGATCTAAATCATGGAGTGAATGTGATATAAGGGAACAAGGGTGCCATAGCACAAGGAAAATGATAAAGACAACCACGAACCACAAACCACAATGTCCTCTTGAAGGGGTATAAGGGCAGTGGAGAGACTGGAGAGACTGGAGAGAAGAGGTGATGCACTGAATGAATCAACCGTAAAGAATGAGTGACAAAGGCAGCCTATAAATAGGCAAGAGACTATCTAGGGTGGCACCCAGAGGGAGGACGTCGGCTATCTAAGATGAGGCACCCAGCCCCTTTTTGGGATTGTCTACTATGAAACCCTGAACGCAAAACATGAAACCCTAAACGCAAAATGCAAAATGTGAAATCCTAAACGCAAAACGCAAATTGCAAACTACATGTGAAGGGTTTCTCAATAACCCCTCTCAGGCCCAAAAAGAAAAAGAAGAGAAGAGTGAGGTGGAGATGGAATGCTACAGGCTGAAGAATGCTCATGTAACAGGTGCCACTTGGACAGTGTCCCTCATAGGGAAATTATTCACTTGCCCAAGCACAAAGATGATGAAATCGTGCAGTTTATAGACTTTGTGTGGTGTTGAAAACCATAAGGATATGTCCGTACTTGATCTCGGAGTTGGCACCATGCTGGCTAAGTGACCAAGGCAAGAAGAAGAGGAGAAAGAAGATGTAGAGGATCCCTCAGATCCAAGATTTCCACCTGAAAGATAGCCTGCAGTAAAGAACAATAGACAGAGTGAACTGGAGAAGAATCCAAAACTCAACCTCGGGATAGAAGCCACTAGCTCCGTGCATCCATGCAAGAAGGAATACGAAGGCCTCATCACCAAGTCGTGGTTAAACCTCCAAGGCCCTGATCTAGGTAGATCCTCGAGATCCTGGGAATCAATAGGTGAGATGACCACGAGAAGGAAGCCACCCCATCCAAGGGTAGAAGAGGAAGGTAAAAGGCCTCCACCAAGGTGTGGGAAGGATTAAGTGGTGGGTGGGGACTCCGTTTGAAATGGGAGAAATAAATAGAAGCCACCTCTGAAGTCATAGATGTACCCCTCGGAGGACAAAGAAAGATCATCCCCCTTTGAATCCCCCTCTAAGGTAGATAGAGAATCCAAAAACTCATGGATCACAAACTTTGAAATGTCTGAGGATAAAGGAAGTGCCGCTAGTCATGCCGAAGAAGGTATCTGGGGTGGTGAAGAACTCCCAAAAGTGGCCTCTCGAACCTAAGTAGGCAAGGGTGAAGGGTGGGGCTCAGACTGAGCAATGAGTAGGCAACAATCGTTGCTTCTCAATGGAGCAGACCGGAAAGCCGAAGAAGAGAAAAGAGTCAAGAAGCCACTGTCTCTCGAAGGAGCAAACTGATGAGGAGACGATATCAAACAATCATTGTCTCTCGATGGATCAAATTGCAAAACCGCGGGCCATGGTAGCCATTATACCCGAAAATAGGTGGGAGAAGACTACCGCTAGCATTGCGACGATCTCCAGGAGATCATAGCACCAATCGATCCTCTATGTGCTCGGAAGGACTTAGTGAGCATCGGATGCGTCTTATTGCCTTGAGCATAGTACCCTGATAGCCGATGCAAAACGATCTGTGTGGCCCAGACAGGAGAGGTGGCACAAGGAGTGCCTGGTGGAAGACGCATATACTTCGAGGGGGTGGGGAGAAAAGGTCGAAGTCGGCAAGCATTGGTGGTATGTCCAATGATGCCACGGTAGGAGCACCCAATAGTCTGGTCATCTGTTGGTAAAGAAGCCATGGGTACCAACATGCCTTGTTAAAGAAGGAAGAGGTGAAAGAGATCAACCACAAACCATGAACTGCAATGTCCGCCTCAAGGGATGTGAGGGCAGTGTGAAGCACAAACCCCAATGTCCGCCTCAAGGTGTGGGAGGGCAGTGGAAGGGCTAGAATTGAGCTGCCAACTGCAAGGAGGAGCTACCAACCCCAAACGCGGCTTGTAGCAGACCAAGAGGAGCTGTCAGCAACAAACAAGGAGCCGCCGCTAGCAATTAGGAATGAGCCGCCAACAATTAGGAAGGAGCCGCCAACAATCAAGGAGGAGCCACCGGCTGTCAAACGAAGGATAGACTGTTGGTCAAAGAGGGAGAAGTTTGCTGCTAGCCGCAAACGCAACTTGTAGCAGACCAAGAGGAGCTGTCAACAACAAACACGGAGGAGCCGCTAGCAATCAGGGATGAGCAGCCAACAGTCACGGAGAAGCCGCCAGCTGTCAACGAAGGGCAGACTGTTGGTCAGAGAGGGAGAAGGTTCCTGCCAGATGTTTAGCTCAAACACAACAGGGGGTAGGTGCTGAAATACCACAAGGTGCACCAAAAGAGCTGCCAGCAATAAACGCAGCAAAGGGGAAGTGGAGACGGCAACAGCAGTCTTGAACATAGGCTGGAAAATAGCAAACGCAAGAGGAAGCAACTGCCCATTAGAGTGTTAATGCAGCAAAAGGAGGAGAGAAGTGGATGCCGAACTCGCCACCAATCTTTGCCTTCACTAGAGTGGAGGGTCTTTGCTACTATTTAAGCAGATCTAGCTCTGATACCATGTCAAAAGACGACATATTAGCGAGACAGTAGGGTTTGCGGGGAGAAACAGGGAGTGAACTCCGTAAAAACTAAGAAGAGAAAAGAAGAGAGAAAAAACTCTAATGAATGGAATGATAAAGATCTAAATCATGGAGTGAATGTGATACAAGGAAACAAGGGTAGCATAGCACAAGGAAGATGATGACGACAGCCACAAACCACAAACCGCAATGTCCTCCTGAAAGGGTGTCAAGGCAATGGAGAGGCTGAAGAGAAGAGGTGATGGATTGAATGAATCGGTCGTAAAAAATGAGTAACAAAGACAGTCTATAAATAGGCAAGAGACTGTCGAGGGTGGCGCTCGGAGGGAGGGCACCAGTTGTCTAGGGTGGCATCCCGAGACAATCGGTGCCCCACTGTGGGCGCCCAGCCCCTTTTTCGGGTTGTTCACTATGAAACGCAAAACATGAAGCCCTAAACACAAAACACAGAACATGAAACCCTAAACGCAAAATGCAAAACGCAAACTGCATGCGAAGGGTTTCTCAACAATTACAACACTCCTCGTCCATGTGACTTGAGCATTGGTAGTGACTGCAATATCTATTCATTCTAGGCAAGTGCTACCAAATTGGTTTAAGTTCTTTTGTTCCATCGTAAGAAGAGATCTCACACTGTGTAGGACTCGTCTTTAGTCTTAGAGACTTCTTGCCGCCTCCAAACTTTCCCTTGGAAGAAATGGAAACAAGAGGCCCTGCTCAAGTAGGCAACCAAAAGAATGCCATTTTGTGAACTTGGTTATTCAAATGAGTATAAGCAATAGTTGGTATTCATTAGACTTGGTTATGCAACTAAGCATAAGTGATAGTTGGTATTCAAACACATAAAAGATCAACAATAAGAATAACAAAACGAGTTGCTACATAATCATAGCAACAAAGAAATGCATTTCTTTGAGTTTGAAACTTACGAAACGTTTCTTAAAGTAAGAAACGTCTTTTATAGTAAAAAACATGAGGTTTGTTTTTTTTAAGTTGAAACCTAAAAGCATGGTTTTTTAAACAAAACTATAAGGCAATGTCAAACATTGTGATGATGAGGAGTAATGATTCATGAGGGCTTAAGATTTTGGATGAGAGACTAACGTTTTTAGGATTTTGTTTAGTTATTGGACTCTATCAATCTATCATTCTGTCTTGAGTGTTGATTATTATACGACTTTAGTCTCACTTATGATATATTATGATTCATTCTGGATTTTGACATTTTGTCAATTTCTTTTGGAATGAGAATCATCATGTTGCAACCTTGCTTATGATCCATATTGTACATAGGCTACTTACATATATACTTCAATTTTCTTTGTGTGATATGTATGAATCAAAATGTTTGAGTTCTAAACCATCGTATAGCTTGTCCAAAGACTAACTTCGACATAAGTGACAAGTCAATAATGGATCATGGATATACAACGTTTCATTCTCAATTGACTCTCATGTATTATCACTCAAGCTCAATTGGCCTTTCTTTGTTTAAGAGAGAGTTCCATAGAAGTTTAGAACCTCTTTTCCTAGTTAAAACTATGAAAACCCGCATTTCTTATTTTATCCCCTCTTCAAAGAAACTTACAAAACATGTTTCCGACATTTCATATCTGAACATCTCTGACGTTTCTTACTGCTATGTACATAATATAAAAGTATTTAGGAGGCAACTTACGTAGAAACAATGTGACTTAATCATCATCTAATTTTGGTGAGCCCACGTCGTCCCCTTCCTTAAAGCAAAGCTCTTGGAGTTCATGATTGAGATTGATACATTGGGTTCAATCTCTTTCCACACAGCAACCAATAAGATGACTTTAACAATCAAATGCTAGGGAAAATTATGGTAGTTGAGTGGAACTTTGAAAACAATCCCTACATTAACCAACATTCATTGTGGTATTATGAGCCTTCCATAGATGGATATGCTTAAGGTGAGCACGAGCAAGTGGAGGACCCAACATGGCCTCTAAACCAACTAGTAGGTTTCAAATACCTTTGGACTCAAAGCACGTATTGTACGAGACTCAACCAATTCATGAAATTCAAGCCTTATGAAACAAGTCTTGTCACTAAAGGCATTCTTGGCTATACCAACCAAAGGGTGAGTACAAGTGATGAATAGAGAGGGCATGGCTGGGAACCCAAGTGCCCACCATGCATTGATTTGGTATGCATAATGGATCAAAATGTGTGTATGAGGAGCCCAAAAAGAATGGGATGTATGCACTATGAGCAAGGGAAGGATAACACTACTTATGAGTGAAGTAGTATGATTATATGCACCATAAGTAGGAAATGAATATCCTTATGTTTGAGTGGCCCATGAAGTGTGAGGAGGCATACCATAAGCGAGACATGGAAATCCCTACATATCAGTGGCCATAGGTAAAGATTAGGGGACATGAGAGGGATATCCAACACAACCACACCAATACAAGAACATATGCTCACTTGACGTTGGATGGGAGGTACAACGTGAATGAATGGCATTCCCGACAATAAAGTACCAAAGAGCTGAGGAGCATGCACCTAACAATAATATTGAAAACCTATAGAAGACTTGACACTTATATGAATGACCTAAGCTAACTTGAGAAACTAAAAAAGAGCTTGGAGACTAAACAAAAGATCCTAAACCTAATGTGCTAATTATAGCAGAATAGACCATAAAGTAGCTCATGCAAGGGTAGAGTCTAATTCTATGCTATTGAAAGCAAGGGCAAGAGAACCTAAATGATCATTCTGAAAGCATAGAATCAAGAATTAGCAGCACTAATAACATGCTCACATGAAACAAAAGTAAAGTACCAGCTAAATCTGGATACATGTCTTTGCCTCTAGAACCTCCTCTATTAGCATTAACATACTAGCAAAGGCTTGGATCCCCATGGTTAACTTACAACCGGATACTACACAAGAAAAGGAGTAACATAGCGGAGTTTCCACTCATACAAATCAAACAGATTCTAGAAAGCTAGGCCTAGTTGAGATGAAGATGATGGATTGCCAATCATCCTGAAATTTGTGTGTCCTCCCTAAGTGAGAGGCGGCCAGCCTCACCAACTGAATGTCCTGACGGATGTGCAACTTTTATCGGAGTGTAAAGGAAAGATTGAGAAGTGCCATCAAGTCACCTTGTAGGCAAGAATTGTCTGAGCCCAATATCTGCTCACAACATCTGGTAGAGAGAAGGAAGATGAGGGGGCAGATGCATTGTCATCTGCATTGAGAGAATAATGCCATTTCAAGGCCTCCATGAAGGAGAATTCTGAGAAGACACTAAATCTCCCAAGAAAGAAATGTTTGAGACATTATAAGTTAGATGTGTGTGGTTTTCATAGACTCCTACAAACCAAACTTCTCACAATACTGTGCAGGATACTCTTTAGAAGAGATCCGGCTCTGATAGCATGCAGGATACTCTTTGGAAGAGCACCAGCTCTGATACCATATAAAGATATACTAGGGTGTGCACAAAGAAAAGAGTGTATGAACACAACTAAAACACAAAGAACTCAAACAAAAATGTAAAACACAGAAGAGGCAGAAGTATCCAACAAATGAATAAATGTTGAAATGAAATGAATGAAGAAGGTCTAGATGTGTGGATGCTCAAGAAGCAGATCCATCCAATAACCATTGATTCTCATGGCAGCAGGCTGTGGAGACTTCACTCCTTGAGCACACTCAGTTGTATCTATTCCTTCATTCATCATTCACTCATTACAGCACTCATTCTTCATTCTATTCTTTTTCATTTGCATTCTTATCTGAGTTCACAGTGTGTTAGTCGTGTTTGTAGACTCTCTTTGTTTTCTCTGCATGAAAGCTCCCCCAAATTGAGGATCTTCTTTCTGCTTTTCTCACATTTGTGATTTTCCCCTCTATGCCCTTAATGAAATTTCTAATATTTCATGCAAACTTTTATATGAGCTAATCAACCAGCTATGACAACGGTTGCTCTCAGTATCCAACATATTCCTCTTCTTTAATTCTCCTCCTCTACTATTCTATAGTTGCTACACATCTTCTACGAAGCTTTGATCACATAATCAGGATTGGAATATAGAAATTAAGAAGTGTTTACAACTAAAAAAGAGATTAACAAATGAACAAAGTATCGCAAGCAAGTTTCATTTCCCACAACAACGTTAGGGTCAGCGCACAGAGTCTGGTAGAATGACAAAGTACTGAATGGAAGTGAAGCACAGAACAACAGGCACAGTGACAGGCACATGCATACCCTGGCAAGAGAAGGCAATGTGAACAACATAGGACACTAAAATGAGAACAGTGCCTCTATATAGGTATCACTGACAAATTCTAGAAGCCTTGAAGTGCTAGGACATTGAACAAGCTCCCAACACAAAGGCCACTGAAGCAAAATATCCCAATGCCGAAAAAGAGGCTAGGTACTCTGATGCCCACAGAGAGAGTCAGTTGGCTTACTCAATTAGATCATCCAGTGAATAAACAAAGTTGTTCTCAGCAAAACATTCAGAGGGTGGAAATATTTTCTGCATGATACATGAGCATAATGGTGACAAAGCATCAAATTCTTAGA
The DNA here is from genome assembly GCF_053477565.2 of Lygodium microphyllum. NCBI lineage: Eukaryota > Viridiplantae > Streptophyta > Polypodiopsida > Schizaeales > Lygodiaceae > Lygodium > Lygodium microphyllum. Next base: position 18,189,833 of record NC_141149.1, on the reverse strand, counting down.
AAGACAACTTACTGGTTGTGGGGCAACAGTTATTGTAATAAATCGGAAGCCATGTAAATCTTCAGGGGAGAGATGAAGGATTCCGGAAGGAGGAGCTTGCTCTGTCTGTCCTCCAGGCTCGATCTAAATAACACGTAAATGCAACTTTAGTTTTTGGCCACCAAGCTATGCATGGAAATCACAAGTAAAACCAATCACTCACCTGTCGTGGAGCAGGACCAGCTGGAAGTTGCACCATCTTTCTTGTTACTTCTATCAATCTTTTATTTACCGGAACACCCTGCTTTGTTTCTTTTTCAGGCCAAAGATGTACTCGGATTCCCAGACATGGAATCAAATTTGTCACGAGGGTAAAGTGATCCCTCCCATCTGATCCCTATCACACAACCAAAGAAAAATTTAGTACACTTGAGTATTAGAGTGTCACTTCAATACAGAAAAATCCCCATCTTGCCGCATGCTATGTAATAGACTTGAGCATTTCAATGTTACTTCAATAGAGAAAAATCCCCATCTCGCTATTTCTCTATTTATTACCAGCTTTTTTATGTCTAGCCAGCGACGCCTCCCATCCATGGCCAATATTGTCACTGTGTATGTTTCAATAAAAAGGTCTTTCTCATGACTTTCATCTGACCATTTTACTGATTTTGGACATGTATAAAGATTGTGTTCATCCTCAATAGTCCCTACAAAAAAGAAAGAGAGACAACACTAGAAGCAATGACAACAAATCAACCAACCTCAATACTGGCTCAAACAAGTGTGCCTAGTTTATGTAGCCCCTAAGTCTACTCAAGAAACTAAGACGAACAACTTGAGCTGCACGTACCCAAAGCAAGGTCAACAGGTTTGTAAGAGTGGGGTTGTACTGCTGAACTCATCCAACCAAACGTCTGTGGAAGTGCACTCCTGAGGTTTGATACAAAGATTCCAAGCCTTTTGGAGGGACTAAAAAATGGTTGGGCTGACCCTTTCTCTATAATTTGTAATAATGTGTGTGAAACCTGTAAAAACAGCCAACGATGTCACAAGTGGCTATCAAAGCAATGTCAGCATGTTCCAACTGCATAGTGCACAATCACTTGTTACGTTTTCATTATGCACAGATGAAATAGCTATTAAACTCAGCCTTCAAAGGAAACACTGAAGGGCCAAGGTCCAAAACTTCCAGCTTGTCAACTAGCACGGCTAAGCAGAAATGGTTAGTATGATTACCTGCACAACTAGCTGGTTGCACCACAGAATACTCTGATGCTCCATCCCTAGCCATACGTTCAACATCCCTGGAGCTCCAACAGTCAAACCATGAGTTGGGGGCACTATCCCATCCAATGATGCCATTTTCGACCTTACCTGTCGATACAATCCAAGATGAACACAAAACTTAAGCACTTGCATTTGAAGCAGTATTTTGGTTAGTGAATTAAGGGGGAGCAGCAGAACCAATAATCATTTCCAGGAAACAGTATCATTTGCATAATTTTTTTAGCTGAATTGTCCATAAATTCTGCTTTATTAGGTGCACCTCATTGTTCTGAGTTGATCATACTCGTTGGTAGCTGTAATGAGCATATTTATGCATAAGGGTTAACTCCATCTCTAACAACAATGTTCTTAGTTTTGACTCTTTCAATACTGTTATATGTCAAGGTTCATTCACTCCAGTAAGAAATTCCCCAGTAGGGGGAGATTTTGACAGCTTCATTTCAATAATACTCCACCTTTGGTTCAAACCTCCCTTGTCTATGAGTTCTAGGAATCCTCTCCATTTTGTTTACAGGAGAGATCTTGACATCTCCATTTCAAGAGTCCTCCGTCTTTTATTCAAAATGTCCCTTATCAACAAGTTCTTGGTGGTGGTTTCTCTTCATGTGAAAATCCATTCAGAACATCATTGATGTATATCCTCAACCGGATAATGTTCCAAACAAGAATTATGAATATGCTATGCAAAGTCAGGGTTTTGACCATTTAAATCTTCGTCCATGCAAGTGGCTCAGCACCAACAACATCTTTTTAAGTTGCATGTCATTGGTGCCTTCAGAACACTGGCACATCCTACGGCAGAAAGGACATGTTTGCAGGGACTACCCTTTTCTTCAAAACTCCTAGGACCTTTATACTCGCTTCAAAATTAAGAAGTGAACCAAAACAACAGTGTACACATAACAGTAATACAAGGTGATAGAAGGGGATAGTTCTAATATTTTTCACCTGGTAGTCACGAGACCCTCCAATTATTGACACCACCACCACTTGGGAAAGGCTAGGACTTGAAATTAATCTTCTCCGTCCAGACCTTGTCCTCGTGGTTTCATAGCCAGTTCTCCAAGCTCTATTGACACGTGAAAAGTACTGGCCCAAAGAGGGCTGCATTGCAACAGGAGGGGACCTGATCATCGTAACAAATTAAATTGATTTTGGCTGCATAATTTCAAACAAAGAGGAAGCAAGCTATTAGAAATCCACCTCTGACAATGAAAACATGATAGAAAAACTTACAAATGTGGGCTTGACAGAGTAAGCACTGTTTGAACAGCTCCTCTTCTCAGACCTGGATGAACAACCGCTGCTCGTGCAACAAACCCTCCCATGGAATGTCCCACCAATATGACACTTTTAGGTAGACTGTCAGTAAGCACTGTCCTGCCCTTGGACCTAGCCTCCAGGGACTCTTTGTATCTATCCAAAATCTTAACAGACACCATTCAATTCATTAACAAGTACATACACACAGTTTTTCGTTAAAGGACTTCAAAATCCATCAACAAAATAAGTCACATAAAGAGACCAGTAACTTAAATGAATGACACAAACACTCAAAAGCAATAAAAGGAACCCAACTTCAGCTGCAGGTGCATGACAACATACCCTGTGAATAGCTTGTACAACATATTCAGTGTGCTCTTCCAATATTCTCCCATCCATGGCTGAATGCTCCCCATCAAGATCAACAGAAAACCAGTCCAAGTGATTGAAATACTGTTTCTCAAGCTTTGAAACTGTCTGCAGCTCTTGCTCAATTGCATGACCATTTATTTTCTCACTATCACTTACACCATACCCTTCCTCCTCCTGTGTCAGGATACCTCCCTGGTAAAAGGATTCTTCCATAGGTCCAGCATTGAAAGCTCTGTCTGACTCTGCTGCTAAAGACCGTATCTAATCATAAAAGAGAAGTTAGCCTTGCAACTTTTGCACTATACTTCAGGTGCAGCCATTCAAAATATATGAAACAAAATACCCTGAGCAAGGGCAATGTAAAAAACCTACCAACTCAAAATGAACTCATCAATGCCAGTATTTACTAGCTTATAGAATATACCACCAGCAATGTGTAATTCAATGTAGTAAACCTTGTAACAAAGATCTGGTGTGGTCCAAGTTACTCTTTCAGGGTTTCCTCATGCATTTTTTCGATATGCTAGGACATTGTTTGTTCAACATTTGTGGCCAACCAACAAAGCCCGACCTATGTCAACTTACTCTAATGAACCTAGTGTCCAGTTCACCAAAAGACCAATGTGAACTGAATTATCGACTGTCAGAGTGCAGCAATGAAGAAGCAGATGCATCGACTGACCAGAAGATGAAAGAAAGAAGAAAGAAAGATATATTAACGACTACTAAGGCCAAAATCAACCTATGAGACATAACCATGCAAAATGATGATCGTCGCTAAGTATCAAAATGTGACATACCGAGATGTCGTCTGTGATGGTCAGATGTGATTTGTGACAATGGAGATGTACACTTCCAATAAAAACTACAAACGTACCCACTATAGGGTAATGTGAGTACAATAGAGAAAGTGGGGGGAAATCTATGGATTTTGCTAGCTCCATCCACTGGGAATCGGGCGGTAGAGTATGTCATACTTCCCTAAGGAGATGGTGTAGGGATAGTATCTAGCCTAATCTCCCATCTCAGCTCAATACTGGTTGTGGCATCAGTAGATCTCCCGCATCTCTCTCTAGTGTAGCCTCTGTGTCTTGTACCCCGATCTCTGTGGTTGACATGTTGCTCTAATCTCCTCAACTCTCTGGACTGTCACCCCCTTCTGTGCCAGACTATGCATGTGATCACCATGCAGAAGAAGTCACAAAGAGAGAGAGAGGAGCCCCACCCTCATAAGGTGCCACCAATGATCCATGGTGCTCAAAGTTGAAAGGCCCCCATTATGAGGAGAAGCCATATGTGAGCCCGGATATTGGTTGAGTCCTGACTTGTATATCAAATGAGGTCTATGTGACCAGATGGCAAAAAGGTGATCGGTGTGGGTCTAATCTTTGGGTTAGACAAAGTAGTTAAGCCGGTAACAACTCGAGGCACATTGCATCAAGTTGCGGGGTAAGGGAGTTATTAGGTGCGCTTATGTGGCCCCTGGCTCGAGGGTCCAAAGTGTTAGAAGATAGGCATAGAAACCCACTGTAAGCAAGGGTGTATGAGGGCAAACGGGTGTGAATAGCCTGAAGGACAAGGGAAACCCTTACCCTAGCCAGGCAGAGGCTATATAAACAAACAATGGGTCACTATCAAAGTGTGAGATAGAGTGTACCCAAGTTGTACTTTGAGCAACTTAGTAAACAAGATTTTGGTCTTCTACTTTGAGCTCATATCTCCCTCTTGTGCACACTTTTCTTGCTGCAACTCTGGTTTTCCACATGGTATCAAAGCATCCTCTGATCCTTTCAGCTTCTTCAAACCTCAGCCTCACTAAGTGCACAAGAAAATCTTCATTTCTCTCATCTTGGACCTTCAAACTCCATAGCTAGCTTAACCCCCTAATCCTGGAGAACCTAGGGAAGCCAAAGGAGGGCATTTCAGCTCCTGGCTTCAACTAAGAACTTCTTCCTTGACACAAGGCGACCAGTCCTGCCACATCAAAGAGCAACATTGGGCAACGTGGAAGGCGGCATTGAGAAAATCGTCAGATTGGCGCAAATCTGCAGACGTCGATGTTCAGAGATCAGCACGGCTTGTAGACACAGCAATCCCTCCAACAACCATAGGGTTCACAAAGCCCCCCCAATGGGCTATCTCCCACTAAGAGGGTTTGCTGAAATTCTTCTTGTATTGGCTGCAATCAACCAAACCATAACTGTCAATTTCATGGCAGCCATAGCCACAAGCTTGAAAGCTTGACCTTCTTATTTTTTTCATCTTCTGCTGTCACTAACAATGATTTTAATCACTGAGTTATCTCTTCCAGAGTCAGTTACTAATCTGGGAACTCCATTTCAGAGGTTCTTTCACTTGGTAGGGCATCACCAAGCCCATCAAGACCGATATCTACCATCTCTAGAAACATAAACTAAGAGATGAGTGCTTGTAAGCACTAAAGCACATTGCTCAATCATTTTGCCACTGGTATTTACTCAATCTGAGTTTTTCATTAGAAAATTAAAACCATTAAATGCTCTACTTCATTTTGTAAGGCTATGTGTACAACTATAAACACATAAACTATCCTATCCTAAATTTGTATTGCTTGCAGCATATCATGTGTGGTTTCTTTCAAATATCTTGATTAATAAAATCAGAGAGATGAGTGTCATTATACTCTCCTCCAAGTCATCAGCAACAAGTGTTGAAATCATAGACCGTCCTTGTCCTACACAAGGTTCATCTACTAAAACATACCACAAGGAGGAGCCAGAAGTCCAATCTAGGTTCACATCGTTGAAGCCTAAAAAGACCATTAAACCTCGGAAGAAGATTGCACATAAGAAAGGACCACCAAAGTCATTTTGAAGTACTACATATGTATGATTTTCAGCCTTTCTCTTCATTGCGATTTTGAATATCAATTGTTTGTAAGGGTGTCCTTGATTTGCTTCCGCATTCATTGGCAAGTTTGTAAGGGACTAGACACTGCCCTTGTCTTAGCAAGCGGTAACACCTTCCCAATGGCCACAACATATGCTGATGTCCGCTCTCAACTTCGTAAATTTGATGGCAAAGATTTCCACCCATGGCACGTACTTATCAAGTACAAGATGATGAAGAGAGGGTATTGGCCTCTCATTCAAGGCACTAGAGCTGTAAACTCTGCAAATCCGGTTGATGTAGAGGATGACCAACGTGCCAAAGCAATCATCATGTTACACTTAGATGAGTCCTTGATTCATCATGTTGATCAACTAAATACTGCTAAAGAAAAATGGGATGAGCTTGAAAAGCTCTATGGAGCCACTCGTAAAAATACTAAAATCTTTCTTGAAATTGAATTCTTTAGCTTGGAATATAAATCAGGAGAAGACTTGGGAAAATTCATTCCTCACATGAAGGGTCTCATGGCACAACTTGCCTCAGTACAAGCTCCAATCCTTGAACAGGATGCTATTGCTATTCTCCTAAAGGCTGTAAAAAAGTTGTTTCCTACCCTTGTAACCACTCTTACCAACATTCCAAATCCTACCTTAGCAAGTACCATCCAATCCTGTTTGGATGAAGAAAAGAGGAACCACAAAGAAAGCAGCACCAGTCAGGCATCTTCAACTTCCCGTGATCAAGTTTTGGTACATACAGTTCTCACTAAATGTTCTTTTGTAAGAAAAAAATGCATATTGTAAACAACTGTTAAAAGAAGTATCTTGAAAAAATGAAATGTAACAAATGTAAGAAGACAAGGCATATCACTAGTAAATGCCCCAACATTCCTAAAGTACCCAAAGAAATTTGGCCAACTATGCCTCCAATCCATCCGATGATCAACTTTTCTGAGTCTCTAAACTTTTCTGAGTTAGAAGATAAGCATAGGAGCCTACCGTAAGCAAGGGTGTATGAGGGCAGATGGGTGTGAATAGCCTGAAGGACAAGAAAAACCCTAACCCTAGCCAAGCAGAGGCTATATAAACAGCCTATGGGTCACTATCAAAGTGTGAGATAGAGTGTATCCAAGTTGTAATTTGAGCAACTTAGTAAACAAGATTTTGTTCTTGTACTTTGAGCTCATATCTCCCTCTTGTGCACACTTTTCTTGCTGCAACTCTAGCTTTTTACACCAAGGGGGCCAGCGGTCCCCCTGGCGGGGGTCCGAGGGCAACACCCCAGCTCGACGGTAAAGGAAATATTCCCTAGCCAGCTAGTGGAGGCTCGTATGGTAGGTCGGTCAGGCCAACCTAACCGCCTTCGCGGGCTATAAAAGCTAAAACCCTTCACAACCATTCATCATCTATCTTTCACCCAGTCAAAGTTATTCCAGCTAGCCTTAACCTCTTCACCTATCTTCTGTCTAGATCACCATCTAAGCTTCACAATGGAAGCGCACGGGTGGACAAAGCCATCTTTGTATCAATTGTTTGGAGCTAAAGGATTTTTTAATTCTCCTCTTATCTGTTGTGTACTCTCTATCTCTTTCTCAGATTCTATTTGCCGCACCATGTAATTTTTACATGGTATCGAAGCCTAGAGACTCTAGGGATCGAAGAGTGCACAAGAGGCAAAGGCTTCAACAACAAAGAGAAACGATGTCATCTTCCAAAAGCAGTTCTGGTGCATCAGAAAGCGGTGCACGAGTTGGTGGTGCTGTACTAGCTACTCAAACACTGAAGATTCGTCCACCAATCTTCAACGAAGGCAAGTTAGATGGTACAAACTACACCTTGTGAAAGTTCAAAATTACAACTATCCTTGATTCTTATGAGATTTTGGAGACTCTGCTAGGGACTGACGTAGAACCACAGCCTACCCCCGACCATAGATGCCTCCATACGTGGCACGAAACAGTCCATACGGTACGATCCATACGGTATGAATTCGTACGATTTCGTAGGTTAAAATTGGCTTGTTTTGGCCACCTGGCCTATGCATCCTCATTCCGTGTTTCCTACGTCCCTACATCCCACGTCCCGCGTTTCATGCACCGTTGTACTTTTTTTTTTTTTGCCTGGGGGGAGGGAGCCAGGGGGGAGAGTTAGGTTAGAAAATAGGCATAGGAACCCACCGTAAGCAAGGGTATATGAGGGTAGATGGGTGTGAATAGCTAGAAGGACAGGGGAAACCCTAACCCTAACCACGTAGAGGCTATATAAACAGTCTATGGGTCACTATCAAAGTGTGAGATAGAGTGTATCCAAGTTGTACTTTGAGCAACTTACTAAACAAGATTTTGTTCTTATACTTTGAGCTCATATCTCCCTCTTGTACACACTTTTCTTGCTGCAACTCTAGTTTTCCACACCAAGGGGGTTAGCAAGCAACCCCCTTGGCGAGGGTTCGAGGGCAGCACCCCCAGCCCGACAGCAAAGGAAATATTCCCTAGCCGACTAGTGGAGGCTCGTATGGTAGGTCGGTCAGGCCAACCTAAACGCCTTCACGGGCTATAAAAGCTAAACCCCTTCGCAGCCATCCATCATCTATCTTTCACCCAGTCAAAGTTATTCCAGCTAGCCTTAACCTCTTCACCTATATTCTGTCTAGATCACCATCTAAGCTTCACAATGGAAGAGCACGAGTGGACAAAGGCATCTTTGTATTAATTGTTTGGAGCTAAAGGATTTTTTTATTCTCCTCTTATCTGTTGTTTACTCTCTATCTCTTACTTAGATTCTATTTGTTGCGCCGTGTAATTTTTACATGGTATCAAAGCTCGGGGGCTCTGGGGATCGAAGAGTGTACAAGAGGCAAAGGCTTCAACAACAAAAAGAAACTGTCATCTTTCAGAAGCAGTTCTGGTGCATCAAAAAGCGGTGTAGGAGGTGGTGGTGCTGTACTGGCTATTCAAACACTGAAGATTCGCCCACCAACCTTCAGCGAAAGCAAGTTAGATGGTACAAACTACACCTTATGGAAGTTCAAAATTACAACTATCCTTGATTCTTATGAGATTTTGGAGACTATGCTAGGGACTGACATAGAACCACAGCCTACCCTCGACCATAGTTGCCTCCGTACATGGTACGAAACAGTCCGTACAGTACGATCCGTATGGTATGAATTCATACGCTTTCGTATGTTAAAATTGGCGTGTTTTGGCCACTCGGCCTACGCGTCCTCATTCCGCATTTCCTACGTCCCTACACCCCCATGTCCCGCATTTCCCGCATTTCGTACACCATTGTTCTTTTTTGGGGGGATAGGAAACCTTGGATACCTCACCCCACCCCCTTTTCCAAATTTCAATTTCCAACCATGCAAAAGGTACTCCTCTTTGGATTCCTTCCAGCTTGCAAGCTACAACCCTCTCTTTGGATTCCTTGTCTCTTTGACTATTTGAACTTTAAACTTTGACCCTTCTCTCATCTACAAAAGGTGCTCTTCTCCTCCAAGGCTCCATGCTTCCACACCAATTCAGCAAGCACTTACAAGTTACCATTCTCATCTTTCTCTCTTCGATCTTGATTCTTGAATGGACTTGTGATTTGCCATTCTCGAATCTCACCTCCCATCCCCTCTTTCCCGCATCCTATCGAAGCATTTGCCATTCTCAATTCTCATCTCCCATCCCCTCTATCCCGCACCCTATCAAAGCATTTGCCATTCTCATATCCCATTCCGTCTCTCTCACTCTTGCTCTTTCAACTTTACCCCAACCCTCGGGCCTCTCAAGTCTCCCTCCCTTTCAACTTTCAAGAGTCGAGACTCAAGCATCTCTCTCTCTCTCTCTCTCTCTCTCTCTGGACTCTTTATTCGTCATCAGCACCATGACTTGTGAGAAGCACAAGGCTTTCAATTTGCATGCGATCCATGTGGAAAGGGACACAAAGAAGTCTAACTCCCACCATTGGACATGCAAGTATTGCGGGAAGCGCTATACAAGTGGTGCAACTCAACTTCTCCAACATCTTTCCAAGACGGAGGGCCAAGTTGCTCCATGCAAGGAGATCCCTCAAAACACTGCAGAGATTCTCGCCAAGATGAGAGGGGGATCCACAAGAGGAGGAGGAGGAAGTGGCTTATCGGCACCAACTCCTATGCCTACTAACGAGGAAGCATCCAATGTGGGCGTATCTTCAACCGACGCGAGAGAGGCCTTTACCATTGGTGGTGGGGGCTCCAAATCCACATCCGGCTCCGATAAAAGACAAAAAGTGGAGGCTCATGCGGTACCAGAGAGACAATTGTCTCTCTCTCAAGCTCCCAGTCATGTGCGTGGATCGGTTGCCTTTCTTAGAGAGAGGCAACGACTTGCGGACATTGAAATTGCATGCACAGTGATTGAGTGCAATCTTGCATTCAATGTCCTAAAGCAAGAGCAATGGAAGATGGTAAATACCATTGCCAATGTGGGTCCATGTGAAGGATGGACCGGTATCATATACAACGACATGAGGACAAGAAAGATTAATGAAGAAAAGGAGAGGATTGATAGAGCCCTTGATCCTATTCGGGCCGCATGGATAAAATATGGTTGCTCCATTCTCACCAACGGATGGAGTGATCATAAGAAACGGGGCATCATCAACATACTCGTCTCATGTCCACTCGGCACTTACTTTTTGCGGGCTGTAGATATCAGCAAGAGGGAGAGAAAAACGACGAGCGCACTCATCTACCGCCACATTCGACAAGCTATCATTGAGATATACATTGCAATTTGTGTTTTAAATTTGTTTCACTTTCTTTCATTATGATAATATCATGATTTATAATTGAAATTTGATTTATACATAACTTGTAATTTGTAAATTGTAGTTGTAGGTGGGACTCTCAAATGTGGTACAAGTTGTTACCGACAATGCATCAAATTGTCAACGCATGGACCGTTTGCTTGAGGCCGAGTTCCCTACGATTGTGTGGACTCCATGTGCAAGTCATTGTTTGGACTTGCTCATGGAGGACATTGGGAAGCTCAAGTGGGTGAAGAGGGTGGTCCGCAAAGCTACATCAATTGTCGCATTCTTCACGGTAAAGGTAAAGGTGCTTGCGATGTATCGTGAGCATAGCACACTGGATTTAAAGAAGCCTTCTCCAACTCGCTTTGCTTACATGTGGTTATTGCTGAAGCGTCTTTATGAGGTGCAGTCCACCTTGCGCCAAACAGTGGTGTCCACTCTATGCAATGAGTGGGATGAGCATGAGACAGAGGAGGCCAAAGCCATGCAGTGCTTGTGCCTAAATGAGTAGTTTTGGCAAAAAGTCCGTGCCGTTGTCATTGTCATGACTCCCTTTTATAGGATGTTACGTATGAGTAATTACGAGGGGTCCACCATGGGCCTTCTCGTTCACTTCTTTAGAGCAGCATTGGTTGAGGCACGTGCTTGTACAATGATCACAGAGACACAACGTGCACATGTTTTAGAGATAGTTGAGAGGAGATGGGCGTGGATGCACAAGCCCATCCATGGTTTTGCCGCATTGGTACATCCGGCCTACAAGTCATCGGCAATCATGGATGATAGAGAGTTCCGTTCAGAGCAGCTTGCTTATTTGACTCGTGTGGTCCCTATAGATGACCACAATGCAATGCTAGAGGAGCTAGGATGCTATGCAAATCAGAAAGGGCATGTGGCTTTTGCTTCTCCCACTTGTTGGAGGAGAGAGTCACTTGTGAAGCCTTTATTTTGGTGGCAAAACTTTGGATATGCATTGGAGACCCTTTAGCCCTTAGCCATGAGGGTCCTTGCCCAGGATTGCTCTTCGGGTGCATGTAAGAGAAACTAAAGTGCCTATTCTCTCATTCACACAAAGATTCGCAATCGGCTTAGCACACGACAGTTAGAGCAGCTAGTCTATTGCCGTACTAACTTACGCATGAAGAAGGACTATGATGAGCATGGGTAGTCTGAAGCATGTAAACTTTAAACACTTCACCATAACATTTAAAATTTGTTGTTTTAACTTTTAAACTTTGAACTTTGAAGTTCAAACTTTATACTTCACAATTTAGACTTTAGCATTTACAACGATCAATCTTACGTGCATCATTGCATTGTGTAGGTGAATGTTGATACATTCAAGTTGACGGGCGACACTCTTCCGAGTATACATAAGGAGGTGGACGAGGAGGAGGAGATGATTTTTGCAAAGCTCTATAGAGAGCTTATAGCAGCAGATACTCGTGACACTCGCAGTCAGCGTACTCGTGGGCGAGGAGTTCGAGTAGGTGGTAGCAGGGGCATGGTCATTCGACGCCCTCCATCATCGAGGAGGGGTGGTTCGAGTGGCTTGCAAACATATGTAAGGCGGGATTCTAGTAGCTCAGATCCTATGCCTCATGATGATATCCCCCCCTTGCCTACACAGCCGCCACCTAGGGAGCCATCATTTGATGATGATGGTAACCTCATCAGTGAGAATGAGTATGAGTGTGTCTCATCATCGGATGCCGAGGAGTCATCTTCAAACTCTCTTGATAAGCACTCAAATGGTTCTAATGATGATGATGATGATGATGATAGAGATACCTCATCATCGATTCATCATTCATATGACATAGGTCTCTCCTTTTTTTTGTATACTAGATTATAGTTGTATCGCATGTTTTGCATAGCCCATGCGACCGCGATGGTCACCCTCATGTATTCATCTTATTCTGTAATGAAATGGCTATTTCCACTTTAAACATGTATTCTATGATCTATCATTTAATGATTTATGGTTTTTGTTATTTAAAAAATCATCATTTTTTTCGTACTAATATCGTACCGTACCTTATAAAATAATAAGGTACCAATTAGTACCGTATTTTATCATATCGTACCTTTCATAACTAACAACTATACTCCCAACCCATCAAATTCTAGTGTGATGATTCCTCCGAATGCAAATCTTCTACGAGCTTGAAAAGGAAGGAATGCAGATGCATTGTGTACCTTAGTTACAAGCTGTTCTGATAGTGTTCTGACTTTGATTCAGCACACAACCAAAGCATCATAGGCTTGGAAAGTACTGAGGAGTCAATATGAAACGCGAAACCAAAAAAGGATTCAAAACTTGGAGAATTGACTAGCAACGGAGAAGTTTGCTGAAGGAGAGACAGCTGAAGCATTCATCACTCGAATCAAGAATCTGCACGACCAGATGGCTGGCGTTGGGATACAAAAGACTAGCGAGGAGCTAGCAAGGAGGTGTCTTCGGATTTGTCCACAAAAATTTGATGGACTAGTAGCTACCCTTAATACTCAGGTGAGACCTCAAGCTTTGACTTTTGAGGTTTTTTGTGCGTTATTGATAGAGAAGGAGTTGAGACTGAAAGCCCAAGAAGAAAGCAACAATGGAGATGCTGCATTCTCTGCCAATGCAAAAGGCAAAGGTGGTTTCTCCACCAAAAACAATGGTGACAAAAAGAAGAAGAGCGGTAAGTAGAAGTTTCAAGAAGAGTGCTTCTACTAAAAGAAAAAAGGACATGCAATCGCAAATTGTCGTGTCAAGAAGGCAGATGAAAAGAATAGTATCCTTAAAAGTAAAGGAAAAGAGACAACCAATACAACCGAAGCAAAGTTGGAGTTATTCATGGAGACATTGAGAAAGTGTGCTCCTCCACGCAAAAAGAATCTACCACTGACTCATGGGTGTTGAATAGTGGGGCCTCCCGTCACATGACCAATAAGAAAGGTCTATACATTCTATACAACCTCTACAAGAATCCATTTTTGTGACGGTTGGAAATGATACAAAATGCTCTACTGCGGACATAGGTACTATTTCTTTTGTTGCTACAAATGGTGAAGTCAAAAAGCTTTCAAATGTGTTGTATGTTTCCAAAATTAGGAAAAATCTGTTATCAGTTGCTGCCATAACTGATCGTGGTCATGAAGTGAGATTCAAGAAGATGGGTGCAAAAATTCTGGACGGTGCTGGTAAAGTCATTGGCAAAGAAGAATGAAGAAACAACCTGTATGAGCTAAGTGCTCTTACAACCACCGCTAGAGTGGGCACAAGTAAGCTTTGGCATTAAAGGTTTGGACACATCAAATTTGCAGTGTTGAAGGAGATGCACAAGCAAGATATGGTTGCTCACCTACCTATAGTGACTAAATTGAAGGAACCATGTGAAGCTTGTATAATAGACAACCAACAGAGAAAGGCATTTCCACAGGAAAGCAAGAATAGAGCACATACTCCTCTAGAGTTAGTGCATGCTGACTTGTGCGGTAAGATGCCTACACAGGCCTTGGGGGAATCTTCTTATTTTATGTTGATTAACGATGACTACAATAGGAAGATGTGGGTGTACTTCCTTCGTGATAAGGCTCGAGCTTTTGGTAAGTTTAAAGAATGGCTAAAACTTGTTGAGAATGAAATAGGAAAAAGTGTGAAGAAATTCAAAACAAATGGTGGTGGTAAGTTCAACTCAAAGAAGTTTGAAGGCTTTTGCAAGAGCAAAGGGATCAAGCGTCAATTGACCACGCCTCATACACTCAACAGAACGGTGTTGTGGAACGCACGAATCGCACCATTGTGGAGATGGCAAGATGCATGCTAAAGGGCAAGGGATGGCCTAACCATTTTTGGACTGAAGCTGTTAATACTGCAGTTTACATTCTAAATCGGACCTATACTAAGGCTCTCAAGGGAAAAACACCTCATGAGGCTTACACTGGTAAGAAACCATCTGTCTCACGTTTCAAAATTTTTGGATATGAATGTTACGCACATGTTCTAGATGAGAAGAGAAGCAAGTTAAAACCAAAAAACAAAAAATGTATCTTCTTGGGTTATAGTGATGAGCAAAAGGCTTACAAATTATATGACCAAGAGGCAAAGAAGATCATCGCGAGCCGTGACGTGGTGTTCAAGGAGCAGTCACATATAGTGGAGGAGGAGAAGGCAAGTTCTTCCACTTTATCATCAAGCGAAGAAGTAGTCCACTATGAACCTGTCCCGAGAGCTATCCTATCCTTAAGAAGGAGGAAGCATCATCTTCGGATGATGAAGAAAAAGTTCACCAACCTAACATCACCCCACCGGAAAAGCTATTGCAGTGTTGGGTGAAGCAGCTCTATGACCACAATAATCCTATGCCTACATCTGTTGAGGAGAAGGCAAACGGACCAAGGAGGTCTTAGAGAATAGAGGAGCAAAGAAGAGCTTCTGCTCACATGGTCAATATGGCTTTGATGGCTGAAATTATAAGAGAAATAAAGGAGCTAATTGACTTAGAAGAAGCACTTGCAGATCTAGCATGGAAGGCAACTATACAAGCCGAGTATGACAGCATAATGAAGAATGACACTTGGAAGCTAGTGGATCGGCCAGCAAAGCGGAAGGTTATTGGCACCAAGTGGATCTGGAAGGTAAAGTACAAGGCTGATGGTACCTTAGAAAAGTACAAAGTCAGACTGGTTGCCCAGGGATTTTCACAGGTTAAAGGGTTTGATTTTCAAGAGTCATTTGCCCCAATTGCCAGAATGACCACTATTCGCATAGTACTTGCAGTGGCCAGTTTACCAAATGGATGTTAAGTAAGCGTTCTTAAATGGTAACCTCAAGGAGGAGGTGTATATGGCTCAGCCCCACCAAGGTTTGAGGCCCCCCATTCTAAGAACAAAGTGTGTAAGCTGAAGAAGACATTGTATGGGCTGAAACAAGCCCCCAGAGCATGGTACCAATGGATAGATAAGTTTTTTTAAAGCTTAAACTTCAAAAGATGTGCTTAGATACTAACTTTTATATTTACAGGGATGGTAAAAAGTCTGTAGTGATTGTCCTATATGTGAACGACCTTCTTATTACAAGTGACTATGAAGATATGATCAACCAAACTCAAAAGGCTTTGAGTTCTAAGTTTGAAATGTTAGACTTGGGCTTGCTACACTATTGTTTGGGGATCGAAGTCTAGCAAGAGCCAAGAAAGATCTTTATCTCTCAGAATAAGTATGCATAGGAGATCTTGAAGGCATTTGGCATGACCGAGTGCAAGGAGATAGCTACATCTATGGAGGTGAATGCAAAGTTATCCATTGAGGATACATCAACACTAGCAGACATTGGGAGGTACAAGAGGTTGGTCAGCAATCTGATCTACTTATGTAACACCAGACCAAATATCAGTTTTGATGTTGGTGTTTAGAGCAAGTTCTCAAATAAACCTCATGAGAGTCATTGGAAAGCTGGGATGCCGATGCTCAGTTACTTAAAGGAAACTCGACTATGATATCACATACAGCTCCGGAACTTCTCTTATGGGGAACTGTGACTCACATTGGGAAGGAGACAATGATTCCAAGAAGTCAGTTTTTGGTTATTGTTTCTCTTTGGGTTCATGAATTTTCTCTTCGATTAGTAAGAAGCAGCCAACACTGACATTGCCTTCTACCGAAGCAGAGTTCAAGGCAACTTGTTTTGCTGCATGTGAAGCAATATGGTTGAGAAGGATCCTATGGCATATGGAAGTGCAAGATGAAGAACCAACTGTGCTGAGATGTGACAATCAAAGTTGCATCGCCATTGCCAAAAATCCAATGTTTCATGCACATATCAAACATATAGATATCCATTATCACTATGTGTGTGATTTGATCAAGGATGGGATAGTGAAACTGATCTACTATCCAACAAAGGAGAATGAAGTGGATATCTTCACCAAAGCACTTACGAAGGATATGCTTCAAGTTTATCTTCACAGACTCGGCATTGGGCTAAGGAGATAGCTCACCTGCGGGTGGACATTGAGGGGGGGTGTTAGATATGCTCAATGCCCCACCCTCATAAGGTGCCACCAATGATCCATGGTGCTCAAAGTTGTAAGGTCCCTATTATGAGGAGAAGCCATATGTGAGCCCGGATATTGGTTGAGTCCTGACTTGTATGTCAAATGAGATCTATGTAACCAGATGACGAAAAGGTAACCGTTGTGAGTCTAATCTTTGGGTTAGACGGAGTAGTTAAGCTAGTAGCAACTCGAGGTACATTGCATCGAGTTGCGGGGTAAGGGAGTTATCAGAGGCCCCTATTTTGGGGTCTGGGGGCCGCAGAAGCAACCCCTGGCTAGGGGGTCCCAAGGGGGCTAGCGACCCCTCTGGCAAGGATCCGAGGGCAGCCCCCGAGTCCGACGGCAAAGGAAATATTCCCTAGCCGACTCGTGAAGGCTCATATGATAGGTCGGTCAAGCCGACCTAACCGCCTTTGCAGACTATAAAAGCTAAACCCCTTCACAACCATCCATCATCTATCTTTCACCCAGTCAGAGTTGTTCTAGCTAGCCTTAAGCTCTTCACCTATCTTCTGTCTAGATCGCCATCTAAGCTTCACAGTGGAAGCGCAGGGGTGAACATAGCCATCTTTGTATCAGTTGTTTAGTGCTAAAGAATTTTTTTATTCTCCTCTTATCTGTTGTGTACTCTCTATCTCTTTCTCAAATTATATTCGCTGCACCGTGTAATTTTTATGCATTGGGGAGGGGGGGTCAAAAGATGAATGCTTGGATACTAATTAATGAACGCAGAATATATAGAAGAATGTGTGTCAATACCTCTCTCAAAGAACCTCACACCAACTGACTAAATTCCTAGAGACTATTTGAATAACAAACCACATGACTACAAGCAATCAGCAATCCCAACATAAGGTTGGACCTGCAAAACCTACTGATCACTTTCCTACAAATAATAATCATAAAAACTGTTGTACCCAACTTGACCACCCTACCCTAAAACTAGCCGACTACCCAAACTGACTAGCTGAATCCTCAAACTAACTACACTTAAATTGATCCTCTAATGGCCTCTCTTAGATCCTGGATGGGTCATGAGAATGAGGGATTTGAAATGCAAATGAAGAGTTGCCTGAGGAAGAGCCTTGGTGAAAAGGTCCCCAAAATTGTCTCCAGTCTTGCAACACTCCACCATGACTGTTCTATCCAATATATTCTAGGTTTCGATATGCTTAGTCTATGCGTGAAACGCTAGATTTTGAGCAACAACTATGCAACTTTGGTTAACGATTGTACATGGCTCTAAGAATATACAAGCTCGTCTAGCAATCTATAAAGCCAAATTGCTTCACATATGGTAGTACATGCCACTCGATGCACTACTTCTATAGAGGAAAGACCATGTTTGGTTGCTTCTTTCTACTCCATAAAAGAGCAAATGACCCTACCATGAAACAATAGCCTATCATCACCTCTCATTGTCCACATCTCCATCTGTGCAAGATAAGATCTAGATCACTTGTACTTGCTCTAAAGAACAAACCTCTCTCTAGTGTGCTCTTGAGGAGACCCAAAATCCTCATAGCCCCATAAGCCAAACCCTAATTAGGGAGCAAACGGCCATCTATAAATAGATAGGCTGCTCATCACTCAGCCTCAATCTCGTTTTTGCAATTTGCAGATGCCGTATCTCCATTGTCCACACCAGGTACGCGAAGGATATCTCAGCTGAGCTTCTCCCCACTGCTATCTACCATTTGGCACCTGCTGTCCAGGCTTCCACTGCTGTTCAGGACTGATTTCAGCCTGCCATTGACTGTCCACCAGCTGGCATCTACTGTTTACTGCTGTCTAGCCTTCCACCTGCTGTTCATGACTGATTTCAGCCTGCCATCGACTGTCTACCATCTGGCAACTGCTGCAGATTGCTGTCCAACCTGCATTTACTGATTTCTCACCTTCTACTGCTGTCAAACAGCCTGATCTACTGCCACCCTGCTGTCCATGACACCTTGGAGGCTGCATTTTGCTGCAGGCTGCTCCACTCTGCCTGCCACATCAGCCCTAAATCTGTGTTTTGCTGCAGACTGCTTCTGTACAGCTGCCACATCATCAACATACTTGTATTTTTCTGTTTTGCATCATCTACTGCCCATCTGTTCTCACTGATCCGGCCATCACAGGTTCTGTTTGCTGCTGCCAAACACATTTGAAGGCTGCCTGGTGCATCTCAAGATCCATCAAAGTATGACACACTCTTCTGCTCATACTCTTTGCTCCGGTCCTCAAGACACCGAAGTTCGGGGGTCAATTTTCATCTTCCATAGTGTGTTTGCTACAATGAGCATTGTACTTATTCATTCATTATTCAAATTTCATTATCTTTTGTATTCATTCTCTCTCTATTAACGCTAACCCTAATAGTGTTTCTTTATCAATTTGTGCATTTGTCATACGATTGTGTTTGTATTCTATAGATGGGCTTTTCTTTACAAGATATCAGAACTAGGTACTCACTAAGAAAACCTAGGCCCCTCATCAAAAAGCATGGTCTTCGAAAACAAGAACTACAGAGGAAAGATGACGTAGAACACTTCCACACCGATTCAATCTCCAAAGCAACCTATGCCAAGAACTGAGCAAGAGTGGCTTCCAGAGCCAACTCTGCAAGGTTCCAACATTGGCGGAGATCCTTCTCACTACATTAAAGAGACACATCCTTATCATACCACAAACGAGGAGCTGCAGCTGATCATGGCCCAGAAAGCCAAGAAGAGTAAAGAGCTTGATAGAAAAATAGCAATTCAAGTTTCAGCAATAACTACTTGAAGAAGATACATATAGTTCTTTCCCTTCACATGTTGCGTGCAAGTCTATTGATGTTGCACAACCATTGAGACCTCCATCATGAAGGATGGGCCCCCCTCTTGGAGAAAGACATCCAAAGTATGTCCTCTACTTTCAGACCATTCCATCTACTCCAATGCAAGGTACACAAGTTCTGACTTAGTCCCTTCTTCTTTTACATCTACTCCATTGCAACATTATCAAAAAGATTATATTGAAGCTAGAATGCCATATATTGGGAAGCTAGAGTGCCATATATTGATCATGGTAAGAGTCCCATTGAAGATCCATTTTTGTATGTTAATACACAAAGGGGTGACTATAAGAAAAAGATCGGTAACTCTTCTTCCTTTATTGCTTTGAATTTTGCTTGTCAAAGTCAGAATGAGTATAGTGTTTCACCTTCTATGCATTCCGCATCATCATTATCATTTCAATTTCCATCTTTAAATCAAACAATTTAATGCACCTTTATCATCATTTACACCATAATTTCAAACCTCACCCATCCCACCCACTTCTTCCACTACATCACCTTTATCATTCACATTTCCATTTAAGACACCACACGTCCTTGCACACATCGCACTAGGGGGTTACTTCAAACATAGACACAACCTTTAAGACCTCTACATCCTCAGTTCCTAGTGGTGCTCATACACCTTTGGGGTGTTGAGCTAACATAAGCATTACAAGCCGAATTAGCCACTTAAACAGCCCCAAAAATACTTAATTCATCAAAATCTTCAAATGGTATATAGTTCGAAAGAGTTTTTAAACAGTGCAAGGTATGAGGTCTCAAAACTTTTCATAAATAGGCAAGCTACCTCCATTCAATCTTAGTCTCGTTTTTGCAAGTTTTAGGAGTTGTATCTCTATTGTCCACACCCCGTTTGTGAAGAACTTCACGGTAAGAGCATTCCCCTACTATCTGCTATCATCTAGTGCCTGATTCTAGCCTCCGGCTCCATCTTCTAATTGTCGCCCTCTTCAAGAGTTGTCACATGGTCCTCTAGAACTTGCGCATTTACTCCCATTGCCACCTACTAGAGTTTATTACCATCATCCAAACATTTGCATTTGCTGAGTTTAACTCTCCTCCAAGTGTCGCCATCACGTTCTGCACAGTCGCCTTCAACTCCAACATGTCACCCAATTTATCTTTCTCCTCAAGTACCTACGTTTTTTAGTCTCTCTCTCCTCATTGCTATCTACATCAAATCCAACTTCCATTGCCGCATTTGCTAGTGTTTGACTCTCGAACGCTGCCTTTGCTGCGTTTCAAGATCTGTCAAGAGTACGATGCACTCTCCCACTCAGCATCTATGCCTCGGTCCTTGAGACACGAGTTTGGAGTACAGTTTTCACTCCTGCACAGTTTGTTTGCTGCATGAGCCTTTTATATTCAATGATCAGTTACTCATTCAAATTTCACAATGTTCATTGCCTCTAAGTTACCCCCATCCTAACTGTGTTCTTTTGAGTTAATGCTTTGTCATACGCTTTCATTTATGTTTTCCGTTAGGGTATTTCTTCACATGGTATCAAAGCAAGGTTCTCTTCCACGAAACCTCGGTCTTTGATATAAAAGCCCTTCACAAGAAGCAAGAACAATAGGAGAGCTAGATGACTTCAGACACATCTTCACCACATCATCATGATACTCCCGAGACTAGCACATTAAGACATGCGACGGAGTGGGCTTCATAGCTTACTCCTCCATCTGACATGGCTGGAGAGTCTTCGAACTACAATGGAGTTCACAGACCATACAAGATCTCACAAGCCAAATACAATCTCATCCTCATGTATCAAATTCAACAACAAATTGAAGGTAAATTTGAGTTTTCCCCTTTACATTTGGTGCACCGGTCTAATGATTTTGCAACAACAGGAGAGCTAGACTTCATAACACATCTTCACCACATCATCATGATGCTCCCAAGCCTAGCACATCAAGACACGTGACGAAGTGTACTTCACAACTTACTCCTCCATCTGACATGGCTAGAGAGTCTTCAAACTACCATGGAGTTCACATATCATACAAGATCTCACGAGCCAAATACAATCTCACCCTCATGTATCGAGTTCAACAATAGATTGAAGGTAAATTTGAGTTTTCCCCTTCACATTCAATGCACCGATCTAATGATTTTGCAAAAAGGATGGAAGCTCCACAAAGGACTAGCCATCCTAACATGGAAAATAGCATGGAGTACAAACCATTTTCCTCTCTGACACCATCATCTTCATCCTTACCTCTTTCATCTTTTCCACACTTCTCTATCTTCATTAACTCCTATGTCACGTAGTAGTACCAGTACTTCTCAATCTTTTGATTTTATTTCTTCTTTTCCACACACTCCTCCACCTTCATTCACTCTATGTCAAATAGAAGTTTTCCACAAGATATTGGAGATGCTCATGATGAAGAAACTCTTCAAACAAAGTATTGGTTCATTGGCCCGAAGATGATAGGTTTTTCCATTTGCACTCAAGAAAAGGTAAACAAAAATTGTGAGAATCTATGGTGAATGCTCCTTCTTCATGGTCAATTTGATTTTGATGATTCATCTTTTTCATCATTTGCATTTAATCGACAAAAAAAACCTAACGCATTTCCCAAATCTACACAAATGACAAATGCATTTAATCTCTTATCCATCCCACCCACTAGTTCCGCTACATCATCCTTTTAGCCTCCATTAAGTGCACCATACATGTCTTCACACATCACACCAAGGGGTCCTTCACCCTTTGATATACCTTTTAGGACCTCGTATTTTCCTCAGGGAAATGTCTCCATGATGGATGTTCATCCTTCCAACCCACACTTTCGGGTTTATCACAACTTGGAAATACCACCCAACCCTCACTGAGTGTGGATCAATTGGTACCATAGTTTGTTTCCATGGCATTACCTAGTGGGCCCTCTGGTAATTTTGTTGTGCCCCAGCCAACCATTGGGCAGCGCTTACGTGTCCCGCTGCCTCCACCTCCACTGGCACTTCATGGAAACATTCATGTTCCAATGCCTCCACATCAATCGGCACCAAATTGGACATTATCAGCTCATTTCTGCCTACCCAACTCTTCCTCCTACTTATCCCCCTCGACCATCTCCTTCCTATTCCACTTATCCAACACCTCACTGTTCTTCATCCTCATCAATCAAACATGCTTTAATGATAAGACTCGTTTTAATAGGTTGAACTTCACCACTTGGTCAAACCTGATGAGATATGTCCTAGACTCCTAAAACCTATGGGATCTTGTGTAGGGGTTGGAACCCCAACATGATACTGCACTTATTCCATACGAAGTTGTCAGCTTGTGAAAGGCTTGAAATACCTCCGCTAATGTCGAGCTGATCCGAGCGTTGAGCACAATTGACTAACCACTATGCGGCTCGAGATAGGACCCGTCACATCAATTTGGATTATGAGCTTCAAAACTTTAAAATTACTGACCAATATGACTTGAAAGTCAAGTTAGCTAAGTATCGGCGTCTTCTCGCTGAGTTCTCTATCAAGGGGGCTCTTGAGTCCTCAAATGATAAAGTCACATTGTTTCTAAACAAGTTGCCGAGAAAATATTTTCATTTTGTGCAATAGGTGATCTCACAATCCACCATGCCCACATTCTATGAATTTAAGTGTCAACTACTGCATTATGCTCGACTATTTGATCAGTTTCATAGTTTGACCTCTATAGAGGGAACTCTCGTTGCTTCTTCTCAAAAGGGCCAACAAGGAAGTGTCGATCAAAGGCACTCGACACAGTACCAAAAGCTAAAACTTAGACCCCCATCCCCCAATCAAGTAACCCCAAACAGGAGAGGTAGGATGGTGACAAGTTGCAACCCTCAACAATAGGGACAATGGCGAGGCTAGACCCATGCTACCACTAGTCAATCATCACAATCAACAACATTCTCAACACCATAGGGCTTATCTAACTGGTCTATGGGACCCACATCATCTCCGTAGAGACATTTAAGTATGCCAGTCTCATCCACATTTACGAGTTGGCTCTTGACAATGTAACTACAAAGGCCCACTCGTCACAACTGAGTGCTTCAACTACTCCTTGGATTGTGGACAATGGAGCTACCTATCATATAACTCCCATCATGGACATTTTCCTTTCCCAAGTCCCCCACGGTCGAGCACGTCTGAGTTGGGAATAATTCCTCCATCACGAATCAAGCTCACAATTGCATCAGTTTTGCCATTGACCAGGGCCAAGATCGCGCTACACTAGATGATGTATACTATTTCCCCTTGCTTGGGATGAAGTTTTTATCCATTTAGCAACTTTCCCGGTTGGGTCGAGCAGTCTTCTTCATAGCAACCACAGTCAAGGCCCTTGACTCTCAATTCAATTTAGTGATTGCTTACATTGCAGCATAGCCTAGTGGCCTCTACCACATGACAGTTTCTTTCTAAGCTGACAATCGAGGGCTCTAACTTCCACCACTTCCAAGCTTTAGCTACTACACAAGAGCCTACGAGCATGGAGTGTCTTGGGCATCTTGGATACAACTCTCTTTATGAGTTGTCTGTTAGAGATCTGATCACAGCCAGTGCAGTGGCAGCCAGAGTGCAGTTGGATAGGCAGTCGGACTGCCACGTGGCAGTCCGACCTGTGCAGGCAGTCGGCTGCATTTAATGCAGCCGACAGGATATTTTCTGGCGCCCTATTTTTGTCCAGATTTTGGCTATAAATAGCCGACATCTCCAACAGTCTCCTACACTTCTCTGCTCGCAGATTACAGACCGGTGACACGCGCAGATTCCGTCTCTGTTCGCAGATTTCAGACAGGAGACAGTGCAGACTGCAGCCGACTTCCAGGTGAACAGCAGGTTGCATCGTCGAGGTGGAGACACGCAATCCAGCGCACTGCGCCCGTGTATATATCTGTATATCTTTGTATTCAGCACACTTTATACAGCAAATCTTCATCTTCCACTGTGTCTCTCTCTTCTCTCTCTGCGTTCTCTCTCTCTCAGAGTCCTACGCTTCCGCACCGCTGCACTCTGACATGGTATCAGAGCAGTGTTAGAGGGTTGACTGAGCGCAGATCAACCTGAAGAGGAGTTTCTATCGCGACACAAATTTGCGTTTTTTGTGTTTGAGGGCAGACAGGAGGGCTGCGCCTTGGAACAAGGCTGAAGCGAGTGTGGGCGCGCAGGAAAGGAGTCCAAGTGGTGGATTTGCTGCTGTTTACTGCTGTTTGGCGCAGAGGAAGTTTGAGTTTTCAGCCTACAAGTACAGGTTTTGCTTTTTTTCATCGCCTCCGGCGGGTGAAGAAGTTTCAGGACGCGGAAGAGCCTTAGCAGGCTGAGTTTTCACAGTCAGAGGGGGCTGCTTTTGCGTTTGTGAAGGCATTACAGGTGAAGATGTTTACAGAGATTGACTTGGAGTTCCAGTCGATTATGGACCGGAAGGTGCCTGTCTTACCGGCTCTTCCTGCAGATCAGAAGCTCGACGGCGACAACTACCGCATTTGGCGCGTCATGATGTTGGCCATCCTTGAGTCCTATGATTTGGCGGAGCTGGTACAGGAAGAGATCGACCGGCCCTCGGTAAGAGATGAGTCCAAACTCTCTTCCGATGCTCGTGCGGAGTTGGCCAAGGCTCAGTCTCATTGGGACAAACTGAATGCCAGGATTCGTTTCTTTCTCTTTCTATCATGTACTACAGCCGTGATCACTCACATCGAGCACTTAACGGTGGCTCGGGAGATATGGCTGGAGCTTGATCAGATGTACAATCGGATGACCCTTATGAAGCGGGTTTCTTTGGAGGTACAGATGTAGACCTTGTCCATAAACAAGTCTTCTTCGCTGCGAGAGCACATTAATAAGCTAAGGTAGCTTCAGATGCAGGTTCAGAATGCGGGGAAGCCGATTTCCTCCGAAGACATGGCGATCACACTTTTGTCCCAGTTGCCGCCACGATTCGGTACATTTTACTGCGATGACGGCTCCCCAAGCTCGAGAGTGGATCGTTGATAGTGGTGCCTCCCGGCACATGACTCCTTCATCAGATGGTGTTGCCCAGTTGCGACCCTCGCGTGGACAGATTCTCATTGGAGATAGCTCTTCAGTATCTATTGCAGGTCGGGGTAAGATGCAGCTTATTCCAGATGGACGAGGTGGTACCCATACCTCAGAGGTTTTGCATGTACCAGACTTAGGGTACCATCTCTTGTCAGTTCATAAGATTTGCTCCCTTGGCCTTTTGGTGGAGTTTGACAGTACTACGGTGCGAGTCCTTGATCGTGGATCGAGGAAGGTTCTATCATCCGGATATGAGGAGAACGGCATTTATAAATTGAAGTCTTCCACCGCCCTCTCTACTCTTCTTCTTACCTCTCAGTCACAGTCAGAGTTATGGCACGCTCGGTTTGGTCACCTCAACTATGATTATCTTCGGAGAGCATCACGTGGACAGCTTGTTCGAGGGTTGCCGGATATAGTGGTGAGCCAGCAGCCATGTGTCTCCTGCATTCGGGGGAAGCAGCATAGGGATGACATTCCCCACACAGCTTCACGGCGGTCTACTTCACCGTGGAGCTTGTATCTACGGATCTATGCGATGAGTCCTTGCGCGAGAGCTCGTACTTCATGCTGATCGTAGATGACTACAGCAGGATGACATGGGCCTATTTTTTGGCATTAAAGTCAGAAGCTTTCTCACACTTCAAGGATTGGCTTCTCTTTGAGGAGAACCGATCGGGCCGGAAGTTGAAGACCTTGCGATCCGACAAGGGCGGTGAATTTGTTTCTAATGAGTTTGCTCGGTTTTGTGCAGATAAAGGAATTCACCAGGAGTTTGCCAATACCAACACTCCTCAAGAAAATGGCATTCTTGAACAGAAGAACCGCAGTGTGATTGAGATGGCACGCACCATGATGGAGCACCAACAGACCCCTAAGGTTTTGTGGGCTGAGACTGTGGCTACTGCAGTCCACATCCTTAATCAATCCCCTACTTCGGCCATGGAAGGGATGACCCCCTTTGAGGCTTACTTTGGGACGAAGCCAGATGTTTCTTACTTTAGGGTCTTTGGGTGTGATGCCTATGTTCACATTCCCAACGCTCACCGTGATAAATTTGAAGCAGCTTCCCGAAGACAGGTATTTGTTGGCTACAGCTCCCAGTCCCAAGGCTATCGATTGTATGATCCCGTCAAGCGGGATGTGTACACTAGCCGCGATGTGCGGTTTGTGGAGGTTCCGACCATATCAACGGGTGAGGAGCATCCCATTCTTGGAGATCCAGGGGAGAGTTGGGCTCCTTCTACAGTTCCACTGGAGCCCGTGCCTTTTGATTATGATTCTGTTTCTGACACAGAGTCTACTGTTCCACCGGTCACCCCTGAGGAGTTACCACCGGTGGATATTCCAAAGACTTCAGCTAATGGAGAGAAACGAGGGGAGGTTCGGCCTCCTCCTCGATGGGCCCGTGACACACTCCGTGATTCAGGGATCGAGGGGGTTCCTGAGGAGTGGGGACCGCAGGATGGTCCGCGGTGTCAGAGTGCAGCGGTGCGGAAGCGTAGGACTGAGAGAGAGAGAACGCAGAGAGAGAAGGGAGAGAAAGAGACAGTGTACACTGAAGATCTGCTGTATAAAGAATGCTGAATACAAAGATATACACGGGCGCAGTGCGCTGGACTGCGTGTCTCCACCTCGACGATGCGACCTGCTGTCCACCTCGAAGTCTGCTGCAGTCTGCACTGTCTGCTGTCTGAAATCTGCGAACAGAGACAGAGATCTGCACGGCACCGGTCTGTAATCTGCGACAGAGAATGAATGCCAGACTGCTGAAAACGTCAGCAATAAATAGGCGAAAATCTGCCTAGGATGGGGCGCCAGAATAGGGCGCAGCCTGATAAAAATCAGCTGCAGGCAGTCGGACTGCCACGTGGCAGTCCGACTGCACAGTCCGACTGTGCAGCTGGACTGTGCAGCTGCTGCCTGCTGCTGCCTGCCTGAAAACAGGCTATGATCTCTGACACCCCCTCTCAGAGCCTGGACAGGGCAGAAGCCTGAGGGATCTGGAATGTTGCCGAAGTAGAGCCTGAGGAAGCGCCTTCGTAAACAAATCCGCAAGATTATCCTCCGTCTTGCAATACTCCACAGTGATGGTCTCATCCAAAAGCTTTTCTCGGATGAAGTGGTACTGGATCTCAATGTGCTTCGTCCGGGCATGAAAAACAGGATTCCTCGCCAAGGCAATGCAACTCTCATTGTCACATCGCAGCAATGTAGGACGAGTCTGGGGGCACCCAAGCTCCTCCAACAATCTCCGAAGCCACACAACCTCGCATGTGGTGGAAGATGCGGCCCGATACTCCGCCTCAGTAGACGAAAGAGCTACCGTGGGCTGCTTCTTGCTACTCCAAGAAATAACACCTGCACCCAAGGTAAAGCAGTAACCTGTTGTAGACCGCCTGTGGTCCACGTCACCGGCCCAATCCGAGTCGCTCCAACCTGCAAGTACAAGATCTGACCCATCTGTCCCTGCGGGGTAATGAATCCCCAAATCAGACGTCCCCCTCAGATACCGAAGTATCCTCTGAGCAGCCTGCCAATGCACCGTCTTAGGTTCACTCATGAACCCTGCCAGGAGCCCAACAGCAAAACATAGATCAACCCTGGTGTTGAGAAGCCAAATCAAAGACCCTATCAACTGTCGATAGCGGGAAGCATCCGCCAAAGGAGAAGCTGAGTGGGAAGTGGCCTTCCAGTTCGGATCCATAGGAGTAGAGAGGGCCCGACAATCTTCCATCTCAAAAGACACCAAGAGCTCCTGTACATATCTCTGTTGGGAGAGAAAGATCCCCCTCTGAGACTGAAAAATCTCATGTCCTAAAAAGAAATGAAGTAGCCCCAAATCCGTCATCTCGAACGTCCGATGTAAAGCTGACTTTGTCTCCTGGACCTGCTGTGCATCATCACCTGTGACAATCAAATCATCAACATATAATACAAACAGCACACAACCATCCTCGGAAGTGTGAACATACAGCTGCGGATCGGCCTTGGACCGCCGATATCCCAACTGAGTCTGGAGGAACGAATCAATCTTCTCGTTCCAAGCTCGCGGGGCCTGCTTGAGACCATACAGGGCCTTCTTCAACCTGTAGACTTTCCCATCTGAAGAACCAAAGCCAGGAGGCTGCTCAACGTAGATCTCCTCCTTCAAATCACCATTCAGGAAGGCCGACTTCACATCCAGCTGATAAACAGGCCATCTCCTATGGCCAGCCAAAGCAAGAACAGCTCTAATGGTTGCCATACGAGCTGTAGGGGCAAAGGTGTCATGACAGTCAATCCCTGGGCGCTGGGCAAAACCCTTAGCAACAAGGCGAGCCTTGTGCTTATCCAAAGTACCATCACTGAGATATTTGGTCTTGAAGACCCACTTGACTCCAATCACCTTCTTCTTCGGGGGGCGTGGCACAAGTGACCAAGTGCCATTCCTCTCAATAGCCTCCAACTCAGCTTCCATAGCTTTCTTCCATGGGACGGACTATAAAGCCTCCTTCACGGAGGTGGGCTCTCGATCCTGCATAACTCGGGACATCAAACAATAATTGGAGCAGACAAGCTCCGTAGAATGCACCTGGTGCCTCCGTGACCGCCGCGGACCATCCTGCGGTCCCCACTCCTCAGGAACCCCCTCGATCCCTGAATCACGGAGTGTGTCACGGGCCCAGCGAGGAGGAGGCCGAACCTCCCCTCGTCGTTCTCCATCAGTAGAAGACTCTGGAATGTCCACCAGTGGTAACTCCTCAGAAGGATCCGGTGGAACAGTAGACTCTGTGTCAGAAACAGAATCATAATCAAACGGCACAAGCTCCAGTGGAACTGTAGAAGGAGCCAAACTCTCCCCTGGATCTCCAAGAACGGGATGCTCCTCACCCGTTGAAGAAGCCGGAACCTCCACAAACCGCACATCACGGCTAGTATATACATCCCGCTTAACGGGATCATAGAGTCGGTAGCCTTGGGATTGGGAGCTGTAGCCAACAAATACCTGTTTGCGGGAAGCCGCTTCGAATTTGTCACGGTGAGCTTTGGGAATGTGAACATAGGCATCACACCCAAAGACCCGAAAGTAAGAAACATCTGGCTTCGACCCAAAATACGCCTCAAATGGAGTCATCCCTTCCACGGCCGAAGTAGGAGATCGGTTAAGAATGTGGACTGCAGTAGCCACAGCCTCGGCCCACAGAACCTGGGGGGTCTGTCGGTGCTCCATCATGGTGCGCGCCATCTCGATCACACTGCGGTTCTTCCGTTCGAGAATACCATTTTCTTGTGGAGTATTCGTATTGGCAAACTCCTGGTGAATTCCTCTATCTGCACAAAACCGAGCAAATTCATTAGAGACAAATTCACCTCCCTTGTCGGATCGCAAGGTCTTCAACTTCCGGCCTGATCGGTTCTCCTCAAAGAGAAGCCAATCCTTGAAGTGTGAGAAAGCTTCTGATTTTAGTGCCAAAAAGTAGGCCCATGTCATCCTGCTATAGTCATCCACGATCAGCATGAAGTACGAGCTCCCACGCAGGGACTCATTCCTCATAGGGCCACATAGATCCGTAGATACTAACTCCATCGGTGAAGTAGACCGCCGCGAAGCGGTGTGGGGAATGGCATCTCTATGCTGCTTCCCCCGTATGCAGGAGACACATGGCTGCTGGCTCACCACTATATCCGGTAACCCTCGAACAAGCTGTCCCCGTGACGCCTTCCGAAGATAGTCATAGTTCAGGTGACCATACCTAGCATGCCATAATTCAGACTGTGACTGTGAGGTAAGAAGAATAGTAGAGAGGGCAATGGAAGACTTCAGTTTGTAAATGCCGTTCTCCTCATATCCAGATGATAGAACCTTCCTTGATTCACGATCAAGGACTCGCACTGTAGAACTGTCAAACTCCACCAGAAGACCAAGGGAACAAATCTTATGGACTGAAAGGAGATGGTACCCCAATCCTGGTACATGCAAAACCTCTGAAGTATGGGTGCCACCTCGTCCATCCGGAATGAGCTGCATCTTACCCCGACCTGCAATAGAAACTGAAGAGCTGTCTCCAATGAGAACCTGCCCACGCGAAGGTCGCAGCTGGGCAACACCATCTGATGAAGGAGTCATGTGCCGTGAGGCACCACTATCAATAATCCACTCTCGAGATTGGGAAGCCGCCATCGCAGCATCAGAAGCATTCGGTGAAGCGTCCTCAATGACAACTAAGTGTAGAAATGCAGCTGATGAGGGTGCAGCCACCGCTCCAGAATCCTTGGTTTCCTTCTTCTTGGTGTCCTTCGAGTCTTTGTCAGGGCAATCCTTCTTCCAATGGCCAGTCTTTCCACAAATATGGCATGTGGAATCTTTGTCCTTGTCCTTCTTGGACTTGTTATCCCCCTTCTTCTTCTTTTGGTCCTTTCCCTTCTTCTGAGAGGCTTGACCTGTCAACGCTCCGTCTTGGAAGCATTCTGTCCCTTTAACTGTTCCTCTTGGTCCAAGACCATAGGAACCAACTCCTCCCAACGAAGAGTAGACTCTCGCCCTGAAGCAATAAGGGCAGAGTAAAATGTACCGAATCGTGGCGGCAACTGGGACAATAGTGTAATCGCCATGTCTTCGGAGGAGATCGGCTTCCCCGCATTCTGAACCTGCATCTGTAGCTGCCTTAGCTTATTAATGTGTTCCCTTAGCGAAGAAGACTTATTGACGGACAAGGTCCGCATCTGTACCTCCAAAGAAACCCTCTTCATTAGGGTCATCCGATTGTGCATTTGATCAAGCTCCAGCCATATCTCACGAGCCACCGTCAAGTGCTCGATGTGAGCGATCATGGTTGTAGTGCATGATAGAAAGAGAAAGGATCGAATCCGGGCATTCAGTTTGTCCCAATGAGACTGGGCCCTGGCCAACTCCGCACGAGCATCGGAAGAGAGTTTGGACTCATCTCTTACCGAGGGCCGGTCAATATCTTCCTGTACCAACTCCGCCAAATCATAGAACTCCAGAATGGCCAACATCATAACGCGCCAAATGCGGTAGTTGTCGCCGTCGAGCTTCTGATCTGTAGGAAGAGCCGGTAGGACAGGCACCTTCCGGTCCATAATCGCCTGGAACTCCAAGTCCATCTCTGTAGACATCTTCACCTGCAATGCCTTCTCAAACGCAAAAGCAGCCCCCTCTGACTGAGTAGACTCAGCCTGCTAAGGCTCTTCAGCGTCCCGAAGCTCCTTCACCCGCCGGAGGCGATGAAAAAGCAAAACCTGCACTTTTAGGTTGAAAACTCAAACTTTCTCCGCGACAAACAGCAGCAAATCCACCACCTGTACTCCTTTCCTGTGCGCCCACACTCGTTTCAGCCTTGTTCCAAGGCGCAGCCCTCCTGTCTGCCCTTAAACGCAAAAAACGCAAATTTGTGTCGCGATGGAAACTCCACTTCAGGTTGATTCTGCGCTCAGTCAGCCCTCAAACACTGCTCTGATACCATGTCAGAGTGCAGCGGTGCGGAAGCGTAGGACTGAGAGAGAGAGAACGCAGAGAGAGAAGGGAGAGAAAGAGACAGTGTACACTGAAGATCTGCTGTATAAAGAATGCTGAATACAAAGATATACACGGGCGCAGTGCGCTGGACTGCGTGTCTCCACCTCGACGATGCGACCTGCTGTCCACCTCGAAGTCTGCTGCAGTCTGCACTGTCTACTGTCTGAAATCTGCGAACAGAGACAGAGATCTGCACGGCACCGGTCTGTAATCTGCGACAGAGAATGAATGCCAGACTGCTGAAAACGTCAGCAATAAATAGGCGAAAATCTGCCTAGGATGGGGCGCCAGAATAGGGCGCAGCCTGATAAAAATCAGCTGCAGGCAGTCCGACTGCCACGTGGCAGTCCGACTGCACAGTCCGACTGTGCAGCTGGACTGTGCAGCTGCTGCCTGCCTGAAAACAGGCTATGATCTCTGACAGCGGTGCTGAAAATGGATTAAGAAAGCTACCACTTGGCAAAACTTTCCCATGCAAGTGGGGAAAAGGCTAAATAGGGCTGAAGGGAGAGGAAAATCTCGTTTTTTCAATTTGGAGCTGTTGGAAAGAGGTGTTGGACTGTTGCTGCCAGCTTTTGGGGCCATTTTCCAGCCATTGGAGACCATTTTGGTGATGGAAATTGCATATTCTTGACCTTGGGAAGCTGACAATTGCTGCTGATGCAGTTTCTCCGAAAGATCAGAGTCTCTGATGCTCCTATTGTTGTTGGTGCATCCATTTGGGGCTGGTACAGCAGGGCAGCAACTGATTTTGATCAGTTCTTCGCGACAAATCTCAAAATTTTCTCTCTCTACAGCATTCTCTCATCTCGTTCAACCTATGCTCAGTCATTCTCAACAATTCTCAGCCATTCGGAGGAGATCTCAGCCATTTTTGGAGGGCTGATCTGTAATTTCTGTAGTAAACCCTAATTCACAGCAAAAATTAGGGTTTAGCAACCACCTAGGGATCCGTGCCAAAGATTGAAGGCTCAAGGGACTGAAATCAACACCTGATAATTGAAGATTATCAAGGGATTTCAGGAGCCAAGCCATCCCGAATTGATTTGGGGCAGCATTTGGCCAGCCAAGGGTCAAATTGGAGAAGAAGTCCTTGATGAAACAAGGGGCAAATGACCCAAAAGGCTTGCTGGAAATTTATGACAGCAAGAGCAATTGGTTAGCAGGAGGAGATTGAAGAATCTCAAGTTGTACTCCTTCCAATTGAATGAAAGCTAAAGAAATACCGCAAGGGGCGCCAATCTTGGGGCCAACAGGGTGTCTACTGTCCAAGAATGTTATGGTAAAGTGTGTATTTCATTTTATGTGCATTTATTTATTACTGTAATTAACTCTTAAATCAGGTTATCACCACCCATTCCAAGAAGGAAGGCTGGTTTCAACAAGTGCCCATACTCCCTTCTTTGCCCAAAGAAGACCAGCTTGATGGTTCCAACTACTTGCTTTGGTCATGTAAGGTGGAGTATATCCTTGATACCTTCGATCTTCGGGAGTTTATTACCCACCGTATTCCCGATCCAGTGGAGGATCCCACCGTTGGATCATCAATGGATCGTGCAACCTTATGGGATCGGCTCAACTCAAGAGCTCGATCTTTCCTCTTTATGAGATTAAAGGATTCTATCGTAGTGCATATGCGCAAGTTGTGGAAAGCAATGGAAGTGTGGACAAAGCTTGCTTCTTTGTACCATCAAAAGACATTTGCCCATCAGATTACTCTCGAGAAGAAACTCGGATGCTCACTGTTGATGATCCTTCTTCCATGAAGGATCATATCAACACGTTAGAGGACATGAGGGATGAGCTTGCATCCCTTGGCAAGATGATCTCTTCAAAGGATATAGCCATGATTCTTTTGACTCAACTGTCATCTCCCCGGTTTGATGTCTTCTGCACCAACCTTCTTACATTGAGAACCCATGAAAAGCTTCTATGGGAGGAGCTTGCACCGCTTGTTTTGGAGTATGACGAGTGCGTCAAAAGAGGTAGCTAGTGGATCCACCTCCACCAAAGCTTTTGTTACAAGTTTGGGAGGGGGGACGCAGAAGAAAGGAAAGTCACTAGCTCAAAGACAAGAGAGCTCTTCAAGTTCTTACTCTGACTTGGAGAAGCCTAAATGCCCATATTGTGGGAAGGGGACACAACTAGAGGAGAAATGTTGAAAGAAGTACCCTCACCTTTGTCCGAGAGCGAAGGATGGAGCTAAAACATCCGAACCTTCTACCTCTACTCCGGCAATTACCCATGAGTTAGTGTTCCTTCATATTGTTGACTTGGAGAAGCCTTCTTCCATATTTGCCTCATTTTCTAAGAGGCCTTGGCTGGTTGATAGTGCAACTAAAGTGAGCAATGCGCAGTGGCGATACAATGTCCTGCAATGAAAATGTCAGATAGAGAGCAAAACGTAAGCAAGAGTAGAGAGCGAGAGCCAGAGAGAGAGATGCACGATGTTCTTGGGTACAATCTTTTTGTGTATGTACCTCTTTAAGTTTTAGATAGATATATATGAAAGTACAAATGTGCCAAGGGTGTGTTCACACCCCTGCACATATAAAAGGCACGATGGCCCTTTATTCCCAACAACCTCCCACCTAAAGGCAATGTGCCTTAAAGCAGAAAAGAATCAGCTAAGTCTAGGTATGTACAAAGCTGAAATACATATACCTATCCAACTCCCATCATCTGTCAGCAATGAGCAAACCGCTCTGTTGAAAGACCCTTCATGAGAAGATTTGCAAGATTATCATCTGTATGCACTTTGACAAGCTTAATGCACTTGCTGTTAAGTATATCTCTAATGAAGTGATACTTTACATGTATGTGCTTCGTCTTTGCATGAAAGACGAGATTCCATGCTAGCATGATAGCACTCTAACTATCACAATGGGGAACGGGTAACTCTATAATGCCAAGCTCTCCCACCAAACATGAAAGCCATAAAGCCTCCTTGCATGCCTCAGTGGCAGCCACATACTCTGCCTCTGTAGTAGACAATGCAACACGCTTTTGTAGCCTGGAGATTCAAGAGACTGTTCCTCCTGTGAAGGTAAACACATACCCAAAAGTAGGCTTTCTACAGTCCGCATGACCAACATACTCTGCATCCGTAAAGCCAACAACAGATGCCTTCTTCTTTCCAAAGCAGATGCACAAATACTTTGTGCCTTTGAGAGGTACCTCATAATACCTTTCACTGCTTCCCAATGCTTTTTACCAGGGTTTGCCATGTATCTGCTAACCACTCCCACTGCAAAGGCAATCTCAAGATGTGTAGCAACCATAGCATACATCAAACTGCCAACAGCTGAAGCATATGATATCTTGGCCATTTCAGCCTTCTCATCATCAAATGTAGGGCTATTCTCTACACTGAGTTTCACATATGGAGGCAATGGAACCCCAATTGTTTTCCCCCCCTCCATATTAAACGCTGCAAAACCTTGGAGATATACTCCTATTGAGATAGATAGAGTAATCCTTTTGACCTATCTTTGAGTATTCGCATGCCAAGAATGTGATTTGCATCACCAAGATCCTTCATGTCAAAGTTGCCATGATGACTTTGCTTCAGTGAGTCCAAGGCATGAGTATCCCTGCCACCAATCAGCATGTCATCTACCTACAAAACCAAGATAATCAGGCTGCCATCTACTGCCTTCTTGGTGTACAAGCAGTGATCCACTTGACTTCTACGAAAACCTTGAGACTGCATAAATGTATCAAACTTATGATACCATTCTCTTGATGCTTGTTTCAGCCCATACAAACTCCTTTTGAGTTTACATGTCATCTTCTCTTTCCCTTTCGCCACAAACCCTTCATGTTGCTGCATATATATGTCTTCATGCAAATCACCATGCAAGAATGCAATCTTTACATCCATCTGTATGAGCTCCATATCTTCAACTGCAACCAAGCCTAAAATGGTTCTCAATGTAGTCATCTTGACTACAGGAGAGAATATCTCATCAAAGTCAACTCCATGTTCTTGCTTGTACCCCTTCGCAACCAATCTTGCTTTGTACTTTGGCGAGGAACCAAAAGTGACCATCTTATAAACCCATTTGCATGGAAGGGTTTTCTGCCCTTTAAACAAATACACCAAGTCCCAAGTGCCATTTTTCTCAAGAGATTCCATCTCTGACAACATGGCTTTATACCATTTCTTATTGTCCTGTCTGTCCATTGCTTCCTTGAAGCAAGACGGTTCGCCACAGTCTGTCAACATGACATAATCAACCACATTGTTTGCATCAGGAACAAAACTATCAAGTTGTTTAGTAACTGTGACATTAAGGTAAATCAAGGGAAACATGCACGAGGATGACCGTCCGGAGTCTTGGGCGCCCGAACGGGGTTTAGGGGAGCCTAGAACCAAAGAGAGTCTAGAAATAGTAGGACTCACCAAGGTTTGACGGCTGGCAATCGGATCACGATGGGTCTGGCCAACAATGAACTAGGCAAGGCTGGGAGGTGAAACGATCGCTCGTGCTCATTGGAATCGAATGACTTTTTCTTTGTTCTTGATCATCTTCTCCAGAGCCTCCTGTAAAGGTCGTTGCCTGACATTGGTATGCCCTATCTAGGACATTTTGTAGTAGTCTTCTTGGATGATATCTTGATCTTTAGTAAATGAAGAGAAGAACATTTGAAACATTTACAATTAGTATTCCAACTGTTAAGAACACATTCCCTTTATGCGAAGAAAACTAAATGTGAATTCTTTGCACAAGAGGTCAAAATATTTGGGGCATATTATCTCGAAAGAGGGAATCAAGATGGATCCAGAAAAAGTTAGGGCAATTATTGAATGGCCATCTCCAAGAAACCTGGAAGAGCTGCAGATCTTCCTAGGTTTATCTGGATTTTATTGTAGATTCATTCGAGATTATGCCAAAATAGCTGTTCCAATGACAAACCAACTTAAAGGGAAAGGAAAGAGCTTTAATTGGAGAACAGACCAAAATGAAAGTTTTCAAAAAATTAAAGTAGCTATTGCTACAGCTCCAGTATTATTAATAGTGGATCCCAATAAACCATTTGTGGTTGAAACTGATGCCAGTGATAAGGCGATAGGCGCGGTTTTATTACAAGAAGGTCGACCAGTTGCTTTTGAAAGCAAGAAATTAGACCGTGCAAAACAGAATTATTCTGTTTATGAGAGAGAGCTGTATGCAATAGCACATGCAATGAAGAAATGGAGGCACTATCTGTACGGTGCCAAACTTTTGATTTTATCGGATCATGAAAGTATTAAGTGGCTTAATGATCAACCAGATCTACACGGGCGTAAAGCCAGATGGGCCAAACTCCTCCAAGAGTTCGACTATGAGATAAGATATAGAAAAGGAAAGTATAATATAGTAGCTGATGCACTCAGCAGAATGCCCATCATTAATGAATTGAGTTTTACTCAGTTCACTTCCAACTTGCTTGAATCTTTAAAAGGAAAATGCCAGGTTGATCCGGCATATTCCAACATATAGGAAGCAATAAAAAACGGGGATTCAAATGAAAGTTCTTCTACTGAGGAAGGAATATCTGAGGATGTTCAACAAGGAAATGAAGCATTAGGGGTTGCTCAAACTGGATTTAAGTGGAAGAATTTTACCATTGATAATGGTTATTTACTCTACAAGGGTAGGGTATGTGTCCCGAAAGATACAGAAATAAGGTGCCAGATACTCTTTGAGTGTCATGATACCCCTAGCGCGGGACATCCAGGAGTTAATAAGACTTATAGTCTTATTAAAAGGCAGTTCTATTGGCCTGGAATGAACAAGGACGTCCTTGACTATGTGGTCAAATGTAATAAATGCCAGGTTAATAAAGCTGAAAGATTGAAAATGGGAGGACTTCTCCATCCACTAGAGATTCCTTCAGGAAAATGGGAGAGTATCTCCATGGATTTTATTGTTGCTTTACCCAGAACATAGAGGGGGCACGACTCTGTGTGGGTGATTGTGGATAGGTTAACCAAAATGGCTAGATTCATTCCATCTTCAATTGATGTTAATGTGAGAGTGCGTTGCGGAAGAGGAAATACGAACACGGAGGGAGAGAGAGAGAGAAAGCAGAAAATAAGGAAGAGAAATCTGCACTGACTGAAATGAATGCTGAATACACTGAAATGGACTGATCAGTCCCTGCACGCAGCCCACAACGTCAGTGAGGGCACCAGATCAGGCTGATGATGATGGCAGCACCACCACGGGGGAGAAAGAGTGTCGGAATCTGCAAGAAGACAACTGACCAAGTGGGGAAGGGGGCTGCCAATATATAGGCAACGGACAAACCCTAACCCTAACCCTAACCCTAAAATGGGTGCAAACCCTAAAATGGGCGCAAACCCTAAAAGGGCCCTAAAATGGGCGCCCCACAACAGTGACCAAAAAAGTGGCCGGGCAGCCAGTGGCTGCCCACTAAAAGAGGCCAAAAAGAAATACACATCCTAAGATAGCCAGTCAAGAGTGACTAGCCTCCCCCATCATAACACATGACAGACATGTCAGAGCTCCTAATGTCCTCGTCTGACTCAGACTGAGGCTCACAGGCAGGAGATGACAAGGCATGACAAACATGACTGCTAACACCCCCTCTCAAATCCTGGATGTGGCTGAAGGCCGAAGAAGAAATGGATCCGGGGATGGCAAGAGGAATGCCAATGTCGACGAAGTCCGTCGAAGTAGACTGCCGCTGAAGGAGCTCCTCACGATCCTGGAAAGCCCCCTCTAAAACACTAGGGGCTAGGGAATCCACAACCGCATCACCGAGATCGTCCCCCTCTAAAAGGGATGGGGGGTACTGTCAGAAGTGGAGCAGCAGTGGAAGCATAAACATGTGCTGAAATAAACTGCTGAAACACGAGACAAATAGAAAAGAAAGAAAGAACACGATACAGATGAGAACTCAGATGTATGCACGGGAAATGGAACCCGTATATCTGAACACGAGACAGTCGCATACAACAGTGAGTCACTGGCTGCATGGGCACTGGCACTGGCACTGGCTCCTCTCTCCACAGAGTCTGCAGATGGTGAAGATGATGATGATGATGTGACTGACTGAGGAGGAGCCATTGAGTATATATAGGCTGAAAAAGTGGGGAGCAACAATGCTGGTCGGCCAGCATTAAAGCTGGCCGACTGGTGCATAAAATGTCCCACTGGCATAAAATGCCACACTAGAAAAATACCTAAAATACCTAATAAAAATGCCCAGCCCAAATCAAACTCAGACTCACACGAGCTGACAAATACTCTGCTAACACCCTCTCTCAGATCATGAGTGATCTGATACAATACAATAGTACAATGAATAGGGATCAGAAACTATACAACATAGAACCACCAAGTAGAACCATGGATACCCAAGCAGTGGGTGATCAAGCCACCACCAAGGTGCCTCGGAGAGAACCTGATGTCGATGTCGATCGTACCAAACACCTGAAAATAGAGAAGATCATAGCATGTCTCTGTGTCCATCACCAATGTCTTGCAGTAGCATACAAGACCATCCTGTCAAAAATGCCCCTGAACATAGGTGACCATGGATTCCCCGCCTTTGGCCAGACCGCCGGAGTGTCCCCTCATGTAAGCTCTAGACGAAAGCCTCCCGCTCTCTGTCAGATAACCAGCGCAGCATGAACCTGGATGTCAATCCCAGCTCCAGGATTTGATT
The DNA here is from genome assembly GCF_053477565.2 of Lygodium microphyllum. Lineage (NCBI taxonomy): Eukaryota > Viridiplantae > Streptophyta > Polypodiopsida > Schizaeales > Lygodiaceae > Lygodium > Lygodium microphyllum. The sequence continues at coordinate 18,150,175 of NC_141149.1, read as the reverse complement.
CCGCCAAACTGAAGTCGATGCGTCAGGGATGTCCCTCTCTGGAACCTGTGCACCTGTATAAAAGTATAGATGAGGCGCAGCTGCCCCATCTGAACACCCGCTCTGGCACAAGAGAGTCGTGAGGGATGACCTCATCACCACCACTAGAAAGCAGCCGAGGAAGGGAGCCACCAAGCCCTTCCCGCGATCCGAAGAAGAGGAGCCCTTCCGCACCTTGGACTTCACCTTGGTCGGAGGAGCGGAGTCGGAGTCTGATGAAGGAGAGGACTCATCGGTAGAGTCAGCATCCCGCTTCGTCTTCTGCTCCTTCCTGGAAGCCGCTAACTTCTTGCAGTCCTTCCGCAAATGTCCCTTCTTGCCACAGTGGTAACACTGGGCCTTCGACTTCTTCTTCCTGTCACCCCTCTTTGAAGTTACAGAAGCCTCGCCTCCATAATGTGCCGGAAGCCGCCCCTGTAATCTCAAGGATGTCTCATGCAACTTATCACAGGGGAAGTGCACGGAGGAGCCATATGGAGAGGAGAAGAAGAGAAGTAGAGAAGAGATGGAATTTAGAGAGGAAACACAGCCAAAACACAAGCACAGACTTCAGAAAATGAAAGTTCACATGCAATATAACCCAAAATCTGATCAATAGAAGACAAAATCTGCTGCAGAAAGTCAAAAAATCAGTCAAAAACTGCCAGAAACAGCAAAAACGGCCTGAAGTAACAGTCACCCAGCCACGAGAGACGCTGAATCAGCAAAAGCAGGCTGTAAACTGCAGAAAAACAGGTAGAAAACTGTTGCCAGCAGCTGCAGATGAAAAACGCAGGTAGTAGAGGGTGCATAGGCAGCAGGCGATGGCAAAACTGCAAAAAAACGCAGGCTGAAAACAGCCCCAAAACAGGTCGCCTGGCTGCGACAGCAGTCGTCTGATCAGCAGGGGTAGAAGACAGTCCTGAAATCAGCAAGAAAACACAGCAGGAGCATAGATCCTGAAATTTGATACCATGTCAGAAGTGGAGCAGCGGTGGAAGCATAAACATGTGCTGAAATAAACTGCTGAAACACGAGACAAATAGAAAAGAAAGAAAGAACACGATACAGATGAGAACTCAGATGTATGCACGGGAAATGGAACCCATATATCTGAACACGAGACAGTCGCATACAACAGTAAGTCACTGGCTGCATGGGCACTGGCACTGGCACTGGCTCCTCTCTCCACAGAGTCTGCAGATGGTGAAGATGATGATGATGATGTGACTGACTGAGGAGGAGCCACTGAGTATATATAGGCTGAAAAAGTGGGGAGCAACAATGCTGGTCGGCCAGCATTAAAGCTGGCCGACTGGTGCATAAAATGTCCCACTGGCATAAAATGCCACACCAGAAAAATACCTAAAATACCTAATAAAAATGCCCAGCCCAGATCAAACTCAGACTCACACATGAGCTGACAAATACTCTGCTAACAGGTACGAGGGAACCACCGGAGGAGAAGGTGGGGGATGGGAAGGAACCTGTGGAATAGAAGGTGCACAAGCGGGAACAGGTGTAGCAATAGACTGCCTCGGAGGACCCTGCATCAAAGAAGGGGAATGGAGCCTGTAAAGCCCGCTCTCCTGCCAACCTGTAGATAAGACAGCTCCTGTAAAAGAATCCTCAATAACAACGGCATGCTCGGTGAAGATCACTCGTGTGCCAAGCCTCGTAAGGCCATAAACTGAGAGGAGGGGAAGGCCCAAGTCCGGAACATGTAGGGCCTGTGAAAGGAAGCTCGTAGGTCGGTCTGTAAACAAAGGCAATGTGCCAACACCACTAATAGGCACCGATAAAATGTCACCAACAGTGACTGAATCCTCTGATGGACGGAGATCTTGTAACAAATCACCTCGGGGAGTCATATGACTCGTAGCACCATTGTCCACTAACCAAGGCTGCGCAGAAGACACTGCAGCCACGGAAGTGTCAGAAGTGGAGCAGCGGTGGAAGCATAAACATGTGCTGAAATAAACTGCTGAAACACAAGACAAAAAGAGAAAAGAAAAGAACATGATACAGATGAGAACTCAGATGTATGCACGGGAAATGGAATCCATATATATGAACACGAGACAGTCGCATACAACAGTGAGTCACTGGCTGCGTGGGCACTGGCACTGGCTCCTCTCTCCACAGAGTCTGCAGATGGTGAAGATGAAGTGACTAACTAAGGAGGAGCCACTGAGTATAAATAGGCTGAAAAAGCAGGGAGCAATAATGTTGCTCGGATAGCATTTAATGCTGGCCGACTGGTGCATAAAATGCTCCACTGGCATAAAATGCCACACCAGAAAAATACCTAAAATACCTAATAAAAATGCCACAGCCCAGATCAAGCTCAGACTCACACATGAGCTGACAAATACTCTGCTAACACCCTCTCTCAGATCATGAGTGATCTGATACAATACAATAGTACAATGAAAAGGGATCAGAAACTATACAACATAGAACCACCAAGTAGAACCATGGATACCCAAGCAGTGGGTGATCAAGCCACCACCAAGGTGCCTCGGAGAGAACCTGATGTCGATGTCGATCGTACCAAACACCTGAAAATAGAGAAGATCATAGCATGTCTCTGTGTCCATCACCAATGTCTCTCAGTAGCATACAAGACCATCCTGTCAAAAATGCCTCTGAACATAGGTGACCATGGATTCCCTGCCTTTGGCCAGACCGCCAAAGTGTCCCCTCATGTGAGCTCCAGACGAAAGCCTCCCGCTCTCTGTCAGATAACCAGCTCAGCATGAACCTGGATGTCAATCCCAGCTCCAGGATTTGATTCCGCCAGACTAAAGTCGATACGTCAGGGACGTCCCTCTCTGGAACCTATGCACCTGTATAAAAGTATAGATGAGGCGCGGCTGCCTCATCTGAACACCCGCTCACACTCCCTCTCTGGCACAAGAGAGTCGTGAGGGATGACCTCATCACCACCACTAGAAAGCAGCCGAGGAAGGGCCCACCAAGCCCTTCCCGCGATCCGAAGAAGAGGATCCCTTCCGCGCCTTGGACTTCACCTAGGTCGGAGGATCGGAGTCGGAGTCTGATGAAGGAGAGGACTCATCGGTAGAGTCAGCATCCCGCTTCGTCTTCTGCTCCTTCTTCCTGGAAGCCGCTAACTTCTTGCAGTCCTTCCGCAAATGTCCCTTCTTGCCACAGTGGTAACACTGGGCCTTCGACTTCTTCTTCCCGGCACCCCTCTCTGAAGCTACATAAGCCTCACCTCCATAATGTGCCGGAAACCGCCCCTGTAATCTCAAGGATGCCTCATGCTCAAGAAGCATCGAGGTCATATGTGTAAAACTGACAGGAGTCAATGATGTCTGCGCCCGCAAAGCATTGGCCACTCCATCAAACTCCGGGGGGAGCTTGTAGAGGACCGTCTTGACGAGATGCACAAACCAAGCTTTCATGACAGCACTCCATGTGAGATAATCAGGTCCATGTAACTTATCCGCAGTGGAAGTGCACGGAGGAGCCATATGGAGAGGATAAGAAGAGAAGTAGAGAAGAGATGGAATTTAGAGAGGAAACACAGCCAAAACACAAGCACAGACTACAGAAAAAGAGAGTTCACATGCAATATAACCCAAAATCTGATCAATAGAAGACAAAATCTGCTGCAGAAAGTCAAAAAATCAGTCAAAAACTGCCAAAAACAGCAAAAACGGCCTGAAGTAACAGTCACCCAGCCACGAGAGATGCTGAATCAGCAAAACGCAAGCTGTAAACTGGAGAAAAACAGGTAGAAAACTGTCGCCAGCAGCTGCAGATGAAAAACGCAGGCAGTAGAGGGTGCGGAGGCAGCAGGCGATGGCAAAACTGCAAAAAACGCAGGCTGAAAACAGCCCCAAATCAGGTCGCCTGGCTGCGACAGCAGTCGTCTGATCAGCAAGGGTACAAAACAGTCCTGAAATCAGCAAGAAAACACAGCAGAAACACAAATCCTGAAAACTGATACCATGTCAGAAGTGGAGCAGCGGTGGAAGCATAAACATGTGCTGAAATAAACTGCTGAAACACAAGACAAAAAGAGAAAAGAAAAGAACACGATACAGATGAGAACTCAGATGTATGCACGGGAAATGGAATCCATATATCTGAACACGAGACAGTCGCATACAACAGTGAGTCACTGGCTGCGTGGGCACTGGCACTGGCTCCTCTCTCCACAGAGTCTGCAGATGGTGAAGATGAAATGACTGACTGAGGAGGAGCCACTGAGTATAAATAGGCTGAAAAAGTAGGGAGCAATAATGCTGGTCGGACAGCATTTAATGCTGGCCGACTAGTGCATAAAATGCTCCACTGGCATAAAATGCCACACCAGAAAAATACCTAAAATACCTAATAAAAATGCCACAGCCCAGATCAAGCTCAGACTCACACATGAGCTGACAAATACTCTGCTAACAGGAAGAAGGATCCTCCTCCAAAGCATGGATATGAAGGAACACTGACTCATGGGTAACAGCGGGTGTAGAGATAGAAGAAGGCTCCGATGTAGATCCACCCTTCGCTCCCGGACGAAGGTGAGGGTACTTCTTCCAGCATTTCTCCTCGGGATGTGTCCCTTTCCCACAGTGTGGGCACTTCGGTCTCTCTGAATCTGAGTCAGCCTGAAGAATTGTCCTTCTTCGTAGCCTTTGACTTCTTCTTCTTCTTCTTCTGTCCTCCCAAACCTGCAACAAAGGCTCTAGTGGAGTCGGATCCACTAGCACTGACCTCTCTAAGTCGCTCGTCATGCTCCAAGACAAGCGGGGATAGCTCCTCCCATAGAAGCTTCTCACGGGTCCTCGATATAAGTAGGCTGGTGTAGAAGACATCAAACCGAGGGGATGGCAGCTGAGTCAAAAGAATCATAGCCATGTCTTCAGAAGATATCGTCCGACCGAGGGATGCAAGCTCATCCCTCATATCCTGTAATCTGTTGATGTGGTCCTTCATGGAAGGACTATCATCAATAGCGAGCATCCGCAACTTCTTTTCAAGAGATATCCGGTGGGCAAACGTCTTCTGTTGATAGAGAGACGCGAGCTTTCTCCACACGTCCGCTGCAGTCTTCAACCTGTGAACATGAACAAGGACAGAATCCTGCAAACTCAGAAAGAGGAAAGATTGGGCTCTAGAATTGAGCCGATCCCATAAGGCTACACGATCCATAGATGTCCCATCTGCGGGATCCACCTGAGGCCGGGGAATAGGAACAGAAACAAGCTCCCAAAGATCGAAGGAGTCCAAGATACACTCCACCTTGCAGGACCATAGAGAAAAGTTGGAGCCATCCAACCGGTCCTCTTTGGGCAGCTGAGGAAGTACGGGTACCTGTACAGGGGGTACCAAAGGCTGCATCTTCGGCCCACTGGAAGAGGCTCGCCGAGATACATGAATAGAAGGGGGACGGGAAAGAGGAATAGACTCCGGACGACGGTCCTCGTGATAGAAATCACGCCTCCGTTCAGATGAGTGTCGAGACAAAAGCTCGTCATCTGAGTCATCAAAGCCCGTAAACTGATGAGAAGACATCTTCAATATCTGCAAACACCAAAACACAACAAGGGAAGGTTGCCGGTGCCGAAACACAAACACCAGAAGCTCCTGAGCTGGCTGCCTTGCCCAGAACGCAAGGATGATGTCAAACGCAAATGCTGACGATACAATCACCACAGAAAAACAGCCGCCTGCTTGAAAACGCAGCATGGGAATAAGTCGCCAGCAGGAAAAGAGCCGTCGGACGATGGAACAACAGCCAGAACAGCAAGGTGCAGGCTGGAAGGGTGTCGCCCAGCTGGAGGAGGGCCGCCCAGGCTGAAAACGCAAGCAGGAAGAGGTTGGTGATGACGTGGCAGCCACTGGAGAAGGCGCCAGCAGCAAACGCAAATATGTTGACACCAAAACAGGCCGCCTTGATCAAGGAGATGGTGCAGAAGGTGACGCCTCAGCTGTTGGAGACGTCTTGACCAGCAAACGCAAAGTTGTGGGTGTTCTCCCGCGTAAAACTCAGCTCCGTGTACTCTCCTTCGGCTCTGATACCATGTGAGAGTGCGCTGCGGAAGAGGAAATACGAACACGGAGGGAGAGAGAGAGAGAAAGCAGAAAATAAGGAAGAGAAATCTGCACTGACTGAAATGAGTGCTGAATACACTGAAATGGACTGATCAGTTCCTGCACGCAGCCCACAGCGTCAATGAGGGCACCAGATCAGGCTGATGATGATGGCAGCACCACCACGAGGGAGAAGGAGTGTCGGAATCTGCAAGAAGACAACTGACCAAGTGGGGAAGGGGGCTGCCAATATATAGGCAACGGACAAACCCTAACCCTAACCCTAAAATGGGCGCAAACCCTAAAAGTGCCCTAAAATGGGCGCCCCACAACAGTGACCAAAAAAGTGGCCGGGCAGCCAGTGGCTGCCCACTAAAAGAGGCCAAAAAGAAATACACATCCTAAGATAGCTAGTCAAGAGTGACTAGCCTCCCCCATCATAACACGACAGACATGTCAGAGCTCCTAATGTCCTCGTCTGACTCAGACTGAGGCTCACAGGCAGGAGATGACAAGGCATGACAAACATGACTGCTAACAGTTAAAACACCAGAATTGGCTAGATTGTTCGTAGAGAACATATACCGATTGTATGGCCTTCCGGCAAATATAGTTTCTGATCGGGATAGAAAATTAGATAGTCAATTTTGGCGTGCAGTATTTAGGAAGTTGGATACTAAACTTAGCATGAGTACGACGGATCACCCGCAAACAGACGGGCAAACTGAAAGGGTTAACCAAATCCTTGAAGATATGCTTAGGGCATATGTAAGTAAAAGCAAACTAATTGGGAAGAGTATCTGCCGATAGCAGAGTTTGCATATAATAGCGCCAAGCACTCTTCCACTGGATATAGTCCATTTATGTTAATGTATGGGTTTCAGCCCAGAGCTCCTTATGCAATATTTAGGAAGTTGAATACTAAACTTAGCATGAGTACGGCGGATCACCCGCAAACAGATGGGCAAACTGAAAGGGTTAACCAAATCCTTGAAGATATGCTTAGGGCATATGTAAGTAAAAGACAAACTAATTGGGAAGAGTATCTACCGATAGCAGAGTTTGCATATAATAGTACCAAGCACTCTTCCACTGGATATAGTCCATTTATGTTAATGTATGGGTTTCAGCCCAGAGCTCCTTTTGCAGTAGGACTGCATAAGGAAAAGGTTCAGGCAGCTAAAGATCTTTTGGAGGATATGAATAGTATGTTAAAATTTGCTCAAGAAAATATTAAAAAAGCTCAAAATCGAGCTAGAGCATATGCAGATCCTCATCGAAGAGACATCTCCTTTGACGAATGAGAATTGGTCTATCTTAAGGTGCCTGAACAAACTAAAACCATGAAAACGGGACGATGTCCAAAGCTTTCACCGAGATATTGCGGTCCTTTCATAATACTTAAAAAGTTGGGAGAATTGGCTTACAAGCTCCAACTACCTGCTGGTAGTAAAATACATCCAGTTTTTCATGTAAGTAAATTAAGGAAGAAGCTGGGTGATTTGGATAATCTAATCTTAAATGATGACATTGAGGAGCTATTAAATGACCAATCTAATCCACATGAACCAGAAAGAATATTAAATGTTCGTAATAGACGAACAAGGAATACTATTTATCAAGAATGTTTGGTTAAGTGGAAAGATTGTTCAGAAGAAAGCTCAACATGGGAGCGAATAAGTATTTTAAAGAAAAGGTTTCTCAATTTACAGTTAGACCTTCCAAGTATCGTTTTCGAGGACAAAACCTATTCTTAAGGGGAAGGAAATGTGACATTAATGTGACATTAAGGTAAATCAAGGGAAATATGCACGAGGATGACTGTCCGGGGTCTTGGGCGCCCGAACGGGGTTTAGGGGAGCCTAGAACCAAAGAGAGTCCAAAAATAGTTGGACTCACCAAGGTTTGACAGCTGGCAATCGGATCACGATGGGTCTGGCCAGCAATGAACTAGGCAAGGCTGGGAGGTGAAACGATTGCTCGTGCTCATTGGAATCAAATGACTTTTTCTCTGTTCTTGATCATCTTCTCCAGAGCCTCCTGTCAAGGTCGTCGCCTAACAGTAGCCCTAGACAATCTCCTAACCCAATGATCATTGTTTGCTAGCTGTTAAGCCTGCAAATCAGCATTAACAGCTTGATGTCCTGGCTATTCCTGCACATCCAGTGGCTCATCATTATGGGCAATGGCTGGCTGATCATTTTCAGCATTATTTTCTGCATTTGCAGATTCATTTACAGCAGATATTTGGTGCCGTACAACGGGCACATTTTGCTGTCCGAAAGGTATTTCTTCCCGAAATAGAACCCTACGGACCTCCTCAGTCTTTTCCGGTTGTTTATGCATGTGATTGTCCCAGAAGATAACATCATTGCTGCATAATATTTTCATTTTCTCGGGATCCCATGATCTATATCCCATTTCACCCTCATCACCATATCCTAGGTTAATGCATTTACAAGACTATAACTCAAGTTTGTTGCGTTCTTCTTTACGAATGTGCATAAAAGCATCCCTGCTAAACACTTTCAGGTGAGCATATGAAGGTGGCTTACCCGACCACGCTTCTTGAGGGATTCCCTCTCCCCCTCCCCCCCAAAAGACCTATTCGGTGACTGATTAATCAAGTGAACAGTTGTCATAACAACCTCTGCCTAAAAGCCAGGGAATAATGCAGCATGAGACAGCATAATACGGATTTTATCATGTATGGTCCAATTCATACGCTCTGCAACTCCATTTTGGGGTGGATTATGAGGGGCAATGAGCTCCCTCTTTATCCCTTTGCTATTACAAAATACCTTAAAGGCCTTGGACACATATTCCCCGCCATTGTTAAAGCGAAGACACTTAAGTGTCTTATCAGTCTAATTTTCAACCAATGCCAAGAATTTTTTAAACTTGTCAAGCACTTCGTCCTTGCTACGAATAGGGTAAACCCATACCTTCCATGTAGCATCATCGACAAAGGTGACAAAGTATTTCTTTCCCCCTACACAATGATCACAATGCTCAAAATCAGCATAACGAAGACAAGGCAAGTAACCCAAACGAGAAAGCACTTTCATTTCAGTTTGACTCATGTGTCCCAACCGGCCATGCTACAAAGAAACACTTAGCTACTCGATCACAGCAACAACATGGTCACACACACTAGATATATGGAGAGGATACAAGGTATTCATTCAAAGTTTTCATCCTCTTATACAATATCAACCAGGAAAAGAGAATGTTGTAGCTGACGCTTTGAGTAGAAGACCGACAATTCATAATATTTCTGTGATATCATTTGATTCCCTTATCCTTATGAAAGATACTTATCATCAGGATCTTACTTTTCAAGCTAATTGGAATAAACTAGTTGCAAATAATTGGATTCCTATTGATTCACTGTCTTACAATAATGGATTCATATTTTATGAAAAGAGATTATGTGTGACAGTTCCATTTCGATCATTTGTTTTGAATGAAATTCATTGTCCTCCATATCAAGGTCATAGAGGTATTATATCTACTTTGTGTACATTGACTGAAGAGATCCCTTACAGATCTTCCATTTCCCATCACCAAAGGTGATATGAAATCCATCGACATCTAGCTGCCTTGTGCTGATCAAGCTCTTCATGAGCTCAGGTACATGCAATACATGCTGAAGTGTGAAGACAGAACCATACTGAAACTGCAACTGCACATTGCCAATACCTACAATGTCACATGCATAATTGTCCCCAAGATGGACAACACCATATCGACCCCCTGTATAGTTAAAAAACCACTCACGATGAGGGATGACATGAAAGGAAGCACCTAAATCTAGAATCCAAGTGTGCATGTCATCATCCGTATCTGCAAGTAGAGCATGTGTACTACAGTGTGAAGAGATAAAGAGTACGTCATTCCCACTGTCACTGTCATGAGTGACTACATTTACCTCTTCAATTTTGACATTGCTCTTCTTAGGCTAACTCTCTTTCTTCTCTTCCTTGCTATCATTAGTCTTTTTGCCCTTTCGTTTCTCTTTCTTCCATTTGTGGCAGTCATGTTTAAAGTGACCCTTCTTACCACAATGATGGCATTCAACATCCTTACCACGTGATTTCCTACGTCCCTTGCTATCAAATTTGCCTTTCTACTGTGATCTGCCCCTAGTATGCAAAGCACTAGAAGACTTACTAGATGCATTGTTCTGCCGATTCATTTCTTCCATGAGTAGAGTACTCTCTACATCAGCATACAAAAGCATCGCATTAGAATTGCTCATAGCAGTCCTGAATGTATCCCAACTCTCTAGCAGAGTGCAAAGCAAGAACATAGCCTTAAATTCTTCATCAATCTTGAACTTGAAGGAAACCAACTAGCTGAAAATGGAGTTAAACTCACTCAAGTAAGTAGACATTGCTGTACCCTCTTTCATACACAAATCCATAAGCTTTTTCAGCCAGTAAACTTTGCTGGCGGCACTCTTTTGGGGATACAGGTCTTCCAGTCAAGTCCAAATAGCATAGGCAGAATCCAAACCTTCAATGTTAAACAGCAAGGCATCAAAAATCGACAGCTCAATGGTTGAGCATGCAAGCTCATTTAACTCATCCCACTCTTCCTGTTCCATATCTGTGGGCTTTTGCCCCTTTGGTCTCAATTTGCCTTGCCTGCTTCTTCTACAACAAATATTAAAGCATTGTTTTTGCCAAACTGCAAAGTTATGTGCTCCTTCAAGCTTCTTAATGTGCATGAGATGACTGTTGTCACTGCTGCCAGCCATGATTTTCAGCCCAAATGTGACCAAAAATTTCAGTAAATGCAGGCCCAAACTGTCACACAAGTGACCAAGGTATAAACAAGTACCAACTAGCAATAAATAACCACGTAAAAGCACAAATTTCAGATCTGCAAATAAATTTTCAAAAGCACTAAACCTTGTGTTACAACACTCCACAACTGATAACAGCTGTTCCAAGGACAAATACATCACATTACATGAGAAGTCCCAAATTTTAGCTGCAATTTCTGTTGTACATGCATCCACATGCACAAAATTTGGTACGCATGGTCAAAAGCCCCAAAATTTTTGTGCTCAAAGCATCAACCATACATCTGCACTATCTCTGACATGCATAGAATAGGACAATTTTGCCAGAATAGAGCAATTTCAGCAAAACCCCCAAATTTTTTCAAGTGCTAGACGTCCAAATTGCATGGAATTAAACCCGCATATACATAAAATGACCAAATGGCACATGAATTTCACCCAAACAACAAAAGCCCCAAATTGCATGGGGTCCAATGTGCATCAATGTCAAGAAATTGGGTAAATTTCAGCCCAATTCTTGCATGTACATGAAAAGCCCCAAATGTCAGAGGCAAAATGTCACAAATTCCTGCAATTTCTAAGACAAATATCATTGTTGTGCCATCTTGCTTGCATCAAATCTAGACAAATCCCCAAATTTTGGCACAAATCTGCCCAAAATTCTGAATTGTGCTTACACACACGAACACCAGTCGATGAGCAAAGGGCTTGCTTGCAAGGAATCTTTGAAAAAAGTAAAAAAATTTGCAAAAGAAAAGTGACGAATTTGCCCTGTTTACAGCTGCCAGCCCGTCGCTTGCTCGCATGACCTACTCGTGACCTGAAAAACGATGTTTTGACCTGCGTCTGAAGTGCGTGACCTACGCGTGACTGCATCTAACCAAGAAATGGCAATTTTGACCTACATGCAACCTGGAACTGTCACATTCTGTCCAGCGAAAGAACAATGATGAGTTGACCCTAGCGGACTCCGAGAAGCACGAACACCTTAGCCGCAGCTCTGATACCAATTTGAAGTGAGCAATGCGTAGTAGCAATGCAATCTCTTGCGATGAAAATGTTAGGTAGAGAGCAAAACGTGAGCAAGAGTAGAGAGTCAGAGTCAAAGAGAGAGATATATGATGTTCTTGGGTACAATCTTTGTGTATGTACCTCTTTAGGTATTAGATAGATATATATGAAAGTACAAATGTACTAAGGGTACATTCACACCTATGCACATATAAAAGGCACAATGGCCCTTTATTCCCAACAGCAGCTTCTAGTCATATGACTCCAAAAGGTGATTTGTTACAGGATCTATGCCCTTTTGAGGGTTCAGCCACACTGTCAGTGACATTACTTCAGTGTCTATTTCTGGTGTTGGCACTTTGCCTTTATTTCCCGACTGCGCATCGAGCTCCCTTTCACAGGCTCTTTATGTTCCGAACTTGGGCTTTCCACTCCTCCCAAATTATGGCCTTACAAGGCTTGGTACCAAGGTTGACTTTACTGAGCACACCATTTGTATTGAGGATTCTTCTACAAGGCCTGTTATCGCGATAGATTGGCAAGAGAGCGGACTTTATAGCCTCCATTTCCCTTCTCTTATGCAAGGTCCTCCGAGGCAGTTGTCTATTGCTACACCCGTTCCCGCTTGTGCACCCTCTTTTCCACAAGTTTCTTCCCATCCCTTGCCCTCTTCTCCGGTGGTTCCCTCGTACCCCCCATCCCTTTCAAAGAGGGGGACAATCTCGGTGATGCGGCTATGGATCTTCTGGCCCCTGTTGTTTTAGAGGGGGCTTCCCAGGATCACGAGGAGCTTCTTTATCGACAATCTTCATTGATGGACTTCATCAACATTGGCATTCCCCTTGCCACCCTAGGATCCATTTCTCCCTTGGCCTTACGCCACATCCAAGATCTGAGAGGGGGCGTTAGCAATCATGTTTATCATACCTTGTCATCTCCTGCCTGTGAGTCTTAGTCTAAGTCAAACAAGGACTTTAGGAGCTATGACCTATCTATCACTTGTTTTGACAGAGGAGATAGCTCATTCTAGAGCACTCAGTTTATTGCATTTCAATGCATTTTCTCCTCCATTCGGGATATTATGTGCATTTCCCAAGGCAGTTTTTGCATTTCTCCTCCAATCAAGATTTTATGTCCACCCTTTTCGAGGATTTTCTGAGCATTTCCGGCATTTTTACCAACATTAAATGTTGGTCGGCCATACTTTTGGCCCCAAATTTCAAGTCGGCCAATTTTTGGGATTTTTGGCTATATATAGCCATTTCCCACTTGGCAATCAGTCATATTATCATCTTCCCTTCTTCCTTGGCATGTGCACACTCCGCCTCTGTCATATTCCTCCATCTTCAATGCTACCATCATCATCAGTCTGATCTGGTGCCCTCAGTGACATTGTGGCCTGCGTACAAGGACCGATCAGCCCTCTTCTATATTCAACATTTGTTCCTTGCTCAATGCAAGTTTCTTTTCTTCCTCTTGCAGATTGTCTCTCTCTTCCTCTGTGTTCGAGTTCCTTCTTCCGTTGCGCACTCTCACATAAGGAGGGTAACTACCAAGTCCCCAATATCCACAGTCCACCACTTGACCACATGATGGTGACTCATATCGAATCTACTCCATCTTGTTGATGTCCTTTCTCATGGTAGGAGACTCGGATGGGGACATCTCACAAAGCCACATCTCCAAAGTGAGCTAATGATAGAATGTGTGAACCTCATAGAGGCTCTTGAGTTTAGTCCACACCTATGCTGCCATCTCAAGATCTTTTACATGAACTAACACATTGCCAACGCAATTAAAGCAAAAGAAATGTCAAAGGTCTAGCATTGATCCTATCCCACAAAAATTGCAAGGGCTTCACCTTCCACAAGGAATGATTCCAACTTTTGAACCTCACGTGAGTTGGGGAGAACGAGTACATGCCCCACTAGTACAAGAAGAGAGAAACGAGGTTGAGACCTCGTGGCCACCCAAGTGGACCGGGAAGAGGTGGTAGAAGATAAAAGAGAAATCCCATGTTCCGTGCTGAGAAATAAACTTCAGAAAAATACTAGTAGACAGTTATCCAATTTTCTATTCAATTTCATTTTATTAAAAATATGTTTTGGGCCTCTATGAGAGTCAAATGAAATTGCCAAAAAAATGATATTGATTTTAGGGCTAATTCTGAGTTCCACATTAGCTTGAGTCATCTAGAAACAACGCCTATTGATGACAACAATTCTGTTGCTATGCATCCTATGTGAACATCTAGTATCTACAGCTGAAATCAACAAAGTATCTAGTTGGCATAGCTATCCTAGTACATTTGAATGATCATTGCCACAAGTTGTCGTGCACTAGCTACCGTTTTGAGTGCTTGCATTTATTGCTTTTACTTGTGATTAGTTCCGGCCTTGGTTTTAGTTTGGACTGTGAACCTGATCCAGGTTTAGTATGGCCGAACTTCTAGCCTGATACTCCTGCAACAAATGGTTATCTACAATATGTCCGAACATTGAGCAAATGAGCAGTTCCAAACTTTCGTTGCAGCCTCTCCTATATGTGCTCTCACAATGGCCACCTAAAATGAATGTAATCACCTGGCAGATTGATAATCAAGGTCCCAGTATCCATATGTGCCATGCCTAGTAAACTGATTGCCTAAAATGCCTCCTCACCTGTTGAGTGAAAAAAAGCCAAACTCTAAGCCCAGAATCCCAGATACTTGAGCTGTGCAAATTATGTCATCCCCGTTATCAAGGAGCACAGCTGGAAATGTTTAGGGTCCACCTTCTTAACAACTATAGGATTGACATTGAAAAGTGTCAAATGATGTTTCCACATTTGCACCTTTCAGCTAGTATTATTTGTAAAAGCTTACACAATCTATCCTATCCTTAGAAGATTTTTATACAGGATCTACATACAGCAGGACAGAAAATCTTCCCAACACACATCCAGTCAATAAGGATTGACATTAATTTCTTAATAATCACAGATCCTCTGAGTGAGTATCAAGTAGGTGATCGGCTGCTCGTTTGACAGGCTCAGGAGAAAGAAGACCTGCCTGTTTATAGCTGCCACCATTCCCAGGAATGAAGAGGACCGGGACACCAGAGAGCTGCACAAGCTTCAGGTGGTAGTCGATCTTCTTCCAGCCTTCATGATACAGGAAGAGCCCATACTTAGTTGCAGATGAATTGGGGGGAGGAGGGACGGGGATGTAGGTGGGATACATGTAGGTCATGATACATCCACTGGAGAAGGACCTGTAGAGGCCTAGGAGGCCATATATGCCGACCCATAAGGAGGCTGCCACCACCAACAAAAGCCTGACTTTGAATCTGGGTTCGCCCATCATCACACAGGGGTCCACCTAGTACATCCAATCCTGTGCCATGCCCATAAGGGGAGTCAAATCATCACAGACAAGTCCACCGAGTGTACCCAATCTTGTGCCATGCGCATAAGAGGAGTCAAATCAGGGAGGAACCCGCATTGACTGATGATCCCCGGTTCCGGCTAAGGAGATACCCACATCGACTAATGATCCCCTGTTCCAACTCTGGCGATACCCGAATCGAATTGATCAGACAGGCGAGACAGAGCGATGATCCTACGTTCTGGCTATAGCGATACCCGCATCGACTGATGATCTCCTGTTCCGGCTACGACGATACCCCCATCAAATCGATGAGACAGGGGAGGCAAAAATAGGAGTTTGAAAGCTTGGATCTGATGTGGAAACCATGTCGAAGGGGACTCTGCTTTTTTTTCTTCTTCTTTTTGGGTTTCTCTTTTTATCGTTTTTATTAGCGCGCGCGCGAACAGGACAGGCGCCATGGACAACCCAAAACCCCACAAGAAGGGAAGGCCTTTGGGCCAGCGTCGTAACCGCTCCAGCAGGTAGCTCGGGGCCTTGGCTGGGGTCTGACTGACACCTGTCCGTAACCTCTCGTGGGTACATTTATCTAACATCGACAAGCTTTCCCCTTTTGGTATGTCTAAAAGCTAGCGGTGGCTACTACCATTTTTCCTGCTAGTAAAACAGATTCGGATTGGCAAGGTTCACAACCGTGGCATTAGCCAAAATGTAGCAATGTCTAGGGAAAAGTTCATTTTTAAACAAATTAAATGTTTGTGATTGGTTTTTATTTCTCGCTTGTGCTTATTTTAATAAACAAAAAGAAAATGGAAAAACTTGTAAATTGCTAGAGATACTAGGTGTGTTTTTCCCCTCGTGAGCAAGCTAAATCATCGTAACCATTATTATAGGTATACCATTATGAACAATGCCAATCACTATTTGTAAATCTAAGAGCCCTATCGCACGTAGATTTCATTAGGCACAAAAACCCAAGTGACACCTCTAAAAAGTAGTCTTACTATAATGGGGGTTACCAAAACAAGGGGGATATGCCAATGGGGTCGTGGCATAGTGGTTTGAGTGTGGGTTGAGTTTGAGGGGTGTGTGAGTTTAAACCCTACACCCCCCATCCCCAAAGGCACAATATATATTCGCTTCCAAAAATAGGGGACTACATTATTCCCCGATTTCCCACTAGTACTCCCCTTTTTCAAGGTATCTCAGTTTGTTTACAATATGTACTCTTTTTCTTAATTGTTGTTTGTATAATATTAGAGATTCCCTAGCTACATATGTGTTGCATGTCTAAAGCACATGTTGAGTTGTGCTAGCTTTCTACTATTTCAAGCTTGACAAGTGACTTTTTATGTATCACAAATACCCCAAATAGTATTTTAACTGAAACCTCAAAAATTTTCAAATTGTCAAAGGGAGGTGACGAGCTAAATTACAACGCCACATAAAAACTTTCCATATTTGTCACAAACCTTAGTGAACAATGGTGGGAATGTATACTTGAGGTATTGTAGTTTAGATTGTTAATTGAGAGACACCATGAAATATATATGGTAAAGAGGTTGATAGTATGGAAGGTATGACTTTTTTTCATGGCTCAAAAATCTTTGTCCATTTAAAGTTTTTTAAATTTGCCAAAAATAGTGGAATCCCTATAAACCAATACCAAATCCTTATGCCCTAATTAAGCGGTGCTTCAAGACAAGCCTAGGACCGATAAAAATGCAACTGATTAGCAAAAAATCATGTGTAAAAGAATGCAATATAATGCTTAAGACTAGATTAACAAAGTAGTAGACTAAGGGGTGTTGATGCTCTTTTTACTTCGCTTGTAGGTCTTATACAATGTTGCAAGTTTGAATTGTATACCAACATCATTGGTGTCAAGCTATTGCCAGCCAAACTTGTTAAATTGTTCATTGAGTGGATCAAGCAAGTCAACATTCATCAAATAAGGAACAATATTAAATAGGACTAGTAAAAGAAACAGGATTACAACAATGGGTTAGCTCTCACAATGAATTTCACTACACCTATAGGATTTCTTGAGAGACATATGCAATTTTAATGTGCATGTCAAACCCTTATGTACGACTCAACTACTACACCCCCTTTCAAAAGAGTTTGCAAGCAATCCCCACCATGTTAGAAGTTACACAAACACCCACTTTTCAAGTATTAGTTATGCTCGTAGTACCCAATGTTATGAGGCCCCAAAATTATGTGAAGCCTTGATGGGCACTACACATTAATAAGGCTCCTAATTTGGCTCCAATTTAGATATTGGAATGGTTCTACCCTCGCAGACTAATGGTTATGAGATGGCTCATATTTGATTGGTCAAGTATGAGATAATTATGAAGATAGAGGAGCAACCAACCAATATAAGGAACATTATAGAGACTATCATAAGTCAAAATATGTGGGTGGTGGTCTACAAGTCAATTGAGACTATGTGAGCACCATACGGAGACATGTTGCACCACCCTTAGAAAATGCCATAGGTCTTGAGCACTCACACTTTTACACTTGCTATCCTCCAACCAACATCTATTTGAAGTATTATCAATGCCATAAGAGCACATTAGTGGAAAATTTTTAGTCATTAGTTGTGCCAACCTCATATAAAATACTCATTAATTCTCTTTTGGTATATCTCTTTTGCTTTATATCTATTGCTATATTCTTTGTGTTATATTTACTTCACACTAAACAAGGTTGATGCAAATTGGTTGTCCTCTAGCTTATCACGGCCCTATGTAATACACACTAATGGTAGCTATGATGCTTAACTACCCAATATGAGATGAGAGGTCCAAGCCTCAAGTAGGATTCGAGCAAACCTCAAGTAGGCACATAGGCCAAGTTGATCCCCCTAACATAATGATAGTATACCTCGATGTATAGAGCAAACCTCAAGTAGGCACATAGGCCAAGTTGATCTCCCTAACATAATGATAGTGTACCTCAATGTGCTTAGTACATTTATAGAGCATTGGACTCCATGCAACTACTAATGTGCTCTAACTATTAGTGAAGATGGTAGTGGTAGATAATTGTCCACTACCCAAAGCAACCAAGAGGTGTTTGAGTCAAACATGCTCAATCGTAGTTATGAAAGATACCGGTACTCAACTTTACAACTAGAAGATGCCACAATGGTCTACTTCTTGCTTGACCACGATATGCATTGGCTACTAATCATGAAGCAAAAACCACTTGTGGATATGTGAGTATCGTATAACAACTAGTCTAGTCAAAATCTTGATGAGCATGTAAATCTAATGGCAATAACCTTGTAATACTTCTACACAATAAAAGTTAGTTGGTTGGTTCGAAAGTTAGTTAGTCAATTAATAAGTTAGTAAGGTTACTAACTAAAGTAAAAACTAACTAACATTAATAACTAACCGTTTATTTATTTTTTTAAACTGAGGGATCGTATCCGATATTTTTTTTGGATTGACAAGTACTGTAGCCACCCATCATGAAAGTTACTACGTGAACGAGAGTTATGAACCATATTAGTCACTAGTGTTAATGTGTATACTATGGATGGTTCAAAAATATTAGATTTTTTTATAAGACTAGCATATTTTTTATATTTTTGATATTATTTATTGTAAATATCCTAAAAAGCTATAGAAATTCCTAGAACAAGATGTCGTGTAAAAAACAGCAAGTGGTTTTTTCAGCCAATTTTGGAGATTTAATGAAAAAAGAAGGATTGGCAAAATCGCACATATCGCAATCACAGTTTACAAGCAACAAATAACACTTCAAACAGGGAGAAGAAGAAGGAGTGATCTGGAAGATTTCTAATCAAGTGTCTTAGGGTTTTACCTCCCTTTTAGAGCCAATGAAACCATCAAATTTGTGATTTGAGCATCAAATTGTTGATTTTGCCAATATCCCCTCCTTAAAGAGCTCTTCTTCTCAACCACAACCTTTCTTTTCTAATTTAGATATAGATATCAGACATAGGGAGCAGTTTAGAGAAGTACAAGGAGACCTCGAGAGGTAGAGAGAGGGAGGTAGAAGGATACCCCTCCAAGAGGCTGCAAGATGGAGCTATAGAGAGAGAGAGAGAGAGACAGAGACAGAGAGAGAGACAGAGACAGAGAGACAGAGAGAGACAAAGAGAGGAGTTACCTCAAGAGGTTACGAGGGAGAGAGTTAGCTCAATTTCCCCCTATCTTGGTCTTCGACAAAGCCATTTTCTCTTACGCTCTCCCATCTCAAATTCATTCCTCCTTCTTTATCTCTCGAATCCACTTTGCGAACGATGGCTTCAAAGCCACGAGGTGGAAAGACCATGAGAATCATCGCAACCGGTGTTCCCAAAGATACGGGAGTGCCTGAGGCTGCCAGAGTTGCCACTACCAACGGAACATCGAGTGTGGTGAACACGAGTGTGAGCAAAAGACGAAATTCCCAATGTCGTCATGCCAAACTAGGTTACTATTTCGCCACATAAAATAATTACATAGAATATTAGCTTCTATACTTACACAAATTAACAGTTTCATCTAGAAAGCATACTAGTACACGCATAAAAGATTAATCACTATAAATTGTAGCTAGATTAGTTAAGATTCTAAATCATGGAATCGTAATGGAAATAGTTACAGGAGTTTATTGCACATATGACTTTATGCGCACTCGAGATTAGTAAAATAACTCAATATAATTATTGTCAAACGGGATAAGATTAAGTATTAACTAACGCTTAAAAAGTGAAACTCTATTTAAAGGATCTGTAAGTCGTCTCGTTAAGTTATTGGCATAATATATTTCTTTAAGGAATTTCACTTATGTTGGGTAAGATAGCCCAAACGGAAAATTCATGTCTTGCTTAACATGTTGTAAGAGATGTACTCAATAGTTATTTATGGGGAGGTGAATCCTCATTAGAATGCAAGGTTACCTTAGGATAAGGTCTACCTTGGCTATGTGAAGATGTGAGTTGCACGATGGTGTGATTGTCATTGCATCATTTCATATATGTTTGAAAGGATTGTTTGTGTTTGCTAGAATTTAGATCTCTGATTGAAAACATTGACAAACAAGATAAAAGAAAAGGTCGCGCTAGGCTATCCCCAAGCTAGTTGTGCGACCCTACTCCAAGGGGATCATGGTTATTGCTTTGAGAGGCTTAGATCGGCTATGTAGTGAAAGGTCTGTCCGTAGGGATAGTCTCAAGCAGTAGGAAATGTGGGTACCATGGGGTGCTCTGGCCATAAATCCTGCATTGTTCCTAGAATCTGACAAGCCCCTTTGTGACCCAGGATGGAATCCTGGAATCCTAAATACTAGTTACAAGGGTGGAATCTTGGTGGACAAAATATTCTCATGGAATTCTGTGTATCTTCCGCAAGGTTGGAAATATGGAAATTGTAATAACTTCCAATATAATAAAGAAGTTTGTATTATTCAAGGATTGTTTGAGTTGTATGTGTGTCCATGAGATAAATTACGTGAATGAACATGTGATTTAATGAACTAATTAAGGAAGTTGGTTATATATGTTTCAATAAATGTGTTGTAGGTAATGAAAAAACTAAAGATGATTCCATCATCAAAGGAAAGCAGGTGGGCATGACCCCCGACGGTCGGGTCCAATGGTAGGTCCCTATCCAACTATAGGGTGGGAGCTTTTCTAAATCGGCAATGAAGACGATAAATTGACCAACTAGTCATTAGGTAGAACCGACTTGCATTGTTTTAGGAGACCAGAATGGGATTTTGCCTTATGGTGGGTAGGAGGGTTGGTGTATTGCAGTCCCCTCCATCTCCCATGCTCTTTGAACCAAGTGCAATGGCAAGTCCGCTTCAAATCAAGTAATCCTCTAGAAGTGGGAACTCAAAATTATTGATGCTAGCTAGTTGTTCAGGAGACCCGTTTGATTTTAGGAACCCAAAAATTCAGGTCGATCCCAATGGGTTCGACAGGAACACTTCCATTGCAATGTAGACTCAGTGGGGTCTAAGTGATAAACCTTGTGATGTTCCAAGAGAGCACTGGGCGGCGTCATTTGAAAAACTACTAATGGACTACAAAAAGGTGCTCCTTGGAATGAGCTTGGTGGACACCTCACAAATCCCCCTTGGGATAAAACAACCCAAGGTGCTGAGTACCGCTTAAGTAGCAAAAGATCCACTCCACTACTTGCTAATGCTTAGTGCTTCGGCTATCCATAAAGTTGCTCATCTGTGAAAAGAACCAGTAATGTGCAAAGGTATTAAAACAATAGTCCAAACAACAAGGTAAAGCCTCAAAGTAAAAATTTTAATGTTCTAAATAAAAAGGTTAAATTTATTTGAATAGATTTTTTTTTGGATTATCAAGGTTTCGTCATTCTTTTCTTTTATGAGATACTAGTTTTTAGTAAATCAAAAGTAAAAACATAAGAAACATATTTGCATTGTATTTGATTTATTGCACAAAAATCAATTGTATACTAACCTTGAAAAAAGCTTGTTTTTTAACACATTCTTGGGCTATAAAGGGAAGACCCCTCTAAAGCCATCGTCAATATATATTTCACCTAGTCAGAGTTCTTTCAACTACCCCTAAGCTCTTCGCCTATCATTTGTTTGGAGGATCATCATCTAAGCTTCACAGTGGAAGTGCGTGAGTGGACAAAGCCATCTTTGTATTTGTTTATTTCAAATTAAAGTAGTCTCTATCCTTCTCATATTTGCTATGTGTTATCTACTCCTTGCTCAAATTCTATCTATTGTGTTGTGTAATTTCTACATGGTATCAAAGCCTAGGGGGCTTTGAGGAGTGAAGAGTATGTGAGAGACAAGGGCTTCAACAACGAAGAAGAGAAATGTTGACTGCTGCATCAAGTAGCTGTGCTGGTGTATTAGGTGGTGGTACTGTTGTATGAGCAATTCAAACACTAAGGATTTGTCCACCAGCCTTCAATAATGGCAAGTTAGATGGTACAAACTATACTTTGTGGAAGTTTAAAATCACAACTATCCTTAATTCTTATGAGCTTCTGAAGATAGTGCTGGGCGTTGACCCAAAACCACAACCCATCTCCAACCCTTCCAATTCGAGTGTTATGATTTCTCCAAGTTGTTGAAATATCAGAGTGAGAGCATGAGAGTGTTCACAAGAGGGAGAGAGAGAGCTCAAGTACAAGAAGAAGATCTTGCTTATAATGAGTTGTCCACAAGTACAACTAGTACACTCTCCTCTACATTGGGATTGACCTTTAGGCTATTTATATAGCCTTTGGATGGCTAGGGTTAGGGTTTCCTTTTGCCCTCCAACTCATTCACACCATCTACCCTTATCCACCCTTCTATACATAGGGTTCACATGCCTATCTCTCAACACCTCCTCCCCCCCCAAATGCTAGAGTGGTGTTGGACTACAAGGCATGTTAATGGCCCCCCTCAAACAAAATGGGATTCCTTTATAAATCAGGCTACAATAGTTCTTATAATTTGAGGATTTTGAGTTTTTTAGAGATGTCGATCATCAGATGTTTTGGAGACAAAGTTGGCCTCTAATTCTTTTGGTACTCCATGGGTGGTAGGACATTTATTGGTACTATGCCCTCTCTTCTTACATTTGTTGCACTTCATTTTGTTGGGATATTTTTTCCAACAATGACTAACAAGATATCCCTTCTTAGTGCAAAAGGAGCATTTGGTGGAGACAATATGAGCCAAGAGTTGCTCATAGGTTGTTGAAGTAGATCCTTGACTTATTTTCTCCTCATCTAAACAAGATTGGATGGTGCTTCCCAAAGTTGGATTAAGGATATTGGTAAAAGTAGTTACAAGGGTTGGAAAGACCTTCTTTACAACCTTCGAGAGAATTGCAATGGCATCTTCATCGTGAATTGGAGCTTGAACTGAAGCTAGCTATGCCATGACCCCCTTCATGTGAGAAATGAACTTACCTAGGTCTTCTCCTTGTTTATACTCCAAGCTAAAAAAAATCAATTTTTAGGAAGAGTTCTTCCTTGTAGCACCATAAAGCTTTTCAAGCTCATCTCATTTCTCCTTGGCAGTGGAGAGTTGGTCAATATGATGAATTAGGGACTCATCTATTCTTTCATCATGTTCTACATCAAGTGGATTTGATGGATCAATAATCTTGGTCCCTTTGATGAAGGGCCAACAGTCCCGTTCCATCATTTTATACTTCACCAATACCTGCCATGGATGAAAGTCTTTTCCATCAAACTTATGGATTTGAGGCCTAACATCAGCCTAAGGCATGGCCATGATAGGAAGGTCTTTCTGATTTCCCTAGGCAATGGGAGTGTCTAGTCCTTTACACAATGGCCAATAAGTACAAACCAACTGAAGGAAATGATCTATGTGTTTATAAATGCCACATAGCCTCACAACTGTATAGACTTAAAACTGCAAGGATGAAAAAGGTTGAAAATCATATATGTGGAGTACTTCAAAATAAGATTTTGGCGGTCCTTTCCTTTGGACAACCGTTGGTTTAGGTTTGATTGTCTTCGTGGGCTTTAATGAAGTGAACTTTGATTGAACATCTGACTCCTCCCAATCTTGTGGTCTAGTGGATAAATATTGGTTGAGCAAGATCAATCGAGAACTTTGACACTTGAATGAGATTTTAATTACATTCTTTTTCTTGCTTCACAATAAGGCAGCAACAACTAATGAAACTAAATGCATTTTAGTGCTAAGAAGCACTCATCTCAAGGCTAAGACCACTTGAGATGCTAAGTATTCATCTTGGCAAGCTTAGTGATGCCCACCAAATGAAGAACCATCATTGCCATGAAAACTACAAGTCATTATCCGACCCTACATTTAGGGATTAAGTGATTAAAATCACTGCTAATGTTAGCAAAATATGAAAAAAGTAAGAAAGTTGAGCTTTGAAGCTTGTGGCTATGACTGCCACTATGATCCACAATTGGGGTTTTGATTGCAGCAGCCAGTAGGGAGGGAATTTTCTCAAATCCTTTTAGGTGGAGATGGCACTAGGGGGGCTAAGAAAGCCATATGATAGCCTAGATGATTGTGCCCACGGTGGACTACATCGTCGAGCTGGACTGACCTAAATGAAATCTGCCAGATTCAAAAATTCTAGCAATGGCATCCTCCTCGCTGCCCAATTTTTTGGTTTGTTGTGGTGCACAAAAACATCTTGACTTGCTAGAAGCTCTCTAGAAGAAAGCATGGCAAAATATGCTCTCTTTTGTTCACCCCAAGTCCTCTAGTGATAGGTAGTCAAGGCTGGTTATGGTGGAGAAGAAGGTAAAGTGGGAAAGATGAGATCTTCTTCTTCACTTAGGTTAAGATGTAGTTGGAGGAAGCTTGTTGGATCAGAGATAACTCTGATACCGCGTTGAATTATCAGAGCAAGAGCATGAGAGTGTGCACAAGAGGGAGAGAGAGAGAGCTCAAGTACAAGAAGAAGATCTTACTTATAGTGAGTTGTCCACAAGTACAACTAGTACACTCTCCTCTACATTGAGATTGACCTTTAGCCTATTTATATTGACTCTAGATGGCTAGGGTTAGGGTTTTCCTTTGCCCTCCATTTTATTCACACCATCTACCTGTATCCACCTTTGCATACATAGGGTTCACATGCCTATCTCTCAAGATCCCCCCCCCCAAATGGCACAGTGGCATCGAACTACAAGGCTTGTTAATGGACCCCCTCAAACAAAATGGGATGCCTTTATAAATCAGGCTACAAGAGTACTTATAAGTGGAGGATTTTGAGTTTTTTGGAGAAGTCGATTATCAGATGTTTTGGAGACAAAGTTGGCCTCCAATTCTTTTGGTACTCCAGGGGTAGCACGACATTCACTGGTACTATGCCCTGCCTTCTTACATTTGTTGCACTTCATTTAGTTGGGATATGTTTTCCAACAATGATTAACAAGATGTCCCTTCTTTTCGCAAAAAGAGCATTTGGTGGAGACAATATGAACCAAGAGTTGCTCATGGGCTGTTGAAGATCCTTGACTTATTTTCTCCTCATCTAAACAAGAGTGGATGGTGCTTTCCAAAGTTGGATTAAGGATATTTGTAAGAGTAGTTACAATTGTTGGAAAGACCTTATTTATAGCCTTCAAGAGAATTGCAATGGCATCTTCATCATGAATTGGAGCTTGAATTGAGGCTAGTTGTGTCATGATCCCCCTTATGTAAGAAATGAACTTACCTATGCCTTCTCTTTGTTTATACTCCAAGCTAAAAAAGTTGATATTTAGGAAGAGTTCTTCCCTGTAGCACCATAAAGCTTTTCAAGCTCATCCTATTTCTGGAGTGTTGGTCAATATGATGAATTAGGGACTCATCTATTCTTTCATTATCTTCTACATCAAGTGGGTTTGATGGATCAATAACCTTGGTCCCTTTGATGAAGGGCCAATAGCCCCGTTCCATCATTTTATACTTCACCAATACTTGCCATGGATGAATGTCTTTTCCATCAAATATGTATCTTATTGGGTTATAGTGATTAGCAAAAGGCTTACAAGTTGTATGACCAAGAGGTAAAGAAGATCATAACGATTCGTGATGTGGTGTTCAAAGAGTAGCCATGTACATTGGAGGAGGAGAATACGAGTTCTTTCGCTAAAGTAGTCCACTATGAACCTATCCCAAGAGATGTCTATACTCTCAAGGAGGAGGAAGCATCGTCTTTAGATGATGAAAATAAAGTTCACCAACATGCAATCATGCCACTAGAAAAGCCATTGCCGCGATGGGTGAAGCACATCTATGATTGCAATAATCCCATGCCTATTATATAGCTGAGGAAAAGGCATCTAGACCAAGGAGGTCTTTGAGAATAGAGGAGTAAAGAAAAGCTTTTGCTCACATAGTCAATATGGCCTTGATGGTTGAGATTATGAGAGAAGTAAAGGAGCCAGTAGACTTGGAAGAAGCACTTGCCAGTCTAGCATGGAGAGTAGCTATGCCAGCGGAGTATGATAGCATCATGAAGAATGACACTTGGGAGCTAGTGGAATAGCTAGAAAAGAGAAAGATTATTGGCACCAAGCAGGTTTGAAAGGTAAAGTACAAGGTTGATAGCAACTTAGAAAATTACAAATCCAGATTATTTGCATAGGGATTTTCACGAGTTGAAGGATTTTATTTTCAAAAATCATTGCTCTAATTGCTAGAATGACCACTATTTGCAGAGTACTCGCAATGGCTACTCATAAGAAGTGACCAATTTACCAAATGGATATCAAATCAACATTCTTGAATGGCGACCTCAAGGAGGAGGTGTATGTGGCTTAGCCACCAGGGTTTGAGGCCCCCCATTTTGAGAAAAAAAATTGTAAGCTGAAAAAGGCATCATATGGGGGTTTGTTACACTATTTTTTGGGGATTGAAGTTGCAAATCTTCATCTCTTAAAAGAAGTGCTTGGCAAAATCTTCATCTCTCAAAAGAAGTTTTGCAAGTGCCTGGAAAAATCTTCATGTCTGAAAAGAAGTATGCATGGGAGATCTTAAAAGCAATTGGCATGATTGAGTGTAAGGAGATAGCTACACCTATGGAGGTCAATGTGAAGTTATCCATTGAGGATACATTAGCACTAGTAGACATTGGGAGGTACAATAGATTGGTTGGCAACCTCATCTACTTGTGTAATACCAGGCCGGATATCAGTTTTGATGTTAAGGTTTTGAGCAAGTTCTTAAACAAACCTTGAGAAAGTCCTTGGAAAGTTAGGATGTCGGTGCTCATATACTTGAAGGGAACTCTCATTACGGCATCACATGCAATTTCGGAAGTGCTCTTATAGGGAACTGTGACTCAGATTATTGGGAAGTTGATAGTGATTCCAAGAAATTAGCTTATGGATATTGCTTCTCTTTAGGTTCAAGAATTTTCTCTTGGATTAGTAAGAAGCAACCAACCATGGCATTGTCTTCTACCGAAGCAGAGTATAAGGAAACTTGCTTTGCTGCATGCGAAGTAGTATGGATAAGGAGGATCCTATGGCATATAGGAGTACAGGATGAAGATCCGACATTGCTAAGATGTGATAATCAGAGTTGCATTGCCATTGCCAAAAATCTTATTTTTTATGTACGCACCAAGCACATTGAGATCCAATATCACTACATGCACGACTTGATCAAGGATAGAATAGTAGAGTTGGTCTATTTTTCAACGAAGGAGAATGGAGCAGATATCTTTACCAAAGCTCTTATGAAGGATCTCCTTTGAATTCATCTTTAGAGACTCGGGGTTGGGCCGAGAATGTAGTTTACCTATAGGTGGACATTGAGGGGGGTGTTAGATATGCTCAATACCCCACCCTTGCAAGGTGCCACCAATGATCCATGGTGCTTAATGTTGTAAAGCTCCCATTATGAGAAGAAGCCATGTGTGAGCACGGACATCGAGTGGGTCCTAACTTGTATGTCAGATAAGGTCTATGTGACTGGATGGCAAAAAGGTGACCTTTGTTAGATAGAGCAATTATGCTAGTGGCAACTTGAGGCACAAATGCATCAAGTTGTGGGGTGTGGGAGTTATTAGGGGCCCCTATCCTGGGGTTCGAGGGCTATGGAAGTGGCCCCTAGTTGAGGGGTCTTGATGGTGGTAAAGGGAATATTCCATGGATGACTAGGAAAGGTTCATAATATGGTCGGACATACCGACCAGACTACCTTCCTAGGCAATAAAAGGAAGACCCCTCTAAATCCATCTCCAATCTATCTTTCACCTAGTCAGAGTTCTTTGAGTTACCCTTAAGCTCTTCGCCGAACTATCATTTGTTTGGATCACCATCTAAGCTTCATAGTCAAAGCACACGAGTGGACAGAGCCATCTTTGCATTAGTTTGTTCAAAATTTAAGCAGTCTATGTTCTTCTCATATTTATTGTGTGTTATATACTCCTTGCTTAGGTTCTGTTCGCTATGCCATGTAATTTCTACAATTTTCCATGTGACTAAAGAGTAGGCAATGAAGGCATTATATTAGATTTTCACAAATGCAACAAACTAGCAAAAGTTAAATGACTAGAACATGCATGGCAAATATTTGCACACGAAACTACATGTGAATTTGCAACAACACATGCCATTCCTTCCACACATGTTCCGTAGTTATTGAGCTTATATAGCCCATGAGACAATGAACTGGATGCAATAATTGTATCACCATAAGAGAGATCATGAACTATATATCTATCATTAATAAAGTTCACAATAAAGCCAATCTTGGCAAGTGCAAAAACTAACAACAAATTCGTTTTTATCTCTAGTGCATAAAAAGCATATATAAGTGTGAATGTACTACAATTAATAATAATTATCATAGATTTTCAAACTCCCTTGATGGGATAAGAGGAATTACTAGCACATGTCACTGTACTGCCCTTAGAGGCAAGCTTAAGAGAAGTGAATAGACTATATAGAGAAGTAATATGTTTCGTGGCACCACAGTCAAAGTACAATACATATGAATCCACAATAGACATGTAAGAATCATGTAAAGAAGGAGCATAACTGCATTGTATACTAAACTCACATTCTATACACTACACAACATTTGCAAATTCTAACATAGAAGAAGAGGCATTTGTAGCCATACTAGCCCCTTTCACCAATTTAGGACAATCCTTTATGACATGATATTTTGCTTGACATTACTTGCAAAAAATTTGACCTCTGTTTTTTACTTCTGATCCTTATCAACCTTCTTTATTTGAGTGACATTTGTAGATTTCTGCTTTTAGCAAAGAAGAAAGCTTTTCCTATATCTTTTTGACTAGCCATAAAAACTTGGTCTACAATATGCATAATGGATAGGTTTTATCTAGGTTATGCTTTTTGTAGCAAAACAAAAACGAGCTCATCAAATGACAAAGCATTCGCATTGCCTTTCATTATCAATCACTTACCAAGTAGATGCAAAAATTTGATATAGATCAGGATGACCATTGAGAAGAAATTGCATAAATGAACTATCTAGCAAAATCTCATATATAGCAATCAATTACATCTTAAGATATTTGATCTTTGTCAAAAAATTATCCACGGGTTCACATTCATTTCTATGTTTATTTTCTTATTGTTTAGGCAAGTAGGTAACACAAGCCTCATTTCTTCCTCAATATAAATGTGCAAGAGTATTCCAAGTATCATGATCTATCTTACATGATTGAATATATAGGATAGTGGTATGCTCAATAAACAATGTAATAAAAGCACAAGCCTCTATATCTCTGGTGGGGGTAAAGGCGCCTCCGCCTAGCTGCCCGTGTATTACTACACTGACAATACCCGCCACTATACACTACAAGTGGTAGGCACCCATCACAGTCACTTTATTCTTTATTCTTCTAATGACAGTTTGAATAAAGAAAGGCCCAATCACCCATTGTGATTGTTGGAGTTCCCATTTGGTCTCTCTCTCTTTCTGCTCTTGCTCTCCCGCCATAGCTCTTCCAAGCAAGCTTTGATCCTTCTCACCTTTCAAATGGTATCAGAGTATGGATTTATGACTACTTGAGCTTGGTTTGTGACTCCTTCAGATTCCTACCTACACTCATTGGGTCTCCTTCCCAGCAGCCATAATTGACTCTCTCTCAAGCTTCCGTCACTCCTCGACTTCCCAAGTACCTACCTGGACCCTTTGGGCACCCTCAGGGCATTGCATCGGAGGTATTTCTTCATTTTCTTCAAGGTTTCATTGAGTTCACAAGTCTACAGGTTTGAGAAGAAAAAGAGGGCAGCACCATTGAAGCTCCCGTGCTTCATATTTGATCATAGACCTCTTGTGGCTACTTGAGGCTTCTTGTGTGCTTCCCTTGACACATGGAAAAGCCCAGGAGCACCCTGAATCACATAAGCAAAAGCAATAAACCCTCTAGCCAAGCAGCGTGAATTTGTGCCAATTCATGGTAGCCCCTAGATAGCTCATCCCAGTCATTGGTAGCCTCATTTGGGCACTATATACTTGGTTTATGCTTAACATTTGATCCCGAGCCTTGGCATTGATCATTGATGTATTTACTTTAGGTTTGGGAATGTTATACACAGTTTACAGGTAGCCCACAATAGTGCTACATTAGCATTTTATGTCTGGACCACTTTGGCATTGACCTTGGTTGCCCGGTTGGTCTCGAATGCTCCCTGAATGCTAGGGCAATGTATGCCTATGATGTGAGATGATTTTGGGGCTGAATTTGCTCAGCCATTGACTATTTTATATAATCCACAGGTAGCCCAAAATAGGGCAGCCCCCTGTCATTACATTTTATGCTTATGCTACATGGTCATTTGATGCTCAATTATGCCCCGGTTGATGCCTATACATATGGGAAGCCTATGGTTTTGAGATTGGATTGAGCCACTGTTTGCTCAATTTTGGACATTTATTTGCTGTTGGAATATTCAGGGCTAAAGCTCATTTGCTTATGTTTGGATATGCCCATTGGATTCGAGCTATGTCTTGGATGTATACGTTGATGTAGTGACTCTAGGGGATCGACATAGAGCTTGGATTTTTCTCTTGGATCATTGGCTGAGCTTGAGCTCACTTTGCATAGCATTTGGATCTCCATCTTTGATGTACTTATGGCATGTACTTTGCTTATGTCAGACTAGTCTTAACATGCTTGGCTTATGCCATCACTATATATTATAGTTACATTGTCTTGGAGTTGATTGCTACTGCGGCTTACTTGGGCTTGACATTTGATTGCCCGGAGCTTACTTTGGCTATTTCTTGGCTTACCAGAGTTACAGTTTGGATGTACTTGGTGTCTATGGATGCTACACGGCCTACATGGTTGGGATGTCTCATTGATGCTTGGTCTTGGACACTTGTCACTGGAGCACTCTTACATGCTTTGTTCGAACTTTCTTGCTTGACATTTATGACTTTTGGCTGGTCTCCATCTGCATCACAAGGTACTACTCAAGCTCCAGGCCATTGGGCACTTAAACATGCTTCATTTGAGGCATTTGCACATGCTTTGATGCTTGGTATCGAAGGTTTGAGCATTGACATTGCTTATGGTCTGATTTAGCACTATTTTGGGACTGTCATAACAGTCCATAAGCAGTTTATAACAGTGCTACAGTAACATTTGATGTTTATGCTTGCCCGACATTGTCATTTGATGCTCGGTTGGTGCCGTATGATGCCTACATGTTAGGGGAATGCATGCCTATTGTTTGGCAACCATTTGGAGTGTAAGCTAGATCCTAAGAGTGCCAAATGCATTTTCCTTGGCTATGGAGATGTAGGTGAGATGGGTTACCGCCCTTGGGATCCGCAAGCTTGGAAAGTCATCTGCAACCATGATGTAGTCTTCCATGAAGACAAGATGCATAGGCAGCTTGAGAAGGTGGCAGAGATACACAGGGTTATCATATAAGTCCACAATGAATAGTTGGTTCCATCCAACTTGTCCTCAATAGCCAACATATGAAATATATTAGTGTTTCCAGCCATAACCATTGATTGTATTTGATACAAAAGTTGCATGTATATAGAAAATATGCACAAAACCAACATGTACTATGTAGCACAATATAGAAGAAACTAGGGCTCTTATATGCAAAAACCACATATCTAAAAAATTCCACACAAAAGGTCAAAATACCTTACACAGTATTGGTAGTAGTGCAAATAGAGGCCAAAATGAACCCAAATAAAAAAATTGACTATACCAAGCCATTATAGCCTTGCCCTAGTATTTGTCCACCTACAAATGCTCATTAAATCTTGTCCAATATTAGAAAATTTAGTCTAGGGTATTGACAACTCTACAAAGAGGTTAGAAGCCCACTTTGATACCGATTATTTGATTTAGGGTTGCAAGGATGCAAGCACACAACTTGGAGAAGAAGAAGCTTAATAGAGCACAAATCAAGCTTGTTTAATAGGTATCAATAGAGAAGATTTACAAGGATAAGTATGCCCTAAAAGTGAATAGACATATATACAAGGTCAGGGGGAGAAAACCTCTTAAGGAGGAAAAAATGTGCATCGATGATCCTAAATGTGTTCATGCACATGGCTACCAAATTATGGTAACATAGCTTTATCTTCATATTGTTTCAATAGTGTAATTATGGTTTTGATTTTAGGCACTTTTCCTTATCGCACAATTTTGGATATACTCTCTTAAAAATCGAGCCATCTTTAGAATCTAATTAGCCTCATCTATTTTGAACTCTATATGAGGGTCACAATGGCACACGTGAGTCGTGACACATGTGAGGCATGAGAATAATGTCCTAGCTAATCATCCAATATACATGTCCATGTCTTTCATAAAACATCCATCAATTGTCCATCACTGTATTCTTTATTACCAAGAGATCGATCCCTAACACAATTGTGTTAGTTGCCAACTAACACAATTGTGTTTCCAACTTGGGTTCTTTAGACATGTTAAATAATCATGTCCCTAGATGATAACGATAGGCTCCAAACTTTTTAAACTTGGACCCTCGATGAATGCTCTTTTAGACTATCATGCTAATGTGTGATGTAAAAATTGGGTCTTGTTTGATTTAATTTTGATCAAAATTAAGGATCTTAAATAACTAAAAGAATGGTGCGTGGACAAAAATCTCAGCCAACTTACAATTGTGAGTACATGTTCACATATGTGGCCTTGGGTTCAATTGTCTCCTACCATGCTAGTCTATGCTAGCATGAAATGTAAAAAATGGGCATTGCTTGATGGAAAATTAGAAATGGAAAAGTGTGCCTTTTTTGTACCCAAGCTATGATAAAAACGACGAGTAACTTGCCAACTATAAGTATTTATCCCTCCAGTGTCATTGTTCCAATTAAATCCTTAAATGTTAGATAAACATACTAAGTAGATGAGAAGCGTGCTAATTTGTGTCACTTGATAATTGCCCACTTTTAAGGTGTATAGAAACTTTAGCATGTTACCTTGTTAAGTGGGTGACCTTTCAAGTTTTCTATGTAACAACCACCATTAAAGCCAAGACCAACCACTTGATTTTAACTTTTATACAATGCAATTGCAAAATGAAAGAATTGGGATGAATGGCGCCTTTGTTTTACTTACTATACCTAATTTATAGGAATCCTTCAACATGTAAATGCCATGATATGACTTCTCCCAAAAACCAAAGCTTGGAATGAACGTGCCTCCTTTAGCTTATAATATCCACACTTGTCTATATCTATACTTATATATTATTTTGGCTATTGATTCGGGAGGCTACGAACTTCCAGAAGCCTCTTGAATCGTACCCATCTCTCTCTGTATCTCGTGGATATGTCTCTCTCGAACATTTTGTAATAAAAGCTGAGTCTCGGCGCTCGCGTGCGCTCTCTCTCTCTCTCTCTCTCTCTCTCTCTCTCCACGTTCGCCATGAAGAGGAGATAGGAAGTTCGGAGGAGATTTCATCTGGACCGCTCTCTTTTTCTCTCTCTCCCTCCTTGCCTCCCTCCCTCCCTCCCTCCCTCCCTCCCTCATGAGGGATGGTCCTACGCAGGGATGGACCTCACGAGAGCGAGATGGAGCTTGCTAGCATGTGGCAGTGGAGTCACCAAGCAAGTGCGGAAGCGGAGTCTCCCATTCGACATCTGGAGGATGATCAAATGCACAGGCTAAGGTACTCTTGAGGGAAGGAACGAGGGCACACTAGCCGTGATCGGAGGGGGTTCTCTCGCCTATGAATCTACACATCTCTCTCTCTCACTGTGCAACTAGCCAATGGAGGCGAGCGGCATGGAGGACAACCAGTGGATGCAAGATGGAGGACAGCGGCGAGCCAAGAGCCTTCGATCGTAGCTGGTGAGGCAGGCACCACCCCCCCACCCCCCCACACTGAGAGAGTGAGAGAGAGAGATTGATTTTTTATTAAAAAAAGAGTTTTAAAATATTAGCGTGAATATGTGTGTGTCTCTGTGTGTTGTGTGTGTGCTTTGCAATGCATTTTTGTGTGATAGCAAAAGGCACGAGGGTCATATCAAAGGTACTTGACTTATCGAGGCATTTTCCATATGTTTTGTTTATCTCAATACAAACAAGTCTTTGCAGGATTTGAATTGTCATCTATGCACCATTTAATATAAGGAATAGGTTTGTAAGTGAGTTAATCTATGATTGTATTGATATTTTTCTATAGGTTTTGGTGGACATGGAAATATAGAACATATAGAGTATTCTAGCATTAGAAAGCAACACTTGTCTTAAGCTTGTAAACTGGTGACATGACTCTCATTACTTCAATGGTGCATAATGTACCTTAGTGAGCTCGTGTTTCGCATTTGTGTTAACTAATTGCTATGATATTGCAAAAGGTTACCAAAGTCATCACTTCCAATTCAAGTCATGTCTAAATAAGAAGAGCCCCCTTTAAATAATAAATCAAGCCAAGTTCCTTCTTGGTTAGATGAGTTAACAAATAAATTCTTGACTTATTCAACTAACAATAACAATAGGATGTAGTCTAAGCATTACATCATAATCAACTTTTAAAGAGTGATACAGAAAGGCTATAGGACATCAAAGATTGTTAATGTACTATGAACTATAGGTGGTTGTTCTTCTATTATGTTTGTATAGAGGCATTTGTCTATATATAGTCTCTTATTCTCTTATGTGCATGTGAGGCCTATGAGCTTTTGTATCATATATGAATCCTAAACGTGGGTTCATAGTTTGTTCAAGAGCAATGGGTTCATAGTTTGTTCAAGAGCAATAAAATAGTAGATTTGATAATGAAAGCTTGCCTAAGTATGCTTAACCACATCCATAATGTTAGGTGCACGGGGCGGACAAAGCCAAATATTCATATTTTACAATGCATTTGAATCACAATAAGAGGTATTACTTTACAACTCAAATTGAACCACAATAAGGCCATGCATTTCTCAATCACATCTAAAAATTAACTTATCTATATATCACAACCATTGTTAAAACTATCCATAAACTAGTACCTACTAAGGAAATTAGTTTAGCTCACAATAATATAATATGAAGCAACATGATCTAACAAGAAGGCCACATGCATATAGTTTCCACTTTGTTGTTCAAAGTTTTCTCTGGTAGAACGTTAAGAGACTATTACGAAATGATAGGTCTTGTAGCATGCAAATTTCTAGTGCCAAAAAAAGGGACGTGTAATTGAGCTTACTAAAAAAGAAAATAGACAATGAGAGGATGGTGTGTATGAAGGGAAATACCATTGTAATTGATCAGGTCAAAACCATAGAGGATTAGAATTTGAAAATGAGGTTCATTAGTGAAAATATCACATTCAATCTCTTTGGTTGTATTGAGCAAATGTGTATGCTAGAAGATGATGTAGACTTTTCTCTTTCAAATAAGAAATACATGGGGTAGATTTACATAAGATTCTATGTAAATTTACCACATGCTAAGTGAGGGCTCTCCTCTTGGCATGTATTTGAATGTACTCATTTCTCTATGCCTAAAAGTAAGCCCTTATATGCACAGTGCAAACTCCCACAAATCACCCAAAGTGCGACGTCTATCTTTTTTCTCGATACTAGGAGTAAACCTTATATTGCAAAAATAACGAATAGATGAACTATTTATAGGTTTCTCTAATGTAATATATTATTCCAAAATAGGCGAGCTTGTTAAATAGACAACTAGTTGTGCCATAAGACTCGATAAGAATATAGGAAACCATGATTGTAATAAATAGATACTTTGGAGTATAAATCCAATTGATTGCTCAACTTGGCTTAGCAATCAAGTCATCCCAAATTAACACTTAATTTTATCCACCAAAAAAATAATCATGAGAATAAAGATTGAAACTACATAGTTTTCTACAACCCTAAATTTTCAACATTTGTTTTACCACAAATAAGTAGACCAAGGGTACTCTTCGAGCACCTTGGTTGTAATGAAACTCTTAACACATGTAAATGCTTTGATTAGTCGACACATAGCATTGTAATTGGAAAAGTATATTTGAGGTTGATTTAGGACTAGTAATTAACTCTCAATTGATTGATAGCAAGGTGTAGACTTCAAAATTTTCATTGGTTTGCACATAAAGTAATTGAATAACCGAGATAATATTCACACATTATGAATTAATTGAATAATGTTTACATCATAAAAAATAAAAGTTCAAAGCTCAAATAAGCTCTTAAGATTTTGCAATAATAATCTACTAGAAAGCTTGACAAAAGACAAGGCACAACAAAAATAACACACCATGAATGTTGGAGAGCACATTAGCCAATCAATCAAAGAAAAAACAAGGCAAATTTTATATGATTGAATTTTATATAGGTAAATTAAATGCAAAGCATAGAGTAGAAGCCTTTCTAAATGCAAAGCACAGAGTAGAAGCCTTTCTTTGATAACTACTACTAAGTGAAGGATACAATAGAAGATGAATAAATTGGCACTCAAGAATGAGTCAAGGAGCTCTTCTAACTTTATTATCCTAAGATATGGTAGTATCATTGGAGTTGTGGGATGAATTTGGAATGGATGAAATTGTATATGCAATGATAAAGTTGAAGGTATATCTTATGATTTTCATGTGAAAGGATTCTCATAAATAGGACTAGCATTTTGCGTGCGTTTCACATGCATAAAACTCTTGGCCATTTCGTGATATTGCGTGAAGCTATCACAAAGGAGCAAGCGAAGTTGCCATGTAGCTTCGCTCAACAATCCATTTCTCCTCTCTCTCTCTCTCTCTCTCTCTCTCTCTCTCTCTCTCTACCTTATGTGATGGACTTTGACCTAAAAGAATTGCATATCCATTGGTAGCAACTACACCATTGGGTTATTGAATTACCTTTCAATAGCATGTGGCATTGATTTAACTTGCCTAAAAGTATATAGTCAACCTAGGTAGGTATTTATAGATATATCTTGCTTGTAGAGCATAGAGAAGAAACATACGAATCCTTGAGAATTTCCTACATCTTTGCTTGACATTTATATTGTACTTTTTGAATCCAAAAGTAGATGGAAAACAACTTTAAATCATGTTTGCATGTAATAGAGTAATTGCTAGGTTCTTGAGCGCATTTGAAAGCATGATCAATCAATATCGGACACACTAATTGTTACCTTATCTATGTGCATGATCACCTTTACTATTGCATATGCTTATAAAAAAAGGTCACTTTTGATGACTTCTACACATGTAAATCACCTCCACATCATAGGGGTACCACGTGCTATTAAGTAAACCTATGATTTTGAGAACACAAAGTACTTAGTTTTGAATCTAGGGGTTGGTGACTTAAGTCATCACTTAAGAAACCTTAAGACATAACAAGCTACAATTTTGAGAACACAAAGTACTTAGTTTTGAATTTAGGGATTGGTGACTTAAGTCATTACTTAAAAAACCTTAAGACATAACAAGCACAACAAACATGTTGTTTAATGAGTTATTTAAGGATAGATTGAGTGCTCAAAGTTCTTATGGGATTATATTTATCATGGTGTTTTACTAGAACTCACCATGAAAATAAGTTGATTTTGTTTATTTGTCACATGGTCTATGAATTATCGTAGGTGTATGTGTCATATGGGTCCATTATGTGTGGCAAATAGATGAAAGGGTACTATTGTGTTTTGTGTTGCACTGAGCAAATTATTAGATGGAGTTATGCAAAATTATTATTTTTGGGATGCACATTTTAATGCTTGGAAATTATACGTTTCGTAGCATGGAAATATTATTTGAATTTATATATTATATAGCGTAAAAATATTATATTTTTGTAGGTGCTTATAAGCGCAATAATTTGCATGCACACATACAAAAGATATTTATTTTGAATGTATTTATGAGAAGGATTAAAACATTATTTTTTAGATTCAAAGCTATTTAGAATAGGGTGTGTTGGATTTATTTGCCCAATCACAAGTCGTGCAAGAAAAGGAAAAGCAAGAACATAAAAGTATGACTTAAACGTTGTTTGAGTAAGCCTAATTCAATTTTAGAAATACATGCATGGGGAAGGTGCTCACCTATGTATGGGGGAGATTATATCCAATCTTGTGTTGTGCAAGCTTTATGGATTTTCTCTTCTTCCATGCAATTTGTTCAAGTTCTATTTTCTTTCAATTTTTGTCTATTGTATGATGAAGACTAGCAACATTGGTATTAGGGCACAATGATTGGTGGATGCATTTTAACATTATAGAAAAGTTATCAATCTATCTCGAAGACTCCTTCATCATCTACATCAAGCATTGGTCTATTACCCACAGAACACGCAAGCTTTGCACTAAGGTTTATGGTTCAAAGGGTCATTTTCAATAGTTAATTGGTTCTCTTTATCAACCTTTGAAGGCGAAGCTTTTATCTTTACCTCTTTTTTCCCACAATGCCATGAGACCCTAAGCCAAAGCCACTCTTCTTGGTAGTTTTCCAAGCTTTGGTGGTTTTTTGTAAGAGAGAGGGAGAGGCCAATTAGAGGCCATGGATATTTTTCTATTACTTCCTTGACTTCAAAATTGCCATTATTTCCCCAAGAAGTGCCAAATTTACCATTCCCACTCATAATTGCATTTAATCTTTGCCATTCTTCATGCCGAATGGTGTTTTGTTAATGAAAAAGCTTTGAACTAAAGTTTATAAGCTTTGGAGAGTAATAAAGCTTATAATGCTTGTTTTTTCTTCAGTGTTATGTTTCTATTATTTAAAGGGGGAGGAGGGGAGGACAGTTACTTTAAAGCCCCTATAACAAACTCTATCTTATTACTTTTGACGAGGTGATTTTTGCATGGAGGTAGTCTTAGACTTATTCTTTGAGCTTGAGAAGATAGTTAATGTATTTGTTTTTATGCAGGGATTTTGCAACCTATATTCTTAACTCAAGACCCTACACATGTAGAGAATTTATTCTTGTGGGCTTTCTAAAGGATTATTCCTATGTCGTGGCACTTTTTAAGGGCCATGCTGTGCATTGGATTTAGGGTAATCAACTATGAGCGAAGCAAACATGGAAAATATGGAATTGCCTCTTCTTGAAATTGCTTTGCAACAACAAATCAATCTTCTTTATCATGATTTGAATGCAATCATGGGGGCACTTCAAGAGTGTGAACATCAACAAAATTATATTGGACAAGATAAAGATGATTGCATTGCTTGAATTCTGAAGGGAGTTTTGACATGTAATGAACCAAGAAGGACTAGAAAATAAGCTACAAGTCTTTCTAGTTTTCTAAATTTGATGAGAAAAAGTATGTAAAATTTGTTTTGTCTTGATTGAGTAAGTTCAATGATTATTTTGATAAAGGATCTTTCCCCGAGAATGATAAAATCAAGTGTACAGTTAATTATTTGACAAATAAAGTGTTGTTTTAGTGGAACACTCTTCCAACTGGCCAAAGATGTGGATATAATTTCAAGAAAAGATTAAAGAATCTTTCATTTTACTTGGGTGTATCTTTAAGCAAGGTGAAATTGGTCTAATTTATCTTGGCAAGAAAGTGACAAGTGTCTACCTACACTGAAAGATTTTGGCAAGGACTTTGATGTTGCATATGCTTGAGGAAATTACCAAGAGTATGTGTGATGGAAGTCCAAAGATCCAAGCTAGATTGAATTCTCTTAAACCCACTTTCATTCACAAAGCTATTTTCTATGCCCATAATGTCAAGAAATAATTTCAATCCATTGCCTAGATACTTTATGATCAATAATCTCATATATCTCAACCTTTCAATAACAATTGCACCTTAAAGAGACCTTGTATGCTTATCATTCTAATTCTTTTCCACCTTATAGGTATTCCAACTTTCGATCAAAAGCAACAACATGCAAAGATATGCAAACAACACTTTGAACAACAAGGTAAAGCTTGAAAGTGAAAATATTAATGTTCAAAATAAATTGTCAAAGTTTACTTGCCGTCGCTGTGGAAAACCTAAATATTATTGATTGGATTGTCAAGCTCAACTTCAACCCACCAATAACAATCAAAACACAGCCTAGTTGCACAACATTCAGAAGGTGCCTAACTACGCTCTTGATTGGACTGTAGATTCATCATAGTAAGAAGCAATGATGACTAAAGAAAAGCTAGGTACGCTATTTCTATACATGATTTATTAGAGATGAAAGGTTTTGTGAATGATTTAGATGTTATATTTTGCACGATGATGGTAGTTATCATGATTTTATTTCAAAATATTTGGTTTTCAACAGAGACTAGTCCTTTGTTGTACAAGGTTAAATATGCATTTAAAGGCACTGCATAGAAAGGAACATAGAAAATGAAAGGGTTAGAAATTTCTATGGGTAAATATAAGGAGAAACATGATTTCCTAGTTGCACCTCTCCAATCATTCGACATTATCCTTAGTATGCCTTTTAGTCACATCAATTTAAATCTTACCATTGATTATCATACTCATACAATAACATTTGAATTCTAAGGACAAATAATTTCTTTGGCTGTCAACCCTAAAATTGACTTATTTCCATTGATTAGTCACATGCAAGCTAAAAGAGCACTTAGAAAGTAACATAAGGCATACATGATATTTGTTATTAAAGTAGAAAAGTGAGAATCATTTCCATTTTGACACCGACCTACAAAAAGTTTTTAGATTTATATTACCATTGTTTTGCAGATAATTAGCCACCTGAGTATGAAATAATTTTTGTTGACTTGGGTCCTAATGAATATTAATATTCTTATGCAACAATATAGTCAAAGGTAAAGCAATTAATGAAAAGTCTCTACTAATCCTCAAAAAGATCACACTTCATACACACTTGTAAGATTAGGCCAATCTTTTATAGTTTGAATTTTCTTAGGGTCAACACTGATATATTCAATAGAAATTGTGTCCCAAATATTCAATTTGATTTTGAAATAACAAACTCTTATCAAGATTTGCATACAAATGATTTTTATGTAGTAAATCAAACATAATGCGAAGATGTTTCTTATGCTTCTCTTCTGATTTACTAAAGACAAGTATATAATTAA
This sequence comes from Lygodium microphyllum, assembly GCF_053477565.2. Lineage (NCBI taxonomy): Eukaryota > Viridiplantae > Streptophyta > Polypodiopsida > Schizaeales > Lygodiaceae > Lygodium > Lygodium microphyllum. Next base: position 18,108,953 of record NC_141149.1, on the reverse strand, counting down.
AGAAAAAATTAAAAAACCTTGATAATCCAAAGAAATTTTATTAATTATGTGTGTAAATGTAGTTGCTGCATTAATGAGACTAAAGGGCATAACAATAAATTCATAGTGACCAAAGTGTGTCCTAAATGTGGTCTTAAATATGTCAATTAGATCCATGCAAATTTAATGATATCTTGATTTGAGATCTATCTTGTAAATTTGTTTGACTCCCCTATGTTTATAAAGCAAATAATCAACTCTTGAAATAGGATACTAATTTTTAGCAATCACTTTGTTTAAAGCTCTATAATTAATGCACATTCAATATGTTTTATTTTTCTTCTCAACTAACAATACATGTGTACCAAAAGTAGAAGAACTAAGAAAAATTAAGTCATTGTTTAACAATTTAGTTACTTGTCATTGGATTTATTTTTGATGCAAAGGATTGTGCCCATATGGAGATTTGTATGCTAGAGAAATACCGAGAATAGTTCAATTTTGTGATATTCAATTGCACAAAATTTCCTAGCCTTTCTTTCTTATCATCATTGATGCTAATGGTTAAGGTATAGGTCTAGCTTTAATAAAGAATGATAATTCTATTGCCTATGAGTCATAAATTAAAGCCTTTTCGAGAGCCTTTCAAACAAAACTATAGTACTACTATAAAGAATTACTAGTTGTAGTTTATGCTTTGGATATTTGGAGAAATTACCTTATGGGGTCCAAAGTTTGTATTAAAACTTATCAATAGGCCATAAAACATTTATTGTACCAATCTTTAATTATTGACTGACACATTAAATGGGCTTCTTTCATTTAAAATGTTCATCCAATGATTCAATATTAGCCAGGTTATGTAAACGTGGTTGTTGATTGTAAAGAAGTACTATTGTGCTAAATTATACCATCATCTAATTCAAGAAATATAAAAATTGAACAAGAAATTATGATCTTCCATTAATTTAGAGCATCGTGAATTCATGGTTGCTTTAAGGTACAAGAAAGAAACAGCTCATGCTAAGCTGAAGGAGATCTTGGTGATCCGTCAAATTGGCAAAAAGTGTTTACAATGGCACCAAGGTCTCTTTTATACTTCTATGATAATACTCTAAATCACTTTTTACTCTTGCAATAATTGTGTTCTTCCCATTTAATAATGTATGCTCAAAATCATATTTTGTAGAGCATCTTTCCTTCGTTAAAGATCCTTGAAATCATTTTTTGTAGAGCATTTTTCCTTCATTACAAACCATCCCCTCTTGAAGTAGCATTGTCCTCAAAACTTGGATGATGGAAAATATAGAATTAAAGAAATCCCATAAAGAACCAAATCATGAGAAAGTCTAGTGAATGATCTATAATGTGGTGAAGTATCTCCTATGAAAAGAAATGATTGCAAGTATGGTAAAAGCGAAAAAATTCAAGGGCTGCAATAGGGTTGCAAGAGGAAAAATGCCATAGCTTTTAATATACTCCTCCAAATAAGGCAAGTTAGGTGTCCAAATATAGAAGGCACTCCATAATGCCCATCCAAGACATTAAAATCCAATCTGGATGCAGTTAGGCCAATTGATCTTAATGTATAAATTTAATACAAAATGTTGTTTTACATGTCCTATTAGTCAAGAATCTTCTTGGAGAAGCTATGGAAAGCTATCGAAATAAGTGGATGGCTTCTAGGTAGACTCCTCTAAAAGTAGGCCCTTCTATTTGATGAAGTATGCTACAATAGAATAGTTTCAAAGAACCTTCTTCCAGTGTGACTAATGATCTTTTTAGGCCCATAAATGATCAACCCATCCTCATCAATGGGTGGAAACTCCTCAAACACCTGAATTTCAGGTCCAAACATATTGCTTTAGTCGAGAAACATGAAATACATCATGCATATGAGCAGTAGAGGGTAGTTGAAGTCTATAGGTAAGATCTTCAACTCTTTGAAGCACTTGATAAAAGGACCATATAATCGATGTGCTAACTTGTTGTGACCTCCTTTAAGTGATGCATAGCAAGATCTTGAAACCTTCAAAAAAACCCAATCTCCCACTGAAAACTTCATTATGCCTTGACCCTTGCAAATATTTTCTTGACATTGCTTCATAAGTGCTTCCATATGCTCAAGTGCTTCATTAGCTTGAGGATTAACATAATCTCATGAAATAATGTTGAAGGCACTTGAACCTTATATCCATAGAGAGCCTCAAAAGGTGACATCCCAATGCTCATGTGATGGGTATTGTTGTAGTAAAATTCAATAAGGTGAAGCCAAAGGTCCCAACATAATTGTGTATCATGATTACAATGTTGCCAATAAATTTTGAGCCATTTATTCACTCTCTTCATTTGACCATTGGTTTGAGGATGGTAGGTGGTGCTAGGAGTGAGGATGGTGTCCATAGAGCTGAACAAACTCTTCCAAAAGTTGCCCATAAACTTTGAGTCCTGGTTAGAGAAAATCTTCATGGGTGCATACAATTAAAACCCCCACTCGTAAATTGATCCACCACTTGTTTGGTTGGATATTGAGCATTAGTAGAAAGAAAATGAGCTGATTTAGTAAGATGGTCAACAATAATAAAGATTCCATTCCAACTATGCTTAGTAGTCGTAAATTGATCCACCACTTGTTTGGTTGGATATTGAGCATTAGTAGAAAGAAAATGAGCTGATTTAGTAAGATGGTCAACAATAATAAAGATTCCATTCCAACTATGCTTAGTAGTAAAAAAACCCATGATAAAATACATTGAAATATCCATCCATTTGCCATAGGGAATGGGCAATGGCTGTAATAATCCACTTGGTAGAAGAGAAGAATCCTTATTTTGTTGACACTATAAGCATTGTCAGACAAAATCTTTCATATCCTTTCATACTCATTTTAATGAAAGCTCTTATAAACTTTATCAAATATCTCGAAAAGGCCTAAATGCCTTGCCATTGGAGAAGAATGAATCACTTGAAGAATTTTATGCTTGAACTTAGATAAGGGTGTCAAGTAAACTCGATCTTTGAACCACAAGAGTCCATTATGCCACTTATAATTTGAAAATTCTTCATCATTTCCTTTATAGATAGTAGAGATGGTTGATATTAAGCATGCACACATGCATGAAAGTGCATTATCCTTGCCTACCATGTAAGAAATCTCGAAATCATAACTTTGAAGTGTGGCTAATCATCTTCTTTGGAGAGTGTGGGCTACGAGAGGAAGTACTTCAAGACTTGATGATCACTTTTTACTTTGGAATGGTTGCCATAAAGATAATGGTGCCACTTCTTGATGGCATGGAGTATTGATAAGATTTCTTGCTCATAAATATGAAGATTTCTTTCCTTCTCATCAAGCTTTCTACTTTTATATGCAATCGCTCCATGATCTTGTACCAAAACAACCCCAATTCCTCAACCACTTGTATCCACATAAATAGTGAACTCCTTAGTAAAATATGGGCATACAAATATAGGTATTAAAATAAGTAATGTTTTTAGTTCATTGAAGCTCTTCTTTGCTGTAGCATCCCAAAATAATTCCTCTTTCTTTAATTGATCAATAAGAGGTGTTGCCACATGTGCATAATTCTTGATAAATCAATGGTAGAAAGACGAGAGTCCAAGAGATGCCCTCAATAAAGTTGTATTGGTTAGAATAGGCCAATTCTTCACGCATTGAACCTTCTTTGGATCCATGGTAATACCTTGTTTACTTACTATTTGACCTAGGTACTCCACCTCGTTTGCCATGAAGGTGCACTTGAACTTTTTTGCAAACGACTTATGTTGCCTCAAGAGCTCAACCACTTCTTTGACATGCTATAAATGGTCCTCTTTGTTCTTACTATAGGTCAATATGTCATCAAAAAATACATAGACTATTTTGTAGAGGAAAGAATAAAGTATTTTATTCATTAAAGATTGGAAAGTAATAAGAGTATTAGATAACCCAAAAGGCATCACTAAGAAATGATAGAGACCTCTCTCAATGAGAAAGGTTGTTTTGTATTCATCCCCTGCCTTCATTTGAATTTGATGATATCCTGATTGGAGATCAATCTTGATAAACACTTAGGCATCTTAAGTTCATCCAAGAGGTCATCTACGTGAGGAATGGGTATCGGTTTTTGATTGTGTACTTATTGAGATCTCTATGATCAATACACATGTGGAAGGATCCATTCTTCTTCTTGACTATAGGCATGGGTGAAGTGAAAGGGGACTGACTTGGCTAAATAAACCCCATTTCTAGTAGCTCTTTTGGTTGTTTTTCCACCTCTTCCCATTCACCCTTTGATAATCTATAGGGTGGATTGTCAATGGGTTTAGTCTCAGGAGCCAAGTCAAGAAGATGATCCACTTCACACTTTGGTGGTAGAGAAGGAGGCTAATTTTTTTGAATCTATATTCTTCCAATAAGTTACAAAGATAAGGATCCATTTCTTTGGAAGAGTTATAATATTTTTTTTCATCCACTTTTTAAAATAAATTTGTAAAATACATGACTTAGCATTAACCTCCTTTCGAATCTTCGTTGGGCTAATCATCACCATCCTTTTCTTTTCAATCCCTTATAATACTACTTGCTGTCCTTTCCAAAGAAATCCCATTTGCTTCTTTTCTAAGTTCATTGAGAACCTTCCATGATGCTTAAGCCAATCAATACCAAGCATTATATCAATGGGCATGGGCTCTATATCTGAAGCAATACGGTTGATTTGAGTGGTACATGTTGATGATAAGACAATGGGAATGCATGGATAAACTTGTTTGTTGATGTGAAGAGCTCCATTAGCTACTTGAACACACAAAGAAGACTCCATTTAATGAGGAAACAACTTCAGTCCTTTAAGAGATTCAGAGTTTACAAAGCTATAAGTTCTCCCTATATCTATAAGAATGTCTACAACTCTTCCATTAATTAATTTTTTGAGTTGAAATGTATTTCCCTTTAGATCTTGTCTATTCATCATGGTAAATAAAGCACAACTTTGGAGAGTAGTGATTAATCTAAAGATAATCTATGTAATAGCCATTGGGATCAAATGGAAATCCATCCATAAGATCATAAAACTCGTCATGATTATCTACTTCATTTTCATAAGCTTCTTCACAAATTGTTCCATCCTTAATTTGAGTTGCATTGTCGTGTCTCTTCCTCCAATTTATCTTCAATTGAAAGTCCACTTCTCTCCACATTTGATGCACAAACCTTTACCAAACATTTCCTTCAACTTATCATTTGTAACATGCTATCCTTGAGCATTATTTGCTGAAGCATTGGTACCAAAATTTGTCATTTTTTGATATGTTTTTACCTCAATATTAGGTCTAGAAATTGAGCCATGTTTTGATGCATATGTATAGGAAATGTTGTTATATTGCCCATAGATATTTAATGGTTTTTCGTCTTGCATGATTTCTTTCTTGGATGCCCAAATGATGGTTCACTCCTTATAAAATGATTAGACTTATTTAGACATGTTGTTTTAAGATGACAACTCTTGTATTTTTAACTATGCACTAAAGTGGGTGGCATAACTCCAACTTCCCATGAGAGGGTAGGATCAAGTCCAAAAATATATTTCTTGAGTTTTGCTACATCTAAAATACCATCCATATCCATAGACCAGTTAAGAAATTGCTTGGCGTAGTCTCTAATTAATTGTGCTCTTTGTTGTGAGGAGAGTACCAATGCCTTTCCAATTTTGCCTTTTCCAATGGAGAAATGAAAACTTGAACCATTGCTTTCTTCAATGAAACCCATGTCAAGAAAACTTGTCCTATCTTTGCCATGTACTGCCACCATGTATGTGCATACCCCTCCAAATGAAGGGATGCATAATAAACTTTAGCCTTCTCCACACATGGATATAAAGTGAAATGTATCTGCATTCCTCTAATTTAGTCGGGGATAAATTGTCCCCTTGAAATTAAGGATGTTGATATTTTCTTTGTGTTCCTTGTCATTACGATATTATCGTCCATGCACGACTATTTGTGCATTGTTGTACATCCCTATAGGTGGTAGTCTGTGAACATCAATACTTCAAGATCCATGTGTAATAAGTGGCTATCCAAATGAATTATTCATTCCACCATAAGCTTGAGGCTAACCAAAATAAGTAGCTAGCATTGGTGGTTGTCCAAAATGGTTATAGGTGTTTCTTGTGTTTGAGATTGGTGATAAAAATGATTATTAACATGAGATAACTATTATCCATAAGAATTATGACCACCATTTGCATGATTGTTGCCAAGAGAGCATTGCTACCCAAAAGAATTATGAGCTCCATTAGAATGACCATGGGAAAATCTTCTCTCTTCATATCTCTCCTCATGTGGAGGTTGATTATTAGTCTCAAATCTCTTAGAAACATTAGGCTATGGTAAATAAAAGGACTTATAAAAAGGTCACACCCATGGTAATCTTCATCTTGCCTTTGGTTTCCATCATTTGCATTAGAGTTGATGGCATCTTTTTGGTTATACTTGGACTAATAGGGTTGATTGTATTTCTTTGCCTTTGAAGGTTCCCCAACTTCAAAGTTCATACCATTTTAGTGAATATTGGCTAGACTTTCATGAATGGGAGAACTTTGTGTGTTAGGGGTTGTTGTAATAACCATCTTTTCTCCAAGCAAAGCAATGAGCTTATTAAGCTTGGTATCTCAACTCATGCTAATATATTGAATCCCATTCTTCATGCCCTTAATATGATTAGATAGTTGTTAGTAGTATTAGAATCACGAGAGACATGAGTGTCATTAAGCTCTTCAACTTGATTGACATCATGAGCCTTTTTTCCATTTGTTGCACTCATTTTCACTTTTTCAAGATCATGATTGACAACCTCTTGAGTGGTGTCATGATCATTCCTATATGCCCTTAACTCTTCTTGTATTGTATGCAAAATTGGGTGTTTCTTTTTATTTTTAGCCATGGTACATGTGCTTTTTTAATGCATGTAGTCACAAATTTGTCAACGACTTTTGATTACAATGTCTAGAATCCTTCATAACAAAGTCCTCTATCCATCTACGGTCTCATTAGAATTAGATTTATCCATTCTAGAATCAAATTCTTTAACCTGTCTAGAACTATCCAAAATCTTGTTTTGACCTTGCTTTCACCTATAGATCATCACATAAGTGCTCTTTCGCTACCAAACCCTATAGGGTACTAAATAAGACATGTGGGAAACCTATACCACTTGTAGTTCACATGTAATGATGTGTTGGGGGTAAAGGCACCTCCGCCTAGCCGCCCGTGTATTACTACAGTGACAGTACTCGCCACTGTACACTGCAGGTGGTGGGTGCCCATCACCGTCACTTTATTCTTTATTCTTTTAGTAACAATTTGAATAAAGAAAGGCCTAGTTGCACATTGTGACTGTTGGAGTTCCCATTTGGTCTCTCTCTCTTTCTTACTCTTGCTCTCCCGCCATAGCTCTTCCAAGCAAGCTTCAATCGTTCTCACCTTTCAACTGGTATTAGAGCATGGTTGCTCGAGCATTCTGACTTGGTTTGTGACTCCTTCAGCTTCCTATCTATTACTTACACTCATTGGGTCTCCTTCCCGACAGCCATAGCGGACTCTCTCGAGCTCCCGTCAGTCCCCGGCTTCCCGAGCACCTACCTTACCCATTTGGGCACCCTCAGGGCATTCCTTCAGAGATATTGTAATTCTCTTTTGTTATTTTACTTCAGTCCACAGGTTTTGTGAAGAAGGGCAGCCATGTCCTCTTGCTTCTTGTGATGCCTACTCTTTATCGGTGACTTTTCTCTTCAAGAGGGAGCTCTTGGGGGTCCTTGACTACTCCCCCAGCCTTGCCTTGACCTTGCTCAGCCCTTCCACAGGCCCCAGATCAGTTTGGGCTAGCTTGAAGTCCTGTAAAAAATTCATTTTTTACTTCAACCCTCCCTTGGCACTCATTGGCAAGTTGTTGGAAACACCCCCTTGATGCTCGACATTGGTGGTTATCATTGGCATTGATTTGTGGAATGATTTACCTCAGTCCAAGACTATTTTCCACAGTTCACAAGCAGCCACAAACAATATTACATCAGCACTTCATGTTTATGCTTGGCTGGCATTGGCATTGGTTGCTCGATTGGTCCCGAATGCTAGGAGAATGTATGCCTATGATATGAGATGCTTTTGGGGCTGAATTTACTCAGTCATTGACTATCTTACATAGTCCACATGCAGCCCAAAACAGGGCATCCCTTTGTCATTACACTTTATGCTCATGCTACATAGTCATTTGATGCCCGATTATGTCCGATTGGTGCCTATACATATGGGAAAGTATGCCTATGGTTTTGAGCTTGGATTGAGCCACTGTTTACTCAATTTTGGACATTTATTTGCTGCTGGAATATTCAGGGGTTGAAGCTTATTTGCTTATGTTTGGATATGCCTATTGGATTCGAGCTATGTCTTGGATGTATACATTGATGTAGTGACTCTCGGAGATCGACATAGAGCTTGGATTTGCTCTCGAATCATTGGTTGAGCTTGAGCTCGCTTTGCATAGCATTGGGATCTTCATCTCTGATGTACTTATGGCATGTACTTTGCTTATGTCTCTGATCGATCTTGACATGCTTGCCTATGCCATTACTACATGCGCGTTACATTATTTGGAGTTGGATGCTACCGAGCCTTGCTTTGGCTTGACATTTGATTGGCCGAAGCTTAATTTGGCTATTTCTCGACTTGCAAGAGTTACAGTTTGGATGTACTTGATGTCTATGGTGGATGCTATGTACGGATGCTATACGGCCTATATGCTCATGAGGTCTTATTGATGCTTGATCTTGGATCTTCTGGCACTGGTGCTATCATATGTCCTTGTTGAGCTTCTTTGCTTGATATTTACAAGGGAGCGTCTTGATATGCTTGATAGACATTGAGTAGGCGGTTTCTGCTACTTGAGCATTCAGATACTTGAGACTGGGATCTTTACTTGGATGTTGCATGGTTGATATGCCGTGGTTCTCACAAATGTACTTGGGCTGATTTGGGCTTTGCACTCCCTGAGTATAAACCTCTTTGTGTCAGGTATTGCCATGGTTGTGTACACTTTGCCCTATTACAAAAGGGGTGTGCCGGCTTGATTTATGCCCGGTTGATGATGGTTATGCTTTGACAGTCAGTGGTTGACTTGGTGCATTCATTTTGCCTACAGTTTGCTCTCATTGTACATGACTAAAATTTATTACAACAAGCAGTTATGCATGGACTGACGTGGAATTTTCATATTGAATCATCCTACTTTTATGTACTTTTGATGATACTTGGTGGGCAACATCATTAGCTATCAGTTCATGGTCATTTTTCCTTGCTTTTGGTGGTATTTTTATTGTTTACAGCAAGCAGTTTTGAACTATCTACACCTTTTGGACTCTAGTTTGGCATCTTCTTCCATTGATAGTGCTATCTTCAATATCATTAAGCTTGATGGTACAAATTATGCCTATTGGAAGAGCCAAGTTTGGTAGGTATTGGTGCAAAAATCGTAGATAAAACCACTAAGGTTGCATGGAGAGAAGCCTGAAACTATGATTGATGGCAAATGGGATGAGCTTGATGAGTTATGCAAGTCCACCCTTATCTTGTCTCTTACTGAACATGTGCATTACAATGTGGTTGAGGAAGCAGAGAGTGCTTGGCAGCTTTGGGATAAAATTAAGAACCTCTATGACAAGAAAAGTCCAGCAAGTCAGATGTATTGGCTGAAGCAACTTATGGACCTGCACATGAAGGAGAATATGATGATGTTTTCTCATTTGAGCCAATTCCATACTATTCTCAAGAACTTGACTTTGCAAGACATTATCTTCAATGATGAGGTTACTCCATTGTTTTTTCTTGGGACTTTGAGTGAGTCATGGAATGTATTCTGCATTTTTTAATGTGCTCCTGGTACTACTTTGAACTTGCCTGATGTAGAGAGTACTCTTCTGTAGGAAGAGATCAACCGTAAGAACTTGGATGCCTCTTGTGTGTCGCATGCTTTGATAGTTAGAGATAGAGATGGTAATAGAAAGAATGACCGTGGGTACGGACGTGGCGGCATAGACTCACAGAAGTCTAGGTCTAAGTCGCACAGCAAGTCTTGTGGAAGAAATGCCAATGTGACATCTCATCATTGTAGCAAGAAGGGTCACATACGCCCACAGTGTCATGAGTTGCGCAACTCTCTCCTCAAAGTGAGAGAGTACCTTTATCTTTCTTAAAATTAGATGCATTAGAGGATCTAGCTAGCAATGAGACTTCGTCAATTGACGAATCGAAAGAGGGATCCACTACAAAGGATGTCCACCATGTGACTCTAAATAAGCTAATAGAAGCTCAAGATAGAATAAGAGACGCAGATGTAATTGAGCTAGACCTCGGTACATTGGATGATCCATGACCAATTAAATTAGGATCTATGCTTAGTTTGGAAGAAAGGAAGGACTATGTGTCGTTAATCCAAGAATTTTGTAACATTTTTTCCTAGAGCCACGATGAGCTAAGGGGTATTCCTCTTCCCAGTGTGGCTATGCATACCATTCCCTTGAAGGAAGGTAGCTTTTACATACAACAAAAAGTGAGGCATATGCCTTTTGAGCTAAAGGATGGACTATTCAAAGAGCTGTAAAATTGTGTAAGGCTAGCCTAATATTTCTTATACAACACAGGGAGTGGTGTTTGCCGGTAGAGGAAAAAGAAGAATAATCAAATCCGGTTTTGCATAAATTTTAGGGAGCTTAATAAACAAACAGTCAAAGATTATTATCCATTGCCATTTATTGATGGATCAATTAGCATGTAGAGCTATCTATTCATTTATGGACTACTTTGTTGAATATAATCAAATGGCTATTGCAAAGGAAGATAAGTTGAGAATTACATTTATTATTGTATTTGGTATCTTTTCATTTCATAGCACTTGGGTTATGTAATGTTCCATGTTCTTGGCAATGTATAGCTAATAAGACTTTCAGTGATATTTCCCTAAAGGAGTTGGAAATCTTTATTGATGATCTAGAGGTAGCCACCATAAGGGAGAGACAACTGATTATTTAAGAAAGTATTTTGAGCATTGCAAACAGTTATGCATTGCTTTTAATCCAAGAAAGTACGTCTTTGGAGTGCCCTATGGATTGCTATTGGGCCATCTGATCAACTCAGCTACTATTGTGACCAATCCTAAAAAGATAAAGGTTGTTGTCGTTATGAGTCCGCCACGTACTCCTAAAGAAGTGTATAGCTTTCTATCATTGGTGGAATACTATCAAAGATTTATTAATACAATGGCAGAGAGGACATTGCCATTGACGAATCTATTGTCTTTTAACTGTCAATTTTGTTTGGAATGACCCATGGCAAGTATCTTTTGGGGATGTAAAGCAAGAAATAGCAAAAGTGCCAATCCTAAAAGCACCCAAAAGGGGTGAGATATTCTTCATATTTTCAACAATCGCAATGTATGGCATCCGTTGCTATTTAGCCTAGATTTGGGAGGAAAAGTGGTATCATCCGATTGAATTTGCTAATCGTAAATTGGAAATATCTTACATTAAATATACCTACATAGAGAATCTATTCCTTGCGATGGTATTTGTGACAAAGAAATTCAAGCATTACTTCCTCTATGAAAAGGTGGTATTTTATACGAAGGCAAAGGGGTTGAAGCTATTGATGAATGAGCTGCAACCGCCTAACCCTCTAGCAAAATGGTTGATTGCCTTGTAGAAGTTTGACTATGAAATTAGGATTAAGCTACCAAAGTTGCAGTGCATCGTTGAATGTCTTGTGGATTTTAGGGAGTTGAAGGAAGTCTTGGTTGAAGGTAGTGACTTCGAGGGTCTACTCAAAATTGATACGGATCTATTTCTTGGAGGTCCTCTAACTCTAGGTTGCATTTGAGGCTACCTTGGCCTTGTTGAGTCCCATTCTCCACTCTTTCAAATGCCCCATGAAGATTCACAGCTTGTTGTCCTACATTTCCTGCACCGGTGTCAACTTGATTAGGCCATAAAAATGCATGCATAGCAATACCTCTTAATTGATCCAACCTCAATTAAATTTTCCTTTCCTCTTCTTTGGCTATTTTGATTGCATCTTCATAGGTATAAGGGTCTTTGATCAAAATCTCTTCTCTAATTTTAGGTTTGAGCAATGAAACAAACTTGTCCTTTTTCAAGAATATCATGGGAGGTTGCTCCATACTCTGTGCAATTTCTATCCATTTTGCTTCAAATCTCGCAACAAATTTAGACACTTCCTCATTTTCTACTTGAAACATCTTTTTCAAAGATTTCCATAATTTCTCAGGAGTTTGCTTAGTTGCAAACCTTGTAAGGAACTCATTTTTTACTTCATTCCAATTTGCCCTTGTCTCTTCATTCAACAAGTTTTACCTTAATCTTGCAGGACCTTCAAGCTGCATGCTGATCATTCAAAGCTTATCTGCATCAGTGTCCCTTCAATCTTGGTAATCCATCCACTCCAATCTCTTGATAAATTGATTAGCATCCTCATTTTCAGTACCAAAAAAGGGTTCATATCCAAAAGCCGCCATGCTTGAGTTTGTGTATAGGTTGGTTTCCAAACCTTACACTTCCCAACTCGAGATATTCAACACAAGAGATCCTCAGTGGGGACACCAATCTATGGTAGGTGAATTGGGTATTCGGCCTCTAACAACCCCCAAGACAGCATTACAAGATAAACACCGAGAATCTTCCCTCAACAAAATCCACGAAACAACACCACTGAACACATGATTTAAAAAAATTATCACTTACTCCTCACTGGGACTTCAACTCAACACTTAAGCATCTTAAACTTTCAAGCTCATATTTTACCACTTATAAAGAGAATCTGACGCTGAAACAACCATGGCTGAGACTCTGACAACATGAGCTTTCAGATTCACACAACTCCTATTTTTAGGGATAGCAACCCCATGCAACAAATTTTTCCACAAAGCGTGGTTGCCTCCATCAACGTAAAACCAGTTGTAGATCCTTTTTGTTCTTTTCTCAAAGCACACATAAATACAATCCAAATACACCGGTAACCAAAGCTTTATACGGTAAATTTTCATGCCAATTCAAAGACTACAAGCATTTCACTGTTGTAGACATTCCATTACTGCATCAAAACAGAGTTTGCATTGATATAGCAATGGAAAATCATGATGACTTTCATGGGAAACCAAGTTGGTGACGTAGATGCTACTGAATTCACATGTTTACTCATAGAGCATAGAAATTGCCTCATAGAGCATTACACAGAACAACTCAAAACTTTCTAACCTCGGATCGCCAAGCTTCAAAAAGAAAAGTTGTAGCTCTCTTTCCAATCTATAACTCTTTAGAGCAACTCATAGTCAAATTCCTTGATCTACTGCCTTGAAACAGCTCTACATAGTCTGCAATTCTAAATTCATGCATGCTCTATACAGCAAACACAACTACTCTATTCCAAAAGCACAAACTTGCAATGGGAAAGACATATTATTTGACTTCAGATTGTCATTTTAGCATACCAGTAGATACATCTTAGCATATCTTGCACTGATGAAGAGTTGTGAGAGCTTCGAACTTCATGAACTCTGATCCATTATTATCTTGGCTGCAAATCCTTTCAGATTTCCTCTAACTCAAATCCATACATTCAACATCTGTCCATAGCACATATTCCCGGTCATATACCCAATTTCAAATATAGAGATCCTTTACTTCCATTCTTCTCTACTGACGAGAAGCCTCACACACAACTAACATACATCACTCTCAACATGATGAAGAACATCCCTCTACTGTCTTTTACTCATATCCATCCATCAGAACTGATCTACGAACTCTCTGCCCCACAAAGAAGTAGAAGAAAACAAGACAAAAAGAAGATACTTATTACCATCATCTAAAAATTGAGAACTCGCATCAACCCATTGACTTCAGTAGCCTTGCCATCCTACTCCTCAGCTCCAATAACTTCAGCTTCATGGTCTCTTTCTTTTTGACAATTTGTTCTTCTTCTTTTGAGCTTCAAATTTCTCCCTTCTTCAGCCTGCAAGATTCTTCTTCTTCTTCTTCTCTCTCTCTCTCTCTCTCTCTCTCTCTTAAAAACTCCTCATGTTTTTACTTTTTTTCATATTTTACTAAGTTGCCCTTTTCTTTCCCTTAATTCCAAGATTCTTCTTTTTCTTCTTCTTCTTCTTCTTCTTCTCTCTCTCTCTCTCTCTCTCTCTCTCTCTCTCTCTCTCTCTCTCTCTCTCTCTCCCCTTTTCTCTTAAAAACTCCTCATGTTTTTACTTTTTTTCATATTTTACTAAGTTGCCCTTTGCTTTCCCTTAATTGTAAGGTTCTTCTTCTTCTTCTTCTTCTCTTCTCTCTCTCTCTCTCTCTCTCTCTCTCTCTCTCTCTCTCTCTCTCTCTCTTCCCCTTTTCTCTTAAAAACTCCTCATGTTTTTACTTTTTTTTATATTTTACTAAGTTGCCCTTTGCTTTCTCTTAATTGTAAGGTTCTTATTATTATTATTCTTCTCTTCTCTTCTCTCTCTCTCTCTCTCTCTCTCTCTCTCTCTCTCTCTCTCTCTCTCTCTCTTTGATTGTCTTGTGTCGAGCACTTCTCTTCTCTTCTTTTCTCTTAAAAACTCCTCACGTTTTTACTTTTTTTCCTATTTTACTAAGTTGCCCTTTGTTTTCCCTTAATTGCTAGATGGCAAACATGCCCCTTGTCACATAAAATTCCACTCGGGGGCTCAAAATCGGAAGCAAGAACACATTTTCTTCTCTTCCTGCATGAGACGCTTGTCTCAAAATTGAAATATCACAACCACGTGTCAAACATGCATGATACCACTGGGATTTCCATTTATCAACCCGACTCCCACTATGGGTAAGTGTTAGAAAGATTAAAAAATGATATTTGCATGTGTTATCCCACTTGACTTCATGCAACATCCATGTCCCTGGTCACTCATTTTCACTCACCAACATCTTCATGAAACCGTCGGTATTTGCACCACTATTAGCGTCACAATTTGCGTCGATTTTGCAACACAAATTGTGACAATTTGTGACGCATATCGCAATGCCAATAGCGACGAGTGTAGTAAATTTGCAACGCTAATAGTGATTGTTACAGAGAAAAAAAAATTGTGGAAGGGCAGCAAGCTGCCCTGCAACATATAGCACTATGTGTTGTATTTATATTCTATAAATGGATTACATGTTAAGTGTGCAATGGTCGTCAAGATGAGCATAAAATGTACTTGAATCCACAAGACTGATAAATAGAATAAATACAAGATCGCTAATGAAAACTCATGGAATTATAACAAGATACAAAGGATGGAAGGTGATCTATTGATGACATGCACAGCTGTATTGTGACTGCCTCAGCCCAAAATCTCTGTGGTATGCCTGCATGGCCAAGCATACTGCATACATGCTCCTAGATGGTTCTATTCATCTACTCGGCCAAACTATTCTGGGGTGGGATATAGGGGGCGATCAACTGTCTCTTAATACCCCTCTCGTCACATAGCTTCTCAAAGGCACGTGACACATATTCTCCCCCATTATCAGTCCTAAGGCATTTCAGCCTATGCCTAGTTTGGTTCTTAACCAATGCAAGCCATCTCTCAAACACAACCAAGACATCTGACTTAAGCTTAATGGGGTAAGCCCAGACTTTACGTGAAAAATCGTCAATGAACGTCACAAAATACTTTGCACCACCCATAAACTGACAAGGCATGGGCCCACAGATATCCAAATGTACCAATGCCATGGGCTCACTCGTGCGTGTCCTACCAAACATCTTATGTATATTCCTAGTCTTTCTGCCATAAAGACAATACTTACATGAATCAAAACATACATAGTCAAGGGGCGGTACATACTGCAAAACCAAAAAGCATTTTCATTCCCTTCAAGGACATATGGCCCAAATGGGCATGCCAAAGATATACATGCATGTGAGAATTGATTAACAAAACATGGTCAACAAAGGACCCATCTGTTGAGATATCGAGCTCCACTCGTGATATGCCAGGGTGACCGTTGTGCATTTATGTCACCGACTTGTCAGTTGCAGATGCGGTTGGTACACCGCCCATAAATAATAGCTAGATGACAGCTATCCTTATCTACTCTAGTTCGTGGCTCAGTTAGTATGCCACCTTAGTTAGTTGAGTTTGGTTTGAGACCCATATATAGGGTTCTTCTATTTCTATGTACTTGAGTTCTTTTTGGCTTACACAACTAAGAAGAGAAAAACTATTTTCAGCCTCCACCTGTGTGTGTATTCCCCCATTGTGCAAGCAAGAAAGCTACAAGTGAAACTCCTTCCTTCTCTCCCACAATCTTGACATGGTATCAGAGCCTTATTCATGGTAAGGAGCTCAAGAAAGCAAACCAAGTTCGCGGTGTTCTGGTAAGAGGACCAGTGTTGCTTTCATTTTTCTGTTTTGGGAGCAAGTCTCTGCAGGTAGCACAGCTGGAAGTGCAAGAGTGCATTGTCTCAGATTGAGATGCCCTTCGCGGTATAGCAAGAGGGCAGTATATGCTGCGGGATTGGGCTTTAGCCCTTGGTTGCTCTGTTTTTTTGATTTGAGGCCATTTCGGGGCCTGTTTTGGAGGCGAAAGTTTTTTGCACGCACTCAGGAAAAGGCCATGTTTTATACTGTGCGACCACTGTTCTACAGGTCGGTGAAAAGTTACTGTAGAAATTGCATCGTATGCCTGTGCGCAGAGACATTGGGAATTACAGAATCATCCTTATTGCCTGTTGATGCAAAATCGTCACTAGGAAGTGACTGTGTGGTCAAATACCACTTTCGTCTGTTTTGCAGATTTGCCCTTGTGAGGCTGAAGCTGTGATCTTTGCAGTGATAGAATTTTTTGCAATGCTATGTAATGGTGTCTGATTCTCTTTCACAGATTGTCACTGAAAAGCTTGACAAGAACAACTTTCAAGCATGGAAGTTTAGAATGATGAATTTCCTTATGGGAAAATGATATTGGGAATTTGTTGCAGGAAATGAAGGAGAACCAGTTCTTCCTGATGTTCCCAATCAACAACAAATGCAGGCATTTAAAGCATGGCATGAGAGAGCCAAAAAAGTAATGTACTGGCTGTCTATCAGTATTTCAGACTCTATGATTGTGCATATTCAGGATGCAAGTACGCCAAAGGAGGCATGGGATACTTTGTCAAAAATGTATAGCACAAATAAGCAAGCCAGGAAAATGCAGCTCAAGCAAGAGTTGCACAATGTGCAAAGAGAAAGTATGAGCATCAATGACTACCACATGAAGGTGAAGAAGATTGCAGATGCACTTGCTTTCATTGGGTCACCAGTGGAAGATGATGATTTAGTTTCTGTGGCCTTGAATGGTCTAGAAAAGAAATATGCACAGTTCCGAACATCCATTTCCGTCCGTGAAAGATTTCCTGATTTTGAGGAGTTGATTGCTCTTCTAATTTCTGAGGAGCAGAGAAGTGGTGGTGCATCTTCTTCAGGAGGAACTTCAAAAGAAGCTATCTCCTACTCAAATGCTGGAAGAGGTAGAGGCAGAGGTAGAGGAGGCCGATCTGGAGGCCGTGGTAGAAATCAGAATATACTGCAAACTCAAGAAAACCAGTCCTATGGAGGAGGACGTGGTAACTCTAGAGGCAGGGGGAGCCAAAGAGGTTGTGGTGGATGGCAAAGAGGCCAAAATGCAAACAACAATGTTGAATGCTACTACTGTGATAAAATGGGTCATATGGCTAAAGACTGTTATAAAAAGCAGAATGATATCATGAATGGAAAACTTCAACAAGGGAATTATGCATCTTTTAGTAGACAGGGTGATGACAGAAATGAGCATTTGTTTATGGTGCAACACATGACCAATTCTGTGACAAGTGCAGAAGAAAGTAACGATATGTGGTGTGTTGACTCAAGTGCATCAAACCACATGACAGGTCATGCAGAATGGATGCAAGATGCAAGGAAAATGAAAAAACAAGGATTTTTAGAGACTGGTGATGATACTGCACATCCTATTGTACAGATTGGAAATATTCATTTGTCTATGTAGGATGGAAAAAAGAAATACCTGCTGGATGTATTTCATGTCCCGAATATCACAAAGAACCTGGTTTCTGTTGGTCAAATGGTTGAGTAGGGCTTGCAGGTCTGATTTAATTCCCATGGATGGTTTGTTGAGGATATGAAAAATAAAGGTCGCTTGATAGCAAAAGGAAAGAAGAAGAGTAGAATGTTTACATTGGATGCAGACATGCCTGAATTGAGTGCAGCAATGTTTGCACATGGGACCGGTGTAGTTGCAGATATTGATATCTGGCATAAACGCATTGGTCATGTTAATGTACAACGACTTAAATCAATGCAGGCCCAAAATATTGTTGCAGGATTGTCAAAATTCAAGGTTGCAGAAATGCATAAGGTATGTGATGTAAAATATTACACGGCGCAGCGAACAGAATCTGAGAAAGAGATAGAGAGTACACAACAGATAAGAGGAGAATCAGTAAAATTCTTTAACTCCAAACAACTGATACAAAGATGGCTCTGTCCACCCGTGCGCTTCCACTGAGTGAAGCTTAGATGGCGATCTAGACAGAAGATAGGCGAAGAGCTTAAGGCTAGCTGGAACAACAACTCTGACTGGGTGAAAGATGAGTGTAAGATGGCTGCGAAGGGGTTTAGCTTTTATAGCCCGCGTAGGTCGTTAGGTCGGCCTGCTGACCGACCTACCATATGAGCCTCCACTAGTCGGCCAGGGAATATTCCAGGGAATATTCCCTTTACCATTGGGCCGGGGGCGCTGCCCCCGGACCCCCGCCAGGGGGGCCGCTGGCCCCCCTGGGACCCCCCAGCCAGGGGCCGCTTCCGCGGCCCCCGGACCCCACAATAGGGGCCCCTTTTAACTCCCTTACTACGCAACTCAATGCAATGTGCCTCGAGTTGCTACCAGCTTAACCACTCTGTCTAACCCAAAGATTAGACCCACAATGGTCACCTTTTTGCCATCCGGTCACATAGACCTCATCTGATATACAAGTCAGGACTCCACCAATGTCCGGGCTCACACTTGGCTTCTCCTCATAATGGGGGCCTTACAACTTTGAGCACCATGGATCATTGGTAGTACCTAATGAGGGTGGGGCATTGATCATATCTAACACCCCCCCTCAATGTCCACCCATAGGTGAACTATCTCCTCGGCCCAATGCCGAGTCTCTGAAGATGAACTTGAAGCAGATCCTTCGTAAGTGCTTTGGTGAAGATATCTGCTCCATTCTCCTCTGTTGGACAGTAGACCAATTCCACTATCCCATCCTCCATCAAATCACGCACATAGTGATACTGGATCTCTATATGTTTGGTGCGTGCATGAAACACTGGATTTTTGGCAATGGCGATGCAACTCTGATTGTCACATCTCAGCACAGTTGGTTCTTCATCCTGCACTCCCATATGCCATAGAATCCTTCTCAACCATACGGCCTCACATGCAGCAAAACAAGCTGCCTTGTACTCTGCTTCGGTAGAAGACAATGCCACTGTTGGTTGCTTCTTACTAATCCAAGAGAAAATTCCTGAACCCAAAGAGAAACAATAACCAGAAACTGACTTCCTGGAATCAATGTCTCCTGCCCAATCTGAGTCACAGTTCCCCACAAGAGAAGTTCCGAAACTGTATGTGATACCATAGTCAAGAGTTTTCTTCAAGTATCTGAGCACCCGCATCCCAGCCTTCCAATGACTCTCATGAGGTTTGTTTGAGAACCTGCTCAAAACACCAACAGCAAAACTGATATCTGATTTGGTGTTACACAAGTAGATCAGACTGCCGACCAACCTCCTATACCTCCCAATGTCTGCTAATGCTGATGTATCCTCGACGGATAACTTTGCATTCACCTCCATAGGTGTAGCTATCTCCTTGCACTCGGTCATGCCAAATGCCTTCAAGATCTCCCATGCATACTTCTTCTGAGAGATGAAGATCTTTCCTGGCTCTTGCCAGACTTCAATCCCCAAACAATAGTGCAGCAAGCCCAAGTCTGTCATTTCAAACTCAGAACTCAAAGCCTTTCGAGTTTGGTTGATCATATCTTCATAGTCACCTGTAATAAGAAGGTCGTCCACATATAGGACAATCACTACAGACTTTTTACCATCCCTGTAAACATACAAGTTAGCATCTGAGGCACATCTTTTGAAGTTTAGGTTTAAAAAGAACCTATCTATCCGCTGGTACCATGCTCTAGGGGCTTGTTTCAGCCCATACAATGCCTTCTTCAGTTTACACACTTTGTTCTCAGAATGGGGGGCCTCAAACCCTGGTGGCTGAGCCACGTACACCTCCTCCTTGAGGTCACCATTTAAGAACGCTGACTTAACATCCATTTGGTACACTGGCCACTTCTTGTGGGCAGCCACTGCAAGTACCGTGCGAATAGTGGTCATTCTGGCAGTTGGGGCAAATGACTCTTGAAAATCAAACCCTTCAACTTGTGAAAATCCTTGGGCAACCAGTCTAGCTTTGTACTTTTCTAAGGTACCATCAGCCTTGTACTTTACCTTCCAGATCCACTTGGTGCCAATAATCTTCCGCTTTGCTGGCCGATCCACTAGCTCCCAAGTGTCATTCTTCATTATGCTGTCATACTCCGCCTGCATAGCAGCCTTCCATGATGGATCTGCAAGTGCTTCTTCTAAGTCAGTTGGCTCCTTTACTTCTCTCATAATCTCAACCATCAAGGCCATGTTGACTATGTGAACAGAAGCCCTCCTTTGCTCCTCTATTCTCTGAGACCTCCTTGGTCCGTCTGCCTTCTCCTCAACAGATGCAGGCCTAGGATTATTGTGGTCATAGAGCTGCTTCACCCAGCGCGGCAATGGCTTTTCCGGTGGGGTGATGTCAGGTTGGTGAACTTTTTCCTCATCATCTGAAGATGATGCTTCCTCCTCCTTAAGGATAGGGATAGCTCTCGGGACAGGTTCATAGTGGACTACTTCTTCGCTTGATGATAAAGTGGAAGACCTTGCCTTCTCCTCCTCCACTGTATGCGGCTCCTCCTTGAACACCACATCACGGCTCGCGATGATCTTCTTTGCCTCTTGGTCATATAACTTGTAAGCCTTCTGCTCATCACTATAACCCAAGAAGATACATGTTCTGCTTTTTGGTTGTAACTTGTTTCTCTTCTCATCTGGAACATGTGCATAACATTCACATCCAAAAATTCTGAAATGTGAAACAGATGGTTTCTTACCAGTGTAAGCCTCATGAGGTGTTTTTCCCTTGAGAGCCTTTGTGTAGCTCCGATTTAGAATGTAGACTGCAGTATTAACAGCTTCAGCCCAAAAATGGTTAGGCAATCCCTTGCCCTTTAGCATGCATCTTGCCATCTCCACAATGGTACGATTCCTGCGTTCCACAACACCATTCTGCTGAGGTGTGTGAGGCGTCGTCAATTGACGCTTGATCCCTTTGCTCTTGCAAAAGCCTTCAAACTCCTTTGAGTTGAACTCACCACCACCATCTGTTCTAAATTTCTTCACACTTTTCCCTGTTTCATTCTCAACAAGTATTAGCAATTCTTTAAACTTACCAAAAGCTTGAGCCTTATCACGAAGGAAGTACACCCACATCTTCCTACTGTAGTCGTCGACAATCAACATAAAATAAGAAGATCCCCCCAAGGCCTGTGTAGGCATCTTACCACACAAGTCAGCATGCACCAACTCTAGAGGAGCATGTGCTCTATTCTTGCTTTCTTGTGGAAATGCCTTTCTCTGTTGCTTGCCCATCATACAAGCTTCACATGGTTCCTTCAATTCAGTTATTGTAGGTAGGTGAGCAACCATACCTTGCTTTTGCATCTCCTTCAATACTGCAAATCCGATGTGTCCAAACCTTTCATGCCAAAGCTTACTTGTGCCCACTCCAGCGGTGGCTGTAAGAGCACTTAGCTCATACAGGTTGTTCCTTCTTTCTCCTTTGCCAACAATTGTGCCAGCACTATCAATAATTTCTGCACCTGTCTTCTTGAACCTCACTTCATGACCAAGATCAGTTATGGCAGCAACTGATAAGAGATTTCTCCCGATTTCGGGAACATACAACACATTTGAAAGCTTTTTGACTTCACCATTTGCAGCAACAAAAGAAATAGTACCTGTGCCCGCAGCAGGGCATTTAGCATCATTTCCAACCGTCACAGTGATGGATTCTTGTAGAGGCTGCATAGAACTGTATAGACCTTTCTTGTTGGTCATGTGACGGGAGGCCCCACTATCCAACACCCAAGAGTCAGTGGTAGATTCTTCTTGCGCCGAGGAGCACACTTCCTCAATGGTCGCCATGAATAATTCCAACTCTGCTTCAGCCGTATTGGCTGTCTCTTTCCCTTTAGTTTTAAGGGTACCATTCTTTTCATCTGCCTTCTTGACATGACAATCTGCAATTGCATGTCCTTTCTTCTTACAGTAGAAGCACTCTCCTTGAAACTTCTTCTTGCCGCCCTTTTTCTTTTTGTCACCATCATTTTTGGTGGAGGAAACACCTTTGCCTTTTGCATTGGCAGAGAATGCAGCATCTCCATTGTTGCTTCCTTCTCGGGCTTTCAGCCTCAACTCCTCCTCCATTAATAATGCACAAAACTCCTCAAAAGTCAAAGCTTGAGGTCTCACCTGAGTATTAAGGGCAGTTACTAGTCCATCAAACTTTTGTGGACAAATCCGAAGACACCTCCGAGCTAGCTCTTCGCTAGTCTTTTGTATCCCAGCGCCAGCCATCTGGTCGCGCAGATTCTTAATCCGAGTGATGAATGCTTCAACCGTCTCTCCTTCAGCAAACTTCTCCGCTGCTAGTTGATTCTCCAAGTTTTGAATCCTTGTTTGGTTTCGTGTTTCATACTGACTCCTTAGTACATTCCAAGCCTCTGACGCTTTGGTTGTATGCTGAATCAGAGTCAAAACACTGTCAGAACAGCTTGTAACTAAGGCACACAATGCATCTGCATTCCTTCGTTTCCAAGCTCGTAGAAGATCTGCATTCGGAGGAATCATCACACTAGGATTTGATGGGTCGGGGGTAGGCTGTGGTTCTGCGTCAGTCCCCAGCACAGTCTCCAGAAGCTCATAAGAATCAAGGATAGTTGTAATTTTGAACTTCCACAAGGTGTAGTTTGTACCATCTAACTTGCCTTCGCTGAAGGTTGGTGGACGAATCCTCAGTGTTTGAATAGCCGGTACAGCAGCACCACCTCCTGCACCGCTTCCTGATGCGCCAGAACTGCTTCCCGGAGTCGACATCGTTTCTCTTTGCTGTTGAAGCCTTTGCCTCTTGCACGCTCTCCGATCTCTAGAGCCCCCTGGGCTCTGATACCATGTAAAATATTACACGGCGCAGCGAACAGAATCTGAGAAAGAGAGAGAGTACACAACAGATAAGAGGAGAATCAGTAAAATTCTTTAACTCCAAACAACTGATACAAAGATGGCTCTGTCCACCCGTGCGCTTCCACTGAGTGAAGCTTAGATGGCGATCTAGACAGAAGATAGGCGAAGAGCTTAAGGCTAGCTGGAACAACAACTCTGACTGGGTGAAAGATGAGTGTAAGATGGCTGCGAAGGGGTTTAGCTTTTATAGCCCGCGTAGGTCGTTAGGTCGGCCTGCTGACCGACCTACCATATGAGCCTCCACTAGTCGGCCAGGGAATATTCCAGGGAATATTCCCTTTACCATTGGGCCGGGGGCGCTGCCCCCGGACCCCCGCCAGGGGGGCCGCTGGCCCCCCTGGGACCCCCCAGCCAGGGGCCGCTTCCGCGGCCCCCGGACCCCACAATAGGGGCCCCTTTTAACTCCCTTACTACGCAACTCAATGCAATGTGCCTCGAGTTGCTACCAGCTTAACCACTCTGTCTAACCCAAAGATTAGACCCACAATGGTCACCTTTTTGCCATCCGGTCACATAGACCTCATCTGATATACAAGTCAGGACTCCACCAATGTCCGGGCTCACACTTGGCTTCTCCTCATAATGGGGGCCTTACAACTTTGAGCACCATGGATCATTGGTAGTACCTAATGAGGGTGGGGCATTGATCATATCTAACATGTGAAGCATGTCAGTTTGGAAAACAGGCAAGGAAACCATTTCTTAGACATGTTCAAGAGAGTAAGAAGCCATTGGAATTAATCCACTCTGATGTGTGGACTACTAAAGCTGCATCTCTTGGAGACTGTCATTATTTTGTCACTTTTATTGATGACTATAGCAGAAAAGTTTGGGTGTATTTTATAAAAAAAAAGTGTTGTTTTTATTTTTTCAAATTTCTTAAAGCTATGGTTGAAAAAGAAACAAACGTGCAAATAAAATGCCTAAGGTCAGATGGAGGGGGAGAGTACCTCTCAAATGAGTTTGTAAGGTTCTTATAGGAGCATGGCATAAAGTAGCAATATTCATGGAGTCATACCCCACAACAAAATGGAATTGCATAAAGAAAAAACAGGCATATTGGAGAGGTATCTCGTGCTATGCTCAACGAAAAAGACTTGCCAGATTTTTACTGGGCTGAAGTAGTTGCTACAGCAGTCTACATAATGAATAGGACTCCCACTGCAACAATACATGGGATGACTCCAGAGGAGAGGTATACTGGTAGGAAACTAGATATTTCTCATTTGAAGATTTTTTGTTGCATCGCCGATGTTCATGTGCCAGATGAGTTGAGATCCAAGTTGGATCCAAAAGCTGAGAAGTGCATCTTTATTGGTTACTCTCTGCAGAAAGGGTATAGATGCTATAACCCTTCTACTCGTAAGTTTACAGTGAGCAGATATGTTTTTGATGAGATGAGTAGTTGGTATAAACCAGTAAATGTGATTAATAATGAAGATGCACAAAATGGTAATGCTGCACAAAATTCACAGCAGCAGTCATAAGATATTAGTGGACCTGGAGCGTCCTCTAGCAGTGATTCACATTCTTCGCCATGGGACAGGCAGATTGAGATCTGGAGAATCTTCTCAAAGCAATGCAGATAGTGGTATGCAGGTATCACGAAAAGGAAAAGAGAAGGTAGATCAGCCCAGGTTTGATGTGCATGCAGGTCACTCTTATGTGGATGGTGAATCCAGTGGCTCAGAACAGAGCATTGATGACGAGTTGGGTATTCCTTCTATTGTTACACCTGGAGTAAGGAAGACCAGGGATGTTTTGAGAGCATCTGGGAGTGAACCTACTTTACGCAGGTCTACCAGAGCTAGGTATCCTGTGGATAGGCTGAAATATGATGGATTTACAGCCATTCACTATGCCTATATGGTCAAAGTAATACAGGAACCAGAACCCACTTCTTTTGAGCAAGCCATGGGAAAAGAAAAATGGGAGAAAGCCATGGTTGAAGAAGTGGATGCCTTGGAAGCAAATGCTACATGGGAATTGGTACCTTTGCCTAAAGATAAGAATGCAATTGGTTGTAAGTGGGTTTACAAGGTGAAGTACAATGCAAATGGCTCTGTGAACACATACAAGGCAAGATTAGTAGTCAAGGGGTATTCACAAATATATGGCATTGATTATGAAGAAACATTCAGTCCGGTTGTAAGGATGGCAAATGTAAGAGCAGTCATTGCTATAGCTGTATCAAAGGGATGGTCTTTACATCATATGGATGTAAAGAATGCCTTCTTGCATGGTGATTTGCAAGAAGAGGTCTATATGGAGCAGCCACCAGGTTATGTGCATGCTGTTCATCCTGAGTTTGTTTGCAGGTTGAAGAAAACCTTGTATGGCTTGAAGCAAGCACCTAGAGCATGGTCTGACAAGATAGGACAGTATCGTGTCACTATTGGCTTTCAGATTTCCAAGGCAGATTTCTCACTTTATGTGAGAAAAACAGAGAAATGTATTATGCTGCTTGTCATTTATGTTGATGATTTGATTATCACAGGTGATAGTGATGAAGATATCCTTCATGTGAAAATGCTATTGAAGCAGAAGTTTGAGATGAAGGATTTGGGAGAGCTGCGTTATTTCTTGGGCATTGAGGTGATTAGATCACCAAGTGGGATACGGCTCTTGCAGAGGCAGTATGGATTGGACATATTGTCCAAATATGGGATGACAGGCTGTAAGCCTATTTCAGTTCCTTTGGAGCAGAATGTGAAGCTGAGCGCAGATGCATGTGAGCTTCTCGAAGACCCTACTATGTACAGACGCATAGTAGAAAGTTTGATTTATATGACTATTACCAGGCCAGATTTGAGCTATGATGTTGGATTTGTAAGTCAGTTTATGCAGGCTCCAAGGAAACCGCATTTGGATGCAGCTAGACGCATATTCAGGTATGTGAAGTCCACATTGCAATATGGACTACTTTATGAGACTGGGGTTCAGATACAGTTGTATGGTTACACTGATGTTGATTGGGCTAGTAGTATTTCTGATAGACGATCTACTAGCGGATATGTGTTCTCTTTTGGGAGTGTTGCAGTCACTTGGAGCAGCAAGGAACAGCCTACAGTTGCCTTGTCGAGCACAGAGGCATTAAAGCACATTGAGGTGCATTATCACTATGTGTGGGAGAGGGTTTTACTAGGTCTTATTGATCTAGTTTATGTCAGCACAAAGGATCAGGTAGCTGACATATTTACGAAGGCATTGGGCGCAGAGAAGCTGCGCAAGTTCAGAGACCTACTTGGTGTGCAGGAATTGGGATTGAACTCGAGGGGGAGTGTTGAGATATCGAGCTCCACTCGTGATATGCCAGGGTGACCGTTGTGCATTTATGTCACCGACTTATCAATTTTGCAGATGCGGTTGGTACACCACCCATAAATAATAGCTAGATGACAGCTATCCTTATCTACTCTAGTTCGTGGCTCAGTTAGTATGCCACCTTAGTTAGTTGAGTTTGGTTTGAGACCCATGTATAGGGTTCTTCTATTTCTTTTGTACTAGAGTTCTTTTGGCTTACACAACTAAGAAGAGGAAAACTGTTTTCAGCCTCCACCTGTGTGTGTATTCCCCCATTGTGCAAGCAAGAAAGCTACAAGTGAGACTCCTTCCTTCTCTCCCACAATCTTGACACCATCAAATACAAGAGGATAGAGGCTGCCAGCCTTGGCACCTCTAGCAAGCACAAGTCTGGCACGGGTGATCTTCCAGGCAGAATCCCCAAATGAAAAATGAAATCCAATATCATCAAGCTGCCCTGCAGACATAAGACTGCGTGTAAGTGTAGATACATGACATACATCCTGTAAAAGAAAAGTACTACCATTAGATAACTACAGTCGTACATCCCTAATGCCAACAATAGCAAGTGACCTATCATTACCCAAGCAAACTAAACCAAAGACAATGCAGTAGAAATGGAACCATTCACAGTATGGTGTAACATGAAATGAAGCACCAAAATCCAAAAGCTAGCACTGCCCATACATAGAGTGAACCTTGACCAACGTCGTAGCATCACAAGAAATAGCTGCAAGTATGTATTCCCCATTTGAGTCATCAATCTGCATGACACAACTAGTGAGTATATCAACTTGACAATTGGATTGCAAGATCCATGGCCTTCCTAATAATACTTGATATCTTGATTGCATTGCAAACTTGATAACCCTAAAGTCTACAATGCATTCTACATTAGCAATAGTCACGTGGACTTTGGTAATGTAACCCTCAGCTTGCCTTAAACAATCATCAAACATTTGTTAAATTGTGGAGGCATCCTTTTGGATTTCCAGTCCCAGTCTTTCCATCAATTCCGAACTCACAATATTGATGGAGGATCTTGTGTCCACAATGGCATGTTTCACCAATATGCCATCATTATATGCTGCTACCCTAGGGCAATGCTTTCCAGTACATTCAAACCAATCATCTCCCACTCGAGCTATTCCCAAGGGCTCAATGATATACCTAGTGTGAAGAATCTTCTTGGACTCTTTACGCACTCTTGGAGATAACTTGATCAATTGTAGGAGATTCTCTTTACCTTGCAAAGAAAACTCACTAAATCAAATTCATGATAATTAGATATGGTTCTCTTCTCCCGCCAAACGATTCTTTCTCTTGGTCTCACTGAACAAGATTTGACGCTTCTTTCTTAGCTTTTACCTTTTTCCTTGGCAGCACCTTATTGAGGTCAGCTTTGCTGTCAATAGCTTTAAGAGGATCAGCTTCCACATCAAGGTTAAGGACTTGCGTCCCCTTATCATCTTATTTAGGGTTTATCTCAACAGGTTTTACATTATCCTTGTTATCTTCTTTATCCTTTCGTCCTCTCATAATGGCTCAAAAATTGGAAGCCTCAGTGGTGTTGATATACATAGCTTTGATAAGGCTCATATCACTACCACTGGCCAACTCCTCTATGGTAGCTTTTCCCCTTTGCGGTATTTATTTTGGTCCCTCATCCTATTGAAAGTTATTCCCTTGTGTTCATGATTGATTGGACATGGCTGTTTACTCCTTTACTAAAGAGAGGTGATCTTAATTTAGGAAGTACTAGCTAGATGGCTAGACTTCCCACATTGGACATGGTTGTTTACTCCCTTACTAAAGAGAGGCGATCTTAATTTAGGAAGTACTAGCTAGATGGCTAGACTTCCCACATATGTCACATTTGACATTCGGGAAGTTTCTCGAAAAGTGCTGACCACCGCACCACTTATAGCTGAATCTTGATGGACCACCCTCTTTAGGGCATCGCCTTCCTATCAAGTTTTGCTTCTTCTTTTGAAAATTAACATCTGCTGCTATTTGCCTATATTGTTTTACTATCATATCGGTATAATACTTCATTATGCCCTTGAGTTTGCCAAGAACATTTAATGCACTATACTTATAGCCATTGTCATCTACTTGCCATTCAATTGGTCTAACCAATTGACATAGAGATCCGTTGTTGCTGATTAATTGGAATGACATTAGTGTTTGTCATTTGGCTTCCATTATTTAGTGGAGTCATCTAGCTAGCCATTGGCATGGTCACATTAGAAGGAGCTAGTAGCATGGGCATACTCTCTGCATTATGCTTCCTCTCCCATTTAAATTAATCATGGGTACCCGTTGACTTCCATTGGTCAATGCCAAATTATTTCCAAGCCCTAGACTCAAATTTAAGTTTGCACTAGATGCATAGGCTACTTGTAATCGCAACTCTACCTTCTCTGCTCATGTAATAATAGTATCAATGTTAGAAAAAGAAACACTACTCAATTGCACTTGGATATTGAAGTCCAACCCATGTAAAAAGTACTACAGTTGAGTAGTAACTGGAATTGGAATATAGGTTTGTAGTTTGTGAAACAATTCTTTCAGTTTCTTGGCACACACTTAAACATTTTCATGAGGTTCATGTGTTACATTGAGAACACATAGCCAATATTGAACGCCTCTCTTAGGGGCATACTCTCTTCGGAAGACCGCAAAAAATAGATCAATTGTAGTTATGGTTTTGGCTTCTAGGCTATAATACCATACTGCAGCTTTTCCTTTCATAGTCATATTAAAGAACATCATCATATGTCTCTCATCTTGAATTCTGTAGTTAAACATTAACTTTTGGAACTCACTAATGTGGAGCTCTACATCTTCCTTTGCTAACCCATTAAAAATGGGTAGAGGGAATCCTAAGGTTGGAAAATCTGGCATCCTTGCAAGAATTGCAATAGGTTGTGCCATGATGACAATCAAATTTTCTAAGGGGCTCTAAACTAGTGGAACTACTATCCCACTCAAAGTGAACGACCTACATGGAGAGGGAAAATACTAGATCTTCCTCCTCCTCCTTATGAATTGCTCGTAGAACTAGTGTTGCTAAGATTCCTCCCTCATAGTAGGGATATCAAACTGCTTCGTTGAGGGAAATACCTCCTAACAATTTCAACCCGCTGTCTAGCCCTCTCATCTCTTTCTTGCTTTTGGATCCTTGCTTGATAGCGTCTATCAGGAAATAACGAGATCTATTTCACTATCTTTTGGCATACACTGATCAACTGGTCCCTATTAACTAAGATTCAAAAACCACCACTTATTAGCAGCTCCTAGCAAACGGTGCCTATCGGGACCCAAAAATGGGCCCGATACACTGGCTCTAGGGCTCTAGCCCAAGTGTCTATGCTCAACTAAAACACCCCACGGCCTCATTGGCTAAGAGCGTATGGGGACTAATCATAGTGATCTAACTTAGACATGCATTTGTACTGTTCATAGTCCAACGAATCCCTTCCCAACTCCAAGTAATTAGAGTTTCCAAACAGATAAGTGTTTAGCACCTCGTATCACATACACATGGAACATCCCCCAACAAATTGTTGTGGCTCACTATGGCTCTCCTACACCTCAAGGATTAGCCCCAAGATGCGCCGTCCAAACATATGGCACATGCAAAATATAGACCTCTATTTATATTCATTCTATGAGATAATTAAATTCTTACCAAATTAGGCCCCAAAGGAAACAAACATACTATCCTATAGCATGGGACTGCTTATGCTCTCTCAACATGGGTCAATGATTGTAACAATCAAGTGCTATGCATCTAGGAGATGTTTCTCATGATACCACATATATGGAATACAAATGAAAAGGTGAAAATTTTATGACACATAGTCCTCAACCATATTGCAACCAAGCATCAAACAATTTTTTATCGCACATGAAGGAGATTTGCATCATAAATTGCCAAAAAAGATTCAAATTTTGATTAAAAAGAGGCTTATCGCCTTTTCTTGAGTTTTGGGAATTAATATTTGCATTTGTGGGCAGCCACTGAACCTGTCATTGATCCTCAAGTTGCTGGCCATCACTCCTCAGTGTCGACATGATTCCATCTCCCAATTCGGTTCAATCTGAACAACCAGAATTCATTCCAATCTCTTCCAAGAATCATATGTATGAATACACCTTAAGAGGAGAGAGGAGGAGAGAGAAATATTTATTTATGTTCTCTCTAATTAGTGCATCATTCTCCGTGTGGAGGCTAGTGATTGGAAGCAAAAGGATTACAAGCCCTTATGCAGTAGATGCAAAGGAGAAGGCCACACTGCAAAAGACTGTCCAAGCCCAGCCCCAGTGAAAAACAGTGCTACTGATAGTCCGGTCAAGGCCCAAGAGCCTACCTCCAATTTAGTGGAATTGGAAGTTGCTGCCATCACGCTTGCAAAGCAAAAGGAACCACCTATCCAGAAAGAAAATAACCCTCCTGCCAGAACAGGTTATAGAGCAACTCTAGAATGGAGCATACTAGCTTGAGAGGGGAGTGGGGTCATGGACGCAGAAAAGATCCTACCATAACATGTCATGCAACACGACATGATGACCTCGACATGACACGGCACAATGTGACATGACGTGAGATGGTGTGACACCCCACATTGTGATGCCCGCCGGACGTGTTACCTACCTAGGGAGGTCAGTCATAAATATATGTATGTATCACATGGGTTCAATATAAGGGATTTTTAAAATACATTTTTACATACATAAGGATCCCATATAAAGAGATTACTTACAGATTGAATAGAAAAGAGTTATGTTTTATTAAGGAAAAATTTGCAGATAAGGATATTTATAAATAGGCCTTGAACGCACATGATATATATGGTATACATATAATAAATTACTCATTACTTGCTGAAATTTGGAAGAAAACCTAATGTGCTAACAAAGTTGAGAGGGATCCCTAGCGTGATAGGGATGTGCGACATACCATTCAAAAAATGACATGGAGAGAGCTAAGGTTGTGGGAGGACACTTTCTTTGAAGAGGAAGACAAGCTATGTCACTGGCTCAAAATCACATACAAGAAGAAAGAGCTGCGACTCAAATTATTTGAGCAGACAAAGAAGACCATCAAAGTTCTAAGAAAGATCCACAAAGGAATAAATGTGCTACACAATCTTGAAGTTGAAGAGTTGGATAAAGACTTGGAGGAGGTTGACTACCAGCTGATCATGATGCGAGAGAGAGCTAGGGTGTGGCAAATGAAGATGGCCCGAGACCTCGACATAGAGTTGCAAGAGAAATTCATGTTGAGGTGGGATTGGGAGACTGCCTCTAGATCTAAAGAAGCAAAAGAGAGAGCCAAACCATACTTGAAGCAGATGCGAGCCAAAAGAGTCCAAGAGTTGAAGAATGGAGTGAAGCCAACCAAAGAAGAACTAAGGAGCCAAGAAAAGAAGAAATAGTTGAAAGAAGCTCATCATGATGTGAGAGAGAGCTAGGATGTGGTAAGTGAAGATGGACAAAGACCTCGATACAAAGTTGCAAGAGAAAGTCATGTCGAGGTGGGATTGGGAGACTGTCTTTAGATCTGAAGAAGCCAAAGAGAGAGCCAAACCATACTTGAAGTAGATGCAAGTCAAAAGAGTCCAAGAGTTGAAAAATGGAGTGAAACTAACCAAAGA
This sequence comes from Lygodium microphyllum, assembly GCF_053477565.2. NCBI lineage: Eukaryota > Viridiplantae > Streptophyta > Polypodiopsida > Schizaeales > Lygodiaceae > Lygodium > Lygodium microphyllum. The sequence goes on along the minus strand of NC_141149.1, from coordinate 18,076,508 downwards.
AGAACCAAGGAGCCAAGAAAAGAAGAAACAGATGAAAGAAGAACAAGAATCATGGTCAGATGAAGATGAAGGTGAAGATGAAGACCAAAGAGAGGACGAGCTCAACCTAGATCTTGAAACACCTAATCCGCAACAAGAAGGAGCCGATGGGGCTACTACCCTGATTACTATCCTGAAGACAAATACGTGTACGACGAATACTCTCATGAAGGAGATGGACGCTACTACCTTGAAGATGTTCCTATCAACTACCACCTAGAAGGATAATATCTCAACACCGACTACCCCTATTCTATAGAGTGCCAACCTGAAGAAGTTCAAGAAAATGAGGAAATGATGGAATATTATGTGAAGGGAGAAGGATGGAGAATGCATGTGCATTCAAAGGTAGAAAATATTATGATGGAGTTAGAAGATGAAGCTAGTGGACATGTTGGAAGGATGAACCATTGCACCCACAGGTTGTATAGCCCAATTGCAAGAAGAACCAATGTTAGAAGAAGAGAAGGGGGAGGATGAGCTATCTTGATCTTGGAACACCACCACCCATTGAGATTGAGGGTGAGGCCAGGTTGGCCCCCCCTTGTGAGGCAAGGGATGCATTTGATGAAGAGAAAGATGAAAAAGTAGATGAGGAGATAGAATTAGAGGATGAGAGTGGAAGGGGAAAAGCACCTGGGGCAAGGCATCTGCTACATGGAGCAAAATATTCTACCTTAGATGATGATATAGGTGAAGGAAAAGAAAGAAGAGAAGAGTTAGAAGAGAAGAAAGAAGAAAAGGGGGAGGATAATCTTAGCTCAAATCTTGGAACACCTCTATCCCAACAACCCAAAGAAGAAGCAAAGGCAAGGAGGAGCTCTCAACCTAGATCTTGGAACACCTTGACCCTGACAACCCCAACCCCAACAACTAGCCAAACCCTCAAATTTTGATGATGATAGACTAGGAAAGGAGTTGAAGGAGAGAATCACGCAAATATGGGATGGGATAAAAGAAGATGATAGGAAAGAAGAAGAAGAAGAAGAGTTATTAGATGGAGCCATGGAGAAGATTAAGGAAAAGATGAGACAAGAAAAGAGAAGAAAAGAAATAGAAGAGCAAGTAGCATTAGCTAGAAAGAAGCTAGAAAAGAAAGAAAAGATAGAGCAAGATGTGCAAAAACAAGTAGAAGAGAACAAGAATAAGAAAGTTAGGAAAAAGAATGAGCAAATAGAAGGAGGTAGAGGAACCAAGTTAGAAGAACAAGTATGTAGAGCTAAAAAGCTAAAAGAAAACAATGAGCAAAAGATAGACCTAGGTGAAGTAGGTTGGAAAGAAGAAGAAAAGATAGAGAATGAGAATAATGAGAATGAGATGAAGAAGAAGGAAAAACCAAACACCAAGAAACGGAGGCAGACTACTAGAGCCGAGGTGAGAGATGAGAATGAAGAGTCCTCCAAAGCCCCCCAACCTAAACTCGTGGCTAAGGACAAAGCAAACCAAGCTTTTGATCTAAGGCCGCATCCCATCCTAGCAGCCAACTTAGATCAAAGTAGGAACCAAGTGCACTTTAGCAATGGAGTCATTGGCTACACCTTTGAGCCCAAAGAGGCAAACCCTTCTAAGCTTGGATAGAATTAGTAGGAGGACAAAGACTCAAAGAAGGGAGAGCATGAGGGAGTGCTTGCAATATGGTCCAATCAAAGTAACTTAGTGCCATGGAAGGGAACCTTGCTAGTTGAGTCTTGGAGAACTCTCCAACTCACTCTTAAGGTGAATGCCTTTGGACTATGGAACTTGTTGGGACCATACTCAATGCTGGTAAAGATTGCAATCTTGGCATTCAGGCTACAAGCAGTACAAGGAGTTGTCATCCCAATCCTATGGATCTGTGACGCACCAAGCACCACACATATGGGCATCACCCCATGAACTTCAAAGATACCTCCACTTCCACTAACTGAAATCTAGTCTAAGTGTGAATACTTAGTCCATTCGCCTCTAAGAACTTCCACTCCAATGAGGCTAAGAAGCGCCAAAGAGGTGCCATGCACCAAGACTACACCTTCCAGTGTGAGAAGGCAAGTTGAATCAACTGGTTTGTCTAAGTTCAAGGCAAGCAAGCAAGATCTAGCAAGGAGGCCAAGGAGAACAACCCAAGTTGTTGACTTGGCGATGAGGGCAAAGCATCTTGGCAAATGAACCAAGAGACACAAATCCTTTAAGGCCCAAGGCAATGACACGAAGAAAGGGAGGAATGGTACAAGGAGAAATGCAATGGACTGTCTCCCTTAAGGCGTGGCACAATATGGCTACAACTGCGCCACGATGCCTTGACCTCAATAATGTGACAACTTGGGATTGTGCCTACAAAGCTTGGCATGCAAAGCCATAAGAACCAAGCCACCTCAAGTTAGGATTATGAAGCCTTCACCCCTCAAATGCAATTGAGTTGAGGGTGGACTAGAATGCAAAAGAATAAAAGAACTAATTCTAGATGGGAAGATCCTAGTGAGCTTGATAGAATAAGCTTTATTAAGACCCCCAAGTTGTAGTGGGGCAGACACTGACTAGCTTGATAGAAAAGGCTGTGTTAAGACCCACTAAGGAGTCGAAAGGCAGATAACGTAGACCAGCTTGATAGCATAAGCTGTGCTAAGACCTCAAAATGAGTCAAGAAACCACCCTTAGATTGCTAAGGATAGTAATCCATGAAGCAGGGGTGAGTGTAAGGGTATGGGCTTTGCAGTTATACTATGGTGATGGAGCCAAAAACACCTATATAGGGAGTAGTAGTAACTCTGAGCTCTGCTTGGTTTCCACTCTATGTGTGATTCGCTATACCAATGGTGAACCCTCACATGTGCGGTGTCACGAGAGTGTATTCCTGAGATGTGCCTTAATTTTGTATCTTTTGATATCATGAATACAAAGATTCCTTATTGATATATATTGTGTGCCATTCGACTATGCCTTTTTGTGCCTCATGATAGGTTATGACTTGAAATCTTGTGAAGGTCTATAACATCCTCTCCCCCTCTTTTCCCCCTATCTCATCAGATTTTGGGGGGTTGGGGGTCCTCTAGAGTCACATCCCTTCATCCCCCCTCCCCCTCCCCGCAAAGTCACATTCACATTAAATTTGGTCCTTCTCTGGCTTCTAGCTATTTTCATGTTCAGTGCCCGATTCCAATTTTGGAAATTTTTGCCTATCCAGATATTGATTGTCACAAAGCAAGTTGACAAGTACAGGGCAGAGGATGACCCTTATTGATTCATTGAATATTTTGAACAAGTCCACAAGGCAAACGATCTTATGGATGCCGACAAGAGAGTGCAAGCTTTCAGGTTGTGTCTTGGGGAAAGAAGCAACAAAGCTACACAATCAATAGGAATTATCACTATCCATAGTGAAAGGTCCACCTTTCGTAGTGAACAAGAAACATTTGAAGCACAGGAGAAAGGCAAGAGTGTGGATTTCTCTTAGGAGATGTTTAACCTCAAGCTAGAGATTATTAAGCTTCAAGACACCTTGTGAAGTCCTACTCGAACAAATATTTAGTGTGTGCACTGTAGTGGCAATTATTTGCCAGTAGAGTATCCTGAACCAAGGCCTAGAACTTGTGCTAATTGTGGAAAATATGGGAATGAAGCTATCCATTGCAGGTTGCCTTGATGCCTACCATACCGTAACCTTATCAACCAAAATATTTAATGAATCACCCATTCCAATTTGGTTAAGGAGCTCCATTAGCTCTCCTAGTGTCAAATGAGCAAAGGCTGGCTGCATATTGAGGGCATACATTAATCTAGTTGGCATACCTAGATCCCCAACATCAATCATCACTTTGCCACAGAGCAATGCTTCGCTATATTGTGTAGAAGAACCACTCAAGAAGAAGCCTTATGTGAATCCCTACATCTCATGCGATGAAGAAGGAAACCCGGTTCTAAACCCGGTTCTTATAGACTATAGGCCCATCTTGGTGATAACATTGGGTAGAGGAAGAGGACGAGGGTTTGGAGGAATGCAATCACAAGAACCAATGAAATCTTGGTTATGGTGCCTTGAGTGCAGCTTAACACACTTGTATATGGATTGTTCTAGAAGAAAAGCATCAACAAGTGACTCAAACATGCCGTTAGTTCCCTCGGGATTGTTTGGAATAGAGACTCTTGATGACAATGCAATGCCCATACCACTTAATGTGATGATTAGGGCACAAGCCAACCAGGCCGGAGTGTCAATGCTTGGGTCTAACAATAGAGATGTTTCGTCTATTGGTAAAAAGAATAAAAAGAAAAAGAAGAAGAGAATAGAAGGGAAGATTAATTTGAAGAGTGATAGCACTACAACGTTAACAAGTACTTGATGTAGAACCTGAAATATCATTTCCAGCTAGATGAAACCACCTTGATGCAGCCCCCAACCTAGGCATGGAAACCCAATCATCTAGATGATGTGTGACCAACGAGGTTGATGCAAGACTACTAGCAACTCTTGTGTCAATGCAAGTGTTGCCACCTTTAGGGCAATTGATGAGGTAGAATCAGGGGTTGTGGAATACTTTTAAGGCATGGGTTGAGAGGCAAGAGAGAAATGTGACACCAAATGAAGTAAATAATGACACTCACATACCCAGTGTGATGCCATCTCCAGTGACAGGGTCACTATAGATCAATGATTTTTGGGAAGGGATTGAGATGCACGCCATACTACCTATGATAACATTGGGAGACATGTTAGGAAAGGGCATTGTAGACACTGGGGCAGGAGTGAGCATTTTTAGCTATATAGTGCTACAAGAATGGGAAAGTCCATGTATTGAAACTGCTAGATTCAATGCAACCTTGGCCAATGGTACCTGAACGTTTACCCATTTGGGATACTAAAGGATTGGGGTAATAGATTAATGTTCTTTGGAAATATAAAGGAAGCAGTTCCAGTAGAGATGGACACTTGGAAGACCTCACAAGTTGACCTAGATGCCATCTTAGTCATGCTCAAGGGAGAATCATAGAGTAGCCCCAGCTATGGTCCATTAACCAAATATATTCCCTATCTAGAGGATGAGCAGGATTGGATGCATGTGCTTGCAACCATTGAATTTCCATTTTTTGATGACAAGGATGATTACAAGGGGGTTGTTGAAAAGGCAAGCATCTTCAATGAGGGGCTAAAGTACATGCACCAAAGGATGCCTTGTCTATGGTATCTTTGTGCATGATGGCATGAGAGGATGAAGCTGCGCTACTCCTTAGTGGGGAGGTTGGCGGGGTGTGTTTACCCAACTAGGTGAGCACTTGTTCGCACTCAGGGAATGTTGTTTCGGGGCATCACCTCATAGCATCATTCCTTAGTGGGGAGGTTGGCGGGGTGTGTTTACCCAACTGGGTGAGCACTTGCTCACACTCAGGGAATGTTGTTTTGGGGCATCGCCTCATAGCATCATTCCTCGGTGAGGCACTACTGAGGTACTTGGGAGCATTATACACATGATCCTTATTCTTAAAAGGATAGGGAAAGGATGAAATCCTCACTTTGCAGACTTGTGTGCAAGCTCGTACTTGAACTAATGATGGCACTACCTCACCCAAGCAAGCGAATGCTGTCGGGGGGTAGTGTTTGCTTGGATGCAACCGGACACCACCTTCAAGCCGACACCCAAACCTGGGGTATAACATCCCTTTAAGGGAACCTGCCGAGAATGGTGGTTTTAGTTGGTGAGAGTCCAACACTACCTAGACCTTGAAGGTTTCTACCCATGCTCCGTCATTTAGGTGGTAAGCGGAGTCTTCCATGGAACATGCTCCTAAAGGAAATAGCGAAATCATAAGCTAGTGGCAGAGGATTTTGCCTTTGAGTGTGATTAGGCACCGAACTCAAAAAACAAAAAGAAAACATGATGGCATGAAGCTCAAATGCAAAATTGTTGCCTATGAGCTATCATATTCCAAGAAATAAAGTAGAGCTACATAGAGTCCTTGAGTATATGATGAGACAACTAGCTTGCAACCTTGCAACCAACCTGAAACCTCTCAAAGATCTCATGGAAGAGACAAGGTGGAAATGGACTAGAGTGCACGATCCAAAACTATTATACAATTGGGTATGGGAACTTGCAAGACAATGAAGTGGAGTCTTCTAAACAAGAGGATGCTGATGATGAATTATCAAGGGCTAGACAACCTTTGCATCATCAACCATCATCATTTGTCCGCAAATGGAAACCTAAGCACTAGGAGCCCACTACCATCACACCAACATCAGTACTATTAGAAATCAAGCTCTCAATATTTTCCCATCCTTCTTTATGTCATGTGTGTCAGACTGACTCCAGCTAGATACAACTATTCATGTGTGTGTCATTGAATAAGTCGGTGTAGGGTTAATCTAACCTTAGTCGGGTATTGGTCAGTTAGACCTAGAGTAACACTTACTCTTACTTTGTTTTTTTTAGAGATTGTGTGGAATAACAAACGAAGATGGAATATGAGCCTGAAGGCTCTTGAGTCTGCTCCATTCTCTTTGTCTGTCTCTGCCTCTCTTCGAATATGGTGTCAGAGCTTAGTCTGGTGAACGCTCAGGATCAGGAGGAACTAAAGAAGATCTGAAGAAGTTGAAGCCTCAGGTTTGTCAAAGGTAAAGCAGGCTGCCATTGTTTCTTGAAGGTATGCACTGTAACGTTGTGGTATTCATTGTTTCGTGAAGGTATGCACTGTAAGGTTGTGGTCTTCATTGGATGAAATGCTGGCATTGGCTTGTTGGGGAGACTTGTAAGACTTCATTGAGCACATTAGAGCACTTGGTCATCATCATTATCTTCATCACGTGCTACTAGAACAAGATTATAGGTTTGCGTGATTGCGCCTGATGCAGGCTGAAGCTCCATTGACCACAAATCAACACATTGGTTGCATTCTAAGTGATAGAATGCTTGTTTATGCCCTTTGGGAGGTGCTCAAACATTGTAAGAAAAAGACGCATTGATGGGAGCTCATGTGTGAGCTGTAATAGTGATATAAAATCTAAAAACAGTGAAGACCTGCTATTAACAATGACAGGGCAGCATATACTTGACCTTGGTTGATGCATTGAAGTCATATGACATGTACCTTGTCCATCATTGAAGCATAGGCATTTACTTGAAAGACATATGTACTTGCTCCTATGCATTGAAATTGCAAATTGTGACAAAAGTACTCTGATCTGAGAGCTTGTGACAGCCTGAAAACTGTCATGAATCTATAAGAAGCAAGGAGTATTAGATGACTTTGGTTAGTACTATGTACCAGATGACTTGGCATATAGCTTGCAGATGTCTTGTGGATCAAGAAGGGAGTTGAATGCGAAAGTTTGAAGCTGGAAATTAGTGCAGTCATATTGTATTGGTTGGTTATAAACAGTTCATGTTCTATGCCATTGGTCATTGAAGACATGAAGACTATGATTACCTGAATGCTCATGTATTGAATCTAGCACTTCAAGGTGAATGTATGACATGATTTGGGGCTATGTTGGAGTTGGAAAGACTTGATTTCACTGAGTATTGTTGACTGCATGAGTGAACAAGATATTTGACACTTGTACTTGCTGGTTATGCACTGATTTGTGCCCGTATGCTTATGTTTGGACTGCTACATGTACTAGCAATTGTTTATGAAGGTTTGGGACATCTATGACATGTATATGACTCAAGTTTGGTACTAAATAAGTTGTTGGCCACTAACGGTCTATAGTTTACAGAATGTATGAATGCATTTTGACAGTAAGGTTGTAGAAGATAAAGCTGAAGCAACCACATTGCGTATGCAATGAGCATTGTACCTACAGGAGGGACTACCTATTTGTGGATGTTTTTTGAGCTGTCATTGGATTGAAATGCACTTATTTTAAAGTGAACTTGTTGCAGAAAAACTATCATAAATAGTTAAGGATTGTCACACTTGTTGGTTTGCAGGAAGTCAGGCATTTGACAGAAAAAGTCTATTGCAACATGGCAAATTCACAGGTTAGTGACAACATTACACAGATTGTCGGTGAGAAGTTGGATAATAATTATTTTTCATTGTGGAAGTTCCGTATGAAGAATTTCTTGGACGGTAGAGGATATTGGGACCTATGCAAAGGTGATGAAGCTGAACCTGAAGTGCATGAGAGGAACCCAACCAATGATCAGAAAAGAGCTCATAAACTATGGACTGAGAGAGCATGCAAGGTGTTGCACTAGTTTTCTTTATGTATATTTGATGCTATGGCAATACAGATCACTGGATGTGAATCCTCAAAGGATGCATGGGACATACTCATGAAGAACTATGGAAATGTAACACATGCAAGGAAGATTCAGTTGAAAAAACATTTCAACAACATGTCTAGGAATGGTAGGAGCATTCAGGTTTATACGACAGAAGTTAAGACCATAGCGAACTAGCTTGCCACCATTGGATCAAAGGTGTTTGGAGATGATATGATTGCTGTCACACTGAATGGATTGGCAAAGAATACAAAGCTTTCGATACATCTATTTCTGTTAGAGTTTAACCCCCTGACTGGGATGAGCTAGTTGCTTTGCTATTGTTGAGAATCAGCAATCACACTCACTAAACAACATCTTTGTATAGAGCTTCAAGGTCAAGGATATGCAAGCTAACCTATCCCATATGCACAATGGTGCCTATTGTAGTTTCCTACTTTCCTATAAAGCATTGTACTTGCTTCCATTTCTTAATGCAATGATAGTACTCTTTTCTTTTCAGTGAAGTGTCAGTGTCATTGTCCACATACACAAGATTGTGTTTATGAGTCCAAGTCTCAATCTTGGAACCTAATTCACTTGTGTAACAAACAGTGTCTTGGTCTTCTCCATCATGAGTCCACTCTTCTCTTTCCATCCACCATAACCAACTGCCATGCTCTAGATCCCGTAACCTTAACAGCTATTACATGAGGAGGTAAAGCTTGGATTGAATACAGGTTCTAGTGTGTCTTAGGGCAGAGACACTATTTTGTACTCTAGCCAGCGTGGCAGAGGTGGCAGAGGCCGTGGTTCATTTCGAGGTCATGGTGACATTCGAAACACTTATGGACAACAAAAACATGGTAATTGGCATGGCACAAATACACAGGGCCAACGTGGATCTGACGGCTTTAGAGGCATGTGAAGATCACCCCGTGGTAGAGGTGGTGGATTTGGTTCATGGAAGTCGAATGATTAGCCAAATAGAGATAAGGACTATCATTACTGCGGCAGATATGGACACATTGCAAAGGACTGCTACAAGAAGCACGGAGATATAAAGGCAAAGGGCAAACATCATGGGCACTATGCATCTTCTAGCTGTTCTTATGATGAGGAAGTTGACTGATTGTTTGCCATGCAGCATGTGTCCAAGAATGCATCTAGACAGAATAGAGATGATAGATGCTACATTGACTATGGGGCTTCAAATCATATGACACCCCATGGAGAGAGGTTCGATGAGATGGTTGCAGGTTCATATGGTTATGTGTGTACTTGGGATGACACCCAGCATGACATTCGACACACAAGAATTGTTCTGTTAATGATGCCTGATGGCAAGAAAAAGAGCCTACATGATGTACTGCATGTACCATCAATAACCAAGAATATTTTGTCTATGGGACAGATGGTAGAAAAAAACTTGTAGGTGAGATTCAATAAAGATGGATGCTTTATTGAAGAATACGACTGCAAATTAATTGCTAGAGGTAGAAGGGATGGCAGGATGTTTATATTGGACGCATCCATTTCAGAAGTCAAGGCAACCATTTTTCGCACATGATGAGAGTGCTATTCAGGATGTAGAGATTTGGCACAAAAGGATTGGTCTTGTCAAGGTACAAAAGCTGAGATCTATGCACCAAAAGAAAGTGGTACTTGGTGAGAGTGGAGTTTTGATGTCGAGAAGTGCTTAAAAATAGCTAAAAATTATGAATATAAAGGGAAAAATATTCAACGTCAAAGGTGGCAACTCCAGCTAGGACGATTTTAAGCATCAAAGTGCTTTAAAGGCATCCGAGCGACACTTGTCGATTTTTGATAAATTTTTAGACTGCCGTGCGGGTTGTTAGGGGTTGCCGGCCAGTGCGGGATGTCAAGCCAGATACGCAAAAATTTACAGCACTCGATTTGGACACCGGACGGAAAAATGGCCAACAAATAGGCAAGATTTGAAGGGGTAGCCAAATGGTCATGACCTTTGGGGGGGTATGTAGCATTTAGATGTAGCATGAAACTTCTGAAAAATCATGATGAAGGAAGCGTGGAGAAGATCACGCCAGAATGGCGCCGAAATTTGCGCCCATATCTTGATAGATCCATCCTTCTGCCTGTGAATAACCACCCCTAATGATCATGGGCCTTGATTTCCCTCTGGATGCTGACTCTATCGCCGTGCTTCACCCGTCAAATGGTGGCCTGGATGGAGATCTCTGATTTCAGTCTCTCTCTTCCTTAAGGGGCTGTTTTTGTGTGGAAGAAGACAATGAAGAATGGTGGAGGAAAGCTTGTCCGGATGAGATCGGATTGCTTCCGAATGGATGAAGACATGAAGAGTACTGTTCTTGAAGATTTTGAGCATTAAATGCATGCTGGAAATCAGTCCCATAATCAAGACCAAGAAACCGAGACCTGAAAATAAGCGGTAATGCTATTTTTATGAAGAAAAATGATCTTTTTATGCTATTTGCTTTATGAAACCTTGTTCATATGGGATGAAAGTTCATTATGATATTGTTTGCCATGAGTTTCAACTGTTTGGAACCTGAAAATCAGAAAATATAAGGCTACATGGTCGGAATTAGTGTTAAAATACATGAAAACACGCGTTTTAAGGGTAAAATTGGGTTTTTTGCTATATAAATGAGAAATATGATATGTCACATCAACTAAATCTGAGTTTTTACTGTCAATGAACCTAAGGGCCACAGCCCACAATCAACCTTCATTTTCAATCATTATTTATTTAAAAAAATAGAGAAAAATACCTAAAAATAGAAAAAATAATTTTAAAATTAGAAAAAAAAAGAAAATGAGCTAAGAAAAATTAGGAAAAATTATATCTATGTTTGTGCAATGTATAACGATGGCAAAGCACGAGGTTGGCCTTGATTTGTCCCCGTTTCTATGTTTTGTGCGTATTTATCGTTCTTTTAAAAGGAAAAAATGCATATAAACCCTATCTAACCGATCAATGATACAAAATGCTAAGAGTTGGAGAAAAAGGGACTGAAACATTGGAAGATTACACTTGGCATATAGAAAACGGTTTAAATAAAGAGTATGGTAGCATGAGCATATGGCTCGGTGCCTCCTTTCGACGCAGCATACGTTAGTGAAATTCATGGAAAGAATGCTTTATGCACTATGCACAATGCTGATTTTTCTTTTGTCTGAGCACATAGCCATACACGATTTGCATTAAGCATAATAATTAAAAGGTATCAGAAAAACCTCTTGGATGCATGGCACTTGTCTTCCTTAGGTTGAGACCAACGATGAGTGTGAGAGGACGTCCTAAGCTGTAGGTTAATCGTTGGGTCCTAAGGGGAAATTGTTGTGAGGAATGGTACATCCTAGAACGTAAAATATTGGTACCTTGAGAGAAGTTTGTGCTCATATGTGTTATATGTTTTGCAGCGCATCAAAGGGCCAATCCCTGAGATGTAGGAGAGCTGCAGTGGGGCTCCGACTATTAGTCGGTGGAGCGCCTCCATATGTGTGTAATCATGGCATTGCCAATGTATAAGGGTTCTCCCTTTGAGGAGTTTTAGGGGAACGTTGGACTATAAACTATAAACATAGGAATTAAGCTTTAGGGCAGTTTGTCCTTTAGCATTAGATTGACGCTCCTGGTCCACGAGGCCGTGAGGGTGTTTGTGTGTCATGAGCATGAGGTCTGGCTAGTGCTATAGCCAGTGCCGGTCCATTTTAGGTCCCATCAATGGTGCGTCTGCCGGGAGCTGTCTATAAGTGGTGGTTTTCAGATCTAGGGTTTCTAGGGACCCAAAGGAAGTTGGTTTATGTCCTCTGACAAGGACCATCAAGCCGAAATCCAAAAGCCGAACATGCTGAGAGGGCTAGATGGCGGTTAGAGATCGTAAGCCGTTATTCTCCTCAAAGGAGTAGCCCAGTACGTATACGAAGCAGTGGTCTTAGTCACCCAACTGCTCCACATATTCCATTAGGTGTAGGAGGAAGCGTAAGTTCTTCCTCTCCTCCACCAAGTCTACCCACTTCAAGTGGGGGTGTGAATCCGTCAGTTTAAGCTCCTACTGCTAATCCGACTGTCACCATGGCACAGCCTATTGCAATACCTGCAGGGACGCTGGATTTACCAGCCTTAGGAGTTCCCTTGCCCATTTTTAATGGGTTAGCAGAAGAGGATGCAGAATTTCACATTTGTGAATTTCAAAGATTGGTGTTCAATTATCGCATCCAAGACGAGGGACATCTCATGATGTTCTTCAATATGACGTTAAAAGGAAGGGCTGCGGTATGGTATCACAGCATAGAGCCTGTAACCATAACCACCATGGATCAATTCTATGCAGCTTTCCGAGCGGAATATGCCCTTGAAAGAGGTGGCCAATATTGGTTGTAGGTCTTGAATGTAATGCGCCAAGATTCCCACGAGAATGTGAAAGCATATGCCAAGAAGTTGAAGGAAGTATTTCGTATGTTACAGACTTACATTCCCATTCTGCCGGCTGCCCAATTGCAATACTTTTTGCATGGGTTGAATTTTAATATCCAAGTACAATTGAGCAGTGTGGCCTTGGCAGACATATACACCGCTATTACGCTGGCAGAGGGAGTAGAAGCACGATTACAAACGGCCTACTTCTCTTGAATGAATGTTAATGGGGGTTTAGTAGCTAGTGGCAATTCATCATTGACGAATGGAAGTCAAGGGATGCCTATGACTAACCCTATTGGGAGAGGGAGTGTGGTTTCGAATGTACATTTACTATCGGCTTCTCCCAGTGTGACTATGCCTATGGCAAGTCAGTTGGCTCCACCAAATGTTGGAGGCCAAGTTTCGAATTCTAACATTGTTCCTATGGGTCAACAGCCAATGCCAAATCAGATTGTTAGAGGCCAATGGAACGAGGGTTGATGATCGAGGCTACGAGTCGAGTGCATCTAATGTCCTTGGCGAAGTCAAGGATATGATGAAGCATTATACCGACATGATTTCCGAACAATATCGACAAATAGCTGTCGATGTTAATTTTTTGAAGAAGCAACAAAATTTGATAGGGAGTCGACGCCCTGAAGAGGGTGGACCCTCTAGATTCAGTTGTAAATGGTGTGGTGGACAGCACTTCCCTAGAAACTGTCCAAATGTGAAATGTGACATTTGTGGGAAGCCGGGCCATTTAGCTGCTACCTGTTGGAGTAAGATTAGTTCCCTCCAACAAAGGAGTAAATAGCCAGGTCCTGTGAATCATAAAGCGTAAGGAAATAGCTTGCAGCAGAATGATGCACCAAGACAAATATTGCAGAGGGGAAAACCAACTATAGAAGAGTTGCCACAAGGTAACGGAGTCAGCCTTATTGAGGCTGTACGAGTCAATGATACTGAAACCTCTAACTTAAGAGCCGTGACAAGAGGCCAAAAGGCTAAAGAGGTTGACAAAGATAATGCAAAACCGGTTGAGGGAAACCCTAAACAAGGGAATAAGGGGACGCAAGTCCAAAATTCTAGCATAGAAGGGGGACCGCTAAGGCCGGTTGACAGAAAAGGCGACCCTAAGAAGGATGAGGAAGTACCAAGAAAGAAGGCAAGAGCTAAGAAAGAAGCACCAAAACCGGTCCCAAGACCAAAAGAGAGGATGGTTTGGCGAGAAAAGAGAGCTTTGGCTACTTATCATGATTTTGATCTAGCAAGTTCTCTTTGCGAAGTTAAATCAGATATGAACCTCTTGCAATTGATTAAATTATCTCCAAGAGTACGCAAGGAATTTAAGAAGATCCTGCGTATAGGGTATATAGTAGAACCTTTGGGCATAGCATGAGTAGGGGAATTTGATCATGCTGAAAAGAACTGCCCTAGGGTTCCAGCTTATGTGGATGGAATATTAGTGGAACATGCCATTGTAGACACTGGATTCTCCGTCAATATCATGAGTTTAGAGTTGATGGAGAGGTTGAGTCTAGGCATCCAGAAAGACAGCTCCACCCTTATGAGAATGGCTGATGATAGTCTAAGACAACCAGAAGGTTGCATTACTAAAGTCCACATTACAGTTGCAAGTGTAGAATGTTTCTTGGACTTTAGGGTGATAAGATTTGCAGGACGTCCTAGCTATCGAGTCTTGCTAGGGAGGCCTTAGATCTTACGAATAGACTGTCAAGTTGATATACCCGCCGGTCGAGTGGTTCTAGGTAGAGGTGCTAATCGAGTAATCGTCGATGCTTATCCTGAGTCTCCTCAAAGTGAGAGAGCTCCTTTATCTTCTACTGAATTAGAAACAACAGATGATCCATCGGGTAGTGAGACATCATCCAGCGATGAATCTAAAGAGGGGTCCACTACAGAGGATATTTATCAGATAACTCTAAATGAGCCAATAGAGCCGCAAGATAGGGTAAGAGACGCGGATGTGATTGAGTTGGACCTTGGCACGCCGAATGATTCGCGGCCAATTAAATTAGGTTCCATGCTCAGTTCAGTAGAAAGGGAGGACTATGTGTCCTTGATCCAAGAATTCCACGATATCTTTGCTTGGAGTTATGATGAGCTGAGAGGCATTCCTCCCAGCCTGGCTGTTCATACTATTCCTGTAAAAGAAGGCAGTCGTCCTGTGCGTCAGAAGGTAAGGCGTATGCCTTTTGAATTGAGGGACGGGCTGTTTGAGGAGTTGCAGAAGCTAAGGAAAGCTAGTTTGATCTTCCCTGTTCAGCACACAGAATGGTGTTCACCAGTTGTTATCAGGAAGAAGAAAAATAACCAGATCCAATTATGTGTGGATTTTAGAGAGCTGAATAAGCAGACGGTTAAGGATTACTACCCGTTGCCATTTATTGACCAGATTTTGGATCAATTAGCGGGTAGGGAGATATATTCGTTTATGGATTGCTTTGCAGGATATAACTAGATGGCAATTGCAGAAGAGGACAAGTTGAAAACAACTTTTATTACGGTCTTTGGTACTTTTACGTACCATGTGATGGCCTTTGGTTTATGCAATGCACTTGGATCATGGCAACGAACAGCAGACAAGACCTTTGGTGACATCTCCCTAGATGAGTTGAAAGTATTTATTGATGACCTGGGGGCAGCCACTGTAAGGGAAAGGATATTGATTATTTTAAGAAAGTGCTTTGAGCGTTGCAGACAATTTTGTATCGCTCTTAACCCACGGAAGTGTGTCTTTGGAGTGCCTTATGGGCTATTGCTGGGCCATGTGGTCAGTTCAGTAGGGATAGCAACTGACCCTGAAAAGATCAAGGTTATAGTTGCTATGAGTCCACCACGCACTCCAAAAGAGGTTCATAGCTTTTTGTCATCAATAGGGTACTATCAGAGGTTTATCAATGCCTTGATAGAAAGGACGTTGCCATTAACGAATTTATTAACCTTTAGCTGTTCATTTGAGTGGAGTGACCCTTGTAAGGTAGCTTTTGAGGATGTGAAACAGGAGCTAGTAAAAGCACCCATTTTAAAAGCACCTAAAAGAGGTGAGGTGTTCTACATATTTTTGGCAGCCACCATGTATAATATCAGCCTGTTTAGCCCAAATTTGGAAGGAAAAGTGGTATCATCCGATAGCTTTTGCTAGTTGGAAATTGGGCATTTCAGAGATCAATTTTACCTACATGGAGAAGTTGTGTCTTGCGATGGTCTTTGGGACTAAGAAATTCAGGCATTATTGTTGAGAATCAGAGTTTGCAGCAGTAGAATGTGTGCACAAGAGGGAGAAGAGAGCTCAAAGTACAAGAATGAAATCTTACTTACTAAGTTGCTTAGAGTACAACTTGGGTACACTCTCTCACCAATGATAGTGACCCATAGGCTGTTTATATAGCCCTTTGCCAGCTAGGGTTAGGGTTTCCCCTGCCCCTAGGGCTATTCACACTCATCTCCCCTTATACTCCCTTGCTGATAGTGGGTTTCTATGCTCGTCTTCTAACACCCCCCTTCAATGCCAGGGTGGCATTGGATTACAAGGCATGTAAGAGATTCCCCCCCTTTTTGGGATGCCTTTATAAATCAAGCTTACAAGGTTGTTTTAGGTAGATGATTTAAATAGTCAAAACAATCGATCTTCAGATGAATTGGAGACATAGTTGGCCACCAATTCTTTGGGTATTTCAAGAGTGTTGGGGCATTTACTAGTGATATGCCCTGTCTTCTTGCATTTGTTACATTTCATCTTCTCGGGATACTTCTTCCAGCAGTTGTTTACAAGATGTTCTTTTTTCTTACAGAAAGAACATTTAGTGAGAACTGTATGAACCAATACTTGTTCACGGGAATTTGAAGTTGCCTGACTGTTGCTGCTTTCTTTGTGGTTCCTCTTTTCTTCATCCAAACAGGATTGAAAGTTACTTGCCAAAGTAGGATCTGGAATGTTGGTGAGAGTGGTTACAGGAGTAGGAAACACCTGTTTTACAGCTTTTAGGAGAATAGCAATAGCATCTTCTTCATGTATTGGAGCTTGTACAGAAGCAAGCTGTGCCATAAGTTCCTTCATATGAGAAATGAATTTTCCCAAATCTTCTCCTGAACGATATTCCAAGCTAAAGAATTCAATTTTAAGGAAGATTTTAGTATTTTTGCCAGTGGCTCCATAGAGCTTTTCAAGCTCATCCCATTTTTCTTTAGCAGTGTTTAGTTGATCAACATGATGAATCAGGGATTCATCTAAGTGTAGCATTATGATTGCTTGATCACGTTGGTCATCCTCTATATCAATCATATTTGCAGAGTTTACAGCTCTACTGCCTTAAATAAGAGGCCAATACCCTCTCTCCATCATTTTGTATTTTATAAGTACCTGCCATGGGTGGAAATCCTTACCATCAAACTTTCGAATTTGAGGACAGACATCAGCATATGTTGTGGTCATTGGGAAGGTCTTACCACTTGTTAGGACAAGGGCAGTGTCTAGTCCCTTACAAACTTTTCACTGAATGCGGAAGCAAATTAGGCAAAGTGAAGTCAAAGTTGCAATGAAGAGAAAGACTGAAAATCATATAAATGTAATATTTCAAAGTATGACTTTGGTGGTACTTTCTTATGTGCAAGATTATTCCGAGGTTTAATAGTCTTTTTAGGTTTTAATGAAGTAAACGTAGACTGGACTTTAGGCTCCTCCTTGTGGTACGGCTTAGTGGATGAAGCTTGTGTTGGACATGGTTTGTCTATGATCTCAATGCTTATTGCTGATGATTCCAAGGAGAGTATGATGACACTCATGCTATTGATTTCACTGACCAATGTACTTGAGACAAAGTCACTCACAGTATGCACTACACTTCTTGTGCATGATGGTCTATGTGTTAATTTTACACATAACCGTAAGCAATATATGAAGAGGAATAAAAAACTCACTGGGTTTTAATGGATGCCCAACAAGCAATTAACCTGATGGTTTATGATTAGTGTTAAAAAAAAAAACTATTGTCAAGCTTAGTGAAGTGCTTGAATGGAACCCGGTTGGAAGTCGGCTTTCCGATGCTTGGTGATGTCCGTTGAGCATGCCCAAGAGCTTTAGACTTTGAAATAGGGTTCAGAGACTCTGCTTCAGTGATTAGAATCACTATTAATATGAAGCTCAGAGTGTAAAAATGACAAAATGTCAAGCTTGAAGCTTGTTGGCTATGGCTACCCAAAAAACCACAGTTAGGGTTTGGCAGAGATCTCTCTCTGTGAGAGGAATTTCCAGGAACCCTTTTAGTTGAGGATAGCCCACTTGGGGGGCTATCAAAACCCCAAGATAATAGTACGGATTGCGCCACTTGCTATGTGTACATCAGCCCGACTTCTGCGCTGACAGAAAACTGCGCTATTTTTGAAATTTGCACAATGCTGCCCACGCCGTCGACCAATCTTGACATCTATTGTGCCAGGCTGATTCGTCTTGAGATAGGAAAGAAATCTCTAGAAGAAAGCAGAGGGAGATATGGCCTCCTTTGTCCTCCCCAAGTCCTCCAATGGAGGTAGGTTGCAGGCAGCTATGGAGGAAAGAAGGATAAGATGAAGAAAATGATAGCTCGTGTGCACTTAGTGATAACTGATGCTGAGGAAAGCTGAGGAAATCAAAGATGGCTCTGATACCATGTTGAGAATCAGAGTTTGCAATAGTAGAATGTGTGCACAAGAGGGAGAAGAGAGCTCAAAGTACAAGAATGAAATCTTGCTTACTAAGTTGCTTAGAGTACAACTTGGGTACACTCTCTCACCAATGATAGTGACCCATAGGCTGTTTATATAGCCCTTTGCTAGCTAGGGTTAGGGTTTCCCCTGCCCCTAGGGCTATTCACACTCATCTTCCCTTATACTCCCTTGCTTACAGTGGGTTTCTATGCCCGTCTTCTAACAACTACATCCTCTATGAAAAGGTAGTGTTCTATACGAAGGCGGAAGGGCTTAGATTGCTTATGAACAAGTTGCAGCCGCCTGATCGTTTGGCAAAGTGGTTAATCACTTTGCAGGAGTTCGATTATGATATCAAGAGTAAGCCACCGAGGTTGCAGGGTATTGTGGAATGCCTTGTGGATTTTGGGGAGCCGAAAGAGACTTTGGCTGAAGGAAGTGATATTGAGGAAATGTTTAAAATTGGTACAGCTTCTATTCCATCTTGGTATGCTGCTATTACGCATTATCTATCAATAGGAGAGACTGGAGCTGGTTTGTCAAAGTCTGAAAAGAGGAAAATCAAACAACAGGCATTGAAGTTTTTCTTGATCGCAGGGACACTATATCGGCAAGGTGTTGATGATATCTATCGCCGATGTGTGATGCCCAACGAGGTTCCTTTCATCTTGGAGGAGTGTCATGACTCTACATGTGGAGGGCACTTTGTTGGACGATTGACGGTGCATAAAGCGTTAAGAGCTGGATATTGGTGGCTGTCCATCTTCCAAGATTCTTTTGAGTATGTAAAGAAATGTGATACCTGTCAAAGACATGTCAGTAGAGAGAATAGGAAACGTCCACTTACGCCTATCATGGCTATCCTTCCATTTGAGAAGTGGGGCATTGACTTTGTGGGTCCTATCACCCCATCGTCTACTACTCAAAAAAGGTATATTATAGTAGCAATTGATTATTTTACCAAATAATCAGAAGCGCGGGCAACGAGACAGGACAATGCAAAAGAGACTGCAAGTTTCCTTTTAGAGCAGATTATCTGCCGTTTCGGTCCACCGAAGGAATTAGTATCGGACCGTGGCACCCATTTTTTGAACAAATTGATCAAAAGCTTGACTGAGGCTTGGCAAATCAAGCATAATAAAATGACTCCTTATAATCCGCAAGTAAATGGACAAGTTGAAAGTACTAATAAGCAGCTTGTGGGGATCTTGTCTAAGATAGTCTCTGAGAAGAAACGAGACTGGGACATGAAGTTGTATGTGGTAGTATGGGCGTACAATACCATGTTCAAGCGAGCTACCGGCCATACTCCATTCAAATTGGTCTATGGGGAAGAGTGTGTGTTACCCCTCGAGATCGAGTTGCCAACCATACGGTTTGCAATTAACCATTCTTTGGGAGATAAGGATTCCCTGTTTGAACGTTTCATGACTATAGCCCACCTAGACGAATTGAAATTGTAGAGCTTATTACACCAGGAGGTAGCTAAATGTCGGATGAAGCAGTTGCATGATCTCAGAGTGAAGAAATATACATTTAAAAAAGGACAATTAGTCCTCTATTATGATGTGCATAGGGAGTTGTTTCCAGGGAAGCTGGAACTTAAATGGGACGGCCCCTACAAGATTGTCAGGTTAGGGAAAAATAGGTCTACGGCCCTATTAGCTGATCTACAGGGAGTAGAGTTTAAAAATAAGATTAATATTAATAAGATTAAACCTTAGTATTTCTAAGTATGCTAATACAAAGAAAATGCATTGCAGGTCCATGCTGGGGATGATTTGAGACCTGCAAAAGAGCTTAAATCCGATTGATGGGGCGGTTAATCCCTTATTTGGAGTACCCATATCTGGAGCAGAGATACCATCAGGAGAAACTTATCTGGTGGAGTAAAGGATACAAAGTGATTGAGCAAGAAGACGGAACCTTTGTGTGGGAGATCAAAGTCTTCTGCCATCACTGCTTACGAGTATCCCTGTTGAGTTCAATGAAGGTGGGATGGAGCCGTCAGTTCATCCTCTTAACATGCTAAATTTTGACTGTCATAATTACGAATAGAGGAGTTCGTGATGGCAGGCTGTGTAAACCCATCATGGACGTACACAATATATTTTGATGGAGCATCTAGGGGCCCTAATAAAAAAGGAAGTGTTGGAGTAGTAATCCGAGATTCCCGACGTAGAGTTACGATGAAGTTAGCTGCTTATCTTGGGGTAGGATTCACTAACAATATGGCAGAGTATGAAGCCTTGATTATGGGACTATATATTGCCAAACAAGGTGGCATTCGTCGGTTGTTAGTAAAAGGGGATTCCCAGTTGATCCTGAATCAGCTAGATGGGACATATACGGTGCGGAATCCCATTCTCTGTATGTAGCATTGAACTGCTATGACCCTACTTGAGGAGTTTGAGAGAGTATCTTTTCAGTTGATTCCACGTTACTTGAATCAATTTGTGGATTCACTGGCAAATCTCGCTTATGAAGAAGACCTCTTCTTCAATTGTGGTCCTAGTTTGGATGTTGTTATCAATGATGAAACTGGACCTGGTCGCTTGTGGAGAATGTTATCAGAGCATGCAATATATGGCAGACGATGGTTGATATGGGTGATGCAAAGAGTAGCCGAGACTAATCTATCGTTGTTATCTTGGACCCATAGGCTGATTAGACAACATGTTATGCGTATGCCTCTTGCTATATATGCAGGAGGGATGGGTCATAACCTTATGCATTTAGTTTAGGGCTACGAGCCCGTTTTTCCTCCTTGGAAAGAAGCTTATTATTGTATATCTGTGCTCTTCCAGGGAAGGATGTGTAGGTGCTATGATGTTTGATCTCGTTAGGCCAAGAGGGCTAGTTTTGCAAGGTGTTATTCTTTTATTTCGTTAGGCCAAGAGGGTCGATTAAGTTTTGTAGTGAAGTGCTTTATTTCATTAGGCCAAGAGGGCCAGTTGTCTGTTTAGTGTAGGTGCAGTTAATGGTTGCTTGTTTTAGCTTTGTGCTAGACAGAGGAAGAGCTTGGAAGGAGCCTTTTGTTATGTGGAAGCTTCTCGTGGCCCTATCCAGGTGAAATCTTTCCTTTATGAGTACCGTGTTTTATGTTATATGTGTCTATGTACTCGTAGGGGATTATCTTTTCTTGTTGGGGACCGGCGTCCAAGGCATGAAGTCCCGAGGTTTAGGTTAAGTATGTTTGAGGGAGGTCTGAGTAGTCATTGCCTCATGTAAAGACATTGTTAAGCATCAAAAGATCTATTTTAGAAGGGAGTCCTAGTGACCCTGTTCTGCTAGCCTGCTAGGCAGCCATTCTAGGAGTTCTTGTTAGTTGTGAGGCAGTTAGAGAAGCCTGCCAGAAGAAAAATAATGATGATAGAGGAAAGAAACCTTGAATAACTTAAAGACAATAAATATATACAAAGGTGTGTAAAAAGGGGTTCTAACCCCCTATCAAAATAGAAAAGAAAAGAAACAAAAATTTTGAAGCAGTGGTTCATCGCCTAGTGGAGGGCTTGGTAGGTTCTTGGGTACTGAGATAGGACCTGAGGCCGATGCCTTGTCAACCTAGGGGTGGCTTCTTGCTAGAAAAGAAGAAATTAAGGAAGGTTGGAGCAAAAATAAAAGTGAGTATCATAAAAGGATTAAGTGCCGCCTTGCGAGGGCTTGGTAGGTTCTTGGGTACCGAGACAGGACTTGAGGCCGATGCCCTGTTCTCCTTGGGTCACTACGCTCAACTCCCTCCTTTTTACATGCCCAAGTATGTCAATAAAATAAAACCCTAAAAGAAGAAATGTGTTGAAAGAAAATACTTCTTGATAAGGCTATAGGAGTCCTCGCCTAGTAGGAGCTCCTGGTTGCGTTGTCCTTAGTTAGGTAGGTAGTTCAGACCACCACTTAGGGGAACCTCTTTGATAGTTCTTTCTAGTTTGGCAATCTTGGAGCAGTTGGTTAGTGACTAGCTTCAGACCTTTTATCAGATTATGCTAGGCCTACTCCTTGTGGACGTCATGCCTTGGTTTTGACAGGGGGTAGGGTGAGCACTGTGCTGTGTGTTTTAACATGTATCTATTTTGTATCAGCTTGATGCTTCCTTTGGTTGTTTTGTGTAGATCTACTGTGGGATTCGACGGGCTGAGTCGCCCTATCCCATGGTCGCCAATGAGAGCGGAGTTTTGATGCTGAGAAGTGCTTAAAAATGGCTAAAAATTACGAATATCAAGGAAAATATATTCAACGTCAAAGGCAGCGGCTCCAGCTAGGACGATTTTAAGCGTCAAAGTGCTTTAAAGGCGCCTGAGCGACACTTGTTGATTTTTGATAAATTTTCAGATTTCCATGCGGGTTGTCAGGGATTGCCGGCCAGTGCGGGATATCAAGCCAAACGTGCAAAAATTTACAGTACTCGATTTGGACACCGGACGGGGAAATGGCCAACAAATGGGCAAGATTTGAAGGGGTGAACCAAAGTGGACCAAAGTTTGGCCAAATGGTCATGACCTTTGGGGGGGGCATGTAGCACTTAGATGTAGCATGAAACTTTTAAAAAATCGTGATGAAGGAAGCGTGGAGAAGATCACGCCAGAATGGCGCCGAAATTTGCGCCCATATCTTGATGGATCTATCCTCTTGCTTGTGAACAACCACCCCCAATGATCATGGGCCTTGATTTCCCTCTGGATGCTGACTCTATCACCGTGCTTCGCCCGTCAAATGGTGGCCTGGATGGAGATCTCTGATTTCAGTATTTCTCTCTCCTCCCTCTCTCTTCCTTAAGGGGCTGTTCTTTTGTGAAAGAAGACAATGAAGAATGGTGGAGGAAAGCTTGTCCGGATGAGACCGGATTGCTTCCGAATGGATGAAGACATGAAGAGTACTGTTCTTGAATATTTTGAGCATTAAATGCATACTGGAAATCAGTCCCGTAATCAAGACCAAGAAACCGAGACCTGAAAATAAGCGGTAATGCTATTTTTATGAAGAAAAATGATATTTTTATGCTATTTGCTTTATAAAACCTTGTTCATATGGGATGAAAGTTCATTATGATATTGTTTGCCATAAGTTTCAACTGTTTGGAACTAGAAAATCAAAAAATATGAGGCTACATGGTCGGAATTAGTGTTAAAATACATGAACAAGCGTTTTAAGGGTAAAATTGGGTTTTTTGCTATATAAATGAGAAATATGATATGTCACACCAACTAAATCTGAGTTTTTGCTGTCAATGAACCTAAGGGACACATCCCACAATCAAACTTCATTTTCAATCATTATTTATTAAAGAAAAATAGAGAAAAATACCTAAGAATAAAAAAAAAGATTTTAAAATTAGAAAAAAATAGGAAATGGACTGAGAAAAATTAGAAAAAATTATATCTATGTTTGTGCAATATATAATGATGGCAAAGAAGGAGGTTGGCGTCGGTTTGTCCCCGTTTCTATATTTTGTGCGTATTTATTGTTCTTTTAAAAGGGAAAAATGCATAGAAACCCTATCTAATCGATCAATGATACAAAATGCTAAGAGTTGGAGGAAAAGGGGCTGAAACATTGGAAGATAAGAAAATATTTGATTTATGCATTACACTTGGCATATAGAAAACGGTTTAAATAAAGAGTATGGTAGCATGAGCATATGGCTCGGTGTCTCCTTTCGACGCAGCAGGCGTTAGTGAAATTCATGGAAAGAATGCTTTATGCACCATGCACGATGCTGATTTTTCTTTTGTCTGAGCACATAGCCATACACGATTTGCATTAAGCATAATAATTAAAAGGTATCAGAAAAACCTCTTGGATGCATGGCACTTGTCTTCCTTAGGTTGAGACCAACGATGAGTGTGAGAGGACGTCCTAAGCTGTAGGTTAATCGTTGGGTCCTAAGGGGAAATTGTTGTGAGGAATGGTACATCTTGGAACGTAAAATATTGGTACCTTGAGAGAAATTTGTGCTCATATGTGTTATATGTTTTGCAGCGCATCAAAGAGCCAATCCCTGAGATGTAGAAGAGCTGCAGTGGGGCTCCGACTATTAGTCAGTGGAGTGCCTCCATATGTGTGTGATCGTGGTATTGCCAATGTATAAGGGTTCTCCCTTTGAGGAGTTTTAGGGGAACGTTGGACTATAAACTATAAACACAAGAATTAAGCTTTAGGGCAGTTTGTCCTTTAGCATTAGATTGATGCTCCTGGTCCACGAGGCCGTGAGGGTGTTTGTGTGTCATGAGCACGAGGTCCGGCTAGTGCTATAGCCAGTGCCGGCCCATTTTAGGTCCCATCACTTGGATTACCTAAATTCAAGTATAATGAATTTTCTCATGTATGTCCTTCATGTCAATTTAGAAAGTAGGCGAGATTTCCCTTTATGAAGCATGTCAAGAATAGTTTGAGACCCTTGCAGTTAGTGCACTCTGATGTTTGGGTTCCATTGCATAATGCTTTGTTTGGAGGAGCCCATTATTATGTATCTTTTATTGATGATTTGAGTAGGTATACTTGGCTGTCTATATTGAAGCAGAAAGATGAAGTATTTGATACATTCAGGGATTTCAAGAAGCATGCTGAAAACGAATTAGGCAGCTATATCTCTTTTCTAAGATCAGATGGAGGCGGTGAATATGTCTCTAAGGAGTTTAACAGCTAACTTGCAAAGTATGGGATAAGAAGGTAGCTCACTTGCAACTATACACCGCAACAGAACGGTGTTGTGGAGAGAAAAAATAGGGTACTGATGGAGTCAGCTAGAGGTATGCTGAATGAAAAATGTCTGCCTAATGCTTACTGGGATGAAGTAGTGATGACTACTGCTTATGTGCTGAATTGAACCCCTACAACAGGGATTGATGAGGTTACACCTAATGAGAGCTCGTATGGTCATAGACCCGACATTAGGCACTTAAAAGTTTTTGGATGCATTGTGTATGTGCATATACCAGATGAAAAGAGAAAGAAATTGGATCCTAAAGCAGTAAAGAGTGTGTTTTTGGGTTATGCACGGGAAAGAAAAGCCTATAAATGCTATGTGCTGTCTACACATGAGACGTTGATAAGTAGGGATGTTGTCTTTGACGAGCTAGCTTCCTGGTATGGGAATCGAGTTGCTGTGTCTATTGATGGATCAACTAGCATAGGTAATGCTGAAAACACCCTTGCAGTTAGTACATCTATGAGTGGTCAAATAGGTGATGTATCATCTACAGTGAGTCCATGGTCTGATAGGTTGCGGAACCATACTCCTACATCCACTGACACGGATATATCAGTGAGGGGGAGAGTGGATAAGAGAAAAGAAAAAGTGTTAGAGGATGTAACAGGACTACTTACTTCAGGTTATGAGTCATCCAATAGTGATAGCTTGGACATTGAGTTGGGGATTCCATCTGTTATGATGCTAGGTGCTAGGCAAAATCGGTATGTACCGCCTCATGAGAGGCAGGTTCAGAGTGAGCCACAGTTGAGGAGATATGAGAGGATCAGAAGGACAATTGACAGGTACACTTTTACTGGATATTCAGCCCGTCATTATACTTATATGAGGAAGGTGACAGGGTTTAAAGAACCAACCAAGTTTGATGAGCCAGTTGATAAGAATTGGCGTGTTACCATGGATGAGGAGTATTCAACTTTGGCTGGAAATGGAACATGGGATTTAGTGCAGTTGCCCGATGGCAAAATTCCCATTGGCTGCAAATGGGTGCACAAGGTTAAGTGCAAATTAAATGGGTCATTGGAACACTACAAGGCTAGGCTAGTTGCAAAAGGGTATGCACAACAGTACGGTCTTGACTATGAGGAGACTTTCAGCCCTGTGGCTAAAATGGCTACTATCAAAAATGTCATTACATTGGTAGTAGCTAAAGGTTGGAAACTATGGCAGATGGATGTAAAAAATGCCTTTCTGAATGGTGAGTTGCAGGAAGAGGTCTACATGGAGCAACCTGAAGGTTATGTGCATTCGGAATTTCTAGCACATGTATGTGGGCTAAAAAAGGCATTATATGGGCTGAAACAGGCACCTAGAGCATGGAATGCTTGAATTAGTAGTTATTTACAATAGCATGGGTTTAAATTGGGTGATGTTGATCACAGTTTGTTTGTGAAAAAGACAGATCATGGCCATGTATTTCTGGTTGTCTATGTTGATGATCTTATCATCACTAGAGATGATGAGAGTGGAATTGCTGACATTAAATCATGTTTGCAGGCTGAATTTAAAGTCAAAGATCTTGGTGAGCTAAAATATTTTCTGGGCATTGAGGTAGTATGTATGCCTCAAGGCATATGGTTGCTACATAAGCAATATGCTCATGACATGTTACATAAGTATGGTATGGCTGAATGCAAGGCTATCGATACACCGTTAAAGCAAAATGTCAAGTTGCAGATTGATGTTGGAGAGAGATTGAGAATGTAACCATGTATAGGCAGATGGTAGGCAGCTTGATCTACTTGACCATTGCCATCCTGACCTGCCCTATGCCATGGGGATGATCAGTCAGTTCATGCAGAAGCCTCGCAAACTGCATTTGGATGCAGTCAGGAGAATTATGAGATATGTAAAGGCTACGACAAATTATGGGCTGTTTTATGCATATAGGAAACCCCTTGACTTGACAGGGTTTACTAATGCTGACTGGACTGGTTGTGCTTATGACAGGAGGCCAACTAGTGACTATGCATTTGGATTGGGTAGTAGCATGATCAGGTCGCAGAGTAAGAAACAACCTACATTTGCATTGTCTAGTATAGAAGCTGAGTACTGTGGTGTGGCCTTAGCGGCATGTGAAGCTATTTGGCTACAGAAGTTAGTGAGACTGACTTGGGGATCCACTTGAACAACAAAGTGAAGCTACATTGTGATAATCTAAGTAGTTTTATTCTTGCAAGCAATCCCGTCTATCATGCAAGATCGAAACACATTGAAGTTCACTACCATTTCATCAAAGAAATGGTGCTAGTAGAGCAGATTGACTTGATGCAAGTGAAGACTGAAGACCAGGTAGCAGATATCTTTACCAAATCACTTGGTAGAGATAAGCTCATCTATTTTAGGAAGCTACTTGGAGTGTTGCAGATGGTTGAGCTTGAGGGGGAGTGCTAGAAATCAAGCTCTTAGTATTTTCCCATCCTTCTTTATGTCATGTGTGACAGACCCCAACTCTAGCTAGATACAGCTGTTCATGTGCATGTCATTGAATAAGTCGGTGTAGGGTTAATCTAACCTTAGTCGGGGGTATTGGTTAGACATAGAGTAACACTTACTCTTACTTTGTTTTTTTTATAGAGATTGTGCGGAATAACAAAAGAAGACGGAATATGAGCCTGAAGGCTCTTGAGTCTGCTCCACTCTCTTTGTCTGTGCCTCTCTTCAAATAAATACAAGCTGAGAATGGAATGAACCGACAAGGAGCATGTCTGCCACCCTAGAGCCTGTGTCTTGGTCCACCTCTCTCTCTCAAAATCTTAATATGGTATCAGATCCTGAACCAGGGGCTGAACCTTGAGAAGCTCAGGCACCGGGTGTCAAAGATGGTTTTGTGCATAGAAAGGGGCAAGAGCTGACTGTGCTGAGGAAGCATGTGAAGAGGAAAAGGGCCTGTAATGGAGTTTGACTTACTGATACTAGCATTGATGGAGGACAACAAAAACGTCCCTTCCAAGACTGATTCAACTTCCCAACTACGACTTGCCAACAGAGTAAGTGTCTTGCTACCATTCTCTTGAGTAAGGAGCGGCCTGTGTAGATCGTCCTTCACCATCATAGCTCAAAAATATGTAGGGATTGTTGCGATCTACTGTAGGGGTACGAGGAGTATGCATACAAATGTAGTTGATGGATAGTTGACAGAGATAGACATGCAGTGGTTGATTGGGATGTATTGTGTATAGTAGATCCATTCGTAGCAGGATTTGTGAATCAATGTAATTCTAAAGTCATCAAAACATATTCTCTCTGCCTTTTTCACTTGAATTTTTAGCCAGAATAATCATTAGCTACACAAAAATGGTAGCAAAATCAATAAACAGATCGAAGGAGTGCTTGACATAATCAGTCTCCACAATCAACCCGCTCAATGATCATTTGTGTGTCAAACAGGACATATCCAATGAACATCAATATGCCACCATACATCTCAATAGCATTGTACATTGTTGAGCCACCAAAAATTGAAGATACAATTTGTAGCTAGAAAAAAAAAACACTAATAGCAGAGCTTAAGATAGCACCTAGAAAGAGAAACTCCCTCCGCTGAGCAACAATTGTAGCACTAGAAAAGCTAAGTTGAGCTCCAAGCTGGTACCTTGAAAGGAGCAGTCACTTAGCTATCTATTGGCAAGAGTTTTTTGGATTAAATACCAAGAGAACTTGAGAAAAGCATAGCAATCATTTCTATGAACTGCAAAGTTGGACACTGTTTGGACTGACTCTTGGGTTTGGTAAGGTGCATCTACAAAGATGGACATGGAGCCTTGGTTGCACTACATTCAGTGCTGTAGCCTGTATATTGTCATGTCAGAATGTTTGAAATTAACATGTACACTCTCAAGGAATTTGCCTCATCGTGGTCCACAACAGTTTAAAATCTTGCAGATATAGGCTGAACAAACATACAGTAGTCTCTTTGCCAAGAATTGTAGTCATCATATCACATTGGAATGCAAAGTTGTTGATGTAGTGTAATTGCAGTTAAATGGGAAAAAAAGACATGTACTGTCTAAAAATGCAATATGTTATTGCTGCAGTTTTACAGCAAAAACTGGTTGCACTACAAGTCACTGAAGTATATTGCATGCTAGCATTTTTGGAAAATTAACTGGTTTTGTAAACGTGGAATGTTGTAAGCATTAAATGCTCAGTTTTGAAATGATTTATACAGTTTTTTCAATGGGGCTGATTGTTAACAACTTGTGGCAAGCATATGTGGTATTGTTGCCTAAAGAGCTAGACAAGTATTGATGCTTTGCCACATGTTTGGAAGTGTATGATATCAGTGTAAATTGAAATTTACTGGTTTTGGAAAACTGAAGACCTTTAAAATGGCAAACATAGGAGAGAAGGATACTATCACTCAGATAGTTGGTGAAAAGCTGGATTACAACAAATTCGTTGTTCTATGGAAATTCAGGATGTCTAAATTTTTAATTAGAAGAGGCTTTTGGGACCTAGTTACAGGTCTTGAAGATGAGCCTAAGCTACCAGAGGATAGACCTCCAACACAATATTAGTTAAAGGCACACAGGACTTGGTTGGAAAAGGCCAGCAAGGTCTTGCATTGGTTGTCATTATGTGTGCCAGACACAGGCTATGCAAATTGCAAACTGTACTTCCCCAAAAGATGCTTGGGACTTATTGATGAAGAATTATGGGCATGTCACTCATGCGAGAAAGACACAAGTGAAGCAAAAATTCAGCCACATATCTAGGAATGGAAGGTCTATTGAAGACTATGTTAGTGAGATCAGATCCATTGCAGAACAACTAGGCTCAATTGGAGCTGAAGCTGACGATGATGATTTGGTGGCTACTACCCTCCATGGACTTGGACAGGAATATAAGCAGTTTGATACTTCCATTTCAGTGGGTCAGGAGCAACCTAACTTTGATGAACTTGTGGCACTTCTATTGCATGAAGAAGTGAAACTTGGACTCAATACAAGTTCGAGTGGGTTTAAAAATAGCAGGGACAGTGTCTTCTACTCCAATCAAAGGGGTAGAGGTGGAAGAGGAAGATCAAATTTTAGAGGAAGAGGTGTTGGAAATGCATATGCAGCCCGTGGACAACAAGCTACTGGATGGCAAAATAGGTAACCTCAAGTAAATAGAGATGCCTCAAATGCTCGTGGAAGAGGAGGTTATTCACCTAGAGGAAGAGGCACTTGGCAGCAACCTCAAATGAGTCATGGACATCAATCAAATGCAAATAAGGATTGCCATTATTGTGGCAAATATGGGCATGTAGCTAAGGATTGCTACAAGAAGCAGAATGATTAGAGAGCAAGAGGGAAGCAACATGGTAATTATGCTTCTTCTAGTTGTATGCAAGAGGATGATAGGTTGTTTGCAATGCAACATGTGATGAAAGAGTTTCCCACACAAGGCAAAGCAGATGATGTATGGTATATAGACTCATGGGCATCTAACCACATGATGCCTCATGGAGAGTGGTTTGACACATTGGTAGAAGGTGCTCATGGATATATTTGCACAGGGGATGATACGCATCATGACATTATGCATACATGTAATGTTCCCTTAATGATGCATAGTGACAGGAAAAAGAGCCTCTGTGATGTGTTACATGTACCCTCCATAACTAGAAACTTGCTTTCTGTGGGACAAATGGCTGAACAGAATCTACAAGTTAGATTCAATAGAGATGGATGCTACATTGAAGAGTATGGTCAAGGATGCAAACTCATTGCTAAAGGCAAATGAAATGGAAGGATGTTTACATTGGTTACGAAAATTCCAGCATTGAATGATGCTATGTACTCACATGACAATGCTGCAATAAGGGACATTGAGATATAGCATAAAATGATCGGTCATGTAAATGTTCAAAAGTTGAAGAATATGCACTACAAGCAAGTTGTACTTGGAATTCCTAAGTTCAAGCATGCAGAATTGGGACATGTATGTTAGTCTTGTTAATTTGGGAAGCAATCAAGGCTTCCATTTATGAGGCATGTAAGCACTACTACTAGACCAATACAGCTTGTACATTCTGATGTATGGGGACCCTCACAGAATGCATCTCTTGGGGGATCACGTTACTATGTGTCATTCATAGATGACTATAGTAGATACACATGGTTGTATGTGCTAAAGCACAAGAGTGATGTCATGGATGCTTTTCAGGATTTTAAGAGACATGTGGATAAAGAATTGGCTTGCTACATCTCATGCTTGAGATCTGATAGTGGAGGAGAATATGTTTCTAAAGCTTTGATCACTTTTTGGCAGCTCATGGGATTAAAAGGCAATTGACATGCAGCTACACACCACAACAAAATGGTGTGGCAGAAAGGAAAAATAGGGCGATCATGGAATCGGCAAGAGCCATGTTGAATGAGAAGAGCCTACCAAATGCATATTGGGCAGAGGCTATAATGACTGCAGTGTATGTCATGAATCGTACACCAACAGTAGGTATACATGAGGTAACTCCTCATGAGAGGCTTTATGGGATAAAGCCGGACATTAGCCATCTTAAGGTTTTTGGATGCTTGGCATATATACATGTTCCAAATGAAAAGAGAAGGAAGCTTGATTCAAAGGCAAAAAAGGCCATCTTTATTGGGTATGCACAAGATAGGAAAGCGTACAAATGCTACGATCCTTCTACTCATGAGACATTGGTCTCAAGAGATGTGGTATTTGATGAGCTAAACTCATGGCATGAGAAGAAGATCACTTTCCGAATGATGATGATGTGTGTCAGGAGACTCATGTACATGTAGGTACAAATGAAAGTGCAAAAATTTCTGGGCCTTTCTGAAGATGCTACTTCATCAGTTAGTCCTTGGATAGGTAGATTGAGGACTTCAGCATCTTTGTCCACTGACATGGGTATGTTAGTGAGGGGGAGAAATGTGGATAAAGGCAAAGGCAAACTTGATGATGTTACAGGGCCACTCACTTGTGGTTATGATTCACCTGACACTGATAGCTTGGATAGTGAGTTTGGAATTCCATCAGTTGTGACTCCTGGTGTGAGACATAGATATGTACCACCTCATGAGAGGGGAGAGTCTCATATTGCACCTCAGTTGAGGAGATCAGAAAGAGTCAGGAAGCCTGTGTATAGGCTTACATACAATGGTTATACAGTGAGGCACTATGCATATATGGCAAAATTCACTAGCTTCAAGGAACCCACAAAGTTTTCTGAAGCTATCTTGGATGATCATTGGTGCAAGGCAATGGATGAGGAATATTCAGCATTGGCTGAAAATGACACTTGGGATTTGGTTGATTTGCCTAAAGGAAAAATGGCTATTGGTTGCAAATGGGTATACAAAGTGAAATGAAAATCAAATGGCATATTGGAAAGGTATAAGGAAAGACTTGTGGCAAAAGAGTATGCACAACAATATGGTCTTGATTATGAGGAAACATTCAATCCTGTTGCTAAAATGGCAACCGTGAGGACAGTGATTGCTTTGGAAGCATCTAAAGGATGGAGTATGTATCAGATGGATGTGAAGAATGCTTTTCTCAATGGTGATTTGGTTGAGGAAGTAAACATGGATCAACTTGAGGGCTTTGTACATCCAAATTTTCCTACACATGTGTGTAGATTGAAGAAAGCATTATATGGGCTGAAGCAAGCACTTAGAGCTTGGAATGCTAAGATAAGTACATGCTTACAAAAACTTGATTTTACTATGGGCAAGGCTGATCATAGCCTATTCACAAAGAAAACAAGGGCTAGTTATGTGATATTAGTCATCTATGTGGATGACTTGATCATTACAGGTGAATCTGATGTCATAGGAATTGGAGAGATCAAGGAAATGTTACATGCTGAATTTCAAGTCAAAGATTTGGGTGAACTGAAATATTTCCTTGGGATTGAGGTTGTCTCTACACCTCATGGTACTTGGTTGTTGTAGAAGCAGTGTGCCCAAGACATGTTGACCAAGTATGGTATGTTGGATTGCAAAGCATTGAGCACTCCATTGGAGCAAAATAATAAGCTACTTGCAGATGTTGGACATAAGATTGAGAATGTCACTATGTATAGACAAATGGTGGGTAGCCTTATCTACCTTACCATTACTAGACCAGATCTTTGCTATTCAGTTGGATTGATTAGCCAGTTCATGTAGAAGCCTATGAAGCCACACTTGGATGCAATGAGGAGGATCTTGAGGTATGTGAAGGCTACATCAGATTATGGCCTATTCTATGAGCATGGTAAGTCTTTGGAGCTTATCGAATATACAGACGCTGACTGGACAGGAAGTACCTATGATAGGAGATCTACTAGTGGGCATGTATTTTCCCTTGGTAGTAGTATGGTCAGCTGGAGTAGTAAGAAGCAACCTACAGTTGCACTCTCTAGTATTGAGGCAGAGTATAGAGGTGCTGCATTAGCTGCATGTGAGGCAGCATGGCTCATGAAGCTTCTTGATGATTTGGGCATGCAGGAAGTCAGGCATGTCACACTCTATTGTGACAATATGAGTAGTGTGCTCCTAGCTAGTAATCCTGTCTATCATGCTAGGACTAAGCACATTGAGGTACACTATCACTTTATCAGAGAAAAAGTGATTGCAGGTGACATTGATTTGGTCCATGTGAGGACATAAGACCAAGTTGCAGATATCTTTACCAAGTCATTGGGTAAAGATAAGTTTGTGCATTTGAGAGAACTACTTGGAGTGAAGTACCCCACTTGAGCTTAACAAGGAGTGTTGAGATTCAATCTCATAGGCCTACCCTAGTTGAATACATTAACTGACAGGGAGCATGTCTGCTACCCTGGAGCATGTGTCTTGGTCCACGTTTCTCTCTCAGAATCTTTATAAGTTTAACATCACAAAGGGAGCTAGCTAAATCAAATTTGTGATAATTTGCTAAAGCTCACTTCTCGCGTCAACCATCCACTCTTTAGGATGCTGCACCGACTTTATTGCCTCTTTTTTAACTCTCACCTTCTTTCTCGACACCTCTTTATCTCTCTTGGCATCAGCCTTCCTCTCTATGGGATTCAGAGGTCCCCTTTCTTCGTTAGGATTTAGAACTTGCATTCCTTTATCATCCTGCCTATGGTTTCTGTCGACAGGTTTTACATTATCTTTGTTACCTTCTCTATTTTTTTGGCCTCTTGTTACGGCACATAGGCTAGAAGCTTCACTGCCATTAACTTGCACAGCCTCGATGAGGCTCACCCCACTACCGCCTGGCAGTTCTTTGACAATAGCCTTACCCCTTTGGAGTATTTTTTTCAGCCTATCATCCTGCTGAAAATTGTTTCCTTGCACACGATGATTAGCAGGCCATGGTTGCCGATTGCGTTGCTGGAGGAAATTGATCTTGCTCCAACAAGTGGTTGCTAAATGACCGCGGACTTCCTGCAGATGTCGCACTTGAAATTTGGGCAATTACGTGGATAATGTTGCCCACCACACCATCATTTGCAACTGAATCTAGAGGGTGCACCCTCTTCGGGGCATTGACTCCCTATCAGATTCTATTGTTTCTTTAAGAAATTAACGTCAACGACTATTTGTCGATATTGTTCAGGGATCATATCCGTGTAGTGCTTCATCATGTCCTTGAATTTGCTAAGGACATTTGATGAACTCGACTCATAGCCCTGATCATCTACTTGTCAGTCCCTTGGCCGCACAATTTGATTAGGCATTGCTTGCATTGATTGCTGACCCACAGGAACAAATTTAGGGTTCGTTGCTTAGTCTCCCACATTTGGAGGCATCTGACTAGCCATAGGCATAGTCACACTAGACGGAGCTAGAAAAATAAAGGCACATTTGGCACCATGTTCCCTCTCCCGTTAGGGTTGGCCATCCCTATCCCTTGGCTTCCACTGCCATTGATTGGTTGAAAATTATTTCTTGATGCTAGACCCATATTGGGATTGGTTCGAGAAGCATAGGCCACTTGCAGCCGGGATTCTATTTCTTGCACTCGTCTAATGGCAGTGTCTATATCCGCCAAGGTGACACTACTCAGCTGCACCTAGATGTTAAAATCAAGACTATGCAAGAAGTATTGTAACTGGGCAACAGAGGTGGGATAGGGATAGAGGCATCCAATTTACAGAAAACCTCTTTGATCTTCTTGGCATATGCTCATATATCTTCATGAGGTTCTTGGCGTGTCAAATTCAACACATGCAACCAATATTGGCCATCCTTCTCAGGGGCAAACTCCATTTTGAAGGCTTCATAAAATAAGTCCACGGTGGTTATGGTTCTGACCTCAAGGCCATGATACCACATAGCTGCCCTTCCCTTCAAGGTCATGTTGAAGAACATCATTAGATGCCCTTCATCTTGGATGTGGCAGTTAAATATCAGATTTTGGAACTCCCTTATATGAAGCTTTGCATCCTCTTTCACTAATCCATTAAAAATGGGTAGTGGAAACCTAAGGCTGGGAAATCCGTCGTTCCCGTAGGGATTGTGATAGGTTGTGCCATGGCAATGATCGGATTTGCTAATGGAATTGGGACAGGAAAAGCTATCACACCACTCGAAGTGGGAAGATTAATCGGGAGGGGGGAAGTACTAGAACTTCCACCTCCTGATGGACTTTGATTCAGGCTAAGGTTACTAAGACCCTTCCCTTCAAATATGTTTAGGACTACTCCTTTTAGGAGAATAATACCTATTGATTTCGGCCCTCCGTCTAGCCCTCTCGGCTCTCTCGTGTTTTTAGAGTTCGGCTTGACGGATCTCTTCAAAGGATATCAACTAACAAGTAGTGATCCAGTACCATGTCGGACAAGCGTTCACCACTCGATTCTCTTCTTGATTCTTCCCACATGAACCATCACTTGGAAGAGAGAGAGGGAGGAGAGAAAACATTGGTTTTTTATCTTCTGATTCAAGCAGCTAGAAATATGGAGCGAAGGCCGGCGATATGGGGCAAAGAAAGAGTGCATATGCCTGGCATGATCGATTTACAAGAGTACATTGAAGTAGCATTTGCCCTCTCCACCCCTTTTCATCAAATCATCGCCCCTCCATGGCGTCAGTATGCATGCGATGAAAAAACGCCCACCTCCACACCCCCCCTTGCCCACCCTCGTGCACGAAAATCAAATTTTGGGGTCGTCCCAAAGGGAGCCCATAAAGGTCACACCCTTTGGCCCTTCCTCTAGTCATTTACACTTGGCCTTTTGGTATTGGCTCTCCTTTCCAGCCTATCTCCGATGTCTGGCCTCGGATTTGAAGTCTAAAAACTTTTGGCAGTTTGTCTTGAAGACTTGCACTGTCGAGCATCTCCAGAAGTCCCGTTTGAGAGTCAAAAAAAGTATGAAAATTTCCCAACCGCTGCTCAATGGGTCTTTAAAGCAATTTTGAGGCATTGCTGCTTAAAATCGTACTGATTGCAGCTGTCGCCTTCGACGAAGTGTATTTTTTTCCTAAATTCAAAATTTTGGGCTATTTTAAGCACTTCTCAGAGTCAAAAATCATATGTCACTATGTCCTTATTAGAGGAATGCAGCTACTGAATCCTAAACATAGAAAGGGCCTACTTTTTTTTACAAGGCATACAAAAATAAAATTTCCTACTTGATGTAATAAACTTGGTTAACGTTATCACAATTGTGAATAATGATAAGAATGTTTATTACTTTTCCAAAATTGTGTCCTCATTGTACTAAGTTCATGTTCTTAAGCACAAGCTTGTGGCAATTTTGTACCGTGAACGCTAAATGAGAGACAAAATTTAGCATGATGTATGTAAATTTGATCATATATATTTTTACCAATCCTAGGGTACTACACTTACTCGCAACCCTACCAAAGCATAAGAGAAGAAGTTTCTTCTCAAGTAAATCAAACCACCCAAATTTGATAGAAAGGGAAAGGATGTGGAATTTGAGTTAGAAATATGGATTGAATCAATGGTAAATTATTACATTGCCATAGGAATGATCCCTTCCAATTAGGCTATGATAGGTATGAGGGAAAGGAGCGTGAGGCTTGGGCAACCCCATGTCTCCCCCCCTCCTCCATGGTGGCCATGCCTCATGGAGCAACCATCGTTTTTGCCTCTCAATGTGCAGGGTTCTCATTTTGAGCGAGGCAGCTGGGCCCCCTGTTCCGAGTTCAAGTCAAAATGACTTTTCTTAAGGAGAGGTGGGATTCAACCCATGTCGCCCCTATGGCCTCATGGTCCAAGATGGTTGAATGTGGATCCTTATGAGCCCATAACTCTTCCCTGTGGCGCGATTGGGCGACTCCAAGCACCAAGTTACCCTTGTGTGAGTTAGATAAACGTGATACGTGTGCTGTGAGGCGAGCCATGATACGGGGGGGATATTGAGGGCATAATGGCCTGTGATGCGACACGATACGGAGGGTGCATGCTGTGATGTGATGGCGTCATATTAGCATATCTTGTGAGTTGGCTTCTACTACGTGTTCAAGATGCGATGCAATGCTGCGTGCCTGCGAACCATGTTACTTGTGCAGGATCCGTGTTGCGGACCCATGGGACCACGATATACAAATTAAAGATGACATGAGAAGCTCGCCTATGGTGGAAGTAGTGATATAAAGACTAAAGAGCTTCATAGTCAGCCAGCATCACCTAGGATAAGTTGAAGTTGTATGTGGCATATACCTTCTGCTAGCTTACTAAACCTTGAAGAAGAATGAATTCTTCACCTTATGCCAATTGAGTCCATGGATCCCAATAGGTATCAAAGTTTTACCATGGGTCAAATTATCCATTGGATAGCTACCTTGAGGCAATGCATCTGTTTGATCTTCAAGATACATTAATTTAAGTGAGGCCAATTATTTGAGAGCTTCAGTCAAAGCCTGGAAATGAAAGATTTTGGAGACATGATTCTCCAAATATAGCGGGCCATGTAGCTTTGTCAAAAGAGCCCAAGGCCAATACCAAAATAATAAAAGGAAGAAGGCCAAGATAAATGTAGTTGGGAATTATGTGCAATAATTTGCAAAGATGCTACCATTGTAATGAACCAGGCCACTTCAAGAAACAATATCCAGACTCTTTGCCAAGGTAGTTTCATGGAAAAAACCAATCTATCGTGGCCAAAGGCAAAGGGAAAGTTGCTGATGTGTCATATACGGAAATGATGGAAGATGAAGACCCTACATTGGAGGTAGAGATGGAAAGAGAAACTATCCATGCTTCTGTCAATAAAAGAGGGGATGGATTGCCAATTCTTAGTGATTTAAACACTTGTGACTTATCATGGTAAAGCTTTTGAAATTTTGATTAATTACGGATGCACTCATTCATTCATTTCACCAACATGTGCAAGAAACTTAGGAATAGACATTGCACCTACATCCAAGATTCTAGTAGAATTAGCCAATGGAAAATAAATTATTTCTACATAA
This sequence comes from Lygodium microphyllum, assembly GCF_053477565.2. NCBI lineage: Eukaryota > Viridiplantae > Streptophyta > Polypodiopsida > Schizaeales > Lygodiaceae > Lygodium > Lygodium microphyllum. The sequence continues at coordinate 18,038,096 of NC_141149.1, read as the reverse complement.
TAATCTAGTGAGATACAATTTAACCTAGGTGGCAATCCTACCAATATGACGTTTAGGGTTATGAAATTGGAAGCCTATGAGTGCATGTTAGGAATGGATTGGTTAATCCCTAATGATAGTCACATTCATTGTGAAAAGGGTCAGCTTACATGCAAAACCTAAAAGGAGAGTAAGTGACTACCCAAGGCAAGGTTGGAAAGCTTAGGATATAATTGGAAAAAGCTTCTTGCATTATTAAAGGATTAAGAAAAGGCTTATATGTCTACTTAATTAAGCTTAATAAGATTGAGTAGGGTAATGAGTTGAAGAAGAACCATCTTGGCTGAAGGAATACGTGGATGTATTTCAAGGAGCTAATAGAACTTCCACCTCAAAAAGGGAGGTTGAGATTAAGCTAGTGCCAGGAGTTGCTCTAGTAGTAGCTCAAAGACCATACCGGATTTCCATTCTAGAAGCTATAGAGTTGAAGCAAAAACTTAAGAAAATTTTGGATCAAGGGTATATCAGACCAAGAAATTCATCTTGGGGAGCCCTAATCTTATTTTAGAAGAAGAAATATATAGCTCTTTGCCTTTGCATTGACTATTGTAGGCTAAACCAAGTCATAGTTAAGAATAAGTATTCCAATTCTAAGGTTTGATGATCTCCTTAATTGACTTCAATGCATGAAAGTCCTCCAAGATTGATCTATGCCTAGGTTATTACCAAATAAGGATCAAGGAGAAAGACATTCCCAAAACTACTTTCAACACAAGATGTAGTCATTATGAGTTTATTGTAATGTCTTTTGGATTGAGTAATGTCCCTATAACTTTCAATACATTAATACAAGATATCTTTTGGCCCTATCTTGATGACTTTGTCCTTATCTTCTTTGATGACATCTTGACATACTCCAAGAAAGACGAAGACCATGAACTAGAACTCCACATCATCCTTGAAACAACGAGGACGCATAAATTCTATGCCAAGAGGAAGAAATGTGCATTCTTCAAAAAGTAGATTAAGTATCTTAGATTCATAGTATCCAAGAAAGGAATTGCAGTGCATCCAACCAAGGTCAAAGATGTTCAAGAATGGGAACCTCCAACAACAGTCAAAGAGATGTAAATATTTTTAGGGTCAACTAGATGGTATAGGGTTTTTATCAAGGATTATTTATTGATGCCCCTAGGTCCTACCTAGCCCCTACGAGCCTATGATCATCTTCTTGGTGATAAAACTCAGATCTAGGACATGGCTATGACAGAAGCTATGGAGGTTGAAATAGGAAGAATGAACTCATGAAGACATTGACACTGATAAGTCAAATTGTCACACAAGTGAATTAGGTTCCAAGATTGAGATTTAGACTCATAGACACAATCTTCTGTGTGGACAGTGACAAGGACACTTTACTGGAAAGAAAAGAGTACTTTCATTACATAGAAAAAGAGTGTAAGTACAATGCTTTATAGGAAATTGAATGGTGGCACTTCTCCTACTGTGCATATGGGATTCTGGTATTGAGCCCTCATTGCTTCTTACAAAGAGACTGAAGTAGGTGTGATTGCAAATATCTCAACACCCCTCCTCAATCACAACCAAAAGTACAGTGCGTAGAGGCTTTAGTAAGAGCAACTTTTAAGTAGAAAACTGATGCAAACATCTTATTCCATTTTAATGTTGATTCTTGCAAGTTGGGTTAGAAGTCCTTCCATGTAATTTATATGTGTGGCAAGTGATATGCTGTACTTCATTTCAAGCCTAAAAAACTCAATCAAGAGAACATACTTTCATGACTTAGACTGTGCACCAAAAAAAGTGTCAAGTCTCTTCCATGTATCATGTGAAGTATCACAGTTATCCACATGGTGGATATAGCTATCTTCTAGCTCTAGTTTGATAATGGCATGAGCCTTATCATCGCTCTTTTGCCAAGTGATTGCAAGATCCGCATCACGAGGCTTCTTTTCTTTTTGAGTAGTGATGGCCCAGAGGTCCTTCTTCATTAGTATGAGTTTGATGCGGGTCTGCCAAGTGTGAAACCTGACTCGTTTGAAGTGAGAAGTTGGAGAGTCTTTTTCCCATGTTAGAAGGATGGAGCAACAGAAAATCAACACTAGAAATCTCAAATTTCAACAGTAGAAGAGTTGAGCAGCACAAGTGCTAAGAAGCACTAGGTGAGTGTCAATGGACACTATGTTTATAGCTTCTTCCTTGAATCTTCAAACCTTCAAAATCCTTCAATATTTTTCAAACTTAAGTCTTCATAATTTCCATTGAGAATCAATCTTGAAACTCTGAAGCTTTTCAACAATAGAGTTGAATTTTAATGTGTCAAAAGACACAAACAATGGCAGTGTGAAAACACACTATGCAAGTACTATGCTTGAACTTGATGTTAAGCTTAAATGTCTTGTTGCTTGCTTCAAGTGTGCAAGATCTCCCCTCCTTTATTGATTTGTTGGTCTGGTTAGGCAGTAGACTTGAGTGGCAAGAGCTCCAGTTGAGAAAGTGCAAAGGATGAAATTTGGAGCTTTGGCTATGGAGTTTGGACTAAGGTTTCTAACATAGGCCTATTTTTTTGCAGAGTGTGCATTGTTTACTCAACCATTTCAAGAAAGTTTTATATGATATTGAAGCTTGATTAATGGGATTCAAAAGCCCTATGGAGTTGGACAAGATTGCGCTGTGCAACAGGAGAGAAAATGGTCCGATCAGAACTGCACCTGTTTCTAGTAGCGATCTCGTTTTTGCGAAATACTGAGTTGGAGAGATACCAATGTTGGGACATGATGTGCCATAAAGATGCGTCTAAAGTTAGGGAAGATTCCATATAAGAAATCATGATGAATAATGGCCTGTAGTGTGAGATCCAGGGTCTCCATGGTGGCTAGGTACTGCCTGGCTATGGAGGCCACAGGACAGAACCTGAGAAAAATGACAATGTTGAGTAGTAGATGGGGCAATGTCAAGTTCTGAGGTAATACAAAGAAGAGCCTTCAGTAGATGAACAAAGTCCTAGAAGAGAGCTCCTAATGATACATCCTATAAAGAGAGATATGGAAGCTCCAAGGAGGCAAGGTCCTGCAAGCTATGGCTACCATGAAGGTCAAAGTGAGATGGAAGTGGAATTGGAGTTGGAGATGAGGTCATGAACTGGAGTTGAGCTGGGAAAAGATAAAGAGAAGTTGGAAGAGTAGAGAGGAAACTAGGCCATGCTCGACTGGGCTTTGATACCATGATAAAACTAGAATCTAGGACATGGCTATGACAGAAGCAATGGAGGTTGAAATAGGAAGAACGAACTCATGAAGACATTGACACTGACAAGTCAAATTGTCACACAAGTGAATTAGGTTCCAAGATTGAGACTTGGACTCATAAACACAATCTTGTGTGTGGATAGTGACAAGGACACTTTATTGGAAAGAAAAGGGTACTTTCATTACATAGAAAAAGAGTGCAAGTACAATGCTTTATAGGAAACTGAATGGTGGCACTTCTCCTACTGAGCATATGGGATTCTAGTTTTAAGCCCTCATTGCTTCTTACAAATACATTGAAGTAGGTGTGATTGCAAATATCTTAACACTTGGAAGGCCCTATTACTAGTTAAGGGTAGAAACTTGGCAGATTATACTTTTGGATTCATCCTCATGGATGGGAAAGATATTGTAATAAGACAAACCTTTAAGATAGGTAAAGAACTATTTAACAAAGATTGCTTTACTTGTTTGAGCATTGTGTTGGGACCGAAAATGGGTCTAACACTAGCTCTAAGGCTCTAACCAAGCTTTTACACACACCAAACAACCTCCATGGCCTTGTGAAGGTTGTCTAGGAGTGTTTGGATGTTATGCAATGGTTTATCTAACTAGTGCATTTATTGAAGTGAGTTTTAAACTGTAATCCAATGTATTGTGCATCTTGAATCCAAGAAGAAGAAGTATCCCATATATATAGGTGACTAACACCTTGTTATACACATAAATAGAGAACCCCCCAGCTGATAAATATGGCTCCTATAGCTCTTCTACACCCTAGGGATTGGCCCCATGATGCGCTATCTCAAACATAAAGAAGAAATGTGAAAATGTTGGGATAAAGGGTAGTGCTCATGTCCGCCCATAAGGGCTAGGCTGTACATAGGACATATACCTATCTAAAATCATTATTGAAGTACACTCTTTAGTACCACAAATCGTGTGTCTCTATCTCTTCTCTCTCACAACCTACATCTCTTCATAGAAGCTCCATTGCAGCTAACTCAACAAAATCGTATTAGAGCTTGGTTCAGGCAATCAGGAACTTGGCATTTCTTCATGTGTAGGAGCTTAAAGTTGAAGAAGAGTTCACTGTGAAGAGTCTGCAGGTAGGGCAACAAGGTTTGAAGCTTCTTCTCAAAGCTTGAAGCTTCCCTCTTCATTTGAGCTTGTTGGCAGCCATCGTTGGCCACTTGGGGAGCCTTCCTATCATCTCCAACACTTGGACCAGCATTCTAATCTCTTCAGGGTTGAAGACGCCATTAGCATAGATATGCAGATTTGGTTTTTAGCATGCTTAGGACCTAGAATAGTTGCTCCTCTTCATTTGGCATCATGGTTGTGCTCCAGAATTCACATCTAAATCTTAGCATTGAGCATTGAAGTGTAGTATTACATTTGGGGTTGATATACATTTAGCTTCACGTTTGAAATACACAGTATTCAGATATGAAATAAACAAGGCAGCACTCGCTCTCTTGAGATTGATGTCATATGATAGCTATTTGGATGTATCTTGATGCTGGATGCTTTGGGAATCATGTGGCATTGTCTTGAGGCCATTTTGAGCTAATCTTGGCAAGGATTTTGCTCAGTTTGCAGACTTGCTTATGGCTAGAATACACAATCCAGAGCCTGCAATTTACAGGCAGCTCTATGTCCTTCAATGACATTGGTCCTTGGACATGCATGTTGATGTGTCTACATGCTTAAGTGATGTCAAGAAACTAAGGAATGATATGCCTATGTATTGAAGTGCATTTGGGTCGATGTTGATACACATACATGCTCAAGTGATGTTAAGACACTGAGGAATGATATGCCTATGTATTGAACTACATTTGGGCTGATTTTGACTAAGATTTCACTCAGTTTTTGATAGAGATTTGGTTGTTGGAATAATAGGACTGAATGACATTTTTGACTACGTATGCATTATATCTTGCTTCTAGACTTGGTCTTGGGCATTCTATACCATGTATTCATGCTTATGGTTGATGTTACATGCTTGGATTTTATTTCGGAATGCATTTGAGTAGTGATTAGAGTTCATTTTTTGGATCAGTTTTACTTAGAGGTCTATTGCTGTACATTCAGGACAATTTCCTACATATCCAAGACAACATACCTCACAATCAAGAAATTTGTCATGTTTCTATGCAAGAACATTATGGTGATGTTTTTGAGCAATTTTTCATGGTCTTTGGAGCTCAATAGTTTGAGAGGTTGTTTCAGTTCTAAATTTTCACGATTCCTTAATGTCTGGGGGACTGCACTCCTGAATTGCATGACAACCACCTTTGTTGTCACGAATTTCTAGACTGTACTTCTGAATTGTAGGACAACCACTTGCATTGTCAGGAATTTTAGGACTACACTCTGTTTTTTTTTCAAGAAATTGGTTTATTTATTGTCATTAAATGCTTTGGAGGCATTTTGGGCAATGAACTAATGTATGTTCTTGCTATGCTACATACTTGGGGATATTCCTAACATACTACTAAGTGGATTTTAGAGCTTTCATTGCTTGGCATTTTGTGACAACAAAGGGATAAAGAGGGAGCTCACTCCCCCTCATAATCCACCCCAAAATGGATTTGCAGAGTGCATGAATCGGACCATACAGGATAAGGTCTGTACGATGCTGTCTCATGCTGCATTACCCCATGGCTTTTGGGTAGAGGCTGTTATGACAACCATTCATTTGATTAACAGGTCATCATACACCACAGTTTCAAGGCCTGAAAACATGCAGTTAGGGCAGCCTGAACTATTAGGACAACATGCTGGAATTTTAGGACATCAACATGTAAATGCAGAATTCAAGGCTCGTATTTCAAGACAACAACCCATAAGTGTAGATTTGTAGGCCCCCAGCGGCCAGCAAATGTTGAGCCTTTGCTCCATAGGTCGACTCGGCCATCGAGACCACTTGACAAGTTTATTCCTGGTGTGCAGTATACTATAGATTATGTAATGTTGATGGATTGTGGTGAAAGCCGTCATGCTTCAAGGAAGTAATGACTAGACCACCGAACAGGAAGAAGTGGTTCAAGGCCATGCTGTCAGAAATGGAATCACTTGATAAGAATGATACTTGGGACTTGGTGCAACTACCTAAAGGGCAAAAAACTCTTCAATGCAAGTGGGTTTATAAGATGAAGGTTACTTCTACTTCTTCGCCAAAGTACAAAGCATGATTAGTTGCAAAGGGGTACAAGCATGAACATGGAATTGACTTTGATGAGATTTTCTCTCCCGTAGTCAAGATGAATACTCTAAGAACCATTTTGGGCTTGGTTGCAGCTAAAGATATGGAGCTCATATAGATGGATGTAAAGATTGCATTCTTACATGGTGATCTGCATGAGGACATATATATGCAGTAGCCTGATTTGTTGCTAAAGGCAAAGAGACAATGGTTTGTAAATTGAAACAGAGTTTGTATAGGCTGAAATAGGCACCGCGGGAATGGTATCATTAATTTGATACTTTCATGCAATCTTAGGGCTTTCAGAGAAGTCAACCTGATCACTGCTTGTACACCAAGAAGGTAGCAGATGGTAGCCTGATTATCTTGGTTCTGTATGTTGATGACATGCTGATTGCTGGCAAGGATACTCATGCCTTGGATTCATTGAAGCAAAGTCTTCATGGAAAATTTGACATGAAGGATCTTGGTGATGCCAATCAAATTCTTGAGATGCGGATACTTAGAGATAGATCGAAGGGGTTACTCTATCTATCTCAGCAGGAGTATGTATCCAATATTTTGTAGCATTTCAATATGGAGGGGGGAAAGCAATCAGAGTTTCATTGCCTCCATATGTGAAACTTAGTGCAGAGGAAAACCATACATCTGATGATGAAAAGGCTGAAATGGCCAAGATTTCGTATGCTTCAGCCGTTGGTAGTTTGAAGTATGCTATGGTTGCTACACGTCCTGGCATTGCCTTTGCAGTGGGAGTGGTTAGCATGTACATGGCAAACCCTGGCAAGAAGCATTGGGAAGTAGTGAAAGGTATTATGAGATACCTCAAGGGCACAAAGGATTTGTGCATCTACTTTGGTAACCATAAGACATCTCTCATTGGCTTTACGGATGCATACTATGTTGGACATGCAGACTGCAAGAAGTCCACTATAGGGTATACTTTCAACTTCAGAGGGGGATTTGTCTCTTGGATATTTAGGCTGGCAGAAGTGTGTTGCACTGTCTACTACGGAGGCAGAGTATGTGGTTGCCACTGAGGCATGCAAAGACGCCTTATAGCTATCACGTTTGGTTACTAAGCTTGGGATTACTAAGGTTCCTGTTCTTCACTGTGATAGTCAAAGTGCGATTATGTTAGCACGGAACCCTGTCTTTCATGCAAAGACAAAACACATATAGGTGAAGTATCATTTCATCAGAGAGGTACTTGATAGCAAGAGCATTGAGCTGGTCAAGGTGCACATTGATGATAACCCTGTAGACCTTCTCATGAAGGGTCTTTTAGCAGAGAGGTTTGCCCATTGCTGGTAGATGATGGGTATTGGATAGGTATAGTTTCTTCAGCTTTGTATATACTTAGACTTAGCTGATTCTTTTCCTCTACCTTTAGGGAGGAGGTTGTTGGGATAAAAGGCAGTGCTGGTGTCCACCCGTAAGGGCTAGGCGCTGTACATAGTACACATACCTATCCAAAATCATTATTGAGGTACACTCTTCAATACCACAAATCGCGTGTCTCTATCTCTTCTCTCTCTCAACCTACATCTCTATACAGAAGCTCCATTGCAGCTAACTCAACATAAAAAACCCTCTCATGATATATATAATGATCTAGGAATATTTTAGCCTCATAAAATGTCCCCCAAAGATCACTGTGCTACCCTATAGTAAAGGAACCTCACATACTTAGTGTTGGTCATAGTTAGGCATACAAGTGCTATGCATCTAGGATTTTTCCTTTTCATACCATACTCAAATGCAAATGCAATGCGCATGACTCATTGTGCTCACACAATTTTAACTATAAATTAGTCAAGTGTTATGTGAAAACAATCTTTCCATGATTTTTTTTCTCTAACGTTACGCTTCATTGCAAAGGGATACTACCGAGCTAACCTGTGTTACTATTCCTCTTCAAACTTAAATAACCAAAGCCTATATACCATAATATATAATGAAATTAGAACTTATTTAAATCCTATCTCTTTTCAATCCTTTTTCCCTACCACTTAGGTTTTGTTTTCATGCATAGGTATAAAAGAGTTGCCATCATTTTTGGTATGAATAAGTAATAAATGTACACTTTTCACACATAAATGGAGGTAGGCTAAGGCAAATCCTCATGCCCTACTCTCATTATACATCCACATACACACTCTTAATTTTTGAATTTTCAGTACACTAAAACTAAATATTTCTTATTTTTATCTTCAAAAATATTATTTTATATTTTTATGCTTATTTCAATATAAATTACTAATTTTTCTTGATTTTCTAATTTATATGGCAAGTATGACATATCAATTATTATTCCAAACAAACAACATTGGACTCTCAAAACCCAACAAGATCCCCATTTTTTGCATTAAATCTCGCATATCGAATTTTGTGATTTTAATCTTTTTTATATAAACGATTGAAAGTGATTGATTTTGTTATGATTTCAGACATTAGTAAACATAACTCAAGCATTTTCAACCATTTTTTATGATAGACACAAGAGATACGATATAATATGCAATAAATATGTACTTATGCTAAATTTTACACACGTGATGCATCGTATTTCAAAAAATGGAGCCACTGATGCCCATCACACAGCTATTGATTCTCACCTTTGCTCTTCCTTACTCAATTCATTGCATCTTGTCATAAATCAATATCCATTCCTCCTCATTCTCTTAGCGCATATGAACAATAACTATGATGAGAGAGAAAGACTAGATTTTGATCTCTTCATTTAGGGCATCATTTCTCTTGCTATTTATGGTGATTTGGAGCGAAAAAATTTCAGTATCTCATGCCTAGGAGGATTCTTGTTGATTCCACCGACTTCCAAACTCCATTTTTCTCCCATTTGAAGAGGCGCTAAAAAATGCTCCCCCCTCCCCCCATCATGTTTAGTTTTCTTCATTTTGAGGCTTCTTAATTCTCATTAACATTAACTTACAAAATAATCGGTTCATTTTCCTTGCGTTCACATTGTCAAAAAGTGGTTTGCTTAAAATCAGAGGCCCAAATAGATTAAAAATTGAAATCCAAAAACACAAGTGCATTCCTAGCATTAAAAACTAATACTCTAGCTTCCTAGGCACTATTTTTAGCTTCTAAATCAAGTAGCTGGTTTATGCTATCAAACCTTACAACCATTAAATGAAGGGTTAAATGGGCTCTGATCAATGAACGAACATTTGCATTGGATTTTCGGCGTCAAAATTCACTTATGAAAACTCTAGTTCCTCAATCTGTGATCGACACATTTTCTCCCAAAACCACCACTTTTATAGCTCTTGAGCCAATTTTTGTTAGAATACGCGTGGGATATGCGTGGGATCTAGAGCATGGTAGTGGCTATGGTGGATCGAAGATGAAGATTAAGCTCATGATGACATAGACAAGACTTTACCTGTTACACAAGTGAATTAGGTTCCAAGATTGAGACTTGGACTCATAAACACAATCTTATGTATAAGACTGACAATGACCAAGACACTAACTGAATTGGGAAAGCATCATGATATTGCATTCGTCATATATGTGTGTAAAAGTGGTAAACAAGTACAATGCTTTATAGTTGTTGGATGGATAGTAGTTTCCCTTTTTGTGCATATGGGATTCAGTATGCCTGCATGTCCTAAGCCCAAAACTACCTCATACAAAGAGGCCATAGTGGGTGTGATTGCAAATATCTCAACACCCTTCCTCAATCACAACCAGAAAGTACAAAGTGTGTAGTGGATTTAGAGAGAGCAACACCTGCAAAGTGTAGACACACCATAAACATGGCAAAACACCAGAGGCTATTGCAGAAAAGGCTAAGTCTGGGTACCACAAACATAGTGGACATCCAGAGGCTGTAATAGGGGCCTCACAAAGTGTACAGAGGCTGTAGTACAAGGCTACATGAGGAGTTTACAAGCTTATGACACATGAGCATTTTGGGCTAGGCAATACAAGGCTAAAAGGTCAGCAAAAATTTGGGTCAAGGACCGTCAAGCCCTTGCAATTTTTAGCATTTCTTTTGACATAGATATTTAATTCATTATAGGTCTTCTTGTGAGCATAGTTCAGCTTGCTCTTTTTGATCTTGTACTTGTTCTTCACTTTGCTTGCAGCTTCAGTGTCCACCGCTTTGATCCTTTGGTCCTCTTCTTCTAGGTCTTCTTTGTTTTCATTAGTCTTCATGTCCATGTTCCCCTCAAGCAAAGATATCATTATCTTTGAGGCAGTGGAAATGACTTCAATTTCTTGCACTATCTCCAAGGTAGTAAGCATGTCTTTAAATGTAAATATTGATGGCACTTGAAGGCTCACAACTCCATCATTCCTAGCATGTAAGACAAGCACATCTTCTATGTGCTTAAAATGAGCAACAAGAGTAATGTTACTCTTTGAACAAGATATCCATTTAAAATTCTTCATGCTTGGTACTCTCATTAGTGAGGATCAGCTTAAGAAATCTAAGAGTAACTAGCAATCAATGGATTTGAGTGGTGGTAGCCGGGTATAAGTGGTAGGAATGAGAGAATGAAGTAAACTTGAAGCTTTGGTGCTTGTGGCTATGGAAGTGAACTATGGATGCTTGATCTTCAAGTCTTCCAGAAACACTTCCCTCCTTAATTGAGTGATGAATCTTGCTTGGAACTTCAGAAAGTCAATGGATTAGAGTGGCCTTAGGTGGGTAGTAGAGAGAGAATAAAGATGAGGTAAGCTAAAAAAGCTTGAAGGTGAAAAACTATGGCTTCTCTCCAGTTAGGGTTTTGACTAGACTGGTTTTTTTTTGTTCCTTGTAGCTCGGATAGGCAGCTATAGCATGAATGATTTGGTGGGGAGTAAGCTTACGAGGTAGGCATCATTTGCCCCATGACCAGCGATGGATCCAGATAGCATAGGAGGAGATTGAACAGGACGACCATCATATAGCGTAGAATGGGTAGCAACCTCGAGTTTGTGTAATGCTGGAGCTATGATTCACCAATGTCTATAACTGTGATGTACTAGGGAGCTGCTTCAAGAGTAGAGGAACATTTCTCCAAAAGGAAGCATGGGGAAATATAGCGTGTAGAAGGAGATCAAGAAGCTCCAAGACAGGTGGGTGTAGGTTGGCTATGGTTGCCAAGCAGTGCAAGATGAAAATGAAGTTGAAAATGAAGTCATGGGCTAACAGTGTGATGGACTGAGGTTGAGAGGAACCAAGAGAGGATGGAGAGGTAGTGCCATGCCTGACTGGGCTCTAATACCATGTTAGAATACGCACATGATCTAGAGCATGGTAGTGGCTATGGTGGATCGAAGATGAAGATTAAGCTCATGATGACATAAACAAGACTTGACCTGTTACACAAGTGAATTAGGTTCCAAGATTGAGCCTTGGACTCATAAAAACAAACTTGTGTATAAGATTGACAATGACTAAGACACTAACTAAAATGGGAAAGCATCATGATGTTGCATTCATCATATATGTGTGTAAAAGTGGTAAACAAGTACAATGCTTTATAGTTGTTGGATGGGTAGAAGTTTTCCTTTTTGTGCATATGGGATTTAGTCAGCCTACATGTCCTAAGCCCAGAACTTCCTCATACAAAGAGGCCATAGTGGGTGTGATTGCAAATATCTCAACAGTTCAGTGCTTTAAATTCCATCTTAAAATGGGCTCTCATGTTATGATTTAATTGACGTGAATGGATTCTATGTTTAAAGGATTAAACAAGGAAGTTAGTTTTATATACTCACATAAAGGTGCTAGGTAATTAGAAAGCTAAATAATACCAAAAAAAGAAAGTGAAGAATGAAACCCTTGACAGGTTCATCCTAAGGTTGGGTGGTCTCGATTAACCGAGAGCTTTCTTGAAAGTTGCATTAGTTAGAACATTACATGTTGCCTCAGTTAGGGAATCAAGTAGGAACCTTGACTCAAGTGAGACTATGCCTTAAATAGGCAAAGGGGTTGATGTGTGATACTCCCCCTCGTTTCTCACTCTATTTTAACCACGTGCGACACATGTCCGCTTCGATTTGAGTGTATTTATCCAAATCAGATGTGTGAAGATCGATGCTAGAAGACCGTTAGGCGACCTCACTTTATGTAGGGACTCGGATATAGATTGATCCTTGTGGGAATGTCTTGAATCTTTCCTTTTGAGGTGGACTCAAGTGAGTATAGGTGACAAAATCTGTGGTATTCCAAGGAGTTCTAGATCGTGTTGCTTAGAAGTATCACTTAATAGACCACCAAAATTCATCCCACTAAGGAGTCTTTGATTGAGAATATATTATTATCAATATCTAGGCAAAATAAAATCTCTTTTAAACTATGCATTAGATGAATAACACTCACAAATCTTCGGAGCTAATTAGATTTGGCTAAAAGTTTGTCATATAGTCTAAGATATTGTGTTGATGAAGTGTATCTTATTAAACATAAAACTAAAAACCGAGAAGTTGCTTGGTCAAAGTCATTCTTCTTCTAAACAATTGATATTAAACTGATAATTTTTTTACAAACTAATAAATTAATTATAATACTAAACTTACAATAGTTAATCAGATTGAATATTATAACAATAGTTAATTAGATTAAATATTACACTAAACAACCTTAAATAGCCACTACAACTTACATAGACTATTTTTTCCACAATCAATTAGAAAATATTGCACAATAGTTAACAATAACTTGAATAAACTATCTTAAACGTCCACCACAACTTAGGCAAAGTGACAACACTTGATGATGGACAACAGTGATAGACTGCATTGATTGACAGGACAAATAGCACACCACTTGACAACACTCGATGGACCAAAACTTGGTCAAAACTCGCAATGTACATTGATGACAAATCGACTGAGTGAAACTTGTGTAGTAGTTGATGACAACATGTTGACCAATGGCACTTTAGCATTTATGCATATGCACACTACAAAAGTGTTCATATACATAACAAAAGTTGCAATTTGGTACAACAAAAGCATTGTGCTTGCATTGTTTGATTTAAAACAGAAAAATAAAAGTGTGTACATGCTTTCCTTTTATTTGTGGATATTTATAGGCTCCAAAAATCTATTTGTGAATGTTTGTAGATTTGTAAAAATCTAGAAAACCCAAAAAAACTAGACTAAAAGATCAATAAAAACTCATCGTCACTAGTTGTATATGTAAAAAATAAACTAATCACTAATTAACTATTATTATTAAAAACTAAGCTTGTAAAGTAATTAACTGTGAACTAAACTAACTAATTATAGCTACACTAACTACACATAATTTAGTTCCACTAATTTGGACAAAACTTATAAATGTGATTTAACAATAATGAGAGAAAACTAACTAATTCTAGAAATACTAACTATATGTATTTTGATTTTATTAATTTGGCCAAAACTCATAAATTTGATTTTAACTATAATACTTCTAATTGATTTAGCCTAAAAACTAAAAACTAAAATAACAAGTTAATATTAACTATTAAGTAAACTAATAAACTATCTATTAAACTACTATTAAAAACTAAATTGATAATGTAATTAACTACTAAGTAGATTGATATGTAACAGAGTAATTGGCTATCACTATTAATGTTAGCTAAACTAATAATCGATAATCTAATAAAGTGACACTATAAACTAAACAAATAAACCAACAAAAAGCTACATTAACTATGAACTATTCTAATAGCTAATAAATCAATTAATGAAAGGAATATAATGAAAACTAGTAAATTGATCAAGTGTTAATCTAATAGCCTAATAATTATTGTGTCACAAGAGAACTATTAAATCAATAAAATAATAATTATAAAATTATAATAATTGCACTAATAGAACAACTTCTATTAGCATGAAAATAATTACTATTACTAGTATTAAATTAAAGATATACTAATGATCGCCCTATGGAAAGGTAACTATAAAGTAACTACTAGTAGTATCAAATTAATTAAGAACTAATAATCATCCTACTACAACTAAACATACACCAACGTTAGGGCAGAATTGTTGGTGGCTCGCCTGCACCAACTGGTCGCCTTGTGCCACCCAGTGTCCACCTACTGCCCATGCGTCGCATACCACGACATCCAACTTGCATGTGCTTATCATATCGTGTATAATTCCTCGTTAGTTACAACAATTTTAATAATATATAATATCGTGTATATATATTACATTCACCTAAAGATTACTTATATTCAATAATTCTTTAAGTATATTAATTCACCTACTTTTACCTAATAATTTGCTCACCACAACACAAAGCACATCAGTATCCTTCCATCTATCTACCAGGCTCTATGTGGCTAGTGTTACACGTGTGCACATGTGCAACAAGTCAGGATTATGTGCATGTTAGCAAACACATTAGGGAGAAAACTAGGTGCTTGGCTTGCTATTGATCACACTAGCAAAGAGTTTTGGCCTGAAGTCGAAAAGTCGGGATCATCACCTCAACTAGAAGGGCTAACCTCTGTGAATACTACATTTGAGGGTAAAAGACTACCTAATTTAGGCCTTACCATCACTCCGTGCATGAGATACCTCTTGGGGACACATACTAGTTATTACCAATCAAGTGGGAGTCTTTTAGGACAAAATGGACAAATCTAGGTATCGAAATGGATCATCTTGACTGACTTTTAGCCTCATTGGTCTATCATCTTAATTGAATCTTATTCACCTTGACACTAATATTCATCACCTTCATTACCTCCGTTACACCACATTGACTAACTAAATACTTCATATTCGTACTCAAGGTCCTTCACCTTGATTGACAAAGACCCACTCAGGGTAGTCTTCAAGTTGGCTGAAATTAATCACCTTGATGAAGGTGTTCATCATCTCCATTGATTCTAGAATGCAACTCAAGGTGATCTTTTATCTTGATTGAAGCATTCCACTCAAGGTGGGCATTGCCTTGATTGCATAACTTTTCCTACCATCTATTAGATCCACTCAAGGTGGCCATCGCATTAAGTAACTTTCACTTCCATTGCCCATCATCTTGATTAAGGTGGTCCATCATCTTAATCAAGGTAAATACCATCTCAATTGCACACCATATTGACTCAATTTATTCCACTCAAGTTGAACTAGCACCATCTCACTCATGGTGATTCTTCACCTTGACTACATCCATCTAGATTGACCAAATTTGCATCACATCCACTCAAGGTGGTCTCATCACCTTGATTGGATCACTTTTATTGATTTTGATCACCTTGATCAAGGTGACCTATCACCTCTATTGATTGAAAACCACTCAAGGAACCTTGATTGAAACTCATTATCTCCATTTCATCTCATGACATAGATTGCATCTCAATCACTCAAGGTGGTCCTAACCCATCACCTTGACTAGAATCCAATCACCTTGTCAGATTTGTGCCACTCAAAGTGATCCATATATAGTCTATGTTAAGCTTATAGACTGGCAAGAAAACTCACTCAAGGTGATCAAACACCTTGATTGACATCAATCATCACACTGTAAACACAAAACAAATCCACTTAATGTGATTGATCACCTTGATTGGAAATCCACCTTAAGTGTGCTTTCCAATTTGAGGTAGCAAATATATATTGCAATTGCATCACCTTTAGTGCACTTATATGGCTCTATACTTGCATAGACTTTGCATATATTACATTTTGTCCCCATCCAAGGAGTGTTCACTATTGAGAATCAAACTCATAAGTATCATTGACTCTGTTAGACAATTGTAGTCCTAATTGTCATCATCCATGTGTGTGGTAATAAATGGATTGGTCAGACTCAACCATAGTTGGTGGTATAGTTAGTTAATGACCTAGTTCCTTGAGTCACGTGTGACTTAGACAATGTGTGATGATGGAATAATGAGAATGTGAGAGTACACTACTCTCTATGTTGACAACTCCATGCTTTTTCTTGTCTCTTCCCTTCTCTTTTGACATGTAATCAGAGCTAGAGAGCTCAGCTTCACAATGCACAGGAGCTTAGTCTTGAAGGATCTGGAAGCTAGAGGGTGACCATGACTTGTAGCCTATGAAGAAGATTGTCCTGCAACATTGGTGGCAGCCATAGCTTGCACTTGATGTGGTATGTATCAGTGGTTTTTGGCATCTACTCCTGAAAAAGCTTGTTGAGGCTTGTAAAGTGAGTCCATTAGCATCCATTGAAGCTTGGAGAAATGCTCATTGTGACTAGAATCAATAGTAGCAGATTAGCTTGATTTATCCACATTTGTTCCTGTTTTTCTCTTAATGCAATCTGTTGCAAATGGGTAGCACAGTTTATGTGGTTGTTGCACTCCTTGTTGAGCAACAATCTTGGCCTTTGAGTGAAGATTCTCAGCATTTTTGAGTGCACAATATGCACCAATGAATTAGCAGGTTAAAAGCCCTCCCAGATCAATGTGGTGGACATACTAAAATTGCACCTATTTTTTAGTATTAAATATTCAGCTTTGGTGCTCATCTACTACATGTGAACATTGCAAGGATGCTTGGCATTGAGTTTGCTAATATACTCATGCATTTAGATACAATTCAAAGGGTTCAAAGATCAGTTACTAACTGAATACATAGGTAGGGTGTTGTCTTAAATTTGTGGTAGCTTGTACTTGAAACTTGGAGCTCACTGAAGCTTATTTTTGGTACTTACTTGTGCTTGGATGATGACACATGCCTATAGAAAGGTTAATGGGCTGATTAAGCATTGAATGCTCAATTCTAGACTTTGTTATAGCTGGTTATAATAGAGAGTTGGCTGGTCATATATTGCTTGCAGTCTACTTCTCATTGCCACTTGAAGAGTGTACAAGCATTGATGATCATATGTTCATGTATTGACTTCTAGAGGCATGGCACTTGCTTGAGTTTTTTTTGAGCTGCTTCTAAGATAAAAATAATTCAAGATTAATGGAGATTTTACTACTGTTGTCTCACAGACTATTTGTCTATAATTGATTGGAAGAGTTGTATTCATGTCTATTATGTAGTCAATGCTATCTACATGAAGTGTTACCATCCCCAGAGGGTATGAAAAATGTTTGGAGATGTCAGACATGCTTTTGAGTTGAAATATCACTAGTTATTATAGAATTTTTACTATAATTTACTCTAGGATTGAAACTATTCTGTTTGAGTAGCGGCCTACCTATGCTACTTGACTGAAAGTTTTTAGGCTTTCCATTGATGAACTAATGTTTACTACATGTCTGGATTGAGCAGGTTGAATTGAATGTAGGGTACCTATAAATGTACATGTGTTGCTTGAATGTTATGCAAGCATTGTAATAAGTGAAAATACATTTTGGAATGTAGGGAGTCAATCATTGATAGTTTGAATACTGTAATAAATACTTATAGATGAAGATATGGCAAACACAATAGCTACTAAAAATATCACTTAGATTGTGGGAGAGAAGCTTGACAACAAGAACTTTGCTCTATGGAAGTTCAGGATGTAAAATTTCATGATTGGAAGAGGCTATTGGGATCTTTGCATAGGAGATGAAGCTAAATCGAGACTCCTAGAAAGAAATCTAACTACAAAGTAACTGAGAGCTCATAGGCGGTGGTAAGAAAGAGTTAGCGAAGTTTTACATTGGTTCTTGTTATACATCTTAGATGCACTGGCTGTAGTATTGTTACTCATGCACATAAGATTCAATTGAAACAATAGTTCAATAATATGACAAGGAATGGTAGGAGTATTTAGGCTTATACTATGGAGATTTAAATTGTTGCAAACTAGCTTGTATCAATTGGTTCCAAAGTTGATGATGATGACATGATTGTAGCCACCTTGAATGGTTTGGGAAAGAAATACAAAGCCTTTGACACATTGATCTTTTTGTAAAGACAAATTCCCCTAACTAGGATGAGTTACTTGCTTTGTTGCTGCTTGATGAAGTCAATTTTCCATTGAATATAGGATCAAGTACCTCTTAGAGTAGAGATACTATATTCTACTCAAGTTAGCAAGGTGGAAGTGGCAGAGCTCATGGAGCTTCTCAAGGTCATGGTGACACTCATAATGCCTATGGATAGCAGCAACAGAATGCATGTTAGAGTCAAAATGCATAAGGTCCAAGAGGGTCTGGATCCTTTAGAGGCAGGGGGAGATCACCTAGAGATTGAGGTGGTTCTTGGCAGTCTCATGATCAGTCGAATAGGGACAAAGTTTGTCATTACTATGGTAGATATGGACACATAGAAAAAAAACTATCATAAAATGCTAGGACATGAATGCAAAAGGTAGAACAACATGACAACTATGCATCTTTTAGTCATACTCATGATGATCAAATAGATAGGCTATTTGCTATGCAACATGTTTTTAAGGATATGCCTAAGCAAGGCAAGGTTGATGAGTAGTGACATATAGACTCAAGTGCATCCAATCATATGATTCTGCATGGTGAGTGGTTTGATGAAATGACTACAAGCTCTCATGGCTATGTATGCATTGGTGATGATACACAACATGATATCAAGCATATAGGTGTGGTACCATTAGTGATGGTAAGAAAAGAGTCTGTATGATCTGCTACATGTACCATCTATCACTCAGACTCTATTGACTATTGGACAAATGGTAGAGTAGAATCTGTAAGTCAGATTCAATAGAGATGGTTGCTTTATTGAAGAGTATGGAAATGACTACAAGATGATTGCTAAAGGCAAAAGAGATAGCAAGATGTTCACTTTGGATACTTCTAGTTAAAGGCATCCATTGTTTGCACATGATAATGGAGTAGTTAGAGATGTGAAAAGCATGCATAAGTGCATTGGTCATGCAAACATACAAAGGCCGAAAACTATGTAGCAGAAGGAGACCGTACTTGGCTTGCCAAAGTTCAAGTATATGGATTTAGGACATGTACGTTCCACTTGTCAGTTTGGAAAGAAAGTGAGGTTTTTGTTTGTCAGACATGTTAGAAATAGTTCTAGACCTTTGCAGTTAGTGCGTTTGGATATATGGGTTATAGCCCATAATGCATGTTTTGGTAATGCTAGATATTATGCATCATTTATTGATGATTTCAATAGGTGCACATGGTTGTATATTCTAAAGAACAAAGATGAAGTGCTAGATGTTTTCAAGGATTTCAAAGCACATGTTGAAAAATGAATTTGGATATTATATCTCATGCTTGATGGAGGTGATGAGTATGTTTCTCAAGAGTTTGATTAGGCACTTGGCTAAATATGGCATTAAAAGGTAGCTTACATACAATTATACACCACAATAGAATGGTATAGCAGAGAGGAAAAATCAAACAGTTATGGAAGCTACAAGGGCCATGCTCAATGGTTGTTGGCTAAAGCACTTGTAACTACAGCTTATGTCTTGAATAGAACCTGTACAACTAGCATTCACCATATGAAAAATTTGTATGGCTAAAAACTGATATCAATCACCTTAAAGTCTTTGGCTTCATTGCTTATGTACATGTGCTTGATGAGAAGAAATAGTAGATTAGAAAGCTGTTAAGAGTTTCTTTCTTGGCTATGCATATGATAGAGAAGCTTATAGCTACTACAATCTATCTGCTTGTGAGACACTAAACAACAAGGATGTGTATCTGATGAGTTGACATCATGGTATGGTGGTCAAAATGCAATGGTTTCTGATGGAATAGTCAGACATACTCATGCTAAAAATTATCCTTCCACTAGTACTACAGTGATGGATCTACAGGTGATATGTCTTCTACTGTTCAGTTCCTTGGATAGGATGGCTGTGAAGTCATGGTTCTACATCCACTGACACGAATATATTGGCGAGGGGGAGATTAGATAAAGGAAAAAAGAAGATGTTTTATGATGTTACTAGTCCACTTGCATCTGGATATAAGTCACCTAGTAGTTACTGTCTTGACAATGAATTGGGTAGGGCCATCTGTAATGACACCTGGAGTAAGGCAAGCAGGTATGTACCTCCTTATGAGAGGCAATCACATAATGAACCATAGTTAAGAAGGTGAGAAAGGATTAGAAAGCCTGTTGATAGGTTGACTTGTCAAGATTGTGGGAGAGAAGGAAGGAGTCTCACTTCTAGCTTTCTCACTTACACAATAGGGGAATACACACAAAGGTGGAGGCTGAAAACAATTTTCCTCTTCTTAGTTGTGTAAGCCAAAAGAACTCTAGTACAAAGAAATAGAAGAACCCTATATATGGGTCTCAAACCAAACTCAACTAACTAAGGTGACATACTAACTGAGCCACAAACTAGAGTAGATAAGGATAACTGTCATCTAGCTATTATTCATGGGCGGTGTACCAACCTCATCTGCAGCTAACAAGTCGGTGACATAAATGCACAACGGTCACCCTGGCATATCACAAGTGGAGCTCGATATCTCAACACTTCCCCTCGAGCTCAATCCTAATTCCTGCACACCAAGCAGGTCTCTGAACTTGCGCAGCTTCTCTGTGCCCAATGCCTTCGTGAATATGTCAGCTACCTGATCCTCTGTGCTGACATAAACTAGATCAATAAGACCTAGTAAAACCCTCTCCCGCACATAGTGATAATGCACCTCAATGTGCTTTGTTCTAGCATGATAGACTAGGTTATTTGCCAAGTGTATATTGCTCATGTTATCATAATAAATGACAACTGGCCCATCTGTAGGGCTGATGCATATCATATAGTAGCTTATGCAACCAAGCTATCTCACATGCAGCCATTGCTGCACCCCTGTACTTAGCCTCTGTGCTCAACAAGGCAACTGTAGGCGGTTTCTTGTTGCTCCAAGTGACTGCAGCACTCCCAAAAGAGAACACATATCCACTGGTAGATCGTCTATCAGAAATACTACCAACCCAATCAACATCAGTGTATCCATGCAACTGTATCTGAACCCCAATCTCATAAAATAGTCCATACTGCAATGTGGACTTCACATACCTAAGTATGCGTCTAGCCGCATACAAATGCGGTTTCCTTGGAGCCTGTATAAACTGACTTACCAATCCAACAACATAGCTCAAATCTGGCCTGGTAATAGTCATATAAATCAAACTTCCTACTATGTGTCTGTACATAGTAGGGTCTTCCAGAAGCTCACCTGCATCTGCGCTCAGCTTTGCATTCTGCTCCAAAGGAACTGAAATAGGCTTACAGCCTGTCATCCCATATTTGGACAGCATGTCCAATCCATACTGCCTCTGCAAGAACCGTATCCCACTTGGTGATCTAATCACCTCAATGCCCAAGAAATAACGCAGCTCTCCCAAATCCTTCATCTCAATCTTCTGCTTCAATAGCATTTTCACATGAAGGATATCTTCATCACTATCACCTGTCATAATCAAATCATCAATATAAATGACAAGTAGCATAATACCTTTCTCTATTTTTCTCACATAAAGTGAGAAATCTGTCTTGGAAATTTGAAAGCCAATAGTGACAAGATACTGTCCTATCTTGTCAGACCATGCTCTAGGTGCTTGCTTCAAGCCATACAAGGCTTTCTTCAACCTGCAAACAAACTCAGGATGAACATCATGCACATAACCTAGTGGCTGCTCCATATAGACCTCTTCTTGCAAATCACCATGCAAGAAGGCATTCTTTACATCCATTTGATGTAAAGACCACCCCTTTGATGCAGCCATAGCAATGACTGCTCTTACGGTTGCCATCCTTGCAACCGGACTGAATGTTTCTAAACCCACTTACAACCAATTGCATTCTTATCTTTAGGCAAAGGTACCAATTCCCATGTAGCATTTGCTTCCAAGGCATCCATTTCTTCATCCATGGCTTTCTCCCATTTTTCTTTTCCCATGGCTTGCTCAAAAGAAGTGGGTTTTGGTTCCTGTATCATTTTGACCATATAGGCATAATGAATGGCTATAAATCCATCATATTTTAGCCTATCCATAGGATACCTAGCTCTGGTAGACGTGCGCAAAGTAGGTTGACTCCCAGGTGCTCTCAAAACATCCTTGGTCTTCCTTACTCTAGGTGTAACAATAGAAGGAATATCCAACTCATCATCAATGCTCTGTTCTGAGCCACTGGATTCACCATCCACATAAGAGTGACCTGCATTCACATCAAACATGGGCTGATCTACCTTCTCTTTTCCTTTTCATGAAACCTGCATACCACTATCTGCATTGTTTTGAGGAGATTCTCCTGATCTCAACTACCTGTCCATGGCAAAGAATGTGAACCACTACTAGAGGACACTCCAGGTCCACTAATATTTTGTGACTGTTGCTGTGAATTCTGTGTAGCATTACCATTTTTGCATCTACATCATCAATCACATTTACTAGTTTATACCAGCTACTCATCTCATCAAAAACAACATCTCTGATCACTGTAAACTTACGAGTAGAAGGATTATAGCATCTATAATCTTTCTGCTGCTGCAGAGAGTAACCAATAAAGATGCACTTCTCAGCTTTTGGATCCAACTTGGATCTCAACTCATCTGGCACATGAACATAGGCAATGCAACAAAAAATCTTCAAATGAGAAATATCTGGTTTCATACCAGTATACCTCTCCTCTGGAGTCATCCCATGTATTGTTGCAGTTGGAGTCCTGTTCATTATGTAGACTGCTGTAGCAACTGCTTCAGCCCAGTAAAAATCTGGCAAGTCTTTTTCATTGAGAATGGCACGAGATACCTCTCGAATATGCCTGTTTTTCCTTTCTGCAATTCCATTTTGTTGTGGGGTATGACTGCATGAATATTGCTGTTTTATGCCATGCTCCTGCAAGAACCTTGCAAACTCATTTGAGAGGTACTCTCCCCCTCTATCTGACCTTAGGCATTTTATTTTCAGGCCTATTTCTTTTTCAACCATAGCTTTAAAAGTTTTGAAATGCCCAAACACTTCAGTTTTCTTTTTCATAAAATACACCCAAACTTTTCTGCTATAGTCATCAATAAAAGTGACGAAATAATGACAGCCTCCAATAGATGCAGCTTTAGTAGTCCACACATCAGAGTGGATTAATTCCAATGGCTTCTTACTCTCTTGAACATGTCAAGGAAATGGTTTCCTTGCCTGTTTTCCAAATTGACAGGCTTCACATACCTTATGCATTTTTGCAACCTTGAATTTAGGCAATCCTACAATAATATTTTGGGCTTGCATTGATTTAAGTCACTGTACATTAACATGACCAATGCGTTTATGCCAGATATCAATATCTGCAACTACACCGGTCCCATATGCAAACATTATTGCACTCAATTCAGGCATGTCTACATCCAACGTAAACATTATGCCCTTCTTCTTTCCTTTTTCTATCAAGCAACCTTTATTTTTCATATCGTCAACAAGGCATCCATGAGAATAAAATCTGACCTGCAAGCCATACTCAACCATTTGACCAACAAAAACCTTGGTGATATTCGGGACATGAAATACATCCGACATGTATTTTTTTTTCCCATCTTGCATAGACAAATGAATTTTTCCAATCTGCACAATAGGATGTGCAGTATCATCACTAGTCTCCACAAATCCTGGTTTTTCCATTTTCCTTGCATCCTGCATCCATTCTGCATGACGTGTCATGTGGTTTGATGCACCTGAGTCAACATACCACACATCGTTGCTTTCTACTACACTTGTCACAGAATTGGTCATGTGCTGCACCATAAACAAATGCTCATTTTTGTCATCACCCGGTCTACTAGAAGATGCATAATTCCCTTGTTGCAATTTTCCATTCATAATGTCATTCTACTTTTTATAGCAGTCTTTAGCCATATGACCCATTTTACCACAGTAGTAGCATTCAACATTGCTGTTTGCATTTTGGCCTCTTTGCCATCCACCACGACCTCTTTGGCTCCCCCTGCCTCTAGAGTTACCATGTCCTCCTCCATAGGACTTGTTTTCTTGAGTTTTATGCATATTCTGATTTCTACCACGGCCTCCAAATCGGCCTGCTCTACCTCTACCTCTACCTCTTCCAGCATTTGAGTAGAAGACAACTTCTTTTGAAGTTCCTCCTGAAGAAGATGCACCACCATTTCTCTGCTCCTTAGAAATTAGAAGAGCAATCAACTCCTCAAAATCAGAAAATCTTTCACGGATGGAAATCGATGTTCGAAACTGTGCATAATCCTTTCCTAGACCATTCAAGGTCACAGAAACTAAATCATCATCTTCCACTAGCGACCCAATGGAAGCAAGTGCATTTGCAATCTTCTTCACCTTCATGTGGTAGTCATTGATGCTCATACTTTCTCTTTGCACATTATGCAACTTTTGCTTGAGCTGCATTTTCTTGGCTTGCGTATCTGTGCTATACATTTTTGACAAAATATCCCATGCCTCCTTTGGCGTACTTGCATCCTGAATCTGCACAATCATAGAGTCTGAAATACTGATAGACAGCTAATACATAACTTTTCTGGCTCTCTCATGCCATCCTTTAAATGTTTGCATTTGTTGTTGATTGGGAATATCAGGAAGAACTGGTTCTTCTTTGTTTCCTGCAACGAATTTCCAATATCCTTTTCCCATAAGGAAATTCGTCGTTCTAAACTTCCATGCTTGGAAGTTGTTCTTGTCAAGCTTTTCAGTGACAATCTGTGAAAGAGAATCAGATGCCATTACAGAACACTACAAAAAATCCTGTCACTGCAAAAAACACAGCTTCAGCCTCACAAGAGCAAATCTGCAAACTGATGAAAGTGGTATTTGACCACACAGTCACTTCCTAGTGACGATTTTGCATCAACAGGCAACAAGGATGATTTTGTAACTCCCAATGTCTCTGCGCACAGGCATACAATGCAATTTCTATGGTAATTTTTCACCGACCTGTAGAACAGTGGTCGCACAGCAAAAAACAGGGCCTTTTCCTGAGTGAGTGTGGAAAACTTCCGCCTCCAAAACAGGCCTCGAAATGGCCTCGAATAAAAAAAACAGGGCAACTTAGGCTAAAGCTCTATCCCGCAGTATATACTGCCCTCTTGCTACACCAAAAAGGGCATCTCAATCTGAGACAATGCACTCTTGTACTTTTCCGCTGTGCTACCTGTAGAGACTTGCTCCCAAACTCGAAAAATGAAAGAAACACTGGTCCTCTTACTAGAACGCTGCGAACTTGGTTTGCTTTCTTGAGCTCCTTACCACGAACCAGGATCTGATACCATGTCAAGATTGTGGGAGAGAAGAAAGGAGTCTCACTTGTAGCTTTCTCACTTACACAATGGGGGAATACACACAAAGGTGGAGGCTGAAAATAGTTTTCCTCTTCTTAGTTGTGTAAGCCAAAAGAACTCTAGTACAAAGAAATAGAAGAACCCTATATATGGGTCTCAAACCAAACTCAACTAACTAAGGTGACATACTAACTGAGCCACGAACTAGAGTAGATAAGGATAGCTGTCATCTAGCTATTATTCATGGGCGGTGTACCAACCGCATCTACAGTTAACAAGTCGGTGACATAAATGCACAACGGTCACCCTGGCATATCACGAGTGGAGCTCGATATCTCAACATGACTTACAATAGGTATTCAACCACACATTTTGCTTACATGACTTAAGTGATGGGTCACAAAGAGTCTACAAAGATGAGTGAGGCAGTTGGAGATGAAAATTTGTGTGTTTCCATGGATGAGGAATACACAGCACTAGTTGAAAATGACACATGGAGTTTGATTAGTCTACTAAAGGCAAAATACCCATTGGACGTAAATGGGTGTACAAAGTGAAGTGCAGGTGTTGGGGATAAAGGTGCCTCTGCCTAGCCACTCCTGTATTACTACACTGATAGTACATGCACTTGCACATTGCAGGTGGTGGGCGCCTGTCACTGTCACTTTATTCTTTATTCTTTTAGTAATAGATGAATAAAGGGAAGGCCGGTCACACATTGTGACTATTGGAGTTCCCACATTACGAGTCTCTCTCTCAGTCTTGCTCTTGCTCTCCCGTGCAAGCTTCGATCCTTCTCACCTTTCAACTGGTATCAGAGCATGGTTGCTTGACCATTTGAGCTTGGTCCGTGACTCCTTTAGCATTCATTCGAATCCCTACACCATTGGTTCTCACTCTTGACAGCCATATTCAACTCCTTTGAGCTTCGATCATTCCCCGGCTTCCCGGCCCATTTGGGCATGCTCATGGCATTATTTTAGAGGTATTGAAGCATTCTTTTGAGTGTTTATTTCAGTTTGCAGGGTATAGCAGGAAGGGACACCCAACCATTGGATCTCCCCCATTTCATATATTGGCTTCTACCTGATTAAGCTTGACAAGGCTTTGTGTAGGCCTTCTTTAGGCCCTACTTGAGCCCCCCTTCCGCCCCATTAATGCCATGTGGACTAGCAATATACCCAACGACATCAGCCCTATTTGAGCCATAGCTTGAAGACCTACAAAATTCGTTTTTTTACTTCAGCCCTCCCTTGGCACTCATTGGCAACTTGAAAACACTTCATTTGGCACTTGAGAACACCCCCTTGATGCTCGGCATTGGTGGTTATCATTGGCATTGATTTGTGGACTAATTTACCTCAGTCTAGGGCTATTTTTCACAGTCCACAGGTAGCCACAAATAGTGTTACATGAGCACTTTATGTTTATGCTTGGTTGGTATTGACATTTGATACCCATCATCTGAATGGTCCTTGAATGTTTGGGGAATGTATGCCTATTGATTGGCCATCATTTGGAGCTAATTTAGTGGCTTGAAATAGTTAGTTTTACACAGTAAATCACTGATGTACACTCCAGGACTGAAACCTATTTAGTCACTTTATGCTTTGCCTATTGTTCATGGGTGCTTCTCGGGTGTTTCATATGACTATTAGGATGCCAATGAAGGTTAGGAAATTCTTTGGATAGTTTCAAAATGTATTTTGAGCCTTGTTTGAGCTTTGTATTGGTTGGCATTTACTTGATATTGGTCTACACTGGCATGCTTTGTGACAGAGGTTATACCTATGGTCTATGTATGACCTGTTGGTACATGCTTAATGCTTACTCATGCTAGTTACATTATTTGGACTTGAATGCTACTAGAGCTTTGTTTGGGCTTGACTTTGGATATTCTAGAGCTTATTTTGGTCTTGCTTTGGCTCGTCAGAGATTGGGATTGTCTTCATGACATTGGATGCTATCATTGGATACTTGACTGCTCATATGCTCTGGATGTATTACTGATGTATGATCTTGGATACTCCACTGGTGCTCTTACATGCTTTGTTTGAGATTATTTGCTTGACACTTATAGCTTTTGTGCTAGTGGGAGCGTCTTTGTATGCTTATCACACATTGAGCAGTGCTGCGGGTTATGCATATTGAGTTTTTTGGATCTTTGAGATTGGGATCTCCTTGTGTATGATGTATGCTTGATATACCTTGGTTCCTATAGATGTACTTGGGCTGATTCGGCTTTGTATTCAATGAATAGATACTGACTTGTGTCAGATCTTGGCAGTGGTATGTACATTTTGCCTTGTTGATTGGGGGTGTACTGACTTTACTAATAGAATTTGTTTGACATGCTTGGGTGTTGGCTCATGTCAGTTTGACTGTTACATGCTTGTTTATGCCCACTTGATGCTGGTTTTGCATTGACACAATCAGTGGTTGACTTTGAATATTGGGTTTTGCCTACTGTCAGCTCTCATTGTACACTGTTGCCATAAATTACAGCAAGCATATATCTACGGATTGCCATGTATTTTTCATGTTGAATCATCTTGGTTTGATGTACTTTTGATGGCACTTGGTGGGCATCATCATTAAATACTCATTTCTCACCATTTTGCCTTGGGTTTGGTGGTTTTTTGCTATTTACAACAAGCAATTTTGAATTGTTTGCACTGTTTTAGCTTGTAGTACGGCATCTTCTTCCATTGACAGTGCTATCTTCAACACCATAAGATTGATGGTATGAAATATGTCTATTGGAAGAGCCAAGTTTGGCAGGTATTGGTGCAGAAATTCCAAATAAAGCCACTAAGGTTGAGTGGAGAGCAGCCTGAAACTATGACTAATGATGAATGGATTGAGCTTGATGAGTTATGCAAGTCCATCCTTATCTTGTATCTCACTGAATAGGTGCATTACAATGTGGTTGAGGAAGCATGGAGTGCTTGGCAGCTTTGGGATTAGATGAAGAACCTCTATGACAAGCAAAGTCCTGCAAGTCAAATGCATTGGTTGAAACAACTTATGGATCTTTGCATGAAAGAGAATGTGACCATTTCAGCTCATCTGAGCCAGTTTCATGCTATTCTTGAGAACTTGGTTTTGCAAAGCATTGATTTCAAAGAGGATCTCACTCCGTTGTTCTGGCTTGGAACTCTTAATGAGTCTTGGGATGTATTCCGCATTGCCTTATGTGCTTTTGCTACTACTCTGAAGCCATCTGATGTTGAGAGCTCTCTTTTGCAGGAAGATATAAACCATAAGAATTTGGATGCCTCTCATGTGTCTCATGCTTTGACAGTTAGAGACTGACATAATGGAAATGCAAAGAATGACCTTGGTAATGGCCGTGGACAGGATTTGTAGAAATCTCGGTCCTCGTCACGTGGCAAGTCGTGCAGTAAATCTCGTGGGAGAAATGCAAATTTGACTTGTCATCATTGTGGGAAGAAAGGCCACATAAGGCCACAGTGTCATGAATTCGGCAATAAATGGCACAAAGACAAGGGGAAAGAGAAAGTGTAGGAATTTTTTTTTGATCACAGCATAGTATCTGCTAAGTCAAGTGTTAAAATTGAAGAGATCAATGTTATGTATCCCGAGGATAGTGATGGGGATTATATCCTTACAACAGCTTCATCTAGTGCTTCACAGATGACAGAGATACACTCTATGTATGCACAGTGTTGGCTCATGGACTTAAGTGTATCCTTTCATGTGACACCTTACCGAGAGTGGTTCCATACATACTATTCTATCTCAGGTTCTGTGTGCTTGGATGGTGATAGGTCTCTTGAGATTATCAGCATTGGTGATGTTAGGCTGTAGTTTCCTTCTAGTAGCAGTTTTGTTATGCATGATGTACGTCATGTACCTGCATTGACACATAGTCTCATGTCTGTTGGACAGCTTGATGACGCAGGATATCATGTATCTTTTGGAGACTCTGTATGGAAGATTAATCGTGGCAAGTTTATGCTTGCGAGGGGTGCGGGCTAGCAACCTCTACCCCTTAGTTGTTTTTGGATCTATAGTTGATCATGTTTTGTTTGTGGGGTATTTACCTCATGTATCTCTTTGGCATGCTCGTTTGGGGCATATGTCTATTAAAGGAATGAAAATGCTTTTTGGTTTGCAGTACTTACCGCCCCTTGACTATTATCAATTTGATTCTTGTGATCATTGTCTTTATGGCAGGTAGACTAGGTTTATGCATAAGAAGCATGATATGTCACGCATGAGTGAGCCCTTGGCTTTGGTACATTCTGATGTTTGTGGACCCATGCCCTGTCAGTCTTTGGGTGGTGCAAAGTATTTTGTTACTTTCATAGATGCTTTTTCACGTAAAGTATGGACTTATCCCATAAAGCAGAAGTTCGATATATTGGCAGTTTTTCAAAGATGGATTGCTTTGGTAGAAAACCAGTCTATAGGCTGAAATGAAAAAGGACAGATAATGGGGGTGAGCATGTCTCACGTGCTTTTGAGCAATTATATGATGAGAGGGGTATTAAGCATCAGTTGACCGCCCCCTACACCCCTCCCTGGAATGGTATGGCTGAGTGGATGAATAGGACCATCTAGGAAAGGGTTCGCAGTATGCTTAGCCATGCAGGCCTATCTTCAGCACTTTTGGATTGATGTAGTTATGACTTCCATGCATATAATTAATAGATCGCCCTATAATGGCATTGATTTTCAGGTTGCAGAGGAGGTATGGACAGGAAAGACTCCCTCTTATGTGCATTTACATGTCTTTGGATGTCAGGCATTTTGTCATGTGTCCAAAGACAAGTGTAACAAGCTCAATCCTAAGAGTGTTAAATGTATATTCCTTGGTTATGAAGATGTAGGAGAGATGGGTTACCATATATGGGATCCACAGGTGCGAAAAGTCATCTGTAGACATGATGTAGTCTTCCATGAAGACGAGATGTATATGAGCCTGAGAGAGTCGTGGAGATATGCAGGGTTATATTTCAGGAGGAGCCACATGCTCCCGTACAATGAGCTAGATAGCTAGCAACAATAGCATATGCTCATGAGCAAGGTGTTGGATAGAATGTTGAGTAGGCAGCAAAGCCTGTAGTGCAGCATTCTACTAGAGATAGATGCCCACTGATAGATTTGAGCCCTCCATACACTATGTCTTGGTTATAGATGTAGGAGAGCCTCTCACCTATGATGAGGCTATGTGCAGGGGTGATAGTTACTCTTGGGAGAGGGCTATGCAGTCTGAGATAGTGTAACATGTCCACCTGTTCACTCGTAGGACACGTCTTAGCAGCCCATCGGGAAGAGAGTCCAGAAAGCGCCACCCGACACTTCCACGGGATGTCACGGGGTTTGCGATCTAGGTCTTCCCAAGTTTGCCACGAAGCATAAGCATTCCGGTCGTTCCTACTTAGGATCGATTTGAATCAGGGTTTCCCTAATGGTCAAGTTCCTCGGAGATAACTAGCGTCGCCAGACGAACTACTTTACGCAGAAACATCAGGGTCAAAGCGGATTTTTACTGCACTTGGTTCAAGGAGAATGAAAAATGAGAGGGATGCGAAGCTTGACCTCTCTGCCCATAAGGTATAGTCCCATTCCATTCCCCTGAAAAAATATAAAACAGGACTCTAACTTCCTAGATTCTAGGTCACTATTACCTCGCTGTCAATTCCGTTGAGAAAAGTTCCCGACCAACCGGGACCACCCTTCCGTAGGACGGACCCCATGGTCACATCCGCCACACTTTCCTCGGGCTTGCATTAGTTATCTAATTACCTACCACATTTAGTTTAACAAGAAAAAAATAGCTTCCTTAATTAGCCAATTAATCACCGGTTCCTTCACGTAACTTAAGCATTGACATAGAAAAACAATGTCAAACAGGTACCTTTTCAACAATTGATCTTATTTATCAGTCTTTGGAATACATCATATAATCCAGCCTGAAGGCTATTCCATAATCCGCCCGAAGGCAATTCCATAATCCGCCCAAAGGCAATTCCAGCAATCCTCAGGGGTCGCTATTCCAAGTTTTCACCCGTAGACTAGTATGCGGGCCTCGAGATCCAATCTCGAGTCATGTCGGCCTCTTGTGTAGGACCCGAGGCAAGGGATTTATGGCCAAAGCCCCTCTTGGCACCCCAACGTCCTCCTGCTCCAAGTAGCACCCACGGAGAGACCTCTTGTGGCAGGTTCGGTCCATGTACCCGGCGCGGCTAATAACCCCCCTTGATAGGGTCAGACAGATAGTCAGGGGTAACTGATGCTGCCTCTCCCTCTAGGCCTTCAACCTGAAGCATTTAAATAATTTCCAGCATTAGTTCCTTGAGCAAAGAAGTACAAATAGTGCTCCTAACTGTACAAACACAATCAATCTAGTGGTCCTTTGTTCGGCCAACTACTAAGGTGTGAATCCTTCTCTCCGAATGCATCCAACATTCAATTGGAGATCAATTGTGACTTGGCAAGATCTCCAAGGGTTTCGTAAGCTGTGTTGCTAGTTTACCCTCTTTCCTTGGGTTAGGGTTTATACCCTGTTAACCCAATTTATCAATACCTTAGGTTTCCTTACATTAAGGTCAATAAATTCTGGACAACCCCGTTGTCCTATCTTATTTGGTCAATTTTCTTGCTAGGCAATTTATAATTTCCCTAACTTGGCAAATCAGCCCAAAGAAGGGTGATGTAGCAGGATGACTACTCATCCTCTTGCAAATTAGACTTGTACTTAGAACCTGCCAACCCTTGTTCTAAGGAGTGGCAATAATATTTTGTGGTTTAGACACAAAACCATGCAATGTTGCAACTTGTTGCATAGGAGTCGCATCTGACTTGCAGGATTAGTTCTCTCATCAAATGGTATTCCTTGGTTGAGAATACCTTTGGTCAAAATGTAGGGTTTGGGAGTCCTCTTGACCCAACCCAACCGTAACCCTACTAGGCCAATAACGCTTTGGCCCTTAGGGTTCCTAACTTCATTGCGGAAGTCTAGCATTTGGTCATCTGATCATTAGGGTGAGAACCCTAGATTGTTCTTGCATGGGCATTTAGCTAACACTAAAATTCCGTGAATGTGGGTAGGACCTTTGAGGTCAGAAATATTAAGTCGGTTTCCCGAGTGCGATACTAGGTAGAATTTTATCGCGGCTTAGCCCTACCTAGCGCATTGAGGTGATCATCATTTGAGTTACGCCATTACAAGCGATTTACCTAATTGATCTAATTGACTTGCGACAAGAGGTGTTCTTTCCTTAGTGATGCAAATGCTTCCCCTAGAAGATGTAAATAATTGCAAGATATAACATTCCATGCAAATATGCAATTCATAGACTTTTTTCTTCTATGCAACTATAAGTTCTACAATGATCATTACTTTTCCTTGCCTAATCTATAATGATTGACAATTCAGTGCTAGCTCGTATAGACCCTACGTTGATGCAATGAAATCAAGGCTTTAATATTTTTGATGAGATGCATTCAAACTTTGGCAAAAGGACTCCATGCATGAGCGAATGCCATGAGACCATTATTGATTTAATTCGTCCTTCAACACTTAGCCCAACCCAGGACGTAATTTTCATTGCATGCAATTTGCAAGGTACATAAATCCCTTTCGTGCAATGCAACTACTTGGACAACATCTAATGGACATCAATGATTATCTCACATGAATCATGACTAGGAAATTAATACCTAAATACATTATGTGCTGTTCTTTTTCGCGGGGCAATCAAGGATGCATTTAGACAAATCCATCTTTTAACTTATGGAATATGCATTCAGGATTGCAACTTGGAAGTGCAAGCAATTTCAAATGCACGACATGCACTATCTTTGTAAACGAATGAATAAATGCATTTAAATTTTCCTAAAAACCATCATGCTTAACGCATCCCCTCTTATGCGAGAATACAATTGGAACCTGGGCACGAGGACTCGAGGCGTTGTCCACACGCGAACTCGGATTGGAAGGTCAAGCATGTGCACCTCATGTCTTTAGCTTCGGAGCCATTTATGTAGTGTCTTTTGTTGCAGCAACTCACCCTTGGACTACTCGCATGTTCGGAAATCTCATAGTCTACGATCTCCCTCTCCCGTGCAGGACATGGGCCTTGGAGACTTGGGTTTAAAATCCTCGGGAAAGGCACGAGAGAACAGGTCTTAAGGAGGCTTATAATTAGAAGCTTCTAAAGAAGCTTCTGACTTCTGACAGAAAACATGGAGAAGATGGTGATTGGGAGAAGGATGAGGATGACGATGTAGGAGGTGAGGATGATGATTATGATGATGATGGCAACGATGCAGGTGGCAGTAGCGTGGCGACCAGGGCGGCGGCATTTGTGGGCTGGCAGTAGTAAGGCGTCCTTGGCGGCAACAGTAGCTGTCAGTTCCTTCCTCTCTCCTCCCCCCTCAAGCTTAAGGGGGAGGTTCATATAGATAGAGGGGGGAGGGAATGGCCACACACATGGTCAGTAGCATGCCTCCTCCCCCCATGCTCTCCTACACATAACTCCTCTTACACTCATACTCCCTCTCCCCACGATGCATCGACTGAGGGGGAGGGGGGTTTATAATAAAAAAATTTACCAAAATTTAACCATTATCCCCTTTTTTCCCCCCTTGAAAGGGGTGTTCTCATGGGAGCTACTAGTTTTTTAGGCACGATCTTCCATACGCAATGCGGGCTGGAGTTCGTTGGTACACGCGAAGTAAGCACTTAGCCAAGGGTCTTCTTGTTGCGGGGAAGTCACTTGAAATTATTCTTGTGCGGGGTCAAAAATCATTAATATTTCGTGCAGAAATATTACATTCTCTCCCCCTTAGAGGAATCGAGATGTCCTCATCTCGAGAAGAACTGGGGGTATTCTTGGTTGAGAGTACTTTCATCCATCGAAGTGGCATCCTCTTCAGGATAATCTTTCCATTGGATGAGGTATTCTCTCAAGGTTTTGGATCTTAAATGCCTCTCCCTAACATCTAAGATCCTGTCAGGCCGTAGCTCAAGGACTCCTTGGCTAGGCATTACAACTTGTTGATCATCAAGCACGTGACTAGGGTTAGGCACATACTTTTTCAGTAGACTGATATGGAATACATTATGAACTTTTAGGTTCTCAGAGAGTTGTAATCTGTAAGCATTTGGCTCTCAAAAGTCCACACACAGCCAGATTTGATTATTTTTCTTCTTCTTGATCACAACTAGTGAACACCATTTAGTGTGCTGCATAGGGAAGATCGAACTTGCTTTACGTAATTTCTGTAACTCAAACAGTCCATCCCGCAACTCAAACGGCATATGCCTGACTTTGTGTCGCACATGATGGCTTCTTTTCTTCAACGGAAGTGTATGGACAATGAGGCTGGGAGGGATGCCCCTAAGTTCATCGTAACTCCAAGCAAAAATATTGTGGAACTCTTGGATCAGAGTGACATAATCCTCCTGTTCCTTTGCACTAAGCATGGACCCTAGCTTTATTGGCCGGTCATTGTCTGGCGTACCAAGGTCTAGCTCAATAATATCTGCGTCCCTTATTCTATCTTGAGCTTCTAATGGCTCGTTTAGTATTACTTGATAGACATATTCTGTGGTCGATCCCTCTTTGGATTTGTGAGTCGACGACGTCTCACTTGCAGACACATCTTCCATTGTCTAGGATAGGGAGCTCTTCTTTGGGCGTACATGAATGAAGACCATTTCACCTTCAAGGAAGGATCTATCTTGCCGTTTCAAGTCCGTATAAGCCTTTTGCCTGCCCTTGGCGGCTTGGATGTCCTGTCATATTGACTTGATTTGGTCATCCATGTCTTCCAGCATCTGCTTTGAAGCTTCAACCCTGAAGGTTGGATCCGAGAAGTTTAAAGGACTATGACAGTCATGCCCACACAGTACTTGAAAAGGGGTCATCTGAATGCTATGTTTGTAGAAAGCATTGTAGGCAAACTCGAGTAGTGGCAAATATTGAATCCAATTTTTGGGTTCGCGATAGCAGAGTGCCCTAAGCATATCCTCAATGACTTGGTTGACTCGCTCCGTTTGACCATCGGTTTGGGGATGGTAAGCTGTACTAAACAGAGTTGAGTCCCAATGGCCTCAAAGATGGCCCTCCACAAGTGTGATGTGAAGAGAGAGTCATGATCACTGATGATTCTTCTGGGTAACCCATGCAGTTTGAATATTTCCTTGATGAATAACCTTGCAATGTCTGAGGCTTTATAGTTTATCTTAACAGGAATAAGATGTGCAACCTTGGTAAGCATATCAACCACAACCATAATGGAGTTGTATCCTCCCTGAACTTGGGGCAGGCCAACAACAAAGTCCATACTAATGAACTCCCATTTCATTTTGGGAATGTCAAGTGGTTGCAATTTCCCTGGCATTTTGACACGTTCGACCTTAATGCGTTGATAAGACAAACATTCCGTGACATATTTGAGAATGCCACTTTTGAGCCTCTCCCAATAATAACTCTTCTTGACTGCATTAAGGGACTTGGCATAGTCACGATGTCTTGAGAAAGGGGAGTCATGGGCTTCCCAAAGTATCTTCTGCTTGAGTGATTGGCTTGCCGGTATACATAATCTCGCTCTGTAGTAGAGAAGTCCACTATTGATAGAGAATTATTGATACTTTGTTTGTAGCTTTGGGTCCTGATCCTTGATAGGGATCTCCCTTAGCAATTTCTGATAGGTTGGGTCATGGCATGCCTCTTCTTTAGCTAGCTCAAGAATTGGGTTTTTTTGGCATGGATACCTTTGTGGCTAGAGAACTGGCCGTTGATGGATCTTGCAAAATCAGAGAATTTAGAAATGCCTTGCGACTGAGTGCATCAGCAACTAATTCTCCTTTCCAGGCTGGTATTTAATTTCAAAATCATATTCCTCCAGCACTTCAATCCATCGACGTTGCCTCATATTGAGCTCATTCTGGGTAAAAATCCATTTAAGACTTTTATGATCCGTCACTAAGGTAAACTTGTTACCTAGTAAGTAGTGTCTCCAAAGCTTGAGAGCATGGATGACAGCTAACAGCTCCAGATCATGGGTAGCATAATTTCTCTCATGGCTCTTTAGTTTCCTTGAAGAGTATGCTATAGGATGACCTTCTTACATAAGCACACATCCTAAGGCAAGTGTGTAAGCATCAGTAATCACTTCAAATTCCTTACTAAGGTCCGGAAGTTTCAGGATAGGTGCTGATACCAAGCTTTGTTTTAGTTTGTCAAAGCTAGATTGTTCAGTAGGTGACCATACAATTGATTCTTGCTTCTTCAGTAGATCGGTCAGTGGCGCTGCAATCAAAGCATAGTTTTTGATAAAGTCCCTGTACCATCCTATCAATCCAAGAAAACTACGTATTTCTTTGACAGTTGTTGGTGTTGGCCACTCCAGAACGTCTCTGGATCTACTGAAATTCCTTCCACTGATACAATGAATCCCAGATATTCAATCTTTCGCTTGAAAAATGCACACTTCTTCTTTTTGGCACAAAGCTTGTGTGCCCTCATTGTCTCAAGGACAATGCGAAGCTGGGGTTCATGATCTTCTTCCTATTTGGAGTAGACTAAGGTATCTTCAAAGAAGACGAGCACAAAGTCATCAAGATAGGGCCTAAAGATATCCTGCATTAGCCTGTTGAAGGTAGTAGGAGCATTTGTCAGCCCAAATGACATGACTAGGAATTCAAAGTGTCCATATCTTGTGCTAAATGCCGTATTTGGGATATCTTCTTCCTTGATCCTTATTTGATAATATCCAGACCTAAGATCGATCTTGGAGAAGATCTTCGCACCTTGAAGACGGTCAAGAAGTTCATCTATCCTTGGAATGGGATATTTGTTCTTAATGGTTGATTGATTCAATCCTTTGTAGTCAATGCATAACGGAAGCGTTCCATCTTTCTTCCTCTGGAACAACACTGGAGCTCCCCATGGTGAACTGCTAGGACGGATGTAGCCTTGGTCTAATAGTTTCTTGAGTAGCTCCTTCAGCTCAATGCTTCTGGGATGGACATTCTATATGGCCTCTTTGCAATTGGCGCAGCTCCTGGTGCTAGCTTGATTTAGTGATCGAATTCCCTTTGAGGAAGAAGCTCTGTCAGCTCTTCAAGAAATACATTTGTGTACTCCTTTAGCCATGAAGGTTCTTCCCTAGTCTCCTGATTCTGATGTAGCTTATTTAGCTTAATCAAATAGACAGGTAGCCCCTTTCTAAGTCCTTTTACTATTCGTGATGCTTTGGCCAGTTGAATTTTTGGCTTCCTAGCCTCTCCTTGAGTTGTGACCAATTCCCCTTCAGAATTTCGAAAGGAAACTTGGCCCTTCCCACAGTGAATGTGGGAATCATTAGGTTTAAGCCAATCCATTCTGAGCAAATACTCATGGATACCTAGGTTCATAACCCTGAATCTGACCGAAGTCAACTTTCCACCTAGTAGGAATCTCACCTTAGTAGTTTGCCTGGTACAAGTGATCCCATGACCATTTGCTAATTCCACAAGTAAGGTAGGTGCATCTATTGTGGATATTCCTAATCTTTTTGCACAAACTAGTGAAATGAAGGAATGCGTATTGCCACAATCAATCAAGGTTTTGAAGCTTTTACCTTGATAATCTGATTGAGTCTGAATCACCGAAAATTGGTGATTCGGACCTTTCTTGTGAAGGGCGGCATGAACTGTTGCCCTATCAATGTTTGCTTCCATGGATGGGTCTTCTTCATCACATAGCTCCTTGTTGGCAATACTAGAGGTTCTCCCTCTAGCCATGACGGCAGCTCCTTGGCCATGGACGGTTCCTTAGAATGGTCCTTGACGTTGTCCTCCATTAAGCTTGGGACACTGCCTTTTAAAATGACTGGGCTTGTTACAATGGAAGCAATGGAGATTGCGGCCATTACCTTGGATAGGAATGAAATTATTGATACTGTTGGTCCTAGATTTCTTCCTTTGTCCCGGATTTTGGCCCTACTCTCTCTTCGCCTGGGACCTATACACTCCTTTGTTCTGATCCTTGTAAGACCAAGTCTTGTTATTTCTTGGCCTGGTCTGCACCTCCTGTATTATGGGTATAGCTCGAATGAGTGCGTCCTGAAGATTTGTTGGGCGCATTGATTCCAGGCGGGTGTTTATGGGTGGGTTTAATTTGGCACAAAACTTTGACACCTATTGTGTCATATCCATTTGTGGTGTATACTTCAAAAGAGAGTCAGATTTTGAATAGTATGCATCAAGGGATAGACCAAGCTGCTTTATTTCATAGAACTCATTCATCTTCTGCGTGCGGTAGGCAGGTGGTAGATATCTCCCTCGCACATCTTTCTTAAGCTTCTCCCATGTAACAGACCCTTCTGAGATCCCTTGGTTTATGCACCATTGCTTCCACCAAAGTCTTGCTTTGCTGGTAAGCTTAAGCTTGGCGAGCATTGCTTGGTTGGCGGGTGCAGTATCTGCTGCTTTGAAATAATCCTCCATGGATTCGATCCAGATCTCGGCATCAGTTTGGACGGTCCTTCACTTGCCATCGAATTCTGGTGGCTTGATTTGCTTGAGAAGAAACTTCTTCTCTTGAATCACGGCCATACTTGGTATAGGGGTCGGACTAGGAATCTGCACTTGAGGTTGTGCCTGGGCATTAAAATTCTTTACGTTAAAAACTTAGTAAATGTTTCTCACATTACATTACATGCCCAGTTCAGCTTTTAGCCAAGTGACCTAATCACTTAACTCCGTTACCAATACTTACAGCCAAGACAATCATTGATAAAAAAGTCTATTTCATTCATATGGGCATAGCCCTTTCTGAGTACAATTATTTTTGGAAAAATGAAACAAGTTGATACATTAATTCAGGGAGAATAAGATTGTGTTACATTCAGCTATACGGGAACTGAGTAGTAATATGGATTGGGGTCATGGATTTTCAGGAATCGATAGGTCATTGGAAGATTAGGGTATCCTTTCCTTTGATACCTGTTCTTCTCATAACGTCCCAACACCTTGATTCTATTGGCAGGGATTACTCGAGTCACTTCCTCATACACATACTTGTTTTGCTTAACCTTTCGACCTCCGACATGTAGGGTTGCGTTTGCGTGAGCTCCTACAAAGATAAATAGCTTCACGATCTTTAAGTCCTCCATCCACTTGATTCTCTTCAAGTTGGTTCGAAGGTATGCAAGTTGGTGGGCAGTTATGTAATAAATTCTTGAATCACCCATCCATCAAGTTGGTCTGAAGGTACGCAAGTCGGTGGTCTAGGATATTCATCATACCTAGCCTCCATCGATAATTCGAAGCACGCATCGCAGTCATAAACATAACCTGAAACACCAAGAATTTGTTCCATGCTTCGCGATTCCACAGGCCAGTATCGATAAGTAAGTAAGGGAATATTCTTAACGGCAACATTTACTCTACTTCCCCTCATCAAGTTTTCTTATAAATATTAGATCCTCGTTGGTTCGCTTTGATACTAACTGTAATGTGTCCACCTGTTCACTCGTAGGACACGTCTTAGTAGCCCATCAGGAAGAGAGTCCTAGAAAGTGCCACCCGGCACTCCCACGGGATGTCACGGGGTTTGCGATCTAGGTCTTCTCGAGTCTGCCACGAAGCGGAAGCATTCCAACCATTTCGACTTAGGATCGACCTGAATCAGGGTTTCCCTAATGGTCAAGTTCCTCGGAGATAACTAGCATCGAGCCCCAAACAAACTACTTTACGTAGAAACATCAGGGTCGAAGCGGATTTATACTGCACTTGGTTCAAGGAGAATGGGAAATGAGAGAGATGCGAAGCTCGACCTCTCTGCCCATAAGGCATAGTCCCATTCTGTTCTCCTAAAACAATATAAATTGGGATGCTAACTTCCGAGATTCTAGGTCATTGTTACCTCGCTGTCAATTTCGTTGAGAAAAGTTTCTGGCCAACCGGGACCACCCTTCTGTAGGACGGACCCATGGTCGCATCCATCGCACTTTCCTCGGGGTTGCTTTAGTTATCTAATTACCTACAACATTTCGTTTAACAAGAAAAAAATAGCTTTCTTAATTAGTCAATTAATCACCGG
Source organism: Lygodium microphyllum (assembly GCF_053477565.2). Classification (NCBI taxonomy): domain Eukaryota; kingdom Viridiplantae; phylum Streptophyta; class Polypodiopsida; order Schizaeales; family Lygodiaceae; genus Lygodium; species Lygodium microphyllum. The sequence continues at coordinate 17,997,424 of NC_141149.1, read as the reverse complement.
TTCCTTCACGTAACTTAAGCACTGACATAGAAAAACAATGTCAAACAAGTTCCTTTTCAACAATTAATCTTATTTATCAGTCTTTGGAATACATCATATAATCCAGCTCGAAGGCTATTCCATAATCCGACCGAAGGCAATTCCATAATCCACCCAAAGGCAATTCCAGCAATCCTTAGGGATCGCTCTTCCAAGTTTCCACCTGTAGACTAGTATGTGGGCCTCGAGATCCAATCTCGAGTCACGTCAGTCTCTTGTGTGGGACCCGAAGGCAAGGGATTTATGGCCAGAGCCCAGCTGGCACCCAAGTGTCCTCTAGCTCCAAGTAGCACCCACGGAGAGACCTCTTGCGACGGGTTCGGTCCATGTACCCAGCGCGGCTAACAACCCCCTTGGATAGGATCAGGCAGACAGTCGAGGGTAACTGATGCTGCCTCTCACTCCAGGCCTTCAACCTGAAGCATTTAAATAATTTCCAGCATTAGTTCCTTGAGCAAAGAAGTATAAACAGTGCTCCTAACTGTACAAACACAATCAATCCAGTGGTCGTTTGTTCGGCCAACTGCTAAGGTGTGAATCCTTCTCTCCGAATGCATCCAACATTCGATCCGGGATCAATTGCAACTTGGCAAGATCCCCAAGGGTTTCGTAAGCTATGTTGCTAGTTTACCCTCTTTCCTTGGGTTAGGGTTTATACTCTGTTAACCCAATTTATCAATACCTTAGGTTTCCTTACATTAAGGTCAATAAATTCTGGACAACCCCATTGTCCTATCTTGTTTGGTCAATTTTCTTGCTAGGCAATTCATAATTTCCCTAACTTGGCAAATCATCCCAAAGAAGGGTGATGTAGCAGGATGATTACTCATCCTCTAGCAAATTAGACTTGTACTTAGAACCTGCCAACCCTTGTTCTAAGGAGTGGCAATAATATTTTGTGGTTTAGACACAAAACCATGCGACGTTGCAACTTGTTGCATAGGAGTCGCATCTGACTTGCGGGATTAGTTCTCTCATCAAACGGTATTCCTTGGTCGAGAATACCTTTGGTCAAGATGTGGGGTTTGGGAGTCCTCTTGACCCAACCCAACCCTAACCCTACTAGGCCGATAACGCTTTGGCCCTTAGGGTTCCTAACTTCCTTGTGAAAGTCTAGCATTTGGTCATCCGATCATTAGGGTGAGAACCCTAGATCGTTCTTGCATGGGCGTTTAGCTAACCCTAACATTCCGTGAATGTGGGTAGGACATTTGAGGTCAGAAATATTAAGTCGGTTTCCCAAGTGCGATACTAGGTTGAATTTTATCACGGCTTAGCCCTACCTAGTGCATTGAGGTGATCATCATTTGAGTTACGCCATTACAAGCGATTGACCTAATTGATCTAATTGACTTGTGACAAGAGGTGTTCTTTCCTTAGAGATGCAAATGCTTCCCCTAGAATATGTAAATAATTGCAAGATATAACATTCCATGCAAATATGCGATTCATAGACTTTTTCCTTCTATGCAACTATAAGTTCTACAATGATCGTTACTTTTCCTTGCCTAATCTATAATGATTGACAATTCAGCGCTAACTCGTATAGACCCTATGTTGATGCAATGAAATCAAGGCTTTAATATTTTTGATGAGATGCATTCAAACTTTGGCAAAAGGACTCCATGCATGAGCGAATGCCATGAGACCATTATTGATTTAATTCGTCCTTCAACACTTAGCCCAACCTAGGATGTAATTTTCACCGCATGCAATTTGCAAGGTACATAAATCCCTTTCATGTAATGCAACTACTAGGACAACATCTAATGGACGTCAACGATTATCTCATACGAATCACAACTAGGAAATTAATACCTAAATGCATTATGTGCTGTTCTTTTTCGCGGGGCAATCAAGGATGCATTTAGACAAATCCACCTTTTAACTTATGCAATATGCGTTCAGGATTGCAACTTGGAAGTGCAAGCAATTTCAAATGCACGACATGCACTATCTTCGTAAACGAATGAATAAATGCATTTAAATTTTCCCAAAAACCATCATGCTTAACGCATCCCCTATCATGCGAGAGTACAATTGGAACCTGGGCACGAGGACTCAAGGTGTTGTCCACACGTGAACTCGGATTGGAAGCTTCCGCATGTGCGCCTCGCATCTTTAGCTTCGGAGCCATTTATGTAGTGTCTTTTGTCGCAGGAACTCCCCCTTGGACTATTGGCATGTCCGGAAGTCTCACAGTCTGCGATTTCCCTCTCCCGCGTAGGACATGGGCCTTGGAGACTTGGGTTTAAAATCCCCAAGAAAGGCACGAGAGAACAAGGCTTAAGGAGGCTTAAAATTAGAAGCTTCTAAGCTTCTGGCTTCTGAAAAAAAACGTGGAGAAGATGGTGATTGGGAAAAGGATGACGATGACGATGAAGGAGGTGAGGATGATGATTATGATGATGATGGCAACGATGTAGGCGCAGCAGTGTGGCGACTAGGGTAGCGGCATTTGTGGGCTGGCGGCAACACGGTATTCTTGGTGGCAGCAGTAGCCGTCAGTTCCTTCCTCTCTCCTCCCCCCTCAAGCTTAAGGGGGAGGTTCATATAGATAGAGGGGGGAGGGAATGGCCACACACGTGGTCAGTAGCATGCCTCCTCCCCCCATGCTCTCCTACACATAACTCCTCTTACACTCATACTCCCTCTCCCCGCCATGCATCGGCTGAGGGGGAGGGGTTTATAATAAAAAATTTTGCCAAAATTTAACCGTTATCCCCTTTTTCCCCCCCTTGAAAGGGGTGTTCTCATGGAAGCTACGGGTTTTTTAGCCACGGTCTTCCATACGCGATGCGGGCTGGAGTTCGTTGGTACACGCGGAGTAAGCACTTTGCCAAGGTTCTTCTTGTCGTAGGGAAGTCACTTGAAATTGTTCTTGCGCGGGGTGTGTGGGGTCAAAAATCATTAATATTTTGTGCGCAAATATTACATATAGAATCCTTGCATAAGAATATGACTTGGGATTTGGTTTCCTTGCCTATTGGCAAGAAAGCTCTACCATGAAAATGGGTATGCAAGCTGAATAGTACCCCTGGATACCCTAAGCCAGCATACAAGGCTAGATTGGTAGCAAAGTGTTTTAAGGGGGAGCATGGTGCTGAGTTTGATGAGGTTTTCTTGGACTTGTACTACCAGATGGATGTCAAGACGGCTTTTTTACATGGGAACTTGCATGATGAGATTTACATGGAGCAGCCTAAGGGCTTTGCAGAGCCTGGCAGGGAGCATCTAGTATGCAAGTTGAAGAAAAGTCTTTATGACTTGAAGCAAGTACCTAGGGAATGGTACCATAAGTTCGATGCTTTTATGTAGTCACAAGGCTACATCCATAGTGTTATGGATCTGTGCTTGTACACGAAGAAAGCCCATGATGGATCTTTGCTTATTTTGGTACTCTGTGTGGATGACATGCTATTAGTGGGGAAAGCTCATGATGAGCTAGATGCTCTTAAGGCTCAGCTCAAGAAGAGCTTTGAGATGAAGGATTTGGGTGTAAAATATTACACGGCGCAGCGAACAGAATCTGAGAAAGAGATAGAGAGTACACAACAGATAAGAGAAGAATCAGTAAAATCTTTAACTCCAAACAACTGATACAAAGATGGCTCTGTCCACCCGTGCGCTTCCACTGAGTGAAGCTTAGATGGCGATCTAGACAGAAGATAGGTGAAGAGCTTAAGGCTAGCTGGAACAACAACTCTGACTGGGTGAAAGATGAGTGTGAGATGGCTGCGAAGGGGTTTAGCTTTTATAGCCCGCGTAGGTCGTTAGGTCGGCCTGCTGACCGACCTACCATATGAGCCTCCACTAGTCGGCCAGGGAATATTCCAGGGAATATTCCCTTTACCATCGGGCCGGGGGCGCTGCCCCCGGACCCCCGCCAGGGGGGCCGCTGGCCCCCCTGGGACCCCCCAGCCAGGGGCCACTTCCGCGGCCCCCGGACCCCACAATAGGGGCCCCTTTTAACTCCCTTACTACGCAACTCAATGCAATGTGCCTCGAGTTGCTACCAGCTTAACCACTCCGTCTAACCCAAAGATTAGACCCACAACAGTCACCTTTTTGCCATCCGGTCACATAGACCTCATCTGATATACAAGTCAGGACTCAACCAATGTCCGGGCTCACATTTGGCTTCTCCTCATAATGGGGGCCTTACAACTTTGAGCACCATGGATCATTGGTAGCACCTAATGAGGGTGGGGCATTGATCATATCTAACACCCCCCCTCACTGTCCACCCATAGGTGAACTATCTCCTCGGCCCAATGCCGAGTCTCTGAAGATGAACTTGAAGCAGATCCTTCGTAAGTGCTTTGGTGAAGATATCTGCTCCATTCTCCTCTGTTGGACAGTAGACCAATTCCACTATCCCATCCTCCATCAAATCACGCACATAGTGATACTGGATCTCTATATGTTTGGTGCGTGCATGAAACACTGGATTTTTGGCAATGGCGATGCAACTCTGATTGTCACATCTCAGCACAGTTGGTTCTTCATCCTGCACTCCCATATGCCATAGAATCCTTCTCAACCATACGGCCTCACATGCAGCAAAACAAGCTGCCTTGTACTCTGCTTCGGTAGAAGACAATGCCACTGTTGGTTGCTTCTTACTAATCCAAGAGAAAATTCCTGAACCCAAAGAGAAACAATAACCAGAAACTGACTTCCTGGAATCAATGTCTCCTGCCCAATCTGAGTCACAGTTCCCCACAAGAGAAGTTCCGAAACTGTATGTGATACCATAGTCAAGAGTTTTCTTCAAGTATCTGAGCACCCGCATCCCAGCATTCCAATGACTCTCATGAGGTTTGTTTGAGAACCTGCTCAAAACACCAACAGCAAAACTGATATCTGGTCTGGTGTTACACAAGTAGATTAGACTGCCGACCAACCTCCTATACCTCCCAATGTCTGCTAGTGCTGATGTATCCTCAACGGATAACTTTACATTCACCTCCATAGGTGTAGCTATCTCCTTGCACTCGGTCATGCCAAATGCCTTCAAGATCTCCCATGCATACTTCTTCTGAGAGATGAAGATCTTTCCTGGCTCTTGCCAGACTTCAATCCCCAAACAATAGTGCAGCAAGCCCAAGTCTGTCATTTCAAACTCAAAACTCAAAGCCTTTCGAGTTTGGTTGATCATATCTTCATAGTCACCTGTAATAAGAAGGTCGTCCACATATAGGACAATCACTACAGACTTTTTACCATCCCTGTAAACATACAAGTTAGCATCTGAGGCACATCTTTTGAAGTTTAGGTTTAAAAAGAACCTATCTATCCGCTGGTACCATGCTCTGGGGGCTTGTTTCAGCCCATACAATGCCTTCTTTAGTTTACACACTTTGTTCTCAGAATGGGGGGCCTCAAACCCTGGTGGCTGAGCCACGTACACCTCCTCCTTGAGGTCACCATTTAAGAACGCTGACTTAACATCCATTTGGTACACTGGCCACTTCTTGTAGGCAGCCACTGCAAGTACCGTGCGAATAGTGGTCATTCTGGCAGTTGGGGCAAATGACTCTTGAAAATCAAACCCTTCAACTTGTGAAAATCCTTGGGCAACCAGTCTAGCTTTGTACTTTTCTAAGGTACCATCAGCCTTGTACTTTACCTTCCAGATCCACTTGGTGCCAATAATCTTCCGCTTTGCTGGCCGATCCACTAGCTCCCAAGTGTCATTCTTCATTATGCTGTCATACTCCGCCTGCATAGCAGCCTTCCATGATGGATCTGCAAGTGCTTCTTCTAAGTCAGTTGGCTCCTTTACTTCTCTCATAATCTCAACCATCAAGGCCATGTTGACTATGTGAGCAGAAGCCCTCCTTTGCTCCTCTATTCTCTGAGACCTCCTTGGTCCGTCTGCCTTCTCCTCAACAGATGCAGGCATAGGATTATTGTGGTCATAGAGCTGCTTCACCCAGCGCGGCAATGGCTTTTCCGGTGGGGTGATGTCAGGTTGGTGAACTTTTTCCTCATCATCTGAAGATGATGCTTCCTCCTCCTTAAGGATAGGGATAGCTCTCGGGACAGGTTCATAGTGGACTACTTCTTCGCTTGATGATAAAGTGGAAGACCTTGCCTTCTCCTCCTCCACTGTATGCGGCTCCTCCTTGAACACCACATCACGGCTCGCGATGATCTTCTTTGCCTCTTGGTCATATAACTTGTAAGCCTTCTGCTCATCACTATAACCCAAGAAGATACATTTTCTGCTTTTTGGTTGTAACTTGTTTCTCTTCTCATCTGGAACATGTGCATAACATTCACATCCAAAAATTCTGAAATGTGAAACAGATGGTTTCTTACCAGTGTAAGCCTCATGAGGTGTTTTTCCCTTGAGAGCCTTTGTGTAGCTCCGATTTAGAATGTAGACTGCAGTATTAACAGCTTCAGCCCAAAAATGGTTAGGCAATCCCTTGCCCTTTAGCATGCATCTTGCCATCTCCACAATGGTACGATTCCTGCGTTCCACAACACCATTCTGCTGAGGTGTGTGAGGCGTCGTCAATTGACGCTTGATCCCTTTGCTCTTGCAAAAGCCTTCAAACTCCTTTGAGTTGAACTCACCACCACCATCTGTTCTAAATTTCTTCACACTTTTCCCTGTTTCATTCTCAACAAGTATTAGCCATTCTTTAAACTTACCAAAAGCTTGAGCCTTATCACGAAGGAAGTACACCCACATCTTCCTACTGTAGTCGTCGACAATCAACATAAAATAAGAAGATCCCCCCAAGGCCTGTGTAGGCATCTTACCACACAAGTCAGCATGCACCAACTCTAGAGGAGCATGTGCTCTATTCTTGCTTTCTTGTGGAAATGCCTTTCTCTGTTGCTTGCCCATCATACAAGCTTCACATGGTTCCTTCAATTCAGTTATTGTAGGTAGGTGAGCAACCATACCTTGCTTTTGCATCTCCTTCAATACTGCAAATCCGATGTGTCCAAACCTTTCATGCCAAAGCTTACTTGTGCCCACTCCAGCGGTGGCTGTAAGAGCACTTAGCTCATACAGGTTGTTCCTTCTTTCTCCTTTGCCAACAATTGTGCCAGCACTATCAATAATTTCTGCACCTGTCTTCTTGAACCTCACTTCATGACCAAGATCAGTTATGGCAGCAACTGATAAGAGATTTCTCCTGATTTCGGGAACATACAACACATTTGAAAGCTTTTTGACTTCACCATTTGCAGCAACAAAAGAAATAGTACCTGTGCCCGCAGCAGGGCATTTAGCATCATTTCCAACCGTCACAGTGATGGATTCTTGTAGAGGCTGCATAGAACTGTATAGACCTTTCTTGTTGGTCATGTGACGGGAGGCCCCACTATCCAACACCCAAGAGTCAGTGGTAGATTCTTCTTGCGCCGAGGAGCACACTTCCTCAATGGTCGCCATGAATAATTCCAACTCTGCTTCAGCCGTATTGGCTGTCTCTTTCCCTTTAGTTTTAAGGGTACCATTCTTTTCATCTGCCTTCTTGACACGACAATCTGCAATTGCATGTCCTTTCTTCTTACAGTAGAAGCACTCTCCTTGAAACTTCTTCTTGCCGCCCTTTTTCTTTTTGTCACCATCATTTTTGGTGGAGGAAACACCTTTGCCTTTTGCATTGGCAGAGAATGCAGCATCTCCATTGTTGCTTCCTTCTCGGGCTTTCAGCCTCAACTCCTCCTCCATTAATAATGCACAAAACTCCTCAAAAGTCAAAGCTTGAGGTCTCACCTGAGTATTAAGGGCAGTTACTAGTCCATCAAACTTTTGTGGACAAATCCGAAGACACCTCCGAGCTAGCTCTTCGCTAGTCTTTTGTATCCCAGCGCCAGCCATCTGGTCGCGCAGATTCTTAATCCGAGTGATGAATGCTTCAACCGTCTCTCCTTCAGCAAACTTCTCCGCTGCTAGTTGATTCTCCAAGTTTTGAATCCTTGTTTGGTTTCGTGTTTCATACTGACTCCTTAGTACATTCCAAGCCTCTGACGCTTTGGTTGTATGCTGAATCAGAGTCAAAACACTGTCAGAACAGCTTGTAACTAAGGCACACAATGCATCTGCATTCCTTCGTTTCCAAGCTCGTAGAAGATCTGCATTCGGAGGAATCATCACACTAGGATTTGATGGGTCGGGGGTAGGCTGTGGTTCTGCGTCAGTCCCCAGCACAGTCTCCAGAAGCTCATAAGAATCAAGGATAGTAGTAATTTTGAACTTCCACAAGGTGTAGTTTGTACCATCTAACTTGCCTTCGCTGAAGGTTGGTGGACGAATCCTCAGTGTTTGAATAGCCGGTACAGCAGCACCACCTCCTGCACCGCTTCCTGATGCGCCAGAACTGCTTCCCGGAGTCGACATCGTTTCTCTTTGCTGTTGAAGCCTTTGCCTCTTGCACGCTCTCCGATCTCTAGAGCCCCCTGGGCTCTGATACCATGTAAAATATTACACGGCGCAGCGAACAGAATCTGAGAAAGAGATAGAGAGTACACAACAGATAAGAGAAGAATCAGTAAAATCTTTAACTCCAAACAACTGATACAAAGATGGCTCTGTCCACCCGTGCGCTTCCACTGAGTGAAGCTTAGATGGCGATCTAGACAGAAGATAGGTGAAGAGCTTAAGGCTAGCTGGAACAACAACTCTGACTGGGTGAAAGATGAGTGTGAGATGGCTGCGAAGGGGTTTAGCTTTTATAGCCCGCGTAGGTCGTTAGGTCGGCCTGCTGACCGACCTACCATATGAGCCTCCACTAGTCGGCCAGGGAATATTCCAGGGAATATTCCCTTTACCATCGGGCCGGGGGCGCTGCCCCCGGACCCCCGCCAGGGGGGCCGCTGGCCCCCCTGGGACCCCCCAGCCAGGGGCCACTTCCGCGGCCCCCGGACCCCACAATAGGGGCCCCTTTTAACTCCCTTACTACGCAACTCAATGCAATGTGCCTCGAGTTGCTACCAGCTTAACCACTCCGTCTAACCCAAAGATTAGACCCACAACAGTCACCTTTTTGCCATCCGGTCACATAGACCTCATCTGATATACAAGTCAGGACTCAACCAATGTCCGGGCTCACATTTGGCTTCTCCTCATAATGGGGGCCTTACAACTTTGAGCACCATGGATCATTGGTAGCACCTAATGAGGGTGGGGCATTGATCATATCTAACAGGGAGATGCCTCTTACATACTTGGTATGCGCATTAGATGCAATAGGCATCAAGGACTCCTCTACTTGTCATAGAGGGAGTACATTCAGAGAGAGCTTTCACATGTAGGACATGTAGCCTATTGGCTATCCATTTCCTTCTTATGTGAAGGTATCATAGGCCGATTTTCCACAGATAGTCCACAGACAGTTGAGCAAAGGGCCAAGATGGCCAAGATTCCCTATGCATCTGTAGTGGGCAGTCTTATGTATGCCATGATAGCCACTCGTCTAGATATTGCATTGCAATTGGTGTTGTGGCACGTTATATGGCTACACCTGGTAAGAAGCATTGGGATGCCTTGAAGGGTATCATGTGCAATACTTGAAGGGTACTGCAGATATGCGCATATGCTATGGCAGCTAGGATACAGGAGTCATGGGGTACATTGACTCTAATTATGCACAGGACATGCAGATAGTAGGAAGTCCACTTCTGGCTATGTGTTCACCTATGCTGGAGGTGCTGTCTCTTGGATGTCCATGGTGCAAAAGTGTATGTCTCTTTTCACCAGTGAGGCCAAGTATGTTGTAGCCACTAAGTCTTGCAAGGAGGCCATATGGTTAGGCCATTTGGTTCATGACCTTGTTATTGATGCTATCCCTACACCGCATTCAAATTCTATGAGTGCTATTCAGTTAGCCAAGAATCTAGTCTTCCATGCGAACATGAAACACATTGAGGTGAGGTATCACTTCGTATGTGGGGTCGTTGAGGACAAGCCTGTTGACCTTGTCAAAATCTTGACTGACCAAAATCTTGCAGATCTGCTCACCAAAAGCCTCTCTATGGAGCGCTTTTGCCTTCCTCAAGAGATTGATGGTGTGGGATGAGATGATGTCTTTCCTCATCCTGTTGTACATGTGTACATGTTGTACTGTCTTTTCTTTTTCTTTTTCACTCCTCATTGGGGAAAAATCACCTTAAGTGGGAGGTTGTTGGTGGTAAAGGTGCCTCCACCTAGCCACCTGTGTATTATTACACTGACAATACCCACACCTGCACACTGCAGGCAGTGGGTGCCCGTCATCATCACTTTATTCTTTATTCTTTTAGTGACAGATGAATAAAGGGAAGGCTGGTCACACATTGTGACTGTTGGAGTTCCCACATTGTGAGTCTCTCTTTCTCTCTTGCTCTTGCTCTCCTACCATAGCTCTCCCGTGCAAGCTTCGATCCTTCTCACATTTCAGTAGGGCAGATGGATCATTGGAAAGATGCAAAGCATGGTTGGTTGGTAAGGGGTATGTAGCATAGCAATATGGTTTGGATTATGATGAGACTTTCAGACCAATTGCAAAGATGGAAATCATGAGAATAAGGTTTGCATTAATAACATCTAGGGGATGGAAGCTTTGGCAAATGGATGTCAAGAATACATTTCTCAACGGATATTTGATTGAGGAGTTGTATATGGAATAGCTTGAGGGATATGTACACCTTGATTACCCGAATCATGTGTGTAGGTTGAAAAAGGCCCTTTATGGATTAAAACAGACACCGAGAGCATAGAATGCTCTCATTAGTACGTATTTGCAATAGCTTGTTTCCAGATGGAACATGCAAACCATAGTCTGTTTGTTATGTATTCTTGGTGATTTATGTAGATGACTTGATCATCATCGAAGAATATGACCATGAAATTGTTGAAATTAAATCCATGTTACAGGCTTAGTTTAAGGTGAAAGATTTAGGAGAGCTAAAATACTTTCTTGGGATTGAGGTTGTGTCTACACCTCAAGGAATTTGGCTCCTACAAAAACAATATGCACAGGATATGCTACTAAAATATGGGATGATGCTAGCCCATGTAAACACCACTAGATTAGAATGTCAAACTTGTAGTTGATGTTGGAAGTGAGATAGAATATGTCACGATATATAGATAGATGGTGGGTAGCTTGAACTATCTTACTATTACCCATCCTAACATCAAATATTCAGTGGGGCTAATTAGCCAATTCATGTAGAAGCCTTGAAGCCACATTTGGATATAGTCAAGAGGATTATGCAATACATGAAGGGTACTTCTGATTATGGGCTATTTTATGAGTTCAAAAAGCCACTTGAGTTGATAGGTTATACGGATGTTAATTAGACTGGTTGTGCCTATGATAGACTATCAACTCATGGTTATGGTTTTAGTCTGGACACAGTATGATCAGCTAGAGTAGTAAAAAGTAGCAGACAATTTCTCTCTCTCTAGCACAGAGGTAGAGTATAGAAGTGCAACCTTAGAAGTAATTTGGCTTGTGAAACTGCTACATGACTTGGAGATATAGTTGGATAGGAAGGTCACATTGCATTGTGACAACATGCATGGTGTGCTATTGGCTAGCAACCCAGTCTATCATGCTAGATCAAAGCACAGAAGTTCATTATCATTTCATTAGAGAAATGGTACTTGTAGGAAAAATATATCTACTTCTGAAGACCAAGTAGCCGACATCTTTACCAAATCACTTGGTAGAGATAAGTTTGTTTATTTCAAAGAGCTACTTGGAGTATAACAATAGACTTGAGCTTGAGGGGGAGTGTTGAGAATCAAGCTCATCTGTACCATCAAATTTGCTAGATAGCTGTAGTCCTAGTTGCCATCATCGATGTGTGTGGTAATAAACGAGTCAGTCAGACTTAACCATAGTTTGGTAGTACGATTCCTTTAGTCATGTGTGACTTAGATAGTGTGTGTTACACTTAGTGAGAATGATGGACTAATGAGAATGTGAGAGTACTCTGCTCTTCATGTTGATAGCCCCATGTTTTTATGAGTCTCTTCCCCTCTATTTTGTCACTTTTGGGAAGGTATTTCGTGGCACTCAAAAAAATCATCTCAACTGGACTTTCCTATTTGAGGTACATATGTATCTACTAAGTATACACCACTTTTCAAGAGGTTTTTTGAGGTACTAGAAGGTGTCTGGAAGGTGACAAATCACCCTAAGTAGCAAATTCATCATTAAAAAATATAAGTAGGATAGGCCAAAAGTTGTCCATGGAAGCTAGTCGATCACCTTGGCTAGTTACTTTCTTGCTTAAAAATGATCAAGTCTATCATGATTGAGAAATTTGATCACCTCTTGTGCATATAAGATATTAGATTCAATGGCACATGACAACATTTGATCACTCCACTATAAGATATTAGATCCAATGGCACATGATAACATTTGATCACTCGACTACAAATTGAACAAGTTTCATGCTATAGATCCTCTCTTTGCATATTTGATTGCCATAGAAGCTTGAGAGACTATAGAGTATTCACAAAAGGAGCAATTAAACACCATGATAGCATTAGAGGGAGCGGAGGAGCAAGATCCATGCTATGCACATTATGTCTACTATATCCATGAATATAAATCTTCCACCATATAACATCTTCTCTCAATAGGTATGCCCCACCTCTTGAATTACTATCAAATCAAAATAGAAGAATTAATTTATTTGCTTGTTCAAAAACCATTCCATGTGCATAAGGCAGATCGCATCCACATCTTGTTTGTCTCTAGATAGTCTCTAGACAACCATTATTGCATCAAACACATCTTTACTTTCTTCTTAAATCATCTTGATAGCATCCTACCTCTCAAAATCATTACCCACATCAATCCAAAACAACAATAATGAAAAAGCATCACATTGACTAGTTGTTTGTTGTCTGTGGATTGATGCATGTTGTTGATTTTTCTTGAAAGCTTGAGTTCTCAAATATAGATTTTCCATTCTTTCTTTTTTCATTCATGTATTTAATTTTGAATCATGGCAACATTGCCAACAATAAAATGTGTTGATTAATGGATTATAAGTACAAATTTCTTGGCTATCTCATCACCTTGATTGCATCGAGAGCTAAAAAATCGCATTGATTCACTCTTAGAATTAGTTAATTAGTAGATTTACAAAAACATATTTGACTTAACTAGGTTATTTTGTAATGAAGATGAGCTATAGAGATACTATTTCAAATGACACTATAAGATGGGGACTCTAAACGCTATAAAACTTGACTAGTTTGGATCATCTCAACTAAACCCACTTTGATAGACTCAAAGCTCACCTCTAGTGTATATAAATAGCTCCTACATTGATTTTAGCTCACTTAGAGTGAATTTTAGATCAACTCACTCCTTCATAGGAGGAAAATCTATTAGATAGGGCCAAATTTCTTAATTTCTAGGACAAAATCACGTGTGATATCTTAGATTTTTCTCCAAAATCCTATATAAATATTAAATTCAGAGTGATTTGATCCAAATTAGCATGTATTACCCCTTGTACTACCTCATATAAGCTTGGTTTTGTAGTTCTTATGCATATTTGTAATTGCCATGTGCTCATTGTTTTCAAGAAAAAAAAGATGTGTAGGTATTTCAAATGATCTAGAAGAATTCTAACCAAGTGTGCTATGATTTTATCCCTTTTTGGAGTTGTTTGTGGCCTTAGAATTTCATTTTGAGAAATTGATCAAAAGACATATATTTTGAGCCATACAAGATAGTACTAAGCTCATTCTTTTGTAAAGTAGCAATTCTTAACTTCTTTTAAAGGATTTTGCAGTGATTTTTTGTGAAATTTGGCAAAGATTTTTGTGGTGGTATTCTCTTTTGTGCATATGTTGTCATGGTTACTCAAATAGATGAGATCTTTATGGTGCTTACTCAAGAAGATAAATTGGATGGTAGCAATTACTCTCTTGAAAGTTTTGTGATTAGAATCTTGTAGCAAAATTATCATGAGAATATGTTACTTAGGAAGAAGTTTGGCCAAGAATAATTGCTATTGCTATGTTGGGTATTAGTAGACTAGTGGTCTCTAATCAGATGGGTCTTGTTAATATGACTTGTCTATTCATATTTCTTGATTGGCAGTTTGATGTAAGAGTATAATGCATCTTCTTCTCAAAATCATAAGGAAGCAATTATGTTCACATTGCAATTGTGTATTTTGTTCTGAACCATATTTCCTTTTCTCTTTTAGGGTTTAAAAATAGTTATACTATGCTTGAGCACATTCTATGTTGGGTGCATACTATGGTGTGGAGGGTATTTAGTGGTATATACTTAATTATACTTGGTGACCTTGGTGATCCTTCCCTCATCCATGGGTATGTATGGATACATGATCTCAAGGTCCACCATCACCATTGCTTTTATTTGTGGTTGATGCCAATGGCATGTGCAATGATCTTTATTATCACTAGAGCTTGCGACACCTTCGGCTTCCACTAGAGTTGCTAGTCACACTTTGGATTTTGATGGATCTTTTAGGGGATCATGGCCAACTAGGTCATGCTCACGACCTCTTGATTATGTGGTCAAACTCGAGTCACTAATCCATTGTCTACATTGTTAACGTTGATGTGGCAAGCTCAACACATGAGGATATTGCCGATGGACTACTTGGTTAGATGGGTTTGCACATCTACACTTAGCATATCGATGGTCATTATGACTCTTACATGGCCATTGACTTATCACTTATTATATTTGGTTTGTTGCATCTGCCTATAACTAACATAATTATACTACCCATTCGATTAGTATAGTTAGTTATGCATTGTTTGACTTAGTAGGCCACTTTCCTTTATGTTGTATCTTATCTATACTTTGTGTACATTGTATTGTGTGTAAAATAAGAAGAAGAAACAAGTAAGAAAATTCTTTGGCCTCCATCTCCCTTCTTTTGTTCTTGAGTGATCTTCTTTTTGTGTGTATGGTGTGTGTTTGGCGAAACAACTCAAGCAAGCCCTCCCACCATGCAATTTGTGACATGGTATCAGAGCAAGACCATTGAGAGAGACTAGTTTTGAAGGTTGAACTGAAGGAGAAGAAGCAATGATTCGAGCAAGCAAGCAACGAGCAAGAAGCTCTCCTATTCTTCTACTCCTTCTCTTGGATAGTGCATGTGGAGGTATCGAAAGTAGAGCATAGCAAAAATCTCAGATTGTTGTTTGTGAGATTTGGTGTGTGAGAAGAGCAATGCATATTCTACAAGCAAGCCCTTTTGAGCTCATTCACTTCTTTTTTGGCCATTGGAGGTTGTTTTAGGTTCCGTTTTAGACTTGCAAGGTTGCGAACAATAATTTCAGGGTATATTATGATTTCAGTTGTGTTAATCGAAAGTAGGTACATAGGTTACATATTTTGAATCTATAAGTTTTGAGGTATTTACAAGGAAGCAAACACAAGATTTATCTATAAATATGTTACAAATTATCTGTAAATATGTGTTGGTATGCACTTGTTGTAAAATATTGTAAAAGACTTTCTTTTGTATCCATTTTGTAATAATGGCAGAGATAAGTGGAAACCTAATCATTGAGAAGTTGGATAAGAACAATTAACCATCATGGAAGTTTCATGTGACAAACTTCCTTACTAGAAAATGCCTCTATGAGTTCATTTTAGATGAAGAAAAGGAGCCAGAGCTAAGTAATCCTGCATGGTTGTAGAAGAATTAAAGGCATGGAAAGATTGGAATGTAAAAGATAAAAAGGTAATGTACTGGCTGTTTATAGTAATTGACAATATTATGTTAGGATATATAAACAATGTAGAAACTTCACATACCGTGGCAACTTTAGAGGCAAGGGGAGCTTTAGAGGAAGAGGTGGATGGAAAAATAGAGATTCTAGCAATTTTAGTATTATTCGTCATTATTGTGGCAAAACAAGTCATATTGTAGCCCAATGTTATGCTAAGAAGAATGACATCTGTAATGGTAAATTGCAACAAGGAGACTATACATAATCTTTAAGATAGAATAAAATAAATATGAGCATTTGTTTGTTATTCAACATATGATGAATGCTATTACATGAAAGAGAATACATGATGATGTATGGTATATTGATTCAAGTACATCCAAACATATGACTAGCTATATTGAATGGTTTGGAGAGATGAAAGATTTATAAAATGCAGGCTATGTGCAGACAGGTAGTAATTCATACCACCCAGTTTCATATATTGGAAAAGTTCCCTTGTCATTACATAATGGTCAAACAAAGATTTTGTTAGATGTATTACATGTGCCATCCATCACAAAGAATTCAGTGTTTGTTAGCCAAATAGTACAACGAGGACTACAGGTTTGATTTCATGTAAAAGATTGCTTTGCGAAAGACTTTAATGATAAGTGTAGGTTGATAATGCAGAATAGAGTAGAGCTGGCCACATGTTCACTTTAGATGCTAGAATTCCTACTATAAGGCAAAGGAGTTGTTGCAAACATTAAAATATAACACAAATATATTGGACATGCAAACATGCAAAGGCTAAAATTAATGCAGTTGAAAGGGTTGGTTATAGGGTTGATTGCTTTTAGATTGTAGAATTTCATAAAGTACGTGAATCATGTTAGTTTGGTAAGAAAGCAAGACAACCTTTTTTGCATGATATAGAGATATGAGTAAAAATATACTTCATATTGTGTATACAAATGTTTGAAAGCCTATACAAAATATATCACTTGGTAGCAACAAATATTTTGTCATGTTTATTGATGATTGTTCAAGAAAGTTGTGGGTGTGTTTCATGAAGAAAAAGAGTGATGTTTGGGCACTTCAAAACTTTCAAGGTTGCTATTGAAATAGGAACATGCTTGAAAGTTAAGTGTTTGAGGTAAGATGGAGAGGGAGAGTACCTCTCTAATGAGTTTAGTGAATTCTTGAGGTATCATGGGATAAAGGGACAATTTACTTGTAGATGTATCTACAACAAAATGGGGTTGTAGAAAGAAAAAATAGGCATATTGCAAAACTTGCATGGGAATTGATGATTGAAAATAATTTACCAAAATACTTTTGGTTTGAAACTATTCATACTACTATCTATATTATGAATAGAACTCCCACAGATGTAGTTCATGGAATGACACTAGAAAAATGCTTTACAAGTAAGAAGCTCAATGTATCACACTTAAAAGTGCTTGGTTGTATTGCATATGTTCATGTGCTAGATAAGCTACAAAAGAAGCTTGATATAGAGGATAAAAAATGTATTTTAATTAGATACTCTTTAGAGCAGAAATGATATTACTATTATGAACCCTATCACATCCAGTTTAGAGTGAGTAGGGCTATTATTTCTAATGAGACGAGCGATTGGTATGATAGTTATGTGCAAAAAGAAAAGGAAGAATCACAAAGCCTTAGTGGATTAGAAAGCGATATGGTACTATATCTACAGTTAGCCCTCGGTCTAGGAGACTAAGGAGTAGTCCCACATCTTCATGTGTGTCTACTAGTGTTTTAGGTAGTAAAGAGAAAGGAAATAAGAAAGTATTAGATGGTAATGATACATCTACTAGTAATTTGGGCTTTGATAGAGATTCGAGTTCATAGAAAATGGATGTAAAGAACGCCTTTTTGCATGGTAAATTGCAAGGAGAGGTGTAAATGGAGAAGCTAGTAGATTATGAGGATTTAGAGCATCCCACATATTTGTATAGGCTAAAGAAGACGCTCTATGGGATGGAGCAAGCACCTAGAGCATGGTATGACAAGATTAGAGAGTACCTTGTCAATATTAGCTTTTATGTTTCTGATGTTGATTACTCTCTTTATGTGAGAAAGAGAGATGCCAATTTTGTCATCATAGTCATCAATGTGGATGACTTGATTATTATAGGTGATAGTGATAGTGGGATTGCTGAAGTCAAGAAATTTTTGAAGAAGAAGTTTGAGATGAAGGATTTGGGTGAGCTAAGATAGTTTCTTGGTATTGTAGTGATCAAATGTGATGATGGTATATGGTTGTCCCAAAGGCAACATGACTTGGATATGTTGTCCAAGTATGATATGACAGTATTATGTAAGCCTCTTTTAGTGCCATTGGATCAAAATGTGAAGTTGACTGCTGATGTTGGGGATGAGATAAAAGACCCTACTATATTTAGGAAGATATTAGGGAGTTTGGTTTACATGACTATCACGAGGCTATGCTTGAGTATGCTATTGGTCTTGTCAGTCAGTTCATGCAAATGCCTAAAAAGCCTCATTTGAATGCGATGAGATGCACATTGATGTATACAAAGTCCACTTTGCATTATGGACTTTTTAATGAGACAGGTAAGGATATATAGGTGTTTGGATACATAGATATAGATTGGATTGGTAGCATGTCTAATAGAAGATCTACCAATGGATTCATGTTTTCCCTTTGTAGTGCAATAGTTATGTGGGGAGTAGCAAAAAGCAACCTATAGTTTCTTTATTGAGTATAGAGGTTGAGTAGTACAAAGACGTTGCTATGGTAGCATGTGATGTGGTATGGCTGCAAAAGTCATTGAGTGATTTGAATATGCAAGGAGATGGTCCAATTCATTCAATGTGATAACACGAATTTAGTTGGTATATGTCAACATACAAGATTAGATAGTTGACATTTTCAAAAGGAATTGGGTGTAGAGGAGCTTCAAAAAATTTGAAACTTACTTGAAGTTGTAGAGATATAGTTGAGCTTGAGGGGGCATTTTGAGATGGCAAGCTCAACACATGCATACATTGATGATAGACTACTTGGTTAGATAAGGCTTACATATCTACACTTAGCATGTTGGTAGTCATTATGACTCTTACATGGCCATTGACATATCACTTATATTCGATTTGTTACACCTACCTACAACTGGCACTGTTTGAATTAGTATGCCACTTTCCTTTATGTTGTATCTTATCAATGCTTTTTGTACATTGTATTGTGTATGAAAGAAGAAGAAGAAGAAGCTAGCAAGAAAATGTTTTGGCCTCCATCTTCCTTCTTGTATTCTTGAGTGAGCTTCCTCTTGTGGGTATTTGGCACAACAACTGAAGCAAGTCCCCTCACCACACGATTTGTGATAGTTAATGCTTCCCAATTGTTTACTTCCATCCTTGACTTTGACAATGCTTTTGCATATTCTAGCTTTTAAGGTTCTATCTCTCCTTGTTCGTTAGATGGCTATTGTTGCTCGGGTTTCCTTTCCCAAATTCTATGGCATTATAGGGTAGGATTTGTATGCTCACATCTGATAATTTGAAGTGGATTATGGGCTCAACTATCCAAGGCAAGTAAATGCTTCCCAATAAGCTATAAATTCAAAACCACCATGCAACATGCCACAATGGAGGTGGAGGAGCAAGGATGAAACAATGATAATGATATTAAGAAATCCTTGTTGAGTTGGTTTTAATAGGATCATACTAATCCTCAAAAGATGAAATGATTGTAGAGCCTAAAGTAAGAGGATTAGGATATTCAAACTTCCATGACCCAATTATAAGTTTCAAATTGGCAGATCCACAATAACCAACCTATCAGTAAGATGCTAAATTCTATTTATTTCAGGATAAGAATTGATGAATTTGGCAAGAAGTCAAAGAAGTCTTCCAAATTGATTGGCCAAAGCCACATATCTCAAGACAATGATCCATATTGGGATATAGACTTGAAGGAAGATAGCAATAGTGATGATGATTAGAATCTTGAAGTGGGTTGAGGTGGTGATTCAAATTGGGATATAGACCTAGAGGAAGATAGCAATAGGGAAGAGTAGGATCTTGAAGAGGATGATGGATATGGACTTGGATGAATACAACAATAGTGAAGAGGATGTTCCTAAAGAGGATGAAAAAAGTCTCAAATTCCAAAAGGGAGGACAAGGGCCAAAAATCCTCCCATGGTACTTGCAAATCTACTACCAAGTCCTCATGTATTCTAAGTGTAATAATGTGGTCCACTTGGCACTAGAGTGTAGACTTAATCACCGATGGTACAATATCTGCAAGACTTCTACCCATAATACCAAAGTGTTTAGGTAAAATGATTGTAGTATAATGGCTCAAAGTGATGGTTGGCAAGGTATTGGGATGAATGCTCCTCCTAATTGGAATCAACCAAGACCATCTCTGGGGCTATACGAATGGTGTCTTATGCTGCTCGACAAGATTTCCCTCCCCTTATTGTGGGCCAACGATCATGGATGTGGCCAAGGTAGTCAAGGACATACTCTCCAAGAAACATCAAGTGGTAGAATAGCCTAATGCAACTCTAGTGGCAATTTAAGATTTCAGTCTAGTGTCTATTGCGGTTGATACTTTTACTTTTGCACAATAGTAGCTAGTGGGGATATCAGTTTTGATGGATGTTTCTAACCCATCAAATCAAGGGGTGAGGTTGCGACTTAGGATTCAATTCTATTGTTGTATTCAATCACTATCTCTTTGGAGTAGTACAACTATTTCAGTGCCAAAGGTAGCTATTATGATAGGGACAAGGATTGTAGAGGAAGTGAAGGAAGTTCAAGGTGCCTTTGTGCCACTTGGAGAAGGATAGTAGTGGAAGTGAAGGAAGTTGAAATTGCCCCTATGCCACTTGGACCATTATCCAATGCTACCATTCCAGTAATTCTTATTCAATGCTAAGGTCAAGTTATTAAGAATGTTCTCTTGGATACTAGTTCTACAATATTATTATTGTTGCAACCAATAGGAATTTGGTCTTATGGATTGGGGGTTGGCCCTATTAAGATTGCTAATCACTTACATAGTATTTGTGTGCATAATGATGTTATTTGGTCTCAAGAATGCATTGGCCCTTTCCAACAAGATATCCAGGAGATAATTAGGCCCTACTCCACTGATTTCATGTGGGTATTTCTAAGCGACTTTAGTATGTTTTGTCAAATGCTACTTCATCTACATCATCTTGAATTGTATTTGACCCATTGCCAGGAGGTCAAATTACACCTTAATCTGATGAAGAGTGTCTTTGTCATTTAGGGAAGAATGCGTCTTGGTGATGTCATTTCTTAAGATGACATTGTAGTGGAACCTCAAAAGGTGGTTGCCATTATGCAATCAAAGATTCCATCATCTTTGATATCTATTCGCTTATTTTTGGGACAGATTAGGTGGTACGGTTGACACTTGTGAGGCTTGGTGCATGTTGGAATCCCTCCCAACTAGTTAGCTCATTTTCCAAAAACATAATTTTAGTGGGATGTGGATCAGATTTCACTTTCTTGTAGCTCCACCTTATGTTTTGCAAGGCTCCTATCTTGATTTTTCCAGATTGAGAGAAGGAAATTTATTTTTTATGGATGCCTCAGATTGTTATTAGTATGTCTAGAGGCAACAAGAAGATTCTAATAAATTATTGCAGCCCATCTATTATGCTAGCTAGCATTTTTCTTCAAAAGAGCAGATTTATTCCATCACCAAGAGAAAGATTGTTTCGGGCATGGTTTACTCACTTAAGAAGGCTTGACACTACTTACTTCACCATCCCTTTGTATTTTAGTCAAGTGGGTCATTTAGATTTGATAGATGTGATAAGTAGCAAAATGTGTAATTAGCTCACATGATCCTATTACTCCAAGAATTTGAGTTCTAAGAAATCCAAGGGCTTGATGCTCAATATTTGGTTGCCAACTTTTTGTCCCTTTTGGGTAATGGCAAACTTCCTAGCAGACTAGATGATTTTTTTCCGGACACACAACTCTTTGTAGCCTTAGTCTCCCTAAATGGTGTTTTTTCACTTTCAAATCTGCCATGGATTTGGTATGAGGAGATGTACTTTTCATTCAGTGGATGAATCATCTCACAATGGATTAGTGGAAGAGCTCGGCTCTATGCAATTGGTGATATGAAGTTGTTCTAGGGTAATTGTATCATTGGACTCTCTCTGTAGCCATATAGTGGGTGGTTTTGCCTATGGAGGAGTAGGAGTTAGTGAT
Organism: Lygodium microphyllum; assembly: GCF_053477565.2. Lineage (NCBI taxonomy): Eukaryota > Viridiplantae > Streptophyta > Polypodiopsida > Schizaeales > Lygodiaceae > Lygodium > Lygodium microphyllum. Next base: position 17,975,449 of record NC_141149.1, on the reverse strand, counting down.
TGAAGAAAATCATTAAGGGCTTTTTGATGGTAATTTTTCAAGTGATGTGACTATGCAAAAGATTTAGTAGGATGGTCTATGGTGGCCAATAATCCACATGGATGTGAGGAATTGGTTTCATCAATGTGATAGCTATAAATGGCTTGGTTAGAAAGATTGGATGCCCCTTAATTCTATTCAGCCCTCTGAAGCCCTTCCAACCCATTGTGGTGGCTTGCAAAAAAACTGAGTACATTCTTACTACCATAAATTATTACACTATGTGGGTTGAGGTGTGGCCTTGGCAAGATAATACAACCAACTTCATAGTGGTTGCTTGCTTGTTCAAAGATATGGCTGCTTGGTGGAGTTGTTAATGATCAAGATACTCATTTTCTTAATAAGGTGATTTGACACCTTACTACCTTCTTTCTTTTATCCATAATAATTCTTTTGTGTACTACTTTCAAGTAAGTGATTGGTAGAATCCATGAACAAAACATCATCTACAATCTTGACTAAACTAGTGGAGCAATATTGAAGTGATTGGAATGTAAATCTTTTATATGTACTATGGACCTACTATACATATTTCAAGATGGTTATTAGCTTCTCCATTCAAGTTGGCTTTTGGATTGGAAGTAATTACTGCACTCAAATGCTTGGTTCTTAGCATGTGGATTGCTATTGTAGATTGGTTACTATTGGAGGCTCTAGATAAGTTGGGTGAAGTTTGGTTGCAGAGTGCCTATTGTAGATTGGGTACTATTGGAGGAATCCCTCCCATTCTAATTTGAAGCTCTAGATAAGTTGGACGAAGATTGGTTGCAAAGTGCCAATTTTCTTTATGATATCCCACTTCGTCAAAAGTATGCCGATCATGTTTCAAAGAAATGGCTTTAAAAGACAGGCTCAATAGTTCTAGTCTTTAATAAATGCATGGGGAAGTTATTTGGAAAACTAAAGTTCTAATGGACTGAATTGTTTTGGGTGTTCCACAATTTTGGCTCCAATGATCTTTATTTGACGGATTTGTATGACACCTTACTTCCACATACCCTAAATGGGTTTGGGCTCTAGTATTGTTTAGGTTTTAAATTGCAATTTTTGTTCTTCTTGACTGAGGAAGAGGAGGCCAAATCTAGATAGAATTCTTCTAGCCAATTGGATCTATCTTCACTTTTGACTCTACTGGTGGCTCGTATTAAGGTCCTGATGGAGTGCTCATGTGGTTTTGACTGGTTGTCTAGTTCGATATGGTATCATTGATGTGGCATCTCCCATTTCCTCTTGCGTGACTTTCAAAACACATGATGAAAACAATACTATCATGGCTCATTGAGATATGGAAATTTTTAATGGCTCGTCGTTATTTTCCTTCTAATGTGGTGAGCATGCATTGATGACAATATTTTATTATTTTTTGATGGCGAACTTACCATACAAAATGGAAAAAATTTCATTTTTCCAATCATTGTTGCATTTGATCTTTGCTTCTCCTCTTCTTGTCATCATCATCTTTAGTCTACTTACACTCTCTATTACCTTCCTTGCCTCTTTATCACCATGGCCTTTGTCCCCAACAACACTTTTGAACCTATGTACCCTCTTCAATTGGATGATTCTAAAGAGGGCTAGTTGAACCTATGTACCCTTGATAGAGTTTAGCACATCTTTCTCAAGTCCTTGCATGCCAAATGGTCATGCATTGGGAGTTCGACTAGGCATGATAGTAGTTGGAGGTGGTTTAATGGGAGAATACAGACATTTAGGAGAAAATTTATCATCAGTATGATGATCTTTAGGAGTGATAAAAATGCTTGTTAGCAATGGAGCATTTTAACTTTGGCAAACAACTAAGTGTCAGACCAACTAAAATATTGCACAAGTAGAGATAGCTACATTGTGGGCTCAAGTGGTGCCTGCAAAGGGTGAAGATGGCTCTCTCCTCATTCATGCAAATTAGTTGGAAGAGCTTTGAGGTGGTTGAATTTAGGAACTTTGGGATGAGTGGAAGGAAGCTTCTCATCATCTTTGTGCTATCCTATGGGTTTTGTGCTCCCAACTCTTGGCTCCACCTATGGATGATGCGGATCTACATGTGGATGTCCAATCTTAGCACTAACCTAGGCTACCTATGGGTCCACATGGTTCCTATCTCTAAATGGCACTTAATGGATAGGCCTTTTCTTTGACTAAGATGGGTTTGGAGGGTGCTATAGCTCCTCCTTAAGAAAGTCATATTTTTTCTCATCCAGGCCATGCTTCCAAGGCATATCCCTTACCCTACTACTTAGATAGGTTGCAGTTCTACTAGAGTGGCTTGTGCTTCACCCATGCCTCTATCATGAGTATCTTCCTTTCCAATTGGTATTTGCATCAAACCACTAGCTCCTTGTTTGACACTACCCATTAAAGATTCTTTTGATACTAAGTCCAAAGACAAGGAACTAGTCAAACATAAAGTGGTGCTAAGTTGTCATGAGGCCTCGATTGTTGCGATTGTAGTTTTTGATGTTGTCTTTGAGGTGCTGTTTGGAGGCAATTCCCATAATTAGGCTCTTGGGGAGAGTAGTAAAATGCCTAGTTGAAGGAGTGGGTCAAGGTGTTGTAGCAAGACACTCTCTATTACCATGTTGACTTCAAGATAGGAGTTAAGTTCATTTTGAAGCATATTTTGAGTGCATGGAGTGGCTCCTATTTCTATGTAGATTGCTACATTTTCTCTTCTGTCATCTACTTCATCTAGCTTTACCCTAGCAAAGAAGGGGTCTTAATGTTGGCCACTCTAGAAGGATTTGGTATATAGATAAGAGAAAGATAAGGGGTTGTAGGGTCTACTTTGTAAGCTTACAATGAAGGGTAGGGCTAGTTTGTCTTGACCCTTAAGGAGAGTTTACCAACCTAAAGAAGCCTCAGTGCCATCGAACCCAATAGTTGGAGCATCAGGAGGATAGTTTACTTTAGTAGATTGTTGACTAGGATAGCCATTAGGGATATGATATGAGATGATAGGAAACAACTCAAGGAGTGGTTCATGAAGTAACCTAACATATTAAGGCATTGGCATTTGAGCTAATTTTCTACAATGTTCCTTAGCCTCCTCTTTGGGTGTATATTTATTCCTTCATGCAAAATCACCATTTGAGTTACCACTTTTTTTTCCTCTTTGGTCCTAACCCCTAGTTCACCTCTTATTTGTTACTAGCCACCTACTATTGTGGTGGCTCCGAGTCCTCTTTCTCTAGCTATTGCTCCTATTTTGGCTCTTGGCCCTAGGGTTTCCCTTGTTATAGCAATTTCTCTACATGAACTAGCTCTTGATGAATTTGGCCACATGACGTGGATAAAGATTGACTTTCATGGTTTCAATCTACCACGCATATCATGTGTTGGGTAGTGGATGATGTTGTCTTTGAGGTGCCATCTGGAGCTAGTTTCTAGAATCAAGCTCTTGAGCTACCTTAGGAGAGAGTAGCAAAATGACGAGTCCAAGGAGTGGGTCAAAGTGTTGTAGCAAAACACTCTCCATTACCATGCTAACTTCAAGGTAGAAGTCAAGTTCCTTTTGAAGCATATTTTGAAGTCTATGTTGGAGTAGCTCCCTACTTCTATGTAAACAGATGCATTGTCTCTTCCATCATTTGCTTCATCTAACTTAATCCCAGCAAAGAAGGGGTCTTAGCATCAACCACTCTAGAAGGATTTGGTGTCTAGACATGAGAAGGCTAAGGGTTGTAGAGTCTCTTTTGCAAGCTTATAAAGAAGGGCAGGCCCACTTGGACCCCTAAGGAGAGTGCACCTAAAGAAGTCCAAGTGTTGTTGAATCCAATAGTTGGAGCATTAGGAAGATGTTTACTTTAGTAGAGTGTTGCCTAGGATAGTCATTAGATATATGGTTTGAGATCATAAGAAAGGAGTGGTTCATGAAGTAGCCAAGTATATTGAGGTATTGGCATTTGATCTAATTTTCTACAATGTTCCTTAGGATCCTCTTTGGGTGTGTATTGATCCTTTCATCTAGTATCATCATTTGAGTGACCACCTCTTTTTTCCTGTTTAGTCCTTTTACTAGACACATGCTCCTTTTGTGGCTCCAAGTCCTCTTTCTCTAGCTATTTCTTGTGTTCTAGCTGTTGACCCTACGATTTCCCTTCTTATAGCAATATCTATAGATGAATTAGCTCTTGATGAGTCTAGGCATGACCTGGACAAATATTGACTTTTGAGGGTTCCAATCCACCATACATCTCATGTGTCGGGCGGGCAGTGGATGATGTTGTATTTTAGGTGCCCTTTTTGGAGGAAGTTCCCATAATTAACCTCTTGAGCTACATGAGAGCTGAATTTAAAGCGCAAAAGTGGCCCCGGATTTGTAAAAGTGGTGGTTTTGGTGGAAAATGTGCAAATCATAGATTAAGGAGCTGGAGTTTTTCTAGATGCATTTCAATACTGAGAATCCAACCCAAGTATTTGTTCATTGAGCAGAGTTTGTTTGACCCCCCATTTAATGGCCACAAGGTTTAGCTATAAAGTAGCCACTTGATTCAAAAGCCAAAAATAGCATCTAGGAGACCGAAGACACACTTTTTGCGATTTTGGACAATTTTAGACGGATCCGCAAGGCGTTTTGGGCGAAAATGAAGATTTTAGGCTCCAAAGGGGTTCGTGGTGCAAGGTGTAAGAGATAAAGCATTTCGAAGTTTGAGACATAGTGAAGTGCCAAGTTGAGTTTACAATTAATGAATAACCATTGTGCCGTCACTTGGGCATTAATTTCACACTTTTGTTGGGGCAGAATTTAAACCCGCGAGACCTCAATTTATATGAGAATGTGGAGTGGGCAGCCAAGGAGGCAAAAAAAGGCTCAAAAATCATGTGGGCATGTCCAATTTGAAGGGGCACTTATGGTAGGTCTCAAAGGTGTGCTTTTTCTTGATGTATCTAGTTGTTTGAAAAAGAGAAAGAAGGGGAAAAAGTGGCTAGAAAACAAAAAAACCATCATGTTGGATTTTTTACGATCGCGTGTGATGGATGAAACAAAGCCCCCTCACCATCCTCTATGTGACGATGTAAATTTCGTGGCCTGATATGAAGAATAAAGAATGTTGGTTTTTTAGTCTTTCTCTCTCCTCCCTCAAAACAATCTATCTCTCTCATTCCTTTCCTCTTGCATAATGGCTATTGTTATGAGAGAAGGGGGATGGGTGAAAGAGAGGGAGAGATAAGAGTTATGTGAAAGAGATAGTTTGTGGCATGTTATTGGAGCATTGTAGAGTGCCACCAAGTGTGTTAGTGGCTATCTTAAGCATCAACAGTATGGTATGTAAGCGATTTTCAGATAAGTTTATTAATTTTCATAGTAAATGGAATTGGATTAAAAAACTATTTTAAAGAGTGAAAAAGAAATATAAAGGCTTAATTTTCAACACTTCACATTTATTGTTTACTGTCTTTCTAAAATTTTATTAAATAAATTGATAGAAATGAGAAAAATAAAAAATAAAGAAAAATAGTAATAAATAGTGAAATATTGAGAATAAATATGAGAATCATAAAATAAAATTATATTTTATATATAAATTTAAAAATGAGAGAAATAAGCATTTTTTGTCTAAATAAAGCATTTTGGTAGCATGATAGTGGTCTTGATGGTGCCATTCGTGGTGTCCTAAAGGAATCCATGTGTATAAAATCAGAAAATAATTGTTGAAAAGAATGATTTTTTTGTTACACTTCATGAGTAGGATGGTCGTGTATTATTTATGTTCCCAAAGATAGCATGAGTTGGGAGGACTCCATGTCTTTGGGGTGTGTTTAGCAATGCCGCAATGAGTAGAAAGTTCATGGAAAGATGTAAATGAATCATTGCTACACATTCACACTTTGGTTGTCTTATTTAACACACTTATGCACATTCACTCACATTTTCATACAAGCATAATCTTGCATATATCGTTGCATTGCAATTGTATTCTATTAACCGAGTATGCAAAGTACATTCAAGGCATTGAGATAGTGGGTCATAAGGGATATTAGTGAGGAAAGAGCAGAGTATGTTTTTTTGTTATTTATGTATTACGATGGTGCATCTTGGGGCCAATCTCTGGGGTATAGGAGAGCTCTAGGAGCTACAACGATCAACTAGGGGGTGCTCTCTATGTGTGTGCAATAAGGTGTTAGTCACTTGTATGTGTGGGATACTCCCTCTATTGGAGTTGGGATGGGAAAAATTATTGGACTACAAATCGATACAAATTTGATTTATTTAAAGTAGTGTATAGCCTCCAGACTCTCCTGACCGCGAGGCCGCAAGGGTGGTTTGGTGAGCATAGAAGCCTAGCTAGAGCCCTAGAGCTAGTGTCAGGCCTATTTTTGGTCTTGATACTACTTTAGGAGAGAGTAGAAAAATGCCAAGTTGAAGGATGTCAAGAATCACGTGATGGGGGGATGTGCTTGAGTTGCTGGCCCAAACACACAAAGTGTTTTGTCCTAGCATGGAACATTGGATTCCTTGCTAGCTGTATGCTGCTCATGTTGTCACAATGAATGACAACTGGACCATCTCCATGCACATCCAAATCACCTAATAACTTTTGTAGCCATACCACCTCACATGCTGCCATAGCAACACCTCTATACTCAACCTTTGTACTCGATAACGCAATTGTACGTTGCTTTTTGCTACTCCATGTAACTACTACACTACCAAGGGAAAATATGAATCCACTTGTAGATCTTCTGTTTGACATGCTACCAGCCCAATTTGCATCTGTGTATCCAAAGACCTATACGTCCTTACCTACCTCATAAAAAATTCCATAATGTAAAGTTGACTTCACATACCTCAATATACATCTAACTACATCCAAATGAGGCTTTTTAGGCATTTGCATAAATTGACTAACAAGGCCAACATCATAGCTCAAGTCTAGCCTTGTGATAGTCATGCAAATCAAACTCTCCATTATCCTCCTGAACATAGTAGGGTCTTCTATCTCATCCGCAATGTCAGCACTCAACTTCACATTTTGCTCCAATGGTACTGAAAGAGGCTTACATGCTGTCATACCATACTTGGATAACATATCCAAGCCATACTACCTTTGGGACAACCATATACCATCATCACATCTGATCACCTCAATACCAGGAAAGTATCTCAGCTCACCCAAATATTTCATCTCAAACTTCTTCTTCAAGAAGTCCTTAACTTCAGCAATCCCATTGTCACTGTCACGTATAATAATCAAGTCATCCACATAGATGACTATAATGACCAAACCTGCATCTCCCTTTCTCACATAAAGTGAGTGATTAGCATCAGAAATACAAAATCCAATATTGAAAATATACTCTCCAATCTTGTCAGACCATGGTCTAGGTGCTTGCTTCAGCCCATAGAGCACCTCCTTTAACCTGCCCACATATGTGGGATGCTCTAAATCCTCATAATCTGCTGGCTGCTCCATATACACTTCTTCTTGCAATTCACCATGGAAGAAGGAATTCTTAACATCCATTTGTTGCAAACTCCAACCTTTGGCTGCTGCCAAGGCAATCACACACCTAATAGTTGCCATCCTAGCAACTGGACTGAATGTCTCTTCATAATCTATGCCATATGTTTGAGCATAGCCTTTATCAAATCCCATCTCCTCATCCATTGCTACATCCCAATGAGCATGACCAACAGCATCCTCAAAACAAGTGGGCTCAACATCCTCAACTAGTTTCACCATATAAGCATAATGGTGAGCTGCATAACCTTCAAAACCAAATCTTTTAATAGGGTATCTGACCCTGCTAGATTTTCGTACCACCGGATCACTCAATGGAGCCTTTACATTACTATGAGCTCTCTATAAACCTGGTGTCCTAACTGAAGGAATGCCAAGCTCATCATCCAAACTCTTTGAACCACTAGAATCTCCATAAAATCCCAAATGACTGGTAGATGCATCATTATCATCCAGCACTTTCTTCTTTCCTTTGTCCTTCCTTGCAACACTTATAGATCCACTTGAAGATGTGGGGCTACTCCTTAGTCTCCCAGACCAAGGTCTCACTATAGGTGTAGTACCAGATGATGTTTTTGGTCCACTAAGACTCCGTGATTCTTGTTTCTCTTTTTGCACATAGCTGTCCTCATTATTATCATCATCCCAAAACATTACCAGCACGTGTATACCAACTTCCCATCTCATCAAAGATAACATCCCTGCTCACTCTGAACTCACCTATGACAGGGTTATAACAACGATATCCTTTCTGCTCTAAAGAGTATCCAATAAAAATACATTTTTTTGCTTTTGGATCAAGCTTCTTCTGTAGCTCATTTGGCACATGAACATATGCAACATAGCCAAATACCTTCAAGTGCAATACATCAGGCTTCTTGCCAGTAAAGCATTCTTCAGGAGTCATCCCATGAACTGCAACTGCGGGAGTTCTGTTCATAATGTAGACAATAGTATGGACAACCTTCATACCAAAAATGTTTGGGCATATTCTTTTAGCCATTAATGCCCGTGCAACTTCTGCAATATACCTGTTTTTTCTTTCTACAATACCATTTTGTTATGGGGTATACCTACAAGTAAATTGTCTCTTTATCCCATGAGTCCTCAAGAAGCCACTGAACTCATTAGAGAAGTACTCTCAAACACTTCACTTTTAAGCCTGTTTCTATTTCAACAGCTGCCTTAAAAGATTTGAAGTGCTCAAACACATCACTCTTTTCCTTCATAAAGTATACTCATAGCTTCCTTGAACAATCATCAATAAATGTGACAAAGTATTTGCTGCCACCATTACATTCTGTGTAGGCCCCCAAATATCTGTATGTACTACATCAAGTTCACTTCTCTATCATGAGAGAACGGTTGTCTCGCCTGCTTACCAAACTGGCATGCTTCACAGAATTTATGCAATTCTGCAACTCTAAAAGAAGGCAACCATGTAACCAATCCTCTGGATTGCATTAATTTCAGCATTTGCACATTTGCATGTCCGATAAGTTTATGCCATATTTCAATATTTGCAACTAGTCCTTTTACTTTAGCATACATAGCAGTATCCATTGCAAGAATTCCAGCATCTAAAGTGAACATTCGGCCAACTCTACTTTCTTTTGCGATCAACCTGCACTTATCATTAAACGCTTCTACAAAACAACCTTTTGCATTGAATCAAACCTGCAACCCTTGCTCTACCATTTGGCCAATAGACACTAGATTCTTTGTGATTGATGACACATACATCTGTCAGACTCTTTGTCTGGCCATCATACAAGGATAAGGAAACCTTTCCAATGTGTGAAATTGGGTGGCATGAATAATCACCCGTCTGCAAATAACCAGGTTTTTTAAGTCTTGCATCTCTCCAAACCATTCAACATGACTGGTCATATGATTAAATGCACATGAATCGACATACCATATATAATCATGTGTCCCCTTTCCTGTAATTGCATTCATCATATGTTGCATAACAAACAGATGCTCATTTTTATCTTCATTCTATCGTGAAGACGATGCATAGTATCCTTGGTACAATTTACCCCTGCGAACATCATCCTTCTTAGTATAGCAATGGGCTGCAATATGGCTTGTTTTGCTACAATAATGGCAAACAATAGCAGAATTTCCAGAACCTCTATTCTGCCATCCATCTCTTCCTCTAGAGCTCCCCCTGCCTCTAAAGTTTCCTCGGCCTCCTGAAACCTGCTTTTCACCAAATTGCTGATTGAACTTGTTTTGATGGTTATTGCCAGCACGTCCCATACCACGGCCTCTCGAAGAGGATATACCATGTCCCCTTCCTGAACTTGAGTAAAATGCTTGAACATGTTCACCATTTTTTTCAGATGAGTCACCCTGCATATTGATCTCTTCGGTAATCATGAGAGATCAAAATCTGGAAATGGCTTTCGTACATATACTGAAGTAACAAATGATTTCCATGCCTTCTCATTGTTAAGGCCACTCAAAGTGGATGAAACCAAATCATCATCATCAGGCATTGCATTAATCGCTGCTAAAGCATACTCATTGACGGACATTTTTCCTTTCTTTAATGCATTCAAGTCTTGCTTGAGTTGAATCTTTCGTGCCTTTGTATTTACTGAAAACATGTTCTCAAAAATTTTCCAAGCTGCATGTGAAGTTTCTGCATTCCTGATATGTCCCATCATCATATTATCAATGACTGCAGATAACCAGTACATCACCTTTTTGTCTTTCGCATTCCATTCTTTCCATGCTTTTAATTCATCTGCAGTAGGAGGGATACCCAGCTCTGGCTCCTTTTCTTCACCTGAAACAAACTCATAAAGGCCCTTTCTAATGAGGAAGTTCATCACACAGAACTTCCATGAAGGGTAGTTGTTCTTGTCAAGCTTCTCAATAATGGGATTTTCACTATTCTCTACCATTATCACAAATAAGGATACAACACAACAAGCTAGTCTTCAACAATCTTTCACAACACTTACATAGCAATACACCAAGCAACCTTTTTCACTGTGATTGCTTAATAGTACATGTAATCTGCAACCTGTTTGCAGATAAACCTTATGTTTGCTTCCTGAAGACACCTCAAAAATTACAGATTCGCAATTTGTAACTTGCACACCCACTTTCGGTCAATACAACCAAAATCACAGTGTATCCTAAAATTGCTGTTCGCAACCTTGCGGCTCTAAAATAGGGCCTGAAACGGCCTCAGACACCCAAATTAACTGTGGGAAAGCCCTAAAGGGCCTATCTACAGAATATACAATGATTTGCTTGCACACCAAATCTCACAGCAATCTGAGATTTTTTCTTGACCCTACTTTCGGTGCCTCCACAAGCACTATCCAAGAGAGAGAGTGGAAGAATGGGAGAGCTTCTTACCCATTGCTTGCTTGCTTGAACCTTGCTTCTTCTCCTTCACTTCAACCTTCAAAATCAACCTCTCTTAGTGGTGTGGCTCTGATACCATGTCAAGAATTGCGTGATGGGGGGATGTGCTTGAGCTGCTGTGCCAAACACACACTGTATACACAAGAGGAAGCTCACTCAAGAACACAAGAAGAGAGATGGAGGCCAAAACGTTTTCTTGCTGATTTTTCTTCTTATTCCACACACTATACAATGTACACAAAGTATAGATAAGATACAACATAAAGGAAAGTGGCCTTCTAAGTCAAACAGTGCATAACCGACTACACTAATCGACTGGCGCTGGCGCTATATCTTTGCCAGAGCTGTAGGTAGGTGTAACAAACTAAATATAATAAGTGATAAGTCAGTGGCCATGTGAGTGTCATAATGACCACCAATGTGCTAAGTGTAGACGTGCAGACCCATCTAGCCAGGCGGTCCATCATCAATGTCTGCACGTGTTGAGCTTGTCATCTCAACAAAGGAGTGGGTCAAAGTGTTGTAGGAAGACACTCTCAATTACCATGTTGACTTTGGGGTAGTTGCTTTGTAGTGATAAGCTGAAAATAAGATGTGTTATAGATTTTCTATAAATAGCTAAGCTATACATCACTAATAAAATCCATTTATAACTGTGAGAAATTACCCACTGAGTACTCCTTGAGAAGAGCCTTCAATATGGAATTATTTGCTAATTCTTTAGATTGATTTGATACCTCTTTATTCAAGTGCAATACAAATGTTTGTGAGCACTTTTTGAACTTCTTTGTAGTGATAAGCTAAAAATAAGATGGGGTGTAGCTTTATATAAATGGACAGGCTATCCATCACTAACAAAATCCATATACAACTATGAGAAATCCATAGTAATCTTACCTAGTGTCATCAACCAATCACACCCTCGTACCATATCTATGGGCTCCATTTCTAAGGCAATCAAGATCACTTTTGCCTTATAATCTTCAACCAATTGTATGTGAAATTGTGAACACATTTGAATGTTAATTTCTTCTTTATCATTGGCTACTTGCTCCTTAATGGGTTGCTATGAATTTGTGAAAAGACATGTAAACCTATCAAAACAATTGACTTATTGACAAAACTATGAGTAGTGCCATCATCTATCAAAATGAAAACATGTTTTCCATGGATGCTACCCCACATATAAAGTGTATTAGGACTCTTAGAACTTGTCCACATATCCATTGAGATATAACACAGTGTAGTTGTAGCAATATGTAAGTTAATCCCACCCGAATCAAATGGTACATTTTCACCTAGGTCAAAAGAAAAGCCATATGATGGGTCATAAAACTGATCTTGGTCAAATTTCTCATCATGATATTCATTTTAGCATGCTCTTCAACATTTGAATCTATGACTTATTATTCTTCTACATCCTCAAGGACAATGATGTTATAGTTATTTACCTTTTGCATTCTTGAAAGTACACTTTGAAGCACAGTTAGATGTATACTTTTCTCTGCATTTAAAGAGCATTTAAAGCATAGAACCCTTTTCTTTCCTCTCTCTAAACATATCATAAGTATAAAATTTCATCCACCACTTATTGAATTATTATGGGCCTATTGTCTCCTCGCTTATGCTCAAACTTAGGGTTGACTATTATGACCTTAAAATTACTTTATTATCTTAAAGCACTAAAGGGCGAGTATGTAGGCACTCTAGGGTTGCCAAAAATGATGTGCTAGATCCACCAATATTTTCCCCAAAGTTACCTTGTCTATTTACAACCTTATGTCGTCCAATGAGGGTTGACTAGAAATATCTTTTTGATACTTGCAAGTGTACATCTTAGCTAATTCTATTGCTTAAAAAAGTGTGGTTGGTTTCTGCACATTAATTGAGAGGCTAAGCTCCAAACCATAGATATACATATGCAACTTTACATTGTTACTCACACTTTCCATATACATGGTAAGATTTAGAAACTAATTAGTATACTCTCTACTAGTCATACTTCTCTAATCTAACTAGCCAATTGGTACCATCTCCTAGCCAACTTTTCCTTTTCAATAGAGGACACAATTACTTCAGCCATCTTTGCCTTGAATTCCTCCCTACCATCAATTAGCCCGTTTCTTTTTTCATGTACCTCCAACACATATGAAAAAATACCTCTAGGTGAAGACTAGCAAAGTGAATCTTCTGATCATTTGATCTGGGGTAAATGTCAATGTAGGACTCAAATTTAGATGTCTACTCCTTTAAATCACAAGGGGAAGATGAATGTCCATTATACTTGCTCAATACAATCTTATCATGGAGCTCCCTTTCAACAAAATTTTCCCATTAGAATTTTGGGGATCCATGTCCAAGTAACTTTTAGTGGGGATTGAATTACTAGAGGTACTCCATTAATAAGTTATTTGAAATCTTCCTAAAGTTGCTTGAACTCTTACCCATTCAGGATTGGATGCTTAAATGCTCATGATAGGCTCCACATTCCTATAAGATGGTTCCCTTGTTTCATAAGCAATATTTGGTATGCCCCTATGTCTTATAACTTCTAGTTGTGAATTCACATTATGGGGTTGAAGAGACTATTTTGGTCTAGATATGTCCATGCTTTCTCTATTAGCCATCAATGCTTCCTTAAGCTGTGAAATTTGGCCCATGAGCTTGTCCAAATAATCCTTGGTAGATTGAGCCATATATTCACTTGCTTTCTTAGTTTAGGCACTTGATTGCACCATATGCATGATTATTTCATTGGTTTGGATTGATTAGATGATTTGTTCAACCATATGTGTTGAGAGATAGGCATGTGAACCCTATGTATGCAATGTTGAGGTAGCTGCAATGGAGCTTCTGTATAGAGATGTAGGTTGAGAGAGAGAGAAGAGATAGAGACACACGATTTGTGGTACTAAAGAGTGTACCTCATAATGTTTTAGATAGATATATGTACTATGTACAGCCTGACCCCTACGGGCGGACATGGGCACTGCCCTTTATCCCTACAATCTCCCCCCCAAAGGAAATGTGCCCAAAGGTAGAGAAAAAGAATCAGCCAAGTCTAAGTATGTACAAAGCTGAAGAGACTATACCTATCCACAATACCCATCATCTACCAGCAATGGGCAAACCTCTCTGCTAGAAGACCCTTCATGAGAAGTTTTGAAGTTTTGTAGGGTTACCATCAGTGTGCACCTTGACTAGCTCAATGCTCTTGCTGTCAAGTACCTCTCTGATGAAATGATACTTCACCTGTATGTGTTTTGTATTTGCATGAAAGATAGGGTTCCGTGCTAGCATGATAGCACTCTGACTATCACAGTGGAGGACATGAACCTCAATAATCCCAAGCTCAACAACCAAACGTGATAGCCATAAGGCCTCTTTGCATGCCTTAGTGGCATCCACATACTCTACCTCCATAGTAGATAGTGCAACACACTTCTGTAGCCTAGATATCCAATAAACAGATTCCCTTGTGAAGTTAAACACATATCTTGAAGTGGACTTCCTGCACTCCACATGTCCAGCATAGTCTACATCAGTAAAGCCAACAACAGATGCCTTCTACTTACCAAAGCAGATACACAAATCCTTTGTGCCCTTGAGGTATCTCATGATACCTTTCACTGCTTCCCAATGCTTCTTGCCAGGGTTTGTCATGTACCTACTAACCACTTCCACTGCAAAGGCAATGTCAGGACGTGTAGCAACCATAGCATACATCAACCTGCCAACGATTGAAGCATACAGAATCTTGGCCATTTTAGCCTTTTCATCATCAGATATAGGGGTATCCTCTACATTGAGTTTCACATATGGAGGCAATGGAACTGTGATTACTTTCCCCCCTCCATATTGAAACGATGCAAAATCTTCGATATATACTCCTGCTGAGATAGATAAAGGAACCCCTTTGATCTATCTCTGAGTATCCACATTCCAAGAATGTGATTGGCACCACCAAGATCCTTCATGTCAAAGGTGCCATGAAAACTTTTCTTCAATGCATCCAAGGGATGAGTATCCCTGCCAGCAATTAGCATGTCATCAACATACAAAACCAAGATAATTAGGCTGCCATCTGCTGCCTTCTTGGTATACAAGCATTGATCAGCTTGACTTCTCTGAAAGCCTTGAGACTGCATGAAAGTATGAAACTTATGATACCATTCTTGCGGTGCCTGTTTCAACCCATAAAAACTTTGTTTCAATTTATAGACCATTGTCTCTGTGCCTTTAGCAACAAAACCCTTACGCTACTGCATATATATGTTCTCATGCAGATCACCATGTAAAAATGCACTCTTTACATCCATCTATATGAGCTTCATATCCTCAGTTGCAACCAAGCCCAAATGGTTCTCAAGGTAGTCATCTTGACTTTAGGAGAGAAGATCTCATCAAAATCAATTCCATGTTCCTACTTGTACCCCTTTGTAACTAGCCGTGCTTTATACTTTGGCAAAGAACCAGAAGTGACCTTCATCTTGTAAACCCACTTGCATGGAAGAGTTTTCTACCCTTTAGGTATCTGCATCAAGTCCCAAGTAGCATTTTTTTCAAGAGATTCCATCTCTATCAGCATGGCCTTGAACCACTTCTTGTTGTCCGATCTAGTCATTGCTTCCTTGAAGCATGACTGTTCACCACAATCCGTCAATATGACATAATCTGTAGCATACTGCGCACCAAGAACAAACTTTTCAGGTGTTCTCGATGGTTGAGTTAACCTACGGAGTGAAGGCTCAGCATTTGCTAGCTGCTGGGCCTATAAATATGCATTTATAGGTTGCTATCTTGAAATACAAACCATTTTCTACATGTTTTCAAGCTGAAACTGTGGTGTATCATGGGCAATACCTGACTGGTCATTTACAGTACCATTTCCTACATTTTCAGGAGTATTTACAACAGGTATATGCTACTATCCACTGGGCAAAAATGACTGTCTAAAAGGTACATCCTCCCTGAACACAACCCTTCTGACTTCCTCAATCTTCTCGGGCTTCTTATGCATGCAATCTTCACAGAAGATGATGTCATTGCTGCGTACTATCTTTCTTTTCTTAGGATCCCAAAGTCTATACCCCATCTCACCCTTGTCAATGTATCCTAGGAATATGCAGTTACAGGACTTTGGTTCTAGTTCCCTGCATTTTTCTTCCCGTATTTGCACAAAAGCCTTGTAACCAAACACTCGCAAATGAGCATAAGAAGGTGGCTTGCCTGACCACTCTTCCTGAGCGACTCTCCCCCCCAAAGACCTCGGTGAACTATTAATCAAATGAACGGTTGTCATAACAGCCTCTGCCTAAAAGCCATGGGGTAATGCAACATGAGACAACACCGTACGAACCTTATCCTGTATGGTCCGATTCATGCACTTTGCAACTCCATTTTGGGGTCGATTATGAGGGGCAGTGAGCTCTCTCTTTATCCCCTTGCTGTCACAAAATGCCTGAAAGGCTTTGGACACATACTCCCCACCGTTGTCAAAGTGAAAATACTTAAGTGTCTTATAAGTTTGATTCTCAACCAATGCCAAGAATTTTTGAAACTTGTCAAGCACTTCGTCCTTGCTACGAATAGGATAAACCCATACCTTCCGAGTAGCATCATTGACAAATGTGACAAAGTATTTATTTCCTCCTAGAGATAACCCTACCATCTGATATACATTGGAATGTAATAATCCTAGAGGCAAAGATTTCAATGAAAGAGACTTTTTATGAGATGTCTGTGCATGCTTACCATAAACACAGTTATCACATTGTTCAAAATCAGCATAATAAAGACAAGGCAAGTAACCCAAATGAGAAAGTACTTTCATTCCTATTTGACTCATGTGTCCCAACCAACCATGCCACAAGGAAACACTTGGTCGATAACGGTGACAACATGGTCACGCACACTAGATACATGAAGTGGATACAAAGTATCACTCTTGCAACATCTAGCAATAACCCTAGATCCCCTTACAGATCTTCCATTTTCCATCACCAAATGTGGTATGAAAACCATCGTCATCTAATTGTCAAGTACTAATCAAGCTCTTCTTGAGCTGCGGTACATGCCTTACATTTTGAAGAGTGAAGATAGATCCATGCTGAAACTATAGTTCCACATTGCCATGCCTGCAATGTCACATGCATAATTTTCCCCAAGATGGACAACACCATGTGTCGACCTCCTGTATAGTCTGTAAACCACTCACGATGAGGGGTGACATGAAAAGAGGCACTTGAATTCAAAATCCAAGTGTGCATGCCATCATCCGTATCGGCTATCAAAGCATGTGCACTATAACATCAAGAGACAAAGAGTACATTATTCCCACTGTTGCTCTCATGGATGACTACATTCACCTCTTTGATCTTTACATTGCTCTTCTTAGTAGGATGACTCTCTTTCTTCTCTTCCTTGCTATCATCCCTCTTCTTGCCCTTCCCTTTCTCTTTATTCCATTTATAGCAATCACATTTGAAGTGCCCCTTCTTGCCATAGTGATGGCATTCAACATCCTTACCACATGATTTGTTGCGTCCCTTGCTATTAGATTTGCCTTTCTGCTATGATCTACCCTCTAGTATGCAAAGCACTAGAAGACTTAATGGATGAATTGTTCGGCCTATTCATTTCTTCCATGAGTAGATCACTCTCTACATCAACATACAAAAGCATAGCATTAGAATTGCTCATAGTAGTCCCGGAGGTATCCTAGCTCTTTGGGCAGAGTACAAAGAAAGAACATAGCTTTGAACTCATCATCAATATTAAACTTCAAAGTGGCAAGTTGGCTAAAAATGGAGTTAAAATCACTAAGGTGAGTAAACATTGCAATAGCCTCTTTCATATGCAAATCCATGAGTTTCTTCAGCCAGTAGACTTTGCTTGCAGCAATCTTTTGGGCATACAACTCTTCCAATCGCTTCCAAATGTCATAAGTAGAATCCAACCCTTCAGTGTTAAATAGCAAGGCATCAGAAATTGATAGCTCAATGGTTGAGTGTGCAAGCTCATTCAACTCATCCTAGTCATCCTGCTCTACATTAGCTGGTTTTGTTCCCTTTACTTTAGTTGACTTTTCTTGCTTCTACAACAAGATATTATAGCACTGCTTTAGTTGACTTTTCTTGCTTCTTCTACAACAAGATATTATAGCACTGCTTTTGCCAAACTGCAAAGTTGTGTACTCCTTCAAGCTTCTTGATATGCAAAGTTGTGTTACTTTAGTTGACTTTTCTTTCTTCTTCTACAACAAGATATTATAGCACTGCTTTTGCCAAACTGCAAAGTTGTGTACTCCTTCAAGCTTCTTGATATGCATAAGATGATTGTCATTGCTGCTAGCCATGATTCACAGCCAAGTAACTGTATGCCAGTAAATGGCAGCTAATGCCAAGCAATGAAATCTCCAGAATATACTTGGTAGTATGTTAGGAATATCCCCAAGTATGTACAGCAAGAACATACATCAGTTCATTGCCCAAAATGCCTCAAAAGAATTCAATGATAGTAGACATACTAATTTCCTGACAAAAACAGAGTGCAATCTTGAAATTCCTGACAATACATGTGGTTGTCTTGCAATTCAAGAGTGCAATCCTGAAATTCCTGACAATATAGGTGGCTGTCCTGCAATTCAGGAGCAGCCTAAAATTCCTAACAATACAGGTCGCTGTCTTGCAATTTAGAAAACTGTCGTGAATGTACAACAGTAGACCTATAAGTAAAGTTGATCCAAAAAATGAGCTCTAATCACTACTCAAATGCATTTCGGAATAAAATCTAAGCATGTAACATCAACCATAAGCATGAATACATGGTATAGAATGCCCGAGATCAAGTCTAGAAGCAAGACATAATGCATACACATTCAAAATATCATTCAGCCTTATTATTCCAGAAGTCAATTCTCTGTCAAAACTGAGTGAAATCTCAGTCAAAATCAGCCCAAATGCACTTCAATACATAGGCATATCATTCCTCAGTGTCTTGACATCACTTGAGCATGTATACGCATCAACATGCATGTCCAAGGACCAATGTCATTAAAGGACATAGGGCTGCTTGTAATTTGCAAGCTATGGACTATGTATTCTAGCCACAAGCATGGTTTGCAAACTGAGCCAAATCCTTGCCAACATTAGCTAAAAATGGCCTCAAGAAAATGCCACATGATTTCCAAAGCATCCAGCATCAAGATATCCAATAGCCATCAAATGAGCATCAATCTCAAGAGAGCATGTGCTGCCTTGTTTATTACAGATCTGAATATTGTGTATTTTAGACTTGAAGCTAAATGTATATTAGTCCCAAGTGTATTATTACACTTCAATGCTCAATGCTAAACATTAGATGCAAAGTCTAGAGCACAACCATGATGCCAAATGAAGAGGAGCAACTGTTGTAGGTCCTAAGCATGTTGAAAACCAGATCTGCATACCCATGCTGATGGCACCTTCAACCTTGAAGGGATTAAAATGGTGGTCCAAGTGTTGGAGATGATGGGGAGGGTCCCCAGATTTTCAACGATTGCTGCCAACAAGCTCGAATGAAGAGGGAAGCTTCAAGCTTCAAGAAGAAGCTTCAAACCTTGTTGCCCTGCACACAGACTCTTCATAATAAACTCTTCTTCAACTTCAAGCTCATGCACCTGAAGAAATGCCAAGCTCCTAATTGCCTAAACCAAGCTCTAATACCAATTTTTGAGGTAGCTACAATGGAGCTTCTGTGTAGAGATGCAGGTTGAGAGAGACAGAAGAGACAGAGACACACGATTTGTGGTACTAAAGAGTGTACCTCAATAATGTTTTAGATAGGTATATGTACTATGTACAGCCTAGCCCTTATGGATAAACACAGGCACTGCCCTTTATTCCAACATGCAAGGGTGGATAAGGGTAGTTGGGTGTGAATGGATTGGAGGGTGGGTGTGGAAACCCTAACCCTAGCTATCCAATGAATATTGAAACATCCAAGAGGTCACTCTCATAGAAGAGAGAGAGTATACCAATTGTATTCCATAAGCAATTGAATAAGCAAGATTTTCTTCTTGTACTTCTTGATCTCTCTTCTCCCTCTTGTGCACATTTCTTGTCATGCTGCAAACTCTAATTTCTAGCATGGTATCAGAGCCATCTCTAATCCCTTTAGCTTCCCTAAACCTCAGCTCAACCTAAGTACACAAGAAAAGCTTCATTTTTCCATCTTAGTCTTTCAACATCCATAGCCATCTAGCACCTACCTCCATTGGAGGAGCTCATGTGCACAAAAGAGGGCATATTGGCCTCTGATTTCTAGAAGATAAACCTTCCTTTGTGATGGCTTCTTTGTAGTACCAAAAACCCCAGCATTGGTCACAGAACAAGATGCCTGGGGAGGTTAGTAAATATATGTATGTATCACGTGGGTTCAACATAAGGGATTTAAAAAATACAATTTTTACACATTTTTTACATACAAAAGGGCCCCATATAAAGGGATTACTTATAGGTTGAATAAAAAAGGATTATGTTTTATTAAGGAAAAATTCACAAATAAAGATATTTATAAATAGGCCTTAAATGCACGTGATATAGATGGTATACATATAGCAAATTAGCTAGGGCAAGATGAAAATGTAAAAAAAATGCATATAGGCATAGTTTAGGGTGACATGTAGATTTGTATGGTTGCATGCTTAGTAGGAAATGAATTAATGGCGGCTACCTTAGGGATTTGATAGTCCCCCCTAGTGGGCTATCCTCCCATAAGAGGGCTTCTCAAATCTCTGCCCAACAAAAAGAGATCTTTGTCAAACCCTAGCTATGGGTTTCTTGGTAGCCATAGTGAGGAAGCTTCAAGCTCTCTTTTTTGGTTTTTCACTCTAGGAATCATTAACAGTGGTTCTAATCATTGAAGCATATTCTTTGAAGCTTATTCTAGATCTGGGAGTAGCTCCAACACTAGGGGCACATTAGTGAGCTTATTGGAAAGCTGACTTTCAATTGGTCTTCACTCAAGCATCTTACTAAGCTTGACATTAGTGTTTCTAAACACTATCGATTAAACTTCTAATCACTTTCTTGCTAGATATTTGTTAAATATAGTATAAACACATTAATCATTGTACCCAACCCTCATCTCATATTGTAATGCATTAAATTTGAGCATGCTACTTATTAATAATCTCTTTTGATTTTGCACTTATTGGCCATTGTATAAAGGACTAGACATTGCCATTATGAAAATACTTTTATCCATGGCAGGCATTAGTGAAGTAGAAAATGATGGAATAGAGCTACTGGCCCTTGATCAAAGGGACCAAGGTTACTGACCCATCAAACCCACTTGATGTAGAAGATGATGAAAGAGCTCAAACCATGATCATGCTTCATCTTTATGAATCCTTGATTCATCACATTGATCAACTCTCCATTGCCAAGGAGAAATGGGATGAGCTGCAAAAGCTTTATGGGGCTAAAGGAAAGAACCCTAAAATTTTCCTTAAGATCAACATTTTTAGCCTGGAGTATAAGCAAGCAGGAGAGGACCTAGGTAAGTTCATCTCACACATGAAGGGACTCATGGCACATCTATCCTTAATTCAAGCTCCAATTCATGATGAATATGCTATTGCAATTCTCTTGAAAGTTGTGAAAAAGGTAATTCCTACCCTTATAACTACTCTTACAAATATCCCTAATCCAATCTTAGAAAGCATAATCCAATATTTTATAGATGAGGAGAAAAGAAATCAGAAAGAAGGCAACACTAGTCATGCATATACTTCAATAGCCTATGACACTATAAGGATTTAAACCTATAGCGACGGCGGGTAGCGACACAGGTAGCGGCATCGCTATTTGTGTCGCTATTTTGCATCGCATTTAGCGACGCAAATAGCGACGCCCCACAGGAAAAAAAAACAGGCCGAAACCGAGTGCGAGTTCATTTCGCACATTTTCGTTGATCGTTTTGAGAGGGAGAGCAGGCGAGGCGACCGTCGTGAGAGAGGGAGAGGAAGAAGGCTTGCCACCGCCGCCGTCGTTCACAAAGGAGAGGAGGAGCCTTCATCGTGAAGAGGAGCTGCCAAACCCTCGCCATATCTCATCAGTGAGTCCATTATCTCCTTCTTTTGCTTATTTAGGAGAGGAAATGAGAGAGAAAGAGAGGGAGAGGGAGAGGGAGAGGGAGGGAGAGAAAGAGAAAGAGAGAGGGAGAGAAAGAGAAAGAGAAAGAGAAAGAGAAAGAGAAAGAGAAAGAGAGGGAGGGGGAGGAAATGAGAGAGGGAGAGAAAGAGAAAGAGAGGGAGACACTACAAGATATAGACCTTATATCGACGTTTAAAGCAATGAAAATACAAACAACAAAATTTGCCCCCGTCGTCGGCAAAAGCATCGTTATTAACAATGCCATAGAAACGTCGCTATCAGCATCGCTATTGGCATCGCTATCAGCCAAATAGCGACGCCAATCGCGACGCAACTAGTAAATTTGCGACGTGCATAGCGACGGCAATAGCGACACGAACAGTAAATTTGCGACGCTAATAGCGATAGTAACAGGGATAATTTTTTTTGTGCTGTATGAGAGCCATACAAAATAGTTTCTGCATTGCTGTATACAAAGCGCTTGCAAACAAAAAGAATGTATACTGAAATCATAAAACTGATACATGAAATAAATACATGATCGCATAAAAAGCGATTGGTACAATCATGACAGGATATTACTAATACATAGAAAATATCTACATAGATCAGGCGACTAAAAAATAAAGGTGTGTGAGCTCCAAGGATCCAAGGGCGAGCTACAAATCCTCGTCCCCCGAAAGCTCGTCCCGCCGCAAAGGAGCATCGAACGGACTCTGCAGAAAAAGAAACAACACATCAATCCACCATACAATAATGCATTCAAATATCTCATGGTAACTACGGACAAGAAAGATGAGTGACTTACAAGGCCGCCGCGTCTATACAATCGGTCGATCAATGCATTGAGACCGTGCCTCTCTGCATATCGAGTCTCAAGGCCTATCAGATTGCGATTTGTAATGGAGTGCTGCAAAGAAAACAAAATGCTAACTGTTAGAAATATGATTGTCAGTACAAAGAATATTTCAAAAAGACAAACAAGCAAAACAAAAGAAAAACTTACAAAGTCCTCCAAATATGTCTTGTGGCCGCCACTCCCAAGATGATGGACCACTCCGGCCTCGAGTCGTGCCCTCGTCGCCTTGCATTGCTGACTCCAACGTCCTGGAGAATCTGTAGCCTCCTCCCTCAGTCGGCGCCAGACGTCTGCATCTAACCACTTGGGCTTTGCAGCCCCACTCTTGATTGCCTTGCATGCGTCGGATCGTCTATGTGACATGTATGCATGCATGCAATCCATCATCCAACCCGTAGAGAATCTATCTACTACGGTTGACACCAGAAACTCCTCGTGCAAGGATGCTACTATGTAGTCCTTGCTCCCCTCCGGTATGTTCTTCCAATGATCCAGGACGTTGTGCCGAAAAACTTGTTGGCACAACTCTCTCATGCGAGCCATCACCGTCCTCCCCTCATCATTCATGATGATGGCTCATGACCTAGTATCGACTAGATATCCATAACCCCTAGGAGTCTGCCTAAGATGGGTCCTCTCCCATCTACGTCCACGCTCCTGGGCATATCAAGAGACCCCTCTACATCCGGTGTACCAATGGGGGTAATCTCTCTCGGAGTGGCACCCAAAGGGGTGCCACTCTGCTGACGGCTGCGCAAAAGTCGGAGTAACTGGAGTAGACGTCCCCACAGGTGTGACAAATCCTAGAGATGACGCAGCTCCAGCTGAAGACAAGACGGAGACACCACATTCGTGTCTCCACAACAGCATCCCCTTGATCCCGATGCACTCCCTTCCTCTGGCCCAAGTCGTGAGCATCGAGATCGTCTGCTCGAAGCCGAAGCATCCGATCGCGCTGAAGCAGATCTAGCAGAGCGCCTTGACGAAGAATGAGACAGCTCCTGGTCTGCCATCTCTCTGAATCTCGCAAGCTGGTCTGGAGACATGCGTGCGAAGATGTCCTACAACTCCTCATCGCTCATCCCTCGTCTCATCTTGAAAATGTCACCTGCACAGATAAAAAATGATATTAGAATAATCAATTTAAATAATACAAAGCACAGTAATATAAATCATTTAAAAAAAATCTCTCTTAAAATGTATATCTTATGTACCTTTATAAGAGATTGGTCAACGAATTGAGTAAGTGGATGCTCCAAGTATGAAGTATCCTATGGTCCCATGTTAATCTCCTGACACAACTCTACATACACTCGAAGGTCGATAGACATGTCACCACAAAAGAATGAGTCCGCCTTGTTCTCAAAAAATTCTTGGACTCCTGTATTTCCATCATTGTTAGCCGATGCTGGCTCCAAGCTTTCGACGGCCTCCACCCCTTGTAATATTGACCCTCTATTTGCATATTATCTTTATCTATGCTTGGAACATTGCTTTGATCATATACTCTCGCACTTCGGGGAGTTGAAGGTATAATATACCACCATCGAGGTTGTCGGGGGTTTGGATAGAAGATTACCTATTCACAAACACGTACAAGAGAGTGATTAACCATTGTGACATAAACCATGTCGTAATACAATTAGCAAGCAAATGACTCCATGTACCTGTTCGCAATGGGCCAGCAACACAAAGATGTCGTGCAAATCTGTCCATTTTTTTTCGGAATCTATTTCGAGAAATCCCGATGGACCTCATCGAACTGTTGCTCCAGCTCCTCCAAGTACCACTTTGAACCACTGCACATTGAATAGTATCATGGAGAAGCTACGGTAATCCACCGTAATAATAATTTACAAGTTTCCAAAATACTCCATCTCATCCACAACTGTGTTTGGATCCGTTGCTCGTCGCCGGCTCTCTTGCTCGAACCTTGCCATGACACCACAGTCCATTGTGGAGCGCATTTTGTCAATATGCTCCACGCGAAAATGCCGTCCGCGTGACCACGCTGCACTATATATTTTGTATTGTACATTGAAACACTCAAATTAGATGTCGCATATAAAATTTAGGTACGACAGATTCTAAACCCCTCATCACCTTTGGACTACATCCCCTCGAGAATTTCCACTCCTCCATTGAGACCTCTGTCCCTTCGCTAGATGCTGCGGTCAAGGCTCCATGCAACCATCGCGTTGACATAAACTGCGGCATCTCCTCCATGCCTTCGAGATATCGAATCGGTTGATGATGCATACTACGTCAGAATTCAGCTCGCGCTTCCTCTCGATCTTGCCTTACAATCTGGTACTTGGCGAGCCATGTCTCCATGGAGGCATGGTGCAACATACAAAAGCGATTCACATTCTCTTCCATTGAGGCATCCATTATTTTTTCTACCCCATTTCCAACCACCACATCTCCAGTCAGTCTATCATCGTCCTTCAGCGTCCATAGCATTTCATTGTCTGGTTCCACCGTTGGTAGCCATTGTGAAATATGCACTAACGCCTCTGACACCAACCAACCTTCGGCCATGCTACCTTCTGGCCGAGCTCATTGTCGCACAAAGCCTTTCATGGTTTTCATGAAAAACTCCAGGAAGAACATCCATCGCATATGGATAGGTCCAGCAATCTCCACTTTGTCCACAAGATGCACAAGAAGGTGGATTTGTATCGTGAGCATGCTAGTGGGTAGGTATTTCTCAAAGAGACAGACCGTCTCCACTGCTCCTCGCCTCGCGGATTCAATAGAGGACATCTTAATCTCTTTCTGTGAGATCCATTGCACCAAAGTCGACAACTTATAAATGACCCCGCGAATTTCTGGAGTAAGGCATCCTGCGATCGCGATCGGTAGGACAAACTGCCACAAATGAGAAAGCATTATGAATCATGGCCACTTTCCAAATTGCAAAATGCCCACGCTAATTACAATCCATTCGTAGCATAAACCTGACATATCTTATGCCAATCATGGGATTTTAGCCCCGACAATTGGTCGTCTTTAGAAAATGCGGACCTGAGAGAACGCATCATACCCGTCGGAGTGCGGATAGACTTGATTACTTGCTTCACAATGCGCTCTTCTTTAGTGGACAAAACCCAATGAGCGCGAGGAAGCTGCACGCGATCATCAGCACTCGACTGCAGCCAAAGCGCCTCCATCTTACCTACCTCCTTCAAATCCATTCACGCCCCTATAGTGTCTCTCTTTCCTGTGATGTGGTCCCATAGCAAGCTGCCCACATTCTTGAAAATATGCATGGGACTTGTAAGTAGGTCCAATATGGCAACTCGTAGAAAACTGAGAACCGTCGCATTCCATTTGGATGTGATTCTGCGTCGACCATTTTCAGCTCGTACCAACTTGCGGCGTTCATACATGTTTGGACTTGACTAAAAGATTGGATAATGCCTTAGATGCTAAAAGGAAAAGTGATGAATATGTTACTTCATCATTGCAATAAAAAGATTGGTGACAACGATGCTATGAATAATGAAGTTCTTCACGAGGTGAATATAGAGTTGAAGGGGATGGAACACGATTCTTCTTTGGGATTTAGTGGTGATCAATCAATTATTGAGGTGTCTTCTTGTGCAACCATTATACCTTATATACATAGCTACGGTCTCTAGGTTATGTACTTTGAGTATCTTAGAGGGGCTCTACTAGGATTACTTATACAACTGCACTAGAGGGCTTTGAGTATAAGTAATCCATTTATGAGTATCATTGAGGATCTCTTAGTCTAATAATAAATCAGTCTCAACAAAAAGCATCTTAGTAATGTGGTTTTTTTGTCCTAGGTCTATGTATAAAAATTAATGCCATCTATGAAATTTATCAACTATAGTAATAAAATTTGTTTCAATCAATTCTACTCATAGTCATAACATTTGAAGAAAATATCCTATGCTCAATTTAAGGGATTCTTCTTCTATAGCAATACTTTTAGGTTCATTTTGATGAAGTACCATAATGACCATTAGCTAGGGTATCATTTTTTTTTAGTCCTTCCGTTGACTAGTTGGCATGATTACTAATTTGTTATGCCTATAAAGTTAATACAAAAACAATGAATTATGCATATCACAATTAGATCCCCTACTTGGACATTATGAAGGATATGACCAATTTTAAGCCATCTTAAAGAGTCACCAATGTACATGGCCCATGACAAAGCACATTGCATACCATTATCGATAAGTCTATTATCGTGCATCTTAAATCTCCTAATTATAAAGTGTATGACTAATTTTTAGCCCTCTTAAGGAGTCGATGTAATGGTACCCATAAAAAAAGCAAAGTGCATACCATTATCATAATCATGGATATGTTATCGTTCCAATATATACACACACAGGTGGACTACATCTTGAGTAGACAAAAGCTATCCATTTGAGTAGACATACATCTCCATAAAGCTATCCATTTGAGTATACATCTCTTTCTCTTTCTCTCCCTCTCTCTCCCTATCCCTCTCTTTCTCTCTCATTTGCTCTCCCTCTCACAATATATCCTAACACTCTCCAAAAGCAAAAGAGAGAGGGAGAGAGAAAATGCACTCTCTCTCCCTCTCCCTCTCCCTCTCCCTGTCTTTCTCTTTCTCTTTCTCCCTCTCTCTCTCTCTTTCTCTCCCTCCCTCTCCCTTTCCCTCTCTTTCTCTCACATTTCCTCTCCCTCTCAATATATCCTAACACTATCCAAAAGCAAAAGGAGAGGGAGAGAGAGAATGCACTCTCCCTCCCTCTCCCTCTCCCTCTCCCTCTCCCTCTCTTTCTCTTTCTCTCTCTCGCTCTCTCTCCCCTTAAACAAGCAAAAGAGAAAGTGATTTAAATCTTAAATAAGCAAAAGGGAGAGGGAGAGAGAGAATGCACTCTCCCTCCCTCTCCCTCTCCCTCTCCCTCTCTTTCTCTTTCTCTCCCTCTCTCATTTCTTCCCCCTTCCTCTCCCTCTCCCTCTCTTTCTCTTTCTCTCCCTCTCTCTCCCTATCCCTCTCTTTCTTTCTCATTTCCTCTCCTAAACAAGCAAAAGAGAAAGTGATTTAAACCTTAAACAAGCAAAATAAGGAGAGAGGGAGACTCACCGATGAGATATGGCGAGTGTGGGGCAGCTCCTCTTTGCGATGAAGGCTCCTCCTCTCCTTCGCGAACAACGGCGGCGGCGGCGGCAAGTCTTCTTCTTCTCCTTCCCTCACAACGGTCGCTCTCTCCCTCACTCTCGCTCTCAAAACACAAAACGCAAAAACGTGAAATAGTCGTGCTCGGTTTCGGCCCGTTTTTTTCCCTATGGACCGTCGCTATTTGCGTCGGCTTTTGCGACGAAAATAGCGACGCCGCTATCCGCCGTCGCTATAAGCTCAAATCCTTGTAGTGAGAGAGAGAGGGAGGGAGAGTGTATTCTCTCTCTCCCTCTCCCTTTTACTTTTATAATTTGTGTATATATTGTGAGAGAGGGAGAGGAAATGGGAGAGAAAGAGAGGGAGGGGGAGGGGGGGAGAGGGAGAGGGAGAGGAAGAGGGAGGGAGAGGGAGGAAATGGAACAGGGAGGGGGATGAAATGAGAGAATGAGAGAGGGAGAGAGAGAAAGAGAAAGAGGGAGAGAGAGAGGGGAGGAAATGAGAGAGGGAGAGAAAGAGAAAGAGAGGGAGAGGGAGAGGGATGGGGAGGAAATGAGAGAGGGAGAGGGAGGGAGAGTGTATTCTCTCTCTCCCTCTCCCTTTTGCTTTTATAATTTGTGTATATATATTGAGAGAGGGAGAGGAAATGAGAGAGAAAGAGAGGGAGAGGGAGGAAATGGGGGAGGGAGGGAGAGGGGGAGAAAGGGAGAGTGAGAGGGAGGAAATGGAAGAGGGAGGGGGATGAAATGATTGAGAGAACGAGAGAGAGGGAGAGTGCATTCTCTCTCTTATTTATTTAATTTTTATATAATTTGTATATAATGTGAGAGGGAGAAGAAATGAGGGAGAGGGAGAGGGAGAAAGAGAGTGAAATTAAAGATAGGGAGAGGGAGGGGGAGGAAATGAGAGAGAAAGAGAGGAAGGGAATGAGAGAGGGAGAGTGTATTCTCTCTCTTATTTATTTATTTTTTGTATAATTTGTATGTAATGAGAGAAGGAGAAGAAATGAGGGAGAGGGAGAGGGAGAAAGAGAGGAAAATTAAAGAGAGGGAGAGGGAGGGGAGGAAGAGAGAGAAAATGAGAGAGGGAGAGGGAGAGGGAATGAGAGAGGGAGAGGGAGAGGGGGGAGAGACGAAAACATAATAGGGAAATGAGAGAGGGAGAGGGAGGGAGAAGAAATGAGAGAAGGAGAGGAAGAGAGCAAAAGGAAATGAGAACTGAAGAGGAGAGAGAAAAAAGAGAGAATGAGAGGAGAGAGAAAAAGAGATAAGATGTTAAACATAATAGACAAATAGAGCAAGAGAGGGTATGGGTGAGGGTAAGGGCGAGGGAGGGAGAGGAAATGAGAGAGGGAGAGGAAGAGAGAAAAAAATGAGAGAGAGGGAGGAGAGAGAAAAAGAGAAAAAATTATTAAAAATAATAGAGAAAGAGAAAAAGAGAGGGTCAGGGTGAAGAAGGGACAAGAAATGAGAGAGGGAGAGAAAGAGAGAAAGGTAAATGAGAGAGGGAGAGGAGAGAGAAGAAAAAAAGAGAGAAAAATCATTAAACCTAATAGGAAAAGAGAGATAGAAAGAGAGGGTGAGGGCGAGAGAGAGAGAGGAAATGAGAGAGGGAGAGGAGAGAGAAAAAGAGAGAAAAACCATTAAACCTAATAGGGAAAGAGAGAAAGAGAGGGTGAGGGCAAGTGAGGGAGAGAAAATGAGAGAGGGAGAGGAGAGAGAAAAAGGAAATGAGAGGGAGAGGAGAGAGAAAAAAGAATGAGACAGGGCAAGGGAGGGAGAGGGATGAGAGAGAGGAGAGAGAAAAAGAGAGAGGGAGTGAGAGAAATGAGAGGGAGAGGAGAGAGAAAAGAAAATGAGAGAGGGAGAGGAGAGGAGAGAGAAAAAGGAATGAGAGAGAGAGAGGAGAGAGAAAAAGGAATGAGAGAGGGCAAGGGAGGGAGAGGAATGAGAGAGAGAGGAGATAGAAAAAGAGAGAGGGAGGGAGAGGAAAGAGAAAAGGAAATGAGAGAGAGAGAGGAGAGAGAAAAAGAGAAATATCATTAAACCTAATAGGGAAAGAGAGAAAGAGAGGGTGAGGGTGAGGGAGGGAGAGGAAATGAGAGAGGGAGAGGAGAGAGAAAAAGGAAATGAGAGAGAGAGAGAGGAGAGAGAAAAGGAAATGACAGAGAGAGAGAGAGAGAGGAGAGATAAAAAGAGAAATATCATTAAACCTAATAGGGAAAGAGAGAAAGAGAGGGTGAGGGCGAGGGAGGGAGAAGAAATGAGAGAGGGAGAGGAAGAGAGACGAAATATTATGTGTTAGGTACTGAGTACTAGGTACTAAATACTAGTGTTCTATGATACTATATGCTAGGTCATAGAAAAATATCAGTACAAAGAATATTTCAAAAAAATAAACAAGCAAAACAAAAGAAAAACTTACAAAGTCCTCCAAATATGTCCTATGGCCGCCACTCCGATGGACCACTCCGGCCTCGAGTCGTGCCCTCGCCGCCTCGCGTTGCTGACTTCAACATCCTGGAGAATCTGTAGCCTCCTCCCTTAGTCGGCGCCAGTCCTCTGCATCTAACCACTTGGGCTTTGCAGCCCCACTCTTGATTGCCTTGCGTGCGTCAAATCGTCTATGTGACATGTATGCACACATGCAATCTATCATCCAGCCCGTAGAGAATCTATCTACTGCTGCTGGCACTGGAAACTCCTCATGCAAGGATGCTACTATGTAGTCCTTGCTCCCCTCTAGTATGTTCTTCCAATGATCCAAGACGTTGTGCCGAAAAACTTGTTGGCACAACTCTCTCATGCGAGCCATCACCCTCCTCCCCTCATCATTCATTATAATGGCTCCTGACCTACTATCGACTAGATATCCATAACCCCCTGGAGTCTGCCTAAGATGGGTCCTCTCCCATCTGTGTCCACGCTCCTGGGCATATCCAAGAGACCCCTGTGCATCCGGTGTACCGACGGGGGTAATATCTCTTGGAGTGGCACCCACAGGGGTGCCACCTACTGACGGATGCGCAAAAGTCGGAGTAACTGGAGTAGACGTCCCCACAAGTGTGACAAATCTGTGGGGTGACGCAGCTCTAGCTGAACGACGAGACGGAGACACTGCGTCCGCGTCTCCACAGCATCCACCTGAGCCTGAGGCACGCTCCTTGGAAGGGCCATGAGAGCGAGGAGTTGCACCTGTATCCCATGTCAACCGCGGGCTCACTACCTCTATATCTCTGTAGCATCCCCCTGATTCCGATGCACTCCCTCCCTCTGGCCCAAGTCGTGAGCGTCGAGCTCGTCTGTTCGAAGCTAAAGCATCCGATTGCGTTGAAGTAGATCTAGCAAAGTGCCTTGACGAAGACCCAGACAGCTCTCCTGGTCTGCCATCTCTCTGAATCTGGCGGTTTGGTCTGGAGATATACGTGCGAAGATGTCTTGTAACTCCTCATCGCTCATCCCTCGACTCATTCTGAAAATGTCATCTGCACATATAAAAAATGATGTTAGAATAATCAATTTAAATCATACAAAGCACAGTAATATAAATCATTTAAAAAAAATCTCACTTAAAATGCATATCTTATGTACCCTTATAAGCGATTGGTCAACGAATTGAGTAAGTGGATGCTCCAAGTATGAAGTATCCTATGGTCCCATGTTAATCTCCTGACACAACTCTGTATATACTGGAAGGTCGATAGACATATCACCACAAAAGAATAAGTCAATCTCGTTCTTAAAGAATTCTTGGACTCTTGTATTTCCATCATTGTTAGCCGATGCTGGCTCAAGCTTTCGACGGCCTCCATCCCTTGCAATATCGACCCCTCTATTTGCATATTATCTTCATCTATGCTTGGAACATCACTTTAATCATATACTCTCGCACTTCGGGGATTTGAAGGTATAACATACCACCATCGAGGTTGTCGGGGGTTTGGATAGAAGATTACCTGTTCACAAACACGTACAAGAAAGTTCAAACCATTGTGACATAAACCATGTCATAATACAATTAGCAAGAAAATGAGTCCATGCACATGTTCACAATGGGCCGGCAACACAAAGGTGTCACACAAATCCGTCCATTTTTTTTCGGAATCTATTTTGAGAAATCCAGATGGACCTCGTCTAACTGTTGCTCCAGCTCCTCCAAGTACCACTTTGAACCACTGCACATCGAATAGTATCATGGAGAAGCTACGGTAATCCACCGTAATAATACTTTGCAAGTTCCCAAAATACTCCATCTCATCCACAACTGTGTTTGGATCCGTTGCTCGTCGTCGGCTCTCTTGCTCGAACCTTGCCATGATACCACACGAAAATGTCAATATGCTCCACACGAAAATGTCGTCCGCGCGACCACGCTGCACTATATATTTTGTACTGTACATTGAAACACTCAAATTAGATGTCGCATATAAAATTTAGATACGACAGATTCTAAACCCCTCATCACCTTTGGACTACATCCCCTCGAGAATTCCCACACCTCCATTGAGACCTCTGTCCCTTTACGAGACGTTGCGGTCAAAGCTCCATGCAACCATCACGTTGACATAAACCGTGGCATCTCCTCCATTCCTTCGAGATATCAAATCGGTCGATGACGCATACTACGTCGGAATTTAGCTCGCGATTCCTCTCGATATTGCCTAGCGATCTGGTACTTGGTGAGCCACGTCTCCATAGAGACATGGTGCAACATACAAAAGCGATTCACCTTCTCTTCCATTGAGGCATCCATTCTTTTTTCTACCCCATTTCCAACCACCATATCTCCAGTCAGTCTATCATCGTCCTTCAGCAACCATAGCATTTCATTGTCTGGTCCACCGTTGGTAGCCATTGTGAAATATGCACTAGCGCCTCAGACACCAACCAACCTTCGGCCATACTACCTTCTGGCCGAGCTCATTGTCGTACAAAGCCTTTCAGGGTTTTCATGAAGCGCTCCAAGAAGAACATCCATCACGTATTGTTGAGATGACAAGCTCAACAGATGTGGACATTGATGATGGACCGCCTGGTTAGATGGGTCCACACGTCTACACTTGGCACGTCGGTGGTCATTATGACTCTCACATGGCCACTGACTCATTACTTATTATATTCAGGTTGTTACACCTATTTACAGCTGGCATAGTTATAGCGCCAGTCGACTAGTGTAGTCGGTTATGCATTGTTTGACTTAGTAGGCCACTTTCCTTTTATCTTGTATCTTATCTATACTTTGTGTACATTGTGAAGAGTGTGAAGAAGAAGAAGAAATCAGCAAGAAAACATTTTTGGCCTCCATCTCTCTTCTTGTCTCTTGAGTGAGCTTCTCCTTGTGCATTCTGTGTGTGTTCGGCGCAGCATCTTGAGCAACCCCCTCCACCACGCGATTCTTGACACGTATGGACAAGTCCAGCAATCTCCACTTCATCCACAAGATGCACAAGAATGTGGATTTGTATCGTGAGCATGCTGGTGGGTAGGTATTTCTCAAAGAGACAAACCGTCTCCACTGCTCCCCGCCTCGCGAATTCAATAGAGAACATCTTAATCTCCTTCTGTGGGATCCATTGCACCAAAGTCGAAAACCTGTAAATGGCCCCGTGTATTTCTGGAGTAAGGCATCCTGCGATCGCGATCGGTAGTACAAACTGCCACAAATGAGAAAGCATTATGAATAATGGCTATATTCCAAATAGCAAAATGCCTACGCTAATTATAATCTGATCTGGTATAAACCTGAAATATCTTATGCTAGTCATGGGATTTTAGCCCTGATAATTGGTCATCTTTAGAAAATGCGGACCTGAGAGAATGCATAATACCCATCGAAGTGCGGATAGAATTGATTACTAGCTTCACAATGCGCTCTTCTTTAGTAGACAAAACCCAAGGAGTGTGAGGAAGCTGCACGCGACCATTAGCACTCGACTGCGGCCAAAGCGTCTCCATCTTACCTATCTACTTCAAATCCATTCGTACCCCTATAGTGTCTCTCTTTCCTGTGATGTGGTCCCATAACAAGCTGCCCAAATTCTTGAAAATATGCATGGGATCCAACAAGTAGTTGACCTGTAAGTAGGTCCAATATGGCAACTCGTAGAAAACTGAGAACCGCCGCATTCCATTTGGATGTGATTCTGCATGGACCATTTTCAGCTCGTACCAGCTTGCGGCGTTCATACGTGTTGGAGGTCGTCCAAGGAAACCTTTCCTGAGTTCATGATCCTCCAGCAAGAAAGCAGCGTGTCCTTGATATATTATCTTCTTCATGGTTTGTGACCTTCGGGAGTCTAACTATGGCCCGCACAATGGACATGCATGATAACCTGAGGTAACCAGACCTATTCCAACACCACGACCTAGTGAATAGTTGGTTAAACGAGATAAAATATAGATATTACTAGCGAGAATGGAGGCCTGCTCACCTGAGCACTCTCCCAATCCCAGAAAGTCATGCATCATCCACATGAGAATGGCTCGAATATTGGCTGACCGTGCCGACCATCGCGTCTGCTCATATCTTGCACGGTGACCCCCTCCTCCCACAAAATCTTAAGCTCATCGACTAATGGACGAAGATACACGTCCATATTTTTTACTTTGTAGCGGCCTGGGACGAGCAAGCAAAGGATGAGATGTCATTTCTTCGTAGAAAGCCACGGAGGGATATTGTAGTTGACAAGGACTATAGGCCACACACTGTGAGAAGTTGAGCACAGACCGAATGGGTTCACACCATCCATTGCAAGACCGAGCTGAAGATTCCTTGACTCTCGGGAAAAGCTTGGGAAGGTTGAGTCAATGTGGCTCCATGCGCATGAATTCCCTGATATTCGTTGAACTCCATCTGTAGACCTATTCTGCGCATGCCACATTGTCAAGCTTGCCATGCCGGACGTACGAAACATGTGGTTTATGCGGAGGATGAGCGGAAAGTGTCTGAGAACTTTTTGAGGGATGGTTTGCCCTTGCAAGTCCTGTCGATACCAATATGCAATCGTTGATACATGCATGGATGTTATTGTAGTCCATGCCAAGCTTCTGTAAAACATGTCGTGCATCATCACGAGACTCAGGCATGGTATTTGCAAGTGGTAATATATGATATTTCAATAACCTTTAAAAAATTATAAAACACCTTGAAAAAGCACAAATGTTTGTAATAATAGTGCCGAAAAAAATTCAATGAAGCGTATGTACAAGGTACCTGAACAACTCGGTCACACTCGTATCGCTCCACCCGTATTTTGCTTGCACACTTAAGAGTGCAAGCAGTGTCTTCAGTCGAGATACTCGGCACCCATCATATAATGGTATGGATGCTTCCTCTCTAAGCGGATCAGAAGTCTCGATATCCATGGGAATCAAAGCATCGATCATTGCCTCCATCTCAGGCTCCAAGATTGTAGGTAGGTCTGGAAGGTTGCATGTCTCCTCTAGCATTGATGATATAGATTGGCCTTGCGAGTGGTGGATTGGCTCCTGCACTCCATCCATCGCACACCCACGTACTCTTCTAATTGGTCGCAAAGGGTGCACTCCCCCTTGGGACGAGACATCACCTCCCTGGATAGAAAATTTGCCAGCAAGACCCAATCTTATTGTATATAGTATTCAATTAGCTTGAGAGTACAATGCATGATTGATATTAACTTCAAATTACCGTTTGCTGAAAATCCGCAATCACCTGATCAATGATCTTATATTGAAACTCGCCAAATCGTCGTATGTGTTCTATAGACAATCGGCATTTTCGTCTAATTGCCAGCTTGCATTGAGAGCAAGGACATGGGACACGCTAATTAAGATACGCCTCGCAATCTTGAACAATAGAATCTTCTTTGTTTTCCATTTTGTCTACGTTACAACAAACAATTTGTTTTTGTTAGAGGGAGAGGGAGGGGGAGGAAATGAGAGATGGAGAGAAAGAGAAAGAGAGGGAGAGGGAGAGGGAGGGAGAGTGCATTCTCTCTCTCCCTCTCCTTTTGCTTGTTTAATGTTTAAATCACTTTCTTTTTTGCTTGTTTAGGAGAGGAAATGAGAGAGTAAGAGAGAAAGAGAGGGAGAGGGAGAGGGAGAGAGAGGGAGAGGGAGAGGGAGAGGGAGAGAAAGAGAAAGAGAAAGAGAGGGAGAGGGAGAGGGAGAGGGAGGGGGAGGAAATGAGAGAGGGAGAGAAAGAGAAAGAGAGGGAGAGGGAGGGAGAGTGCATTCTCTCTCTCCCTCTCCCTTTTTCTTGTTTAATGTTTAAATCACTTTATTTTTTGCTTGTTTAGGAGAGGAAATGAGAGAGAAAGAGAGAAAGAGAGGGAGAGAAAGAGAGGGAGAGGAAAGGAAATGAGAGAGGGAGAGAAAGAGAAAGAGAAAGAGAGGGAGAGGGAGAGGGAGAGGGAGAGTGCATTCTCTCTCTCCCTCTCCCTTTTGCTTGTTTAATGTTTAAATCACTTTATTTTTTGCTTGTTTAGGAGAGGAAATGAGAGAGAAATAGAGAAAGAGAGGGAGAGGGAGAGGGAGGGGAAGGAAATGAGAGAGTGAGAGAAAGAGAAAGAGAGGGAGAGGGAGAGGGAGGGAGAGTGCATTCTCTCTTTCCCTCTCCCTTTTACTTGTTTAATGTTTAAATCACTTTATTTTTTGCTTGTTTAGGAGAGGAAATTAGAGAGAAAGAGAGAAAGAGAGAAAGAGAGAAAGAGAGAGAGAGGGAGAGAAAGAGAGAAGGAGAGAAAGAGAGGGAGAGGGAGGGGAAGGAAATGAGAGAGGGAGAGAAAGAGAAAGAGAGCGAGAAGTAGAGGGAGAGGGAGGGAGAGTGCATTCTCTCTCTCCCTCTCCCTTTTGCTTTTGGAGAGTGTTAAGATATATTGTGAGAGGGAGAGGAAATATGAGAGAAAGAGAAAGTGAGGGAGGGAGAGGGAGAGAAAGAGAAAGATAACATATATTGGAATGATAGCATATCCATGATTATGGTAATGGTATCCACTTTACTTTTTTTATGGGTACCATTACATTGACTCCTTAAGGGGGCTAAAAATTAGTCATACCGTTTATAAAGTCCAATTAGGAGATTTAAGATGCACGATAATAGACTTATCGATAATGGTATGCAATGTGCTTTGCCATGGGCCACGTACATTGGTGACTCTTTAAGATGGCTTAAAATTGGTCATGTCCTTCATAATGTCCAAGTAGGGGATCTAATTGTGATATGCATAATTCATTGTTTTTGTATTAACTTTATAGGCATAACAAATTAGAAATCATGCCAACTAGTCAATGGAAGGACTAAAAGAAAATGATACCCTAGCTAATGGTCATTACGGTACTTCATCAAAATGAACCCAAAAGTATTGTTATAGAAGAAGAATCCCTTAAATTGAGTATAGGATATTTTCTCTCAGGTCTTATGACTATGAGTAGAATTGATTGAAATAAATTTTATTAATATAGTTGATAAATTTCATAGATGGCATTAATTTTAATACGCGATCCTAGGACAAAAAAACCACATTTCTAATATGCTTTTTGTTGAGACTGATTTATTATTAGACTAAGAGATCCTCAATGATGCTCATAAATGGATTACTTATACTCAAAGCCCTCTAGTGCAGTTTTTTACAATAACGAATAATTATCTACCGGGACAAACAAATCCTTGAGCATGATACAAGGCCGAGATATAACATCAATAAATCTCTCAACTACTATGTACAATGCAAGATTTATGGTCAACTTGCAACTTGACGTACATCTCCATAAAGCTATCCATTTAAGCCTCGTTTGTTGTAATGTAGATAAGATGGAAAATGAAGAAGGTCTTATTGTTCAAGATCGCGAGACGTATCTTAATCAGTGTGTCCCATGTCCTTGCTCTCAATGCAAGTTGGCAATTAGACGAAAATGCCGATTGTCTATAGAACACGTACGACGATTTGGCGAGTTTCAATTTGAGATCATTGATCAGGCGATTGCGGATTTTCAACAAACGGTAATTTGAAGTTAATATTAATCATGCATTGTACTCGCAAGCTAATTGAAAACCATACACAATAAGATTGGGTCTTGTTGGCAAATTTTCTATCAAGGGGGGTGATGTCTCGACCCAAGGGGGAGTGCACCCTTTGGGCCAATTAGAAGAGTTCGTGGAAGTGTGATGGATGGATTGCAGGAGCCAATCCACCACTCGCAAGGCCTATCTATACCGTCAATGCCAGAGGAGATAGACAACCTTCCCGACCTACCTACAATCTTGGAGCCTGAGATGGAGGCAATGATCGATGCATTGATTCCCATGGATGTTGAGACATCTGACCTGCTTAGAGAGGAAGCATCCATACCATTATATGATGGGTGCCGAGTATCTCGGTTGAAGACATTTCTTGCACTCTTAAGTGTGCAAGCAAAATACGGTTGGAGTGATACGAGTGTGACCGAGTTATTCAGGTACCTTATACATAGGCTTCATTGATTTTTTTTAAAATAGTATTATTGCAAACATTTGTGCTTTTTCAAGGTGTTTTATGATTTTTTTCAGGTTATTAAAATATCATATATTACCACTTGCAAATATCATGCCTGAGTCTCGTGATGATGCATGACATGTTTTACGGAAGCTTGGCATGGACTACAATAACATCCATGCATGTATCAACGAGTGCATACTGTTTCGAGATGAATACGAGACTATGGAGACATGTCCAAAGTGTGGTGCTCACAGGTATCGACAGGACTTGCAAGGGCAAACCATCCCTCAAAAAGTTCTCAGACACTTTTCGCTCATCCCCCGCATAAACCACATGTTTCGCACGTCCGGCATGGCAAGCTTGACAACGTGGCATGTGCAGAATAGGTCCACGGATGGAGTTCAATGAATATCAGCAGATTCGCGCACATGGAGCCACATTGACTCTACCTTTCCAGGCTTTGCGCGAGAGCCAAGGAATCTTCGGCTCGGTCTCGCCATGAATGGTGTGAACCCATTCGGTCTGCACTCGACTTCTTACAGTGTGTGGCCTATAGTGCTTGTCAACTACAACATCCCTCCATGGCTTTCTACGAAGAAAGGACATCTCATCCTTAGCTTGCTCGTCCCGGGCCACTACAAAGTAAAAAATAAGATTTTGTGGGAGGAGGGGGTCACTGTGCAAGATATGAGCAGGCGCCATGGTCGGCGGTCAGCCAACATTCGAGCCATTCTCATGTGGACGATGCATGACTTTCCGGGATTGGGAGAGTGCTCAGGTGAGAAAACCTTCGTTCTCGCTGGTAATATCTATATTTTATCTCATTCAATCAAGTATTCACTAGGTCGTGGCTCGCCTTACAGATCTGTTTACCTCAGGTTATCATGCATGTCCATTGTGTGGGCCACAGTTAGACTCCCGAAGGTCACGAACCATGAAGAAGATGGTATATCAAGGACACACCGCTTTTTTGCCGGAGGATCATGAACTCAGGGAAGGATTTCTTGGACGACCTCCAACAGGTATGAACGCCACAAGCTGGTACGAGCTGAAAATGGTAAACCCGGAATCACATCCAAATGGAATGCGACGGTTCTCAGTTTTCTACGACTTGCCATATTGGACCCACTTACAGGTCAACCACTTGTTGGATCCCATGTATATTTTCAAGAATGTGGGCAACTTGCTATGGGACCATATCACAGGAAAGAGAGACACTATAGGGTCACGAATGGATTTGAAGGAGGTAGGTAAGATGGAGGCGCTTTGGCCGCAGTCGAGTGCTGAAGGGGGAGTGCAGCTTCCTCGCGCTCCTTGGGTTTTTTCCACCAAAGAAGAGCGCATTATGAAGCAAGTAATCAAGTCTGCGGACAAGTATGATGCGTTCTCTCATGTTCGCATTTTCTAAAGATAACCAATTGTCAGGGCTAAAATCCCATGATTTGCATAAGATATGTCATGTTTGTGAGCAGAATGGATTGTAATTAGCGTGGGCATTTTGCAATTTGAAAAGTGGCCATTATTCATAATACTTTCTCATTTGTGGCAGTTTATCCTACTGATCGCGATCACAGGATGCCTTACTCCAGAAATTCGTGGGGCCATTTACAAGTTGTCGAGTTTGGTGCAATGGATCTCATAGAAAGAGATTAAGACGTCCTCTATTGAATCCGCGAGGCGGGGAGCAGTGGAGATGGTCTGTCTCTTTGAGAAATACCTGCCCACTAGCATGCTCACGATACAAGTCCACCTTCTTGTGCATCTTGTGGACGAAGTGGAGATTGCTGGCCCTGTCCATATGCGATGGATGTTCTTCCTAAAGCGCTTCATGAAAACCCTGAAAGGCTTTGTGCGACAACGAGCTTGGCCAGAAGGTAGCATGGCGGAAGGTTGGTTGGTGTCAGAGGCTTTAGTGCATATCTCACAATGGCTACCAACAGTGGAACCAGACAATGAAATGCTATGGATGCTGAAGGACGATGATAGACTAACTGGAGATGTGGTGGTTGGAAATGGGGTAGAAAAAAGAATGGATGCCTCAATGGAAGAGAAGGTGAATCGCTTTTGTATGTTGCACCATGCCTCCATGGAGACGTGGCTCGCCAAGTACTAGATTGCAAGGCAAGATCGAGAGGAAGCACGAGCTGAATTCCGACGCAGTATGCGTCATCGACCGATTCGATATCCCGAAGGCATGGAGGAGATGCCATAGTTTATGTCAACACGATGGTTGCATGGAGCCTTGACCGCAGCATCCAGCAAAGGGACAGAGGTCTCAATGGAGGAGTGGGAGTTCTCGAGGGGCTGTAGTCCAAAGGTGATGAGGGGTTTAGAATATGTCATATCTAAATTTTATATGCGACATCTAATTTGAGTGTTTCAATGTACAGTACAAAATATATAGTGCAGCTGGTCACGTGGACGGCATTTTCGCGTGGAGCATATTGACAAAATGCGCTCCACAATGGACTGTGGTGTCATGGCAAGGTTTGAGCAAGAGAGCTAGCGACGAGCAACGGATCCGAACACGGTTATGGATGAGATGGAGTATTTTGGAAACTTGCAAAGTATTATTACGGTGGATTACCGTAGCTTCTCCATGATACTATTCGATGTGTAGTGGTTCAAAGTGGTACTTGGAGGAGCTGGAGCAACTGTTCGACAAGGTCTATCTGGATTTCTCGAAATAGATTCCGAAAAAAAATGGACGGATTTGCGCGACATCTTTGTGTTGCCGGCCCATTGTGAACAGGTGCATAGAGTCATTTGCTTGCTAATTGTAATACGACATGGTTTATGTCATAATGGTTTGAACTTGCTTTGTACGAGTTTGTGAACAGGTAATCTTCTATCCAAACCCTCGACAACCTCGATGGTGGTATGTTATACCTTCAACTCCTCGAAGTGCGAGAGTATATGATCAAAGCGATGTTCCGGGCATAGATGAAGATAATATGCAAATAGAGGGGTTGATATTACAAGGGGTGGAGGCCGTCACAAGCTTGGATCACGCATCAGCTAACAATGATGGAAATACAGGAGTCCAAGAATTTTTTGAGAACGAGGCAGACTCATTCTTTTGTGGTGACATGTCTATCGACCTTCGAGTGTATGCAGAGTTATGTCAGGAGATTAACATGGGACCATAGGATACTTCATTCTTGGAGAATTGTATTACTCAATTCATTGTTTAGATCTTTCATAAAGTACATAACATATGCATTTTAAGAGGGATTTTTTAAAAATGATTTATATTACTGTGCTTTGTATAGTTTAAATTGATTATTCTAACACCATTTTTTATCTGTGCAGGTGACATTTTCAGGATGAGTCGAGGGATGAGCGATGAGGAGTTTCAGGACATGATGGCACGCATGTCTCCAGACCAGCTCGCGAGATTCAGAGAGATGGTAGACCAAGAGCTGTCTTGTTCTTCGTCAGGGCGCTTTGCTAGATCTGCTTCAGCGCGATCAGATGCTTTAGCTTTGAGCAGACGATCTCGACGCTCACGACTTGGACCAGAGGGAGGGACTACATCGGGATCAGGGGGATGCTGCTGTGGAGACAAGGATGTGGTGTCTCCGTCTCATCGTTCAGCTAGAGCTGCATCACCTCCAGGATTTGTCACACCTGTGGGGATGTCTACTCCAGTTACTTCGGCTTTTGCACAGTCGTCAGCAGGTGGCACCCCTTTTGGTGGCACCCCTTTGAGTGCCACTCTGAGAGAGGTTACCCCCGTCGGTACATCGGATGTAGAGGGGTCTCCTGGATATGCCCAGGAGCATGGACACAAATGGGAGAGGACCCATCTTAGGCAGACTCCTAGGGGTTATGGATACCTGGTTGATAGTAGGTCAGGAGCCATCATCATGAATGATGAGGGGAGGAGGGTGATGGCTCGCATGAGAGAGTTGTGCCAACAAGTTTTTCGGCACAACATCCTGGATCATTGGAAGAATATACCGGAGGGGAGCAAGGACTACATAGTAGCATCCTTGCACGAGGAGTTTCCGATGCCAGCCGCAGCAGATAGATTCTCTACGGGCTGGATGATGGATTGCATGCGTGCATACATGTCACATAGACGATTTGACGCACGCAAGGCAATCAAGAGTGGGGCTGCAAAGCCCGAGTGGTTAGATGCAAACGACTGGGGCAGACTGAGGGAGGAGGCTACAGATTCGCCAGGACGTTGGAGTCAGCAGCGGGAGGTAGCGAGGGCACGATTCGAGGCCGGAGTGGTCCATCATCTTGGGAGTGGCGGCCACAGGACATATTTGGAGGACTTTATAAGTTTCTCTTTTGTTTTGCTTGTTTGTTTTTTTGAAATATTCTTTGTACTGACAATCATGTTTCTAACAGTTAGCATTTTGTTTTCTTTGCAGCACTCCATTACAAATCGCGATCCACAAGGCCTTGAGACTCGATATGCAGAGAGGCACGGTCTCAATGCATTGATCGACAGATTGTATAGACACGACGGCCCTGTAAGTCACTCATCTTTCTTGTCCGTAGTTACCATGAGATATTTGAATGCATTATTATATGGTGGATTGATGTGTTGTTTTTTTTTCTGCAGAATCCGTTTGATGCTCCTTGGCAGCGGGACGAGCTTTCGGGGGACGAAGATTTGTAGCTCGCCCTTGGATCCTTGGAGCTCACACACCTTTAGTTTTTAGTCGCCTGATCTATGTAGACATTTTCTATGTATTAGTGATATCCTTTCATGATTGTACCAATCGCATTTTATGCGAACATGTATTTATTTCATGTATCAGTTTTATGATTTTAGTATACATTCTTTTTCTTTGCAAGCGCTTTGTATGCAGTAGTGCAGAAACTATTTTGTATGGCTCTCATACAGCACACAGTGCTATATGTGGCAAGGCAGCTTGCTTCCCTGCCACAATTTTTTTTTCCCTTGTTACCGTCGCTATTTGTGTCGTAAATTTACTACTCCTGTCGCTATTGACGTCGCTATGTGTGTCGCAAATTTAGGTTACGTCGCTATATGCGTCACATTTGCGATGCATATAGCGACGCCAATAGCGACGTTTCTATGGCATCGTCAATAACGACGCTTTTTACGACGACGAGGGAAAATTTTGTTTTTTGCATTTTCGTCGCTTTAAACGTTGGTATAAGGTCTATATCTTGTAGTGAAAATGGTATTTTTAAAATCCCTTATGTTGAACCCACATGATACATACATATATTTATGACTGATCTCCTCGAGAACATGTTGCAAAGCGACTATTGGAAAAAATACCCTGACAAAATGAAATACAACAAATGTAAGAAGACAGGACTTCGAGTAAATGCCCTACCACTGCCGAAGTACCAAAAGAATTGGAGGCCAACTTTATCCCCGAAACATCAGATGATCAACTCTTCTAAATCTATAAATCCTCTATCTATCTTGTAGCCTAATTTATAAAGGCATCCCATTTGTTTGAGGGGGGGAACATTAACATGTCTTGTTGTCCAATGCCACCTTGGCATTGAGGGGGTATGCTGAGAGATAGGCATGTGAACCCTATGTATGCAAGGGTGGATAAGGGTAGTTGGGTGTGAATGGACTGAAGGGCAGGGAAAAACCCTAACCTTAGCCACCTAGAGGCTATTTAAACATCCAAGGGGTCACTCTCAAAGAATAGAGAGAGTGTACAGTTG
The DNA here is from genome assembly GCF_053477565.2 of Lygodium microphyllum. NCBI lineage: Eukaryota > Viridiplantae > Streptophyta > Polypodiopsida > Schizaeales > Lygodiaceae > Lygodium > Lygodium microphyllum. The sequence goes on along the minus strand of NC_141149.1, from coordinate 17,931,309 downwards.
TACTCCATAAGCAACTAAATAAGCAATATTTTCTTCTTGTATGTCTTGAGCTCTCTTCTCCCTCTTGTGCACATTTCTTGTCATGATGCAAACTCGGATTTCCAACAATATGATCTAGTTTGGACACTAGATTAAGGTGCCTTATTGAATGTCTAGTGTCATGGTTGCATATAATGGCATTAAGAGTGCTATATGCTTGATATTCTTGAGAATCCTCCTCCTCATGGTGTTATTCAGTCAATAAATCTCTAGAATCCCTTATTTTTTGTTAATGATCATCATTAGCTTTATTCATTTCTTTATTCCTTGCCATTTTTGTTTGTTGTCCAAGCAGAGCTCTTGTTAGAAAAATGGCAATAACTTTTGACTTTGATATGCAAACTACTTGATTTCTAATTCAAATCAAAGCTAAGTTATGAGCTCTTCAAGATGAGCTATCACATACTTCATTAGAAGAAATGAAAAATGTTTGAAAATATTTTTCTATGGTTATATAAAACTATCCAACAACTTGTAAAAGCCCTGTTTTAGAGATTTATCCACCTATAGGTCCAATATAAAGTGCCTAAACCTTGTAAGAACCATTGTACAACCTATGTGAGCTAAGAACAACCTGGTATGATGTGTACTCAACCTGTATATACTCTAAAATACCTATAACACCTGTACATAATTGTGAAACACCCCAAAATGACCTTAAATGCCATGTTTCTCCTGTGAGTTCCTATAATCTATTCTCGAAGGTTATGACAACCTGTGGATCTTGTATGCCAATCAATAATCACCCTATTTTCTTGATTTCAGCTTGAATCTTCAATGCTCCTCTCACTACACTTGTGTGAGGGATAGAGTGGTATGACGGGTTCTCTACATCGGCTCTGAATCAATTAGAAAGAAAGAATTGAAAATGGAACATTGGATTAGGACCTTACCCTTACAATTTAATGACACACTGGTTGCATTAGCTTACCCTTTACAATATATATTTTTATCCAAACACAAATTAGGGTGATCCAATGAATGCATACGATTTTTGAAATAGAGCTTTAATCCAATTGAAATAGATATTAAGAATTGATTAGGAGGATTGTAACAGTCGAAGAAAAGGTATCTCCCTGATTCATTATGCATTTGAAGCCTATTGATATAAAAATCTCTCATCAACAAGTAGATTAGGCTATAACACATGGTAATAAAGTGGATTATTTTTGTCAAAGGTTGATGAAGATTGATGGTCCAATAAGAATCAACCATCAGTCATAAAGAGCAAGAAATTGCAACTATATTGCTCCATAGCCTCCATTGCTCCAATGTGCATTGATTAATCAATCATGATGCTTGTAGACTAAAGGAACTTTAATATGGAAGAGTCTTTAGCCTTATGGAAGGCTCACTAATAAGAAATTGAAGTGTGAAATAGGATTTCCCCAAAATATTGGCCCATAATGATCTCTTATTATTGAAATCTCTTCAAATCTTGAAATCTTGGTCCAATCTTGAAGTAAAATCATTGTAGGGAAGTGTTCAAGCCTAGAGAGTGATAAATCTTCAAGAATATGAGAGCTTCAAACTATTGGCTATGGCTATGCTATTGTCATTTAGGGTTTTTGATGAAGAGTAGAAGAAAGGAGACCCAATCTGGAGCAATCTTGCTTGATGATTATGAAGTGTGCACAAGAGATGGAGTGCTGGAAATATTTGTGTTGTTGCTTGTAGATCAACACAAATTGTAGCACATGGGCCTCTTTGTGACGCTATTAGCTGCCTTATTGTTTGATAATGGTTGTTACCTTCCTTTTGTATATTAAAAAAACTCTTTAATTAAAAGCTTTTTGATTGAAATGTAAGTAGTATTTGATCATTTTCTCAAAAGATGTGTTACTAAGTAATAGGGCTGTATTTTGGGCTCAATGTTAAAGGTGGTCATTACTGGGCATGCAAAACTAATTTCAAATAACATAAAATGCAACCTAGGTGCAAAGTGGGTCCAATAATACTATTATACTTATGTTTATGTTTCTCTATCTCATAAAAGGGGGAAAGGGAAAATGATATTTGTTGAGGTTTCCTTTGATTGCATAATAATTTTTTCTTCATAGAACTATCTAGAGTTCTTATAATTCGAAACCTTTCATTGATTCTTTAAAATATGATATGCTTAATGATTCATTAGTGCCACTCATTTTGTGTTAGATTAAGCTTTTTCTCATAGTTTAATAATACTTCCTTCACTACCTCTCCAGGAGTGGGGTTAATTCATATATGCTATCCTAGTTAAGAGCTAAATTCCACATTAAGGGATTCACTATATTATACCATATGCATTCAAGGACTATTAAAAAGCCCCATTACTTGTAAATTGTTCAAGAATAAAGTACACTCTTATCCTATTGATGTGTGACTATTGTTCTTCTATATTGTAGATGTAAAAGAAATCATTTAAGTTTCCCCTCCTATTGAGCCACATCACATAGACTTGAAATATTATTGAGTGACTCTTACTTTGCACTAAGGGCCAAGGGGAGTGGAGATATGTTATCCCAATTGTCACCCTACCATAGAGGGTAATAACGAGGGTAGTGGGGAATTGAAATTACTTTATGCTTCAATTACCTTATAAAATCTTCACCAAAAGGTCTCACCTCTTGAACCTCCTTTAGAACTTCTTTCTTCACATGCCTCCTCCTTCATGTCCCCTCTATCTCTCCTTTTCAATAAATGCTAATGGTCATCCATTTCTTGCTTACCTAATCACTCCTAGGTTTCACCAAGGTCCAACAAGGGGAGTGGAGATATGTTATCACAATCATCACCTTGTGACGACGGGGTAATAACAAGGGTAGTGGGGAATTGAAATTACTTTCTATTTTAGTTACCTTATAAAATCTTCACTAAAATGTCCCACCTCTTGAGCCTCCTTTAGAACTTCTTTCTTCACACACCTCCTCCTCTTGTTGCTCCTCCTCCTTCATGTTCCCTCTATTTGTCCTTTCCAATTAATGCTAATAGTCATCCATTTCATACTTTCCTCATCACTCATCTCCCCTAAATAGGACACATGTAATACAAACTAGTATCGCTTTTTGCATGTGTATTGTCAATAAGATTCTATGAAAAAGTTTAAGCTATATCCCACAAATGAGCCATAGACTAAACATTGGAAGGATAGCTCAACATTTCATTTTGAAGGGCCATTTTAGCTTGCATTGCAAGTTAGTTATACTTGTTGAGCCTATCTATATAGTTAGTTACTTACATTCAAGGTTCTCCTTGTCATGATGATAGAATGTTTTTTTTTGGAGCATGTTGCAAGCTTCAAATTTTTGGGTTGACACTAAGATATTCTTATATCCAAAAAAATGCCTATAAACATTTTAAAGGGTGGTTTTTTCACATTCCCATGGCCTTACCCCTTATTTTGGTTAGCTTGACCTCAAAGAGGTGAATAGAAAGTCAAACCAAATCCTGCCAATAAGTTCTTGCCTCCTATTCAAAATATACATGGACTTTTCATCTAGAGCTTCATGTTTTGATGGGCTATCTATTCAGATACAAACTTTCTTACCTTTCCTAGTTGTGTGGAGGAGTTTTTGTGAGATTATGAACCTAACTTCTAAATTTTTTTATAAATACTTTCCATATGGAAGTGTGTTTGAGGTAGGACTTTTCCCTTTCTAATGGGCCATGCTTAAGTAAGTCTATAACCTACCATGGTTCATGCTACATCATCAATTCTATTTCAAAAATATGTATGTCAAGCTCCTTAGTGTGATAATGGGTTCCTTTGTGGCATGTTTTTCTATAAGGATGTTGGTTCACTAAATAGAAATCCTAATGACACATTTCTAGTTGTTGCAAGGAAAACCATTAAGTCAATGCCATATTTCTAGAAATCCTAATGACATATTTCTAGTTGCATGGCAAACCATTGAGTCTATGCCTATAAAACCACAAACCATAATTTCTCGAGGTGTGTATGTATATGCATGCTTGCATGTGGCATGAATTTTAATGGGTTATAAAAGTTGGAATTTCTAGAATATGAGAAATGAATAACTTGGCTAATATAGTTGATGAAACATTTGAGATAATAGGACAAATGGAAGGGGTGTGAGACATGTGAGAAGGTGGGTGGGAATGTAAATAACTTTTTGCTATCTCTTCCCTTTGTCCTATTATATAGGAGATTCCCTCTCTCATCATGACCTTTGATATGTCTCATGCTAGTCTTTTCTTCTTGCAAAGATCATGGAAGATATAATTAAAGGCCTCTCTTTATATTCCTCTTAGATCCTAACCTTGCTTAGTATCATCTTATGTGACTAAAGAGAATCTTTAGTAAACTTGAACTAAACTATCAAGTCATAATGATTGCAACAATAAGATTACAAGATTTTCCTATGTAAACAATCAATTGTCCCAAACACGTCTTAAAATTTTAGTACATTTTAGCCCAAAATTTTTGGGACCCAAAAGTTTTGAAGTGTTTTAATGGTTTTGGAAGGAGACATCATTATAGAATGTTGGAAATTCCTCTATATGTAGTAGTGAGTATTCCAACAACCTAGATCACACAATTTTGGACACCACAAGCCACAATACCATGCTTATCCATACACATCTAAGTACCTAATGCATGTAAATATGGCAAAAATTTATTAAAGTGCAATTAACGGCTATGCGGACACAATAGGTAGGATATCACTCTATAAAGCATCATAATAGCACTAGTGATATTGGAATCAACCCTTCAATTTGAAAAGATAAATGTCTTGTGAGTGCATTCCTTGCTTGTATATTAGAATATCCAAACATGTAATAATCCAAATTTTGTAATCTAAATTAAAGGAAGTTAACACTTGAAGATCAATTTATCCTCTAGTCCAATCCTTTTGTACATGGATGCTAAACAAATATGTCACATTTTCCCTCTGTTTAGATATAATAGGGAAGAGAAATCTCAATTGTAGTACAATCATACATCATTTTTTCCCTCTATTGATACATCTCGAGTGTGATATATGGTTATATGTCTTCTTTATTATTTTTGTTTGGGGATGGTCAAGGGTTTTATGTAAGCGATGAGTTCTTTGAGCTTAAATTGTCATGAATAGATTTGTGATTTGGTATAATCTATAGTAAATCATGTAAATATGAGGTGTTAGAAGTGATACTTCAATTCCTATAGATTGTGAATCATCCTCTACGGGATGGATGTGTAGTGTGAACAACCCTTCTTCTCTTTTGCCTTCTCATGGCACTATTGGTAGCTTCTGGTTGTGCTATGCACTCAGGAAGCGGAACCTCATACCTCGATCTATCTTCACAATATGTGTAGTATAAGTGTTTGCTTCTTACCCATCGAAGTGCAACTTGTTGTTGTGTGGTGAGGGAGAACAAGTCGATAGCATTGATAGGATTGCTTATAGCACCTAAGGTCTCCACCTTAGCATTGCACATATCAAACTCCTGATTTTCCGATGTTATAGGGTTGGCTTCACATCCTTCCAATTTGAGATTCTTGAAAGTGGCCACAAATGGGGCATATTTGTAATCAACTGGGTATTTGCCACCATCAGTGGCCCATTGAGACCCATCCCAGATAGTGGCATATAGAGCCATGGGCTTGGATGGGTAATCGCCACCCAATTCCGAGGATTTGACCATCTCCCTGATTGGTATGTTATCCACCATGAATCTGTGCAAGAATAAAGCACAAGATAATCATGAAATGAGGCATCGACTCACAAGCATTCATTGCATTCATTTAGAAAGCTTGCAAGCCGAACCCTGTACGAGCAATTAGAAAACAAATGACTGAAGGATAGCAGTGTTCTTACACGATATGCTTGGGGTTCCATAGGATGGTGTAGGTGTGATAGTCTGTCGTGGGGTCAAACCAAAAGTTGAACCTCTCCTCGCGGCCCCTTTCAACGCTGCCGTTGCCATAGATGTTGGTCTGCATCCTCCATGGCTTCCCCTTCACATTCCCCAAGAACTCGAAGTCCAGCTCGTCGTGATTATCAGCGTAGTCCCCTCCGTTAGACAACTGCACGATTCATTTCGACTACAACTATCGTTAACCTCAAGTATGCCGACCATCCAACGGCTCTTGATATTTTAATGTTCATCCGAATTGCTGTAACAACACTCACGTAGAAAGCCAGCACTATCCCAGCAGTGTGGTTGGAAGGGAATTTTATAGACGCACTGCACAATCCATACATATAATTATCGAGGGATATAAACCCTGAACCTGCGATCGCATTACGAGCAGGGTAAAGCAATCAGTTGGATTAGTTACAGGGCGCTGCGTGTATTGCTAGATATGTATCAATAGAGACACAATAATTGAACGTGCCGAAAAAATCAGATTACATTCCATTGAAGTTTTCAGAAAAATAAACGGAATTGAGCTGATTGAGATGGAAGTAACAGTGATTGCAGAACTGCTGATATACTTGATTGAATGATTGCAGAACTGCTGATTTACTTGATGGAATGATTGATTATCAGGGGATAGAATAACAGTATGGTACCGGTGTGTCTGTCGAGTTTGAGCTGGATGGAGCTTCCATCTGCAGCTATGGCGGGGTCTCCCCAGAGGACAGAGTAGGCTTCCTCGAAGTCGAGGGCCTCATAACGAGAGGAGATGTCTTCGAGGTGCGGGAATGGCGAGCTGTTCTTGCAAAGTACAAGGTGAGAGTTGTTACAGGTTTGCAGGAGTAGGGTTAGCAATATAGGAATGAATATTAACAAGGGGTAGGGAAAAGGCAGCGGAAATGTACGCAGATTGGACATACTGCAGCGCAGAGAGAGAGAGAGAGAGAGAGAGAGTGCGTGTGTGTGTGTTGCGGGGGTGCGCGCGCCCGCGTGTAACGAGAGAGTTAGAGAGAGAGTGTGAGCTCTGGGAGTGGGGGGGAGGCTGTCAGAATTTTTAAAAGGCCCGTTGTCTCTGAGCCCCCCCCTTTATAGATTGCCGCATGCACGATCGAATGGCTGATATTTGCCCCATCGCATCACAAGCGCGTCGCATCCGCCGTCCAATTCCATGGTAGGCCCGCTACGCCTCGGCCCTCCGATCGCATGCATCTTGGCAGACCAACGAACGTACTCCCAACCGTTCGATACCTACAACGTCACATGGATCCAGCCGTCCGATCACATGAGAATCGCACGGCTCAGAATGTCACGTGGAGCTTTAAAAAAATAAAGCTTCTTAAGTTCTTCTTCCCTGCGCCCCCCCCCCCTCTCGTCGTTGAGGCCGCGACCGTCCGATCGAGGCCTTATCCGACAGTTCAAGGAATCAGATAAAAGCTCTCGAAAGCTTTTTGGGTATTGATCGTTTTCTGATTTAATGGTGACAACAACGTGCGAACCACATGGCAACTGATTTAGGCTCGCATCGGCTGATTTGGCTGCGTCTGGGTGGGCCACGTCAGCAGGGAAGGAGACGTAGGTTCAACACGCTGGACAGCTCAAGCCTCATTCAGCTACACAGACACACCCACACCCACACCCACACCCACACCCACAAAGCGAAGAGACCTGTCCGTCACATGCGAGGATAACCTTTGTCGATGAGAAAAGAAGGAATGCGCTCACGCGATAAGACTGAACAACGGCTAGCTGTTGTAGTTTTCGAAGGATGCTGCTTAGCAAGAGAGAGAGAGAGAGAGAGAGAGAGAGGCATCTCATGTAGTGGGTCAAAGCTGAGAAGGAAGGCCTTGTCAGAAACATAGAGGACACATACCATTCATTCATTCATTGGCTCAAAGCTTATAAGGGGGCTTTATTAAGGCCACACCTTAGCAAAGAATTGTAGACACCTCCATATACCCTCGCTTGGTTGGTAGTGGAGATGCCTTTTGCCTCCTCCTTTCTATCATTGGCCTTGTCTTTTGTTTTGTTGGAGTCCCCATGATGATTCTAGGCCAGCTGCATGCACCTTGCTTGTAGAAAAGGACTTGTGACCATCTCATGGTGGGGCTCGAGTGTTTTTCTCCCAAGTAGGATTAGATGCCTTTATTTCGGGTTTCACCCAATATGTAATGCTTGCTTTTACACCATCTACCCAAACAAGCCATTTGAGCTTTGGTAGAAGATTGACATTGACTTGCCAAATAAGTCTACGTCCGTCTAACAGATTAAAAGTGCTCGTGAGTTTGCAAGATGTTAGCAAGCATGATTCAAAGCCCATGAATGAAGAGGTCATCATTAAGGTGTGTGAGGAAACTAGCTAACTCAAATATGTGAGCATAAAATTTAAGGAAAACCATGTGAAGTTGTTCTCATAATTGGTTCTCTATACCTAATGGCTAAATGTGTTGGCCATTGAATTGATAGGTCAATATAATTGTTTTAAGCTTATTAATAATGTAGCCCCATGGTCCTATTTGGTCTTTTAATTGCAACATGTGTGCACATTGCGTGCGCACGTATACACACACACACACACTCTCTCTCTCTCTCTCTCTCTCTCTCTCTCTCTCTCTCTCTCTCTCCCACAACGGTTCCAATCATTAGGATAGTACCTTAAATTCTGGAGAGAGAAAAAAGATCTAGTAACCTACTATTGGATGCTCCACATACTTGGATATAGTCAAATAACACATCTAGATACAAGTCATTTGAACATAATGTATTTGTCTAAATGTTGCTTTGTAAGAGACATTCATAAATCATTGTTTCTCCCACAAAAGTTTTGTAGATAGAGCACTTACTTTCTTGTGAAAGATGTGCATGGGAAACATTGAATTAAGTTTGGATTGCGATGAGAGAAGGGACTTAAAAAAGATGTTGCACACCTAAGTGTTTCCATGCATTTGAGTGGTATACAAATGAGATGAACTTGGATATTTTCTTTCTAGTGTTGACATAATCTATAACTAGGTGTTTATGTGCGCTCATCTCCAAGGAAAAAAGTGCACACATATACTCACTCACACACAGATTCTCTCTAGAACGTGGTTGTAATGTACTTGAGGTGTTCCTCTAGCGTTGGAGTACTCATTGTTCTTTGACATTATCCTAAGAATGATACAAAATAGCAACCCAGCCTTCTGTAACCTTTCACAACAAGTGTATAGCAATATACCAAGCAACCTTTTTCGTTGAGATTGCTCAACAGTACATGTAATCTACAATCTGTTTACAGATAAAACTTGTGTTTGCTTTATGAAAATACATTAAAACTTACAAACTTGAAATATGTAACATGTGAACCCATTTTCGATCGACATAGTTGAAATCATAGTATGCCCTGAAACTGTTGTCCGCAACCTTGTGGCTCTAAAACGAGGCCCAAAATGGCATCAAATGGCCAAAAAAGCAACGATAATACCCTAAAGGGATTTTTTGCAGAATATATAGTGCTTTGTTCATACATCAAATCTCACAACAATCTAAGATTTTTGCTCCGCCTTGTTTTCGGTGCCTCCACATGCACTATTCAAGAGAAAGAGTGGAAGAATGGGAGAGCTTCTTACCCATTGCTTGCTTGCTCGAATCCTTGCTTCTTCTCCTTTACTTCAGCTATCAAGACTAGCCTCTCTTAGTGGCATCACTTTGATATCATGTCAAGAATCGCGTGGTGGGGGGATTTACTTGAGCTATTGCGCCAAACACACACCATATACACAAGAGGAAGCTCACTCAAGAACATAAGAAGAGTGATAGAGGCCAAAACGTTTTCTTGCTAGGTTATTCTTGTTCTTTTACATACAATACAATATACAAAAAATATAGATAAGATACAATATAAAAGAACGCGGCCTACTAAGTCCAATAGTGTATAACTAACTATACTAATTGACTAGTGTTATAACTATGGGAGTTGTAGATATGTGCAATAAACTAAATATAATATGTGATAAGCCAGTAGCCATGTATAACTAACTATACTAATTGACTAGTTCTATAACTATGGGAGTTGTAGATATGTGCAATAAACTAAACATAATAAGTGATAAGCCAGTAGCCATGTGTGGATCATAATGACCACCGATAGGCGAAGTATAGATGTGTGAACCCATCTAGCCGGATAGTCCATTTATCAGTATCTACACATGTTGAGCTTTCCATCTAAACATAAAACCTATTAAGAGAATGAGTTCCACACTTCCTTGTGAACAATGAATTCTCATAGTTGAGGTCCCAATATGTATATGAATATATTTCTTTGTATCGTTTTCAACCATAGGCAATGCTAATAGACTTTCAAACTTAGAAAAGTCCTCCATACAAAAGTTTTTGCAAAAATTTCGCAAATGATCAAGATCCCAAGCGGCATTGAAAATATCCTTTTACACTTGCATAATAAGATAACTCCATCGCATTTTGAAGAAGAAATTCCAAGTCTAGCCTTTTTGAGGGAGTTACCTTTTTCATTGAACTCTCAACGGTGACTTACCTTTTCCTGGAGATTTCTTAGGCATTCCCACACTTGGTATTGAGCATGGAGAAGAAGAAGAATGAGTTTTAGGAGCCAAAGTCGTTGGAGCACAAATCACTTGACCCTTTGTAGATAGCCTTCTTCTTTTTCTCATCTCTATTTGCACATTTGGGGAATGTTGAATGCTTATGGAATTTGATATTTTGAGAGTGAAATAGATGCAAACCAGATATCCCTCCTCGCTTCATATCTTGAGAGCAGACGTATCGCAATATTGATAAGAAGGTATGGCACAAAAAGGCAAATCCCCACTAGAACAAGGTCCCTCCTCACTTCGTATGTTAAAAGAAAGAGAAATGGCAAGTAGGAGATATGATACGAAATAGGAAAGAGGGCTCAAGAGTGACATTCAAAGGGAAGGGAAAATAAGAAGAAAAATCAAGAAAAAATGTGTACGAGGACAAACAGCCCATGCATTTTTATACATCATCGGGCCAACTTGACACATGGCAGGCGGAGAAGGTCATGTGCTGAGAAGCAAGACTACATGGTTGACACATGGATGGCCGTTAAAAAACCTAGCCAAAGACATGATGTCATGTGTTGTGAAATACACTGCCTATATAAGAGAAGGCTTGGCTTACATGGACCATTTTTGCTCCCATCATGCAATGGCACCAATGACAGTTTTAGGTTCCCCTTCCTCCTAGAGATCACATCGTATCTTGTGCCCTATGCTTCTTGTTTCACAATACAACGCGCATATGCTTTTTTGTGCTTACTCACAAGTTCCTCTTCACAACGTATCTTTGGCTAGTCTTCCTTTTGCTAGTTGGTCTTTCTTGCTTTGTTAAGCTAGTTGGTCTTCCTTGTGAGCCCGTTTGACTCCAATCGTACTGTATCTTTGGCTTGTTTATCTTTGTCCACCTTCCATAATATGACACAACTAGTAGTATTTGGGACATCTTATTTGATGACAGTCACGTTGTATCTTCATCTCACAAGATACAAAGTGAGTATCTCTTTTCCTGGGTGGAGCATGGGTGTCCCGTTGATATCACACCATATCTTCCCTGCCTGGGGTACCAGATCAGTCATCCGATCACTTTCTATGTTTTCATTTTTTGTTAGGCCAATGACAAGGAAAAAGTAGACAGTAAAGGAAAGTGTATATAGATAAGAAGAAAAATGGAGATGTCTTCAAGGCTAGGCCATCACATGTTCTAGAGGTTATTGCCCCTAAGATCACTCTTACATCTAGTTTTGTTCAGTCTCTAGCTACACACTCAAAGCAATCTAGTGCAAACACTGTGTCTTCTCCTATTGCTCAAGGCCATGTCACAACACCTCCTTTGATCGATGATCAACATTTCAAGCTTGGTGGATAGTCCTGTCCTCCAACTAGTAGGTTCCAACCTCTCCTAGGACACCTAATTAACCAGTTGATCAAGCTGGACTCTCTTATGTTCTAGTTGGTGAGCTTTCCAAGCTAACAAGGAGAAAGAGGAGATTCATGTTCTTTTATATGTAGAAGTATTTTAGTGAGATAAGGGAGACCTAGAGAACTATACAACATATAATTCGGAAAACAACATTTATTAGAGTTGACAATGATATTTTTGAAAAATTGTCAAGAGTGTCCACCATTGTAACAAGCGGGATACACACCGAACTAGGGGTTAGACACCCAGTCACATTGACTGGGGTATATAAGGTGTAAGAGTCCCAAATTAGGGCAACCAGTTATTATTAAGAACATACTCTTCACCTTCGTCTCCAGCTTCGATGGCTTCCTCCTTCCATTTCTTCTCTTCTAATCTTCCTTTCTCTTCTTCTTGCTCTCTTTCTCTCTCTTCAACTCTTCTCCTCTCTCCTCTCAGCTTCATTCATTACAAGTGGCATTAGAGCTTCAAGCTTTGATCCTTTTCTTCTTTCCCCTTTCTTCCTTTTCAAATCCCAAAAACCACCCTAGTTACTCAGCTTACAGGTACATGTATAGCAAGAAGGACTGTAGTTAAGGACTATAGTTAACCTCAGCTTTTTGTAGCAAACATGAGCCATGGTTGGAGAGTCATACATATCTAGAGGTAAAATGGTTAAAATAGCAAGTCGTCACTTCTATTCATGCAAATTTTAGGGATCCCAGGCCAAGTTTGGAGTTCCAAGAGTTGGAAGAGGGCAAAAATCCGAGTTACTTTTTGCCTCATCCCTCCTCTCTCCTTCCTGCAAGCTGCCATGGCCAACCAACACCCCTGCTAAAGGCAGTAGGTAGCATCCTGCAATTTGCGGCTCAAATTGTGCTGCTACCCCTAGCCTCCTCCTACCTCCTGCTCCTACTCCTGGCCTTCCCCCTGGCACTCTTGGCCTCTTATGGCAAGGGTTGAACACTCTTCACAACAAGATTTGACCCCCTTCCCCTCCGACATTGAACCCCTAATTGAATCCCCTACTATACACTGGCTGTGGACAACCATTATTGCTCAGTCCAAGCTCTTGATCTAGCCCACAACCTCTAGAGCTCAGCCCTCAGGAGATCTTTCAATCCCCTTTTGCCCTTCCCTACCCGAATTCAAGACATGGAGCTTAGCATGCATGGGAGCTTTGTGGGTAGCCATGAAAGCTTCAATTGAGGCTTTCCTTCTTTGAAGCTCAAGCTCGGGAATAAGCATGGGAGCCATCATCATCATTGGGAGCATTTGAATGCTGAAGTCTTCTTCCATGGGAATGCCCCAACCGATCGGGCTTGATTGATGGACCAAATGGGCATCATGATGAGCTATGCTTCAACGGTCTCCCCAAGCATTAGAGAGGTATGCCAATTTGATCTTAATCTCTCAAATTTAGCCACTTGCTAAGCTTAATCCCTTGTTGGAGAGATTAAAGATTGCATAGGCTTAGTAGATCAATCCCCTTTGCATACATGCATCATATCTAGTCCTGAAAATTCCTTGTATTGGTTGATATTAACCCCTATTTTTCCTTGTGACTTTGAATAAGCCTCAAAGTGAATAATAGCCATTGTAAATTGGGTAAGTAGCAGCAGCAGTGAGTCATTGGTCTGCCAAGGTAACCCCTACCCCAACCCTTGTTCATTCATTGCATCTCATGAAAAGGCCCAATGTCTTCTTTCCAATGCATCTCATGTTGATTGCTTAATAAAAATGTATGCCATATATACTCCAGTTGAGGATAAAGGCCGATGCCAGGCGAGGTGGTAAGACAAAAGAGAGGTGACCCTCCCTTACCACTTAAGACCCTGAAGGGATGCACAACCTAGCATGGGGGGAACTTTGCCCACCTTGTAGTGATCCGGATCCTAATACTTGTATGCAGGTGCAGGTACTTCCCCATGATCTCCACTTTCCCTGATGCAATGATCCCCCTTGTATACCTCCTCAATGCTAATGGTACCCATATATGACACTTGAAGTGCATGTAGTTAGAAGAGATGTATGGTAGTGAATTTACTTATGCAGTGATGGCAGAGAAGATGGGTATGCAATGATGCTTGGGATAATGTTCAATATGCTTAGGATGCTATTTATGTTGTTGATCAAGCCTCTCTAACTATGCTCCATCCATATAAGGCTTTTGCAAGTAAGAGTTAGGTAGTGTTTTTTGTCACAGTCATGCAAATTTTTTTGTTTTGAATCTGGAAGTGAACCCTATCTCAAAGGTGGCTTTGTCCTCTCTGGTTTGAATCAAAAACCTTCCAAATCAAAGCTACAATTTGAAAGTTATGCCCATTTTTGTTCACTAGGATCATTGTGGACAGGGTGCAGACTAGGCATAGTAATTCCATTGCAAAAAAATTTGATCATTTTCTATCACAAAGGTTAATAGCTCATCTCAAAGAGCACTTTGTTCCCTCTTACCTAAGCCAAAAATCTCATCAATAGGAGTTTCCTACAAAAAGTTACGTCCCATTTACTGACAGCAAGTCATGTGGATTGCATCCAGATGACTGGCCAGAAAGGCAAAAGAAAGGCCCAAGAGGAACTCTAGAGGGAGATTAGAGACTCCCAAACCTCCATGAATGAGGAACTGAGTTGTACAGAGAAAAGGCCAGAAACAGACCCATACACCGTGCTCAATCACGCCCTATGTCAGCATGAGCTTCGTCGTCACATGGAATGGCATAATGACATGGTCACCAACCACCAGCAAATGATGTCCAAGTTTGATGAAGCCATTGAACACATGGCCCTCTCAAACTCGAGGACTTAACATTCCTTGGAGTAGCTCACTACTCTTGTTGCTCAATTAGCTACCACTTCATCCGAAGAGAAGGTTAATGACTCTAGGCATGAGTCTAGACATCCTCCACATCAAGAGCCATTGCATGGTCCACAAGGTATACTTGGTGCTAAGGGAATCCCCCCTTCTACCTACAAGATTGGTGAACCCTCTCATGCACAAGATGAGCCCCTGTTGAATTCCCCTGTCAACCATGTAGCTAACATCCCATCGAGGCCTTCCCCCACCCTTTGTCGAAATTCCCCCACTCTCACCAGGAGACCCCATGCACCCTATATGAATCTGCTCCATCATGGACAATATGGTACCAATGTCTAGCATGGCAATTATGGATAGCCTGGCTATAATGGACAACATGGGATAAATGCACCACATGGGATGTATGGACAACAAGGCGTGTATGGCCACCATGGGATATATGGGTAGCACAGGTTTCATGGGCAGCATGGCCCTAATGATCTGCATGACAAGATCATCCTAACAAAGTACAATGGGCAATCCCCCTCACCCTCTAACTTAGAGGAATGGACATCCAAGTTGGAGTCCTACTTTAATATCTACCCTCGCACTGATCATCAGAAAATACTTTTTTCTTCTCTCCACTTGGAAGGATTTTCTCACACATGGTGGCATACATCAATTGAGAGAATCATAAGTTCATTGACTAGGAAGGATTTAAAATGCATATGATCCAAGTTTTTGTGTCTTCTATGGAAAAAGAGCGGCTTGTAAGATGATGGTACACTCTTGACCAACGTAATCTCACTATACGTGAGTACACAAATCAGTTCATAAATTTGACAATGTACGTGGAGAGCACTAGTGATTATGCTAAATTGCACAAGTATATCTATGGGGTTGGAACCAAGCTTATCGATAGATGTCATGGCCCAAAAACCTACCACATTGTTTGATGCAATTGAACTAACTGAGAGATATGCAAGAAAGTACCGTAAGAATGAACATTTTTAGCAAGGTTCTAGATAGAGCCCCACATCCCTTCATGATCAGCCCCATACGGAGGTTTTTGAGGCACTTCTATGCCCAATAATAGCCCCAAAGTACCCACTTACCCCGCCTTCTATGCTAAAAGAAAAATAGGCACTTTTGGGACATCATTTGGCTCTAATTCTGAGAATAAGTATGCTAAAAATAAACAGTCCACTACATCACCTTCCCATTGATCCAGTAGCCAACGCTTCATTTCTTCAGATGTTGTGAAGGAATAGAAGGAAAAGGGGCTATGCTTTAAATGTGGAGATAAGTACATTGATGATCATGCCTCCAAATGCACGTACAAGATACCTAAGGTCAAGGTTCATAGCATGTATGTCATGGAAGATTGGCACAATGATGAGGATGATCTGCCCATCGACCAATGTGAGCCTATAGAGGATGGTGATCGCGAGTAGTTCTATGACCCAGAGGATGGGTTTCCCTTCAACCCGGGCGGCGATCCATGATAGATACTTGATCTGACATCCCACCCACCTAACACTTCCCTTTGCTCTATCTCCTTGGATGCTTGGATGGGTTCCCGAAGCCCCAGCACCCTTCACATCCAAGAAAGTATCCATGGCAAGCATGTCTTTATCCTTGTGGATAATGGTAGCACTCACAATTTTGTCAATAAATTAGCCATTGATTGGTTGAAATGCAATCCTACGACATTACACGACCCCTTAAAGGTCAAGTAGCAAATGGAGAAGAAGAAATTAAGACGCATGTATGTCCCACAGTTCTCTTAGGCTTGGTTGAAAATTATGTAGCATTGGTTGACCTAATTGCCCTAGATATGGGCCCCATTGATGTTGTCTTAGGCATTGTGATTGACTGAAACAATTGGGGAAAATTGCTATGGACTTCTCCTAGCTCTACATGGAGTTTATGATGCATGGATAACCCATCCACCTAGAGGGAGTTCAAGATCATGCTGATTTTCAGCTCATTACAGCAAAGCAACTCAAAAGGGAGTTTAAGAAATGCTCACAAATCTTTGTTTTGCAATTGAATAAGGACAATTTTGGTCAGCCCTATGCAGTATCTAATTATTCAGCCTTTCAGGGCTTACTTGAGGAATATAGTGATCTATTTCATATGCCTACAATCCTTTCCCCTAAGAGGCAAGTGGACCACCCACTTGATTTAGAGCCCCATTCCAAGCCAGTTAACAAGCCCCCTTATAGATTCTCCAAGTGTGAGCATAAAGAGGCTACAAAGCAAGTCAAGGAGTCGTTGGAGATGGTTTTCATTGAATCGAGTTATTCCCCCTATGCATCCCTTGTCCTGTTAGTCAAGAAGAAAGATGGCTCATTTCACATGTGCATTGACTATAGAGACTTAAACAAAATCACAATGAAGAACCGCTACCCCATCCCACAGATTGACGATTTGCTAGATGAGTTAAAAGGGGCATGCTTTTTCACTAAGATTGACTTACGCTCTGGCTTCCATCAGATTCGTATGAGGGAGGGAGATGAGGTTAAAATGGCCTTCAAGACTGATCATGGACTTTATCAATTTCTAATGATGCCTTTTAGGGTGACTGACGCCCCCACCATATTTCAAAGCCTCATGAACAAAATCCTACAACCCTTTCTGTTTAAATTTGTGCTTGTTTTCTTTGATGATATCCTCATTTACAGAAAGTCATCCAAGGAGCACTTGACACATATCAAAAGGGTGTTTGACATATTGAGAGAGCATCGACTCTTTGCTAAGGAGAGCAAATGTACCTTCATGCAGACATCTGTGGAGTACTTGGGACACATTGTGAGCAGAAATGGCATACATGATGATCCGAAAAAGGTGCAATGTGTTAGGGATTGGCCCACTCCTTCCACCACCACTTCTTTGCATGGCTTCCTTGGTCTCTCTTCATTCTATAGATGCTTCATTAAGCACTATGCCACCATTGCAATACCTTTGACTAATCGCTTAGAAAATGAGTCATTCTTTTGGGATGCCAGTGCTGATCATAGCTTCAAACTGTTAAAGGACCTGCTTACTTCCGCTCCCATCCTTGTCTGCCCTGGCTTCTCTAAGTTGTTTACCATTCATTGTGATGCCAGTGGCAGGGGTATTGGTGTAGTATTGTTTCAAGAGCATGGTACGTGCATCCTACATAGGCTGAAAGTACTCGTCATAAGCTCTGTTTCGAGATGTGGTATGCCCTATTTGGAGCAACCTATCAAAAGTTATGAACCATTTACTTTAGCAAATTGGTCCTGAACAACATACTATCCCTAGTCTTTACCCACCCAATTTTAATTGCAAAAGGGCTTAGAGTAGTACTCTGCAACCCTCCCTTAGCCTACCTATCACTCCCCTCTACTTCTAAAAATGTTCAGGGTGGGGATGGATTGTAACAAGCGGGATACACACTGACTAGAGGTTAGACACCTAGTCACACTAACTGGGGTATATAAGGTGTGAGAGTCTCAGATTAGGGCAACTAGTTATTATCAAGAACATACTCTTCACTTTCATCTCTAGCTTTCATGGCTTCCTCCTTTTCTCTCTCCTCTTTTTTGTCTTTCTCTCTCCTCTTCTAGTGTTCCTTTCTCTTCTTCTTGCTCTCTTTCTCTCTCTTCATCTCTTCTCCTCTCTCCTCTCAACTTCATTCATTACAACCACTAAATCTGGCCTTCATAAGAGATGATAGCTTCAATGATTCTTTGTCTATGGGAGGTAGCTTAAGATTTTACCATTGACTTTATGAATGGTGCTTATATTGCCATTACTCATGTTCATAGGCTCACCTTGATGAACAAGGATTTTAGCATGGTTAGCAAGGTATTGAGACCCTTGCCCACTACTAATTGAAAAACCATTATCCTGAATATTCCCCAAGATTGTCTAGGAAGGTCAAAGAGTCAAATGTCAAGGATGTGACTCACCTATACACTCAACAAGGGGTGTAATCTTGTCTAGGAAGAAAAAAGACAAGAGGTGATAGAAGAGGAAAATTGCTTCACCTGGCCCTGCCAATTATGAGAGGATGGATAAAGTGTATGGCCAAATGGTTGTCAATGTATCTTGCATTTCTAAAAAGAAGGAATACCTTAGCATATCTCATGAGAACAAGTCCATGCTAGAGAAAAAAGATATTCAATTGTCTGACTCTGTAGTTTATTATTACATAAGGCACGACATTTTGGTTTTTAAAAATTTTCAATGTTGAATTTGCAATGATTGTGCTATTGATTAAAAGTAACTTTCTTGTGTTTTTTCTATTGGCTATAGGGCATTCATTGCTTCTCTTAGCCAATATGATTTAAATATAACAATGTTTTTAAAGACTTTTGATTGCATCACAAACTATCATATCTTTTTTCCTTATATTGAAAGGTATGCAATTTTTCAAAAGGGTTAACTCACTCATTTGTTGTCATGTTTATTACTTGCTACTATTTGCTTTGTAGAGGGCATTATAGTCTTATATATATAAACATACTTGCTAGAGAAATTATCCTCATGAACTCTCTAAGTGGTCCATAGGCAAGTAAAAATGTACGTCAAATGGAAAGTTTCTTACCTTTTTTTAATTACTTATTTTAGTTGTTTGTCTCTTTTAGTTACAAGTTTCCATTTGCAATGTTGGTAGGCTTGTGACTATCTTCTTGGACATTATATATGAGGACATTGCTCATTGTTAACTGTAGCACAAGAAAAAAGTAAAAAAAGTGAAAAAGTGAAAAAGTGCAAGTCGGGACCTAAAAGAGACCGGGCCCAAAAGGAAATCAGACACAATGGAAAAAGTAGGAAGGGAAATGACCGAAAGCACAAGGGTGGCCTCAAAAGCTAAGACAAGGGCAAAAGTACATTTTTAAATACGAGGTGCCTCTAAAACTTTTTGTAAAAGAATGCTAGGTTCCCTCTTGTGCAAACTGTAAATGTAGATGGGCAGTAGGAAGGAAGCTAGGAAGATAGGAGGACAATGGGAAAAAGGGCCCAAAGCCATGGCCGACCATGTAAAAAGGGGATAAGGGTATGACTCCCCAAAAGGGCCCAATGGTCGACCAAAAGGGCCCCTGGCCATTGGCCCAAGCGACGGTTGGCTATGTAAAAAGGGGATAAGGGGATGATCACCCAAATGGGATTTAAACACCATATTGGGGAATATGGGAATTTTCCATAAGCTTGGGACACGTGGTCAAATCTTTGGATTTTTGATAACTTAAACACTATAACTCCAAATCGAGCGCTCTATAGCTCAATAGATTCCATTTTTCAAGAACTTTCCAATGATAGGTCACATCATATGGTTTTGAGAAACTTATGGGCATGTTATCCGGGTGCCACCTTTTTCGTATTCAAAAATGGAAATTGGGATATTCCCAAGCTCACTAATATTGTGTTTTTAGGATTTTGTATATAAAGTTGAAAAGTGAATGAGGAGCTCATTCTTTGGTTTGTGGCAACAAAGTGGACTCATCTTCTTCTCTCCTTCTTGCTTGCTTGGAGAGGGAGTGTGAGAGTGTGAGGGAGTGAGTGTGTATGGGTGAGGATCAAGGAGAAGAAGCTCTCCATCATCTCCTCTCTTCTTTTATTTTATTTTCTTCTCTTCTCTTCTCTTCTCTTCTCTTCTATTCTATTCTCTTGTGCGGCTATGGAGGATGGAGCTTGAAGGTGGAGGCTTGAGGTTGCTTCAGCTTGCATCATGAATTGTGGAGCTACCAGTATGCTTGAGGGAGGAGGCAACTCATTTGAGCATCAAGGTAAGCTCACTACACCCCGGTAGGATGATTGAAGGTGCACGACTAGGTGAGAGATAGCCATATGTGTTCGCTTGAAATAATAAGCGGTCCGTTGGTCTTGGCAGTTGAGCATGAGCTCACCACTACACTTATCCTGGCAAACCTTAGAACTTTCTCCTACAAGAAGTACCATTGCAAAGTGATGCACATACTTACAAATGAAGAGTGATTTCAAATGTGTTCTTCGGCTTCCCTCTTCCACAAAAATCTTCACATGCTAAGGTAGTAGCAACAACTAAGGGAAATGGCAAGCCAACCATAGAGACCACTACTAGGAAATCCAAAAAGAAAGGAATGCCAAAAGTTTCTCCTATGAAGTTTGATTCATCTCCTCTTAAGCCTAAAGAGAAGAGAGTACTTCTCAAAGTCAAATTCTTCCAATAGCCAAAGAAAAAAGCCCATATGAGAACACTACAGATCATTGAGGAAAGTGATGAGAAAGAAGCTACAATGCCAAAGAATGAGAAGATGCTAGAGATACCATAAATAGAGAAGCAAACAAAAACTTAGGATAATGCTTTATTGTTTTGCCTCCTTGTACATTTGCACTATAGTTTTGTAAGTACTCATGATATAATGAAATGCTTTCTATCCTATGTAAAATGAAATAAAGTTGTTTTTATAAATTCGAAAAGAAACTTACTTCACAATGGCTTATAATTTGGTATTGGGCAATATCCTTTTAACAATGTCACTCAATAAGATAGGATCCTACATAGTTTTCATATTTATGGCTCAAAACTTACAATTATGGGAGGCACACAACTCATACAAGAGAAAGAGCATTCGAATCTTTTCTCAATTGTTGTATCATTAACTTTGAACTTACATCCTAGGGGACATATTGTCTAGCAATTGCAAGACTCCAAGGTATCCCTTACATCCTTTAGATTCCAATTGGAAGTAACATTTACCTCATTTGCTTCTTCATGTGGTATAACTTATAGCTTAAGTGTAGAAGGCATGCAATCAATATCAGAATCCAAGGGAACCGAAATATCCAATCTTAGTTTGTAACTCCTATTATCAAAGCCCGAAGTAAGAGTTTATTGAGAGATATTGTAAGACAAAGCTAAAGATTGGGAGCATGCACTACACCTCATGATATCACCCTTGTGGTTGTACTCTCTAGATTTCCAAAGCTTCCTAAAATGTTGTCCAAATCCTCTTTCAAAAAATTTCTACTTAGCCAAGATACCTTTGTCCTTTGTAAATGTGCTATTTTGAAGAAAGCCACAAAGTTATGTAAGGACACAAACCATGATAGGTGTATTCTTCTTGAGATCCTTCTAGTATCATGGACTTTTAGATATCTTGAGATATTTTGAATTTAAAACTTTGTATCATTGCCTTGTCAAGAATCTCCCAATGTAGAGATGAAAGACTTAGCAATTGGTAGATCTTTGATATGTCCATACGTATTTGCTCTACAGGAAAAACCATTGCACATATATAAAAACCCCACTTTTACTTAAAACCCACAATCTAATCGACATAGATAATATCTGTGAATACCTTATGAATAGCATGGAAAGTTTCACTTAGACTTTTCACATGCTACCACACAATACTTGTTGTTTGATGGAAATATGTCTACAACCAAGAGTCCATTATTAGTACTTGCCTAAATTTTTAAAAAACATATGTTATTCAACTAAAGATTTACAATGTGTTTGGTGGAAAACATACTCATTTGGAGGAAAGTGCATATCCTTGGCCATGAAAACATGTTACACTTTGACAAACCACCCTTCAAGTATAAATTTGAAGTCAATGATATGTCCCTTCTAGTGATGTTTTATGTCCTCTCGTTTTCTTCTTTTCACCTTGTGAGAGCCCTTGCAAGATGGCCACATGGTAACCCAATCATTTATGCTAAAGGTCTTGGGCTCCTGATTTCCGTTTGCTCCCTGTCTATAAATGGTGTAAGAGTTTACTAAACGAGAAGGGCACCTTGTGGATGCCATGAAAAGAATGAATGCACAGAGAAAGAATCTCAAAGAGAAAGGTGAATGAACTAAAAAGGAACATCAAGAAGACTAATGAAAATGTATTGGGTGCCAAAAAGAATATTGAAAGATCTTCCAACTTTTAGGAAAAGTTATTATTAACTTTATCTCATCTTTGTTACGTCTTTTGTCAGACTTTGTAAGTAAATAAGGACTTTGGGACTACCAAAACTTGTGAGACTTTGGAGATTCTGACTAAAAAGGAGGAGAGATTCACAGGATGGACTCTATTATCTCCAAAAAAGAGGAGACAATAATCTTGCGCACGTAGCAAAATCTCTTTGGCCATTTTCTTAATCTTGTGATTAACAAAAGTGTATTTTTTGAAGCGTTTTTGGACCTAATGAAGAGGGACTTAACCAAGAAAATATAGTAACATTATATGAAGTTAGACTGCTTCTAAGCTATGACTGCCAGGAGAAGCACTATCATCTAGGAAAGGCTATAATTTTAACTTCAAGTTAGAGGTAAGCTTAAATAGTGACCCAAAAATCCATTTGCTATCTAGGACCTAATGCACCAAGGGGGATCTTCTAGCCTGCTCGTAGTGCAAAAGGTTAAAGGAGAAGATGAAAAAGATTGCAAGAAGTGGATCAATGCTGAGAAATAGAAAAAATCACAAGATCTCCCTAAACACTTCTCCAAATTTAAGAAAGGATACTTAATAGTGGTGTCGCTTGGGGATGGATGAGAAGGAAAAACCAACAAGCTTGTAGAAGGTCCACCAACAAAAGTCAAAGAAATGGATTTACTAACAAAGGGTGTAAAGCCTAAACCCATCTTTATTGTTGAAGACCTCACTAAGGACAATGAAAATGATCTCATGTCTCTTTTGAAATTTTCAAGGATGTGTTCATATGGTTACTTGAGAAGCTCAAGGGAATAGACCCCAATATCATCATCCATAATATCCTCATGGTGTCAAATATGGTGCTACTTAAACAACAACCTTATGCAATGAATCTAAGCATACTTATGTAGTCAAGGAAGAGATCATTCAAGCTCCTAAATGCTTGACCCCTTTTACTTTACTAAACTTACAATATTTTCCAAAGTGTAATTAAAAAACCTCTTTTGTAAATATAATCCTATAAATATTACTAAATAAAATACAATTTCTTTTGAAATCACATGTTATGTTAAATGAGCCATTAAAAAAGACTCTAACCATAGTACCAATTCTAAGAGTTCTAGATTGTAACATAACCTTCCATGTGCACATTGCCACCTCAAAGTTTGCCATGCAAACGATGTTGTGCCAAACCTAGAGAGCACAAATTGGATTACCTAGTGAGATTTGCTAGCCACTAGCTCATGGATATTAAAAAAAAACTATTCTGCCATTGAGAGAGAAGAATTGGCGATGGGTTTTGTGGTAAAGAAATTATATCATGGCAATGCCATTCACTTTCTTTGTGGACCATCATGATCTACTATACCTTATCAATAAGCCATTTGCTACATGTTGCATAGCTTGATGGTTTCTTGAATTTGACTTTGCAAGTAAAAGTAGTATGAAAGGGAAAGCAATACTACATGGTGGATCATTTGTCTTAGATACCCAATGAAGATCCAGTAAAAAAGGGCATCATAGATGATCTTCATGATGCACATTTATTTAAAATCCCAAAAATAGAGGATCTCTTTAAAGCTAACCTCACTCCCTATTGGGTTGATAATGTTATTCGGATCTTGGAATATGAAATATTTTTTTACCAATAGAAAAAACTTGACTTTGTCAACTCATAATTATGTTGAGAAATCAAATGATGTCTGCCCATAGAGGCTGAATGTATGCCTAAAAGAGGTTGCCCATAAGTGGCTCTATATGCTCTAGAAAAGAGATGTCCAAAATCCCATAAGCATAGTGAGGAAGAATGGTACTATCTAGAAACTATATAACCATGTACTTTGTTGACACTCACAACATCTATTAGAACTATCAATTTGAGTTACTCAAGATTGTCTTTATGAGTCTAAGCTAATCTATCTTAGAACCTAATTCACTTGAGTTACAATGTCTTCCCTCTATCATGTATCGTGTGCTTGATTTGCGTCCACCATAGCTAACTAGCTCTAGATATGTATTTCTCAACAAATTAAAGTGTAATCATGGTTGTATTAGTTAGGCCAAGATGGTCTATTGAGATGTTGCATATACAAGCATGAAATGCACAATGTTTTGGTTGAAGCACATGCAAGAGTTGGAAAGGGTCATTTTGACAGTGACTCAATAGACCAAAAGATCTTATAGTCTCAGTTGTGGTGGCCCACCCTATTGTGCAATGCTACAAGGTTCATCAAGCCCTATGATAAATGCCAGCGTAGAAAAGTTCAAGTCAAAAAGGACAATATGGAGCTAATACTAGTAAATACATGACAAACATTTGAAAAGTAGAGGATGGATTTTGTAGGGTCTATAAGTCATGCATCTCAATATTCACATGCTAGGTACATTATTGTTTCTATTGTTTATCTAACCAAGTGGTTTAAGTCTAGAGCCACATGAAATAATGATGCACAAAAAATAACCAAAATATAATGGGAGCAAGTGATCTCATAGTTCATCTGAGATTGTGAGCAATCAGAACACACACTTTATTAATGAGGTGATCATGCACTTGCTGTCCACATTTGTGATTATATACTAAAAAACTTCCCCATACTACCTGCAAGAAAACAACTAGGGTGAAGCTACCAATAAAATACCAGTAAATGTATGAACAAAAATAGTCTCCACTTCTCAAAGTAATTGGGACAATAAACTTATGGCAACATTGTGGGCATATCGCATAGCCTACTAGACTATGGCTAGCCAAACCCCCTCTAAATTGACCTATGGTGTTGACACAATCATGCGAGTTAAATTCTTTGTCTCAAGCTTCTGAGTGACTTTGCAAGAAAGGTGGAAAGTTTGAGAGGCTTGGACTAATTCTTTGATGGAATTGGAATGATTATTTGAAAGCTTACTAGCAATGTATACTCTTATCTGCAAAAAAGCATAATGAAAGGCTTGGTTCAATAGTCATGTCAAACAATGGGATTTTGAGAAGGGAGACATCATGTTGCTCTACTCCATCAAGGGACATAAGAAAATGATAAAGTTCTGAGGCCTAGGCTCTTTTTGAGCACATAAAATAAGTAGATCCACAACAATATCAAGCTTGACATGTTGGATAGTGAAGGCATAGGCTTTTTCACATCAAAAAATATTATTCACCAGCTCATTCATTGTACAAATCCTCCATGACACTACCATTCATTACTTATAAGGGCTATTAGAATCATTGAGCTTAACCTTAAAGATGAAGATCACATACTTGTAGCTTACTTTAGAGTCATGTTGATGACAAATAAATCCCACACAATCAATGCCCTAATCAATGAAGGTGTTGATTGTAATTTCATGATATATAATGATTGGATGAGCATAGGGAAATATTTGCTAACTCTGATAATTGCAAAGGTGAA
Source organism: Lygodium microphyllum (assembly GCF_053477565.2). NCBI lineage: Eukaryota > Viridiplantae > Streptophyta > Polypodiopsida > Schizaeales > Lygodiaceae > Lygodium > Lygodium microphyllum. Next base: position 17,905,420 of record NC_141149.1, on the reverse strand, counting down.
TTTGTCTAGAGAATCTCCTTACACATCTCCTTACACACTATTGGGCAAATGTCAAATATATGAGTAATGAAGTATATAGTCAACTTTAATATGCAATGGATTCACATAAAGCTCCCCAACATCAAGATTATTATTTCTTTTAGCAAGGATACTAGTGTTTCAACCATAAAAGTAGTGCCGCCAATGCCTTCAATATCTCTACGTTTACCTCTTACGAAGAATAACAATACTCTCCTCAAAGACTTGCTCAAAGCTCAAGGAGACTATAGTGGCTCAATCTACCTAACCCAACTATGAGTCACTAAAAGTGAATTCTTAAAATGTCATGTAAAAAGGGACATGTTGATGCCAGGAGGCATATTTCACGGTGGATTTCGTGCCACGGTTTTACGGTGGATTTCGTAAACTTTGTTGACCGGGGCTCATAGACAAAGTGGATTCTTTGTGCGAGAAGTTGATGGGGACGCCTATCCTTTTCGGGCATTTCATTAATTTAGTGTGTACATGGGTGATTCCATAGCGGGTGATTCTGCAAAATACATATTAAATTAATAAACGTTTATGAGTTTAGAGTACGCACTCGTGATAAATTAAGGTTAGGATTGATTTCTAACCAGTTGATTTATTTATATAGCTGAAGACTGCTAGGTATTCACTTTTGTCGGTTTAATTGTATTATTTTACTAACGATTGTGAATGCTTCAGTTGATGTGTAGAGATAGCAGCAGTGGCAGAGGATAGCATTGGAGGATAGCATGTATTCGAGTTATCATTTATATTTTGATGGGCGCATACCTTAGGCATGGCACCTATATTTTGTCGTGCCTATTTATTAAGGCGTTGGATATTTATTTATTATTTTATATGCGCATGGGCGCACGATTATGATATTTGTATTTGGACATTGTATTGGGTATGCCTGACTCTTTGGGCGCCTACCCATTAACTTTATTTCTATTTTGTGCTAAAGCAAACTCAAAAGCCAAAAGCATGCTATTTTGTAATTTGGGCTATTATTTGAGCTTGAAGATGATTAATACATAAAATACATGCTTTGTGGAGCGCTCACACAAGGCATGGGGGGAGATTGCACCCAATTGGTCTCTTGTTCATGTCATGCATGACTGTGCACCAGTGGTATCAGAGCGAAGCTGAGATCGAGAGCCTCCAATCGCTACCCATCTTGCGCAAAGGCAGAGCTCTTGGAACGATCGAGCTCTACAGTCAATCTTATCGCGAACGGTCGATACGAGTGGATTCCTGGCGGTCAAGAACCTCTATCTACAGCCTCTGATCGCGAAGGACCGGCCTGAGGAGGCGGAGGACCACGTCAATACCTCCTTCTATCAAGTCGTTTTTTTCTCAGAGACCACAGATAAGCTTCATAACCATAAAAGCTTAAGGTTAAGTTAAAAGCTAAAGTAAGGTTAAAAGACTTACTTAAACCTATAAAATTCAATGATTTTTTAAGGCAGCAGCATCCCGAATTTTACGGCGCTGAAAAACGCCCCCCCCCCTAAAATTCATCGTTTTCAATCAGACTAAGCTATAAGCTTAGTCAATCAAGTTTCAAGTTACACAAATCTTCAAAGTTGATCAAGTATATTAAGTACTGTTACTTTGCAAATCACGAAGGTCTAACAAGTTCCCAGAAGTCAAAACTGACTTATACCAAAAACTCCCATAAGGACTGTTCCTGCGTAGAAGCACTGAACTGCAAAGTTATTCCGTGGAAGACTTTGTTCGCATACGCAAACTTGTTGAACTAGTTTCAGCACACGCAGAAGGTCATACGCAGATTTTATGAAGATTTCAAATCCTGCAACCGCAAAAGTCGAAGATCGTGAAAGCCAAACAAAAATCTATAAGCCTTGTACACCCGACTTTGAGCTACGCTCATCCCGCTAATTGGATTTTGAGAGTGTGAGGTCTTTTGAATTTTTACAGGATGACAGAACAAAATATGGATGATTTAATGGTGGCTAAAGGCGATCTTCCTGAACCTAACATGGAACAAAAATTGGATTTAATTATGATGAAGTTGGACGAAGAATGAAGAGCCCGGCAAGCCTTGCAAGTTCAATTGGCCAATTTACAACGATCGACTACCGACAAAGATGGACCACAATCCGAAGATCTTATTCGACGAACCATCAATGCGACTCTCGAAGCTCAATCCATCCGCAAAGAAACAAGGATAAGTAAAAGAAATTTCAAATTCTGTACTTTCAATGAAACTCGAGATGGAAAGACTGTTCTTGCATTCATCAGTCAGTTTGATTATTACTTTCGTAAAGAGACATATGCTGAAAAAGATAAAATCAAGTGTGTCACTAATCATTTAGTGGATAGAGCATCTCTTTGGTGGACCGTGGTTCGTAAGAGCATAGATTGTCCCACTATCTGAGAGAGTTTCAAGAAGAAGTTTATGCAAAATTTCCTTCCTCCACAATTCCATGAAACAGCCATAAAGCAATGGGACCTTCTTCAGCAAAGAGATTATGAGCCTATTTCTCAATACACCGAACGCTTTTGAAATGCTTTACTCCAACTACGCATACTTGAAGACGTACCCGAAGCGACTCACAAGCGCAAGTATATGTCTGGATTACTTGGGCATTACTATGCTAAAGTTAATATGTTCAAGCCTGCAACTCTTGAAGATACAATTTCTTTAGCTCATGACACTGAAGACATGCTTCAAGGAAGAGACAAGCGTCCGCAATAATTTCAAACAAATGGTAACTATGGTTCAAAGCAATTCAATTCAAATTTTAGAAGATTCAATCAAAGTCAATTTCCTTCATCATCTTTTCATAAGTCTTGGACAAAACCACCTCCTTTGCCATCAAATACCAATCAAAACCCTAAGCCATCTTCACAGCCAAATCCTAATATTCCTAGACTTCCTGCCATTGCAAACAATGTATCTAAAGCCAAACCTATAGTGTGTTACAAATACCATCAACCTGGACATCTAGCAGCCAATTGCCAATCGAAGAAGCCACATGTCCATATCAACTATCTTGGAGCAATGGAAGATGAAGAACATGAAGAAATGCCTGACTTTACGGAAGATGAAGACGACATTGCTATTCCTTCAAATACTTTACTAGGTATGACAACTCCACATTCTTTTTTGACAATGAAATGTATAGTGCATGGAAAAGAAAAGATTATTTTGCATGATGATGGTAGTACACATGATTTTATTTTTGCGAAGTTAGTGAAAGAATTGAAATTACAAACTGTTCCTACGCATTATCGCATTAAAGCAACATTCTTAGGCAAAAGGTATAATGAAACACAAGAGGTGCATGATTTAGAAATTCAAATTGGTGAATACATACAGTCCAGTGATATTATCCTAGGTATGCCTTGGCGTCATCAGCATAATCCTGATATAGATTATTCCGCGCATTCAATTAAAATTCATTTTCAAGGAAAACACATTACATTGTATGGTATGCATGCATCTAATAATTTTTCACTGCTTACTCATACTCAAGCTAAATGTGCATTACGCAAAAGTAGTAAATCTTATCTAATTTGGGTGAATGAACTTCAAGCTAAAGAAAAACATGTGCACCCTAGGCATAAAGACTTCCTTGCACAATTTAAAGATTGTTTTGCTGAAGACTTACCACCTGGACTACCTCCTTCGTGTCTTGAAGACCACAAAATATATTTAATTCCTAGTACACAACCACCCTGTAAAGCACCATATAGGCATAACCAGATAGAGCAAAAAGAAATTCAAAATCAAGTTGAGGAATTATTAAACAAAGGATTAATTAGAACTAGTAGTTCTCCATTTGGCGCACCTGTTTTGTTGGTAAAGAAGAATAATAATACTTATCGTATGTGCATTGATTATCGTGCCCTAAATAAGATTACTGTAAAGAATAGATATCCAATTCCTAGGGTAGATGATCTTATGGATAAACTACAAGGTTCTGCCATATTTAGTAAAATAGATCTTAAATCTAGCTATCATCAGGTGAGATTAGATAAATCTGATATAGTTAAGACTGCATTTAGAACACAATTTGGTCATTATGAATTTCTAGTGATGCCTTTTGGATTGAGTAATGCACCTGCTACATTCAATAGAATGATGAATCGCATATTTTTGAAATACTGGCACTGTGTTATAGTATTCTTTGATGATATCTTGGTATTCAATAAAAATGAGAAAGAGCATTATGAACATCTGTCTTTAGTTTTCAAGTTGTTGAAAGATAATCAATTGTATGCTAATCCGGAAAAGAGTGAGTTCTTTCAAATAGAAATTGAATATCTAGGTCATATTGTGTCATCAGAAGGTATTAAGGTTGACCCTAAGAAGATAGAAGCAATATTGAATTGGCCTATATCCAAAAATGTGCATGAGTTACGTTCTTTTCTAGGTCTTGCTAGTTTTTACAGGAAGTTTGTGCGAAATTTTTCATTACTTGCTTTGCCTTTGACTAAACTTTTAAAGAAATGTATTGTTTATCATTGGTCTGATAATCAACAGAAATCTTTTGATTTATTGAAACATGAATTAACCCATGCTCCTATATTACAACTAACTGATTTCAATAGACCATTCTTTTTAGTAGTTACCGATGCTAGCGGATCTGGAATAAGAGCCGTACTTATGCAAGATAATCATCCCATAGCCTATTCTAGCTATAAACTGAAACCATCCAAACTTAAATATTCCACATATGATAAAGAATTGTTAGCTATTGTACAAGCTTTAAGACAATGGAAATATTATTTAATGGGTTCCGAGTTTATGATTAAGACTGACCAACAAAGTATTAGACATCTCGTTAGTCAACCCCAAATATCTGACCGACATATCAAATGGGTAGCTTTTATTCAGAATTTTCATCCCCTTATCCAATATCAACCAGGTAAAGAAAATTTAGTGGCCGATGCATTAAGTAGAAGACCGACCATTCATAATATCTCTGTCATATCATTTGATTCTTTAACTCCTATGAAAGATACTTATCATCAGGACATTACTTTTCAAGCTGATTGGAATAAATTAGTTGGAAATAATTGGATTCCTATTGATTCACTGTCTTATAATGATGGATTCATGTTTTATGAAAAGAGATTATGTGTTACAGTCCCATTTAGATCTTTTGTTTTGAATGAGATTCATTGTCCTCCATATCAAGGTCATAGAGGTATTATATCTACTTTGCGTACATTGACTGACGATTTTTATTGGCCACATATGGACACTGATGTATCTAACTTTGTTTCTGAATATTTGGTTTGTCAAAGAGTTAAGAGACATCATGGTAAACAGTATGGTTTACTTATGCCTTTATCTATTCCATCAAGACTATGGGAACATATTTCTATGGATTTTATTACTGGTTTACCTAACACTAAAGCTAACCATGATATGATTTGGACTATTGTAGACAGGTTTAGTAAACAAGCATATTTCATTCCATGCAAGAAAACTTTAACAGCATCTCAGGCAGCACAATTATTTTTGAAAACTGTTTTCACTAATCATGGATTACCAAAAGTTATTATTTCTAACCGTGATTCTAAATTTTGTAATAACTTTTAGATTACTTTGTTTGCTAACCTAGGAACAAAGATTGATTTCTCATCTGCATTTCATCCTGAAACTAATGGACAAACAGAAGCCACTAACAGTACTATTTTAGATCTTTTACGTGCTTACACTATTTCTAAACCACAAACATGGGACACACATTTACATTTACTGCAGTTTGCATATAGCAATACACCACACACAGCTAAAAAGAAAGCACCGTTTGAAGTGCTTTATGGTTATAGATTGTCTACACCTGTTGCATCTTTATCAAATAGAATTCAGAGTGCTGATGATATTGCTAACATGCACGCTACTATTTTTTATGAGGTTAAAGACATGATTGCCAAAGCCCAGCAATCATATACAAAACAAGCCAATAAGAAAAGATAGGCCATGAATTTCAAAGTTGATGACTATGTTTGGTTAAGAGTAGAAAAACGTAGATTACAAAGTATAGATAAACACCCAGTTGTGAAATTAGCACCTAGATTCTATGGCCCATTCAAGATCATTCACAAAATCAATGACAGTGCATTCAAGTTAGAACTACCACCTCACTAGAAAATTCACAACACCTTTCACATTAGTTTATTACGACCCTTTAGAGGCCAATTACCTGTACACCCTGTTTATGAAAACCCACCTTTGTTAGATGAAGAGACTGAAATACTTGACCCTAAAGCTATCATAGATACTGACTTTATGACCACTAGAACTGGCCGTAGATATTCTAGATACTTGGTCAAGTTTAAAAACCATCTTGTTGAAGAGGCCCAATGGATGCACGCTAGAGACTTAAATGCTTTCCCCACTCTGTTAGCTCCACATTGAGCTAATAGCAATTGAGGACAATTGCTATCCCACCCCGGGGGTATGATGCCACGAGGCATATTTCACGGTGGATTTCGTGCCACGGTGGATTCCGTGAGGTTTTACGGTGGATTCCGAAAACTTTGTTGACCGGGGCTCATACACAAAGTGGATTCTTTGTGCGAGAAGTTGATGGGGACACCTATCCTTTTCGGACGTTTCATTAATTTAGTGTGTACATGGGTGATTCCATAGCGGGTGATTCCGCAAAATACATATTAAATTAATAAACATTTATGAGTTTAGAGTGTGCACTCGTGATAAATTAAGGTTAGGATTGATTTCTAACCAGTTGATTTATTTATGTAGCTGAAGACTGCTAGGTATTCACTTTTGTTGGTTTAATTGTATTATTTTACTAACGATTGTGAATACTTCAGTTGATGTGTAGAGATAGCAGTAGTGGCGGAGGAAAGCATTGGAGGATAGCATGTATTCGAGTTATCATTTATATTTTGATGGGCACATACCTTAGGCATGGTGCCTATATTTTGTCGCGCCTATTTATTAAGGTGTTGGATATTTATTTATTATTTTACATGCGCATAGGCACACGATTATGATATTTGTATTTGGACATTGTATTGGGTATGCCTGACTCTTTGGGCGCCTGCCCATTAGCTTTATTTCTATTTTGTGCTAAAGCAAACTCAAAAGCCAAAAGCGTGCTATTTTGTAATTTGGGCTATTATTTGAGCTTGAAGATTATTAATACATAAAATACATGCTTTGTGGAGCACTCACACAAGGCATGGGGGGAGATTGCACCCAATTGGTCTCTTGTTCATGTCGTGCATGCTTTCTTCCTTGAGTTTTGTGCAAAAAGTAGAGTTCTTTTGTTCTTGGGGACCTTCCGGCGCTCACTACGTGAGCATACAGCATCCGATCTGTGCACCACATGCCCACTCATGTACTAGCGGATCACGGAAATCAACCCCTATCCAAGAACAATGATCACACCAAATGTTGCAACACCAATCTAACTAGATGGATTTCTAAGGGTTTGCTCAAGGCCTAGGTTTACTATGCTCGCAACCATTGGATATACTAAAAAATAGTCCCACATCTTCAGGTGCATCTACTAGTGTTGCAAGTAAACACAAAGGGAAGAAGAAAGTGTCAAATGGTAATGATGCATCTACTAGTCATTTGGGGTTTGATGGAGATTCCAATGGTTCAAAGAGTCTGGATGATGAGCTTGGTATTTCTTTATGGTATTTCTTTAGTTAGGGCACCAAGTATATAGAGAGCACATGGTAATGTAAAGGCTCCACTAAGTAATTCTATGGTACGTAGGTCTAGTAGGGTTAGATAGCCTATTAAAAGATTTGGTCTCGAAGGTTATGCAGCTCACCATTATACTTATATGGTAAAGGTGGTTGAGGATTTTGAGCCCACTTATTTTATGGATGTTGTCGGTCATGCTCATTAGGATGTAGTAATGGATAAGGAGATGGCTACATTATAGGTCAATAAGACGTGGTATTTGGTAATGTTTCCTAAGGGTAAGAAAGCCGTGGGTCTACAAAGTTAAGCATAAGAAAGATGGTTGTTGCAAAAGGTTGTGCTCAAACATATGGCATAGATTATGAAGAGACATTCAGTCTAGTTGCAAGAATGACAATTGTTAGATGTGTGATTGCTTTGGTAGCAGCCAAAGGTTGGAGTTTGCAACAAATGGATGCAAATAATGCATTCTTGCAAAAAGAGGTGTATATGGAGCAACTAGTAGGTTATGAGGATTTAGAGCAATGGGCTGAGGCAAGCACCTAGAGCATGGTCTGACAAGATCAAAGAGTATCTTGTCAACATTGGCTTTTATGTTTTGATGTTGATCACTCACTTTATATGAGAAAAGGAGATGTAGGTTTGGTTATCAAGAAGATGTAGGTTTGGTTATCATGTCATCTATGTAGATGACTTGATCATTATAGGTAAGAGTGACAGTGAGATTGAAGAGGTCAATAACCATTTGAAGAAGTTTGAGATGAAGGATTTGGGCGAGATAAGGTACTTTCTTGGTATTGAGGTAATCAAATGTGATGATGGTATATGGCTATCCCAAAGGCAGTATGGCTTGGATATGTTATCCAAGTATGATATGATAGCATGTAAGCCTCTTTCAATGCTATTGGAGTAAAATGTAAAGTTGAGTGTTGATGTTGGGGATGAGATAGATGACCATACCATGTTTAGGAGGATAATAGGGAGTCTAGGTTACATGACTATCACAAGGCTAGACTTGAGTTATGTTATTGGCCTTGTTAGTCAGTTTACGAAGATACCTAGAGAAAGCCTCATTTAGATGCAATTAGACGCATATTGAAAATGTGAATTTGACTTTGCATTATGTACTTCTTTACAAGGTAGGTAAGGATATATATGTGTTTGGATAAACAAATGCTGATTGGACCGATAGAATGTCTAACAGAAGATCTACCAACGGATTCATGTTTTCCCTTGGTAATGAAACAATTACATGGAGTAGCAAAAAGCAACCTACAATGGTTTTATTGAGTACAGAGGTACTGATATGGTAGCATGTGAGATGGTATGGCTCCAAAAGTTATTGGGTGATTTAGATGTGTAGGGAGATGGTCCAGTTGTCATTCATTGTGATGACATGAGCAGCATATAGCTAGCTAGAAACCTAGTGTTCCATGCTAGGATAAAACGCATTGAGATACATTACCACTTTTGAGAGAGAAGGTGCTTGAAAGTGAGATTGACTTGGTATATATCAGCACACATGATCAAATAGCAGACATTTTTACAAAGGCATTGGATGTAGAGAAGCTTTAAAAATTTTGAAGCTTACTTAGAGTTGTAGAGATATAGTTGAGCTTGAGAGGGAGTGTTGAGATGGCAAGTTCAACACATGTGAGCATTGATGATGGACCGCCTAGTTAGATAGGTTTGTATACTTAACACATCGATGTCAATTAATATAGTCAGTTATGCACTATTTGACTTAGGAGGTACTTTCATTTATGTTGTATCTTATATATATATTGTGTACATTATATTGTGTGTGAAAGAAGAAAAAGAAACAAACAAGAAAACATTATGGTCTCCATCTCTCCTCTTGTGTTTTTGAGTGAGCTTCATGTTGTGTATATGGTGTGTGGTTGGCATAATAGCTCAAGCAAGTCCCCCCATCATGTGATTCTTGACATATCATAGAGTGATTATGAAAATGAGATTTTACTTAGGCAGAGCTTTCACTAATAATATGGTGGAATACAAGGCCTTACTCATGAAGCTAAACTTAGCTAGATATGGTGGTATTCATCATTTATTGGTAAAAGGCGACTCGCAATTTGATGATCAAGTTGAATGGGACCTTTAGTATCAGGAATTCCATTCTGCAAATGTATTATCATGTAGCTATACACATGGTAGCTCTCGAGGAGGTTACTCTTCATGAATATATGTGTGCATCACATGGGTTCAAAATATTTTTTTTAATATCATTTTTATAAAAAATTTACACACAGAAGGGTGTAATATAAATGGGTTATTTATAGATTGAATAAAAAAGGGTTATGTTTTATTCAATGGAAATTTATAGATAAGGATATTTATAAATAGACCTTTAATGCATGTGATGTAGAGGATATACACATAGTGAACTCCTCGAGCATGCTAGAGATCCTTGAGTCAGTGACTTGCCAACTGATTCCCCATCTTTGGAACTACTTTGCGCATTCCCTGGCTAATTATGCTTTTGTTGAATATGTGTTTCTTAACTATGATATTGAGAGTCTTCTAGAATTACCTGATGATATTAGTTTAAGGCCACTTTGGGGACTACACTAGATGTATCAAATTATTGGCCAAATCCCTTAGTCTAGGTTTTGTGCTTTAAGAGTGAACTTGAGGTGATCAAGGGATTAAATTAGCATTATTTTTTTGAGATTGTTGCTTTCTTCATATATTTCATTAGACCAAAAGGCTCAATTTATTTTCCTTGGTGTAGGTACTCTCAACTTGTGGGCTATTGTTTGAGTTTGGTTTTGTAGGTTAGTCCATTTGTAGTCCAAGATGGTGCTTTGGGCATTAATGTGGACTCTTCTTCAATATCAGGTGTCTCTATCACCTTGCCTCTTAATGATCGACGAGCCATCCCCACTAAGGGAAAAAAAAGAAAGAAAGAAAAGAGAAAATATATATATGATGATGAACTAAAAGCAAAATTCTCAATGAATAATGGGATGTGTCTATTTTCTTTGACATTAGTGAGTCCTAAGTGATAGGTAGTCAACCTTATTGAGAATAGCAAATGATGCTTGATATGTGTGCCCAAAAGAGGCTTGCCCATAAGCGGCTTTGTATGAAAGAGATGAAAAATGATGTATGCTCTAGGAAGAGACGTTCAAAACTCCATAAACACAATGAGGGAGAGTAGTACTATCCAAAAGCTATAAAGGCATGTACTTGACACTCATTTCAAAGCAATGGAACTATCAGTTTAAGTCATTGTCAGTGTCATTTTTCATCTTACACAAGAATGTGTTTATGAGTCCAAGCTTCCATCTTGGAACCTAATTCACTTGTGTAACAATTAGTCTATCTAAGTCTATGTCATCATGAGTTGTGTATTCATCTTCCATCCTCCATAGCTCCTGCCATGCTCTAGATCCATGCTTTTCACATGGTATCAAAGCTCAACTGAGCATGGTATAGATCCATACACTACTTCTCTAGTCTCTCTTCATCTCTGTCTAGCTCACATCTAGCTCATGACTTCATTTTCAACTTCACCTTCACCACATCTAGACTTGTGTACCAAGTTCAGCCCTTGTCGCAACCCTTGTCACCTAAGCACAGTCCGAAAGCTTGGGAGTGTTGAGTTTGACCTTGTGTTTGCCATAGCCAGCCTACACCCACCTTTTTTTTAGCACTTAGATATTTCAAACTAGAGAATATATCTTTAAGCTGTCTTATGGATATCTCTTCCTTGACTCCTTGGGTAACTTCTTGTCTGTGGGAGCTTTCACTCAACCGCCAAGACCCACGGACCGCTTATTGTTTCAAGCGTTCCAAGCCGAGCACTAATGGCTACCTCTCACATAGCCGACGCGCCATCCATATCTACGGGTGTAGTGAGCTTACCTTGATGCCGTTCGAGTTACCTCCTCTCCTGCGCACTCCAGTAGCTCCACGATCCAAGTGCAAGCTTCAAGCAAGCTCCATCCTCAAGCTCCACGCTCCAAGCTCCATTGCTGCGAGCAAGAGAAGAGAAGAGAAGAGAAGAGAAGAAGAGAGGAGACAATAGAGAGCTTCTCCTCCTCGGTCCCTCACCCTCACACGCTCACTCCCTCACACTCTCACACTCCCTCTCTCAAGCAGCACAAGCTCAAGCAAGCAAGAACAAGAAGAAGAAGAAGAAGAGGAGAGCTACTTTTGGCCACACACAAGAATGAGCTTCTCATTCACTTTTCAACTTTATATACAAAACCCTAAATCCCTTTTGGGCGGTCATCCCCTTTTCCCCTTTTTACATGGCCGGCCGTAGCCTAGGCCCTTTTTCCCATTGTCCTTCTATCTTCCTTTCCACCGCCCGTCTACCTTTACAAATTGCACGGGTGAGAGCCCGACGCTCTTTTACAAGATTTCAGGGTGCGCCTTTTTATTTTAAAATGCGCCTTTCTCCTTTTGCCTTTGCCTTGGACTTTTAAGGTTGCCCTTACGCTTTTGGCCTTTTCTCCTTTTCTTTCTTTAGTCGGGCTACCTTTTTTCCGCCTTTGCCCTGCGTCTTTTCCACTTCTTTTTGCTTTCTTCGTGTTGGGGTTAACATTCCTCTCCCGCGCACTCCGGTAGCTCCACGATCCAAGTGCAAGCTTCAAGCAAGCTCCATCCTCAAGCTCCACACTCCAAGCTCCATTGCCGCGAGCAAGACAAGAGAAGAGAAGAGAAGAGAAGAAGAGAGGAGATGATAGAGAGCTTCTCCTCCTCGGTCCCTCACCCTCACACACTCACTCCCTCACACTCTCACACTCCCTCTCTCAAGCACAAACTCAAGCAAGCAAGAACAAAAAGAAGAAGAAGAAGAGGAGAGCTACTTTTGGCCACACACAAGAATGATCTTCTCATTCACTTTTCAACTTTATATACAAAACCCTAAATCCCTTTTGGGCGGTCATCCCCTTTTTCCCTTTTTACATGGCCGGCCGTAGCCTAGGCCCTTTTTCCCATTGTCCTTCTATCTTCCTTTCCACCGCCTGTCTACCTTTACAAATTGCACGGGTGAGAGCCCGGCGCTCTTTTACAAGATCTCAGGGTGCGCCTTTTTATTTTAAAATGTGCCTTTCCCCTTTTGCCTTTGCCTTGGACTTTTAAGGTTGCCCTTACGCTTTTGGCCTTTTCTCCTTTTCTTTCTTTAGTCGGGCTACCTTTTTTCCGCCTTTGCCCTGCGTCTTTTCCACTTCTTTTTGCTTTCTTCGTGTTGGGGTTAACATTCCTCTCCCGCGCACTCCGGTAGCTCCACGATCCAAGTGCAAGCTTCAAGTAAGCTCCATCCTCAAGCTCCACACTCCAAGCTCCATTGCCGCGAGCAAGACAAGAGAAGAGAAGAGAAGAGAAGAAGAGAGGAGATGATAGAGAGCTTCTCCTCCTCGGTCCCTCACCCTCACACACTCACTCCCTCACATTCTCACACTCCCTCTCAAGCACAAGCTCAAGCAAGCAAGAACAAAAAGAAGAAGAAGAAGAGGAGAGCTACTTTTGGCCACACACAAGAATGATCTTCTCATTCACTTTTCAACTTTATATACAAAACCCTAAATCCCTTTTGGGCGGTCATCCCCTTTTCCCCTTTTTACATGGCCGGCCGTAGCCTAGGCCCTTTTTCCCATTGTCCTTCTATCTTCCTTTCCACCGCCTGTCTACCTTTACAAATTGCACGGGTGAGAGCCCGGCGCTCTTTTACAAGATTTCAGGGTGCGCCTTTTTATTTTAAAATGCGCCTTTCCCCTTTTGCCTTTGCCTTGGACTTTTAAGGTTGCCCTTACGCTTTTGGCCTTTTCTCCTTTTCTTTCTTTAGTCGGGCTACCTTTTTTCCGCCTTTGCCCTGCGTCTTTTCCACTTCTTTTTGCTTTCTTCGTGTTGGGGTTAACATTGTCACATCAAAGCTTGACATTGGCCTCTCTCAGCCCCGGCATTGTGAAAATTGTCACTCGTTGTCCTAACTGTGCTTATAGACTGTCATACCTATACTGACCTTAGAGGAGGTAGTGTGTGCAAAATAAGGCATCTTAGCTCTTGCTCTCTTCAAGAGAGTTGTTCTCCAGCTTGAGGCACTCCTTCTTACATTAGATGTCAACATTGTGCCTTGCAAGACTCGGCATTGTAGAAATATGAGAATCTGGTGCGCAGATTTTGCAAGTAAGGATTTGACCTGATCTAGCATCTAGCACAAGGTGCGATTCTCCAAATCTTTGTAGGGAATTTGAAGACCCCCAAGTGGGAAATATTAGGATGAAAGGGCTCCCCAACATTCACTCTCTATCTATCACAATCTGTGAAACCCTAACTGTCGTCTCTGTGGGCAGCCATAGCCAAAGCTTCAAAGCTTGACATTTTCATTGTTTCTTCTCATTGAAGCTATCAACAATGATTTTAATCACTGAGATACACTCTCTGAATTTCACTAAAAATTTGGAAGTGCTTGAGAAAGCTCAAAAGTCATCCACAAATTTCGTGAGGAATCAGTTAGACAAGAGGCATAAGCGGTAAAACAAGTGCTTGTAAGCACTAAGCATAAACTTTTAGTTATTTGTCTACTGATGACCTAGATCAGATTTGACATTAAAAGCCTCATGATTTGTAAAGGGATTAGACATTTCCATTAAGCATAAATGCCAATTGGTAAGACCTTCCTGTCTTTTGAAGAGGAGATGTTTTATGCACAAGTGCCCAATCTAGATAGAAAATCCAATGCTAATGTGATACCAAGCCATGTATTCCAACAAGTCCCAAAGCTATCCAAAGAGAAGTGTATCTATCTTGCAAAACCGCATGGAATCCAAAAATTTACATATCCCAAGATTTATGTAATGGTTCAACAAGTCATGTTAAGTCACAACAATGTACCTATTTCTATCCCTCTCAAACTCACTGAGAAAAAGAACCTTACAAAGAAGACTAGAGCACAAGATAATGAAGAACAAGTCAAAGATGAAAAGCATGAAGAAAAGACCAAGAAGACTAAAGACAAAAATATGAAGACCAAGAAGATCAAGGACATCACCAAAGGATTCACAAAGAAGATGAAGAAGATACATTCCGATGTGCTGACAAACAAAAACAATTCCCATAAGTGGATCATGTTTTCCCATAGTGGATCTTTATTTCCCGTAGTGGATTTTGTTTCCCTTAGTGGATTTGATTTGTAAAACAAAAACCTTTGCCAAAGATATAAAGTTTCAAGCTTTAACTTGACTAGGCTGCCTATGAGCTAGTCTCCCCGGTCATGTCATCATGTGGGGGGGGGGAGAGCAAAAGCCAAGAAGTGTAGGAACTCATCATTTGAAGGGGGGATGTTGAGGATAGCAAATAATGCTTGATATGTGTGCCCAAAATAGGCTTTCCCATAAGTGGCTTTGTATGAAAGAGATGACAAATGATGTATGCTCTAGGAAGAGATGTTCAAAATCCCATAAGCATAGTGAAGGAGAATGGTACTATCCAGAAGTTATAAAGGCATGTACTTGACACTCATTTCAAAGAAATGAAACTAGCAGTTTGATTCATTATCAGTGTCATTGTCCATCTTACACAAGAATGTGTTTATGAGTCCAAGCTTCCATCTTGGAACCTAATTCACTTGTGTAACAATTAGTCTATCTAAGTCTATGTCATCATGAGTTGTGTATTCATCTTCCATCCTCCATAGCTCCTACCATGCTCTAGATCCATGTTTTTCACAAACATGGGCCTCTTACTAATACTTGTGAGACTTATGCGAGGGTGGGTTGTTCCCTAGGTGGTTATTCGACTAGGCTAGGATCGCATTTGGGTCACCTTGTGGAGTATTTGATATCAAGGATAGTTGTTGAGTGTCATTTCCTTGGCAGGACTCCCATTTCTTGGTCCTAGTCTTGGCCATTGGATCATGGTCTATGGGGTTGAATACACTATTTTTTTCCTCTATTCTTTAGTTGTCTCTTTTCTCGTCATGTGTGCTTTCATGTTTTATGTTATGTTGGTTGGTTTGCTTGGTGGATTTAACGAGATGGGTTTCCCTATCCCTTGATTGCTAGTGAGAGATGGATTTTAAGGCACACTTTGCAAGATTTTAGAGTTTTTTTTTTTGCAAATCCATAAGGTGTTTTCAGTGGAAAATAAAGATTTAAAGCTTCAAAATTGCCATTTGTGGAAAGCATTTGAGGTACATGATGCATGTCATTTTAAAGCTAGAGACAAATCAAAGCATAAAATTAAGTCTACAAATCGAACTATCATTTGGACATTAAATTTTCACATTTGATGTGGAATTTCATACCAAGAGATCTTAATTATGGAGGAACAAGGTGTGGCCAACCAAGGAGGCCAAAAAGGGGACCAATTTTAAGTGGGCATGGAACAAATAGAAGAGGCACATAAGCCAAGGTTTAAAAAGTTATAAAAAAGAGGAAACTAATTGTTGATAGATAAAGGAAAAAAGAAGAAGAGGGCATAGTTTTTAAATGCCATTCTGATGCTTGATATTTTTCTCTCCTCTGCAAATTGTCATCTTTGAGCACTTCTATCACGTAGATGGATCTCCCTCTTCATTCTCTCTACCATGCTATAAATATTCTAAGACAAATCGAAGGAATAAGAATGCTATCTTTAGTCTTTTTCTCTCCTCTGCATTCT
This sequence comes from Lygodium microphyllum, assembly GCF_053477565.2. Classification (NCBI taxonomy): domain Eukaryota; kingdom Viridiplantae; phylum Streptophyta; class Polypodiopsida; order Schizaeales; family Lygodiaceae; genus Lygodium; species Lygodium microphyllum. The sequence continues at coordinate 17,889,114 of NC_141149.1, read as the reverse complement.
AGTATTTCTCTCTCCTCCCTTTCTACACATGTAAAGTATGTTTCTATGAGAGAAGGGGGTTGGATGCGAGAGAGAGAGAGAGAGAGAGAGAGAGAGAGAGGTGGGAGTGGTATGGAAAAGAATATTTATGGTACATTTTTGGAGTCTATGGAGGGTTTCCCAAGTATGTTAGCGACTATCTGAAGCATCAGTGGCCTTAGATTCTACACCGCGCCTCATGTGTTATGGTGCATAAGCAATCTAAGTGTAAGTGCTCCAATTTTTATAGCAAAGGAAATCCAAATTAAAAACTATTTTGGTGGTGGATTAAGGAAGGATTGAACTTAAATTTTTAGAACTTTCCATTTGCTATTGGATTTTTTATTTATTATGAAATAAATAACTAAAAATTATAAAAATAGAAAAAAGTAGCAAAAAAGTAGAAAAATACCAATAACTAATAGTATACTAAGAATGATATAAGAAATCACAAAATATAAAAACATCTCACATTCATTCTCAAACTATCATAAAACAAGGGTTTTTATGTCCAAATATAGCGGTTTGATAGCATATGGTTGTGGCCATGGTGCCATCCGTTGTATTCTACATGTGATAATGGTTAAACTTCTAATATATATAGTTGAGATGGATCAAATTTTGATGCATATCATGTATAGGTCATTCTTGTGTCATTTGTTTACTTGAGAGTAGCATGAGTTGTGGGATACTCAGTTCTCTTGTGTTTTTGTAGCAGCACTGCATATCATTAGAGCATATTCATAAGAAAATATTAAAAGATTGTTTGTTGCACTTTCATTTTGTCTTATACATTAATAATATTTATGAAACTTTCATTCACTTTATGTATGCAAGTATTATTTTGCATATACCAACACATAGCATTTGTCTTCATATTGACTCTGTGTGTGAGGAAAATAAACTCCATCTATCTAGATAAGAGGTTCACAAGGGGATCTATGTGAGAAAGTATAGAGTAAGTGTATTGACCTATGATAAGTGACGAGGACTGGTAGGTCAATTCCCTAACTAGGTAGTACGATTGTTATTAGTAGAGACCACTGTAATTAGCCGAGAAGAAGACTATGTTACATTTATGTGGTGTGCTATAGAGACCTTATGATCAACACTCTTGCTCGGAGTTTGGGGCAGACAACTAGTTAATTAGACTAGAACATACTATGTTGGTGTTTTGAGAGAATTCTTCTAGCTATAGCTAGTTTCTCATGGCCACAGGGCCATGGGGGGGGGGGGGGGGGGGGGGGGGGTTGGTTGCATGAGGTATGGCAGTGAACTTAGAATGTGAGAGAGCCATTGTTAGGTTCATTTTAGGTTCCAATAGTCTCTCTCTCACTCTTTTACTCCATCCACCATAGCTCTTGCCTTGCTCTTACTTTTTCTTGTGTGCTTCCACTCTGGCTCTATCTTTTAACTAGTATCTGAGCCAATCATTTGAGGAGCTTCTTTATCCTTTGCTTCACCCCCCTGTTAGATATGATCAATGCCCCACCCTCATTAGGTGCTACCAATGATCCATGGTGCTCAAAGTTGTAAGGCCCCCATTATGAGGAGAAGCCAAATGTGAGCCCGGACATTGGTTGAGTCCTGACTTGTATATCAGATGAGGTCTATGTGACCGGATGGCAAAAAGGTGACTGTTGTGGGTCTAATCTTTGGGTTAGACGGAGTGGTTAAGCTGGTAGCAACTCGAGGCACATTGCATTGAGTTGCGTGGTAAGGGAGTTAAAAGGGGCCCCTATTGTGGGGTCTGGGGGCCGCGGAAGCGGCCCCTGGCTGGGGGGTCCCAGGGGGGCCAGCGGCCCCCCTGGCGGGGGTCCGGGGGCAGCGCCCCCGGCCCGATGGTAAAGGGAATATTCCCTGGAATATTCCCTGGCCGACTAGTGGAGGCTCATATGGTAGATCGGTCAGCAGGCCGACCTAACGACCTTCGCGGGCTATAAAAGCTAAACCCCTTCGCAGCCATCTCACACTCATCTTTCACCCAGTCAGAGTTGTTGTTCCAGCTAGCCTTAAGCTCTTCACCTATCTTCTGTCTAGATCGCCATCTAAGCTTCATTCATTGGAAGCGCACGGGTGGACAGAGCCATCTTTGTATCAGTTGTTTGGAGTTAAAGAATTTTACTGATTCTCCTCTTATCTGTTGTGTACTCTCTATCTCTTTCTCAGATTCTGTTCGCTGCGCCGTGTAATATTTTACATGGTATCAGAGCCCAGGGGGCTCTAGAGATCGGAGAGCGTGCAAGAGGCAAAGGCTTCAACAGCAAAGAGAAACGATGTCGACTCCGGGAAGCAGTTCTGGCGCATCAGGAAGCGGTGCAGGAGGTGGTGCTGCTGTACCGGCTATTCAAACACTGAGGATTCGTCCACCAACCTTCAGCGAAGGCAAGTTAGATGGTACAAACTACACCTTGTGGAAGTTCAAAATTACTACTATCCTTGATTCTTATGAGCTTCTGGAGACTGTGCTGGGGACTGACGCAGAACCACAGCCTACCCCCGACCCATCAAATCCTAGTGTGATGATTCCTCCGAATGCAGATCTTCTACGAGCTTGGAAACGAAGGAATGCAGATGCATTGTGTGCCTTAGTTACAAGCTGTTCTGACAGTGTTTTGACTCTGATTCAGCATACAACCAAAGCGTCAGAGGCTTGGAATGTACTAAGGAGTCAGTATGAAACACGAAACCAAACAAGGATTCAAAACTTGGAGAATCAACTAGCAGCGGAGAAGTTTGCTGAAGGAGAGACGGTTGAAGCATTCATCACTCGGATTAAGAATCTGCGCGACCAGATGGCTGGCGCTGGGATACAAAAGACTAGCGAAGAGCTAGCTCGGAGGTGTCTTCGGATTTGTCCACAAAAGTTTGATGGACTAGTAACTGCCCTTAATACTCAGGTGAGACCTCAAGCTTTGACTTTTGAGGAGTTTTGTGCATTATTAATGGAGGAGGAGTTGAGGCTGAAAGCCCGAGAAGGAAGCAACAATGGAGATGCTGCATTCTCTGCCAATGCAAAAGGCAAAGGTGTTTCCTCCACCAAAAATGATGGTGACAAAAAGAAAAAGGGCGGCAAGAAGAAGTTTCAAGGAGAGTGCTTCTACTGTAAGAAGAAAGGACATGCAATTGCAGATTGTCGTGTCAAGAAGGCAGATGAAAAGAATGGTACCCTTAAAACTAAAGGGAAAGAGACAGCCAATACGGCTGAAGCAGAGTTGGAATTATTCATGGCGACCATTGAGGAAGTGTGCTCCTCGGCGCAAGAAGAATCTACCACTGACTCTTGGGTGTTGGATAGTGGGGCCTCCCGTCACATGACCAACAAGAAAGGTCTATACAGTTCTATGCAGCCTCTACAAGAATCCATCACTGTGACGGTTGGAAATGATGCTAAATGCCCTGCTGCGGGCACAGGTACTATTTCTTTTGTTGCTGCAAATGGTGAAGTCAAAAAAGCTTTCAAATGTGTTGTATGTTCCCGAAATCAGGAGAAATCTCTTATCAGTTGCTACCATAACTGATCTTGGTCATGAAGTGAGGTTCAAGAAGACAGGTGCAGAAATTATTGATAGTGCTGGCACAATTGTTGGCAAAGGAGAAAGAAGGAACAACCTGTATGAGCTAAGTGCTCTTACAGCCACCGCTGGAGTGGGCACAAGTAAGCTTTGGCATGAAAGGTTTGGACACATCGGATTTGCAGTATTGAAGGAGATGCAAAAGCAAGGTATGGTTGCTCACCTACCTACAATAACTGAATTGAAGGAACCATGTGAAGCTTGTATGATGGGCAAGCAACAGAGAAAGGCATTTCCACAAGAAAGCAAGAATAGAGCACATGCTCCTCTAGAGTTGGTGCATGCTGACTTGTGTGGTAAGATGCCTACACAGGCCTTGGGGGGATCTTCTTATTTTATGTTGATTGTCGACGACTACAGTAGGAAGATGTGGGTGTACTTCCTTCGTGATAAGGCTCAAGCTTTTGGTAAGTTTAAAGAATGGCTAATACTTGTTGAGAATGAAACAGGGAAAAGTGTGAAGAAATTTAGAACAGATGGTGGTGGTGAGTTCAACTCAAAGGAGTTTGAAGGCTTTTGCAAGAGCAAAGGGATCAAGCGTCAATTGACGACGCCTCACACACCTCAGCAGAATGGTGTTGTGGAACGCAGGAATCGTACCATTGTGGAGATGGCAAGATGCATGCTAAAGGGCAAGGGATTGCCTAACCATTTTTGGGCTGAAGCTGTTAATACTGCAGTCTACATTCTAAATCGGAGCTACACAAAGGCTCTCAAGGGAAAAACACCTCATGAGGCTTACACTGGTAAGAAACCATCTGTTTCACATTTCAGAATTTTTGGATGTGAATGTTATGCACATGTTCCAGATGAGAAGAGAAACAAGTTACAACCAAAAAGCAGAAAATGTATCTTCTTGGGTTATAGTGATGAGCAGAAGGCTTACAAGTTATATGACCAAGAGGCAAAGAAGATCATCGCGAGCCGTGATGTGGTGTTCAAGGAGGAGCCGCATACAGTGGAGGAGGAGAAGGCAATGTCTTCCACTTTATCATCAAGCGAAGAAGTAGTCCACTATGAACCTGTCCCGAGAGCTATCCCTATCCTTAAGGAGGAGGAAGCATCATCTTCAGATGATGAGGAAAAAGTTCACCAACCTGACATCACCCCACCGGAAAAGCCATTGCCGCGCTGGGTGAAGCAGCTCTATGACCACAATAATCCTATGCCTGCATCTGTTGAGGAGAAGGCAGACGGACCAAGGAGGTCTCAGAGAATAGAGGAGCAAAGGAGGGCTTCTGCTCACATAGTCAACATGGCCTTGATGGTTGAGATTATGAGAGAAGTAAAGGAGCCAACTGACTTAGAAGAAGCACTTGCAGATCCATCATGGAAGGCTGCTATGCAGGCGGAGTATGACAGCATAATGAAGAATGACACTTGGGAGCTAGTGGATCGGCCAGCAAAGCGGAAGATTATTGGCACCAAGTGGATCTGGAAGGTAAAGTACAAGGCTGATGGTACCTTAGAAAAGTACAAAGCTAGACTGGTTGCCCAAGGATTTTCACAAGTTGAAGGGTTTGATTTTCAAGAGTCATTTGCCCCAACTGCCAGAATGACCACTATTCGCACGGTACTTGCAGTGGCTGCCCACAAGAAGTGGCCAGTGTACCAAATGGATGTTAAGTCAGCGTTCTTAAATGGTGACCTCAAGGAGGAGGTGTACGTGGCTCAGCCACCAGGGTTTGAGGCCCCCCATTCTGAGAACAAAGTGTGTAAACTAAAGAAGGCATTGTATGGGCTGAAACAAGCCCCCAGAGCATGGTACCAGCGGATAGATAGGTTCTTTTTAAACCTAAACTTCAAAAGATGTGCCTCAGATGCTAACTTGTATGTTTACAGGGATGGTAAAAAGTCTGTAGTGATTGTCCTATATGTGGACGACCTTCTTATTACAGGTGACTATGAAGATATGATCAACCAAACTCGAAAGGCTTTGAGTTTTGAGTTTGAAATGACAGACTTGGGCTTGCTGCACTATTGTTTGGGGATTGAAGTCTGGCAAGAGCCAGGAAAGATCTTCATCTCTCAGAAGAAGTATGCATGGGAGATCTTGAAGGCATTTGGCATGACCGAGTGCAAGGAGATAGCTACACCTATGGAGGTGAATGTAAAGTTATCCGTTGAGGATACATCAGCACTAGCAGACATTGGGAGGTATAGGAGGTTGGTCGGCAGTCTAATCTACTTGTGTAACACCAGACCAGATATCAGTTTTGCTGTTGGTGTTTTGAGCAGGTTCTCAAACAAACCTCATGAGAGTCATTGGAATGCTGGGATGCGGGTGCTCAGATACTTGAAGAAAACTCTTGACTATGGTATCACATACAGTTTCGGAACTTCTCTTGTGGGGAACTGTGACTCAGATTGGGCAGGAGACATTGATTCCAGGAAGTCAGTTTCTGGTTATTGTTTCTCTTTGGGTTCAGGAATTTTCTCTTGGATTAGTAAGAAGCAACCAACAGTGGCATTGTCTTCTACCGAAGCAGAGTACAAGGCAGCTTGTTTTGCTGCATGTGAGGCCGTATGGTTGAGAAGGATTCTATGGCATATGGGAGTGCAGGATGAAGAACCAACTGTGCTGAGATGTGACAATCAGAGTTGCATCGCCATTGCCAAAAATCCAGTGTTTCATGCACGCACCAAACATATAGAGATCCAGTATCACTATGTGCGTGATTTGATGGAGGATGGGATAGTGGAATTGGTCTACTGTCCAACAGAGGAGAATGGAGCAGATATCTTCACCAAAGCACTTACGAAGGATCTGCTTCAAGTTCATCTTCAGAGACTCGGCATTGGGCCGAGGAGATAGTTCACCTATGGGTGGACATTGAGGGGGGGTGTTAGATATGATCAATGCCCCACCCTCATTAGGTGCTACCAATGATCCATGGTGCTCAAAGTTGTAAGGCCCCCATTATGAGGAGAAGCCAAATGTGAGCCCGGACATTGGTTGAGTCCTGACTTGTATATCAGATGAGGTCTATGTGACCGGATGGCAAAAAGGTGACTGTTGTGGGTCTAATCTTTGGGTTAGACGGAGTGGTTAAGCTGGTAGCAACTCGAGGCACATTGCATTGAGTTGCGTGGTAAGGGAGTTAAAAGGGGCCCCTATTGTGGGGTCCGGGGGCCGCGGAAGCGGCCCCTGGCTGGGGGGTCCCAGGGGGGCCAGCGGCCCCCCTGGCGGGGGTCCGGGGGCAGCGCCCCCGGCCCGATGGTAAAGGGAATATTCCCTGGAATATTCCCTGGCCGACTAGTGGAGGCTCATATGGTAGGTCGGTCAGCAGGCCGACCTAACGACCTTCGCGGGCTATAAAAGCTAAACCCCTTCGCAGCCATCTCACACTCATCTTTCACCCAGTCAGAGTTGTTGTTCCAGCTAGCCTTAAGCTCTTCACCTATCTTCTGTCTAGATCGCCATCTAAGCTTCATTCATTGGAAGCGCACGGGTGGACAGAGCCATCTTTGTATCAGTTGTTTGGAGTTAAAGAATTTTACTGATTCTCCTCTTATCTGTTGTGTACTCTCTATCTCTTTCTCAGATTCTGTTCGCTGCGCCGTGTAATATTTTACACCCCCCCCCCCCCAGATTCAAAGCTTTAACTCAAGGTTTCATGGCAACCATTGTTTCTTTCTCCTAAGGTATACATTGAGTTTTCATTGCTCCTAGCTTATTGAGGAGCTTCCCAAGGAGCCTTGTTATGCTCTCTTGTATGCTATGGGATGCAAATACCTTAGCTTGTGGACTAATTTGATTTTGTACGCTTTGGACATCGGTAGTACTTACCTTTGTCACTAGTTTTTAGTGATGTATATACTTATGGGATGTATGGTTTACTAATACCTTGAGTTTGTGAAGACAAACTGTGGTACTAATGGTCTATGCTTATTCACTGCTAGTTGCATTCTTTGTATCTGGATTGTTACTCGAATATTTCTAGAGAGCTTGCTTTCTTGGCTACTTGACCATAGTTGGATTGACATATACTAAAGGATTTATTCTAGAATTTTTATAATGATAGATTTTGGCATTCTTTTGGAGAGCAGACATTGTACTTTGGCAGCCTATTCCTTACAGTTGGTGGACAACTCTATATTTTGGTACGTTCTCCTATTTTATCCTTGTTTATGGCTATGTTTTGGGGGCTGATTTGTAGGCATTTATAGTAGTCCCTTCTCTTAGATTTTACATTGGTATTTTGTCATTATGGCTAGTCCTCCAAATGATAGTACCATTTTCAATATTAAAAAGCTTGGTGGCACAAATCTCACCTATTGGAAGATGCACATATGGCTAGTACTAGCTCAAAAGAAGTAGGTTAGGCCTTTGAAAGGCAAGAGTGGAGTGTAAAGACATTGATTAGGATACTTGGGATGAGTTGGATAAGCTATATAAATTTACTTTTCTATTGTCATTATCAAAATAGATTTATTTCAATGTTATGGCACCTAGGATGATGCTTGGTAGTTATGGAAAAGGATTTGCAATCTTTATAACAAGCAAAGTCTTGCTTCATAGATGTATTGGTTGAAACAACTCATAGACCTTTTCATGAAGAAAGGGACTAGTGTTTCCGCCCATTTGAATGAGTTTCACTCAAATTTCATCCAGTTGACTTTGCAAGGCTTTGAGTTTAAGGATAATCTTCCTCCCTTGTTATTGCTTGTGATATCATGAGTCATGGGACACTTTGTGTATTGCCACGTGTGCTAATATACCTAAGGATGGTTTGAAACTCCAAGACATTGAGGATCCCTTACTCATTGAGGAGATAAATAGAAAGACTATGGATGCAACCTATAATTCTCATACATTGAATGTTAAGGATAGACATGATGGCAAGAGCGATAATGAATGCCATGGTAGAGACTTGCAAAGGTCTCAGTCTCATAGACAGTGTGCCAGTTGTTGAGAAAGAGTCTTTATGGCCTTAAGTAGGCACCTAGAGAACGATACCATAAGTTCAATACTTTCATGCATTTATAGGGATCTAATCGTAGTGATATGGATTCATATTTGTACAAGAAGAAGGCTCGTGATGGTAGCCTTATTATCATGGTACTTTATGTTGATGGTATGTTGATTATTGGGAGAGCTCATGATGAACTAGATGCTTTGAAGACTTAGCTCAAGAAGAGCTTTGAGATAAATGATATCGGTTAGGCCTCACATATTCTTGATATGTGCATTATGTGTGATCACTCTAAGGGGCTTCTTTACTCATTACAACATGCATATATAAAGAAGGTGCTTGACCGATTTTATATGCCAAATGTTAAGCCTATTAATTTCTATTTACCTTCCCATGTGAAGGTCAATCAAGAATATTTCTCCCCAATTAGATGAGCAAAAGGCCAAGATGGCCAAGATCCCTTATGCAACTATAGTGGATAATTTGATGTGTACCATGATAGCCACTCACCCGAACATAGCATTCACAGTGGAAGTTGTAGCACACTATATGGCTGCACCTAACCGGTGACATTGAGATACATGAAAAGTATCATGAGATATTTGAAAGACATTGAAGATATGATAATTTATATGGTAGTCAAAATACTACAGTCATAGGTTACACTCTTCAAAGTATACCTTCACTTTTGTTAGAGGTGTCATCTCTTGGATGTCTAGGGTACAAAACTGCATGTTCTTATATGTTGTTGAGGTAGAGTATGTTGTAGTTTAGTGAGGCTTGCAAGGAGATCCTATGGTTAAATTGTTTGGTAGCAAACATTAGTATTACTTTTACTCCTACACTACATTCAGATTCTATGAGTGCTATTCAGTTGGGCCAAGAATTTGGTCTTCCATGCAAAGACAAAGCACATTGAGGTGTGTTATCACTTCATCAGGGAGATGGTAGAGGACAAGTTTGTTGAGCTTTTCAAGATCTCAATTGATGAAAATACCATGCATCTACTCACTTAAAGTCTCTTAGTGGAACATCTTGCCTTCCTTAGGAAGATTGTGAGTATAGGATGAGATGGCATATTTCCTCATCAGACATCTGTGCTGCCTACATCACTTTGTATTTACTACACACACTAGGACCACACACTTATATACTACATATGGTGGGCACCTATCACTATTAGTTTATTCTTTATTCTTTCAGTGACTATTGAATAAGGGAACAT